>NC_040877.1:11994393-21994393 GCF_003676215.2 Rhopalosiphum maidis
ATTACGCCGCCTTCACATTTGATCGTTTTCAGCGGTCATGCGTGTGTATTTCTGATATATGTGCGCAATTTTCAAAATCCATTATTTATCGCCATTAAATGAATATAACGGTAATTAATAACCAGCTGTGTTATAATGTTTAAGGACCGATGCAATTCACTCGGCCAGATAAATTATCGCTGTTAATTTGGTGTCAGAGAAGCGCTTCCCCACCACTGTCGCGATTGAATCTTCGAAGGAAATCGGTTTTTCGCACGCGATACTTTTGACCGATTTGCCGGAGAAAAGTGAACACAACGCCTCCTTAGTGCAAGCTTTCTACTTCGCAGTACCCAGAAGTTTACCCAAAGGCAAAAATCAATGGAAAATTATTATACCGCATACTTAGCAATTATATTAATTTACCGTGTTAATAATAATTTACGGTATACAAATGTGTAAAATGTATTCAGACGTCCAAAAATATAGGTATTTATAATAATTTATTTTTCACAACAGTACGAAGGTCATTTTCAATTTGTACTGCTGTTAATATTTGGTTCTAAATTATAATATGATTATTATTTTCGATTAAGCCATGCTAGCACGAGTCACATGATGCGTAAAAATGATAATTTACGCTACTCTTTCATACAATGTTGACATTGATATAACAAAAAATAAAAAAAAATATAGTTAGTTTTACATATTTCAATAATATAGATTATAGACATCCCAAAAACAAATATTAAGAGGGATCAATAACGCAAAATTTATTGGTTAAATCAATACACCGTATTTCATCAGTAGTAATTTGTGAATTGGTTTTGCATAAAATTTTATTTTGTTAGAAAGATAACAATTTTTTTTAACACGTTTCTAAATATATTTTTTTAAACGCCGATAGAAAATTGTAAAATTGTGATTACTAGTGTCGGTCATAATTACAATTCGATGTAATGTATAAAACATGTGTATTTTATTTCTTGTGTAAACGCGTATTTTAATAGCGAAATGTTTAAATAATGCCTACATGTATCGTGTCTAATCGAGATTATGATATATTTATTTGAATACGATGACAATATGGAATTATCAGTGATCATATGTTAAAGATCCGTTTCAGGTTGAAGACCACTGACCTAAATAAAGACATATTTGTGCATGTTTTGCTCAATAGAATCCCATAGTATATTAATGACATTTAACACTATCCATTATAGTAACGTTCAATTGTCGTGTTACATACAAATATACAGTATAGGAGATCGCAGTGTGGTGTATACGCCAAGAGTACTACAATAATAAGCGACGATTTAACGTTTTGTATATAATTAATAGGTTAATAGGTTATGTTGCATATCGTAAGTGGGGTAAGCTAAATAACGAACTGGAGTTGATGAAAACGTCAATGGTTTTCCTTAATTTTAAGCGTATTAAAAATATGATTGGCGATTAATAATATAATTTACTTGTATATAGAAGTCATTTCTAAGTGCGTGACGTATCTAAAGAAATAGTAATAATAATAATAATAATACAATTTAACATTATAAGTAAAAACCGAATTTTGCATATAATGCATGTTAATATTTTTATAAGCAATTACATACCGTAAATGGATTTTCATCAATCATACCTTAATAAATAATATAAAAAATTTTTATTTAGCATATAATCTTTGCATATTTTGGGTACAAGTGCATATTTTAAATAAAAACGAATGTTTTTGCATAACGAATAAAATATCTATTTTTCATTACAATCACAAAAATATATATTGTATATATAATATTATAGTTGATTTTTTTCCATCATTAATGTTTTATTTTATAATTTTACACTAAATAAATACCTAGCTGTAATAATAAAAAATCATTTTGCACATTTTGTGCTTTTTATGTGCGTACTCAAAACGTTTTAAGTGCACATTTGCATGTATATTTTAAATGCATACAAATCCGGTGTTTAATTACAAGTGTAACGATATCTATTATGTATAATGGTCATCGAGGTTCGCGACAGGAGAAGAAGAATCTAGGAGAGGAAAGGTTAAAAAATATTATAAATAATTTGGAATACTACATTTATTTAATTGACATAAAAAAATCTGAGGTTTCATGTAGTAATGTAGTATGATTATTTAAAAGCATAAATTATAAAGAGCGAGTCACATTATTTATTTATTTATTGTGCGAATTTAATACGTACGTTATATTATTATGTTAAAGTTGTATCTAAAATTGAATTTATAATACCCCAATCAAATGTCTGAGTAATGTTTTTCTGAAGTCCAGTAAGGTATATATTAAAATAAAAACAATACTAACAATTTTAATGCAATTTCACCAATTTATAAATAATGTAAAATAATAACAGTACAAAATATTATGTATTTTAAATTATTTTGTATGTATTCAATTTATGTGGCATATTATGAGTTGCTTAACTGTGGTCTTTCTATTATATGGTTATCATATCAATATGGTCCAGAATATCCTTAGTGACCTTAGTCATGTTATCATTATCTTATTGATCAGCAGTTATAATAGTTATAAAATTACTTTAAACAAATTTAAGTACACTAGTTATAAAATCATTTTTTTTAAGATACTATATATAAGCAGTTAAATGTATATGTACCTTAATGTAAAGTAAATAATTGTAGTAACCACATATACGTGAACTTTATATTAGCTTTATTCTAAATAATATAGACAATAAGAACTATATACAAAATGTAGTTATATTAACATTCAATATAGTTACGTCTACAACCATCTAATACTCATTTAAATATTAATCATTCAAATTATTGGCGAGTATTTGAATCCTTACTATAGTTGGTATAACTATGAATTATGATATATATTTAAAAAAGTTATTCATTTGAAAATATATTAAAAAATAATTTATTTGTCATAATATTATGTTATTTATTTTTTCAGGTTACCGATTTAATTATTGTTGAAGCCATTATTTGTAGGTAAAAGAACAGTAGTCTAAGCTTATATTTTTTGAGACATTTTTGATAATAAATTATTCTGTTCATAAATTTAAATCAGTACAATGGTATCTGGGCTATTCCCATTGTCAACTTTTACGGATTGAAATTTATTTTTATTCAATATCGTAGTTGTACTGACATTAAATAAAAAAAAATTGCGTTACTTTTCCAATGCTTCGGAGTGGCATAATAGCAATCAACTAACACGGCAATATTGACCTATATATTATTGTATTCGTATATTATAGTATGCTAATGCTGCATTGTGTATCCAATATATTCACCAAGCATAATGTTCATTTTTATTTTTTCCTTTTATAATGCATTTATTCAAATTTTAGTTTTTGGATTTTTTAAGTATATTGTTTATACTTATTATTAATAATATATATTATATAGTTATATACTTATATTTATTAGTATATTTATAGTTTAAATGATTATATTTTTAATAATTAGACTTTTTTACAATTTATGAAGTATCGTGTGATATAACCAACCTTTTTTTGTAAGCATTAATAATATAAATAAATATTTTTTCTAATAATTGTGAACTGGATAACTTGTTTGAAAATTTTTTTTATCTAAATTGAAATTTGAAGGAATAATTTTTGAGTTATTTAGTATTGTATATTAAGAATTAAGGATAATACGTTTGGAAATATAGATAGTACCTATAATGATTTGAAACTTTTAAAATAATTATTAATCATTAAAATCAAAATTAAATTTAAAAAAAAATTAATTCTTAGTACACACTTAATTATAACACTAATACATATATCGCTCTGTTCAGAATCTAAAAACAAAATATAAATAAAATATAACATAATATACGTCAATATTACAAATTACAGCTTTTATAAACAAGCATGTCACTACAAGTGCAATAATTTAAAGTTTTCAGTAAATTATAATATTATGTAGTATAAAAATATGAATAAACAAAAATACAGTCAGTATAATAATGTTATCACACGTAACGTTAACATTTTGAACGGCGCTTTGTGTAGGCAATTTAGGGGCATTCGCATGTTGAATGCAAATCGGTTGTATCATCTGGTGTTCGGAATGGCAAGTGATCCGTGTATAGGACAATATTTTACATAATAAATTAAAAAAACATTATAGTTATGGCACTTGATTGCATCATTCAAAATGTTTTAAAACTAATTTGGTTTTATGGAATAGATCAATGATCAATCTGTGTTATAGAATCCCAACCATTGACTACATACTCGTAGAGCTATATATTTCCCAATAACTTAGATTAAATATTATTTACCTAAGGATTTAAACAGGTATAATTAATTTTAAGAAATAGATTCATATGGTTATGTTTGAATTTGTGTAACGAGCCTTCAAACAAAATTTGTTTCATTCTCACTTAATCTACAGTAGATATAAAACTTGACAACAGATGTCAACTTATGCCTTATTAGTTACTAGGCCACTGGACGAATCTTAAAAAACTTGTTCACATCATAATATATTTAGATAGTCTTATGTTGATTAAAAAGCATGTTTATTTATGTAGTAAATCTATTTTTTTTTTAAGATAAAATCAATTTAATTTGTTTAGTCCTGTTGTATTATATTATGTAAAATGTGTTTGAAATCATGATGTCGAACAAATATTTTTGTACGTTCTTTTCGCCATTCGAAAAATTAAGTTATATTGCAACAAGTCTCTACTTTGTATTAATTATTTCATTTTGTACATCGAAAAGCCGGCTATATTGGATTAAACCGTTATTGCATAGTAATTTCAAGTACCTTTGAAATTAATAACATAGCTCGTGATGAGTTAAATAAATCCCGAAGGGGAAAGACGCAATAAAGCTATCGGTATATATATATATATAAATTCTAACGAGTCCGTCTATATATATATAGGTATTTGTACACGTGTACGTCTGAAAATCAGAAAAAAAGTAGACGGCTCCGAGAGCTTTAAAATTACAGTACATTGTAAACTCGAATCAGATTTTTAATAGGTATGCACAGCCAGAACTTATTTTTATCATATTATAATATAAACTATAACAAGCATATCCTTATGTGGTTAATAATTAGAAAAGGTTAATTTCACGCAAATGTAAAAAGATATTTTATTTAAAAAATAGTATTCCAAAACAGATTCAGTATAGTTTTATTTTTATTTTATCATGTGTGTATTACACATACCAAATAAAACAAATTTTACAATTTATCATAACACTTTATAGCTTAAAGCGTATTCTACTAATTATATCCAACTAAGCATGTTACGCTATTTCTTAAAAAGTAAGATTAATTTAATAGTATAAGATATCTCGTACAAACAAAAAAAAAAAAATTACAATCTGAATTTCATTATTAAGCTTTTCTTGTTAAAACCACACTGATGATTCGTTTGAATCGCATGTGTTTGACCTACATAATACAATATTACTAATCGTTCTATGGTAATATCGAATAACTCAATACATTTCATAAGATATAACACATGACCCTATTCCATTTATGGTTTTAATATTATGTGCTTATTCGAAATGAGTCGTTGAGGTTACTATTTGAAAATGGTGCTTCACGAACGTCGACCTCTAGTGATCAAATGCTTATATTATTACAATAAGATATAAAAACAACTTAATGAATGCAACGATTATTATAGGATATTTAATTAAAATACGATATCGATATGACAATATCTATTATATTTATAATTTTGGTGAAATAATCATATGCAGACTCGTCACTCGTGTAGTACATATAATATATTTTATAAAAATTAAAAATGTAATACTACAAAAACTTACATTGAATAACGATAAAAAAATATAAAAATAATATAATAATATGCGCTGTTGCGGATAATCTTTTAATGACGTTTATTATGTCCATGGTTTTAATTATATAGGTTAGCATACAATTAATATATTTTTAGTTCTAATTTTTTTTACAACTCGCATCATGCATCCATGCCCATTTATAACGAGTTTATCCAGTTGAGATTGCGTGTACACAAACACACGTCATAATATATCGCTTACTTACAATTTGGTCTAACTCTAATATGGTTTATACTGAAACAATGAAGTGGTTCTGCAATAGTAATAATAGTATACATTCCCGACGGATACGTTTTGTTCTTATGATATAATAAATATCCATGTGTGTAATTGTATATAATATAATGTACCAGGAATTTCGTTCAAACTGGAATAGTCAAAAATGCATAATCCAGTAGCCGACCTTTTAATTGTGAAATTCTTTGATTATTATTTATCCAGAAGATTAAATATTCAGCGGCGAAACCGAATACAACGCGTATATTCAAACGACCACCGCATTATTATCGTGGTTTGAAAATATATTGATTATATACCTATCGTTATATACATTTTAGATTAAAATTCGTTCGTCCGTATTTAATTTATTTATTTTATTCTAAATAGGTGCGATAAACAGAAAAGTCTTAACCGTATTACAAAAAAATAAAAAAAAAATAATAACGTTTGCGCTAAAAAAAGTACATTTGAAATCCATTAGACGAAATAGTTTTTTGTATCTAAAAGTTTGTTTATTTTTTTTATAAAATGGTACGTTTGTAAATCAAACATAACGGTCAAAAATACTGTGCTAATGTTGATTGATTTTAATGCATATTGAATTGAATATAGAGCAGCAAACGAAAATATAAATATGTACGTAATTTATTACTGAATGTGTCACACTTAATACATGCATCAATATTATAATTTATGTAATTATATAAATATTAATTAATATTAATATTTATAAAAATGAAATACATAATTGTATGTACACTATACACATATTTTTAGATATAAAGTCTAAAATAATAACTAACAAAACATTATCCCAAAAATAAATTAATAAACTCTTAGGGTTAATATTTTTATTTAATGGTCTAATTAAGTAGATACTTTTGTAAATTCTCATTATGCACTTACAATAAATCTGGGAAAACATAAATCCAATTTCGTTGTAGGTTTGTCGTGCTTATTATCAAGTTTTAAGTTTCCGACGTTCTTAAATAGTTTATAATAAATAAAAACATAAAGTTCACTTAAATTTTTGATGTTAACGTAATTCCATATTATTTTACTCAGTGAATATGTTTTCTTATATTACGAGATATTTATGTAAAAAAATAAAACGAAAATGTAATTAATTTAACTGATTTAAACAATTTGGCCCAGTAAAGCTTGCAGTAGATCAAACATTGAAAAAATATATTTAAAATTATATTTTAAGTCAAACACTCCTTTGATGTTTTTTTTTTTTATTATTATATTCGACATTTCATTACCTAATTTGTTATAATATATGCGTTATAAAAATGTATATATATATATATCATATTCTTTTGTTGTTTACGATACGATTGCTGTTACAAAAAAAATAAAATAGAATCCGTCAAAGTCGTTTTTGTTATAAAATATTCGGTTAATAATTGTCGGTCTACCCTATTCACCGGACGTCTACACAATATAATGCTGCGTAATACTGTACGTATACCCATACGTGCTTTCATTTGTGAAAAATAAAAACCGAGAGCAAACAAATACGATGTAATATTATTACGCATTACAGTAGGTACCCACTCGGGGAAGCGTATATTGTTATATTATTATAGCTAATATATTATATGTATATGTGTTATATTTTTCGAAACAGATCGTTGTCGGCGCTAAAAATATAAAAAAGAAGAAAAATCGGTCAGAATAAGAATCGTATACAAAACTGCGTATTTCTTTTATCCGTGATTGGCCCACGGAGATTATATATTTATGCACTTACGCGCGTTTTATGCGTTTATTTCTTTATTGACCAATAAATCTCGTAAACGTGTATAATTCCGTTACGTATATATACCGGCGGCGGTGGAGCTTCGAGTGGCTATATTTATAGTGTACACGAGAATTATTAAAACGACGTCGATTAACTGCGCGTGGAATAATGGTTAAAATTCCAAAATCAAAACAATTCGTAGTAACATTATCGTCGTCAATGTCGCCGTTCGGTCGAGCAGTGCTCGCAAAAGGTTTCTAATGGCAAACTCTGCTCGCCGAAAGGACAATAATAAATGTTCACCGTCGCGATTCGTGTAACTTTACGAGCGTCTGACAATAATATTTTATGTCGTTTTCTTATTTTCTTTTTAATTTTGTCGAATGTTACGTACATCACGCGCGCAATTCACGTCGAAATATCGTAATACATATCATATACGTACGCTGTCGTCGTAGTTGTCGCCATTGCTCGCGAATTCCCGAGCTCCAGTCGAAAGTCGACTATAACGCGTAAGCCCAGGGACGTGGTGCGTGATTGTTCCGTGAAACTTCCACATATCTACCGATCATATTATATAATATATGCGTACAAATTATTAAGAGGCTAGCGATAACATACGACTGGCAGGGTGCATTGAGCCAATACGGTTTTTGGGTTGTAGAAGAAGAGGGATCGTGCTTTTCAGACCTCAAAGGGTCGCGGCGGGATGGGACTGTTTCCACAAACTCATCCTCGTCCCTCTGATTATATGCTCCGCCAGCTAAAGATTTAAAACCTGCGATACGCCACTCGAAACATGCGATAAAACGAGGATAGCTCTCATCATTTATGTCGTATTACACGAAAGGCTTCTTCGTCAAAATTAGGGTATTATTGCAAGTGGCGTTCACTCAATGTTTAATCAACAGTGGGAACCATGGCCATCTGTTAAGATTAGTGTACGGTATTGCCAATACATTTATGTTCGATGAAAGTGGTGTTTCATATCCAAATATATTTACGGTCAGTGGAGGGGGTGAAATGTTTCCTGCCTCCCTTAAATGTCCTAAGTAGAATTTTCAGTAACTTGCCTGAACTTCAAACGCTTACACAAAAATGTTGACGGAATAGCTTAATTGCTGTGAAAAAAACTTATGAAAATCTTGTATAATAATTGTTTAAAGACGTTAATTCATGAAATAATTTTTAAATTAAATTTCAACTAACTGATAATAAAATAAAATATTTAATGGAAAATGAAATATATAATTTGCATTTTAATTTGAAAATACACAAAATAAATTATTGTCCGGGACTTTTTTGTTTCTTTACTAATCTTACATAATAAAAATAATAGTTATCTACTTTATTTTTGCCAATGAAGTTAAATCTTCAAAAGAAATAATATTGATTTATAATTTACTTGTCTGCTAATTTTTATTGATGTAATTTAAAAGCCTAAGAATATTTTGTCGTAGCTAGAGTGTGGTAGTTTTTGTAACATCACATACAAATAGATGATTAATTAATATAATATTATTGTTACAGTTTCTTAAAAATGATCTCACATTTGTATAGTATAACCACTAATCAACCAATATAGGCATTAATAAAAAAGAAAAAATCAAAAAAATACAATATCATAGTATACAAATATAATATTTTCAATAATATAACAAAGTCTAATTATAATACAGCCTTTAAGAAGATAAAATTGAAAATTAATTATTACATCATAAATGGTCATGCACCATAGACTCAAACAATAATTAAGTATACTTAATGGACATAATACAAATTGTAAATATATACAAATAAGGAAAAAGCTTAAAATATGTATTTTAAATACTGTTTATCCTTGGGTGTATTATGCATAATATGTGCACGTCAGGTTGAAACCTTGTCTGTCTGTTGAAATTGCGGTTTTGAAGCAGCAGTTGCCGTGGCTTATGTAAATGATAAAGACCAAGTTGTAAGATCTATTTGAATTCACAGGACAAAATGTGGGAATAATAGGTTTATATCATATTATTATATATATAATTTTTGTATTTTTACAGTTCTACTAGATTTATCCCATAATATTACCTAACAAAAGACAGTCGAGCCTAACAATAACCGAATTACAGTGTGTTTGACAATACTTGAATAATATTGACAACGATATAAAAAATAAAAAAACTATGTGTATTATATTCTATAGTACATGTGATGATTTCATTGTAGCCAAAAACAAAAAGAAAATGTTCGCATTTTAGGGGAAAACTTTTCGACTCTCGAACGGTTTTCCTCGAAAACTTGCAGGACCGTCGTATAGTAGCGCGTGCGCTATTTCCTCCCTAAAACTCACGAATATATAGCAACGAGCTGCAGCCGCCTCGAAACCTCAACCGACACCGTCTCCACCACCATTACTCCTCCCGCCATATGACTCCCCCCCCCCCGGTTTTCCGCGTGCCGTTTGATTTCCCGGACGCGCGTATAGTCACATAAATTATTCACCCTCTCCAATCATCCCCCGCCAACCATCGCACCCTCCTATCCCTGAAATTCTACCCCAGACCATTTTACGTCTCCCCTAAAAACTTCAGCCGCCGCATTCTTTCGCCCGGAGGGTATATATATTGTACGCCACCATTGCCACCACCTGCACTTCCGGCGTCACCTGTTCGACAGATAATTTCAGGTGATCGATACACACAATATAATTCCCATAGCCACTGTCAAAGTCGAAGCCACAACGAAACCGATAAAAATACTGTGACCACATTATTTTTATTACTCGGGCAACGTTCCCTCGTAAACGGAGAATACCCATAATAATACGAAAGTAAAACGTGTCATAGTGGTTCTTTAAACACCCGATTCTACACCGCCAGGCACTGGGATTCTGATATTGTGGTGTATAGCGTGTACGATGGCCGACTGCATTTAGCTCTACGCACCCGCTTGACGGCATTAAGGAATACCGACGTCAATGGTGAGACGTCAAATCGTAAAGTATACGTATTAAATTATTGTCTCGTACCAGAAAATATTAAATTTTTTTTTATTACTATCTCAGAAAATAATATTATCATCACAATATTTTATAAAAATAATTGATCGATTAATTTTTAGTCGTTTCGGCGTTGTTAGCCAGAGGACGTGTATAATTACTTTTTTTAAATTATAATAACATAACGACTGACTGCGTAAATAAAACTTCTGGTTCAGTTTATGACGCATCGCGTAGTATTGCAGTCTTCCTTTCGCACAACGATAATTATTGTTAATTATTGTAACTTGAATCTACAACAGATGTAATAGCCAATACGTGTACTGTACGTTTAGATATACACACGAGATGATAACAAGTTTCGTGTACTTTGCTTCAATAATACCTTTGAAACAAAACTGGACGAACATCCGTGGACATCGCAAACACCACGTGACATAACGTCATAATAATCTACAGTATAATATAATTTAATAATACAGGAGCATAATATAGCTGTATTGTATTGGCTATACACGTAAGGTCGTTAATATGATTTTTTTTATGAAAGTTATCATGACTTCTTTCCATTAAAATTTATTCAAATAGATAATAATTTATTGTATTCGATATTTTGTATAATAATATAGGTAGTTCTTTCATGTTAGTATTCGTTGTGTGTAAGTTTTTTATTTTGTTTTCAAGTTCAGTAAGTATTTAGTGATGTTATAATATATATATATATATATGATGTGTGTGTATACCAACGGAGTTATTCAAAGACATAAACTACAACTCTTAATGCTATTTTAAAATTCTTAAAATTGTACGGACTACTATTATATACCTATAAAACGACATAATTAAAATAAAACTATTATAATAATACTCATGTAATTACACGAATAAGTATATTTAGGTGTGACGCACTCTTGTCGTTTTCAAACGCAATAAAAGAAGTTTCATGTTTCGGAGAAATTATGTGCACTGCGTATATTTCATACGGCTATAGAGAATTTGTATCACTGGAATTTTTCTTAAGTGTTTCTGTAACCGCTATACAAAGGGTTTATCAAAAGAAAAATGAATACATAAATTCAAAAAAAAAATCTTTCTACGAATCAAAATCATTGTAATTGCGATGAAAAATGTTTATGCAATAGTATAATTACTTAGGTTACTTAGGAAATGTTAATATAGTGCCCTATTGACAGTTTTAAAACATTTATTTAATTTTTACCGATTTAAATAAAAATAAAAAATTATGGTTAATTTTAATTTTGAAAAATAGTTTCAATAGGGAATTCAATTATAGCCTTTTACTTATTATTATGTAATTATCTATGTTTATGTCATTCCAACTGTTTGTTCAACTATATGAATAATTTTAAAATAGCTTATTCTATAACTATACAAGTGTTATAAATTTATAGACATCAAATACTATGATGACATCATATAAAACCCCACTACAAATTGTATTAGAATTTAATTTATAAAAATGATCCAAGTATAATAAATAATAGGTTGTGAATTTTAAATATTAAATTCGATATTACACCTAATTAAAATGTTTATAAAATAATTTTTAAGGACTATTATTTTTAACGTAAATATATACAAGTAATGATAACTAAAAAACTAGGTTCTTATTTGAATTTAAATGATATAAATAATAATTTTAAATTAAATTAAATATACGAGTATAATGAGTATATACTAAAATAATAGAATAAATCTCAAGAACTTAAAATGTATTTGAGTATATTTAAAAATTTTAAAAATCAAAATTTGAATAAATTCAATAAAGAACGTCGGTGAGCATGTTTGATGGATTTTACTGTATATCATTTAATAATTACCTATTCGTTATAATAATAATTGTATTAATTGTTTATAAGACAGCACACACGAATTAAACATTACAAATGAAATAATGAAAAAAAATACTTAACAATGTATAATATTTTATTGAGTTATTTAGTGTACCTAACTCATATTAGTTTATTTGATTTAAATCCGAAGTATTAATTAATTGTAAGATAACTTTGGATTTCTTTTGAAATTTGTATGAAAGTCAAATGCTTAAAATAATGAACTTAATATTAAGTTATAGTTTTTTAGTTTTTTTTTATTGAGTCATACTAAAGAGTATTATTACAATATAGGTATGATTAAATTCATACTAAAAAAGTAAAATTATTAATTAGTAATATATTTGTAATATTATTGCCTAATTGTTTTCGATGCATAAAATATTTATTAACGAACAAAAATAATGTTCTAACAACAAAATTATACAATTATTTTATTATTAATCATATATTCATGTATATTAATCTTTATATCTATTAAATTAATTAATTGATAAGTATCAAGTATGATAAAATGTTATGATCTATCGACCAAAAACCCGAAATACCTCGTTTGACATTATTTTTTTTTATATTTATAACGATATTTTTTAATTCTTAATTATATTTTAATAACAAAAGCTGTAATGCTTATAATATTGTGCATATAGCAATTAGTTCAAGTTGAAGAAACCTAATTAATGGAATTTAATATTTGTGCATTTAATTATTGTGAGATTAATGTTGTCATTGTTGTTTATTTGCAATTCTTAACTTTTCACACGAGGTATAAGTATACGATTTCAAAACAATATGCTGGAAAACATAATTTTCACGAAACGAGTTTCTTTTATTGAATAATACACTTGAAAATAATTATAATTTTGCTTAAGAGCACAACGAGATTTTCTATAATTAAATTTTCGGAAGTTATAATAAAATAAGGTATATAAGTATGCACAATAATATGCACAACGTGTTTATGAGTTTATGTATAATATCTACGTAGCTATTATATACTTAAACAGCACTTAGTTGTGATAAGTGATGTGGTTTGAAATGAACCCCAAAATAAAGAAGTATAGAGGGTGATTCATCAAGCATGCTCACCCCATTTCTTTTTTGGGTTAAATATAAATGGTTAATAATAATCTAAGACCATATTTTCGAATATTTGAAATTTTTTCTTCTACTTATAAAGTGTCTCATGATTTACAAACATCGATTTTGTTTTTAGATCCTAAAAAAATTGGGTATTTATTATTATAAAATGAATGGTTTTACTAATATATTTTTGTCTATAAAAACTTTATTTTTAAAAAAAATAGACCAAAAGTTTTATCAGACACCTCTTCAGTGGCAAATATTACAGAAGATACTTAATAGAAGTTATTTTTCAATATTCTCACGTTTTATATAGGAAAATATAATATCAGATACTTTTACTAATCTTTGTGATTTATAACGATTGAACTTACGTTAAAGTAATAATTTAATTTAATGATTTTTAGGTGAATAACTCTCAAGTTGTATTGTAATTTATAATTCAATTTCGCATTTTTATATTGGGAATTTATTATAAATTCTAAGAGTTGGCTCTCATGATAAGTTTTAACTGGAGATTTTCAGTGTCTTAAGAATAAAAATAAAATCATACCTGACTATCTAATATTTTTATTTGACGTTTTGATTTGTTTCATTTCACATAACGCCCTTAATAGTATTGTTTATAAATACGTTTATATGTTAATTTATTTATAATATACAGATAGTTAGCAAATATAGATAGATTAAAAAATATATATTCAAAAACATGACTATTAAATACACAACTGCAATTTATTATGGCCGAATAACTTCAAATCAAAAATATTCTTACGAGTATTGATATTTTTTGTTGTTTACATCATATTACTAGATACATTTTTAAATTCAGTTGAACATATTATTAAGTTCTGATTGTTATGTTCAAAATTCAAAACTCGTAAATTAGAAGTTTATTCTGACCATACATAATATAGTAGGTTATGATATTAAATATACATAATACCAGTATAATATAATTTAATGTTTTAATTTTTAATTATGAACCAAGTAGGTATTGTAAATCGACGGCAAATATTAAGTACTCGAGTATTTGCAATGCGATTATGCAACGACTTAGAAGGGATATTCCGGTACTGTCATGCTCAGAAACTGATCACTAGTTTATTTGTACATACATCTCATACAATGCATTTAAATAATATAACAAAAATATTTTTACATAAAAAAACACCGTTTATGCATGAATACTTTATATATAATACTTTATTATATCCATTCGATGAATGTATACCACCCGATTATAGTTATGTCACTAGTATTAAAAAAAAACATTATACACCACAATTGAGGTATAAGGAAAAATCTCATGATATCTCAGTTTTTCATATAAATCACCTTAATTATTATTTATTTAAATAATTAATAACTTGAATTAACAATTTAGTTGTATTTTAAATGTATAATAATTAAGTCTCAGTCACTATGGAAACCTTTATCTTTTTTCTTTGTAATAACGCAAATTTTTAATCAATTTATAATAACTAATAACTAATAAATATGACTTATAATAATTAATATTTAAATTAAAAATAGTATATTCAAATAAGGAGACCGCTTTTCAATTTTTATTTTAAAATTAAATTAAATACCTATACCTTTAATTAAAGTATTAATGTAAGTTTTATCGGCCTTATGGGTAACTATAAATATTAAAAACTAATTTTATAAGAATATAAAGATTAAAATTAAATTATTTATTTTTTATTTTTACAATATAAAAATTATCATTATGTATTTCATTATTTACACAAAATGTTGACATTGTCAACATTATATAAATGTCTATGTACTTAGGTAAATATAAAATATAAAAACGCCATCAAGTATTAATGTTAACAGTGAAAATTCATATTAATTAATAAAAATTCTACATATTGAAATGGTTCGAGCTGCCCATTTTTTTTTTACGAATATATGCCTATTTTTAAAAACAAAAATAATATTGTAAAATACACATAAAAAAAAACTAATAATTTTAGATAATTTTAAATAAAAACAATTGCATACTACACATTTTTCACAAAAACTAAAAAAAATTGTTTTAAATTATTTTTGATTTTGAAGAATTTTGTCAATATTTTATTTAAATATTAAAAAACAAATAGTGTTTATATATGTCTTTAAAATAATTTTATTAGCTATAACAATAACTTATCTTTACAAAAAAACTGTTTTATGCATTTTAGTTATAAAATAAAAATATGATTAATATGTATTCTAAATATTTTCATTTTTAATTGTAAAATTAGTAATTTACGAGTAACCTTGTATTAATGATGTATTTCGAGATTTATGACTGACCGAAAAATGTATATCATAAGAATCTAAAATGAGATGATTGATCTCGATCAAGTTGTATGTACACTTTATAACGAATTTAAATAGGCTGTTATAGGTTTCTTATCATATAAGTAGTATTGATTGTACAATGGATAATAAGTACCTATATTACCCTAAGTGAATAATATTATTCGCCATCTACTGATTTGTGACAAGTGTGTGAGCATTACATCTTTTATTCATTAATGATCACTTAATTCACACTCAATCACGATATATGACACGCACGTGTGCATTTTGAATTCCTTAAATACGCGAAGTATTGAATCCACTCGATAACCACATGGCGTATAATTAAATCATGGTTGGACGAATGGAAAATTCTTTGACTTTTCCAGTACACGTGGGATAGGTATGAGACTCGTGTGAATCTCGGTTACTTTGACGTTCACATAAAACTAAAAGTCTTGAAATACATGACAAACACAATATCGAATTTCAACATCATCGTCACACCATATGATCCAAAGACCATTTTGATGTTTTAATTAGATGTCATATTCTCATACTTGGATGTTATGGGTCTTCCACATAAGTGTACTGTATGAACTATTTATATGTAAATATTGTTTACCAATTACCAAACGGAAGAAGAACGATAAATCGATCGAATGGATTGTATATAATAATGTAATGTTAATGCCCATCACAGTATATGTTTCACCAACGGACCTGTAATAACGTTTTCCGCTGAATAAACGGTTCTCGAGATCTTCGCGGTAAACATTTGGTTTAAATGTATATTACATAATGTATAGAACGCTACAACAACAAGTACAAGGCGTACGCATATATACGGTCAACAAGTAAACACATATAAATATATATAACAATGTATACCGATTACGACGGGGGAGGGGGGACATTGATTTGGTGAGCAACCGTTGGTTATTGGATGATTTCCGGGCTGATCAGCTGGCTTACATATCTTGAGCTGATCTGCCAACTTTCGGAACTAGAATGCAGAACTGCAAACTACGCGTGTTGGTGATTGCGAGTACCGGTGCGTACGAAATGTACAACGATGAACGGCCAGATCTGATCACTGATATGCAATCGCTAAATAAAATACCGCGGCATGTCAGACGAATTAAGTTAATTTAAATCAAAATTTTGTGAACACGAAAACAGGCCAGAGAAAAAGCTCCGAGCCAAATTACGATAACGGCAGCCGAAAACGGCGGTGGGTCGGATTAAAGAGCACGAGTGACAAACACAATAAACGGATGCGTTTGAGTTACCTACATTGCGGTATGACGGTCGAGTGTGGTCACCGACACCGACTGTCACCCGAAAACCGATTGCAAGTCTGACGTATCGAAAAGCGCAAACACTGTCTGTGAAACAGAAATTTATAATGTAATCGCTTCAAGGATCGATGACAATTTTCTACGTGAAAGATGTAACAGACGAAATTCCACGAACCAGTCATGTGAAAAATCGTATCGAACATACACACACGCGCGCGCGATTTTTATAATGATGCGTTTAGACGACTGGGAAAAGCCTCGTGAACGAAATTCACTATAATTTAACGCGTATTGTCAATACGCCAAAAATACAGAAAACAAATTTCGCAGGTTTCGACCTGAAATTTGGCGTTCCGACGAAAAGAGAATAGAAATATATAATGTTGTAGAACTACGGAGGGAAGAGGGGAAGATTGAAAACGTTAAATTGGCTGGTAAACAAGCGATACGTGAGAACAATATTAATCGTCCGCAAGACTGAGCAAACGTCGTCGGCAGTAAAAATAATAACAATCACAATAGTCAATAATAAAACGTTCGGCGCACCTCTGATTGCCCCACCGAGAGCTGTCGTTCGGAAGCTGCCTCGACAGTAATGATAATTGAAATCAAGTGCGACGCGAACACCGAGCGAATCTTACAACGTCGCGGTTTCCGAATGGTCGACAGTACCTACAATATAATAATAACAATATGTTATTGTTGTTATGTGGCTCGTGAAATATCGAGTTTCATAGGTATGCTTATATTGACATTATGTTGCAATATGTAATCGGCATAGTTGTGCGGACTAAGTGAACTTTGATTGTTTGAATAAGCAGTAGTCATGCCAGACATTCATTTATTTTTATTTTATTCGTTTTTAATTTATACGATGCTTATATCTTTCGTATTTAGAATTACCACCCTCGTATTTACCACCCGCTACGATGAAAAGCTGTCGGAAACGATTTGCGTTGAGCTTATATTTTGTTTTTTATATTATTGTTGTGTTTAACCGACATTTATATTTTTTACTATTAAATTAAGTGTTATTGAAATATCCAGATTTTTTATTATAATCGTTATTATTATTTTTTTTTTTTTAGTTGAGCTAATATCTGTCTAATCTTAGACACTGAGCGAATATTTTGATTTTTTTTTTGTAGGATGTTAGTACGTCACCATTAAATATTTAAAAATTACTTCGATATTCAACGAAAATTCGTAGATACTTGACATGGTCATAAAATATTTGTGAAGCACTTTCTACTTGGATATATGTAATAATTTTGAAAATACTTTATATATATATATATATATTTTATATCTTATGTTCGTAGAGTATATGACCAACCAAGACAATAAATTATCTATATAATACATTTAATTATATTATGGACAACCTGTGCTTGCTTATTTTTATAGTTTTATTATATTTTACTAGTTGCCGAACTTCCTCCGGAAGAAATTATTTTATTATAATTCAATTTAAAAACATATGACTATTTTTTGACTATACAAATAATAAAATAAAAATACATATTGTAGTTATTGTTATCGCTAATTTCCTGAAAATTATATATCCTACATTTTGAATTCAACCACTGGAGTGGTAAATTTTATTCCTTTTATTATAGAATAGAGATAAGGTAGAAAAAAATGTAACAATAAATTATTTGTTAAATGAATAATATATATTTCGAATGGAAAAATGCTAGTGTAAACAAATAAATAATAAATAATAATAATAAAAATAACAATAATTAATAAACAAACAAATAGAATATTTAGTTTGAATTTTAATAAATTACAGAAGATAATATAGACAATAATAAAATTAATAATCAATGTCTTATTGTCTTCTACTAATAATTCTATTTTCTACTGCTTGACGTTCGAGATTTATATGATTTCTTGAAATGTTAAAAAAAGGACATATCCTTATCGGTGAATATATGAAAAAAATTGATAATTAGGTAATCTATAAATATATATATAATAGTTATTATTATGAGAGGAAGCGATAAGCTTAGATACGTTCAAAACCGGTTTCCTTTGTCTCCAAAATCAGGTTAAATTCTTATATATATATAGATTAACTGATTTCCATCAGTAGATATTTTATCATTTTAACATTATACGTTGTTCATTATCGGGACAATATTGCCAGTACGTGTTCTGTCGTTAATCGAAAAGCGCGTGTGTTTAAAACTTTAAAATGTTAGCAGTCGAGGTGTGTGCGATTATTTCCTCTGAAAAAAAGTGTCAGCATTTTTGTAAAAGAATAAAATATTATCACAAAATAACGAAAATAATTCATGACATAAATATAACTGTGAAACAAAGATGTACATAAAAAAATAAACAGATTGGCTGCGGGTGAAATTAGAGAAATCATCATCGCTATTATGTGCGATGTATCACAAAAGGATGTCAGACATATAAATCAATACGATCAAGAAATGGATTTTTTAAATATGCAGATCTTAATGCACGATGCAGTTCAAAGCTGAGTTTTTGTCAAATACTAGAACTCATTTAATATTGATCACAAGATGTACCGATTAAAACTGTTTCCAATTTAACGGGTCATTCAAAATTCAAATGCAACCATTGTTGACTGGTTTAATTTGTGTAGAACCGTGTGTGATGCTCATTATTTGAAAAACGACGGTGATCAAGAGAATAAAATAAATTTAGTTAATTCACCTACATGAAACATGATTAAAAGTCGCAGATCAAAAGGACCTACGGATTATGTATAATATGTACGGAACACATTTTGTAGATTTAATTGTGTTCGACAATTCGTCGATCTCGAACATGGATCGCTTAAAAAATAACCAATATTTGTTTAAACAAGTCCCACGAACGAAAACCGATCGACGCCTACATCATCGCGGTTCCTGCCGGGAGAACGCGATTTTTTCGACGGCCACCAAAGAGCCACGAAATTATTCCCCGTCGCAGTCGACGAGGAGCATACCAATAGACCGGATAAGAGCGTGTGCGCGTGTGTATGTGAGAGATAATGAGAAAGAGAGAGAGAGAGAGAGTGTGTGCAAAGTAAATCAGCCCATTTCGCCGGAAGCTCGTCCGACTAACGACCGTATAAATATATCTATACGATTAAATGATATCATATGATATAATAATATTACGAGAGTGCGATGCACATACGTAACCTCATTATGCGGTTTGACGATACATCCATACCTGTGCGGCAAACCGGCGGACCGGAAGCTAGAAAACCGCGCGTGCGATCGAGTATTCGCCGCACGAGACTAACGCAAACGACGTTAGAACGAAATTTCGCTCGCGGTACTCCATGTAATATGACCGGGTCGCCGCCGGCGTCGGGACGATTGGCGTGTGCGAACGACTACGCTGTGTGTACGCGCTGCCCCGGCCGGGGGATATGCTCGCGTATATATCACACGTTTACACCGCTGCGCCCACACGCGCGTTTATTAACGCAGCGTCGCACCGCAAACGCCGACGGGGACGCGGAGACGTGTAGTGGTGCTACGCGGTAGGGTCGACGACGACGGACGAGTCGAGAAATTCATCACCACCACCACCACCACCAGACTCGGCGGTGTAATGTACTCGGCCGCGCGTATATATATATTTATTATTATATAACGCGTGTAGTGTCGAACCGCGTACTGCGAGAGTTTCTTATTTCGGCGACCCCGCGACGTAATATATCGCGCGCGGAGGTCCTCGCAACATCGGCGTTTTACCCTCATTTCGGGGGTGCGCTTTTTTTTTTTTCGCCCGCCGGAGAATTTGCAGAAAACGCTCCCGGTCACACGCACACGCACACAGCGCCCCGCGTAGTACGTGCGCGATGATTCACTGCGTGTAATACGCGTACCACTCGTGCACGCTTCGAGCTCGTGTCCCGGGGCAACGGTCAGCCAAATTAACGACGGCTTCTTCTCGTCGTCGTCTGTCTCTCTCTCCGGCGTGTACGCGTCACGTCGCCGTGACAATGGGTCGCAATTATTACTCGAGGAGACAACGGACGAGACAGTCGCCCCCGCTGTAGGCACAGGCACTACACTGTATAATGTACGGCGTGTGTATGTACAGAGTTATGATATTGTCATTACGACGGACGAAATTCGCGCGCCCTTTTTTGTGCGTTTTCAACGCGGCGACATCCTCGCCGACCGATCGGAACGGTTTTTACCTCATACGCGATAACGCCCCGCCGTCATTGCGGCTGACTTTGTTTTTTTACGTTCGGAACACTGCAAATGCTCTTCGGAAACGGCCACCGGCACATAAAAAATAATACGATAAACGTATTTTAATAATACGCATACGAACATTTGACGTATGAACGCATTGCGTAGTGACTATATTGTACATATACGTACCGCATGATATTGTATGCCTGCGCGTGTATAGTACGTATGTGTCGTGTATATGCGGCGACGAGCGCACGCGTGTGTGTGCGTGTCGTTTTCGACGACGATTGGAATTTGAAGCACATAATCCGTTTCATATCGAGATGACAAATACAATTAAAACTCACTCGCTGTCGATAGAAAATATTATATTCGTTCGTTTGAATAACGGTGTTTTTGACTATACGTTTAATATTGCACACTCCGCGGCTGTTGTGGATGCATACATAGGACATATTATTATCATTTCGTATTGTTTAAGTTTAATATCGAGTGGAATAACGGCGGCGCGAGTGCGAATAAAAAAATCTTGTACACTACGTTTTCGCAAAAAGCGGTTAGAATATTCATAAACGTGATAAAAACGCATTTCCTACAATACGAATGGTAAATCGGTTTCAAATTTTTCAACCATTATAAAAATGCGCAAATGTGCGATAAAATAATTTAACACTTCGGTATTATAGTGATGCGAATAGTGTAATATTAAAAAATATGATGTGTATAATATTATTTACAGTTTTTCAATACGAAAATATTACCTATACCTAATGATGATTAAGGAATGATTATAATATGTAAAGAATACATGAATAAAGACGTGAGTATGTCCATGATGATAATAAAATAATAACTGAAAAAATTGTATTTTGACATTTTTTGGTATTCTTTTGAATTATTAATCTCAACTCTTTTGGGCATTTCTGGATATAGGAATATTCCATCCGGTATAGTTAAAATGAACTTTTGGAAGTGCTAACTTTAATTATGTACTTAGTTGTTTAATAACGAAGGGTTATTCACGGTGATTTTCGCATCAAACCTATTACATTCCTTAGACTAGCAGATAAAATATAGATAAACCCACTCTTCGCGTTTCACTTATTGTGTTTAGATCATTACAATTTATAAGAACATGATTACCTATTATTTAAATGTATAAAAAGCTAATGGTATTCAATTTTTTAATTTCTCGAGTCAACAATATTTTGAATTTTAGTGGAGTATAAGGTTTAAAAATAGTATTCCTAACATAGGTATATTATAATTTTTGTTTAATAATCTGGACGAATTAACCTATAGTCGGGTGCTACTGCCAAGTACTGTTTACTACTCAACACGGGTCATTACGATCTAATTCAATAAATTTAAAAAAGAGGAGTTATATCGTAAAATATATAAATGATTGTATAATAATATGTTCCCTCCTTTATAAATGTTTACATGATCACTTCAATTAAAGAATTTAAACAATACAAAAATATTTATACAAAGAAAAATCTATAGACTATAGGTTATATTGTATTCTGCCGGGGAAAATTTTCTGCACTAATATTATAGTATAATACCTTCTCATTAGTATTTAAATCAAAGGTTTAATTATTCATAAAACTAAATTACCATCAATAGCGCACTCGATATTTTCCTTCGAGCATATTTAAATTAAACTATCGTTAAGTTAACGTAATTTATAAATATAATTCATCACGAATAAATTATAAGAAAAATGTTCAAGGTATAATTTATGATACTCCACGATAGTACAGGTTGAGGCATTAAAACGGCTGGTTTTAAAAATAGTTTTTCTCAATAATGGTTTAAATTAAGAATATTCTGAATAATTATTAAATATAGTTAAAAACTACAAGAACAATACGTCACATATTAAGCAAGTAGTGATAATTAATATGTTTTTGGCGTTTTTGTCATAAATAATTGTTTTATATCAAAACATTTTAAATTTCAGCTCTACATTAATAGTATTCATTAAAATGTGCACAATATTTTTTGTGATTCTTGTAGAAAAAATGTACATGGAATCTTAAATTAAATTTTAAAAATCGAAGTATAGATATTAAAAACTGTACGAATCTTATACCACACATTTTTTTATAAATATTGATGATTTTTATAAATTTTGTAAAAAAAAACTTTTGAAAATTAATAAAAAAATATTGTGCCTGCAGATATTTGATATTTTTAATTTGGTATATATTAATAATTTAAAAGAAACCATGTACTAAGCTTTCAAGGTTTTTACTAAAAAAAAAAAAACCATAAAATGTACCACATATAAATCGATGGTTAGACGTTTGATCCAAGTAGTTTGATCTACACAATATACTAGTATGCTGGTCGTCCTATAAATGTATTGAAAAACTCAATACAAGCTATATATTATGTACAATATATACCACTACTCCAGTTTTCAGATTCGTACCAGTATATTACCTAATGAAAATAATCTAACCAATTCTTATATTGCTTACTATAAAATATAAATTATTATCATATGATAAAAATGTTATCTTCCCACCCTCCATTCATTAGTGTCATAAACATATTTCAAACATATTAAAAAATCTGTACAGTTTTAAATCATTTTCTATTTACTTAATATTTATAAAACCGCATCAATAAAACATAATAATTTACGTAGTTTTAAATAATTTATACCTACTTATTATAGGCTATAGCAAGCAAGATACCACATAAAATATATTATAAACATTTAATACGTAATAATAAATATTATTTTGAGTTTAAGGTTCTTCAGTAAATGGTTGTTCACATTTTCTGTTTCTACAAGGAGCCATTGTAACCAAAGCATTACGATTAATTGTATGGAATCTAATTATATATCTCGTGTTCAAAATTCCACTTTCGGTAGTCCGATCTGTCGATATCTTGTTTTCGGTTACCGTCTCTACGCTGGTCTTCGCTTGTATCAATCCATTTTTTTATTATTATAAATATGTTTGATTTTCGCTATTATGTATTTTCGCTCTTTTTTACAATTCGCTATTTTTATTTTCGCTATTATCAATTCGCGATTTTTACATTCGCGGTAATTGTTTCGCTATTTTGGCCGGATACCGTCTGGAAGGTGGTAGTGTCCTTGTCTGTTCTCTCGGAAATCGTTGTCGCGCTGATGTTATTGGACGTAGACGTTTCCGTAGTGATGTTCGCAGGAGACGAAACCGTAGTTGTGCTCACTAGATACATGGCCATAGAAATATGATTTTCGATGACGCCGGCTGTAGACTTTTCTACGGCATCAATACGAGATGTAGATAAATTCATATCAGACGACTGTTTCACACTGGGTTTTTCCGGACTGGACCGATTATCGCCAACGGGATTCTGCAGAGAGGCAGACTTTGCGTTAAACGAAGAAACGATGAAAATAATGACGACGAATGCCGAAAGCGTGAGATTAAACCGAATTTGCCTGGTGTTATAAGAGTATTTATTACACGGGATAATAAATTGTATAGTAACGGGAGGGACTTAAACATGTAATATAATAAATAGTTAATTTTTACGTGCCCGTTAAATGATCGTATTCTCCAAAAGACGTCCAATAAACGTACACACTACTGCTGAATATCGAATACTGGTTTCGAAATACAACTAGTTAAAACTACCTGTTGTGGTATGCGGTTTGCTAATTTTAACCTTGCATTTAAAATTATTTTTCCCCACTATTAAACGTGTAATTATTATGCACGAATAAACATGTTACCGTTTTAGCAGTCTATAAAATACGCATCCTTTACATGTTTTTGAAATAATATCAACGGGAAAAAAAATCATAATATTTGCTATGTTATAAAAATTGTATATTGATTTGTTCATTAATGCGCGTTAATATATTAAAATATGTTATGTTTTTATTATATCCAAATGTTATATTAGAAGTAAAATAAATAACTTTAATAACCATATAATGAAATATATTTAATGATAAATGTTGACAGACTGTCTTCGCTCAGAATCGTTTTTCGTATATATAATGATATATCATTGAATTTAAACTTAACACAACCATTGGAGTGATCCAATCGTCAACTAATGTGTTTTTTTAATATGTTGACTATTGAAAATATTATTGAATTTTTTATCCTAGGAATTATCAACAAGACGATAAATATCTTACAATTTTACACGTTTACAAAGCTAGTAATAAATAATAATAATAATAATAGTATTTATTGCAATGAACTTGTATATAATTATTCAAGTTAGGACTTATATTGATATTTTTTACTTGTCCATACCGTTAAGCGGTTAACTTTAACCTATTTCAATACGTAATATTTCACATAATTTAGATGAAATCTCTCTTGTGATTTAAAATTTACAAGAAGCGTTTGATAAAAATTTAACTTAAAATATAAAGCGATAAGTTCGCAAATTGTATAATTACTTTTATACGCACATGGACTTTAAAAGCAAGTAATTACCTATTTATTTATTTATCTATTTACGACTCATACCAAAATTATTTTTACACGGACCACAATTTAATTAAACTATACACTTTTGGATTAATAAAAACTGTTTTTTTTCAATCGAACGATATAATACTTACGACTACTTTCAATGATTTTCCTTAAATATTATAATTGTTTACCGTGGTCCGTATATATTTAATGAATATAAATTTGCATACATTTTTATATTTTCATGAATTCACTTCTACCCCTGTTTTTAATTTTAGAATTTGGTACAAGACTTAACTAAAACGTAGAATTTTGTATTACTTATTAAACTTACTCACAATATTCAACATTTAAAAATGTTTCTAAAAACTGTTTTGATGATGTTATACATTATCGTGTAAACATGAATTACTTAAATTAATGTTGTAGTAGTTATCTATTATTTAATATTAACCAAACATAGTAAGTATACGAATCACGCACAAACATTTAACACAATCCATATACTATATACCTGAATGGTATTTACTATTTATTATAATTTGTGTTAAAAAATTTATTATAATTATTTTGTTATATCTTGTATTATATATTTAATGCAATTTGTATTTTAAACTATGAGCTCGTTGTCGCCTAGACGAAAATTGTCAGTGTGGACCAGTATCTTTTTAAAAAATAAATTAAATTCAAAACAAAAATATTATATTTATTACATAAAATAAAATATGAATGAATATTACACATAAATTATAATACACGTATATTTTGCTTATAAGTGTGGAAATATAATATTGCTATGAGCGTTTCGTGGTATAACAATGTCTTAATACTGAAACAAAATATTTATTTTCAATAATTTATATACTATATACAGTTCGTCTTTTATTTGAGTAACAAAGTTTGAAAAAAACATAAATGAATATTTAACTAACTGAATAAGTTAACTTGAAAATCAACAAATTATTAAAATATGTTGTAAGTAAAAAACTAGAAAATGAGATAATATACAATAATTTTGATATCTTTATCACAAGTCTTTAACGAGAAGCTTACAACTTATAAGTTATAAGTATTTAACGTATATCAAGATCTACAACCAATCTAACTAATAACTAACCTGATTTTCTTTTTATCATATAATCCCATTAAACCAATAATATTGTCATGAACACGTTTCATATAAATTTGAAATATCACTTAATTTTATAATAATTTTATATTCACTCAATATTTGTAATATTATATCAATGTAAATATTAAATATACTTTCACTAGACTTAAAAAAATTATATTTATTAGTTGGAACAGAGAAGATAACACAAAAAATATAAATATGTTATAATTTATTTAATTTATTAAATACAAATAAAATTAAATAATTAAATCAATATTATTCCTATCTCGGGAATGATGTTTTGACATGTTGAACTCATTTTAATGACTCATTCTAGGTTAGATTAATTTCGTTAAAATATTGGTAAACATTTTCTGTTTGAACCATCACTCTTCACTCGAACTCTAAGTAGATTAATTTGAAATCGCGGGATTGTTATCGTTGTCTGAATTGACCTTAGTAAAAATTTTTGGATTGATAATGAATCTTGTGATCAAGTATTCGTTTTCGGTTGTCTGGTTTTCAGTCACTGTTTCTACATTGGCTATTGTCGTCGCATGTACCGTGGTGTTTTCCTCAATGGTCTTCGGATAGGTGGGCTTGACTGTTTCTTCGATGAACTTTATTGCGGTGATATTTTTGGGTTTTGACGTTTCCTTAGAAGACGTGACTGTGGTGGTATTCGATGGAAACATGACCAAAGTGTTATTCGCGTCGGCGTTGGTCTTGGAATTGACTATTGCGTCAATATGAGATATCGGAATACTTATATCAGACGACTGTTTGGCCCGGCTCGACTGATTATCGTCAACGAGATTCTGAGAGGCAGGTTTTGCGTTCACCAAAGGCGCGACGACAACAATAGCGACAGCTGCCGAAATCGTAAGATTAAACCAAGTTTTCATCGTGTATAAGAGTATTTATTACATGCGATAATGACTTGTCTAATATAGCAAATGGAAAACTTTAATATGACCGTTAAATTATCGCAATATCGGGGAGACGCGCAATTAACGTGTACACTACAGGTGCAAATCGGACACTGACTTCGGAATATAACTAGTTTAATCTAACTGCTTTGGTGTCCGGTTTGCGAATCTAAGACTTGTATTGAAAATAACTGCGCCCCACCATGAAACGTGTATTTCCACAGAGAAATATTTAATCGTTATAGCAGTCCATTAAATACGCATCGTGTAAACGTCTTTGGAATAATATTTACATTTAAAAATATCTACCACAAAAAACATAATATCAGATTCACATCTGATAATAATTTTATATTGATCAGTACAGTTTTGCACGTTTTATTAATAAATTAAATGTTCTGTAACCATTACGACCTAGCGGCTTACATTTTATTAGAAATAATATAATTAACTTTAATAGCTATATCAAAATAGGTACATATCATTAAATATATATTTTGTGATGCAGGCGGCGGCTGATAGATTGTCTCCACTCACAAACGTTTTTCGTGTACAATGATATTATATTATTGAATTAAAATTTAACACAACCATTGCAGTGACTAAATCTTCAGTTAATGTACAATGGAGTGGTATTCACTTGCTACCTTTTTATAAAATGATAAAAAAATAAATAATAATAAAAGTATCTTTTGCAATAAACTCCTTTACCTACTTATCTAAAATAATGATTTGAGATACTAAATAAATAAATATAAAAATATTTTTTACTTATCAATATCGTTAAACCAATCTACTTCACTACGTTATATTTCATTTGAAATATCTTATAATAATATGACCCAGTACACGCCACAGTTATAGCAGTCAGTTGTTACTTATTCATATATTCATTTAGTTTAAATCTCACACGTGGTTCAAAAATTACGAGAATATTTTGATTAATTTTAACTTAAAATATTTAGCTGTAAGTTCAAATTGTTTTAAATTAATTTTGTACTATTAAAACAAGTACCTACCTATTTATGGTAATGCATCTCATACCACGAACATTTTATGTGTTCCATAATTTAATTAAACAATACATTTTGGATTCACAGTAAACTGTATATATTGATCACACAAAATTCTACTTACGACTACTATTAAATAATCTTCTCTTAAGAACAGTTGTCTAAAATAATAAGACTGGATAAAACAAGAAATATATATATATATATATATAATATTTTTATAGGATTAGTCTATAAATTGTCTCATTAATTATAAAATGGATTAGTATTAAAGTTATGTATTATATTAGTAAATTGTAAGCTTGTATTGATAAAATTATATTATAGATAAATATAGAAAAATTATTTATTTATTTTTAACGATGTTCAAAAAATGTTTTATAATTTTTTAATCGTATTAGGTATTTAATTAATTTGTATTTCAAACTGTGAGCTTGTTGTCTCCTAATGAAAATTTTCAGTGCACCAAGAAAAAAAAGTTTGGGAACCCCTGGTGTAGACCATTCTTCTTAAAGAATAAATAAAAAAAAAATAATATTAAAATAAAAAATATTGTATTCATTATTTAAAATAAAATACGCCATAACAATAGGCATAATGCATGCATATTTTGCTTATAAATATGGGAATATAATACAGTGATGAGCGTTTCGTGGTATAAAAATGTCCTAATACCGAAATAAAATATTTATTTTCAATAATTTTTATATTTTATAGATTTATACCTAACCTTTTATTTGAGTAACTATATTTAAAAATACACAAATAATAACTTGACTAACTGAATAAATTACGTGAAAATCAATAAATTGTTAATATAGGTTGCAAGTAGAATATGAGATAATATAAATATATATATATATAAATAATAATATTTTTATCGCAATTATGTAACGAAACAAAAGTATTTGGAATTTACAACCAACAACTAATCTAATCAACCCGTTTTAAATAAATATATTGGAATTTACAACCAACAACCAATCTAATCAACCCGTTTTAAATAAATATATAATTAAATATATTCGAAACATCACTTAATTTTATAATCATTATTAATTGTATATGCACTCATTAATCGTAATTAATAAAACCAAACAAATGAAACAAATTTTGCAGTTAAAAAATATATCTTTAACTTTTAGTAGATAAAATAACACAAAAGCATATGTATATTATTATATTAAATATCATTTAATAAGTACTTAATTATAAATATTATTTTAATCTCAAAAATGATTTTTTGACATTGTAGACTCGTTCAAAATGATGTTAATTTTAAGGAAATACTTTTGTACACCCTCCATTTGCATCATTAGTATATCCGCTCGGACACGTAGTAGCTGTATGAATATTCGGGTGGATCACGTACCTCGTGGTCAAAAGTCCACTTTCGGTTGTCTGATTTGTGGATGTCTGGTTTTCGGTTACCGTTTCTAAGCTGGCCATCGTTGTCGTTTGTACCATAGTCGTTTCTTCGATAGACGTCTGGAAGGTAGTGGTGTCTTTGGCTGTTCCCTCGGAAATCGTTGTCGCGCTGGTATTGTTATTGGACGTAGAAGTTTCCGCAGCGATGTTCGCAGGATACGAAACCGTAGTTGTGTTCGATGGAGACATGGTCAAAGTGTTATTCACGATGACGACGGTCGTGGACGTTTCAACGGCATCAATATGAGATACAGGAAAACTTATATCAGACGACTGTCTCGCACCGGGTTTGTCCGGCTTCGACTGATTATCGGCAACGGAATTTGTGGATACAGGCTTGGCGTTCACCGAAGACACGGCGAAGACAATAGCGACAGCGGTCAAAATCGTGAGATTAAACCCGATTTGCATGGTGTTGCACGTGATAATTACGTGTCTAGTAACGGACGGGACTCAAACAAATGATAAACTTTAATATTACCGTTAAACTGACGAAATATCAGTAATATGCCCAATAAGCGTGCACAGTGTACACTACAGGTGCAAATCGAATACTGACTTCGAAATACAACTAGTTAAACCTACCAGCTTTGGTAATTGGTCTGCTAATTATAACCTTGTATTAAAAATTGCTTTGCCCCACTATTAAACGTGTATTTCTACAAAGAAATATCCAACCGTTTTAGCATTCCATTAAATACACCGTTCATGCACCGTTCCTTGTAATTATATTTACGGCAACATACGATTTGATATTTTACTATAATATTATTGTATGGATTTTTTCAGTGAAATACGTTTTATTTATACATAATAGGTTATGTTTTCATTTAAATCCAACGTTCTACTAGAAGTAAAATAAATAACTTTAATAGCTAAATCAAAATATATATAATGTAATATACTCGGTGATATAGACTGATAGTCTGTTTCCATTAGAAATGGTTTTCCGAGTACAATGAGATATCATTGAATTCAAATTTAACAAATAACCACTAGGTATAATTAGGTCTTATTGTAGGGACCTTATACTCACAGCAAAGTGACTTGGCTTTTTTTTTTAAATTTACACTTATATATTTTTTTTTTAGTTTTTATATTTTATTGCTTTTTAAAGAAACTGCCAATTAAAAATCAAAAGTTTCGTGGTTATAACAATCACAGCGTTTTTATTCTATATTTTGTATTTAATTAGAATAATTAATATTATATTAAATGCTCATTTAGTAAGATAAATGGTATACAAGCTCATTTATACATTATATTAACAAAATATGTCGTATCATCAGTTTGAATTAGTAAAATGTGAAAATACTTAAACTATTATTATAATAATGAATATTCAAACAATCTATTTTTCACATTGATCAGCGATATCATTTATTATTGGAATGTTTTTTAAAGTTATGAAGTATTTTTGAAAATTGTCATTAAGTACTCATTGCCAATTCAGAAGTGTACTATCAAAAAATATATATTATTAATTTCAATCGTATAAATATATAATTAATATTTATACTTACACAATATAATTTTATTTGTTTACTCATTTGAATTTTTGTGACAGCGTTGCGCAACTTATGTCATTTTTGACTTGAAGGTCTTCCACATGTTTATTTAACTCTTCATATATTCATGTTGCATTATTGTTATTTATAAAATTTCCAGAATATTTAGCCCTTTTTCTATTATTGTTTTCGCAGAACTTGTTTCCACCAGCCTTAACGGCTGTTATCAGCTCTCTTTTTGAGTTAACATTTGCATAAATTGACAATCCAAAATTATTAACCGTTAATGAATATGAAAAAAAAATTTCTAAATCATAGAGGTTATGTATAAAAGAAAATCCAGAAATCAAATAAATAATACTAAATCGTTGAATGTCATATCACATTAAAAATGGTTCAGCGAAGTAAGCATAATAATTATTGTAGAGTTCATATACATTCCTCGTTGCTGAGATTAAACCGCTCTCAAAGGAAGAGTATTCTTCTCAAGAACAAATAATTCGCTAAAGTACACCTAATGTAACCATTGAGAACATTTTGTTGGAGTTTTCAGAAAAAAAAAAAACGATTTCGGCGGTGGCGTCGGCGACATCGGTGAATCCATATTATATGCGCGCGTCGTGTACACATATATAATACTATAATGTATATAGCAATAAAATGTACAAAGACGCGGTCGTCCCTCGACAACGTTGTTTATTGATCTAAACGGGGCCTGGGACACCCTATATATTGCTGTTGATAAAAGGTCGCCGTCAACCAAAATATCTCGACAGCTTTGCGGAAAACAGATCGAACGCGTAAATTACAATATTGCAAATCATGAAGTACGAACAATATTTTAGCGCATATTAAGTCAAATCGGCGGACACTGATAACGATGAAGGTAGGCATGTACGTCATGATATCGTTGTCTGCGGCAGTCTTCTGAAATGTAGTACACTATAAAAGAATGTTTTACGACGCATGCCCACTACCATATATCTTTCTAATAACGCCGTTAATCAAATTTTGATTTTTGGAATTTTAAATTTATTCAAACTTCAAAGATCGTGTATTCAAGTTCTTAAGATTTTTTTTACTACTTAATGAGTTTCCCGTGGATTAACAAACTTCTGTGATCTACTTTTCTACTGATAATTTAACAGATAATTTTTCTGAAAACGTTTACGTGTCAAAATCAAATTTGAACGACTAGTTTTTTATTTATTTAAATTTTTAATATAGTAATTTAGATTAATTTACAGGCATTTATTTTAGTTTGGTCCAAGTATACTCGTAATAAACACTAGATCCGATACTATATACATTTTATATTTATTTAAAACCATTTATATAATATAATATAATTATATTATTACCGTTGAATAACTTAAAAATTGTACATTTGAATTTTGAATTAAGTTAATCAAAATTTTCAAAAAAAATAATTTCCCAAAAAATCTTCAGAAAAAAAAAGCAAGTTCTCGTTTGAAAACAGAAGTCTGTAATTGCCACGGGATAGTAAATAAGTTTTTGTTTTCTTAGTGCATTCAAAACGAACGCAGTGTTGAAAAGGCCCTCCAAAACCGTATAAATGGATTGATAGTAGGTGGTATTATCGTATTAACAACACGCGTTAACGTACGGTACACACCTGACAAGAAGCCACTTTATTTTCTTACATTTTTTATTCGATAAATATATCACAATATAACTACTAGGCATCAAAACGGAAAAACCTGTAAAAAACGCAATAAGTTAAAACATTTTTCAACTAATCGCTCTTTTTATTGCATTTACTGTACGCTCCGTCGTTTTTTATATTCTTTTTTGTGTATAGTTTTTAGGTTTATAATATTTATTACATTATATACACACATACTACCATCACGACACTATAATACCTCATATCATATTTCCCGTCGGGTCTGTCACAGTTTTCGTTACCATGGTTACTTGCAATACCTATATAATACTGTTGACGTAATAAAAATACTGTTTGATCTCTACGTTTTTTTTTTCCCCAGAATCATATCAATTATGTATGGTGGTCGATGTTATTGATATTATAATTATTATTATTGTTTGTTGAAAATATAATTAGTCATATAAGATTGCAATATAATAGCATATTATAGAGAAATAACATAAATAAATAAATATTAATATTTCATCATATTATAATTTTTGTTGTAAAATATGTAAATCGCGCGATTATGTATGTTTGTGACAGGGTCATAAGCTTACTTTTATGTAAAAGTGACCAAATACACATTGTGGTTACCATCGAATTATAGTATTACCTATGTGTATGTCATGTATATCTCGTAACCACAGTAATTACATTGTTATTCACCTTTCATACTTATACATGTGTTTTAGTTTAAGTAAAATCAAAGCCGTAGCCAGAAAAATATTTTTTGTTTTTTTTTTTTGGGGGGGGGAAGAGTATAAATTATATACTATGCAATAAAATATGAAATCTGATTTCAAGAAAACATTTCGAGGGAGAAGGATCTGAACTCTAAACCCCCTTGCCTACGGCCGTGAGTAAAATATTAATTATTATTACTAATTTTGATGTTTATTTTATCTTCTATCGGTGTTCATTACATAGAACATTATAATTAACTTTTGCTTTTCGAATAGCAGTGATATGGTCATAGCCTAATTTTTAATATTGTGATTTTTATTATGTTTCATGTATTGGAAAATTAATAGCTACGATAACAGCGTTGCCTGAACCGGCTGAACCCCTCCTGTTTATTTTTCTCACACTACAACTGACGTCGTGATTTATTTAATTAAAACCATTACCAAAACTGTAATAGATACTATTGTATTTGCTGAATATTTTTTTCCGATAAATGCAAGTCAACAAGTTTTTCTTTTATAGAAATTAAAAAATTTAATTATTATGGTAATCAACAAAATTTAGATTTAAGTCGAAAAATGAACGACGAAGCAATATCATTGTTGTGATGTATATTCGTTATATATATTATATACTATTGTTAAATTGACCATACGTTTTTATTTTAGAATCGTGAATACGTTATTAAATCATTTTATAACTTGTATTTTTGTTTTGTCTTACAAATGTTATGTTTTATAGTTGGGTAGTGTATAATATTTCCAAACGCTTATTAATTGTTATTGTTATTACATACTATAATAATATATTATAAACATTTACTATAGCATTCGGCGCGAGGCGATTGTGCGTGACACACGAATCTACAGGTTCGTTTAAAACTGACAGTGATATATTTTTATACTCTGCTCTCCAATCGAGTTTTTATCGTTCGACCGATCGACACGCGATCCACGAGCACGTGTTTAAGCTCGATCGCAAATACCGCTGCAGTGCGGATAAATGCGCTGCTATATAAATATACATCACACACACACACACACACACACACACACACATACACACACACACACATACACATATGACGTGGTAATAAAATGCTTATATAAATTATTTTCAAAATGTTGCAGGATTCGTTTCTTTAAAAAAAAGAAAATTAAGTTATGCAGACTATTGAGAGATACCACTTTTCAAATTCGGCGGTACCGGTGGACTTATCGACTTTAAAATGTTCTTTGAAATGCACAACCCGTAGTGCTTTGGTCGCTTCCGTTATCCATCATTATTTATTTTCTTATGCGACTTGAAATCTTTGACCATTGAATTAAAGCATATTATTTGAGTCATTTTTTATACTTTGAATGAGATTGTAAAAACGGTATGCGGCACAGTCGTTAATTTTAAATGTTTAGACACGGCAGACGTTAAAAAACTCTTTTAGTTTAATCAACAAATACGAGATAAGACAATGGTTTCGGACTTCGTTATCAGCGTCTGAGCGATTGTGGAAATAAATGTATTTTTAGTTCACAGCGGAATCACATAATACAGAAAAATATTTAACATTTTTCTTAACACTTATTTAATTAACATACATGAAAATTTATTAGATTCATCAGCGTATTATTTTGTACAATTTAGTACATATATAACATTGTAAGGTGATAAAACTAATAGTTTTCTCAAAATTTGGTAAAACTGAATAGAAATAGATAATTGATTAAACAAAATATATGTTTCAATCGGTAAATCTGCACTGACTTTGGAGGTAAAACATATATACGATTTCATGAATAGTGTTTAATACAATGTTACGTAATTTACCTTTTATAACTTGAAAACAATTTAATGATGATTGCAAATCAAAATACTTTTATACTAACTTCTGTGAAAACTATGCAATTATTTGTAATTTGATAAAATGATCTGTTAACTTTTAAATGCCAACGACCAAGAAAACTTCCTGCAAACGAAATCACACCACAACGTTTAATACGAAGTATTATGTAGGAGATGCCGATAGATACATTATGTAGGACAGAAGTACACCTTTCTAGGTGAGTGGTTTACCACGGTGATTATGCCACGCTCGTATTATTACGGTATGACCTCAACGCCACCTCCATCACCGCCATGATGAAGTTCCCGTTAAATCACAAATCAAGGCGCAATTCATGTGACTTGTACAAAATGGCTTTTAGCCGTCGAATGTCCTCGCCAATCTGTGTTAACTTTTGGTGTGTGTATGTGTGTTCCTTAATTATTATTGTATACATGAATTCGTTAATATACATATGAGAAGTTAACCGATCAGTTTTTCGCATAAAACATTATCAACCGATTAACATTATTCGTAATCTATTTCTGTGCTAAATAAAACTACTCTTATAGCACTTCATATAGAACATTATAGTATTACCGCGTTGATCGCACGACGAGTAAAAAAGCACAGATAATATTTTTACTAACGATAACGATGAAATAAATATTTTGTAGTTACATTTTACAATAATAAAATCGAAACATTCGGTTCGTCATTATAATAAATTACTTTTAAACGTCGTTTTCACGTCTTGTTGGTAAAAATAAATGTGACTTATAAATAAATATTTAATTAAGATAGTATTTTATAGGGCTGATAAGTTACTTATGATTTCGTCCGACTGACATTGAGAATGCATAACCGTTTGGGTGTACGCCTCGTTTCGTTTATTCAGTATTGTTGTTTGTTGAGAGACGAACTTTTCACTCAAATATTTTCTAGAGAACCGAATTCAACATTTTCTGTCTGTGTTTTGAATGCAATGCTCTTCATGCATGTTTGAGTTTTGTTTTTTGTGGAATGTAAAGTTGGGTGGTCGAAGTGAAGTTATTGAAGACAGCTATTCCAGTGGGACACAAAAAAAAAACACGATTGTACCGTGTAGACGTGTACCTATTTTGCCTACTCAAGACGCCCTGTTAAAGATAACATTAATGTTTATTTATATGGCTTATGATAAACTATTATTGCATACATTTTAACAAATTGAAAAATATACTTATGAGATATGGGAAAATGTTTCTTATGGTGGCAAATTTGATGAAAATTAAGTGAAAATCTAGTAGAAATAACGTCTATTGAGTAAATCTTAATCGATCGTCAATAATATTAAAATTTAAAATAACATAGAAATAGATTAATAGTTATAATATTATAAAATATAACCAGACATTAAATTTATACACCACGTGATATTTTGGTTTACTTTAAAGTTTAATTTAAGGTATTTAAGATATTACCGTATACCACAATAAAAATTAAATTAAAAATAAATAGTTAAAATAATAAACTTACGTGAAACAATATTATAATTTTTAACAACTTATATTATTTCAAAATATTATATCACATAAATCCCTCGATTGTTTCAAATACCTAATATTTACTTAATGGAATTTATTAAAAAATATATTGTTCTCCAAACATTAATTTAAAAAAAACGAATTAATAAACTAATAATCCACTTTAATTAAAATAAAATAACTACAACCAGTGATAGAAGATTTCGTTTTCATTTAAATAAATATAATATAATTTAAATTGTTATAATATAGAATTTGGAAATAAATGAAATTTTTATATTATATTTAATTTTAATAATACAAATGTTGCCAATAACCTTAGATACCACAGTTTAATTCAAATTTAAAAAATAATAATAATAATAATACAAATTGTTTGTCATACCATAAAATAGTTTATATAGTATGATGTCGTTGAAGCAATTATATATTAAATATTATATTATACTAAATATCGGGCCAATTTAATGATTAATTAATATTTTTAGTTTGCAATGAATAAGTTTTATATTTTATTTTAGATTATATTTTGTTAGTTATAGACATTTATTATAACATTTAAATTCTTAAAAATTAAAAAACATTTAATATTTTTGATTATAATAAAAATAATAAAAACATATTATAATACATTATTAAAATAATTTAGTTATTAACCATATTTTATTGTTTTAAAGTATACTTTTTTTAAATAGATATCTAGATTTCTAGAGAGCGGAAACGAGTATTGAGTATTAATCGTCTAATTGAATAGGAATTTGTCAAGTTAGACTATTATCGAGGTTGAAACCTAAGTACATAACAGTGTTGAGGTAAGAGTAAGGTGGTTAGGAAAATTATTTACGGTTATATAATGACAAAGTCTACGTAATCTTAATCTAAATTTCGAATAAATTAATTTATTTTGGTTCAAAAGAATTTGCTATTTTTCGTACCATTCAAAGAATATTTTTTAATACGATTGTAGATTATCTGTAACAATTATTGATTCATTGTGTAATGATAAAATTAATTTACCATCGGCATGGTTAACGACAAGAGTACTTTGAGCAAAGGGTTGATTAGAAGCATGTATATTGAACAATGCATAGGTAAGTGGAAAGATACTTCCTTGAGGGACTCCTGTGTTAATTATTGCTATATTTGAAGTAAAAGATCCGTGACGTATTTGAAAATACCCGTCTATAAGATATTATGATTTAATTAATATGAATAGTTTAAGCCTTAAGGGCAAGAAATTTGCAGGGTATAAAATGAGGCCTTTATGCAAAGGCATACTTTGATATTTTTTAGTGTATGTTTAAATATTTTAAAATCTAACCTATTCTAACCTAAAGTTATAATATTTAAACCAAGTACTTAAATTAAATTATTAAAATTATATGTAAACATCACGAAACGAGTGTAATACATTTCTTTATTATAATTACTTTGTTTTATTAATTGTTAAGTAAAATAAAATATAAATCTTATCGAGATATTAATAATTACGATATCAAATTAAATTATGGAGAAAATTATTTTGATATTTACTCGTATAATAGTATTGTTGATATTAAACGTTCAGTGAGTCATAACAATATGTAAATTAAACGGATTTCCTAACAAAGCCTATTTATACTTTTATGATAATTTTTCAAGACATTATTATTATTATATTGTCCGATTTACTTATTGTGTTTTTTTGTATAGATTGTAAATATAGTTATAATTATAAATAAATAAAAATAATAATTATTATTTGAATCGAGAAAGTAATTTTATTGTTTTCAATCAAAATTTACAAAACACAAATAACCAGGATAGTTGTGACTTATGGCTTATGAGTTATTACATAAGAGTTTAATTGTATACATTGCATATCGACGATAGTAGAAAAATAATAGAAAACCTCATTAATATTATAATTATTAATTAATTAACATATTCGATTGCCGAGCATTGTCTAAAAATTTAATAACGTAATACAATATTATTTGAAAAACGTTCAATGAGAATGATTTTCACGGACAATATCTATGATTTATATAGCGTGTTTCTATTTGACCGTCTCTGGCAATAATTATATATTTAATCATCGTATTCCCGTTTTTATTTTCAATTCCAAAATTTAAGCGCGTATTACGCAAGTAACAGTCGTCAGTATAATAATATTATTTACACCAGGCCTCGAAGATTTCTAAACTTATTCGGTGATAACCGATACACCCGCCCCTCCCATACGAGTTCCGTTTTGCAAGCGACGACAAATAGAATTTCATCAGACCCTGCCAAATAATTGAATTCGTCGATCCTTCGAGCTGACGGCCGACTAACCGTTTATAATAGATATATTATAACGGCCTGAGATAAAGTTACGGCTACCAATAGTTTGTATCTCGCTCGTGAATATTTAAAATTTAAATAATTTAAAATTGCAATAATAATCAATAGTGACTGAGTAATACATTGGCTGTGTACTTGTAGTCTAAACTATGTTTACATATAATTTTTTAATCATTTTTTTGACCGTGTAACTCATATGTGACTTATAGTTTTCTAGCACGAAAATTGAAAAGTTACTTTAAATTATCTTTTATCGTATCTTGACGAATCGTTTCAGTTAATTTTTTAATCTTGTATTGCATATTATTTTACAGCGTGTTTGTGGATACTTTTAAGTTTTAAAATTGATTTTCAAATACACGGTCTTATAATATTTTCATTTATTTTTATATAAGTTTATAATTAAATGGGAATTAATAAAAATATCGGTTTTATATTTTATATTATTATGACATTTTTGAGATTTTAAACTTATCAAAAATATATATATTTATATCATAATAATGATGAATTATTATTAAATTTACAGGCGGCAGTCATTTTATTAATATTTAATAATAATAATGTACTGTCTGGGGACGACGATAACGTTATGCGAAAATGTATACACACATAGATCAATACGTATTGTATTAAAAAAAGTCCGATCAAATTCTTTTCATAAATCGACGCTATAGACGCTATACAGGTAATGATGACGAAATCGTGGACATTTTTATCGAGTATTATATCTGTCATTGTCGTAATACCAATGATGTTTTTTTTTTTTTTTTTCATTAAATATACGCTTTTGTTGCAATTAATACAAACACTACGACGAACACTCGCACTGCAAAAATGTACTCGTCGTCGCGTACACAACAGACTAAAGTTTCACGCCGTGTTTTGTTCTATCGTAAGCAGAAATATTAAAGCCGCGTTTGTGCTCGCTGTGCACGAGTGTGTAAATATAAATCAGACGCTAATAAACACAACCATTAAGCGCGACCGTACAATATATTCATCGTCAGACATGTATTTAAATTATTTTACATTCCATTAATTTTAATCATATTTTATTTTATAGTTTGTTATGTTATGTTTAAACGAGTGATCGAGAATTTTGTTTTTAATTCTTCTAAATAATACGATATTATTTTTGGATTAAAAGATGATGATTTAAAAGCTTTGTTTTGTTTTATAATTTGCATTAAAGCGATGAGTATTATTTCCACAAGAGACTGATTCGTTTTTATAAAATTAGTTATTTTTATTTTTTATTGGTGTTGGGTGTTTGGTATTGTACTCGTAATATTATCTATGTGTTTTTATAATATTAAAAATTTAAGTTTGCGTTTTGTTTATATATATATAAATATGTTTTATTAATATACAACTATAAAATTATCATAATACATAAGTAAATATTAATTTTTCATGCAATAACATTTATGATATTTATTATTAAAAAAAAAAAATAAATAAATAGGATATTTAGTTTCAGTATACACAGTGGTATCATTTTATAGCACAAAAACTTTTTAATATTCTTTCAATTATTTTTGTGTAATTTTATAATATATACATACATTTTTTTGTGTAAAATATAAAAATATGTGTATGAAGAGGTTAAGCACACACATAGTTTAATATAGTTTAATGTGAATGCTAGTGAAATATTGAAAAAGATACAGTTTATGATTTTTTTCAATTAAATTAAAAAATACATACTTACTATATTTATTCACTAAACGATAAAAAAAAAAAAAATATATTACTCATAACTTTAGCAATAATTTTTAGTTTAAGCCAAAAATTTTTAAATTGTTTGTAATATTAATTTATTGTTTGATGTAAATTATCTATGTCATCACCAGTCAAAGAAATTGTTTGTGGTGTCTTTCTGTTTGTAAAACGAAATAAAAATTTTACTGTGCGTAGATCATAGTTTAGTAAATATTTATTTCAATATTGTATTTTTTTTTTTTACAATTAATTTAAGATAAGAAGTTATGAATAATTATTTAAACTTAAGTATTTAAAACTACGCATGTCGTCGCGTATTCGTAATGAAAATATCGTGTAACAACCGAAATACGATTAAAATAAACTTTAATTCGCGAACCGTCAAATGTGTTTATAATAGCTCTCTGTCTCTCTGTCTCTGTCTCTCTCTCTCTTAATGTCTCTCCGCAATATATTAAACATTATCAACTTCATCATTTTCACTTGTTTTCGTCAACCATTTCGCCGGACCTCGATGTCAAAACAATCGATCGAATAACTCGGGAATAGTTTTTTTTTTCTTGTTTACTTTGAAGTTACTATTACCATCATGTTGTACACGTAGATCAATAAAATAATACATACAAAATACAGGAGATGCATACTGCATTGCAACGAAGCATAGATATATGCGTGGTTTGCATAGGTAACGACAACTGCTGACAATCAAATATGTATCTTACACTCCAATATACCGTAAAACATAATTGTTTTAAGTCCGTCATTAAATATTTGTACTCTTATTGAGTATAATATGTAGACGTGTGTATTATGCGTTTGTGTGTGTGTGTGTATGCCTAATGTTATCTAATATACATGCAAACAGCATCTACGCTCGTTGGGCGGGTTATTTATAAAATGTTGAGAGGAAAAAAACAGTTGGGCAATTGTCTTAAGGATAAACATCGTCCACACGCCACACCGCTCAGGAAAAATGAACCACTACTCTCGGAACAAAAAACATAAAAATAATAAAATAAAGATCGGTAGGTACCTGTCAGAAAGAGAAAAAGATAGAGAGGAAGAGCATGTTTTCACGATGTAAATAAATGTTTGTTGAATCAATTCCTACATAATATTATATTGTTGTATTTGTATAAGAATATTGTAAGCCATGAGGATAAAAAAATAAAAATCATCTTATCCTATTTTTTATAAATATATAGATATATATAAATGTAGGTATTAAGGTAAATATGTATATATGTATCTATGTGTACATAATATTAACTCTACACCTGTGTATACATCCAACGAATGTTACAAAGTACAAATATCGCTTTACCTGATTGTTCCTTAAATCATATCGCATGATTATAATAATATGTCACTTTGTAATAATAATATAAAAAAAAAATCGTTTTTATATCACGAAAAAGTAAAAATTATTTAGGCTTATCGGAAAAAAATTATATATTACTAAAATACGCTATGAAAAATTCACCAAGTGATCTACCAAGCAACCTCAGCCTCATTTTCATTAAATAATTAATTTATTAAAATTCTGTTTTTTTTTTTTATTTGTAAACATACTTGCAAATCATATTCGTAAAATATTCTACCTATATACTTGCGATAGTACAATCTTAATTTTTTTCAAATAGGATTACCTATTTTATATTGTACATTGTAAAGCAAATAACTTTTATGATAATAATATGTATCTAAATCAAAATTCAAAAAATAGATTTTAAATACTTAACTTTGATTTTTAAGAATAATTATTATAGGTTTGGAAGATCATATAATAAGTTTGATAATTTGAAAATTATAATAATACTAATATCAATTTATATTCAAGTGTAATTATTTAAAAAAATACCCTAGTAAAATACTAAATTAAAAAATAATATTTTAATTAATATTTTCGTAAAACTATTAAATTTGTCTTTAATCTGTATAGTCTATTTACAATTTAATAATTTAGGTACTACTTTTTTAATTTTTGACTTAAACATACACGAACATTGAAAAAAAATGTATTCTACCAGCTCAAATATTTTTTATTAATTTAAAAAGAGCTCCAAATTTAAAACAGGTCTAAAACAAAGAAGCATATTTAAAGTCAAGAAAAACAGTTGAAATGGAAAAGTTAATTGGTGAAAAAATTAAATGAAAAAATAGAATGACTGCCAAATTTCGTGTTTACAATTCGTAAAAACTACATGTTGTAGGTATACCTAACCATTTGTTTTAATTAACTTTTACTTTATTTTGGTATTGGGTTATACTAATATTTAATACTAATTTTATTTTTAACAGCATAGATAGTTGCGTAACTATACTTATATAGTATACGCCTTATGGATTATTGCTTATATTAGTATATTGGTTGAATAATAATATAAACGAGTTACCCGCATAGTAACGTAGAATGTTAGCTTACTAAACAGCTAAGAAACCCAATATGAAAATCTGTATACCTAAAAATGTCGTGTGAATTGGATATCTAAAATCGAACACGGAATATATATTATAATAATCTATACGACAAGTGTAAAATGTAGGAAGCTATGTTGATGTTTTAAGTTTAGAATGAATGATAAATCATCTAACCCGATAAAAACGCTTCAGACAAACTAAATAAATCACTTGTCCTAGAAACTATATAAGCTTAATATATTAAATTCCGTTACTTTTGAATCTCAAGGGTATTTTTATATAAAAATCTTAGACGATAATCTTATATGAACATCTGCAGTGTATTATATATTTTTATTTTGTCTAAATAATTTTTCTATAAATAAATAATTTAAAACAGAACATTAAAAATGGATGCGCAAATTTAACTTTTTCAAGCCTTTCCTTCATACTGTATTTTATTATATGCATCAGATTAACTGCTAATAATAAGCTAAAACTTTACGTTATTAAAGTTTCAATTTAGCTACATTTCTAATCGAGTACCTCGAGGTTAAGTTAATTTAATATATAAGCTGAAAAAAGATCAGCATTACTAAATCACAGAATAAAAATTTAATCAAACTATGAAATATTATTTTTTTATTTTTTTCAAACTGTACAATATATGTACCGATATAGGTTTCAATATTATGACTAACCAACTACTAAATATTGTTTTGTTTACTACAAATAAAAAAATATGATTAATATGTCAGATTAAAAATATATGTTCAATAATAATTAGAAATTAAAATGGTTAGATTTATAAAAAAAAAAAAAAAAAATAGGATGTAAATAAAAAAAAATGAAAATATTCGACGTAATCCGAACAAGGCATTCCGTGGATTAAAATGGACAGGTTACATCGTTACACTTTTATTTAAATACACACTGAACACAAAACAAGAAGGTGTCTTTTAATCTAAGTTTTTGACATCTGGTATGCCCGAATCGTTGACATTCTCGTTTAAATTATTACAGGCGTATTTGTTTATTAAAATATGTACCTACTACACAATATGACACATTGACGCGTGCATTCATTTTTGTTATTTTGTGTATCACATTATTAATTATTATATTTTTACGAAAATGTAATTACAAAGTAAAACACCATTTATTTGTTGTGTTTCGTGCAACATGGTTTTACGGATACTAATAAAATTACAAAATAGTGAAGAATTATAATTTATAGGGAATTTAATATTATTTTTTTGTGATTTTATCCGAAAGTAATTTAAATTTTGCATTTTAAAAGCTTTAGGAGTTTCAGTTCAAAGTAAAATTTGCATACAATTTTTGATCTACTATATAATACTATATAATATGAATGGGTTATCCATTAATCTATTTACCGACTACAAAAGGCTTATAGTTAACTATAAATTGGTTATAATTAAGCTTTATAAATTTTAAAATTATAGCCTATGGGCTATGGCCGATGAACTTTTATATACATTCACTTATGATGAATAAAAATTCAAGTTAACTAATAAATTTATATATATATATATATATATATAATAAATATAAATATTGCATAATATTTATACAAATTGTAGTCATTAACAAGTAAAAAATAGTGTTATCAATAATAAAATTTATCAACTAATGTTTAGTTACATTCTAATTGATTAAACTGTATGTGTTATAAAAGTATGTAAATATAATTTTATAACGTATATGTTATCATTCGAAATTATATTTTAATCGCTAACAATACAAGTTTGATTTGTAAAAAAGTTAATCCGATTTTATTAGGAAAATCAATATCTGTTTTTTCCATTACTAAAACAGTAATTATACGTTTGAGTGTTATAATATGTTAGGTACGTATTATTTACGCATTGAATTTAGTCATTCGGTATAGATATAAAGTTCGTTCAGACTCGTTAAGACGTAATCTTCAAACGAGTTACGCGCGTGAGAACGAAAAAAAAGTGTTATAATATTTTTACGTTGCATCATAAGCTTCTAGTTTTAAAGTCGCGTGTAATTGTATATTTGATAATTTCGTTGAATTCCTCGAGAGATTACGTTAAATATCATGAGAAGTTTTTAATAAATAACGTAAGTCATTAACGATAAGATAATGTAGCAGCCAGTGCGACGCGCGCACTGACTATTCCGACAAAAAAATAGGTAAGGAGATTAAAATATGAAAAAAATAATAATAATAATTAAAAAAAAATTATCTTTTATTGAGTTTTATCGACCAGTATCATCTACATAACGTTGCGTATCACAAGTGAAAATTACTGTAAATATTATATTCGCTTATTATAATATCCGACACAAGTATAGCATTTGGAAACGATTATGTTCCTAAAATATTCCAGAAACGTTTTAAAAATACTACGAACCACTATTTATCGCGTTTCCCGTGTGACAGGTAGTTATGATTTATATTTTTTAAATATAAAATAATAAGATTCATTAACGAACTAAACAGAGTATAGCTATTGTCTACCGTATATCATCACAAACGTTTGAAATAGTATGTTTTGGTTATGAAATTATATCAAAATATCGTCGTGTAGGTGAACTCCTGCGCACGCAATACAAGAATTTAACAAACGATAACAGTAAAATAGTATAGGTGTCGAAAATATAATTAACAAAACAAATACATTATATTATTATTATCAGTGTTAAAAATTAATGTTATTTTAACGACGTATAGTGACCGTGGAACGCAGACGAAACGGATTTTATTGCATTACAACCCTCGCCTCTTCCTCCCATAGTTCGACCCAGTCTATTAAACGAAAAAATCACCGCAAAAACATTAATGTATTATACTATATAAATGAAAATATTAGTTACTCAAAAGCGACTCTATAAAATATGCAGACGGAAATCATTTAACGTTTATTTCGCGATTACGTACAGCCGCGTTATATTCGCCGAACAGGAAACTCATCGATCATCAGACGATAATATACTGCTGGTGCAGTTTTTGACAAACTATAAACGTTACTGCAGAGGTCACAGTTGGCACCGGGTGCAATATAATATATTATATGTACATTGTACATATAGTCATATAGGCACCTAAATAATATGATATTTAAGCGCTGCTGGATGGGCGCGCACCCAAATAAAACCCTCCGATCGTTATGTAGGTTAACGGTTTGTTTACGGAAATAAATATAAACTCGGGGTGGAAGTATTGAAATTCAACAGTCCCGTTCGCGAGCGACCCTACATCGTTGATGACGACGACGCTTTCCAAACAGGGACGATGTGCTGAAAAATCGGTTCGAAAAAAAATATAATATTTAAGGTGCTTGTTCTAACATTTTGTCTTCACGAAAAGCATATTGACTTTTTACGACATTTTATTTTTGAAAAATATATAATGCACTATTACGAAAATCTATCATTTCATATTTCATCGATTTTTGTTAACTCTACTATGTTTTTTAATATTCACATTTTATAATATCACTGTCTACTTTAAAAAACGATGATATATATTTTTAATTACTAATAATCTGAATAGTAAAATTATTTTCGAAAAAATATCGATGTAAAAGTACCTATTACGTTAGTGAAATCGTTTTCATTTTTATTTCTAACCTTTCAATTTTAGATGTTAGAAAAATTAAGTAATAAGTAGTACTATTCGATATCCATCCGCTAAACGTTGAATAATTATTTATATAAAAAAAAAATCATTATTTTATGATAATCTGTAAAATAAAAATGTTTCATTTACTACTATATAAGTATAATAATAACATTTTTAAATTTTAAAGTAAAAGATTTAGATAAACACAAGGGCCAGCGATGAAAAAAATAAGGGTGATGTAAAATGATAAGCTTTCATGATGAATAAACTAAATATTTCAAACGTAAATGGTCGGAAAATATGAATAATATAATTTACTATATTTTCTATATATTTACTCTTTGGAATAATGTTTGATCGAAAGAAATTACCGTTTAAATATATATACATGTAAACTAAACAGTAAGCATATAGGTATTTTAATCATTCAGCCGAGTAAACGGTCAAGTGTCCACACAAGTATAGAGTCTTGCCTACTTTATTTTATTTTGTATTTTGAATGGCTGTTTGTATATTATATAGGTATACTGTACGGCCGATTTTTTTCTCGATATACGTAATACGTTTGTGCGTATGAACGGATAAAAACTTTTCGAACAGCGTGTGAAAAGAAAACGTTTGTTCAGGACTCGACTGTCGAAAAAGTTTCATTTTTATTCCCGTCAATTCCCTTTCCGGCGTTCTATTGTTTGAACCATGCCTAAAAGCGAGGTGACGTGCGATTGACGCGGCCGTCACCGGATTGACCGGCCGAGGTGAGGTGGAAATGGAATACGAAGGGGAAAAAACCATTTCAGTTCGAAGCGAACAATAATAGTTTTTTTTTTTTTTTACGGGGTCGTAGGCGTTGTGAGGTTTGCAGGAGCGTCGACGGGGCGAGTGGGAGATTACACGTTTCGACGAACTCTTCGCTCTCCCTCGTTCGGGACGATCGGGGCCGCGGTAATAATAATATAAAGTGTATATATATATATATATATAATAATAATAATATTATATATTATACTCTCATCTCGTGTACTACGTTGTCACCGCTTCAGTCACCGCCGGAAAGCACCGTGTACATCTATTGTTGTCACCAACAGACGTCGAAAAAGTTATCTGCCCGTTTCGTATAAAATAAATACGCATATTTTATTCACGAGGCATGTTCGCTTATATTACTGTCACTATTCGCGCAAAGTCCCCGCGACGGTCGTCTTACCGGTATAAAAGTATGCTTTTGCGGGAAAAATAAAACGATTCATTTTTAATATAGACCTGCCTATTTAAAACTGTTACGTGTATGATGTTTTTATGGTTAATCTGCGACACGCGATAACCATACGTTTTAATATATAAGTATGTTGCCTGCAGCAATATCGAAATTGAAAAATATTGACATGTGGCGGTATACAATTTTTGCATGCGAGACCGGAATGCGTTGCAATATAGCTATAAATCGCAATAACGATAAAACGGTTTCGTGAGTTTTAAACCAAGATCCAGTCGCTGTTTCAAGATATCGTTATCTTCCGTTTGAAGCAATAAATTTAAACGAGGTAATTATGCACTCAGCCGGCTAATATAGTTTTAACGATATGTTTAAAAACAACAAACACATAACTTTAATTTGAATGCGAGTGTAGTTTTCACCGTGCCAGTAGATATTCGTAAATCTTTGATTCGTCGGTTCAAAAGAGATTAAGTGAAAAAATAAAACAATTTTCGAAAACCAATATCTAAAAAAACGAATTCACGACGACCGTATTTCACACAAGTATGGTCAAAAAACTCACAAATATCCATATTATAACAAAACGTAACGAGTACGGATCGACTCGTTTTCAAAATAAACCACGGGTGTGTATAATCGTCATAAAAGCGATTTTTCCAAAAACGTGGAGAACAAACCCTTTCGTAAATGCATCCGGTCGCGTCGAAAGTAATATTATACAAATTAAAACTGGAAACCGAATAGAGTTATCTATACATAATTTTCAAACGTATAAAATGGTTTCGATGCGGCGAAATTCGTTTTTTTTTTTTATTTTTTTGCTTTCAATATCACCGAATCCCGCGCCATCGCCCATTGTTATTACTTATCATCAATTCTGCGAGCACCGCGCTTTCGGACGTAGACCAATTTCACGGGACGCTGCACCGCAAAACGCACAAAATAATAATATATAATATTATTATATAGTACGTCTCTCGCGCGCGCGCCCGCAGACGACGACGAAACCGTTTTAATTAATTGCGCACGACTATTATTGTATTACGCGCGTTACATCACATAATACTGTGCGTATATACTCGCAGACAGCGTAGATAATCCAATTTATAAAATTAATATTACTGCGTTATATGATATATTAATGATAATAACATTCATTTGTCGGCCACCGTCATCGCGTCGGCGCACACCGCGACGTGGACTTTTATCGCCCAAAACTTTGCACCAGACTCGGGCAAAACACTACAACAATACGCATCCCGACGTACCTACGGGTCGAGGACGATTATAATAATATCGATAATGTGTTATCTCATTCGTCCGTACAACCGGAAACGCATACGATTAAAACTTTACGGGGCGCACGCCCGCAAGACCGGACCCGATTTATACACGGACAAATCGGTTCCGATAATCAACGTGTATATATAGGTAAATACGATATTATAATACGTATTACACTGTGTATTGCGTTTGCATACGAATTTCGGCTAGTTTTTCGTCTCGATAAGTTTCACGTTTTCGCTCCGAGCGGTTACAGATAATACCTGCAGGGGCGGATACAGACCAAGATAACAGGGGGGGGGGGCGATTTTTAAAGGGCACACATTAATTTTGATAAAGTATTTATTTAGGTACATACACTTTCCACAGTCTCGTACAGAACAAAAAAAAATATTTTTATACTAATAGTAATAAAAAAATATATCACTGTAATTTTGTTAGCCTTGAAGTATAATGACGTCAAAAACTAATATCTGGGACTTCAAACTATTTTTTTTTTTGAAAGAACGGGGGGGACGATCGCCCCGATCACCCCCCCCCCCTGAATCCGCCACTGAATACCTTCATATTGTATAATATATTATATTTCTGCATGCCTCTGTCGCCACATAGTTTTCCGCGGATACGGATCGCGGCTACGTCGTTATATTGTCATAATTATTTTTTATTTTTTTTGTTATTCGAAAATAAGCGTGGTTTACGTATATTGTTGTCGCCCATCAAACGAATACAGTTCTGTCGTCGTCGTGTAAAGAGAAAAATAGTTATTACAATATGCGACATGCGACCGGTCCGTTTAGAGTCGTACGCGGGCTTTTTGTCGTCGTAAAACTACAAGTAACAAAGACTCGGCTGTTCTGTGATCACATAAGAACGACCGTTTTTATTTTTTCACATATATTTATTTCGCATGGGTATTATATGTTACGGAGGTGTACATAATAACATAATACGTAATGGTAAGTATATGGATATTATGTGCATGTTTATAGCAGATTTTTTTTTACAGCAAACACTCGTTATCTCGAAAAGTGTTAACTTTTATAAACATTTTTTTAATGAGAATTTTTAAATACATGAAAATCTGTCGTTTTTTTGTGTGCTTGTGAATTTTTTACTTTTTATATTCATATTTTAAACATATACTTTATATATATAGCTATTTAGTATATTATATAATATATTATTATGATTGATTACTAGTCTGATATTTGTTTTTTCATAATAACGTAATATATTATTCTGGTACGGCAGAGTAATATGGTATAGGTACTATTATTGATATTGAATCAAAAGTTAAAAAGAATATTGCTTTACAGTCAGACAACGGTATTTTCTAATTCTCAGTAAAATAAAATGTATCGATTGTCTTGTATTAAAGTGCCAAGTCTTGAATATTAAAATAAATAATTTAAGGAATTTTTGACTGAAAAATAATTTACATATTTTCTAGATTTTGTAAAATTATGACAAGGTAGAAGAACAATGTATTAAATGTACTTTTCGGTTCTTTGTTTTTTGTTATATTTTTACCTACAAATTAAAATAATCAAATGAAACGTATAAAATATGTTTAATAATTAATTATGTTTAAAAATAACACAAAATATAGGTATGGATAGTGATTTCATATAGAAAATTTTAATATTTATAAATATTTAGAGACAGCAATTCTAAGTATCAACAATTATTTATTTTGAATTTCATCGAAATAACAAAATAAATTTTGTTGAATACTTACTTTTTTTTTTTAATTCAATTTTTTAATTACTGAAAATGTTAACTTGCCCTCTTATACACATAGTATTGGCTGACAACTAGATCAAACTTTCTACTAACTATAAACCAACCTTTGAAGCTTATTATTGCAATATTTTTAGTGCTCCAGAAGTGATTAAAACCACAGAATCATAAATGATCGAATTTTTGAAAAAGTTAGATATATTATTATTTCAAAATAACGAATATTTACTGTTAAAATAATTTACAGTGATAATAAATATATATATATATATATATATATATATAGGCTACTACAACGATTTATTAACAAAAATCGTTGTTTTTAATCTTATGGGCATACAATTAAAAAACGGTATAATTATTTAAATAGACACACGAAAGAACATTAAAATGTCGATAGTAACGAAAACGTTCGGCGTGGCCGGCCACATAATGCTTCACGTAGGCACGATAATTATTATGTCATTCAAAAGTGCCGTTGATGAAATTTTGCCAACACAATGTGTGTGTGATTTCGATAGATACAAGTGAACAATTTAAAGACATGCCCCACGAGAGACCCGACCCCACCGGCGGGGATGTTGAACCCAACCTATAATTCCTAAGAAACAGTCGCACCCCGGATATTATATTATGGTAATGCGATTTCGCTTTTTCTCCACACAAAACCCGACGGAATAAAAATCGCGTCCGATACGTCTCGCTGTTGCACGCCTCTCAAAGTGTGTATTATGATACGTATATTAATATTATTATCATTATAATGTACGCGCGTGATTGACAATACGCATCAATCAGCGCCATTGCTGGGTTCGTGATACACAATTCACCCTGCCGGCAATCAAATTTTTATTATTCTTGTGGTTTTACGATTATTCCTCCGAACGTGAAAATTCAATTTCACAAACCAACCACAACGAATATGCTGTAACACTATTATCGTAGCAGTATTAACAATATATTGTTGTAGTAAAATCGGGAAAAAAGAATAAGGTGGAATTTTTAATATTCTGCCATAATCTTTATAACTTGTCTCCTGGTCAAAGCTATAGAAGCGTTCATAAAATGCGTAATATTTCAAAATTTATAATATTTCAGAATGAAATAATTAATATTATTCGTCTGAACTAAAGGTGAGTATTTTTTTTTTTTATCAAAGATACAGTAAGACGCATTGTTTCATCATACAAAAATGATATACCACTGGTACCTATTATAGTGACTGCTAGGTGATTATATTAACAGTAAACACACATTAGAATATAAGTACTTATAATTTTTGAAAATATTTTGTTTAAGTACATAATTTGTATTCATTGCGAATCAATAAAAAAAAAATATAATAATAATAATAATTATGGTTATTGTTATTTTTTTTTAAATTCTGCATAAATCGAATCACTGCCATAGTTTAAAAACCTTTTTCGATATTATAATTAATTATATGTATTAATTTTTTTTCTTTTTGAACAACATACGTTTTTAATTTCATATTCTAAAACTGAATATTTTTCTGTGCATTTTGATTTCGAATAAATATAATTTAATCATCGATATTTAAAAAAATATATTTAAAGTTTAAACGAGCCAATTAGTGGGCCAATATGATGTGACTTTGTGAGGTAATTAATCCTGCCCCATCCAAGCCATCTAAACTTTAAATACTTATACGTTTTAATTGATTATAATAACTTTACATTCAAATTGCATTTTTAAAAATATTCTATATTTGAACATAAAACATAATATGTTGTCTTTTAAAATAAAAATCTTGTTTTATAATGACTTAAAATAACGTAAAAAAATAATTTTTACATAGATACGTTTTGTATTTTTTTAGTTAGTCGAGGTAATGAGTGCACTCATTAATGTTAAAAAATTCTTCGTCCTGTTATTTTAAATTTCTTTTGGAAATTTTTCTATTTTTGTAAATATTCATTAAAAAAATCTTAAACGAATATGTCTTACCTAAATAAATAATTTTAATTATTCAGTATGTCTCAATCAAACATTACATAAATCATAATTTATGCAAGGATATTTGTTATTTATTTTTGAAACAGAAGAATAAAAATTATTAAATGATTAATATTCTTGTATATATATATATATATACGTTCTTTCTAAAAAAACTAAATTAAATATTTTTCGCTTAAATTTAAATTTTTTACTAGCATTTTTAAACAAAATCGTACAAAATAATTTACAATAATGGTCGTTGAAACTCAGCTTATTTATTAACTCGCTTCAATTTTTATCAACTTAATAACAATAATTAATTCGAATTGTCTATAGTTTGTAATATTATACGATTTCTATAATTTTAAATAAAATAAAAACATTCGTTTAGAAAATATACCGATCAAACCATCAGCAGTTTTGTGTGATGAGTTAAAGCGAGTTAGTATCTGTATACGTATATGTATTATATAAAGTAACGTTATTAAGCCCGTACAGTATCCCGTGACTTGTATACACTAACCTAAATGTACTTCATTCTACGAGGGATCAAATGACGGTTTTGGGGAGAACTCTACTACTGAACTTAATATGTGGATACAGTGTACAAAGTCTGACTCGAATAAATATAGTGTTTGAACTAAGAAGACGGGCGTATTTAATTAATCACACAGTATTTATTTCACGATGCGAATCGTGTTTGAAACGATACCCAAACATATTATGTTTGTACATGCCACATATATATGTATATATATATTACTCGAAAATAATTTATCGCTCGATTGGTATACGAAAACAATAGCAATGTTTTAACAATAACATATTATTACGTTTTATCGTTATACGCGAATAAAAGACGTAATCACGACGACCGACGATAATTCCCAATAATATTTACATTCAGATAATATTACCAAATCGATTTAGCAAGTTGAGTAAGTATATTATATCAGTTTACGCTGCTTTTGTAAATATTGTTTACACGTGATTTAGTAACGTTCCCCTTGGAATATTATTTCAATATAATTGAATAGTATTTAATCTTTTATTAAGAAACCGAAAGCGGTTAAGCCACCGGGGAAACCTTTTTTACTATCATGGGCCGATGATATATTTTATGGTTTATGCTTTACTGTAGGATACCATAATTTATTGTTTAATACGAATAGCGGATTCGATGTATAAAAACATTGAAATCATTAAGTGTATATCGAAATTTAAATTGTATCGTATCTTCTAAATACGACAAACATAAAAAAACACAAAATATCTTTTGAAAAATTAAAATGTTAAAATAATGAATCAACGGGCGGTTGGTAATTGGGCCACATTCTAAATCTATATTTTTAAAGTGTACTCGGAGATTGGGCTATGAATGTATAACACAATATACAAGTATATAACGTTTATTAACTAATTTTTTTTAATACTTAAAAATTCCAATTATTTTTTAAAATAATATGATACAGTTTCAACAAATTCAAATCTGTCTTTTTTCCCTTCCTCGTATTTTTTAATTATATTTATGAAATAATTTTTTCCAATTAAACTCCGTTTCCTAGCTTTTAATGTTCCTATGCTTCTAATTTTGATATAAGCTTTTAATTGAACTCCCAATAAAACTTATATTAAATATAATTTAACAAAAATTTAAAATTTAATGTAGGTCCGATTCCCGGACGCCCGAATCAATAACTATATTTATCGACAATCTTTCGACTGAGCCGATTATTCAAATACAACTAGCATATAGCAATTAACACGTCTTTGAGATGTATTATTACAAAAACTTGAAATAAGTTATATATTAAAATAAAAATTGACAAGATGAGCCAGATGTGGGATTGACTAACACAATTTTTGTTTTCGAATTCTATTAACTATACTATCAAAAACAACAATAAAAATGACGAATTAATGGTTTATGAAATAGTAACTTTAAACAATTCCTACTTTACCAAAACAATATCGTTGTATGTTGCTTTATAAAAAATCTATAAAACGCCACTTATGATAGCCAAACAAAATACTATATGTAAATTAATAGAAAAAGCGGAAAATCGAGTTTTCTAACATTTAATGCAAAATCTGAATCCCTCAACCAGTGTAACACCGAATTATTACAAAATTAATTAATTATTAATACAATGTTCATAGAAGAAATATAAAATATATCTTATGTCTACAAACAGTTATTTAACAATATCGGGGATATTATATCGATTTTAGTATAAGTTAAACATAGTTAAAACTTCATTAAAAACAGATTAATTCGTAAATATTAAATATCGTCGTTAGTTCTATAAATATATTTTCCAATATTTAATTAGAGAAAAACGTTTTATTCAATAATTGTTTTAAAAAAACTTGTGTTTTCATTAAAAAAAAAAAGTAAGTTGTATTTCGTATATTCGCATGCTAAAAGAGTTTAAAATTTAAAACTTATTTGAAAATGTGTATTTCAATACTCCTTTTCATTTCCTGAAATCTCCATTTCAATACAAGATTATCCGATTGAGATATTTTAGTAGTACCTGAAATCGTGATCATACTATATACAATATACCACGTACATCATTACAAATATTGTTTAAAACGCATATAATATTAAATCAACTACCTTTGTATATATTATATTATAATAAGTCATATAATACTCATATCAAATTATAATTTTACATAATAATATGCTTTTTATAAATGATATACAAACAATAAATCTACAGATCGTACGTGTTTAAAATTAAGTTCAAATAAACATAAATATAGGTTAAAGGAATACTCAACTGTCATAATTATGAAGGGGTGTATAGAAATCGACATGTGATTAAAATGTTCGACAGAAAATAAGACCCATAAAATGTTTATTAATTTAAAAAATATGTATCATATAAACCAATATATAATTTAGTTCTTATAATTACTACCGTCGTTCTCCAATTATTATTATTACTGAAATAAAAAATGTTATTTAGTAATTATTATTTTTGATATTCATTTTTTATATAGCCGTGTTTATTCGTAATGAGCATGGTGAAAAATTAAATTAAAAATATAATTTGAATTTCTATATAATAATAATTATTATTAACACTGTGGTGTGATTATAAAAAATGTTTTTATTTTTTATGAAAGGTATCCGTTCATTATACACAAAAATTGCAATTCATAGTATAATTGTGATTATTTATTAATCATTGGTTATTACTTCTAGATTTGTTTCATATAATACGTATAATTATATAAACACTACTATAGCACTATAATATTCTACGTAATGATATATTTTTATTTAATCATATTCACGCATAAACAAATGGTGTCATTTTATTAAAAAAAAAAAATAATAAAATAATTACTTATACTAAAATGAAGTACTGAAATTAAATATATCTATCGATTTTTATTCGGTTGAAAAATCAGTAAATATTGCGTTTTATAAAACACGGTCAAGTGTCTATACAAACAAACTTAACGAATTATATGATTTGGTTAACTTTATACGTACACACTTACATAATACACAAAAACAGTAGTATACGCGGCGCGCGTGATGTATGATAAAACTTCATGATGATATAAATTCACAGACAAAAAGATGGTATATTTCGTTTCACAAATCATAAACCAAATAAAAATTTTGAAATGAGTGAAAACTTTACTAACTAAAAAAAAAATGTAATTCAAAAATCATAATAATTTATTCTGAAGACCGTGATAAAATATGACTGAAAGTGCGTGATTATCTCTTACCTTCAAATATACCATCAGACTAGATTTTTTTTTTCTTTACATTGTCACTGTAGTATAATTATATATTAAAATGGGCCGTACAACGGCGAATAAGTACACGTCAACTATTGTCAACTAAAAAAAAAAAAAAAAAAAAAAATACACGTTTATTATATCGCATCAAAGTTTTTTCGCAAACAAAGTTTTAAGCGGGAATTTAACCGAAAACGACGGTCGAGTGCGCGAGGAGTAGTGATTTCATTAGTCCGTTGCGATAGAGTACATTATTAATATAAGTCGTGTGTAAGTAGTATAAAATTGGTAATAGATAGAGGTGCCTGCCCAGTACCCTTCAAAACTATGGCGCACGGCACATTAAAACTATTATTGTGTAACTACCGACTGTCAGGCTGGTGAGAAATTAATTGTGTTCACAGCACCGCATATTATCATGATATCGTAACAATTCACTGGTGTATATATATATATATATATTATAGAGAACGAATAAAAAGCGCACTTGATTGATGACCTAACCTGTTGTGCGCGTCAAACGGTATATTATATACATACGTATATAGATGATAATTATGCGTTCCCCGGCGGTATAACGTATAGTCAGCCGTTGGAGCGCAAATACGCTGTAGAACTGTCAGAAAATACTTGTTCGAGTGTATAATACTAGTTGGAGTTTTGCGTTTGATTTCAGTGCAGGTATATTTATGCACGCAGCTATGATATATTATTATATTATACGCGCTGCCGTCCGCAAACTCAACTTTTTAATAATATTTCAACGGATTCGGGTATAGCCAAACACGCGGATGTACGGGATTTTTCCGCAGACCGACAAATGTCGGGAAGAAAGTCCGCCTTCCGCCGTTTCCCGCGATTGAATGTAAATTTTATAATTAGACTGCATCATTCAGACTTTAATTAATGTAAGGTTTTCAGTGTTGATACCTGAACAAAGACAATATATTATACATTATCATGGTTTAAGAATTTTTTTTTTTTAACCAACAATTTATTGTCTGTCTGTATAGTAGGCATCCAACTGCAGAGGATAACAGAAAAACGAAACTATATTGTAATCGAACACAAAACACGAAAAGGTAAATAAAATATCAACAATGTTAATGAGTAGACGACAAGTTAGCTACAACAACTACGGAAAGGAAATTCCAAATCGTTATCACTGGTGGTCATTAAATGGACACGCCGTTATAAAGAATATCGTGAGATACATTAAGTATACTATTATAATCACTATATTATTATCATAATATCAAATTAAAAATTAAAAAAAAAATGTTTCCCAACGTAATATGGAATTATTTACGAAAACGTAAAATATAATTTTAACAAATAGGTAGTATACAATGTTAAAGTACAACTATATGGAAAAAAACAAGATGGGACATAACTAATAAGTTATAATATTTTTTTATTATAATATACATGATACATTAAAATTATGTAATACTTACGATTATAGCATACAGGGTGAGTACAAATTTATCTTACGGTAATTGTATCAAATAATTATTCAAAATAGAAAAAATTTATAGTACGAAATTTTTTTTTATTTAAAATCTAAAATTATTTATACATTTTAAACTTTTTACACAATATTTTAGGATGGGGGAGATGGATTAATCGGAGTTTTATGAGTGTAGTGAGTGATGCCACGAGCTACTTGATATGTGTGTAGTTAAAATGTAATTAAATTTCTAAAAATTTTAAATTGTTCTGAAGATTAATGTTTTGCATAAATTAATTACTAAAATATATAAAAGAATGTCTTCATATTATGATTACGACAAAATAGTATAGATTCCCATTTTAATTTCTAAATTTGATCGCCACCCCCTCGCACAAAATATTGTAAAAAAATATAAAATTTACCATTTAGGATGTTACTAAATAAAAACCTTTAGTTTTTTTTTTCATTTTTATCTATTTTGAATATTTATATAATAAAATGGTTGTAACATAAATTTTGATCCTCCTATGTAGTATTTATGTTTTATATATACTTATTAGTATAATATTTTTACTCGTTCTATAATACCTTTGAGAGTTGATAGGCGTGTTGGGACCGGATATCAAATAGCATACACAAAAACTGTAACATAAGTTGGGTTCATGTATCTACACACACCGTGCCATTGCGTAGGAAATAGTATCTACCTTGTTATAAAAAATTATACATAAATACGCATGTTTTTAATAACACATTATAATATGATTATAAATATTGTATTTTACCGTGCACACGAAAAACGATTTCGAGACGCACATCTCATTGAAGACCGTTTTCGTTTCGGAATTGAATTTTACCGACAAACAATTTTCGTAATGCTCAACCCGAGACGAACCTCTAGTGTCTCCATTCACGGCCTATAAATGTTTGATAAACCGCCGCCGCTAACGCGCGCCGCTCGTTCGTAACACTCGCACTGCCACCGGCGTAACGCGTTTTCAACCACACGCATTAGCGTCGGTTAAGTATGATAATTTAGGAAGTTTTAGACAAACGTCTAGGGTGCACTTAGATAAACATTTATAGTCCAAGTCTACACGTAGTTTCACTATAACGTTTACCAAGACCACCGCAGTGTCACGCATACATCTACTATTATTCATAATTTGCGTTATCATTTCGGAGATAATTATTAGGAAAATGTTGCAGCAGCAGAATCGCTTTTATAATGATAAAAAACATGGGTCTAAAGGCGTTATTGCATATGGCTTATGAAAATTTCAAAAAACACACACACACACACGCTATACTTTAGTTTTTTCATTTATATAATACTACCCTACTACCACAGTTATAAGTATACTTTATAAACAATGACCTCAATAAAAATAATCGTAAAAAGTAATCGACTTTTGTAGAATTATTCGAAAAGTTTTTCTTTTACTTGGTTTTACCGATAAAATTATAAATTTATTTCGAATTATAAGCACGATTGCCACTAAATAAATCATATTTAGACATACGCAATATTGGAGCTAATAGTACAGGTATTATATGTGTATATTTTTATGATTTAATATATTCGCAATATTTACGATTTTTGTTCAATACTCAATAACAAATAAATCATCAAATAATTATAATTTAAAACGAATGGCTGAATACCTATGTTTTCATAGTATAATATTATAGTTTACAATTCAATTGAATTTGTTGAAAAAACATTTTTTAAATTTTATTTTATTTTACTTTTTTACAACACTGGTCGAAGTCATTCCAAAAATCATAATACTATTATGTTTACTAGTATTCTTTTCCATTACCTTTTTTTTGTGACATTTTTATTTATAAGATATTTCAATGTTTATACACTTTTATAAATGTTCTTGTACCATGATTTATTTAAATCTCCTAATTTGGTTTATATTTAAACTGGGCAAGTCCCATATTTTATAAAATAAATAGTATAAGTACAATGATATAGTTATATTGTATTACAGTGGATACAAAAACTTAGCTGATTGATGTGGGATAGAAAATGAATAACTAGTATTTTCAATGGATTCAAGACAAATAATTAGTGATGAGAATTTAAATAGACAAAGAGAAAGCTGTGTGGAAAAGGACAGAAAACAAGTAGTTACGATATGCACAACAAGAAACATTTAAATTTACAAGATGTATTAATTCAGGACAGTCTATCTTACTCTTACAGGAGAGAATAGGTTGATTAGAAATGAAATATTTACAGAGCGTCTATGATCCGTAAGACTTTCCATGAAAATAATAGGTAAAACTAGTGATTATATTTTTTGGATTGTAGTTTTTGTACAGCATGAAGTAGACATTTTCTGGGCAATCTTTTGATTATACTACGAACAGTGGTAGAACTATACCAAATAATAGAGCCATACTCAAAGATAGGGAGAACTATTGAAGAAATAAGAGCCTAAAATGTAGTGACTAATTAGAATTCAGTAAATATACAAATAATAAATCCTAAATGTTTGAACACTTAACAGCAAATAGTTTAAAATATATACTTGGCACGGTGCAGAATTCGTCAAAGTAAAGCTCAACTTTAAATATGTGTTAATTTAAATTAGTTTAACTAATCTTTACGCAATAGATTAAATTAATATTAGCTTAATACCTATTATGGTAATTTAAATTAGTTTTAGCTTTTTAGATAGTTTTGAATCTCTTTCTTTCCTCGACTTTCGAAGTGGTCAAATTGTTTATTAAAATTTTATTTTTGTATTTATTACTGTTTTGTTTGATAGAATAAATTGATATTATTATTATTAAGATAGTTGAAAATTTATAAACAATAAAAGTCCTAAAAAAAAATATATTAGAAACCTGTACATTTTTACCTAAGCAAATTAAAATCAGGTTTAATAAGTTTTATATGACCTGCCAATCTAATATTCAATATTTCTTTCATGTTTTAGAAGTTTGCAATTCAAGTATTTTATACTTAATAATAATAATATTAATTTTATACTGGAGTGATAAAAATATTTTCAAAAATGTTTTAGATTCAGTTCAGTAATAACACGACCGCAATAATTTTTCAAAATGTGACTATAAAACTATATACGTATATACAATATAGCATAGTAAAACTGTATAGAAATAAGCTTTTTCTCTTAAAAAAGGACATTTGTGGCACGAATTCAAAAATTAAATTACTAACCTATGCGAATGTGAGCGTTTATTTAAATTTATTTGCAAGTGGTTTTATTTAATGAAGGGTATACGAATAATACGATTAAAATAAAACGAAAAAAAAAACTCGTTCATAAATCATAAGAATAAAATTACCAGTAAGAATGGAAACATTCACAAAACATATAATCTAAGTGTCAACATTTGAACACATACATAATATAAAAGTATAGTATACAGGTATTATCCCATCACAGCAAATCTGTTTGTACCCACGTGGTCCAAGTTTATAACATAAACTTTATTTATTTACGCCGTGTTATCAATGTTCATGTATCAATATGATTATAATATTATTATACACTTCATGGGAACAAATTGTTATGGGTGGATAATATTCTGGTAAAAATAATAATAAGTAGTGATATAATAACGCAGCACCTATTCTATAACTTATGTGACTATTGTAACTATGACATTATACAGGTTAGGGAAGTACATCAATACAATCGTTTAAGAAACAATTTTAGGGATCTAAAAACATAAATATACGCAACCCATTGAATACAAATAAAATACGACATTATGACGAGCTATGTTACACTGGCAAATAGCAATATTATATTTTTTAATCTTGTCAAGTATTAAAAAAGGTATACATACAAAATATCGAAAATGTAGTTAGATTTGGTTAAAAATTAGAAACCTCATTTTGTGAAAATTTCAAATCAATAAAATAATTTTTAAGAATACCGGATATATATATATATATATAGATGATGTTACCTCAGTTACCTGTATTAAAAATTGTAATTCTGAACTCCTCATAAGTTTCAAAAAAATTGTTTGTGGTTTTATTTTATTAAACAAAAAATTGTTAAAAATAATATAAATAACAATAATAAATCCTATAGAGGGATAGAATTTACAAAGATAGGTTATAACGATAGTTTATCAATAATCCTGACAAGATGATTTATATAAATTTGATTTTTTGAGACAAAAGATATTTACGACTTTTCATTACTGATAAAAATTATACGAAAAACCACACAAAATAATGTTCATTGTCACATTGGATAATAATAATTATGTTAGTATTGTTCGAAACATTCGTGTATTATATTGATAACTTATAAATTATGTATGTATAGAATGAAGTATATTGTTTTTACAATTATATGAATGATAATAATTATATTAAAATGTACGATAGTACCATATGATTAACTGATATTAGAACTTACTTATTATGTACCTATTTTTTACTGTGTATAATAAGAACTTAAATATGTACCTTAGTCTATCGTATAAGAACTAACACATGAAATTTTTGTACCTGCTATATCTGATGTAGGAACTAACATTAGCCTAAAGAATATTGTAAAATTTCGAACACAAATTCAGAAATTAGGTTTAGTTTGTGTGGTGCACCTATTACTATGTAATTTTTAAACAGCCAACGAGTACAAATAATAATAATATTATTTTTTATTATTATTATTATTATTAATTTAAAGCCTCAACAACTGAGGTTATTGGCTTAAATTTACAATATTGTTATTAAATTAAAATGACTTAAATGAGTAACAATAAAAAGAATTAGATAAGGTTATACAGTTTTATTATTTTTAAGAAGGTTATGATTTTGTTGAAGTTTTCTTGATCGGGTGCCAATAATAATATTATATTATATGATAATGATACAGAGATCAATATGCCCTTATTTTTATTTAATAAACACTGAGAAAATCGGAGTAGGCAATCAAAGATAATATAGATTTTGTAAAAATCCATTTTAACGACTTTTTTCCATTAAATTTTGATCTCTTACATGATTACATAAACGTCTAATAAAATAAAACACTTATGCAATACAAAGGTATATATATATATATACATTAAACATGTACTCCTTTACTAAAAAATACTTAAATTTTCGTTTATATAAATATATACACATTGGGTGCTACTGTATAGTGTGTAGACTATCGATTTTCTTGTCGTTTGCAAAGGTTGTCAATATATTACAACCGGCTTTGAAAACATCTTCGTACGCATATTACATACACTCGATTTACTTATAAAGTTATAATGCATATTGTATGAGCTATTTGTACATATAGACCGTACTAAACATTACGTGCACTTCTTGTGTGTACTGTATTTATATGTTTGTATTATGTATATATATATAACATAATATACTAGTGTACACATATTATATGCACGCTCTGACGGTTGTACACAACACGTCCGGAAATACGTTAGAGAAAATTTTTCGTCCGGATGTGAAATCGTGAATAATTTTAAAACGAATATAAATCCATTCGGGACGTCTATGAGTGGGTCTGCAATCATAAGTCACTACTGCGTCCCGTTCGCCGAGAGAAAAATTATATAACAAAAAAAGAGTGATGGAAATTTATGAAAATCATTCGATTTGACGTATTATTATTATTATTTCTATCCCGTTTCATACTCTCACCGAATAGTTTCGTAAAATTAAATTCGTCCTCGCCGTTTTTCTCGGGGGATCCCTCACCACGCGACCTAGACGTTAAATCTGTTGTGCAAGAATGGCGGCGGCGTGGCGGTAGGAAAATACGAGAGAATGAATTTTTAAAGATGAAATATAAAATATAAACATCGACCTTTTGCCGAGCTCTTAACTTGATTAACGAAAATTTTATTAAATCATATCTTCAACACTGTGATGTATATTTATATAAAATATAATATATTATATACGTAACGCGCGCGTACTTGTGTAGTTTTGCGTGTGTGGGCGAATGCAGACGAAATATTTTTGACGTACAAAGCCGCGTAAATATTGTACACTTTTATTATATTTATATATAATGAATTCTACAAAGGACAGACACTTGTAATTATTGTTTAGGGTTCGAGACTATACCACTTGAGCAAAATTAATCAATTTATTATTATGCCAATTGAATGTCAGCCGGTCTACATAATAATAATATAATGACAGGCTGCAGTGGATAGCGATGGACGGTGCACAATTAATTATAATCGTATAAACGTAATAATATATAATATAGTTACGATAGTGCAATAACGAACCGAAAATTACCCAACCAATGTCAGTGGACCGTGTCATAATCGTAAAATATTATGTTAACACGAATACTCATTGTAATTATTATTATTATAATGAGCCATGTATATTGTTTGTGTAGAAAGTTATTAACTATTATTATACACCCCTTGTTATAATATTATATACGCACCTGTTACACAGTTGTAATAGGTGCCTATCTACTACCTATGTATGATAATAAAAAAATAGTTACATTACATACCATAAAATATGACTTCATAGGTATTTCACTGGCACATATTATATAATATATATAAATATAACACACTTATTTTGGTTTTTTACATTTTCGTCTGTAAAGACCAAATTTTAAATCGAAAAGACGACTTCAAATAATTCGATCCCATTAAAGCTTATAGTAGTTTAATACCTTTGAATATACTAATCCATAGTAAACATCCATATGATTAAAAGCTCGATTTATTTGATTTAATTGCTCGGTTGGATTCGAAAATAATATGTAGTACCGCAACTGTATAATGAATGCTATAGTGCTGTAGTGCATGTATATAATAGATCAATAAGGTACGACGATCATCTGCAGTACCGGAAATGTCTATTATTTCAAAACGAATATGGAATATGAAAAATCAAGAAAAAAGTGACTTATGCGTTTAACCTGTTACTATTATTTAAATAGTACAATATACCTAATCGTGATAAATTGTAATAAATGCATAGTTGCTCAAAAGTCTTTTAGAATTTTAATTTTGTTTAGGTGCTTTTAAAATGTATTTTTTCAAAATTATTTTCTGTTGTATATCAGAATTTTTGGCAAATTAAAATTACTCCCACTTTAAAATGTTCATATTGTAGTATACAAATAGTAAATATAGGTATACCAATAGAGATAGACAATAACTCTAGTAGGGTCTAGGGCGGTTGTGTAACTTTGAGATACGCTAATTGATTGAAATATAATATAGGTAATTTACATTTCATAATTTCATTATTCTATTCTGCTTGACATTTAATAAGTAAAATGTTATTATTCAATATAATACAACTAACATTTTCAAATCACAACATAATATATTGTATACGCATTGCTCTGCGGCCTTCGTAGGCATGTAGCGTTTGTGCTGATATCGATGTTCAATTATAACTATATATATACATTATTATTATAATTACTGTCAGTGTGAGACTTGTGTGTATTATAATAAATTGTCCTACATTTCGTCACTCTGTTTAATACAAGATGAACCAGGACGATGATCACCAATCAGTACACACCAGTACAACACTACAAACACTCATAATTCTAATTAATTTTAATAATTGCGAATTTTCCGTCTATATATAACGTCGATATCAATTATTTCCATTGTTCTATCATGAATTCCACTCTAATAGTCATTTATAATTTATACGATAAATTAATAAATGCAATAAATTCTAATGCACAGTGTGGTGACTCAAATAGCTAATAATACGAGTAGGTACATGTTGTTTATTTGTGTTTGTATTGAACTATTGAATATAGTAACTGAAAAGCACATAAAGTATTGCTATGACTCTAATAACCAAACTTTAATATTAGCTTTATCATTAGATCGGTTCAAATAGTTGAACAATTTATTATTATAATTATATTCACACAAGTGCGTTGTAAATTGTATATTATTTTTTATTCATGTATTTCATCAAAAATATGTGCTGAACCCGGAATGCTATGCTAAATATTTATTTGTGAATTATATTTATTATAACAAACTGTAAATTGCTATAAAAGAAAAAATATCAAAAATGCACGGCTTACATAAATTATACACACACAATAAATTGACCCAAATAACTTATCAGCATTAGCCCGGCAATGTCGAACAATGCTGCTGATTAAGTTGCTTACACCCACTGAACTAAACACAATACGTATAATACTATGTACACGTCATGTATAATAAACTGTAATTGCTAATTAGTGTAAACAATGTATTTACTATTTTGTTCGGTTCTTACACTACTACGCACCGTACGCAGGAAAACATACGATGTGTGCGTAATATTGGCCTGCACGGAGTGGTTGCAGCCACTAGCCAGTGAGTAGTGACCGGACGTCTGATGTATCAATATTATACTACAGAATATATCATATTTTAAACTTACAATGCGTTTATACTGTGATTAAATACGGTGCTTTTAACAGAGTATATTATAATAACAATCCTGTATAGAAGTTCACGAACAAAGAAAAACTATATTGTTTAATGACATATTATAAGTGAATAACAATAAAACTCAAATTATAAGGATAAAAGTTCAAATCGACTTATAATAATAATAATATGAATCAATTTTTATTTAAATAGAAACTCTTTACAAACCCCAATTCACACGCAGAAAATATAAATTGACAATTATAATTATTACGTAATAATATAACAATGAAATCATAAAATAAGAATTCCAAATTCAAATCACGAACAGAAATAACAAAAATTAAATTTATTCACAACGAACAATAACACGAAAATATAACGTAATTTAATGTAATAATATAATAGCACGTAATTGAAGTCAATATAATAAACGGTCGAGAGGTGTAATATTTTGTGTAGGTAAATAATAGAAATGCGCCCATAGTCTCTAACTGTGTCCAATTTTGAAAGGAGCAGAAAGCTCGTAAGGGATGGTCATCGGGTTCGATGACATATAAATAGACAGTGGAGAAGGCAAGGGGCAATATTAATTCAATGCGCGAAACAAAGTATATAGATTATATATAATAGATATTACGAATACTAGAAAGTACTAGCAGGGGCATACATAGAAAAATATCCGGGAGAACATCAAATTGGGGCAGTAAAAAAATTCGTTACCAAATTGAATTGAATTGAATTTTAGTTAAATCGTAACCAATAAATATTACGAATTAAAAGCTACCTATAAAATATCATTAAAAATACGTTGTCGTATATATATATATAGATAGAGATGGACACTGGCGCCTGGCTAGTGGCTATACTAATACTTATTTATATAATGATGTTTATATGGCGTATAATAAACAGTTGGTGTAGTAGCTCAATCAACAGCGTGTTTGGATTGGCTGGAAAATACTGATGATTTGCATGGTTGGAATAAGTGCTTAATGTTTGTGTATATCAGTACTCAATTGGTTTTAGAATTTCGAACTCATTCGTGCAGATGGACACGGCGATCTTGTGTACGGCCAAAGTTGTTTATCATCCTATTTTTCCGAAATCCTAGAAAATAAAAAATTAAAAAACCGGCATTTTTTACGAATAAATAAAAATAATCAGTAGTATAAAATGCGACCACGTGAGGTCGAACACATTTTGATGATGGTATACTCGCCAAGTTTGAAAGAACATCAATAATACATTTTTAAACCGCGTACTACGCATCACTGTATATTATTTGTATGTTGTATGCAAATGCATCTGGTTCGTATACTGAATTATCAATGTTTTTAGCTGTATCTTAATTTCTGAAAGCCTGAAATTACTCTTTCTTTTTTTTAGTGGAATGACATATTATGTCAAATATATTATCAAAATACCATAGCCCCTTTATTTTTATAAATAAAAAATTGTAAAGACAATCTTTCAAACAAATATTAGTCCTGCAGGCGATGACGGTGGTGTTTTAACAAGAATTGGAATAACTTCTAAATATTATATAACATTTATAAAATTAGGAAAACACAATAATTAAAAAATATGTTTATTTTTATATGAAAATAATAGAAAATATCTATTATATTATAATGTGAACAGTATATAATATCATCGTAGTCAAACCCTCAGTAGCGCATATCACTAACTTTAGATAAAATCAATATGCATCTTTTATCAATTACTGTTTTATATGATTTTGTCGATGAATAATTTACGAAAATATTTAATATAAATGAAAAAGTTTGGTAATTTTAAATGAGAAATGTGAAGTTACTATAATTACATTATATTAGTGTGTACTGGATATATAGAGACAGCATATATAATGCACAGACATCCTCTTAAGACACACTCAATAGTGTTTATCGTACACAACGATAAACCAAATGGCCAATCATTCACATATGGCGTTGAAAATTAAACATAAGCAATAAGCATATAGAACCATAACGTATTCATATTGCAACATTGACATTTGAATATTGAACACATTTCGCCGTAACAGGACACCGGCACACAAAGGCAATGGTTTGAACATTTAAATCGGATTGATGCAAATATATGTTTAATAATATGAAGGTGCTTATAGTGTTTTTGGTATTAATTTTATATATACAGATATACTTACACACCTTAAACATTAATTATAGGTCTAAAACAACTCTTCTAAATAGAATACGCAGTCGTATATGTGTATCATCCATACTAACATCAGGTAGTATTCGTCATAATATAAAAAACATTATTCCTTTTCAATGAAAATCGATAACTGTAAAAATTAAAGATAAAATTGTTAACTAAAAACATAAAGGCATCATTAGATTTAAAACAATTAAATTATTAAATTATTCAATTAGAAATGGTGTTTTATAAGAATAGGTGCATGAATACTCACAGACCACAGTATATATTATTTCAATTCAAAATAGTTAAGTCTATAACAATATACAACTAGTTTATACTCAAGTATGAAATCAATAACGAATGGTAAACAAAATAATAACAAACTTGATAAATAGAGATGGTATACATAATATATTATAAGCATAATATTAATATTATACGATAGTGTAATTTGTTGTTTTTCGAACACAATATACCGGTATTTTAATAAAACTATTAACATAGTACATCGTTTACCATGTAATAATATATTAATATATTATTATGCAATCGGTCATTTCTCGTCAATAACGACAATTTCGCTGTAGTGCCTACACCGTAACTCGTAAGCATATAATATAAATAATATAATATACGACATCAACAAACGAGAATCGTTTATTATATGGTCATATGGTTTATTATTATAATATATAGAGTACGACAGACTATTATACAATATATTGTTATATTCACGAACGGCTAACAATATATAATAATATGAAATGCATGTAATATGTGTAGTGAGCGATTTTATTGCGATCCGAAAAAAAAAATAAAACGATCGCGAGTTCATTATACGCGCGTGTGCGGTGTTTTATAATACACTATACAGTATTAATACGGGAGTCTGTATTATAATAACCGACACCCCTACGGCACAGTAGTGATTTCAGGTCGGTCGTCACCCCCCCAAAACATCGCGAATAGGGTGCGACGGAGACACGGTCGTATTGAAAAATAATTGTGTTCGTATAAAACACAAGCGGGACACTGTTGCCGCCGCCACCATCCAGTGTATTATATATGTATTACTTATCCGTCATTATATTCGACAGTGTCGCGAACGCTCATGGCTCACCCCCTTTCTTTATTATTATTAAGTTTTTTTTCCGCATATTACATATTATAGTACGAGAAGAGACGCTCAAACGCAATTATCGCAATATTACGTCTCTCTCTCTCTTTCTTTTAATAATAAAATATACGATGGGGTGGTGAGAGTTCAAATTTCGGTACACAGTAAAGCATCGTATGTTTATTTGTGTTATGTTATCATACGAAAACGAAAATATATATAACGATGAAACAATTATTTTGACTATCATAATATCCACTTCCGGTGTGGGGGGTGGTAATTGTCGTTCTTCTTCTAGTCGCCCGACAAGCCATGATTACTATACACTATTATATAATAAACGCGACGACTTTAAAGGACATAGTTTTGTTTTTCTTTTTTCCTTTTGTTTCGGCGAAAATATCGATTTGATATTTTTCGATAAATACAGCTATAATATTATATACCTACGCACACACTCGCCCACACATATGATATATATATATATTATATTCATGTATATTGTATATACAGCTGCTGTTGTTGTATAGTATATTCTTATACGCTAAAAGCTTAATGGTTTCCGAAAAGAAATCCATTAGTGTCCGCGCGCGTACATATAACGACAATCTCGTTTTTCGATTTTATTTACACGCGCCCATATCGACCTCATAATAATAATAATATTATTATATTATACTGCCATCATTATAATTTTTAAATTTTACACTAATACAATATTACTACTCTATCGCAACTCCGGTGACTTTATTCGCGACAACGCACCAGCTCGTAACCGTATATAACCTAAAGATATTTCAATCATACCGGCACATCACAATCGTTAATACTATACAATACGGTTCTATTTATTAACAGATTTTTCAATTAGAAGTCTGTGATGAAGTATAGAGTCGAATCTCAAATATTTATAGCTCGAAATTTCGAAGCCTTGAATTGTTATAAAAAAAACGTGTAATGTATCATCCGGTATTGTGATGACATTTGTTTTCATTTTCAAACGGTTCACGCGCGAGTATAATGCTACGGTTTATATTTTATTGTTATTATTATTTAGAAGAATAAATCACTTTTAAAGTTTTAACACGATTAAAACAATAGTATGACTTACACGCGATTGTCGTTTAATAAAAATAATTGTTTAATACTGGTATTATAATTTATTAGCATCCAACACATTTTGTGTTTCAATCGAAATACTGTAAAACCATTTTTATGTGTTTGATTCTATTTTCCATCCGCTCCGACCTCGATACGAAAAAAAAAAACCCTAAAGCTATTTTACTCTTCGTTCGTACACGTAAACAGCATATTTTTCGTGTAGTATATGAGTTTAGAATGTTCAAGAAAAGATCAAACTTTAAACGAAAGTGTACGAATTCGACAATTTATACACATCGAGTGTACATGAAAAACAATTTTTATACTCCGTGTACTAACATTTTGAATAATTTATGTCGATGTATTTCACAAGCGGAATTCTTAATATTATATTTAGTTTGATACTATACACATTTGAAAATATCACACGTCATAGTGTTATTTAAAGGCCAAGTACCTATATATTATACACAGTATAATGTAGACATACTTATGTGTACATAATATGATATCAATAATTTACCGCGATACTCGTTTATAGATAATAACATTTATGTACCGCAGTATTATCAAAAGGCAAAAAAGTAATTATATTATACATTTATACCCAATAATATAGTCCTAAAAAGCGCCTTGTATTAAAATTCCGAAAGGATTTAAAGTTTTATTCGAAAGAGATTAAACGGTTCACAGACGTTTCATATATGCGCGCATGGTACTTAATATAATTTTTGCAAAGTCTCGACATTTTTAATTTGAATAAATTACGAATAAATAATGAAATTTATCAAAAACATAAATAAATAATCGCATAATCTCGACTCTTCGTGACGCTGAATAAAACAAAAAATACGAAAAATATACAACATTTTTATAAATATATTATTTTTATCATTACATATACCAGGATATTGATTAATTATAAATACTTATCTACAATAATATTTTTTTCTATTATCCTGCTATAAGAGTATTCGTGGCTTATAATTTATTATTGAACATAAATCGATAGAATATAAATTACCTATTTATAATTGAAAATTCATTTTTTCGCGGTAAGGTTGCATGAAAAAAAAAATAAAAGCAATAACCGAAATAATTATAACGGAATTAGTTCCGTTATAAAAAACGCTCACATTGTGGTACACGTAAACTATTGGTTCTTATTTTTTTATGAATGTGGCATTAAAATGTGTAACTCAACTTCTCGCTATCCTTAAATCGTAAAATATTAATAAAGTAGTAATTTTAAAATCCTCCTCGTCGACGTCACGCGTATCGTGTGACGTTAAATAGGTAAAAAAAAAAAAATAAAAGAGTGAGTGGAGTACAAAAATAGATATCGTGTACCTAATGTATATGGGTGTGTAATATATTGTAGTGTAAATCTAGGTTACTATTTACGACGATTTTCTTTTGCGATGTTTCATTCCACGTTTCCACGACAGTAGTTGTTATATTTTTAGTGATGAACCGTTTCGCGAAAATATTTTTATTGAATAAGTATCAATCGTTGAAAAAAAAAAAATCATACCCAAATAATAATATAATAATTTTATACGAATATAAATTTCACGACTGGCGATTAAAACTTCTGCGGCCCCACACAATGTGATGCATTATTATATAGTAATACGAGTTTGACGCAACTATATACAGGGTGTCCTGCGAGGATTTACCCATTGCGATATCTCCTGAAATAATGGAGATATCATAATTCTGGTTTTTTTAATAAAATTCACAGGAACAAGAACTACAAATATTTCATGTTTTAATTTGTTTTTATGTTTTGGTAAAAAAGTTAAAAAATGTATTTTTATTTATTTAATTATTTCAAAAAAAATTGAAGATAGCCATTTTGTAGAGTTTTTGTTTTTTCTGAAAATATTGACGTTTTAACATTTTAATTTCATCAATTTCCTGATTTTTAATATTTTTTTCTAGTTTCGAAAAAACCCGTTGGTCAGCCGTACGAGCACGCGGACCACATGTTTGATACAATGATACCACTATCGCACTATGGCTCTATCGTATTAAATAATTCGCAGTCTTTTACGAAACTAGAAAAAAATATTAAAAATCAGGAAATTGATGAAATTAAAATGTTAAAACGTCAATATTTTCGGAAAAAAAAAAAAATCTACAAAATGGCTATCTTCAATTTTTTTTTACCAAAACATGAAATATTTGTAGTTCTTGATCCTGTGAGTCTTATTAAAAAAAAAAAAACGAGAATTATGATATCTCCGTTATTTCAGGAGATATCGCAATGGGTAAATTCTCGCGGGACACCCTGTACATATATATATACGTGTATCGATTCAATCAGTATAGACGCGCGGCAGTGGTGGCCGCGATGATGACGACGATAACAACAGCTACTATATATAGCTATAGTATATTAGTGTAATACAAATATATTATATGCTATATATATATATATATATGTATAATAGTATAATAATATATATTATTGTGTGTCGTATAGTGCACAAAATAGTGGGCGGCAATAAAAAAAAAAAAAAAAAAACGATATTACATATTAATCGGAGTGGAAGGAAAAATAAAATATAAAAGAACCGATGTGTACACGATAAAATGTTTTTATATGTGTACACGATATTTGCAACGGAATTTATATTGCGGTACACATATATATATATATATACACGCCGAGGTATTTATATTTATGTGGTACATGGAGACATCCTAGCGAAACGCGCGCGCGTTACGAGCAAATTTTCGCCAATTATCACGTACGTCGGCCGATAAAATCTGACGTTCAACGGTCCTTACAAGTGGCATTAAACACCGCATGTATATATATATATATATATATGTACGATTATGGCTCCAGTGTATATTCGCGTACATAAGATAGTGCTCTCGCGCTATATGCATATATATATTTGTAATAAGGCGAGTATAATAATATATTCGCGATGACCCTTCGGGTTGAAAATTACTACTCGACGGCAGTGGCGGCGACGGCGGCACCCGCGAGTATGACCCGACATCCGCGGGAGACGCGAGGTGCAGTCGTTTTACGTACACTACGTGTTTTTCCTTCCAAATGTTTGCGTTGGTATATTATATTATTATATTTCGGGTGTATATAAATATGTACAATATAATGTATTCCGGTCCGCCGGAAAACTCTCTCGAGACGAGTCGTAAACCGACTATATATGGTCGTTACTGGCGCGTTTTTTGTTTTTCGTTTCGTTATCATGACTGCGCAGCATCCCGCGAATGTGTATGTACGACGCGAGAAAATCTCTCGTACTTTTTGCCGGAATTAACGTTTTTTATTTTTTTTTTTCCGAACGTGTAATATTGTCATATTATTCAATGAACGACATATTTAGTCGCGTATTTGTCATATATCGCAGTATAGGTACTACTATATAATGATTTCGATAGGTTTTCGTGATTTTTCGGCGAACAAAAAAATAAAAATAACAATAATAATATACCTTACGGGAAGACGGGCGGCAATCCCCTTTTAGTCTTCACGCGTATACAGTATATACATTTTCAGCAGCAGAGGGGTGCGTGAAAAAAGGCGATTCCTCAGCATTATTATATAATTATATCGCGAAGAATCGTCGTAGCTTTTGACACGTAAAGAGATAAAACCTCGCGTGTGCGTGTGTTGCACATATGTGTGAGCGTGTGACAATGACGTTTTCTGTTCGTACTTTTAACGATCTCCACTCAGATGACGCCCTATACGCGACCGCCGGCAATGGCGATACTTATAATGTGCAAGAGCAAAAAAAAAGAAAAAAAAAAGAAGCGCATTAAATGTTAGGTATATATACGCGTTACGCCATTATAAAGGTGTTGTGACCGCACCCACTGACCGACGGGGACTTCATACTTGTATTTTATATAAATGAGTGTGCTGTTTCTGCAGTTAATGTATGTATGTATATATGTTTCGATTTACCTTCCACGGATAAAAAGGATTTATATAGTATTACATTAAGACCTAACGTTTGGAATTTATTTTTTAATTTTTTATTTTAGCACCAATGACACCAACACATGATTAATCGTTTTAGTACATTGCAGGACTTGAAACATAGCGAAATTCCTGAGGATAACTAAACAACTTTGAATATATAATAAACTATTATCATACCTAATAATATTATAAGCGTTCTCTTTTACAGACTCTGTTGACGCAATCGATTTTTGGTTTCACCGTAGTTGTTTTTTACGGGTGTTTTTTCATTTAACAGTTTTAGGGATAGTAAAAAAGCTACAAAATGTTCATAAATCACCTATCTTGATTAAAAATTGAAAACAAATCAGTACGTTTAAAAAGTTATTTTCCAATTTTTTTCACACTTTTCTATAAAATCATATAAAAGCGAAAATACCCAGTAAGTGTTAGAATATAGTGTATACCGTCTTATATTGGCCAACTCCCACCAACTAGAATAGGTTTGACCGTTTTTGAATAAATAAAGCTAAATATAAAATCATATTAAAAAATCATCATGCCATTTAGTAAGGAACTGATTTCATGTTTTAAAATAATTATGTTAATAGTCTAAAGCTATACATGAATCCACCATAATCCACTATATTAACTTGCACAGAATCGTCATTTACGATTCGTCAATATGCCCAATATTTGGGTTCCAATAGTTATAGTGAGACATTTTTAAGTTTTTTATATCGTAATAACTATGAGTAAAGGAGATCTGTGTGTGTAAACATAAGTAGCAGGATGTGCTACAAAACAAAATTAATGAACGCCAAATCCACAGATGTCGAATAGTGAATGTTCCATTATATTTCGTTTTGAGCTTTCTGCAAATTTTCGTAGCAGAGTTGTTGGAGCTGAATAATGTATAACATTCGTACAAAGACATAATGTTTGATGAAAACAATTTAAAACGTAGATCGAAACGTTTGATGTATACGTACAGTATATATATGGCGACTATATAAATATATAATATAGTCGCTATTTTCCCTCACACACCCTCCACACATCGTCCTTATTTCGTTTATTGTACAAAGAATATCCAAAAAAATATGTTTCCTTATGCCAGAAAAAAATAAAAAAGCACAAAAATTGAAAAAAAATGTATTTATTATAACAGCAGGGTATAAGCTATTTTTTTAAACAACCACTCTATTTTTTTTCTACGTGTTTTCGGTAACATAGCGCACGTTTCTTCGAACTAAAATTCTTTAATAAAAAGGTAAGCAATATGTGTAGAACCAGTTGTATACTCGAAGATGATTTTAGTTTGTTTTGAACCATTTTCCTTTTATAAAAGTGATATAAATGCTGTGGTTCTTGATTTGATAATATTGAATTATTATTTAATGACACTCAGTGTCCTTTTATAGAAGCAGTGTTCATCTGGAATTCACTTACTTTCTATCTAGTATATTTATTTACTTCTTACCGTTCTGGTTAATCTAAGAACTCCCTACGATCAAAAATTGATCATCCGGGTTCATATTGAAGTATATTGCTGTAAGATTTTTAAAATTCTGCGATGAATTTAAATTAGTAACTCCTCTAAAAACTTTTTATTGTGCACTTGTTAGATCTACGAGTATTCTATAGCATAATCTGGTATTGTTATTTGAAAACCACATGCACAAGACAACCGAAATCAAATTGAAAAGGTATAATACAAATTTTTAAGTTTTGCAGCTTATTTATTGAATATTAACTACCAGCCGCGTTTATACGATGTTGAATATATTAGGTTTATAACCACTGACTAAGAGGTGGGTAATGACTAAACAGATGTTCCTACAAAAGTGTATCAATGGAACGGTTGATTGTTCTACAATACGTTTCTCAGCTAAGTCTGTTTTAAAACACCTTAATCCCAGTCCTGATCACCTTATCGTTTTTCCATTAAACACAGCACCACTAATTACACTAATTATTCTCATAACCCACCTATCTTTAAGATAATGCGCATTACCAACGAAAATCCGTCATTTCTTTTCAATTAATATATATTTTCATATACACATATATATTATAAATTGTATATCTTCCATTTATATGTTATCTATACTCGGGTCGCCACCCGTTTTCTCATATAAAATAAAATAAAAGTTTTTATGACAAAAAAATAAAAACTTAACAAAAGTTGGTCTTTTACCGGCATTAAAAACTTCTCTGGGAGGAAAATCGTTTAGAAGTGATGCTGAAGTTACCATCGTGGCTACACAGAAATATCGGTGACAATATAACTGAAAATGCATCAACATTTTTTTTTTCAACTTTGGTTCATTTAGGTTTTTATTGTACTGATGAATAGAGGAGCTATTACTTATTGAACAACCCCCGCATATAAATATATTATACGTCATATTATGTTATCCAGTTTTTCCACTGTCGGAACACGAGTGACTGACTTCTTGCGTCACATATCTATGTATACATATATATTTTGTAAACTACTGCTGCGGTTTCAGAGTAAAATCGTGGAATGATAACGATTGAGTGTATATAGACAATATAAGGTGTATCGCATTTACATCATACAGAATATTATTATAATATAATAACCACCTTGGGGGTGTGTCATGTATGACTTCATTGATGTATATAATACTTTTTTATACGCCGTACGACATGTATATTTAACGGCCTGACGATGGTTTCGGAAAAAGTCGATAACACAATATCGTTCTACGGCTTTATATATTTTTATAGCATTGTAGTTGTTATTTTAATCCAAAGCCAGAATAATAACGATAATACACAGCTCTTCTCGTGTATATAGATCGATTTTGTATCATCAATAAATTTTTTCTTTTGTCCTTGTATAGCCTTTTGTCCCCCGTCTCTTTGTGTGCGTGCAGTTCGCGATTTATTGCTCGTCGGCGGTTTCTTATGCGTACGTATATATACATAAAATATACTTTTGGATTTCGTAAGTTTTTATTTCCCTTCATTGCAGCTCATTATCCGCGCTTCGAAACCGAAATAAGTTTATTCGTATATAAGTATAATATACAAATGTGCTGTAGTAACGTAAAATTTAACAGACATTCACTCATCGTACATATAGATAAACGCGCGTTGCTGCAGGGGGTTTATTATTAAATATATACACCGGGTCTCGTGGTATAGGTACATAATGATATATATATATATATTTATTTATGTATTGCATTCAATAATAAATTTATAATAAATTACTAACTTTTTTTTCACATTAATGCGATTATCACTAAAACCCGTATGGGTGTTTTTTTTTGTAGAATGCGTCTGATAAATAAAACCCATTGACATTGATTCGTAAAAAAATAATTTTTAAATACTTTTGAATACATATAACTAGCTGTATTAAAAGAGTAAAATTATTTCGATGTAATCCATCCGTTTCGCTAAGATTAGCAGAGATGGAAGTGTATAATAATTAATAAATAAAAAACGATATTTTATAGGTATATTAAAATGTATGTAACTGTGATTTTTGCTAAGATTCTACAAATGTGTGAATTTCTTAATTGTACGTTGGCTTTAACATAGAAACAAATCTGCGATTTATATTTCAGAAATGTATTGAAAATTATAACAGTTAACACAATTTTATAACGAGATTGCATTTTGGAATAACTAAAGTCAATATAAATTATTTATTACTAGTATACATCCATACTAATATTTGTTATGTAGAGGAGTAACAGCATGTTATTTATAACTTCCTCGTTTTCAAATCGCTCTCGCACATCCAAATATCAAAATGTACTTTACCATATACGATTTAAAATTGAAGAAACGTTTTTATTTTTTTATCGTTTTTACATTTTTTCTATTTAGCGGTAGATTGCACTGCAATTTGAAAGTTTGCAACTACATGAATTAACTGGTGAAACAGATATTTTACATGTCACGTGTATATATCAGTGAGATAATTTTTTTTTTTACTTAGAAATTGCGTTAGAAATGGTTCGGCATATCGGCTGCGTGTAATAAATCATTTCTTAATGGTTTACGCTATTATTGCAGCGCATGATTTTCTTACCATCAATATTATTATCGCATTTAGAATTTCCGAAAAAGCAATATACTTATCAAATATAATTATTTATGTATCATCTGCTTGAATGCACGAAAAATACACCGTAACCATTGTACAGCGAATACATTACAACTTATATTCCGCTTATTATTATCTATACATTTTTGTTATCTCGAAAATAATATAAAACTGCCCGGCCGCCCGCAGATACGGTGTCGGTTCGAAATAAAAACCGCACTCGAAAAAGCAATAACGTTGTCTGCGTCGCCAAAAATAAAACATCTATCAACTCGTGTGTATTTTGAGGGTGCGACGAATTCTCCGAGAAATTAATTAAAAGTTTATTCGGACGGAATTTAATATCGTTTTTACGCAATTGATATATTTTTGTGTGTTATATGTATTATTATTTATAGGTATGGCCGTCCGTTTTTAAAAACTTTTCTTCTCCAATTACACTTTTGGAGGTTGCAGAATAAACAAAAAAAGACAGCGTCACAGCGATGATTACATATGTATTATGATAATAGTCGTATATATTAATAGTTGAAGTTATACCGTGTAACCCTATATTATGTGTTCTCGGTGTAATTTTGTGTCAACAAGTCTCGCTGAATTAGGCACGCCTTGATGTGAAAATCACGACACAACATTATTATTGTATATTCGCATATTCGTCCACATAGTCGACCGCGTACGCGAATGACGTATCGTATAATAAAGTGAGACGAGCCTGATAATCTAATAATCCTCCCGGTCGGTACTTATATATAAGACGTAACAGTAAGCTAAGATAGATGCATTACAATTTTATAACAGAAATCGCAACATTTATAGAATATTTATCATGATATTATTATTATCATTATCGAGTAGGTGCGCGCAACTCGAGTAAAAATAATACGACATTCCCACAACCATTGATATACATTCATATAAAATGGAACAACGGATGGTACACGATCTACATTAATTGTTGCTATTCAATTAGAATCCGCGCACTGAGTTGATAGGATGCAGCACGGTGGTGGTAACCTGAGCGCAGTGTTAAATAGATTTATAACGATTCGCCTCGGTCGGCCGCCGTTCCGAGCACAGACACGAATATACTCGCGTTCCATTCAGCTTCTTTCGACCGTTTCTCACATTTCTTATCTACGCACGTCCCGATGTTACCGGGCCTTTGCAGCTATCTGCAACGCTGTTGTACACATCCGCGTGGCATAGTGTATATACAATGCGCATAATGTTCACAACATCGTCTTGCCACTATGAATCAAATATGGTGTACGCACACGGATACTGCTCCCCCGTGATGTATACGTATATTGCGGTATCGTGCAGATTGCTTCTAATAACGCGTCTTGGCCGCGGACCTAACCTTCCGCCCCGTCATTCAATATACGATGTTTTTATTAATGATACGGCACTCCATCAAGTCCGTCCGAGCGTTCGCGAGCTTGAGAAACCCGTCGAACGCTTTCTAAAGTTTTTTTTTTTTATATATACGGATAACGTTAATCTTATTTAGGTGTTCGTTATTGTCAGAGAGATAAAGAAGGAAGCTCTATATTACATATTATACGATTGTTGATTAATGCGTAAAACATTCGACGACGCGTCGTCCTTAATGGTATGATCAACGAAAATATTCCATATAACATATCATTACATAAACGTATAACCTATACATACCTATATTATACTTTATGTGTATCCGAATATGTAATATTTTATTTTTATTGTATTTAAATTTATAGTAATGTTATTGTTTCGTTTTACATAAAAAAAAAACAAAAAAAACGCTTTTGGATGACCGTTATACGGTATTGATATTAATAATAATAAAATGTAATAATATTATATCTTCAAAAATGTATCATGAGAAATGATTTATTTTTCATTTTATTATTATTTATAAATTATATATTATAAAAATAAATTAACATATCAATATGCATAATACTTTCTGTTTAATCGGAAAGTAACATTGTTTTTAGCAAACTATTTAATAATTATTGGAATTAGTACTTTACTTTGATTTGTTTAGCACGTTTGATAGGTATTAGGTACCAATTAAATGATTTTAATCATAATTGTGATATTTAAATAATTTCAAATAATAATAGTTTTCAGTATGAAAATTTTAAAACGGAATTTTTAATAATACAAAATTTATTAATATAGGTCATAAATCATAATATTATATATTCCATCAGGTACTACAATCATAATTATCAATTAGCGAAAATTTATCCCAGCCGATAAAAAGCCATACATTTTACACCCTCATCACAATATAATTAGTGAGTTATTATACTAGCTCTAACCTCGATAAGAGTTGAAATATATTATATAGAGTGTTAAGTTTTAACACGGTGAATATTTAAATAAATATGAAATAATACTAATTATTTCAGTTAATTAAAGTCATTTTCCACTCAGAAAATTGTGATGTTTGAAAATAATGTTTAACATAAATTTAATCGTATTGTTAGTTGTTACTAAAATATCTCAATACTTTTTAAAAAAAAAACTTAGTTTCTTTATGTTTTACTATTTACATTGTTAAAACTGTTGGTAAACTTAAAATGTTTTACTTTTTCGTATAATACAGTTAATTAAACATTTTAAGTTTACGAGTAATATATGATGATACTTCATACATACATCAGTAAAAATGATATATTATATAGGTATATTATAATATCCTCAAGGAATATATTTTAAATTTCAATTGGCAGCCATACTGCTTGTGCTATAAATATATATTATGTATATAGTCATATATGTAAGTACATGAATACTTCAGAGTAGCACCGGGTGTCCATAGGGGAAAGAGTTGGTAAGTTTGTAGTTCACCTACAAAGTTGGGCTACAGAATGCCATAATTTATAGCGAAGAGCAACTGAATAAAGCTTAATTTCCTACATTAAAAACACAAATATTTAGAAGTATTTAAATGTGATACTCTAGGTATAGGTACGTTATTTTTTACCCGACAACGGTTCCCGTTACATATTAAATGTTACGCAAGTTCATTTTATACGTACCTATATTATATCTTCAAATGAAAATAGGAATATAACTGCTGGTTGACCGTTCCGGGTGACTGATTTAAAATGATCGAGCGCTTTACATCATTACCCCTCCCGTCTTAAACATAAACAACAAAGTCACATATATAATGTACGAATAGTACATACATCATTATCACTATTAGTTTGTTCATCAAACAGCAAAGTACAGCGTTCTAATTGGCTATAAACTGATGTACAATTCCGTTATAATAGCAGAGGCCCAATATTGACTCTATAGTAGGTATTTAGTTTTCCTATTTATAACATCAATAGTGACACGTGTTTTTTCGTCTATTCAAACATCAGTTTTAAACGATAATATTATACTTATGATATCAATTAGATATGTGTTTATAATATAAATCGAATACATGGCGGGCGAATAGACATAATTAAACACATTTAAAACGAATCACTTAATAGACGAATAAACAATAATTTTAATGTTAAATAAAAGTACAAAATCAAGGGATTATATCCATCAATAAATATTCCCTGCACTTCTCTAACCGTGATGGTTATTGCATAGAGTCATTATTATTTACTAACCACTATGCTCGATTAATGCAAACGGAGAGATTGAGTTATCTGTTTAATGTTTACACATTTTTTGTTATTTCAATAATAACAACAACAACAAAAAAGGTCTTATAAGTCAAATAAATATCTTTATTATTGCTATATAGGTAAACTTTTTTTAATATTATCCTCTAAATATATATATATATATATATATGTGTTTAATAATCAATTAAATGGTACTATAATACAATAATTTTAAATTTTTATCAAAATCATTTGCGTCGTGTAAAAATATAATCAAAAATGTTTATTTTCATGTTTAATATTTTTCTCTAAAAACTATATTCCTATTTTGTTCAACGCTTATTTTATTATTTATGAAAGTCGTACTTTATCGTAGATATTATTTTTTGTTTTGAGAAAACTCACAATACTATATATATACAGTTATGTATACTATTTATTATTATAATAGTGAATGAAGTACTCGCTGGTCTCACTGTTTATAGAACACTATTATAATAAATATATTTTGTTTTCATACGTTATATAAATCTAAAAACTGAATTTAACAATACTATATATACATATTCAAAAACACTTAAAGTATAAAATATTTAGTTGTAGGCCTAAAGCTTTAAGTACTCTGATTATATACGGTCTCGTGTATGTATATATATATATATATATATATATATATATAGGTAAGTCGTAGATATCTACTATATATTATGTTTAAAGTATACAACTTTAAGAATATAATAATATTTTATCAACCACTTTTCGGAGATGATGCACGTGCAATCAGTACGTAGCTAATGTATGTTTGAATTAATAATGGCTCGTCTTAAATGATAAATTCATAGAAGAATAAAGTTTTTGTTTTCCTCCGTTTTCGTATACACAATAATGTTGTGTATATAACGCTTTAAGCCGGAATCATAAGTATCTCTACGCCCATCGTCCTATAATTCTGTCATTTTTCTATTAACACTTTGAATGTAAATCGTCCGTCTCGCATGTTTGCAAGAATAATTTATTCAAGAGATACAATGGCATTTTGACTGCGGCACGGTTTACCACTTCATTGCCATACATTCATTACAATAAATTTCACAGCGAAGAAAAAATAATATTCACACGAATTCTACTACGATAATACCGCGGTACCGCACCTATACTATACATAGCCATTCGTGATAATGGGATATAATAATATATACTGTACTCGTTCGACTGTAATATTACAGGAATTATGAGTATTTGGAGTCGCGGCTTAATGTACTTACTCAACTATAACACGTGTTTAAAAATACAATGATTAGTCTCGTGTTGCATTGATGTATTACAATATTTCAAGTTCTCGTAATAATAATAATAATAATAATTGTAAAAAAAAAAAAAAACAAATAATCGGGCTCGTAAAAAATAATCGTTGGATTTAATTGTGTTGTAAACGAGTAACTACGTGAAATTTGTCCCTTTTCAATATGTGCTTTCCAAATCGTTCCGGAATCGGTCAACCGGACCGAAACAAACTGCGCGATGGTAATACTCGTATGTGAATATATTATAGACCGGTACATATAAGGCGTCGGCGCGGGGTTCATTGTTGTAATAATAAACTACGACGAGGTGTCGGCCGATAAACCGTTTTGCACACAACATAATAATAATAATATTATACACCCCTAATCGTCGTTTCCGTTGTTTCACGTGTGCGTATATCGCAATGGGCGATAGTCGGGGTGGCATACGTTACCGGAAGTGAAATATTCGGTGGCGAAAAGAATTCAACGTAATACATAATATAAAACCAAAATGTGATATACAAATATAATATAATAATAACGATATGATATGCGTAAATGGAAACTTTATAGCAGTGTAACAATACCGCACGGGCGAAAACTTAACACCGTAATTTTATAATAAATGTAAAATTACTGTCCACGTGTCGCGCGCGATCGGTGCGATTTCGACATAAAAAAGCCCAAACACAATGGCAAGCGGGCAGCGGCACACACACACACACACACGCACACCCGTATAGTCTTCGGAAGTGGTATAGTCGTAGAAGTCGGGATCTAGGATATGATATAATGGGGTATTATAATAGTAGTCGGTGGACGGGGAGCGGCGGGACTCGGGTGGAGGGTGTAGAGCACCGGGTGTGCGATATACAAAGGGTTCCGCCGCTGGCGCGGTGCACTATCGATCGACGAGGCGGCAGCGGTGGCGATGGCGGCGGCCGAGGGGTAGCGAAAAACGCTCGGAACGTTTTTACCCCGACGACAGCGGCGGCTACACTACTACCAGTTACCACTATACCATTACTACCACGTTTCTACCACTGTATGTACACACTATACCACTACCGCTACTGCCTACGCTGACGCCGCTGCTGCTGCCTGTGTGCCGTGCCGCTTTGCATACGCCGGAAAGCTCTCGTCGAGTACAGTCGTTGTCGTCGTCGTCATCATCGTGTCCGTCGAAAGTCGTTTGTAATTTCCGCTTTCGTTTCTATATAGAGACGCAACGGAGAGAGTTTTTTTTTTTCATATTCATACATAAAACAATATATTAAGTAATATCATAATAGAATGTCATACGGCTTGTATGATCGCTGCATAATGTCGTCGATGTAAATATCGTCTACAATCAAGGTAAAAATCCATCTCCTGCGACAAAAGCTACGAATCCACGTCGCCGTTTCACTTAGGTAAGACACGTCGATTACAATTCAACGAATATATTATAATATACTATACGTTATAATTAATTTTTTTTTTATATTTTAATTTTTAAGTGATTTTTAAAGTTGCGTGTTTTTTTTTATTTTGCTTATTGTTATTTTGTTTTGAAAATAACGCGAATAAGATAGTTTCTTCTTGAACATATTATAAACATTATTTAAATTTGGCTTATCTCACGTGTACACACGCTGATAACGTAGTTTTTAAGTTATAGTTATGTTATTGTTATTTAGACGCCACGCCGGTACACGATCCGATTAAACGACAATTTTCCACTTTGCACAATGTGCGTATAGTCACCACACGCTCATCCTGAGTATCAGTTATATTTATAGCATAATATGCAATTAGTCATACACAGTTCTATAGTTTTCAATAAACAATTTAAAAAAATCTTAAACTTATATTCAGTATTAACAATCTTAAGCTCCTTTTTTTAATAGAATAAAATCAAAATCCCACGCAACCGTGTTTATTTTTATAAATATTAATTTTTATATCTATTTTTAGATACAAGATTTAATAACACACAACACTTTCGCCACATACTAGTAATGAAAAATATAAAATAAATAACTAACACAATCTTAAACTAAAAAAATATTGTATTTAGTTGTTTACATTTTAACCAACTCAATCGATTTCATTGAATTCTGTGTTTATGGAAACATTTTAACCGATAACTCTCGCCATGACCACCGAACCAAAACTAGAAATTCGTATATATACATTAATATTTAATTCTTATCTTGTATTAATTAATTTGCAATGATTTTAAAGTAAATAATTTAAAACACTGAACATTGCAGTGATTAAATATAGTATAGATTAAATGATTATGTTTACATTTAATGATTTATTAATAGTGATAAGCTTTTGAGATGTCGATAATAAAAATAAATTACCCATTCAAGTAATTTAAATAAAAAGTTTCTTATCTCAATTATGTTATGTTATTCAATTTTCTCTAGAAATACTCAAGTTTTTTAATATATTATGATATTTTTTTTATATAAAACATTTTTAAAGTCCTTACTTTTCTCGCTTCTCCATTTTATAGAAAAAGGAAGAGTGGATAAAGGAAAGGTAATAGTAGTTATTATTAAAATATATCTTCTGTTCCACCAAAAATTACTTTAGGATTTTAAAGTCACATTGCCATGCATAAAATCCTGTTCCAAAAATGTTCCAAATAAAGCTGCGAGCTTTTGAAAAATGTTTCGGTCTCCGCGGGATAAAATATTCTATTGATCGTTGGGTCTTCGAGTACATAATACACAATGTATATCTGCTTTTCACTAACAATGTACAATAACTTTTGATTCGTTTATTTTTAAGTTTTTGTCATCTCTGTTATTGTCCGTAGAATCTTAACAACCGTGAAAACAAATAAAACCTTTTAACGTTTGTTATATTAAATAATAAATGTTCATCATTTATACTTTTGTATTAACTACTATAAATTATTAATTTTTATAATATAAACAATTACTGTGACACTGAAAAAAAAAATTAAACTACTTAGCACTTATATAAAACAGCAGTTATTACTTATAATTATTAAAAAATATGTTTTAAAAATTTTAATCAAAAAGTCACTGTCATACATTTATTATATGTATTATTATGTTCTATATATAGATTTAAATTATTAAATGAATAGTTTAATCAAAATTCATTAACATTCAGATACATATTATTTACAGATGAATAGGCAATAGACGCTAATAGCTTTATGGATAAATTATCGGAGTATAAAAAAAGAAAATAATATTATTGTACGCCAAATAATTAAAAACGCCAAATTTTAATTCAGTTATGTAATTATATATATATATATATTTATATTTAATAACTAATTTAATGTAACTAAAAGGCACGTATAAGACGTAAAATGATTATTAATTAATGATTATCGATTTTCGCGTTCAAAGTAAATTAATAAACATGTTTTGTTTTTACCGTTATTACAAATATTTAGACATTCTATTAATGTATCAAAAATATAAAACTTTAATTTTATTAGTATGTTGTTTTTATTTTTTAATAAAATATCCTGCTGTTTTGAACTTCATGGGTGGGAATCAACATTGAGTTTTTTTTTCTATAAAACAAAATATATCAAGATTCTATTCTGAAAATTTATCAGCTTGTTGTGTCAGATCATATTTATAAAACATGATCATATATTTTACTCTATCAAAAGATATACATAAATTTAATATAGAAACATAAATAAAACGGTATTCATCTTATAGAAACTTGAATAAAGAATTGTAAAAACCTTTGAAACGGGATATAATTAAAATTACTTTTATGACTGAAAAAATAATTTAACTCATAATAGAAATTAAATTAAAAATTAAATGATTACTAATTTTTGAAACTTTGACAAGCTGGTTTGTTAGTTAAATATTCAAATTTCAGATGCCTCTAGATTCAATAATGTTTTTAAATACTTAAATTTTAAGACCGACTATAAAATATGATAATAAAAAGCAATCGGGTATAACTATAAATAATAATGAATTTATTATTAATAAACTACTCAAAATGATTCTTAAAAAAAGTTTATATGGGTTAACAATATGATGGGATTTTTTTTTTTTGCTACAGCGTTTAGGTACTACACGAATGGGAATTCGTAAAAAACGATTTTTAATTTAATGCATTAACAGAACTAAAAAGTAATAACTAATGTACATCTACTACCTATCTGCGTTAACAAACGCCGTGGCACATTTTTTTTTTACGTCTCGTCTTTTGTCGGACATATCTCATCCAACTTGTACGCAGACAAATACACTGTAACAAAACATGTTCGTTACTGAAATATATATATACCTATAATAATATGACGTGTGTATGCGTCGAGTCCTTAACGTGTGAATAATTGCGCACGAATATTGCGTGTACGCAACCCTTTGTGTGGAAAATTTGCGAGTCGTGAAAAAACGTGAGACGAAAAGTAAACGTAGCATAATATGTATATAAATAAGTATACACACATATATATATATATAAATACCTGTGAACGAATTCAAAACTTTCGCGAGGATATAATGAGAGTATGCCGGCGTTGAGGTTTTCGCCCGGTGGCGCGGCAAGGTGCGTTTTATTAATATCGCGTATATATAGTCGTCGTGTACGTCATACGCAACACGGCGGTGACTGTGTATATAAGTGTATGCGTGTACAATAAGAGCGTGAAAAAAAATTGAGCATGCTGAAAAAAAATATGTGTTGAGACAATATTACAATGTAAACCCCGTCCGAACACACCGCGAGAGCGGTTCGCTACTATACGTCGCACACATACCTATACTCATATACACACTCGTCGCGTGCGTATAATATATATCTATCTGGTTCGATATCGTAAATCATGGTTAAATGGAAATTTATGTGTAAGGTCGGCGGGACCGGGGTAGGAGACCACCTCGGGACAGCGGAGGCTGCAGTAACGTCGGTGGCGGCGGTGCAGGTTGGGGAACGCGAGGATATACGCGCGTGTAGAGGGAAGTCACGGCTGAAACCCGATCGTGATATAAGGACGCGGCTGGATATATATATATATGTATGCGTGCGTGTGTGCGTGTACGAACAGGAGAGGCGAAGACGACTCTGCGTTACACTGCAGCAACAACGCTCTCGATTGGCGAGGGGGAGTCGGTGCTGTTATCGGAAAGAGATGGAGAGAAAATCGAAAGAAAAGTAAAACTGCTACACTGTGGATTTTTTTTTTGTTCCCCTTATATCTTATAATAATATAATATTATACGATATTATTATACGCCGTTCGATCCGTATTGGTGAGCAGAAACGATTTGGCGTGCGTACATGTACGTTTTGAAAGACTATATACTATAGAGTATAAACAAGAGATGCATATGTATTGTACGCCATAGCCACGCGATACGATTGCAGAAAATACTAAAACTGTGTATTATTATATAACCCACACACACACATACAATTTATATGAGTACTGTCGGATACAAATAGCGTACTATACGGCAATACCTCGGAGACCTCATTCCCTTAAACGTGAAACGTCTCGACTTCTGTGAATATCTATGACGTATATGGTATTTGATTTGCTTACCTTCGGCCGATTCGCAATATCACTGTGCCGACGTACTTGTGTAGTCTTTGTGAAAAAGTCTTAGTATAGGTACCAATATTATGAACGAATATGCCACAGAGTGTTTCGGCAGGAGTCATCTGGCTGACGAGACGTCCGTTTCCTGTACCACAAAAGGGTCATAGTAACAGGAGTACTTACCTAACTTATATAGGTACATGTAGTACCCGGTACTCTTCGATTTCCGTCTTCTTGGCCGTTGAATACATTATTATTATTAAACACCCGCTCATATTTCGTCCACGAACGAGGACAACATAATATTATAATATTAATTTCAATAGACAATATTAAATTGAAACCAAATCTTAAATAGCATCTCATAAGAATCAAATTGAGCGAATAAACAAGGTAACTTTCTCTTAATTGAAGTTATACTTAATTTATGTTTAAAAAAATCACTATAGTAAATCCTTCATCTCAATAATTCTAATGCATTTTGTATTATGCTAATATTGGTTTATTGGTATTTGAATTAACAAGAATACTTATTCGATAAATATCGATAAGAAAATTCTTATATTAAAATAACAAATTTTAATTTATTATTTATTACTTTTCCTATTAAACACATTATTGGAATTTGATATTAATTTATCTTATCGTATAGTAGTTTTAGAAAGTTATTAATAGATATTGATGCAAACTTAACTTTCAGAATAAAGTTGAAGTTCTTCGAAAAAATGAAAATAAATTTCAAACAAAATATGAACTAAATCAATTTTCGTTTTATAAAATGTTGAACATAAAACGAGTTATAATATATAATATATCATACGTTATGGTTTTTATCTAAAATGGGCAATGGCCATCTTTCCACAGAATTCTTGTTTCAATGCACTTCGGTATATTCATAAAATACGAAAAAAAAAACAAAAAACCATATAAATGATTAACCATGCGCTAATAACTCTCTTAATAACGTCGCCCGTTTATTTTTATTTCAATTTACATTATTATAAATATATATAATACGTCTACGACAGAATAATTTAATATATTAGTATGCGTGTATCTCGATTATCATTAGCTATGTATGCCTAACCTTGAGTAAATAAAATAAAAAATAATTATAATAATTAATTTAGTGGTTTTGATAATAAATCGTTCGGAAGTTAGAAAAATCACACATCGCCGCTAGCCCTTCGCGATGTCACGCACACGCATATTTTTTTACGACAATATTATAATATGAGCTTTGTATCGCACAATACGTACTATAAGCATTATGCGAATTTATTATTTATACTCGTGTATGTGAGTTTGTATACGTTCGAGTTAAGTGGTTTCCTATGTCAAACGTTATTATTATGAGTTACTACTAATTTTTATAAAATTATATAGTACCATTAGTACCTGCGTATTTAATTTCCGTAGATTATCGCACACAGTCGTTATTTTTTATTATGACACGTACATCACACCAAATATTATTAATATTATTAAATCGATACCACAAAATGTAACATTATTGTAGTTATCTGTCGACTATTTATATCCATTGGAGGATATATATTTTTTTGTTTTTATAATAATTATATTGTGTGTATGACAAACCCCACAGCCATACGCTTTTCACAATAGGTCTGAGTAATCTCTACAATGCATCAATAATGTGAAAATTCTGATACATTTAAAGAAAAAGTATGAAATAATGACGAGAAACGTGCGTTAAAATGATTGCTCTCTATATCGTGTAGTCGTATCTTTGACCATTTGTATGAACAGGTATATGCAATGTATTATATGATATCGATTTCGTAATAACCGCAAATTATCGAATACTATCGCACGCTTTTAGAATACAAAAACAATTAATATACTTTTTCAAGAGCCCAAAACAGTTTTAATATTATTATACTACATTAACCGCACTACCGCACTAGTAATATATGATGATTTATGAACGATTGTTGTACGACGGGGGCCGGACTGCAAGTTCTTCGGCGCTGTATATTAAACGGTATTTTCGAGAAAATAAATAATATTTTAATATCATTGTCGTCGTATTTTTACATTATAATGTATTCAAAAATTATTCGAATGACGGGAAAAAATCGTAGGCACCTCTAATACTCGACGTGATGACGCGTTGTATTTTACGTATTACACTTAAAACGATGTACATAATGGTTTTGATACAACGTTAATATTCAAACAGTCTGTGGGCAGTCGTTATTATCATTTTGTCTTTTATTTTGATACGAACGTTTCGACGAGTCGTAATATACGCTTGTCTGGGGTCGTCTCCGAATGACGGGCAAAAACCAGTTCGGTCTTAAAAACATTTATATCATCACCGAAGTGCTCCAACAGTTATGTAATATCTTCGCAGTCGACGTAAATCATAAACAATCAAAAAAAAAATCACATTCGGACAACGATTATTATTATAATAACGTCGTTGGCTCATCGTAAGAGTCACAAGTTACTACGCATAAACTGTTTAATTTATACTATAAAACACATTTCTTTATAATAATACGTTTTATATACATGTGGTACGATATCGTTGCAGTTATTTTATACATTGGCATATATAAATTATATATGTACGTGCATGTACCCGAGAAGAAATCGCGCCTCATTAGAATACTGTTTGTTGCCTGCGACGAATGTAATAATAATAGTAGTAGTAGTAGTAGTAACCATAACGTTTTATCTTTCATAATAATTTTATCTCTCGATTTTATTTATTTATTTAGACACCATGATATTTGGAGGATGTGTAGGCGAGACAATACACACGAGATTCACAAATGTCGTTTCGACTTTTACAGTAATATATAATATAATATAACTATACGAGCAAAATAATAATAAAAAAAATAATTACGATAATAGTAATACCGAAAATCGTCGATGCATCGTGGTTTGCGGGGGAGCATTATTAATAAAATCAAATATGGTTTACATGCGAATATGGTTCACTAAACATAGTGAATAAAAAAATCACAAATAAATCGCTCGGAAATGTCGATCGTATGGTTATGTGTATTATGTATAATATATATATATATATATATATACTACAAACATTTGTACAAACATATACATACACAAATGCGTGAATGTTTAACATCATTGCGAGTGTGGTTGACAGGCAACGACATTTCTTTCGCCGGTGTCGCGTAATAGTACATTTTTTTTTTATTTCGTCTCACATTTTTCCATGCCGAAAAGTGTAGGTTAATTATGCTAAAAACATAGCAAAAATAACTATTTCTAATCAAAATAAATCCGATATAATTATTCATTTCCGCTTTTTATCATGTTATATGAGCGCGTACGCGAAAGATTTTATTCTTATGCTCGATTTGTTTATTTTATAATAATTATTATGTTTTAAAATAAGCACAATACAAAAACAAAAAAAACAAAAAACGAAAGAGTTGTAGAAATACTCTTGATGTAAAAACAAATGTTACAATGTACTTAATTTCCTATTTTGCCTTTTTCCGTCCCTCGTTATGCAAAAAAGTCGTTGCGAGACGAAAGATAAATAATAGTAATATTAGACAAGCACTGCAAATTCCTTATATCCAACAAAAGACAACACACGCACACATATAATATATAATATGCATAGTGTATACTTTATATATATATATATATATTACTGTGGAGAGATTTCCGTGTCTCGTTGTCATAAACTCGAAAGTTCTAATATAATTTACCAGCAACGTGGGTCATTGACTCGACCCTGAAGATAGATTACCCATCGAGACTCAAATCCATACTGTACTTTAATATATTAAAGAAATGTTAAAGTTAACAACTTATGCGCGTACGTACCCTGCAATGAATACTATAACACTTTTCGAGTTATTCATACCATTATGTATATATCATACACATGTGCTGTAGTAGTTTCACCTAAAATGTAGACAAACAACCTCCAAGGTCGTTGTCTATGCTTATTTCCTGTGGTTTCGTTTCATCACTTGGTGTATTATATTAAATGATTAGTATAATACATAGCATATTATAGATAACGTGTTTCACACTGCTGAAATTCGTGTTAATAAGTAGACACATACAATAAACATATTTAATATTATTATAGTTTTTCCTACTTTTTCACCGAAACATTACATATTCCACGTAAATATTTTTAATAATAATTTACCCACTCTACTGTGGTATAATGAATACCTACCATAAAAACGATAATAAAAAAATACTTTATGTAGCATATTATTTTTATGTACGTATGTACTTTCATACTATGATGATTTAATGACAAAATATGTGTTTTTTAATCTTGACCCAAATCACAAACAAATCGCTTCGGAAAACAGAAATAAAACAAAAGTATACTCATCGTTAATTGTGTTTTAAAAATAAACAACGCGTGCAAAATCAGCTAATGGTACACATCAAAAAGCTATTACTGAACACATTCTTACGATTTAGCATCGGACGATAGTATGGAAGGTTCATTATGTGCAATAAAAGTTCCTAGTCATCAAAAAGCACAGTGACCAAATTGACGAAATTAGGAGGTTCATTAAAGGGTACCCTATAACAAGCAAATACAAACACTTGTACCTACTTAGTACTTAATGTTTTCGTTCGAAATAACTGAATTCTTTGTGCAGTCCTAAGAAAGTGGTTCAAAGGTATTTTCTCTAATGATTTTATTGTAAATATATCACGCGTGTACGGAATTGTTTTTTTCGGTGGAATGTTTTTTTACGTAAACTGTAGTACGTATATTATATACAGCGGGAGAATTTACTAAAAACGCTCATTTTCCTTTTGATAATGAATATTTTATTGAAAATCTAATTTTCGGGATAAATCCCCTTTTAATTATAACACATGACACTCCTTGATTAGTAAAAATAATCTAAATATTTAAAAATATGATCTTTAAGTATACTTAAAAACGTCATAAATCAAAATTTGAATAAATGCATTAATAAACAATAAAAATAGGGAGATTCACTTGGTGAATCACTCAGTCTACTATATTTATAGAATACTCATAATATACAGAAATAATGTAAAGAATAATATAATAGAAACCATTTTGAGTGGCATTTAATATATAACAATACGCCATTGCGGCGAAAGAATTGTCGCCATGGAATGTGTTTTGGAAATCGAATTCCACCGATATATCAAAATATGACATATTATAATCACCAATAGTGTATGTGTGTGTCTCGAATGAGGATAAAAGGTTTTGCAAGTACGTGACGTGGTTTCCAAATCATCACGCTTAGTCAAAGACTAAAATCATGCAATTTTCACACTCAACTAATAGTAATAATAATATAAGTACACTTATTACCTAGTATAAGTTATTACTTACGACCGTTTAAATAACAATATTGAAAATAAAAACATAATGGTAATAACATTCTGAGTGTACTTAGTTCTTACAATCGGTCAAAGCAACGCCCATGCGATGGTTTACCTGGTGCATATACATTATATAAATGACTCAAAATTGCGAAATCGGAATATTCTTCTGCAATTGCAGATAATTTTCGTTTAATATATTTAATATGCACTAATACAAGTTAGACAATGAGTTGTGTAATACGTGTACTTCAAAAACAAATCGATTTCATGAGATTTCACAAATGATTTCTCATAAAGATGTGTTTATTTTTAAACAGATGAGAGGACGCTATGTGATTATACGTATAATATTATAATAATATTATGCAGATATTGTGATGACTCTTAACAAAATGAATAAAATAATGTAAAAATATCATAAAATAGGTCACGTGATATAGGTATATATACATATATATATCGATATCATATATGTGTACTTCATTGTCCACTGACACGATTCAAGCGCAAACAGGATGTTTCAGTCAAGTCATACACTTTGCAACGTCAGACTACTGCACATTTTTTCCAACGTGTACAGGGTGAAACACATGAAGTTTTAACGCGGATCAGCAATTATCCGAGTGATTTTTAAACGGTGGTCGGTTAGTAAAGATTATCAAAGTGAATATTACACCATTTTATAGGCACATAAAGGTGTCCTGTGCCACATGCTACTTCTTCGATCGTCTAAACGTTAAATACTTATAAACTGGAGTAAGCACTTGAAAACGTATGAATATGCGCTACAATATGATATAAAATATCGTATGACTAAAAGCATACAATAAAAATTACAAGGCATTTTATATAAATATTCACGATTAGCGGTAAGTTTGACTGACGATAGTCGGAACTGAAGTAGGAATGTTCACACAAAAATATCTTTTCATGAGTAGTAAAAAGGTACGAGTGCCTATAGGCTATAATATAAAATATTTGTTATTGTGACAGTATAGAGGTCATTGAAAACTAAAATAAAATAGTATAGATACAAATTTGAATAGAAATGTTAGGTATGACCAATAAAAATCTGAAAAAAAAATTATAAACATGCCATAGAGATTGATAAACTATAGAATAAAACGTAAAAAATACACAATTTAAATCTAATATCAAATTCATTTCTATTTTTCTATTTCTTTAAATTTTATACCATGTACTAAACTTATAACACTTAATTTAATTTCGTTTTCCAAATGAAGGGAATTTGTATACTTTGAAAACATAAAATAATTGCATGTGCGTGCCAGTTACGTTTAATTTAATAACTAGTAGTAAGTATTAACTACCCATTGTATATTAAATGTAAATTATTTAATTAAATATATAAGAACGACAAGCGCAAAGATTATATAATTTAAAACGAATACACTTATAACGAGGAAACATTTAAATTTATCATATTAACATCTCGCACCAAAATCAGTTTGGAAGTATTTCACATATTGAGTGAAATTTAGTTTTCCTTGGCATAATTTATACGGTTATAAAATTGATATAGACTATGTCTGACATAAATAATAACTATAAAAAATCAAGCAGATACTGGCGATAGGAACAAGACAATTTTTGAGGTGAAAGTTCTTCGAATCGGTTCCCTAATGCAACGCGAGAAAAATGTGACTGAAATGTATTGAAATTCTAACACACGCACGATGTTACAGAAATGCCACATTAATTCCATTACTCGTATAATATAATATTACAAATCATGAAATAGACAAAACGTTGACGATCAATATATTAATAAGAACGAGCACGGCCAGTGCCCACGCGTAACGTTGGTGGTAGCAATATAATAATAAAGGCGGCGATAAATAATTCTCGACAGAATCGACTTAGTGTAATATCCCTACCTACTACGTATAATATTATATTTTAAATAATAATAATAGAATAGGGACATGTAGCCCGAAAAAAGAATTCGGAGAGAGGTTAATCGGTAAATCACGAGAAAAGTCGTCTGTGCGCCCCCCCGCAGACCAAATATTTCTGCGTGCGTGCGTGTGTGTGTGTGTGTGTGTGTGTGCGTGTGTGTTTACTTAGGATTTCGTACCCATTGTCACGGCGCTACTACCGTATTACTATACATCCTGCACCTTTACGAATCGCGTGAAATGGTCGACGCGACGGGACACACAGCGCGCACACACACGTCATACACGACAAATAATATTATACTGTATCCAGGAACAATCGATTTCTATACACACTGCACATGGAATCGCACATAATATAATGTACCTACATCATTGTACTTGTTCCGAGAGAGCGTTTGCTCACTGTCGTGTACGAAGATAATAATATTATGCAACAGCGCGCCGACCCCCCATTTCGAAATCGCGGGACGTTTCCTGGAGGAGGCGACAATATAATATAATATACCGAATATTATTGTAAAGTGTGTATTATTTCTATATCGTAAATTGCGTCATTTGAAATTTTTTTTGTTTAAAACACGCGAGTTCGTAAACGGCCCCAAGTAACCCCGTTGATATGTTTTGTAATATTTTACTTTTATTTTTTAATACTATTCTTATTCACCAACTCCTTGGGGTAGTAAATTTAAAATATTCATTATTTACTAAGTGAATAAGGTGAAACAAATTCAGATCATAACTTATGTCAAATGAAATTATTTAAACACATTTACGCGTCTGCATTATAATACACCGATAACATTTAAAACATTAAATGTAAACAGAATTTTCGCTTATTGATAATCTTATTTAAACATAAGCAGTCTTAATTTACTTTATTCTAATATAATGCAATATGGAATAATGAATACTTAATTCTATTAAATATAAAGATTATCGTTATGTTTAAATTAATCTGTATTTTCCTTGTAATTAGTTTATGAACACTAAACAATACCTAGGTATCAAAACTATATTGCAACCCAATTTTGAGTCACAACCCTTAGGTTGGGAAACACTGGATTATTGGATTAGCTCCACCCATATATACATAAGTTTAAAACTAGTTAAATTGTACAATTTATTATACTCGTATTTTTTAAAATATTAATTAATTAATCTCATTCATTTAAAATTTAATGGATTTAAAATGTTTATACAAGTACTATAACGTATGTCTCAGAAAACAGCGTACACTTTATCACTCATTACCCTTTAAATATTTTTCAATTCTGTTTGTGGGACGTTAAACTTGACAAATTAATTATAAATTCCTATGACTTACAATTTTTTTAACTCGAGTATTTTGCGCATACGCAACAATTCATTTTTTTTTTAATAACAACCCATACATTTTTAATGTCATTTTCAAATTGATCAATTTTTTTCAAGCAATTTTGATCTATCAGCATGTATTCTAAACAGTTAGAGCTAGGTATAATTTAAAAAAAAATATATTACATTAAATTTTTTTTTTTTTAGTTTACGTTTTTTATCGTTAAATAATTCATAGATTGTAAATAATTTATTACTAATAATAAATGTATAAAGTATCAAATGGTGTTTAAAACGAAAAAATACGTGAACTAAAAATAAATTTAATTTAATACATTTTTTTTAAAGTTATACATATATATATATATATTACCAATAAATAAGTAAATCTATATAAAAAGGAGAGTATTTTCAAAAAAATAATCCAAAGCAATTTTATGCAATTATTTACTTGTTTTTTATTTAGCGTAAAAATGATATTGGAGAATACATAATAAAGAAAAATGTTAAATATTTCGTATACAAACTGCACCAAAATATTCGCACTAAATTTTAAATTAGAGTTATGCTGACTTTTCGATTAATTAACATAATATAATTTAATGTATATCATCACCACGCGAGATATTTTATGGCGTACTGCCGTAACATTTTTCACGTCACGGTCGCCATGCTATAAATTACAACAATAATATAATATAATAAATTATAACAGTATATATACATCTATAATACTAAGTATGTTGTTATAAATGGTACAGTATAATAAGACGTGTATAACTTAACCGGGTCGAAAGTATTGTGAGGAGAGGAAGGGAAAAAGTACGCCGAGGAGTTTAAGAGACGGCTGTAGCACGACGTAGGTACCTATACAGTCAGTCGAAAGAGGTGACCGCGGAGAAGGCAAGGAAGAAATAAACACGACAAACCTGGCGTATGCAAAATGCAAATGATTTCGTCGTCGCGTGAACACGACCGCTGTGTCGTATATACAATATAATAAACACATGCGCGTACAGGAACACGTCATATGCTCTATGGAGTCTAGACACTTTATACATAATATATTGTGCTGTACGACGAACACCAATCATTCCCACGCGCGAACGCGAGAGGTTGACCGGAAAATATTATAGGTAATAAGTGTAGTGTATAAAATTATCATTATTAAGTACAGTATAAACGAGACGACGTGAACAAAAAAAAATGATTAATAATATTAAACGGTACGAAAAATACTGCGACCAAACGCACGACGGTCCTGTTCCACAGCATCGGCCGTTTCCCCGGCCATAGGTGTCGTTCGTGTAAAATATACATTACGATTATACACTATTCTAAACATAAAACGACATAACGCACAGACCGTATATACTTGATAATAATAATATAATATTACACGACACGAATTGCGCGAGCCCCAGCTGTGTTATTATGATAATAATAATTAGTTATACGCGTATTAATCGGTTTTAAAACTAATTTTTCCATCGATATCGTTTTACAGCGACGTATATTATGTTCGTCGGTCGTATTAGTAGTAACGCGCGTACTGCAGTCGCGAGAAATGTTTTTTTTTCTTCATATTCGACGCATCGGATAGAGAACTATTTATTATCTTGTCAGTTTACGTGTTTGCCACTAAACCGTTTTTTTTTTTTTTTTTTGTCATTATAATATTATGGTAGTGCTGTACTTTACTATTATATACCAACAAGATTCCGTCTCGGTTCACCATCGTGTATAGCCTATGTAATAAGTACACTATTATGTTACTCGATTCTTTCGTATATAATATACAAAATGTATTATGGTATACAAATATAATTATATGATTTATTATTATAACTATTATTATTATTGTTATTAAGCCTATACACGTCAAAAGTATTATTATATGCCAATAAATTATTGTTATATTATTATGTTTTCAGATACGAAAAAACATTATCAACCAAACAATAGTTTTTCGCACTTTCAAAAGGTAAGAAAATATTTACATCACAATATTGTTATTGGTGTTCGATTGACATTATTGATATTTGAAGTTAATCACTTTAACTTTAATAGTGTAACACCTTAAAGTTATACAACAATACGATGCATTCGTGTTTTTTCAACATAACCGTATGGAGAATGATAATTTTGTAAAAACATGTTTTATTTTAATTATAAAAGGATATATTATAATTTAGCGATCAATGATTTTATCATGAATTATCTTAAAAAAAGATAAAATATGAAAGTAAATACTATATAACAATACATTAAACAAGACTACAAGAGTATTGTAGAAGAACAGATCAGCGACCCTTTTTGTTTTGTTTCTTTTCTCCTCGTTCGATACAATATGCAATATTCTTTATAACTAAATCGTAAATTTTATCGTTATTTAAAAGAGTGTTGTTCCTGTATGTACATCCCGAGAAAGGATTAAAAAAAAGTTTTAATAACTTTCAATGGGCGAATTGTAAAGAAGTTGACTGCATTTGTGTATATAATATAGACACATATATATTATGTATATATTATTATTATAGAATGCATTCAATGACTTTTGCAATAAAAATTGCGTTTTTACAGAAAAAAATATTATAATAAATACACATTCTACGTAACTGCTGCAGAAAAACACTTACGTGGTATAGGTAACTTTTCAGGAAATGTCATTGTACATCATACTGTTCCGCGAGTACCAGTTTATTGTTTGTCTATATCATAGACTTTATATACATACATAATAAACGATGAATCTAAAAGAAAAAAGTAAGAGGAATGTCACTACAATACGGTTATATTATAATATGGAAATCATTTGTTCTGCAGAAATTAAAAAAAGAATTCTTCAATTTTAATTATACACGACCTACGCCACTGCTTAATTCTTCTGTGTAATTTACAATTTATAAAATAACAGAATAATATATATATAGATACTTATAGTGTATAGAATATTAAATGCATACAATTATTGCCGATTTTGACGCGATAAAATTATAAGCCAACAAACGACCGCGCGCTAACCATATAATATTATATTATACAAACAAAATGTATGTGTCTGTCGGAGCGAAATGCGTGAAAACGTTTTGTTGGTTTTGTATATTTTTATTCACTAAATAATATTTTTATTTTACAACTCTCCTTAATGGAATAATGAATTTATATAGTTGTTTTGAATAAATTATAATTTATAATCACTTCAACATTAAATAAGAATGTGAAGTGCTTAGTACGTCGTTTACACATTGCACTGTACATACACACATACATATGTACTTATAAAATTATAATTTACGACCAATAATGACGATATCGAATTATTGACTGCGTTCAAACTATACATTTCCGGTTGAAAAATTAGAAAAACGATATCAACTCACATTTATTATATTATTTTAAATATCTAAAAAAACCTGATGGTGGCAAATTCTATAAGATTAACGTAGCAGATTCTTAGCCAATAATACGTTAAAAGCAAACACAAAAGCTCTATAAAACGTATGTCGTATTACTTTTCAATTGGTCACTGAAGTACAAAATTATAGGTTAGTGTTGAATTTTGTAATTTATACAAAACTTTTAAAGCAACGCATTCATAGTGTGTGTTGTAGTGATATCACACTATTACAATATTAATCTAAAACATTTACCTATATGCTTTATTTCGATTACATAATTTTCATATTATCATTTTTTCGAATAGCAGGTTGAGATCCATAATTGTCATTTTATTTCATGATGTTTTTTATAAATTTATTTTTTCATAATACTTAAACATGTGATACAGACATACTTTTTACGGTCAACATTTCAATGTATAAAACATAAAAGCATGATCCATATGTTTGATGTAAAACTTTTATTTTAGTCTATTACTATTTGCAGATATTAGATACTTAATTCAGCATTTACGTTTCACTTTAGGTATCGTAAACCATGGCACCAATTTAAATATGTTTTTTTGAGAATTACATCGTAATAAACAATATTTATATTTATAGCAAAAAAACATTTAAACTATTCAGCTATACATTTTGGAGGGATAACTATGTAATTTATATAACCGTTTAACTACATATAAAACCATACGGAAATATACATACAGAAATATAGATGTTTTAATCTAATGGTAAATTTTTCTCAAAACTATTAATTTTGAATGGTTTTTGCAGGTTTTGTTTTAGATGGTATACGATTTATAATTATTATGTACTATTTATACCTATGTCATGAATGATGATAATCAATTAAATTTGGCACGAACTGCAGAGATAGTATATATATTATATTATATAATTATTGTTGTATATATAATAAAGTCTGCTGCAGCAGAGTGCTCGAGATTCCGGGCATGACAAGAGGCACTTCATGCGCGTCCCGGGCCTTTATTATTTTCTCATATATATATATATAAAATATTATATTGTTACATACGCGTCTGGCTGAGCACCAGAGAAAGGTTCGACATTCGAGGTCAGGTAGGACATGTAGAACAGTACTAGCTGAGCAATGGTGGTAACAATAATACGCGTATGTACCTACAGTGCACAAGAGTATTCACTGAGCCTATCTATTCCGATTTTATCCTTAAAATTATGCGTTTATCAAGAATCTAATTTTAAGAACTTTTAGATACAAATCTCGTACTAATATTAAAAGACCATATTTTTAAATGCTTGAAATTGTACGCTATTAAAAGAGTATCCTGTAGTGACATATTTTCTTTGTGTAAGAGCGTCCTTTTTTTACATTAAATTGTTAATTATGGATGAATTTTTAATATATTTGAGACAAAGTGAAAAATTCAAAAATAAGAATTTGAAGAAGTGCATAATACAGTTATAAAATATTAAAGAATAAAATAAAGATGAAGACATTTTTTTTTTAATTATCCTGTGTATATTTAAATTTAAAATAGTGAATTATTTAATTTTACTACAGTAGAGAATATCATGCGTGATTCGTTGAAACATTTTTAGTACATTGCGTAAGCATAATAAAACTAACCCGTTTATATACCTTTTCAAGCATTGTTCTATCGTTATAATTGCATAGTTTAATCGTATCAATCGAGAATTTTGATTCCTTTGAAAACCATCAACAACGCGTGTCCAATTATTGTATATAATATAATATATTATTATTATACTTGTTTGCGCATATTCCTATAATGTGTTATGACAGTATCGAAAACGTCAATGATTCGCGTCGCATGCATCAATACTTTGCACGACGTATTTTTTTTTTTTTATCATCACTGTGTAAAATATTAACTAATAATAATTTATATATATATATATGTACTAGGAAGCACTACTCTACTATGTTTGCTCATCATTCATCAACCACTCTTCAATCTTTTCAATAGTTAGATATTTAAAATCAATTCGACTGTATTATTCCAAATCACTTCGATCGCTACAATACTATATATATATATATATATATGGTGATAAAAAAGTATATTAATAAGTATATAATAAGGTCGGTGTGTGCACGGTGACGCACACGTTACGATTCAAATCACGTCAACTGCAATTACTGTAGGCGTACAATAGTTTTCGGTTTATGTGACAGTTTTAATGATTGGCATGCCAAGAGGAATTCATATTGCTCCAATTGTAATTACAATTATATAAGAAATAGCTTACCGTATTCGACCTGCAATAATTCAGTTTATATGTTCAGTGTTGCACACCATGTGAATTTTTGTGGCATTATTTCGATAAAGTAAAAATACTAAAAATTAAAAACTTATTTTATAAAATTACAATAAATATTACAAATATAATATGTAAATTATATCTAACAGTTTTCAGTGAGTTTCAGGCTCCAGTCTAATTTATATATAGTTCAACATCACATCTTATTATTTATTTATAAAATAAATGCCAATCAGCTATTACAATGGTAATGTCATAGCAGGAATTTTAACTATAGTAGAAACAAAAAAAATAGATTATAAGCATAATAGGGTAGCATAATGACGCATAAAACAACAGTAACAAGAGAATATAAAGTAAAAAGTTATATGATATAATAAAGTAAACATAGCATAGTAAACTATAAGATAAAACTAAATACAATTATTATAACAAATAGACACAGAAAAATCATTTAGGGGTTATAAGTTCCGAGCATGCGATATAATGGGTGATTATGACCATATGATGTTGAGTGGGTAAAAAGTAACTCTAAAATTTATTATTTCAAGAATATCAGGATTCAGGAGCATCCAGAAAGCCATATAAGAGAGAAGCAATGAATCACTGGTCGGCAACAATACGTCGGAAGGAAAGAGTTTGGATATTACATTTACTATAATTTAAATGATTGGAGATGAAGAACAAAAAATTATATAATTTCATCACACACTTAATAGTTGTTATACAAATAAAGTGTAAAATATCTTATAAATTATAATATGTGCGGCTTCTATGGCTTTAACAAAAGATGCAAACCGTCAACGGTTGAAATTAAAAAAAAAAAAGCTATTTAGAGAAACTTGATACTACAAATTATAATATAGAGTACGTAGGTATATAACACCCCACGCATAGATGATAAAACGATTTTTTTCTCATCTATCCTTGTATAAAACACTGTATATATATAAATGTAAGATTTATAACAACAATTCTACTGTACATTTGTCACCCTCGCGGAACATAATATCTCGAGATTATTGAGGAGTGTAAAAAAAAAAAAGTAGATAACTTAAGCGTGTATGTAATATATAGCTTTTTCCATTATGGAAAAAATAACTAAACTTTTCTTTTCTTTTTTTTTTATCTTGTAAGAGAGACAATTTTTTTTATATAGTTTTTCGATGATTTACTACATTCTGCCTCTTTTCTCTATTATTAGTGTACTACATCAAATGTATTGTTACAAACACACCACCCGTACTAACAATCCTATTTGTTATGGCATAATATATTATTATAAACAATATATATAACTGTACACAATAATAATAGCATCTAAATAATATATTTGTATAATATAATACCTAATATATATAAAACAAAAAACTGACTGAGAGATATATAAATGCTTAACCAATGTGTATAGAAAGTTGAAATTTTTCACAGAAGTTCCTCATATAATATTAGCAAGTTTTTTCTTCAAGAAGAAGGAATTTTTGAAAATTCAACTCCAAATAGGTTTTAAACTGTTAAATGGTGTTTAAATTAGTTTGGAAAAAAATATAAAATGCGTTTAGTAGATTTTGAAAATTAATCCCTGAAGAATTGAAAATGGTATTAAAGTGAATATGATACAAAAATTAATTTATTAATTATATATTTAAAACTGAGATAAATATTTGTATCATAAATTGGTTCAAGAATCACTTATCCAGTCACCAAGCAGTTTTTATTAAATTATCGAGCAGGGTTCGGCAATTAAATTCAATAACGGCCCAGATAATTTGAAAAAAAGTTTTTGAGAGCCATAAAAAACTTAAATATCAGTTAATAATTATTATTGTGTTATCGCGAATATTATTGTTAACAGCCACCATAATCTCCAAATACATCATAAAAATAAATCAAATATAATATTTGAAATATGTTCTGTACTATGTGTGGACAGTGGCGCCGACTTGTATTTTATTTGGTTTGCCAAAGGGAGAAGTTTAAAAATTAGTTACCACCACCACTACTAATTTAGAGCAAAATAATGATCAAATACATTATTTTATTGTAAATACAACGATCACAAAGACGCAAGTTCCGCTCGCGATTTTTTACTCCTATTAATATTAACCATTATAGGTGATAATTAGTAGATACTACTTTATAGCTATTATTTCTTAAATATTCCCATTAGTAAATTTTTACCTATTCACAAGTAACTGTTTCTTACTCTCTTATGATTATATATATTTCTAATTTATCACTTTATCATACATTCATACCTCAACCCTCAACACTGATACATATAACATATCAATGCTACAGGGCTACAGCCTACAAGTATTACTATTAAACTTACATTTTTAGTATTTTTAACACTTGATTTTTGCTTGATTGTTTTTTTCAAATTTTGTCAATAAGTGTTTTTCATAAAAAATGAAATACTTTCTTTAAAATACAGGGGTGAACAGCCACATAAAAGTACGTGTTCGGCGCCACTGTGTGTGGAAAACAGTATCAAAAAAAAATATATTTTGTACTCTATACTATAGAGAATACTTGGAGTAAATATATTATTTTTTATAGTCATGGTTTTAAAGATAAAATAGGAATATTCCCATGGCGCCATCTGTCCGGACTTTAAATCAACTTTTTAAAAAAATTGTCTATATGACAATATTACTCACTTGGTCGTGTTATAAATCGGTATATTTCCATTTGTTGTTCATTTTCACTGGTTGAAATACAACTAACACAATTTTCTTATGAATTTATCACATCGAAATACATCAAGTCAAACGCTATATGCCTATATCAGTTATATCTACCACCAAGGCCATACCTAGGAGGGGTATCAACCACTCCTCTGAAACTTTTTTCGTGTTATATTAAGTGGTAGTAAAATAACCTATACAATATTTGAATATTATAATACAAATTAGTATACAATTTTTTAGATTAAAACCTCTCCCGAAATTAATTTCCAGTTACGGCCTTGTCTACCACGTGTAAATTGATCATCTAGTTCGAATTAGTCTACAAATCGAGTACATAAGCAACAGGCAACGACTTACCCGTGAACTGAGGTAAACTTGAACTGAAATACACCGACAATCGTATTTTACATTTGTTCGTTTTTTCCCGTTCGGAAGTCGGATAATACAGCTTTATATTATTATAAATACGAAATATAAAGTGGTTTGGGAATAAAATGCTCACTTATTTGCATAAGCACCGCTGTCGGTTTAAAACAATATGTTTGAAAAAACACCATCGTCGGAACTACTATATTATTACAACAACAATAATACGTGGACGATTAAACGCAACAAACATATAATAATAATAATATATTCTGCCACAGTTTCAGTTCGATGCAACTCATTCCAAAATTCGTACAAATCATGTCACACAGCTGTATAATATTTTAAGTATAAAGTATATAATATTATGTTATAACTGCTTACGGATATAACGTATAGGTTAGAACGAGTAAAACGCTGCGTGTAATCAGATGCACCGACACTGCAGCAAACCCATTAGAAACGTCGTAGTGCGCAAAAGGTATAATATTATAGTTATTATTTATTATGGGTACACACGGAAGTCTATGTTATATTATATTATAACGTTTTACAACGATTTTTAGGGCGTAGTGAACAACCCGTCGCACCGGTGTCATGCCAAAATTTAATATATCCTAATCGTTATTGAGATAATATTTTGTATTATATATATTCCATACCTACCTAACCTAATGTATTATTTATTTTTCTTTAGATCCGTCACACGCTTATTAAATATAATATCCACGAATAATACAGCATATAACAATAATATACATGTATTATAATAAGCACCACGACTGTTTACTTCCAAACGATTTCTTCGCGGTTGAGGGGGGTGACAAAAATAAAAATAAAAATCTGCACGGTATTTATAATAAGCGTTCGTGCCGATTTGACGTTTTTCGTACCTCCAGTCAATACACAATAAAAAGACCCCGATATGTGAAAGCGCGTGTGTGCGTGTGTGTTTTGTACGCTGGCACAATCGTCCACCGCCAACAATGCGTGGCGGTTCTTTTCTTGAAAAAAATTCTGTTTAAAACTCCAACGGCTGGTTATTATGATTGTTATTATCGCACCGAATGCGCGCATATAGGTACCTACGAATAATATGATATAATTGATTGTTATTCGTTTATTTATTTTGCAGGATGAAATTCCACCGGGGCCCCCGACACGAATGCATAATAATAATAATAATAATAAAAGAACAGTAATAATAACGCGCGGGGACAGTATATTTTTTTTTTTTACAAAACATTTTATCCCACATTATTATTTATTTCTTCTCACCTCCGCTGCCGTTTTAAACGTTTAAATCACAATATAATCGAATATTATTCGTACACACATATATAATATTATTGTACGCACAAAGCCGCTATAACGCCTTTTTTAGTCTTTATATGGGTCAGCGCATTAATGCTTATAACAATAATGATAAACATTACACACCTACATCGCCATCGACGATGTCAAATAGGTATTATAATATTATTCGATTATCGTACGCATTTTTATTCAAAAGTATGACATAGTGTGTACTAATATTCAATATAAATTTAAGTATTCAATTTCACTTTGTCGACGATTTTGTTTAATCGAATGTTAATAAAATAAATAAAATGTCTACTATTACATTATAACCAGAGACGTATTTTCAGATTTAACACCATAGAATATAATATATGGATTTTATATCGCCTCTATTATCTCTTCTCAACCTTAAAAAAAATGATTCACCACCAATTATTTTGCTATATAAAGTTTATAAGAACCTTGCATTACTCAGCATAACATAAGTACATGTCAAATCGTTAAGTTTCTTCCATCATAAAATAATTGTCTTATTTAGAAACTTTGTAAATAATAAGTTTATTTATGCAATTTTTTTCTGGAAAATTTTCTGAAAACTGCACTACTTAGCAACTCGTTAGTCGTTAGTCATCATTCATTATAATATACCATTATTTTTATTATTATAAAAATTACAATCGAATAGATTATATCAGCCAAAGTCTAAAACTATGAACAGTTATAATTATTATAAATCATAAAACACAAAAAACAAAAACAATTATATATTAATAATATTAAATAAAATAATGCAATCGATAAGTGATTAGGTATATCTATTTAATTTACCAACAAAATATCTCATAAATTATCTAAATTATTTCAATTCTCAAGCGATACATCAGCTATAACATTATATAAATAATATAGTATCATCGGTGGCATTATGACAATGTTCAACAATATTTTACCACGACAAAAATAAAATTATAATTTTGATTTTTACATAAAATTACAATATGATTAAACAATTTTCTATTAAGCGAATTACAATGGACGATGGCTGTAGGTTTTACACACAGAATATGTTGTCATACCTAAATCCCTAAATAATTTGCCACCCGAGGCAACGGTACCGTTCACCACCTAAATACGTCCCTGAATATAGCTGCATTGCTGACATACGGTGGCGTATGTACTGAATAGTGGATATACACCTACCCGTGTACATATAGTGTGATTCATTTATCGAAAACCTGATAATATTATGTTGTATATTTTTAAGTTTTTAAAATTTAATAAAAAAAACTGTTTAACTATAGAAAAATAAAAATAATATGTGTATGATCTTGAACGTTAAGAAAATCAACAGTTCTTAATATATCCTGAACTATTGCTTGATTGGCGATAGAAGGATCACCCTGTATGTACAATAATATAATATTATTGTGCACTCCAAAGTGAAAAAAAAGACGTTCTATCCTCACGGGGCTTTACCGAATATCCCGTTTACGGCCTTTCGCACGAAATCTCTCAAATCGCGTACATTATGATAAAAACAAAAACACCATCACGGCGCGCAATTTATAGAAAAAAATCGTCGAGTGCCGTTTTCAATTTGAAATATAAAATATTATTATTTCGTCGCACATAAGACGGAAAAAAGTGATAAATATACACGTGCGTGGGAAAAATCGTATAGCAGTAATTATTAGTGGATCTTATACTATATAGTATGATATTCTTTCTATCATACGATTATAACATTGATAGGTTTGTATATACTTACAATTTTCAAATCACACGGAACGTCTCGCATTGTATATTATTATACAACTATATCACACAGTTGTGATGACTATATAATATAGTTATTTATAGTGTATACATTCAAATGTCACGGACATACGCCATATTAATACTACACCCATAGGTATATACTATATATATATATATATATATATACGTAACGTACACCACCTCCGTGGACTACGGGAGGACACATGTAGCGCAAACCCCATGCCGATGTCGTGTGTGCGTGTACGAAAACCGAATAAAAAATAAAACTATAAATATTAAATACACGTCGCGAATAATTATTACGATAATAATATTATTATTTTATTGTTTGAATAATATTACCAACGACACGACACATGCGCTCGGCGGTCGCCTTGTTGGGTTTTTCAAAGATTTTTATTTATATACATTTGAAGTGATAAATTATTCCGTAATATTATTATTGCACATTAATGTACGTATCCGCTTAAACCACGCACGACATTTTTTTAATTTACAAAATTGTCAGTTCACTTTTAATTGCTGGGGTCACGTCATTGCGATATTACCATATTATATTGGTACGTGTACAGCCCACAGCACAAATCGGCAAATTGCTCTTTAACAACGACCTATTTCCAATTCTTCCCCTCTTAGATTTTTTGGCCCTCGAGAAATTCAATTTCCGCTGCACCTGTTTAATAGTTAAATTTTCGGGGAGTAGTTGAGGTATATAAAATAAAGACATTCGTTTTTAACGATATAAACGCTTGTTTTTATTTATTTATTATTTTTTTTTTTAACGTTTTGAGTGGCCAGTTTTTTTACAAAACATAAAAATAACAAAGGTAAAAATAATTGCTATGAAAATAAAACAAGTCCTTATACATTACTTGACAAAAATAAATTGATAAATATATCATCAAATTTGAAGAATGAAATATTAGGATGGATGAATTTTGTTTTAATAAATCGAAAATAATTTATTTCAACAATTATATTATGTAAGTCGGTGTATAATAAACGTTACCTATATATGCAACATAAGTTTATGCCTTTATAGCTGACTGGGAATATTTCTGCTCAACAAAAAAATCCTATTTATAATTATTGTTATTATTCCTATTGTTTATATTATGTTAATCCATAATATTATTTACACACGATTGTTTTTTATTTTATTTTTTTTGTGGCTTTGATATAATATAATACGGCAATGATTGGGTTCAGTCTTCAATATCACCTGCTTAGAGTCACTTCTAAAAAGAAACCGCATCGAACTCATCAGAGGATCCAATCAAAGGAATCTCGTATTGACGAAATATTAAACACAGTGCTTCCAAATATTATCTATTGATATCATTTTCCTCGACAATATTTTTTCAAGATGTTATTATTGCGTATTGTGCGAATCGTTATAATAATATTATGTACAGCGTCGTTACCCCGTTTTCATAACACCTATATATTACGACCTGTACATATTATATAACGTGCTGCGTTTTATTTTTCCGGTGTTACCTATATTTTTGAACGTACTCATCCTTAACACCGTGCTAGCGGCGAATATTGCTTGCGATATTTACTCATATTGTTTTACTTGAAAATTCGCTCTCCGGCGGTGCTATGGTTTTATGACTGTAGAATATCATAATATTATAATGTGTACACCTTTTACCGAAAATTCTTTACTGCGTCTCATACGGCCAATATCAGTTACAATTGTTTACTTTGAATCCATCAACATTTCAATGGTACCTACGTTATACGTTTTAGTGTAATATAATAATATATAAAATGTATAAAAATGGTCTTACTCAGCGTTGACGTCGTAATATATTATTATATAAATAATAATACTATTACTTATTAGGTATATGTATTATGTGCATTCCGTAAGTACAAAATAATATAATATTACTATATAATATTTACATATTACGTTGCAAACCACTCGTTACAAAACAATACAATATTAATTTAAGAATGTACCAATATAATACGTTATTATTATTTCGTGTATAGGGTACTTATATCGTTACGTTTTGTTATTGTTATAATATTACATATGTACTTGAAGGAAAAATAAAATATTTAATATATTGTTTAGTCACAGCGCGTGTTTAATCGGCCATGAAGAGAATTTAACTAGGAATTCAGAATATTGCTTCTCGCAAACATACACAAGTACGTATTACCGTTATATCGAATAAACCCTGACGTGTAGACGCGCGTTATATAATATTATTATAGTCTACATATTTTCTACAGTCTGTAAACGACTGTGGACTTATAATTATATCTTCGAACGAACATAATTTCTTTACTCGTGAAAAAATTTCATATTTTTCTCTTCTTTTTCCAACCTTTCGATTCCAAAAACATGAGGATAATATACATTTTCAAAATTCTGATACATAACAAAACTTTAATATTTTTTATGATAAAAACACATTCCGAGGCAATAACCGATGTATTTTTCATAAATATGCACGCGTGACCAGTGGATTGTTATTATACATAATTAATAATTATATTGTAGTATCATTATAATATAATATAACTTCGAATTCGCATAGTAAAACGCATCGCGTTGCAAACATTGTGTGTATATAGCATGTATAGCACACACTGTAACTTTTTTGTGTTTATATTCCAATGTTTTCCGTGCACGCAAAGTTTTGTAAGTTTATTCATACATATATATCATGCCACCGCCACCGTTCGGCAATTTGTTTGTAACGCTTGAAAATTAAAACTAACCAACGCACGCATACAGAAATGCACAATATAAGTTCGCCAAGCATAACGAATGTGGTTTTTTTTTTAAATGTTTCTAACAAAATGCCTTATCGTAATTATTATCTTGAGAACAACTCCATTATGAACAGTGCACAAGTCTTATGTTCTAATGTCCGTATTGAATTGCGAGAAGAAAAAATAAAAACAAATTTTTATACTGAAAAAAATCTTCTGAAATAAAACACAAATATTACGCCCCCTACGTTTCACTTTTCGTCTGGGTTGACCTTCGACATAATTTCTCGTTTTGACGTTAAAATCTGTCTAAATCCAAATGTATGGTAGTGCCGTAGTGGTGAAATACACTACAGAGTAAAATAAAATGTTTCAATAATCCTCGACGAAGCACAACATAACGTGCAGTATACTGCAACTGAGGGGTCATTCGTTTAAAATATATATATATATATAAATCTTCAATTTTACACCACAGTATGACGGGTTGTAGTCGATGAAATTGAATGTCATCAAGAGGTTCAAAGAATAGTTCGAATCCTTGTTTTCTTTTACATGTGTTATATATTTCTATGTGAGCATTATGAGCACAATAAATGTCTGGTCACTTCAGATCCACTCGAATTCGTCACTCCGTTCCGTTTCTATTGTACTCCAAACCACGTTTTTCGTACAAAATATTAAATCGTTTGGCCTTTTCAAAAATATTTTCCTCATTGTGTTCGTGGCGAATTTTATATTGCACTATTTCCTGTTATTCTTATTCTTCTAAATATACATTGTATATAAAAGAGATGGTTCTGACACATTCTTGTTACATATCAATTGAGGTGTACCCACGTGGGTCATCGCGATTCGAAACACCACTATGCAAATCCGTGCCATATCATTGTAGAATAAACCACTAAATAGTATTTGAACGACAAACACCAATGGCGTATTATGTATTTTATTATTCGATGCATTTATTCATACATACATATGTATTTTCATTGGACAAGATTATTTTATTATTATTTTACTGTCATAATAATATATAACTATTTTATCTGCTACAATAAATTGGTATTTAAATATACGTGAATCGTTGTTATACATTTATATAATTTATACACCAGTGTAAATTTGGTGATTTAGAATTTTTTGAATTAATCAAAAAGTTTAATTGATTGGAAACTAACTTTCAATAACCATAAAATAACTCTCTGGGATTTTATCTGTTATAATCCATCTACACCGCAGTTTATCAGTTTAACTCTTGTAATTTATTTCAAACCACAAAACATTGTTAATTTTGGTTGACCAACGATTATAGTTTACTACTAACTTAAACATGATAAAATGTGTTTGGATTAGCAAGTATTATAGAGAATATATCGTACAATACAATTATATCTATATAGTCTATATTACTGTATTAAGACATCTGTGGGCGTTAACCATTAATGAGGATAGTTACACTCGCATAAAGTGTACATTAATGTCTCCGGTGGCCGTTGGAAATTCCGAACGAAACTTTCAGCAAGTTTTAAAATTACTTTACTGAACGGACTAAGTTTTATCTAGTGACGTCATGCAGAAGTTACCTGTAACGTGCATAACTCATTATTTAGATTTGTGCCTTTTATCCATGTAATTTCGACAGTTGTTTTGAAAATTTACTGCACTTAAAGTGGGTTTCATACACGAGGAAACTACTTTCAAACACACGATTTTACTATTCATGTTATTTTAAGTTTTATATCAAGTCTATAAAGTATTTGGTTAAGTTGAGTTCACAACAAATACGTGCCCCTTGTATGAAAATTCTTCGAAGACACACAAACTTTATGTAACAAACATTTACTATACAGGGTAGATTATCGAAACTATAAATTATAACTGAATTACAGCTATAGGAAACTGTTATTGTTAACTTTGAATAGATGTAAACTTCGGTATTGTAAACTATATACCAACAACAATTTTAACTTTTGAGAGTATGATCAATTTAGGTTCCCTGATAAACTGTGTATTTCCTTCAAATTAACCTCATTTGTCTCTCAGTGAACACGAGTTAAACAGCACTGTTAAAGCAAATATACTTACTTGAAAAATATACTTGTATAATATAAGTAAATGTATAATCTACCTAAAGTTTAAGTTGTGCACATCAAGCCTGTTTATAATGAATAATAAATATTAAATATTATAATCTTATCGGCGAAGATCGTGTGTTTTCAATTACGATAATATTATTACCTAGCAACGTAAAGATATTAATTCAACAAGTGTGTAATTTGTAAAATTCTACTAATAATTATTAAGCTTATTGAAGTGCGGCATCGATACTTGAACACAGACAATACACGAGAAAAATAATTAAAATAAAAAAAAAAACACGAAAATTGATACAAATATATATTTTCTTAATAACATATTTACAACTTACATATACTACAAGCACCACGCGCATGTGCACACCTGTTGTTTCTTAAAACGCTATACTACCAACGTATTATAATTCAATTTCGAAGGATAAGTACAAAATCTCTAATCGTTTTAAGTTCAATAAAAATAATGTCGATATTACTGTATATCCTAACCTTTGCGCTCATCTGATAAATGTGAAACTTTTGAGGTTTCGAATACTGCAGCAACCGTTTGAAATTGAATCACGATGCGTATCGACTTTTGTTCTTTTCTTGTATTCGTACAAATAAGCTCAACAGTAACCGCTAATCAGCTATCAAAAACAACCCATTTACCCACGAACATAATTGGAATAAGTCGGCGTTTTCCGTGGCATATACACTAATAATACAGTAATACCTACGCGGATTTAAAATTGGTTTCTGTTTTATTTCTAAAATTGGATTTCAAATCGGGACGAGAAAATACGAGGAGCTAACTGAATAGATATCCGAGTATAAACCGTATTTTCGTTACTCCACTGTTGTGCGATGACCATCGACGGTGTGTTATTGCGATGTTATTCACCTATATTTTAATAATGTTTATATATCAATAAAAAAAACAATATAAATATATACGCCTAGGTAATTGCAAACTACGTTTAATTAAAATGCTATCATTGATCAAGATAGCTTTACAAAAAATCGTGTATCAATCGATCAAAACGCTTTGATCCGCTAGGTTTACTGGCCCGCATGTCTATTAATTAATAATTTTGTAACCGACGAGGGCGCATTCACGCCGTATACAACCCATATGCACAACACTATAAAGGCACTAGGCCAGAACAACGAGCTCAAATAATATTGTTATAATTGTTTTTCTTAACGTATTATTAGAGATATGAGTGTATAATATTTAAACACTAAACTACCAGGAGTATATCATACGGATAGTAGGTGCTTTACGATGATCGCACGGTATCGCATAATATGTGTCAACTCGTACGACGACGGCGACAACTACCGAATAATCTAAGTTATATCATAAAATGCAACACTATACAAAACTGAAAATACTATCACCAGTACAACAGATGAAACTGTTCGTTTGGACTTACGCCTCGAATTTGCTATAGCCCCTACCACGACGACTGCCCCGCTATACAACCACACGTAACCATCGCGTAGTATAGTGCGACGCGAGTTCATAGTATTATGTTATGTTTGTTTTTTCCGTTTTATTATTATCGTTATTATTTGTATTTTAATGATCGCGGTACATAATATTATTATAACGACCGTTTACGCGCGCACACACACACACACACACACGAGCACAAAATAAACCTCTTTGGATGTAAATTAAAAATGCCACCAGCAATGCACATATCTAACCAGACTAAGGAGGATAAACCTGCACCTCCGCCTCGATCGCCTTCAACACCCGCGTACACGTACTTGTGTGTGTTCGTATAGCATAATATATATATATTGTATATTATATATTACCGTTGAATCATTATATTTCAGTTACTTGAGTAAATAAAGCCTCGGGTACACGCCCACCCGGAGAAAAAAAAAACCCGAATATACGACACACACACACACACTGCTCACGAAAGATTCCTGCCTCGGAGATTCGACGACCGTAATAATATTATAATATTATATTTTAGGTAGGTAGGTAGGTGGTATCTAGATTTACGTACGACGTGGGTTGCGCGTGTGCAGAGATATTTTATTTTTATCCGACGAAAACGACTGCTAATTTATCGGATATCTATCGCGCATAATACAACATTATATATTATTATGATAAATAAAAGGACCGCTTTTAATATTTAGTCATCCGACTCACCTACACGCACGTCTTGTCGTTTTTTTCATTATTATCGCCTATTAAAATAATTCCTATTTTCACCCATTAATATTATAACGGCCGCGCGCTTTTGCAATGCGACGGACCGACCATTGCATACATCGATTCCGACTTTCAAGTCTTATTACCGCTTCATACATAATATTACGAAACATACCGCATATTAATATACACGCCAAGACTTACAACATCACACATAATACACATATTGTTGTTGTTGTTGTTGTACCCACAACATTTGTACACGTCGAGTCTTCCGGCGTGTGGGATATTCGATTGTTTATAGTTGCGGCGTTCGGCGGAGGGTCTGTTAAACACATTAAAAAGGTTAAACGGACTGCTAGAAATTTTTAATTAAACGCGAAAAGTACCATTACAGTATCACTGTTATATTGTTATTGCTGTCGACGACGGCGGTCTGTATGTGAGTCGCTTTTACTGCACAGTGCATAGTGCATAATATATATATATATATATACACAGTTAAACACGCACAGGACAATATCATTATAAATTTATACCTTAGAACGCGACCGGGAAAATTCAAAATGTTTACTCAATTATACGTCGTACAGTCGATTCACATATCATAATATATAAAAAAAAATAGTCGGTGGTGATTCGAGATATAGCCAGATGGCCAGACAGAAGGCTGGTAAGCAGGTATAGTGATATATATATATATATATAATGTGTGGGTAAAATACTACGGGTACACACGATAAACGGATCAATTATTTATGCGCGTCTTATTATCCCGTCGACCGGCACGCGAATATTATTATGTTATTATTATATTATTATACTGCACCCGTACTACGTACACGCGTTTTGCCAACGTCCGACATGGCGAAAATGGTATAATAAAATGTTTTATTGACGTGTATATTATAGTGTCTACGGCAAAAAGGGTAAAACTGTAATTCCGTAGTAGGTTCCACCTCTGCGTACAATTATTATTGTTAGTGGTTCTTAACCTGGGGGGGGGGGGGGTTAATAGAAAACTTTCTGGCGTCATAAAAAAATTTACCACTTGTCGATATAGTAGCTTATGTACAAAACATTTCGTTATCTTTTTGACCGTAAAACCAAAATGTTTTAAAAGCAAAAAAAAATTATTTTATTTCACATTATATTTACAAGATCGCTATGTATTAAGTAATTATATGATATACTTTACTAATTATTATATACATCATATCAATTTTATTCTGCACAGAAAAGGTTGAGTAACACTGAATGTATATATTATAAAATATGCGATTTTGACCTACGTTTATGTACGTCACGTGTAGGCTTACGCTACGATTTAGACCACTAAACGATATAATTTAAAACATAAACCAAAGAAAATATACCGCCGTCGTCGCCAACGCCTACTTTACCATAATATTACATATTTATACGACCTCGCGTTGACTGCGATATATTTATACCTTGTTTTACGGTCTCGAGGAAAATAACACAGTATATTATGGGTATACGCCATTTATTCTATTAAAATATTGTTTATCTACTCCTCGGCGGTATGAGAGAATCTCCGCGTGAAAAATAATTAATCTATTAAATTGCACTACATGTAAGTACGTTTAACTACAACAATAAGAGACTAAGGACATTGGGTCCTTTTGAAATTTAATATTAATTTCCGCTATATACGTAATGTCGTAATATACTGTACAATAATATTATCACCCCAGTGATATACGTATGACCGTAATTGGCGATTTTATCGTACCCCATGTATATAAAATTAAATGACCAATATGCCGTTAAAAACATTTGTGTACTAAAGGTACACGATATTTATATAACGTAATACATTACGGTATCTAATTATATATACTTATTACCTATCCACCGCGTGGTTCTTATAAAAGTTTACAAATTTAGTCCACATTAATAAAGTGCTGTATGTGAACTGAACACTAAATAAAATGTACTTTTATAGATATCTATAGACAACCAGTAGATATTTGATTATATGTTTTTGTGTCGCATAAAATTTTATCTATTGAAAGTTTAGGCATAAAATATATATGAGGTATATACAATTTGAAATAATAAATGAAAGAAAAAAAAAATCTTACAACAAATAACTTTAAAGTAATAAAGTCTAAAATATTTCACCGACAATATCCTATAACCTTAACTAGTTTTAAAATTTGATGGTGTTAGTTTTCAAATGAAAATTAATTGAGTGATAGTGTTTTACAGGATACTTAAATCCAATTTTAAGACACAAAATAATTATACTAGACTAATGTGACTATGTGAGATTACTACTAGACTTGATATTAAACTTAGCCACAACTGATCTCGTATACGTCAACTTTCCTATGAATTAATCTTTTGTCAAACGGACTCTTTTTTCGATATACCTACATTTTAAAAATAAATTACTATACTAATATTGTTCTAGTAATCTGAAGTTCCTATTTAATAGTTTATTTAGTTGTCTGTGTTTTATGATTAAAAATTTATTTACTATATCATTACGCCGATAAAAACCTTTATTCGACATCAAAATACCGAATCAAACGAGAAAATATGTATTTTCAAACTTAAAAATCACTTTAAACAAAATTAAATTCCAATAGACACAGCATATCGTTTCTCATCAGTTTTGTGTTACAAAATATTATATTCGAACACCGATTGCTTATTCAGATAGTAACAGAAAAAAGGAATTATATGTCTCGAATTATTAATTCGGATATCTAATTACAAAATAATATCTTTCGAGTAAACAATGTTGAAAAATGATACCTTTTCGTAGATAACTGTATGTACATGCAGAATAAGAGTACCTACTATACAACTTGAAATCGAATCAAATAAAACCCAATAAGACATTGGGTAATATGATTCCGGGAAATGCTAACGAGACACGACTTATTATTTAATGTTACGAGTTTCCGACCTTTAAACCGCGAATACTATGTTTACTATTATTTCTTTTGGATGTTATTATTTACATACAATGACACATACACAATCGCGTTTAACATAAAATCGTTATGCTATGGAGGATCGCTGTGTAATTATTTTGTTTTACTTTTCTTTCATTACCATTATACATACTCAATGGCATAATTATCGCGACAGTGAGATGCGTCCTGTTTTTTCGCACACTGTGTAATACCCCTCAATCTTCATACTACGCTGTACACATACTATTTATGCTGTAATAGCTTTACATAAATCACTGTGTGCTTATAGAGTATTTTCTATGCATTTTTTTTTCAATTTGCCCATGCGTATTATACAGTGCGCGCGATTCATTGTTTATCGTCGACCGTGTCCGAAAAAAATATTAACCGGACATAAATTATTATATTGCGACGCGGTCGTCCGTCTTCGGCAATATTCACTTCTCGTGTGACAATATATCAATAGTAGGTAGGTATATGCACTTATCCTTTACTCCGCGAACCGTTCATAATTTCATGGCATACATATATATATATATATATATTATTATACTACTTGCGATAACTCTTTCTACACAATAACTTAAAGGTATACCATGCGTACATTATACAATATTTTACTTGTCAGCCATAAATATAACAGTATATAACAGTGACCCGACGCGTATTATAAATGAAACACTGCATAGGTGAAGAATTCCTGTAACAGCAGTCGACAGACAGTCACGATTCCTTGGCCAAACATCAAAGTTGTCGGGCCACATTCTGCACGGTGTGTACACGTTAAGTTGAGACGTGTAAATAGATGACATTATAACATAATATTTTAGTGGCGTCGAAAATAAAAATAAAAAAATAGTAGGCACTTAATGATTTTTGATAAACGTTTAACGCGCTTTCCGGCACACAAATACGCATAAGATTATCTACAATGTAAGGTATTAAGGTGTAAATAGTATATATACTACATGCCTTAAAAACGCAATTTGCGACGTATTTTATTTTATTATTTTCATTTAATATAAATTTAGAGAGATGTCCGATCTTTAAACATCTCAACGTCATTATATATATAAATAAACGTATATAATGAAAATGTTCTTTTATTCCTATTTCGTTTTTTTTTTTCTCATGACGAAATTTAATTTAAGATAGTGCTTTCGTCTAAGTTAATAACCAATAGCTACTCTATATTGACACAGCAGCAAACATGAACGACTTAACGCAATATTTGTTCGCAATAAAAAAAAACTTGTATAATATACAATATAGATTATAGTTATTGACTTTGAGGAGTTTAATACATTTTAAAATGATCTCTTAAGAATCAACTGCGGCTGGTCTGATTATTGAAAAACATTATTTTTTACGTAGAACCACAAATGATCGTGTTTTGCACTCGATCCGATCGAATAGTGATGTATTCGTTTTTCGCATTTATTCTGAACAACGCGCATGTATGTTTTTTTTTACATTTGCACAAATTAGAGAATATTTTATTTCGAAATTAAATAACATATAGCCTGTATGCTAAACTACAATTAATTGCGTATAGTATTTATTAATTAATTAGAAAAATATATCGTTTTTTTCACAACAAAGCAATAATATTTCTTACAAATCGTATAAAAGCGTGTAATATGGTATAGTCTGCAGTGTACGGCGCCGTGGCGTTTAATTCGAATCATTAGCCATAGGCGATGAATTGAATAACGTGAAGTCTGCAATAGAACTGCCTACTATGAACAATACGTATTGTGATAAATTGATCATATTTGTATAGGAGTATTATATTCAACGTGATAATAATACAAGTATTAGTGCCAATGGCGCTTTGACAAAAGAACAAACCCCGATCGCGGGTAATGATCACGATAAATGTTTGACTTTGTGGTTTTGACGCATTTTTAGTCGTGTTTATATCCAAGACGTAAAAGCCACATATCATAACCTGTCGACCACTTCAAGGTTACCATGGTTATACATATACTATGCAACTGATAATCACACCGACAGGCTTACAAGCACCATTTACAATTTTCGGACGATTACATCGCGTATGGGGTCATATTATTATGTTATATGTTTTTATGGTCATAATAAAATTAAGTTTTATGAAATTTAAAATCAAAACCGTACGCGGCATTATAATATAAGTAATACACTGTGCAGTACTCGTACATGCTCGACGACAAAACGCGTTGTCTCTCCCTCTGTTTGCGTGCGTGCGTTCTCTCGTGTGTCTCTTTTTCTCCGCGTGTACACACACATCAGTGGTTCAGCGTGCGCATTTATTGATCACTTCCTCCCGCCCTTCACACTTCTCCCACTTCATCCTCTTCACTTTTCGGCCGGGTGACATAACGGAAGGGTTTGATTGATGCGATGCTGCCGCGGGGACAATCCATCCATCAGTGGACAATCCCCGAAACGACAACTCTCCGACTCGCGTTTATATTATTATTATTATTACTATAAAATATATGTTATTATGTATAGATCGATAAATTCGAGCTTATGATCGATCGGAATGGTTACCACACGCGTATTATTATTCATAACTATATTATATTATTATCAATATCAAACACGTGTATCTCCTTGATATACGATTTTCGCCTTAGCTTCTACGTCTGGACCACCGTCATTGACGACGACGACGATTCATCATCATCATCGTCATATTATTATTCTGCGTTTGTCGTACTGTCTCCTACCGTTTTCACTAACGAAATCCCATGAAACGTTTTGACCGCCCCATATATGTGCAGCCATCACACCGCAGGCAACTATTGTGTCAAAAGCACTTATCAAACATCAGCTGTCGGATTTGAGCGTTTGAAAATATGCTGTACTAGTGCTTCATATGTATATATATATACATAGACATCAGGATAAAATAGTATTAATACGCATTTCGTGTATATGTACAATGTACATATTGCGTATTATAACATGTATTTCGTTCCTTCGTCGTAAGATTATGCTGTCACTTTGACTAACGATATTGGAATAGAACAGTCCACGACATGTTTATTTTATTTTTTTTTTAATTGATTTTTATCTAATTATTAGACAGACAATATCGTATATATATATATATATATATATATATTAAATACTGCAGATTTGAAAACTTAAGAACGTAACTGCTCTTTCCCCAGTTAAATATCGATACGTTGATATTATAATTAAATAACGACATATTACTCTTGCACAAAATATTATATTATTGAAACTTCTAGATAACATAAAATGGACAGGCGCAAGAGATAGGTTATTTTTGAGCAAAATAAAGGTAAGTATTCGATTATCTTTTGAATCCAGGCAATTTCATATTGTATTATTCCACAATGATATCACGTCAGGACAAAAAAAAAAAGAAGCTTTTTTTCTTGTCCTCTCTGATCGGGTTAATCCGATTTATACGAGGGACTTCAGACATTCTTCAGTCCGAAGATTGATTAAAACACGTCAGATAATAAACCCGGTCGTACAAATACGCTTAATTCTAATCGCGGAAAAGAAATCTGAAACATTTAGAGGGACCTGAAGAGTATAACTATGAATAGTGACACAAAAAAAATGTAATATCTCACAAGCGCGTTATCTGGAATGACGCAAAATCCCATTATCCCTTTTTCCTTTTTAGAGAACTAACCCCCCAAAAAAGGTACACGCTTTAGATGGAGATAAAATTCCACGCGACCACATACACGCATATTCATGTGTATATGGGCGCACACTAACTAGTGTGTCGTCCATACGTTCTTTTATCTGTTAATATTATAATCCTCAATGACAGTTCACCGATCGATCTGTCGTTGAAGATAGGTACATGGTATATATTTTATGTATATTTACATTCACTTCGGGCTTAAATGCAAGATTATCACTAAATATTCTGTATATATTTATTCTCTCGGTGCATAAAAAACAACGTAATTTATATTCAAATCCTTTAGATTTAAATTTAACGAAGAGTTATGCGTACCTAATAAACTGCAAGGTGATTTGAATAAATTATGCGACCCGATACGATTTCATTACAATCTATAAGCTCAGTATTAATTTTTCGTCTTAAGTACACTATAAGTTATCAAATTTACTTATTGTTTTATTATTACACATATTGCAAGTTGTCTGTGTTTTGTATAGGGCAAAAATATATAAATATATATAAAATTATTTTGAACGTGTGTTAACTTCATTAACAACCGTACTCATTGATGATATTATTCATATAATCATAATTATTATAGAAACTACACGTCACCACATTCCGTTTAAAAAATAACTTAATATAGTCGTAATTTAAATTCAGATGGCAATTAAGTATTAAATACCTATATCAATTGTTTAAAAATAAATAAATTACCATAAACCATAGAATTTCCGAGAATAATTGGTTAAAAATCTATCGATCTAACTTACATTTCTCTTTTCTATATTATATGATTTTACATAATAAAGAATGTACTTAAAAAAAAAAAGTCATATTGTACACGTCTTGTATATGTACTTATGAATTACGATGAATCAAATAGTTATACAAACCGATTCAAATTCCTCTTATAGTCACAAAAAATTTAATCATTTTTATTTTTAGTAAATACACAAAACCATTCAAATAATATTATTTTCTTAGATAAAACTTCGAAATAACAATAGTGATTAAAATAAACGGAACATCGAAAATGTATAATATAATTTAATTTATCATTAATTACCTACTTTTGTCTACCCTAATAAAAAACATATTGATAAGAATGAATATAAAAACAAACAAAAATAATACATAGTTTCAAATTGCCATAAATACATATACAAAAGAATATTAGGTTTATTCAATTTTAAACAAAAGTATGTTTTTAATTACATTTTTTTTTTTTTATGAAAATGTAATTCTATAACCCGTATAACAAAATCGTAGAAAGTGCATGTTTTATAATAAAAATTGTTTAGTGTTTTTCAAAATTAGAAAATAAAGATAGCAGAAAATATTATGTAAATTTTGCTTGATGGAAGAAATATATACGTTTATTACTTTGAAATTTTGATTGCGTAAATATTTATTACTTGAAAAATGTGAATAATAAAATAGGTACGTTGTATATAAGTATAGTATTATATTTATATATTTAAAATGCTTTATTTGGAAGGTACGCGTAATTCTTTTTATATTTCCACCACATTATTTTAGTAATAACTTTATACTTACGTATCACCAACAATGACTTATTTATAATGACATTTTGTATAATACGATAAATTGTTGTTATGTATACATATTAAATTTGGTATATAAAAATGCTTATGTGAGCTACTGAGTTTATATAACTAATGCATATAATTCAGTGTATCATATAAGTTTTCAGAATTTCGTTTAAAAAAAAAAATGAAAATGATTATGTTTTATAGTTATTATTTCATATAACATGTAGGAACATTATGCAGTTAATAATTTTATGAAATGAAAAATAGGGGTTGTTGGGACAATTTAAAGCTATAATTTCATGTTACATACTTGATGAATAGATATTTTGATACTTGTATATAAGTATATTTTTTTATTGTTACATGATCACTAGTCACTACTAAGTATATAATATATAAATTAAGTTAAATACTATATATTTAAAAAAAAATACATTGACATTTCTTTATTAAATTTATACATTTTTAGTCGCATTATATTATGTGGGTAATATATATGATATATATATATGTATATATACTAAATAGACTTCAAGTATGAATAATATATTATATTATGTTTTTAAACGTAAATGATTTTCACGGTGTATACCATTTAAAAGCCTCATTTTATTTCATACAAAATATTCTAGTTGACATCGAGTATTTTTAAAACATACATGGTATAGCTGAGCATTCATTGAACTGAGACTTTAAGTGACTCTTTTTGAAAATTATAAATAGAATGTCATGAATATATATATTATATAATATAATATATATTATATATATTCACAAACACATTTTAACAGATTTTAAATAAAATTGTATTATTTGTTTATTAATGTTTTAAATACAATTTTATTTGACCATATTTTTAAATTTCTCAAAAATTTATTGTTTTTAGTATTTAGTGTTCAGTACTTTAAATTAAATTATAAATATAAATAGTATAAAAATTCACGTGTACAATAATAAATGTTTTTACAATTATATTAACATTTAGGTAACTTATTCTCCACCACAGTAATATTTTATACGAATTTTAGATAAATGTAACTATTATTGTGCGTACAAAATACAAATATAATATATATAGACCTGAACAACAATCGTAATACACTAGTTATAGAGAATGGGTAAAAAATACATAACATACATATCATACTATTGTACACTATTGTATACTCAATGCATTATGACGTACACCATTCAATCCAGACTCAAGACTCATGAGAGACCTATATAACCCTATGTAATATACATATTATTATTTAATACGCATACAACATTATCAACAGAAGTCAACATAAATAATACTTTTTAAAGTTTCAAAAAGGTGATTTTAAACAAAAAATATAGTCTTTAGAAATATCCCACGTGATAATGTAATTGAGATTGAAATTTTTAAAATACACTATATATTATCGTTTTAAAATATACTTACTGTAACTTTTGTTTGATTTTTCAGGTTTTCTTTACGGGGAAATTTCGCGACATCTAGATTACAACTGACTTGTGAGTATATGAAAGTTATCATTTTTTTTAAATTTTTGTTTCTTTGCCTTTGGTGTTCAAGATTATATTTAATATTAATAAGTAGATAATATGCATAAGAATAAAAACACAGTATTATACTAAAATATCCTCCAGATTATCAAAAAATGAATATTTAAAATATCTAAGTCCGATTGCTTGTTAAAGTATTAACAGATATCTCATATCGCATAGATATTATATAGTATATTCAATTGACACAACAAACAGAAACATGTATAATATTATGTATTAATTACAAATACATATTGCACTATTTCACCAAATCGCCTATTAAAGTAAATATATATATTTAAATAAGATGCAATACCAGTAAATAGATACAAATTGTATGTAAAAATCGTATTTAACGGATTCAAGAGAATCTGGTCCAATTCTAAATTGAGTTTTTAAATTGAGGTGCGGCAGCAAAAATTTTACGAGATACAAACTAAGTTTTCATGTACATAATACTTTTTTAAATAGCATAGTGAAAATACTCTCAACCGGATGCCGCCGTGACTATAACTGATTCTTGCACATGCAAAATATATGTATACATTATATACATATATTATTATTAAAATTAACCTCAAAACTTGTTATAGTCTAAATAATATTCTAATATAACTATATAAGTAGTAACCAAATAGCCAGTGGCAGTCACATTAATAGTTGTTTATATTATATTTTTCCGTCTATTGTTTTATTTCTTTTCTCTCAGCGTACAGTTTTTGATGTTGACCAGGACCGCCATCGCCATCGGACGAAACCGACTCGTGTACAGTAACATGCGGCTATATAATAAATGCAATGTAATATAATAATAACTATAAAATATACAATATTATACGCACAGTCGATTGTGTTCTCAAAAATCCGTTACTTTCTATTGGTTTTAAGATACGAAACAATATATAGCAAACTCGAAAACATGTTTGTTTCGAAACCAAAAATTGTCGTCAGTCGATTTTATAGTAAATTTTGTTCGCGTTTCTTCATTTTAAGCGATATTATTATAATGCGCATATTACATTAAATTTCTTTCAAAATAGCCAATTCTCGACTCGTCTTCGTACAGCAACTTTATTACGTAGTCCAAACTATTGTGATTTTTTGTACGATACCTTATTGGATTAATACAATATTACATATAGATCGTATGTTGCGATTGTATAGTTCTATGTAGGCATGGCAGGGGATGTTTGGGGCCCTAAAGTAGTGCAGAGTATATACCGAAACGATTGAGCTGACTGGAAAACAGAGAAGTGCGGGGTCACGAGAATAATAATGGCAATACTAATAATATACAAATGACAAAGAACGCGTGTTCTTATATAATACCGTCAGACGGCGGTGGGATTCGTGGCAAACAGCAGTCTTGCGAGAATGCAAGATGAGGATCGCGCGCGTGAAATATTGCATTTGGCAAGGATATAGGCGCGTTGCGCGTGCATAAACCGCATTAGAATATGATGTTTCAGCGTCGCGAGTCACGACTATAGCTGATAATATTATATACCAATGACGCGGTGTGCGTGGAAGCTCGCCGCGTCGAGGGGCGGAAAACCCTATCGTAAAGGGTAAGGGGTGCAGGTGGATATATGATTATATATATATATATATATATATATATATATATATATAACACGATGCCTTCTGGGTACCGTTCATAATAATCGCTGTCAAAATGGAGGAGCCACTTGGCGTTGGGATATGAGGGATAGGATTGCTGTGATAGGAAGAGTGTGTGTGTGGGTGCGTGTGCGTGTGTGTGAAGGGGAGTTGACTCATGGATGAGGACTCGCCGAACTTAGTATGCGCTGCAGCGTTAGAATCAATTAGTTTGTGGTATGTATATATATATATATATATATATATACACGATGACGGTGGTGGTATTAAATAATACAATACAAGCGCGTATAAATATTATACAGAAATGACTACAATGAGCGTCTTATTCGATTTTAACGTCTAAGCCTAACGAATTTCACCCACAGTACATCTTAAGTTTCGGTTAACATCGCTTTATGCTTGTATAGGTACGCGTAATATATAATGCGATGATAAGATGTGAATCTTAATTATACACAACCTAATTTTTAATAATTATAAGATTTTTTTTTGATTTTTTTAAACAATTCATTATAGGTATTAGCTCTAATTGTCTTTGCTTTATATGTGAACCTATTATAGGTAGCATCAAATTTTTGATTTAAATATTGTAATCACACTCTAACCCGATTTATAAATTGTTTTGTTTAATTTATCTAATAAATATTTAATACATTTTATATATTATACGTACGTACAAGTATTTATTTAGGGACATTAGATAACGATTAAAACTAACTGTCAGTTTATATATTTACCTATATGTAATCGATTTAATACCAGGTCGAGAAACATAGAAAATGTCACCTAATTTTGCTTTTCAGTTTTCACACCAAGAATATAAATATTTAATGATTCAATGTTAAAGTACTCCAAAGTCATTATTTGCATTTAATCTCTAAACACTCTAAGAGTGTAGTACATTCAATAACGTTATACGTTTTTGAAGTGTATATAGTATTTCTTTGACACTTAATAATTAATATTATACACGTGTTTTAAATTAAATAAGCATAAAAGCTTTTCGGGCAGAATAGTGAAATCATAACCGTAGTATAATATACTTTTAAACTCATGCATAAAAGGTATAGTTTATAAATTTAGATTAAGTAAACACACGCACTTTGACACACCTATATTGTATTACTGTGCAGTAATTATACACAATTTAACGTTTTATGTTTTCATAATAATTACTAAATTATTGTTCTTAAACAGTTCAACGTACCTACTACCTATAATATTATATCTATAACATTAAGATAAGAAAAATAATACTAATATTTAATGAATTGTTGTCAACATCGGTAAATAAAGAAAAAATAATAATAATTAATAATTGTGCGAGAAAAAGTTATCAAAACTAATTTCATTATTTAACTTATAATCAAATTGTATTGGAGTTATAAGTTTATAACAACCTTTACCTCAATATCAAAATGCTTATGTATTATGAATTATACATTTATATGGCACTTGTAATTAATAAATAATCGTTTAACTGAATAGCATCGCGTAGAACAATAATTACTATCAGTTTTTAGTGCACACAAGGGAGCTATAATTTAATTATTAATGGATAATGTATGAGTATATTACGATCTGTGTTAAATTTCAAAACAATACCCCCAGGAATGCTCAAAGAAAACAATGATCCCAATTGCAAAACCTACTAACTTGACTACAAAAATACGGAATATATAATATTATTTTTTTATTATAACTAACTTATTATATCTAACAATTAGAAGTAAATAAAATTGATATTCGTGTGTATATAATTGTTATGTATAGCGCTCCATCATGTCATAGCGAACATGCGTGCGTAGTTCGTATAAATTTCTTAAATTTATAATAAACTACATTCGATAATAATAATTATTTCTATTGGTGTTTATTTTAGTGTACGGTTGACTGTTGAGACAGTACCAATACCTACTTAATTTGTACAATTTTTTGAATAAAAATGAAGTGATCCATTAGTTTACCGTCGATCACCGCACTCGAGCGTTGCAATTAAACTCGATTCATCTGTCATCGTGTCCAGTACACTGACTATAATTACATAACATCAACACTAACAACTATAGAGACTGCAATAAAAATATTTTCTTGTTGTAAAATATTCTTACACATGTATTATTTGTTTGAAATATTTGTCGAACAACTACTAAAACACACACATTTTTATATTATAGGTGAATATTTCCGTCTCTCTCAAACTCCTCCCCCTATCTATAGCGAACGTACGCGTGTATAATTATGTTAATAGAATAAATTACATTACTGCAAGATACCGATTACCAACATACCATGGTGTATTTATCAAACTTAATTAGCCGTTTTTAACCATGCTAGTCTCGGAATACGATAGTTATCGAGTTCAATTAGTTGAGTTTTTCGTACGGCCGGTCCAACCGGCCACCGGCTATATTTTACATAATTATTATTTGTTTTTTCGTCTCACCGTATGTATATATTATATGCATTATATCTTACTGATTTATTAGTATGTGGTCTTGTGTAGGTACATACCTGATGTGTATAGTATAAAAAGAATATAATAGTAAAAATAATAATAATAATAATAATAACAATATGCTCGTTTAATTGTTGTGTATACGTTAATACACACCATGAGAATAAGTCATCGTTTTAAATTGTTATTTAACATTCATTAAACGAAAAACGAAATTTTATTGTTGAATGGTTTTGTTACTCTACGAGATGTGTATGTATACATTAATGCGTAGTACAAACATTGGATAAAATAGTTACCAAATATATACTAATATTTAAACTAGCACATATAATATTGGTTTAACTGTAAGATTATTCGTTACATACTTATAATGACAATTTCGAAATAATGATTTATCGGCATATATATCATATCGAGTAGACGCGTGTATTTTGCATTGTTATTTAAGTACAATATGGTTTAAAAAACATGTTTAAAAATAATATATAATATATATATACATATATGTATAAAGAGAGAGAGAGACAGAAAAACTAAGATAAATGAAGATGAGGTTTTCAAATTAAATTTTTATTTAACTTTAAAAGCAAAATATCAGAAAATGCTCGACCAAAATGTATATATATATATAAAAAATCACGTTACCTGAAAAACATAATTCAGTGAAAAAATAAAATCAATATGTTATATCATTATAGTTACGCTTCGTCAGAATCTGCAATCAATAAATAATTTTATTTATTACATCAATAGTTATTCACAAAAACTGTTAAAAATCAGTCAAAACTTTTTTATTTTTCTAAAAGAAAGATGAAAATTGTAATAAGAAAAATGTATATAGCAATGAGACATAAGTAGGTATATTATAAATGTTTAGCATGTACTGAGTTATGACTGATGAAATTAAATTAAGTTTTTTTTTTCAGCAGTAACTATATATTGTTTTGTTTTTAATTTTGTATCTAAGTAGAAAATAGTTTTTAAAAAATAAATAAGAATAAGTCAAATGATTAATTAGGTATAATAATTAAAAGTTTAGACAAGAAAAGTAAGGCAGATTTAAAAATAATTTTCAATAATGAAGGTAATTAATCACTTACTAACTTAGGTATCACTGCAGCAGGTATTCATTAAAATGTGTATGTAATGGTTACATAATGAAAATAACACAAACTATAACTTGAGAAATAAATTTTAATTATTTGAGTTTTTGTTCTACTCGTTCATAAAGTTATTAACATTACACATTAATACTCTAGTCTGAAATGGATGTTATTTTTTAAAAAGCAATAAAGCACAAACAAAGATTTATATGTAGTTAACTTAATATATACTTTTTTTTTTAGTTTCAAGTAGTCTGACCCTAAAGAAAACTATTGTTCTGCCACCAGTAAGCCGTTTATTATTGTCATTGTTAGGTCTAAAAAACCGTTGGTATCTACCTACAAGAAAAGAAACTAAAACTACTTTACTCGCGGCAGTACTTTTGGGCCAGTAATGAAGACAAAGTCACGCTAAAGTTTTTTGGCTGCAAAAAACGTTCACTTAAAAACCAAGAGCCAAAAAATAAAGTGTCAAGAAACAAAAAAAAATTTACGGTAAAATAAACCTTTAAATAATAATTTAATGAAAAAATATAAAATTACAAAAATTCTTTTTGTATTATTTTGTCATTCAGTAGATTAAAAATACACAATTTAAACAATAATAGTTTACCGAAAAAACAACTATTCATAATTTTAACGCAATGAAATAGTTTGTATTATAGTGAATTTAATTTTTCATTTTAATGCTATGTTTAGTTTTACATTTCTAATAATTCTTCGTAAAATTGAATTAAAAGAATATTACATTTATCTATACTAAATATTACGATACTATAATATATACAAGTAAATTTAAATTGATTTCAAATATAAAGATATTGATAATACATTTTCCGGTTTATTAAAACACAGACATACTTATAAAGGATCAATTTTATATGATGTAATAATATTATGTAATATGCTTTGTGTACAATTAATAAACGTAGGTATTATAAGAACAATTTTAACGTCTTCTTCATAATTGTTTTTTTCAAATTAATAAAAAAAATTAGCATCGTTCATAAAATAATTAACTCTGACACGTATGAAACATTTCATGACAAGTAGAAAATGTATCCAACAAATATTTACAAAATCGTCTTATTTTTTATGAATGTTAAGTAAAAATTAACGTATCCAACTTCAAATTGTGCGCACTTAGCACGAGCATATTAAAATATTCAACAGATAATATTAATTCATAAAAAAAAAAATTAAATCAGCAATATAATAAAACGTATAAAATATGTTATCTATAAGTATACTGCAGTTTTTAAAACTCACCAATAGTTCACGGTACAATTACCTTAATTTTTAATAATTTTATTTGTATCGTACCTATGGCATATAATTTCATACAATAAATTATGCAACATCTTAAAGGTTCCTACGACGATGGTATCAATAATATCAGCTGTGCATAATATTATTGTGCCCACAAAATTACTATAAAATAAGTTTCTATATAGATTATAGACATATAATATATATATTATAGCTATTGCCTTTTAGTTATTGTCTACTTGGAAGCAATAAAAGTATGCCATAAACGTTTATACAGAAAATAAAATAATAAAAACGGAATCTGATATGTCTTTGTCGATTTCCAAGATGCTTAAAAACATTTATACGGTTTTATTTACGAACGGAGGTCAATGTATAATGTATAAATAATATTATACTATTATAATAAATTATTACATTTTAATACATATTATTTAATTGCGTTTACTTGATCCGTTAACCATGATTAATGTCCAAGTAGTATTTTTATTGTAGCCACTTGTACCCGTGTAAGAGCATTATTTTTTTCGAAACGTCTCCTCGAAAGAAGGGAGACTAATTTATATAATTAATTAATCAATGTTCACTGGTCGCAAATCGTTTTTAAAAATAACAGACTATTTATGTATATTACAATCGGCCTATTAAAATTAACTATTGTGTGATTTCCGTCCATCAATTATTATTATTTACAAAGGTCCACCATTTATTCTGAGGATAACTCGCGATAGAACTATGAACCAGATGCGCAAACACCCACGTCACACAGTTTATTTCAAAATTGTTTTTCAGAGGAAATAATATTCCGATTCGTGTAAATCGTATATACACTATACGTTATTGATTGTGCGCTTACGAATCATCTGATATACAAACACGACTTTACTATTCCGAGATGTGTATAATGCTATTCTAGGACATAATAATTATAAAAAAATATTTATAAATAATTATGGCATAGGTGATGGACTCGAGTATTTGATCGAGACTATTATTATAATAATATAAGAATATAATAAAAATATTTCAATGGAGTATTTAAACAAATACTTTTATCGCTATAATAATATTATTATGTGAGGTACATAATATTTTCTACACGATATAATTTTAACGGTAAATTATGTATACCTCAGTAGCTAACGAGCTTTGATTAATTAAATACAATGGTGATAGGGAAGAGAGCAATACACACGGCGTTATTGTAATATAATTATAATGCGATTCGAACAATAGAAAAATGATAACAGTTTAATTAGCACTCAAGATTTTTTTTTTCACCAATTAATAATAGTGATAAATATTATCGTATTATTGTAGTCGATGTTTTTATTCACACACAATACAATCTCTGGTTAAATACCTACTATTCGGTAAATAGGCCCCCGGGATACTTTTTATTTCTTTTTTTTAATTAAAACACTACCCGCCACATTTATACTGTGATAATCATCAGTTAATGCAGTAAAACGCAAGTAAAAAAATTATTATATTATACATTAATACTTCGTTAAGCTGTAAACCAAACTGTAGTTAAAAACTTAAGTATGCGCAGCGTGCACGTATAACGTGTAACGTAAAGCTTCCGTGAAAATTTATGTGCATGTTATTGTTACTGGTCAGGTGAAAATAGGTAAAAAAGAGAAACTAAAATTTAAATAACCAAAATGCATTAATACTTCTACTGTATACGTACAATATATTACATTATGATTTCAATGTACGACATTATTTCTTGTAATAATCACTGGTCGGAACTTGGAAATGTATTATGTCACAAAAATCACTATCACACTCCATATAATGAGGACAATAAATAATAAATAATAGTAGTTATCAGTGTTATCATTGAAATTATGATCTCTAATACCACGTCAATCAAAATAGCATAATATTGTAATGTAGTGTTTAGTACAACTGTTTATAGTACAGTTTACTAATGAGTTAACAAGTAACGACATTCCTATCAGAATCAATTAAACAATGGTCGTATACCTATGCCGCTTAAACGCCACGTCATTGTTTATCCGCGAGTATTTATACGAGTTGAATATTGTGTATATAATATATATATACACACACAACTATATAATACCACTATATAATTATTATAATATTGTGTGGGAGTAATGAATTCAAAACACGTTCTTCGAACAATGATTAATGTTTTGAGATAATTTTGTTTGTTAATGGTTTTAATTTTAACAAGATTTCGTCAAACGACTCGCCTACGAAAACGAACGTAATCCGTATACGACTGTTTATGCACATTGCACGTGTACATTTTTTTGAACAAAATTTCAGACGACTTCACAACAGTACGTTATATTTAAATTTTAGTTTTGGTTATCGTATTCGTACCTGATAAATAATCCATTTATTTAGATTCAAAATTTTACACGTACACCAATACCTAATATTCAGAACAACATCATACACATAATATTCAAAAATCGTGAAAATATTACTAAGCTTAATAACACTATTGTTCAATCGAATGACATTAGTAATCAGCCGACGATTTTATTTTATACACGTCGTCGCACCTCCGAATTATTATATAACTACACACTTATCGGAATAACAACATCAAAATTCTGGATACTTTATTTTTTAAACCTAACAACTTACTGTCCTATACCTACTACATATTAAATTGGCGCCTAAAGTGATGTCAATATTAATTGTCTACGACACGTTTACGATATCGAGCGAACAAGTATAAAGCAGGTATTTAAATAAAGTTAAAGAACTTTATCTTTTGGTTCATTCTAAGAGCTCATTAACACCGCCGTTCATCTATTTCGTCATGTCTGCATAAATTACTAATGAATCTGTCAGGTTTCCCCGTGTCATAAATTATTGCCGTTTCATATCTTAGCCAAGATAACCCTAAAATACAGGTACGGCAGTGTGATTTCAATTTTTGTAAGCAGACGACAGATAATAATATATAGCGATGAGGTATACATATACAAAAGAAAAATCCACCACTGCATGCAAGGTAATTCATTAAATGTGTCCGATTTCGATGTTATTCATTTTTTATGCGTCATTACAAAAGAACAACCATTAAGGCAATAATACCCATCGTATGGCAAAAATGTTTCCATCGGACACTTAACGTATGGCCGCGTTGTGTAGATTTAATCTTGTTATAAAACATTTTATTTACATTTAGTATTTTAGTACTTACCTCTCTATATCTATTATATCATTCCTCAATTCGTATTATTTATAAAAATGCGAAATTATCGTATCGAGTATATATATTTATATTATTGTATTACATAACTATACACATTAAATAGCAATCTTTTTCTCACGTATCCTGCGAGCGCCCTTAACGATGTCCAATCGTCGTGACAATGCCTCGACGAGCGTTCACACGCATCAGTATCGTTCCTATACAGATATAGGCATACGTTTAAAAATTAAAATAACAAATGTTATACTTGAGTTGTTTCTTATAATATAATATTATTGTTTCTATTATTACAATATCATATATCGTACTCCGAAATCCCATGGAACGCCCCACACCCGGGAGGATGAGAAAAAAAAAGTAAATAAAAACAAAAACGAGAAACCCATAAGACTTTCTTCGGTTTACACTTGACGCGCACGCACCACACGGTCCACACCACACATCACACGGCACCATAACGGGCCGGGGTTTATCAGGCGCGCATCGTAACTCGGTAATAGGTTATATGGTAAGTAAACACTGCACACACGCGCGTCATCGTCAATACGCTCTCCGTCTCAGCGTACGGTAGCAGCGAAAACGCTGGAGACTAAATCCGTCGACGGCCGGCCCGGGAGTTGTAGTCTCTCGCGCGGTCCGCCGATAAATGGTTTTTCGTGGGCGATTTGTGTACACGATCCGTGCCACGAATGGTACACACACGAGCACACACGGGCGCGCACAAACACACATTTATATCCATTATAATATATACAATAATAATATCGTATAATTGAGTGACGGTTCGCAGCGACCCGTCGTCGTTAAGGTATTTTTACGCCGGCGCGTGTTTATTTTTTTTTTTTTTTTCTATTCGATTTCATCAATCGGAGCGTAAAACAGTGCCAGCATAAAAAAAAAAAAAGAATAGTAAAAAAAAAACGTCAAAAATTCCAAACACTACGCTCGCACGCCCGCGTATTTAACACCGCCGCCGCAGTGGTCTCGTCGTCGTCGATCCGCGCAGTCCGATCGACCCGATCGATACGTCATCATGATCGACGGAGCAAGCACGGGCAAAAGACGATAATAATAAGACGCCCGCGTATCCGAAACACATATAAATATAAATAATATTATTATTCTTTTCTAAAAAAAAAAAAAAAACCATCTGCGCCGTTCACCTCTCACCTCTCACCTTCACCCCGCCGCCCACTGAGCCCGAGGCACACACACACATACGATCGCTCTGCTCTACGTGTAGAGCACAGCCTCACGTCTCCCCCCCCCCTCCTCCGCCGATCTTCCCGCGAACACCCCAGCCAGCTGGTCCACCACGTCATTCCAAACAACAATGTGCGTACGCGAGTAATATAATATATACACACACACACACAGACACGCACACGCACGCACAAGAGGTTCTCCTGACCGTTTTCATGCGGCGGCAGACTCGTTTCCCGAACGATTTCGAATCGCCTCGTTAACCGGGTGAAATAATATATCGGCGACGGCGCGGACCACTACAACAACTACGCTATTATATACACACAACGACGTGCCTCACACGCACGCACGCGGTGTAATAGTAGTAATAATCGGAGACGACCGGTCGGAGACCACGACTGCTGTTGTTGTATGTATACGCGGCGCGCACCAGTCGTCCGACGTCGTTCGTGCCGTGCGTTAGTGCGTCGAATCCGGTCGCTCGAAACCGTGTTTAGCCCGCGCGATCTAAATCGATTTTATCATATTATCAAAATATTATAGTAATTAACACTGCCGATCCTCTGACTTTTCGCCGCGTGCGATCTGTACGATAAATAATATTATTAATACGACTACGTGTTGACACAGTGGTCGTCGTTTTAGTTGTTATTGTTATTGTATTTTTTTTTTTTTTTTTTAATACGCATCGTTATCATTCGACTCTCTGCGCCACAAATGAGTTCGTTTCGAGTGTACGCGGCGGGACGACGCCGCAGGATCGTCTTCTGCACCGTCCAACAGGGTCGGTGGTCGCTGTAGCCTTCCACCGCCGGTGAGTGAATAACCATGTATAGATTATCGTCCGAAAACCAAAACGATACATTATAATAATATACGCGAACCTCTTTACACGCATTATTGTAGTCGTAGACGTGCAAACTGCGTGTGGCGTGTCAATCGTGCGATGACTGCAAACCGATATGATTATAATACATTGTGTACCGAGTGTCTATCGTTTCGAACGGTCTTGTTCTCGAGTCGCCGTCCAGACGAGGGATTTTCGGGTTTTTTAACACACACAAACCGGTTTATTACTATAAACATTTTCTAGTCAAATCGAATACACCTATATCTAATATGCTTATGTGGTTTAGAATACACACTAGTCGCACGTGTGAAACGTACCTACTCGGTTAAGCACTATAAATATTATAAATAATAATATCGTGTGCATCGAGTATGTTTGATACGCCCCATATATCGCTCGCGATAACATTTTACTATTGTCTATTATCAAATAATAATATATATATATAGATACAACACTAAAAGTTAAAAATTGTATGCGTTGTGCTGTTCTTAAATCAATTTTCTGTTTACTTTTAATAATAATAGTATATACATTGCAAGTCGTTTTTACGACGACTCTTCAATTTACTGGTTTTTTTGATTTTGTATTTTACATCATAATTATGTAATATATTAGCGGATGAAATACGTTATAAACTCAACAATAACTAGATTCTACGAAATGGATTTTAAAACCAATAATAACAACATTGCAATAATAAAATTGAGAATAACAAAAAATCACTGACCAGTCGGCGAGATTGCTCCGCTGTGGTTTTATGTTTCATTTAAATGCTGATTTGTTTATTTGTTTTACCTTCCGAGTTTTAACGAATTGTGTGTGAAAAATACAAACACGCATTTCGAACTATATTATTAAAACAACTATATGATGAACTCTCAACATTTTATTATTGACTATAGTGACTACTGTCTACTGTATATTATAATAATATATTTATTATTTATACTAATTACTATGGGTAGTGGGTAGTGGGTACATACATTATACCTACTAAACTTGTTTTTATAATATTTTAATCTAAATAATCAATGATTAGACAGTTTACTTTCATTATAAAATACAACAGTTCTACTAAAAACTCTACGTTATTTAGTTAGTAAAAATTAGCGTCTATAATATAATCAAAATGTATTCTATTTTCAAAGTTGAGTTGGAAAAAATTGGGTTGTTTTATTTCTCCGTCAATGCTCGTATTATTTTTTCTCGAATATCTTTAATAAATATTTGCATTACAAATATGATTTTATTATTTGCAATTTGCTAAATATTAACTCATAGTTGTATGCTTATTTTATCATTTCAAAGAGAAATAAATATTATATTTTATAAGTTTGAAACAAATTTCTGAAGTGTAATCAAAACCGTTTATTTTATTTATGATAAAAATAAATATGAAACAATATTCATTTTACCATCATATAATACCATATTATATATATAATAGCGTGAATGTTTATTTCAAAACAATAAATTGTAGCTAATTGGTCTTGTTAAGGAAAAGGTAAAAAGTCAATAAAAAATTACGTCTCTCTTGTATATTTTTGTTTAAAGATAAAAAATAATTTATTAAGTGTATTAAAATCTAAAGTAAACTTTAGCAATATCATTGAAAAATACCATATAGTAGCTATATGATAAGGTACAGGTGCGGTGGGCAAACCTTATATTATATTATTTAATGTTATTGAATTTATTGCGATTTAATAGTGGTATACATGTTTTATTGACCCTTGTATTAATATTTTGCTATAAAATCAATTCTGCTATTAAGTCGCCATAAAATTATTTTTATTTTTGTTTGTTGAAAAACAAAAAACTGAGTTTCTGAAAATATGTTTCTTTTTAATGTGCACACGCGCAAAAATAATATAATTATTATAAACTATTAAAACAAATCTCAACAAATTAATAATAATAGAATTGTTTATAGTTGTTGTAATTATTTAGTCGTTGGTGTGATTTACCGAGTACTGTGCGATAAACAATTATTATTTTCCGTCTTTACGGGGTAGGTGCTTTATATTTACTCAAGTACAGAAAACACCCATAAATTGTAATTGTGCAATACCTATTAATTTTACCTCTACTACAATGGTTAAAAAATACGTTTTAAGTTTTTTAAACTCCATTGTTTTTTCTGTTTTTATGAAAAAGAACTTATAAAGTTTATTGCATTTCATACGGTTATTCATGATACGTTTTTATAGTTATTACTTATTATGTTAAAGTGGAAATCATTAGTTAAAGTGGAAAAATTACTGCATTGATGAACATAATTTGTATTCAAACATAATAATATATAATGGGTTAAATGAAAATTATTGTTCTTAAACTGTTTTTGGTTCAACATAACACAGTTGTGTCTGTGGCACCCGTCTGACTTTGTATAATTGCCAAATGACATGTCGTTAGGGTTTTTCAAAGTAGTTGTCAATCTTCACTTCCTGTTTTTGATTCAAAATACCAAGACAACCCTTTTTTAATTTATCCCTGTAAATATTAAATATAGTTAACTGTTTAAACAAAACAATTTTTTTTTTTATTAAATAAGTATATTAAACTCTTAATCAAATTAATGGACTGTTGTTTCCGTCAATTTATACTGAATAGTCGATTAAACATATTTACTATGAGTCAATAACATTATAAGGCTTATTTTTAAGTAAACGACTCCACAGCTTTCCATATAAACGCATATTGTACTAACTAACGGCTATATTATTTGGTTTCGTAACAATAATAACTCAAAATGTCAATAGATATTACTACTACTGTAGTCTGTGATACTAAAAAACAAGTACTAACGATCTACTTCTATTATTTTATAATTAGAAGTGTTTCTTTAACAAAAAACACGCGCTTACACGAGAAAGTTAAAAATATAAACGATCTAATTATGTGTCTTTGAATGTTTTACAATCGTGTAACCATTGTTCTTTCATGATTCGTACATAGTCTATTTAGGCGCCTTCGGGTTCTACTAATTAACCAAAAACCAATACAAGTTTACTATACATCATGCAGAGTCAACGAACAATATTATTGTAGTATAAATTGTTTAGTTTATAACGATATAGCAGATATACAATAAAGTACTACCATGGTATACTAGAACAAGAGATGGTTAGCTGAATATACATTTGTATTAATTACATTTTCAACATATCAAAATAATAGGTTTACGTAATATATTATACAGTATTGATATCGTTTTTGAAAATTCCATTCATGGTTCATTATATTTTAATATTTTTCGTATATAGTACTGTAATTATAATTTTTTTTTAATTTACTAAATTACAAATACAATATTTATTTATTTAGAAAACTAAAAATATAATACATGGACTGCAGCTCTCGGGACGTATAACATTAAATAGCCGTCAAAAATCACACTTAAGCTTCCGTATATATTATACATGTTTGCGGATAATAAGTGTTTCAGGACCGACGCGGTTGTTTTCGTTTACCGGTTAGGTACCTACATACCTATATATGTACGTACGATACGCGGGAATAGGACGATAATTACGTATTCATTTTACCTATCTACAACTAGCTCCAGCTTGTTAAGCGTCGGTCGATTGTGTTCACTTATACTTATGACAATTGACAAATACACACTAATAACTCAAACACAATCACTGGTGTTAGAACGAGAAAAAAATAAAACTAGTGTATATATATGCACGTACATGCCAATCCTTAAAAACGTGACAGGTAAGAAACTCGTTGTATACAAGAGGAGATAAAAGAAAAAACCGTTTTACAAATGATTCCTAGACAGCTGTCACCTCGGAATGACGAAGGTACAACCGCGCCACACTGTATACATTCCGAATGCACTCGCATTCACGCGAGGGGGTGGAGGGGACTTAAACTCCTTTTTATATTATATATATTATATTATGTCGTTATTAAATTTGTCGCCGTCGTCCCACCATCCCCGGCCTCCCCCGTCACGCATGACGCCAAAAAATGAAAAACAATCCCACTTCTGTCGTTACCCTGGGATTTTCGAGACGCCGATACTGTTGCATTATTATATTCTAGAAAATATATCGTTTGTGTGTTCGGACCAATGTCTGCTCAAATATTATATCCATACATTAATATATTATACATTATTATGAGTTATAACCGTCGTGAATATAGATAAAATGAAACCTCTGTCCGAGGATGATTAATGGCTATTGTATATATAATGGTGTTTTATTTTTTTATTTTTTAACTTCTCCGTCCGTATTATATTCCCGTGACAGCTGTAAACGTTTGTTGTTATGACGTCCTATATCACTTAACCTTATCTATCGGTATCATACAATGGGAGCCGTCCCGCGTTCTACTCTTCCGCGCACACATTTAAATATTAACGACGTCTTGAATAGTCGAACGACGTTTAAAATGTAATGTACGTAGGTATACGGTATACGGTATACCCGTCTTATATTATTGTTATAATATTACAGCTGTGGCCCGTGGTGGTTTCCGAGTGTTCCGAGAACGGCCGGTTCTGCACTACTCCCCCGTCAGTTTCTCGATTCGTATATTGTTGTGATTCAGAAATCGTAAGTGTAACATTATGAACGCGTTATCTTTTATTATAATATTATTATGTATACAAAAAAAAAAAAAGAAGAAGAAGAAGAAATAAAACGCCCTATGGCGTCTTCCACGACGCTCCTCGGCGTGTATATACGAGCCCACACTCGTCGTCGCAGGACAGGTAGTGAAAAATGTTTACATTTCACGCACGTACACACACACTCAAAATACACAGGAACCTATATGCGTATTATTGTGTGTCCTGTTGTCTGGCGCGGGCGTGTGCGTACGGTTAAGCTGGTGCCTACCTATACAATAACAATAATAATACTCAGGTGTGTCTTGGCGAATCGATAAATCTCCGAACCCCGTACGAAATTCCTCTCAAGGATGAAAATCTTGTGCACCGTGCACGGTACACGTGGCCTTACCCCGCTCCGTGGTGCACACCCATGTACGATATAATAATATATAGAAGGACTGCGTTTTGGGCCACCCGTTGTGTCCGGACGACCCTCGCTCGCGCGCGATTAATTTATTAAACCAACACACGGGGACGTGGAATATAACACGAGAACCGGTTTCGGTGAAACGTAAACACGCGGACCCCGTGCCCATTATGATATTTAGCGCGTCTCCGCCGGGTCGGGGCAATATTATTGTCTTTCGCGACACCTCCCCTATCGAAAAACGCCGCCACCATTATAATACGTATTATACAAGATATATGAATAATCACTAAGCATAATGATATTATTTTTTATGAGAAAAAAAAAAAATGTTTATCGCCCCAAAAGAAATCGACTGTCATCGAATAGTTCCGATGAGCGGCAAAAAAACAACGCATACACTGCAGTGTATATACCTACGCAACATATTATTATCATATAAATACGAAAAAACAAAGTTACTGCCCAACGATGAACGATTTGAATAACTCGAAACGGGCGCGTGACCCCCGTTCAGACAATAGGCAGAAAGAAAAAACTGCCTGCGCATCGTGAATCAGATAATAAAAAAGAAAAATGCACGTCGTGGCCGCGGCAGACGGCGACCGTCCCGTATTGCACTCTCGGGTGCATCGTGTGTGCGCGCGCGCGTGTGTGTGTGTGTTAAACAATCGTGCTGCACCGACAGAGGTTACCAATTATCAGCCGGTAGCCTCGCGCCTTATAGTATAATATCGTGAGCAAAACCGACGTCGCATTGGCGTAGAAATGTGGAATATTATTATTTATTATACGCGCGCTGTACTACTGGTCACGCTGCGGCCGTTCGGTTATAACCAACAAAACACGAAATCGAAACGACCGTGCCCGATGAAAATAAATATGTTATACAGAATGCGAAATGCCAACATACGTTATATGGACGTCCGTTGCTGTGAATCGGACAGTCTTCGAACAAACGATACTACTGTTTTATATGGTTTTGGGGCGTTTTGGCAGAGTTCAAAAACGTTCGCTCGTATTTTATTATCGAGAGTAGATAGCCGTCTGTTCTGCGAACGCCCTCCGTTGTTGGCACGCGAACGACATTAAAAGGCTTATGACGGGACGTTAATTAGACATTTATGTACTCGTATGATATACTACTCTACAGCGTCGACGTCGTGTACCCGTTACGGTATTACTACAGTACTCACTACTCGTATTATTATATCATCAAGCTGTTCCCGCGTCATATTACAACACGTCCAGCTGAAAAAGCGTTATTACTCGTCCCGCGAAACCGATTCACTTTGACTTGCAGTGCGTCTTCGTCGAATACTCGTACGAACACGTAGTTTATTCTTCGCGATTCAAAATACGAAAACGTTATAATAATATAATACTGTGTAACAAGTGTATCGCCGAATACTATAATATAACATAAAATCGTATTAAAATAATCGGGAGGTGAACTTGGGCAAACTCGTGCTGCGAGCACGTCGTATGAGACATAAATAATAATAACGTCATATTTATATTGTCGATGTAACACGCGTGCGGGATGTGCCGATGACCGCGGTTTCGTAACCTGCAGCCGATTGCTGTCCCCGTCTTAAGTTGCTGTATAGTTTTCAACACCGGAAAGTACATTACAATATAATGTGTATTGTACACAGATATATATTATGCGCGGCGAGACGACAGATGCTGCGAGAAGACGTAAAGTTATTATAGCACAGCGAACGAGATTATCATGCAGAAGTTTCGCGTACACCGGTTACCGGGTTTTCGACGGTCGCGAGGCTAACCGCATTTGAATACAGCAGACGGGAGCAAATCGTGGTGGTTTATATTATTATAATATTTCTATCTTTCTCGGGCGGACGCGCAAGTACGCGTATAATATATTATATGTGTCGTTTCCATGAATGAAACGTCGTCCCCGTTTCGGACTGCATCGTATATAAAATATACCGTCCTATAATATGTTCTTTTTTTTCTTTTCCTTTTCCTTTTTTTTTTTTTTGCTGTTCAATACACGATTTTATATTCAGAATCCTATTACTATAATATGCTATGTACGTAAGTAATACACGACGACGACGACGACGTTGACGTATAATATTCTCCATCCACAATGGGTAAACAAATAATAATAATAATAATAATATAAAAAACAATACGGCCGGCGCGATTCGAGTCTTTCGAACCCGAGTGGTGTACCTATTTGTATATATAAATATTCGATTTATATAATATGCTAATCATGGCGAAGGTTGAAAACAGTTGAACGTGGAAAAATTCTGTTCGCCCCACGCAAAGTTATTCCGCACGTAGTGTTTAGTGAAACGAATAATAATAATAATAATAATAATTGTCTACTTATTAATAGACTTAAAATAATGCGAGTCCGTTCCGAGTGATAAACACGATATTTGTTTATCGTTAGGAAAATTAAAATCCACTTTTTGTTTGGTATTGGTGAAATATATAATATTCGAATTGGATTTTACGATTTAAAACTCAGTTGTTCGCGATGAATACACACGAGTACACAGCCGATGATACGTGTGACTTAAAACACGGGTACCATGCTACGGAACCGTGAAATTTCAGTTTACCCGATGTTTACTTACCCGCAGGAGGTAATTTTTTTCGGTTTACAAATAATTCCAATACGGTTTTTTTTCTCGTCGTCTTTTATTGAAGCGTTTATATTATTATAATATACACTCTTGTGATCTTGTATTCTATGAATCAGATCGTTCGTTTACGGCACATTTAATCACATTCTTAAGGTCGCAGCAAAAAGGACGCGTATACATAATTATTACAATAAATAAACGGACGTTTTTATGTACGCCATACGGTCGCCAGCCAGTCAATATTGTGGACTGTACGGCGGTACTATTCGAGACAATATTATATTATGTGCCTTATTATCGGGTAGACGTTGGTGATGGCAGCGGCATTCCAATTAAACCGAGTTAAAGACACCTATACACGTGTTGTATAACCGTTTTAAATTATTAATATATTGAATTTAGTCGAAGAGTGTTCGGGAGGGATATAGATATATTAGATATACCACGACTGATGTAGACGACTGCCAGTGCCGGGCTGTCGATTAAATAATAATAAATGTGATGTATTTTATTAAAATCGTACGTCGCGCGCGCGTCCTTAATAATTTTAAATCTGTGCACATCGCGTACACGGCGCGGCGACGGCTGCAGGGAGTGTGTGGTGGATCGCAGCGGGTGGAAAACGTGAGATACAAAGAACCCGATAACCCGCCGGCCGGACGGACACGTCGGACAAGTCGATTTATTTAAAAAGAAATAATAATAATAAAAAGACCCCGAGATCGTCTAGAAGAGATAATACGTGGGGGACGCCAACGATAGAGTCGGTCGTTCGTACGCTACACATAAAACATTTCGACCGTATCACGCGGGCCCGCGCCTGTACACCACCGGAGGAGCGCGCACGACAATGAATAACTGCTACAACACTGCAGTTGTGTGCAGTGTGTCGTCGTCGTGTACCCAACACGCACACACAAGGATAATATAGCGACGAGAGAGTTAATTATTGTTATATTATTTCCTAGCCAGCGATATTGGCCGAAGACACGGCCTGCGCGTACTGTGTACACGTACGAGAGTACATCGAAATCGCTTTTCGATCTATTTTTCTCGTCTATTGTGAGCCGCGTGTGTTTCGTTATTATATATTATATAATATATATAAATAATATCATTATTATGTACCCTCTCGTACGTGTGTGTGTGTGTGTGTAATGCAGTGTAGTCTTGACGATTTGTCACGCGAACTGTTAATAAGCGCACACAACACAACACACGATACCTCATCTACTTTAATATTACGTACAATATACGTCTCAAACACGTCGAGTTGAACGTACTGGTCGTCGTCCGTCGTCCGTCGTCGCGAAGGTATATAATAATAATAATATGATGTACACACCGTAAGCGTATGTGTACGGTTTTTTTTCTCTTTTCGAAAATCGATTCGTTTGGGTATATGTCGGGTGTAATAATAATCTTACACTGCAGTGTGTGTGTATGTGTGTGTGTGTGTGTGTGTGTGTGTATTATACTATAGCTATTATACGACGACGAAAATCTCCGCACCGCAGTGAAACTCGCCCAAACTCGTGATTTCCACTGCGCACACGTCGTCGTCATCGTATATAGGTGTAGGCTTTTCATACACACGTAGTCGTATAGAAATATTATTTATAGCGTTTTATAACGCGTGTGATGAACAGCAGAGGACATCGTCACCGACGTTCACACACAAAAGCTATATAATATGACGATTCCACGTCGTTAGACACGACAGACGGGCGGCAGATATCGTATACGCGCATTATTACATTATTGTCGACGCGTTTTGTTTGCCTCCGAAACAGGGTGAAATGAAATTTACGTCGTACCTGTGTGTGTGTGTGTGTGTGTGTTTGACGCCCACGACTAAACATATTACACGCATATATATATATATAGCGCGGATGACTGGGGGTAGAGTGTTGTTATTTGTTCGCTGTTCACCGCGAATATAGGATTTGGCTTGTAATTTCAGAAACGGGATTATACGCATTTCACGAGTCTCCGAATGATACATATATACATATATGCGTGTGTTTACGGACGTCGCGGTCGTCGTTGGTGATGCGAAGAGGATAACGAAGTTTCGTCATCATATATATATATATACATTTTAGAATATATAGTGACTAAATTCGTTAGCCCGACGACTCGTCATTTTCAATCGTTTGGGTTTGGGTTCCGCTGCAATTACCGAGCCCCTTATTCTGGTTTCGTTTTCGGCATTCAGCCGAGATACTGCATATGTATTAGGCACAATATATATAGGAATAAAATTATTCGATTTCGCCGTCATCGCGTACTACCCTTGTCGTATAGCAATCAACGCTCTGCAACCGGTATTACGGTTTACCCCCGAGAACGGAATAGGGTGAAAAAGTGAAAACCGACATGATGCATTCACGTCGCAGATTTTAAATAACAATGTTCACCGAAATCGTTCTGGAGTTTGTCTGTCCACTTCAATGTACACACAATAATATATATATATATATATATATGTATACACTATACATAATATATAACATGTACGCGCATTTTGAACAAAAATAAATCATATGAATGCATACATCTGTTCTCGATACGGTCCGAGGTATCTCGTATTTTGACACGTTTGACCCGCGCGTGAAACGTACGCAACAACACTGCGCTAAAATACTAATCTCTGGCATGTGTATTTTTCTCAGACCCGATCGTTCGTGGAATCCAACACATTGTAATCATTGTGTACAATACAATAATATAAAATAGCGATCGCTAAGGCTACCACGTATATGCATTGGTATGTTTATTTTGCAGCGTCCTTTTACAAACATAGTTGGTAACAAAACTAATAGCTGTCAACGAATTTTGATTTTGTACAACTTATGTATAATGTATAGTATTGCATATTTCAACTACGAATACGAAAAACGCGTGTTTTGCGATATAGTTGAACGAGGGCTTGAATACGAAGGCTAGTTGTCTGCACGTTATATTACGTTGATAATTTGAATAAATAAATAATAAATCGTCGATATTTCATTGATTAGAAAAATTTTAAATCCATCACAAACGTTTTATTTTAAAGGTAGATGGCCGACAAAAATTATTCAACTTAAGGACAAGTTACTTTGGTTTTCTTACTTAACTCGTTTAAAAACTGGAATAAGATGCTTCACTTTCACTTAAAAATAATTTGGATCCGATTGGTGATTTCTCCTATACAGTAATAGACTATGACACACGATGATATCATATTATATTATTATTAATGTAGATACCGTGTTCTAGGTATATATTGTGAATATCGTGTTAACGTCCCATTTCGTCTCTGACACGAAACGTATATCATTTACGTGGATATTCCAAACCATACACCGCGCGTAGATTGTATTATTATTTACTGAACCCAGCGAATCGCATAGGATTAAGTCGCGGGTTTCCGTCACTTTCAACCAAACCGTGTCGTGTTTCCTGTACGGGTAATCTAATATAGCGTATTTAACACGTTGTTGTCTACAATATAGTTGAATATATTCATCTCTACGCGACACGGTATAGAAGAAACCCGGCTGTAGGCACACGAGCTATATGCGATGGTCGATATTATTTGCAATATACCTCTAACCAAGGCCGTGCCTAAGGGATAGGGTAAAGAGTTCAAACCCTCCGAAAATGTGTTCTACAAGTACGGGCCTCATACCTATACCAGCTCTGCCCGCGTCACAATATTATTATATTGTCGAAATGAAAATATTTCATGGTCTTTTCGTCTGTGTGTTTCAGGTGTCGAGTTACGGTCATGAAGTTTCGTAACCACTCGGAATCGTCGTCTCTGCGCAGAACTCGAGCGTGAAAAGGATCCGTTTTTGTTGGAATCGACTGCGACTGCGGACTCGAGTGCCGGACGTTACCGTACCGATAGGTGCCGCAGACATGTGCGCGGCGCCGACATTAGTGGTGGCCGTGTTGTGTGCGATCGCGGCCACCGCCGTCTGCAACATGCAGCCGGTGGCCGTGACCAACACGGCGGCAGCGTCGGCCGGGGCTGTGGCCGGCGTGGCGGCCGTCCCGGTTTCGGGGCGCTGCGAAGAGATCACCATACCGATGTGCCGGGGCATCGGGTACAACATGACGTCGATGCCCAACCAGCTAAACCACGAGACGCAAGAGGAGGCCGGCATGGAGGTGCACCAGTTTTGGCCGCTGGTCGAGATCAACTGTTCGGCCGATCTCAAGTTCTTCCTGTGTTCCGTGTACACGCCCATCTGCATCGAGGAGTACCAGCGGCCGTTGCAGGCGTGTCGGAGCGTGTGCGAACGGGCCCGCGACGGTTGTCTGCCGGTCATGCAGCGGTACGGGTTCGTGTGGCCGGAGAAGATGCAGTGCGATAAGCTGCCGGTGCACGGCGGCCCGGAGCTGTGCATGGCCCAGGACGTGTACGAGCAACAGCAGCACGGATCGGTGAAACCGACCAAGAAACCGGCCGGGTTACCCGCGAACAAGTGCAAGCCGGGCAGCAGGGCCAAGGGATGCGAGAAATACGCGTACGGCAGCGGCGGCGGTGTCGGCGACGAAGACGGGTGCGAGTGCAAGTGCCGGCCGCCGTTGGTGCCCGTCGACAGGGAATCGGTCCGGTACAACCGCAGTGGCGTGTCCGTGGCCGGCGTGGATAACTGCGCGATGCCGTGCCGGGGAGTGATGTTCACCGACGACGAGAAGGACTTCGCGTCCACCTGGATCGCGCTGTGGTCGAGCATATGTTGCGTCACCACGCTGATGACGCTCACCACGTACACCATCGACACGCAGCGGTTCAAGTACCCGGAAAAGCCGATCGTGTTCCTGTCCGGTTGCTACCTAATGGTCAGCCTCGGGTACCTGATCCGAGTGTACGCGGGTCACGACGCGGTCGCCTGCGAGCCCGACGGTTCCGTCAAGTACAACGCGTCCGGGCCCACGCCGTGCACGCTCGTGTTCCTGTTGCTCTACTTCTTCGGCATGGCCTCGTCCATCTGGTGGGTCATACTGGCGTTCACGTGGTTCCTGGCCGCCGGTCTCAAGTGGGGCAACGAGGCGATCGCGTCCTACTCGCAATACTTTCACTTGGCCGCCTGGCTGATACCCACCGTCAAGTCGCTGGGGGTGCTGGTCATGTCGGCCGTCGACGGGGACGCGTTCGCCGGCGTGTGCTACGTGGGCAACCAGAACCCGGACAACCTGAAAATGTTCGTCTTGGCACCGCTCGTCGTCTACCTAGCGTTGGGCATATCGTTCTTGTTGGGCGGGTTCGTGTCGCTGTTCCGCATTCGGAATGTCATCAAGCAACAAGTGGGCCGAAGTAAGGCTGACAAGTTGGAGAAGCTCATGATCAGGATCGGCGTGTTCAGCGTCCTGTACACCGTGCCAGCATCGGTCGTCATCGGGTGCCACTACTACGAGGCCCGGTACATGCCCGACCGCGTGGCTCACTTGGCGTGCCCGTGCTCCGAACCGAACCTCGACACCAAGCCGGTGTACACCATGCTCATGCTCAAATACTTCATGACGTTGGTGATGGGCGTCACGTCAGGCGTGTGGATATGGTCTGGCAAGACGGTCGGCTCGTGGAAACGCCTGTCCCGTCGGCTGTTTGGAGGCGGCGGCGTTGGTGGCGGAAACGGCGGCGGTCGCATGTCCAAGGGCGGCCCCAACCCGGTGCTCGTCAACCCGGGCAAACAACGCAAGCAGCTACAGTACATGCCGGCGCCGTCCGTTCCGGGCAGTACGCTGCCTTCGTCCCACCACCTGGCCCCGTCGTCCAGCCTGCACCACCACATCATCAAACAGGCGCCGCTTAGCCACGTATGACATCAGTACGCCACTCCTGCCCTTAGTTACGAGCAACCAGACCCGTCCGAGGACATGATGCCCTCGACCGCGGGGCTCAGCGACTATGGTCCTCTTTAAAGGGTCGGGCAGGAGGAATGATGACGAACCAATGATCCATCAGAAGCATAAAATATGATCTCGTTATGTACTTTTATTATTATTATTATATTATTATATTATTATTATTATTATTATTATTATTATTATTTCTGTAAAATATACTTTCTACTCGAACAGACGAACCGCCCACCACATTTAAAACCCGGACTCGGCATTGGGAACACATCGCATCGAAAATAGACGTGTCTCTTTGCTTATAATAGGTAACCTAGCTACGTGGTTCACACCAAAAATAGTAAAATATATAATGTAACTCCGTCGTTAAACCAAATTACCGATATGACGTTTTCGACTGGTTTGACGAGTTGACTAGGTAATTGAAACAAAAAACGTATAGCTACCCTGTCGGCCTTAGGTTTATTTTCTGGTGCTTTCCCCAACTCAATTTCAATTTATATTATTTTCATTTTGTAAATAACTTTAAATTTAAGAAGCGTATACTAGTCGTAGTAGTTAAGTTGTGTATTTTTTTGTTTTTGTGTTAGCATTAAGGAACCCTTTTATACTGTAATTAATGTAAAAAGGAAAAGACAACATTCGGTTATCCGAAATTACTATAATTAACTCATGTTTTTTTTTTTAAAAAAAATATATAAAAAAATATGAGTTGTTCGCCAAACTCGTGCAATATATTATATTATTCCAATGACTTTTTTTTGATAAAAACATAAATCGTATTATTTGTAAGCCATTTTATTTATACTAGACTTTTTGTCTCTTTTAGTCTTTTACTGCCCAATATTATACGAAAAACAAACTGTATACGTAAATTAAGTGATAATATTATTATAAACATATATACAAGTAAGATTATTATTCATGCATACAAATTATTTATACTATTTATAATATATATATATATATTAATATATTGTAGAAGAAAGTAATGTACATAATATAATATGTTTTAAATAAAAATTGTACATTTAATGTTTTCATAATTGAGTGTAGATTTTTTGACTTCATGACCTTACAATAAAAAACTTAGTGAATCTCATCATTATTCATTTCAATGAATGGACTTGAATTTAAATTGATTTTAATCGTACTTTATAGTTACATATTTTTCCCAGAAATTTCCTTTATAATTTTTTTTTTTTTTAATGTAAATATATATATTATTTTATGTTTACATGTAGTAAATCCTGTAAATCATTAAGTCTGAATTTGTTTTAACATTCAACAGGTTCGTAATTGGAGAATAAATTTGTGTTAAAGAATTAAATACTTTAGTCAAACTTTTATACATGGTATCAGTCTTATCAGTGAAATTAATCCATAATTGATATTATAATCTTTACCCAGCATCTATTAGGATATCACTATGAACAATAAACTGCAGACTTATACCTTTATCTCTGTCGTGATAATTGTATTTAGTATACAACCTATATAGGTTTGAGATTTATATTATTTTACATAGATATCAGATTATAGTTTAGAAACAAAAAATTTAAAAAGTAAATGTTATATTAAGTTTTAAGACTTAAAACCAAAATTGGAGGTCTGAATAGAATACATTCTCGATCAAACCGTTTTCATGTCACCGTTCGCAGTGTTGAGCACTGCGACAACATTACCGAAAATGAGTATAAAAAGAGTACCTACTTGCGATGAAGAACCTTATCGCTTCCATTCAGACTAAACGTGTTACCAGTTTTCCAAAGATTACAAGCCGAAGGCTAACCTAACCTAAGGTACTGTATGTTGTATTATTTATAAGTCCCTCGTACTATGACAGATCTATGATGTACCGATATTTGTAAAATATATATTAAATAATATACACCTATAGTGTGTAGTACATGCCTATTTTTGTAAAATCAATATTGAACTTTTGATAATCGTATGATTTAAATAGAAGAAAATTGAGATACCGGTTCATTACTGATTAATATGTTATGGTTGACATCTTTCTTCCGCCCAACTCAAACATAATAATTATGATTTGGTTTAGTAGGTACTTGAAAACGATATGATGTCCAAAATGTAGTGAGTTCAAAATAAGTTTAAAAACGAACACGCTTTTAACCGTTAATATATAATGGATATAATAATCTGTGTATTCTAATTTTAATTAGTTCATCTCAGATAAATCGTTTCAACGTCAATATAATAATTAATATTACATTCTCAAAAAATATTTTACGTTAATTAAATCTTACATTATATATGATGTGTGTTTTTTAAGTTTAGCCAGTGGTATTTACAGTTATATTTTTAAATTACTATAAACATATCCAAATATTATTTCAATTGAAAAGAGTTGTTGTGTAAAAAAAATCTAATTAAAAAATATACATACACGGTAAATGCAAATACGGAGGTAGACATGTGGTCAGAAAAATATTATTTATATACATCATTAAAATTTAAATTTTATAACATATATATTATGTACATATCTAAAAAAACTTAATTAAAGGTAAATTTGGTGTAGGTTACTTTTGTCCTTTGATATTTTACTTGTTAAATTCATCACGATTTATTTATCCGCTTAATTGGAACACATTGGGCGGGACCTATTTGTCCTCATTATTCGACTGTCTCGATTAACCGAATAACTAATAAACTGATACATTCGTTCGGGACTATGCAATCTGTCCCTATTAAGCGATTGTCCCCTTTATGTGGTGTCCCAAAAAAGCGGATTCTACTGTACATAACATGAAAATTCGGTCATGACTATTTATTTTATTTATTTTTATTTTCTAATTTATTTCCCTCTTTTCACATATACTTATTGTGCACTTAATGTTTAAACACTTTAAACTGTAATAAATATATAAATGTATATATATTATCCGTCTATAAATATAATGGTAAAAAACTTGATAAGAGTTTGAAATAATATTGGAATGAGTCGTTATTATTCTATTGTTTGAAAATTGTTTTTTTTACTTTCGCTCAGAAACAATTGAAATCAATCAAATTCAACTGTAGAGCTTTTAATAGTAATAAGTAATAACTAATAAATTACAAGATCGTTTTAATTTATCTACAAAAATAAGGAGTGTAGTTCGTCTTATTTATTGGTCTCTAGATAATAAATATATTTATATTAAATTAGTAGACAATAAGAGGAATTCAATGTAAAATATATTTATTAGTGGGTTAGCACTAATTGATGTCCAGTTGAGAATTATTGTTACATAACAAAAAAAACTATAAATGCATATACAATGTGAGAACTTGACTATTTTTTCGATTTTTTTTTTAATCATATTTTTCAGTGAATTATCATGCGAAAATAAATACAAAAATATTTGTTTGAATAATTTATTTTATTAATCTATATACCTTAATATTATTTATTATTGAAGTCGTAAAGTTTATGTTACTATACAATTAGATATATAGATAAAGTACATTTTTTAGTTTATATATATATATACATATTATACATATTCTACATGCATACATTTATAATACAAGAATATATTTTATAAATGTATAGGTACATACGTTTCGTTTAACATAATTTGTATAGGTTGTTATGATGGATTTATTCTATTATACCAAAAAGTTAACAAGCAATATGTTTTATCTGGTGTAATAAAAAAAACTCAATATCTTGAGTCCATTGATTTAAATGAATAATTATTACAAGAATTACTTAAATCTTTTTGTATTTTTCAGTTAATAGCTAAGTATAAAATATAAAATCAGTATAAATCAGTTACTAACTGATGATAAAGTATGATATTTACTTTTACTGAACCAAGATATTCTAAACGTGAACCCATATATATTATTTATAAAATATCGACCAGATAAAAGGTCTTAACAAATCATTTATAATAATAATGGCCAAACGCGTATAATATCCTAAAATCTATGTAAATTTAATTAAAAATTGTTCGCTCGTATTTAATATTTAATGGAAAAAGTTGAATGCTCGTCCATTATATACAAATACATTTTCAAATTATATTTTTTTACATAAACCACGGGTTTTAAATTAATTAAATATTCATTATTTAAAATTATAATATACAAAAAGATGAACATTTTTACGTATTATCGTTTTATTGTCTTGCAGAACTTCTCATCATCTCATCTGTCAAAGTCAGCTCTCAGTATGTGTAAAAACTATTATCTTCGTCTAATCATTTTCCATATCATATATCAATCAATACACTCACTGACGACAGTGAGAGATATAATCCACGATAGAGTAGGTATTACCACTTTTAATTATTTTTCCGACAAGTGGTGTATTTTTTCCAAGACAACAGAGGTATTCAAAGAGAATTATTATTACGGGATAGCGTAGGACTTAAGTGGACATAGACTACGGTCGTTGCTATAGTGTTACGTGTTGCTGTTGAATTTTTAGTGTCTATTGTTTGTTAGGACGCTGTATTGTATCTGCCAAGCCACGACTCTCACTGCAGTGTTTATGAAATATGTTTTTTGAACAAATTCTATGTATCTATACTGATGTAAGCACAAATTATTCACGTTAGCCTGTTCGAATATTAAAACACCTATTATAGGAAGGCATGACTAATACTACGACAATCTTGGTACGCTCGTACGTGCAATCACCGTCGGGATGATAAATTATCGAATAGATTTTTAGTTTGCATAATGCGTACGTACATATTATATATTTTGGCATGTGATCGATCCAATCGGCGTTCCGTCGTTGCGTGTTGTCTATACATAAGCAAAATGTACACGAATTTCGTATACAGTTATACCTGTGTCATATTTAAATATTTTGTGTGTAAAAATAACATTTCTATGATGTACGTTGTACGTTTCTTGAATCACCTATACGGATAAGCATATTAATCATGATAATGGACGCGCATGTATCAGCATAAATAATAAATCGATCGATCTTATCAGAGGACTAAATATACATCAACGTATTATCTTCACTCAAATTTAAGACAGTAATGCTTTAATAATATCTCAAGCATAATTTGTTGATATCAGCTATCAAATACGATTACACTATAATACTGCACAGCATAATTTGTTTTATTTATATTATGTCTAAAATAGTTATTTTATTCTCGTAATTTTTTTAAATACTAATCTAAGCGGGTTATACAAAACAATGTATTACAATCAATATTACATATAAACACTCAAAATAGTGTTATAATTTATATTTGTTTTTTAAACTGTTAAATATAAGCATTTTGAATATTTTATATTTACAAAAATAACTTATGGTGTGAAGGTATTTTTATCAGTACAAATTTATAGTTTTTATTTTCATTTATTGACTTGCAAAAATTACAAGCACTTCATACCTTCCAAATTTACATTCACTACACACCGATTTTTTTTTATCGAATATTTTATGCAAAACTTTACAAGCGTTTTTTCGAGGACATTAGCTCGTCTTTTTAAGATTTATAGATTATTTTTTTACTTATGTATATACATATACATTATAATTTACATAAACAGATGGTGTCACTAATAAATTATATATAATGGTCATCAATAACATATAAATTTAGTTTAAATGTTAATATTATTTGTTTAAACAGAGGGTTGAACTGTAGGGCGATACCCACCCTTTTAGTCCTCGTAAATCAGATTTTCAATTTATATCGTAAAAATTATTCACAAACAATAATTCAATAAAATATTTTGAGTAAATCTACTGAATATACCATAATTCCATTGATTGAACAATTTATTTTAAATTAAGAAATAATTAGTATGTGCTACAAAACAAATAAGTGGATAACTTAATAGGTGTCATAAATAAATATACTTGAAAGTTAGATAAAAATATTAAATAGCATATAAATTTATTTCCCATAAAAATTACAAAATCGTTTCACACAGTTGGTACCTACAATAAATGAAAGATAATATTTAATTTTTCAATAAATAGTATTTATTAAAATTTTAAGTAGTATGAATTTGATTGACTCTACGTTAATTAGATTAAACCCAACTATAGGTAACTTATTAAATTTTGTAACAAGCTACTATTTATTGAACTCAAGAAATAGAAACAAATTTAATTTTTAGATCGTTGACTACCTTTAAGCTGCAGATTCTAAATTACAAACGAAATCGGCACTTTTCCCGAGGCGATTTACAGGGTTGGGTCAGTGGCCCCATAAGAGCCCTTTAGAAAAGGTGGACACTGCAAGAGGTAGAAAATAAATCGTTTTTGGCCATAGCAATAAACATTCATCGGACGTGCCGCGGAAACGGATATAGAAAAATCCCAAAAACAAAATTCATTCTCTACATTGAATCTATAGGTAAAAACACTAAAAATATATTTATAATTTTTATTAAATTTTCTGTTAGGAAGTAACGATTTGTAGGTACATAAATTATTTCAAATTCCTTAAACTAACAATTTTATTTAAAAATTGCTTTGATTAAAAAATATGTATGATTTAGCATTTCTCATATATAGCATACAACGATGTATCAATAACATAATAATATCCTAAGATTTAGGGACCCTTATTTAAGATTTAGGACTTATATAGCCATTTATTATATTTTGGGTTTGAACAATATTTTTTAAATTTAAATTTCTAATAAAAAATGTATGTGAGATTTTTTCCACCGAGAGCGCATTTTTAAAGTTTTTTTTTTAATACCTAAGTACTCCACTGCTGTATAGTGCGATATTCAAACGATAATTGAGTCGTCAAACACAAAATATACCGTTATAAATAATATTATGTACAGAGTAAAAATCAATATAAAATAATAATTACGGGCGTAATGGTTTTTATTGGTTCTGTAGAACAAACAGTGGAAACGTCATTTAATAGAACGGAATTAATTGCGTTATTAACCGTTTGACTATTATAATATTAACGCATAGGTATTATACTATCGTACGTCTATACAATAATATGCGTTTTCGCACTAGGAACCTAATCGACGCGACGTGACTGCGCGCACGAAGTATTTTCGATCGAGAGATCAGAATTGGACAGACTTGCTGGGGGGGAGGGTAAGTCGGAGGGTACGCGTATACCCTGCGTCACCGGGCTAGCAGCGTATATTTGTTTAAAAAAATAATGACGATAATAATAATAATAAACGCAGAGTCGGGGAAGAACGGTTTTTTTTTTTTCAGGTAAGATGAACAAAAAACACTCGGGAGATAAAATAACCATTTAATAATAACGTAGTGGCGGACGTGTACCTAGCATTATATTATATGTATATGCCGCGCGCGATAATCGGAAAACAAACACGATGGGCGTCTTCTCGGGTCCGCCGACATCGCGTATTTTGTGTGCGCCCGGAGCGTACTTGTATATATATATTACATTATATTATATTTCGTATGGTATATTTTGTGCTCTTCGCGTGTACCCTCCGACACGGTCTCCATCGTCAGGTCTCTCTCTCTCTCACTCTCTACGTGCAGCCAGAGCCTCGTCGTTCGCCGCAAGACCAGATCTATCTATCTCTCCCGTCAACGACGCACGACGCGGTCTTTAATTAAATTTGACCGGTTTATTTTCCTACTCACGAGTGTGTGTGTGTGTGTGAACGCGTACATACGATGTGTATATAAACGCGCGAGCAAGTCGGACACGGTAATAACTCAGAGACTCGTTAGCGCTGCGACGACGACGAGACCTTGACTGGATCGTAGTCAGTGTGTGTAACTATATACGTGTACGGTGCATGTAATAAATATATGTATTATCATATGATTATTTGTATTAAAATAAAAATAAAAAAAAAACCTAACCGCTCATTTCCAATCGATCGATCCGATTAAAATCAAGTGTATATAATACGTTATTATCATACGTGTAATATATATATATATATATATATATACATTTCGAAAACATACACATCGTATCGGAGACGCGTGCACAGGTGCTAGGTATATATTTTATCCCTCGCCCCTGCAGTCCTGCACTGCTGATAGTAAGGTGCGCCTATACCTAAAGTACCCGTACACAGTGTGTTGCAAATATTTTTATTAAAATTCAATCAACGCTGACGCCCGCGCCGCCGCCACTTGATATAATTAATTAGAAAACCAGTAAACGAAAATTATTTCGGTATCACGCGAAACAATTTTTATTCCCGCCCCCATCACAAAACAAACACAACGCGCATACCTAGCCCCCGTCTTGACGGCGCTGTGTATACCTCTTTGGACGACGATTACATTTTTAGAAATCGATTTTCTCGTAATTTAACACGCTCCAGGCAATACATTGGATTTTCAGATTTTCTACATTGTATCCGCACATACAATACAATTTCATATGAAGGACACCATATTTAACTATTGTACCTATCACACGACTGGCTATTATATAATATTACATTATTACCTATAGGTATATGTAAAATGTTCCTATATTACGATTAAAAAAAAAAAAAAAAAAACTATTACCATTTTAAATATTTCAGTGTTCGTAATAATTCATTATTGTATGATTCTCTAAAAATCATAACTTGTTTTTTTTTTTTACAACTAAATAAATACATAATACACTTACCACCTTCTCATGTCGTAATAAATTGTAAATTTATCCAAACAACAGACTACTTTTAAACAATATTTACCCATAAATAATATAGGATGTGTATGAACCATTTCGTAATTTAAAAGATATAAAAACCGTGAAATTCAAATAATATATTATATCAAAATAATTTATATAATAAGACATAAGTACTAACTAAGTAGGTAATGTTGTACCAACGAAATATAATATTATATATTATGTGAAATACATGTTGCCGTAAGAGGTAAAACCGTCGTTCTTGGTCCCATTTTCCATTTATCGCGTAATATCGTAATCGAATGGCAACATCCTTTCCTTTTATTTTTCAATCAAACACTACAGTTGACTGCAAAAATGCGAAGGAAAAATATTAGTAATTTTTCGTTGAACACACACCACACAGAAAATCATTCGCGTCAATTCTCGCGCGAACCAAAAAACCTGTAATGCGAGAAAACGGTTTTCCGCAAAATAGAAATTACAAAAATGTAATGTACTCATATAATCATTCTTTACACAACTTTTTATTTAAAATATATTTTTTTAGTAATTTATACTGTATACAATTTACTCAGCTTATCTCCACTAACTTCTAATCAATGTATCTGTGACCTGCTTATTCTAATGCAATGTATATCATCGGACTAATTTCCGTGTATTTGTAATAAATCCCCTTATTCAGTATTTTTATTTACCGATAATGTGAAAATTATTAGTTTAGATAAACTGTTTACAAGCAGATAATTATTCACAAAAACCCATACAATATTGTGTAAAAAAATTTAGCGGCTTGCGTTAAATTATCTAGATGAGAAAATGATGTACACGTACATGCAGCGTGTATGTATATTGTACATTATTACAAACTGATACTTAAATGTATCTATAATAATATAATACAATAGGTACGTGTCTTCTAGTCAGAATTCCAAGACTGAATTAATACTTATTTTCAAATGTATATTTTACTGCAAAAAAGTTTCCAAAACATAAAATAGACTTAACTTATTTTTTTATATCCAAGAATGTTATTTTATTGCATTCAGTAATTCACTATTTCCTGACACCGTATACTTTGAAAAGGCAATTACTCTTAAGATCTTTCCACATTTCAAAAATAATGGAGGTCGATTTAAAGGCATAAAAAGAATATTAATAAACGTTAATATTTTACTAAAAACTTGCATTTTGTATAACAAAAATGATTAATGAGCAATAAAAATATACAACACATTTTTTTTGAATATTTTATAAAAATAAATACACACTATCATTAGCATAGTTTTATAAATATTATAATACTTCATTTTGTTCTATTTGTATTTCAAAAAATAGAATTATATGCATTATAAAATATACACTTAAAAATATGTATTCAGTCGGAATCGTTTTTCATATGGACATATAGTACAATGAATCGTCATTGAATTCAAGTTTAACACATCCATTAAGGATACTTATTTAATATAACGATATATTCTAGACACCTACTCTACAGCAAAGCGAATTCCCCAGTTTATTTTATTTATTTATTATATTTAACTTGTAACAACAAATTATATCAAGTTAAATAAAATATTAAGTACATTTTATAATTCTCTAAAGTAATATTAAGTTGAATCATATATTTTGTGTTGCAATAATAATTATAATTTAATTGTACCTATAGATTAAGACTTAATAGTTAATCCGATTGCCTATACTTTTCATTGATAACTAACAAAGTTTTGACTAAATACAATATAAAATTTATGATTTTTAATCCAAACATTTGTAATAATAAATTAAATGAATGATTGAAAACACAGTAATTAGTAAATACGTATAGGCATTTTATGATGGTTTTAGGTATATAATTTTAAATTATCTTTACCTACTCATATTATACGCTTAGCCCACTCCAAACAAAAATTATTAATTTATGATTAGGTATGTTTATTTTAAATTGTCATTTAAAACGTCGCTTTAATGTATGATTCTTTATTCTATAAACAAATCAAGAATCATTATCATTATTATTAAAAGTGGCCTGAAATAAAATACTTCGTCTTTAATTTTAAATTAAATGCTATGTAACCGCCTATATTATAGAAATTTAATTATTTTATAATGATTCCTTATGTTTGAGGATTTCAAATTATTTAAATGTCTTATGCAAATGATTTACTACAGCACTGCTGCTGTGTCGTTAAATATGTATTATGTTTAGGTAGATTTTTATATAACCACACGACGTATACTTATCTTGGTGTTGGGCATAATTTATAGCTATCAGTGTATTCTTGATTGTGTCACTGCGTAAATACATTTGTATAGGTATATAATGAGCTATATATGTATACTATATAGTTATATACGACTATTATGAATATATTCTAGTATAATATGCTTGGGATATAAAAGAAATAAACGTTTTGTTGTGATCATGCGTTATGACGTAGGTAATATATCGAACTCTATAAATTGGATATTAGTCGCAACAAAGGTAAGGGCTTATTTTATACATCTCAAGCGCCAACGAGTGTATAGGTAAAAAAATTATCATAGTATGTACATAATTATCAGTATGTACGTATTATTAAAGTTATAATCAATTCGTACATAACTCACGTTTGTTTGTTTAAACGTACATTTTGAATATTATCATAATTATAGGTCTATAGATTAATTCATTCATGTGAAAACAATGTGAGTATTATACCTATTTTTAGTTCTACGACTCGTTATATACTCGCACACAATAAGAATTTAAATTATATTTATTTACAATAACAGTTCTAAACGACTTAACAAAAACACAGCCGTCAGTGGCAAAATGTGGCGTTCACTTTGATTAAAATTTGAAAATTTGATTATTGTTTAATTACAAAAGATATCAAAGCATACCTAACAATAAAATGGCTGGTGTAAAGTTAATTAAAAATCTTCGTCTTGCTTTGTAGTCGTATAGAATTTTTGTTCGAAAAATATTTTGCAGCAATTATTACACCAGACGCCAACCTACACCAACCTAGCTGTTTTGTTTTTAACGGTCAATATTTTATTTGTTAATATTATAGCAACAGCATTATGATAATTAAAATACATTTTTAGTTACCAGTTACGTAAGTTACATCTAATTGATTTTCGTGGAGTGTTAGTCAAATATATAAATTCTTCGACGAATAATAATTAATTACCCATGTATGATTTGTTTATTTATTACCATATTCTAACGAACTACTTATCGAGAAACGATCGTAGACGCGTTAGTTTCTTGGTGTTCAGTCTGAGTTGAGGTAGGCAGGTAATTTATATTATACACGAAACGACGAAACAAAAATAACAAGAAAAACTACTATAGTATTTGTATAAGGTACTTTATTTATAATTAGCCTCAAGGATGTAGTGTTATTTAACCATCATTTTGATATATAATATTATAATGTAATTATAAAGTATATAATGTGTATTTAACAAGTCCGAGTGTTAACTGAAATACTCATTGTTAAAAAACGTGGTTAACGCTTAACATCATTCCAACGTGAACAATCAATTTTTTAATTTATCATTCTGGAAATTAGACATAAGCAAATAGTGTTGTATATTAATTTCACTAGCTTGACTCATTATAATATTAATAATAAATGATTATAAAATAAATAATAATTATCCATAACAATTTATATTTGTAATTGGGTAATATTGACGTAGTTAATGGTCATGCACTATTTGCGCCATGTTATTCACTAATATTTAATACAAATACTCAATTAAATCAAAATTTGAAAAATAATTCCCACTCGATACTGCTGTATAATAGGATTCCATTTTGTTTAACCCTTTCAAGCACGAATTTGTTGACTTTAGACTTAATAATAATGTATATTGATTGCACTTTTGCTATGTTTTGATGTTTTAAATATAGGTATAGACGCGTAATATTAAAAAAGAGAATATAATTATTAATAATTTATCATAAGAATTATAAATTAATGAAAATATCTATTGCTATGTATTAATTATTAAAGCTTTCCAAGTCATAAATTTTGCGTGGAAAAAAATGTTATAATTTATAAATAATAAATATGTGTTAAAAATTATGACATTTATATGTATTTTTATTGTTGCGATAAAAATTATTTTAAGTTTAATGGCAATACATTTCTAAAAATGAATTGGATATTTTTGTTGTAAAGTATCCAATTCTCGTTATTATATGGGTTAATTAAATGTTAATGAAAAATGAATACCGTATACCAGCGTTTCTCAACCTTTTTAGTCTCGCAACCCCCCCTCCCTATCTATATTAAATATAAAATTTATCATATCGTTGAGAAAGCCAAATTTTGAACGAAAGGTTCTTTTTGTGAATCGGTGTTTTATTATTTTTGACCATCGCGACCCCCGGGTTGAGAAACGCTGCCGTAAACTATATTCAAAATGTATACCAACGTATAATATAATAATTCTAACATGTAAATTATATGATAATGCCCAAAGTAGATGTATATTTTATACACCTATAATAATATATTAAAAAATCACATCATATTATTCAAATATAAAACTGATTGGGTTTACAAAATAATTCGATGAAATATTTTTTATGCTTTTCAAAACTGTAATCCTACGCTTTTTAATTGAGATGAGTAAACATTTAAACATATAAAGACTCAAATTGCACAAGACAATATAATAATTTAAAATATACGGTGCGAATTAAAAAATAAATGTCGATTTGTGAGACGTCAGGTATAAAACGAACGATTCAGGTCATCATTTTTTCTCTTCCGCAGATAGTACCTACATAGCGAAAAGAAACAATCCGTTGTCCGATCGACGAATTTCGCGTAAACCAAAAAAAAAAAAAAAAATGTTTAAACATGCACAAAAATGAACAAAACATAACGTCAGAATAACGTTGTAAGCAGATTATATTGAAATTATTATTATTCCGATTGCTCGTACACTTTATAGTCCGTAGACTAGAAATATTAAATTATTAAGCCGTCTAACACCGTTGTGCATTATAATGGCTGTACAGCAATTGTTTTTCAGTGGGAAATAATATTATTATGTGCATATTATAAATACTCTATACGCCTATCACGGAGCCAATACTATTATTATTATTATTATTATTATTATTATTACTATTCACTCCTACAATTATTTACGATCGAAAATAATAAATTATACGCTGCCAATAAATACCGTTTACCATCGGATCATGATGGCACATACGATGCACCTCTGTTTTCGTGTTCTTAAAACACAGGATCGTATTTTATAATAGTATATTGTAATATATTAGATAATATTATTCTATACTATTATAGAGACACCTCATGCACAACGGAAACCCGATATCGTCCTAAACTTGTCGGGTTTCGTCGAGGTGTGAAACGTAAAACGACACTTGGTGCTCCGAAACACACTCTGTGCCTACTTTCAATATCGATTTTGTCGCAGTTAAAATATCTAATTTCTTAATATTTTGCAGTAATAATAATAAGAAAGAACGAGGAACCATTGGTTTTCTTTTTATATTTATTTATTTGTAGTTTTCGTCTTGTTTCTAAGACTGAGTAAGACGTACGTGATTATAATATTGTATCATATTATGATACAATTATAAATATTACCTTTAACGATAAAAATAATTTAATATATCAACTGTAGTAATAATGAATTAATATATATATATTATGTAATATTTTATTTTATCTTATTTTTATAACAATATAAAAAAATAATAATATTGTAGAGGTAGTTTAATACACTGTTCTAGATAACAAAAAAAAAGTAAATCTAAAAATTAAAAATAATCATTGTGATAATACATATCTTTTTTAATTTAAACATTAACAAAAATATACCTGTTTAATAGTGATTGGTCAGAAAACCAACTGGAGGTTTTCATATATACATACTCCGACACTCGTTTACAAACTAATATAACCAAATTAAATTTCTTTGTCAAAGTGTTTCAATACGTTAAATGTTTAACTAAATAGTAAGTATATTAGTACTTAATCCTTATTGTTAACCTTTTTTTGAGACAGACAAAAGCCATAGCTGCTGCGACTTTTTCTAAAAAATAATAATAAAAGTAGAGGTACTTGTAATTTTACTTAGCAATGAAAATTATGTGTACTATATATTACCTATATAATTTTGAAATACTGTTTATCCGTAATATGACTAGAGATACATAGCTACTTAGGTGCTAGGAGGTCGTTCTAATGTTTCTTACAAAACATACTCATTATATAAGTAAAAATGTTCTCTTAAAATGATTATTAATTATCCAATTTTAATGCAATTTTATTATAATTATAGACCATAATAGAATATGTTATTACTTATTTATATAAATATTTTACAACAATAATTGAGGAATCTTCATGTATGTATACAATTATAATGATAGGAGTATCGTAGATATTTACAAAAAAAATCAAAAATATACTTATACAATATTTCTGCAATATTTACATTTTAAATTGTTCAAAAAATATATTTTATTATTCAAACAAGGTTTAAGTGGTATAACATTCTATACAATAAATATATAATATTCTATTACTATAAAATATAAGCTACATAATATGAATAATTCAAATTTAAGGTTTTTAAAAAATAAATGATTACCTTTGTAGTGGAAAAAGTATTTGATTTATATATTTATTATCTTATTAGCTACACAATATTTTACAGTATTCTATGAAATATGAATCCAATGCATATTGGTATTATGCATGTATAGATAATATTATATTATGCACAATAATATTATTACCTATTACAAAGGAAATATACGTTATTAATTTATTTTATATCCAATGTCCAGGTTAAGTGAATTAAATATATCTTCATACTGTCTGTTTATGATGTATAGATACATAGGTATACAACGAATATAAGTAATACAACCTATTAATATTCCATGATATAATTTAAATGTTTTTGCAAAATCTAAAAATATATTTGTGTATGATGAATGATGATTAATAATAGTAAGATGAGTTTCGACGCGATGTAATCGCTCAGCTGACAGATATGCTACCTAGGTACAGGCTTGTACGGTCTTACATAGTATCAATAGATTATTAAGGTATACAGACCAGGTAACAGACCGTTACATTCCCTATATACTTAGATATTAATTAAATTATTAAAGCAAACATCGACATCAATATGAATTAAATATTATTATATGTGGTGGTTATAATATAATTATAAAATGTATAATAGTATATAATTGATCACATTATAATATGTTTATGTTGAGTCTTAGATGTATAATAGCTTCTTTATGGTAATTGCGGTCGTCGCGCTCGAGACCATCCGGTGCATAATATTATTACTCTTGTTTTGTATTCAAAGTTTATAGGTGAGATATGACCATAACGGCTGACTAAAACAAGTCGTATAATATAATACACCTTAGTTGTGCTCATGGGATAAATTTAATAATATTATATTATATTATACACTTGTGTCCGTTAAAAATAAAATTGTAAAATTGTCCCTACAAAGGTTCTAAAATAATTACACATGTAAAAATTAAAAGGCTCGAATATTATATAGCACACTCGTTTTTACTGAGTAAAAGTGGTATAACTAAAGCGAATATACGCATATACTGCATGTGTCTAATACATAATACCCAACGGCCAACCTGAATTAAAGACACTGAACTACCATTCCAATGGTTAAAAACAAGCAAAGTTCGTAATAAATTAACCGTAGATAATTATAATACTGTCTATTTTTTCTTCTATGTAGAATCTATCTCTTAGTATAACTATAAATGAAATTGTATCTATTAAAATCTATATTAATGCAATTTTAATTGATAGTTCCACGCACTTACAAGAGAATCCAGCAGCGTACAGCACATGATAATATATTGTAATATACGAGGTACCTCGTAGTTACCTTCTATTACGCTCGACTAATCAATTATTTTTATTTGTGTAAAAATGAATCTTTTTTTACTTGTCCTCTATAAACTCAAAAACCACTGGACCGTATTAAATAAAAGTTATACTATAGATTCCTCGAAAATCAGGGAGATTTTGTGCCTTTCGTTTTTCAATCCATATATAGGTCACTATAGGGTTGCTCGCACGTGCGTTTTGTTTCACGAAAATCAAATTTTCTTGTATACACACAGCTACTATTGATATTGGTAAAAGGTAATAAAATAATTCTCATGATTGGATATAATTTTCTGTACTGTATTATATTTTTTCATTCAGGCCAATAAAGCTATTCCATATAAATATAAAATTGAGTAACAGGCAACATGCACTAATTATACACAAGAAACAAAGTATACTTATAGCCTGCTTATAGGTATAACAGCTGAAGCTTATGGAATCAACAAATTCTCGACCGATTTTGACGATTCAAGGAAGGTTTGAATAATATAAATTAAACCAGTTATTTTAGGGCGGTTTATCCGCTATAATAATAATAATATTAAAAAAACCATAATTTCATTTATTTCTGCTTGTAATTTGTTATAGGTATGTACGTAAGAAAAAAGTTACTTTCAACTCTACGCCGCAGGTGGGTTACTCGTCTTGGTCTTATTTATCCCCGGGTAACGCCGGGTAAAACAGCAAGTATACCCATTAAAATACATGCCATAAAAAAAATCTGCGACCAACAACGTACAAATTGCTGTTATTATTATCATACCGCAGTCGTCGACCCGCGCGATAACATAGCTGCTGCGGTAGTATACCTATCCGGCCAGCGTGCAGCGCCCAGTAGAATATTTTATAGTATAAAACATTGTCGGACCGTTTTCGATACACATGCGACATGCGAATATATTGCGATACACGTATTTTCGTATATACACAATACATATATTTGGGTAACTAAAGTACTTATATAGGTATATATACTATTATTATATTACGTTTTGAAACATTCCGAGGACGACACAACCAGTGTTTAACCTGTTAACGTTTAAATTCGAAAAACTCGTACACGCATTTGTTAATGATTATAATAATAATAATAATAATATTAATACTCACACACACACATTCTATGTATATAATATAATAGATACAAAACGCCGATAATCTGCGGTCTGTGTGGTCTCGCGTCGTTTTCGACTGTTATAATATAACGTTATGCTATTTGCGTGTGCGCGCCACACCGGGGCGACAGGGCCTAATACATAATAAATATATATACATACACATTTATTTATATTTCATAATATATATGTGGGTATGTATATATATATATATATATATATATTTATATATTTGTGTGTGATTATACACTGTACGCGGCGTATTAGCGCGGGACACGCTGAAGAACGCTCTTGGAGAGTGCACGCGTAGCCCCGGCCATAATATTTTCTGCGTGTGTATATGTACGTGCGGCGGATACCATACATCTATAATACCTGCTGGCGCTGGGTTAATAAATAATTATAGACTCGGTGCCTTGCGCTTACTACGGGACTGGTAAACAGAGAAAAAAAAAACCAGGTAGGCAGGCAAACTGGATTGATCATGTTTACCGAACGGACGTGGAAATTATAATAATAATGTATGTATAAAACGTACGTGTATGTGTACATAGAGGTAATACTGTGTGTACGCGTAAACGGTAATTCTTGGTGGTGGAGGAGGAGGAGGAGGAGGAGGAGGACATGGGGGCGACGGCGATTTGTACTTCGTTAATACAATATGTATTATTTTTGAGCTGCGGACGATTTTATATATATATATATATATATATATGCTATACGATTACGATTGAATGCTGCCTGTTTCGAACGAGTAATTTATGAGTTTTATAACTTAAAAGTAATTAAAGATTAGATTAGCCGAGTGGAGTACTACGGAAATACCTCGCAAAATTATTGTCTATTATTCCGCTCGCATAAGCTTTAAACACTTAAGTATATATAACTTAAAAATTATACTCATCCGAGTTTCGATTTTAATGAAACGGAGTACTTCGAAAAATATTCTGCTTCGGGATATGAAATTATAAATGCATGTTATCATTAACGAAAAACTGAAAAAAGTAATAAACTTAAAAATTATATCGATAAAAATATAAATTTTTAAAAAAAAATGTTATTTTGATTGAATATTATAAAAGGAAAATATTTTTAAAAAAATGTTAATAAATTTGAAAATAATAAATGTACAATGATAAAATAATCACCCAGTTTGTTTATATATATATATAATATTTATACAAAGTTTCTTCATCTAAAAATTATAAAAAATCATAAAATTTTCAAACTAAAAGATGAATATGTAATTTAATATAATACTGCGACTCTTAAATCTTTGCGATGGTAACAATGTTTAAAACATCAAAATCATGTACATTTTATAATGAAATGTATAAATACGACAATACGAGAGAACGAGAGAAGTTTAAAACGATAAAGCAAAAGATAAAAAGATAGAAAATTCCATTTAGGTCAGTTTTCACTGTATTCAGATAATATTAAGTTAAAAATCGATTAAGTAAAATGAGATATTTTCGTCCTGTCTCGCGTTCTGTTTTCAGCAGTTTTCACTGGTTCTGCAGTTAGAAAAATCATAATATTTGGGTACAATTTCTTTGCATAACGAACATGATGCATATTGCACATATAATAATATAATATATTTGGTTAGGTTACGTTATATGATATAAATAATATTTATTAAATATATTATTATATGTCTAGTGAAACCTCCCTTAACGAACACCTCCAAACAACGGATCTTTTTTTTAGAATAAACTACACAATTTCTACAAAGTGAATACTTTTGATATTAATCTGAGAGATTCTACAAACGTTTTACCATAATATAATTACATTATTTTTTCCTATTTATAATAAGATTTTCAAAATATTTTAACTAACTTTTATTTGTTTAACGTATTTATACATGTACATCGGTGTTGACTTAAAAGTTAATAATTAATAATCAATAATATTATTCATGCGACAATTTCGTCAAAAACTAGTTAAAAATCAACCTAATATATTACTATTAGTAGTATTAATAAAATTAAATACTTATAGGTAGTAATTTACATAAGACATTATAAAATATTCAAACATAGTGACCAACAAATCATATCTTAGAATCATTAAATTCAAATGTTGGTACATTCGAGATTAAAAATCTACTGTACAACAGAACATAGATTAAAAATTCATATTATAATATTTTACATATAATTCATTTCGTTTATGAACAGAGCGAGTACTTAGCGTTTTTAATATTATTTGTAGATTGTATTTACCAATAACAGTATGGAATTCGACAGACTCGTATGCAAACCATTAACAGTCTTTATTTCTGTTAGAGATAATAGAAAATGTGTTTGTCTTGTGTCTTGTGTTGTAAACTGTAAAGGACAACTGCATCGTACACATTCAAAAATTAATAAGTAGTTACATCAAAAATATATTTAATGTACTATCCATAACCTTTAGATGGGGGAACGGTAATCAATAAGTATCCACGTCAAAAAAATATTTTCATAACCTCAACTGAAAACTAGATAGGTAGATATTTTGGTGATTAATAAACGATACGGGACCACCCGGTCCTGTACTGTGATAAATAGTTCCCACCCGTTTCTGGTTTTAAAAAGGTAAAAAAAAAAAGATAAGTACATGTTTAGTTTTTATCTTTCCTCTAAATTTGGTATCAGATAAAGCTCTCTCTAAAGCGTCACTGAGTACTACACCATTACTATTTACTGTTCTGGTATACGATCTTTGTAAATGTATTCAAATCGTGTGAATATCGTGTAGGTATGTAGTAAACGCTGACAACCAGATGCTCAATATTGCTATCCTAACGGCATGGTAGTCCATCTATAAACAACTAACAAAAAAAATGATAATTGTTCGCCGTCCATTAGCTCGATATTGATTGTCGTGTAAACACATTAACATAATAAATTAAAATTTCTAATGGTACTAAATGCGTTACTAGATAAATATTACTTATAATTATATATAAGTCGGATATTAAAAATACGTATTGGGCACTGATTTTGTTTATCGTAGTGTTCCAACTAAGGACGTTTTGATCGTTTAATTTTTTAGCAAGCATTCGTTCTTCTATTCGTCATTGCTTGCATTTGTTGGGGCGAAATCAAATGCTGTATAAACGTTTGAAACGATGATGGTAACAACATAATATTATTATTACAACAGTGTACTAAAAATGTATAGTGATGACAATAAAACAAAAACTACTATTTCCCCTTTTTGATTAATTAGACGCAACTAAATATACATCACCGTATTTATTTTGTTTTATTCCGGTGAATCCGTACAAAACGTAAAAACACCAAATATAAGTAAAATATAATATTTCGAAACGAATAAACAAGGTTATTAAGAATTGTCATAATTAATAATAACAAGTGTTCGCTGTTTTCGTAATTTATATACAAATACTAATAGTCTGTTGAACAATTTTTATCATTACAATATTATTAAAAACAACCCAATGCGATAATGGTACCTATTTAATTTATAATAAACCTAAACCATATAGCGATAATTGAAAGTAATTTAAAATTTGAGAATATTTATTTTATTCTAATAACTAATAAGCTATAAGATTTTTACGCGAGTCTACAGAGGTTTTATTTATTGCTCAGAATATAATATTATTATATTATAGGTAATATAAGATTTTGGAATAAAAATAAGAGTACCGTTTTAGTTTCGCACGCTACCTTGGCTAATGTCCAAAAGACCTGGCCAATATTCATATAGCACATAGTATCTATACGTACTTTATAGCCAGGAATTTGTATAAAATAGTTTCGTGCATCATTTTTGAAACGACGAATTTATTTAGGAAATAAATCATCAACTTGACTGACGTCGGATGCCTTACGTGATAGAAATCATTTGTGCGCCTTGTAACGAAATGTTTTTTGATCGTCATAGTTAAATATTATGAATTATTGAATTGAGTAACAAATCGGTTTTGAATCGCATTTAATTGTAGAGCTTAACGGTAAATAATAATACTAACGATCAACAATAAATATGTGTATGTGCAGTATGTGCACACATCGCATACGTGTGCATGGTGATTGCTATACCTATAATTATTTTACGCAAACCTTTATATGCATTCATAATATTATGCATGTCTTAACATATACACATATACACAATGTACATATTCAGGTTTTTGTTTAACCCAAAATATTATCATAGGTCGCGTAGGTAATATAACTTCAAAAATGTCCTTCCGTTAGTTATTTGAATTTATTTCATGATGTTGACATTATCGAATATAATAGTTTAAATTTAAACATATATATTTTGTTAAATTGTAAAATTGAGTACAAAAAAAAAACGCTTGTTTTTTACAATTTCATTAGTATCACGAGGAAAATTTCGAATTCCCCTATTTAAAAAATATGTTTAGTGTAACAAAAATAAAATTGTATTTTTAATTAATAATTTTTGATCATCTAATCTTGTACTGCTAAATCGTATTAATTGATAAAATATGTAAGCTCGAAATATTTATTTCTAAACAAATAAAATCTCTTCGTTTTTTTATTAATTTTAATTTTGTAAATAATATTATGTAAACGTTGCGTATTACTGTGCCGTGTTCCACACAATATTTTACATAAAATAAATATTATTTTAATGACAATTCCACCATTAATTACTATGCACTATTCATTATAAATGTAAAATAATTTCGCACACATTAATATAATTTATGGGATTGTAATATTGTACTATCATTTTAAATTTGTAGTAAATATGTTTTATACAGATTATTATAAGATACTCAAAAGTATCCTCTATCCGTGACATGGAAAACCTATACAAATAATAGTGTAGTTTTTATTTTAAATATTTAAATTTATATTTATTCTCATTATATAAATAATATAATGAATGTTATGACATATATTATTAGTACATTTGTTTTAACAGCAATTATTATAAACTGTTATTTTATCTTTTGATATTTTGTCTTTTTTTTATGTATATTGTCCGAAATATTGCCCTGTGCAGAACAGATGACGACAGTATAGTATAGTTGCCAGAAAAAAAAAAGTATGTTTAACAAAAAATCTCATTGCCAGCCAGCAGAACTGTAACAGACAACGGGGAGTTAAGCTCAGGCTGTAAGTACGAACGAACGCGTCAACCGAGTGTCGTGTGATGTGCTTTCGGTAGTGAATATTTTTTCTTTTAGGGAGCTCGATGGATCTTAGATGGATTTTGATTATCGCCCTGCTTAGCGTCAGAGGTAATCCTTTTTCTCATAATATATTATAATTATTATTATTTTGTCTTATGAAAATAATAATTATTCACGTGGTTAAATTGTACACATACCTGTAGGTACTAGATTCGTGTACATGTTTTAATAGGATAGTTTTTTTTTTATATGATATATAACATTAAAAAGTGTATTATAAACATTCGTATTTTTTATTTTAATAATATAGCATATAATAAATTATAAAATAAACGACCCCATTAGGTCTGTACGGGGAAGTATTATAATTGGAATATGACTAAAAGGCCATAAATACTCTATCTGAGTAAAAATAGTATAATATATTAAACCGTTTGAAAAATATCAAAAATGTTTTTAAAAAAATACTTTTATATATTATATTTTATATAATATATGTATTATACTACATTATTTTTTATTTTTAGCAAATGCTTATACAATTTTATTTATCATTATTATTATTATTATTATTATTACAATAAATTATCGATAAGTACCTAGAATTTCTTAAGCAACTCAACGGGTTTTGTTTAATTTATATTATAATACTAAATTACTCATGTATATAGTAATTAACTACAATCATATTTTAACTTTATATTTTTTTTTGTCGTTTTCTTTAAGTTTTCAAATATTACATATAATTATATCTTAAAATTATTTTATTATAGTGTAATGCGTTTAAGATTTTATTAAACTTATTATTCAATTAGATACACAATAATATATTTAGGTAGAAATGTAAAAACCATTGGAAAGATCTCATTCGTCATACTGGTCGAAATTGTTACATTTATTTTCCGATTAAATTATTTTTTTTTTTTTACTTTTAAAAATGCTTGAAAACATTTACATATTAGCAAAACCATTAAGATAGTATTTATAGATAATTTAAAATGTCCTAATTCGTCTGTATAAAAACGCGAATTTTCATAAAATTGGAAACTCCCTTGCTCAACGCGATCTTGCCGCTCGCGACATTTCTATTTCTGTAGGGGCATTAGGTTATGTTGTGTATTAATAGTGTACCGACAGAACACAACTGGGACACTCTGGTTGCAATTTTCTATTTTTATATTACCAGCGGCCGTCTGGGATTTTTAAATACTCTCGTTGGCGATTATTTTATTTTTTGATCAATATACAGTCATTAGTCATTACCTTATATTTGTATTAGTTGTATTATTTTATTGTTTTGTCTATTGTCGATTATTTTTTCTTTTTTATTGTTTTAATTCAGTACCTTGTCTATCTAATATAATGTCTTGTCTAAAACTGATGGATCATTTACTATTTCATGATTCAATTTTACTCCATCGTTGATTTTGGTTTAGATACATTTTGTGAAACTTTTGCCAGTGTACCATCGGCGTCTATAGCTCCATCGGAGGTGGACTGTCAACCATACGTAGAGAAAGCCATCAAAGAATTAGTTACTCCAGAACCTATTGGTAGTTAGATATTTAAAATTTGTAAATTTCGTTGCATATTATATTCAGGAAGTGTATCATATTCAGGAAGTACAGAACGCGACCAAAACATCCAGAATGAAAGCCCCACAAGTGGAAGCACTCCAAATGATGATGTTACAGGCTCGAGTTCTCAAGATGGTAATTCTCCGGATGATAGCGGACAGAGTACACCACCCGAACCGGTAAAATAAATTACTGTTAATAATGACTACGATATGATTAAATTTAAATTATTTTTTGTATAATTTATAGGAAAAGTTCGAAAAAGAAGAAGAAACAACCAGAAACGAAGTAAATTTAAATGAAAGCGTTGGTGCAATAAATGAAATTGAAAATCATGATAATGAAATAATCAAAGCTGAAGAAATCAGTACAAATGGAACAACAGAAAATAATCAAGCACATAAAGCTGAAGAAGAAGATAGTGAGATTGAAATCGTTAATGAAGAAGAGGAAAATCTGGAAAATAATAGTATAAACGTCGTAGAAAATGAAGTAATAGAACCAAAAGAAGAAATTGTACCTATTATTTTAGACAAAGATGTAGTTAACAATAACTGTGGAAATTATAATTGATATTGAAGACATTAAAATTAAAAATGCTGACAAAATAGTAGAACCTAGTGTGACTAAGATACAAGTAGAAGAAACGATAGAAACTACTAATGCAAACATAAAAACAGAAACCCCTAAACAATTATTTAAAGGAACAAAAAAAAGGAACCCAAAATATTGGAAATTTGATCCAGATGACGAACCTGAAAATACTGTTCCAATTGTAAAACCAAAACCAAAAAGAAATCTAAAATATTGGAAAATTGATCCCGATGAATTTCCACTCGAACAAGCACCTAAACCAGCCGAACCTCCGAAATTACGTAATCCTAAATATTGGAAGCTCGATCCAGAAGAAGAAAAATTGTACAAGTTAGAGAAAGCTAAAAAGACTGAACAAATAAAATCAGTTCCTCAAAAAAGTAAAAGAAATCCTAAGTATTGGAAATTTGATCCAGATGAAGAGACAAAAGAAGTAAACGCCGAAAAATCTTCGACGATTGATAGTACGTTAAAACAAGATGTAAATCAAATTTTCAAAGGAACAAAAAAACGAAATCCGAAATATTGGAAATTTGACCCTGATGAATATGAAGATGAAATTAAAAAAGAGCCAGTAGTTAAAATTAAGCGAAACCCTAAATATTGGAAATTCGATCCTGACAATGAACTTGACGAAGCTAACAAAATGGCTAAAGAAGATAAAACAGAAGAAAAAGCTCATAAAAAAAATAAATATTGGAAAACAGATGAACAAACTGAAGACATAAAAATAATAGAAAATAAAGAAGAAGATAAATCAAAACAGAACAAATATAAGAAAGTAGACGAATCTAATGAAGATATAAAAAAAATAGATCAAAAAGAAGAAGAGAAACCAAAAAAAAATAAATACTGGAAAGCAGAGGAAGTTGAAAATATAATACCCAAAGAAATAATAACACCAGAAGAGCCAATCGCTAAAAAAAATAAATATTGGAAGACAGAAGAAACAGAAAAACCAAAAGAAGTGAAAGATGAAGATATAACAATTAAAAAAAATAAATATTGGAAAACAGAAGAAAAACCCGTTGATCCAGTAAAAGAAAAATTAATTGAAACTCAAAGAACTATGTATTGGAAATTAGACGAAGAAGTAAAACCATTAAAATGGGAAAAAGATACTAAAAACGAAAAAATTAAAACTACTGGAGGTAAAAATAATAGTTCTTAAGAAATTCGTTGATAGACAAATTTCTATGATTATTTTTATGTATTTAGATGACGTCACAATTGAAGAATACATACCAGAAGAAGATTTGACAATGGTAATAAAATTTAATTTAATAACTTTTAAATCATAACGTTAGCTTTGCATATTATTATAAGTTAAACAAATTAACGCTGACTTAAAAAATATGTAATGTATTTTTAAGTAACAATTTCTAAAAAAAAGTTGTAAATTATAAATAATAATTTAATACATTATTTGTATTAATTTAGGATGAAGTGGTACCAAAGAATCTAAGAAATAAAAGTCATATAAAACAAACATTAAAAATAGGCGAAAACACTGCACAGTATGATAGTTTTCTATCAAAAGTTGTAGATACTACATTGAAAGAACTAAAAAAAGTGTATGAAGTGGCAATCAAACCTTTGGAAATGACTTTCAAGTACCGAGATCTGAGTAACAGACATTTTGGAGGTAATTAAAATTGTTCATACATAATATATTCATTTTAAAATAGTTATTAAATCATACTATTTATTATGTTTTAGAGCCAGAAATATTCTCTAAACCCCTTATTTTATTTATGGGACCTTGGAGTGGTGGTAAATCTTCAATAGTTAATTATCTTTTGGACATTGAACATTCTCAATTTGCATTAAGAACTGGTAAGTGTAAGTTCATTATGCAGACCAAAATATGTAATAATTACTTTATACAATTTATTCTTAAAATCAAAATATAAATTGAAAATTTTTTCTTAGTGTACTTAATATTAATAGGTATTCAAGATATTTATTATAAGTTCTAATATATTTGAAAGTTATTTTTAATTATAAATTAAATACTCAAAATCTAACCTGGCGTAATTTTATGTTTACGAGTATAAAAATTATAGTATAATATTGATCATTGCGTAAAATAATTTTTAGTTCTTACATATAATAATTACTAATATAATGTAATTAATTAAATTATATTGAAAGTTTGTGAAAATATACATTATTTAAGTAGTAGTGGATTTTCAACAATTTTTTTTCTTGTAATGAGGGGGAGGGGTCATGAAAAATAATATGTAAAAATTATATTTTATAATATGTATTATATTATAAATTGTATAACATTATAAAAGCGTCTAGGGTGGTCTAGACCCCATGGGCCTCCCCTCCGAAAATCTACCACTGTATATAGGTTATCTTAAATCTTAAGAGTAGGACAGTAGATAAAATATACTGTCCTAAATGATAAGAAGACTCAAATTTCTAACTTAGTTTACTAAATATAAACATATTATTTCTGTATACACATTGTCTAATACTTACTACGTTTACTTGCATTTAAGGAGCGGAACCATCTCCAGCTTATTTTAACATAATGATGTACAATAATCGCGAAGCGATTCTAGACGGAACGCAATTAGCAGCAGACTGGACGTTTTCGGGTCTTCAGAAGTTCGGACAAGGTTTGTTGGATAAGCTCCGTGGACTCAAGTTACCTCACCCTTTATTAGAGAAGGTAAACATTATTATAATCTTTAAGTACATTGTATACATAGCTTATGGTTTCCGATTTGTGGTGTCATGAAATACGTTCATACAGTAATATTACCCATATAGAATATAATATAGATATACTTGTAACAAATGACACTCATTATTTTGGTTTTTAGAAAATCTTTGCGTTTTTATGTTATATTTTTTAGTAATAACCAATATAATTTTATAAATTTTATCACTTCAAGAAGAATAGTTAGATGAATATTTTTATTACAAAACAAATCAAATACTTACCTATTGTAAGAATAGTTTATTCAGTTTTTATTCGTCCACGTTTTATCTTTTAGTAATTAGATAACTAAAACAACAATGGAAACTATGTTACATTGTTTGTTGCTTTATTAACTTTATAGTGAAATATTATATTATGTTTTATTTTATTATATTTTTTTTTTTTTTTTTTTTTAATGAACCAATTGAATGACTATTTGTTATTAAAAGACTTACCTTATATTTTGTAGCTTCGTAATACAAACAATCGTGTGTGTTTTTTCCGCAGGTAAACATCGTAGAGATACCCGGAATATTAGAAATGCGTAAACACGTGGACCGGGTATTCCCGTTCAACGATGTGTGTCAGTGGTTCATCGACAGGGCCGATATGATATTCTTAGTGTACGACCCGGCGAAATTGGACGTAGGCCCGGAAACCGAAGCAATATTGGACCAACTTAAAGGCAGGGAATATCAGGTTAATAAGACGTATTATATTAAAGACGTACGAGTATATAGACCATAGACCATAGAGTATATTTTATTACCACCGTTAGGTAGGGTTTATTTTTTAGTTTGGTCTCTCGCCTAACAACGTTGTTATGCACATGTCTATTATGTACATTACTATATTATAATTATATTATTAATAAATAAAATTGACGCATTACATTTGTTTTCTCTATATTTCTCTGTGTCTAGACAAGGATATTGCTAAATAAGGCTGATAAAATTCGTGCTGAAGAACTGATGCGCATACAGGGAACACTCATATGGAACATAAGTCCGCTCATGTCCAGTGCCGAGCCTCCAGTCATTTATTCGGTGTCATTATGGTCAAATCCATACGAAATCGGGTCTCCGGCCAAGCTACTTCACTCACAAGAACTATCATTCTTGAAGGACATCCGTTCGGCAATCGACAGGCGTGTTGAAAACAAAATAGCCAGTGCTCGGCGATTCGCGGTACGTATAATAATAAAAATTTTAATATATAATTTTGAATTCTATAGAATATATATATATATAGGTATACATAGATTTTAACTAAAAATTACTCAATTAGAACATATTTTTACAGAAAAAAATTATTATATTTTTTAGGGAATAAATATATAATTATATTGATATTTAATCAAAGAGGTTTTTAATTTATTTATTCTGTTTTAACGTCTTACATAATAGTCATATAAATTTTATAGATTTCTTACGATTTAAATTATGAGAATAGTATTTTGCTCTAGAAAAAAAAATAAAACAATAGAATGTTACATGTTAAAATACGGGTTAAAAATTAAAAACATAATTAATCAATTGTTACCTTTTTTTTTTAATGAGTCAATAGATTTAATAGATGTATAATATAGTTCTTCGAGCTATAATAGGTACTAATTAAACATTTATTTTCGAGGTTTCAAGAATCAATTTGAATCCTCCACTGTTCTAGCCGGTTAAATATTAGGTATAACAAATCATCCCGTACCTACGATATAATGTTATATACTATTATAATAAATGATATTATAGTTGAACATTTTATAAATAATTGTATACATGATTATTGTGTCACAATGGTGTGTTACAGGTGAGGGTGCGTAACCACGCTAAGATGGTCGACTGTTACTTGACTACGTATTACAACCACAAGTCGTTCTTCGCCAACCGGAAGACCGTCAGCGATGACATCATTGAGAATCCACAAAACTATCACATCTACGAGGGCCTGAGCACGTTGACTAACATATCGAGATACGATCTGCCTGATCCGGACGTGTACCGAGACTTCTTCCGGCTTAACCCTGTGTATGAGTTTAAGCGGCTGTCCGATACATGTACGTACTTCCGAGGTTGTCCGATCAACAAACTGGACATGGCCATTGCCTACGATCTGCCCGACCTGATCGGTCAATACAAAAGACAAGAGGAGCAACTGGTGGTGGAGACGCCGTGAAAATGCCACGATGAAGTTATCCGAAACCCATCGTATATACAGCTGATATATTATATTGTTTAATATTCAAATATTATGGTTTTACCAATTATTTATTCGTTTTCGTGTAGAATGTTTTTTTTTCTCTCTTTGATTTATATTAAATTGTTAGATAATAATATGTGTGGGTCCGAAAAAAAATGTTGCCATTTCAAATGAACAAAAAAGTACATCTTAAAAACGTGACAACTTCAATAACAGTATATTATAATATAATATCACAGAACAGATGAAATATGTAATCTATTCTGTGATAATATCATGTATATGGTCATCAAGCGACGTGCATAACGGTAGAAACCGCATCATAATATTATCGCGGTAGTCTTTTTTTTACGACCGCCTTTTGAATTTATTAATTTTCGTTAATTACTATTTTCGGTCGAGTAAGATTTTGGGACCAGTGACGTGTTTAAGATGCTATTTTTAAGTTGGAAATGTGAATCCAACTAAATAAGATGCGTTTACCATATAGCGGCTTCCAAAACGGCTAGTTTGTTCACATAATTTATTGGCAATTGAACTACTCTGTGGGAGGTATGCGCATGTACATCGTATATTATTATATACAGGGAGGTGGTGGTGTTTTCTCCGATACCCCGCATGGTTATCATACGGTAAAACGAGAAAACACTACAGTCCGCCATGTATATATTGTGATTTGAGTTACACGAATGTTATATGTCAACAAACGAATTTGCAAATTATTATGAATATCATGTTTAACATGTATATCTAATATTTATCATCTACAGTTTAAGAAATATTTAATTAGAAAATCTTAATTGTGTTTTTTTCAATTATTATTAAATAACTGAGAGGTATATTTTGTATCTACACTAAAAATAGCTAGTGCTCACCGTCTAAATACCTTATATAATCCAAACCGCTATGAAATTGAATTATTGATTATATGCTTACAATTTACATATTGTAAGTAATAGATTATATATAATCACAGATTTATGAATAATATTAAGAACTTTACAATTATTTTTATTTTTACTTGTATATATTTAAATAAAACTATCAAACGGTTAATATATGAAGTTTCTTTAATGAAACGTAAAAAATGAAAATCAATATTTAGTCAAATTACTAATAATAGTAATTACAAACATCCATTATTCGTGAAATTTAAATTGTTTTTTCTACATTAATTGAATTTGGCTCAAAATTCAAAGACTTGACGTTTATATACAACATATAATATATACCAATTTATATGCTTATATAATATGTGGGTGGCATTGTATAATATGGTATAAGTGTATAACTGCATGTGTACATTATAATTAAATGCAGATTTTAAACTATTTTTTAATACAGTACCACTTTATTATGATAACAGAATAAATAATTATTTGTTTTGGAAAATAATTCAAAAACCTATAACCAAATTATAGGTTTGATAGTAAGTAAATTGGCTCTAATATTAAAGCAAACAACATAAATTGGATTCTCCTGAACGCAAATTTGCTGTATGAAACAATACATAAGAGTCGTCCTCTTTCTTCCTATGTAAAGATTTATATGCGCTAAAACCTAAAAACCATCCAAATATTTTCCAAAAATACTTAAATATACGCGCTTAGATTCTATGAAAAAAAAACATTTATTTCTTTAATCATATCTAATAATAAACTATGAACTAATAACTAATACAAAACTAATATCAATGTTCCTAGGTCTGAATCGATATTTTCTTACTAATAGATACGTAGGTACTAGGTATGAGGTACCTGATAGAAAAATATCATTACAATTTACTTATTTACCTATCTGTACCTAACTGTTGGACATATCCAGGTAATCCGCATAATTATATATATACCTATATTAATTTATTTCAAATATTTTTTTTTTATGTTGACGTTGTTGACAATAATTACTTTCGAAATTCATAAAAATACGTACATTTTTACTAAAAGATTTAATATACGTAATTTATTAATATTATTGAATAAGTCCTTAAAGATGAGAGAGTGGCGTTTGAATCTCAAGTTTGGTCATCCAAATTTATGATAATCAGTGCTAAATACGTATTAGCATAGAAATAAATTCTTATACGTGTTTATGTTTGGCGGGGCTGGAGAAAAGTGTTTTTCCTTATGCAAAATCTAAAAGATGCAAATTTCAAAAATAATTGTGTGAATCGCGAGCTTTATATAAGCTAATTATTTGCATAAGAAATTACAATATTATGAATGTGGAAGGGCAGGGAAATGTACATTATTTTCAAAGCAGCCGTTATATCGTGTGTTCAATTTTAAAGGTAACAGGAAATATTTCGAACCTTTAATTTGATTCGGGTTTTTTTACAGGGTACAGGACATATAAATACATATGTTTTTGATAAATTCTAATTTTCAATTTTTTTTATCTGCGCATGCGCGGTAAAATAAAAATTTTGACACTGGATTTGGATTGCTCTATTTTTTTTGAGCAACTTTGATCTTTAAAGTTTTTTGATATCTTTAAAATTGACATTTTTAATACAGTCGAAAGTTTTAAATTAGGTAATTTGAAATTATCGCATTTTTTAACGCTCTATCTTATAATCACACATTTATAGGTATAATTTATCGATAAATTCTAATGATATTTTTTTTAAAATTTTATGTAATAATAAATACATCTCGTAGTTTTAATCAAAATAAATTATTATAATAATACCTATAATTACAAATCCCCCTTTTTTTTTTTTAATTTTTTAATTTTTATAAGAAATTTACAATCTGTACTTAGGGCACAATAAATAAATACGATAAAGAAAAATGTATAAAAAGATTGAAACAAGTAAATATTAAATAAACAGTTTACAATAAATTATACATAAAAGGAACATGATACGTTTGAGGAAAGCAGCCACCCATTAGTGACAACAAATAACCTAATTTAAAACTTTCGACTGTCTTAAAAATGTCAATTTTTAAGATATCAAAAACTGTAAAGATCAAAGTTGCTTAAAAAAAAATAGAGAAATCCAAATCCAAGGTCAAAAATGGTGGTTCCTATTCAAGAAATTTTTATTTTACTGCGCAGATAAAAAAAGTTAAAAATTGGAATTTATCAAAAACATATGTATTTATAAGTCCTGTACAGTGTACCCTGTAAAAAAAAATCAAATCAAATTAAAGGTCATGCGTTCGAAATATTTCCTGTTACCTTTAAAATTGAACACACGATATAATACTAAAACTAAAAGTATAAAAACAGTACCTTTTTATGATATTATTATATAAATTATTTTTATTGAAGTATAATATTTGTATTATAAACACAATGAATATTTTGTATTGGCATTACTTTAAACTTTCTATCAAATTAAAATGATAGGGGTCATGAAAGATAAGGGTGTAACACGATTGTGGTCGCCCTAACCTTTTTAGTTGTACGGACCACCAATTGTGTAAAAAAATTTTTGAAGCCCACTAATGACTAAAAGTACAACTATATGTATACGATATACGCATAAATGTATAATATATATAATATTATTAGGTATATAATAATATTATTTTATGTTAGCTCCACAATCGCGAAGTTGCCTCGTCGAGACTCTTAGTCGAGTTAACGCGAGACGAGGCGCAGTGCACGAATTGTACACTTTACGCTCTCGTGTAGTCTAGCCAGCCTCTAGCTGTCTAGTGCTTCACTTAGTTTTTTCTAGCGGCCGTACAAAATGGACATGGTTGAAATAACAACTACGGCTGCATTGTGTGCATACGGTTATTATAGTTTCCTTTATTTAAGCCACTCAAAAAAAATTAAACAACCCAATAAGTGGAGATGGTGGACAACAACAATACGCAGAAACAGAACAAAGTAAGTTAGATTGATATTAAGTATTGACCTTAAGAATAAAAATGATGCAGAGAATTATATTTTGTACTACACTTTATTTTCTCACAACATTTTTCTTTCGGGCAAAGAAAATAGGATACAGAAAATGTATTGGTAGAATTATTGCATGAACCTTCGGGCGAGTTTGTAAATGTTACTCGAATGTCATTATCAGATATTGAATATTTACTCACCAAAATTTCACCTATTATTTCAAAACAAGATACTCAACTATAGATATAAACGTAATTAATGTATTGATGTTAAAACTATATGATCTACGGCCTAGTTTCACGCTGCCCTTTGGCTCATGGGTTGGGAACCGATAATTTATTTTAATATTTAATCAATCTATGGAAATATGCACTAAAAATGTTTCATATTTTCAATCTCAATACCATAAAAGCATGTCTTACAATCAACCAGAATATAATAAAATCATAAAATTTAAAATAACACTATTAAACCAACCACACTATAAACTATAAACCACACTATTAAAAAGTAATATAATAGTATAAATTAGTAATATAGCGCCAATAACAGATTGTTTTAAGTGTACTAACGATATTTTTTTTGTGACTTCGATAACTCGTTTAAACTTTTAAAGCATAACAAATGAATAATATCTAACTAGTAACATATTATATTGTAACTACTGTAAAGTGTAAAGTAGTTATTATCGAAGTAATGACTAAAAAGTTGAATTACTAGTCTCGTTAGTCATTATTCTGATAGAATTTAGTTCGTAGTTTATAATAATCATTATCCTTTGACAGGCAAGGCTATAATCTTACATAAAGATACAAGGCTGGTCACGGGTGACCAAGGTATTTTTTATACATTTTTACAACTATTTAAAAAGTTATTTAAACTTTAAAGTTGTTTATTTCATATTTCACCTTAAAAACATCTTTACTCAGGTACATATTATATATCCATAAGGCCATAATACAAACATTTATGTACAAAAGTCAAAAATAGTAATCGGTAAGCAAGCTGATAGCCGACCAATGTCTTATCAGTTTATCATATTTTGGCTTATCGCTACCTTTGTTATCACTACGAAAAGACCGCGATAATGATATAAACTTGTTCAGTGGACACTGGACACTGGACACTACTAGAGCAGCTCATATTTGCCTCGGCGGATAAATACCATAATATTATCCATATTTTATTTTTGCTTGCAAAAATACATCATGGACGAACTTCTAAATGATATTTTGGAATGCATCGAATTTGTGTCTGGAAGCGTATTGTCTAACCTCTCAGAAGCAGTAGAAACATGGGATCGAAGCTCACAGTTGTATGCAGGCATTGTTCAAAAAATTAACGTGGCTTGGAGGTAATAAAGAATCATTATGGGTTAATATTTGAATTTGAAGAGATATTGTTAAAGTTAAGATAACTATAAAGTCAAATTTGTATAGAATTGTATTTGTTTAAATTTAATATTATGACATTAGATAGCCAGATAGGTACTTACATTGATAATTTACTCATCAATTACATACTTCATATAATGTGCAATAATAATAATAATAATAATATAATATCAAGTAAAAAATTAAATAATAAAAATAATTAAAAATTACCTGCATTATAATACGAACCAAACATTCAATTATAAATTGAAATAAATGATAATATTAATAATAATTGGTAAACATAAAAAACAAAATAAAATATGTTTAAGAATTCTCTATAACAATTCAAAAATGTGTATTATTAAGAATTTCATAAATGGATATTTATGTATAAAAGTTGTATTTAAAAACACTTAGTACTATACTATACCTTTTATCTATGTCCAAGTTTATTAAAAAAAAATAAATATTCTTTAACAGTAAAATAGTACATTTTAGTAAGTAATGTTACTAAATTTATTGATACCTAAAATATTTTTTGTCACGTCTGTTTAATACATATATTAATCACGAAAGTTTAATATTTGATGGCAATTGAAGCTTTGATAAATGATTTTTATCTGTCCAACGGGTGTGCAAAATGCATCCCTCCCCTGCGATTTGTGACATGTTAAACACCTTAGATTGAAATTGCTCATTTCTCACCCTTACTATAGAATATAAAATATTATTCCTAAATAAAAAAACTGAATATGTCAAAAAAATAATACCGTATTCATTATTTCAGGGCTCCTTTGGATTCAGATTTTTTAGAAGAATTCCCTGATATTAGAAATAAAGTGGCAAAAAAACTTGAAGGGCTCGGAAATGACCAACTTTCTGTATTACGTTTACTTATGTAAGTATATTCATAATAGATGTATTATTGTATAAAAAAAAATAATCAAGTTTGTATTGAAATTGTATTTTTTATTAGTGGACACATGTTTAATATAAATGAATGTCTCAAAATTAAATTGGATAGAATTAACAATAAACTTGAGCAAATATCATTTGAAGAACATAATGAGCTTAAGCATTCAGGTCCGTGAACATGTCATGTGGATAGAAGACTGTTGGACATGTCTTCATTGTTTGTATCCTTTTCTACTTAGTTACTTAGTATATAACCATAGAGTAATATTAGAAAGTGCAATTGCTGGATACTATTTATCATCTAGTTACAAATACTTGATGTTGCTAAAATCTTATTGTGAGTTGGACAAAACACTTTGCTTAAATAATTTTAATAGTTTTAATAATTACAGTGGAAAATTCATATTATGAAATATCACAATAATTCTTATTAAAGTGGTTGTTATTGTAAGTGTATTTTATTTAAACTGAATTTAATAATATTAATATTAATAAATACAATTATTTATAAACATTAATATCTTCATTAATTCTAATAATATACAATGTATTAGTCACATTGAATTTTTCCCATTTTTGTTGTATACTTGGAACTTCAATATGTATTTAAACTGTTAGTAACATCAATATCATATTTGTTATATAAAAACATTAAATTTGTTAAATAAATTTTATTTTAAGAGAATATTATACACACTTGTGTTGTATCTGTCTTACTAACATACATCATAGCAAATTTTTGTTTAGTAGAATACATTTTATATTGTTAGCTTTAATATTGGAGTCAATTTACCTTTTAGCAAACTTAAAAGGTAAAAATATTATCTATGGGCTTATGGCATATCATATTATGATATACTTTAAAATGCTCATAAACTCACTTTAAAATTATAATATTAATAAAATTATAATATGCGATGCCATAGATAATATTTTTACCTTTAAGTTTTATATTAGGTAAATTGACTCCAATTTTAAAGCTAACAACATAAAATGTACTCTACTGAACACAAATTTGCGTATGATGTACGTTAGTAAGATAAAGAGAATACACACAGGTATAAAGTACTCTTAAATGATAAGTTGAAAGGTAGGTTATAATTTCAAGTATATTTCGTAAAATTATAGTTCATAATATGGAAGTTTTACAGTATTTTAATTATTTGTTTCTAGTTAAAAATATAAGTATACACTATGTAATTATGTAAATATTCTTTGATTATCATTCAATGAGAGTAGACATTGTGATAAATTCTAACCAAGTATATTTTTAAGCCTTAAAATTTCCCTACGTCTACAAATAGAACTTTTTACCTTCAAATTTTATTTATATTAGGATTTCCCCAAAAATAATAAAAAATATTTTCAAATAATAACAATTATTATTGATACTGTCATAATAATAAATAAAAAGCAATTGATTTTATTTTTTAATCATAATGTAGTTTTAATCTGAACACCTTTATAACATATAGGATATAATTTATCTATAGATACCTAAGTCCTAAAGTAAAAATATTTTTGTGTTATACATTTTAAATTGTTATTGTTATAACAACATTAAAAAAAAACGAAATCTTAATCAAATTTAGAACAAATTAAATATTAATTTAAGTTAACAAAATATAAATATCTTAAGTATTTAATTATCTATATCTTGAGCAATTAATATCCAAATTTCATTCAAAATATATTACTGGCTAATTTAATCTTTCATGTGTTATAATATAATTTGATACCACTAAATTAAAATATTTGTTTTTTTTTTTTTTTTATATAAATCAGTGTATCAATGGATCGATATAACTATAGTCAAAAAAGTATTATACAACCAGGAACTGAAAATTGAAATATGTTATGATGGTTTAAAGAAAAATATATTTCCTAACTTATTTAAACGTTTACAAGTTTTAGTTGTAGTTTTATACGCTATCTACTTGAAAATAATATTAAATAACAGTATATATACACATTAATTCATTAAATATATATTTATTTTTATATTAACTAGTATAATTATTAATGAATTTAGATATTATTATTATTTCTATGGCTTACTTTTTTATCTGTAAACTCGTGTTAATTTTATGTGATACATTCCCTTTATTGATTATTATGAATTGTCATTATTTACAATAAATTATGACAAAATAGTAACTCAATACATTTTGTCTTTTCAGATAGTTTTTTATATCATCAATTTTATCTTAGTATTAATTTGGTTATAAAAGTTTAAGTAGAACAGTAAAAAATGTATCATGAATGTCAATAAATTTAATATAAAAGTAAGTTAGAATAATAGGTATATTATAATATATTTTTTTTTTATTTCGATATTACTGGTAAATCCATACGACATTACAACAAAAGTATCCCTGTCATCAGTACTATTATTTTGATTTAACAGATCAAATTTTAATTGTTTTTTCTTTAAATTATTTTATAATATATTGAATATATCAGTGATTTTTTTGATTCTACATGAATATTTAATTGAATTTACTTATGTAGTATCTACTGTTATTACTTATTAGTAATAAGTTATTACATTTAAATGTTATTAATATTTAAGAAATAAGCTACCTTTGAATTAATTTTTTTATTTCATATATTTATAATACTCCACAGATTAAATAACTATATATCAGGGGTAGCCAGCGAGAAGAGACTCGCGAGCCACCAAATAAATTAATAAATATAGAAGAGCCAAAATGTAAAAATATATAGGTTATAATTATATTTATGCAATATATACATAAATTTGCGGGCCGCGGTTTGGCCACCCCTGCTATATATAATTATATATTATGATTTTAACTTAAATTTGCATGAATATAGAATACATTTTTACAATAAATATTTATATTTTTGGACATTTTTTTCGTTTTAGTAGTGAACACTAAAATAAATAAATTTTTTATAAAGTCATGCGTTTTATAATTAAGTTATAGAAAAATTACTTTCCTTAACCAACATACTTAGATATATGCAACTTGATTTTGCAATGATGTCATTAGTTGTATTAGATGAAGAATCAGCATCAAATCTAGTCAAAGCAATTCACCAAGATGAAAAGGATAGATCAATCATACAAAAATCACAAATTTATATGCAAAGCTGCTTAAGTTTAATTAAGTTTATTTCAAATAAAACTAAGATTAAGCAGCTTTGTGTATAAATTGTATTTTCCTTTATATTCTTTTTATATTGTTCCTATAAAATATATTGTGAAAAAAAAATAATTTTCTTAAAGCTCATTTTATTAATTGTATTATTTCTATTGTTTTTATCAATAAAAACAGTCTTAAATTATAACAGATAAAGGACTAATAATATGAACATATAATGTAGGTACTGAAAGCGATTAATATTTGATACCACGTTTGTGCATTTTAATTAACTATTCTTGTTTAATGGCATTGTAATCATTTCTTTTGATCCAGCACAACATATTTATCCATATAAATGAACACATTCCAACATAAATTACACGAGCAGCTGGCGGCACCAACATGAAATTAATAGCTTGTGCTGGCAACCAAAACACACAACTAGTTTTGAATGTAGGAATGAACTTCTGTCTGCATTCTTCAAAAAGATCTTTTTTACCCTCAAGAAGACTCATAGCTATAAACAATAAAAAACAAAGAGTAATTAGATAATAGACTTATATTTATATTACAAATTTAACTTACTAACGAAGAAAACTACGTAAAATGGTGGGGTCATGATAAATTGATCGATTAATAATTTTTTAACAATAATTTTTGGTGCAGTACCCACAAATGCTTTGTCCAACCATTTATACCTAAAAAAACATTAGTTTTATTTATTAAAAAATATAAAAACTATTAACTAAAATGGTTTTGAAAAATGTGTTATATTACCAAATGTATAAAATGTTTGGACAAATTGTAGTGCCCACTATGGCATATCGTCCTAATACATCTAAGTCAATCGGTTCTTGTGGTTCAGTTTTATTCTATGAAAATGTATAATATGTTAAATGTTTAATTTTGGTAAAATATATAATACAATGACGTTGGTTTAGTACTTTACCAATATACGTTTAGTCAATATTTGCTGTGAAAATTCCGCTCCGACACACATTGTACCATAGACTGTTGAATTAGCTATCATTGGATATTTTCTAAAAGTTTCCTTCACTACTCTTATTATTCTTGACATTTTTGAATAATTATTTTATTTTTTTAGAATCAAATGATTTAGGTTTAGATATTTATAATTTTAGATAGAATTTATACTATGTATAGATTCTACTCGCCTAGAATTATTAAACGGTAAAAAAAAATGTTAAGATTGGTCTATAACCTAGGTATTACTTACTATACATTTAAATAGTTTAAAAGTATAAAGTAATTTATTTTTACATAATATTGTCGCACCGAATTCGATACTACTGAGATAGCATGTGTAATGTGGTTTTGTTTCGTTTTATAAGTTCCCCCACGTTTTTTATTGGTTTCATTATAGTGTTCTAGCGCTGATGGTGTTGATTTCGAGTACAGTGTAATAGCTAAGGTACTTCATTATAAATTAATTCATAATAATCCACAGTCCACAGACGATTTATTTGACTCGTAGACGAGTACAAACTATGTATTAGTAGCCTATAGGCTATAATAATCACCAATATTAGCTAATTTATAAACAGTCAAACAGATAGGTAATGAAAACGCCAATTGATATTTATTTACAATGTTGATATGTTGAACATTCGTCTAGTTCTGTTACATTAATAACAATTAACAAATTTTCCTTATTCAATTCTATGAATTAATTACCTATAAGATTTATATATGTTTATTGAGTGCAAATTTAAAATTCTATGGAGGTATCTATTAGGCGTAGGTTTTAGTTTATTTCTACGTGCGATACCGCATGGCGCATACCAACACCAAGGATATTTTCTGTACCCACATATTAAATCAAAATTTTGGTTCTATTTTATTTTCCTTGTGTGTCAACTAATTTGAAAACCCTTTTTTTTAACTTAAAAATTTCTACATCTATGACTAATTGAAAAAAATAAGTTAAATATAACATTATTAAAAAATTAAATATATTAGAGTATTAAAATATAAAAGTTATATACATGCATTTATAATGAGAACTTTGTTCCTGAATTTTATTGGCTAATGAATCAATCCTCGGACTATATTCAGTTCAGTGGCATGTTGACCGCCGTTATTTTGAAGGTCAGTTGCCCGATCATTTATAAAGGGTGGATATCGAGTGGCTGGGTTGATGGGTGCTGGATTTAGTAAGAAATTGTTATACAAGACTACTTGACTACATCATTTGAATTAATTTGATACTTAATAAGAATAACAACTTCGATGGTTATACAAAGAAAACATATACATAGTAATTAATACTTTAATTATAGCATTTAAAATAAAGTGACACTTTTTTGTTGTGTATAGTATGCTACATTGCTATATGGGTAAGAATCAAGGGGTGGTAGGTTATTCAAAAAATGAATTGCCCGTTAAAATATTTCACTTCACCCTACCACTGATTTAGTTGATTTAAGTTGAGCACAAATGCTGTACTTAAATCTGTTCCAAGACTATTCCTTACAGTTGACTTATATAATTAAATTAATTAAAGAAAATAGCTGCTCGCACTAATAAGTAAATCTAAACATTGTCAATAAAGAAATTGCTAATTTCTTTATTAAAGTAAATTAATTTAGAAGACTTTTCCACTCAATAACAATCAAATTTTCACAATGATTATTTTCAAGCTCATTATTCAAATTAATAAATTTATTTCTCCAAATTTTACTTCCCTGAAATTCTATTACCTCCATATCTAAATTTTCAATATTTAACCACTTAAAAAAACTAAGTTTAAGTTCGTATAATTATATAAGGACTTATTAAAAATCTAAAGTTGTTTCTAGATATCGAAATTGAGAAAACCTACTTGAAAACAATTCGGATGCATTTCCTAATATGTTTACATATTTTATAATTATTGATTTCGTATTAAACTGATTATCTTCAAAAAACTTTGAATTTATCAATTGCTTTTTCATTTTTTTTTAACAGTTGCGGATGTCACTTAAAGATTGTGCTCGTGTCATAGGTTTGCTATCCCTGACATACGCTATTGAATCGTTGCATAATGATACACAATGGTCGTAGAGGCTGACTATTAAGTAGTTTTATTATTATTTCTGGTATTATCGTTGAGCATCTATATAAATTACACTATAGAATTATAACTTCTGATCACAAAATATCCCATTGTAAATATACCTATTTAAATATTTAATACTAAGGTTAACTGCTTGTCTAATTAGTGTGATGTACGTATATAAGGTTAGAAATGATTCCATTTAAGTTAAAAGTTTAAAAACTACTGATTAATTGCTGTAGCAATACAAAAATCAAGTAAATTATAATAATATTCATTTGGACCTCCGAATAAATTTTATACACAGTCCTCTTGAGTTAATAGTTGCGAAACTGGCAATCATACTGTAATTAGTTATCATATTTTAATATTGTCTGATGTGAAATTTGATAAATTGTTGCAAAGCACTGTACTCTGGTTCAGAACGAAGAAATATTAAGCACTGGCCATTGAAGTTTAACCATCTATGAAATATGTATATGTATATTATATACAGAGTGATTCTCTTATCGTCTATCATAATTTATTCAAAAATCTATTAACTGTTTTGAAAATATTTTTTTTACATAATTAACAGTCGACATAAAACATGTTTTTATGTTCTGAAATAGAATATTTTTTGGAGTACTTTATAAATTTTATATAGTTTAACATATTTATAAAAATCAAAATTTGGAAAAGTAGCTTAATTATACGAGTATGAGTTATAAATATTTAAAGTTAAAGTGAGCGGAGTAGTAGACAAAACTTTCGCCGAGTATTCCCGTACCTATAGCTGTCCGCTTTGCTCATCTAAAATATGTACATATAATTCATAAATTAATTTATTTTTTGTTAGAATTTCGATTTTAATGCATTGAAATATTCTGCTACAACAAAGTTTAAAATGTATGTTATAAAACAACAAAGCTAAAAACTTGAAAAATTTTGTTTTATTTCGACTAGAAATTATATAAAAAAATATTTTAAAAACCGTTAATAGATTTTTAAATAATGAGTGTTGATCGATAAAAGAATCACCCGACACTCAGTATACATATAGTTAGGTTTAGGTATCTATACTTATATAAGATATGTACAGTTTATCTTTTAAGTACTTCTTTGCTACAATATTCGTCGGTATACTACGTTCACTGAAAGTACCTATGTCCTATACCTAATACGTTCTACATTGCAAAGAGAACGCAATATACTCGCATAATATTTTATATCCACCTTACGAACGTACTGCACTACAAATTAGTGTTAAATGACCAAATAAACCAATTGTGTGATGTTACAACTGTTAAGTATTAAAGCGAGTTGACCTGCTTTAAAGGTAAGAATATTATCCATGTTAGTACGTACGTTAGTGTTTATTATATTTTAATTTTATAATTGTGATACACAGATAAAAAAAATAAGAAAAAAACAGGAATCTTATCGAAAAACCAGTTATTGTCAAAATCAATTTTCTTATTTTATTGATATAATACAAAAACGAAGAACGGTATAGACTATAGATAATTTAAAATGTCACCAAATGTTCATTTTCTGTACACTTGGTATAGTTTTTCGAATATTTCGACTGAGCTATTTGTAGATTAAAACATTTTCCAATCTTTTTTTCGTGTATATTATGTACCTATATCATATTATCGAAAAAAAGATGTTTCGCTTAGTCAAGATTTGTGAATTGTGGTAGCTGAAAAATTAATAAAGGTATAGAAGAAAGTTACTGAAAACTTTTCTAATATATAATTATATTTTTGCAACCACTTCTAAAAATTATAAATTACTTCTAATATTTCAAACATTAGCTAGTGTGAAAGATGAAACACGGTCTTCTCGTGACCTCAGCGAAAAGTGAACGTAATTTTCAACTTTAAAAATAACGCTTTCATACCTCAAATATTCAATAGTAGCCAGTAGATAATGAGAAACCCAATTGAATAGTATAGAATTTCGAAATATCAATTGTGAAATAATATAATTATCAATCAATGAAGTTCTTAAGACGAAATAATTCAAGACTCTAGAAGAATAAGACTATTTAACTATGGTATACCTTAAACCACTATACCACTAGTACTTTAAGTAGACGGGTACAAATATTCTGCAAACACATAAATGTTAATTACTATAGTTTGGGTATTAGGTACTTGTTAATTAAATATATAGAATTAAAAACAATGAATATATCTGTATGTATCTTAATATGTATCCCATATTAATAATGTATATTTATAACATTTTAAATATTTGAAACTCCTCTCTTTCGATTAATTCCGGTGTACATAATATGTTCTATATATTTGTAGTTTCGACCTGTATAAAGTTATTGTAAAGCAAGCAGAGATTGAATTTAGACTGATTAACATATCATAATATGTGTGGGGAAAATGTTTTATTGTTTTATAACGACCTACAGGATATGGAAATCGTATTCGACAGTAACCGCTCTCCAAAACGTGTATACATATTTACGTGCACAGTATGTATATATACAACACATAATAATCTAATCACGCCGGCAATATTATTATTCAAGGATTAATTCATTAAAAATTCAAAAATGTTTTGAATTCATGAGAAAATAATAGTATTAGGTTATTTTTGAAACCCGACTAAAGCCTATAATGCGGTAATGTTAACAAAACGTCAGCGCATGTGCGCATGTCTAAAACGTAGTTAAAACTATTCTCTAAACTGTTTAAACTATTTATGTCTATCGATGTCTATACCGTTTTCGATTAAGACGTCACACGTAAATTTTGTATTAATTGTTGGTGATGATAAGACGGTTGTGGATGCGTTAATACTCGGTTAGTCGGTAATGCAATTCAGCTTTTTCGCGGACTAACTTTAATTTTAGGTACGTTTGATTTTTTTCGCATTTATCCATTTCTTAGACCGTTTTAGTTGGGTATTTATAAATGAGCAGTTTATGTTGATATTATTCTTAAAGTAATGAGTCGGCGTAAATATTAATATAAAGTAAATTTAAATTTAAAATATTTAATATCAGTTCCAAAAATAATACTTGAGTATTTGAGTACTAACACTAATCACTACAAACTAGGTACTATTGCCAAAGTATATTATTGTTTTAACTTATTTTAATATGTATATAATATATGATATCATATTGTCTGTAATTTGTACAGCGTTCTCTATATAGTAGGTATGTATTATATAAATAATATATGCCTATAATTTCTAAATAACGATTTTGACCAGAAATTAATTCGCCAACCATAATAATATCAATATTATAATTGGTAGTCAATTCTTATTCAACAAATAGGGAATCGAGTCGAGTCAACCGACAGTCTTGTAGATTTTTTTAACGCATCAATACGTGATTATATTTACATATATACTTAAAACGTATGTGTACGGTGTACTCACACTGCTTGTATGTTCCTATGAATTATTCGGTACAAATTACAAAATACAAATAGATCGCGATATTCGTCATTCGGTACGTATAGGTACTTATATCAGCTGTATTGCATTTGCGTACGATTTATCTTTTTGAAAATCATTATTACATAATTATTAACGGGACACGATGATCACCAAATTAATCTCGCATGCCTAAATGTTGGCTACATAAATTATTATTGGTATAAAATATTATACATTTCAATTTTTAGTTAGGTTAGATATCATTACAGAAATTCTATAAATTTTCATATTTTATGATTTTTGTTGCGTTTATATAGTACCTAAAATATTTCTAGTTTTCTTAACTCTAACCAGAAACGACAGAAACCATACGTTTTAATGATTTCTCATACTTTTACTATATGTCTTGAACGCAATGCTTCCAGTAGATATAATATAATAATAAGCGGAGATGTTGATTATTTAAGAATTATATAATACATATGTTTGATCTTTGATATAATGATATCCATTTAATAAAAATAAATAAATACACATTTTAAATATTTATACCTGAAAATTATTAAGAAATGTTTTATTATTTTTTCAATGACCAAGTCTCGAGGAGCAACGTTCAGCGATGCATAGGGATCTCCAATAATTAGTTCAATTAATATTTTTAATCGTTAATCGAGGGTCACGTTATTAATTTTAAAAGTTGCCCGTGACCATAAAAACTTAATGTAACTATACGTGTAGGTTTACCCAAAGAAAGTAAAGAAAAATAAATCAAATGAAAATCAATGAAAACCTCATTTAATTAACCATCAAAATTCAAAAATAATATTATTAAAATAAATGTTTTATCTGCGGGTCATATAAACTTTGTCCAAAACTCACGCGAATCGCTATTTAGTTACCCCTGCAGTGTATCTGCAGTGCAATGCATTACTCTGTATGGCAGTGTTACACGCATTCTGAACGTATATCGCGGCTGGTGCATGCAGCGGTATACTGTACAGACACATTATAATACTGACGGCGATAGTTTTCATACAGCCAATTACGTCTATTGACTATGATGTGATAATACTGTATAGTGCGTTCGTTCTCAATTGAATTCAGTATTCACAATATGATGGCGAGACTGTCGTTCATTCAATTTGCAACACGATTTGCTGTTCAAATACTGCACGTTGTGATACAAAACGAATATTATATGAATATAATATTATATGGGATATTATTATATTAATGATATTATAATATTTTGATATTCAACCATTCAGTCGTGTGAATAACTCATTGAATCGGTTTATGTCACTATAAATTGTTTAAATAATATTATACAATTTAAGACTCCCATTTATTTATAGTTGAGTAATTAATATCGGTAATGATAACATTCAAAAATCAAAAGTTGGGCCTAAATCACTTACCCTCTGAAAGAGGTACGAAGGATGAGTACTAAAGGGAAGAAAGAACATATTTAATAATTATATAATTTTTATTAAAAATATAATTCAGTTTATGCATACAGCCATATCGCCCATATCTACAGGTAAACAGTGACGTAAATTAACTTCAATTTCCGATGATGCAGATGAGAATTAATATTTTAACTTCTAAACCATCGGCAATCAATACACCAACTTTCTTTGTAAATCTCCGCCTAACAAACAATTTATTTTCCTTTGTCAATTTTTTCTTTTATAAAATTAATAAATAAATATTGACTTATTTCAATAGTAAAAACTGTATTATTATAACATTAAAAAGAAGCAATTTACAATTTTTTATTTTAAACCGAATTGACGTTTTCTATAAAAACATATTGAATTTAATTCATTGATTACTCAGTCGAAATCAATGCTATTACTTTTTTCAAGTTGTAAAGTAGCTAAACAACTTAGTGGTTTTTGCCCCATTGTTGTTCCAAAATATGTTTGTTTTAGCAGGGAAGTGATTACTCACAATAACTTGCTGGTTGGTTGGTGTTGGTATGATTAAAAATTTTTTATTGATTCTGTCATTAATCAAAAATATTTTTGTCTTATATATTCTATTCTTACTTCTAATTTTCCAGATACTGAAGTGTTGTCGTATTTTTGATTAAAAATTTTATTAAAAATTCTTAACTCTATCTTCAATTCACGTGTAGGTATTGCCGGAAAATGGTTTACGTAGTATAATTGATATAAAAATATTAAAAACGACATTTGTACGGCAATTACAACTATATATATACAGTGTATAGGTACTTATCATATTTGTTAAATAAGCAAATATATAGTCTTTTGAAAATAGAAATTATAAAATTTTTTATGATTTTCTGATGGTGCAAAAATATAAATTTGCACTATTTCCAATTCGTGCAACTGCGCGTATTGTCATCGTATTGAGATATATATCGTAGATATGTGTACCTATATAGGTAAACCGTAAATAGCCACATAGGTACTGTTTAATAAATGTATAATACAGTAGGTATATATTTTTACCTTTATGGCTTTATCTATCTATATTATATTTAATATACTTATAATATGAGTACAGTAAGGTTTATGTATTATTGTAACTATGTAATGCATATTTGTATGTAATATAATATGTATATTGTGCATATTATTACATGAAGTATTATACTAAAATATTATCGAATAGCATTCTTTTAAAATCACGTTATATGGACCTATCATCTATATACGATGTGTCGATGTTATATGTTTGTAGCGTGTTAAATCTTATAGGGATTTGATTATGTATTACTTATTGCATAATAAGCAATAAAACTAAAAGTCCAGAAAGGTAGTAGGAGGTACACGTATATTTTCTAATACTGTTACTGTAGTATATAATAGTGTTCTGTTTATTATATTATATTATTATATATTATATACATTAAAACTACAAAAATGAAGAAAACTAACATAAGTTTGGTTAGTTCCGCCAGCGATTTTATTTGTTTAATAAAGTAAATTAATTAACTAAGACAATTTTCGTCAGTTGAAATAAAAATAGTGGTTCATTAAAATAAAAACATAAGTTAATACGCAATTATTGTACAATGGTCGTGTAGCATGAAGGTGCTTTGGACTCAACAACGGCTATGATACATCTGAAAATGCTAGCTGTATTAATGCGGACTATCTAATATTTCAGTCACCCACTAAAAGCATTTTTACTTTTTAGTATTTTATTTTTAATTATTTACATGTGGTAGAAAAATATTCTTTAGTTAATGCTAAATCATTGCCTAATTGTCATTATGCTAAACGGCTATACTTATCCACCAGGCCTTTAAAAAAAATCGGAGGCCGTGGCGCCGCCGCCTTTCGGTTACTGCCTTTACCACGCCACTGTTTTAGTAAACTATATAACTTCGAAATTTTGATTTCATATTAATTATCAACAAAATAATAATTAAAAATATAAATGTACAATAGCAATTGGCAGGTATCAGTTAGTTTAAATTATATATATATATATATATATATATATATATATATACTCTATATCGTGTAACCATGTAGGTTGTATCGATTGTGTACCTATTTGAGGGGAGCTCATTGGCGCAACTATAAGATATTGGAGCCCCAATAATAGGGTAAATCTAAAAACTTTAGTTATTTAATTATTTTCAGTAAATTATTGTTTTTTTTTTTAAATTCATACTGTCAATATTGACTACGGGCTACCTACCCACTGATAAATTAACATGCTATTCAATTTTATTATAAACCAGAGCAATAATAATGACAATAATGTGTATTGGGTACTCATCTGGTTAAGTTATAATAATTAACAATAATTAAATTATATTACATAAATTATTGAAAAACAATTAAAAACAAATCTTCAGTGAAGTAATAACCAAATAAAAGTATTTATCAATTGACAATTTTTTAAAAACTATTATAAGTTAATGCGGGTTATAACATGTATATATGTAACAAATATTATTAAATTCTGAAATGTTTGTTCTGCCCAGAAAATCAGGTTAAATAAATAGTAAGTAATAATAAGTTTATATGGTTATAGACGAATAGATGTTATAGTATGTTCAATGTTGTATTGTACATAATAGTTATAGTAATTAGGTACTAATTAGTATTAGTAGGTAACTACAGTAAGTAGTATAATAAACATTATCATTTTTTCTTTGTAAACATAGATATATCGAGCAGTTTTATTTTAATTAACAAACCTTATTTATGTAATTACGTATATTAAATATCCACTTGGTATATAACTACGAATATAACTTTTTATAAATATTAATTTTCTTTTAGTTATTAAGCTAATAAACTACAATTATAAATTGATCATTAAATATAAATATATAATTATTTAACTGAGTACATTAACTTTTCTTGCTTTGACTACAGCTAACTGATTAATGATTTAGCTAATATCTAGGTTATTAGCTTGTTTTTTTCGATGTTTGATATAGAAATATTTAATGCACTACTTTGCTCCATTGAATTTTTTAAATAGGTATTTTCTCAGCTGTAGATATATTATTTGTTTTAACAATTGTTATTGCTTACTGGTTACTGTTATTGTTATATTTTAGGTATTTGTTTGGTAAGTATACAATTTTTTTTTATAAATATGTAAATATTAAAAAGCTATGTTTTAAATTTGCATATTATACGTTCAAGACAAAAATATCAGTATTACCTAATTAGTTTGTAATATTTAACTTCGTATTTTTTAAAATTATGTACATAATATTATAGTCAATTATTAATAATATATTGTGGTACTTCATGTTTATAACATAGAAAAATCAGTATAAGTATATCAATTGCCAATTATTAATTTTATTATTTTTACATGGAATTTAAAATAACTCTCTAGTCCATAGAAGTATAACTAGTATAAGACATAAGTACCTACTTATTATATTATATAAATATAAATATTAAATATAGTAAATAGGTACCTAGTTAGAAGTATCACAGACATATCTATTGCTTATTTGTATAATACTTTAAATATAGATAGGTAGTAGGAATAGGTGGGCAGACGTGTCATGTAATCTGGTACCTACCTAATCATACAAATATTTATGTGACATCACACTATCATAGTATGTGTTTGTTGTTTTTTCAGACTTATCTACTTTTATATCCATATAATTTATTGCTTATCGTTATTAATACCTATATCATGAATTATAGGAATTTATAAAATTCACAATGACATAGCTAGTGCTTTTCAGATTTTACAAGTTAACCCAATAATAAGCTTCAATTAATTTATGAAGAATAATATAGCTGCATTTAATATTTATGCAGGTACCTATCCAAAATAAACACCGTGTGTAACTAATTTTCATATACTGGTCTTATTTTTTCTTATTAATTATTATAAAATAAAGTTTTAAATCGAAACATAATTTAGATTAGATACATTTTTGTATTATATTATATACAAATGACAATTTATATAATCTTGTAAATTTTATGAAATTATTTCTTACTTTAATAGGATTAAGATAGACAATAAGCTAATAATGCATTTAAAGCCATAGTGGTATATAGATATACTGGTATGCATCAGTAATATCAAATAATAAAAGTGTAAAAGTTGCTTGGGGGGGAGGCAAACATTTTAAATTACCTTGCAAGTAACTCTAAAAGTCTAAAGTATATTATTTTTTTAAATAATAATTTATATGTTAAATTTTAATGTAAAATAACTTTATTTATGACAGTTAACATTTTTCTTCAATTATTGCAATCTATTTAAATTGAAAGTATTAAAGATATTTAGAAATTTATGATTTATCAGTAAATAATCACATTTTTTAGAGGTTTTAATTAGTTGATATTATTTCAGCTCTTACAAATATGTTCTAACATCTTGAACGGAATGTTATTACTTATTATTGAAAATGTAAAAGATACATAATCCAATTTTTAAATTTAGTATTTATTCATAGAACTTGTAAACTTAATGGTTATTAAAATTATATCATAATTTATAATATTAAGTAGGTATATAATTTAATTGGAAAGTAGAGTTACTATATATTTTAGTGAATATAAATGATAGTTAAATAGTATTTTAAAATATTTTTTTCAAGTCACATACTTGTAAATATAATCAGACTAATTTAAAAATAGCCATTTTATTGATAATTTTATGGTTTTTTAGAAAAATAGTTATTTAATTTAGTTTTAATATTAATGAAATATATATGGTTCACTTCTCATTTATAAATAGATAATTTTAAAACTTTGAAATTTAAATTTGTGGTGATGAATTTTGATTTTGTGTGCTAGTTATCTTAACAAATTTAATTATACCTATATGGTTATAACCAGAACTTAGAAAATCTAGCAAATGAATATTTTTGTTAGTTCATCCTAGAACATCCAAAGTGAGATATAAATATGTAAATATGTTTCACACTTCTTTGATGTCATACTCAAAATTTAATTTTGTAATTTTTTTGCATATTTACTGGTTTTATTGCTATTTAGCTAATTTAGGGTTTATAGTGCTATTTTAGTGTATATTTTCACATATTTTTAAAAATATAAGAAAACATTTAATAATTCAGTGTAATCTCAAGGTAAATATATAAAATAATTTAATCATAAGTAAACTTTTACATATATATTTAAATAATTTAACAATTTTGCTAACAGTTTATAATTCAACCAGTCTAGACAGTCCTTGACGTCTGTGAGCTCAAAAATTTGTAAAATTACATTTAATTTTTTTTCAAGTTAAATGCATATTTTTTGATTTTTTGTGCTAGTTATAGTGCATATTTAAAAGCTAAAAAGTAACATTTTAAGTGATCCAACTTTTAAGTCCTGGTTATAATTAATGAACACAATTGTCTTAAAAAACACTATAAAATCAAAGACAGGGCTTGATAAATATTGGGTATTTGAGAAATTTTTTTTAAGAAACCAATTTAGTGGTAAGGTTTGGTGGTACTTAGTCAGTACGATTTTATGCACATCAATAAATCTAGATAACTGAATAAATACAATTTGTTTTAACTAATCATAACTAATTCACTAAATAACACAAAACTAAACAATAAGTAAATAATACAATTAATATTGCATTAAAATAAATAATAAGTAATAACTAATGAATTATTAACAATATGTAATAATTGTGTAACTGTCAAACTGTGACAATCAGCCATAAATATCTAATAGTTCAATTTATCTGATTGGCTATGGAGCATTTAAATATGCAATGCACTATGCTTATGCAACTACATTGCCATTAAGCCAGCCTTGAAAAAGGTATAATGACAAATTTTCTAATTTAACTACATAACATAAAATAATATAATTTTTTAAAAATAAACCAATGTTTATTGGTTATCAACAATTTTTTTAAACATTTGTTATATTTAAAAAACAAATTATTAAATTGATACAATATGATCAATCATAGAAACCTTGTATAAAATCAACATCATATACAGTAACAGTTTTTGTGAATATAATGTTATGTTCATGTCTTAAATGCTCTTTCATTTGCAATTTTGAGCTGAATTTTTCTTCACATTCTCCACAGTCATAGAAATCTGTTTTGCCATGTATTTTACGTTCGTGACATCTAAGATTGGATAATTGGAAAAAAGTACTGCCACAGAAACTACATTGAAAATCTCCACCATGTGTTTTCAAGTGAGTTTTCAATGACGCACATGTAGCAACCTGTAATAATTAAATATTAAATAATTGTTATTATTAGCTACCTATTAAAATTGTGCAAATTTTACCTGAGCTGGACATAGATGACATTTGAATGGTTTATCTTCACTATGAGTGATTATGTGGTTTTTTAACGTATTAGAATGACTAAATTTTTTATTGCAAATATGGCATCCATAATTTTTTTCCCCACTATGGGTCCGTTGGTGAGCTACTAAGGTACTTAGATGTGAATAAGACTTGTTACATTCAATGCACACATATGGTTTATCACCAGAGTGTGAGACCATATGATATTTCAGACTATTGTACCATTGAAATTCTTTATTGCAAATTCTACATTGATATTTCTTAATTCCATCATGTTTGCGCATGTGTTTATTAAGGTATCTTCGATTTTTAAAACTAAGCTCACAATAATTGCATTTGAAGGGTCTATCATTTGTATGCACATCACCATGCATTTTAAGTTTATAATGGCAGGTAAACTTTTTATTACAAATTTGACACTCAAAAGGTTTTTCACCAGTATGTGTTCGAATGTGTTCCTTGAATCTAGAAAATTGTGTAAATGTTTTGCTACATAATGTGCATTCATAATATTTTTGTCCAGATTCTGTATACAACGCCCATATAGTACCAGGCTTTGGGCTGTCATAGTGCACTTTCAAATGCGTTCTTATACCTGAAAATAATAACCAAACCAATAAATTAACTTTTATCCATCCAGCCAATATAAATAAAGTGTTTTACTATACAATACCTCTTTTAGTATTGTAAATTTTTCCACATAAGTCACATTCAAATTCCATTTGATCACAGTTGTCTCTTCGATGTCTAACCAAATGATCGGCCCTAGTAAATTTATGTCCACACAACTCACACTGATATGGTTTGTCTCCAGAGTGACTCATCATATGATACTGTAAATTCCTGGCTTGTTTGAATAATTTATCGCAAATATTACATTGAAATTGAATAATATTGTGTTTCACTTCAAAGTGGTCTTTTAATTCTTTCGTAGTTTCAAATTTGACGTTACAAATATCACATATGTTCTTTACTTTATTTTCAAAACATTTTTGATGACGTTTTAAATGGAGCATAGCTAATGATGGAAAAAGATAGTGTTTATCACATAGTGAACATTTGAATACTCGTTTTAATTTCTTCTGTTTATTGATGTTTAAAGGTAATGCTATACAATTATGAGATTGGTGTTCATTCTCAAAAATTAGTTCACAACGTAAACATTTAAAAATATTACGGAAAATTAGATTTTTGTCCAAAAAATCCTTGACATCTTTCCCTAATATCAATTCTATATTTTCCTTGGCTAATATCTTTTTTTCATAAGATATAGTTGACAAATATTTATCACTGTCTCCGTCCATCATCCTAAGAATTAAAAGTTAATCATTAGATCATCAATGTACTTAATATTATTAGTTTTTAGTTATGTATTTATTTTGTAAATAAAATCTGTTACTTAAGATCTAAGTCTTACTTCTACAGCCAACATGAGAAAATTAAATTTTGTTTGATAATGATCAACTAAAGTAATGAAACCTCATATTATTATAAAATTTGCTAAACTAACATATTTTAGTCTATTAAAAATACCTTATAAATTTAACATTTATTTAGAACATTAATAAATTTTGAATTGTGCATTTTAAAATATTTGGTATTAAGTTTAAAAAGAATTTATTTAAAATTTTAATATCAAATTAAACCGTGAGATGTTGTTAGGTACCTATGATTGAATTGTATTTTGTAGTTAGTTGTATTTATAATTAAACAAAATATTAAAATGTCGAATTAAAAAATTTTTTAATTTTAATTAAGAGGTGTTTATTTTTTCATTTTAGATTTATGAGAAATGAAATTTCTTAAATTTCTATATTTTATCAATTAAATTGTGAGGCAGATATTCAATTTATCAAAGGTATTAGGTAGGTAGTATTTTTTAATTGCTAGCAATTAAAACAGACAAACTAAAATATAAAAGTTTATTCTCTGTAATATATTTCTTTTGACCATCATCAAATTATTTTATATTTCAATACTTTAGTTGTTAATGTTATCAAATTTGTCTTTAGAAAATAATAAGGCTAAATTGGTAAAGTCAATTGTGAGTATTCTTTAAGTAATATAAAATATTGGAATTTATAACAACGACCACACATAAACTGAAATACAGGGTTGTCGATAAGATTGAAGTGTATCGATATAAAATCACTTTTTGCAAACACTTACCTAGATGACGTGGACGGAGTAGCGATAGTTGACATAAATCGATGACAAATTTATAGAGACGACCGAGTTACCATCGAAGGAAACTAAAAAAAAAAAATTAAAAACTAATTTTTAATACAAAAAAAATCTTGAAAAAAAATATAATATTTTGATAAACAAACATTATACCTATTTTGTTTATCGTCCGACGATGGGCGGCAGTTCATTTGTTATCAGTCGAACAGACGAAACCTCTGATAGTCTGATAACGTTCAGTGCCCGTCGCGCTGAAAATAACAAATCTGAACTCGGTCGTAATCACGTAGATCAAGCCAATCGAGAGGTATTGAGTTTATTGTGTAACCGCCCGGGCCATGAGATTCCACACTCGTGTGATTGTTTTCCGACGCGACGGAAACGATCGAAACGTTTCGATCGTAGCCCTACCGATCTCTACAGCTACAGAAGATCACGTCGTGCCGCGACTTCCGCAAACGGTTTCGTTCGATGTCAAATATTTCGAGTCGTCTCGGCCGCACGCACTGTCATTACGGCGCATTGGTGTAAATAAAAAAAAAAAAGCAAAACATAAATTACAGGTGAATATATTATTACAGGTAACACAGGTACCGCGGCGGTGAGGCACCTCAATAATACAGGTGAGGCGAAACACAATTGCCACACTGCCGCCGCCGCCGCAGCAGCAGCAGCAGCAGTGACTCTGCTTACAGTTCAATTGTTTTTTTTTTTTTTTTTAATTTTTATAATAATAATTGTTTTTTTTTCAAATATTTTAAATAATTTTGTCATCGAAAAATGAACACATCAGTTTGCTTACTACTGCGGTATCGACGGCACCCACCCACTACGTTCCCGTGCACATTGTATTACCTTATCCGTTAAGTGTGAGTCGGGGTTCTGGTTTTTGTTTACTGTTATCTGCAACTATCTGTCCCAAAAGTCCTTTGGGTTTCAATACTCAGCACTGCCAGCAATTTGCTGAGTCGCTTGAAATCTGCTGTGTGTCTGTGTGTTATTTATTATTAATTTTTTTTTTTAATGTCAGTTTAACTGTGCAATGGTGTTTGGTGTCATACAACATATGGACATCTCTGCTATAGTTATGTGATGAAGATTCTGTGAATACTTGCACATCAAATACATATCACAACATACACTTATAGGACAGTCAAAGGTTGGTGATATTTAAATATTCTCTTTACTTAAACTATTGATTAACCTAGTTATACTAAATGTAAAGTATAATTGAATTACACTCTGACTAATTATTTAATCCAATTTTTCTATATTGTTACCGAGTCTGCCGCGTAAAAATCTTACCTACAGTTTGTGTTTAAATTGAGTGTGACATTATTGTATTATAATGTTTGGGCATACAGCCGAATATTTAGTTTTTATCTTTCAACATTTTATAATTCAAGTATTTTTAGACCTGCAATTATAAAGGTACTGATAATCTTTTGACCGTTATTACTAAATTATTTTTTTATTGCTCAATAAATCTAAAATTGATAACATTATTGCTCTATTCAATCTTTTTAAACAAGACTTTGTCATGCAGTTTATATCTTTCAAATTATCAAAAAATTTTATTTAAACTATTTTCGAGAGTTTTGTATTTCTTATTTTAATAATAATTTATGTGGGTGTAAGAATTTAGGAGTAAAATGATGATTACAATTTATCAATTTAATTATTAAAATTCTTATTTTATATGATGAGATAAAAATATTTTAATAAATATTCATAGGTGATACCTAATAGTAACTAAAAACAAATTTAACGACAAATTAATAATCCACAAAATAAAATTATAAACATTTTTATTTAGACAATTTTTAAGTAAAAGTAATAACTTTTTTTTAGTGATTAACTACATGTTGACAAGATAACTTTTTTCTTGTAAAATATAAGTATAGTTATTATCATTAGCTTAATTTTTGTATATTTTAATTTTGGTAAGGTTCCAAAATCAAATAATTTTATAAATTTTAGTGTAATGTGTATTATCGTTAAATGCTAACAAATAATAATACTATTATTATATTATTTCTGTTTACCTGTATTTTTTTAGTTTTTCCATTATAAAAATAACTAGTTATTGACAAATAGTATGTCCCATTGATTAAAATGTTTAAATGATAATAATAAGCAAATAATGTAAATGTAAAACAGTACCTATTGAAATAATATATAATTCACTGGCATGTATATTTTTGGAAAATTTTATCAACATTTTGTAATTTGATTGAAGTTTAAAATATTATGAATAAAAAATATTTATCTCATTTAAATCTTTGAAATTATAAAATTATCACACAACAATATATTATAAATTGCTTTATTTACACTTAAAAAAATAATAATAATTTAAATTTTTATTTAATTTGAAAAATAGTATTTTAAAAGGTATAAGTAAAATAATTATTTTTCTTTTAACTATGTAAAGGTAAACATATATATTTTAATTTTAATTTTAAGGATTAAATTATTCGTCTTTTTTTTATCTAATAAAACTAAAAGTGGCGATGTAGAAATGTTATATTTCTAATGTATCAATTAATAATACAATAAGAACTTTAAAAAACAATTTTGATTTGAATTTCTCCGAGCATTAAAATATAACAATATTTTAATTTTCACATTTTAGAGAGTATACATTTTTTTAACATTCCAAGTAGACTTAACGAAAAATTGAAGTCTGATTTTAAAGTTCTTATTGTTTCTCAATAGATTAATTGATAGGTACATTGTAAATAAATCACGTCTAGATTCTTGTGTTGCTATAGGTATATGGTTAACAAAGATAGACAATTAACCGCTTCTAAATCCTCTTAAAACGGAAACCTGTAAAAAACCTATTTCTAGGAAACCCACCACCAAAATTGAAATTTTTGTTGGTTTCAAATTCCAAAAATCCTAAATGATTTTACAAGTTAAACGCCATTGTATATTATATTTATGATTTATTTACATTATATAGTATATAGTATAGACCTTTTCGTTAATCCGTAATTTACATCAATTTTCGTGGTATTTACGAAATTCTCTTTACATTCATACTCTACTCAGTATTAGGTAGGTATAGATAGGTACACGTATCATGTATTATTCTATATAACTAATAACTACCTAACCTATCTACAATCATGAACTTAATAGTTTTATTATGAAAAATGTTATATTTTTATATTTGAAAAATATAATAATATTATTAAGTTTTCGTCTACATCTTTATTATTGATATGGTTTGGCTAATAATTTGTCGAGTATTACTATATATTGCAGTATAATATGTTTATTATTACTGGTTTAACATAAGTAATAGTATAAAGTTGGATCATTTAACAATTTAACATTCATTTTTCTTAATTCTTAATACGTTTTAGACTGTACCGACCTCATTATTTTGTATGTTATCTCGATGAAGTTTTTTCTCATAATATACTTGAATTAAAAACAAAAAGTAGAACGATTTGTGAATTATTCATAATGCGTGGATCATGAAATTACCCTATACAATATTAAGGAATATTATAATTTACAACAGTCTATAATACATAATACAATCTGATAATTATTGTAGTGTATTTTTTTTTAAATACTTAAAAGTTCGTTTCGGAAAAAAATATTTTGATTCTCTTATAACACGAAACTGCGTAGGTACCTATTTCAAACAATATTTAATTAGTTTTTTTCGCTTTGCATACTTAACAACGACAAAAGAAACTAAACCTACACTGTACGCGACTTGATGATAATATTCAACAACAGAATATAAATTATGACGAAAAAATCCAAGTCAATCTCAACGACCTTCGACGGCGTTAACCTGAAAACGAGGAAACTACACAATACACATTTGACATGCATCTTAGTTTTATTTTTTTTACCATGACCAGTTCTTAAATAGTCTATTATTATAGTACGTAATTAAACACGTTCGTTTAATATATTTATCAATTCGCAAACCAAGGAAGTGTAAATACGCATTACTGATGTTCTTTATTCATTCCAGAAACAGTAAACACATTATTGTTACGAATTACTGCGCTATTGATATGAGAAATGTTTAAAACTTGAGTATTGTTAAATGAGAAGGAGTGTGTTTATGTTATAGAATATTATTATTGATCCTTATTAATATCGACGAAATTACTATATTTATATATAAATTATCTTTAGTAAGAAATGTAACTTAAAATCACAGTCTTTTTGTGCGTTGAAACTTGTTAATAACTGTTAAGTTAATTAGACGTTTAATCATGGTAAATATTATATTTTATTACATTAATTTTATATAATAAGATTACCTATTAAAATTACTATTTCTATCGGTTTTACAGAATTGTGTTATTGGTATAATTATTAATAATTGTTTTATTTTGACCATATGGTATTTTTTCTATTGCTAAATAAAAAATTATCGACATCTGGCTGTTGTCAGACGAATAATTAAAATGACGAGTACAACACTACAGAATATCATGTTCCTAAATGTTATTTAGAAACCTGCAGTTTATAATTATATATACATTTTACTAATTATCTGCTAGTGTTCATAACCGTAGTATGTTAATTCAATTTTTAAATTAAATGATTTGATAATTGGCTTAGGTTTATTTACTCGGTATTAAATATTAATTCACTTTGAGATAATAGAGTACTGTAGATTGTAAATTTATTGAATCCTCATCGGTCTCCTCGAATAATTTAAGCTTATAACAATATATCTTAAGTAAAATTAAATTTAAAAAAAATGTATAATTTTAATGCTAAATTAAATCCAAAAAACTGTTTTCCAAGGTGATAGCCTTTACATATTTTAATGATGATAAAAATGTTTATGTCACACGCCTACGAAATACATATAACGTTTGTGTTTTCCATTTAATACATATTTATTCGCGGTAATACGCATTTTATATTTTTATATTTATATAGGTAAACCGATATTTCATGCGTTAATTATACATATATAATAGATTCATAATAAAACCACACGTTTTATGTTCGTTAGACCGTATCTCAATGAAGCAACTACCACCACCAATTGCTTCATATTGTGTAGGTATGTTTTTAGGCTAACGGTGGTTTTGCGTGTTAACCGGGGCCATTGCGGCTAGAGAGAACAATAATAACGTGTACTATATAATATAATTGTGCTACTGGGACGAGACTGAAACTGAAAAAGTTACACTTTGTAACTATACTAATCTTCATCACACTTTAAAGAGTACACAAATGATGGGATTAATGGTTCATGACAATAGAGAAGCTATTTAATATTGTTTTGAGCCTGTCATGTGCGTTGGTTGTTTCCGTCTCCCCATATATTAAATATTATTAATATCATGTTGTATATTTTATTTAAGTGTTATAGACCTTCATATTTTGTTTTCCATGTCTTGTATTCTTCTAAAACTCGTAATAAATAACGTATAACATACTAACACTCGTAACTAAAGCCAGACGGATCCACGTATCTATATAAAAATATAAGTGCCATCTGGCCGGAACACTTACTCGTTTTATCCGGGAAAACATAAATTTCGGCTCCAATCTCTCACGCGTATTTTAATGTATCCTCCCCCACAAAAAAAAAATTACACATATTCATGTGTGTGGATCCAGGAAAATATGCTCAATAGCATAATGTAATGATTGTCCTTGTTAAAAAAAAGTATTATGAATAGCTACTATAGTTGTTGTCGCTGCAATATATTGTGTAAGGTCGTTCCTTTATACATATTATATGCTTTGATAATATTCATATTTTCATTATACCGCAAAATAATAGTAATTTCTTCTATTCTTTGTTAATAATTAAAACCATACATACCTATTCGGAAATTTATGTCCGATTCGCCTATTCATGATATCAACTTGGTTTTGTTGTTATAATAATATTTAGTCGTCTTTCAAGTATTATAGATATATGTCATTTTATGTGCGGTGGGAGGGGAAGACATTCAAATTCCTATTGTTGATTTTGATATTTATATTTTATAGTCTTCTCTGATAAAATAATATTAAATGTAATAAAACGCAATCACTGTCAGTAAATGGGTATCGCATTAAATATAATAGTGCGAATAATTTTACTCTGACGTATCTTATAGGTATTTAATACTTGTGCATTATTCTATGATTTTGTATACGGTTCATAAATTATAATAATATATTGTCTTTCTTAAAAGATCATAATATATGTATTTTGTATTATTATTTAAATTAACTCGTGACAATATTGGCCATTGAGGTGATAGATAATAAAACAATGCTTATATATTAATAATGAGTAATGATCGCTTTTTTGGTGGACATTTTGTGTATGGATATATATGTCTTAGGAAAACTCACTATCGTTCTCATAATACTATATAATATTGTAAATTAAAAAATTAACAGTGAATACTTTTGTGTTGCATTTAATAGTGTTTTTGTTTACGATTTTTAATTTTATATGCCACATCTGAGTTTATAGTCTGACATTCTTTAACGTTTAAAAGATGCTTATTGCCTATTTATTTTTTATTTAATTCAAAATATTATTGTTTCGTTTTATCAAAATTACTGCAAGATAAATAATAATGATGAATTTGTATTATATTAAGTGTAGTTCCTTTTCTGAAAAAAAAATACAACCCACATAATCATTCAATCTTGTTTGTAATAAATTGTAATAATTGTATATAATTAAAAATAAAGTATACATTTTTATTAATATCATACCATATTTATTTTTTGTAACAATATTATATTAATATGATACAAAATTATCAGAATTTTTTTTTTTTGTTCAACTGTATAATATTAATAATATCAGTACTTATAAACTGAATAAAACTTATTATTCTACAGGAATTATCAATTATTATTCTCACACTGGCAATTAAACATAATAATATATGATTATGTAAGTTAATAAAATCTTTCTTTTATACTTAATAAAGTTATAAATAATAATAAAAAATGTAATCATAATTTATTTTGTATTCTTTGAAGTATGTATTATTTAATATTTATATTCATTTTTCCCGGTAATTTTATGTAAATGTTAAATTCATAAAGCTTAACCACGCTCATCCATATTTTACTTTTTTAATGATTTGAAAGTATCAAATTATTAAATTAATACTAATCTAACAATATAATTATTTTTGATTAATTATTTGTAAAGAAGGTAGTTATAAATCCATTTCAAGTTAAATCTAACTATAAAAAAATGATATGTCGTTTTGATTGACTAGATTCTTAAATTGGCGTGTGTTAACTCAAGTCGATAAATAGTTAGTAGATAAATCGCGTTTCTAGTCCTTTGACTAAATGGGTTTCAGATAAAACAAAAGAAACGGAAACGCGACTAACAACCCTCTGCATGCTAAGAAACACTCGTTTCCTGATCGGAAACGGTAGCGGGGAACGTGCCGTATCTAAACGCACACGTTGTTTTGAGCGACGCAGCTGCAAAAGAGGGAGTATATTTTATACTTAGGGCATCGTAGTTTTCTCTTGTTTTTTTTGCCCTTAGCTTTGCCGTATGTATGTTTAATATAATAACATAATATATATGATATATACGTAACGACAAACGCGTGTGCTGCGATACACAATACGGCATGTTCCGCTTTATTGACGGGTATACATCTGTATATAGGTACCTACTTACATCTGTCTGCCGGGACACGTGCCTATCACCTTTCCGAAGAAAAAAAGTACAACCCCCTCATTGGAGCCTTACCACACCTATCTGTAACCATGTATATATAAGGGTGTGGGTGTTCATCCGGATGTTAGTGTGTGCCGATTTATCCTACGCGAATGAGTTCAGTCCATTTTATACAGCTCAATATATCATAATATTATAATATTGTGAATCATCTTGTGCGACGTAGGCGAACTGATCGCGAAGGTTGTCTGCAAAAGCATCATGACTATGATGGTACGATCGCAGGTATTGGAAAACAATAATGTTATTTATGTATAATAAATGTATGGTGTACATTTGGAATTCTCTTATATGAATTACACGCATTAATGACGTTGTGACGAAGCTATTATTACTAATATTACTTTATATAATTAATGATGAAATGCCATGTTATCATGGTGAACATTGTAAATGCATTGTCTTAATCACAATTAGTTTTTAATATATTTGTATAAATGTCGATATAATGGTATTACATTGTCCGTTGTCGTATGTGTGTTTGTAGGTTTTGGCTAGGATGATGGCGCCCAAAATACAAGAAGATGAACATATCGTCAATAACAATAACAAATGTGATTCTCCAGCGTTCAAACTCAACATAGAAGATACGGCCGTACATGGTGGGAACACAGACTCGAATTCTACGAATAATAGGTGTGTTGAACTGTGTGAAATACTGAAATATATCAAAACGATATTTTATTTTTACTTTTGTTTTTTTGGTACAGCCAGTTTTCGAGCATGTCAGATGAAGAGAGTTACGAGTGTTACGGTGAAAATGACATGGAGAATTCTTCACCTGTTAATAACGTGATCTCAAAGTTTGTTTATTCCTTATAACACGGCGTTAGTAAATATATTATCATGATTTTTTTGTTTGTTTCAGTGGTGTCGAAAATCCAGTCACTAACACGTTGGGACTAAAAAGAAATACGTGGCTCAGGACAAGTTTGAGGAGGACCACAAACGGGCATAGGTATAATAAAATAATAGTTAAACTTAAACTACTGTAGTCATAGCTTGTTTACGTCACATGTACAATATATATGTATAATATATTCAATGTTAATCGTCTATTTTTTTTAAAAAATTTTTTAGTGCTGAAATACTGCCAAACCGTAAATGGGGTTCGATGAGACATTCGTAAGTACTTAATACTGCTTTAGAACTTATTATATATCTATACAATATAATATACTGTATTTTACCGTTAAGGCAGTTAATCACTTACGCACGTACTGAAACTTTTAATGATTAAAATCGATACAAATGGTAATTTTTACAGACTGAAACGTTCGTGACTGTATTTCCATTTTATAAGTTTTAAAAAAATCGTGTTACAAATATTATTTCTTTGTATTATAGTCGTGTATCATTATATTTTCGTGTTAGGTACAAATTACAAACCTAATAATATTACTGTAGTGTTTTTTCTTTTTATTTAAAATGGCTTAGTTTTTAGACACTATGCATTTCTATTTGTTTATTTGTCGATTTGAAGATCAAGTTTAAGTAATTTAATACTTATTAATAACTATTTTAACTAAATCTGCGTCATCGTGGCTGCAGATAGGTAAAGGTATAGGTTACTAATTATATGAGAGAAAGGTGAGAGTGGTGTTAAATAATTATATATATACATAGTAGTATACTAGCATGAATAGTATATGACCTCAACGGGTTCAATGATGAAAATCCATCACCTGGTCCTTATTCGGTACAAACTATTTGTATAATCGCGTGTAGGTTTGTCGTTTGACACAAAATAACTACTACTGTCTATAAATGTATATTTAACCTATGGTGTATTCGAAATCGTATTAAGGTGGCACCAGTGATAGCTTATTATAATATGATTTGTCCAGAGATGGCTTCGCGTCATATTATTCCCGTGGTTGTGTATGTATTGTCAGTGCGAACGTTTCTGATTTGTTACGTTTACCCGACGCCCTTAATTTGATTATGTGAAGATTCCTACTACTTACGTATTATATAATATAAATATTTGTCAGAAAAACGTTAGTCATTTGTATTTGTCGAAATAATCGGTTTATATGTGTAATATGACATTGACTATACTTACGGGAGTTGAGTAGAAATTATGTTTTTAGCGATTTATGAATATTTTTGCGGTGTTTAATTTTGTCATAAGTAAAAATAATATAATAACAGATTTTATATATTTCTTTTTAAAGAACATTGTCAATTAATTTGCGCGTTGGTATAACGTTTTTAGCGCATATTTCCGTGTAAAATTAAAATATGTAAAACACTACATAAAATAAATACGACGAATATTTTTACTTTTCGAATTAGTTCCATGCACTGTTCTCTTTCTTTTTAAAACACGTGATCGAACAAACGTTATTCGATTTGTGTGTGTGTGTGTGTGTATTCTCTTGTCGTCATAGTTACATTCACACACAAAAGATCGAGACAATACTATAGTGATTAATATTTACGTGTATTACGTAATAATTTCCTCTCTAGAGCTTATAATTCTCTGGCTACAATGTTATTACGCGTGTCTTCAATGCGTGCACATCAGCGGCACGATTTGCGTTGGCGACGTTAACATATTTTTTATATACACCCGAATTTCATAAAATTATATCTCGATAAAACCGAGTTCGTATATACATATATAATTATCGTACGTTTACAAATTGTTTGCTCCTATATAGTCGTATACATAAAATGTTTTAGAAATTTATATATAAAGAAGATATACACCACTTACTAATCTACTAATACCACTATACTACATAATATATTTATTGTACTTTATACAATTGAAGAAGCACTGCAAAAACTTTAATGTATTCGAACATAGTGTTTATAACTTGTATTAGTAGATGAGATTTTATTGAAATTCACTTGTCCGTCCTACGAAAGAGGATGATATTTTATATATACTGTGTACACTGTACACACACCCAACCTGAATTGGCTGCATTTGTGGGCGTATTTGGCGAAAGTAAACGTGGTTTTGCGGGCGTGTCGATTGTTTATTTTTACACAGATAAAACAACAGTTCTATACATACAGCACAAACATTTTTTCATGTTCCAAACGATTATTATATTATATTTAAAAAACTAAAATTGGAAATACCTAATATTTTTTTTTATTTGTTGCACCATTTGAACACATAGTAAAAAAATAGGTTACATATTATTATTGTGTATAGATATCCTATTATATGGTCAAAATTTGTGTACCTACATAAGTACATTAAGCTGTTAGGCTTTTTCCCTTTAATTTTATCTGGTCGGTACTTTTTGCACCGTCGAACTGTCGAAGTATAGTTCACCGTTCACGCCAAATACTTATGTGCCCTTGAGTTCAGCTAATCCGAGTCGGTTATACACCGTGACTGGAATTCTCTATCTATATTATAATATAATATGATATTTATATAAACGTATATGTATATATTAGATAGGTAGGCACCAGCCTACCATATAACCATATATATATAATATATGTAGTACTGACTGTATAATAATACAATTTGATATTTTTCGCGGTTATGCGCATGTGTATACGTCGTCATCATTATATTCGAGTGTGCTTAGTATAATAATAATATTATCCGTCGAGCGTTATGAGTATGACCTAGTGGTACATTGAAAAAAAATGAAAGGCGAAACGCAACGATAGGAAGGAATGCTGAGGGGCCGTTCTCTGTTTTTATCCACTGTATATAATATAACCCGCCTTGTGAGACCGGTAGTGGTAGCCGTATAGTTACCGTCTACGTGGTATAAACGTCTAGTATGTTATTACCTATACCTACACCACCACTGCGTGTTCGGCAGACATACACACAGTTTACGTACATAACACCCCTTCTTGTTGAGCACACGCACACACACGTGACTTGTGTATATAATAATAGTATATAGTACGATTTTGTAGTGTTTGTGTGTGTGTGTGTGTGTGTGTGTTCACGTGAGTTCGTGATTTCACCTATGTATAGTTATAGTGCGACGGTCGACGAGTTTGATCACTTCTCTCTGGCGACGCGGTCGTGTGTTGCTTGAGATAAGAGTGCGTCTTTATCGTATGTGCTAGTGATTTATATATATTTATTATCTTCGTAAAAATGTCATGACTCACAATCAATGCTTTACCAGTGTAGTATATTGCATATAGACGAGATATGAAACAGGAATATAATCGGTCTTCATGGAGAAGGTATGTAATGGTCATCATGTCGTATTTACTTACTACGTTTCCTTTGGTTCTTACAACTGTAATTATTATTATCTAGATACGTCCAACAAAGCTCATTTTATTTTTGGTATTGATTTAAAAATCAAAAAGAATGTTTTTTTTCATCACATGTGTGTTTGTCCGTCTCTATAATAATACTATCATAATAAAATTATAAATATTATTGGTATAGACTATACCGTAAAGTAGCCATCATCGTCTTTCCATATGGTGAATTTTATTGTCACCTATCGCGTTGTTTGCGTTTACATAAATTCCGGTTCAGAATTGCGGAAAAATTGCGAAATTAGCCCACGACCAGCGTTATTGTTATAGTTTAATCGTAGTCAAGATATTTCGTGTCTAATGTGCTAAGAAATAGCAGTGAGGGAATATATTATGCTGTATTATAGCAGTTTAATAATAACGGTGTTTAGGAGTTATTAGTTTGTCTTGTGACAATGGAAACAATCTTAGAATGTTATACAAAAAATTAGTTTCTGTAATGAATATACTTTTTAGTCAATACAATCATATTGCACTGATAGTTCACCTTTTTATTCTAAAGATAAATCGTATGAGTTAAAAGACTTTCGGATGTATACTGAATTTTTGGGTATATAGTGTACTGTATACGTGTTCTGTATACTTATCGTACGGACAACGACCTCGTTACAATGATTTTTTAAGAATAATTTCCCGAATACTAGGAAAATGTAATTATCATCGTGTACGAGTGTAGTGAAAACCTTGTTTTTCTTTTTGTTTAGTTTTCCGGTAAGTTTCACTGTATATATTTCTGTTCAAAAATAGAAGGAGTGAGTAAAAAAATTATAAATTTATGTTTTATACGTTGTCTTTGGAAGCGTATATACATTTAGATAGTTATTGAGTATTGGTAAATGTTAGTTGTGAAATAATACATATACATTTTAGAACAATTATGTCGAATAATATAGTTGTTTGCAATTAAATTAAGAATTAATGGAAAATTAGATTACATTTAATTATATGTTTATCACTAATTACTAATTAGTTAATCTCTCTCCTCGTACATATATTATTTATTAGATATTACTTGTATTTTATAGTCTTGTTTTGATTTACAATTATTCAATTATCACTTATATTAAACGGGATAATATTTATTTTAAAATAATTATTTGATTCACTAAAATTTTGGGAAAGTTCACAAATTTTTTAGTGGAAAATTTACAATTAAGGCGAAATAAAACGACATAGGTATATAAAACATCTTATATCGTGTTAATGTGATCATAACTACTATAGTTACCGATCGTAATCGGAGTAAATTCGTCTATGTATGTAGAAAGAATGCATTTATTTTATTATCTTTTTTCTGGATATTTGATAACGAAGCTTGTTATAATATTTAATAGACGCGTAATGCGTGTGTGGTGTTAAGAATAGTACTTATAGTAAGTAATGTTTATAGAAAGTAGCTTTCCATACCAGCTGCATAGCCATCGTCGTTAATGCTGCCTTAGCTATTATTACTATTTTAATGAATAAGATATTTTGGAGAAAAACGCGTTATGGTCTTTTAAAAATGCATATTAAGCGGAGTTTACCGACCGCTTTTCCTTTTTAATTTTTTTTTATTATCATTATTATTGTATAATATTTGAGTATGATTATTAAATGATAATACGTTTGTGTTTTGTTTCACGTAGATCGGCCAAAAGGATCGGTTCAAATGCACTCGCCAGGTAAAATATTTAACGGCGTTTATTATTATTGTTGCATAGTTTCTACACGTTATTAGATAATAATATCATTGTTGTTGTGTTTCAGTGATCTTTATCGGAGTTCAAGTTTCAATTCGTCCGGCCGCAGTTCCATTTGCGATACGCCCGACGATGTGTATTCTGACACATCCATCGAAGAAGACGTTCTCGACCTCAACAATAAGGTAAGACTATAACATAGATGCCATTGTGTAATCATTATTATTATACCCCACCGCCATTACTAAGACCTATCATTATTATTTCTATATTCGTATTTTATACGTGATAAGTTCCATCACGACTAAACAGCATTCCTGTGCGCGCTACTGCCGTATAAATAATTTCCTTTGCTGTCCGCAGGAAACGTGTGTACTATATAATACTAGATGTTATTCGCGTGTTCTGAATATTCGACAGGTATATTGTCAATTAGAGTTATTTTTAAATTCGATTAAGCTAGGTGAACGAAATTGATGATCGTTAACTGCGTATTACGGAATCAAACAATAGTAGTTGGTTAAAAATCAATACAATATTTTAATTCAATATTACAATTTATTATGTTTATTGAGTGGAGCATCAATTATTTGCATGTTTACTCGAGTAATCCGAGTCTGGAATCTATTTAGATAAAAATAAGTCTTAGTTTTCAGAAATGTATTTTGATTTAATCTCAAATTGGTTTTATTTGTATTTTTTACTCAATACTCATTTTATACGTATTAATCATGGATGTCTGCAAGTTGGTTACAGATCATTTACCTGAATTCTTTATTTTGCTGTAGTTTAAATACTGTTGTATAATTAATAATTATTCAAGTAATAAAAATTAATATTAAAATTTTATATATTTTTTTTTAATTTAGTAAATGTGATTATTTTTGGCATAACATTTCCGTTAGTGAATATATTTTTCGTTGAATATTAATGTATTTATTATTTTTTTTTATTTAATCTTAAGTTCTTCTGAATTGTTTTTGTGTATCATGCATTTTCGTCTATCGTTCCACAGCTGTCGTCATATTTTTGGTCGTGCAGCATCGTCCTCGCGACTAATCGTCGGATTTCTATTGGTTGTAACTATACATCGTAAACGGATGTGTGTCGTGTACCTACACTCACGCAGTAATAATTGAAGTTCTAATTTGTAGAAGTGGTATACCGGGCGATTCTTTTATTGGGCAACACTCATTATTTCAAAATTTATAAATGTTTTTAAAAAAATTATTTTTATATGATTGTTTTATGACAACATTTTTTTTATTACATATTCTGAAACAAAATATATTTTCGGTGTATTTCGATGTATAAAAATCTAAATTCCAACAATCAGTTTATGAGTTATAAGTATTTAAAATTTATGTAAGCAAAAATGCGGAATGGTAGACCAACATTTTGTGGGTATTCCTGTGCTTTTTCATTCCGCTCACTAAACTTTAAATACTTATAAGTTATAACTCATAATTTACTTGTCAGAATTTCAATTTTAATTTAACGAAATACTCCGAAAAATATTCTGCTTCGGAATATAAAATTAAAAATGTGTTGTCAGCAAAAAAATTAAATCTTAAAAAAATTAAAACGATGAAAAATATTAAGTTATATTTAAAAAAAAATATTTATTTCGGTTGGAAATTATGTAAAGGATGTTTTTTTCAAAAAATATCAATAGATTTTTATATAACGAGTGTTGTTTGATAAAAGAATCACCCAGTATAGTGGTGTATTCAACAAGTGACAACAGTTTGTGATAGGACGTTTTAGAGTCAAACTCAACTGTATATAAGTATAAAGTAACCACATGTGTATATTGGGTAGGGGACCAACGTGGCGACGGCACTCGATAAAAGCCCATCATCGTTGTCGTCGTTTAACGAATGTATAATTGTACTTAATGTTATAGTATAGAGTAGTGTACTACAATACTATAAGTGTATATATGTATGTATAGTTATTATACTAGGTTTTTTTTAAATAATAATCGTTCAGTCTGCGCGCAGATCCCGATATTGTTATCTGTGTGTGTCAGTGTCGTACATAATGTATAATTATAGTCGTCGGTGAGGAAACATTTTCGCGTATGCTCTTATTTTTTTTTCACTTTATTATCGTTGGGTAAATCGTGTCGAAATATATATCGATAATAACACCGTTGCAGGAGGCCTGTGTGTGGTACAGCATATTTTATCGTCTGTTTACAACGCTCTTATTATTCCGTCCATTGAAGCGTATATACGTCGCCGAACGTGGGCAGCTACTTAAAATATACGAATCGAGAAAAAATAGTCGACTTTTGGGAAAAAAAATTTCTGTCACCGAGCCAAAATAAGTCATCGTTGATATTATTATTAGAGTACACATCATATTCTCTCGGCGCAGTGCGATCAAAGTTCAGTAAAAAACGCATAATATCTCGACGAACGCTCCAATAGTAGTCCACACACCACACACAAACATGCTCGCGTTCGATAATATAGTTAATTGATGCTGTCGTTATCAATATTCAGATAAGCGCAATGGCTTCTCTTCTGAAAATCGGCCAAAAGGCCGTCGGTAGTTGTAACACACCGTAGTATCGTACTTACTCTCGTACAGTCACATTCTTTAAAAGTTATGTTGTTAATCATGTCGTCGTCGTCATCGTCGCCCAAGAAGAATAAGGCAGACATTTTGGAAAACTGCTGCTCCGAGCTTGAGTTCGACATGTGGGATGGACAGTTTGAATTTGTTGGCAACGCTTATGAAGCGAGTCCCATCGAAGACGACGTGTTGAAATTGCCTAAAATTTCACGAAATTCTAATGTTTTTGACGTGCAAAAAGTAATTTTGTCGCATCATTAGTTTATGACTATTTTTTTAAATTTGTTTTTCTATACCTACCTACATTTATACTTATCTCTCGCGTGCAGTATTTGGGTATACATTATAGTTATTTGTATATGATATATAATTTATGTATATTTCCATACCGGTGCGCCTTTGTTTTACCTTTGTAATATATTAAAATACTCGCGTGCATATGCAACGTGTTGTATTTAAAATAATTACTATAATAATTACACCAACCGACGTCGTTTAAAATATAATGTGTTTGTATGTGTGTGTGTGCAGGTACAAGTGTTACAAAAACAGATGAATTCTCTGACCGACAATCAACACTTGACGGACGAACGGTACGCGCGCACCAAGGAGGAAAACGCCGCTCTCCAAGCCCGCGTCCACATGCTTGAAGAGCAGCTCCGCGACACCGAACTCAGGTGCGAGGAGCGGTTGGCGTCTGAAGAGCGTAGACACAGAGAGCTGGTCACCCGAGTCGATAGGGAAAAACAATTGCATATTGATAATTGTGCCATAAGGTAAATACAATATAATATGTCATTAGTCATTAACTACAAGAAGGTATATTAGCTACTTACATCATGCAGGATTAAACATTTTATTTATAATTGTAAATGTAAATGTATATTAATATATTATAATAATAATATGATAAACTGGTCTCATCGTGGTGTTGGACATTTAGTGTTTGAAGAGTCATCTGTTAATTATGTAACTAAGGTTATTATATAGCCACGTTTCATAAAATCGATTGATAGTAATAATGAATTATCACTAAAGGTATAATATATTGTCATAAAAATCATTATTCTTATTTCTTTTAAAAGTTATTAGTTATTTCTCATTTATGTATAATAATTAATAAGGGATAAGGCCAACTACAAAGTATAACCACGTATATATATATATGTTAATTATATTATGTAATCTATATAATTATTGTATATGATATAATTGAATCTTAATAAATTTAACTATTTAAATATATACTTTTAGAATAATTTATATTCTAATAGTATGAACGAATAATGATGAATTGATGACTTTTAGCAATAATAAACGTCACTGTATGGATTGATGTGACATTATATTAATTTTTCATTTTTAAGCATTAATTTTATCTCAATGATATTTCTTTTTTTAATGATTGTAAAGAATAGATTATTTTGTTAACAAATATTATGCAAAGGGCAAAGGGCTTTAAAAAATAAATTTAATTAACGCTGTATGAGTTACATGTACTTTTTTATATTGAATGCATTTATCGCATAACATAAAATATTTTTTAATGATATGAATCTTTTTTTAGCATTTTTTCTGCATTTAAGCAGTAAATAAATATACTTGTAATATTTATAGTCGTCAATTAAAACTATCTATTTTTAAATGTTTATAGACTTCAAAGTATTGAGTCGGCTAATGAAAATTTACGATTGGAAGCAGAAAAATGTAAGTCCGCGTTAGAGGCGATGCGCACTGAAAAGATTTCGTTGGAACAACGGATTAGCGATCTCAACGTGGGTGCTCAGTCGTTTAAAGATGAAATACGTCTACTGGAAGCTGAACTTAGGAAGTTGAAACAGAGAGAACGGGACAACGAAGAGGTCAGTATAAAATACTGTTCTGCTGTCTCTGTTTATAACAATTAAAACAATAATAATAACAACACCGTATATTGATATAATGAATTTTTCTTATGCGCTGTCTAGCTATATTACTTATATTAAACTTATGACGCATTTATGTTTATAGATTATCGAAGGTCTGACCAAAGAGCTAGAAATATCTCGACTTGAAAAAGAAGCTATGATCACCAAACTGCAATCGCCGTCGCCGTATGTCACTGAGCTTACGGCCCAGTTGGAGTCACTAAAACATCAGAATCGGTGTAAGTGTAACTTATAAGCAGTGGTTTTTAACCAGTGTGTCGTGAGCTTTTGAACGTTTTTTTAGTAATAAGTAATTACAAATAATTAATAGAAATATAATAAAATAAAAATTAATTAATATGAATGTATAATTAAGTATAATTCTGTTTATGCAATTTGATGTAAACAACTTTAAAAAAAAAAGGTCTTCGAAAAAGTTATTTATTGCTAACATGTGCTGTGCATAAAAAAGTTGAAAACTTCTACTATAAAGGTTATAATAATATGTAGTTTACTAGTCATGGACTATGGTGATTTTTTATCGCAAACAATCGATATATCTCAACTTATATAATATAGCATTTAAAGCGAGTTAATTTTTGTTAATTTTAATTTTATTTTATTTTTTCGGCAGCGTTGAAAGATTCATACGATGAGTTGCAAGCGTCCTCCATAGCCAAAGGTATCGAAAGAGGCAGACTGTTGTTGACAGAGTCACCCAGCCTCGCATCTGAACTCGACGGTTTGACTCACGATGACGTAAGTGCGGTATTATACATGCTTAATGATTATTCATGTTTGAAATATATTTCAATCATGAAGTTTGTCTAATAATCTCGCGTATCCGTGCTTACAAATAATATTTTCATAAACCGTAAGAAAAAAAAAAATTCCGGATAACGAATCTAACCCGAATTATGTCAATAAAATTTGTCATATGTAAGTAGAGTAGTACACATAATAGAGCAATAATAAGAGCAAATAATATTTCACACGAGTGCAAATGATAATATATATGATACACCTTAATCTAATACAATTAAAAATATATAGAATGTAGATTTAACAACACACTTGAAGTACTTATATATAATATTGTTTTTTTTTTTGCTCCTTTTCACAGCACAGTCCCTCGTCTTTGCAAATAAACAAGGTAATTTCAATTTGGTTACTAAAATATGTTTTTTTTCAATCAAACTAACAGTGTTTGGCTTTTTTCTTAATTTTTTTTTCTTAACCGCACCCGGTAAATATACCACAACATTTAATTTTATAAAATCAAACATGGAATCGACTAATATTGATTAATAGATATCATTATAATTGTTTTGTTATGCCGAGAGTTCAACAATAGCAGTTGAAAACGATTGAATCGAGTCGCGGTTGTTAACTCTTAATACGAGTAGTCTCAATGTCATTGGTGTCGTCGTCGAGTAGCCGTAGCAATGGGGGAAACACAAACAATAATAATATTGTCATGGTGTCTTCTTACCTTTGCTGTGTCGTATTGCCTGAATGAACGATTACAAGATTTTTATTGTGTTAACGCATATTGTTAGGAATGTCGATTGACGCATACTCAGCGATAAGATTTGGCAAAAAAATCTATGTATTACACCTTTTTTGCATGTAATTTGTAACACTTGACATTTTATTACATTTCGTATGGGCTTTGCATGCGTACTAAAAAATAATAAATAACAATTTACAATTTATTCTTTTATTTTTATTATTATTTATTACTTGGTTGGCAATAAAAGTATTGAATTGTTATTTTTGATGTCGTTTTTTAGTATGTTTTCATCAGTTATAAGTTATTATATAATTTCAATTTTTCCAATATAAATCAATATATATTTTTTTATTTATGAAAGATTCAATTATTATTATACATATACTCGTAGTTAAAAATAAATATAATTTTCACTTGTGTTTAATATAATATTATAACTAATTATGACATAAAATGTAAATTTCCCATAATGGGGACTGGTGTCCCATCATTTCATTGTAATATTTGAAAATTAATTGGTAGCTTTCAATATATAAATTCATAAATATCAAAAATAATAAATAATTATTAAATGAACGAAATGCACGAGTATATCTTAACTATAAAACTGTATGAAATACATAATAATGGTAATAAATTAAATACAATTTTATTAATGTTCAATTTTGAGTTTTATTGATTTTTATATTTTTTAACTTTTGTTCTAGACTAGTATTTTATTTTAGTGTTAATTCAATGTTTTTTTTTTTTATTCTTGTCACCTGAAGATGGCTTAACGCCATTTTAATTTTAATCGGTTACTATAGTAACTGTTTTGGTTGCACGTTGTATATTTTTAATTTCTTATTTACATAATATAATTAAAAATATGGGTTATGTTGTTGATGATTTTAATTGTTTTCAGATGAAAACCGCCTTGAAAGATCAACAAGAGGTGAATGATCAGTTGCGAGCTTATATCGACAATATTCTACTAAACATTGTCGAAAACCATCCTGAATTGTTAGAAGTCAAACAAAATTTATGAAATATTATTATGATTTCATTATAATAACAGATATTCACATATAACACATACACACAATGTTCCTAATACTATTGATTGGTAAAGTTGGAGACTAGTGTCTTTCAATAGACATGTTTATCTCAATTATTGTTGCTGTCATTGTACTTACATATTATATTGCCGCCTTATTTAATGTCTACCAATTTTTACCCATTGCATTTCCAACAAATGTTATCAATTAAACGTGTGTTATATTATATATAATTTGTTGTGTATATAAATAGTTGTAAAATTTTTTGTAAAAAGCAAAATAAAATGAAAAAAATTTAATTATTATCATATTTATATAAGAAATAATGGATAACATTTTTTAAAATTATATTTAATTGTATCCGTCCAGTTATATAGTATTACAATTTATTATTTATATTTACATACATATATGTTGTTTTATTTTTCTCATCCATTTGTATTGTAAACATTTTAAATTTTTAAAAGATAAAATATATAATATTAGGTAGTCTGCCGATATGTTATAGTATTATTATTGTTACTTTATATAATATATTGGAGTGCTAATTAATTTTTATAATTGTTATCTGTTCCAAAGAGACTGTGATGTGGTAACAATATTTAGCTAGTTATTTTTTATAATACTTGAGTCTTGTGCCAGTTCACAATATAAAATATAACAGTATTTTTTTAGTAAAGAAAGCATTTGTTTTTTTTTTATCCTAAAAGTTCCAAATGAATGTAATAAAGAATAATTTTTCACCATTAGTATTAGGCATTAGTTCATTAACATGTATTCTTTAGTACACTAATTAAATTAATTGTTTTACATATTGCTATAAATTATAAGGAATTTCTTGTATAGTATTATTATTTTTTCTACTTTTGAATAGTAAAATTTTCTACATTTTCTACAACTGTGTAAGTAATATATTGAATACTTCAATATTAAACACATTATTCTATTAAATACTATACATTGGATTTATTTCTATGATCTTATATTATATATTTAAATTATTAGAAGTACTTACAAAAAGTCTTATCATTCTACTGATCTTATTAAAGAAAAATATTTTTAGAGAAATTTAGATTAATGAAATATTGTAAATTAAGTTATTGAACATATTTTGATTTGTTTACAAAAAAGTAGCATTGCGAGTAATTCAAACATATTGTATTTATTAGTTATATATATTTTTTTTTATTAAATCAACTACTGTTAGTGGAAATCTGCTAAATAAATTCCATTTAATTTGATCCATTTGATCAACTGTATATTTTAATATTGACAATATTTAACACTTTTGACCAAAGAAAAAAATACAATTGTTTCAAGTTATTCTTTATGACTGAGAATTAAGTTTAATCTAATTTTTGAACGAGTTGTATTTATTTATGGTTTCTAACTTGACTAGATGAATATTAGAAACGTTATAAATAATGTTATATTTAGGGCTCAGATTTCAGTGTATTTGTATTTTTTATTGATTTAACGCAGAATTTCAAGCTTCAAATGGGTTACATGTAACTTGCATGTGTATAATATTCTAAAATTTCCTATACTTTTGGCTATTTTATCAGTGCAATTTAGTTTAGATTAACATAAGTCTGGGATTTTTTTTTTATTATTACTTGACTACCGCTTGATTACACACATCTCTTTTTTACCATAAAATATTTAATATTTATTAGTTAATGTTTCTAATGTATTATCTGAAATAGAATAAAATACAATCATTATAAACACATTTTTCTGAAGTTTTTTGGTAAAATGCATTTTTATGGTTATTAAAATCCTAGGTTAAGTAATGATAAAATATGTCGGTTTTTTTCTTCTATGCATAATTGTTTATTTAAATAATATTAACCATTAAAATATTATATACACGAGATCAGTTTACATTTGTATTTGTAAAATATTCAAATCGACATCAGTATGACTCCAATCATGACAGAAAATGTACCACATGCCCAAAGAATTGAACAGCTCTCAGCAAACAATAATACACCAGTTAAAGCCTGAAATAAATACACTGCTATTAATTAAGTTTATAAAAATATTGAATTTAAATTTGAATAGAAACCAGTAGGTAATATAAAAAATAAATTCTAACAATTATTAATTAACTTATCATTGTTTGTTAATTTATTAAATGTTGGATATGACTAATATAATAAAATGGGAAAGGACATTTAAAATAATAAGAAAAAAATATTAAAATAAAATATGATTTGATTTGAATTATGTTTCAAAAGACAACATATTAAGTAGGTAATGTATATACTACATCTTATGAAGAGAATAATTTATTATACCCAAAGATTGTAGTGTAATATTCAGGGCTCGGATTTTATAGTATTTGTTAATTGTTATAGGATACAGATAAAAATAGCAGAGTGAGTTATAAATTTGTTTTATGCACCAGGGAATCCAAATATGAAATTGTATTATGCTATTTTTCAAGTTTTGGAGCAATATTTGCCAATTTGCATAATATAACGTTTTATTTAGTATTTTCATAAATTTAATTTATATTAGGTATGTGGTATGAAAATTATAAAAATGTTGTCATTTATTTTAATTTTTTTGAATACATATGAAAAATACCCAAATTTTTGTTCATATTGAAACATTTAATCTTACAGTGTAACTCAAGTAAAATAATTTAATATATTGTTTAATTAATAAATAATAATTTATTTTTTTTTTTTCTTATTTTCAGATAAATTTGAATAGTCACCATGCTTAATTCAAGTAATTTTAGTAATTACAAACACATTAGTTTTTAATTAATTATAAATGCATCTATTAATTCATAAATAATCTTTAGTTAATAAATATAAGTTTTTTTTAGTTATGAACAGTATACATTTTTATTTTTGCTATTTTTCGTGTTTTTAGGCATATTATAGCGCTTATTTCATTTATTTTTAGTGCTATAAAATCTGAACCCTGGTAATCTTAAACTATTCTGTATAGGTATTTAAATAATTTACTTTGATATAATATATATACTTTATAATTTGTATTTAAAATTAACAATCTAGAAAATGAAATGCACAATAAATTTAGAAATTTAAGACTGTTTAAATTTACAGAAGAGTTACTTAATTACTTGATTGCCCAACCAATTTAATTGAACTTACAAATTATTTGAGTATTGTATATGTACTCATTAATCTTATGAACCTAGGTTGAGTTTTATACATGATACTTAAAACAAAATTAGCAAGTCTAAATAAAATATGAAAGGCAATAATTGAATGTTGTATGGGTCATATGATACATAAGGCAGTCAAGTTTTTAAGGATCATATCAAAAGCTACCATAACTTGATAATAACACTCTGCCCATAAATGTCAATTATTATTATACATTTTTGAATTAATTTTTGCTTCAAGATATAATTACAGATTACTTTTTTATTTTGAAATATTTAAGTTTATTAATAAATCCAGAGCAAATTATATGTTTATGTTGATGGTAAAAATATAAAAAACAAATAATTTTTATTTCAATTGTAATATTTAAAATAATGTAGTTATTAATTACAAGTCATAACTCGTATATTTAATTAACTGTCAAAAATACAGCATATTAATTAGCACTGAGCAAATTTTGCATCACAAATTAACAACTTTTAATAGTTAAATACACAAAATAGTTTTTAAATTTCATTATTTATGTATAATAAATCAAATGGTATTTTTCAATTTATAATTGATGACAATGTTAAGTGACTGTTGCATAATAATAATTTAATAATATAGGTATTTATATGATGTTAAAGACAAATGGAGAAGCCATACACCTGTGTAAATAGCTAGTCGCTTGTTACTCACGGTAAAGACGTAATTGGAAGCGATGCTGATGCCGGTAGATACCAACGTGGAACCGAATCGCAGGGATCTGGTATACATCAGCCAACCACCAATATTGGCCAGCACAACCATTGCCAGCATGATGAATCTGGCTAAATTGGTGTACAGAGTCTACGAGAGGAAAACAAAAATTAACATACTGCCATTTTCTACCGTTGTCATAGACGATATTATGAGCGGTTTCACTATTGGATTATAATATCAATATGACAAACAAGCTTTACACAATATAATGATCTATACGGTTTTACCTGATCGTCGTAGCCGAAGAACTCGTTTACGCTCATCCCAATTTTGCTGAACAAGCCGGCCGACGAACCGCAGACTCCTGCGGACGCAGCGAACAGCACGTTCTTAAGTCGACGGTCCATCGATTGATGTGGCGGTCAAAAATCTATAAATAATGATTTTTCGGCAAAGCGAACATTGCTTTTGATCAGTTTCTAATATTTCTATAGTTTATGCAAGTACACAACTACTACGGTCTAAGAGTAGGCAAATATATTAAATACTATTATAGCAAATGATTACCATGGCTGCAGTCTGCAGATAGCACATATTGCACTATCTCGAGCCGTGATGAATACCTGTAGCCTGTACTACTGATAGTATAGTGATAATGAATTGATTAGGTATAAAAAAAATCGTAAGCAATAACAATGTTTTCAAGTGAAGTTTTTTAAGTGCGTTCACGAAACACGACTCTCTAATCTCGGTGCCGTGCCAGGTTGTTGTATTCTGTACATCATCTACTATAATATCGTTTTAATATAATATATTACCTATCTAGTAAATACGCAGATAACAGTTTATTATATTGGTGACGCTGCAGTCGCATAGTTACCATCGAGTCAAACATGGTTAACAATTATATTGATGTAACGTAGGTGGAGCTGAAATTTATTCCATTAATTAACAACTACCTACTAGATGTTTATTTTTGGGCAGCAAAAATGCAATCAGTATAGACTAGGGGACTTATTTTAATTAAACACAGTTGTGTTGCTGTATGTGAAAAAAATAACAATTTACATTTCACATTTTTATTTATAGCCGCGGTGGTCTAAAAATTAGATATTACATTACCTAACCCATTACAGAATTTATTAATAATTTAAAAAAATACAAAATGTTTTAATCGTCCGAGATCAACCAAGTAGTTTATCACATTTAAATAATACCCTATGTTCCTATATATATATATGATAGGTGCTTGATTGTTCAAATGTTAAATTTATACAGATTTGAATATCTTACGCAATAGGTACTTAATTATTAAGTATATTTATAAGGACAAATTGGGTAAGATTCAAGTCTTATGGATAAGTTTGTATGTTGCAACCATCGATTAAGTACCCATGAAAATTTAAAAATGTCAGTATTGAAAGCGAAAACAAACTGGAATTATTTTGGTTATCTTATAACCAAAGTGCATCCATCGATACCACCTTTAAAATTAGGTGATCGTGGTGACAAATAATTCACCTAAATATCCAATATTAAATAACTACTGACTAGGCATATATCATAGTGAAATGACAATATGAAATTATACTCGTAATATTACACATATTATATTATATATATCTTACACTCTCCACGACAACTGCTGGAAAAGTAATATTTTACATTTCCTCTTTAACAATTGTTTATCCCAAATTGTCAAAATATATAATGTACATACCTGGTAGTTTCTTTTTAATTCTTCAATCACCCACTTCATTATTTAAAATATTCTTTCCTCATAACAACAAAATATTTTTCTCCCTATTTTTTCATTATGCTTCTATACAGAGTCCATTGTTTAATTTGTATGTATTTATATATTTTCTTTATTGATTTTGATACAATTATTACCACTTTAACTTTTAGTTGTCTAGTTCAATAAATTGCATTTTTAAGTCTAAAAAATGTATTCCTAATTTGCTTCAGATGACCGATAAATTTGTAAAATATGAATTTGATTATCTTATGAACCTTCTTATTACTTATCTGACTAGAATAATATTGAATGAAGTAGACTTACCGACTTACCGATTAGAAACTATAAGATATCAGTATAATATTAATAGACATTACATTTGTATTGGCTACATAGTCATTTATTCGCCTATCAATTTCAACGTCACCTATTCGTATACATTTCTTGTATACAAATTTGATAATTTACGACAGGAATGTATTATGTATATTTCTTAATTTTATTTTTAATCAATATTTAAAACAAAATCCCTGAGTCCGTACAAATACTACAAATACTTAGTCAGTCCCTGTGTGCAATACATTCGTATCATATGATACCCAGAGTCTATCAAATCAAAATCACTACAAAATTATGACTATCTATTATATAGACTATAATATTATTATTGTCTCTGCAATCGTCATAAAATATGTATATATACATTACGATTACCCGCCGCGTAAAAATATGAAAATGGCTATTTTTTATGCGTCAATGGGGATTTTAATATGTCGTTATGATTCTGTAATATGGGTTTTTAATATAATATAAATGCGGTGCAGCACACACGCGCCACGCGGTATTGTGTAATAAGTATGTAAATAAACGTCGAGAGACTTACTAGTATTTTCTGCTGTATACAAGTGATGTATTAATATAAATATATTTTTGGCTATTCCGAACAGCATAAAAAATAAAATGCTAAAACCGTTTTAAACGCCTAGTTAGGTACCTACCCACGTGCGTTTCCATTATTTTAAAAACAGATTTAAAAGTCGTCAACTTTTAGTTTTACGAGTTTTTCGCTTAAAAACATCAAATGTGTCATAGGCTAGTACGTTTTAATGATTTCACGTTTTGCTGGCATAAATGTATAATGCTGATTCTGGAGTCAACCTGCTGCAGCCATCGTGACATGAATAATTTTGTTTCTCATGTGCTCCCAATAACTTGTCTGCGATGAAACAGTGTTGTGCGGTTATAAATAGTTATAACGTTATGATCTTTAACTTATGGCACACAACTAAACTGTTAGAAATTCGTATACTGACTGTCAATTTTATGTATGACGGATGTTTGTTTTATACTTTTATGGTTTATCGGGCAATGATTGAACGTAGTAGATATGGTGTTAAAACATGGTAAATTCGTGTGCATGTGCTAGTTTTAACAGTTAGACATAAACATACCTACCATCTATGAGCATCAGGGGTGTATTAAGAAATGTCTTAAAGGGGGGGGGGGCACAAACAAAAAGTTCAAATTAGCGTACTTGGGGCGTAGAGTTGTACAATTTTTCATATAATAAAAATAAGTATAAAATAGGCGAATGGGGGAGACACGGCCCCCAAATACGCCCTTGATGAGCACTGAGCGTTACTATATAAATTATGGCATCGTTTTGGCTTTAAAATTAACGTAATAGTATTATATACCTAAAAATAATATATTATTAATTGTTATCGACGTTGTGTTTCAGACAATTATACTGAATTTTAGGCCAAAACAACTGCATGATTATTCGATTATCAAATATTTAAAAGGATCATAATATCTATAGTGTATACAATTTAAAATTCATAAATTTATTAAATCCACTAATTTTCCTATCATGGTTAACATAAAATATAAAAATTGTATTATTGTTTTAGAGAATAACTTTATTTTTAATTATTAAGGAAGATACAATATTTCACTGAGAAGTATTTTCAAAGTCAAGTGTTTTATTTATTTTCATTAACATTTTTATTTATACTAATATTTTATTCATTATTTTCCCAAATAAAGGCTGTTTATAGGTTGATCCGCTAATCACAATATCACATAGCTTTTAGTGTTCTTGCCAAACACGATGTTACGGATGGAAAGGTCAAGTACTCAGTTTAAGAATTAGGTAGGTATGTCGTACATTGTAAACAGTCGTCAATATGTATTATATTTTAGCAAGTAATTAGTATTTAATATAAGTCAGAGGTCAGACATGCTAAGGTCGAGACGACATTATATTTATTATTATTAAACAACGCCGTACGTATAGTGCTGCTGTTGTGAAGTTCAGAAAAAGCTTAAGTGTGACGGTTGTTTGCAACTGAGCGATGACCGTAATACGGGCTAAAGTTATTTTTATGTTTGTGCTTTTAAGCCAATAAACGTGTTCCCGACCAAAAATTGTGTTAAACTTTTCTCATAATTGATCGACGTTTTACTTTCGGGACTGAACAGCGCAGGGGTATTAAAACCAGATTAGTCAATGACGTAATTTTCTTAAGTCTTGGAAAAGTATTTTTTTAATGTCAAAACCAATCAAAAAGCTTCTCAAAGAAGGGCGTAGAGAAAAATGAAAACTATCTCTCTTCTGAGACAACAATAAGGTAGAAATCGAGTAAAAAATCTGGAGATATTTTAACGGGCTCATAGTGAGAGTTTACTCGCTGCGGAATAAGAACGCACGAGCACCTCGCCGTAAACTATTCTCCAATTCTCTTTTACAACTTTGTAACAGAACCTAGTTGTTTTGGTTTACTGCTCGGGTACGTTTTTATTCCACATCGAGTATAAGCGTATAAAGAAACAACTTATAAAGAAATGAGGAATCTTACAAGTTAATTTCACAAGATGTCAGTGCAGCATTGAATAAAACATCAACACCTACGCCAACAGCATAATAATACTATCTTTGTATTTAATTTGTATATTTATTTTAAAAATGTGAACTATATATTTTATTTCACTTATATAAAATATTATCATATCAAAATCGTCTTATCATATTAATTATATAATTATATTATTGGATTATTAAAATAGTATTGAATTTATAATAATTCATATATTTCAGTATTTCACTATACATATAAGTACGTTTATACTGCAGTGTGTTTAGTATACCATACGCGACGAAAATATAAAAAAGATATATACAGGGTGATTCTTTTATCAAACAACACTCATTATTTCAAAAAGTATTAATGTTTTTGAAAATATTTTTTTACATAGTTTCAAATTGTTAAAAAAAACGTTTTTATTCAAAAATTATATTTTTAAATATTTTTGATCCTTATAATTTTTTAATTTTTTTACTTTTTTGAACGACAACATAGATTTTTAATTTCATATTCCAAAGCAGAATAATTTTTTTTAGTATTTTGATACATAAAAATCTAATTTAAGGCGAGTAGTTTATGAGTTATACGTATTTAAAGTTTAGTTGTATGGAGAGGAGTGGTATGGGGTTACTCCGCAAAATGTTTGTCCACTACTCCGCTTGTCTAAACTTTAAATAAGTATAACTCATAAGGTACTCATCCTGAATTCAAATTTTATGTTTCAAAATACTCAGAAAATTATTCTGCTTTGGAATATGAAATTAAAACACTATGTTGTCATTCAAAAAAGTAAAAAACTTAAAAAGTTATAAGGATAAAAAATATTTAAAAATATAAATTTTTAATAAAAACGTTGTTTTTTAACAACTTGAAACTATGTAAAAAAATATTTTCAAAAACATTAATATTTTTTGAAATAATGAGTGTTGTCTGATAAAAGAACCCTGTATATCTTTATTACGTTTACATCGGCCGGCGCAGTAGATATTTTTTCAATATACCTATTCAAACTTCATCATCAGTTAATATATATATTTTCATTTATCTATAAAAATATGTTGTAAAAATATCAAACGACAGAATATAAAAAACGAAGGTAAATCCTTTGTATATTAGTATATTATTATGTTTAGTCGAGCAAGGTAATTTTTTTTGAGCACAAAAAACAATAATGAAATTTTTGATAGTTGTCTCTGCAGTAGGTATGAAACGAAATGAAAAAAAAGTTGTATTTGACTATAGATACAAATATAGAAACGACGCACGCTGACTGATCGAGGGTTATATAAAAATTCCTAGAAGGTTATCATAATTTTAGTAAAAACACGACTTACTTTAATGTTGCAATTATGTGTGTGTGAGGAAATTACCAAGTCACCTTTTTTATTTTCGTCCTTTGAATTGTGATAAACTTAATCTAAAATACAATTTAATCTATTTAGCCAATTAATTATATTTTGGTAATTTCGTGATCTGTATAAAATCAGAGTAGGTAAGCAATATTAATCGTACTATTAGAATATTATAGAACCGTCCTTTTAATTGAAGAATAAAATGTTTTCAGTAATCACTGAATACGTTTTTGACATTTACATACGAGTGCGTATATAAATCTCTCATTTGTTTATTACATACCGCCTTTACCCGTTTCATTATACTCTAATTAAAGATCATTTACGACTAAAATCCAAAAACACAGTCAATGGCCGAATGCATGAGAAGCTACCGATAAAATGTTTCTTTTAGAATCTAGTAGCCACGAAGTCACTAAAAACACGACTATGTAAAATAAATATAAAAATACAGGTAACTGTAGTATTATTGTTTCACAAAGTATGATTAAAAAAAAAACTGTTCCTTTTCTCGCATTATACTCTATTCATATTTTAAGATTCACCCGACTATAATTCCGTACTGCAAGCGTATTATGTTTTGAAAGTCAACTTCTTATTTTGTATTTCTGGCGAGCACAATATCTTTCTACTTTCACGATGGTAGTGAAAACATTACAATGTCGTCTCATTAGGTATTTACAAAGCATTTTTTTTAAGACAAGCAGTGCACGGAATTACGTTATTTGAGTATATCTCTGTGAAGTTAGCAGCACAACATTAGCAAATATCGATCTAAACATTCTAAAAAATTCAACAATTTTTTTAGTAAATTAATGGAAATTGTCGTATTACTTTCTAAAATTGATGAGGTGTTATTTAAAATACACTAAGTGACTAGATACTATTTTAATAAAAACTAAGGTTGAAACATATTTCCGTAATCTTCCTGTCAGTGTTTACAAGCCATAATATGTAAGCAAATAACAAAGTCTAATTATATATATATCTTAGTGGATTCGTTAATATTTCGGAAAAAATTAGTAATTTTAAGATTATCATAGTAAAATATTTAATTGCAACGACATTCGCCATCTCATTAATTTACTTGAACACGCTATTATTACTAAGATAAATATGTGTATAGTTACGTCAGTCGCATTGCTATTTGTTATTGAACTAATAACTTCTACAATAGATTAACTAAGTGTTTCGCCCATAGTTTCACACACTGCAATTTATTAAAAATGACACTTTGTTGGAAACAATGTTATAACTTTATTAAAAATGCACTCGTTTTTCATATTTTATTATTTAAGTCACGAAAATATAAAATATTCAATACAATATTTTTATTAGTTTTATCTGAATGTTTTGTTTTTATAAAATTCTCATTTATTCTTGAAGGTTATACCAAATTATTTTTACAAAAAGATACAAGGAGAATTGTTATTTTGATGAAGACACAATAAAAGTGAATATTTTTAAATTTTTTTTTTTTGGATATTTATAATAATTATAAATAAAACTTTTATATGCACGTACTCATTAATAACAATACGTCATGCAAGCATATGACTGTCAAAATATAACGCCGAGGCTAAATTGGACTAATTGGCATTGATAATGTACGTTATGCGATAAGATAAATGCAATTATTTATATTATTACTTTTGTCACTGATATAATGGCATATATAAATATTACATTTACATAACGCGTATGCTCTTATAGTCTTCTTGAACACTCGAACAACTCATTATTTTTTATTATGCATAGTTATTAGTTACATTTCATTGTATGAGTTATAGAATTTATAAAATTATTATTGACTCAGGATACGTCTACCTAGGTGACCTCAAAAGTTAAAATACCTGCTAAAAATTAAAAAACACGTAAATTGGCTTTTGCATATATTATCTGCTTAATTTTTTTTTGTGGGATACAAGTAATATGCAGCGTATGCAATATAAAATTTACATAATCATGTGCTTATATAATATACAAGTATATTTATATATATATGTATAAATAGAAACATATCAATTATATATTATTATAGTTGTATAGTTCTAAAGTTATAACTTACTTATAGGTATATTATATACTCATACGCATTTTCACGAGAAAGTTTTTGCAAAGCTTACTGCGCGTTGGCGTACTGGAAAATTTACGATATTATTACTATAATTTATTATATAACAAAGTTAATATAATTTGTTTATTGTGGTGTAAATTATTGTATTTTATTACATAAATATATTGCAAGTGTTTACACGATTTACGATCTACCACGTGTTTCCAAAATAATAAGTGATCGATGTGATTGATTAACAATATTATGTTTACAATGTTAGTTATACTTACATGTACGGCAAGTATAAATTTAATATTGTACATGCAACATTGATAATGCCTATATAATATTTAAATAAATTATTATATCACACGCTTTTTAGAATGTGTTTCTTCCGTTTTAATTGTATAGCGATTCCGACTGAATCTAATTCTATAACTAAGGATGTGCTCTGGAAGCCATTTTTTTTTAAATTTTGTATTTTACAGAGTTCACATTGATATTTATTGGCTCATGAAAAATAAATATATTGTATAGGGTTGCCATTTGTTTCATAAAGCAAAATAGCTATTTATAACTTATTAATGTATTTAATTTGTAACACCTGTATTTTATACGTGATTAAAACCATCACCCATGTGACTATGTTAAAATTATCTGTAGAAGTGTAGACGAGTATTTACATCTAAGGGAGCTTAAAAAGGAGTAGATTTATGGACATATTTTAATTTGTCACATGGTAAAACGTCGTGCAGGATCAACTAGTTTAAAATAAAACATATTTTATTTACAACTTTATCAATATAGATAATCGAAAACATTTACAATGCGTTTTCATGAATTATATACGGTTATAAGTTATTATCATATAACATATTTTATAGTATAATATTTATAGCTTATATAATAGGTATAATGGTATTATAATATGTATAAATATTTAGTTAAAAATAATAATTTATACTTAAAATAATATACATTTTCAATAATATAATAATCATATAGTTACATTTGACTAGAAAATGACATTGTTATAAAGGTACGTGGTTTTATCAAATTTTGTCTGATACAGGAATATAAATACGTAAGAGGCATCTATTTCGATTTAATAATATTTATACATAAAGAATAAAACTCGTTTTGAAAAACGTCAACAAAACACAATAATATAATAAATCAACTTTTTTAAACTTATAAACGTCGGAGGAAAATGTCAAGTAGGCGTGTTTAGTTTAGAACGGATTGACGGACAGAACGCAAATAGTAAACAGGCTATATGCCGGTAATAATATAGTCGTCGGGTACTCGTTTGGTTGCGGAAAAGTATTAATAGTCTATTTCAGTTGGACCAACGACGTTTCCCATAGTAATCTACACAGCGTTCCGCAACAATATATTTTTATTGTAATCATTTAAATTATGTTACACGTTTAAGTGATTTTCGTTTGTGAAAACTTTTGAACAAATCGTCGGATTGCAGCGACGACGTTACGTTCGGCGTAAATCATACAATGTACCAACGGTATGGAGACGATTCAAAAACGTATGCGCATCCAGATTAAACACTATGCCAACAGGTGTGCCAGACAGCGAGTTACGGCGCGCATGTGCGTGTTTGGAAGATTGATAGAGTACACATACAGAAAGAAAGAGAGAGAGAGAGAGAGAGAGAGAAGGTCTGAGTGAGAGATAACGAGTAAAAAGGTAAGAGGAAATCGGTCGTCGTTGGGATTGTTTTTTTTTATACGACCGTACACACTATATATTATGGAGGGTTTAGGGTACAGACTCATACGTCGAGCTAACGTCACGGGTTTTTAAATTACAAAAATAGCATTACAACAATCGTATATTATAATGTATTACATAATATATTATTATGTGCTGTGCATATTGTATATATTATACGGCGGTAGCGATCGATCGAGTGATTCCGTTTGGCGGGCGGAAATGCACAATTCCGTTTTAATATATTATCGCTTAACGTCGAACAACAATAGGGTGCTCATCATTTTCCGCACGCCCCGGAAAGTCTAAGAGTACGACACAAGTCGGACTTTCGACGCGGGTCGGTACGAAAAAGGCTGTTCACCGGTTTCGTCCGGCAATCATTATTCAAAAGCATATAATTTATAGGGGATATCGTTCTGTACTCGTCGCGCGTGTATATGTAACGCGACGTGCTGATGCTGTGGCGGTCGGATGCTTTTCGCGAAGCGCGTGCACAGGTGTTTTGGGCACACGTTTTATGTTGTAATTGGTTTTTTTTTTTTTTAAATGCGAAACGAGAAACGTCGATAAGACATAAGTACATAATGTAATGTGGGTGGACGTCGCGTAGTATTACAGGGCGTACGGCTGCGTGCCGGGCCGAGGCGGCTGTTTGAGTAGGCCCACGTAGCGGGCGGCGTGCCGGCACTTGGACACCACCTCCTCCTGGACGAGCGAAAACGACATGGCGATCAGGACCAGGCCGAACAGCAGGTAACCGCAGCACGCGACCAGCTGCAGCTGACCGTTTTGCGTGTCGGTGCCCTGGAACGACTTGCCCGGCACCAGGTCGCCGAACCCGATCGTGGACAGCGTGACGAAGCAGAAGTACGCGCCGTCGATGAACGTCCAGCCCTCCCACGCGGCGAACACGGCCGCGCCCAGACAGATGTAACCGGCCAGCACGAGCAGCACCAGGGCCACCGGTACGCCGGGCGGTGCGCCGTTGCGCCTCTTGTTCGGCCGCTTGCTGTTGGTCGCGGCCGCCGCGGCCGCAGCTGCAGCCGCGGCCGCAGCCACCTCGCGGTGATAGTGCTCCGAGGCGGTGGCCGCGGCGTTGTGTCGCCGGTCCTTGTCCACACCACCGCCGCCACCACGCCGTCGCTGCTGTTGACGGTTGCCGCTCAGCAGCGGCAGTCGGCTGGGCGTCCCGTGCGTTCCACTGTACATTTGGCTGCGGACACACAAAACGACAACAATAATAATAATAAGCGAATTAAGAAGAATGAGATTTTTTTGTTCGTTTAAAATAAAAGTCGAGCAATATACATGCGATAAGTGAATTCGAACAGAGTTAATAAAAAAAAAAAAAAAAAAATGACACGAGGTACGCATGGACACGGAAAATACTCAATATAGTTATACCCGAGTTAAAAGTTTTTTTTTTTTTTAAATATAATTGAGTTTAAATAATAATTAATTTCCGGTTCTATTTCCGGTCGACGTGCTGTTCGTCTAGGTCTAGACGGGATAAATTTGATACGAGAGGTTTTGAATGATTGTGCATTTTTTATTTTTTTATCAAATTTTCTGTTTGATTCAGGGTACCGAGATGGTTATTATGAAGGGTTCGATTATTATTATAACACTGTTATTCTTTTGGGGATATTGACTGGAAATATCGTATAATTTTCATATTTGAGTTGTTGGATGTTCCCCAAAATCGGATTTTATAAAAAACCTAAGGAAAGAGTGGTAGTTTATATATTAGTATTTTTGTTTTGAAGTAATTATTTTGATTTTGATAGGGAACAAAATTGACAAAGTCTATGATCTAGAGATGTTTTTTAAAAAAAATACTGTCATTGGGACACTGAAGCTTTATAATAGTAAGGGAAGAAAATCTAAAAAGCTTTCGAGTTAAAAACTGGACACAGGTAATTCAAGATAGAGACATATGGCGGAAATGATAGTAATAGCGGCGAAAACTCTTAGATACTAGTTATATCACTAAAAGAAGAAGAAGAAGAAGAAGAAGAAAGAAAATAGCGAGAGATATATACTTAGGTATATGTCCAAATGTGCCTATATATATTTAAGAAAAAACTCGCCCCACTCAGCTATTTTTTAAATTGTAATCTATATAGATTTTTTTGCCTTGTGCCAAATTTTTAAATTGTTAATAAATTAGAGTAATATTTAAATTTAATGAAAAATTAATATTAATAAGATACTCATGTTTATATTTTTTATTATTTCATTTTATTTTATAAAACAGGTACAGACTGTATAGTTTTTACAAATATTAAAACTTCAGAGAAAAATTAAAATAGCAATAGACATAAGACACCCTATGTGGTTTATTGTAATGATAAAAAATTTAATTTATAAACCAATCTAGTGTTACAAACACATGTTAAGGAATATTACCGTATCAGACATTATTTTAAACGACAAATTATGATATTAAATAATATATGTCACATACGACGTTGAAAATATTTCATTATCTTAAAGTTGATCATTCGAAAATTCGTTTATAATATAAAAATTATTTCTATATTTTTAATTTAGTTAGTTTTACGGGAGAATAAAAAATTGTTAAACTTTTGGAAAATTTCCTAATGGATTTTGTACGTTTAACGGTTGTATGGAAACTGCACGAAAAATGTCTAGTGCACGTCTAAACGCGTCAAGCACAATCAAGTGTCAAGTACCCATATTATAGAGCAGAGCGAACTTCGAAAAATACAATTATTTGTTGACGCGATTGATGCACATTACTGAAAGCCAGCCACAAGTTTCATAAACCGGAAATCTGTATTTTGAAAATGAAATAGCTATTCAATATATAATAGTCTACGTATAATATATAACGTGTCGTATATGATTTGACAAATGTCATCGATACACGATTTCCGATAGTGGTTTGAGCGATGGCCGAGAGGTCGGTTTGTAGTGGCAGTCCAGACTTGTTTCCGTGAGTTTTTTCGGAACAATCCAAAGTTTGGTAGCTGTATTTATTTTGCGAGAAAATCCTGCGATATATATAAGCCACGTTCTTCCGTAATAGAGTTGTACCACTAGTACATGCCATATTTTTATCGAACTTCCGTGAGATTGAGAACCGCGCGTTTATAATAATAAAACACAAAAAAGAACAACGCTATAAATACAAGAACGAGCAAACCAACCATTGATAGAATCCGACATATTTAATTACATTTATTGTTCATAATAATATAGTATTAATTAGCATATTATGTACAGCAGATTGATTTACCGGCATAGCTCTCCCCTTGTTATCTTTTAATAATGTTCATTTATACACATTTCGAATTTTCGAATTTTTCATGTATACTTACTGTAATAATTTTTATAAATTATAAAATATTTATAGATTAATATAAGCTGCTATAATTTTCGAACATCATAGCCCTCATATTACTTAACTTTATTTTATGGTGCTATTTTCAATATTACAGAAATTATAATTACTTAGAAACTAGTTAAATTTTGATTTAGATAACTTTTGTTCATAAAATCGTCTGCTGAATAATATGTAATAAAAAGAAACTTTTGTTAGCATGTTGGGCGGATCATCCTATGTATATATTGTTTTAGTAGGTCTACCCAATATTTTCTTTTTTTTTTGGTGGGTAGGATTATGATATAGGCTTACAGATTGAGCATTTGATGAAAAACTGAATTCAAATTTCTTTTGAATAAAAATAGTACTATTTTATGAGAAACTGTTTTTTTTCTTTTACGATACTGTTGAATTTAAATATTTTTAAATTTATATTAAACCGACATGCTATTTACTTATTGGATTTTAGAATTTATAGACTATACAGGCTGATCCATCAAGTATGTTTCTACAAATATTGGACCATAATTTTAAATACTTTGGGGTTTTATTATTATTTATGGAGTCTTGTGGAGGCTCACACTTATTTTTTCAAATGAGAATCTGTTTTTTTTTATCTGAATTATTTATCAATAATAATTGTTCTTAAAATTTTAATGAATCTAGATTAAAATTTTAATGATTTTCAATTTATTATTCCAAGTATTATTGCTTTCTTGCTTACTAATTGTTGAAAAATATGGGGACAACATAGGGTGTCAAAAAAAGAATGAAGAATGAGACTAAAATTCTTAAAAATCAGATTCTCTTCCTACTTCCGGTACCGAATCTGAGAAAGACTTTTTGGAAGTTGTTTGAGGTACACCTCATCAATAAATTGCAGAATCTTAGGATTTGAATTGAATTTGATTTCTCGAAAAAATGCCTTGAGTATAGGAAAAATAGTTAAAAGGGTGTGAGATCCAATGAAAAGGAGACTGGGGCATTATTTTTGTTTAGCGAAAAATTGGCCATTAGTTTAGATTTAACTACTTTTATCATATTGATAAAAAATAAAAAAATATAATCGTGAAGATATTATAAGATAAATATTCTGCGTATTAGTAGTTGTTTAAGATAAGTTAGGGTTTACAGAGTTTATAAACTTATATACCTGTATGTATAATTAAAAAAAATTGGTTATACATTTTTTTATAATTAAATTTATAATATGCGAATACATTACAGCTAAAGCTTATCTGTGTAAATTGTCTAGAATATCTCGTGATAATGATATCTCATATTTATCGCCGTACAGTAATAATAATATTAGGAATAACATATTTATCTAAACGAGCGAGACGTTTGTCGCACGATCGTTAATCAATAAAGTATAAACATTACAATATATTATATTATATAGTTTATGCACTACAATATTATACAAGCTAATATAACATATTTTACGAAGTTTGCGAATAAAAATATAATATCGTAAAATCGTACAAGCACACATCATTATCTCAATATTATACGTCATATATTATATTCCGCATACACAGTCGTCTACAACCGATAGCGGATTATCACATATTATATTATTATATACGTCATATGTTCTGTCTTGTATGTACCAACGAATATCTCATCCAAATGGCCTAACATTAAATTACAGTTAGTTTTAATAGTTAAATGGTACCAAAGTAAACACTTTGGTAAATATTTCACAGTTAATTCGAATTCATGAAATATCTTTCATCACGGGTGTCGGCCGTTGTAATGTGTTTAAGATCTAAGAAATCGAAAAAATCTAATTATTTTAAAATTTCAAACTCGACCCCAATTCTTTGTTTAAGTAACCAGGATTACTATCGACCTATTTAAAACATAATAACTTATTTAAATTTTGTGATAAAAATAATGGCGGTTAATTAAAAAATCAGCTGGTGATTCACATGCGCACCGAAAGAATAATAAACGTGAACAAAATAAAAATATATAGAGATTGGCAAATTATCCGATTCAATGATTTATATTTTATGTTAAGAAAAAGTAAAACATTTAATTTGTTATACACGAGGTGCTAACCATATTTACCTTCATGTATTCTAATGCAACAACCCCTATCCACTAAACTTTAAGCTTTGCATTACTATTTTAAATAACACTTAACGGAAGTTACATTAATCGACTTTTAATGCAATAAACAATAAATATTTCCATAAATTGGCCATCGCAGATTCTTAAGAAACACGAAGTACATAGTTTTTAGTTATTATTAAAAAAATATTAAATTATAGAAATAAAATTGTGGTTCTTTTTTTTTTATATAATACAGAAATCAAGGTCCAAGGAGCGCCTTTTCAGAATAATTCATATAATACAAGATAATTAACTAATTACTAAAGATTTATATGTAACCATAATCAGGATAAAATAAGTATCCTTTCACTACGATATAAACTTCATTAATACTCTAATTTCATAATGCAAAAAGATGACAATATATGTTTTCCAATTAAATATGATTTAGGAGATAATATCAAGAGTAATTAATAATAAAATATTTATGAGTTATGAATATTATAACATCATATTATTAGTACTAGAAATCGTCGTTAGACCATACCAGAATAGGTTTTTACGGTTATATTTATCAAAAAATACGTCATATGATAACTCACGAGTGGAGGATTCCTATAATATAGTATTATTACGTAGACAATATTGTTGTTATATTATATAATAATATACATTGTAATATATTTTATAAAAACTACACATATTATATTATGTATGTCGAAAGCGATGAAAAAAAAAATAATTACGATGAAAATGTACTTTATGATATAATATTTTACTACTTTAGTAACGTTTTGTAATAATAACCTTTATATTTTTAGACTTTGTTTATTATGTATTAAAAGATATGATACCTTATAAATCGAGATTATTGATATGTCGTCTTGTTAGAACTTTTATTCTTGAAAGTTCGAGGAACGTCTCGTAAAACGATGATTTCGAATTTTTCTAAGTTTGTTGTTAGTCTATAAATATAATACGCAGTACACCTTTACGGCGTAAGTCCTTCACGATCAGTTTTCCACGAATTGCGTCGGTATAGAATAAAACACAGGGCCCGGCCGATCCGATCGCTGAAACAATGTTTGTCACACAACACGTGACGTTGCTTACACAGTAGTCGCCGCCGCTTATGGGACTCACGGTTAATGGACTCAATCGCCTATTAGAGTTAATAGACTGGTTTTTCGATTTAATCGTACGTATATTTACGCGTAGAAAAAAAAAATCGACAGTTGAATTCACTGAATTAGAACATTGATCAATGGACTAATGCGACAAAACGTATTAATTAAGGGCTTATTTCTACAATGTTTAGTCGGTTTTCTATCATCTTATCGCATATATTTTGACGATTAATACTAGTTTCTCGACTTACTATAACGGAAAATATTAAAAATATTTTTTTTACATTATTTTACGTAATTATTCATTATTTATGAAACAATTGTTTTGGAAAAAAACATTTTCTAAATTTGTCGTTATCAAATTTCAGGTTTTTGTTCTTCGTGAATGACAACATTTATTTGAAATACAGATATAAGTATAAAATAATTAATATTTATTAGTACATACATAAATTTAATTTCTTTATTATAACGCATATTTATATTTTTTTTATTCTTTGATTTCGCATTATTCGACCAGTGGACTCGAATACTTTGGCTGAATGGTACCAAAGTGAGTCCAATAAGCGGTAACAACTGTATATATAAATAATATGTAACAATATTACTACGTATGATGTGATAAACGATTTTAATTTTTGTCCCTCTGGTAGCTCTTCATCTGAAAAATGTGATTACTGTCGCTCACCAGTGAAATACGATGTATAATATTTAAATTACAATTTTTCGTTTTAAGTTCCGTCAAAATTTAATTTTCAAACGCACATAACAAATTGTTACGGCTTTAGCGGATTCGTATGCTAATTTTTATTGGAAATTTTGTGTATAATTTTTGAGTCTTAGGTACTTAAATTGAAAGTAATATTTTTAATTTTAATTTTAACTACAAAATCATATGTAAATTTTCAAACTAATAATAATAAAAAAGTAATAAATAGTGCCGATTTAAGTATTTGATGAAAATGTAATGTATGTTAATTTTTCATAATTTTTTAGAATTGTATTGGATTTTTTTTTATTTTAGTGCCAAAGTATAAGGCAAATCAAAAATGCTACTAGAAATTATTTTTGACTTTGATGGATGATTTGAACAAATATTTTACTTCAAAACGTAAAGAATAAAGATAGACGTAAAACACGTCGTTGTAAATCCATACATCAATCGGTCTGCTTATACTCGTAATCAAAAATGTTCATATTTTTATCATATTTATTTTTTAAAATGTGTAAGACCATAAAAAATTTTATTATTTGTGTTAAACACATGTCTATGAGTTTCAACATCGAAGCTAAAAAATATGAACACTATCCTTCGTGCAATGGTAGTGCACATTGGCTTAACCACAAATTACGTCCACGACATCTTTAAAATTACACTACTGCACGGCAATTGATTTTACCTCTAAAATATCGATAAGAAATAATAGTTATTGACGAACACAACGCGCTCTGTATACATCGGCGTACGTAATATTATGTTATTTATTTAGAATATATGCTTAAACTACTACGGTTGTTTGAGCAACGCATTGCAATGTTTTTCATTCCAACCCGCAAAAGCAATTGGAGATTGGGATTTTGAAATTTATATTCGAACAGAGTTTACTTTGCAGTCGCAAACCGTAATGCGCGTGTATATTATACGTGCGCGCGTGTGTATATATACATATATACGTATGCACATTTTTTTTTTATGGCGGAAACACTCGACGAAATCATTGTACGCGAACTGTTCAAGCGCAAAAGCCTTGGCTGTCTTATTTTTTATACGTCTCCTGCGCTACAACGGGTATCGCGCGATTTACATTTGGCCGTAATAAAACATCCCCAAATCACTCGTTTTGGTTCCCCGTCTCTCACGCTCGTACAATATAAGTTTCGATTAATTTTTTTTAGTCACGTGCACGATTTTTTACACGTTCCCACACTACCGATTTACCTTTTTATACATTAAAGCACGTAACCGTGCGGCAGTTAGGCTGTACAACTATATAATAATCCGTAAACTATAATATATGCTATATTAAATACATAGTTGGAGGGTAACCCGAGTGTTTCGTCAAGCCTGCTTACTTCGTGTTGTTCTTTAATATCATAATAGATTTATTCACATTCAGATTTTTGGAATTTTGAAGCACACTTACGAGACTAATACGAACCACTCGTTATAAAGGTAAATCAATGTAAAATAAGTATTTTCTCATGACTTTCGTTGACGACATAATATAACTGAATGTGCGTCACTGTCAGTCGTATTCCATTCCACATACTCCATTTGTGCTCATTAGTCATTACTCATTATCTACGTATAATATTAAATATTATAACTAATCTATTTTTGTGTAAATTCAATACAAGTATAGTGTTAATCAAAAAAAATTTGTACAATTTAACATTCTTCAAAAATACAATTCTTAGAGATTTCTATAAAACACATCTGTTTCTGCGCCGAAGACGAATGTAAAATTCACAAACCGATATAACCGACAATGGAACACAACGAGATCATATTTTCAAATACTTAGATGTATTTTTTACTGTATACCATTAAAAGTGTGTCCTATGGCATTCTAAACTACGGTTTATTCAAATGAGAACCACTCTTTTTTTCATGTGACTTTGTGAATTGTTATTTATATATATATATATAAATATTGATGCATTCAAATCGAAATACGAACAAGTAGTTTTTTAGTTATCAAACTTTTTACACTAAGGGTAATTGTTCTCGATAACGCTCCATTTTAGAATATGCATCTTTATTGTGGGGATTCGTATACCATTAGCTATAATTGTATTTTTAAGTATGTACAGAATAAATTCTTGTAATCTACTGAGTACGATTATATATTAAAAAATAGATCACTTTATCGACTTTGGATTTTCTTAGCAAATTCATTTCGGTTAAAATAAATACTCTCCATTAATTATCTCCTTTGTTGCATTAATTCTAAAGTTTCTTATTTTTATTCATGTAACTAATAAAATTTCTTTTTTGTTATAATAGGCACCACAGATGATGCTGTTAATTATTAATCACCCCTTTGATGTAGATTGCTAGTGTAGGACCATCTTTATCTCTCTCTCTCTCTCTCTCTCTCTCTCTCTTAGCACTATACTATTATTTTGTTGTTTTAAACTTTACATTATTGTTTTTATAAATATTTTTTAATTATTTTTATCTGTCATTGATATTTGTAATTATAACTATTGAGTTAGTTTGTATTGTTTATAAACAAATAATAGTTTTTCATAAAATATAATGGATGTAATATTTATTCTACCATCTATGATTTATTATATCTGGATAATTTATACAGATCATGAATATTAACAAGCAGGTATAGGTATAATGGTCAAATGATTGTTACCTACAAATTATCTTCTAATCATATAATTATTTCATACCGTTTAATAACTAGGCCATTTTTTTGGATTTATAAATATTTTCATAAAACACATTTGCTTAACAGCGCGTTGTAAAAAGGGTGGATTTTAAAGAAAGAAATTTGTATTGCCAAAGGACACTTTAAATGGTATTTAAAATGTAAGTATTAGAAAATGTAGTATTTATGGTATTGAATTATGTTTGAAAATTTTAAAACCAAGAACTTAAATAAATTCATAATGAATGGCCAAAAAAAAGGTGGTAAGTCAGTATGCATATATTGTGTAAGTGTGTATGGATAAGCTGTTGTGTTTGTGTGTGTAATGTGTATACTGTGCAGGTCGTAACCATAATGAATACAAACGATCACCGAAATACGCGTGTTCGAGTCATTACGACAGAGACGAACGACGATTTCGTGAACAATTCATTTTGGCGTAACCACCACCACCAACGCCGCCGACGACCACTGTAATAAGCCTATTAGGCTTGTCCGCACACAAAAGACCACCAGAAATATGTCTGCCTAGTGCAGTAGAAAGATAGTTTATACAAGATAATAAAGAAACGTTTTATTCTTGAACCTTTACAATGGAAACAGTTTTCGTGAATTGTCAAACACGAGAGGACGACGTCGTGAATGATATTTGTGTTTTTGTATTTTCGTAAAAACGATTTTTGTCTACTTTCTTATTCAATCCGGTGAAGACATTTTTTTTTATTATATATAATAAATATATATATATATTATTCTGAATATGAAATTACGTGCAACACTATTTTGCCTTGAAATTTATATTTATATAAAAGTCCACGATCCGAACAATCGCTTTTCGCGTCATTAAACGCGATACGGTCATCTGAATGCAGCGAATGTGCGGCTCGACGCGGCGTCATGTTTAAAAATTCATTACCGTAAAACTTTGTACCTTTTTATTATACATTTAACAGCTCTGCACACTGCTGCTGCGGGAAAGAGCATTATTTGTCGTCGTAAACATAACATCATTAATAAATTCTGATCGATCCACACTATTTGGTCGCGTCTAATCATCTGACGGTATCATATTGTTATTATTTGGATATAAAATAATGCACGACAGTGTGTTACTGTCTACTAACTGCAGTAACAGAATTAATAATATTATAATTATTATATTATTATTAGTATTATAGATTGCTACTTTCATCGTTCGTAAGACGGCTTGCCGTGTAGGCAATATAGATACACGTATGCGTGCAATGTCTATACGTTTTTTTTTATATCGACGTCAGCTGGTAGGTATATATTAAGTCGTTGGAGATAGTAGTCGGGACGCGCGGTTGGTTTACTAACACATCGAGAAATTTCCAAGCATATTGACTAGATACTTTCAAAAATTATCAAACGATATTATTATATATTCATACCACCACGCATCGGTTTTTAATAATTTTGAAATGGTAAGAAAAAGAGAAATGTAAGTTTACAATGTTAAAGAGCGACTCTGTTATTCCGCAATAATGTTCACAATATGTATTTAAAATTATTTGATGTTTAATCCATATCCAACACAATTTAGTTATGAAGAAAATTTGTTTGGACTTTTTAAAAAGTTGAAATATTAAAAAATATTTTTGGAACAACACGCCGATATAATATCGTTAATAACGATTCTTGACAATACACTAATCCTTCAATATATATATTTTTCATTGTTTACAAACAATATAAACTTGTTTCGTTGTTATTTGTTAATGTCAGCCACCAAGCCATCAGAATCATACCGCACTCCCAGCAAATGAACCGCGGTTTGTAAGTTGTTTTTTCACTGTGACAATATATCACTATATTCATAATAATATCATATTTTATCTTATATATAATTTATGAACTATAGAAATAACCAGTCGTGTGCTCAAACATAACGAAAAAGTTGACACTTGCTTGGGTTATTGAAAAAAAATTGGGAGGTAGGTGAAATGTTTATGAACTCATGATATACTCGTATATCTTTTAGTTTGACAAAATGTATATTCTATAGTTTTATGTGATATATACAGAATACGGTAGACAAATGTAAATGAATGTATTTTTTAAACGTATAAAATACAAATTTTTCTAAACCCAAAATTAAAATGTGCGATTATATTATAAGTTCCAAGCGATCCAACGTGTATCACCTTAAAATGTTTCAACGGCAGGTTAATATTTTTCATTTTGTATTTTTACGAATAAATCGCGTATATTAGGAATATAATTTTTCATGTTATTTTTAAGATGAAAGGTCCTTTGCGGAACACGCGAAGTATATTTTTAGATGCACCCACTTGCTAATTTTTTGTTATCCTGTCTCAAAGATGTGCTTTAATTTTTTTCTCTATCGTTAAATTGTGTGCTTACCACTGGTAACAGTCTTCGTTGTTGTCGTCATCGCCAACACCGTCGTCGTACGCGTATTCTTCTTGTTTTGCTGCCGTTGTTGGCAAGTCCGGACGATCGCCCAGTTGCCTGAGAATGTGCGCAGCCACGTGATCGTGTGTTGGTGAGTTGGCCAGTTGATATTCGGCGCATTCACACAGGACATGTTTGGCCTCGGACGTCAAACGGTACACCGGTCTTCCTCCGTGGCCACCTATACGATAGACACAAATAGTATGAGGACTTGTCATGTTAATGTATTATAAATTATATTTTATTATATACAGGTATTGCTAGTATTATATCATAATAAATTACACCATTTCTGAGGTTAATGTACATGTATGTATAAATTAGCAATTCCGTAGAAAATTATATCATTAAAATATCAAAATGTGTAGTCTCTGTCTTACACGTGTATTACATACAAAAAACGTATATTTGGCAATTCTTATTTAATTTAATTTGTTTCAATTTTTGAGAGAATTTATGTATCAAAAAAAATCTACAGATTTAATTTTTAAGTGAATTATGCTTAGTAGTGTATAAAATATTACAATTTAAAAATACATTTAGCCATAAATACAAAATTTAAAAAATCGATGAAAACAACTAAAACAAACCCCCAAGAAATGTTGTTACCTATTTCATAATGGGAAAACTAATTTATATATAAAAATTTATTTTTAATTAATCAAGAACTAATAAACGTTTATTTGCTGTGTTACGTATTTGTGAGATGGAAACAACAATAATTGTATAATATGATACGTCCTTTAATTTCAAAGCTGTTTAATTAAATGTCTTATATAGGTATACAGTACTTTATTATTCATTACAGATTTATGTGTTAATGTTAATATTGTAACACTAGTAATATTAAGTAAATTAAATATATTACATTTTTATTTATTTATTTGATATTTGTAGGCATTTTATATGAATAAACTACGTACAGCTAATTTGTTTTTATTTTTAAAATTCATTGCCTAATTATTAGAGCGCGGATTTTTATGCACTTAAAACTATCGAAATATGCCATATAATATGCAGTAAAAATCATGAAAATATGCAAAAAATATGCAGACAAAACCATGAAAATATGTAAGAATTTTTTATTTATTTAAAATGTACAATTAAACTTATAATAATTAATTACTTAAATACTTAATAAAAAAAAATTTAGGGAATTTTCTGAACTTAATTTATTTTTAAAATTGTATTTATTATTAAGATGAATAATCATATGCATTTCAAGTTTTTCTTCTGTGGAGCAGTGTCGTTTATCGGTTAACATATTTTTAAAGACTGAGAACAAACGTTTGACATCAACCGAAGTTATTGAGGCATATTTGAAGCAACTTAGTATTGTCAGATCTTGATAAAGATCTTTGAGCTGAACGTTTTCGAAATTTAGTTTTAATTTTTCTACTTGAAAAAATATTATTTAATACATTTTTTTAAATTTTCGCTTCAATATGCAATAAATTTTGAATTTCGCCAAAATATGCAAAAATATGCAATAACCTTTAAATATGCAGAAATATGCAAAAACAATTTTACCATTAGCTTCAAATTATGATGACTCATGGAGGACAAAAACCAAAAATATTAAAAGGAAAAAAATATGCAATTGCATAGAAATCCGCGCTCTACTAATTATGCATGGTATATTTTTTTAAATATCATACAGTTACTGTATTAAGAAATTTCTAGAGATAAATTTGGTACTTAAAATTGAACTCGTATCACATTTACTGCCCCTAACATTTTTTTTCACGACTTAAAGGCCTAAATTCATGATACAGCGTTAGAAATATCAAGTTTTGATTTTTAAATTTTTGAACTCAAAACATACAGTACAATTTATGTGAATAACATATTCATTCAACAAAATATCCATACATGGTTCCCTGTGGTTGACTTCATCAATTACTTTTTCTAGTAATTATTTTTATAATATTAGTGATATTTTTCTATTTTGGCATGATCTACTAAAATCGAGCTACGACTTAATGTGAACATCATTAATACCTCCCTCGGGACCGTTTTAAGACGATCGATATATGGTTTTTGGTCAACATAAGTTGGGTTGAACTTGGCAGCGGTGGTATATACAGAGGAAAACAAAATCACATCGATTGGCGTAAAACGTAAACACATTTTAATACGATCCCGCTAATAGAACATTACAACAATAATAATAACAATAAATGTTATCAAAATGGAATTTGCATTTCCTTAAAAGTTGTTTTTAACCAATCATGCTAATTCACGATGATAATGAACTTTAATTAGATGTACATTTGAAAATATTGTGGCCATAAATTTTAGAAAAGGAACATATACATTTTAATTTTTATAAAACCGTTGTTAACATAATGCACTTGAATTCATTAGAATATTCTATCTAAATTATATATTATATGTATATATACACTATTATTATTGTATACTGTACCGTAAATTATTACTTTCGAGTTTCAACGGTTAAAATGTGTTAAATAATGTAAAATAGTATCTGGGAAAATCGAATAATTCTGTAGTTGGAAATTGTATTTTTATTCATTTTTGCAGCATACCTTTAACTAAATTATGTTCGGTTGATTACATTCTTATATTCAATTATATTAAACGAATTAAATATTTTCACGTTATTTATACGCATAAATGTTTATAAGCAGGTTTTATATAATATAACAAGATCTAAAAAACGGCTAGGTAGAATTATTTCGAATTTTTTTTTTATATACATAATATATGGAGTAGGATTATAGTTATTTGCATCCGTATATCCGACTAAAAGTGAGGTTTCTGAGTCTCTGCGTTTTGTTATCGTGATTACTGTTCAGTTTCGTGTCATGAGTGGTTATATATAATATATATTGCTCACCCATCTTTACTACGGACAATTGTATCGTTTCTCGATACCTCAATAATTCTGGCTGTCTTATCTAAATGTATTACTATTTGGACATCCACACTGTCTCCTAAAAATCCCTGAAATTACTTCCATTTTATCGTAGTATACCTAGCAAAGCCAATAATACGTCATGTAGGTATGGATGTCTTTGTCTATATACTCACATCAGTAGTGATGGGTTGACGACTGGACAAGATTCCCACAAATGGACTCTTCTAAATCTCATTGAAAATAAAAATGTCAATAAAATAAAATACTGACTATATTATTATATAATATATTACTTTTTATTAAATTACTCTTGCAAGATTGAGAAATCAGGGAGAGCAGACATTTACGAATGGATAAAATATACTACAATAATAATAAATTCGTTTTAGATGTGTAAATTGAATTGGTTCAACAAAAGAAAACAATTTATTGAATTTTATACTATCTAAAAGATGTAAAAACACCAGACAATTTCTAATGTTTATAAATAGCACAATAATGGTTTACATATTTTTTAAATGATTTATAAAAATTTAAATTCTAAATTTATTTATGTTTAATTTAAAAAAATATAAGTATTTTATAATATTATGTCAAAATTTAATTTAGCGATAAAATGAATGTTTTACCTATTTTATATTTTTATTTTAAAAAGTATTGAAAAGTTAAAAATTGAAGTATCTTACTGTTCAAAAAAGTGATATTAGACATACAAATTATAGTAAAACCGATACATCATCCCGCTTAATGTCTAAAAAACTATATAAGTATATTTATTATTATTTTTAAATGATTATATTTATTTTAGCTACAACGAATTGAATGGGTATTTATGTATATGATAAAAAATCACGGGTATAAACCTGATTATGTTTTTTTTTCGTAAAATACGGTTCAATATCTTATAAATATACAACAAATAAAAATATTTAAAATTTTTATTAGGTAGGACATATATTATTTTATTTTATCATAGAATGAAAGTATATTTATAAAATTGTTAAGATATAATAAGTATACACATAGTTACAATTAAAAAAGTATAATTTAATGTGCTAAATATGTGTGTTAACAATCGAACCAGCGCTATACATAAATAACATGTTTATTGAAGCTATATACTTGTGTATATACTATATCATTTATATACACATTAAAAACCGAACGTTATTTTAAAAACATCTCGTTTTAGAGTCGAAAAATAAAATTTTACTTCATTCATTTTGGTTGGAAATGTGATATCTATACATGATAGGTATGCTATTACTCGAACGAAAATAAAGGACTGATTGACATGCTGCCATATTTTTCAAGTGAAAAATTTTACAGCCATCGGGTACAATAATTCTATAAGTATAATATACGCATGTATGATGTTATTATTATTACAAGCTGTGCTATGTGTAATGTTATTTAGGTACACTGTGCGTTTCGTCATAAACAATTGTTCGGCACTAAAACTACCTCCTTAGAATAAATTCTCGTTCACAGTACACCTGCAAGGCGTTGTTAAATAAGTGTTCATATTACTCTTCATTTTCATTAACGCAGTAATTTAGCGAGAGTGTTGAAAACTATTCTTATTCTCGGCCAAAGTAAAACAAAGCGTCGCAAAGTTTATGTGAACTTTAGTACTTTTATCTTATTTTTTTTTGTACTCTAAGCACAATGACGACTGAGAAAATTATGAAATACGCACAGAAACGCGGATACGAATGTTTAAAACATAATAAATGATATTAGTGTATGTATATAAGATCATATTATTATTGTAATATAACGATTTTATATTTATAATACCTATAGGAAGTAATATCGATGTTACGCGATCGACCGACAAAATATTATCGCGTGTATTCTTATTGGACCCGTTTTCTATTATGATTTATGAAACAATTAATGTAAATAATCGCGATAGATATTGATTCCACGCCCACAGTAAAATGCATTAATTAGTCGCGGCTAGACAGAAACCTTTCCGGTACGGTTTTCAAGTCGTCAAATGGAATACGTTAATAATGTATATGTATACTGTATTATACGACTGCATAATTTTGGGATGTGTCTTGGGAAACGAATGATGAATAAAAAAAAAAAAACAAAAAAAAAAAATGTATGCTTTATATCGTTGTGTGCAATAAGTGAAACGTGTACTTTTTATTTAGAAATCCTGTGTATCATAATAAATATGCGCGTCTATATAAAAAAAAAAAAAAATTAAAAACAACTTTATTTCGGTGGGTTTTACTAAATTTATTGTGGCTATGTGGATCGAAATCAAATTATCGAAACTTCTTCGTTTCAAATGCTGCAACGCGTATATTATAAACACGCGCCCTCCGAAAGAAATATTAATGTAAATTATTAGTTTAACACGATACATACAGTATTCTTAATGTTTTATTATTATTTAATTGTATACGTTTCGATAGGTAATCATATCGCACTGCGTTAAACGATACAATAAAAACGAATTTTTTTAGTGATAAGATAATTTCAAATCTGATTTTTGGAATTTTTAAATATTAGTATAGACCTTTAATTATAAATTCTTAATTTTTTTTTCTATTACTTAATACTTAATAGTACCATGTGGAGGTGAAAACATTCTGTCTTTTAAATAACAGCTTACTGTAAATTATTAAGCTGAATAATTGCTCAATGTTTACTCAACGAGTAAAAATTAAAATTCGAACAAATTATTTTACTTTGTGTACTAAAAATAATTGTTCAATTATAATGACTGATGAGTATGGAAGTTAGGGGACTATGGTACAATTTTAACGAATAAATTCTCAGCTATTACAATTCTTATACTAAGAATAATAGTTCTAAAAAATTTCTAAGTTATTAAAAAAAATTAGGATAATTTATATTAATACATGACACTGAAACTATAAATATAGTACAAATAAACTGACTCATCGTAAAGTTATATATTTCTCACTATAATACAACCTGTCATAAAAGCTAAATTAAGTTTTCAATATTTGGTGGGATTGGATTTTTAGAATGACTATATTTTTCAAAAATAGCTAATATACCTTTTTTTTTTTTTTCTAAACACTTTGATCATAAAACGAAATCATTTTTATGAAACCATTTCATTGCAATATAATTTTTAACTATTCAATAAGTGCATGTGATCTATGATGGGCCAGCAGTATAGCTAAATTATATAAAAGTAACGTGATTGTATTTTAAACATATATATTTATATATTACACATGCATTAAAGGGAAAAACTAATAGAAAATACGTATTATTAATCTGGATTCATGAGAAATAACCTATTATACAGCGACTTAAGATGAGAATTTAATTAAATAACAATTCGACAGTAATTAATGTAAAAATAAACCTAGAGTATAATACCTGGTTTTACTTATAATAATATTTTTAATGTATTTTTGAGTCTATCTATCAAATTGATGTAATGACGGAATTCAAAACGTAAAAATAGTTTTAATAAGTACAATGATAATATTGAGTTAATAATTGGATTATTCCTAACCAAACCTAAAAAATATAGTCTCTAAATATGTAAGATTACTTTTTTATTTTGTTATAAAAAAACTAACCTATTTATGTACTTAAAAAAAATCTATGACCATGAAAAATAAATTAAGAAAAATTAAGTCTTCTAATTCAAGTTTACTATTTCTAGGTATACCCAAATTATTATAAATATAGGTTCAGTCATTTCAACTTAACGTAAAAACATCTCAAGACTCGTCAAAAACAACGACTTTGTGCACCCTTCCCGTTTCGAATAAAACTTATCATAGAATGCTACAAGGCCTGACGGTCAGAGACGAGCTAAATCTTCTTCTCATGATGAATGTACACTTTGAACATCAGACTAGGAAACCACCACTCAACTCATTAACTTTATTAATTTATTGTAATTGTACGATAATATTTAAACTATAACTGTATAGTACACTATAGTGTATATAATCCGTACCAAGTTTAAAATATTTCTTTTATTTAAATGACGTAATTTTACTTTTAGTCGGTCCTATGAAACACTATAAATCCTTATTATTTTTAAAATATCAGTTATAATTGATTCGTATACTGTTTTGAATTATCGGCATTTGTTACTTTAACATCAACCAATGCGATGGAACTACTGGTTTACAATAAAAAAATTATTTTTTATATACCTATCTATTAATAAACCATTGATCTAAATTAATAAACAAAACTTGTAACTTGTATTTTGTTTTTTATAAATAAGAAATTATTAATACGCAATTTCGAGGTATTTTCGTGTGTGCTAATTGGTGTAATTTAACCTATAACACTATCACAATTAGTTATACACTATTAATTTAATTTTAGACAAACATTAATTATACATAGCTAATAAGATAATATACATTATATAATATATGTTATACAATCCCAGTATTGTGTTTTCGTTGTCACCGCCAATTAAACTCACCATGCTGGCGTTTTCTCGGCAAATATATAATAATATATCTACAATGCACAGTTTGTACTTTGTATAATAACTATCGCGAATACCATTGTCGAGCATTTTTGGAAAAAAGTAGACAGACATTGCAAAAACATGCTATAAATAACGCCGTTTACAGCTAACCGACGTAATTATTCACCGTACGGTACACGTGGGAGATGGGTCTGTAATTTGATAATATCGCACCACTATACTCGTATTTGAATAAATTACTATAATAATAAATATATACCGTCTATGTCTTAACTTAACTGTGCGTTTGAAACTATGATTTCGTTTTTCATTTCACTTCTGTAAATATATATATTATACTAAGAAAATAATTGAAAAACAAATACTAGTGGTGAGAAGAGGAGGAAAGAAAGAAGGAAACATACCGCACGCGATTCGTTTACACGAAACATGCATTTTATATAGTACTTAGGATATGATGGAAAGTGCATTTATTTTAAATGCTCTAAATCTAGAATAATGCGTTCCACGTACATAGTTTGGTTCATGTTACAGATAATTTAAAAGTGAAACATTTATTTTATATGTTTTTATAGTTATAATAGCATTTTTTTTTTCAGTTTCAGGTAATTATTTTATTAATTTTTATCATATATTTATTCTTTTTTGAGTTTTTAAGTTAAGGTAATCAAAAATATTATCTCAATATATATATACTTTTCATTTGATGCAATACTTAAAATATAACACATATAAAATAGTTGATATTCATAATATAAACATAATTTTTGTTTTATATTTTGTAAAAGTTGAGAATAAATAATAAAACTTTAAGAATCAAAATAATGTTGTTCACCAATAAAAATCTATTGTTGATGAGTAGTTATTTTAAATTATTTCGATAGAATTGTCAAACTTCTTTAATTATTAAAATATGTATTAAATTGCTTTTTATAGTGATATAATAATGAGAAGTCGAAAAATGTTTTTTAATTATATTATAGCCTGCAATAGTAATTTTATTGTTTTCAGTACCCTAATTATTATTATAATATTAAATACCTATATTATACGGACCTATTTGCTGTTTTCGTGATCTCGGTGACAATTCTGTCCTTTGGTGGTGACCTGTGTTGTACTGTTGTGGAGGTGGTGGAGTGTGTTGTACTGACCCTGCACCTACTGCCGATGAAGATTTTTTCGATGACTTCTCTCGCCGATTTCCTGCAAAACAATCGTAATTGGTAAATGATTACTATACACTATTTAATTATATTATAAATTTATTTATAATTAACGATTATTACCGCAACATATATAACAATAGTAGCATAATATATTGTATATCCGTGATCCATTTAACGTGAGATACTCATTTATTAAAATAATATAAAGCAGACAATATTTTTATAAAAGAATACATAGTTTTTACTAAAGTTTTTGGGGTTTTTAATAAAAACGTACATTTTTTATAGGTACCTTATTCTAAAGCAGAATATTTTTTGTAGTACTTCAATATACAAAAATTGAATTTTGGAGGAATAGGTTATGATTTATAAGTACTTAAATTTTCGTCAAGCGGGGTGTAGTGGTATTGGGGTACTCCGCAAAATGTTGGTCCACCCTCTTATTTGAACTTTAAATAAAATACTTATAACAGTTATAACTAATATACTGCTTGTACGAAATTTGATTTTGATAAGTTGAAATTCTCCAAATAATATTTTGCTTCGAAATATGAAATTAAAAATGTATGTAGTCTTTAAAAAGAGTAAAAAACCTAAAAGAAGACAATAATATAAAATAGTAAAACATTCTATTTTTTCCAAAAGTTTTGTTTTATAAGTTTATAAAGACTTAAAATGAAACAAATATTAAAAAAACGTAAGTTTTTTCTGATTTTCTGAAATAATGAGTGTCATCTTACGTTAAATTGAAATTTAATTCTTAATATAGAATATATTATAAAGCGATTATTAAAAATTATCATCTAAAAGATAAAACAAATTAATATAAAATGAAATACATTAATAAAAATATAATTACTGTTTGAAATCGTTTAAAATTGAATGATAAAATTGTTTTAGCTTTAATGTATCTGTCGTACTGTACGCGGCTATTTGGAAAAATGTGATATATTGGTCATACAATACACACAGAAACAGTTCACTCTGCGTAGACCTCATATTTGGTTTTACTTCAAAAAATAATATATAATGTATAGGTATAATATAAATACACACGCATAATAGAATTTCGTTGAGATTTTATTTTATTCTGATCACACCACTTATAAATATATACATATAACAATAGTATTATGTATGCTTCATGCCCATAATCAAATAAATATACAACACGTATAATATGAAAATTGTTTGATTGTAATTTTCTACTGCTGTAGTATGCTCGATTCAGACTTCTTGTAACAGCATTTTGTATTTGTATTCGAGTTTTCAGTAAATCTACAATGATTATGTTTTCATACTTCAATTCGATATTTTTATGTGTACGTATCGAGTCATTTAGGCTTTGTAACGCACTTAAAAACAGCGTTAAATTTAGTATTAAAAAAAATTATAGCTTTTAATTAAAAATACATACTATTTATTTTAATATCAACAGAGTTCATTAATTAATAACTTTCAATAAATTATCTATTTCCTTTCGTGATTAGACTAGTTTTTCGTTCGACTAGTGAATAATAAATAATAATAATAATAAGTTGAGTTTGTAATTGTACTAAATATAATTTATTAATGTTGTTTTAATTATAAAGAATTGTGAATATTATAAAAAGAGATTCATAAAACGTCTAATTTAAAAATGTCATAATAATTGTATTAATAGTTATTAAAATTTAAAACTTATGATTTATTTATTAAATCTTATTATGTAAAATTAATTTTCAACGCTTGAGAGGTTCAGATATAAACTTTTAATATTGTAGATATCTCCGTTGAAGTTGCCAATATCATATTCACTAGTAGTTTTATGTATTTTTTTTTTTTTTTTAAATAAAACAAGGTAAAATTATATTAATATAATTTATAAGTAAGTAATTCGCTTGTTCTAAATTTTTTTAATAAGCTCTCAGTACTTAATTAAATACACATGACCATTTTAAATGTCACGGTAAAAAAAAAAAAAATATTTTTATCATTGTCATGCAAATGATCTTTTGGTTTTGTCTCTAATAACACTATTGTTTACCTTCTTTTCATCACGTTTCACATAACATACATTTTTTTTTTATCACCCAACGGCAATCCCTCTGTCATATTTCCACTGTCCATTGTTTTTTCGCGTAATCCACAAAAATGCAACTAAAAGTCAAAACATTTCGCTTTGTTTTTCTATGCACTAGGGAGAAGGTTTTTGGGGAATTAAATACAATATGTTAGTTATAAATCATTTTTTTTTTTTTTTATTAAAAAGTGTAATAAACGTTTTGTAATAAAAAATAATTTATCCTTATAATTTTATTTAAAAACGAAATTTTACACAGATACTTATATTTTTTTTTCGTTAGATATTGATAAACATTACAAACCCAGGATTAGGTAATCTATGTATGATTTATCATATAAATTAACACTGATTTAGACCAGAGATCTTCATAATTTTTAGGTAGCAAGACACTTTATTTTTAAAACATTTCATTGATTGCATTAGCAATAAAAATACGCATTAAATAATTAAAAATATATAAATAAATAAAGATATAGTAGGTTGTAGGTCGAAAATCTCCGATTTAAATAATATACTTTGGTAGTATATTACCCGAATAAAATCTTAGCATATTTATTACTCTAATTATGTGATCGAAATCGCTTTTTAAGACTAATTAAAACCAACAACTTCTATTAGTACTCATTCAAAATCTAATACAGATTTTTATTTGCATTTGTTCATAAACTTACAGTAGTGTTCATATACTTTTATATAATTATTAATTATGTTTAATATTTACCATATATTTTAAATTTTAATGTAAACAGTTAGATTTAATTTATTTTCAGTAATTTTTAATACTTCATTATTCTACATTAAGTTGCATTTCAATGATAAATGATACAAATAACACGCATACAGTATAATTATTATACTTTTTTTTATAGCGATATATTTAAATATCATCAATGGAGGTATCTTAAAAATTAACACTATTATAATTTTCGTACGTAAATTTTTTTATACATAAATATAACAATATCATAATGTCAATAGTTTTAACGTTTTAAGTTGTTTTTCTTGTATAATTTAAAAAAAGTATCACATCACTTGAGGTTCATATTATTTTAGAGATATTGTCACTGTTTATAATAGCATGTCTTATTTTCCGCTGTACTACACTTTGGTAGAATTGACAAAATATAAGATGCGTGTAGTGTAACGATTTATTGCATTGTGTATAAGTTAAAAACCAATGTTTTTGACTTAAATGCTTTCACGGAGGATACACAGCGACAAGGGACCTAACGTCAGTCTATGGTATATAAAACACCATTAATCTTGTCTTTTTATTAAGCTAAACGATTATGTACTCTAGAAAGGTGTCCCCACGCAGTGCTGGGCGTACAAAGATACACTCACTGCAACTTTCGATCTGTGATAAAAATTTTATTAAACATTCGAAAAAAATGCATCGGTATTAGATAAATGTTACGTATTATTACTGCTATTTTAAGGAATTTATTAAAACCTTTGTCCGTAGGTACTGATTGATTGTATCTATGTAGCGTGTCACAAGTCACAAAAAAAATATCTTATTTTGAGTTTAATTGGACATTGACCAAAACTACTAGGAATTTTAATTAAGACTGATTCTCTTGTGTGAAAATATATATACTTTTTTCAATACTTATATATTAAAGTCACCGGTGTCTGATTGTCTTTTATGCTTCCCTGATGAATTACTAAAGGTTTATGAAGTTTAGATAATGATGTAGAGGTTTAGAGGTTGTGAAAAAATTACATAGGTTCAAAGAAAAAAATGTTGTTTCATTTAAAATTCGTATATACGTATATTATAATAATATCTATTGACCGTTGGCAAGAACACGTGCGTAATACTATACAACATAAAATTAACATAATATCGTAATTATTTGGAGATTATGGTTCATTTCGTTTTTCCGGTATTTTCAGGCTGCGGTTGTTTATTTAATACGACTAACCTACTAAACAGTACAGACCATAGACGTACTTAGATATTAATAATACAAAATATAATATTACATCTAGTGAACTATTATACAGTTTAGATATTTAATGATATTATAATGCGCAGTACTGCAATCTATGTATATTACCGTCGTTTAGCGTACCTTCTATAATATGATATTATTATAAATTTATAATATAAAAATATTATAAAAAATAATGTATTTTTCAAGCCTGTAAAAAATATACACAAACTGCAGATAACTTATTACAATGAGTAATATCCTAGTTATTAGTTCATCGAGTCCACCGGTAATTATTATTTAAATATTTATTTTTTAAGACAAGTATAATAATAGTAAGTATTATATATAAGATATGTTCATCTAATATGTAATAATATTTTTTTCACCTTGCCGTGCGTTCATAATATCATTAAAGATTATATGAAAATAATTAAAATAATTAATAGTTTCACATAATCTATGATGTTATTGTGTAAAATCTCATTAATCGCATGTTTAATTTTACGAGTTCATTGGTACGTTATATTATCGAATAAGCCGCTTTATTTTATTTCTCGGTAATTTTCTATACCTGTTCTTGTAAACACACACATAACGTACCTATTACATAATATTATATATTTATCATTTTGATACCAAAAAAAGCCACACATCAGTTACAGTGGATATAGAAAGTGAAAACTATACGGGTTTTTAACGATTTCTATTATATAGTCACGAGTCAGAATGACCTAGGTACTGGTCTAAACGGAATAATTAAAGCGTTAACGTCATGTATCCAGATCGATTTTCGTTCTACTGCGGATTGTGTATCGCCCTTTAAGATACGGCTGTTACGTATATGTATAACGTGCCAATTTGCGAGTGCTGTTTAAATATAATTTTTCTACAATTTTGATCCGAATATATTACCATACACTCACTCCGGAAATCTCTATTAGAGACATTTGAAAACAATATAGTAGGTAAGTTATAAAAAAAATGATATCGTCAACATTTATAACGGCTAGTCGTTTATAAATATACAGTACACTGTGTGTTATAATATACCTATATACATGAATTTTCGTATGAGATTTGAGTCGAAAAAAAAAATAAATTTACGATAACTATAGCCACCCTCGCATATTCGTACCATATAATGTGCTCTGTATCCAAGGCCGTTTTGATAAAGCGGCTGACTTACGCGCGTTGTGGGTATTGTATGGAAACTTATCTGAACGTCGTTGTAACCGAAAATGCACGATGCAACGTGCTTATTGTTCGAAACAAAATGGGTTGGAAAATATTGTCTATATGCAGTTCGGACGTTATTATTCAACCACAGACCGTAAATCGCATGAACCTACGTGCGTTTTATCCAAAGTTCATCTCGTACCGAGGCATATTCTAATAAAAAGGGTTCAATTGCAAAGTTAATAAAACGCGCATAAAAAAAATAATGATATACCTATTATTATTGGTATATAGTCGAAGGTTTTGTTGTTGTCGTTCAAACGGGACGTTTAGTTTACGTTTCGCGTGGATGTCCCTCATCCGTTCTCTTATGTATTGCTTTCTGGAAATAATATTATTATAATAATATCGCATTTCCTCGGGGGTATAGAATGCGTTAATAAATTATTTTTCGATTACCCATTAGTATGTTATAGGAAAATTAGCTTGACATTGTGAATTACATATAATTATAATTACAATAATTGCATAACTTGAACGTTATTACGAATACGTATTTGATTAACGTTTGACAACATACTTTTAATTAATTATTCATATTCAATAGTTTTTAAACCTTTGTCGATGCCTGATGATAGCTTATTATTTTGAACAAACATAAAGTATACACAATGTTAAATATAATACATTAGTTGTATAAATATACGTAAACGATAAAATATAATATTATATATAAACGAGTATATAACAAACATATGAATAAATAAACAGACTACGACGGTGCACCCCTTGCGGGTAAAAATTTAACAACGTGTAAATTACAACTTAATAGTATTAGCTATAGGTGCACGATTATGGCATATTGTGCAATGATACATTTGGTATTGAACGTTGAATTTAATTTCCGATTTAACTCGATAATTTATATCAACACAATATGTATTCACGAGTATTTTGGTGTAATCCATAGACTCAATACACTGATTATATTATGGTTTATACGTATATAGTAAACGCGTATGTTCAACCATCAACGAAAAATCAATAATATAATATAGAAAGTATGCCGGACAAAAATACCAATCCAATCACATTTAAAAGAAGAACTATCTACTTATAATTAGTACACTAAAGTTTATAGTTGTTTTCGGACGGCATGATGTATAAAAGATTATCGATCTCCCTTTTACAGTAAATAATATAGTAAATCAAAACCAGAGAATCATCGAGACGCTCCTATTTTATTCCCAGATGATATAAACCAACAGACAGTTTTATAACTTCTGATTGAAATTGAAATCCATCTTAAAATTGCCGCGACTATTTTTCATTTTCATTGCTAACATTGTTTTCACTGCATAGTAAGACGGCGAGATGAAGTTTTACGGTAAGATAGCAAGTAAATATAATATAAGTATCTATATTGATTTTAAGTTATGTATTTAAAACATAATATTATATATATATATTATATTTATTACTGATAATGAAAATTGAAAAATAACTTATTTTTTATACTATATAAATAATATATATAATCTATTAATAAGGTTATATTACATTAAATAATTATTAATACAATTTTACTACCAGCAAAAAAGTAAAATGATCTGCTGAAAAATTGAACAATTTATAGTAAAATATGATAGGAGGGGGAGAGCTCGTTTGAAAAATAGAAATTTACATCTCCAAACTATACTTCTTAAGTAGTATCTTAAAAATTTGAAAATATGGTGTTTAAAACTATATTAAAAAATTCCGATAATCGAAATTTGAATAAATTTATTACTAAAAGAAAAACGGGAGTTATTGTGCTTGGCGAATCACCCATACAAAGGTATTAAATTAATAAAATAAAATTCTTTGTATGTATATTTGATAAAAATAATAAATAAACAAATAGGTATAATTAAAACTTAAAATAATAATTATAAAATAAATACATTTTTGTCAGCACAAAAATACCTACTTTAGGCTCACTGGTATTTGAATAAAAATTATTACAACTATGAAATTTACGGAATAAAAATTTATTAATTTTTAAATAAGAACAAAAATTTACCTGATTTAGCTATTTAATATTTACAAGTACGTATCGTTTGGAAAAAAATGGGAAATTGTTATACTGTTTCAATTAAAAAAATCTTTTATACATTAAAAATTGATTTACTAATTATATGCAAATAGACATTATTTTTTAAATTTTAAAGATAATGGTGTGTACTTTATCATGGACAGAAAATATACTCAACTTAAATAATTTTTTGATGAAAATACTTGTATAAATGTATAATAAGTTTAATTTGTCTCATCTGTAGCTTATCCATTTTTTATGTTTTTGAATTCTTCGTTTATGATACAACAATTAAAAATATTTAAGATGATTTGTAACAACTTTCTCGTCAAGCTAAAGCGTATAATGATCATTCGTCATTTCTACCTGTTATAAATATAATACTCAGCAATGGTAAACTATTTATTAAAATTGTTATTAATCCACTTAAACTTCATGGAATTTATTTATTATTTTATAATGACAGGTAATTAATTCATTCGAAATTTGTCCATTATACATCTATCAAAATACGTATTGTTTGATTACACGAAAATCAACTCTAAAATACACATGATACATTTATAATTATTAATATACGTTCATAAGGGCACTATGTTTTCTCATTTTCAGTATTGTACTTATGTTCAAATTGATGAATCATTTCATTAATGTATACTAGTAAAATCGATTGTTTAAAATAAAAATAATAAAAACTATTAAAAAATACTATAAGTATGAGTGAAATAAAGTATCAAAAATAAGTTATTATTCGATAAAAAAAAAGTATGATAATATGCGATATGCTAAACGGTATACCATAGATCAGTGTTTCCCAACTGGTGTTTCGCGGAACCTAAGGGTTCCGTCAGCCGGTGCCAAAGGGTTCCGTGAGATGTTTGGGAAAACATAAATTAATTAATAATATTTTTGATTTGAATTATGATTTGAACATAGAAAAGCTACAAAACTTATATGGGAGTTCCAAAAAACGTTCAAGCTCCTGCAAAAGAAGTTGGGGAAACATTGCCATAAATTATATAACACTTTAGTAGATACGCAACGCCAATACAATCATTCATCGTTCATTATTATTATTTTAATTTGGATTCGATTTACTTGTGGCGTATGACGGGAGGAGGCGATGAGCAATAAGCATCTACCTGTTTCCTGCCTTTATATGCTACTATTGAATCAAATCCAAATTAAAATAATGAGTGATAAATAATTGCATCGGATTTACATATCCATATAGTATGTTATTTAATCCACGAGTACGTATAAATGCTTAATAAAAGTATAACCTAGAATACAACCCGTAATGTATATTACTATATTGTAGTTTGGATTATCCATCATAATTACATTATATTGTAATTACTACATTTTCATATTACGCACATAATATAAATTACATTGTATTATATATAAATGAATACATAAGTGTGTTATTGAACCTGCATTTTAAAATTGTTAATTGCAAGACTTGCCTATGTTTAAAGCAAATATTTTCATATAGTCGAATAAAGTTTTACACGTTAATGATGATTAATTAAATGAAAATATCTTTTACTTTTTTATATGAAATGTCAACGGTAGAGATATTACAATTTTTAATTTAAATAAAATGTATACATAAGTGAATAATATAGATGGTTTAAATTATAAATAGCGTTCAAAAGACAATTGTATATATAAAAGCAAATGGGCTAAATTTCAAAAGGAATATAATCATAAACTTAGAAATATAATATAATTTGTAAATTTAAGAATAATACCTTTTATGCATGGTTAACATCTTGTAAATAATAATTGTTTTAGTTTGTTACTTATTATTCTTCATGAAACTATTCACCGCTATTTTTGTATTTTACTACTACTACTTTAATAATAATAATAATAATAATAATAATAATACAAAAGTAATAAGCACGCGACTTAGACATCATCAAATTATATTCGTGATATCAAAACAAACAATAGTTATACTGTCCCGAGTACAGAATTTACTTGTTTCGAGGTTTTCATTAAAATCTATTAGATTTCGAAATTAAAATAACATAAAAACGTTTAATACAGTTTAAGTATAACCATAATAACTATAATAATAATGTACATAGACATTGAAAAACCATATAAAGATATTACTAAAACCAAAAATGCATTAATATAATTTTAATTATTTTAAAAACAAAAACTTATTATATTTGATTGCTTAGGTAGCACACTAGTAAGCACGAATTCGTGATTTATGATTCATGATTCGTGATTCGTTAAGATTCGTCATTTATTATTGTATTAATGTTTACGGACTAAACTTTCATACTATTCATGTATGTTCACGATCAGTGGTTCACAATCCGTATTTTTTTTTTTTTTTGAGTTATTTATTAACAGAACCAACATCAAAATTTTATATTTGAAGATATAGGTTACAAAATATCCTATATAGACATACCACAAATTATGAAACTCAAGAGAAGTTATGATGATGAATACCATTTTTGTAATGTTAAGTAAATAACTTAGAAATATAATAAAAAATATATTTTTTTTAAATTGAGAGATGTTACTAACAAATCTACAAGTTGTAATGAGTTATATAAATCTTTCTTTAATAATAATAATTATTTTTTTTTAATATTTTATGTGTAATGTTTTATTAAATAATCTAATTTTGGGAACGTCTAAGAACTTTTTTGTATATCTATTTTGGATTTTAAGAAATTCCTAATTTGATTGGTTTATACCGGTGTTTTCCAATCTTTTTTTATTTAAGGCCCCTTTTAGATTTTAAAAATCCTATACCACACCTCCCCCCACAAATCAATTTTTTCAAAAGATTAATGTTTTATTTTTTAATAACCTATTTAATTAAAGAAAAAGTATTATTTAACATTTAAACGCTACAATTAAGTTAATTTTAAATTTAAATACCTAGTTATTTGTAGGAATAAAAAAAAATTAAAAACTAAAAAAATAATATAATATTTATTTGAATTATATAATTTGATTTTGAATTTGCCAATATAAAATAATAACACAAAAAATACTAATGTGACTAATAACTGCCCTGAGATTGATGTAATTTAAGTGTCCATAAAATATTATACCTACATAATTCTGTATATTAAATTTGGTATTTGAAATTAGTTTTTATTCTACGCAGTTATACATTTCATTGTAATCAGTTATAAACAATAAAAATGCAAATGAAAGATGAGCACCCCCTTTAGCACCCTTCTCAGAAAACGCCCCCTTAGGTTAGTCCAAGGTAACAAGGGGACGATAGCGCACATGTTGGGAATCACTGGTTTATACGTTAGCAAATAAGACATTCACATGACAGAAAATCTATGTCTGTTGAGGATAAGTTAGCTTTAACATTTTGGGTTTTGGTAAGTGTTGATAAAGTATTAAAGTCTCAGTATTTTTTTTAAAATGTTATTTTAAATTGCATTAACATTGCTGCCAGCGTATTCAAGGCTTTATAAAATAAACTTGTAATTAATTAAATAGCTATTCAAATTTTAATTTAGATTTCTAAATATTTTAAAATATGTAAATAGATTATTTTGAAATAAAACTTTATACTAGAAATTAAAATTTTTAATTATTTTTAAATAGCGTGTATAAGTTACTCCTTAAAATTAAATTCAAAATTCATTCAATCAAAAATATTGTATTTTCATTTAAGTTTTAAATTTAAAATGTCTTTAATACAACTTATGATTGTATTAATGTACAATACATAATAATTATCTGATGTTAGGTGAATAATATTATGATAATATATTGATACTAATTTTTTTTATGTATTTAACGTAACTTAATTAGTATGTCCATATTAAAATATAATTCATAGTTATAAATAATATAGAAAATATTTAGAATTATCGATAGTAAATTGTAAATAATTAAGTGTATATATAAGATACAACTACACGAGTATCTGCAAGTAAAAGGTAATAGATTACATTTTGAAAAATATAAAGTGCTTCACTATTTAACCATACATAGCATGACATTTTTTTTTTGCTTAAAAAAATGAAATGTTATATAATGCCATTCAACAATTAGGTATAGGACAAATATTGTAAAAAAAAAATGTATTTCCCCATTATATATAAAGATTTAAGTATATAATACATATATGCATTTGCGTATAGCTATAATACCTCATCGAAATTCGATTGAATTACATTTTTTTTTATTGTTAATAGGTACCTTTAATAAAAGTAATACAACTAAGCTAGGAACATTTTATATTATTACAATATTAAATATTAAATATTAATATAGAAAAATAAACAATTGTATTATAGGCTCTAACAATTTTCTTGTATAGAAAAAATGTTTAATTCCTTTTGACAGTAAACACTAAGCTGATATCAATATAAAAAAAAAAAACTAAGGCAAATAACAGTAAATTTGTGAATATTTAAATTTGGCACAAAATATAAAATATTAACTTATTGTAAAATTCATGTTTACACGAAGAAAGTAAAATGGAAACATTTATGATACAAAATGTTCATTTTTAAATATAAGCGTGTTAACACTATACAGATAAAATAGAAACGCATAATAACGTGATTTTATAGTAATAATCATTCATCAGTAGTTATAGCATTTAACTTCAACCCTTGTAAATTTTGTTTCATCGTCTATTTCTCGATAAAAATTTAATCAAATCCGAAAATCTTCAATAATTATTCAAACATTTTCATGAAATGTTGACGCATGGTGAATAAATACAAATTCACTCTAACTGTACACAAATTTACTCATCTATTTCGAATCGTGTTCTTAGATTTTTTTTATCGCTTTTCAGAACGATAGCCACGAATCAATTGTAAATAGTTCTGGGCCGACTTAAGGGATGACAAATTACATCCTAAGCCATTTATTGACCTCGATGCATATTGAACCGAATAATGTAAAGCTTCCTTATAAGTGTATATTAAGTTATAATGATAAAAGTGTTATTATATTATATTATACTTTTGTTATTAATACTGTAGCTGTATCCTGTTATTAAATTTATAGGATAATAATATTATGTCTATTGACTGTGTTAAATGCTGATACGCAAACGATTTTGCACTAAGGTAGAAATCTCTTATTCGTGAACTTATTTACTATCTCAACATAGAATTATAATGTAGAACAAATATAGGTATACTTATATTATTGTAAGCTCTTGTTCAAGATAGTAATGAGTATTTAATTTTATCTTTACAATTTTTAAGGTAAACAATAATAGACAGTGTATTATTATCGATTATTTTATATTCATTTTAAATTTAACTTAAAAAATAAAAATTATAGAATAATTAATAAAAATGAAAAGTTTTCTAAATAATGTAGCCAATAACCAAAGTAGTTGTTATATTTCTTTGCATTATTGAAAAAAAATTAACAATAATAATAATGGTAATAATAGCTTATTTTGGTATAGTAAAGTGAAATTTTTATAGATATATTAAAGGAATTATTTTTTTTTTTTGTGAAATCACAATTTAATTTTTATAGATGGATTAAAAAAAAACTACTGCATTTTATTATATTTGTAAATAATAAATATAATAATATATAAAGTACTCTTTCTTCTTTAGTACATAATAAAATTAACAACTTTCGTATTGGTATTATAATAAAAATACAGTTCACAGATAAGATAACTAAATATTTGGTATTGTTAGTATTTTATTAGTATACAAATTTATTCTAAAGTTAATTTAAATAAGTGGATTTTTTCTCTACGCTGTGAATTTGGTTATCTTGTGTATTATTCTTTGGGCTGTAGCATAGCTTAATCTCGTATATTATATGTATAATGCAAACATGTAATATATGTAGAAAATAAATAAATCCCATGATATTATATTTTTGTATCTAACTTATAAATACATAAAACTATAAAAGTATATTATAAATGATCATGTTTTATGTTTTATAGTTCTATACCTTAAAATAATTTGTTCCATTTGAATACTTATCTTGTTTTTTTATTAAATCAATAATGTGAAATGAGAAATGTGTAAATTCGTTTTAGAAAATAATATCTTAAGATAACAGGAGGAATAGATTTAATTCAAACTTATTATACTTATACTGTACAGTGTACATATTAAATTATTATTTTATCGAAAATAAAACAGATATAAGAAAACAAAAATTAAATGAGCATAATCAAAAATGGTACAACGAACGCGCACAGAATACGCAAATCTTGATAAAAGTATTTGAATTGAATGTAGTTGTAGATGATGCAATAGTAATACAATTTGATACTTTTGCTAAAGATTAAATTACAAAGTTTTTATTATTCCAGCAGACAGTAGAAAGTGCAGTGAATAAATACGCAGGAAGTATGATCTACGTCATATGTACGTGGTCCAGGTACTAGTGGTATTGCAATCCATGGTTAATCTTAAATGAGCATTTTTGAGATGATAAAAGTTTGAGGTAAACACTTTATTATGTTGTAGATGATGTAATAATATACAGATGAAAAACGGGAGACGAAAAAATAGTTTTCTTTACTTAAAAAAAAAAAAAAACGCATTAAAGGTAAATGTGCTTACATATATACAGGAGTTATAATTGTTCTTATTAATGCGATGAAAATAATGATGAAAATAATATTGTTCAGAAAAATGTTAGGGTAAAAATGCTCATTAACTACAAAAACTTTTGAGAAAATAATTTTTAAGTACCCTCATTATACTTTATGGAAATATAATACTGTAAGTGTTATCTATTTTTGTTTTGATTTGAAAATATTATTGAGCGAATATGTACATTGGGAGAATTGTTTGAACGCAAATTAGTTGACATGCTGTAAAAATATTAGAATAATATTATTATTATTTTATCTATGCGAATATAATAACAACTTAGAATTTGTTTAAAATTATGACAAATTATGTGATACAACAATTGAATGGATGATTAAAATTACGCAATATAAATATTTGATAATAATGATAACTGAACAAATCCACAAAAGTTAAGAGATAAAATTGACAATATGATTGAGTTTTGAGCTAAAAAAGACTTAATGATTATATTACAAAGTGTGGAGAGTAGAAAGTACGTAAATATGTCGAAGAAGAGCAATATTAAGAAAGATATGGGAGAAAAGTTGAATCATCGCAGTCAGAATAACTCGAAGAAGGAAATCATTGAAAGATAATTCGAAGGAACTTCTCGATTAAGATTTAATCGCATACAAGAGAAACAACATATTTTAGAATCCTTAGTAAGGTATATAACGTGTTTTAATTTTAATTTCATTAAAAACTGGTGAAAAATATGATACACTAAACCAAAAATGTTTTTAAATATTATTTATATTGATTTCACTTAATATCATCAAGGTTAATGATCGAGGCAATCGTATAGTAAGAATTGCAGAAATTAAAATTTAAAATTAAAAATAAACTTTCATAAAAACCATTTTCACAAAATAAAGTAGTTACATTTTATTATTTATTGTATTAGATTTTTATACTAAATTCTATTAAAAATTACTTGTAAGATAGGAAAAAAACTTTAAAGTTACTAAAAATCATTTTCCATAAAAAAAGCTAATTATAAAAAACCAACTAAGATTCATACTGAACAAAGTATTAAAATATATACACAAAGATCTAACGTTACTGTGTATTTTTTCTTATTCTTATAGTGACTATAATATAGTAAAATATAAATTTACGATTTTTCGAATTATTTCAGTTTGAAATAAATCATTTATTGAAGAACAAATATGATATTTTTAAATGTTTTTTAAAATACAAAATAATGATAAAAAAAATCAATATTATAATTGTTTAGCTATCACAGTTTTATACATTTATAGGTATAAATAAATTTTAATCTTTTAAAAAACTATGTTGATAATATTATTTTACGACATCTTCATTAATAAAGATTGGACATTTTAATGGGTAAATTTCTTCTCGCGTGGATGTTATATGTTATTAAAATAATTTGATCACTCCAATACTACATATCTATATTGATTGGTTATCAGCTTTCGGTTAACTGCTAGAATTATGTATCGGTAACAACATAATTACAAGTAATATTAACATACAATTTTGATTTAGTATGAGTTTAACACGTTAATGCGTTCTCAAAGGAAAAATGTTCCTTGTAATAAATATTTTAAAACAGTTATGTACTCATGTCTATATTGCGATTTTTGGGTATTTTAAATTTAAGCGGCAGACAGTTTAGTGCTGATACTGGTTAATTAGGAATTAGTTTATAATAACATTTTAAACGAGATCTAATAAAAAGTCAATTGATGGATGAGACATTGAGTAAAACATATTATATGTAGAGGAATAAAAAGTGTAATCGGTCTTAATAATGTTTAATATGTCTTAATCGTTTACTTAATATGTCCAGTCATGCTTATCAAGAATAGCTGAAGGCTATTTTTTATGTGAACGGACGTATTGCTTAATACTAGCAATTTATTAAATATCCAAAAATCACTATTACTTTTTTTTTTTTTAATTTACAATACATGTTGTAGTATTTTGTTATTTCTACATTTTGTATTTTATGTATTTTATACAAATAACTACGTATAGTACTACATACATTTGACGGATTATAGATGTGATAATTACATCCTATTTCGATTCATTACTGATATAATATTGTATAAATTAGATGTATTATATTATCGTTTCAATAGCATATCTAAATCTAGTTTATTCACAATTAAAAAACGGACGGCATTTTAAAATATAGAAAATTTATTATTTTTTTTATTGGTTTTAAAAATAATTAATCTCAATAAAATAATACATAATATATAATTAGAATTCATAATTCATTTAACAGAAACGTTAAATTATTACTGTTACTTAAACAATTAAAAAAAATCCATGAAAATATTTTTGTTTATTAATTTTTTTTTTATATAAGAAGAATATTTTTTTTTATAAATTTATAACACTGTCACCAAATTAATGTAAGCAATTCATATTTTCGTACTTTTTGTGAAAAGTAAAAAAATCCAAGAAACTGTTTTTTATAGGTTTGGGTATAATTTTTTTTAAATGAGATGGAGTTGTATTTTACTTAGGATTGTTTAAAGCGTGTGATACTCATTGTTTCCAAATTTAAATGACTAAACATTTCATACAAACCCGGTCAAGTGGTTTTCTATCTAATGTGCATTGTTCAAATAATATTTACATTGATTATATTATATTTTAAATGTGTATAATGTTTTAATAGCAAAAGTTAGTGTTGTTGATTATTATAGTCATATAAAGTAGTTTCGCAGTTATAGTTTTATTTATAATTTTTTGAAAAAAAATGTATTTAATTTATTTTGGATGCTAACAGTTTATTTCAAGCCAAATGATACTATCAACAAAATCTAAATCTCAAATATCGGATTTGCTTTTCTTATTTATTTTTTATTTTTTATTTATCATTTATATGCATAATATACACATCTTTATTTCACCCACAAAATAGCAACTTATATCAAAAACAAATAAAAGTATAACCACTTTAATTCAATGATATTTTTTTTCTTGTATAAAATTGAATACACAATTAGCCCAACTTTGTATACTACAAATAAAATAATAGTTTGCTTAAAGTTATCTTAAAAACATATTTTTCAAAATCAATAAATTAATTAATTTTATTAATTTTTTTATTTTATTATTATTATTATTTTTTTTTTTATAACGTCGATCGTTGTTTTCTTTTTAAAGATACTAGACCATATATTTCTTAAAGATATATAATATGTATTTTATTTTATATAAGTAAAGGTACCTATTGAAATAAATTACAAAAACGTTGAACGTTCTAGCATAAATACAAATAATGAAAAAAAGAAACTAAGACTTGACAGATACTCTTCATGGCGTTATTTATTGCATAAAGTGAATTCAGACGATACGTTTTCTTATACTAAAAAAATAATTTAGTTTTCAAACAGCAGCAAGGAAGTAACTTATTTATATATACATATATATTTGTCAACATTTCATAATTTTTAAAATAAGATTATTTATATTATTATGAAGCCACTAGAAGATTGAAATACAGAACCTGGGTGGGCAGAGATAATAAACTTTTTGAAGTAAAAAATTACCTGGTGTTTTTCAGAAGAAAAAAAGAGGGCTAATAAACTATAGCAATCGAAATGTATATAAATCACAGTTAGTGTCACCGGTGTCGTGGTAGACGAATAATGTGTTCTAATTTAATTTATTATTTATGCTCTGCCGAAAAATTTGTTGGTTTTTATTCTCATTTTTGTTGCTAGCTTTTCAACATAATAATTCAAAGATTACTGATACCTATAATTTCTATTTGAATTAACGGCGGTTGAAAATCGTAAACTAAAAGGAGAAATATTTTGTCTTGTCTAAATCTCACTTCCATTTGGTCATCATTCAATTTTTGATTTTATTGCTTTACAGAATTAAAACTTGAACTATTTTATATATTTTTAACTTCAAGTTATATGGTTCAAATAATAATTAACACTTTCTAAAGTGACAGCGATCAAACACTCAATATGATTGTATAGATTTTCTATATTACTCAGAGTGCCTTATAATGTACTATTATTAGAACCACTTAATTGTATTTAAGCGTGGTTATTATAATACGCATAGAGTAAGCCATTTAAATGGTGAAATAATATAGCTATTTCCGAATGAATTTTAGTTTTGGATGCATTAAATACTTTTTTTTTATTGCCATTAAATAATTATAAATTATGTGGAATAAAGAGCTATTGTGTAATTAAAAAAGGTAACTAACTAGGATGGTATTAAAATATTTTTTTGGAATATGATGGCTTATTATTCGTTTTACATTAAAAAATAATACTGTCTATTTTTTAAACATCATTCATTAAAGTTTTCATACAGGCAGAAATATATTATCTATAAAAAGATAAAAATAAATACTATAGTAATATTGTAGTTGGTAAAATATTTATTTGTTCAGTTAAAATATCTAGTAAAAATACCATTGTAAGATATGTAACTCAGACCAAACTTCCATAAATACGCTCAAATAAATAATTATTTACTAAGTTCACAAAGAGAACTTTGAATTTCATTATCTAAACAAGCACTATGTTGACAAGTTTATTTATACTACTATAGCAGAATTATTATTATTTGCAAAAGTGTTTTTCAAAGATTTTTTTTTTATGGAATTCGAGTTATTCAGATAAAGCTGCATAATTTAAAATGTTTTCAACTTCACAAATTACTTTATCTGATCTTATGTAAAAAGCTTTAACCTAATCTTTAGTGTTTATATGACTTATTATTATTTTAATTATAAAAATTTAAATAAAATGTTTAGATTAAAAATAAATAAAAGAACATTTATATGGAGCAATGATTAAAATAATGTCATTGCTTTAGTTGTTAATGCGGAGAAATATTATATTTCGTGTTGGGTTTACGTTGATATCCAATCACGGTAACGAAATATTAACCGCACTATGTATGGAATATTATGGGTTCGTCATCGGCACAGAAAAAATAACTCGGTCCATTATACACCGAGATAATATATTTTAAACGAGCCTTTTTTTGCTCCAGGTTATTTAATACCTTGTGTTAACAATAGAATATTAGTTTGCATAATATTTTAAATAAACACACATACACACACACACACACACACACACACACACACACACACACACACACGCATACACATAGTCATAAAAAATATCTTTGGCGTACCATGAAATTTTCTTTAAGTAATCTTCCATAAAGCAGTATAATACAGTGTATATGGGAGCGCGAAAAGGTCAGAGTAATATTATCTACAAGAAAAATATGTTTTAGTCTCAAAATTAGATTTTCACGTCCACCTACTACACAACTGTATGTATATATACTATTTATGTATAATAATGCGCGTTTGGCGTATTATAATAATAATATACTATAGCATTGCACTTACATAGAAAAAAAAACTTTGTTCAATGCTCCGGGGGAGGAGCTAAAATATGAAAAACCATTAACGATATTACAATTGATAATGCACACAAACTATATACCTATATATGTATATAAAATATAAAATCTATATATATATTATCATGTACATACACATATGTAAAAGTGTGTGCGTAGGACGTGGGTATGTATAAAGTTATATATAACACCGTCTCGGTATTCAATCAAGTCGAAGCGGAACTTCATTATCCCCATGCACGTGATATCCGTGATTTTTGTAGGGTCGATTGGATGTAGTGGTTCGTGGGGAGGGGGTACACTCGAATACATATAACACATAATATACGTATATTTAGAGGTGTACGCTGCAAACGCGATAATATTACATTTTAACCCTACAACGACTGGTACGTTTTTTTATTATTTGTTAAATTAAATTTTTTCCCTTACCCGATTTCCTCTTGGAGAAACAGCACGAGTGGGAGTATGCGAACTGGAAAGTACCGGCCAACAGGGACCCCAGATTTGATATGCACAGCAACATCAGTGGCACGCCGAATAATGCGTAGACCATAGTTACGATTTTGCCTTCTGGTGTTTTTGGTGCCAAATTACCGTAGCCTGAAAAAAATACACTCATTTTATGAAAAATCGATAAAACGAATAAGAGAAAAATACGTTGTATGAACAATTCGGTTTATAATAATTTTTTTTTTTAATTATATAAAACTCGTTGATTCCTGCATTATATATATATGAAATATATCACAATACATTAAAAGAATGATTATTTTAAAAATAATCTAACAATATAGCGAAACAAATTATCGTTTTTGCACATAGATTTTAAAACAACTAATAGCTATATCCTATATGTATGTTAAACATTTTTATTTTTAGTAATTATTTAATTTTTGAACTTTTGAATACGTTTTTTAAGAATTTCGATATAAAAAATCGTTCGAGTAACTGTGTACCGTTCTGCTTTACGGCAAGTGTTTAACGGTTTATTGAAATGTACGTATAAAGTTTGAATTATTCCACTGTCAGTATTAAATTAGGTTGATATCATTTTTTCTTGAAACATTGAATATGTAATAAATTAATTATCATGTTATACTAATAATGTTATTCATTTTTAAATAGATATTACTTAACCGTTAAACAGTGTAAATAGATTATAGTATAAACATGTATTATCTATCATTTAATGTATACATATTTAAAAAAACTGTATTGCGTATAGTAAAATGCATAATATATGTAAAAGTTTTATATCTCAACGAATAATAATTTTGAATTATAAAAAAATGAATATTGTTACGCAAAGTACTAACTAAAACCGATTTGCTACCAGAATCACTCTTAAAGACTTAAGTGGAAAATTGTAGCATTTTTATTGCTCAAAAAGATATTAATACGTATGAGAAACCTTTTTATCCTAAAATTTTAAGTTTTTTGACGGAGTTTTTCACTTTATTTTTATTGAGATTAAAACACAAAATAGGAATAAAAAGAGATACAAAATGTACATTTTATAAAGACAATTATATTATTGTAAACACATGGTAAAAATTTAAAATGTTTTAATTTTGAATTATAACAAAATTAAGATATAATTTTGTCAAAAATTGGTTTTGTGTATAAGTTCCCATTTTCCTTAAATATTTTGGTTTTCCGATGAAAATAGTACATATTTAAATAAATATTTTTGATTAATCAAACTAGAGACCACCTAACGTTGAGTATAAAATTATTTTTATTGTTCCAAATATAGATAATAAAAAAAAATAAAAAATAAAATATCCGCCATCTAATCATCAAAAAAAAAGTTATTATAAATTGTAAATACATAATAATTATCTAAAATCAAAATTATTTAAATAAACCTATTTTATTGGTTCTTTTTAGTTATTATAAAATATAATATAAGTATTAAGTTATGACTTAAATCATTTAAAAATGTTATTTTCAAATCATTTCTAGATAGTGAATGTTTTAGTGTTGATTGAAGCACCCGGTGTTATAAAAAAATATATTACAAGCATGATGTTTGTAAAACTGTATAAGTTTTAAGAGTTTAGTTTTCGTTTAATAATAATTACTACAACAAGAAAAATTTAAATTAATGGTTTATTCTGTAATTTGAATTTAGTAATAATATATACGTATATTGCATGTTTCAAAAGTTTTTAGACACTTTATTTAATGCCTTATTTTATTGAAGGGAAACAAATAAACTATTTTTAATCTTAAAAAAATACTTAAATATTTAATCAAAAATAACCATTTAAATAATTGTTTTCTAATTTCAAATGTTTAACTATACAATCATTATTTTAATTTTAACGAATATTAATTTCTTAGAAGATTATAAGTAATTTTGACAGTTCAAACACATTTCATTATTTATGAATATTAAATATTAAATTATAATCTCCATTGATGAATATTGTTGGAACATAAAATAGGTAATTTATGAGAAGTATATAAATAATAACATTTTAGATTTTTTTTGTTTACCTTAATTTTACTATAACTATATAGAGTATATAAATGAATAGAAAATTACATTTTATTTTAATCAATTTAAAAAGTAAAAATAAAATATTAACTATAACAAATTTAAAATATAATATTATTTTAAAAAATGTCTATACTTTTTTAATTTGGAAATTGATATTTACGGCTATAATAATTACCATTTATAATATTTTAAGGTCAGGCAACTCAAAGTAATCAAAGTATTGTGAATGGTAAAATCACATAATGTGTAATGATATTCAATAAATAGGAATAATTATTTTAGTAAAGTTGACTATAGCATTTTGGTTCATTTTAACTATACAAAATATAGTTATTGATCGACTTAATAATACTTGAATATTTTTCATTTTGCATTATACAAATTAAAACAACTTTTATTTGAAGTTAATAAGTCTAATTTTGATAAGTAGATAAATACAATTAAATGCAAGTTTATATAGTATAATACAAATGAAAAAATAAACTTACACATTACGATAGAATCTGAATAATTTTTTTTTTATTCATTATAAAAGTAGTTTGTATTTGTTTAGCTAAAGAAACTATTCATATTACATTATATTTGTAATAGATTTAAATTATATCATATGGATACATCAAATACGTAATATTTATATTCATATAATATTATGTGTTTGTAAAACGTTGCAGATTGTACCTACATATTATATTGAACCAATACTAAGTTTTTGCTGTTAAGTGTATTTATTTTCGAAGCATTAGTTACAGTTATTATAAAATCAGTTTGTTATATTCACATATGTATATTGAATTTTTTTTTTATCATTCTTTAATGTTAGGGTTTGATGCATGTTCTATTGTGTTTTATTTACATTGTTTTGTGCTGCGTTTTATTTGACAACAAATAGTTTTCTTTTCTTGACAAGAAGTTAAGTTCATAAGGTGGGCAATAAATGTTATGTTTGTCTTTTATAAAGTTTCAATAACTATTTAAACATTAAAACAAGAAGGGAAAAATTTAAGACATATGTATAAAAGTAAACAACCTTTGGATTTTATTTAACTTAGGAAATACTTTGAAAGTTTAATATTTTCAAATACATTGTTATATATTATTTTATGATATTTGATTACCTACTTTTATTTTGAATATTTACATTGTTGTTCGATGTTTAAGCCACTTTTTAACGATTTCGTTTTTTGAAAATAATATCATTTTTATTTTTTATAGTACTAAATTGAGGAATGTCAATAATTCTATTTTCGATCGTTAGTACTCACTTCATTCATAGTTTGTAATTAATTTTAGTGGAAAAACAAGTAGATACTTTGTACATAAATATTTAATATTTATTATAATTATTAAGTTTTAACTGCCATATCATGATTCTTCAAGTTGGTACACAATTGAATATTAAAGTAAATGCTATTATATAAGGTAAAAATGTAAGTAACGTATTATATATAATATTATTATAGAAATATTTTTTGTTAAGTACTTTTTGTAAGAAATTTAGTAGATAATTTTATGACTGAAATTCATTTTATAATTTTATTAACACTGTTTATTACACTCTAATTGCTTATTTAGATTTCATTAAAAAATCTAATATTTAGTTACAATACCTACTAATGTATAAATATTTATTTTTATTAGTAATTCTTTAAATAAAGATATAAACAATTATTTCAATCTAAATTCACTTTGAATTATTATTCTATCTCATTTTTCATATTAAGTATTTTTCTATTAAATTAAATACACCCTTTTGTAGCAGGTTACTCCAAACAGTGATTTATAAATATGATGATTGTACTACTTTTCTTTTTTTTTTTAGTAATTTGTAGCTTTATAAGTTTGATAAATTAAGATAATACTGCATGCTTTCTATTTAAACCAGAATTTAACACAGACCTAAAATATGTGAGCTACGACAGAAGGGTGAAATACATTATTACATTATTATTACTTATAAGATAAATGGTAACGACTCAAGCGGAAAAGGTGCCATAATATGATAACTTAAATAAAAAGCATAAGGTGTTTCTAATTAAAGACTTCCTAACACGATATCATCATTCTTCATTTTTTATTTAAATCATTTATTTCACGATGCATTTTCCTAGTTTTTGTTCTATAAAATGGCTTGCGATTCTCATTCTTAGTTGTTGAATACAATAAAATTAGTACGTAAAGTATTCAATTCAAATATATAAAATTAACTTTGAATTCGTAAGTACATCTATTTTCTTCATCGTACTTTTATAAAAATTGAGTTTATTAGTAATTAGTCATTACTATTAATAAATGCTGTTATCTAGAAATCGTCGAACTTATTGCTGTAGATAAAACGCTGGCGCAAATAACATGCAGTGGATCGTATCCTTTGTTCTCGAAGGCTATGTCCCCAAATCCAAATATAAATTGCGGTACAATTAATAATATAAATAACTCTGGTAAAATAAACAAAACTACATTAACTTACATGCCTAATTATTTATATAAATTATAATATTAATTTTACATAAAACTTTGGATCCATTTCTTTGCGCAATATGTGCAATCTTACTAATAATACCTTTCGGTGTAGATCTAAAAGTAAACCTCTCAAGTTCTTCTGAATCTAGCTCTTCTAAGTCCTGACAATATTAAAGTAAAAAAACAAAAAATGAGCTTACATACCGTAAGAAATAGCTTATAATAAAGTTTTCATAAAAGACAATGTTAGATTTAAATTACGCGATGTTTAAGCCATCAGATTATAGTCTTCTATTTTAAGTCCCGTTTAATCCTTGCACAGGCTACTTCAGGTCAGTTCTATACTCATTATATGCAAATAGAAGTATTTGACATAAGTAAATCAATAACAAATTTTCTAGAAGTTAAAATATATTCTAAATTATCTAATATAATAACTCGCCTAAGTAATTTGTAGTATTTTAGAAAAAAAAAAAATACTATAATAGTATCTTTTAAAATTATTTAGCAAATATTATTATCGTATTTTTTGTATAGATAGTACCTATACATCTTTAACAAAATACATAATATTGTACTATACATATATACCAATTGTATAGATGATTTTTTTTTTAAATCAAAATATATATTTAAAAAATGGGATATTGTATGTTCCTAGTTATTATGAATGAAGTAATATCAGTCTACGGGGTGTCTCACGAAGATCTGACAAATGAAATAACTATTGTTCTAATCAATATTTAAAAAATTTTTTTTTAAATATAATTTATAGACATTTGTGCTACATTTTTAGTATACATTTTTATTTTTTATTTTTTAATACTGAACATAAAAAACTAAAAATTGATAAAAAAAATTTCCAAAATATTCGAAAATAGCTAATTTGTGAATCTAATTAAAAAAATAATTTAGATGGTGAAAACATTTATTTAAGTCCAGTGGCTGATTTTTTACAATTTTATTAAATATCAATATTCTCGTTAAGTAAATTTCGATCTAGTTTATGTAAAACAATAAAAAAAATAGTTAGATTTTAACATGCACCTATTTAATATAATATTTATATAAAATATTTTTAATAAAAATTAAATTTTTTGAAATTATAATGTTTCTATTATAAATTAGATCGTAATTTACCTAACGAGAATATTGATATTTAAAAAAAATTGTAAAAAATCAGCCATTGAACTTAAAAAAATGTTTTTACCATCTAAATTTTTTTAAAATCAGATTTACAAATAGATTATTTTGAATATATTTAAATTTTTTTTAATAAATTTTTAAGTTTTTTATTTTCTGCATTAAAAAATAAAAAATGTATACTAAAAATGTAGAGCAAGTGCCTATGACTTATATTTAAAAGAAATTTTATAAAAATATTAATTAGAAAAAAGTTATTTCATTATTTCATTATTTCATTTGTCAGATCTCCGCGAGACACCCATATTTATATTTTATATACTTGTACATAAAAGAGAGTTATTTTTTTGACTATTTTCGATTAAACACGAAATCTTGAAAATTATTTGTTCTATTGAGTATGAAGTTGAAATTTGGTAAGTAAGTTGTAATATACATGTAGAAAATATCCAATGAGATCGGGTTTTGCAAAATTCACCCCAAGAGGTTAAAAGGGGTAAAAATGGAAAATGTTATATTATATTGAATAAATTTTTTTTTCGATACATGGATTACTATGGTAACACGGGTGACAAAAAAAAGTAATTGATTATTATTGGATTAATAATTAGTATTTAAGTGAATATATGTATTGTAACGTGTCGGAAATATGGATGAAATTTGTGTCACACACAAATAAACTACCTTTAGATGCTTAATTTGTCAAAACAACAATAAATACTGAACATTATTTGAATTTCCCCGAAAAAAATCAACATTAGAAGATTAACCCAGACATGCGAGGCTAATGTCAGCCATTAGATCTTATGAAAAATCTTAAGAAGGAGATGCAAGCTGAGAAACTGATCGGATCAGTTCTTCTATTTTAAGAACTATTAAAACATCCGAAGAACAAAAGCTAGACAGATGACGTGAAGCTGAACGCTAATGGGCTAATCAAGATTCAAGAAATAAAATTGATGTTGAAAAATCGACGTTTTATTATGATAAAAAATATGGTTACCGAATGCATCGCGATGTCGTGGTCGTCATTGGTTTAATGATTAACTTGTGCTTTCATCGTGGTGATTTGAAGTTTCCACTCACGTTTCGCTAAACGTTAGCATTAAGCAACATTATATTTAACATGGATGCATTTTTTAGGGACAACAAAGTGCTTGAGAACAGCTAGTAATATATAAACTATTAAACGAAATGTTCATAAAGCAATCGATTCAAAATTAAAGTTTTTTGGAAATGTCTCACCACAAAGTATTAAACGCATGTACTACATGGCGGTTGGTACAACTTTCAGTTTTGAATCTAAAAAGTTTCGAAATCGTATTACTGTCGTAATGATCACAAATACTGTAATAGTATTTATAATTTATAATATATGCAATTAAGAATCACGTATAATACGCTTACCGATCGTTGTGATAACTGTGACCGAGTATAATAGCGCGCCTGTTAATGACCACTGTTCCGTGTTTTTGCTGTCGTATCCTTGTATGTTTTTTGTTGATATGATCTGAGTCTCGAACTTGTGCAGCGGCTCGTACACTAATTTCGTCCAATTTAATTCATGTAAAACGTGCATTCTCACTGAAAACAAATTAATATTGTTACTTATTATCAAATATACTAAATGCGCTAAGTGCCTGTTAGTAAATAACAAAATACACGAATGTAATACAACGAAAAGTAATTATCTAACCTTATCTAACGCGATGAATAAATTGGTATTATTTAGTACGTGATCAGATTTGGGTAATTAAAGCTGAAAAATGAAGATGCGTATTCGTCAATGTACATTAACAACAACAAATAGCAAATATTATAGAAGTCTATACTGACAATTTATCAACATTAACTACTCTTGTATCAAACTTATTGTGTACAAATCACTACAGTACGTTTGATAAAAATAAAAATATTAAGTTATGAATATTAGATGTAGATACCTACATAAAAAAAAAAAATGTTCCAGTATGTGATTTGAAGAAACTATATAAACTGCAATGATATTTTTTATTTATTTTAAGATATTATCTGTCTATACTGTGAACTTATTTTTACTGTTTTACGTTATTCACAAAAAGATATTATTACATTTTGAGTGTATAACGACTATAATTGATATACTATTTTATAAATGTATAATATTTTAATAACTCAATACTAATAATAACACATAAATGCAATATTTTTGAAAAAAAAAATTATCAATCTACCGTAATTTTAAAAAATTTTAGTAAATGAATACCGAAAACACATATTATCATGAAATATACTTAGTAATTAGCTTAACCGTCATTGCTTAGAATCGTTTTATGTACCTATACAATGATGTATAATTTAATTCATATTTAATACACCTATAATAGAGACTCATTTGACACTATGTACCTTATGTAAAACAGAGCGGTACCCACTTTCCTTCTCTTTTTTTTTTTTTTTGAAAATAATTTTTATTGGGAAGAATATACTTACTCATTAAAATGTTGGTTTTTGTTTTGAATTTGAAATGAAAATCATTGTTTTTAATTGAATTAGGTATTTAGGCTTATTTTAATTTTTAAACAAAATCAGAAATGTCAATATTAAATGAACATTTAATAATATATTCATGGAAGGATATTTTCAGAGAATGTGATGAACATTTTTATCCATATTCAGAATTACAATAAAATTCACTGATCTGTAAAAAATAGTGTGTACCTACTAAAATGAAGAATCACGAGATTTATAATATAGAGATTGGTACCTATATTATAAAATATAAATAATTTCACATTTGTTGTATTTTAAACTAATATTTTGAATTCAATTTTAAATTAATTTTTCAAAACTATTTATTATTCGATAGCTACCTAGGTATAATGTCATTATATATATATATATATATATAAGAAATAATGAATCATAATAAAAAGGTCAAAATTAATTATTTGGTTTTCTTGAATGATTTAAAACGTTTTACTCTTATTCTTTTTTATACGTATCATCATATTTTACGTTATTTGTGTTGTAATACTGTGATATGAACGAAATTATGTATAATATATTAGATAATAATATGATTGTTTGATATTTTGAATTCATTTTTGAATCAAAAAAATATTTTGTACACAAAAGCGTTAAAATATATTATACTATGTATGCCGTTGTATTATATAAATAAACTCGACTTGCATCTCTCGTCGGCACGTGTAAGCATATTATTACGAACGTTTTTGCATACGAAATCCGTGAGAGGTATAGACGCCCAACCTGACTTGCATCTATAATATCCAATGTATATAAGTTGTCAGGGAGTGCATAATATCTCCTTTATAGGATTATATTATTGTTTTGATTAACGTGTAAATGTCTATATGGGCTTTCCCCTATGGTTATTTGTGATGGTCTCGCTTACCCAAGTATGAAGTACGATATGACAATAACGCGTCATTTACGTTCATTTTCCACCGTGTTGAGTGAATTTTCGAAGTTGCTGTTAGTTAAATAGCGAATCGTTAGTATAATTCGTATGTTCCGCTGACGCGTGATGATAATAACGTACCTATAGTTGTAGGGTTGTGTAAGTGGTTATATCTTGTACAACGCATTTGCGATTTGGCGTGACGTATTTCACGTACGTCCATACATATTAGAAAATGTAAACTACTGAATGTAAAACGTCTATAAAACTGCCTTAAGGACACCGGTAATGATTTTTTTTTTGGTTAAAGATGATTTAAAATGAGCTACGTTTACTGCCTCTTAATATTCACAAAAAGAAATATAATATTTTATGCAAACAATAGTAATTTTCTTCTTGTTTTCATTCCGTTTCAGTTTATTATCTTAGAAGGTACAACAAATAAATAAACATTAAAAATAATATATTATTTAGAAGTCTGGTTTTAAAATGCACTGTATAATATAAAATTATAAAATGTATTGTATACAGATCTTACGGATTAGTTAAACAAAATAAAGGTGTACCTACAATTTGTTGGTCTGCGCTCTAAAGTGCATAGAATGCATATAATAATATTACAGGTTTTGATAGGTAGGAGTTTATATTTCATAGTTAATTATCTTAATATTCTCTTCAGAATATGGTAAGTAGTAAGTAATGAGAATGGTTATGTTGTTTTAATGAAAATAATTTTTTAGTATTTATTTTAATTGTAATAGATTTTGTAGTTAGATTTGATGCACATTATGTTGTGAAATAAATACTTTATACATTATACCCTAAAAAAAAATCTTAGAAGGGGTTCTAGACAAAATAAGTAGAGAGATGTCATTCATCTCCCCTCCCTCACTGTGACAAAATACATTAAAATATATAGTATATAAATCGTCTGTTAATCCATAATCATAAGCAAAGGTATATTACATACTTATTATATTAACGATATTTATGTAGTAATATGGTTCCATTATTTTTTCACTCGATATAACAGCTTTTTGTAGATAACAAGTATACAAAGATTGCCACCTACTCGTGCGTGCATATTTCATTACATGATGTTCGATAAATTTTAATTTAATTTTGTCAGCAACTAGGGCTGCAAATTTGCAAGTGTGCTAGAGAAAGTTTTTAAATGATTATCATATCCGTGTAGGCGGGTACATAATGAGTTTGGAGGCAATAGCACTTCGCTTCACCTATACTTTACTTCGAACAATGACTTATTATTAAATGCTTCGTAGTATTTTATTGTTAATAATACAATTTAAAAGCTGTTAAATGCTGTTTGAGCAGTTTATATTTCTAGTCTCGTAAGTTGTAACTGCATGTAATCTTTTAAGTTGTCAACTTTCAAAACTGCTTATTAATCATATAAAAAGTCCATTGGTAAAGTTTTTTTGTTATACTTATTGGAGTTTTTTCGTATCGTATAACTAAATAAAATATTCCACGCGAATACTTTCCTCCGTCGGTACAAATAATCATAAACGCCGCTATATACACATATTATTGGTGGTACATTTTGTTACGAATGCTATACTCACTGTCGATATTTTTCCATATTATCTTAAATAATCGTTAGTGATTGTATTTTTTAGTTATTAAATGTCAGAAAACGCCACGATCCTAATACATTATATGTAATCACCAGTAAAACGTGAAAGACATTTGTTTTTGTGTTATTATTTTTAACACCCCTCGTCACATAAAAAAAATGTTGCGTTATAATATGATTTTACTGACAAACGAGCATAACAAAAATAAAATATAAATACATGTTTTTGAAAGATTATACGAAAAGGGTTACGAGTGATGATTTAACTGGGTTAAAAGCATTTTTCAGAAAACCTTTCACCTTTGTCATTTATGTTTATTTAAATGCAAACGGTTTCATCGTTAAAGTCAATTAATTACCGAAAAATGTTTGATAAAACTGTGGATTAGAAGGTACTACAGGGATATAATATGTATTGAAAAAAGAACGGTATTTTTTAATATTTTTGTGTATTCGTTTATTAAAGTAGTTCATTGTTATCAGCTTTTCATTACTTTTGAAGAGGAAACATTATTGTTATAGAAACTTTTTTTTTTTTTAGTATTTGTGAAGGTTTATACCTATGTATGTTATTACCTAATTATAAAAGTATATGCATTTAATTGTAATAATTTTTATCATTTTATAAAAAATGTATACCTTTTTATTGTATAAATAGTTCCTCATAATGGTTTAACGATATCATTAGTCTACAACTTAAAATATAATAGGATAGTAACATTACATACATAGTTACCTATTTAAAAAATAAAATTGTATTAATTATGTTGTACCTATTAGTATTTAATATAATTGATTCACTATTTTCAGAAAGCAGAGAAGTCCGCTATTCATAATTTTTCAGGAATGATGAAAAAATAAATAACGTATAGAACATTTTCGTAAAAATGTTGAAATGTTTGCACTAAGTTTAATTCAATCTCTTCAAAAATTTAATTTAATTTGGAAAGTAAAAAATTTATCAATTTTTTCATTAATAAATTTAAGTCATGGGCATTTCTTCTTTCTGCAGAAAACATTGAGATCATAACTTCTTTATTGACATAAAAAGGTGTAAATGTTATCAAAAAATTCAAAATTTAGTTTTATTCATCAATTTTTATCAAATATAACTTAATAATTATTATATAGAATACAAATACAAAAAAAAAAAAAATTACGACATTTTACATTTTTTTATATTATAACTTACAATAGATATACATATTGATTTAAATTTAATTATTGTCATTATAGTTTTAGTAAATTAAACCATATTGAAAAATTTCATTTATGTCCATATTTTAAAAATTAAATTTATAGTATATAGAAAACTAATCACATAATATGAAGAAAAATAAAATAAATCTTCTTAAAGAAATATCTTTTTTATGTATTCATCATATACACTGTGTTTAATCAATAACATATTATTTTATACTATTGTTAAAAAATAATCATTGGTTTTAAATATTAAGTTTTAATATATTATTAAGCACAATTATTACAATTGTTTTTATTTACCTATATACAATATCATGACTCATTTTTTAATACTTATCTAATTATTTGGAAAATTGTTATTGAAGTTCAAAATATTCTGATGTATAAATTAAATATTATGATATACTGATACAGTGCTTTTAGTTTTAAATTTATAACCTAATTTATTACTGTATATATTATTATTATTATTATTATTGTGCAGTGAAAGTAAATATATATTAAAAAATATATAGATTAATTAATTAATTTTTTAGCAAAGAAATTTAATTTGAAAATTTAATTAAGGAGGCGCAGTATTTACTTTCTATAAATGGTTAAATATAGTTAAATGTAGGTATGGAATATACTGAAAAATAAAAATGTATTAAATTGATAAATTTATTTGTACTTTTAATAATTAACTAGCATCAATGTTTATATGTTTTTGTTTGATTGCCATATAATATTTGGCATTTTTAGATGTCACAAATATACTTTTTGATTTGGTTGACTAAACAGAATTACAGAAGTGTGTGTATTGAAAAGCTTGTAAGTAGTTATAATATTTCTATAAGTGTCATCAAACAATGTAATAATAGTACTAATGATTAGAAAATTTATATTTTAATAAAAAATGTTCGTCCATAAGACATAATTGTATTGGCTTGTATACCTATACTACATTATGTATATAATATATATAAACATAAAAAAATGTAATATCTAATAAAACTGTTTTACAATCAAACAATGGACTTATGCGAATAATAAAAAAATGACAGTGTAGTACTACGTTCGTACATCACCTGCATTACTAGAAACAATCGAATTCAAATGTTTTCTTGGTAAGTATAGGTATTTCACGAAGATAAAATATAAACTGACAATCGATATAATAGTACTTACGTCTATCGTCTTTATTATAGGGAGAAAAAATAAAACATAGCATAGATGCTATATAACTAAGTCATATATCTGTATAGAAATGTTGTTTCTCAAAAAAATATCAGAAATATTATATGTGACGGATATAAACGGATCCAAGTAATGTTGTAAATTTTGCTATTGAAGAAAATCACAATTTGTTGCAAAATACAAAGGTTTTATAAATCGGGGGGTTTTCACGGCTGAAGTACAATTACATTCAAAGCAGTAATAAAAACCAGTAAATCCGTTAAAAAAACAAATTCAAAATCACCGTAATATATTACAGATTTTTTTTTTTTACCATTTTTTGGCGACATTTAAAACAACTTCCGTTTAAATACATAAATTTACAATAAGTTTCTTCCAAACTGTGTTTACAAATATAATTTCATTGATTATTCTTTTGTATATTGACAGTTTTGTCAACAAAGCAGCCAATATAGAGCTGCAGATGACGTAGATAGACGACGAGAATTTATATAAATAATCAAATAATGTGATTAAATTAACCAACAAAGTATAAATGACTGAAACGATAAAGTTTGAATCGTTAATAGATAGACATTTTTGTAACCAATAACGATTTTTCATATTTGTCCAGAACCTACATTATATATTTTATATATGATTTTAAAATAATTTAATGCTTGTATTGCAGAGTTATGTATAATATCCGAAAACTTTTGAAGGTAACATCAATAGACGACTACCAAAAAATATTTTCGACAATATAATCGTATTTACAATACCGAATAATTAATAAATATAATATAAATGTTATCGTCAGCGTGAAATTATTTAATAAGAATTTTATTTTTTGATTGATGATGGCGTTAATGCAATGCGCGTAAAAAGCTTTGCTGCAAATCCTTTGTTAAACAAAAAAAAAATAAAAATAATAAAAATAATATATTATAATATCGGAAATATTTTACACCAAATAATTACATCGTGTGTAATGCGCATACAGTATTATACGTATAGACTATAGAGAATCATGGTGGCGGTCAATCCTGCTCTAATAAATTAGTTAATAATGACATTTTTCAAAAACGTTGTAGGTCTAATCATCAATGATTATGATTTATGTGTTTAAAGAACGGGTTAAAAACTTTTGTATTAGTCGTGATTTTGGATAGTATTTAGTATAACCGATAAAACTTTTTCTGACCATACGCACACATACATTTTCACACCTCACGAGTTACATAGGAGAAACTAACGTTAAAAATTTGCTATCGAACACTTAGCTTTTATCTCTTATAAACACCAGATGCCGTACATAAAAAGTATATTTTTATGTTCTTTGCACATCAATAGCGGACACTGTTTATAATAAACGTATGCAGCTTTGTGTAGTGACTGTAAGAAGTAAATAGTTTTTGCGCAGATTTTCATTTCTGTTAACATTAATTATAATATAACCAATGAAAACACAATATGATAATTGATAAGTTAAACCAAGGGAAATATTTTTTTGGAATAAGTTGTTTATAGTTTGTTTTACATGTTTTTGAGTGAAATCAGTAAAAAATTAATTCAATAATTTTCAATAGATAAATAAAATATACCATGTTAATAATATATTATTATGTACATTTTTACAGTTATTATAAAATATAATAATATTTTGAAACAAAATATAAATATTAGTGGAATGATGTTTAAATAAATACTATGCTAATGTACGGCGTATTTTGTAGTTCACGAATGAGGATTAATATTTGGAATATAATAAAATTGTTTTATAATATGTATGACATGTACGTTTTTAAAAAGTATGTTAATTTTTTTAATTGTACATTCAATTTTACTTCACAAAAATAAAAAAATAAAAACATTTTTTTTTATGTATATTCCTCATCATTTTAGTACCTATCGTAAAATTTGAACGACTTTATATAGAGATATAACTGTATATAAGGCATGGCATGTAATTATATTATATAGCAATTTTAATATTTTATCTTCATTGTTTCAAGAGACTACATCAAATGCAATTTAAGAATTTAAAATTTATAACCATCATTATTGTAACATTACAAATGTTTAAAGTTCTAAGACAATAATCTAAGTACTTTAAATAAAACATTATGCAAAATTTATTTTGTACATTTTTCATAATACGTAAAATTTGCTAGTGTTAAAAAAATTGATAAATTTATTGGTAGTTAATATTGGTTAAAACACCTTTTAAATAAATGGAAAAAAAATTAAATTTTGCATTCAAATTTACCTAAATTTATTTTTTTAGGAGTCTCATTATTATTTAATATATCAAATATTTAAATATTAAAAATATTATAGCTTTATTGTGCTTTAGAGATAAATAATGTAAAGGTATAAAGTATTAAAATATAAAATGTGTAATCAATTTTAGTTAATTGAAAATTGTTATTTATTCGTGAATTATTTTTAATAAATTAAAATAAATTATAGTATAGAAAATACCTAGAATTATTGTTGAAATAATAAAGGAGTTCATTGCTTTTAAGGGTTTATTAAATTTATTATTGCGTAAAACGATGTAAATCCATTTAAATTAGTTTTATTTGATAGTTTTGAATAGAAAAAAAGGATTTTAAATTAAATTATCAGATTACCGTGTGTACAACAGATACGTTGGATTTTAAATGTCATAAATAATTGTACACTATGTAATCAAATATTAATACAATTGAGTTTTGATTAGTATTTTATCGTAAGAAAAAATTTAATACCCAATAGGTAATGTCAAAGGTTTTAGGTTATTAGCAGAGCGATAAAAGTAATTGTTAAACAAGGATAGGTTTTTTTTTCAAAACTACCAATATGTAATGTAATTGATTAAAAATAGTTCTGAGCTTAGTTCCGAGGTATTTTTTAAATACATAAGGATAAGGTTAGTTTTATAGATTTGTTAATGGTTGGACACGTGTACAATCTAACAGACTGGATATAGACGTAAAATAATGGATAGTGGTTTTTACTTTTTATCAGGAATCATTTCGGAATATTATTTGTGGCAGTTTTATTGATTCCGTTTAAGGATTATAATTGTATTTATTATTTAAATAGCAGAATTAGTTTTTTGAATGAAACACTGTTAATGAATTGAAGTAAATAAATAATAAATAAGCTAAAATAATACAAGACTGATTGTATTTATATATAACATATTTGTATATATTTATTTTATTTAACATTTGCAATATTTTAACATAGGAATCACTAGTTTTAAGTAAAAACAATAATTAAGATAAAGTGCTTGAAATTTGAAATTTAATTAGATATCCACGGTAACACCACTGACTGCGTAGCACATATTTTAGTGTTTAATTTCATATAATGACTTATAATTTATATAAGGTTTTCAATGGTTTTTGAGAAAAATATTTCACTAATGGATATCAATTATTATTTTAGAATGGTGATAAAATGTGTATTCAAAGCATATCGTGTTAAATACAATTTGAACATATTTTAATGTACTTATCCAAAATGTAATATACACTTTTTGCTATTATCAATTTTTATAAAATTACGTTTTTAATTTATAGTATGCACGTTTAACCCATTTCATTTTGTTAGGTTCTACTCGTACTGTGATAATAGACGTGCCTGGCGTTTTGGACTGGCCGACCGGTATATTCCGGTATTTAGGGTCGTGGGTTCAGACACGGGTGGAAGAGTCATCACTTCCTTTAAATACAGGAAACGAACCTGCAGCCTTGTCAAGTCATGCGTAATGTAAAAATCGGTTCGTAGGGATGACATATTGGCTGAATACGAAAATTTAAAACAGGAAATATCCGAATACTTAATAGTTTATAAAGGGTAAAATGTTCAATGCTTTGGCATAATGTATCGAGTAAGAATGCGTTGAATAATACTAGCGATGATATATTTTCCAAGCAATTGTTTAGAATTTAACTACTCTACCGTGTCAGTATAATATAAAATATATATGCTTTTGATAAATAAAATAAAAATATGATGATAATAGCGACCATGGAAAAATTACTTACTAAAGATATAAATTAATACATTTCAAATGACATTGGACATATTATAATAATGTTTATGTATAAATATTATATGATATAGTTGTAGCCACTTTTAAAAATCACTAATTTATATTTTTTTGAAGGTAGGTATCATTGTTCTTCTAAAATTTGTCATTTAAATATTTTCGGAGCGGGAAATGTTGATTATTTTTAGGGAGCCTGGGAGTTTACTGTTATGTACTATATGATTTATGAGTTAAATGTTTTTTATAGTCATTATTCCATTGATAAATCATTTTATTTTATTTTTTTTTTTTTGAAAATATATCACTCGTTTTTTATATACTGATATTTAAATATTATTTTATTAGAGGCTCCATATAAATCCATGCGTTACTATTTATTCACTGAATTATTTTGTTTTGTCTACTCATATTTCTTGACATTTCAAATTTAAAATAATTTATCATCTCTTTTATACTTTTGAAACCAATATATTGTCTTTAATTATTACAATATATAACTACAATGTCATAATAATAAATCATACGTACATTGAAAAAAACAACATGTGTCAGTTTTAGTTATAATTTTATTTTTCTCCAGCTAATTAACCACTTATTTAAATTATATAATTAAAAATAAATATTTGTAAGGCCTAAAAAATAGCGTTATTAAATAAATCTGCTCGCTATACTACAAAACAAGTTAAAAACGATATGATGAATTATATTATTTTTTTTAAGTACATTTTACTTTTTATATTAAAAAAAAAATGCGAACATGCTTGTTATTTTTAATTATTAAATATTAACGATGTAAAAATAAAAGAAAACGGTAAGAATATAATTTACTAGTAACATAGTAAGTTTTCGTAACTATCTTATTTTTGTGTTGTCTCATTTTTCCAAGATATTTAACATAAATAATTATGAAAGTAAAAACCCTATTTTTGTTGTTTAATTTGAACAGTTAGATTATATTATATTTTAATGTAGCTAACAAAGTAATTTAAGCTAAATAATTAGATTACTTGGATAATTTTTATATTTTATTAACATTTTCACTTTTAAAATTATGTTCAAATAATAAATGAACAACTAATATTTTAAATCAGTTGAATGAACTGAATGAATACATATGCATTGAAAATTGTATTGTGTAAAAATAAAATGCCTTATTATGCATATAATATTTTTGTTTCTTTAATGCGATAAGTAAAGCTGACGAGAGTTGTCACCGAGCAAACTTTCAGATAGTATTCAATTTATACTGATATGCTAGGAAATTATGATAAAATATATCAAAATGGTTTTGAAAGTTTTCAATTTATGAAATTAATCTTTTACCACACGTTTTGACAGATCTCAAGTCATTCATAAATATAATTTTGCGTAATATATTAGTCGAAATACGAACGAAAAGCTTATTAAATATAATATAAATAAAAAATTATTATTATTATAAGAACGTGTCTATGAAATGAACACGAACAACTTTTTCTTAGATACAAAAAATTACACTGTATTTACGGATCTTAGACTGAGTTTTCCGATATTTGAATTTCTGTTACTTACATTTTAATCTTTGTAGTTTCTGTAAGTATTATAACATAATTGAAGAAAAATCGTAATTAAGTTTAGTCGTATATTTCATATTTATTTTAATATTTTAATAATTTAATTTTATTGTTATACAATAAGGTAGTCGTAACATTCGTGACCAATAAGTAAACCTAATAATCACAGTACAATATTTTATTTGATTCATTTTTATCACGTAATCAACAATTTTTATAAATTGAATATTTTTCAAATAAAAATAGTATATTATATTAGTATGTAATTAAGTAAAGAATATAATTAAATTTATATTTTAATTCTATATTAGATATTATTCTCGAGATAGGTATTTGTATATTAAAATTATAAAATCTTATTTTTAATGCTGAAATTGTGAAACTGTTCATAGTGATCTCCTTATCTCATCATATTTTAAGCTCTAGTTGCCTGTTTTGTATAATCGTATTGTAATTGTTCAATCACAATATTTTATTCAATTCTTATATTTGTAATCAAACATTATGCATATTTTTAAGTTGAATAAATTATCATCGGTCGTGTAGTATAAATGATTTTAAGGAGTTTGATAGGTGGTTCAATATCATAAACCTCTAAAGCTGTTCTTCGTTTTTCTCCAAATATTCACTTACACTTTCTGCCGAAAATTATTCGTCTGTACAAATAAAAACAATGATGTAAATATGAAATAGATTATCACATTTCAGGTTACCCGTCACGAGAGTAGAAGGGGGTAGCAAAGTTTTTAGTATGTAAAATTATATCTGGTGAGATTGCCAAGCATATAGGTATAATTATATTATATACCCTATAAGGTTATAAACGAATTCCACTTAATCGTAATAATAATAATAATAATTAGGGGTTAGGATGTAAATGAGTTATTACTTTTTATATTTTTTTCTTTTAGCCATGCACATTGAGACCAAATTATAAGTCCTTTTGGTATGAAGCAGAAACAGTTATATTACATTTGACGTTGCATATTTTTAGCTATAGACGCACTAATTTGAAATTTAACATTTTTACAAAAAAATCGTAAATCAAAGATAATTTTTCTTAATTTTTAGATTTAAAAGAACTTTTTTGTTGTTGTTATATTTACCGCGTACAGGTGCTCGATTACACTACACATACGCCAAAAACGTATAGCACATAGTTCTATTCAGACATATGTCCGTAAGCGCAATAATCATAGGTAAGTATCTGTGTTGGAGTCATACTTCTTGCGAACAAACAAATATGAAACGTGTAATTTCTAAATAATATATTAAAAATATATGGTATTTTTCCAACGAATAGTGAACAACAGGATTTTATAAGGTCATATTTGACCGTTTTAAAGGTATACTATAATAGTATTATATTTTTTGGAAAAAATGTATGTATTCATATTTTATAGATTTTAAAGTCAAAATATTGTCCTAACCCTATAATTATAATTTTATTAATACTATGATAATTTATTGCAATAATATTATTAATTACTAAATATTTACCTAGGGATGTATCATAAAACGGTCTTAATGTGTACAAGATACACCTATACGCCGTGCACTTACAATATTCTATACGTGTATTTATTGTAAGTCCCGCATAAACTGTCGCGGTTCTGGGACCGTCCAAAGTTTTCGTGCACGCAACAACGCCGTGGCAGATGAGCAGCTCGTAAAGTACTAATATTACGCCCGCCGAACGCATATGACTATATGGTATAAGTAATAAGTGCATGCACGAGTCACCATTATATTATAATATTGTATTATTATTATTATTATTATTATTATTATTATGTGTTTATTATTACAGCGTCCGTGTTAGACCGCAACGCGGTGGTACAAAATATTGTTTACGTCGTCAATTTGCCGTACACGAAACCGCCATTAGCTTTCCGCCAGAAACGCAGGAAATTAAAACCGTTTATAAAATCGGCCGGGTGTCGTCGTTAATTTATAACCAAGTCGAGTTCAATTAAATTGGGCGTGGCTCGATGATGGCCAGAAGAAAAAAAGAACCTTTATATTTCATGCTATACAAAATATAACATAATAGTAATAATTATAAAATAATATACGTAGATACGCGTTTTTGTTTGTTTTATTGCAATATTGTATACTCTTTGTTCATGATCATAAACATTTTCAAAAAGAAACTTACCACGTGTAACGATATAATCAGATATTATAGCATATATAAATTGTATTCACCAAACATGCGTACTGAAACGATTAACTGATGAGCAATAACTGACATTTAAAGCTAATACTGATCATTTCAAAATTTGAGAAGAGAAAAAAAAAGGGTTAATTTAATTAAAATGAAAAATAACAATCTAAACAACGTATGAGAAAATCAACTGAAAAATAAAATACACGATGATGTGGAATAATTAAAACCGTAGGTATTTGAAAATTCTGTGATTCACTCAAGGCTTATAGAATAATGTTGATAAAAGCTGGTTTAAATTTATAATATACTTTACCGTTTAAATGCAATAAATAGTTTATTAAAATCAAGAGTAGCGATCAAATAAAATATTAAAACAGGTAGGCATTTTAATGTATCACAATTCACAATATTGTACAGAAAGTACGCACACTGTTTAAAAATAAAACGAATTAGGTATATTTTAATTTTTATATTTGTGTTATTATCGGAAATGTCTAGTTTAAATTATTGTAGCTTAGTTATTATCATTATTTTTTAAATTATATAAAAAAATAAATGAATTACCTAAATTTTTATACCACCATACACGATGTTATTGATACGAAACGCTGATGTTAAATGAAAAATGCTTACCAACTATACTATGAATACATATCTTAATACTTGTGTGTTGAAAACATTGATTTGGGGGAAGAACTTTTTTTTTTATCGTACATGTCCTAAAACGATTAAAACTAACTGTCTATTTAGTCCCATTGCAACAATTACACGAAAAGACATGCTCGTATAATCAGAAATATTACTTTGGTCGAATAACACTGAAAAACGAGTGTTTATAAGAAAAAAAAAAATATAATTTATAAATACATTATGCTAAAAGTTTTTATTTCTATTGAAAATTTATTTTGTAAAAAAAAAAACTACTAATGCTTTTATTATTATAATTAATATACTATAATAAATTAAATTATAAGGTTTAATTAAAAAAAATAAACTAAAACAAAGTATATTTCATTTATATTTCCTGTGATAAAATATCCTATAGAAATCAGATGATTTATTTTAGAAAATATATTTTGGAACTTATTGAAGAATACATTTTATTCATTCAATATGTGTATTATGTCGTGAAAAGTTGCTTATTTATGAAGTTGCGCAAGTTTTGTGCTTGAAACCTTCAACTTTTTTTGTAAAGGTTTAATATCATATTAACCCAAGGGCACATAGCAAGGAAATCTTATAAAAGTAGGTATCCATTTTATAGTATTCTTAAGTGTTTTTTCACAATAAAAAAATATGAATAAAACATATCTAGTTCTTTAACCGTCAATTTTACAATGTGTAATTCGTTTTTAACTATATCATTATTTCGTACGGATAAAAGATTATTATATTCTATGGTATCTATCCTATAGGTTTTACAATTATATTATAAATTGTTTAGTTAAGAAGGTTACCGTAAAAATTTCAAAAGTTTTTTTGGAGCAAATATTTTTTAGTTTTATAATTAAAATAATATTTATTTTTACAAATACAAAATAAGTTTGAAAAATCCAATTATTTTTTTTTTTAAAACAATTCAAAGAAGTTTCAATAATAATTCCAATCAGGAGTACTGCAATACTTCTATCAGGATAATTACATTCAAATAACGGAGAAAAAAACAATACTAATATTATAGTGGTTTAACCAGTTTAATGTGTTATTGATTTATTTTTATCGTATCTACATACAATGATATTTGATTAATATCTCATTATTGTGTACTGAAAAGCCATACTACTAACACTAAATTCTTCTGTGAATAAATTAAAATGTATTTAATCTAAAAAGATTGTAAACTGACTATTTTTAAGGAGTTTAATATAGGCAATATTAATTTTTTGGAAAGTGCCGTGTAGTTGACACTTGTCTTTTGACAACGCGTAACTTCCGAACGCATGTGCACATGACGTTACTGCCTACCACACTGATACGCGTAAGAATGTTATTTTTGCTACAGGTTTGATTTGATAACGCTCACCATTATCAGTACAATATCATAAACTCACAACAATTTTATGTTAGGTAGTCATAGAATCCTATAGATATTTTAAGATTAAAATTGTGAGTAAAGCTAATCGTAGATGATATATTAGAGTTTTTAAAAATATGTATACTTTTTTCGGTTATTGAACCGTTTTTATTATGTTAAAAATAAAAAATAATTGTCCAATACAACTATTTCGAAATGTGGTAGTTAAATTTAAAAGAAAAAAAATGCGAAATCACGCCTATTACTTATTTTATCTTACTGATCAGTGTTGAAATACAGTCTAGCATTTAACAACATATTGAAATGTTTTGGGTAAAACAATATCAATTATATTTAATTTTATATTAACTTATTTAGTTTATTATAACCTTAAAATGTATAGACATCTATTTTATTGGCAACTTTAAATGAATGTATTATAATAAATCTGTATTCCTATTTATTGTACTGCTTTAAGTATTCATTAACTCGGATTGTTGATTTGATTTGAAAATTTATTTGTTTAATTTAAACGATCAGAAGTACTTAGGTATTCATTAAAACATCACTCCGTGACTTGTATTTCATGGAATAAAGTTAAATCGTAAAACCCAAGTAATTACACTATGGAATCTTAACTAATGAATCCAGTGTTATATTTGATATATTTTTTGGATGTTCCCTGGAGATTGTGTGTGAGAAATGATTATCGAAATTCTATAGAGGACTGTAAGAAATGTTAAGCTTTTCTCTGAGTACTGTTTAAGGGCGATGATATCAAATAACTCCTGAAAAACTATACAACTTTAGTATTTAAATTAAACTTATAAGGTACTCTACATCAGTAGATGCCTAACTTAAATTACGAACGTAAAGAATGAAAAAATTACGATTATTTATTACAGTTTAAATTCCAAATTCCAAATACCTTTATTAACACTTAAACGGCAACTTTTCCATTGCTAGAACAAAGTAATCAGAATGGTATTTTTTTCTTCAAAATAATGAAAATTAAAAATTTAATAATATTTAAAAACTAAAATAATACAAACCTAGATTATAATATGGACAATTGCAATTATTTATAACAAAATGTATTAGGTATTCCAAAACAATAAATTTTATTTATGGTGTTGAATCGAAATACTCTTTACACGACTAATGAAAAAAATGTATGCATAATATGTAATATCAATTGGCTGCATAAAAAGGGGTGTTTGTAAAAGTTGTTTCAAAATGAATAATTTACCAGAAACAAATAAGTATCATTTATATTAAATTGAAAGTTTAGATTATCTTGACTTGAAGTTTTCTAAATTAAAATTTAATAATTGTTAATTTATGTTATAAAATACGAGTAGGCTATAAGTTAAAGTTGTTAGAAACTTGAATACTATTTCTACACTATAATCTCTAATAATCAAAAATACAATTTTAAACACTACGTATTAATCATATACGTGTAATGTGCATTTAATATTTATACGTGTATATTCATAAGTTTTTAGTATTTTATTGAAACTAAAAATTAATTAATTAATTTGATATAACATAAATATTTATACCTGAGTTGCAGTAACTTAGATTCTTATGTATTCGAGTATTGTATAACAAATTGTACAATCACATTTACACCAAGCGTATTCAATAACAATAATAACATAATATTATGGTTGTAAATAAACATTAAAATGTTATGATATTTATTGCATAAAAATATTTAGTAATCTACAAGAATCGTTATTTTGTACATACTATATAAATCGTAATACACATCTATAATATTTTTTATTTTTTATTATTTGATATATTTTTAAGTGTAACTGTATTATTCAATAGAATAGCTAGTTTTTAATTACTAATGAAAATTAATAACCATTAATCAAATTAAACGAAATTTATTATTTAATATTTATATTCAGTTTGTAGCTTTCGAGAATTAAAATAAATTCATTTTGAGTTTGAAAAAACTAGAAAAGTACCCATTTACAATTTTGGAGATGAAATTATGTTATACAAAATAAATAAATTAAGTTAAATAGAATTTATTACTATATTTATCTTATATTTTCATTTGCCTGTGTATTTACACAAGTAATAATATTTTTCATTTACTTTAAATAGTTTAACCTCATAGTTGAAATATAATAAAGAATTCAGTTAACCTATGTAGATAACATAGACGATTATGATGATATTGTCAATAATAAAATGAGACAATATTTCAACGAATATATATTTTATTGTTTATTTTGATACATTTTTTATATTATCTTATTATCCATACATTTATTATACATAGTATTTTCTCTAATCAAAAAAGTATTAAATTAACTGCAATAAGCGTAATAATAATTATTATTTGTTTTTTTGTGAAACTAAATCTTATATCAACAATAAATTCAATTTTAGTAATAGCCAACTATAGCAAAATTGGGCATTAAATCATCTAAATCCTTACGAAGTACTGAGGAGGATGTCATTTTATTGGTCCTGTTTGTCGTATGATACAATATTTACAAGGGTCTTTTACACTTTGCATTACAAATTACTCCTTAAGTCTTTTTGCCACTAATTCTAGACTGATTTGATTGATGGTTAGGTAGGAAGAAGTTTTGCAGTCCGCCTTAATTAGACGCTTAAACAAATAGAATCGTTGTTCTGGACCGTTTGCCGATTTATAACACAAATAATATGTTACCTATAGCTGTAAAGTTCAACAGCTGCTAAAATTACTTTTACTCATCAAAACGATGAAAAAACATTCTTGATTTCTTACTAATGGATGCCATTAAAGATACTAATGAACAAAAGATATTGTCGTGAGTGATAACAAGAAAGCGTCTAGGAAATAATTATAATGATATTGAAAAAATGTGTAATTTACATAAAAATAATAATGCACTTAAATAAATACTTTTTTATAATTTTAATGATTTTAAAGACATTTATAAATGTAAAAAATTAAACTTAGTACAGTATTATTACCACTGTTCTTATATTATATTTATTTATAATAAAAAAAAATATAAAGATTCTGGATCCGGTGGTTTGATATGGTTATCAGAGTTATCTAGTGTTAGTTAATTTAAAGAAAAATTTAAATGTATTTATTTTTTATTTGTTGATTAACAATTCGATATTTATAATATCGAAGATTGACAAAAGTTTAAATGATTTTACTCAAAACATTTTATTTCTTATTTAATTGCTAAATTATTATATAATTTCTTTATGAAAATTGTGAAATACTTATATCATAATATTAATTATAAATATTAATTTCCATTTGATAATATTGTGTTAAATAGTTAGCGATATTTAAAAATATAATTAAACTTATATTATTTTTATAGCAGTCAGTACTTATTAAGATTGAAGAAACATTCATTTTATTAATTTACAAAAATTAAACATTTTTTATAAAATTTTCATTAAATGTTAACCATTAAGCTTTTTAAATATTTAAATTGCCTTAATATGCTTATGTATCTATATTATATAATATTATGTTAATAATGTATTAACATTTTAAATAGGATTAATACTTATTATTCTTTATTTGAAAGGCAGCAAAAAACTTTTTGAAATAGTTTCTGTTTTTCTTTTTACACACGTTATAATTACTATTGTCAACAATAAATTTTTTGATTGATATATATGTTTTAAACTTCTATTTATTTCTTTGTCTTTTTATTATATTATTAAAACCTCTATTCAAAACTTTATATTAATTAAGCATCATATAATTATAATTTTAAACAAATTTCAATATTTACAGTGCCGTATTTATAAGCGATTTGGTTTTATTATAACGCAATAATTTATAATATAACCAGTAACTATTCGGTATTTTTAAAAATAGATGATAAATAAATATTTTTATCCACAAATAATTATCTATGTAAGTCATAGAATTATTGGTAATTAAATTAAATTAATTATTAAATATCCTAAAATGTGAATAACTTCACACTTAAGATTGCAATAGATAACTAATATCTATATATTATGGATACTATATTATTGCATAATAGAGACAGTATTTTTTTATTTAACTAGGTACTAGTTTAAACTACGATAGCTCAACAATTACAGTATAATAAAATAAAAATATATTAATTATAAGTATATAATAGTATATTTTATGTTTATTAATTAAATGTGATAATGAAACAACGTTTGGAATATACTAGATATCAATAATGATATTATAGATAGTTGAGTAGATCTTTAATTTTGAACGGTTTTTTGAGGAGACTTAAAGTTTTGGTATCCTTGAAATTGGCCTTTCAGCAAAGGGCACATTTGACTGGGTTTTTACGATCTTTTGTGCATACGTTTTTACGGTACGTTTCAACACATTTTACGTATTGAGCGACATGGTAACAATAATTTTGAGGTACAATGAGGTAAAAAGACGTTTACATACAAGTATAACCATTTGGGATAATAAGTTTTGTTATAACGATGTTAAAAGAAAAGAAATTTTAAATATTTTTGATATTGATCGGGAAGACGTGGATTTGTGAAAACGTCACAAGATTTTGATATTGTGATAAATGCACTATCACTAGTATTGTAGTATTATTATTGACGAGTAAGGCCTACTTATTTGGTAAAACGAAAGTTTTTGATTTTTTATCGTCATGGGGAGATGACATAGATGAATTTGACAAGTTATGTTTAGTACGATTGGTTATATTTGGTGAAACATAGCCCTTTATCTGACATTTGGTGTACGAAAACATTATTAATTATAGGAACGCCAATAATGTTGACCATAATAAATTAACGAGCGCAGTATAGCGATAATGGATCAAAAACAAAAAGACATGCATGTGTTCTTGCTGAATGTTACGGCTGAACTGAGATAGATTTTTATTCGATTCAAAGTTGAAATGATACAATTATAGTAAAATTCGTCGTTTGGCTCTTGTCCCGAAAGCTACTTCAACTGCAGTTGTTATTTTCAATTAAATCACATTAATCACAAACTAAACTGTACATTAGCTATCTAATACACCAGTTTTATATTAAGTTACAAAAATGTATGTATATGATTAAATTAAAAAGAATAGTTGTTTCTCGCTTACTTAATATAATGTTGAAAAATTACGAAATTTCCTTAAGTTTATTTTAGCCACTTCATTTTTCTATTTAATCTTAAAGTTTAGTATAGTATTCAAATACTTTAAAGAATCTATTGAAAAAACATATACAGGAATGTTGTATTTAAATATTTTATTTCTTCGTTAAAGAAAAATAATGAGAATGATATTGGTTTATATGTTTATTTTATACATACCAGGTTAGGTTTATATTATTTAATGTTTTCCAATTATAATCAATTTATTTTATACCCGATTTTGCATTCAGTGCTTATGTATTAGAAAAAAAAATCTATTTAACAATTTGATATCTATTGTATTTAAAAATTAAGTAATTAATAGCATTAATGCACTATTTACAATAAAATAGTAAAAAATATAAAATTTAGGTAACCGCTCTGCTGTACAGTACGGGTGTAATGTACCCGGTCATTGAGTATATGATATATAATCATATAAATGAAAAATATGAGTAAAATTTGAGTTTAATAAAAAAATCGTTAAATATGAAAAACGATTTTGACCAAAGACGATTCTTCAGTTAAATTTCAGTTTATGTAAATAATTTTATTTTGTGATATAATTATATTTTATGTTTTGTTTTACTTTAAATATTTAATTTCATTAAAATTTGAACTTTAAATATTTACAAAAAAAAATGTTGCCTAAGTATTATTAATTTTTGTTTTATAAATATGAAGCTATAAGGTATGGTCATAACCAGAAACATTGTACTCGATTTTTATACCTTGTGACTAAGCAAAAAAATGTTTATCTATATTTATAGAAAAAAATGTCAAATGTCTTAATAACTTAAAAGAGTTAAAGTTATATAATGTATAGAATATATTAATATAAGAATTTGGTGAAAATTTCAAGTGGAAGCGGTACTTAATTTTAGAACTATAACAAATAAGAAAGTTAATTTTCTTAAAAACTGGTTTTGTTTGGTAAGTATTAAAAATACATGTTAAATTAATAACCAATATTATTTGTTTAATTATCTTTTTTACCAGAAAATATATTCATGTTAAAAACCTTAGCATTTTTTCTACAGTTTATCGTGTATACAGATTACAGATATATAAAATAAAACACATAACATTATATATTCAATATATGTATCGCTTTTCCAGAATCTAAAATGTACTGTCAATTTCAATTTTCAATGTATAGACAATATTATCCATATGATTAATGTATGTGTTAATATTTCAATAAAATATATTCTACTTATGTAAATAAATTTAAACTCATAAATTTTTAAAATGTTTTAAACATCATATACAATTTTAAAACCAAATATATATGAAATATCGATGTATGTACTATACTAAAAAATAAAAAATAAAATCTATAGAATTTATTATGGTTTATTATTTGACCCACAATTATACTAACAATACATTTTTATTTAATTTTTAATATCATGAAAATTATTCATATAAACTATAAAATATAGTAGTAACGAATGAGTTGGTCGAAGTTTAAAAGGTATCACATCGGTGGTATAATAGAATCTATCGTTTCAACGAGGTTATTATATAGATTAATATAATATTTATTTGTGACTTACAAGTTCAAAGATTAAAACTAATAAATCTCTTCTATTATTTTAGGTACCTCCTATACGCGGGTAGTAATGGCTAGCATATAACTACCCCGGTATCTATATGTAGACCTCGTAAATTTACATATAAATACACTTACGATACAATAATACAAATTTACCGGATGCACATCATTCTCATAGGTAACTAATGAAGTTAATTTGTAGCTGTCTTGCAGAAATTAATTACACCTATTTAAACATTTCGTTTACATACGCAACACACAACTATACACATTTCATCACGTTTAAAACATTTTCAGTACGAGTTTATTGTATATTAAGTGTTTATTTTACAGCCATTTCCCCAATGTTTACACTCTATTTAACCACTTAACAAAGAGTTAAATTATTAAACTAAAATGTAAGTTTTGTCATTTGAATAGTTATACATAACTATACTCACTACTCAATATTTACTAGATGCATTATTATAAATACTGAATTAAACAATTAAACTAATTTTATAATTTAAAAAATATTTTTTTTTTAATTTTTAAGTTTGTAATATTAAGTTAATAAATACTAGATTCAATATTACATGTATTTTATATCTTTTTAAAATTAGTTTTCGTACGTTTTGGAAAATTTAATGAAAATAGTTCGTTTTGGGAAACCCATTAAAATGTACACCAAAATGTGTTTTTTCCAAAGTAAAAATATTATTAATTATTATTTTATTTTTTTTTTTACTTTTTAACGTTTTTTACGATTATTCTAAAATAATATGATTAATATATGACATGTAAATATTTAATACTAATGTCGTAACTCCAATTTTGGTAGTTAATAACTCATATGATATTAAATTACAATAAAATAATATCGATCTTAAGTTACTGAATAATAAGTAGATATTTAAACCAATGACTATAGTTTTGTTATACATATTTAAATGGTTTTTATTTTTTTGCATCCCCTGAAAAGTATATAAAATACAGTTAATCATATTGTGATTCAGCTAATTAAATTTATTATTAATTCTTAAACAATAAAAATAATAAAAATTCTTATTTAATAAGGGTTTTCTTCATAAACTCTGCATTCGTCATTTCCAATAGTATTAATATTTACATTTTGAAAAATATTACTATGAAATTCTTCAGCATTAGCTGGTATTTTAAAAAATGTATTTAATTTGAATACATCTTCCTTTTTCGCTAACTTAATATGGTTTTGTTTAGGCAGGATATCGACTTAATCGATGTTCTGAAGATTTTTTAAACCTTTTTTTGACACCAACTCTAATAACTTCACCTTCATAAAACAGACAAGTCATTTTGAAGACAAGGAAGTTTTTTTAAATTATTTAATAATATATTATTTCTATTATAAACGGCTCAAGTGTGTTTAATAATCTAGGATTATATTTTTAATTTAATTTCAAACTTATTGATTATGATACTCGTACATTTTTGATTTACACTCCTCAATTATTATCAGTATTCTTCAGTCCCAATTAAAAAAAAATATAAAATAAATTATAAATTGATTTTTCCTTCTATATCTAAGTTCTATGTCTCTATAAGTAATATCTATTCAAAACATATTTTTTAAATCGTAACTTATGGAACTAAATTTAATTTATGATAGAAATATTGTTCCAATTTTTCAGTAATTTAATAATGAATATTGTTATTAAAAATAAAATTATACGAATATATATTGTATAAAATATCTTTCAATAATCATTAATGATCAAGTTCGTACAGAACCTTCAATTAATATACCACTTTTAATAAATAATAAACATATACATTACACACATTTTTGTATAGATAGAGGTACTTTGACTGAATAATTTTTTCATTCTATAGTTCTACAATTAAGACTACTTATTAAATAGATGATTAAGCATATGATCTGACATGCATTGTACAAGTATTTTTCATAAAATATCAAAAATAAAATTTTACACTTAAGAGTCATAATGAGATCCTATTTATAAGCCAAAATATAACTACGTAATAAGAGTAGGTGTTCAAACAAGTAATCGTTTATTACCAATTAATCACTTTTCTGTGCATTGTTCTTAAAGCTAAAGGAAAGTTAAAACCACGGTGTAAATTGCGCATTTAAATTATTTACAACAGTTTGCATGGGTCGTATTCTCATTTGTAGGTATTTGGTGGTAAAGCAATCCCTTTATTTGCCAAGAACATTATAATAATGAGAATAGAAAATCGGTTTTCCTTTAAGATGTTCAAAGACCTCGTCGATCTTACCTCAGTGAACTCTCACTATTGGGATTTTAATTGTTTACTTTTTCAATGGGCATTGAAAAATGCCATAAATGGGCATAGCATATTGTTTATAGGGAGCATCATTCATACATTATAAACGTTGTGTGATTTAAAATTAAAATAAAGTAGTAAAAAGTATTAAAATATTACATATTCATATTTTGCCAAGTTATTTGTGAATAGTAAGAATTTATAATATACATTTGAGAACGATAGGGCCAATTAAAAAAAAAAAAAAAAAAAATGAAGATTAATTTTTAAAAACTAGCTACTATGATTCATACTTATATTTAGCATTTTGAATTTGGGAACATAAGTGGAAATCGTTCAAGTTGTCTCACTTTTATATAACATGCAACTTATAAAAATATAATATAATTTTTTACAATTTTCAAGTAATTTAACGAAAATATTCAATTCCTACAGTCAAATAATTAATATTATTATTTTTTTATCATATTCAATCTTCTTCTATTAACAGTAAGACAAATAATGGAATAGATTATTAATTAAAATTGTGTTGTAAGAACAATGTTACTAACAAAATTAAATAAATACGTTAATTATTATATTGTGATTTACAAAGCTTTTATAAACTAGTTTGATAAGAATAGTTGATTTTTTATTATAATTATAATAAACATTGTATTACCTAATAAGTTATTTAATATATCTACTGTCTTATGGAAAGCGTATATTATTAATTAAGAACTAAATTGCTATTAACAACAACTAATGATGCCACTACGATTACAATCTTAGAAATACTATAATTATATAATGTTTACAGCCCTACATACCCAGTATAATACATATACTATATATATAAATTATTAAACAAACATTTTAAACATATCATTTTTAATAATGAACATAACTTTTAGTCATGTCCAGACGTTTTTTTCATTTTTTTCTGTTAATTTCATTAGCCCGATTTCTTCAAAAGTGTATGTTTTTCAACCTGATGAAATACTTTTATATGTAGTAGATATCGTAATACAGCTTTTAGTAATTTTTGATTTAAAAAACGTAAAAAAACAACATTCAGACATTGCTGAAATCATAAAGATAGTAATGTTATCTGTACTTTTTTATTGGTTTTATCATTTTTAAATGATTCATTGCTCTCAAGTTGAGAAGAATTTCAACATGACGATATCATGTTATTGTTACTTTTTATGCTTTAAGCCTTCATGATATTTTTACTGTTAATAACCTACTAACTCTTCTCAGAATCTTAAAATGTACTTATCCAAATATCGGTAATCAATTTATTTAGTTATTTTGTTTCAAAGATGTAATAAATATATAATTACGATAATATATTGACTGAACCAAGTAATCGTAAATCAATTTACTCTTTTTATAATAATGAGTAGATATTAGTAATAATTTTGCTCTAATTTAGTTATTTCAACCCAATTGAAATAATTAACTTTAATTTTTTTTTTATATAAAATTCAAAATAGAAAGTAAGCATTTTGTTTTATGATAAGACGTATAATTAATTCTTATTATATATCAATATACAATACCATGGACAATAATTAACGTTTTAAATTAATTGTTATGTTTTTGTATTAACAAAACGATCAATATTCATATTATATATTTCACCTATACTAATTAGGTATGATAAATGGTTTTTATTATTGTATTTTGTAAATAATTTAAAATAATGATATATAATGCATTATTGGAAGATCAATAACAGTACAACTTAATAATTAAAAATCAATTATAATATAATACTTAAGCTATCCATTTAAAAAATTGAAAATAAACTGATATATTTTTTAAGTTTATATGTACATATAATGAACCAATTAAAAAGTGCAGTACAAAAAGCTAGCGGCAAAATAAAGTTTTGTAACATATATTTACTAATTTAATTGGTATAAATATAATGATTAAACAAGTTTTTAAGAAATTAAACTTATTTTTTGAACAGCGTTTAATATAACTAAAATTGTAAATTGTTAAGCAGATGATTGTTTGAAAACGTAGTATCAAGTCTATAATACAAAGGGTGGTTCTTATTTAAAAAAAAAAAATATTTGTATTGTCACAGGAAACTACTTAAAAAAACACGAAATAAACTAAAAGATACTCAAAAATTTAAAAACCAGAATAATTCGAATACGTTTGTTATTAAAGAATAAATGGAGACGAGTATAATTTATTGGTATATCATACTATATAAAAATAAAATTTCGAACGAATTACTCGTTTTTCAAAGCTTAATGATTGAAAAAATTACCAATAATTACCAATTAGATAATCATATATATATTACACTATATTAATGTGTATATAGTCTGCACAGGTGAGAATACGATGGATCGTGCATGGTGGTAGTAACAGAGGACACCGCCGAAACCACAACGAAAAAAATTGCCGACTTCGTGTTATTCGTTTGAAATCCATTTCATCTTATTACACCCTCTATCACGGGCCCACGTGACCATTGCTATTATTATTATATACGAGCATGACCGAGTAAAAAGACCAGAGTTTTGGGATTAATGTCAGGTTCGTGCTCGAACTCTGAAACGACAAGAACCGTATATCGTAACGCGGTGGCGGTGGCGTTTTCGCCAGTCGTCGTCTCTTGGCTCATAATCGTGTGCCACGTGCGTGCTTTACGCGTTGGCGTATACAAAAGCCTTGCCACACGAGCCACCTAAATCCCTTACGAGATATTTCTTACAGATTCACGCCCGCTGCAACATACAAACACATGTGGACACTACACAAACTTGTATACGGACGATACCATTGCCATCGCCAGTCGCCACTGCAGTACCGATACCACCAATATGCTCTTATTATAGTGGTGTATTTGTTATTGAATTCACGATCATGTCTTACGAATAAACAGGATTACAATCAGTCGAATCAAACGAATCTCGGAATCTCGGCTGTTAAATGGAAAAAAAACATAACAATATATCGCCGTCCGACGACGAATACTGAAATATTTTAACATAACAGACACAATATGAGGTTGTATAATTGACCGACATTACATTATATTTATATATGTATATAAATATTATTTTATTTTATTTATTCGATAAAATATCCTCTGACGGACAACAGATAGATTTGATCAGAACTGTAAAACAAAATAGTCACAAGCTAACACTCAATATTACTAGATCGATTACAAAAGTTTATGATGTCTAATGTAAATAAATTATACCTATTATAATGTCTATACTATTGCCCTTATAATTATTGTGGCAAATGTATAAATAAAGTGGCAAATCTACATTAGTTAAAAAAAAAAAAAAAAAAAAATAAAATCATCAAATTATATGAACTGCAGTGGTGGAAATATAACAGTTAAGTATGACGTATTCGTTTTATTTTATAAATAGTGATAATTTAAATGAATTTATGCAATAGTTATGATAATCTGTAGGGTAACTCCATTTAAGTAAAATATCTGTGTATGATATTTTTTTTATTGTTTTATGGCATAACAACAAAGTAACTATTATCGAAAAGTACGACAGAGTCAAACTATTTATACACTAATTATTATTTATTTACGTACATTTTAAGTTTGCACTTACGATAAAAAGTTTTTGCAGATGAAAGGATATTGTATATACAATTAATGGACTGCGTATAGCATTATACTATTTAACATCTAATGGATAAATGTACTTATATATCAAATGTCATTATGCTTATTAAGTATTGTTCATTAATCATTTGTTAATTGGATTAAGGCTCCTATGCATACAGTCAAATATAATTGGCGTTTGTCAAACATATTTTTTTTAATCCCTCTTTGCTCGTGTTATCCTGCTTACTATATATTATGTGCTTTACTTTAACCAACTTCTGTTATTTTATTTTCCAAGTAATTAAAATACTGTACTTCTCTATGCGCCTAGTGTTATTTATGTTTATATTCAGATGAATAGGATTTATTTTGATCGCATACGACCTACCGTATATGTTCCATAGTATTTGGTTTTATCTTAAATAAAATATTTTGCACATAAAATCATTCTAGTTTAAATCAGCACTGTTTCATTATAGTATATGGGTATGTCAGTTAAAATGTTATAACAATTAATACTGTAACACGAAAATCATAGATAATCGTAATTGGATTAAGCGAAATGTATTTTGTTATTTGAAAAAAATCTATTGTTCAACAATAAATTTAATATCTTGAAATTATTTACAGTAACGAATCTGAGCATTTTAGATACAACAGAAAATATTTTAATTTTTAGACCAAAGTCTGGTTATTTTTTATCTTAAGACTGTAGAGTGGTGCATAATATGTGACTTTAAACCGGGATAATGGGATAAAAATCAAGAACGTAACTGCACCGCCATCGTCTCGTTACTCGGTTCATGTGAGTATCTATATATGTGTATATACTACACGCGGCTCTTACCAACAACGTTAAAGCGCCTCAAATTCGAATTTGAATTATTCATCACGCTGTAGTGGTTGTGTGTATATATAATATATTAAGTCGCGACGAAAAGGTAAGCTTAGTCGTATATTAACGCCGGACGACCTGACGCGCGAAGTTCTTATATAGACTATATTGGATAGTCTCCTTCTGCACGGGAACGAAGAAACCTCACGTTTTTGTTATGTGTGTATTACTGCGTAATGTGTGTGTGTGTTTATGCGTTTTGGATTTTCACCCGTGCGAGCGGTGACCGCCAAAAATGCTCAAGACCCGTCTCGGTCGACCTTTAAGCACAGTTTTATGGTAATGTCGAGAGAAATGCGCGTAAATCAAAACACTCACGCGAATACACATGTATTTCTGCAGTTTTATTTTATACTTATAAATGCAGAAAGTCACAATGAGTATAATTTATAACAATGTGTATTAATATTGAACAATAACTTTATTTGAATATATCGGCTAGTATTCATCAGTGGTATGATCAACTGATTTTCTTTTAAGACATTTTTTTTTTTATTAAACCTTTAAAAATTTCGTATTCACTGTTTTTTTTTTATTATTATCAATCATCAGAATATGTGCTTAACATAAACTATAAATATAATTTCTTGTATTTTTTAAGATATTCCATAGTATGGGTAAACAAAAAAAATTAACTTTAAAATAGATTATATTTATATATTTTATTAAAATTAAGTTTGAAAATGGTATACATACGTTATACATGTTATCATAATGAAACTCTTATTCCTAGATTGTATTTTGTCTTACCTGCAACAAATAAAAAATAAATATCAGCTATTATTTCGATAATAACAACTACATTTTTTGATATAAAATAAAAATACAATACTAATATACATTATATTTCACTTAAATAAACATATTTTATGCAAATTAATAATTCATAAACTTTAATAACAAATAATAAAAATATATTAACAACTTTCATAAATCCTAATTATTTATTTTTATGGTTAACTGTTAACCATATTTTTTTTAAACATATATTCAAGATAAATGTACCTATTAATATAATACAAATTTTAACTTTATTTCATATATTCTAATTTATTAGGTTTATTAAAAACCTTGTTTTTATGATAATCGTTTTAAAATCGATACTCTAATGTATGGTCAACAATAATATTTAATAAACAGTTAAATTTTCAGATTTCGAAAAGAATGTAATTACTTATTTTATGTTAAGTATGCAATTATATGAAAAACTATATTCGCTATAAAATGTAAATATAATATTAACATAAATTATTGTATTAGCCATTCAAAGTAATTATTGTTAAACATATTTTTATATTGTTATTGTTTATGTGGTGATGTTTACAAATAAATTCAGTACAAAAATTCACGTTAAACAACTAATAAATCTCAAAAACAGAATGAAGATAGTTTGATAAAAAATAAAAAAAAAAATAAGAAAAAAAAGATAAACGAAACCATTTAACAATTTTGGCCGTTTTTACTGAAAAGGGTTTAAGATGAAAAGAAAGAAGAATAAAAGAAATGGTTTTATTTCAAGACATTATTTCTCTTGTCGTTTTCAAGTGCATTGGTGTGTATAATAATGGCTGTTTGGAGTACATGTTTTGTAATATGAAAATGTCGCTGACTTTAATAGACAATGCATGTATACTTTTATTTAGAAAACAATATTATGTAAAATACTATCGACATAAAAACGGTATTTAACAAAATAGGATATTATACAGTATACAAATGTATAATAAATTATAAATTTTGAAAAATTACATAATATTCTACACACACATTTTCATATTTTATTTATTCATCTAACACTGAAGAATAAAATGTTTAATAATTTCAACATATATATTATTGATATATATATATATATATAATATTTTTATTGAAATTCGATAATAAATAACCAAGTTTAACTAAACCTATTATGTTTAGAATTCACATAGTACGTGGAAATTACGGTTTTTACGTGTTTTTGTTACTAAGTGGTTTACTAATACCTAAAACCTAATATAAATTGGATCACGTATCACAATATTCACTTTTACTATTATGTACGCAATTTATAATTGCCAACAATATTGAAAAAAAAATAATTTAAATTACTAAATTTGTAAAAAAGAAAAAAGTAATTTTAAAATATTATTGTTTGCATAATTTATGAAACTAATTAGCTTAGTAAAATTTGTATTAATTTAGAAATAGATTGTACAATATTTAAAAAATATATGTTAATACTTTTATATTAAATTATGTTAAATCGTTAAAGTATTATTTGTCCATTATATTTGTTATGGTAGCAACCATCTTAGAAAGTAGATATTTTTCCTTAATAATATTAAATTCATAATTTAAAATGTAATAGTGATATAAATACTTATTATGAAAAAAAATGTGTATTTAAAATTATAAACTATATTGATCGATTATTGAAGAATATATGTTTATTATTTTTTACTGAACTAAAATTTGAGCTATATCTCTGTACATTAATAAATTTGTTTTATAAATAAGTAATATCTGTCCATATACGTAATTATAACATTTGAATTACAATAAAGATTAATATCTAAAAAATAAAATAAATTATAACCATCATGAACATGATATTTAAATTCAAAAAATTGAATAGCCTAAATAAAGTCCTAACACATAAGATAAATATTCGTGGAGTTTGAATTTTTTTTTTTATCGTGTATATTTACGCTATACTTTACAATAGTACAAATAAATATTTTTGTTCGCATTGAAGAAAAATCTCTATAATGTTAAAGATTCCATATTGAATGTAAAATAATATTTCTCGAACACCGTTGACATAAAAAAACATCAACCGACAATGAAAATATAAAGTAATATATTCTTATAGCACATACTAAGTTATACGATAGGTGAGTACAATCATACAAACATTGTTAAAATCCCAATGTTCAGGAGAAATAGTGCTTTTTAATATTTTCTATATTTTGATCATAAAAAAGGTGTTTTGATTTTAATATTAGAGATTTCTAAAGGTTTTTTTATTTAGTCAAAAATCTTTACATGTAAGATCTCGAATAGACAAATCATGTTAAATATACTTTTTAACAATGATAACGATGTTATAAATATGATTCTTCGTTACACATAACTTTACTAGAAAGTACGCTGAACTTTAATCAAATTATAAACATTCAACAACCGATATATCTAATATAGACATTAAAAAAAAGATTGTTCTAATGAAAGCATTTTCAATTAAACTTTGAAAAACAAATATTGATAACGTTTCCTTGTTACTGTATTTTTTTTTTTAATACGTATGTACTTATGAAGTATGTGTATCATTTACGTTGGAGTCTATCTAAAAAAATAATAGTTATAGTTCATTAAAACTATATTAAATATTATTATTTTGATCGCAGCGTATTAAGTAAATCTAAACTTAATGCATAATATTTTTTAATTAAGTTCATACATTTCTAAATATTTCAATAACTAAATATCAACAACCTAATATTAATTTTTCGAAAACTTTACATTTTTAATATGTAAATGATATATTTAGTATTGTATCTAAGTCAAAAATAACAATAAAATAATTGCTATAATATGAAAAAAAAAAAATAATAATAATAATAATAACAATAATAATAGCAAAAAATAAACAAGCAAACTAGTTGTACAACTATTCGAATTTGAATCACATCGATAGGGTAACAACAAATTCAGAATCAACATTAAACATCTGAATAAAGTGAACTGCAGGAGTAACAAATATAGAAATAAAACGAAAGTAGAAAGTAAAGTTTTTGTATTTCCGGAAGGCTTTTAGGCCACCATTATGGAAATTGAAATAAAACTATAACACAAAATATATAAGCACAATACATGACAAAGATATGATGAAGATAAAAAATATTTTCTAAGAAATATTACAATCACGAGCTCAGAAAATCACAGATATTACAACAATATAACAGTAAAAATATTTATAAATCGATATTTATCGTTTTTATAAAAGTTATTATTAAGCAATACAACTTATTCTTTTTTCAAAATATAGTTTTTAAACGTCCAAATGGGTACTTAGGTATTTACTTTGAAAAATACATAAAACAAAAATAAAATATCTCATCATAAGATTTCACAACCTCCAACACCTTCTTAAATCGAATATCATAGTCAATACCAAATGTCTTCTTTTAAAAATAATAATAATAATAATAATAATAAATAATCATGGATCTATTATTAAATGGACTAATAGCAGTGAGAGAAAGAAAGAGAGATTGAAAGAGAACTCAGTGGTTACCATTTTTAGAAAAAAGATAGCATACAATTTAAAATCATGTAACCCATTAATATCCAGAGAGAGAGACAGAGTGAAAGAGAAAGATAAAGAAGTTTAACAAAAAAGGATAACAACATTTTTAGCTTTTTAGGAACAACATATAGTATACATTTTAGGTGCCATCAAGTATTGAATATTATTTTCTAATAACATAATCGGTTCTTGATTACTTATATAATGGTATGGTAGACTTTCAGTCCATATACGTATATTAATATGTCTGTGCAAATAATCCATCTAATGATAATAATGCGTCTAAGACTACGTCTTGCGGTATTTAATTATGGAACTCCGCTAAATTTTTTAATATAATATCCATAATATTATGTTATATATAATTAATCATTTTATTAGAAAATTGTAATAATATTACAGAAAAATATAACTCAATAAATATACTTATTAACCTTTATAATTTAAATTAGTAAATCAAATTATCTTTTTAAATATAAAAATGAGGATTCTTAAAACTAGTTTTGAGTTTAGGTAAAATACTTAAACATTTTTAAAAGGAGTTTATAAGTTGCCTCTGGAAATATTAAATTTTATGAATTTAGTGTATTTTATATTTCGTATAATATAATACTCAAATAGTTACAATATTACTGTAGCCAGGACTGATTTAACACTTTTATATTATGAAGTAGTTATCAAAAAATGTGCTCTTGATATATTGTTTTAGGTAAACTTATATATTACAAAGTTAACTAATAAAAATATTTGATAATTCATATTTGAAATCAATTTTGGTACTTAATTAGCTTAATAAAAATTAAATCATAAACGTATTTATAAAATATTGCAAAATGTAATTAATTTAAAAAATAAATTACAAATGAAATGAAGATAAATAAAATACATGATGTTAATATCAAAAAAAAATTCCATTTACTAAATTAAATTTTCAATTGAGTTAGTTATCGGAAGTATAAAGAAACGTTGAAATTCTAAAATTTGATTAACAAGGAAGGTTACTTGTTTGTGAATGGCTGTAATTACTACCATATTTGTTCCCGAATATTTATACAACAGTTATAAGTTAAGCATTGTTAATTTTTTCATTTTTATTTTAAGTCTATCTGATATATGTATAAAAAATTGAACGTTTTTTTATGCTGAAAATATTATTTGAACATAAAATAATTTATATATTTAATTTATACTTAATTTATTGCAGTTGTGATTTTTTTAATTATTTAATATAAAACTGAATTATGTTAATTAAAGTATTTTATAGATAATTGATTATATACTAACTGCGTTTATTAGTTTTTTTAACGTATTTATTATACGACGACTAAAGTGTGAAAAGTAATTATATTATAATACGTATTGTGTACGACAGTAAAAAATATGTATTTGCAAATTGTGTCTTGTCATCAGCCTATATATCAGCGAATTCCCAAATGCATGGTCAACTGAAGACAGCGAAGTTTCATACCAAATTTTTCGCTATTATTTAATCAACTTTATTTTGTTGTATAAAATGCCATCACCGTGGCCAACAAAGTGTTTTCCCTCACCGTCTTTTTCGGCCTGCCGTGGCTGAAAGAGAACAATAGTTATATATTTCATTTTTTTCCGTTACAGACGAACGCTTCTAGCGGCCATTTGGTGTTCTGAGAGTTGCGTGTGAAAGTTAGATGTCTCCGGAGAAATGAAATGATCTATAAGGCAAGACAGGGGATGTCAAAGCGGACGGTGGATGTAAAAACCTTTACTAAGATCTTTTTTATTTGTCATTCCTACGTGTCCTTAACGATGTTATCTCTAGAAAAATCTTTTGCGCGTACATACACACATACACTAACAACATTATATATGTATACACATTTCTCATTTTGTTTTGTTTTTTTTTTTTTTCATAACTCATTGATGCTGACTCGTAATTTGTTGTCACATACAAAAACACAGACATTAACACTAATGTTATATATACGTAGTCCATATAGTATCCACCCTACTCGAACGTCTCCTGCGCGTAATTAATAACCGACAGTAATTCCTTTATGATCGCTCCGAGTAGACGTTATCAAAGCGAAATATTTCTGAAAGTACACGAAACTATACACGAACTTGTTCAACTCCTTAATGAATGTAATTAGCTTTTTTAAGAGATTTCAGCGACATTAACAGTGGTGGAGGTAGATAATGCGATACGTTTAAATCATAACTATAAGGCCACGAGGACTCGAGACTTCCTATGGTGTATATATTTCATTAAAATTATAATTTGGACAAGAGTGCAAACGGCGTTGAAAAATATTGTTCTAAACTCTTTTATAGGTATATTATGTTCTATAATATTATTGAAAAGCATATTTTTTCTTTCTTTAGTGGTTCACCAGACAAAACACTTCATCAAAACGACTGTAACGACTGTATACAAATAATATTTAAAATCAGTTATACTTATAACGACTGATAGACAACATAATTAAACGGTTTAGTAAATGGTTTACTTATTAATAATAATAATAATTAAAAATGTTATATACGTAATTATTAATTTATTTCATATTTTTTAGGTCATACTATGAATTCTGGCTTAAAACTTTTTAATGTTTAATTTTTTATGAAATAAGTTTATTGATTATTTGGTAAGTAAAAAAAAAAATATTTGTACTACAACTTTCGCAATATATATATATGTATTGTCTGAAATGTTTTTTTTTTAACTTATAGCTCAAGTGATTTTCAATAAATAAATTCAATTTTATTTAATGATGTTATAACTAACTGCCTAGATTTTACTTATATATTATTATATAATTGTCTATCTTTTGAACTAATTATTAAGCTAACTTACCACTATACGCATCTAATATAATCAATGTACTGATTACAATTAATATTATATAATATCTCATCACTGACAATTTTAACATATTTACATGTTACAAGTATTTTAACTACACAATATACATTCAGTAACATCTAGTTTTCGAAAATCGCATAATTTAGCTAATAGTTTTACAATTTTTTTCTATAAATTGGTTTTGATATTTTTGTATACTTGATTTATTTAATAATATGATTTTGATATACCTATTTGATAAATAATAATTAATTTTGAATAGTTTTTAGAATAAATGAAACGAAAAGAACGAAAGTGATGAATTCATTAATTAATGCGTGTATTTTAAACTTATTTATGTATAGGTTTTTTATTATTTCCTCTGTTATACTAACCTGCGCCTATCTAATATTTTTTAATTCAAATTTTCACAGTCTTATAGTGCTTTAAATACTCATTATATAGATTATTTCAATGATAGTGATTGTATTAAAAATTCAGTACAAATTTGAAGTGAAATTAATTATTTATTTTAAAATTATACTAATTGTATATATATATATACGTTACAAAAGAAGACCTCAAATTGAATGCTTTGTATACATGTTATGTGATCATATCTGATTTATAATTTATTAAATATAATCATTAAATATGTAAATTCAAATGAGGCCATTGAAGAAATAAAAATTAAATAACTGTTGATAACTTGAATATTTAATAAACATTGGTCCTTATTTACTTGTTTTCTGTGAACAAATAATTTGTTCATTTAACAATATCAGAGATGTCTCAAATATAAAATAAACACGTTAAATGATAATAATATAAGAAAAAAAAATAAAAATGTATTCGTAGGATTATTTTTATAATTATTGGATAATAATAATATACATTATATTATTTGATATTGTGAGATAATAATTATTTAAAAGAATAATCTAAAGGAAAATATATGGCTCATGCTTGCAGGGATCTAATATTATAGTGAGCAGAGCATTTTAAACAACGAAGAGATTAAGAAAGTCTACTGGTATAGCATAGTGAGTGACATAAAAAATAAAAGACTCGGTTTAACCAGTTATGTCTGGCTTTAAAGAAGACATTTTTATACGCCAGGTGAAATGCAATGTATCAGCTGGGAAAACCCACTAAGACGCTGTAATAGCGTAGCCAGGATTTTTCTTCGAGAGGGGGGGGGGAGAGGCTGATAAATTGTTGTAAAATAGAATTTAAGATTTTTGTAGCAATTTTCATAGACCATTAAAAATTAAAATAAGTTTTATTAATATTTCGGAGGGGGGCTGCAGCCCCCTCAGACCCTCCTTGGCTACGCCACTGAGATGCTGCTGGTAAAAATGTGACGACCAAGTGATGATGCGCGTCAGACCGTTGGAATCAGATACAGAGTACCAAGATGAGTCTTGGAAGGTAATAGTAAGAAATAGCATGTGATATATTTGTCAGTATGGTCTTTAAGTTTGATAACTACGGAGAAGAGTTATTATGTTTATATTCTCTTATAATATTTACTAAATCGTTAAAAACAACATATAATAGAATACTATTGTGTACGAATTATTATTATTATATAAAAATAAAATTATTGAAATATGATTTTTATAATACACTAATATTATTCAAATAAAATATTTTATTACAAATTTGAAATTTCTGAATACTTTTTTTTTTTGAAATTTTATCGATGTTTAATTAAAGTAATTATCCATAACCTACAATAGAGTAAATGTATATTGATATTCGTGGAAAAACGTTGAACAACTGTATACAAAAAATAATTTCTTTCTATGTTAGTAAGGACTAATTTAATACAGTTAATTATCATATTTCAACTCATAAAGATATACAAATATGTTATAATATATGCTATTCTATCTTTGTATGTTTTAATAGAAAAACTTAGATTACAATTTGAACACTACGTGGATATTAATAATTCATCATGTATCCTGTATGAGCATTAATATTATTATACATATATGTATAATATGGAAAAATATTACATTATATTTATGTTTAAATATTATTTAAATTGATTATTCGTTTTTCAAGACCATTTTTCACGATAAATTAAAAACTCAATAGAAATAACTTTTAGTTTTTTTTTTTTATCTATACAACATTACTATGAATAATATATATAAAATTAACGTAATTTTTTTGGATATAGTGTAAGGTAAGTATCTACATTGAAAAACAAAAAATTTAACTACAGTAATAAAAATAAATTGGATGCAATATGCAGCGGACGTGTATGTTGATTATAGTTAATTATTAAGCTACACTGTGCTTAAATATATATGGTATTTTTAATTATTAACACTGTATTTTAATTAAAATTGCAAATATTTTACCTAGAATAAATGAAATAATCAAGAACTTTTTATCAAACACATATGTGTACTTATTTCACCTGTAAAATGTTCGCAGAAAGATATATCCCAAAAGATAGCTATTTTTATGTAAATTTTCACGAACACAATGAAAAATATATCTACTCAGACTTAAACGATATTAACGGCAATACCGTTGTTGACTATTTTCAAGTTTACAATCTGACAGTTAAAAACAATAATATATAATTATAAAATTTGATAACGGATTATACCAAAAATAATTATCGTTATGGTAGTCTATGATTTACATTTATACAAATATGTTTACCATAAACTAATAATCCGTGAGCTTTATTACAATAATTTACGAATATAATAGAAGTAAAATTGATTTTGTTTGTAGTACAATCGAAAATCTAGAATTCAACACAAAACATTTCACCCTTTGTCGCAAGACCATAAGGCTACATTATGTATTATCTAGCTCTTGAGAGGAATTTCAAGCATATTCTACTTAAAAGTCATTTTTTATTCAAAATAAATGTATACACGAAATATAACCATTATGATGGGAATAGGAAAATGCGATCAAGAGTAAATCCGTATACATTTAGTACGTTTATACTTCCGATGTAGCAGGCATATGAAATTACAATTTAATTTGCTTACGATAACAGCCTATAGGTATAATATGTATTTATATAACATAATATTATGGAATATGGATAATATTTCGTGGATACTTTGAGCAACAACAAAATAGACAATATCCATTAAATTTATAATTTGATGAAGTTTGATAGCTTAAACTACAAATTTACTGCTTCAAAGACTTTATTGATTTTGATATACAATTACAATAGTTTTTTTCTCAAATCGAGATTTTCATGTACGTACTTATTGACAAAGAAAAGTGCATTCGTTTACTGACCTACTTTGTGAGAAACCGAATTGGTTATCAGAGAAAAAAAAGAATTGGCTTTTAAAAAATGCATAATTTTGGATTTAATGCATATTTTAAAAATGTTTTGCAAAGGCAATGATAATGAAATAGGTCTGTAATTACAACTACTTATCTTATCATCTGATTTAAATATGGGCATTACGATACATTTTTTAAGACACGAAGCGTAGATAAGAGATATTATGAGCAATATTTTTTAATAGACATATTGATTTTGTATACTTAGTATTTGACTATTTGATATAATAATATTTTGTTATGGTCTTAAAACAGTATAGGTTCTAGATATTTTATACAAATAACGATATTAAAACAGAACCTCAATTTCTTCAAGAACTTAATATTAATCTTTTCATCTTTTCAGAGCGTGATACGGAAACTGGCGATTAAAATTAGTTAGAATTCAGTCTCCAACAAGGTGAATTCTCCAGAACTACAGTTAATATCATAAACGTTTTAATAAAATACAAAATCAAGTATATTCGAATATCAATAATGAACAAACAGTCCTGGGGAAACTTCACATTAAAATCAAAAGAAAAAGTACTTAACACCAGACTGCATATTTTTTATCCACTTCTAAAGTTAAAATTAAATCTCAAAACCAAACTATCACTACACAATGTTGTGATCAGACCTATTTAGTCATATAATATACAAATTTGGGGCCCAGCCAAACCATCTAACATCCGCCCAATTTGCTTTTCAAAATGTATCGCTTAGTGTTATTACTGGTATTGGTCCAATGGTATTTAACTAACCTAATATTAAACAAAGATATTATTTCTTCTAACGACTTTACCAAATTTAATTACAAACGTTTTAATTCCAACACTAACCCTTTTAATAAAAAATATTTTCTCTTTTTATATTCTTAATAATCCTCTCCGCCAGCTACAACGAAACTGAAATAAATAATTAAATTATGTATTACCAATGGATAATTTCCTCGTCTTATCTTTTATAATTAAAATTATTTATTAAAAGGTAAAACTGTTTAGTTTTAATTTTTTTAATAAAAATAAAATAATATATTCTAATACTATGACAAATTACGTAGATTATAATATATTCGTATTATTTAATTAAGGTGGCATAGCTAACATTTTATCTTAAAATTGTAATTCGTTTATAGTATATTTTAGTTAATAAATGCTATATTTATAAAAAATTAGTAGTTTTATGAAAATTTCTCCGTTAAAACTATTTATTAAAATCACACCGCAAGATTTTATTCAATTTTTTTTTTTTTTGATTCTCGCTTTTTAGCATTATTCTAGCTATAGCTTATAAAGTATTTGTAGATTTTACACAATATATCATAATATAATATGAAACATTGCTTATGAACTAAGTTTGTAAAATACATTTTGCTTTTATAGTTACGTAAATTAACAACTATGTCAAACTTGTTAATTTTTTATTTTTAAATAGAAATCTAAAACCGGGAAACGAATAGCCTTACAAATGGGTGGATCTTCTTTGAATAAAAATGACTTTTCTACAACTAAGAATTTTCAAAAATCGTTTACTATTATTATTGTTTAAGATTGCTTTTATAAATATTTTTTTTTTATATTTATACACATAATATTTATATTTATGCGTAAAATAATACGATGCGACTATATTCTATAATATTGCACTATATTATATTTGTATGTTATGCGAAAATTTTATTAAGGTCTTCGATAGATTTTTCAAGTCTATAATATAGTGTATATATAAAACACATTATGCGTGAATATAATACATGTTTTATTAATTATTATCACTATACCTGTACGTACAAAGATCAGACTACGTGAATATTATATTTAAGATATTATATATTATTTTTGAAATTCGTATTTTTGAAATTTTGTCACATTGAAAATAGTATAATATGCACTTGCAAAAACGGTTCGATAGAATATCGTTTTGAATCGAACGGACGGCGACAACAGTTGTTGTAATATAAAATATAACTTGTGTAAAATACTGTTGTATTTAACCACTCAAGTATAGCATTTAATTTACCTTAGCCTAAACCTAACTAATAATTATATGTATGTTTCCGTTGGTCAGTATTATTAAACATTAATCGTTGGTAATATCATCAAAGTCTTCATTGAGTTCGCATCGTGTAATATTGTGCAGTGACAAAACAAATCTTGATCACCACTGGAGTTCTGGCCTAATAGCACGCGACATCTGTTTACTGAGAATTACACACCGAGTGATTAATCAAAGTACAAAGCACAAAGTCAATAGGATGCAGACCTTAGAAGTTGGAATATACATAAGATAGCCAATAGACGGATTCATCAATATTAATGAAAACATTATTTGTTTTAATTCAATTTTATTATACGAAAACAAGTAGGTAGATACATTATACCATCTACTGGATAATTTTATTAAAATGGTTTAATAAATTATTGTAATACAGACTATTATCTTTAAAAATATTTCAAAAACAATGAAACATTATTCATTCAAATCTTGAATTAGATTAATGAATATTTTCTTCACTCAACAGTTCAAAAAGGTAGAGAGCTGAGTTCTTATTTGAAGATTAGTAGTTTTTGTTACCATAGAACATCTCTTAATTCAAACGAATAATGAGTCCCTAAAATTGGTGTTATAAGTATCTAGTATTTTTTTTCAGCTTATCTAAACTGCTTCTGCCAATATATTTAACTGTTGGTAAATCTTAAATTTATCACCACGATTATAAGGAGATTGTACAATACACCAAATTATAACAATCACACTTGTTGCCCGTTTCGCAAAAACAAATATTTGTCTTTTAGGCGTTCAACAAACGTCAACCGGTCGAACTAGGAAATAGAGCAGACCTTTTACAGGTTTTGTTTGCGGTGCAATTACAGTTAAATGACTATTGGTCAGTATAAAGAGAAAGTCCGTTTTGACCAAAGAAATGGCAATGGGAACGGTTTAATTTTCGTTAGTTAATGTAAGCTTAAACAATAATTAAAAAATGTATTTATTCATCTACTACATACATTTATATTTCGCTATCCTGACACACGTGTAGAACTAAGCTACTTTTACTGTATATTGAATATTTTTGACTATTGGTTACTTTTAATGCAGTTTTTTACTATTGATGACTAAGTTTTAATAATAAGTGAGTAAGTATCGCACTTCGCGAGAACCGTATGCATTTTTTTCATTCGTTTATGGTGATAAATGATCACCGTCAACTAGATCATTTCTCAAAACCACGTGCGCTCATTTTATAATAGAACCGCCCTAAAACAATTTCCACTTAAGCAACTGCAGCATGGAACGCGTTTTTTATATGCGAACGTTGGTGGCGAGGCTGATGTGGAGATGGCTGTCAATAAAATAATATATTATATAATAACGCCTACGCTTTTTCAATTGTTTTCGTCTTCCTTCATTTCATTTTACTTTTTACGTCAATTTTTTATCAACCTGCCAAAGCATACAGTTAAAAAATCATCTACCTACATAGTATATCATATTATGGTTATGTGTTAGATAGGTACTTATACAATTTAATGAGTTTTTGTAATCATATTTTGTACATAGGTAAAATAATGGTACTTTTTAGTAATTTCAATAAAGTACTGATAAGATAATGTTATTTTAAAACAGTATTTTATTTCTCTTTGTATATTCAACTGGATTTTATACATCTCGACGCAACTGCCGTTAAAACATACGGTTGAATAAATTCAATCTGAACATGTAAGTCACATTACCACTACACAAAGAAAACAACATGTACCGTGTCATATTGACAATAAGGTATACAGTATATGTATATACAATATACAACGAATAAGTCACTTACTGATACACCTAAAAAATATAACCAGTATTTATCAGCAAAATTAATAAGTTAAATATTATTTTGATATCTATTGATACAAATATTGATTTTATATCGAATATTCCAATGATAATAAATATATTTTTCGTATCTCGATCATTAATTATGCTGATTAAAATATTTGTACATGCAACATACATAATATAATTATAATACATTATTTTATAATAGGTATATTTGTATTTATTGCGTATAAATCTAACCATTATTATTATTCATATTAAGTAAAGTATCACTAGTAATAGACCAATAGACGTATAGTAGATGGTGAATAATCAATAATAGTAAAAACTAAAGTAAAAATTTCAAAACTAAAATTTATGTATTTAAGTTTGTCTTTTAGAATGAACTTGCCTTTTTCACGTAAGCTACAAGATATATTTTCAATATAATACAATAATTATAAATTCAAAAATAAACTTAACTAGAAACATATTATTGCTTTATCACTTACAACAATTTATTTAATTCAAAAGTATGTATATTAAGTTCAAAGTGAGAAGTAATTAGCTGTTGTCCTTGTAATGGTTTAGACCTGTTCACTGAAAAGTTTTAGAGTAAATTAGATCTGGGTCCTTACCCTAAAAGTGAAAACAACAATCAGAAAACTTGTAGAAACTTGTTTGTAATGATTTAAATATCACTAATAAGACCCGTATAATATTATTAGTTATATTCTAAATTATGAAACATTTATTTCATACATAGTGAATTCAGCTGTATTATAAAAAAAAAAATCTCATAAGAAAAATATACTTAAAATTGTCATCTAAAATAGTTAACTTAGAACATATTTGATGATTTAATTTATTTCTCATTTAATTGATAAATACCACTTAGAATTTAAATATATTATTTTTTTTTTTATGATGGGTTTATCTGAAATTAATACTATTCAGACGAGCAATACTATATTTTTTATGTACATATTTCGTCAGAGATCAATATACTTGTCTGGGAAAAGTACAATATGTATTTTCAATGTTGTAGATATGATAACTGGATTTGAAGGTTTTTACGTCAATCTTGGTGACAGCTAAAAAGTGTATGTAAAAATATACATATAAAATATATCGTATGATTTTTAAATTGAATTTATTTTCATAAATATAAATCGCACTTACGAAACGCAATAATAATAATAATAACACCTACGATAATCTCCAGAATCGGTGATTTTCTTTTAGCCAATTCTTTTTTTAGCAAAAACTATAAATAAATACGAATCTAAATGTTTATGTTAATGTTAAATTAATTGAGAACGCTAAGCGTGTTTCATTTTAGTAGCATATTGATAGGGCTTTTCAAAGTTTGAATTTTGTTTAAATTCAATCTAAGTAATTGATATTTAATTTTAATTTTAATTATTGAGCTTTTAAAAGATAAACATTAACACAGCTCAAGAGGTGGATTAATCCTTATAACTATATCTACCTGGAAAATGAAAACGCTGTATCGTTGTAATTATTATAATAATCTGACTAATCGTGAGTTCTATACATGGTCATTTTTAGTTAGATAATACATTATAAAAATATTATTACCAAATATATGGACAATAAATTCAATTATTTTAATCAAAAATAGTAATTAACTAAAAAAAACACTGTTAATTATTATCGATCATAAAATGAAAAAAATAGTAACTTCTAATTTCTAAATCAAATATTAATTTATAGGTATTTCATTATTAACATCCTCAAAGCATATTTTTGTACGCGTAGAAGATAAATATTTATATTTTTTGTTTACTAATTTATATAATGTAATTTACATTACGTTAATATACAATTCATTTCCTGTGAAAACATAAATTTAAATAATAATATAAAGACTTAAGATTAACATCTGTAAATTATATTACTGGGAATTGTAATCAAGACGTTGCGTGCAGTTCTTCGCAGCCCACAACATCACAGTCATAGAATACTTCACATTAAAAATTGATTTATTTGTTCTTTGGTACACCTATTTCATTAAATTGAATTATTAAGGACTATATTAATTAATTAGAAAGTCGGTCTCAAATTCAGACGAGAACAAACGCGCACAATTTTTTTAGTAAACTTTTAAACTCTGTACCTATATATATATATATATATACTGCCTCAGATAATGTTCCAAAGGTATTAAAAAACGAGCTGCTAATAAAATATGTTGATTTAAGTATTGCCAGATTTTACTACTTGATTAATTGAAAACATTTAATTAAATCAGACATAGTCTATCAATCTATATTATATACCATTTTTACACTTTTTTTTTTTTTTTAAATATTTAAACACTTTAAAATTCGGACATGAATATTTATTTATATTTTATAGAACGATTAATATTAACCTAATTAGTTATAACTGTTATCTAATATCGTTGTACTTCATACTGTAATATTGGCGATTAATAATATTGTTTATTTTATAAATAATTGTATCGCCACTGGGCTTTTAATATACAATGAGCCTCAAATATTCCATATCTTTGGAAAAGACTCGATTGAATATAATAATAAGGTGATCGAATTTGTGATTTAACCATGGATATTATAACCACCGATGGTATGAATTTCACACACTACAATATATGAAATAATTAAGACAATGTAGAGACATCTCTTCGGACCACATGACGCTCTGACAAATTGCATAAGTAAATAAAATTTAAAAAATAAAAAACGAATTATGATTATAACTACAATCGTTTATGATAAAACAATATCATACATGATTGCAGTTGATCGGTGATTACCTCGGCGGGTGTGAATTTTTCCACCGGAAGTAAACGGTTAACGTGTTTGATCACCAAATCAAAAAGCGGTGTTTAGAATAAATTACGTTGAAAAAAAATCAAAACAGACGTTGGTAAAGCCTTTATAATAATAAAGTATATGTTTATATATTTTCATATTATACACTTCGGGTTTTCATAATTTATCTGTGATTTCCCATTGAGTTGGAAGTAAAAGTTATGAGCAAAAATATAGTTATTAGTTATTAAATATTTTATTCCTTTATTTCACTCAGAGTTTAAAACTCATATTTTTATAGTACCTAATTGATATCATATCCGAAATTCAATACCAATATAAAACAAATAACAATAATAACTATTTTTATTCTGATGTTTTAATACTTACGCATATTAAATATTAAATATGTTTTATCTTACGAACATCGTTATACCTAATACTTTACAGATAATATTTATAATATGATAAATTTGATACATACACGCAATACATTTTACACAACTAAACAGTACAAAGCTTCAGTCAAACACTTTCTTATTTATTTTCGTAATCATATGGAAACTAGAAGTAGCCTAGGAATTTCAGACAACCTCTTCAAAGCTCTGAGCCCAATTAAAGGTTACGGTAATGAAATAATTTTGGTTTCTCTTGCATTCATTCATGTGTATCGTTAATGTTTAATATTGTTGTTAACTAATAATCTAAGTTGTTTAAACTATAACAATAATAAAAAATAAAAACTTCTATAAAAACAATTATAATAAAATCTAAAATGTCGTGAAAGTTTTATAAAACATTTAATATTAATGAAAATAAAAAAAAAAAAAATATTTTTAATTGTAAGCTATCGTAGTAAGTATTAACTATAGCAAACATTTAAATAAGTGAAAATTATAATTGAAATATTTTAAACACGGGTACACAATATATTATAAAAATTACAATACTTCATACTTAATAAATGATTTATAAATTATAAGTTAACTTTTAAATACATTTTTGATTGCATAATATACTCATTCGTTATTTAAAAATTTTTATTAAGAAAATTGAAAGATATAATTAACTTTTTTTAAATATATACAACTAAATTATTTATTAATAACTTACAAACTGATACTAGAATTCAATCCTTAGTTGACAATCTTAAATTTATAATATTTATTGACTTTTATTATAGCAATATGTATATTATTAATATACTACTTACACATGAAAGAAAAACCAAATAATATTTATTAAATTATTTTATTTAAAATTGAAGTATATTACAGTTATAATTTATACTATTAAACACAATATAATTTTACAAAATGAATTCACAAATATTTGAGATAAATGTAAAATATATTTCATTGTATTATCTCAAAAAGAGTGTGATTTTAAAATTTAAAAATTATTATAGAAATGTTTGATATTAATGGTACTCATAACCCTAATAATTATAATATTTTTCCCGTTATTTCTTCAAACAATATTCGTTATTAGCACAATATCGAGTTAGAATCAAGACAATATTTTAAATTAAATATGAAAATTTTAAATATATGTTCTAATATGCAAGATCTAGGATTTATCCTTATCTGGGTTTGGAGTAATTTCCATGAACAATAATTAACAAAATAATAAGCGTAAAGATTTTAAGCGTAGAGTCTTTGGGTATAAGGGTAAAAGGGATTTACACCTAAGATAATATTCAATACCATGTATTAGCTAGGTAGTTAAGAGCATATAGATGAGACTTAAATACTATTTATATATACGTGTGCATTGTGTATGCATAAAGAAATATATTGGTTTATAACTAATTTAAATATCAATATTTTTAATTTTTTTTAAAAATTATAATGTTTATTAAACATTGTTAACTTGTAAAACTTAAAAAAAGGAAAAATGGGTACCACTTTTCTGTGCAATAAGTGTCGAGTGAATCATTGTAATGGATGTGTTAAATTTGAATTCAATGATCATTTAATAATTTAAATTAATATCTAGATTTTAATTATAAAAAGATCATACTTGCCATAATGTGATATATTTATTTTATTTAATGAATTAATACATATTTGATCATTTAAATTGTTCATTATTTCAAAGTGTACTAAGTCAGATAAAAATATTTGTACTCAATATTAACAAACACGACGCACAATACGTTTAAATTCTAAATACCTTAAATACCAATTATATAATATTGGTTTTCAATGTTTTCATACAGTTTCTTAAATAAAATGATTTATGTTTATTTCTGTTTCAATATCTGTTGAGTTATAAAACATCTTTCATATCTACTTATGTAAACACCAATATAAAACTACAAATCTAATTTGATTTTTTTTAACTTGCACTGTTTTTGGATTACCTATTTATTTTTTTCATTAATTACTTTAACTCTATCAATTAAAAACTTGTTACTGTAATCAAATGATACACATAGCACGATATTTTTAACTAAATAAAAATCATTTTTGCTTTAGATAAGTGTATTATTTTTATTGTATACAATTACATTATTTTATATAATTACTAGTTATTAATTTTACACAATCGTTTTGCAAATGTAATTATTTAAGAAATTTAAATAATTCCAATCTAGTGAACTAATTTTTATCTGCGGTTTACTTGCATATCACGTACATAATATTATTTTGTACAGTACAAACTACAAAGTCAGATTTATCACAATTTAAGTCAAAATAAATGAAAACAATTGATAGTATCTAAGAGTCTGAGACTATTAAGAATACTGAATAAAGTGCAAGGGGATGATAAAATCCACGAAAAATAAAAAATGAATTCAACTTAAATATTATACTGAATATACTATATTATAATAGTCATAATACATTTTCTTCACAACAGTATTTCAAAAAAATATCCGAGTACATATTTTATAACTTCACGTTTCAGATTTAACCTTTCGTCACGTAAAACGTGGTCTTTCAGATCAGCGCAGAAAATGATACCTATTTTTTTTTCCTGATATCGGGTCGTCATAAAGGTGTTTTAGGATTTATTTTTGAACCACTTACATGACGCACACACTAAACTGAAGGTACGAAAATTGGGTATCTATTTTCGCACATGACGTAATCGACCAATTTGCCAACCTATAGTCGAGTAAAAACGTGTATGCGTGTGTATAAAAGGAGAATAGAAGATTCTTTTTAGTTTTTAAATTTGTGTACAATGTTTATAATTGTTGATGAGACATGAAATACGCTAATTAATGTTATATGTTCTATACATCTAAAATTAAAATTTTTTAGCGTTTAACATCTCAATAGTTCACAGTGAATAGTGAACATACAAAAAAATGTTTTTCTTATTCTATATTAATAATAAAATAATTACTTATAATGTAATTATAAGTATTTACATGTCTATAGCTATTGCATTTTCAATGCATAACGATTAACGGTACCTAATTTATTAAATACTTAACTTTTTTGTTGAGTACATCATCTGAATATAAATAAAATAATTTGTTCTATATAAAAATTGCTATACATAAATATTTAAATTACTTAATTAATATTATTCTAATTGGCTGAGAAGCTCATTTTTATTAATATCTAAATGATTTACCGTGAAAGTGAATAATAATTTATTATTCAACGTAATATAATATAATTTCTAAATCATTAAACAAGTAACTTGAAGTACATTACGCTGTATAATTTCATACTTTATTGCAATTTTTAATGTTTTTTTTTTTTTGAGCATTATATAGATTGATATTCAAATTTTCCCATTGTAGTACCTGTTTCTTAAAAACATAACCTTTTCACTTGTAAATAATTAACAAATAATATTTATTTTTTGCATTATTACTATTGCTTTATAATAAGAAAGAAATCTGTGTTAAGCTATATTTTATAACCTTTGATTTTTAATTTGAACAGTATTCCCGATGTTTTGTGTACGTTAATAAATGTGAAAAAATAAAAAGTAATAATAAGTAATAATATTTTTAAGCACACGGTAATTATAACTGGATGTTTTCAAATATATATTAGCAATACAAAAAAATATAAATAAAAACTTAGAATAAAGATAGTTACATTCAACAAAAATTGATAAATGTAAACTTTAGATATATAAATATTAAATATAAACTAAAACATCTTAACGAATAAAAAAAAAAACTGAGTATTTAACTTCAAAATAAAAAAAACTGGTCACAGTATATGCATTATGTATAAATATATTGTGTTTTTAACAATCAGCATTCATGCTACAATTGATTATTTATAATCTTCAGTCATTCATCTGTACATGTCGCTTAGGTAAGTTATGTTTGAAAATTTGAAACTTTTAGTCTGTTATAAAGTAAAATAATTCATAAAACACAGTACCTAACATTTTTATGCTTAAATTCCACGTATTAGTTAAGTTGTTGAACTTTCCCTTCACCAAACTTAAGTTTGCATTGAAATGGAGCCTGTTGTGTGAAGATTTATATTTATCTCAATATTTTAGTCTGTTGTTTACGAAAAAAGTCCCTTGATATAAGGATGTGGTTGTTATAAGGTACCAGGAATTACAGCAGGAAAGAATGTAAATACTATCAAACATTCATCACATTGTTACATTTTATTTTTTAAGTTTTTACATAACATAAAAAAACGAAAACAAAATTACAATGTTACTTTGAAATATATATATATATAATAGATAATGAATAAGAAAGAATTTAATTCTTGTTTAGACCTAACACAGGGCACAATATAAAAATAATCGTATAAATTATTGTTTTATTACAGAACGCAATAATATATTTTAGAATTTATTAAAAGTATGTTTTGAACTAATTTTTTTAAATGTGTGTTGCAGATACTATAATATAGAATTAGATAAATATTTTTTTTATTAGTACGTGTAAATTAAAATATATTTAGACGTATACAACCATTATTAAAAACATAAACTGCAGACAACCATATTGTAACTTATATCCATGGCAAGAAATGTTTATACCAAGATGACCAAGTGTCTTTTTAATTTAAAATATCATTGTTTAATAATATACATGAATATTTGATTTTAAATACTTAAAAAAAAAAAAAAAATGTTACAGTGATATCAATACAGTTTTTATTATTTCATAAAAATGTTTGTATTTCCCTTGATTTTTACTGACATGCAGTGACTAATACGAAAATTAAAGTTCTAGATTTAGATAAAAAAAATCTTGATATGAAAGAGTACATGCAAAAAGTAAGAAAAAAATATTTTATGGTTATGATGTACAAAAAATTATTTTAAATGAAACAATTACGTAAGAATTTACGATTAAATTAAAAAATATATCGAACTGATGGTGGCTGTAATGCTTGTTAAATGCTTCCGGGTTAAAATGTAGAAAAATAAAATTATAAACAATTTAGTATTGTACATATAATTTAAATAAGTGAAATATTTGCTTTCGATTAAAATATAAATGTTTTTATATATATATATTCTATTTCTACATATAACTAAATATTATATACCTAGTGGCCAAAACCAGAGTTAAACTACTCAGATTTTTTAGCAGTGGAAATTGCATTAACTGAAAATTAAAATTGATTGAATGGTTTTGCTCTGGGCTATACTTTTTGGACCTTTTACAATATAGGGATTTATATCTGGAACCATAATAATTATATAGATCACTAATTATCTTTCAATTAAATTAAATATTAGTTGAATCAAAAACTTAGCTTACCTAATGTATAATATTATTGTGGCAACTGGCAATAGTGCTTATGATAGATTAAAAATCTAATATTTAATATAGTTTAAAAATATAATAAACTACTTCTAAAAAGTAAGTTAGAATTATAACATTTTTCGTTTTGAAATGTGGTTCCTGAAACATAACGCTATTTCTTAAGCGAAATATTTTTTATTTTCAAATTAATCTATGAATACTGCTACTGATTCATTAGTTGTCACTCGTGAGATCATAGTCTGTTAAGTCTACCAAATAATAAAATCTACATTAAAATAAATTGGAATGTTCATATACTTTTAAAATTTATTTTTAACTATCACCTACAATATGTCATCGCGTGATTATTATAAATGAGTAATGACATTACTCTTAGTGTACCGGCACGAAACAACTCTAAATTATCATATAATACAAAAGCACTTCATTGTATATATTTAAACTACTGTTCAACCCATACTAAACAAACGATGGTAGTAAATAAAGTTAAAAAAAAATATGATAGAAAATGTATCACTTAAATGTATTATTAACTGGTGGATAAAAGTTATTTAAGAATAGCTGTGTACTATGCTTATACAAAATTATATAATTTGAAATCTTATATTGATAAAAATGTTTATTTTCGGTGTGTTTGTTTATTTCATTTCAAACAGTAATCTCACGGGAAATTTGCACTACATTTCCATCAAAGGGGGAAACCGTACACATTGCACATATGTGATGGTAATTTTGTGAAAAGCGTGTCAACACAATTTAAAAGATAATTTATTATTTTGAAACCTTCGATATGTATTCTTCTAAGAAAAATACGATTTATAAAAGAAATAACTCTGAAAACAACTGATATAATATGTATATTAAGATCATATTTAGAATATTTATGTAACCATAAATATTGAAAAGTTTAATAAAACGCAGTTTTGCTAAGTATCAAAATGTATGAACATGTATTTAAGTAAGTATTAATGTACTATAAATATAAATTACTGATTGATATTGTTTTTATTCTTAAATAATTTATTGAATAATATGATTATGTATAAGACCATCGATTATATTTAATAAAGAATTTTTATATAAAAAATAATCATTATATACGAAGTAATGTTTTTATATATAAATATATAATTTGGAAATGACCTTAGCATAAAAAATACGCTAATAATAACAAGTTCTAAATTTATAATATTTATATTAATTTGAGTATAACATAGTATCTACATCATTAAATAGCACACAAATATATAACTTTTTAAATTTATATTTTATACAGCATTTACTTATAAAAATCCACAACAATAAATCTTAAATTTTACAACACATTTTATAAATATATTTGAGTCTAGAAAAATGTATGTGTGTAGTTTATCAATTTATGTCGATAAATATATAGAGTTGACTAAAAAAATAAAATGCCTGTCAAAGTTATGAATATAAATAAAATACGTTTAGATTTATCCATAAATTAAAGAGATTCGCTTAAACTTGGATTGAAAATATTTTTGTTTATAATATATATTCTAGTATTTCAGAAGTATTTCAATGTATTTAAACATCTTAAAACTTTTATTTATGAAATAAATTAAATTAGAATAAAAGAGACAACAAAGTTGTACATTGTTTCCGCATATAGAACGAAGTAATTTTATGCGCCTAATAAATTAGTTTCAGTATTAACTGCATTATTTCCGGTTCTCATGAATCGCGAATCGTTGTGGACACTGTACAAGTATGTATAAGTGTATGTAATTTAAACGGGCAGATTAAGTTTGATCTCGTTTAATTATGCGTTTTTCTTTAATGCATATAGAGCACTCAACCACTGCAATGTCACCCTTGGGTTAATATCCTCATTTGGGTCAGTTCTACAAATTAGCACAAAATGATTATGAATAAGTCGATTTGCATAATATTGTTGAATTTTACCAATGCACATATCAAGTATCGACCTCACAAGCCAATGTAAAACAGGTAAAAACAATGCATGATCCCATAATAGCTGTGTTCACATTTAGCACTAACAACATTTAAATGTATTTTATAATTAATAATTCTGAATTTGTGTACGCCTATTGTTCCTTTTTGTCATTGATGAAAAAAAAAAAGTATACAGGAATATTTAAAAATCAAAATGTTGAATACATTTTTAATTCGATTCTTTTATATTTACGTTCAACTATAAAATTATCTTCACGATTATTATTATTTAAACATTAAATCATATGATTGAATATTAATATTTATCTCTTTTTGTATCACCTATGTATTTTTATTTAAGTAGGAATTTAAGTCATATAGCAGATGTATAATAAGCCCAGCTTCGGAACATATAAATTATATAAACATTAATTAAGTGATATTGTTTTAAAAGCAAAACGTTATTTAATAAATATAAAAAAAATATGAGCAGTGGAAATTAACCGTTAAATATCAGGCATTCTCCCATTTATTTTACTAAGAAAAATAGCTCGTTAAATAACTAGAAAATATACAGATTACAATAAAATAAAATAAAATTGTAATAGATTAAATGCCTTTATAAAATTAAAATAAAACTCAATAGGTATTCCAAAACGCAATAACTATTTGATACTGTTTTACATTATTATTTAAATACGCATTTTAGGCATGTCTGTAACTCTGTAGTTAAATAAACTTAAATTTAAGTAAAACATTATATTAACACGCTGAGACTAACAAATTCGGTTTATTCAATAAAACGAATAGTTATCTGTTTTAGACAGAATATTTACGGGGATACCAAGTAATTCTGTAGTCGACAGTTTTCCGTTTTCACTGCTACTTTTTTCTATTCAAAAGTTCAAAGAAACATTTTAGCTTTTTTGTTTACAAGAGTTCTCTATCCTTGAAAATTATTTATTTGGGTTACGTCCTTAGTACCAAAATTTCGTTTCTAGAACATTGTACTAATGGTTAAATATAAGAGTTTATAAATAAATAATTTAACCTGAGTGTTAACCTAACCGTATTATCGTATATCATAGATTTGATTGTAATCGTAATGATGGTCCCTACCATATTTTATTTTTAATTAGTAGTGTAGTTAATCTGACAGTTGCAGTTGACGTGTTTAATATTAATGAATCCTTTTCCGTAGTTGTTAAATTTAATTGTAAACAAGTTGTGATGTTATGTGTAGCCAATTCAGTTATGGTTTCGATTTTAATCGGACGTCTTTTAACACAATTGTTTGACGTGCATTAGAGTACAAATGTAATTAATCTAAGAGTTATAGCCTGAATGAATGAATAGAATGTATGAAAGTTTTGTGGTGTCTTAAATTATTTGTACTCCATAAATCTAAATTGATCAAACAATAAATCAATTTAGGAATTAAAAGTTTTGTAAAAGTAAATTATACACTTTGTTATAAAACATTACATGGTAATTTTAGATACATACTATAATTTTTTACATAATATCTTAATATTACCAAAAATATTTAAATAACAATACAATGATAATGATGTAGTTAGGTGCGATTATTATCCATATGGTCAGTAAACATAATTTTAATAGATTTTAAATAATATTGTAAAAATTAAAATGAATTTTTAGTATAGAATTTTGTTAGAATCAACATTAATATAGTAAAAAATACGTTTCATTAATCTATACTTTGCATGCTTACTTTCTTTTTTTAAATTAAAAATACAGTTATTTATTCAAAAATCTAATTTTTTAAATATTTCATGTTTATGTTTATGAGATTTTTTGTACCATTTGAATTATTTTAAAGTAACAAATAGTTTTTTTTTAATGAAAGCCACTCTTTTTAAAATTAAATAATTTGACAGATAATTTTTTTTTGAATGTTCATGTAACTAAATCAAAATTGAAACGAGTAGTTTCTGATTCAATTTTTGCTTACTACCAAGAATAATAGCTATGCTTATATATTTATACACATAACATAAAATATAATATTAAGTTATGTTATGTTTACAAGCAAATTAAATAAGAGATTCGATATGACATGAATGGTAAATATTGTTTCTTTTTTAATTTATTTATAAATTATAGTAGAAAGTTATATTAATCTATATGCATATTTTAAAATTAGTATTAACTAATAATTGTTTGAAAAATTACTAATAAGATTGTGACTAAATAACTATTAATATTAGATTTTGATATTTGATAGATTGCCATGGTAAGTATCATTAACTACTTTCATTAATAAATAAAGTTTAAGTAATCGGAACTTCTCGTTTGAATTCTGATTTAGATGTATTATAGTTTTCAGAAAAATTAAAGTAAAAAGGGTGATTCTTGTTTTAAAAACAAAAGTGTTAATCATTACAAGATTTTTCTTAAATGATAAGGAAAATCTCTTATAAACAAAAATATTGTGATAAAGTATATTTAAAAATTTCAAAAATTAAATTTTGAAAAATCACAGGAAAAAAGGCTGATCAAAATTGATAAATCACCCCATATATATAGAGAGTATATAAAATACCATTTTGGGTGACATAATCAGGTTTTGACTACTTGCCAAGTCAACAAGTGTGCAAAATGCATAAAAGTTATTTACTGCAATCAATCAACCAACCCAACCAATGGCAGTGTCCATTTGGCTTGCGTTCGACAGGCGGCGGTGATGAGTGGCCATTGGCGTTTATTGCACATTGAACACTATATAATATAAGCATCGACCGTTCTCCATTAAACGACAAACAGCCACATAAGTAATGTACACTAAACTGTCAACAACTACTATGTTGAGTTTTTAGGATTTCGTTGTATCAATAGAAAAATTCACTTTACCTCTAATTGACCAAAATGTCATGTTTAAGTAACGAACAGCATAAAATATTTCGTTGTAATGTTATTGTTGGAATAAATAATATTAACAGTATACTCAATACTCGTCTTTATTTACGTTAATAAATGTATTGCGTTATACATAATTTAATATTTATATGATTCAGCTATAATTGGCTTTTACGATGCATTGTTAATGGGCTGTGCGTGAAGTTTAATAAACCACACTACCACAGTAGCGAACACACAGTGTCATTTATATAATGCAAATTATTAATGCCGAAGAGGCGAAGACCCAAATCGAAATATACCAATACATTATAATACACACACGATACGTACCTGTTGTGCAGTGATAAACGTTAAATCAATGTCAGACTCGATCGTATACGTAATACCGCTTATACTTACTTATAAGTTTAATTTTATCGTCGTATTTAACTTTCACCCCACTGCGAGTGCTGATCCGATGACAGCAACGGTAGCCAGCAGTGCCTATATAGTTCATTATTAGGAGTTACAAAGTCAAACCCAGTTGACCCGTCTTTAAGTCAATAAAGTATCCATTTCACCGTTCCTGGAGTTCCTACCTTTGTCTTAGTGCCTACCGAACCAGAAGCCAGGCCTCAGTGCCGTTTGATTGATTTTACTTTTCGCAATGCTGACACAAGTGCCCGCATAAATATCCCGTATTTTTGAGTAAAACACTAGGCGTTTTTTTTCGCCGGCAACATAATATGCAACAAGTCTGAGAAAATAACATTAAAAACTGGCAAAAAAATATATTTATTTAAAGAAATAGATTGCCAACATATTTCGTAAAAACTCGATTCATCCAGAAAAAAGCACTATCTACACAACTACAGATAGTGATGACAACATGGCACACGATTAGCCTTGATACAAGTTATATTGACATGGGATGTTAAGAAAAAATAAACATAAAAGAATTTTCCATTATTGAAATTATCAGTAGTTTTTTTATGCATATATATATATATATATATATATATATAAATAACAGAGTTGTTGTATCTGCTGTACATTAAACATAAGTAATCGTTAATAAAATCTTCTTAAGCCCAACATTTTAATTTAATTTATCCTTGTAAAATTGTTAAATAATTATTACTATAGAAATTAGTGCCTTTTTAGTTTAAAAAAATTATAGTTAGAAAAAATAAACCAAACTCTGTAGAATATACAATTTTCATTAAAGTACCTACTAATTTCCTCTATAGAATATACAATTTTCAATTAAGTACCAACTAATTTCGTACATTTAGTATTTATTTTCCTAATTGGTTTATAATTAACAAAGTACGCTTGTATATTAAAAGATATGAAGTAATAATATTTTATAAGTCTCGGATTCTACTTCAGTCTTTTCGTATTAACACATTTTCATTAATACGTGTTCATGGATATCAGTGATTTTGGTGTAGTACTAAATTCCGCTTCTTTTTTTTTTAATCAAATACTTATAACATATAATAAGTAAATCTTCTATAATGTGTTTAGGATATGTAAGACTTAACTAATTATGTTACTCAAAAATTAAGTATTCTTAATTTTAATATTTTGCATTGTATTTTAGGTTTACTTACCTCATATTGTTTAATGTATTTAGACAAAGCACAAACTATACATTAGTGTCTTCAATTAGCTAAAGAAACGAAAATTGAATTATTTAACTTTACTTTTATTTATTATGTGAATACAATTTTGTTCATTAAAAGTATTTGTATCATATTATTGTTAATGTTTGTAATATTAATTGTTTGGTACTTAAATTAATAAATAAATAATAATTATAAATAAGTACATATGATAAAACGTAAATTATTATTTTATAAAAAATTACGGTCATAAAGTAGACGTTTGCCCTTTATATTTTAACATATCATACAAATAATAGTATACTTGCATATATTTACAAACTTATCAAATATATTATATAATATACACTCATACAATAATTGTATTATTTGTATAATATTATATAAAATATGCTAAATAAAAAAAAATATTAATAAACTAATAACTAATAAATGAAAATAATATTCTAAATCGGACATTTCTTTTTAATTTTAGAATGTTTTTTGAAAGAAAGATTATTCCACTGAATCCTAATAATCACAGCCATTTAACATGAACGGGCATTTTTATGAAATAAAGTCATATTTATTATGACGGAAATAGTGAAAGACATATTATTATTTTGTCATAGAAAAATCAAGATATAAACATTAAACATGTACAAAACGTTGTGGAGGTTCTGAGAAACTGGCAACGTATTATTTTGCTGATTGTGTTATTTATTATTTTTGGACTAAGCTCAAACGAACTCAAATAGGATTAAGTCACAATTTCATAAAAAAATAAGTTTCAAAATAAATTGCGATTGCGGAACAAAGAGTTGCTTATGTCTATATTATTATGTATTGCTGTCAAGTGATTTAAATACAATAATTTAGTATTGAACCAACGAAATATTATTTTAACTTGAAAGTAGTTTGCTATAATATATATTAAGATATGTATTTACTAATAAGTTATAAATAATTATTCCTGTTAAATTATCAATTAAATATATAATTGTATACATTAGTGTTAATTATTCTAAATTAATACAAGAGACCTGTACAATATCATATGAAAGAATCACCTTAGATGGTAAATCACTTGCAAAGAAAACTTTATTGTCATAATAACTGTATGAAATATATTTGTCTTTTGTAATTATTACTATATATATAATTTGTATACATCTATTTGTATCGAAACTATTGGATAATATACGACAAATCACTATAAAAAACACTAACTATACTTTTATTTATAAAATCATTAGAAATAGATTTGTATGAATATTTAATTATATTTTTAAAAAGTTATTGAAATAATGAAGGTTTAATCAAAGCTATTCACTTGAATTTTATCAACATAAAACAAGTTAATTTTTTTCAATTAAAATAACAAGATAGATGTTTTATGTAACATGGCAGTATATTGTAATCAAATTATTTAGTTTTGTAACAAAAAGAAATATGTAATTGACTTAAAAGACTCGATAGTAAAATTATATGCATTTGATTTAAAATTTTAAAAACCAAAATAAACATTCACAAGCATTTCAGCTGATTAAACACATTATCAACAATAATATATTATGTATACGTTAAGCAAAAAAATGATCGGATAATGTAATAAAATATAATATGTATCTATAATTTTACGTTCAAAATAAATATAACTCTTTCATATAAGATGGATTCATAAATATACATACAAGATGGATTGAATATTTCAGCCAGATGTCGTATATAATGTATTTTTTTTTAGTTCTAAATTTTTATTGACCCTTTCCAAAAAGGACTATCATTCAAAATGAACAAAATATACTTACATAATATATTTTCTACGTATTATACTTTATTGATAAGCATTAAGTTTGATAACTTTTTCTTGTTTTTTATTTATATAAAGTAGATAGATAAAGTATTTCGTTAAATCTAAAGGAAAAAAACTTAAAATATGTATAAAAATAATGTAGTTTATTTTTTTTAAATCGGAAAATCATATTGATATAATCCATTTTAAAATCTTTTACGCAAAATACACAGAAACATTTTCGAGTACCTATTATTTAATATAATTTTATAACTTGTAAAATCTTATATCTATAAAAAAATTTAAATGTGTCAAAAATGAAAATACACAAGTAGCTATTTAGAAGTAATATTCTTAAAATCCAAATCTATAATATTAATAATTGTTTAATTCATAATGGAAATCTATGAAATTGTAAAAATTAAAAATATTTTGAATTAATGTAATTAAATCTGATGCGTTATCAAGTTTTAAATATAATGTATTATTATTTTACGATATTTTTATTAATAAAAATGTCTATATTCACATTCAAATGTTAAAAACAATACATTTAATTTAAATTAAGCTAAAGGAATATTACCAACAACTTGTGTTTTATAATGAGCTTACTAAAATAATTAAAAAATTATAAGTGCCTTTTAATTTATTCATAATATATATCATTATATATATTATATTAAATATGTTATGATGCAAATAAATTTGTTTTCAGTATAAATATCATAGAATTATTTAGATAGCTAGTTTGAGAACTCATTACGTATTAGCCAGAAACATTAAATGGTTAAGCAGATGATTTTGACAATAATTTGTGGCACATCTGGAAACTACATAATTATTAATGGAACAAGTGGAATATTGAGAAACTTGGTAGTTTACTTAAGGAAGATAGGATGAAATGGGTGCATCATTTGAACCACCAATATTATAAATAATATAAATATGTGACAATATTATATTTTGATACTTATTTTAATTAGATTTGTGGCTTTAGGTATTAAGACTCATTTATTAATTTTCATGATCTATAAATGCTAAACACTTCAAAAACTTTAATAATAAATTATTTTCACGGGTAACAATTTTTGTTTAAAAAAAAATAGCCATATAAACACTATATTATACAGTAAATGGAAATTATTTTTTTCAAACATCCACTATGATTTATCTTTTAATATTAATGCTGTGCTGTAAATAGAGAGTGTCCAATAATAAGTGGTCCTTGTGCCTTATTCAATTTTTTAAAATCTATTTATACAATAATACAATTATACATTACTATAGATTAATATATTATATATTCATAAATACTTGTTTATAGATATAAGATTTAAATTTAAATTATAAACGTATTGTAATTATTCGTATTATTGTAGACTAACAATAAATTATAAACCAACTTTGTAAATACCATAGAAAATTCTTTAAGTATTTATAATATTAGCGTTTAACGAAACTAATATTTTATCAAAATAAATGAAAAATGAAAATCAGTTATATTTCGTGATCCAATATTCGAACTAAAAATATATAAATGAATAGTTTCCAAAAGAAATAAAAAACATATGACCGTAAATCGACGAACGTTATCCATTGCAGATTTTGGCGTATTTCCAATAGTACACTTGTCTAATTTCGAAGATTCTGTGAAACAATTTTTTTGACAAACTATGTTAAATTTGCAATGTCATGTCCTTTTAAAATAAAAAGAATAAATTAAAGCCTATGATATAGTGATATTTAAAATGTTTTTTAATTATCTAAAATAATGTTTTAAATCTTAGTTTAAAACAAATATAGGACGAACATCACAATAAAATGTACATTCTATCAATATTTTAAGTGGATAATAAATTATTTTAATGTGAGTTTTAATTTCAGTTAAAATATTACAAAATGTACCATTTAAACCATATATAATTATAAAATGTATAAGTTAAAAACAGGATGAATCAAAACCTTTTTTATTTATTATTAAATGAAAAAAAAAAAAAAAATGATAAATTTAATGACAAATAGTTTTTAACAAAACATCGCGTATGTATTTTCCTAAATCTGTATGATAAATAATTATTGTTTGACGGGAGTATTCTACAAATAAAGCTTACTAAATTAAATGTATCCCACCGAGTTTCCCGGGTTAATTATTTATATTGCTATATTTCAGCAAAGTTAAACACAATTCCTGTGATATTGCAGCCCACGGGTAATGGTATACGGTGCAATCTTGAAGTTATGGTATAATAATATAGTCATTGCGGTGTACATGAACATTAAAACCACAATGTGAATATAAGTGCAACAAGGTCTGTTATAGTTATAGCGTATAATAGCATTGTGTTGTATGATGTTAAGTATAGATTATGGTGAACAGTTTGTTTGCGTTATTCCAAAAAATTACCAAACAACGAACACGTATTATGTATAACATAACATTATTATACGTGATGATTTTTATTAAAACATAAAAGGTGATTCATCAAACATGCTTACCTACAGTTTTTTTTTTTAAGAATTCCCCCCATTTTTATTGTAAACTAATTAATATCCGATCTAGTATTTATTACACCTGAACGATTTTTATAAATTGTTAATATTAAGAGATTAGATTTTGCTACACCCTCATAATATGTTGTCTCCTTCTCACAAACGTAAAGCATAGACAATTTACTTTCAATAGAACTGATGTTATATTGTTATTTTTAATTCTAGAGCAAATTGACCTATTATAAAACTTAAAAAAATGCTTTGTTAACCCATATAGGTTTTTACGATATTTTGATTTTTAAGCGCATGTAATGTGTATATTATTTAATACTAACATATAAAAATAATAGATAATATTTTTACTTTCAAGTTCTATAATAGATAAATTAGTTTTAAAACTAAAAATAAAAACACAACATCGATTCTACTGAAAAAAAATTTGGTATGTTATACGTCTGTAAGAAAAAGACATCACATGAGGGTATAGCATTCCTCTTAAGAGACTATTATTTATTAAATATCATAGTTCCTATATCTCCCAAACATATTATCATAGATCTTTTATTCTTAGTACCCAAAGTTAAATAACTTAAAAACTATTCGTTGGAATTTAGATTTCATACGTCAACATTTTTAGAAAACTATTTTGATAAATAATTATGCATGATATCACTCTTTAAGTAACACGAACAATCTCAAGTGCTTAAATATATGTTCTCTGAGTATATTCATAAAATTTAAAAAAATGTATCAAATAAATATAATTAACAACATAATTATTGGAAAAAAAAAGAAAGGCAAGCATATATATTTCGTGACACCATGTTTAGTGTACATTTTACTCTGTGAATTGTATAGTGTACTCGTTAGTGTATTTGATCTAAGCCACTCTTACATTTTTTTTTAAATATTCATGTTTTTTCGTCTTTAAATGACACATAAATAATGCTGTTAAAGTATAATTGATTTGTAGATAATCATTTATTTATCTAGTACAATATTTACACATAAAAAAAAAAATCGGATCATATTTTTCATTTTTTCATAAAACACAGATTAATGTTTATAATATTTCATGTTATTATTAAATTATATAATACAAACTATTGCCATCATATATATATATATATATATATATATATATATAGTATATTTTAATCTACAAACAACCATTTCGGAAAAAACGAACATTTTTTTACCTTCTAAGTACCTATATTCTGTACTAAAATTATGATATTAAAAATGTCCATTGTTTCAATTTCAAAATAGACACCTACATAAATTCAATAAAAAAAAAAGGTTCAGTATTACTTTAAGTTAGCATAATACGGGTACATCAATCGAGCGATTTAAAAATCAGTGAAAATTAAATGGAGTACAATAAGTTAATACCTACATGAGTTTTCACACATATTAGCATAATAATATTAATTTATAATTCAATAATTATAAGCTTTCATAATAATAATAACAAAAGTTGTTTTGTTTTCATGAAACCATCACATTTTTTAATGAAATTTTTTTTTCTTGTGGAGAAGAGAATTGGGCTGTAATATATTTAAGACAAAGTTTTAGTACTTTGATAAATTGAAAGTTATTATACTTTTGTCATACACATAATGCCTGTACCCATATTACTCATTCGACGCATAAACCATTTAAGAAAAATGTACTATTTGTTTTTGCATCACTTTCGTGGACACTGTAATAAGGACCATTATTAATATTTTTTTCCTCAAAATGTAATAACATTAGTAAGTAATTTACTGTAATATATTATAGAAAATTACTTAAATCTATTGTGTTTTAAATTTTCTAGAGTTTTTTTGTAAAACAACTTTTGCAATACCATACTATTAATACTTTGTTAAAATAATAAGTTATAATTAATAAACAAATTATATTTTACACGTCTGCTTTTAAAATTCATAATGTTTTTAAAGATGGTACATTTCGAATTTTAAACCAAAAGTCAGTTAAGTCAGACAAAGGTAAAAATATATTCAATTTTGTGACGGTGAATCCAACATAATATAGGTAGGTTTCATGTGGGTACCTACGTAAACACTATACAGTACACGATGATATGCGAACTTATTCACACCACGTGCTGATGTTAAATCCCTCAGGATGCCTTAGGCTTGAATAAAATTTAATAACCTATTCCAATGCAGACAGTTGTACTTTAATAGTGAATATACTGTTTGTTAGGGATAGTTTTAGAACTGCAAAGAGTGATAAATAGTGTTTATTTTGTCTCGAGATTCAACTGAGAGTTATTATAAAATATTTATAGGTAAATTATAAAAAAATTCTACGTATTATAATAAAGTGCTTATTTATAAAACTTAAAATATGAATATTTTTTGTTATTATACATAGAACATAGTAGTATCATAGTAATCTCCGTTCATCTTGTATTTACGTGTATAATTTATTATATGAGAGATTTCTTAAAAATACAACGAAAAAATATGATTCAATACAGATGACGTTAATTTTTATTTTTGTGTGTAATTTTAAAATCAGCTGAAGTCTGGCGTTGTATATGACATATGTATCCAAAGGTTAACACTATAAATTTTAATAAATAAAATAGTGATAAATTCATATATTGGATAGCGACTCTTTTGCTACTTTTACTATGTACACAGAATATGGAAATTGTTTGATAATTGTATATACTCTATTCAAAATAAAATTAATATAATATATTAACTAGTGATCAATTATACGATTGGGCGTGGCTTCATTGCACATTAACGAATAATACAATTTTAAATACTTCGAATTCGTAAGCCATCAAAGAAGTGTTCTGTGACGATAAATACTTTTTTGTGTCCAATGTAACCTCGTTTATATAATAAATAGTTAGCAGATGATTTTTTTGAAAAATATTGATATATTTAAATCAAAATTTGTTTGGAAGAGTAATTTCTAAGTTATAAAAATGTAGATTTTATGGATAATACTTCATGTTAATAGATTTAGATAATATAGGTCTATGGTATTTTGAAAATTGTAAAAATTAATATGAATCTATTAAAAATTTTATGTTTTATAAAAACTATCTGGGTATAATAAGTACCAGACTAAATATTACGTCCATAAATTTTATATTTTATGTAAAACCATTATTAGCTAGGGGCTATTAACTTTAATACATAAAGTGTAATAACTCAGAAATTAATCGTTCGAATATTAATTTATGTATCAACATTTTCAAAAAAAAACATATATTCTGCTGTGTGAATCTCCTTGTATACCCACGCCAGTTGTAAGTCCTACACGTTACGCTTAAAAGAACATCTGCACAGCAATAATTTCTATTAGTTTCTTTTATCTGGTAGTCACGATCTTACCGTCTTTAAATCGTTAGTGCAATAAATATATATGTATATAAAAATATATATATTACGTACAGTGTGATACAGGTATGTAAGTATATTGGCCAACAGTATTCAATGGATAGTGTTTAAGTTTCTTTTATAGTATGTTAAAATATTTAAATGGTTAGATGTCTATAAGTCATGACAATCATAGCTGATATCACACGGAGAATGCAAAACAAAATATCTGAAAATAATTATACATTAACTTACAAAATAAATAAATACCATTAAAAACCGATTTCTGTCAAAAATAAATAATAAAAACGCAAAAAATAATGTATTTGTATAGGTAGGACGTATCAAATAACATTTTTTCGTTTCATAAGATGTCTGGTAAATAAAGATATTAGTAAAAAAAAAAAATGATTTTATGGTGTTCGATAGACTGTCAAAAAAAAAAAAACACAAATCTACCAGAGACAAATACTACTTAAAGCTTGTTCAAAAGTATACTTGAAGTACACCATGAGTGCATAACTAAAAATATGACTTTGAATTATTTTTTAAAATATTTTTTATCCTTAAATGGCTCAAAGCACATTATTATAATATTTAAGTTTAAGATTTTTCGTTTCTACAATATATAAGTATTATTTTCTAAAGGTGTTCTGAAACACTTTTTTTGTAATACAAATACTTACAGTAGAAAATAAATAAAATCAATACCTAAGCATTTAAGATTATGCACTCATAAGTATAGAAAATATATAGTAAGAAAATATATACTTACTTAAAATATACACGTTTACTAGTGTGGTTAAACGAGTTTAATACGATCAAATATTGTATTATTTTTAAAATATATTATATAATGCTAAAATAATATGTCACTCGTCAGAGCAATTTTTTTCGTTTGCTTTTTAATATTTATTTTTTTTTTCATTTGATTTTTTCCGAGACTCTTTTGGTGATTTTTCCAGTGTTTATTTGCATCGTCTTTTTTACCCAGAAATATGTTACATACCTATACTCAATATACTCGCGGATTAATCGAATCCCATGCGCAATGTAGTGCCGTCCTAAATCCCAATTTAAAGGCCCTTTGGCATAACCGCTAATGGCATGCCCAAAAGAAATGTAGGTACTGCATATTATCTACCCGCTACCCTAATTACGAGGAGACACATTTAACCTGATTAATTTCAAACGGCGTCCGTGACGGCGGCGGTCGCCACCGCTCTGCTTTGTCATGTAATTAGTTTTGGTCCAGACGGTGCGTATCATACGCAGCACATTATGCGTTATTTCTACCAACGCTGTTACACCACTGCATACATATTATTATTATTATTATTGGCATAGTTAGCATTAGTTAATATGATGTTAGCAGGAAATTTCTGAAATTGTTTGTTAAATACCTGATAAAAATATGATAAAATATCAGGTAGTATCTACAACCGTCAACCTCTACGTCGTTCTATTAAATCATGGATAGTTATTATATTAAAATTCAAAAAGTTTTGTGGATTCATTGAGGAATATTTAGATTTTTAGTTTTCGTTTAAAAAAAAAATTTAATTTTTGAAATGATTCGAAATATCCATTCGGAAATTTAAAATATAATACGCATATTGAGTTGGTTAAGACGTTGGATATATAATCCATTGATTTGATGAGCAAAAAAATATATGTAATTTGTACCAAATTAGTCATTTTAGGTTAATTCACATTGTATGGTGATTTTGTATCTTACAGTTATTTTATCATAAATATGAATATTTTTAAAAATTTTGGAACTTAAAATAATAAATATCATCGACTGATTAACCAATAATTTTAAATTCAACTTTCTTGTCAAAATATCCTCATAAAAATACTGTGCTTTCAGCTATGAAATAAAAAAAGGTATCAAATAGTAACGTTAAAATGAATGTAAAAATTCTTTCACATGCAATTTATTTTTCCAATAAATGACTACTTTGTGAAAAATAAAATCTCCTATATATTATTCATTATTTTTTTCATTTCATACTTACATATCGTTGTACCAGTCATTATTGGTTTCCGAATTTCGAGTGAATGTAGAATGTGGAATGCTAATGTAATAGGTCGACATCTGAACAACATTTACGTGACCATCGGAACAAAATTAAGAGTATTTTTGCCACAAAATTCCTAACCATTTTCCCGACAAACTGGTAGAGACTGTTTATTTAAGTACCTAACAAAATTATGATATTTAAAATAATACGTTTAGAAATTTAATTCACTGAACCGTTACCTCCAATCAGTACTCTAAACTATGTACGTACATATTATATTATATGTATATTATATATGCCTAGGCAGGCAAACGCAAAACTCGGTGATTTGTGTGGTTTCCGTTCCACCGTTTTTAAATAACAAATATTCCGATTAAACGGTACATAAAATACTGATTGTGCGCTCACATAATATTATACGCGTGTAGTGTACAAATTACACGAATACAAATTAAAACGCACGACCACGACGAAACCCTGGAATATTTTATAGCGGTGATGTAGCTTAAAAACGACGAGAAAAATAATGAAACTTTCAAAATGATGTGTTGTACCTACATAATATATAGTAGTACCTACTGTGCGAGAAGACAAATGTGCAAGCATAATTGTCTGTAGTATTTTTTTTTTTTTTGTTTTTTATAAGTTAGAACAACTTTTGTTTGCTGAATTAGACAAAACTCGTTCACCGTTATTGAAAGATTATGCCTAGTTGAAAAGATGGTTGTTTTAGTTTTTTTTTTTTTTTTACGAGATCACTATAATGTTGTTTACTTTTATGTGCATAGTTATATAAAGATTACAATGTAAATTTAACAAAAAAGAAACAATACCACTTTTGCCGATTAAGTGCTATATGAAAATAAATCTTACTAAGAATTGTATTATTTAACATAAGTAAAATGTGAATAAATTATAATCTAAATATTTATTTCAATAACATAAGACATTAGCTATTTAATAAAGTACATAACAACATAAGAATTTTAGATTTTTTCACGGAAAAATATAGTAGAATAAGATATATGAGATATGTATTTATTATTAATTAAAAAATGTTGCATTAATGGTTCTTATTATTCATATAGTATATTTTGTTTTGAGCATTTAAAAAAAAATAATAAACTATAATTAATGTTATAAATTAAAAATTATAACGAGTAATAGATTTATAAGGACTTTGAAATGCTGTTATTAGAATCCCGTTGCTTTACAACTAAAATATTATTGTCTGCTTTTGTTGTGTAAATTATAAATACCTATTGTACATAGATTTTTTTTTTAGTTAACATCTAGGAGCAATATAAAATAATCGTGTATAATTAATCGAGACATGATAATATATATTACAAATACACAGATATTAATTAAATTTACCAAATCGAAAATTGTTTTGATTTTAGAGATATAAAATACTCGAATACATGTATAAAATAAAATGATTACCACCAGTACCTATACTAATATAATATTCTACGTAATGTCTGTAAATTAATTAATAGAATATTATCATGAATAATTCAGGAAAACAGACTTTAAATAATATTAACCTTGTTCTTCACTTTTACTGTATGCAATATTCATGGAAAATTGTTTCAATCTACTTATTATGTAATATTATACTTGAGTATGAACAAATAAATATTTACAATACTCTACGAAAGTGTTTTGTTTTACACTATTTATATAAAGGGATGTTTGCATACAAACAAGTGTAAAACAGTCACAAATATTTAAATAGCAAGCATACATGTTAAAATGTCTAAAAAATATTCTTCTCTAAATTATAAAAATAATAACAAGTAAAAAAAGAATTGTAAAATTTAACAGTTGACCCTAAAAAGTTTGTACTTTAATTATTGTAAAAAAAAACTGTTATCCATAAATACAGCAATAATTTCTAATAATGAATGCTTTGTTTTAAAAAAGTCACCTTTTTTTTAAAAGTGTAAAAAATAGTTAAAATATAGTCAATTTATACCATAAAGCAACGCACTTTTAAACAAGTTAAAAAGGGAAATGTAAAATAAAACTTTAAATAAATGTATTACATTTACATAACAATTATAAATTAAAAAACCACGGAAATATATAAAGGCAAATTGAAAATAAATTGTTAAAAGTATACAACTTTAATTTTATTAAAATCCTTACTAACATAATAATCCACATAAAAAATCTTAACACATTATTCTGTTTTTCTTTGTAAATTATTGAATTTGAATGAAAAATAGATATAAGAAGACCATCCCAGACACTCGACTAAGATAATTTTGAGTCATTTGGTGCGTACTAAGATACATTTTTTAAATTTATTTCATGCATAATTTTACAATAATAATAATTGTTATAAAAGGAAAGAAAAGTAGATACACGTTATTGTAATTGAGGATTAACGAGGATTGTTATTAAAGGATCTATACAATGAACCGTTCTGGCTTAGACAAAAATTGTATTTATTTAAATATTTCCGTTCGTTGCAGGACATACCCGGCAATTAAAACGAAATGTTAATTTTATTTTTAACTCACGGACACCAAATAACTGAAAAATAAAACTACAACTTTTCCTGATAAAAAAACGCATTAATACAAAATAATGATCTTATCAAGTAATAAACATAATAGTGAGAACATTAATGTTTAAATAAGATCAATTCATTTTTAATGTTTCTAGAAATTTGACTAAACTTTAATATTAATTAACACATACCTAGTCGAATTCGTGGTCACATAAGTCTGGGACAATATAATAATAGTGCATATTAATTAGGTTAACGGTTTCATCCATTAATTATGGTAGGTTTACCAACATTTGATATCACAAGAATCGAGAGACAAAAGTGTAATTGGTTGCAGGCGTGTTTAGAATATAATATATATAATATATAATATTGAATTAGATATGTATAGAATAATTTAATATTATTGATGTCTGGTTGCATAAGGTATACGATTATTTAAGAAATTCTAACATTCCTTGTATATATATAATTTTGTAAATATTAAACTATTCAGCATAAATCAGTTAAAACTTTTTTTAAATTTTATATTCATACAATACAAATTTAATACATATTATAACATATTATAATGAACGTATATAGAAATTTCCATTCAATACTTATTTATATTAAATAAATCATACTATTATTACTATTATACTTAATCATATCTTTGATTGAGTAAAATTATTTGATTTTGTCTTTAAAAAATGTCAATATCTTATAAATTATCAAAAATAAATAAATAACAGACTGTTTCTTTGTAATTCACTCAAATTTATTAAATTACGATACTTGGTAAACATTCCTATGATGTAATAATAAATATTTTGTTTTTTATAAACCCAATCAAATAATATACATAGAATTTTAAAGAAACTGATCACGTAACTTAAATATTGTTTTTTCAAGAGAAAAAAAAATAATTGTTTTCTACTAAAATATACAACTGTATATGAAAGTACGACATTCTTAATTAAAATTCTCGTTCACAAATTAAAGCACGAATTATCATGGCTAAATAAATAAACTTTTTAACAATGACTTACGATTTTAAAAATGTAAAACTATCATTAGTATTGAACTAAAAGTAAAAGTGAATACAATTAACAAAACATTAAATTTAATTTAAAAATATACATTGAGTAACTATTATGTATTTTTTTTTAAATTCTTATTTTATTAAAAAGACGTTTAATTATTTATGACAGAAACAACGATAAAATATCTAAGACTGATTTGGGTAACAATAAGCTCATAATTATGTTAAGACATTTGATCAATCGATCAAAAAAGGGAAATCTTATTTACGTACACTTCAGACAAATTCCAATATATTTCATACGTTACATAAATACAGTAACCACAACGATAACAAATAAGTTTATATATTATATTTAACAAAAAACTGAACAAATAAATATATAAACGAAACTCATTTGTATACGTCATCGCCTTGTCATTGTGCACACAAATATCCACGGAGCGCTATTATATAGTTTTTTTTTTTTTTTTAAAGGAAATGGTTGACAAGTAGATTTAGAAAAAAAAAACATAAAACTGTACCTACTTTTTTATTATTGTCCCGTCTGAGTCTGGGTACGTGGAAATGTTATCGTTTCGCTACCCGTATAATCAATATATCACATTTAATATTCATCAACAATTAATATAGGATTTCGATGATTCTCAGAGAAAATGTGTCGGAGAACAAGAAAATATTGGCCAGTGAGTAATGCCGATGTTTCTTATCAAAAATCACATATTGAATAATACTAGCACATTGATTTAAGAAATAATATAAACATATAACATTACGTGTAATGTAATTTCTTAATATAACAGTATATAAATATATTTTGCTGTTAAACTGACTTGTTTTACATGCAAAATTATATCGATTATAATATTATTATGTTTTGTTGGAATGTAAAAAAATCAAATGGGTGGGTGATGAAATGTTCACCCGACCGGGCGATAACTAACCAGTACCTAAAAAAAAACAAACTCCACCCGCGAACGATGTAAGCAACTACCGCTAAACACAAAGACGAGATCTTAACGTGTGATATATTTATTTACAACCCCATCGTACAGAACCACACCTTAACCCATCAGGGGAAAACCGTTTGAGTAGAAAACTTTTTCATACCAAAGTCCTGTCCCCTCCAAACACTCACTGTAAGCTTCTCAGGCTTCATCGACTACTCGTGGCTAGCAAAAGTGTCTAGAGAATGATTATAAAAATACGTTTTCTGCGGATCTAGAGTTCTACCCATCACCCACAGATATAACTGACAATAATTTATAATTTTACTACCTAACGTTCTAACAATAAATCAAAAGCAGTCACATTAGCATTTTCAGCTGAAAAATGTCTAAATTTCATATTTTACAATATTTTCATTTTCCAGATGTTAATTAAGTCATTTGATTGTCAACGATTGTTCCTTAGATAATAATATACATAGACCATGCATATTGTATAAAATATATTATTACATTGTTTTAAACACAACAACGACTATTGGCGTATAATAAATAGCAAAATATTTAGTAATACTAAAATAAATTACATGAGTTAAATGATTTTGAAAATTCTGAAGTTTTATTGATGTTATCCAAATCAAGGTTCAACATATGATGTAGTAAAGGACAGGTTATAAAAACTTATATTTTTGACATTACACTTCCGAATCTTCCGAATCTCTATGATGATTTGTTAATATATTATATTTTGAATTCTTATATACCTACAGTAAAAATTAATTTATTATGAATTTAATTAAAATTAAAAAGAAAATCATCATAAAAGTTTTATTTCTTCACTTAGACTTCTCAAAGACGATCTCTTTTTTGATTTATAATGTTATATAATACAATAATTATTTTCCATGGTTAAATTAAAATAAACTTTCCGCCTTCAAACGAAAATTTATTAAGGTAGATTTGTAAGAAAAAGTCAAGAAACAATAACGATTGAAACCACTATATATATAAATATATGTTGCCGTATGTATATTCTCTTATGTGTATATATATATAAATATATGTTGCCGTATGTATATTCTCTTATGTATATATATATAAAAAAATAAATAAATATTCATTCTAAATTGTATGTTTGAATAAAAATATATTTCAATAAACATCAGTAATTACATTATGCGGTTAATTGTATTTCCAAATAAACCACTGCTGTTGAGTTGAATGGATTATAAGCGATTATCAAAATAACGTTTGAGAGAAAGAGAGAAATGAACAAAAATGGCAACCCATTTTTTAATTGTTGTCTAATTAAAAATTTTATTTATGACTGACATAAAAAAATATATACTTATTTAAACTAAACTGCTAAGAAATTACAACTATTGTAGAAGTTTTAATTGTGAATATTGTATAAATGTATGTTAATCCAATATAATATTAATATTAATAATTAAACATTAATTGTTGTTTTATTTAAATAAGTATAGTTATAGTTTATAATAGTATATCCAAAATTAAACTCAATGCATAATCAAACATGGTTTTAGCTTAACAATTTAAACTATTTATAAATAGTGAAATGAATCTAATATCTATGGTATTCGGAAACTCGTTTATAATTTTAACAGTTTGCACTGAAATTCCACCGGGATGAGTTTAGACGTTGAACAATCAGATTTACGATTAAATCATCAGTATACCTACCGCCTAAGTGTTAAAAAATGGTGTTAAGTCAAAAATCCCACGAGAACGGTAAAATCATATATTCACCTGAATTTTAAGAAAATATGCGTAGATACTATAAATCACGCACTTCCAAATCATGTGTAGTTTCGAATCGCATAATTTTTATATTTTTTTTTTTTCAGTACGCGTACAATATAATACAGTGAATTGATATTATTAAACGACATCTATAATGATATTAAGAGCTATAAATATGCTAATAATTCTTAATTCCTAAGGGGATGTATAATATCTACATACAATAGTTTAAATAAACATCGTAAATAAAATAAGTCCAATAAACTACTAAAATCCAGTCATATATTTTATGGATTTTTAAAAGTGAAAATTGAATTCAACTCCAAAAATTATAATCAACTATTGATTAGTACAATACCATTTATATTTTTTTTTTGGGGGGAGGGGTTACGAAAAACTAATTTTTATTATATCCACACTACATTGAAATTTTTAAGGGAATTATAAACCTTTGGAATATTTCCAGGGGAATATTTCCGCTCAGCAAATCTTTACAATTGAATACAACATAAATATTATAAAAACAGAGGACTGATTAGTTTAATATTACCATAAATCATAATCTCATTTATTTTTATGTATTTAAAAGTGTTATTCATTCAAAATAAAGTGGTTTTTTTATTAGGATTGCTGACATTAAGCATTATAATTGCTGATGTGTGAACAACAGAGATACTAAAATAATTAAAAATATAATAAACGATTAAAATCAAAACTATACTGAATCAGATTATCGTCGTAAAAGTAATTTAAGATTCAAATAACTAGGGACTCGTGTAAATATATTCTTAAAGTTGAACAATAATAAACAAAACTTTTTTTTGGAATAAGTGGAATAAGTATAGTGTGGTATAAATTTACTTCGAACTTAACATATTTTTGATGGGTTTTGTTAAAAAATGATAAATGAATGGAAATTCAATTTTTTTTAAATTATGTACACCTCGTTAGAATATCTTGAACATACTTCTATATTTTATTTTTATAATATAACTTTTGTAGTGAACACTGATTTAAAATGGAAATATTTAATTTTTTTTTAATTTGTCTATAATTTCAATAACGCATAATATACTGTTGTATAATATATTAATAATATAATTTCATAAATTCCATAGTTATGCATATTCCGTTAGATTCATTTTTAATTTTGTTATTATATAAATATAATGATTAATGAATATGTTAAGGTATTTATGAGATGTTTTATTATTCCTGCAAAATATCTGTTTACACTCGTGTGTTTTTCCACACATGTGATGACATTTAACGACTTTTAAGGATGGATCCAACTATTTTGTAAAACATCTATCAACACAACATGCAAATAAATATATCAATGCGAAAAATCTTAAAGTATAATATTTATTTACTCTACTATCTCAAACGCTGTTCCTTTCAATGTTTCTACTATTATTTAAAATACGCAATTTTATGATCTCCAGTCTTTTACGAATTATCTATATTTTATCCTAACTCTTCTTTTCGTACCAGTCATATATTTTTTATATAAATTTTTCAACTGGCATCTGAATAAGTTATTTAATTTTTAATATCCATTAATTGCTTTGAAGTTTTTCATTTTTTTTTTTTTTTTTTTTTTTACTTCAAATTATGTTTATTTTGCTTATTGAACTCTTACCCTTATTATATGTACTTAGATATGAAATGAAATAAAAAATGTTATTGGTGTGTTAATGTGGCGTCTTTAAAACTTTTAATATTGTTGACAACCTATATATTTATTTTTTAATTGATTATGATAAAAAATAGTTATTTATATTTCATGTTTAAAAGTAGAAAGTTTGATAAGTTATTTTCAATAGTTTTAATTAATTTAAATTATTATTAGTTTATAAATATAGAATATAATATATAAAGTGTCAGAATTACTATTTGTTTTAAATTTAATAGTGTTTTCGAGAGAGTCATTACAAGATGCTGTAAATTAAAATTCTATTAGGCTATAAACGACGGAATTTTATATCGAATTAAATGATTTTTAACTTTTAACAATTATTAGAAGAGATACTTAATATTTAAAAATATGTACCTATAACAAAATATATTATTATCATATATAATTTCTATACATATTACACTATAGAATACATACAACTCTACAAGTATAATATTATACTAAATAAGTTAATATATAAATGTATTCATTATTTTTTCTTACAACTTTTACAATGTTCATAATATTAATACACTCAATGACTTTAATAGTTATTATTGACAATTATATATATATATGTATAATATTATAGATGGTACTGATCGAAGAATGGATATATGTATTTAAATACAAAAGGTTCAACTAATATACATTTGAATTACGCTTAAGGTATACAAGAATAATGATCATGATGCCATTGCCCATTACAGTACACACTACAAATATAATAATGATAAAATACAATTTAATCTTGAAAGAAAATATCAATATATTTTGTAATTTTAAATTTTACAAAGGTTTTATTTCTTTTAAAATAGTTTAAAGTTTGGATAAATAATTTTTTTTGGATTGAATAAATTGGTTTTTACTTTTTTTTTTTATATTGACTAACCTTTGAGTGTATCAAAAATATGATTAAATATATACATATATATATATATATATATATGGCTACTTTAAAATATACTGCAATATTTAAAACAGTATAAGATACGTTTAATTGATACTCAATATGAAAAGCTCCCCAAATTACTATTGTTATTATTATTACTATAAAACATAAACTATTTTATGAACGATAATGATAATTGAATACATTATACTCATTATAGTAGCCAATATATACATAGCCGAAATTATCACAAGTAGCTTTTGGTCGTATAAGTTTCTCAAAAACACCTGTTCAGAACATACTAAGTATAATTTAGTTATAACTATATTAAAATATAGTATTGTTTGTATGAATCTGCAATTACTATAATAGTGTGCTTTTGATTATTTATTCTTTACAGGTGTTAAACTATTTTTGATCAAAATAATATTTTAATAATTGTATTACTAAAATATTATTGTACTATGTGTTATTTATAATGATTTTTAAAATATAATAATGGAATATATTATTTAAAAAAAAATGTTGGCAACATGGGTACCACATTGCCATACATTAGGTGTCGAATGGGGATTACTGTAATGTGTGTGTTTAATTTGAATCCAATGATATACTGGTATCATTGTATACGAAAAACGATTCTCTATAGAAAATATATCATTAAAGATATTATGTCATGATAAGTTTTTATGATTTAACTATTATTGTAATTTATTTTTATTTTAGTATTACGGTAGATTAATATGATTTTTTCGAAAATATTGAATTTATTAAATCATTATTCATTAGTATTTAATTATTATAACTCATAATAATATATTATATTAATACAATATAATATCAACTTGTATAAGTCATTAACCTATTTCAGTAAATACCATAAAACGGTAAAAATAGGTTCTTATGTATTTAGTATAAATAGATAATACCTTAAAATAAATAAATATATCAATGCGTATAGCAAAATCCATAACAATATAATATACGTCGTATACATCACTATTCATCGTTAAATTATGTAATTTTATTCAAATTTAACTTATTTAAATATCTATAAAAACTAATTGTGTAGGAACATTTTGTTGATGTTTTAGTTCCAGTATGAGATTCTTATGAAAAATATTATATTATATTTTCAAACCTTAGCTATAAAAAACAAAAATTCTATTCATTTTTACTACAGTAAAATACTTTTATACTTTTAGTTTGTAATTTTAAATATAAACTATATTTAATTTGGTACCTGATACCACCTTTAAAGTTGAAAATCAAACTATTTTTCGACTAATTATCGTGGATACAGACAAAAACACACACACACCATGTAAAATTAATAATATATTATTTTAGAATCTAAAATTATTGTTGCTTTTTAATATAAAAAACATGAAAAACAAAAACTGAATAAAATAAATATTAATAGTTTGGATTTGCGCATTGGATTATTTATACATCTCCAGTTTCAGGTTCTCTGTAAAAATACGAGACTTAAATTAACATCTGTGTTAACTAGACTCTAGTTACTAGAGTATAAATTCTAAATGAGGAAGGAAAAAGGTAAATGTTTAGTTCCGAAAAAAAAAAATAATACTAACAATAAAATTTACTAAGTGTTTACTCATTTATACGAACGAATTTCCAGCAAGTTTTTGTCAAATGTAAAAAAAAAGTGCGTGAAAACAATTGGTGCTTACCGGTATCAATATACACGACGTCCCTTGTTGCGGAAACTTTTTAGAGGTATTCGTATAGGGCGTAAGTAGGTTAATTGTTTGGCATGTGTGTACAAAGTTTGTTCTAGGAAAACTAGCGCTCGCGGATGGGACGAAAACATTTTCTTACTATAATATTCCGGTTCCGAGGTTATGGGGTAGCCGTATTTTCCGGGAATGAGGAGTGGAGGTTTGCGACGTAGAGGTTGGTATAATAATATACCTAGTGGTAATAGAAGCGCACAAAAAAAAGATCGCTCCGAGGCCCAGGTCAAACGACGAAATGTACTTAGACGATTGTAAAATATATGCATATTATATGTATTATATATGCACATATAAGGGACCTTATATCGTTTAGCCGGCGGTATAGCGAAAAAACCGCATCGATTTGCATACACACATTCAATTAAACTTTCGACGATATGCATTCTGTTGGCGTACAACAAGCGTCGCGGCGGCGCATACCGCATACGACTTTATTAAAACCCATATGTGAAGAAAATCGTGGTTTTTTTTTTTTTTTTAATTCGAAATGACGATATAAAATAAATAGCCCTATAACCGGTGTTACGGTTATGGTTGTTTAATAATAGGTATAATTTTATTATTATTGTTAAACGTAAGGTTTTATTATTTATAAATGCCGTCGGTGATTATTAAAACGTACCTACTGCAATTAATGGCCAGATATGAGAATATAATTGTTTTTCGGACATTAAACGAAACTTTTAGTGCACACGGTCATATGTAGATATATTATAGGACATACAAAGTAAATAATATATACCTAATTCTAGTAGTTTTCGTATCACAAATATTAAATAAATTACCGTCTCGGCACACTGCAGAGATAGAAATTGAAAAATAATTTCGATGCACAGAATTGACAGTGTTAATAAGATACACCCTCGTGATAGCTAACGTGCAGTTATTGAAAACTCGACGAATCGATTACAGAAAACCAATAAATAATACTGTTTAATAGAACACAAAGTTTTATAGAAAACCCATAGATGTCGATTATAAAATAATAAACGATTACCACAATATATTATCACGACAGAACTTAAAATATCAAATTTTATGAAACAATCGATTTCGAGTTATACACATTACATTTAATGCGGACAGACGTAGTTGCAATCATAATATTAATATGGATTATGCTATATATATACGTGCATAGGCACTGCGATAAAAATAGCAATTAAACTGAACACCTAACCTGAAGTACCCTAATCGTAGTTATGAAAGTACGTAATATACGTACGTACGTAGAATTTTTTCAGTAAAATCGCAAAAACATGGGAAATTTCTACTAACGGTTCGAGGTGAGACCTGCTATAGGTGTAGGCATCTCTCGCCGCGTGGTCGTCGATGTAAATTCTTATAATTTCCGGGACCGCCGCGATCGTTTCGGGACGGTAAGCAACGACATATATTTTTAATAGATACTGTATGCGTAAAAACGCGACGTTACCATCGGGTCATACGTGCGTGTAAATTAGGGAGGTCACGGAAATTCGGAAAATGTAAGTAGTTTGTCGTAAACCGTGTGTTTGTTTTTAATTTACGCGTATGCGCATCACGTTCACCGCGCGCCCTTCCTCGTTCACCGCGATAAAAATAACAATAATATTACACTCTCTGCGCTATCGATAACTGTTTTCCTGGTGGAGACGTATTTTTGCGGCGCGCGTTATAATAATAATAATAATAATAATATACCAAAATGTGTTTGCGTAAGATTCGAGTACTATAGGAAAACAGTACGAGTATATCATAATCGTTCGCCGCCGGCCGCGAGTCCGCCCGACACGTACGAGTATTCACTGACACATTACGCGATATGATTTACCGGTCAGGTAATTTTATTTATTTTTTTTTTTTAGATTTATGACCGTTGTACCGGTACACCACTGCGAACGGGTAACAAACCCGAAAGTAAACGAGTGTACAAATAAAAATATTTAAAATCAAAATTTCTCGTTCGTCGTCCAACTGCAGGTCTCGACGAAACGACGACCGCAAAAAAAACAAAAAAAACACATAACGCTCGGCGTGAGCCTGTGACGTACCTGTGATGTTCCAGAGCTCGCCCAAGCAGTCGTTCTTGAGCCGGCCGATGCGGTCGCGCTGTTGCCGCTCGTTGCCGGCCTCCAGAAAGCGGAACACGAACGCGCCGACGATCACGTAACCGGCCACCAGCCCGAACAGGCCCAAGTTGCTGAACAGGTGCGCGAAGAACTTGCGGACGCACCGCCGGAACCGCGGTTCCGGTGGTGCGTATTGGACGGCCGGTGGCGGCGGCAGCAACAGCGGCAGCGACTGAGGTGCCGCCGGAACCGCGTGCGCCGGCATCGGTGGTGGTGCGCTGCACGGCCGATGTGTGGACGACGACGACGACGACGACGACGACGTCACCGACACCTGCGAAAACTATCGGCGCACTATCGCGGACGGCAAAGGAATCGGAGATGATCGTGTGTGGTGTTTTTTTTTATTTTGGAAAACGGAAAATAAAAAAAAATCGGAAAACGAGTCGAAAACAACGCGAGACGAGCGCTCGCGAAACGGAACGACGAGACACGCGCGCACACCGCACCGGCGTCACGGCCACGAGACTACTGAAAACTAAAGTTCGACGGCACGCTGTGTGTGTGTGTGTGTGTGTGGTGGTTGTAGTCTCGTCGCGCGACAAGTCGCTCGCTCGCCGCCGCCGCCGCCGCCAGTCAACGGTCGTGTCGCCGGCGAGCGCACGCGCGCCCATCGGGTCACCCCCTAAACTCATACAATACGATATTATAATATCATTGTATGTTATACAATTATTGTACTATCAAATTATATAATTATATTGTTGTATGATGTTATATGCGTTTGGGTATACGGCGATTGCGTCCGAACTATTTGGTTTAATACACATATTATTATTACATGAATTATAATTTATTTTTATATTTACATTTCACAATTTATTCTGTTATATGTCTAATTGTATATTTAAGTCTTAATGCGATGTGATTCTCAAAAATTGTTATTCTAAAGTTTTTTTTTTTTTTTTTTTATGGCGGCTCATAACGTTAATGCATTCATTTTAACTGATTACGATTCATAACAATTTTGAAATTTTACACTTGCAAATCTGTAACACTTTATTTGTTATTTGTATTCGTTTAGTTTTGTTTTTCTTGTATATCTGATTAAAATAAAATATCAAAAATATAATAGAAAATATTTTCCTGGCATAATCAATGAATACTTTTTTAGCTAGTAATATCGGCGCAAAAATGCATATATTTTTTGAATTAGTCGAATGAAATCGATGCAAATAACGAAAACAATTATATTCGTGGGAGTTTCCCCGAGGTTAGGTTCCCGAAATTACCTTTTTTTAGTGTTCCGAGTGCGTCCGAAATAAAGTAACACCCGAGTGCGTCCAAAATAAAGTAAAACCCGAGTGCGTCCCAAAAAATGCCGGTCATATTTTTGACACGGCCTTAGTGCGTCCCAATTAATTTAGAGTTACCCAGAGTGGACTACAAGGAGGTGAACTGGCTTACACCCCAAAAATATTTTGTGATTCTTATTAATGACCCACCGTTGCCAGTGCTTCACAACCATAGCTGTAAAAAATTAAGTATCTATAAAGTATTATATTTACAGATATGAATCACAATATTCGATCGTCAAACCTGTATCTTAAATAAGTACTTATAGCTGTGGACCGAGGACGCACTCCGGCTATTCAATAGAATTTGTCGATAAGACTGCAACCCACTCGGGTTATAAAAAAGGTAAAAATTAAAAACGGGACGGTCTCGTGGTATCTCCATATTCATATATTTGTCATAACAGGTATAAGTGACTTGTACCGAATGACCGGTTGCGGTGGCTAGGAAAACCGCGTGTTATATTAATATTACGCTTTATTTTTGTTGTTATTATTATTGTTTTTAGAACAAATCTATTGCAAAAACCGGAAGTACACAGTTATAGGTTGACGTCTGGCGGTATCTTCGAGTGAATTTCGCGGGAAAGAGGTTTAATAAATCTTGTATTTTGTTAAAATAACTTATAAGACATAGAAAATATATTTATAATGGCGGAAATATAGAACATAATACTGCGCACACGCGGGTCGGAATGAAACATCCGAGAACACAATAATATACGAAACGCGTGTAAAATAATATAATATCGCAGAGTTGATGGAGGAATGTTTGAAATTCCGTTGTAAGAGCTACCGTCGCGCGTCATTTTATTACTATGACAACTCCGTTCCTCCAATAAAGCAAAAACTTTACACCGCCGTAAGTCCACAACATTACTGTACCACCTGTGTATTGGTAATTGTATACATTAAAATAGATAGTGGCCTACGTATTAGCACTGTAATTGTTGTAAAGTAATTCCAATAAATACGCATTAACATATACAAGAAATGTGTATTTCTAAAAATTTAATAGCTGTTTGGCACTAAAAACAATCAGTATAATGTGACGTACAATGCAACTAGTGTTTATTGTTTATTTAATTAGGAGATTTACTTTTTCTTCTATTATATTATGTATATGCACTGTAACAAGGCACGAGCAACGTATCACCGTATACTTTATGCATTTGCATATTTGTTCGGGAAGTAAATAGAATAAATCTGATCCGGTACAAATTTGTGTTGTAGTGTTTGGAGTTAAAGTTTAAAAGTTTATTGTACATATGTTTGCATATTTTGGAATTTTTTTCTACAAATGCATATTTTTAAGATTTATTGATTTTTATTGCATATTTTAAAATAATTTTTGATTATTTACTCTTAAATTATATTTTTAGTAAATTAATCAATTTTATCTACATGATTTTGTCGGAAATAATACTGATAAGGCGATAATCAATAGCGTTACGGGGAACCCATTTTATTTTTGGCTCTGAAGACAATATTATTTTTACTTACTTAATTTTTTAATACATACAAATTGTAATTGCTAGATATAGAAGATTCTGAGTGTTAAAAATCCAAAGACCTCCCATTCAACAGTTTGACATTTTTTTTTAATAATATAGTATGTATAAAATATACAATTTTAGTAATAAGTATAAGATATGTTTTTTTTTTAAATTAAATTTGAATAAGTATGTATTTTTTAATTAAAAATAAATGCATATTAAAGCGCATATTTTAATATTTTTTTGTGCATATGTATGCGCATATTTTTAAGGTTTTAAGCACATTAAGTCCCGAACCCTGGTAATAATATTGTAATTTACCAATATGGTAACTTACTAGTATTGTGTATCCGATTTTCCCGATATTGTATCACGATATCGTATCGAATTATATTTTTATAAATTTATTAATACAATTTATTATTTGGTATTTACGAGTATTTTTAATACACCAAAATCGTAAACTTTTATCATACGTACTTCCTTATAATTTATTAAACATTGGTCACTAACTAATAAGACATTACATTCAGATAATAAAATAAATATTAAAATTAAAAATTAAAAAGTTTAGAAGTGTCATAAACGGATTAATATTTATTTTTTATATCAGTGAAGCTACATTATGATTTTTAAAACATTATATGCTTATTAATGTGGCTATTTTTGAATAATCCAAACTCTGCTTGCAACCGTTTTTTTTTCAAATTCACAATTTCATGACAGATTTTGAATTAAATTCGAAATGCTCATTTTAATTTCATGTCTCAAGTATTTAAACGCATTAATATAAATAAGAATGATATAAAAATAAAATACAATTTGTAAATATATTATATTATGCTCTTTGACTGCAGACTATTTCCCAACATCGTATACTGAACGACTATTTTTCCAACTCAATTCTATCGCTTACCTTCTTGGTGTTTATTATTTTTAATTGCTCGATAATTATTACTGTGTAATACATATGAATATACGACATACTATAATACATGTATAAATAAACGTACACTTAGCCTTTGCATGATGATTATAACAAGAGTATAGGATAAATTATACATACATAATATATTTATAAAATAATACTTAAAAAACATAATATTTATACGTGTATTATTCTTTTATTTGCATAAAACGCATTCATTAATATATAATATCTATTGCTCGAGTTGCGTGCGATATCATATTATAATAAACTGATGAGGGAAAAAATTATCATATTTTCTGTTAACATATACTTTTATACGATGACGTAATTTAAAATAATTGATGGGAAAACAAACGAAATAGTTTAACAGGACACATAGTCTATATAATATGTACCACAATGCGAGTTAGTTCTTCTTTGAGGCCGGTGTACTGGTAGCTTCCAGGTTCGAAGTCAGCTTAGGGCGTTAGCCGATATTGTTGGCTTTACAAGCTCCCTAGCCTTCTTCTTACCCTTCAGCTGCTGCAGAAACTGACAGTTCCTCGCTTGAATTAAAATAATTAATAAACAAAGAACGCTAATATACACATGTGGTGAAAATTTCAAGTATTTACAATGATTCTTTTTTGAGTTACAGCAAAATAAAAAAATCGATTTTGTCGAAAACTGGTTATGCGTAAAAATTCCCATGTTTAGGTAACATTTTACCATTGATAACGTATCACAATTTTTTTTTTATCAAAGCGTCAAAGACATTTTAGTGTATAGCATTATTTATTATTCGAGTCATAGTCATGAATCTACAATTCTACATCATGAAAATACCCAAACTTTGAACGAGCATTGTTCAACTCTTGCGCACTCATTCAACTTGAATAAATAGTACTATTATTCCAGAAAATAAAAACATTTTATAATACTAAGTAAAATACTATAAAAAAACTTACATAATTTAAAAGTTATCTTTATTTATTTATATATCTTTGTTACTATTATTGGATGACGCGGACCATCGTTCAGGCTCATGACTTGATATTTAATATTTTAGCGTGTTATACGTTTTTAGATATTAAGTAGATAAATAGATAGACAGATATTATTAAATTATATGAACGACTTTCAACCTATATACCTATATACCTATATATAATATAGTACATACATTTTGCAAGCAATATACAGCAATAATTGTATACAATTGTAGTATTATACGCGTTACTTGAACCTTTTAAATACTAAAATATCATTTCACTTGTAAATAATAGGCTTATAATAAAATGAACATATTAAGATGAAATTGCTGGATTCTCTCTGTTTTGTAGATAATAGTAATTTCGAATGCAAACATTGTATTGCAATAATAACTATTAAATATTAATTGTGATCAAATGACAGCCATGCCGAAGTGTCGTATTAATAATCTCAGAAAAACGTGGGCAGCTGATCTCTTTACGAAATAGTAGGTCATGATATTTAAAGAACGCGCACGTCTTAAAAACACACCTCGTAGATCAAAAATCTAAATTTGTGATGTGGGTGGTCATGCAGATTTCAACTTAGAATTATGTAATTGTTATATGTTTTTTTTTCAGAAAAACTTGTAGTGTACACTAATTTACGGTTTTTTGAATGATAAGAATATCAGCGAATTTATATTTATAATAGCTAAATAATTGTTTTTATTTTCAATAATCATGAAAATGTATTAATTAACTAATTAATACTTCAGATTTTAAAATGGCATTGGTCATGTTAACGTTATCGGTAAACAATATTAATGACGAATCTGCATTAGATTAATTTATTAACTAATGCATATTTTGCTGAGCTTGCTTACGTTTGATTGTTCTAGCATTCACCAAATGCTTACAAAATATATAAATTATGATATAAAATAATCATAAGTCAAAATAATTTTTTTATACAAAGTTAGGTGTTTCATTATTCAAATGCATACAGTTATCATATATATAGATATATTTACACCTATATAACGACAATTGGTTTAAAGACTTAAGCGTTAAGCTCTAGTATTGTAGTACATTATAACTTATTATCACGACAATTTACACATTTTGATATTTTAGAATAGTTATAAAGCAAATCAAATAGGTGGAGTATAAGGACTCTTTTTAAAAAGAACCTGCAGTTTAAAAATTCAAATTAAACATAATCATCACGAAATGATGTTAAAACTTTTGAGAACAACCGACAAATTGTCATTATCAATGATCGGTTAGTGAATTATAAGTATCATTACTTATTTACATGCTCGTGACAGTCATTTTATTTCTGAATATGTAGGTTCATTTTCCAGTATCTCACTTACCTAATCAGTAATCAATTAGAAATAGGTATAAATCATAAACATGATAAATTGATGTTAATAATAAAATAGTGATTACGGCGTTTTGAATAGGCTTTTTGCATACAGAACTATTGTAGGTTCGTTTATCCAGTATCTCATAAATTATGCGTATATTACTAATTTAACATTGTATAATTCTATTCAAACTTTGTCCACTTTGTCCGAATCACTCGAATGAATTATAGTTGTAGAGCTTAATTTGTAAGTAATTGCGTGTTGGCTTATGGTATATGTAAGTTTCTCATAGCTAAGTTGTGAACGAAAAAAACTTGAAGGAAGTGCTAACTTTATACTAGCCTCAAATACTATATCATACTAAAATTTAGTAGTTAATCAATTTGGTGCACAATATTTTTAAAGCAAAATTGGTTAAGAATTTAATTAAATATAAATTATTCCAAGTATTTCTTAAACACAATTTACTAAACTGCTTCCTTACTGCGAAAACGTAAAAAATTGAGAAAGATGATTAAGACGAGTTATAAAAAAAGAATTAAAAAAATAATATTTATAGGTAATGCTTCTCTACGACAATGCAATTTATTTTTCGATGAATATCACAAAGGATCTTATCTCAAATTATAAGTGTGAAAATAATGTACAAATATGTTACAGTAACAATTAAGTTTAACTTTAATATGTACTTATTTATTTTCCTTTTTTTTCTTATATTTAATTTAATATTGAACCTAAAATCTTTAAAAATTATCAAAGTTCTATGATTTTATTATAACTATTAAATATACAATAAACTATTAAAACTGTAAAACGGTTAAGCTATTATTTCTACCAACAGATTCTTTGTGGTTACATTTGCAGTATTGGGTAGGGGGTAGTAGAGAAAATATTAAGTTCTAAACCGACTAAAACAGTCGGAAGTCGTGAGTTTTAATGCAATTTAAGGTGGTCACCCTAGATTTTTTAATGAATATAATTAAGACGTATAAAAAAATACTATTCTGAAGCGAAACAAGTTCACAAAACGTGACGACGTTTAATAGTCTTCTATTTTTTTGAAAATATAGTGTATTAAAATTAAACTATAGGTAATACAATCAACTATTGAATTGTATGTAAATTTATTAACTTAACAAAACAAAAGTTAAATTGCTTTGAAATTTGAATGCACTCGAATATAATTGTACTAATAACATACAAATGTGGGTATTCAGATGTTTTCAACAATATTAAGAATATAATTAATATACGATTAAAATTTAGAACTATTTATAAATCAAACAATAAGTATACATTTTGCCGTTTATTTATTATAACATGTAATTTATATCAGTGATTGAAGTACAGCGTACATATTCTATGTTTATATTTTGAAAATGTTAGTCATTCAATATTAATATGTATTTGTTATTGTTGATTTCGTTGAATATAAGCTTTTATTGTGGAATCCATTTATTTATAACTATATAACGCTAATTTATTTTGAAAAAAAAAATATTATGGCCAATGTCAACCTATGTTTAATATTTTGTTAAACTAAAAAAAAAATGTTAACAAATTCTATTTTTATAAATTTTCGAATTTGTTCAATACCGATTCTATAGTTAACCAACACGTGCTGGTGACAGTTCTACTACGAGGACAAATACAATCCTAAAAATAAGTGTACCTAATGGCTAATATATTTTAAAACTTATAACTTAATTCGTTATAATACAATGATTGAATCTAAAAATAGAGACAAAATTTACCTAAAAATTTGTTAATACACATAATACACAAATAATTATTATAATATTAATTAATTAAAAATGAAATTAATTTAATAATATCTAAAATAAAAGCTCATATTATTATACCTTCAACTTATTCATAACTAAAGAGTTGTACTTACAGCTTAGAATATAATATAGACTATGTTGATTTAATTTGACAATACCATTCATTTAAAACACCAAATGATACTGACACTAGATAATGACAGAGATATTTTCATTCTGTGAGGGTAAAATAACTGTTATCTAGATTTCCTTTTAGATAGGGTTGTAAAATTGTTCTCTTTTAATTGCGTTTATATGTTAAAATAGGTTGATTTAATGAAGAATCGACCTATATTTTTGATATAAATATTATAATTATACAAAACCAAATATAGTTAAAACTAAATTTAACTTACATTTAAAGTTAAAAGTTAAATGTATAATACATTGCTCATGGTCAAAAAACATTATATAGTTTACGGTTCAACATAATATCGTGTAAAACTATCAGTTAAATTGTATAATCTAATAAAAAAATATAGTAGAATAAAACTTGTTATATATATTATATGGACTTAACATTTTTTACCAATTTTCCAAAAATTTCATAATAAGTTTAACAAAGTTGATTATGCTTGAATTTAAAAGTAAATCATTTATCTCATCGAGTTTGAGAGAAGATTCAACTTTTTTTTCATTTTACTTTTAACTATGATTTTAAAAACCCTCATGTTAAAAAGTTACTGTCCATCTCCATCCCTGGGAATCCCCCTAGAAGACTCAAGCGACAGTGGCCTCGAGATCTTATAAATTAAAAAAAAAATTAAATAATAAAATCATAAATAAATTGTAAATTCACGCCGAAGTGCCTTCGCTGGTTGGTTCTTCCCTCAAGATATTCAAGCTCATAAACTAAATTAAATATAACCATCACTTATGATTATTGTACTTTTTTTTTTTGTACAGATTGTATAATTTTCTAGATTAAAATTAAAAAAAAAAAAAAAAAAAAAACTATGATTTTATTAATGTTCAATCTAAAGTTGATCAAAATTGTTGTTTGGAAAATATTTTCCGTCATTCTAAAATTTATCTTAAGTTAATTTAATTTACTTATATTTTCCAAATGTGTTATATTGATTTTGTTTAAACGTTTGATAAACATATATAGAACGATTTTATACTATTATATTATTATCGTGTGATAAATATTAAAATTATGTTTTTTTTTTTTTTTTTTAAAAAGAGTTTAAAGCTAGAAAGTAAAATCAATAAAATTTCGTAGTGATAAAAGGAAAACGTATTTAAATTCATAAGGTTAGTTTTTTGTAGTATGTTTTTATTTTATTTTAGTTATAAAATGTTCTAAAATATTTTCTTATCTTAAATAATTCTAGTCTTGTATAATATTTTATTTTTTATTTTAAATAGTCCATTAACTGAAATTAAACGAACTTGTCAATTTGAATAACTGTTAGTGACATGGTTTGGAGTAAAAAAGTTATATTAACAGACAACTTGACGTTTACTGAGCAAAAAAAGAAAAGTAAAAGAAGTGTGTTGCTAACTACTTATACTTATATGTAATGTTTTTGGCAAAAACACATCAGGGCAATCTAAAATTGTGTCCAACCATGCCACCTTTACGTTATTTCATATGATTCACGAAAAAATGCAAATTACCACATTGAACATAGGAAATGAATAATATATTTCTCCATACAAATATTTGCATATTGTTTACTGTAAAATATGCATACATCACGTTAAGAGGGGATAAGAAAAAATTGTTATAACAAATATATCATAGGTGTTTGACTTTTCATTTTAACTAACTGTTTCTGGTAGACAGTTTTAAATCGCACATCAATTTGTCGGCGTTACGATCCTAAATCAGTTGACTCGTTTCGTTTAATGGTCCAGAGAAACTCTATGCTGGATTTACTCCAAATATTTTACGGTTAGTGTTGTCATTTAAAACCATTTTAAATGCAACACATGGCTCGACTGAAAATATATTAACAATATGAGCTATATTTTTTTCCAAAATTAAAAGCTTGTAGATTAAATAATAATGATATGTTTTTATAAATATTTAACTGTGTTTGGATAAATTATTATATATACTTAAGTTGATATTTTACAGATAAAAAAAGAAGCAAGATAACGAAAAAAGTGTAAATAGTAAATACATTTATAGGAAATGTTGTAATTAAAATTATTATACTTTTGCGTTCAAAATGACTGAACTATAGTAAACAAATGTATACTCTTTTTTCATTATCATTGGTTAACAATAACAAAAAAAAAAAAAAAAACAATCACTTACTACTGTACACCAAAATACTAAATAATATAACTTTTTTGGTTTTAAAAATATAGTATTATGTTTAGTGATTCGATTTAATATGTATTATAATATAATGTATGATGGTTATTGAATTCTCTGAGTATGTGGTTTGTGATTGACATCCGATCAAAAAAAAAAAAAAAAGACCGCCGCAACCGATCAGTGTCTAGTAAAGCATTTTAAAATGTATTTGTATATTAGTTTTTAAATCGTGACTTGTTTTGAAGATTGAAATAGAACTGTTTGACAATAACGCGTTGAGAGCACACCAGACGCAATCATTCATCGTAGTACTGTGTATAACCCTGACATGTCTACGAATGAAAATTGCTATTTTATTGTAACAAAAAGATTGATTACATGCACAATGTATAATATTGCTGAAATAATGGAATTTATGAAATTAGATTTTTATCAGCGCAGTGCCATGTGTTGGTGTATTTAATAATAAACCACACGAACGAGAACTGATAACACGCAGACACAAATAAACAGTTGTGCGCAACGTACATAATCAGCATTGTGCGTGTATAGGTACTGCAGTTAACGAGCAAAGTGTATGAAAGTCAATTACTTGGTCGGTTGGTGTTTTCAGTGGCGAAATAATTACTTCCCCGTGACGGTGATGGAATCGAGGATGAGATACCTGTAGATGTGCGTCGTAGGTGTATCGAACGGTTTTTGACGAACGTTCATCGGTCGTTTATTACATTGTCTAATGAAAACCGTAAATTCCTATCATCGCACCTCGTTACAATAATAATAATAATAATAATAATAGTTTCATAAATATACATAATATATTATAACATACAAGATATTTTAACTTATGAACGTTTTATAATAGTATATTTTAACTAACGACAACGCCTAACACAATACACAACTTCTTCACAGTTAAATTGTTTTTGATTTGATGAGTTCGCAATAACATCACCTGAATAATACGATATGATTTATTACTAATGACTTATTGGTAAAAAAAATTACATAAAATTTTAGAATTCCCGTAAAAGATTCCAATTCGTAATAATAGAAATCACACTTAACATTATTATGTTTGCCGAAACTCTCAGAATACGTAATAAATCGTAATAAATAATACAATCACGCGTATGTGTGTATGTGTTTTTGCAGTGTATACATACATCAAATATGATATGTGTGCGTTTAAAAAGGGACGGGTTTGAAATGCAAATATTTATAACGTACCTATACACGCATTTAAACAGTAGGTATAGGAAGGTATATATTGTATATAATAATATATTGCCACGTACATTGCGATCTCTTTGTCATTAAAGCTATTCAGACAGAAGTAGGTACTCTATTATATATTATTATAGTTCTCCGGTTCCTTTGTCAAGTCCTTGGCCGTCTGTGTTGTCCTCCGGCTTTTGACGAAATGTGCCAGTCGTGAAATAGTACACCAAAACTTACTATACTTACGTAATATACGTATGTACAAAAGTAGTGTCACGTGACGTCAAATTCATAAAAAAAAAAAAAAAAACATTACGCTATAATTTATATAATTACAGAGCTTTTAAAATCGTAAGAAACTTAATATTTGCTTTACTGTAATCCATACGGCGACGAGTTTGCTGATATATCTATATTTTCAACCACCAATCGGTTGCACGATAGTTCTCCGCGTAACATATTATCAATCTCGTTCAAGCAAAACAAGTCGAAATCAATGATTTTTAATGAAGAACAACCGGCCTTACTGACATTTACTTCATGTCTAAACTTTTAAATGGAACTATGTCTTGTCCTGAGCTACTGGAACTTGTACGATTTCACGTCCCTCGATACCCGTCTCGTTCTTGTCCAACTTTTTCAATAAGAACCTACTATATATCATATGGATATAACCATCTAATAGGCTACGATAAATCGTATCTCGGGTGAATGCACAAATTAACTAATATGGATTCAATACAAAAATCCTGTAATCCCTAAAGTAATTATGTTAAAATCCTGCCATTTATACCAATATTGCACTTTTAGATTTAATTTTGTTATTTCGGCAATATTTAATTAAATCAATGTTATGTTTTTTTCTTTACATATTGTATACATCATATACTTCGATTGAGTCCACGTAGGCCTTTAAATAAATTCTTACTATGGATGCTGGAATGGTTATATTTTCCAGAAATCTACGCCTCTAACTAATATCCAAAATCACATACCTCCGTCAGAGTAGAATATAATAAATCAAAATTTTTCGTAGTACTTTACCATATATTATTTAAATGATCCGATACAGAAAATGTTTTGTATTGGCTCACATATAGGGTACAACTCATTTACGTACTATTACCTTTTTTACAACTGGTTTGTATACGTAATAGCAAACTAGATCACTAGATGTTTTGGTTTGAATAATCAAGAATAGATAAAAAAAAAAGTTATTTCAAAAATTACAAGCACAATTCTTAAGTTATTTTTTGTCAATTTATCAAATTATTAAAATATATAGGCAATACTACATATAAATTTCACAATGAAATTATTAATAATCATAGGTAACGAATTATAAAAATTGAATTTATTTCCAAACAAAAAAAAAATGTTTTATTTATTAGGTAATTATTTAAATTATTTACTCTGTAAATCAAAAACAATATATACATGTTTTAAATGTATAAATGTTTTTATTTTTTATTATTCTGAAATACAACCGTATATTTTTATGTATAAGCTAAGTATTGTCCACTGTATTTTTTAATATTTATACATTCTTTTTTATCATATTTTTACATTGATTTGAGAATTTCGTATAATTAAAAAAACAAATACTCATCATGTACTGCTTAATAAACAATTTCAAAGTAAAATGTTGTGGACATGGAACATTTTTAAATATAATATAATTATATATAATTCCACTGTGAAAAAAAAGGATTGAAAAAAAAATCCTTAATATAAGTCTTATAACTCTATATAGTTGAGATAGAACTATAGAACTATGAAGAAAAAGAAATTAATATTTTTTTTTATATTTAAAATAAAAATTGATAAATTTGATGTCAAAGATAATAATTTCTTCTGTCATAAATATTCTTTACAAATAAAATTCAGTACGAAAAAATAAAACGATTTTAATCTGTTGAGAAGCGATTTTACTTTAACTTCAAATTATTTCTTTTCTAAAGTATCATACAAATATTATTTGATGCATTGCGTTTTTAATATCTGATCAATGCAAATTCAAATATATATATATGCTTCATATAATCAGCCATTTAAGTCAATGCATCTTTGACGTTTGACACTTATAAGTATATATCACCACATGTAATATATATTAAAATTTAACATTTTATCAATCTTAATTTGTGATTATTAGTTATAAATGCATCTATAAAAACGCAATAAAAATTGGAGTAAGTAATTTATTAGAATGTATAAATTTGGGTTTCTATTTTACAACTTATGCATTCAGAAATGTATTACTATATTTAATATTTATATATGTAATACAAATGAAACGCAACAATGTGCTTACGACTACACATTTGTACTTAATAATTCCAATCTACAAATATCGGCAGAGATAATTTCGCTTAACCCAGAGTAAAAAATAAAGGAAAATCTATCAATCATTCATTATGTGCATTTTTATATACTGAATTGTATTTTAAATTTTATGTTGGTAGTTCTAGTCTATTTGTATTTTATTATAAGGTTTCTAGGATCATTCGTTTTGCTAAAATTTTATTAAGCCAATGTCGGACCCCATAAAATTTATCAATATATCAATAGTATGATTAAATGTATTGCAATCTATTTATAAATCTAAAATTATAAATTCTAATAAAAAGTCTAATAATCCGTTTCCTTAGCATTATTATTTAGCATATTTATCTTATAATACGTTCTCACAAACTTACAGCGAGTGTGTTTACTATTTTACATTTTTAAATTGAATAAGAAATATAAGACACATAAAGTGAAACATTTCCCTTTTCCTTTTGTGCTGATTTAAGTCGTAAATAATACACATATACATGTTTCCCATTTGTCCCGGGCGAGTTGTATTATTTATTCTACCTTTGGAATTCAACTAATATTGTAAATACAATATAGTAATGGTCGAAATAAAACACATTGTTCCGAGCTAGATGTAGCTAATATTGTAAAAATTCGTAGCAGACACCTTGCTTAATGTTAAAAGTAAATTATCCGCTTTTACACCAAGTTATCGTGTTTGAAATTACAAATGTAATATTACAAAACGCATTGCAGTTGTGAGATCTACTCGTAAATAAAAAAAAAATAATAATAAAGGATGAACACAAACTAAGAACTAAATATTACAAGAAAAATGTTTCAATGGCCAGAAACAATATTTACAACGAAAAAACTTTTTGTGCGTCTATTGTTATAGTTAAATTTTTTTTTTTAACGGTCATTGTGTTGAAGTATTGTTATTATAAAAAAAGTTACTAACATTCTAAGATCTTTCTTTTTTTTTTAATTTATGCTCATTTAAAACGATTTGATAAGTTTTTGAAAACCACCACTGCACAATATAGCTAAAAGTTTAACATTTTACTGGCCCACAAGTGTAGAATGTTGTTTTCTATAGATATTTATATAATTTAGGAGTTTAAGTAAATATTTTAAATGATTATGCCTACAGGCTACGTTATTCTCAATAAGTACACCATAGTTGCTTCATTAAAATGTTTTTACCAGTACTTTAGTCAATGATTTTGATCGTTTATAGTTTATAAAATTATTTCGTTATGTGTATTGGATTTAACTACCGTACTATCCACTAATTAATTTGACACACAATAAAAACATTTATTGGTTAATGAAAAAATGATGACTTTATTACTTGGTAAAATCAACTTTTTTACCGACCACCATATTATAATTAAAATAACAATACTAATAATAATTCAATCAGTTTTAAAGCATTCAATATATATATATATATATATATAATACTGATTGAAATACTTCAATAGTTTTAAGTGATTGACACCATAAAAACTTAATTAACCAATAAAATAAATAAAATATTATATAACATTAAAATGCCAAGAATGAGTATCTGTATAGTTTTAAAAGTTATATAATCTTGCTTAAAAAAAAAAACAGTATCAGGTGTTTTTAAAATTTACGTATTTTATGTTTATTATAATGTGTTTACCAATAAAAATCTTGCAAATTATAATACTTTTAAAACATATTTATCTAAAAATTAAAATTAAATATCCAGTGTACAATAAATAATCAAATAAATATGTTTATTTCTTTTTGCTTGCTTGCTTTTAAATTAAATTAAGTGTAGTGATTAGAACAGATATTTTTTGAAGTTCAATGTATTCATGTATACGTTAAATTTCTAGTTGCCACGGCAAACCTTTGAAGTTAAAAAATAATTTTCTTTATAAAAATTAACTGATGAACTGATATAAAACATTCCAAAATCGCCTACAACGATTCTATCATATTAGCCAACCCACATAATCTTACATTTGCTCTCGTTTCAACGGTCTGTTGGTAATGGGAATTTTATTTTTAATATACTATAACCAAATACATATTTTGTCAAATTTATAATAAACAGAAATGTATAATATATACTTGGTTAATTATTTACATGATTATCTATGTATTCGTGAAAATATGATTTAATAATCAATTAACTTATAACAGCTAAACTTTTTTAATATATACATGTACGGCAAACAAAATAATTGTTTATTTTATAATAAAACCAGGAAATATATGACGATAATTACACATTAGAAAATAGAAAACATCACAAAAAAAAAAAAAATTTACTTCTTCGTTTTTATTTTGAATACCTAAATTCATTAATTTATATTTATTTTTTGTATATGAAAAGGGAATGATATATGGTTCATCAAAAATCAATATAAATGGAAAACAACTATGTCATGTCATTAGTCATTAAATGAGACCAGAATAGCCTGAATGGTATGAAATATAGGTACGGGACATCAGCTTTTAGCATCAAACATATTTTACAAACATCATTCAGTGGAACCGGAAAAAAAGACGAAGAGTGCCAAATTGTATTTAGTTTTTCGCTCATTAATTTGTGTCAGATAATAAATATTTATTCTACAAAACTAAAACGATACACCGATGAAAAATAAATTTCACAAAAAAAGCATTTTAATTCTATGGCAAACAGTTTCAAAATTGATAGTAAAAAATAATGTGCATTTATTTTCATTTTATCGAACCTTTTAATTGGGGCAAAAATCTCTTTCGTGTTCTCTTGATCCCAATAATCGGTATAACTATTACACGTTTAATTTATTAAATATTATATGATTATAGTGTTAATCAAGATCATTCTTCTGCTATATAATATATACAATTCAAAAATTGAATATATTATTGTGTATATTATATGCATAATCCGTATAATTTATTATCAGGACAACAGCAATGTCCTATGATATGTCCTATGAAGTCGTCCGAGCCGATGAACTGAATAATTATTGCCATAATGTAAGAGAAAAAAAGAATGTAAAAGTTCCCAAATTTCCAACAAACTAAGCCTAACGAACCGAGAGAACGAGACAGCGTAAAATAAATAAACAGGTGTAATCACAAATCGTATTTTTTTTTTACTTTGCTAATCGTAGAGATTTGAGTAAGAAAACGTGCCATCAATTTACGTCGTCGCTACAGATCAATCTCGGTGCACTTGTGGAGTTGTATCGCGAGTTGTTATACTTTAACGCAATACAGATGTAATCTGCATGTCTTAAGCGACTTAAGTCTTACCGCACCGAAATACTATGTGCAGCAATACTTCACTCGGCATTCATGTATCTACCTCACTAAGTTCATGCCGTTATTGTGATATAGGTGTGAGTAAACCATCAAAGTATACCTTTTTGTAAATTTATATCAAATAAAATATATTTCTATGACAGGATTTATTTATTATTATTATTTATCATGATAATTGTTATTACATAGCTATCATTTAAAAATATTCCCAGAAATATGTCTATTTGTATTTTGTACACCATAATATACTACAGTTATACGTAAAAGGTGTACAAGCGATATTTTCATTATAAACCAGACATATATAACTTAAGTAATAAAAATATTTTTAAATTTATTATTTTTTCATTGTGTACTCTATATTTTGTATTTCTATTTTTCATTTTTTTATTATTATCAATTAAATTAGGACTTTGCATTTGCATATTTTTATTTTTGTTGTAGTAGTTGAATATTCTGGGAAAAATTTGTTTTGTGAAATGTTAAAATTAAATGCAACGTTACTTGGAACTTTATAATACTTATCTTACAAAAAAATCAAATTAGTCTATTAGCATTAGTAACAATAACTTTAATATTATTAATTTGATATTAGAGCAGAAATTTCCTATATACATGTATATATACTATTTTATTCTATTTTTTCCTATAATTTCAGCTTTATATTTTAGAGAATTTTTGGACATTTGAATTGGATATTTCGAAAATGTTGACGCCAGTACTTACCATAATCTAATAACGAATAGTCAATAAATGTTAAATAATTATTCGTCTTTCAATTTTATTTTATCATAGATTATTATAAAAAAAAAAAAAGAATCAAAACAGAGCTATTTTCAATCTTTTTTTTCTATTAATTTTAAATGCATATTCGCATACAGATTTCGAAAATTTTTAATGTAATTTAACACGAACTCTAATATATAATAATTACCAGCATTTGTTCTTAAAATTAAAAAATGCCTTTACATTTCTCGTGTACATTTTAAAATATTTCCAGGTTCACGATCAAAGAATTACCTTGTACTCTGACTATACATGTCTGGAATCTAATCTGGAAACACGCCAAAAACAACACAGCACACTGAAACACATCAGTACGTAACACCTGTATACATATATACAGCTTTCCGTTAATCACACAAGACCCGTTTATTTTTGTAAGCGAATGTATAAGAAGCGCACGATTGAAAACTGCAGCGCTTGTCAAATAATTTCACTCTGAGAAGATCTATATTATATTTGAATACTATTTTAATTATTATAAAAACGATAAATAAAATGCACTGTAATAATTAAATCCATCAATCACAGTGCAGGTCATTTAACCATTTTTTTTAAAAATTATTATCAAATCTGACAGCATTCATTATCAAAATTTAGAATTTAAGAACAAAAACAAAGAGCTTAAAATATTATTGTATTTTAATTATTGATAATTTGTTAAAAATTAAAAATTATTCATTAATTGTTTATATTTATGAAACAAAATCAATATTATTTAATATAGGTAAACAAATTTAATTTATTGATTATTGTACGTTAAAAATGCCTAATGTTACATACTAATATAATAGTATTACAACAGTTATAATGAAAAGTTTAAATAATTAAATAAGACTAATACGTAAAAGCAGTGAGGAATATTATACACAAGATTAATTATGACGATAGGTTATATAGTTTTGATATGTTTACATATACTTAATAAAGAAAAAGAAAACTGTTTTAACATACGCCTTCGGCAATTATATTTAGTAAAATATTTTCTTCTACAAACAAATAAATTGAAAATATAAATTTAAAAAAACAGTGATTGTGCTTGTATATGTGTCTTAAACCAAACAACGGTTGAATATAAATAATGGGAAAAATTATTTTATTTTTATATTATTACTATTACTATAGATTAAGTACACGCCAACACTCGAAATAGATTGGTCATTTACACGTATACATGCTGACCATTATCATAAATCTACTAGAAACATTATAATTTCGTTTTTAGCTTAACATCCGCAACTTTGTATCATATTATTATTATTTTAACCGTCGCCATTGCCATCCATATAATATGATTCTCGGCCCTAGGATCACGTTTTATTCTTTTTTTTTTCCTGGTCCAAAAATAATACGCATGGACTTGATGTTCCACGTATTATCTTTTAACCCGTTAACCTCTTCGTACTTGTTTTCAACATTATAATATTACACAATCCTATGCAGTAAGAAAAAAGTGATATTTTCTTAGTTAGATTTATGTACTTATTTTTAGTACTTACCTGCATGTACTTTAGTGGTCAATGATTCATCGGATTAAATACCAGCAGAAAGGAAAAAACAATATTGCACACAACGCCGCAACACGGTGTCCATATAAATAAAATGAAAATCCACACCGAAGGAAAAAAAAACCACTAACTCGTCTGGATATAGCTGTCACTATAAATTGAACAGTGAACACACTCGTCTTTATTGTGAAAATTCTTTATTTTTTTATTTTTTTTTTTTTTTTGGACTATTTACTTGCATCGACGTAATTTACGCGGAGACACAATATCCCTGCAGCTCAAATGGAAATGGTCGAGCATCCAATTTGAAATTTACATAAAATTGATTAAGCATATATTATTGCACTCAGCGTTTATACATTTTAATCGGACGTTCGATTATAATAATGTTGTACGGTGCAGTTTTTAATCAAGTTAGCCGGTCCGTGTACCGTACTAAATTAGTGGCATTGTATGTTATTACAATGTGTTAATGAACTCGGGATATCGTCCAAAGCAAATACGATGAGATTATTGTAAATCTAAAAAAAGAAAACAGAACATTTATCTCCACTAAAAATACGCAAAGAAAAACGTTAACGACTCGCTAAAAGTATTGAAAGTGTTCTAGACGAATATTTAAAAATAATATTAAGTCATTAATAATGTGGTACCAACTTCAACTAAAATGCACAGTAACATAAAAACGTTTTTTAGACTTAAATCTATTTTACATCCCACTTAAAAATGCTAAATGATTTTTCCCCCATGAGTATTTTGATACGTTTAAAACAATAGTGTGCATAATTGAATTTAAGTAGACTTTTTGTTTTAAATTTATGATCAAAATACAAGCTAAAAGTTAAGTTATCAAAAATCTACGTGTGATTTACCCGACCTATCAAAATTGTATATTGCTTTATCAACATTAAATTATGCTTAAATTTATTTATAGTTCTCTTTCTTTTTTTTTTTTTAACGTACCTAACTTATTTTACGAGATGTCTAACAAGTAATCAAAGGATATTTTTAATTTACGAAGGCGCCATGAGTGCCAACCGTTTTAATTCTGAATCACTCTTATTATCTATATTTACTGTATTTCTACATTCAATTTCGAAATCTACGTTTATTGTGTTCAAGAATAAACATTATAGTTTAACTTTTGATACATTATTTTGTTATCCCAATACTATTAAAAATCTAGTTATATACAAAAATATTAAAAAAAACATATAATTTTTTATTTAAAAAGGAATATAAATTATTTAAAGTTACACAGATATTATTGCAATACAATTATTATAACACATATTATTATTACTTCTAATCGAAACTTTTATAAATAAAGGTTAAATTTTAAATTATTATTTATCTGGGATATTTTGTCGGGGTATTTTGACTGGACTATTTTGTCGTGGAACCAATAATTCTACTCTGTGAGCTAAACAAATTTAAAAATGGTTAATCAGATATAATGATGATAATTAATGATGTACACTATAATGGTAATTAATTAATATTATAATACTTTAGTAATTATTAGGTTAGCCTAGGTAATGTTGTTTTTTTTTTTTAAGTACAATATAATCTCATGAGCCATTTATTCAATGCAAACATTTGTTTTATATACCAGTAATCATTATATGCAGTTAAAAATGTTTAAATTGTTCAAGTCCAACTGAATCAACGTATTCAATCCATCAAAACCGTTTTTAGGCGTGCTGCCACTTTTATAATTTATATTGTATATTATTTAATTAGATAGTTAATGTGAAACAATTAAGATAAATAATAACTATTTTAATATTATGACACAGAATTCATTCTAAAATACAACATACATAAAATATACAATGAATAAAACCAACCATATAAGGTCATTTATTATTACTCATACATTCTTATTCATTATTATTTTTTAATAAACTCGTTCATATGGTACAATTTGTAAAGGTTTAAAAACAATTTTGTTCCAGACAACCTACGAGTACATATATTTAAGTACTTATAATTTCAAACTTTTTTTATAATGTATATATAATATTTTATATTTAAACTTATTATTAGTTAATTCTTATTTTTTCATATATCATCAATGTTGGTATAAAAACAATTTTTTTTAATATTTTTTTTAAGTGCAAAAATCATATAATATTACATGAGCTATTTTATAAAATTATTAGAATAAAAGAATGAATTAAGCGATATTGACATTAAACATAGATATTTCAATTGAAATATTCACACTATAATATAACAAGGATGGCCAACCCGCAGTCCACTTTGGAAAGTTTTGTGTCCCACGATATTTATCAAACATTTACAAAAAAAAAATATATTGTTGTGCCAATAGAATTTTCTGGAATGCCCGCACAACGCGGTATCCATATTATTAACAACGTAACCTAGCTAATTTTATAATAATAATTAATTCTGTTTAAAATTTTTACTTCAAATTTATTTGTATTATGGCAAAATATTAATTAAATTTTATATGTGGCCCGCATGATTGTTATGTATTTCCAAAGTGGCCGCAAGATCATTTGGAATGGCCACCTCTGCTGTATAAGGTTAATAAACTTACAAATGTATTATAAACCGAATGTAATCATTTCATTAATAATTTACGAATGATATCATTTTAAGTTAAAACTTAGATATCCAACACAAAATAACTCAATCTAATTACCACTAGATAATTTTATAACGTATGATTATATTTGATTTTTTTTTTTTGTTTGCTAAAGGTAGCAAATAAAAGAAAAATGAAAATTTAATTTTACTTTAAGTTTAAATAGCATAAATATATAATTAAGCAGCATTGAGGATGCCAATTTAGGTATTACAGCACTAAAGTGTTAGCTATCTGATTATTTACAATAATAACTGTTTATATTTTACATGATTTATTGATGATTTAATTTATCATCATTTAATTTTATCTATTGATGTTACTATTTATATATATTATAATGGTACCATACTATTAATATATTAATATTATATTATGTTTGTTTGTAATAACTAATAAGCAAATAAAAAAAATTAATTATCGTTGACGTATTTATGTATTTTAGATTTCAAAAATTACTTTTTTGTTACGAGTAACAAGCGTTTACTTAATAAATGATAAAAATGCTAAGTTAAAAATAAAAACTCGTGGTTACTTATTATATTGAGATTGTTTGTATTGTTTAATGTCTACGATGATATTATTTAAACTCAAATTTAATTTCAGTTTTCGTCTTGAATAATATATAATATTTCATTAAATTAAATTTGAAGATTTTGATTATTTAATAAAGTTATATTATTTAATATTAATTTTGATGTACAAACTGTAAAAGCTGAGTTACATTTACGAAAGCAAAACTTTTCAAGGTTTAGAAACTTCCTTAACATTGGAATGCAATATGTCATTAAACTTTGCAACTCTGGCATATTTTCAAGCATAAAATGGTATATTATATTATATTTTATTAATTTGGTATCAAAAATTATTTGAATACTTCCTGTGTCAATTTCCTTATCTAAATTAATGTTTGCTTATCTTAAATTTTTAAAAACTTATTTAAGAAAATACCATGGGAAAAACAAATATTTGTTATTTAAAAGTATTAAATATAAAAAGTACATAAATAATTTTAATTTTATAGAAACTATTATCTACTTTAAATACAAATTGTTTATCTATATACTTATACTAAATTTATTTTTTAAATTTATATAAACTGTGTAACTATATAATTGTAACTTGTAATGTCTTATAGAATCAAATTAATGGTATACCATGATAGCAGATGGTACACATAAATATTATTAACTTCAGTTTAAATATTTAACGAGATACATAAAAAAAAATGTAGAATCATTTAGATATACTATACTATAAATATATAATTTTTTACAGTTGTATCCCAATCTCTTGTGTTTTTTTAGTACCTAACTAACCACAGTGAAATAAATATTTATTTATTTACTTTATTATTATTAATTTATTTTTTCAGGAAAGAATACTGGAATACTATATTTTAATATATAATAATATATTTATTTTATGTTGTTTGCTTGTGTAATTATTTGATTGTATTACATAGTACTTATATACCATTATTTATGAATTTCATGTCAAAATAATGTAGGTATGTATATATTTCACTTGTAGTAGTAAACATTATTGATTGAGACTTAAAAGTTAAACGTCTTGGGATTTAAAAACAAATGTTTTATTTTATTTTTTTTTAATAAAATGGAAATTATATATATTTCTTGTATACAAATATTCATGTAAATGGTAGATACTTGATTTTTTTTCTTGTTGTTATGATATATATTATTTTTTTCAGCAACATAATAAAAAGTGCTCACGTGTATCATTATCGCTGATAGACATATCATTAAAGTACTTGCCTACAAAATTGTACGAGTATTAACAAATTTTCAACGTAACTATTTTCATTACAAAATATTCTGGTAGACTCAACCTATAAAAATATTTTAAAATTATATTTTAAAACGGATATATTAACCGGATTATCAACTAAAAAAGTTATATATAATTAGTAATAAACTATATTAATATTGTTATTGCTTAATTTTACAAAAAATAACGTGATATTTGTTGCTATTTTAACTTTTTTTATTATTCTTATTTTCATTTGCCTTAAGATACTGTATATTTTGATAATAATAGAATAATATAATCTTCATAAAATTATTATTATTATACGGAGTCTTGGATAGGCAATATAGCAACATTACTCCGTCGTTTGTTCATTGTTTCGATATCTCATAAACAGGATTTAAAATTCGAAATGATTTTTATTTATAATATTATTTGTTTCAAAATGTTTTTGATAATAATATATTATATGGGTCATGTTATATACATTCATTTTGCATAATATTTATTTTTATGGTATTTGCGAATTTCAGTTCAATATTTTGTATTGCTATTTTTATTTGAACCGTGAAGACAAAATTTACTTTTTCATATTGTTATATATTATATACATTTATAATAATCTATACATGAACATATACACGACAGAAACAATTAATAGTACCTAATATATATATATATATATATTGTCATTTTTAGATAACCACTTTGAAATCACACATCAATATACATAACCAACATTTATATCTAATTTAATAAATAACAATAACGTGAACAACGTGAATATGTTTATCTATGTGTATAATATATATTTTTAAAATTTACAAAGATAATCAATTTGTAATATTTGTATTTTGTATATAGTTAAGTCTTTAATATTTGAAATTTAAAATTGAATATAATAATACACTATGTACATTTGTATATTTCTTGTACATTTTAACTTCCTTATAAATTACCTTCAATATTATGCATTTAATATTAATATCATTGATTGTGAATTTAATAAATATTATATCACATATTATAATATGTTTATATGCACAATTCTTTAAGCTATGCTTATAAAATAAAGTTTAATTAATAGCGTTTACTTCAAAATTGTATTTAAATGAGTAACCAAGTCCTAAATAGAAAAAAAGTGAAATTAGTAAGTTATGCACAGTATACATATTGTAAATAAAAAAATAATTAGAACCTTAATTCTACCTAAGGTAACCAATAAAGACAAATTAGTTAGTTAAATATTTTTCATGGAAAAAATGAAATTTAGCTTAAACTTTTTAAAGTTATTTTGATAAGTAGTAATACTTTAGTCAAATGTCTCGAAATATGGCGTTAGTACCATAGAATTACAATGAATATAAATTATTTAAAAATACCTCTTCACTATCAATATTAATTTATAATCAATTGCGTGGTTATAACAATGGCGCGTTTTATTTTGCTTTTACGAGTTTAAATAAACTGGTGTATTCGCCTGTCGTCGGAACACTTAATAAATTAATTACTCACCTGATTTAAGACAATATACGATTACCGGCATATTAATCAAGTATAATAGTCGTCGAAACAAGCCTTAATACTACATTTAGGTTATCAATAAATTCCGTTGTCTATAATGCACTATAATTAAATTTATCGATTTTCCGACAATATTCCTTGTTACGCTATATCATCGATTCGTCAACTCAACAAGTTTTCGCTCGTTTTATTCTTGTATAATATGGAATTTCCACATTTAAAAAGCTCGTTCCAGAGTCCAGACGTGGGCCGTTTATTTTTTGACGAGATTTTCCGTATTCTCATCGTGTTTCAAAGATGTCCAAACCAAATGTTCTATTCTTGAATAGTTCTATTTTTTCCGTAGCGAAATTGAGTTCAAAAATAGTATTCATTGAAACAAAAACATATTTGAAGATGATATTGATAAAATGTGCACATACAAAGTTAAAAATAGAATAAAATTTAATAAACTCGTGATGCACAGTGAAATAAATATGAAATTGTACAAATTAATATCGTTAAAAAAATAGACTTGTCGACGTCATACTTCTTGTTATTATACATTTTACTGTACATAAATGTAGAATGTATTACATATATAAACCCCTATAAATCATTATTAATTACTAATAAAAACGAATTAAATGACAACTATTATAGTGATGATGGTATTTTTTTGAATAATAGTATTTATTGTTTACTTCACGTAGTAGTATTGATTTTAAGAATTCAGAATAATGTGTAATAATAATATTTATGCGTCATTAATAATATAATATTTTCAACATTTAAAATCGTACTTTAAATACCATTTAGCATTCTACTTTGAGACAAAGAATGAAATATAATATAAATTGGTGATTCAAATAGAAAACAAACTATGTTAACTCAAAATTAAAATATTGATTTAATAATATTAATTGTAAATATATTTTATATTATTAAAGAATAATATTATTTACATGTCTATTGAATTATTAATTTTCCATCGTACTCAATTTGATACATAATAACAATATTTATCTAATTTATATTATAAACAAAATATTAACGTTTACTCTTATAATAATATGTATAAATCGTTATATTTCTTTTACAAATTTCATTGTTTAATACCACTTAGCCCTTTATAACTATAATACTATATACGTATTTATACAACCTTATCTAAAAGTATACACATAATATTATATGACAATTTAAATTCAATACTTGGATACATAAAATATATAAAACGAAATTCCAAGTGTGCAAAATTCAATATAAACTATTCAAGATAGACACATAGCATGCATACGATGCAGAAGTAAAGTTTTTCCATTAAGTTTAATATTGACACAATTCAAAGCCGGTTCACTTATCAATATTGTTATCCCATGTTTGTTATTATGCATTTTATTCTTCAGAAAATATTTTCCGTTACATTTAATAACATTTTTATAGTCATACAATTCAAACAAGTATATATTAAGTCTCCGATAGATTTTTTTTTTAACAAATCAAACGTTTATTGTAACACAACAGTACAACAACAGCATGACTGTATTTTATATTCACCATTTATTTGGTGACAATAATTCAATAACTCAAGACGTTATATCGTCATAATTTAAACGACATTTTGATGGCTTGAAAACTGAATAGGTATTTATTGATTAATGAAATTATTGCGTTTTTACCCGTTAAAATAATTTTTATGAAATTGATTTTTTTAAATATATTTATTACACAAAAATCAAAATTAAACATTTAAATTAAGTACCATTTAAGAATATAAAGTTCATGATCAATCAATCAGTTGAATTTGTATTAAATAGTAATTTATATTTATGTATTTATATTCATTATGATATTATAATTTAGAACATATAATATATTATATACATATAGTTTAGAGATAGAAAATAACTGTAGTATTTTCTTTTTCATAAAAAAACACCCATACTTTGGTCGAATAAATAATATTTTGACGTTTGAACTTAAAAATATATATGTATCTATATAATTTTAATATACTAAGCATTTTTAGTGTTGTTAAAATCGAAAATTGTATCTACCCTAGTAATATCCCGGTTATAATGAATAGAATACTATAAGAAATGTTGATCCAGATTAATTGGAAAATATAGCGGTTAGCCTAAGGATATTGTGATGCATTTTTATTTTTTAATATGTCACTATTACAATCACTTCATAATTTACTCTTATACTTGCTACCGATTTATACCAAGACACTATAACAATAATATACGGTATAGTGATTCTACACATTATTTGTACACGACATTCAAAACAAAAACAATATACTTTAGAGGATATAATTGATTTGACTATACGTTTTTTTTCTATCAGGGTCAAAGGTATATTGATTCCGCCATGTAGCACAATAGTTAATTATCCCATAGATTCTGCCACTTTAAATTTGTAAGTTTGGATAATTCAAAAGTTATGTTTTTCATACCGAAAAAAAATTGCTAACTTGATAAATCGTATTTTGATTAGCGTTGGGTTTCTTAATAGTATAATATAGAATTAAATATTAAATCTATATAGCTATTTTATTTTCGAATCAACTCAAAAAACGTAATTAACCAGAAATTCCACGATAAATTATAAATTAGAAAATATTTACACAAAGAAATAAATTTTGAATAATAATAATAAAATAAAATAATAATTAACAATATATTTGAATTTTAAGTAATACAATTTGTAGTAATAGTTGTGTGATTTTGTGTAAAAAAATAAATTATATTGTAAGTAGTTAGTATTAAATTATTAAGTTAAATATATTTTTAATTAATTAATAAAGTAAAGGAGTAACCAAAATAACCTGCCGGGGTAAAAATTGGTAGCTTGCGGAATCAATAGGTTGTTTGTCTTCTGGTGGAATCGATGCTATTATATTGTTGGATCCCCTTAACTAGGTGGCGTAAAATATTATCTTAAAAGTTATTTATCGCAGTATCGCGCCGTTATTATTTTCAGCGTAGTCATATTTTCCAAGTGTTATTATCATTTATCTATGAACCGTGTAATGCATTGGCCGTTGATCACGAAGACTGACAACTGTTCAATTTATTTGTCCATAAAATTCAATCAGCATTCACATCACTACAATAGAATCTAAAAATAAAAAAGTCGGATACGAGTAGGTATTGTATATTACATAATATTGTATTATGATCAAACTTCTGAATAAAATTACCAAAGTGATATACGACGTGCGCGTCTTGCGGAACGGTTTTATTATGCAAAGAAGCGTTAGGACCACCGATATAGAAATGGTTAGAAGATTAGACATTCTTAACGATTCCAATGTTCGTGTAAATAGGATATATTATGTTGTCATTATATAGTTAAATGACACACGGTAAAACTAAACAAATAAACAAAAACATGGTACAAAACAAAAGTTTACACAACTAGACAGTAGACAATATGTGTAATTACAATTTTAAAAAAATTATGAAGTTTAATATTAAAGCAGGATGAACATTAATATATAAATGGAATAGATTTATACATTGTTGCTTTATTCTAAACCGTTTTCGAGTAACAATAATAATTTTTACAAAATGAATACTTGTATTTTCCAAGTATTGTAATGTTTTCGTAGTATACTTCTTCAGTTACAATCCAAATTGTAAACCGATAAGCTCTCAAGAGAAAATTGAAGCCTGAGACCCATGCATGTCTGTCCCCATCGTGCAAACATACAGCATAGTACAATTTTGTTCATCAGAATCGATTATTTTTGGCTATAGTTTTAACAAAGAAGTAAATTGATGTATTAATTATTATAAAAATAAAAGTGAGAAAATTATCTGTGCTTATATGTGTCAACTTATATTAATTTTTTAATTTCGGAGATAGATATGCGAATTTTTAATCTGTTATATTTACATACTTAAAAGTTATTTATTAACAAAAAATATAAATACCCAGATTATTAATTATTATGTGTATTTTATAAAATATGTGTGGGATCATAATACTATAATATAATATAACCGTAATCATCTCTTGGGTAATTCTGAATAATTTAATTGCGTAAAAATATAAGCACATAAGTAGTATCAGTTGAACTAGAAAACGATTAAAATATTAAAGGTCGTTAGGTGTAATTCATTGTTTTATTGGGTTATTTCGGCATTTACGATTGATTCTTATTTGATGTCAATATCGATGACATAGTTTTACAATATTATTGGAAGAAATTAAAAAAATAATAACTGTAGGCATAATAATATTATCTGCGTTGAGTGTATGGGATTTCAGAGTTAACGCATTATTTGCAAAATAATTATTTTTGACCAGTAAATTCGATTTGGAAGTGAACTTTACGGTATTTATTAAATTTCTCCCAACAAAGATAAATTAATAAACTATTTATAAAAGCGTTATTAAGAGGTGAATACACTTCGTTACTAACGGCATCGTATTCAAGCATATAGAGTTTCGGATTTAGATCCATCTAATTATATATAGTGCAAAATTCGATTTCTACACTTATACGTCACGTCGGCAACCTACCGTCATTATTACGATACAATTAAATTTAACTCTGATAAACAAAATAATTATTTAATATTTCAGCTTAAATCTGATAATGACTTATAAGTTATATGCAGTTGCCGATTGTACGGCAACGACGGAGATATTATCAAGTCAACACTACATAAGAAATAATAGCTAGTCTAATGGTATCTTCTAAATCTTATTAGATTATTACCGTAAAGTACGTATTCTTTAAGAACTCCGGTCTTCTAGAATTTACAACGCGTATGGTGGTGTAACGTTGTTTTGGACGATTTCGATATAGTCCTATTTTATTCTAATATGTTATAAGTTAATTTATGCTGAGTAGTAATAATATTATGTTACCGACGGTGAAAACAGTACCTTTACACACTTAATATTCAAAACTAATTATTCGTGTCGCACGTACACACTATCCAATAACTATATTTGGGTTTACTACAGGCCGGTGACAATAGCTGATATTGTAACGCAAATACATGAAATACACTGTTATTATTTTAGAGCATTGGACAACGCACTGGATGGCGGTCGCCATCTGTAACGCGATCGATTACACGACTTTCCACCGCGATGTTTGTTTTGTTTCACACGCTGTTGTCATTACCTTTCTTAATATTCGGAATTTTTAAATAAAACAATCTCGTCGGCGATTAAAATCGTTCGAAAACAACTCTAAGAAAATGTATAACACCTTACGGTTAGCCGATTATAATAATTAATAACGTATACTAATTTTTGTTGAATTACGATCCCGTCAAACTCGTTTTGCCGCCCTACCTACTACTGCACTTACTGTATTTTCTGCATTATATTATAACTTTTATTATTATTACATTTCAGCTGCATAATATCTTTAAAACTGTTATAATTTGAGTTATTTACATTATATAATACCAAACATCTGTTGACTAATTAGATATTTCGAATGTTAACAATTCTATTAAATTTAATGTCTGTCGTTTGTCCTCTCGTGCGATTTGTAATCGACATAGTTAATTTTTATTTAATATACGCGTTTTAAACAATCTTTCGTGATGATATTTATATAATTATTCAATTATACGTAAACATGTGTATTGTGCGTATCGAATAATATACAAAATACGGTAATTTTATAACAATACATACAGAATCTGATATTTACTACGATAAAATATTTTTAAGCTACCAACTTATTTTTGTGCACAGTTAAATCAAATCAAAACTCATCCATTCGAATATTAATTTGTTTTAAACACACATTTAAAATTTAAAATTAAATTATCAAACCTTTATTAATAATATCATAGAATATTAGATAAAATCATTTAATATTTTGTTTATAGTAAATAATCAATATAATATTATGATAGTTGAATTATTTTGTTTTAACAACCACTAACAATCATCATTTTATAGTGAATTATATTTCCAATGTTCCTAAAATATGATGAATCGATACTGCCACGCGCCATTACAATCGTTTTGTCCTGATGACATAAGTTGTATTAACGGGCGTTGGTATTAATTATAATTGCACAGTTCAATATTAAACGCATATCTACTGCAGCGCACTGTAATAATAATTGACGATCACTGCAATCCAATTAAAATAAATAATGTGTCTAACATCCCGTGTCTAACTTTCTATAAAACTACGAGGACGATTTAAAAATATTGATTATGAATAGGGTGGTTAAGAAAATTCACCTCTACAGTTGTATTTGTACTATGTACGTTGTACATTGAACAGCCAATCTGATCGATACTCCATATAATACGGTGCCCGTAGCGTGCGATCCTTTTATAGACGCTGCTAATTCCTGTGGGTTCGCAATGGTCCTGTATGGTTTGTACTGTAACTTTTTTTCATCGTTGCAGCTCATTCATTTAAGGCAAACCATCTATTTCCCACAGTGACTAGTAGCATAGTACATTTGTAAAACGCTTTTTTTCTGAAAACTACAATGATATAAAACCACCAATAGTATACGCAAATGATTTTACTGAACTCCGTTCCGACTGACACCACCGTTATATCGATAGTTTTCTATAGCTTTCTACAACATTGAAAGTAATTTTCTGTGGTCGGGAATTAATAAATAATAAGCGTCATTTGTCAATTTAATCTTTTTCGTGTGTAAAAATTTAACTAAATATTGTATAAAGTTACGTCGTAAATTATTAAATTGATTTTAATTGTAAATATTCAGCTTAAACCAAAATATGTGTTTTTCACGTCTAATGATGTTAAGATAAATTACTTAATATGTGTATTACAAAAGTAGTCGCATGTTATACATTTTAATCATTTATCAGGTCTGTAATTTTACATACTTTTTTTATATACAATTTGATATCAGTTTATCAAATTTTAAATATTTTTAATTTTTTTATACATATACAATATCTATACATAAAATCAACTACAGGTATATTATAATTGTTCACTTGCCTTAAAAAACTAAAAAAAAATCATTATATCTGTACGAGTAAACCGTTTATGAATAATTTTAAAACATTATTAAACAGAACACAATATTATTATCTGTAAGCTATTTTTATTTCAGTTTAATTACTAAAAATTTTATCTAACAAAATATGTAAACTAGCTCGTATCTGACATGTACATTGAAGAGAGCTGTACACTTTAATATTATTACAGCAACAGCTGAGAGCATAAAAATATACAAAGCGATTAAATTCATGTAAATCAGTTGAAGTCTCTACAAATTTAAATAATCTATAAGTGTAGAGAGCTTATATTTTACATAAGTCCGGAAATATAGTGCAGTTTCAGTTTCACCAAATTTTAATTTAGAGACGGTAACATTTAATTATATATGTATTAACATCATAATATAGTAGGTACCTTATAGTTAATTATGTTTTTAGTCAATTTGGTTTTGTTTTAATGATATAATTATGCATACATACATGCATACATCGACTGGCTCACATTAAAACGATCACGCTTAATACATTTTAAATATGTGTTTCCGATTTTTTTATTATCGAAAAATAATGATATTAATCGACCATTATGATTATTGTGTATTTTTTATTCCAAATATTACAGTTTTATTTAGTTTATTATTCAGATTATGTCACACTTTTTTCATTTGCGAACCTATGCGCGTTACATCAATAATTTATTATCATAAATGCATAAGCGTTTTAATCGCCATTATAGTTGTTTCATTGGCTGTCCCGAAATCAGTGAAAATTCAACACTAAAATTTAAAAATCGATTAATACATACATTTTTGTGTTTTTCATAAAAGTTTTATGAAATATTAAATACAACAAAATATTCTATGAAAAAAAAAATTATATTCTTGAATCTATTATAATATGAAGCAAAAAAAAAAAAAATATATCACTGTAGTTAAACATCGAATGTTACGAAACGACTATGTTCATATAAGCAAGACAAGCTGAACTCTTACGTTTGGCATTTTCGCATGATATGTAATATATACCACTTGTATACCGTGCAATAATAATATTATTACTCGTCGCGGCAATCGGATGTGGGTACGTATTATATATTTTATAGAGAAAAATTATGTATGTAGAACATCGACTTAGCGGCGATGGCGTCTATATCGGCGAGAAGATAAATAGGCAATAACAACTATACATTATTATGTTATTATGTTTAAATACCTAGAGGTGACGACCGTCGTTGTGAGGTGGGTAGTCGATCGGGCGACATAATATTTCGTAATAAATGACAAGTATATAATAATAATATCCACCTATCGACACCTATAGCGAGCACAAATGGGTTAGGTTGTGGCGATGGACGGTATTATTGTAGTTACTATATTAATATAGGTATGTATATTATTATTTTATATTATATTAGTGGAATACTCGGTTGACCTTGAAATAATTAACCAGTACCGAGATTTCGGTCGTTACCATATTAGCGGACGGACGGGACGTGTTCGCGAGTATCGATCGTTCGTTGGTTTTAATTACTGCGGTGGGGGCTATGATGTTATTATAATTTATAAAATTATAATATTATGATCAATGATCGAAGTGAACATTATAATATTATACGGTGAAAGGGCATAGACGCGAACCGCGCGACTTACGGTAAATCTGAACGACACACCGTTGATTACAATATTATGTAGGCTGCGCAGTATATATAGACATATTGATACCTACTATATTTTTTTTCTCAACGTCCCTTATTTTTCGTTCTAAACTTACTCGAGACGAAAATGAGATAATACTCTAATACGTAGCGCATCATAATAATATAATATAAACGGTTCACCTTATGTGTGTGTGTGTGTGTGTTATACTCGTATTGTATGTATGTATTAAACCCGATTAAGTAACACAACTTACAAACCGTCAAGAAAGATTTATTATTTTGTAAAAGAAATATTCCCAACGTATTTTTTAGTGTATATCTTTCATCTTATACTACCAAACGCTCTGACGGTTGTAAAACGTATACCGCGTTGTCATAACATTAATCGAAACATTTTTTTTTTTATTATTATTATTATTATTATTCATCAGTTTTAAGATTCAAAAAACACGCTCAATTAATCCTCTCTCCGATAAAATTAATTTCACAATTCGTTTAAAATTAAATACTCTGTTACAAAAAAAAAAAGGAGTCTTTTATTAAAGCAAAGTTTCGTTCCTGTTCAAATATGTCTTACATTTGTGTATACATGTATACACGGAATATTTAATGGAAAATATCTGAGATTGCACAATATTATAAAAAAAAATAAAATGTTTTGGTTAATAAAAGTCGGTTCCGAATATTATAATTTATTTTCGTAATAAGAGAAAATGCATTATGTTTTACTTTATTTGTCGACCGTGTTATATTAATTTTCATTTTAAATTGATTATCGTATTTCATAATGGTTAAAATTGAAGGTGTATAGAAAAATATTTGTTTCAAATACTCATGTAAATGATACACATAGGTAATATTATAATAAATACACTTGCAATAAAAAAAATTTAAAAAAAAAACGTTATCCGATAAATTTGTATCATCATAAATCATAATCACATAAAATATGATTATTGAAACCATTTAAATTTTAACTGATATTATTTGAACCTAAAATGCCAGAACGATGGAATTTTTTAAGCCTAATACATTCTACGTTTCTATAAGAACAAACGAAATTATATACATAGGATATTAGATATAAGAATATCATAAAATAGTATGTACTATATCATCTTAAAATATAAAAATCTTATAATTACACATCTTATAGGTATACTGCTATTATGCATCCATGTTTCTTGGTTGAATAACGGTTTCACACACAGCTCAAAGGTTTTATGACGACTAACTATTACGCTTAACATTGAAGAAAATGTCTTCCTTAATTGGTTTCGAGCAGAGCAAAATTCATTTCCTAATCTACGAAAAGGAAAATAATTAATGGCATTACGCTATGTCGTATATATAAATTAATTAACACGTGCATTGGCAACCAAGAGATTTCGTTTAAGTCGGGCTGAGATTTCATCATTTTTTAGGGATCGTGAATTATTATTCAAAAGTATTTACCCCTTAAACTTTTAAATTCGCCCCTTAAGCTCGAAAGATTTATTTCGATATTATGGCGTATACCTATGTGTTCGAGTTTAGTTTACACCACAATAAAATATTATATTGATAATCCATGTGCGATATAAAGTGAATAATATATATCGTATGTCTTCCATTTACGCGTAGTGTGTTTATCAAGTATTGACTGATGCAAGACATTTGATCATTGAAAATATAAAGGACAAATTATAACAAATGTATTATTATAAGTAAAATATAATAACAATAATTAATAACTTATTAACCGTGTACCTCAAAATCATCGTTATCTTTTTAATAAATAAGTTATTCAAATACTCTATCTCTCGTAATTCTAGTTTGTTTGTGTATTCGATTATTTATATGAAATGAAACCGCTTCTAATGACAACAAACAACGCATGTTTGTATTTTATTGCCATCATGCAAAATTTAGGGTAGTTTTAATTCAAGACTTAACTTTAATTCAAATACTGACCATCGTATGTGTTAAGATTTGTGTTTAATCGATTGAAACATCGTTTCCATCGTCCAAGGTAATTCTCGACGACACCATATCGTGAGTCATAATTCACATCGATTTCTTCCTTTTTTAAAACTTTAATTAAATCATTATTATTGAATAATATGCGATAAAATTAATAACTATTCCGGTGTAACGCGTAATACGCTGAATTATTCTTTTATACATAATACATATGTATATATTATAGAACAACTATATATAGTAAAACTCTCGATGATATGTACAAAAACAGCGCTTTAGTACAAAATGGTAATGGTTTTTTTCACTCCAGTCATGTAAGTGTTCCAGTTACCTGAGGCTAATTGGATACGTGCCTACAGTAACGATTTTAATTTACATATTACGTGTCTATACGTCCTCTGCACTGAGTAGGATTAGAACAAGAGAAACGCGATCGAAACAGGGTTCGTGTTCCTAAACGGGAATATACATAGGAATATACACGCAACGAGAATATAAATAAATACATTTTGAGAGAAGAAAATGTTAGATTAATACCGAAACGCGTGTCTCGCTGCGAACTTTTTGGAACTCAAAATCCCGAATCGCCACCGTTATATTATCGTCTAAATCATTTTCGAGAATACTGACCTTCTTATAATCCGGAAACTGTACATGTATTGCGTAGACGACACGGAAAACGCATTTGATACGTGCTTAAACTTTTCTTGATTTTTCTTTTTTTCTTTATGAAGGACTGTTCTCAAGAGGTCTCTCTGCGTAGTTTTCGAGTTCAACGCGTCCGGAAAACAATTAAACATTTGAAGCACAAAAATACTCGTGGGTTGACAAAATGTCAAACCGTGAGCTCCTTCTCGTGTGAACGACCCTGGCACACATATTATATATTATATTGTATCGTATTTGTTACGCCTGTAGTGTAATAAATTCCAAATCTTGAACCTTATAGTACAGAGGAAATCACAAATCAAACGGCGGCTGCACAAAACGGAAATATAGTTACTTATTGCAATGCGACGACGGCGAGTCGGCGAGGCACATAGGTATGACCGCGTGCTAAATAATAATAATAATAATAATAATAATTTATAATGCATGATAAATACGTAATGCGAATTAACTACAAAACGAATGATAGATATATTATTACCATCATGATGCAACGACCATTTATAATGTTATACATTTCAAGTACAAAACAACTCACTGGTATTTAACTATTTTTTCCGGTAATTATACCAGTCTATCATCATCGAATTGAACTCCATAAACGGTTAAAGTCCGTACATACTATTCGGATATTTATCAAACATAATTTTCAGACACTCCCAAATGTGTAGCACAAGGATTTATCTGCAGAAAAAAGTTGCTATCGTTTAATGTTTACATCATCACTGTTAGATTGACTAAACCGATGAATGTATTGATTTTACATTGATCTTAGTTTTTTTTTTTTTTTAATTTTTTTTATAGTCTGACTATGTCACTCTTAGAAGCAATAAAAATGCTTAAATATTTTTACACAGTAAATGATTTTTGGTAGCAAACTTATTTGATTCTTTAGAAAAAGTGACTGAATGTCAAGTATTCCTATTTTTTTTTCAAACTAATCCGGAAAATAAATTGAAAATTGTTTTTTCCCCTAAACCAGTTTTTAAGCAAATCGATTTTGTTTTTTTTTTTTTTTTAACAATTCAAAACAAATAACATTAAAGATTTTAAATTATGACCAAATATTCATATTTACAAGATCTAGGATGAAATTCAAAAATAAAATATAATAATTTAAAATACAAGATATCACATTCTTATAGCAATTAAAAAAAAAAATACATTGTCATAATGTTTTTACAGGCATTTAGAGTTTAAATTTCGATAAAATATATTATTTTAAAGTTATAATTTGTTGTAATTCCAAAAGTAGTATTCATTAATATTCTTTTGTAACTTTGACATTGTTTTCGCTACGTTTATTATTATTTACTTTATATAATTACATTTTTAAAATATATACATTAACTTTCCAGTATCAACACAATATTACAATACAAACCTATTTACATTGGTTTATATAATATGTGCATAATCGATATTGCCTTATTATAAGTTAATAACAGCTAATAATATTATAACAAATTAGTACATTATAATATATGTGATTTGTTTTTCTGATTTTGGTCAACCTATACATTGTTACTAATAGCATTATAAATATATTATGAAATATCCTTAGAAGAATAGACTGGCGAATCATTTCCGCTCAGAATAGTTCTTCCTGTACAATGGTTTATTATTGAATTCATATTTAACAATCCTTTATAGTGACATACTCAATGACATAAGACACTCTTTTCTATACAGTAGAGCGAGTTCCATAATTGTTTTATTTAATTAATAAATCGACGTATTTCATTTTATTTGTAATTTATTTATTTTTTTATTTTATTATTAATTAATCCGCGGCAATAAAGGCCATTGGATGGTTTTTATTAATTTGTAGGTGGGAGAAACGGTAGGTTAAAACACGTTTGTTTGTATGTGTGGCAAGGATTTGTCACTAAAATCCCGGATGGGTGACCACCCGGGAGCTAGCAACACCGGCCGATACGTACACTCAGAGCGTTTCCGCAGTTGAGTGTACGATCGCACCACACCAAGCCGCATGTAATTTATTATTAATCCTGATTCCTGAAGTGCTAAATATCGAGAACAAAGTTGTGATGATAAAATAACAAAAATGAATCGTAGGAAACCAAACGAAGTGATAATTATTAAAACCTAAATAACTTGATAAATTTATAACATTTAATTTATCACGCTTTAATATCGTTGATTGTTTTGCGAGTGTAATTGAAGCGGTAAAGGAACAAAAAATTCCGTCCATATAAAAGCTTATATTGCCTATATTATTATATATCTATATTTTATTTTTGTAAGAAGAAAACAAAATTTTTTAAAAACAAAAACGGTTTTCTCGGAATTATCATATTGTAGTTTGTTTTTCTTTTTTAGATATACCCTATGTTATATATATATATGTCATATGACAAAGAAAATGTATCAAGTGTTATCGCTCGTCGATTGTAGTAAATTATAATTTGTTGTATTTTATTTTAAATTATAATACATACATGTATTATTATAATAATAATGCGCACAGTGTATTTAATATGTGACACCTACACGCATACGTTTTTTTTATGGAATACTCCAAGAAGATTGGTAAAATAAAAAATATAATACATTATAGAAGCTCGGCGTACGCACATCACGCAAAGTATTTAATAATGGTAATAATATTTAGTTAAATGCCTCGGAGTCTTTCTCGGGTGCAACGCGTTTTCGAAGACAAATAAAATAATGCATATAATAACATATTATACACGAAGCATATACTATTTGCACATATGGGCGTGTATTTCTCTTTCGTCGATATGTTACGATACGAAAATCAAACGACGTACACATATAAATTTGTTTAAAATAACCGTAGTCGTATAGATAATGATAATAATTACGGTGACCATACGTGCGTACCTACTTATTTTTATAACCTAACCTATCAGGACGTACTTGTTTTCATTATTTTATGTCTTAGCCTGCTGTAAATGGTTTTAATCGGTACAGCTATAAAATTATACACATGTAGGGTAGGTAACTACTTATTTTCACAGATGTGTGCTAAAGATGCCATATCCGCGATTGTTGTCTCCGTATATTATGAACATGCAACACAGCAAATATGCGTTCAAAATAACTAACATTGTGTTTTTAATTTAAATATTAGAGTGAAATAACATTTTATCAAACTTAAAGCTACCATGGAACATTTAGATATATATCTAAATCATTTAGTGTATGCCCGTATTCAAAATACATAATTTATATTAATTCTTCAAACAAATCTATAATACCACTACCACGTTTGTATTAACAATGACAATAATGATATAATGTTTGTTGTGTGTAAACTTCGACATAACAATTAAGATTTCCAACCAAACTATAACTGATATAAAAATAAAATACATTGAACATTTTTTATAATGTGGTAAAACACCATGAATAATAACGCATTTGATTTTTACTCTTTCATCTTTCACTTATAATAAAATTCATTTTTAATGAATTTAGGTTAAATTCTGTAACACACTCGTGCGTACAGTCCCCTTACGCCGTACACTTTTTATTTTTTGCTGAATACTATGTCAAATGACCGAGTTATTAAAGTGTACTTGATTATAAAATGTAGTTTGTTCTTTAAACCACGTCTGATATCAGTATTAAATACGCGACAGTTTCTAAAATCTAAAATCTACTTAAAACATATTTTAAAGTACCTAGATTTATAATAATACCATGTTGAAATACTTAAAAGTAAGTGACGTGATAAAATAGTTTTGTGCGTTTGAGTAATACTTTACACGCTCTTTAGTTTTTTTTTATTATAACACTGTAGGCATCTTAGAGTTAGTATCAATGGTATTTATTTACCAGTGCATATAGGTAGTGTTTTAATTTTTTTTTTTCTAGTATAGGATCGCTAACATTTTCCGGATTACCGATACTTCAGCATGCCATAATTGGGTATGCTAAAAATGTTATGACAGTAACGGTACATCGTAAACTGCGTCAGCCCTAACCACCAATGGTTCGTTCTGGTATAAAACAAAAAAAAAATAGTTTTAATGTTTTACAGCCATGGCCGACGTTTTTCATTCCATTTATTTTGTACAGTATAAATCAAATGACAATTACTATATATTATACATAGTCGAACAGCAAAATGGAGACTTCGGACGTAATAAATATTTCCCACTATAATAATTATATACCATTATATAAACTATGACATAATAAATCCACAATAACAATAATCGTGAACATTTATGAGCACTCAATATTTTATGTTCCTATTTGAGTATTTTTTTTTTTGTCCCTATTATTTAGAATCTTAAGTAAAAAATTGAAATTTATTTATATCATACAAAATTTACGAGTTTCTGGGTAATAAATGCACATTTCGTCTTATTAATTCAGGCCAATAAATGTAAATATACATTTTTATTTTGGCTTAAGTTTTAAAAGTATGTTACTTATTTTTGTCAATAATCATATTATTATTCAAGTAAAAAGTCGTAATTCTGTTACTAGAACTTGTTTAACATATTATTCTGTTACTACGCCATTCGATTTGTAATCATATTCTGATATAGGTAAGTAGATTACATATAATACATTAAACTTTAAAATGCAAGAAAGAAAATGTTTTCTAAAAGTATAAAGTTTTAAACTCGAAACTAACATTTTAAAATAATGATTTAGGTACTGGTAAAATGTATAGTTGTTATATATAAATACATATTTATATAAGAAACGTATATATCCAGGTGCACCACCCTTATGAAAGTTTACAGTCGCTTAATGACTGGGACGGATTGAGCCCTTTTAGAAAGTCTGAGAAAAACTTTCATACGGCTCTATAATTGTACTGCAGTGATATATTAAATATATAATACGGTATACTCGTAAACCTAAATATAGTAAATATAGTAAAATATAAAAATAATTTTTATATAATGATTGAAACAATAATATTTACTTTCAATATGTTCACAGTCAAAACAAAATAAAGTATCTAGAGTTTAAATTTTAGATTTTAGACAAGATTATGCAAATTAAAAATATTCTAAAAAGACATTTGTAATTTGTATAATAATTTTTTTTTTTTTCGTGCAGTTTACAATAACAAAATATTGATAATTTTAAGTATTAAATTGAAATTACATTCTATACCTAGTAACTAATTGCTCTTAAATTTTTGGCATTGGAAATTGTTTGATTTTCAATTCAAATTTAATCTAGAACGTGCTAATATAACGTTGTTCTCTGCAGTTATTGTCGTTTACCGATCGTTACTTTGATTTTTTTGTGTACAATTTTTTTTCTGCAAGGATTAAACATCCGTAATTTCTCTCGATATAAAAAGCGTTTAATCTAAAAACATCAGTTACATAATTACTTTTTAACGGTGTCAGTGTAGTTGTTGTTAATAAGTCACGGAAATAATGGACAATGTGTTTTCCGTCGTGACGAATCAGTAATCTCGTATTCCCATCTTACCTAGTAGGCTTTGGTTGTATTACTCGTATCAATTGTATACTAGTTCGACAAAAATAAGATTGAGTTCAACCTATTTCTGGTAACATTATTAGTTCACTCAATAAATTTTTTTGAGAATCTAAATCACATTGATAAGTTGTAATATGAAAAATCATTGAACAAAAACTATTTTATATTGACATGTTATGGAACTTTTGTAAGTTATAATAGTTTTCATCTCTGCCGTAGGGAATAAAGAATATACGTTTAGTTAGTTGTATGATAGTTGTACGGTACAGCACGACGATAGAAACTGTCATTCAATTTTCAAACAAATGCGAAATGCGGGCGAAGGGAACGGGAAACAAATAATAGTGCAATATACACCTACCTATATGGCTGGGATAAATGTCCGGAGTCAAAGTTCCGCCGTGAGATATTATATTCACGTATAAAAAATCAGGTGAAATCGATTTGCTGCGTCACGGCAAGCATTCAATAACGCAACAGTATTTTACAGGATGATTTTCAAGGATGTCAACAACAATATTTTATTCAATTACTTATCTATTCGAATTCTATGTTTTGTTGTTTTTAAATATACTTAATAATTATATTTTCAAATTATTGAGATATTTTTTGTTACTACCAAGTGATGTTTTATAAGCTATATCATACAAAATTCTGTTTTCAAATGAAAACATCCTTCTATCTTTGTTTACTTTAAATTATTTAATTAATTTTTTTTTATACATAATTGAAAGTAGACAAATGGAAAGTGGGTTGTTTTAAAAATATTAGTTTGTATCTTCACAAAAATCTTTTGTATACAACAACAAAAAAATTAATTTATGTACTTTAAATACTTTAATAAGTATACTAAAAAATTCCAAAAGTAAAATTTTTAGTCGCATATTATTGAAGTAAAAAAAAGAGCAAACATACTTAGTAAATCACTCTGTATACACAGTGTATACATAGTCTGTATACTCGTCGGTATACTATTATTGTTGTCATTGTAAAAGTATATACAATATATCGAGTGGTTTGCTCATCGACAATGACATTAATAAATCTAATAAGGGGTAGTGAGAGGAGTGAGTTCACGAAAAAAATAGTACTTATCCACAACCGACGACTATAACACGGTTCGCGGCCGAAATCGTAGTTATCGCTAGAACGAAGACGCGTTTAGACGAAACGAAAATATTAGATCGAGAAAGCGCGGAGAAAAAATATTGAATGCAAAAAATATTACGGTGGCGCAACGTTCAATTGAAAATACATATACACAACTATTATACATTTTATTGTATTGTAATACACGTCTACTAAGATTACATCCGGTACTGAGATTTTGTACGTCGTTTTACGTTCCTGGTGTTGGTGCGCCGACGATGTTCCACGTATAATTTACACGCTAATCGGAGGCGGAATTAATTTCGTTACAGGTAAAAACAGTGCCGGCGCTTAACCGTTTCGTTGTACAATGATAGCCCGCAGAGACCGCGATGCCAAAAACGATTTGAAATTGTCGGCCGATCGTCGAATATGTTACCAAATTATAATAACATTATAATATTATTAAGTCGTATTCGCGTTGGTTGTTTCTCGCGATCGTTACTAAAACGGTTTCAGCGCTCAACCGATTATTAATTGCCGCGGCGAATCCACTACGTGATACATTTTATATTAACATAGGTTAATATGACATTTGTGAAAAGCGAGTATACATAATACACGCGAATTGTTAAAAATTACGTAAACAAGAATTAATCATTTGATGATGGTCAAAAAATTTTCACTTTAAAGTTGGTGAGAACTGAAAATTTTGTTACGACAATTATTATATTGTGTATTCCCCGACTGCCTTTCTATCGCCGATTGTACACAACTATTTCATCCTAATAACTTAAAATCGTCAATATTTTTGATAAAAACACGAATTTGACGTAAACCACAGTATAAGAATTTTCATAAAACGCTATGAGTTGCACTTTTATTTTAGGTATGACAGATTTTTTTAAGTTTCGAAATTATACACTACATTTTTACGGTCTTATAATAGACATTACCACTTTGTAATTTAAACTTTTAATTCAATTTCAAATTAATCTATCAAACAAGTCAAACATAATATGAATTATGATACATATCGTATGGAATCAGTTAATATACGGAAACTACATCATAATATACGAACAATTTTCTCGAACAAATATTTGTTTTATACATATCGTTAAATCGTTATGGACATTCAGGGTTAAGTATCGCATAACTCACGCGTAAATTATGACCAACAATTTTCCAAAGAAAATTACACTTGTAAAAGAACAATAATAATAATATTAATAATATGTATAGGTGGTCTCTATTTTATGGCACTTGAAGAGGTTACTTTATGTAATAAATCGAAATTTAGTAGAAAATTACATTCACAAAACATGCGGTGGAGTAGAAAATTAGAGCCATTCCGCACAGTTTTTGGTTAGGTCTACAATGCGCAAAATACTAATTGAACAAGACTTTCAATTGACGTTGAGGCATTAAGTTTACGATTTAATGTAATTTGAAGTTTGAAAGATTGAATCCTATTTCGTTATTACGTTTCACAACTCATTAGATGTTTTTAAACGGACGATAATAAATTATATTGCCCTTATCTAAATTTAAAAAAGTATGTTTTAGGATAGATTAACCCCGGTGAAAGCCATTATTATAATATTATATTAGAAAGCTATGAAAAATAATTAATAATGCATTTTGTAAACATTAATGCTTAATATTGTGGATTGTACCACGAATGACCATTTAGAGACAAATAAGTTGTTCTTCTTGTAAACGCTTAAATACTAGCTTAGAAGGGAACAAATAAGTCATAGGCGACGGTATTTTGGTTTCAATAACAATGACATTTATTTCATAATAAACTATTTATGATCAAACTAAGTATTTCGAAAGTTTCATGTGACATATTTATTTGCTCAAAATTTGACAAAGATCTAGATTTAAAAGTTGGATATTTTCAAATATAATTATGTACAATTATTATTAATTATACTTATTGTCGACTATGGTAAATGAAAAAATAGAGTTGGAGAGCGCAATGAGTAACACCAAAAATATATAATAATGAATAGTTAAATACTTATAAATTATTATCGTTTCGTTCAGTATTTCAAATTAATATTACAGAAAAAATTATTTTAAGTATATAATCTATTGAGAATTAAGTTCATCAAAAAATAATGAAAATTATGAGATACTGCAGCTTTCCATGTAATAATACATTGAATTGTGAGTTATCCCTTTAAACTATTATTAACATAATAATACAAGTGATATACGAAAAATACAATAAAGAGATTTTATATTTTAGAATATATATAGTATATATATGATATAATATTATATTATAGTATCTGTAAGTAATTCCTACATGTCTTTTTACTTATAAAATACTATTTTATTTGAAATTTACATATTACAATGAATATAAGCATGTTTATCGTTTGTAGTCTCATAAAAATGACTCGAAATACTTAACTATGTATATATTAAATACATATATAGAAATACTAATTTTATACGATAAAATCCCATTCATGTGTGATAAATAAAACGACGTAGGTACAATAATACCGATAATAGGTATACTATATAATTATAGTATTCTGATGAGTAAATTTAAAAACCGTAATTTAATTCAAAATCAAATAAGTTAAATCGGATGCGATACGCCATTATTTGGCCTTCGAGACGTTTGTAATCACAGTTAACGAAAAAAAAATGTCTTTAATTTGATTAAAACTATAAACGACTTGTTTTCCTTGGCCATCAAGTCGACTACGTACACAAGCGCTGTGGACGTGGGAGTCTATTCTTTGGATCATCGCAAACAAAATAATATTACAATCATCCATCTTATTATTCGTATAAGCAAAACTATAAACACGACGACACGATATGTTATGGTATGATAGTATCTGCCACGGTAATCGTAAGATATAATATAATATAACAAAAATTATTATTGTTTATTATTTTATTACAAAATCGATTTGCCTCGATTTAGCCACTTTTTTGCACTGCTTTAAAATAAACGTTTAAATTTCGATATCTTCTTTTAAGAATTAATTTAACATGATAAAAAACTTGCCTTTCCTTATACCTCCAATTATTCAATAACATAGGTTTAACGGCATAGAGTAAAACTGTGAAAACAAAAACTTGGAGTTATTAAAAATTGTTAATAGAACGTTATATAGTAAATAATATATGCTATCCACATCTTACAAATGCTCAACAAAGCAAATTTCATACTCAGAATAATCAATTTTACACTGTTATATTTAATAAGAAAAGTGAATCAAAATATTAAGTTAAGAATATTATCAAAGGCCCCGCACTACGTAGGATTTTTGATATTTCAATTTTAAAGCAGATCGGTTTATGTTATATTGCACGTTATTGTAGTTGAGTAAACATTCGAATTTTTATATAAAACCTAAATGTACATGCTTACATTCATTTTATTTTATTTTTCACATAATATTTAACTTAATTTATTATTATTATTTAAAAATAGTCAATATACAATTATAAATTGATTAAATCAATATATCTGTACATAGTTTTATACTATTTTAAGCCATATTCATACATTTTTTTTAAATAGTTTTTTTTTTCAATCATATTTATCGTATGGTTGGAACACACGTACACACGGATATTTTTATCTTACTTATAAACCCAAGCCTTAGTATTAACAAAATAATTGATCCATTCAAAAACCTGAACCATCTGCAAAATTGTCTACCTTTTCATGCTTATGTTTGAAAGTAAATTTAATGAATTAAAAAATGGCTATTAGATTATGTTAATAAATTTGAGAGTGTTATAGTTGATAACTAATATAGAGGGTGTGAAAAGCCGAAGCACTATGATAATTTAAGCCTTAAGGTATATTAATTAACTTGGAACTTTATTTTATGTTCCACCAGAGTACCGCTATTAATTTTGTTCTAAGTCAAACATTCATCTTTAAATTTCTATTTAAAAGCATTAAAAATAAAAAATCATCTGATTAACAATTCACAGTAAAAAAGGGTAACTCTCATTATAAAAAAAAAAAAAAAACTTGAAGTTTGAATTATCAAAGTCTATAGGATACTCCATTAAATGGTAAAATAAATCTAAGTATTTGAAAATAATGTCTTTATGTATACCCACTTATAAATTCCGAAAACCAGAATTTACATATTTGCATTTTTAGAAAATAAAATGGTTTAAGCGTCTTTATTGAATTACGGTGAATAGCTCTTAATATTATTATATGCTGCTGTAGTATAATAACAGTCAGAATATAATTAATTCAATTGACAAATATAGAATTTGCGAACAAAATCACGTTGCGAGCTTTATCGACAGTTTCACCTTACGTTTAAAAACTTTGTCTTACAATATTCGCTGTAGTCATAAAATGAAATCGAATTTGTTTGTGTTTTATACCTTACGAGTCATCATCACCAACGGTATATCTTCATCCCACGCTAGCACCATAATATTATATACCATGTTATACGTATAAATACTTAAAATTGTTATATATTATTATAAATAAAATATATAATTCGTTCCGACTGACCCCCAGGTCCAGTGAACATAATTTTGTCGTCTGAAAAATGTCAGAGAACAATTACTATTACCTAGTATATAATAATGGGCATATCAGGTCGGTCCCGCAGAGATTTTTACTATCCGGTGCCCACGCGCAATGCAACGACGATATTTTTTTTTTTTTGCATAAAATGTATAGAACAGAAGATATTATTACTATTATTATTATTATGAGGTGGTTGTACGGGGATTTCTCGCCGACGATCGTAAACTTAATGTGAAAATGTAATAGTTTCGCGTTGTCTGGAGCTATAAAACTGGAAGGGCGTATCATTGTATTGGACGGATAACTGCGTTTCGACGAGTAAACACGTCATATTCTCATAATATATTATTTATTATTATTATTATACTTAAAGTGTGTATTATATTTGATTAGAAAAGAAAAGCAAATAGCCGTTCACCGTTCGTTAGCCGTTTGGGTCAAACGCATACGTACTACTCAGTATTTACACTAAACATAATGACTTTTTAACGTTAATAATGTTATAGTTAGTTTTTAAATTTTAAAAAACAGCTTATTTTTTCAACCCTTGTAGGTATTATATATGGTGACTCTTACATTAATTTCGAATTATTTCACGAAAAGTGAATAATTTTTTGTTGGTATAATATAGGGTTTCCATTAGTTACAGAAATTATTATTTTTTTTTTTTTAATGATATAGACAAGACAACCTTCCGTGCGTATCTGTGTTAGTATATAGTATTTAGTCTATTGTTTGAATGTAGGTAAAACAAAATACAATGGGCCTTGTGTTTATATCTTAAAGACTCAAACAATATTTGACCGATTTTGATGAGAGTTTTTTTTATAGATGCCAAAAAAAATTAAAAGGTTATTTAAATTCTTGTTAAAATATAGGTACTTAATTGCAAAATTTGCCACAGGCTGATTGCCCATCTTGGTCGAAATGGTTCTCAAAGAAAGGTTTACCGATGGCTATTTGCTCGTGAAATGAGGTACGCTAAAACCAAGATATTGTATACCTACCGATATAGCACCGTTTGTTTATTTATTCCGGGCCGACGTCAATATAATATGCAGCTAGTATAATATATAAATATTACCATTACATAATTACTCATACCGTCGTACGCACCTCCTTTAGTGTAACGTTATTAGTTGTTATGATAATGCAGTCCCCTTCGCAGCTGTGATACCGCAGGAAAAAAACTCAACAGTACCGATTTCGCTTAGAATAGAATAAATATTAATAAAATATGGGATTTGACGTATTTTCGTTTTAAAGTACCTCAGTCCACAAGCATCCGACATTTCGGTGTCAGTATACCTATCTACTTCGGTTCGTAGATAAATCCGACCGACAACCACCTGTAGCAGATTAGATACAACGGTCGGTGTATTTCGGTTTAAGTATAATAACTTCACGAGCTAATCGGTTTAGGAGTACCTCCGCTCGCGAAAATGAACAATTTTAAAATAACTTTACGTAACCTACCTCGTATTTCTAAAAACAATTTCTGAATTTTCGTCAAAATCAGTTGAGTAGTTTTTGAATCTTTAAACCACGATTACACATACATAACGTACGTATAGTTTAATTTATATAGATGGCCAATCTATTTACGGTCACTAACATAATTGCATGATAGAATCATGAACAAAAAAAAAATTTTTTTAAATACTTAAGATAAAAATTCATTCAGACAAAATTGTGAATTTTACACACGAGTTCTAAATTATTCTTCATAACTATAAAGAAAATCTCTAAACTGAAATCATTATACCAATATAACTTACACTTTCCGACCACGAATCACGATACATGTACCTTACTAGATTAACCGTAAGGAGCAAAAGAAAGAAAATCGATCATCTAATGATCACCCTATGGTACTATCGTTATTTTATTCTAATATAGATCAACACAGTTTTCTGAAAAACACGTTCGTCCAAATACTATACAAAAAGAAAATGTATTCAATTTGGGTGGATTGATCTTTTTATAAATTATATTGTTGTGCAATAATCAATTTCAAAATAAAAATAAAACGAAATAATCGTAATCTTACTGGGTCAATTAGTCGAGCTCGGTAGTGGGTTTAAACTATCAAGTACCTAATAATAATTTTATTTATCGGAAATATTGAAATTTCAACATATAACATGAAAGTATCAAAAATATTTAGTTTTGCTAGAGTTCATGAAATTCCTTTTTTTTTTTTTTTTGTTGTAATGTTTCGAATACCTTTGTATAATATGTACATTGTACATTATTTTATCGAATTAAATATCGAAATCCAAATTCTTGAATTAAATTAAATTCCATTCTGTACGCTTTATTTCATGCTATACTGCAGTACGAAAACGTATTCTCAGTAAGCATTATAATGTAACAACAAGTCAACTACCTATATTACTTCACATTGATATTTATTTTATTATGGTAATAATAGGCTTAAATCAGAGCCGTCTGAAATTTAAGAGATATTGATTTATATCTCTAGATAAAAAAGATAATTTATTAAAATATTTAAACATAAATAATGATACAATTTAATTATTTTGCGCATAAAGTGTTGTTAATATTGAAACGTGTGCTTTTATGTATAATTTCACTACGAAATATAAGTAATTGAATTGTTGAAGTACTAAAAATACCTGAACGGTTGCACTATTGTTATACCTAGTTGTTTCTCCGAATAGATCTATACGAAAATTCGTCGATTTGAAACAGTATGCGACAATGCTGATTCAATTATTTAAATGGAACGAATATTTGTAATAATAGTGAGTACTGAGTAGTAAATCTTCGCGTAAAAAGGTTAAAAATATTTTATTAGTAAATATTTATTTGAATTTTGAAGTGTTGGTGTACGAATTAATGGGTGAATATTGAGTCAACGGGTCATTGCAGAAATCAAATACGTATAATCTTTTTTTTATGGACCATTGTATGTACTATAATATAACTGTTTTGGCTTTAGTAGTAATTGAATACAAAAATAAAGACCCAATGGACTGTATAATGATGTAATAATAATGGATAATAATAATTTAAAATAATACTTGAATAATAATAAAAAATTAATATATGAGTACACTTATTGTCACTAATCAGGTGACTGTCGCGATTTGACGGTATTGTCACCGACGCAACGTTTAGATAACTCTACTGACGACCCGTGCCTGTTTTATACCCAACCCAGGGCGATATCGATAAATAATAATAGGTACATATTTATTAGATATTATTGTACATTGAACAATAACACGGGTTCTTATTTTTAAGAAAATAATCATGACGAGTTTTCAGCAGCACTATATATAACAACAATAAAATTATACAAAGGACAAGGATCCAAGGAGATTATTTTAATAGTTAAAAAAACTCATAGTTTTAAAAAACATTTTAACTTATCAGAGTTTTTGAAGTTTCCTTCTAATAAAACATATTGGTCATAAATTGTAAGCTATATAGTTATTTACTTGCAACTTTAAAAAATCTATGTGTAGGTACATTATTCTTTTTAGCGGAGATGGCTCGACTTATTACCACATCTTCACAAAAATATTTGATTCATATTATACCACGGTCTAAACATCAAATAAAATTGGATTATTAACATTCCAACAAAAATAGTTTATAAAAGTCAGTGTTCACCAAAATAACGAGTGTTAAAAGATTTAATAAATAAGTGTAGGCATTAAAATAATACATTAACGAAAAAACGGTTAATAGATTTTCACCCTATAAGGTATGACAACGCGCATACTTGCGTAGTTCCGCGTATCAATGAATACACAGTATCGTAATATCGAGAGTTTGGAAAAAATACGGACGTCTATGAGATTAATCATACCTATATTATGTAAAACGATAGACGATGATTAATTTTCCGTCTTATTTTTCTTTTTTGTAATTCATGACATTTTCCAATGCATCATAATATTAATATTACTATAAAGTAGTATGTATAAATATATACCGAAGGATCCATAGGTATCTACGATGTGTATAATATGACGAAGCGGACGTGTTCGGGAACTGCGGTGGCTATAATATCGTCATATCGTTAAATGCATACGTATTTAGTATAAATGTATAATAATATTACAATATACACGCACGCAACACACTATTTATTCGTATAATTATTACTATTTTTATTATTATTATTGTCCGACGACGGACAGATGATTCATAGTACTCGTACGCGCGTTCGATAATAAATTGACTCGCACCGTAATAGGTGTACACCTATATATACACACGCGCATAATGATGTATATTATTATTATTATAATGTAATAATAATATATAAATGATTTACCGGCCGATCGTATTAGGCAAAACGGGAAGCCGCGCGCTGACCGACACGAGAGATTTCAACAATGTTTGTGAGCACGACGGCGACGATGTGTGTAACCTATAGTCCGCCGCCGCTAAACCGATTGATTGATTTTTATCGCGTCGGAACGGCAAGTCATCTCAGGGTGAAGGACAGTAATTATATAGTACTACGTACATAGCGGCCTATTAGCGAATTGTCTATCAGGTTTCTCCAGTACTTATATACACGTACCTATTATATACATATATATATATATATGTAGTCTTAAACGTAAATCGTACACATACGACTTTGTATATGTACCTCCGTCCGTGTGCAGTATACATACAATATAAAATAGACGTGTTATTATCATTATTACGCACGCTCGTTTTTTTTTTTTTTTTTTTTTATACGTCGTACGATGCGTATAATATTATTATTGTTATATCGATCGAGCAAACGTGTTAATCGCGCTTTTCTCTCAGCTGTATTAGGCATTCGTTAGCGTATTCGACAAACACGCGTCAAGACGATGATAAAAAATAAATCTATTTTAGGTGTTGTAGACGCGGTTTAAGCATTGGTACCTATCTCACCGTCTCTGTTCGATCACGAACGCACGATGCAGCTCTATAGCGCGTATAATTGTATTATTGCGCACTATACGCGATAATTCATTTCATTATAATAATAATAATAATAATAATAATGCCGTGTCGTGTTTTCGTTGGTGAAAAATCACTAAATACGACGAAACGAGTTCTATCCGCCGGTACAATCGCGTATGATATCACATAAATATAATATAATTATACACACGCCGAGAACGATATGCGAAATATTGTATAGATTGATAAATACAAATGATTAGGTTCCATGATTCCGGATTACTCTGCAGTGTTCACTTAATAACTTAATAAGTCACACTACACGTAAGCTGTAATTCTCATGATAGCAATAACAGACAAAGTTATAGAATTATACACTATATATTATGTTAAAAGTAGAGGGCAATTTTATTTTTCAACAGTACAAATGTAGTATTTCCTTAAAACCCATACGCCGATTTTTTCTTAATAAATAACTTCGTTTTTTAATAACACTACTCTGGTACACATCATACATATATACCATACTGATGCGATTCATCGCCTTGGCTCTCCTCTCTGCCTCAATAAATATTCACAATAACACTGCAAAACCGATAATAACAAAAACTAAAAACTGAAGTGCAGGTTAGATCTTAAATATATGTATCACACTGCACGCGATTCGTACATTTTAAACGCCAGTCAAACAATAAGTTTGTAGAGACCAAGACAAGAGATAACCAACTACATCACCATTATATGTACCTACTTCTATATAGCCGAGTAATTTAGTTTCTAACAATTATTTACAGTTCAAGCATAGTTGAGAAATTTTGCAGCAAATCGTTGTATAATTGAATTATGATTATTGGTTTTATATATTATAAATATATATATATAGCCATGTGTGTACAGTAGAGTCGTCGTCGTTGTTATTTTCCAATCGTTAACAGAAAAAATAAAATAATAAGAAATTGTTCGTTTAGTATTTGCGCATTACAAAATATTATTTAACTAACTATGTTGGTAGGTTATAGATTAAGTTAAGTATAAATCGATAAATTAAATATGGACAATCTACCTACTTGAGTATGTGTTAGGTAGTATATAAGACCAGTTATATGATTATGTTGTAATTAAATCGAGTACTCAAAGTTGTTTACAGCATAGTTTATGTCAATCAAAATCGTATATTATATTTTAAAAATCTGTTATAATAATAAGTAATTAACATCGTTTATTTATAGTGCATAATAATATTGAGGTGTGAGTGATATCCTGCCATTTCATAATTCGAAATTTTGAAATTTTCAAGATTTAATAATTTAAAAACGAAATCTAAACATTTATATTTTCAATACAGATTTTTTTCAAAATGTCGATAACTTAAAAATATATCTAATAAATGCAATACATTGTATAGTCTATATTCCTGATATATATTAAAAACTATATGAACATCTGATTTAGAAAAATGAAATTGTTTTCGGTAAATTCTGATTTGAAACACGTTTTATAAATAATCCTAAGGACATCAAAATAATATGATATACTCGAACTATGTGTACGCGTAGTGCACATAATTGCCAGTGATATTAAGTAGAATAAAATAGAAAATACTTAGGTAAGCTACGATGTATTTATAAAATAATTATTATCGAAAGATATCCATAAAAATAATAAGAAAAAAATGATAAATATAAAATTAATATGAATATTATATACATTTATAATGAGCACATTAGCAGTAACTATAGTACGTACAACATGCGATTGTTATGGTAAATATTTGTTATTTAAATGTGATTATGTTATTCTTATCGAATATTACGTTTTATCACATAGAAAATGTCTGCATAAAAATAAAGAAATTTCATTAACATATCTTACCGATAAATTATTTCGAATAAGATATTTAATTAGTTTCACAATTCCGCATTGTATGTGGTATATTGTGCACAAGAATGATGAGAAATACGCTATAACCATAAAATAGTATTTAAAATAACAATAGGTACCAATTGCGAAAAATGTCAAATCGTATAATAATTTTCCATTATTTACCGATGTGTGGGATTTTTTGTATAGATTCGCATAAAATAATATACATATATATCATTAGAATTTCCGGCATTGGCTCGTTAACCGTTGACCAATATTTTATAAAAATTGTTTTGTCAAAATTGCGTTTTTGTCTTAAACGTTAAGTAGTTGTTGTTTATTACCTATAACGACGCATATCATACATGTATAATACATATATTTAGAGACTAAATTTTCATGAATGGATTAAAAAATGTAGTAAATATTATAATATAATATATAAATATTTTGATAATATAAACAAGAAAATATCACTTATGTATTGATAACTTAATACCTTAATATCTTTACTATCAATCTATTTATGGATAATTCATCAACTGTCCGCAAATACATATTCATGTGTTTTGTATATTCGTTTCCATAGTATACATTCATTTTTGTCATAATTATAGACGTGATCAATACTCAATAGTATAATTTTCAATTATATATATATATATAAAAAAGGTTACCAAAATCCAAAAAATAAAATTCCTTTTGCGTAATATGGAAGTATATTATTATTACACTGAGGTAAACATCGTAAAAATCGCAATAAAATAACATATATTTGGCAAATAAACCTAAGAGTTTTTCGGATCGTTTCTGGAAAAGTTAAACGACCTAAAATGTTAAACTCAAAACAAACCGCAGGCAATTAATATGTATTTGATGAGTGATGTAAACCGTTTTTGTGGGTTCAGTTGTTTCAAACATTATTGTCATAGAATGATTTATTTGTTTTAGCAAACATTAATATACTGCTACAACGTAGATGTTACATTATAATATAATAATATGGTATTATAGTTTACCTTTGGATCAGCGCTAAGACAAAATCGTTTGTAATTTCTGAAATCCGCATTCGACTGCAAACAATTGCAACGACCTGGCTTTTGTTTAAATAGCAAGTATATCATAATATTATAATCAAGATATTAAAATATACAACATCAATAATCTACTTCATGAAAAGGGGAGAACTCTTCATTTGCTTTAGTCTCGACATATCCACCTCATATTCAAATATATCTTAACTGAATGCCACGCCCCTATGATAGTGAAAGGCAGAAAGCCAAAGATTTCCAACATCCCGTCCAAATCCCTATTAACCGAAATTCAGCGCCGAATCATTAATATTATTCATGACTCATGATAATGTACAACCCACTTAAAGTTATTTAAGACACAACTGTACCACATTGCACGCATAAAATAACCTTATTGTATTTTGAATTTTGTTTTAATTATATGCTAGTAATTTAAAATCCAATGGCCATATTAGTTGCCGAAGATACAAATAAATAAAATATACACAAAAGTAATTCTAGAGGAAAAACTCAAAGTTTAACCGCATGGGTTACGGTTTTTAGTCGAAACTCATTATCTTTTTTCGCTCTCATTCGTTTACGTTTTCCGGCGAGACCGTCGAGCACCACGATCTGTAAACACGTGGATGTTGTTTATTAGTTTCCAGAAATTCTGCAGCGGTCGACGGAACCACTTGAAAGTCCGGGCATCCATTATTCGCGGACTGCATCATAAAGAAACTTTCGATTGCCATCTGTACACGTGATATATTTATCAACAGCGTTTCTGACGAGCACCTGCAGTAACGGGCAAAACGCGTTAAATAACGTTGTAGGGTTTAACTCGGCTGTGGTAGTGTGTAACTCATACAACGTGAATAATGACATGTGATGTATGCATTCGTTGTACATCACGCAGCGGCAGCCCCGACGGTGCAACGAAACAAACAATACGATATTATTATCGTCGTTATTATTCCCCATTATTATATTGACCATAAGTCGGGTTGCAATCGTTTCGTTTGATTTGTCGCCGTGGGAGCGAAATGACTGACTCCGCCGCCGCCACCGCCACTGCAACACACCTGCAACATTTTAATGAGAATAAATTATAAATTCTTATTAGCGGCACGTACGCGAAATATTGTGTACGCGTAGTCGTTGCTGGGGTACGTTTATTGTAAATTCGTGACGTGCTCGTTTTCCGTAAGACCGCCTGAACACGATTCGTCGTCGACACTGCATCATTGTTATCGTAATAATTATCATCAGAAGATTCAATGCCGCGAAAAATCGTCGAAAACGATCACGCATGCTGCAGCTGCACTCCAAAGACTGTTTTGTACGCTATCGTGTGCAAGCTAAATATCTGATAAACGCTGACAGATCGTCAAATAATGATATACGTACTCCTCTAAAGGGGACAAAAAAAACGAGTGTTAAAGAAGAGAACCTAAAAATGTACCTATTTGTTTAGTATAGTATAAGTGTAGTGACATGGTGTGTAGAAAGTGAGTGTCATTTAACCAGTGACATATTGGAACTACTAATTTTTTCTTATGGTTGAAATAAGTTTAAAAATTATTACTTTTTAACATTTCAAAAATAATATTGACAATTGGTATATTAACGTTTACAGAATTAAATCAAAATGTATAATTAGTGTTATAGACAAATCTGTTTTCTATTATATCATCCACTGGTGGATCTTATCGATAAACAATCAATATAGTTTCTAATAATGTGTTGTTAAATCTTATACAGTTTATTATCAATAAGTGATTGTTTTAGCAGTTTATAATAATTATCTTAAAAAGTATGAATCTTAAAAAAAATATTGTATACCTAAATACCTAATATGCACTTAATCAACAAGTTACCTGAAAAAAATTATATTCTTTTTTATTTTTATCATTATTATTTTTTAGTTTCCGCTTTTTTTAATGACAACATGTTGTTATAAGTTGTAAAAGTTTAGACTTAATATATCAATCAATGATCAGTATAGGTACATCAATGATGAAGATGTATCTTTAATCATTATACGAGTACTAGTCTGAACATTAAATACCTTATTATTAAACTACAGCTGAAAGTCGTTTGAAATTTGAAGTTGTATATTAAATCCAATTTCTCAGAAAAACATTTCGCTTTTATACGTACAATTAAAAAGGTAAGTTACCGTAACATATTTTTAAAGAATTTTACTCATTAACAAATAAATACAATAATAAAAAACAACTTTTTTCAAAAATACTTCTTTTGTAACGAATTCAAATTATGTGAAAAAAAAACAAAACTTGCAATTTCCAAGATAACGAGTGTACACTATTTAAATAATAAAAAAGAAACCTTCGTTTATTTAATTATTGAAATAACAATAATACAACGAGTGAACGTGGTTATTGAAATAAAATGTTATTTCTAGGTAAAAGAAGAAAAAACAAAGTATAATAAAAATGATTACCCATTACTATACTGTATGAGTATTGTTATATGATTTAAAATTCTCTAGGAACGTATATTTGTATACATGTTGACACTGCGGTAGTGCCTATGCACAATTAATTACGTCATTGATGGCACCGTTTATGCCGAATAAAAGATTTATCGAACAGTTACGATTGGTTTTCCCGTACCTAGAGTCGTTGTTTTCATTTTTCTGCGACCGCATCATAGTATCGTGTGCGTCTATCACATATATTACATAATGAATATATAATATTATATACTGGTTACAAGTATAGTATAGCAATTTAACGGGTAAATAAAAATATCGCATGAACGGTTCGGAGGATCTATTGTTTATTTTTTTTTTTTTTTTTATTTCTTTTTCCATTTATTCGAAACTTTATTTTATACGGTATAAAACACAATCGTAACACGAGGTACAATCGTCGATCAGATGACAGTTAGAATTCCTTTTCAAGCATAATATACCATCTATATACATGTATATTGATAGATATCTTGACAATATATACATACCTAGCCATTTTTTTGTAATATTTAGTATTTACTAATGGATGTCCTAAATTAAATGCACAACGTGAATCAATGAGAATTTTTACATTTACAAAATAATTGCGCGTTATTATTTAGATTTACGATATATACCTACAATTTTTTTTAAACATCACACATGTCGGTTTTAAATTTAAACACTAAAACAATTTGAAACACAGTATTTACTGATAATCGTTATGTCTATAGTATATCCTCTGTATTGTAATCGCGTATAGTTTTATTTAAAATATCTAATGCTCATTTAAGATAAAATCCGAATAGTTTCGTTATAGAAATAATACATCATTTCATTATAATATTGTATGCCACTTAAATGTTAACACCTTATCTAGTCTTAACCAAGCTTAAACGATGTTGTGTATAAATAACTTCCTGTTTTTAACTTTTGAACATTTTTAATTACACCACGGAGATTATTTTTTACATTTAATTTACATATTCTGAGAAAAATATAATTACGTTTTAGATATTATGATTATATTTTATATTTTAACAATTATTTATAACACCGCAAAAGGTAAGACTATAAATTGTGTATAAAAAGAGATAAAATAAAAACAAGTCAAACATATTATAGATATTAAATTTTAAGTTTCAAACTTTGCAAACAAATTAAAAAGTTACAAACGCTATTGAAGTTTTATAATAAAATATAATGTAAAAGCTTAGTTTAAAATAATATTTATACCTAAATTTGATACTTAAATCAATTTATGAGGAATATAGTTTTAAAATATAATCTGTTATCAAACGAAATATACAATTTGTGTTTTAATGATAATTAAAATCCCTCGTTTGAATACTATAGTTCTTCTATGGTTCTAAATATGACCTTAGATAAATGGTAAGTAGTTAAAGTTACTCAACGTGAATTAATTTGTGATTAAAAAACTAAAACGATAAAAATATTAAATATATAGTGTATGTCCAAATATTATTTTAGTATTTTTCCCGAAATCACTAAAATTGATCAAAAATATGAATTTATAATGACTTTGAAATAAAGAAAAACAATTATTAGGTAAATAAATGTGTGAAAATTTAATTTGGTTTCAGGTTAAAGGAAAAAATACAAACACCCTGAAGCTGTCAATTGCAGTGAAGCTACTGGCTTTAACGACGATATTTATTGTTTCTTTCGACGAAGGATAGGTCGTAGTGGATGCGTTTGCCGATCTGACCGGACGGCTTTTGATGAACATTGCCACTGTAGCGAAAACTCAAACATTGTACTTAACTGAAGTTGAGATCACTTTGTGCGGAGACGTGAATGTAACGTATAAGTCCTTTCACGACGGAGATTAATCGTCTACTCGTATTCTGAGAGCACATATTATTATAATGGGCGTTTAGAAATTGTGCAAAAACGTCATTCTTGCTCTTACAGCTACGAATCGTATTCTTTAATAAAGTTGAAAATTAATTAAAATTCATAAAATAATTGAACTTCTTTATACATTTCTCGAAAAGTAGATATAGATAACAATATATATACATACCTATATTTGTATTACATTTTGATGTTGGTTTAGTGACTAATTGAATTTAAATGTTTTATCATATCGTTTTTGAAATCGTCATTGTAGTTGTAATAAGCAAACAAACAAACAAGTACCTTTACTGACAAAAATATAAAGAGAATTAATTTATCAAAATAATCTTAACAGCCGTAAACAAATTAATTAAACAACATTTGTGTAACTCTTGTTTTATTTATTCAAGTAATTTCGATTAATGAATAATTCAGTGTTTGCTTTATACACAAGTAAGTCTTCTAAACGTTTAACTATACAAAGAACTATTATTAATTGTCCATTTCCGCAACTATACACAGCAAATACTATTTTTGATGGTCGTTTCCTTATAAGACTTTATTACTGCGTGCAAAATATGTATATGCTATTATAATATCATAGATGGCAATAACTATTATCGTTTATTTTTATTTAAGTCTATAGTTTTAGTTTAACTAATACCTTATAATAAATTACTATTTTTTTTTTAGTTTCTTGTCAAAATATAAATTTCGCATTTATATAAATATAATATTTATTAGTTATTAACATTAATTTTATATATTTAAGTCTATATTATCGTTTTTCTCTACCACCATAACAAATAAATACATATTATATTCTAAAAAAATACATCTTATAATTTTTATAAGAAAAAAAATAAGACATAACAATACTTACACATGATATTTATATCAGACAGCATTTTCGTTTCATTTCACAACGTTTTTATTTTTTATTTAGATTTTAACATTGTACAATACTACATTATAGATGAAAGCAACAAGACAAGTAGATATTTTTGATACTTTTTTAAAATATTCAAACTAATATATCATTTTGATCTGTTATTGTTTAAAGTCTTAAAAATTACGAACCAGACATTCGTCTTAATCCATCATAATACATCATAATATTTAAAAATATAAACCAAGTTTTTAACAAAACAAATGTATCACAAATTATTTTATAATAACTATTATTAATAATGTACTATAAATTTAAAAGATAAAATGTATTACCGAGTAATCAATTGGATATGAATAATTATATTAATGTTAAATTATTTTCATATTATTTTTTATTAAGTTCGTTATTTAAAACCCTGCGAGTATTTCAAAATCGATATTGTTTAATTATTTTAACCGTCCTTTCGCATCATAATAATACAGTTTGATTTATAGATGTGTCTATGTTTTGTTATAAGAAGTGTATACTAAGTGTACACTTTAAGGGCTAGGTCTTAAAATGTAAATCAATGTTGGGCAAGGGAAGTCTTGTAATTCAGACTTTTCAAACCTATATCTAACGTGCTACTGAATTGTTTATCAAAATAAGACTAAAATACAACTTCAATTTCAGACCATCGATACGACCGTGTTAACATCTAGTACATTTGCAGTATAGCCAGTATAGGTACCTACATTATGCGTCTTTGTACAGCCATGTGTATGCCATTGTTTATAGGAATTGCACATTGTATTGTCCGTCCCGTACAACTATCGCATCACATGTCTCCGTTGTTGTGTGTACGACGAAACCGAACCCAGAAGGATTACCATTACGAGCCGCTGGCCATGCACATAGTCATGTTTTAACGATTGTATACTTGTAGTACAAGCCAAACATTCACCTTTGGCTAAATTTGGAGTACATATTCACTAATAGTATAAGCCCGGTCTACGGTATATTGTATTATTTCAGAATACCTCGATGATAATTTTTTTAAACATAAAACTCTCGTTATCTGGATAGTTTATTGCAAGAAACGCGATTAATCGACTCTCTGTTTTTTGTCAAAGTTTTATCAGTACCGCACATAATAACGAAATGGTAAATCAAAATTATTACGCGCAGCCGTGCGAGTTTCTGATCAGAAACTCGTATATGCAATGTAAATTTGGGTCATCATACAATGCGTAATTCGGTATTGAATATAATTTTCAAGCAATGCTTTGCAACCGCCTAAATGCGATCGGTCATTTATCGGTCGCTTCCTGTTGCAGGCTCAAAAAGACGCTTGTTTCTTTGATCATCCCTGTAGTGTGACGTTTTTGTACTTCGAACAACATAATTCTATATTTATATTTATCACAAATATTTGAAAAACTTCGTCAGAAATCTATTTCACAATTTCTAACATCTCATCGTAATAAGTATGTATGCTTTGTATTTTTTTTAGGTAATATTTAATTATGTACGACTTGTACGAGTGTGCCTGACTTTTAACATTTCAAAAAAAAACAATAATATGATTTGTAACTATAACATTCATCATACGTTTATTCTGGTAATTTTTGAATAAATCATACATTTTTATGAGATAACAAAGTATCCTTAAGAAAGTCAAAAAGTATCTAAATTATAAGCAATGTTTAGTTTTATTTTGGAAACAATATATAAAGTTCTCCGTAAATCTCTTTAGTGACACGTTATGCACACATGTGACTTTCTTATTTTTAAATAAATAAAATATAATGTATTAGTTTTCAAAGTTTAATATTTTAAATAATAAATTGTATACGAAACCAAAATAAAAAACATAAAAATATACTTATCAATAAACAGACAGCAAAACGGCATTTTGTTCATAATATTCTTTAAGAAATGTCTAATGTAATTAAAAATACATAGCTATTCGATTAAAACGCACGTGTATTAAGTATTGTGATGTTTATGTGCAGTCGGATGTCTGTTGACATTACACCGATTCTGTATAGTCAATCGTCTGTATAGAATGTTAAACACCGGCGCCACTCAAATTACGTGCGTATATTTAAAATTGCAACATTATATTATTTTACTTCTATAATAATAACCATATATATATATATACATCATTATCATTGGTAACTCGCGTGTTCATAAAATCTCAAATAGATCTTATATCGTCGTGTATTACTTTAGTGCTTAGTAGTCCGAAGTAATGTCAATAGAATTAGCACACTAAACGGGAGGTACAGACTACAGATGATGTATGCATCTATACATCACTATGAGACACTATCGTTCTACATTATACATTTAATGTCCGTATAAGAGTTAATCGTTAATAGATTCAGCAGTTTATCACTACGTCATATTATTATACTTCAGCAAAAGTAATACTACTAAACTAAAAATAAAAGAGCTCGTCGACATTCGTACAATATTATTCCCTCGTTTTATACAAGACTGAGCTACATTTAAAATAGTTTGCACTCCACGTCACGCGTGCAAGATTTCCAAATATTCTAAGGTATGCGTTCATATTGAATTTTTTTTTTAATGCACTTGAAATGCATTCCAATTTTCGACGACTGTGTATGTGAATGCACTTTCCGTGAAAATAATAAGGATTCGTGGTGAATGAGAACGCATTACTTTTCTCACCTCAGAAACAGGAATGGGCATGAAAAGAATTTTTCAAACGCTGCTGATATACATTATATAATAATTATGGCATTCTAATATAAACGAAAAATTGTTTATATCGCGCTTGATAAATCAAATAAATTCACTGTTAAAGTCATATGTGTAATTATTATTCGAGAATAATTAGAAGAAATTGAAAACGTGTAATATTTTACTAGCCGTTGGCGCGGCGAACGACTGCGATATTTGCACGTCAACACACAATTAGGTAAATATACGCGTTTACAACACACGCGCGCGTGGAAAATGACATCGGTAAAGGAACGTAGGTATACAGGTACACCGTATACGTACGTCGTCCGGGTAAAATATCGTTTTATTCGGCGCAGAGTTCGCGACGCGTATACCTACGCACATAATCTCGTAAAATAATACGTGTTTTTCCTCGAGAATTCAAAATATCGTCTTGTAAGAAAAAAAAAAAGCAACATCGAAAATAACCATAAAACGTCGCACCGTGAGCACGCTGGCCGCCGTGTCTACATAATATAATATTATTATATGGTAGCCGAACGATCGCGTGTTACGAACAATAATACAATATAATACCTAATAATAACAATAATAGGCGACATTATTCCGTCTTGTCGGCAGTGCTCGTGCTGTTGTAGAACGGACAAAAAAAAAAAATACATATAAAAATGTAATGTCGTATTAGGATTTATTAACGACGTAACGACAACGACAACGGTACGGACTACCGTAAAATAATATACACTATATTTTATTTTTGTCGTATCCGGGGAGCCCGAGAGAGGGAGACGTGAGGAATGTTTTAAAAAAAAAAAATGCATTGGCCTTGAAGGTCGGCTTTGATTTTTGACCACGACCGAGGATAATGAAAACCGCATACGAAATTATAAATAACACCGTCGTCGGGTGCATTGTGCCGGGCGGCGGCACATCAGTTCGGCTTCCGATCACAACCGATGTACGAGATAATATGTTTTTCGAATACCTGCGGCTGTACAGTGCTCTACAGCACCGTCCGTCACAATGCAATAAATAATAAAATCATAATACCGTATCTATATATAGGCACTGTATTATCACTGCGGTCCGGAAGTAGCTTCGGCGCCAGCCCTGCAGATACGTCTGTAGTATTTCGTGTTCAATAATTTTGGTATGTACGTCATATCGTTACAAACCATCATCATTGTGCAATGTTCGATGATCAATTAGTCGGATGACTTAATCGGAAATTTTAAATTATTTTTATTTTATTTTTTTTACGCTAGTTATAAGAATTAATATCAGTATGTGTAACAGTGAAGAAGAATTGATAAGACATTTATTGATATATAAATAATATTGGTGTTGAATAGAATATATAATATAATATAATATACCTATAATAAAACTGAGTGATTCTTGTTAAGACTAACTCTATTTTTTTTTACATACTAAGATTTTGTAATTTTTTTTATATAACTTTATGCAATGACAAGCATCATTTTTAAATAAGAATTTTATTTTTACTATTTTCGACGTTGTTATTTTTTAGATCTCAGATCTTTTTTTAAAAAAAAAAACAGTATACATTTTTAATTTCATGTAACAAAGTAGAATATTAAATTTTAAGTGTATAATATGCTGGGTTACTGTCACAGGTGTTTATTTTTAAGAGAATCGTCTTGTATAATGCACATACACCATAAAGGCGGATTATAGGAGGTGGATTATTGTGTTTGGTCAGTTACTTCTTCTGTGTAAAATTGAATTATGGCCTGTGTTATAATATCAGCAAATTCGATTTAAATACAATGCGTCGAATTAGAATATACATTAAGAATAAAAAAAGTCTATTGCATATGTTTCGTAAACACGCGTTTGTCTTGGCACATGATTTATCGATGGGAAAATATTTAACGCACTGATGTCACCGTCGTAATCGAAAAGTCATTAGTATTTTACAAATCGACGTTCCTATATATTATAAAGGAAATTATTAGAGCTTATTAAGTCGTCATAATAATATTGACATTTATACGTAGGAATATACGTGTCATTCGTACGTAACGAGCGTTTTCAAGGTAACTTAGATAACAGTTTAGATAATATTAAAAACAATATAATAAATCTAAAAACACATAGGTACCTATTATCTATGTATAATATTACGTTTTCATTCAGTCCGCGCCTTTGGTTCATTTTCCAGTTTTAAGTAAATAATCAAACATAAACATTGGTTTATCTAAACTAAATTTAAAAATATAGCACAATAACCTATTATAATATTATATTATTAATACAAAATTAACTTTATATAAAATCTAAATCATGCTGTATCTGTATAATAATATAACCTTTACGTTAAGATCATAGCAACTATTATTACTGAAATGCGGACGATCGATATACTGTATAAACATACTATACTATAACAATAATCACTAAGTGATGACATTTTATTTCACCGTAAGACACCATTTTCTCAAAATACTATTTTACAGTGGAAGAATTTCTAATCACATAACACCATTAAAATAAAAGTTATTACGCCCATATGAGCAAGCACGTAAAATTAAATTCTGTTCTTGACAGTAAAAATGTAAAAACTGTAAAAGTGACTATTCGGCTAATGTATAGTGCCTTTTAACCTAACGCCTGCGATGTACCTACATAATATTACAAGACGATTATCTCAGAGCGCCGTCGAAATGAATTTCTGAGTTCACTATTTATACAAACCTTCACAAATGCCGTCCATTACTAGGTCATGTTTGTTATATAAAACAGACGCCCACCAGCATCTGTTCATAACGATTTCAATGACACGGGTACGGGTTATCGACAAATATATAAGGAGACTATTATAGTACATAATAATATCTATACGATGATGTGGTTACACGGTTTGTTCATATACGATGACGTCAGATCAACGGGGAATCTATATACATACAACGAGTGTGTTCCAGATGACCGGGTCAAATAAATCATTGGGTAGGTACCTACACTAAAAATGTTAAAAATGAAACTATTTCCCGAATGCGTGTGTATACCGAAATGGTGACATACGTTTTAAACCAATAACAAGTATAACAAAACTTTACAAATACTTATTGTAAACTTAATCTTTTGTATTACATCGCCCAACAGCTTAATTTGTATTTTTAAATAACTGCCATTATTCTTAACAGCGATGTTTGCCGTAATCATAATATAAAATGTAATACAATTATTGAAATATGATTGTTATTAATATTTATTATAGTTATTATAGTTATCATAGCTTTTAAAGATGAGGAAAACTCGTCGTTTGTATACAAATTATCATGACAGATTATTACGTATGAAAATAAATACAATGATTAATGATTACTCATACATAATATGGAAAATAAAATCTATTACTATAGATCAAAGATGAACGCATCTGTAAATAATGAAAATATATTTATTTACCTACTTAAAACGATGATACAATAAATAAGTGTATTTACTTCAATTAAACAAATTTCTAGAAGACGTAACCCTTAAACATCTATTTATTTTTTATATTGTATAAGTGTATAATAAACAATCGTTTTAAGTATATTACATAATTACCTTGCCAATAGTGCATATGGATGTCGCTCAATGTTACATTGATAATATTGAAACAAAACAACAAAAAAAATTAAGCATAAAATAATTAAATATTTAAATAATAATAATAAATAATAATATAATAATGAATGGTTACGAAGTAAATTTTAAAATTTGAATGCGCAAGGTTTTAACAATTACTTCCGGTCATTGTAGAAATCTCGCATTAGGAAGTCAAAAGATTTCATAGAGATTCCACCTGATGTTCGATGCGATATAAACCATTAAGTGGGTGATATCCACGCATTCTCGTCATAATAACTATTATTATTATTTATTTTTTGTATTTGGAACATAGACTTTAAATTGTCAGTTCATAACACATAATATATTATAGAAAATTCTTTATAAATAGGTACTGAAATATATTATTTTAATCTCTGTAAAAACTCTACACATTAACATTTAACAGATCTTACAGTTGCAGTAAAATTATTACTTTACATTGTACAATTTACTACTGAACAGTTGTGTGTAGGTTAAAAAATTGTATATTCACTAGTGAGTATCATTCTAATTTACATCCCTTTTTCTCGGTTAGTACAGTATATCAGTAAGAACGCTATTTCAATTCGCATTGCAACTCCTACTTCGTAATAACAAAGAGATAATGTTTATCTCAATATGTTAATGACTGCTGTTAATATATTACTATTAAGTATACATCGTATCTCGCTGTCTTTGCCCTAGCGATGGATTTTTTTTATTTATTAATGAATTCATTTGGTTTTATAATTTTTAAATAGGTAGTTTGTCAAATATAGCCACACGTTTATTATTTTAAGTATTTTTTGATTTATCTACCTAACTAAATATTAAAGTTATATCAACAACTTTAAATTATTATAATTTATTGTAACTATATTAAAATTAAAATAAGAATATTCCATTTAATACTTCAAACAGTATTTAAAGTAGATATAAATACATAAACTTAATGCATGTAATATTGTTACATAAATAAATGTAATATTTTGTTCATAATATTCATTAAGGACGAACCATATGACACTATGAGATATCCTGTAAATGTATTGCATGCTCTTGAAACCACAAATAGTGTAAAATATATTATTGCATTCTTGTCAATTTATGTTCGTAACGTCCGATTGCATTATTCGTTTTAAATCGCTAGCACCGTGTAATTGGACAACAGACATTTTCAGAAGCAATTTAATATATCATATTCATATATATGACTTTTCTTGTATACAACTTTACTTAAAGCAACCACTTGTATCTCATAATAGACATTATTGCCTGTAAAAAAATGTTTCAAAGAACCACTGGAGCACTAAGTAAAACCAATTTCAAAAAAACCTGTTATCTTTGAAAATTTAGTTGTTCTAAATACAATGATGTCAACATTCAGCCATCAAACGATAATAACAAATATATAAAAGAATTTTATTTTTAAAAAAATGCTTATACATCATAATATATGTTATTAAAAAGTATGTTATTGTACTACAAATTATGTATATATATATATATATATATATATTGTAAATTAAAAATATTTGATTATAGTATAGCACAGCATTCTTAAAGTACTGAGCTATAATACGGAAAGATAACAATTTTCATCCAGTTTATGATGACATACATGATGACTTTTAACAGACACCAGCCAGTAGGACGATGGATATACTCGAAAATCACTGGTTTTATGAACAAAGCGATCAAATAATGTGATTATCATTCAGAGTTCAAATACTACTGTTGGTGATTTTCAAATATTTACTACCCATTTTTATGTTCGGTAATATTAAATAAATTATTTAAATATAAATCTTGTTATTAATTAATATATTATTATTTTATAAAACATTAATTTAGTCTCGTATTAGAAATAAATCGAATAACGTCGCCAATAATATTATTAATATTACAATAATATAATTTTGTATTTTTTATCTAATAACATTATTTACAAATTGAACGAATATAATATAATATGTATAATTTTTAGCTTGTCTTAAAAATATTTTTAGAGTCTCAATGTTTTGATAGACGTATATCAGAGTATTTATATATATATTGTGTATGGTTTGTTTACTTCCTGTTTTATAACATGCAATAATTGGTGGCGTATAAATTCTAGTTTTTATTTTGTATTATTCCCGAACGCGTTGCGCTCGGTAAAATGAAGACAGAGGTAGGTCGCGGATGCATAAAAATACTGATTTTGTATTATATATGTATAATTATAGGATATTTTAACATATAAATTATAATATGACACGAAATTATGGAAGACAATCCGAGAAATCTATTTCAGAAGAGCTGTGACGTACTTGTCGTCCTCTCGCAGCGCCTCACGAGTGAGTAAATCGATTATTATATTAGGAACAATAAACGTCTCATGGTGAATTATCAGACACATTACAATATTCAGGTTGTTTCTACAGCGAAAGTCGTCATAGAAATAAATAAACTCAGTGAAGTAGCCAAAAAACATGTAATTATTGTACTTACACTTACATTTCTTTACCACATTATAGTTTATTGTCATTATTTTATTCGAGCTATCAATATCTAATGTCGTTACCTATTTTTACTTGTTGTTAACTGGAAATATCTGCCAGTACTAGTTAGTGTCTAATAAGCAGTGAATTTTGGGTCTGATATTTTTTTTTTCAATTAGGGTAGCAACAAATATTACCTATTATGGTGGAAAACTGAGTAAAAGCCGTGTGATATAAATGATTTTGCACGTGAAATTTACATAACATATTTTGAAAACTTTTAAACTTTGGTCGCTATCTTAGAAAAATAAATTAAAAACCTAATTTTAAAAATATGAAAAATTCTAAAACTTTTAATTTAGATCATTTCATAGATCATATTTAAGTGACATTTTTTCTATAAACATCCTGTATATTATGTATTTATATTATGCATATAGAGGCCAACAATATTATATTTATACATATACTTCTCGAGTACGTGCCACTGTTGCTGAACCGTTGACAACGAACATCTATTGTTATACTACGTATAGTGCCCTAAGTATACCGTTACGACGCGTTATGTCTATTGGAGAAGACGCGTAGTTCGTCTTGTGATCCAGCGAATACAGTTATTTATCGAACTCGCACCATGTCATTATTATTGCTGTCATTATTACCCGATCGTCGTTATAACATTTTATCGTAAACATGAAATAAATATCGTCGACATCACATGCAATGTATTATACATACATAACTATATTGCCTTGACATGAACGATCTAAAAAATTCTGTTAAATACAATAATTATACGGCGTCATATTGAATACATACGACAAAACAACTATTATATTATTATAATTTATAATATTGTTATATGAATTGCGGACGATTCGTTAAAGTCTCCGGGAAAATTGATGATGTCCCCGTGACCGTCGTTATTGCCGTTGAATGCAAGCCTGGGAAATATTATTTATCACGCAAAGAACGTAAAAAAGTCTCTCAGACTTTTTTTTATTCGATTGTCTGAGTTATTGTATTTGTATTTACAATACGATATTGTACATTGTATAAAATATACACATACTGTGTATTGACACCAAACAAATCGTTTGTGTTTCGAGTTTATTATCATTATTGTTGTAGTATTAAAATCATATAATATTGTGTAGGTATAGTATATTGTGTACACCCGGGACGCATAATGCAGTGATATAATAATAATACGTATAGACTTAGTACGACGACCGTTGTGGCCGAAGACCGACCAGTTGCCAGTATATGTACTTATTATACAGACTTTTATTAAAATACATTTAAATTGTTGCGTTTGAGAACGTTTATGTTACATTCACATTTGGCCGAGCACATTATTACAATCGTCGCCGCCACCGCAGACAAACCGTAGGTGCATTCGTTTGACTACATATTATACACATAATATTATTATATATACTTGCACAGGCCGTAAACCTGACAGCTATGCGTGTGTGTGTGTATGATTATTCACATACACATATTATTAATAATAATAATAATATATATATATATATGGTATGTAAGATTAAACTTTTTCTTCTATTAATAATCCGAATTCAACGTCGACCGCGTGTATATAATTTTAACGCGTTCAACGTTAAACACTGAATTCGAATGATTATGAGTCGATGCGTTCTGTTTTGCGACCGTATCTCCCGGGATAATTGTATTGACGAACACGGTTGGCTGATTTCCCGGAATCGTGTACACAATCGCAGACGTAGGTCAATCTGAGTTTCAATGGTTTTCCTAATTCGTTAGACTTTGACGCGAGAACAAAATGTTGCTCAGTTATTACCATAGTTGTAAACATAAAAAATAAAATTAATAAAATATAACATACACTAATGGACGAATTGAAACCAATTTTTGTGAATAATAAAAATTCTAATGGATACAGTATTATTATTTTATAGCTTATGGCTAAGAGTGGTGCTTTTAATATTTTTATTATATAATATTGTTTTAAAAATAATTTTATAATTTCAATTTTATTTTTATTTTTATATGAATATTAAGTCACCTTATGACTATAATAGCATTTTTATTTAATATTGTTACTAATTTATTATAAAGGAAGCATATTTTATTCTTTATAAAATCGTTTGAAATCCATTTTTGGTAACTAATGATTTGGTTTTTTTTTACATTCGTTATTAACGGAAGAGTTTTTATTTATTTTTAGTCATGTTTATGTAGTATATAAATGCGTGTCCTTTAAAATATGTTTATGATATGAAATAATAGTTATTAATAGTAAAAATAAAAGAAAAAAGACGAGTGGTACACTCGGAATAATAAACCCATTTAATTCGGTGATAAGTTGGTTTATCTATATAATATTTTCTTAATGGAGGTCAATTATAGTTTAACACCGGAAGGCTATAGAAAAAAAAACTAAAAGATAAAAATATAACTCATATTTGAAGACAAGGTTAATCCTCTTAATTTTCGATTATCTAAGTCCCTGGAAAACATATTTCAAGGTACATTGTGGAGTATCGAGATATTATATCAAAAATCAAACATACTGTCAAATTATATAGACCGTAATAATAAATTGATAACATACTTATTTGATAGTTATTCTACGTACTTCATTCGCACACTTATACTCGTTATTCCGTTGTACATAATGTGTGACGAGTATTTCAAACAATTTGAAAATAATTGCCAATAATTAATTACGCACTTTTACGTTTTAAAACAAAAAGTCAAATATTATAAATAAATATTAACATTATTTATATGTATATTATCTACGTCCTAAAAAAATTCAATATTAACGAGAACGTGGGAACGCAATAATGGAATATTAAGGTACGCGTTGGACTCGTTTTTTAAATTTGTACATTTAACTGTACAACTATAATAGGTATAATGCGAAGTCTCGTTTTCCGTTGATAAATATTTTTAACGCTCTTGGCCACCACCTGAATAATAATAATTAAATCATGGTTATTATTGTTGGGCAGGTACCTATATAACAGGTATTATTATTATTATTGTCAAGTGCATGCGCAACTATGCAAGTGGCTCTCGGACGCGCGCACGACCTATTCGTACTTTTCGCCATTACCCGCGTACCTATTATAATAGATCGAAACGGTCGGCTAACGGTGAACACTGCTGCACGATAAATCTGCGTCGCGGGGAAATAACAATTCTCGCGTTAAAGAATGTGGGGAGTTTGGATGATGAAACTAAAATTAATTAGAAAATGCGACTCGCGCAAACGTCTACCCGACCCAACGTCACCTCCCCGGACAGTCGAAATCTCGGTCGCGACGTGTGCGGGACGTGGTTTTGTTTTTCAGCAGAGCTTTCGGGCGATCGCGTTCTGAACTCTCAGCAACAAACATCGTACCGGCTATTCCGGGGACGAACGGCGCGAGTCCGGTAAACCGTCGTCGACGGCCAAAAATATTCGACGGAAAGACGAAACGATCGATCGCACCTTCTGTCGCAGAAATCTCGTCGTCGGCCGATCGACCGAATTCGACGTACCCACTGCGTGGTCGCGTACCCGTCGTTCACATCGATCGATAATAACGATCGCGCACATCTCAGTCCGTCGCCCGGCCGGCAGGTACCTCCTATACACCCGCCGCCGGATTGACAAGCTAATTAATCGCAGAAATCAAAAGAATACGGCCCAACACACAAAACCAGCCCATGTTTTGAGCGGACCGACCGATCCGGCCCCGCGGTAAATACACCCGTGTCCCGGGTACAGCGCGGGTACCCGCGGCATCGGCGGCAGCGGGCCGTACGCGTGAGAGCGGGCGCGCGCGCTCGCCGCTCGCGTGACGGTGTTGACCATTTTAGGAGAGACCCGCGGCGCGTAGTACACACGCGCACACGCGCACACACACAGACAGTGCGGCATATGCGTTCGGTGCCAAGTGGGCGTCGGGCGGCGCGCCGAGTGCGTGTAAAAAGTACGCGAGGGAAAATGGTTTCCACACCGGTTTCCGCGTCGCTCTGTATAATGACATGCCGCTGCATGTGCTGCACCGGCGCACGCACGCGAATCGAACCGAACGAGTGCGCCAACACGAACGTACGCGTATATTATTACTATTATTATTATCGTCGTCGTCGTCGTCGTCGTCGTCATAGGTAAGGTATAATAATAATAATAATATTATGTGGTCGGCGGCGGTCGCGTCGTCGGTGGGGACGGTGAACTCTCGCCGGCGCGGAGTGTCGCGCGCGCCGGGCCGGCACGCGAGACGGTTCCCGGGCCGCAGTACGCGAAACACGTTCGACCGGGTCGGCGGTGGCGGACGATGCGAAATTTTTTACGACACGTGCGACGACTTCGAGCCTATGCGACGAGCACCAATACGTTATGAGATAATATTATTATTACGTCCAAACGATATTATATAGACATTCGATAGTACACTGATATTATACGATATTACGGTTTGGTCGTATACGTTCTCGCAGTAAAAATATATATATTTTATATTATATACGTATCGGTTTTCATAACCGTCGACAGGAATCGACGCGACGCTTTCGGTTTTTCTTTCGCCGCCATCGCGTGTTTTTTCCGCCGCGAAAATTCCGACCGATTTTGTTTCAGTGCGATTTAGAAACGGTTTTTTTTTTCTTTAACGCCAGTTCACGAAATCCGTCAATCCGGTCGAATAATATACGTCTGCCGACCACCAAACGGTATATTAATATTGCTAATATTATTCAGCCGAATCTGCGACGACGAGCTTAAACGGGATTGGGTATGTTAAACACACATTATTATATTTTTATATTATACATGCGTATAATTGGTATAACACCTATATTATTATTATAACCATTATACCGCGTTATACGCACACATCGTTTTGCGTTTGGCCATCATCTATCTATGTCGTTTTTTTTTTTATAACGGTTGAATACAACCTAATAGTAATTCGTTATTTTCACTGCACGGATATTATCGTGAATTCTGCGATCCACTTTCGTAATTGCCCCGTGTAATGTTATAACATTGTCATGACTTTACGAATATTATTATATGTGATACGTAGTAGACGCATCATACACGTGCCAATAAAAGCGTCGTTAATAGCTTTTATTATATTATATATATATATATTAAATCATTACCATTATTACTATACCTTCAGTCAACGTACCTGCAGTCCGCTGGTTGACTGCACCAGACATTCGCGTTAGTCCGACGCGACGATCCAAATTTGGAAGTAGTTTATATTCAATTTATCGGTTACGCTATCGCTACAAACAATGACGAGTATACTTTAAAAAAAAAACCGACAGTCTTAACATTCTTCTTTACTTGAATGCATCGATTTACATTGAAAAAAGACTTAAACTAATCACGAAATAGATATATTTACTTGTAATGTATTCTAAGAAATATATATACTATGATTTTTACTTTGGTCTCGGTTATTTCTAAAAAAAAACTCAGTTAATCACATTTGATGTGTATGTAAAACATAAAAACCCTGACCTCGACTTAGATTATAATAATAATTTCTACACATTTTAAGTTTAGATACCAGTTTTGATTTTTTTGGTAAATTATTATTTTAAAGTCTATATAAAATAAATTCTTACTATTTCAAACTTTGATAATTCAAATGTTTATTATCTTGAATTAAATTTAAGTCTCCATAAAACTACTAATAAACTTCAATTCAATTACAATAAGATTATGTTAGAATAATAAGATATGTTAAATTTTTGAATTTTTTCATACGTATTCTAAACTTATTTCTGTTCTCCTTGAGTTTTGATATAAAAATGAGTGCTTAATGTATTAACATTGAAATTGTATTAATCATTAATTATTGTTTTGGGTGACTATACCACAGTGTTAGATAACATTAATATTATTGTAAATTTGCATTTAGAACTTCTATCTATCAACATAGATTATACCTACTAATTGTACCTACCATCTAGTATTATAATAAATAAATTCATAGCTTATTTATTATTTGATTTAAATATAAATTTAATTATAATTTACCATATATATATATATATACAAATGCATTCATCTAAATAAGTCATAAAATCGTTAAATAACAGCCAATTGTCGTTGAAATATTCTTACTTAATTCCATCTATGTCTTAAGGACAGGCAGTAAATACTATATAGTAAACGCTGATCATAAAAATATATTTTAATACCTGACCCTTCAAAAATTTCAAAACAAAGAATTTTACTATCACTTTTAAAAACATCTTTACATTAAATCGTGTGTGGCCTATCAACCGTTTAATATTTATAGAATATTTTCGGATTTATAAACATCTTATAGATATCACTTGTTCTAAATCATATAAGCATAAAAAATAAAATGGTGAGTTCACCTTTTGATCTACTCATCATAATACCAATTCACAAAGCACATTATCTGTTATTCGGTCTTCAGATATAGTATTTAAAACAGCATAAATACTAAACATGAAAAAAATTATCGAGGTATTTTTAGTGGATTTTAAAAAACAGCACGTGGGTTTTGAAACAACACAAACAACATAATACTATGGTATAATAATATGTTATATGGCCCTGATGATAAATTTCATAGTAAAATACGATATTATTATTATAATTAATGTTACTCAGACATATTTCGGAAGTTAATTTAGATTGGATAAAATAATATTAAAGATATGTGAAACGTTTAAAGCCGTTTACGATTTAAATTTGTTATAATTATTATATTTTATAGTCATTTGTGAGTTGGTGTCATCGACCTAGTAATATCAACTACGGAAAACCTATATCAACACGGCCATATGGTTAAACATACTGAAAAAAAAACAGTCTTTCTTCTAATTGTTTAGTATGTTATTATTGTTTCGATAATTTTGTACAGCATCCATTGTCGATGTGGTACTGTACCCACGCCACACACATTTCGGAAGTGGTATTTCCATCGCTCACATGAGTATCCCGGTACGGGTGTAGGTTGATGTTCATACAAAAACTTGCGTAACACACACTTTATTTTTAATCTTCCTCTGTCATCGTTTTTTTCTTATGCTTATGATTATTATTTTTCGGCAACTTTTGCTCTTCCGTCTGTTGTGTGTACCACGGATCCGTTTGGTTTTTGTTCTTGACGCCAAACGCGCGGGACGGACAAAGCGTCGACAAAAGCTGCGTAACTAGAAAAAAACCGGCACGTAATATTTTACACACGCACATGGAAAAGCCCAGTAGTGGGTACTGCAAGATGGAGTGATGACTGTGACTGAAAAGATTATTTATGATTTCAACCAGCTATGTCACGTATTATAATTTGTATAACATACAATATTATATTATACAGTGGCACGCGCATATGATCTTAACATAATACTGCACTGGTCACAAATATAAAAAATAACGTCTCAAAAACTGGATTACATGACAGGATACCGTCAACCTCTAAATATCATACCGAGTATTAATAACATTGATGAATTATATTTATATATTATATATTGTTATAGTGTATTTTTTCCCCGATATTGATTCGAATAATTTGTTTGAGATGTTTAACTACGGTCTGTTTAAAACCCATTTGAAAATCATTATTGTTAATTGTACGCTTATTTAAAGTTAACAATGTATTTTGTCGAGTATAAATAAAAAAAATTGTTCAATTGTGTTGAGTAGCAGGTACCCACGTTTTTAACACAGTCAGTTGGACAATAAAATTTGTTCTTCTATATAATAGCACAATGAACTGAGTAATTTTACATAACTCGATCCCCGCGCTATTACAGACTCTTCGAGTCGTACCTACACTATTCGGTGTTTTTTTTTTGTGTATACGATTGTTACGGTTTAGTTTTTTAATTTGTTTACTATTAACGAGAAAGCGTTAAAAATATTATTACGTGTCGTTTTGTGAACTCAGCTTGCAAGACGTCGCAAAAATATAGATGACGAATTTTGCGAAGGACATTCCCTCCTATAACCCTGAACCGTCTAATAAACACGCGACTTTATTTTCTATCAATTTTTATCTCGATTGTCTCGCCTCGAGAAAAGTGTGCGGAATCGCGATATTATTATTTTCCAAGGACATACCAGAATCTAAGACTACTGGATCTAATATTTCACGCTGGTGCAAATTTATTTTTAAATGCGTTATTTTTAATAAATCATAACTGTAATAATGGAAGTAAAAATATAGTATGAATATGTATTGCAATGAGCTGATGAGCTGTAGACGAGCTTTTGTTTTGATTATCTCGAGCCTCCGGGCTGACGAGGTTTGCAGAGGGCGTTGTAATGTATGTAACTTAACTACGAATTTTGCGCTTCAGGTGTGAGTAGTCGACGGCATTGAGAAGAGATTATTAAATTATTATTATATGTATTATACTATTATAACCGTCGCCCGCGTGAAATCGCGAGTTCATACATAAAAAACGGACCATTTACATATATATACATATATATTGAAGAAATGCACAATTTGCGATTCGGGGAACCGGGAAGTAGGAAAGCATCACGAAAACGTTTCTTCAGGATTTCACCATCATCGCCCGGGCCAAACGCGTGCGTGCAGCAATATATAAATACATTATACACGTATTATTGTGTCCGGCTAGGCTATAAGTACAAACGCGTGCAGGTAATACGATATACGATGACGGCGACGGAAACAACGGTTATTATTATTATTATTATAATTATTATTATCGTCATCTTCGTACTTATTTCATACAGTAACGGGCAAGAATACTTCGCGACGCTTTCCCCACTGCAGACGTTTCGCCCGCACACTAGTCCGGCGACATCCGCCAAACGGCTACAGTATTTTCCGCCCACGCGTCACCCCGCGCACTGTGGCTGCAGCTGGCGTAAGCGCATAATACGCGTGTGAGATTGTCATCTCGAACGGACCACGGCCTCAGGACTTGCACGAGCCATTCGGAATGCGTATATTGGTATATGCGGTTGTGATCGCCATTGCGTACCTATACCATTGCTATATTATATTATTATTTCGGCGTTGCGTATATAGTAATAGTGTCTCAACGTATAAAGTATTTCCCGAGTGAGCACAGTCACACAACAACAATATAATAATACCACGTACAATAATAAAACCATATGATATACTGCTGGCGGCGTAACTTCAAAATTTGTACCCGGGAGCAAAATTTTCAATAGCCTCTACTCCGACCGATCAAGACAAATTTTCAAATTATCTTAACCTTAGCTGTTGAAATTATTTTATATTTAATTATTATTATATTTTTATGAAGATCGACGAATATAATACATTAGTAGGTACATACTGAAATTAATGAAACCACCCTTTAACTCATCATTTCAAAATAAATATGCGAACCTTTTAATATTATTCGTAAAATACACATTATGGCTTTTTGGTTAAAATGTTGAGAACTTTCAGAAATTATAAGTCATGTCCCTCGCTATATACATATGGACATTATTGCATTGATAACATATTATTACTTACGCTTGTAAACAACAAAGACAACATAATATTCAAAAATGTAAAATTAAATGCAAGTGTGCACAAAACATGTTTTGAATTATTAAAAAAATATAAATGTTGGTACCTGCATTATTAAAAGAAGAACACTGTATACTTCAATCCTCTTTAATGTCCGGGCCCGGGTACGACCACGCCATCTGATCACTTTTGGTTATACAACTGTTTACCGGAAATTTTTTAATGGTATATATATATTTAAAATACACGTTTTTTAATTCACGACCGTTCAGTTGCAATTAAAAGACGCCAATTGTGTTCAAACGTTTTTCTTTCTTTTTTTAAATCAAGTTTTTTAACACCGTATTCACATTTCGTCTGAAATAATATCCTTTAATAAATAGTTTGACTTGATTGTCGACTAAATAGTCCATCTGCTATGAGGAAACATTTAGTATTAAATTTTGTTTTTGCCCTGCGCTCTAAGGGCTAGAAAAAAAACGTCTTCTGGACACCCATGACATTAAATTGATTGCGTTCTATTCTGAGAACCATTGCGGACAACGCGATCTTCTTTGAGCTGTTTCAGTGGACCGTGAGTCATGTCTATAACACTGCGAGTGTGTGGTTTGTATGTGTAGCGTGTGTGTATATTATGTGTGTATGTGCGTTTGCGGCACGTCATCGCCGTTAATGACCTCTGCGAGTAAGTTCAACGTATGAATGCAAATTTGCTCCGTTTCTTGTATTTGTTATTTATTTTTATTGTTATTACTTTTTTTTTTACGATTCTCGTAATAGACTTTTATACATGTATATTATTATTATTATTAATATTATTACCTACTATTATTATTATTGTATATATTGCAATGTTATTTCACTGTTGAATTTGATTATTATTACCGTCATCTTCAAACCAAGCACTCAGCCGAGACGTTTATTTTACCGCTCAAATAACTATAATACTATGTTGTCTATACCCGAATTACTGCCAGGAAACCTGAATTATAACGTTATTAGCGATTCTGCGTGCACGATTCGCGTATTTTTGATGTTTGAAATTTCGTATTCCACAACGTTTAAGCTAGTAATCTGTTTTGCAACCATCACTCGTCAGTGATGTGCATTCCTATAGATGCTCTAGGACGGGCTTCGGGCAGTCGGTCATAATGATATGTTAAAGTATAAATTAAATCTCATAATATTATGATAAAGGAATATCGAAATCGGTATTCATGTTTTTAACGGAATTATATCATATAGCAGCAGTACAGATGTATAAAACTAAATTAAGTTTGAATATGATTGTTAAAATATACGATATTCAGTTCGCGTTTTGCCCGATTCGACTTATGTCTGTAAAATTTATATTGTATATAGGTATATCGTAATCACGTAATTGCCGTTCCAATACTGTCAACGAATTGGTTGAGGCATATTGAAATATGTCTCATTATTTATGTCGGTTGTATAACAGTGTGAACATCGTGGTGTATGACCAAAACGAAAAGGCATGTTTTGGTGTAATATTTTATTATCTTAGTAGCATTCTGACCATGGTTCACGGTTAATGGGTAAAATGTTTAATAATTTTGTAAACGGTTAGTGTATGGTCGATGAGTACTTCAATAGAATAAAATATATCAATTTTTTTTTCAAAAAATTCAATGACAAATGATAATGTTACATTTTTGTCTATTTTAACTATAAAAAAAATTATTGGGTGAATTATCTAAAGATCCAACATTTATTATAACAGTGTTATAGATGTACTCGCGACGAAACAAAATTGACGAATTGAGTTAAATTATATTTAAATATAGATGTTTTACTTTATTTATTTATTTTAATTGTACGCTATATTTTTTTAAACATTCCTACCTTAGTTTTGTCTACTTTATTACATTTTTCTCGCGCCACCACTGTTTATGTCTAATATAAACTAAAATAATTTTTTCTCCTCATTTTTAGATTTTTTATAATGGATTTCAATAACCAATTTAAATAAAAGCATATGTAAATAATAAATATAATATTATTAAATAAGTTGAGTAATATGTCAGTCGGTTACAAAATAATTAAAGTTTTAGGTGCCGTTGTGAATTGTTGAGATGCAATTACAGTATACGGAGGCAAACACAATATCTTGTAACTTTCCCAAAAGTTGGTTTAGTATAATTATTATTATCACTGATAGTTTGAATTGAAAGAGAAAAATCAAATAAGAGAAAGTTTTGATATATTTTCAAATAAAGTAAAATATTTTGAATATCACGATTTTATACTTTTGTCATTTTTTTTAATGTATTATTAAATAATATCATTAATGAAAAAGTCATTTAATTTGAATATTTATTTATATAGTTAATATACGATTCTCATTAGTCATTATTTGAATTGTAATATCACTATAAAAGTTTATACTTTAATCAAATTGCAGCTATATAATTTTACTCGGGGACAATTCACCGGAGAACAATAGGATATGCGAAAAGGGCACATTTTATTATTATAACGGTAGACGACTGCACAGTAACATATTACACAATATCATAATAAATTAACGACAAACCAATTTACGAGGATAATATTATTATGTAAATATGTAGATCCCAAGCACAATACTTAACGTTTGACGCGTTTAAATGGTAATATATAAGAACAATGATCAATACGAATATTATGATTATCTATGGTCCGAACTTTAATTAAAAATGCATTTTTTTTTTGTTAGGGAGACAATGTTCTGGGACAATGCTTTCCATATACATAATATATTTCATATAACAGATACTTCAAAGGCGAAAATTTTATCTGTATTTTTCATCGCTTTTTTTTTTACTTTTAGAGCATTTATTAGCATTTTTATTGTATTAGTATTGGTAATACAAGCTTTCAGTGTAAATTAGGAAATTCAAAATATTACATCAAGAAATATTGTTTCCATAATATCTGCTCCAATGGATTTTAGATATTTTTTTATTCGTGTATAGGCATAGTACAGTAGATACAAATAAGTAAACAATAAAAAAAGACCCAATCTCCCCCTCCCGTTGCGTCATTTGGCCTTAAATATAGTGTACGCAAATATTGTGTATTATCATAATGCGGTGGCGATCAACACAAGACGCGTCTCGCTATTTAATATAGTACAATATTACCTATATATATAAATATATTGTATTAACATACATATGTGTCGAAAACTGTATCGATATTGTGCGGGCGCACGCGACAATATCTCTTCGGCAAGACCTTAAAAACTAGGTCAGTGTGTCTGCTGCTGCCGCTCGTTTATATTAAATGTGTATACAGTATATGGCCCGTCATTGTGGTGATTTCGCGCGCATGTTATACCCATATGATAATAACATAATTATAATCGTAATTCGTAATACTAATAATAATAATAATAATAATAAGACCGATACGCCCTACGACACGACCGAGTCCGTCGTCCCCGCAAAACATATAATAATATGCATATTATGTATTATAACGATGTAATAATGTTATTATCATGTCGGATTGCCGCCAAAATAATATTGTAGTCATTAATCGATATCGGTTTATAGTAATTCTAATATAATATGTTATATATTATGACGGATATTAGTAAGTACGAATGTAAAATAACATTTTTTCGTATGCGCCTTCCATCGTATTATCATTGGGTTGTCGTCGTGTTCGAAATATTACAATAATATTATATCGTCGCGATCGACGGTCGAAAGTCTGCCGCTGACGGACGAAAACCCGCGTAGATCTCACGCTTCGGGGTGCGTCTCGTGCAGTGGCGCGTCACATTATTTGTCGTGTATCATACGTGTTTTTTTATTTATATTTTTATCACATCACATTCACGCGGACTTCCTTCGGCTGCTGGCCAAATTTCGTGTTTCATCCGAACGACCCGAACGGGTGCGCGCACGGTCGCTGACAGATGAACGTTTATATTATCACAGCGTCGTATCATACCCGTATATATATATGTATAGTGTATTATGTGTGTGTGTGTGTGTGTGTGTGATATACTCGTCGGACGTCTGTTTCGTATCATAAACCGAACGCACGTGCGTCGGGTGGGTCGCGGAGGGGGCAAATCAAACGCCGCGGGTGATACGTCGAACTATCGCCCGCCACGAACTCTCCGCGCGGGCGTGTGTGTGTGTGTGTGTGTGTGTGTGTGTGTGTGAGTATATAGGCCGAGACGTGATATTATTAATTTAATACGTGTATACATAACGCATGCGGATCGCGCTCGGTGTTAATGTTGTGTATTCCGCCTTAGGTAAGATAGGAGTATAACGCGAGTAGAAATAAAAACGTTTTCGGAGCTTGTCTGCGAGACGAACGTCGTCGACTATATAATCGTACGCTGTACTTGAGTACTTTGTCAAAGTCGAGCGTATGAGCGTATAATATGACGAAATAACGGAATGAAAAATTGATGTGATTATCCAGTTTTCGGTTCATCGAATTAAGAAAAAAGGTTTTCTACCGCTATGGCCGACTATATTCACAACTCGAGACTAAATAAAAAACTAAATACATTTCTGATTTAAATATTTCTATTTTATAAATATTATTATATACGATTGAATGCATTTATATACTTAAATATATACATTATATAATATGTAGAGGTACCTACGTCTTGTTCGTTATTTAGATTGAAATCGTGTGTAAGTTTTCGTACTCGGTTTCAGCTCTCAAAATAATTAAACCAGGGTTCCAGAGAGGAGATATTGGTTCAAGCCCCCGGCGAGAACGAACGACTCTCCGTGAATTTCGAAACTGATTTCTTGTCGGTCGAGGTGTACAGGTATACACACAACATTGTAATATCGCGTATTGTTTGGGCAATAATAATATTTTGGTAGCATTTTATTGGTATCTATGTTTTTGCGCCATTGAGACGCGCTTGGAAATCTATGGTACCGCGGGCTTTTCTTTTATAATATTTTATATCGAAATATAATATAATATAATAATAATATACGCACACGTGTATTTTACGCGTCCTTGAAAACTAAATAGGTTTTTGAAAATTAATTTCGTACCCTCAACAAATTTTTGTCCGCCCGCCCGTATTGTTTGCACTCAATGTCAGCATACTGTCGAATGCATTATTATGGCAGTCTATAGTATGTTTGTATATAATATACATTCTCCAATTATTTTAGAGCGACATAACACCGTACACACAACACATTGTAATGAGTAAAATATGAGTAATGACTTATCATATATCATAAATAGATATATATTAATTTGATTTAGATCAAAGTTAGACTTGTACAATATACATGTTATTATTATTAACATTTACTTTATGACTGCAGTGCTCAATATACGAAATAAAAGTATGCCTCGATTTGTTGTTTTTGACATTCTACCATTCCCTTGTACATTCGACGACATTCGATCACTTTAAAATTGTTTTATCACATCATGTATGACATAATAATATTAAACCTAGAAATTTAATTTGATGGTTATTGAAGAATAATATCAGGACGGCGTTAAATTTTCGCATGGAGAATTATATAATATTGCTACACACGTACGAACAAGAATTATTGCCACCATTGGATTTTATAAAATGTTCAGTGCCAAATATCTCGGCGTTACTATATTATTATAGTGGTCCGATGTCTTAAGACGTTTTTCGTGTAAAGCAAAAACAAAAAATATGTGATTAATGGCACAACCATTGAACCATCGTTATGCAGACGACAAGCCTTCGCCTACGCAGAGTACCTACTTCTTTCTCCTCCTGACTGTTGCAGAAAAATTGCATCGTAGTGTCAGTCGTGTTGTCACCTGATCACCGTATAATTTTCGACCATCGTACGACTGCGAAAACTCTTAATTTATTGTTTGATTTTAATGTCAACCAGACTGCTAGATTTTGCAACTGTATACAATACATTTATGCGCAAGCGAGTAGCTGAGCAGAGTGCATAATATATTATAATAAACACCTAAGCCATTGATCACGTCAATAATAGTAGGTGATTTCAAAATCGTAATATGTACAATGCTATTTTTCTTTTTTCTCACATATTCTACATATTCTTTCACTTTTTATCTCGCTAATACATTGACACGTCAGCACATGCTAGAGGTCGTAATAAGTATCATATAAAATAAATAAAATACTTCAACACAAAACAAGAGAAGAGATGAAGGAATGAAAATATTTTGATAACCACTCCGCAGATTAGTACTATGCATAATCAAAAAATTATCTTAAACAATTTTATATTTAGAAATACACGTGTCTATAGTATTCTAGTAGCGCCTATATACTTATATTATTATATAGCGTATAATTTATCTCGTTACACGAACGGCTTAGTTTAAACGCGAGTACAATACTTTTGTTAAATATATTTCGATAAAACGTAGGTCGATTATAAAAGAACGTTGTAAATATTAAGCTTTACATATTAATCTGATCGTACAGATTATTTTAGAGCATTTTATAATTTACTTAATACCCAAGCGTTTTACGCTAACGTCTTTTCCAAGTGCAGGGTTGTATGTTTATACGTATGTGTTTGTTATACCTAGTATGAAGTATATTGTACAACTATTGATTATGAATACACACACAAATAGCGTTTATGATCAAAAACACACAACATATTATTATTATTATTATTATTATTATTATATGCGTTTACGATCGAAGTACGGTATACCTCAGTAACTGAATACGCTCCGCAGAAAAATAAAAAAAAACCACAATCAAACGTCATCGGTTTGAAGAAAAATATTCTTTTTCTTCAAACCACTTGTCGACGAGCGACCGCCTACGGGCATCAACTGCCTCGTAAATTGAATATTATATGCAGTCGCGGAACTGTATACAAGCGGCGTCCATAGAGATATGCGTACGTTGATTGCGGAGTAAAACGCTTCAACGGTACCTACCCGTGTACAGTATAATATCATACATTATTTCTCGAATGCATTACGAAATAGGGTGTTTGCGCACGTAATTGAAGGGTATACGATGAGATGTTTGCTATGCATAATATAAGATGTGCGCGTGATATTGTAGCGAACTTTGATTGGGCACTGTTTTATTTATAATATTATCATCTAAGTATCAAACCGTTCAATGCGAATCTGCTCGGACGAGACAGCACGAACTTCTCGTTGTCGACTAAGCGAACACGCGGTAGAAGAAACGCGACTGCTGATTAGTTATCGCGGTGTTATAATATAACACTATAATAAGTATACGTAGATGGACGCTGTTAGCCCTGTAGGTATTTCCGTTATCACGTATCACGATGCCAACAGTCAGTGGACCGTTTCAACGACGAAATTAATTTTCATAATATGTGTATGCGTTTTGCACAACAAAATAGATACGCGATCCAGCTACTTGTTCGAAACCTTAACATAGTACTATTACACTATATAATATAATAGGAGATTCGTATACACTATAAATTGATAAATCCTACCACAATAACGAGTTCCCGTTTGTAGCTCACACGAAGAATAATGATGTAAATTAAATATTGCTCTCTGGACTACGACGATTCAATATCATAGAACTTGTCTAAAAATTCTAAAACACATTTTTAACGGAACTTCCGGTCAGTTTGACAGATTTGACTATAATGTACCTATGCGATAATAGCTCTGTTTGATGTGTACATTCGCTTTTAAGAGGAATAAACCATAAACCGTAAAACAGATTTAACACATCCCAGTCAATAACACGGTTGTATCGAGCACAGACACTATATATAGTCAATTATGATTACCCTATTTTTGTACTATAATAATAATAACGTAGGTCGGACGTCGTAGTCGTGTGAATCGATGTAGATCCGATTCGCATCTATAATAATTTATATAAAGGGTATAATCCGTTCTACACACGGTGGACGAAGGACGACTTTATGAATAGATTTAGGACGAGAAATAAAAAATAATAACAAACAGCCGGATTAATCGTCTGGTCCGTCGCGGGCGCGATGCCCTGAAGTACGTTGGACCAAATCAGATGACACCTACATCTACACTCTCTCTCTTCATCACGCACACACATACAGTGAAAAATCGTGAAACTTGCACTACATAATAACGCGTCAAACAGTAAAGATCGATTCGGAGTGACTACAAACCAGCGAAATCTCTAGTTTTTTGATATTATTGCACCTGCTACTATTGTCCTACCTACTTACCTACCGTTAGTGTTTTTGTTGTTATTATCATTATTATTATGATCATAAAACACGCGAAAATAAAATATAACAGACGACCTTGCCGGAGAGCTCGCCGCCGCAACACGCCCGTTCGTAAAATATATTATCGACGGAAACGCATTGTCTCGTGTGCATAGTAAATATTATATTAAGAAAGACGATGGCGGACGTATATATATATATATATATTATATAGGTGTTTTATATTGTAATCTACCGATTTCATCACTAGCCGAGTTGCCTCTAACGACCTACGGGCTACGACGTAAACGGACCACAGTTGTTTGTCGTCGTCGTTGGTCACACGTACGGGTCACGAAATAATACGACCGATTGCGATGAAACCACGAACACACACGGTAAACTTCGTGATGTCACTGACGCGTGTTTGCTGGATTTACGAGTTACCTACTCTACAGCTTATTGCGAGTATACCTAATAATATTATATGAAGTACACTGCCAAAGTACCAAACTGTCAAGCAAATATAACATTGTGTTACTTCATTTATATTTTATATAGTATGATCATATAACATGTATAGCAAATAATTGTTGGTAAATCGGAAATTTAAGAATTTATTTTTCAGAATACCGGTTAAGTCTATACTTTGATAATTTTATAAATTTGATCTAAAGAGTTAAGACAATATTACAATACGCACGCCATGGTCAGAAATATTAATGATTAATTCAAAAACATCTGCAAGAAAGATTTATTGGACCTTGGATATGCTTGGTATATAATATAATATTATGTACACTTGAGCTACGGAAAAAATATAGTTGCGATTATTTTGACAACCGGACGTAATAATCGCGGGGGATTTGATGCGATTCTTCGCCGTCCGTATTTTGAAAGTTTTGACGCCCCCGAAATGTTTCGATGAAAACGAAATGTTACGAAATCGGCGGACGATGACGACGCGCGACGCGTAGAGGCACCTTGAAAATCACTTTCGAACGTTATTTACTCATTCCACGCGGATGTCATTCATCGTCGGAATGTTTACGACCAGTGTAACTGTGTATTTTCGCGTGTGTAGTATATTATTATTTTATGTATATAATAGACTTATGGGTACACAATAACACAATCCGCTATGGCCTGGTCAGCTTTTAGGTTACCTTCCGTTTCCATCGATACAGTAACACGATTATCTATTCTTGCAACGGTGCGAATTCGACTGTTGGTATAATTATTATGGTCAGCAGTTACGTATTTACCTAAACAAAAACAGTAATCGCACACTACAGAAAATGACATATGCGGCAACATAGCGACAAGTAAAAATAAAAAAAACAACGAAGCGTGTACGGCGTTTTTAGTTATATTTTCTGGGCATTTATAATTATTTACAATAATAATATCATGTGTGTAGATAGCAACTTATATCAGTCGTCGACCCATCTTGTCTACATTTGAACAATAAATATTACATCGAATTTATTTTATTGTATTGTTAATTGTAATAACTTAAAGCAAGGATTTAGTACAGTATGTATGGCAGTTAATTTTATTTATCTATAATACAATGTTTTATTAAATTATGCTTATATACAGTAAAAAAAAAAAAAAAAAGTTATACGATTTTAATCAGTATGAAGTAGTTTTTCAATATTATCAATATAAGTGTTATTTAAATTTATTTATTATATTCAACTGTAGTAAAACTATGTTATTTAAAGAAGTAATTTGCTTACGTACCCATAATATGTCCTATATCTACCACTAATTTCCATAATTTTATATTTTTAATTCGCGATCGTCGATGATACCCTGTGGTATAGTAGCGCAATTAGTAGTTACGGGTTATCAGATTTTACCTAACCTAGCCCATATTATAATAGGTATGTTAAAATTAATGTTATTACCACGATGGCGTGTGATCGATAATATTTAAATGGTACATTAGAATTTAGCGTTTACAACGTATAAATATAAATAATCTTGATTTCGATTTAAACGAGTGATATTATTTTTAATTTTCAATAAATGATACGGTTTTATACAATTTGTTTTACTCGTAGATACGCAATCGTTGTCGAAACTGCGAAATGAAGTAAGTGTTCTTAATGGATTCTAACCTGTGTATAATATAGTTCGTTAAGATTGTTAACAAAAGTCCATTTGACTATGCGAACGGGAATAAGTCCATGTGCCATATATTATGCAATTGCGTATTCTACAAATCTTTAGACCCTTTAATATTATGCACTAGCCATGCCTATTTACATTCGTCACGGCGACACGCAAATGATAATGATATTATACATACCTACAAAAAAATCGACTTTGCATCGTAATATCATTAATATTTTTGAGTCACGTTCGTCGTATTAACACAATAAGACATACGCGGTCATGAACGAAATCGAGGTTATTAAAATACGTAGGTATTATCTACCTATATATTACAATATATGAATATGTGTATATATAATATGGTACCTATTTAGAATTTTTTTTTTTTTTTTTAATGGCCGAACGCGTTACATCATTGTCGCACGTGAAGACGCTATAATAATATGCCTATATATATTATATTATGTGTTAAGACATTGCTATAATAGTATATTATATGGGTAGGCACTTGTCGATTTGATATATTACGCGCCGCATATATTAATAATATTATTATTGTTGTTTACGATCGCCGTGCACTACGATAACAATATTCGGCCGGTTTTTCGGAAATCGTCGAACTAATAACTAAATTGTACACTAAACCTTTTAACCGGTAATTTTTCTATTAGTAAGCGCGAAAAAAATCCACACTCGTAGGCGTACCTATGTGTCACATTTGCATACTAATAGTTATATTATACAGTACCTGGAAATAGTCGACAATATTTTTATTATTATAATTATTATTGTTTTACATTTTATTTTACACTTTTACTATACACTTGATAGTATTATAATTATTATGGTTACTATTCGTTCAAAGATCCCTAGTTGTCTCATGCTTGAATGATGATGCTATTATAATTATTAATTGGGTTTAACCTAAATAATACATTTAATTCGTCATCATAACCATATTAACTATAGACTACATTAATTATATTCACTTGATATACATATAATATATATATATTGTGAATTTCAGTTTGATAGGTATACATTTTGCGGTATATACCTGCAACAATTAATAATTGATATTGAGGTTACCTATGTGGCTATATGGACTTTGTGGCTATAATATAGCCTAAATATGTTTTACGTACGGGTGTGAATATTATCATAAAATATCTACTACTAAACCCTTGTCAGAACAAATTACATGTTTAATTAATTAAACTCGTATAATAAGATTCAAAAAAGAGCATCAACATAATATTAATTCGAAGACAAATAACATCCATCAGTAATGAGTTACTCGTATAACATAAAAAAAAAAAATACGTGATTTGTTTTCGGTGTATGTGTATTTTAATCGATGATTACGAAATAACAAATAATTGTTCGAACAAGTCCTCAAATGAGTTTATATAATATACAAAATAATATTTATTTCATAGTTTTATTGTCATATATAGTTATTTAAATCGAACAGGTACCTACGTTTCATTTATGTGCGTTGATAAGTTTTTATTTCATAATCAGATTTAAATACTCAATACGCATTATATTAATGATACTTTACAGTTTACGCTGCAATTAATCTTCCAATATAATACTAACCAAGGTATTCCATACATGCGCATTGTAAATAGTTTGATGTTAATAGCCTGAATATAGTTAATGTCTTGATGGCTTATAATATTATTTCAATCGCACAATATTTTATATTTCCCTCTTACAAAGGAAATAATTTAAAAAAAAAAAAAACTTGTCTATTAATAATATTTTATTATTTTAATATGCAAAAACAGGTTTCTCAATGTACCACACGTATAACATCTCCTGGAATTTCATCTATGTCACCTTTATTCGTAGTAAAAATACTATGATTAAGATTGTAAAAAAACGATGATGCGCCAAGTCGTATGCAACTGTATTGTAATATACATAGGCGCGTCTTGTTCAAAAGTTTCCGTCGACCATTATTATAGTGAGATATGACTTATTTATATTGTATGTAAACAATAATGATAATGTTATATAATTATATGTAAATATAAAGAAATATTGGCACAGATTCCGTGAAAATTGCATCCGGGATGGTTAAACATTTTAACTAGTTTCTTGTATGACGAATATAATGTATATATAATATAGTGACTGCAGTCGTAAAATGCGTACTTGCCTATTTAAATCGGTTAATAATGTATTGGACATCTCACGAAATCGTTTTTTCAGACTATTATAGTATCATTAATAATTATTGTTATTATTATTATTAATATTGTGGTATATTAGCTACGTGCAGAGACAGTTTCTTATCTAGATATTTTTGAATGAAAGGACAAAGGTTCTGCCCAACACTTTTTTGATACATACATTTTCGAGTTTTATTGAGGCTTTATTGGTTGTGGGTAAACTACAAAAATTTTACCTTATCCTTTATTAAATGTACATTTATATTTCACATATACACTTATTTACCTATTATCTACTTAATTCTTATATTTATTTTTGGATGCACCTCAATTTTCATTCCGTATCTCAACCATACATTTAGTTCTATTTTTAATATAAAAATGTTTACTATATACTCAAAAAATACCAATGTGGAAGGTAATTTGTATTATTTTTTTGAATACACAGGATCTATGCAGCACAGCTCTAACTAAAGGGTGTATAGCTTAATCACATCGCATGTTCCCAATTCGTATGGTTTTTCAAACCGTCTGTTAAATTTTCGAACTTAGTAAAATAGCAATAGTAATAATAATATATAATTATTATATACTCTTCAGAATTATTTTTCAATCTTTAAGAAATTAATCTCAATTAAATGTACCTAGTCACAAAACTTCATATGGACAAAACCATAATGCTCTGCATCGTATTTTCAAAGCTGCAAAAAAAAAAATAATAATAATTAATTTTTTGGGCCACACAACCATTATTTCTAGAAAATATTTGTTCAAAAATTCATGAGCGTCTTATATTTTTTTTGTATCTCGCTTGTAATAATTAATCGTAACTTATGTATACTAGTTTATTGTATCATAACCACTAGCATGCTCCTTATTATTACCATATCTGTAAATAATATGTAAAATTGTCGCATGACGATTATTAAATATATAAATTACAAGAACGTTTATATTTTGCATAACGTGTATTTTTACTTATTTATAATATTTATATATTAGCGAGACCGTAATTTTAATATGGTTATATTATATCAAACGTATTATTAAATTACATATACAGCCGTTAACGATAAAAAGTTCCATACTTTTTAACGACAGCTACATGTGGGAGCGCATACTACTGCAGCGTACGATTGCAGTTGCTAACACAAGTGAGGTGCAATGGTGATAGATTAATAAATTTCCAGAGAATTGAAAATGTTCACTGACACGTAGTTGAAAGTTTATTCAAGTATCAGTAATGCGAGAAAAATAATAACTGCAAAACAAAAAAAAAATGAATGAATTTTATTAATTATATACGTATATAAGTTTATTGGTTAATTCCATAGACACGACTGCACTTATATTTCGTATGTAAATTGCAGTTTAGTAGGAAGCCAAGAAGGAATGAAATAACATAAAATATTACGTCAAAGTAATTGGTAGAGGATTGTCATTTGTGCACTGTTTGATCGCCACCACTATGATCGATCGTATCTCTCTCGCACTCTCTCTGTCTTCCTTTCTATACGTGTCACGAGGAAACTATTTGAATAATATAATCATTATACACTCAGCTTGTATATGATTTATAGTAATTAAAAAAAAGTCCACGGGTGGTTTTTATTCGTCAACGCTGCCGCCGCACGAGGACGACTAATTTATTTATTGTGATATTATACCTAATCTCTACACGCGCGTATACGTGTCACGCACTTACAGTAACGGATTTCATGAATCGTGTCGTTGTCAATGTATGTGGCTGTATATCAAATGCTCAGGTATATGATATAGATTGTTTACTCGGATTTGATTCGCGTCTCGTTCCGTGGTCCAGCAGCATCCCGATCACGCGCTGTGCAGTAGTCGCAATAATAGAAAATACGCGCGACGTCCCCGCCCACAGCGTTTATAAAATTAAAATATAACATAATATATATATATATATATATATATATTATTTAAAAACCCGACCACATCTCCGCGAGCGATCAAATTAATATAATGTTTTCAGGTTTCTGTAGTAGTATGCTCGGACAATACTAGGACAAAATATGCCATAATATTATCACCTATAGCCGCAGCAGTAACGCCCCTGAACACTATCATATGACGTCGCACGTTTTCCATTTCGTAATAAACATAATATAGGTATTAGCATTTAGCGTACGCACAAACTCTTTCGCAAACGGAATTAAATAAATTTGTAATAATATTATATTATCTTAATTATATCAATTTACAGTCGCAGAGCGTCTTTTTTCTGTTTTAAATTAAATATATAATATTGTTGTATAAGCACTACGCAGCCGTAAAATGTAGTTCCTTTACAGGGCACGTTTTATAATGGTATATAGTAGGTATGTTACTCTATACGTGTCAAATTCGTTTCGATTAACCTTAATAAAACATATCATACGCTAATAATTTAAACGCATTCAAAAACTGCAGACATACGTTTACTATTTTTTTTCCTCTCCGGTGAAACGTGTTATTGCAAAACGCACTTGTCAATTTCACATAAAGTTTTTGTCATGAGATTATATTCAATTTGTTAATGGAATTAAAGGACACACGAGACGAAGAATAGCTTTTACGTCAAAATAACGAGACAACAAACAGCTAGAAATGTCAGACAGTAAAACTTGATGAAATTTGTTTGATATTTTCGTTAATTTATACTATACCATATAATATATACAGACCGATTATTTTATCAAATAACACTCATTATTTCAAAATATATTGATGTTTTTTATAAATATTTTTTTTTTACATAATTTCCAGAAGAGAAAACATTTTTTTTTTAATTTATATTTTTTAATATTTTCATCGTTATAATTGTTTTTAATTAGTTACTTTTTTGAATGACAACACACTTTTTTAATTTCATAGTCTGGAGCAAAATATTTTTGGAGTATTTTGATACATACACATCGAAATTCGAACGCGTAGCTTATAAGTTATAAGTATTTAAAGTTTAGGTAAACGGAGTATAGTAAATAAACCTTATTCGGAGTATCCTTGTAACTATCTACTCTACTCACCTGCAAACTTTAAATATTTTTGAAGTTATAAGTATCATAATATTTAATTAAAAATGTGTGTTGTCATTCAAAAAGTAAAAACTTAAAAAAAATATTTTATTTCAATTAAAAATTATGCAAAAAAATGTTAGTCAAAAATATTCTTAGATTTTTAAATAATGAGTGTTCGATAAAAAAATCTTAGAAAAAGTAGTAATGTTTCGACAAACGTGCTGAAGCATGGAAAAAATATAATAGATACAAGTTTTGGTTTGCACATATTATAGTCCAGTCATTCGATTCCTATACTTTCGAGTAAATGGTTTGCGTAGCATACGAAGTTATTAACAATATGATTTCAAGTTTAAACCTACGCAAACGACACGTCCCGATATATTATTATACATATATGACAAAACAAATGTTAAAAAACTCTAATTCAGTTCCACGCTTAACGCACGTTCCGCGGGCGTAATCGGTCGTTTTGCGTTTTATATATATTTTATTTTATTTTTTAACGATTTCACTATAAAATGTCCAAAACAATATTCGCCTCCGTAAAGAGCTGCGCGCACTCTCCAACGGTCGAAGGTCGGTTTTTTTTTTTTGTTTCCACCCTCTTCATGTCCTAAGCGTTTCTTTGCGCTTTTATTCTTGTCGTATATATTATCGTTTGATTGTTATTTTTCCAATCAAAATGTCAATTTATTTTTACGACTTTGTGCGCATAGCGAAGAGAACGTGTACATATTATTATAACGTATATACGAATTGACGTGTACCACGCACAATAACAATGGTCCGCGCGGTCGACGGTCATGTAAATATTCACCAAATTATTACGAAAAATAAATAAAAGCCACTCGTCTTGGCCGAATACCGTACTCTATAACAATCGTAATAATGCCAAAATATTGTAGGTACGTACTACTTACATCATATTATTGTACATAAACCAACACAATGGAGTCTTTTAGCGACCGGAAACCTCCTCGGCGCGCGGTGCGGTTGTGTTGACGATCCGTTCCGACTACCGTGTCAGGCACAGGTCAACGTACTAAATATATATATATATATAATATTAAACTGTATATTTTATACTCTATAAGTACTATATAGTACATTTATACTTATACGACTTGACATATTATACCCGGTAAAGATGACGATTGTTTACGTTTTTGCCATTAAAACTCGGTAAACGCGATCAAATATTTCAATTTTTCTGGTTGCCTTTACAACAATAACATTGTTAAATTATTGATATTATGACTCGACGACTATTTTAGTCGGCACATCAGTGTGACGTTTAATGTAAACATAAAAAACGTTAAAGGGTTTGATTTGAGTGAGGTTCCATCATCCAATGTATACCCAACAAAATTGTGCCGAACTATATTTGTAAAAAATTATGTTAACCATGTCCCATCATTTTTAATGAATTCATATTTATATAAGTAAATAAAAAATGGAAAAAATGGCCATTTTGTTGCAAACAATAATTTTAAATAATAACAGTAATATTTTCTACCATATTTTTCATAACTTTACAGAGTGCATCAAAAAGGATTTAAAAAATACCAAATGGGTTAATATATAAAGAGTATTATTAACTATCATCATTGATATTAAGGATTTAAAAATTTCACGTTTGTATTATATTTGTTTAAAAAAAAAATTTAATAGTCATTTTTGGTAGAATATAAATAACGCGACTTTCTTTTTACAAAGTGAACGAATCTTAGCACGTATATTGCAGATCAAAAGTTTTCAATTTAAACTGTTTACCGGTGCAAATAGTTTTAAATCAGTTACTGCAATGTGTGTGTATATACCTACAGTTGCTACGGTGGAATTTTTTAATCGAACAATGACATTATGGGTTATGCGACGTTTGTATTTTTTAATTACTTTTTTTCGTCAATTTAATGTATAAATAATGACTGTGAAAAATTCACCAGAAAAACAACAGAAAATCTAATATAATAATTAACTTGGTTTACATTTATAAAATTAAAATATGACCTAGTTAAAAAATACAAAAAAAACAAATGTAAATGAGGTAATCAATTTACAAACCAACAAGCGTGAAATGTTTACAAATTAATTAATTATTAATTTTTATCGTATCAATAGAAATCGTAATTTCGTATCGATAATTTGTATAACAGAAATGTTTACATTTTAAATATAATTGTTTTCGCAAATCATTGAAAAATTATAATTTGTTAGCCGACCGTTTAAAAAAATGATAAATTAAAAAATAAAAACTATAACAATAAATAATAATGTTACGATATAAAATATTATTGTACGAGTTGCGTGCATGTAACGCAATATTTATCTCAATCTGTAAAATAAGTGTTCATCTTATACGTATTTGTATTTTACATTACGAGTGTTTTACTTTTCGTCAACAAGTTTTTATACACATACTCCCATACGCATAAACTCGTGAAGCTAACTTTTATATGTGTTTTAAAATGTATTTCAATATGAAACATAATTTAATCTTACATCTTGAGGATAGCATGATTATAAGATTAGATTAAAATAGGTATGTAAAACAGTCTAAATAACTTAATTTTGTTTAAGACTCAAGTAAGTTTTTTAGTGTAATTATATCATTTATATCAACTAATTTAGATTTTTTTGTTTTATTAATCCATTAGGAATACAACAATAAATAATATAATATATATTATATACATACAATTCACATTTTAAAACAATAATAGAAAACTAATAAAGTTTATACCCACGGGTGAATTTTTTTATAACATTAATTGATTGCATGTGCCACCATTATAATATTATCTATACATTGGCTGATTATCAAAACTTGAATTTATACTCGTTGGAATGAATATTATTTTTATCGAGATAAAATTTGAAATTATCCTCAAAAACTATAAGATTTTACTAGTCATTATTTATTTAGTTATACAATTTTAAAATCATACTCGCCCGTAAAAGTTATGAATATTCTTTATTTTATAATGCAAAATTGTAGATTTTATTTTTTATTTGTCCATTAATTTAACATCGTATAATTTCGCAAAACTAAACAAAACCTTTTAAACATTTAATTTAATCAATATTGTCACGTTGGTGGTTTAGTAATGTCCATGTAATAATTATTTCTATATTACTAACTGTAAAACAAAACATTACTCAGAAAAAAATGAACAAATATTAAATACTTACCTAAGTTATATCAATATATCGGCATATTGCAGTTTTGGTTTACCTCAGCTCACGAGCGTATCAGCATTCAGCATGAATGTACCACACGTCTTTGTGAGCTAATTCGACTGGCATGAACAATCTACCTGTGCCAGATTAGATATGACACTTAATATTTTCAAACGTGGTGCAATCTATACTATAAGCTTTTCTGATATTATTTTCCTAGAACAACTTCTAAAATGTACATTTAAGTTGGCGGTCGAGTAATTTTTAAATTTATAAGTTACAAATATATGGACAGTATTCAATGAGAGCCTTACATATTATAAACAATAAATAATTGATATTTTCGGCTCAGAAAAAAATTATGTGAACCACCCCATATAGCAGCTATGCACCTATGTAGGAATTTAAAAACGAAGCTATAAACAATCGCCGATTCTCGATTTTTTGACAACTGGTTCAGCAATTTCCAATTCTTTAAGCCCCATCCAAACGTGTATTAATTTTTATGTATATTCAAGATATAGATAAATAAATAATATAATGAAAACAAAAAAAAAACCCCTAAATAACTTATTATTTATACGTAGAGTTTGTAATTTTGGAACTCAGATTAACAGCGTGTTACGACCAAAGTTGTGACGTGTACAATCATACTGTGTATAAGAAACTTCACGTCATATTATATCCACATCAAAAGCATAGCCATTGGCAAGCGATTAAATCAATTTACCTATATATTTTGAATATTATTTTGAACTGATATTGATGAGATATCTAACTATTTTACTATCGATAACATCGCGTTTAGTGACCGTCATACAGTATTTAATTGAAACTGTTGAGTACATAATATTATAAGTAATTAAACATAACATATTATGCATAGTCAGCTATTATTGCTAATGAGCGGTTAAAATATTGTATTTAAGAGTTCGCTACTTCGGTCGGCGTAAAACCCGCACAATCCGTTTTGGAATGGACTGATCTACGCCCGTTGTTCGTGTCTGATTAACCTATTATAATGATATATTTTTATACATGTATAAGGCTTGTCGTGAACGTCGATCGTTAAACGAATATTAAAGACAATGATATATTATAAACAAATTATATATAAAAAAAAAAAAAATCTGTTTGGCCAGTGGCAACGTCTAATCTAAATGAAGGTAGAAAAATATAATATATTGGACTCTGACCGAATCGGTATACATAGCCATTAGTTTCTAATTGAACGGTATTTAACATATTATTATGGTTCTGGTTCGGATCGGATGAAACGTTGTTGAAATATTTAAAAACGATACGCCTGTTTTAGACCGTTTTGAAATATTGTGCTGATAACCCGACGTCTGTTTCGTATCAGTTTTCACCGAAAAATGAAAATGGGTACGTTTTAGAATAAAAATACAAACCGAAAGTTGTTTAAAACCGTAATTGTCGAATAAGATAGAGGGCGGCAAGCCAGTATATGTATGTTTATTATATACGCAATAATATACACGATATATTGTAATATATATATATATTATATGTTTATAGCGTCCATAAACATTTTATAAGTTTTGTTGAAATTATAGCTTTGGGGGACTTTAAATAATATTATACGTACGCTATTTCGTATTATGCCGTCCGTTCTAAATAAAACTGATGCCCGCGGAGTAATTTAAGTCATCACGTGTTAAATATTCGTTGTAAATACTAAATTATATGTATTATAATTAATTTTTATTTCAGACATCTCTATATAATTTTATACAGAGACTCGTATAAAAAAATAACATGTTTACATCAAAAGACTTAAACATCTGCACTTGGAGGGGCTATACTAGCTACATAGACCGTACATATTAAAAAAAAAAAATCTTTTCAATGCCTAACCCAAATCCTATAGTCTAATCAGTGGTGTACATGTGCATCTATATATTATTATAATAATACTAACTCCGTATTTATATAATAATATAAGTTATAACATATGTGTATGCTCTGTGTTTATATATACTCTTAATATGTGTAAATGTATATACACACAAAATATGAGTTAATAACGAAGGTTTACACTGCGCGCGCACAAAAGCGAGGCCCACGCCAGTGGACGGATTATATTATAATAATATAATTCCGTTGATGGATGACATCGAATCGGGATCGTACTTGCGTTGGTCGACCGTCGTTGCCATAATAATGTATACGTACCTATGTGTATTATATATGAATACCAACGTTTCTAATACTCAAACAATAATATAATATGCATATATTATATACACGTATATTGTAATATTATTCTGGACCGAGTCGACTGCAGAAGTTACCATATGTTTATGATGGTATTATTATTATTATGTATACATTTTATAATGTATGCGTGAATATTAAAATAGAATTTTACATTTTTTTTTTTAATTTTAAACAAATTTTGTCCTATCTGATAAGAATTCACGTTGATAAATTATATAACGTCATATATCGTGTTTTTGAATTAGCGGTGTATAATAGTAGGTATAATAGTATGATATTTTTGGCCGTCGTATTAATAGGTACTTTCTGCAGACATATTATTACCGCAAGACTATATCGACGATAATACGAATTGTGATAAATTACAGAACTTTTGTCGTGGTTAAAAATATTGCGTATAAAATCAAACACATAAAGAATTGTCCAGTTTATCTGCACGTGGGTCTGTCCCAAGGATAGTATAATATTGTATTATATTATATAGGTATTAGTTGTAGACGGATTTTTAATTCTTCAGTTTTTCTTTGATCATTATAATATTATTGTTTGCTTATTTAAATTAGATCAACGGTCTCATTTTCGACTTGTCCAATATTCCGACGGCATATCATCTATGGTCTGATTTATTGATATTCCGCTGCGCTCGGGCGGTCATGCATTTTAAAATAACACGCGCGGCCTGATCGATCAATCCATTTCAATGTCGGGATTTAATTAGAATAATAACTGACGACTGCCGCAGTACGTCGTGATCGAGAAAGCTTTTACGCCCGCGGGACAATCGACTTTTTACTATTATTATATTGTACTACGTACTGCGGCATAAAAATACGTTCGGCCGTGTCTCCGATAACACAGCTGTGAGACCGGAGCGTAAGCCAACGAGACGGTTAAGTAGCACGACCAGTGTTTTAATGTGTATTTGTACAGTCGTACTTTCGCAAATAATCGTACACGTATACCTACTTATAGGGTGATTATTGTATCGTATATATATATATATATATTATGTTATGTATGTGCGGGCCACGCGCACGTTTTTCTATCGGCAATTTGTTTTATAAGACATCCATTACATGTGGATCGTATAATTTGTTTTCGAACCCTTAGACGTCTTCCGCCGATTCGATTTCAATGTTTCCCTCTTTGCGACGTGACGAAAACATATTTTATGGGCGACCGCACGAAATACCGTCTTTCGGTGTTCGTAACATGCAATTATATCGGTATCATATTCTCTTGTCGGGTGTTAAATGATGTCTATGTCCAGCATTTCCATTTTTTCCCAAAAAATAATCGCGTAGCATTGTCGTGTAACGTCCATGCAATATGTAGGTCGACATTGCCCGTGTATTTTAGACTGAATACTATATAATATAGCCAAAAGGTATGACTATTACAATTTACAGCGTTCAATCGTCTTCTACACTCAGCGCAACCGTGTACGATAAAGAAGTGAGATTTTTTTATTGTCGAATCGGTTCCCGGTATTTTAATAATAATGATATCATCGTATCATGTTGTATTGACCTGTTGTGACTTCGTAGTACGATTTTGTGGCAATCAGCACTGTTGGCCTAAACACAAATACTGCAGACGTATATGTATTTCAAATTTTTTCCGATTTTCGTCTATGTTTTCATCTTCAGTTTTGGAAAACGAAAAATAGAAAGTATCGGATCCTCGTGGTCGGCTGCGACTGGGAGACGGGGAAATCTTCTCCTCGTCCTACACCCGTCACGAACGCAAACGACCAAAACAATGTATGTATAATGTATATGTATAAGTACATAATATAGTATAACGCGTTACTGTCGCAGTTTTTTCATAGACCACGCACAGACATTAATAATAATAATGATAAGTTTTTACTATAAAACTTCTCTGCGAGACAGTATATGTGCCTCGCACACACTTTATTGGAAAACGTTTCGGTCGGATACAATTCTATTGTCAGTCGACGGTGGACGGTCCTCCACGATTTCACTAAATAATCGTCCTTATATAGTTATATTACAATACATTGTTATTGTTATTATTATTATTATTATTATTATTACATCGTCGGTTAGCTCAGTAACTGCAGGACGTGGCGGGCGTGATTCAGGCGACAACATTGCAATGTTGTTTTGTTTTTTGGCTATTCCCGCGAGTCACCTACTTTGTGTGTCATTTTCTTTGCCGTTTTCTCTCGATGACAGTTATAACAATCGATGGTATACTCGAAAAAACGGAAAACTCGATTTTCCACACGACTATAACAATAATATTGTAGGTAATTAATATAATTTGAGCTCTCAGCTGCGCATACGCTGCAGTATTCTATTGTTATATACTCCGTGCACCATAACATAAATAGATATATTTATTATGGGTATTTCAATTGTTATGGTATGTACCTGTATCTTCGCAATAACTCGGAATAAATCTTTTTTTTATACGTCCTCGTTATTGATTTTTTTTTTATTTTGTAAAACACCTCTCTCGCAGTCTACCATAGAATATAATTAATAAATATTATACACACGAATGAATTAAACAACGAATACACATACTAAATATACGAATATAATATCGCTGGTTTGGTTGTGTTCCTTTTACCCTTATATAATAATACACGGTGATTATCATCAAGCATGCTTGCTCATCCTATTTATCCTTTAGCAATTTACTATTTTAAATTCTGATTTTTGGGTTGTGAAAATTGAAAAAATACAATTTCACCAATACAGGACACTCCTTAGATAGTAAAAAATTAATGGTTTAAAAATGAAGTAAAAAAAAATTAATTAATTAAATTAACAATAAATAAATAAATAATTATTAAATTATAAAAATGGCACGTACATCGTATGTATATATAACATTCTGCAGCTCTCGACGCTATGTCCCGCACATATCTCCCATCGTTTACGACTTTGGTATAATATAATTTTATTATGATATTAATGATATTATTATAATATAATTTTATTGGGTTGCACAGACCATAAATACCAAAACCACATAACACAAATATACACGTAAATGACGATGATGATTCCACGTCAGAGTCGTGCGAGACTAATTGACGTGATCCGTTACGTATTAAAGTATATATTGTATTTGTATCAACGCGGTGTACATTACGTCGTATACATTATAATCACTCATTATGATTTGTTATTATGTATAAGTCCCTAACGAGTGCGCATCACATAACATTATTACGTTAGACAAGTACTTTATACGGTATTATAATATTTTATAAATGTACTCCGTAATTTTTTAATTTTTATCGTTACACTATTATTACTGTGTAGTGTGTGTACACATTCGATTTTTATAATTTGCTTCGTAGTTTTACGTAAAAAAAAAAAAAAATCCATAAGTTCCACAGATCGCGTCGTATTATATATATATATATATATATATATATATATATATATAATAATTATTGTATATCTTGTGTAGGTACACAGCAAACGAAAGCGAATTTTGGCGCACTGTCGTATATACAAATAAACATTATCATGGATATTCATTATAATAATAAGTGATATAAAGAAAAAGTAAAAGAAGAAGAAGAAGAAAATGCGAGGAGATGACCTTTAAGTCTCGCGCCAGAGAAAGTCGTGTACCTATACAAAATACTCTATACCTATATACACAATAATGTACGTTTTTTTTTCTGTAGGTAAGCTGCTATAAATGCGCATGCATCGCATGATATTTATGTGATTATTGTATATACGTATTTACATTCACACATCGTATAAATATATTATCCGGATTTTATTATTATTTTCTGTCCGTCTGAAACGTCGGCCGATATATCTCTTTTATCCATTTTATTATATTATTATTATCATTATTATTCGGACGCTCGTGAAAGTCGACGACGACCAGTTTTTAAGACCTCTTTAAGTTATAATATTATATCGATATTATACGACTGCGACGACTTCGGGTTAATAACGCGTGCAAACGACTGCTACACAACGTGATGTTATTATATTGTTGAATGTGCGCAGAAAAATACAGCAATTATATAAAACGCATTGTTTTGCTGCTGCTGCTGCTGCTGCTGCTGCTGCTGGGGCGACAGAAAGCTACATAATGATAATATTATTACTGTTTTACCTGATCGCACGAGAGATCACAACTTTCGTATTCGATGGTTGGAAATGCACGCACGCAATCAATAAAAAATAATCGATCGATAAGCAATGCGAACCGTCGAAAATGATGATTATAATAATACACTTTGTACATATTTTGGCGTTTTTACTCGACCCGTTTTCGATAATACCTATAACTTATTAACCTATACCTTTAAGGCTTTGAGGTGTCAGGATGATTGCACACACCTTCACACACGCACAATCATGTTTGTCTAATAATAACTCAAAAAATACTGTTCCAACTACTATTTATCCAGTAAATAAATAATCATTTATAATAATTGTTTTACATTTGATTACGTAACACGTGCTTTTAAAGCGTACGTATAAATTTATAATACACGTCAAGCGTGTCGATATTTTGTTTTCATTTTTCATCTTCAACTCTTCTAACAGCTGCGCAACATTCGTATTCATTCATCATTGCTGGTGAATTTATGCATATTAAATTTCAAAACCTGTTCAAATAATATGAATTGTTGTTACGGATTCCAGGTGGTTAAACTAATATAATATAATATATATATATATATATAGGAACGTATACGAACCATATATAGAGGGGAAAATACTGAAAATTTTAATAAGAATATAATTGTATGAAAGTTTTTAGAAATGTATTCAGATACACACACACATACTATATGTGTCTATAGCAGTTAGTACTTATAATATATTATATACATATTATGCATATAAACACAAGTACTTAATAATATAATAACCTTCTTATAATTTAAATACCACCGGTGTACTCAATGCAATAAAATTATTTATTTTCGGTAGGTACTTATATTATTATACTACCTGTTACCCGTATATCGTACTTAAAAGCGAACGGTTCGACGACCAACGCTGAAATAAAAACAATACGAACATAATATGTGTGTACATGACGTATTAAATAGATTATTATACACCACTATAATATACTTATGTCACGTCCCTAACATTTGATTATCTGATCTTTACAATCATTTTAATAATTCTGTACAACCTTTGGGCTTTTACAAACACTCACCTTAAATTGTAACTAATTAAACACTAGATGTTTACAACTTTCTCCGTACTACTCGAAAATGGTTGTCATGAGTTTACCTATTCCAACGTATTATTACAACGTTATATTTGATCAAAAGTCATATGCGATTCGAAACTATTTCAAGTGTCAAAACTGAATATTAACGTAAGTTTAAATACTATTAAATACCGTAGAAGCCTAGGCAGAGGTCTGAGGGATTTCGAGGATTCGAGGACTTAGCCTCTTCCACTCCAAATAAAATTGAGTGTACATTCATGAACCATGTTAATATGGTAATCGGGATGCGGACTGCTTTAATTCAGATAACACTGTGCTCTCCCCAAAAAATTCAACAAATGTTGGCCAATGTGTAGAACTAGAATAACCACAAATCATAAAATTTAAATGTATGTAATACATATTTCGTTGAGTTTAATAAACATCTGAAAAATCATTACACGATCGAAATTGTAAATAATTTACAAGTGTATAGGTAGGACCATAGTTTCGGTCGACCCTGATAAACTGCAACTGTTTTTTGAGTTAGTAAAAAAACTATTCGAGGTAAATGTAATTTATTCACAATTATACAGGTACCTAGATGTATCATAAATGTTATGTTTCCACATTATGATTATAATAATATACAATAAAGCGCATTGCGTAATGTTATGATGTTCGTATTGCATTAATCGTTCTCTGTTCGAACGAGTCATCGTGAATATTACTTTTCGAATTCCGCGATTATTAGCGGTATTAATTAATTTGAATGTAAATCGAAACGCAGCAAACCGTATAATATAATAATATAATACCTACCTTGTATATTATATACATAATGCCTGAATAGCGTCATCACTTTATTCCCTTCACTTGCACCGGTGGTTATAATATATTATTATAATAATATCAATACAGATTTATCACTCTGGCCGCAAAAAATAAAAAATTACCTAAATAAATAAATATAAACCATTTCTCGGCGGTGTACCTGCTATTAATATGTGTTTACGCGTATTGGTTCCGAAAACAATTTTAAAATAATATGTGTAGTCGCCTATATATATTATTATGTATTAGTTATAGTACCTATAAATACATTGTGTGTTATTATTGTGTGTGCAATCGCGTAATGGACGCCCGGAAAGAAAGAAAAAATTGATTAACAGTACAATGGGTCCCCGTGAACAATAAAATAATAATAATAATAATAATAATATAATATACGTGTAATGAAGATTGTATAAGAGTGTGTGCGCGTCTGCTCGAGCAATACGATTTCGGATTTAATATGATATTCTCCGCAGGGAATGCGGAAAGGCTTGTGCGCAGGATGTGCCATTAATTGACGTCTATTGTGCGCTTGACATTGCATTTGCATGGACCTTAATAATTATTGTCGAGTGAAAAAAAAATTACCAAAACCACAGTGTAAATACGATGAAAAAAAATTGTTCATATTTTTTTGCATCGACAACAATATTGTGTACAATATATAGGTACCTATAGAGTGTCTGTCGTCTGGTCATTGATATTATTGATTACAAAATATTATGCCTTGTAATTGTATACCATCAACAATTTGTATTTATTAAATCACTATAATGAATTATATTAATAAAAAAACATATTTTCGCATATACCACCTAACCTCAAAAATACAGAGTGCAGTTTTCACTATTATATTATTATGTGTTATGCTTAAGTCGTTTATAGGACAACTGGTTTTACTTATTTTTTCGAGAAGATTGCTACTTCAAAATTAAAGCGAAAACAATGGTCAACATTTAATGTAACTAATTCAAAAGCACATTTTTTCTTAGTTCTTTTAAATCATTGTAACGGTTTTTTGTAATTCGACATACACTTTATAAACCTCTCGTGAAATTTAGGTACTCTAAAAAATACTAGTCCTCTATTGTAGCTCTACAATTTTCTATTAGACGTTTTAACTCTAAAACCATTTTAAGAAGTCTTTTCAATTGTTTTTCGTGAATACATTTTTACGACTCTTATATTATATCTATACCTATAATACAGTAACTCCAATATACACAATATTATAATAGTTCAACAAAGAACCGGACCTATGCACCGACCAGTTTTTGTTGTCAATTACACGCGGTTGGTCACAGCAGCTTATTGTTTTTATTTTCACTTTTTTAAACATGACATTATCACGCACGCCATACTATTATACTATGTATATCAGTTTTAATACTTTTGTGTTTTGAGTAATTGCGCGCGTTATCCTATTGGCTCCTGTTCCGATCCAATTACCTATAATAACTAATTCAAAAAGCTTGACGAACGTGAGCAGTTTTCAATCAATAGTCAGTAAGACCATTGTACACGCATATTAACGGTATTTACAAATAATTGAAAACTATAAAAAAAAATAATAACAATAACGAATTATGAAATAAACATCGATTTTAAACTTATTTGATCTGATTCGATTTTATAGACATTTATTTTGTTTATTTTTTCGGCTTAATCTACCGTATTAATCTGTTAAATGTATGCATTTCTTTACCTTCGCACGAAAATCCAACGTTAGTGCGGTTAGTACGACACACGACATCTATACAAACATTATCATAAGCATCACAATGAAAAAATAATAATATGTACAATACCATGCGCAAACGTGCGCCTATTAAAAAAATAATAACATCTACTGCAGCGGCTGTCTTATTTCGTATTATTGATTGAGGATTAAAATAATTTACTGATAAGTACGTACTTTAATCGACTTGATGAGTTCATTGTACGTGCATTATACTTAACACCTATAACGATATTACGATGTTCACACGTGAGTTTATTACTCACCATAAAATATATTATACAGATTTTGTTTAGTACACAGTAGAATAGATTGTACATAATATGCCTTGTGTGGAAAGTAGTTTTGTAGGTTTTATTGTAGTAGTATACATGATTTGTCGTTTAATTGTGTTTATTGATATTATGAAATTTCAGCATTTTATTATAGTATTACTTAATATTCATAAATGATAGTATTGGTTTTTGAAGTTAAAATGCAAATAGATATCTTAAATTGAAATTAATGTAACAAAATATTATATCATATTATATATTTATAATAAAAAAAAAATTGAGTTGTTTTTATTTCCAAGGATAACTGAAAAATACGATAAATTTAAATTTGTTTTATGAAAGTTGATATTATTCTTCGTCCTCGCGCCTCGTCCCACACAAATAGCCTAATAATATTCTCCATTGAATTATTTCTTGTAGTACCCATATATTAACATACGAAAATGTGTTTGGAGAGCTGTGAGAACTTTTTAACTCCTCGTGAATGCTTACAGGGAGATTGAATAATACAAAATTATCGTAAAAATCATTGAAAAAAACCCTGTACGCATATACGTGATAATATACTATAATGTATAAAAAAAAATAATTTCGACATTTTGGGTATAATATACCCACCCGTGACCCATACGCTCAGTTTTGCGGACGATTTCATTCCATTACATGTCTGAAAGTTCAATAGAATAACGACAATTACTAAGCCATATATATATATATACAGACACACGAATACGAGGATTGAAAAAAAAGTGAAAAGGAAACGTGTAATAAAGAAAATTAGAAATACTTTTACGGTTGTCGGCGTTTACGAATTCGTTTCCGGTCCACGCACCCGATACGCACCAACTATAATAAATATATAACGTATACAGGGTTCGGCCGTATTACAGAATGTATACGACTACAACACCGGTACGTCTATACATGCACGTCGACTCGTCGAGTCATCATGATGGCGGTTTCAGATCGTCCGGAAACTGAGAAAAAAAAAACACGAAAATTGCAACCAACCCGTATACCTACAATATTGTAGGACGTTTGACGTGGCCCAAAGATTTCCACTCACGTGCCTTTTACACGTCACCTCATCGTTGACAATCGACATGCCACAGGCGTATAATGTGTATATGCACAACGTGACATGGGGTGGTCCTCTTTTGGCCGAAGACGACGATGTTCGCGCGTTTCGAAAATCGAGTGTTCGCCGCAGTATACGACGTATCTATAGGTATGTATTTTCGCGCGTAAGTCTGTTCTAAAAATAGCAATGTTATTAAAACAACTATGTATACTGTGATTACGTCGCGGCGACGATATTGCCGTCACGCGTTTCACGCCTGCCGCGATTAATCGCCTCGTGTCAGTCGTCGTCGTCGTCGTCGTCGTCGTTACCCTCGGGGCCTTGGGGCCGCGCGCGACCGACCGAAATGGAAGAAAATAAATAAACAAATAAAAACGAACCAATAACAATTGCAATAATATTGTTGTCGGTACATTACATGTCACCACTGCGGTACGAGATCGCCACGACACGCGTATTATGTGCATATTATTATTACTATTATTATCGCAAAGCTATATATACATCGCAGCACATTATACAGATATGTGTATAGTATATTTAGTACTTTACTTTCCGCAGTCGCGGTGTACCCTTGACATTGGCCGGACCGTAAATGGTATCGCAATCACCGCGGTGCGCATATTATAATGATACATAAGGTGAGATGTACTTACATATAATAATATCGTCCGTATACAACATGTACGTCGTAGCGGCCGACGGATCGCGGAAATCCATTACCCCGAAATAAGATAAAATTGCTTACGCGCCGACCGGGCCGTGACTTACGCTCGCGAAAAACGTGGTCGAGCCGAATGCGACCAAGGTCGGGCGCAAGCGCGCGTATTTGAACCAAAGCCAAGTCGGTTTGTACCTGCGCGCCACGTCATTTCGTTCGTATAATAATAATTTACTTGGTCTATTTTTTCCCCGTCGTGAAATCCGCTCCCGAACGTACACAACGCCGTCCGTTATTATATATATATATATATACGTCATAACGATATTATTCGGTGTGAGTAAAACCGTAAAACTGAGCATGTACCTATTTGAAACGTTTTTGGCATTTCGCCGCGTAGTGTCTATGTAGAGTGTGGACCGCCGTTGTGAGGACGTCCGGCGCGAACGTCTTAACCGCGATTCGACCCCCACGAATGTACAACGGGCTTGAATAGATATTACAATATAAGTTAGTTATTAATTAAACAATAATATTATATGGTATCATTACATTACATCCCATTGGTGTAGTCATCTCCAGAGTCCTCCGCGCATTCGAATGTTAAATATCGCGGTTTTCGACGGAAAACGATGCGGTTTTCAACTAAAAACGATACGCATTACATTACATAAAATATGCAGTTATATGAATGCATAAGTATAACGGGAAAGCGTATCGCGTCATCTACATACAGGTATAGCCTGTGTCAACCCGTTCATACCAATCTATCTGTATACAGGGAGATTTGCTGAGTATTATATGTCCGTCCTCCTTTTGTCCTTCAATATATTGATGTTATCATATTGAACACTTCGATTTTTTTTTTTATGCCATTTAAAGACTATCTTGTATCGATTCAAACTGTTAATGAGAAGTAATCGATTTACACTATTGACTGTTATGCAGATGATTTTTGGGTTTATAATAATTATAATCAAATTATAAATATCATTATTTAACCGTTATTATGATCACAGTTTACTTTCTCTTCATTTGAAATTAGTTTTTACGACATATAAATATTGAACCATAAATGTATGATTATTTAATTATATTTAATAATTTCCATACTTTCCAAGTGCCTATCGATTACTGTTCATAATTTTTATGTAATAATTAACTGTTTATTTTTCTGTCACAAATGGACACGTATAGGATGATGAAAAACTAGCATTGGGGCGCAAAATCTCTAGACAGATAAGTTTCTATGTTGGTTCGCGCGGCATACAACTCGAATAATATACACGATAATTAATATTATCGTTGATTACACATCGACATGTCTACAATTAATTATATTATAATACACATAAATATACGAACAATGACCGCGTAAATTACATCAACAGCCGCGTAAATAATCCGTAGGATATTACTATTATTACAGTTGCGACGTAAAACGGTCTTATAGACTATATATATCGTTTTTAATTATCTACATACACGCGTGCAATCGTAAACCTCGATAAACATTTTTTTTTTTTTTTTTTAAAGTGTGGTCGGTACTTTGCCTATGCGGTAAAAGAATATAAAAATCAGTCGATGCGAAACGAATTCAAGCGATGACGTTATTACACGCGTGCCCGGAAAATACCATACACTGCAATGTTTGAAAACGCCACGCCGTGCCTTTAATAATAGTAATAATATTATATTTATGTCGAGTATACCCATACCGGCGTTACTGAGCGCTCTCTCTCCGGCGTATCGTAACCGGTTGTACATGCAGTTGTATTAGGATCCGCAGCAGTTGTAACATTGAATCCTCGAGGTGGGCGTTATAGCAGGGAAAAAGATAAACTATGTAATAATAAAATTGTGTGTTATAACTTATAAGTTTATAACCATTATCACTGTACACAACACAATAGTATATATAATATGATATAATATTCTTACAACGTGTCGGTTAGATCTTTTTGCGAAACACAAAAACAATAATATTTAAACAATTTTTTTGAGCTTACCGAAAAATTGGTAAGTACTCAAACCATGAATTAAAATAATTGTGTATAACCTCTATTTTTAGTACATTATATAGTGTAATATTTGTTACTATATAATACCATTCATTAATGCGGTGTACACAATACAATAATAGTATAATCGATCAACATATTACGCACTGGACACTTGTCAAATGATCATAACTTATTCTTACGGCAGTTGGTCCGATGTTCGTCATCAACACGAATGAATATATTATAAAAACATTTATTAAAAGCTAAGGAAAACTTATCCACGAGGATTATAAATCCTATCTAGATAACAGATTTCGTGCACCTCCCTACCAACCGCGTATGTAACAATAGTGTACTGATCATATTCCAAAACCGTATATATGCAAATATATCACGACCTGCCTCAGTTGTAACATCGAAAAGTCGAGGTTGACGTTGTAGTGGGGAAGAAATTGCCTATTGAATAATACAGCATGCGTGCAATAAATGTATAATACTGCATTATCGCTGTACATACAACAATAATGTGATATAATATTCTGACAACGTATCGGTAAGCGGTCAAAACCACGTCACCGTCATAAACGTGTTACTAATCGACTGTACACATATTATTATTAGATATTATTATATCGCGTTTAAAACGGAAGCTTTGCACGTTGTCCACCGTATAACACTATATACAGTAGGTACAACAATGTCTAAGCGGCAGCCGTCGACGAGTCTATAGTCCTCTGTATACCGCGAGGCTAACAGCCAGCTATATAGTTCGTTTCGAAGTCCGACAGTGATGATTACAACTCGTATAAACGTTCAGTGAACGCGAGGAAGAAATCTGGAAAAAAACGATTTCAACGATAATATTCACACAACTGATAATATATAAATCGTATGACGCAGAATCATAATAATTTGTAAAGTTTGCACATTCGATGAGATATTTTTTACTAACCTACACCGCGATCATGTGTTTTAGTCGCTTTCGATGAGCTCAAAATCTTTACTAAGTCGATTTTCTGATGAAGTGACGACGCGATGTTTCAATGTTTCGTTGCAAGTCATCGTTGTGTTGGCGAAACGACAACAACAGCGACGACAACGATAATTGTTCAGAGAAATAACAAAATCAACACCGCGAAATTTCTCCTCCAAAAATCTGGGGCGACCGCGGCATGGCGTCAAGTGAACCGAAAAAATCGCACGTGCGTGTGTTTTTATATGCGTGTGTTGTTGTGTGTGTGTGTGTTAGTGCGTGAGATTTTTCGTCCAAAAGAAGAGGAGAGAGACCGAAATATTCTTCGACGAACGAACCACGACAGGTCATACACCGCCACTGCACCGATCTCAGTTCCGGGGCGACGACATTATAAACGTATTACGTACCGGCCCATCGACATCGACTTATCGCCTCTTTTCGCGCATTTCTCTTATAATTGTATGATAATATTGTTTTGACACGATGCGAACAAATGTACAGATGTATTAGTCGTGAAAATCTTTAAAGTATATGATAACTAATAATAGTATTTCAGAAAGTATGATTATACGTTTACACAATGTAGTGAGACTGTATTAATACGTATTATTACCCCACGTCGAATGTCTGTTTTTCCCTTTCTTCAGGAAAACCGAAAGATAGTGACTGTAACAAAAACACGTAAAAATTAACTTAAAATTAAAAATTTCCATTACATATATCGTATTTTATACATTTTCAAAAAAACAATGTCTTAAAATCGAATTTTTAATAAACTCATTGCTATAAATTAATGTCTAATCGATATAGAAGCGTAAAAAAATATTCAAATGTTTTAAGTGGGTTCTGATTGTAATTGTAATGTAACAAATTACGCAAACAAAATGTTTTTTTTTTATCATTCATGCTCTAATCGTTCGATAAAATGAAACTATTAATTAACAAATTATTACTTAACTCTTATTCTTACACCTCACCCGTCCTAAAGGCGTGCATGAAAATCCGTATACCTAATTTATAGTCATTTTTTATCGATTGATAGTTACGCTTAATTTATTCATACTTCAATAATAATTATACTGCACGATATTTATAATAATCATTAATCGTAACTTTGTACACTTATATTAAAATTTAAAAGTAATAAAACTTTAATATACCTACTATTGTATTGTCCGATAATTATCTTACATAATATATAATAATATAAAATAATACAACAATTGACTTATAGTGGCATAATATGCGCATTTAGTATCTCTATTATAATAATAAGTTCCTTGTCTCACAAGTCGCAATGTTTAAAATATACTCGTGCCTATCTATTGTATATTATACTGTACACTCGAAGTGGTAGTGCCGGGGACATGCAGATCGAAACGAGTATAGCAATTTTCACCACAACGTTCACATAGACGTGTTAAGTCGCCCAAACGCCCATAAACAATCGATGTCGATAAGTATCAGGAAATTCAACTACTCGAATTTAAAAGCGTTTTTTTTTTATAAGCAATATTACTATTACTATTTTACTTGTTTTGAATGAGACATTCGTCTAACACTATTAGATCTAGTTTTGCGATAGGGCCTAACAGATGAAATTCCTAAATTGATTTTTTTATTTTACGCTAAGAATAGATCCAGGTTACCGTCACACGTATAAACTTTCAAAACTCAGATCTCATTTTAAGTTATCTATTTTCGATATTTTTTTCATGTAGATATTCAACGTTAATAGTTTATCTGTAAGTATTTCTTAAACTCTATTTCTATAGCATGTACATACATAAATAAATTATATATACTATTAAATTTATCTCACTTCTCTAGAAAATGATCTACTAATACACTGCATAATACATTATATTGCCTATGTATTTTCGTGTTTAAAATACTTAAAGTTACAAAACATGAAATTCACTTAATACGTAAATACTATATCGGTTATAGTTATTGATGATAAACTGGTCATGATACAACTAATCATTATTTAAATATCGGCCTCTTTAAATATCGGCACCGGATCGATTGGTTAATTATATAGTTGTCATTTATAAAAATAAGTAATATTATAATATTATACGCTGCGTCATCGTTGGTTTGGTTAATGGAAATATTTTTAAAAACTATTAAGGTACACTAAAATTATTATGGGTAATTTTTTTTGGTAGAGATGACGTATATTTATATTTTAAAATGATTTTGAGTGATAATATTTCCATTTAGCAATACATTTACAAACGCATTTCTCGTCAAATATTATTTTAAAATACTATGATATTATATTGCTATAAATTAAGAGTATAATTTAGAAATCAATTTGACAATTTCAATAAAATACACCACACACACAATTACAAACACAAATTATTACTAACCATCTGGTAAAACGACGGGAAAAAATATTATGATGTGCACTTTAAATCCATTTTCGTTTTAATAGAACCCGTCAAAATGATCACACCTACACGCACTATAATCGAATTAACATTGCGTACGGCAAAAAGGTAAACACACACGCACACACACTAATATACTTACATACGTATACACACTAATCTAATTTACGATATGTTTCGCTGTGTCACCGTCGTCGAAACGTTTAGAACACGACTATAATACTGCTATGAACTTTCTAATAACATTAATTCTCCTGCAGCTCCTGTAAATCCCAAACCGATAAATCGGTCCACAGATTTACGTTTTTCTCTATATATAAGGCCCTATATCCGTAGGGAAAACCGTCGCTCAAATTCGATGTACTTAAATTGTCGAACCGATTTGTTTACAACTCATCGACTATTATCTACTCCGTCGTCGACTTTCCAATAATGATTTTATCATTAACTCTTAACATTACTATTTTTGTTAAACTTAAACTTACCATATGCTTCATTATGACAGTTATTAAATATAATACGACGCATTCGTATAAAAATAGTGTACGTGTTACGAAAATTGAATAATCAAATAATATAAGCATAGTTAATATTCTATTTTATAATACCGTAGGAGATTAGTATCAAAGAAATAATAGTTCATAGTTCACGATAATGGATTTACATTCAATTTCCATTAAACAAAACTATATTCACTCGTGATGTAGGAAAAATAAATTATTGCTTCGATACTACGATCAATTTTATATCATAAACCATATTGGTTTCAATTTCATCGAGTTTTGACATGACATTTAAAATATGACTCGTCTACAATAACTATTGAATTATTATACCGCGGTCCGCAAGCTGCAGTCCATACGGACGTACATAAATTATAAATACAAGTTTTTAGGATCTAATACAACGATGACAGTACTCAACTACAATTATTCTTTAAAAACAATAATATTTTATCATAATTTTATTTAGCGTGGTTAATTAAATCATTTAGTAATCAACACTTTTATTACCGAATTTTGTAGGATTATTATTATTATTTTTTTTTTTTTTGTTAGTTACGAAACTAGAATCATAATATACGATAGTTCACATTGCACGTTTACAACACACCGGACGAATGATACCTTTAAAGATAATATACCAAATTAATTATATTATTGCTCAACAGTAATATGTTACTTACTGTGAAAGTTTTTAATTATAGTTATCTATGCGGTAACTCCTAAACTATAGTGACTAGTGCTATATGTATAACTATACGATTAACTCGTCGACTGTACTGCACGGTACACAATACGTCATATGTATTTAAATACATAATATAGTTATTAAAACAAAAAATATAATTATATCTGTAACACTGTAAGTGTTAACGATTTATCACAACTCTGTGACGTAGCATAATGTGTTCTGAATACTGTATAGTATAGCTTCAAGTATAATTTATACGAAACTGTGAATGATCATAATATGTACGTTATGGAAACTAATAATTTAAAAATCTCCGACTTTCGCCTGAACGAAAATAATAATTATAACACTTCCTATAATTGCCATGCATAATAATATGAAACACAATAATATTGTTTCACGGGTATATATCTGGCGATTCTACAATTGTAGCAATATTATTGTTGTATACAACCCATATGAACGTATTTGAAATGTATGATATTTTGCGTTAGGTTATGCGCAAATAAAATTCTCTCTTGTGTATAATGATGTGAATTCGGTGATTTTGTTTGCTATATACTTTGTTACGTATCGAACGTAACGCGGATTTTCGGTAATTATCTATAGTATTCTGATCTATACAACACTGCATGTAGATAACTTTGAGTAAACTCTACACACGATCGTTATATCAATACGTAGTACCATCACAAAATGACGGGGCTGGCCCCAATCGATCGATCACACGCGAGGCCTCGTCCGTTTGTGTGGCGAGGTATGTAGATATATTATATTATTGTATCATAGTCTTGCAGGCAGTCTCGCCCGTTGAAAACTCGACGACAAATGAACAACAGTGTGCGGATAATAATAACACGAATACCTGCAATACGCGGGTATATCGTCCTGCAGGATGACCGCGAGGACGAGAAGAAAAAACTCGGAGAAAAAGAAGAACGAACAAAAAAAATAATATATATATACAACAAACCGACAGTGAAGTCCGGTAATGACCGGCTTGGTCTTATACCAAATACGGAAACTAGTATTTTTCTCGTGTATGCGTTTCCAACCGATATTTATCATAATCTCGTGTACGCGCATGTACACGACGACTCTCCGAATCGACCGTTTAAGTACACGCGTATTATATTATTATTCGTATTGAATGTAAAAAAATATATATCGCGATAATAGCCGTCGCGGTAGCGCGTATACGATATTATTATGTGATGTATATACAGTGACTAGTGAGCGCTAATAATTTTCACAGGAAAAAAACGTGTCTATACTACTTTACTCGAATTAAAACGACAACAACGACGACGTTTTGTTGAGTCTTGTAAATTATTATAATAATAATGACGTGTTTCGATGAGTTTTAATAATAATGTTCGTGTGGAGTTCGGTATTTCAATTTCTGTCGTATAACCCGAATCTTAATGTAAGTACCTACCCACACGGATTTGCCGAAAAACGACGAATATCTCATAGAGTTGTCCTTTCGCGATTTCGAATTATTATTATTATCATACATCGTCCATGTACTAAAAAATGCGTTTATCTTCACTATTCCCGTCGCGAGGCCCGATAAATCTCGATGTTTACGCGATAATAAACATATTGTGACCGAATAAACATAATATTACTATATATACGTACCATTAACGGTACACCTTAAACTCTAATACAGACGTAAATTTAAAAACAAAAAATCAGTTTCTTTTATCGTCTTGATAAGTACGCCATCAATCGTCTATCAAAATGATCGTTTAAAGACTTTATCACTCCAGTATTTTTTTCTCCACTCAACACGCTAAATATCGTTCGATCGTTGAAGGTGCAATATTTTTTTTTAAAAAAAACTGTCCCATCATCGTCTTTATAGCATATTTTATACACTCCTAATTTGAATACTCCTCGCTAGGTATCCTACCCATACTAGTATTTTAGTATTTCATCGTCCAAATTATACGTTATATGCGTACACGAACAACGCCAACCGTTATGATAATATCGTGACGATCGTCAAATAGCACTCAAAGTGTCTATTCTGTACTATAATATATATTACATTATGTACACTTCTGTAGACTCGTTATCCGTTTCCTGGTTACACGCAGCCGCGGTTTATCGTGTCGTTTAATTACTCGTATATTACATTTCAAACGCCAAGGTTTCAAAGATTACACATTATTCAAATTTATTTTTTTTACTTAAGATTTAGATTCATAGATTAAGTTTAACAGCCGCAATCAAATTTTGAACATAAAAACACAAAACATATGCAAAATAGAATATTAGCTATACATATATTGGCTATATTATATTACATATTGCACAGTACCTATACTTTATATTATACAACAAAGTATATTATTATACGTCCTAGGTAATATAGGTACATACATATAGTTTTGTAAACACAATAGATTTATACGTAAGTAATGTTTTGGCGGATTACGAGTATGAGCGATGAATAGTTTTATTGATAAAATGTATAGTACACTTATTATATCATTGGTGGTGTTGCGTTTCAATTTAATCGCGTTGTACACATACCTATATATAATATATAAGCATATTATAATGATTTTATAACATGTGCCTAAGATGGAGGTTTATTTTCCGTCTGTCTCCCACGATCGTATTAGAGATTTTTCTGCCAATAATAGTTTAATAGTGTAACGTACATATATTCTGATATGTACATACCCATGTAGTATTTACAACAATGGCAGAATATCAAATGAAGTTTGACGTTAACATATAGAGACTACAATTTTTATAATAAATAAAATTCGCAATACTTTCAAAAACTTTGACAACTCGCCTCACTTCACATGTATTATAATATGATATTATACAGGTACCTCCTTGGTTACGCGAATAGTCGCGAGCCAAACTCGTTTCACGTGCACGCCGAAAGTACAATATATAGATATGCTACCTATACATACAACTACTCGGGGCTATTTAATTGTTTTTTTTTTTATTCCGATCGTTCCCACCAAACCATTATAAAACAATAATTATTACATCGATCTCGTCGATCTCGATCGAAGGAGCTGTATTTATCGCGGGCGTTAACATACATAATACAATAAATATGTTTATATATATATATAGGTATACGTTAGTTATTATGGCTAATGCATTAAAACCACGCGTGGCCCCATTCTGTATCACTACCTCGAATACATCAACGATAAGATACTATAGAAGCATGTTTATGGAAGAGACTTATAGAGTACTTTCTACCAAAGTTTCAAGAATATTTTTTCTTGAAATAAATGCACATTGTACAAGTATTAATATTAAAAAATAATTTTAGGATAAAAAAATTCAAATTAATTAACAAGGTTAATGTGTATTCAAAGCACCTACTTAAATACTTAAAATATGTACTCACTTACCTTAAAATTAAATTAAATTTTTTTTAATAATATAACTAACGATATTTTAATTTTAGTATTAGAAATGTATATGTAACTTTAACTAGTTTTGTCTTCGTCGTTTATACACCTATAAAAAAAAAATTAGAACAGATTACATTACTACATTAAAATGATTTTTTTTTTACATTTAAATAGTCATAAAATAATAAATATCGTACATAATTATTAAATTTTATCTACAATCAATAATTTATAGAGATTTTCGAAGTTAAAAGACATCCTGTTTAGTGTCAAGATATTTTTGTACAAATAAAACGAACATCTGCAGCTGATATTGTGACAAACTTGAAACATGACATGTCGCTACTGGTTAAATCTTCATGGTACATCCAAATCACCTAAAAGGTTTTAAAAGTGTTGTGCACGTAATACAAATATATTTTACACTTAAACATTAAAATTTAAAATATCCATTATTTACCAGATACAACAAGCTGACATTTTCTATTATCTTGTATTAATATATGTTCAATGTCATCACAATAACAGACTACAAAGAAAATAGCTATAGGTTAAGTAGCCGCAAGTAGGTACTTGTCGTATGTTGGCTGTATATCAAAATGACCAGTGTATAGACATATTGTTGTATCTTGTATACGGTCAATATTATTATATTAAATAAACACAAGAAACATTAAGTGATTGACAAATGGTTTACAAGTCTAGGCAGTCTAGCCGATAACACTCGAAGAGCTTTTACCCGATGACCCCCCATGAACAACAGCGAATAAAAAATATCTATTCGTATACTCCACGGATCGTATTATAATACTGTGCGACGTGCCGAGAGACACTTTTCATTTGTTTTGGGGGCAGATCATCGATCCGGCCCGGGAATGCAAAATAACATATTTTAATTTTCGGGTATGAGTACGATTTTTCGCCGCTGCGCCATCTCCGACACGACCCGGATGTACGAAAACGAAATATTAATATTTAATAATCGTTTCCTGTATACACGTGGAATCCCATTTGTATATAATCACGTTGTATATACACAGTATTTTCGGTCGTTACGAGTATAATGTAATATTATTTAGGTAGGAGAAATACGTTTACCAAATTAGGATTTTACGACGGTTGTTGGAATAATAGTACTTAGCACGTGCCGTATACGGAATAAAGTTCTCGAACGAGTATTCAAATTCCGGAAGCGCGTTCAGTGTTCACCTATCACGATATACCTATAATATTTATATTATTTTCCAAACCACTGCCATGGTGATTTACAGCGCGTTCGCGAAATCGTGTCAAAAGGGTCGGACCCGGTCCAAGGCCTTCGCGTCCAATTGGTGTGTTTCTATATCTATACGTAGATAATAATATAATATATTATATATTGTATGACTACCGAATGACACACGTCGCAACGATTTTAATATTGCAACGCTACGGCGCAAACTTATGCGTACAGGGTGATTTTATTTTTCCGTCTAACAGTGTAAATATCTATGAAGCTATTTATGCGTTTTATCCGTGAATTTTATGTTTGAAATTGGGTTATTATATAAGATATTTTTAGCTATAGCGATTTGAAATATTATTTTTCATTTTATCATATGGTTTTTTATCGTTCTTTGCTCTGCTTAAATTACATTTTATACACGTATTCCGGACGATCTGTATAATATTGTCTAGAATATAGAATTTAAAATAAAAGTCAAATACCTCAGAAATCGCTATATAAAAGAAAATAGTGCATGGTTCGTAGTACAATAAATTCTATCAAACAGTAGTAAAACTTTTTTTTTTTAGTCACAAAGATTGCACTATAAAATTAGTGTAAAAACTAAAAAGATCATCCTGTATATTGTATATAAGTATATTATTAAGCACACCGCGGTCAGCGTATTATATATTTATTTACGACTAGAACGTACATTTCTCGACACGGATCGAGAAGCAAGAATAATATACATAATAATAATATTATTGTAATCGTACATGGTTTATCGAACAAATTTTGCGGAACACATAATAAATAACTTATACCATTATGGACTAAAGTGTATTATTATAATATTATTAAATTATCGGCGTGACATGTATTTCGAAATTACCCCTTTAAAAGTGTTATAATTTGTAGCTGGCCCTGATATACGCATGTTCTGATCATTGTCGCCATCCACCGCCGTGTGACGTTTAATTAATGACGTTTTCGAACGATTCCATACGTATAAATACGGACTCGGTTTCGAGACGGACGTCATCTCGTCATTTATCAACTAAGCGAGCAAAACTGATCCTTCAAGCCTCCGTCCTCATCCTTTGCTCTTGACTGTCCGTCCGCCGGCGTTTAATTCGGAAACCTACGGACACGGACGTTTTTCATTTTTCATCGTCTTCAACGACAGCGTACGACGCACACGCGAAAAACGATATTCGTTGCACCGTCGAAATATCGTCCATTGCCGTTTCGCTTTGTCACCTACAATCGCCGCTAAGGTATTACTACAGTAATGTAATCGGTGCACATAATATCATAATATATTATTATAATTCCGACTACCGTATCAACTCCGCTAAAATGTAATGTTATTATTCAGTTATCGTTGCCACACATGGAAATCTGTACAGATAAATTTTTACTATTATTATCATAGTCGAGTATTTATATCATTTACATTCGAACGTTTCGTCATTTTTAGGGTTGTGTTGTTGACATATTGTGTTCGTTTCGGGATAATCGTCACGTCCTTATGTACGGCGCTGTTCAAAACACACGCATAGTGGTCTCAAAATAACGGAAACCCCATTTTGTATTGATACGAAAACGAAATCATCGTGTATGTTATTATTATTTTTGATTATTATTAATTATTATCATTACTGTCATTGCTGTCATTTGCATTTCGTTTTTGCGACCGGAAAGTTATAATTGACTCGCCGAGAGCTCGCACACCAACACGCACATTATACTGACTGGCATATTGTCTGCTACTGCCGTTGCACATCCGGCTCGCCCTCCGGATGTTTCGTTTCCTACGAATAATTTTATCACACATACACACAATACATGATCTGGAATATTAATATCACACAAAATCCGGTATACTAAAACGTCTATCAAATTCAACTAAATTGCTACTAAATAAACACGAAAAGGTGATTCGTCTTCCACGAAAATATTGTCTTTGTATTCTCTCATCATGTCGTTATCGGGTTTTTAAATTTAATTAGCTTTTTCGAACACTTGTTTTTGTTAACGTTGTACAATATTTAAATAATTTCTTAAACTGCTACACGTGTATTTGTTACTTCAATTTTGGACATTAAAAACGTTTAGTTTGGTGTGACATTATTGGTTTTATATTCCAGTACAAACGCAGAGCGGTGTAATACTATATTTTGTAAGAAGCGTATAGAGACGTATTTCGAACGAATTTCGTGATTACAACGCGCTTCACACGCAATGCGGCGTACCAAAATAATATTATTTCAACGGATCACATTGTATAGTTAAATATTTTTTTAACTACGTATTGAATGGTTTTTTATATTTTTTTATTTTTCCTCGTGTCACTAATCGCACTTACCGATTGTTATTTCATTCGTTTTGTTAAAACGACCTATTCTCCCCAAACCTCTTGAAAAATGTTCAACTCCCTCGCCATAACACATTTTCAATTCCTGTATTATCACTGTAATATTAGTTTTGTATAATAATATAATATATCGTTATATGTTAGTGTGACTTTGGGAAATTATATACATGCTATAATATCTTCCGGCATGCGTATATACGAGCGGGTGAAGAAACAAATCTGATTGCGCCACACGCGCGACGTGAGAAATCCGACAAAAACATCGCAATGATGATGATAATAATAATTGTAATAAAAATTCCGTACACAATTCATTACAATAAATAATAATATAGTGTCGCCATAGTGTGTTTTCGGAGCTCGTCTAACGCGCAGAGCCGATAAAAGCGAAACGCATACCACCCAGACCGATGTTAATTTGACGCGCGCCATTGTGTTAAAATTTCCAGAAAAACATTATATTGTGCGACGCGTAGGTAGTTTCTATTTAATTTCCTCGTTCGAACGAGTAAAAACTCGTATACCACTATATTATAGACGAGGACCGTGTGGATACTGCCATGGTTGTTTATTTATTTTTTTTTTCAATTTGGACTACAGCCTAATTCATCTCGTATACGGCGTATATATTATATTATACTATATATAAAGCTTTAACGCCGACTGACGTTCAATCATTATAATTCCAAAAATGGATCGAAACGACTACTCGACTTCTGGTCAGATAAACTTCTGGTCAGGTACTCGTGGTTACATTAATATCTATCAATACATCGCAGTGTTGTGTAATAAATTTGTAAACCTGCACGTGTGTATATGTGTACAAACGTAATTTTACATAATATATATATTATTTTTTTTTTAAATTTATGCTAATTCATTAAAATACAATTTCACGTGACATTTTGTTTACGCGTGTTTATTGTAATATGGTTCAAGTTCATTTGAGAATGGTCGAGTGGAATAAAGAAGGCCAACAATCAAGCCAGAAAGTTACAGGTTTCTGCTTTATTTTTTTTCTATAATTTCTAAACGATCATTATTATTGGCATTGTTTACGCGATGTTGAAACTTGGTGGAAACCACAACTTGGCGAAAACCGGTTCACGGTTAACAATTCAAATCGTTATTCCAGACCAGTTCAAATCAATTAAATTAATAACATCGCGAAAGCCATCAATGCGAACAAAATAACATAAAAAAAACTTATAATAACGAACAATACCAATCACTAATCATCTGCGAAATGTAATCATCCGGATCTCTGATCAAAATGTAATCCGATTATATTGAAAAATGACTATTCGCTTCCGTGCGATAAGCACAGTGCTTATCGAATCATTTATGATAAAATTTGATGTTTCTATAATAATTTTAAAAGTGATTTATAATGTAAATTGTATTTAGGTGTTCTTATAATACGTCACGATTGAACTAATTGATCCAAATTTGTTGACAATAAAGTTACCTCCACTAGTTTCTACAAATTAATATCAATAATTTTTTATTCCAAACAATTATTAATCGATTGCTCAAATTTGAAATTGCAGACGTTGACGAAAAAAAAATTTTAAAATTGAAAAACATCTAATTCTATGCAAACCCACTAATTTACCCACATGCTCATAACAAACCCTAAAAAGTTATGAAAATGTACTTGCGTACTACAACAATTTAAATTTATTGCGTATCGATCCGTCGTAGTAGTTCTAGATAGTCTCAAATTAAAACTTATAATATTAATACAACAAGTGTGTTGCGTAATTACGAAACAATATATTGATAAATACCTTTGTTCAGCTTGAACCATAATTGACATCAAATAAACAGGTATTTAACTATAACAGATAAACCAAATTTTCATCTCAACCATTTACCAGACTACCATCAGTATTATTATTATTATTATCATCATCATCATCGCTACATTGCACACACACACACTTCATGTCACCATAGGTGCACACGGTATTATTTGCATAATTAATAAATACGAATATTTAAATACCTATAGGTAGGTACTTGTATAAGGCCTACGGGCGCAGGTTTGTGGAGAGGCCTACGAGGACAGCATCAGCAACATCAACATCAGTATTGCATATAATATTATTATATATACCTACATAGTGGGACGATGTGTTGCGCCCACAGAGCTTTGCCTCCGCGACGATGTAGGACTCGGATAACGCGTGCCGAGACAACGACCGCGGTGTGTGGTTCGCAGGTAAAAGCGGTTATTACCAGAGCGGTTCTTAGGTACCTGCAGAGCAACAGATGAGCTCTTGTCGCGATGGGTTTGACCAAGCGCACACTCAAGTACATTAGTATAAAGTAATCACCGTTTGTCATACGACGAGTTTTTTACCATCATCAGTTGTAGAAAAATTTAGACCCAAAAGCACTTACTATAGGTTGTTATTGTTATAAGGTAAGAGAGTAGGTAAACCACAATTTGATATTATATTGTTGTCATATGGTAGGTGTATATCTTATTCATTTATAATGGTAGATATTAGAAAGAACTCATCATATTTCTTGGTTTACACAAATAAAATGAATTTACGTAATTCTTAAAATCCTAAGAAGTTTAGTTAATTAATCGACTTTTTTTTTTTTTAAGTTATTACTGTATTAGTTTTGCAATTTTTAAATATTGTAATATTATGTTCGTTCAATAATATAATATTATAGTAAGCATGCGTATGACAAACTTGTCAAACTTGCGGTTTTTATTTTTACAATTATATTTGAAATCTATACACGTTTTATGCTTAGTCGAATATATTTCAAATAATTAATATCATTATGTCCTATAATAGTGTACTAATGAAAAATTTACATTTCCGAAAGTGTATAATCTGTACGCTGCAGAAGATATCTCGTGTGCGTGAGTTGAATTCACAATTTGTATTTTTTTTAAACACTGTCGAATATCTTATACACTTACCTATATATTATTATGTATACATACCAACTACAAAAACAGAAAAAAACACTATAAATAATAACATATAATGTAAATGTAATCTAACGTCTGAGAGTGATGGAAAAATGGTAATTCGAAAACAACGAAGAAGATAAAAACAGAAAATAAATCAAAATAAACATACTTCGACGACAATGTCCAAATTCCACTAATTGGACACGTACTTGCCTATATAGCATAATAATCATAGTATTATATACGTATATTCAACAACAGCAGAAATTTAGTTAAATTCTAGAAGACGGGGCATTAAAATAGGTCAACAACATTCACATAACTATACTCCTTTCTATTAATATTTTCAATATTATTGTGCCTTTGTCGTAAATATCGTGTAAGAAACAATAATACATAAAGCATATAAATAATAATGATAATATTCTAGTCATATTGTTATACAGTAAATTTCCGTTACAACGAATACCAATACAACGAAAAATCCCGTTATACGAAAGTCATAGAAGTCCCCTACCGAAAATCAGGGCTTATAAAGGGCTTATAAGCTATTTCGTAACAACGAAAAAAAATTTGGTTTCCTGGAATTCGTTGTAACGGGATTTTACTGTATATGAATAAAAACAGCCCAAATCCCAATTGTATTATACATTAATTGTATAATAGATATAACTACATTATAACATATATAAATATAAAGTATGAACATACATTATACAAAAACAAAATAATTAATAAAAATACTATTAATTAATAATTAGTAATAACAGATTTAAATTAACTCTGTTAAAATATGCGAATTTTATAAATAATCGTGACCTATAGAAACATTAGAAACTCGTGGAGTAGCATTTAGAAATATTTAGACTCCATTTTTAACATCAATAAAATAAAATATTTCATTAATTTTGTAAAATATAACAGTCATCAATTGAAAAAATACGAATATAAATTTTTGAATCATCCGATAACAACATATATTGACTATTTAAGAGCGCTGGGGAGATATTATTAATAAATATAAGGAATAAGACGCAGATGGGACTGGCATACAAAATCAAGAATATTTTTGTAATAACAAAAAAAGCAAAATATTAAACACCATCAATAAGATAAAATCTTGTTGACTCTATAACTCTATAAAAATAGACCGAAATAGAATTCATTTTCGTGTTAATTAATAAGTTCCGTTCGACAAAGCACGTTATACTTTTGTGCACCTAATCATATTTATGACGACATTATTTTGTCCTTTTACGAATTGCGTACATTGTATGCTAGCGTTCAAATTTGCTTCTTTCTCGAGTTTTTTGTTTATTTATTATTATTATTGTTATTATTATACAATCTATAACAATACCGTCCGATAAAATATTATATTACGCAATAGCCAGTACCTATACAATATAATAATAATATGCGTATTTGTATCATTATATTATAATATGTCATAATATGCATTATGTTTGCCTTTATGTTTGCAAACGAGCCTTTCGCGATTCCTGAAGTCGAGTCAAAGCAGTTGAGCGCGCGCAATCCAAAAACGTACATCATAAAGCGTAATAATTTATAATTTATGTAATATTAATACGATGAAACGACGTCGGTTCGGTTGTACACACGCTCTCGCGCATACATACGACATTGATGTTAACAAACCGTAAGTCCTGTTTCGTGGTGTATAATATAATATGATAATAATAATAATATGACATATTCATGTATGGTTTACCTCTATATAGTGATAGTAGTCCAGACTCCGGGAGGCGCGTGGGCTGCAGCAAGCCTAGGCGGTACGCGTAAACCAGTCGTTATAAAAAAAAAATAAAAAACGACGTGGGGCTGTGTAATAACGCAAGGTAAAAAAGCGAACTCGTTGCGTAATTTGGGAGTCCTTAAAAACCAAATATCACAATAACACGCTTGGGTCCAAGTAATTGGATACGCCTGTGTGCTCCGTCGTCGTTCGAGCCAAATTTCGCGATGAAACCTGTCAGAAGAAAGAGAAAAAAACCCTAATAACACATTTTAATGACTTCTTCATCTGCCCCATCTCCCTTCATTCCTACATCACCGTAAACACGGTATTGTCGTTTTACATGTGTGTGTGGACGGTAATCGATACGACAGCGACTCTTTTTAAACGACTAGACGATTTTCATATTTTTATATTAAGTTATATCGTTGTGTGTATTTAATATCATTATGTCTGCAAGTAAATTCGACCCTGATGCAGTCCAACTAATTAGACTTGACTTTAACGATAAAGTATCGTCAACAACAAAAAAAAATACGCTTAATTATTTTTTATTAGTTTTTCATACGCATAATATCATATTGCATTGTTCAATAAACGCCTTTCAACTCAAGTACTTGCGCGCAGACCGTAATATAAAAATATAAAAAAAAATAGCAGTTATAACAATACAGGTGATAGACGACTATATAATAACGATAATAATAATATTATATATTATATATTATTATACACATTATATTAATTAGGTTTGGCGCAAATGCACAATAGCTGGTTATAGAGTGTGGACAATAAGTATGTTATATGTTTAAATCGATGTGGATTATTATACACGAAATCGTAATACCTAACACTATGGCGCTGTGTGTAACAAATCAGTATAGAAAGGCGTTTTTATTATGCATTTATAAAGGAATTCACAATAGTGATATCGTGTCAGTAGCACTATTTTAGTGCTATCTATATACTTACCACTTGTATATACCTATTTTTTATTCTAGTATTTAATTTATCGGTATAATGTACATTTAATATGTCTTGAACTTTTAAATTTATATGATTATAGCTATTATATAGATACTGATCAAAAATTGGAATGTCGTGAGTAAACTTTTTGACGAAATCGAATGAGGGTTTTCGGAAATCCTATATCCTTGCAAAGGCTCACAAAGTAAAAAAAAAAACAGGTTTCAGACAATAACATAGTTCGCATAATACTCTGAGCACCTTATGAGTTGGTTGTAAAAAGAAGATAGTATGTTTTTTCGCGTCTACAGCCGGTCTGTCAGTGGTAGAATAACGTCGTCGTTGCCGCAAACATAATATTATTGTGTATTTTGTTATCATTGCGAAAATCCTATGCACATTCATATACCTACGCAAATCGAAATTTATTACGTCGACCGCATGCGCGCGCAGTTCAGCAGTTTCTGCCGCGCAGACAGCTTTTTTATTTTTCTTTCTTCAATAACGTTCTTTGGCAATAAATCGTCGTCTGTACATATATATATTTTTTTATTTATACATATATATAAATAATATAAAAATACAATACATACGTATCTTATTATTACATTTATATAAATATACCACGTTACGATTCCAGTCACGGACCGGCTTATAGGTGGGTGACTCCGAGCTTTTGGAATGTTTTTTATTTACTATCATTTTATCATTTTCGCCGCAGTCGAAACGGTTCATTTCACATTTCGTTTTTTTTTCATTTTTTTGTACACGATCTGCGACAGCTGTACGCTCGGCTATGGTGGTGTTGTACATACATGCATCGCACACAGATAAATAGGCACGCGTATTATCCGCCGGGAATAGTATATGGAACGAAAATTCGCTCGTCAATAATAATTACAATCCAACAATAATAATATTATCATTATGTACACCACTGCACGGAAACCAATAAATAACGTTTGAGCGAAAATAATTCGACGCGCGCGATGAATTCTGGCGATAATAATATAACAATAACGGTCTCGGTCCGTAGGAGATCGAGGACACGGTGAACATAATAACTAATAAGCGCGGTGTTATATGGAGATGAAATATTTTAATGGGGGAAGGGGTTAAAATTATAAAAAATTCGTTGCTTCCCACGGTATTCCAAAATTTCAGGCACAGACACTCATTGGTGGCGATAATATGAAACCCGTAATAATATTTTATGCGTACCTATATTATGATACACACACCTGTAACTAGAGCTGCGTGCGTAAGTGCATGCATGCTATATGTATATTATAATAATAATAATATAGGTATATGCCTGAGTGTCACGTTCGCCGTATCGCAATTTTACAGGTGTTTTCAATTCTTTTTTTCATTTTTATATCGTGATCCGCAATCTCAAAACTTTGAGTACTCGACCGAGAATTCAGTTCGGCACAAACATTTTTCTGTTAACCCGCACCCCATCTCAACTGGGTACAGTCTGTCTGTATTTTAAACGTTTTAATGTTTAATGTTAATCAATGGTTTCCGATATTGTTCACAGACCTCGTTTCGCCATTTTGACGTTTATTGATGCCACACGCTTGTGACCACGACGCTACAGAATGGAGGTTATTCCTCTGATAAGGAGTTCAGCCACCGGTTCGGAGGCGTCCAAAGGTGATAACGGCATTAAAAGACATGTACAAGAATGGTCGAGACTCGACAGATTGACCGGAATCTTGGAGCACGCCAGAGTCGAAGCGGACCAATGGACCAATCACACTGCCAACACTAAACACAAATATGGAAAGGTAATAAAAATAATATAATGTGCATTTGATGTAGATTATATGCACACACACACACACACACACACACATATATATATATGTATATTGTATAATGTATAATATTTTGATTGATTAATATTATAATATGATATAATATAACATTATATCGTTTAAGGCTTAAAGGTGTTTCGATTTTATTAACCGGTCGATTCCATAAAAGGAAATTCGTATAGAAACGAAGGTATATAATAATCGTTAAAATGTTTAATACGTTTTCCATACGAGATGAAAAATGGTAGTTTTTTTCATCCAATTAATTATCAATCTCGTTCATTTAAATAACTCGTCTTGGCCATCCTATTTGTAGATCATACCTCGTATTTTCTAATTGACAAAATGTATATTTACAAATACGTATAAAACATAATATAATATTATGTACATTATAATATCGCTCTAGCACTTCGAGATGGTTCTTTATACGTGATAATAGTAGGTACCTATCTATCGACATATTTTTATTGGTATTCGTTAAGTTTCGCGTACACACAAAATTTCCTGAAAACATAGAATAACAAATGTGGATAGTATTATATGGTGACCACTTTTAGACTGACCTCGATAAACTACATATACGCATATTATAGCTATGTAGGTACGTATACTATGGTATATGAGTACAGAAAATTATATTAAAATGACATCAAACGCTTTCAAATGGAATATAATATTACGCTTCGGTCAAACACTTCAGACAGTCCTAACCTACAACACAGATTTTGAGGTCAAAAATCCTCGTTAGTGGTATATTTTGACATACGCTCCGGTTCATTAACCACGAACTATCTTTATTTCTACACAAACATAATTATTCGGTCGGCCGTGATCCTCAAGCCAATCATTTTTTAACGACGAATTTCACCTATTTATTATGAATATATGTATATGTCTGTGTTTGTCGTACTGAACATCTTATCAACGAATGTGCGAACTAATTACAAATTAATCGTATTTAATGTAAAGAACTTATATAATTACATATTATTCTCTAGTATTTTCTAAAGAAAAACTTCCTATAGTAGTGAAATATCCCACCATACCAAAATCAATTAAATAAAATATACATACAATTTTTATTTATAGCTAAAATCCCATCTTTTAACATAGCCATCTTATTTTTTCTTTATATTTTCTTACTTCGATTTTGATTCAAATTTATAATTATTAAGAACATATTATTATTTTTTGTCCTCATCTGCTATGAAAACATAAAAAAAACTCAAAAAATAATTTTAAGACATGGGACTAACTGACTTGAATCGAAAAAAGTTTATTACTGCAGCTTATTATAATCGGTGTATCGCTCATCTTGATTTCAATTTCTATGTAATCGACTAGCGTAAAACTGTAGTTACAACTTACAACAATTATTGTATGTATGTGTACCTGTACAATATTATTATAGTATATGCGTTTATAGGTGGTAGACAGACGCGCCAGGAATCTCGCCGACGGCAGTAAAGAAGAGACGCAACAGACCAAACAGCTGGAAGTGTTTCAAGCTCACACTGCCGGATGCTCGGTACAAGTAATCAGATCTCAAACAAGTACCACCAGTTCGTGGCACAATTCTAGTGTAAGCCATTATAATGCGTACTCTGCGACTAGGCCGCCGTGGTTGTTCGGCGTTACGGCCACACGATGTCCGTCTCGTTGTTTATCGACCGTCTTGCTGATGACGACATATTATTTTTTCGCCTGCATTCTTATGTGAAATTTATAGTGTTTTTTCTTTCTAACAGGCTGGTTCGAATGCATTCCAATGGCCGTCTTCGATATTCGACAAAAAAGACAATCAGTTTGATCAATTACGTGTACGTTATTGAAAAGAAACACGTATTAATGAAATATTCGATAAAATATTTGATAAAAAGAAAAATGTACAAAAATGTAGAATAAATTACTTTTTACCATTTTTAATTAAAAAATGTAAAGTTATTATATTATTAGTTTATGAGTTTCACAGTTAAAAATATTTAAAACTTAAATAAACTTTTATATTTCAAAAGTAAGTACATCAATAAATTGTTACATTCTCAATTGACCACACTAAGTACATATTATGTTTTTTACTAAACTTTTTAAAATATTATAACATCAAATAAATAAGATAATATTATATTGTTTTGCTTAAATTAAAGAAGGTTAGAATTAAGACAATATGTATACATATATGTATTTTATGTATTGAAATATATATGTATATATATTTCAACTAATTTTATCATATCTAATTAAAAAATTATGACGATTTAAGCAACGAATTGGTAAAAATAATATATTACGTATGTACAACTATCGAATATTTTATTTATTAAAAATAATTAATATTTTATTGTGAAAAAAAATATAAATAATCGTTTAATTTATATATATATATATTGTTTTTACAGTTGGAACACAGTCCTTTAGATGTGAGTTCACAAAAAAGTAAAGCAACCGTAGGTCGTAGTGGATCAATTAGCACTAGACGACCACCTACTCGTAGACCACAAGCTGTTACATCGCAATTACCGAAAATAGAGAGTATTGACTCCACAGACACAATGGAAACGTCAAGTAGCCTAAATGAAAATGTCGAAGAATCGGTTTCAACAAATCTAAACCGGCTAAAAAGTTGTTCTAACGATGAAATACGTAGTGACATCAATGAATCGGATGAACCGCTGGACCGATCTTCCAGATTTCGAAGATCGTTACAGTTTGCACAGTCTAAAAACATAGAATCCAATCACAAAGTTGCCGGAGAATTAGAAAATGTATTAAAAAAGGTTCTAGGTAAAAAATTGCAGGTGGTAGACAGGGATATCGAGGACGAGTATTCATTGATAAAACCTGCATCTCCGTTGAAAAAACCTACTTTCATAACGGTAGAGAGCCTTAAGAAAACAAAAAACAACTTACGACACTTGAACGAGGACAAGGATAAGGACGACGACGGAATAGAGACGGACGTGAAACCCACGGGAGATTCGAGGAGCTTAGACTATAGGGGTTCAGCACTAACTCGCACTGAAGAGTGGTATAACAGACGAAAATCATATGGATTCGAGAAGGTGACTACGTCGGACCACAGCGGTAAGTACGCCACAGATCCATCGGCAATGGATTCGTCGACAGACAGTGGTATTTGCCGCTCAACCGAAAACGGACTATCAAACTCAAGCAGACAGTCGTCAGTCGATCGCGAATCTATTGCCGATCTCGTCAAGAAGTATTCAAACAAAGAGATCAACAACAATACTCAGGTGCATGCCTACAACACGACTGTAGTCGCCAAAGGAAAGATCCTTGAAGCTATTAATAGCTTAAGGTCCAAATCGAGTGCTTATTTCGATGTCGTCAAACCTAGCGATACCATTTCGGAATCCACGGAAAACGACGAAAGCGAAAAAGAACAGGTTAAAATTATTGAAATTATTTATTAATTCTTATGTAATAAAAAAACAATCTATCAGTCATTTTTTACAACTGTGTTTTTTCAGGTGTACATGAGACGACTGTCGGTTGGTATGGATATGGCGATGGATAAAAATGTCAATAGAGACGAAGTACCAAAACGTCATTCAATAGCAGTAGTAAGCGAAGTGGCAGACAGAGAACCCGGCGTCGACAAGAAGAACGGCAACAAGAAAGTAGAATTCTGCAGAACCGAGGTACACTTCGATGCGACTCCGGGAAAGATAAACATCGTCGACATGGAAGACAAACCCGCCCCAGCTCAACTATATCGACCTAAAAAGAGGTAAATCGATGTTATTCGATATGACGACACGATAAACATAAATTATAATAAAATTAACTTGTTCTTTATACGGGTAAAATTGCTTAAATACTCTTTTAATTAATTTGATTATCGTCATTATTTTTCTATTTTTATTGAAAAAGTTAAAATTATTTAAGTATCATTATATTACTACATTTTGCGTGCGTGTACGTTTTAGATATAACCGTCCGCCCGAGAAGAGTAGCCACGGGCTTCCTGAATACCGTTTCGGAGATGACGTGCACAACGACGTTATCTTACAGATCAACGGAACCGGAAACCAAAACGGAGGAAACAGTGGTAACGAGTGTCCAACAACGGAAGACGAAACCACAGACACCAGCAATAGTATGCCAAAAGGCATATTGAAGCGGCAACAGCTGCAGCAACAGCAACAGCCGCAGCATCAGCAACAGTCACAGCACCAACAGCAACAACAGAACATAGCCGATAATTCCGGTGGGGTGGCGTCCGACAACGGCATCGAAGTGAGGATCTCCTCGACGGAATCTACGCCCGTAGACTGTAGACGAGCGTCCTGGTCTGTGGCCGACAGGGTGAAACAGGTAGAAGCTGTAGGATTCTCGACCCGAGTGAACTTCACCGAGGGCGAAACAACGGCTGTGGGCTTCGACCCGGCCAATCCTAGGAAACAGCGATACTCGTACAACGGATCGGCTTCGCCGGTTTGGTACCAGAACAATGGCAACAATCCGTCGGCTACCGCAGGTACGGTTATTACGTGACGTTACCTAACTTTACAAAACCCTATAACCAGCTACACTTGCAAATCTGTCCGGGACCGGTTTGATTTTCACACGGCTTGGACGACTTGTACTGTTCTCTGAATCGTGCAAATCGGTTTAGCCAAATAAAGCTTGCACTTACAAACGCTTCGCTTGCTCGTATAACACATCACGCTTTTCACGTAAGCCTGCTATAATAAAACAATATTTAAATGTATTTTGACGTACATCGGTAATCTAATCAAACCGACGAACGTAAGATTTTCATTTTGTCAAACGAAAGAAAACGATATTTTATACAGCAATAATATGTATAAAAAAAATGTATAAAAAATGTATAACTATTATGATGTCTATAAACGCGTTTAACGTAATATTAATATGTTATGCCATAGGGTTTATTTTTATAGAGATTATAAATCGTGTGAACCGTGAAAATATAACTATTTTACAATTTTAATTTTAAATTATAGTAACTTTATTATAAAGTTCGCGTGCCAGAGAAATGTTTGTATAAGATATTTCTATTTATACGAATTACAATTTATGAGCAGAGTGGTAACGCCATTGGTATTTCGATGTTGTTTCAAAAAATATAATTTTGTGACGGTAGAAAAACACAAACATTTTATTACAGCATTTATCTGTACATTGTAAATTTAATGCATAGTGTTCATAATACCTACTTGAGCGAGTAATTTTTTCAACATTTTTATAAAGCGAAAAAATACATTGAAGAAATATAAGCAAGCACCACAGTCGTTAATAAATTCTAAATAACAAATTCGTATTTTGAGTAAACCGAGCGCATTTAGCTCACAATATTTTTTTATTCATTTTTAATCCAATGATTTATCATTGCTTTTAAATGTAAAGAGTCCGCCCAAGTGGTCCACCCAGCTCGTGTATCTCATTTTGTATACTTTATTTATATATTATAATTAAAACTGTATAACTCTGTATAATTTTTAAGCGTGATTTATCATTCCCACAATTTCAACTTCCAATATAAAACGTTGTTAAATATCAATAAAAAATATGCATAGGTAATCTATTTGTTCACTGGCACTTATTATAATATTATGTAATCAAATTAACTCACAAACCATAATACTCATAAAATATAAACATATTAAACCAACTATATACTTTTTTTTGATTAATCAACTCAATTTCTTTTAAACTAAAATAGCAAAATATAATAGCACGCTCTAACATCATTCGTATAATTTAAAATCATTCGACGGTAAATTGTTTCAATACGCTCTTACAGTGGGTACCTCCAAATATTATACAAAATCATACACATATATACTGTAATATACTGTATTTTGTCAAAACGTATTTGGAAAATTGCACATTTTCTTCTACGATGTTATATACATTTTTATTAAGAAAAACAATTTTTTTAATCGTACCGAAAAATATAATAGTCTACGCGTTAAAAAGCAGCATGTATACTTGGTAAAACTATCACGGACTTTTTAGCGCTTTGTATGTTGATTTATGTTGTACCTATACGCTAGTTCTTACCGGCTTGAATTATTGGTATATTTAAACGCAGCTGCTAGCCAGTGTATTGTAGTGTGCTATACAAGCGATGTGTTTTGTATGGCTGACGGGGGTTGTTGAACTTACGTCTTTTCACGAAACAAAAATGAAGATATTTTAAAACATACCGACCCCGAGTCAGCTGTACAGCTTTTTGGCAATTGGATTTGTATCATCTACCGTAGTGTTGACGCGTAAAAACGTGTACAATTTTTTTTTTCGCTGCATGGTAGTATGTAGCTGCAGAAAGCATGAGACGCGCTGTTGTAGAATTGACCGCGTTATTAAGATTTAAGAGGATGTCGTACGTGCATGATTCGTGGTCCATGTTATATAAGTAATATATAGTGTAAAACTCTATTCACGCCGACCGCTCGATACATATATATATTTATATTAGCATACAAGATAATTCAACAAGTATTCTCACCCCCGTTTTTAATTTAATAATTAAACTATTCAAATTGTCATTTTTAAAATTTTAAAATTATTAAGATTATATTTTCATAAGATTTTATTTATTACTTCAGGAGTATAAACTTCTGTTTTTCAGAAGAAAACCCCCTTTTTTACTGTGGATAAATTTTTAAAAATTTTGATATATCTGATTCAAGTAGGTTTAGAGTCATTAAAATATTTTTACTAAAGATTATAGTCCTTAAAAATAGCTCTACGAAGATATAAAATATATGTAATAACAAATTTATTATTTATTATACTTAAATCATTTTTATAAATCATAAATATCGATAGACGATAGTTCAATATTAATTACTAAAATGTTCAAGATACCATAGCTCCTATGATTTCCAAAACCAATATTGTGGACCTATACACAAAAAGTATCCTTAGTACATAATAAACACTCTTGGAGTACATTTAAAAATTTAAAAAATCATATATCGAATAACTGCATTAGAAGAAAGACAATATTGAACGTGCTTGCCGAACACTACGTATAATTACCAAAACGTTGTCGTAAAAACTAAAGAAACTTTATCAATGATGTACAGCGATTTCTATTTTTTCAATAACATAATAACAATCAGATCTTAAACCACTATCGTATAGTATAGTTTTCGTACATTCATTTGTTTTCTTTTTATCATAAGCAATCTGATGAGTTGAACATTATCAAAAAAAAAAACATAAACGATACATCGGCAATAAGATTTTCGCTCCGCCGTGGTTTAAAATAATCATTTAATATTTTACTTTATTTATTTATATATATATGTATTATTCGACGAGATCGGTTTAATGGTTTTTCATGCATAATTCATACACCAGACCAATCATACGTTAGCATTTGTAAGAATAGTTTTCACTGAGCATTTACGTATAATAACGTTGCGTACGTCCGTACGGGCTCGTAACATTTTCGGTTATCTTAAACTGTTTACTTTTTAAAACTCTGACCATTCAAATGCCCACTCGGCGCACGACATCCTCTCTCGACGATAATAATGGTCTCGGGCGCACGTTGCAGATACTTCGGCGAAGTGCCACGAGAAACTGTTGGTGCGAATCGGCGGCGGTGCGTGCAACGCAACAGTCAAACCGAACGCACAGGCCGCCGCCGACCTGTGCGCGTTCTCCCGGTGCTTCAGCGACCAGACGACGGGCAATCACCTACCGCTCTCGTCCGCGTCGCTGGTGATGAACACCAAGTTCCGGACGACCACCGAACAGCCCAGCACGTACCTGGAAGAGATGAACACCAAGGTGCTTGGCCGGTTCCAGAAAGCCGTCAGCACGTCGTGGCCGCGGTATGGCCACAAGACCTACCCGACGCCGGCCACTAGAAAGCACAACGTGCTGAAGAGCTGCGCGGACATCAAGCGCGACAGGGCCGCAAACGGCATGCCCGACGTGATCGGCGCTTTGGACGACCTGAGCAAGAGCATCGACGCGCAGATCGTGGACCGCTCCGCCGACCGGCATCACGTGACGCTGATCAAGGTGCGACAGCCGTGCGATGAAATCCACGGCCGGCTGGAATACGCCAAAGATCTCATGAGCACAGACGAGACTAGCGAGGAGAGTTTAAAGGCTGACGAGGAAGTGAGGTCATACATGGCCGCCGACTGCGTAAATGAAGACGACCGTCTACCAGAATGCAAAAATCTCAAAAAACTCATATCTACTGTAAAAAAAAATATCACACAATCACAATGTTCTCAAGGTACCGATGTTATTATATAAATATAATATATACGTTATTAGAAGTATAGTACAATGAAAGTATATAGTGCAAGTGTAATATGTTCATATATATATAATATGTATAGGTATATAGGTATCTGGTATACACGCGTTTAGTAGAAGAGAATGTGCAATCGTTTTAACCAAATTTTATAGGGACGGTGTGTGTGTGTATATATACATATACGCAAATACCGGATGATTTTTTTGAGTAGAAGGGTTGTTCCCTCGATACAATGACACAATATATTGTAGTGAACGCAACTGACCGTGTGACGATGTAACTTTTCAGATAATCGTCTAAAAAAAACGGACGTAAAAACGTACGAGTCGACATTGGTGGTGCCAAACGTCACTTCGGTGTTGTTGAATCACGAGAAACAGTTGGAACCCGAACGTTCTCAGTTCCAACCCGTGAGTGTGAATACCCCACAAGTGTCACACGTAGTGAAACACCAGTTTGAAGATTCGCTCCAAAAACAGCCCAGCAAACGAGTGCCGGTAAAAATCGTACAAGACAATCGCAAGTGCAAGCCAAAAACGGATGCGCCCATTACCAAAATGTGTGCAACCGTGTCTTTGAAACAGGTAAACATATTGTATTGTACGGTCAAATAAACCGCATATTATAGTTACAATATTATAACATCTTGTTCAAAAACCGATAAAATATAATATTTTTCAAAATTATTCAAATTCAAAATTCAAATGCTTAACAAAAAATAGTATCCAGAAATATTTTTCAAACATTGTATAATAATAATATTCTCACGGTAATCTCAGTACTATAAATAAGCATCATGAATGTTTCCAAAATATATACAAGTGTAAGTATCCCACTCGTTAATTATATAGAAAAAATTATCTCTAAATCGTTTTTAATTAGAAACACTAAAATCTTATTCTATGATGCTTTATTTAATTTATTTATTAAAAATCCATACTTTGAAAAAATACTCAAAATAAAGTGTTTATTAATACTTACGAAAAATATCTCACTTACCTACTGAATTATAGTTTATACCAAGTTAACATAATTATTGTAATAAAGCGTTGTGCCGTTTTCTTATGTTTGAATATCTATTTTATAAATACACTAACACACGTTAGTTAGGTAATATTATCGATGCTTGTTTTAGGTTCCTATGACAGTGCAGCCCAAACCAGTGCAGTGTAACGAGAATAAAAAAAAACCCACCGAAAAGAAGGAGTCGATATACGGCAATATCGGGTACCGTGCCAACAGTCTCAGAGTCAAAGACAAACCGGCCTCGAACAAACAGGCACAAGACTTGTTCAACACGGGCAGAGACAGCTGGCTTAATATGCCCAAAGACTTGGGTCCCAAACTCAACAAGTCTAAGGCGACCACTTACAAATGTCGCGTCAGTCGGAAGGAGACGGTGGACTCGGAGGTTTCGGTATTGGAAGAACTGAACCGGGCCGCCGATGAAATACTGAAAGCCGTCAACGGGTATACGGACGACGAGTCACAAATACTGAACGATGCCGGTGATAACAAGCCGAAAACGAATTTCGACCACTCGGAGGCGAAACTCAAAAACAAAAAGAAAGCGGCTCGACTTTTGCAGCGAGCAAACAGCAGAGAAGCGCTGTTGCACCTGGACGAGGTCAGTTCGTCGGACGAGGACGCTGCAGATGAAGTTCAAAGGGTAAAACCAAAAATGCAAAGGAAAACTAAGGCCCAGACACAGACCACCGCCAACAGTGTCGCCACTAAAACCACAGCAAGTTTTACAAAAAAGTAATATGATATTTTGTTAAAGTATATTCTTGAGTAATTCCCTAAATTTTTTATTAAAAAATAATAGACTAAATTTAATATTTTATCTAAATTAGTATCTATCAAAGATGATTACAGGTGGTAAATTACTAAATGTATAACATATCTTATATGTGAAACATACTAGTTTTAAATTTAATTTTAACTAAGAAAATCTAATAACTATCGATTTATTAATATCTTATTTAAATACTTTTTCTAAATAATATAAAGGTAATATATTTTAATATATAATATTTAATATTATTTTTAAATAATATAAAATATAAAATATTTTATTTAATATTTATTTAAATTATTGTATATGTATCTATATTTAATAAATAAAATAAAAACAGAATATTACTTTCTTACGATAGAGCAACGATATAATACTCACCGCGCTCTTCCCCGGGCGACGATACATAATAATTTATGACACTATATATGTCGATGAATTAACTTGACCCTTGATAATAATATTTCTGCAAATCCAATAACGTTTAATCTGATTATTACAACCAGCCAGGCCCGTTTAAGAATCCAAAATCCATGTCATTGTATACACGGTATTGTGAGCCTATAATTGATACAATTAATAAACAAATTGTTTTATTTAAAAAAAATATTATTACAAAATATTTTTTTCTTCTTTTTTTTCAGAATTCAAAGTCGTTCACAAAACGTAACGAAAACTAATGTACAGCACAAAGTCCATCCGACGTATTACGGAAACGTGTCGAGTTGTACGCAGACGCCGATGAAATTCCGCAACAAGCCTTCAGAATCTTTGGCGAAACGTGAGAGCTATTGTCTTGTCAATGCATTATTATGTCACTGACCGGCTGACTTTCAGTGAAGTGTTTATAACGTTTTGTAATGATTCCAGAAATCGTCGTCGATCAAAAGGACACTAAAGGAAGGTATCAATGCAAGATAACGGCAAGAACTTTTAATTCTAAGTAGGTAAATTACTTTTGCACGGACATTTTAGCAAACCACTGAATTTTGTAGCGGTAGAATGTATTCTGTTTATATGATATCACGATTTTTACTTGTTTCACAGGAAACTCAAAGGTTCAGTCGAAGAAAACAAAAACTCTATCAAAGGATGTTAAATATAATATTAATTATTATTACATTAATATGTTAGAATAAGAATTTTTTGTTAAACAATTTAAACAATTATAAATCTAACTTAACAAAATATTATACTTTGACCATTAATGTTAAGCATTGACATGCGGTTCTAACTAGAGATATTAATTTATATATCAACAATAATTTTTGTTTGTAAAAAAAAAAAATACTCAAAAAAAATTAGGTAAAATAAATTTACATTAGTTTACTTGTTTTTTTTTTTATATATATATTATTAATTATTATATTATATACTCGTGTCTCGAATAGTCTTTCATCGTGTACTACTACTATATATTTGACCTTTTATTCTTGTTGACCCTACGTTGACGTAGAAATAAGGTTGTTATGCCTAATATGTTAAAAAAAATGAATATATATATACTTACTTATTATATATAAATTCAAAATAATAATAAATTGTGATTTATTAATAATATTGTTTATTTCTTATTGATCATTATATTATAATGATGATTATAATATATATATTATTATATCTTATACATCATTTTATTAATTTAACTTTAAAATATAAAATTGATTGAAAATTTAGCTACCTAGTAAAATAGCTTAGTCTTTTATAACTCGTATCTTACAATATATTATTTTAGATTTTAAATGGTGCAATGAATGTATTGATTTTAAAAAGATGTGTGCGTTTTTTCTATCTGTGATCACCACTTTAAGCAGAAGAAATTATTTGATTTTAAACGTTTTGGGGGTGGTTTCTCGTAGCAATTAAATCTTATTGGTACTTTTTGGGGGTCAAAAGTGAAAAATTCCCAACACTTTTCAAAATAACTGAGAAACATAAATAAAATCGAACCAGTAACAAATAGTCTTTGTAACTTGAAATTTCCATCAAATGTTTATATTATCATTTTACCTTTAAAAAATATTTTGATACTTTTTATAGACATTCTTAATTTTTTAATTTTTTAGTTTATTTTTATATAATTATCAATAAAAAAATTCCTGGGTCCAAAACCTGGTCAAAAAAATTTAAATAAAGTTGTTGTTCTAACTATTTAAAAATTTATTTATCATAATTTAAAATTCAAATTTTGAAAAAAAAAATCGTCAAATTTGTAGGTAAATAGTTTATTGTATAATAAAACTTACAAATAGTTTTATAACATGAGTACAATTTTTAATTTTTAAGGATTGACATTTTTAAGTATCTATAAGGTTTCTCATAAGTGATTCATATTGCAACGACAAATCTTAGTGGGTACTTGAAACTTTTAATCTATATTATTATATTTTATAGATACAATAACGTTTTCAAATACGATATCGTATAATGTTTACATTAAAAATTAATTTAACCTACCAACATTCTATTAGTAAAATTAATTATTTTAGTATGAATATATACAATAATAATATAATAAATACATTATCATAAAATATTAACTGACAAAATCATCTTTGCTCAGATTCGTTTATCGTACTCAATGATTTATCATTAAATTCAAATTTAATACATTGGTACATTACACTCCTCGATGACGAGGTACACTTGTCACATAGTTACCTTACCCCTTTTATAAGTCTTACATTTTATTCTACTAATGAATAATTTTTACATAATATATTGTGTCAAGTACATAGTTATATATCTATTAAACTCCTTACATTATGAGGTATAATAATAATAGGTAGAATAATGCGTTTTATTCTTATTTATCATAAATTATTATTTTAAGTTTTTATTATATTTTAAAAAGTCTACCTGGAAAACGCAAGGTTTTCTTATTTTAAATACAACATCATCTAAAAAGTTAATAAAAAAACTCATAACTTTTTTTCATTTTGACACAATGTTTTAGACATAATAATTATTATTTTGATAAGAGATTACTGATAAGAAATTCATTAAATAATAAAACAAAATGAAAGTATCTAGCGAATGAAGAACATAACACGACTCTATAATATCTATTATATGTGTATATATATAATATTTCTAATGTTAAATGAACAATATACTTAATCCCTAGAGATCTTCACTAATCGATTTCTACAGTACTCAAACTCGCCATTTTAGATTTAAGATCGTTTTACACTATATACGGAAGATTTGTTTGAGACATAAATATCGAACTGAATGGAAACTGTTCTATAAGACTATAACAATGACCAGAACAATAGTAACCACACAACTGTTGCTGAACGCTCACTGGAAACAGTGGAAACCATGAGTTGCTAATAATTACAGTATAAACTTTATCATGGTCTAACTTTAAGATTGGTTGTCGTTCCAATAATAGCCTTAGTGGTAGCAATCATTACAGTGGATGATTAAACTGAACACAAAACTTGTATCGCAAAATCACATGCAATCTGCAGATATTTGGATTTTGTGAGCAAACTGAGTACATTGATTGATACTGTATAATTAATTAAATAAAACTAGATAATCTATTAACTTTCCGATAACTATTACACACTTAAAATCCATGAAAGATTGTCATCTTATGATGCTAACAGACAATATGTAAATACTTTATATGTACACAGCAATACAGCATTATGAATTAAATGGTCATATTAGGCATTCTTCATACAATTGTCTACTCTATTCTACCTGACACATAACTGAAATTAAAATGTATATAGGTATAAATCTTATTGAAAGAATTGCAATTTAAAATTAATAATAATACATTTTATTAAAATAGTGACATTCGCGTAGTTTATGTAGATCAAATTAAACATTTCACTTATGGCATGTTATTATAATTACTTTTACTATATTATTATGTTTACACCACCATTTTGACCCGTCCAATTTGCATTTATTAACCGACCAGTATTTTCTAGTACTGTTGTCAAATGTTGAGTATTCATCAAACTATTATTTTGCTTCCATAACAGAATTATTTATGTTTGCGGTTTTCAATAATTCCCCCATGTTTACTTATACATTCATAATTTGTATCAACGTTTGTAGAATTTTCGCGGAATATTACATAATAAACATCCAATGATCTACCACAAAACCAAAGGAAATGTATTAAATTATCATGATGTCTACTTATTACAAAACATAGAACCTACTATTAATTATTGAGTAAATCATTTACTTGTTATTTATTAATTTTACATTTATAAAGCAAATAATAACATTTATAAAATATTTTATTTTATTTTATTTTATTTGATAATTATACGCCCAGGATGGCATTTGTAAAATTACAATTAAGTAATTATAAAGTAGTTGTTATAAATAAGACAAAAAGCAGATAATTTATTATTTAATTATCTTTAAAAAATATTATATTATATTTTTATAAATAAACATTGATTTTTCAATACTTTATTGAGGTACTGTAAATATTAATTTATAATATTATTTTTTAGACAAAATTATGCTTAGATAGTGAGATTCACAAATTGTAGTTTTAGAACTATCATATTAAACTTTATTTTATCTAATTTTAAATATTTTATCTTCAATAAAAAAAAATATAAAAAATATTTTTCTGAAAATGTTGATGCATAAATATCAAATACTAAGCCTATTTATAGTTAGGTAATTATTTTATATTTACTTATAATGATTGATCTAAGTACTAAAAAGTGAGAAATACCACGTTTTTCTGAGATTATCTTATTTTACACTATTTATATAAATAAGAATATTAATAATAAATTAACTATTGATTAAATGGTTGATAATATGCACATTAACCATTTTAAAAAATATGTTATAGAACTAAAAACAAGTTTTAGTAAAAACTAAAAAGTTAAATTCTTAGTCAATGATCACTTCGTTACTCTATACATATTTATTTTCTCACTGGTATAAATAGCATATAATAGTTTAGACAAGTAGTAAAATTTTTTTTATAAATTATAAATTCTATTTGATACACTATTTCCTTACTGTACCATTCATTGAGATTATTATTATATAATATATTTTTTTTTTATTTATTGAACTATTAAAACAAGCGTAATTTTATGTAGTCAAAAATATTTTAATTTAAAATAAAAATAAGTTGCATTTTAAATTATCTAAATTCTAAAGCATACAGATACAATAAATTAAATTATACGTAAGTATTGAATTTCTTTCTCTTACCAATCATTATTTATATTATTAATAATATTAATATTTTCTATCATAAAATACTTTTATTTCAAAAATTATAGGTGAAATCATAATTACCGCAAAACTTGACAATAAAAATGTATAATAATTATAATATATTATATGATTAAAATATAATTTATCCCAAATTTCAATTCAATAACATTTATCTCTCATTTCCATGTATAGTATTATCCATAACGGCATTGGCATATATGTAGGTAATATCAATTTAATTATACGAATAGATGAGAAATATTGACAATCATGTCTTATGTACTTAGAAATATAAATTAATATAAATTCTTAAACGATCAAATTAATGTAGAAAATGCCATTTTCGTTTAGTCATTAAATTCTGTACCATTTCAATAAACCGTGGTTTACTACATAGTTTCCTACCATTTAATCTTCTCGTTGAATTCCACATGGTTTCATTTAATTAAGTACCTATATACACTTTATTCGGACAAAATCATAATTTTTCGATATTTAGTTTCAGTTTTGGTTGAAAATGTATGTTCAGTGTATTTTTTTTAATAAATTGTTTAATTTTATAAAAATCTATCAAATAGTAGAATGTATTGGGGTTTAAAAAATATTTTAATCATAACCGTTTAAGATAGAAAAAATGCTCAATTAAAATATTTTAGGCAATTACCTATTAATTGGAAATTTATTTTAATTATTTCCTACTTTAAGAAATCGCTATTTTATTCTATATTATTTTATATCCTTAGGTCTTAGCTTAATAAATTATCTTGCTATAAGAAGGTACACTTCAGTTTTTAACAATATCAATTTTATTCCAGAGACACTAACATAATTGTTTACAAGGTTTAAATATAACATACATCTAACTATAACTCAAAATTATTTTTCTGCGTGTCCTGTATGTATTTTTATAAATATTAATTGCGAACTTCAGCAAAATGGGCTATTTTTACAAATGTTTAGCTATTTATGAATATTATATGATTGACATTTGAATACCATGTTCATGAATGTAACTTACGACACATATCAATTGCATAATATATAGGTACTATAGCAATCAAAAATACTTAGTCAAATTCATAGATTAATCAATAAATAACTTTATCAAAATCAATGAATAACTTTTTGTAACGTCTTATAAAGTTATAAACAACAAATATGAATATAAACTAAACATCGATCAATATCATTTTTAGAAGTCGAAGAATTATGATTTATTATTATTTTATAAAAATGTATCTTTAATAAAAACACATAAAACTCGCACACTATTGTATATTTGCTGCGCCAGTACCTTCCAAAAATCATTATACGCGTATTGTTTATTTTAGTTTTCTTTGTTTTAGGTATTCATGCGTGTAATAAGCTTTCAACCAACAAGCAATTTCCTACATTATTATTAAATGAAAATACATGTAATCTGTAGTAAACGATAAAATATTATACACTATTGCAATTATTTTTGTTCGATTTTATTTCAAATCAAATATTAGTTTTGTTGATTTTTTTTATGCTAATTAATAATCTGTAGTATTAAATAATGTGAAGTCGGGATTGATCGGTCGTTATTACATTGATTTATTGAAACTTAAAGTGCTTGCACACAAACATTATTTTTCAGAAAATCTCATATTTTATTAGTGTAATAAAATTTCATGGATAAATGATATTTTTCCAGTTGTTTTTTTTTTATTATTTATCAAATGAATGTATTTTTATGTTTATTAATATATGATACTACCATCATTTTTACAAGTATTAAAATATACAAGTTCGTTCAAAACGGGGTGATACAATAATTGCGTGAAAGTACGGAGAGTGTAATGATTATTACGGTTTGTAAAATTTGAGATCGAACGGTCAAGAGCGAGAACATCATGCCCGTCGCTAGATAATCTACGTAGATTAATTTTTTATACAAAAAAAAAATTACTAAAAATAATAAATATGTATACTAACTTATAATATTATTATATATATTAGGTAGGTACCTATTAAATAAAAATATTGAATATATACAATATAACGTTAAACATTTTATCATTTTATATAAGTTACTAGGTAATGTTTAATTAGACTTTTACATTTTAATAATTTGTGGTATTTAATATTTCCCCCCTCCTCAAAAATAAAATGGTTCAAACTACAGCACTACCTAGTGAGCGTAAAAAACCAACTTACAAAAACACAGATAATGTTTTTACCATCAAGTTTCATAATAGGTCGATTTACTCTAATTTTTAAACTGACGAAGCTAAACATGATCTGCTGAGCATAAATTTACTATGTTACGCACTTGTAAGACAGAGACAACACATGCGGGTGTACTACGAGAGGCCATCCACTTACGAGGTATTACAAATAGTATCTCGCTGCACTCGCGATTTACCTTATTTATATTATACTTTAATACCAACATTTAATATAGGTAACTATAAGAGATAAGACGCAAGTCACAACTAAGTTTTAAAAAAAATGTATAACTTAGGTACTTACAAACTTGGGTATTATTTAATTAAGTTTTGCTCTAAATTTATATTTAATTAATAAATTTACCTGAGATATTTAAATAATTTTGAGTATTTCAGATTTATATATACATATTATTATTTTATTAATTGTATACATATATTTGTAGAAGAACTAATAAAAAATATACAATTCTATACCAAAGAGAATCAAAAGTATAATAAGGAAAAATACTACGTATTAACTATTAAGTGAGAATAATACAGTAACCAGCCAGTAATTCATCGTCATAGTAACAACGCTATATAGATTAATCAACGTCCTAATAACTGACGCCAACGGGTATAAATACGGATGCAGTCTACTCTCAACTTTCAAACTGTCAAGAATTAAGAAAGCCAGCGGAAGAATAAGAAGAAACAAAGCGGTGAACCAAGTAAGAGAAGAGAATAACAGTAACCGGAAGAAGCTCGCGGTTAGCAGATACCGATTACCGGACGAACACCATCGACTACGCCGGTTCGTAGCAGTACGCCCAGACCAGACGATACTGTGGTGGGTGGGCCACATAAGACTCATCTGATTATTCGCCTCGACTAGCTCGAGTAGTGTCAACTGATCGACGCCTAGCTTCGCCTACTTCTACCCAGCTGTGACCGCCGGCAGACATTATCGTCTATGTACAGACCTGCCACGAACACCAGACAAATATCCTCACGGACGCCGACGGGTCAAATCTTTTTGTGCGCTCCGCCAAATTGTGCGATCCGCGGTTGTCCGTACCTGCGCCCTTCGGTCCTAGCCCTTTTGAATGGCTCAAGGTAATCACACCGCTTGTGGCAATACGGTATAGCATCGACGGGGAACATACGCGAAGCTCCTCACCCCGATCCTCACCCGTCTAGACGCGTGACGACGATCCGAGCTAATCGGCTACTGCCCGCCCGGTAACCACGGTCTACGGCACGTTGTGGCTGGAGGGGAGTAATGTGGTGGGCCACTAAGACTGCGCACAGGCGCAGGGCACTATCTGGTTGTTCGCCTCAGCTGGCTCGAGTAGTGGCGATAGTGCCGATTCGGCGTCGCACACCAGACCAATGTCCTCGCCGAAGCCGGCCGGTCAAATATTTTGTTCCCCCAGCCAAAACACTCACGATAGAATTGTCGACCAAACGTCGTGAACTAGTACAGAATTAGCCGACAGCCTTATCACAGCCGACTTTAGTGATGACCTGTTGCCAGTGTGTCTACACTGCACGACCGACGGCGGTCATATCGACGTGCACCGCTCAGAGCTAATCGATTATCGGGATCGTCATACCTATGACGCCCGACGAACGTTCTCGAAGTGCCGTCGCGTAGGGTTAGGTGTACGCTGCATCACGCCACATTACTGAATGCGCGTTGATCAACAACTCTCTTCCCTGCCAGGCGGTTAATTTCGACCCGGTGCTGTCTCGTGAGGAAGACATAAAATCGCCCTTTTTAGGGCCCCCAAATTCTACATTATCCCTCGAGGGCGCGCCCTCCTCGGCCGCACGATTTTTAACATATTTACGCTTATTATTTAATAAAATATGAATAAGGATATTTTTGACGTTTGCAGTCGCATTTACTTTATAGTTTATACCTATGTATAACGTGTCCGAAAGTGTTAGATGTTTATGTTTCTAATAAATACAAAATATATATAATATATATATATTATGTATATATTTATATAATAATAAATAATTAAATATATTACATTATGATAGTGCAATGTTACACAAAGAAGCTTAGAATTTATTACATAAATTTTTTTTCGTTAATGTAGAACTAGCCATTAGGTAATATTAATATTCTTGGTGTGATGACTTGATTATTTGAAATTAATAGTTTAATATGAACACTTCAAAGTTATTAATATTTTTTTTTTTTTTGAAAATGTATTGATATGTGAAAAAGATAAAATGTAACAAATTAATTATTTAATTTAAATCAATATTAAGATGTATGATTGGTTAATAATAACTCACTGCTTACATTGGAAATATAATAGGTATTATGTTGTAAATAAGACAAATATTCAATTGTTTTATAAATTTAATTTAAAAGATAACGTCATACTTTGTGCAAATGTAATCGTGCATTTTTAAATCCTTGTTAGTATAACACAGTGCATACAGATTCATCAATTAAGCGAATTTTGGTATTACTTAAATAACTACACAAAACTGACTTTATAAGTCTTGTTTCAATTAAGCATTACACATACGAGTACTTATATATAGAAAACATATAATAGTATAATACAATTACAAAATCAAACATTTTACTTTTTTTAAATAACGGACTTGAGTACATACATTTACTAACTTATATAATAGCTTTTGGAAGACCTGTGCATTTAAGACTTATATTAATTTAGTACCTACCATTCATTTTTTTTAATAATTTTGTTCTAATCAAAATATACTTCACACAACCGCACATATGAAACATATACGATTGCAAACAAATTAGTTTGAATGACACCTTGAATAGTATTAAATTGAAAGGTAATACAGCTTAATAATATAATATAAGCTTTAACCAAATCAAAATTGATCCGTATTTTTGTCAAATTTAAACCTAATAACTAATTTTATGTATTATTTGAACTGTGTATCTAAATATTGAGATCTATCAATTTATGAGATAGTTGTTTCTTATAAACAAGGCTAGAAGGATTCTTTTTTTTACTTTTATGTTCATGCCATTTCATGTTATACCTAATATAACGGTTGATAAAATTAAAGTTATTAAGATATTATATAAAAAGTGTACAGGGCTGGCGCTAGAAAAATTGATAGGGAGGGGGGATATAAATTTATTAATTTGCTGACTACATTTTAAAATCTATAATAAAATCTGCAAGTGTTGTCTCTGTCGACTATCTCACATACAAGTGACATAGGAAATTTTGCATTCAGAATAATCCATTAAATAATGTTATTTTAAAACTAGAGTAAATTTATAAATTGTAAGATTTAAAGATAAAATTATATAATTATATTTATGTACATCAAATTATTGGTAGCTTCTTCTATATTTAAAATCGTTGTTTTATTTGTCTAAAATAATTTTAAAAAATTATGTTAATCATAACTTACCGGGTAGCCGTGTTGGTGTGTAATTTCGTTGATTAATTATTACCTACACTTATAAAATTGATTAATAATAATATATACCGTTATAATAATGTTGTACTTTTATAATATTATAGATTATTATTTACTACACAAATATTTATAATTGTAATCTCAACCGCGACTATAAAACTATTTGAACACGACGCCGTCTTACCGCCATTTGGTCATATGTAATTTTATTGTTGTCATCCTTCGTTTTTCGTTTTTTCTTCCATGAATACTGAAATCACATGCTCGTCAATTTATATTATCAAGGCGATACAAGACGATATGTTCATTCGCCGACACCGACATTTGATAATAGAAAAAATAATTTACTACAATCTTCTACCACACGCGTTTTTCGGGTTCGACTTAATTAACAACTTTATGATATACCATAAGCATAACTATACCCAGATAAAATCAGCCCAGTCGGCCACTCATTAAACGTCATTGCCAAGCAAATATATGGCCACAATGTTGAAGACCAGTAAATTAATCTGTTACACTCGTAAGTCCTACAATTTTTCTTACAATACTATCCCCGAACTTGAATTTTCTATTGTATCTAATTTTTTATCGTTGTTTTATTTCCAGTGCCCAAGAACAAATCACCAGCACAACTGAACAGATACTTTCAGACACTGCATGTGAGTATACGCTATTGGGCGTGCAATTTTTTTTATTTATCATTACCGACTGGGTTTTGCGCAGAAATACAATGTTCCCCTGCAGAGATGCTTAAACGACGTTTTGCGAAGACAGAATCCTATCGGTCCGGTTGTGGGTTGTGCTCGAATGTATGCTGCACCTTCAGAGAAAAAAGTTTTCCAGAGGGTCAAACCTCATTGCAACATTGGTACCATTGGACACGTAGATCACGGCAAAACCACACTCACAGCTGCCATCACTAAAAGTAATGTTTTATTTTAACAGAATAGATGTAAAGTATCTATGTACCTATTATAATATTTGGCATACTATGTTTCTATCAATTTAATTCAAGGTTTAATATTTATTACTGATTGTCTGCTTATATTCCAGAACACATTTAGAGACAAAAAATAATTTTAATCAATTTTTAAATACAATAATACTTGATTTTTTGAATATCTACCATATTTTTATCATCTTTTCAAATATATATAGAATTGAATAGGATTCCTAATGGACTATATTTTTAAATCTTAGATTTTATTTTTAAAATAAGAAATGACCCTTAATTAAAATTTCCTTTAATAAAAATAAGTTAAATAGCATTTATAACAATACAAATAAATACATAATTTAATTAAAATAAAAATCCATATGAATTTTGATTTTTGATGTTTGAAATATGAAAATTGCAAGAAAAATATTATTATTTTTTATTTAAATTATATACAAATTACCTATAGATGGCAAAACATTAATGTAACTACCCTCAGGTGTATCATTTTTAATATTTTATTACACATTATAGTATCATTAATAGCTTCCTATTTCAATTGACTACTACCATTGATTATTATTTATAATCATTGCTATTACTTAATTCTTAAGTCCTTGATAAATTTAGTCCGTCGGACTAGTTCGTACTTTCATTTTGGCCAATAATGTTGAAATAAAAGTTCTACTACTGTTGCAGAGCATGTCCTGTAGATTTATTCTTCTGATTAGTTGTAGCATTAATTTTAGAATATTCTAAAATCAATAGTAGTAGATAATATATCGATTTTTGTAGATTTTGGAAGATTTCTGAAAGATCTTTCGATTTAGTTATTTTAGCCAATTCCTCAATCATCAATATTATTATTTGTTTTTATTATAAGTTAATTATAAATAACTAAAAATATTTGACCAAATTATGAATATATTATATAATACAATAGGTAAACTAGTGTAGCTATAATTTCCTTGGCAAACAGGGAAAAATTTCTTAACAATTTAGGAATTGCTAAAACATATTTGATAAAATGATAAATATTTTACTTCTTTTTAAATATTATAAATATTTAATCGTACATTAATATTTGAGTTATTTTTATATAAAAAAAAAAATATTATATTTACGAGTACAGTAGAGCGTTTATTATCTTCACTAACTGTGACCAAGGGAGGCAGAGGGTGCAGATAATCAAATAAGCATTAAAAATAAAGTTAAAAACTAATTTACAGTGAGAATAATGCATCTACAATAATATGATACATTAGAGTAAGCCATAGTAAATAATAAAATAATCTCACATTTCATAATATATATAATATACACGATAAAACTAAATTAAATTAAACAAAAAATAAATTTGTACAAAAATTCTGTGATGTGGATAATTGACGTTCTACTGTATATGTAATTATAGTTCATGATTTAATAATGGTAGTAGCAATGCCTCAATGGTTATCAATTTTATATAATTTAGCCACAAACCATGTATAGAAAAAAAATACTTATTTTTATCATATAAATAAAATTAAAAAACTTAATATTTTGAATTTTTGCGAATACACAACATAATGCTCCCACAACCATTTAAAAAAGTGAGATACTAATCTTAAAATTGGGATTTCTTCCTAATATGTAACTTAAAAATATTTTATTATATACTAAAATAAATTAATATTTGGTTTACAACTTACCAATTTCAAACATTTCAATAAGTATATATATTTTTTTAACTAAGTTTAGTTTTTATTAAATATACTATTATTTAATATACGACATTTGATCTTTAGTTTTGTCATCAAAAAAAATGGCCAAGATGAAACAATATGCTGACATTGATAATGCACCTGAAGAAAAAGCCCGTGGAATCACTATTAACGTTGCTCATGTTGAGTATGAAACTGAAGCTAGACATTACAGCCACACTGATTGCCCAGGACATGCTGATTACATTAAAGTAACAAATCAATGAAATATTTACTTAGCTTACCAAGTATTTATTTATTATAATGTTTTTATAACTAGAACATGATTACTGGAACTAATCAAATGGACGGAGCTATTTTAGTAGTAGCTGCAACTGATGGAGCTATGCCTCAAACTAGAGAACATTTATTATTAGCTAAACAAATAGGAATCGGTCATATTATTGTATTCATTAATAAAGTAGATGCAGCTGATGCAGAAATGGTTGAATTAGTTGAAATGGAAATTAGAGAACTGTTGACTGAAATGGGTTTTGATGGAGACAATTTGCCAGTTATTAAAGGTTCAGCACTGTGTGCCCTTGAAGGAAAAGAACCTGAAATTGGTAATACAATTAAAATATTATTTTTCTATATTTCTTCTAAAGATGTAATTAATTATTTTATGTGTAGGAGAAAAAGCTATTGAAACTCTACTGAATGAAGTAGACAAATATGTTCCACAACCAACTCGTGATTTAGATAAACCTTTCATGTTGCCAGTAGAACATGTTTACTCCATTCCAGGACGTGGTACAGTGGTAACTGGCCGATTGGAACGAGGCATAATTAAAAAAGGAAATGAATGTGAATTTGTTGGTTATAACAAAGTTATAAAATCTACAATTACTGGTAATTATATTTAGTGTATAATAATTAAGTTCACCATTGATAATAAAGATATTGATATGTACTAATATACGAACAGTTTTTAGTATCAGTTATTACTAAATGAGAAGATAGACAGCAATATATTCGTTTACTTCATGTTTTAATCATAATAATATTATCTACATAGATTCGTATAATAAAATATATTAACATGATTTTATAATCTTAATTTATATTAATAAATCCTAACCAACATTTCTAAGTAATAATATATATTATTATACATTACTCACACCTTTTGATTATAGTTTAAAAATCAGATGAATTGCCTTCAAACTATTGTAGTATTGTATAATATTATTATTTGTTTTAATATCAAATTATTAAAATGTCATGGGATAAAATTAAATAATATTTTGTTCAAACATTTATTTTTATTATAACAATATGTTTATATATTTGTTTATAATATTATTATAATGACTAGTTACTGATTACTACCCCACCATGAGCCTTAAACATGTTATTGCTTCATATTTTCATAATAATTATTTCTTTTATTACCTTCCCTGAACTTATCAAAAATATAAATAAACCCGTCTTACGTAAATACCTTACAATGATGTTAATTTTGATATACTTATTTTTTAATGCTTAATAGTCAAACACTAAAATAGTAAAAATGTATATCCATGAGTTATGTAACTGCATTCAACATAATACATTACAACAGTAATATATAAATGCAATTTGTATGTTTAAAATTTTATTTCATAATTTATGTAAAATAATCATCAATATTAAAATACTTATTTTTAGGGATTGAAATGTTCCACAAAATCCTTGAAGAGGCTCAAGCAGGAGATCAACTGGGAGCCTTAATTAAGGGTACAAAACGTGATGATTTGAGACGTGGAATGGTGTTGGCTAAACCAGGAACTGTCAAAATGCAAGACTTTGTCTCAACTCAAGTATATGTGTTAAACAAAGAAGAAGGTGGAAATGGTAAACCACTTGTACCTTTTCAACAATTGCAAATGTATTCAAAGACTTGGGATTGTGCTTGCCAATTGAACATTGTTGGCAAAGAGATGGTAATGCCTGGTGAAGATTGCTCGTAAGTATAAACATTTTTTTTACAATATTATTAACACAACCACTAGAAATTATGATTAATTAAACAAATTACTTTACTTGTTAATATTTTATTTTTTATTTTTATTGTATTATACATTATATTTTAATGCACTTCTTATAATATGGTTTTAAAAAATACATCAATGTAAACATTGAAATCAAATAAACACATCAGATATGAACGTTTGGCTATTGCCAAAAAAAAAAAACAATTTTCATTTATGTATAATAATAATAGAAATAAGAAAGGTGATATAAGTATATTAGGAGAATTTTGGCATGCTTAATAAATAGAATCAATTGTTAATGTTATGTTTGTTTTTAAAAGTATGGTTTAGTATTTTATGGTATTGTAATAATAATAATCTTTATTAAATATATTAATTACAACTATATTTTTCTAGTGTTGAATTGAAGATGATTAGACCCATGGTTCTAGAAAAAGGACAGAGATTCACGTTGCGTGTGGCTGGTGCTACAATTGGAACTGGAGTGATTACTGAAATTAAGAAAAGGTTATTAGATGATGAAAGGCGAGGATTATTGGAAGGTAAGAAAGCCCGAGAAAAGAAAAATGCCGAATAAGTCAAGAAGTATTCTTCAATGACACTGCAACTCCAGTATGTACATAAAGTTATCATTTTGTCTATCTCTGTTCTCACAAAGTGCATTATTGATAATATTGTAGTTTTAATATATTTAAATGTAAGCTCTATTATACGTTTAATAGTTATATTGTACTTTTGAACGTATTTAAAAAAATAAAATACATTTTATTAAAACAACTGTTTATCTTGTGTTATTGAGTATCAACTAAAAAATTTACTTCAGAATTATAATAGTGGGCAATGCAAAAATAAAATTTTAATTTTAGTGTAAAGTAATTTAGGTTCATACATAATTTAACAAAACTAAGAACAAAAAATTGTGTTTATAAAAATTAATTTCTAATAACTAACATGTGTACACGTTTTTACATATTTTGTTCCTGATTTGTTTAAATTACTATTATAAATATTTTTCCATAGGCTAATATTATTGGTTTGTAGAATAATGAGAATATATTGGTTTTACTCTACAATGTATGTGAATTTTTATTTTTTTTTTTGCCATTGCAAATATTAAGTAAAGGAAAAAATGCTGTGATCTTTAATTTTGTAGGAATGTACAAAAAAATGTTATAATTTGTCTTTACTAGAACTAAAACAACGAGTGTGAAAATTTGGAAATTATTTTATGGTTTAAAATGTTCAATTATAATAGCTGAGGCTTGAAGATAAAATACTAACTTTCTCATAAACTGTTCTTATAATAACCTAAACATAAAACATTGTTATAGGCATTTCAAGTTATACCAAGTAATACACTATGTAACATACCAACATATACTGTATAGTAGTACTACTTCCCAGATTTATATTATTGTTTATAATTTTTTTTTAAATTATCAAATAAAAATTAGACAAATAATAATATGTTTACTAACTAAAATCAATTTGATACTTTTAAATTATAATATTACATATATTTTTATAAGTGAAATTCGAGCTAAGTATAATAATATTATAAACTCAGAGTATTTCTTGGAAAGGGTATGGCATTACCACTACTTTTAGTCTATTTGGAATGAGATGAGACCTCGGTTACTAACTTGTGGGCATGGGTGTGGCTTTGCTACACATCAGGCGTACAGATAGTTGACACGGTGGGGTTGGGTTGACAAATGGGTGTTGTCTGACCACCGCTTGACAACTATTCGCGACCTAAGTCTCATTCCATTACAATTAGAGTATATGCTCAAATGCTTAATTATTAAGTATCTACTTATGCATGTTGGACTTATCACCTATAATGGTGTTATGTTTATATTATTAGATCAATATTATCTTAAGAAACAAATGCAATTTTACTGAGATTAAATGATTTTAAATAATCTCAGCTTACTTGACACTCAGTCATGCTGCAGCTGGTTCTATTTAGAGTAAAAAATAGATAATTTTGATCACTATTTAAAAAAAATCATTCTGCACAGCAAGTAAGTACGTTTATTTAATTTTTCTAAAAATTATTATGAAATATAAATATTTGTTATTTGAATTTAAGTAGTACTGTTTCTTTTTCACTTATTTTGATTTAAAATTATTTGTATATTGTATTCAATTTATTATAAGTTATAACTTTAAAAATTAAAACATTAATTTTAAAAAACATGATTATTTTTTTAAATCAACTAGTAACCAGATTCCAAATACCTTATATTTTGCAAAAGCCAAAACCAAATCTGTTTAAAAAAATAATCGAGAGCGATGACATATTGTAATTTTTAATGAATATTTCAATTCACGACAATACTTTCCCGATGTCTTAATAATATTACCTACATAGCTACATAGCTATATTGTATAATATTATTATTCTATTTCTTACAATAAGATTATGATAATATGGCGTACTGGATAGGCAATTTAACTACACAAATATTGTGATTCGTAAATTCGTTCTCCCAAAATTCTAAAAAAATACTATGATGTTTTTGAAAATTAATTTCTTATAACTAACCCTTGTTCACATTTAAACATCTTTATTACAAGTTATTTCTGATTTATACTATGCCCAACTTTTGTCATATTTATACTCGTTAATTTCTTTTTAGTTTTTTATACATATTATATACGTCAAAAATGGTATAAGGATTATTATATCCAAAAATATAGCCAACGCATTTTTATTCTACAAGAAATAAAATTTAATAATAAAAAAAAAATTAAATTATTAATGAAGAGTGCTCTGGACGTTAAAAATCAGATTCATTCCAAATTGACATAACTTTTTTATAAAGACGAATAGCAGCACATTATCATTATTCATGCCAAGAACTGGTGATCACGTGAATGTACATTATAGCCCGGTAAATGTTTGGTTCGTCAATATAAAATACATAATATACTATATTATAACATAATATTTTTATATAATTATAATAAATAATAATAGGTAGGTACTTATATTACATAATTATACCACTAATTGCCGTGCTAGATCCTGAAACGAGAACCCAAATACCAGCAAGCCAGTATAAGTATCTCTAATGGTCGTATTGATCGTTCATTCTTCCGAAGTTGCTATATTTGTCATTGTTCTTTGTTTCATATAATTTAAAATGTTTAAAAACACTAACCCTCCCTTATCGCTGTTCAACCAACCTACCGTGACATTAAGCTTTCAAACATATGATTATAATGTATCTTACGTATAATATATATTAAATCCGTATATACATTTATATTTAAAGGTTGATTTATGAATATTCAATTGAATACACGTATAATTAAATATACATAGGTATTAGGTACTATTTTAAATATTTAAAAAATCGTGAATAATACGTGCATTTATTTTTATTGATATTCATGTATAATTAATGTAATTATATATTGGCTATACTGGTCCTAAAATTATATATATACCTAGATTATCTAGTTGGTCGGTTGATGAGGTAGTTCATCAGTTTCTATTAGTCATTAATCCTTTGTCTACGTACATGTCTGATTGTTCTAAACACTGTCATATCTAGCTATTTTTTGGTAAGTTGACACACAACTTATTTAACGTTTGTAGAAGATCTTGGAGTAGCTAGTAGTTTTTGAGCTATTTGGCTCATATAGTCTAGACTGTCTAGAGATACCGATTGGTATATAAATTATATATAATAGTAAATAGTAACAATATAATTGAAATACTTTAAAAGTAAAATCAATCAATTTTAACGAATTATTGATATTTTATGTAAATTGTAAATATATAATATTATAATATGTACCTACAGAAAAGTACTTTGAAATCCACTTAGATTATATACTTAATAATTAAATAAATATGACACTTGAATATTTACCAGGACAAAAATGGCTTCGAAGAACGAGGACAATTTAATGATCAATACTCGATTAATGAAAATTACTGGATTATACCATTTATTGGATTCGCGAAGTCCAAAAATCTTTGGTCACAATGTGTTTAAATGCCTGTCGGTAGTTCAAATGTCGATCCTGGTATCAGCGATGATTGCATTTTTTTTAAACATATTTTATTTTCTGAACGACATCAATACAATAATACTATATTCGATGTTATTTACATCCGATCTGCTTTCGATTTCTAAACTTTGTTTCACAATCGTAAATTCAGATACTATATGGAACTGCATACAGATGACATCTATCGACGACTTGTCTTATAAATATCATGATCGACGCATACTGAAAGATGGCCAAATGAAGTCCAAATTATATTCGATACTAATTATGTTTATGTGGATGAATCTTATAATATCTTGGGCATTTGTTCCGTTATTTGTCACAAGCTATTTTTTTAAAGCAGAAGTCGAAAACAAGATTTACAATTACCGCTTCAACATAATGAATTTCGTATTCCCTGTCACTGATCAATTCTACAACGACAATTTCATGATTTATTACTGTATAGAATTTATCGTTCTGATCCTATGGGGCCATTGCACAATGAATTTCGATGTACTATTGATGTCGACGAGTATTACGTTCAAGTATCAGTTAAAGACTATAGCAAATTCTTTTAGTACATTCAGAATTACACGCAATGATGTTAAGAGTAAGTTATGCTTATACAAATATGTATACTTTTAGTTTGTTATAATCGTAAGATATATAAATAATTACGCGTCTATATCGATTACCATTTTTTTTTCATTCCCGTATCATATGATGTCAAGATAATCGCACAAAAATTGTTAAACATCAAAATGAATCGGAAATGATGTTTGATTTTAAGAGTATAATTTACGATCAACAACGTGTCATTGAGTAAGTATAGTGTGCAGACACCAAAAGTAGGTATAGTGCCCATATATTATTATCAGCCTTCTATATTAAGACTACTATAGACTTTTTTAACTCAATATGATTTTAATATACATAAAATAGAAAAATACAATTTGCACACAACCACATATAGAGAGTATTAGTCATGGCGGGTTAACATTAAAGTTCAAATACAATCAAAAAGGGAAAATAAATAAATAATGTTATAATAATGATAGATATAATCACAAGTAAAACATCGAACAATTGGTTTCTCAGGACACAATTATAATTGACTCATAACAATATTTATTTTACAGTACTGTATATACTTTAACTGTATATATACTTTCAATTTCAATAATAGAGTGCACACAGTGTCGCAGTGAAAAAGTGAATTATATTAATTTTTCAAATACACTTTAAAAATAAAATCTAAAACTGATTTTGGTAATTAAAGAATATTTATTACAATTTATATATGTATGGGAAATTTGATTGAGACATTGGACACTTCGGCCTATGCAAAATTACAGCAGGACGTGCTTAGGCACACGCTTATGAAACCTATAATATTATTATGACCCGGTATTGGTTTAAAGTTTATTTCACGAGTCGTATTAAATATTCATCTCATAATATTTAGACCTAGATAATGTTTATTCTTATTTTTCGCAATTATTGCTACTAAAATAATATATAGCCATATAATAGGTGTCCACATACAAATAGAAAATATGGGTTGTTTAACTTTTATTTTATATCTTGAGAACTTTAAAATTATACATTATTCGAATACACGAATCTAAAATCCGGTGGTTAAGTTTAATATTCTGCAATATTCATAATTGTTCGTTTTAAATACCAATAATTTTCTTTTATCATCTAAAATATACTTTTTGACAACATTATTATTTATCTCGGTGTTTCGTCAAATTATCGCGATAATATTGTCGCGGTAATAATATCGCGGAAATAACGTCGTGGTTCATTTCATAGCACATCAATAATCTCGCGCGTCATTATTATCGCAATATTTATTATTTAAAGATAGCAATAATTTGTTTGCTTCATGTACGAACGCCCGTACACGACAGTATTCGTTTGGTATTATATTATATTATAGATTACACAAAGCGCAGCAGGACAACTACCGAGTTAAAATCAATTAAAGCGTACTATTCAGCGAATTCGAAAAATCGAAACATGTGTGCTCCACTTATTCAAAAATCGTTAAACAATCTTAAAATACCAGACGAATACAAGAAAACAACAAATGGTGAGACTTTTTTACAGTATGATAGCGTTAGTTATGACGGTTACCATGATAGGTTTTTAATTTTTACAACTGAAACAAATTTAAAGTTAATGTAAATATGTGAACATTGGTTGGCGGATGGCACTTTTTCGTGTTCACCTCATATTTTTAATCAACTTTACACAATACACGGAGTTTGTTATTCAAATGTCGTACCAACTGCATATATTTTACTACCAAATAAGAGAGAAGAGACTTATAAACGCATATTTCTTGCATTAAAATCCTTACATCCACAACTCAGTCCAAAATCTATTATGTTCGACTTCGAAAAAGGTGCAATGAATGTTGCAAAATGTGTATTTCCTTCAGTCGATATAAAGGGCTGTTTTTTTCATTTATGTCAAAGTATTTGGAGACATATATACAGTCCAACGGATTACAGTCCAAATATTCAAATGATTCCGATTTTGCTCTTAATTTGAGAAAACTAGCTGCACTTGCTTATATTCCAGAAAATGATATAGTGTCCGCCTCTGAAACTTTACTCAAATCTCAATTTTACCAACAAGAAATGTAATCAAATTTAATTGATTATTTTGAAGATATATGAATCGGTAGACCTAATCGTAGAACTAGAAGAGCCCCTTTATTTTCAATTTGGAATTGTTATTCAATATTAAACGACGATATTCTACGAACAAACAATTCGGTCGAAGTTTGGCATAATTATTTTAATTCTACGCTAAGTGCGCACCATCCATCGATTTGGGCATTAATTACTGCATTAAAAAAAGAAGAAAGTTTAAACCGTTTCAAAATTGAACGATATACTGCAGAATTTGAACCGCCAAAGAAAAAAAAAATATAAAGATTCCACGATAAAACTGAAGAAAATATGTGATGACTATAGAAATAAATCAGTTTACGACTACTTACGTGGTATATCACACCATTCCCAATATCTACAAATATAAATTAAATTAAAATTAGATATATGACTTAACTTGTAATGAAAATAAAACGCTATGTATTATAAAATTATTAATTATATATGACTGTACTAATTATTTTGTACTAAAATATTTTTTTTACTTAAATTGTCACGAATTCTATATTATTGCGATATTTTTGTACCAACGACATATTTATTTTTGCGATATTTTGACGTGTATCCATGTATCTCAGCTTCTGATAATTATTTTAACGATAGTTATGCTAATAGAACTACTACATAACTAGTTATGATTTTAAATAATTTAATTTTTTTTTATTATAACAATTTTTTAATGATTTCTTTATATTAAATTTTTATCTTCGGCGAGATCTTTAATCACACAATAAATAATATTAGAATATTACATTACATCATTTACAAAATTACCAGCTGCAGGAATCAAATTTCACTGTAATATCAATCTGCAATATAGTCTTTTATTCCACTAAACTTGTTATGCTTCAGATTCATTCATAAAATAATTTAATTACAGAAACATGAGAAACATTTACCGAGTAATTCAACCTGTGGTACTTATTCAATTAGCTTCTGATTCTTTAATAATAATTCTACTGTCCTGTATCATAATGATGGTAAATTTTATTTTATTTAGTTTATTATTATAAATAAATACATTATATGTGAGAAATCGGATATTTACCGGGTGGCGATTTTATTTTATTCAGAACTATTTTAATAGTATATCATTAATGGCTGCGATGAACTTAAGACTATTTGCAGCGGAATCGACCTTTATATTCCACATTTATGTTATCTGCTACTTATTTAACGATGTCAACCAACAAGTACGTTACATAGCTGAATAAATCTAAACTATTATTTTTATTACGTATAATAATTAATAGTTTTTGAATAATTGTATAACATTTAAAACTTATATATTTGTCGTACACGCTTAATGTATTATACACGTATATACCATACGGTAATATATTTGCACTGCTCTATGATGCATAAGGCATACGTGTCTGTCTACTTGTCGAAACTTACAAGTAATGTCATACGTTTTCATTTTATTTAAATAAAAAATAAAACCTATTTAATTCATTATATGATAATTTATATTAAAGCGTTCGCACTGTGCTTTTTACCCACACGCCTTAACCCAACGCACTATACAACACGGCCGGACTACGACCAGATCGATTCAACGCCCTTATTATTAGTTTACGTTATATCGTTAGTATTTAGTATTAAAGTTTAAAATAGTGTGTAGTCTGTTGGTACTTTACTGTAGTTCTTTAAATCACGAACGATTTAATATTTAATTAATATCTAATACCTCATCGTTTTATCGACTTGTCACAACCATTCTACGTCATTTTTCACATTGTTTTTAGAAAGATTCGATAAATTTTGCTCTGTACAGCAGTGATTGGACGCAAAGCAGTGTACAACATAAAATTCTACTATTATATGCCATGCGTATGAATAACGCCGAAAATCTGAGACTACAAGTGACGAATAATAAAATAGTAAATTTCAAAATGTTTACTGATGTACGTACAATTTTTTGTCTCTTATTTTAATGCATATAACAGACATGTCTTAAGGAATATAATTTTACGATATTACATATTTTATATTGAATAACTATTCACTCGTTGTTCGTATCTAATTTATATAAAATCAAACGTCGTTCGTTGTGTTAACGAATCTCGTGCAATCAAATTGAATTGTGTTACGAATTTACAATGCATTTTATTATTATGTTTTTAATGCATTAAAAGCTAAAAATATGATTTTACGTCTGTTCGTATAGATCATGCGGACAACGTATTCAATATTATCAGTGTTGGAAAAGATGTGTGCAAAGAAGACGTAGGCTATATTATTATGACGAAACTAGTAGTGGGGATTTGTATTCGAATGTTCGGACATAACACATAACATTATATAACTTATTATTAAATACCGGATTTATATGCATTTACAATTTTAAAATATCCACTTAAAAAGTTTCAATTATGCACATAAAAAGCACAAAATATGCAAAATAATTTTTGATTATTACAGCTAAGTATATTTATTTATTGTAAAATTATAAAATTAAAACATTAATGATGGAAAAAAATAAACTACAATATATTTTATGATTGTGATGAAAAAATATATAATTTATTCGTTATTGGAAAAACTTTAAATAACAATACATGTTAATCCATTTTCTAAGTGATACCATTTTGAACTTGGACACTTAGACATTGTAAAAATAGCTAACACAGACAATGGTATATAAAATGAACACGTTTTTATAATATGTTCACTATTGCCGAATGTACACATCGAACTAAAGTCATTAGTCTGTCAAGTCCGTGTTCTGTAGTATGGACAAATGACAATAAATCGATAATGTTAGACGAAATAGACAAGATAAAAATATTCGATATGAAAATCAATATGCAATGAATTGGGTAAGTCCTATCATGTTTATAACTTATTATAAAATGAGTAATGACTTACATATATCTATTCTATAATCTATAATATGTATATAGGTATATATATATATATATATATCATGTATAAATGTATAATATTATATATAATAATATACTATATATAATTCAAATAATATATTACATTTGTATAGGTGTTTGCTAGTTTGCTATAATGTGTTGGCCATCTAAATTTGTTTAGGCATGTATTTTTATGGTATATATGACTTATTGAAAAATCCAATGAATCTAGTTGTTTATAATAATGTTTATAAAAATGACATTCCTAACAGTTTAGATTAGGGAAAAGGAACCTATACGTTATAACGTACAGCTAAACTGGCTGACAATGCTAATTTTCACACCGAACTTGTTATATAATTATAATAATAAATTAATAAACGAGAAAACTCGCTTTGGTTATCTTCTTTTGAAAGTTGAAACCGAAACTATAGAATAGATACCTAATTACCGTGTAATTATAGTGTATAATAAAATTAATATTATATTTTACCAAATAAAATAAAATCTTGAATGTTAGTTGAATGATATTTCAATCGTTTTTGGATGGTTGTCATACTTATATTACCTATTTATAGTATTTATATACCTACTTTTTTCTATGCACATTTTTTGTAACGATAATATTGTTTTATATTTTTATTCAATCAAAAAATAGAATAATACTATTTTCAAACAGAAGTTTAATAAATTATAAATCTCCTCGAAATACAATGATTGTGCAAAAAGGAAGAGCGAAATATCAAATTATAAGGATCCTATATAATACAAGTTTAAACAAATTAAAGTTGATTATACTCACTAGTAACTACTAAACTTATATAGCTATATGAATTGATCTATTACAGTATTACGTAAGTTTAATGATTAGACGAACACAAAATAAAGTATACTATACCGATTATACTTTTATACGTTATTTCTTTAATTTGCGTTTTGTATAATATATTGTACGTAGTTAAGTACTAAGGCCAACCAAGCCCCCCCCCCTAGTTGCGCTTCTGAATTATTGGTTTACTCTTCAGTTTCCTAACTTTTTCTTCCAATACATCTTGCTCCCTATATAGTATATAACATACTACAATGGTAATATTTGTACCGTTGAAAATATATTTGAACATTTTCCTTATTCTCTCAAAACTAGTAAGTGTGGTCAACCCCTCCAAACGTATAGTTGAAAATGCGTTAGTTTAATTGCGTACACAAAACTCCTTAATTTGGTGAATTGTGTCAAAATACGCCTGTGCACTCGCTTCGGTGCTATAACCATTCTGGATTTGAAATAAAATGATTTACTGGTCAGCGAATTTATGATTAATACATTTATTTTGTCTCTCAAAGACTAGATTCGTAATACTTGTATCCAATAATATTTTTCTTATTGCCTTGTATGTTACCGTGCTATTGCAAGGTGTTGGTAAAATGGTAAAAATAAGTATTTATTTGGCTTATCGTTTTTCATATTCCCGATGATCAGCGAAAAGTCCGTATTTATAATTGCATGTTTTTTCTATAGTTCGAAATCTACGAAACTAGTGTCTGAAGTAGAAGTCCTGAATCGTGCGTATGCGTGATAAGCAGTCGGCATTAGAATGTTGAGCGCTTGCTCAGAAAACTATTTTGTAGTCGTACTCGGATAGTTGGAGGCGCCGTCTGGCACCATAGGCAGTACCAATCTACCGACTGATAAGTAATAATGATTTAAGGAAACGTAATATTATATTTTTTAAAAGATTTTCAATTTTCTGTGTTGTGGGCCAAATGTATTGATAATAATTGTGTATAAAATTATAAAACAAAATTAAAACATTTAAATGTCTATACATAATATGCAAAAACATGCGTTTTTAAGGAAAATATGTACTTGTACCCAAAATATGCAAAATAAAAATTTTTAATATTATTTATGTAGGTATTATTATTGATGTAAATCCATTTACTGCGTGTCATTGCTTATAAAAGTATGAACAAGCATTATATACAAAATCCGGTCTTTACTTATATAATATATCTAGTCACAAAATAAAACGTTTTAAGCAGTATTTATATCTAATGATGAATTACAAATTGCATATAAATGAAATTTTATGTACGATATTAAAAGTATTGAAAAATAATAAAATGCATAAATCAGTCAAAAATATTGTAGTAATAACTATTAAATGACATTTTTATTGTGCCTCATTAAAAATGGTGTGTAAAAAAACATTAAAAGCCATAAATGATGACATAAGTCAATTATTGTGGTGTATAACAATGTTCCATAAATGCCTAGGTTTCGTCGCCTTAAGGAGGATTAACAATAGGTATTAAATATTAATAGGCATCTAACATTAAAGTGTTATTTATTTCTTTATTGTATTACACGTTTTAAACGAAAATACGTGACATATTGTTTTGTAAGTATGATTGGATGAGTTGTAAATATTTCGTGTTCGTCAAGACACTAAAAAATACGACGGTTAAAAAGCACTCGCGTTATCATTATTTTATAGTCAATCGACATATTTCATCGTTTTTCAGGTATTGACATTATCATATTATAAGCTGTGTGTACAAATCACACGTTTACATTCGACGCACCATAGCAGCAAGTAAACAAAAACATAATCAAAACATCAGAACTCCAATATGTCGTCGTGCAGACGTCGTAACTAAAAAATGAAGCAAATAGAAGCCATAGCAGTACTGTCCGTCGAGTCGGACCAAGTACGGTTCACGGTAATATCGAACAGGGACGGTAGCGAAGTGGTCACGTCGGCGGAGACGTTTCCGTTATTAACCGTAGAGCCGGACGGCCGGAAAGTCGAGAGAAATGATACGAACGCACATCAGTCGGTCGAGGTAGACGATCGGCCGCACTCGCCGTCCGACGACTCGGCAGACTGTCAGCGGGTGAGCTGTTCGGAGGCGAAGGAACCGCCGATTGGCCCGGGCCACGTGGAACAAGACGCGAACGTCGTATGGGACGCGGTGCTGCGGGTGACCGCCGACGCGGTGGACACGATGTGTCGGGACGGCACGCCGGTCACGTACATCAAATCGGTGGCGATCGCCAACGAGATGGCCACGCTGGTGACGTGGAACGCGGTCACCGGCAAGGCGGTGCACAACCTCGTCCACTGGTCGGACGCCCGGATGGCCGACGGCGGGACGGCCGCGGCCGCCGAATGGCTGCTCCAGCGGTCGGCGGCCGTGAAGTGCACAGCGGACAGCCGCCGGTTCGGCACGCTGGACGCGTGGCTGACGTGGAAGCTGACGGCCGGCAAGACGTACCAGACGGACGTGACGAACGCCTCGTACACCGGACTGCTGAACTTGGCCACGCTGTGCTGGGACCGGGACGCCATGCGGTCCCGCGGTCTGGCGGCCGCCTCTTGGCCGGCACTCCGCCGGCCGGACAAGCGGTCGACCGCGGTGATCGTGGTGGGCCGCCTGTACGGGCTGTCCGTGCACGTGACGATGGCCCGTCCGGGCGCCGCGTTGTACGCGCAGGCGTGTTACCGCCGCGGACAGGTGGCCGTCACGTTGGCCGACCGGACGGTAGTCGCGCTGGGCGCGCACGACCGCGGCCCGCCCCGTCGACAACCGGCCCGGGGCCCGAGACCCGTGGTCGGCTACTGCGAACCGAACATGGCCGACCGGAAACGTCCGAGAATCGTGTACGGACTGTTGGCCGTGTCCGGGGCCACCGACGCCGTCCACTGGCTGAAGAACATGGGACTGGCCAAGTCGTGGGACGAGTGTATGAACGCCTGCGCTCCGGGGGGCGCGGCCGCGAAGACCGGCCGCAAGGCGTACATGGTGCCGGCGTTTGGTGGCCTGCCGTCGGCGCCGTACGGGCGGCCGGACGCGCGTCCCGTGGTGTGCGGCATCGGCGGCCGCACGGGGCGCGCGCACTTGATCGACGCGGCCGTCGACTCGATCTGCCACAGCACCAACGACATTGTCCGGTGCGTGGTGGCCGGTTCGGCGTCGACACTCGCGGCACCCGTGCACGTGGACGGTCCGTGCTCGGAGCTGGACGGCCTGATGCGGCGGCTGGCAGACGTGTCCGGCCACGGGCTGGCGGTAAACCGGCCGGACATGGCCGTCACCGGCGCGGCCCGGATGGCAGCGGCCGCGCTGAACATCGAGTACGCGGACCGGCACGAGACCGTCCACTACGTGCCGACGTCCACGGCCGAACAGCGGTCGGCGTGGGACGGTCAATGGGCGAAGGCGGTGCGCAGGAGTTACGGCTGGGTGGCCGTGGACGGCCGCGAGTTGAGAGACCGGTACGCGACGGCGTCCGCCGACCAACGGCCCGGCCGCACAGGCGTTTCGCGACTGACCAACGTGCTTCGCCGGGTCGGTTACTGGTACAGCATGAAAGTGTACGATCTGCTCTACGCCGTGCGCAGCTATTTTACGCCAAACACTCATCCGCACCGCGACGCGATCGGCGACGGCTCGCCCGCCACCGACAACACCGTGTGCGAATCCGCGTGAACGGTTTTATGCTCGAGGTTGACGCTTGTTCGATTTATAGACTTGAATCACACAATTTTTACTGACACATTATTATTTTAACTATACATAATTTAATGTTCCGATAAAATTAAAAGGAAAACATCGGAATAGAGGAGTTAAATTTGTGATCTAAAATCGAATAAACATTTATCCGACATTTATCTACAATTTTTTTTAAAAAAAAAACGATATTTTTTACTCTATAAAACATTTGTAACACTAACGCCTAGAATTTAATTAATAAGTAGTGTCGGTACAGTGTCCACACACGATCGTATTGTATTTAAACAGTGAGGGATTCCTTGGTCTATAACAGCGTTTCCCAAACTCTGGTCTGCACGCACGCCGGAGGGGGGGGGGCATGGACGTAAATTGAAAATACTATAGGTACACTAATTTTTACATTTTACAAGTCTTAGACTAAATTGATTAATTTATAAACGAAGAATCACAAAAACTAGAACATTTCATAAAATGTATTATTTATGTATTTCATAGACAATTGAGATTTAAATGGGTAAAAATAATTGAAAATGCCTATAAAGTTCATAGTAAATGGTTATTCATTTTTCAATTAAAAAATATCGAAAATTTATTGCAACAATATTTTTTTTATATGTATTTCAAGTTAGAATTTCTTGAAAATTACAAACTATTTTATTGGTAGAAATTCATCAAAAATTTCTGTTTAAACCTCAACTTTAAAAATATCAATAAAAGGTTCTTTGTAATATGTCCTAACCTATATTAAAATTGACTTTATTTACGTTTTTAAATACGTAAATCGTCTCTGAAACACACATGATCGATACCTATGTTGTGAAATTTCGAATTTAAAAACCTACTCTTTCGCCCAGATATTGCATGTTAGTAATGTAGTTTTTTTTAAAAAAAAACCGTTTTTCGAGGACATCATAGTAGTTGATTTTTAGATCGATAATCACAGTTTTTATTTTTTTAGGGCGTTTTTACAAAAAATATTAAAATAGGCTGTTAGCATGCAGTTAATTAAAAATCAATAAATTATTTGGAGTTTAAAATTAAGAGTTCTTAAATAATTTACAAAATCAATAATGTGAGATTGATTTTTACTATGTAATTTATATTTATATCACTGTCTTGAGAAGTTAATAAGACAGTAATACATTTATTTTTAAATTTTAATCCGTAGTTATAATCTTACAACTGTCGTCTATCAAGTAATGTCAACAATATCGATCAAGATTAAAACAATATATTATTTATACAATATTTTTCAACAATTATTAGTATTCTATTTTTATTTCGTTTTAACTGTACTGGCACAGCATATAATTGAGCCGAGCAATATCAATGGTACATAATAAACAGGGCCACCAATAATTAATACCCAGTGGGCTGCGATACCGCTATAGTGGTGCCCCCGGTCAAGATAATGTATGTTTAAGAATTTACAATGAATAACAATAATATTTATTATTTTGTTAGTTGACATTAATGACACAATTGACACATATCACTATATCAAAACCTTACCAAAGAATAATTAATATTAATATCAGCATTATTATTTAGGTACTTTTAAAAAATTTTAGGCAAATTATTATTTAAATACAACATATTTAAACATTAAACTGTCTTGATTTAGTCATTTAGACCACAAAGGAGTTAATTAGTAGTATATAATAGTTAACATATTGAACAATATTATAAAAATAAATAATGTTTAGCAAATATTAAATACAATTTCAGTGAGAAGTGTACCTATTCTTTGTTACGGTTTGAATTACCTACCATTAGTATTAATAACAATAACGATACAATTTTACCTACCTTAATATTATGCTGTATTTTTTATTTTTTTAAATAGAAGTTTTTTAGTACATTTAAAATTCAACAGATTTCAAAAATTTTTTTTTCTAAATTACAAATAGTTAACTCTACAAAATGGCTATTTTAATTTTTCTTTTTAAAAAGAAAATCAAAACATTTTTTAAAGGTTTTTGACTTTTTTGTAATTAGAAAATTATGAAAGGTAGGCTATTAATCATAATCATATATTATACTGAAAAATTTGAACTTCAATATCTGCATTATATTTCGAATTACGATTACTGACTTTTCAATTAATTTATTTACTGTATATTGTATAATATTTAGGGCGCACCTACCGAGATTAGGTAGAAAAAATACTTGTGTTACCTACATGATAGGTATTATGTTTTTATATTATCCGATTTGTTCGGTATTTATATTATATAAGAATATAAGATTATATTTATTTCACATATTTGCATATACATCATGATGGACACTAGACACCTATTTTCAGATGACTTATCTACCGGTTTACTCGTGTACAGACTCTGTAGGGTGAGAACTTGGACAATACATGATCATTTTTCACCTGTCGAATCACCGTAACGTTGTACGTATTTCTGAAACTTAGACCGTTTGATAAAAATAGATTTAATTTTTTTCAATCATAAACATCGTAACAAAGAGATTTTTGAAGAGAGATATAAAGGATATATTAAAACCATATACTCGTAAGTGTCAAAATGAAAAAGTGGTCTTCTGTTATTTTAAAAAATTCACTTGTTGATAATGCAGTCGTCTGAGTGTTTTTGTTCCCTCGCCAAACAATAATTTAGCATTTTCCTCGAATAATAATAATAATTTTTCGCCTACCCGCGGGGGGTGCGTTAAAATTATTCAAGTATGTTAAATGGTACGGGGGTGCGTCTCTATAGAATCAGCTTTTTTATTCTACTGAAAATAAATATTACAGTCTACGGATACACTCTTCTATAGATCAATAGCATATACAATTCACATATTATATACTATAGCGAGTACAAATATAATAATATTTAAATTGTTCGACTATATTTGAATCGAACGAGTGTTGAAATAAATAATAATACATTTTGACTAATTAGTAGTATTATTAGTATTTCCTCATTAGTATCCTAATATTGTTATTTGTTATTATATTTCATAACTAGCTCCCTTCAATTATTGTGTTGGAATATATAAGTCTACGTAACAATATATTCTATGGAGTGTCATAACAAGTAGCAAACTAATAATTACCTACCTAATGGCTAATACTGCTAATAGTTAACATTAATAATTTGAATAAACTACTGGTTTGTGATAAATTTTCGATAGATCATTTACAGCACCGGTGTGGTATACATGTAGGTAATATGTAGATTGAATACTAAACGAACGTTACCCAAAAATAATCTGATAGTACAGTCTAAAAAAAAAAACAAACCATTCAAAATTTTTTTTTAATTTCTTTTATTACAATTTTGATACAACATAATATGAATATTAAACACAATTTTAATCAATAATTATTATAGATACATAATTAGGTATAGATATATGTTAATGTGAATAATTCCTTATACTTAAATACTTAATTAATAATAAGTCTTATTTAAAAATAAATATTAATAATATTATTATATAGGTAGGTTGTAATCTACGGTCAAAAAATTATAAATAAAATTGCATATAATATAATTAGTACATTTTAAAGTAATCTATTGGCTTTGTATGAAAATGCTCATAATATACATTCAACAATTAATTATTTTAATTTTCGATAATAATGATTAATAATTATTAGCAATAATATCATCTGTATCTGTCAGTCTGTCACCAGGTTTTTACCTCGCATATAGGTAAAAATAATTTGATTCGCCTAAATGACCACCGCCCAGAAACAGACAACAATCAGTCGACCGACTGATTATTCCCTTTCGAGACAGGGTAGATACAGATAAATTGTTATTTATTGACAATACGTCATTGTTGGTATCTGAATTGTGTGTTAACTGTATCATAATATTAATGTTACAAGATTTTAATCCCTTAAATTAGATAAATCTTATTATTTAAGTTCTAACATAAAAAAATAAGTTTAATAAAACTGTATCATTCACACAGTAAAACCATACAGAGCCAACACATGGTACAATATTCCAAAAAATTAGAATTATCAATATCCAGACCTTAGAATTTAGATGTTTATAATGAACAAGAATCTATTTTTTTTATAGTTGTTCAAATATTGAAATATAGGTGATTCAATATTCAAACATTGTAATAAAAATAATTGTTTACCCGTTGTTTCAAACAAATTATTTGAATGACATTCATGATGATAATTACACTTAGACATATTTTGAAATAAAATGTAAGCACAATAATAATGTTATACTTAAAACAAATAGAAAACATTTGAATTTTGAAGAATTGTTGCAAATTATTTCATGAGAAATTATTGAAAATCCAAAGTTTATAATCAATTATAAAAAATAAAAATACCAAAGACATGACAAGCCAACAAAACAACAATAGTTGTTGATAGTCAATAAAATTATCAATAAAATTTAAATATAAACAAAAAAAAAAACACAATAGGCATAATATCCTAGGAACAAGTTGATTTCATACCAATGCTCTTAAACATACATTTGTTCATACAAAACTAATCCATTAGTAAACTAACAGGTAGTCGCTTAAACGAACTTCTAAACTTAAATTTAATAATAAAAAAAAATTGTAACTTTTCAATAATATCATATTGTGATACTGTTTTAGTCAAATCATTGTAAAGTATTATAATAAAATTCATAATTGTGGGGAATATTTGTACATACTTTTATAATTACTCTGTTATACTTATACATATAAAAAAGTGGAATCATAAGAAATGTTTCCATGGTGAAAATCTAACAACATCTACTGTTCATCTTTTTCTTTTAATAAATATTATTTTCTTTTTTAAAATATCTGTTAATTTTATTTTTATGATTCTGCAGGGCATGCGCAAAGACAAACCTATACAACTGGAGTTTTAACTTGGAAATACATTTTTTTTAATATTATATTTTATGTATAAGTATAAGGAGATGGGAACAGTGGGCGCAGGCACTTACGGTACAGTTATGAAGTGTTTTAATGTGATAAATGAGCAGGTGGTGGCGGTGAAAAGGTTGCGTAATTCAATGGCTGGTCGCCAAGGTGCTAGACAACGTCGGCACTGCGAAATGATGGTGCGAGAGATTTGTCTATTGCAGGCACTCAATGATGATCATATAGTATCAATGATTGAAGCATTCAGATACAATGGTTACGTTCATATGGTGTTTCCGTTGATGCGTTACAACCTTTACAAATATTTGGAACTAAATGGTGGAGCGTTAACTATAGATGCTACCAAAGAATGTATATATCAAGTGAGCATATTTCCAAGATATTATTAACCTAAATTGACCTGTCCTGATGTCAAAAAAACTGCTAAAGGTATTGAAAGGACTGAACTACATACATAGTCAGAATGTTGTGCATCGAGATGTCAAACCAGAAAATATTTTATTGTCAGCCAATGGTGTAATCAAGATCTGTGACTTTGGTGTATCCCGCATGTTTTGTTCAGATCGAACACTAGATCTGAGCACTGAAATGGGCACTGTCTGGTACCAAGCCCCAGAAATGCTGATGGAATCAACAAAATATGATGCTACTGTAGACATTTGGTCAGTTGGTAAGTATACAGTCAACGATTGTTATGAAAAACAATTATACACGTTTAACATATTACATAATTGTATAGGTATTTTGTTTACGGAATTGATCAACAAGATGCCTCTTGTCACAGAAGACACAATTATCAGTCAATTATATGGAATTACAAAAATACTGGGTAATGAAAACTGTGACTTGACAGTCGTAGACAAGTATTTACGCAAACACGGTTTTAGCCTTAATTTAGAGGCTAGCTATGCACCGCTGTCTCAATCTTATATAATCTCAAAAACTGCCATGGCACTTCGAAAAGTGTATACCTGGTGGCCGACATACCTGATGGAAATAGTGACATATTGTCTGCAGTTTAACCCAAATAACCGCAAAAATGCTGCACAATTACTAGACATGAAGTTTTTCACTGCTGGAACATTCTTGTTACACTTTAATAAAGAGCTGAAAATCAAACTGGAAAATGACAATGCAAGATACCAATAAACAAAATAACCGTTTATCGTTGTATAACAATACATTGCAAGAGTCAACTGATATAGTATAACTATTGTTACTCAACAAGTCTCCACTTAGTTGGTTGTGTACACTCAACAACATTATTTCCACAAAAGCTATTGAATGTAGTTTCTAATGGCAATCCAAGAATTTCTCTCTCCTCTTGAATTCGGAATGAAAACGTAGATTTGGATGTTCCAATAAAATAGCTAAAAAGAATATTACAATTTTAAATTTTTTAAAACTTATTTTTAAAATAAAAAGAAAAAAAAATTACTTTGCTTGAGAACATATTATTTGATCAATTATTGCTACCCCACCATCCAAATGTTTGTTCAAAGTTTTCTCATCAGCTTCGAATTTATACACTTCATAAGGTTGCAAATAATTATAAAGTTCTTCAAATTCTAAAATAAAAATTAAATATAAATTATATTTGCATGGCACCTAACATTATATTGTGATTAAATCAATAATAAAAAGAAATATTTACCTTTCTTTGAAGTGTCAGTTGCTATATAAACTGTTTTAATATTATTCAATAAACTTAATTTCTCTTTTATCTGTCTAGCTGTATTATTAATACTGGGTACATCACTAGGATGACCATATAAAAAATCTCTGCGACGCAAATGTGCACACAAGTAACCTTGTTTTAAATTTTTTTTCTTAAACTCCTTAGCAATTTCATGTAGGTTATTACTAAATTGCATACTTTTCCTAATCATCCAATACTCTTGTCCACCATAATAGTTGTGCAATGCTAATTCCGCATGGTCAAATATAATTGTTCTATAATAAAAACAAACAAAGCACTTTTAATTAATCATAGCTGCTATATAACATTAAATACATAGCTTAACAATTAGGAAACATTACAATTTGCACTACAAATATCTTAGTTTCTTCTCTGAGTTGCTTTGTTGCTTAAACAGAAAGATACTATATAGGAGGTAAAATAATATCACAATAAATAAAACTACTATTTAGAATTTACTATTAATATTAAAACTGAATTTTTTATAAAATTATCGGAACATTTTTTATCTAATAATTATCATACTGGTTTTACATTAGAAAACTCAATTAGAAAGTTATACATTTTATTCATATATATTTTTGAAAAAAAAGTTTTTAATTTAAAAAAAAATAACTTGTTTAACTGGAATCTGTAATTCAAACCATATCTCGTTCATCATTTTTACTTATTGTTCTAATTTTTACACATTATAGATTATATTATGAAAAATAAAAAAATAATTGTAATTAATTTAACTAATTGTTAAAAGTTTTCTACCACAGTGATATCATAGACATAACCTAAATGGTTAACTTAATGAGTTTATTATAAGATTATTTTATATGTGTCAGTCATAATAAACAAACAAATTTGGGTTACACAATATCTTCTTATTAAATTATTGAATCTATTACCTTGGTTGTAACTCTTGAACGATGTCAGCTAGTAGAGTGGAAATTCCTTGGAATGATATACATAATGATTTGGTAAATGTTAGGTTGTTTAGATTCCAAAATTCTTTTTGAACTTGACCTTTACAATTGGCTATTTCCCATTTGTCTGAAAAGTCTGGATATTGTTCAAACGACTTCAAATTAAAATCTTGTAACGTAACTTGCGCATCCAAAGGTCTTAATCCATTCACTAATGTGTTAATATATATGTATATTTAGTATATAATATAATATTATGTTAAATTATGATAAAGTTAAAAAAAAATTTAATGTACTTTGAAAAAATTCATGTAATTCAACAACTGGAATAATTTGTTTGATGGAATCTACATTAAAAAATAAACTCCACGGAAGACAGTCTTGCACAAGATTTGATGATCTCCAATGATACAAGCGATGCCATGGTGGTAACACCTACAATAAAAAATTAACAAAAAAAAATGTACAGTAATGTCTATTGCAATTTGCAAATGAAAATAAAAACTAATGTTTACCAAAATCCAATGATAATCTGACACTTTATTCATATGGTGTATAAAAGATGCCATACGTATGAACACATCACGGCGTAAATTAAATCCTTCAGGCTTGTTGACATCATATAAAATATATCTAAACAAAACACAGTACCTTACTTATTATTTTATTACTCAAACATTTATAGGTATAAGGATTATTAAAATATTAAAAATTAATGCAAATGTATTTAAACATATTTTAAAACCAGCTTTTTATACAGTTTTTCCTAGCCAACAGCATAGATAGTTTAGAGAAAATGTCCATCAGTCATAGATGAAGTCTTCCATACTTGGCATTACAACAAGGGAAAAATATATAAATTTATAACCTAATTCGTAGACAGATGAAATAAATGTTCTCCCTATGAATTATGATGATTATACTTTAGTTTAACTCACCGAGGCAACGTGTTGAGTACAGAATGGCCGGCCAATGTTTCACCTTCGTCCAACAGACTGTTGTCATCGACACACAATAAACACTGGAATTGAACGGTAGCCCACAAGACCAACAAGCACCAACGCGCAGTGTCCAGATGCATATTATCTCGAAGATGGCTTGGAAGACTTTTAAATTTTAGACTTGCTGTTCATCACGCGATACTGTATGGAATGCGGACAACAGATGCACTGTCGTCCGACTCGAGTGAATAATTGTGTAGCTTATAAGTCAGCAAGTCTCTAGTGTCGGCAAATATATTATACTTGGAAATTTGCTGAGGCCATTCGTTCCGTTAAACGTAGACAGTAGAGAAGGAAGAGCGTAAGAGCGCTAAAAAATAAGAATTAAGATCAGATGCGGCCATCGGAGCCGCTGCCGCCTCAGCGGAGCTCGGCTACAGAAAATTAATATAATAATATGATTATCTTATCACTGCATTCTCGTGTCGCGACTACTATAGATAATAATGTTATAGTTGTAAAATCACCACTCACGGGTCAGTGGTCACGCCGCCACAGCAATCTACACAATAGTCGTTATTGTTGTTGTTGTTGTTGTTCAATGAAGTGTTGTGGACTGTGAACAAGGTGGGTAGCCTTGAATTCGTGGATAGGTCATAGTAGACAATTTTTTTTATTAATTATTACAATAATTAGTTAAAAAATAATAAATATTAAATTATTGCTGTTGTAGGTACCGTGTTTTGATATTTGTAACAAACAGCTGACTGGCATATCTCAAACTGATTATTATTATTATCATTGATTATATTATATCAATGTTATAGTTGCATACGCATTATAATATTGTTTAATTACATTATACACATCAATATTGCTTATGCAACTCGTGATTTCCATATCAGATGTAAACATAATCATTTCCACTCAGTAAAATACGTCAACACAGATTTCTACTATTTTTTTAAAGTATTAAATAATTTAAATTGTCTTTATTATTTTATACATTTTTGATGTGATTGTCGATGTAAACTGATAATAAATTTTATTTATACAAAAATGATAGCCAGGAGGAAAAATATTACGAAATTATACGCAATTTACGTTAATTGACATTAACGATAGAAACAACAGCGACATTATGAATGTTGTAATTATTGAGTTTCATTGACTGCATCCCCTGTAGAGTATGAAAACTCTAATATTCTACTGTGGCCCATATTGCACGTCAGCAGTTCGAGTGGTTTGACAAATTGTTTGGATCAAAAATGTTTTGCAGCAATGCCTTTAAGAGGCTATGTGTGCAAACGCGCAGCTTGCACGTGCTGCCGTATGGAAAAGTCAATCGATTTCCGTGTTCCCGTCACATGCCTTTCGCCGTCCATAAGCACCGGTTTCCACCTGTTGTCAACAATGGAAGCAATGGTTTACAGTCATGTGAAAGATATTTTAGGTATACTACTTATACATATACTATTAAATTATTTCTGATTCTAATTGGGGGAAACATTTTTGTTTCAATACAGTGTTTCACCTGTTAACCGCCTACCGTTACCTCCAATAGCAGCAATAGTGTTGCGACCGGTTGCCAAGTTTTTTGCTATGATGCTAGGAATACGTATACGGCGCTGGTGGACGAAGCTGAGTGCAAAGGAGAAAAAACAGTTCTGGTATAACGTACACAGACGTCGAAAGCAAATAACCGCCAGCATAGCTAGTGTCATTGGTTTGTTTCTGTTATACTGTGCTGCTCACATGGAGTTTGACCCAATAACCGGCAAACGTCGATTAATTCTGTTTACACATCAACAAATGGTAGAGCTGGCGAATTCAATTGCCAATGAACTATTGAGTGAAAACCAACAATCTGTGTTAAGTACATCACATCCGCTTTACAAGCGAGCTATGTCCATAGCAATGCAAGTAATAAATGCCAATAAGCCATATGATCGCTTACAAAATCGAACGTGGTCTCTGATAGTTGTCAACGATCCAAGAATTAACGCTATGGTTTTGCCAAATGGCATGATAATTGTCTTCTCTGGGTTACTGTATGCAGCTAATGACCAGCAAGTAGGCGTTGTCTTGTCACACGAAATTGCACATTGTTTCCTCGATCATCATGCAGTACGTTTGAGTCGAGAACAATTACTTGAAATGCTTTGGCTTATACCGCTTACTGTAATGTGGGCTGTGTTTCCAGTACCAGAAGCTATTTTAGGTTACTTATTCGGTCATTATTTTAAAAGTATAGTAATGCTGTTGCCCTATGAACGTGACCAGGAAATCGAAGCTGACAAATATGGTTTGATGCTAGCTGCCAATGCGTGTATTGACGTTCGTCAGGCACCAATTTTCTGGAAGAGAATGGAAAAGCTTGATCCTAATAATAATGACACGTGGTGGTTGTCCACACATCCGTCTCACAGTAAACGAGTCAAATATATTGAAGATCTTGTACCATACGCGTTACAATTAAGACAACAAAATGGATGTCCGTCCTTGGATAGAAGTTACTGGTCAAGATTCTCATTGTTTTAACAATAATTAAGAATTGTAGTCCAAAAATTATGAATTACTATGATAATTATTATGGTGGTGCTTTTAATTATATAATTTAGTTAACATAATTTTGTCATGAATAACAATCATAGTATTTTTATAAATTTTAAATAATTTGTATACAGTATACATACTGTAAACTAAAATATTACCATAATTTACTTTTGTTTTGTATTTTATTCTGAACTCAAAAAACTATTCTTCATACCCTATGACTTTATTATGATATCTACTACTCTAATGTAAAAATGATGAGATGTGTACATTTGTATTATACATGAATTAAAGATAAATACATAAAACTAAAGATTATTAACAAATTAAATTTATAACATTAGTTACATTGGTACAGTTATTTTTTTTTAATTTATTAAGTTTGATGTTTTAATAGATTATACTACTGAACAAACCAACACAATTTGTTGTTTAATGTTTTTTTGATATGGGAAAGTGACAAAATATTTAAATTTCTATTGTAGTTCAGTAAGATATAAGTTCATAATGTGAATATACAACACTTTAATATTATATATTCACCTTCATATTTAATGCTCTGTGGTCTGATATCTTAATATCTTAAAATAATCATACCATTGAATATTTATTATAAATTATAATCATTGATAATACTAATACACATAGGTACCGAAATGTAGGCAACACATTCCAGATTATAACAATGAAGAGTAAAGTTCAACAACACTACATAACTATGGGTAAGCCTAATATGTCCTGTAGGTACCTGCAACTCGTACAAGTAACTATACACAGCAGTTTAAACAGACTACGCAGGAGCATTGACCAGATAAATGCGTTTAGATGTAGGGGAAACATAATGAAAGATAATGCGATCATCGCACATATACGTACGAATTCGAGAACGCGCAAACCGTGGAAACAACGACACGTATTTCTTGGCCAGCACTCCAACAGTGACAAGAGACAAGTATGACGGGGGAAGCGCCTAGATAAGACTTTTTTAGACCTGATTTACCAAATTTAGCGCGAGCACTTTTACATCAATCTATATCAGAATTTAATTAATTGGACTTCGAATAAAATTAATGGAAAAACACTTAGAAAAATGTAATCCCCCTCCCAAGTCCCAAGATAAATTCATAATTACGTCACTGAAGTAGATACTTATCAAGTAAATTGCTATTGGAAAACAACTTTAATAGTAAAACGAAATCATAAATTAAAAATGTTTAAGAAAAAAATAGATAGGTCCACATACATTGGGGTCAATGGAATATGGTTTATAATGCAACAAACTGTGGACTTGATGAACTACTTTTATAATTATAATTACTAATGGTAATGTTATCATATAATTTAATTGTTACTGTTTGTCTACCGTATTTTCTCTTATATATTTCATACGGACTCTTAAGTCCAATTACAATAATATATCAATATATCATAATATAAATATACAATAGAATATTTAACTATGCTAACTCAACATTACTTAAAAAAAAAACCAAATGGTCAAGTTAGGTAAAAGTCAAGCTTTTTTAATTTTACTTAACCCCTACCCCCCTCACATACATTTTCTGAGCACGCCCCTGCACTAGACCATACATTCATGAAGTATTAAATAATGAATTATTATGTAATGCTATGGACGGGAGAAGGGTCACCTACTGTATGAAATATTAATATACAATATAATTATAATAGGCTAAAGGAACGCTGGGCGCCAAACATATTATATTAACCATAAAAAAACAGCGTATATATAATAATAATAATAATAATATTCATAACAATATTAATAATTAATAATAAATAAAAAACAGATTTTTGTTTACATACAATATAAATAATAACAACAATAATAAATAAAAAGAAAGGATAACCTGTTCCGCTACTCGGCACGACCACGTTTGAATCCGGGCTGGTAAGGCGACAGCCTTTTGACGTAGGTATATGTATAAATATAATGTCGCGCGTAATTATATACTAGGCGACGGAGTGTGACGCACACGTCAGGCCCCGACTGTCTCGGAGTTTACGACGATTATTGCGCACGACTTTTGAAGGACACAAAATCCAGGCTCACTAACCACGAGGTCAATGAACAAAAAAACACGGGACGAACGGGCGAGCACTTGGACACGCCAGGTTCGGCCGTTGACAAAAGACAGACCGGCTATATCGGACGAAAGTTGTAGTGGACATCGGCCGGCCGAGAGTACGTAGAGGAGGGATGACTTCCACACCGATCGCGCGAGACTTGTAAAGCCTTTGGCGATGACGCCAGGTAGACAATTCGGCGGGAAGTCAGCCGCGTTCAAACAATAGAATATATTTTCTTTATTTCGTATTTATAAACCAACTTTTAAAAATTTTCACTTGCAAGCTGACGTGATTATAAACATTAAGATATAATAATTTATATTTTATTTTTCATTGAAATGAAATATTTCATGAAAATATAAAACCCCAATTGTTAATAATTTTACTTTTACCGTATTTTTTTTTATCACATTTTCAATAAGCTGACTTCCTTTTGATAATAGTACATATATACATTTCGGATTCCATCTTTAGTGTTCGATCCATGGATTATCATCTTTTTCCAAATTATGTAAGATAAGTTCACAGCAAAAACATTCAACGACATCTTTTTTTCTGAATACATAAAATCGCATTTAGCTAATGAGTATTTATCTTGAGATGAAGTTAGTGGAAATAAGTTGAACGTTTCCAATCTTGATGAAAATGTAGCATATTGTGTATGTGCAGGATATGCATTGTTTTGTACAAACTCCCTCTTAAACTTTTAAAATCTCCCTGCCCAAAAGTGCTGTGAACATACAAATACATACTACTAGTTTAATATTTTTTGAGTAAACAATTCAACAATACAATAATAATTATTATGAATACACGACGTTTTGTATAGGCTAAATAGGTACAACACAGTTGTGAGTTAGTTTTTCCAGTATCTTATAGTATTTTATTGTTTAATGTATTTCATAAATACTATTATTACGACCACATGAAATTAAACGGATGAGCTGGGTGTGGCTGTAGAGAAGAACTTCAAAAGTTAGAATAGAAATTCATCTCATTGAAATAACATTTCTAAACATTTTTTAAAAGTGAAGTTTATTGATATTTTTTTCTTGCTAATAGTCAAATTTTGAATGGTTTGTCAAACAAGACAATAATAGCTATATTTGAGGTTATTATCATATTTGTATAAAAACATATTAATATATCCTGTTTGATTTTAAATCCTTAACTCTTTACTTAATTATTATTATCTTAGTACGGGGATGAGTACGAGAGTTTTTCTTAGTATATAGTATTTCTTTATAGTTATTCTTTATTTGTATATATATATATATGTTAGGAGTTGATAAAATACAAGAAAATATATTAAAATAATATTTTAATTTAAGCAATGATACATTAATTTAGAAAGTGTTTAATAATAGAGTGGGAATTGGATGAGCGATGACTGAGCCCGTTCTTGTATGTTGTGCGGGTTTTTATAGATGATGTTCTGAGATGCCGCCTTTGCTCGTAATCAAGACACAGATTGCGGCATCTCTCAGTCTCAAAGCATCTGTGTTGTATGTGTGGCACTATTACTAAATAATACTATCGAGTATTTTATTGTGATATTGTATTTAATGTAATGATTGGAGTATTTAACTGTATTGATAATTCTATAGTAATTAATTTGTTTTCTAAATGGCATGTGATAAATATGTAAAATCAATTGTAGATTATAATGATATATTAAAATGTATATAATTTGTTTACTTAGAGTCTAAATGTCATCTATAAAATTAAAAATAGATTATAATGATATATTAAAATGTATATAATTTGTTTACTTAGAGTCTAAATGTCATCTATAAAATTAAATATAGATTATAATGATATATTAAAATGTATATAATTTGTTTACTTAGAGTCTAAATGTCATCTATAAAATTAAATATAGATTATAATGATATATTAAAATGTATATAATTTGTTTACTTAGAATCTAAATATCATATATAAAATTAAATGTAGATTATAATGATATATTAAAATGTATATAATTTGTTTAAATTACGGTTTCCCTGTAGCGTCTAAACGCGATGGTAGGAATAAAGTCTCGGGGGGGGGGGGGAAGTACAAATTAGAATATTTTAAATAAAACTTATATAGTCACTCTGTATGATATTTTATGATATAAACTTTTATACCTAATATACGTTAGGTTGCTGTGGAAAGCCGTAGAAAAAATGATGATAAAGTTAATGAAAACAATAGTTTTTAGTTTTTAGTTTTTACCCACGGGATCGGCAGTAGATTATAAACATATATAGATAATAGGCAGTTAGAGGGTGATATAATAAAGTAAAATACGGTGATCTCTTGTATAGTATAATATTAATATAGTATAATGCAATTGGTCAGTATAGGTGTGAATGTGTGATAGCCGAAGACAGTGTACGTTAAACAGTATTTAACAGATTTTATTAAATTATTTAAAATATAATGAAGGAAACATGAAAATTGCATATGAAAGTTTTTATACACAAATATTATTATTTCTTAATTATTAATATCATTATAACTGTACTAGTTTTGGGGAAAATAAAATAGAACACTACGATACAAAGTAATGTTAAAGTTAGATTTGCCGTGAGAATATATTGAAATTAATATCGAAGAAACGATACGAATATAATATGTATCCTCGCACGAAAACTATTAAGCAATACACTACAACAAAAAACATAACACAATCGGACATCGACCGGTTTATGCTTACGTCTTTTTATCATTGTCTACGGATACCGCCGCCGCCGTCGGTCTACTCGAGTCCGCACATGGCACATCTTTATACAAAATATACAAAATAATACAAAGAGCAGTATTATATTATAATCTAAAAATGCAGATCGGCAAATTATAATATTATGCTATTTATGCCGTTTCAATTCCCGGAATTGAGTACACGTAACCTGGACCTATAAAATAAACAAGAATTGAGGATTACGTTAAATTATTCTGTAGAAACAAATATAGAAAAATGACGCCGTTTTACAATATCCGGTAATAATGTTTCCAATGTTTCCATGATAAATTACTTTGTAATAAATTCCTCAGTATCTAACTACTGTACTAACTGATTTAATTGAAATCCGATTATATTAAAAATGTTTTCGTAGTAGTAGAATATTGCGAATTTGCGAATTCCTAAAATAGAAAAGTAATCGTGATAGATAATCGTCTATATTTGGTCCCCAATGGACATATCTTTTGGTCAGCTACTTATATTAAAACTGTACAGCATCAGTTTTACATCATTAGTAAAATTATAATGGTAAAAATTTGTAGTGGGCCATGTCGAAATATTTCTAAGTATCGTTTATTGTTTTAATTGAAAATATTCTAAGTCCAAATGATAAAATTCTGGTGTAGACTGACGTGAAGGCGATTGCGCTAAATCTGGTAAAATCACGTCTGCAGGAGTCCTCTCCAGTGCCCCTTTATATAGTCAGTATCCCCTGACCTACTACCCATGTCCCATCTAGCCTATTCTTAAGTGCGTCAATCGTTCTCACGCTATTACGCATTTCAGGATGCACGTGCGATGATGTATATGACATCCGGTGACGCTTGCCCACGCGCCGTGGTTAGCCCTGCTCGAGATTAATTATAAAATATTACTATCAATATAATTATATGGTTTTTATATTATATTATTGTAGTTGGGTTAGGTTAGCACATCGTAGGGTGCATCTCCCAATGCAGGTTTTAATGTTGTTATTATTATTGTTCTTTAGGCCTAGTGCAATACCTTTTCGGTACGATGGCTACCCTTCTCACATTACTCGGTAGTATGTTCATTTCAATGTCGTAGTGTCTTTATTGTGCGTTATGTTATTATACTAATTATGATATGCATAGACGTGCGCACAGGGGTGGACTACACTTTACATTGGATTATTATGGCCCCCCCCCCTAAAAATTCAATCAAATGTCCGCTCGTGCTAACAAATTTTAGACAGTTAATAATATAATCTTTTGATCAATATTTTTTATTAATTAAGTATGTTTATTATTATTAATAATAAAAAAAATTAAATATTGTTTAGTAACTTAAACAATTTTTAGAGTGCTTTGGATGCATATTTACTGTTTAGGCTCTCCTCTATCTTTAATTGATACAAAACTATCGATTATACAGTATTCACAGTTAATATCTCGATAAAAATGCTTGGCAATATATCTACAATATAATAAAATACAATAATATAATAATATATAATAATACAATATATTGTCAATAATCGCATTATAAAAACTATCATTAGATACAGTCAGGGTTGGGCAGTGTCTTAGATACTAGTATTTAAGATACGTATCTGAGATACAATTGTATCTTGTATTTTGTACCGAGAATTTAAATACTTTTTTGACTCGTATCATATAGTTATATCCACAAGTAATTGAACATTTATCTGATATCAGCTAGCGGTCTATTTTTTTTATCACAGTGTATCTATCAACTACTTTATTTACTTTATTTCACTATTTTTTTTATAGGTATTTATGTATTATTATGCTGTTTCAGTTTCAAATTATTATTATTATTATTATAATTATGTATTATTAATATATATAATATATTTTAATACCCTTATATTTTATATTTGCATATTGAATTAAATAAATACTTTATAAATATAACAATTAAATATTTAATTATACTAGTATTCATTAGTACAGTGTTTTTCAACCTGTGCGTCGCGGCTCCCAAAGGCGTCGCCGGTCATTATTAAGGGAGCCGCGTTCGCAATAGAAACTAAAAATACAATTTCCGCGCACCAATACATATTACATTTTGGGTGTGTGAGACAGATTGGCCGTCGATAACCGTGTTTGCGATATCGAGTAATAGCATATTTCGATTACTATTTACATTTATTTGATGATATAATGCAACAAAAACAAGCACAGCCGTCCCATTAAAAATAAAGTTAGATTAAAATTATTATAAATAATTTAAATTTGTTTATTTTAAATATTCGTATGGGAGCCGTACATTTTATTTCAAAATCAAAAGGAGCCGTGGACCCGAAAAGGTTGACAACCACTGCATTAGTACAAGAATCTTTTAAGGCCCCCCTGCGGTCAAAGTCTGCACACGCCTATGATTATATGGGTAATTATTGTCCTAAAATCACGGACTAAGATATCTTAAAAAACTTGTGTCTAAAACTTATACCTACGTCGCAATATCCCTTTTATCTATTATGTAAACTGAATGAAAGGGTCACAGCTCATATATAATACTATAATAAACAAATTGTGAGTTATGACCTATAATAGTTTTAAAAAGCAATGGTTTACCCTTCTTTTTGGTGGTTGGTTCGATGTCCATTACCAAGGATTGTTTGCTAGACAGTGGATACTCCACATTGATGGTGGATAGAGTGATGTTAAAAAAAAATTGAAAGTGGGACGCATACGAGACCTGAATTCCTCACATAAATTAATACACTAATAGTAATATATAGTAGTTATATAAACACCTAATTTATAACTGCGTATGACTGTAATATGCGACCAATAAAACATAATACCATAAAAACTTTAGTAAAATATATAATGCAAATAAATAAAATATATTGTATTTTTAATAATTTTATTGCGATCGACATTAATAATATTATCGTAAATGAAATACACAAACAATAATTATATAGGAAACACTCGCGTAATTCTAAAACTTTTTCGGAGAGAAAAATATGAATTATAGTTACATAAACATTCAAATAGCCAACGGTGTCTATAAATGTGTACCTAGTGAAATTGTGGCGATAATATTTTGCCAGTGAATATTATTTACTATTCCACCGGCGTACAGTAGTTGACCGTGTGGATCGGCGATGTGCGCATCCGTCCGGCACGTGCTCGCGTTAACGTACTCTTTTTATCTGTTTAATAATCATTAATATTTAATAACTAATATAGTTTACATGTTTTTTAAACCAGTATACGACATATGTGCGTTTTTTATATCCTTTGCTAAAGCATAGCATATTTATTATCTGTAAATGCTATTCTATTTTATATTTTGGGTGTATATTCTGCAGGATTCTAGCTGACTCTATATTTTATAATAAGTAATATAATATTATTATATCTGAACATTTAAATTCCATATACCCGCTACATCTTCTTTGCACATATTTTTTCCAACACTGATAATATTGAATACGTTGTCCGCATAATCTATGAACAGACGTAAAATCATATTATTACCTTTTAAATTTTAATGTATATATTATATAATATAAATCATAATAATATAATGTATTATACATTCGTAACACAGTTCAATTTTGCTTGCACGAGATTCGTTAACACAACGAACGGCATTAGATTAAATATAAATTAATAATTATACACGAATAACGTATGAATAATAATTTAATATAAAATATATGATGTCGTAAAATTGTATTCCTTAAGACATGTTTGCTATATTGGCACTAAAATAAAATAAAATAAAACTGTACGTACATCAGTGAACATTTTGAAATTTACTATTTTATTTTGCGTCAATTGTAGTTTCAAGTTTTCTGCGTTATTCATCCGCATGGCATATAATAGTAGAATTTTATGTTGTACGCTGCTATGCGTCCAATCACTGCTGTACATAGCAAAATTTATCGAATCTTTCTAAAAACAACATGAACAATGAAGTAAAATGGCGTAAAATGGCGTAAAATGGTAGTAATAATAAGTTGGTAGATAGATGAGGTATAACATATTAATTAAATATTAAATAATCATTCGAGATCCAAAGTTCTACCAACATAGACAGATTACTTACTAATATACTATATACTATTTTATATTATAATACTAATGATGTAACGTAAACTAATAAGAGCGTTGATTCTATCTGGTCGTTGTCTGGCCGTGTTGTAAACGTTGTAGTGAGTTAAGCGCGGGTAAAAAGCACAGTACAAAAACTTTAATATATATTATAAATTATCATAATATGTTTTGTATAGGTATATAATTTATCTTTAAACCAAATAAAAACGTATGACGTCACTTGTACAATTTAATAGATAGCCACTAGCCAGATACTTTTTGTATAGAGCAGTGCAAATTTATTACCATATTATGTACATTACACGAGTATGAAAAATATAAGATAATTATTATAAAATTGTACAAAAAAATATTAATAGTTATACGTACCTAATAAAAAAAATAGTTTAGATTTATTCAATTATGTAACATTGTAACATACTTGTTGGTTGACATCGTCAAATAAGTAGCAGATAATATAAATGTGGAATATGAGTGTCGATCCCGCTGCAAATAGTCTTAAGTTCATCGAAGACATCAATGATATACTATTAAAATAATTCTGAATCAAGTAAAAGCGCCACGGTAAATATCCCATAATAATAAACTAAATATAATTAATTTTACCATCATTATGATACAGGACTGTAGAATTATTGTTAGAGATTCAAAAGCTAATTGAGTAAGTACCACAGGTTGAAGTATTCGGTAAATGTTTCTCATGTTTCTGGAATTAAATTATTAAATTGTATTATGAATGAATCTGAAGCATCACAAGTTAAGTGGACTAAAAAACTACAGATTGATCAAAACGTCAAATTACTATAAATTATTTTTTCAAATGCTTGAACAGCAGACAGGTAAGTATTATAATGAAATTGTATTGCTGTTAATATCTTTATAAACTATGTAATTTAATAAACCAATATGTAAATTGCATATTATTAATGTATAATTAAAGATTTTGATGAAAATACAAATTTTATTACAATTTATAAAGAAATAATTTAAAACTGTACAAAAAAAAAAAAAATAAGTTATTTAAAATTATAACTATATAGGGTATAGTTAAACTAACTTAGCTCAAAGTAAAATATTTATCAGAAGCTAAAGTAGCTAAAAAGTACATTTTAGACGATAACAGAAAATTGTCATTATCAAAAACGAAATATTGTTGAATACGAACTTTTAGATTATTGTTTAATTTTATAATTTTAACGTTCTCAGCGTATAAAATAAAATTTTAACAATCCATATTGTTCATTGGTACTTACTATCTGATATCTATATATTATTTTAGTCACAATAATTGCGAAAAATATAAAATACACATACATCATCTAGGACTAAATATCATAGAACCGCATCATTCAATACAACTATACCTACTGTATACATGTATGATCACATGAAATAATCTTTAAATTAATATAATCACAATAGTATAGGTGTCTAGTGTCTACTATACTTACTTAGTGATACGCTGTTGATCGTAAATAATACTCTTAAAATCAAACATCAATTCTGATTCTTTATGATGTTTAACAATTTTTGTACCATTATCTTGACATCATATGATATGGGAATGAAAAAAAAATGGTAATCAATATAGACGCGTAATTATTTATGTATCTTAAGAGTATGACAAACTAAAAGCATACATGTCATATTTGTATAAGTATAACTTACTCTTAACATCATTGCGTGTAATTCTGAATGTACTAAAAGAATTTGCTATAGTCTTTAACTGATACTTGAACGTAATACTCGTCGACATCAATAGTACATCGAAATTCATTGTGCAATGGCCCCATAGGATCAGAACGATAAATTCTATACAGTAATAAATCATGAAATTGTCGTTGTAGAATTGATCAGTGACAGGGAATACGAAATTCATTATGTTGAAGCGGTAATTGTAAATCTTGTTTTCGACTTCTGCTTTAAAAAAATAGCTTGTGACAAATAACGGAGCAAATGCCCAAGATATTATAAGATTCATCCACATAAACATAATTAGTATCGAATATAATTTGGACTTCATTTGGCCATCTTTCAGTATGCGTCGATCATGATATTTATAAGACAAGTCGTCGATAGATGTCATCTGTATGCAGTTCCATATAGTATCTGAATTTACGATTGTGAAACAAAGTTTAGAAATCGAAAGCAGATCGGATGTAAATAACATCGAATATAGTATTATTGTATTGATGTCGTTCAGAAAATAAAATATGTTTAAAAGAAATGCAATCATCGCTGATACCAGGATCGACATCTGAACTACCGACAGGCATTTAAACATGTTGTGACCAAAGATTTTTGGACTTCGCGAATCCAATAAATGGTATAATCCAGTTAATTTCATTAATCGAGTATTGATCATTAAATTGTCCTCGTTCTTCGAAGCCATTTTTGTCCTGGTAAATATTCAAGTGTCATATTTATTTAATTATTAAGTATATAATCTAAGTGGATTTCAAAGTACTTTTCTGTAGGTACATATTATAATATTATATATTTACAATTTACATAAAATATCAATAATTCGTTAAAATTGATTGATTTTACTTTTAAAGTATTTCAATTATATTGTTACTATTTACTATTATATATAATTTATATACCAATCGGTATCTCTAGACAGTCTAGACTATATGAGCCAAATAGCTCAAAAACTACTAGCTACTCCAAGATCTTCTACAAACGTTAAATAAGTTGTGTGTCAACTTACCAAAAATAGCTAGATATGACAGTGTTTAGAACAATCAGACATGTACGTAGACAAAGGATTAATGACTAATAGAAACTGATGAACTACCTCATCAACCGACCAACTAGATAATCTAGGTATATATATAATTTTAGGACCAGTATAGCCAATATATAATTACATTAATTATACATGAATATCAATAAAAATAAATGCACGTATTATTCACGATTTTTTAAATATTTAAAATAGTACCTAATACCTATGTATATTTAATTATACGTGTATTCAATTGAATATTCATAAATCAACCTTTAAATATAAATGTATATACGGATTTAATATATATTATACGTAAGATACATTATAATCATATGTTTGAAAGCTTAATGTCACGGTAGGTTGGTTGAACAGCGATAAGGGAGGGTTAGTGTTTTTAAACATTTTAAATTATATGAAACAAAGAACAATGACAAATATAGCAACTTCGGAAGAATGAACGATCAATACGACCATTAGAGAAATTTATACTGGCTTGCTGGTATTTGGGTTCTCGTTTCAGGATCTAGCACGGCAATTAGTGGTATAATTATGTAATATAAGTACCTACCTATTATTATTTATTATAATTATATAAAAATATTATGTTATAATATAGTATATTATGTATTTTATATTGACGAACCAAACATTTTCCGGGCTATAATGTACATTCACGTGATCACCAGTTCTTGGCATGAATAATGATAATGTGCTGCTATTCGTCTTTATAAAAAAGTTATGTCAATTTGGAATGAATCTGATTTTTAACGTCCAGAGCACTCTTCATTAATAATTTAATTTTTTTTTTATTATTAAATTTTATTTCTTGTAGAATAAAAATGCGTTGGCTATATTTTTGGATATAATAATCCTTATACCATTTTTGACGTATATAATATGTATAAAAAACTAAAAAGAAATTAACGAGTATAAATATGACAAAAGTTGGGCATAGTACAAATCAGAAATAACTTGTAATAAAGATGTTTAAATGTGAACAAGGGTTAGTTATAAGAAATTAATTTTCAAAAACATCATAGTATTTTTTTAGAATTTTGGGAGAACGAATTTACGAATCACAATATTTGTGTAGTTAAATTGCCTATCCAGTACGCCATATTATCATAATCTTATTGTAAGAAATAGAATAATAATATTATACAATATAGCTATGTAACTATGTAGGTAATATTATTAAGACATCGGGAAAGTATTGTCGTGAATTGAAATATTCATTAAAAATTACAATATGTCATCGCTCTCGATTATTTTTTTAAACAGATTTGGTTTTGGCTTTTGCAAAATATAAGGTATTTGGAATCTGGTTACTAGTTGATTTAAAAAAATAATCATGTTTTTTAAAATTAATGTTTTAATTTTTAAAGTTATAACTTATAATAAATTGAATACAATATACAAATAATTTTAAATCAAAATAAGTGAAAAAGAAACAGTACTACTTAAATTCTGTTAACAAATATTTATATTTTATAATAATTTTTAGAAAAATTAAATAAACGTACTTACTTGCAGTGCAGAATGATTTTTTTTAAATAGTGATCAAAATTATCTATTTTTTACTCTAAATAGAACCAGCTGCAGCATGACTGAGTGTCAAGTAAGCTGAGATTATTTAAAATCATTTAATCTCAGTAAAATTGCATTTGTTTCTTAAGATAATATTGATCTAATAATATAAACATAACACCATTATAGGTGATAAGTCCAACATGCATAAGTAGATACTTAATAATTAAGCATTTGAGCATATACTCTAATTGTAATGGAATGAGACTTAGGTCGCGAATAGTTGTCAAGCGGTGGTCAGACAACACCCATTTGTCAACCCAACCCCACCGTGACAACTATCTGTACGCCTGATGTGTAGCAAAGCCACACCCATGCCCACAAGTTAGTAACCGAGGTCTCATCTCATTCCAAATAGACTAAAAGTAGTGGTAATGCCATACCCTTTCCAAGAAATACTCTGAGTTTATAATATTATTATACTTAGCTCGAATTTCACTTATAAAAATATATGTAATATTATAATTTAAAAGTATCAAATTGATTTTAGTTAGTAAACATAATATTATTTGTCTAATTTTTATTTGATAATTTAAAAAAAAATTATAAACAATAATATAAACCTGGGAAGTAGTACTACTATACAGTATATGTTGGTATGTTACATAGTGTATTACTTGGTATAACTTGAAATGCCTATAACAATGTTTTATGTTTAGGTTATTATAAGAACAGTTTATGAGAAAGTTAGTATTTTATCTTCAAGCCTCAGCTATTATAATTGAACATTTTAAACCATAAAATAATTTCCAAATTTTCACACTCGTTTTAGTTTTAGTAAAGACAAATTATAACATTTTTTTGTACATTCTTACAAAATTAAAGATCAAAGCATTTTTTCCTTTACTTAATATTTGTAATGGCAAAAAATAAAAATAAAAATTTACATACATTGTAGAGTAAAACCAATATATTCTCATTATTCTACAAACCAATAATATTAGCCTATGGAAAAATATTTATAATAGTAATTTAAACAAATCAGGAACAAAATATGTAAAAACGTGTACACATGTTAGTTATTAGAAATTAATTTTTATAAACACAATTTTTTGTTCTTAGTTTTGTTAAATTATGTATGAACCTAAATTACTTTACACTAAAATTAAAATTTTATTTTTGCATTGCCCACTATTATAATTCTGAAGTAAATTTTTTAGTTGATACTCAATAACACAAGATAAACAGTTGTTTTAATAAAATGTATTTTATTTTTTTAAATACGTTCAAAAGTACAATATAACTATTAAACGTATAATAGAGCTTACATTTAAATATATTAAAACTACAATATTATCAATAATGCACTTTGTGAGAACAGAGATAGACAAAATGATAACTTTATGTACATACTGGAGTTGCAGTGTCATTGAAGAATACTTCTTGACTTATTCGGCATTTTTCTTTTCTCGGGCTTTCTTACCTTCCAATAATCCTCGCCTTTCATCATCTAATAACCTTTTCTTAATTTCAGTAATCACTCCAGTTCCAATTGTAGCACCAGCCACACGCAACGTGAATCTCTGTCCTTTTTCTAGAACCATGGGTCTAATCATCTTCAATTCAACACTAGAAAAATATAGTTGTAATTAATATATTTAATAAAGATTATTATTATTACAATACCATAAAATACTAAACCATACTTTTAAAAACAAACATAACATTAACAATTGATTCTATTTATTAAGCATGCCAAAATTCTCCTAATATACTTATATCACCTTTCTTATTTCTATTATTATTGTACATAAATGAAAATTGTTTTTTTTTTTTGGCAATAGCCAAACGTTCATATCTGATGTGTTTATTTGATTTCAATGTTTACATTGATGTATTTTTTAAAACCATATTATAAGAAGTGCATTAAAATATAATGTATAATACAATAAAAATAAAATATTAACAAGTAAAGTAATTTGTTTAATTAATCATAATTTCTAGTGATTGTGTTAATAATATTGTAAAAAAAATGTTTATACTTACGAGCAATCTTCACCAGGCATTACCATCTCTTTGCCAACAATGTTCAATTGGCAAGCACAATCCCAAGTCTTTGAATACATTTGCAATTGTTGAAAAGGTACAAGTGGTTTACCATTTCCACCTTCTTCTTTGTTTAACACATATACTTGAGTTGAGACAAAGTCTTGCATTTTGACAGTTCCTGGTTTAGCCAACACCATTCCACGTCTCAAATCATCACGTTTTGTACCCTTAATTAAGGCTCCCAGTTGATCTCCTGCTTGAGCCTCTTCAAGGATTTTGTGGAACATTTCTTTGAGTATGCGTCGATCATGGTATTTATAAGACAAGTCTTCAATTGATGTCATCTGTATGCAGTTCCATATTGCATTTGAATTTACGATTGTGCAATAAATTTTAAAAATCGAGATCCCATCGGATGTAAAAAATACTAAATACTGCATTACGGTATTGATGTCGTCCGAAAAATAATAAATGTTTAAAATATATATAATCATTGTTACTAACAGGATCGACATTTGAACTATCGACAGGCATTTAAACACGTTGTGACCAAAGATTTTTGGACTTCGCGAATCCAATAAATGGTATAATCCAGTTATTTTCATTAATCGAGTATTGATCATCAAATTGTCCTCGTTCTTCGATACCATTTTTGTCCTGATAACTATTTTAAACTATCCTAAAATTTAAACAGTTGTTTTAATAAACGTAGTCAGATATCATATATATTGTTTAATTTTTAAGTAGAAAACCTAAATGGATTTCCAAGTTCTTTTATGTAAGTAAATATTATTATAATATTATATATTTACATAAATTCAATTGTATTATTATTATTCATTATTAATTATTATATATATATTTATATACCAATGGATAGACTATAGGAGCCAAATAGCTCATAAAGCTACTCGCTACTCCAACTTCTGCAAGAAACATGAGTTAATTATTAACTTACCAAAAAAAAAAAAAAAAAACACGAATACGACAATGTTTTGAACAATCAGATATATATATATCAACAAAGGACTTATTGAAACTGATGAACTGCCTCATCGACCGACTAAGTAGATACTGTATGTTCCTGTCTGCAGATGTATATAATATACATACTTTTAGGACAAGTATATAATTACATTAATTATACACGAACATTAATCGATATAAATTCATGTCTTATTCATGATTTTTATAATATTATTACTTAATATTTATAATTGTGCTCTTAAATATATTTAATTATATGTGTATTTAATAGAATATTCACAAATTAACCTTTAAATATAACTGTACATGTGGGCTTAATATACATTATTATGTAAGATGCATCCTAATTATATGTTTGAAAGCTCATTGTCATGGTAGATTGGTTGAGCAGTGGTAAGGGAGGGTTATTGTTTTTAAACGTTTTAAATAATATGAAACAAAAATAAATACAGCAACTATGGGAAAATAAACGATCAATACAACTGTTAAAAAAACTTATACACTGACGTGGTATTTAGGTCCTCGTCGTAGGATCTAACACCGCAATTATTGGCTTAATAATGTAGGTTAGTACATAGTAACCTATTATTATTTATTATAATTATTCAATAATATCTTATCATAGTACATGTATATTGACGAACGAAAATTTTTCCGGACTAAAATATACTTTCACTATTATAGTTCTTGGCATGGATAATGATAATTTTCTGCTGGACGTTTCTTCTTATCTTCTTTATAAAACCGTAATGTTAATGTATACGAATCCAATTTTTATCGTCCAAAGCACTCTTTATTAATAATTTTTTAATTTTTTAATTAGTAAAAATACTTGTCTTTGAACACAACGCATCGCCCTGTATCACATTTACCCGCCATTCAATTACGTATAGGAAGTAGACTAGTTTTAAGACCTCGTTATTCAGATTTTTTTTCATTATGCCACCCGATCAAACAAGTAATCCCTTCAGAATAACAAATTATTACGAACATAAATATTTTATCCAAAACATTAATAGTATATGACATATATATAAAACAGCAAAGTTTAAAATATTTATGAGATAGCTACATTATAATCCTTATAACACTTTCGACGCATATAATATGTATAAAAAATAGAGTTAATATTTTTTTCATAAATGTTTTAAACTGATTTTCAAAAAGTTTCGATTTTTTATAATATTTCGGTATCCGGATAACCCACATCTATTGCCCTGGGCAAGTGCCCTTAAACTTCTAAGTCAAATTCGGCCCCGGTATATCATATCGATAAGACATGAATATATACTGAGTCTCGGCTGTACGGATATACGGTAGACTTAGATGGTGGATCAAAGAAGCCCAAAATGTTTTGTTGCAAGATATCCTTCGATTTCTATATTATTCGTGGCAAATCAAATTAAAAACCGTTATCGTAATGACCTTGACATCTTACTAGCTTCTGGTGGTTTCTTAGAACTGTTGCGTGGTATCGGCAACGCCTACGTTGTTAATCAATATCATCTAGGTAATAAATAATATAATAGGTACGACGTTTATATTAAGGATAATATAGTGACGTTTAAGTTCAGGAACAACACATTCGTGATAATTATAATAAATAATACCTAATAAAATATTGTGATGTATAGTAAAACGACGGCGCCGGTTTAGTATATAATTTACAAGAGTTAAAACGAGTACTTTCACGCCAATCTGTTAGGAACTGTATGTTATTTTAGAAACTTTAAGTAATTTAAAAACACTGAAATATTTTGAGACTTAAATTTTTTCACACCTCAAGCTAAATTATATCCGTACACAGTTGCTTGTACAGTTGTACGCGATCAAAGGTCGCTACAATAACACATAAGCCTACATCGGACTATTGGAGTACACATATTATTAAATTATATGGAATACGAAAGAAAATATTTTAGAGGTGGGTCGTGGGATACTAATACCATCTGTCGGTCGCACTGTATTTAAAAAATATAATACATTGTATTATCGTCGGCGCATAATAGCATCACCTGTAACCTTAATTCACAATCATTAGACGTTGAAATAGTCACTCAAAAGGCAGTTAAACATAACACAACAATCGGACATGAGATTATTATTTATTTCCATCGTATTGGGTGAATAGTGAATACTGAATACGATACAAACGATGGATGGGCCTGACCTACCTACCCTGAACTAATGTAGCGAGATATTAAATAAAGCCTATTTAAAGACACAATAGAAATACCGTAGTATAATTAATATGCTTTTGTCGTAATTTTATTGACAAGATAAATGTTTTTTTTTTTTTATTATTGAAAGGAAGGTGCACTTCTAAAAGATTACCAAAAACAGTCTCCCACAGTCCCGCGGTTACACGTGAAATTACAAGACTCAGGTAGATTTAGTATAACATCACTGGTCAACAAAAGTAAGAGATGTAGCGGATACGTTTATGATGCATATATCGTACTTGGTACGTTACTTCTCGGAAATAGCAATCGTATACATACGTACAATGCAATACAGTGAACAGATAGGCACAGCAATATTATAAAATAAAAATAAATTCAGAAGAAGCAGGAAAAACACAACAAACCATACACTTCAACGCCCAAGCTTGAAGCCATGTCAAGTGCAACTAGTGCATCAGTGCAGTTGGGTTCCTCGACAATGTTATTACGTCGTAGAATTATTATTAGAAATCAATCATTGTAGACCTCCGACTTAATATTGTAAATCGGAATACCAGATATTGTAATGACAATAACGAACCTATTATTCAAACTATATGAACTGCAGTTTTTTTTCTTATAATATTATATATTGGCTTCCTTCCTTAGGTTATTATAAGCAGACTTATTGCCTACTTCGAGTATATACTGAATATAGTATCAGTGCCGGTTGTAATATGATAAAATGTTTGTTTATAAGTAAAAAATGATGACAATTTTATACAAGATTCCTCACAAGTTTTAGATTCTAAGCGAAGCGAGGAATGTATTTCTTATTGCAATTAAAATATATCAAAAATACATATATGACAAAAAAAAGTTATGGTAAATACCACCGCCACGGTCACCATAATATATTAATATACCTAAATGTTCAGTGCTCTCTACTATGATATAACTATTAATATTATATATTATTATCACTTTATCAGTTATCATAGATGCAACAGACTACTCTATCACATAACTATTAGAATATATATAATCGTATACACAAATATACTATACAAGAAATATTAAAAAGCTTACAGTAAAAATAATATTTTGCGTTAAAATTGAACCGGGTGTCGGGGTGACAGATCTCTCAATTGATTCCACCTTGACAACCCAGTATAATCGAAATTAATGATAGTAGGAAAAAAACTCTCGAGGAAAAAAAGTAAAAGTTAGAATATTTTAAATAAAACTAATATAATATGTCTGAATGATCTTTACGATATAAACTTATATAATCAATCTGTATAATATGTTAGTTTGGTGTGAAAAACCAAAAATAAAATGATAAAATATATTTTATATAATTTTTGGCTACTATTTTTTTTTGAGTTTATTTTATATATTTATTAGCTATTATTATTTTTTAATTATTATTATTATTATTATTATTATAAATGTACTAGGTTTTTTTAGAAAAAATTTGCGATTTTACAGAGAGAAGTTTAATTTAAAATATTCCAATTTATACTTTTTTTCCGGAGACTTTTTTTCTGTTCCCCAAAATTAATATACTTAGGAATACTTACTGCCATTAAGTAATATTTTCAAATGTATACTAACAGACGTTTCCACGACCACAAAAATGTACAGAAAATCAATAAACCATTGTCGATCAAACGTTTTATAGGAAGGACAAATCATTATAATAAATTATCTATGAATCACACGTCTATTAAAATAAAAAAATAATTTTCGCTCACACGTGGATTGTCAACTGTCTTAGAGATCATTTCCGAAATAATATCAATTATCATATTATGTGTTTAACATTGTTAGTTTTATACTAAATGACTAATGTATAAAAACTCATTGATCAAAACCCCACATCTGTTGTTACTTAATAGCCCGGATGCCGAACATACTTATTAACCTAATATTCATCGCACTCAGAATATCAATTTAACAACTCCATAAAAAAGATTTCCTGTACACATTATTGGTTTATATTAACTATAATAAGTTTATCACATCCCCGCATGAATATATGCCGGACACAGCTAAACATCATGTCTAACTTATAAAGAAATATTAAATCCTATATAGAAAAACTGTCCGAGGCATTGGCATTTACTTATTATATTAACTAATAGCTTTACGTTTTGAAAAAATCTTAATTCAAACACTGTGTGCAATCCTTTTCTGTTGTCGTTAAAGAATTTAAATTCACCTCATAATATCTCGATTCGAGACTCTTGATTATAAGAACCAAGATTCGTTAGGTGCGTCTTCAGTTTCAAACCTATTTTATTGCAAACATTACACGTTATTTGGTGTCTATCATGAGTTTTTTTGTGACCAAACTGTCTTTAAAGTTAAAAGTAGCCAAGCACTGATCGCATTTAAATACATATACTGAGAATGTTTAAAATTAAAATTAAATAAAAGAAAACAATTAACAAGTAAGCACTTAGACATTGAAAAATAAAACTCACAATAAATATTTTAAAAACAGATCGATCATCAATCGATTATTATGCACGTATGTATTCGTCGGTTTAAAACGTACTGAAGACGCACTAAATTAATTAAATTTTAAAATTTAAAAAAAAGATATTGACTAAATAGCTTAAAATATTTATGTTATTTAATTGTAAACAAATTTTTAATGAAAATAAAATATAATATATACCTGCTACTTTATATTTGTAAATTATGTTGTTAATAAATAAAAATGTTTTGTTTTACAGATTATAAATAATTATAATTTATTTACATTATAAAATAAGCAAGATACCATTAGTAATTTGAAAATGTAAATAGAAACGTATAGTTACGATCGTAGCGAACGATTTTTTAAAGTTAGATACTTATACTGTTATACATATTTGACCTGATCATAACTTTTTCCCCTCTCTATTTAAAACTGAAATTACACTACTGGCAGTGGTATTATACACCCTAATTATAGATTATTTAGTCATACAACATACACGGAAAATAAGTATAAAAAACAATGTATTACATTATGAGTTTAGACTCTTGTCCTGTCAGATACTTAGACAAAATTGTATACCTATACCTAAGGCTTTTTAGATATCATTATTTACTGTAGTAATAATTTATATTTTATAGTAAGAATCATTTATCGAGTTCTAACTTCTAATAATAAATAATAATTCAATATTATAAAATGTTACATATTTTATAAAATAATAACACAAACACGGCTTGAGCTGAGGAAAGAAATTCGGTTTGAACGCAATTTTGAACTTTTTTACGGTAATCCGTTTGTAGTGTCCCAATGATCGATACATGTCTAATATGTTTTTGTTAGGTAAAAATAGTGTAAAGTAGTTTGTTGTGTGTGAGACATAAGTGTTATTTGTCAAATCGGATAAAAATTTAAAATATAAGTTCATGGGATAAACGATTCAAGTGTTCACGCTTCATGGTGTCATTGGTTTAATATTTAAATCATTGATGACATTGACGTAGATTGTATGCATAACAGCTAGATAGCCGTTTTTATATTATATCTGTAGTATTGATTTAAATTAGGAATCATACACATAGCAGGGAATGTTTACATTTTGTTAAATAACTATTTACTATATAAATGTAAATAGATCTACTGTATATATAAAATATATATCTACGTGGAAATATTAGTATACATTGTCTTCTTGGCAAACATAAGTTAATTTCAATGATAAGAACATGGCATCCACCTATAGTTATTGTATATATTTATGGTTTAAATGTACTTCGAACATGTGACAAATATAAATATATTGTTTTTTAAACAATAGCTTGCATATCAATCACGCGATAGTGTATTAATAATTATTATTATTTTAATGATTATATATACAGTAAAATCATACATTAATACAAAAATATATAATCATATGAAGAAATAAAATGAAAAATAAATATGTATATCCAAGTTCCAACATAAACATATTATAATTTATTTACCTCTACATTATTGCTATGTGCTCTGATGTCCTGTAAAGTATAATACAAGTATCGTGACATAGACTTATACATTCCAAAACATAATATGGTAAGGAAACGTACAAGGTATAATGTATGACTATATTATATGTAATTATAGGGTTTATCTAGTATGTACTGCACTCATAATTATAGTCCATAGAATCATATAAGTCGTTAATTATAATTTGTATATTATAAAATACCTTTCACATAGGGATAATGCAAGGCGTGAGGATGAACCGATAAACGCAACTGTGCGTAATTTATTGTAGTTTAAGGATTTAGGCTTGCAAGGGACGTACTCGTATATCATCAGACAGAGAGAAATCTGATAATTGGACGTCTCATAAACCATGAGAACCAAACGGTAAAATACGATTACGCACATTTTAATCATTTAATATTTTTCATAATATGATTGTATACGTCTTAACGGGATAAAAGAACATACATTTTGTGTAAGATATATACACGATTCTGTGTAAAACTTACAGTGACGTTGCCAGATTATGCATAATGGCATAATTTGATTCTTAACCCATAAGTGTTTAATTTAGTTGTAACTAGTCTACTAGTTAGTATTCGTAAATAAATTATTATTAAAATACCTTAAATATCTATAAATATATAAAAAAAATATGAATATTTTTTGTATTGTATACGCCGAACACTGTATAATATGAAAAGTAAATACACCGGTGTATTGCGTGTAGGTAGTACTGGTAGTAGCATATTTTGAATCGTAACAGTTATTATTAATCGTATACATATTATTTATAAATAAAATAAATAAACGTAAAACTAACTGACAATCCTCGGGTGCTTCCGCCAAAAGTCAACAATCATATTATTATTATTATATGATAAAAATTATAACAGGAAAAATGTTTTCGTCTATTCGAAGAAACAATACATATTTACTGACATCCATGACGAATAACCACTACGCGTCTTTATAATATTTATCGTTGATATCAGTAGAAATGAGTTCAGTTCAAAGTTATAACAATATCCTACAAAGATAATTTACAAATTCGCCAAAATCAGAAATGGAAAATTTTAATTTAAATATTGAATAATATTATATTTTATAAACATGTAATTACTAGTTAATATTAGTATATATTCATAAGATTGATAAAAGCTATTGTAGTGCAAAGTATATATTTAACATTTCCTTAAAAAAATATGTACCTATATATTATACAAATTATTTTTACAACCGTGCTTGTCCTGAATTTCGATCTTGGACACGGCTCTGGTGGGAACACGACGATGACAAAAAAAGGACTCAGCCAGACGAGTGTGGGAAAGGATACATAAACCTAAATTAGACGTGTTTCAAACGCGAATTATAGGGGAAATTGTTACGAGAGTCGGAGAGTAACACGTAAAGAATTACAAACATTAATTCCTACATATGTAATGTGTAAGTTTTAACATCGTAAAAAAGGTACGTGTGTTAGTTCCTACACGGCGGAAGATGAAAAAAAATATTTATATACTACATTTTTTATAATGTTATAACTATAAGTTATCAAACTGATGATATGAAAATAATGTAATTTAGAAGAATGTAATAGTGTGGATGTGGAGTAAGTGAAGAAATAATATGACCACATGATAAACGAATATTATTATTATACTAAAATGTATGACAGTATTATACGATATAACTGCTATTAGATTGATAACTTATAAATTATATATAATAAACTATTATTATTAATAATATAAGCACTGTAGGAACTTATTACGTACCATATTATTTTTACCGTGTAGGAACTTACACGTGTATCCATTTTTTACTATATAGGAACCTACATATTATGTACCATATTCTATCGTGTTGTAGGAACTAACATCGTATTTTTTACCTGTTAGGTCTCGCGTAGGAACTTGCATTCGCCCAGTTATAAGGAGAGTATACCTTTACATCGGTCCATATGTCAGGGATTGCATTTTATTGGAATTGATCAATTGAAAACATTTTCCCGGTACGCTCGACGTCGTGAGGCGTACAATACCGCGACTAACCTCCCGTCGACTGTGTATAACGTGGAATGCTGGTGGTGTGCACATGTCGCAAAGAGGTACGACAGGTGCAGACTTATCCATTCAATCTTTTCTTCGTGACCATAATATGCGCATTCGATAATAAATAAAAACGATTGTTATACATCGTAAATCGTAATGGTTGTCACGCACGTAGAAATGCACAGACTTCTGTGATGTACATTTTAGCACAATACCACACGGTAGTATAATTGAAGTCTGTGTAAAAATGTCAGATGTGATAAGCTAAGGTAGTAAATAACGGATTACTACCCACTGACGCAAACTGGGCGGCTATAAATCATAACCGCTAAGGCATGAGCTGTTCGATGTTAAGCCTCAGAATCTATTTGATAAAGGGATAAACCGTGAGGTACAACAACCACCACCGGCGAAGACGATCGGCGTCGGTCGCACTAACGCGCTGGTGGGATTTTCGTCCCCCTCTGAACGTACCTATAATATATTCACCGACAATAATAATAACCACCGGCCGACGATGATGGCTGACGCCGGTGGGCGGTGGCCTTCACGTGACATTGGAATTTTCCTTTCTCTCCGAACAGAACAATCATCGCCGGCCACAACCGCCGCCCCGCCGGCGGCGAAGACGATCGGCGCCGGTCGCATTTACGTGGAATTCTTATTTTTCGCCGAACGAACCGATGATCGCCGGCAACGATAACAACTCACTGTCGTCGACGCTGATGACCGTCGACAGGCGTAACCGCGTGGCGTTAAGATTTCACTGCCGTCGGTCGCCGTCGCTGGTCCTCCCGCGAAGCCGCAATGGTCTCCACTTGAAATATTAAGTTATCCCGGGAGGTACGAGGTCACCGATGGGAGAAACGAGACGACTGCGCCTATAAATGTTAATGCGGAGTGCAAAACCAGCCAGTCGCGTGCGTGATTCAGCAAGGACCAAAAGAGTTATCGACGAAACATTAATGAACTCGATCAAACAAGTCACAGTTCATTTATAGCAGTTGAGAGTTTGCTGAAACAATACGACTATGTGTCTGCGCAACATCCGATTACTATCATTTATCAGAAATTTTACCTTCTCGTCGCTGTAGCAAATATTCTCCACCATGGCGGAGGGAGCATCGTCTGATTCCGCCGCCGAAGTCCGAGCGTCAGCGGTCCGATCTTCGCATCAAATTAGAACACAATAATATTGTTTATAACCATACGTGTTTGTTCTATAGCAGGTTTACCTCTGTTGTGATCTGGGTACATACGGCGATTTGCGCGGTTTTAGGTTTCCGGTTTTAATGTATAGTATATGATCACCCTCGGATATATATGTATGTAAATTATTAAGAAATTTAATTAATAATTACTTGTCTTTTCCATTGCAAACCGATTATTGATAAATTGTAGGTTTAAGTATAGTCGTCCCAAAAAAAAAAAATTAATTAAGAGCTTCGCTCGCAGAGGTGCACATTGCACATACGCCGGTGTCGCGAGGCCAGTTAGACTGCTAAAGTCTATTGATTACGAATAAAAATATATAATATTTTTAAAATATAAGAACAAAGGTTCTCCAAGGAATGAATTCTAACAGAGTACTAAAATTGTATTTAAGTCGATGGAAGTTTTTACGAGAGGTCTTAATATGCCTCGAAATGGGAGAAACTATGTACATTTAACTGGTTAAATACTTAGCCCCATACAATACATTTTTCTTATACCAACATTAACAACTTTGACCATAGTATATTGATATTATATTATACTGTGATATTGCTGTATGCATGTTAATACGTTTTATTTAACTTAATTAATTTATAGATATACATATAATATAATTATTATGTGCGATTGAAGAACAAAAGTTGACTTCATTAAGCATTTATTAAACTGCGTATTATATATATATATATATATAATGAATACCGAATAAACGTGCAGTTGCTACTGCGAGAATTGTAGTTATTATTGCTAAAAATCCATGTAAAAAAACTAAATTAAATAAAATATTTTGAATAGCTTTATGCCACTGAATTTGTATATCAGTGCTTTATAGACACAGCATGACAATCGTTGTTAATATAAACGTCATAAATTGGCTGAAAATTATATTCATTAGTTCCGGGCGCGTGCCCTGCGAACCAGGAAAATGATACATGGGATACCATATATAATGCAATTAGAGAATACGAAATAAATGCTATAATATTTTCATATGTAATTTTAAAAACTACCATAAATCATTGAGCTTGAGCATCTTCGTGTAAACAATTTATTGAACATAACATTTGTGCGCTTAGAATTTTTACATCATTTTGAACTTCTGTTGATTTAAATATATCATACTATAAGGCATAAGCACACAACGATAGTCAAAAACTATCCAGGGACTTACTCCCTTACTCATCCATTGTAGATTGCTGTACACACGTTTAAGTAATAATAATTTTAACCGATATCAGTAATAATAAATAAATAAACATAATTAATAATAAATTATAAAAATAGTACATGGTGTAGAATATAATAGTATCTTAGTAGGTATGTAAAGTTTCTACAATTATAACTTTTTGAGTACCAAACTAAAAACAAAAATTCAATTGTTTAAGGATAAATTGTTATTTTAAGCGTGATGCGCGAATATTAAATTTGATCGAAATGTAAACTTCTAATGCGCATACAAAATTTGTATTTGTGAAATTATGTTCACTTTATTTTTATATAAAAAAAAACTATGCAACTTTGTATTCAATTTTCAATTTTTAAGACATGAATATTAAAAATAATTATGGGTTTTTGCCCAATTATTAAGGAAAATACTGCAAGTTTGTTGTTTATAAGTATTAAGTTATAACCCAATGTTTGTTTATCTTAAATGATTCCGAAAATCGAAGACCGCGGGTGTGTGAACAACTGAGTGGCAGCTAAAATATATAGTGAATATTATGTGACTGATATTCTGTTGTGTTCCAAGAAAATACGTCCCCACCCACACACTACGATTATATTTATTTATGAACAATGTTTCCCCTTTGACTTTGTACAAACAATGGTACACGGTTAGAGCGAATGAGAGGATTAAACGGACACAGCAGTACACTGTATGTCGTATTAAAATCCAATGAAACCTGAATAGTTTAATCCCGTGTTAAATATTTAATATAAATACAACAGGTGTGTGTCTACTTTGAAGATGTTCAAACTTATAAAAAATATAGTTTATATTAATTAAATGATTTTTTTTATTAATTATATTACCTTTAAATCCGAACTCTAGTAATGTATAAGATGGTGAGCTGTATTACACCATGTTTCGGTCTCCCTTAAATATGATCTTATAATAAATACAGTAGTAGTTGTGGTGGTAGTGACTCTACTGTACAAGGGGTCTTGTACTCTTGTCTATAGGCGTGCGCACGGGGCGAGCCGGTCGAGCCTCGACCGGAATCTTTTTAAGGGCATAGTAAAATTTCAAATTTGTGTATATTATATTCGCGGAGATTATGAAAATTGTATTTGTCGTAATAGTGAAATAAGGTTAAAATTATTTGTGTATTAAATAATTTTTATTGATTTTTTAATCTGACTAAAACATTGTGCACAAAATATGTACCTAGTATAGTAGTATGTCTATAGAAGTACTAAAGAGTCTAATACTCTAAACTTAGTATAAACAATGGCCTATCGCCTATAGGAAACAGGAAAATTAATTTATAATTATTCCATAATTATACATTCATTTATTACCTACTAAGTTTATATGCATAGTTATATATACAAATATACATTATGTATAGGTATGTCGTATGTATTAATATAATATGTATTTTATTTTTAACTAAAATATACAAGTACCTACCTGTGTCTAGTACCTACATTAATATTGTGTTCACATACAACTTGATTCTATTTGTATAGGTATATAAATTTTATACAGTTTTAAATTTATAATTAGAATATATGTAATATGTTATTATTTTAATGTGTTAAAAAAAATTAGGGGCACTTTCCAAGTATTGGGGCATTAATTTTTCCAGACTCGGCCGGAAATTAAAGTTTGCCACGCCTATGGTCTTGTCTCGTAACATATAAAATAGTTTATTTAGTATGTAACTATATATACTCGTATTCTTATCCGTGGGAAATCGAGTTATCCAAGAAAATACTGACTATTATGCTTAAATGGTTTACGCCCTGACCTCAACATCCTTGTGTTAAAAAATAATAAATTATCTCATAAAACGTTTCTCCACACCGTATAATATGTATGTTATAACACTTATAATTTGATTAATATATATATATATTATATGTCATAGGATTCGTAACAATAGCGATGTTAAATTTTGTAATAATTTAAAAACATTATTCTTGGAAATTTAAAATGTTTACTTATATTATTATGAGTTTTATTATATGCAATGACGTTTTCGATTTATATTGAGATTATATTATCTATTTATGCTATGAATTTGTATTTACTGTTTTACGATATTAATACAGAAAGATATTGTCATATTTTGAGTCATATAAGTTGATATAATGTGGAGTATAACGAATCAGTTTTTTGTACAACATAGTAATGGACACACCTTATGTCATCTTATGTAGTCGATTAAGTCATTACACCATAACTCAAAATATGATATTATATCTAATTAATGAAAATCATAAATTTTTCAAAATTGGTGATATAGCGTAAAAAGTGTAAAAAGCGTTTTTAAAAGCTTACAGAGAAACCAATAATAGATATACTACTATTATAATAATAATAAATATAACCGAAGTACGAAACAATGCATATTCTGCACATTCACAATATACTACATTTTCATCAAGATTGAAAACATTCAACTTATTTCTATTAACTTCATCTCAAGATAAATACTCATTAGCTGAAAGCAATTTAAAAAATATTTATATATTATATATAATTTCATTATTAAATTGGAAAATGGTGCTTGGTGGGCCGTGCTACGTGCTCTACATCTCAGAATAGTAAAAGTAATACGTAATAATAATAATAACACATTAAAGTGTCTGGTGTTCAATGGTTCACAATAATATAATAAACGGTAGTAAAACTGTTTACTACAAATCTGAATTATTCCGCGATGTGTTATTATTGACGATAAACAATAGCACACAATAGCTAGTAGTCAAGTGTTGACGACATAAAAAGAAAAACACAATCGTGGTTTACGCACAGGGCCGGCGTTATGGAGAGGCAAAGCGGGGCATTTGTACAGGGTCTCGCGTATTCAAGAGCCTCGTGCTTTTAATTACACCTATGACCTATACCTAGGCTATAGGTGACTATGGTTATTGATTAAATAAATTTTGCCCAGAGCCTCGCAAAAGGTAGCGCCAGCCCTGTTTACGCAGTCTTACGATGATGATGCGTTGTCGCCGATGTCGGTATGACGGTTAGCGCAAGAGAGCGGGACGGCCGTTGGCCGGTACTCGTCCGGACCGACTTGTCTTCCCGTCCCGGTCTGTCCCTTTATGTGGTGTGAGGGTGGATAGACGACGGTGTCGCGTCGTCGTTACACGTGGTGACGGTTGGTAAGGCGCAGACCGGTCGCTGCGATGCCTGTACTTTGTACCGGCGACTGTTGCGTACCGTGTACGTGACAAAAAACACAACGAATACATTAAATTGTTCAATCGTTATCTAAGATAACTTATTTTTAATCGCTTTCTTCCTACAAACTGTCGATTTACTAATATATAAGTATAAGTGATGTGTAACGATTGAACGCATTATATTAAAATTTTATTAATTCACATATCAGAATTCAATACAACCAGTCATTTATGAAAAAAAACATTTCCAGAAGACCGCTTGTGGGGAGGGAGCTGAGGTAACATTACGCCAGCCCCCTCATGATTTTTATAAATTACTCGTAAAAAACTGTCGTGCAAATAAGCTCAATGAGGAGAGCCAGCTAGTGTAAAATGTACGTTCGCTGCACTCAGTTTTAAAACCACTGATATACGAATTATAAAAACTACATACCGTTTCGCGGTTAAACAATCAAAATAATCAAATAAATTTATTTTTAAATTAAAAGTTATTCATTTAATACAGTTCGGCTCAGTTAGTAATAAACGATCGTTCTATTATTCTTTCACAAGTTATTTTTTGTAACCAATTTTCTGATTTATTTTTTATAAGTAATTATTTTCAAATTTTTTTACAAAACTCGAATTTACAAAAATGTAGCAATCATTTTTAGTCATTAGTTTCTTTAGTGCAAAACAATGCATATCCTGCATATCCAGAGTATATTACATTTTCGTACATCTAAGTACTTACTTAAATATATTTCAAGATAAATATATACTCATTAGCTGAAAACGTTTTTATATATTCAGGAAAAAAATATTGTCGAATAATTTGGCTGTGGACTTATCTTATGTTATTGGAAAAATATGATATTCCATTGATCGAACACTCGAGATAGAATTCTGAAGTTAATATCTATATATATATATATATATATTATTATCAAAAGGAAATCAGTTTGTTAAAAATGTGGTAAATGAATAATACGGTACGATTAACGATATTTGCGAATGTGATCGTGAACCTGAGTATATGATATTGTCAGCTAGTATATTTGATATTATATTAATACATATATATTTTTTTAACTATTTATATTATAATAAATAAATATTTGATTATAATAAACAATAAATGTGTTAATATTTGATTTAATACCTCGTGAACGTATAATAATAGTGGGATAGCGCGTTTAATTTAAATTATAACTATGTTCAGTTTTTTTTTTAAATTTCAGGTTCAATGTTTTAATTAAGTAAATACTATATTCCTTTACATGTTATCTATCTAGGGTCTAGACTATAGGTACGTTCACATTTTTTATTTCTTTTTTCCATTAGGTTTAGTATATAACATGTATAAGTAAAAAAATATGTTAGCTTAAGCTATAATTCTTAGGAACTATATTATTTATATTCATATATCATGTTTAAAAAAAAAAATAGTTGTTAGCAGTTGCTAGTTGTGCACATAAATGTGTAAAAAAAATTATAATAGAATTATTGGTAATTTACATATTCAATGTAAATATGTTAAATTAGCTTCTAACTTTTTCTATTTGTTAATGTTAACCGGTTAATTATTGTTTTAAATTCTAATGATAATTATCTCATGATGATCTTCAACGTTTAAAATAATTAAAGCATTATATTGACATATATATTAGTATATTGTATACAAATAATTAGGTATTGGTAATTTTTAGACCGTCGGCTTCCGTACCATATCATTCGTAGGAGGCCATACGACCGCGGGCTGCCGTAAATTAATTTAGATTTATATTATTAACTTTTCCGTGGCGCTACAATAATATGATCTAGAAAATGCGCTATGGCGTAGCGGGAATAATTTCAATTTTTTTGATGTAATAAACATAATTTTAACATTTTTTTTTTGTATTTTTAATCTTTTTTCAAATTCAATAGTATATACATAATAAAGTAATTTATAATGACACTGAAAAATGTTCTTGACGTACCCATGATAAATAATAGTCTTGTGGCTGCCGGCGACCGCAAATGGCAGTCAACACTCAACGTGTTAAATTATGTGTATAAATGACGAACATTGTTCAAGTCAACTATTAATACTATAATTTAACCTTATAATAAGCTTCTGTTTTCTAAATAAAAATTAAACATTTATTGCATCCCAATGACCTAATTGATTAAATTAGTGTGAATCTATGCGCAGTTTAGATAAATAAGCAGTTAGTTGACAAGTTTGCCCAAAAAAATGCTAGAAGATCGTAAAAATTTAAATAAAATAATTCAGTAAAATTTAGTTATTTATATATTAAGTAATAATTGTGTAATATTAAATAAATATTGTTATTTTTTATCATATGATCATAACAAAATTTTAATTAAAATAAGTGATTTACCTATACCAGATTAATGTTTTTAAACTAATATACCTAAACAATATTTTAGGGGTCATTTGTATTTTTGCGGTTAGGTTAAGTGCAATTTTCTGCAATTTTTAGAATTTTAGATTTTTATTACAATTTTATAGAATTTACTCATTTATTTACAATTTTTTTTAATGTTTTTTTTTACATAATTTCACTTTTTTAATACTTTTTAAACGGTTTTATAAAAATGTCATGAAATAAAATTGTCAAATTGCTTTAATTCTGAAGTACATAATGTTGTAATGATATGCTCACATATCATAATTGTATATTGTTTATTCTATAAAATAAATAATGGTTAAGTTGTCGCACACAGATAACCATTAATGAAATCCAATGATCACATTCTTGAATCACGATCTCGAGATCCCTCCGACGATCAGGAGGAAGGTAATAGCGTAAATTTAAATAATTTTAATATTTACATCTGATAGGTAACTATATTCTCCAGTACTTGTAAGTGAAAAGAAAAGATTTCACATAGTCCGACATTTATTCAAAACTTATTGTGTCCCTCATGTATTTGTCACACTTTATAAATTTAATATTAAACACACGTAAAAAGTGTCGAGTAGTTTTCAAAAGCATCAAAAAAAAACTAAAAAAGTAACGGAAAATGGGAATTTTTATGCATAACCAGTTTTTGACAAAATTGAAATTTTATTTTACTATAACTCAAAAACAAATCATTGTAAATACTTGAAATTTTCACAAAATGTTTATATTAGCGTTATCTATTTACGATTAAATTTTCAAAATATTTTTTAAGCTATTTATAAACAATTGAAATTTTCGATTTTTCTAAGTTTTTTAATTTAAAATGTTTTTTCGTTTACTATGAATAATATTTCTTTGGACGAAAACCAAATCACTCTTTTTTATGTTTGGGTAAAAACACTGATAACATGTATGGCCAAATTGGTATAGCATCCTTTACTTCGGTTTCCACAGAACCCTCTATTCTTAAAGCCATAATTGATCTTCAGATTTCATTAAAATATGTCTGTGGTATAGTTATTGTGGGTTTTTTTACTATACTTCGTCCTACAAATAAATTATTTTTAAGTTATAACACGTATTTAAAACTAATTTTAAAAAATGGTATACAAATTCTTGAATAAAATTATATAAATTAAAACAACTCACTTTAAGCTTATTTCGAAATCTACGTTCAGCCAATTGATGGATTCCATGCGTTGAATGTTTGTTTTATGCGTTTTTGACATTATAGGCTTATAGCATTATTTGAATCTTCTCTATGTATTGCTCAACTTCCACAATTATCAATACATTTATAATAATGGTTAGAACCTCTTGTTCTATCAATTCGATGTATAAAATTATCTAAAACTAAAAGTTGGCCATCTCGCTCAGAATTTATTTTAAATAATTTATATTAAATTTAATATTATTATACGTAACTAATTGTAGTAAACCGACGTAGCCGCTTTACTATTACTATTATATTAATATTAAAGTATTAAATGTAGTAAACCAACGTCGCTGCTTTACTATTACTATTATATTAATATTAAAGTATTACAGTAAAATCTCGGTAATCCAGCTATATTAACCTATACGTACCAATATGTATTTGACATTTGTATGTAAATTTACTATCGTAAACAATAAAACGTTAGGTAAAACTAAGTGTAATAATAGATTAAATCTGAATAAACTTATTAAATATTTTATTTTTATTCAATTAACGTTGAAATACAATAAGGTTATTCATTTTTTAATTTTTCAATAAGTAAAAATGCGTTTTTATATGAACCCTTATTAATCCGCCGTTTTCGTTAATCCGGCAGTAACGTGGTCTGATATCTGTCGGATTACTGAGATTCTACTGTAAAAGTAATAAGCTAGCGTAGTCACCTTACTACTACTATTATATTAATACCAGAATATTATTACAATGATTGTACTAAGCGTACGAGTTGTAGTAAACCCAATACATTTGCATTGTGTTAAATTATTATTTAGTGTAAAAACACATTAATTCAAAATTTTTACTTACTTATTACTCCTACATTTTAAGCAATAGGCCAAAGGTCAGAAAAATACGGCTAGTTTTTACTACACTCAGCGGAAACACCATGTTAATATAACTTAGACCAAAGTCCAGAAAAACATGTTATTTCCGTGAATAGGGATTTTTACCACATTCAGCGGAAACAACATGTTATATGTTCATAAATATGTAGATTATTATAATAGCATCACGCCACTCCAAATCAAGCCTGATTATAAGTATTAATAATACTAGTCCCCCGAACGTCATTGAGAACTCATATAAATACGAGTAGAGGACCTAGTATTAGACAGAAGGTAATCGTAGTTCTAGAAGGTAGTTAACTTCAGTGTAAGACTATTGCTCGCCGTGGACTTTGTCACAGCCACATCGCCGCGAGTTTACGGTCATTTCTTAGTGCTTATAATTATGCATAGCAGTAAGCTATTTTAACTTTGTTTTATTTCATTTATTTATGATTTTGTTGTTTAACGTAATAAAGTAACTATTTTATTTCAATTAAAACATCAATTGTTTTAATTTATAACTATCTACCTTTCTCACAACCAACTCAAGTTCAACCAAGGAACGTGCTACGTCGTTTAGATAATAATTAGTACGTGGTTACAGTGTCCTGCCCAGCGATCACTACAGAGTCGTCGCAATAATCATGTTGTTTACGAATAGCTGACATTTAGTTTTCTACGAAAACTAAAATAGTAGTTAAACAATTAAACATACGGAAAGACCAGTATAAGCTCATCTCCAATACACTTCAGCTTCTCCTATCCACCACCCTTATTCTTTACCGTGCATTCGTCCGGCAGAGACTTATACGTCTCTACACGCTGTACAATCAGAATTAGTCTTATATCCCACATCACCGGACTTAGCTTAGTCGTTGAGCCGCGCCCTAACATCGTCGCTTGTATTCTGAGTCCAGATCTAAAGTTTTAACTTATTAACTAATTTCTCGGGCAGTTATTTCACTCTGTCCACAAATTTACTAAGTATATTATAATTAAACATTTATATTTTAGTCTTAATACAATAAACCATTATTACTAATTCAACTGCTGTTGTTCAACTTATTCAACCAAACCCGATCTCCGTCTACTCACGTACGACCGACAAGCGTTCACAGAGAAATATATGTATAACAAGTGTAGTGCAAATACCTGAGGTCATTACTTAACTGACGATGCAATGATTATTAACTGTCAACTGACAAATGCCAATAATATAGTATAGTTTTATCAACATTTTGATTGTAGATTGTAATATAAATCTAGATTTCCACATAAAAATTATTTTTATATTTTATGAAACTGTTTTGTCGGCGAATTGGAACTTTTTCATTTTTACAGGAGACTGGTTTTCGCGTCGGCGAAACGAGTAGTCGGCGAATCGGATCTGAATCCGTAAAACAGTATATATTCTAGTAACATAATTCTGAGAATTGATAATATTTCGAGGCGTGTATGTTTTTTGCATACATTTTTAAAGAAATGATAACTCATTACTATATAACTAGGATTTTTGATTATTTATTTTATATTAGTCAAGTAGTCTGAAGTTCATTATACAACCATGACCTCGTTACTACATTCTTCAAAACCAGGGTTTTTTTTTTACCTATTTAATATATTTAGCAATAATAACCGGCGTTTATTCACATCATATGCGAATATTGTATTACAGAATATAAATATAATAATATATAAAAGAATATTATTAATAATATAGTTCTGAGAATTGATAATATTTCGAGGCGTGTATGACGATATTTTTTTTTTATACGTTTTTAAAGAAATGATAATTTATTACTATATGACAAGGATTAAATTTTTTTTTTTTATTAATAACTCATAAGAGGATTTCGCACCCGCTTGTGTCATCTCCGTCTTACACACGTACGAGGTACAACATAGACAAAACGCGTTTACGCAGTCTAAGTATAACTCGCTCAATTTTGGTTTTAGAGTTAATATACCTATTATAAAATAAAAAGATGATAATATTTTAGAGGGCAAGACAATGAGTTTTTTTAGAAAATTAAAATTTTAAGTTAAAGGTCATTTAAACATTTTGAAATTTTCCCTAATTCTATATAAACGGTTATAATGAACGTTATATTAGAAATAATGAAACAAACGCATCGTCTTACCCTCCAAAATATTGTCATATTTTAATTTTATTATAATTAGGGTGCGACGTCCTCTTAATATATTTTTTATTTTATTTTTATTTTTTCTATCAGTCTATTTTTATTTAAATGTGAATTAACGTCTTGGTGCTAAACAATTTTAAATACTCGTATAATTCTAAAATAAGCGGTAATTCAACATGGATTTGCACAAAGAAAACATGCAGAGCCCAATTGATTTTAAACAGCGAAAATATTATTCTACCAGAAAAATCATTTTTGGTATATAATCTATAGCTATATCAATACCATAACATATATATCTAATTAAATGATTAACGTTTATGTGTTATCGTATTGGTTATATACAATGTACTTGGTATCTATATATATATATATATATTATATGTATAAAATAAATTTCGCAGTTTGTGTAATGTACTTAATCGGTTTTGTTGCAGATTATATAATGTTAATTTTTTTTTTTAGCGCAGTTTACATATCGACTTTTAGAAAAGGTGTAATTTTGTCACAGTTTACCATCTCTCGAGGACTTTCCCACCCCGTATAGCACCTCTCCTGTGTAGTGTGTACGCGCGACGATCGTACCTTACTATGACATCCGTATAACTTACTCTCTATTCACGCATAAGCTTTGATTATAGACCTTAACATTATATGCATTGATTATAGGTCTGCAAAACATTGCGGTTTATGATAATATTATCATTCGCAGGTTAAGTGCGTTCATTTCTCAGCACAGGTAGTGTGACTCCCTATTCGGTACAAAGATACCTTCCTCCCATTTAAGTATTAATGCTCATGTCTACATCGCGGTACTCATATTATGTATTACATTATTATTATAAGATATTAAAGCATGTAGCAATATAGACTACATATATCATTAATAATTTCTAACCCATGTCTTAAGGTTTATGGTATATTCTACAGCTATAAATAATTGTACCTAATATGTGTAATAATTAACGAATAAGGAATAGGTATAAGTATTATATTTACATATTATACAATATATATAATACTAGGATAAGGATGTTTATGGTTTGTATATTTTTTTTAGGTTTCAAATAAGCTTCCATTCTTGTATAAAAATGTATTTCATGATATCTATATTCTATAACCTATATTCAAAATATCAAAATTGTATTTTGCATATAATTGCATATTTTACTATTTTTTTATTTATAAGTTCATCACTTGTGTTTTTAAGCGCATATTTAACGGTTATCGATACAAAATACTGAAAAATACCGTAATTTTATATTTTATTAATTGAATCCGATATAAGTTTGATTATCTGTTTTTTTACAAAATATTATACAAATTATCACTTATTTATTATTGAGAATTAAATATGGTTATACGCAGTAGAGGTACCTTTTTAAATAAAATTTTCGATAACCCTTGTCAATTATCACAATCAAAACTTATCTTAAAACTGTGAGTCATGAGCCATTACAATTTTATCAAATATTTTAACAACATTTAATAATTTGTAGTTAGTTGCCGTCTAGTCTACGACCGATGTAAAGTAATATACTGCGAGTTTCGTGTTAGAGATTTTTTTCTAATAGATTCAAAAACGTATTAGCACCAAATAGACGAAGATTTACCTACAACGAAACATTTAAAACAAACAATAATTATTCAATGCAACTCTTTTTAAAATGTATTTTTTTTTTAAATATATTTTATATATTAAACAAGAAAATTCAAAAATGTAATAGACATATGTCATTATGTCAATAGACATAATAGTTAATATAACGAGCACATAAAAATAGTTCCGACCCAATTCGTTTATATTCTATTAATAATTAAATTTGTCTTTTTATATTTATTGCATTTTATTTTTTTGTCTACATTTCTTTATTTTATATTTTATAATACATTTCAAATTTTTCATGCATAGGTATTTAACTGTTTTTCAGTGCATAAATGCAAATATCTTCTTACACTTTTAGAGCATATAAACATCCTAACTCTATATATAATATTATCCTAAAAATTGACCAAATTTTAAACTTTTATTTTCGGTATAAATAAATAGTATAGATAAAAATACAATCAAATAATCAGTTATCTTTGTAAAAATATAATTGTACCTAACAATAATTATAAAATATACACTTACCTTTAATTTAAAATGGGTATCTAGTTTCTTAATTGTATTATTAAATCTCTTACATTTTAGTTTTTAAGTTCAAATTGAGCATTTTGAAAAAAAATTATATTATAGTAGGGTAATATCCAATAAGTATGATACGTTTACACGTGAACTGTGAACTACACGTCAAAACACACAAATTCACAAACACAAAAATAGGTTCAACTGTACAAAATACTACTCACTGGTTACTACACCGTCTACGCCGTCAAGAGTCAATGATAAAAGTTTAAAAAATATTAAAAATATAATTGTCAATCGATAAATTAATTCCAGAGTCGTAGTAGTAGGTACTAGGTACATGGTAATATAGTATACGGGCAATGCGGCGGCTATATCGGAGTAGCTATACACGACGGGCGTAATACGCCGCGTTTTCCGCCGCAGATGAAAGACCACAACAGCGTCCTCTCTTATAAGTATCTAATAGTTCTAATATTAGATTTCATTACGATTTTACCATTTTAGATATTCTGGCAAGTGTCATTGTAAATTTGTAAACTATAATAATTAATATTTATTCTATTAAATATTTTATTTTCATTATAATTATTACAAACGATATTATCGCCTTTTATTGTCGCCACTGTCGCAGTGCCGCCTGGAGCTACGGCTCATTTTGGCTTTTACCCCTTCCATTGATGCGCCCTTGCAGCGGGTATGATGTCCTCTTGATGAATAACCATTTTATTTTAATTGCTTGAAATTGTTTGTTAATTAATCATACGAAATAAGATTTGGAATTTGGATCACGTTTAATCCGCACGCTACACGTTTTTACGTATCCACATTACAATTCCATAATATTGATAATACCTATTATCGGAGATTACATTGAAAATAATTTTAATTATTGTTATATTTGAATGTTGTTTATGATATTCTATAGCTTTTATCGCAGACTCGCAGCTAGAGATTATATGGTAATTAATTAATCGACTTTTTTTTTATCATTTATCGTGTATTTTATAATAAATGCCGGCTGATATATATATATATAATATTTGTGTAACAATATAATGATGATTGTGCGGGCGGTGGAGTGGTGGAAGTCGCAGCATCACACCCGTAGCAGCGCCGACCGGTTCGTAGTAACAAGTAACAAAATAATAAACTAATACAATAACACCGTAATATAACTGTATAGGCGGTATAGCACGTTTCTACTCTTCGTCCTTCGACAACTACCCGCCGATACAAAAAATTCCGTATTTCAATGGCAGACGTGTTTTCGTGTGCGTTCGGTCTGAAGCGTACCCACTACCCGCCGTACACGACCGCCACCACGCGCACGTGTTACTATCGGACGACCGCCGTAACACGATCGCTTACCAGGCGGCCAACCGTCAACGATGCTAATTGGTCAGTGTCTCGGTGGCTCTGATTCACTGGTTCAATGCTCACTGCTTGCTCAGTCTGATAGCAATGTTTCTCCGTTGCTGTTGTCGTTCGTCCGTGTCGTCTTCGTTATCGTAATGCATTTAACCGGTTATTTGAGTGAATACTAAGGAATTATAATATAGTTCGGGACGTTTATTGCGTAGTTGAACCGTAACGAATATGTGATCGCTTTTCTTTTTTTTTTTTTAAATCAATTTTTTTGATAATATCACATTTGATCTGTATCAAATCCTCGAGTTTACCTATTTTTTCTTTAATGTAGTGCCTTAAAACTTCCGCTCCACAGTAAATATTATAGTAAGGGCCGTGTGATAAGCGTACAACTTTGTCATTATTGTCGATATTCAATGAATACATTCGTGCGTGACGGTGCGGTAAACCGCAGGAAACGATTTCGTCAAAGTTTTTCGACGCACAATACTGAACAAGAAAAAAAAAAGATCCACAAGACTCACGGTGACGGAACAAAAGCGCAAAGTGATTTTGCGTTAAGTACCTTTCGACCAAATTTCGATGAAAGTACGGCCGATCAGTCGACGGTAAGTTCGTTCATTATGGTGATAATATTATTGTTATTAGTCGTCGATTTTCTATTTTCACTATAGTGTTACAATTTATGATTAAAAGGCATAAGGGTAAAGTATACTAATACAAACTGAGTGACCAACAGGTTTTATCAGTCACGTTTTGAGCGGATTATCATTAATTTCGATTTAATTTTTTCGACGCTCGGTACGTTATTGCCGCGACCGTTAAAGTCGCAACTCTAGTGCCCCACAATAACAAAACGGGGGTGGGAGGTTAAAAAAACCTGTGTATTTTTTAGATTGACACCCGCATGTGTTGTTTCCATCTTACAATTAATGAAAAACATAGCAAAAACTATTTTGCGTGAGATATCACTCAGGCTGTAATTTAATGATACTTAAAACTTCAAATAGTCCTAATTGATATACGATATAGGTAGTTGAGAACATTATCTGTCGAGTTATCTGTGAAATATAATTTTTATATTTTTGATCATTTATACGAAAAACATTCTTATAGCTACAAAATCCGTTGTTTTTGTTTTTTTTTCATACTTGAATAACTTTTGTAGTTTTATAGGCCATAGTTCTTCAATATTATGTGGTGAAAAATTCGTTTCTTAGTTATGGATATAGCCTCAGTCCTTTCCCGCGCAAAATAGTTTCTGTAATATTTTACATTTGTAAGACGGAGAACACACAATATGTGGGTGAGCGTCCTCTTAGTGCTACGCGACGTGAATTGTTTTGTGGATGCGCGCGCACCTATTTTCCCAGTGATACAATATCACATAATATCACATGTGCTGTGCGCATGGTGACTTGGTGAGTTCTGTTAAGCATATTGGGTTAGTTCGTGACCGGAATTTTCGGAGCAGGCACTATGTGTCTTTTTCGACGTCTATTGAACAGAACAGAGGTTCCCAAACTAATTCTTTTTTTTTAGCGGTAGCTGCAGCACCATATGGAGTTGAACTATTTTTTTTGGGGGGGGAGGGAAATCTGTTACTTCCAGTAATTACTTCAGTATTCCATTTTATTATGCCAAAATAAACAATTATTAACAATATTCAAGTTCTTATTTTTTTTTTAAATTGGTAGATGCTGACATACTGTTAGGTAATATTATCATTAGACCTATGTTTATGCACTAAAAAATGTATCAATATATATGCATTTATGCACTGAAAAACAGTTAAATACCTATGCATAAAAAATTTGAAAAATATGCATTATTTTTTTAACACTGGTATATACTAAGCATAATCCTATATTACTATTCATGATTTATTTACTTATATATGATAGGTATTATTATTTATTATATTTAGATTCTGTAGATAGTTGATCTGCATGTTTCAATAAAAATTGGATAGGTATTATGTACCTATTATCTAGAATATTATTTTTGTTTTATAAAATAGGTATAATGTATTTATTTAAAAAAAATATGTAGGTACTTATTTTATCAATGTAGCTCCCCTCTCGCAGAATTTGCACTAGTCAGGGGCAGATCCAGACCAAGATAACAGGAGAGGGCGATTTTTAAAGGGCACTCTTTAATTTTGATAAAGTATTTATTTAGGTATATACATGTTACTTTCCACAGTCTCGTACAGAACAAAAAAAAATATTTTTTATAGTAATAGTAATAAAAAATTATATCACTATAATTTTGTTACCAACAATTATTATTATAACAATATAATAATAATATGTATTTAAAGTGGTACCTAATCCTTATTTTTACTTTAAAAGCACCTTGGAGTATTCACCTAATTGTTCATCAATCACTGCATTTTTTTTTTTTTAGAAGCTATGTACAAAGTAATTGGTAAAAGTTAGCCTAAGAACATTCCTTTTTTTGTATAAGTCAAGTGCATTCGCAATCAATTTCATAATTTGACATTCATGTATGAACATTTTTTCATCAGGAAAACAAAATCAAATACATATTAATTTCATTTTATTTACTTTAAACCGGTGGTGCCGATCACGTATGGCAAGTGGGGTAAATATCCCAGAACTTTTTAATGGGTTGTGAGTAATTTTTTTTGATATTGTTGTAATTTGTAAGTAGACAACAGATAAGCAAAATGCATTTAATGCAGTAAGCAGGCACGATGTAGAGAAGATATCTTATACCCCCTTCCTTAATCAAGCTTGGGTGGATGGGTAGGTGATACCCTTGAACAGGGTTTACTGCAGTGGTTTTAAAAAAGGATCGGTGCCACTGCTTTTAACAATGTTTATTTTTTTCATAAATTTCTTCGATTTATTGGCTTTTAATTCAATAATGTGAGGTAACCTCATTCTCATTACGATAACATAAGTACATTTTTAAGTATCTCAATTCTCAAGTCAAAAAATAGCAGAAAAGATTCTTTAGTTATTTTTTTTTTAATTATTAAATAATAAAATTTATGATTATTATTTATTAAGTCTTATAAACTTTTAAGTTAATGCTTATAATACTAGACTTCTGTTTATTTTATACAACTAATTTTTTTCTCAGTTTCATACTTAACTCCCTTATTAATTATGTTTTAGGAGATAGTAACTGCCCTGTCAATAGTGTCAATAGATACCTACTGATTTTGATTTATTTTTCATAAATCGTATTTTTGTTAAATAATTTCTCTTACATATATATTTTGCTATTTTTCTTGTTATGAATAGTTTTTTTATTATTACTTTTGTGAATCTAATACTGCATTTTATATTTAGCTGAACCTAGGTTCATAATAAATCTATAAATGAATAAATACTTTGTGGTAACCAGCAGGTAAAGAGTGCTCACATTTTTAATTAAAATACGGAATATGTTTGATGCTGTGATTAAAAGCTCCCCAAGTACAAATAATACTATAGAGTATAGATTGTAGAACATCTTTCTTAACCTTCTTGTTGTGACCCACAAAATAAGTATAAAATATGGTCAATTATTTTGCAAACCTCTATACTTTTGCTTAGCCCCGCTATAAGGTTTTACTTTTTAGCCTCAGTTAGCCTTCGAATTATTTTTGACTTTGGTTTTCTAGGACTAGCCCCTGTATCTATTTAATCCTAATTACGCCCATGCACCTATCTATATGAAGTACAAATTTGAACAATAAAAATATCATATGATTAACCGATTAACTAAACGAAATATATAATTTTGAGTATAAATTTATAAATACCATGTGTAGTAACTGTGGAAAATATTGATTTCGTTTGCAACTTCTTATTTATGTGGAAACCTCTACAGTGGCAATAAAAACTAAATACAGAAATCATTTGTTATTACTAGAAAATAACCTACTTTAATGTGTTTCAAAATTCAAATGTTGAATCACAGATTATGCAACTAAATGTAAAAAAAATTCAACAATCATACTAATTATTTATTTTATAATGTTTATTCATTTTTTTAAGTATATCCTTATTTTATTAATATTATTATACATGTATTTTTTTTTGTTCAATAAAAAAATTTAAATAAAAGTTCATTTTGTAAATCGGTGTTTTATTATTTTTGACCTACGCGATTCCTAGTCAAAATGATCACGACTCTCAGGCTGAGAACGCTGTTATAAAATTATAGCATTGAGTATTGAATTTTGCACTTGCAGTGAACCACTTAACAGTTAACACTATAGAAGTTTATTGATATGAAAAAATAAGAACAAAGTCTGCAGGTGGCCAAAGTCCAACAACAGCGTCAGCGTGGAGTACCTCGACTAAAAAAAAAAAGGCGAAACAAATGTAGATTAAAGTTTAAATACAATTGTAAAGGTGACGATGAAACTAATAAAAATAAATATATAAAATCGATTGTACATAACTTGATATTATAGTATTTTCTATTATTTTTTTACTATTTTAGATAATGTATACTTGTGTATATAATATGTTTGTAAAATAATTTTAATATTTTGTCGTTAGATATTTTGACGTTTTGACTGCATAATAATATGTATTCTTTATACAGTATACATAGTGCATGCTATTATTATAACAATTTTTCTTGTGGTCGAAGTAAAATTTAAATCTGACTTATAATACCTATTTAATTTAAATAATATATTTTTATTTTTAGGTTGTAGCAACTCAGAAGGAATCCAGATATCAAAATTCTGAATTTATGCGATCAAAAGCATTTTTATATTTAAGTAAGTTTCTTTAAATATCATTATATAGTCCCGTGTTCCTAAGTCTGGATTAAAAATACGTCGGGTTTCGGAAACACCAGATTCCAGTGAAGCACTTTTAATTCTCTAACTCCAACCCTTATAATTTTAATTAACATTGATTACTCAATTTTAGAACGTTGACTCCTAAAACCGTACACTTTTAATAAAGTACAGAACAAAACCGCACATTTTTGGTAGGTTAAAACCACATAATTTTTAAAATTGTTGTATCCAAAAACCGCACATTTTTTGTTCTACCCCAAAAAGGTTATACTTACCTAGATTAAATATAATTTATAATTTATAATTTATTAAAAAAAAAAAAAAAAAAATGTAGGTACATACAAATATTCAAATTTAAAAAAAATTAAAAATGTAAAGCGTGTATAATGTTTAAAGTTTGATTGGCTTAAATCTATTACCGACATTTTTTAAAAATTGCAAACGATCTCCGTCGGTTAAAAAATTTTCCTACCATTTAAACAAAGTGCTCCTAAAATAAATACAATTTAATTAAAAATCGAAAATATCACTATTATGTATTTACTAACTTGTTTTTGTTTTTAATTGGACGGACAATATTTTGCACTCCATTATGGTATAGGTTCATTCGTGTCACTGTATCGATATAAATATTTTGTAAGATATCAATAATTATAATTACAGATGGATTTGGGGTGTAAAACTCAGAATTAAATCCTTGGTGAAATCTTTCAGCTCCATTTGCTGTCTTTGTAGTCAGATTTTCATTGATTGGATGGGTCCACATTTCAATTGAAAACTGTCCTTCGATGTAGTTGTCAAAAATGTAGTCTACAAATGCAGTACATGCATCTTGTGGTGGACATATGGACATTGAGTCAACGAATGCCTCAGTGACTTCATATACTGGTAAAAATGGTAATCCGAAAAACATTTTTAACCAGAGACCTGTTTTATTTTGATTATTATTTTATGATAGTCGAAGACTATTGATTGATTGGATTTTCCGCTTTAATGCTTGACCAAAATGGAATCTACAACCTTTAATCTTTACTCCAGTAAATATTTTTTGAACAGCATTATGAGCAGATATTTCAAAGTCGAGATGGATAATTTTAATAGTTAAAACTTGTCCTAACTTCATACATACATTTTTAATATTGACTCACATTTGTATGTGACAAGATTCAGTTTTAGAAGGTAAAAAACAATGTATTAAAGGAAAATAATAATTCCTGCTTCATCCATGAATAGTATATTGTTGATAAAAATACTTTGGTTTATATGTAGAAGTACCGTCGGCTAAGTATTCATCACAATGATTACATAAAAATTCAATATTTTTTTTACATGTAACAATAATAATTTCGTCTTGTTTGTTATACATAGGTCATTTTTTCGTTTTGACAGGTTAAAATATCGCAATTTGAAACAAAGTTTAAAGCGTCTTCCAAACTTTTTAGTAAAGTTGGTAGATGTTTTCTACGTTCATAATACATCGACTTCCTTATTAAAGTTACGTTATTGCTTCCTATTACTGTATTATTGTCTATGGATGACAATAACTCTTTGCCTATTATTTTTTGCGGCGGTTCATGAGTGACATTAGAAGCCTTACGTTTACATTCATTACGTACCTCTTGGATTTTAATTTTCAATGTCTCTACTTATTCATGTTTATGTGTGTTTTTAGTTTTTAGTAGATTCTTCATTTGAGTGCATGTTGTAACCGTGGATGTATAATTTTTAATAAAACACCGCCAAACCACATTTCCACTATTGCCCACTCTAAATTGTCTGTATTTAAAATTGTCGAGTATTAAGCACTTGCCCCCTTTGTAACTCTCAATTATTTTAAAATCCATTATTATGCCTTATTAAAAATATTTTAATAATTTAATAAAACTGCAAAAAACCACTAAATACCTATAGGTAAGCACTGTGTATGTATACTGTATACACAAGAGACAAGACCGACTGATAAAATAATAACGAGTGGTGACTAAAGTCTTAAAACGTGTTAGCATGATTATTGCAGTATATCTTATAATCTTATCTTATCTAATCCGTTAGTTAGCACTACACATAGTGTGTGGTTTTAACCACTATAAGTTTGGGGTATTTTGTTATATAATGACCGAAAAAGTGTGCGGTTTTCGAATGCAACCTTTTAGAATGAGTGGAGCGATCAATATGTATTCATTTTATAATATAGTGGGTGTATTCGATTATCAGTTGAAAAAGTGCTTCGATATTCATCTTTAAGAGAACACAACACCCGCTGTGTTGTCTTCGTAGTATAGCAAATTCATGCTCAGCTGTAGATAGATCACGTTTAGCTCCGTTAGTTTAAAAATGGTACGTACTTATAAGACGGAGACAAAACATGTGGAAGTGACGTCCTCTTAAGGGTGGTTTCTAAAAAAAATTTGATGTAGTTTGTACAGGCAAAAATTAAAAATTCTTAGTATTTTTTAAAATAATCAGGGAAAATAAACCAAAAGTGAAGGAAATACGATAATTTTTACGCTAAAACAGTTTTTGACAAAATCGAATTAGTTTTTTTGGTGTAAATCAAAAAAGAAAAACATGAAATATACCTAATGAATCCGATCAGAATCGTTTCATGTATACAATGTTTATTTTCACTTATTTAAGCTACAAAATTGATTAATCTAATGGTTCAATATAATTTTTTTTATAAATATGTATATATATATACATTTATATTACGCCAATACGTATTATTAAATGTTGCGATGTTAAATTAAAATCCCACTACCTACATTCGTTTAAAAAATATTACTGATGTACATTTTTTCTAGATTACAAGAAAATTAATTCTGGTAATGTTAATAAATCCCTCAAAGAATATTTAAAGCAATACGATGGAAATGAAACACATTTAAGAAGGGTAAGTGACTAATTTTTAAATAAAAAGAGTTTACTTAAGAGGACATCATACCCGCATGTGTTATAATACATAAGACATACCAAATTTGCGTTCAGCAGAATCAATTTTATGCTGTTAGCTATAATATTAGAGTCTATTTACCTATTATTAAACTTAAAGGTAATAATATTATCTAGGACATCGCATAGGTTTTTATTGATATTTTAATTCTTAAGCGGGTTACGAGCATTTTAAAGTTTTAATATTTCACATAACTATAACTCACTTAAAAACCAAAATATCAATAAAAGCTTATGAGATGCCCTAGATAATATTATTACCTTTAAGTTTGATAATAGGTAAATTGACTCTAATATTAATACTAACAGCAATTGATTCTGCTGAACGCAAATTCCCTATGTTTTACGTTTGTAAGACAGAGAGTCGGAGATAACATCATGTGGGTATGACGCCCTCCTAAGCGTTTGTCTTTGTACATTATTTATAGTCAAATATTTATTTTATAACGTTTTTGAAAATACATTTAGTCAATAGTCTCATTAAAACAAACCATTTTGAATTGACACTCAAAACATCTATAAACTTCATTAAACAAGAAGAAAAAGTATCTTTTCACAATAACAAGTTATTAAGTTTAAATATTTTATTTAGAAAAGAGTTTATATCCATGTAAATTATAAAATAGTCTCAAATTTTATTGCTAAAAATAGTTCATGAAATATTTTAATAGAATTAGTGTTATAATGATAGACGTTTTTGATATACTTGAATCTAGAAAAAAATATTTGTATATTGGCTTAAATATTTCTATTATTTGATTTGAACTTTAATTATAAAATAATTAAAACAATTTAATGATTGTTTTTAATTGCTTATAGATTACATTACTTAGAAAATTAACTGTAAATGCTTATTAGGAAGTTTTCGAGTACACTTATAATTTATATATGTTGTACAACTATAGTTCAGTGAGAGAACGCGCCGATTCTACGCATCCCCCCGCGTCACCATGCTATCAAAACTGGTTCAATTATGGCTGGGTATCATTGGGAAATGCGCAGAAAAACTGTTTTTGGTCGGTTTGCGACGTGTTTTCTCGCTGGACTAAGTATATGTATATGTGATTCTAGATAACCTGATAATTGAGCCGGGCTATAACATAGTTATAAACTGAATATTTAAGTAATTTACTGCTAAGAATATAAATAATTTTGTTTGGTTAGAACAGGCCCGGTTTAGTCTAATTGCCGGATAATTGAGTGCACATTTTCAAGCAAAATTTTGATTAGGAGTGGGGGTGGAGAAACATTAATAAACATAATGCAAATTATATGTGTTAAAAGTTATAATGTAAAAATTCATAAACACGTATTTCACAGAATTATTTATTGATGGATTTGAAAAGTTCTAGAAATTGTTAGCGTATAAAAATAAATATTTTTTTCTAATTAAAAAAACCTGTGTTGACTTTTCGTGCACAATTGTGGATTCGTCAAAAATAACTACAAATCGTGTGTGTCAGTAAATTTTAATAGGTACTGTTAGAAATATTACTTCAGAACTTAAAAACAAATATTTTTGAAAACCTATAAATAAAGCGATAATTTTATAATTCCGTTCATAAATTTAAATTTAATCCGTTTAAGTGTAAATTAATTTTAAAAGCTACGGTTATTAGTATTTAAACTAAATTTGAAGCAATCTAAAACAAATGCATCCATTTTATATTTTAGATTTTTGAACAGTGTTATGATGTATCAAAAGGATCTGTAGAAAAAAGTAAGGCTATGATGAAACAAATCGAGACTAACGCACATGTTAGACTTGATCTTTTACCAAATTCATTTTCTGGAGTTAGGAGTAGGTAAATATCTTTCACATCTTATCTAATCTTCTCTATTATGTCATTGTCCGTCGTTTAAATTAAATTAAATTATTTAAAAATCTGTTATAGGTTGCCTATGTCGTCATGCAAAGTTGTTCAAAAAACTGTTAAAAAATGTGATAATAAGAAATATAAAAAAAAATTATCATTACTTTTAAAACAAAGAATTGATGACAAGAATTTAATATTATTTGGTAAATATAATTCGAAAAAAGATAAAAAAATCCTCTACGGAAAAACAATTATTCCTGTTATAATACCTAAAATAGATGAGAATTATGATACAGCAAGTCCGGTTAGTGAACATTTTGAAAGTGAAAATAATTGTTATCGCATTACTAAATCTTGTAGTCTATATTCCAAGCAGAACAATTCCTTAAGAGTAACTAAAGTTTCTAAACCAAGCTCTGATCGTATTGTCCCAAGAAATTCTATTTCATGTAAAAATAACCTGATAAGGTGTTATGGTAAAATTATAGTTCCACAATTAAAAATGGACGTAAGTGCTTATAATTCCCAAGAATCTATGTTGAAAATAGTTCATGATGTTGAAAAAATTATGATTCCACAAATAAAAATAGATGAAACTGTTCAAGATGCCCAAGGTTCTGCATTGAAAACAAATATTGTTGTTGAAGAAATTATGATTCCGCAATTAAAAATAGATAAAACTGTTCAAGATGCCGAAAGTTTTGCATTGAAAACAAATATTGTTGAAGAAATTATGATTCCGCAATTAAAAATAGATAAAACTGTTCAAGATGCCGAAAGTTTTGCATTGAAAACAAATATTGTTGAAGAAATTATGATTCCGCAATTAAAAATAGATAAAACTATTCAAGATGCCCAAGGTTCTGCATTGAAAACAAATATTGTTGTTGAAGAAATTATGATTCCACAATTAAAAATAGATAAAACTGTTCAAGATGCCGAAAGTTTTGCATTGAAAACAAATATTGTTGAAGAAATTATGATTCCGCAATTAAAAATAGATAAAACTATTCAAGATACCGAAGGTTCTGCATTGAAAATAGTTCATGATGTTGAAAAAATTATGATTCCACCAATAAAAATGGATAAAATTGTTCAAAATGCCAAAGAATCTGCATTGAAAACAAATATTGTTGAAGAAGTTATGATTCCACAATTAAAAATGGACGGAATTGTTCAAAATTCTAATGAATTCTCGTTGAAAACTAATATTGATGTCGGGAGAAATATAATTCCACAATTAAAAACATACGGAATTGTTCAAAATGTTAAAGAGGCTGCGTTGAAAATTGATGAAAATAGTACGGTACCACAATTACCAATGGACGAATGTGTTAAAAATGTCAAAGATTCTGCGTTGGAAATAGTTACTGATTGTGAAGAGATTATAATTCCACAATTGAAAATGGAAGGAAATAATGAAAATACTAAAATTTATGCATCGGATACGAATATTGATGTTGGAGAAATAATTGATTTAGAATCAGAAAAGTATATAATTACTTCAAATACTATCGATTCTCAAGTTAATAAAATAGAAAATGTAAATACTAATGATATGAACCAACAATCCGAAATATTGAACTATGATGTCAATATAGTGATTAAAATTGGAAATCTTATTGACCCTGAAGACAAAGTATTTAAAAATTCTATAGTTAAAGATTTGGCCACATATTTTTTAAATGATGATTTTCTACACAAAGTCCATGCCCTATGGAAAACTACAGAATCGGATCTTGTTGGAGAGTTAGTTGTTAAGCTTCTTACCATGTTTAATGACATCGAATATAATATGGCACTATTTTCCGGTTGTTTAATTTCCATATTTCGTGAAATTGCTCGTAAGTCTTCAATTCCTCCGTGTAAAATAAAATTAAAATTGATTATGTTCCTTGATGCTATTAAAAAATACATTAAATTTCATGATTATGAATTATGGAGAAATTGGTTTTTGCCTAGTATGTTCTTCGATTGGTGTTTTATTGTAGCCTACACATTCATGAACACTGATAATGATTTCATGATAGATCTTAACAAGAAGTCAATTATCATAAATGCAACAACATACTATAAAATGGTTAAACAATGTAAATATTTTTTTATTAATCAAGATTCTAAACCAATCAAGTCGCTTAAAAAAAAGGGTATATTTGAATTAACAAGAATTGATGATCTGCTTGAAATCGATGATTTACATTCAGTACAAAGTGATAACACAGTAATACCAAATACCTCTATTAACATATCTTCAACAGAACCTAAACACAAAAAACCCAAAATAGATGACTGTATAGAAACTATTAATCATACTGTACAGGAAAGTTTAGAAGAAGTATGTCCTACTCCAGTTAATCCTAGAATATATGTAAATCCTAAATATAATATTTCAAATTCATTTATTAAAACATTAAATTGGTTTAATTCTGACGTCACTGAACTTAGAAATAAATTAAATGCTGTAATATTTAACGAATGTATTGACAGTTCTATTGTAGTCCAAAATAACGTTGATGATAATATACTACCATTAGATGATAAACTTGGAAGTGTAGTTACAAGTGAAACTAATAAACCAATAAAAAGAAAAAAATCCTGTACACAAGTTGAATCTCCACGTGTATTTTTCACCATTGCAAATGATCCGAAAGAGTTTAATATAACTTGTGGTTCATCAATGGTCACTCAAAATCCAAGTTCATCAGCAGTCCCTCAAAATGCAAATTTGTCAAAAGTTCCTCAGAATTCTAGTTCACTACCAATCTGTCAAAGTTCAAGTACATCGCCAATTTGTCGAAATTCGAGTTTATCACCTCAAAATTCAAGTTTATCTACAATCCTTGCAAATAATCCGAAAGAGTTATATATCACTTATGATTCATCAGTGGTCACTCAAAATCCAAGTTCACCAACAGTCCCTCAAAATGCAAGTTTATCAAAAGTTCCTCAAAATTTAAGTTCATCAACAATCCTTGCAAATAATCTGAAAGAGTTTAATATTACTTATAGTTCATCAAAAGTCCTTCGAAATTCAAGATCATCAAAAGTCCCCCGAAATTCAAGTTCATCTACAGTCCTTCCGTATGGAAGTTCAACAACAATTCTTCAAAATTCAAGTTTTTCAGTAGCCCCAATAAATCTGAATCAACATTACAATAATATTTTATCCAATAATACTCAATTTACAGCAACTTTGGAAACTGTGATTACTCGGACTTCAAATTCATCGACAGTCCCTCAAAATTCAGGTTCATCATCGGTCTCTCAAAATTCAAGTTTGTCGACAGTTCCTAAAAATATATGTCCATGTTACAATAATCATTTAATTAATACTCAATTTCCGGAAACTATGCAAACGGTAATTCCTCAAACTTTAAATTCATCAACAGTCTCTCAAAATTTAAGTTCATATTACAATAATATTTCTTCCAACTATACCCATATTTCGAATAGTAATCAAAATAGTTTATCAATTTCTAATGTTACACAAACTTCAAATTCGAGGAGTACACATCTACCAGTTGATATAAATGCACAGTCGTCAATAACTACTCTGCCTCCAGTTTCTTTAAATAAATGGCCATCAAATTTCTATCAGCAATCGACTACTACGAATTCACAGCATCTAAAGGCAGTAAATACATGGCCATCAAATCTCTACCATCAATCGACTGCTACAAATTCACAGCCTCTAAAAGCAGCAAATACATGGCCATCAAATCTCTACCAGCAATCAACTGCCACGAATGTACAGACCCCAAAAGCAACAAATACATTCCAAACAAATTTAACAAATACGAAGAACGTTTATAAAAATCCGTGTCATGACCCTTCATGCTGTGCTCACTTTAAATTATACACAGATTCTGCCCCATCATATTTGCAGTCGCCATATAAAGAAAATATTCCATTAACCACTACGCATCCTCAACTTTCTAATGCATGCACATATTCTACAAACAACATTCAACCAATATCGAGAGAAGTAGTAGGAAGAACTGCAGCAAGTGTGACATCAATTAACAACGCCTATACTCAGAAATTAAATGAAAAATATAATAATTATAACTATGGAAATAGTCTTGTGAATCATTATGGCTTGCAATCTTCCGAACATAATCATCAGGTAATTAAACATCATCATTATTATATAGACTTGTTTAGTTACTACTTAAAATTTAAATTTTATTGATGCAAAACACATTAAAACATAGAGTGAAATATAAATAAAGTTTGAAATAAAGCACCAAATATGATTAAAGACATGGTAGGTGATATTATTATTGAGAGTATAAGCAATATGGTGCAGAATAAAGATACGCGAATATATAGCTTGATATAGTATGAGAAATAGTTTCAAGAAAGAAACTTCAGTTTAAAATTGTTAAAATATGGAAGGAAAAAGCAGCAGTTAGTTCGAAATAAGTGAAAAGTACAGTATGAGAAAAACAATTTACACAATAAACTGTATGAGAACCAGCGAAAATAAAATAAAAGGGAAAATTAGTTGAAGTATATGTTGGCCAAAAAAAAAAAAGCTCAGAGATTAACCGAAAAAATATGAAGAGGCAGAATAGAGAAACTAGCTGTTGAGAATAAAAGGAGTTAGGGAACAGAGTTACATGAAGGTATAGGACTAGAGTAATTGACCATATTTGATTGGGATAGAAGGACAAAGAAGAATAGAAGATTGAAACTCAAATGCTTTCTTTTGAATAAAGATCAATAACATAGTTTTTTAAATTCTGCCATTTAAATTAAAATGTATAAGTTTTAAATTTATAAATATTGTATAGGTTTCACCAGATTTGCCTGATGCGCAATTACCTAACATGCCAAATCATCAGGATTCTGATACTAAAAATAAAACGGTAAATATTGATATTAATTTTTCATATATTATGGAATAAAGATTTTAACAGTAGTTTGAAAATAAACCAGCTTTTAGCATCTGTTGATTTTACAATGATTTGTATTTTTGAGAAGGCAGAGGACGGTGAACAAGATTTATCCACATTTGTATGTAGCCTCACTGACAGATTTAAGTTTATAATGATTTTATTTTAATAAAATGTTTAATTAGAATTTGTAGGTATTATATCCTTGTATTAGATTTGCAGAATAAATTTTTATTTTAACTATATTTTAATACTTAAAAGATTGAATTTCTACTAATATAAAAATAATTTAATTGATCTAATTTTTAGTGTATGGCTGCCAATTGTACAAATATTTCCTGTTTTCGTTGTGATTCTTGTATGGCAGCTTTTTATTGCGGTACACAATGTCAAGTAAGATTTTATGTTGTTTATATTCCTTGTAAAATCAATTTTTAGCCTCCTAACACGTTGACCTCCATACACTCTTTGTCGTCTTGATTGCTAAGAAGTTTTCATGTCTCCCGAAAAATTTGAAAAATTTTTAAGTCATGGTGATTACTGATCAGTAAAGAAATCACTGTCCTCATCGTTAACATATAATTGGATAACAAAACAATTGATCGGGTACAACAATATACATATTTAGGAAGTATACTAACGAGTGACAGTAGATGTTCGGTAGAAATAAGACGGCGAAGAGAGGCTTCTATGTTCGGTAGAAATAAGACGGCGAAGAGAGGCTTCTCACAAAAAAACAGCTACTCACGAATAAAAATCGATTTTAGGTCATAATATCGAAAAGAAAAATAGCGAAAAAAAATATTATTATAATAAGTATAATAATGGAAGGAAGAATTAATGGACACAAAGGAAGAGGAATACATTCATAGGAGAGATAATTGGAATGGCCGGATGCAACGGGTATTCACATATGAAGACTAGCATTTAATAGAGAAGAGTGGAAGTCTATTTTTTCGCAATGATAAGGCTTAGGCTTTTAGAAAAGAAGGAGACGAAAAATTTTGCTGAAATTTAAAATTAGATCTCTTGATGATATTAAGTAACTCAGAAAAAAACACCACGGCGGTCAACGTGTTTTAATAATTTTTTAAGAAATACGTATGTAACTAAAAAACAGGGTTGTTCTAATGTATTTTAGGTCATTTATTTTATCAATTCCTAATATTTATATCAAGTACTCAATCTATTAATATTATAGTATGCAGAAATTTAAAATGTACAATTAAGTAAATAGTTAAATTTTCTGTTTCAGAAATCTGATTGGCATTACCACAAAAATGAATGTCGTCGTTTTTAACTATCAAAATTATTATTATTTATTATTTTTATAATACTGTTCATTATACTTCGGTATTTTTTTATCATTTAACCTTCAACTGCATCTTCATATGTAATTAAATTTAAATTATAACCTAATTTATTTATATTTATGTATTTAATAATTAAATGTTTGTGACATGAGAATAATTATTATTCTAATAAATATTATTATTATTTTCATGTGTTATGCAGTAAAAATAACTAAGCATAATTTGTTATTATATAGTTGACTACTTATTTATTATTGTCTATTTTATTATTATTTGTATATCTACTGTTATTTATAAAATTGTATTAAAAGGCTGACTAAACTTTAAATCAGTTTAAATAAAACTTTTGATTTTTGTTTGTTATTCAACTTTCCTATAATTACAATAATTAAGAGGTTGAAATCCAAAGAGTGTGTGAAGATGATACAGTTAGTAGGTAGTATTACAACTTGACGAGTTTTTCATGCATACAATGTTGTTTCAATTAAAGTTTGCAAATATTAACAATGACTTATTATGATACACCGTGTATCATAGGGATATTTGATTATAATTGTCATTAAAAATACATTTGAATGTGTCATATTATTTCGATACAATCTGCATGTGGTCAATAATCAAAATTAGTACCAAAAAATAATGGAGTGGGGGCAGTGCCGCAATAACTGGATGTGTTGCGTGTATCAAATACACGGGTCCAAGGCCCTAACCTTTAATGGGGGACCCAATGATAAGATATTCAAGTGGGGGGCATTAATTTTATTTATACACGGGCCCGAATTGGTGTAGTTGCGGAATTGAGTGGGGAGCCTAATCATTACTCATCGATTTTTAAGGGATTCATAATTTTGAATTACTTAATAGTAAATACATTTTTAAATGAGTATTAAAAGATGACTTTGAATTGATTATTATAGTTAAAACAATATGAAAAATTAAAAAATCCTTGGAATTTAAGTTTATACGAGGTGTGGCTATTAAATAACGAGACTGGTTACGAAAAAGTGTTTTGTTATAAAAATTATTCTATATTCAAATGCTCCCCTTCAATATACTCCCCTCCCCTCGCCACACACCTTTCCATACGTTTTTTCCATCAAAGCAATGCTGGAAGTCTTCTTTAGTGAAGGCCTTTAGGAGCTCTGCCGTTTTTTATTTTACCGCTTCCATCGACTCAAATCGAGTCCCTTTCAAAGCAGATTTTATCTTTGGGAACAAAAAAAAGTCGCATGGTGCCAAATCTGGCGAGTACGACGGCGCGTGTTCGAGCACTGGAGTGCGCTTACCGGCCAAATACTGCTTCACAGATAGCGCGTTATGGGCAGGTGCGTTGTCCTTGGTGCAAAATCCACGAGTTGTTGTTCCACAACTCGGGCCGTTTCTTACGAACTCTTTCTCGCAGTGTTGACAAAACTGATAAATAGTAAATCTGGTTGACAGTCTGACCCTCTGAAACCCATTCAGTCATCACGATACCGTTAATGTCAACAAAAAAAAACGATCAACATTGCCTTAAATTTTGATTTGGACATCCTTGCTTTTTTGATTCTGGGCGATTCAGGTGTCTTCCAGTGCATCGATTGTCGCTTTGTTTGAACATCGTATTAAAAAATCCATGTTTAGTCACAAGTTATAATATTTTTCATCAGTCCGGGATCTTCATTTAACTTTTCAAGGAAATCTGAGCAGGTTAGGTTAGGTACTGTAGTGCGTTTCGCGGATTAGAGTCTCGACTGCAGCGCGACCAGTAGTTTACATCGGTAAGCATACTCAACATGTGTACTCAAAACCGAGCGCATATTTAATCACTTCATACAGCACCTAGCATATCAAGTTTGAACGATACTGAATTTTAATTTTTTAGGCACCGGCCGCGGCTACAGTGAATCTCTAGTTTTATGAAACGTACTATACAGTATATTATATTAAAGATGCAATATATACACAATGTCAAATTATTGATTAAATATCATGTTGATAAAAATAAGAAATGATAGCCAATTAGTATAGACGAATAACAATAATTTTAGTTATTCAATTTTAAATTGTATTATGTTTCTGTTTAAATTCATAATTATTATATAATCGAAATACATAAGTACCGAAATATAAATTAATTATACTTGTAGCAAGACCGTAATTTGAGTGGGTGTTATTTAAAACATAACATTATTTATATCTAATTATATATTATTTATTTTGGAATTATTTTATGTTTGAACCCATTAAAAGTGCTAAATACGGTCTTGTTTAAAAAGCGAATGCTTTCATTTTGACGAGATTCAAAATATATAGGATGCAGCCAAAATCAGCTGTTTTCTGGCTTATTCTAATAATATATCGGGACTCTTAATTATATGAACTATATAGTATAAGCTAAAGATGGTGGATATTTATAGCCTCTAGTCAACCGACCGGGTGCTGTGCAACATCCTTCAGCTTTTTTGTGGCTATACTTGTTATTTTAGTTCACAGCGAATACGAAAATCCCGATAATTGGCGAGCGAGTGCGTGGTTTCCAGCATTACTGTGATCTTGCTGATCATTAAATAACACGTGTTGGATAACCTGTTGTTTCGTTTAATATTCAAACAACATATTTCCTGATAATATAGTTGCCAGTGCTTGGAAGGAAACCCGCTTGGAAATCCATTCCTTTGATTTCGTTCCATTTTTAGGAACTTATAGGGAACGTAGTTCCTCTTTCACGTTTAGAAACGTACTGGAATTTTGTTCACTTTTTAGAGAAACATGAACGATTTTTTTTGTTCCTTCCTTCGTTCATTTATTTTTAAATAAAAGTAATTAAATTAAATTTAGAACTAAAAGGAAAAAATATATAGCTTCTTTATATAAATATATTAAAGCAAAATAAAATCTATATTTAAATACACTATAACACTGTACAATATAATGATTAATATACACTATAGTCTATAATAATAGTTAAATGTACAGAAGTACAGTTTTTTATATAAGTTAAAACTATTACTAAATAACAGTGTGTTATGTTAAAAATTAAAACAATTATAATATAAAAATGTACCTTTGTTTTTTTTATTTTATTTTACACTAAAAAGGAACGAGGAATGGAACTATTTCCTTTGGAATGAGTAAAAGTGCCGTTGTTGACTGGAATAATTATTTACGTGAAGTGTGCGTTTGGGAAATTGAAATTGGTAATAAAGAAATTTGTGGTTTGAATTTAATTGTGGAAATTGACGAAAGCCTTTTTGTACGTAGAAAAAACAATGCAGGTCGTATACTTCTTCAACAGTGGGTAATTGGAGGCATTTGCCGATAAACTTAAGAATGTTTCATTGTGTGGTGTACCTGATCGGTCTGAAAAAACTTTATTACCATTAATCCAAAAGTTTATTCTCCCGAGGTCCTTAATATTTTCGGATAGTTGAAGATCGTACAATAAAATTCAACAATTAGGTTATCTACATATTGTATTAGCCTAGTAGGTAGGTTAATGCTATGAAAATATAATGTAATTTGTATAAGCACTATAAGCATAACTTAATTTTACATAGGTTGTAGGTAAATACATACACAATATACCATCGTGGGAATGTCAATTTATGCACACATCAAGAATTACATTCTGCAAATAATGGCATTACTTCTCGGCTCTCGTATTGCTTTTGTTGCGAGCTTCCTTATACATGGCGTCCCCATTATTATTCTCCTAAACCTGAAGTCCATAATTTAGTTACAGCCTCATCGCTATTGCGTATTGTTTAGAAAGGTATTGAATTCATAACTGTAATTGTGTGAGATTGCGATTATAATGGTGTACTATAAAAGATAATTCAAAACCCTTTGGCCCGTATAATCCAGTTATTCGTGAACTACAACTTAAAATAATTATTGATTCCTATTTCCTATCTCTATACTTGCACTGAGTTGCACACCATGATCCACAATGACGAGCCTAAAGATTTTCCGTAACTGTGAAACAACATATTATTATTATTATTATTTCTGAATTTCTGGATAATTCTTAGAATCGTTACGACGGCAATTATGGCTATTACAACTCATAAAATTCCACTAAGTAATTATAAATTATACAATAGATATGAGTGATAGGTAAGTATTGTAGGGGTGTAATTATACTGATTTTATATTACAAATATAGCTATCAGGTGAGCGTGTTCATTATCATATTACAGATTCGATGGGTAATACTGTAATAGAGCAGTATTTTCATAACAAATGAGTACAACTGTACACTGATTATAAAAAATACAAGAAAATCTTTGAATAAATATTATATATACAATAAGAACAGAATCACGTAGGTGCCTAATTAGTAATTAGAGTACATACATTTTAATAAGTTGTTTGACCTTTCATAACATCAGTTTTTAATGTTTTTATCCATCCACGTAATATTATAATATTGTATTTTTTTCTGAAAATATATAAATCATTTTCAGCTATATCATTTGGTAAGGAATAGTAGTGATATATACACGGTTATTAGTACCTATTTATCAAGTAACTACCTAATAGTATATGTTTTATCTAAAATATTATGCGATAATGCTGACTTCGGAATTATTATTAATAGTTATCAAATAGTTATTAAATGTACATAGATTATAGGTTATTTGATTTTTGTACACTATGTCTATAACTTGTGATTTATCGTTTATGCCGATACCGAAGAATAATTATAATTTTGAGTGATTAATATGATATCTAAATATTATTATATAAGCTATTATTATTAATTTTATCAGTATTTCGTAGGGATCGAAAACAATTGTATTAGCATATTTTAAACTGTAATTTCTTCACTGTATCAATTGCTATTACACGTATAACATACACTATACTATACTAGCTACTGTCTACTACAATGTATTATTATTATTTACTAGTTGCCCGAACTTCCTTCGAAAGAAATTATTTTTTTATAATTTAATTAAAAAACATGGGACTATTTTTTGGCTATATAAATAATATAATATAATTACATATTGTAGTTATTGTTATTGCTAATTTCTGAAAAATATATATCCTACATTTTGAATTCAATCACTGGAGTGGTCAATTTTTTTCTTTTTATTATAAAATAGAGATAAGGTAGAAAAAAAATGTAACAATAAATTATTTGTTCAATAAAAAATACATATTTCGAATGGAAAAATACAAGTGTAAACAAATAAATAATTAATAATAATAATAATAATAACAATAATAATAAATAAACAAACCAATAGAATATTTAGTTTGAATTTCAATAAATTACAGAAGATAATATAGACAATAATACAATTCTACCAATAATTCTATTTTCTACTGCTTGACGTTCGAGATTTAATCTGATTTCTTTAAATGTAAAAAAAAAGACTTATCCTTATCAGTAATATATGAAAATAATTGATAATTAGATAATCTATATATATAATTATTATTATTATTATTATGAGAGGAAGCGATAAGCTCAGAGACGTTCAAAACCGGTTTTCTTTGTCTCCAAAATCAGGTTAGATTCTTATATATAATATATAGATATTGCTCCTAACGTGGATTCAAATGACTCAATGACATTATATTACGTCTTAGGATCGTGCTGTAAGTTGCATCCAAAAACCACACAATTTTAATTTTGACCCTAAAAGGTCTATAGACGAAAACCGCACAGCTTATCGATCATTTGGGCGTCATTCGCTTACCGTTTCAACCTTTTATAGCTGTTCAGTATGTCAATTGCTCCCATAGGTCGATTAGGTAAATTATTTTTTCTTACCTTTTTATGTTTCGATTGCGTCCAATTGTATGATATATAAGCATACAATTTTGTAAAACGAATAGTCATTGTTAATAATTATTTTGTAAATAATAATAATACAAAAACCAATAAAAACAAATCTAAATATATAGAAATAAATAATTTAAATAATACATTTCTAGTTAGTGTTTTAAAATAATATATTTCTTGTCAGTAATATAAAATAATATTAATACAAAAATCAATAAAATTAAGTCCAAATATGACATTTAAAAAAAGGTATTATAAAGGGGTTATAATTTTATTATTTAAGTTGTTTATTTTTTATCAATAAATTTCTGTTATTTCAACTACTTTGCTCTGCGTTTCACAGGTATTAAATTATGACTTGACGTTATTTCTATGTATGGATCTGTTTGACATTGTTTTAAAATATTTAGAAATTGATGGTGATATTAATGAATATTGGGATATGATGTGTAGAAAAAAGAGTTAAATTTTGAATGAAAGCTTTCGCAAGCGTGATAAAATGTTCGTAAACTCATCAAGTAAAAACCAATTTATGTTTAAATATACCTCCACACCATGTATGACAAAAATATTAGATTTAATATGTAAATTTATCTGTCAAATTAACGCTTACCTATTATACAATAAGACACAATCGGAACACGGAAAAGGTGGAAAAAAAATCGTTTACCTACATCTAGGACGCAATCGACAAAATCCAGATCATTTTATAACAAATTACTGCACATTTATAGTGGGTTAAAACACTAGTGAAAATAGTGAAAAGATAAGTACTATACAATAATCAAGTCTTTAGTTGTCACTAAAGTTGCCTATTTATTTTTAGGAGCATTTGTTTCAATTTGTTTCAATTTTAGAATTTTTACATGACGGAGATCGTATAAAGTTTTTAAATAACGTCGGTAGCCGGTTTCAGCCAATCAAACTTTGTAAGTTTTAAATTTTTTCTTATATGAAATATGAGCCCAATGAGAATAAATAATTAATTATACATATACATATGCGTTTTTGTTTATCGAATTTGGAGTCAAAATCATAACTGTGCGGGTTTTGAGTACGATAATTTTTAAAATTATGCGGTTTTAACCAATTAAATGTGTGCGGTTTTGTCCTGTATTTTATCAAAAGTGTGCAGTTTTTTGAGTCAATTTCGCTGTAATTTTTTTTATTAGGTACCTATGCGTTACTACTATAGTGAGATTTTCTTTTTACGTGTTTATTTGTCAACTCAACGATTATTTAGACTTAGTGTCCGACATTTTAATATTCTGATAAAATAGTTTTATAGTTTTAAATAAAAGAAAAAAACAAATTGTTTACGATAATATTTTATGGAGTCTAACATGAATGTGTTTTAAAATCACGCACTATGCACATTTCTGAAATGTATTAGTGATGATTTATCTGCATTCTACAATAATAAAGGTATATGCGTCAACGCGTCGTAAATATCGTAAATGACATGATTATTTTTTAAGTCTCGTAAATTTTTTATTGCTTTTTACCATTCCTAGAAATTTTAAGCATTAACTTAAACCATAATAACTGGCATAACTGCATACCTAAGTTAAAAAAAGTAAGTAAAAAATAAATGACGTGTTAGGTACCTATAATACCTACCTATTCAATTATCTATGGTTTTACTCGTATAATTTAAGATATTATTAAGTAATTACTAATTTTAAACATAATAATGGATTAAAAAATAAAAAAAATAAAATACGGTATATATTTAATCAATATAATTATGTTTGTAGTGATAACGAACGGTCAGAACTACGTACATATTTGAAAAACAACATATGTGTGTGTGAGTGTGTGTGTGTGGGCGCGCGCGCGTATATTGAGATTAGGTGTGCACACGTGCAGTGAATATTTCAACATCTATATTTATAGAACTTTTCACATTATTTTGTTGGTTCTATCTGTTGTGAATATTGTCCAATTAACAAATTTTACAATATTATAATCCGTGATTTACTCTGAGAGTTTTTCAATATAAAAATTCTTAATACAAGTTGTGTTAATTTTCAAATAATTGTAATATTTTACATATCTATAATAATGTATAACACAGACAATGTTATTTCATTCAAATTTGATATTTAAACTGTAATACTGTTAGACTATAATAATATTTATTATACTTAAAAGCTGCCTACAATTGTTAAGACAAAAAAATGAACACTACCTAGTTTCTGCTATAATAAAATAGTCCGACACGATTATTTAAACATTAGACTATAACTCGCGTGCGTTTTTTGTTGTTAACTTATTTCATTTTCAAGACAATTAAAAACCATTATACAATGAAATATTATAAATATTGTATAATAATGTAACATGGTCAATACATTACTAATTAAACCACCGATACTATATACCTGCGATTTCAAATTTACTGAAAATCAAAGCATTATCTTGATTATTTATCGTATTCGTATATATAAATTTTATAAATCAATATTGTGCAATGTGCCAATGTATTATCACACTGTTTCTTAACTCAAATAGATAATCTACATGAATATGAGATATTGTCAAATTGAAGTGATTCTTAAACGTTACCGACTAAATATTTAAAATGACGTAAAAAAATATACCAATGCATATAAATCTTTTCCCTTATCATTATTATGTTCTTCGATCGATTCTGATTCTGCCATTTATACCAAAAATGAAAAAAATGTCTATTTTTTAGTTTGATATTTGATTTACTAAATTAAGCACGATTTGTAGTTATCGCAAAAATGACAAATGTGTACAATAACTGCAGTTATATAATTACAGGTTTTGAAGAATAGCGAGTGACTTTTAATATAATTTATAAGGTTATAGGTATACATTATCAATAAACGAATAACATTTACCTATATAATAATAATTAACCAATATAAATTATTATATATGTTACCTAGCTATATATTATAATTATATTATACTGAGTGATTCTTTTATCAAACAACACTCATTATTTCAGTTTATCAATGTTTTTAAAAATATTTTTTTTTAGTAATTTCAATAATAAAACAACATTTTTAAAAAGAAAATATAATTTACTATTTTTATCGTTAATTTTTTTGTTTTTTTTGAATGACACCATACATTTTTAATATTATATTCTGAAGCAGAATATTTTTGTAGTATTTCGATATGTTAAATCGAAATTCTGTCAAGTAGTTTATGACTTTATGAGTAATAAATAATTTAAGTTTAGTTGAGTGGAGTGGAACGGAGATACCCCGCAAAATGTTGTTAAACTTTCAATAAATACTAATTTTTACCTAAATTTTCTAATATATTAATATTGCTTAATCATTTATTTTGACCTTGTAGCGTAGGTAAATGTATTAAATGCACGGGTTTGCTCAATTCGTAAAAAGATTTTCTAATGAATTGTATGATTTTTATTTTTAAAAATGTTATGATTTTTAGAGTTATTAGTACTTTTTCTTACATGCGTATATGCAAATAATACAAATAGAGTTTAATTTTGGATTTGGACCCACATGCAGACATAATGAACGTAGGAACTACAGAGGAAACTATCAAAATATAATGTCTGTCGTGCCCAATAAATCAATATTGAGCTTTAATAATATATTATTAGTTATTACAAATTAATAATAATAATTACATTAAGAGGCCGTTCTGGTAAAAGTGAAACGTATACAACGCTCAAGAGATCTATTATTATGGTACATTTATCATGCATGTGGGTACATTTATAAATGTAATTATTATAAATTACCAACAGGCTACCATTCTAAAAATAAATAATTTAACTTTACTATACAATTGTACCATATGCGGACGTAAACTTTGGTCGTGGGGTATGTGGCTGATAAAATATGCTCACCAAAAATATAATAAATACCCCTATATTAAAGCTTATTAATTATTATATTGCTTTACAATTTTAATGACAAGCATTTTTATAATCGCTGCTTTTAATTACATTTAAATAGTTTTTTTTTTTTATCAAAAACATCGCGAACGTTATTATATTTTATCATAATTATACAATAATGCATTATGCCATATTATATTATTATTATTACATTTTTAAACAATACTACAGTAACTAACTATGTACCGTGTAAGGCCGCACACCAAAAGAGCAAAACTGTTCAGAACTGGTCGAAACATATTGTTTCAAACAGCTCCGAACAAATTTCATTCCCACTGACAAAACAAAACAAAACAAGACAAAATAATTTCCTACTCATTTTTGTTTTTATACACCAGTCGTCAAGATGACTTATGATGAAGATGATGTTGTTGTACCGCTTTTGTAGCAATTTTTATTAAATAGTAAATAAATGAAAATAAACGTCAACGTAAAATTTGGGTACACGAAATAAATAAAAAACGTATAGAAAATAATACAATTTTGAATTTTTTGGCTGAATTGCGTAAAGATGAGTTAAAATTTAAAAATTTCACTCGTATGAGTTCAACTACTTAATGAAATTGGTTTGCAATAAGATCACAAGACACAAATTTTCGTAAAAGTATAGATCCTGCTGAAAAATTGTTAGTAACCTTGAGGTAAGTTCAAATAATAATACTATAATTAAATACTAGAAATATTTATTAATCAAACTTTAAACTGAAGTAAATGTAAAACAAATGTACATAATAAGTATTCAAAATAATTAATAAGTAGGTAGTCAGTATGTTGAACTATTTGATTATGAATATCCGGGTGGGCTGAAAGTATAGTTGTAAGTTTGAAATTCCTGTACTAGTACATGTGATGTAGTACTACCATATGATACTTTATCATTACTTGCTGATTCTTGAGCTTCTTGACTGTCGATGTACGAGTTTAAAGTTGTTAACACAAACTGGTGCTGGTTTTTTCCATTTAATTTTTTAAAATCAGGCAAAAGACTTTTAAAAAATAGTAAATCAACATCTTCAACAACTGACTTATTTGTTTTTAAACGTAAAAGTTCAATCATAGGCCCTGCAACTTATTCCGCAGCCAAATTTTTAGTTTGAGTTTTTTTTGGTTTTTTAAATACAGGTTCAGAAGATACCAGCTCTTGCCTGTCAATTAAAGATGTAGTATTTGTACCTTCATTTTCAATTTCATTAATGCTCTCATTGAAATCTGCATTTTCTGTACTTTTCTCAGTATCAGTTGCCTCATTTTCATCATCAGATGCCTCCAGATTACTTAATGTTTGCTTGTGCTGCATCATAAAACTTGAAAAAAACGACATTTCCTTGAATAAATACCACTTTTTTTTTCTCGAAGCAGCAGAACCAGATTTTTTTGATTTTTCTTCACGTAATGCGCTTGCAAAACTATTACGAAGACACGCCCACTTACTTTTACACTATGCCACTAGAAAATGTATGTTAAATTAATTACTGTTATATGCATTTAATTTTTGACAAACTGCATCAAAATCTCGAAAACTGTTAATGTATAGATTGAGCGGAGCGATGAATGTATTGGTTTTATAATGATATGTGTTGTTTTTTTTTTTGCATTTATCATCAAATTTTAGGAGAGTGAAAATGCTTAGAATTTCAGTATCTTCAAAAGACAGTATCTTTTCTCGTGGGAAGTGAACCTAGTAGGTACTTTGGGTTAAGTATTGAAAAGAGCCAGAAAAATAAAAAATAAAAACTAATGAAAAACGGGAATTTTTACGCAAAAACAGTTTTCAAAAAAATCGATTCTTTTATATGGTTGCAATTCAAAAAACGAATCACTGTGAATACTTGAAAGTTTTACAAAATGTTTAAATTAGCATTATCTATACACGGTTAAATTTTCAAATTATATTGACTTTTTTTGAATTATTTATAGACAACTGAAATTATCGAATTATCGTGAGTATTTTTTTTTTTTTAAACGTCAATAAAAGAATATTGGTGAACAAAAAAAACTTGAAAATTTAATACAAGGTTTCTTATAAGTTTTTCTTATTGTAGTTAAAAAAAAATTCAAAAATCATTGGTCACAATTTTTTTTATAAGCGTTAAAGTTTAATTTTTTACGAAATATTTACAAGTAATTTTGTAGTTGAAAATTCATAAAAATTTAAAATTTATATCTAAGGTTACAAAATTCAACACTAAGTTTTCTATAAGTTTTCCTTCAAATAACTATGGAAAAAACTCGAAGGAAACTCTTAAAGTAAAAATATTATGAGCGTTTGAATTTTAATTTTTTACGAAATCACGTAACGATAACTGTTTATCCTCAAACGGTTTTCAATAATTGTTTTTATTCAAAAAGTAAAAGTCATAGATACTTGAAAATTTTAACAGTTCTTTAGATTGGCATTTTTTAACATAATTTAATTTTCAAAATATTTCGCTTAATTTAATGTTATTTATAGGCATTTGAAATATTCGTTTTTGTTTAGTATTTTTTTTATAAATATCGATAAAATGTTTTTGGCTAAATAAAAATACTTGACAATTTAATACAAAGTTCCTCATAAGTTAGTCTTATAGTGATTTAAAAATTTTAATAATACAAAGGCCCATTTTTTTTTATTAGCGTTTGAAGTTAGTATTATTATCAATATCATGAATATTTGCAAATTATTTTGAGTTAAAATTTCATAAAAAATGTTCTGTTTGTAATTTTAAGATTTGAAAATTTAATACAAAATTTATCATGTTTATCTTATGGAGTTAATCAAAAAAAAGAAAAAAATGTTGGTTATAAAAAACCTGGTCGAAGACAAAAATCTATATTTAATGAAAAACATCCAATTTTAATAAAAAATCGAACTCTTTTTATCTATTTAAATTTTTTTATTTATTTAATATTTTTACTAAAATATAAATTGTTGTCCTCAATTTGACTTTTATCATCGTTTGATAAAAAAAAAAATTAATTTAATTATACCATGGATAGATTATTCCAATAAAAATTTGGTGAAATTTCAAGTAAGAAAGTATTTAAAGTTGAAAATCGAAGCATTATTTCGACTAGTAATCGTGTACATATACACATAAAAAACATACATCTTTGTAAAATTAAAACATTCATAACTCCGTTCAGAATTTAAAAATGACGTAAAAAAATAAATTATTTATGGCTAAAAATTCCTAAAAATATAAAATAAAATTTATTATAATAAATAAGTATAATAGAATAAATAATTATTTCTCATCTATTTAGCTTCTGGAGGACACTTTAAACTGTTACATTATCATTTTCGTCTTGGTGCTTCAACTATTGGAAAAATTATAAGTGACATCTATTGTGCCATATGCGATATATTATTAAATTTTAATGACATATACATTAATATAAAAATACATCATATAAAAATTAAAATTATTTTATTATATTATATTTATTATAATATATTATTATTATTTTATTTTATTTTTATATTTTTATTAGCTAACCTGATGTTTTCATTTCTGTGCTGATTTCATTCCATAATCTGTCTTGGGTGATTTTATTGCTGTTTTTTATCGATAAAATCGTAAATAGATTTCCTTAAAAATACAAGATTGATCAATTTCTCTGGATCACATGCCATTTTAAAATAATTATTAAGTATATTGTACTATTGTATCTATATATTTAAAAAAATCATAAAAATCTGTAGTTGATACCAAAATAACGTGTGTTTAGATGTAAACTATTCGTTTAAATAAACAAATTTATACGATAATATAAAATTTTCGTATTTTTCTCGGAGACAAAATAGAACCAGACCGAACAAAACCAAACACACTTCGTTTTGTTTTGTCGTGTGTTGATGTTGACTGATTAGTGTGCGCGCGTCACTTATTTCACACAATGTTCTAATTGCCTCCAAACAGCTCCGAGCTGATTTAAGCAGCTCGGAACAGTTTTGCTCTTTTGGTGTGCGTTCGGCCTAAAGGATACGATTTCCCTGCAGCGTCCAGACACTGCGGCCTGCGGCGCGTAGCGTCAACTACTGGTTTGGACATAGTAAGCGTCATGACGCCGTGCTGTTCTACTCTGTGACGCTGCAGGGAACCCGTACCTTAAACGGTTTAAACAGATTCGTAGAATAAACCGATTGAAATTATTTATATTTTGAAAATGGAATCACGCACAGAAAATAATACTAATAATTAATGTTGTGGCGAACAATTTAAACTTTTAAACCGTTTGAAGAAAAATCGTTGCTTTTCGTTGAATTATCTAATTTTGTTTAAAATGTCATAATCAAATCATATTGTGTGTACGTATTATCTACCGCCTACCATAACCTATATGTATAAAAATGTATTTGTCATTCTTTTAGACATTATATTTTTGAACCTTTTATTAGTTTTTATAGGTTTATAGGTATATAGATTTTATTAGTTGTTATTTTGTATTTTATTGCGCAGATAGCTGATTCAAGATTAGCAGCTACTTTTCATCAACATTCTTGAGACATTGGGACATTGGTCTCAGTCTTAGGTTTATTATTATTTTATAAAAATAATAATTGGTCATCTTATGTGATGGTTGCCGGTTGGTGTACCGTGTGCGTAGTAGATACCTACCTAAACGATTAGAAAAACTAGAAAAAGTCCTTGGTTGCAATACATAAAGATTGCGTCTACGTTTCCAATATCATCTAAGACCTAGATTTTAGGTAATAAAAAATATAATACTACGTGAGTACGTTTACATAAACGATAAACAATGTCTAGGTTCTACAACAACACATAGGTGATAAATGATAGTAAAATAGTTTACTGTATAGTAAAAAATGAAACCGGTTTACTACAGTAGTTTTGGCAGTTCAGGCAGTTGGAAGTAGAAGGTTATCATTTTATCATTTTATTATTTAAAATTAAATTTTAGTGCAAAGGTAATGCATAATGATTTATTGTATAGCAGGTGTAACTTGTATTGTATAGCTTGCAATTTTTAATTTACAAAATAAATAACTCGTACATTAATAAAAAAAAATATGAATTGGCATGAATATACATATCACTACATATTATAATATGCAATTATTATTATTTTGTCATTACTGATAATTATTATTTTATATTATGTACATTTATATATAGGTATAATACCTAATAAATATTAAGTATGAAGCACTTAAATAATATTGTAACAATATAATGACTAATGAGTAGAGCTAAGAATTTGTTGTAGTTGCATTTTTTTTTTCAAAGCACTCCAGGACTATGGTAGCTCTTCAAATAGAATATCCGATTCATACATCACAGAGATCAAATATACAATTTTTTCGCATTTTCTTATGATATTCGTGAATAATTGCATTTTTATACTTTTCTGTTTTTTTATTTAGTTTTGATTAATTAGATAAATATTTGACATTTTTAGAATATTTACGTATATATTTATCAATTTAATGTAAACTTACTATAGAATTTGTCAAAAGGTTGACCGAATGGGTAGTATTGATAATGTTGACTGTCTGGACTTCGGATGATTTAAAATATATTATGGAACGATATCTATTGACTTGTTTACTATATTCGAGTATTATCGGGTTGAAAGACCGAAATGGTAGTCCATATTATCGCGAAACAGCTACTCAGTAGTATTTGTAACGTTATATTGACGATTAGTTAAAAAAACTTGTTCATTAATAAGTTATTTTTTGATTTTAAAAATTATTTTCAGCTGAACTTTTACATGCTTTTAACACGTTAAAGAAATTTTTAGTAGCATTATTGGTAATTTTTTAATGCCTTTACAGTAGGTTTACAATGTATCATTTTCCTAGCCCATCAGTGCCGATGCCAGATATTTTTTAGTGAGTGGGCGATACCGGCCAAAATTTTTTTCTGGTGGAGTATTTGTATATGGCTACTCGATCACCCATTAATTTGTTTATACTATATTTTCAGTAAAATATTGCTAAAGATGTTTTGGGTAAAATATGTAATATTTTTAAATAATCAAAAAATATAGTATATACCTAGTTTATTATTATCACAAATGTACTACAGTAAAACTTCAAATTTCCTACGTTTCTTTTATTTGCATGTAACAATACATAACTTTTTATTTTATAATGAATGGAATTTTTATAATTTTACCGTTAGTATTAACTATCTAATACTCTATTAAGCATATTTATTTCTAAATGTGCAAATAAAGCATATTTAATTTGAATATAACTTAAATCTAAAACTTCTTTAAAGTAATTAATGCTATTTTATATATTAATAATGATTTGTAATTTCTTTATTTCTTTACATATTCTTAACATTAAATTATAGGGGAAGGGCAATGGAGGGGCAAAATCAAATGTTGAGGGGGTATTTGCCCACCCTAGCCCCGGTGTAGCGCTGCCCCTGTAGCCCATGTAGTAGGCCAACAACTGGTTGTCGAAAACAGGTCGTGTCGAAATAAGAAAAGTGCCAAAATATTTCTAATTATCGTTTATTAATTTAATTGAAAATAATTCTAAGTGTTTTTTAAATTGAAAATATTTCTAAGTCCAAATGACAAGATTCTGATGTAGTGTTGTATATGCATGCCTGTGTGCATGTATATATGTATGTATGTATGTATGTATGTATGTATGTATGTATGTACTGCGTACATATTTATGTATGTGTGTATGTATATATGTGCCGATGGAGCTTGCATATATATAACGCTCAAATGCGTTGACTCAGGATAAAATACCTGTGTGACCGATTCGGTTCTCACGATGGTCTACGTGACCAAAAAGGCTGGGTCAGCACATACTGAAGACCTCGGACGGACCGTTGCAACGCGCCCCGTCTGTGGGTAGTCAATCGAGTCTGGTCTAAAGAGAGAGTGACACCCGCGTTACTCAGCAGAGCATCTTATAATTTGTATAGCAGAACCTCGTATAGTTTTAATCAGATCCTCTCGTAATATTAGTATTTAATATTCATTTCTTTAGTGTGTAATTCATTTAAATATTCATTTCTTTAGTGTTTAATTCATATCAATATTGATGTATTCAGTGTTAAGTTCATAAATCAGTAATTATAATATAATATATATATACCTATAACCAACATCTGTGTTACTTCATTTGACACTAACAACCAAGATAAACCTCACACGACGGTACTCCACACTTCAGTAGACTGACGTGAAAGTGCTTAACTCTGGTAAATCATGTCTATCGGATTCCTATGCTGGACCCTCTTATATAGTCGGTGTCCCCCGACCTACTACCCATGTCCCTTCTGGCCTATTCCTAAGTGCGTCATCCGTTCTCACGCTATTACGCATTTCAGGATGCACGTGCAATGATTAATCCTAAAATGACGTCCGGTGACGCTCTGCCCACTCGAGGGTGCTCAACAGCGATCGAGATTCTCAGAATCCTTATTATGTATTATATTGTTGGTATGAGACATCAAGCACGTAGTACCCTTTAGTAGGGATAATGAGTATTTACCAACATGGCAACATACTATATTATTATTATTAATTTTTTTTAAATAAAATAATCATTTATTATAGAAATTAACACATTCAAACAATTTAACAATAAAAATATATGGTTTATCAACCTGTAAGCAATAAGGCTTGTGTTGGGGGTTGTGATGAGTTATAATAGCTAATAATATATGTGCATACATTTAGTTGTATAATATAATTTCTATTACAACAATTAAACACTGATTAAATGGAAAACTTATAATACATAAAACATTTTTGGTATTAAATACAATACAAAAAAGATACATGATCGATGATCACATGAAAGAACATAAGATAAGTTAGTTGCCATATAAAGTGAACAAGAATACTAAAACACATAAATACAAAATAAAAATATTAAATATTAATATAAATAGGTAGATCATTTCTCACATAATGGTATTTTATTAAGATATATATTTACATTTTTTATAGAATTAATTCTCAGATAATTTTTGTATTTAGTGAATTGAACGCTTTATGTCCCAAGATAATCCATAAATTTCTGGCCTATACTTTTTTTTGAATAATTTATTTTAATATCGTAGGCAGTAGATTCTCGTTTATTAGTAATATTTTTAATTGGTGGAAGTTTTTTTAAGATAAAAGAAATAGTATGTCACTATTAAGTCTACTATTATTATTTATGATAAATAATAATTAATGATATTTAAATATTTAAATTGAAAGGGCTTCGACTTACGAGTAACGAAAATCTACCGATTCTACCGTTATCAGATAAATAAATATTATGAGTATAATTCATGGCTATTAATGTCTTTATACGAACGACTAATAGTTATCTTATATTATTAGTAATTAACGAGATAAATTCGTTTTAATCATTAAGTATAAGTATTTAATTATAAATAGATAGGAAATTCTTCGTAAAGAGATCACTTTTTTTTCTAATAATAATTTATATACATTCTACGAACTATAATAGTTGTAAGTATTTCAACCAGTTGAACATACGTTACGTTTACAATTAATGAGCGCGAGCACCACTAGTGAGCACTGAATGGCTCGGTTTAAATTTTTTTCGTGATATCGAGAGCCAACGATTGCGCGATTGCCGGTTTCGCGATTCCTTTGTTTCTCAAGAATTTGATATTAAGAAATGGCTGAAGATGAAGATGTTTGAAAGTCTTTCGGAGTCATTCCGGGGTGAATGATTAAATTAAAAACTCATTACGCACAGGAAAAAGTAATAATTATTTTCTAATGTATTCCATTTTAAAACTTTAACGTGCTCCGATGTCCAATAATTGGCATAATACATAGGGGTACTGCGATGTATTCAAGTACTGAAGAGGACGTCATACCCGCATGTGTTGTCTCATTTTTACAATATTTTACGAAAGTAAAACATAGCAAATTTGCGTTCAGCTGATTAAATTGTATGCCGTTAGTAGTGATGCACAATGATTTATTTTCAGTTATCGATATCGGTTCGTTTACATTGATATGATATCGCGATATCGGAAAACACGATATCTATATTAAAAACGATATATCGATGTATAATTTATAAAACTAAAAAATTAAAAAGTAAAATCAACACTGAATGTCTGAATACAATACTAAATACAAAGACGACGGTAAAAACGAGACTATAATTGTAAAAATTCAACTGTCACAGTTATATTATACGTTTATTGTAGGGACCTTAACATATTGTTTATCGTGGGTGTTTAATCGTTCTTTGACATTGATTACACTGTCAAACCTTATTAAAATGGAAAATAAAAATTTCAAATTGCAACGAATTGATATCGATAAAATATTTGTTAGTTTAGTCATATCGATATCGTTAAAATTGGTCCGATATCGATATGGAAATACGATATCATTGTGCATCACTAGCTGCTGTTATTATATCATATTTGTAGGCCTGTTTGTAATCAATGACGACGATAGTGCTACGTGTTCTGACGTCTTAGATAATAATAGTAATAATAAAACCCTCTGGCCTCTACACTCTATAGTAATAGCAATAGACAAAAATAATAATACTGTTTAGTGTTTACACTTGTCTATATAAGGCGGCTAGTGGGGCATAAAACACCCGAATTTATTTCGTGACTGGTGCCGACAAAATACTAAGAAAGCGGAGTTCAAAGACAACATAAAAGACTAGGCTTAACGAACCCAGCCTACCGAAATACGCCAGCTATAAAAATATGAATAATATAAGAATATTAGTCCCTTGCTAGCAGAACGAATCAGATTGGTTCATATCAAAACTGCAAAGTAGTTATATGACAGAGAATACCGTATACGGACATGCACGGAAAGGGCTACATCCTGCCACGCATCTATCTAGGTCACATCGCACGTTCGCGGAATCCTAAATAGATGAGTGGCTGGATGTAGCCCTTTCCGTGCATGTCCGTCCGGAATTCTAATCACGTAAACAGCTCATAAACAACAACCTAACCTAACCTAACCTGAGTCACATCCTTTGACCAGAAGGGACATAGGAAGAGTAGGAAGGGTGAACTGACTATATAAGGGGACCCTGGAGAGGACTCCGACAGACGTGATCTACCAGAGCCAACACGGGCACCTTTACGTCACTCGACATTACGAATCAGTCATTACGACTTAGTCTATTTTTCTAATTAATTATACTTTGAATAGTTTACATTCATTTGCACTTTGAATATTTTATAAATCTAAACTTTAAAGTATTTGCATCACTCTTATTTATTTAACCACGGCTATGCCACCACTGCCGTTGCTGATTATACATAGCCACCGACTATATAATAAGAGAACCCTAGATAGAACTCCGATAGATAAGATTTACCGCTAGTCTATATCAGAATTTAATGAATTGTACTTAAAATAATTTCAAATAAAAAAAAAAAAAAAAAAACACTTAGAAGAATGTATGACTATTTTATTTTACCATGACTTCTAACACTATGACCATTCGACGGTTGCTCATATTCGGCTCGCTACACAACTATGAATATAATTATTTAGAAATTGTCCAACGTAGTGCTTAAATTATTGTAAAACACTCGTAAATTTTGTTAACTTGGGCCAAAATGTGCGAAATTTATAAATCAAAATTATTTGGATTCATACACACGATGTAGTTTTTAAATGATAAAGATGATTCAAGAAAAACGATAAATATAAGTTCAAATTAATACTGTAATAATAGTTAGATACTTAAACTTGAAATTATTCAAGTAATTGGTCAAGTTTAAAATTATATTTTCTTTATGTACATAGACGTATAGTGTATAGGGTGTATACTGTATGCTATGTGTAGCATTTCCTCGTTTAGAATATAAATTGTAATTTAATTTAAATTAATATAGTAATTTGTATAGTATAGGTATACATAAGTTGCATACACAATATTGTTTGTTTAAACATAACATTATGAACTGGATCTAGTAAGGTACACACAAATAAAAAGCCATCGGTAATTCGAAATAATCTGCCTCAGTATATTTCATGTCACTTTATCATTAGGTATAAAAAAAATCGATGTACTCGTTTCTAATTTCTAGTGATGGGTCGAACTCGGCATTAAAAAAATTCGAACCGAACTATCAAACATCTTTTACTGTTCGAAAATTGAACTTGAAAATATTTTTCAAGACAGACTTACTGGCCACAATAGTTCAAAGACCAAATATTTGTACAATTCTTAAAAACTTATTTAAAAAAAATAAAAATTGATAATCATTATTTATAAATAATTAGACTATTAGCGATAGAAAGTTATAAGCTGTAACGGGCACTTTATATACCATTTATAATAATAATAATAATAATAATAATAAAAAGTATTAAGTTCGAGTTCGAATTCGACTTAAAATGATTCTAGGTTCGGTTCGGTTCGGTTCGGTTCGAGTTCGAAAAAATAATTTAAAGTTCGGTTCAAGTTCGGTTCGATTTATAAAAATCAGGATTCGACCCATCACTACTAATTTCTTCTTTCACAGTTGTAATCTTTGTGGATCCGTGGCACACTTGTGGGTAACATTTTCGTTATTTCGTCTTCATTCAATCTCCAGTTACTTGACATAATTCCACCATTTTCTTCAAAATCAAAAGTACCCAAATGGTGAGTAAATATTCATTGGTGTGGTACTTTTTCTTAAACAACATTTAATAAATGTATGAACAAGATCGTGAGTTAGTTAAATTTAGTCAACCGTGTTAGTTTTTGCTTTTAAACAACTGAGTAGGTAATCCACCTATGTCTTTTTTATTTGTTATTTTGTTTTGTATTATATAATTGAATTATAACAGCTTTATCAAAAAACATATTATCAAATATACTCAGTAATACTCACTTAACATCTGATATACAACAAAACGGTACCCACTCAACTATCACTTTTCTTATTAGTTAATAAACATGTTATACACTAATTATACTATATACGGGAATACAGGGTTAAAGGGTGATTAAAAATTATGTTACAGTCACTTTATCATAAATTTTATTTTGAATACACGTATAATAGGTAATATCAAAACATTAGCTACTATATGTATATTTGCAAATGGCAAATAACGACGCGCAACGTGTGGTCAAAATACAATTTTAAAAACTTTAAATTGTTTTCAAGCATAAATTCTCTGAAACATCTATATGCTTTAAACTTTTCGTCTCACTGTCTAATGAGATGTCTATGTGAAGTCTCGGAGATTTTATTTTGCACGTAGGGAATGTAATAGGGCATAATAGAGTTTTGTATTAATTAATGTTGTTCAGTTACTAAAGTTTACTAAAACAATTTTTTCACATTACGTCTGTAAAAATTGTATAAGTTCATAACATTTGAGGACTCTCCTCTCATCCTAAAATATTATAAAAAATACAAAATTTATAAATCATTTTAGACGTTTCTAAAATTTTAATTAAAATAAACGTTCATATATTATACATATTTTCTCTATTTTGAATATTTATCTGTGAAAATGGATGTAACATATATTTTGAATTTTCTTGTATATATTATATTTTTTTTAGTTATTAGTTATATAAAAAAAAGTTTACATTTAAGCCGTTTACATGTGTTTACACCAGTTTACATCTGCGTGGGCAGATCGTCAACGGACGTCATATTGCTATATTGGAATTAATCATTGCACGTGCATCCTGAAATGTGTAATAGCGTGAGAACGGATGATGCACTTAGGAATAGGCCAGAAGGGACATGGGTAGTAGGTCGGGGGACACCGACTATATAAGAGGGTCCAGGATAGGAATCCGATAGACATGATTTACCAGAGTTAAGCACCTTCACGTCAGTCTACATCAGAATCTTGTCATTTGGACTTAGAAATATTTTCAATTTAAAAAACACTTAGAATTATTTTCAATTAAATTAACAAACGATAGTTAGAAATATTTTGGCACTTTTCTTATTTCTACAACCAGTTGTTGGCCCACTACAGTAACATGTATAAAAACAGACTAGCTATTACCTACATATTGAACATTAAAATTAAAAGAAATGTGAATTTTCATTTAACAAATTAGATTTTAACATACCTATTAATACATTGGACTGAATTACTCTGAATTGTATTAACATACAAATACAAAAAAAATTAATATAAAAATAAGCATAATATTATACCTACGTCATATAGAGGGTGTTATTTGACGCGTATTGTGTATCATATATTCATATTATTGTATCGTAATAAATATTGATTATCGAGAAGTTATTATGAATTTAATTTGTTTAAAGGTGTTTTCCGGTGCGTGCTTTGAAAAAAAAGTGTTGTTCAGGAATTATCTAATCCATTTACATAACATTCAATAATTTAAATATCACGCGGATGCCTTCTAGTCGCACAGGAAGTGAATCCTATAAATATAATTATATGATTATAATAATATATTAGATAGCCCGTAGATTGTGGAAGCACTATTTATCAGATATATTTTTACGAATCAATATTACCTACGTCATCGCATTTTTTTTTTAATTCGTGTTTATTTCAATACATAGGTACTTGATAATTAGCAACATTAATTAAACCTCACGTAATCGCGTAATTTTTAATAAATTGTTTAATTAATACGATTACTGATCTCTAACATCTCAAAATAGTAATAGTAATAGTAATAGTAATAGTAATACATAATAATAATAATAATAGCAACACAATATGTCTCTTGGGTCCCAAGACCTGGGACATAAGAATAAGATAAACGATAGTAAAACTGTTTACTAAACACCCGAATTATCTCGCGGCTAGTGCCAAAAAAATAGTAGAAAAAGAAAAAGTTAAAAGACAACATTAAACAGAAAGAGATAGGTCCAAGAAATCCAGCCTACCAAAAATACACCAGCTCCAAAAACATAATACCAATAGTCCCTCGCTAAGACAACGAATCAGCTTGTTCATAATAGAACTACGCAATAGTAATATGGCAGAGAATATCATATAATATATGAACATGTACGGACAGGACTACATCCTGCCACAATCTAATTAGATAATCGCACGTCCGCGTAAATCCTAAACTGCGTAAAACATGTGAACAACAAATGACGCATATCAGTTGATCAGATGGAACAGGAGAAGAGTAGGTAGGGGGAACCAACTGAAAAAGGGGGGCCCCGGAGAGGACTCAGATAGACGTGATTTACCAGAGCCAGCACAAGCACTTTCACGTCAAATTACATCACGAAACAGTCCCTGCGACTTAAATACTTAATCTATTTTTCTAATTAAATGCACTTAAAATAATTTACAGTTAATAATACTTTGAATATTTTTCAATGAATACTTTAAAATTATTTAAAACTATTAATTATAGTTATTTATTTATAGTAAGACATGGAACTAGCCCTTTTTAGAGTTAAAAAAATGTTACATAGCTGATTTAATATATAATAACATTATTAGCTGCATATGAATAATAAATTACATGATATACAATAATAATAATAATAATAATAAGGATTATATAATATTATACGACAAATTAATGTTGCATTCTTCACATAATTATGATAAAGAAAATTTTTGCTTACAACGGACTATAATATAAAATAATAACTATTACAACAGAGTCAATGAACTAAACTATATTATATTATTTTTTATTGGGTACAGATAAAAAAAAATAGAATATATATTCTATTATTATATTAGTTCTGTGTACTTCTATAGAAATTCGTTAAGATAAAATATTTATTGGATTATTGTTCCTTATTATTTTTTATTTCTTTAAATATAATTAGATAATTGTAATTTTGATTGTATTTATTCATATCATAATCTAATCTAATGTAATAAGGTCATATGATGATCGCTTATGAATAGTGGGCGGCTTGGACATACAACCTTCAGACTTCGGACAGAAATTCAAGTTTGGACCATGTGCTACGTGCCCGGACATCTCATAATAATAAAACATATAGGATATAGCCCAATAGACCTAACACATAAAAACATACTACCACACGATGCCGAGAATATAACAAGGAGTAGTATATAAGTTAAACCGACAACATAAAAAGCAGAGTGGCTAGTATGTTCAGCACTTCCAAAAATACACCGGTCTCATAACATACGAATTATAGTCCGTCCCTTTGACAAACAGCGTATTCGATACGTCCGCACCAGAAACTACGCAGTAAGTGTGCAAATAACGCAGCCATGTGCGCCTTACACGGACGTAACAGAAGTAGATGCGTGGACGGTGTCGTCCTGCCACGCATCTAACTATAGGTCATCGCACGTACGCGTGAATCCTAAAACACGTAATAACGCGAAAACACGTCGATGCACATTACTTGACCAGAAAGGACTGGAGAAGTAGGACGAAGGGAAATCGTCCATACAAGGAGGCCTTGGATAGTTTTGTCTGTTTACGGGTTTACCAAATAACAGCGTTTGAATTGTTTAACCGACTGGCATTAAAAAGTAACAGCAAAATACAATTTCAGAATAATCAACATGCATTCGGACATTCCTAGAATCGAGAAGGTCCAAGGTTTGTAGTAATACAATAAAATATTACCTATAATATAATTTTTAAGAACTTATAATAGCAACTGTCCACTTATCCGTAGACTTCTTAATGCAGTGCGATAATTCGATATCTCTAAGTATAGACTATTATAGATAGGTATAATCATTTAGTTCACAAATAAAATAATAAAATATATTATAATTCATGATCGTGATGATGTAGCACAGGCATGTCAAACACGCGGCCCGCGGCTACCAATTACTGATGAACAAATAATAATAAAATATTAATGTTGTGTCACGACTATCTTAGATTCTTACAGAATGGTTTATTTGGTAAAAAGATTTGGAGAAAGAGATGTCGAGTATCGTCTAAAAAGAATTATTAATATGTTATTTTTAGTAATTTACAAAACACCTATTTTCATAAATAATTAGTATGATTTATATTTCATTTAAATGCTAATATTCATTTTTTTTCATTTTTTCATTTAGTTGTAATTGCTGTATTCGTGAACATAAAGAATAAAATTCAAAATATTTGTACAAAACATTTATTTTTTCGCTAAATTTTTATGTCCGGCCCAAATAGTAAACTATTCAATATATTTGGCCCACTTGATACTTTGAGTTCGACATGCCTGATGTAACACCTACTTTTTGTTGCCTAGATAAAGGTATGTTATTTACTTTTACTATAATTTATAAGGTCATTGTTTAAAAAATGCATAACACAAATAGAAGTTACGATAGGCATAACAAGTAATATATTATATTACATTTAATATAATAACCAGTTCGTGGAAACAAGTTGTTGCCATAAATTACGATATTGACGAGTTCTACAAGGTAATCAGGATATTTTTCCCGAATATCTTTTTTCGGACTTCCCATTTTTATATTTCAGAATAATTTAAATTAAATACAAATTATTGACTTTTTGTATATATTTTAATAAATATTTATTATACAAACTGTTATTACTTTTTCATAATAAACATGCGTGTCAATATTGAGGATGATTTGTGAAGGATATATATGCAGATACAGATCGTACTAATCGTAGATAATGTCTTGATTACAGAATCAATCCATTAATGACACCCTACGGCAAGTGTCTTCTAATCTGTTTGAAAATCATAACACTAATATAGTTGTGCGTTAAATTAATCATCATCCTAAGGAACGCATTAAAAAAAAACTAAATTTGTCATTTAATTTATAACATACGGTCTTTATAAATGTTTGGTGCCGCTATGTACGTAAACATTTATAACGTTATGTTTATGTATTAGTACTTTTTGTTTTAATCTAGAGGCTTTAACACTCTATTCATATATTTCTTAGTTTTCTAACCTTAGGACATTGGAACTTTCAATGTCTTTAATAATTTTACTTCCAACACCAGTGTAGACTTAATAGTTTGGATATACTGTATTCTTTTTTTTCTCTAATCAATTTACTTCTATCAAGTGATCCAGAAAATTACTTCTTTTTTTAACTCCTAAATTCTCGTCACCAGAATTTTGAACAAAGAAATATTTGGACATTCATTTGGTTTGTACAGCGACTTTTTCAATTTTTGTCTACAGAATGTTTAACCATATTAAAAATCTGAGTACTTTAAATTTCATTTTCCGGACCAAGGTACGCTGAGATCTTAAACCGATCAATCATGAACTAATATTACACGTATATTGCGAATCTCGTTCGAGTTATATACATCCGACATATATACGATATTACGATATATGTATATATTATTATGTATAACAATTACACCAAACGATGAACATAGCCAATAAGGAGAGTAAGGGTCCATCCACTCTACTTTAAAATAACTTGTACTGGTCGACTCTGGAACGGAGTGAGGTGGAATAGCGAGCAATGATTAAGAAAATGGTCCAGCGTTAGACACTCCCGATCACGAGGATCCGTGTGATGGTTTCCCTTTTCCTTCCACATCGTAGTACTATGGTCGTGGAGGTGTCTTTATCAACATATACAGCTATTCGGTGTGCAGCTGCGACAGCCCGTTTTTCCCTCACCTGCATCTAATACTGGCAATACTGGACAAGTATTGGTCCTCATCCATACATGGATCATAGATTTTCAGAAATTATTAAAAACTTAAATATAGATTTATTTCTCAATAAACACTAGTACGTAAACATCACAGAGTTATTAATAAAAACTACGTGATATTCTAAAATAAAAGCAAATAATCACTATCATATTAATTGTAAAACAATCTCTTGACGGCGGTACTGTAGCTATACACTTGTCCGTAAAACCGTTTTTACTATTTTCATATAAGGTTTCGGGCGTAAACATGTAGACGTTTTGAACCCATATTATTGGCACATTTCGAATCGTCTGATCTAATCTATGTATTAGACGAAAAAATGCAAACCGACACATATACCGTGAAGGCGTGGAACAAACTATACCCGTTCACTAGACTAGACAGTTCTGTATAAATGTGTGTTCGACCAAAACAGCCGAATGAAACTAAATCATAATATTATATCACGATGTAGTATGGTTTCGAATAAAGGTGCGAGGTTGAATTTCGGTGGTACCGTGGTGCAGGCAAACTTTTGCGCGTTGTAGACGCTCGTAAATTACTAACTATGAACTAACAATAAAAACGAGTGATTTAAAAAAAGAAGCGAAAAAATAACATCTGCAGAACAACACCAAACTAGATGGAGAGAGAATACAAGATTGCGAATTGGTGCAATATGTAGTAAGCCCAAACGCACTATTCTATAAAAATGTTAACGTAGCATATATTAATCATAGTAATAGGGGGGAATCTATAATATATGCAAAATTGAGTTAAATATTAATAATTTACCCACGGTGCATAAACTCGACTACAAAAATAAGCCTGGGTCAAAAAGGTGAAAACAACATGTTTTTTCCGATCCGTGTAAATTAGAATAAAATATATTAATACAATAATCGGATAGGCTAGCGGGGGCACGCCACCACTGATAGGGCCATATAAATACGTGTAGAGCACCAAGTGCAGTCAGAAGGTAGTCAAGACTCTATACAGACTACTTACCCCATTGTACGATTATTGCTCGTCGTGGACTCTGTCACAGCCAAATCGCCGCGAGTACTTAATCATTCCCAGTAGTAGTATTTTTATGTTAGCAGTAGCTAAAGTAATTGTTTGTTATGATAAAGTATAACTTACTTACTAAGAATTTACAAGTGTTCATTTTTTCAACTACCTACCTTCTCAATACCACTTCAAGCTCGACAAGGACGTGCGACGTGGTTAAATAATTAACGTGGAGCATATCGCAGTGTCCTGCACAGCGATCACTACAAATAGTGCAATAGTGCATAAGCGAATGGTCACCTCGTTCTTCAGCCGGTCCCGCGGCCGAAGCTGTCGGTCCTCGGCTGCCGTCTCGTGATCGTCGCGTCGAGTATATAAATCAATTTATAACAAATTAACGACTTATAAAATCATTGAAATATTTTCAAATATTTAATACTGCAATACAAATTAAAAATTAGAGGCAGCGAAATAGGTTCAATAGTTAGTATGGTTAGAACTATCGAGGAGAACATTACTGGTGAGAATACCGAGAACATTGTTTGAAACCGACCAGAAAAAATATGCAACCAGGTATACTATGGAGTAAGATGGTTGTAAGGTTACAGTGTTTATTTTTATGACAGAGTTAAGAAAAAATTTTAATGCAAATTAGATTATAAACTTTGTAGTGATGCAACACGTTATCACCACTTATTTTTTCGCACGACCAAAATTTCCGTTTTTGTGATTCAAAGTGTGTACCATTCATATTATATTAGTGTTTATTTTCTAATTTTGCATTCGTATTATTAATATTGTTCAGAGCTTGCGCTAATGTGTAGTTGTGCATAAAATGTGCAGTTCTAAATTAAAATGTACAGTTCTTATTTAAATGTTGTGCGATTCATAAAAAATAATATGTTTTGCATTTTTAATAATTAATTATATATTATATGAGCTTATAACATAGATATCATTTGACATTTTGTTTTTCAAATTAATTAGAAATTATGATTGAAACATTAATAATTTATCTATGAATATCAAGAGATTAAATCTATTACGGTCTTTATAAGATAAACAGTGGTCATGACCATTGCGTTATGCCATCAAATATTGTGATTGTGCTCAAATTAATAACCATCTCCAATTAGAAAATATTGTCAGTGGTCATAAAAAACATTTGAAAATTAGATTAATATTAATTGTTGTTAATCAAAATATAATTTAAGGGATTTTGTTATTTATACTTTAAACTGACAATATTTATGAATTTATGATTTATAGTATGTGTTATGTATTATACGCGAGCGAAGCGAAGCATCAAATTTTTTCACTTCTGAAAAACAAACAGGGTGTGCAGCTCTAATATGTATTTAGTGCAAGCTCTGCTATTGTTGTATATTGTAGTCAATCGTCAATATAATATTATTTAAGTATAATATATAGGTGAGAATATTTTTAGTAATTAATTATTATTAACTCTTAAGGAGGCGCGTGCCTTTTTTAATGTTCTTAGTCACGCGAGAGTCTATCAGACCCCATTTCTATAAATGCGTAAAATATGTACAAAATGAGTTACCAATACTTAATATATTATGATATATGTATAAATATGGATAATAATTTAATAATAAAAAAAAAAATAAAATGATAATAAATGCAAAACTATGTACGTTATAGTAATAATTATATTACAAAAAAAAAAAAAATTTTCGGTTTGCAAAAAAAATATTTTAACTTCAAATCGATAATCAATTAAATTGTTCCAATTTGAACGAAATTTTTCATTATATGTAGTAATCTCAAACGTATTTCTATAAAAATACAAACATAATATAGATTATAATTTATAATCATTTTTACGTTAAATATTAATAATCAACGCATGGTGTAGGTACGTATATAAATCTAAAATACGTCAAAAGGTCAAAAGGAGAAATAATAACATGTTTTCACTGATTCACGTAAAAAAGATTAGAATAGGTCATCGGGCTTCCGTTCAACGTTGATAGGACACATCATACATATAAATATTAATTACGGGTAGCACTAAAGGTAGTCACAGACTAACAGCTATAGACTATTTATAGCTATTAGCTATAGTCTATATAATCGGTAATTGGTCGTCGTGGACATTGACACAGCCATGTCACCGTGAGTACATAGTCACTTAGTAATTTTTAATAGCAGTAAGCTATGACCTATAAATATTTACTAGGTAAATATTTAATTCTATAGTGAGCCAACAAACTGGTTGTCGAAAAGGTCGTGTCGAATGAAGAAAAATTACAAAAGTATTCTAAGTGTTTCTTTTATTAAAAATATTTCTAATAGTTTTTTGAAAATTGAGTCTACTTTAAAAAAAAGTCCAATTCACAATATTCTGATGTAGACTGACGTGAAGGTGCTCGCGCTATCTTGTATAGTCGGTGTCCGCCGACCTACTACCCATGTCCCTTCTGGCCTATTCCTAAGTGCGTCATCCGTTCTCACGCTGTTACGCTAAAAAGGATGCACGGGCGATGATTAATCTATACATGATTATGAATATCTATCGATCATTACTACAATGCATCGCGGAGTTCGTTCGTCTCCCCTGTTCTGAAGGTTAAAGTCATAAGTGTTTTTGACTCTCTTGTTATTATTGTCCGTAGTGCCTTATGCATGTCCGCCCAGTAGATACCTTCCCATTATATGTTAAATGTTTATTTCTACGTCGTAATATCCTCATTGCGTGTTATATTATTAGTATGAGATATCAGAGCACATAACAATACAGCTATAAATTATTATCACTATCTGTACGTTTACAAATGAGTGTTAATTTTTTTTTAAGCACCTACTTTTATTCTCATCGTCACCTCTAGCCGAACGGAACGCGCGTGCTACTTTGTTTAAATAATTAAAATGGAAATTGTCGCAGCATCCTGCGCAGCGACCACTACACTTATTTAAACAATAAATAACGATATTAATTATTATTTTGTTATAATTTATAAACATTATTCGTGAAATTTTAAAATGTATACGTTTGTCGTGTATTATAGGTAATATTATGAATTTTACTATACGCGATGACATTTTTGAATTATTTTAAGATATTATATCCATTTATACTATGAATTTATTTTTACTTTTTTATGATATTTACAGAAAGATTTTATTAAATTTTGAGTTGTATAGTTTTGCTATAATATGTCTAATATGGTAAAAGCTAAAAATATATGTTATTACAATAATTAAATACTAATAATATAATAAATGATATCAATAAAGTAATAGTTTATTATATACTTACTCGTTCAAAATTAATTTGTGCTTATCAAATTATACTCGGAATATTAAATTAAAAATGTAAGTGATAATTCATAAATCATAAAGTAAAATAATATTACAACGTTTAAAAATTGTAAAAATATCATTTTTTAGTACAGCTATCGAGTTATTTTGTTTAAAATATTAATTTTCAATTAATCATTCAAAATTATTAATTTTGTAGATAATGCAATTTGAGGAAGTATGTATTTTTTAAATTACAAAAAATGTTATCTTATAACCTTATCTATTGATGTGTGCTGACCAAGCGATCTGTATATGAATTATGAAGTTGTTCAGGATAGCGTGCAGGTTAATTAAATTAAGAAAATTGCCATCAGTTGAATAAGCTATAAAGTCATTTAATATTTTAATATATAGAATAAAAAGTGTACGCGAGTGTACCTATAGTACACAACAGTCAGAATTCATGAGATATCGAGACATATATAGGTGTTTGGATCTCAACAGGCAACAGCTACGCTTTAACTGAAAATATTTATGCAGTGTCTTGGACTTATTGATTATAGAGATTAAATTTAACGGTTTTCTCATTCCCTTTTACCTAAATCGGCTAGACCAGAAGTCACGTACAATGATTATCGCTCTTATTGTTCTAGCAATTGAATGTTGTTTTTGTAAATACTTATGACTTGATCATATTATTCAAAATGTGAGTGGAATTTAATGAACATATTGTCATTATATTAATGATATTATATAATTAATTGTTATTTCGAATATTATAAAACAGCGACATTATGTTATTGCCGTTTGTCAATATTCCTGGGGTGTTAATGTGTTATTCAAATCGTGCTAGTATTGTTTCCAAAAATCCACGAGCCTGTGTGACGACAATCAAAACTATTTGAAAAATATTAATACTAACTATACTTAGTATTTTCTGATATCGTGGTTCTCAACCGGTGTGTTTCGTAATATCGTCAATCACTAAGCAATTTCTTGACAATTTTTTTTTTTGGATTTCATTGTTATTTATAATATATAACACATACTATGTGCCTATATTGGCTATATCATATGTATAAGTAGTTAAGTATTTATAACAATGTTATTTGTATGCTTACCGCCATCTTTGGCATAGCGTTGATGCAATTACAGACTTTAGATTAAAACGACAGTCGGCAAAAACAAAAAATATAAAAGGAGCCACGTGCAAAACTTATCAGTGAGTCGTCGAGTCGCAACATATACCAACAAGTTTACAACCCACTTTTTACAAAACCTTTTTGGTGTAGTTTATAACCAATTTCGATAGGTCACAAAACCAAATTTTCGGCGAAAAAAATGCCCGTTGCCCATTGGCATTTTGTTATTATTAAATCCGACACTGCGGTTCACGTTATTTTGGCAACAGTACGCGCTCTATACTGCGCAAGGCTGTCGAGACGCACGCGATCTCCGGCGGTGAAAGGCCGTGGGATGGATATCGATTTTCTCGCTATCCGACGGAACTAAACGGCATGTGCAAGTGAAAAATAATTGTTTCCGTTGCCGTCGAAACGTTAACATTATTGTCCATCGTGCTGCCAAAACTATATACAAACGAATAAATGTAACGTATATAACCTGCGCCCGCGGACGAAAGTAATACTCGGACTTGTGTATTTATTATTGTAGTTGAGTGGTTGATAACTTTACCTTTGGAGACGAAAAAACGCTATCATATGGCATGGAAGTTGTTGTTAGCTGTTCACAATTTGATCGTATTGGCGCATTGCGGTGAGTAAATATAATTTTAAAATATAATGAGTATGGTAGTATGGTACCATTGATATCTGAATGTGATAAGTATGATAATGTAATACATAATTCTACGTAAATAATAATATACCTATAGCCTATACTATAGGACATATAGGTATACTCAAGTCAGGATTAAGATTTTCGAGGAACCAGAGCCAACATTTTTAGAATCGAATTAAATAAACGTGAAATAAAAAAAAATTGTCTATATTTGCATTTTTATCTTCATATTATGTATACTAGTATTCACTCACGAATACAAAAATTTTGCAAATAAAAATGTTTGTTACTTTTTGCTGAAGAACATTTTTATATCATATTGTGTAAATTTCTTATACACTAACAATATACTTCTTTTATTATATAAAAATTAAAGTAAAGGTATTAGGTCGTACTAAGTAAGTAAAAGAAAATGTATAACTCAGCTCTGAAAATGTTTTTAGACTACTCTCGAAATTTACAATATTATTAAGTGGATAACTGTATAAGCAATTTTAAACTTACGAAAAAAAAACCAGTAAAATCGGTCTGCGGTAAATATTAGTAAAGTTGTTGTCGAATGTTCCTAATCATTGTGAGAAGGTGACTGTAATGGATTTGCTGACATCGCGTTGACTACATGTGTACATTATTTTGTACACAATAAAATTGCCATTCGTGTATAGGTATTTGTTTGTATGTTTGCCATTTTTAAATTTGTCAAAATAAAAAGTAAATTATTATAGGAATAAGTCATGTTTGCATATTCGCTAAAAATATAGATTTGGTCTAGGGGGCCACGATATTCTTATTCTTATCTAAAATCAACAGTACTGTGTCAGGAATTCAGGATTATACAAACATAGTGAATTCAAAAATGTAAATGTACACAAAAATTGAAAAATCTACACATGGCTTCCTAGGCAATGCATGCAAAAAGTGTGTGGCAATTAACATTTAATTATTTTAGTTATTAGATAAACGATAAACAATTTTGAGCGGAGGCGGTCTGCAATGCTGTATAATCAATGTACAAACAGGAATTAACACACTTTTAAACAAACTAAATTTTCTGAATTTTTTTTTTTTTGTCAGTCGAATATAAGAGAACGGCACTGACGATTTGTCAGTCTATTTTTTTAAATATATTTTACCGTTTTATATTTTATAAATTGTTGCTATTTATTCACTTTTAGTAATTAAATAAAGATTATAATATATCAGGGAAACAATTTGTAAATGTTTTTCAAGTTTCATTTACTTTTTTCATAGTGGACTGGTCGGGAAAAATCTACCAGACAAACGCTGCTCTAGAAAAAGAAAACTTAATGTTTTGTTACGAATGCAACACAATGGTGAACGGGAAAAGCTGTAGCAATTTCACGGACAAGGACGAGTATTCGAGATTCTCCACAAAATGTACAGGGGATAGAAAAACATGCATGGTAAACTATACTATATAATTTATATTTCATAGTGCCTACTCGTATTACTCTAATCACTTTAAATTAAATGTAATTATGGCACTAAGCTGTGTAAATACAATTACGATACGGGTGCCTGCTGCTAATGCATATATGTATATCAGTACAATCGATATTTATGTATATTCAATATCAATATCTTTAATTAATAACATTATTGAGTCTCGATGTTATTAAATATTTTAACAATAACAAGTGAAAATGTCAATTAATTTGGTTTCATAGAGAACCCATTATATTAACGACGACGCAGCAGTATTCGTAATATTAGTAATGGCCCGGAGAAGGGGGAGGGTCAAGAATATGTGTGCGTGCAGCGACCTTCGCTACACAACTTCACGGAAAATTTAATATTTTTAATAACTTATTAATTAATATTTTTTTTGGACTTCTCCCATTAAAATTACACATTTAGACACCAAACATTGCGTTTAAACACAAAAATCACGCAACTCGGATAAGTAAAAACTTCAGATATAGAGCTGTCCGAAGAAATCGCCTTATACGTAATAACTAATAAGTAATAATACATAAAGTTAAAGATAAAGATATTTAAATAATGGATGTAAATATTAACTGAAATAATTTTTCTACACTGTAGATACTACCTATACATTTTATAATAATTTTCAGAAATTATAATTAGATAGTTTAAGTACAATAATAAATGAATAAATAAATATTATTGTAACTTGTTTTACAATAGTTAATTATTAAAATCATATTTTTTTATAAACATAATTTGTATACGAATGTACGATGACAATGAAACTGGCACCATTTGAATACAAAAATAGTTTAAAAATAAGTTACTTATTCGTAAAAATTAGTCAACTAGTAATCATAGGCCAAGATGCGATGGAAAGATGCGATGAAGTTTAAATAATATTAATTTAAGTTAACTAAAAACTTAATGAGGTTCTAAGAAGCTCGCTATTATTAAACGTGACTTCGTGAGCTCATAGCTATTGATATATTTTATATGGTCATACGGGTGATTATAGTGTCACATTTTTACAATGTTACCTCTATATTATTTTTTATTATTTTATTAGTACTTAATGAATATAATATTATATTAGTTCTTATGTATAAAAATAAATGCAAAAATATATCTTTTTTCTAATATTCTAAAAATGTAATTAATGAAATTGACGAATTGTTTACCTTTACCATTGATTTTATATTATACATGTATATTATATTTATATTATATTATATATTTACTGGGTAACACAAAAATTTAAAATTAACTTAACAATTGGAAATTTTAAAAACAAAATATATGAAAATGAAATATATATTTTTAGGTTGTATTTTCTCCGTTTGTGCCAGAATTTATATTAAGATTAGCCATTAGGTACTAGGTAGTAACCGTCGATAATATTTTGTATATATATATATATATATATATACACGGACTACATTCATACGGTAATACTTTAATCTTTAATATTTTTCTGGTTAAATGACAAAATGTAATCAAAATGTTTTAATTTTAATGGCATATTTTAAGAGCATATTTGGTGATATTTTAGAGCATAAATCGATTTATATTTTAAGTTTTTTAAAGGCATGAAGTCCCTAGCACTAATTATCACTATATTATGTACAAGTAATTTTAGTTAATATTGAATTAAAAATTAGAATAATTTAATTAATTTTAATACAGTAAAGGTACCTATTATATACAAGGTTAATCCTTTTATAATATATACGTTATTATGTTGAGCGTAATAATAATTATAAAAGGTGGCGAGTGGGTATCACACTATCACTGTACATTAGGTTTGAGTGGGTCATTTTAATGGGTGTGTTAAATATATAGGTATATTATTTAAAAAAATTTAAAATTTTTCTCCAAAACGTTAGTATTTTCTGAAATAATGAGTGTTTCACGTTGAATGAATTATACTTATCCCTCGTATAGATTGAGTTAGCTTGCATACGGTGATAGATAAATTTCATTATTTTATACATCAATTGGAATTATTCTTTAATATAAGATCTATGAAATATTAATAACTCAAAATAATAACTATTAAATGTATAGTCGTACTAAAATGTACATATATCAATAAGAATACCAAAGTTTATACCTACCAAGTGAAATAATGTACAAGTTCGATTAAATAAGAAAAACGAAATAATGCTGTTACGCCAGATAACTCACGAATATAGGAAAATATATGATTGGAGTGTACCATACAAGGATAAGAGTATGAGACTGATAAGAGGTCTTAAAACAAACATATTTTAGATGATATATTATTTTGGATTCAGTATGAGACTTTCACATTGCGTCGAAAAAATTTTGGTATTTACTATATTATACTATAATCATTCAAAGCTATAAATCAAATAAACATATTTAATATAGCTGCAAGAAATTTTATTGGAAATCAAGTTACAGTTATTGGTATGTAACACACATTACGACCTACTATAATTTTTCAAATGAGCGTTGAAGAGTAAATACACATCGATTCACGACATTTATGTTGTATATTATGCTACAGTGTGATACGTCATAATCGCGCTGTTTGCCTGTATTATAATTTAATTAATGTTTCCGAATCGTTTGCAAACTTGTTTATTGAGATTTTCGAGTATTCAATTCTGAAGACTAACCTGATATTTTATTACGCTGAGAGTGTATATAATATTTATAAATGATTAACTGAGACTAAGGCGAGTACTGTTTGCTATGTATAGTATATGCAGGTAACAGGTTATATATATATATATATATATACATAATACTATACATGCAATATGTACAAGTGTAGGTAATAGGAATCCACAAAGCCGGATCAACTTATAAGCAAATTAAGCATTATTTAATGTCCTCGAAAAAACTCGACCCGTAGAATGGCTTTTTTTTTGTATTGAGAAATTTTAAAAATTGTAGATTTGCACACTAAGTAAGTTTAATCATAAAATTATCGGTAATAATTATAAAAACATATTTCCGGAAAAATTATATCAACCCACTATATTACTATAAATTAAAATACTAAACAGTAAACGTAATTAACAAATGGCTATATAAAAAAAAAAACATATCACTTAGTGACATATAGGCTAATAAGCCATTTCCGCTCAGAATTATTTTCTGTAAACTAATACTGTTATATTATATCATATTTATACTTAAAATCGTTTTTATAGTACCGAGAATTTCCAATTTTGACTTCCTAAAAGTATCAAGTACATTACTGCTATTTATTATCATCAGAAATCTCCCTCTGCAGTCTACGCTGAAGATACATCAATTTTCTTACTAGTAAAATGTCTTTAGACTGACTGATAAAAAAAATTATCGTAGTTAGTAAGTCCGGTGAGGTTTTACTAGCGGCACAACCAGGATTTTTCTTCGGGGTAGGGGGGAGATCAATTTACACATCGGTGGTTTACCTTGGTAAACCTATAGGTTTTCCATAAGTGTAACATGCAGAATAAACGAATAGATGTTTTTTCGCGTTTTACTGGTTTTAGGTGTAACCGTAGGTATAACACTGTAGAATATAGTCAGTGATGTACCTAGATGAACAATATGACTTGACTTAACCCGGTCGCGGCTACTGTGTTTGCAGGTGAAACGATACTCGTACACGACGAGCAACGAAAGCACCACTTCCGGCCAACAGCTCTGGTCACTGGAACGCAACTGCTCGGGCAAATGCGAAGACGGGTGCATCGTGATCGGCGAACGGATCAAGATCTACGCGTGCCAGGCGTGTTGCGAATCACCGCTGTGCAACGTGTCCAACGGAACCGACCGTCGGTCCGCGACTCCGTCGTTCGTCGTGTGTCTGGCGTTTTTGTTCTTGCTCTTGAGAGCTACTGTCGTCGACCAGCTGCAGTTACCTCCGTCAAAACGACCGTCCGCCACCTCATCTTCCATTTCCGATCCCGTCCACTCGTCGTCGGACACTAGCATAACCACAAAATTCAATAAATATTTTTTAATTTTTTCGTCGAGCCATCACCTCACGGTGTGTCGTCGGTAATTTTTTTTCTCAAATATCATTGATAATCACATATTTTTTATCGTATAGTGTATAAATAATAAATATAAATATTTAAAATATTGTTAAAAAAAAAAAACAATAGGGCTGTAGCGGTATCTAGGTGCCTACACGGATTTACGTATACAAAATATTACTATGTGGTGTAATACGTCATCGTCGTACTAGGAAACACATTTAGAGGCGCTGAAATAATCTAAAACTCGTCGGAATATCGATGAATGATATTATTATCTGCCTCCGTAAATCAATTTACACTACCTAGATAGGTATTTAATTATTAAAAATTTTTATTAACGATCACTACTATACTTATACTTTATAAAGGTTAATAATATTATACTATTATAATAATTTAACATACCACGAGCCATAGATAAAACATATTTTCAGCGCCTCTGTTCTCTATATTATTATGAAATATCTATACGAATTTGATAAATATTTTTCGATTTACTGTGAAAACTAAATTATTATTGGTATTTTGTATTAATCTGTCTTATCTACCTTTAAAATATTTTATAATATAATATAATAGTGGCGTATTTAGGATTAATTTGAGGGGAAAGATATTATTAAAATTGTTGGTGCCAAACGTCCCAGCATTTTATTACTTACGGTCTACGGTTTGATAAATTAAAAAAAGGGACTAAAATTTTATAAATATAAACTAAAAAAAAGGGGGCAATGGGGAGATAATTTCTCTAATTTTCCCCTGTAAATACGCCACTAAATAAACGTTTGGTACATTTTATTTTGTACTTACTTTATTTTTGAAAATCAATTATTTTTGTTCCCTTTTACAAATGTTCTTCGTTATTGTAACTATTTGGCATTTGTCTGTATGTATATGTATTGTAGTGTATTAATACCTATACCTACCTACATACAGGCTACAATATGTTTACTATGTTTAAATCATTAATTATTTGTAAAATTTATAGGTCACTCATTTACCTGTCTAGTATAAAATAAACTTGTGAGTATAATAATAAACATTTCTAATTGTAATTAAATACTACATTTTTTTTTTATCAATTACCTCTGTTAGCACTATGTGTATTGTACGTTTGTACGTGTAGAACAATTTTCATTACCTACATAATATATCCCATTAAGTTAGACTAAATATATTTAATATATATTTCTTTAAATAAATTCTGGTAAAAAAAGGCAGAACATAATATAATTCTTAAAATACAAAATGTGTATTTGATAGTTAACCAATAACAATAAAAATATGTTTGGAAAGTAGGCATACACAAGTACAATCAATATAATATACATATATTATTTTAAACTCATATTTATTTGATAATAGTTTAAAACATTTAAACACAATCGGCAGTATTCAATGAGTCAGCTGTGTAATGATCACATAACTACTACAATCACAGATAAGTTTAACTATTTTCTGTTAGTCAGAACTCAGAATAAAGGATGGTTTTTAAATGCTTACTACAATGGTAACGTTCATAAAAATATCTCACAATAAAGTACACCGTGTTATAACAAATTGAAGAGTTTTACAAAGAAATAAATACATCAGAATTTAAATAAAATTTTAACAAACCCATTATACCAACACATTTTATATAAAAAATTATACAAACAAAATATATATTTCTGTGAATATAAAAAAAGTACCATTTTAATTTTTTTTTCATCATTACATAACAATATTTAAAATCAAATTGATCTTGAGTGATTTATCAATTAAAATAATACTTACAAAAGCAATGTAATCATGTTAATTGCACCATATATAAAATACAAGCGATTAAACATTGGCTTATATTTGTGGTAACTAGCAATTTAATTGTGGAAGACTTGGAACACATTGTTCATTACAATCACTAGCGTAATCTAAAGTTGAGTCAAATTAAAACATCTAATATTTGTAGAATGACCCAATTGGCAAGTATACAATACTCTGTAAGTTAAGTACACAATGCATGTTTTCATTATGAACATGGTTAAAAAAAAAACCAAACATAATGCAGCACCTTATTAGAATATGTTTATCTTAAATTATTATATTATTATTAAATAATTTATTTGAAAATATTTATCTTTAATTTCATAATTTATTTATGATAACAAAATACCTAATTGTTTATTATAATTATTCGGAAAATGTATTATTCATCTTTACTATTTACTAAATATATTTTTTTTATTGTATGAAAATATTTATTATAAAATATATATGAACATCTGACATTAAACACGAAATTCAGGAATGTCACTTTCTCTAAAACAAAATACCTTACATTTCCGTTAATAGTATATAATATGTTATATATTATAAATAATATAATAACTAGTATTCTGATTTAATTAAGGTAATATTTTCTTGGGTGTTATAAGTTAAGAAGACAGTATTCTTATATAATCTAATATTATATGAAACCAAAAAATAAATATATATAAATAACTTTCTTTAGATTTAATTATATACTTTTGAATTGTATCATAACGCATAGTTATAAGGAAAAATACCAATAATTTATTGATTTAATAAAAATATATCTAATAGTTTTAATAGAAGTTATAAAATTTTCAACAGTAAACTTTATCATATATAATTTAAAATAGCTTCAAAACAGAAATATTATAATATCTTTTATACATTTTTCACAACAATATAAATAAATTAATAACTAAAACAGATAAGAAGCCCACATCTCTTCCATTTTTGTTGTTACTATTTTTTTTTTTAGTAAATGAATTATTCTTAAATTGTTTCTAAACAAAATTGTTCAACATTGTACATTTATAAAAGACAAAGTCTGTAACAGTTTTATAAATCAGCTCCATACATCGGCAGAATATCTTTTCTGTTGTTCCATTTTTTTAACATAATTGAGTGCTTGGCTATTGGTCATTTGACCTTTTTCCATAACAACTTTTACAATAATACTATGCACATCCTTTGCCATGCTTCTTGCATCACTAATTGTCCAAAAATTGAATATCATATAAATTTAAAATTATTACGCAATTTAAAATAATTGATACATACCCACAAACATATAAATGACCACTTTTTTCACCAATTATATTCCATAATTCATCAGCATTTTGTTCTAACAAATGTGTTACATATTTCTTTTCAGGTTGGTCACGTGAAAATGCCAAATGTAGCTAAATTATTATAAAAATAGCAAATAGTAAATTTGGTAAATATTTAAAAAAAATATTAAGTAACAAATGTATGTTAGTAATGATACAAGATACAATATAATAATAAATTTTCAATTTACCTTTGTCAAAGTTCCATTTGCAACATATTCTTGTAACTCATTTTCATAAATAAAATCTTCATCTTTCTTTCGACATCCAAAGTAGAGTACCATTTCTCCAATTTCTCTGCCTGTATAGAAAACAGTTACCAAAATTTAATTAAAAGAAAAAAATGTCTTTAATGAATACATTTACAGTTAATATAATTTAAAATATTAACTACAAACCTTCTTTGCGTGCATAATCTCTTTCTTGTATAAAACCTCGGAATGGTGCTAGTCCTGTGCCAGGACCAATCATTATAATTGGAGTTTGACTTTTGGGAGGCAACCTATAAATGAAAATTGTATTAAGACTTAAGCAAACATATTATTTTTTAAAGAAAAAAATGTGTTTTATTTATTATTTATTATAAGATTAAAATATTTTTTCTTTGAATGTTAACTAGTAAACATAGTAAAAAAACATTTTATTTAAACTACATAATATTTACCTAAATTGAGATCGTCTAATATAAATAGGTATAGTAGGTTGTGGAAGTTCATCATTGGTTGGTTTCAGTTGAGCTAATAAATTAGTTGCAACACCTTTATTAACACGATTAGTAGGAGTAGTATAATTTACTAGAACTGCAGTAATATGAATAGATTTTGGATACACTTTTGGAGACGAGGAAATTGAATAATAACGACACTGCAATCGTGGAAGTAGTTCACATAAATGGTCCAAATCGGGCTTAACACTTGGTAAATCTTCCAAAATATGAACAATATTACGGTTGTCACGTAAAATCCATTCATGAAATTCTTTTTTGCCCTCTGGGGTTGAGCTTGCCATAAGCTTTAATTTTTCTTGATCCTAGAATAAAATAAATAAAAAAAATTAAAAAATTTCATAATAATAAACAAATAGTTATAATTAATTAATGGTTTTTAAAAAACAAACAAACCTTTGGATCACTTGCATATTCTATTAATTCTTTCATAATATGTGTGCGTGGATTTGAAGTAATATCCAAATAATAAGTTAAAGCTGTTCGATAAGTACAAGGACAAGGGAATGGGTGTTTTTTACTTGATTCCTCTATCATAAAAAAAGTTAAAATAAGTAGGTAATAGTAAAATTTATATTAAACGTGAAAAAATCTAAATAGTTACCATCAGTGTTCAATAATGAAAAAACAGTATCTAGATCAGCATTTAATAATTCTCCAATTTTATCTACTAATTCGGAAGAATTTTTAGGATAGACAGCCACATGATCACCTGTATCATACCTCATTTTTGATCCATCAATATCAAACTCAATATGCATACAAGAGCGGTCGCCAGATTTGTGCAGCTCACGATTAACTACAATTTTGGATAAATATGGGTTCTTGACATCAAATGGGCTGAAAAATAAATATGCAAATAAATAATAAATAAATTATACATACTAAGAGAATGCCAAACCCCATTTGTTGTATCTGTCTTATGGCTTTAACATTACTTTAGACACTTCCTATGCTTTTATATTTTAATTTTTAATAAAAGTTTATAATATGCTAATAAGTTAATTTAATCTATTATAAATGAATGCTAAATTTGATTATATACTGTATCTAAATTTTCTGTTGTAAATTTTTAAAACGAAGACAACACATAGGGATTTAGCGTCTTCTAAATTATGATGATAAATTCAAAACATTTAATATAACTTACAATCTTTGATTTTCATAAGATTTAAGTCGTGATATTTCACCCGAAAATATTCGTTCTGGTAAAACTTCAGAACAGTCTACTAATTTGTATTGTCTAATATTACTTTCTTCACCAGTTTCTTCAATACCATAATGGGAACAAACACTTTCCCATAATTTTTCTTTCCAAGAAACAAAGTCATCTTCAATACTAAAATACAATTTAACATATATTTAAATATTATGATATAAATAAGTCATGAGAAAATAAATATCAATGTTAGAATTTAAATGGCTTAGATGGAAAAAACTTCTCTATGCTTGTCTAAAGCTTAAAGGTGAGAATTAAATACTATTATTTTTATATAATACTGGTTGCATTTAAGCATCCCTAATTATTAATTATTATCTTATTTTCAGAAGTTTTCATATAGTTTAAGTATAATTTTCATAGTTTTTGTTGGTTGGTGTAAGGTAACATTCATCTATTATCCTCACCGAGTCAACCATCTGTGTTAAATCTGTTATGAAGTAAAAATATGCACAAGATGGATGTACTTTTGTAAACAAATTGGGCACCGAGTGTGCTTCTTAACTCAAATAGGATAAAACATCTATTTTATTTTTAATTCTAACACTGAAATATAATAATAAAAATTATATGAAATACTAATTACATTTAATAACACAGGTAATACTTAGTAAATAATATTTGCTTATTGATGTATATTTTATACTAAATTTAAATATGGTTTATGATGAAAAATAAAATAAATATTTACTTGGCATCATCATCTCCCAGACCAATTTCATGAACTCTAGTAGCACCCAATTCTTCCAAACGTTGATCGATATAAATGGCAATTTCGTTATAGTGTTCATAAGTCTTATTTCCCAATCCAAATACCTATAAATAAAATAAAAGATAACAAATAACATAAAAAAAACTGTATGTAGATGATTAAATTATATAATGATACTGTATATAATAAATAATTTTCTATAAATTTAAAGGATAGTGAGTTTTTAAATATGTTTGTGAGTTTGGAAATACTAAAAATGTTGACTGTAATAAAAAATGAGATTGTAAATTAAAGAAATATACATACTAAAATATAATCATGGTGAAAAAGTTGTATTTTATGATGTTACTAAAGTTTATCATACAGAAAATATTTAATATACATCAAACTTATGAATTAGTATTTTATAATTTATGTACTTTAATTCACAATTAGGTGTATGAATTGAATGCATTTGAAACCTGATTAATATAATACAGGGGCGGCCAAACGGTCGATCACAAACGATTTCTAAGCCGATCGTGTTAGAATTTATTTTTAGGCTACGCACACTAAAATTAATCATGGTGGTAGTTAACAACATTATCGATATATTTTATCCATAAAAACTTTTTTATGGAAGTTGATCCTCAAAGGAGAAGTATATTTTTAATAGATTGCGGCCAAAAAAAGTTTGGCCGCCCCTGATGTAATATGTTAATAACAATTATTATTGATTGGATTAAAATATACATTTGTTTTCTATTCATGAATGTCAAACATAAATAAGAAAAAGTAGGCAATAACTTTGGGATGACCTCCACTTAACATCGGTATGAATTAAATTAAATTTAATAAACGCACGTAGACATTTTCTTAGATATTCATTAATTAATATAGGTAACACACAAATACTACACAAAAGTAATAACAATTTTAATAAAAATAGAGTTTTCTATAGAATTAAGTTTGAAATTTAGACTGAAGATCTATTATGGTAAATTTAAAATGGATAGTTGAGAATAAGAATATCAAGTAGAAATTATAAATATGAATGAATATAATAAAATTCAGTAACGACAAGGAAACTCTATCAATAGATTACTATTCATACTAACAATAATAATTTAAATTTTATATAACCTCAATAAGATACTTACTGCATAATTTAATCCTTCTAGGTCAGCGTCACCATTTTGAAGCCATTCGTAGAAATCCATAGCATTATCAGTTGGGTCTCCCTCACCATATGTTGCTATACAAAAAATTGCCAATGACTTTTGTATTTCTTTCATTTCTACCAAGTCTGCCTAAAACCATTACAAAAATTAAAGTAATAATAAATAAATGGTTGCATCTTAATTTTTAAACTTTATTTATTTTGACAAGCCTTTGATAATATGGTTAGGATAGATAAGAATTTTGTTAGTCATATAACACAAAAATATTTCCAAATGATTGAACATAAAAATGTATAAGGCATAAAATTAAATGATATTTTTCATTAGTTACAAATTAAAAGTAAGTACTCTTTGTACTGTCATTTAAAAATCAGTTTTCTATTATACGCTAAATTAAATTAATCATTTTTAGAAAAATTCAATGAATTATTAGTTATGACACTGTCATAAACTTGAATAATAAATTTTTTTAAACGGTATGTTAAACAAATTAAAATACTTCATCTAATGTCTTTAATATTTCTTTTAAGTGCCTAATAAAAACACACATTTAATACTTATACATTTGTACATAGTAATTCATCTAATAGTAATAGGATAATCCATTAATTTTAAAGTAATAGATAAATTTGAATACATAATATATTTTAAAGAAATTATCATCTTAAATTGTATTCAAATACAAAAATAAAATTACACATTGTTATAAAATTCATATGTATTACTGATTACTATAATTTGTCACAATATTAAGTTTTAAAAAAATAATTGAATGAAAAAAAAAATTAATTAAATTCAATTACTAGTTATTTATTTATTTCTTCCAAAATTCTATGCAGTGTTTCATGTTGCTTAAGCAAAACAGCTAAAAAGATTCCACTTCAAAGTAGCTAGTAGACTAAATTTTGAATGAATAAAAATGGGCTACTTGAAACTTTTAAAATATTCCTTTTACCCGAAAAAAAAATGTTATAAAAAATATCTTTGTAAAATCAATACATTCCTTGATACACTCAGAATTTAAAATGTAAATAAAATTTTAAAGCACTCTTCAAAATTAGATAATGTTACAACAAACATTGGAAAAAAACATTACATGACGTGTAATTCTAATATCTGCATCGGAGTAATGTTCCAAATTGTTCAATTTAATTTGGTTCTCGATTTATTTCAAAGAGTACATCTATTCTGAATTGATTTCTGGTTAGTTTTAAATAATATGATTCATGCTGATGATATTTTTCTTTTCCATTTTTATACTATTTACCTAAGTAACAAAATAACTGTTTATTTTTAGTAGGTATAGGTAAAATATTTAAAAAATATATATAAGATAATAATAAATAAATTTGGTTAATAGCTTATTTTTTGTTTGACCAAATGAAAATGAAAAATAACTAAAACTGTAACACAATTTAAATATATGATTAAATGGTGAATGAATAAGTTTAATATCATGCATTTTCCTTGTGATATATTAATTATGTGTTTACGTAACACATCATATATACATAAAATGTTTAAAATTAAATATTGTGATTTAAGGTAATTAATTCCAGTAGAAACTAATTCGGATGTACATAATAGTTTAATATTTAAATAATCCAACGACCAACTTGGACAACATACAGTTAAATATAACATCATCAATTGGTCAATTTGTATCTTGTATTTGTTATGTAAGAAACAATTTGAATCTATAACACTTAGTTAATGTCTTATACGCAAGTACACAACTAAAAAGACACAAGACTTTATAATATAAACTTTATTAAAAAAATTATTATTATTGACATTTATCTATCATTGTTTTAACTTTTATATTATCATACTATAAGAAATTATTTTAAAACTAGAAAATTATTATACTATTTTATTCTTAAAAAAATGTATAGATTTAATTATATAGGTGTGGTATAAACACAACTGAATACATATTATTATAAATATTAAAATGTGTTATAATAATTGTGTAATTGTGATACCTGCAATGCTAGGTTATAGTTAGATACCATACCTAGATTACCATCATGTGCCAAATATTAATTGCTAATAAAACTAATATCAACATATTGTATTAATTGTATTGTAGTATGTTAGATAGCTAGCTATTAGAATAATTATTAAAATAAATATGAGTAATTATATGTAATAATATAATATTTAATTATATTATATAAATTTACAGTTAGAATTTAAAAGAAAATGCTTTTTTTTACACAAATTATGAAAGATAATATTTTGTATATAAATTAAATTAATTTTTATTAAAATGAAAAATTCTAATTTTGCTCTTTTCACTTTTTAATAATATTTCTTGTTGAATTATATTATACATTATTATTTATGACAATAATTTATAAAATTGTACGGGGTCCTAGTAAAAATGATAAAACACATTATAAATAATTAGTAATTACTAAAAAATAGTATTACATGTATTCACTTTATTTTTGTTAATATATGTATATATATATATATGTGTGTGTAGTATTAAAGTATTAAGAGTTTATATAAGTTTGAAATTATTTATACATTTAACTTTTAATTATTTTTTTTATATTTTATATTGCTTCAAATTTAAAACTTAGATTGATAACTAATTAGTACAAAGATTTGTAATTATATTATACTTATTATAAAAACATTATAATTTAAGATAACTAATTGTTTTTTTTTGTGAAACTTGGATTTTTTTAGTAAGCCCCCATTCATATTTATACAAATTTTGGGTAATGGAAATTTGATGATTTAATAGGAATAATAGAATGATGAATATTTATACCTACAATATTGTTCCAGGAATCTAGAAAACCATATGAACTATAAAAATTATTAATATATTCTAGTATATATTATACAGTATATACTATATTTACTATATATACTATCTATATATTTAGATGGGTACAATTGATAAAATTCAAAAACACTCCCCAAGGTGTATTGGTATTTCCGAATTCGTTTTATAAAAATAAATTGTCTAGTATATTTGAACATGCATATTTCTCAAGGCATCCTACATTATGATTATGTACAAGTAATGACTTCCTGTAGTAGGTATCATCACAAATTATAATGTTTTAAGCTAGGTATTTTGAAAATAAGTATGTATAGATTTTAAATTTTCAAATTGTTTACTTAATAATTGTCATTTATATATATTTTACAATTTTATAAATATAATAATTAAAATATAATTAATATTCTATTATTTTTTTTTTTTCATTACAAAATACTATTTCACAGTATGACATTGGATCACTATAAAGTAAACCTTGTATTTTACGGACACAGTAGTTAAATGACCTTCAACTTCTATTTCAATTGAAACTCTCAATTTTATACTTGATACCTAATCATTTCATAAACTATCAACATTCAACATTAATTGTTGTGAACAAGAAATCAATAAATAATTTAGAATTTTAGTATTGATATTATTTTATTTAGGATTATATTACTTGAAACAAAATATTATATTTAATGAACTGAAAAGGTATAGAAAAAAATTATTAATGGCATAATAACATCAAAAGATTTTATTTTATGCATATTTTGTAAAAAAAAAAAGTATCAAGTATATTATGTCAATGGTTTTATAGTATAATTATTAAATGTATGTATTTCATCATACCAAAACATTAATAAATGTCATAATAATATTTATTATTCTGTCATTAACATTTATTAAATATTTACTAAATTATTTAAACTAATAGAATATTTACCATATCACATTCTTCAGGATCGGCTACCATCCCTTTCATTTTATATCTAGCCCCTTCTTTGGCTATTCTTCCAGCAAATTCTTCTGCAGTTCCTGTTTGACTTCCATAAAATACTACCAAACTACGTCCGGTTGATTTTAGTTTTTTTATGAAGGAACTATTGGAGGTCTGTTCAATAGAACTCAATGAAGATGGTCTAAACAAACATTTCAAATTTAATAATTTAATAATTAATTATAAAACAATTAATGTATATGATAATTGATAACTATTGAACATTATAAAATAATTGTTAAAATATATTGCATACAAATAAAATAAAATAAAAATATTTTAATAATTTTTTTTTTTTATTGTTTTAATCTCAAGAGTAAAAATGTATTCTATTTAAATTTTAAACGAACTAGTTTCAGCTTTTAATTTATAGCTTAATCAATAAAATAAATTAAATGAATCATAAAACATATAAATTCATTGGGCCAGATAAAAGCTGTCTTGCTTTTCATATTTTCAATTTGAATAGTAGTGTTATATTTTAAATTTCTATGGCACAATTATTGCATTCATTCGAGAAATAAGTGTTTGGCATGTTTTATAAGACAGGTAGGTTTATTTTGTTATACAATTCATAGGTTTGCACAAATTTTACAAATTTATTTTGAAAATAACTTTTTAAAATTGAATATACATATAATTTTCAATCTGTAGAGTTGCACGAATCTTTGAATTTTATATTATTACCTCAAAACATGGGCGTAGGTAAGGGGGGTTTTGGGTGTTCAAACACCTCCCAAAATTAAATAAAACAATTGTATTATTTAATACATACCAATAAATTATTCATAATTTTATAATATTAATATAGATTTAGATAAAAACCCCCTCTGAAAATATTTACTACCTACGCCCATGCCTCAAAATAAGTTATTGGAAAAAGTATAGAATTATAAAAATAGTGATCTATCATTCCATTTAGTATCAATACATATATTAAGTATACAATGTTATAGATTATGTATTATTAATTAATTAATTATATTATTATACTAATATTATATACATTTACATTTCAGAAATCTTGAGTATTTTAATAAATTAGCTTACATTTGAATAATTTAATATAAAAAATAATAAAATAAAAATATAATAATAGCAATATGGAAGAATTAAAATTCCTTAAATCAAAATTAATATCATATAACTACTTTTGTTTTTAAACAGAGAACAAAATATTGTGGTAAGGTCTTATGTTCCAATTACAAATTTGTATGTTTATGAAATGGTATGGCTGATAAGTGATAAGTGATAATTTGTTATATATATCAGGCTTAACTTGGATTTTTAATAACTTTGGTACACTGATGCTGTGGATATATAACATTTAAGATTTTTAAAGCAACCTTAGTATAAATGAAAATTTTTATTCAGGCAGGGTTGCTTCATGTTTTAAATTTTTAAATTCCGTGAATTTCTAGATATTTCTAGAAAATGTTCTTTAATATATGTACAAGACTAAAAAATATGTAGATACTATATAAATTGTTTTTACAAACTGTGGTTATTATTTTATCAATCACAAAGATTATAAATTAATCTACAATTATTTAAATTGTAAGTATACAACCATTAAGTCGAGAATAATACATTATATTATCCTCAAAAAAATGTGAACAATAATTTTTAAATAATAAATACCTAGTACAAAAATCTTTGATATTCAATTATATTATATTGAGATAAAATAAATATATAATGCTTTAATAATTTTATCACACCTATATATATGATATCTTTAAAAAAAATATTAATATATTTATTTTTAGTTTCTTAAAAGAAAAACTTATAAATTTAGAATGATTTTAATATAATAGACAACACTAAGTTATAATAAATTCTTTAATATGTTAATACTTTTGCATTTGTAATATAATGTTACAGTTTTAATCACATTATAAGTTTAAATATTATAAAACTAACAATACAATAAGATCAAAGCACTCAAAAACAAAACCATATTTAAATATAAATATTTTAAGATAAAACTAGTATTACATAACAATGTTGTTGAAAAAGCAATTCAGTAAATGTTTAAGAATAAAGATAATACTTACTGAATAGTGTAGGGTTTTTTTTCTGAAGAACTAGACTGTTTATCTCTTTTGAAGTACCAAAAATATGCTACTGTTATAATGACAACAAAAAGAGCAATATCTAAAGCACTAATCAATGGCTCTTCTGCAACAACAGTTGATTCAATTTTCACTCCTTCAGAATTCTCCATTTTAATTTTTAATAAAAAAAAACTTGGTAACTGAAAAATATATTAAACAAAATATTACATTTAGTTGGGTAACAAGAATGATTTAATTTTCAGGGGAATTTCTAGCTTATGGGTAGGTAAATTTTAATCTATTTTAACTAGTAAATAGTAATAGCCTAACTATATAATATATAGTTAGACTACTTATTATTATAATCCATTTTTAATTACTAATGAAAACAGAATATTAATTAAAAAGACCTTTAATTTAACCTTGTGAATTTATATTCTATACAATTGGAGTTTATACCTGTTGGCTATGGATAATATTCAGTAATCAGTATTCACTAAGCAGGAACATATATATAAGAACTTTGGGGGGTTCCACCCTTTCCTTCACTAATGCAAAACATTTTTAACTTATAAATTATAACTTATTTTGTAACTTTATTACAGTAATACATTTTATAATATACAACTAGATACATTGATTATGATTTATAAAATAAGTAATAATCCCTAAATATCCTTCATCTACCATAAATGTTTTTTTGTACATGATTATTATTTATTAATAAGTAACATTTAAGTAAATTTTATCATTGAATTATAGGTTTGTACTTGTATATTTTTCATATTCTATAACAAATTAAAAGATAATATTGAATAAGCAAGTCACTTCTAAATTGTAGAAAACAATAATATTAAAATAACATTGTATAATATTTTGTGTATTATCAATAACTAACTGATTTTAGTATTGTAGAAAACAATTAAACACATTTGATATTATATTATAATATGCAGCAGTAGAATATTAGTAGTATATTCACCAACACCTTATTATGATAGAACATAAACATGTAAATCATGTTGAATCAAACACACTAACACATCATCAACATGACGATCAAGAAAAAAAACACCCCTCAAAAAATTAAACTAGTATTACTTACAGTCTGAAAGTCCAAAATTAATATTTTGAGGTACTTAAAATAATCAAATAATTTAATTTAAAATTAATTTTACCATTTTTATAATATATTAGTAACATTAACTATAGGTTAATTAAGTACTAAAATTTAATATTGGTGTTTAAAAATAGATCAATTTATTGTTATATTTTTAATGGAAAATATGTAAAAGTTATGTTGATTTTTTCAGGTATTTTTTTTAGGTAAACAAATAATGACACGTTATAAACTCATTGATAACATTCATTTTGTTTTACAAAAATGTATTAATAGTTATTTATAGGTAAATTTTGTATATTATACTTTCTTACATAAAATATAAAACCCTTATTAGTTTCAAGTACCTACATTTTCAAGTCATTAAATACAAATTTTGTCTAACTGTTTAATCATATATTATAAATATATAACCATATTAAATAAATTGCTATAATATAATAGCTTATATACACTTACAACTCAATGCTGCTAGACCAGTGTTTCTCAACCAATGTGTTGTCGAGTAAGTCCAAACGTGTCATAGGAAGTACTAATATTAAATGACACAAAATGTACAAACCTTGTTGACACTATATTTACAAAAATAAATAGGTATTATTCTTATTTTTTTTTTGTGTGTCACAAAGTATGAATAATTTTAATAGTGTGTAGACATAATTCAAAGGTTGAGAAACACTGTGCTAGAGCACCAATTTTTTGAAAGTGAACATCTAGCGGGCCAGAGAACATGAAAGCAAAAACAAAAAAACGGTACATATAAATTTACAATTGTCCTTTTTAGTTCAATAATAGATAAGAGTTCATATCTACGTTTTACAATAAAAATTATGTCGGTTTTATAAATATGATAAAATGAAATACAAAATAATCCTTACATTTTTTTTTATATAAAGTAATTTGAAATGTAGCACGGGCCACCAGGTCACCAGTTACCCATCCTTGACTTATATGATTTTTTTTCACAAGATGTTCCATTTTTTATTTCCGTAATCTTCTAATATGTATATATTTAGTTTAATAAAATGCATTATTGAGTAACCACACTTATTGTAATATAAATAATCATCTAATGTTGTAATACTTAATAACTTAATAGAAATTAATATCAAATAAATGTTTCTTTTACACCAAAAATAAACAGAGATTATAATATAAATTGAAGTTATTCCAATAATTGTACATAATCTTTTCTGAACTTCACACACTATATAAATTGGTCTATTAATGTTATTAATACAACATAATTATACAATTTGAGAAACAAATTTTGAACCTAGTTAAATTTACACAAAAATTGGTCAAGATGTTTTTTTAAAATTTAATTGTGCATTTAAATATTTTTAGAAATTATAAAACAGATTTATTTTAAGTAAGTACAATCTATATTTAACTTTAAATCTATAAAATTGATGTATGAATTTTAATTCTAATTCTAACAGTATATCAACATGTTTAAAAACAATAAAAAAATAATATAGACACAAATGTGTAATAAATTGTTGTAAATGTGTATTGTTATCTGTGTTAAAAATCTATTTTGAAGAAATTTAAAACAATGAAAATAGATTACATATTATTTACCTTCATCTCAAAATAATAATAAATAGTTTTTAAGTAATTACAACATTTTACCAAAACCATAAATACATGCATAACATAACGATAAACGTGTAATATAATTATACATGCTAGAAATATAATATTTGCATTAGAAAAACCTTGCATACGTATTTATCTGTATGCTATTATATAATAATAACATTGATTTTTTAATTAATAAATATGTTTGCTATAAATATTTGTTACATATTGAAACAGAATGATTAATAATAAAAAATGTATAGATATTTATTTATTCTAACTAACCATTAATGTAATAGGTGTAGTATAGTATTTCTTAATAAAGAATACATTATACCTGCATTTTTATGATAACAAAATCATCAAATATTTTGATTCTGGTCCTAGGGTGACAAATAATGTAGTTAGTGATAGTATACTGTTATTTGACTAAATAATGATTTACATTTTCACCTTTTTGGGTTTAAATTATTATACTAATATAATTAATAACCCTTAAGATTAGGGAAATTGAGAATTTTATACTTTTAGTTACTTATTACGATTTATTTCAATTTAAATATGTATCTAATTAATTCTATATTAATCGTTTGTCATATTGGGTTTGTAAAATGTGAGTTATTTATAAACAGATAAATTATAATAAAACTATTTTTCATATTAAAATAACTATAATTCTACAGTTTTGAATTTAGTCGCTAAAATAAAGGATTAAATAATGGATTATTTTAACCATTTAGGTAAAATCATAAATAAAAAAAATAATATATTTTAAATTGAACAAAAAATAAAACAATACAATATAATACAATAAGACATAATACAAAAATAGTCTAAATGTTTAAATTTTAGATCTTATCTATAACGATGTAATTTATCTAAATTATAACTCATTTGACTAGAATACTTTTCATTGGGTTTTCAGAGTCAAAGTTTAACCTAATCAGGGGCACAATTCCAATGAAAAAACTTAGGGATCTGAAGATCCTCTATTTGTTCAGTTAGTCTTGTGATCATAGATCACACAACGAGTAGTTTTATCCACACGCCATTCAATAATTACATATTTAATAATGATAGTACATATTAATTTATTTGTATGAAATAAAAACATTTAGTTCTTATCAGTTTAAGTAAGCCACCAAGATGCTAATTTAAAAACTGAAGGTGCTCTAGTAAACCATAGCATATTCAAGTTTCTCTCAAGTTATGTCTATTTACCTGATATTTTTTAATTACTTGTTCAAATTCTGTTACTATCACAATTACAAAAATTATAGTAAATTTATTATTGATTGTGGAATACAATGTATTTAATTGATTTCTGTTGCACTGTTTTATAGTTGCCTACATTTTATATATAAATATAAATACATATTTCTTTAGTACCCATAGGTACCCACAGATAAATAGCATGGTTTAGTATTTGTGCTATGTGTATAATAACAGGGAATAGGCATTAAAGTGTACATACTGAGCGAGTATGTATCTTCTAACAATCTAATGTGTAATATGATTTTGTCAAAAAATTAATTTTTCAAACTTTATAAGACCAAAGAGATAGGTAACATCATATAACATTATATAACAATATATAATAAAATGTTGTACTTCTAGAGAAATATTTTTAACTTTAAATATCATAGGTATGAGTTGTTAATAAATTTGATATAATTGAAAATATTCAATTGAAAATTGTTAAATTTGATTGAAAAGACATATGTCTTTTAATTCTAATTTAAAACTTATACATACTGACTATAGAACCAGTTTAGTATTGGTTCAAATAGTAATCGAAAACATTATGGATTTAAATATTACCTAATCAATGATTAAATATAATATGTTAGTTATCTTCAATTCACCATAGAAAAAAATATCACAGTAACACTGTTTTTTTTTTCTCATAACACAAATGTACCTATTACGTATTTACGATTATTGCTCGGGGACAATATTAATGTTTCGTGGAAACACATTAGCAAACACTAATAGTCTTCACGTACTAATTAGTAATTTCAATTATCGTATGCATTTATTGGTGGGATAGAGTTAGTTTATACGGCGAGTACATTATGTACGTTTGGTTTAGCCGTTTTGATTTTGATCAAGGATATCTGAACAAGGTATATACACTCGTCTACTATATTTAATTACGTCGACGAGAGTCAAAATCGGAAATCGATAACAGAGTAAGAGACCAAAACCGAAAACAGACGTCAACACTTTGGCTAATGAATAGAGATGACTATAAACAATTTATAAATTAAAAATAATTAATAACACGAGAGTCGTACAACACGACTGTCCGACGGAGTGCTGCGACAACACGGGATTAGATAAAAATATAATATCACAATAATATGATATTATATGATACCGCCTATGTATTGTTATGATAGGCAAACCACGGGTACTTACAATATTATTAGTGACGACCGAATGGCTGCGATTTTTTTGTAAATCCAAAGAGATAACGACGCGAGTGTAAATGATATCGCGGCTAACGGTACACGACGTTACAATAGTATTATTTAATATATAATATTGTCAACACGATAATAGTATATAGTAATAACAAAAAATAATAATTTACAATATAAAAATAATAACAATTTAACAATAATATAATATTATCTGCTGTACGACGATAATAACGAATGATATTTTTGTACTCTGAACCGGATACGCGTGCGCGACGAACGCCGAAACGAAACTAGCGACTACTAGTAGAATAATATAATATAATAACTACTACTACTACTACTACTACTACTACTACTACTACTACTACTACTACAACTACTATTGCTGCTGCTGCTGCTATTGCTGCCAGTGTATTGGCGGTGACGTCACGGCTGAAGCGGCACGCGGACGTCGTAACCGATTGCGCGAGTGCCGCGCCGCGTCAGCGGCGAAGACGCATAATTTTCGTTTTCGAAAAAGGAAAATCTCTCGTTTCCCGTCTGCCGAAAAACAAAAATTCTTCAGCTACGATTTCGCGCAGCACTCGCGCCGCGTAGGCGTATATTTTATAATTGGGTATGAGTAAATTACATTATTGCGTTCGACAATCGGTATGACCATACTAACTATACTATGTCGTCGCTCATTATAATACTGTATAAATAATAATAACACGGTGGAAATATTAGAAATCAGTCGAATGTGTCAACAACATTGACTGTGACCACCGCGACGAGTGGTTTGCATTGAAATCGGCACATCCGCACATGCGCGCGCACTGTACCCATATACCGTGTATAATATTATAAATTATAATATTACAATCATGCACGGCCGAACCGATTATATCTTGCACGCCGAATATTATTTACCATTTTACTATTAAAATATTGTAATTATTATCATTTATCAAAGAGTTTACGAGTGTAACGTAATTATAATACAATATATTATTATGATTATTAAGCATGCAGTGGGTTACGAGTTTATGACGCGGTGTCGGCCCAACATCTGTGGCGTTCGAATGTCATAAATTACTTATAATGATTATACATATAAATAATATATTGTAAGTATGGATTATACATTCTATACCGTGTGATGTGCGTTAGGATCGAGGAAGTGTAAATATACGAAAATAATCTGGAAGGTAAATTATTGAAAAAATATCCGACTTCCGAGTTTCCTTAAATTAATATACAGAGTGATTCTTTTATCAAACAACACTCATTATTTCAAAAAGTATTGATGTTTTTGAAAATATTTTTTTTTCATAGTTTCAAATTGTTAAAAAAACAACGTTTTTATTAAAAATTTATATTTTTAAATATTTTTATCCTTATAATTTTTTAAGTTTTTACTTTTTTGAATGACAACATAAGTTTTTAATTTCATATCATTCTGTATATATGTAATATGTATAATTATAATATTGTTAACACAATAAAACATGCTAAAATAACCTATATTTAATCTGTTACCTGAGGTCCCGAGAAATAAAACATTGTTTGTTAAGTAAAAATATAATATCTATTAAGTATTCATGTATATATAAATAATCTATTACATATATTAATATATTATTATATATGTATACGTATCATAAAATTAGATATTATTACTTTTTTAAATCATTTATACCCAGTGATAGTCATTAACATCTATAACACGAAATCCAGATTTCTTTTTTATTGACTTACCTCACAACTGACTTCATCTGACATAATGTTGCGAAATATTCCGGTATAACGCAAAAATAATGAATAAAAACTATCATTTAGGCTTGGGCTATTCTACGTGATCGTTCGGTAAGTTGAATTGAACCAGATATCAAGCACAGCACTAGAATTTTTTTTTAGGGGGGGGGGCAGAGTGAGAGAGTTTTTTTTACATGGGCTAAGGTTTTTTCAACAATCAATGAGGTTATTTAAATAAAATAAAAATATTTTCGTATCATATAACATAATATAGCTATTAGCTATATTATAGTACACAAGTTTTTATATTTTATGGTCTAAATATATAATATGTATGAACTTTTGAATAGTTAAAAATGTTTTAAGAAAAATGTCAAATATTTTTTATGAACCTTATGTAAGAAAATGTTTAATCACATCACAGGACACAAACCTTCAACAACTATATTAATAATGATTTACAAAAATGATAATTTCTTTATTACTATACCTTTGTGAATAAATGATAATGTTTTTTTTACTTACATTTCATAAATATAAACATAAATTAAAGTAATTGTGTTTAGTAATGAACAGATGAATTTATTTGACTCATTTTTAATTTAATGATTTGGGATACCTTTGTTTGTTTATTTTCTTCCAATAATTAGTACTGAATAAAGGTAATATATAATAATAAATAAATAAAGATTTTTCTTATTTAAAAAATTTCAAAACATATTTTATTGAAATTGTAGTAAATGTTTTCCTTATTAGACAATACTAGTAAGTAGTAGGTCAATCCATAATAAAAAGACCAAAGATGTTATTTGTTCAAACTTTGTTAATTCAATTATTATAATTTATAATAAATTTAATTTATTCCTCAATTGATAATGTTTTATGACTTTATTATATCGTTCACAATTTTAAGTGGGGGGGTTGAACTTTTTTTCTGGGGGGGGCTAGAGTCTCACCTTGCCCTCTTTTGGTGCCGTGCCTACCAGATATACCTATTAACCTATTATAATAATTATAGCATTAATACGTAAGTTATAATAAGCATAATAATTAATAGGTAGCCGGTAAATATGTAGGTACGATAATAATAATGTAGGATAAAAATAAAATAAACAGTACGTATAATCAGGATTACCTATTTTTTGTAATTTTAAATTCTGAATAGAGCGATGGATGTATTGATTTTAAAATGAGGTGGTTTTTTTCGTGCATATTATGTGTACACGATAGGTAGCCAATAAAATACTTAAATTTTTATGCTTGAAGATAGAAAATTTGATTTAGTTTGTACTTCCTAGTTCTTCCATTATAATTCAGAAACACGCACAAAAAAATTGTAATTAAAAAAATGAATTTTTACGCGAAATTCGATTATGATTTGTGGAGTAACTCGAAAACTAATAATTGTAAATAATTGAAATTTTCTTCAAATATGTATATTATAATTTTCTATTTATACATTAACATTTTAAATTTTTTATAGGTTTTGCTTTATAAATGTAATTATGTCAATTAAAAGTTATTTGTTGAGAAACGCTTGGAAATTTAATACAAAGCTCCTCATAAGTTGTTAATTTTTCAATTAAAAAATATCGAAAATCTATAATAACAATATTTTTTTATATAAGCATTTAAAGCTAGAATTTTGACAAAATCCATCAAATTTGCGAAAAATAGTAAATTATATGGTAATTAGAAATTCATAAATTATTTTTTTTTGTCCAATATTTGAAAATTTAATACAGGATTCTTTATACATTTTTCAACCCATGTATAAAAAAAAAATTCTACTGTAAAATCAAATTAATTTTTTTTAGGCATTTCAATTTTTTACGACATTGGATATTCATCTTTAAAATAATTGATTTCTCCTCAAACAATTTTTATTGTATTTTAAAAAAATAACAATAGTTCTATTGTATAATATCGATAGTCGATGCTAGTAATTTAGACAAAATTACTCATTTAAACGATAAATAACAAGGTTAATCATTTTGTTATAATTTAAAAACATTATTTGTGGGCAATTAAAACTATTATGTAAGTATATTTAATATTATATTATTAATTACTATGAATTTTATCATATTATGCATATGAAGTTAAGATATTATCTATTTATACTATGAATATATTATTATTGTTTAATGAATATTTACAGAAATGTGTAATTAAATTATGAGTTAAATAAGTTGTTATATTAATATGGTATAAATTATAAATATATAATATTATAATAATTAAATACTAATAATATAATAAATTCAATATTTTCAGAAAAATTATATTTAAATTATTTCAACATATCATAATACTAAAAGTAAAATAAATTACTTAAATACCTATATAAAAAAAGCATACCTATCACGAAATATACTTGGTTTATTGGGGGGGGGGTAATATGGGGGATAGATCCCCTCCCTTGCCGTTTTTTAGACAAATTATAAACAGTTCAGTTATATTTTATAAAATGCCTTACACGGAGACACGGGGTAACTAAAATTAAAGATTACATAAGCATTAAAAAAGTATTTCATATCCCCTTCTTCAAGAAAATCCTATGTACGCCTCTGTTTCATTATTCATATAATCGAATTTATATTTAACACAATCATAATAATGACCCGCTCAATACTTAAAGTACAGCAGAACGATATCCACTTGCCCATCTTTTTTTTAATTTTAAAACACGTGTATTATTGTTACTATCACAAATTCGTCATTATTCATTATACATTTTATATTTTCGTACCATTACTCATATTTAATTTTATATTATATACAAAAATATGTCCCGAGGTTAAACTTCTTATCCCAGAGAATCTGGACTAGAGTTGATAATATTTAGAAAAAACCATACGCGCGATGTACAGGGTGATTCAAAATGTATGGTACAGCCATTATATTGTGTCTGTTAAAAAATAATGGATTCCCATTTAAATTTCTAAAATAATCCCTCAAAACCCGTCTAAAATATTTAAAAAAATTATAAAATATACAAATCATTTTAGATGTTTCTAAATCAAAAAACTTTCGTATCATAAGTTCTCTATTTTGAATATCAATGTGTTAAAAAGGCTGTAATATAAATTTTGAATTACTCTGTATATATTAAATATTATTATTTTTATTCGAATATGTTACATTGTGACCTAGTCTCCAAAATATTATTTCTAGGTTAAATTATCGCGATTTTCTTGTGCGACGTGACACCAGATCCGAAATGTTGATATTTATTATACATATTATTTTTATGTCATAAACTCATAAGTCATAACTAATATTAACAATGATTTCAGATTTTCCTAACTCTAGAGTGTATCTGAGTATCTACACTTATTAACCGTCAATAGTCATAGGGTTATAGGCCATAGCGGTTCTTTTATTTTGATTTGAATTACGCCGTGCTCGTGATGTTTACTGATAAACTGATAACATAACCATTGCTGCTAATATGGCCGATGATCACATAAATAAATAATAGTTATTATAATAATATTATCCAACATTTTCGATGGCGATCAATTGGCCAACTGATATATTACCTAACCCAATCTAATTCGACAGTGGTTACAGCTTACAGAACACTTAACAAGTCATTAAACTCCCCCACGGTCAACTACTAGTATTATAAGGTTTAACACGCTATTTTACTAGATTACCGCACACAATCCGATGGTCAGCTGACAGCTTTATACGATGTAGGTTTGTAAAACAAAAGCTAACTGAACGTTACAAATCAGAATGAGTTACTCACAAAATTATTAACTAGCAGTAGGTAAGTGATAACAAAAAATTGTGTGGGGGAACAGGAAAACCATGATATTATTCGTCAATAATTTAGTATCGTCACTCGTCATCGAGCCAAGAAAATAATTTAAAAATAACTTGATTATTTTATTGTTCATCAAAACAATATTGTTTTTCTACTATAAATATGAAATAAAAAACAACACTCTAACATACATTATTGAAGTTTGATTCCGGAACAGTTTGCCGACCAGAACATTTTTATGTTAGGGACAACGGTCAATGGGATGCTGCTATATTCAAAACCGAGACTTACAACCTAAAAGAAACCGATAAATCTTACCTGACTGTTTTCCATCTTGTATCTATATGGCCATACGATTGTAGGAAGTCGCGCACGCGAATATGCTGCGAGGCAATTGATGACAGAGATCGGTAACGTATATGATATAGTTCGTAAAACAACGCGAATTACGGTGGCGTATTTCTAGCACCAGCGTCCCCAGCTATTTCACTTTCGCAAAAGCGAATTTATTAATTTCGCTACTCTGACCTAGATGTGTGGATGACGGATGTTAAACAGACGTATACTCTGTACGGCATACGTTGTTTATTACCCATTTATACGCACATTCGATTGTTAAAAACGTTTTGGTATTTATTATTATAATAATATCGTCAGTCGTCAGTGTGTGTATAGGTAGATACTATTGTGCGCAGGTTACCGTCGGGCGTCGGAATAGGTTACGTGATATCGATACAAAGTTCAAGGTACTTACCTACAAATTATATAGGATCTTTTATTCCAAATATTATTATACTTGTTGAAAACTGTGACCATTTATATTCACAATTGTGTGAACTATGAATACAAACGTTAAATAAACGATAACTCCAAAGTTCAATGTAGACGTCATAAGAATATAACATCATATAACAACAATATTGACAATACCATAGTCATCCATTTGTATGTTTCTTAATACGATTGTACGTTATTTTTAAATATATTAATATCATAATTTGGTAACCAAGGTCGTACTAAGGGAAAAGGTTTAAGGGTTTACCTCCCTCTCAATTGCAATTTTGTTCAGTGAACAGCCATAATGGAAACAATAATGTGTTAATGTTTTTTCTTACAAAAGGTAAAATAATAATGTATTTGTCTTAATATTAATTGTAAAATGTAAAGTGTGCAGATAACATATCATTATGTTTACAATTTATTGCAGTTGCGTTAAATTTTATATTAACTACACAAAATAAATGGTAGGTATTTTTTAATAACAATTAAATTACAATTCTAAAATATAGTGTATATTATATATTGCTGTTAATTAAATTACTAAGATATTTTTAAAATCATATTAAATGCACACGTGCAATACAAATAAAAACTTGTTTTGAATAATATGCATTTAATTGTAATGACAAATGACATTTTAATAACTAAGAAATTTGATCAAGTAGGTATTTTTTCTTTCTTTTTTTTTTTATAAAAAAAGATAGGTAATTCAATATCTTAAAAAGTGTATTTAATGTTTTGTATAACAATCACAGGAATGCATGATCATACAAATTAAAACTAATAGTTTCAAAGTTGCAATATAATATATTACATACTCGTATAATAGATGTCTTATAATATTTGTATATACATTTATTTTTTTGCGAAAACATTATAGGTAAGATACGTTTTATATCAATTATATATTAGGAAAACTATTTAATTGGTTTCGTAGCTCTATTTATTAGGTAATATATAAATATTTATTGAATAAAGTTTTTTTCTAGAATAATTATTAAAATGTTGCGTTGTATTAAACAAATGTAGGTAATTATTCATTGCAGACATTGCAGTAATATTTTATTAACAATAACTATTATACTATAATATTATATAGGTGTAATAAACTATAAATAATAATATTCGTAATATTATTAATTATAGTCTATACAACTTATTGAACGATACTAATCAATAAGTACCAACGAACCAAAATAAATATCATTAGTTATTTTCTAAATGATTGCATTGAAGACTTAAATAATTTTTATTTTTGGATAGGTAGGTAGTATCTACCTAGTATTTAATATATTTGAAGTTAAATGGGTGGTATTGAATGAGTAAATTTAGTATAACACCTATATAATTTTGTACTAATTATTTTTTTGCAGTGCGAAATCTACATAAACTATAATTTATTTATATTAATATTATAGATAGTAAAATATGAAGAAAAAAATTATTACTATTATTATTACAAATAACGAATCATAAAAAAAACTATTTTAGCAGCATACTTCTATAATAATTTTATTATTTTTCCATAACCAAAAATATATTATTATGTATAAGTACAATAGAAATATGGTAATTAATATAACATAAGATCAAACTATTAATTTTTATAAGTAATGAAATATTATGTTAAAATTTATAAGTTGTCTAAATTGAATTTTTATGAATTCTGATTCTTCTGTTGTAAAAATGTCCTTAGAGTTTATTTTGATTCCAGGCATAATATTTTGTACTTTGAAAAAAGTGACTTAGGTATTCCAAATAAATTCAATACTATGTCAACGTCATCATACGTGAAATTATTAAAGTTTATTTTCTATAGTGAATTATTTCAAATCAAAACTGAAAAATAATAGTTTATTGTATTGAGCTAATGCTGTTTATGTTTCATTAAAACATTTGAGACTAATAAAATACAAAACTAATAATAAAAATGTGTAGGGATTTTAAACCCACCCATCACCCTGAGAAAAATGTGTGTATGTATTATTAGGTCCTGCCGGCCGCCGGGCCTAGAACTTGATGCACTTGAATTTTTTTCTTCTGCTTTAACGCGTTTATATTTTTTGTATTTTTAGGAAGTTTTATATTTTACAGCATTTTTTTAGTATTTTTTGTGCATTTTATTCATTTTTGTTTTACATATATTTGAATTTGTCTTACTTAAAGTTGCAGTTTATTGTAACACATTATTAAATTAAATACTTTAAAACAGGAATATGATGACGTATAGCCTTCAATAATTATTTGTATAAATTTACGATAAATGAAGAAATGTCACTAAAACTTAGGGTATATTACTTTTTCAAGTGTAAAAATTTTTTAATTAATTGGTGTATCTATCTAATATATAGTTTTATTTAAGTAATTTATGAGATTTGAATCATATAACTACGTTTATTATTAAAATAAATTTTTTTATTGCATTTTTTTTTTTATATTTTTAAATCGTCAACTTCCGGGATCAATATGATATATATTTCAATGAACATGTTACTGGCATAAAAATGTTAAATAAAATTTAATTGCAAAATTTTGATACGTGACCCTTGACTTAGACGTTATCAATATTAAATTAAAATCATATACCTAACATATCTTTATAAATTAAATGATTAAAGAGTAGATAATTTTAAATGCATAACATCGTATGCAGTTTAATTTTTTTATTTTAATCGATTATAAACATACATACATTGAGAAATAATTAATTTAAAATATTTAATTTTTAAAATAATTAAATTATAATAATATTATAATATGGAAAGTCTTCTGTAAGCATTATTAGGCGCCATAGAATGCAACTTAATATATATTACTGTAAAATAGTTTTCAAGCATTTTTGTTTATTTATTTAAATATAGTTTTTCTTATTTGTACAGTGTAACTTCCATATACCTAATGAATTTCCATTCATGAAAAGTTTCTGTTCAACGAAATATTTTTAAAAATTATGACCTTCATTGTTAATTATATGTAAATTTATCTTTGAATAATGAATCTAATATTTAAAACGAATAAATTATTTGATAAGAAGTATGTTTTTGTAAATGTCGAAAATTACCTAATTTCTTACAATTTTATTCTATGCCATAAAAATAAGATACCGAATTACCGAAGCGCGAAGGTGGTAAACTGGTTAATTTTACTTTTACAACAGTATTGCAGTTCCAATATTGACAATTGATGTGAACGTATACGTATGCTTAATTTTTTTCTCATTTTTCCTATACGCTATACATACAAACAATTGTCCAAACGTAAATGTTTATTAAATGTCGATAAAGGTGTTAAAAAAAAGATATTGCTAAAAAAAAATGGAATTTTGACGAGTTCTCTTTTAATGCTCTAAATGCTCTTTCCGTGCTCTAAAGGAACCTTATCGATTTCCAATTGACAAGTGGCAAACCATGCATAACAAATTATAATAACATTTTTTTTTCTCGATAACGAACGTAAAAAAATAACATTTTATGTGATTACAACATATAATAGCACAGAATAATATATTCGATGTTTAGATAAGTATTAATGATGCTAATAGAAGGGGGGGGGGTCAAATTTTTCACCATAAATATGCTACTGTATTCATGTTTAATATTGCCACACTTCTAATTATTTTTATTATCAGCTTCCTTAATTTCTTTATTAATTTAATTTTCATTTAAAAAACTGTATATCAATAACTATAATTGTAATTGTTTACAATGTTTTGTAATAATAATAAGTAGTAACTAATAGCAAAAAAAAATTTCCTATTTAGTACATGGTTCTATTTATACATGAAATATATTTTAATACCCGTGGGCTTCGAAAACCTAAACAATTTCGACAATTACCTTTCAAGTTGCAATATTTCTGCCCTTTAAATCTTGGAAGGTTTTTCGATGTAAACAATATTTACAACTAGGTACTTGAGTTATTTAAATATGGTTAGATAAAATTAAATTATTATATAAGAGTTCATATGTCACATTATGTCATTGATTATTAAATTATACAAATTTAAAAATGACTTTAAACAACCGTTTAGAATACATTTAGATACGTCTTAAAAATAAAATAATTTAAATTGCACAAAATATAGGTATTCTATACATACATGCACTCAATTTATATATTATTATTAGGTAAATTGAAAAAAAAATGTTTAATTTAAGACATAAAAAAAATTGTAGAATCTTGTAATTAGAGAAAATATATGTTTTTATTAATTTAGTGTTTAGATATTTAGAGATAATTAAGTGAAGTAATAGAAATTGTCATTATTATAATACTTAATCACAATTATTATTTAATTTCATTCGTCAAACATTTTAATGAATTTAAGTTATTATTAATTAATTATTAGTAAATTAAATTATAATAATTATTAATAGATTAAATACTAAAATTAATATAATTATTATATTCTATTATAACACAATATTTCGTTATCAACATAGTAAGATTGATAACTAATAAATTATCAATGCTTTGAAGGTATATCGAGATAAAAAGTTGATTCCATTTAACTTATGAGTTATGATAATTAATAAATGAAAAAATTTCTTTTAATTGTTAATTCCTTGTATATTATTATTATGTTTGCCTTAAATGATTTATTATATACTGTTTATTCAGCTGCAATTTATTTATATATGCGTTTATACGTTATATTATTATATAAACCTATAAGAAAAATTGATGATTTAAAATTACCATAGTGCGTAATACAATATCAAGACATAATTATACTAGATCGGGTATTTGGAAAAATTGTAAATGTAAAAACCGCGAACACGCAAAAATAAAAATATAAAGTTTTAATATAAGCTAAAAGATATAATGGTATTCGTAACATTATTTAACTTATTTTATAACAAGACTCATCTGTTGTAATACATCGTAATTCTTGAAACATTTTTAAAAAATTGTTCGTATATTAATATCACTGTAAATTAGATACAATATATTTTTTAGATTTAACATCATTACATTATTAGTTTATAATTACATTAAACAAACAAAAAAATAAAAATATTTTTAGACATTTATTAATATGTATAGCTTGTTAATTAAAATCATTACTTATTATTTATTGCTTGTCTTACATATATCAAATGACAAATTGGAGTTGAAAACACAATAGTATTTTGTATTGTATTTTAGATTAAATCTATAAATCAAATGCCATCGGCTGGAAGTTCAATATTTGAAGCAATGGTCATAATTAGCCGAAGAAACAGTAATCAAGCAGTAGAATATTTCTGTACAAGAATACCTTGAGAATTGAAACACAAAAAGTTCAATTATGGACCGTAAAGCGTTGAATTACGATATGTGTAAAACCTAGATGTCTTAATTAGTGTAGTATCTATTCTTTGCTTTAGTTCTATTATGGCCGCAGAGCTGGAGTTGGCTGAATTAATAGGGTTATCTGATTATCGAGTCAACTATTGAAATCATTTGTAACTAATTCGATTCTGTTTTATAAAATGTATAATATACATAATATGTTTTCCAAACATTACATTTTTGTATTGTACATTTTAGATTTTAAATTGAGCGTTGAATATATAATATATATAATATAGTAATATAGTATAGTATAGTATATGAGTTTAAAATCTTTAATATATTGACTGTGATTTTTGCAGGTTCTATTTTGATTTAATATGTAATTTTTTTTTTTTTTTTGAGGGTAAGGTTAAATTTGTTATATATAATACAATACAATAAGGTTTTTTCCATAGCAATTAAAAATACCAAAAATTCATAAGCTCATTTTTTTTTTAATTAGCATTTATATTTTAACTAAATAGTCATTGTTACTAGTATTTACAAATTCATAAAATATTTAATTTTAATATTTAAATATTTAAAGATTAAAATTGATCTAGTAATTTATTATCGAGTTCAAATATACACATCCATTACTATACAGTGATTGAAAACTATAGGAATATTCGTGATCAACTGTAAGACAGATCGACTCACCTGTTTTTTTTTTATTTCAATAAACTTCTCTTGTCAGAGGTACGTTATACACAGTCAAAATAAGCCACATTTATATAGTATGTAAGTTATTTGAATATATGAATGTTATTTGTACTTCACTATACGACCTTCAAAAATATTTTTATAAAGTAGATTCGTAGTTTAATATTAGCAAAATTTTTTAAATATAACTTTCAGAAAATCCATTATTGTCATGTGTGTCGTTTTATATATCTGATCTTATGCATACTATAGTTAGAGTTCATGTCCTCATGGTCACGCACTTTGAATAGAATTATAAGCTAGTTTTTATATAAGATATTAAAAACAGTTTATTCTTGTTATATTTTTGAAATTATTGTAAAATGCCAGTTTTATAAATTACTTAATTTTTTTCCACCGATGAATATGATTTAATTAGATGATTTGTACATTGTACGCCACTTGATTCAGTACAATATGTATTGTACAATAATGTTTCATCTAAATTTGTGCATAGATTCTTCAATGGTAAGTGATTATAGCCTACAGGTACCGGTAATATACATATAGCAATTATAAATAATTTGAAAAGGGTGTCATTGTCTAAGGCAATACGCCAACATATGATCTTTTATTTGAAAATGGCTTAATTATATAGAAATATTACAACTGATGGTAAGCCTCCTTTATCTTATAGAATATTCATTACATTGAGATGATTTCGTTTCATTTAATGATTCAAGTGTTAAGTTGAAACTTTGTATTAGTCGTATCCATCATTTCGATACCATTTAATTTGTGTAAGTGGTCTTTCTAGACTTATTTTAATTTCATTTTACGGTATCCACACTTTCACAGCTTATGTATTTTCAGGAAAGTTAATTAAATAAAGTACATTTCAAGTAAATATTTTGTCTGAAATATTGAAAACTAAATTATTGTTTTTTAATTATTTATTATTATTATTATATAAAATAATATTATCTAATACCTATACATATATATATTCATATTAATGTTTTTGAAAATATTTTTTTTACATAATTTCCAGTCAAAATAAAACATTTTTTTGATATTTTTTATCGTTATAATTGTTTAAGTTTTTTTACATCTTTGAATGAAAAAATATATGCTTCTTATTTTATATTCTGAAGAATATTTGTTGGTTTATTTTGATACATCTTCTTAGAAAAATTAATTTGTTCAAGCTAATTTAAGGAAAACATGTTATGTAATATAATTGTATAAACATATTTTAAAAATATAATGTAATTAATGGCTTGCGGTGCCCAAGTTTGTTATGAATCATTAAAAAAAATACTTAGTATTGTTTTTTCAACTAATTACAAATTTTTAAATTTAATTTTCGATATTTGAAAAGTGATATTTTATAAATTGAGTATCAAAATTAAATTCTATTACATTTTTGTTGCTTCGAACAATTTTTCATGAAATTACATAGCTTATTACTATTGTTATGTTACTAGGTACTACCAGTTACTATTACTACACGACATTTATAATATTTTTGATACATTTCTCAAATAATTTAATGTCCTGTCATAAATTATTACCCATCAATTATAATTTTTTTTATCTTAATTTAAATTATTTATTATTCAACTAACTTACTGTTGTATAGTTTTTATTTAAGGTTGTTTAATAACTATTATGGTACTTATATACTACTAGTATAAATTAGTACTAACATATATTTATTAACTAAGAACTATATAAAAATCTCAATAATTAATTCAAATGTGTAATGTGTATAATAGTATCAGTTAAAATTATATTATAAATAAGTATTTAGTAAATGATAATTACCTAGATACTTATAAAACTAATAACCAAATATTGCAGTTTGAAACAGTTATTAACTTTCATAATTATCTATTTAAGAGTCTAGTGATTATGTTTTTATTATTATGATATTCTCTGAACTAAAAATTAAAAATGTAATATAATTATTTATTATTATAAACTTATAAAAATTAAAAATTAAAATTTGAATAATTGTAATGTTATATTTATGAATGGTATTATTGTGAACGATTACTTTTTTATAAATAATTTTAAGTTTGAACGAGAATATGTCAAATAATCTTGATTATATTTAGATCCAAATTCGATGCAATGATTTAATTTCATAAAAATTGAACTAATTTATTGTTAAAAGTATGAACTGAAAAATAATAAAGATGGGCATATGTTTAGGTTATTAATTTTTTATTCAAAAGATTAAATATAAAATACGCCAATTAAATTTTTTATATGCTGATATTGATTATGCATATTATAGTCTGAATAAATAAATAAGAATATATAAGTTTATAATTTACAATGAACTATTTTAAAATTTCTTAAATTAAAAATTGAAGTAAATATCAATGGTAAATGCTGTATTATATTGACATAGATAAGATATTTAATTAAAATGGTCCATTTTTTAAAGGTTTAAACTAGTAAGGAGTGTTTTATGTTATTACTACTAAATCAGTATTAAATCTATAAAATGTAAGTGTATTATTTTTAAAACATTTTAATCAATTGTCTGTTAATATATTATAGTGGAAACAACACGACAATTTACAGATTATTTGCTCTCCAGTAAAAACAATTGGTATGGAAAATAACTGATTACATAACTAAATCAAAAGGATGATTTGCTTTATGAGTAAAGTAATTTCAATGATAGCTATCAGGTAGTATGTATGCATTTGAATAAATTCCATTAAAATGTCACTATATATAAGAAGTATAATATTTGTAAGCGTTCAGATTGTGTTAAAAATCATTATTACGCCACTCAAAACTTATCATAATAAGGTTCATAATTTAAAATTTTTAGTTAGCGTATTATCATATTATGGTTATTTTAATTTCAAGTTAATATTACGTGTAATACGAAATGACGCGAAAATATTGAATACATTATTATAATATTACTTATATATTATACATATTACATATAGCTGGTACTTATAAACATTATAAAAATGTACATAATTTATTAATATTACTTGCATGTAAAAATTATACTGCGTTTTGATTTAAAATCCATTAGTTTTTCTGAGATGTCAAATTCAAAATTAATCAGAAGGACTAAAAGTTGATCGACAGCTTAGTAGAATTAAACATTAAATTTGTTATAAAATGGATTTTATTTATAAGAAATTAACCTATACTTAGTTATTTATTTTAAATTAACACTAAATGCTCTTCAAATATTACAATACACAATTTTATGATTTATTTTAATTTCGTTTTTTATTAAACTCCTTTATACCGTAATATTCTTCTTTTTGTTGTTTATTTATATATGCCAAACGGCAATTTTAAAGAATACAATAGGTAATTATAGAATAATACAAAAACAAAATAACAGTTATGTTATTATTACTAATATTAGGTACTTATTATTTTTTTCATTTAGTATATAATAGCACATTTGAAAATTGAAATTATTATGTAACATAAAGTATTTAATATCAGTACATTAACTAATGACATTGAATAAAATACTATTCTATTTCAGAAATATATGGAACTAACATGATTCACAATATTACAATATTATTCGTTTATGGTTAAATAGTAGCTTTTTTCCTTTTAGACAGCTTAGAATTATTTAGAATAAAAAACCCATTTGTTGAATATTGATTATTGGAAATACCATATTGTATTAATAAAACTATTTAGTATTTCATTATATGATTTATTGACATTTTTTTTTTTTTTGAAAGTACTATAGTTCAACTAATGGGACCAGTCTTAGATACCGTAGGTATAGATGAACTCCGAGGTTGTTTTATCACTTGTGTTAACATAGTAATAATCAATATAGTTAATAATTATAATTGTGTATCATAAAATATATATTTAAAAAGCTTTTCATGCTAAAAACTTGTATTTTTGTTTTAGATGTTGTACATGAATTATAAATTTGCAATATATACTTGTCGTAATTTTCCATTAACAAATCCATTAGCATCACCGTCTCAATTTATGTGCACATAATAATTTGGCATTAAAAGAAAAAATATATAACAAAGTTACAGCACAAATTATTAGTACTGTTAAATATACCTTGCTTATACTCGTAATATTAATATATTATATTATCGATATAAAGTATTAATTCCTAGTTAGAATAACCGATTAAACTTTTCATTATAATTAATATACATAAAAAAATACAAAACTTGTGAAACATGAGCGAAAAAAATGTATTGATTGATAGATTATATGTTTTTATTCTTTTCAAAGATACTTTTTTTTGGGAATAAATGCGGAGTGTTACAATAAACATATAAAATAGTTAAAATGCTCCTTATAAAATTGTTGGTTAGGTTTTTAGATTGAAGGTAATTTTTTGATTTTCCTTGTACCTAAACCTAGTTATTATTTTTTGTTAAAAATTGAATTTAATGAAAGTAAAATTAAGCGTTAAAGTAATTTATAAATTTGATTAAATGTGATTTTAACCAAATTTTATTTAGAATAACGATCGAATCCAATGTATTTTTTCTTTCTATATTTTATTGTATATTTAAATTTATATAAGTAATTTATTTTTGTATTTGTATTGGTAAGTAGGTTGAATCAAATTGCTAAAAACTAATCAAATATATTAGATGATAATTTTTTTAATATGATTTCATATAACATTACAGGCTGGAAAGTTATAAGTCGATATCGATGAATAATTGAAAAGTATGAATAGATTTATAGTATAAATAGGCAAACTAATTTAAAACTAAACATTATGAAGTTTAATTGATAACCTTAAGTAAATAATATACATATATAACGGAAAAAAGTATATAGGTACTCGCAACAACAAAATCACTAAAATCATTTGATGGGAAATCCATTGTCATCAAAATTTGAACTTTTAAATATTATGATTTAAATTATTTTATTTTATTTTATGTTAATTATATAAAGTAAAAGTGGTATTAAACCATTTTTAAAAAATATATATATAATATTTTAGTAAATATTGTAATATATTTTATAATATTAAGTATAAAATTAAAGTATTTTTTTTAAGTCTTTAGAAATCTACAAATTTTATTTATCGTCAGATTCATCTATTGTTCAATATATTTATAAACAGACTGAGTAATAATAATAAAAAAATCATTTACACATTTTTGTGATTTAGAAAAATATTGAAATGTCAACATTCAAAGTTTAAATAGTTATAAAATAAAAATTATAACTATATATTTTTGAAATATTTTGTTTGTAGTAAGAAAATATTTATAAGTATACTTGTATAAATTGTTAAATTTTTGTATCGCTCAAACAACAATTTTATCATACATAAATAAAAACACTCAAAAATGTAAAATGTCTACAATTACTACAAAAGAGAACCAAATTATATTTAAAACTATAGAATATCTAGAAAATAGTATTTTAAATATTTGATGAATAATTCATGTCTCTACAGCAATGTTTTATCAAATTACAATAATAAACAAAATCGATTTTGTCAAAAACTTTTGCGTAAAAATGTTTGTTTCAATAATTTATTTTTTGAGTTTTTTCCAATTATCTAGAAAAATAGGCACTGAAAATTATGTACTTTTGATAATCCAGTATACAAACCAGGTCATTTTAAAACCAGAAACTATTACACATATAATAATTAATATACGATTATAACAATTTTTAAATAATAAATTAGAAAATTTTATTTTATTTGATATTATATTTTAATCTTAAACACACTTTTATAGTTGTATTAAATTTCCCATAAATATATCTTTTCCTTTCTTAATATTTGTTATTGATATTTTTATTAATCTTTTAACGTGACCGTGTTTGTTATGTGCCGATGACTTGAAAGACTACTATTGTTTGCATAATTTCGTATGGATGATTTTAGCCCTTAGGTATGAAAATTATCCTTATTCGTAAATAGGTATGAGGTCAATGGTCTTTCTTTATGGTCCATCTTAAAATTCGTCTTTTAGTAGTATACACTATATCAACTTTGATGTTGATTACGAGGACGGTGAATGATCCAAACGTGAGTCTGAAGAAGTTTTCATCATTAATATTTGTTTGATTATAATCATTAATTTAATAATAATTCATATTAAAATTACACCGATTAACTTTTAATTTATTGCTTCAAATATATAATAATTCAGACGTCAAATTTAATCTCAAGAGATTTTAAAGTTAAAACTACGGTAGGTACTTACGTTTAATAAATTTTAATTAATGATAAAAATATATATATATTATACAGTAAAGAAGACTTTTAAAACTTTGTAATTTAGTTTCAAATAAAATCGTATACAATATATTTTTACATTTTTAAATTTATAACATTATATGACATGATACTAAAGGGTTTATTTAATTACCATAAATTGTTTAAAACATCTTTAAAAATATAATTATTTATTATTTTTATAAATATTTGTTACAATACCTAAACAAGTTTATACATGTAAAGTTCACATAAACATCATGGTTAATCTTATAATACACTGTAATATTATATTATTAATTTTCGTTTTTTTTTTATAGATTATAAATTGATATACAAAAGAATATGTATCATTTTGTAACTTATGTAATTAATAATTAACAAATAATAAAATTACAAAATATAAAATATGTACAAGAGCATTTTCTAATTTTTATGATTAATATATATTTTAATTAATTTAATTGCTATGGTTTTTTTGAATATGTTAATGATTTATTAATAATTTGTATAATAATTTAATTGCACGTATTTATAAATCGCTATATTTTTATGTTTAATATACTGTTAGTTAAATAATTTAAAACAAATTATAACACAAAAATATTTTACTCTATCTCTGTTATTGATTTTGTAATAATAACGTGATAAATATTTGATTTGTTATTTAATCAGAAATTATTTGTATATGAAATTTTATTTTCATATTGTTTGAATAGTAAATGTTAGTAAATAATGTTTGTATTAATAGTTCTATCAAGATTATAATAATTTTATGAATTTAAATCGTAATATTTGTTTATTTGTTACCGCTTTTTAAATTAAAAATCGACTAATTTATATTTATTCAAATGTAAAATATAATAAACAACATGAATTATACATACATAAATAATGTATTTGCTACATACATTTTACGAGTAGAACATTTCTGAGACGCACGGGGGATATCGGATATTTCTACCTATAGTAGAAGAGATGAATGTGACTAGTGAACCACAATATAAATACGTTGGAGACCTCAACGAGCTGGATCAGTATAGTGGGCACGTTAACTTTATGATGTTATTGTCACCTTCGGTATTCATTACGCATTGTTGTAGCCTATAGTTCAATACCGGCAAAATTTATATTATAATTTTATTTTGTTTATCATATTTTTCGTGAATATTGTTTTAATACAATATTACTGTTTTTGATTTTCATCACTTGTTGAAAAGGTAAGAGGAATGTTGGAATATTAATATATTTATTTAGCGTAAAATAGTTTTAAAAAATATTTTTAATATTGGTTTATTTAAGTACATTCCTTACAAGATTATTTGTATTAATTGTTTTTTACCAAGTACTTCATTAATCAATTTTATGAGTAGGTAAAGGTACATTAATATTGTTTTTAATTCATATTGAATTTGCTTGTTTATTTTAAATTTGTCATATGTATTATTATATTATTTCTGATGTATTTCACCAGAATTTGATAAGTTTTTTGTAATTTAAGAAAAGCTGTACATTTATTTTTAATTTTTCAATAGGAGTACATTTTATTTATGTGACTTGAATGATTGTTGAATGAACTGTTTATTTCCTTTCATAAGATTAAAAATTAAATAAAAAATAATGTTTCCTTACCTCTTAATAAAGAATATAAGTCATTCAAAACCTTATTTTTATCGTGATAAGTTAGTGAAGATTATTGAAATATTCGTTTTACGTATAAAACAAGCAATTTCATTATAATAACCACTGCGAATAAAAATAAAACGTTGTTAATTTAGAGTGTGCATATAAATAAATCTATAGATATCAATATCTTCTAGTATTTTTTATTTCTGAATAAAACAGTCGATATATTTTTTTCATCAACATTTTTTTTTTAGTCTATATACGATTAGATTTGATTGTTAACACGTATTTTAAAGTTAAACCGATATCCGAGTTACGTGCCGATAACCGTTTACCATCAGATCAAATTGGATTATACAAATAAGTATGGTGCAGTGTTGTGCATTTCCGTGTCGAGTGTTTTTCGGATAATATTTATGCCATATTGTTATTACAACACAAACAAAATGACCCTGTAATAAATCGTTTTTCAAACCTGACCAAACGGTACGAATTATGACCTAAAGCAAAAAAAAAAAAAAAATAATAGATAATATGCCAACAGATTTTAGAAGCTCTGATATTCCTGTCACATAAACTTGCGCGAGGCGCACGACCTCGAGCGGTATTTTTCATTTTATTGTAGCAGTTGCCGGTTCATTAACTGCCAGTTTGATAATCGTGAGTGCTACTGACACGTCTATTGAACGCGTGAGACGAAATTCAAATCGCAAGCAATGACATCATTAAGGGCATTTATAAATATAATGAAAATCTTAAGTATCGAGTAATGATAAATTTGAAAATAAACATTGAGCTCATTGAAATATTAAAAATCGCCGAACGATTTCACAACAATTGAGGTTCAATCGGTAGGTGTTTATCGCTTATTGGTATAATACGTCACATTGCGTCTTCCCGACTCCGTGTTGTACTCGTAACGTTGTTTTATCGAAATATATTGCCATTGAGTTCAGTAAAACCGATCGGATAGCATTATAACAATGTTGTATTGTTTACGGTTGTTATTCAAAATTTCGTATAAATATCAAAGGGATGACAGGACGATGGGGTATTGTGTACAAGATATATCGTTGTACACGCACACGGTCGCGGCGTACGTTTATTTACGAATGATATATTTAATGGTTTTATGAATTCTAAGTTGCGAGTATTTTTTGGTCAAGGTCGGAGTGTGAACTAGAATATTAAATAGTTTTTGTGTGATTTTGTTTTAATTTCACTGTTCAAATGAGATAGAATAAATGACAATTGATATTCTCAATGTCTTATAACTTTCTATGTCATCAGATATATTTCATTATAACGCGTCACCCATAAGTTGATGAGTTCATTTTGACCGACATTTGAAATCTTATTACGATCATTATACAATTTGATTTTGGTTTTATTTCATAATTTTTAGTACGGATATCATTACAATACAATGATTGATATTAATATTTAAATGAGCGGTATTTCCATAGTATTTATACAGACATATTTTATATTCGAAACAAAATTTGAATTAATTTAACAAATTAAGTAAATGTATGGTGATTCCGAAATATAATTAAAACTTTAATAGAATTTCCAATTACTCTCACAAAAAAATTTAATCAATCTCAATTAGTTTTTAAACTAAATTGCTACCATAAATATACTTAAAAAAAAAATACTGTTATGTATGGATAATTTTATTTATATCTCTTCGTTAATAATGTACCTAATAACAAGTATTGATTTTTATTTATTAAAATAACTAATGGTGTTTTATTAATATTTTTAATTTTGTGTACGGTATGATTAAATTAATGAAACGAAACTTTATGTTTAAACTATAATCAAGGACAGACATTACTCATTAAATTTAATTAATTGTAGTATCATAAGTAAATACATAATACATATACATACACTTTAATATATATATATAGGAAACGTATATTATGTAAAATATTACATGTTTACCACTAACTTGCATTGTTTTGTCAAATTATTAATACGCGTAGTATGAAACATCATATTTTGTTCTTAATTCGATTTATAATATAATATAACATGAATAATTTAATCTTGTGGTATAAATATTTTAAACATCTTTTTGTTCGAGCGAGACTGGTTGTTGTAATAATTTAAATAAAACTTATTATTTTTATTAGATCATAAAGCTTGTTTTGCACGTATCTTGTCCACGAAGGCTTCTAATTTAGATTTGACTATGCTTCAAAATACAAATTGAAGGTCAGCTTTGTTGGCATTTCAAATTCTGGACTAAGTATAGAGTTGATTGTAATTGATATCACGTGTACATTATTCGATCAGCTCTGAAGTGTAATATAAATGAACCCATAATATTTAAATCGATTAAATTATACAACGAACAGCTTATCATTTGTCTCGATATAATATATAATAAATTATACAAAACATATTCATCGTTTACAACCTTTTAAAATTATTCATGTAATTATAGTGATGGTACTGTCAAAGTTAGTTTTACGAGTTGCTGAATTTCCGTTTTAATGTCAAACGTTAATTTTTTGCTATTATTATTTTCCATTAACATTAATAACCCGACATTTGTTTGAGTTTGGACAATATATGTATATACCTCCCACGAGTAAAAATATATAATATTTAATGTTATTTTTGTAACTCAATTTCACAGTGTGTCTATGTGTAGTGCATAATTTTATGCTGTATACAATATTCGACAATTCCATTACCCGAGTTTGTCAATATGCCAACCACGAATTACACAACATTTATAAATCGGTATGATATAGTATAATATTAAAGTGTACCTATGTAGCCAATAATAATAATGATAATAATAATAGGTATTATTTGTTGAAAAAAAATAACTTCCAAACAATAATGCATTGGTAGTTAGGTACATAAAACGCAATCCTTTTGATAATCTCGAAACACTCATTGTATACGTTCAGCTAGTGTATCAGTTTATTCGACTCAAAACGCTTTGCGAGCTAAATAATCCCTATAAGTTATTTCTGAGCTTTGTGGATTAGAACAAGTTGGCTAAACGACAATTGGGTTGTATGCTGTCTAAAATGTAGAATCCGCACAAAATTACAACACAGGGTGTTTTCCTTTACGAGCAAAGGTGGTTTCCGCCCGGAAATATACTATTACAAGTTATAAACTATAACTTATAATACACACTTTTAAATTTTTGCTTAATATAATAATATAAAAACGTCATTATAAAGTCCTGGTAATATCATATACGTCATACAGACGCATTATATATTCGTTTATTTCTTTAATAATACGAAATTTGAATTTCCTGAACACCGAAATAATATATATGTGTATTGGGGTTTTTAAAATTATATACAACTGCAAATAGTTTTTTATACGTTTAAATAGGTATTAATAGGTGTGATTACTTTTGATTATATGGTACACTAATAATGTGTTTTTTTAATACATTTGAGTAAAAAAAAAAAAAACAGTTTTAATTAATAAATCAAGTTCAGTTTGTTTCACTGTTCTTGGTGCATATTATATTTATAGGCACTTTAAAGCTTTAAATGTTATTATTTATTACACATCGAGTCTATTAGGATTATATTATCTAATATAATATGTACATAATTATAGTTATTATGTATATTGTATAATATGATATAAATCTACAGATCTTGATCTTGACCTTGAGAACATGATCGTATTGATAGACCATAGCGTTTTAACGGTTACCGTAATTTTGTATACTAGTAAATAGTAGGGTGATTTTTTTATAATAGACAAGGCACGTGATAAAATTTTGTCATCACAACGAACTGTACAAGTGAGGTCAAAGTGTATATCTATTAATCAAACCGATTTGTCTCGGGGGGATCATTGGAGACGAAATCAATGAACCATTTGCCATGTGGCCATACATAATTCGGCTTGGTTCCTACGGGTTCCGAACCACAGGTTTTCGTTTCCCGTGTAGACTTAACCTCGTCGTGTTTACAATTTAAAACATTCTTCAACAGGACAAGAACATTTTCTATAAAATAATAATAATAATTATTGTGTAAATATATCAATCATATACAATGCATCGGCATGCTTGCCAATTGGATAAAGGAATGTAAGTGCAAATATCTTATAAATCACATGATTACCATTTCCTAAAATACTTCATGTCATTTTTTTCAATATATAAATCGTGTACTTAGTTTAAAATCACACAACTTGAATTATTTGAAAAACTAATAATATTTACACTTGAATATTTAAACGTGATTAACAATATATTATGAAGTATTCACGTTATTTATTTTTATAAATTAGAAAGAATCTTTTTTAAGAGATGCAGTGTGATGTACGTTTAAAACTCATAAAATATTGAACTCATATATTATCTGAAAGATGTTTTGTTGGTATAGTAAGATTTATAAGACTAATATAAATTAATTAAATTCGCGATTATTTTTAATAAGAAGGTAATAGCATATAGGTATAATGAGTCGTAAACATAATTTGATTTTAAATAAATCGTTTAAAAGTGTTTATTTACCAAATAATAATATAATATGCTTATAATCAGATAATACTCTAATAAGTTATGTGTAATGGATATTGTATTTTGGGAAAATGTTAAACATATTTCGTTTTAAGACAAAATATTCTTATCATTTGTTCATATTAAACGATATACATACAATATTATAACCATCTAAGTATCTATTTTAAGTATTAAACTTTTTTTGTGCTTAAATCGCTGCGCTACGTAGGGTATTTCATCATGCGGGCAGTTCTATTTTATTATACCTATATAAAATTATGATATAATGCCAGTATGATGTTCAATGAACTTAATTGAAGTCTTAAATATTTATGTTTTGTATATTAATCTTAGTTTAATGTAAAATGTAAGGAAGGAACAAATTTTATTAAAAGCTCAAGACATAATTGAATTTATTGTATCTTTTTTTTTAAGTATAATGAAATTTTTAAAAATACAGTTTTATAAGTACAATACTAATATTATACATGTTTTGTTTTTTAAACTTAAGAAGTAATTTTTATAATTATTACACCATAAATATAAAAATAGTTATACATCATTCGCATTTGATTAATTTATGAATTATGTAAATACTATTTTAACTACTGAACGTATATTATTTTCATTATTACATAAAAATAATTTATAAAGCAAACGTAGGAATATTATTTATTTCATATAATACGCAATTTATACACACCAATAAATTATATTTTTTTTACTAGAACAAAGTATATCATGTTTTGTTATGATAAAATAAATTGTGACTGAATGTTTTTACTCAGTCACCATACTAGCATAGGTTCAATGATCTTTGTAAAAGATATAATTTATAATACTTAAACTTGAAATATTATGTTTACTTCTTCAATAATTTTAGATACTTGTTGGCGACTAATGTTTGTAAATTGTGTGCAAAGAAATTTGCTAGGAAAGTTAAATACGACGCTTTCAGAGAATCAAGTAGGTGCTATTTTCAGTCCATAGATAGGGCTACAGGAAACATTTTGAGCTTTTTAGTTTTTATCAACAGTAAGTGCTTCCAAGATATTTTCAAAAAAGTCATCTATACTTCCTTAATTCCACAATTTAACATTAAATTATTTAACTGTAGGTGAATTTAAAATAAAATATAATTTTTGATATCGAAAGTCGTATATATATATATATATTACAAGAATATCTAATAAAAAATATTATTGGTATCGTGTAATATATTTTAAGCATGTATCTATAAACTGTTTTTGCATGAAATAGTTATGTATTTGAATATTTTTTTCAATATTTATTTCAAACTAGGATATAATTAATAATTATTAATTGTTTTCAACTATATTACACAGCTATTATATGCGTATGTTTATAAAAGATAAAATTTTTAAAATGTATTTTATTTTTTTATTATAAGTATTTAATAGGGTATTCAAAAGTACAAAGACAGTTTAAGACACTATTCATAAAAATAACGTACAAAGAAATTAATTTATTACTTTACAACGCAGTATGTCCTTCCCTCTAGAATTTTAGTTTATTTTTATGGACAGGCGTCAGGCAATCTACTACAGTAACATGTTATTGTTTGTTTTAAGTTAATTATGTTCTTTTTTTATATACTGGGAAAGTTGAAAACATAAATAAGAATTTTAATTTTTTGTAAAAATAAAATATAACAATTAATAACAACACCACTTCTTAAATTAAGTCGTTGTTGATATTATTTAAAACAAACTATTGTAATAATTAAGAAATATCTGGTAAAAAATATGAGTACAAATATGTACATGCATCTATACGTATTAAATAGCAGTTATGAGTTAACAGAATATTTATTTACACAATTTTTATCACTTAGTATTTCCTGTACAGTCCTACGATACATAATACACTCATAATGAATGTATTTACATACATTTTATAATGTATACGTACACTCTAAGAGTTTCGACCACGTATTACAATCTCTTTATAGACGGCTGTCTGATCGTATTCATATATATGCATATTTAAGTGAAAACCTTTGAAGACAAAGTGTGAGTGTCGCTTGAAGTGTAAATGCACGTACGCAGAATTTGAACGGCTTATGTTTGTTGACATTTATAAGACATAAAAACATGAAGCAAAAAAAAAAAAAAAAATTATAAATAAAACATTAACCGCGTGGAAAATTATTGCGAAACGTCAACGCAGCGTCAGGACCCGTTTGGCCTGGAGGACGACCGCGCGCGCGTCACAAGAGGATTAAGAGTCACGCGATACGGATCCGCGGCTATTTGGATTTTAATGATCGTTCCTCGTCTCTCGCATCGGACCGCCATCAGAATAATAGTATTCCGACCCAATGATTCATAATATCGCTCGCACGCATTGCTGTCCACGACGACACTTACGTGCGGTCCGTCGTAGGTACGTTAACCATGTTCTCCGGATAGGTCAAGTTTGTGTTGTGTATATGCGTAACCGCTATATAATAATGTGCCCCGTCAGCCGAATCGGCCGGTGACTAATCCACTTATTGAAAATGGTTACTGACCTCTGGCGTGATTTCGAAGTAGGCGCAAATACATGCGCACTTACACACACACACACACACGTACGCTCACGGGAAAGGATAGAATGTGTGTGTGTGTGTGTGTGTGTGTGCGCGCATACGTGTTGTGCGGACAGAGAGATAAAAACGAATATCCTGAGAGAAGTGTAAACACAACGCATAACGGGCAACCGTGCTGTTTACCGACTTTTGAAAAACCTTCTTGGGTTACCCTAATTGAAAATACTAGTCTGGTTATTGTGTAGCAAAAAAAAAAAAAAAACAACACACACACACACACATACGCACTTCAATGTACTGGCTTACCACGTCTGGGCAAAAATAAAAAAATAAAAATGCATATGATATATATTTTGGGTATTATAAAATATTATTTATTATTATTATTATGAAGCGAACGCCTTGCAAGAATATCGTACAACATAACATTATAATAATATATTATAATACAGTATTTGTATATAATATGAAATAGGTTTATCTGCCGCATAAAATATTAGCGTGTCATTCATTTCGTTAAAATATTAATGCTCGCGGAGCCGTGGTAAAACAAGTTCGGTGAACGCGAACGCACATTGCAAACGAAAACGTCAAATATAATATAGTACAGTACACGTTTCTAATAGGTATGCGTACGCGATATTTTACATTTGAAGTTCAATTTATCATATAAACGTTTTATTTCATTTCAATGTATTGTTTCTATTACCGTTGTAAGTCTTTACCTTTCATCTTACAGGAATCGATAACATAAACACGATATTATGCACTTTTAAAATGTATAAATGTTTATAATTATTGTTGTCTATATCTCAACAGTCGTTTTCCAACAGTTTTTAAAATATTTTATTTATCCTAATATTAATAGTACAACAATATGGTCATTTATTTTCTATACCTAACGATTGTAGGTAAACTAAAATCTAATATTAGTATTAAACAACATAGTACCTGTATGAATATGACGTGGTATAATCAAAAACAAAATATAATCGCATTACACAATATTATCTTAACATATTTTTCGTTCGTTTTTGTGTGGGAGACGGCTATTGTACGGCTACTGAAAATATGTATTAGCTGAATGATGTTCTCAATATTATAGGTGAAAAATGTTTATATTTATCTAGTTTTATTTTCTCCAAATTTATTTCTCTTATTTTCCTTTGTATATCGCTGTTTGTATTATCATCCTTTGAATATTATTTAAAATGAAGATTCAAAACTCGTTATCTTCTTTATGTTGTCTACACCTACTTATAGAATAGATATCGCGAATAAGCAAACATATTGCTGTGATTATTAATTTCAATTGAAAGTTTAAATATTATACAGTGTTAATAATTATCATAGTTCATAGTAGTAAATAATCTTGACATTACTATTGATTTTATAAATTCAACAATGATATTAATGATTAATAACTATTTTTCAATTACTCATATAACACATTTAATTATTTTTATGATTATACAAATAATAATGGTGCCTAAGTACAGTTTTATTTCTACGCGTTTAGTTAAATTAAATTCATTAAATATCAATGGATTTATTGTATTTCAAACAACGACTGATAATAAGAGAACGGTTCTATTTAATATTTTAATTATATAATTTTGGCAGTATGTTAAAATTACGTCATCTTTAATGTCATAGCAGTATACTTATGATTCACTAGCTCATTTTATTAGAATATTAAGTATTAAAATATTTAAAATCATAATATACTTAGCTCTTCGATATTAAAGTTATAATTTTAAAGTCATATTACGTAAATATCCATAGTACTTATTGTTTGAGACAAACCTAATGATGTATATTTTAACTAAATGTTAGTATTTAAGTCAAGTCGTATAGTCGTATACTTGTATGACTATTATAAATCGTAACGAAAACTGAGAATATTTATGTCTTGTTATTAAATAATATTATTGCTTATTAGTATTTTTTGCATTATATATACAAATACAGTTACTTCATAAAGTTCTATATAGCTTGTTGAATAAGAAGAATGAAATAGAACCAATAAGTATCGTGAATCAGCGGGTATGATAATGCGACAAAATATGATTCACATCAATATAGGTAATTGGTCTTTGGTCTTTAAATACAACCATGATTCATAGTATAGTTCTTAGAACCTAAATGAGATTTTTATTTATAGTCCCTATTTTATAAACTTCATACATTATGGGATGAGAAAAATTGGCTATTGTAAGTACGTATATCTAAATAAAATAAAAGGATTATAATTTTAATATCAGTAACACAAAAATGATTATTTATCAATAATTCCTATTCTTGAATCTAATGATATGTTAAGATTTAATTCAAATGAATCATTTTTGTGTAAGAAAAGTAGAAACTTAAACGAAGGTGAATATTAATTATTGGTTATCTGGAATGATTTGTAAAAGGTGTGTGGTGGGGAGCAAGGTATCTTAAAACAATTTATAATTTTTGAATGATTTTAAACATATCTTTTTAATTAAATGTTAACATTCTGTAATATTTACTAAACACTGATGATCAATCCGATATTTACAATGATTAGCTTCACCAGAATGTATGATTTTGTAAGTATTTAATACGTTATAGCTCTATTATGACCACAGTCTAGACTCAAGAGGTAAATGTACTTGATATTGTTAAGTAAATAATTTAACTGTTATCGTTTTAATATTTGCTAATAACATTGATATATATTAGTGTATTATAAAATACTGATGTTAGCTTAATAGTAAAGCTATAGTATGACGTATATAAATGTATAACACACTCATAAATAATTAATTAATGTTTAATTATTGATTTAAAGATAAACGTCATTCAGTTTTTATTCAGAGTAAATAATACAAAAGAATGTTACACACCTATATAAATTCATGTTTGACATAAAATAAATTTGATTTTACAAAAAATTAATTTCATAATTAGCTTAAAATATGGCATTTCTCAAATTATTGGTATCTACTATTTTTATAGGTACCTAATTTGTAATCACTGTCGCTATTTCGTATTGTTCTCGAATTCTCGTACCCTCTAGCAATATTTAGAATTCAACTCTAGATAGCGACGTCTGTTTTCTATTAAACCGTTTAAAAATGTATCATCAGCGTCTTCTCTATGACTTTCAATTATCGTTAGTGTCTAAGCGTGTCTGTAAATATAGACTGATGGCGATATTATATTCGTATCTAACAATTTGAAAACAAATGTTGGAGAATCTTAATGACTCGAAACTTAAGGAATGAATCAAAAGAATAAATATGGTTCTTCAGGTTCTTGGTACTTATACATTTTATACATAAACCAACGTATAACAGATCCCATTAGCGTCTATGAGTTCTCTAGAAATCTTATTCTTATTCAAATTGTGTAAATCGAGAAATGTATTTTATTTTGTAGACTATATTTTTTAGTACTGCTATTATACTTAAAATCTTATTCGCTGTACAAATAATATGTTTGCATATCGTATATGTGCTCAAAACAAATTAATTTTGCTTATGTAAGCTATAATACGAACAAATAAAATGGTCTTTATGATTTTAGAACTCACATTTAAAAAAAAGATATCATAAAAAATAACGAGCAAATACCTATAATAATTAGGTATTACATTGAGATATTTAATCTAACAAAGTACCTATATTCTATATTATAATACTCAACTTATTTATTGCGCTTTCGTTTACTTATATTTACCCAAAACCAGATTTGACCGAACTTACTTTAAATCGCGACGATAGACATTACTAACGCTACACTATGACTTGTCTTGTTATTGAGACGTCGTCGGAGTGCCTACGGATTTCGAAATTATATAATGTACCTATTATATTTCACGGCCGAGATCTACGACGGACTGTATAGTGTATCTACATTGAATTAACGGGCTACACGTCGCATATAGGTGTACGCGTACATATTATTCGACTAAAGGGCATGTACAATCGAATAATAATAATATATTCAAACGATAAACATTATAATATTACACACATTTCGCGTGTCGCGATCGCTCCGTGAACTGCCGCCATTAGCCACAATCGAAGGTCGTCGTTCCCCGAGTATTACGACCTGCGAGTACCTATATGCAATGTATGTCCTGTCTATAGTGCCGACTGTCTGGATATGTCGCGATCGTATGAGTGGTTGGGATAGGGGCTGGTGGTGGGGCTGGCGATTGTGATGGGGAGTAGACGAAGAGGAAGAACACATAATAAAACACTGCAAATAATATAATATAAAATAACCGAACGACTCCATACATTTTATTTTACCCTCGTCGTGGTCGACAAAGTTTTGAGAACAAGTACCTAATACCTATCTAACCATAAACAAACGTGGTACATGACCTTTTCGACGTGGTCGCCGTTCTTGTAGTCGTCGTCGATATTGTACAATCGAAGCGGGCAAATTCCGATCATATGCACATTGTGTTTGATCTGTACGCGTTTTTTTTTTTATAGTATTTTATTTTATACTTTTTTATACCATCGCGATATTTTTGTTTTGTTTTTGTTTTGGACTATTGTATTTTAGTCGTTTCCCTCTCTTCATTTTTCCCGAGGGTTTGGCCTTGTCGAACAATCAATTTTCATGTTTTTTCATACTCATAAAAACGTTGCGCGCAGCCCCTCGAGGGTCAATTAACGACTGGTTTACTCCACTTTGCAGAGTAATACGAACGTTTAATACTACTGTTCCCGATCTAAATGTGTTAAAGATTTCGTATCGCTTTGATCAAAAAGTAATAAACAAAAAAATATAATTTAATTCCCGAATGATTCTGTCGCGATCGAAGGTTAAGAGGTGCGAAACATGATATCTAATTGTCCAATGCTTATTATGTGTTTGAGGGGCCCGTGAAACGATTCAAATTATTTTTAAAGATCACTCGCTATAATACAGTAGTCGGTATTAGCTTATAGTTTATATTTTTTTCAGTTTGAATGCAGTCGTTTTGAAGTGTAATAACGCAAAAATGAAAAAATGTTTGACATCTGCTCAATGGACTATGAAAATCTTCATTCCTGTCTGTTTACTATGGGTGAGTACGTAAATAATCAATAAAAGCGTATTATTTAGGATTTTATTATTATGTATAAACTATAGCAACAATAGGTATACGTAAAATAGTGTTGGTCAGCTAAACTTATAGACTATAGCACAGAATAGATAAGAATGTTCAATCGCTTTATAAACAGATTGTATGCATATTATACTTATATATTATGTAACATTAATTATAAGCATTTAGGCGTAATAAATTATTAAATAATGCTTTATTCATTTAGGAAGAGCGCAAAGCACATTTTAATTATGGTGAAATAAAATATGTAATTAAAACAACAAATAATTATGAAATAAATACAGTTTTTGCTCTGTAAGAATATTTGTTTCCATTTATAATGATAAACTATTATTATTTTACATGAATTATTTTAGAATAATAATTATTAGAAACAAAAACTCATTCAAAGAAGTCAAGTGTAGTTTTTGTATACTATGTTTCAAGTATTTATTTTAACATTTCATATAATTTAAAATATACATGGTGTGTGTTCCTTCAACCGAGTTTTACATTTTATTAAAAAAAAAAATAATATATATAACAACAGAACATTAGGATGTAAATTATTGTATTACAAAGAAATGTTTAAAGTTAAAAAAATATTTAATTAAAATTTATTTCTTACTAATTGCAGGGTGTTAATAAATCGTTTATTTTGTAAGAAAAGTTATATTTTATTATCTATAAAGAGTAGAGACTATATATAGGCTTTTAAAAATAATAACAAATTTTCAATGTTTTAATATTACATACTAATGTACATATTTTAAAATATAAAATTACTGAAGCATAATATTATATTAAATATTTTATCAAAAATTGTATAGTAAGTACTTAAATGTTATGAAACAGGTTATTATTAATGAACATAATTTATGAATTTTACATTTATAATTAAATGATTTATAAAACTATAAAACATAAATTAATAGATGGATAGTAATTATGTAGTAGCAAAAAAACACGATAAAATGTGACCGAATAATAAATCAATCTATTTAAAACATATTATTAGTTTAATAACATTAATTATTGTTTATAATTTTTGAAGACAAATTGTATCATTAACTATGTATAATAATGATCAAAAAAATACTTTCAGAAAAAGTAATGAACTTATTATATTTGTACATAAATGAATATTTTATTACGATTGTTTTTATTTCTCAATTAAATAAATGCAAAAACTAAAAAATACTGCTACTCCAGCTTGGTATATGACATCACAACACATTTAAATTAATTTCGGACCGATTTATACAAAAATAAGTCATTTAAAAGTATTTAGGTATACTAACAATCAGTAGCTATATACTAAGTGTATTAATGTATTAGTTTAGCTAATATTAGTTGTTTGTAACTACTATGAATAAAAAAATTATTTAAAAAATATGATTTTAATGTGTTGTACGAAACCGGTTCAGATAAAAATTAAGTTGGTCGAATATTGTCACCGTTTTGGAATATTTAGTTTCATCACATCTAAAATATATAATGGAATTTATGCAACTCTAACGAACTTTTATAATATCATTTTTGGCACCTACGCAGACCATTGTTAAAACGACATAAATAACATTATCAGATCGTGGAACTTCGCCTTCAGTAAACTCATACATTTAAAATCCGTTTCCATCGCAACGCCCTTTTTGTACTAATAAATATACAAATTGAATAACTTACAACGACAACAAAAGTATTCGGTCATGTGTTCAAATAAAAATTATGATTCAAGATTTAAAGAATTTATTAAACTGCACGATAAACTATATTCTCATTTAAAAATAAATCGTATTTATGTTTATCGAAAGAATAATATATATATATATATATATATATATATTATGTCTGTTGACTATAACTTACAACTATTATTACTATAATATCTATACAAATAACGAATGTAGGTATAAATATTTAAAAAAATTGTATTGGAACATATTTACTAAAATTCGATGATCTCATAATAGATTAAAAAAAAAAAACCATTTTTATTTAATTTAAAATATTAAACAAGACAGGAAATATATTTACCAGTTTTATAAAATATTTACTTTTTTGCATTTATTTCCATTTTCATTGTATTTTCCGAATTTATGTTTTATCAAGATTAATTAAAGTAATAATAATGAAGTAATTATTATGTAAATGTTAATAATGAATCTGAAATTCATAATATTATTTAATAAAATTATCGTAGTCCAACATGAATGTAGCCTGAAAGTACATATTTAACAGTAAAGTTAATATATCGTGCTGTATTGTAAATGATTTTGCGTAATTAAATTATATTGTATTTATATTATAAGAATACAGGGAAAAATAATTAATTTCATAAATATAAAATTGTAGTCTATAATGTCTATCTTTACATTTATTAAATTATTATCATACATTTATTATTTTTAGGTAACTAACATGGATTATTCATGATAATTACTATTAATATATTACTATAATTTGATATTTATAGTGTGAATTGTTTTAATTTAAAAACTAATTTATATTAATACTTAAATGCACTTAATAATTCTAATAACCGTAAAATTGAATGTTCATTAATGTTTTAAAAACAACTAAAATGCATATTCTGTTCAGAATTTTAAATAGAATCTGACAACTATATAGTTTTAAAAATGTATTTTTCAACATACTCATTGTGTTCCAATAAAGTTTTTTTTAACTCAAAAGTTATCTATATAATAATTAGGAAAAATCAGTGTATTATGTAAGTTTAAGGAATTATATTTAAATTTTCATTTACTTTAGATTGACAATTTTATTGTTGGACAGCAGTTTAGTGTTCACAAACCATTTTTCAAAGCAAAAGCTTGAGGAAATAAAATATATACAATTATTTATTACCATAATAATGTTTTAGGTTTTTGAATTTTTTATGTAGATCAATACTTACTGTATAATATTCTGAAGTAAAATATTGTTTTGAAAATTTTATGTATTAATAACAAGTACGTATACCTACCTATAATTGAACAAATGTTTACTTATTCTACTTATAATTATAAGCTGTAATTTGGATTTAATATTTAAGTTAAAACATGTACAATTATATTATATTGATGAAATAATCAAAATATTGTATAAAGAATTAAAAAAATATATACAATTTGAATAATTAAATACAGTCTATAATATCGAATTAATTTTTATTCAAGGATTTGAGGGATATACTATTATTTTTTAACTTAATATTTAACTAAATCGACTTTTTTTAAATTGTTTAATGAAATACAACTGTTTTTTTTATATTTTTTTCATTCTAAGTAAAACAGTTATATGTTAGATAGTATTTTAAATTATTGCTAAATTAAATATAGTGAACATTTAAAAATATTATGACTATCTACTATCATTTCTGACCTTAAAATAAGTTTATTCCAATTTTGATGATAGAAATTGACAAATTATTTTAGCTTTGAGTATTATAAACGAAATGCTTAATGCACAAAAAAAAAATATACGTAAATATTATAATTAATGTAAAAATATGTATTTATGATGAAATATGTAAAATAAAATATGACTTTTAATATATAAATTTTATCACAAATTCGTTTCTCAAGGAATTTTCCATGTTCCGGTAAAAATATGTATTTACATTCAAATATCAGCCCTTTTTATAATAATGTCATTTTAAGATAAGTGAAACAGTATACGGAGTATAGGAGATACTGTTCCCTTGCTGAACTATATTACTCATAAATTAAAATCCGGTCGATTAAAAATAATTCAATATTATAAAAAATGTTCTACTTAAAAATATTAAATAAAGCGTAAAATATTTTTTTACTTTAAAATAAATTAAAAACCTACATTCATGAAAAATAGTAAGTAATTCGAAAATTGTATTCATTTAAAGTTTAAACAATTCCATAAAATAACCGAAAATACTGAAATCAAATTTACTTATAAATTACAATAATAAAAGCTAGACAATAAAAAAATTATCGTTATATAAGTAATGTAATATTACATTCTTACATTTTTTTTAAATTCATGATATTTTAGTGTTGGCTAATAATATATGTTTTACTATCGGAATTTTCCCTATATCATTAATGTATAATTTCGATAAATTTATATGAAAAAGGTACATAATAATAAAATAATAACTAACAAATAGTATAGTTAGGTAGCTAATAATTATTGAAGTGTTCTTAAGAAATTATGAATTTAAATTGTAAAATACATTATACATAGTATACAATACTACATATTATTATATATTATAGTTTTTAAATGTTTTTTTTCTGCTTAGTTCTTAATTTATAATATTCATTATAAGTATCTGCTTTTTATTAAAGTTTCATTTATTAAATATTATTTTAAGAAGTATAAATTAAATGTTAACATTAATACCAATAGTTTTATTTTTTTTATGTATAATTTCTATAAATAATGAAAGCAGTCACCATCAGCGTTTCAGCATTTAGATTTCTGAATACTATGGTATTTCCTTATTTTTTTATGACTGTTACAACTTCAATAAATAGGTGTTCACGACTAACACACTGGTAAATACTTGATAATAGCTACTACACATAAGTACTTTTTGGCGATTTAAATACATCTGTAAAGTGTTAAGTATTTTTCCTTAGTGGTACCTCAATATTTCTTATAGTTTTCTTTGAATATAGTATTGAATCATCGAATATGTATAGTAGGTCAACTCTATTGTTATATTGTTGTATAGGTAAGGTATAGTATAATACTAATATTATATTATATTATTGGCATTTGATGGAAATTTATCAACATATTTTTTATACCTTTATGTGTGCACTTATATTAAATTTAGTGATTTTTTTGTTTTCAATAGGTTTATCTATTCGATTCTGTGGTCGGGCACGGGAGACTTATGGAGCCACCGTCAAGAAACAGTATGTGGCGGTTCGGATATCCTAATCCGGTCGATTACAACGATAACGAACTGTTCTGTGGAGGTTATTCCGGTACGATCCAGATCGAGGAAAATCCGTTGATTATTTTTTTCTTTACGAGCTTGAATTGCTAATATTGAAACGTTGAGTCAAGAAAAAAACAAGTAAGACAGTAATAATGTATGTTTTTAGTTCAATGGAGCGTTAACGACGGGAAATGCGGAGTGTGCGGGGATGCGTACGATCAAGCTCAGCCCAGGCGACACGAAGCGGGGGGTGAATACGGCAGAGGGATAATCAGCAGGCATTATTTTGCAGGTCAGGTAAGGTCAATTGAAACAATTATGAACGTTTTGTCATTATACTCGAATAAATGATGCGCATAATATAACACTGTGCCATTATTGTGATAGTCCCGAGCACGTTTACCGTGATTATTATTCTTCAATCATAAATTAATTATTATTACCCTTAATTTCTACCTAAATATCATTGCGATGATTGCGTTCGATGAATTGCCTTCTTATTTGATTGTTGAATAAAGTTTAGTTACAAAGTGAAAAGAAAAAAAAACCTTCTAATGCAAAATCTATGTGGATGTAATTACCATTTACACTTTAACTTTTCTTAAGAACTTTTATGGCCTCGTGAAATATTAATAATAAACAATGTGGGAAAAAGTTTTAACGAAAGTTTTACTCAGTATATCATTCAGTATTGAAATCCTTTAATGAACTAAAGCTTTTTGAAAATCGTCAACATTTTAAGCAAACTGATACGAATTAGGGTCATCGAAATTGTATGTTTACAATAATAATTTACAAAATATAATATTTTTTAAATTTACGATAATGATATCAGAGAATATACAGTTAATTTTGATTTTTAAAGAAATTCGACTATCATAAAACGCTGAAATGCACTAATGTTTATGCACACAGTATACTTTAATTAAAACGAAAATTGGATTTGCATCTAAAAAGTAATTTAAGTTTGTTTTAGCTGTTCATAAATTTAGCTTTTTATGTAGCTTAAATAAATAATACGTTTATTTTTAATTACATTGGTTTACTAATAAACTTAAAATATTACAATTTTTAAACTGATAATAAACGTACCATATTATACAAAGTAGGTCGCAAAGTTTTGACATTTCTATAAGTAGAATAAACTTTGGTTGTTTAATTCCATAAAACTTATAAAAACCTTAAATTTTATCGGTTACTTATGTATAAAAATTAATATTATCATATTTTAATTTATATCTAAAAATAAATATTTATAACAATATAATATTCACATAGATAAATGTTATTTCAAAATAAAAACCAACTAATAATAATATTATGATTTAGCATTATCTATTTATAATAAGTAAAAACTATTAATTGATTTTAAATGTTTTAAATTTGACATTAGATTTAGAATACCCAGTAAAGAAAACATTTTAATCATCACATTTTAAATTGGTTTTGATTAAATTGACAATTTTAAAGAATTTTCACGTTGTCCTACACAAACATTGCAATGATTATAATTTTTACAATTGTGTTTTTTAAGAAAATAATATTAAATTAATATTTAAACCACGTAATATTAGCATTTAAATAAATATAAATATTAGAAACCAAAAGAAAAAATTGTTATTCAAAAGTTCTTTTTTAGCCATTAGGACGGATATTTCTACGTAACTTATTTTTATTTTTTATGAGAAAATTATTTTTATATAATTTAATGTTTGATTTTATTTTTATAACAAACAATCATTTTTCTAATTTATTACAAATAAAATGTACACGTAAATAGAAATAAATAAACTAATATTAGTGATCTAAATTAAAATGTGATGGATTACCGAAATGGAGTTATAAAAACTTATAACAACTGCTCATGTTTTTAAAATTGAATTTCTCAGTAATTTTCATTTATAAATATTGAAGTAAGTAATAGATATTAGATTCAATGCTTGTGATTTATATTTTATTTTAGTATTATTTGATATGTATCTTTTATCTTTCTCTTTAATTATAATATGTATATATTAAATAATTAATTATAAACTCTAAAGAAAAACATTCACAAAATTACATGTAATTTAGTCATGAATAAAATATATTCAATACATTTGAAATTTTAGTTGAATAAAAAGCCACGGTAATTCCATTATTGAATCATATTATCAGCGTCGGGTTACCCTACAGCCAAAATAATCAGGTGATTGAAGCGGCAAATTCGGCGCACTTAAAAAATAAAAAATAAAATATATTTATAATATTATATTATAATTTAAGACTGCGGCAAATTTCCTGCTTGTAGGTGGCAAGTCGCTTAACTCGCCACCGCATATTATACACTTTAAAATAAATCTTTAAGACATTAATCATTTATTATTCTTTTCATTATTTTGTATTTAAATGCAATAAATTAATTATATTCATCTTGAGTTTTTATTCGGTAATCATGTTATGAATCATGTTCATATATGTTCAGATGATTTAAGTTATAAAACTGTCTTTATACTATTTTTTATTATTATATAATATAAAATTCTATAAAAAACACTATAAAAAAATATTTTTTCTAGTGGTAATGTAGAAAAGTTATGTGAAACTTTGTTTTAAAATAATAAATAAACGTTTGATGTTACGTCACAAAAAAAACTAATATAAAATTAAATTATTTTTCATTATCATATTATAATAAAAATAATAAATGGTTCATTGGGTTTCAGACGATTGATGTTGAAATTGAATTAACTGCTAACCACAAAGGAAGATTTGAAATGTATCTCTGTCCAAATAATAATCCTAAATACGAAGCGACACAGTCTTGTATAGAAAGGTAAGCAAATAAGTGTGCGTTAGAGTTACACGAATCATCTAAACATGATTATATAAGGCGTATATCAGTCGGGCACGTTAATATTAATTTCATTCAGAATGGTTTAATATTTTTATTTATTAACAGCACAAGACGGTTTATGTTTTATTTTATTAATTTTGAATTATTATTTAGTGACTTTATGGAAGCTATATCAATTTGTCTGAACAAACAAAATTGAAATAGTTCAAAATAAATTTCTAAGATGTATTAATATGGAAATTCCTAATAATTGCTTAGGTTCAAGGCGTTTATATTTTGACGTCATATTTATTTACTAAATCTTACATGGCTAAATTAAAGACAGTTTTTTTTTAGTCTAATTAATTTATCAGTTCCTGTTTTTAACTGTAGAAATCTTCCAACATTTCATGTTTCTAAGCACAAAACACTACGGTTTTTTTCTCCCTATTTACATAGGATTAGTTTCCTGTAATAACCTATAAAAAACTATTGATATCTTTCATTCCTATTAAAAAGCGATATAAATTAGTGTCTTATCTTTTTAACTGTAAGTTTTTTTTTTAATATATTGTATACTAACCTATACAATTATTATGTTAATAGATTTACTTGCTGTTAATTTTTACTCTTTATGCATTTTTATTGTCTAATTAGTATAAATATTTTACATTTCTTGTAATGAATGTATTTGTGCATGTATTTCAAATAAAAAAAAATAAAAATATCAATAAATTAAAAAAAAAAAAATGATTAAAACTTTATAATTATTCATATATATTTTGATTTTTTTTTGAGGTATCCGTTGTACATATCTGGTACACGACAGGTTCGATATCTTATCCCGGAAAATTCAAAGAAGAAAGATATTTTCAGGTATAAAGTGAGATTACCGCCTTATCTCACGTGCTCCCAGTGTGTTCTTCAATGGACTTATTATACGGGTGAGTAGGATTATTAAGTTATTTTTTAAACGTTTGTCAATAATTTATTGTGTCTTTGTAATTACTAGTTCGTGTTTTTATAATTTATTCGAGTAGTAGGTTAGGTATATCAATTTTATACTTATAATTTTTCCTACTTAGGTGTATTTTGTAATTTTGTAGGGAATATTTACATTTTATTTCATTGTAATATAATGTGTAAAAAGAAACTATTTATTTATCAACTTTCTAATAAGTTGTTCTAACTAAAATTTAAAAAAAAAATTGAAGGGTAAAGTCATATTAATTTTTAACGAGCATTTTGATTACTGTTTGACGAAATTGGCTAATCCAACGTAACGATTTTATTAAGATTTTTTTTTGGAATTTAATACAAAGTTCCACTTAAAATGTTCCAACAGCAATTTGAAAATTTTAAAATACAAAGTACAATTAATATTTTTTATAAATATTTAAAGAGTTTAAATGTTGATAACATTTGGTACATTTTAAACGCTACTTTTAATATTTAATTATTTATCGTATATTATAGTTAAATATTTATTTTAAAAATTGATAATACTTTTAAATATCTACCAAAATGTTACTATTGTTAAACTTGTATTTCTAAATTAAATTATAATTGAACGTAAATTTGGAAGATTTGAACAATTTTGTAGAAAATCATAACGAGTTATCAGTTTTTATGATTAAAAGTTTATCCCAGTCGATACTTGCTTAAAAACTAAGAATAATCAACTTCATGAAACTAAAATTTATTGATAATGCTGTTCTAATTATTTATAATTATTAAACTAATAATATGATGTATAGTTTTCAGTATAAAGTAATATTAGTGTCAAGTTTACAAGTGTATATTATCTGAATTGTATAATATATAACAACTGCAATTATTGAAATAATTTTTATAATTTTAGTTTATTGTCTATATACAAATTTGTGAAATGAATTGCTTTTATTGGACGACATAAAAATGAATGTATAGTTAATTCAATTTAAAATATTCTAATTTTCCTTTCTATAGCATACTAAAAATAAATTCACATTTGATAACTTTTACAAATAAAGCAATAAGTATAAATATAATATTAGTATGTGTTGCACATGCGGTTTTAAGTAAATAATCTTGATAGCTGGACAAACTTAAATTATTCTAAAACTTTCTTTTTACTTATTTAAAAATAAATGTAAACCATTTTTGAGTTAGTATTTTAAGTTTATAAAGAAATGTATTTTTTCTTGATTATTACAACTGTATACAAAATTTCGGGTCACAACTTTGGTATATACTTAAAAATTTACAATCTTATTTCTTCTAAAAATATTTTTAGCACGTTTATAAATTCATTTTTTAAATCAATACATTTGTATTCACATTTATTAGCTTATCTATTAATCAAGTCTATTTTTCATTAGATTTTTTAAATAAAAATATTTATATCTCTTGAAAAAAAAGCTTAGCTAATGAACATAAAATATTAAATTTCTTGCCTAATACTTAAGATCCAGTTCATGCAAATATATTATTATTTTCAAATTAACTTAAAATATATCTTATATTTTTTTATAGAGAAAACTTGAAATTAAAATTATTGTAATAAATCAATTACTAGAAATAAAATAAAAATAGTTTTTAAATATTAAAATAATAAATATTTAGCTGTCATAAAATTATTTTATGATAATTTATTCCTGGAAAATTGAATTTACTCGCGAAAAATACTCGACTATATTAAAATAATGATTGTTTGTTGGATTGTAAATTAATTATTTATGAATTCAAGTGCAATTGGTTTATATTTTTTTAATACAAATACGATTTGAAGCAATTTAGGTAATAAGAATATTTTATCCAATAGAAATTATTCTGTTTTATGAAAACGTGGAGAACGTATGCATGAAAATGATTGATCTAGTAAAAAAAAAGATTTACACAACGTTAATGTAACATGTCTATATTTTAATTTATTCAAATTCGAACTTTGATGTAAGTACTTCAACAAAATAAATATTATGGCATTGATGATGGGAAATCTAGAAACACCGTTGTCGTGTAAATGTGTATTTTCCATGTATTTTCCAAGTATTTTAACGTATTATCAAAACACTTTAAGTTAATTTTGATAATATTTTGTCAAAAAGTTATTTATAAAAATAAAAATAATATTGTAATATTAATTATAATATACTAATAATTATTAAAAATTAATAACATAATTATGATAACGCGAGATATTTTGGTAGACAATTTTAACCATTGTCGGGGGTGTTTTTCGACGAAGTAATCAGTAATAATTTTAATTTTTTTTATTTAAAATGTAAATATTAATAAAATTGGTTATATCTTTTAGTGATTACTATAATTATAAAATAATTTCCGAATAATTATTCAGGAGACGAAATTTGATTTTTCTTTAAAAATAACTGTATAATAATGCATATCACGTAGTATCTTGTTACCTTAGGTATGTAGTTTGTGTAACATATTGGTTTCCTCATTATTCAACCCTTTATAATATTATAATCAATATAGATTGTATTTATATACATAAGTACATATAAGTAGTATTTATAGTATTACAAATATTTTTCTATCGTCAATAAACTGTACACAATAAGCTGTGTACTGAATAATAGGTTATTGCTTGTGTTCGTGTATATTGGCGCATCTTCTCAATATTATACCGATTGGACGACGCCTCGATGTCCAAAACCAAACACTTGACTTGTACACTAAAACAAAAATAGACAACATAATATTATGTACATTTATTTAAATAAACTACATTCGTTCCATTTTCAGTATACAATTATGAATATTAAATAGCATATTATTATTACTATATTATTTATTATACCATTTATAAATGAATTTCGATTTTCACGAATTTTATAAAATATTTAGCTACTTAATAATATTAATGAAACACGAATTTATGTGATTTTGAAAGTTGTGTCGGAACTGCATGGCTACCATCTGCGGCTACTATCGTTTTATGTTAAACGGATGAGACGATGTGGTTCCGAGAGGGATTTGCTCGAGTACTGTACGTTGTGCGATAGAATAAATTAACAATAGATATTAGTCACTATTGTTATGTTTCTATGTTATTATTTTGTGTTTTGTTATTTTGTCATATTATTATGTCATTAGCAGCGAAGTGCTTTATAAACTTATTTTAATACAACTGTGGTCATACCGCACAAGCAAACAGAGTACACGTCTACATGATTTTATACCAAATATACTGTTAAATAGTAATTCACGAGTTCGTATTGTATTTTATTGATTTCAAACAGTTTTAGAAAAACTGTATTTAACTGTAAGTAAATTATACTAAATTTTGGGCGTAAGTAATACTGTGCATTTCTTTAAAAAGTTGTTTCACGCTTAATATTCTACATTATATCGAAGTCATACTTAATCAATTAGAATTTCGATAATTCAAATTATATAAACTATATGAAATGTATAGGTTAAGTAATATTATGATTGTAAAATAATTGAACTGCTAAAATCTTTAGTACCCACAATATATGGTAAATCATACCACATTAATGTATATATTATTATTATCTAAATCAAATATATTCCAAAATTATATTAATTATTTATCTTTGTAATATTTTTTTTATTACAACGTAGCCAACTTTTTTTTAGGTTATTAAGTTAAATTAAAGTGTACATTTATAATACATACTAATATACCATATTAATATTAATAAAAATCTACTTTTAATCTTAAAGAAATTAAATTATTGTACAGTTATACAATAATATTCTATGGACCAAAAACGTTTTATTTATAATTTTTAAAAACTGAGGAGAGTGTGTAAATGTTGCTGTATTTAAAGAATTGTTATTATTACAAAAAGTGTGATTAACTTTGGTGCGTGATGATAATGCGCCAAGTAAATTGGAATATTTGTTTATTTACATAGATAAAATGGAACGTTAATATTTGAATTCGACACGACGCATATTTTTTATTTCACACCAGAATCTACCTAAGTAATTGATTTAATGTGAAAATATTATATTTTCTTTGATACTAACTTTTATCGAACTCGTACTAGTCTAAACTCGTGTACTTGGCGTATATAGAATAGAATATAACACATTGTTATAAGATCAGTGGGCAGTGGCGCACGCAATATTTTCATCAAAAGTGTCATTAATTTAATGGTCATAGTTAAATACTGTGTTCCCTCTCTCCTCCTCAAAAACGAAAATTTTAAACGAATCTCCCACATAATAATTTCTATCATTAAACGTTCCAAAAATGTATATCCCGACTAATCTCAACCTGAGAAGTGCGCCATTATAAAATTATAATATAATTATTATTTAACGTTGTTTTAGCGTCGTTAAAAATTCACTAAGTGTTATTGTTTTTAAAACGTACAAAGTACGTAACGCATAACATGTCTTGGCAGTCGTTGTAATCGTTATGTGTTTGTTCACAGGTAACATGTGGGGCAAATGCGACAACGGTACGGAAGGACTGGGTTGTGGGCGACCGGAAACGTTCCGGAACTGTGCGGACATCCGAATTGTGACCAGCACGTCGGGTCTACCACCGCAGTTCATACACAACAGGCCGCAGCAACTCTACTATAGTTCGGCTCTCCGGGGCGATGACTTGAGGATAGCGCCGCAGATTTATTACCCACTTGTGGTCAAGTATGTCGCGCGCACGTGCCGCCGTCGATTTGTCGATCGTGCACATCCTCTTTTACACTCTAATACACATACAAAGGTTTATTAAAATATGTTTAAAACACGGGCAATAATAATATTATTGTGACCCGTCCCACATTCAGGGGTTCGGTGTTATGTAAAATGTATTGTGGGGGGGGGGAAATTTGAATTAACAATACAAATACCAAATTTATTGGTATTTACTAAAACAATTTTGAAAAAAGCGTTTGCATAAGTTTGCCAAAAATACAGTTTACGCGAAGTCGGTGACGTTCTGATAGTTAGAATAAGTATTTATCATACATTTTCTCTTTTCATTACGTTATTGTCTACCCAACTAAATATATAAATACCTATATATATATATGCATATTCTAGATAGGTTAGTTTATTTCAATTTACTTGTTATATAGGTTTTAGATAAGTACCTATAACGGCTATAACTATATAACTTCTTTACATGTGTATACATAAAAATAAAACCTTTTAAATTTATTATACATATACAATTCATGTTATGTTAATAGGTTGTTAAAAAAATTTTTTTAGAAGTTAAATGTGTGTGAATTTGTGTAGATAAACAAAGTTAGACCATTAAAATTATCTCAGTGAACTCAAAATATTTTTACCAAGTATAATGGAAAAATCAGTAGAATTAAATTTTAAATATTTCTTTTATAAAAACAAGTCAAAATGTAATTTTTTTGATACTACATAACACAGAATACTTTTGTAGATTTAATTTCTAGAATTGTCCCATTATAATATTAATAATATTATTTTTATTTTTATTTTTTTGGTAAACTGGTAAAATGAAATTGGCCAAGAATTTACCGACTGCAATGACCACTTATTTTCTATAACAGGGCATAGTGTTTCCGATTCGTTAGTATTGTTACCGGATTGAGCGTTAAACATTTCACTTATTCGAGTGTCTGACTCTCAAAAAACGACTAGCAAATAACGGAGTATTTCGGTCAAAACAGTTGTGTCTTGATTTGTGAATCTTTTCCCCTTATGTCTTATACCATAATAAATGTGTTAATAATTTGAGTTTTTCTCCGTTACGCCAATGCAACGTATAAGGCACGAAATAATATGTATGTTTTTTTTTTCGAAATCGTTAATTTTTTCACGCGTCCCATTCGTCCTATGTAATAGTACGGTCGTGATTATCTACGGACGACGACGACGACGTTCATAATTTTATCATTATATGTGAGCGTTGACATTTTTATGGTATTTAATTTTGTTAAATATAACAAAAAATTTAATTTTATAGCTTTTTGTTCTGTATCGGTAAGGGTAAATAAACAAGCGCTGTTTAAAGATTTTTTTCTTTCGACAATCGATACAGAACATACTATATTCGTAAAATAGTTACACAAACATTAAAATGTTTTTGTTTATTTTTTTATACTATTCATATTCAAATTAAATATTAAACGAGATTCATAGTCTATAAGTATAACCATATAACCTAATCTATTATATTATTCGACTGAAAAATCGTATAAGCATTTTCTTACCATTATAATTTATAAATATCGCTTTTAATTTCATCAATATTAATTATAAAATACTTAAACAAGTCTTATAAATTATTAAAATTTAATAAAACTCATTTAAATTCTTCATTTACAAACATTTTCAAAGGAAAGTTTCAAAATTTAAGTAGGAAATTACTTTATATTTAATTAATTTCATGTACAAGTGAAAATAGTGGCTCAAGTTATAAGTTTCCACTCTGCAAAAGCTTTTTGTGGTTATATATATTAATATATTTGTCACTTTCCAGCTTTCAGTAACAGCCATACATTTTCACTAAGTAGCAATTCGAAAATATTTATTTTAATGGAATAATTAAATATTAATAAGCCATTTTACAAAATAGAGTTGAGTTTTCTTTTTATACAATTATTAAAAATGTAAATCATTCTTCATAAAATATTAATTTTAAATTAATTGTATGATTTATTATTCAAACATATTTTCAATTGAAATTGTATACTAAGATAGGTAAAATATTTATTATGTTTGAGTCAAACAGTTTGACTTTATTTTAATTTTAAAAATGTTCTACTTACCTACTTACTCAATTATACAAAATATTTATCACGCATAAAGAGACAAAGGCACCTAATAATAATAATAATAATAAAATATTCACCTTTGACAGTTTTAAGCTGTTATGTTACTTGTCATGGTCATAGATAATCAATGTTTAATTTTATGAAATAAAGAACAAAATATATTTTTTTAAGTCGTTTATGATGAATAATGATTTTTAATTTCATTTTAGAATTATTAACTAAGGTCTTAACTAATTAGAGATTGTTTTTAAAATGCACGTATTTTCAAAATTTTTTTTTTTTTTTTTGTATAGTTGTTTTTTACGATCAGATACTTTGTAAATCTTCGTCAATTTACTTAATTATATTATATGTTTCATCATTATTAAAATAATATACTAGTAAGTAATATAAATCGTTGTAAGTTGGGTATATTTTCTTTTGACGATATGAATTAATTATGAATCAGTTAAAATGAAAAACTAACAATGTTATATACACCATTTCTAAATAATCAACTTAGAAATATTTATTTAGTAGGTAAAATGTTAAAGTAATAATTCAGAGTAAAATGTTTTAAAAGTACGCAAAGATAATTCAAAATGTCAACTTACAAATGCTAAGAATACATGACTGTATTTTAATATATTCAGAGTTTCTCCACTTTTGTTGGTCTTAATAAAGTTTACAATACATAAAAATATGCATAAATAAATAAAATCATATTTTAACGAATAATAATTCATTTTTGTTAGTGACTCGAGACTCAGGTAAATTGTTAATGCCGGAAACTTTTTTAATACTATGGAAATGAATGCTATTCAAAAGTTTTTTAAACTTATAATAAAGTCAGTATTAACTAATATGGCCTTCTGGTGATTTATTGGTTTTATTTCTAGAACAAGTTTTTGAAAAATTCTATTCCATGTCATGATAAAAACAATAACATTATTTAATTATTAATGGATATCAATTGGTTTTAATCAAGTATAATAAAGCGTAAAAATTCCTTGAATTTTTTATGATTTCTTTTATCATAATAAAATAAAATATATAATCGAGAACAATTACATTACAAAATACATATACGTAATCACATTATTCATGTTCAGTCAATTTTTTTTTGTGGTGAAGCATTACCAATATTAATACACCTGCTAAAATGTAAATATTATACAGTTCCTGTATAATATTACATTATTATTTTCTTCGAAAATATCTCTGATAAAAACAAGATTAATAAAAATTATTTAATACATTTCAGAATTTGGTTAAATATTAAAGAATTTTAATTTATATTTCAATCCTTCGGCTTTTTTTTTTATTTTTATAATATAATAATAAACTTTTTGATTTTATATTTATGTAATATTAAAATTGTTTGAATATTATTGCTGAAAAATGTTTTGCATACTTTCATATATTTTGTCAGAACTAAACAGTTATGTAGTTTTCATATTATACGTAATATTATATAAATTTGAATTAAACTAAACAGTAAGAAAATAAATTAATGTATATATTTGAATTTTTTTATATTTTAGCTTTAAAATGTATTATAATAGTAATAAAAATATTTATAGTATTATCATTTTTTTTATCTCCGAAAGGGACTAAACGTTTCGACATTTGTCTGTTAAAAAATGGATTTGTTACAATTTACAATAAGTGCAATATGTGAACTTAAGCAGTTAAATCCTATGTAATTTGAAAATATAAAGTTAATTTGACCCGACTTATTAGTAAATTATTACACACCATTTTAAGTGGTTGCTGAGTAAAGACGATATATTATTATCTTTTTGGATCTTGAAACATAATGCTGTAGTAAACTGTCCCTATAAACAAAATGAAAATATTTTCAATAATATCACTTGACCTATTTTACATGAAATAACTTAGAGATATAATATTAATTTCATTTTATAAACTCAATAATAAATAAACGAATATACACTATTAACTGCTTTTTATTATAATATTATGTAGGTGTCGTTTATAATTTACAGTGGAAAAATAGATTGGAAACATATACAAATCGTATGAAATATTTTTTATTGTGTTTGTTTTTTAATTAAATAAAGTAATAGTACGAGTATATAGAGGTTATTAGATAGTATGACCATACTATTTTTTCTTTTGTATTCATTCAATTTTAAACAAGTTATTTCAAATTTAATATTTTGTTTAATATTAAAAATCTTTTTATTTAATATTTTGTATTTTTAATTTTTTATAGACTAAATTATTGTTAAGCAAATTCGTTGTACATTAAGATATACTCTACATTTACTTATTTATTTATTACAATTAACTTGTAAGATAAAGAAAAATTATTTTAATTTTATTCAAACAATTTTCATCTTATAAATAAACAAGGTAGATATGTTTATTCACTATATACAATATAAATGTTTACTTTTAATTTAGAGCCCAAGTGTGTGTTGCAACGCAGAAGTATCGTATTGTTCCCGGCATGGACAAATGGTGTGAAAACAATTGTGTAAACTTTCCGTCAAACTGCCCCGAAGAATTCTGCACTTGTCCGTGAGTTTCATTGTGGCACTATGTGTCACCTGTTTTTCAAATAATATTGAGCCAATTAAATGTCGGTTTGTTATATTTTTTAGAGAACAATGTACCGGAATCGGCGAAATAAAAGGATTACCTGGTGCTGACGAATATTGCCAAGACCAATGTATTGTCTATGGGGCGAAGTGTCCGAAAAAGCGATGTGTCTGCTATTAATAACCCGATTAGTCTTCTGATTTGTACAGTTCTTGAACAAAAAAATATATATACATAAATAGCTTTTTTGCTCTATTTGCCAATCACACGTGTTTTATTTTATATTTTTGTATTTATTCCCGTTATCCAAGTGATCTATGTCTAGTCAAGATTCTTCAAAATAACAACAATTTATTGTGTTGTACAGCGAAACTAAAGCGTTTAGACTGTTCAGATGTTTTCAACATCTCTAACAATACCTTTTTACTTTATATTGTTCGTAAATTAAAAACCGAATTATACATCATCAGGAATTCTCGACAATTGTGTCGTACCTACCTTGAAATGTGTATTAATGTCAACTTGTAAAATAATGATAATAATATGACTAAACTGCTGTACGGCGTACGTAATAATATGTACATAATGTACGCATACCTAAAAAATGTATGTAAAGAACCATCAGTACCTATACAGCGTCACACACAGAGGTGAACGTAACCCAGTTATACATATTTAAGTACTTCCAAAGCTTAAATATTAAAGCGTCATTGAGATTCTAATATAAATAAATTTTAATAGAGTCGTGTCAAGTCGTGATTACGATTATTATTACAAAATAAAAATCACTATTGCATAACTATAAAATTTAATGAATCCTATATTTTTGTACATTTTTATCATAATATTTCAATGTGTATGATTAATTTTTCTCTCAGTATTCCAAATAAAAGATAACCATGTCGTACTTGTAAACTGATTTTAGTAGTTCTGTTTTTCAAGTCAATATTTCGGCAAAGTTTCACATAACAAAAAATTACAACACAAAGTTTTTGTATTATTTTTAATTATTTTCCGCTTTTACCTACCTAGTATGCTTGTTGTTTCATTTATCAGTATGATGTTTATAGAGTACATTATGTGTAACGGAAAATCATTTATTTACTTGTCAGCAACAACTGTCAAAATTAGTTAATGATGTATTATGTACTCTAGCTTTGTAACATATATTTTTACTCTCATATATTAAATCTGAGATTCTTACTACTACTAATTTAGAATTTACAGGGTTGCGATTAATTATTCTGTGATTTATCGAAGAAATTAAAGTTACTGGACGAAGTTTCCACTTTAAAACCCCTTTTAATCTGACAGTTTTAAATTCAATAAATCTTTAAAAGTTTATTTTTTGAACAATTTGTCAATTCATTTCAAATAACACATTTCTATAATTATTAATTATTTTTAACAGTTGAAAGGAAACCATTACGCAGTGAAACTTTAAAAATGATTATAACCAAAACTGTACTGACTCTTTTAAATAAAAAAAAATATCGTTCTAAATGTTGGTGGTTTTATAAATTGTATCTGCATAATTTATTTTTATATTTTTATTTCATAAATGGAGTTAAAAACATTAAAATTTAGTTTAAACACGTTCCAAAATCATAAATGCTATACTCACTACTTTATTTTATTAAGAATGGGGTAAAGCATGTTATGTTATGTTATTATGTTTATTAAAACATAATACCTGTACAAAAATAACAAAAAGTCTAGAGAAAACTTCAATAAATGGACCATTGTTGCAGAAACATAATATTAAAATAATATATTTTTATTATTCTATCTAGAAAACAGAATTGATTATGATAATTCACAAAACATTAATTAAAACGATTATACCAACCACGAGCTTAACAATACTACAAAAATAGCAGTTTCTAATGTGTAAATATAAGTATTTATATCTATGAAAATGAATTTGAAATTTTAATTTATCGAAAGTATTGTATAATAGATGATTTTAGTTGGTAATCATTATTAGGTAAACGTATCTTCTCATTTAATTTTTATGATCGAGTAAACATATCACATGATATTATACGTATTTAGTATTTAGCAGGTTAATTTGTCACGAAAAAAATCAAATTTTTATTACTTATTTTATTTTTTATATTCTGTTGTGTGATAAGTACTTCAAAGCAGTTATACACTGTATACTTTTACAATAAAAACATTTATACTTAAATAACAGACATTTTATGAAAAAATTATTGTAACACATTAAATTAATTACCTCCATGAAGATATTTTTAAAATTAAATTAAATTTTAATTTTACATGCTTACCATTTTCGGATTTAATTATTTTTCATTTCTTAGAATTTTATTAACATTATTGTTAAGAATATTGATTTTATATGGGTTGCAAGAATAAAAGAATGGATGTAAACGTGATCGAAACGGTATAAAATAATTCTCGATTATTATTTATTGTTTAGTTTATTAATTTTTGATAATTTTTTTATTTAAAAATAATTTCTCAAAAAGTATTACTTACTTGATCCATTTTAATAGTAAAAAATAAGTGAATCTAAAAACTAAAACCCAAGTTGATGTTTTGTTTTTTTTTATTGATCTATTATGTTGTTCTGTTATTTACGCATTTTATGATATTACTTTTTTTTCATTATAATGAATATAAAACTTTACAGTGCAGCGTAGCTATATATTTACTGTTTGTATACTATAATGAAATTGTATGAAACAAAATAGTTTTCATTTCATATATTTTTGTGTGTATATTGTTATAATATTATGCATTCATTTATTATGCTATAATCTGTTATAATAAAACCAGTTTGTAGAATAAAATCACATCAATACAGTATGTAGATGAATTCAATACTTACGTACAAACAGAAATTGCTTCGTTTATGAGTTGTTGTGAAAATTGTTTAAGATATTTGTATTTAAACATATAATTAGCCATAACTCATAGTTAGTTACAACTTAAATAATAATATATTATGACTTAATCACGATAGTAAAGTTATAGCTCTGACAAGACCACACTGGTGTTTAAAATTTTTAGATTATATAGCAAATTAAGTTTTATAATTTATAGATTCACAACCGTCTAGCGAAAATGATTTTTTTTTCTCTGCACAGTTTATTAACCATGACGACTGTATCTTTTAAGAATTTTTTTAAATGGATTTAAATCCCCAGAATAAAGCTCATAATTTTAGACTATAGTTGTTGCCGTTTTCTTTTAATACATACAACTATTAAAAAGCTTTAAGAGGAGTATTCATTTAAATAATCATATAAAATATGAAATGGTACCACAGAGTTATTTTTTTTAATTTTTTACATTTACGTGTATGCTAATGGGTACATTATTTCTCTTATCGTTATTACTTATTGTACACAGCAGTAAAAATTATAAAAATGTGAAATAAAAATTTGTTTTTGATAACTATTTTAAGGTCAGATAATATTAAAATTTCTATATTTTAATTTGTGGTTAACATTTATTACGGTTAACTTTAATATTATTATATCAGTGTAAATAATTTAATTAAAAGAACATGTTAAGAAATATTTAAAAAATGATTACATTAAGTTGATATAAATCAAAATTATAATGGGATAATCATTTTATTAATGAAATAAATCAAATGATTTACTAGTTTGCTAACACAGTTTGAATCTAATCATATTTCTTCAATAAAAATAATCTGACAAATACATGCAATAAATTTTACTATCCAACCCAATAACTATAAAATAGATTTTATAAAAATGAAAAATATGAAATGTAAATAGTTCACATAGGGGTATTGATTGATGTATTACTTTGTATTTGTTATAATAATAAAAGATTCAATATAAAATATTGTTAACATCGTATTAATAATAAAACTATTTTATGACTTTTTTCTAAGTTCTTTATTGTTAATTTGAATAGATATAACGTATAATTGGATTAGAGTTGTACACAATTTAGCACTCGTTTATTATATGCTTTTAGTTATGTCAATAACTTTAACGAGAAAATCGCAAACAGCTTTTAGCAAAATTAAAACTGAAAATAGTTTCTGTCTATATTATTTATGGTATGAGTGACGTCCTAAGGAGCATAATAAATTGTATAATACAACTTCTTAATAAATAACATTGAATTCGTTGAGTTGTCCCGACAAAGTGTCATACATTTATTTTAATAATATTTTTAAAAATAATAAATGAAATTAATGTTTGTTTACCTAATGTACATCCATCAATGTCACTAATATTATTACTCTGGTTTTTTTTTAATATTTTTTTTTATAATTATTATTCTTGGATTAATTTTCAGTCTCTTTTGATACTTGCAAATATTAAATTATTTATTTTCATTAAATATTGTTGATTTTTTTTTTTTTAATAAAATATAAACATTTAACTTGTTTATTTAATATTTATGATAATTAATATTTTAAAACTTTTAGAAAATTGTACATTCTAATATTCTAATATAGCAAATAACTATACATTTTATATTTTCTGATTATTTCATTATTTAAATTATTTAAAACAAATTATGAGAAATAAAAATATTAGATTATAATATTAGACTAATTCAATAACTTTTAGTTGATATTTAATGTTAATTATATTTATATTTATAATACAAAATTTTATTAATTTTTTAATTTTTCAATTCTTCTACCAAAATTTAAATTATTTTATGTAAGTACTTTATTTTCTTCGCTAAACTTTAAACCATTATTTTCGGATACCAACTGGCAACTTCATTAATTAAGTTTACCATCATACGTTAGTTGTTATCATCAATCAATGAAACGTCAACTGCAAATATTAACCAACTTTTCTTTCAATTGCTAAATGTATTATTAATTTTATAATTTTTAGTTGTACAACAATATAAAAAGTATAATAGCTTTTTTAATTTGTGAAATACGATGGTATAAAATGTAAGTACACTGTACGCATTTACGTTGAACTATTTAAATTTTTAGAGGAAAAAAATATTTACATTTTTATAACATAACTATAAAGTCGTTTAATTCTCATAACATTTTAAATATATAATGAATCAATGAGATGAAAATAAATGATATAATATTAATACCTATTTAAATAATAATGTATATAAATGTTTATATTTATTTCATTTCTGAAATAAATATCAGAGAATTAAAATTTAAATAACTTTAAAGGAATCTAAAAGAAAGACTCGGCATATAATATCATAATATAAAATTATTTGATTCTCAATTACATAAAAGGAAGACAATTTAAAATTTAAAATTATGTAAAATTATTATAAATTCATAACTATTATCTATGCTTTTTAACTTTGAACCTTTATATTTTTCTTTTTCTTTCTTTCTTTTGTTTTTTTTTCTATTCCTATTCCTCACACATTATTTATAATTTATTCTTATAAAATTATTACTATTATTTTAATAAATTAACATATTCTTATAATATAGGTATTTTATTTTGTATGTAATAATTTATTTTAAAGATTTGTTAATTCTTTATAACTATCAGTCTTTAAGTATTTATTACAGGACACAAATATAACATTAATATTATGTTCTATATTTATGTTGATTCAATTAATACGATTTATATTATTTGATGGTATTAAAATGTTTAATAATATTAAATTATAAAATTATTTTTAGAAAATATTTAGTGAAAGTTTATAAGAGAAAACTATTTAATAAAAACGTTTAAAGTAATTGCACTACATTTAATAGTTAAAAATATACATAAATTGTGTATTCTCATAAATTTCTTAAAATTGAATACATTTTTAATTAAGTAATATAAGCGAATAAAATAACACGGGTAAAATGTAATTTAGAAAACAAATAAAATAATTTAAAGAGTACAATGTAACGTTCAATTAAATAACCTATTTTGAGAACAATATACTTTTAAACTTTATAAACTCGGGTCTTATAAAATAAATTTAAATTATTTTACGTCGAACATGGTAAAAATGTTATTTTTTAACTGATGTGCAACTTCTTATTTCTAACAGAAAATACAATGTTTATTTCATTAGTTTTTATTGTTGAACAACGATAAACTACGAATACTAATTCTTTGAAAATTAAATTATTCTTTATTATAAAAATATTTTTTACATACTCATTATAATATATAGGTACAGTTAATTGTTAGCTTATACAAACTCTAATAGGTTTTATTGATTTAAACACAACTGAATTAAGCTATTATTTTTATAAAATTATATTACATACTATACTATACTAATAAATAATAATACATTTTGTTTGTTCATTTATAATTTTATTATAATTTTATATACACAAATTATAATTACTAATCATTAAAAATAATTCAATTTTACTTTATTTGTTTATACAATGAACTTCATACATACCATTGATTAAAAATATTTATGGCGCAAATTATGTCAAAGATGTATATAATGATAATATATAAAAATGTCGTGAACACAATATTATGTCTATCATAATATAGGTTATAATTATTTATTATTATAAACAATTATAGATGACAAAAAACAGAAGGATTTTACCAAAATTCTCCTGGTAAATCGATTATTTAAAACATTTGTTGCACCATCTGGATTTTATATTTCCGTGAAGTATGAAAAAATAAAATTCTATCTCAAACATTGTAAAATATGTTAAAAAATATAAATCTTTTTTAATGGCCGGGCTGGTTTAGTCACCACTTTTGAATCCACCTATAGTACCGTTAGCGAAATTAATTAATTTATTAGACTGTTCTAATTTGTAAATGGGCTGTAATGTGTCGGCCAGCCATGTTGTCCTCTTATAGTTGAAGGCGAAGGTTTTCGTTCACGTAAACTTGTTCTGATTTTTTCTAGTTCAATGGAAAAATACAATGCTCTAATATTACTTTTTTAATAGTTTATGGTTAGTGTACGATAAGAAAATGGTGATTAATTGACGAATCTTTAAAATATTAAACGAAAAGATTTTAATCAAAGTCAAACGAATAGATTACTAATAATAGATGAAGTAAGTTATAAAAATTGCAAAATGTAATTAGAAATAAATAAATAATACAATTTAGATTGTGTTTGGATCAAAGAATTTATTGACTAGGTATTTTATAATGGTTTATTTTTTATCTTTAGTAAATAAATATATATATTTTGAAGCTGTTACTTAAGATTAACATTAACAACTTGAAACATTTTTATACTTACAGTATATTATACTAATCTAAAAATACCATATTAATATAATTAATATGTTATATGTATCATACTAATATTTTTTGTATTAACTAGTTTGAAATAATCTAACTTCAATAATTTTATATAATAGTTCAATATATTACTTTTAATCGATATTTTCTGAATTACGGAATAGTACTTTGTTAAATTATTTTATTGTCAATATAAAGATTTTAAAGATTTTTATAATATGAAGGGAAAATGTATGTAATATATTATTGAATTACGAATATGTAGATTATACATAATAATATAAATATGCACACAAGTATATACTTATTTCTATACAATATGATTTAAAATATTATTTTCTTAATAAATATTTAAAAAATGGTATACAATCAATGTATTTAGAAGATATTTAATAATAATAGTGTAATTAATTTTTAATATTTTACTATGATTTGTTGAATGAGACGTATTGATTATAATTAAGAGAGGAAAATTATGATACTAAAATATCATATAACTACCTATGACAATTGAAAAAAAAATATTCAATTGAATCTAACAAATATTTGAAACTATTAAATCTTATAATACTTATATAGATAATTGTTTCAGAAATGTTAAAGTTAATTAAATTTACATTTTGTTAATTAACACTAATTGCTTTTATACAAAAAGTTAATTTTATGTAAAAATAAAAATATCTAAGGCTATTTACGTTACCTATTAAGATAAATAAAAATTGATTAAATAAGAAAAATATGTCATTTCAAACATTAATTTAATACTTTTTCTAAAAAAAAATCCTCTGAAATTATTAAAAAATGTATTAAATTAAATTGCATTTTCATAAATTATACATATACAGGTATCTGCAAATATTACAATCAATATTAATTATATCATTTAAAAATGTATCAATAATATAAAATGATTGTCGTGATTTTTTTATTTGTACTCATATTATCATATTATAATAAAATATTTTAGTGACGCATTATGAATGGAACATTCATAAATAAAGCACAACATTTTAATTGTTTAAGATAATAAGATAATTTTTGTTTATAAAATCCAAAATTTGTGAACGAATTAACATCAATATTTAATACTATTGCTAATTTAGTGCCAGAATTGTCATATTTAAATTTTTCGAATTATGTTTTACATTTAGGAATTAAATACATATTAGTTTGTTTCACCCTAACAGTAGTTATATTGAAATTTAAATGTATGTATATATATCTAAAAACATACATTATGCATTAAGTTGTTTTGATATACCTAATACAATATCTATACAACAAAATACTGTTAATTGTATATTTTGTGTTCTAAGTTATATTTTAATGCAATAATATTATTGAGATTTCAAGTAAATTAAGATTATATTGTAAGTACCAAACCATATGAGTATATACACCGAGCTATAAAAGTCATTATCATACTTTAAGGTAAGAGTATAATATTTGGTTTTGAATTTATAAAATAATAATCCGATATTTATATTTTCGTATTTTATATATTGTAGCGATTCGTGGTTAATATTTTATTGTGCACCTAGATATTTTAACTTGTCAACTAAAAAAATTAAGTATTATTAGGTACATTTGAGGTCATTAATTTTATTATCACTGAGTATACTTATATTGTACTTATTATAATCAAAGACCAATATGATAGACTTTAAGAATGTTATTTTCATTATTTATTATTTATATATTTATTTATTTTCACATTTATTACAAAGTTAATAATGCAAATTTTGAAAAGATAATCATTAAACGAGATTTTGATAATAATTTATACATAAGTAAATATATTATATGTTATATTTATTGATATCATCAACAATAATTTGTTGTGTCATCAGAAAATTTTATTTATTTATCTACCACACTTTATTTCAATTGATTCATTAATAAACATAATACATAGAAGATGACCCAATACGGTATTTTATGATTTGAAATAAGATTATTGCTCAAAGTGCTTTTTACTTCTACGTGTTGATTAGGATTTTCTATGAAATTACGTATTAGATAATTGTCAATGCTTCTAATACTTCTTATACGTATTTATCAAGCTTAGCAAGTAAAATTAAATGGTCGAGAGAATAAAAACCCTTTATTACATCTCAACAATTTGATTATTAAATAAAAACCTAATATAGGGATGAAATAAAATAATATGTGAAATGGAATTACAAATAATTAAATAATTTCTAGTAAATAACCAAGGTAAAGAGATTAATGTTCTTTATCTCCTTTGTGTGGGATTTTATATCTCTTTACAAATGTACTTAATATGTTCATGTAATTTCAAATTAAACATGTTTATAATAATAATATTATTGCGACAAAAAATGTAAGCACAATAAAGAAATAACATATAAAATAAAATGACGTGCTTGCATTTGGATTACCTGAGTTCATAGTAAAACATAAATTATAAAGAAAATGTTTTATAACATTAGAATACAATATTATAGAAATAATAAAAAATTAAAAACAGGAGAAAATATTTTTAATGTATTATATATTGTAGTTATTAAAATTATCTAAATTAACTAAATTAATACTATATTTATGTAATGAAAAAAATATCTCTAATTATTAGACGTTGAGTTAAAAATTAGTATGATTTAATGGTACAATTAAAATACAATTATCTTTTATTCTTGTACTATAATAAAGTTGATATTGATTTAAATTAGAATAAATTGAATAAATTGAATAAATTGAATACAATTTTGGTTTATTGAGAATAATTTCAATTAAAAAATTAATAGTTTTAAATAAAACATATACATAAATTATGTAGGTATAGTTCCACATAGAGATATCAGTAACATTAATTACAATATTAATTACATGATATTATAGTCGACAGATTTTAGTGTATTTTTAAAATGTTTACCAAGATATTAATTATTGTCAATTCCTTTCCGAGATAATGATATTATTATGTAATAATACATAATGATGATTCAAATATTATGTAAAACTAAAAAAATGTACGATACACGGATATATGCGTAAATCAAGGCTCTTAAAATCTGAACTTTCGTTATATTAAAAAATACATAGTTATATTAAATTAAATTAAATTGTATATTATTATAATTAACAATAATTATTATTAATCATAAGTACTGGAGTTAAACATGATTAGTTATCTAATATAATTAATTGGCATAGTTAAGAATTTCAAATAGAATAACTGTCCCTATCACAGATTCAATCATAACATTTTAAATGTAGTTTTGCTTTTCTTTAATGATTTTTAAAAAAATCAATTCATGTTAAATGTATACAAAAGCTCTCAATAATGGTGAAAATATTTATTTTTATTTAATTATAGAAATATAAAATACGCAAGAAAGTGATATCTTAATTTTTTAAATTAAATTAATACTGTAAGGTGTAAACATGAAAATGAAATTGTTTACGCATAAAAGAAAATTTAAAACCATACGATTTACAAATTATTAATATAATATAGGTATTATAAAACTGAACAAACATTTTTATTTTTGGGTTAGGATAAAAAATATAACACATATATATTTATGTTCTATGCAATTATAAATAATTTTGTTTAATTGTGACGTATGATTGTAATATACGTACACTAACGCTGACAATGAAATATTATTAAAATGTCATACATTTAGTTAATTTTCTTCTATATATTTATTTAAATTTATGTCTTGGTGTTGGGATAACTACCTAAAAAGGTCAACTACGTTTTAGAAGATAATTATAAGTATATTTCGTTATACTTATCTACTATAAATCATATTTTCATATTAAACACTAATCACAAACAGTGTTATCATGGATAGTCTATCTTGACATTGTTAAATAAATCATTTGACAAACATACAATTATTCAAAGAGAAAAATGTTTTAAAAATAATATGTTATCATTGTTTCTACTTAAATAAAAATGAAATCCTTAATTAACAATTATATTATGTTATTGAAATAATTCTAAAGATAAGAGTTGATTTTTATCCTTTTCCATACAAAGTTTAAGATAACAAAGTGTGTTTTTTAACTTAAATGTTATTACAATAATTATGTTTTTGACATTAACATTATCATATTATTCTTCATTAAATACAAGAACATAAGAAGTGTATTTGTCCTACTCGTGTATTTTATTTAAATAATCATGTACAAAGCAAGTATACATATACGGTAATCATAAAATAAATAATGTTTGAATTGTAATAATGAGAAGGATAATCAAAAATAAATTTCTATTGATAAATGTATATTATATATACATTAAATAAACTTATAATAATCATACTGAAATGATTTATTCGTCACAGGGTACAATTTAATATTAGTATAATAGCGTAAAATTAATAAGTTTACAATACATCTGACATTAACATAATGCCATAATCCGACGTTTTAGATTTTACATAATATTAATAATCACTGAAGTTTGATATCCTAAAAAAATGTGATATATTTTTATTGTATTTAATTTATTTTATTTTAATTTATAATAACTAACATAATATTATTGTGTGATTTTAAAAATTATTTAGTGCAAAATTGTGATCTTATTTTGTAGTAATAAATAATTAAAAGATTTGACTAAATAAATAAGGGTATAATTCATGCATACGATATAATATAATATTATATATTATAGTCATAATATAACGATGTGCTTATTACTTGATATGATATACAACAGAAAAAATGTGTAGCAAAGGAGTCAGGTGGGTTATTACTTTTATTTGTATCGTTGTATTGAGTTCGAAATCAAAGTTAACTCATTTCAGTCAAAAACGATTTTGAACAAAACTAAGATTAATAGTATTATATATATATATATATATTTATATATTGAGTATAAAATATACTTACTTTACTGTAATATTTTTTTGGTATACGGGAAACTATTGAGAAATTCAAAAAATGAACACAGTAATAAAACGCAATTTCCAATCTATAAATTGAATTACTTCAAACTTTTGGGGTTTTTTTATTACATGAAAAATGCTTAAAGAAAAAAATAATAATATTACCACTATAAATCTATTACATTCTATGCATATTTCGAAGTCTACAAATTCTATATAATATGAGCTAAAAACAACACACTTTTTGTTAGTTCTCACTTCTCGTCAATTAGTTATTATATTATCATAATTCTAATTAAAATAAATATAAATTGTATGCATATATAAATAAAACTCAAATTAATATTTTCTATTTATTTTTGATTTGGTGAATTTAATTGTGCTGAAGATTTAAATTCAAGGATATCATCAATATTAATTAAGGCTACCAATGGATCAAACTGTAACAGGCTGCAGTTTGTAAATTAATGTCCTTATTTCGATCCGATTAAAGCCTTAAATGAGAAATACGTTTGGAGTTATAAATATTGTACGGTAATTGTACATTATATCTTAATATAAATCAGTTATGTCTTTTATGAAAAAATATGTAGGTACCTACCCACATTCGTTTTGATAAACCGCCAATATACGTACACCAGAGGGCCAATTCAACCGTTTTACGTTTATTTTTAATCCCTTCATCCTGCGGACTAATTATAATTTCAGAAATAACTATAAATCCTCAACCGTACGTTGTAGGTACATGCAATATTGCATATACTTATCTTTTCTAGTTGTCAACTTATTTCATTAATGCTTCAAGTAGAATAAATTATTATATTATTATCTTGACCCGAGCTTAGAAAAGAAAACAGCTCACCGTAGGTACTTTACAAAACATATTTTTATTATAATTTTAAGTTTTACAATCTTTGAAATATTTCCGTACAAAAGAATAATAGGTTTTTTTTAAGTAATTTAAAAGTTGTTTTAAAGTTGCGTCTAAACTTAAAGTAAAATGTTATTGACAATTATTATGTGTACAGTTTAATTTTAATTAAAGTAAACAAAGAAAAGCAATTTAAAAACTTGGTATGAATAAAATGTTTCACTTCAATGGTTCTAATACTTGAATAATTTATTTTTATAAAATAATAATAATAATAAATTATAATGTTATTTCTAGGAAAATTAGACTCAACCATATTTAATCATTATAAAAGTTCTAAAATATTTACCGTGAGTTCTATAGCAATTACAAAGCTAAAACTGTAATAGTTTTGTTTGAACACTGTATAAATTATATTTATCACGGATAATTATACGAAAATTCTATTTCCAGTATTTTTCACTATTAAATTATTAAATTATTTTGTTCGTATTAATATTATTATGCACTAAAATAAATACATAAAATAAAAAGAAAAAATATTAAGAAGAAAATTATAGATATTATACGCAAATATACAATATTGTTTATAAAAATACATTTCAAATAATACTTGTATATCGTTCGTGAGATTTAGAATGTATGTTTTCAGTTCATACTCAAACAAACTACAACTTTGTTCAAACATTACTTAAATCTCTCTCCAAGATGTTTATTTTGTGTTTCATTAGTGATTTGTTCGTGATTCTGTAATTCGTAGTTAGAAATTAATTGTGCCTTAAAGACATATAATAAATTAGGAAGAATAATAAAATATATAACCTAGAGTCCTAGATACTATGTTTTCACCATATACATTTTACCTATTTAATTAAATAAAAAAATATTTATTTTAATTAGTTATTTCGGAATTTAAATTATATGCATGATTTCATAAGGAAATATCCATTTATATATATAAATGTGAAAATGTAATTTTTTGTCACGCGTGCTCTCTGAAATTACTCATTTGATTATCTTGTTTTTTTTTTTAAATAAAAGAGTAATTGTGGAGCAAGTTATAAGATCATATTTCTGTTTCTATAAGCTGATGAAAAATCGAGTTATAATTTTTCTAAATAATTGAAAAATACGTACATTAAAAGATATATTATTTTTCATCTGTGTCACCAATTATTAGTTATTATATTAGAAATTAGTATTTTAGTGAATAGTTGATGTTTTTGGTTCACATTATTGAAACTTGAGATGTTAGTTTTTCGGTTCAGAATGAAAAGGAAATTAAATTTGGATCCTTTAATAAAAAATAAAATAAAAATTATTTAAAAAAATATATTTTTGTTAAATGGTAAAAAAAAAGCAACGCTGGGCGGGAAAACTGTGTAGATATGTCGGAAATATCATCTGTACATTAAATCAAAAAACCAAAAGTATTATTTATTCACACGCATTACACTAAATGTTAGAATTAGGCAACCAAATACACGGAGATCTATCTATTATATTATTATAGAAATCAATATGTGCAACGAAAATGTCAATAACTAATTTTTCCCAAATTTTAAGGAAAAGCAATAAAAAATAAACATCAAATTCTAATTATTGTTAAAAATTCATTTCACAATAGATTATTTACTTGAACTTTAAAAAAAAATAATGATGTAGAGTATATTATAGAGGGTTTTTATAGATTTTATTTGAGTTACGTTTGTGTATAAATAAAGCTGTTATTCAAGTTACGACTATTTTCAATGGAAAAAATAAATACAACTTTGATAATGTAGTTCAAGTTACATAAAACAAAAAAAGGAAAACAATATTGCATTGGTTGTGCTTATTTAATATTGCCTATTCAACAAAATGTAACGTACTTACAAAACTAAATATTATTATATTATTATTATTATTATTTTTTATTTATCTTTAAAAAACATCAACGACAAAGGTTATTAATTTTAAAATGTATAATGGTAGTCAGTTTTAAAACCGTAAACTATTATTGTCCATGTACGATTTAGAATTTTAAGTGGAGATATAAAACAATACATTGTATAAGAACACCAACAGTTTTCTAGTAGGACAGTATACTTTCGGTAAATAAACATAATTTTATGTATTTTATACTATTGTAATATTACTGATTCGAATATATATTTTATTGTAGTGTAAGTTAAATTATGCATACACACACTCTAATCAATGATTTATTTGTCATCGGCTTGGCGCTCATTGGATTTTATATAAATTAAGTGTCTGATGGCGTCTAATAAATTTACTTTTTTTTTTTTTATCTAACCTGTACAACCTCAGAAGATCAATAATTTTGAAATGGTTTTATTTTTATTTTAAGTGCCTTCCGGTGAGACAGCAAACAGACAAACGTCGTCTCGACAATATTGGCAGTCAACACACATCTCGAGGCTCGGGGAGACACCTTGTTAATGATGCGAACCATGTGCGTACTGGGAAGACTTGATGTGTTCTTATGAATTCAGCCATCACGAATTACGAGAAAAAAAATGGGGGAAAAAGTCGGTCTATTACAAGTGTCTAGTATTAAATTTTAAATTAACGCACGCAAAATAACGTTTCGTTGCAATATTTATAATCATATATTTTTTTTTATTTAGCGAATACATCACGTGCATACGACATATTACGACAACAATGGTTATTTTTCAAACAAAGAAATTCCTTCCGTAAAATCTGAATGATTTCATTCAAACATAATTCCGTTGGTATAATAGTAATATACATAAAAAAGAAACACCACTTATTGAATAAACAACAACCGGCAAAATATTCAGAACATAATTATTTTAAATTATACCAAAGTAATAAGTACAAATATTTAATACAATGTATTTTATATTTACAATTGTATTATTTTTTTCAGTAAACATTATAATATAACTTCACATATTATAGTGTAATATAACTTGAGTAATTATACACACACACACACACACACACACACACATTACACAGTTAATTTTGGACGGCTTGCTTGTAAAAACATTTGTTGTCGAATTACCAATCACACGAAATCACTGTAAAGAAGAAAAAGAAATACCTTTCATGCCTATACGGGGAAAACTGCAATTTTATAATTTTTAAGACGTACATTTCAACACACATATATATAGCAACGGGTACCTACCTACTATAGTGTTTGTCTATTACATCTATTGATCTATATAAACATAATAATATTGACATTTTAGTAACGAAGCCGTTTCGTAAGTCACACACGCCGCACATGCTGGTGTGTTTGACAACAATTGGTAACAGTCGCAACGATCGGTCGGTTTGAATTGGATATCACGGTGATCCGTAAAGTGTCACGGGGTTTGCGTGCAAATCAATTGTCAACGGTGTGTTTTTAAACAATGCGCCATCTTAGCATATGAAACGAGACGGCGAAACTATATGTTAATCTTTTAATTTCCAGCGGTCCGACGGTGCGCTGGCGAAACTCCGCGATGGCGGAAAAAGGAAACGTCATACAGGTCGCGGTATACTCGTGTATGTGTGTGTACCGCATATTAGGTAAGCAAATACGCGTTTCGATTCGATTTCGAAAAATGTAGAAAAAAAAGTGACACTTCCCTTGAGAAGTCTGCGCGTGCATAATATAATATAGTAATCAGTATAGGTTTACGTGCGTGTGTGTACACAGATCGAATGTTTGTAGCGTTTCATCGCGAGAATGAAATTTCGGGAAAACATTGATTGAAAACCAACATTATTATTTATTATATCCACGAGTAATACGCATAAGGGTGTTGCATTGTGCCAGTAAATATTTTTGGTAAAAGCATAGTTGCTTTGGTATTTTTTTTTTTTTTTAAATAAAATACGCGTATAATGTTTATAATGTCTATAACATTATTTGACGACTATTATTATTAACTTTGCGTGGTTCACGAAATAATACATTTTTTATTTTTATTTTAAGTAACCAAACCGAGTTTGACGGAATTGAGCTTCATTGACGAGATTTTTTTAAAACTTAGGAACGTATTAGTAGATTCGCCACGTCTTTCAGTTCTATTGAGATCTTGATTTTCACAACAGTCGATAAAGCAGTGTATTATACGTCCGTTATGATTGAGCGCGTCAAGCGGAAGTTTTTATTCGTTTATATAATACACACGACATGTGTCTAACTAATTCAGCGTTCCCTCATCCTTTCCGCAGTCATTTCCGACGTCATGTACGCTTGGACACATAGGTGGTTAATCGTAGGTGGACTTTATTAGGCCTACGTTTCTCGAAAAACTATATTGCCCATTGCACACATAAGATCAACCTCTTTTATAAGCTGAAAGTATTAACTCTACTATTGACTCTGCAGTGTACCATTCTAGTGCACCTTTTTCGTGTACCATCTTATACAATTATACGAATAGTAGTTTTTTTCTCTTAATATTTACTAGATTTACGTAATATATATAACCACTGTTGATAACGTGTGATATATTTATTACGTTAAATTTATAAAAACTTATCACATAAAAAAAACGATTTAGATAATCATCCAAACTTAAATACGTCATATTCAATAAATATAATTTGATTCAAGTATTCAACTCGAAACAATAATTAAAAATAATACAAGTATTTATCTATCCATTTTAGGGTTTCATAAAAAATATTGAAAATGTAAAGGTTCTTTGTAAGCTCTTTTTTTATAAATTTAAAAATATTGAAAATGCATAATAATAATTTTTTTTTAAGCGTTTGATGTTCAAAATTCGAAGGAATTGGATATTTACCAATTTTATCGAATTATTTTATCTTTTTCTTTTGGATTTTGATTTAAATAATATTAAACAGAGATTTGAAAGCTTTCAAATTATTTCATAAATTTAATGTAATTTAATAATATTATAGAATATGCAATAATTTATTCAAGATTAATCTACAGTATTACTTCTAGAAAAATAAATTACAATAAGTTATATCAATTTAATATATCATATTTTAATTAAAATATCCTTAGAAATACAGCCTGACGATGTGAATCCACTCAGAATTGTTTTTTTCATATTCAATTAATTATCATTAAGTTCAAAACGAATACGTCCGTAATGCTCATCATTGTGTATGCTACTATTACAGTGACCTACTCAATGATAAAGTACACTTAAAATCCATTATAAAGGACAGTAAATTCCTTGAGTTTTTTTTTTTTTATAAAATTGTAATTTTTTACAATATTATGTGACTGCCGACTTCTGTATTGTTTATGCTATAGTAATCAATAGTTTTATTGTATGGACTACATATTTCTGAGTGTTTTGTATGCGCTGCGTGCGATTATAATAGCCAATTGGCCACTAATAATAGTAATATAAAATAATAAAATATTGTGTTGTGTATTCAGGCTTTAAGGAGGCCCATAGTAAACACAGCTATATCCTTAGACTCTGTTTATGTATACAATACCATACATTTAATATGGAATAGACATACGTATAATATGACATAACATCCTCTAAAAACTTCAAATCATGTAAGAAAAATAAAATTTTGCTTTACATATATGATTATACTTTAACTTTTATAGGAAAAATAATATAATTTTAATTTTGAATTATTATTCATAATCATAATATTATGGTTATTTTAATCGATGACGCGGTATTGCGATAGCGAAATAATTAATCAACTATGTATTTGTGTCATTACCATAGAATCTATTGTTCTTTTTTATTTATTACTTCATGTTGTAATTCAATTAGGATATTGTTTAATTTTTCTGTTAATCATTAATTGATCGACATACAATACCATGCAAATATCTAAATTATAATATGTTTTATTACAATATAATTATCCTGATAAAATGAAATCAATATTAAAATTCAAAACAGGTTGAATTAAAACATCATTTATTATTAGCTTTCCTGACTAATATCGGAAAAATCTAATCTTCTTAACCGTTGTGTCATTATTTACTACATAATATATTAACTTATTCAGTCACCTGCACCTTAATAATTATGAATATAAGAGTAGGTATGAGTATATTTTTATAGATTTTTTATATCTACATAAAAATGAGATATCTTACATTTATCAAAAATTAACATACATACTTTTAATTAATTGTAATTATTGTTCTGTTAAATATTTAATATACAATTATATTACTGGCTTTACATTTATATTAAATTGTCATAAATTAGTTCAAACGCCATGTGTGATAATTGTATACATTATTCATGTAAATAACGTAGTTTTTCGTAGTTAAACAGGAAATATAAAACGTAGGCACTTCAAAATATATAACTATACTTAAATAAAATTCAATAATATCATAATATAAAATAACAACATCTTTCTCATTTTTTTTTTTTTTTTGTAATTTAGTAATTAATATTTTGTAGATATTACAGATGTATTTCGTGCCTATGGAGTATAGACGCTAAATAAATCCAATGCGGTTTTCTGGATTATTTTTAAATAAAATGAATACATTAATAATTATGAACAACTTAATAATTTTTAATTGTAATATTTAAAATTTAGATCTAACTTTCAATATGACTGAAATTATATTTTAAATCTCCAAAGTATTAAAAAAATAACAATAATAATCTCATTCGCACGTAGTAATAAAAACAAAATGTAATCTTCTGAGTTATAAAAGTTGAAATCAAAATATTTAATATTCGTTTTTCAAATATAATATAATAATATAATGGGAAATGTAAATTTATGATACTATACTATATTATTTAGTCCGAATGATGGAAGAGAACAATAATATTCATAGAAACAGGAAATTTGATTTGAAAAAAATTTACATTTTATAATGAAATTGACCGGGCAATCGTTTATTATTACTTTTGTAATATATTTCCTTATATAGTTCATTCGATAAAAATAAAATATATCTTTAGTGAGATATACTTGAAATGTGTCCATATTAATTGCAATTCTTAACTACTTTATCCTAAGTGACATTGGAGTTTACAAAATACGAGTATACTATGACAACCACCATGGATGAATATCCAGTAATAGGATTCGGCGCCATTTCTATATGTATGTATGGTATTGAACCTCTCAGCAGAAATGTAATAATATCTAACAAGAATTAGTAACGCTAATAGTATAAAGTAAAACCGTCTGTCGAAGAAACTTTTTAAAGTAAATAATCAATCAGTGTTTTTTAATAATTTGTTTTCAGTAAAATGCGTGTTTCAGCATTTGGATATTATTTTTTGTGAACAATAACAAGCCAGTGAATAATGTCTACAGCACCGGTACCGGAATAATAAAATCTTAAAACTATGTACTCCGTGTTTCCATTTTGACTTATACCCTCTCAGAGTTCAACTTGTCAAAGTTCTATACTCTAATCCAAATGTTTTATTACTGAAAATGAAAGTTTAATATTATGTAGTATATACAAATTATACTTGATTACTAATTAAGTAAATCAACTAACTATAAAAGAATATTTTTGATGTATATTTTGTCATCATCAGTGAATTTTTTACACTAGGTATATAATTAAATGCAAATTTAATAGTTTTTAGTACATTGAATTCACAAAATTAGGTATACCCATTGATTATGTACGAAAATCATTGTGGTCTTATTATTATACATAAATTAAAATAATATTACAATTTGAAACTGATATGACAGTAAATAAATTGAAAATAATAAAACTGGATTATATGATTTCGGCAATAGTCTATTTAAATAAATAGATAATTTATAAGTTTATATTATTTATACTTAGGTACGCAACTCGATCAGATGTGCAATGATATAAGTTTACATGTAAAGAGCCGTTAGAATAAATAAATCAAAATTAAAATCATACAACGAGAGTTAAGTACAGTAAACAAGCCTTTCAGTAGAAAATAGAAGTTAAAGATTTTAATTCTACTAAAATGAAAACAGGAAATTAGGTATAAAGGTTACACTTATTTCGATGAGCTCGTTGGTGGTAAGAATATCAAAGATCGATTTTAGGGAGGGAGGGACTTTAAATTACACAATAATAACAATATGTGGGTAAGATGTATAGTTAGATTAATAAAATGACGGCGACAAAAAAAAACGAATAATTACAACAATTATTTATTATGAATAATTAATATGAGTATTATTCTATATGATAACAACTAATATAACGACGAAGACATTTTTAGGTATATTATAAAATAGACTTTATGATAAAGGTAACAAAATATATACCATGATGCGATTTGACGATATAACAGTTGATCGACTCTAACATATTATATATTTAAATTATATTATTTTACCAGACACAACAGTCGTAATGGTATGAGAGGATAGGAATTATAGCCGAAAAATATTTATTTGTCATCATTAGACTTTTGCAAATTAAAAAAAAAAAATGCCCAGATAATGAGTCTACGAGTAAGAATAGTATTTATAATAGTGATAATACAGAATAATAACAATAATAATAATAATAATAACAACGACAACAATACAAATAGTAATAATCGTTGTTTAAAGTCCTAGAGTCTAGACCATAATAATAATTATAACAAGTGATGTAATCACGTGAGATAATAAAAAGCGAGTATTTCGCAAACGTGACACAAAAAAAATATTTTATTTTCCTTGGTATTTTGTGTAAGTTTATTTCGATACAATTTATTTAGATAATAACAAATAAAATGATACATATTTTATCTGAATATAAATAAAATGTGAAATCTTATAACACTTTTAATTTTTTTTTACAACACAGACACAGCTTTTATTAAAAATAAAAAGTTTTTATTATATAATATTTGTTTTTTCTTAAATTGTTACATTTGCAGTTTTATAGTTTTATTTTACTGCGAATAATTTTTTTTTATGTGTAGGAATTATAAAATATAGAAGAACTTTTTTAGGATACTAAAAAGAATAATATATATTACACAAACATTGACTCTTGAATATTAAATTGATATATAATATAAACTTTATTAATCATGTATAATTCAAAAGTTGATTGGACCAAAAGCGTATTAATTACGAATGTTTTGCATTGGTAGATTAATTGTTTACACAATTAAAATTATATTTGTACACCATACCTACATTTGGCTATTTATTACTATAATATGAGTCAACAGAAGCATAAACTGATTAACTAAACTAACAAGAAAACGTATATTTTCGTAAACGTTTCGTATTTTACTTAAGTATTTGAGTAAATAACTTTATAAATTTACAATTGTATTTCATATATACAATATAATAACAATAAAAAAAAGAAGCATTATGTAGTCAATTTGAATTATGGAAAAATATTTACAATATATTTCTTATACGTGCATTATTAATAATAAATGAGCATTCGTGAATAGCGTTGATCATTTACATTGTTTGATGGAAAATGTTTTGTACACAAACGTAATGCATTTACCTCTGGGATTTTATTAGTGCTTTTTACATGGCTATTAAATAATAAAAACCTTAATTTATGGTATATTACTTTTATTATTGTATTTTTTGCTTTTAGAGATATTTGAACAAACATGTAAAAATATGATACGGTTCTCAGAAAAGTTCAGAAGATTAAACCTGTATTACAATCAGTATTTCGAAATTAATGTACATTATAAATTGTTTGAATTACTTGTGAATAGCAACCCTAATTTTTATTAAACTTCTAAAATCAATAAAGAATAATGGACTTTTCAGTTTGATTTTTTTTTCTAAAGCATACAATAAACTATAATATAATATTATAATATATCAAACAGATAATAGTTGTTTAGCATAATGTTTATCAGCGTAGAAAAGAATTTATGTATTTTTTATCGATCCAAAGTACATCTTTTGCTTCAATAGTCATTAATTACAATAAAAAAAATAAATTAAAGGTTGACTATAATTGTATTATATATATATATATTATATATGCTATCACATTTAGATCGCTAAGTGTATTCATTATTTGTGTAAAAATACATTTTATATTTATTTAGGAATCATTACATATTTTGATTTCAGTCTTGTGATGTGTTGACTTATATAATTATTTTCGTTACGAATATATACTATAAATACAAATTGTAATACCGGAAATTAACAATATTTACGGTCTTTACGTTAATTTAGGTATTACAATTTGTATTTATAGTATATATTCGTAACGAAAATAATTATATAAGTCAACACATCACAAGACTGAAATCAAAATATGTAATGATATTATGATGTGTATCTTCATATACACATCATTCAAGGATTTACCTTTAACTGCTAGTTTACATACGTACATAGAGAGCAAGAATTAATCCTCACTCCTAATTAGATTCCAGTAAAATTATTAAATATTTAGTTAACTATTTGTACAATTTTTCCTTGTCCCACAGTTTAAAAAGAAAATAAGCATTTTCAAAAGTTAGAACTGGTAAATAATACACTTAATATCTTTATTAGTGCTTTATAAATATCGACAATATCAATAGAACAGTTAGGTTTGATGATATAACCTATACGGGAAGTATACTAGCAGATATAAATGCAATTACATACATTATAGTCGAATATATTTTTATGTTTACAAAGTTACAATATATTTGATATAAATTAATATTTTACATGTATGTAATATGTTTGTGATAATGTCTAAAATAGTTGAAACCAATTTATCGATATATGACATAATATATATATTTTAGATTCTGAGAAAAACAATGAATTTACTGGTTTTGCAATGATGTGTAAATGTGTTTTGTGAAGACTATTATTTAAATATATTAGAAAAATGTTTTAAAATATAATTCAAGATCCCACAGAAGTTTTCTTACAGAAATTTAATACTTATAAATACTTTTTCATAAGCATTTGAATTTTAAATGCTTACACAATTTGTCAAAAACTATATAAATTTGAATTTTGAATATGTTTAAGGAAAAATATTTGAGAATTTAATACAGTTATTTATAAGTTTTTTTTAGAATCAAAAAATGTCAAAACGATTTGTTCACAATTATTTCTACATTTCTTTAAATGAAACTTTAAACTTTGATGAAATCGGACATTTGAAAAATTTGTTATTTTATTGTAATTCAAAAACATATTTTCCGCAGGACCTTGAAACTTTTTGTCGTTTAGTATAATATTATTGTTTAATTGTACACAAATAAATTTCCAAAATATTGTGATTAATTTTAAGCTATTTATACCATAAAACTATTTACTTCCATTCTACAGCATTGACTTAAAGCGAATAAAAACTAGTAATATTATACGAGAATATGAGTTGATACTATTTGTATTAATAATTATTATATAATAGTACATGCGATTTGTTTTTTGTCGAAATTAGTTTTTGTAAATAATATGAATTACTATAAGCAATATGATTTATAGTAAAAATATGGACTGATGGACAGTCTCCGTTCAAGATCGTTTTTCGAGTACAATGATATTTTATTATTGAATTACAATTTAACACATCCATTTCAGTGTTCTTCTCAATAACAAGGTACACTTGGCACCTACTGTATAACACAGCTAGTTTTAAAATGCTGAAATATTCGTTTCTGTTTGTGATTATATTTTTATCGCACATTTATATTTTTCGCACTGAAATAGTGTATCACACCGTATGCTAAAATATGCTGTGCTCATCTGGTCTCTGACGGGTTGTTTCAAAATGTTTAAATAATGGTCAACAGTCGAGCCCTTTTCAAAAGAAAAGAATCGCGTTCAAATTCTACATGTGCCTGTACAACAGATGATCGCAAACAATAATATCACGATTCGACAATATTGTCGGGCGGACGATACGACTACACGATCGCGTGTGTTTTTAAAATTATAATATGCTGTAGGCCTGGGACGTGCCGTCGTGTCGAGTTTTAATGGTTCGCCGGCGGAGCCCTTCATGCTGCGCGCTAAACTGTTTTTACCGAACATCTGTGTTGGAATTCGTTGTTCATTTATAGTCTTCAATGGCATAAATTAGGAGAGGACGTTGCTGTTCGTCGCTAAACGGCCGGAAAACGGCCGATGCAATTTCGTACGGCGCGATATAATATTTCGGAAATCAGTAAGATTAATTGCACGTTAATTTTTGCTCTTGTCCTGTTTTCAGGCACTGCACATCGCGGAAATTATTACCATCATGGCTTCGGAATTAATCCATAGCAATATTTCTGCCGAGCTTTTATATTTGCACCCACCGGCCCTGTCTGCATCGATGCAACAAATATATATATATTATATATAACTACCATATACACGCGCTCACACATCATATTATATAATATACATATATGTACATAATATAATATATAGTTTATAGTCCAACCATTCATTAATTGCATTACCATATTTTATATCACACTCTTTAGTGCTCGAGTTAATAGGGTTTCGGATTCGAATTGAATTAAATATGCGCTTCAAAATTCGAGTAAAAAAGTTAATTTACACCAGTATAATATATCCATTGAATTTAATTGTGAGTCTGAGAGCATGCTCACTACTATAAGCACTTGTTCTGTGTACATTTGTCACATATAAACATAAAGTCTATTTTTATGTCGTTTGTTTGTCGAACACTTGGATGTGCAAACCGTTGATTGAACTATAGGTACCACCCAACCACCCACTATTTATTTTCTTTGGAAAAACACGACTCGCAATAAGTGCATATTTTTAAATGCGGAATTTAAAGTATAATAGTTAAAAAATAATAAACCAAATTACATGTCCTGCAAAAAAAAAAAAAAGATTATATAAAATAAATATAAGTTTGAAAGCGTAAATAAATTATTCTTAGTACATGGCATTTCATTAAAAAAAAGGTCAAACAAAATACATTAATTCGGCTTAAGTAAATAATAACACGATAAAAATAAATTAATACGTTTTTTTTTTATCGCATTTGCATTTGATAATATAAAAAGCGATTCATTGAAACTCTATCAAATAAAATATACATGCGCATACACTATATACAATCACTTTAATATTATTTTAAATATTGGCAGTTAATTGAAAATTATTAGAAATACAACATAATATATTTTATTGATGATAAAATATTACACGTTCGAGTTGTTGATTTTTCAGTATTGCGAATAGCCATGATTATAATCAAAATAATCAAAGAAAAATATACGGTTGCAAAAAAGCTATGAATTAATATTAAAATTAATACCTAAGTAAAATATTTCAACATTATTTATTTTGTTATATTGAATTAAAAATAGACAAAATAATACTGATTAGTATAATACTTATCTGTAATATTCTAAATTATGAATGTTATAAACAATATCGTATATAATCAATAATGCATTTTAAGTATTAATGATAATTATTTCTCTGTTGAATTAATTTCTAAAGTAAATTGTGTGAGTATTATTTATATTATTTACACTATGTTAAATATGTTTATATTGACAAGTACATGTGCACTTTTTTTAATTGAATGATTAATTTCATTTTAGCATTTCATTATTGTTTGAATAAATGAAATATTATAAAGCTAAATTTACTAAATAATAATATAACTGTACCAAATAACCTTTTGGCAACCCAATATTTCAATATTTTATTATTTTTTTGCAAAAATACTATTTTTATGGCATGATTAATGTAAATTATGAAAAATAATTAAATTATATTAATGTATAAATTTAAGTAATAATTTATAATACTAAACCTTAAATGATTTAACAAAATACTACCTATATGATATATGAACATATTTCAAATCTATTAATCACCAACGTCATTCTCATGATATTAACTGCGTAAAACAACAACCCTTAAAATAATCTTAATCGTAGATTATGAAAAAAATAAATTGATTGTTACAAGAAACACCTGGACTAAAATTGACAACCAGACTAATTACATACAATTGATAAGATTCTTATCTGAAATTACAGTAAAGTTTTTGCTGCATTTATAAAGCATTGAAAGTAATCAAAACAAATAAGTACACAAGAGTAATTAACTTATAAGTTATAACTTAGTTCTCAAAGTAAACTTAAAAAAAAATTACTATCCACAATTTAATAAATTACGACACAATGTTCTAAAAATATCTAGTTATAATTAACAAAAAAAACTAAATAAATAAATAAAATAAGAATAATTTACAACGTTGCAGTGCTTGAGTCATTGTATTATTATTCATTACTTAAACGTACAGAACGTCTAATTTTGTAAATTTGTAAAATGTGTGACTTAAAATTGAGCTAAAAAGAGATGGAAATATAATGTTTGTTGTAACTTTGCATAATAATTAATCAGCGAGCTAATTTCAAATATTCTGCGATTCAAACTATTCTATCTTTGTTTAGGTACCTGATTTTAATTCATGGTATTCCGTTGGTTATAACTTGTAACTTTTAAGTTTACATTGTAAAACCGTACGCTTTGTTTACTTAGGTAAATACAAATATCGGTTTTTAAGCATATTGCACGCGTCATATCGATTATAATATACATTTTAAAAGTCTTAACCCGAGTTTATGTATGATTTGAATAGTTGTTTTTTTAATACTCGAAGAGAAAAAAATAATCGTTGAAATGATTTTTCGAAAATATGTATTATTGTTGAATTTCATACTACGTCGGCTGTACCTAACGAATTTTCATAAAATATTTTACTCTCGAAGGCAGAAACGTTGGGTTCCGTTGACGCTAACCTGACAAACCAGGATATCATTAGGAGCTTAAAAACGGTACAGCACCGTGAATATAATACATCATATTATTATTATTATTATTACGGGTATGAAATATAATATCATACATCGCATTGTCGTATCGAATTCGTAGTTAAAATCGTTGTTCGATCTTCACTCGTCGGCGCGCGGGTATACCTACTGACGACTGTTTTCACATAACACGATCACAATGGTCCGGAGATTAAACGCGTCGTACGCATACGCTTATTATAATAGTCGTCCCCTACGAGACGACAAGGAAATATGCAGCTTATAATAATTATGGCCGGGGCCACATTATTCGGTCGTTCGGAACCCTCTCGTCGTATACCGGTTTTTCGGGTAGACGCGAGCAAGTGGTAATAGAAAACGAATGAACAGGAGAAGAAGAAAAAAAAAAAACCAACAACACGAACCGATGATGATCGGCCCAGTGGATAACATTATGGTAGAAGCAGGTACCCTGCTGCTAAACTGTGCGGCGGCGGCGGCGGGGGAGGCGGGTGGGAGTAGCTCTCTCTCGGTAGCGGACCGAGAGCCGAAACGGCTGTGGCTATAAGAGACCCGTCGGCGTGCGGAGGAGTAGGAGACGAGACGGAAGGGGACCGTGTGCGCGTGTAGCCCATAGGTACCTCACCGCCGGTGGTGATAAGCCTCCGGCATCCCAGCACATGTACGCGCGCGTTGTTTGGTCGTCGTCACACGCAGCACACACTCGAACGCACCGCGTGTGTGATATATATATATATATATATAAAGATCGTATACGGTATTTTTTTTTCCTCTTCGTTTCGGCCGCGTCATTATAATAATCCCGAAAAGTGTCGCGAGCTCGACCCGACTCGAGACTCACACATCCGCTCGACGTATCCGTCGTAGCAGTAGTCGTAGTCGTCGTCGTAGTAGTAGTCGTCCTCCGCGCACTCCGTCCAAAACGCGTCCTATACGCGCGCTCGTCCCGTCGTTTTCAGAAGAACACAAATCGTCGGTCGGATTTTATTAATTTTTTCTCCGCGCGCACGTGTGCGTCCGCGACCAGAGGTATTCACGTCACCACACTTCTCGATCCTGTCGGTCCACACCCGAAAAAGTGAGCTCGCGCCAGCCGAAAACGCAACGCACCACTCCGCACACACGTCTTCGTCAACACTCCTCCGCAGACACGTGCGACGTTTACGTCGGAAACCGCGACCGAACCGAACGCGTCAACGTATATAATATTATTGTCGTGTCGAGTCCACGATGACGACGCGTCGTAAGCTTCTACTGTGGACGGTGACGTTTTTGGCCTTTTACGGTACCGCCGGAGCCCAATCCCGCGGCGGCGCCGCCGGGTCTTCCGGTCCGGTCGGCCGGAGCATTTGCGACACTTGCGCGTGCTCTCCCGACAACGTCAGGCCCGTGACGGTCAACTGTACGTGTGCGAAGACAAAAGTAAGCAAACGCTACATTGTTTTGGTATTGTTATTGTTGTTGTTGTTGTTGTTATTGTGCAATGAGTTTTTGAAAAAAAAAAAAAACGAACGTAATGGAAATCTAAAAAAAACGAACGATCCCGTCATGCGTTTGGCGGGGAGGCTTATTCTGAATAACCTGTTTTACGACGGCGGTGCCTATAAAAAATATTATAATCTTTCCATCGCCGTTTTCACCGTTTTTGACAAACAGACGTCGCGTTATGAGTGGAGATGGTTGTTTTTCGATCTCTATTCCTCCCCGACATTCCACGCGCGTTTCTCACGAGTCTCTCACGAATGCTCCTCTGACCATAGGACGACGAATCGGTGGTCCGTGTCGTATAGGATCGGTACTACCCGCATTGATCAGTCCGACCGTTTACATTTAACGACCACAAGCGTTTGTCGATCGACCACGACGATTGTTTTATTGAGTTGTTTCTCCACTTTCGAGCTGAGGAATTCCGGCGGCGACCTTTTTTTTTATGTATATACAACAAAATAACGTGAAAATTAATCGTTTACGCACCAAGTCAATAATATACGGCCAGAGCCATTAAATTTGTTAAATTGTATTTTATAAGCTCTTATTATTTTATATATTTTACCATGCGAACAATTCAACTAGAGTCATGGTGGTGTTTTTCTTGGTAAATTAAATAGGACTTATGGGAGTTTTAAAGTTTTCAAGAGTATCTCTCCCCGGGGAAACATTATAGTAGGTACGTAAAAGTACCGACCTAACTATTATGATGTATAACACTTTTGTAATTTCATTTCAAAAATCACCTGCCCATTACTTATTCAAAGTTTTTATCCATTAGCATTATCGTTAATATTTCTCATGGTGACATATTTTTTAGCTATGAAACTCTCAGTTATTATTTAACAGTTTTTTTTTTTATGTAGTTATAGGTTTGTATTGTACAATTAATAAATTTCGTTATTTATTGGAAAACTACTGATACGGATAATATCGATGTAAAACAAATTATAATTACATAATATAATGTTTTTTTATCCATTAATGTGCACTGTGGTTATATTTAAATGGATAGCTTAATGTTAATTTTCACGAACTGATTTCTAAACGTTTATTTAAACTTTGGCATAATAATTACAGCAATACACAGAATATTATACATATACCTAACCTAATATATTGATTTTATATTATTATTGTCATATCTGCTTGATTTTTTTTTTAATTTTAGAAGTTCGCTTACAAACTAATTTTTATTATTTGTTCAAAGCAAATACCTTTTGTTGATAAATAATTATAACTGAGGTCATTGATGTTATATTCATTTTTTTTTTATCCAATACAGATAATAATATTTAATCAGTACAGAATATAATAATTACTATATTTTACATTATATATAAGTATTTTAAAACTAATAAACTCGTATTAATAATTTTGTACAGCTAGAAAAAATTATATGAACCATGATTATACTGACTAGTGACTAATCAATAAACTCCCAAATAACCAAAAAAGAAATGTCCCGAATGTAAAATGTAACATCAATATGTGGTTTTAATCAACACTTAGGTACAATATAGTAACTATAGAAAAATCTATGGTGTGGGCTATAAGATAGAGGTAAGCATTTTTGCGATTCTAGATCGAGTACAAATAAATTAAAACGATTAATACGAGTATAATATTTTTTTATGAGATTAAATTTTTGATTGAAAAGATAAAATCGGTCAATAATGAATTTCACTTTTTTGAATTTTCAGATTTAACATGCAAAATGGCAAATGTATGCTTTTATTTTATTTTCTATCTCTATTTTTGCAGTTATATTTTGTTTATTATTGTATATTAGACGTAAATAATATTAGTAAAATGTAACTAAATAACTCTATTAACTCTTTATCTCTAATTCAATCTATACTTGTAGGAGGTAGATAAACCATTATAATATGTAAGATTATTTGATTGCAAATAGTAATAAATGGTTATTCTAAAAATACGATTGATTCTTATATTATTATTATATAGTAATTGAAGTCTTACAATATAAAATAATAATAATTACTATTGAATATCAACAATAATCAGTTATCACTGCACAAATTAAAATAGTTGTGAATGGTTGCTCAGTTAATTTATTTTTAATATACAAATATCATTATTAAAAATATTTTTTAGATATATTAAATCATGAATACAATATTTTAACGTGCGTCAGATATATATATGAAATGACATAGATTGGGTCTAGTAGACTTAATTAAATAATAAAATATAATAATTTTAATATATATTATTATAATTCTGTAAATAAATAAATAATGTTAGGTACTTATTATTATTATTCCATACATTTTAATTTCGTTGTAAAGATAACCACATTTTTTGGGCAAACTGAAAAATATACCTAGTGAATATAGTAAATCCAAAACCGCGATTGCAGTAAATTAGTTGCTATAATTAAATTTTAAAAATACAATAGAGAAGATTTAATCTTTATTTTTTTTTTAGAGCTTTGATACAGTTTATTTTTAATAATAAACGAGCCTTTTATATTAACAACTATACTTAGAACTTACTAAATTACTTTATTTCAATTTTAAACTATAACGAGAAGGGTTAAGGATTATTCGAATGGTTTTAATTATTTATTTTGACATTTATGTTTTCAGTACATTTAGTAAAAATAAAATACGCAGTATTCGGCCGTATCTAAATACATTTAATTTACTGCGTAAAATTAGACATTAGATGTATTAATTTCCATATTATAATTTAATTTAAACACAGTGGATATTTCATTATTTTATTCCCTTTTTTTTAAATTTGTTTTAATAATCAACTAATATTAATAATTTAGTTAAGTAAACTAAAACTAGAATTCTATGAATATACTTCAATATTTATATAAGGAATTTTTAGACAATTACTTTTTATAAAAATAATAAATTTACTGTTCAGTGTACTTTTGATTAAAACTATTCGTATCATAGTTTAATATTTTCTATAACTTCAGTGTTGTATATATATATAATAAATATATATTCTAGTTTGTTTATCATTCGACAATACAAATATCAAAGAGTTTATTAAATACGAGTTTATCTTGAATTTCCTTATCAGAAATAAGTATATAAGGAAAAGCAAACTCATCGAGCATGTAAACATCCTGGTTTCTAATCATAATATATTTAAGAGTATAGTTTATAAATTGAATGTTGAACTATATCATAAAATAAAATTGTATGTGATAGATTTAAATAAAATTGAAAGTGAATAAAATATTAAAGATAAAAAAATCATGATACACTAATGTGTATAAGCAGCCAAAACGTAATAAATATTTTAAAAATTATTTCTATAATTCATTAAATGTAGTAACTAAGGTGTCAAAAGTTAATACACATATACAGACATCGTGGTAAGATTGAAGATATAATGTGTATGTATTATAGGTACTTAAGTAACTACCTATAGTACATACAAACCTATTTAATGGAATAATAATATTCTGAAAAATTATGATACAGTAGTTATTTTAAATGATCAGCAATCTATAATAATATATTAATATAATGATACGTGTGCATTTTTATTTGTTCATAATTTAGTTTATTATCATCATGCTATAAAGTCTATATTGACTTCCGAATGCATATAATCTGTCTTCCGGTTCGCAGTTATCTACATTAACAATACGCGTTTTACGAATATACATTCGTCACTACATAGATTAATTAATAATATGTTTTTTTATTATTTATCGATCATTGTATATTAGTAATATTTTTTAATATGAGTTATAATATCATCGGCTGATGTGAAAGCTGATGTCTGATTCGAGGTCTAAAATCTCAAGATCGTAAAAGCCTTGTTGCATAATTCCGGAACCATACTATTTCGTTCATCACTTATTGTTACACTATCAATTTTACGACAGTAATTTTTATTTTTATTTTTTTTGTCGTGTTAAATCAATGGTCCTTGAATAGTTGTAATATTAATTGGTACTCAGAGTTAATTACTTAAAAAGTATAAAAATATTATATAATTTAAAAAGAAAACATTAATGAAAATAGTTATTCGTATATATTAAGGATGAAATGCATTTGGTTTTAAAATTAAAACAATTAATTTAGATAAAGAATATCATAAAAATAATTAAAAAAAACGAATAAAAATTAAAAGTCCATTTAAAGTTTTATTATCAAGTTTAATTTGTACTAATAATATATTATGCTTTAGTAATATGTATTTATGAACCTATAAAGTAATAACTTTAAATATAGTAACAAAAAAAAAAAAACCTTTTATTTTTTAAATATAAATATGAGTATGAATAATATATGATTAGTATGTGTGTATAAATAAATCGCGTATTTAAGAAAATTCCAATAATATTTTGTTTCTGCCAATTTTCCGTGATCTTGTATTTTTTTTCAACATTTATTTATTAGATAATATGGTGTAGAAAATTTGAAAAAAAATTGAAATATACTTTATAAAACACCAAAGAATCAACTACTAAAATAAATGTATATATTAAAAATTAATAAGCTTAAAATATACTCTGAGAAGTATATAAAATCGTATTTAAGTTTATAGAAGCAATATTTATCACCTATAATATGTACGTAGATAGTGATTTTTATACTTAACTAAATTTACTTTGTGTATTCGGTTTATTTATTTTTGTTCAAAAAAATAAAATGTTTTATTTATTGATAGTATCTTCAAGATGTAACACTTCCTAGGATCTAGGGTTATAATATTTGTTTAAACAAATAATTAATTTAACTGTTATAATATATCTACCATATTTAATAAATAAAATGCTTATTATTATTATTTTGTTTGCAATTAAATATAAAGCAATTCGATACGCAAAGTATGCATATTCAATACAATTTTTGAAGAATATTTATATTTATTAACATTTATTTATACCTACATAAATAATATTAAAAATAATAAAAGTCCGATGTAATGACGAATTCGGCAATTCTTCAATTGTTCAAATAATTTATCACTTTAAATATAATTTACAATTTTCATTCATTTATATATTATTATAATTAATGACTTTACTAACACGTAAAATAATATACTAATTCACAGAACAAACTATGAATATATTAATTTTCATTAGATCAATGTTTTCCTAAAGATTTGAATCTAATCTAAATTAATGTTGTTACAAAATTTGTTTGGGTTCTTTGAATTTGATAACAGCATATATACCCTCGTCTCGTATATCCATGTAATTGTTTTAGGTTCTTCAACAGAATCCGTCTTATCTTTAAGAGCTAACAACATTAAAGTTTATGACCTTTTATAATGAAAAGTTACTAATTATTTCCATTAAAATAACGTAAGATTTAATTAGAAACGAACAGAATACTTCTAAACAAAGTTTTAGTTTAATTTGAGCTTTACAATATTTTTTTTTTATTTAGTTTGACTATTGTTTAATATATCAAGTTGAATACACGAATTTCACATAAACAAGTAGTTAAAAGGAATTGTTGATTTTATAAATTAAATGAAGTATAAAATAATGATCATAATAATATTTGACTGCCAATAATAATATAAGACGTATGTATTTTTACCGAAGTCCTTCATCACATTTTTATAACCAACTTATATGATTAATAGATTTCGGTAACACAAAATGTCATTGGAAGTCTATGATAGGTAATCATCGTGGATTGTCAGGAATAATAATGAAAATAACTCTAGATCTTTAAACCGTTAATCATTTTAGTGTCTCATTCGGTTTAGTATTTTTTTTTTTATGTTTCATTTGATATATTGTTATTAAAAAACCGTTTTGTCCGTTACCTACCATTGTATACAGACAAATCACTATACTCTTGTGTGCTTAATGTATTGAGCAAAGAACCGGATTGCAGGCAACAAACACATTAAAATATTAAAAGAAACATTTTTCTTCTTACGTGAAGGGTGTAGGTAAAAGCCGTTTCTTTGTGAACAACTGTCTAGATAAAATGATAAGTATAAAATTAGTCTTGAAATGACGATTGCAGTATTTGAAAGAGACTATGTATGTAAATAATATTATAATAAATACAACCATTTAAAATGAATGAATTATGGTTACTATAATATATTTATCATAGTGATAAAAGTTTAAGTAAAAAAGTATAATAATAGAAATATAGATTTGTTAAAGAGTCCTGAATTAGGTAGTTCTAAAAATAGTATACATAAATAAATACATTACATTTTGGAAAAGTAAAAATAAGTTTAGAATTCGGTATTATTGTACTGTGTGTTTTTAACTTTGAATTTGAATTGAAAAACAATTTATATTATTTTTGACATTAGGTTATGTAGGTATCTTCATTGACACGTACTCGTCAGGGTTCAAGTATTAAGTGATACAATTATATGTATACTGTACAGAGGTTGAGATTTTAATCGCAGTCACCCTGTTTCTATGCCTGAACTACCAATTCATTAAATTATATTTATAAATGATATATTCTAAAAATAGACAAACTGCGACTACTTCACGAACGTTTCATTCGGATTTTACTGCAAACCTATATTATAATTATAATATACCTGTAGACGTAACAGTTTGTATTTTCTTGCTCTCGAAAACTACGGGTTTTCATTTATCGATATCGCAACCGTAACCGAAACCAAACACTTTCAAACTCAGGTTAAAAAACCGTCACTGAAACCTGAGAATTTAAAAATCCCGCGAAACCCAAATCAAAACAGAAAATGTGCCAAATCTGATCTTAAATACCAAAACGTAACTCGATAAACCATAAACTTAACCGTTAGTATTTGAAACGGTAAATTGGTATCCATAATGAACAATACCAATATAGCAGTCACTTAAAAAATAAACTGTCTGCCTTTACGGGGAATAACGTGAAAACATTAATGATGCGCGTTTTACCTTGACGCGTTGTCCTCGAGAAACGGGTGATTCGTTTCGTTGATCCGGAAGTTATCATAATATCTATGTGTTCGGCGGATATTTCTTCACACAACATACATTGCCGGATTTAGTTGGAGAATATGTGGGAACGAAATTCACTGGGGGAGTAGGGGGCTCAAAAAGTGAAAAGTTATTAAGGATAGCGAGTAACAAGTACAACGGTCAAAAAAATTAAACTCGACTCGTTTAAATTGGTAAAATTGCGATGAGATCGAAAGTGATATCGTCACATAATATTATTAACCGAAAATATCATATTTTAATGCGATCGTTTGTATTTTATTCCGCAGCTGCTTATCGTCCGGGACCAGGACACCGCGCTGCTGTCGTCCGTCCAGGATCTGACGCTGGCCAGTTGCGGTTTCGTGTCGCTGCCGCCGTCCGGGCTGTCGAGTTCGACGGCGCTGGCCCGCGTCACGGTGCGCGACATGAAACTGTTCCACTACACGGCCGGCCTGTTCCCGGCACTGGAGAGCCTGTCCGTGGAGAACGTGGACGAGCTGGTGCTCGACGGTTTCGGGCCCGCCGGCCGGACGCTCCGCCACCTGACGCTCCGGCGCACCGCCGTGGTGAAGCTGGTCAAGGGCACGGTGACGACGGCCGCACCGCTGCGCAGGGTCCTGTTCGACCGGGTGGACGTGGACGAGATCGAGTCCGGAGCGCTGGAGATGTCGTTCGTCGGCGACGGCGACAACGGCCAGCTGGCGGCCGCCGACGGATTCACGGTCGTCAATTCTACGGTAACATTCTATACGTGCGCGTTGTTTAAACCGTAAAAAACTGACGTTGTTGTCGGCATAGGCACAGACGCTATTTAATATTATTATTATTATTATTATTATTATACGACGCGATGAAATCATCGAATGGGGCTCGATAATGACGGTCGTCCTACAGTGGATACGCCGCTCGCCGTCGTCTTTAGATCTCACTGGTAACTGAAAATAACAATTTCGCGTTGAGAGATTAATTATGTACACTTATTATGAGGACGAGAAGAAGAAAACATTATGGTTTCGACGGCGCATTTCAGAACGTTCTCTCGTGACCCATAACTTATTGTAATATTAATTTAACAGTATAGAATTACGTGTCTAATGATGACATGTGGTTATGATCCTATAACGTTTGAGAAAAATTATATCAATTAATTTTTCCGAACGCGATACTAAAAAAAACTGTAGGTAGATATAGACTGTTATATAGATCGAAATATTTGCTAACGTCAACGTATGATATGATAGCGCGAAAACCGGCCGTAAACTAGGTAAACGAAACTCTTGAATTTTACTAGAATTTACTATTTATAATTATTAGCAAGATTATCCGAAGAAAAGCTAAATAAATCTAAAATCGATTACTGAAAATGTATACAAATCAAATGATCGTCAAAACTTCAACTGTTATCAATCTATATACTTTTTTTATTATATAAATGTCACCGCAACGAAATGTGAAATGTGAAATTATTAAAATACTAATGAAAAAAATGTTGACATTAGCTTTTTACTTATCAGATGAAATTATGTAACATGTCATAATATAGTTACGTATTTTACACTAATATATAATGAATTTAATTTTAATACCTATATTTTTTTCTATTATTAATTTAGATATGTAACTATATAGGCACATTGTTTGTATATTACGTAGGTATTTTAATAATTATTGCAATAGTCTATTAGTGATTTAATGAAAAACAATTTTAAGCGTTTGGTTAGGTATGAGTATGGTACAAAATTAAAAAAAATGTATTACGCAACAATCATTATTAATAGTTTCTGCGATAAAGTTTAAATTATTGGTTAACGTGTTACTTAATATGAAATTATGGGTTTTTGTATTTGCAATTTTTATTAGTTTTTAGATTTTTTGTGATATATTTATTCAGTTTAAATATTTTAGTAATTTTTGTTTCGTTGAAAAAGTTTTATTCTCTAAAAATTACAACAATAATTTATATTTCTATATTTAATTAATATTATAACACGTAATTCAAACTATTCTCTATACTACTGCATTTTGGAAGCCTAAAAATGAGTGAATTTTGTTTGACTTATTTATCTTCGAACGTTGAGAATACTCTTTCAAATTTATGTTTTATTAATTTAAACTTTATGGTTTATTGATTTTATGGTGAAAACAGTTTTCAAAACAACATCATTTTATAATTTATTTGTGTTTTAGTAATAAATATTAATTATTGTTTACAACATTCATAAAACATTTTAAAATAATTGAAACGAGTTTTATATTTTAGAATAATAAAAAAAATTACACAAACTTTGCTGATATTGAAAAAATAATAATAAAAATAAATTAAAAATGTTGTATAGGGAGGAAAATGGAATACTAAAATTCGGTTATTATCGTACATAGTGAATATTAATATTCCGCATTTCTTTACTACCTACGAAACATATTTTATTTGCATTTAAAACACGTCGTATTTCCAATATTTACGCACTTTTACTGCACACACGATAAGTTGTAACCACAATTCGTACCTACACGAACAGATGGACATAATGTATATTTTATATGTATAAGCATATATATATATATATTATATTGTCGGCGAAAGTAATATGTAATCTAAATATATATATATTTGATAAAAATATTCTAATTGCATCAAAAATTAAAACTGCAGACTGCAGTGATTAAGTTCATTATATTTTACGTTAATTTAAAAACTAGCCAACGATAATAAATATCAGCTTCATTGAACTTAAAAATCATAATAATAATCCAATAACTAATATTCGTGTACAATTGGCTTAACGAGTACAATATCAATTAAACGCGAAAACCTCATCTGAAGTATTGCACTATGCCTGCGATATTTTACAATAATATCATCATTATTTAATTATCAATGTTAATATTATTTTACCAACGTATGACACTGATTACTACTTATCGAGTTTCGCATAATTAAAATGTTGCTAAACCATAAAATATATTCAATAGGGAAACAGTTCTAATAACAAACCGATAATTATTAATTACATAATTTATATCGTATTTGCATTATTTAATTACAATTATAATAAGAGACTTGCTTTATTAAAGTGGAAGAGGAATTCAAAACACTTTTTTTTTATTTATTGAAAACACTTTTTATTTGTTTTTGAACATTTCACTATAATTTAGTTTTTGTTATTGATTCAATATGGTATTATAAACAAAATGTAAATTTAATTAATAAATCCATCCAAGATAAAAGAAAAAAAAAACAGTAGTTATTAATTTAATTTCCTTTTACAGTATGATATTGATAGTTTTTAAATTAATGAATTTTATCAAAAAGTTTAAATATTGAAATATATGAGTTCAGATATTAAATTAAGCACTAAATTTAATTTGCAATGTATTTTGACATAAGTAATCAAACACCCAAGAAAAATGACGCATGACTCATTGGTTGTATTGATTTGTTTGTCTCTCGTTTTATTTTATTTGTGAGTTTCCTCTTTAAATATCTTAGGATTTGTTTAAATTTGCTTTAATGAAATTATACCGATATACGTAGACGTAAACAAATCGCAATAATTAATTTTCAATCTCAATCACAATGACGGATGCTTCATTTTCATAGTAATTGTAATCTTTGTGATATATTTGAATCTAAAAATAATCTCAAAAATAATATTGTTTAAGAATAACCAATTTAAAATGATATAATATAAAAAACGATACAAAATATTTTCTACGTTTCTAAGCATTTCGTTTTTTTAAACATTGTTTTTTTATATAAATAACGATTTATGATTTATTTATGCAATATAAATTGAATCTCATTTAAAAATGTATTTAAGAAAACTGAAATTTATCGCATGTAGGGTAACTATAGGAAAGTCTTTGTATAGGTTGATTTAGGGTTGAGTGGCCATAAAAGCTTGTGTGTTTTCAATTTATTACATATAACAAAAAATGAAAAATCGAATTATTACATTCATAATACGATTCTGAGTGTAATTCGTTAATTATATATAATAAATGGTACATAGTTAAAAAAAAATAATGGTGATAAAAGTTCAAAATATTATTAAAGATTAGAATTTAAAAGTTTAAAAATCAATATTTAATAATCTAGTTAACTAAATTTTAACAATTTATAAAACATAAATTCAAATATATTTTCATTAAAATTAAATAAATAAACTTAATATAAAATATACGTTTTGATATAGGTAACTTACATGTTATTGTTTTTTTACGTTGTCTTACAAATACAATTTCGTAATTTTATATAATTGACTAATATAGTAATAAAGATACCTACAATGTATAAACAAAAATATATTTATTGAAATCTTTGGTAATCATTCTTAAGAATATCAGCATCCATCCATTATCATCGTATATTATAAAATATGCGCATTTGAATATTTTAGAACTATAGGTTTTCTATCGTTTGTTGTAAAATATGAATAATTTTAGAATAGTATAGTATTACAATAAAAAAAAAAAAAAAAACACTTAAGTGCATTATTATATAAAATATGTGTGTACTGTACACACATAATATAGTATATTTGATGAATAATGCATCGATATAGGTAAGGTCAAACTAGACCACACACATTGACATTGACAATGTAAAGACGACTGTTAAAAAAGATAACGCAACATTAAAATAATACATAAAAGTGTTTGTTGTTAAGATGTTATACCCCTTTTGTTTTTTTTTTATACTAACAAACGTGTTATAATAAAATATTTCAGTCTAAGTAGGTAATATATTTTAACAAGAAGTTTTCAACAGAGAAGTTCACAAGAAAAGGGTGGAAAAGTTTGACGAACAAAACAATCTTAATAAAATGCAAAATTTAAGAAGTAAAATGTTTTTTCTTTTAACTAAAAAATTGAATGTCAAACTTAGAACGTTAAATGCTACAATACTAGAAGAATTTTATCTAAATCCAACAAATAACAAGTACAAAAATAATAATTTAATAGAAAAATAATGTGTTTAGATGTTATTTGTAAACTTCACTAGCAATATTATATATGACGCATTGCAAGTGTACTGAAATTCAGAATACTTTAGAGAATTAAGATGACAGAATAATTGTATCCGTAGTAATATACTATACTATATTATTTAATACTCAAAGGCTAATACAAAATATTAAAATATATTATTGCGATATTTGTCGATTTATTTATTAGGTAGGTATTGCATTTCTGTGTTGAAATTGAATAATAATATTCAAAAGAATTTGAGAGAAAATAGGTTTCATAATATTTTTTTTGCGCGTACTCCGAAAAAGCGAAAAAAAAATTACATTTATAATATAATATACTCCCGAGAAAATAACAGTTATATATTGTGTGTGGTGTGGGTGTACGCGTTGTCATATTAAACAGTTTTTTTCTCAATACCAGAATATAATATTGTAACTGCATTTGTCACAATGACTTAAAATTTTTATAATAATGACTATTCACTATGACACACATAAATGGGTCGCATTGCTGGACAACCCATTGTTTAAAAGACGGCACATATACACAATACTATTTATTTTTTCCAACTTATTTCTACCTTTACGTTTATTATACGACAGAGAGGTCAACGAATTCTAATATAGGACACGATCACACTGCAGGTTTTGCATGTATTGTTTTAATTACCAACGATTTACGCGCGTGACGTTTGATGTCATATACATAATATATCGACCACTATTGTTTTCGAAATGTCATTGGTCTGTGTAGTTTTTTTTTCACGACTGTGACAAGGTGATATAATAATAAAGTTGGGAATAGTAAAACGGCAATCTCGTGTGGTGGCGACAAATTTTTCGATATTTTTATATGACAATATTAGTATAGGACTAATAACGTGTACACTCAAAACGGACTAGATGGATGGTAAAACGCGTCACCTAAATATCGGACAAGAATAGCCGAGAAAAGAAAAAAAAAATTATTACCGTCCCGACATTTGAGAAAAAGAACCTATTACAATAATTTACAACATTATAATATACATAATACTATATATTATATGTGCGTCGTGAAATGAGAGTACACGCGTTTATTTCTGCGTCAGTGGGTCTTTTAGGGCTCGAATGCATTATACATGCATGGGGGTCTACCAAGAAACTTATGAAGATGAAAGAAAATTATATTATTACTACCGAAGTAAACGGCAGATTTTATTTTATTTTTTTTACTTTATTTTTTGTTGAATTCAATAGCACGCCAAAGGAAATAAACTCCCTAAACAAACTTTTAATACTTTCCTATAAATTACTACGACGTGTATTGTTTAATTTCATTTTTATGTCTGTACACGAGATATATTTAGTTGAATAAAAACCTTTTAATATTCTGGATAAGGTCTCGGTTCGTGTAACTTACTTTGTATACTGATTTAAATATGGTTTCAAACAGTGTTTCTTCTTTTTTTTTATAATGCGTTTTCTTTCGGTATGCTTTGAATAACCATTACGTACTATCATACTCGCAAATAATGTATTATTAATAATATTTTAATCTACTTTATAGTAATAACGTATGATATAAAAATAATTTTTATACGTTGTATCAAATTCTAAAGTAATTACTTAAAACGGCTCAAACATGTTTATTCATTTTGAAACTCAAATTATTAAATTACAGACAATAATTTTCATTCTTGCGTTCAGTTAACTTCAGAATGACTATAGTATCACCACTCAATATAATATATCTATAAATGTAATTTATTTTTGAAATTGTTAACCGTTAAATCGTTGTAAGGTTAGATATCAGATCATATTAAAACGATAGTTTTTTTTGTTGTCTCGAAGTTAATAAATAATGTTACATTAGAAAAAATATATATATTAGGTTGCTATTCAGTATGCATCACTATTGTCACAATTCGTGATTAATAATCAACATATTTTACATGTCGTTATGCATTTGTGACATTGTCGTAGCAAATGTATTTATACTATTGTATTGTGTGTATAGTGTACATCTACCCATAACGACGCGAAGTATAGACATGGGTAGGTTAGGTATACATACAAAATACCTTCGGAATACATAATTTTGTTGTATAATAATTAAACTATAGTATCGAATGAATTCGAATAACACGTCGTGAATGTACAATTTCTAACTTTTATGGGCAAAACGTGAGAATATCCGTTCGTGTATAGATTCATTGATTTCCGTTGAAAATAAAGGAAAAATCAACTTCGGGAAAAAGAGTAATTGCCTAAATTACAGAAAATAGAGACAATAAGAACAATTATTTATTCAAATTATCATTAAACGTTAATCTGGCCATGGCCGAAAACTTGTTAAAGTACAATTATTATCCAATTGATCGAACGAATTAATATTCTTGTAAGCGTAACGATTAAAAACCGATTGAGCTATTTTACATATAATGTTATTGGATTAGATTAGATAAACATTTTAGTGACGTTAGAGTAGATTACTCTACTTTGATTTTTTTTTTCTTTATTAAAAGAAACATAATTAATTAATATATTATAAGGCATAAACAATGACCTATCTTTAGATATTTGTATAATACTATCTTCTTGAGTTTTATTGTTATGTCGTTTTATTATTATTACATACTCGTATAACAATAATGTACTTATTGTGCACCGATTAGAAAATACATTTTTTGTAAGAGAAAACAATAACTTATTCTTAAATCAATAAATTGTCTATCTACCCTTAGAAGGCCATTTTCTATAGATACCTTCAAAAATATTTTTATCTATACGGTTCTCGATATTTCGTATTCATCAACATTGTGCTGTTAAAAAGTTTTGAAAACTGGCTCTCTCCTCTATAATAATAAATTTAAAGAATGAAACCTTCATTGTGCAGGCCTAATGTAATCACCGGAAAATCATTCATCCGTCTAATGTTGTTTGTGTAAAAGAAAAATACAAGCAATAAGATGTGCAGTTGGAATGTGTAATATATATTTATATATAACTATACCAATATAATGTGATGAAACAACTATAAAATATTATTTTAAAAGCATTTTATTTTATGATCTGATTTTATTGGATATTAATAATATTATATAACAATAGACACAAAGAATACGTTTTGATGTATGATAGGTAATTACTGATTTATTTTAAATAGGTGTTTTCATAATAATAATGTTGTAGGTGAGTATTATTATAATATTATGAAAATTATTATTTAATCACATCGAGCGTGTATAATTATAGCGTGTTATTAATTGTAAACAATTATTGTATGTACACTTAAAAATGTATTAACTTATAAAAAATATATTATAATACTTTTTTTGAACGATTATTATATTTTACAATTTAGATATTTATATTGACTTATATTTAAGAAATAAACTATCTACATTTTTGTCAAATATATTATATAACTTGTAACATATAAGTCATTTTCAAAAAAAAAAAAAAAAAATTACCTAACTATTATGATTATAACGTTCTTAACATTTTTAAGCGTCATAAATACTTTCATCTCGTTTTCTAAAATAATTTGAAATTCTTCGGGGTTTTCAATTTGCCTAATGGAATTTCACTTATTTTAAATGATGCGTTTAGACGTGGAAAATGTTTTACATTAAAACGTAAAAGTGATTTTCTTTGAGCCAATAAAGTTAAATTGTTAGTAAGAACAATATGAATAAGACACGATCGTATAACATTTTGCTTCAAGGAGTTTTTGAAATGGCTAAAATCATTTAGTCTTACGGAATGAAATTATCTTATTTGATAATTTACTTTATAATAAATTCACCCTTACACTCGTTTAGATAAAGTTGAGAAGTATTACGTTTTCAAACTCCATACAAACAATAATGGAAATAAACTTTCTGCGGAAGAGTGAAATGAGTTATCAGTAATAATGTTACGAAATATATCTCCTGTTATATCTATGTCACGCGATAACAACATTATACTTTTTAGAACATTTGTATTAATAATAATACAAAGGTATATTCGTTTAAAACTCATGTTGCCTATCTTTGTTAAGAATCGCTAAAACGAAAAACAAATTTCGTAGTCGTAGTAGCAAATATAAAATGATACGAATTTCCATTTTATTATCTAGTTAGAGGTAATAAAAACTATGAATTAAATCCATTTCAGATTGTCTACTTTGTAAAGAAAATCCGAAATCGGATAGGTCATCATTTTGGCTTTAATTTTTGCAAAACGATATCAGTTTCTTTTAGTCAACTTACATTCAAAAGTCAAAGTAACTCAATATTTTGCTGTAGAGTATAACTACAAAACTCTATGTTTACATTTTATTAAGAAATATCCACCAAATACGTATTATTACTTATTAACGATAATTTCGTCAATAAAACTCGTTTAAAAATTAATAATATATAACATATTTATTGATGTCCTTTAATTTAAAATATATTAATATGAAAATAATAATAATAAGTTACGATCTCGAGTTTAAATAAGGTTAAAATGATATTTGGTAATTCATTAATTAAGTGTAGTTATTTTAATCTTGATATCTTTATGAAGTTCATTATAAAATGAAATTTAAATTAAGAAGGTTTACGAATATAAACATCCCCTCACCTGAGTTTATAAAAAAACCATTAATGAACTTTTTAAATTAAAATTACGTTTGGTATACATAAAAAAAAAAATTAAATCAAACTTTCTAGCACATTATTATATGAAGTAATTCAAGAACTGTAATAGAGAATAAATAAAATATTATTAAAACAAAAAAAGTATCAACCGCCATAACTACCAACGTATAGCATATTGTTATACTTAATCTTATATGAAAAGTACAAAAGACATTAAAATATTTATATTTTTTTTAATGACGGTGTTTAAATAGTATAGATTATTCGGTATTAAAAATAAGAGATAACTTTGGCGTTGACTATAGTATTTATATTGTATATGAAATACACATTATTTATAATTGTAAATAAACTTTTTAAAGAATATACAATAGAAAACAAGCTAACACAAACCAAAAATTTGTTGTTATAAATAATCTAATCTTCAAATAAATAATTATAACACAAACAAGACGTATATAGCGAGTAGTATGTATTATATTTTTTAATAAAAAAAATTACAAAATTATAAAATTATAACACATTTATTTATTATATTAATCATAATATTTTACACGGCACTTTGAGAAATGGCAAATAATTATGTGTTTCTCTACACTTGTCATAAATCACAACAGGAAGTACCTGGTACGTCAAAGTCTGAAATTTAAAATATAATTTATCAATACTTCACACCAAGTTCTTCACAGGGTAACGAATCTCGTGAAGTATCATCTCCCAAGTTCGTCGCACAATGTTTGATTACACGCGTTGTCGAGTAATAATTAATTTTTCTAAAGTAGTTGCAAACGGTTTAGAGCGGATTTGTTAAAGCCGTCGTTCAGCCAAAACGTCGTCCGTCCAGCTGAAAGCACGATAAACGTCAACGACGACAAACACGACTAACGACCATAACTTAAACCTGTTGCTCATCGAACAAATGCCTTAAGATATAATTTTGTTCGCAGATCAAATATGTGCAGTCGGGCGGCGTGACCGTCCGTTCAGGCGCCGTCAGGATCCTGAACAGCACGCTGGACAACTTGGCGTCCGGCGCGGTGGTAGTGGACGACGCGCGGAGAGGCGTCCGACTGTCGCACAACCGTCTGGGCTCGATGGCCGGCGACAGCGTGTCCGCGGTCCAATGGGACGGGGAATCGGCCGTGTACGTGGACGGAAACGAGTTCCGGACACTCCCGGCCGACATGCAGCTGCTCCGATCCGAGCGGCCCGCCGAGTTCGTAGGAAACAACGTGGAAGGCGTGGACCTGGGCCCGTTCCTGTTCGGGCTGGGGCCCGCCGTCCGGGCGGCCGACAACCTGTTCACGTGTGACTGCGACCCGCGGCGCATCAGCGTGCTCAAGCTCAATCAGGTGTTCCCGGGCCTGCTGCAGCCGGAAGTGGACAGCCGGTTCGCCAGTCTGCTGGCCGACAACTACTGCCGGCAACCGGCCAACACAACGCTGGCCGGTTACAGGGACCTGCTGGTCAGAGAGATCGTGTGCGAAGGCGCAAACGTGACCGCCATTCAGCCGCCGCAGTCGCCGACGGGCCAGCCGCAACCGTCCAGGGACACCGCGGCCCCGAACCACGGTAACGCGATCACCGCTGCTGCGTACGCGAGTGCAGCCGTCGTCGCCACTTCGTTCCTGTTGCGCGTCTGCTGAGCGCCAAAAACGACGACAGATTTCGTTTTTTCAATATTTTATTTCATTTCAAATATCTTTTTCATTTTTTGTACGACTCAAGATCATCGCAATGCCGAACTGTTTCGAAACTCTATATCGCATTATAGTCTAGACTATAGATTATAGTATGACGATATTGGTATTATTACTTAATTATGTTTCAATTTTATTTTTATTTTTATTTTTATATATTAATAGGTGCCCATTTCGAAAATGCACATCGGACGCGCTGCTCCTTCACTTTTATAATAATATTATTACACCACCTACTACTAAATAACAATAATAATAGATATAAAAGTTGTAAATATTACAATATACATTAAGATAAATTGTGTATTTTAAAAAAAATTTTTTAGTTATTAAAAACGTTTTGTAAATCTTTTCATTCGCCGTATTATTTTACAGCACGCAACCAATACTAGTTCTCACAACATTGTTATTGTTATTATTAACTATTACAGTCAGTTATCGGGGCAACGGTTTACATTCTACGCGTATGTGCGTTGTGTTGCATAGACGACCGCTCCTCGCGATCAAGACGTCCTCTAGTTATAATGAATATTATATTTATATTATATTAGAAAACGAGTGGCCATTAGGTTGTTACGAAGAGAAAAAAAGCTGTATTAATAGTTTTAATGTCAGAGAAATGTAATATAATTATTGCATTGATTTATTTTATATCGAAATGGGAGTAAAATTAAAATTAATAAACATTCAAATAATTGGATGGGTATTATTATTATTATTATTATTACTATCCAATTACGTAACGTAATGAAAACTGGAATGACCCCTTAGAGTCCATTGAACATTGACAAACAAGTCATTAAATATTTAATAGAATAACTAAAAATGTTAGTGTAGTATAAAATTTTAGTTACGTTGTAATTTAAATCATGATATACAAGTACAACACTATACCAATGTAATTTTAATCAATAAACTTTTCAAACGTTAATAATATTATATTGTAAAGCAAATTTCCTCATTATACAGATTTGTTATATTTTAGGTACTGTAAAATTTAATTTTGTAAAATAAAGTGCTATAATATAATGTACCTATAGCATTACAATGGACAATTTTCTCGTGGCCCGTTGTGTTCGTCTATCATGATTCGATGATCCGTGACAGATTAAATCTCGCAAACTCCCTCTATAATATTATTCGATTTTATTGAAATTGAAATACATTCAATCCATTTTTAAGAGATTTTAATTAGGCAATTGCAATGAACATTTTATGAAATGAAAAATATGAAAAATGCATTATAAATATAATATTATTTTAAAAATGTAAACACATTTACGTTTAGTATACATCGTTGACCTCTTGTAAAATTCCATTGGCTTTGTATATTTTGTACCTATTTTATGTTGCATAATACTATGGACATAAAAAAAAATGTTTTTCCAAGAACTGTTGAATATCATCATTTAAAATGTTAAATTTTCATAAAACAACTAAATTTCTAGATATTATAGAATTCTATCTGATACGTATTTTTATGTATTCAATTGCTGAATACTGAATCATTTTACATAACTAAACAAAAATGTTGACAATGAACATTTTCTTATAGATTCGTTATTATTGAAGAAAGGAAATAATTTTTTCATGTCAAGGAAAAAATAAAAAACGAATAGACTTATAGTTTTTGTATTGAGCTAACGATTTTGCCATTCGACTATTATAAGAATGTGTAGGTACCAAGTGGGGTGTTGTTCCGCATAAAGTTTTTTACATTTGAGTCACGCACGCATACTGTTCTCTTATTGAAGTGTATTTTGTTAATTATGTTTCGCATCTGGTGTAGGTACTTCATAATAATAATTTGTAACCATATTGTAACTATCCATCCATAATGTGTTGTCCGTTTTATCGATTTGACATTATTATGGATTCGATTGGGTTGGTCAATTCAATTTCTGCTTAAATTTTAGACGTTTGAAGTACATAGGTACCCGTTATAGCCTTTTATCAAATCAGTTAACAGTATTAAGTCGAAAAACGGTGACTACATAATTTGTGAAACGTACACGTTTGTTTGAGTTGAATGGCGTGATAAAATTCCAAAAACATTACATCTGGTTTTAAAATAACGTATAGTATATTACTATTCCGTACAATTTAAACAAAAACGAATAAAGCACTTCAAAGAAACAGCAAATAAATGTATATTTTAAAATATTATAGTCTACCTATCTATTATTATGCAATCAATGTAAACAAAAACTACGTACCGTTAGTATTTATTCGTTTAATTTTATGGTTTAAGAGCAACTGAATTCAACGATTGCATAAGAGAAAATCAAATTTACCTTGAGAATGATACTTGAGATGCATGTATTATAACTTTAGTTAAACACTCGTCTCTCCATATATGTTTACTTTGTTGTCTTTAGTTAATAGGGAAAATGGTATTTGATTGTACGTTTCTATATTTATTATTCATTTCGGGGAGAATTATTTCTGAAAAATACTACGTTGGTTTTGTTGTACTTACTAATCTGGTAAGTTGGTATTAAAAAAAAAAAATACCCGTTAAAATCAAACCTCATTTTCACGATAATAATACAATAATTAAAGAGAATAATAATTATTATTTTATTTATTCATAAGATAATATTATTACTTTTTTATTCATCTCCGGTTAAAACAAATTTAAATTGAATAAAAGTAATTATAATGATTACAAAATATATGTTTTTGTTTTATTTTAATAAACAATTACTTCATCCTCGAGTTTTTAATTTCTTTTAGTTGTTTGTTATCATTACCTATTTAATATTATGTATAAGACAGTTTGAATTGTATTTCTTACGGTTTAAAATTAAAATATTATGTTTTATTTTTCTCAAAAGGTTTTAATAACAATAATAGTATATCATGGTAATTTGAAGTATCTACACAAATACCCATAACTCTATATTATAAATGCTAACTGAGCGGGCATAAATTATAAAGATCTCTAGGGAATAGGGTCACCGGGAAATGTACCTAATTATATTTTTAGCAAATGAAAATATATCAATGATACATAAACAAATTATTAAACGTGTACAATGGATTCAATGTTATACTAGTTATAGTTAACTTCGAGTACAATGTCGGTATACAAATTTAATAAATAATAAATTAAATCAAAATGTAAAGGTTCACAGACAATAGAGATTTAGTCCAAATTATTATTTTCAAATAAATTTATGTTAAGGTATCTAAGTGAAATATATATATGTTTATAATATCTTATATTATGTTGTGCATTGAACTTTAAACATATTTCTAAGCCGAGTTTTCATCTATACATATATGGACTTGTGAATCTAAAAGTGTTACTATGAAAATCATTTTTTTTCCGTTCCTATAACATTATAACATTCAATGTTTATTATTGTAACATATAATATAATATATTAGTATGTTATAGAAAATATTACTGTTTAAAAAAAAATTGTGACTTATAACTAAAGAATTTATCGATTTTATCGAAATTTTATCGTTAATGTATATTGTATACACATTTTTTTATTGGAAGTAGTGTATAATATTTTCGTCAAATGAAGGGAATGGCGATTATTATGATAAAAATAAAATCCTAATCGTAATTTCTAATCGTTCGTTTCATAAGATCGTAAACACTGTAGTGAAAGTGGATATATTAAATATTATTAACACACATATTATTCTAGTATATTATATTCTAGTTTACGAGTTGACCTATAGTTAATAATAATATAATGTTACACTCAACCTTTACTCATGAACCAAATATTATTAAAATAAAGTTAGTGTACATATAAAAATAATTCAAATAATAGACCACACTATCGTCTATCAATGTTATGAATAGAAAAAAAAATATTGGTAACATTTACGTTAATTTACCTTAACGGTAAAAATCACAGGGTACATTTATCAAGCACCCGTATGTAGTTGTTAACTCTGTAAACAACTTTAATAATATCATTCTAGTGACTATATACCTAGTACACGGTCATGTTTAATCTCAATTCTCACTACATCAAAATATTCTCCAGTCTAAAATATATATGTAAAAAATTGTTGAAAAATACCGATATAGAGCTCTTTACCAACGCACTTGTAACCCATCGTATAAACAAAAAAAAAATAAATAAATTAGTTGAAAGCCTTAAACAGATATGGCTAAATACAAAGTCATGACTTTCAAAAGTTGTTTTACATTTCTTACTCAGAAATTTGCAGCCTATAGAAAACAAAAAACAAATATCTTAATATAAAACGGCAAACCTTATAAATAAACAATTGTATGACAGTTTATTGTTGTCTCCGACTTTGTAAAAGCTGAATTATTTGAAAAATCATACGGTCTGTTATAATATTTCAACTCCATCTTGATTAATTTCTACTGATAATACAAGTGCTGTTGAAGAATTTCTTAATTATCCACGTCCAGTTGCTCGTTCAATAAATGCTTCACATTAAATTATTTTAACTATATAATTTATACATTTTAAATAAATATACTAGTCTAAACCTAAACACTGACAAAAGTTTCCAGACGTCTACCTAAAATACTCTTAAAAAAAATAAAACTATTTTATTTTATTATTTTAGAGTACAGTTAAATTAATTACGATTTTAGTAAAAAAAACTTCTTTGAACGTTCTTTCTTTATTTTTATTGAACTATATAATATATATATATATATATATATATATATACTTGAACAGAAATCATAGTAAAACATTGTAGATACGTAATAAATTGAAATTTTACGAATTAGGTATATAACCTATTTGAGTTTAATAAATAGTTTTTTTTTTTTTAATAAATAGCCAATAAGGGAAATTACTTTTTATCTATTAAATCATAATATAATATCACGATATTCTTACTTCTCATATAATGGATATAGTTTATGCTGCTACAAAAATGTAGTGTGACAAAAAATAGTAATTGGGGTATGCAAAAAAAAAAAAAAATAGTAAAGGAGCTCTGTGCAACTGTGCTTCTCCCAAATTCGAGCACTGCCCTCTTATCCCTAATTCCATATAGTACTTATTTGTTCCATTGTATATAAACTATATTTTACTATGATATAGCTTATAAATATTTCTTGAAAAAAAAGTTGTGCCTAACCTTAATAATGGTATTTGTGTCTGTTTATTTTATTAAAGATGTTTATGGCTCTGAAATATAATATAATAGTTATTCTTAGGCCTCAAAGTTCAGTATTTTAGTTATATATTATGATAAGTAAAACAGCAATTAACGGTCAAATTGGCTTATTCATTGAAATAATTCACTTATTTACATTTAACTTTACATAGAAGTGTTAATTTAGAGTTTTTAATATTTTCTCATTTTCACTTGACATTATACCTACTTTATTTGGTGAACATGTTATTTGTTTTACAAAACAAAAATGTTAAAATTAATAATGTTGTAAGAATATAGACTATCGGTACAAGTGACTAGTATAAGGAATATTTAACTTGTACCGCTTAATTTTAGGCGGCAGGTAGGAATATGGTTATTATTATGTTTATCATTTTACATTTTAATGGTATAATAACTGTTTGCGTTCATTATTATATTGTTATTTAAAAGCAAAAGGGATTACATAAGAGTCTCGTGCAACCCCCGTCCCCTATTCGTGCCACAATATGACTCCTACGCATAAACTTCAGATGACCCAGCATAGTATTATAATTTATAATGTCATATTGCTGCATATGATATTAATATGAGTAAACGAGTAATAATAAACAGTTGAGTTTAGCCCGACAAAATTCTTAATATTAAAATCCCGCGGCCATAATAAACGTTTTTCAGAGTACCGCGTTTGAGTGTACTCGTTTACCCCAAAATCATACCCCCTCTGAGCACTAAGACGATATTACGTAGGTAGGCAGTGGAGAGAGAAAGATAGTAAATATTTCTATGTGCTATGACAATAAATGACATAGTTTTAGGCCTTTTAGTCTCTGAAATTAACGGTATACTACTGATAAGTATTATAAATAGTCATCCTACAACCTACGGTCATTATAGTCTTTGAAAGTGGTAAATGGATGTTTTTGATTTTTAAAGCGGATCGACTATTTCTATGAATAAAAACGACCATATTCGCGTCAATCACTATCACTATGTGACTTATAAAAGCATACAAGAAGATTTTCAATTATTTATTATTCTCAGTATTAAATGTTTAAAAAAATAACTAAAAATAACTTGATGATAAGGAAATAAATAAAAAATAGTAGTGATGGAGGGTAGGTCACTGGTCACTATAATGGATGTGTTAAATTTGAATGCAATGACGGGTATCATTGTATACGAAATACGATTCTGAACGGAGATGATAATTAGTTGGATGTATTGTTATATTATTACTTATATTTAAATTAAAATATATCGTTATTTTACGTGATTTCGTAAAAAATTAAATTTCATACGCTCATAAAATGTTTTCTATTGAATTTTTTTTTACAGTTACTTAACTAATTGATAACCTAGTATTAGATTTTTGAACCTTAAGTATAAATCACAAAAATTTTATGAATTTTCCACTTCAAAATTCTTTGCAAATTTTCGTGATTTTGATATATTTCGTAAACATATGAACTTTAATTGCTTATAAACAAAAATTGTGACTAACGATTTTTGATTTTTTTTTTACTACGATAAGTACAACTTATAATAAAGCTTGTATTAAATTTTAAAGATTTTTTGGACATCCAAATTTTTTTTTATCGGCATTTTAAGAAAAAAAAAACTTAGAAAAGTCGAAAATTTAAATTGTCTATAAGTAGCTTGAAAAAGGTCAAAATATTTTGAAAATTTAATCGTAAATAGATAACCATAATATAAACATTTGGTGAAAATTAAAAGTATTTAAAATTATTCTTTTCTGAGTCACAGCAAAATCAAAAAATCGATTTTGTCAAAAAGTGGTTATGCGTAAAAATTCCCGTTTTTCTGTTTTTTTTCAGGGTTTTTCCCGACGCTTTTGAAAATTACTGAATATTCCTATTCAAAGAGGGGCTGAAGTCAAAAATCGAATTACTACTTCAAAACGTGATGACAGGCACAAAAATAAAAAAAAATAACACACCATTGTAAAGTCAATACATTCATCACTCCGTTCAGAATCTAAAAAAATAGACAATTATATTTGTAGATATTTTAGTATAATACTTAATAGTAGATTATCAACAATAATAATTAAGTTATAACATTATATAATATAATGGGTATTATGCAAAATATCATACTTTTTATAAATACATTAACTGAAATTGCATCTATATATTATAGGTCTTGAATCATTTTCAAATCCAAATAAATTACACGTATCACTCAATTTGTAAACTCGTTCTATATATATATATATATACATACATAATAGTACCGGTAATGATGGTTTATAGCCTTAAATACATCTTTTTATCTTTTTTCTTAGACAATATTTTAAAACATGAAACATAGGTACGATCAATAAGAATAATTTCGTTTCTCTATTAGGCTTGGATTAATTCTCATTATTATATAAATTGAATCTTCTATGCCTTGGAATAATAACCATAATAATATAGGTATCTAGTATCTACCATGCGTAAATACTGATTATGGTCCTTTGTATGAAGTGCACTTACATTTATTGAATGTATTTTTTTTTAAACATTTTTCAAATAAAGTATAATTAATTATGTAAACGGATTATTAATGAATGCAAAATAAAATCAATAATAAATATTAATTGAAAAAATAAAATAAAATTTTTTTAGAAAACAATAGGTTTGACTGATAAATCTAATATTAAAACCATAAATACTTGAAAAAAAAACACACACATTATACATAAATAATATTATTCCATAATACAGAATATTTTAAAATATGCATTTGGCTATCAGCATAATTAAACGTTTGTATCTGATTAAAAATTCTAAATTATTGTACGGAAAACAACTGGGTCAGCGTTATATAGTTCGTGTAACGTGCAACTGTAATTATTATCATTTGAAACCAAAGATATTCGTTAGCATAAAACCGGCATAATAGCAATACGGTATTGATTTTATAAACACAAATGGAATGTAAATAAACCAACAATATAGGAAACTGTGGTAGTTTTGCTTATATTATCTTTGTTTATCTCATCGCAATTGGAAGGTATTTTATTGATAGGTATATGCGATAGAATCGTTACAATCAGAAAATTACAAAACAAATTAACCATTTTCAAATACATAATGATAATGATAATAATAAAACACACGTAAGCACAAAATTAAAAATATTATTACACTTTTAAACTATGAACTCCGTTTGTAATCTATAAGGGCTGAAAATATGTTGATTAATATTTTCTTCTCCCTTATTCACCGTTCAAAAAAATTTTCATTTTTATTTTGTTTCAAGTGTTGGGGCATAAACGAGAGGTGGGTACATAAAACACTCGATGAACATTTGATTGACACCAAAGTGGTTGTTCGTTACGGGTTTAAAAAAAGGTCTATGTCACTCACCCCAGACATTGTTTACGTTCATATACAAAAGATCATTCTGGTGGCATTAGCAATGTGTATAAAATATAAATGGAATAATGAATAATAATAATAAAAATGAAAAATCTAAAACATTATATAGGTACAACTACTGTGAGAGATATTTCGGTTAAGTACTCTTGGCGACCACCGAACAAAAAAAAAAAAAATATATCCATGGGGCTGGCGCTCGAGTGGCCCGTGAAATCTATCAGTTGTCAATCATGTTTATAAGAGTCTAACAGCCATGTATTTCAGCAATGTTTTATGAAAATAATTGAGTGTCTCTATCCCCCCTCCCAAAAAATTAAAATTAGTAAAAATGAAAAATATGAAAAGTATTATGCGTCGATATATCAATGACTCTACACTATATAATAGTACATTATTATACCAAATGGCTAATATAATAGTATACACTTACTCGTATTACGCACGATATAAAAAAATTGGAATACTTGCCAATTAAATTATCAACGCAAAAGTATTGTTATTATGTTTATATCATGGAAATTGAACATAACGTACACGTAAATGCTTCAGTCCAAATTGAAAAATTTTTAAATTTTAAATGAACGCTATTTGGTTTATTCTGTTTTTCCAACCAGGATCATTGAAATGCAAGTTTTTCAAAGATCGTTTATTTTTATTATTAAGGTTTACGTAGAAACAATTTAATGCAGTAATAACAACGTTTATTGAGGAACAGAAAAAAAAAAAAAACCAATAAAAATAAAATAAATTATAATAATAAACAACACGGAATAAAAGTTAAAAGCTACGGTTTAGAGAGTTTTATTTGTTCCGTAACAGAAATAAATTCTAATGAAACAAACACATTTTGTTAGCGATTCGTAATCACATACTGTGTTGCTTTTACGATACTCGAGTCTACGATTATGATGTGTTTATTATAAAGAGTGTGAAATAATCCTGAACAGGATTTTTCCGCTTCAGGAAATAATAAGACAATGGCACTACTTAATGTTATTTATTTTCTGAATGTTTGTATTGGAATAAAATATTACATTATATTTTATTTTGAGGTTTTAATAATGATGTCTTAAAAAATATTTTCTCATTTTGTTAGGCTAAAATGAATACAGCACTATTATTAATGAAAAACACATTTCAATGAATTCGGATTCTTATCATTGGTACAATAAATTATATTTCAAAGGAGACAAAAAGAAATGTGCCGGATAATTTTTAATTTATTTTCGTACCCATGATTATAGCAATTAAATACATATAACTTAAACTAAAAAAATCATATGCATAATATATTAATATATTATTGCTAATATTATTATTTACAAAAAATTAAAATATTATTTTATCACGTATACAGTTAATAAATTTGTGTAATGGTTGTTATTTACATGGTTAATCAATTTAAATACTGTGTTGTATTTATTAACTAATAAGCGCGCAATATTATTGTCAAAATAAAAATAAAATATTTTCTGAGAGTTAGTGATTATTTGCATATTAAAATAAATTTAGAATACTTATTTCATTTATTCACGTGCATGCTCGAGAATAACACAATATCATACGTAGTATTTCAATGTACTATTAAATAGAAAAAAAATATATTATAAATAAAATATTTTATTTAAATGCGCTTTTAATTAACACAAACGAGCAATCTGCAAATACAATTATTCATAGTTTTTAACATTTAAATTTACTTAGCCACTCAGCATCTATTTAATTCAATTCAATAAACCATTAGTAGCAACCTGATCGCGGATAAATATAATTTGCAGAATAGGTAATTTAAATCTTAAAGAAGAAAAATATCATTCATCTCAAAATTACCGACTGTACTTTTGACTAGTAAATAGTTTTTTTTTTTTTTTGATTAAATAAATAATAATTTTTACGTAGAAATAAGTTTTAAAATTCATCAACGTACGTAGGTATTTATAATAATATGATCGAAAATAATACCAATAAGACTATACAAATTAAATAGTAAACGAAAACTAAAATTTAGCCATACTTATGTATGATTAATTAAAATCTAAAAACGGTATATTGATAAGGTATATTAAGGTATATTAGATAGGTGTTTATATCACATTTTATATATTTTAGCTGTATACAGTTCTAAATTTAAAAATACTTAATGAATTTCGATAAAACAACTTTCATAACTTACTAATAAACGATAATTAAGAATAACATGAACAAATTTATTTTGAATTAATATATTTTATGTATTAAATATTAAGTAAATTTACTAAACAAACCAAACTTGAATTCTCCTTTATATTAATTTTAGAAAGTTTTTGCAATTTCTCAAAAACGTTTTGAAATGTTTTTTCTTTTCAAGTTTTAATAATTTTCATTAATGAAAGTTATATTTGTAATGTTATTTCTACTTGTACAAAGTAAATAAAATTAATCAGATAAAATTATTGTTATAGAAGTTTTCTGCAATGAGTATAAAATATTTCTTGTAAAGGAATTTATACTAAATAAAAATGTAGTATAGTGAAAAAAAATTAAAAAATATTATGTTCTTATAGGGTAATATTATATTGATATTTTAAAAAGGTCAAAAATGTATTAATATTAATTCGTTAAAAAAAAAAAATAGCTGTATTATTATTTTAAATAATATTATGGTGGTTAGTATCTTATAATCAAAAATTATACAGGAAAATGAGAAAACATTGTGGCCTTGGCCTCACACTATGTTTATTATAAATTATTCGAAAATATAAAAATCTATATTCTTTAATACTGAGAGGTTAAGGACTAATTTATAGATTGAATAAATTTAAGGTACTTTAATGAGTGAGATTAAGATGTCTTATACAGATATATTTTAATCTTTTTTTTTTTAATAATATTGAATTTGTAAAATAGCGATATTATTTATCCAAAATATAATATTTGTTTTGTAAACGTTATCAGTATTATTTTTTTTTAAATTTAGGTTGAGACTATATTATTGTACAGTTGTTATTTCATTATTACTAATATCTGCACATTTATTTTCAACAAATTGTTATGAGTGATTTCATGAAGTTTTATCCATGTAAAATAAGTTTATCGAGATTTTAGTGGTTCTTACACCGCTTTTGAAATAGATGAAAATAATAAAAACAAATTGACGATTTACACTTAGGTCGAGAATAGAATTCCAAAACTTAAGTGCGCGATAAAATAAAGTCCCTATAAAGAAGAGACGACGATCAAGAACAGTTGTCTAGGCTATTATCAAATTAATTTAAAATGTTTTAAAACTATTTTTTTAATCTACTGTTTAACCTTGAACGTTAATGATTTTCTCCATAAATGAAAATAAAAATCATAATAATATTAGAGATACAATAATTTTGTATTATCTTGTGACATACAATAGAAATAATAATTAATAATAATAAAACTTTATACGGTTATTTCAACAATTTTTTTCGTACATAAATATGAATCGAACGGACACAATGTCAGCAGACAAGTCCTCTTGGCAATCACTACAAAAGTTTACTTGTACGTTTTAGTTTTTTAATAAGAAATTAATATTATTTCAAATATATTTGAAACATAAAAGCTACGTAAATATTTAGCTACTACATATTATTATGTGTATAGTATATAGATATAATATATACACTTATATAACATTACAATCTGCTATATTATTAGGCACGAGATAATGGCATCAAAAGCTGTACATTTGTAACCACGAGTAAAATATTGTTCTTTTCCAATTTTGCAATCGGTGCCGATAGCAGCCGTTTGCCGCGAAACCGTTTCCTCTAACCCACTAAAGCCAAGACGGAGTGAAACCGCGCGCGCCGTTTCCCATTTAGTTCAATTCGAAATTAGTTTTGGAATAATTAATTGTAAACTACTGTTTCATTTTCCCTGAATAGTTGCACTGGAATCCCCAACCAATTAAAGTGTTTATTATGGTATTTATTGTTTTGTTGTTCTACCTACCTATAGCCGGTATTGTGGTGCAGTTGTATTTGACATCGCGAATTAAGGATTTTGCTAATAGCATAATCTGGACGGACGTTTCGAATTTACTATGTATATTTTGTATGAATGTTTAATTGCCTCGAACTCGAGTCAAACGGTTCGCAACATCAATAGATTTCGCGTACACCTACCAAAGGCGTCGTACGGTTTTCCTGATTAGCTGTTGACAAGCAGGTGTATTACTACAACAACTAACTGTTATTAGGTACGGAGACAGGTAGGTGTGCGCGTAGACCGCCGTCTATCGCGATAACATGAGGTAGCGGTTCGACGAGTGATGTGATCTATAATAATATAATAATATGTATATAACATATAATTCCCACTTTGTCATTATCGATTGTAATTTTTTTTTATTTCTTATTTTTCGTCTTTTCGTTCGAACCCCGCCTATATAATCACCCCCATTAATCTCAAACATACTTCTGTCCAATGAAAGTGATGCCCATTCCGTTTCCGTTGTCATATTTGTTCGTGTATATATATATAGTTGTTCAATTTGATCTATTAAATACTACGTCTCGAGACATATACAAAACCAATCAATAACTGATACAATAATGAATGTTTTTCTATATTATGGCCAAGCACGACCTCTTTGCTAGTTTTTAATTTACTAAAACGATAGATGTCAAAAAATAATGGATAGATCAGATTCAGTAAAAAGTAGATGTTTCCATTTATCAAAAACAGTTCTCAGAAATTTGATAAAAATATAATATCATATTATAAATTACTAACAGATATATCTATCCATTAATTTTACATATTTAAATAGTAGTTATTCGAGTGTAATACGTTTCGAAAACGAGTTGAGTAGGTATTGATAAATAAGTATACTGTGAATAATATTTCTATATGACGTCTCGTCTAAAAATCATTAGTGTACTTATACCTTTTAGTTTAATTAATGTATACAGCACATAATTTATTTTGTATATTATAATTTTTATTCTCAACGCGGTGCTTTTAAGAACAAATTATTTTAGTAAATATTAAAAATAAAATAAAAAATAATTATGCCCTTAACAGAATACTCTTCCAAACGGGTTAAATTATACCTTGAGGGTTTTTATTTTTTTGATAGTAATAAATTATTGTTTTTAGGCATATTTTATAGCGTAATTATTTTTTGTTCCTACAGGGGTTTTTTTTGTTTTTTTTTTATCAACCAATGGCAGAAGGTTGATTATTTTGTTATTTTTGAATTCAATTACCTAAATTTTAAATATATAATTTGAAATAACTTAAATATATGTATTGATAAAGAAGTAAATACTAAGTAGTCAGTCAAAATGTCAATAGTCTAAATGCAATATAATATATTATATTATCGTCATAGCACAAAATTAAATTTGATATTAAAATTTAGGAAAAAATATTGTGATATTTATGTCACATAATAACAAAAATGTTATATTACCATACTAGATTAATATATGGTTATTTTTTTATGTTGAAGTAAATGTAATACATATTTAATATATTTTGCTGTTAATTTAATTTTTAGTTAACCGCAACAGGTATATTAGATTTCAATAGTCCGAATAACAGTAAATACGAGTACTTAACTCATTTGTTAGACTGAGTTTGAAAGATAACATGCCATACATAAGATGCACTCTATAATATCAGATAAGAATAATAATGTGTATTAAAATATAAATCCCTTTCATAATATATGTAAATAGCCAAGATTTTCTAATTTGTAAATGTATGCTGGATTTAATGGATAAGTTATGCAAAGGGGATTGATTTTGGGTGTTATTAAAAAATATTCAAACTCGAGTAACGAAATTACGTGAATTAAATATTTTGATGAATAATATTATGATTTACATCAAATCAACTATCATGTATTATATTACGTATGAAAAGGAATTTTGTAGCATGGATTATTTTTGTACTGTAGACATTATTATATTTATTTTAACTTATAATATTCTAATATCGTTGAGAATATAATATTACATAGAACAGATGTATCGTAATATAATTGTATAACACCCATTGAAAAATAACGGTAAGAAGAAAAGTAGATACAAAGATGTTTAAAAGGTGAATATTAATTCATCGTTGGTTATTCGTGTAATAAATGTCCATTATAATTAAAAAAGAGCAAATAAATGAGTTATTGGTTTTTGTTTAAAATACATGAGTTTCTTGATAATTTAAAAAATACAATAAGTGTAACTGATGTATATCAAATGTTTCTTGTAAGAAAAGGAATATAATATTACTAGAATTTACAAACTTTTTTTTTCGTGTAACTATTGATAAAATTGTGTATAAATAAAAAACAATGTATTCTTATCACAAAACTTAATCGGAATTTTGTGATTAAAATAAATATAATAATAATATGCTTTGCGTGTGTGTTTATGTATGCATGAGTATAATATATGAATATTGTTTGTAATTATTAATTTCAATAATAAGTGTGCTTTAAGCTATTAAGATTTATTTTATGATACTGACATTTAAATATATTTTAAAATATTTAAACAACCAAAATTTAGATTTAAAGTTGGTCAAATCTACCTACATTACTTTAAAGTTATTTTATTCTGCAAACATAATATATTATTTATTAGTATATCTATATTTGAACTAAAAAAATTCAACATTACAGAAATAAATCATTATTCAACACAGAACAATTTTTACAAAACATGTAAAGGTATATTTCACAAAAAATAATAAACGAGAGTACATTTAAAAAAATTAAAAATTTTAATTTTAAATTAATATTATGTTAGTTTTAATGTGACACATAAAATTAAAAATAATGGTTAAATTCATTTTGAATACGAGTATTCGAGTATTATAGGGTTTTTTATTTTTAGCCAAAAAAAAAAGAAGAAACTAATTGAATACTCAATGAATTCTAAATAATTGTTGGTGTAAATGGTTTAATATAAAAGAAATTGATAATATTACACTATACAATCAAAATAATTGTATAAGCATAATAATAATTACTTATCATAAATCGATGTTGCATATTTGCATAATATATAATTTGTAATAATTACTTTATAATTTAGGATATATCGATATTTTTACTTTAGTAATTATGTATTTGTTTATAGTGAAAATTTTGACGTGAAAAATATTATTATATATTATCGTATATTAATTCATTACATTGAGAACTCTATTAATAAATTCACCATCGTTGTATTTTTATCGTTTCCACACGAATAAAACGGTTTATAAATTAATTGAAATTTATAGTTGAGAATCGATTTCTCTACGACATTGTGTTACTCGGTATTTATCTAGTGAATAGTAGTTAAGTGCATAAATGTTAAACCTATTATAATAATAATATGTTGAATACTATTATATGGACGAGAAAAAAAATAAACTAATATAGAAACAATCAAACGGCCTGCCGAGCATAATAATGCCTCCCAAATCGTAGTAATATAAAAGGCTATAGTACCCGTACTCGATGTATAAAAACGTTTGTAGATTTCAGCATTATAATGCCTCCTCCCACTCCCGGTTGCTGTAATCGCGAATAGGTACCCGATAAACTTCACTCGTTAGTGCGGCTTATTGAGGTAATAAATACAATCGTCGTCTTAGTGGGGGGGAGGATAAATCGAAAGGTCGCAAAACAAGTCAACGGTCGTAAAGGCTGGGCGCACTGGATATTCATCATAACTGCTATTAGTGAATACCGATTTACTTTTTACGCCACCCACGTAATTTACCATCAATGTAGTGGGTATTTAATGATATTGGTGTAATCCGACGCTTTCGAAACGTTTGCTTCCGTTCCCAGGAAACGCAGACGTCGTAAAAATATTAAACGTCGTATCGGATACTACCGTTATGGACGTCGATCAGAACTTTTTGACTTTTAAGCTTTTTGCGTGGAATAACTCCGCACATACAAACTGTTATATAATACTGTGACGTTTAAGAATCACAATAACACAATAATAATGTACAGAGTGGTCAATTAATCGGTGCACCATACGGTTTTAACTACGATTACGATTTAATAAGAGTACATAACATATCGTTTTGATTGTTAAATGTTAACTCAAATACACTCATATTTCATCGTTTTCGAAGAAGAAAAATATAATATATAACACCGTATGACCGAACAATAGATTGGTCGGGTCGTGACAAAAAACTTATTATCTAGAATAATTATCATTATTTATTATAAGTACGGTGGGCCATGGTGGACGACATAATAATAATAATAATATAATATGTCTCCAATATTGTAGAAGGTATCGCGTGGCTCAAAATTTTCAATTTCTGCGATATCGATGTCATATCAGTAAACATCGACTCGATTAAGTATTAAAAAAAATCGTCCACACTTCATGATCCAGTACACTAAATGAAAGCTGAATTTGTTTTCGATTTGAATTATTACTCATGTCCTGGTCGACGCGATAAAGTATGATCACCGATACATTCCAAAGCGGCTCAAATATATTATAATTTTAATTGTTCCGAAATCAGAGTCAATCAGAGATAACAATTTGTATTCACGAATTCTGCGCAGGAACTCAACACAAACACTTTCGGCGTCGACATCGTTGGTCAGCGCTAATACGATATCATTGTACACAATAACTCGACACGTATTCAACGCGTCGCCAATGTACGCCGATTAACACGAACACGAGCGCGTGTCCCGTGCCGTGCCGGCCGTTTTCACTTGTTTGTATTCGGCACATTCGGTGTACACGGATAACCACCCCGCCGGCTGCCGCTATTTTATTTTTGTCACCCGCAGTTGTCCGGTCACGTGGTCGTGTTTAGTGTAATGTCCTCCTGCGGATATCCCAGTAATTGTTTCCTTTGAACGTATTTTATTTTTGTGACGTTTTACACCGTTTTCGCGGATTAGCCTTACGTGCATTATTTGTTTTTTGCCCGCGCACAAACCGTGTTAAATTCAACAGAAATTTAAACATATTATTAAAAGTTCTCGTGAGCTTAAACAGTCCTATTATAATGTTGTTACGATGTAAGCGTTCGCGTTACAGACCAATATAAACGAATTTTCAGCGTATGCCTTCGCGGCAAAAGTCAACATGTTAAGACCAAGGGACCAACTTCATATATAGGCCCCCGATCCCCGACTTTGTTATGCCGGCTTTGAAATTGTGTCGATATTTAACAACTAATTGCATGTGAGGTGAAATTTTTTTTACACCGGCTCATGCTGTATTGCCTATATTTTTTATACGAACAAAAATACCTTCCTAGCATTGGCTCACACGATATTTTTGATCACTTTTATCGATTGATCCCAGCTATTGATATGTACATCGAGTTGGCATCGGAACAGTCCGAAATAAGTAAGGAAAATGCAGTAGACTGCTTAAAGTGATCCTCTGCTATGGTTTTAAAATGTCGATTGGGTCACCAAGCATTAAATAAAATGTTCTTATATTTGTTGTTAAAAGTTACAAAAAGTTTGCAAATATCGATACAAGTTTGAAATATCTTATAATTTCTAATATTTGTAAAGTGTATCTTGTATTTTCTGAAATTTGTTGATTTTATCAAGTATCTTCTATAATAAATTGCATCTACATTTTTTTGAATGTATCTCGTATATTTTTTTCAGCTATTAGAATAGATACAGATACGAATGTCCGTTCTTGGTTATTATTCATAATATTTCGGATTCATGTGACGAATTGGTCAACTGAAATGATGTGAAACATCACTGCCGCACATCATCTAGTGTACATCCTGTCACACACCACCTAACCTGCAACCGTTCACCTCTATTTCAAAAGTGAAAACATACAACTATTATACCGAATTAGACGAATGAAACACGAATGTTATTATTATGAATTTTAATAGGTAATATATTATGCACGAGTATACACAGTGAAAAATAATTATATTAAATTATTACTATTTTATACATTATATATAATTTTTAGACTATTTATGGTTATAATTTGTGTTTAATTTTATTCCTGTGACAATTCAACAGCATCTACAGTAAATTTAAATAATGAATACTCAGAGTTAATATTTTATGCAACTTAAAAGGTTTTATAGAATTAAAATGAAAACTAAAATTCATATTTAAAATAGATTTTTTCGTCCGTATGCAGTTGATTCAAATAGAGTCAGAGTTAATGACGTACCGACTACAGTACTATGTCTTATTCAATAATAGCGTACATAACTATAGTAATACCTACTGTGTTTTATATTTTTATTGTATATTTAATAGATGAATTTCATTATTATCTACCTACATATTATATTTACTGTAAAATAAAAGTAAAACAAATTCACAAATATAAGCACTTTTAACGTTCTAGTGGTCTTTATTTAATTTATGATCACAAGGATATCATGATTTATAGTTTTACCATTAGACAGTATGAGGAATGTTGGCCCATCTATAAACTCATATCCATAGAATATATTGTTATAAATTATTCATACTGGCATAATATCGTGTTCATTTATAAACCTAGTTATTTTTTAAAGCTAAATACGTAAACATAAAATATCTATTAAAGTTCACAAATTTGAAATTTGCATCATAAAACGGAACTATAATATCTCTCTATTTCCGTATTATAACTAGTATATTATAAAACGATATTATCAAATTCAATGGTTTTGTGAAATAAAATTATAGGCAGGTACAAAAATATTAAAGTCATAATAAGTTATGACTCATAAATATTCAACTAGAATTATATGCACTATATTAGTCATTATGATGGTAAAAAGTATACAAATGTAATACAACTTTTGTTAAGTTTGATAGTACAATAAAACAAATTTATACTAACCTATGTAAATGATATGAATTTTCAGATGAATAAATTAAGTAAATACCTTTTTATAGTTTTAAATTTAAATTTATTGGTACATAGTATATATATATATATAATATTATGATATCCAAGATTTCATTCTAGATAACGTTTATAATAAGTTTATATTTTTATTGTCTCATATCGCAGAAAGAATATATATTTTATTTTATTATCTAAAAATAATCAATGATAGAAAAAAATTCATGTATTGGTATCTTATATTTTTATTTTATTATAGAAACCGTCAACATTTATTTTCAGAGACTTATAAACGTAACTCACCTAATTGGTTTTAAATTTTTATTAGGAAATTATGGAATCAGTTCCAGTTATAACCACATTGATATAATAAATAAAAACAACATTTAAGACGAGTTTGATAATGAAATCACTTTATGAAGTTTGTAAAACCTACGGGTCAACGTACATGTAACCTTCATTACGTTTATTGAGGGTTATTGAATTGTACTGAATTGTACATAAAAAAAATAAAACGTTTTGTTGTTTTATTACTACGACCATAGTGTTATAGTATTTATGTGATTTTTTCTATCTATAACTAAAACAGTTTATTTTTTTTATACTATAAATTAATACAACCAGCTATTTTTGTTAATATTATGCCAAATAACATATTATATATTTATATACATTTACGGATGGTTAGAATGATAAACAAGAGATTCATTTTATTTTTACAATAGACCTTTTTTTGACATTTAATATTTGACTAAGAGCCAAACATTTTTTAATAAAAGTACTTTATAGTTAAACATAAAAGTCATGTCTCATACATGAAATACATGGCTTTTGAAAAACAGCAGCTGTATTTGTTTTATTTATATTTTCACGGTTATTCATTAAAAAAATATTACTATAGATAAAATGAAAAAAATCCCAACATGAAATTAAAATTATTTTTATTAAATTCTAAATTCATAAGATATTGGTATATTACCTTAAATATATTTTTCTATTCATATTTTTGATTTATTTATGCATGCTTCAAGGTTATTTTATGTCAGCTATGGTTATATAATATAATAGAAACTTAATGATTCTTACGTTGCAATTGAGTTCTTACTACGAAATTATAGTTGTTTAACAACAGCCAACAGACGATAGAATTACGGAACGATGCTTCTTTGTCCGACCCTCTATAACCTCTGTGATTGATGAAGAATGGCTGAACATAATATTAGATTGTCATCGTAACAAACGTAAATATATAATTTGTAGAGTTTAATTTAGCTAGGTATCTACTACTATATAGACTATGAATCAGACCAGAACACTCGTCATTGGCGTAAGCCGTAAACTAATAATATAATTGCGTTTGTAAATGTCTAAGTGCTGCTTTGATTGGCTACTTTTTTATTTCTGTAGTTAAAACCTAATATTATAATATAATGTATTTTTTTAAATTAATTTTAAGCGATTACTGTCCCCGGAATCGTTTTAAATGTACAAATTGAAAGGAATAAATCACTTCGAGATTTTAAATTAGCCATGCCTTTATTCCCCTTATCCTATTATATATTTTATTGATATACAAATATATCCATAAAATTGAATACGTTTTGAACAAAATAGAATAATCTTATAATCCCATATTTTCTTACTGTTAAATATGTAGATTTATAGCCATATTTTACATTATATTATTTGCCACATCATTTCATGTCTAGGGTGTCGTATTTGTCTTTAATCCCGGGTGTCAATGGTTACCTAACTAGCAACATAAAACAAAAAATACAGTTTAATACCCACACCGATAATGATGATTCATCTCTTTATATTAAAAATATAGTAATACGGATCTGCGTGGGTTATCTGTACAAAAATAATATTATATGTTATAAAATTATATTTATACACTGAAAATTCTATTTAGGTCAAAACGTATTATTTTTAATTATTATTGTAGAATAAAATTTTATTTTCATACTCTTTCAAAATTACTTTATGTAGAATAAGTCTAAGTAACATTAAAACAAAAACATATTTAAAAGGTTAATTAATAGTAATAGAAAGAAAATGTTATAAGCATTTTTCTTAATTTAAATACTTAAATTTAATAATTACTTTAAATACTGTGATATTATGTATTTTTTAGTTTTAATAATTAATAAACTACGTACCAATGAGTGCATACAACATACTTATTAATAATACATTAATACGTATACATATGTGTATTATAAACATTTAAATTAAAAAAATATTTTATAGATATTGTTAAACTTTATGTTTTTTAGTATTAGGTTATATAGTGCAATAATACTAGTATTTTGTAAATGTATTTTTTCATTATAAAAATACAATTTACTGTTTTCATGATTTTAAAAGCTTTAAGTACATAAATAACTTTTAAATTAAAATACACACACGCAAACACATTACATGTATACAACGTATTCAAAAAGTTTTGAAACATTTAAAGGGGGTAAGCCGTTTAAATAGAGTTACTAAACTTTTTGAGCATGCTGTGTGTATAATATTATTATTACAATAAAATATTAAAAGCTGATTTTTCCAAGAATATTTAGCGGATGAAATTTAATATGCTGAACACACGGTCATATTATTATACTCGATGACTCAGTTAATAGTTGTGCAACATATTATTCAATTCTTAATACAATAAGTTGAATATAATGTACAATGAGTTGAATGAGTTAAACATCAAATAAGTATTTTAACTTTCTTAATTATAATAATATTATTTCACAAAGCTAAGGACTTTCATAATAATATTATCCAGGAAAATAAACCTTTGCATTTGTTTTCAACATAAAAGCAAGTGTAATTAATATAATATCATACACCCTGAATAATTTATCAATATTATACAAGTGAGTAATAATATATATATATATTTTGATATGCATAGTTTGAAACATATTATCATAAATACATTTGGTTTAAATTAAATTTCTTGTAAATTTTCAATTCATAAATATATGCATGTTCTTGTTGAACTGTTGCAGTATAATATATATATAAAAAAATAATAATAGTATAAGTAAAAATGAAATATCAATACATAAATTGCAGTTTTCTAAACTTTAAGTAGAAGTAATGTAGGTACAACCAAAAACAATATATATATATATATATATATATATATATAAATATCTTTACTCCCTTGTGTTTCATAATACATGATATTAATATAAAATTGTATGCATAATTCATACTATTATGGCGGCATAACTCGTATTTCTTTAATGTATACAAAATGTTTGCGAGAATAATTTTTGTAAAAAATCAATTCCAATTTATTATTGTCATGGTAATAATTTATATTGCAACAAAAAGGGTTTTCAAGACTTCCAGCTACTATACATGACATGAATTAGTAGGTATTTATAGAAACTATTTTTATTGCGTTTATAATATTTTTTACATTTTTTTAAATGCACGCAACTGGCTCACTGCAATAATTCACTGTAAAACATAGGTAGAACATCTTAAATTGTAAAGTTTGTCGTTTCATTCGAGTAAAATTTTAGTGAAAAAAGGTGAGGAAGCAGAAAAATAACTTTACATAAAGGTATACGTCATTCACTGATATGCGATGAAATTAATGTGTATGTAATTATTAATTATTATTTATTTATTATTTTAAATTGGTTTTAATTTTAAATATAATTTTATGATTTTTAATATCTATATTGCTGATAATAATTATTTATATATTTCAAGTAATTTTTAATAATTCTACAATTTTTATATTTTGGTTAAAAAAACTTTGGATCCTTGCTCCAACATAATATGATTATTTTAAGAAATATGTATATATATTTATTTTTATAACATTTTTTAGTTTTACTTTCAGACTATGTAAATCAAGTTTGGTCATCAGCTGTTGTTCTAACTGAATACTACTAACATCGAAAATCGCTGTTCTGAATATTTATTTTTTATTATCTTTAAGTTTCAACTGCGTCGTATAAAACAATATTAAGCCACTCAGATATTCATTTCATAGGCGATAATACTAATAATTAACACGCACTATGACATTAAATGATAATACTGACTTAGATTGCTCTGAGATGATCCGCAATGAACACGTGAACAAATATCCAATATCTGTATGGATTCTTTATTTTATGAAAATTAAAATTGCATTAGGTACCTGTTATTATTTAGTGTTAACCAGAATAAGTATACAATTCTGTTTAATATTATTTTTTATTCATTTCGACACCATTTTTATTGATTAATTAATGTTCACGTGTATACAATAATATTATATTATAAGATATTGACTCTACTTTTTTGATAGTAAAACAGAAAACTAATGAACGTTTTAAGTATCTAATCAAAAAATTAATTGAAAAATATTTAATTCAGCTATATAATAATTTTTAAATACTGATCTTGCTTCTTTTGCAATTATTTACTTCAATAAACTGCCGATTTACTAAGAAATGACTAATTGTGTCTGGCACATCGCCCAATTTCCGAATGTTATATATGAGCTTTTCAACATTTTATATGGAGGTCTAAAGAAAGAATAAATAATTATTTTGGTATAATATAAAAAGTAAAAATTATATAACCCAATTAGTATAATTGCATAATGTATATTATGTTAGAGTTTGATGAATTGTATAAAAAATAAAATAAAAATAATCTTATTTGAATAGGATATTTCATAATTTTGTGAAATTAATAATTTTAAATTAAATACGAAATTAAATTAATATTATTCGAAAATTATTATATAATTAAGAATTTTAATATGCTATTATTTTTTAATACAACAAAGTATAATTAAATATAACTTCAGTTTTTGTAACATCGGTTATAATGATGTATTTTTAATGATCCTTTGAAACGTCGTTAAAGAAAATATAAACCATATTTTATTATTTTCAATTAAAAAAAAAAAAAAAAATATGCAAATGATACTATAAGCTTTGTTTTATTTATGTATCAATTATAGTTCGGGATGCTCGAATAAGTGAATTTTTTTAGGTTTTGTATAGTAATTTTAAAATGAAACTCCTTTAAGTAAATTGAACAATGTTAAACTGAAGATGTTTCAATCTATTTTATATTTTTACGTGTGTATAATTTATAACTTTATGATACTAATATATTAAATTTTAATCATAATACAAATATTATTTGTGACTCATTTTTGTTAATGTTACATCAATGTTTTGAAAAGACCAAATTGTTAAAAATTCAAAGAGCCCTATTATTATTTTATCAGTGTTTTATGTATTTATGTAACCCTCCATAAAAATATTAAAAGGGTCTGCAATAGAAAAATAACAGTATACACAATTCTATACATACAATAATAAATAATAATTTTTTTTTTTATTATTGAAACAATGTAAGCCTTAAATACTGCAATTATTATACCTACAGTTACCAGTTACGTACGTTATCAACAATGTATATAATATAATATAATATATATTAAATTTAATAATATATATTATTAATTTAATAATTATTAGTTATTAATAATAACGATGTCGTATGTATATTTTTCGTCATTAATGATATTATAATTATTTATGATATTACTATTTCACTGTTATTAAAACATTTTACCTTTGGGTTTAATTTTAAAACACGCTTCTTTACAACAACAAATTGTAGAATTAATTATAAAATATAGCAAAAATAATAAATAAATAAATAACATTTGGCAGAATTAGCGTTCTCATTTTAATTATTAAAAAATAATTTTTTGAATAATTGGTGGAGAAAAAATATATTTTAGTTTTTAATTCAAGTTTGGCAACATATATTACATGAATAATCACAGACTACATTTGAGCGAGTTCCTAATTGAATTTCAGAATGAAACTCGTAAAATTGTCAACAATCATTCATACTTGTGAAGTTTTAATTGAAATTTTCATTTTAGAAGTTGTGCTAATTGAAACTGGAACAGACATCACAACACTAATTGGATTTTATTTTCCAGTGAAATATTCTTCGATTGGTGTTGGCCATTCCCTTATTACTAAAGTTCACTTTAGAATCGGTTTTTATTTTTAATTTACTATCGATTATTATAAAAGTTTTATTCAATGAAAATGAACATTAAATTTAGTTTTCGATAATCATTTTCGTACGTAATCTTATTTCTCAATCTCTATATACACACGATTGTACATAAAAGAGGACATTAAAAAGGGGAATCATTTTGCATTCAAACGAGGCCTTTTAAAAGGAAAAAGACAGAAAGAAAGCCATTTCAGTTGCTTGTTGTAATAATGAGGAAGGGTGAGGTTCGGTAGAATGTGTATGTGTGGAGGGCGAGAGGCAGTTTTCATCTTAGTGCATTGGGTAGGGCAAAGAATAAGAACTCTAAAGTAATATGATTCGTCGCCATAGCAACCCTCTTGTGTTATATATTATCCAAACACATATAAATGTATATAAATGTACACTAAAACTCACACACACAGAACTGTCAGACATTCGCCATAATATATCCAACACACACACAAACACACACATGCAAGCTCTTAGATAGGGTGAGGGGAGGTTGCGCTGAGAGAGAGTTTGTGATAGAGTGGGTGTGAGGAGAGAAAGAGAGACTTAGCATTTACTTTACTGGAGGAACCGATCGTTAATGTGTCAGAAAACATTCCACATTCTGAAGTTATACACAACTTTCAACTCCCCCTTGATAATATTAAGGGACCAAAGGACGAAACACTGTTTCTTGAATGTATTTAAGGTATTTCAATTTGTACAGCACAAATCGTTTTCGGGATTGTGACGAAAGTTTTCAGCCGTTCGACTGAAGCTTTACAAAACAATAATATTACAACATTTAAATTTACATAGAAAACAATGGTGACTATTTTGAAAATAATTGAATTTTTTTAGATTTTGGAAGTTAGGAATTGCCGTTTAACTCAAACAGCCATATAATATTTAATACTATATGATTCACTTCATCATAAAAAATTAAATGTTCACATACCATTAATAAATAATTTTTTACCTGCAATATTATTCTCTTAAAATACTATTATATTGCAATGAAATAATAAACAATATATTTTGTTATAATATAAATAGTTATTGAATTTATTAATCATTTCTATTGAATTTTATAATTTTGAGTGTAAGAGTGTAAAATAAGATATTAATTTTAAATTAAATTTTTAAATTTTTATTTATAAGTTTAAAAAAGATTATTACAAACGTACTTATATACATTGGAATGGTAACATAAAAAAAAAAAATAGGGGGTGGTTAAAGTATCTAGTCAACCACAAGTCTGGTGCAACGCGCATTGCCGCGTTATAGTAAATATATGTTGAATGTCACAAAATGGGTGACCATCTGTGACTATAGCAATCCCTTGACACAGGCTACATCCTTAGGGAGAAAACAGAAAACAAACAAGAAAATAAAAATTATACACAAATATTTGTTGCTCATACTATAAGACCTCAGTTAGAATGACTAAATTGTGTGTGATTAGTATTGTAAACTAAAATTTGAAAATAATGACAAATCATCTAATTGGAAAAATAATTTTAAATTGATTTCTTTTAACAATGATTGATATGAATAAAAGTAACTTTGATTTAAATCCTATGAATATTTTTCTACTATAAATCATAATTACCAATACCAATACTATACTTAATTGTATTTGAATATCAAAACGTATTTATTGTAGTTGGATCAGTAGAAAATGGTTACCATCTATAGGTATTTTGTAATGAAAATATTATAAAGTATAAAATATATGGGGCAACTGGCACATTTATTTGCATAAAATATTAAAATGTACATGCAAAATATTTTCGAAATAAATAGTATATAATATGTATCTACATGACATTTAAATTTTTTAATTAAAAACAACTTCCTGGCATAAATTCTATTTTAAAATAATTCAAAAATGGTTTTACAGTAAGTTCCTATAACATATTAACGTACGAATATTTTACATGGTAATAATTATGAATACCATAATTACCACTTTATCGGATTGCCAGATAAATAAAAAAAAAATTGTGCTATTAAAATTACAATAAAAATAAAATAAACATATATTAACAAATTACAAAGACACACAAGAAATCCGACAAAATATGACATACTAGAATAACTTAATAACCTATTTGTTCACGAAGAAGAAACTATTAACACAATAATATCATTTTCAAATATGTGAAAATTAGTTTAATTTTAATACATATTAAGTTATATCAAAAATTATAAAACATATTGTAATAAAATAAATAATAAGCCACAAGCCAGAAGCCAATTTATTCAGCTACTTCCATATAAATAAAACACAATCACGAAATATTTCATTGAATATTAAATAGAAATATAAAAGCAAATATATAATTATTAAAAGTTAATTTATAAAATATTAACTATTTAAGTACTGTATAACTCATAAGTACTTTAAATGTAAATTTAAAATAAAACTGTTTTAACTTAAATATATTTTTTTAATATATTAAAAGCTATTTTTTATGAGCTAATATTATTTTGCTTTTAATATTTTCAGAATACATTATATTGTATTAAATATAATTTTAGTACTATGTAAAATTCTACGCATTCTTATTTAATAATATACGTATATTGAAAAATATAAAAATCAATATTATAAAATTGAGAATGTTAATTCTCTATAGTTGATTAAATCAATTTTTGTTTTTGATATCATGGTTACTTAATTGTTAAAAAGTCTACTATTTAATAATATTTATGGTGATAAACCTAATTTTGCTTAAAGTTAAATAGGTATAAATTATAATATCTTAAATTTAATAATAATGTTTATAGTTTATACAATCACGTTTGAAGGTATATAATATTAAAGTGATTGGCAGATTCAAAACTTTATAACACCAAGCCGATTGTTCTTGTGATATAATTTATTATACTTGTATAGTATCGATTTGCTTAAAAAACTTTAAACGGAAAAGCTCACTTCATAACTAATACTGACAACTATCTATTTTCTTTTTAAATAATCAGTTTATGTACATATTAATATATTACCTACCTATGTCATAAATAATATATAAAAATATAATAATATAAGAAGTAAAATTATAATATGTATGATATGGTACATTTCAACGACACGCCAATTATTATATTATATTTGCCAAGAATAAATGTAGTTTACGGATGATCATTTTCATGTTTTAAATATTAAACAAGTATATATACAGAAAAAATTAATACATAAACAAGACATTAAAAAATATACATACTATTATTATCATAAGCTAGGCCGCCATCACTTGACAGATAACATTTCAGCAAACCAATACAACGATTAAAGGAGTAAAACAAATATATATATATATATACACACTGTATAAAAGTCTTCCATATTAATATTGTATTATAATTTATTAGTTATACCAATGTAATATTGGTAATATTGTTCACAATTATATTATTGTGTTTGGCAATTAGTTTTCATCGGTTATTTATGATTTTGTGCTCTTTCACTGCAGCGTTATTTATTAATGTCCCAATATAACTGGAATAATGTGTGTTATTTCTTATTTTTTTTTAGTTCTCCTAAATACAGTTTTGGATACTATATGGTCATTAGTTTCAATTTTAATTTACACTTTTTTTTAAATTTTGTCAAAGAGATTAATTTGTTTTATAAAAATTAACATTTTGATATTATTCATTTGGTCTGGTCCGAGTAAGACGTCTAAGTAGAGTCCTTTGTCGAGTTGAAAATGGTGAGGATTATAAATCTGGTGTTTGGTTACATTTTTTTTAAAAATGTATTAATATGTTATGATTCACGCCAAACACCTTATAAATTATAATATAAGAATTTTTTATTAACCAATGGCTAAGTTGTATGTAATATATTTATATTTTCCTGGATTATTTTACAAACCCTAAATATATTTTTTTTTATTCTATTTATTTGTTGTCCTCCTCCCCCTTTTCGCTCGAATTGAATAAAATTTGTATCATAAAATTGATTTGAAAATTCAATATTCTTTCAATTTCAAAATATACATTACATTAATAATATTTATTTAACCATATTATTGTTTGGATTTCATGAAAAAAAAAAAATTGAAAAAAATGTTTGTTAATTTTGCTTTTGTTATAAAATAATATACTGAGTAAACATTATTTATAAAAATATTTTAACGTTAGTGATTTATTTGTATACTAATATATTATCTATAATATATAGTTTCAGATTTTAATCGATTATGTTTTTTGCAGGTTTGTTAATAATTAAAAAATAATTTTTTAAAGATATACTTGTATATACTACAATATATAATATTAATAATTACTAATGTATAGTTAAGTGGTCATTTCGTCATAAAATTCGTTGATAATTTACAAAAATATTATTTAACGATATTTTTAGCAGACAATTATAAACGCAAAAACAGAGTATCATTACATAACATATGTAATTATATTAAGTTTATCAAACATGAACGATGGTTTGCAGCGTGTAGGTTTAATGTGACAACTATTTTAGTAGTATTAATTTGAAGATATTGTATTTTCTTGGACGATATCGCATTTATTATTAATTATTGGTTATATTTAATTTTAGATCATAATTATTCTCAGATTCCATTAGTGTACGCTGTTATTGTACAAAGTTGACTTGATTTAGAATATATCACTTTAAATTTTTATATTTTAATATTGTGATATTAACGTAAAAAACAAATCAAATGGTCTTTTTATGGAAAATATTTTGATGATATCTTCATAGTATTTGATTTTTAAATTTATCATTGGCATAAACGTTTGGAGATTTATACTTAATACATATTTTATTTCATAATATGCAATTTGTGTAATAATAATAAAAATTGTACTGGTTATAATAAATACATAGATTAATTAATGTTCTCAATAACTCCTGTTTTTAATATTACTAATTATTATGAACAACCAATACATTTTTCAAATTTACTTTTCATAAAACTTTAATGATTATTATACATTATCGTTTAATTTTAATTATAAACAATGAACTATTTTTGTAACGAAAGATCTCCTTTGGGAAAGATACCATTATAATATTCCAATGTTAAGTAGTTACTGTTGAGTGCTTTCTGAAGTGCTTGTTTAAGTCTTTATGTATTGTGAAAGCGAGACAAGTATAATTTATAGTTTGTCAAACATAAACTCGCGTTATTCTTTTTAACTTTTTAATTATATCATAATTAAATTAAAAAAAAAAATCTACATTTGAATGAAACTATTCATTGGTTTTAAATAATTATATTTGGCAAACTAATACGATCAATACGAAAAAGAACGTTATAAATAATTCATTATTGACAAAAAAAAAAAAAAAAAAGAACAATGATAATTTATGCAAATTACATATTATAATAAATGTATATTGTAATAATAATTAGTGATAAATATTAGGTATAATATGATGCGATTTAGTATGAATTAAAATTTTAAATTATAAGCTATTACCTATAGAAAAGTACCAACATTAATTTGTGTTGTCATTTTTAGATATATTATTGTAGGAAAATATATGCAGAGGATATATATATATATATACATATAAAATGTATCATGATATGACATGCATTATAATTTATAATGTCATGTACTTGTACGATTTATCTAATCAACCTTTTGACACGTTCGGTGTTTTCGCGTGACAACAGTCCGTGCGACCGTCTGGCGGTTAACCAATTACTTTCAACCCCGTTACCGAGCTGGCGATTAAATACCGTCTGCGAATTATATACCTCTGTTCATATCTGCACATATAGGTATACCTATAATAAATAAACGTCGACGTTAGGAAAAAAAAAAAACTCTAAAACCAGCCGTCTCGACTCCAGACCACCGAGATTGAAAACCATACAGGAACATTACCTACTAATATTATTTCTTATTCGTTCTTATTGTTATTGAAATAAATTAATGAGGCTAAAATCATGAGTCGTATATTTGAACCATCGGTGTACTGGTCGGTTTCGTATAACACAAGAAACCGTGGGAATGATTACTGTAATTGTCGAGAGTATTTTTGCATCGCTGATGCGTTGACGCCACGGAATTTGATTGTTATTCGAAATTGGGCCATAATCAATAATCTATTTATTCGATAATATTATAACGCTATTCGCCGGTTAAAAATGTATTTAAAAACAATGACTCGTAAAAAAAGCTAATGATTTAGTATTAATTTTATTATTTTTATACTACCTACTTTTTTTTTTTTTGTAATTGTCCAGTCTTTAGAGTTTGAATAATTTAAATAATTTCTACACATATTTTTATATTTACTAAAGCAATTATTTGTCATATACATAAAACTAAAAATAAAAAATATAAATATCTCTTTTATTGTACAGTAATGCTGACGAATATAATTATAGTAATTATTATTCGAAAAGTTCTGTCTATAATTTGGATTAGAGAAACCCCTCGTTAACCCTTTTGTACAACATGTAAGTAATTATTCAATGCCCTGCCGCCATTGAACTGTTTTGCTCGATTGACAAAAGAAATCATTACGCTTATCTGCAAACACTATGTACCGAGGGGTTGCATTTTAGAAACGGGAACCGCTCCATTTTATACCATCATAGTGCATCCCTATTATTGAATTCATTGTTCGTTCAGTTTAGCAGATGTATAAATAACAGTTATTGCCACGAAGACTTTGAAAAAAAATCCACTTATGGAATACGAAATAATAAATGATGTTTGTTGTGTGCTTTAATAATAATCGAAATTCGACTATTTAGATCACGTGCTGTAGATATTTTAAATTAATATGTTAGAGACATACATTATCTGAATACTGTTTCTTGTTATATTTTGCAGCTAATTCTAATAAATTCGAAATACTTACCTCTAAAAGTTAGATTTAAACTTTGTCTTTGTGTTCACTGAATTATAGTTATTATAATAATTCAGGTACCTACAATTTAATTGGTAATCGCGTTTTTAGATTATTTGAAATTCAATGTCTTTCATCATTATTCATTAATAAGATATTTTTAAACTGTAGACTATAATACAGTAATTATTTACGTTTTTAATGATTTTGTTTGGTTAGAATTTAAATTAAAAGTTAGAACATCGCTTTGTTTAACAACCAAAGATTAAAGTGTTTTCATGTAATCAAAAATATTTTTAAACTAATTTCATGGTCTACACGAAACGCCTATTATTCATATATGAATGTTTAATATATAATAGTCCGTATCGTTAAAATATTTTTATTTTATTTTGAGAATCCACTATTTTTGTCTTTAAATCAGTATTTATTAGAATTCTTCAATGTCAACTATAAATTATTTAATAATAATTGGAGTACAAAATCTTTGAAATGTTCACATATTTTTTGACATGATATATCATGTTTTATTATGGCATCGTATAATAATATAATATGGTACTATAACTATTAGTATTACTCAATAATTATAAAGTAGTTTCAAATTTAAGTCTACGTAAAATTTTTTTAGTATTAGCTGTTATTAGTATATAACATGTTATACGAACATATATTTATACAACATATATTATATCAACTATATGTGTACAATACTGTATATATGATAACATATTAAAATCTTGGACAACAGTATTATTAATCAATAGCTAATTAAGTTAAATTATTTTTTAAAAATACACTTATTTTTAAAACCTTTTTAAGTGTATAATTTGATGATAGGTGTTTTAATCAAACATGGAAATGGTTTACGTACACCATGGAACTGGTATGTGCAATAAACTATTAGAGTACCTAGTAAAGATACCTACTAGGTACTTTAATAGTTTATTGCATACTTACTCCAAGAAAAAGTGGTGAATAAAATGGAATGATAACATTATTAAACTACCGCAGTTAACAAATAATTTTCACTCGATTTTGTGTAATACTAAGGTTTCTCTTTCTATTTAGGTTTAGCCATTGCGTGGATTTTTTTGTGACGTTCTCGTGGTATTTATTAAAAAAAATTCACCCAGCCCAATACATGTTCAAGGTTCATAGCAAAACTAATAATTTTGTGTCAAATTTCAGCACACATATTGTTACATGCGTCACGTTTTTATTTTATGTCTGACTTGTAAAATATATACATAAAGAGGACGGGTACTTTGCACTAAACGGTCGCCCATAATTTGTGTTGAACTCAAATTAACTGTTGTGGCTCAATTTAATGTCTATCCAACGGTCAAAAGCATATACGATAGAAATCTGGAAATGTCGTAAAAGGTCGGCCAAAATTGTCATTTCCTGTAAACTTGTACGACCGTACTTAGAGTTGTCTGACAAACATTCCAAGACATTTTTAAATTATATATTTGTAGGGCTACTATTAAACGTTTAGTATCAGAATCTTTTTTTGCTAAATAACACACAATCTAGAGTTTAATTACATTTTGTAATTTTGTTTTAATCTTTATAATATACTTATCGATTATATATATATATATATATGTTTGTAAATAATATCTTATCTTATAAAGATTAATCATCTTAAATTCAACATATTAATGGATTGCAATCTTCCAATATTTCTAGTACTTAAGTTATATAAGTGTGTTTTATTATATGTATACTAAAAATAAAATCACATAATATAAACCTTCTTATAATAAATAATATCGCTATTAAATTATTTTTAATTTTTTCAATCATAAAAATTCTGGAATTAATGTCTTGCAATTAGATTAATAACTATGACATAAATTGACAAATATTCACTAACACGTAACTATAACAATAATACTGCAATGATCAGTTAGGAGAAGTTTTAATTTTTGCATAGGATTTTTTTTCATGTAACCCAATATTCTAGGAATTTTTATAAAAACAGGTTAACTTAAGTAAATATTTAAATTTATAGGTTTTCTACATACAATTTTTTTATCTTGGTAACCCAGATATTATTTTGCATACGGTTCTTGAAAGAGTTGGTAATAGCTTGGATTGTCATTTAGTATTATTTAAATGAAGGCTTGTTGTGTAATGTAAAATGTGATTTTTGAGTTTATTTTTATTTTCAGAATTAACTGGAAGAACAAAACTGATTAAAATGTGAAACTAACAGATTGCCATATGTTCTCAATTATTAAAAAATAATAATAATAAATATTCCTATTTCATAAAAGAGTAATTAAAATAAATTATAGAAATTGTTTATGCTTAGATACTTGGAGTAGAATAGTATTTAATCGGAAAAACGTTTTCGTCAAAATAAATCTGTTTTATTTTTATTTTACGAAACAATGGTGGAATCATAGTAGTTCATAATATTTTGTGTTCGGCTCAACAATCAATACATTTATTTACGTCGCGTAAATAAATTGAATAGAATGAAACATTCATGATTACCCGAGTTGGCATTTTCATATAAATTACTTGTATTAAAACGTTATTAGAAAATATTGTATGCGTCAAAGGCACTGTATCATTTGTATTTTATGAGTATTAGTTGTTGTGAGTTACAATTCTACAAAGGGAATAATAAATATAATTTGAGGTAAAGTATTTTGATTTAATACAAATATACAGTATTGCTAGAAACTTAAATCTTATTTTCACACACAGAGAACTATTTCCCGAGAATTTCAAACAAACATATTTATCGACCCGTTTGGCCGACCAAACTCGTTAACCATAAAATTCTTCGAAATAATAACAAGGAATTTTTATTACTTTTTTGTCTTTTCCATTTTTAAAGAATTTTGATCACATTTGCGGAAAACTTAAAACGAAAAATGGTTATTATATAACATGGTAAGTATAGTTAGACAAAGAATGAATATAATAATTATTTTTTTACAATTTATTATTTGTCTTTGTTTTTATCCAAGGTTTCCAAACTAAAAATATTATAACTATATAGAATATAATAAATTAGTTAATATTTTGACAATGAACTTAAACAAAATATTAATCGATTATTTTAAAATATAATTTAAGTTTGGAAATTAATTATTATAGAGCTTGTGATAAACATTTGTCATTTGTACCATTATAATGGAAAATGTATTTTAAGTTTTTGAATTATGTTTTATAAGTTATACCATTAACAGTAATATATTAGGGAAAGAGAAGGATTATAAAAATGGCAAATATAATTTATTGTGTGACATGAAAAATAATTATCATTTATTATTTCATGTTGAAAAGATTAAAAAAGTTTTAAATAATTCAGCAACTATTATGATTCTTGCATCCTTTGATCAATGTTAATGTTTTTGTTACAATAATATATCTTGATAGAAAAGTTTTTCAAAATAAATAACAAAACAACGATGCTATGTCTAAAATCTATTAATAAATTAAAAACTCTATTTATATTTTCTTTAAAAGACAAACATGTGAATAACTTCGTATTTAATTATTTATACTACTTAGTAATTTGTAAAGACTATAATTAATTAATAATTTATCCAACTATACGTCTTTGTTTGTAATATTAAAATGGTGGTCTGAAATAATATTCTACATTTTATTGATCGTTAAAGAAGCAGATGGGTGTGCCGTATTATAATTTGATTAAAAACGTAATTAATATAACGCTTGCAGAGAAGGAAGAATTTCAATTAAATACACAGTAGAATATATTCAGAATATTCGTAGCCTATCGTTACACAGCGATTATGTAAAACATCAATTTACCTTTAACTAGTTTGCCGAAAAATGATTTCCTGCTCACAGAACGAAAAATATATTTTTGTTATTTTAATTAAAGTAGAAAAAATCGTCTAAACGGAGTTGAAATCGACATATTTTGTTCGACACTCGTCGACGACGACACGTAAAACGTTTTAAATTAGAAAACTACTACAGTGTTTACGATGTTTATGGCGTTATAGTAGTGGAATAATACAATTTTAATAATTTATCTTGCATTATGTAAACAGTTACATTTTATACGCGTTGTCCTGTTCATTAGAGTAACGATGGACGTACTCAAATGGACGAATATATTTCATTTTAATATTGTAAGGCATTTTCAATTTACATTTTTATTTGAATATACACGTTTTATGATTTAATACGAGTAGGGACTATCAATAATATTAGCGTAAGGTCAAAAGGTCATGTTTTATATTTTATAGAGGTAAGAAAAGGAATGATTAAAATTGAAATTGTTTTTTCCCTCATATATTGTATGTTTTATATTAAAAATACATAAAAATTATTAATTCTATGTATTATTAAAATAAAAAATAAAATAAAATTCCAAAGTTTTTATTATTAACAAATACTGTTTTAAAGTTGTAAATCGTATTAATAAGGTAGGTAAACTGAATTCGTTGTCGATACTGTAGCTTTATGTCATTTGTTCTTTAAGTAACACTGCACTTCGTAAAATGATATTTATCACTTGGCATTGGATTCTATAAAAAGGGTTGAACTTTATAATATATTATGTGAACGAGTATGACCCTTTTATCAAACAAAACCTCTTACATCGATATGTTACACACACTAATCCCACTTGATCCAGCCATATGCCCATTCTTGTCAGTATTAATAATATCAAAAAGCCCTTGGATTTTTCATTTGCAGATCACTCTCATTGATTGAAAACACGTCGTATCTGCATCTGCTGCCGGACGCAAACAATATTTTATTATGTTGTATGATTTCTTACGTTTGTTTATTTTTTTCATTTCTTTATCGAATTTAAAACGTTGCCGTTGTTAAATAAAGAATTTCATATTATGCACAAATGAAATTTGTTTAAAAAGGTCGAACTCTTTTCAACCCGAACAATTATTATTAGTTCCAACCGTTTTAGAGGGAAAAAGCTTTACCCGACAACTTTGGTTATTATACCAAACTTTAGTTCGAATTATATTATCGCGAAAACTTTAAAATATCATGAATAAAAATTATAAATTGTATGCATATATAGGCAACAGAAAATACCAAGCCACTCTGCCTGTCGCGTCCCTTTCTCTCCTTTCTTCCCTTATTCTACAATAATACAATCATCTTTCTTTTGCCAGCTCCTCCCCTTAACCCCAACCAACACCACGTTCTTCTTCTTATTTTTTTATTATTAATGCAGACTTGTAATGGAATTTTACTTGTACACACAAGCTCTCTTCAGATGAAGAATTTCAATATTTCCCCTCTTCAAACAGAACCATTCAACAACCGCAGACCATGCGGACAAACTAAAACCATCATTTATTAAAATCACTCCTCCGCCTCTTCTTTCTTTCTCCACCGTCTTGTTTCCAGATGGGATTAAAACCTTTTCCATCGTCATGTTATTATCTTAATGGACTTTTTTGACCCCCGTTCCCCGCCCCATATTTTATGCCCATAAGCTACAAATCAAAACTATTTACTGCGTCCAATAATATCTCTATATTACAGTTGTTGCCTTTACTAATTATTTCCCCATGTGCTTTATTCGTATAGTAATGTGAAGCAAACGTGATTTCCCCTATTTGTTGATGCGAAAAATAATATTTCAGCTACAAGTCCAATGTATTCTTGAAAAAAAAAGCAAACAGATATAAAATGCATATAACAAAATAATATACACATTAAACATTAATTATTAATGAAGATAGAACAGGCAGGATTGAATATCCTTTTCAAATATAAGGCATTACAAGTTTTATGTCCTGAAAATTCAAATTTGAATATGCATATCTGCCATTATAAATAATTATAAATATGATAACTCAGCAAAATTATTCTATAATTTATTTCGTGTAATTAAATTTATTTGCTTTTATTTTTTTAAATCGATGTACATATTTTTAATAATTTAGTCAAAACAAATAACAATAAAATCGCCTTTTGTTTATTACTGAGTTTAATAAAAATTAAAATTATGATGATTATTGTAATTTACAACTTTAAAAACTCGAAAGTGAGTTTGAAACTCGATGCCAATTTTTATTTTTCATTTTCATTATAGTTTATACTAATACATGTTTGAATACATATTTCAATATCCATAATCTTAAAATATTTAACTTTGGTGTAGTTTATAATATTAAATATTATATATATATTGGTAATTTATTTATTAAAGCCAAAAAATATAGAAGTTTTAATACATTAAAAATGTTACGGATATTAAATTTTATTTTGTTTAGTCAATTATTCACAATTTCGTTTTGACATTCGAGATAAATTAACTATAATTCTTTACAAAATATCTTTACAAAGAAAATGGAAAAGGTAAATTATTCATGACAACTAATCGCATTATAAGGAGGTATGTGTTATATTTCATATTTATATATAAATTACTGATTGTTAATGGTCAATCATTCGAAAATGTGAAAAAAAAAACATTACATTATAAATACTTACATAATACTGAAAATAAAAGGTTTAAAGCAGTAAAATTATATTATAAATATTCGTGTCACCAAACATTTAAAGTAAACATAATTTTGTATTGTTAATGCAATAAATAAGTACGATTTTATATTAAAATTTAAATTGAATTCTAATACAATTTTGTACACATGACAACATCATGTCAAGAAAACTGTACGCAGAACCATTTGTACTGAAAATTTAATTTTAGCAATATTATAAACTTTACATTAATTCTATCATTTGACATTATTGAATTAAGTACTTTTTCCTCGTACACAATGATAATTGAATTTAAAAAAAGTATGTAAAATAAAATTTATGATGCGTAGAAATGTTAAATATTATAATTTTGAGGAATTGCTTTAATATCTAATTTCTGTTATCGAAATGGGAATGATAGCAATTATCGTAATTATCGTGTGATTCGCGTACCAAGCAGGTGTAAAATAATCGCTTTAAAAAATATATTTTTACGTATAGTTTAGGTACATCTACAATATACCTTGTAAGTATTAAATAACCTTAGAAATGTGGCCGAACATTATTTCAAGGTTATAAACCTAAAAGTCTACAACGATAGCTTTCTGAAAATTGGACTCATTAAAAATAACACCCTATATTATGAACCTTTTGTATCCCCCAGACTCGATCAACTACGTACTCTCCACACCCCTTTATTCACGTAGGTAAGTACACTATATCATTAGTGCGAGGATGTTTTTATTACCTTAAATCCTCCTACCTTAAAATATGAGTAAATAGAGGACGTATATTATAATGTAATATCTTTCAAAAAAAATTATGCTATTTTATGTTAATCGAAAACTCGTAAATGGTTAAGTGAAAAGCATCAGATTGTTATCTGAAGTGGATAGGTTTAGATCATCAGTTTTTTTTCATTTTTTTTCACGAAGTACGAAAATCGATTTATTTTTATGAGGTAGTTTTTTTTTTTTTGTTGAGATGATGGGTATTGGATAAATCTTTAGGTGCATCACGCTGAAAGAAAACACTTATATCTCATAATTTAACAATAAAAAACAATATACCTGTATTACATTTTATTACTTGATCGTAGAAATTATATAGGTAGGCATATTGTGTTCATGTTAAAAATGTTCAATGTGTCCACTACTGAGTGGATTTTGTTTTTAATCAAATCATTCTCATCAAACCTAAATCGCGTATCTGTTTTGAATTTAATATGTATAGATTAAAGTGTTACTAACGAAAAAAAGTAAATTATCATAATATTCATTTTTAATTATTGTTATTAGATATTATATTCGTATATACCTATAGTCTATACAATATTACAATATTATTTTACTATTCTTATTGTTTATTAATTTTTTTAGACACTAGAATTCCTTCAATCGTAATGTGCTATATGTTATAATCAATTGTATAGGGTTTTAAAACAAAAAAAATGAAATTTATACCCATTAAGGAGGCATTGCATCAGGCATAGTCTGACGAGCAACGCCGTTATTCTTGTCTACATTGACGCATAGAATTATTATGCAAGGGACTTGTCATAATTAAACGTAAAACTACAAAAAATAATATATCAAAAATTAAATTTTTTTATTTGAATAAAATATATATTAATCAATACACTTCACGCTTTCGTTTGGGTGGTATATTGTTCATGATTTATTAAATAATGTTTTATCTATGTTAATAATATTGTAATTTAGCGATGTCAACTTTAATAAAATGTACACTAGTTTAATACATCAATTTAATAAAACTTGTTTTATAATTTAATGTTTTTTAAATGCAAATGACAAATTTATGTACAAACACCGAAGAACTTACTTATTCAATTTTTAATAAACTAATAAATAACAAACGTTTTAATGAACAATATCTTTTAATACAATCAACATATTATAAAGTACTATTTCGAATGTTTTAATTGAATTTTTAATTTAAAATTTTATTATTCCTTTTTCCTTTAATGAAATATTCATTCTCTTCTCAGAATGTTTAGCGTATGAATTAAAATAAAACAATATTAGTTGTTTGACTCAGTTAACCTAAAAGTAACATAGGTACACGTTTATAATTTATCAGATTAATTAGTCGCTTTGTTTTATATGAACTAGGTTATGTGCCTTCTGGCTCCTATTCGTACTATTGAAATCAATTTATGAATGTATATACCACTTTTCATATGAATTATTTGTATAATTGTGCTGTTAAATTTTACATTCCAAAAGTGTATTTATGTTTTATTCTTTTATTTTTTTTGTTTATAAATTTATATAAAATGGATTGATTTATATTTTTCAGTTAGAAATGTTATAAATATTCCAAATTGTAATTAAACTAAAACAATAGCTTCAAATCTGATTAAAATGTAAAATGCATGGAATAGTTAGCTGTACGGAATTCCTTTATAGGGATCCGAGCTTGAAATATAATTTTTGTCTTTCAAAACTATTTGTATTTACTAAACAAAAGGTCTGAAAACAAAACGTTTCAACATTTCTTATAGGAATTTAAATACGTATTGAAAATTATCTACGTGTAATGTAATATGCAATGGATAAAACTATTTAATATAACAAATTACAGAAATTAATAGATATTTTTATTTATATAATATATTATATTTTACGCGACATTATTTCCGTTGGCGACATTCTCTCGTTACCAATTAATTATAGTTGTCCAATAAAATATTATGTGTCAATTAGAGAAATTGATAAATCAATGTTTATTATTTTATATTTTATTATACTTAGTTGGTATTTTGCGGGTGGTATTGCTATGGAACAGTAATTCATAATCAACAGTAGACAATACATATTCAGCAATCTAAGTAATTAAAAAATGTAAATGGCTGTTGCCATACCTACAAAACAAAAGAAATAAACACATTTTCTGACTCATAGATAACATTATTGTCTTTGAAAACGATGAAACATAAAATATGTAATTAGTAAGTAGTGCGTATATAGTCTTAACCGAAACAAATTATACCAATAAGAAAATTAAAGTCTTGTGTAATAATAATGCATATGCAATATGTATATATAATAGATATATACTGTTTTAATTCATTAACGTTCTACGATGACTCATTTAGGGCACGAATTTTGTGGTAGGTGAAAAACAATATAATATTAAAATATTATAACGTCATTATTATTTATTAATAATATAGGTACAAGGACAGATAAATAAATGAACTATTGAAACCATTTTGTGGTTAACACAAATATTAGGTTACAGAGTTTTTCACACATTTTCTAAGCAATTCACCCGGAAATAAAATAATAATCGTATTAATCCGCGCTTCTATTTATAATGACTTTCGAATAAAACCTTTCGTGAAAATGAATATAACCGGCAGGATTGAGGATTAGAATTTATTTCGTCCTACTCTGGTCGACGATAAAATATCTCGAGCTTAAAAAAAATTAAATCGAATCGAATATTATTATATTAATATGATTATCACTCTAACGTATTTTTTGCATATTTTCAAATTAGCCGTAATGCCCGTAATCCTGCGCGACAATCGTCGAGTTTTTCGCGTTGCGGTCGAAGCTTTGTGTATGTTCATCTCCCGCGAACCACATAATAATATTATATGTATTTCATTGTATACATTTATATTACCGTTTGCAGTGTGTAAATAAAAAGACGGACCGCTTATGGCGGCGGCGGCGGTGGGGTGACTTGGCCATGAAACTCAGACGAAAATCAGGGGAGAAACGACGACATGTGGCCGGTAATGTCCGGATGATGCACCTGGTGCGAAATGTCAACACCTGTTCGCCCGGGGGGGTTGTTCTATTGTTTTATTATAAACGACTTTTTCTTAAATATTTTCTTAACTGACGCGTTCCCGTGAGAGTTTTTACCTACCTACCTACCTAAAACAACAATACCTAATAATAATAGAATAATGTGATACAAGACGTATATTACCATCACTAGCAGTACTTTTTTGTTTGACGCAATAATATAACGTATAAAATTGATACAGCGACGTAATTTTATGTTTTTTGCACAAGAATACTGTACAAATGATCGATGCTTAGATAATAATATTGTTAAGTATTGTTAACACAGTGGAACCGATAACATATTATATGATATTTCACTGAGCAATACTATGACGTTGCAGTGTTCTAATAGTTTCCAAGCAAGGAAATTATGTATACTCCTTTATTTTACAACTTTTAATCGTCTAATAGTGGCGTAGTCGCCAATTGAGACAAACATACCTATCGAATATCGACGGTTAGGTTAAAATATTATAAATCGAAAATGTATAATATAATGAGTTGCTATTATCGTTGTTCGCGCTCTCGATATACGGTAGGTGCAATTCAGGTTTACAATATTATTTCTAATAATACACGACACCATCGTTTTCAATTTTCGTTTAATGACCTGTGTCGAAAATAATTCTATAATATGATATTCGGGTCATTTAATTTAAAATCATATTGTAATGTCCAACAACGAAAACATACAATGTTACAAATGCAATATCTTTAATTTATTGGATTTCTGTGTATTAGGTATACGTTATTTGGATTTTAAAATTATTCATAAATTATTAATATTTGTCAATAAAAATATGTAGTGAGTCCAATAGATAAAAATATATAAGTATTTTGCATATTTCCATGAAATTGTTGACTATTTTCAAAAACAGAGTCGAACTTTGATTAAAATATATTTACTTAAAAAATAACGGTATGATAAAATTGTTTTCATTTAAAAGGTTTTCGTTTGCATTAATAAGTAATAAGTTTAATACTATATCGCCACTTAAAGTATGCGTGTATAATTACTATAGGTATTTATAGTATGTAACTAGCAATTAAATTTGAACATAAATACATAAAATTATTATTAATTACCGTATGGTTTTAATAAATCAGTATCGATTTATATTTTTTGTTTGATTGCCTAATAGTTATTACTTTTATAAAGATACACTTTGTAACGGTACATTTGATTATTATGATAAGAAATCAAAAGATGATTGGAAAATTATTGTTTCAGTCAGTATTGGAAACGTTTAATACAAACATGAAAATCGTTTCTTATCCGCTACAGCAAATGAATGCAATTTTATCAAAGACGCTTTTCCCGACCGGGCGGCGCCTTAAGCAAGTTCGTAGCTTGCCAATAACGTTAATAATATTCTGGCCTAAATAACATTCAACATTTGAATACATATTATTAGATCTCATAACAATATACTTGAATGAATTAAACACACGCTTAGAATATATACATTATATAATGCAGTAAAATATATATATAATCATTTTTGTATCGGGTACGGACTACTATATTCAATGCATTGTTAAACATAATATTTATCTCGATACGATATATACATGCGAAATATAATCTAATATTCGATACTGCGCCACAACTAGGTACTTAACCTATAGTAGTTATGCATATTGTATTGCATAGTTTTTTCTTTATTTGTTAAGTACCAGTCGTTAATACAATATTTGATTTTACATACGACTTTTGAAACGTATGGTGAAATAATTCGTCTTTCACAAGAGTTTACTTTCCTTTTCAGATCTAACACTCTGTGCCATTGTGCAATCTAAACACAGCTATATTTATATAATATGATGTATTTGGCATGTCCATAATAATAATAATTTTGATTTTTAATTCGTTACAATAATACTCTAAGTATTCCAAAGTTAATTGTTGAATAACATATACGTACAAACAATAATTCACGTAATGTCTTCTGTTTAACTATTTGCCACTCAGTAATAGGTATCTCAAATTCCTACAAGTTGCGTTCAGAAATACAATACGTTTAAGGAATCAGTGCGATAACAATGCGAATGAATTATTCGAGTTCCACGTTAGTACTAACCGAATTTTTATTTACTCGGCACACACTTATTTTAATAATTTTTTGTGCATAATATCTTGTTTCGTAATATTCGTGACTTAACAGCCGTTCGGGACTCTCCCCTATTATTTTCATTTTTTCAACGTTCATAATAATAAAAAAAAAAAAACGCTCCCTCCTATATTGGCACGGTTTCTTCACCTGTCTCCATTAAACGAAAAAAAAAAATTGGTTCCATTGCTGATTTATGCGCGTACATTGATTCGCCGCTTTTATGTTATATAATAGTCGCGTATCTTATTTGTACATAAAACATTTTCTATAATAAAAAGTTATATTATATAGAAATATACATGTTATTTAAATGACAAAAATAGTTTATTTTCTGTCGTAAAATATTGCATGAATAGAAAATAAACACTATTTACATTTTACAATACCTACCTTTTTCATACTTTAGTAGTTTTTTTAGTAATTTTCTCATGTTTTTAATATATTTCAATTACCATAATATTCTTATATGAATACTTTGTCTTGATATATTATGAACATTTGTACGAGACGATATTTATTTAAATATTAAGAAATGTTTTTTTTTATAATTACTATTTTAATGGAATTTTAAATGTAATATTTAAAATAAAATGAGATAATTAATTTTTTATGTAAATATGATACCTGCATATTTACTTTCTTTGTGATTAATACATATTTTTATGATACTCAATTTATTAACTTATGTTAAAATAATGCAAAAATACCCTTTTTACATTGGCAAACCTGCTCTTGTATTGAGGTGTATCATCCCCTTTGAAAAAGAGTAATTTGGGGACTATAACGCTCCCCTATTTAGTTAACAGCGGAGTTCAATGGCCTTTAAAAGAGATATTTCAACATGTCAAATCACACACAATTACCTTTATATTAATATATTATATTTTATTAGGCTATAAATAAAAAATATAGCCCAAAAAGACAGTAAGAATAATCAAATAATTATTATACCTACTGTGTATTAAGAATTGTTTTGATTAATTATATTTTAAACAATTAATATGCATTAGTTATGTTATTTTTACATATTTTTAAGCTTTAGTATTTTTAATTTAAATATTTTTATTGGTACATGAATATTAGTTTAAATTTTAATGTTTATGCAGCTGTTTACTTACGTACTTATAATATACAATCAAACCGAATCAATATAACATAATAATATAATTTAGACACATTATTTTATAATGGTTTATGAATTACTAAAAAATAATAATGGTTATGTATATTATATACAGATATATATTATATGCGCGCGTGTGTGTGTGTCTATATTTTTTAATTAATGTTGGTTACAATATATTGAATATTTATTAAGTATGCTGGTTTATAATGAGAATAATTATTTAACAAATTGATTTTGTGTAAACCACGAACCAAAAATAATGTATAATAATTAAATTTTACAAATTATTGAAAATGCTACGATTATTTTATAAGAGCCATAATATGATATAAAATTATTAAATATAATATTAAGCATAAGTACCAAAGCTTTTTTTTCTAATCAAATTAATTATTGTAAAATTTAATTTGTCATATTTTCCATCAGTAGAACCTATACGCATAAGTAGTTATTTTAATAATTAAATTATCTACTTGTATGTAATTTTTATTATTTTATCAAATTATAGTTTTGTTTTGAATTTTGTTCAATACATAGTATATATAAAATATTATAATTAATATTATTGCACGATGATATATATTCTAATGAATACGTACCAGCAATCAAGGTTATATATTTTTCATTCTGTTAAGATTTTTTGGTTCTACGTATAATCATTTACAGTGAAATCTTTCAGTGTAAGATAATTCATGTCTAATGTTAATTTACATATATTTGTATTTATTTTTATTGAAATTTATTTACATATTATTGATTGTAAGTGAACAAATTTGTTTTGAAACCAATTAAAATCGTTGTAAATATAGTGCTCGGCAAACAAATGTATTATTTTTGGCGCAAACTTTGTTGGGCGACAAACAAAAGGGCATTTATGTCGGATAATTGCTCTAGAGTTTTGTTAAATCGCATAATAAATATATTGTTGAAAGTTGAATGGGAGCCAGGAAAAGGAAAAACATATTCGTTTTTGGCTTTTGAATAAATAATAACGCGAGAGCAAGCCTGTTATTTCCTAAGGGAATGCCAAAATAAAACGTAATTTTCGATACACAAAAGTAACAGGGGAAGTGTCAAGTACCGACGATAACACGAGTATAATAATATAAAAAGAATTATTTTCAAACATCAATAAAATAAAATGGTGTACATACTCTATACAGATGAAGGGAAAACAATTATTCACATTTTATCGTAAACTCGCGCTAGTTTATTCCAGCAATACTTATATTAGCTTACATTTTATAAATTACTAAACATATTAGCATACAAAATGTTTCTTAACTCCGGAGAAGGAATTTAGTTATTTAAAATCTTATGTTTAAATTCATATCAACTAGTTTGCATTTTAATGAAATATTCACTAGGTATTTATTATGTATGAAATATGTGCATCAAGATAAAAAAAAAAATAGATTTTTATTTGCGTCAAAATTTATATTTTCCATAAAATATGTATGTAATATCATCATATGATCTTCTCGTAAATGTAATTTTTATTGATTTGACAAATAATAAATTATTTCAGTTAACCGTCCTGTGTTTTGTTCTCTTTTAGATAAGGAATATGTATCTCTTCTGGTGATTGAATGATGGTTATGTAGAATTTATTATGTCTTTTTCTCCCAAGTCACATTTCTAGATAAAATTTTCTGTACTAAACACTCGTTGAATAATATAATTGTTGTTCTTGAATTGTGATCGTGATTGTTAAACTTAAAATTGTATGTAAAGTTTTCTTTATTAATGTTTTAGCATATCAATAAAAATTAATTTTAATTAAAAAATATTTATTAATAAATATATTAATAAATTAATACTAAAAATGTTACACAATACCTCAACATTTGTGAAAAACTGTAATAATATTTTAAATCAAAAATTAAATTTAAAACATATAATTACGATTACTTTTAAGTTGTATATTATACTATAATATATTCTATTCCGATTGATAATAATATAATACATATCAATAACGGCTTTTAAATTATTATATGACTACTATTTATTCAACGATAGTTATATACTTGTATGCACTAACACATATCAGATAATAATAATATAATACTATCTAACATAATCTGGAAATAAAATAAATTTAAATATTAATAGGTATATTTATTTTTTAATACAAACACTTCTTATAGATTAAGATAAAAATAACAATGATATATCTCAAAATTAGCACCCAGAATATAAACTTTGAGCAGCTGAAAATAATATAAATAATAATATAAGACTTAAATAAGGTATTCAAACTGCTTATACAATTATGCACCCCATTAATCCTTTAGATTTCGATAAATCTTAATATCTGGCATTAAAGATAACAGTACCATCTTGAGATTTTTAATAAGTTTCGCTTTAATTGTAATTAGAGTGGTGGATATATTGATTTTACAATGATCTGTGTTTTATTTTCAGAAAATTTTTCAAACTATATTGTATTTAAAAATTCATAACATTTTTAATATTTTAAAGCTTAATACAATGAATAATACTGATTCTTCTAACTAGAATTGTAAAAAAAAGCTCTGTACATTTTTTTTTTATGTGCGTTTATAGTTAAATTTCGATAACATTTTATATTTATGCGTAAAATCACGATCTATCATTATTTGATTTTGGTTTTTAAATGGAAATCAAAGGTTAGACAATTAAATTAAATTTCTATGATCTATATTCAATTAAATGTCCAAAATATTTAAATCAATTTTAAACTTACCTTATCCAATCAATATGACCCTCTTAACTCAAAATAATTGTTCGTATAGATTGATTTATAATTTAATTCTAATTTAATACATTTTGACATCCATGATGGAACTTAAAAGTTAGGTTACTGTAATAGTGAGCTACCCAATGATGAGTTAGAATCAAATCTGAGTACAGTAGAGCGATTACGGGTCCAATTTTATTTTTATAAATAATTGCTGATCCTTATTATTAATATCTCAGTTGAATGTCCAGAACAAAAACCAATTAACTTTACTATGTTATTGATTAAATACTAAAAACGAATTTAATCTAATAAGATAAATATACAATTTATGTTTTCATATCCCATTCATTTAAAATATAAGTCAATGACTATTTAAATTCTAACTAACTGCTGTTCTAAAAAGTCAATTGACCGTCATTCAAATTTCAAAATCTGTTATTTATTAATTGAACATTTTTAATGGTAGGTTTCAGATCATTTATTAAGATTAAATGCCAATAAAATGTATAAGTGATAAATATTTTATCACTTTTCGGCCAAAATAATATTTTAATTGATTTTACAAGCATATGAAATTTATTTTTCGGTCGATTTTTTGCAATAAATGTTTCATAATTTTTAACACTCTCTATATATATATATAGAAGCGCTAAAATTATACTGCAATACTGTAATACTTTTTAAGTGCGAGCAAACATTTTATATTCAATTTATTTATTTACGAACGCCGTCGCCAGCAAGAATACACAGTAGTATTTAACAACGGTTTTATTTTTGAAGATCCAGTAAAAACTGCATTATAGATTTACAGCGATATAACATATAAATGCGTTGTTTACCGAGAATCCGCGCGTATTGTCGGAATTATTTTTCAACGGAAAGATATTTCATTTCGAAATACTGGCGTATTCTTAAAATATAATATATGAGCCAATGAAAGTTTATGTAATACCGATGTACATTAAACTTTGACGACACACATAAACTATATGCATATATATATACTATAATGTTAAATACGCGTTATAATATATACCTACTGCTCGTATATGCTTGCGAGACGCGTTTTAAACGGTTCTTCGGTATATTATGTAACACAAGAGCTAATCGTTATAATATAATATTGTATTATGTATATGTAACGCGGTAATAATTACAACTGGTCCGCGTTGAATCGATACGTTTTATTATGATTGATGTTAAAATACACAAATAGCTTGGCCCGCACCAGAAAAACGTACTTGTACCTACGGCTTGTACGAGACGTTACTGTAGTGCACGTATAACAGTGTATGATACGCCGTGTGTCTTTCGATCACGTTTGGATAATTACGCCTATATAACTGGTTGACTGCGCCGGTCGGATTACTGTAAGCTCGTAAGCTCGCTTATTCGTATAGGGGAAAATCAAACTCATAAGAGGAGCGAAAATACCGGTGCAACGATCTTTTAACTATACGTTACAGCGTATTATATACAACACGTATTATCCATAATTGTACACACAATGTATCGTGTACCTATTACACGCGGGGTATATATATATATAGTAGTCACGTACTGCAATTAAAATTCAAAACCACGTGGTTAGGTCGCACGACAGTAAAAACTCTTTGATTTGTCTAAATATAATATTAATATGTTTCTTGAAATAAACTTATACTGTGAACGTTACTATTTTGTTTAACGTCTATAATGTTTAGTTATAAAAACAAACAGTAGTTTTATAAATACACATACCTATATAACCATAATAATTTATAAAGTTGTTGGGTATTATTAAATAAAAAAGAAAAACAGATAACCACATTATAGGCGAAACATATTGTGAATGCCGCACGAATACATGATGTATATATAAGTATATAAAAAAATTGCCAAGGAACACATTCTGATGTATAGTATGGCCTTAAAGTGCACCTCATTATTGAGTAGGTAACTTTAATGGATGTGTTATTCAATGATAAATCATTGTTACCTATATATACGAAGAACGATTCTATGCGGATATGATGTATCAGTTTCTATTTCTAAAGATATATCATAAATTATTTATGTTACCGTTACTAATTTATTTTTATATGTATAATACGTTTAATAGATGAACTCTTTTTTGTCAAGCACATTGTATATAATAAATAATAATTTCAATAATATAATATATTATTGTAATTAACTTTTAAGTCAATACTAACATACCTACAAACCGTAACCGTGTAACGTTGTGAATAAGTTTGTGATATCAATAATTTAAAATTAACCTATTATATATATTTTCATTGTGTATGAAAAAAAAAATGTAATAGTTGAAGTTTTTAAGATAATATAGTATTTTTTAATAACAAATATTTTTTGTGAAAAAATGCTTATTTTACGTTTGAAACTTAAAGGTAATCAAAATTTGAATTTCAAACGCTCATACAAAATTAATGCTGATTTATGCTTTTTTTTATACTAGTAATAAAAAGTTAAAAAGAATCTTGTTTTACAATTTTTTTTAGTGTACCTACCCATTCAAATTCAAAATGTTATGGATTTTGATCGCAAAATAATAAGCAAAGGTTCGTAATTTTGTCAAAGTTTGAAATTCAAAGGATTATAAATAATTATAAGTATGTTTTTTTGATATTTTTCAATTGCTGAAGGAAAAAAATATAATGAAAGTTGTATTATATTATTAAATTTTTTGACTTAAGAAAAAAAAATAATCAACATAAAAACGAAAAAAAGGAATACAATCAAAATAATATAAAATGTCTGTAAATAGCACAAAAAAGATACAATATGATTTGAAAATTAAATCATGTTTAGAAAATGTAAATAGAAATATTTATCGAAAATTTCAAGTATCTTTGAGTTATTTGTATGTTTAATAATTACAACAAAATCGATCTTATTAAAATTTGTTGTTGCATAAATTCCTGCTTATCCACGGTTTTACGATAATTTTCATTCCTTTTTAAAAAGTACTTTATCCAATTTGCTATAAAAAAAATACTCATGAAGTTGGTAAATCAATCATTTTTACTACTCTAAATCATGATATTGAAAAATAAATAATAAATAAATAAATTATTGTAAAACATATTTTATGTGTTCATTGCTCTGCTCACAATATATAAATGGTATACAAAATAAACAGTAAATGTACATGATAAAGTTTTATGGTATACTACTAATTTGAATCATAAGCTATATAATATAAAATAATAGTATACAAGTTTTCATATATTTTTAAAGATACATAAAGACTTTATGATTTACGTATTTTGTAACTAAAATCTGAGAAAATATATTTGTATATACATAAAATCGGTACTTTTAATATTAATTAGTTTAAAGTTTACTTTTGTTTTATATTTAAAGTGTATTTTTCTTCAATAAAACCAATTTTATTACCCTAATAATAATGCATTTAAATCGTTTTACATTATTTTTGTACTTAATTATTTTTTTAATCTAAAAGATAAAATAACTTTAAACATAAATAAAGTCGATTAATTATTCATTGAACTACTGAAGCACTGAATATGCATTTGGGTCAATTCATCTTGTAATGTAATAATATATCTCAAGAAATTATAATCACAAATGTATTTAATGTATATCAATATTAAAAAAAAAAACTCGTCGAGTGTCATTCAACTCAGTGCAGGATATTATTATTTATTATTACAAATTTAAAAGCAATGGTAAATTATTCAGTAAAATGTCTTTGTGAATTTTAGTTATAATCGAATTTTAGGTGTGTATAGTAATTTTTCCAATACGTTGAATAGTTTTCAGTTGTTTATTTAAACTCCCGGGTATATTATTGAGAAAATTATCTATTCTAAGTACTGTCAGACAAGGTTAAGAATATTTAAGATTTTTCAGTTAACTTTTGCTACCTTTTTTACTAGCAATACACTCTTTCCAACTATACTTTTAATTAAAAAAAAAATACTGAAATATATATTTTTAATTTTAATTGTCAAATAATGACAATAAAATCTGCGAAAAATATATCGTAATAAACATCTTATTGTTCACATTTGTAATTTTGATTTTAATTATACATTTCTCCATAATATTTAAATACTATCAAATTTTATATTTATCATACTATCTAGAAAAAAACATTTTTTTTTTTTTTTTGTAAAACAAAAAAACAGAATATTTGATTATGAGAAATTTAAGTATATTTTTTTTTACCATGGCATTAAATCAAATTACAAAAATAATTGTATTGAATTTTATTGTTATTTATTTTTATAGGCTTATATATAATATATTTAATGTATTAGTATTATACTCGATTGTTTATTTTATTAGATTACGTTGTTCAAATAATTTGTCAAAGACATATTTATTTTATGGATTTATAAACTTTATTGTTATTACTTATTATTATTATTATTATTATTATTATTATTATTTAGGTTATTTCATTTTATACAATTTATTAAAATTGATTTTATTTCATTTAAATTTAATATGTTAAATTTAATTATCTTTTATATTTTTCTACTCATAAAAGAATTTTTGAAATAATCTAGAATCGATTTTAAAGGAAACTTCAAGAGTAATATATTTTCAGACATTCACATTCTTCATGCAATTCTTTTATTTTCTTATTTAAACTTTATAACTTTAAGCGAGAGAAGTTTAAAGATATAAATTATATTTATGTTTCCCTTACAATCTTCTAAACAATCTCATTAATTGTCAGAAGTTTTTAGCTTATTTGACTATTTTTTAGTTGAGGCTTTTATATAACTAGGTCAAACAATTTATTTAAAATATCTCACGTCCCATACTGTAATCATACTTTAATGGTACATATTACATACTCATAAAGAATGTTAGTTAATATTAAGCTAATAATTTTATACTTTTGTTCGACTTAATGTACCTAAATTTTTTTAAAGTATATTATGTAAAATCAATTACTTGGTACACAATAAATTACTGATAAAATCTTATATAACATGATATAAATAAAAACATATATTATTTTAGTCAAAATACAATTTAAATCCATAATATATAAATTTAATTAATTAAATTAATTCGATATATAGAATTTATGATTTATGTGCAGAATAGGCAATAATGGTTTTTTGAATTATTCTTAGGCACATATAATATTATAATACAATTATTAACTAGACGTTTTTATTTAACATATTTTAATTTCATTAGGTTTCAACCACATATTGTTGACTTACCGTTCAGATATTGACTTAAGTATTAATAGACGCTGATGTAAAATAATAATAATAATAAGTAATGTTATGATATTCAAAATAATAACCACTAATACTGTATCTATAATAATGTTCCGGCCTGAAATCAAAAGGACTGAACTTAATATTTCGTTTTGTAATTGAGGAGTAAATAATACTTAAAGTTCAATGTTTAATAATGTATTTATTTCTGACTTCTTACATAAAGTACATTACTGAACGTTGAGCGCGCATTTTCGAGTATCATAATTTTATGGCATTACATTGTTTTCAAGTAAAACACACTAGAATAAAATTGGCACTTTTCCAATTGTGAAGTTTATGTAATAAGCAACTTATACAACAAACATATTGATTTATTTATCAAATGATATGATGCTGTGCCCGGTGAGATAATCAGACACTCGTAAATAATGATATTAACTATATAAATAACAAATAAGTACAATTTATAAATGATCGACGCCTTACATTAATGCACTCCTTAATACAATATAACGTAACCGATATAAAGGATAATTGTTCCGTATAAGTTGCCCGTTAATAAATTGCACATTCTATACAAATAAATCATTATATTGTTCTTATAATGTAATTTTAACATTGTAATCGTTACAATACAATATAGCAACAAAGAATAAGTTTAAAAGTATTTTACCACCATCGCGACGCGTTGTGTCATATACTGTTGAAGATTTTTTTTCGTTCTTTACTCGAGAAAAATAAAAGCTGTAAGATAAACAGTTGTTATTATTTTTATGTATTAATTAATTAAGACTTTAAGTATATATTTGTTGTTTAATTTTATTCGTTTTTTTCTTCTTAGTTTAGATTTATTAAGATCTAAAGTTGTATAATATAAAAAAAAATGTTGTAAGACTATAGGTAGAGATAAATTAAGTATCACACCAACTACCTCGGTAACGTGATTATCTTATTATTTATTTATCGTAATAATAATATTATTATAACTTATACAAAATGAATATACTACTTATATATTTTTATCACCTACCGATAAATGTAGTTAAATATATAATATACTAATATAGTCAAGTTTATTGATATTGAATTAAACTAATGAATATTACACATTAATTCATCAAAGTATATTTTCAACTACAATTATTATTTGTAGTTATGAAACAGTTAAAAGAGGACATGATGTGTGTTTTCTATTTAGCAGAATCAATTTTGTGTAGTCGATTTTAATATAACAGTAAATTAACTAATTATAAAATTTAAATGTAGAAATATTATCTTATAGTTCTCTCGCAGAATACTTTTGGTATTTTAATTTTAAAGCGAGTTAATAAAAAATAATAACTATTAATACGTATGTATATATAAAACGAAAAAAATCTACAAAAAAACATTTCAGATAATATTCTTGATGATTGATCAATTTATTTTTTGTTTAAAGTGTGTTTTGTTGAGAAAAAAAATGTTTTTGCTATGATTTAGGTTTGTAATATTGAAATATTATAACAAGCGGTAATAACGTGCTCTTATATAAAAAGTGGTCGTGGATCCACAAGAATGGATTAAGTACCTATTGGACATAAGTCATAACCATTCCAGAAATTCAGTGGGCTGCTTTCTTTATTATCTATTTGGCGTAAAGAGGTAGAAATGCGACAACTTATGTGTGAAAATATGAAAAATGATTGATAAATGGTAATATTATTTTCAATAATTAAAATTATAATATTGTAATCATTTTATTCAGGTGATTATTAATTATTATCAATTATGGCTATAATAAAATGATCTACTGTAAATGGCGTGTTTATGTATTTGTCCACTTTTGAACATTTAGATTGAAACTTAGTACTTATATAACTTTTAGATTTTTTTTTATGTATCATTGATTTTAATGGAGAAAATTCCTAAATGTTCCCAGAAATATGTTTGAAAATATTTGAGAGATCTCGATTACAGATTTCGGTCTAGCCCATTCATTCTAAATATATTATTTTATATATTTTTTATTCAGAAAAAAGTTTGCTAAGAGTAGGTAAAAAATATGATTAAGTAGATATTTTCCTAAAAAAATAGAACTCCGTGAACTTAATCCAAAATTATTAGCATATTTGAATTATTAAAATAAGTTAGAAATACATATAAAAAATAATAATTATAATATTATTGGCCATTAATTATTAAAACTAATACAGAATTTATTATATAAAGTTGAATTTCACTTCTTACATTTTCATAAATGCGAAATATGGAGTATAACAAGATCTATTGATTTTGATTATCTATTTTATTTCTAATTCTACTAATTAATATACCTATTTAATTATTTAAGATCATTTAACGTATTTAATATTTATTATCTTTACGTGATTTTTATAACATAAAAATATATGAACGTTTATTTAAAAATATAAATTAATGTGTGTATCTATTCATACAATTGGTACTAAATAGATATTTAAATCGACAATAATCATTTGAAAATCATAGAGTTCTTCTTTTTGAAAAATCGACATTATATACGTATTATACATAATACTTTTTTTTCAATTTTGGTTTGTGTTTTGTTGATTAACTGACTGTAAAAATTTTTTTTTCTCGAAGTAAAATGAATGATCATGTTAATTTCTAATAGAATTAATTTGTAATTTAGTCAATATATATTATTAAAAATATTTAGCGTATTAAATAATTACATGAAAATAATCGTAAATCACAATGTTTTATTTCTATTTAGTTTGTGCAGTGTGAACAACAGTCATATGCTCCCTAATAAAAACACAACATAAAAATTTTGCTCGTTAATGTTTTTATTTTCGATGCTTTATATTTCTAAGTTTCCAATTTATTATTGTTTCATATTTTTCGCCAAATTAAAAAAAAAAAAAACATGAAGTTTCTGTTTCAACTTTTTTTTATTTTATCAGTCTGGTGTAGGTAAGTACTTATTTTCAAATGTTTTGATATACCATTACTTTTTATAATTTAATCATTTTTATAATATTATTTTAGTCAAAAACTATAATGATATACTTATAGTAAAAAAAAATATATTATTGTTAAACCTTGCACTAGTAAAACTTATATTTTAAAAAAATGTACACTAGAGGTATATGTTATTTAATGGATTCATAAAAATAATATTCACCTATCATATAATTACAATATAAGTTTTAACCACATATTTGGAGAAAAAGATTTTAAACGTTTGTAGTATAATATTAGGAATTTTTATTTTAACAATAGTTCATATTTTTATAGTATATCATAATATCTTAGTAATGTTATGAAATCAACGAATAAATAGCAATATTTTAATAAAAAATTTTATTTAATTTTTATATAAAAAAAATCACTAAAACCGTCAAAATTGTTGATTAATTGCATTATAGTATTCATATTTGAGTGGTTGTCAAAGTTTACAGCAAATACATTTTCATACAGTTTTTGATTGTTTAATTAAATGTGACGTCTGACAACATGGATCTAAAACTGAACATACCTTGAACATTTTATTTAATTCATTATAAATTGGTTAACTATAAAGAAAAACTTTTTGTTTGTCATAAGTCGTTGTTATTCAGATATAGTAAATGTTGAAATTGTATGCACAAAGGTAAACACAGCTCAAAAATAAATTATTATATAACTGATAATTTACCGATCATGATCTTTGCCTTTTATTTCTTAATAATATGTTTGTTCAAATTCTGATTTTTTTTTTTAATTTTTACAGTATATCTACTAATTAATTATAATCAGGGCTAGGATTTGTATGCAATAAAATATTGTAAAATATGCATTTTATTTAGCAAAATATGCAAAAATATGTATTTAAATTTTTAGAAGATAAAAACAAAAATATAATTACAAAAAAACTATTTATTTATTGAAATTCATTAGTGATTGGTTGTTTGTCTTAAAATAGTATATTTGAGAAATAAAATAAAATAATTTAAAAATAAAATGTATAATTCACATTCAACAGTGTTACATGCTACGACCACATACTTTTTTAAATTTTCGAATATAAATGATCAACGATTGGATCGTATTATTGATTTATATTGACTGAAGATTTTATTGTATATTTATTGTACCATAAAATTGTATTTATAAAAATAAAATTTATGTTTGACAAAAAAACAAAGTTTTATACTTTAATCAGCGCATGTCTATAATTAAATAAGAAATATTAATCACGAAATATACTATAAAACATGCATTTTTTTTATTCTTATAATCGAAATATGCAATAATATTCATTTTATTCAATATATGCAATAATATGCATTTTATCTAAAATATGCAAAAACACGCAAAATAAAAACACCACAATTTATCTCATCTTAAGGTAATTCGTGGACATTACTGACAAAATCAATAATCAGAAGTTGCAAAAAAAAACATGTCTAGCCCTGATCATGATTTTAGATAAATACTTAGATATACCTTAATTGAAATTTAAACTAGTAATTTCTGAGCAATTACATTTTATATAATTATTATAGTAATAATTTTTGATTATAGTTTTATATAAAATAAAAACGTATACAACATTTAGTCAAGTTGTGAATTAAAGTTTAGTAACATCACGTAATTTTTAAAAAAATATTCCAATATTATAAATTATATTTTAATATTATAAAACCTAAGATATTTACATTAATTATTATAATTTTCAAATCATCACTTATCCATTCAATACGATTTAATAATACAAAAACATCAGAAAGTTGAGCTTTGCAGTTTGATTAAAATACATGAAAAAAATTTAAAAAAAATCAATAATTTCTTTACTATTTATAAAAAAAATAAATTTTCTTCTAATTTTGAAAAAAAAAAAATGTATATTTCCACAAAGATACTCTTTAAATTTCACAAAAAAATATAAGTATTAGAAAAATATATAGTCTTTATATAGGTTCTTATATTTAAGAATTCTAAAAATTAAAATTTTAATATAAAAAATGGTAGTGAACTTATACAGCTCACTAGTATAGCTTATACTAGATTTACACTATACTTATAAATACTTGTGTGCCATTTGGAATTTCAGGTATAACTCATAGTGTATAATTTATTATTTGTAAATTTAAATGGTAATTAACACCTATGTTAAACATATTAAAAAAAAAATAATGATAATAATATTTGATTGAAATCAAATTATCACGTCAACGACCAGAAGATTGAAATAAACATATATTAGAACAATTTATCCATACAGTGATCGACAAGTTCTATTGAAGTTGCATTAAGGTGAATGTGCATTATAAATCACTGTCCATTTAATATGCTTTACAACTTGTGACATTGGTGGATTGCTATCAATTTATAGTATTTGCATTTTGATTGAATAATAAATCAAAACATTCATTAAGAATAAAACTTCGCTGTAATGTAATCTAAAACTCTACTGTTTTTCTAGCTACTATAGAATTAATTAACTTAAAGCATTTCAGTTATTTTTCAACTTAATTGGAAATAAATATAGTTGATTATTTTAGATACTGAGCAGTACGATAAATATATAGGTTTTATAATGATATGTGATGTTTTTTTATACTTAAAAATACAGGCAGGATAAATGGCTTAATTTTTTTGTTTGTAAAAATGTATATTATATATTTATATATGCTGTAAATCCTAAACTAATACAGAGAAAAATAAATAAAATATAATATAATATATTTTTTTTTTTTTTGATATAATATCATTATTTTTTTTACGTGATACGTTTTTATATAAAAAGTTGCGATCGTATAATACTATTATAAGTCTCAAATTTGCGTCATTATGGAGTAGGTCACTGTAATCATGGATATATTGAATTTTAAAGCAATGATAAGTCATTGTATACAAAAAACGAATCTGATCCTCCGGTCTGTCATCCTATCTATGAATTAGAGATAATTCGATATATTTTTCTTATTTTTTCACTGCCTCTTCACGGAAACGTTGTGTGCCTTTATTTCTAAGGATAATATATTATTTTATATTTTTATTTAGTAGGGTACAACTTAATGGTAAATTGTTTTCTCATAGTGTACTCCGGACATTGTAATCTGATATAGAGCATGCAGAAAACCTTTTAGTTAAATCTCAATAAATCAATAAAATAAAATATTATCACAGTAGAAAATCTTTCTCTTCATTTTTCATGTATGATTTTAAATGGGACTTCGATCAATACGATCGTAGAGTTTTACAAGAAATTGATTCTCCTTAAAAAGACTGAAAATTATTATAGAAATAAAATTGTAATCAGACAAAACCAAAAAATCGTCTCAATAGATTATATTAACCATACCATGATGATATAGAAATCCTAAAAATAACATCAAAATGTATTATTTCGTGCTACGACAAATACATATATGAAATTCTTGTCGTCATTTGAATTGTTGCATTTTGTTTTTAACTTTATGTTTTTTTGTTTTTGACTATGTGAAAGAAATACTTTATTTGTTATTTTTCAGTACTTATTCGATTTATTTAGAAACAGACAGTGACGATGCGTTATGTATTCATTCCATGTACCTAACGAACGTTGTTATTATTATTATTATCCGTTCCATCACTATAGGTACCTATTACATTTTCGGGTTATGGCACCCCTTTAAATCTTAAAATTTGCGGCACCTACTCCCTCCCACCCCCACTGCAATGGTCAGGAGTACTTAGTTTTACTACAGAAACTAGGTACCTCTAATTCGTAGTGACGTAAATAATATATTGATTAGAAATATATAAGGGGAAAATTGTTAATAAGCACAAGGGTTTGTAGAATATATTTCATTATTACAATTAATTTATAATCCTTTCAGTAAAGTACATTAACACCTATAGATTTTTATACATCTCTTGATTTTTGATTGCTAACTATATTGAAAAAGTTAAAATAAATTTAATATCACAGTTTATTAAACTTCTTTGAAATTCTATCCATCACATTAAAGCATTTATAAACTATAAGAATTCATATTACAGTACAGGTAAAATTGATTAAAATACTTTTCATCAGTGATTTATACTTTGAATAAATACTAATCAAAGTTTAAATAAACGCATAAATTATTTAATTAACAGACTGTGGCACAAAGGAGTGTTAGCCATTCAGCATTAAACGAATTTCTTGTTCTGCAAACATTGATTACTAAAGTTATACTTGAAAATCCGATTACTTTTCCAACAAACAAGACTTTTCATGTTATGAAAATCTTTCTACAAAATCATTTATTTTATTTTATAGATATTTAAAAATTAACAACTTCAATATTTAATTAAGTTATAGTATATTTTTATTTTTTATACGCAGATTATATTTTAAATTACTGAAATTTATTTTAAGTAAAAAAATAAAAATTCTTTAAAATTAATAACCAAAAGTAGCAAATCGAAGTTTTTTATTGTATCTACTGTAAGATAAAGTAATTGAAATTAAATAAATAAAAAAACTAAATATTTTAAGTAGGTGTATTTTTTTGATGAATTAATATACTTGAGATAAAAATATTTCATTATTTTTCTACTTCAATTAATAGTTTGATGTGAATAATGCACGGATTTTGTAATCAGAAGATATATAAAGCCAATCTAAAAGAATATAGAACTAATAAAAAAAAGTGAAGAGTATCTAAGTGGCTAGGTGGAGTTGCAATAGAAGTAAAGCTTTTAAAAACGTGTTCAAAGCTATCGAGTAAAATATAAAACCAACTGATAACGCACGTATGTGAGAAAGAATATATATTTATCGTTGTTTAGGTGGTTTAAAATATTTCATTAAAAGTTTATAATAATAACAAAAAAACTGAAAAAATATAAATGTACAAGTAAAAAGTTGATAACAGATAGCAACCAAATAATTATATAATAACCATTGTATTCGTAATAATGTTTACAAATTAACAATTTTAGGTTTAAATGTTAAAAGTTAGTATCGTTCATTATTTTAGAAATCATAATAACGTTAATATACTATATAATTCAATCAGATTATATTTAACCAAAATCAATTATTTTTTAAGAAATCTAGACTAGACACGGCGGCGTTATATGTAGTCTGTTCTCTTTGACTCGACGTAACTGTCAATAAAACTATAAAGTATTTATTCTATCCCGACATAGAAATTGTTGCCATTAAAGCACTATTATTGGAACTGATAGGTAGCATAAAAGCATTAAATATTAGATAGTGTACCTAATATTAAAGTGAAGACACTATAAGTTTTAGTGTTCTGCGAGAGAAATAGAGCGTCAAATTGAGTGATAGCTCGTTCCGGAATCCTTAAATCCATTTCATTAATATATTATTATAGTTGTACACGATGTACTCGTACATAGTAAAGTACATGAGGGCAATATTATATGTACACATTGGGTATGATTTCAAGTACATGTCGATCGGTAACTTAGATATGTTTACGTTTGTGAGCACGGTTGCAAGAGGATAACCCAATCGAGTGGTTTGGTAGAAAATAATATAATAGTTGTTATAGAGTCGTACGCATGATTCGGTACGATCGGCCCGATTCTGTTTAAGATCAGTGTTAGTCGTTTTTTTATAAGTAAGTATCAAATATCACGAATTATATCCATTATCATCTATTTACCGAACGACAAGTAACTGAATTTTGTAAACAATTAGGAATATCACAACGAATTATACCGAGAAAAGTATAATTTTAAGAAAAAAATAATATGATATCTGCCTGTAGTACGCGATATATTTTAGAAATAATGTGAAATTTTCAAAGCTCTTATGATGAAAGAGATTACGGTGATATGCGCAGTTATATTTTTGAACTATAATGGTTGTATGTTCCGATTTCGTGACTAGATTTTACTACATGATTTTAGATCAAACATAAATCTAGCGTATATGGTGAATGCTAGATAGACCATAGCGGAGACAGATTCTCTAAACATAGTGGATATGAAATAATTACATTAAGTCTTGTGTGGTTCACAGAAAAAAAATGTATACATTTATTTAAAATTAAACATTTCTTTAGTATTTATAAAAAATAAATAATACAATTACTCATGTAATTAAATACATGGTTTAATATACATTTAATGGAGTATTGAATTTTATAAAATAATAATAAGATTTAGATGACTCACGCGAGCGCATAATGATCTATGTATTAAGTACATATCAAACATTTTGATATTGAACTTTCGTAACCATGTCACCCTCAAAGTTATTGATATAAGAAAATATCAGAGAATAAGTTTGTTTGATGTTTTCTCGGGTATGCAAGTAGAGCAGGGGTTTTATATTAGATTTATGAGGGTGTTTCATTTTTGTATGCAAATGCACTTCCCTTATTATACATTCAGACAACTATTCATTTTCCATGTTATTGTGCTAAAAAATATAACATTGAAAATATGAGTGAGATTATTCATCAAAACCCACAGATCTAGTTCCGTAAAAGTTCCAAATGCTAAGAAATTGGGAAATCAATTGATTATCATTTATTGTTATTTATTATTATCAGACTTCAAACTACAGTTCATATATACAATAAACGTATTGACAGTTTCAATTAATACATTGGTAACATAAGTGTATGATGTATTATTTTATAATTTGTATTTGAACATATTTTTTTCAAAATGTTTGATTAAACTTGAATCAAAATGAAATTACTTAGTAAAGTTTTTATTTTGTTAGGAAAACATATAGAGTACTAAATAAGTAATGATTAATTTTACAATGATATTTTTAATTTAACTTAATTGAATGCATGGTAATGACTAACTATACAATTGTAGCCATCTAAATAACGATCGTCGAAAATGTTTTTTCATTGTGTCCTCAAAATATACTTATTTTGAACGATGGACATTAATTTAACATAGAGTAAATTATTTATAAGCATATACATTTAATAATAATTCAACCTCCCGTATCTTATATTATAATTTGGTATTACCAGGTATTAGAATCATTAATGAGAGACGAATTTTCAATAATCCACAAGTTCTTTGTTGAAGACGCATGATGGTGGAAATTAAAAATATTAATTTATTATTAAAATTGATCACAAGTTTGATGAAATTACAACTTGAAGTTTGTTATCTTTATTCAACAATAGATAGAATTTAGTAATAATATTTAATCATACAATACGGGTTAAAATATTCTAAAAACTAAAATAAATCATCAACTATTTTTAAATGTCCTTTAGATTATGACAAACAATTTATCAGGGATTAACTGTACTATAGGCCACTGATCATTTTATCAGTGTATTTACATAATAAAAATACGATAAAAATTAGGTTTTACTATTTACATTCAACCAATTCAACCATTCTTTTAATGGCCATATACCGACTATTAGGAAGAGAAAACCAATTACGTTTGTCTATATTATACATAATAAATCATAAAATATTGCATTCAAAATATATTCAATAGTTAAATAAATTGCATTTTATACATTACCGAGTATCAGATAATATTCTAAATACCATCATATTTTTTAATTTAAATTTATCATTTAAAAACTATAGACAGATATTATATTATTATATTTTTTGTTATAGCTTGTAAAAATAAATACAATTTACATTTATACAGCCATCTTGTTGTATTATCAGTATTTACTTACGTTAAATTTAATATACAAAGCTATTTAATTAATTATAAGTTATGTGTGTAACTTGAGTTGATACTTTTAAATTTAATCTTATCGCTGTTTTTTCTAGAAGTTTAATTTTAAATTTCTTGTGATAATAATATAAATAACATATGTTAATTAATTTAATTTAAATTGAAAATAGTATTATGGTTACTATGTATTTTTTTAAATATAATTAATTATACAAAGAGAAGTGAAAAATTTATATTTTGAATTACGTAAATACATTAATTACAATAATATACAATAAAATATATATGATATATAAATCATATAATTATTATGTATTTTATATTGTGTTGAAAAAAATTAACTACAATTTATATAGATGATTTTAAAATAGTTTGTGTCAACTTTATATAAAAGAATTAAAAATTTTTCACTGACATACTGTTAACAATTAAATCATATTTATATACACGATAAATTGAAATATTTTAATTTCAATTTACCTTCGCTATTTACAATAGACTATAATTCAATATTTTTAACAATGGTGTAAAAAAAAATAATATTCTTATGAATAATACATACCTATCGTTATGCAATAATGACATTTTTTCTTAGTATTTCCCTCAAATCAGCTTAATTAAAGTAGGTTGGATTTAATTTATTTTTTAACTGAAAATTATAATACGAGTTATTCTAATAGACCTTGAGACCACTACTTATCCAAAATTCTCTTTCTAAACATTCAAATTAACCCACCCATACTTTTTGTATTTCGGTCAGTGCACAGGGGCAGCTCCTTTTCACTAACTTCTACAGGCTCACCCTTTTTCTCTCTCACTTTATCTCTCTTTCAATTTAGATTTGATTTTAATAAAGTTCCTTCCATAATTAAATTTCATTATTCACGTAGTGTTCTATATTATTATTACTTTATAAAGCCCTCTTAAATAAGAATAAATCTACATTGGAATTTAAAATTTTACATATTAAAAATGTTATTCAACTTTTTATGATCTCATTAATCGACATTCACTAGCAAATAGTTATATTTTTATTGAAGTCTTCATATTATTTTTGGTATTAAAAATTAAAATTAATATATTAAAAAAATAAAATAAAACTACTTATATTATATTTTTAATTATGTATATAGTAAAATATTATTTTGAAATATCGAGAACATTTAGTTACAAACTTTAATTATTATGATATAAATAATAGTATTTTAACTGATTTATAATATTACCTACTTATTTTATTGTATTTTTATTATAGTATTACATTGTCTTCAATGCATATGTCAAGTCACGTTTGTTTATTATTATTGATAAAAAAATAACAAGTAAAATATTATATTGATAAAATCTAATATACATAACAATATTACTTATATAATATAATGTACGAAGAAATATATATACTTTACAAAGTTAAATGTATTGTAAGGTGAACCTTTTTCTTTCAATTTTTATAATAGATAAAATAAATTCAAAAAGTTTTTAGAATAATAATAATAATATTGTAAGGGATTTATCAAACTATTGAACTATTTTTTTTTATGAAAATTGTTTAATGTTCAAACTGGTACAATTGTGCATAATAAATTTGTTCAAAATTACATTTTGCGTTTGTGTTAAAAGCTTATAAAAAAAAAGTTATTTTAATAATATATGATGGAAATATATAATTTTGTTTCCCATTTTATCGAACTAACCTCTTGACTCCAGGATCATAAATTGTGTGTTTTTATCTGCAAGATTTCAGGCAATTAGATAAATAAAACGTGGCGTTTGTCGGGATTTGTCTTCCTCTCGCTCACGCTCTCTCTCTCTTTCTCTCTCTCTTTTCACGTCTCACTCTGTTTTCGCCTGTCTTGACCCTGCCACCACCGTTCATCCACTTACAGTTGGCATTTATGTGTTTCCCCACCGCACCCGTGTCTACAAGGATATGTGTGTGCGCGTGTGTATGTATGTGTGCATTTGTGTGCATATAATATTATATGCACATGGGTACGGAGGACTGCGATTGAGACGGTGACATTGGAATCAAAAACTTTATAATTGAAAAGAGAGGAGGTTTTTGCTCGGCGTGCTCAGAAATGGATTGAATAAAACGTACAAAAGGGTTGTTTTATTGAAGTTTATCGTGGAAACGACACTGAGTTACGAGCCCCGCGGCGGGGTGGTGGCCGTCGGAGGTGTACTGTGTAAACGAAATAAATGAATTCATTTGTTATTCAAAGCGCGAGGGGGTGATGGTTGGCTGTCATTTTGGATCGGAAAAGTAGTAGTGGCGAGGTGTCGTGCGTCGTGCCTGTGACTGGAATTAATGAACCCGTCTTACGACGAGGAGAGTATACGACGGATAAGTATAATAATATGAGAGGTGCGTGTTGTGGCGACGGCACTGCACATCGGCTACGACTATATGACACTATATACACGTAGGTACGTGTTCTACTAAAAGTCATATTATTATAATATATAGGACGGCCGTCGTCGTCGTAGGTGAATCGACATTATCATAATAATATTATGTTATTATTGTTATTACGAGTTCGGTTTCGAGATCCGAGATTATAGTACGGTATATTGTATTACACAGACGGACAATTATGGCTATTTGTCCGGGTTAGGATATTATACATATTATTGTCATTATCGATATTTTGTATCGTCGTCGTGCCGTACAAACGGTTAATCGAACGAAACAGGGTGACAAGTCACCAGTGATTAATTTCGTACACACGTATCGTATTATACACTATTTTAAACGTACGGTGGTCTCGACGTGTCGCGTTGGATAATGAATAAAGTGTCGGGCACACGAGATTATCATTTATATTATTATGTTATATTATTGTTATTATGCAGCACTTGCACCCTCGTTGCGTGTTTCGATAGACTAAATACACGAGTGTAATATTGTGTGGTATTAGACTTACACGGACCACGGGATAAACTCAAGGCTATCGGGAAAGGGATTGTCATTTAATAAAACCGGTTTCTCTTTCGACATAATATTACTCTCGACGCTTAAGCGGCTGTTAAGATTATTATATAGTTTCTTTATATTATAGTGTATAAAACACCAACAGATGTTGGGTAAGTACATTTTTATATTTAATTAAAAAAGTATTTTACTAGAGATCATAAAAATATTGTTATTTTTTTTAAGTTGACACTCGTTGTATAGTGAAGAACAGTTAATTTGAATGTATGCGTACAATCAAGGAAATTATTCCATTTCTTTTTCGAAATATTACAGTAATAAATAATAATAAATTCAATTTACAAATTGCATTATAATTGTGTACTAGGAAGATTAATGGGAATGAAAAATTTGATTTAGTAAATATAGTTCTCTAACAAAAACGATTATAATTAAATTACTCGAAAAAAGGAAAAACTAATATTAAAATATTGCTGACAAGAAGTTGTATTTTAACAAATAGTTGTATTATAATCAATACTTAACCAAGATGTAAATTATGTAAATACTTGGGAAATTCAAGGAAACCTATGTCTAAAGTTTATAAATGATAATAATATGAATTATGATTTTAAAGCAGACAATATTTAGTGCTATATATTAAGTATTCAGTATAAAATAGAAACATATTTTATACAAAGGGCATTATGTTAGATCTGAATATTCTGTTGCAAAATCTCATGAAATATGTTTTCCAATTATTTGATAATAATATGACTTATACAATTTTAATATTATACGCTGCATATTGTAGTTGTTATTATTTTTTGTAGGAATCAATTTAAATGATTATTTTTATTCAGAAAAATACATTTTTAATCATCATAGACATTTGAAATTATTTTTAACTGTTGACTTGCATCGTCCTTATTATATTCCCTAGAAATATCCTTAGAAATTCCAAACATTACACGAGGACAGCAATAGGAACATGGATATTTACATATATATTTTAGTCCTGCGATATTATAGAACACACCATATGATTTTTGCTGATGAAAATTACATTAAAACATAACGGGTTGTATAACTCAAATTGAACATTGTTGGAGATTGATTTATTATGTAGACAGCCAAAAACAACTAATTAATGGGACGCCGATGTAAGAACAAAACCGTCTGAGGAAGTGATTATTTCTTGCAAACAAAAGGACCAGGTGAGTGCCGTCAACTCATCGGGTAAAACGCACATTTCGCGAATATTGTTTATAATCTCAAATAATAATTATATAATATATACAATATATTCCATGCGTGTAACCGCATACAATAGTGTAATTTAAGTGCAACGCGTGTACACACGACAGCCGTCCGCATTGTATAATAATATAATGTATTGATAACTAATTATTATAGAGCGAACTCAATTATTGTATTATTTCATTATTGGCAATACTGGTTGATCTTTATCAAATCAATAAAGGTAATTTATCGTTCACGTTTTTCAAATACCTTAATATATGCAGTATTGCTCATTATCTATCACTATATAATAGATTTCTATAGGTGTTGCTTAAATATATTTTTAAATTGTAATAATCGTCTAAAATAAACTGAATAATAATAATTTGAACATTGAATTTAAATATATCCATTTTCATATAATTTATTCAAATATAATAATTTATGATACAGTTCCTTCATCAGTTAAAGTTTGTAAACTATCAATAATTAAAAGAAGTGTGCTCGCGTTCGAACTTCCGAATAGTTTGCAAGAAAATATGATTAAATTAAATTCATAAATCCATTAAATATTATACAGATAAAGTCAATTTTAAAACCTTACATTTTGACCTAGGATAAATTAATTTATGTTTTACTTATAATATTTTTTTTTTGCATTCAGTTCGTCGTATTTAAGGAATAACTGCAGATATGATCAAAATAAATCCTTAATTAGATATTATTCAATATGAAAAATACTGTCATACTGAAAATTAGTACAATACAAAATATAATTTATTTTTAAAATATTAATAACCTTCTTTATTTCACTATAACGGACTAATTATTGCATATAAATTACAAACGTAGGTACACACCAAGAAAACTGAACATAAGATACAGTTTTAGCATATAAATAATTTGAGACTGTTTCTTATTACACAGCTAAAATTTAAAGCTCGACTAAATTAATCGAGTCAAATCTTATTTTAATTCAATACGAGTTTTGCAGTTGAAACAATGCAGGTTGCTTAAATCAAAATCTAATTCGAAACAAATGTCTCACATCGCATACTATATAGTGTTTTCGACTGCGATTTACATGGTGACCGAATTACATCAAAGTCTGTACGTCCTAATGAAAATACGTCCCTTGTAAATTGATTACGAAACAAGAAAGTGCAGGGTATTTCAAATGCAAAGGGATTCAAATTGGGAAACAAATAAGCCGAATACATTATTTTGATTAAACGAACAAAAAAAAAAATAAAAACAATTAAAAATGTTTAACCAGTGTAGGAGTGTGTATATATCATTATTCATTAATCATTATATTGTTATCCACATGAATTTACAACCACTTATAAAAATAAATCTGAAAGGAATAATACATATTATTAATAATTATTAAAATAAAGAGTTCCCATAGTGAAATTTAAGAACTTATATGACAGCCATAAAATACGGGTATAATATTATGCTAATGTATTTGGTCAAGATTTTTTTGAAATAGTGAACACGTTATTTATGTAGCTATACAAAATATTAATGAGCCTTAATGAATAATAAAAAAAAAATATTTTCATTTTTGTGTACCTCTTCTGCGGAATCGTATTAAATAAACAAATTTGTTATTTTTGAAGTTCTTTTTATGAGGATTGCACGTGGATAATAATTAAAATTATAACGTTTCATAATATTATATCTTTATTGATCGTCGAAAAGACATCGACTTAACATTATTTTGATAATATAGCTATAATTAATATCAGCGCAAGTTTTATTTTGGAATTACATCGTTATATTATTATTAATTGTTTTAATTAAAACAAAACTGTAATTAGCTTGGGTACGAGAACAATATTCAAACCATATACAAAGACTGCTGCATTTGTTTTTTAATTAGATTTCCTATTCGTGTATAATCTTAAGGCACATTATTTAAATGGATTATCGGATGATAATAAACTTTGGGTTTCTTTTTAATCTCCAATGTTTTTATATTATATATATTATAGGTACCTTAAACTATAAATTATACGGTTTACATTTCTTTTTCTCTAAAATATTATCCTAAATAATTATAGTCTGAACGATGTATATCATTTTACGACTATGTTTTTTTTATACCCTGCTTTAATTGGTTTGTAAAATCAATACCTACATAAATTATAAAAGTCTACAATATGGCCATAGTTTTAATAGTGGTTATTTGCAGACAATTATATCATCTGTTTGTGATAAATTGTATGTAAACATTACAGATGATAATAATATTATAACTATACAAGCAAGTAGTAAATCTATTTTATGTTTAACATTCCTAAATATTTGAGTATTAGAGTAACTTGGAAATAATGTTTGCTATATATAGAGTTAGGAACATCGGAAACGTCATTAATACTAAAGCCAAAAATTAAACCACTGTCTACTCAAGTATAATTAATAATAATTACAGTTAGGATAATTAAAAAAATAGTAGCTTTATTTTTGATTCAAATGATTTTAAAGTACATTTATTAGAATTAAAAAGATAGAAGTTTATTTCTGTAAACTTTTAGTTCTTTCGAAAACAAAAAATAATTATAATTTTTACGGGATTTAATTAAATTAAAGCTATGTAAATGTAAAGGCGTAAGACAGTTTTATTTAATTGAACGTTTATTTCTAAGTTCTTTTTAAAAAAATAAAAATATTCACCTAGCTATTGAAAATTTTACTAACTTAATTTAAATATAATACATTTATAATTCGAAGTATATTTTATACTATGTTTAACTAAAAATGTTCTAAGAGAATAGTCATTAAAAAAGTAGGTTAAATTAATTAAATGTATTAAAATATAGAAATTGTATAATACGTTAAACAAAAATAGTTATTTGTTATAAAAATAATTGTAATTAATTAAACACAAAGGTTCACGTTTATTAAACAATTTAATTGAAAACTATTGATTACAATAAATTGATGTGTCGTCTGAAGTTGTTTTGCGATAGAATAAATTTGCTTAGTGTAATTAATATTTTGGTATAGGAGAACGCAAGTGTAATAATATAATTGAAATGTTAACATCTTGATTGAATTTAATTAAACTATAGTTTAAACAATAGTGTATTATTTAGGTTAATGTAATAGATCTTTACAATAAAATATATAAAACAGGTATTATAAAATAAAAAACATCCTCATTCAATTAGTTGCACAATAATAATAGCACCTTTCCATTTTGATTTCTGGTTTTACTTAAATCAGTTGCAAAAAAAAAAAAAATTATCAAAAACATCATAGATATGTACAAGGTAATTTACCAAGTAAACTCAACCGACCAGATTTTATTCCTTAATATCGAATTTATTTAAATAATAACTTTTAGAATTTTTATAATATAATGTTATTATTATACTACTCCATTTACGGTAAAGAATTTTTGGTAATAAAATATTACTTTTTTTCAAATGCAAATAACCATTTTTTACTGCATATTTTTTTCTAAAATATTGACTGTTTTATAAAAAAAAAATAACGAGAAATTTCTAAGTAATTAATTTGTATACTTATACTGATGTTATTCCTTAATAACTATTATTTTTTCATAGAATGTAAAAATATTTAAAATTTAGTTTATTATTAGGCATAGATAGAAATATTTATAAATTGTATAATAAACGATCGTGACTCATGTATCTAATAAAATTTATATTAGATGTATTATATTATAAGCAGTTATTTTTAATACATTAAATTAAAATTCTGTTTAACTTGTAAAATTACATCTACCCACCTAGTAAAATTGCACCAGCATAACAATTTATCGTACATTTTAGTAGTTATAATTTGAAAAATAAAGACACAAAATCACTACAAGTCAAACAAAAATGTGTAAAAAAATTAACGCGCCTACTAATCTAAAAAAATATTTTTATTTACTTGTTGTAAAAAGGAAAATTTTTAAGTGTGGCTGGATCACACGACAATACCCCAAAAAGATACAGCGAAATACTCAGGTGTGCACCTTCGCTAGTGCCTGAATTAAGAACATCATGTTAGCAATAAAAGTTGCCAAAAATCAAAAAAAGAAAAATACTCAAGTTATATTGGCTAGTTGGAAGACATTCTACATTTTACCTGGCAATCAAACGGTTTCTATATGTAGCTATCATTAAACTGATTTGGACTTATTGCATACAATCGTGGGGATGTGCCAGAAAGTCTAACATCGATGACATTCAACATTGTCAAAACATTGCCCTTCGTAATTATTTTTGCAGCATTTTATGATTCAACTGAAATTAAGTGAATTACCGAAATTTTAAGATATTATTAATTAAGGAAAAAATAAAAAGTTTTCAATAAATATGCGAAAAAACTAGAAATTCAATCCAACGAAACTGCTAGGTAAAAAACTTCTTGGAAGCTAGTAAGACGTTAGGTTCTAATTACGTATGACTTAGTTTAATTGATTTAATCTAAGGAAAGGTGCTACCTCAATAAAATTATAACCCCTAAAATATTCATGTATTCATATATTTGTGTATATATAATATATATATTATGTATTGATTATTATTGCGATTATCATGTATTTATGTATTTAGCCATCATATATTGTATTTATAAATATTATACAAAGTTTATTATACAAATTGGTCGTTTAAATAAAAACAATTAAGTAGAAAAAATGAGTATACATGTTAAAACATTCAAAAATCACAATTTCATTAAGTCAATATTTATTAAAAGGGAAAAAGACAAACATGGTTGGAGAATCATCCTATTCAATTATATTTTTTTCTAAAAAATAACATTCTTGTTTGCAGAATTAACGAATTAGCTGTCATCAATAAGGAAAATATTTACAACTTTTAACATATCGATCACAGATATAATGTTGATAGTAAATCAACGAAAGTTGAACGAGTTTCAGAATTAAAAATAAATAACAATAATAATGAAGTAACGACATCTGACATTACATATACAAAATAAGACTTCAGCTGTATAATTTTTAATTCCGATTAACACAATTCGTCAGAAGTTTATTGATGAGCGTCGACAAACTTGGATTCACGTGATAATTTAGATATGCTCATTCCGAAATAGTCACAGATACAAATAAAATAGTAGCCAGTGGGACGTAGATAAATAAACGTACATTACTATATTAATATTCTTATAATTTTAATTTAAAATAATAAAAGCAAACAATTGTAATGGCAACGTTGAATAAAAAAATCATGTTCTTTTATATTTGTGATACTTTTTTTAAATTGTATTTGGTATTTTCCTTGTAGTGCCTAATTTTCTTAACAGATTGATGGTTTACGATTCAACCTTGATTACCATACATATTACCACCGTCATATAGCATTAAGAGTTTTATAATATTTGCACACCAAATGGTCATTGTCGAAGTTATAGGTAATAATATGATTATGTAATATTTTCATATAAGTATATTTTTTTTATATAAATGTGGATTAATACTTTCGTAGTATAACCGGAATAATGTGGTTTTTGTTATGAATTTAAAAAAAAAGTCTCCGGTTAACCACGGGGTTTTTATTTTAAATTTTAATTTCTCTACCCACTCTAACAACCCTTTAGTAATAAAAATAATAATAATAAAAAAAATCCTTTCAACTACTTTTTAATGAGACCAGACACAAGGGAAAGAGATATAAAACAGTGTTGTTTTTTATCCCCATTCCACTGTATAAGTGGCTCAGACTTACAAACAAGTTTAATGCGGAAACTTGGAGCTTTATGTTATTCATTAATATTATTTTTTTATTTTAATTTTCTCGTTCAATCGATTTAAACGGCATAACAACCGGAATTATGGAAATCAACGTAATTACGGACTACTCAGCGAAATGTCAGAGTTGGGATCGGGTGGACTTATGATTTATACGATTGATTGGTTTGTCCATTAATTATTAAAATAACATTTTCGCATTCGTTGATGAACCAGTCATTCGCAATTAAGGAATGAACCAACGCCGCACCACCACCCTCGATACCATCAATTGTTTTCTAATCGTTAATAATAAAATATACGCCCGTTCGATTCATACGCAAAATGGATCGTACGATTGTGCAAACAAAATTTAAATACTTGTTATTATTCCTATAGAAAATGTTAGAAATTCAACATAGATAATAATAGAGTGCAAATCGAGAAAATTAATAACGCAATAATAATATATAAAAAACAAAAATAGTGTTAACTATAATCATCCATTTTAAAGTAAAATGTAGATAATTTTAAGTTGCACGACGTTACCTAGAGACATATGGCATAACGATGAATAATAATAAGTTAATAACGTTATGTAACATGTATAACAATATAAAAATTGAATTTCGCAACGTATTTTAAATAAAATTTTTGAATTGTTAGTTTTAAATAATAGATTTTATACTTTCGTTATAAAACTAATTTTTATATTTTATTTAATTTTTGATTGTCGTATAAAATACGAACTATTTCGAATGTTTAATATGTTTTAATATTTGTTAGCACTTCAAAATTAAATTAGATGTATGTTTGTTGTAAAAGTTAATAATTTGTTTTTATAAACCCACTCATTATATTATACATTAAAAATTACAAATAATACTAAACTCAAATAATAGTTATTATATTTTCTTGAATCTGTATTTCCTATAATTTATTCACAATTGCATAATATCCTGTTCAACTATAAACATGGTAAGTATTTTAAAAATAGTTAAGTGTATTCGCATGTCAGTCACAAATCTGATTACGTGCAAGTGCGATTAAAGTGCTCACTGTGCTATTTTATTTTTAAATTGAAATGTATTATTGAACAGAATAGAAGAACAAATGCCAAACCAAAAGTTGTCAATCTTCATTTGTATTTTATTACTTTTCAAATAGTTCGTGTAAAACAAACGTTAATAATAATATTTTCTACTTTCAAAGAACTATCTTGGAAGTTAAAAACTGTTTAATTTAAACTTCTACATTATTAATCGAGTTTGATTATATGTTCACCGTGTACCTACTATTATTCAAGCACATCGATTTTGTGGATACCTACTATTAATTTTAAAGACGTCAATGTTATCCTTAATGAAAAGTTGTACACAATCAAATTATGTTTTTAGTAAAATGTGGAGTCATTAGATGGATAAAATATAATTATGGGTAAATTATCATGATCAAAAGGAAGTTCTTATAAATAGAAATACCAGCAATTTAAAAGTAATCTGTTGTGTAAATTGGTTTTACTTTGTAATTTTGAATTACCTAATTATTCCATAGGGAACGCCTTAATTACATATAGACAAGTTAAAAATTTACTTAATACAAAGCATTAACGATTACTGTACCTAGCATGGGTTCCGATGCATAACCCGGATTACTAAATAAATGTAGCTAATATAAAATAAGGTTAACATTATAATTAGCAGTAATGCCGTATTAAAATTAACCATAAAATGTTTAATTTATTTTCAATGTGGCTACATATTTTAATATTTATTTTTATTTTGGGTGACAGTTTAATATTAATATTTTACATTTTTATCAATACGCCAAATTAATAAGTACTAAAATATTAAAAATTGTAATATACTTTTTTGATCATTATAAATATTGTGAAATATTTCTATTTTGTTTGTGGTTAAATGAAACAAATATACTAAATATAGTAAATCATTTAAACAAAAATCATTAAATTGAATAGGTATCTAATAATTTTTGCTATATATTTAATTTAAGAAATATAGGAAATGTGAATTTCGTACTGTATTATGGAAATTTCAATCTCTGCTGAATATATTATAGAAATAAGAAAATGAATTACAAAAGAATATTACTAGTTCTCGTTTTTTTCTTTAAAATAATTTAATTTCTTATTTGAAAAATAACCTTATTTTTTAGAATTATAAAATAAAAACATGAATAAACTATTATTCAATTAAAGTTCACAGCAACGGTTTAGATGAAAAGTAAAGTGGTCCGCGCACTAAATTCAATTATAGAAATGCAATTTTATACAGAGTTTCGTTGTTTGTATACTTGACAATCTTTATAAAAAAATAAATAAAAAAATACTTTAAATTTATCAACTATATTAAATAATATGATAAATTTTAATTTTTATCGAAACTTGAAAAACGTCTTATTGACCTAAAACATTTATACTGCTTGATAAAATTATATTGTCATACTATATAGAGATCACGTAATTTAATAATAACCTTAAAACTCAAGTAACTTGCTCTGCTGTAAAGTACTATGAAATTTTCTACTTTTGACATCCTCAAGCATAACTATATAAGAAATACTATCCACAAAGTTGAAGATTGAAGACAATTGTCAACTCAAAAATGTAATGATAAATCCAAAAAATATATCACACTGATTCCTTGTTGTTTTAGAATTTATGTATTATATTATCTATAATTTAAATACCTATGATAAAATTAAGAACTTAAGTATATGATTCAGGTATAAAAGTGTAAAGTCATGCGTTTAATTGCACCGGGGCAGACAATTTATCATATTTTTATTTGAAAATCTACATTAAATGCGTGCCTAACGGTCTTGTGTGATACTCAACGGCTGTCAAACAAAGTTTACTTCTCAATCCAGCCTATTGCTTGTGACATTTATTGTTTCACTACTAAGTACTTACGCATGCGCATTGAATGATATGTATTTTTTTTGTCACACCAATCTAACGTATTGACACGTCGACTGGGATATTTTGTATATTCTTGACATATATTATACGATAACCAACCAAAATATGATAGATATCATGGACAATATGGATAATGTCATAAATTACAAACGGAATTTAATAGGTGAGTTCCTACCTATGCTAATTTTTAGAGCGATGTTAATTACTTGGTTCATATATTTGAAAATTTTTAGTACAAAAAAATCTCTAAATCCTTGCGATTTGAGAGATAAAAATGTATGAAGGTAAATAATTTTAAATCTGAAATAGTATTATTGATTAATTTTTTTTTTCCTCGCATATACAACATATTGGTAAAATATTTATAAAAAAAAATGATTTTAACATTTATTATATATTAGAATATACTTAATACTGTCTTAAAGACACGGCACGATATGTATATTGTCTTGTATATTAAATTAAAAATTAGAGAATGATATTTTTAGTTGTTTTATTTAAGTGCTGCAACTCATATTTTTTATAAAAACAAAAAAATTAAAACAATGAACACTTAAAGTTGACTATTAGTAAACATACAATTACAAATTAACTTGAGTGTGTTAATGTCACTATATAAAATGATTTTCTATTTTTTTTTTGTTGAATATATAACAGTTAGCAGTTAGAATAATAAATTATGTGCACAGAAAAGGAAAAAACTTACGTTCCCCTTACTAATAAATAAGCTCCAATTAATGTGTTAGCACTAGTGTACGTGACATTTTTAAAATCCAAATTCCTGTTCTATAGGGCCGTATAATATACAACAACACATAATTTATTTACAAAATAAAAAAAAAAGCTCAATTACTTAACATGATATACATTTTGGTATTTTAAATTTTTACTAAAAGTTTATTGTTAGTTTTAGTAAAATCACAGATATGTATCTACTAGCTGTTTTATAAATACAATTTGGATAACTTAAAAGAAATATACATATATAGTACATATGTCTCTGCATAATATTATGTTATAATATAGAAAACCAATTTCATTCGAACACACAGTAATTTATATTTTTTGAGTTAAATAAATTCTTACTGTACAACCCCTTCGAATATGTTTGTTGTCATTAGAAATCTTATTATCATAAAGTTCTTAACGCGATTCGTGATTCATCTATTCATAACGGTATCATTATAACTAATTATAACTTTCACTCTGAATAGTTATTGAATACAGTGGTAATAATAATACGGTCTACTTTTCAGATTTGCAACCATAGAACACTCTACCAGTAACGAGCCCGGTCAAATAGACCATCTTAAAATGAAGTCCGGGTATGTGTTTTCAAAATAAAATATTGAAAATCCAAAACAGTACTATTGATGGATAGTCATGCTTTCAACTATGTACTAACATGAGTACTATTGAAGTGTATCTCGAAAACGTATTTAATATAATAACCAACAGTTTCAAGTTAAAAAATGAAAAGTATAGGCAAATATTTGCGTACCTATATCCAACAGTAAAATATGATATATTTTGATACTTATACAGTACATACTATACAGGGTGGTCAATTTAACGTTAGGCACTTGATCGTATGAGTGTGTTACATTAAACGAATCACTCCGTATAGTTACGTATAGTGACGTTTTATATATTGTTATTAAATATCGGCTACTGAGTAACTGCTATCACCCGAGAGCGTTTCGTTAAACGCCTCAGTGTCTCCCATTGTTGCAGTGACAAAGCTCGTAAGCCGGCAACATAAAGGCGCATCAACGTTTAGCCACGTGAAACTTTGCAACAAATTATTTTTAGAATCTAATAAATACAGCAAGGACTTTCGTGTGATTTCATATTTTTTTTGATTGATATATACCATAGCCTATATATACAGAATACAAAATATATACGAATAATTATATCAACTTCGTTATTGATAAAACAGTCAATATTCATGTGTTGTTTTTTTTTTTTTATTCATGTTTTGGTGTTATTACAGGAAATAACGTAATTAAGTTAATATTTTTCACGAACCAATACACAAAATTTGTTTGATTCTATTGTGAGTTTATTATTAATTGTATAAAGCCAAAACTTTTATGATCAATTGGTAATTTAGATTATGGTAGACTGTTCGTTTGTATAGTGCAATACAAATTAAATCTACTGAATACTAGTTTATTGCAGGTGTTTTATTACATGTTACTTAATGTAGGTAATACACTAATACGTGACAACCATACATTATGTTTTATAGTATAACCGCAGTAGATCCTTTAATAACTTTTATTTTTTAGTGCATATTTAATAGGATATTGAGAATTTTTAACACATAAACGCATATTTTTAAATGCATTTTCAATAATTTGTTTAGTACATGAAAGTTCTTGCTCTATACATTAATAAAATTGCTCGCACAGCCAACAGAGCGCGCGTACAAAATATGTCGAAGCAGCCGCTATAGCTATACACTGTATACCTACCTATGCAGTAGTCCTCGACAGAGATTTTACAGGAAGAGGAAAACAGGAAAACATAACACCGTTGATTGATTAAACGTGATATATTTTATAATTTTTTTTTTTTGTAGGGGGGACAGTATAATTATTTTAATTTTAATTTTTATGTAATAATATAAATTATAATAAGTACTAAGCGTAAAATAAATATTTAATAAGTATTTAAATATTCATGTGTATTTAGTGCTATAATATATTATTATTTATTATATAATAACTATTTGTATACGAATATAAGACACAATGTTATTAATATGACTAAGGACATATTCATCAACCAGGACTTTTGGTAAAAATAAAACTATATGGTTTGAGTTTCATAATTTTATTAAATTGTATTTAAATTTTTAGTATATTTTTACTTTTACGTTAAGGTTATGACTAAAAAAATACTAAATAACTTAAGCAGTTGTAAAGTATACCTTCTATTCTATTTACCTACTTATTGAATCGTCTAAATCCAAATTTGATTAGATAACTATTATAATATAAGACAACGGTAAATAGCTGTGCGTTACAATTTTAAATTGTTTCACTCTTACACTCTTCAGAAAAATAATATGCCTACATGCATAATATATATATTATGAATTTTACTCCATTCTTAGATTTTAATATAATGCCATGATTATTTTTTTTAATAAAAAATGTTAAGTCATTGTTTCTCCAGTATTTTGTAAGTTCTTATTAAAATGTTTAATTTATTTGAAGAGAGGTAAAAATTCGCTCTTATTAAATCTAATTTATATGCAATTATACACCTACACTTAAATTATGACTTATGAATAACTAAGTTTTAATATTTATCACGTCATTAATATTTAATCAATATTATAATATATTAACATTATTTTTATTGTTAACTCATCTGTATAATTAAACAATAAATATTAAAAATTATAATGTACAATTTTACTAAAAAGTTTCAATAAATTATTAATAAGTTGTTTATTTTGTATTTCATACATTTTCAATGCAGAAAAGCTTTTTTTTTTAATATTTAAATTACCATATTTACATTCTGCGGAGAAAATAAATTAAATATCTCACAATAATAGTAATATTATCAGCAATTTATCTTTCATTGTAAATTAATATTTGTTTCATATTTATTTCGATTGTGATATTTTTTATGTGTTTACAACGAAATACTTTGTAATATGATGTATAATATTCTAATGAATATTGATCAATTAAAATGTTCACAATATAAATTAACAAAAGAAGTTAGTGTGATTGTTCTTTCAACTTAATTTATCAAACTCCTGTATTAGGATCTTAATATAATTGTATAGCACTACAATAATGTGATACAATATATATTTATATGATAGATACGATTAATTAATAATTATTTATTTATTTCACGCCTTAATATGACATTACGATTTTAACACAAAATGTGTAATTAACTGACAAAATTTGGTTTCAAAATGTTGTCAAGTGACCATGACCGTTCCGGAATGATAATAGTGACCTTGACGTTGACTGGCTTTGATTGATTGAGAGAGAGAATGTCTGAAAAGAAGATTGATGTAACCAGTAGCCACCGGAGTCTGTTCAGAAAAAGAATATTAATAAAAGAAGAGAGGTTTGGGGGGAAGACAAAAAAATAATATATATATATATATAAATAAAAATAAAAATACTCGTCGAAGTACAGACGCTATGCTCCTGTATAGCGCCTGTTAATAAGAATTTCTAATCTAAAATTCCCTAGGGTCCTTTATCTCGTGTTTATTTTAGAAAATCATTAATTCTCACCTGTCTCGTTAAATTTTACGGCAAAACACGTTGACTGTTTACGCCCAAACAAATTTACCGATATTATATTATACGCGCGAACACTGTACACACGAAACACAATAATACAACGATAAGAATACAAACTCGTGCGGGGGAACCGGAGTTGTTGGTTACCAGCTATATCGATGTTATAGTAATAATAATAATAATAAATAGGTAGTGTTCTAACGAGAATAATGAACTCACGAATAATGTGGATAAATAATACTGTGAAAATAACATAAAGCATCCAATGTGACGCTACACAAATCTCATCACTATTTCGTGTACATAGATTATATGTGCATCTATATACACATACCTATACAGAATACACCCGAGTATATACGTATATTTTATATTATGTACACGGGCTCACCAGTCACAAACTCGTGTATAGTAGTGACTAATGTATAATGTTTGACCTCTACAACGGCGCAGGTATTATAGATATACATATTTTTTTTTATTTTAAGAGTTGGGAAGAGGGGCGTTGAACCTAAACACTGGACGGGTGTAAACAACGAAACAATAGAGGAAAATGGGTTTAATAGGCAGTAAACTGAGAACATAAACGGTATGCAAGGACACTTGAAGTTTATTTTTCGAAGAAATTCTACAAGCGCACTTCTCGACAGTCGACGGACAGCCGCGCGCTGTTCATATGGAAATAAATTACGCAAATAAATAAATAATGGTGAACGTAAACAGGCCCCATTATAATAACATAAACTGTGTATAGGTATATAATAATGTACGCATTATTAATAAAACACATTTCGTACGAATGTGACGTTATGACGTATTGTGTTCTAGCTATTATCCAAAAACTATTTGACCGGAAAACGAAAATATTTTCTTGTCTTTGAAAAACACTTCCGTCTCGATCGTCCGGTATCGACGACTCTCATTTCAACGCGCCAAACAGATAAGGAGCGAGCGCGAGACATTATGAAGTGGCCGGTCGTAAGCTGTTATTTCATTCTCGTTTTTTTAATACACTTATAAGAGATAATATTATACTAAATGGTATTACCACCTATTACTACAATCCTGTTTGACCGTCAAAATCAAATAATATCCAACTCTTTTGTTTCGACAAATATTATACACGACAATAATTACTATTATATAGTAATATTGTGATATTATTAGAGGAGGTAATACATGTACCTACGTATTCTGTACGTCTTCCGCGTACGACGGCTATATTTTTGGTACGAGACTGCACTGTCTCGAGACGAACGGTTATTTATATAAAGCGCGCGCGCGTGTGTGTGTGTTCGTTCTCGTGCCTTTTTGATAATAGCTAGAAAAAAAATTCCCAAGACATTTGAATCCGTGGTACGTTTTCTATTATTTTAGCGATTTCGTGTGCGAGCAAAGGAACGCCGAACTGCCGCGCCGTCCAAAACCAGCTAGTTCGTCTGACACACACGTACAACATAAACTTTACGGATACAATATATACGTGTATGCGTAACAATTTTAAATGATCAATAAGAAAAATAATAATTCAAATGCGCGTGTTCTTCTTGGTAGGTACTGTGTCAGTATATTATTATGTTACAGTGAGTATTTCACTCCGTAATCGAGTAATAGGCGAAAAAAAAGAGTTTGTACTTTTTTTTTTTTTTTTTATCGCGCACACGACGGTTTTGTATCTGCCAAAATGTAGGTACTTCGGGCGCGTTGTAGGCGCGCGTGACTCGTCTCGGTTTTCATAATAAGTACTCGTACGGTATACTAATCAAACGTATTAAACACCAAACTGCGATATTTTTCGTGATAACTATTCGGAAGCGTTAAAATATTTTACATAATATTATGGGAACCCGTATAATATACACATGATAGTACGATATTTTAATGTTTAGGTGTATAATTAATTAAGGCTTTATTGTCGTACTTTTACGATAAACAAATATGTTTTAACTTTATACTAATTTGGTGTCTTAATACATTTTAAAACACCACATACAATACGTGTTCTAATTAGGATTCCGATGGTGTTGTTACGACTTATCTTTTGCCCGCGAGAAACAAATAAACCAGAAACAACATGACATCAAGAATATAGAATAACCAGTTTTGTTTTAATAATTTTCTGAATTGAAGCGTAAAAATAACAATTTAAAATAACAAAAAAAACGATTTCGAATTCGAATTCGACGAGCTCTGACAGGTTTTCTTCTCTTATTATGTACCCAGTCTTTTTTTTTTCTAATTACTCGTAAATGTATTGACTTTGAAATTTAAAATAATTAATAACAAATTATAAATATGCAAATTCTATGAGTATTGTATTATTAGGTAGGTGTGCGTAATTAGAACATTTAAATGTATACGCGGACACGAAGTTATTTTTTTTTTGTTATTATCTAATTACTTCCGCAGAAATTCGATATATTGTACATAATATAAATTATTATCGATGATATATTATAATTACTGTAATTTGTAATATTTGACTAGGAAACTATAAGTGTAAAGTAAAATACAAATAATATTGTTACGAACAATTTTTGTTTTGGCTATATTATTTGCCTTTGTCTATTTATATTATGAGTATACAATTTAGCTTTTTAATGTGTTTAATATTTAAAACAATCTCTTTCGTATGCATCGATTTTCTATTTTTATTGAAATTGAAATTAATATATTTATGTATCGTAAAAATATTAAATCAAATTGGACTTATTAATACTATAGACGAATAAAATCAATAGCGTGAATAAAGTAGTATTGGGTGTTCCTCCTTGGGTTTTTTTTTTCATCACGTACTTATTTAATAACGTAAATATTTTACGATAAGATTTAATATTTGTAGGTACACACATATTTTTTTTAATAATATAATATATTATTTAATTTTTTTTTATTATAATCTTCCACCCGCATTGAAAATCTCTGTGTACACCGCTATTTATAGTATGTATAGACTGAACGATGGTTTAAAAATAATGCTATGTCGATGGCGAATTTCATTTAAACATATTTAATATAAATTCAAAGATGACTTAATATAATACGAAACAAAAACAGCTGTAGGCCGTATGCACAATAAACGTCTCGAGAAATAAAAGTGTTTTAGATGTGGCTAATTTATCAGTTAATCTGTACCGCTTTATATATTTTAGTATAGTTATCTATTGATGAAAAAAAAAAAACACTGAAGCCGTGTACAATTTTTTTAATGAATACATTGTCGTAAGTTAAAAAATTTTAACCGTTTAACTATACCTAGTTATACTTATGATATAATACAATATGGCCGCAACCGATTCTGTAATAAATAAAAAAAAAAACAAAATTCAGGATAAATAATGGTCCGCAACTTGTTTAGTTTGCGACAAGTAAACACTATAACATGTATATATTTTTATCAGCCACGAAAATATAAAAGGTTCGTGTAGAAGACGCAGTATATTATGTGCGAGCACAAATCCAATTAGGCACAGCTCAAAAGCGTCAGAATATAAGAAGAATAATCTACATTAAATTGTACTTATATCCATGAAATAAAATGTTCTACATAACGGTGCGCCATTTATATCACTGTCATAATTGATCACTGTCACGCCGTGTTCACTGAACCGTAAAAAATTGCATTAAACATTTAAGAAATTTAAACTTACTGATAATAAAATTCCTGTAGGTTTTGAAATATATGATATAAAAAGTCCTGCTGAACTCGTTTAACTAGGAAATGGGAATCTATCAATTATCAATGGTTTATTTCGACTGTGAACAAATATTTTGTAAAATGTTGTTAAGTACTTACACCAAGTAGCTTATAGATAATTTATTATTTTGAAATATATATTTTTTAATTATTAAGTGTTTTATACTTTAAACTTAGTGTAGAAGAAAATTACATTTTTGGCAATAAATTTTAATTTTTAATGTTATTTTAGTAAATCCAACTGGGAACTAAAATATAATAATATAATTACGATGCAAGTAATTTTTCTTTTTTTTTTTCATAAATGAATTATGTACACAAATTATTTTCATTATTTTTATTACAAATTTACAGGAACATAAAATATAATTTTTGTTCAGTAATTACTGACGGAATAATACTTATTTCTTTAATATATGGGTACCCATCATTTTTCATTATTAATAACGCTTGTAACGATGAATTCCATTTTAATTATAAAAAATAAAAATAAATAATGTTGTGGTTTTTATCTACATTGACTTGTTTATTAAATTCCAATATTAATTTAAGAAGAAAGTTATAAATTCAAAGAGATAATAATCAGTTATTAATGATTGTCATAAATTATATTATGTTATTATTATTAACGTGGATGTATATTGTTATTAATAGAAATATTTATTACGAGGTAACATTATTAGGCGATTCGGTGCACCAAAGTAGGTACGTACATTTAGGCTTATGTGATAAACAATAAGAATGAATAAAAAATACATAATATTATGTACTATGATTTTCGTTTTTAATTTACAATACGTGTGTAATTTTTTTTGTTATTTGAAAATTATTTTAACTCCGTTGCACTACATGAGCAACGGCATTTTGATTTAAAACCAGATTGTTAATTTTATACCAAATTTTCAACGCATTATTCTATTTTACATTTTTACCTATACATAATATTACTATTATTACCAAGTACCAACCAGAAATATTTTAACCTATGGGTAAACAATAAATAAACCAGTTTGAAATTAAATGTTTCATTGTCGGTCTGTACATGTGTTATAATATATTGTACGCAGCCGTGTAGGTGTATAATAATATAATATTTAAAAATGAAAAATAAAACTTTTCGTCTCATCACAAATGACGATAATGACAGTAGCCATTATGGATGTGGGCGTGCCCTGTACTTCAATATTATTAGGGTTGTTCTTGAAACTGGTTATTATTTGGCTTTTATAAATAGTTTAAACATCACATTTATCATGGCTTATTCATTTATATTTTGTACTATACAATTTTAAAAACCCTTATTTTAAAACTACCATAAGAAGAAGTCAGTTATCTATACAATTATACATCGTTATACTATACAGATAAAAGAAACGTTTGTTTTTACAGTTTTATTTTATTTATTTTTTTGTATTTACATCGATTGGTGATAAAAAGTAATAGCATTATATTATTATCCTGGCAACCATAATATTTTGTTGCTTATTAACTGACACTATTTTATTATAGAAATCAATATTTTAATCTTCGAAAATATTTTGTATAATATTGAGTAATTATTGGAGTGGGATTGTTCGACAAAAATACAACAGTTCGAATAACACTCAAAGATACCATTTTACCTCATTTATAAAAATATAGTTACTTACAAGTCATATTCGTTGTAACAAAAAATAAGAAAAACCACTACAATTTACTTAAACAATCATTATATTTTATAATAAGCCATACATATATTTAAACTTGTTCCATATATAAATCATTTTTTAAGACTTTCTCGCGATTTTCTTGGAAATATATGATATTATTAAAACGAAGAAAACAAGATGTATATATTATTAAATTTAGTTTGCAATAGTGTAAGACTATGAATAGTCTCTTAAATAATAAGTTTGTTATAACTTATAACTGCAGTAAACGTAAGAGGTAAAACATTGCTTATTAGTAGTGATTACATCTCATTGTTTTTCTCTTCATCTCAATTGTATAAAACTCTGATTACTGGAATGTATGGTCGCTTTATAGTCGTAAATTTAGAACCGCTCACCACTTTGCCTCTTATTTTCTTTTGAGTCCCTCGGGAAATTGTGCGTAGTTCAATATTTATCATTTTAGATCAGTAACAATTTTTCACTCCCTACACTGCAGTGCTTATATTTTAAAACAACTTACGACTCTTTATCGTATAATTGGATCGAAAAATTACTCATAAATATCTATTTTTCTCATTTATTTCCCCTATTTTTAGTATCACATATAATTTCAAATAAAATATTAATTTTTTTCCAAACATGTCTTCGATATTTTAGGGGCTTAATATTTCTCATGATTAAATTGTGTAAAAAGTAAAAACCTGCTATGCTAAATTTGATTTAATGCTTATATTGTTATTATTATGATTTAAATCCATTGATAAATATGATTTTAAATTAAATGGCTTGATAAAAAAAAATAAATAAAATTTTAAGTTGGAATTATTTACTAATTTATTGTATCGTTAAAAATTTTAAATACTAATCATAATAATTTATGTGAATTATGTGATACTTAATTATATAAAAAAAAATTGTATCATCTGTGTACCATTAAACTTGTTTATTGTATAGCCATCTCGATAACTATATTCATTGTATATTTTATTTTTAATTATTTCAAGTTTCAACCATCATTTTTATATTAGTATCTAGTGAGTTTAATCAATAAATTTAATTTCAATGTTGACTTTAGTTATCAATCTATAATTAATTTTAAATTCTAATATTTATTATTCATTAACAACACTGCATTATAGAACAACAGTTTAACCTAAGTTTTGGTTATAAATATTTTTGAATGTTTTCTAAAAAAACATTAAATTTCATAAATATTTTTAAAAGTTTAAACTTTATACTTTAAACTGATAAAAATTCACAAATTTTCATCGATATTTTTAGATTTAAATTAACTGTAGCCTTGTACAAGTATTATTATGCAGTTTTGTTTTTGAATCATATATTTTTACATTTTTCATTTCCAAAACTAAATAATACAATATTACCCATGGAATATAAAACTACTATACATATATGTTATATAAGGATAATATTGTGATAAAAATATCTGCGTTATAGTATAGAATAAATTACGTAAAACAACATTTTAACCTAAAAATAAAAATATAAAATGAATATTAATTTAAGCAATGCTGAGTGTTGTCTTTTATTTAATTAAATGTGAAATGATCTTTAATTTAAATAAGTTATTTATAAATACAATTTGGATACACAATGATAAATTATTATTATTTTTATGAATAGTAAGGATGTAAAAAAAAAATGACCGTAAAAGTGTATTAATATTGTAGATATAAATACGTTATTTTTGTTTTGTAAAACTATTATACTTATATTAAATATTATAATCAGCATTATTTAACATCAAGGCATATATATATATATTCAAAATGTAGGGATGGAGAAAATTTATAAATTGATGTCTAAATTTTATTTTATTGTTTTATCCCAAATGAGTGACAACGACTTAGTTAAGACTTAAATCGCTGTACTACTTCCTTCTCAGTATTCTAGAAGGAGATTGTCTGGAATAGTGTCAGAGCTAAGAGCGGATATTAGGGGATTTTAATGGCTTGATAGTTGGAAGAGAAAACGTTTGTCCCGGATTTTGGTCATTTCTTCTTTAGTTTTTATTTTTAAATCTCACTGTAGGATATGGTTTGAACCGTCGAATAAAGTATTTTTGACTATACAAAGAGAGAATTTAAATTTATTAGAATATTAGAATTTTTTTAGTGTTTGATTTTTTTAACTGTACTTAAGTTACAAAGTAACTATGTTCAAGATGAAGTTTAAAAATAGATAACAAGATGCAGGTGAAATTGTTTCAAGTTGAAAAATAGGGCTAGAATGACAAATTCAATAAAACTAAATGGCTACGTATAAAGGACGGCTGAGCAGTATTAATTTAAAAATATTTAGCAATTGTAGAGTCCATCAAACGTTTTATTTAGTGAATGTTCTAATCACCATTAAACATTATATATTGATCTATAATAAAAATGTTGTTGATTTTTACAAAGGGAATATATATTTTAGGATTGACGTTTCACACCGTTTTATACAAAATACCAAATATTGATCAATAATAGGAAAGAATATTGTGTGAATTTACTACAGGAATTAAGATTATAACTAAACTTTTCCATTTCAGAAAGAAGTAAGAAAGCCTTAAGTCATGGATTAATATTTATGTAAAGGATATAAGTGCTCTTTTTAGATAGGCGACGAGCTACTTCAACCATAATTAAATTCAATACAAGACAATTTTTGAGAGGAAATACCTTGAAATTATATTGGATCTCTTCGGTAAAATAAGTATTTTGGCTAAATAAATGGTAGGTATGACTGTATTAGAGTATTTTTAACATACTTTTTAAATTAACTATTGATAATAATCATGTTGTGGTTGAAAAACTTAAAGACGCGAACAGAAAAATTCTTATTTGTTTTCATATGTTTTAAAACAAGTTCCATTTTATCTTTTTAAAAGTATTTATAAGTTTTTATTTTAAAAATTTTCAGTTTGATATCATATGACATATTGACTATTTTGACAATTTTCTATTTTTATTTCAAAATTGCATACATCTTTCAATATTTTACAAAAAAAAATGTTATTAATACCACTGAATTATTACTATATGTAATATATAATTTATAAACATAGTAACAAAAATAGAGTATGAACAAACAACTTTCAGAACGAATCAAACATTTATACAACAGTGTACACAAAGCCGTTTACACAAAACTTATACCGATGCTATAGTAAATAAAATTAAAGTAATGTAAGTATAACAATTTATGCAATAAGAAAATACGTTGAATTTTACTTGGTAAATACGGTAGGGAAATACGGTCGTTTCGTTACATTGCTAAAATTTATAATTAATGTACGCACACATTGAAAATATGTTTAATGTAAAATTCCATCTTTTTAATAAACCATTTCTATAATTATAAACGTTTTAAAATGCAAATTTAATTATTATTTGGATGATATACATTTACATAATATAGACTCTAACCAGATATTATTGATCAATAATATATACACATGAAATTAATATTACAATAATTTAAAATATATTAAAAGATAAACAATATAATATTGATTTATTTTCGTAACAATATAACTAAGGTTTACACTAAACGAATTAAACAATAATAAAATATCAATAATTCATACAATGCAATAGGTATATATGTATATATAATTTAATTCCAAGTGAAGCGATAAAACTACAAATTTTACGATCAGTGTGTATGTGTTTTCGTTTTCAAAAACTCAGAATGTAATAAAATTGATTTAATTTTTATCATAGGGAGAGTTAATTACATATAGGTTTACTTACTATTAAAATATTATAAAAATATGAGAATAATTATAAAACACATTTTTAGGAGTGACTGGAGTTAAATTTTGATGAAATTTGATATTCATGTATTAATTATACATTTTTCATATTTTTTTTTGTGATTTAAAAATTATTTACCACTGTAATTTAAATTATTGTTTTTTATACTTAACGAAAATATTTTGCCTACTTTTAAACTATTTTGTAGTTGGAGATTATAAAATGTTTAGTTTTGAAACGGTACACACCCACAAAAAATGGTTTTTCTCAGTACTACCGGCGATTAAATACAACGCCAAACACAAGAAACCCATTAAAATCATTTGAATACAAAACCTACTAAGCAAGGGAAAATAACATCAACATCATACGCTGGCCTCAATAAACGAAGTGGTTTTTACTCGATTAATAAAACCTATTAGTGGCTTTAAAGCGACACTGTTGATAAACAACAAACCAAATAAACAAGATGGTTTTCACACATCTAAAGATCAAGATGGTACTTATTTAAGACAGATCATTATGAATAAATACTAGTGTACCAAACTAGGTTAATATGATTTGTCTCTAATATAATATTATGTTATATCCCACATCAAATTAATATTATAAAATAAATATATATACAAAATTTCCAGTAATAACATTTACTATAAATTATTAAAAGTGTCAAGAATAATTAAGCATTTTTAGAATGATTTAAACGATTAGGATCCATTCAGATTCACATGATATGATGTAGTGTATTGCAGAATCTAACATAAGGTAATGTACATTTTATCATTCAAATCGAAAATTGTTATTACCCATTACAAGCAATACTGGTGTCCATACACGATAATGTCTAGGTATTCTAGGTAATCTCCAAAAATTACAAATTCATTTCCATGGGTTCCTAAAGTAGATAGACCACTGTACTCTAAGTCCAATCACCCTCCTCTTCCTTACAGGGGCTCTGTTGATATAATTACTGTAATAATTGTTATGTATTATATTCACTTTTTTACGATATACTATAGTAGGTGAACACCAATTAATTCCGGCGTACACTAATAAAGCGAAATATACACTAAAATAATGAAATAAAATAAAAAAAAGTTTATATAGTGCCTTTTAATAGTTATTACTGTTAAAGAATTATTTTTTTATTTTCACTTATTTATTGCATAGTATAATACTATAGCTTAACCTAATTTCCTAGTTTATATGCATAATTATTATTGGCCTACTTGCATTTAATGACTAAGTCTTAATACTAAATTTGCTTACATATTATGTGCAATACTGTTTTCTTCTGAACATCGTTTTATGAGTATCTAATACATAATATAACAGCCCCTAATTTAAAATTAAAATATTAAAGATTGTATACGAGTACATGTATATACAATTAAATATTGATATTATATTGTGTTATATTACTGTTGTCTTTTAAATTTAAATTTAAATTTTTATTTTTTTGAAATGTTTAATGAATTTATGTTTATTACTAAGTTGATTCATTGACACATATACGTACTTACCAATGAGAATCAATCTTTTTATTTATGCTAATTAATGACTAGTCACAATTGAGTTAGAGTAGTTTAAGTGGTCACCGTGCATAGAACATATATATATATTTAGAATAAATCTAATAATCCTCAACTCACAAAAACCCTAATGTAGTATGAAATATGATCTCATGTTTTTTAATTAAAATTTAAGTTATACTTAATATATTTACCATTCATTGCCTATTCGTATATATTTGATTTTGTTGTATATTATAATTATTATAAGCTTTTAAAGCAATCCAATGTACGAGTAACTGAGCAGTGACGAATTCACGTAAGAGTTTTAATATGTAACTTACAGCCGTTATAGTTATTTCATCACCCTAATCACTTGTGTTGTCCATCAGTTAATGTTAAGTCTTTTATTTACACGATGAGGGTGAGCTATATCTTCAGTATATCATTCAGTATGTCGTTTTTTGTTAGCGTCACGTAAATTAATGTTACCCTCAATTTTGTCTTGTGCCATCAACACTACCACCTTCATATTATCATTTATTAGTATTGTCGTTACTTTTTATTATTATATTATTGTTATAACTACTTATTTAAGATTTCCTCTTCTGGTTGATATATTTCCGCTTCCAATATAATATATATGTACACATTATTATTATAATTGTCTCTGTCTTAATAATAGTGATCAGCCTAGAAGGAAAAAAATTATAATACAATTTATTCATATCCTTAATCCTTACGAGTTATAGAATTACATTTTAAATGATATAGATTTTAGATATGTAGCCACAATAGGAAATTTAAATTAATGAAACCTAGAAGTATGGGGAAGTCATTTTACCAATAAGAAGATTGGGCAGACATCATAGATTTGTGATAAACAAGACTTTCAGTATAGAGAAAATCTTGATCTGGTGTGTAGCCGTATGGAGGGCAAGTGATAGCATTTCTATATGGAACAGTACGTAGAAATCGTCTTCGAATTATTTTAACCATATTGCAGGCTTATGCAGCGGGTGATGAATCTCACAAAACACTACCGTATTTGAGAATATGGTGTACAGGTGTAATAATAGTAAAACATATCTAAAATATACTTCACTTCAAATAGTTAAACGTTGCAATAATTTTAATATTATTTTATTAATATTCTATTGTTGTCTAGGATGTAAACATTTAAATTGCAAGTTCTATACATGGACATATAGTAATAATGTGTAACTTTCAACTAAAAAATTATGAAAAATCACTAAATAATTACATAAATAATGGGTAAAACTAATAATGTATGTATAATAATAAATTAATGATATGCAATTTTACATAGTTTATTTTCTGATTTGAAAAATAAAGAAATTTTTATTATCATTTTTAAAATGTATAAAAATCTAAATATTTAATCAGCCACCTTTGATCCGGCCTTAAATCTGACTATTAATTTAAATAATCAATTACAGATCTTTGCTAATCATAAAGTCAGGGGAATTTATCATAGCTAATGAAAATAAACTGTATTGAACCAATGAACACCCCTGGAACAGTGTGATAAAGGTATTAATTAATTAGGTAAGGTAATTATAAGATAATTAATTTCATCGAAGAAATTTATATATTTTACGTTTTGAAAATTGAATTTTGGTTGATATTTTTGAGACATTTAATATTTGTTTTTATACCGTTTATCAATTTCGTCATATTGTATTCGATATACATTTAGAAGTTTTTTATTATCCGTTTTATGCAATATACTTTGGATCATTCTCAATTCAACAAACAAAAGTAAACAAGACAATGCGAATAGCTTGTATTGCTTCGAACTAGTAAAGATTGAAATATTATGGGAAAATGTATTATTATCTTTTTTTGATAATCTATTAGCTATTTAGGAATTTATTATACTGAGTAGGCATTCACATTAATAAAATAATATAATATAATATTAAACACAATATATATCTTATCATATTAGGAGAATAATAACTGTAAGTAAATATAATTTGAACATTATAAAAAAGTGTTGGTATTATAAAATATTATATGATTAGTTGTTCGCATAATACTTATAATTTATTTGCTTATAGTCTATTCGCTGAGAGACCAGGACTACTGATTTAGCGGCTTAGCGCATACAAACGCGGGGGCTTTATTAAAAATCCCCTCTCCTCTACTAAAAATATTTTATGCAGGTAATTATGTATAGAATAATAGTGCAATACGGAACGTGACCGAATATAACACATGGATCGCTATCACTACAATATAATAAAAAATGACATACTGCATAACTTGCCTCACTCTGGAGTAATAGGTGATAAATAGGTTAGCCGTAGGTGTTGGGTGTTGTAACGAGAGAAGAACGATGAGTTTTTGCTTGTTACGCAGTCCTGGTTACTTGACGAACAGAATACAGTTATTTTGATAATATATTAATATATATTTTTAGCTAAACTTTCATGAATAGTATCAAGTCTAAGTGTAATAGCTGGACTTTACCGTTTAAAGATGCATAATTCATAAATCATACAAAGTAAAATGGCCCTTGCGGTTTATTTGTATGTTAATGATAACCTATCGTGTCATTCAATAGAAATAATATGAAAAAAGGTAGGCAAGTGGGTACCTCTTTGCTGTACATTAAGTTTCGAGTGGGTCACTATAATGAGTATGTTTAATTTGAATTCAATAATATATCATTGTACATGAAAAACGATTCTGAGCGGAGAAGGTCTGTCAGCCTGTATATAACTAATCATATTTTATGATAAATTTGTATTGCTAATATATTAATTTATTTTACTATTAGTAATACGGTAAGGTTGAATTAATTTAAGTTGAAAACATGACATGCATTTTCAATGTTTTTAATATGTACTAATTTTAATTATTATTACAGCATATAATTATATAATATACATAAAATTGATTCTAATTTTTGAACCAATACCGGCTTACTTTTAAACGACAAGAGTAAGTTAATGATATAAACAGGAAATAATAGCATAAAATTCATCTAAGTTTTTTGAAAATGTTGCTGTGCATATACAATTCAATAATATACGTAAGAGTATTCTTAAGTTATTTAACTAGTTATTTTTTATGTAAATATTTAATTTGGTCCAAACTCCAAATTATAACTTTTTAATTTAAAATTCAAAACTTATAATTGTCATTAATAAAGTAAAATACGGTTAAAGTAAAATTGCATTTCAAATAACATTTTTTTACTTAAAATAATTTTTTTTTTAAGATATGTTAATTTAATTAGTTAAGTGATAACTATAATAACATTTTATATTTACGATACTTACGTAATTTTTAGTCTAATTATAAATACAAAATGCAATTAATTAAGTTGTATGTTATATGTATATTATAACATTCCTTTATATTTTAACAATAATATTATAATGTATAATATTGTAACGTATTGAAAAATATGTTAAGATATAAAAAAAAAATAAGCAATATTGGGAAAAGAAAATTGATTATTTAGGTTTATAAATTCTAAGTATAATATCTATAATTTAAAATATATTCCATCATAAATAAAAATTAAATTAAACAAAATTAATCGTGGTCAATTGTTCAGTTAATATTCTGAGAGAGCAATGAATGCATTAATTTTTTTTTTTGTCAATAGCACTGCTCATACCTGGGATAAACATCTGTACGATGCGTAAGTTCATAAATATTTAAAACTCACTTTTATTGGTGTCTATTTTTGTTATTTCTCTTTTTTTCAAATCAATTAATGTGGCTGAAAATATCTATATCATTTGGAGCTTTAAGCAAACAATTTCACAATTTTTGTATTCCCTTGAGATTACAAAACGGCTGAACTTGTAACTTATTGAGTAAACATGTTGACTACATTTTTAGACTTGTTTAAGCACGTTATTAAGTACTGCGTAAATTATATACCAATATTGAAACTATTCCAATAGTACCTATTTATGTGAAATACCTTAACAACTTATAAAATATATTGATTGATTAATAATTATTACAAAACTGTTCATATCATAATAGCCTCCGTCCTCCAAACATCATATGTTCCAAACTTTTCATTGAGATCTGTGGATCTTTTAATTATAATACACAAAATTAAATTATTCAAAAAATACTCGTTCGATGTTTAAAAATGTTAAGCACATTTTCTTATTAAATGATTCAAAAAATGGAAGTTTGTATCTCAATAAGGTTCCTTAAGTAGTACAAATAAAAAAAATTTAAAAATATGGGATAATTAAAAATTCCAAAATTTAGATTTTGAATGACTGTATTATTGTAAAAAAAAGGGGGTGAACATGTATGCAGGTGAATCATTCTGTATAATACGATGTTCAAATAATATTTATATCATTCTATTTTATTTATAACCATAATTAAAATAATTAAAACGATCGAAAACTAATGCTTATGAAATTAGCTCACCCATTCATAACAATTTCTCAAACTAGAGTAAATATTTAGCAAACTAATTGCAAATAATTGAAAATTTATTTTTAGAATATTTGCAAATCGAGTAGAAAGTTATGAATCAATAATTATGTTTGGGAGGAGGGAGGGAGTTAACTTCAACACCGTTAGTTTTCAATCGTTTGATTCATGTTGAATAAAAACGTGACTCTATTTTTGATTTAGAGTGAATTAAAACAGTGCAATGATTTATTTATTTTTTTTAAAAATAATCTATAAATACCTATTTAAGTTCTACAGCCCTAACAGTTCGATTTAACTAATTTTATAAGTTGTATTTTTGATCAACAAAACTGGCAAAACTGTAATATTTCCATTACAATGTCCAAAATATTAACAAAATATGCGAAGTGACATCTTATGATGTCACTCCGATTTAAAAAATATAATGATTATAGTCACTTACACGCCTTTTACAAGTCGGTTTGACCACAAATTTGAAGGGTGGATATTACACAACTTATTCTAATTATTTAGATTTTAAACGTGACGTGAAAACTATTTATTTTTTCCATCCAATCCAATTTATCGATTACGTCACAAACAGTTTATTTTTCAATTCAGTCATCTTATCAATGTCAATTTTTCTAAAATAAATCATTCCATCATTGATGTTTTTTTTATTTCCTATGTACGTAAATACATTATTCAAATATATTATATTTATTTTCAGTTTTATAATATTGTAATGGGATCTTGTACAACGACAACCAACAATATTATCGGAACAATTTTCAATATATTATAATTGATAAATACAATCAACAATTTATAATTATTACTTAATTGTAATTCATTTAAAACGATTTATCAAAATTTTATTTAATGATTATAACAACTTAATATCTTTTACAATTAGTTTTATTTACAATTTATGTTTATAGAGTCTCGTGTCAACACACATCGTTAAGGAGCGTCAGACTTACGAACATTATTTAACTGAATAATTTTAAAAGACCTGTAAGGTATGGGTGTCGATAAGAAAACAGGTCCCCACGTTAGAATATTATCAATACAATACGATACTATTTAATATAATAGCTTAATGTTAGACCATATAACATACGAATAAAAAACAGTATGCTGTTTTTTATTTTTATAATTTCCACGTGGTACTTAAAATTTCGACGTACAACAATCTTAATTATTAATCAGTACGAATAGTATGATGCATTAACAGAGAAAAGTTGTATGGGTAATGTGAATTTAATTTTAACAAGATGCGTGGACAATGAATATAGCAAAATGTAACAATTGGTTTTAATACTTCCTTTTAAAAGGTTGATATTACAGATGCACATCAAAGCAGTTTTGAGTAATTAGTATGATATCAAATTTTATATAGTAATTTAATTAAATTTGTTTTGATTAAAGCAGATTTGTAGTAAAATGGTAAAATATCTATATAACGGTTTAAATAGTTCCAGTCGTTGTATTTTCATTGAAAAGGTTCAATTGCAGAATATTAGTATTTAATTACAATTGGTACCTATTACATAATAACACTTTTGTTGTTCGTATTGCTTTTCAAAAGTCTATACGTTAAATTATTATAATAATATGCAGTAACAAGCAAAACAGCTTTACAAAAAGGATCACCAAAATCTAAACTTATTTAATTAAAATATAATAAAGATGGGTTGTTTAATTTGTATCTTAAAATGGGAATTTTGTAGTATGTAGTTAAAATGTTGAATGATATAAATATTTAAATAGTATGCATAGTTAATATAATTAGGTAACTATTATTTATGCGTATTATTTTGTATAGTTTTATTTTACAACATTATTATTAATACCATTTAAAACGTAATTAATTAAAAAATTATACATATTTATATTTATATTTGTTTCTATTTTAGTTTAATTTTCATTTTTACTCCGAGCTGTAAGGAAATCGATTTTTACATTTATATAGTTTAATTTATTTTAATTATATTACATTCCAGATCGAGTATAGAAAATATGATTAGTAATTACTTATAATTTGAATATACAGTCATTAATTATTATTATATATTATGTATTATTTCAAAATATTCTCTTCATTTAATCAACATTTAATTGAGATAAATTTTACATGACTTTTAAGGTTTAATGTACGTGGCACTTACAGGTAATGTTTCATGCAAATCTTAAATATTTTATGAGCGTTATTATATTAAATTGTAAATGTGACGTATGTCACAATCGAGTGATTGTAAAACGATTGTTGCAGATTTCGGACTGGTATGATGAATTATGAGTGGATGTGACGCTTCGGGACACATAGGTAGGTATATTATGCTTAGTGATTGATAGTGGTCTAGTATATATTTAATAAACAAAAATATATTTCTCTAAACAATACGATCAGTAGATATATGATATGTATATATTACGTAGTCGACACTCTGGAGTGTTGTTAAAAAACAAAATTAAACCAAATTACATTTCTGCAAACCGGTCCGAATAAAAAATGAAATATCAACCGTGGTCCATGAACATAAAAACGAAAACAATATAATTATAATATTATGAATGTTATAAATACTACATAACACCACGTTCGTTTGGTTTTGGTTTTCACGCGCCGTTACGACTTCAGGAGTTGTCTTTTTATAAAATATCATCACCGAAACACTTGTTGGCATTTTTCAGCCGTGAGAAAAAAAGCGTTGGTCGCTTACGGTGCGCCCCGCTTGCTGTGCATTCACGCGTACCCGTATTATATCATTGTGGTATATGTGTAAATATAATATTATATATTATATATCGTAATTTGTATACAGCCATGGTTTTGGTTAGCTCACAAATGCGCTTTGATGACGATAACTACCATTCACCGAGTTTGACTGAATAAAATATGTCGTCGTCAGAAATATCCGAAACTGTAGTACCTATTATGTACCTATACTATACGCAGTGAAAATAGTGAAATTTAATATAATTTTTAATACCAGATCCTATCCAATGCTTTTAAATATTTTAAAAATTTAAATACAAGCATATTTTTTTAATAATAGTCTTTTTCCAAAAATGTACTCGCATGTTTTTTTTCGTTGAATGGAATTTTCTTATTCTCGTGCTATTAATAAATTTAAAAAAGCACGTTCAATAAGATGACATTTTCTAATTTTTTCAGTAATTTGGAAAACTCTTTCATAAAGAAATTTGTGTTGGTGATTACTGTAACAACATTTTTCTTTTGGATAAACCGTCAGAAGTATGATATATGACGTGTTGCGTGTGAATTGGAAAATCTAATTTTAGTATAGGTACTTCAGTGAATTAAGTAAGTTTTCTTTTCGTTAAATTTTTCATTTAAGTGTACTAATGAAATCAATAAACAACTTTCAACATTTATCTGGCAACTTAAACTAATTTAATTTGAGCTGCAATATTTTTAAAATAATTATAATTCAAAAAATATATATTACTGAGTATTGTATTTCATTTCAATGAATGATTTATATTATTGGCTTTTTCAATAAATACTAGAGGTGGGTATGTACAATTTATATTATTTTTTTTTTTCAAATGAAATAATGCAAGAAAGTTGTCATAAGTTTTTAACTATAAACTGCTGCAGCTGTAGAGTTTAAGCAGTTTAAAAACGTTTAAATAGCAATATGGTTAGTTTCACTTCAAAAAATTCCACTTGAGTACAATCAAAATCTTTTGAGATTTACTCTAATGAAGCCATGTACTAATAATTGACTTGTTTAAGTATATGTACCTACTGCCTTTTCGATGAACTACTTTACAACACAATGATATATTTTTATGTGGAAAACGATGAATAATAAATTATATAATTTTCAAAATATGTGACTCTAATTCATATTATTATTATGTAAAATTGGATATAAGTTATATAACAATTCAACGTAGCGATATAAATTCACCATAGTTTGGATATTAGCATACAAATGTAACCTAATGAGTTCTCAAGCCAAAATGAAACATTAAATTATTTGTACTACTTTAATCTATATTATTAATATCATTATTATAATTAGGTTGACAAATCAAGTACCAACTCAATGTTATAGATAAATATTTTTATTAGTTAACATAAGTGACAAAAATATTAAGAAATTTAAATAATTTAAGAAAAATAATCATTTATGTATTATTTTTTGTACCAAAATACTATTAATGCGTATCTAGAAAAATAAAAATATTAAATGTATTATTTAATGATAAGTTATTTTAAAATTATTAAGATTATTTTTCTATTTTTTTAAATTTTGTAAATACAATTAACCAATTTAAGTAAATGTATCGAGATATTCTATATTAATTTACTGATTTTATTAAAATATAAAATGTTGAAAATATAGGAATTCTTGAAGCTATCAAATTTATAGTTTAATAGCTCATTCTATAGTAACTAATTTAATTTGGAATAAAAAAAAAATGTAGTAGTATTTTTGATATATTTTAACATTCATTTTCCTTCTAAACTAAACTATAAACATATTAAATAGTATATATTTCTATAAGGAAATGGGTTGGCTCAAAGTACATTACTTTAAGTAGATTAATAGACGTCATGTTGACGTAACTTTAATAGCTAAGTAGTTAATTACATACGTTTGTAATTTAAATTGAAGGAATTCCTTGAGTACCTATGTAAATTTGATAGTTCAGTAATCTCATGATTTATTTTAATTTATTTACAGACATATACACTAAATAATTCAAGAAATTAAATTTATTAATAGTATATTAGTATATTAATATATACTATTATACGAGTAGATATATTTACTTTCAAAACATATATTTGATAGATATTATTGTATATAGTATATATCTATACTATAAGTAGTATATATTATATACAGTGATATTTTTAATGTTTTATCAAACAATAACAAAATAATATTAATATTAATTTTTAAATATTTATATAAGATACTTTTTAAAAAAAATATATAAAATAGATTTAATGAAAAAAAAATGATTGAACGTAAATACGGGAAATGTAAGAATATTATACAAGTTAGTTTATTTATCAATAACTCGTTCTTATATATTATTATGGGATATTGTTTGTGTTTTTCAGATGTCATAACATAAATATTTTAAAAACGCTCATAGTAAAATTTTAAATTCTTTAAATTTTCATATTATTAGAGTAAGAATTTAAGTATTTTATTACTTATATTACTTATATTTATTTATTATTGAAGTTAAAAAATTGTCAAGTGATATGTTTCATATTTTCATGTATATATATAACTATATTATATCCTTAAGTAATTAAATACAATTCTCTATCAATTGATTAAATTAATATATACAGTGGAACCTCGATAACTCAAATTGGTATGGGGCGAAAAAAAATTCGAGTTATCAAAAATTCGACTTATGGAAAACTTCGACAACTATCTCCTTTGAATGTCAAAGTTCTATCAGGTGTACACTTGAAAAAGAGGCCGAATTCATCTGCATTGAAAATGTCGTTAGAGTCGTATTCTTTTTATAAACTCGGCAGTACATTTGTTCGGTAATGTTCATAGTCAACTTCAGATACCGCGGCACTCTCACCTGATATGATTTTTTCTACAATTATGTTCCTTGATTTAAATTGTTCCAGCCAACCCGAACTAGCTTGAAATGTGAGGCCTAAATTCTTTGCAAACTCTGCAGCTTTTTCTTGAATTAACGGTCCTAAAATGGGTAAATAATAATCTCTTACTCCGTTACTCGCCTCATCCATTCCGTCATATAATGCTCAATTTCTGGGAAACTTGATGCTTTAAATCTCTTCCGGCGTGGTAAACATGGGGCTTCTCCAACTGCTTTGAGAATTTTGTCTTTATTCTTCAATATAGTCGATAAAGTACTAGCTGGAATACAGAATTCACTCGCGATATCTTTTTTGCGTTTCACTCCATTTTTGACTTCGTCAATAATTTTTATTTTATCACCGACAGTTAGAGACTATAAACAACGTTTTTCCATCTTGACTTCACAAAATCACAAGATAAACTGAACATTTGCTGTGACAGCATTATATTAAATATTAACGTATATATTTCGTAGTTCAATCGACGTAGAATTTTACCAATAATAAATGTACCTACAAATAAATGTATGTAGTAGATGAACGTAACTTATCGGAGATATAGACATTATATCGTATTATATCGTTGAATTTATAACTGTACCTTTTAACTATTAGGTAAAGATTAGATTGATAATATTAATCGGTTTTCGATAACGATTATTGTTATTTATAATAATACGCTTGGTTATTTGACCTTCGAGTTATCAAGGTATGTACGTGTTATATGTACATATATATATATGTATTATTATATTAATTCGAGTTATAGCCAAAATTCGACTAAAACTATTTTGACTTATAGAGAAATTCGAGTTAGCAAAATTCGAATTATCGAAAAAATAAATCACACATATCATATATTGTAAAACCGGGACTAAGGCATTCCTTCGAATTATCGAAAATTTGACTTATAGAGGTTCGAATTATCGAGGTTCCACTGTACTTGTAAATATACACTTTATTTCAATTTAGAACTTAAAATAGGTACGTTATATATAATAACTTATAAAAAGGAGTTATTTTTAATAAACTAGTTTAGACTATAGAAATTTATAATATTCTTATCACACTAAAAATTATTTCATTTCAGTTATCAACCATGTTTATAACTAAAAAAAATGCACAAAATATTAACTTCTATGTAAAAGTACATATTGGCGCTAGCACGGCCTTTAGAGATGAAATTATTTTAAAACTTAATTTCTCGTTCATTTAACGTTTAGCATTTAGCATGAATAATCAATATTTAATATTTTGATTGGGACTGGAATTATTGAATTCTCGAGAATGAGAAAATTTCTTGGAATTTTTATATGTTCACAAAACAATGAAATAAGCAAATTCTAAAAAAAATGATTTCACATTGAAATAAAATTCGTGTGAATTTCAGCGATAGTTGTGCAAATCATCTAAATGCATGCTAAATAAACGCGTAATTTAATTGGCGAAATGTTTCATCATCCCCGCCCGTTGCTTTTTGCGATTTCAGCGTTACCGATGTGGTGAAAATTGTGAAATTGGTCATGCAAATTCATGCTAATTATTGATAGAAAAAAAAAAAAATAATATTTTTGAATGGGCGACGCACGAGCAATGTATACATATATACATTATACTTATGTATAAGTTAAATTTTTCTACTTACGATATATATTTCTAATAATTATTAATCTGCGATTTTCTATTATAAATTAAACTCGCTGGATATCTATTTTTGCACAAATATATATATATATATATATATATAATATGTATTAAACTTTACAACACATAATACATAGTGCAATTCTTTTTCGTTGTAATAAACAAGATTATTTTATAATTTGTGCATGAAATATACGTATAATTTACTTGATCTAGGTATTGTTAAAAAATTGACCATACTACAATTTTATATTTGAAAAAAAAGTCGTTAAGTCGTTTCTTGAACAACAAATATTATGTAGTTTATGTTTACCTAGGCAGTTAAGTTGTTATAGTCTATGTATAATTTATATATATTATATAAAAACAATAGACATACGGGTGTGCGCACGTACGATATATACGTCAATATACAGTGATTACAATACAATGACTGTAGTGTTTTATTAATTAATTAATATAACGTCGCGGTTTCCTCGAAAACGTAATACTATTTGCTCATTGTGGCATACATAACGCCATATAGCGGGTACTTGAAATGCACGACGAACACTATTTACAGTACGGCCGTGAGATTTTTTTTCTTTAATCGATCGTTATTTAACTAGGTATTTATGATATATACATAATAATATATTGTACTAAACTGATCACGTATGTATGCACCATAATGTGTATAATGCATATTATATCGATGTTATGTTATTACTATAGATGCCCCGTCGAGTGTGTCCGAGTGCTTTACTTCCACCATTACAAATGCATCACAATAAAACATAATCAGATTTGTAGAAAAAAAAAACCGATTCAATTGTATTTCGTGAATTAAATTTAAAGAACTACCCTACATTATACTTAGGTACGTATATATTTCGTATTATGCGTACGACATTTTCTTCGACACAATTATAATAATGTGATATTGTCCTTGTCGTAAGGAGAATTTTATTTTACATTTACGAGTTACAGTCAGCATTCCTGCTGCAGTCCACATAATATTATATTATTATAGTTTATAAATAGTGAAAACCATTTAGCCCGTATCTAATTCAACGTCGTGTTCCGTGTGAAAAGTAAAACACCGAATAAATTAATTATTCGCCGGACAAATCGACCCGGTTGTTTCGGGTCGATGTATTTATTAAAAATAAACGCGCGCATGCTCAGCACGACTAGTGGTATATCCGCGTATTATACAGTGTTCTAATACAATAATAATATATTATATTATTAAAACATGTGTAGATATACTATCGGTACGAGATCGAATTAAATGAGGAAAAAATCGATCATGATATGTTGTCAGCGATTTGCACTACGAGAGTCTGGATTTGTAACAATATAAATATTCCATACTATTATACCGCTACCGTATTCGGGAGATTTATGACATTATTTTCCATATTATTGTCCACTGCGGAAAACTCAGTCACATAGCATGTGCCTCAAGGATTTCCGCCGGAAAATCCGCCTGGGTCAAACCGCATCAATGGGTTGTCTAGATTTTCATGATTAAGAAAAAAAGTAAGTTTATCGGTTAAACTAAGTGGCTACGCTGTTGTTTTTTGGTCTCGTAGATCGCCTGAGCGTGTAAGCTAAAATACAGTGTACAGGCGAACAGTCTAATATTATTGTTTCATAGTCCTTTTTTAACTTTTCATAACACCGTGGAAGTTTACGAAAATGACGAGATAGTCATCAACAACAATATTGTATCGATATAATATTATTAAATCATTTATTCATATCGATATGATTACGGGATTACTCAGAAATACAAGTCATTTGAAAAAAATACTTTTTGAAGTATACATAATCACTGAGAATTGTTTTGTAAATACGGTAAATAAAAGTCGTGTTTGAACGACTAGAATATAGAAACTTCATAAACGTGTTTTTGGCCGATTCGTTTATGCTCATTTATAGTTAAATCTGTCATTGTATACAGTTTAGTTACCTATTAAATAATCCATCTAAAATGGTTGTACGAAAATATGATTTTTAACTAGTGCACTATAATAATTGTCAGTGGATAGTTACTCCATAAGCGGATATTTTTAAATTCAGGTAACACACATATAAAAATGTATATCAATATAATTATGTTCTAATTCAGACGAAAATTGACATAATGTCAAATTAATCTAACAGGATTGGAGCGTTGTGCGAATTTAGAACTTCGTAAAACTAATAACACAGATTTTCTCACTATTCGAAAAATATCTAGATTTAAAGCTCTAAAACAATTTTTACCGAATGAATATAATAATATTACGACGTCCCGTGCACGTTTTATTATGATTAAACACGTTGTAGTATAATAATAAGTAAAAATATAAAATGTAAATGGGGTAATATTCATACTGTAATAAAAAAAAATATGTTTACAGCTACCTTTTGCAAGATAAAATAATCATAAGCAACTGAATTATAATATTACTGAAAAATACATTACACCATTTTTATAAGTTGTAACCTATATAAACTTTAAAATGCTTTATTTAAACAGGAGTTGAGGAGTAAGTTCATCAATTTTCTTTTTTTATTAAGTTTAATAATAAACAGATTTTGTTTTTATATATCAAATGAAGTACTGTTATTTTTAAAATTCGAATATTTATAAGTATCAAACACATATAAATAAAAAGCTAAGTTTATTTTTAGATATACTAATTAAAATTGCAATTATTTCGTTGTTTGTTTCAATAGTAAAACAATAAGAAACAATATTTAAAAAAATATTATTCCTTGTTGTTGGTTGTTGAATACCAACAACTAATATATTTTTTTAAATTAAATATTGTAAAAATTAATTAATCGAAATATGAAATGTTTACTATTTATGTACTTTAAAATAATAACAGTGTCAAAGTATTATAATTTTCAACTAATATTAATTAATTTTTGTTTTTAAACAATCTCTTAATTTTAGACAATGGAAAACTTTTGAACTCTCATTTTTCAAAATGAAACCTAGTGCGATCGATTGTGTTTGGCCACGATACCACAAATTCCCCTACTTGTTTCCATAGGGATAACTTTGATGCCCATAACTTTTTATTATGGGCGTTGAAGAAATTTGGAGAACCCTATTCAAAATTGAGGAAATCAAAACTTAATGAAATTAATTTAATTTAGAATTTATGTATATGGGGTTCTCCAGGAAATACTTACCGCCGCACTTTAATTCCCAATAGGTATCAGCTATAATCACACGATTGTGTTTTGACAGAAGATTAATTGTCCTTTAGTGTTTCAAAACAAATCTCACTAATTACTGATTGCTTTTTATATTGAAAATTATTTATAAAAATAATTTAATTTAATATTAATATTATATTTTCTATTAACACTATTATTTTTATTATTATTATTGTTATTAAATATTAGGTATTCATCACGCATTTAATTAAAGGTAAAATCAATCGATCAATCACAAAAAATGCATGTCTAATCTGTTGATATAAGGGTGATATAAACTGACTAACCATGATGTATACTCAACTACTCAAGTCTGCACTTGGTGTATAAATCAAATCGCCGCCAGGGTTTGCTGCACAACAAGCATGTATAGTGTATACCTACGGTCCCGGCGTTCACGATTTTCACAAAACAACGTAATATATAACATTCTCTTTAACGTAAACACTTACTTAAATCTCAAAATCATTGACACCATAAATTTAGTCTTGTTTACACATTGTTACAGCAACCCAACACAAATTTCATCCAGTATCTCTGACAGATCGTTGGTAAAGAACACAAATTATATTGTCGTCACTGCTCCGGTCATAAACTATAAATATATATAATATAATATAGGCACATGTAACTAATTCATCCTGTCCAAGTGTCACGGATTTTAATTTTAGTAATATCATTAATATTACTACTTTTTTTTTTTGCATTACATTTTTTTAAAATTGCTTAATATTGAGAGAACGGACATATTTGAATTAATTAATTAAAAAAAAAATAAAAATACAACCCATTTTTTGTATTAATTTTGAGGACCGTTTAGACAAAATCATTTTTCCCTTTTCATAATCGAACTCATGAAAACAATAATTTTAAATAATAATATCATTAGAGTAAATTATAGATGTGTATAGCGTTGTTAATATTAAAATTGACTGCACCGTAGCCCGACTACGGGTACAATATCATTGGATACACTATAGGTAGCTCATTAAAATTATTTTATACCAAAATATATATACCTATATTTTCCGGCATATTAACGATTCGACGATAATGCATAATAATAGAAGTACTTGATATTAGTAATTGTTGTTTTAATATATTATAGTACTTTAGTAATTTTTTCATAAATCATGTTAAGCAATTATTTTACAAAAGGATTCCTTAAATTATTCAAACCTACCAATAAATATATATTATAATATAATAAAAATACAACAAATTAAAAAAACCAGTGTATTATTTAACCGGTGTAGGTGTCTATATGTGAATCCTACCTTGACGAGCCACTCAGAATATAATCTTCAAGAAACGGACAGAACGAGGACGTCGGAACCGGAAGTGATCAAGACTTGTTTTTTTACTGCACAACACTGTGTAATACTCTCAAATTGTGACGAATGATTATTTAGATTCACGGACGAAATTTCATCGCAGTAAACTACACTATACCAATACCGGCAATACCACGCGACAGTGGTTTTTATAACTTAATCAAAATCATAAAATACTTATAATTGTATGAGATTTTTTTCGGAACACAGCCATAAAATAAAACAATCGTATATGACTTACCTACATAATTATCTTTAGATTGCATACGTATACAGTAAAAGTAAACATGACAAAACTATAAATTCTTCTTCCTAATAGACATTTTTATTTTTTTTTTTTACTAATTTTCAAATTTTTGTGAAACTTTTTTCCTATACTCATATTTTGTAGCATTTGCGTAGACGTGTAAAAAATGGACAACAAATCGTAAAAACGGTGATATTATGAATCAGATGGTGAAAACAAGCGTGGAGAAAACAAGTTATGATGAACATTTTACAAGACTCACTAGCGGAAAATATCGTGGTTAATGGTTAGCCACACTAGTATAGCATAAATAAAATGATTAGCGATCGCATTATCTGTACTGATCGAGATCAGATTGCACGGGTTTTAGAACCTCACTTATTTAGTCTACTAATTCCACTGTAAGGTCCTATATAAACACGGGGTCCTTCGTACGCCGAAAAAGGTGGCAAATTTGGTTGAAACGATCGCTGTCTATATAATTGTGTATTACTGACCATAAATTCATACGACTGTGAATGTGACATTTCGTTTTCTTCGCACACATTAACGGTGGTTTTAATAGAACCTTTTTTGTGTTGCCGTCTGAGAGTTCATATCATATGGTTTTATTTTTGTTAAGTGTGAAGAAATCCCATCTCAAATTTTAATCTGCAACAGTATAACCAATCGCTTTTGTGTTGCCTATCTATTCGCGATTACATATTACGTAGAGTTGTAAAATGTGCCAAAGTTTATACGAAACGAGTCATCTTGAACGAGCCTCCATATCACTTTTAGACTGTCTGTTTTCCCAGTATTATGTGTCGGATTCCACTTGTAAAGGTAGGATGCACATCAATCATTTATGTTATTTACAGGTTTCTTTTAGGAATAACAACAATACTACTATGATTCGTATTTATAATGTATTATATGTACTGACCTATAATATGTGTATGTTATGTGGGTTTGGAAAATCTAAGTAAAATATTGGTAAAATAATATTGTAACATAAGTAACAGATTGACAGCATGATTGTATTAATAAGTTGCAAAGATCCAGAAATGTACGTAGATTTTTTTGTCTATACTAATCTTCTATTCTACTGCATTTAAACTTTGCACATAATTAATATTTTGTAATGAGGGGTAGGTACCTAACAACAATGATTTACATATTATAATTGATTATTTTAATTGAAAACTCTATAAATAGGGACCATAATACAGTGAAAATTCTATTTAACGAAATTCTTCGTGTTTTGAAATATTTTTGAAAACCACAATCAAATTAGAATCAAATTTCTTTTCAGTAAGATTTTTTGAGTGCCTATTAAGATTACGTTATAATACGCAAGTTTTACTGTTTCATATAATATCATCCTATTTAAAAACTACGGTCCCGATGTATTAGAATATTCGAATTCCTCAATAAGATTATTCTAACTCACTTTGACGGTGTGTCTTTGGTTTCTTAAAGCTTACTTGTGTATATTCAGATTTAGATTTGTGAAAAAACATTTTTAGTATTTTAAAAATAAGATTTTTTCATTCCAAGGTGTTCTTTCGTATTTTAGTTTTTGTTAAAACGAAACAGTCAATATTATATTTTTTTTTCTTTATTACTATAGAATGCAACAACTACAAAGGTTATTAGCTTTAGATTTGTATTACATTTTTACATTATGCGAGTTATATGCTATTATATAATTCAATTTTTTTAAGAAATAAAATTATGTTGTGAAAGTTTGAAAATGGACCGATTGCTTTATACAGGTTGCCCTATTATATTGTTGTAATTATATGATTTTACTCTTTAGGTATCTTGAACAGTATTTCAAGTATTTTAGCATACACTCAGTAATAGAAATCATAATTTGAATCATTCAGTACTATGGATTTAAATAATTTATATTGTATATGTTATTTATTCAATGAAAAATGATACTTAAAACGTTAATATGTACAATGAATCTACGTATATCTACATACATTAATGATGGCCATTGATGTTTAAAATTAAATTAAAGGTATATCATAAATAACATTACCGGTGATTATTATCATGTATTATATTGGTATATTATGTTCATAAGTTACATTTCTTCTTTTTACTTTGAAATTAAATGTCTTGTGACCCGATTTATTTAATATTTATTCATCAAATATTTCTAAAATATTAATTAAGGTTATAATATTATTAAGTAGCGATCTATTCTGACGATGTAGCTATTATAACTCAGTCCCCGTTTAAGCTTTATCTTATATCCAAAATCACAAGACTTAATTAACACGTTAGCAACTATAAGTGAATAATTCTAATGAACTCTAAAATATTATTTGTATACCATTTACACTTCAAAAAATAATTTTCATTTACTTTATCCACAAAAAGTTTAAATAACTATTATGATTCAGGTCAAATATTTAAAAAAATTAGTTTACAAACGATTAATTTGTGGCTTTCACCTTAAGTCTCAACAACAATTCTTGATAATCGCCTTTATCTGTTTCGTCCTATATTTAAATCCAAACGATCAATCTAAAAAAATCCATACTGTATAAATTTCTACTGACACCTATTTGACCTATTTGAATATAGGGATGTGTCTTCTCAAACCACACTATCCAAGACGTTCAGACCATTACTCTCTGTCTTATGGTCCCGACCCCCTGGTACGTATCAAACGAATACCTGCGAAAATACTTTAATATAGAAACTGTGGACAAATCAACCTAAATCTATTACAATAGATTTCATATCAAACTCCAACATCACCCTAAGCTTCAAGTTTTACATCAACTCAAGAGAAGTTGATTCCGTGACCTCCTAAAACAGTGATTAAATGAATATATTTTATTTTGAAAGGTCCATGTCCCATAACTAGCTGAATGGTTTCCCTCTTCGTGTATTTAATGCATATTTTCATTATTATTATTATTATGTAAACATATATTATGATATATCTCAAATACGTATTATGTCAAAACAATACAGAATAAAAATGTTTCTATAAATAATAATAATACAATGTTTTAAAATTGCTATATAAATCGGAGATTTGATATCGAAAATAACTACCATAATACACAATTTACCGTTCATGATTTTATTCCAAAATTGCAATAAACTAAGGATATAATATTATATCGTCATACTGCGATTTCGTACATTATATATTTTTTCACGTAATTCATTATTATATTCTATTATTTTTATTGTTATAGTTATATTTATATACTTACACTGTACATTTTTCCTAAGCCAAGCTGTCAACATAAATTTAAATAATATTCTCGATTTGTCCAGATGTATCCTACACGCCCAAATAAATTAACTTTAAAGATAACAAAGTTTTGCGTTAGTTTGATCGGTTATATATTTATTTATGTGTTATTTTACAATAATATTATCTCTAATTGTCATATTGAAATAAATTTATGATCAAAAATCTATTCGATATTACCATGAATGATAATAAAAAAAAACATTGAGGAAACTTTAATGGCACCATAATGCGAAAATTCGTGAACTTAATATTGACAATGCTGACAGTTAAATTAATTTACCCAAAGACTCAAGTTCTTATAGTTTCTTGATTTCCACGTGTAAGAAAAATATAGACGAAACGTATGATCAGTGAATAATATTTAAATTATATTGATGGAAGTTGTTTTAATGGTTGCTAATAATTAATAACATAGTTCTGTTGTACTGCTGTTAAACAGTAATGGTAATTAGTAGTCTTATGACATTCGTCAATGGAATATTTTAATGAAATCTGTGCGATTTTACCAACTATTAAAATGTGTTGAATAACGTTAAGCAGTTAGTTAGTTACGAATGCACAAATATTATTTCTCGTTAAATTATTTATAACTTATGAGGTGCTTTTAAAAAAAAAATTATTTATTTAACTATAATAACACCTGCACTATGCATTTAAAATATCATATACTGGTGGATTTTAAAGCCATTAAATAACATTTTAAAATATTGTAAATAATATTGATCTCAGCCTTAATTTATGCCAAATAGTTAATTGTTCGTAATATTAAATGATTTTGATATAAGTATTAGTAATATATATTATATTAAAGTCAAAGTTAAATTATATTGTATTATATTATATTAGTTTTGTATTTATTTATTTATTTATTTATTTTTTTTTTTTTTTTGAGCAAGGGTAAGTATTATTTTACATGAATAGATGAAAACTTTTTTAACACTAAAAAAGTTATTTTTACTGTTATAGTTGATACATTATAATATTTGTGAGTAATATAATTACATAGATTAGATAATAACGATATTCAGTATTTTAATAGGTATCCACAGTAAAATTATATACGATTATAATACAAGAAATTGTATATTATTGGCTTTACACGAAATTGAGATGTATAATAACCCATCCAAACATGTTTCTGTAAAACCATTTTATCGAGTGAATGTTTTCGTAAGAATCAAATAAAAAATAAAGAAAGCAGTTTACTACTCTGTTGTACATTATAGGTGTCGAGTGTACCTCATCATTGAATAAGTCACTGTAACGTATGTGTTAAGTTTGAATTCAATGATAAATCATTGCGTAAAAAAATCGATCCTGACCGAAAATAGTATAGTTATCTATATTAATAAATATATTTTCTGATATATTTATATAGCAAGTGATTTATTTTGCTATTAGTATTACAGAAGGTCGCAGAGTTAATTTTTTCCTAAAACATTGCAATTAAAAATGTCATTACGTGCATAAAATATAATAATATATGATGCTCATAAAAAATATTTATAAAAATAAAAACTAACAAAAAAACCTTGTACCTATTACATTTTAAAATCTTAAGAAGAATATTAACATTTTTATGAATCTGTTTGTTCCGATTATTTTAAAATCATTTGAAACTTTAATCTCCTGAAAATACCAAATAGACCAATTAAATTCAATTTTCTACCAGAAATTACCCTTAAAGTTTAAGATTAAAGCATTAGATAACGGCAGTATAGGTACTGTTATAATGGTAAATTATTATTGGCAAGTATATAACAAATATAATTAAGCATAATAGTATAATTATAATGTTAATTTTATTGCATCTTCAATATTATTGTTGCATTGTTGCGTGACCTTAAAATAATATTATCTGATTTAATTTCAATCATGACGTTCCTTGGCATAATCCTCAATGTACCTACTCAAATTTAGTTTTTCTTATGTCCTCGAAAAATGAATACATTTCAGCGTGTTAAGTACCCAACTAATAGTTTAATTATTGTCATTTTACGAGACCACACGAAATGTCACTATAAACCTGTTTATCTACACCAAATAGCCACGGTTTTCTTATCTTTAAACGGTAACCTGTAGTAATAATGTTAAAATAAGTGAAATAATTATACTACAACGATGTCTTCGTCTTACTTCCCTCGAGTAAAAACAGAGATTTTTCGGGTTATTACGGGGCAATTCGGTGTTAGGGTAGGTAGTACTTTACAAGTGGCGAGTGGAAGGGCATTGATTAAGTCGTTCGTCACCGACTGACTGCACCACGCCACTGGTGAATCTCGAATTCACGTGTACCTTTACATAATAAAGACATTACATTTTAATCGCAATCAACCTGCGCGTGTGCGTTTTCTAGCTATTGCCACTGTGGCAAGTGCGTTACAAACGACCACACTATAACAAGTACGTGAAATCCTTCGGTCCATTTAATCCGACAATAATAATATTCGCTCTACTTAAAATATCGTTCCGGGGAAACGTTACACACACCCAAGTGTGCACATATACATACGCACTGCTCGCAGACGGATAATTTATGGGATTTAATATTTAACGATAAAAGTTTCGGGACGTCAAGTACATAATTAAGCTACATGTTTTATTTCTACGGCCGTTACAGAAAGATATAAACTTTTGAATTTATCGTCTGTGCTGGTGGGGCCGCGGCGAGGGGATTTGTGTCGAATGGAGAAGGAGAAGGGGTGGTCTAGCTATAGTGAAACACACGATTTTTCATTGCGTTTTCATCTTATTAATCTCGGATTTGAATTTTGTTTTATTCATTCATTCATTTATTTTATGTATATTAATTTTTTTTTTTTTTACAAGCCTCACAACGACCAAATAATTTAATAGTTAAAACGAAAATAGGTAGTACTATGAAAATTTAATTTTTAAAAGTGACACGATATTTCATACTTTCATTGGATGACATATTAATTTTTATCACAGACCGAACGTTTTAAGTTTTAATCGATTCACGTGTAGACTTTTTAACAGCGTTGTTCTACCATTATCCAATAACATCATTTTCCGCGACCCATGTCCTAAACATCATGTTATTAATACTTATTATAATATTATTATGTATAGAACGTATAGATATTATAGGTACATATTTTTTTTTTATTTACTGTTCTGACCGAATTTGTATTTAGATTTTAACTTTTTTTTTTCATTATTATTAATTTAATAAAAATTGAAATTAATTGATTTCCTACTATAGAATATTTGATTAATCAACATTTAAAATAGGTTTTTCGCGTTCAAACGTAATATTAATTTAAAACCATGACTCATAACATAATATTCTATTAATATATTTATAGAATGTACGTACCAATTAATCAACGAAATGAATTACATAATGAATTTAAGTGTTTAAATTAAACGAGAGTTAAACATTTACAAATAATAAACGTTTGACTCTCTCTAGTCTCTATGTTATTATAAATTACAGTGACATAAACTATTTGTTGTTAGCTACTTCACATAGGTGACCAGTAAATTTATAATTTATTCAAAAACGTATGTATTTGTACAATTATACGAACAAGAGTGGGTACCTACAATTATTTAAATGAAGTGAAAATATAGTATTCATAACGAAATTAAATTCGGGAACTGCGTAACATCTAACCTTTACTGGTGGGTAAAAATATTTTACTACCACCGTAAATGTTAGTTCATTTAATTTAATATAAAATATTTTATGTTTCGTTTTATAATTAAATGTCACGTATAAGTAAAGCGTTGCTCAAAATGTTACTGTAATATTTCGAAAAAATTGTGTAAAACGTTAATATTTGAACTTGGGGCTTTTAGAAGAAAAAATATAAATAACTGATTTAATACAAATCGTGACGTTAACCCGATGTTAGAAAAATATATATTTAAATTTCCTTAAATTTACAACTTTAGTCTTGACACACTAGTACACTAGTAGGAAAAATGGCAAACAATATAAAGTTTTAAAGGTATATGGGGCAACTTTTAATTTATGTTATTTTTTCAAAATGTGTATTTCTTTACCATTGTAAATTTAGTTAAAGCAATTATTTGCGAGCCAAATGATTTACGACAAAAATGCAGCTGTAGAAGATATTTCATGTGCTGAAGAGCGTACAACACTCGAAACCACCACCATGACACTTCAGTTATTCATTAGTACTTGCACAATAAAAATGAATGAGTTTTTGGTTATCAAATTCGAAACACTCTTTTCGCAATCAACATTATTCTAGTATAATATATTATGTGCCCCGGGCGACGGGTGACCGCTATTGCATTTTAAAAGTACAATAATAATAAATAATATGATAATCTTAGTAGATAAGGTAAAAAATATCCATTAAATATCTTATAAATTAATAATTAAATTATATTATTTATATTATACAGCTTAATTTTTCAAAAAAATTGGTAGATTTTATTACTATTTTTTTTTTTATAAAACACGTTTATTTTTAAGGTTTCCCATGACAAAATAAGGTTTAAAATCCATTATGGTCATCTTGGCTAATAGATATAATTGTATTTTTATTTTTGTTTATTGATAATTGTAATAATACAGTTTAAAACTGTAAGCAAATAATAATGTATAAAGATGTAAGTAATAATATAATATTTACAATGTTATAAAATATTATAATTTAGTGATCCTATATCAAACTGTTTCGTAGGGTATATTTAATGATCATTACTTTTTTTTATATAATAAAACACCAATCATATTATAGGTACATAATAGAGATGACACTAGTGAATTTACGCTTTTTAAATTTGCGTACGTTTACATTTTGAAGCCGAATAGCGATTATATGATACAATTATTTAGCATGCATATTTGATTCAGGAACCATCTGAGATATTTTGCCTTGATTCTCTGCCTAATCAATAACAAAAATGTTAATCGTTTTGTACAAATATACTTGTTTGACAAAAGCACTAGAATAAATAGTTATCTCCTAGCTTTCAAAAAACTTAGGACGTCTTCTAATTCGAAATTTCCAAGTCCTCGAATAATTCACACAAACAAAATAATATCATTTTATGGAATCACACCGTTTGTCCGAGTTCGTTAAACCGGTAGCCTGTTGGTAACTGTACACGTAATATAACATGCGATCGATTCCAACGAAACTTCTTCGTGGTTATATTTAAAACAAATTAAAGCGAGATAAATTCAAAATAATATTTTTATATTTGACGGCTGAAACGCAAGATACATATTGCATTCGCTGATGGTGAACTCTAAAAATTTATCGTGTACTTGGAACACTTCCAGGTAACAAATTAAATAGAACCCAAGTCGTCGAGCACATATAATACCTCATTATTTCACCTTAAAGATTTCGTCTACAATTAAATCTTATTTAATATGATATTCGTGTCCAGTACAGCATTGCAGCTGATTATTCTTAACGTATGTTAAATGATAATTTAGTTATGGTTGTGATAGAAGTTATTACAATAAATCGATTACTCTTCTTTCTGACGATGGTTCAACGAATAAGTTATTTGAACGATATTTTATTGCTATATAATAATAAATTTGTTGTTAAAACGTCAAACGAATAAACGACCGGAAATAGTCAAGTATTCTACAGAACAATATATTATCATAATGCGTACTATTAAAATGTTTTGAATTAAAATAAAGTGTAAAAACATATAGGTTTTTTTGTTCGAACTTGTATAATATTTATAATTTTATTCAAAACAAAATTTTTGTTTCATTTTTTTTTTAAATTTTATTATAATACTAAAAACACAATCAATTATATAGCTACACATTGAACACTGTATGTCAGGATTAGTTAAAAATGGTATCAATAATAAAAAATATACGAGTGTTACATGTATAATAACGTATAATAACGCTTCAGAAAATGTTCAAGATTCGTTAGTTATTATAATATTATAATATTGGTATTATATTATATCATGTATAACTCGCATCTAAATAAAAAAAAAAAACAAAGACTTATTGAACACGAGTATATTTATATTATCGAACACTGAATTCTTGTTTGTCAAGTATTACATGTAAAATCGTTAAATTAATGTTCAGTTAATATTTTAATCCGTACAAAATGTTCCGTAATAAATCAGTGGAGTATAAATAAAAATAATTACTATATACTCATATTATTATTTTATTATTATATTCCAATTTAAAGTACACATGGATATAATATTATTATATTATCAGTGATAAAATTATTTTATAACTGTGCGCACATCACAAAGACTTAAATCAATAAAACAGTTGAAAAACAAAAATTAATTACTTTCCAAATCATATTAAAAACGCATACATTACTCCGAGTTAACGTGTAACGTTCCATTTTACTTGGATATAATTAGAAATATAATATATTTGGCTTATTAAAAAATATTAAAAAAATTAAAAACATTTTATTCGTTCATATAACCCAAAAGAACCGGTTTTTAATAATGACTGTTACTATTTTATGCTTAAATAAAATAAGATACCCATTCAACAGCTGCCAAAATTATAATATATAAGAAATTCCGTTAGTCACTGTAACGTCCCATTAAAAATAAAACCTTGAACAAAAACAAAAACCTACAAACGCATAATTAATTTTTTCATACATATTTTTACTACAATGTTCTTTTAAGATAATTTATTTGAATACTATACATTCAAGCCAATTTTAAACATTTAATATTATAGATACTGCATTGCCTGATTGTGGATGACTTATACAACACTCTCGACGTTAAGAATACACGAAAAGATTCTATTACATATTTCATTTAAGTTTTATACTTGATTCCTGACAACCCAGACGTTAAAAACCATCTAAATTCTTAATATTTCTAAAATATATGTATCCACTATCAAAACTTTAATAAAGACATCGAATTGATTATCTCTTAAATAAATAAGTATATTGATATTTCAGGAAATTCGTTTCATTTCACATTTTCAGTTATAATAGTTATTGAACATTTGTAGTTCTATAAATCGAAAAAAAAAACAATTATTATGATACATTTCACGTAATGGAGCATTAAGTTTTATAAACAATTTAAATTTATAGTCAAAATAATGACCGATTTTATGTTCATTCTCAGATATAAATGATGTGTTTGAAAGTAACAAGCAGCATTTTTTTATAGTAACATTTTATAGCGTATTACGTACATGGTTTGCACAAGTATGACTTTGGTAATTGATTTTGAATAACATATAAAACATAAGGTTGTTGTATAAATTCTAATGTTATACATTATCACCAATAAATTTAGCATTAACATAAACACAATTAAAAAAACTGGGAAGAAAACATTCTATTTGAATATTTGTATTTAAGATAAAACAAGTGTTAGAAATATTATTTCACGTCTCTTAAATTTCTGGAGAGGAAAAATTACTGGTTATTTATAAATACTGAGTAGATATAAGGTGAACACATTTTTCGATAACTGTTGTCGGTTAACATTGAGTTCACTCGTGACTGACAACAGGATAAATTAATATAAAGTAATGCTGAAAATTAAATAGTAAACGCATAAGAAAATATATGTCAAAATTCAATTGTTGTCCAGCAAGTATTATAATAATCCTTGCGCCGCGCTAACACTTCGACACACATCCGGATGTGACTGTATTGACCCACTTGAAATCGTTACGGCGCGCCGCTGTTATAATAAACATATCGTATACTAATAATAATTATTATAACGTGTATCCGGAAACTAGTGAAATTTATTTTTTTTTAACACTATTTTAAAATTAACTTTCATTTGTAAAATTAATGTGTCTATTATATATTTACCTAAAAAAATTTGCGTCCGACGTTAAACATAATGATAAAATATTATAGTAAGTATTTTGCAGGTATATTTATTGTAGGACATAATATTATTGCTTTTTATTAGGTTCTGTGTTTTTAAACTTAGGTAAAGTATATAATATTGTTTTAGAAGTAATTTGTCAAACGCCACATGCCTACGAGTAATTGAGTAAAGTATTCTTGTAAATTGTAATTGAAAAAAAAAATACATGTTATGTTCAATAAAATCCAATTTATAGCTTAATAGATAAATTATTATGTTATAAAATTCTTTTTCATTGACAAGAAATAAATATATATATATATAATGTTATTATTACTATTGTTTATAACTTTTTCGGTTAATATAATATGGAAAAGTTTAGTATATAAGGAATTCGATGACTTTATAACAAGATGTATTAACAGGCCATTAAAATTGGTCCATTATTTTTTCAAATTTTCTATTACTATAGAACAAGAAAAAAACATTCATGTGAGATAAAAGTTTGAAAAGCTTTTATTATTGTATTTTTTAGTATCTATTTAATGTTAGATGTTGTATACGTAATAGGTTATAGGTAATGGATGGAATAAGACTACTTTCAAATATTCTTATTACATGATAATATATCAATTTAAACTCTATTATACGTGAGCATTGTAAAATATATTATATTATTTCATTTTCTGATGGATTAATAAATTTGATGAATGTCGAAGATATTTACATGGAAAAAAAACCAATTTATCATTTAATTTTATGGAGTAAGTACTCGGTAAAATATAAATATTTCAGTATTAATACAAAAGGAAATAAAACTTCAAAGTTAAATTTGTTTTCAGTTTTTCCTCTGAGATGAGATGAAACATTATTTTTTAAAATACCTTTAAACATAATATATGTTTCGCAAAAACTACATTTTACTGTTAACGAAATTTAATATCATTGAAGCGAAAATAATATAGTTGGTAGCTTTAAGATATCGGATTTGATAGGCCGTTTTTTTTTTTAGTTAAATCATATGAACTATATTAATTTGAATAAGTGTATATAGAGTTTTATTAGCTAATAATAAAACTAATTTTCTCAAAAATGAATAAAAACTAATTATAAACATCTGGTAAATTATTAATTTTTGCTGAAAAGAACGAAAATTTTAATTTTTTTCAGACTTTTAGTGTCAATTAAAATAAAATAACCTAATAAAATATTATCCTGGTTATAAATTGTATTACTCGAATGTAGGGCTATGACAATGGTCTACAATCACATCATACGTATATTTGAGGGTTCTACGAGCGTAAATAAACGAAACACCCCGTTTTAAAACTATAACAATATATTATATTAATGTTACTTCATTACAAATTAAAAAAAAAAATACTGTAAAACAAACAGTGTATAAAACAATGTAATGATCAAATAATGATTTTAATTTATAAAAGTTAAAAAATCCCCAGCAATGCATATTTATAATGCAAATCGAAAAAATAATTATTAATTAAATAAGCCCTGTGACGTAAACATTAATTAACCCTATCATATTATAACAAATAACAATTATTATTTTTAGTTATCGTCTAGCGCTTATTGAAAAAAAAAATAGTAATAATAAAATAACATACCCCTTGAATCTAATTATTATTATTTTTTCTTTGTACTCCTGTCCTTGGATAAATACATACTGAATTCAATATAAAATGTAAAATACATTTAATGTTTATGCGATGTTCATAAATATTCATAAAAATAATAATTGCCTAGTTAATAATAATATATTTTCGAGTAAAAATGTTATAGCACTGCAAAAATATAAAACAAAATGCAGTATAAACTTACTATAAAACCATTTTGAGAAAACTTTTTCATTTTAAAACTTATTTGATAAATATAAATTATAAAAAATTATTGGATAATGAAAAGTATAAAATACATATCATATAAAATTCCAATACTGTCGAAGAGTAAATAAATACATTTTATAAAGCATTCTCGGCATAAATTAAATTTATAAAAAATTATAATATTTAATATTTGGTATCCGTGTACCAATATATTTAAAGTGCAAATTTAAAATATTTTCAAACAATTAAAAAATATCGTAGGTACAAGGGTTTTGTGTAATTAAAACAAGCCATTCTTCCTTTTTACGTTATTAAATATGTATATATATATACATTAAATATACACGTGATCAGAATTTCTATTTATTTCTTATACTCGTAGACCTTGTTCACGTGGAATGTCTATTCAAGTGACGTATGGATAAATATTTATGTAATTAATTGCTGACAATGCCTGTACAATTACATTGTGTTGCACTTCTCCCAAATTTAGTCCGTTACTTTCTATTTTTTATAAAATTTCAACTCATAATATATTATATTTTATGTATATATTCGAGGTAAAATTGTTGAAAAAATATTAACGATTTTCACGACGTTCCGGTCGTATATTTTGTGAATGACATTTAACGAATGTGTGTTGAACACATGATAGTTGATCAATAAATTGATTAAGTCCCAGTAATATTTCTTAGTTATTACTTATTATTAAAGGATTTCGAAAATAATTTATAGTTAACCATTAAAAACGACAAATAAACGAAAATAAACAGAAGATTTATTACTATCTTAAGAATGGAAGACAAATAAAACTGCTTACAATTATTAAGTAAGAAAAAAATGGGACTTTATACCTTCTTTATAAAATTCAAAATATAATACACAAAGTTATTACTGTAAATTAAAAAACATTGGTATTCTATATTTTTGTTTGGTAGGTACTAAATTATTATTTTACACATTTATAATAATGAATTGGTTATAAAATATGAATTCTTATTTAGAAAACATAACTTAAAAATCGCATTGGCTTTTTATTTTATTAAATGTTTGTTATTTTAATACATTGTTATCATGTCAAAATTTAACATTCAACTTTAATATGTTTTTTTTTTTTATTATTATAGTCATCTGATCAATGATAATAGTTGATTAGTTATTTATATTTTATATTATATTTATTTGTTAATATTAAATTTAAAATTCTTAATTTATTATACAAAATGATGATGCACAAATTAACTACGCATTTTAGAGGATAAATAACCCACATTTATAAATGTAATATTATATATAGGATATAATCTCATCAAATAAACATTATTTTAGCATTAGTTAATAGCGTTGTTAAAAGTTCCGTAGCAATGGATTATACTACTAAATATATTATTAATTATTACTATAATAATGTCTAGGGTTCATAGAAATAAAGTGTAATTTAAAATTTAATAATGATAGATAATTATCTAACCTTGTAATCTTATTTATTGACACTGTAAAAATAAAAAAATAAAATGAAAATAACGAATGGCGAGATTTTTTTTCTTTAGCATTGTAATAGTTTAGGATATCTAATTTATGTGTAGTTTTTGAGTTAAGTAGAAGAACTGGTTTTATTTTTATATAATTAATGACACACTTATCCTACTTACCATATTCGTTCAACAATAATCGAAGTTTGTTGAGTTTATTTGAATTGAGTTATTTATTTATTTATTTATTTATTTTTAGTACCACTATATATATGTATGTGTAAATAATAAAAAAAAATGTATATTAAATAATATTTTATATATTTTCACATGATTGCCAAAGTAAAAATATTTCAAAACATATTCATATACCATGTTTATAAAATCGTATTAAGTTTCAAATCATATTTTAGCTCTTATGAAAGCCATCGTAATTTCAAATAATATACATGTATACTTTATTTTTAAATCTTAGTTGTTATTAAATGTTTTATATAATATTAACAATTTTATTTTTTAATTTAAATAATATGTTTTCATTTTGCTGATACAAAATATAAATTTGAATTACAAATCGAAAAGTAAAAAATAATATTATGCTATTAACTTTTCCTAAGAAAAAATTTAAATAGAAGTTTTATTGACATTTAATATTATTTTCATAAAGCTGTAGGTTCACTAAAATTTCTACTTAGTTATAATATTCGTAGTAATTTAGTTGAATAAATATTATGGATTTTATATTATATTATATAGTTATATAGACAGTTAATCTAGTTATATTAAAATATAAACCCAGTTCATTTTTTATAAAGTAGAATAGAGAAGCGATTTACATAATTTATACGAAAATTATTTGGTAATAAATAATAATAGCAAAGTGTATAACCTCACTGGCCCCTATTCATTTCTTGTATAAACAAAAAATAAAAATTCAGAATAAATTTTAAAGTAAAAATTGAGAAGTATTATAAATTAATTCTAATTTATAAATTATTAATTATAAATTTATATTAGCATATTATCTAGTATTTATTAATATAAAATATAATGAATACTATATTTTTTAATAAAACAGTACAGGAAACAATTTAAATTTAACTATCGAGATATTGAAAATATAATGTTTTGTCAAATGGAAAAAATTATAAAACACCTGTGTAAAATGGACTTTTTTACTCGTGGAATTATAGACGAATGCCAATTAAATTAAAATTGCTGAGGATAAAAAAATAATAAGTAGAAACAACAATTTTAATATAGACATTTCATTAAAAATCTAAATGGGTAATAAAAAAAATGTATAATGAGTGTACGATTTTAATAGCAATATTGTTTAAGTGTACAGTTGTAGTTGTATTACGTTGATTCTCGTTCAAAGATGTTACAATCAAATATGCATAGTAATACAAGGGACATCGATAAAAAGCATTAAATTAAATAAAATTACCATAAAAACTGTACAAATTTTAATTTTTGATCAACTGAAATTATTTTAATTTAATCATGTTTTCATCCCAAGCTATTATTATATTTACCAAGAGTTATTAAATTGTGTAATAGTATTCAAACATTTTATAATTTACAGGTAAATATAATATATTTTTTTGTTTTTACTTTCACATATTTAGTAACCAATGTCAAATCAAATACTAACATTAATACAAATAACAGTAACCGAATTCATCAGCGGTGTTTACATAATTATATTGGAATATTTTAAATGAAAAAATAACTACCTTTGGAAAATAAAAATGTAAATTTAAACAACTCAAATTATGTATTTATTGATTAACTATTTTTACGGTTGAAAATGTACACAGATTTAAATGGGCTATTATATTGTATTAGAATAAATTTTTACAAGAATGATTTTATATTATTAGTGCAATTAGTAATGGAAATGTTTACTTGTCAAATGGAGCATAAACTAGCCTAACAAAGTTTTAGTTTCCTATTTAGGAGTAGAAAGTTAATGGAAATACCGTTAAAATTGTTAATGCCTCTCATGACATTATTGCTTTGGTTATGTTTTGCTTAGTTCAGGAAAATGTTATTAGTTAATTAAATATAAAGTAATTTTACGTTGGTGGATGTCTAAAAATGTGTTTTTTACCGTACGTCAATCATAGAAAAAATCTGAAAAAAATGTCAAAAATTTATAGGATTAAGAATGCTATTAGTGTTAACTTTGGATTACAAAAACTAAGTAGTATAATATATTTTCGTGGTAAATAGTGTTTTTTTTTTAATTTTATAATTATGAAATTAAGTCAGTAAGATTCGTGTTCCTACCTTAAACCTTTTTGTGCGTATAAGTAAATTGATAGGAAATTACTTTCAAACTTTACTAGCGGTTTTAAAAGGTTTAAGATTACAACCATAACGTCACTATATTATAAGAATATTTTGAAACTCTAACAAAATACGGGCTTAATTAACTGCAAGATTTTGTAATATATATACATAATGCTCCCAATATGATTTTATAACGAAATAAATTATAGTTAAATTACAGCTATATGCATAACTTTAATACTTGATGTAGCTTTTATTATTAATACTTATTAGTAGTCATTCGACGTTATAAAAATTGATTTTTTTTTTTTATTATTACCAATCTTTGTAATTTAAATATTCGATAATTTATAATAACATAAACTGCTCTAAAAGAACCTAAATAATGTTAGTCAATATTTTATAAATGTATGTACCTAAAGGTATTAACGTTCAACACAAAACGTGAAATTCAATTTTAGTAAATGAAATTCATGTTAACTCATTATGATGCATGATGCAACATTCATAGCTTTCAAATGTTAAATGACAACACATTCTCTTACGTTGACGTCTTGACATTTAATAAATAATCTTTTAAGTTTGAGTAGTGAAAGTTACTTGTACCATCAGTAAAAGTTAGTTCAAATAAGCAAGAAAATTAATCAAAAAATGCCAAATCGTATTTTTAGTAATATTCCAATTTTGAATTTGAATACAAACATACAATTTAAACTAAACATAAAATAATAAATTTAATAACGCAGCATTTTCTCTTGTATTGTAACTTTATTTAATAATAAAAGTTTCATGGGAATAAAATAAAATAAATAAATAAAATCAAACAAAAGACTAACCCGGAGACGGTTGCCATTGGATACAGCATACTAATCATTAAATATAAATAAACCATTGGGCAAATGAAGTTACTAATTGTAATCATAATATTGAATTAATATATTATATTATTATATATATTACGGTTTAATGTTATTTATTTACTTCTTGATTGCCAATAAAGCTTTTATGAGTCTATGGCCTATTTTCAATCAAAGTATCCACAAACCGCGTGTAGATGGTCATTTCAGGGGAGTAATTTTTCGATTCATCCAATAGTTTCTTTTAGGGAAGTACCGATGAAAACAGTCGAAAAATATTGAAGCAATGTCAAAAACGCTGTTTTTTTGTTTTTTTTTTTTTTCTGTGCGACGTTTGGCATCACAGCCGTCACACACTAGCCCCTAATTCTTGATTTTTAAAAATTTAATTGGACTATCAATCTGTATGTCAGGTTTTAGAGCTCGTAAGGCAACCCTTAAGAAGCCGTAGAACAAACGAGGCTGTAGGGTTGGAATGACGTCTTCCCGGCCCCAACCTTTTGTTTTTTATAGCCGCTCGTGGGTAGCCTTATAAACTCTTAAACGGCCTGTCGAACGAATTGACGACCCACTTTGTTTTTTTCTGAAAGCCATAAATTGGTGGCGAGGGCTAGTGCGACGTCTGTGTCAGTTTTTTTTTTTTTTTATGCAATACCTAAACTGTTATTGATTCCATATTCCGTAATAACACAGCGCACCACTCATCAATGCTGATATATCTTATCCGCGGTTAACAAATTTATGATACAATAATATGTTGCTGTTTATCATTGTGTTTGTCGCGCAGTCCATAGTATTTAAACCACTCGAAATGCAAATAAGACCACCGGCGGTTTCTTGAATAATAATTTACGCCGAAACACGACGATAATAATAATAATCACTACAACGACGATTATGATGATAATGATGACGATGATGATGACGGTAATAATAATAGCGATGATATTTATGTAACACTTCCGTCGCCGCGGTATACTATATAATAACATTATACGGTATTACAGTTGCTCGGATCGATTCATAAAATCCTTTCGGTGAATCTCTCTTGACCGTTACGACTATCATATGTAATAATATGTATTACAATAACATAGTGTTATAATGTGTTACAGTAATAATAATAATAATAATAATATGCGATGTGCGCTGCACTACCGTTTTTCAAGGACTCGATCGTGACCGCTGCGCGCTCGTTCGCCTCGACGTTATTCTTCACGATATTGTTATTTCACAAAACTGTTGCCGCTATCTTTTTTTTTTTGGCGCCTCTTTCCATGTCGACGACACGTCGTCATAATAAAACCACGTGCGTGCGTAGTAGATACCTTTAACATAATAATATTATATAGGTACACACACTGCACGACACGTACTACACGCGCGTATAGATACGATATTATATAACCACTGTACATACCCGTGAAACCACCCGACGGGATGGCGCAATGTCGTAGGTCAGTTTTTGTAGGCGTAAAACCGCCGAGCGCACTGTGCACGCGCCGAAAACCCAACCGCGACGTATTACTAGGCACTATGCTATGCTGTGTACGTATACGTAATGCGAATATGATTGTCTTAACAACGGGACAGGGTCATTGATTGTCGTCGTCGTCGTCGCAGCCACCGCGTACACCGTATTATCCTATACAACACAGAGCCCGTCTACATCATCGTGTTATTATGCTACCGTCGTACATTATAACATTGTACACCTGAACGGTGTACATAAATATTGTTCCCGATGGTCTCGGACAGCGAACATTTTGAGCGAAGGGATTACCGTAGCCACCTGTTGAAAGTCTATCGCTATTTGTATCGTTGTGAAGATGTGTGCGTGCGTACGAGCCGTTTGCAGCCGAAAAGGGGATGGGATTTTTTTCGCGGTCGTCTCGTCTGGCAGACCCGAAATAATGCGGCGGGAGACAAAAAAAGGCGCGAGGAAAAAAAACCAGTGACCTCCGACCTTGCTGCAGCCAACCGAGACCGTTTTCACGTGTTCGTATATACATATTCGCAGGGTTGTTAACCCCGTTTATACCGACCCAACCTTTAACACATTTTTGTTCGCAGTGATTCGTAATATTAAAGTATTAATTGTGCGATACGTACCGTCGAATCACAATATATTTTATCATATTTCATGTGTACTTAAGTCGCATTTTAATATGATATTGATCAGTCATCATTTTACAACTTCTTACTTTCTATTTTAAAAGTCGACATTTATATTATTTTATTAAAATAAACTCACGACGAAATATATTTTCACTAATCTATACGGATTTTATAATATCGCTGTACGACGAAATTATTGGAAAACTTTAATCGTACGATAAGTTTATCTTTAGAATAAAATCAAAACAACAAAACATTATGAAACGGTCCATTTTTTTTTATTAGTTTATCAGCTTTTATCTTTTGATTGTCTCTATACTATTGTGTTTAGATGTCTTACTGCATTAATTACGTTCTTTTTAAGTAGCGTGTAATTTTTTTTATTTACCTTGTCTCATACACCCGGTTTTGATGGATTTAAGTTTTCTCACCCTGAAATATTTTTGTACGTCGTAGAACTAACTCGAAACCTTATACGAATTGTAATCCTGTAAAACGTGTTTATAATTTAAACTAATTTCACGATTTTTTTTTTTTTTTTTAAGTATTGGTCCATTGTTTTTACGCTTCATTACTCGTATTAATTGTAAACGGCCACAAGGATTAAGTCAAATTCTTCACCTCTCCAGCCCTAAATTTCTCTTTCACCATTTTCCCGAGTCTTAGTATCTATGTAATCGTATATACCTATGAATACTTGTCATAATTCCACCCTGATATAGTTCACTTTATTTAGTCGAATTCTAGTTAGTATTAATAATACAGTCAAAAATTGAAACATTAATATCTCAAGTAAATGCGTTACAAAAAACAAAAATTGAACATTCTAAGTCTAGAATTGTGTACTTGAAAGTTGTTTACTACAATATTAATGCTTATAAAATATATGGGTATCGATTTTTATTTTTAATACATCTAAACTAGTGTCTAGTACCTACCTGAAACCAACCTACCTCCTACATAAAATTCATATTAATTAACGAAGCTGGTTAAAATTAATTTAACATCAAAGTTATTTATTCTAAACTTATATACCTACTCGTAGGTCTAATTACCATATTCATAGAATTTAAACGGAATAATTCTTGTTACATTAATGCGCCATGATGATGATAATAATAATAATAATAATAATAATAATAATAATAATAATAATAATGTTAAATAATTACGGTCTACAGAAAGATACAATTGTACCAACTATATCATCATAGTAATTAAACAATGACCAGTCAGCATAATAGTAGCTAGATCAGTGATTAATGAGTTCGGTGATGGTTTTTTTTTTCATATTTTATTATGTAATCGAGAAATAATGTCAGTAATTACCGTACACACTTAATGCTATGGCGATTACTCACTAAGCTATCAAAGCACTATGCAGTTGTACTTACTGTAAATTTGTAGTGTCAAACGAGACATTATTATTGTGTTCGATGTTTATAATATATTATGTTAAGTCTCAATATACAATTATATATATATATATATATATATAAGTATACTATTAAAAATGATAATACTTAAAAGTAAAGTGTACAAACGGTTAATATTAATAATAATAAATGTATGAAAAAAAATGAAATAAAAATAATTAAACCGTTTACATTTTTATGGTAGGTATTGAAAAAAATATCTTAGAAATGGTTAGGTATATCCTTTATTATTATTATTACTAAAAATAAAATTATAATATTTTAATAATATACGGATAGTTTACAGTTGTGTAAACAACAAAACTCTTTAATATTTTTCAAGTAAGAAGAATACCCACGATAATAAAGCGTAATCTCTATATATACCTGATAAAAATCCTATTTACATATATAATTTTCATAGTTATATTTTTTAAATTCTAAGTATTTTTTTTCAATACAATCCTATAATACTAAAGTAATACTTAATAGTAAGTTTTTTCTTTTATTACACTTCAAAAACCTATGAAAATTACATCTACTTACTTAATTGAACGTAAACGTATATATATTTTTATAAATATATATATAATATGTTTAAAATGTTTCAATAATAATATGTAAATTATACAAAAAGTCAATTTCATGTTTACTTCTTTTTCACGATAAAATACTTAATAATAATATATTTATATTTGAAAGATCATAAAATGTTTAATATATGCGTAGGAAACCATAAAAATAAATACCATTGTCGTTTTATGAACTGGTAGATTCGTTACTTAATGGTACATATGTATATATTATTATTTGTGTCACTTTATCTCAACGTTCCATCAGTTATTGCGTTGTATTAGTGTCGGATTCACCAAATGACAAAGCAAAACAAATTTAATTTGATAAATTATTAAATTCAAATGTGCTTTTTTTTTTTGTATACACAAACATTTGTTAAAATTTAGTTAAGCAAAAACAAATCAAACCTATCATCACAATAAACACATTTTAAATGTCTTCGTAATTTATGTTATTTCTGCCAAAATCAAATAACGATTTCATTTTTTAACAATGCCAATGTTTTGTTGGAACTGGAATTTTCTTATATGATATATTTACACAAAGAAAATTATGAACACCTTCTTTATAACACATAAAATAGCTAAAATATATTCACTAAATATCGACACACTGATTTCTGCAAAGTTATTTTAAAAAAAATAAATAAAAAATAATAATAAATTATAGATATTAATATTAATTTATTGGTTTCGCCTGTAATAAACACGGTAAAATAGTTTAAACGCATAGCTTATAACTTTATAAGTTATATGACATCATTATTAATTATTATTTGTTTTTAATTAAAGTCATGTTGTATTCGTTCATAAATTAAATAATTTCATGACATCAAAAAAGTTTAAATTATGTGTACAGTATAAGCACTATCACATTTGTTTAATCAGAAGTTATGTAATGCAGTTGATTAAATTTCATAGTTTATATTATATAGAAAGTATTTTATGTTTTGTAACGTTACTTTTTATTATAGTTAAATTCTTGTTTCGTTGTTGTAATTATTCACAAAATCATTCAAATATTTTATTTTTACTTTAAAGTTTAAATTTTATTGCTTAATTATTTAAAGTTGTAATTTTAATAAATTGTTTTTAAATTAATTAGTATGTATATGTGTCTATCCCTCCCCCAAACAAAACAACTAAAACGCACTAAATTTAATAAATTGAGTATTTAAAAAAAGGACTATTGATGTTTTTTTTTTAAATTATTAAATTATTATAATACCTAGGTATATAAAAAAAATATACGTATTTGACAGGAAATTTCGAAAAAAATTACGTTTTGTTTTGATATGTTTTTAGTTAATGTTGAAAACAATTACGCTTGACAATGATGGATTATTCATAAAAAAAAAAAATAATAATAATAATAAAGACAATTTTTTTTAAGTCATCGTTATTCAATTTTTCGGTTTTTGTTATTAATTTTCACCCCTGTAAACTATTCCAGCCAATTCCATTTTTATTATCATATTCTACATTAAATATTGGTTTACGGACTACATATAGAGCTACATGTATTACGCATTATTGGAAATTTTAAAAATATTATTGGAATACGAAATCGAGTAGCGTTTAACGAAATGTATCTATAATAGCTAGGTTGTCTCGAGGTCAACTGCTATATAGTTCGGAACTATGATTACCTGCTTATTAGAACTGTAAATTTTTCTTATAGGTCAAAAACAACACACTGTGTTCTAGATTATAACAATCACTTGAAGACTTTATCAATAACCCCCCTAAATTTATGTTTAGTGGGGGAGGGACCCCCACTAAAAATAAAAAATAAAATAGCAGTTGTTTCATATTATTCAAATTTTAATACCCGAAAAATTCCAATTGCAGAGTGACCTATTCACTAAATTCATTCTTATTAATATTGTGTATCATTAATATTTTGTAAAAATTATTAGGTCATTTAGGTCATAGAAATGTCTAATGTCTATAACCCAGAAACGTCAGTAACAATTTGTTTGTGAAATTATTATAGTAAAATATCTAGTGTCTTCAACTCTGTCACATACAGTTATAAGTATACTTTGGTACTTTATAACCACATCCAAATATAACTTATAATTTCCATTTATTTTAAATTAATATACATAAATTTCAGCTCACGGAAATTAATTTTAATTTATGAAATTGTTTATGGTCGTATTATATTTTTATTTAGCAAAGAAATTTAATTTAAGGAGAATAAAGGACATTAATTTTTACCCGAATAAATTCTAAGTAACAACTCGTGTCATTTAGAACACTTATTATTTAAATTTATTGTAATATAATAGCACAGAACTTAACTGAAAATATTCATTAAAAACCAACCAATCCACTTAGACGATTTGCTTTAAGAACTTAAAATTAAAATCCAAGTCAGTTGATTCAATGACTTCATTAAATTATTTATACTTTTTGTAATAATTTTAAACAAATAATAAATTATTCAGATTTAAGCAATACATAAAAATCATTTTTATTATTTTCTAGATTTAAATTTCTTACATTTGAATAAATAACTTTATCAACTTATTAATTAATTAATTTAAAGATTTTCAGCAAGATTAATTCAACATTTTATAATACGATAAACTAATATTTAATTGAATGTATTCCAAATATATTATTATAAATACATACAATTATTCACAATAACATATTTATGTATAAAAATAAAATATGAAATAATTTTCTTTAGAATATTGCAAAGCAAATATAATACTTTTATAGCTATGAAATAGCATAAATTATAAAAATACGTTGAAAATAATTTTAATTAATTATAATATACCTACAATTTAAATGTATGCAATATAAATTACACGAAACTCTTTTTAACATTATAATCAAACATTTTTTTGATAATTAGTACCTACTCGTAACATTATTATTTTTATATTCTTAGTAGTTTTATAATATGTAATCAAACATTTTTTCAATATTAAGGTATGTCTATTAGACAAATTAGGTCACTTAATAGAATCGAAATTTACTCAGATTTATGTTTTATGTAATTACACAAGTATATTTATAATTTATTAAGCAAGACTTAGAAATATCGATGAGCATGTTTTGAAAATAATTTTTTTTTAAGTAATTTTTCGATATTATATTATTTTATACAATAAAAGCATAGACTTACTACTAGTTACCTACAATAATAATAATCAAAGTGAAAAATATATTCATAATAAATGATATAATTATTGATAACATTATTGTTTTGTAAAAATTATCCTGATTTACTTATTGCGCAGCCAGCTCATTAAGTATTATTCATATTTTATTCTACTGATATTTAGTTTTAAATAGAATTTTAATCATAATAGATAAAAAAAAAAAACCGATATAATATCGGAATGTAGATTAATTGCACTAGAAATATATTTATTTTTAACGACTATATATAAGTTAAGATGTTTTTGTTTCCTTGAGCTTTATTAATAATAATTGTAAATGTTGTAAATTATATACAATTATTTAGCCAATTGAATTTAACTGATATAATATAATATATAGTTATTATTATACTTCCTAGCACGACCTCAATGAAGAATTCAATTATCTACGATTAGTTGGCTTATGTATATAAAAAAGAAAAAAAACATTCCAAAAAGAGTTAATTGAATAATAATCCATGAATAAGAAGAATGTAATACAATTTTTATTAGATTGTACTTCGAAAAAATTAAATTAAATTGAATTGGCATTCATATTTTTCATGTATTTTGAATATCTCTGGTTCAAGGTGACCTAGATTATTTTTAAAAGTTGTGCATTTAATTTATGCATTTTGAACATTTAAAGTATATTAATATATATATATTAAAATTAATTTATGTAATTTGAAGAATTTAATTTTATCTCTAAAAGCATTTTTATACCTCATTTTAAGACTAAAACTGATTATAAAATGAATTTTTAATTATTTTATAGAGCCTTCAAAATATTTAAAAATCGTTCAAGGGACTTATATGATTTTAATTATTGTTTTAGCTTACACAGAATAATTAACTATTATTATTTATTGGCGAATAACACATTGTATTAAATTTAAAATACTATTAACATTGTTATATTTATTTTTTAGGAATTAGATATTATATGGTAACTTGTAAATTTTAAATTAATAGCAATAGGATGTTTTTTTTTTTTTTTTTTTGTTGGGAATAATTTTACACTATGTCCTAGAATAACCAGATTTTTACCGGTTACTGGATTAATTTATTTAAAAATAATATAGTTTCAAATATTCTCACACATAAATTAATTTTTATAATTTATTTTATAGTTATTAAAACTATACTTACATATAGTAGGTACTTGATTTAAATGGTCTCTAATATATTACGACATCGTGGGTATAATTAAAATTATTATTAAAAATAAAAATTATTTTTATACTGTTTTTTTATTGCAATTTTAAATATTTAAAAAAATTTTATTATTTGGAATTTAATATTCATATTGGTATACTATTCGCATATTGGGTGTATAAATTACATAAAGGAAAATAACGTATTTAATTAGAAGTAGTTAAGTAAATGAATCAAAATAATTTAAATTCAAAACACCAATCAAAACTCAATGTAATAAATGATAAATTACCTAGAGTACTACTATTTAGTAGAAAATTATGAAACATTAATTAAAATAACATGCAAATAAATTATTGTACGTTGCATACATAATAACTTTATAGGTACTTGTCGTGTAACATACGATTTATGTTGTTAATAGTAAATCATAATTTTTAAATTTTTAAATTTTAAACAATATTAGTAAGTACGCACAGAAATGAAACTTTACGAAAAAATTATAATTCGTAATTCCTTTCAAGTCACACTGCAGGTCGTGTACTCGCGGCATGTGTCGTCGACTAATTGATACAGAAATATACAAGAAACAACTACAGTTCACTAAATTTCTGGGTTGAAAATATAATCAATAATACTGTATTCTATCAAGTCACTTTAAACATGAAATACACATTGTTTCCTGGTTGATGGGATAGAAAATCGGGCAATGTCTGTAAAAGTTTAGAGGCAGAAATGCGCAAGTTGGCAAACCCATTTATTTAATGGACTTAGTCGTTTTGTTTATACACATACACAAATACACACCACACACACACACACACACGCGCGCGCGCGCGCGCATATTATGTACAGATTGATAGATAGATACATAGATAAATAAATATATACACATTCTCGTGTGTAGAGTATGATGGATAATTTATAAGCAAAAATGTTTCACTCGTAAATAGAACTTGTCAATAATATTTTAATTGTATTAAAAAACAATAAAACCCAACGAAGAGTAATGCGAAACGCTCTCGAACAAAAAGCAGCTCAAATAACCTTTTTGAATAATAATTATATACTTTAGTATATTCAGAGTAATCAATATTACCAGGGAAACAGAACTCCTTAGAGTTTTGTTGACATTTGAATACGCATATCGTAAAAACAAAACTGTCTCATCGTGGTACCATTTATTACTGTTTTATTTTTTTATACTCAAGTAAATATATATATATATATATATATATATAAGTACGTAGTATACACATTGGTTCATATTTATTCTATTTGTATATTAAAACGGTATAATGTGCATTATTTCAAATAATACTGTCCCCACACCCGCAGTGCCCAAATATAAAATCCCTTTTAAATCCATGTCTACTCCCAAGCATATACATTAATTATTTTCTTAAAGAATGAAATCAGGTTCACCCGGGATTTAATCACGGGTGCTTCCAGCCCAGTAACTAAGAATATTGCGTTGTGCCGTCTAATCTAATCCCAACAGTTGCCGAGATCTGAAATTCTTGTAAACCGTTTGTCTTATCGGAAAATGGTTGTCCCTTGTTTATAAAATATGGGCTGTGCTTGAAATGAGACAGGCGATTTATTCACATTACTGTAAAATAACGAGGCACCAAAGAGTCGGATGACAAAAATTGATAAATGTAAAAATAAAACACCCATGCCTATAAATTTTCTAAATTTCTATTATAAATGCATACACGTCTTGTTTATAAAAACGTGTAGCACAAAATCGTGTCCAAAAATAATATATCTATTACTATTATTACGATAACTAGATAATAAACTACTGATACGTATTATCATATCAATAATTAATTTTAATCCAACGACATTTATATATTTTTTTAAATGGTCTGAGTGTGATAAACATTAGATACAATATTACACTTATTTTATGGCTCTGTAAAACCATTTTTAAAGACGATTATCCTAACTATTTTAATTACCAAAAACCAATAATTGGAATTTTGAATTAGATACCCACATCAAAATTATCAAAAAATTAGCAACTCAATAGATTAGGGTAAAAATGGGAAAATTAATTTTAAAAATAAAAATTTATATCGCCACACGATACTCTTTAAGTAACACAAACAATTTCAATAATTTTAAAATAACGTTTTCAATATATTATTTGAAAATTCCAAAAACAAAATTTAAATAAACTGATAATTAAAGGGTAATATGAAAGTAGGCATGCTTGGCCACCTTGTAAACCAATAGTATGTAAATAATATCATAATTACAATCAATTGATTATTTTTTGTTTTTTAATTTTAGAGAAATATAAAAAATAAGAATAAAATGTATTTACAATTCAATCTATCAGTACCTATATAGTTAGAAAAATAAAAATTAATAATAATATCTGATAAATGATTTTATTCGTCAAAAATGTGTGCACCACTACAAATATCGATGATAACTAAGTTCAGCAAAACATTTTTTTTTTTTTTTAATAAAATTCGTTAAGAGCCTCGTAATCGTACACTATGGTAATTTCGAATTGAGTTATTTATGTTAAACTGGCGCAAGCGTTTTTCAATTTTCCAAAGAACTACTAGAATATTCAATTGTTATTTAAGTTAAGTGTGTAAAATTTGCACATATAATCAGCAATGCGTATAAAACTGAAAAGCCGTCCACAGCGTTATTTAGTATGACGTCTTGAATAGTTTCATTTTAAGATATTATCCCGGGAAAACCCCTATAATCATTTTGAACTTTGAAAGTAAATAGTAGAAGAGTTTCTAAATCTGAATATACTGCGTCCGCAAACACAAGTTGCTGTTGAATTCATTGCTCTTCTTGAAAAAGTATTGGGACTAGTTACGCGGGGTAGGTACCTATATATATATATATATATATATATTTATACACACACACACACGCACGCACGCACGCACACACACACAAAATATATGTGTATAACGTATTCCTCATTACTGAACAATAATTGGAAACGCACTCAATTTACTTATCCGTTTCATGCGTAAACCTTCGTCTTGTTTATTCTGTCCTGGCAATGTAGAGTATGTATACCCCGCGTAAATGGTTATTGTTATTTGAATTGGACGTGAGATTTTCGTCTACGCTGAGTTACAGCATACGAAAATCGCCTATCTATGTGTATTAAAAAGTTCACAAAAATTGGTTCCGCGGTAACTATCGTACGATGACTTTCGGTCGATCCTTGTACAACTTTTGAGCACAGTAAAGGGATATGCCTACTGTTAAATGTATCCGTACAACACGCCAATATTACGCCTTATTTAAAACACGCCGCATGATGATCAAAATAGTTTAATAACCAAAATTACCTATTTAGTTACGATTTTCGCCCATTTATTTATTCTTTTTTCCAATAACCTCGGGGAATATATATAAAAAAAATAATAATATAAGTCGTATAGTATACATGACAATAATGATAATAATAACTATACAACAAGGGGTGACCAAATTATTACTCGCGCTATGAGTCTTATGTCCTATTATAAGACACAAAACATTTTTAATGGTATAAAAAAAAATAAAAATATAAATATATAATTATTATTAATGTATAATTTTATATAAATTTAATATTTAGTAATAACAACAATTAGGACAATCGTGTAAAAAATTATAATAGTTGATATATTATAGTTTTTTTTGGTTCTTGACTGTAACATATTTTTAATTTGATCATGTGTCACACGAATCTCCTTTTTTTGGTAACTCTGCCTGGTTTATAATTTAATAGTTTATACATTGACATAGACATTGACCGTAGGTAAGCACACGATTAAACGAATATTTAGTTTTTGAATTAAAAAATATTCAGAATTTTTTTACAATATTATGTTGCAATATCAAATACATTATTTTCACTTTGAAAACTTAAAATATTCTTACACAAAATTATACTTATTGAATAATTACATTATGTATTTTAAATAGAAGTGTTTTCACATTAAAAAAAAAAAAAAAAAAACATAATGAAATTAATCTTCCCTGAAAATGAGATGTAATACCATTATGTAAAATATAATTATATAGTGGTTAAAATTATGATATAAATCATAATTATTCAAGTTAATTTAATCAACTATTAAATAATAGTCACTGTTTAAAATATTTTAATAATGTTCTCTATACATTTTCCTATTTATTATTAACTATATCAAAAATGAAATTACTTATCATATAAATTGATAAGACACAGCAGGTATTATAGTCATTAGAGTATTATCTTAATCATTAGTATAATGTTGTTTTCAATAGAAATATGATTAATGAAATATTAACTGAGCATAATTCACTAGGTGAAAATAACAATACATTATGGTAGTTATTTAATTTTTTTTTATATATAGTATTAAAGATTGTACACGATTAATAGGTTTTTTCCTTAATTTGTTTATATGTTTTTTTGATTTTCTGAGTAAATATTCGATTAATTTAATATAAATTTCAAGTTCTCTAAATTTATAAATGTTCAAATTATTTTTTCTGAACATCATTTCTCATACTTTAGTATATAACTGTTATATCGTAACAAAGTCATATATGTATGATACAATTGCACATCACACTTAATATGGTGTCAGATTACTAACTTTTTTATGTTATTAATATTGTTTTAAATAACTTTAAACTATTAATTTGACATATTATGCAAATATTTAAATTAAAAACAATTGAAATTCAGTATTATTCAAATTTATAGGATTTTTTTTAAAGTTGTCTATTCGAATAAAAACAAAATAACTTTTTAAGTATATAATGTATTATGATAATGAAATTAGGTACTAATCACAATTATTTAAATAATTCTTTTTACTTTTTTCTTATTTTTTTTTAAAATAATTTTTCTTGATACTGTTACTATTTTTAATTATATTTATAGGAAATTAAATGCAAGTACAAAGATTTCAAAATTACAGAGCTAACTTCTTTGATAATGTTGTTCAGTTTTTATTTTATGTTTATTTTTATATACAATGGAAAATTAATGGTGTACAATAGGAAGTTTATGAAATACGATAGAATAAAAATTCAATCATAACAACTTCCTTCAAAGCAGTATTTGATTATATCATAAAGAGAGAATATAATATAAACCAACTCACCCGTACGTAGTAGTCACTGAGACACGATTCTAAAATACGTATATTTTAAGGGATATCTTAAGGTACCTACTACTTAGTTATGATTTATCAATTTAATGATTTGAAAATATGTTCTTCAGTTAATATCAAAAATTATTATCGCCGTATTTTATATGTGTTTTACAGTGTTAGACTTTTTATGATTCATATTCTTGAAATCAACTAATTCTTATCAATGACAGGAGTGTTGTTAAATAAATTGTAACCTTACATAATTATTAACATACATCTATTTCATAATGAATTAAATATTAAAATGGTGGTTCATAAATCATATTTTTTTAGTTAATCACAATTTAAATCATTAATTTTACCTTTGGAAATGAATTAGAACATTAGGTGAAATTCACCATTGCGTCTCAAGTGTTGAGATTATTCTATAGGTATTAAAAGAAATAAATTATTATATTTTAATATCATGTACTTGTGCACCTAACTCAGGTAGAATAACTATATTTATTTAATACTTGTATTATAGGGGTCATTTTTACCATAAAATATAATATATTCAAAGAATGCCCAAAATACGAAACCACGTGCTAAATCGTCAACCTTTCTTAGTCTTATGTAACATTTAATAAAAACTCAACGATGATCAAATCAATCGCCAAATATTATACTATTTTTAATTATTATTATGACTTACTTAATAAATTTTAAATTTTAAACAGTAATAGTTTTCGTAATTTCCGATTTTAACAATTTTGTAGGATAATGAATTCTTGTGTTGAAGCCTTAAAAAATATTTATTACAAAAGTAGAGTCTTTTTTTTTTTATTATTATAATATGTTATGCATAATGATATTTATGTTTTAATTTGACAATATAAATGCAACGTGTATGATATCAAATGTTTAAACTAACTATTTTTATCCGAAATTTAAGTAAACATTAAATACATGTAGTTTGCGATTTTCTCAAAATATTTTTTCACGTTGAACGTAGTTGATAACAAATGACTCGTGTGCACATGATACATGACGATGATACTAATCTGTTATAATATCGGAAAAATACAATGGTATTAAAACAAACCAAATTCAGGTAAATATATACAGCATTATTGTTCAATGGGTAGAAAGTATTATGTATTTAACTGTTATACATCTAGCAAATAAAGTGACTTCCAATATTTTATCATGTTTTCACGATTCATTGCTCGGGTCAAGTGAGTAAAATGAAAAATGATGATAAATTTCGGAAATTTTTATAAAAAAACAAAATAACGACCTGCTTACTGATGATTCATCTGTACATATTGTGTTACTTACAGTATTTACACTAATAATTTTCAAAAATGCCAAACTTGCTTACAGGTCACTGATTCGACAATATATTATAAAATACTTATATTCATACTATCTCAAATTATTTCAGTACTTACGAAAGTTATAAAAAGAATCTTTTTTTTTATGATTGGTTAGTACTGTTATGACTGTCATGAGTTATGTAGGTAGGTAATTGTATATTAAAATCACGAAATTACAATGTTAAATAATTTAATTGGTTGCCCTACTGAAAACGGATTACACCTAACTTTAATACGTTAATTATACAAAAATACTAAATTAATTTTTATACCAGACGTATAATTCAACTGTAATTAATTTAAAATATTTAATTATATATTATATATATTTATATATATATGTGTGTGTTATGGCTGACTGCTATGAGTTATGTGAATAATTCGTTATTATATATTTTATTCTTTTATTCTTTAAATGAATAGACCAAAATCACCAGAAAATGTATATTGTAATAATTACATTAATTAGGTGATACAGGTCTTATATAAGATATAATACCAAATATAGACCTGAAATTGGTAAAGTAAATATTAAGATAATAAAAAAAGGATCGACAATAAAAGTATAATTTTACATATTATACATATTAGTGATTGTATGAATACTAATGAGTTATTACTTAATACTACTATAACGTTGTAGGGAATTACATTTTGAATTGGATTTCAAATATTGTTCAATTTATACTTATAATTGCTATAACTTTAGAGCATGTTTAATAGAAGTTTATAATTAACATAATAATATATTATGTCGTATTATCAAAATATACTGATTTTAATTTAAATTTAAAAATAAAACACACGTCTTATACTTGATATTAAATCATGACGTCGTGGCTCATGGGAAAGTATGATCTTATAATGAATTTACTTGTTTTTGTCTAATACTTATTTATCCTACTTAAATATTATTATTGACGTGCCATACAATATTATGGTAATTAACAACATTTTTTTTTTTTTTGGAAAAGGATAGCAAAACGAAATGTTCTTATAAGTTTAAAAAATTTTCAATTTTTTGCTAGCTCATCACGTTTTTATAGAATTTATAAAATATGCTTTGTTATTATTTAGTCAAATAAACATTGTTTAGAATACCGGACATTTTATTTTCGTTAAATTACTTCAAATTACTTACTTACAGATATAAATAACAACAGACAAGTGGCCTAGAAATAACAAAAATATAAAAGACGAGTTTGTATTAAACAAATTAAGAATTGGCCATACATAATTAACTCACGGTTTCTTAATGGCTAAAGAAAATCCCGCAACATACATCACCTGTAGAATTCAACTCACTATAAAACGCATTTTAACAAAATGTTACTGATACGAAACAAAAGAAAAGATAATAATTTATCAGTTCATCGTTACAAAAGATCACTATAGAGTCCCATATATTATACTGGAAAACCTAACAAAATATTAAATTTTTCAAACGAACAAATGAACAAATCAATACTTGTATTTGTATAGTTATTAAAAATAAAAATCTAAATATTTTATCAAAAAAATTAAATAACTTTAATATTCCCATACATATTAATAGGTATGTTATATAAGTACATAATTAAATAATAGAAAAATTAAATTTCATTATATATTTTATATATTGTACACTTTTTAATTATATGTTTACTTTTTTCCAAATCCTATTCAAATACTTCAATTAAATTAAACGAACATTATTAGATTTATTTATTTATTCATTTATTATTATTTAAATTTTTAATTGAAAAAGTTTTCTTATTATACTTCCCATTCATTTATTTATTCATTTTTATGGAATGAAATTGAACAAAATTAATAATTAATAACAATGCGAGTTTAACAATACAACTGTGACTTTTTAAATAATTAGCTCGTTAATACGTTTCCTCACAATAATTAACAAAAGAATAAAGTGCATAATAACTTTCAATATTATTTTACCTTTTTAATTATTCTCTTCACAAAAGTAAATCCATTTAAAAATGATGTGCGAGCGCACGTGACTTGTAAATCCTTTATCGTTTCATGTTTCTATTCTAGAAAATTTATCGTTCTTAGCAGTATAATTTAAATTACATTGAATATTTTATTAAGATCCGTAAAATCCATAAGATATTATAAAATGTATACATTTTGTACAAAAATTATAGAAGAATAGAGGACAACGACTCTAGTCAATGGGTAAGTGCTCATTTTATGATAAAATATTTGATATTTGTTTAAAAGTGTCGATTATTAAAAAGAATAACAAAAGTAATGATACATATGACTTATGAGTTATGAGCATACACCACGATTTAAGTCATAGTATCATTATTACCGGTATTATTTTCAATCGTGGTATACAAGCATTGTTGTTGAACTGCTTTGGATTTTAATTTACAAGCGGCAGACGATACATACTATTATGTTGAATTGATCCTTTTGTGTTAACGATCCGATTTAAATATGTAATATATGTATAAATGTATAATATAACAAGTTAAAACAATAGCAGTTTGTGTATTATTATACATTTTGTCCCTATTTTATTTTAATTAAAATTATTTGTCACAAAGATATTTTCACACAATGTTAAATAATTAGTAAAAATTAATAGATGAAAAAAAAATTCTATTCGATTTTTATTTTTTTATACCTGTACAGTATTGTAAAAACCGACCTGATATTCGTTTATTAGCTAAAATAACATATACGCTGAAATTGAAAAACCACTTTTTACTCAATATGATTAATGGCTATCAGCTGTGTAAACTGTAAAGACAATGCATCTTTCAAACACACTCTGCCGACTATTACAACTCTACCAAATGTGTAGGCAATACAGCGGCGATGTCCTATACAGCGTACTTGTACAAAAATCCAATTCTAACTAAAACAAATTTCGATTTTTTCCACTAGTCTCAGATAGGTATAATAATAATAATAATAATAATATGTATCTATGAAATAATTATTCAGGACAAATTGTTATTTCCCGTTATGAATATTGAGCCGGTGATTATTTTGTAGCGTAGCGTACAAGTTTATTCATCAGAGGTGCCAAATAAATGAGATAGCAGTATAATAGTTGTACTTGAAACAACGTCGTAACTAATTGAATTCTACGAATAAAATTTGATACCGTTGAAAATCTCAAGTGATTAGATACCCACTGCATAATATATTTGTATTATATTATATTATAATAATATTATTATAGGTAGGTAATGTATTAGTTACCCATTATAATATAGTACTGACTGGATTAATTTCCCGTTGTATAACAAAAACGAAATATGTTGGTACTAGACATTGTGTGATGGGAAAGAATGGATTTTCATTGGTAATAATTATATCAATGGAAATGTTGATTGACGACGACGGCGAGGCGATGGGGGGAAACTCCAAATTATACCCGTCCGAGACGTCATAGCATTTGATTAGTATACAGTGAATATAGTTGTAAAACTCATTTTCGAAACAGATTATAACATATATTATCAATCTCTGTCCAAACCAGAAGGAAATGCCTGTAATTTAGCCAGTCTTATATAGTTATATATATATATATATATATATATATACACACACAGTAGGATGCGCATTAATATTGAACTGAAGCCGCTGCGGTCGTTGATTCCATTTAATTATACAACCGTTACACGGTTCTGATTCAGTTACCTTAGAGTAAAAAATAAATAAAATGATAAAACCTAAACAAATAAAATAAAAACGAAACGAAACTAAAACAATCGAAATAATTCAAACATAACATATTTATATGTATATACATACACATTGTGTGCATCATTTTATTTCGTTAGTAGGGAAGTGAAAACAATCGACCGAATAAATATATAACTGTTACCCATCTTATGTACCTACTAAATGTATACCATATTATTATACCTACACAGTTGGCAGATTAGTGTTACGCAACCTCAGTTTTTCATCTAAGTTTTAATTGCGAGTTTCCGGCAAACATTTAGATTCACTATCTGCAGTACGAATATTAACGATTCCATTTGTATCTACGGCGAAAATGACTGTTAATTAGCAAATTATCATAATGTTCAGATGGTAAAGCTTTTCACTGCGGTGCCTTATCATTTGTTTTACAGCAGTTTTCTTAACTCCAAAACCCAACCCCGTCACTAGTTTTCTCATTATTAAAATATATTATTATTTATAGGTATATGATACAATAATCCTTTTAATTTATTAACTATTTAATTGTATATCATGTATTCAAGTGTACCTATTATTGTATACGATATTGCAATTATTTCTTAAGTATATTCAAATATTCAATTATTATAAAATTAACATTTTTTTTATATATTCATTATTTGGATAAAATTTGTCATTGTTATCATATTATAAAATTCAGTTATTATCTTGGGACATCAATATTTTAATAGGGTACATTATCATAGTATCATCGTATGTATTGATAAGCATATATTATGAATTTTTTATTAGTAATATAATAATATTAGTGAATACTTTTTTTTATTTTTCAAATAATTTGTTTCTTACATCTATATAAAGAACATAAATATTAATAATTGTATATAGCTATTATACATTTATTTTGTTTTCTTTTAAAATTACATTGCTACATTTTCTTCAGCCAATGTAAAAAATATATTATCTATATTTGCATCATTAGTCATTATTATTATCGTATTATACATATATTTATTTATTTATTATTATTTTAGATTTTTATTAAAACAAATTATAATTGTATTAATACAAAATTATATCCATAAACTATAAAAATAAAATAAATATAATTTAATATTTTATAATGGCTTTTTGTAACTATAATTCCATATTATTTGTTATTGTATATAACAAGCCAATACTCATAAGTAACCTTGTGTCCTTAATAATAACATACCTACGCATGGAGATAAAAGATAAAATACAAACACATTAAATATTTTCGTTCGATATTCCATTAAATATTTTATTACAAGTCTGTGCGAGGAAAGATAAACATGATTTAACCAAGTTCACAATAAATGCACAATTATTTAAAAGTAATGAGCATATTAACACGAAGCACAAAATCCTTACGTTGTTTTTAGATGATTGGAGAACCACGAAAAGAGGAGAGAAAGTAATAACAAATATAAAATGGATTTGCATACTATTAAATTTAAATCACAAATATTAATTTATTCGTATTGTAAGTAATGTAGTTGAGCAGTAAAAAAAAAAAACCAACATAAATTACACACAAAAATAGGAAAGGTGTTGAACGACTAACGAGTTGATCAAAAACGAGCAAATACCAATAATAATAATAATACATGTAATAAAGGTTTACTCTAAACGATTGTTGTTAAATTAAAACCACAAAATGATGCAAACCGCAGTCGGGATCCAAGATAACACGTGGCGCCAGTGCTTTTAAGCATCGGTATGATTATATAATCAGCTCGTGAGTAATTTAATGGTATACGTCTTAATGTCTTATTTTATGCTAAAAGCTCTTAAAAACTTTTAAATTTTTATAGCGAGTTCGATAAAACTAATAACATTAATACTTACAGCAGCAAACATAAATACGTGATAACTTAAAATATGGTGGCCTAAAATAGTATAATTATTTAATATTGATTAATTTTTACTTTTCCCCGGAAACGGACATTGAAAAATAATAATGAATATAAAATGAAATGATATCATCCACGTTAATTAATTAATTTATTTTAAAAACTGTATTTCAAATATCAATTACTAATGCAGGATATCGTATTATATTGGTGCATTATAATAAATAACGCACGCGGAGTATATTGCTTTGATGCTCTTTCATCTAATATTTATTTGAATTATTGACAACACAATAAGTGTACCTACGTTGAAATTAAAACAATATAGATCAATTACCGTTGTCTATGGTCTAGCGGAGTCCATACTAATACTAAATAATTCATGACGGAATAATAAAAATACCATTTTATTCTTCGACACAGCATCGTATTTATATATTATGTTTAAAGGATTTAGATATTGTGAATTGTATTAAAGATGTTTAAAGTTTAAGACAAAAGTTTTATAAATATTATTTGAACCAACGGAATGTAATGATATTACGAGTTCTTAGAGTTTTCGCCTTTGAGAAAACGTAGCTAGATTTTAACGATTTATTTATTTCAAGAAATGTGTTAGAAGTGTTGTTTTTGTATTTGTAATGTTTTTTTCTATAATTATTTTCGTGTAGTTTTTATACTAACACCGGATACGACGCAGTATAGTGCAGAAGTACCTACCGGACTGATATATTATTAACGATAAAGCCGAGAAATTATTGCGCAAAAATAGAGTATAAATTTAAATTTGAAATTCGAGTGATTTTCGTGTAGGGGAAAAATGCAATGTTAATAATAACAATAATAATAACAACGGCGACGGCGACGACGACGATGAAAAAAAAAAAAAAAAAGAAAAAAGAAAAAAAAAATCGAGAATTATTACGACTATCTGGGCAGCAACAGCAGCAGCAGCTGGTTTTTTAAATTACATTCTGCATTGCATTCACTCATTGATTGTCGTTGAACGTCCAACAAAAGAAATACTTCAACTACACGTATAAATTACGGTATTAATTTTGTGATCGAACGTGTAGATTAAAAATAAAAAATGATGTTGTTTGTGCGACTCGATGTTACGCAATCACACCGATAAGATATATTGTGCTATTTATGTTTAAATATTGTGGTTTAATTTACCGTCCGCCTAGACACCATATAATAATAACCGTAAATCGATACGCGTTTTGCGAACAACAATGATGTACGCGTCGCGTCAATCGCGATATGTATGTGTGTGTATGCAACGAGCATTTATATGGGGTTGTCGCGCACGTATTAAGGGAGCAGGTCTATAAAATTTATTAAAACAGATATGATACAACCGTCTCGAACTCCGACACGTCGGTAAGATCTAAATGATGACTCCCCCCTAAAAAAACAAAAAAAAAAAAATTATAATAATAAAATAAATAAGTGCAGTCGCACGTTCTTAAAGTATACGCGTAACGTAATATCGGAAATATGATACTACACAATTATAGTATATTGCAGTAATCGATTTGTTTTGATAATTATTGCGGTATATAATATAAAAACGTACTATGTACACACAACATCCATAACACGCGCATTTATTTAATTAATTTCTATTTTTCATCCCCACAAAACGCATGGCACGATAAAGGATACACAACAGTGATGATAACATCTCACGAGACCCGGTCGAGGAACTATGTCTGCAGCGTGGTACTTTTACCATAAAATATATCCAATATTAAGATTTATACAACCTATTGTCATTTGTTAATAATAATAATAATAATAATAAAAAAAAACCGTTTGGTTTATAGAAAATTCCACGTACAAGCGTATATTGTTTAATATATATATATATACTTACCTAATGTATATTATCCAGTATTTGTATGTTTGTGTGTGTGTGTGTGTGTGTGTGTGTGTGTGTGTGTGTGTGTGAATGGTTAAGGACTAATCCCGCAAGACGGATCGTCGTTATACTATACGAGACGAATAACTCCTTCGCTCTTAGTTCGATTGAATTAATGTAAACGAATTAATGTGAATAGTTGTCGATTTTGACACCGAGAACATAAAAAATAAGACAATTGCCGTCCGACAAAAAAAAAAAAAATAAATAAAAAAGAAGAAGAAAACCGACATTTAATTTATGATAATACTTATCATCGAGGATAATCGATAGAGCGTAATGACGAAAAACAATAATTTATAACTTTTTAGAGGATTTCCTCTCGATGTCAATTCTAGATTATCGTTATTAGAATATTAATATTATAATATTATACATTATGAACACGAGACGTCATGACTAAGCGAATTCGTATCCAATTCGTTTTATCGTCGCGTTTCAATCGACACACGCGTGTGTTGTAATGGGAGGTAGGTAGGTACCAGCTATACTAATATTATTATAAACCACGATAGGCGTATTTCAAAGTCGTTTTTTCTGTTAGTTTATTATATATATATATATATATATATTATTTATTATTAATCTTGTATGAAAATATAAGTCTCGTTATAAAGAAATAAAATAATAAATAATGATAAATATATTTTGTATACGAGATAAAAACAGTGTATTGCGATTGCGGATATTTTTTTTCTGAAAAGTCAGTTATAATTATTGAAAAAAGAATAAATAATATATATGTTATGTGTTTCAAAAAAAAATATTTTCGTTTCTCGTTAAACCGTCTTTTCGATTATTCGTCAAGGCTCTGGTCTTGATACTGACGATTAATCGAGGTTCTATTGTATTATAATTAAAATTTATTTCGGATAGGTACAAAAACTATATAAAAAACATCTATTGCTGGCTGCTGCTATTGACAACTGTGTAGTATAGTGTTTAAATACATAATATTTGTTTCTGTCGCACAGCTGTAAATTACTGTAGTGTTATTGGTACATAGAATACGTCGTCTAACATATTCTGTCCCTTCTAAAAGCGTTAAACACACATTTGTCGTACAACTTTATCAACGAATATTATACTGCATTATCATGCAAAATAATATTATTACATCCGACGGCGAGACCCGATCGCCATCTGCTCCGGCCGAGCATCAGGCGATGCTGCCGGTTTCAGCTGAACCGCCCGCGAATGGTCAGTCAGCAAAAGCATATCGCGAGTTTTCCGGTTTGACGAAAAGGCGATATTATTATTCGATGCCCAACATCGCAGTGGTATATGGTGCAGAAAGCAGCCGGTCAGAAAAAGAATATGGCGAGTTTTCGGTTTGACGAAAAGGCGATATTATTGTTCGATGCCCAACATCGCATTGATGTATGGTGCAGACGATGCGATTCAGCTGCAGTCACCGTCTTCGGTATCGACGAGGCCAGTTTCCGTGGGTCCGGCCGAACGGGGCGTGGCGAGCAGCGACGACTTGACGGGTCCACCGAGGAAATCGTGCTGTTCGATGACGAACGTTTGCGTGACATTTAGCGCGATCGAAACGACCGGACTCGAATGCAGTCCCGTGCGAGCTTCGGCCGAAGATCTAAGCGAATTAAAAATACCGGCCGATGTGCAAACGTCTTCGGATTCGATAACCAGCCGCGAAGCTGAAATAGAGCTTAAGGCAACTTCGACTCAACGTGGGCGCCGTACGTGGTGGAAACGCACAAAGAAATTCGTGTGTCGGTTGTTTTGTTGTGTGCCCATACAGGGCTAGCCCATACAGTATGGCTATTGAAAATAATACATTGTTTTTCAGTTTTTTACATATAAATTTGTTTTTGTTATATTATTTAATTGATTTTTTTTATTTTATTTGATATATTGTTATTAAATAAATCTAACACATATTTATAAAAATGTTGACTTTGCCTTTATATTAATTTAGGTACTTTCGATTTTTTTTTTTTGTAACCAGTGTCAAAAAAATCGCGAGGTTAGGGTATTGAATGTTTTCAAGTTTTTAACGAGTTATTATACTTATAGATTTAATTTACTTAAAGTAATGACATTTTACAACTTACTTTACAATATTTTCTTCTGATCGTCTTCTCCACGAAAAAAGGACCGTCTGGCATCTAGATTTAATTTTCTACCAGAAAAAATATTGAAGTTGAAAGTCAAAGCATTTTTACTGTTTCAAAAATCGTCGTCAACAAACAAATAAAATAAAACACAAGTAGGTAAAATCTTACAAATGTAAGATCAATAGGTACATTCAATATTAGGATAAGAATTTTAAATGAAAATCTTTTATTACGAATTATTATCATATCTTTTGATTTTTAAATATGGGATTGTCAATAATTTTAAACGACTTAAAATATATATAGAGTATATATATACAATATATATGTGTTTTATTGTTGTATTTCTAACGGTTTTGCAGATACGTAAACATCCGAAATCGAGTTACACTAGCCCCTACCGGTCTGTGTGGCAAGACCCAATTGAGAAACCCAATTCTAAAACCCCTGTTTTGGAACAACCCGATTGAGCACGGTCCATATTATTTAACAAGCCGATTGAGCACAGTCAAACGTTACAAATTAAAAACTTGCAATAGAACTTACAATTCACAATTCTACAAGTCTCACCCACATTTGGTAATAATGATTTTACAAGAAACTTAAGCTGAAACGAAGACGAAAATTCACTTAATTAAAACTAATTAAAATAAACATACTAAAGATTTACTAAAATTATTTATTAAAGTGGGAAATAAGTATTTAGGGATACCACTTGAAAATATTGACAAATATTATTTTTATATACTAAATAAATTTATTTTTTTATACATTTTGTGCACACATTTTTATTTAAAAAATGTTAATAATAATTACATAAGTATCAATTAACTTTTAGATTGTATTGGACTTAAATTATATATATTTGTAAAATAATTTAATTTTTTATATATATAAATAATATTTTATAATATAAATTGTATATATAAATACTTTGATGGTTATTATAAAATAACTCCTGTAAATATTTCAATTTTTTTTTAAATTATTATTTTTCTGCGTGGGACGGCAATGTTCTATTTTGGATTCCTATTGTTTAATTGTATCTGTGCTCAATCGAGTTCCAGGCGGTCCGTATCGCAACTATTATTACGGTTTTATAATATAAGAGATATAAATTTATTTATATCTCTTATATATTAATCTTTTATGGATCTATAAGTTTCATTATTCTAGTCCCGTCGCGCATTTCGCTATTTTTTACCATATAATGCGATGTGATATGACCGACGGATAACGTTCAATACGCGTCGTGGGTCCTGAGGTTTTGATCGTCGCGGATCTAGCAATTTGTGCATACCAACAAATCCACGATAAATTAATCCGAAAAATGCGAATAATTCCGCCAATCTCTTCACCACTACGCATATAGGCCAAGTGTTTATTGTGGTGTAAGAGTCACGTGGCCATGAATAGCTCCCCGCGTGCTCGCCATCACGATTGCGTTAAAAATGAAGGTGAATAATATTGTGCACTTACGGATAATATATTATATGAATTACATAATGAGTACTGTACAATTTGACAGCGTTGGCTGGTCCGATGAAGTTTGTCCCATTAAATAATGACACCATTTATATTTCAAGTATAATAATAATATAATGCATTAATATATTATATTATGTTTTGCGCCTATAATTGTAATACTATTATTTCGAGCAAAAACAACTCATAGAAAATGTTTTTACGCAATGTTAGAACTGAAAAAAAAAATAGATAAAAATGTTTTATTCAAAAGGAATTTTGTAAACATCCTCCAATCGGTTTGTCGTGACGAGCCATCCGACTGTAGTTAAGCCATCCAAAACGCATATACATGCATGTTATGTAGTGTTAAAAACAAAAATATACCATTTTAGCAAAACACTATTGTTATATTGTTACAATAAATGTATTTTATATCTTGCAGTTTGAGTGTTTAATGCGATTAAATTATTTTTCATGATGGTTTTTTCGACAATTTCTAAGTAACTTCCATTTTTTTTACAAGTACTTTGCTTCAAAAAAATAATTAAGTTTGTAACGTGGTCAGTCTGATAACATTAACCCATTTAATTCCACTTTTAACATATTAAATTAAACTACAAAATTAACATTAGAAATTTTGAAAGTTTGCTCGACATAATACGCTCGTTTTATGAATGAAATAATAATAAATTTGTATTTTTATTATTATATTTGTATAAAACACGGGTTCAACATAATAAATCAAACCTACAAAACCTTTAGACTGTATTTAAAACAATAGAATAAATCTTATAAATGGTTAAAACACATTTCATAACCTCTTTTACATACACATAATGATAATAATATCTCTTCGAAATTTGCATACAATATTTTCGCATTATTCTGTTAGTGGTATTCAAAAAACAAAAAATAAATTATAATATTAGAGAAACGGGAAAAAAATTATAATTTGTCGATATACGCATATGAACTGTAGACGATGAAAATATATAATATCACTTCTGCATAATATTATGCAATATTTTATATAGATTACACTGTCTATGTTATGTTAATAAAAAGTCTTAAGTATAAAAACGTGCGAATTCACTAATAAATATAACATTATATGGTAATCAATAGATGATTAGACGTCTTCTATACTCCGGTTTACTTTAGGGGGTGCATACATAATTTGGAATAATAAATAATGATTTTCCAAATATCAAATTGCATAACGTTTATACATTTTAGCTGATGGTAAATATACTATACATGATTACTCGATTAAAAAATAAATGATGGTAGTAATTTAATATTACGGTGCGTTGTAGGATTCATGAGTTTAAAGTATAAACTGCGGCTAAAGAGATACGATTAAAAAAATATATATTTTGGTGAAGATTTGCATTAAATTAGTAGCAACATGCAGTCGACCGACTGTGAGTTGTTGTGCCATAAAATATCGATGTCATTAAAATTGTTTTTATTATTTGTATAATGTCGACAGTTTGAAATTCACTAACCTACATAGGAACAATGTGCGAGACTTAGGTCGATTAAAATTCTTAGAGTTATTGGATCGTGACAAATTGAATTATTCCTTAACAAATTCGCGCAAGTCGATATAATATAATAACGTGCTTCTAGTTGCTACGAAAAAATATATGGATAAGATATTATCTACATTATCTATAATCTATACTTTATACAGCAGTCAAAATTACTAAAATAAATTACTTGGTTTTTTTTTCTCCGCGGTACGTATTTTCAATATTGACAAAAGAAGATGTCAAGACAATAATATAGGAAGGTACTTTAAATACAAATTCCAATATATAAAATTTAATTAAGTTGGTACACAGAAGGGAGATGCATCTAAAGTTAAAAAATTAAAAATTCACAGTACTTATCTTATAATATTATTAATAATTGATAAAAACAGAAATTTTCACCAAGTGTTTATAATATAATTTTCTATACATGGTATAATTTTAAAAATATGAAATTTTTTTGAGCTATTTATAGGTGATTGTAATTGTTGACTTTTTTTTATTTATTTATGATACAATTTTTATTTTTGCGAAAAAAAGCTTGAACATTTAATAAAAGGTTATCCTCATATATTGTTCATATAAAATATATTGAAAATACAAAGACAATATTTTATTATTAGTTTTTAAAGTTAACACAGTTCTTACAAAGTTCATCAAAATCACCGATTAACAAATTATTTTGTACCATAAATTCATAACATCTTTAATATACCTTAAGTTTAAAAATTCAATACAAAGTTCCATAGAAGTTTTCATTACATGTAGGTATTATGAAAAAAACGTTGTTCGCAATTCCACAAATTTCTAAAGCTCCTAAAATTTAAATGTTGTCGAAATTGGATATTTAAGCAAGCTAATAAGTTTTTAGCGGTTTAGTGGTTTTGTTGTAATTCAAAAATATTCATAGTGACTAAAACAAATTACAATAATTGCAATGATAAAAAATATACATATTTATATAGTCAGACTGACTATTTCAGCTCAAAATTGTTTTTCGAATACAATGATTTGTCATTGAATTCAAATTGTTTAACACAACCATTATAGTGTCTTACTAAATGACTAGGTACATTCAACTCTTACTATACAGCAGAATGGTTACCTACTTACTCACTGGTTTTTATAAATACCAGCAGCTAATACTATTTAAGTCGATAAAAAAAAAAAAAAAATTAAAAAATTGTATTACAACATATATTTTTAATTTCATATTCTATTGCAAATTATTTTTTGGATAAATTTAATGTACAAAACCGGTAAAATTACTTAATTGTATAGTAGGTGTTTCGAATGAATCTTAATACTTCTGGGATGCTCACGATAATATTGATGTGTTAAATTTGAATTCTATGCTAAACCATTACATACCTGCAAAAAAAAAAAACAGTTATAAAAAAAAACATATCGGCGTACCCCACATCATTTATATTAACTATTTTATCCATTATTCATTATCTATTTATATAAAAAGTATTGCAAATATTATATAATATTTATGTCAATCAATAAGTCAATACCGACTCTGATACCTAACAATTGTATAAACGGTTCTTGGTAGTAGGTATACATATCTTAAAATTAGTCTTAATATTAAATAAAATATATCATGTCAAGAAAAATTTACTAAATATAAATATATATATTTTATGAACATTTCAATTGTTCATGATTTTTCAATTTTCAATTACAATAAATAATCAAAATAAATTTTTCGAAAACGGGCGTCGAGTAAATATTTTTTTTGTCATATAGTTTTTGTTTTCCAATTATTTTGAAAACCATTTACTACAAAATATAAATTAGATCCAACATTCTACCATAAACCACCCTCAGTATTGGTAATCGAACCATTTTATCTGATATAAAAAGTGACTTCAGCACCGAAAAATACACATTGATGTTAAAGTAAATAAAATCAATATATTTATCACTATGCTCAAAATCTAAAATTGATTTCTAATGAGTATTTAAATAATTATAATCATTCAAAGTTTTTTTAATAGTGTTTAATAGTGTGCCTATAAATTAAAAAAAAAAAATGGCTAAACGATTAAATAAGTAGTTCTGCAGCTCACCCATGACAAAAATACTCATTTAAACTTAATTTCATATACGGTTAATATTACCTCCCCAATTTCAACAGTTTTCAATTTTTCCTCGGGAAATATAAACATTTCCGGGATAAATGTATTACAAAGTTTGTTAAAATTTCATAAAAATCATTTCAGCTGCTTTGAAGATGATCCACAACAAATGATAGACACTTTAATTTTACGTATTTGTGTATATTAACTACCTATTCGTTCAAAAAACGATTTTTATGTATCAAAATTTTTCTCAGAATATATTTTTCGCTACATAAAATTAAAAATAAAACTTTTTGCTGAAGTAAAAACTTTAAAAAAATGATAATGATAAAAATGTTGTTTTGTAATGACTTAAAATTATGCGAAAAAATATTTTTAATACCTAACATTAATCCATTTTTGAGATAACGAAGAACCATTCAATATACAGTTTTCCAGATTACTGTAAGTTTTCGTTTTTCTACAGACCTCTCCCTGATGTGTCGCCTACGGCAATATAAATATCATAGACAACACGATCGTGTGTGTATGTGTGTGCACGCGTGTAAAAGTATACTTACAACATACATAATAATAATAACAATAACAATATATGATCATGCGTGTCCCTTTTAATGACTTTTTAGTTTTTCTTTCCTGTCATGAAAAAAAAAGAGGAATTATTAAAGGGTCTAAATACAAAAGCACTATCTTGGTACATATTATAACATTGTCGTCAGCTCACGCGTTGCCTTCTATAATACAGTTAGTAGTCGACTACTAACTCGAGTATGTGATGCATTTATCTCATGAGATTATCACTTGCGTTGATTTAGGAGACTTATCGTCACGCTGGATAGTGAATAGGTGAGAAAACCGAAGTAATTGGCTTCATTTCTGCATGAGGTGTAATTAATAGCGCTGAAGATGGTTATTGTTTCCGCTGTATGTTGAACGTTTGTTTAATAGTTTACACTAGAATTGGATTTTTCCACTCGCGATAGCCACTCCGATCTGATTTTTCACAGTGGCCTTCGTAAAGATATGGGCATGTAGTTTGTCGGGAGAAGAGGTACAGAGTTCCTGATGAGATTTGTGTATTTAGAAAAGGATAAGTTAATTTAATTTTGAGGTGGTGTAGAATAATAGTATGTTCATAAATATGTGTCACATTTTGATGGTCATATTATTTTTATAAATAACATATACCCATATTACGTACGTATATTCACAGATCATTTCTGCAGACGACTTTTACCGGGAGGGCACTATCATATATATATATCAGGGATGGGCCCTATCCGGTCCGCGTATCATTTTTAACTGACTGTGCTACATTTTAAATTATTTTATACAAATATAAAATGTTAGGAATTTTGTGTATTTTATTTTGTTATGTTTATAAAACGGATATAATGTTTATGACAAAAAGTAGAAATAAATTCTTATATTGTATTGAACTATTAATAATTAATGTCTTAGTATTATATTATTTAAAAATAAATGTCAATTATAAAACTCATTGACCTTTTTTTTTGTCTTCTATCTATATTCTCTATCCTGTTAAATTCCTTAAAAAAATTAGGCCTCTAATAGCATTGAATTGCCCTGATATATATATATATATATATATTATTGTGGTTATGTTGTATTATTGATATTTCGATCCACGTATTTCATTGTATTATAGGTTTTTCCTTAATTATTATAAAATATTATTTTTATATTGTTAGAGGTTTGGAGAACTGTTTTCGTATTTAGTTTTTAGACGAATGGATTGTTGAAATAATAATTAAAAAAAAAACATTTTATTAAGTTGTCTTTTATTCATGTAAATATATCCATACGACATAATCAAGTAATACATGTCAATGCCAGGTGATGACATGCGACCGAATGGCTGGTAAACATATTAACGGGTAATGGGTGTACCTGTTGTATAATTTGTCGTTATAATAATGAATTACAGTTTATAATATTATCTGTGGTTTGGCCGGATCACGAGTAACAGTCAACCACTACCCACCGAATGTTGATCGGTCTGTATATGTGATGTGTGTACTGCAGTGATCTAAAATCCGAGAGATTTAATATGTTAATGAATAGTGTTAAACACAATAAACCACTATACATTAAAAAAAAAAATGAAATTTTATAACACAAATTATTTTTTAATGACTAATATTGTCCGCGATAAATATATTATTAGGTGTTGTTATTATATAGGTACAATCACAAAATAGGTATTATGAAGTACGGAGTAAAATAATAATAATTTATATAATCAAACGAGGTGCTTAAACTTAGTTTAACAATCGGTAAAAACCAAATATAATTTTATATAATATAATACGAGTATACAAAGTTTATATAATACGAAAACCTAAAACTAAAATAGTTAATATTCACTGTTACAGTGTAACAGCAACGTAATTAAACAATAGGTAAAAACTAATCTATTTTTAAACAAAAATAAGCACTATCAATTCAAAATGTTAAAAATGCAACTCCTTTAATTCGAAAGATAGTGATAGTATAACTCAATACTTTCATTGCAATGTACCTGATTTTGATTTATATATACATAGTTTCTTAGATGAAGTAACCAACAGGTATATCATGTTATATTATGATATAATACGGTGGATATTGGTAAATTCTAGTATTCCATAACACCAATCTAATACTTTTTCTAATCATATAACATACTTTGTACTTGGTGTGGTTGAAAAGTGAACAACGCAAAAATATACAAAATAATCAATTTAAATATCAAACTCTCGCGAATAATTATTTTTAAATAATATTAGCATAAACTTTCAAATGTGGTTTGGCAAATTGTTTTTAAAATTGTTTCTTCTCGTGCAAATTACCATAAGTATTACATTAAGGTATACAAAGTGTTACGCCCCAAAACGTGAAATCGCTCAATATTCGTGAAATGGAAATATTTAATTTTTTTTTTGTTTTGCACAATCAATGAAACGAACTCGGTGTCTATATATTATTTCGTGAATTCGTTTTATTTTATTTTTTTAATTCAACCTGTACGATTAACGGTATTGGCATTAAATTGTTTAGAACTATAAATTAAAAGGCAATATTTTTTATGAATATCTAATTACAATGCTAGGTGATTATTTTATCAAAGAACTTTTATAATTTATAATAGGAAATTATTAGTGTTTTAAAAAATATTTTATTCTCTTAATTGTTTTAATTACAATATTCATTTTTAATTCCATACTCCAAAACAGAATATTATTTGGAGTATTTCAATATCCAAAATCTAATTTTTGATGAAAATATAGTATATGAGAACTATAATACGTTTAAATAATAGAAGTATATCGGCACAAATGTACTGTATAAAATGTTGGTCTATTACTCTGCTCATCAAAACTTTAAATTCTTATAATTAATCAACTAGTTTTCGTTAATTAGATTTTCATACATCAAAAACACTGAACAATATTCTACTTTAGAATAAAAAATAAAAATATTTGTTGCTAATACATAAATAAAAAAAATGAAGACTATAAAAATAGGAAAAAATAATATTTAGTAACAACATAAAAATGTATAAAAATATTTTCATAAATGTTATTAATTTCTGAAATAACGAGAAGTGCTTAAATTTAAATAAATCATACATTATATTCAACGATAAATATTCTTCTTAAAACTTTTTTTTTAGTTACATTGATAACGTTTTTGGGTGGCTTATTCAAACATGAAACATACATAATATAAGAGGCACAATTAGGCCGCATTGGGGAGGGTGCTAATAAGTTTTCCTAAACGAGATTTTAGAGTTCCAAAATGTTAAAGCAATTTTTTTTTCATTATGCTAATAATTTATCCATAGTTAGAAACTTAATGCGCGTAATATTAATGTAGAATGGAAAGATTATTTTTCATTTTTTCAAAACAATGATAAATATTAATATTATAAAGTAAAATATAAATGAACAATACAATATTTATTATTTTTATGAAAATAAATAATTGTGCATTTTTAAATTGATTTACTGTATTTTAGGAAATGTGTTAATTAAGTATTTGCTACGTTTTTAAATTTAAATATAAAATAAAAAACTTTTTTTAAATATTATATGTTGTAACCATAAAATATTTAATATATAACTACATGCAATATTAATTTTAAGTAATAAATTAAATACTTATACTAATTAAAATGCAAATCACTTAGCAATTTGGTAGCTCATTGTACATTTATATGATATCATTAAATATTAACTATCTATGTGAATAATTTTAAAACTATAATTCTATAGTTTAAAACCAAATAAGTATAAATATCATTATAACTACGAGTATATACAACTATACCAATCTGCATCGTCCTATAGGTATATGTTTTGTACCCGTCTGAAGCTCACTGCTTTTTCTACAATATTTTTCAGCGGAAGTACCAATTAAATAAAACGCAAATTATTTATACGGGATATTGCCCTAAGAGTTATTTCCATACGTCTTGTGTGTAGCTATACATTTTATTTTCTAAAAACATAGAAACATCATATTATGGAAACAGAATTTCTGATTTTATGAATTATAAATTATAATAGCTATGGCTAACCATCATTCACTATAAGATGTCTTCTCATAGTTTCCTCTGCGAGTAATAATAACATAATACAAATATATACCTAATAATAAAAGTTATTTAGTTTTATTAAATTATGCATATACCTATATTCAAATTAATACGAAAGGTGGATCCTGTCGTCATCAATTATTATTATAATTTTTTTTTTTTTAATGAAATACGAATTAAAATTTCCACCGTTTTTACCGCTAACGCAAAATATAATATAATACTAATATATTCGACTTGCATTTAAGCCGCCGCCCGACGACTTTTATAAAATCATCCTTAATGATAATTTTCTGTCATTCATTTTGTGCATTTAATTTAGTCGCTAATTGTTTGAAAAATATTTTTCCACGCGTTTAATCATCGGCGGTCGCTCTAAGCAAAACGGCCGACTCCGGACTCGTCCCACACATGTGGCATGACACGCGGTGTCCAATTTTAATCTAGCCGAGAATTTCTGTTTTCGAACAAAACGTTTTCAGGTATTCGCACACGCCATTTCTTCGCGCATCCTACTGAAACGTTTATTCTTTACTTGACGAATTCGTTTATACAATGAATTTACAACTTGTACACATCGCTATTATAATATATATATTATACACGGGTCACGGATACATACTTAAATGCATATATATATATATATTTATATATGTGTATATGCATATTATGCCTTATACCGTGTTCAACACCCCACCAACAGCCAAACACACATATAAACAATACACATACATACATACATCAGCCCTGCCTCCACCACTTACCTCCACTACTACACACGTAAGTAACATGGTGGTTTTACATTATTTTTAGGGGCATTGTTTGTTTTTGTTCGTTCCATTAAGATGATTTACCATGTTGTCAGCCCGTGGCTTTAAATAAAATAAATGTGTCATCTGCATAACTGTATTATGATTGATTAATACATATTTACGTCTGTTATTGTTTAATATTTATATACATATATATATATATATATATATATGTATTATTCACCATTAATATCCATCAAAAATACTTCACTTCGAATTAGAGTAGATAACCGGAACGGTGTGTTAATATTAATGCAATGTATAATTATTATGATTGCTATTACGAGCAATCGATCTCTTTAAATTAAATTAATTTTATAAATGAACAATTTTATTATTAATATTGTTAGGTGTATCATTAATTATTTTATTTTCTAAATGATCGGTCGGCTTATACACAATTATAATATGATAAGTGATAATAGTATTATAATAATATAATATTATTATTTTTAATTGTTTCTCAAAACACTGATTAGGTATTGATTATGTAAAACACTATACTACGCAATAATGTTTGATGGTATTCTGTACATTAAAAATCAAAAATTTACGACTACAAACGAAGTATAATATTATAAATAATTAAAAACAAATTTTGTTTTTGTTTTTAATAATATTATTATTTGTAAATTACAACAATACGAATACCGTAGTTGTTGTATAACATGCATAATCTGATATTTATGTATTATTTAATGTTATGTAATATACTTTAAAATTAGGAACGTGTTTGATTTATAACATTTATTAATTTTAATTTTTTAATACCCTTTGAGGCACGAGTGAGGTTAAATTATCAAATAAATAATTTAATATTCAAGAATGATAATATCTTATAATGTTTCTAGAGTTTTATGCAACAAATTTTAATGTTTGCTCAAACTAAAACATCTTAATGTTAATAATAATGGTGCCAAGAAAAAAAAATACCTTAAAAAGTTTAAATACTATTAAATCAAAAGTAAATATTTCGTGTTTAATTTAAAAATAATTTACGACATAATGCATTGTAATAATATCGTGAATTTAATTAATTTGTTTAGTCTATAATTTAGTTCGACCTTCGGCACGTATATGTACATTATTCATTAAATTTATCACTATTAATTACAAATACTTTGGTACGAAATTAAACATACATTTTATTTATTAACGTTAGAAATTTATACACTCTACCAGCGGTTACAACATATAAGCATTTAAACATTTATATTATTTCATTATTGTAGACAAATGAAGTCAGTTTTTTCGGTCTGTCCTTGAAGCAATTAAGTCTTAACGACCTAATGTTTAGTCTACAATACTTAAGTGAAATATATATTATATATAATATCTTTATTTTAGGAAAAAAAATCGATAAAGATTAAAATAGTCTATTAAACAAATGAAAATAAATTTAACGTTGAAAAATAATATGATTTTATTTTAAGAACACTATATAAATATAAATTTAAAAAAACATTGATTATTTTTTAGTTATTTCATAGTGATGGGTTTTTAACCATTAGTTTTAAAACCATACACATAATCCACAGTGCTCGATAAATTTTAAATTATTACTATAATTATTATTATTGCGCTTGGTAGGATTTAATGTTGGTTTTTTTTTTTTTTTTTTTAACAGGATTTTGTACATGAGATATTTTAACCGGGGATTACTTATTCAGGATTTTACGCATAAATACATGAATCGGCGGTTATTACAGTGCATTATTAAAACGTAATTAATATAAACAGCGCATTGTCATTCCACAAATAATAATGTAATTAGGTTTTTTTTTTTCTAAAATTATTATCCATTATATACTGGTGCAATAAGTTTTCGTTTATTGTTGATTTAAATTTAAATGCAGACAATTTAAGTTCACGACCGTTATATTGAAATAATACCTTGTTTCGTGTCAAATAAATAACGATTCAATAATGATAATAATAATAATGTTTTACAAGGAAGTGATGGTAGTAATAGTCAATAAACAACAAAACATATTATAGTTCTTTAGGTACACATTTCAAGTTTGTAGATTTTTATAAAATACAGTTTAAAACATTATTATTTAAATATTCATTTATAGTTTTTATTTTAATAACAACTATAATATAATCAGAATATTATATTACTGTCAGTCTTAAATTCAAGAATTTTATTTGGAGACTTACGATGTATTATAATATTATGTAGCTTAATAAAAAAAAAAATTCATTCATTATGCATTTTATTACTATTATTTTTCTTTATTTTTTTTTTTTTATTAGTAGGGCCATATTAAATAATTATATTTCTAACATCTGATTCCTGTCTAATATAATAAAAAAACAAACTTAAATTTAAAATAATATTAAATTATTAATTTTATAGCGATTTACGTTTATTAGAAAAGTATTAATAAACACGAAAGAATGATTAACATTTGACAGTTATTAAAATATTTTTTAATTAAGAAGTTTGTAGTGAAAGTTTCTGGAATAAATTAACGAGAATAAAAAAAAAACTGCTCACTGTAAATCGTTTTATAAACCACTCTATGAAATAATAATTATGATCGTTATCCACCAATACTAAAGTAACTTACAAAATATTAAATTAATAAATTCTCGTTTAGAATCAATACAGAATAAAATCTGATATGTATAGGTTACATTACTACAAAATATATTCGAAGGTAAAAAGTAATAAACCCCTTGTCGTTAAATAAAAAGGTATAATTTAAAACCTTACATTTTATATTAGATATTCTCGTTATTTTTTAAAAAAAAATAGTTATACCACATTTCTTTTTTTTATATATAATTAGTAATTGGTACATATTGTGTAATATTATTTTTATCCTAATTTGATAAAATTTAGAATCACTGTCGTTTAACACACATATATGCCATATTAAGTTACCTATTTTATTATCTATGGTGCTTTATAACAAAAGCTTTGTTAATATTTACAACTTAAAAGTACTCAGGAAACAAGTAGGTAGTGATTTAGGGAAATGGGCAAACATAATAATTATTTATTACAATCATGACCGATTACAGTTCAGTGATACTACAAGTAAGTAGTAACAGTAGTACGAAATATTATAAGCAATTCACTGGCCACAAAATTGTGCAACAGTGGAACCTGTCATGCACTAATAAATCTATTGTAAACTATAGCAAACTCAGATTATAAAGTGTTTGTGTATCCAAATTTTGTATACTCGAAATAATGAAAACAAAAAATGATTAAATAAATTTAACACGTGAATACTTAATATTATAATAATATAAAACATCTTTGAAAAAATCATGGTGATAAGAACGGACATCAGACGCGTAGGTTGTCTTATATCGGCTTCAAATACAAACCTGCTAAGTATAATGTTCAGGGCATAATTAATTAAAATTATTTTAGTCTGCAGAAATCACAGTTGGTGAGGCAAAAATGACTGAACCAAAAAAATAAATACAAATACAAATCATTCAGTAGTAATAAACTAGGCTTAGAGGTAATTAGAGGTCTCATTGGCCAGTTACACGAAACATTCAAGAAGATGGTTATGACTTTTTTTCTTAGCAGGTAAGTTTAGAGATAACATAATGAGCGATTGAGAAAGTGGAACGCCAATGAACTAAAAAGTGAACCTATACGGAAGAGAAAAAAAGGTGCACAAATTGAACCATCGACATGTTTTTGTCTAAAAATCGAGTTGGTGTATCAATTGATTTATCAGTATTGATTGTTCTATTAACAGTCGTGGTAAATATTAAAATTATGACCAGTAAATTAAATGAAATATTTTCTACCGAACGGTGACATCATAAGTATCCATATAATAGATGATCTAGACAACAGTACATAGCTCCGAGTGCAAAAGAAGAAAGGCTAAATTCTGATGACACACACTTCAAAATCTTAATTTTATATACGTAATTTCACTAAACTATAAAACATTTAAATGGTAATTAAGTTATGTATTCAGAATAACATAAATACTTAGATATTTTGTTTTCACTAAAAATAGATAATAAATATGAAACACTGAAACTTTCAACGAATAACTGTGAGTGGTTATATCGAGTAAATTTTAATAGTTATGTAATGTCACCTAGTATTGAGATTGGCTAATAACTTCTTACGTTAGAACTATACACAGATTTTAATTTGAGAGTAAATAGCTTAGATTGTATCTAAAATATCATCATATAGGCACTGTATATATTAAATGTTTTATAAATTTTCTAGGACTAGCATACAATTTGTAAATCAGAAATCACAATCATCTAACAGATTGTGATAATATAAGAATAAATATTTTTATTGGATCTAACCGTAGAATGCTTAGTATATACAAATATACAATATAAATATAGGCAGAGAAAATATTAGGGACTTGGGCTGAAATGGATTATATGCACCAGTCGGTGGTCATGCTATTTCCGATCATATTTTCTTAAAAATCATATTTTATCAAAATAATTTGATTTGTTATATTTTTATATTACTTATTCAATAATTTTTTCACTTATCGGATTTTTAATAAGTACATTTGGTTTATAGGTCTATTACTTCAACAATAAAATATTTGGCTTATTTTCGAGTAGTTTTATTAATAAACGAGTGAAAAACGAGTCAATTGTTTCAAAATAATTCTCTGTTGACTATAATAACCACATATTTTTTAAGAACTTATGTTTACCAACTTTTCCAGATAATTACATAGTCAACGTGGTATGTACAAAAAATTAAAAAGTCTTACATGGGCGGCTGTGTTGCATGGCTGTTATTGTGATGATTTTTGTATTACATTTGTATAACCTTTCCGATAATTTCAATATTCAACCGATAACAGCTGGACCGGATGTCCGATGATGAACATTCGCGTTACTGGGATTTATCGAATACATATCATTCGGAGAAGCTATCCATACTTTATATTATTTTATTTAATATATGCGTATACATTTAGTTATACCGAATTCGTGAGTTTTTAACAACACAATGATATATTGCAAAATAGTATGATGTGTATAATATTAATCCGTTCTCCATGTCGACGGAACATAGTCATAATATCGTAGTTATTATATTGTATAACTATTTGTTTAACTCGAATTCGCCTTCACCCTGGAAAATGATCAAACATAAAATACTGTTGGTGATATATCAATGTATCTCGTTTTAAATTTAGGTACCTCATTCACAAATAAATTTGTATCGATGTATTACCTCGTTTTGTGAACCAATTCGACTGAGATGAGAAATCCAGTGTTCAGTTTATTTTTGAACTTAGTTCAAACTACTCTTTTAACGTTCTGGAACAGTTTTTAAAAATTTTGTTCGAAATTTAATGAATGATTTTTGAGTTTATAAGTTACAAACATGAAGACATTGGCTTTTGCTGTGTACATTCAAATAGCAAAACATTAATTAAATACTTAAAAAAAAATTCCATATCAACTATATAGTCTATATTAATTTGTTTTTAAATTCGATTTCTGTAGTCAATGGCAACTATTTAAATAAACAATAAAATATTCGATTTTCGTGACCCGAAACTAAATTCAAGTATTAGCCACCTTTAGAAGTTTAAAAATAAGCTTTAAACACCTTCCGAAACTCCATGCATTTATTTGCATAACTTTAATTGAAAACGGTCCAGTACTTTTAGAGTGTATAAAATAACAAAAATCAAAAACATTAATTTTTATATATTATAATTAATCTATATTATAATCTAATTTTTATCGAAAAAAGACCCCCAACGTAGACCATTGATTGTACACTGGTTTAATTATAATTACATTTTAATTTGATTGATACATTTTTGATTGTAAACTGGAGGCGATGACAAATTAAATGATACTACTATATTAGCGATTAACTATGGTGGTTATCAAGTATTTCGGCTGTTGATTCGGGAAGGTTGTGGTTTATTCTGGTGTTGGTTTAATATATTCGGCATTCTGTTGATATGTATTTTGTGGTGACTCGCACTCCGCAGGCTGAGCAAATTGGAGGTGTTTCCTCGGTGAATGTGCGAGATTTTCGTGTGTCCGATTCTAATTCCAGTTAAGATCACTTCACATTTACTTGGTATTTCTATGGGAAACGTCCAGCAATAAATATCGATATTAATACCATGTCGGAACATCCAGGTAACGTCGTCGTCGACTACTACAATAAAATATATCCGTCCGTTTGATTTTCATAAAATAAGACATCATTTCTGCCATCGTTTATTTTTCCGTCATTGTACGATACAATAATAATATATAATATAATATCATAATACATTATTATTCCGCGTCATTTGTATCGATCTGTATTCGGTATACATTCATTATAACTATCTACCCATGTAATAATATTATATCGACATGGTTTAACAGCCATGTACGATTTCCACGCGAGAGAAAAACAAAATATTTTATTCTATTCACGACGGTTCGTAATGTTCGCATCGATGTGTCCACTCGCAATTATTATTGTTTGGCATATTATGTTTCTCTGCGGTATACTCGTATAATAGTATATTATTATTATTTTTCAATATTGTATATCGCCGGACGATCTCTTATAATATATTACACGTCTTGTTCGGACGAATGTAAAAATGACAAGGCACACTCAGCTCTTTTTACATTTTAATATACCAACGTGGCATAGGTAAATGGATGTGTATAATAATAATTACTCTTCAAAACTAGTTAAATTCATTATTGTGCGCCACTCCTCGACTCCTAACCTAACCTAACCCACCGTCGTGGTCGCGTGCAACACACAACAGTGCCGATGGTGCTAAGTGCTAAGATAATACACGCCACACAGCGTACGAGTAACTGTTTGCTCACAGCAACGGTATTATTGTATTAAGTACAAATTACGTAATGTAAGTATAAACGCATCATATACGTCGACGCCGATAATGTTCAGGAAATTGCAAGTATAATATAAAAGTTCACGATGCACCTTTATAATAATTCATTATAGATTAGAACCACACATTATGATATTATACCTACAGGCTATACCTAACCTACCTCATAAGTTTCGTATATTTACTACTAAGTTTCAATTTCTGTTTTGCCTATTATACGCTTCAAATGTATTACAATATTTTGACTTTAATGTAAATTTATTTATTTTTTAATGCTCTTTTTGTTTTTAACACACATTTTGATGTACCTATGATTTTATTGTGCCTTCTCTGATAAATTTCCCGCGGGCTACTATGACCGAAGTAATTTTAATTTTGCTAAAATCATACGTCTAAGGTATTTGGTCAGGGATGATTATAACTGCAGAGGTCACATTTTCCAAGATTATTGTGATTTTTGATATTAACAAAACAGAATTGTAGTTTTCGTCACATAGAAGTATAGAACACATCTTCAGAGGTTATTATCGTGGGTAGTAAGATCTAGTACTACCGCATATTTTACAATTTAAAATGTTTGGCACATGTTTATTAGCTATAGGTATTTAGGTATTTAGGTATTTATTTTTATTAAAAATATCTTTATTTATTAATAATGGTTCTTGGGCTCATGGCTTACAAAAAATTAATATAGAGGTACTTTTAAAAGATTGTTTTAATGTTTCTTGCTATAGACTTTTGTTGTATTTTTTGTGCGATTTTAATTTAATATAATATTTTGGATGAGAAATTAGCAGTACAATTATTATCCAAAATTTCATTCAAACCGTGTCACTTAATAGGCTTAGTAGTTTTTATATTTCGTTTTGGTCGATGTTTTTATTTAACTCCATACTTTGGTTAATAATTCTTGAAATGGTTATTAAATGTTTTGTAAGGTAAATTTAGTCCGTAAGCTTATTAATTTGAACTTTTAATAAGTCACCATATGATTTTGATTTATCGGGGGCGAGTTATCACAAGAGAAAACACTGGTTATATTAGATATAATATTTTTGCAATAATTTTGACATGAAAAATATAAAGTTATAGTTTTAATTTTCAAATACTAACGTGTATAGATGGTTTAAATTGCATTTATTATATCAAATGTGGGACTTTACTAAACATGTATATCACAATTCACAGCAGATAATAAGCTGCTTGCGTTTCATCAAAACTAGGTAATTAATACATTAAATAATGTATTCGATTTTTCTGTGATCTTTATAGTGTCATATTGTTAATTAATGGGAAAATTGCATGTATAAATACGTATTTACCTATACACAATATTTACAACAATTTGAAAAACTACAGTCTGATTCGTTGTTATTTATAATATTTTAATTAAACAAATGCTGCTATTTCAAATAATTTTTTTCTACGAATTATTTGCACAAACATTAAGTATAAAATTATCAGGAATTATATATTGTATTATGGGTATTATTATATATTTTTAAAGTTAACATTATAAAACAATTTAAATTAACATCCATTGTAAACGCATTCATTATATCTATATATATATGTTAATTTTATACATAATTACTATTTGAGTATTTTAGAAGATTTAATAGAAGAATAAATATACTGATTTTACAGTGATGTTTTTTTGTGTATTTTTGTTTGTAGACAATTTTTATGATAAAAAATAAGTTTCAATATTTTCAATACTTTAATACCTTTTCTGGAAGGAAATTAAATCTAGTAAGAATTCTTTGGGAATCAAAAATAAGAGATATTCTTATTCGTTTTCTTATTAAATAGGTAAAAATAAAAGAAACTAGAGAATATATGAATTTGTATGTAAAACCAGTTTTTAGTTAAGGCATTTATTTTTTTTATAATGTCATCATTTTCACCAAATTTTTATATTAAAATTTTTTATGCATGATGTAATTTTTTTAATATTTTAATTATTTTTGAATTATTTATGACATTTGAAATTTTTATTTTTATTTTTTTAATGTTGATATTAATATATAAAAACATATACACTCCCAAAACACTTGAAAATTTAATAAAATATTCCTAATAATTTGTTTATACTGAAACCAAAGTATCTAAAAATGATTTCAACATAATACATTTTTTTTTTGACATTTAAAGTTTGAATTTGGTTGAAATAAAAAATGAAGAAGGTAGATTTTAGTTATTTTGTTGTAATTCAAAAGTATTATTCGTGACGACTTTTACGTATATGTACTATTATATTTTATGTAGGTACACTATGATATATTTAAAACATTTAGATTGATTTTATTTCTATTTATACAACGAATTTATTCACACTGTTCTACGGTTAATTAGTATTGACACAGAATTTAATAACAATAATACTATACGATAAAAATATGTACTATTTTAATGATTAAATATTAATAATATAATAAATGCAATGTTTTCAGAAATAATTAATTAAATTTACTGTATTTATTATCGTATCAAAATCAATCATTTTAATAGCAATAAAAATATACCATAAAATATATTTGGTAATACATTATAAACTGACAGACCATCTTCGTTCAGAATCGTTTTTCGTATGTAACGATTTATCATTGAATTCAAATTTAACACATATTATATAACAGTAACTTACACAATAATAAGATACATTATAAACGCCCACTAAACTGAACAGCAGAGCGTTTACCCATTTTCTTTTTTTTTTCAGTGCGGTTCTGATGGTGTTAGTGCAAAAATGTATAAAATTATATCATTAATAATATAAATATTATTATAGTGCGTATCTATAATATATATGAAAAGAGAAATGGAAAATATGACTTATGATAATTTATTCAATTTTCTTAAATTTGCGTTTGAAACTTTTAACACTTTCTAAATTATTATAACTAGAGCTGGTTCATTTCATAATTTCAATCTACTTTAATAATATTATAATATTATGCAATATTGTCGTCACATTACGTTTTATTGTAAATATAATTAAGTTTTTTTAATTAAAAAAAAATGTATAAGTGATCCATTTTGTATACGTTTATGAAAACCTTCGTTTAGAAAATTTGATTTTGTTGTCTATATTATCGTGTAGTTTAAATTCGTAGGAAACATTTAAAAATATTGTGTAAACTATCAATTATCCCCACGTTTAATTAATATTAATTAATGGTAATTTAGGAGCGTGTGGTGGTTATATTCTACGCAATAATAAAAAAATAATAATAATAATAATAAATAACCAAATAAATTATAAAATACTATTATATCGAAAAAAACATTCAAATTACGATAAAAATTGTAAAATAAAAAAATAATAAAATATAGTGGTGAATAATAAATATAAAGCATGAAGGTACTACATTATATTATATTTCATGTTGTGACATGTACATTTAGATATTTTTTGATAAGTTCGAGGTACGCGTGTGTATTTGCATTTTAAATTAAAAACAATTTATTCAACTTATTTAATTTATTTATAATTCATTTTTTTTTCTCATTACAACTGTAGATAATTGATTTACTCAATCATAAAGTGTTCACTGCATTGAGTCCGTTTTATATAGTTTTAATTAAACGACAATTTTGCAACAGTTAGGTTAGGTCATAGATTTTAATTGAAAACATTTGCAGTTAATAAAACGACATGACAATTATTTGTCTAGTATTGATAAAAAATTCGTATACTTTACCTACGTAGTTTTAGGCAAACGCAGAAAATAATAATAAAAAACAACTTTACCTACTGAAAACCAGCTTATTTATAAAAGTACCACGTTTAAATTATATTATTCTTGTATTTTTGTACAGACATCGCCCGGGTTACAAAAACTTGATATTGAACTAAAGACTTTATTACAAATTACTTCTTGGAAGCAATAAAAAATAAAAATATATTATACTTTTTGGTTTTTCTAAGAGCTTTTAAAGTTTTCATTATTTATGACTTAAATCTTTTTTTTTTCTTTATAAATATGCAATATTATAGTTTTTGCTCTGCGAATGCAATTTGAATATGCATATAGGATGTTTAATTTTTTTTTTTTAATATCTTATACAAGTTTTTATAACCATCAATCTTCCATAATCTCGTAACTTGTATTCCATTTAAGTTTTGTGCATTGCATTATTATAATGTAGTTTGTATAATAGATAAAAATCGAAATATTATTCTTTTTAGTTGTTGCAAAATCAATATTTTTATCATATTATGTCTTGTTCATATACAATGTACGACGTACGTATCTATCTTAAATTTCAAAGTAAATAAGTAATTTGCATCCGTGAATGTTAGTCATATGGTGCAAATAATGATGCACCCCGTTGCGTCCATTGTTTTCAATTTTTAATTGTATCGCTCGTTCGTTTGTGTTTGTGTGTGTGTGTATATTATACCTCATATATACATTATTATATTATAATTTAATATTTATGCTGACGTGCGACAATCATTTTACATTTTTTATTCAATTAAAATACAACGTATTGTTTTAGGCATCGATACGAAAGTATAAGTATTACATGGTTTATTTTGTACAGATTAGTGTTCGATGTGTTCGAAGACCACGAGCAACAGTTGGAATAATACGTGGGTGGTCACTTTTTAAAACGGCATACCTCACACTAAAAAAAATATACAGATGTAGTTTGTAGAACCTGTTAGGTTAGTGTTTTTCGTTTAAAAAACATCGTACAAAAATAACTCATGGAACAAATAAATTTAGAAATTATTTTAATCATAATAAACATTATTACATAAGTCTGAAGATAAAATGTTAATTTGTTTTCAATCACCAGTTCAATTTGGATGTTATACGTATAATGGGTACCCCCCTATGGGTGGTTCTCGAATAACGTAGAACCGTAGATAAATAATATCATTTTAAAACGGTGAGACTAGACGGGGGTCAGAATGAAGATAATTGATAAAATTAAATCACATATTCACGTGTAAGATGTAAAGACGTTTAGCAGTATGAAACGAGTGAGATCAATAATTGTTATAATAACAGTGCACCTCAGCTATTACCACTATAGACTAATGAAATCGATTGCGATGGCGTGACGACCAGACACACCGTCGAGCACACAATGGTATTCCACTCCCGGTGAGCGAATCGACGTGGTGCGTATCATTTATCGTGTTATTGAATATTTATCATATTTTCAATAATAAATTATGATAAACAGCTATAAACGGCCAAACGTACCAATATATTACCGAAATTAATTTCAATAATAAAACATTCCTCGGTAATTTTCCGCTCGTAAATTCTTTGGTAGTTGTATTGTTGCCCGAAATTATAATTAGTCGGTATAATAAATATTCGGAGAGTAAATAAATTCACAGTAACGGTATGTATAATGCGTGTGCGTATACAACACGGTATGTGTTACAATCATAATATTCTGTTATAATTATACAATGCACTATAGTTTTCCGCGCGCACACGAGTCGCGGCCCCGTTGTCGCGCGTGTAAAAACAAGGAACGCCGATGACATGTCTACTAGGGAGGCGGTAAGAGGATTTTCCCGCGGGCGGGGGGGGAAAAAATCGCGTAATTAAACATTTCGATTCGCAAGAAATTCAAACTCTACACCAGTCGAACACAGAAACACGCAAACGTAGATTATCGTCCACCCCCGCCACGCGCACACGCACGCACGCACACCACCGCCCTCCCGCCGGCACCCCGACGACTACAGCGGCCGCTAACACTATCACCACTACCTCCACCGCCACCGCACTGATACAATACAACGACTGTAATATAACTTCTACTAATACTGTACGACGATCGCCGCCGCCCCGTCCCGGCCTCCATTAAAGCACCGGAATCAACGGAATATCTAACATACTCGTTGATATTGATTTTCCTTTTACCCTTCCGCTGTTTTTCCCCGGTCTCCTTTATTATGGAAAAGAGGCAGACCTTGCGAGCGGGAAGGCGTGCGCGCGCGCCATCGCGATCACGTGTGCGTGTGTACTGTTACACACACGTCATGCGGAAATGACCGAAGAGACAACTACGCTGCCGTCACTGTTGTATAGCTTTTTACCGTACAAATTATCGTCGTCCGGTTTTTTTTTTTAATTTTATTTATTTTTATTTTTTTTTCGCGATAAAAATTTAACGAAATTCACATCACGACTATTTTCCCGTTGGTCGGCGCGATACCGTTTACCTACGCAGCTAATGAATGACCTACACTTTTATTCATCGCTGATAAATACTATATTATACATGTAATTAAGCAAAAAAAAAAAAAAAAAAACGATTATTAACGAAAACACAAAAAACATTTAAATCTTGCTTCTCTCGTTCTTTATTTTATTATTCGATTGGTTTAATACGCGTTCAAACCGTTTTAAATTATTAACACTATTATATGTTGATTTTAATTAAAATCTCGTTCAATACAACATTCAAAATATATTATACAACCAACGCGATATTTATCGGATCTAGTTATAGCTAGGTCATCAACAAGATATTTCTATCGAGTTTTTATACATACAGTAACTTCTTAAATTTTAATGATGTTATAGCATATTAGCATAGTAGGCAAATTCTGAAATCATAATTAGATCATTTTACTAGAATTTAATGACGTCATAGTTTTTATTTACTCTTATTTTTAAAATATTTTATTTTTCTAACTGAATTCAAATATAATTTCCGTAGAAATGCATTCCACGAAAACATAAAAACGTAAAATATATATTTAAATACTTAAAAGCTTAATATTTATAATTTATACATTATTTAATCAGAATATTAAAAAATAAATAATCTGGTTATTTGAATTTTTCTTTATATCCGAGTTGACTATCATTATATAACATTATAGGTACTATTATAAGGTACGATTTCTACATCGTAAGACTGTTGAAAAATAATAAATTTTTATATGTTACATTTCATAAAATATATAATAATACACTCATAAACCAGTTGGTAATATCGTTCTTATAATAAATATAAATGTTAACTGTAGTTATGGGGTTAAATAGGATTACATTTTGAAGTTGAGATACTAACTCAAAGTTATCTTTTGAAACTCGGTTATTACGTTGAATGATCTACCAAATACGTCAAATAAATATGAATGATGGCCTAATAAAATATAGACCTTCATATATTATTATTTCCTTAACTTTCAATTTATTGATCACGATTAACTTACAAAATTAAAAAGAAACTTTTGCCTCGACAAATGAAATTGTTATTAAAAAGTTACGTAATAATGAATGAAAAATATCTTAATTATTTGCAAAAGTTAATCATAATGAAAATCATTTACCTATTGGTTATTTAAACATTTAATTATTTTATCATAATTAAAATTGAATAAAAAAAAAAAATCGTAAAACGGAACGCATATTATAATATAATGACATAGATAAGAATAACTATTATTTTTAAATTTTTTAACCTAATTATTGTTACTCGGTTTCTATGATATTTATAATAAGATATTCTAAAAATCATCTGAAAATGTTTATTTTTTCTAATAGTTTTCGCTGACCAGTTTTTTTATTTAATCTTTATTTTAAAAAAAAAACTGATTTATTCACGGTTTCTTGGCTAGAATATGTTTATTTATTTATGTCATCTGTAAAGGTATTTTTTAATTGACTTCCTATTTAAGAGGCCATTGACTATACCAAGGTCATAGTATAAATTGTACTTTTTTCATTAAACAAAAAAATATATATTGGTATACAATATATCTTTTTTCGTCGGACGTTTTACTTATTCATATGAAATGCATAAAAAAAATACCTTTTTGATGCTTATTTTAAAAAAAATAAATAAAATAATAATATATTATAATTTATAACCGAAAATATTATCTAAAATTAATTAATAAATCGATGAATTTATAATCAATTTAAATTGAATTAAAAAAAAAAAATAAACTATATCTATAATGCGTACATCTATATTAATAATAATAACATTAATGGAAAATAAAAAGTATGAAATCATTATACTTAAAAATATAATAATTATATACAATTTACTAATAAATAGTTTATATGCTATCGTCATAGTTAGTTATAGAAAAACACGTTTTAAAATATTTCTTTTTTACTAACAAAAATATTATATACTTGTACAAACCGTTGCTAATAAGTAGGTAACACAATAATAATTATGGGTATTATTTAAGTATTGCATGTGTGAGTACGCAATGTAAAAAAAATATTTTGCTCTTCCAGATCACATTGTGATATGATGTCTTTATTTTAAGCAGATACACAGTAATTATATGTTTAGTGATATTGAAAGCTTTATATTATATTTAATTCGACGTGATACTATTTTATAGGGGTAGATAATAATATATAGGTAGTTAGGTAATAACATTGTGTGTGGACTTTAATACCAATGTTGTAGAACCGTTTCTACGATAAATTATAAACGGTATATTTATAATGTAATTCAGTCGTCGAGATGAATTAATAAGAATAATTTGTACATTTCAGTGAAATTTTCAAATTAATCTCTCGGATATGAAAACATCTCAATTATTTCTATCATCGTCCTGCACTTAATGATTTATTCATTAAAATGTTGTTAATGCATTATTTTAATAAAGTTATTTCTATAGTTTGAATAACATTTTTTGTACTATTGTTGAGCTTAAGGCTTTACCAGATGTTGAGTTTTGTTTCTATGGGTCTAAATTTATTAATATTTACGAGAATCAATGGGAAGTTCGTTGTTAGAAACTTGAACACTTTATTATTATTTTATTAATTACGAATAAAATTTCCAAATTTCAGGAATTTTGAAATTAATAACATTTTATTGTAATCTACAATTATTTCTTATCGAAATGAAAACACAAAAATTCAATTTAAATATTTGCATTTTTAGTAGAATATTTTGCATACAGATCATTTTAGTATTTAAAGCTTTTAAAATTTATTCCTATACGGCTATACTATATATATTATCTATATGTAAGTGTTAAGTTTATTATCTATTACCTATTGACTATTGCTTATTATTTTATTTATAATGTAATAATTATTTTATAAATTTAGTTTACTACAGTTATTAGTTTGATTTTAAAATTAATTAAAAAGTAAATCTTGTAAAAAAAAAAAAAAACATTATTTTACTGTGGTTTTTTATACCTCGTTATTAAAAGTAAACATTTCTAATTATACATTTTTACTTCTATTAAAGTATACACTGTATTTATAAAAATAATTATTTTCATTATTTATATTTTATATAACATGAATTGATTTGATTCAAATCCCATTATTTTTAAAACATTAATGTTTATCGAATAATTCAATGTGCAGACATTGCAGACCAATTAAAAAAACGTATACACAAAAATTAGTTGAAACGTCTCTTTTTTTTATAAATAATTCAATGTTATAGCTTGTGGTAACGGTTTAAATTCATAATTATATTACATCATTGTATAATAATTTGAAAAAAGTCTGAAAGTGTATCCTGTAGATAAATTACTTACCACAAAAATAACATTTTGTATACTTAACTTAACGGCAAAATATTCGATTCTATACAAATTTGTATAAAGAACGAAATTTGAACAATGAGAATATAATAACATCTTAAATTCTTATAATACATTAAATTTAAATTTTAAAAATATATGTATTATTTTTGTTATTCTGGGACCGTTATTTTTATTGTGATTTTATGTTGCTGTTCCTGAATTAATGTAATATAATGTATAGTAGAATATGTGTCGTATCCCTGCAGCAGTGTTTCGTCGTGTTCTTGTGCCAAAATGTCCGTGAACATTTTTAACGGTTTATCTTTTACAGAATATTAATAAATTTAAGTAGACAAAAAAAAAAAAATCATTCTTGTCACGTATTGTGACTTGTCAAGCGTCGACAGTTCTAGTGGAACTTAATTTGAGAGTACCTAAGAGTAAATTATTCATTTACCAATCAACTAATTACGAAAATTCAACTGCAAATATTTAACTTATCCATTATACTATAACTTTAGACTATTGTGATATTTGCAGTTTTATGTACATAAATGTTCTCAGAATAGTTTATATAACAATATTAAACCATTAAATAGTTTAAAATTCAGTCGTTTGTATTCTTGATAATTAATGACTTTATTTTACTTAAAACAATATTATAATCATTTTATAAATAAGTAAATTATGGTAACTACGCATTTTAGTATTCATATAAAATGCTTTATCACGAAAGGAAAAATTCAAATATAATAGAAAACGACCGTAATTTGATTTCATTAATTTCAACAAAGAATAAACGAGACCAACGGATGACAGGTTTTGAATTATGACGCTGTTTAGAAGAAAGGTCGTGAGATACGTGTGATGTTTTTTTTTTTTTTTTTTAATGCATGTACAAAATACATCACGTACCTATATAAAATGTATTCAAATATTGAATAAGCGATCTCTGTACAGCGCATCAAAATATTCATCCGGCACTTACGAGAAAATTGCACTTTTGCAATTCTTTTTCAATCGTTACATTATTACTATTATTATATTTTATATAACGGATGTAGTACCATCATCAGGAGGAATGATGGTAATATATTTTTCATATTAATTTCTATTTTAAAATAAAAGCTCACAGTTGCCAAGGTAATAATCTAATCGTAAATAAAATTATATTGTAATAAACATACATAATATATCAACCGCGTATAGATAGATAGGCACTTAAAATTGTAGATAGTTTGTTATTTTGATTACGGTCGACTGTTATTTAAAAACATTAATTAATTAAAAGAATTTCAGCATCGTTATAATAAATTGTTTTTTTTTTTTATTTTTCATTAAGTTTTCACTGCAGCATTCAAATTGATAAAAATGATTTCAGTTGATAAATTGAACCTTTATTTATCAAACAATATTAATAGCTAACCTGTTTGTTGAATGTTACTAAAATTATTTTACATTAAGGTTATAAATTAGATGCATAAAAAAGTAATATAATATAGTTTACTTATATTGTTATTCCCATTTTTCGATATCGAATCGATAGTATAAATAAAAAAGTAACAATTATCCTCTCATTACAATAATTGTAAATTTATGAGTAAATTAACCAATTTATCACGATGAATTCTACGTTTTTAACGTTATATATTTTCTATTCATTACTACCAATATTCGTTTGTTCATAATATACTAATTAATAAAACACAGGGTAGACTGTAGTAACATCTAGTACAGCGTGATAAACACGCGATACGTTATTATATTTACACGTCAATGATAAGTGCCAATAAATAAAAATCCATTGGCATGCGATTTGAGTGGAAATGTTTTAAAATATCTAATACCGAACGTGGTTCATTTTTAACATCATTATATTAAAATTTAAGACAGCATATAACATTATAGAAGGCGAAAACCGCGGGGGAGTGACTTAATAATTTTTCATGCAATCATTATCAAGGAAAATAAAAATAATAAATAATGAGCCAATAGAAAAATACCGTTAAAATTCTATATTTTTTAAATTTTTTTTCGCGGGGAGTATTATATTCGAAGTTTAACATATTAAAAACAACTATTTTAAACAGATGCTTCTTTACAATCCTCGGTAAAATTCGGTAACATATGGTTAATCATATATTTTAATATTCCGATCTCGATTATTTGACCGATCGGTTCTTATAATTTCCAAATAGTCTATATTATGGAAAAAATATAAATAAATTTTTTTCCGAAACGATAACGAAATAACTTCATTTTTACTCGGAATAAACACTCAAGTGATATTTTCCCCTAAAAATTCTGTTAGATAAGTGTTTTATATATTATGCACAACTTTTACTACGATGGAATTATTCCATTCATCAAAATAATTGCAAAGGAATATGTTATAACGCATTGCGTTTATTTTTTTCGTAACTTATTTCCTAAAGTGGGAATTTAAATTTATGAAGAAGATGAATTCAAATAAAATATTATATATTTTTACAATAACTATATAGTTTTGATCAACTGTAGTGTCATTCGCTGTGTCGTAATACTATCGAACGCGAGTTATCTTTTACAGTCAAATGTCGAATCGTTGTTGAAGAATATTTTTATATTTTGTTTCGTCTAAACATTCGTATCTATGCGCAATGCACGTATATAGTTGTATAGTATATACCAAGATATCGTTTATCATACGCGAATTTGTTTTATATACAATCAAATATTCAAACGTATACTTGTGTGTGATAAGTTTCAAGTATATGCGTAGGTGACTGCCTATCTGTGTTTTCAGTTTTAAAATTGCATTTTAAACATTTTTTAACCGTAAGTAAACACACAAAATTTTAAAACAATATTATTTCAACGTCAGACACTTACTGATATAATTACTACACAATGTGTAAATAATAATAATAAAATAAAAATTAGACACTCTTTATTTCAAGAACCATTAGCATTTTAGTTTTAACTGAGATAATTTGAAGTTATTACAAAACATTATTTAAAAATAACATATATATATATTTTTCTTATTGTTATTATTTTTAAAGTTTTTAAATTTTAATAACAACATGTATATTTAATTTAAAAATTCTAATTATAATATCTATAATACTCAAAATATTTCAGTTTATAGATTTTTAATAGGATTGCAAACAGAGTTTGATAAACGGAATGGATTGTCACCCCGAAATATTCTGCCTAGGAATATTAAATGTAAATGTATACTGCCGTTCAAAGAAGTAAGAAACTAATAAATAATAAAGATAAAAAAATCATTTTTTAGTTTCTAAAAAAAAAATTTTTCAACAACGTTTATACAGTTTTTTAAAATAATAATACGTGACTCGCGCTAAAATAATCACTCTGTATAATATACGTACACGACAGGATCAATTGTAACGGCAATAATTATTATTATTATTCCTGACGCCAATCGAAACGTGTCGTCTCGTTTTCGTGTACACAACAATCATATTTTATGCTGTACTGTACACCGGAATACGTGGTTATTTTTTTAAGATTTAGGGATGTTGTACCTGTATTGCTACAGATCGTCGTGTATACAACACGTGCAACACTTTGTTCACGGTTCCCTCTTGAGAAAAATGTTTGACTGAAAGACGTTGCTTGCAGCGTGATGTCGTTTAGGTTCATTTTTCGGCACCGCTACACTACACGGTATTTCGTAGGTAGTATAATATGTACATAATAATATTATATAAACGACATGCGTTTGGGCACAGTCGAAGAAATAAAATAAATTTAAAGTCAAAAACTAAATTCTTTAATACCTACTATGTCAACTAATAACATTTTTAGGTATCAGCTACTTATTATACGCAATTTTTTTTATAAAAAATGTGGTTACATGTACATTATTACGTAATTGGGAGTCAATAAAAAAAAAAAATACATAAAATCGTATGATCAAATATAATAATACCTTCATTACATTCAAACATTTATGAAGGTTCTTATTTATTCCCATATCCAAGTTTTGTTGTTATGTATGGTTAATTAACAATTTTTCGTGTATATAATATACATACATTATATATATTAAAGTAAATAATACGCTTTATAGGTACATATTATTTGTATTCTCAGTGCTTCGCACGTCTCATATCATTAAACCATTATATATTGGTAGGTATTTAAATTCAACTTATTTTAAAACATAACAAATTCTATCGGTGGTATTCAACCAAAATATATTATAACCCGAGCATACATTTATTAAGCTTTTATTTTGTCCCGACAAAATTTAAATTATGTATAATGATACATTATTGATAATCTCGTATGCTCTCGTATTATATGTGTAATCGAGTGTTGAGTATGATTCTTTTTGATTTAAGATAAGTTCCTCAAATCAATATTTTATCAAATTCCAAGTTTTATATAACACGATATTTGATTTTCGAGGAGATTAAGAAAATAAGGAAATAAAAATAAGTATAACCTGATTGAAAAAATACGTCGCTAAAATATATCATAGCCATTTTTTTTAAATTTTGTTAGAGAATCTTGGATTTTTAATATATCACATTTATCTATGTTCATATATATACACACATACATATATTTGTTTTAATTTGTTTCAAATGTCATAAAACACACATATATGTATTATATTATATAATAACTATAACCATGAATCATGAGTATAGTTAACGAAAAAAATATTAATAATAACCACACAAATTTCAGTTATACGATGATAGCATAATATGTATATGCTATATGCTCTAGAGACAAACTGAAAACTATTAAAATTTTGTTGGATAACAAATGTGTTCGAAAAACAAACAACAAAGTTTGTAATGAAAGAGAATTAATCTGTTTTTTATCCCAACAGCGAGAATTAATTAAACCTAAACATACTTAAGTCAATGTTATGTAATTATGTGCAAATAAAGTACTGTAGTGAAGTGTGCGAAGGGATTGGTCGTTGGCACGAGGAGAGGAGGACACATTTCGTTTGCACAGCATTTATACTTACGATCGTATTGCTCTCTGTGTCTCTGTATTTCTTTTTCTCTCTCTATCTCTCTCTCTTTCTCTCTCTACACATGGATTTGTTTGTTTCAAACTGAACCTGTCGGTCGAATTGCAAAACTGGGGTTTGAAATAATGGTATTTCACTCCTCATTAAAAAAAAAAAAAATTATAATAATAATATAAACATATAAATACAAGCAAATCATGAGTAAATTGGACCGGCGGAAATTGAAAAATGTACATTACGTCATGTTACATATAATTCCATACGAAATGAAAAATAAAATACACTCCTTATTATTCGACCGGCGTGGTTTCTGCTGCAACGATGCTACATAATAATACCGCGTCTATATGTGCTCGCACCGCATTCTAGCATTTACCTAAATATGATATTATTATACACTGTAACCGTACGACAGCTGTACACCACATTTTTTGTGTTTCTCGGCCGCGCACTACACTCTGAAATTACACCTGTAGAACTCAATTTTATTTCTACAGTTTCGCGTTTAATCATTATTATAATAACATAACGTTCCATTCTGAAGTGCGCTTCTCCTCGACTTTCCACTAAATCAAATCCCGTACAAAAATGTATTAATACAACACGTCGACACCCGTAATTCCGCGTGTGCAACGGTTTTTATAACGCGAGTCGAAAACTAAAAATATAAGTAAATGAAAAAATGAACTTGATTTAGCCAAGTTAGATCAACATTAAGAACCTAATAGAATCTAATAGGTAGATAATAATATATTATTATCTGGCCACCTGACCCCCTTGGGTCGCATTTGTAACGAGGATTTTATGCAACTTTCAAATGTTTTCAATAACATAATAACTAACCATTTTTCCAAAAATTCGTTATATTTAATGAACATTGTAGTGGTTCTGCAATCAACTACTTGTACCGAGTAAATTATTAAATAAATAAGAAATATATTACTATATTAATTATTCGTTTATATTCATTTGTAAACGAATCAAACAGAACATATTCAATTAACCTTTAATTTTAATTATACGGGATGTCTATAATATAGGTCAGATGGTCTCCAACTTACGGTTCACTGACCGATTCCCATATACACATCAAGCTTTTTAAACCAGTCCACCAATTGACTTAAATTCAAATATTTTAGCTATATGTGTCTGAATTCTTATAAGGATAAAATCAACAAATAAACCGTTTGTAAAATTATGCTGAAATAAAGCAATAGAATTCTTTTTGTTTCTTTTCAATATCATTACATTTATACCCATCCCCGAACAACTATGGCCTGTTATGTCAAAACGCATTCTAGATTAAAAAAAAAAAAAAAAAAAAATATAAACCCTAAGACTTTAACTTGACAAATCGATTGAAAAAAATTAGCTGTTATAAAATAGTTAGGTTAGGTTAGGTTATCAACTAGTTATTAACATATTTAAAAATATTAACTGTTAAACTTTGAGTTTTAATCGATCGATACAATTACGTTTTCGGATTTTTCTCGTTACCATATTTACAAACAACGCATACTATTTGTCGTGTTTGATATCAATGATAACGAGATGTCCCTCGACCGTGATCTGGACGACTACTCTACTCATCATACATACGAAATACTCTATCATAAAATTCAATGTAGTGAGTACACCGTAACCCTTTCTGCTGATGTTTTTATCAGTAATTTTTTATTGTACTCTTGTCGTTACATAATAATTTAAGATACGGGGAATGTCAGCAATAAGTACATCGAATTCAAAACAGTTAGGTACATATACATTATCACGTACGGCCGTGCAACCTATTTAATATATTTAAACCTATTTAATAATGTGTAATAGATCCATCATAGGTATAAATTATATGCGAGCATGATAATTGCACACGTTGTGACGTCCGGATTAATACGATGTATTATTTCATGTTGACCGATTCGGGTGACGTATTCGAGTACAATATTTTATGAATGAAGCGTGCGCACTGGGAGTATTTTATTATCATAATATCATTATCAAAACTGTAATTTTTTCGTGATGTCATGACGTTTTATTAGTCATATACTTGTGCGATGTGTTTCGATGGCTGAAAGTGTTGTATTTAACTTTATTGTGGCCGTTAACGTTAGCTGCGACAAAGTCAAAAACGACGATAATAATTTAAATACAAAGTGAACGTGGTTGAGAGAGGGTAGTGGATCGCCGAAGACAATATAATATATATCATTATAAATCCGTTTCGCAAACAACAATCGTTACAAAAACTAGTTATCGGTCGTTCGCTTCAGCTATATGGTAAACGGCGGAGACGCGATCAAAGGTCGTTATTGTTTTATGTAGCGATTTAAGCACACAAAATTGCCGAACGAATATCTCATGTTGATCGGCGTGAATGATGATAAAAATATTGGATTGCAGTCATCAACGACACAGTATAGTAGGCAAGCACGTCGTAATTAGACCCGACATTTGTTTGTACATTATTATGCCGGCCATTTCGATAGCAAACGGCGAAGATCGATAGACAATCTTTATACGTATCTCATAACGATTGCACAACATTTACCACCGTGTTTTTTCTAAGGGTTTTGTACTCCACTACCACCTGTAAACTATAAATTATATTAACCCAGTATATCGCCTGTCTAACGTCCGTAAAACGTATATAACATATAAATTTTAAACGCTTAATGAAAATCTTCAACCACTGAAGCTTTTATAAATAATTATTAATTAAATTAATTATCTCTATACATTTTTAGTTACCTGCCTAACATACATTTATTATTTATTATTTTATTATTAAGCAGAATATTATTCACAATACTTTGATGTATAAAAATTAAATTTTGGACGAGTAGTTACGTAGACACATAGTTATAAATATTTAAAGTTGTTTGATAAGCTGAGTAATGGGTCAAGATCCCATGGGATGCATTGGTGCTACTCCACTTTACTCATCTCAACTTTAAATACTAAAATAAAATAAATAATTAGAAACTAAAAATGTATGTTTTCCTATCAGAAAAAGTAAAAAATATAGGTTTTTTCATAAATTTTGTTTAGTCACAAATATAAATATTATGTAAAACTTATGTTCTAAGATTTTAATAGTTCTTTTAGATGATGAGTTTTCTTTGATAAAATAACACAAAAAAAATAGTATCACCCAATAGGCATACACTATGCAATGACTTGAATGGCTTATCATTGAGTTCAGACGTAATGTGATATCCATATCAAGATATACGTGTCTTTTATTAGGGTAAACCAGATATCTAATAACCTATTGGTTGGGTGGATTTGTGAGTACGCGCGCGTGTGTGTGTATGTGTGTGTGTGTAGAGGGATGTTCTGCTGGAGGTTTAGAAACACTTTTAGAGCTTCCGTTACGTGATTTTATCGATAAATATTGGAACCATAGTGACTTTTTATAATCGTATTGAATAAAAGTCGTGTAATAACCATGTTACCCATTGGTTTTCGAGATCAAAAATATACGAAAACACACAAAACATCAAATCATAATAATATTATGCCTAAAACTGGTGCGATAAAAGTATAACGCGTTTTGATTCTGTTCTCCTCCTCCCCATCACCAGAGTTCCATAACGACTTTAATAATATTGTACGACCACGTTATCCGTAATAATTCTCCACTTAAAATAAATATGCAAATTAACAAAAAATAATTGTATTTACACTTTTAGAATACCTAATTCTTTTAAAAGTTTGTTCGCATAATTTTAAAAGCAAAAATTAAATTTACAATTCCGTTATTCACCGGATTTTAATTTTAAATACTGCTTTAAAAGTATATTATGACGATAAAATACAAGTTTTTACATCATACTATACTGTTATTAAAACCTAATTAATAAAAAATAGAAATTGTAAATAATATTTGTGCATATTATATCTATCAAATGTCAAAAAATTTAGATTTTATTAGAAGAATAAATAAATTACCTAATAAAAATATAAATCATGTTAATTATAATGAATCATTTTGTGGCTATACATTTATTATATATAATATAAATAGATAAAAATAAAATATAAGTTATTTTCGCCAGATATGTTAGGAAACAATAAATATCAAATAACGAATAAACGAGTCTTTATATCAGGTACTGTATATATATATATATGTACCTATTACATATGTCTGGAAAAAATTACTAAGATAACAATATCAAAAAAATAATTTTTGTAGTATTTAACTCGAAAATATTTAGTTTTTACATAAGTTTTTACTTAAATTCACATTATAATAATAGTTAGTTGTACGCATGTACTAAATATACGAGTGTTCATTCTTTGAGTATTTCTTCATTTTTACACTGAAAAGGATAATATTATAAATCATATATATATATATTTATGTAGGTAAATAATAAAATATTTAGGTATATTTTGTACATGATAAAAAAAATTCGATATAATTATTTTATTATTATTATTATTATTATTTATTAAATGCCTTCAATTGAACAAGTAATAATTATTTGAATCACGAATCTTACAAACTTTAGGTTAGTTTATTGAGTTTACTTTGTTATTATACGGATTATAGGTTAAAAACTTAAAAGTTAGAATATTATGTTACGCAAAGCAGTGTCTTTGAACGTTCAACCTTAAAGAAATGGTCCATTACTATAATATATTTACAACAAATATGCGTGTTACACATAACTTATAGTGATTAGTGTCTTCTTAACCAAAGCAGCGAGTCAATGTATGCTGCCGATACTCGGGCATTTTTTAGCATAATAAATTGGTGAATTGGGTAGTATATGGATGTAAAAATAGCTTAAGTGCTAAATGTTGTATAGGGTTACTATTCCTTTTATAAATTACATTTTTATTTGATTATTAGGATATTAGGATGAGACTAGGTGCAATAAATTGTACTTTGGTAGTTATAGGGCCCCATACATAAATATAAAATATATTATACAATCAAAGCGAAAAAAGTATTTCTAACTAACGTTTTTAATTAACACACAACCATGCGTCACGATTTAGATATTTAATATTAACAATATAATAGATATTTATTTTTAAGTATAGATAGATTATACGAAGATAATGGGGACAATATTTTACTTATTAACTGTAAATAACTGTAAATGTAATAGGTGAATTGTATGCGTCATGCGTTTGTGAATTATGTTATAATTAAAGAACGTAAATTTAATTATAATATCCTACCTATTTAACAAATTGTTTGTAATCTATAAAAAAAATTTAAATAAAAAAAATATTATTTAAATAATTAAATGTAATAAAATTTTAAAAAAGATCTACTAAAATTCAGCAATCTTTAGCCCTATTAATATTCATAACTATTGAAAAATAGTTAACTTTTTTATTATTAATTCTTCCTTATAATAATTCATCTACAACACAAATCCAATGTTTTTATATTACGAATAAAAGTGTTAAATAATAACATATGACGCTTTAGATCGTGTATTATTATAAATTAAACCAAGTCTATGAACTAGATATAACTTTTTTATTTAACTAGTAGGTATATCAATTGCATAATTACCAATATAAGTTAATTACGGTAAAAGAAAAAACGAAAAAATTTGGAGCATGTAATTAAAACATATCATAGTAATGATTCTTAATTATAAAATAATACATTCGTTATGATAATATAATAATAGTTTACTTATAATTAAATATACTTTCCTATACATTATTTATAAAATCATTCCTTTATTAGTTGTTATTAAACAATATATTTTTTTAATAAAATATGCTAATTAAATATATATTTACGTATTGTAATTAGAATACATAATTCTAATAAAACTTTCATAGTTACAACCCTCCAGATCCAAACTTAGTGTCAGATAAATGTCGATAATTTTGAAAGTCTCTACCTAATCCTTTTTTAAATGTCAGGTCAATGCATTAATAATGCTATATTATGCTATTTATTAAAAAACATAGAGAGAGTTGTATTAGTTAGAACATTCTCGTTTCAGAAAAGAGTACTTATATCAATATAATTATTAAAGTATTATCAGATAAATGTATTAGAATTCCCTTGTGTACTGAAGCAAATTAAAAAATATAAAATTTTAATAAATATAAACTGAGCGTTAAACGTTTTAATCTATTTTTATATATCATGTTTTTATTCCAAATCTAACCATATTCATTTTCATTATTATTTTTTCGTCAAAACAAATACATCATCGCACAATAAATATATAACAGGACTTGCCTAACTTAACCTAGTGGAGTTTATAAAATGTTCACATACAGATACTCAAACTTAATTCAACTCCTGACAGCCAATCGATTTTTTTGCAGATAATAATATTTTGTATTTTGTTTTTTTTATTACATACTTCACAATACTTCACAATAGATCATAATATAATACTATATTATACGGGGAATATATGTATAAGTTTTGAAGTGCTACTGAATCTCATCCCTGATTATTTTTATATTAAACTTGACTATTAGTTTACTATAATAGACTAATAACATGTGCAGGCAGACCGTTGTACCTAAGAGTTATCGGCCGATAACCGTTTTTATAATCTTAAATATCTCTGCACACATTATTACCTATACATATAATGTATAGTTCCCTGAATAATGTCTACTCCCTTATCACGTTACCGCGGTGGTTCACTGTTGTCAGACATTGAAATTTTAAGCGGCAGGGTCCTCCATTATGTGATCCGTGCAATTTTATTCACCGTAAAGCTTTAATTTAAATTCGTATGTTGACTCCTCGTCACCGTGGACAGCGATAAATGCGTGAATCGAAAATATAAATATTGTACTCGTTCCGTATTATACATATCTAAATAAAGTAAAGTCATAAAATATAAAAATATAATTTATGGTTTAGACAAATTCCGAGCAACCTCACCCTACAGTAAAATGCTGTAATAATTTTAAGTGTTTTACGAGGAATTCGTCTTGGGCATTAATATTATCCCGAAACTTGAAAGCCATTATAATATTGAATCGGGGAATTAAGAACGATACAAAATTTTCTGTGTAATATAAAATAATTTCTCGTTATAAATATTATTATGAATGGAGACTGGAGTCGTCGCGTGATTTTTTCAGTTTCAGGAGGAGGATACAAATTGTGCACTCCGACTTTTTAACCTGTTAGCGTGTTTTGAAGTGCGGATCAAACCGTAGAATAAGTGTACACTTTTCACGATTTTCGAGCTCGGTTTGTTGACTATTCGGCCTTAATTTCTTGCACACGCATACAAAATGAACACTGTTCCTAGTGTACCTGCTATAATGCGATATCCACATCACAGACATCTCAATGGTCTACATCCATAAAATGTTTCTTTTAATATTTTACTAAAATTCACGTTATTTTCTAATCACCAACGGAATAGATAAATCGGATAATTTGTATTGAGGTACCATCTCCCTCGTCGTCTCTCCTTCGGTAGTATATTTCTGTACTTAATACACTGATTGTTTCCTTTCACTGCAGGCTGTTGTCTGGCGGGATTGGTGGACCAAATGACTTTTCCAGTTTAACAACCCGACGCGAATATCTCCCTCTTTGTGTTTCCTTGAGTCGAATTACATCCTTCTCCCTTTATACTCTACGTTCTTATTGTCTCTCTTTAAATACCTCCCTATTTTGTCACTCCACCACTACTGTACACACTGAATAATTCTTAAGCAATTTCACATACTTTTCAACTGTCCTTCTCATTCTAACGACACATTTATCTTATTCATCCACTCGTGTATATCCGTACCCATACGCATATTCACAGTATTTCATTTTCAATGTTCATGAAACTCTTTTGAACGCACAGAACATTGGTGTAGAAGAATTTCACCAGTAGTTGTCATTACCACCTCCATTTTACAAAAAAATCTCGTATGATTTCTAATTATTATACGTTATATTGTGTATATAATAGATGTCTAGCAAAAGTGAAAACAAATTAGGAATAATAATATTATAATAAATCGTCATATCTGATGTCAGTGTAAACTTATCGTCGATGAAATTTGTCTCGTGACCTGTACATTGTTTTGGGTACCTGTGAGTACGTTAATATTTATAAAAAAAAAAATATTGCATTATATACAGTATACATTGTTCATCAAAAAAATCAACGGCAATATATTACCAATTAGCTTTAAGTATTATAATATTTTACTGTAGAAAAATCCAAAAATGTGCTTATAAATATTTTCTAAAAAAAAAAATGGAGAATAATAAAAGTAAATATTTATAATAATTATATTGTGGTTAAAAATCGTTAGAATAATTGATGCGTAAACAATTTTCCGTTATGAAATAACATGATCGACTAATTACTGCGCTTATTTCTCGTCACTACTATTTTATATTATTAAGGTATTTTTATTTATGGTTTAGAAGTGTTAATGATGTAAGACATTAAAAATAATGTGAGAATGATTCTCAATCATTACAAAACAACGACAATGACACAAACTCTTTTGTAAAACGGTGCGGTAATATTGGAAAGAATCAAGACAACAATGGTATCTACGTGATTGGTCAACCGATCCTAAGGGGTAAAATAACTGTCGGGGGAAAGAAAAATTGTAATGACTTTCAACGAAAATAATTGCTGTTATATTTTAATAGGATTAAATGAAATATACTACATACTATGTATTTTTTTTGTATATATTTGTATTGTTACTTTAGCAACACGTTCACTTTAAATATACTCAGTGACATTGAACTCGCTTGAACTCTTTAGTACAACAATATACTTAATATATTATAATCGAATTGTTGTGGTTCGATAATGATATTTGCAGTTACGTTTTTGAAACTAAATGAAACCTTTCTAATACTATTATTGTAATTTTTTTTAAAAAAATAATAATAACAAAAACCCACGTTATTATCTGTAAATTTGTAATAATTTTATTTCTGATAAGTATTTCTAGGTAATAAAAGAAATATTTTAAATAAAAATACAGATATACTTTTTTTTCTGTCAATTACAAGTGGAGATTTTAAAATATTTAAATTTATTTTGAAATGCTTAAATATAATAATTTTAGAAACTGTCAATTGATTTAAATTAAACATTTTAATACCATGGTAATGCATAACTCGATATTTGGTATACATAATTCGTTTTAGAACATTTAAATTTAATATTCAAGTTTGTATATAAGTAATTAAAATTTAAAACATCTTTGATGATAAATCTGAACCGTGATTCATCAATCAAATATAATTTTATATGCGTTAGTGTATATATTTATAACAATGTTTGTTGTAATACAATTTAATATAAATTAAGAGTTGCTTTTATTGAATAATAATTTAATTTTTAGTGTAATGTAAAATCCTATTGAACATTGATTATAATTTATAGTTTTAATTTTTCATGGAGACTTTTAAATAATATAAATACAATTTGCAAACATTCAAATTTATTTTTAAAATAACAATAAATAAACATTAATATTTTGCACGGAATTAAAATTATAATCAATCCACGTTTTATTTATCTCACATATTATAATCATTTTGGATTTGTTTTATGCGTTTTATTTACCATTAGTGAACATTTATACTAAAAAATAAAAATTAACAATTACTAATTATTTATTTAATAACAATTATTATAATTGTATTGGTTTGTAATAGTTTTAATACACATTATTTAAAAATAAAAACTATTTAATTTCGTATGAAGATATATATTATTTATTTATTGTTTATTATAGAGTAGTATAATATATTATAATATTTCTAAATTATACAATATTATAAATTATTTTATCCGTCTTACCATAGTAAAAATGTGCAATAAAATAATCGAGACTTCCAAAAATCGTGAACATAAATTTAACCAACTAAAAATGAAATATTTTGATAATTCCTTAAGTAAATTAAAATAAAATTGTTTTTTAGTAAAAATTGAAGAATACTAAATTATATATTTTTTTTGTTTTCAATTATTCTTCTACATTTAATATAAGACAAACATTTTGTACATTTTACATTTGCCGTTAAAGATATTCATTGGTAATCTCAAAATAGCTTTTAAAACATGTTAAATAACCAATTTTAAATTTTTGAGAAATTCTTCAGTTATAACTATGTGGTTTTTTCTGTTTTTCATTGTAAACCTTTTTTTAGAGCAGTAAGGAATATTGAAAGTTTTAATACAACCTATTTATTGATTTTATATTTAACTCAACTGTAAATTTTATTTTTTATTTATTTTTAACTCCCAAGTATAGTTTTCGATAAAAACTTCCAAACAAGCATAGTACACTTTCGCATACTTTTATATACCTACTTAGACTAGTATTGACAATTTCTCGGCATACTTCTCTCTTCTCGTTATTGTTTTTGAATTCGGAGATGTAATAATTACAGACATTAAATTTAATCACATTTTGAGTGGAGGTGCTATAGGAAGTCAATAACTTCACCAAACTTTTTTACACACTATTTTTGATGTTTAAAACTGTAATTTTAACATTTTCAAAAATTAAAGACAAACGTTGGTACCTATGTAAATATATTATTGATTGTTACAGTTTTGATTTCAGTTATTGTATATAGATTTTTTTATTTGACACAGAACAAAAAAAAAAAAACCATAATGGATAACACTCCTAAAATGTACCTTTAGTTAGCTCTGTTGTAAAATGTGGAAAAAAGCAGTGTATGCATATTATATTTTGGGCACATATGTATAATAATTTTTGTATTGTTATTTATGTTCAAGCATTTCATATCGTAAGTTAAGAGCTTTTACTTTTCATAAATGTACAACGTCATATTAATGTTTTGTTCATTAAGATACTTTTTGAAGTATTTATGTATGTGCGTGTGCGTGTGTGTAGTTTATATGTATAATATTCAATGCTCTTTGATTTTCTGACACAAATTGTTTTTGTTGGTGATTTTATTATACCATAGCAGCGTATAATTCTCAGAAATTAATACGAAACGTAATTATTTCATAAATAATATTGTATTGAAATTGTTAAGATGCAGTATAGTATTATTAAATTGTTTAAGTGTTCCAAGAAAACGTATCTACATAAAGTATTTGAAAATTTGCAAGCTATTTTAATGAACTAAAAAAAAAAATACCGTGCACGGTGTTTAAACAGTAATATATTTACAATTAGTGTTTTGAAACGAAACCAACGTACTTTTATGCGTAAATAAAACTCTAGATTTTTTTGTTTGTTAAAAATAAAACGAATAAAAAAATCCTTCCTATTAATATGAAGATACAAGTTTTTGTACAAATTATACATACATATCCGCTTTGTTTAAATTACCTATATTACTAGACCGTATACCTATGAATTTATAAATTACAATAAACATTTTCATAATTTAATTAAATTCGTAATGAACTTATTATAACAACGTGATCATGAGTTTTATAAATTATCAAGATTATAAAAATAATCACACAATAATACTGTGCACTTTAGTATTGTTGTTTGCAGTAACAGTACAAAAGAAGTATAAAATCATATTATTTTTTTTTATTCGTGCAAAGTATTAAAGAACATAATTTTATTGTATACCAACACTTTTTAATTGATACCTACATAATTTAAATACCATATTACACCTCAAGCTTCTAAAGAAAATCATTTTTCATTTTTTGTTATTCTATTGGGGAATTTTTGAACAACCGAATACATTTTATACTAAATAATCATGATCGACATTTGTTTATTTGAGTTTGAGTTATTTATATTTAAATCAGCATTACATTTATTAGTTATATAAAAACGATACTAATACTGACAAATATTTAATTTGTAAAATATTTAAAACAATTATTAAATAAGAATAATATTATTCCATCGTCGTATTGTTGATGTCAAAATATATATTTAATATTTCCAAAAATGTTCAATAAATATCGATATTTTGATTTTTATATATTTTTTTTTTAAAGAGATTTTTGTGTTAAATATTATATTTTTCTTACTTATATTTTATTAATCCCCTGAACATATTATTATAAATACTTAATTAATTTGTCTATTTGTGTTGTTTATATAATTTAAACACACGTGTGTATTGTTCCACGCACACAACAATTATAATTTCTGTTCTGTCTTAAGCTATGTGAATAGTTAATATTTATTGATTATTAAACTGAAGTAGTACCCAATATTTTCATGTGTAAATATAATCTCATAGCTGTTCTAAGATCAATATTTTAAATTTGTTTTAACTATGTATATAACATTATATTTTTCTTATAATTACAGTACAATAATCGATATATGCGTAAATAATATTGACCTATAAATGTACACAAAGTTTTTTAAAATTAAGCAGAAAAAAATTAAAATAAAATAATAACTAAACTAAAGTTATCTATCATGTAAATATATCAATAGTTAAGTTGGCACTGATTATTATACTAGGATCATAAAACTAAAATACAAGTTTGCTATGAAGTTACTTATTTTAAGAATATTTGAGAAATTAGACAATCTGTTGTTGTTACAGTTGCTAATCAATTAACAAATAAATATTATGACTCTGGCGCTATGTAGAAAATTTAAAAATATTTTACAAATATAAAAACTCTCGATTTTACTAGGATATTTTAGAATTTTACAAGGACCCTTGTTGTCTTTGGGGGTGTCAGCACCAACGCATTGTTTTATTCCTGGCAAAACTCAAGAATGGCTCGTATATAGTCTACCAAATTCTTAGTAATTTTTTATTTTAGTTATATAGTTATATTATCTATGGTATAATGTTCCAGTAAAAACTTGATGTACATTTATTTTGTCTTTAGAGTCTGAGTTTAATATATTGAATATGTAATAATAAAATTACAATACATCAGTATTGTAACAGTCCATCAGTTACAGTATTAATGAACTATTTTTAATGTTTGACCATAAGTTTATATAAATCAGAACTTGGCAATTTTTCTTACTAACTATTTTTTATTGTATTTTTTATACTAGGTTAACATACTTTATCACTTTAATGAATAATGATTTAAGCTGCTTTGTAAATAAAAATAAATTTATCTAATATTTTATAAATATCTAGAACTTGCTTTTTTAATTAATTGTATATATAATCATTAGAATGCTATCTTGCAGATATACCCAATAATTTATGTATTATTAAAAATAATGTATATATTATACACAATTATAAACATTGTACGTATTTACTCATGAACGTCTTTTATCGATTCTTAAGAGTTAAAACATACATACGGTACAGTGAACACAATTACTAAAATAAGGCACTCTTTAATCATTATATTACTGCTTAATATTTTAAATTAATAAAACTAATAACTTTATACATTTTAGAATTATTTAAATGTGTTAAAAATATTGAATATATTAATTAAAGACATAATAGTTAATCCTAAACATAATATTGATGATATTTTCAAAAGACTAGAAATATAATTAAGTTATATTATAACGTATACTATGTATACATTTTATTGTAGTTAACATAATTCAATATTAATCAATAACTAGTAATGACTAATAAAATATTATATAAAAATAAAACATATTTCGTATTAGAGTATTTTGTTTAGGTATATCAGGAGTAGCCAAACTTCTTTTGGTTACAATTTACTAGAAATATACTTCATCTTTGAGGATCGATTTTCATAGAAATTTTTTTTATTATTGAATAGCTATAATTATTAATAAACATACTTATATAAAGTGTATATAAACATACAACAAGTATTATAAGCTATATAAACTAATTACTAATATCTAAAAAAATAATATATTATAATACTACAACCTCGATTAATTTTTGTGCGCGTGGCCCTAAAAATAAATTCTAATATGATCGACTTTAAAATTGCTCGCGATCGACCGTTTAGCCACCCTGAGGTACATGATATGAGATTTACAGATTTTTTCTAAAAACATATATCTCCCCCTGTCTCACTGGAAAATTGGTGATTACACCATTGTATATTTTATTATGATATACTTTTATTAACACAGTAGTGGTATCTCGTGATCATTGATTGAGAATTAAGAAATCGTAATATCTATGTATATTCTTTATCTAGGACTATGTCAACAAACTACATCTTCATCTTGCACGAGCTCTGTGTGTTACACATAATAATATTATAAGTTTTAACCCAAAGCAATAATTTGTAATTTACTATTAGATGACACTGCAATACGTGCTTCATATTATTATTCATATATTTTAGCTTATTCCTACAACACAGTTGAGTACATTTATATTTAAACAACAGTATCTATTTACTGCACAGTGCAATTTACGATTAAACTAATAATTCATTCTTACACAACTATATATATTATAATATAAGGAAATAAACTTAATCCCACTTTAATGAATTGTCATTGTTCTCGGTTTATTTAGTGTCGTTGCGTTATCTAGTGTTTTTCGTTTTATTGTAACTAAATTGTAATATTTTTACATTATTTCAGATACCTTACAGTTACAGGTGATAATATTATACACTCTATAATAATTTAATACATAATTTATATTACCTAATGTTACACCAACCATAATAAAAACACAGTGCGTACTATCAAATAATGGTATCAACTAATAATTTAACAAATTCGTCGTTAGTTTAAATCTAATAAAATATTGTTGACAAAAATACCGTTTTTAAATACATAAGTAGATAAACCATACGATAAAACGTATCGTGTCCAACTTTATAATAGCCAAGGTAGTTTTTAATATAATTTATAAACCATATGTATTTAGTATCCAACTTTTTATTATTATTTTTTCTATCAGTAAGGAACCAGTGTTTTTTTTTTCAAATAATTCGTAGAAATTTCAGATAAAATATGTATATTAAAATAGCAATGATTGTTTATGTGATATTTCGTAATAAACTTTAACAATATGCTAAAAAATGCAATTGAATAATTGCCAACAGCGCGTTAGTATTAATTTAGAGGTTACGATTTACTTAAAAGATAATTTTCAGTGAACATAAATACAATTTACTAACATAAATATTTTATGGATAGCGTTTTATCTTACATCAAAGACATTTCTGAGAAATATATTTTTTTCAACTAAAATTATTTTAACGGGGGTTAGGACAATTATAGAGACGAGTTGTTCAACATTGCTTTAGCGATATATATGCAAATGGAAATGGTAAATCAAACTATCATTAGGAGAGAACAAAAATAAAGTATATGTTTATTTTTTTTAATTCAGTTAATTCAGAAATTACAAGAATGGAATAACGTTCAATAATAAAAATATCATACATATTAAGTATAAAAATAATTACGAGGTACCAGGTTAACAACTTATTTGAAGACTTTATGGTTCATAATATTTTATAGTTATACCTACAATATAGAATAACCTATTAAAATTAATTTTAATTATCGTATAGGTATACTGATATAATTCAATTAATTTTATTGTACAGTGGCTTATATTAAGTATGACAATACCAAAAGAATAAAATTATTTTGAGATAATTATATCGGCAAATCTTTATGGTCGCCGAATTCTGTACGTTGTATACTTAGCGCGTTCATATTATAATGGGAAACAAATTTATGGCGGTCATTATGGTAACAATAGTGTTTGACATTAATTTGTAATTTCCGTTTTAATCTAGATTTTGTTGTTCTAGTTAATTTAATTTTTTTTTAAATTTATTAGGTCATGGTTTTGGACGGAACATAAATTAAATTAGACTATTTCTCTTGTTTAATTAACAATAATTTATTATTTTTTTTAGTAATTAAAGTATCTAATTATTTGTGTTATATTTTTAACAAAAAATTAATTCATTTTTAATCACAATTTATTGTTGCTGGTATTAGAAATTAAAATGTAGTACTTACCTATATTTTAATAATATATTTATTTTGTTAACTAATTGAAAACTATAAAAAAAAAATTAAGTTTTAATTTTCTTTATCAATATTAATATTTCATAACCCCTAATACTTTGAAAATATATTATACGTCTAATTATTATTATTATTATTAAATTGAATCTTAAGTCAAATAATAAAGGGTAATAATTTCACGTACATAATAATTGTTATATCCTGTATAGTGGCATTAAATATTAATATTAAACTTGTATCGTCAATTCAATTTAATATTATCCATAAACTACATATATTTATTTTGAACACGCATTGTTAATTTCAGATCATATTATTATCGTTTGCGAAAATTATTCATATATCATTGTTCGTGATTCAAATAAAAAATAATTTTAGTAAAAAAATAAAATTTTAAAATTAAAAAAATACTATATTTTCGTTTCACAATCTTAATAAAAAAATATTATATTTTTCATGTTTTTTGTTTTAACTAAAATCATATTTTTAAAAAACAATTTAATACTTTGTTTATAATAATATTATTCACTATATATTATAATAATTTTCCTACTAAACTATACTGAAATTAATAATTATTATAATAAGTTAAAAAATATTATAAGAAGAGGCATTGGTTAGAGCAGAATGGCCTAGCAGATCGGTAAGTACTTTCCATATTATATGAAATATGCTTATATTTTTTAAATGTTTTATATTGACTGTGTTATTCAAGTATAGTTTATGTGGTAATTATTAATTAATTTGTATACGCACATTCCATTTTTTTTTTTTTTTGTTAGTCATTAATTTGAAGTGGATACATACATGCAATTTACTCTACAAAATTGTTAATTACGAAATTCATCAAATTAATTTATGTTTGTAAAGTTATATTTCATAAACATAAAGCTATTTCGCTTTTGTATTAAAAAATGCGCCTATTAAACATATTTTTAACGTGGTATTCTGTAATCAATCGTCTGAAATATTCTAAGAGAGTCTTAAAATTATTATATGCTTTCAAGTATAAAATTAACATATTGATGAAAAATCAAGTTTTTAATTAAAATAATTAAATATAGTGTTATACTTATATTAAAAATAATGGTAATAAACAAAATAATTATTAGTTCCATAATATTCGTGTTACTGGCGAAAAAGAACAACATTTATGAATATACTCTAATTAAAAAGTAAAAACACAAAACAAAATATTAATGTAATCAAAATTCTTAACAGTGTATAATAATAACAAAAGTTTGAGTTTCTGTGTAAATTGGAAACAAAAGATTTGTGTGATTGTTTTTATATTCATAAGAACGTGATAAATATTTTTATACGTTTTACACTCATATTTTCTATGTAGTATACCTAAAGGCTATAATAAAAGTGTCTGTCGGATGTTTTCGGCGCTTTTTCCAATCAAGTGATTTTAATAATAATATTATGTACAGCCATACATCTAAATAATAATAGTTGTCTATACCTTATAATATCCGTCGTATTAATACTTATTTTACCAAATAATAAAAACTTATTCAATGTATTCAGTGTATACTCGATAGGTATATAATAATTAATAAGTTATAAATAAATCAATTACGAATATTTGTTTTTAATGGAATTCAACAAATATTATTTTGTTATTATTTGGCCACACGAATGGCATGAAGGGACTGTGTGTTTTTTTCGCCGTCGTCACAAAATCAACTCTATTCATGTATTACATGGGGCGATGATTTCTCCAATTACAATTGTGTCTGGTTGGATACTCACCGAAATCAAGTTTTCGGTTTCATTTATTACGCACGAGTCCGGCAGGGAAGCCGGCGAATTTCACGGAAAGAAACGAGCCGTGTAAGAATACACTTGATGACCCCGGGGAATAACCTTTTGATTCGTCGCCAAAGTTTCTGATGACTGCTGATTAATCCCCGCGGAACGGTTGTTCAAACGGCGTGGGAAGTACCTACAAGAAGAAGATGAAGCTCCTCAATAATAATATTTCCCCGGTGACTTAGCCGGCTGTTTCTCTCGGCGTGTATATTATAATAATATAGATAGTTACAACGATAATATGTTATGTACTTTGAGTGTGTTTTACCGAAGAAGTCATGTTTTCGTTTTTTATCTCATTTTAAAATTAGGCTGCTTTTCGGTGAAAACGGCGTACATAATAATTACACACTTGACAGGCTATCGCTATGTCACCCTTTAAGATAAAATTATGTTTTTAGTCCACAAAAATCCTTGGGTGAAAAATTTGTTAATATATTGGTGGAATATAAAACAGAACTATATACAATTTAATACAACTATTATTGATCGTTAAGAGCACTAAGTGTTTCGTACGTATTTATGCATTAAAAAAAAAAAATGTATTTTTAAATATATTTATAAGATGCCTAGTTCAACAATGTCTTAAGTTATTTTTTTATAGATTAAGTTTTGTAGCTACATGTCTATACTCGTAAATGTGGCAGATGTTCGAGTCATACATTTGAATTAAAGACATTTTTTGCTACTTGTATAATAATATTATTTACATATTGTAATACAGCATTATTTAAAATATTATAATTTTGTAGTTAATGTCAATGTTTATACTTTAAAAATGGAAATATTGGCTCTCCGCCTCACTCATAGGTGACTTTAGCTTTCATTCAAGGCTAAGGGACACCTCTAATGCCAGGTTTGGTCATAAAAACTTGTAAATACTTAAACATAATATATGGTAAATTATTGTTCCTTACATAAACGATAAAAAAAAAGTAATCAAAATGTAAAGGTAAGCAAATATCTTCAGTATCTGACTCTGTCCATCCCTCGTGATAATAATATTATTATTGGCACTGAACGCTGCAGACTTTTCGGTTTAACGATTTTTGAAATAGATACAGTACATTGTACATTACAATTATAATATATTATATACGATTGGGGCCGGCGAGACTTTTCAATATGCCGACCGTGTGTGCGTTCTCTACGATATTAGGTAAATACTATACAAGAAACGAGATTCATGAACCTGTATAACGAACTCTATTGATTCCAAACATTACCATGGTATACTCGGCATTATATAACGCAATGTTTTGTATTAAATTATACCCTTGATATGAGCAAGACTCATCGTTCAAAAGTAACATCGTAAAAACAATATTACCGTATCTACCATCTGTGTGTCGTAGCAGTATTAAATACTAATTATAACATTTTTTAAACTTTCATGGGCGCATTTTTAAACCTATTCCAGAATTAACTGTTTATAACTAACATAAATAAATACACAATTATCCCGTTCGTTTTAATAGTGTTTAAATTAAATGTTATTAGACTCTTCTTGGAAATTATCTTCAGTTGTAACGCTATTCATTAAACGATACGCGCAACACCTATATAATATTATAATAAAAATATAATATAATATCTATACAAATTAATAACATACAAGTAGTCCTTATAACACTTCGTGATTGTATTCTGAGTATTTTGATTTAAATATTTTCTTTCGACTTCCCTCGAGTGTTGCACGCCTAGTGTCTATTAATTTAGATTCAATAAATATTTTATTAAAATGAATAAAACTGTGTAATAATATGTTATAATATATCATAGTACTTATTATCGCGTTTATAATACATCTTATCTACTTCGAATAGATCATATAATTTGTATGATGAAAAATTTACAAATGGTAAAAAAAATTAAATAAATAATCTTGAAATCAACTACTTATTACACAAATTATTGTAACAGGTTATATTAAAGTCAGCAGTTAATTAGACTGAGAGATGGACGTTTTTTGTTTTATAAACAATAATAATGAGTCGAGATGTCACTAAATATTTATAAACAAAAAAAACACTGCCTATTAATTAAAAATATATTTTATATCATTAAATATAAATATAAAAATTATTATTACTATTATATTATAATATATTGATAATTCATTTTTATTTTTATTCTTTTATTTATAAGTTTATACAATTTTATCTTATCTCACTTATTATTTTATATCTCATTAAATTGTATTTATAATTTTCTGAGGAGGAAACGTTTTGATAATCATTGAGCATGACGTGCAAATTAAATAACACAAAGTATATTATATTATAACTTAAATATTGTCCTTGATACTCATTACAATAATAATATGAATAAGCATAAATATAACAATTTGTTTGTTTCTTTTCAAATTATTATTAATAAATATATTTTTCTGCTCATTCAATCAAATATCTTTAATATATAATAATATAATATATTGTAATACTAAATATTTATAATACGAAAATTCAAATCGCATATTATTTGAGTACAATATTCTACTTTTCCTTAAATTAGTTCCTACTTTTGATCCCATTCCTACAATTTTAATTTTAACTCACGAAGTGTATATTTATTATTTTATCAATGCTATAATATTATGATAGTATTTAGTAACTGGATATTCTAAGATATTTTAATACTGAATGGGTATATAAATGGATTATATTTAAATTATACTAAATAATGAAATATAGCATAATTTATGCTTTCAAAATAGTCCAGCAGCAAAATTCCTAGTTAAGTATAACTACAACTATTATTATTATTTATCTATTAACTAAATAACTTATAAAATTATATTTTAATTGTACCTAAATACCCGATCAGCTTATTTTTATATCATTATTTTTAAAGCCCAAATCTTATGTAGAATACTATTTTAGCGAAGTACATAATTGTAAGACAATCTTTACTTCTACATGTTCTCAAAATCTAAAATTATTATCTAATTCGTGATACAAGCACTGTTTTCTTGTCCATTTCGTTTTAAGAATATTTTTACACCCGACGTTTATCGTCTTGTAAGTGTGAGTAATTTATTATGTTTTGTTTCTATTTATGTACTTTGACCAACGTAGAAATGTCATAGATTTTGTTAGCTTCCCCACTATATTATAACGTGATAACTAAACATTATTCATATTTGATTTTAAAGATAAATTGATATTAAACCTTAACTGTTATTTATTAATTGTTTACTATAGTATTGTACCCATAATTTATCATTTCGAAAATCGTATTATGTAAGGCATATAATTTTTTAATTCAGTGAATTTAACTCACATGTACCAAGTACCTAACGAATTTTGAAACATTTATATTTAATACATAACCTATGTCTCATAAACACATTTTTTTTTTTAAGTATCGAATTTGCATTATATATTGTTGTTATGGGTACGATGACGAAACTATCAATTTTATGATGTTTTTTTTATTTTATAGATACGTTTTAACGCTTGACTTATTTTTTATGTATAAATCGTTTAAAATTTGTATAAATTAAACCATAAGCTACAAGAGGCAACATACAGAACATGCGTATAATATATTTAATACTCAATTTTTTTCCTGGTTAATTGTTTTTGAATTGAGTAAAATCATAATTTTCCTCTCAAATTTCCATAGTCAATGAAGTACAATCAAGTGAAATATGTATTCAAATTATAAAGTACATTATCAGCTAAGTTCCTTAAAGTTTTAGCTGAAAGTTTATCAAACTTTCTACAAGTGTAAAGTTTTTTGTTATAAGAATTAGATATCACTTAAGCAACTGCAGTCCTATCATTTTGAACTCCATTGCAGTTAGCGCAGTGAGTTATCGTGTGGTTATCTGAGCCTATTGGACATGTTTGTTTAGTTGTTTGTTCAGGGATGTGTATTTGGAAGGTTAGATTATGGAGTTGTATTACCACACAACCACATTTCACGCATAACATAAATTATTATTTTAAATTCACACAGGTTTTATAGTTGAAGTGATGTAATGTTGTTTTGATTTCTTACTATTTATACAAAGTATAAAAATATATATAATATTATATTGGATCAACTATAATAAATTGTATTTTTGTTATTAATTTGTAATACCAATCGTTTCAAAGAAACTTACTTATTTATTGTGTAGAGTTACCATAGTTAGTGAGTTTTTTCGTTTCCTTTTGTATCGTATTCAAACATTATATGCATTTAAGCATTATATGCTTTCTATGAAATCTCTGATACTGTTACCTCTCAAATAAAACCATAGTTAACGAGTTATGTCCCAAAGAAATTACTGGTAGACTAGTACATGAGTTATGTCCCAATGATATAATATAGTTGTACACCAATGGTGTCCCGATGAAAAAGATGATTACACGAGTTGTTTTATGGTCAAAGTACTTAACTTAATATTACGCACAACTAGTAGTTGTAAAGCATTTCACTCCAAATTTAATTCAATATTCTATTCAAACAACCCCAATGTTTTTACAAATCACTACTAAATTCACCTTTTTTTCGTCGAGACACCACATGTGTATCCCAAAACAATTTACCAGGCACAACTCGTATAAAATAAAAAAAAATTAAGAATACAAGTTAGTGCTTGAAAGAAAACTCGTTTACAAAAAATAATATTACAATAAAAAAATAATAAAATATAAATTGTTATTTTATTAACATGTCTCATAACATCATATAATTGTGATATTTATATTTTTATTTAGTACTGAATAATATATAATTTTATTTAAAATAAAACAAATTTACCTTTTATCCTAGCAATACTAAAGTAAACAAGGATATATAGTGGTATTTTGGAAATTTTGAATAGTAGTAAGTAGTAGTAATATAACGGTAGCAATAGAAGTTATAATTATTGCTAACAGTTAGCTTAGGATTTTTGTTGACATTATATAAAGAACCAATGCATCAACAATAAATCCTAATAAAAACAACATCAAACAATATTTTGTAATATATTTTATTTGTAAACTGATGGAATATACAGTACGTGGTAATATATGGTACATTATATTATATAGGTCTGTGTCTCATTAATTAAATTATAAGCTCAGAAATGATTTTTACACTCGATAAAATGATAATGTCGATAACGATTATGATTAAATAAGTAATTTAAATTATATAATATTAGATTCTGAATAAAATATAAATATATGTATCTTTCTAGTCACGGGAGTGGTACTATAATATAATCAACACTATCTTTATATGTACTGACAACGTAATCGATTGTTCTGTATGCTGTTAGACCATTAAAATCCCTTTGTAAGGTATTATTCTAAATTTCAGTCTACGCTCGATTTCCATTTTCACAATTCTGTTTAGTACGAAGATCGCAGTAATGGGATCCGGTAAATTAAATTTTATCAAAATCTTATTTTATAACAATTTTTTTTAGTTTTTTTTTGAAATTACCTGTAGTTGACGAGTTTTTATGTAAGATATCAAGATAATATAAAATTATATTACCTATTGCGAACGTTTTTAAATTTAATTAAATTAATAAATACATAAAGTGTCTACACGAAAACACCTTTTGAATAATTTTTTTTCAAATAAATAAATAAATTATTAAAATCTAAAAGTATACAAACTAAATACTGTAAAGCTCAATATGATATGAAACAACATTTTTTCACTGTTATTGGAGAGTTATATGTATAAAAATACATTCAATTTCATATATTTTTATAGACAATTAAACGGGGCGTCTCGTGGGGATTTAATAGCGATTTACCCATTGTGATATTTCCTGAAATAATGGAGATATCATATTTCTGTTTTTTTTTCACAGGAATAAGAACTACAAATATTTCGTGTTTTAATTTATTTCAATGTTTTGGTAAAAAATTTAAAAAATATATTTTTATATTTAATTATTTTCAAAAAAAAAATTGAAGATAGACATTTTATAGAGTTAATTTATTTGAAAATATTGACATTTCAACATTTTAATTTCATTTATTTCCTGATTTTTAATATTTTTTCTAGTTTCAGAAAAAAACTGTGAATTATTTAAAACGATAGTGGTATCTTTATACCAAACATGTGACCCGCGGCGTGCTCCTACAGCCGGTAAACGCTTTCACTTGCAATGTTCGAATAAATATTAAAAATCAAGAGATTAATGAAATTAAAATGTCGAAACGTCGATATTTTCAGAAAAATGAACTCTACTAAATAGATATCTTCAATTTTTTTTTTATATTTATATAAAAAGATATATTTTTTTAACTTTTTTACCAAAACATTAAAATAAATTAAAACATGATATAATTATGGTTCTTGTCCATGTGAATCATATTAAAAACCAGAAAAATCTATGATTGTAAATTACAATTTATAATATATTATATAAATATAAAGTACAAACATAAGCTTTCCATTTGAAATTAGTACAACTTTTCACGATATATTACTCCACCCCATCTTTCATTAGGTCTGCATGGGGTTAGTCAATCTTATTTTCTTCCGCGCCATATTATCTTCAGTTACATCTCTAAGCTTAATCTCTTTAATAAACTTACAACGACAGTTCTCATTATCCGAAATTAATTAAATTCCTATTTAACTAAAAGATGTCGAGATGTTTGAGAATCAATTTAAGTTTAAATTTACATTATCTAGTTTTTATGTTAATTTTTCTTCAACATATTTTAGATGTTTACGAACAATATTAGTATTTACTAAATATTAAAATTAACTAAATGTTGAAGATTAAACCACTACTTCGTTTCTACAATTACAATATTGAACTATGTATTAATTTAAAAACTTATGCGTGAAAATTGAATGCAAAATATTTTCATTTTGTTATACGAATTAAAAATGAGTTTAATCAATAAATTAAAGAAATATGTAATTGACTGAAATACTTGAAAAGTATAAATCTATTTTATAGGTTAGAGTAGGAATAATAAATTAAATAATATTGCCATTTGGGAAATTAAAATTTAAAATTCTTCTCATAAATATTCAGAACACTTAAACTAAATATGTAAATGAGATCAAAATATTTTAAATATACGTTTTACTCAAAATCGTTACAAAAGTCAAGGTATATAATCCATCATACGAAAATTAAAAAAAATACAAATAACTTGCGTTTGTAATAAAGTAAAAATATTATTAGAATAATCAAAGATGAATCATTTGCCATAAACGGTTTGTCAGCTTAATATTTTGATTAAGGTAGTGCAATAAATTGTATGTAATGATTCTAATTTTCCACTTGTATTTATTTTTAATTAATTTATTGTACCTATTTGTTCACAACCTACTCAAGAAAATTGTATTTTTAAACAGTTATTTAAAACATTTTTATTTATTTATACTGCATGTGTAATAAATATCATATATTTAATTAAATTGATTAATTCTATACTCTGATACATTCAAAAAGTATTCATTTAAATATGATTCATACCTATTTAATTTGTATTTTTTGAACGCAAATGAAAAACGATAATTTTAAATAATTGTACGATTTCCCAAATTTTTGTTTTATGTTTCGTGTTTAAAATATTATATTATTTTTTCATATTAATCATGATTAAATATTCATGCATGGAATAGTTTTATTGAAAATGCAAAAATATATTCATATGACAGTAGTTATTATTTACATACTAAAATAATTTATGCTTTGCACAAATATAACTTTCTAGACTTTAATTGTACGCAAATTTTGTAATATGTTTGTTTTTTTCTTCAAACTATAAAATGTTTGATGGTAAATAGTAAGTTATTAAAAGTATTTCATTCCTTTATATTATTTATGTTCATGATAGCATGAAAATAAATACACTTTTCAACCAAATACACTGCATTATTAATATGTATTTTTCTTTTTTTTCTGCGTTTCCATAGAGAGTTAAACTTAAGAGTCAAAGCATAGCATACTAACAAAGACACAACTCTCATTTAGTGTTGTTTGAAGTAATAAAGCTCAATGCGTAGTGATCTATGCAATGGTATCGTTTTAATTAAAGAGGTATACATAAAGGGGTAAATTACGATCCTTTCAATTGTATGCATATATAAGTACAAGAAATATTATATATATAACTTCTGCCAAAGAAATAGGCAAATTTTTGTTGTATGTTTATTTTAAAAATATTATACAAACCAATATTTTTTGATATTTAAAAATTAAATCATGAAATTATGTATTCTTTTCCCGTCCTCCCCTTCCACCCAAAAATAGCAGAATAAATCATGTTAATGAATATTGTAGAGCTTTAGCAATTTATTATTTTAATTTATTCAAATCAAAGTGGTAATCAATAACACAAGTTTTGACGGATTAATATTATTTTATAACAAAATTACAAACGGGAATTTTCACTAAACATTAAATACACAACAGATTTTAATATTTTAAAATTAAAATATTCAAACAAATTATTTGATTTTAATATTTAAAAAGCATTAGAGATTTGATATTTCTTATCGCTTCGAGTTCATGAACTATTTTTTTTATACATATACCTATATATATATATATATATATAAATATATATTTACAAATCATTTAACAATTACTAGAAATAATATATCTGAGCAATGTGTAAATGTGTGAATTTAATGAGTCGATTATTCATTAACTATAAATAACGGAAATAATCAAGTCGATAAAAACCTACATTTTCACGCAATATATATTAATGTTGTCATCCGTCGTATTACGCTAAAAGGGCATTCCTTCAATTTCATAATGTAATAAATTATTAATTACATCGAAACGCTATTATCTTAGATAAAACGCACCACAATCAAATTCCACATAAATAGTTGGCAAAGTAGGTAATGTAATAATAATTTTAATTTTAATCGTATATTAGGTAAATTATAATATTGATTATAACCAAGTGATTTAAAAATAAAATAAACGTACCTACCTTACCTTGTGTTTCAACTTTAATTTTAAAGTAAAAAATGAAAATAAATTATTGCTTTACGCATAGAATTGTTTGATTAAATATATATGGATTTTTTTTGTTTCAATATTATGACCTTAAAGCATAAAATAAATATATTTTACTTTTTAGATTTTAATGGCCTGCGGAAATTGAATAAAAGTCAGAAAATGTGTTTTTGTATAATAGATTAGATGTATCAATTTATTATTAAAATAAAAAATTTAAAAAAACAAAAACAATTATTATTTTATTTATATTTTTTGTAATAATATATTATGTATGACGTAACTACTTATTTGTCGTATAGGCTTTTACTTTGTCGAACTGCTTAAAAATTAATTCAAATCAAATTGACGGTACGTTTTAATTAATAAAACAATTTAAAAGTTAGCGTTTTAATAATGCAAAGAAAACCGGAAACTTTGAAGGAAACTTCTCAAGTACACTCGATCCTGGAGTAATTTCAAATCAAAAATCACTATATTGTTTTTACAAGTTATTTTTAACAGATTCAGGGATTAGAATTCTCTAGTAACAATAATAAAATGATTGAAGATTTTTATATTTTTATTTATACGTTTTGGTTTTAGTTTTTTGTATTGGAAATAGCAATATTCTCAATCGTGAATACCATACTGGTTTAATTATTATTTGTATTTACTACTACTGAGCATAATAATATTCAACGTATGAAAAACGAGACGTCTAAAATAAAAACAAAAACATAAATTATATTTCTCCTCCCGCATTACTACTATATTTCACTCTAATGAAATTGCTATTATAATTTATAGTAATATATATTATTATTATTACTATATGAATGTGATAACAATGAATAAAGGCAATAGAAAGGGAAAGCGTAAACCATATATTTAATGTATATTTTAGTTTACGGAATGTCAAGTATGTGTTTCTAATTTAAGATCACTCAATTTCATTTATATATGCCACAGCATCGAGGCAATAATACCGTATTGTTATTTTAAAATCAATATTGATTTACTGGTTTTTGAGGTCAAATAACCATTCAAATCATTTTGGTGGTTACCGGGTATAATTCAGTACAAATAATGGGATGTTCTTTTGGACAAATAATATTATTGCATACCTACCTAGTAATAAAACAAAATATAATTATGTATTGTTTCTTGTAATATATTATAATGCGTGTTCGACGTAAAATGTGGTTTATGAAGAAATAATAACTCAAATGATTTTAATTATTCAATCTTTTTAAGAAATAAACTTTATTAAAATATTGTTGTTTGCCAATTAAGTCAATGAAGAGGATAATACACACGTATATAATATTGTAAAAAACATAAATGGCCAACAACAAAATATAGTATTTGTTTTAACTTCACATATAATACAATTGTGGTCAATTGATTTAATTAAAAAATTAAAATATTTGAATCAATTTATCAAATACTATTGTATTATGATAAATAAAAAGAGATTTTAACAATAAAGCATTTTTTTGTTCATTAAAATATATTCCAGAAATAGTATTGTGATGATAAAATAAAATAATGTAAAAAAATGCTTAAAAAAGTGCATTTTTTATATAATGAGATAAAATTCATGCAAACATAATGCTCGCGCCATATTTATTTACGTACATTTCCTTTTTGTACGCAAACGACGAATAAATGTGTTTGCACTGTAAATTGACTTTATATACTTAAGTACCTACATAAAATAATAATAATAATAATTATAATCGTAACAATAATAGTGACGCATTTCAGTAATTTAACCCTATAATACACGGTTTTCAAAATACTACTAAACATCGCAGAGCTCTAAAACAATCGATCCACAGAAGATTTATGTCGGTGAGAATTATTAAATGAGAGAATAAGAACGGGAGAGAGGAAAAAAAATCAATTGCTGTCTGTGAACGATAATAACGCAAGTGCCTGAGGTATTGGTGGAAAATTAGAGAATTAGCCGAATCCTGGTAGACTTTATTCACTGTCATGGTCTAGAGGGAATGCGTGTCAAGATGAATGTTTCTATTCATTAGTCGGCTCCGAGCTGCTGCCAGCACCTCTGCAGCACTTATTAATGGCAACAGAATATGCCGGCCATAAATATCCTAGTTGTGTGTTAAATTAATTATCGCTTCGAGTGATTTATTGTCAAATAGACGAGTTTTGTAAACAGAAAAAGCCATAACCGTCACCGATCGCCCTCGCCGAAAATATTATTATTTTCAAAATTTACCTAAAACGTGTGCTGTGATGTCGACATAAGCCATTGTATTATGTCCATATACCTATATCATATGCGTCGAACTTGGTGCCTATACACGGATATTCGGCATTTTATAATAGTTATACCAAATATTATGACTGGCGTGACGTGCGTCGTGGCGTATCTCTCGTCGAGTCCAATATAATAGTCTGAGCATCACGATCATCCGCGTAAAACAAACTGAACGCTAATTGTTTGATTAAACGATTTCGAAGATGAAAAAATATCCCGCGTAGGTACAATTACTTTGTCTTGAACATCTTTTACCGTGTACACTACTTACACAAGCCTATGTGTCTATCACAGTATTACACCGTGACCGCAGTTGTGTTTCAGCAACGAATAAGAAGTGGTACCAACTTTGTTCGTGTTTTTTTTTATTATTATTTATAATTACGTGTCATCCACCGTGGCGCTCTGTCAACCGCTGCAAACATCATTCACAGAAGATTAATATTACACACACTAGACATAATTAATATTATCCCAAAGATAAATATTTGAGGCTCACCGCTTCTACTAAGCCGTGTACTACGACCCGTAGACCTTAGAAAATCCACACAGGGTTAGGATAGGTTACGTCCACGGAAATGGCCCACCAATCATAATATATAATAATATGTATAACAATCTGAAAATAGTGTCAACAATTTGCGAGTAAATTATATTCATTCCACTGGTGAGTAGTCCAATGTTTTATGTATCCTGTCCATGATTTTTTTTTTTTTTAAATAGATTTTAATACATTCGATTTGATTTGATAGCATTTTTAAGTTCGTTCCTGAATTAACGAAAACTTCAAAGTTCTAATACTTATACTATTAACGTAGAACGTTTGATTGCTTATCCTAAGTCCGTTCTTCGATTTTTAAATTTAATAATAATATGTAGAATTATTATATCAACTATCGATTTAAAATTAAAACTCTAGAAATATACTCAGTCAGATCTATGATAATAATATTCACACTCGAAGGTAGGTTTATCAACAGGAACTATATAATATATAATGTTATATATATATATATATATACACGGATCGAATACAGGTATACAATTTAGATGATACTTTTCACTTCTTAAGCTTCTTTATTTTTTAACCTATCAGTAATCAGATATTTTTATTTAAATTGTTCACCTTTATTTTGTAATAGATACTAACAAATAACATTTGTAAATTATTAAGAATTATCGTTTGTGGTAAATAAAAAAAAAAATAATAATGATAAGGCATACGTTTTAATTTTTTATATTGTTTGATTTAATATATTCTATATTATTGTTAAATACTAAATAATACTAAGTTATTAAACAATAATATAGTTTACTTTCGTTATTATTTTATTAAATTTAACCAGCTCTATAATATAGAGTGCCCTTCTGTCAACTAAGAAATTCCGTTTCCTTTTTCATATTTCTCTTGACCTCAAACTATTTATATAATTCACCTCTACTCCGTCTTATGCGTTTGGCCAACGTGGACACTAGCTTTGACTACAGTGCATTTTCTAATTAAATAATAACCATATTAACTTGTAAGTTACGTTTTGGTCTCTCACAACCCGTTTTTTATTTGGATAAATAAATTAAATAATTAGTATTTAGTAATTTTGAATTGTAACTAATTACCGTAGAACATTCATAAATATTTCTAAAATTTAATATAAATTTAATAAAATAATCGTTTTCATATCTTAATAATTTTATAATTAATTTTTTAATATATATAAAATGTTTGAGATTATCTAAAATTAAAAATACTAATAATCATGAAATAGATTATATTCATTTAATTTAATGGCTACTATTTTAAGAACTTGTGATAATTTCACATTAACCCTAATGTGTTCTGATAATTTAAAATAACACGGTAATAACATATTATTCAATTTAATTCATTGTTAATAATAATCAGAATAATCGGTAAGTATTTATTGAAAATAAGTGGAATAATATAGTAGGTTAGCATATTTTAATTACTAGAATATGTAATAAATAATATTCTGCGAATTATAAAAATATTTTTATTATCATTTCAGATTAAATATTTTACAAATTCTTATTTGTTTTACCACTATTTTTTTTTTTACTTTTTGATTTCATCCTGAATTAATGACATCTCGAAATTACGATGGATGAAATAATTCCTGTCGAACTGATATTCAGCGATAATTATATGAAATGTAATATTTTGACAACGTTGAATGAATTAATGTAGAATTTTCTGGCATAAACCCACGTTTTTATACCATGACATAAGTCTAAATTGTTGTAATGATAGTTACATATAGCTACATATTGTTTGACAGGTCTTGTATGGAATGTCTTCCAATTATAAAGTATAACTATTAACTTGTGCATCTTTCTTTGATTTTCAAACTTTCCTGACAGACATAGTGTTTCTAATTCAGACGGACAGTCAAGGTACCTTATCCGAGTAATTAGCTAAATCTTTTTATAGAGTTTTCGTGTAAAATATCATCACATTGACAATTTTTGGTTTATAATTTACATACACAAACTTATCACCATTGTTTCTTATTTTTCCAATGTCTCGTCCAATTAAAGATTTTTCCGATTGAAATCTGAAGATTATCGGTCACAATTATTGGTTAACATTTGTTGTAATTTCTGTATCATCAGCAATTATAGCAGTTTTTGAGTTATAGTTGGTTGAAATATCAGCTGTTTAGAATAAATAGAGAATAGATTTTAAGACAGTACCTTGTGGATGATATATTTTTCTAATCTGTTATTACTTATTCATGCATTACTTGAAACTAAATTCTACTGGTGTTCATACTGTCAACTTCTGTATGTCACTATTAGCGATACTTTTCAGTTACTGTTTATAGCTGGTAGCTTCTTCTCGAATTAAATTACAAACTAAGTTTTGTATATCATTAACACCACAGGCTGTGATTGGCGTTGGCGTACATACTTTAGGCTCTATTCTAGCTATATTATTATCCATCTATCCTATTCACTCGTTTTTTTTATTGAGCTAAACTAGCTGTTGAGTTAAAATAAGTTTCACTCTTTACATAAAAGCATATATCATACTCGTAGTGTATTATAATAAGCATTTACAAAATTCAACGATAAAAAAAAATAATAACATTTAACATTTTTATCTTCTAATATCTTAATGTTTTAATTCATGATTCTTGTTAAATGAGAATATCGTATGATAACAAAATACTTGTATAGTAATAAAAATTACAAAGTAGATAATTAAATGATAAAAAAAAGACAAATAAAATAATACTAACCATATAAAAAGCCTAGAAGTCACTAATAATGATATACTAAATTGTTATTCAATGATACCTCTTCCATGAGATTTTGAGCAAATAATGATGTCCTTTTAACAGTCTATTAAAATACAAATATTTCATAATTTATATATATTAGGTATTATTAATAATAAACTATTTATTAGTATCACTAGAGTAATTAAAGAATTTGATATTTTTACTTTACCAACTGTACCCAAATTTTTATCAAAAACCACCCTCAAATTTTTAGATTGAAACATTTTCATCAAACAATGATGATAGATACAAAAATCACACACACATTATAATAAAACCTATTGTTCGGCTCAGAATCAAAAACAAATAATATGATATTATTATTCTGTTAATGATTGACATATGTTGTTTTTATGTTGATTAAACAAACAATATTTTCATCAGAATATTTTGTGACAAAAATGTTCATCAAATATTTTTAAGTTTAACACTTTAGGTATATCTCGAGAATATAATATAAAGTAACTTATATTCACACTTGAGCGTTCAGTGTGTGTATTTTAACACTTATAGACAAGTATAAAAAATAAAATGGTTTTTAAATGTTAATATAATATAATTTATAGATACCCTCCCTTATAATAATAATAATAATACATTTAAACAACATCGAGAGTTATAACTAATATTATCTAAGTTATGAATATTTAATTATTTTAATCGTAACAAGATAAATATTAAATAATCTAAAGTTAACTAAATAGTTGTCTTAGATAAAATATCACTTAATTATATAGGACATTTCATAATAATTAATTTCAATAAATGCGTGTTCATTTATCTTCGATTTTTCTTTTAATTTTTTGTTTAAATAAACTAATTTTGTTCATATATATTATAATAATTAAAAATAAAAATAGAAAATAATAACTATATGTATATACATTATATTAATTATTAATCATGGAAAAAATATTTTAAAGGAATAATTCCTTTTTATCACTATCTGGTTGGTTTCTATTAAAAACTCCATGGTCTAAACTCATAACTCAACCCTAATTTTTACTTATTACTTTCATAACTAAACCTTAATTGAAAAATACAATAATACACACAATGCACGTGCGTTTGTTTTAAAATTACACATACGTCTAGGTATATAATATTATTATAATTGAAACATAATCTGTAAGATTTGCTCGCATATTACTAATCTTATATTATGGATAAGGTATATCCATTAAGTTGTATAGCGTGGTTTAATTGGTAATCGGCGCAGAGCTTATTTTAAAATCGATTACAATACATCCTACAGTACTGCGTGTATGTATTCAGACAAGCCTTTCCAAATTCTCTACATTGAAGAAAGGAAAAATAAACCATTTATAATGGATTTATTATATTATAATATATCATGATTTATGATAGGTGCCTATAGTATTTAGTTAAAAAATGCTTTTAATATTTCATCGCCAAGATTTTACGGATGAATCGTGTATATATTATTATGTCGATTACCAACACTTTTATAGTTTTATCAAACAATAAAATATAATAATGATTGACAAAACGAAATGTCCCCGAAATTCAATCGTTCGAAATAACTTTGGCTTATCCACAATCCACTGAAAGACTCGAGAGAAACACTTATACAGTCGAAAGTTACGTGTTCAATCTTCCGGATATCCACTCTGCCGCGAACCATCTTCAAATATTTTTTTTTTCACCTCGGTGACTATAATATTTTACAAATAAAACCTGTTAAATGAGTGATAAAATGTTTCAAAGACTGTGTAACAACTTACTAGGGCCGACTAAGTATATTATGTCGTAATAATAGATTAGGCAAAATATGCGTAAAAGCTTAAGAGCTCGTTCTGATATTATTATTGCTATCGTATACATCATAATATTATGTTATAACAATATAAAATAGACGTCACATCAAATAATGTACCGAATCAAATATATGGTTTTTTGCAATGATAATAATATTTCGGTAATAGGCATTATGTAACCGATAAAGAAATATAAAGAAAATTTAATTTTTAAAATATTTTTATTATTTGTTTGGTATTAGGTATATTATAATTCTAAGACATTTATTATTAATTATCATAAGCAAAATAATTACTTTATTATTATTTTTATTGCAATTATAATTTACAATATCCTGTTGATAACTAAATAGTGCATAAAACAAATTTTTGATGGGGATAAAAGTATCAATATTTGTGTATGCTTTCGATAATACTACTACTAATAATACATAATTATTAGAATTAATATGTTACGTATCTCAGTAAAAAACACAATTTTTCTATGACATATTTTTAAATTTTAATTTGCTCGATATCATATACTCGTATTATAAAATATAATTTATAACTGAAAGATATTTATTAAACATTTTTAGACGTACCTATAATAGTTAAATGTTTTTATTTTCTTATAGTATCTAAAACTCTATGAATTCGTATTTAACGTATTTAATCCAAGATACAATTTCCTGTGACTAAATAATGTGCCAATAACAAATCGTTGTCAGAGGTAAAATACTCGTGAAAATAAAAATCTCGCATTTTCTTAAAATCGGATTCTATGTGTTACGACGAAGAAAAAACAACGACAGTCTTATTTTCCTTCAAACTTGGTATATGCTGTAAATCAGACGTATTTTATTGTAAGCTCTCATACATGATTTACGAGTATTCATTCGATTGATATGGAAAAACTTTATATCAAATAGTATTATCCCTTTTGTTTATGTTAACAAAAATGTAATAAATATAACGTTGAAATAGTCATAATAATATATTATTATTTCATGAAAAAAAGAATTCTAAAACCACTTTCTCTGAATATTTTGTTTTTGTTTTCTATCTACCGGTCCTCTCATTTGGTAGGTAGGAAATTATATAGGTGTAGATTTATACGTTTTTCGTTTTTATCATACATTATAATCTTAATTACATTTAATTAAATAGGCGTATGTATTTATCGTTACTAAACTGTTATAAAAAAATAATTCAAAAACTTTATTATCATAATACTATAATGATAACAGAAACCACTCTGTATAATTATATTATGTCGTACGGAACGTTGACGGCCATTACGGTAAACGAACCCGTTGTAAGTCGAAGTACCTATTTATTTTTTTAAGCAAATTCTATTTCAAGTCTAATCAACTCGATCCGTCTGTAAAATATTACGAGTTAAGAATTTCAATAATTAATACTGTAAAAATAAATCTTATATTGATTGGTTCCAAATAATTACACTGTTGGAAGGCATCAATTCACTTCTGCAAACAATTTGATTTGTTCGCCATTAAAATAAGAATAGTATATAGATATAAGCACTTAATAAAGCACTTAAATATAGCATCTAATAAAGTAAAATAATGTACTTTTGACACGTAAATTCATTGACAAAGACTTACTTGCTGCAACTAAACAACACATTTTGTTCGTATGTATGGACATTGAAAAAAAAAATATTACTTTAACATATAAACTATAACCATAACATTTAATATTGTTATTGATATTTTCTAGTAGTAATGATGTATGATAATATTATAGTTTTTGATTGCGTACACATATTGATATATTGTGTACCTACCTATATTTGAATGTGTATTTAAATTTCTAGTACACAATCGTATCGCATGCTCTCGTTATAACTTTCCTGGCTTATTACAAACTTTGATTCTACAATACAATGGGTATTTATCAACATTTTTAAAACTACGATATTATCACGTAGATAATGTAATAGTAATTATAATAAAAATTAATGTATACACTGCTATAATAATTTAACAGTATAATCTTTTATCGGCTCTGTCAAAAAATAGAGGTACGATTATTATAATATTATAAATAATATTAATACTATTGTAACATTAACAATATAAATTATATCGACCATTCACATCCATAGAACTTATATCAAACTTATATGGGGATAGATGAATCTTTGGTCTATTTTTTTACTTGTATAGGTATAATATCGTTTTATATGTTTGCGGTAATATAAGATAATATTACAGAAATACAAAGTGAAATTATCAAAAAATCTACATTTAAATGTACGTCACTTTAATAAAGTATTTAAAATTTATATATCAAGCAATTTTAAAAATATTATGAGCAATGACAGAAGTCTTTGTACTGCTTACTACTCAATATGATTGAAAGCGTATCGTATCGTATCGTATCGTTAATCATCGTTTTTGTCAATACCTAACCATCCGGCTATAAACATGCTTATGATTTTTAAGGCAGTGGCTCATAGATCCATAGTAAATGATGAAATATTTGTATTATACAATACTTGAATATTCAGCTACGGAATAATCCGTTTAGTATTTTTACATTATAATGCAGCAATGATTTTTATTTAAATTTGAAAATCAACCTGTTTAGTGGTTTAATTATTGTCAATTTATCTATAGATACATAGTAGATTTAAAATAATTTACACTACTAACGTCATGTATAGAAATGTGTATAACTAGTTTACATATTTTTATTTGTCACTTTTTTTTGTTTAAAGAAATTCGTTTTATAAATATAATAATATCATGTTTTTTTTTTTTTTTTTAAATAGTAATGATGTTGATGGTAAGTGTACAACTACCTTTTGGAAAAATTATATGTTTACCAATGCCTCCCCCTAAACAAAATGTTAAATACCTATTGATAACATAAGCTCCATCTTGAAAAATGCATAAAAATATCTCTAAAACGCCATAGTTTAACTGTTATACAGAATACCAGATACCTACGTTATATTGACACGGTACGCATATATAATAATAATTCAACCACCATTGAATTGTTTCGGAGTCGAGAGGTACAATTTGTTACCAACCACCATCGGAATATGTGTATGTACCTATATATATTATTATGTTAATAATTAATATAATATTATATTATATTATTAATGTACAATAATTTTTATCCACGCACCCACTACCCAATTTATATGATAAACCTATTATTTAAGAAGTGAAGCAATCTCTATATGCATTCGGCGCCATTTAATTATTATTCTAGTCTTTTATATTTGTATTATAAAATATGCAATGTAAGTAATCGAAATTCATCTACCAGGAAAACACAGAAAATTGTTATTTTACACAACATATTTTTTGTTAAAATCCGTAGTAAAGGCGTTAGTTTTGTAATTTTGTAAAAGTATTAAAATATTGTGTTTCTTCTTGTTTTTTTTTTAAATATCATTCGAATAAATCCATTAAAAATATTGTATTATTCATAATTGTATTTGAGTTTACAAACAAGACAGTATAAAATAATATAGATTTGAGTTTTATTAAAATTTCACACTAGTGTATAATAATATATTATGATGACGTTAAATTAAACTAGTCAATATTGTTTCGTTCTTGGAAAATATTGTGATATTATAGTGAATGTATGTACTATCAATAGAAATATATATATATTTTTTTACATCCATAAAAGTAAATATTAATAATAAAGTTTCTACAAAATTAATAAAAACAATATAGACTTTTGTCCAAAGGTTCATTTAATTTAGAAATTGATTAATGTTTAAAGTAATATATAAAACAAAATTATGTATGTACAAATAAAAAATATCGTTGTGGGGAATTGTTTAACTTTAATTAAAAAATATTACACTTGGATGATATGAAATTGAGTTTCCCCTCTTCAAGCTTCGGGAACTTTTTATGACTCTGTATATAGTTATAAGTTTATAATTCGTTTTCATGAGATGAACTAAACATTTACATTATTTATACATATATACAATATATTGTCCCGCCTTTGTGTTGTACTTATTTCACGTTATTTTGTTTCACTTATATATTCGATCGACCTATACCTTTTCTTTGAAGAATTTTTTAAATGAACTTTTTATATGCGTTTCAAGAAATTATTTTATTTTGTTTACAAACTTTACTTATCTTGTAGACTTGAAGCTCTTAATGTATTTATTTTTTGTAATTGTAAATACGACGTCACGTTAAGATTTTAATATTCAAGGGACACAGGAGTGACTGTGTTTGTTGAAATTAAAAATCGAATAAATAAAGGGATTTCATTATGATTTTATTTTTTATTTATTATAAACTCAATTTAATTTGGAAGAAACTAATTCCACAAGTCTTAAAATTTAATTATTCATTTATACGATAAATGGCTCGCAAAACGAATTAACTCAGTACGTACTGGTAAATTTAACAAGTTATATACAATTCAAACTATTCTAAAAAGGAAATAGTATTAAATTCTACAATTACGTTTTTCAATCTTTTTTAGATTAGTAGGTAGGTACTTCTAACAAGTATTTTGTACGTTTCATTTTTCCAGTGGAAATTTCCACGTAAACCTCTAATACTTATTATAAGTTGGTTGTATATAATTTAATAAATAATAAATGTTACAATTGTAAAAAATTATAAAGTTGAATGATGTATAATATAATTAAATTATTATTCATCTCTGCTTGGAAAATCACAAAAACCAATAAATTAATGAAATATTAATAATATAAATTACTATAATAGGTATTATGTACTTTTTTTATAAGATATTAAATATGAAAATAAATTACAAACCCATGATTACAAAAAAAAAAAAAAGACACGTGGGTGTAAAAAAAAGGAAAAACGTCGAAAACATATTTTTATATCATCCAAACACTGTATTACAGTATAAATATATTAATATTTGATTAGATATAAAATTGAATAAGTACGAAAGATTATTAAATGAAATCAATTGTACATTTCTCTACGCGATAATAATATTTCATAATTCAATATTTTATGGGCAATGAGTCTCGATTTACAGTAACCTATTCAAACTGATTATAGCATGCGGGCGTGGTAATAATATACTAATTAAAATACGAATTTAAATTAATAATTATGAAACGTATTTATACAATGAAATTATTGGGGTTAAAAAAATGTATGTTTCACGGTTAGGTTAAATTAATTATTTTTAATATTATTGTTCCAATAATATGGTTTATAAAAATTAAAATCGTATTTACATAGAATCATAATAATATAATTCAATTCATGTTTATTTTTTAACTTGGCAAACAGTTCATTACATTGATAGAAAACTGTATTCACTATTGTGAAATATGGCTCAATATAATGAATATAAAAATCATCAAACATTTACTAATTATTAGTACTCGATCTAATTAGTATGTAAAACTCCGAATGTCTGGTAGAGCGTAAAGATAAACGAATAGTTTTATTTATACTTTATAATATGTACTCAAACATCTCAGATAATAATGTAGGTACCTACTATCTATGTAATATTATATTTTATGACTTGCTCCTTTGTACTTCAATTTTTCTTCACATTTGAAGTAGGTACCTATCTACTAAACAAAAAAATAAAAGTTGGTATCTTCTAAAATATACCTAATTTACGGAGAAGTAATGCAAAAGCAGTTATTTTTGTCGTTTCCAAAACGAAAAAATGAAATAAATATAGTGCTTACCTAGTTAAAGATTAAAGACAACTACAGGTCAGTCGAGGCAATTTGTATTTTGACATTTTGTTACGTTTAAATTATTTTCTGCACAACAGAATTTCATTACAAAGTTAAAAATGATTCAGTTGGTGACCCCGACAACGGTTCGACAGACGACAGATTAAATTGAAAGCTAATTAAAACTCAACTGAGCTTATTAGAAAGAATCATAGTATTGTTGTCCAGCCGGAGTTCGGTTCGTTGTACATCGTTTATAATAATATTTTATAGAAACCAATTCAAACGGACAAGATATATACAATATTATACATATAATATATCAATATATATGTATTATGTATAAATATTAAATATATATATATATATATATAATAAATATATCATATACACCATTTATACACACGTTAACGAAATGATTAGAGTTAAATATATTTTCATTATGTCAAACTACGAACAGTACATATATAGACATTTGAAAAAAGTAATTCGGTGTTTTAAATTTGACTCTGATAGTCATATCAATACTATAATGCAATGTATAGCGATGAGTAGGAAATATATATATATATATATATTATTAATACATACCTAAATTATACTATATATATATAAATGTATATATGATAGCCGTCGTATATATTGCAGACATATTTTATTATACATTGTTACAAGTTTACTTACTAAATAATATATGAATTGTGTAAATATTTTTAACAGTAATAATAGTGTGCAATCGTTGTTTCGAAATGGGTTGACTATTTTTTATAGAAATTTCTCTTTCGGAAAATAAATTCATGAGCAACATACAATATCGCCAATATGATAAACCCATTGTTAACTTTTGATTTTGACAGTCCTATGTATTTTTATAGTTTCGTAATATTTGAAGGATGATACTTTTAAAATGTTTAAATATTAAATGAATGTTTTTTTATTTTTGTTTATAAGCTTTTCAACTTTAAATTTTATTAATACGAAACGCTCATTGCTGCACTTCACTTTTCTTATATAAAGTTTAAATAGATACTTAATAAAAAAAACTGTTCGTTCAGTATTTAATGTTTATGAATCAATATCTTTATTTAAAAATATTACTTGAGCTTATGAAAATAAAAATATAAATTCCGATTTAAAAATCAAAAGTTAATGAAGGTATTAGTGATAAAAAAAATAATGTCAATATAAAAAGTAAAAATGAATATCCAAAATAAAATACTTACTCCAAAAAACGTATAATCATTTTCGAAATGGTAGTTCACTGTTAAAATAATTGCTCTGTATAGTGTATAATATAGGTACATAGATGCATAAGGACACCAACATTATATTTTTGTTGTACAAGATAATTTTTCAAATCATCCAAAAACCCAAAGATTTTTATTTATTTTCAACATTGAAATATTATATTCTATAACGTAATATAATATTAAGCGTGACCGACGAGAAACTACGACATTTTTTTTTTGTTTATTTTGCATTGTGTATAGCATAATAGTATTTAATACTAAAATGCATAAACAGTAAATACAAAAATGGCAGTTAATAGTATTGTTATAAGTTATTATCTATTATCATCTATTTAATAGTACGTATGTCTACAATATACACATTTTATTTGAATAGAAAACATATTTTTAAAAACACTTCGTAAACCCGGTAGGCGTAATTTGTTTTTTTTTTTGTTTAACTAACATGACTACGAAAACATATTAGTATAGTTCTGCGTTTAAAATATAAAAATTATTATTATTGTAAAAACTTTACGAAAAAATCGTATTCAATTAAAATGTTTCGTCAAAAAAACTGTCAAAAAAAAAAAAAATCCTGGTTAAATTTAATTATAACATAAAAAATATTTATTTTTGTAAATTAAACATACTTTAGATTTGAAGATTGATTCAATACTTTACAACGTTTATTGTAGATTGAAAATTACCGTATAGTATTATGTACGTTAAAACTGATTTTTCGAATTTGTAGAGAATTAAATCGTATAAATTTAAAAGAAAACGTAAATATATTACTTCTGGCTAAACATAATGCAATACTAAAAAACGTCTTTGGTGTAATAATTCAAAATAACATAACGTATAATAACGTATAAATAAAAAGGGATTTGACGTTTCGAAGCTATTCGTATAAATCACGAGTATTATATTATGAAATTCGTGTATACAATAACACATACATTATACGCACAGAAATAGGACTTAATTATATTTCGTAACGGTCCGCCGATCTGATATGATATTATTATTTAATAAAAAAAAAGTAATAATAATAATATCGTCACCAGTCGACGATGGCTATTTCAGTTCCACTGTCCGCGAATTCTACTATTATAATTATAATGTATAATATAATATAAAAACAAACAGGGCCTGAAAATTATATATAAATATGTATATATATTATATAAAACGGGCACTGTTATAATAATAGTGAAAATATTAAATTAATGTATTAATTATAAATTCATATTGGTATATTACTATACTATATACCATTAAACAACCAAACGAATAATAATAATATTGACTTTTAATTTTAAATATAAAACAGTTTTGATATTATAATTATATGGAAAATAGAAACATAATAAATTACATTTTTATTTTAAAATCTAAAATCATTGCTGCCTTTCTGTGAAAAGTGAAAAGAATTGTGTAATTCTCCGAACACTTGAATGGAAATAATGGGTATGTTGCATGTATTACAAGAAATAATAAAATCGCATACTGAACGAATAAACTAAGTACTTATAATAGACAAAAGTGCCCAATGTGCCCATATTGCCAACAAAATGCACTCCAATATTCGTGTTTTTTTTAAATTAATTTCAATGACCAAATTTAACGTAATTGAATATATAGGTAGTTAAATTATATTGAACATTATTACAAGTATCATATACCAATATACCATCGTAGGTATCGCTTAAATTGTAATAATATAATTCAATAGGTATCGATTTATTATAGATCAAACATTATTTAAAAACGAAACACCTTTACATTTATTCACAAATCTGACAAATCGTCCAAATCTACATTGCAGACTGCAAAATAAATTTCCATAGCTCTAATTGTATGGCTCAGTTTACAACACAAATTATATACATTTAGACGAAAAGGAACAGCTGAATTTTGAGTTGTCTCTTTGGATGATCTTTTTTTCTGTAGAGAGAGGGATCTAAGACCCTCCAAACCCCTATGAGGTCCGAGCCATAGCAATATAATCATGTTATAATATGTCAATAGACCAGTATTCTGATACAGAGTGATTCAAAAGACATTATGATTACTCTAATTTTTTCTTTAGTAAAGAATTTATTAATATTCTAATGTATTAAATTTTTAATATACTAAAAGGCCATAATATATTTTCAAATACTTATACTTACATTTTTCCTGTGATTTAAAGAGTATCATGCGGTGATACAAACTTGTTTTTTATGTATAAGTACCTACTCTTTATTCTATAAGCTATTAAAATACTTAACTTTTTTTTTTTAATGTGAGGTTTCGAATCCAGAAATAAATTTCATATCCTAAAAATAATTGTAGTTTTAAAATGATTTAATAATTATAGGCATTAATAGTAATGTTATTTATGACATTTTATAACTTATTAAAAATCTTGAAAGCATAATAAGTACTAAACTTAAAATAATATAATGTACAATATATTTTAAAAATTTTTATCTGTTCTATTTTTTAGAAGTTACTCGTTTAATTTTGATAGAACAAAGTTTTCAAAATCATCTGTTTAACGTTGAGCGACAGTGTGTTGCCTGAAAAGTGCAAATGTGTCGCAAAGTATATTAAATGGTACAAAATGTACAAATATTTGTGAAACGGAAATGGTTTTCGAAAATTAATAGGTTGGTATTTGATATAATTTCTATGGTGAATATTAGTGATTAAAAATGAGTTATCTGTTATCGACATTTATTTCTTTGTTATTTTTTATTTCACATTACCAATTAAAATTAAATATTAAATATTATCCATTATTCTTATATTTTTATTGTGTGTCGTAATCTCGTAAAGCATAAAATATTTTAATAGTGCACCGCCATAATGAAAAGGTTTAAAAACACTAGTTTAACAATTTACTGTAAAAAAAAAAGTACAGCTTATCATTTGCAGAAAAAAATAAGTTTGTATAACCACTACAGGAAATGGTTAACAATTTTAAGTATCTAAAAACACAGTCTTTATAAGTATACTTATAAATTCTGTGGATCGGAATTCAAATAATTGTATTAGTAAAGGTAAAAATAGGAGTGAGTATGCTTGATGAGTCACCCTGTATACAGGTACTTATAAAATACATGTTGTCTATATAGTACTGCTGCAGTTTTGTATACAATGCGCATGAACAGGAACAGCTGAATAATGTCGGGTTGGCTTTTGTGATTTGTTTTTTTTTTTTTTTTTTTTTTTTATGATGTACGGTTTTTCAAAATCACAAACCATTGCAATAAAATAAATCGCTACGTTTATAAATCATTTTTAAATTTATCTTGCTTGTGACAAAAACAAATTAGGTACCCAGGTATACTGTTAAAGCGATTATTATTATTATTATTTTATACAAAGTATAGCACAGGAAATTTAAATTATTTTTATCTCTTTTTACGTAGTATATAAAAATTTGTTATTTATTTAATTAAAATTTAAATTCTTTATAATTCATACGAATCACGTATATATTAAAATAATTTATATTGGCACATTTCTAAAAATATATAATTTTTAGTATGGTTTTACCTATACATAATTGACAATTGTGTACTTTATAACTTATTATAAGTGGGCGTAAATAGATAGGGGGACTTGGGTGGGTTTCAGCCCCCCCCAAAAAAAAATAAATGTATGTGCATATAAACATATTTGTATAAACTTTATTTTTGCCTACAACATAAAAAAATATGTTTCATATAAATAAATAATCATTCAAATCAGTTGTAAACACCAATAGAAACAATAAAAAATTTCTATAAAACAATTTTAGGAATTTAGCCCCTCTTACTTAAAGGACTAGTTACGCCTATGATGGTATAATGGTGTTAAATTTCAGAGATTTGGTTATCGAGAAATTTATAGAAATGAAATAATTTAAAAATTAAAACTAAACATGTAAAGTGTTTATTGTTTAAAAAAAACTCAAAAATGGTGCTAAATGTTAAAACCTTTTAATAGAATAGTGCATATTATTAAACATTAAAATATTATTTATACTGTATGGTCTGCTTATATGAATATTATTTTAAAATTTATTTGAAGATTTTAGAAAAATGTGCAACAGTTTTCGGAATAATAGGAGTGATAATTATTAATTATACTATACTATATCTATACTCTGCCGAAATCGTGGTGTCATCAAATGAAGCGAGGAAATGTTCCTCTAAAAACTATACGTCACGCGTATTTGTATAGTTTTACTAAATGATTAATGTGTATTCCTACAGTATCCCGTGTGTACATTTATATTGCTTTTTTGGTATACATTTTATATTTCCTGTAAAAATAACAAATAATGAGACAGCCGTGTTTATTTTACGACTACATCTGCACCGACGATATTATACACAAGAAATATCCTTAGCTGCAGGTCTTTGACGCACGATAATAATAATATAATATAGCCTGCCGCAGTAAACTATATCTGGCGGCCGTATAAGAAATTTCTGACCGAAAAAAAAATTGATCTCAAAAACATTCAAATAAATCATAATAATATATACCATACGTCATGATATTTTATTGTATAGTGTAAATGCCTTTTTGTACATCAGGTATATTATATTATTATAAGTAGGCATTTATATTTTCGATTTCAAGATATCGTCGTGAGTTCCGTGTCGGTAATTTACACGTTTGAACGGTATCGTTATAAAATATATTATACCAGTGTATTATGTATATTATTACTATTTGAAAATTGTATTAATATCCAAAAATCGTTCAAAATTCAAAATTCCTGGAATCGTTTTTTCGTGACGACATTTCAAACAAAACGATTCGTCGATAATTGTTATAATATTTTATTAAACGCACCGTTTTAACGTCACGGCGTTCCTCCCCCACCCACGAACGTCCAAACACACACACACACACACACACAACCCCTTCCGACCGGTGGCGGCGGCGGACCATCGCTCCCCCCGCAGCCCGCCCGCCAAGAAATGTGGGTGGAGAGAGATTCTGTGCGGCGCGCAGTTGCCCCGGTCCGCGTACAGGTGTCGCCGCGGTCGACTCGGGTTTTTCGTTCTCCGCTCCCGGACTCGTCGCATGTGAGATTCATGTGGTTCGCCCGCGACTATTAACCACACGACACCGAGTTCGACGCGCTCTCCTCGTCCGGATGTGCTAATAATAATAACGCAATAATAATAATAATCATAATAATAATAGTAATAAAAATACGTGATATAATATTTAAATAATAATATTGTAATCGATTCACACGAACCGTTTTATTTGTTGTATATATTATATACCATAATATAATATATTATAATGTGGTGTGATTTAGAGTGATTATTACAATATTATTAACATATTATATCATTCGTATTGCCATTCGTCGTGCACGCGTATAGTCGCATTGCGAGAAAACTATAATACTTTTTTTTTTTTTTACCGATTTTTACTTTTTTATTTTGTTCAGTTTCTTATTAAAATTTTGTTTTATTCGTTTTTGTTTCGCGCCGATTACTCTTTGCTACGGAACCCGAATATATTGCCGCACGGTTAAATATTTACCTACGTTTAGATTTTGTTTTTTGTTTCGTTTCGTTAACTAATCATTCATTGCGTAATTTTATTATATTTTTATACATGAGTGAAGTGCGTTTCTTGTGAAAGATAATTAAAAAATTGTTTAAATTTTATTCATTTTCAAATATTATTGTTATTTTATATGTTTGACGATTTTTGCCCGTCGTTTAAAGTCCTAGGATCGCCTAGGACCTCGTATTAAATTTTAGTGCAAAACATGGAAGCTACTTATTGCATTGGAAACGACGTTGACGTATGCCGAATGTTCGATCAATATTTATACAAGGTAAATACAAAATTTTAATAGTTCCCCACCAAAAAAAAAAATAAAAATTATTTGCTAAGAATTGAATACTTTACAAATTAAAAAGGTAATTAAAAAAAAAAAAAAACTCAACTATTACGGTCATTCGAATATAAAATCCAATAATTTTTGAAATGTGAAAAATTGAAAAAAAAATAATCGACAAATGTTTAATAATATATTTATTAAATAAATAATAATTGTAATTATTCAACGTCTATGTAGATTGGATACAAATAATATAAGAATTTAAATTATGACTTGGTAAAACCGGTTATGTTAGTATTTTTTATTCTTCGTTTTTAATGATTAATACTACATCTATAAAGTTAAATTAAACAGAAAAGGTTCGTTAAAATAATAATTGATTTCATATTATTACAACTCAAATCAATTGGGGGGATCGATATATACATATATATATATATATATAATAAAATAATAATAATAATAAAACGAAAAAAAATTATAGCGGTCTAGAAATTGTTGGTAACAACGATTAATGAATTAACCACCGATGCCCGAGCCGGGTCAACCAACCATGACCTTGGTTGGCCTTGAACCTAGCAGCCAGCATCTTCAGACATAGTACCTATATGATCACTTAGGAATTCCACATTTCCAATATAGACACAATATGATAATAGCATATAATATCAGTAGGAGTAAAAACAAAACAAAAATCTGTCAATCGTTTCGTTGTACACATTTATTTTACAATAAACCATCACGTCCCAGTGATTTCTACTGGATCAATCGTGCACAACGTCAACATTTATGAGAAAAAAAATCGATCGTTTTACCAAATCGCCGAAAGCGTACTCTTAATACAATGCATGCAGACATGTCATAATGTAAAATGTAATACGTACGTTTGATTCGCGTGCTGTAATGGTCATGCATTTAAAATTAAATTAACAATCGTTTCACGAATTAACGGTCCAAACTGCACTAACTGAACACTGTATAACGTAATATTATTTCCCGCAACATATTATTATTATTATTATAGTCGACGACCGATTTTTGACCGTTTCTAGCACCGATCGTAATATTAGTAATATTATAGCTTGCATCGATTTGACGGCGCGAATTCATCGAGATCCGAGGGCACGCGTGCCCCGTGTCGCGATATATTACAGCCCGGTACGGGACTCACAGGTGGGTGCTCGTTCCCGAAATATTCGACAAAAACAAAAACGCGTCCGCCGGTTGCCGTGGCATAGAAATTCTTTTCCCGTTTTTCCCATGATGGGACGACGACAGTCGACAAGTATATATACTATATAGGTAGGTAAACTGAAAACCGGCTCCATTAACCACACACTCGCTGACGAACACATGTTGTAAACAATCGTTCGATTTCTTCTCTTTGCTTTGTCAGCCACACAAGCAGACAACTGGCGCAACGAAAAATAAAAAAAAATATGTACAAGCATTCTAGAAACGAAGATTATAACATTTATTTTTCTTTATTTTTTTATTTTTTAATCTCAGCCCCTCTCACTCTTTCTCGTTATTTTCTATTGTATGCTAATACTCGTTTTATATATTATTATATTATATTATATATATTTATATGTGTATACAATTTATACTATGGCAACACGATAAGAGACTTAAAATAAAGATTCAGAATAATTTATTAGATCGCTATTGTGCTTCCACCAGTACTTTATTACCCGGGGACTTATTGAAAAAAAGAGTCAAGTGTAAGCACACGTCATGACCTTTTTCCTGCCCCCCTTTCCCACCCTGTTTTTTAATGTACATTTTTATTGCTTGGCCGGGGTTTTTCTGATTTAATGGTAATAAAAAGTGTTCTATCCATGAATACTAATTGGTTCATTACGTTCCGATTTAAATTCATTTTATTTTCTTGTTATGTTTAGATGCATATCTAATAAATCGAACAGCAATATTTTTTACTGTCCGTCCACTTATTAAAAAAAAAAAAAAAGCGGTGATAAGAACAATACGTTTACTAAACGTGTTTAATTACATTCTAAATATAACGTTCTATATCTATATCATAATATCGATAATTTTAATTTTGATGTGATAGGTATACTATGTACGAACGTCATTATTCCAAATATAAAATGTGATCTCAAGTGTTTTTTTTTCGGTAGGTACTTATGTAGAATTACAAACATTTAAATTACGATGAAATAATTTGCTGACCTAAAAATAAAAATGTTCAATAGGCAACACTACATATTTTTACGCAGGTTTCGTGACCACGAAATTCCTTTCTGCGACGAACACATAGCGTCCGTATTTGACGGTTGTATTGTAGCGAGATAAAAACTATTACAATGCTGTAATATCATAATTCATAAACAATCATACTACGCTAATTTCATGTCCTCATGACCACTCGACTAATATTTTACCTGTTAACTTATTTATTATTAAAAAAATACATTGAATAATTATATAATTCATTTATAATAATATATAATACATATTATACAAATATGCTCACACATTATCGAGAACAATTATTATTGTGCCGATATTCATAGGAGTCCGACCTCTTAAGCGGTTATCGGGCTTATAGATTTTTAAAACACTTCACCGGATGACCTCGATGTTTATATAATACCTATTACACGTAGAATTCTGAGCTATTTATTGATTTTTAATATATATTATTTTTAAATTCAATAAATTACTTGGTTACAGATTTTTTTCGTTCGTAATCACCTGCTATTAGTGAATGGCCCTATTGATAACAATTAAGTATGTTAATGATGCGTCGTAAAAAATAGGTTGGATTTATTAATGTGAGTTTCGAATCATTGTTGCGTTTTAAATCACAATGTCTTGAAAGAGAAAAAACTGTGATCCCATCACTATAGCTGTGTAACAGTTCATTACAGTACGTTTACCTAGGTATAACACATAAATTATATACCAATCCAATTCGTATTTTTATTAAATAAAACGCCCATAGAAAATAAAATTGTTTTAATTTAATATTTTAATATATAATTTGAGTTTAACTTAACCTTGATAGTTAGGTTGAGACAATATAACAAAATGTTTACAATTTTAATAAAAAAAATCACGTAATAAAAACTTGTAAAAATTCATGTTGATTTTTTTTGTTTTTTTTTAATTATCAATTATAAGAAAAATTTTAGTTGCATATTAAACATTTTCATGGCGATTTAATTTACTTACTTGTTCTTTTAGTTCTTCGAGAAATGTTATTGTAGTAGGACTTTCTTTATTTTTTGATATACATTTTTTGTCAAGCTCGATCGGTGTTGTTTCAATGTTATTGAATAATTTATTTTTCAACGGTTGAGACTTTGAATTGACTACTTGCCCTTTTGCCATGTCTTGAAATGTATTTTGATGATGTGACCGCTTAGTTTCGGATAGTTCCGTATTATTTTCTGTGTTCATATTACGACTGAACACTTCCAAGCCCTGTTGCACCATATTTTCGTTTTTTTTAATTTTAGCCGGGACGTAGATAAGGACTGCACGTTTTAAAACGGGCAATTCACATTCACGAATTTTGACTAATTGTAGTTCTTGATATCCGTCTGCAATAAAATGTTTACCCACGATAATGTTTGATTTCATTTAACATTATAATTGTGTAATAATGAGACTATGAGAGTATTATGAAATAATACGAATTAAAGTAGGACATTTTAGGAGAATGTAGGTAATGTATAAAATCTGATAGAAAACTATTATTCCTACGAAACAGACGATATTTTAAAAACCAGATGACGTAGAAATATTGAATAAAATAATTTCTGATAAGTATACAAGTCTGATGGTGTGAAATAATAATTAACAAATTATCTCCACATGAATGCGAGAAATGTTGTGCAGTTTTCTTAAAAACAAATTTGTAAAAAAGTCCCTATTATTATTGTTATTATGCATATGCCTAAATCGTAATTACCGTAAGTTTTCATTTTTTTCCAAATAATGTTTAAACGATAAAAAAAATATTTTTAAAACTGGAAAAAGTGAAATTTTGGTTAGATAAATATAATATTCTGATTGTAATGATTATATCTATAAGAATATATGAGATTGATATTTTTCCAAGGATGTTAATCTGCAGATGGCATCGGTCACCGGTGTAATATACTCCAAAGACATAGCATATCAAGAATAGAAAACGCGGGAGTTATGAATTACATAACATCGAATAATTATAAAGATAATGGACTGATATTTTATAAACGACATAAGCAAGGCACTTTGAATAGGTAATCAAAATATTACTCAATATACATTTTAAATTTAAAAAAAATCTAGGTATATTGACGAAAAGTAATTATCAAATCAATTTGAAATTGTCAGAATATAAAATAATATATAGTTATAATATTTTAATAATGCCAGTCTGTATACCAAAGCTGTAATTATAACAATTTCGTATGAAAGAATCGAAAAAAAAATAATTATACGTATTATTATGATGTTGTAAAACAAAGTGTTTTGAAATCGTTTCAAGATTCGAAAATAAAGAAGTATGTTATTCATAAATATTACTTCCTCGTGCTTAGCCCCTTCGCAAAAATAAAATATAAAATTGCATTTTTCTTCCAATATCGAAGTATAATACGTTATTATTTTCATTGAGCGGCATATGGACTGAGGGGGAGATGAAATGATGAGATATTTTCTTTTAACTGAACGCGTCGTATAATAATAAAACGTCACATATAGAAATCAAATAAGAAGAGAACAATATGTTATACTACTTGTGCTGCGGGAAATAAGAAAAAATAAGTTACACACAATTTCTAAATAAATGCTCACTTTTCCATACAAAATATAATATTATTTAATATCATACGAATTTTGAGTGTCTCTTCAATGGGTAATGGAAAAATGATGAACTCTAGCGTCGAAGATGAATTCTAAAATGTACATGAAAAATGCATTATGCATTTTGATATTTTAAATAATATTCCATCGTACTTACTACTTACTTCCGTCTTCTTCATTTCGACATATACTCAAACCGTTTAGACTTGGCTGTTCAACCATTTATGCAAGTGACGCATGAATAACAAATGTATGATCTTCAATATGCAGATTTTTTATATATATTCTAAACAAATAACAGAAACAACATTTATGATTTCAAAAAAAAAATATATAACATATAATGTGTAGGTATTTATATAGTCTATATATAAGTAGTTATGTAGTTAAATTGTATATATGACGTGTGTGTGTGTGTAATGTGTTCACATAAGTAAAATCTAGAAAGTAAAATTATAGTTGGAATAATAAGACAGTGACAAAACTTAAAAGTTTTTTATATTAAATATATTAAAAATTTGACATATTTGTATCTAAGTTTAAAAGTGTTGTCATTTTTATAATCTTATTATCATGTACATCCATAATAATTATCATTAAAACTTGATTTAATCTAGTAATGATTAGGTTGTACTTCGGTGTACTTTGGCTAATTAATAATTAATTTAATCAATTATGCAACCAATTCACTCTTACATATATTTTCTTCATGAAATAAGATTAGTGACAATGCTGTTGTTAATGGTTCTTAAACATTAAGAACGTGCGGCCATTGCGGTGCATTTGAATTTAAACACAGGAAAATAAACAACAATTTTACGTCATTGCGGTTTAACGTGACGCAACTGATCAATCGCAAGAAAGAAGGAAAAAACAAAACAGGCTCACCGAGAATAGAGCGATTATTTTGTTTTATATTTTAACTAATATTTCAAGACAAGAATAAATTGCTGAAAGTTATTACAATAATTAAATAATCTGAAAAACATAGGTATATTTATAATGTATAAATATATATATATACACATCGGAACAGGTCTGTCCGCGTCCGTTCGTTCGTACGTCTACTTAAAGGTTATTGTAAATTATGACACATGATTATTCTTTGGGCGATCGTTTCCTCTACCCGCCACCCGTCAGCCAACCCCGCCACCAACTCGTTCACCCCGGAGAAATAATTTTGTTTTCTCTTCACATTTTTTTCCTGTTTTGTTTTAATAGCACTATAAATCTTCGGACGAAATTATAGGAACGCACCAAATGAGAGGAATACACAATACAACATACGCCCACTTCAGAAACAATGACAACAATGCCAAAGCCTATTGTGCGTGTTCCCTCTCTAGTCACTACCCTTTTGGTTCACTCTTCTAAAATACGTTCGATTTATGACTATGCTTTTGTGCATTTATTCGGTAACCGTGCTGTACACGCGCAATGTTAATATGCACTCAGATCGGACTTGAAACCGTTCAGGACTAAAATTAAGTGGCAATCTATACAACTACGTAATGGCAGCATTGAGTTGTTCAACTGTGTGATTTTGTTTTTAACGTTTTCATTGCAGACCTTCAGGGTGTAAATAAATTATGTATGTACATTATAGGTCATCATATCATATTATTTGTGATCTAATTATAGGTGGCATACATCATCTGATCATCGCCACGAACGACCTGCAGCGCGATGTATAAAATATAATTAAATAATAGTGCGTTTAATTAGCGGAGAAAAACAAATAAGCTGCAATCTGAATATCTTATCAATAATACATAGTTTTTTAAATAATTAAATTTATAAACATTAAATGCTTTAATGTCGTTGGTTAAAAACAACAAGGATTTATATTTTTATGATACTGTGTTCTTCAAATGTATTTTTGAATTAATTAAATCAAGAACACAAGTTTTATTTCATTCTGTTTGTTTATAATTTCGATGAAAATGGTTAAAAAGTATTCGAATAAAAGTTTTATTTAAAAAATATTCACTAATTATGAATCCGTTTTCTTATTAAATATCATGTTTATTTATGAACTTCATTATAAATGGAAAATTATTTGTTGAATATATAAAATACATTATTATTATTGTATTAAGCAACGGATTGTTAGAACCCCTTTTATATAAAAGTTTCAAACCATAGAAATAGTATTGAAATGGTTTGAATAAATTAAAAACAAAAAAATCAATACCGTCTCATAAAATAAACAAGCTGCAGTATACTTTGAATGTTATTAAAATTTTACCATAATCCCTGTAGTTTATTATGGAAATAATTTGAACAGAAATAATTTTTATTCCGTGTATATTAAGGCTTGTTTATTTTCTAACGTTAATAAACATTTTCTCTATGTATATTAATATAATAGTATTTTGAGTACCTACTTACCTACCAGCTACCTGGTTTTTAAATCACTAATTGGCCATACAAAATAATTCAATAAACAGTTTGATTTTTCATGGTATACCAATATAAAAAAAGTTATACAGTTATTTTTCAAATTAAAACAGCGAAGTATTATACTATAAATTATATTATTAAAATATTACAAGTGATTTCAATATAAACTGCCGACTATCCCAAACAAGGTCACTGCGATTCGTCGTCTATCGACACTAGATTATAGGGCCGATAATAGACAAAAGAAAAGAGTATTATTTCCCAAAGAGGAATATTGTTTGGAATGTTTTTTAGTACTACTTTAAGGCTTGTGTCGAATGAATGAGTGAGAAGATCTGGGGAGGGACACTACTTGTATAATACTGACGTTATAAAACTTTATTTTTTTCTCTTTATCCGCCAGACAAGAAGTTCACCAAAGTCGATATTTGCACGGCAATAATTCTCGAAAAACGCGTGCGAGTTAGGTGGTGCGGACGTACGGGCAGTAGTTGTTTGGCGAGGGTGATAGGGTGCGGCGGTAGAGGTAGAAAATATATAAAGTTTTTAAACATAAAAGACCCTTTCCGTTCTAAATAATATATTATATTATATAATATGTGTTATTTTCTTTCTTTCGTTTATATTTATTTTTCGTAATAAACAGCATTCCTGTCGCATGGTCCATTAAGGAAGTAATAATTTTTGTTTCAAACACGAAAAAACAACACAAATTACAATTTAATTGATATTTATTGGCATAATAATGACGGAGCCCGAATAGGAACAATGTAACAATGGCGTTATTGCATTAACTAAGTGGACATTTCTAAATGTCTTCTCAGGGTTGTTTCAATTAGACACACCGAATCTATACGTATTATATTATCTGTACGAGTGTGTTGTATAATATCATTTTATACGCGTGTACGCGGTCGGCCGACCAAAACTGTGCGCGGGACCTCGCCGAGTGCGATATCTTGGCCTGGCCAACATCGAACGCGCGCACAGTATAACATCGTTGTACCGTGTACCTATATTATATCCCCCGTCGTGTCCGAATGGACCGTCGTTGTTGCCGAGTGTCCCGCGATTTCGAAACGACTTTGTGCCTATAGAATATGTATAGGTACGAACGACACAATTTTTTTTTAGGGCCGTGAGAACGGTGTTTAATGTAAATAATATTATTATGAAATTCACGTATATTTACACACCCGGTATACAATTTGTACCTCTGAATTATGCTATATATATTTTTTTTAACCTCATGGTCTTATGTAGGGGTACTGGCTGCAGTTTGCGTTTCCACGATATAACCGAAAACCCTTCAGAGTCGATTTGTCGCATATTTATACAACAATAATTAAATATATTGTAATATTAAACATTTATACAACGACTTTCGGGGTGACGGTACAACAGTTGCTTTGTATCATCGAATATATTATTATATTGCGTACATTATACGGTGATATTAACCTATTCAAAATTACTTGCGTCGGGACGTGGTTAACCCTCGGGGTTATACCTAAATATTTTTATTAATAATATCAATCTGAATAGGTTATTATATGGTAAACAGACTATACACATATACCTATATAGTATCTATTACACGATTTATTTAATGACTAAATTATCACACAGTCAACAATTTGCATAAACGTGTGCACCATTATGTGACATGATAGGTACCAAGGGTTGACACAGTATATTATTAAACATATAGGTACGAGTTTTTTTTTTCGAGATTTTACTACACGCAAAGGTTTTTATGTGCGTTTTAATCTAATGAACCATTAATTGCATTTAACGGCCGAACACTGATAATATAGCACTATATAGTGTTTTTTCTGGTTTCAAAATCAATTTATTTCTTTATCGATTGAATTAGCGTTTTTTAATTTTTGTGGGCAAAAAGGGGTTAAAATACTGCAACTAATAACTATCGTACCAAAGTTCAATATATTTGAACTATTATTTTTAACAAAGGAAAAATAGACTTGTAGGTTTTTATTTTAATCTAGTATGACATAATAATTCAAATAAAATTAATAAACTATACTTATTAATGTTTAGTTTTTTCACTATTCATTTTTTAAAAACTAAAACTGTTTTTAAAATTTGGAAGTATCGCACATTTCTTCTTGGGACTACATGTTGAAATTAGCAACAAATAATAATCATGCTTATTATAAGTACAAATCTACAAATAAAATGAATAATGTTTTTTATTTAATTATTAAACTATATCAACAGGATCTAAAATTATATTTTAGAGTACGTATGTAGTGTCTAGTATTACAATACGTAATAGAATTAGTGTATTTAACAAAATAATAATGTTAAAGTACACGGTAGTTGTAATGGACTTTTAATTTAATTCGAATAATTTAAATTTTATTATTTAAGTCATTAAAGTGAATATTTATTACGACATTTGAAAAAATGTAATTATTGTGAGAAATTACTACTTATCCATTGTGTCGTAATTTTTCTCTTTTTCACGTATAATTTTTGACCACTTACGTGAGATGACATTAGTATAAAACGCAATTAGCGAATATCATATAATCTTGCTTCGAATACCGTTTTTATTACACGTCAGTGCAGTTTTCGTTGAATATTAATAATTTTCGTCGAAATGTTAACCGTTCAACTGCAATAGGAAAAGACGAGTTCAGCGATTTAAAGTGCATCAGCTATTCAGTTGGGACACTGAACATTGTCGACTGGCCAAAAACCATTGTCGCATATTACACGCTTTATAAATCGCTATCGAAATCACACGTTTGTCAAAAGCGTTGGGCGCCGTGCGGTAGATTTTCAACAAAAACCGAATCCAATGATCCCTTTATATTTTTTCTTTATACTTTTATTATACCTGTGACGTCGTGCAGAGATCGTACCATGTCACGTCGCTACCTGTTGTATCTGCCTATAACGCTTTAGCGTTAAATGTACATACAAAAAAATGTATTACATATACAATATAATTTTATAGCCGTACACAAAAAAATCCATTTAAAACTGAACATTTAGTTTTTCGAGGGGGTCGACAATCACAATATAATTTTTTCCTCAAAAAATTGCTAACGTTCGACCACCTCGATTATTTGAACACTATGTACACGACGTTATAAATTATAATATTATATTGATAAAGTATACACTATGCAGAGCGTTAGACGTTCAAACGCCTCTTTGTAATATACTCGTTGTAACGCACAGCAATATTATCATAAACTACTCCGGCAAACACTTGTTTATAGAGTGTTTGAACGACCGTAAATCGTACAGCTGTTATATCATATTTCATCGTGGCCGCTTTAATAATATTTTAAATAAAGCTATAGTCTACGATAATAACGAAACCTGCTGCAAAATCAAAACATAATAGATACTTAATATAACTCTAGTTGTGTTTTGATTGTTGTAAGTAGGTATATAGGTAATAGCGGGTATACCGATTTCCGTCGCGTTAACATGTGGTACTAATCGTTCCCGTTTACGACGGAAAACCATAATATAATTTCCACTCATAATTATTAAGTGTTCCTCAATCCTCTTAAAAGTAATCTCGAACGCTAACAGACTTAATATTTCAATTTGCTATGCTGCCAGCGGCGCATGCAAATAATGTATTACCATTGCTATAGACATATTATATTCAACCTATATAATCGCCGTCATGATGGAATCCAAATGTTCCCGAATTTTTTTCAATTCCTCAATACCGCAAAGGTCAATCGGAAACAACAACGAGGAAAGAAAGTCTAGAAAAATCGCGTATATAATATTATTGTCTTCTTCTCGTAAAAAAAACAATAACGAAAGAAATGACGGGACAACCCACCGCGAGCCGATAACTTATCGTCGATTCGTCTCGGTCCCGGCTTAAAACCATGACGGAGAGTTGGTGATTGCTGCAGTGACGGTCGTCGTGCGTCCGTCGCACACGTGTTCGCGGGTAGACCACCACGAAAGGTACCCGTACAAGATGTGAAGTATATACATTATTATACGGCGTGTACGCGTCACAAGTCATTCGATCCATGTGCTCGCACACGATATCACACGGTTATGTACGAACAGACAATATTGTAATGTACATATAATAATAATAATAAAATATATTATAATATCGCTCGCTTTTGTGTGTGTGTGTGTGTGTGTGTGTGTGAGCAACTGTAAACGTGTAATATTATAGCGCCGCATCCTCTCCGACCGACGTGGTGCGCGTGTGGTCGGAGGAGGACGTGTTTAGAGAGAGAGAGAGAGAGAGAGAGTTTAAGACGCGCCAGATGGTAGGCCGCCCCGATCGGGTGCTCGCGCGCTGCACCGGTCACCCCGTCGCAAAGTCATGCAATAATAATAATAATAATAATAATATTAGGTATATCTAAAATACTAGCGAATATCGTCATTTTACACGTGTCGATGCTTCGGCGGCGCGGAGTCGCGTCTACGTCGATACATAATATATAATATATATGTGTTAAAACAAGACGTGCCACTATATTATAATACCGCACGCGCGTGTGCCGTATACCGACCTACCTACCATATTATAATAATGTTACGCGCGAACGGCAGTGGCGGCTAAACCGGACCCGCTGCAGATAGAGATGACGGAGAAATATAAACCCGAAAATAAATACTATAATATTATCATAATATACGTGTATGGACACCGTCTTACACGCGCGATTCACCGTGCCCGCGATCTGCAGCACAATATACTGCAGCGTGGAGAGCGTGTGTCGTGTGCGCTGTATAGTATAGTAGTTGTATATATACATCATAATATTATAACAATAATACAATAATATCGTGTATTGTGCAGGTGTGTGATGGGATCGGGGAGGTGGCCCCGGGGATTTGGACGATTACCCGCAGAGAGTGCCGGACCGACCTTTTTCCTTCTTTTATTTCTCGTCTCTTATCCACCCACTACCCGCTTCGCGCCACCCCCGCGTCGTATAACGCTGTAAGTGGCTAGCGCGATTCGACATCGTGTCGTCTGTCCCGTCGTGTGTTCGGTCTCGGCAGCCCGCCGACCGCCCCCGCACGTCGTCTTGTTCGACCCTCGTAGTCGTCCAAACACCCCTTCGCGTGCACACGATACAACATAATAATATAATAGCGACCCGGAACGAACGTATAATACTGTGCGTGTACGTACGTATGTGTATACGGTATTATTATACGTGTGTTGTATAAAAATCGACAACTGCAGCAGCGTCGTCGCGACGGTACAAATCGCGAATTGCCGTCGCCGACCCACCGTAACACTGCGTTTTTCGAGGTCATGGTTTTTACACTTGTGTAGTATAGCGTATAATATTATTATTACACACTTTGCGTTATACCGCGGTAGTAGTAGTTGTGGTTACAGCCACCGCCGCACACTTGATTCATCCGAAACGGCGCGTGGACAAACCGCCACCACCGCCGCCGCCGCAAAAGGTTGTGCTTATTATTATTATTATTATTATTGTAATGTAAACGCACGCACACAAAACTCCCTTGTATTTATTTAAATGATTTAAAAATAATACAACGATAAACACGTATAAAAGTCGTTACACTTAACACGTTTTATGAACAGTATACCAATTACGACATTTTTCTCGTTATTCAATTTCCAATGATTTTTTATGAAAAAAAAAAAGAAAAAAATATGTAATTGATCAATATTTATTTTTGTACTCATCACTGTATAGTAGCAGGTATGCCGTGTGTAAACGGATTTCATTTTTTACGAGATCGACGAGATGATATTATATATGACATTTTTTTAAATTTTAAATAGTCTTACTTTACGACGTTGCGTTTTAAAAGTTTGGCAATTGAACAATTTCGTGGTGACCCTAATTCAGTATACTCGATAACATTTATCAATCGCCAGGTTTTTTATATCGTTATGTATAAATTAATGTATTCGTTTATAATTCATTTACTATATTATAGTATTATCTGTACTCGGTTTACGCGATAACGGTGGTATATAAGCAAACAAATTATAATATTTTATAAGTAAACTCGGATTTTATCATTATCATTTATATACGACTAATATATAGGTTGTAGAAACTTACCTAATCTGAAGTGCGTGTTCCCAATTTATAAACATTTTTTTTTTTTTTAAGATACCATAGTAGCTATCTTATCTTCTATTAAAAGCATTATATAAATAACATTTATTACATGAACGGATCTTCTTGACAGGTTTCGGTTAATTTACTTTAGACTAATTTAAAATGAAAATAGAACCACTACACTAGTTATTATTATTATTTTTTTTTGACGCACAGCTGTATTTTTAATTGGTATTTTCAAAAAGGGCATGTGACTGATTATTCACTTAAGCAGGTGGAATTATTTTAATAAGTCCGTTTGTATGCTCGTGTCAAAAAATCGAAATACATATGAAACATTTCATTTGTATACGTTAAAATATTGTGTTCAAACGAGATGGATAATCGCTGCAAGTACGGTGTGATCGAATTTGTTTTTCCAAATAAACATTACCATTTTTAATGATGTTACAATGGTGCTGCAAGATACGCAGATACAACGAGTATTGTTCTATTAAATTATATAAATAGTTTGTTATTGAAACTTGGACACTCCTTAAAATTTCTCGTGTTTGTAATCACGATGATCTCTCATCTTGTAACACGATCGTTTTAATTGCTCGCTCGTCTGTTTGCGATCATTTTCTCATTATTACTTGTGCCCCAAATAATATTATTCGTTGACTTCTGTACTGACTGCAGAGCAATAAAAATATGCACACGAGTGTAGTGTCGGTAGTCCGTCCTCTCGTTACTGACATTCGACATCAGTGGAGACGGTTTCGCGATTGACTACGATAGCTCAGTGTACGAAACACTCGACAAGAATACAATTTTTCGGGTTTGCAACGATCATAATATTATTCGAGGCGCGTGCGAAAGTAGCCATAGTAGTTGAAGACGTTCCGGTCAGATGATCGGCTGCCTCGTCATGCGTGTTGTCACGATAACCGGAATAAGGTGAATACGGAATCGACGAAATTGATCACGAAGCATATTCGATTATTTTGGTTCAACACTATGCGTATTACGTATAAAGTATATAGATAAATTTTGACATAGTGCGTACCTATTTACGTTGTACGGTGAAAAGTTATTAAATAAATTCCATTAAATATTTATGACGAAATAGTCGAAATATATTATTAAAGCAGGTAAACTATATTTTTCTTTAGTTTTAAAAATTAAAACATTTATCATAGTTACGACATAATATAACTATAATTCTTATTATGTAATATACTTGAGATAGTGTTTACGATTACTTTTTAATTTTTTTATCTCAATATTAAAATATGTACGTCTTCAATATAACTATTAAAGATAAATGATAAATAATATGACAAAGTGACCGGATTTAATTTAAATACCAAGTCACTAACAAACAATCTATATAATAATACTAAAACTGAGCACAAAATGCTAGAAAACTTATTCAATATCGTATTACAACAAAAAACGGTTAACCCAAGTCCTGTATTAATCCTTCTCTGGTGGTCTGGTTATAACTACTAGTTTGTATTTTAATGAATATTATTTATATTTTTGACCTAATAACCGAGCATGACGTGTATATACAAGATAATAATTTTTGTTTAAATTAAATTAATTCTCAGAATAATGTTTTTAATTAATTGATTTTTTTGTTTGTAATTAAAAACCAAGGACATTCGTGCCTTAATTTAAACTACAAATATACACGTCAAGAATCGACTGAAGTGTATTATATTATATTATTATTATAAGTGATAAGTCATTTTTATTTTATTCGTTTGGTACTCCGAAAATTGTGTTTGTGTCAGTATTATAGCTTCAAATGTTATTTTGATTTTGTTTGGTATTTACTCTATTGTTTATAAAACTATAAAAGAAAAAATATATGTATGATAAAAAATGTAATGTTTTTAATATTATTGATGTTTCAGTCGAAAGTGTTGAAACACAAACATTAAAATATACTAAAAAAAAAATATATATTAAAGAATGTAAATTATAAAAGAATTACTAGAGTTGACCTCGACTTACTGTTTTAGGCATATTGTTTTCCTAACGGTAGCGCACTTTGCTGGCGGCAGCAGCGGTTGTGGCCGAGTTGTGGTTTCGTCGAAATGTTAGTTCTACTCTACGCACACAAACACAACTCGTTCTTGAATTTTATTATTTTCGAACACGATTTTGGGTTTATTATTTTTCCCACATATGTATTTAACGGACGGCAATCAGTAAATTAGCCATTAGTACTCTATTAACAATTACCCGGCTCCAATGTACGTTATTAATAATCTTTGATGATAATAAATTATTTTTGATTAAAAAAAAAAAGTTATGCCAGTACATACTGTATTAGTGGGAGTTGCAGAACGAGAAGAGGGAGATATAAATGAGTAGTAGTGACAGGAGGAGAATGAAGACGGGGGTAGGACGTGGTTGTGAGGCCCAGCATGGTCTCCTTCACGGTTTGTTAGCTTTGCCATACGATTACTTTGTTGCGCTATTCAAAGAATGTTCCCCGTTCATTGTTGCCTGTTGTTGTTAATGCTCTCATTTGAATAATATTACACACAAACGCACTTAATTTTCTTTTCGTTTAAATAAATCATAATTTTAATAATCCAAACATACATAGTAATTGCCATAAAAACAGGAACTACTTAGATATCATTTCGATGGAAAATAAGGTTGTGTACCTTTTTGTTGAATAAAGGTGCTGTGCAGTTTTTTGTCTGCATTTTGTTTCTTTTTCTTTTTGTTTTTATATTTATATACATTTTTACAATTATTAACGTTTTCGGCATGTCAGAAGAACATGTTTAAAAGTAGCTGTTAGCTGTTAAAAATAATGTACAACAGTCGTCCTTTGTCGGTGCCAAGTTATTGGATTTTCGCTTGAGAACTGAGGAGGGAAAAACGACCATAAACATCATTAATAATACATTTTTTCTTTCTTTCTTCCCAAAAACTGACTAACAACTGTGACGTTTTTTCATCCCCTAACACAATGAGACTTTACCCTATGATAAATTGAAATGGAAATGCGAATTGGTTTTGAATTTCAACGTTGCTGATGCAGCCCCAGTCATGTTGCAAGGACCTGAAAAATAAAAATAATTTGTATTCACTTTTGATCCTATAAGGATTAGTTATTGGATAAAACGAAAGAACAACTACATTTACTACCCTCAGCACGTGGTTTATACCATTCCTTTAGAAATTTTGTCACTCTTTATGGGACATTATTTTCAATAGTTTAACTAAATCTCTTGACATTTCTATGCTGTGTAGTCATTGCAATTTACGAGACATATTTAAAATTGTAAACATTGCGTTGTTCCACAAACGACTCTTTTTGGGAAGCTTATAATTAATTTAAAAGTATAGTTACAGTTACAACAGTATTTCAGTTAATCGTAATTTATTTTCTGTGTGATTAATAATGCACTAGCCAATAATAGATATTGTATACTTCCTGAATAATATTGTAATCGTATAATTAATAATAATAAAAAAATATAATTAAATTGCCTTTAATAACCCATACATGAATTGAGTGATTCGTATTATTATACTAATTTATTAATAAGCAATAAACATAAATTCACGATTTTCAAATACATATTATTTATTATTGAACATGAAAATTCGATTAACCTTTGTCTAAGTTGTTCAAATCAATTGTTAAAATCTCGAAGTCTTCCAAATCAAATTAAACCGTAGTATTTAACGCATAGGGAATAGAATTTTATTCAATTTAAACGCAGTAGTTAATAAATAATTAAGTTTTCTTCGATCAAACTGCCATTTTTGTTTTTACATTATGTAATATTTTAACAATATTTATTGCCTAGATAATATTATACACGTCAATTAAATTATAAACGATAGTAATATGTTTAAGAATTCAACCAAATAAAACACTTTTAAATGCCGACATTATTTTAATAAAATAAAGTTATTATAACTTATAATAAAGCTATGTGTAATAAATTCACCTATAGATGAAATATTATAATAGTTACATAACATGTTTTAAATAAAATATAAGATAAATTTCCAATGATTCTCGTTTTTAATTATATCCTTATCAATTATTGTGAATTATAATATAAAATACAATAATACCTTACTTATAGTTTATACATACCTACATGGCTTTCGATTAGTCACAAAATACATATTATATTTAAAAAACATCGATGCCAATCGTCAATTATAGTTATAATATTATTCATTAGTCATTGCTATTAATAACAATAAAAAATTATTAATTTTGATTAAAAGTGGTTTTTTAATTTTAGAATTCAATTTTTTTAATGGCGTATGGAAATAATGACGATTGTGCGTAATTATGTTACTATTTTAGCATCAGTATTAATATTTAGAGATTTACCAAAATGACGTATTTCATCAATTAATATATTTTTTGTGTATATTTTGAACATATTTTGTTAGCAAAATAAAATGTTTTCTTCGCCACCATGCTTCAATACATATCCTGATAGTAATCAATAACATTATTATGTTTCTGTAGAAGTAAAAATGCGCGATGCATGTTTTGATAATTTCAAAAAGTGTATATATTCAATGAAAATTGCACGGCCGAGGTCTTGACGGCATTTAAATGTCGTCCACCCCTCATCACCGCAATAGTTAGATGCCGTTTACAAAGTTGTCCGATCTTTACTCAGCCATTGCATATTGTTACCGTGACACACCGTCCGGATATTATACGAATGATATTAAGATTAAGCCACGCGTATTATAGCCTTTAGTAAATTGGAGAAGTTATTAGACAAACAAAAATAGTTTCTCTCAGATAATCTTTGAAATAATGGGTGTTTGAAGATAAAAAAAAAACCATAAGAACACGAGTCGCTATTGTAATAATTACTTTGTTTGCCGCCCTACGCGATCATCGCCTGAAACAACGGCTGTCGCGCCTGCCCTCACTTCACCCATCCACGTAGGACCCACCCGTAAGAACATACGTGATCCCGCGGCAGGAAACGGGAACGACCTCTAATCGGCGGGCAGACCGTGATCCAACAATTGGCTTGTTTTCGTGTCCACTAAACTCTCGAGGCACTCTCGTCGTCTTCCCGTCGACGCATTCCACGTTTATTAATGTCCCATTCAGGAGATTCAAATGCGACGTGCTGGTCTCCGCGGCCGTGTGCTCGACACTAAATGTATGCGATATACTATCGTGTTAATATTTAATAACAGCCAACAGGTATGTCGTAATAATTAATATTATTCTTTCCAATAGCGTTTCGTAATCCACCCGTAACGTCTCGGACACGACGGAAATATATATTATACATAATAATATCATTACAATATATTATTATGAACGAGCGCAATATTATCTAAACACGAAATCGGAAGTCTCGTGTGAAAAAACCGTTTGTCGTTTATAAGTCATAACCTCCTAACCCCATTTCGCCTATTCCGGTGTGCACGCGTCACACAAACTGCATTAATATCATCGTCTGTGTTATATATATATATTCGTTTTTTGGCACGCGGAATACGGTGGTTTGTTTTTGTGCGGACGTGCGGCGGTTTCATGTCCGTGGGACGTGGTGAGCGCGCGCACCCTGCTCCGGACTGCCGCGATATGGCGGTTGATCAACAACAACTGTTCGCAGACCTGTGGATTTACAAGACACCTGCAGCTGCTGTTACTGCTGCTGCTGCTGCTGCTGCTGCTGCTGCCGTCGGTTCACCCTATCGTATACGACGTAGTGAAATTTCGCCGTGCGCGCCCATAACTCCGCCTCCGTTTGAGATATTATAAAAATGTGTGTACCTAAATATAACATATATTCGGAGACGTATTTTTTTAATCGTGCAAAATCGCGTGTGTAACGTCCCCTTGATCGCAAACGAATAAATAGTATTACGTTTTATAATAATGTATATAATATTATCGTACACTGCTGCTGCACTGACAGACAGACGTATAGAAAGGCAAGCCGTGTAAATGTGTGATTTTTCTCATTAAACGGCCGCCAAATATATGTTACGCAACGAAATAATAGGTAATACGTATAATGTGATATACACGACCATTTCAAAGTCAGTTTAATGTATAACACTCGCTGTATAATTGCGTGCAACTCGCGGTCTCGCTTCGATACGCGAACTACAGTCTCGCACCACTCAGACGGATTGGGGGAACCGATAAAAATTAAAAAATTGTATGACATTGGTTTTGTGTTGCTATACGTTTATGTGGCTATTATGACGTGTCAAGATATGACGGAAATCTGCACAGAATTTTTATATTTGACTTTTCTGTGTGACGTGATGTACTCCTCGTTTTTCGTTTAAAAGTCCGTGTGAACGTGGAAAATAATTCATATGTTATTGATGTAGCTCGTCATATTCGTTACACGTCATTTCCGAACATTTCGAATGAGAATTTACAAATAACAATAATGATTAGCGACACGATATTATATAGCGGACAAAAAATTTATAACAAATTGAATCGCCGCGATCGAGCCATAGTTTTTTTCTCGAAACGTGTAATAATATCATAACATATTATACTCACGCAGTTTTACATAGTTAAGACGGTTGACTTCGCAGTTTAGCTGTACATTTATATTTGACAATATATTATTAATTATGTTGTACAAATGTATACAATACAAGACACAAATAACAGGCCTCGCGTGCGCACTGCACAGATCTGCGCCATGTCCGACACCGCGATATTTGTTCTGTGGGAAATCGATTGTTGCAATTATTCGCAGCAGTACTGACCATGATCGTCGCGTGCAGTGCGTAATTATTTGATCCGTTAGTATTTGCACCGTTCAACAATTCATATTTCGGAAACACATACGAAACCGCCGATATTGCGGTATACGCCTACATTCCTTATATTATATTGTGGTAATTAAAACCTGTCGGTACACAATAAATGCAGTTTGGCCCCAATTTTATTATTCAAATAGTTATTGCCGGACATAAGAAAAAAAACAGTTGTACACTTGACCACCGTCGATATATATATGTATAGTATATAACTCGTACATATATATATTTCGAAGTTAATTATTCGTGTGTAAAATCGCCCTGGTGGTTGTAAATGATAATGATATATATTACAGTAAAGGTGCCTATAATAATTGTAATTCGCCTTTATTATAACTGTATATACATCGAAAATCGTGCGAAAGCAATCAAAATAATTAATATTCGAAAGATCAGCCGCCGAACGGTTTTTTATGATAGGTATTCGTTTTCTGAACAATAAAACTGTGATTGTTCGCACGCGATTAATTCTTGACGTGGTGTTCTATAATTATTATTATACAACGAACGCGTTAATAATATTTTGTGTCGGTGCGCGCTAATATACGACGCACTTCGTCCTGTAACGGACAGTTATTTGCAATCGAAACGTACACTGCAGATGATAGTGCATTATACGATACAATCTCGTACGTGCTGCAGTGTAGGTGTCCGCGGGTCCAGAATCGGATGATCGCGGAATAGTCGTCGAACGAATAAAATATGATAAAAAAACGATAAGTCGTTCGCACGTTCGTCCGGAGTTATTCGACTGGCCGTTTATGGTGGTCGAGTCGACATCGGACTGATGCGTCGGTATTACAGGCCGCGAGCTTGTTGAATTGGACGCACCAAGGAAAACGCCCACGATTCAAGCGCTATAATCCGATCGAGAGGGAAACGTACGACGAGGGGGAGCGAGGGAACGTCTGAACTGTAGAGGAGCCACCCGCCGCCGTCGTATAATGTGGTAACTGCAACAGTAACAGTTGTTCGTTTGTATAATTTGTCACCTCGCGTACAATAATATACATATTACTATTATTATTATCAAATAGTATACATATTATACACACCGAGACCGAGTACGTGTATACATATTATATTATTATTATTATTATTATTATTATTATTATACACAGTATGTAACAGTGTTGCACGCGTATTACAATATATTGTGTTACATACGTTTTGATGAATGCGGGTTCATTAAACAAAAATTTACGGTGACTGCCGGGTAAACTACAATGGACGTGTAACTAGCACGTAGAACTCTCCGTAGACAACAAACACTACGACACCGTCGTCATAATCAGCGTCGTTGCAGCACAGTTATACATACACGATGATAATCTTAACCTATTGAAAATTTAGTCACTTCATAGCCTACCGCCTCCTCCGCCGCCGTAAACGTCATCGTTTGGACGCATATTATTATATTATACAGTATATTACTATAAATATTATTATTACGTTTGGGAGCAAGTTTTTTCGATGTGTCTGCCGCGTGTATCGTAACGTATTATCGTATTGTAGGTATTCAGTACGTCAAAGACAAACGAGAAAACGGCACGGAAAACACAATTTATACCATCAAATTGATAATAATAACTATAAGTGGTGTATAGGTGGCTTCCGCGGGGGATGAAGACGATGCGGAGATTGGCGTTAGCGTTTAATGTGAGACACGTGATGGCACGCGGTCGACGAGAGGACACATATATTTTTTCTCCCCCGCGAACACCGACAACCGACAACCGTACCTATATATATATATATATATATATGAAAATGGAAAATGTAAACGTTCACAATTAAAACACTGTCATAATCAATGCGCGTGCGACCGCGGGCGTTTGTATGGTTCACCAGCGATGCAGCGGCGGTACGTTTACACCGTATAATATTGTAATGACGATATGACGTGTGTGCACCTATTGTATAGGGTTTACGGAGCGCGACATTTTACACGAAGTCGGTCTTTAAATTAGGTCTTTGAGCGTTTTTTTTTTTTCGTTAGTGGCGTACGGCCATTATATAAAGCTGCTTGATCGATAACATAATATTATTACCGTCGTCTACCGCTCGGCGGGTAGTTATCGGGCTTTCTACCTTTTCAGACGACGATTCTCCGACGTGTTATACATCACCGTCGAATGAATTTTATAACAATATATTATAATATTATTACGATATTATAGCGGGTCGTCCGGGTCTCGTATACATATTGTATTATTATAAATACGTGTGCGTTTTGTCCGTTGTTTACACTCCGTAACGAGCGATTCGGTTTTTTGACACATGGTCGTCCGTGATGTAGTCGTACAAATCATAATGTATACTCTTATCCGGCAGCGACGGTGCGCTGTATTATTGTTTTCTCACGCACGGAATCCGAAATGCGTTCATTTTGTTCGGGTGATTTTGTTCCGCGGGGGGGATTCATCGGCCGAGCGTAAAATTGATTTTTCCCGTTAAAACGCGGTAACACGACGTAAAACCTTCGATCGCAATGGTCTTACAATTGTTTATTTTTGTTTTTTTTTTCCTAATTTCATAATAACTATGGACGGACGGCGTTTGGTAAGCCGAAACTACACCAACAACACTGCTGCACAAACAACCCATCATATTGTGTTACTTTGCAGCGTTATAGGTTAAACAATTTAATTAATTTTTCTTACGAATACTGCTGGATATCGACCTCCTCTCCCCATTCAATCGCCCTTTTTCCGACTCGGATCGCCAAACATTTGAACGATTGTATTGTTATTAGATTTATATATATATATAGAGAGAGAGAGACATAATATAGTATACTTGATGTTAAATAGCATTGTCGAAACGGCAGATGTGGTGACAAACGGCAAGTGGATTCGCTGCGGTGTTGCCGTTGTGTCGTTATTATTATTATTATTATTATTATTATTTCGATCACGGGAGTGTTTCACCAGTGACTCACATGATAAATAATAAGAAATATTATAATAATAATTATTATCTATTATATCACCGTGACTTGCGACTTACTCGCTTGTTGACACTATCAGAAAATATCGTGTTACTATGAAATATATAAAATGTCTGTAGGAGTATTATACCTCTAGAACGATTCGACGATTTCGAATGGATTGTAACGCTAGCATCAATATCTTAATAAAACTCTGTTTTCGGATTTACATACATATTCCAACCGCAGACGTTATAAACCGCGAAAGAAAATAATAACATTACAATTTCATCGAAATTATATCGTAGCTCTCGTTTGCTTAATATATAATACAATATAATGTATGTATAATTCACACGTGCCCACGTCCACCAAATAATGTGACCGCAACGGTTTTTGTTTGTAAATAATAATTTTTTATTTGATATTATAATATACCGATGGTTTTATAATCGATATATGTTTTCACTTGTTATAATATTATCGATTGTTTGATTTCAATCGATACGGAAAAAGTTCCTCTACGAGTATAATGTTCTAAGAATGGTCGTTATAATATTGTGTATTTCCTTTTCCCGAAAACGAAGCAAATTCCCGTAAAACGGAAGTCATTTGTTTCGATTTCAACAACGACGACAAACCATATTATAATATGTTTATATTGTTTGTAATATGCCAATAACCGGTCCGCGGTAATGCGTCGCGTTACAACCGTAAAGCGTCTTTTTCGATATTTTCCAATAAGCAATCAGTATATACACAACATACTGTATGTTTTGAGAATTGACAACGTACACAGTGTACGTTGTCAATTCTCAAAAATCGCAGTCCGGACGACTTTATACAGTTTGCGGTTAGGTTGCACATTATAATATTATTGTGATAGGTCATGACGTGCCGTATATTACACAATTATGTAATATTATTGTATAATATAATGTAATGTCATGGCCGGCGGCGTGTGCACAATGCACAATTGCGCAAATTATGCGTCGCGTCGTCGGCTTAAATTTCGGTTTAAAATGCATTACAGTATAGTTATCAGTCGTGTACGGTAATACAATATTATTATTTATTTCGTTTGATTTCGTTTGGAGCAATTCCGCGAACCTGCAGACCAGCCCCGGTAAAGGGTCATTCGAAAGTGGCGGCCCGCCGTTCTGGTAATTCTCGTATTTTACGTGTTGTCCGGCGCACATAATATACGTATACATAATGCGTTTCGTATGATAAACTGCCGGTATACACCAGCCAGTGGGGGCGAAATACGACATCCTCGCAAGATTTGAATACAGACTATTACAAACGTTGTAAAAACGCGTTTTACGATGTCGTTCCTATAGCATTATTTATAACTACAAAAATGAAAACACTTCGGTAGCTTTTATTCGACTCCCCCGCCACACTTTACCGCCATCACTGCCACCGCCGCCGCCCCGTCCATGTCACAACTTGTTATCCTTATTTTTATTTTACCTATTTTACTATCGTGTTGTTTTAAATGGTTTTTTTTTTCAATTTAAATGTCATGCTCGTTCATAATATACTATAATATATAGTGTACAGATATACCTATATACTTGATATAATGTTCTGTATCGTAACGCCGTGTTAAAAAGAAAGACGCGTGTATATCGACCTCGACGGTTTTCGATGATAAACCTGCTGCAGCTGTTCGTATAATAATACGACCAATGACAGTTTTAACAAAACACAAACAAAATATACTGCCTACTCTCCACCCCAGTACATAGTCACGGTATTGAGCAACAATCGGCCCGCCAGAAATGTAATTAATCGTAAATAAAAATAAATGTTATCAAATTTTAATGTTTTTTCTATATTCATTTTTCCATTAAACCAGATCGATTTCTTTTGAAAAATGAAATGTAGCGTGTCTCGATGATTACATATCATTATACTTTGGTACGGCGGTCTATTATTTTATGATGAATACTAATAATTCGAAATGGTGGTTGAAATTGTTCAGCGTTATTATGTACTTGGTCAACTAGCTATACCTAAAATTAACTGGGAAACTTTTTACATGAAGTGATTGAAAATCATAAAATAAATTATACCGCAGTTGGTACCCTAAGTAATTTTGTTTTAACGAGGTTGGAAATATGTCCTTTTTTAAACTAATGTCTGATAATTGACCTAAAATTTGTTTAATTAATATTCATTGAATTTAAAGTGGTAATTAATTATTCAAGTTCATTCAAATGGTTTTTTACGAAACAAATGTAATATGTTATAATACACATTAGTCATTAATAATAAACTTCTTATAGACTAAAATATGATATACTACATGTCCGTTTCAGCTGGTACCTGCTAACAGTCTTTAAAAATAATAGTCTATCGATTATTACGAACAGTGTATATCTCTAATAGTACCTATTTAATATTTATTATGATTTATAGGTAATGATATAGTATGAAATAATAAATTGAATGGCGTTGCATTAAATTCGTGTTAAAAAATAATTTTTCTTAATCGAAAATAAGTTTTTTTTTTAAATATTTATCACAATAGGTGTCTATTGATTGTAGTTGTTTATTATAATGTGATTTCGTTTTCTTTTTCGAATATTCAATATGCCAACAATTATTAGCGAAGGAGAGAAAAAAGACGTATTGCTTGGATTTATGCGTGTGTGTGTGTGTAATTTAACGACATAACTGATTTAGTTGGTACTCAGAACTACTGTGCTGGTTTATTCATTTATTGAATAAGATGTAAAGCTCTGCAGTATAATATGTAATCCACCGGGGTTTTATCGCCGAGTAACTCAAAATCCTCAAATAAATTACAATAATTATTGTGCGGCCGAGAGCGAGATGGAAAGAGTGTGTGAGTGTATGTACGAGTGAGTGAGAGGGAAACTTTGTGTAGAGTATTGTTTACTCCGCAATCTATTCTTAGCATTATACTCAAGCAAGAAACAAGGACGAAATTAACATATTTATTACATTAATATCAGGCCATCCACTGCCCGCGACTCACAGCTCGCCCTACCCTCTCCACCACTGTCGGTGTTCGTAAATATTACTAAGCCTTCTCCAAATAACATTTAATAACCCCCTTCCCGTATTATAGCAAAACTACTTTTCTCGTCCAATACCTACCCACTGTTTGTAATACGCAACGCCGCTAAAACTTTTCGTTTTGATTTATGCATTATTGTTTTTATCTTGTCCCGACACCCCTGCACCCATCCACCGCAACACCGACGCCTGCGGCCTGCGACGGCGTTCCCCCGGCAATAACCATAATGGACTACCGGGGGAAATTTTAGGTGTCCACTGGCTGTTCCTAGCGAATATAAATTAGCGGTTTAAGAACATACTTAAATAACACCAAATACTAACGTACGATTTCTTATCTGCGAATTTTTATTCACACTCTGCCAATTCTTCTAATGGAAATATAAATTACAATATTACATTCGTGTTGGAATATTTGTGATTTAAACACATTACAAATAAATAAAAATATGATCGCCCGAAAACAGGTCGAAGTGTTCAATTTGAAAAGGACAAAATGAAGAAATGAAAAAAAAAACGGTCGTCGCGGTTATTTAACGAAATATTGTCTACGTGGTTTAAATAAAAACGGTATACTTACCAACCATAATATGTATTAATATCATATTATAATAACGACAGTGTAAACACAAAAAGACACGTTTATTTTGTAATACTTGTCGAGCAGATGAAAAATATTTTCATAAAGTCAATATAAAATTAATAAAAAAAAAAAAAAAAAACTGTAATAATAATGTTATAATTTATAATGTAATATTTATATTGTACGTATAGTATAGGTAGATGGGACGAAAATGATTAATTTTTCGTGTATCTACATTATTTCGTCTGGCACGTTTTGCAATAAATTATAAAGCATTATTACTTATATATATACGTATCATGATAACCCACGATTACATATTATTATTATTATTTATTGCTAATAATTAACAATAATAAATTAATGGCATAGGGTCAACATTAATATTAATTATTATTTAAAAACCATCTAAATTTTTATTAATTTATACAAAGGAAAATATTGTACAAGAGTTGCGTACTTACTATACCTTATTATTTATAGTGATAATATTATAGAAAACTTTTTTTTTTGTTAATTGAAATATTATTGATAATGTATAATACATGTAATAATAATATTATGATTTAATTTATAATATTTAATTTTTTTTTCCAGGTAAAAGTCTATGTAAAAAATTATTTTTAATTTTTTCCTACCCGTAACGACTACACGCGTCTCATAACGTCCAGGTCTAGGTAAAACGTGAGTATATTATATTATTATTTTTCACGAAGTTTGATGTAGGAAAATAATCATACGACAACGTATCAAAATATGTAAATCCTGTAAAACATGGCATAGAAATTAGTTGTAAATAATGTACCTTGTTCCGTTTCTTTATTATTTTGTTGTTATTAAACTTGGATTATAGTAGTTACGTTGAATTATCTTGCAAATGGTATAAGCACATAAATTTCGAACGTTACAGGTAATCAGCCACTGCATGCAATCAATGCATCAATTTGATATTATTAGATTAAATTATTAACTGTTTTATTTTTAAATTTTTTTATTTGTATTTTATGGCGATAATGCGATTTTTGAAAGTCTCTTGGGTTTTAATCAACGTTACAATTTTATTTCACAAAGTTTGTCAACGATTATGGCAATATAGTCTTAATGCATTCCGAACAAAAGTATAATTTAAATATTCAAGTTCGACAATATAACAATATAGATATATCAATATTAACATTAATATTTTTTAAAAGTTGTATTCTCCCCTCTGTATTATTTATTAATATAATATTGTCTGTGACACAAAAGAGAATTGTATTATAAACTTTAATTATAGTTTGAATCTGCCGTCCCAAGTTTGATCTCTAAGTCCTTAATTTCATACCCCATCCATTCATACCTGGCTTCTAGCCATTTTCATATACCTACAGGATTAACGAGAAACCCAGAAAGTCTGCAGAGGTTAAAGTGAAGTATTGCTTTATAGATCGCTATGAATGCATTCGAAATGAAAATATAGTTATACTTCAGATTGACCTATATTATTTTCCATTCAGACCATACATGAAGAATTTTCAGTGCATATTGTGTGGAAAATAATAAATTACTGCAATGACTGGAAAAAGGGTCTTGATGATATATAAAACCAAGCTCATATACTTAAAAAAAAAAAACCAAAATATTTGACTAATTAAAATGTTACAACGTAGATTTTTTTCTCTTTTGTGTATTTTATTAAAAAAATAAAAAACCCTTATTAATTTTATTTTAAAGCCAACTGACCTTTTCATTTTAAATCTAAATCTAAAAAGTAGTTTCAATGTAAGAATTTTTTATTTACCATTATAATTTATAATATATACGTCGTCACTCGTCATTAATGTATTTTGATCACGTCGACGCAAAGCATAAATAAAACATATTACTAGATATAGTCCATCCACACACGCGTATTATTATATATCTTTATAAACGTAATAATTTATTTATATTATATATATTACAGTAATATACATCCTTGTTTCGTATACTTATAAATTATAATATTATCGAACTTGAGTCCACGTCACATTATCGCTCTGTTATCGCTTATGTTAAAGCTTAAACGTCAAGAATAGAATTTGTTTAGGTACTTATTTTTATTCTCTCCTGTGCATGCAATCCATTGTGTACTCGCTGTAAATCTAATGAGTGATACATATTTAACAATGTTAATTCATGGCATGTGGTAGTTATATAGTTCCCGGAGTAATAATATAGGTGTATGCAGATGCAATGTTATTATATATAATATGAACGCGCGTTGCCCCGCACCCTCACACAAAAATGGACTTTGCTCTTAGAACGAGTTGCGTACAAATTTCAAAAATGGTCGTACAAATTTATACCAATTACGTACTAATTATACATAGTAAAATATTAATTATTTTTAGAAGCGGGGGGGGGGCGACGTAATGCACGTATAATATGATGACTATACGATACTGAGAATAATTCGAGAAGAACAACTGGTTCGTATACCTTGGTACTGTAATAGTTATCGTCGATAATCGAAAATAGGTCGATTATATTATTCATTCGTGGTGAACTGCTGGTACTACAGTCATCGTTGCAGTTGCTGCACCGCGTGATTGACGAACATTTCAAACCAACCGCGGAATTCGCGTGCATCGGATAATCGATCGTATATATATATATATATATATATATACGCGTCTACGATCCATAAACAATAAATGTACTATGACGTTCAGAATTATAATTCCGCACGTACCTATATTATATTACCTATACCGGCTATACCGCGCGTCAAAGTGCGGACCGCGCGTACACAAAAATCGAAGATTGCACTGTCCACGAATTAAATTTACATAATATACACATCTTCGGCAGTCAGCACATGTTACGCTGTAAGTACTTAATTATTACGATAACAAGAATAATTTTTGGATATCCAGACGATAAGTGCAATTTTTTTTCGGCCGCTCGTTGATGTTGACACGCCATCGCGTCAGCCATTGACTTTCCGGGAGCCACCACTTTCGCTATCATCCCCTCGAAACCCGCACGCACGATAGTTCCATTTGTCATCGGACGGGCCATCGCGCGTTATCGGGCGGCTGCCACGCAATCGGTACAGTACTCGCTCTATGATATACTTACCTATACGTGTGCGCGCCATCATAATTCACATCACGGCGATTGCGTCTATATAATATTATAAATCGTAAATTATTGTTAGATACGTTTTTAATGGGACATATATATTATAATATACATGTACATACCGTATAGTAGTATTATAATATACGTTTGCAGAGCTCGCGCGTATACGTTATTATATATATTAAGGAGTATTTAATGGACGTACCGCGGAGGAGAAGTCCGTTTGCGTTTAAATAGGAATATCAATTTATTTGACGTGTCCTGCCCGTCGATTTATTGCACGTGCTATAATGTATTCAAACGAGATCGCTGTATACATACACCGCATTTATATACAACAATGATTTTACAAAACGATAAATACGAACGTGCCACGCACACACTAGACCGAACCAGATGAACTCGCCGCCACACACATGTGCGGGCGCACCGACTGCACTGCACACACACACACACACACACTACATATCATTATAGTTATTATTGTTATTATTACTATTGCAGTATATACCGTAGTCTCGTTTGTACCATAAAATAAGTGTTATGTTTTACATCGACACCGTGTTTGCATACGGTTCCGCGAAGACGACAAAACTGTAATAATATCATAATATAGTCTTCCAAAACTCGGACGAACGACACGGGTTGTAGCGAAAACCTATAAATATGTGGTGCGACGTGTACACCTGAAGAGCGGACATTATTGCTGTATACCACTTACGGGGGATCTGCGGTTGAATAAAACAGAAACGGACTGTGTATACGTTATATTATCCAATATACGATTTATGTACCATGTTGGCTTATTCCGTCCCTGCGCCACCGCCGCGGATGCAGACATGTTCTACTTCACTCTCTGCGTTCGTCCGTTTGGCAAAGCGCCACGTGAATACACCCCTGAAATTACAAAAGCTGAAAAACGAAACAAACGAAAAATAAATTAATTTAATAAATCTTCGTTAATCGAATATACAGTCCAGCGGGGTCGGAATGGAATAATAATAATAATAATAATAAACTATTTATTTTGGTATAACAAACACGAATTGTTTTTCAACTATATAATATATATATAGTTTTTTTTTGCACCCTGTTCTGCAGACTTCGACAGGATGACACCTTACAACTATCATTATTTATTAAACCAATTAAATATAATATTTGAATACTCTCGTTGCGTATATATTATTATTTATATATATATACAACGTAATTTATATACGCAGTTTAATCGATGTCGATACAATACAATATATTATCATTGTTCAAACCTGCAAAAAGGGATAAGATGAGACGGCTAGACAGTCAATTTCGTTGTGAATATTGTGATAGAGTGCGGTTTTCGAGGTAACTCAATATGTTATACCGTTTTCAAACGTTTCTTTTATTGTAGTGACAAAACGACAGTGTGTTTCGAAAACTTCGGCGGTATAGCACATAAATACATAATATTGGAGTTCGCCACCCCACCAGTCCTGCATCGCCGTCGAAGCTTATCGTTGTACCGGAGTCATCGTGATATATGATCTAGCGATATGGTCTATACCAGCTGCAGTAGCAGTTAAATTTATGATATTCATCAAAAACATTGTTCCGCCATCATACCACTGATCACGGAGCCTCCAGCCTCATTAATATTTTTGTCCTGGAATCCATTCTTTTATTAACCATTCCAAGAGTTATGATTGTAACTTATTACAGTAATAACAATGCCTGCAGTGGACGATTTTGCTATTAATTATTGCTATTCCGCCGTCGTCGGGTTTCGTTCACTGCGGCTAGATATATAGGCCGGTCGTGAACTCGCGCACATAGACCAATGAAGGTTTTCCGCGAAACCGGTTTCGTGGGGATACACACACATGCTTGTATGTGTACTAATATTATTAAACGAACACGATACATAATGCGAATTTCTTCCGATGGATTCTTATTCGGTTTGTTGCCTTATTCTCTGGCGGACCGATCGCAAGTTAGACGAAGGTGGTGGTGGCGGTGGAGGTTCATTTAGCGTGGAAATGTGCAGACATAGTGGGTGTGTCGTAGTGGGGTGGGAGGGGGTGAAAAATCGCGTCGGACGAGGAATAAATTACACACGCGGCCGCTGAACAATGCGAAACATTCGCCGTGTATAACACACACACACACACACACACATATATATATATACGCATTAAACGCTGCGAATAAAAACTGCAGTGCTTATATGCACGTGTATATATATGTATAGCTGGCCATGACCATTCCTTCGTTTGACATGATCAATTTTTAGCAACATAACTTACTCGTTTGTACACATTATATAATGTATAATATCGTCTTTAGAATTGATCGCTCGTGCACTCAGCTGATTTATATATCCACTTGGGATCATGTACAATATACATGATGGTACTATATATTTATCATATCATATACCTTGCTATATATATATATATGCGCGCGAAGACCTCACGCAACTTTTTAAGATTCTGCAATATAAATCCGACATCGACACTCGTGTCAAAAATCGATAGTCTCTCCCCCCCCCTCAGCGTTTGTTCGCGTAAATATTATCTATATATATATATATTAAAGAGAAAAAATGTGGTGTATAAAAAAGGCAAACGTGACTGACAACAGTATAACGCGTCCGGTGCGCTACAATTTTTTTGAACATCCATTACATATTATAGTGTATAGCAGAACACGTTTATAAAATCGAACAGGGAAATTTTTTAACGGAATTTCCGACGCGAATTTGGATTGACCAATGTCGTTGATTTGTTGTCGTACGGTATAATAATTCGTAGTTCGCGTACCGAAATGGAACTATATAATACTCCGCTGTTGCTGTGTATCTGCGTTGTTAAAGTAATAATTATTTTATCGGTGTGATTCGACTCGGATCTGAAACTCTGCTGAAGCCTCTCCGAAAAAAAAACGTTCACGTGCTTTGTTAAAATATTCGATGCAGCAGTATACGTGATCTTTACAGTATAATAATACAAGTATATGTTCATTCGCGGTCTATACCAACTTCTCTGCTACAGCTATTATAATACATTTATTATTTTATTACCTTCATTTTTTTTCTTCAAACATTACGGCAATTATACCTGTACAGTTTATAATACTAATATTGCTACTTTAATAAAAATATTAATAATAATAATGTCATAGAGTTCGTCGTTGTGCAATGTTTCGAAATCGTTTACTCCCTAAAAATTCCTCGCCGCTTCATTGATCCGATTATATTATATAAGTAGATTAATTGGTTTTAAGTGACATTCAATTATTAAACGTCCGATTACAAAATATTAAACTGTAGAAGTCGTGAAAATATAAACTCCCGACCGTTATTTGTAGGTACATAAAATATTATTACAATAATATAATAATATAATCGTTTAATGGTTTTGGAGATTTTAACGTAGATGTATAATAAATAATAATAATGTTATATCGAAATCGTGGATCACACATACCGACACGTCGTCTTCTCAGTTCCAAAACGCTCAAAGTAAATTTTTTTCTCGGATTCGACAGTTCAACGTCGTAATATCACGTTTGTCGGACGTTTAAAACGCAAGCGATTCCGCGTACACCAAATATTCAATACATCACATCCTCGCGTGTAGCAACAAAAGTATAATCCCGTAAGAGCCAATAACTCAAAGATGAATAATAAAAAAATTAAATTAAAAACGACTTGTAAATTCTGTTTTAAGCGTATATACCTACACTACAACGTGGACAGTAAATATATTATGCGTGTAGTTATTTAAGCGACAGAACAATAAGTCGACGGGCGCACAATAATAGGATAAGTTTATACGTCATGTACGATGTATACGTATACGTATTTTATTCATTCACGTCATACGCGCCAATATATATTTTGTAGATATTATGCAAACGGTCAGTTTTGTGCATATGATAATTATTTTGGTTTATTGTAAAACGCGTTATGGGACGGGTTCAACCGTATATATCCTACATAATATACTTATAAATTATAAGTACTTACGTTATAATCATCGGACGCGAGATGAGACCCACTCGTTGGCATCTCATCTCGCCAAATTATTATAATACGCGTGTCAAATATTCGGCATGACGTTTTCATAATTTTAAATATCACTTTAATACATACAGCAACGTTTCATTTACTTTGGCTCTTCACCAATATTTGGTTAACAAATGTGCAATTTTATCCATTGTAAGTAGGTACATTTATTTAGTTTTTCTAAAGAGTTGTCGAGCCAAATAGATTTAGCTCGCTTATATCTATAATACATTAGTTACAAAAAAGATGGCAGTGATGTGTCGCATGATGATGTTTGTATAGAATTTTAACGTCAGAAAATTCGACAGATTAGAGTAATCACAATATTAAATATTATTATAAATCGTAAACACGCACCTATACCTATTAATATAATAATATTGTAGGTATGTATGTATATAGGCATATTGTTGCAATGCAATTGATGACATTACCAAATTATTTTATTTGCAAGAAAGAATTGACAGTTTGTCAAGTTTAAATTTTGAATCGAAAGATTAAAGAAATAAACCACTCTACCGATCTATATAACTATCTAAAGTGAATAATAATATTCTGATTTCTGTAAAATCACAGCGAAACACCTATAATAATGCATTATTATGATATTTTTTTTTCTATTGTTTCTGACGTTCTTAATATCTATATCAAGTAGAAAATGATAATAAAAAAAATAGTTTTGGATCTCATCGATTGAATTGCGTCATATATTTTTTCCAGAAATCCAAATAAAAAATTGGCGCATAATAATCTATACGCGCAGAGAACAATAAAAATGTACATATGTATTATTACATCAGTTCGGGGGGCTATTGATCATTTTTTTCATTCCCCGTCATTGTAGTTCTTGTTGTTTTCGTTCTACGTCCAATGACCGACGTGATGTCGTGGCATATTTTTGTAATATCTGTGTGTGTTTTTTTCTACACCAACAGCTTTACTGTATTTAATATTGACGTAACGCACGTTTCGCCGTAAACGCTGCCATCGTGTCTCGTTTGAAATATTTGTAATATTTTCGTCGTAATCTGGTCCGCAGACGTACACGATTTGTTGCGATCGAATATATATATTATTAATTAATATAATATGCATCGTTACGAGCACAAGCACGTGTATGTGTAGATAATATTGTATTATATAAATAATTAATAAATTTCCGTTTAATCTCACGTGTTCCAAAATAACTGCGATTGCTAAGTCTACACTTACGGCGTAAGTAATTAACTTCAATACATAATATAATATGTAATGTAGGTATATTATTATAAGCATACGGCTGGAATACAATATATATATATATATATATATATAAGTAAGTAGGTGTGTTTTCAGTAGTTGCGAGTATTTGCTTTGTTCGGCTAATAAATAATAATTTGAGTCTAATATTATGTGTAGTAAAACAACTCTAATACCAATATTATGTATGTAAACCGGCGAAATGCGAATTATTTTCATTTTAAAACCGTCGATGAGTCATGGACATGTTATTGGCTTTGTATGTTTAAGTTTAATTTTCTTGGTATATTAATAACGCTCGCAGTTTTTAAAAATGTATGCTTGTAAACTATAATTATTGATAAATAATTAATTGAACAAACAACACATTTTTCAATACAAAATAAATTACATATTTGAAAAGTTAATTCTCACAATATATAATACACAGCAACATAACGTAATTTCATTATAATAAATCGATAAAGTAAACATTTGTTTGTATTTATACTTAAATAAAATAATATATGTATACATATACGTTACTATATATAGTGTTTTTAAAAGAACAAAATATAAGTTAAATGTTTGGATAAGTTATTAAATTTATCTTTTATTATTATTATTATTACTACAGAAAAAAAATAATGTTATTTCAGTAAATACAAAATAATATGCGGGTAACATTATATAGGTACCTATTGTATAATACTGCGGCCTGCAGAGATATTAATTGGATTAGTGTAATGGAGAAAATGCAATTTTTATCTTCTTAGACTTGGTTAAAACGCAAACTGTTGGAATACCATTCATTTAAGTTGATTTTTTAATCATGATTGTTTTATATAAGATATACTTATTACCTCTGTACAAAAATTAGATACTTATATAAATGTATGATTTTTTAATCATTTTTATGATTGCTATTTCAAGCGCAACTTTTCTCCAATATGCTACTTGAAATATAATGTAATGAAATATCGAAGCCCATCGTTTGAACGTTTTCGAAACTGATGAAATACATATTTTTATCTCAGAACGTAGCTAGTACGGTGGTAATAATTATATTCAAATATTTGACTTTGAACCGGGAAAACATGATTTTTAAACAATTATAAACGTTTCATTATAACATGGAATAACGAACAGACATCTCTAACAATTGATGTAGTAATAGCATTTATGTCTATTGTTGTCGTGTTTTGTAGGTTATTATTAATTCGAAAGGGTTTGTTTAATATATACGTATAATTAAAATAGTAGTTTTTTTTCTCCCAAGACGTGTCTACATGTTCATACCACGGTATTTCGGTGTCGTGAGTTTGTACAAACATACGTATTATAGGTATTCGATTTTTTTCCTTTCGTTTTTATCGGTTTAAAATCTTAGAAAAAATAAAAAATAGTTTCTAATATATTATTATATGGTACACCTCTAATAACCATACGATACGTAAATATTTAAAAACTCGTTTCTTGATCGCATTTTACCCGTAACCCAATATTATTTGATGAATCGATTAAGTTTAAAATTAAAATATTATTAATATTTAATGTGTGTTTATTTATGATAATATCATACTATTTCAGTGAGAAGTGTTGTGCTGACTGCAGTGCGCTGGTCAATAATTATAAGAAAACTGATTAATATCGTACCTACCTATATTGATATGAATTTATGATATTATGTTTATGTGGTGACTGGAATTTGCATAAACTCTGTGCAGTAAATTGAACGTTTTACGTGAGCTATAAAATTGTCTTAGAACACAAAGACTCCTCTAATAAGCAGTAAATATATATATTTTGCCGGTTTTTCAGGTGTGATGAAGATTAGAAAAAAAAAACAGGTTTAACAAATGATATTACTTCACGGCATTTCTATATACCTTCGGAAAAGAATTCAGTTACTGTTACGAAACCAGTTTCGATACTCAGTCGTGACATTTAAAATTATTATTATTATTTTTTTTATTATTAGTTATCCGTCTATGATTTTATAATTAACACATTTTTCGATAATTTGGTTTCTCTGTTTTTTATCGCTGTCGCAGGGAAGTAATTGATAAAGTCTTGTACCACTTGCATCGGGACGCATTCCAAAGTCCAGCAGTCACCGACACACGACGTATGTAGGGTTAAACGGTACGAGGTGTACTCGAGGAAAGGCGTGCATATAAGTAGAATTTCAGTCTATTAGTGCTTGCACGCTATGTACCGATCGTCGCACAAGGCGCGATTATACTTAAACGTCCCGAAGTCCGGTCTACGGGGTGACAGGGTTGACAGGTTTTTTTTTTTTTTGTTGATAAACACGCAATTTTTACTCACGTTTACTCCGCGATGGACACCACAGTGATATACCTATTCATCGTAATAATATGATAGATAACAGGTATCCGCATTGGCCACGCGTATCTACAAATTTGGTGGAGCGGTGCCGGTAAAATTTTTTTTTATCACCGACTAGATATCTATAACCACTTACGGGGATTAACAACTGGACCATATTTCGGCATGTCTGTTCCGAATAGGAAAGCGCGTCGTTAAATTCATCCCGGTATGAAAGAACGCCGGGGTCGGTTTAATTAAGAACCATTAACATGCCACGGCGGAGTCACCGCTACCGCCCGGACTAGCAGTCTTCGTCACCCCATGCCCCGCGACTACCACCTCTGCCCTCGTCTTACCGCATTTAACAAACAATGGAAAGTTATTTCAGTCAGGCGACGGCACTGCTGCACGCGTCTCGTCAGAGCCGTCCCCGATGAAAAGCCTTTCACGTTTTCGGTATATAACACACGAAATATACAATAATATTATGTGTGCTTTACAAAGCCAACGACAAACGGAAACATTTTAATTAAACATTGACATCGTCGTCATCGTCCTCGTCTTGTCGCGTATTATTATCACGCACGACATAAAATCAAAATAAATATAATAACATCACAATGGTGTATAAATTATATACCCAAATAACATGTACGGTGGCTACATATACGTCTTTTTGTTTGATAATAACGTTGGTGTTTATCATGGAGTTCTAACGTGATAACGCGAGTCAACGGACGTGCCTAGTTATAAATTTATTATAATACAACAATGATCGCGTGCGTGTGTGTGTGTGTGTGTGTGGATAACACCTAAAGTGTTTATAATCGGTTGCGCTTGCGATCGGCACAAAAATCAAATAATAAAACATTTTTTACCACTCATCCGCGAGAGTGAACAAAATAAAAAAAAAGTGTACATTTTACGCTACAGCTGTTTAATCTGATGCACTATGGACAGCGATAATAAACCACCCCGTTCTCCGGTCGTTCATTGAAGACATTTGTTTCTTTTTCAAGCGTCATTGTAATATATAATATTATGATGTATTTAATTGAAATTGGCTGAGATTTGACAGACTACCCTTCGAGGGAAGGTAGGTCGGTCGGTGGTATGCTGTATAGAAAATTGGGGTGGGGGGACTGTGCATGTCTCGCGCCGCAAAGAGTTATTTCTGAGAAAATCGTGTTGCACGTCTTTTCCAAATCTCATTCTATTAAAAGCTGCCACGGTGAGGACGAAATTTACGGTGCAAGTTTTGATAGTTTAAGTTTAAACTTTACGTCCGGGGCCAAAAGCTCCGCGCACTGCTCCCATACACACTCTGCCCGCTCCACCCGTTCGCTCCTCATCACCATACTCCTCGCACTCCTACACATCTACCACCCGCGAAATGAAAAGTTTCCCTTTAGATTAATGTTAGTAGCAAAGTTTTAATGTTTAATAACGAATAAATTCTTCAAGTTGTAGCTTTTATATTAAAGTTTTGTACACCGTAATTACTTTTGCCAATGTGAATTTTTTTCCAACTCAATAATAAATACATACTTTACACATCAAAAGTTTTTCGCAAAGGTCGGGTGGTTTTTGTGATTCCTCTGTGGTCCTGCTGGCAGCAATCGCCGTCTAACCCCTTTCGTGCGCGTCCATATATAATTTTTGTAACTGCAATCCTGCATCACCTAACGGCGTTTATCCGATTGATTCTTATTGATAAAAACAACATTAATAATTATAATATTGTAACAACTATAAAAGTCTGTAATATCATGGTGACTATAGTACAGTAGTACGTACTTTTGAGTACCTAACCTAACCTTACAATTGAGTAAAATAGTTAATAATGCGACGATTTTAACATAATATTATAACTTATATAACACGGTATTAGGCCACGGACCTTTGTCTGTATAAAAAATGTCACAAGAAACAAATTTATATATATCCAAGTTATTCGATTCATGATATGAATAATAATAATACTATTTTGTAGTCGTGTATATAAAATATAAATAATACTCATGTTATCACGTTATTCTGTTGAAGACGATAAAACAATATTGCAACTATACCACAGCAATTTATAATATTATAAAGACCATCATAATATATTATATAATATACGAGTAGAAATATACTTGTGGGATTTTTTGCAATCGTTTGCTCATACTTCTTACTCGTTTATCGAACGAGGTTACTACACGACCGTTGTCGTAATTAAAATTCGTTCCATGTTGCACACTAATAATACAATTTGCATTCGACGAGATAATTTTTAAAGTAATTAGGTTAAAAACACATACATACACACAGACGTCGTCGTCGTTTCTAAGTGCTTATTAAAGAACGATCAATACGACAGGCGACGGAAAATCGGACAACGCTATCTAGCAGCCGCAGAAAAATAATAATAACAATAATTTAATTATTATAATTATTATTTTTATTAAAAAAAAAAAAAAAAATCATAAGGTTTCGTTTAAATAATAAGATTAAAAAAAAAACCAACAGCTCTTTACCGTGTGGTTTAGGGTCTTCACCTCCCATCACCTCTCCATTTTGATGATCGAAACGTAAATATAATATCGCGACCTCCATAACAGCGACGCCGTCGGACTTATCATTCTATATTATTTTCTTACAATATATCATGTCCGAGCATTTAATAACTATCTATTCCTGCTCAAGTACTTCATTTTTAATAAAGATAAATTAATCGTCAAAAATAAGAAAAAGGGAATCACACACGATATCATGGCCGTTATGCGACTACGAGGGTTCTCGGAGCAATATTGATTTTTGCTTCTTTTTTTTCGCCCCCTACGCGATGCCGACCTTTCATGCGATGATTGAAGTGCTGTGCATACTATTATATGCATTCGCTCTTCAGACGGTCCACCCGTCTAACCCTCGGTGGTTCTTTCCCTCTGTAATTTTCCATCGGATACATTTAATAATTAATGATCGTCTGCGTGCATACATGTGCGAACGTGGTACTTTATATCCCAAAAGAAGGTTTAAAAAGAAGAGATGTGGGAAAAAACAACCGGCCGTTATGTAGGTCGCGGGCAACCCTATATAATGTACTCACCTACAACCTACTTACCAGTTAACTTATCACAGCTATATACCGTCGACGCAGCGACGATCAAACTAAAAAGTATGACATAAATTGTTTGTTTAAAAAAAAAAATATTATAATATATTTTGATTGTTAAAATTATGTTTGCGATTTCAAAGGCTTCGATATCGGTAGTGTTCTCTAACTTATGTGTGTATATGTACAACACTGTATTCGTCAAAGTTTCTTCAAAGTATGAAACTTATAACTATTTTATAATGCATAATAATTTATTAGTTACCTATACGTATAAAATACCTTTATTCAGTAGGTAAATAGAAATAATGATATGTTTCGAGTTTATGGCAATATTATACAACATTATAATTAAATTAAAAAAACAGCATATGCAAAATGTAAACGAAAGTAGGGGGGGGTTCTTTTGAGTTTTTGATAAGACAAACAATGATTATATAATAATAAATTGTTTTAATTAGAATGTATGAGACAACTTCCGTTTTACTGTTTGACGTCCATTGTGTTCGTTAACCGACTTTTTATGGAAATCCCACAGTGACCTAGAAACGTCATTCACTCATTTAGTCACTATTCACTCTGAGTGTAACTTATTTTTAATTACAACTAAATATTTCATTTTTCTGTGCCGTGCATAATGTAATGAATGTTTGAAGTTCTCGGAAGAAAGAAAAACAATCTCAACCGTTTCAGATACCAAACATAAAATTTGCATGAAATATCAGACGTTAACGATTTTTCTCGAATTAATCTAATCGTTTAACTGGATTTAGTGCAGAAAACATTGAAAATTATAACTTTGAATTACATTTTAAATTACTTTTGAAACGTAACACACATACACTCACAAAATCCATTTAAAATACGTGCATTTTTTATTTATTTTATTTTCGTTGCTGTCCTCCTCTCCGATACTATAGGTCTGGAATCCATTGTGAATATACAATTACGTTGGTAAAATAAAAATAACATGATAAATATTTTAATTGAGATCATATTATTATAATATAGTGGACGTGTTGTTCACGCGCTACTTTCCATCGTTATAAAAATATATATAATACGTGCATCGTAGATATTTCGTTTACTTTGAAACTGGTTGTTAATATAAATGTGTAATAATAATAATAATAATAATATTATAATACTGCATATTATTATTATGTGTGATGATGATTTAATGCGGCCACGAGCTGATCAATCACACACATAATACTAAAATATTAATAAACTATAATGGACTTATTGTGTCCGTCATTTTTAGTAATAACTACATTCATTATGTTTGCAGTTTATGTATAATATGTCATTTGGCAGATATTACAATATGCATATTATAGCGTTATTATTATATTATTGTTTTATTCAAGCACTGCGTGTTATTACTGATTCGTCATTTTATCGAAGAAATAGACATTTCGTCGTTAAAACAATATTACGAACAAATCGAAAATAAATAAATAAAATAGACGCCGTACGACCTTTGTAAGTTTTCCACAGCGCCACAGGGACTTAAAAATGTTTAACCAGCTCGACAATAATAATAATAATAATAATAATCGTAAACGGTTCATTATTATAACCGGAAAATATTTATCGATCCTTAATATACAATATACGTTTACCAATAGAAATTTGTGAAAAATCGTATGGTGTCGCTATTACGATGACAAAAAAAATATACATACATACGACAATGGTTACAATACAATTATTACATCATTATAGTTTTACGTTTTTACATAATATTCTGTATGTAAATATATGAAAGAATTTCATTGTTTTTATCGCATTATCGTAAATCACTGACATTACTGTTGCTCAACAGCTTATTTGAACGCGGATTGATACGGCCGTGCATAACGCGATCTAATACGAACGAACTCTTCTTCGGACGGTCATAAAATCAATTAATGCTGTGGTTATCGTCGCGAAGGAACTTCCGAACGCGCCAATCAATTATTCCGAACGTATGTAACAAACGACTCAGTATTATACACATAATAATATTATAACGATATTATTTAATTATTAATTTTACTGATAGAATTATTTTCCAATAAAAAATTACTTATAATAATATAGCTCTTAATATTATTTTTGTAAAATATAGTCGTTTATAATGTGTTATTTTTTTTTTAACTTTTAAACGCATAACATTTATATTATATATATATATATATATATAAGTGTTTAATGGATTTATGAAAATAGGTCGACGTGCAACTTTCTACTGAAACTCGATACACGATAACAAGAATTTTTATCGTATTTGTGTGTGTTGTATTATACATCTACATATATATATATATATATTATAAATATATTTTAATGTACTCATTGATGGCATTCCTCTCTAATATCACGGGGAGAGACACAAGTAGTGTTCGTTATGACTTGTGATATTATTACGTAACGACATCGCGCGTATTGAAATGTCCGATTGTTTATTCTGTTTATGGGCACCGGGAGTGTTGAGTTGTTAAGAAGACCAGTGATCGAGGACCTGATGGGTGGAGATTTTAATGATACTCGTGACCTTGTAGCGAATTCACAAAAACTTGATCAGCGTAGTGCTTCATATTGTACCCACAAAGTCGCGTTACTGACTTTTATTACTTCGTGTATAGCCGAAGTATTATTATTCTTATATCGTCGACACAACGGACCGTCAGCATCGTTTGCTGTTATAAAGTCGTGCGTAAATCATCTGACGCCGTTTCGTCGAACGATTTACGTGTTTGATTGGGCAAATACGTTGTGCGTTGTGGTTTGTGCTTTATATTTGCTTTTGTTTACGAGGAATAGATAAATGATATCCCGTATATTACAGATAGATTTTAACTCAACTTGGCCGGTCAACACTCGTTTGGACTTTTCAACGATAATTATAACGAGAAAAAAATAGAAAAAAGAAAAAAACATAATACAATCGGATAATGGACTAATAAAACTAACGAAACTGGGTCGATTGTGAAAGGTAGAATTGAATTTAAACATAATAGATAAATCATACAGTCCGAATGACCCGAATAATTCTAGTTTGATTTACTTCACTTCTCCGCGACATGCCACCGACAGCTGTTGTCGTTATTGTAGCTGTTTCCTGAATCTTCTCAAACTCAAATGCATAATAGGAAAACGTCATGTTATGTATTCGTTTTCGGTCTTACTTCATATTCTAAACGTATCTATAAATCGAAACAATTCATAAAAAATGTATGTATATATATATACATCTTTTCAAAGCTATTATATCATGGACGACTTTCTCCAGTGATCTAATTACCCAGCTTCGTCGTTGTCGTCGTCGTTGTCGTCAGTCAAATGTGAAGGAACGGAGGAAGAGTAAAAATAATACAACTTATTATGTCATTTCGGTCGTAGTCGTAGTCAATCGTGTTAGTTTAAATTATTTTTCTTGAGACTTTATCCACACATTTTTCTATTTGATTTTTTCCCTCTGCCCTATCACTACAAGTTAAAATTTTATTTCGACTGTTGACTCTGCACGGCCCTCGCTTGTATTGTTTACCGTGGACGTTTTCATGGCACGTACAACTCTATAATAACACACCGCATTGTGGATTTTTTGAACCGATTATAATTTATGTATTACTATACACATTATTATATTATATCAAGCATGTGTGCGATGTACAACTTGGCCGGTTGCAGACGAACAGAGTTATTATAATTGTATACATAATACGTATACCTTTAATATTATTATACACGAATTCGAATAATGAACGTTATTAGAACACAGCGGAGAGGAGAGGTTGTTAAACTTGAATTATTATTATTATTATTATTATTCGTATTAGCCTAGATCTATTTGTAATTCAATTGTTTCATATTATATTAAACGTTATTATAAACCGTTTTTCCTTCCACTTCTATATCGTTCTACGGAAGACCACCTCTGCGGACCGTTACGCAAAAGCCAATGCCCCCGGAGTGTTATTATTGTATTAGCACTGCGTGTGGTATTTGCAATTCAATTTTTTTCTTTGCCATTTCGGATATTATTCAAAAATTACCACAATGAATTATTTACTTATTTTCAAGTGGATTTCATTTATGGAATTTTGAAATTCTTCATCTTTTTTCTATTGCGCACCACAGTCACCAGGCACAGAGGTTTGTTTAATTCTTAAGAAAACTTTTCTTCTGAACGCCAGACGATGGTCTTTATAACACAAATAATTTATCAAACTGACTTTCATTGTAGCTCCATTATTACAATATACCGTGTTATCGTTTAGCAGTATTGTCAGAATTATTATACTGTGATTTACGTGGTGCATTTGTAGATACGGAACTGACAAGACGATAACATCATTAATATGGTTATGTAAACGAAGGAAATCATCGTGAAATTGCTATATTATTATATTTGTTACTTATATTTATAAATATATGTATACATATAATTTTTTAGGTCAAAACATTGTCGTGTATGTAATAGATAACAAGAGTGCAACTTACTGTACCCTTTATGTATAATATTGTTGTTTGTCCAGTATACTTATATATCCACTTATATACATGTCGCGATGACCGATAAGAAACTATGCGAATGCTATACGTATATTTATTATAATGTGTGTATATTTTTATATTTGCGTATAAGACGAAATTTATCGCTAACATTCAACAACAGATCGCGTATTGTACTGGACGCATTTACCGCCATTATCGTGTTACATAATATGCGATGTCATATTGTTATAATTTATAATACAGTTTTGAAATATTGATGGTTTTTTTTTATTATTTTCCTCACAGTATTATTACGCTTTATATCAATATACATTTATGGCGATGTCGACGGTAGGGTAATTTTGGAAGGGTGTGTGGGTTTTCGGCGTTAAAGTAATACTTAGGAATTCGATTATCTTCAGACTCCGGAAACGCAGAGATCGCGCCACGAATCGAATAAACGGCCGTCCGTGCTCCATCGTATATAATTAGCTTTGTGTATCCTAGTGGAAGACGTCAAGACTTGTTGCCTTTTATTTAACATACAATGTATGGAATAGGCTTAACAAGCCGTTACTAATGCATGAATACGATCTAATGATACACGCACGCACATGCGACAAAAGTAGTTTAAATTAGTTGTACTCGACGTGTATTTATACGTTACAATATATTTATATATATATATATCAATCTAATATATATATATATATCTTGTACTCCGTGCAGTTTTATAATGCGCATATTATTATGTATAATGTATGTATAAATGTGCGCAATACATGTATACTTATGTCGATTTTTGTTTTGGCTTGTTACAGGTAAACTATGCACTGACGTCGTGTCGATATATCGAATAAACAAAAGCGACCCCGTACCCGTGAGTGTATTGTAACATGATTATAATATTATTGTGTGTTTCTTTTTCTACTTCTAAACAGCATGCGCGATGATCCGTCGTCCGCAATGCAAATATTCGACATATCTAAAACACGTTATATTATACAGCAACTACACCATCGCTGCCGCCGGTTTTTACAGTAGTGTGGCGTTTAATTTAAAATACTATAACGTTAACTATAATAATAAATTGGGCTTCGGTCGTGTATAATATGTATGTATAAATAAATGTATAAATAAATAATACATTATATAGTAAAATATTTTACACAAAACGGCATAATATGACATAGGAGGACGAAACATTATTGTTGCACAGAATACAATCGTAGTAGTAATAATAATAGAGATAATAATAACGACGACGATGATGGCAATCACACGTAACGATATAACATATTATTTCACTCGTCTCATTCATGTATTTTAATTTCACCGTGTACCTGAAAACGATCTTTGATTGACACGCCAAGGTGTCATTTGTATTCGTCGGTCGTGCTGTAAGCGCACACAAACTATTACTCATCAGCGAAATAGTTAAAACGGGTTGTCGAGAGCTACTGCTTGTACGTGTGGCTCAAGCAGGGCTCGCGAAGTAGGGGTTGTGTGGTGACGAGGAGACATCGCGTGACGAATGAGATCTATTCGGCCGACAGAACGAGAGATCGGGAGAGAATGTACGGAGATTCGGCACCCGATTCCTATTACACACACACGCGATGGGTATTTAACCGTTTTAACCCCGTTGGGCCGCGGGCGGTAACAAGCCGATGTTATAATAGACGCGACAAGACGCGTGCACAAAATATATTAAACTTTCGTCGCTGTTCGTGAACACAATACAAAATCTCAATATTATCTCATTGTAAACAACGCGTACGCGACAGTACAGTGTAATGAATAATATAACTCAACGATAATATTGTAATCATTTATCTCTGGTGTCGAGACAATTATTTTCCAACGATTGACGACGCAGCACCCGGTTCAAGGGTAGTGCTCGGGTTTCTGGCACGCAGAAATGGACGAACACGATGCTAAGGACGCATGACGCTGTGTACATACACAGGACGTACTTGTTGAAGCCCAGCAGAGCGTTGGCATCGTAAAACGTATACGCCACCAGGAACAAGACGAGTTGGCCACCGGCGTAAATCAGACTTGAAAACCATTTCTGTGTGAGACATTTGCGATAGTATTGAATAGTATAATAAACTATATTTTATACATTGTTAAACTATTAACTATGTAATATGTAGTGACGTAATTAACATTTTTTTTTATTTGTGAAAGAAATGTTACCCGCAGCTTTTTAAGAGTATAAAATTAATGGTTTAAGTACATAACAAATACGAACAGTATGATGCTTAAGGAAACCCTCATAGTAATAATATAGAGTTTGATTGATCTCTTTGACGTTATGTCACACAAGCCACTAAAAATTAAACGCGGATAAACGCCCACCTTATTCCCTCACTTATCAACCGAATGAAAGTGATATTTAGTACGAATGTAGACGTGTGCGTTTGTCATCCGATCCGGCGCCGAATATTCGCACACATTAGAATAATATTGGTTTATTATAAATGTCCAAAACTATACTGTTTAATATTAATATCCTAGGTACTCACGTTGAAATAAACTACTTCTGCGTAAACCAGCGCAACGATCGGTCCCCATCCTATGGAATACGAGCATAGGTAAAGGCACACGAGTATGATGGGCACGTATTTGTGCCACTCGTTCGATTCGATTGCTGAAGTACAGATGTCCGTAGTTGGAAAAAATGATTGGTAAAGCATCATCGACGCCAGACATAATGCCATACCGATGGCTGACGCGTTTAACATAAACTTACGGCCCAAAAACTCGACCAGCTCGACTGTGGTAAGGCACAACAAGACCTACGGGAAACCAGGAAGACGAGTTTCTAGTTTTTAATTGTTATACGCGCAACTCGTTTTCAGTAATGAGAAACATTGAAATTTGGATCAGATATCTCGTTAACCAATACATGGATTTGAATATACGTTATTGTCAATTTCAATGTGCACTCAATGAGTCAATTAAAATATATACTACCTACTCAAGTAATTTCTGAAAATATGGTAACCCAGTTCACTACAAAGACCAATAATTTGAGAGTACTCTAACAAATCCTGTTAATTAAATAACTTTTAAAAGCATTATTTTAAATAAAAATAATTTTTTTAATTTTTATTAGTAAATATTTAGTTTAAGACAATTATTGTTATTAATCTTGCTGATATTCTGGGTCAGTGATTCGAGTAATGGAGAGAAATGTTCGTAAGCGCTTTATGAAAGAATGATGGCGTGGTACAGTATAGGCACTAGGAATAGAGTAGGTAGTAAAGGGATTTAATACTGGCAAAACAGACAAACTCAATAACTTAACTTTATAAACTTGTTAGTTCTCCTACGATTAAAAAACTTAGTTATACTCTACGCTGTTTTCGTCACGATAATGTTTTTATAAAAAAATTACGTACTGATCTAAAACGTGTATGCGTAATGAATATATTGTAGTAAATAATATAATATTTTTATTTTACGGCTCACTTGAGCTGCGAATACGATTGTGATAAATGTTTGCGTGTTGGCGTACACGCGTTCGTCGCTATATCCTGCGACTTCTGTAGTCAAACCGAATCCGCCTATAACCGATTTTGCATGAAAAATCGCCGCACTTGCACCGCAAGTCTGTTGTAGTACAACAAGTCTCACGCCGATGGCGATGATTCTACGGATCAAACGGTTTTTTTTGTCACCAATCATGCACTCGTACTCGAACACGTATCTCTACTCTGCAAAGAACGACTTTAGAATTTATTCAATAGTATCACGAGACGACTGTCCGTCGGTACTTTAAACGCTTTCACGAATACCTCGAGTGCCATGTAGTCCAACTCCACGTCGTAGTCTTGGCCATTGATTCGACGTATAGCTGATTTCGCTTTTTCGGAATCGCCGTAGCATTTGTACGCGTAAAAAGGCGATTCGGGTAGGAAACTCGTTACGAATATGTGTAGGGCGGGCCAAATCATACACAAGCCTATCAACTGAGCATTCGTGACGATGGCGCTTAACGCGTGTGCGTAGAATACGCCAAAACATACGAAAGCATGATGGAACATCAGTGCCCGACCTAGGTCACGAGTAAAACAATTGCGGTACATAAATAATACTCGATATACCTACACACAAATAACGAGTTTTGAGATGACTATTGGCACATTTGAGATTATTTTGTGGGTAGCGATGGAAGGGGCAGTGTTCAAACAAAAAAAAATTCCCCTTAGCCTTAATACATATTCATACATATTGTGCATACGAACCGTGTATAGTTACTAGTTACTAGTTACCAGTTACGTGTTAATTATTAAACTCGAGAAATTTAACATCATGCTTATCTCACAACCAATCAAACGTGATGTGTAATTTTGAAAAGTTCTCACCGCGGATACGGAAGTCGGTGATGTGTGCGATGTACGTTGGCGTCAGAAGCCCCAGGCCTCCGGTACCGATGCCGTGCGCGAGCCGGGTGGTCCAGACCGGTGTCCAGTTCACCTGCGAAAGCAACAGCCAGCCCACTAACACGACCGTGTCGCATGCGATCACCGACCATCGGTAGCCGATCATCCTCGTCACTGGGCCCATGACCAAGCCACCAACCGAAGTCCCCATAAAGTAGCATGCGGCTGCATCCACGTACCAACCGGGGTCGTCGATATCGCGATTTACGGCGCAATCGTTGTTGCCAAACGTCCGCGTCAGTCTCGTGGCCGCCGAGCTCCACGCGAACGCAGTGCCGATCACCACACCACTCAAACCGGCTGCAAACACACTATTAGGGTTAGTTAACGGGGATTTCATCCTAATGTATCGTTATCCGGCAGTGTTTGAGGTACTCGCTAAACGAAATTTACATTCCACTTCGGTTACTATTAAGACTTACATATATATATATATATATTAACACGAAAAAAGCCATAGTACACTTATTGATTAATACGTTATTAGATTACGGATCTTCAATTAATATTGACAGATATGCTGCGTCCGACCTCGTTTATACAGTGTTCGCTCGCTGCACACTTACCTAAAATGGAATAAGAAAACTGCGGAAATCTTCTTGGAAGCGCTTTTACATCAGTGCCCGTTGTCACCATTTTCAAAACGATAAGACTATGTTACGAAAGAAAATAACGTTATTTTATTACGCGTCGACAGACGATTTTGGCAAACATTTCATGACAAAAACGAAATATTGTCATTATTATTATTATTGCCACGGTGATGCGTTATATATTTAATATTGTTTTCTACGCGCTACGATGCACGGCGATTTCTGCAACGAGCCCGACGTCTTTAAACTAGGTAGCTGAAACGGCCAACATTAATTATGTCATAAATTTCGTTCTTCTTGTCAAAGGGCCCAAAAGTTTTCGCGTCCTCTTGCCCGGTTTATCTCATTATAAATGTTTACTCCGATTATGCTTGTTTCACACACACACACACACATATATATATATATATATTATACACATATCAACACACAGTCGAATAATGTATACGTATGTATGTATATAAATCGTATGCTGCGTGGATGGCGCAAGCACAACTGGCAAACAAACACATAACCGTCCTAATCCCGTTAAGCTCTCTGGGGCTTTTGGAAAGATAACAGAAAGTTCAGATTCAGTTTTAGATATCTACGCGGCGTTTAAAACACGTATATTACGAGCGCGCGATAAAATTATACGCGATCATCGTATTGTCTCCCCTCCTCACGGATGGAATTTTGAAGGGAACGATAACCTAAAGACGATGGACTCCGGAAGAAGAAAATCGAACAGTTTTCGTCATTTCGGCGAACTGTGGACAAATATACACAATACCTGTCGTACGATATTATATAGGATTATTATAAGTAAAAATTCCGGTGTAAAATCGTGGAGGAAAAATTACTATCGATATTGTTTCGTGTGCATACAACATATTATTATCATTACATATTATAATATGTATTACTCAATACTGCGGCAGTACGGCGCGTCTAGACGTCTGCCGCTGCATGTGTATTACTCGGTCAAAAGAGGTGCATAATGTGCATGTAATATCATCACACCGCCGTGTATCGCGGTGCATGCGTGTACACAATACAATGATATTATTACTGTGTTATAATATTAAATGGAAATGGAACACGCCGAGTCAAGGACTCGTCGTCGTCGTCGTCGTGCCGCGTAGGCGATATCTGAGGAGAAAGTTCACTAAACGTCATATATTATAATATATTATATTATTATCATATTATGATGTTTTAATATCGGACCGACCTGCACCGACGCGTCACAACCGCAGCAGCCGCGTGTAAATATTATTATAGATCGGTGTCGAACGCGTGCGGCGTACTTACCAATGTTATATTGTTATATTTTACTATATTGATTTAGGATTATAATATTATTAAATATTGCCATTATTTTTATTATCGTTAAAAAACGATATAGGGTTCAATGATTACAATAACGGTCTTGTTACCGTGATAATGGATTTATCATCGGTATCTGTTACTTGTCTATATTACATAATGGACGATTAGCTCAAGACATCATTGTATTGTTATTATTTTTTTACTAAGATACTATCCGCTAAGAATACTGAACGTAATATCAAGTAAAATATTATGAGGAAAGTAACATTTTTCAAATATGTTTATGATAACATAAAAATTAAATTATTTCATTTGTACCTGTATTATAATAAATTGTATGTGAAGGATGCAAATTGAGGAATTCTATTATTATAACTATTTCCGATTTCATCATACGAAAACAACTCATAATCTTTTTTTAAATGTAATCAACATAATATTATTACGCAAAGTCGTACAAAATACTTACTTAGGCACTAAGGTATTTTGTTTTTTTTTTTTTACGAAACAATTACCTTATTATATTGGATTTAATAAATATACGCATTGGACCACTTTATATGTAGGCAGAAACATAATGGTCTTCGTGGAAAATGGAGTTTGTTTTGTGAATATTCTGTTGAAGGAAATTGAACATTAAACAAGTTACCTTGGAATGGAAAATGCATTTTAAACGTGCGTGGATGAGATAATAATTTCGCTTTGAAATTGAATAAAAATGTCTTTTCAATTTTTTATTTATTGAGTATACGTTGAAAAGACGAATATTTAACGAGTTATTTTTAGAGTTTCAAACAAAGCTGGGTAAATTATAATAATGAGGTTTTTATTCGTTTTTTAGAATATCCAATCGGATAAAATTTTAGTATAAAACAAACTTATGGATACTACTGGTAAATAGTACAAATTCAACGTGTTAATTTCTATATTTAAACTTTTTAAGTTATGAATCATAACTAGTAAAATGTTACATTTTTTTTTTTGCGAACATTATACTACTGCAGTTATCAAACGACTATTTTAATTTGGTTTTATTTGGATTTTATATACACTTATATGTACTACAGACATTCCGCGTTATGATGCGGCCACAATTAATTTTAAATAACGGGCGTACAGAGGCATCCTGTAGTATGAGGAACCTGCAAATAACTTACAGATGACTGATGTGAGTCTCACGACCTTGACCTTTGCATTACGTCCGACGAAAGTGACGAGACTTGCCATTGTACGTGCACAAGACTTGTTTCTCCGGAATGTCATCTCGCTGCAAATGTCGATTTAAAAACGATCTGGTCAATATAATCGAACGGTGCGGAGAACTTGGAGAAAATAAAATGAGTGGCTACTGTTTTACTCAAGACTGATCAATGGAAAACATCATATGTTTATCCAATCGTTTATTATTGACTATACGTGTACGCATCACATAATATGTAAACCGTAAATAGCCAATAGGCATATGAACAATTTTTACTAAGACTTTGTGAACTATTTGCGTTGTACACGACGTGATAAGTAACTACTTAATATATTTTATATAACCAGACGATGCGATTTAAGAAAAACATTTTATCACACATTGGATATACTTTCAGATGACGTAATCTTGCGATATCTGTGCATAAAATGTATTTTATTTCCCGTTACGTCACCTTTCTAATATAGTTTTAAGTTTTTGATTTTTTTGGTTGCATAATTATTTTCTCATCCATGATCATTGAAATGTAAATTAGTCACAATCGCAATGGAGAATGTGACTGCTTTGAAAATAAAAGGAAAATATAATTTTTTTTAAAACATGACTTAAAAATAACATTGGAAATGGAAAATAATACATTTTTTCCGTCTGTTTTTTCCTCTTTCCAACAAGACAAAACTGTGACTAAACCGTGTAACCGAATCCGATTCGGATGAGAAATAGGAATAGGCATACCATTACGTATAGTTTTTCCATAATATCATACCGATCGATATTGTCGAAGAAAAAACACAAAAATCTTAAAGTTAAATGTTCTCGATACAGTTTTTTATTTATTTATTATTATTATTTTTTTTTTATTTTGTATCCGGTCACTACAAAAATGTGCTTTGAGGTGTAACATGGTTCACGATAACAAAAAAAAAAAAAAAAAAGATAGAACACGTTTTGAGCCAAAACCAATCGACAAAGTTTTTATGTAATGAGTAAAATCGTCGAAAATTATACATTTTTGATTTGGTTTGGGTGTAGGTATAATCTTCAGAACAAATCATTGGATGTTTTCTAAACAAATTATACATGCATATTTCGTTACAAAAAGACGAAAATGACTAAGGCTTTTGGCCTTGTGCTCAAATTTACTGTGAATGCAGACAGGGTCGTATAGAGAATTATTTACAACTTTGTATTAGTTTTTTGACTACATAATAAAAACCTCTAAAACGTAAAAACACAATCGTTGATTAGTTAAGCAATAAAAATAAAAATAAAAATAAAATAAAAACAAAACGCTATACTTAATGATTTTTGCATATAAACTTCTCACTAAAACGTTTTATTCGTAGCCTAGTTTTCAATTAAAATTGCCCGACATACTTTATGAATCTAAATAAATTGTATTTGTTCGTATGTGTATTTCATTGACCTATTTAATGTGTAATTAATTTGCTATCGTATACATGAATTCTACGATGAACACACAATTTTGTGCAATTAACCAACTATTTACGTGTGAATAATAACTAACACATGTATATTATAACATAAAAGAACAACCCATTGCAGTGACGATATCGTCATTTTCACGAGACCAGAACATTTTCACGATTAATTTATTAGGATTTTCGAAAAAAAAAAACATTGGCAACCACGTTTGTTCAAACTTAATTTAATGTTTAAAATAAAACACTAGAGTGGTGATTATTAATCGAAAAGGTTCGTTTAGATTATGTGACGTTACGAACCGAAAAACGGTAATAAAATAACAACAATAAAAATAATGGAAAAAGCCCTCTCCGGCCACCGAAGCAAACGTAACTGTACAGGGGTTGTTAAAAAATGGGCAGCAGGGGTGAGTAAAACAGTGCCCATAAAACAGATTTATGTTCTTTCCCATATCTACCCTCTCCTCACCATGCCACCACCGCCACAACCGCCGCCGACGACCGGCGAACGGACGAGGAATGTGTAATATGAATTTTGTGTTTTAGAAAAATAACGACTTTATAATATAATTCATGGCTCAAAAAACACAATAATAACTTTTTCCTCTACCCCTTGTCGTTTGCACTGAATTCGCTAACCCGTTGTTTAGTTGTTTCGAAATATTTGGTGCGCTTGAAATATGGTATTTAGCATAGTTCAATTTTCACACAAGTTCCCATTAAATACGTCATTACAGAAAGAATTCGGTAATTGTCGCCGGAACGAGTTATACAAATGGAATAATATGTTCGGTGACATTTTAAGCGATCTACAATATCATAATAATAATACACATACTTCGTACTTGGATTTTTGTTTTTATTTCTATTTTTTCGAAATTTCAATTTCTAAATTAATTTAGTGAAATTCGTGTAATTTTTATGTGAAAAAAAAATATATACAAGCTTAAAACTATTATGAAAATGAATGCATTACGAAATTTGGTTGTAAATCCATTCATTATTCATATGTAAATTCTTTCCACGCGAGCAAGTCGTTTGACACAAACTAGTAGCAGTATTATCGTTGAATTAATTATGTATGTAAACCTCATATAAAATTCATAAGAGATGATGGTTTGAAACTAACAAAAATGTATATAAAAAACGAGATTGGGGGAGATAATAACTATATGTGTATAATTTATTACGTGTCCAAGTAATAATACATAGAGCATTTGAAATTTAAAATTCTCAATTTCAAAAAATATAAATAAAAATAATAATAATAAATTACGGGTATGAGTTTTTTTTTTCATTTTTATTATTCATTCAAATTTTATGATATTTGTGGTTCAGTTTTGATAAAGTGTATTTGACAAGGAAATATTTAATGTCTGCTCGGGTATTATTTATGAAACTCAAGTATGTAGAGTATATTATTCGAAAAGCGACAGCAAAATGATGTCTATGCAGTTATGATGAAAAATAATACGAATACTTTCAAAAGAGCACTATACAAAAATATTATATTGATGGTGCTATGTTTTTCTTATTTGGCGAAAATACGAAAAATCAATTTGCACTTCTAATCATCAATCATCGAACAAACGGCGGTAACACAGGATGCAAATAAAAATAAAGGGAGGGGAAAATATAAGAAGCAAAAATATTCAATTCACATCCACGAACGCCACCGATCCGCGCCATGCCAATAACATTATTGCGTAACACTATCGTTCAAACGAAATGCACGCGCGGTTGATTAAATCTCACATGATCACGGCAACCGTTAATTGGGCGTACGTAGCGTGTAATTTAAAACTCGTTCGACGAACAATATTCCGTGCTCGGTGCTCCGAAGACCCGTGGAAAATCATTTCGGCGAATTTTTATCGTTATTATTTTGTCGAGGTTTTCGTGGACGATTTGACGCGCCGCGACCGTCGACTATCGTCTCAGAGCTCACCGTTTTATATTTATTTGCGCACACCGTTCAAACGACTATTGTAATATACTATTTAGAGCTATTAAGGTATTATACGTTTTCGTTGTATTTCTTACTTGTGTTACTGTCCCAAATCGCTGAATTATTAAATCATTGTTTACACGCACATTTCGCCATTTCCGTGTACCCGTTCATATAATTATATTAATAATAATATTATAGGTGCTTGCCGAGTAATATATTATAACTAATACACGGGTCCCAAAAACGTGAAAACGAATTGGTCGGCGGAGAGTCTGACAGACGGACGGATTGTCCACACACCCACGAGTACCTACTATGTGGAACGATTCAAAGAAAACACGTCGATATAAGCCACGTTCTTACGTCGTTGATGTATATCGATCGAATGCTATTATACTTTTACAAGTAGTTACAGACTTCACGGTGTAGGGAATATTACCCATATTACTATATGGGTATTTTTTTTAATTAACAGTTCGGTTGGCCATCCGTTCAGTAAAACAGTAAAACACTATACGGATAAAAAATTGTTGAGGTTAAACATAAGCCCACGGAAAATGAGGTCAACCATCTCCGAACGAATAGAGAATACTTAAGAGACACTAACAGCTTTACTACAAAAAATTAAAAAAAACAACAGCAATTTGAGTATCGAGATTCACGTGTACATGGAAATTGATTCAGATCGATTGGACCGTGGTCTCTGTTCGGAATAGTGTTAATTCATCATTAATCATTAGAATAATATGCGCATTGCGCATATACTTTATAGTTTATTCGTCGTATACCGCTATTTCGTAACCGGAATAGTATTCTAATAACTTTCTCGCTACTAAATTATATTTTATAAACCTATACAAAAAAAAAACGTGTTTGTCTATGTGTGTGTGTGTGTGTGTGTGTGTGATTGTATTGAACGCGTAATAAAGTGGTTTTTAGTAATATTACAGTAATATTCGATAGTGGTTAAAATTCGAACGCGTTTTTATGTTATTTTTCCTCGACGACTATTAGATTTTCCGAAAACACGTATAGTGTATATAGTACGTGGCTGTGTCTATGGTCTATACTTAGTCGACGCACTGGAAACGGCGTTATTATAATTTATTTTTTATAATTATTATTTATAAAAGGCAATGAGGAGGCGATCGTCGCGAGGAGGAGAAAAAACTGGTTATGTTTAGTGGAAATTACAGAGCACCAGATGTGTAATCTCAGGTTAACGGCGACGACCGTGTTATTATTATATACCCCTCGACATAATGGCGGGTCAAAACCCCGATGATTACATGTACCTACGTATAGGTTTATAGCTTTTCGCCGACCGCTGATCATCGAACGCGCCTAGAGTATGATGTGTATTATGTGTAAATGATAATGATGATATATAAATCCAATTTCTCCCGGGACCGTACGTGCGAAACTTGGTGCACAGTTAATTGAACACAAGATGTAAAAACATCACGTAAAATAAAGCAAAACCAAATATGTGTCATCGCAAAGATATTTTTCAAAAACCAATACGTATCCACGGAAAACGTCAATATAGTGGCTAATGGATTTTAACACTGGGACTGTGCACATTGATAATACGTAGTTGTTCTTGACGCGGTCACAACGATATTACACCTGTTGGTGATAAAATACACTTCGAGTTGGCCGCCAACCTTGACCAGTAACATCGACTGCGTGGCAACACCGCCGAGTATAATATACCTACCAACAGTACGACGTCTGAACGGAGTGCCAGGTGATATTAATCCGTTTGCACTAATTTAGTACGCTCATTATCGATTTCCATTGTTTCAGTGTACCTAATACAAAACATAATAATATATTGTCATGGCCGACCGACTATTAGTGACGGTAAAAGCTTGATTTTTTCGTTTTTGATTTCAGTCCGTATAGTTCGATTTATTACTCTCCCCGCGCACACGATTATTGCACGGACGAGCATGATTACCGAACTACAAAGAAGACGGCGGCAGAAACCCACTACGATTATGTTTAATTCACAATATTACATTATTAATTCTATTAGGAAATCGCAGGTGTGTTTTGAAATATATTAATTGTATGCTTAAAACGATTCCGTTGATCGCGCTCTATAAAAATCGTCGTCGTCGGATATCGAAGATAGCTGGACATTCTATCGGTACCATATAACAATTTCCACCGTTATTAAATTAATCAGATTATCGTTAACAACAATGCCGATAGTATAAAACAATAGCCGTTGACAATGTGAGAAAACGTATTATAAGTGAATACTCGGACGGTTCGTTGCAACTATATAGTGTCCATTTAGATGATATGACGCACCGGTCTAACTTTAGAACGCGCAGAGCATTTCCAAATGATCAGTTATTTTATTATTTTCATTTTGATTAATAATATTGTTCTCTGGCAATGTTTCAACATTTGTATGAGAATAAAATACACACGCACGCGCATCCGATCCCCACGTTCGTGTGAGCTATTTCACTAATTATGATTTTGTTTATGCTACGCCGCTGCAGCTATTAGTTATTATTTTTGGTTGAAGTTATGAGCATTTTACCTAGTTGAATGTATATCTCGGATGGGTTTTGAGAATTTTAAAATGACTTCCCAAATTTTAATGCGACGAGTTGTTTCAACAAACCATAACCGATCATAATTAACAAATAACAATAATTTGTATTCTGTATAATCACTATTTTAATTCCTGGAAAAAAAATTGTCGATTTAAAATTTTCAGCTTTGTATTTAAAGCCCCTCGGCCATCACGAAAACCTTCTAAATCATTATATATATAAAGTGTATGTATGTGTGTGTGTGTGTGTGTGTGTTCGTAGTCACGTCGCATAGCATTATCAGATCATTAGTTGAGTTTTAAATAATCCTAGGCTATAATTATTATACCTATCATTAAAAATACAAATCAGTGGACGGGTTGAATTACGACTCCTGGTGCCGGTGGTCATTATTACCTACTGCAGTAGACTATAGTGTTTGATCATATTTTCTTTTTGCCCATTAACCTCGACCGTTTAATTTCAAAAAAAAATGAAAAAAATATTAATTAGATTTTATTCGATGATAAATATATGACACACAATGTGAGGGGGTGACAGAGAAACACTGCAGCGTAGTGAAATTTAATAAATAACAGGGCACGAATCAAAATGTCAGCGTAAGCGAAAAGGTCATACAATGTAAAATCGAGTTTTTATTGCCGCTAAAGGTCAATTTGGTTCCTGGCAAAGCCTCTTGGTGCGTTTCAAAACACGATTGACTATAAAATTTCAATTCAACCGCGAACCGACTATAACGCGAATCGAGCGCAATTTTTGTTTGTATTATTATACTTGCATCTAAGTATCTAATAACTTATTTAATGCATAATAATATGTATTAGTATTATAATTCTTATACAGTGTAAAGTTAATGTATATAATGCTTGTATCGTTCAATAATAGTGTACTTAGGAGTTAGGACTTTTCGAGTGATCCGATCATTACATTAACGATCCCTTTGGAGATTTCGTCAGTGTGTTTTCCGTCGTTTAACCACTGAACACCGAGAAACGGCATACAAAGGAATAACAATAATAATAGTAATAATAAATAAATGCATTTATATAAATAATAATATAATATTATAACACACACACACACACACACACACACAAACCAGACGATGTGGTAGTATAGGTACAAAGAAAAGACGAAATATCCTTAGTCATTATTCGGTTCTAAGCTTGGGACATGCCCACAAAACGAATACTCTAATGAACATGAAAATCTTTTATTATTAAACCGTAATAATATTATTATCGTCTCTCGTCGTCATAGACTAGTATTAATGATGTTTGCTGAGCCGAATGAAATTAATTATTGTTGCTTGTTATAAAATATGTATACGTGTATAGAAAATATTTTCGTCATTATGAAAGAAAAAAAATCATCACGAAGATATGTGGACTGCCATATTGAAATTACTCGGTCATTAATTATTATTGTTGTTGTAAGAATGAAATAGAATATTATGTTGTTCCCATTGTGTGTGTGTTTGTAGGTATATAACGCTCGAATGTTGAAAATGTACCTATTGATTGCTTTTCAATACGATTTCTGAATAATAATAAACTAATTATTTATTCTAAATATAATTCGATAAACAATAATATAATGATAGATGATGATTTAAAAAACGGATTTTAATAATATTCGTTCTGAATTTCTTCTATACGGGTACCTCTTTATGCATATGTATAATGTGTAACATAATAATATATATTATTTATGTATCTAAAAGGAAACAAAAACGATTTATACGATTTACATAATATTGTGATCGTGCGAACGATTTCTTCCATATTAAATCCGATTATAAAGTGGTGCTAACCAGGTAACAGATCACGACCGTACATAATTTCAAAGCAATGATAATTTTGATATCGGGTAATTCAATACGTTTACCGACACTGCCGTACGCCGTTTACATAATATCGTGTACGAGAGTGGCTATGTGTTATTATAAAGTAACTCGAATGATTGTGTATTCAGAGCAACACATATTTCATATAATATTACGGTTTATATATATATAAATATATGTATATTATTAAATCGCGATGTTTTACACACTTTTGTGCTCGCACTACAATGGAATTCAGAATTCTCTCATTCCGTCTCTTTCCACACGGCAAACACATATTATTATAGGTACACATTGAAAACGTTTCACGCGATAGTCGCAAATATTAACTGCCGCCTATCATTTTAATGATATTATATAGCGCGTCGTTAGCTATTATAATACCGTCGTGCCGTTCGGACGTACCTACATAATATAAATACAATAAAATAATATGCATAATATACGTTGTACAACTACAAATTATTATTGTTTTACCGTTTTTTGTAAGCCCCTTCGTCGGTTTAATAACATATTTTACATGGACGAATAATAACAATTACAGTTTAATATCGTCGTCGTCTCCGTACATGTCGATATAATAATATTGCGTCTATGTATAATCATAATATAATATAATACGTTCTTTAGAATTAAAATTAGAAAAAAAAAATTAATTATGGGGATCGAATTCACGAGCATCATTCAGCGGTTTAAATATGTAATTAGATAGATTAGATTTTTATTATTATTATTTTTTGTACGAAACCGGTTTAAATTGTATTTGGTACGTCTATTTTATGGGTACGTGTGTAGTAATGGTCCGGCATTATGTAAAAGGAGGAAAAAAAATGAATTTTAAATCATCGTTATTGACGTTTTGTCGTACTATTTTAAACTTAATTATGGGATATTTTCGAATGTGGTCCACGCGGGTCTGTAATAATAATAATGATAATATTATCCACTAAGAACGAAACGCCGAAGGTCACGATATCTTCTAAACAAATAACGCCGATGGCGGCGGTTAAACTCCTCTTAAATCGGCCGTCTGCTATTGTAGTTATATTATAATAGTATGAAATCATCATAGTTTTTTAAAGTATGCCAAATCAATCCTACAAATACGCGATGCCAGGGGCGCAATCGCGATAAGAAAAAAACTTTGGTGAAGATGAAGCCCTTATTTTTCAGTTAGTCATTAGTATTGTAATCTTGGATCGCACGATGAGAAACTTCACTCCCTTTCCCACATATCCACAATCGTCGTTCAATAATTTCATATTTTATAATGGCTTTTCAGTGCACATATACAATAACATTAAGACTATTAACATTAAATAAAAAACTAATTAATCAAACATGGAATAAGTTTTAAGGATGGTTATTTTAAAACTGTAGGTACAATGCAGACGCAGACTTCTTTCTACCAAATTAGAGTAGGTCTTAATATTATGTAATCTAAGGTACTTGTAGGCCTGAACTTATATATTTAAAAAAATAATAACTCACGGGCTTACGGAGTTTAATTATAACAATATAATATGTTATGGGTACATATACATATTTTGGCATGCGCCTGCGTGTGTGTGAGAGTGCCCCTTTTTTCGATTACAATAAAATCATGCACTTGTAACGAGTTTGTTCGAACGATCAATTTCGTTTCGAGCGCAATTTTGATTGATGGCTTCCTGTTCTCCGACTAGATCTGAATTCAGATATTAAGAATTTAACGATGATAATATTTAGTTCATTATTATTGCACGCGCATGCGTCGCAGTGTGTGCGGTGTTCGTAACGACAACTCCTACGGTTCCGCGTATTATGTCTAAAATGTTTGTGGATTTAGATAAATAGTGCAGACGAATACATTCCAAAAATAAAAACTTTATACCAATTTTTTTTTTTAACATATTGTAACAAAATACCAGTCCCGCGATTGCACGTATCTCCAAACCTACTGTATTCGTGCTGCAGGACGAACCGACGTGTTTGTCGCCAAAACCGACTTTTTTCGTCGTTAAAATCGCAGATACGAATACGTGTAATAATTTCAAGAGTTGGATGTTCAAATAATGCAGATTGCAGCTGTAAGCATGGTATTTTACATATAGCTTAGGCCATAATATAGTAGTCGCATGATATTCAGGATAATATAATATAATAGATGACTGTACACGGTAATATAATATAGTAGGCACAAACAATAATAATAATAAAATACATTTGGAACGTGTTATTAGCGCTGTCATTAAAACTACGGAGTAGGGGTTGAGTTCAAATGCGTTGATAGACAAAACCAGTAAACGAATTAATAATAGTACACTGTCTATTATATGGCCTAAACATAATTTCGTGAGATTTATACATTAATTACTATCGTCAGAATCGAGACGGGTTAATATTTATAAAAAATAAAAATAAAAATAACGGAATTTACAATAACTTATCTCTTAAACCGATTCAACGTTCTCAATAAAGCAGCACATGCGCAATGTCTGAGTTATAAATCTTAAAAGTTTAGTACCTATTATAAAACTGCACGTTATAATGAATAATACTGTTGTCGAAACATAATTCGTTGGAAAATTCTATGAGAAGTTTCGAAGAGTTCCCAGATGGCGTGTGTTTGTTGGTGATGGTGGTGGGTGGGTGAGCGAAGGTGACTTAGCCCGATGTGAGACATCCTGCCGTGATAAAGTTGTACAAAATAAACCACTGATTTGACTGTTTATATAAAATGTTTAACAACCGTACCTTATGCAATATTTTGGGAACAATTCACGTAAACAAGGACAATGAGGTATACCGGTCAAAGTAAATAATATCAAAACTCTATGAAATGGCGGTGAAATGCTTTTTAAAAGTTTTTTGTCTTGTAACAACTTTTGAATAAACCTTATTAAGCTTCAGTGCTACACCGTATGTAATTTTATCAAGTTTTCAAGATGATAGAAAAATAAGTATAATATATTTTAAATGAAACTAACCAGAGAAAATACAACTCAAACTAAAGGGATTAAGCGAAAACCTACTGTCATGATATTCAATTAATGTTCAATTAATATTAATATATTATGTAATTAATAATAATTATTCTTGAATTCATAGTGCTTAATACCTACGATTTCAACCGTTTCACATTACTACATTAGAACTATAGTTTATTATGAAAATATTATAAAATAAAAAACACGTCAAACATTTTTATTTTATATTGTCTTTTAAAAAATAGTTCGACATGAAATGATTTCTCCTTTAGAAGATTCGAAATAATATATAATGTGATTATAGGTACATCAGATGCTCATCGATTTGAATGCTCATTTTATAATATAAATCCCCTTTGAAAACCAACCCGTGCATTTTTTATTATCTAATTAATGATAAATTATACTTGGATTCGTTGGACCACAGACTTGTTTTAACAATTGGCTTGTTCATTTCTTTTGACTTATTTTCACTTCTAGCCTTTTTTGAGTTCATTAAAAGTATATCGGGGAGACGTTGCTTTTCAATTTTTTTTTTATCTTTCGTTATTTAATTCCTCTTAAGGATCCCATTTTGAATTTGAATGTCTTTGTTATCCTTCTAGTATATCAAAGAATAGCTTTGTAAAATATTACAAGTAGTAAAAACCTACTATACAAGATTATTATTATACATATTTAATAACGTGTGTTAACAGTGGTTGACTGTAAATCGTTTGTTTTTCCATATCGACTTGGTTCCGAACTACAGTTATCAGCTTGAAATTATAGAGTATTGTTTTTAATATTAAATTAACTTAAAACTTTATGCAGTGGATTTGAAAAAAAATAATTAAACATTCCATTATTAATGCGCGATTGTACCTATATAGAAAGCGCAAATAATATTGTGATAACAAATAACGTAAAAGTCTATATTTAAGTGTAAATTGTAGGTACGCGAAATCCAAGGATATTGATTATATTATATGACCCTGATAAAAAGGTGGCCTCGGATTCTATTTTTACAGTACTCAAGACATTCACGAAGAATTAAAAACGTTGTATTAAGATTATCATCCGAAATTTGTTTACGAAAATCATTCGCGTTGACATAACTCACAAGTTGCGACTAGTGAGATAAAAATTTGTGAACCTAACCTATTATACTTGTACAATGTACATACATTATATTTGACATAGCATACGGCTATACCATTAATATCGTTGAATTCGGTACATGTATAGACCTAACCTAACCGTTGAGAAATAAAACCTTGAAGTATGCATTAACACATTAGAAGTTAAAATATGTTAAGCAAATAATACAATAAACAATTGGAGGTAATTCGAATAAGTTCTACTAAACTCAAGTGAGGATTTGATATAGTGACGTAAACTAATATTTAATAAGTGTATTACTTTTATATAACACAATGTTTCCATCGAGGATTTAGTTCGATGTATTGCTGTCGTCACGACGCGATTTGTTACTAAAATATTCTCAAATCGGATAAATCAAATTGGACAAACTGACGCACGTCATATTATCGTAGTCGTAAAATAAAATCATCGTATGTTATTGGCAAACATTTTTTTTTATCTTTTATAGGTATACAAGCAATAATATAATAATATTTTAACAGGTATTATAAAATGCAAAATAATTTTCCAATAGATTAAAAAATTAGTGGAACTCTTGTTCTTGCATTTCAATAATATTGATCGTGGGCGTTGAACTCTTGTATACCTGTTAATGTACTAAGTAGGACCGAATAAATCACATTTGCAATAAAAAATTATAAATATACATGTTTATAAAAAAAAAAATTAAATATAAACGATATCTGATTGGCACCTATTGTATAACATGCGCATAAACCACAGTGGTCGGCTGAGATGCATAACTTGGCATCGGGCAGTGATTTTGCGCAAATGTCTTTTTTGCGTCCGAGCCAAGGGCAATAAATCACGTAAGAACACAAACATTTAAAAACACGAGAAAACGACATATTAACCCATTTACTTCGTTATTTTTCATTAAACGGGGGCGGGAGGGTAAGAAAAAAATAACCAACCATAATTATCGTCCAATTACTTACAAAAACGTGTAATAAATAATATTTCATTGTGCACGGGACAATAATAATATAATATATTATAGATATTTTTCAAATGATGCAATTGGCGAGAAAGTAACGCACATAGTATACATGTATAATATATTACCATATGCTCATTCTACTGATTTTTCATTTCGTATTGCAACAAATAGAGCACACGGAGTTCGAATGAACGCCAATCGATTTAATCGCGGTCTTCTGCGGGAACAACGGAATATCGTCAGTAAAAATAAAGGAAAGGACAATATTATCATAATCAGGGCTCGGAACTTTATCCGCTAAAAAACAATGAGATATGTTCTTTAATATGCGTTCAAAAAATCTGAAATATGCCATTTTTTTTTTATCAAATATGCATTTATAAAAGAATAAACTTAAAAATGCATAATAAATTATTCAAAAAAAGAAAAAAATTAATAAATAATAGTATGCAAAAATATGCATAATATTACTTAATATTATTAAAACACGATACTTTATTTTTTTTTTTTTTTATTTCAATTATAATATTAATATTAATTATATATAGAATACGATTCAAACTATAGGATGGTCATGGGAATGGCGTAAAAGCTTTTTATTTTTAAATTTGATTAAGTTGATGTTTAAAATTTTCTTTTGTTGATTTACTTACAAAATATGTGTTAACATGTAAACTCTTATTAAATATGCAAAATCACTTAATTCTGGTAAAATATGCAAAAATATGCAACATACATTTTTGGATTTGAGTTGTATGTATTTTGAAATAAATTTATATCGAATTAGATTTTGAATATGCAGCTAAGAAATATGTAAATCCATCTAGTTCAAAGCTCTGATTATGACATATTATGCGAACATTATTATAATAAACGTATAATATTAGATTGGTGCGCGGTGCGACTATTTTCGACGTTGATGTAGTTATAGGTATGTGTAAATATATAAGTTATATAATATGTGCAGGTAAGTAAACCATAATAACCCAAAAATACCAATAACACAAATTTTAACACAGACGATCTTGTTTATGATTATTGACTTCTACACGCGAGGTATCATTTTTTTATCATAAGTATTGCATTTATTATACTCGATGTTGAATATAACAGAAAACAAAGCAATACAATATACGATTTTATTATTTTCACAACATTCGATATAATGTAATGTATAATAATATATAATATCATTACACTATTGCTGTTGTGTGTGCCTACTGCATATATCCACGTCGGCGGAGACAATTTTAACTACCTACTATCGGTATAACGAAAAACACATTAAAATAATGCCAAGTAAATAATATAAACAAATATAAACACACACGCACACTTATATGCATATGTGTTTATATGCGTGCGCAATTAAACGTGAATCGTTTAGTCCCCGACCAGTTTTCAATGTGAATCGGCTGTATAATATAATATAATATTATGTATATATATATATATATATATGATGCGTATAATATCATTATATAAGTATACGAGTGCGTTTTTAATAGTACCGAACAATAGGCTATACTCCTGGAAAACGCGTCACACTTTATTACCTAATAAAAATGTATATATATATATATACATTAAATATATAAAAAACATGTTTAGCATTTTTCATTAAAACTTTTTCCGTTTGGTTTATGCCTTCTATAAGATTTTACGACTTTTAACCCGATATAATACCTATGTTTTAGTAATAATTAGAGTGACGATTTTTTTCTTTCAATAACGGCCGTACTATATAATATCATTAAGATAATATAATATGTATACATTATATGCTGCAATGTCATTCGTCGCGCGACATAATAATATGTATTATTTAAACGAACCGTGTCACGTGGTTTTATTTTTTCGTTTTTTTCAACCGTAATTTTGCTTACCTACTATAATATTTCTTTTAGTATTAATTGTGAACCATCATCATAATGTTACAAACGTTCAGCGCACGGTGTACAAACTACAAATATGCGGAACGTAGAACGTTAAAACCACAAAAAACGAAAATACAAATTAATAAAACAATATTGCAGTGTGTTCGGCAGTGCATCGATTTGCATGTGGAAAAATAACCATCGCAGTCTGTTCAGTTTTGTAAAAATAAGAGGTTTACGAATACGTGCGTTAATCCGATTAATAGGTATTTATATTATAGGCATATAGGAATCTTTTCTTTTCCTTCAAAATAATCATTACCACGAATAATGCGGGGAAAATTGTTTACTTACGCATCAGTACCTTTCAATCTTTCTTAGCTCTTGTACACAGCTGTATACTTTAAGCCGATTCGAATCTCTTTCTATATATGCACTTTAATCAATACTGCTTGGGGAGCGCCCCTCCTCGACACCCCCTCCCCATCATCACCGCCGCCATCTTCGACCATTAGAACGATTTAATTGCCTCTGACGGTGGGTTATTTATTTATATAAAACATTCGGCAGAGGAGTATAGAGTATTACGGGGAGGAATATTTACATATATTTCCTGTGCATCACACGATAAATATTATGCCGTAATAGTTTTAAAAAGTTAAATTAAACTGCACGAGTGTTCTTTAAGTCGTTTGTTAGTTTCACAGAAAGTTTAAAATAATCCTTTTATAAATTGAAAGAATAAAAAGTTTAGGTCGTATTACAATAAAGCGAGGAGGTGAACGAGTAGAATAAGGTTATTGCATTATTTTTTACGGTGCACGCATTTGATTTAGATTTTTAGTCCGGGTGTAAAAAATAAATAAAAATAATAATAATAAATATCTAACAGAAATAAAACGCTGTCCGGTCACCTTCTATTAATATTTTATCGATGCTATTTACATCGTTATGTCCCATCGTCCGTCCGGGGAGGATAAACTGTATATATATAATACACCTATATGACATTATGCCACAGTGGTGGATATAATAAACGGTCGATCGGTACGTCATCAATTACGAGCGGTCTGATATTAATTCTTAACCTTGTCTTTTCCAAATAAGAATAATGTGCGTCTGGGGTGGAGCATTTTTTTTTTTTTTAAGGGTGACGGCTATACGTGGACGATGAGGAGGACGAAGTGTATATGAGAGATATAGACGGATACAGTGTGCGAGAGATAGAGGAGAAGAGAGAAGAGGAAAGAGAGAGAAAGAGAGAGAGAGAGAGAGAGAGAGAGAGAGATAGAGAGAGATAAGAATATATTGAGAGAGATAGACGAGTAGTCGGTTCTTTATTGTTCGGTATAAAATAAATAAATTGAAAGCGGCGGCGGCGGCAGATCGCAGACAATGAGGTCGGGTAATAAACGAGACAATTGTAAATAAAAGAAAAATAATATATATAAATGGTGGTATTTACAACGGCAGAGCTTATTTGACATTTACTTGACGTGGAAAACTAGTTTTCGTGTTTGCTTTTGTCCGGGGCGCGTGTTTGCGCTGTTTACCCATGTCCGTCGCCGGTCCACCGTTTGCAGGGGACGTCGCGGGGCGGACGTTGTGGTGTAGTAGTTTGGGTGGTCCTCCGCCGCAGTGACCGAAGGACGGACGTCACGGATAATTATTATCATTATTATTAACCGAAATTTAATAACAGTTACTCTTTTCGGCAAAGTATCCATGACACGATTGTCGAATTACCGATTAATATAATAATATTAACATAATAATATTATGTTGATACAATTTTTGATTGGATCGGACGGTACCATATTGCCTCTTCGCCAAGTGCCCAGTTCTCTCCTTCATAATATCTTTAAGTCGTTTAAACACGATAGGTACATTGTTATTTGTATTCGTCACAAATAATATGTGTACATCTATATATTATATGTACAAAATACGATTGTATCACATAAAGTATATAATATCCAGTTGTCGGGGTCACTAAAGAAATTGTTATTTTCGATAAAATGTGTGATACTGTCACTATTTCAAGAGTAACTTAATGCGTTTTAATGAATATAATACAATAACAACTTTGTATTGATTATCGTACAAACGTATTCCTTTGTTCCGAACGTGAAAAAAGTTTTATTTTTTTTTTTTTTTTTTAAAAAAAAACAATATTTAATAAGGTACTACGGACAATGCAATCAATAACACAACCCTAAATTAATGTTTTTTTTTTCTCTCTCCGTGTATACGATTCATTAGGTGCACCTAGTTCTACCCTTTACGCGTGAAGGCGTAACGTCCCACAGTGATATATTCACGTCCGTACTTACATTTCAATATCACAATTATTTATCGGCTTCGCATTAATTAGATGTACATTGTTCGGTGCGCCTCTAATTATAATAGTATATATTATTATTATGTATAGGTGATTTTCTTCTGCACAGGTTTTGATTTATTACCGGTATAAATCATTAAACCGTGTATGCGATGGGTACACCGGGTTTCGTATTTCGTCAGTGATTCCCAATTTATTTTACCTAGTATTATACTAAACTTGTATTAATGTAACGTCGTACGACAAAGTCGAGCTGTATTCCACGCTATCAACTTTTTTATAAACGTTTTCGGATAGTAATTTATCATTGTTATTAATTTAATATTTAATATTATTACAATATTATTGTCGTTATCGTATCCGTGTGTAAGAATTTGTAGACCTGTAAGAGATGACATTTCCGGGGTAAGAACTGTGACGATAGTGAGGGGTGGGGGAGCTGCTGTGCGATAACATTAAGAGGATAAAATCCGATAGGTTTGTAAAATACGCGGTTCTCTGGCGAGCTACGTCACACACGATGAGAACCACTGCTCAGACACGTAGTCGACTGCCGCTGCAGCAGTTGCCCTCTGAGTAATTATTATTATAACGTTCCGTTATTCCGCGCTCCCTTCGGTAAAAATCGTGTGTTCGTCTACGGTTTTCGACCGTGGCAGCAACACTGCAATGATATTAATATACTATTATACTATAATATTGAGATAATATTCTAAACGGTTTTTCGTTTTATTTATTTTCAGAGGACCGACAACCTAGACTTGTCCCTATCGGTCGCCCACAACATGCACAACAACAACAACAACAACAACCACTACACAAGCATGGCCGAACACGTGAGTTTCCTTTTGTTTACGATATTATATAGGTACCTACATATTATTTTCATTCGTGGTTCGGTTAAACTGGTAAGTGATTAAGAGGTTGGTGTATAATATCACAACAATACTCAGCATTTTATCGTAATAAGCATTATTTTTTATTTTTTTACAATTAATGTTTTTAATATAACATTCCGGCTGTATAAAACAATAGTGTGTAGCCGCGTTTAATGTTGAATTAACAATATTTATGTCACGCCTTGCGTCTATAATATTATTGCTCTGAAATAATATAACGTGGAACTGCTCTGACGTTCGAATATTTGTAACGATAAAATCGGACGATTTATTCGACGACGATATTTTATATTTATTATCGTATATTAATGCGTGACGTGCTCACTCGAATCTATATTGTTGCCTTAAATTTATTGTGCAGCTGCTGTACCTATACACAGCAACGTAGACTTGTTGATGTTTTTTGGCGTACGATGGAAGAAGGAGAATATGACGATGCAGTCTGTTTTTGGGGGAAGAACGGATGGCTGCAGAACAGAGCGCGTCTGTTAGCATCGAGGTAGTTTTACCTGTCGTGTTGTAGTTGTATTCAAGCTTGTGTGCGTACGTATATATATGTGTGTGTGTGTGTGTGTGTGAGTGTGAGAGAGAGAGAGAGAATATGTGTGTAGACTGGACTACAAAGAAAAGTCATAAATTTTAATGGAATGCTTAATAAAATGGCAGAAGAAGAAGGGAAAAAAGTGTTACCACGGTTAGGTGCCTGGAGAATGTAGTGAGGGGTGAGGGGTAGGCAGAGTAGATAGATGGAGAGAAAGAGAGAGAGAGACATATTTGTTGAATTATTCAACAAATATGAGGCTATTGTATGCTGATTTTTCAGTCTTCTCATAAATTTATCAACGCATCTTTCGCGATTTGTATCGTTTTATGAAGAAAAAAAATGTATATATAATTGGCGAACCAGTTTCTCGTAAACAATATTTGAAAAGAAACGAAAACAAATGAATAAGTATTGTACATTATAATAATATAGTAACTGAAATTAGCCATTATTATTATTATTATTGGTTCTATCCCCCTCAGACGTGACGCATATATATAGCCGTGTTTCTGAAACGCCCTTCTGATATACTGCCGGGACAGTGTGATTAATCGTTTTGCTTTTTGGAACATTACTGCCGAACGAATATCTTACAGGTTAAGTAATATTTCGAATATTGTTAGGTTTTTACGAAATCCTTATCCGTATTTTTTTGAATATCTCTCATGCACACCATGATAATTAGGATACAAAGAGGCCAGACGGACCGACGTATAACAGCTGGCCATGGAATGTAATTCATTATACTCATATATTTATATATATACATATATCTTTACACCCCTTTCCCTTCTCCTGCCACTCACAGCACTTATCGTTTTTTTTTTTTTCTATACACGTTTCTTCTTTATTTAAATAAATGCACTAGTACCTAATATTCCGAGAAAACACTTTAAACCAGCCCACTAAGATAATAAAATGTGTAACAATTTTCTATCGTACGTTCACCGCTGCTCAGTTCAAGATAAATATGATTTTATTTATTCAACAATTGCGCGAAGAATAAACAACTCGTTTATCTCTGTAGAACCATTAATCCTGCCGAACGTTATCTGTATGTGAACGCCAGTGCCAGGACACAGAGTAAATTGAAAAAAAAAAACGAATTCAACACACGGTTTATGACGATTAGTATTCTTGACATTAATTATGAGTTATAACATTAATAATTACTATATTGTAGACGTTTCACCGGTTTATTTCATTTTTATGTAGATTGTTCGAAAACGACCGTTTGTTGAAATTTTATTGTATTAGCCATCGGTTATTATTACTGGTTTTAAATATTTTTATTGTATTGTAATCATTGACAAAGTTTAAAATTCCTGATAAGCGTATTTTTCGGGACTTTAAATGTAGTTTTTAAGATCTAATAACGAATAATTTTATCAAACTAGTATATTCAATTCACAGTTTTAATCACCATACTATTACTAAAATATATAGTCGATATCTTTTTTCGATGGCTAATATATTCGTATATAAAATACTATACCGTCGACGGACTGACAGGAATACAAGGATTTCGGATAGGCCGTGCCGAGTATTAGAGTTGTATTACTTTCCGTCTGCAGCGTGCCGCGTATAACGTCGAAGCAACGAAATGTGACAACGGATACCCGTAATACCGGAAGGAGACGCCTGTGCACCAATAGGATTTGGTTAAGTCTACCACGGTTACGATTTATAGGTAGATAATTTGGTGGCGATAAAACCACAAAAATATATTATGCTTATAAATAAAGTGACTGTCAAGATTTGTATCGAGCAAACCCTTCTTAAATAGATTGTTAAACAAGATTTTTTTTCTCGTTTTAAGTAGTTTATACTTTGAAAAATACACAGAGAACCAAAAAAAAAGTATTTTCAATAGATATTATATCTTTAATATTTCAATATTGAAAACGAAAACCAGTTTTTTTCATCTCGTTCGCCGACATTCGAGTAGTTTTTCTTATTTTTACGAGTCTCGAGAGCAATAAAATATCCTAGTTAATTCCATGTGTTATCACTGAACGCAGCTGTAAAACCAAAGTTAAAACAAAGCTTCATATTACCTATTCGAAAACATACAATTTTATCTAAGCTGATGCAATCCTACTGTAAATGCAATAAATGAAGTCACCTAAATAAACATAATTTATGTTCATTAAATTACTCGATAGAAATAACCAACCAATGAGTAGGTATAGATTTGTTTTATACTTAATCAATATTGAACAATAGTTAGAACAAACAATTATAACCTCTTAAATAATCACGACGTTTGTGTTTGAATAAATGCTTAAGGTAATAAAATATTAATTATTTTATTTATCGTCGGCAGAACGGATTGTTGATTTTACCTAACAAAACTATTGACCTTGATTCATGGAAATAAAAATACATTTTAAGCTGATGAAATATTAGAATATTTTTTTGCTTACGAACAGTATTTATCAAAAAGGTTATCAAGTATCACATTATTCCCATGCAATTTGTTTTTTTAATTTTTTATTTCAAGTGTTTTTACCCAACGGATTTAATTAAAAAAAAAAAAAAGCAATATATTATATTCTTATAAATTATTCACGATTTTGTATTAACGTAAATTATTGTTAAATAAATCGCACGGCAATTAATTAGGAGTTGCGCGTGGTGAAGGTTTTTTTTTCAATCTTCGTTATACAATAATAATTGTTTTTCTCCGTAATAATGGTCCGATCAATCATTATAAACGCACGCATTTATTTTTGTTGTTCAGTGGAGCTATGGGGCGCAAAGGATGCGATAACTAAAATAACTAAAAAAAATCAACGACCTGAAGTCGTCATATACAGACTTTTCGATCTCGAATTTGTACTTCCACACGCGTGCGCGCTCACACACAAGCGGTCACACCGTTTTTCAACGTTTCGTCTCGGATATTTGCGGAGATCATTATTTGTGGACTTGTGGAGTGTGATTATCGTTCGAGAAAGTATCGGACGTTTTGAGATAAAATAAATGTGTATTACACGGGTGAAAATATAAATTAACGAAAAATCAATATAAATCGAACATGATCGGTTGTTGATTCGATTCGACTCGACTCGACACGTACTATATTATAATATAACATAATGCGCGTGTGCGGCGACTGTTGTAATATGAACACGCGGAAACGGTAGGAGAAAAGCCGTCGGCCATATGAACACGCGATCTTGTGGCTTCTCGGCCATATGGAAGATTTATTAAAAAGTGTAATAATAATAATATTAATAGTGGCTGGTTAATGAATGCATTTCGTGGTCGTGGCCAACGACCTGTACGGGTTTCCAATTGCGGCTGATCGGTTGGATCGTCTGCCATCCGCATAACAACAAAAACCTCAATTTAACATAATATCATATAATATTTACGTTTTTATTTGATTATTTTTTGAGGCCACGGGGGGGGGGGTCTTTTGATGAATTTTCAAAAACGAAGCAGTTCATCGCGGCATTACAGTAAACATAATAATAATATTATATTATGCGCACGTCTGTTTCCGCGTCGTGAGGTTTAGGTCCTATAAGTGTTTACCTAAAATCAGTAACTATCGACGTCCGTCGAGTAACTCATAGAAAAATATAGACAAAAATCGGTATCGACGGCGTTGCACATCAATTATTGTACAATATCACTGTGATATACAGTAGACTGTTGGTGTTAAAAAGGAAAAGAAAAAAAAAACAATCCGATATTATCTCACGTAGCATTTATACTTAAGTCGCGTTCGACCTTGATCCTTCATTAACTCTGACCGGCCAACTGGCTGCTGCAGTGCAGTGTTCCGCTTAACGTTGTATATATATACACAACAAACGACGTGCTTAAACGTTCGTATGTTGAAAACAATCAAATACATTATGTCGCCGTGTTAATTGACGATGTCTTTTCTACATTCAAAAAGATTTTTTTTCGTTTTTTTAATTAAAAATATGTTTAAAGACGTATGGAAAAAGTGGTTTGATTATTCTGTTATGTCAAAATATTATTTATTTACTAAAACCACAACAAAAAAAAAAAAAAAACAACACGTAAACCATGCAATTCTAAGTACAAAAGTGTTTGTACTTTGTTGAAATAATATTACATATTCGTTTGTAATGTAACGCGAATACAATTTAACAGAAATGCGAATAGATACGGTTGAAAAATTCAAGGAGATCATATTTAGTATTTCTTTTATGTTCCAAGTTCAAAAATAATTGCATATTTATTATTTATGTATTTTTCTTGCAAAAACAACATTAAATTTTCGTCTCGCGGGAATACAATTTCTTGAGAAAATGTTAGAAGTTTTGTTAAAAAAGTTTTATAAAGTTACAAATGAAAACGGTGTCCTTTCATGAATATCAACTTTTTTTTACAAGCAGTTTTTTTTGCAGATAACATAAAAATCCAATACCTAATAATCACTTTTAACGATTTTGATTTGAAATAAAGAATGCTTTCTATTTTTATTAGCCTTATTTAATCTACAAAACTTTTATATGGCTCACAAAATGTTAACATTTTAAAGACTTTAAAAATGTATGGTCTTGTCAGCTTAATTTTAGTTAGTTTAACTAGGTACTTTTGAAGATTTAAATTGGTCATTAAAAATTTAGTTGTACCTCAAAATGATTTAAGTTTATTTGAATAATATTAAATTCACAAATAATAATTTCCATTAAGTTTAGTGTGTTTGAACTAAAATTAATAAATAAATACTTTTTATTGGTAAATTTCCAATCCTAATAACTAACAAGCCTTGTGGATTATTATGAAACATGATTTTAAATTAAATATCAAAAAATCAATGAAACATCATGGCACGGCCTGTTGGCTGAGAGAAAAACAAATTATGGAAGTCGCTTTAAAAATGAACGAGTTTAGGGTAGGCGTAATAGGGAGGAAAGGGAAGATAATTTAAAACAAATACAGAAATGAGAAAAAGCAAATAGCAATTTAAAACAAAAGGCCATCATGAATAAAAAATTTATATTGCCCCGGGGCGCTAATTACAAGTAGAAGGTTGAAATAAATTGTTATTGGCTCAGTGGTTACGTTTTTAATTAAGAAAATGTTTTTGAGCACTCATAAAACGTTTAATAAACATATGGTTTGTTTCCAAATGAATCTGTGTATAACTTTTTTCAAACCACTCGTGTCGTCCGGAGCAATAATTTAACGCCGGCACAAAAACTTTAAATTTAATTAAATATGATTGCTATAAATATTAATTTATTCGATTTTTTATTTTATTTTTTTAAGATCGTTTTTTTCCCGACAGGATTTTCAAAACTTTATTTAAAATTACAATACAGCTTCACAGTTCAATGTTAAGAGCGTCATTTTTTAATTAACATTATATATAATAGCCATCAGTTAAGCTTTTAATCGGTACATGTAAAAGGCTTTACGTCTATAATACTTACATCGTCTGGATGAGTCTTTGAAATACATTCCAAACGTCACATTTTGAACAGCAATAATAATATGATATAATTTCGTTACCGGGATGGGTATTAATATCAGCACGAGTAGGCACGATCGAATTCCCGGTCCCGTGGGTAATTCTGCCCTAACCGTGACGAAAAAGACTGGAATGAAAATAATACTCTACCTAATAACTGCTCAAAAATGCAATGACTCGCAACAAGATGCAAAAGATTTCGGCAAGTTAAATTCGGACGACCCTCATCGGCCACGCAATGACATTATTATAATATTCATTAAACGAAAATCAGAAAAATCTTTTTTTATTCGAATTATTATTTAGTTTTTAACGTGTTTTTTGTTTTATTTTCAGACTTTTCACACGCCGAGTTTTGGGGACGAAGGTTTCGACATCCCGTCGATGGGCAATCAAGGAAACAATTCGACTACCTCGCCGAGTTGTAACAACGTGTCAAGCCCATCTAACGGATCGGCCGATTCCATAATCACTTCGCACACGCAACCGCAACCGTCATCGTTGGCGTATCAACATAGTCAAGTGAGTTGTGTTTTACACAGCACATAAATTGATGTTTATAATATATTAAAATATAAGAACCGGGGCTCGGCAATTATTTAAGTTGAAAATTTTTATTTAATAATCTTAAAAAATATTGCGAAAGAAAATGTTTAAAATATTTTTAATCATATATTTCTATTTTTTTTTTTAATGGTATTATTTTTTTGAAACGTATAAAGTAATATTAATATTTATGGTCAAACAAGTGATTAGGATTTTAAATGAAGAATATTGTATTCCAAACACAAATAGGTACCTAAAATCTTGATGTAGAATTCCCAGCATGCAAACAAGTCAAATATTTATCAATAATTTATTAGTACCTATGTTTGTGTGTATATTGTGGCTTATTAATTTTCTGATAGTATTATTTTTTGCGATTCCGATAACCACAACCATGATAGATTTATCACAGTTCTTACTTTATACCTTAAGAATTTTGGTTGTTTGTAGATGTAATAAGATACAAGTTATAATCGAATATAATATTATTTTATGAGTAATACTGTCAATGATTTCCGTCGTAGATTGACTACCATGTATACTGGTTGTAAACATATTTATGTGATATATGTGATATTAAGTATTAGAAGTACTAACTCTAGTGTTCGTGGGTGTGCCAAATGCCGCGGCTGATCCGATCGATCGAACTTAGAAAATAAAAATATTTTATCATGTCCATTAGCATAATATACACAGATCGTGTATTATTATTCGATCATGATTTATGAGTACTAGCTGGTTTTGTGTTTTTATTAAATTTCGTCATTTGGTGGAAATTTCTCTTTGATAAATGCGAGTATTTATTATCTTTGCCCTTTGGTTTTCTTTTAAACGGACGGTTCGTGGTGATGTATGTTAACACATTAATACTACGATTTTTTCTCTTTATGTCACTCCCAATATTTATGAGGCAAATCGTTTTTATTTTTTTATTTTAACTGTTTCTTTATTTATAGTGTTATATGACCGAAGGCTAATGTTTTGACACAAGATTCATAATTTCCTATGAAAAAAATTAAAATAACAATAGCGATAAATCTTTTTGAATATTATATTATTATTATGGTAGGGTATTATTGTAAATTGTCTTTTTTTATGTTCAAATAATATTATATGAATACAATAGATTCGAAAAATAAATTAACGTTCGTTTTAAGTGTTTTAACATTGATATAATCAATTGAAGTTTACGTTTTTAAATTATTGTTGTTTTTTTTTATATCTTGGAATTCAGTCTTAAAATATACATTTTATATGATTTTCTACTGACTGTTACTGAAAACATTTTAAATTGTTTATGCAACAATGACATTGATGTTGGCATAGCACACTTAATAATCATAATTTATTATATTATAAACATATCAAAGAAATTGCTTTTAATTTTATTGTTTGCATTTTATTTATTTATTTTAATTTTATTTTAGCTACCCTTCGAGGTGTTTTGAGTATATCTTGTGAACAAAAAAAATATAGTTATAATAGTAATAATTATTATTATATGATTGTTTTAAACACACGAAAAAACAAAAACAATAATCGTGATGATGAAAACAGTCATAAATAATATTTACAATTAGAGGTATTTGCTTAACGAAATTTAAAACAAAAATGAACCAATTTAACAAAATATAATTTGAATTCATAATTATCGTCATTGTTTTGTTACGTACGTTATACTATATAGGTTTAAGAAGTTTAAGATAATAGAAATAATACAATATCATATTTTTTTCTTTTAGCAGATGATGAATCACCATCACCCACAGGACACAGGCATGCAGGGAATGAACTCGCACAACTCACACCATTCGCATCAATCGGCTTATCAACAGCCACTGTACTTGACCGGCCACGAACACGGCCTGGGCCTGAACGTTAGGTATGTGATTTTAAACCGATTAAACGACGGTTTCGATTGTTGTTGTTCTCTTCTTTTTTTTTTTAAATACATTTTTACAAACTTTAATGTCTATACGTTCTAGTACACTTAGTTTTATTGTGTAACTGTTCGTTACATTATACTGTACAATTAACAGCCACAGAAGACTTAATTATAATACACGACAACCGAGTTTTCCAATGTATAATTTAAATTTTCTTTTTGGTCCAGATTAGCACAGTATATTGTTAGTTTTTTTTTTTAATAACGTTCATCGATATAAATAAACACATTTAAAATGTCTTACGATTACGATACGAATCGTTTTCATCGATTTTCGTCTCACAATACAGGTATTTTACAATAGACGACTTTTTCAGACTATTGCGTATACTTAACACAGTAACACGCTTAACGTAGCTTCAAAGGCGTCTCGTGACCACTTAACCGGTCTGAATTATTAACGCAACACTAATCTCCGATGAAACATTTCAAGTGCGCGAATCCAACTCGTGTTTGGTATTTATTACAGGGACAGCGCAACACGTGTACAAATAATAATATATTTGATATTTAATTGTCATTGTTGCAATGATTTGGAGGCGGACGGCACGGTTCGGTTGAACACCGGCAAAATAACTTTTGTTGCCTTTACTATATTCATACATTAAACAAAAACACCGTTTGGTTAAACTGTTACACAAGTTTCTCTACTTTTATTTAATTTAGTTAAAATTTATTACGTCGACAGTTAATATTTAGTCATTATTTTTAACTCGTATTCAAACAAGAGTTACGCGATGAATATAGTACAAACAAATTACGTAACTCTGTGCCCGAGTTCAAGAAACATTATTAATTCAAAACATTCAAACACAAATAACACAGTGTTCGTTAATTGAATTCACCGCGACGTCATTTTAATATAGATGAATCTATAAGATATAATTTATTGAATGCAATTAAAACTTGATGTGTATAAATTTATGTATAATGTATTAATAGTACTAGTAATATACTCGTATTCATGATAGCCGTTTTGGTATTTAGTGAAATATTAATAAATTCTTGCTAATAATCAATTTAGTAATTAAAAACTGATCAATGAATAACGAGCGGTTCATTAATCAATATTATACTCGGATCGAGGATAGACGGAAGTAAAACTTTCTCTAGAATGTACTTTGAGTTTTCAGGTTAAATACGGACGATGATTTTATCCATAGATTAGAATTATGTTTGGACAGCGGCTTAAAATTAGAATTTCTAAAAAATTAATGATTTTTATCTAGAAAATAAATGTATTCTGTCGTGTAAATGCTCAGTTAATGTGGATTGTTATTTTGTAGTACACTTTAAATTATTTTTTATGTTAGCCATAAACATTAATTTAGTAGAAAATATGATGAAATTACAATAAATTTATCTAATTTTTGAGCTCTTGCCCAGAAAAAAAAATACCAAAAACAGGTTATATCTTGGTGATTACGTTTGGTTTTTTTTACTAATTTCTTGTATTTATTACAGTTCCAGTTACTCTCAACCAAGTTACACTCCGTTGAATAACACGAATACCACGAACGGTGCGCAGAACGGCATGATGTACCACCGACACCACCAAGCGTCTAATCAACAACAACAGCACCACCAAGCGACTAATCAACAACAGCAGCAACAGCAGCAGCAACAGCAACAGCAACAGCAACAACAACAGCAGCAGCAGCAGCAGCAGCAGCAGCAACAACAACAACAACAACAACAACAACAACAGCAGCAACACCATCATCAACAGCAACAGCACCCACCCACCCACATGCCACAACCCACCCATCTACCCGCCCACCACTACACCAACATGGGACCACCAGCCACCAGTCCACTGACCCCTTCGTTGGACATGCATCGACACTCCAATCCCACGCCAACGCCGGAAGGTATAAACACTACTAGCGACGACAGCGACGACAGTACACCGCATCAAACTATGGTAAGTCGTACCGTCTGGAGAACTGTCTCTTTGGTTGTAGGAGAAGTTAGGTTATGGAGACAGACGATTTTCGAAATAAATTATCACTGATTTTTCTCAAAGTTCTAAAACGCACCATCCAATACATCGACTTTCGATTGTGGTGAATTGCTTAATTTTTTCTCCCTCTCGCACCGTTCTCCTAACGCGATTCTGTAAAACGGCTACTGTGCTCTGTTCTCCTTGACCTCTGCATGTCATCGTATCTGACAGTGGCCAATTTTTTAAAGTAATTTATCACGATAAATCATCGGAAATGAAATCGTTAATAGTTACGTGTCATAACGTTCTCGGAACATTAAAAAAAAAAAAAAACTTTTTAAATATAAATCTAAATCTTAAAATGTTTTCGTGTGATTATATAGGTACCGTTCGAATATTTCAAGCTAATATTCTGTCTTTACATATGTGCCCCATAACGTTCTAATGATTCAAACCACCCAAACAGGCAATGCATATTTTATAGTTTTGTAATATTTCACGGCGATCGTAAGCGATTTTTTTTCAGTCGTGGTGAAGAGATTCATGGCTCGGATCTAGATAGCGTAATTTAACTTCCAATTGTTATTTTTTTTCCCGTTGTTGTTGCTGTTATTCGCAACTTCAATTTCCTGTTTATGTTTTTTGAGTGTTCAAAGTAATCCAATAATGTCATGTAAAGTGAAATAAAAATGGGTAGGTGTTTTCAAGCAAAATTCTAGGCAATTCCGTTTGAATAATGTATGCAATTTTATGCAAAGGGTAGGGTTTATATTGCCTCTAAAAAAATAAATATATACATATATTTCCTTCACGTCCATATTTCATACGGTATTTTCGGGTTAAAAATGTGTTATTATCGTACGATGCTCTCATACATATTTCATGGGACCTGGGTAATATAATATATGTATATATGTTTCTTAGTTAATATTTATCAAATAATTGAATGCTATTTGCATGGGCTTTAGTAAAATAATAATAATAATAATACAAAAGAAACAAATTACCTATTTAAAATGTGAGAAATATGAAATAAACAAACGCCGTTTTCTTTGACGTTATAAAAAGGGTGAATGTTAATATTATAATATTTAGTTAGCAGACAAAACGTGTATAGGTGTTTAGGTAAATAGGTAAATGTCTTAACAGAATTCTTTTCACCGTAATTTAAATACAAATTTCTTTTTTAGCTTGCAATCAAGAGGGAAAGGTTATCTCCAGAACCGTTGGATGGTTGCGGGATCATGAAAATGCAACAAAAGAAGCCGAAACCGACTAAAAAGAAAAAGAAAAGGGATCCTAATGAACCACAAAAGTGAGTACCTTAATTGTTGGCGGATTGGTTTTGTTCGCGCGGTCTTACTAAATTGGACGAAATATAACTGCGAAGACGAAAGGCGACGACGAATAACATTTGATCGCGTGTAATAATTATCGTCGGACAGTTTCCGGGGTTGTAGCAGTAGTGCAGCATGTACCGTACACGTTACATTATAATACTCTCAGCAAAATACACCCTCCTATTTGGCGTGTGTTTTTATCTGTAAACGAAAAGGGAGAGTTTTACAATGTTATGACTCGGATCAATACCCGGTGCAGTCTGTTGCTGTTCGGAAGTTTTCAAACCAAATTCCCTACACCCTTTTTATGCACCCCTCAATATGTGCCTATTCATGGTATTCGTTTTAGTCGGCTCTTCCGTGAAAATGCTATTTTGTCGTTGTCGTTACTGAGCCCTACAAAATTAGCTTCATCGGTTTCGAGAAAAACATTTTTCAAATGAGTATCGCCACTCGGCTTCGAATTATTGGGCGTCTTTAGTTTCATGTACGACTCGACGTTTATCGTTTTATTGCTTCTCGTTGCTTCTATATTTTAAAGGCGTCATTTATGTATTAAAAGATTTTTTTAAGATTAAAAAAAAGTTTAGGAATCACTGAAAGAAGCACTAATGTACGTGCGCGCGCGCGCGCGCGCAAGCATGTGTGTGTATTTACGTGTGTTTGTGTACGTGTACGTGTGTGTGCAATTGTATTTATTTTTAATGCTACGAAGTTTGTAGTTTGAACAGCTGCGCCATTATATACACACATTTTTAACAGTTTAAAAATAATATGTTTGACCTATCAAGGGTAAATCTTGGAAATAATTACTTTAATTACCAGTAATATGTTCATTTATTTTTCATGTTTCTTTTGTGCATTTAATTATTTAATAAATCATTCGATGGAGCGTAAACCGTATATCCTTGCTATGGCGCACAACACTTCATAATAATAATATGTTAATTACACTCTGGACGGACTGCGTTGATCGACGACGTAAATTTAAAGCTCTAAATCAAAACGGCTTTACGTTTTCATGAACGGATTAGGTTATTTAAAGAATTTCCGTTGCTCGTTCTAAAACCTAGTCTAGGTGACTTATTATTGTTATTGTTGGAATACGCCACTTATTCACTTGTTTTAATACCATCACACGATCGTAAAACCATAACGTATAGGTGCATTATAATTTAAACAGAAGAATAACCTTTTTACGGGAATGCAGAAAATGCGGCTTTACAACGACGCGTCACAAAACAATAATAATACAAATACAAATAGTGCAATAACGACAAGTAGCCGAGTGTATTAGCCTCAGGAGCCGAGTACGCTTTGTACCCAATGTTTACGTTGGTCCTTCTACGCGGATCTTTCTTAACTATATACATGCTCGAAACACATGTCCGGGACAGTGGGGTAGGAACGGAGAGGTCTTTTGTTGAGCTCTCATTAGGAATAATTTATGTTTCGTTTTTCTGTGCACGCCATTGTTGCTGGCAAACGGTCTCCGCGAAGAGCCTCGTGTCGTGCTATTATTTCCCTCCTCTTCTCGTTTGTGCACACACAAAACGACTCCGCGCGTACTCGTAATAACTTTATACCCCCCTCCCACCATAAAATAATAATAATAATTTGTAATAAAAATTTATAACAAAAAAATACAACATTTTATTAAACAAAATTCCTGGGCGATTGGGATTTGTGCGAACAACGGAATAAATTGTGTTTACACAATAATTGCAACAGCGTTAGGACGGTGTATTATAATAATGCAGCGATAGTTTATTTTATTGTATATTGTCTTGTACTCCCGGTGAAACGAAATCATGTGGTTATATATTATTAATGTTGCACACAAAAACGTACTTAATGGAAAATCAATAAAATTAGTTTTCGTGTCGTGAGCGTATAGCGACTTGTATACGGACATCATAGTTTATTCATATAATAAATTAATAATTAAATTGTTTTTCTTCTTTTCTATTATTACGTCTGAGAGAAATCATACATTTCTAAATAATTAAAAATCATATATTTTTCGCAATTTCCAAATGTTTTTCTCGTGATTTTACTAAATATATAAGACTATTACCCTTAAATTTAATTTAAAATCTAATTTTGAAATATATTTCTGAAAAATTCAACGTCCGCATAAATATTTTAATATTGAACAAAATAGCGCTTCACGCCCCTTGCAGGTTTTATGGGCTATAATCGTTTAAAGTTTGGTCTTGTGGAGAAGAGTGGTGGAAAAGTATATAATTTTATCTCCTTGCACATTTTAACTGCCTCTTTTAAATTTTAAATATAGTTATAGCTTTCGGTAACAAACTATTTTGTATAATATCGAATATTCATAAATCAATAGTTCCACTAAAGAACGTTTTTTGTCATTATCTACCATATAAATTAAGGGTTGTCGTCATATGAAAAAAAAAAATACAAAATATAAAACAAAAATGTATTATATTTTTTTTAATAATATAGGTCCTATACGCTCCAGAAAATATATAAAAATATTTATTTATAACATCAGATAACTTAAAATATTAAAAACGGGAAATGTTCCGATCAATAAAATAAGCACTTCAGAATACAGTTGTTAAAAATAAAAACGAAAGTCTCCCCCAGCAGAAAGCAATCACTAAAATGCTCCATTTTTTTAAATAATAATAAAAATAAAAAATGGTTTTAAGTTATTTCTATTTATTATATTTTTTTTTTCCAATTATAAATCCGATATCCCTCTGCAGCATGACTATTCGTCAATAAATTCTATCCCCCTTCCAATGTCGCATTTAATATTATCGGTCGTCAGTTTTTTTTTTTTTATTTTGGTTCAGTAACGGTATCGAACGGAGTCGTAAAATATCAATTTTGTCATAAGAAATCAATATCGTTTGTCGTTTTTAATTTCGAGAGTGCATTCGTACGCCACCCGCGCACGTAAAACGTCCGCGGCAAAGGTAATAATGATATTATAACAAATAGTCTTGGAAATGTCCGCCTTGCTCTGAGCACTACCCTAAGCGGGATGAGCATACGTCCCACCACTATACCGGCATAATATTATGATTATTGTTATAATTGTAATATATGGTAAAACTACTGCGTAAAACGTCAGCGGCCGACAGCGACAATAATTGATCATTAAAAACGGACATGGAATTGTTTTCGGAGAACAGTGGTTTTATATTCGTTTCGAGATTATAATCGAGAGAACCCGGCACTGCACGTGTACACCTACTCATATATATATATATATATATATATACTTAGGATATTATATACATGCGCAAGTGCACGTATACATATAGCAATAAGGACAATGATAGGTATATGGACGCGGTACCTCGCAGACCATCGGCGGGCTTATATTAATGTTATGCAATTCGAAAGTTAATCAAAATATTAAACAATACCTATATATAATATAGTACGGTTATAACAACGACAATATTATTATAATATACATATTATCCGCCGTATGCAATATTTGCGTACCTAAAGCCGAGTGTATTTGGCACGCGTTGCAACGTCGGAATATCGCGGTCACGGCGTCGGAGGAGAGATCCGCACTCCAGACGGTCCAACGGGATAGGTTACGGGATAGGTAGTATGTAGGCGATTTCGATTCGATAATATTACATCGTAATAACACAAATGCCGTGCTGCGTGTGTATAGCGACCCCGCCACCGTTTAAGCTCTATATAAAATGCAAATTGATGGTGCGCTCGCCTAGACCGAATATAAATCGCGTATACGTACAAGTGCACAACGTCGGCGGTTTCGCGGTAAATATTAAACGTTTGTGTGCGCCAATGTATGTGCACTACGGGTAGTGTATAGCGTGTGCGTGCGTATTGCATGTGCGTTTGTGCATGGCGCGCTGTGGTAATATTGTTAAATCGATGAGATGTAAGACCTTCTTCCTACCGCTCACCGGGGGAGTGGGAGAGTGCAACTCTCGGAAATGCCGAAAAAATCGCGGTCGTGTCAAGAGTGTAATGAGATAAGAAGAAATTAAATCGTTTAGATCGTTCAAGACCGCAGTCGAGACAGGAGGCCATCACATGTGTACCTAAACTATGTGCAAACGGCAGTCACGCACAGGCTAGTAGATTTCATTGATCTCTCGATATAACGATACAATCTATATATTATAATAATAATCAAATCTCGGTAAACCACACGTGTCATGTTGGATAAATATAACTGTGAGTTGAGGTCTCGGGCAATTATATAGTATTAATCATACGAAATATGCACTTAAAAGTTTGATATTTCATTTGTAAAGTCATGTATTGTCTAACACAACCAAAAGTCGAATTGTAAAAAAAAAAAAAAAACATGCAAATGCAACAAAGTTTGTGTGTATGTGTGTGTCTGCGTATCGACGATAAGACCTGCAAAGTCGTGATAATAATATTTTCATACTTCAAGTAGATACTGCGCTAACATCAATAAATTGTATTAAATTGCTTATTTTTGTTGTTGTTACTGTTGTTACCGTCGCTGTAATAACGGACGTCAAATAGTAATTCTTTCAGACAAGAGACAACACAGTGTACTCACGTAGGTATACGGTTGTAGAATGAACTATATTGTATACTATTTGTAGACGTAGTTGACGCGTTGTCTTACCGTAAGTTGCGGTAACTTTTTTAATTTGTTACGTAGTGCAGTTGTTCCGTTGGAAATCGTCAAGACATACATTATAATATATTATACTATAAAATAATTACACCTGAAGTGGAAACAGTTGATAATAATAGTAATATGATATTATTATTCCGACGAACTCTACTACTCGTGAATATTATTATTCGTGGAAACTTTCATCTCGCCGGGGTGCATAAAATATATTTTATTTTCGAAATGTGGTAATTTTCGTCAAAAACTTCAAAACCGTCCACGCGTTTTGCTCGTCCGTCCGCCACCACCGCGCTATTACGTTCTCATTCGTTATCCACCGACAAAAGTTTATTATACTTTATGTTCCGTCAGAGTATTGATCTTTGTTACGTTGGATTGGGGCAGGATGATGATTATGGGCTGGGTAGGGTTATTGCTAAAGTTATTTCAAGTGTATGTGTGTGTGGGTGTGTGTCTATGTACAGTTGTTCGACATTTAAACTTTTCGATGAAAAAATTTCGTGTCTACATCGTGCGGAATATGAATCGTTGTACGAACGAATAGACACAGAAGAAAATATAATTTTTGTACGTAAAGTTTTCGAATCTGTGAGTGCATTGTTGGTGTGTATGTACAGTTGTGTATTGTCCATCGAGCAAACGTTTTGTTTATAATATTATACATTAATATGAAGATACGATTGGAAAAATATATTATCTTTTTACGGTTAAGTTTCAGCGATGTGACTGTAATGTGAGAGGGATCGATTGCAGTCCTATGTTTACATCAGAAGTAGTCAAAAAATGGTCTTATTGTCACCAATGTCACCGCTGTTCATAGTAATGCGTACGCGAAGGACGGTGAATACAGAGCTCGTCTCTTCGTCGTACGTAATTTCCAGTCACGCGACCTCGCCTGCTGGACTACGGGACATACTAACGGGATTCTATATGGCAACCCGTTCCAAATAAGACCACTCGTTTAAATTTAATATTACGTTGTGTTGCTATTTTCGAACAGTGCCAGTAGTGTGGTTTGGAATCAATGGAAATAGGTAGAACGATAATAGCTAGTGTGGTGCATAAACAAAGTCTTATAAACAAACCGGAGCACTTTGTAAACCGCGGGGTATGTGACTCGGGAAAAGTCTGGTTCCGTATCCGCTTCATAATATTCAAAATCAATATCTGTAACGCTAATAATTCACGAAATGTAATAAACCATATAATATTTTATAATAACACGAAAACGTGATGAAAATAATCATTTGATTTTCGTTAACGTATATTGTACTATATAGATCAAAAGTCGTTGTATATGTCTGTACCTACTTTATACTGTGGACGGGTGATCACTTACACCACACACGCACACACACACATCTCTTTATATTATTAGATAAATATTTGTATGTACATTTATTTATAACACTGAATAATCGTATACGCAGTGAGATTGTGAAATATTATTAGTGGCGCCAATCTTATAAGCTGATCGTATAAACTTCCCCCACCAATGTTATTGGATCCTCCCCAAAAACATTCCTCATTGCTAAATAATGAAAAAAGGGAGTGTAATAATAAATAAAACTATATAACTAAATTATTTTGCTTATGTATTTCTTATACTTTGTAGTTTGTAGTAAAATATTATTATTATACAAATATAGATAAATCAACAGTATAAAATCCATTAAGTAAATTAATATATTATAAAGTTATATTATTATATAGATATATAAATAAAAAAAAAAAAAAATACAAACAAAAACAAGTTTAGACGTTGTTTGTAATTTAATTTATTAGTCATTTTTGTATAAAGAAAAAATATAAATATAAATAAAAAACAGAAATGATTTCATTGTAAACGTAAAGTATATTATATAAAAAAATCAAATAACATAATTAAAACATCACATAAATATAATCGAAAATAGTATAGTGCTTTAAATAAAAATTAAAAATAAAAATAAAATATGGTTTATTATTTTATAAAAAAATAAATGAAACAACTTTAATGTACATTATTAATTTAATGAACTAAATATCGAACAGTTAAATTAGTTTTATTATCTAAGTAATACAAACAAAATAAATTACGCAGAGTATTTTTAGTGGACATTATAGTCATTTTTATTGTTCAAATACATGCAATATAAACATCAATAGGATTTAGTGTGCCAGAACGTCCGGGTCTTAGTCATAAACTTCGGAACCCTAATAATTAAAAATGTATTTCAATTTTCAACCAATCTAGAGCCACCATTAGTTATTATACTTCAAGCTGAATATAAATTAAATAAATCAAACAATAATATTCGTCTCTTTTTATACGGGAGTTTAATCCTGTCAAGTTCAATAGTATAAAAATTTAATTAAAAAAAAATAAATAAAAAATTGATCATGTACCGCGATTGACTAACTGTAGAGAGCATAATAATTGAATCGGTCTCTTATTCTTGAAATAATTCTTGTCATAGAATACAATTAATCTGAACCGCAATGACGCCAAACACACAATATTTTTTATTATTTTTGTCATCTCGCAGTAAAGAAAAAAAAAATTGTCGAAGCCGCGTTGTTTTTTCCAATCGGTCTGACAATTGTGTCATATAATGCGTGGTATTGCGATATTTTGTAACTAGCATGATGCAATATAAAATATTGTCGTCATTATTATTATTGTAAAGATATTTTTCACCGGGATAAAGTATATTATATTAATAAATCATTTTATTTTTCCAGGCCGGTATCTGCATACGCGCTCTTTTTCCGGGACACTCAAGCGGCAATCAAAGGTAAAAATCCTAATGCTAGTTTCGGCGAAGTGTCCAAGATCGTAGCGTCCATGTGGGATTCGTTGGACGCAGATCACAAAAATGTGAGTATACCATAATAATTAATAACGCACTTCGTTTTATTGTAATGGCAACATACCAGTGGAATAATTATTAAACATTATTAAAATAATTAATACCTTCTGCAACGATGATTGGGTGACGCAGTATTATGAATACTTATAAGTGATGTCATATGAAAATGATATTTTACAACGAAACAGAAGTATATCAATTTAGAATAACGTTTGTTTCGTTGAATTGCTATAGTAAATGAAATATTGTTTCTGTGTGACTGACGGATTAAAGTCCTTTTTATTATCAATTCTTTCTCTTGTCAAGCTCGCTAGCTCGCAGACATTTTCTCTTATTATTTATATCGGCAAAGGGAAACATTTTAAAGAGAAGAAAAGCACCCTCCTCGTTTTTCCGTTGTTCTGTTTCGTTTTTCACAGCTACACAATCTATACGAATGAAAAATAGTAATCCATTTTTAGGAGTGCCCTCAGTCAGTTCGAACACATTAATAAAACCAAATACTGAAAAGAGAAAAACAGAAAGAGACGGGAAGACTGGGGCTGTGTGGCGGAGTAGAAGTGACGGTAGGGACGGACGGAGAAGTTATTTTCTTTCCATATAGAATAAATAATCTCGGAGCTGACGTTATGAAAATATAGGTTGAACGGGTAGTGTTGATGGTGTGGGTCGGTGGAGAAGTAATTTCTAAAGCTTTTTCACTTGTAAATTTGCACACTGAGGTATATTTGCGTACACACAGTACCTACGGGTAAAAAGGAAACGCCACTGAAAACATGTAAATAATAATAATAATAATAATATCAACGACTACGGGACGGTGGCGGGGAAAATACATTTTTGGCGAACTCGGGTAACTAGTCCTTTGGACACAAATCGAAATAACCTATTATTGCTTTATAGTTTATTTATAATAACAAATAATAATAAAAAAATAACAAAACAAATTTGTTGAATAGAAAACCCTAGACATGATTAATTGAACATCGATATATTGTGTAAGCGTAACAAATATAAATTACGTGTGTATAACGGAACTTAATGAAAAACGCTATTAATTTGACGTACGTCTTGTACACGGTGTATGTTTAAAACGTAACTCTGCGGTGATATATTAGCCTAAATATCACGTTGAAGCGTTGTACAACAAAGCTTTTCGAGAAATATTATTATAATAGTGTGTCTGAAACGAAAATACGTTATTAAAACGCGTCGTCATAAATAGTTTAAATTTGTCGGAGGAGAGCTTTTCGAAAATGCTAATATTAATTTCCCCGCCCCTCCCACCGACATTGTTTTGGACGTGTCCCGCCGATACTATGTTCATTGTTTCAAAAATACAATGTCTTATTTGACATCTCGGCGTATTCACTGCTGGCGGGTCGTTGCATTTCGTCATATTTTTCAGAGTAAACGTTCCGATCTCCGTGAAAATATTGGTTCGGGTCGTGTATGATATTAATTTCCTCGACTACAACAAACATAGACGTCTGTCAACAAAACCCGTCGTTGTAGCGTGTCACATCGCGGAATAAGTCCAACGGAAAACTTTAAATTTACCGGAAATCCGCGTCTCTATAGGAAAAGAGAAACAAACGTTATAATAACAGTTTGCACGCGCTCATAAAATATTACCAATCATTAGGGGCAAACGTTTTATTCGTTTTTCGTTCACAGAATTTCGAAAAAATGTATTTCCAAGCAGCATGGTTGTAGCTATATAACAATATAATATTATTTACGAGTTTAAACAGAAATAATACCATTAAAATATTATGTGTACCTACCTACCTACCTCTTAGTTTAAGTGACAAATATGCGCGACTAACGGTTTTCGATTTACAGACATAATAATAATATTCTAGGACAGTACAAGTATATTATGCAAAATATGGTAGTTACGGACAGTTGGTAAATTAAGCACACTGAGCTCGAATAATAAAAATAATATAACAAAATAAAATGTTTGAATTATTTTATGTGTATACATAATACATTATAATATTATAATGTTGTATTAAATGGGTTGTTAGGATATATAATACAGACAAAACAAAATGTTAATAACAGTAAAATGCTAAGTGCAGTACTTTCACAAATCTGCTGACCCGATTCTCATGATTCATAGGCCCATGTGTATATCATATATGTATTCTAAATGGATCGAGAGAAATCTACAAGACACTTCCGGAATAAATCAATTTCTGGTTCCTTATTGTTTTTTTTTTATTATACACACACACACACACACACACACACATATATATCGTTTTGACAATCACGATATTACGTAAAAAAAAGAAAAAAATTCAAAGAAATTCTAACTGTTACTTATTAGTTATTAATTTATTGTAGTAACAGTAATAATATTAATGTCGAAAAACATTATCGAATAGTGAGGTGGTCTTATATTTAGTCGAAACTGTTATCGTTAAATTCGACTTTACGATAAACTGTTAGAACGCGGAAAACAGACGTGTAGTAAAATCAACAAACCGCCGTTAATATTTTTAAATCATGTTGGAGCTAAATATGAGTTTATTATACAGTTTTATGTGAAATGCCCATAAAAAACTTTCTAAAACAAACTAATGACCGCAAACCCAATAGAACTATCAAAGTCATTTCCACAAGAAATTATAGCTACTGACTACAAATTGACATTTTTTCTGATCGCAATAAATCGTTATCAAGGTAAATCAAAACTCTCATCTGCGTGCTGTTAGCTCGTTGAAAATATGTCGTGTAGCAAATTAAGAATTATTGCGATTATTGGTTATTGAAATGTAATAATATTATATTATATAGACGGTAATGTGTTCCATTATCAAACGTTTTGAATCGATACTTTCCGAATGCCACCGTAAGGACCGTATACACAATCTACCGGAGGTCACGTGTAAAGGGTTTTATTACTCTGCTACAAGATGTGTTATTTCTGACGTGGTGCATTAGCGTTTGCAATAAATTATGTTTCACCGTTTACATTTTGATAGGAAATAAAAATATAAGAAAAATCAACAAAGTAAAAACGTAATAACGCTATACAACACGACCTTTGACCGTAATACAATGTTGACTGTAACTATTCATATAATTATAAGTATTTCTTAAATTTGTGTGTGATGTGATCGATTTCTCTCTAGGTTTAGGATCGTAACGAAATCGTACAATCACAAGAGAACATAATTATATATTGGGAGTTTGTGAATTTTGAGGAGTGGAGTAAATTTCAAATATCTTGACATGACATTTTGATGTGTACGAAAATTGAATTTATTGAAAAATGAACCATGTTTTTGAGGCACTGTAGGCGTGGAGAAAATGGGAATTCAATTTCGTCACTACCCTGAGCCGTACGCAATAATTTGGTTATTTTTAATGCAGATCCCCCTGGGAGCGCGACGTACAAATTTATAATAACTAAATGCAAACTTTGCTTTTGCTATGACAATAGAAAGAAAGGAGGTGAACTCATTGAATGGGACACGAATGGAGGTTGCTGCGTTTAAAAGCGATTTAAATCAATAATGTTTAAATTAGAAACTTTGCTCGACACCACCCTACTGAAGTCTGCGTTCCCGCCTTCGCTTTGCGTACCATTGCGGATTTTGCATTCATTTAGGCATCATCTGGCACACACCTCACATGTTGTACACGGGGGAATGGACTTTGTGCAAATCGCCTGTCTGAAATGTGATTATTAAGCAAGAAAAAGGGACCCATACAATAAGGCGAGAACGAATGTTTGTGACACATAAATGTGATTCCATTTACATAGGTGCGAATGTTCGACAACGATAAATAAAAACTAATTTTAATTTAATAAATTTTGAAAAACAAAACAAATTAATAAGTAAACATTATTCTTGGAAATGAAAATATTTGTGAACTTAAATTTTAAATATGTGTGATTAATTCACTTGTACTTTTATCGTGGGTATTTCTTTACCATAATAAATAATATTATTATGTTTTGTTATTTATAAATTGAATTTTTATTTATATTACTTTTCGATATACCTAAGCTGATATTCTTAACAAAATAAGTTGGTTAAAATAACTTTTGATTGTATAAAATTAATTGAATGCTCAGAAGATTAATGATATTTTTTCAGAAATATTTTACGTAACGGTAATTGACCTTTACGTTTGATTAGTAACTTTCCAATTTCCAAACAATAATTAAAAAATTATCTATTGAAAGGAATGTGAATGGCGTGTCGCAGAACATAAATGTACAAAATAATAATTATAATTTCTAACTACGCAAATTGTTGTCCATTCGGTAAAAAAAAAAAATTATCTAATTCATAGGTTAACGGTATAACTGTTTTATGACTTGAGGCTATTTATTTTCGCGTTTATGTCCGAACAACAACTTTTTAATAATAAAAAAAAAATATATAACGTTTACAATTATTACAGGTTTACAAGAAGAAAACGGAAGCTGCTAAGAAGGATTACTTGAAGGCCCTGGCTGCATACAGAGCGAGTCTCGTATCGAAGGTAATATTAAATTTTCAATATCATTAAGTCCTGTGTACAATGTAATATTGTAATATTGTTATTTCATTATGCACGGTGGATTCGTTTTATTTACAGTATTATGTTATACGCTATTCGATAACTTTTACAAACGGAAACTTTCACGAAAACTTTCTCGGGAAAATAGTATTCAAAATTATTAATAGTCGAGTTTTATCGTGTTCTTTTTATCGATCGTCGGGCACGGGGAAGTATATAGTATAGGAGGTGGCGATGGCGGTGATTCTCAAACAGGCGGAAAACTTAACGACCGTCGTCCTAGCCCGACAAAGAAGTTTGCAAAGTCTATCTAGGCTCTGGCGCGTGCGAGGGTACGGGATAAGAGGATTTATATTGTAAATTCATAAGAACGGGAGGCGAGCGGGGGGAGGGTAGACCAAATAACCATAAATAATAATACATAATAACTATATGATTTAAAACGCGTCCACGACTATGTATATTGTCTCTGTATAATATAAATATAATATAATATACATAAATTTTGTACTCGAGTCGTGCGCTGTGACTTATGACTATTATGTACCGACTCGTATACTTAAACACGCTGGTGACGTTTGCAGGGAGGTGAACCGGACTCGAGCATGTACGCTGGAGGGTACGTGGGCAGCTACGGCGGCGTGTACAACGGATACTCACCGCCGGCGGGCCTACCATCGCCACCCATGTCCGTGCCGTCGCCGCACTCGCAAGTCCACGGCCAAGTCAAGAAGTCCGCTATGATGATGGACAACCGGGTGCCGGTGATGAACAGCCACCCGCAAAACCATAACCAATCGGTAAGTGTTCATATGCAATCGGTAGCGCAGACGTTATAAATGTTCCCGCGATTAGAGTACGCGGAGTGTAGAGTTGGGGGGGGGGTCAACGTTATAGTATATGTTTTCGAGTTTACAATTTATTTTACAATTTTGCACACGATCCGCGAGTATACTCAAATACGCATTGATGCTGTACAATCAAATAAATGTTGTTGTTATTGTGTTCACGGATTCGGTCACACTTTATTATACACGAGGTATTGTGTTGGGTTGGTTAGGTCAGGTCAGGTCGGGTACGGAAGTGATTTGCAGTAAGTATATATAGTAAGATATTATTATCTGCAGTTATGAACATTTGATCACGATTCGTGACAAATCCCCGATTCAGTTATAATAATAAAATTATGATCATCGTCGGGAAAACATCCAATACGATATTAACTAATATTATATAGTTAGGACGAACCCATTAACATTAATATTTCACAGCGATTTTTTTCTAATATATCCGATTGTCGTGTGAAACGATACGTGATGTTGTATTACATTATAATACAATTGACATTCACGCGTCAATACTGTTTGCCTCTTGTGATTTAAATTTTAAACATCGGGTTGAAATATAAAATCATAGGAGGTCTATTCTGAAAATAACTTTACAAAAAACTCGTACGAATAATATTAAACTTTAAACAGATGTTATTGGTCACAATCCAAATTTAATAATTTTTAATGAGTTGGAAAACGGCAGTATGGGATTATTGAAAACTTCAAAGACCACTAAATTATTATAATTCTAGACAACGTCTCGTGATGCTTTTAAGTATATACGTAAATATAATTTGTTCATTTGTTGTATCATCGTGGTCGCATATAGTTGCATTATTAATATGTATATAGTTATAATGATTTCAACTTAATGGCACTCTTATAAGCGGATTCGTCTAACGAGAGGATCGCTATTAATAAATGAACATTAAACGTTGTCAGTACCTACATTATTCGTATGAACTAAATATATTATAATACACAAGCACTGCGATTTTCAAATAGTGAAAAAAATATGTTTAAACATATTAATGTATTATACACGGTCGTATTTGGTCTGTTTAATATATTATTATGACCGTTTGTTTAAATATTTTATTAAAAAGCGCAGCGTACAGTGCATTTTAAGTGATATTGACTATAGTAACGTTATGTTAAATATCCTGTTAAAGGCAATAATTTCCCTAAAAAAAAAAAAATCCAAACACTGAAGTCTAATAAAAAAAACACGTATACCTATGATAATAAATTACCGCGTATATCCATTTGCCTGGACTAGTTACAATAAATATACTTAGTAATTATTACCTACATAGCTATATGCGTTTTGGGTTGTGATAAAATTTGTGTTTTATGAGTTATAATTATAGTGGTATGGGCACTTTAAAAAGTTTAAATGTATATATTAAATGAAAAATAGATGTAATAAATAGTAATATTTACTGATTAAATTTCCATACCAACTATTGAGTAGGCATGAACACATTGGACATATATAATACACTATAATGTTAGTAGACATATTATTGTTTCAATTATAACGTGTTGTGTATTTTAAATGTTGAATTATATTTCAATAATTAATATGATAATTATTGTATGATATTGTTTAAAGAATCAAAACAAGGCTTTAGTTTTAGATAAAGGTTCAGTTGTCTAATCGTGTTTCCATTTTTAGTGTAATAAAATCACGTCGTTATTTTTATTCATTCAAACTTCAAACGTTTCAATAATAAATGACCCTCAGTATATACTAAATACTTATGTAAATAATACTAATATAATGATTGTATCCACAAAAAAAAAAAAATAATGTGTTCAGCGTCGAACAATTACACAGTATACTATCGTTGTTGTTATGCAGGGGTTGGGGTGAAATGTCCGAATTGTCACTCCGAGTGGTCGACGGCCATACGGCATGATTGCATCGTGTGCAGTGTGTCACAATCGAATTAGTTTATTTATTTATTTTGCTATTTTTCTTTACCATTTCCAGCAACAGACTGGTCTGATCGGCAGCCACAACCAAGTCGCACCCGGACTGAACCATTTGTCGCAGCATCCTCAGGGCGGACTTCCCCCGTCGCCGCAACAGTCACAACCCCCAACGCCACCGGCCAACGTTTCATCATACGTGAGTATTACACATATTATCTACATCTACTACCCGATTATATTTAAACACAATGTAAACCTTCGTTAGTGATGTGCAGTACCTATAATATTATCTTCGCGATTGTCAAAGGTATAGAGAGGATTTTTAATTTTCGTGACGGCGTCCGACTTTCGGGTCGAAAGATTGATTGCGACGACGATGTGTGTATGAGCGGGTGGGGGGAGGAGGAAAGTTATGTCTGCTGCACTGGTCGTAAATGATTATGGACAGGTGCGTACCCGTAGTCCAGTAACAAGTGAATTAACCAAATACCAACGACGATAATAATAACAATAATAACAAGTACAATAATTTGATGTTATTATGCGTGGAAAACGAATATGAGATATATATATATATATATGGCCATACGATTTATTAGGTATTTTATTACGCAATGAGTTGGCTCGTACATCACAGCGCGTTATGGGGACGTACGAGTGATTGATAATGATCAATGGCGGTCTCAACGGGGAATGTTATAATCTTTTCTCCGATAAGGGTACAATGAATAAGACCGTCCGAGATGACGTGTAAAAATATCAGGTTCGATGATTTATTGGATTAATGACGAGAATATTCAAGAGGAGCGTTTCCGTTCATTCGTATCACGATAAACATTGCAGCAACTTCCGATACGATCTAGCCCACCCGGACAATAAGTCACTTTTCTGCGAATCGCTAAAATACGATTTCGGCGTTAATAAGTGCTCAGATTTGCTTATACATCCTTTACCAAAGGAGTTTCGAAATGTTTATCAATGGCAAAACGTTCGTACAGTAATAATAATAATAATAATAATACAGGTTTTCCTTCGAATTTTGTAATGTTTTCCACTCGAACGCTTCGTCGTAGTCGCTTCTTATCTGCACACCCGTAATCGCCTCGCTGAACTGCGCCTCTCCTGATAACGTGACGTTTTTATAATGCGACGAACACATTTACGCTAAAATGATTAGTGGCGGAAAACGGTCGCTTTAAAATGCAAAATTTAGGGGAGTCTTTAGTGTCGGCCGAGCCTGATCTCATTTCGTATAGTATTAATGTTATACATTATTAAGATCTCGTGAAAAATGTCTCGCGTGCCAGACATTATAATAACGAATAGGCAGGCAATAGCAACGTTTAAAAATGTCGTTATACGTACGAGAAAAAAAATTAATGTAAAAACGTAAATTCGCGTTTGAACTATAATAGTAATATTTCATTGTTATAACGTTATGATGTACAGTTTTTGTTGTGCGGGGTCCGCGCGAGACGGTCGCCATACAACGATTTGTACGTAATATATTGATCTATATGTACGCAGATATAGTATTTTAATAAGTAGAGGGGAACCGGGCACAGTAATTGAATTCCCGTTTGTTTGTTGTCGGATAAAATCAATACGAATGTAATTATGTACACAATTTTCGTTTTTAATTTAAAGGCCACTCGTATAAATAAAATATTATATAATATGTACATACACATCGCCGCCGAGCATCGTCTGCGCTCCCCGTCTACTCTACAATGATAATAATGTACTATATAGAATGCGTGGCGTACGACAGTCGACAATAACGATTGTACATCAAATAGATTTTCGTTTATCTGCATATCTTAATAATTCGACCTGTAGCAAACGATACGGCTTCTCCACAGCTGTCCCGAGCATATATCCGTCATCGCTCTCCATTGTTAACGTTTATAATAATATAGTAGTGAAACGGTTTCTCCGCGGGTTTGAAAAGCGCGTAGGTATACGAAAGCTCTACGAATCGACAAACAGACGAACTATAATGATATATCATGAAACCGAAATCGATGCGAATCGCACCTCCCCCCGAACGCGGGATTTAGGTCCGATCACGTCGTCGACGAGCCTTTATATTTATATATATTTTATTTTTATTTTTTTTATCGTTTTCCAGTGGCCGTGGTGTTTCAACCCGACGCAAAACAGCCATTAGCCGGTGTCCCGCCGACACCAGCTCAGTAGCAGTCGGTCGACGTGTGCATACGAAACGAACGCGGCAACGACGACGTATGTCTCGCACCGGATGCCGGATGGGACGACGAGTATAATCGAGGTTACGAGTGTCGGCACCAATACTGCAAGTAAGTCCGAATCACTGTAGCGCAGTGGCGACAGGACGTGTGGCGGCGAACGCGCGTATAGGCACCCGTGACACTCGGGCGACGGTAAATTCCGTAACCGCGGCCGTTCGTTATGTTCGGTCTTCTCGTTGTGTACCTATGTTATGTTGTACAGCGAGTGTTTGACATTTTGAGATGCACTTTGCCGGTACGCCGTCAAAAAGTGCACGTTTCAAAAGCATCGGCGGTTGTCTTACCCGAGATGTCATTATTGCAACGATATCGCCTTATTTCATTCGATATCTACAATATCACGTTGTGATATGTAATCGAAGATAGACGTGGGGGTGTAAAAACTTTATATTTTTCAAACGTGTAAAACAGCCGATTTCCGGATATTCATAGATTTCCGTGATTGCCGTGCAATTTACCTGTTATTTCAGGTACCTACTTACGGTACATGGGTTCAGATAGTTCCGCTATGAGTTGCACTATCGGCGGTCGACTGCAAACGTCGGACAGAAAATAAGAAAATTGACGCGTTTGCATCACTAATGACAGTTATAAATTCGTGTCGTTGGATAATAATTTGACGATTAACGCCAAAAAATATTTGTTAAATATTAACTTGTCAACACACGATCATACTCTACGTACCACATTCATGTCTTTCTCGTCTTGTTCATACACCACTCCACACGGCCTCCACAATCGTCGGCGATCTTTTCGATTATAATACAATATTTTGTGACAATTTTCTAATAACTTTTCGTTTTGCAGGATTACGGTGAACGACTGGTGTTAGAGGTGCTTAAGAGGCCATAGACCAAACGCCCAAAGTCGATTATCCTCCTCGTCCTCTTCCGGAAAATAAGGAGACCTGAAGACCGCTACCTGTCCCATGTACATTATACAATTATTATTATATTAATTATATTGTATTATATTATTATTATTATTATTATTATTATTATTATTATTATTATTACTGATATTGTAATTATTATTACGTATGTAAATCCATGTGACTACGAGTATCTCATATTATAATGCTTGTGAATATTTATATTTATAAGAAAAAAATAATATGATAATTCATAATATTATATTTAACGTACTACGATATGATATTATTATTATTACATACATAAATATAATATACTGCAGTTTGTATATATTTATATATTTTTTTTCGTTGCAATAATATCATTGAATCATAATGAATGTAAATAAGAATGTCGTATTTAAGCAATAAATTTGCTCCTGTAAATGTAAGCAATGTCTCCTGCGACAATCCCAATGCTGTTTTTGTGCACATAATAAATATAAACATAATATTATTAATATTGTTAAAATGAACTACTATTTTTTAACGTTTAAACCGTTTTCTTTTTTTTTTTTTTTATGTTAAAAGCATTAAGTTTTTTTTATGTAAATAATATTTACAATTTTGTTTTGTATTATATATATAATATAATATATGACCTAAACCGTACAATCGATATGGCGAAGTTCACGTTAGTCTTGTCTTAAATATTATTATTTACCATAAAATCCTTGGTAACTAGTACCACGGTACATAAAGTATTTATGTCAATCGGACACCTGTAAATTGTCACGTGTTTAAGTTATAAAGTGTTATGATACCTACTAAAGGACATTTTAAATTTAAAAAAAATAATAGCTAGGTACTCATATCATTGTGAAATTATATTATTTTTTATTCAAGTATTAACATTATTGCCTAATATTTATTTTTGTTTTATTTTTATTTTATTATTTAGCCAAATTGAAAATTTTAAAGTTGTTATAATACTGAATATTTTTTCTCTTTTGTTTATTTTTTAAGTAGGTATGATTTTATACTTTGTACATAAATGATTAAGAACGCTCATGTTATCTGTTGTTTTTCAATCTGTTTATATAGTATATAAATAAAATGTAAACGATTAAAAATGAAAAATAAAAAATGTAATTAAATAGTAGAAAATAACTCCTAGTTTTGTAATTTAATTATTAGAATCAGTTGTAACTGATTCGTTATTGTTTTATTTTTTACAAACGATGGTCTCAATGACTAGATACTATTTAATATTTATTATTATTATAATATAATGATTACACTTGAGGTAATATATTAATTTATCTATGGAAATGTTGAATTATGTGTTAAATGAGTGCTTACAATCAAAATGCATTCCTGGTAAATCAATAATTTTTGAATAGTAAGAATCGAATGGTTTAAAATAACTATGTATTTTTAAATTATGAGCACATTGTAATATGATCAACATCTTTCGATAAATCTTAATTGGTCATAGAAATTTCAGAATAAATTATAAATAAAGTTAAGAAAATTAAAAATATATTTTATGCTACTAGTAATGTAATGTTCTTATCTTAAGACATCTAGTTGTATGACTTTATGATCTGTAGAAAATTGATAATAAAACAAAAAATTGGTTACAAAAATATTTGTTAGCATTCCACACAATGTGCGCGATTTCTGTTGTGTATTATATGCATTTTATTTTTTATTTTGGAATTATTAAGCCCCATATCTTATATTATTTCTACACTTACTTAAACTGTCAAACCGCATTAGATGTATATTATTTTATAAAATCAGCACATAATAAAATGTCAATGTCTATCAGTAAACTAATAAATACTTTTTAGGATGACAACCTATTGTGCCTAATCAGAACACTTTTTATAAGAATTTCGAATTTTTCCGTACCATTGGGCTTATTATTTTTTCGTTTCAAAAGACTATTTATTCAAATGTTGGTTTATTACTCACACTAAAGTAGTAGGTATATCATATTATGCGTTAAAATAATTTCCTTTCAAATACTTTTGACAAAAGGAGATTTAACTCTTTTAAAACGATTATATGAACTAACTTATACTCTTAGAAAATGTATACAACATTCATATATATGTAAAAAAAAATCATTAAAACAATATTAATTATTATTGTAGGTATTAAATAACAGATGTATATACGTGAGGTTTATAAAAATTATATTTTAAAAGTGCATACTGAGACTCAACTACTATTTCAGAGTTTAAATTCCTCATTAGCTGCTGTAAACATTGTGAGGTATTACCTCCTATGTTTTGAACTAAATTCACGTTATAATAATGATAATAATGATGATTAAGATGATGATGATGATGATGATGATGACGATGATAATAATGAGATTTTCGTCTTTGTTGGATGTCTTTTGTTATAGAAACTATTGTTAGTTTCCTAAAACAGTATTTAGGTTTTTGTACTTATGACTTTCAAAGATTGTTTAATAACAAATAATAAGCAGTTTCATTTTGTTTTAATAGATTATTAGGTACCTTCCGTATTGTTATTATTATATATTGTTGTACAATTTTTAATTAAAATTGCATTTTTAAATTAAAGTTTCAGTATTGATAATAAGTTATATTCAATTAATTTAATTTAATCACCATTATTATAAAACATAATTTGTATTATCTAAAATATTAACATAAGCAATTAGTTCATAAATCGTAGGTTGTAAGATTATTGCAGATTGTATGCTGTACGATGCAGGCACGCAGTTGACTGTACATTAGTGCGGCCTTCGTAACTTTGCGTATGTACAAAGTACAGACTATATTATTATATTACTATGGTAGTAGCGTCAAGACTCAAGACACTTCGGACACTTCTAGTAAAATATACCTGAATGCAATAATAAATTTAGCGGTATCGCGGGATGGTTATTTTAAGACAATTATCTCACTGCTAAAATGTGGTAGTGGTGGGTAGGTACCACATAGATTGTGAGTACCGAGAAAGTAAAATTAGTAATGAGTATTTTGTATTAATTTACAATACTTTATAATTATTATAGTTTAGATTAGTATTTAGATAATAATTATTAATAATGATAAAGTCATTTTATCAATGCAAATTATAATATTGACTTCGATGGAGGTTAAATCGGTTGTTACTTTTTATCAAGACTCACTGTTAAATCCACATGTCTGATGGAGGACAATAAAAAATATAAGAATAAGAAAACTATTTCTGCTTTTGAAAATACATCAAAAATAAATATAATATGGTTAAACGACTGTGTTACGGCCACATTAGTTGCTAGTTGTTACTATTAGATCCAAAATTCTAAACGATATACATTAGCTCGTAGCTTGTAAAATTATGCATTTGTGTTCATATATTTCATAAGAATTTATTATTTTTGTGTAAATAATTAAATTCAAAAATCTTATAAGCTATAACTATAATAACTATAATGTCTAAAAGAACCACCATCAGCAAGAAAAATGTATTTATAAACATTTAAAAAATTGAATTTATTAAATATACAATTATGTTGTAGCAAAAGCCAAAGATTGCAGTATATTCTGTTATTTTTTACTCGATAAATAATTAGGTAACTATTAAATCCATTAATTATGATTATTTAGCGATCAGAGGGGTAATAAACATAAGAATAAAAATTATATATAAATTTATATAAAATTAAAAAACTTAAATACTATAAAAAGAAAAAAAAATAGAAAGTGATCCAGGGGCACCCAGAGGTAAATTAATTTAAAAAATATGTTTTAATCTAATTATTATAAACTGTAATCGATGACGATTGCTAATCCCGAAAACTAAAAACAAGTAAAAAGTGGATAAGTAGAGAATTTGTACTCTTTTGTAGATAACACCAACAGGTATCAAATCATTTGAATCAAGTATATATCGTCATTGAGTAAGTCACTGCAATGAATCTGTTAAATTTGAATTAAATGATAAACCATCGTATAATAAACTATAAATATAATATAATAAGAATAAAATCATTGTTAAACTATATGTCATATGACTAATTTTATTTTAAATTACTTCTATACCAATTTATTTTACAATTAGTAATACGGTAACCTTAATTAATTTTTGCAAACATTGCATTTATTGTATTAATAATTATAATTATATTACACAAATTTTATAAATGCGAAAGTAACTATGTCTACCTATTAAGTTTTCAAGGCCAAACCTCTGAACAGATTTTGTTAAAATTTTGTATGGAGATATCTTAAACCTTGAACAAGGTCAGTGGTTTTTTAGCTTATCTACTTGTCATCAGTCATCACTTACCAAATCAAATCTAATGATATGTGCATAAAGCTATGGGAAATAGCTAGTTATGTTTATTTATATATTATATATTATTGTTACTCATTAACTGTTGAGTCAATACTGACTTACCGTAAAATGATATGAATAGATTTGTGAATTTGTGATATAATTAGTCAATAACTAAAATAATTGAAATATATTGGAAAATTGAACTGTATATAATAATTAATAATAATATTTGCATAAAAATAATTCAAGTCCCTACGAATATTATTTTTTTTTAAATTACAACAAAATAACAATAATTGATTATTTTTTGTACGAAGGTCTAATTTTGTGGAATTTTTACTTGAAATCTCTATGACTAATCCTAAAATTTATAACAAAAAAACTTATGAATAATCGTATGTTATATTTTAAGATCTAAGCCACTAAAATTGACAATTTCATACGTGTTTAATAAAAATAAACAATAATACAATTTTAGTAATTATTTTGACGATTTTTGTCAAAATTTAAACTTCAAATTATTTTATAAAATAACTGTGACAATATATTACATATAATATGATATTAAAAACTTAAAACTGCTGTCAGAAAAATTTGTCTAGAGTCTTATATATTATATTTGTTCTACCTTTTAGGCCACGTATATAATGTTTATAAATATTTTAGTATAAATGTAAACACATTAGAAAATTACAAATGCCTATAAGCAGCTCAAAAGTGTAATCTAGTTATTCGAAGAATGTCATTCAATATAGAAAACGATAATTTAAATAATATTAGAATGTCTTAAGTTTTTGGAGTTTATATTTTAAAAATTAAAATAATATATCAATAACTGTTTGATGAGAAATTTTTATACTACGGTCCACAAAAGCTTAATATTCAAATGCTAGTAAAAAGTAATTGTGCGAACATACTTAATTTTTTTTATAACCTTTGTAAGAAAAATTTAAACCTTGTGTCAAACCAAGGTTTGAATTTAAAAATGTTATGATTTTTTAACCACAAAATAATTTGCAAATTGTTGTTTTTGAATGGATTTTGTACACATTAAAACTTAGACATTTTAAATGCTTATAAAGAAAAATAAAGGACTGTGTGTATTTGGTACTTTCTATTTTCTGTAAGTACAACTTGCGTAGAACCTTGTATTTGATTTACAAAGCTATTCACGAACAACAATTGAATCATATATATATATGTGTGTGTGTGTGTGTGTGTTGAAAAAAATAATGTATCAATAAATAATAATACGATGGCTTTAGGCTTTAGCCAATACATATTTCTATAATATTTCTCGTTATTTAAAGGATCGAAACAGTTACATTTTTAAATATTAAGTGTTTATGAAATATTAAAATAATAGTATCATAAAGGTATGATTAGATTTGTGTATGCTGAAGTAGATTTAGAAATTACTATAAATTTAGGTGAAACTTTTTCATGGCAGTTTCAAAGAATTAAATTGTTCATATCGATAATAATTTCGATCTACCATTGATTATATTATGTACAATAATATTTAATAATAATATATTGTATAATATTATAATCAGTGGATTTATTCAATATTTTAAATATATACTAAAGGATATTGTTTGCGTTTGCTAAAGTCAAAAACAAAGCCTATTTGTTGTATATACATACATAAATTATAATAAACATTATGTAAACATCTAAATGGTTATTTGTCATAATTTATTGTAGATTAATTAAATTTAGTTAGACGGTTAGTTATGAATTTATGATCAAGCAATACGTAACACTATTATTTGAAACTAAATATGTTTTATTATATGTTATATGGTATTTAAAATCTAAATCAGTCCATCACTTTATTTTATGAAACAATTCAAGTTCAAATTATTGGACACATTCAGTGTCATTTTATAATGTTTACTACCAGTTTCTTTTACAACAGATATTATGATAGGAAAAACAAAATTTTTTTGGACTTTACATTTTTTTTTTTTAGATGATTTATTTTAAGATTCTGAGCAGAGTGATTATGTTTTTTTTTTTTTTGAATGACTACAAAATAAATTGTGTACAGTTAAAATGCTTCATTTTTTAAAATAGAGTGGTTTTGGATATCAAATTGAATCTGATTTGTACTTTAGAGAGGTTGTACTTAATAATTCTTAGTATTTACATATTTTTATAATCGAAAAAACAAACAAAAGATTAAGACAAAAGTGAATTTTTTTGCAAATCCAATTTTAAAAAAATTGATTTTATTTTTTTGATGTAACATGAAAACGAATAACCGTATAGTTACTTGAAATGTTTACAAAATATTTATAATAGTATTGTTTTATATAGACGATAACATTTTTAAAATATTTCGACTATTTTTGAGCTATATGAGCTATATGAGACTTAAGATATTTTACTATACACATAATAAAAATATTATCTATTTACATGTACCTAATATAAATCTATTTTTGTTTTGTTTTATGGTATTTACAGAAAGATATTATTAAATCGTTTGTTATAAAGTTGATGTAATATGGTATAAATATATATTATTATAATAATTAATAATATAATAAATGCAATATTATCGGAAAAAAAATTATCAACCTTCTATAATACAAAAAATAAAACAAATGACTTTGATAGCTATATCAAAAAAAAGCATATCACCTATGCAAGGTTTTCGTATACAATTCAATCAAATGATATATCATTGAATTCAAATTTAACATACCTATAATAGTCACCCATTCTACATCTAATATACATCAAGCGGTACCCGTTTACCTACATGTTTTATTTTAAATTTTTTATATTTCAATATAACACATAGCAATAAGTGTTTTATATGTATTATAAAAATATTTAATATTAATAATAAAACGATGATATTATGTTAGACCGTCAAATATTTGTATACTAATCAGAAATATGTTCTTTACTGTTTACATACAAAGTACGTATATATAGGTATATAAAGTTAATAATTGCAGATACAATTTTAAAGTTTATATTATGACAAATATGAATGTGTTCAGAAAAATAGTTCCTGGAAATGTATATTTATTAATATATTATATATAACACACAAAATATTTTATTGGGATATTTTTATTTCAGAGGAATTTTTAACTTATTTTTAGAAAATTCATTTGTTTGGTTTTGAAACAATATTTGGTCGTTAAAAGAATTATAATAAATGGTGAGATAATATACAATATTATCGTAAGTATTGGAGGAACCGCACATTTATACTAATGTCAACGTCGAGTAATAATTCAGTTTATTAACAAAACACAATAATTTCGTTTCTTATTTCACAATGATCTTATTCGTTAAAATGTATTAATAAAAAATAATTTTTATACAAAAGAACTCGTATATCTGTACAATATTAATGAAAACAATAGACTAAAAATATAATCATGGACATTAATATCTAATAATTATTTTAATATAAACATATATATATACCGTAATTAAACAATATGGTTGAACAACAACGGGATAATATTCAAAATAATAATTATAATAATAATCTTCGCTATTTGTTTAGGGTTCCGCAAAAGGTTTATAACATATTCTGATCGCCAGAGACTGTATACATTTTAAACTATTTTGTCGGTACGAACAACAGTAATATAATAACATAAACAGCGGCAAGTTATGCTGTAGGCACACGGAAATCATGCATGTTTAGAATATTGCATAAAAGTTATTGTTTAATAATAATTGTATAATAATATACAAGATGAAATTTACTAAGTCTAAACGGCTAGTAATTACAACAAATATTTTGTCGTGAGTGTTTTCTGTATTTGTTGAAAGTCTTTCCTCGTCCTCGCGATTCCTTGTACATGGGTCTTGACAAATCATAATATAATATTTTGTAATTAAGCTTATGTGAAATTTATATATGGTATATATTTAATTTTTAACAAGTAAATAATATTATAATTTATATATATATATAAATAAATAAAAAATACATAAATATTTACACATATTAATTTTTTACTATTCAAATATGATAATATTATGTGGCAATATTAATGTATAGACGATTTGGCGAGCACACAACATTTTATTTTGTCAAATAATGATAGTTAGGTAACTCGTTTATGTAGGTACCCCATTACAACAAACGAATATGATAATAATGATATAATACACAATTATTAACAGTGATGATAATAATAATAATAATATGTTTGGGGTCGTTCCACGGTAGATAGGTGAGTTTAAATAAAAAACGTAAAATAGGTATCTAATTATTACACATCATACCGAATTGTTATTGTTTTATTGAATATTAGGATTTAACTATTCAATTGGATGCGTTACTTGCAAAGTGATTTTCAGATACTTACGAGAAACAAAATAAAAAAAAATCGATCGATTATAAATGGTCGTGTCGACGGAGGTGCACAGCATTATTTTAATCATACGATACAATTAAAAAAAAAAAAAAAAAACTATAGGTATTTAAAATCTGCAATTCTGTGACATATAGAACTGATGTTGCCGTGCAGTTTGTTATAGTATACGACTGTTAAGCCCATGCACTGATATGCGTTTACGTGGTTAACACATATTGATATATCCATTTGATCGTCTACTTGTAACGTAGCGGAAGAACTTTTAAAAATTATTGTGTTCAAAATTAAGGTTTAGATAATAATGTTTTACTGCTATGGAAACATTTTGAAAACGATTAAAAATGCCATCGACAATAGCATAATTTTCTTGGAAGCTGGCCACCCGAAACTCATCGTTCTTCCGGCGGAACATCGACATCAATATTATATCATTAATATAATAATATCGGCATGCGTATTTATTTAATTTTTAGGTCACAATAATTGATTCCGATAGAGGACACTCGTCGGGAGTATATTAGGTGTACAACATATTAACCGCGACAATTGGCGATGTATATATAAATATACGATATATCGTTTTTACATAGTGTTTTTTTTCCTAATGCATTCTATCGTCACAATATCAATATATTCACGTTTAATATTAATTAATCTTATAGTAACAAATAACATTATTTAATATTTTATCAATTTATCTTATGGTTTTCGTGAGCAGTGTACAACTCGAGTGTAGGCGTATTCGTTTTCCAATGACATCGTTATTCCGACAACAAAATATTATTGTTGCGTGTAGTGTATACGTACAACGATACCGCGTATATATATTCAATATTTTCGTATCGTTTTTTCCAGTTAAAGGAAACTAAATTTGCATAGGTTTGGAACAAATCATATTTTGTTTTAAACTTTTACGATATGCATAATAATAAGATCCAAATAAAATAAGTTATTCGTTTGTTTTTGTCTCGTGCTGGTAAACTTTTAACTAAAAGTAAATTCTGTACCCGGTTTGGATTCGCGGAGTTTCAGACATTATTTCAGCACGCAATTTTTGTCATTTATTCGATTTTTTTTTCTTTCTGTTACCTCCAGCACGTTCTGTATCAAATTATTTAAACTATCCGTCATCGGATTGGATTTTAAAATATTGAAAGTGTATTCGGAATGAAAAAAAAATAAAATAACTGCTATCTATGCGTTCAACAGCACGGATTTCCGACAACTGTTGTTATATGTATAGACAATTTTGAATTTCTACACCCTTATTATGTATTTTTTTTTTTCCACTAAATTATGCCAATTTTACGATTCCATCAAGGATTACTGCTTTCGCGAAATTTACGAGTCACGGACAATTTTACGATAAGACGTTTTTCTTATTGACGAATTGCGAAGAAATACGTTACGTGTCACGATAAGTTAAACATTAATTTTGACCGCTCGTGCGAGACTCTCGAGGACGTTTATCTGTCGTCTACTGTGCGCAATATTTTCAGCAGGTTACCGCTTAAGCGTAATCTATTTATTTACTTTTGGTAGGCGTAATAATATTGTTATATTACACCTTTCGGTGATGCCGTATCGTCGTCGGGTTGCCGGAAAATCAAATATTGTCATTGGAAAACGAGGATTTCGTCGAAACACATCAATGCGAAACGCGTAAGACAACAGTAATAAATAATAATAATAATAATAATAATAACATAATAATTTTAACAATTGTTTTTTTTTTTTTTTGGTAACTAGAATTATTATTAACGACCAACGGAATAATAACAATAATTATAATAATAATGATAATAATAATAACGCTAACAACATTTCACGTGAACGCACCCCAATCAATAATGACCGTTAAAAATATCAATTACAAACGATGATGATAATCATTATTATTATAATTGCAATGTTAGTACAATACAAGTTCGTCGACGAGGACGTTGGCGGGGTGAGGTGAATGGTGGAGAGCGATGGGAAGGGCGGTAGTTTCACGGAGAGGATCCGACGAGGAATAACCGAGGAAACATTTTAATTTTTATCTTAAAGACATTCAAAAATAACATCGTTATCGTTATCAATTAATATACAATACGTAATTATACATAAATAATGTAATATAATAATAATAATAATAATATGTACAGAGACGCGTCTCTCTCTAGTGCGCGTTGTCTCGTGCGCGCGCGTTCGCACGGAATTGCATCGCGTCCAACGTTAAGTAATGTCATAAGTAGAACAAGTCGCCGCCGCCGCCGCCGCCGCCGCCATCGCCGTCGACACCGCCGCCGGCGCCGGATGACTCGCGGAGCTGGTCGCATATCCTGGTCAGGTCACTGGCCAACCGGTCGATTTCCGTATCGGACGACCGGCGGTGGCCGCGGTTCGACTGTCACACGTGCAGCTCCTCGACGGCCGCCGTCTTGGCGCACGACTCCGCGGCCACGTCCACGGCCAGGTTGGACGAAGACGCGTGCGGGTGGTGCTGCGACGGAGACGGCGAGGTCCCGGCGCCGCCGGCCACCGGACCGGAACACGTGCACGCCGGCAGCGCGGACGAGGCGGCCGCGTGCCTCCTGATGGTGCCGTGGATGTGCTGTTGGTGGTGGTGGCCGCCGACGTGGTGATGGTGGTGGTGATCGGGCCGCGGGCACTTTGGCGGCGGCGGTGGCCGGGGCAGCGTGGACGACGTGCCGATGCCCACGATGCTGCCGCCCGGATGATAGCACTGGGCCGCGACGTCGGCGAATTCGGCGGGCGGCGGTTGGGCCGCGGCCCCCCTGGACACGCCGCCCGGGTCGGTGGGGGGCTGCGAGACGTTCGGAGAGGACACACCGGTCACCGTAACCGGAGGTTTCTTCAGTATGGAGTGCGGTTGTTGGTGCTGCTGTTGGTGCTGCTGCTGCAAGTGTTGCGCGACCGGCCGCGTCATTTGCAACAACTCGGTGGCTCCTAAAACAGGAATTGACGTTAACAGGGCGAAAAAAACTTTCGGGGCCCAGGTAGGTAGGAGTGCGTTACTCGTGTCTTTGCCCGACCGTTTTGACATATCGCGCGACCTAGAAAGATGGATTTTTGTTTTTTACACCCCAAAAAGATAATTGATTGAACCCTGTGCCGATGTGTTTTTACCAAAAACCGAATGATTTTTTTTTTTACAGATTACAGTGTCTGACTTCATACCTGTTTTGACCGTCTCGTGCCAAAGAAGTCATCGTGACGTGACCGAGGTGCTGTCATTTTAGGTATAGATATGCTGTTTTTATCGGTACGGGAGTGGGACGGATAACAAATATTATCATGTCGGTCACGCAATCGAATATGAATACGAGTTATTACACAAATGTTACTTTTAAATATTATCGTGTTTTATTCATTGGAAAAAAAATTTACAATTGTCGTTTGTCACAAGCTAGATTTTCCGATTCGATTTCATGCTTTGTCTCGGTCAGTCTAAAGTCTAATACATCCAAATCGATTTAGTTTATTTAATAATTCTGTGTATCTGACGATTGCTATTTACAAAACAAGTTTCAAACGAACGATTTCGTTATGCTGAATGCCGAATGCAAAACACTCGTTTCGAAGTAGATTGTTTTACCGGATAATGTTTACGGTATTACACTACTGCTCTTTAGCACACAAATAATATTATTTTTTATCACCATGGTACCCCCGATAGCGCCGATGAATACGAATTTCCAACAAAGGAAAAATAAAACGTACGTGGAAATACTAACCTTGGATATTTTAAATCCGTCGGACAACGGTTTTATTTGGATAGAAAATATCCAAAAATAATAATACAATAATCTTGGTTCGGTATTTTATCAATTGCGATCGTATTATGTGCACAACATTTTTGGATCTGATAATAATTTAATGAAATTAAATGAATCCAACTTAGAAATGTCGTAGAACGTTATATAATATATTGTAATACGTTTATACTGCTCAATGATTACACTACTATGCTGGTACAATACGACAATGATATCATTTTTTATTCATTTATTTCAAAACGATAATTTTGTATTACGATTGTGAAAAAAAATATTATTTTCCTAATAATGTTTGTGAGCGAAGAAGCTTGAAGTAAAAAAAAAAAAAAATAGATATAAACGTTGATTTTGTACTTGACTCGAAATGGTCAATTCGTATTTCGGATAAACACGTTTTAAAAGTATTTCTACCGCGCGTTCAAACAGACATGACTATCGTTTTGGCAAAACGCGGACGGACGAGAGTATATAAAAATCATTCGCGATAGGTCGATATAGCCAATATTATAGTGACGTACGGTGATCACATAACCGTGTCATTGATCGCGGGCTAATATAGCAATCGTACTCTGTGATCGGTCGTCGTGTAGCTGTGCGAAGTGTTTGCGGAAAATCGAATTACTATCGTCGGCGGCAAAATAATCGTGTAAGATAATCCCGGCTAAGCCATAGCCGGTTACAGGTGTAAGTCGTGTACACGCGTCCGGAGGTTTCTGGGGCATTGGGCAAGGGCAGTATTGACCGACAGATGAAGAATATTCGTAAGGACGCATGATATGTCTTAGGTGGTGCGTTGTACAGTTTTATGCGCGCACCGAAGTCGATCGATCGAGACCGATGTGTGTGTGTGTATTAGCGCAGAATGAAAAACTAAAAACCTGATTGCGGCCCCGAAATAAAAGTGTAATCGTACACGTAATAGTGTATTGTGAACATCGCGATACGGGGCGAGTTCTGCGCTCGACTTCGGCGTTGTTGCTCACTTTCATTTTACCTATATAATATTAATATACAAACGGAAGCTACTAAACTATAAATCTCGAAGAAAGTTCTTTTTTTATTTCAAATATATTTTAGTAGCTTCTACCTAACTCGACTAATTTATTATCACGTATATATATAAAAAAAAACAGAAAATATTGCAGTGTGCTGTTAACTGTATACGTCATACGGAGCGCGCGCACTAAACAAAATATATATACGTAATAAAAAGAATGAGAAATTTTTCTTCGTGAAATGAAATTTGTTCATATTACTATTTGTTTCGCGCACCTATAAGAAACCAGCGCATTGTAATATTGTTGTTATGGTGCCCGGGTTACAAATGTTAATAAATTAGTACACACGTCATAGATTATACCTGCAAAGTATTATTATTGTTATAAAATATTCCGTGTTCGAGAAAAACAAAATTAGCTTGTTAATTATTGTAAAAGAAATTGTCGTATGATACCTTAATTTATTGTTTTTGCGGAAACTGGAAATCGTCGTGTATAAATTATAAAAAGAGCTCGAGTCATTGCAGATAATACATTATATTGTGTATTCTTTGAAATTAATTTTTAAATTATTTAAATTTTTTGCTTTCAACCGTGTACTGTTTGCTTTTTATTTATCATCTGTTGGTTATGGCGGATAGTTGGCAAAATATATTATTACTTTTAAATTTTAATTAAATAAAAAAACAAAGTTTTACGGAATTCCTCGTAAATTTATTAACATTTCATTTAAATAACATATAATATACCTTTTTATCATTCTTTGACTAATCTTTGAAAAAATGTGTTTTTCTGATAATTTACATTTTTAGATTGAGTCTAACTTGAAATAAACGAAACACAATATAGAATTCAGTAAAAACTATAAGCGAATTTGGTACCATTTCCACACGCCTAGATATTGTCGGGTAGGTATATTGTATTATTTTTAAAATTTGTCCATTGCGACAAGTTAACTGCCATTTTAAATCAGAATATCAGCTATATAAATACTCGTAATAAAACGTCAATTTTAATTGAGATAATGTTTGAGTTTTTTTTTCTTTTAAAATTTATGGATGTTGTATTTTAATATGAAGTAGTAACCTATATCGAATATAAGTACACCCACTATGTCTTTGTGTCGTTAGGATATATTTAAATGGATTACAGAAAAATCAATAACGTACTTGACGTCGAGAATCTAAATTTTTAACGGATGTACATATAAATTTATTTGTAGTGAAGTTAAAATGATTACATGTGGCAATAAGTATTCATTTTTAATTAGGCAAGACGGTAAAGCAGTTCGTATTTTAGTAATATGGTTCAAATGTGAAAGATAATAAATGTAAAAACTAATATAAACCTGATCAATAATTGCACTTAATTTCTTGACGAATTTTTAAAACATACAATCTGTAAATGACTGTTACTATTTATATTGTAGCATGTGTGCAAGAAAAAAAAATATAATATGACACGGCAGTCATACATGAAAAAATCAGTACCAAACTCTAACCCAATAATCATTAATCATTATTTTTGGTGTTATATTATGTTTGTTTTATTTTATTTTTTGATAATATGTTTTGTTATTTAGTACCTACCTAGAATCGTAAAACTCTGTACCTAAACACTTTTTTTTAAATCGTAATAAAATTGTGCGCACTTATTAAAAACTTTTATTATCAACTACTTTCACGTTCTAGTTCCAAATATCTCTATTTTGTCTTCCCTTAAAGAAGTCATAAAAGTAACGTTCACTTTATCTATTGTTCAAAAAAAAAAGAAAAAGAAAAAAAGAAGCCCATTATGTTTTTATTTCTCTTTTATTATAAGCTTTAGGTTCTAACCGTTGTCTAGTTTTTAATGTTTTTTTTATTTATTGTTATCATCATTATTATTTTTTGGAAGTGTTCCAATTGGGTTATCAATTGACAGGAGCATTATTATGATTTATCGAATTTAGTTCTCCTGCATAGAGTTGTATAATATTTATATCCTTCGAAGTATAACAAATAATCATGTATCGATATAACGATATTATGTTAAATGCACAATTATTACGGCCGTATAATATATTATATTTCAAAAGACCTATTAGTGCAAAAGTTTTAGTTTGTCCATTACACATTAAAACTGAGAGAGTCGTTCACTTTATGGAGACTGTGAATGTAAGCAATTTATCCCTAGACCCTCTTCTATGTTATTATAGTGCTTAAAAACGATGATATTATACGTATATCATACTCATCGCGAGTTATTGTATTCCGACTGACGTTTTTTTTCGCTCTTTAAATTGTCACAACGAGTTTAACGAGACGTTCGTTTTACAACCGTTACATTTATATTTTTTTAGAGTACGTTTTGGTACAACTTCGGTTTTTTTATTTTTGTTGGTAAAATGTCTACGGTTTCAAACGTCCGTTCCATTACATCGACATAATAATTATACAAGAACGATTCGCCCGGGTTGATGTATCATCCTTATCGTTTTCGTCACTCTGGCGAGCGTCGAGTCTAGACAACTGTATAGGGGGGGGATAGGGGAGCTTGGGCATTGCGCATCTAGAATTCTAAGAACGTAAGGTTTAATACGCTATAATAAAAAAAGTTAATGTACGCGCATGAAATGATGTTCAGTGGAGAGAAAAACAACGGTCTGGGTCAAGAGTGTTTTATTAGACAAAACGGGTAGAAAGACATAACGGCAGAAGAGGCCGGAAAATGAGAAGGATAAAAAGAGTGGCGTCATATTAATATATTTAAATGTGCGATAGTATGAAAAACTTCAGTGGCAGTATATAAGACGTATTCGTAACACGTTAGTCATTCGTTTTTGAAATTATAAAAAAAAATAATATCTATCGCCTGTTGGTATTTTATTTAGAGATAAATAATAATTGTTATCAATACGAATGCTGTCGTATTGGAACTCTGTGGTTAAATGTCTTATTAGTTATTGTCTTATTGTGTATTGATTTTATATTGTTGTGGAGCTTATTGCGATTCCTCATCAGTGCGCGCAAGTGTGTGCAAGTTTTTTTTAAATCTATACATTATAGTGTATTGTGAATTTCACGTTTAGTTTTTTTTTTTAATTTAAATATATCAATACATGTTTTTTCATTTTCACGATATAGAATAGCTAAGATATAAGGTGTCGTTTGAATTTAAAGTTTTTTGACCGAAATTGTATTTTTAGAATTCCCATGTCTGCTATCTCATCATGAAACAAATCTCATTCTGGTAAATTGGATTCAATTGTCGAAAATATTTGTTTTTTATTTTAAAATAGAACTTCAATTTTGAATACGCGCGAAAATGAGAATTTTTTAAGACTTTGTTTCATTTTTACCGCGTTAAATATAAAGCTTATTAAACTACACCACTCGCACATTATATATTTATGGTTTGACAATAATAACAATAAAGGCGGCATTTACCTCCCGTGGAACACAAATTAGTCATCGGGCCTCCGTTCTCGGGACGCTTTTTGATCTTCCTGATCCGGTCGTCCTGCTGTTGCTGCAAGTCCTCGGCGTCTCCTGCGGCGCCGGAAGTCCGCCGGCTGCCGGTGCTGCTACCCCGCCTCCCGCCCCAACCAGCTGACTTGTTGCAGTAGATCACGGCAAATATCATTATGTTGAGGAACAACAGCGAACATCCAATGCCTATGGCAACGGCCAGGGCCAGCGGAAACGTCTGATACGCTCCGCCACCACCACCGCCGCCCAAGTCATCCTGGCCGTCGGAACCTGACGACGACCGACCGCCACCCTCGCCATCGTCTTTGTCGCCACTTGGCCCGTTTTTGAGCTGTCGGCCTCCGCTACCACCGCCGACTTCGTCATTATCGCCATCCCCGCGATCCGATGACGAAGAAGACGCCACCACGACCGGTGGAGGTTGTAACACGTTCGTCCCGTTGGTCGTCCCGCCATCGGAAGTGGTCTTGTTGCCGACCGTAGTCTGCTGCATTATGGCCGGCGGCTGACCTGAACCCCGGTAGTACATGTCCGGTGCCGGTCTGTTGGTAGTCCTTTCTGAACCCTGAAACCGACGATAAACGACGATTGTTATCATAATAATAATTATTTATTATTTTATTATATCCGAAGTCGAGTAAACTCTACAATACAAAACAGACCAATTCAAATATATAGTTGAATTATTCTTGCTGAAAAAAAAGATTTTCTTTTTTAAATAATACATTGTTATTGTCTGTTAAACGATTGACGTTTTAGGACATCACCTAGTTAGATCTTCATAAGATCCGGGATTAACAATAAATCGATAAAAAAATAATATTATTTACATTATATTATAGAAAAAGATTCCACGTCAACGGTGATATTCAGCGAAATCGTCTACCAACATCAGTGTATGTTATCATAATCATGATGTGCATAACAGAAACATAAATTTTATGAAATACTAGACAAAAATGGACCCAATAGTGTTACAAACACTAATACAAAAAAATAATAAAAGTCGCATTGCAGAAGTACATATATATACAGTATAATACTACTTACACAAGTTACTCGTACATGATTCAAATGCCTTTTATATATATAAATAAAGTTTATATATTTGTGTTTAAATTCAAAATGTTTTTATAATAAATACTAATATAAAACATGAATAAATTGAAAATAACATCGAATAAAAAGTATATTGACAAATTTAAAATTATACATTTTATATATTATATTCTGACGTACATAATATTTTATCAATTGGATTATTTGAATAATAAGTGTATAAAATTATGTTTATTTTAAAAGAATTTATTTATTGTGATTGGTTATTGTATCGTTTGGTATTTGATTTGCATACTAGTATCTTTAAAAAGTTTATAATTTAATTGTATTTAGATTACAAAAACGAATCTTAAGAAAAAACGGTATGAACATATTTTTATTTTACGTAATTACTAACGCATCTTCAACGTTAAGGGTTATTCATTAATAATTGATTCAAATTTTCTCAATGTTTAATTTAATAATTTATTATTTTTTTTTTACTCTCTGTGAATTTAATTTAAAAATTCTATCAAAAATCCTCTTTTAAAAATATATTAATTTTTTTAAAATTATTTGTTAATTAAGTTAATGTAATAAAATATAACGAATGAGGTTTAATGTAGTTTAAATCCAGTAAATATAATAGTAACTTAATTATGTATATTATAAATTACAATATTTTTACCTGTTTTGTTTTTAAAACATTTTATTTTTTTATGCAAAAACATTAAATTAGATTTATGAAATACTGTTGTACCTACTTATTAAAAACAAAAGGAATTCGTTATAATAATAATATTTTCGTTGAATTCATGATTTTCCATTAAAATGCGTAAGCTAATAATTGAAGTTTGAAATGAAATTTATTCACAGGTACACAATAATAATTACAATTCGAACAATTTATGAATGTTAATGATTATATACGGTATTTAGTTTATTAACTAGTGTATTCGGTAAAATACTTCTGGGTCTTTATACAAAAGTAAGTTCACTTAACCCTAAGAATGTATGCCATTGAAGCTTACGAAACTAACTTTCACATTCAGTCGTTGCAAACATTTCTAAACAAACATAATTTACGACAAGTATATAAACCTTCTGTGTGGCCTCTTATTATTTATAGTTCGAGCTGGAGCGTTCGGTAGATTCATAATAATAAATTAGAGAAGCCACAAAATTCTTTAAACTTTTGTCGCCGCTGACTTAGTAAACGTTAACTCGTTTTTTTTCAATTCATTTTCCTTCGATTACTGTATAGGTACGTAGGTGTATTGTTATTTAATTTTCTTAATTTTTTTAATCGCAAACCGTTCGTTTTCACCGATCAAAACGTTTAATAATCGTTAGGCGCGCACCACAAGCATATATCGAACTGTAGTATTTTGATATTATGCGGCGACGGTGAACGCTTACCCAACGTGGAGATAATTTATGAACGTTAATTATAAAAACCGTGGCGGAAAAAAATCAATTTATTATTATTTCTCCACAGTTACCAGGTGTACCGAAATGCCAAAGGTAATATAATTCCTAATGCTCGATATGGAATCGTTCATTGGATGAGTCGAGCTATCAGCCACCACTCAGCAGATTAATCAATACACCGTTCCAAGCGTACCGAAAGAAATAAGTGCCGAACTCGCAAACTTGCGAAAAAAATAATAATAATAAAGTTTATCGGCATATAATTGTTTATAGTTTTTGTCACACGCGTCGCTCTCATCCTTAACCACCACTTTATCTTCAGAAGAGATGACACTCCTTACAGGATCATTTTCTTGTGACAATCTCGATAGTGTTGGCTAAGGAACAATATCTACAATGTGTACCATTAAAGTGTCTATATGCAATCATTATTTAGAAAAGTTTTAATTTTTTTGAAAATATTAATTTTATTGTATATCGTTATCAGATTTTACTTTTTCGAATGAAAACGTCATATACTTTTTTAACTTCGAATATTTTTCGGAGTATAAGGTATTTAATATATTTAAATATCGAATTACAAATTAATTTTAGTAAGTTGTATTTAAGTTAAAAGTTTAGACGAGCAAAATTTTAAAAAAACTTAGAAAAAAATCATAACGCTGAATTTTATTTTAAAAATGTTGTCTTACAAAGAAATGGAATTACGATTATGTAACAAAAAAAATATTGCTGGAAATTTAAAATTTAAAAATAATGAATGTATATCTGTACACTGAAATAAACTAATTGATAATATAATATAATATTATAAAACTCTTCAAATTTAAAGAATTAAAATTTCTATAAAATAAAGGTCAGTCTCATACCGGAAAACAAACAAAATTACGAATGTTGAAAGTTTGTTTGTTTTATAATATTTATGCGTTGAACGATAAATTTTATTATCGTTTTCATCGAATAGCAAACCTGCACAGTAAGGGTGTAATCCTTTTAATGGTCTTTATAAAATTATATTGGCGGGAAACTTACGGGTTTAAACGTCATCCCGCGTAGATCGGATTGGAACATGTGATGATAATAAGGTACGTCGTCGCCGGGCTTGTGCAACTCGGGAACTAAATTCAACCAAAATGACAGCCTATGGGCTCGGTAATGGCTTTTCAATTTGGGCTTCGTATCTGAAAATATATCCAATTATTGTACATTAACTGTAATGTGACTTACTCTACTCACATCGGTACAATATTGTTACATCATTTGTAATGCAATAATATTATACATCGTAATTAATATGACTGTGTATTGCACGAACAACCGATGATAAAACAATAAAAATAATATATTACACCTATAGTACTGTACCTAAACTCAAATATTTTTTATGTACGGTCTCGTACGCAGTCCATTCGATATTCTTAAACCGACCGTGTTCTTGTTTGTGCAACATATCCTGGTCCTGCGGCTCATTTGGATTACTGAAAATTACGTAAAAAGTATTACCATAGAGGATTTTTTTTTTCATTTTGGTATATTCACCGGCCTACCTAATGAATAATCCATACATTATAACCGTTTAAAGCATAAATATTTATTGGTTGCACTTAATACTGTGCAACCAAAGACAATCGTTTATGAATAATTTGTATAAAACCACAATCGCATAATCGTATTTTAGACTAATTATTATACAAGTTCAGGTATGGTAACATTTTTATTGAATATACATTTTCATTGCGATTATAATATTATTTAAAAAATTTTTCTTTTAATAAAAATAAATTTATTTTTTTTGCAGTTAACCCAATCAATGTTAAGACAACAACTTATGATTAATATAAAATTATAAAATAAGTTAATTTGTATTTTATTAAAACAAATATTTTCTGTAAAGTAATTTATTATCCTTAGGAGTAGTTAAAATAATTTTCCGTTATAAGTATTAATATACTATAGTCAATATAAAGATCAGAATATTAGGTAATTATTATGCAAACTAACAGGTTCGACTATTAAATATTATATATATTTAGATATATATAGGTAACGAGGTGGAAATTCAAAAACATTTGTTGTATATTTATTATTTTAATTTTGAACGCAGCGATAAATATATGGATTTTACAACAATTTGATTGTTTTTTTTTTTGGGGGGGGGAGGGAACACTATTATACAAAACATGCTTTGATTTTCAATTTCAGAGTTTTTATTGGTATGAAAGGGAATCTAATTTAGTCAAACAATTTAACTAACTATGTATTACTAATCTAGTAATATATAAATAAATTACAATAATATCGCAATAAAAATATATCAAAATTGTTACGAAATCCCTGTATATAGTAATTAAGGCTGATAGACCGTCTTTGGCGAGAATTGTTTTTTCGTTTGCATTGATTTATCATTCAGTGAAATTTATCATATATATTATAGCGATTCAAAGATGAAGTAATTTTTCTCAAAAATATAAGATAAAATCATTAAAAATAAATCTGTAAAATATGACTATTGTGTATAAATTACACCGGATATTACTAATGGTTTATTAAATTTTTTCTTCGATAGTTTTGAAACCTCAACTTATGGTTTGATTTTATTTTAAATTTATTTACGTTTCCAACATTTGTATGACTCGTAATTTCAATTGTTTTAATACGTAAAAAAACAGTCGTAATAACAATTATTATCGTATATGTATATCACATATAAGTCGTAAAACACCGAAATGAAAATAAAGAAAAGGAATTAGTCTTAAAACGCATTCTATTCGGATCGTCTGATATAGTCATTGAATCGTGTTTATGCCGGTAGTGTTGAGGCGCCATGGTGCATAGAGCACGTTCCGATGGCAATAAAAAAAAAACGCAACGAATAAATGAAAAATACCTATAAACCATTGGACTGGCGGCTGGTAAATAATAATATTAAACTGTCTGAGGGTAGATCAACGCGTGCAGTATAATATGACCTACTTATCGGAGCGGAGATTGGATAAAATAATAATAAAAATAAAAAAAATGCTGGAAACACTGTTTACGGGAACTAGGATTTTTTTTATCCACCCTCTTATTCTTATTTTATGCTAATAAAATATATATTACCCCGTCCGCGCAAAATTGCTCCAGTAAATAACCGCAGCCTCGGAAAGTAGGACTTCTGACTTGGTGTAATTCCTCGGAAAATGCATCAATCCCCCTACCAAGGGAGCACCGAATATGTACGGTAGTTCTTCACCGTGGATACATCCTTGTCTCTGAAACAAAAGCAGATAAATTACAATCTTTTACTAGTTTCGATTACAGTAGTGATTTCACACTTGACTATTGTGGAATATATTTTTTTTTATTTCTCCACTGAACAGTGGTTAACAAATTGAAGAATTTATCAAAAAAAAAAACACTCTGATATCGAATACTCGGTTAAATAACAATATTTTAATCCTATTATAATTATGTATTTTACAATTTTACAGTCATTTACTCACTGTTAATATAACAATTTTATTTTAAGTATGACAATAACGATAGCATGTACAATATTCAACAAACTGCGCTTTCACAATTTAAAATAGCAAAAAAAAATAAAAATAAAACAATATATATTTTTAAATAGATGTATGTTTTGATTAAATAAAATAATATGGGTCCTTTGGTGAGCCTTAGTAAAAGAATAAATTGAAAATTGAATACATAGTTAAAGGATGATAGTAGAGCTAACTTCAGTCAATATTAAGTAAAGAAGGATGATAAATGGAATTTAGAGAAAAATTTACAGTTGGCCGTGAGACTATAGATAAATCAACTATTTGGCTGAGTGGTACATAGTCATGGGATATCAAGAACAATAAAGAACGCATTACGATAAAATGTTCTCTTAAAAAACATGTTCATTCACATGACAAGAAGTATATGGGTTCCAAATTATAGATCTATACTTGAGTAGTTGAGTATAGGTCTTAAAAGGGAACAGTAGAAGATTTTTAAAATTTTAACAGTCAGATAAGTTATTATTTCAATTATAATTCATTACGTTATTATTATTCCAACCAGATACATTTTTAGTTTCAAAAATTGTATTTAGATGTAATGTTTATTGTTTACGCTAATAAGCCATATTCTAGTAGTAATACTGTGCTAAATAAAACACTTATTAACATCATGATTAAAACATGAAAATTCACAACTGAATATGTTTATAATATGGACGTTCATAATTGACATTCAACAATACTATTGATTTTCTATGATTTGATTTTTAAAATGTAAAATGTTAATGAAAAAAAAACCGACCTATAAGACACCTAACCACCCACTTATAAACGCCACTGATTGTTTGTACAACACTATGCGGTTATTCTCCTAATATATCAACTAAATAATTTTTTTGGGTGTATGACTTATTGATTATACATGATTATTACTGTGTATTGTTTATAGTTTACGATTTAGTTATTTTTATTTTTTTTTTATATTACACTGTTTCTATACGATTATAAAATATTACGTTTATCATAATATACATATTTTTTTTTTTTTTTTAATTTAGCCTTTAAATGGCATCATAACATAATTGTAAATGTAAAAGAAATATTGATTTTTTCCAGCATATTACGTATACAGCGTATTATTAATTCATCCACTAAATAATACTTTTAGAATAATAATTTGATATATTATGTAGGAGTAATATTATGTCCCCTCCTGGGAATTAATTTTTATTCATTCTGTGTTCTGCATTCCATGATATTCCGCAATGTAGATCTGCGTTGTGTATTTTTATAATTTATTTATTTTGAGGCTTAAAAAAATAAAAAAATAAATAGCCATTCCAAAGGTACACATATGCAGTGATTTCGCGGTCCAGTAAAGCGTGACACCTCGACCAAGAAATTGTAGGAATTGTTTTGCACAAAAAATCCAATTAAATAGGATTTTAAGTTTTAACAGATTGAAAACGACAATGATACGGTTTTAATAAAGAAAATGTTCAACGTAATATAAATGTAGTCGAAATGGTTCTCTTCGTATTGCGACGTTAATAACAACAACAACAACAACAATAATAATAATAATAATAATAATATTAGTATACCATGTACCGTCTATCTAATGGTGCTTAACCAGTTGAAATTGTAAAGGAACATGAATAATTATATTTTCCTGTCCAATATCAAGCAAACAAACTTTTGAAGAACATGTTGAGTGTATAAACTAAATATATGAATGTTAACATTCACAACAAATGTTTTTCGTTACCATTTGTGGTAATATTTTGACCAAATAATAATAATAGTGATTTAATTTAGCCACTATTGTTTTTACAATATCAAAATGTTAAGTCCAAGAAATTTTACGAAACTCAATTAAAAATTGCATGTTCATGATAAAATTATTATTAATATCATTTCGTCGAAAACTAAAATCGTTCTTAAGTTACCGTTATAATAATGTAAACATTTAATCGAATAACATGAATTATTTATCAAAAAGGTACTCATCGTGGGACCTTTAAAATTAATTTTCGTTTAATAACCTAGTTATGTAAATTAATAAAGCGCAAAACCAATTGTCAAACATAGACGTTATCGTTTCCAAATAAGGAGCCCGTTACTAAAGTAATTTCGACTGAAATTGGGTTCCTTGAATTTTTCTAGTCGAGCGTATATCATTTAATAAAATCAGCCTTTTCAATTTTTGTATTTTTTTTCCATATCAGCAGCAATCCATTGTTACCTATAATAGGTCTTTCATACAAACTCTTTTGATTTTTGCACATTAAATCAATACTTTCGTCAGTGATTGATCAGCCCTACTTATTCTGTTTTATTTGCTTTGTGACGGATCGTTTTTTCCGGATACCGCGACTGGGATAATATTATGACTAAAATTTATGTTTCGAGTTTTCTCAGTATATTATGCAATGTGCATATATTATGAGGTTTATTGTACAGCATTTTTAACGTTTTTACTACAATGCGGGCAACGCGGGGTGGCTACGTCCAATGCTGGTGGAAAAAACAAAATTATAATATCAGGTATGAATAATGTACTAATCATTAAACTGTCATGGTTGGTTTGAGTTAGTCAAATAGATAATTTTTGAAAGTTTGTTCTGTAAAAAAAAAAGTTAAGTTAAAAGTTACTTAGAATATTAAAGAATTTAATTTTGTCAATTAAAAAAAAAAAAAAAAAATAATAATAACCAAACTTAAAGATAACATTTTCTAATTGGTACCAAAATATAGAAACTATAGGAGAAAGTTAACGTTGGACGTGAAAACTAAGAAAGGAAATTGACTATTCTGCTAATTCTTCTTCCTACTTATTAAAACTGAAGAATTTAGAGATGAATCTACCAATAATTCTTGAACCAAATAAAGTCGTGTTAACTTTTTGTATTTTAAATAGCAATATAGGTGCGTAAAAAAATGTTCAAAGAAAAGTAATAATAAAAAAAAAAAATTATGATTTACGAATATATCAACAATACTCGGCAAAACGAGAATTTACATGTATAAACTATAAAGTACATTGCATCGTTGATAATCACTTCAGTACCGATTAAATCACTTATAACAGACGTAATATATATGAGTAATATGATTAAACGAAAACAATGAGAGATGATTTACTCGAAATGAAAAACAATATTAATTGTATAATATGTTTTAATATGTTTTATATTATTATTTGTTTTTGCTTATTCGAAAAAAGAAAACGTTTATTATTATTATATTTTTTAACACTTTAAGTCATAAGATAACCAAACAAAATATTATGTAAAGAACGGGTTTATCGAAAAATATGAAATACAAACTAATATATTGAATTAGTTTAATTCAATAAAAAATATTCTTGAAATTAATTTATCTATAATCCGATTTTATTCGTTTTGTTCTCTCAGAAATTTGTATTATTTATAATAAAACCCTAGTTATAATAATTACTATTGATGCATATTGAATAGCCTCTTATGAGATTTGTGATCCAGACCGTTTCACAAATACTCGGGATTAATTAATTATTTCTCAAAAATAAAATCGTTATAATACATAAATAATATTATAAGTACCTACACGTCCTACACATTATACTCTGAGTTTTCAAAGTGCATGAAAATACAGATCAACTTAAAAGTTGAGTAATATTCATAATTAACCATTCGATTATAGTTTCAAAAAATTACTCGAAACATGTGTATTTCTGATTTACTCCGTTTTGGCTTGAAACTGATAAATTAATGAAGACTAACATCATATTTCAAAGAAGTAATTTATTAAATGATTGAATATTTAAAATACTTATAGTATGAAAAAAAAACAATGTTTACGTGGACGTGATATTTAAAAGTTGTAAGTGAGCAAACGAGTATCACTTTATTCATCTTGTTTTTATTTGCTATCCAATAAATGTTTCGACCGCAGATTTTTTGCTTTCCCGTTTATTATTTTCGCTGACTAAAATATGAATTTTGCGAAATCTGTATAAATTATCATTATTAATATTATTTTATTTTTCGTTGTATAGTACTTATATCATTGTTAATGTTTATTAGTCCAATAATTTGATCCGTCGACTCACCCTTAATTTATTACATTGTGTACGGGGGATTTTTTTTTCTACTAGTAATACAAACATAATGCATATATAGTATACGGTTATGTTAAGTGAAAACTCTTCAAATATGCATCGATATGTTTGATTTGAGTTGGGGTATAATTGTCCCCGGAGACGTGTGTGCCCGTGAAACTAGTTTTTCACTTTTCAAAATGAACTTTTCGGTCGAATTCACTAGTTACTTATACTCATACCATATTACCGAGAATAATATAGGTACCTTCATCAAAAGAAAATATTTTATTTATTAAGTCGGAAGGGAATCAGCGTAGACACTACAATTTCATTTGGTCGTCTTTCATATTGAAATTATAAGTTTTTATGTTAACGAATGGCAAATGGACCTTGCCGATGAACCCCGCACGCACACACACACACATATATACACACACACACATATATATATATAAATCATACCTATGTGTACACGCTGCGAACATGGAACTACCCCAAAAGTGTCGCAGACAGTTTATAAATAAATTATAATAGAACGAGTAAAATGTACACGACGTTTTTACCGCGTTGGCATTTTTGGTGTTTTTAATAATTTAAAGGACTTTCGTCATTATCATTCTGTTGAATATTCAATATTTATCCACGCTCTACACAGGTTAGTTTAAAAGTCGTATAATACGCTGAACGTACCGTCACCGTATAATAATATTAATAATATAATGTTTCGGGAGAAAGGAAGACGTTCTAAGCGTGACTGCAGTTGGCTGCTTTACACGTCAAACATATTAAGCATTGAGGTTATAATAGCACACGTGTAATGCTTTGCGCATAAAGCCATTTATTTGTTTAGTGTAGTTTAAAAATGTTTTAATACACACCGTATACTATATTATGCATTATGGATGGTTGATTTTTTATTTCTGACAAACTTTATAAACTAAATGATGTTTATCTTTCCATGATTCCTCTCATTCCTTTTTAAGTTTTTCGAATTTCAATCAACTTTTTATTATATTCATTTTTAAATGTTTTGAATTTTATTCTAATTGAGTTTCTCAATAATCAGATTACCAGCTATGGATTATATTTTTAAATTATTATTTATAATACATTGTTTCTAGTTTCTATTGTTTGAAATCAATAAATGTCTCGACGATTCTTATTATATATATTTTCCATTTTAAATCAATGATTTTGTTTGTAACAGTAAAATTCAGTTTAATAACCATTTTTAATTTTCAAATATTTACTAAAGCAATACATCTCAATTTTTAATGAAACTACTTATTTATATATATCTTTGCATTATTACTGATGACATACATCATAGAAATACTGCTAAACTGCCCAATTATATTGGTCTACGTCCTCAGCACTCCAGTACCTTTAAGTTTCTGATTGGCACACACTTCAAACATTTGTACCTCGTTTATACAAGTTTCTACCTCAACAATCAACAGTTTTTAAGTTATCTTCAATTTATAAAAAACCGTTGAGGTACAAACTTGTATAAACGAGGTAAAAACGTTTGATGCGAGTTTCAATCAAAAATTTAAAGGTGGGAAGGCTGGGGACTCAAACCTCGATTCATAAATAAATTTTAAACTTTATAAGTATATAACCTAAATATTTAATAAACGGTTGTCCATTTAAATAAATGAATGTCACTAAAATATTTTCAAGTAAACACGTTTTGGTACGTTTAATTTGAATCTTTTATACCTGATATTTTTATTCTGGATATTACTAATGTATAATTTAAAATATAAATTTAATTTTTATATGTAGTTGATAAAAATGACTGCTTATTTATTCAATGTTCAATATTATTTTGGCATACCAGCGATAGATTAACGTGAAGTTTATGGACAAAGGATAAGGTTTATGTTTGAAATTTAATTTAATTCTACTGTACGTGCATTTAACCACAAATTTTAATCTAATGTAACAATTATATCAGAAACACTGTTGGAAATTTTAACATATAAATTACTTTATTCAGTTAATATAATTATAAATAATAATGCGGTATTATAAACGAACAACGTATAATGTTTCAAAGTTCGTCTTTTACAATAAATAAATTATAAATATTAAATTAAATAATTTATCATTAAACGTCATTAAAATCTAAAATACAGATACAGCAATCACTCAATTACATTATTTAAGCAACAAATAGTTTATTTTTTAAAATGTTTTATTTAAACATTTAAAATAAGTTAATCATATTACATTGCTTGTATTGCCTATTATATTATAATTCAATAGATTTAATATCTTTCCTAAAAATCCACATAATCAGTAAACTCAATATTATTTTTATGAAAAAGATAATATTTTGTAAATGACTAATTAGAATATATGTCTTAAAGTATTATTGTTTATACAACGATGTTAAATTATTTGGTTTTATAAATAAAAATTATATTATATACAATTAAATTAATTCTAAGGGATTTGCTATTATAACTGCATAATGTCAAATAAATAAATAACAACTGATAATGAACCAATTGAAAGCATAGCAATATTTAAAAAAAAAAAAGTCTACAGCTGATAATGCAATTCGCAGTTATTATTGGGTTTATCGATATTTAACGAGAGTGAATGTTTATACAGTTTTGTGTCAAATAATTGATTATTGTTGGTTTTCATAATTTTTTCGAAATTAATAAGTTTTGATTTCACTTATACAAAACTTAACTGTAGTTATGTTTGCATATATTAAAACCACATTGAAATAATTATCTTTTTACGGGAACTTTGCTATGTTATTTGATGGGTATGTTTATAAGTTTTACCAATTATACTGATTCAAAATGATTTAGTGCCTCTGTGATTAGGTTTTAAAATTAATTTTGACAATAATTATTTCGAAAGTGTTTTGTATTCGGCAAAAACATGTAATAACAATTTAAGTGTGTAATAATTTACTAAATTAATCTGAAGGAAACTTAATAAGAATTAATATCAAACTTCTACTACCTATATTAAATTAATGTAGTTTTCGTAAATTTAATAATTTTAGTATATAGAATGGAAAAATAATAAAATTGTTTTAAAAGTCATCATAGTTTTGTTTTTATGGTATAATTTTTTTTAACTTTTAAAATATTTATATGTAGTGTTATTATTTTCTATATAATAATTAATACCTGTTTAATTATTGATTTATTTTTTTACTCAAAATGTTCTCTAATTTAATACAATAATTTAAACCTCAATTTTGAAGGAGAGATTATTATTGTATTCTTGGTAAAAGCACATTTCAAATAAACTTAATATCTACATGATACTTTCATGTATTTTAAAATAATAAATTAAAATGTGAATTTCAAATTTATGTTGCTAACAATGGTAATACATAATTTAATTTATCTGTAAACCACCAACATTTACCTTAACATTTTATTTCCATTAGTAAATGTGTCTACTAATAACAAGATGGATTATAGGCATATATGACAAGCTTTTAAAATATTTTCTAAATATTTCATATAATTAAGAGGAAGTGGAAGTATCTATTTATATAAAATAATGTTTTTAAACAGTGTATGAAAAACAAAAGTAAAATATCTCGTATAATGAATAAGCGCGATACGTATAATGTGAGAAAACTTTTCGGTACTAAAACGCTGGAAAAATATATGAAAACGCAAAAATAGAAACCCCGAGGCGATATAATCTTATCATGTATGCATTTCCCATACTCGTGTGATATAAATTTATATATTATCATAATAAAAACAAATTATTATATGCTCGCAAGAACACACACACATATGATATACATAATAAATGTTGTACATTTATATTATGTGGTATTATATGTGATAAGTTTTTCAAAAAAAAAAAAAAATGTATAATGTTATCCAGAAAATACAAAATATTATCTTGAATTGTTTTTTAACATAATTTTAAGCACGCAATTAATTAAAACGTCGCAATAATAGTTGAAATACTTTCACGTTTTGCTTAATGTTAAAGGGCTTACATGGGATTTGGCTTCTGTATGCTAATAGTTTTTTTTTTAGATTTAAATGTAATTTAAAAATTATTATGTAGGTATGTATATTTACATCTTGAAAATAGTTACGTATAATATAGAAATACTGCTGTACCTACTTCATATAATATTATAGATCTCAACGAAATCTTAACGAAACTGTGTTGCTTATAATTGCATTGACTATTAGTCGGGTTAGTTTGGTATTAACATAATTAGGGGCTAATTGACTATTTGGGGCCAAGTTCTTCAAGATAATCGATTTTTTAATCTTTGAGTAATTTGTACATCGAAAATTTATAATTATGCAATTATGCTTAAGACTTTAGAATTCAAAGTATTATTTTTTTTTTTTCAATTTACACAACTACTACGATTATTAAAAGTATATAATGATAACGTATATAATAAAGTGTTATTTAAAAAAAATGAGAAATGGTGTGGTTTAAAACATTGAAAACAATTAGTATCACACGGCAAAAGAGTGATTTTTTTCAACTAATGGAAAATATATGTTACTATTAATCGTATACATGCTAAGTCTAGCGAGTTTATGGTCGTAATAATATGTTGTAGAGTTCGTAGAGTCTATATAATGTAACTCTTGATAAATGTATAATCGATAACATCGCTTAGTACTAACGACCATTAAGTCATGATAATTGTGTATTTAATGAAACCCTATAATAACGTTTTAAAGCTCCGTAATTATTTGTTTGGGGGAACATTTTTATTTACGCCTTAGCACACCGTTTCATTCGTTTCAACGAATACGTTGCGGTTTGATGTTGTCACAATGACATTTTTTAATTTTTCGACGTTATTGTCCTGCGCGCGGAAGATGATCAATAAAAAAAATAAATATTTCATTTTTCGATTTTATTTTTCTCTCCTACGGAATCCAGCTATAAATTATATATCGGTTATTTGGCTTCGAATCCACTTCATAGTTTTTGGAATGTTTCCACAAACGGAATCGATGGGACACGGATACGCGCGAATTATGGGCGAGCGCACGAGACAGCGGCGTGCGGAGTGCGCGCAGTTCGGCGGCGGACGGAGTGTTTCGGCGGGGCGGATGACACGGGTGCTGCGGGCACAAGGGTTGCGGCGACGGGAGGGTGGGGGATGGTTGGCCGTTGTGGCGCGGCCGATAGTATGGTAAGCGTGAGGAAGTTGCCGCGGGCCGCCAGATAACACGGCGACTACTTACGGGCGGTGGGTGTGCACGAGAGCGGTATATATGCGTTAATTATTATTATCCGGGCCGTAAGGCGAGTCGAGGTCGCGTGGTCCAAAGCACCGGTGCACGGCGGCGGCGGTGTGGCGCGGGGCGAAGAACTCTTTAATTTTATTTTTTCAAAAGGAAAAAAAAGAAAATTAAACCAGACACTTTTCGTCTGAGTACATGACGTATTGTATAATATGCGTTTTGAAATTTAAATTCTCCTCGACAGTCGTCGTTTCTGTTTTTTATTTCATTCATACACATTGTTTGCGACGTGGCTTGAAAAAAAACGAAGAAGAAAGAAACGGCAACAACTCTCATACGCCATTACGTGTCCAGCGTAATTTCTATTCTTTTGTCGAAACAAAATTTGTTACGTTATTTAAACGTTTTTCCCGGGTTTCGTTACTACGAGACCGGGGTGCGTAACTTTGCGGTGAACGTACTCGAGCGAAACGCTCTACGGCGCTGTAGTGAAGTCGGCACTCTTTTTGGCAACCGTCCTCGACCTGCACGGAAGTGAACGTCTCTGTACAAACACATCGAACAGTCTGCGCCCCGTGCACTGGATTGAAAACTACCGACTTGGAAAACAGCGAAACAGTACGACGGCGTTCGACGACGTACCTACAGGGTGTTTCCGGTTGTCCGGACACATACGTCGAGTACGATCTCACGCGCGTTTTCGAGCGATTCCGGAATCGAAAACGGCCTGTTTTGCTAGGCGCTCCCGTCTACTTCAATAATAATAACTCTGTTGACAAGTCCTCGAATCGCCGTTTCAACGAAACCGACGGATTCTCCCGAGCCACTTTTCGACGTTCGAACTATTACTATTGTGATACGTTACACGACGCCGCTCTTCTTAAACCGCAAAAATATCGTCACATAAATACCGTTACAGGTGACTTTGGAGACTACAATTGTTATCGCGTTGCACTGTACTAATGATAGTATTATTGATTTTTTATAATATGTTTAAAATCATTATAACGATTATAATTATGATTTTGTATATTAAGTGACCTTAAATGTATAGCGTTCACAAAACGCACTATGTTTTCGATAGCATTTACCAACACGATGCACGGAAAACCCTGAACCATTATGTACGATTCGGTACAATACTATAATATTATACACTGACGAAAGGCGAATAAGCACACAGCAACGTTATCTCGTGGTGCACGTAGGTAGTAGTGCTTTATGTGTAGAATATTACGATAACTCTGTGCCGTAAATTTAACTTCTACGGGCGTGAGTATTGCACCGGTCAATTTCATTTTATTTTAGGTTCTGTTCGATGTACATTATATTTTATTATGGTTAAAATTTTGTTTTTTTGTTTTTATCAGTTTCTAAAAAAGCTGTACATTCGACGTTCGTTATGCTGTTGTTAATCGATAAAAGTAGAGACTTTGAGAGGTAAACTATTCCATTCGTTGAACCCTACTTTATCCGTTGTGTGTATACTTTTCACCATAATTTATACAATGGTGGAGACAAACATTTAAAATTATGGAAATTTATTTATGCATAATTATTCTTATAAATAAAATATTTTGTGTTCATGTAGATATGATTTTTATAGCAAATGCACTTTTTAACACCTTTTGAATGCGGTAGATATCAAAAAATAAAAGCCAATTAAAACGGCACATGCAAATTTATACTCAATAGTGTTGATAGTTAAAATTGATTACACACAGTGACCATGCTGATTATAGATGTTAAAATAAAAATGTCATTAGCTCTTTTTGAGCAATTTTTTATAATATATGATCCTGACCTATAAAATATTTTGTTGTTTGGTGCATTGGACATATGAACTGTTTTCAGAACTAATTACGAGTTCTCGTCTTATTTTGTACTGATATATAAATTAAATTGTTAATTATAATTGTTTATAATTATTATTATTGTAAATAATAAAATCTATTTTAAAATATCGACTTATAAGAATCCAGTTGTCGTACACAGAAATAAGTTATGTTTGATATGTGTTGGCCAAAATGACAACCATTATTTTCAGAAAGATTTAACTGAGGATTGTAATTCTTTTGGACTTAAAGGTTATATTATTATTATAGGATTTGAAGTTAGAAAAAAAAAACATTGAGTTATTGTACATTTACAAATTATCTTCTAATACCTAACTGAGAAAAATTTAAATATTGCTATATCAATAATTATTGTTTAAGATTTAATTAATAATAATTCATAACCTTTTACGTATTGTAGGATTGATCGGGCTAAGAGTATGGTAGTTTTTATTATATAAACATAGAGAAGTCCGTAAAAGAAACGACAACTATCTTAAACTCAACCATAAAATTATTATAAATATCTTAAATTAATAAACGAGACACGTGCATTTAACAGATAAATCGTCACTGGTAGCGGCGCTGCAGTACCCAAACTGCTTGTTAAATTTAATTTAAACATTTTATGTGACGTAATGTTCATCATTGTCTCTATATACTTGACTCATCATTTTATTCTAACTATTTAAATAATATGCTGTATGAGCAAAAACGATGTATGCTAGCGATAACACTAAATGTGGTCGTTAAAGTACTAACTATATTATGGTGCACTAAATTTTAGTAAAATAAATTTCCCGTTGTAGAACCACTGTAGATATTATAAAATAATTATTTTTTATCTACAAATTTCATTAAACAACTTAAACACTGTACTTGTAATTTTTATTGTAATTGTATACTATTTTAAAAGTTGAATATTGTTGTTCTTTTGTATGATATAATATTATTGATTGTATGATTATTGTTTTATTTAAAATGAAAATAAACACACAATTGAATAATCTAAAGAACGCTAAACATGAAAATAATAAATAAACAGTGAAATGTTATTTAGCAAAACCACGTGAATGGGCGAACGTTAAACAATTGTAACACAAATTTATAATATACTCCCGAATTTATCTTACTGATTATAGTATTTGAAAGTATGAAACAAAATATAGGATAATTATATAAATAAAACAAGTTTGTTAATATTATAGTAAATATCCAGATAATATTTTTCTATATAATTTATTTCATAAATCTTAAATCATAAAGATAAGAAAATTTAAGCTACATTTTTGACGTTAAAAAAACTATATGACTTGTAAATTTATATTTTATGAAGTTTTATTTAAATTGTTGTTAGAAACAATTATCATTAAAGTATTATTGCATTATTTGTGTAAGTATTATTTGCATTAAATAATATTATCAATCGTCATACCAGTAATGAATTAATTCTTTCAAATAATTAACATTTACTTAAATAACAATAAATATATTTGATTTATTTCAATGAAACTTTTTTGGTTTAAACCAGAAAAAAAATAACAATAAAAGAATTAAAAGCTACAATTATTTATCTTTGTAAGGTCGGATGTTAATGAGTAAAAAAATGAAAATTAAGTTAAAAATGTACGTTACATAACAAGTTACTTTTTAGTCTTAGAAATATCTAACTTCTAACTTAACGAATTAACTTATTTTCCTGATATCCAGTAATTTATGAATTCATTAATTGTATTGTATTGTCATGATAAGTTATTTTTCTCTAAGGTAAATCATTAATATTTAAAAATACATGTTTAGTTGTTAAAAAAATAATTATCAAAAAATATAAAATATTATTGATAGATTATAATGTTATAGAAATTATGAATATGTATCTACCAAATTGCATTTTTGAAATGCTTCAAAATATGAAGATATGAAAATCATTCATTATCTATATTTAATAGTTAGATTGGTTTACTTTTGATACACCTATCCCTAATATGGTAAAATAAAATAATAGATTATTTATTTTTTTTATTCTCAGTATTAATTAATTGTATTCAAACAATGAATTTCTTCATAATTAATAATAAAAAATGAAATAAAATTTACGATGATTTCAAAAAAAAAGTTGTAAATTTTAAAGGGAAAAAACAAAAACAAATAATATTGTTAAGTTTAATCATTGATTCAAGTTTTTAAATATCAAAGTATCTACAGAAATTAATAATTGATTTTACTATATACATATTTTTAAATTGTAAAATGTATATTAATATATTTCTATGATATTTGTTAAGCTTTTAAAAAATGTATTACTTTTTTAAAATTAATTTGTAACATTTACAAATTAAAAAAGAGTTAAATTGAAATTAACTAAAATTTAACTAAAATGTTATATCTAAAGTGTAATAGGTCAATCATAATATTCTTGTAGGTTTCATTTAGTGTTAATGGATATTTATTTCACTATGATTATTATTGTCTTTTGGAGGTTTTTTTTTTTTTTTTGAATCATGTATGTCGATCTGAGTTCAAGGGATACCCAACTATTTTTTGTCTGTATTATTATAACTATTATTATTATTATTATTATTATTATTATTATGCTTCAAAGGATGCCCACTTTGTTAAATTGCCGTCATATCCTTTTCTGCAGTTCTGGGTTGAGAACAGAAAAAAAAAATACAGAGGTCGGAGAAGGAAAGAAAAAAAAAGAAATACGAAGAATAGAAAGAGCCGGAAGCCACGATTCTTATTCTCTCTTTTTCCCTTCCTATTTTTCCATGCACAGTAGATTTTATTCATGCGGCTTGGGATGAAAATTCCTAGTGAACAATGGGGTAACGACGATAAAACCATAAAGTTTAACCTTACCCTCACTCTGCTACCTACTACACTTCGTACCTGGTATCTGTTGAATACATATGAGAAAATGAGTTATGGCGTTTAATTTCAAGCTGCCTCGGCGTACACTACTTTTTCCAGACTGTTTGCGAGTCTGTTATCAACTCTCGGTAACAGTATTCATAGGCCACGGCAGTCCGGTTTTAAAATTTAATGATGCTAAGTGAATATGGACTCATTGGTACTCAGTATTTGGTTTTATTTAAATTCGAGTTGATCATTATTTATCAAAAAAATTAAAGTGAACAAAATATATTAGCTCATAAAACATTAAAATAGGTATCAAAAAAAGTAATAATTTTAATATTTGGTATAACCTATCTATTATATAAGGTATTAATAATAATTCTAATAAAAGTATGAATTGAGCCATACAAAAAATAGATAAAAAGTTCTCAGACACCTCATTTTTTAAAATGTTTTTATGACATTGCCGATAGGGAGTTTTATTATCGCGTATTTCTTTGCTATATACATATGTCTCACATAATAGTGATTGGATGGGTTTGAAATAAATCCTTGTCCTTGCATCGACTGTAAATAGAAACAAATAAGGTCAAAGAGTCATGTGAAAATGATATGAAATTATTAAATGCAAATATAGAAAAACAAACTGGAAATAAGAAAAATCACTGATGACATATTCTACATACACAAGAAATAGATTCACAGATAAATGTATTTCGAGAAAATATAATACCCTGAAACTTGACTACGTTTTGATGTTAAACGAAAATAAAATTAAAAGTATTTAATTAAAATGTACGTTAGAGAAAATCAATAAAACTGTTAAAGGTGACTTTTACAGGCCTTTTAATGTGACAGTTTTAGTTTGATATAAAATTCTTTAAGCTCGGATAACAGTAGTTACAAACATTATTTGTTTTTTTTTTTATTTCACTTTTTCGATTTTATATTGTTATTTTAAACAATAAATTTAATTTTTTGACATAATAATTTATTATTATCTGAATAATAAAAATAATAATTGTTTTGTACATGTAATTTCATTAAATACTGAAGGATAATAAACACAATATACATTGCTCAAACTTTTCAAACCATTAATCATCAAACGTGTTTTTTTTTCCTTTTTTAGATGTCTTCTTCAAGAAGAAAATTCTGAATAGTTTAATCCCAACCTTAATTAAAGATTTTTTTTACATAAGATCGGGAACATCTGATCAAACTTCTAACTTATCTGTACTTTCAAGACGATGTCTAAAAAGAATCATGCTTTGTGCTAAAAAAGACTTTCTAATAACTCTGTTATTAAATAGAACTTTGAAATTCCATTGTAGGGTAAATCGTTTCCCTGAAGAGTTTGTATTATATTATTATTATAATATTTAAACTCGGGCGTTCTTTTGTCCCGGTAAATCATTATAGTTATAAATAGACATTTAAACAGGTTATTTTATTATTATTTTTCTAAACAAAATCATATTGACATAATATCTTATTCTTTTTGAAATTGTATACTACATTATTAGCATACAAAAGTTATATTTAATTAAATGCTTACAAATTTACAAATTATTATTATTATTATTATTGGTAGCTAACAAATACATGCACGTTGACTATGAGGAAACTGCATTTCTTCTACATATTATATTTTCATTTGGTTTTTATTTAAGTAGAAACGTGAACAAAAAATATTTATTAGAAAAATTAGTAGATATTTTAATATTAAAAAAAACAAAAAATAATAATAATGTCTTTGGTTTTATAATAAATATTGTTTCTATAGACCTGATTTTGGGATTCGTGAATTTTTAAATTGATTAGAGTAAGTCCAGTTTAAAATTAATAAATTGCACAATCTACAATATAATATTTGATATCCCACACGTATATTATTTATTTTTAGCGTTTCTCGTTAAATATTATTTTAATTTCAATTATAACATAAAGAATTTAAACATTAAAATAGGATTAAACAAATCCCTTCGATATCCATTGCAGTAGGGTTATACTTTCTTTGTAACATCAGGACGTTGTGTAGGGAAGAGATTATGAAAAAAAAAAATTGTATTATAAAAAAGTATTATTATATTCATACTAAATTTCTTAAGTATATGAAAAATGTTTATTAGTTATGGTTTTTCGATCATACATTATATTTCAGGATTCTAGCAGAGTAAAATTCGTTTTAATTCGATAAAACCAATAGTTGTTAATGACCTAGATGCAAAAAAAGCAATATAGAGGTTGAACCCTATAAACTCCGTATTTTGCACAAACTTACTTGTAAGAGTTCAATTAAGATTTTTAAATTGCATTTTATACATCATAACCTTATGATAATAAATGTTAAAAAAATTATGATCATTTTAAATCTAAAAGCATTGATAATATAATCTGAATTGTTATTAACTGAGCTTGGATAAGCCACAAGCAGTTGACATTATTTATTAAAAAAAAATACTTTTGTAGCTTGTTTACGGTTATTAAACTTTATTCTTGAAAACGACTAATAAGGTTGTTTAAAAAATTACTGTTCTGAAGTATTAACAGTACTTAGTTTTTAATCTACAGCTGTGATAATCATTTTGGATTTTTTAAAGCTCTATAAAGTGTGTTTTTTTTTAAAAAAAAAACACTTACAACATTTATAAGCAGACCCATATTGTCGTTAAACCAAATTACACTTTAGTGAATCTCTAAGTATTAATGTACCATCACTCGAAATATAATCAATACTATTAAACTGACATATTGTAATAATATCATCATACACGGAAAATACAATTATTACTGGTTTACATAAAAATTAAAAACAATTTAGATAAATATTGTTTAAAGATGTATAATAAACAATAATTTGAAAAATAAACGCGTAATATGTCTAAATCCGGTTGTTACATTATTATTATTATTGTATTTATTGCTATTTATATTCTAGTGGATGATCGGAACTTACCTATCAGCTCTCAAATATGGTCTACTGTGTTGTTATGGCATTTCACATGAATCGTTTTAATATTATATTATTAGTATGTACTATTGTTACCCTCGATCATATTTGATCTCCACCGGTAATTAATATAATTTCGCATCGATAATTTGTATACGTGCATACCGGTTACCGGTCATTTTATTTTACATAAATTAGTTACAGCTCGAGTATCACCATAATAAAATCCTCACTATATCGTACTATACTCACTAACCGGTAATAGATTGTTAAACCTTTTTCACCAGATAGTCGAGTTTTTTAATTTTATCAATTATTTTCAGGATTTTATAATAATATTTTACATTTTTTTTTTACTTGATTTAAACATTATTGTCAAACCCTGATAAAAATTAATAAAATTAAAAAAAAACTGTAAAAAAACGTTCGAAAATTCTTCAATACAATCGTCCATTAATATTACTAGTCATTAAAAATACACAACATAGGATATGATTATAAAATAATATTACATTCAAACGAGATGGTTGAACATTTTCAGTGCATTGCTGAATCTTTTGTCGACGTCAGTCGGAGATCATTTAGATAAAGAATTTTACGAAAGTGGATAGTGTGATCCGAATTTATTTACTTGTCAGATTTTGACACCACTTGGTTTCTTTTCGTTGTGAAAAAATGTCTCATAAACTTCAAAGTCAGACACTAACGTATTAAGAGACAAGTGATTAAGTGAAAACAATCGATGATCGTATTATACATATTTTATTTTATAATGTAACTATTATTATACGTTATAATATTATTATGAACATATTGACGAAAAGTGTGTACCTATATTGCATATACAACACGCCGTGTTACGAATATATGAATAATGCTAATAATAAATTACGAACTATATTGTTTTAGTATCTATTCTATTATGCACAATATTATCGAAATCGATCATATTATTAAATATCAACGTTTTTATTGCCAATTAGTTTTTATGAAAAGAAAAAAAAACAAAATTGCGTAAATATAATATTTATTAATTTCAAATAATATTGAGTTTGCTTCAAGAAAGTTAATTCGTGCATGAGCTTACAAGTGTGCAATATATTTCAAACCGAAATATATAACTACTTTTATTGAAATAGGTACCTGATAAATTATTTTGAACATAGACTTGTAAGACTAGACTACATCAAATAAAAGTTATGATTCAATAAATTTGATCTGAAGTTAATAATGGCTTATCGGTTCGATTCATTCATTTTAAATAGTTATAAATATATTTTTCTAAATTTATTACAAGTTCATACCTTCATAAGAAAATATTAACCGGATATAATTGAGAATTTGTATATTCCAATTTCCTCATAGAATTCGAAATGTAATACTGTACATTGGTGATTTTAGAGTTATTGTTATAAAACATATAGTAACTACCTGTTTCGGAGGTTTTTTATTATGAAAATGTATAAAAACAAACAAGTTAAAAAGTTTTAATAACTTCTTTTGAATTGTACAGCTCATTCATTCAAGTGGATCAAGGAAAGTTAATACAATTCGGAGATTGTAGTTATACTCAGTTGAAATAAATTATATTTTAGTTTTTACCATAACATCTGGTGAACATTATAATAACTGAAGACATTTTTAACAGTTAATAGAGAATTATATATATGCTTTTATAACTGTATGTATGTATAATTAATAATTATTAGCTATAATAGTAATTTACAATCTAGAAAATTTCATATATGAATTTATTTTCTATAAAATCTATTTTTACATTTTTATAAAAATATTCAAGTACAATTTAATACAAAATACAGACCAAATTAAACTATATTTACCATCTTACTAGCGATTACATAACTATTTAAAGGAGCATATATAGATATTCATAGACTAGATTCATATATGCATGGGGTCTTAGATTTGATAATTTATTTTTTAATGTTAACAAAAGCGGATTATTCGGTCAAAATATTTCTAAAATAACTTGTGATGTATGCATTGATTAATAGGTACTAATAAGTACATCTCAAACGAGTATTTTAATATTAAAACGGGAATTTGCGTTTAGTGTACCTAAATAATACAGTCTAAGGTTGTAAATATTGCAAATAACACCCAAATTACAATAAGAGCAGAGGGCAAGAACTTTTGTACAGTCAAATTATATTCAGGTATATATTTTTGAATGTATGTTTAATACAACCTATCGTTCAAAATGAATATCTTATAATAATATCATTTAGAAAATATTTGAAATTTCCATATTAAATTTTACAGACTGCAAGTAGTTGTTACTTAAAATATTTATTAAAAAAGAAAATTTACCCTTCACCTAGGTAATTATTGTATTGAGCTATATGTAGTATTTGTTGATTGACTTATTTTCTTTAAATCCGCTACGGCCCACCATAGGTATACTTTAAAACTGAGAAAATATTCTTATAAACTCTGGATTTAAAATGTTCATGCTTAGATATATAAAGGATACACATATTATGTTTATATTTGGTATACTATTGCAACTGCATGACGCATCAAATAATATATTAAAATAAATAATGTCGTTTAACGAGGGAATACACAATTCAAAGTAGAACAATTATCAAAGCGGAATTTCAACTAAAATACACTTCTAACAATAAACAGTATCCAACTCTCGTCACATATACAATTATAATAATAGTAATTATTATGTATAGTGTTCGTAAATTATTTGTGTGTGCCTACCGCATCATGTTTGAGATTCGCACGTAAGGGAACAGAGAAGTGTTGCTCAGACTTGGGGGACCTCAGATGTACCCCATAAAAGGGTGACGTTAATTATTTAAAAGCCTGGTGGCGCTCTTTGAGAGGCTGAGAGGCTGCTGTACGATAAGATAAGCAACTATCTATTTTAGACCTGCAGGCGCGCAATATTTCGCAATCAGCCTGTCCCCACTCTAAATTGAGAATTTCTCATAGACGATGCATATATATTACCACTGCAACTTTAATACAAAGTGAAACAACGAGTTTCAGACAAAAGAAATACCAGAGTAGTACGAGTGCTAGAAAAGTTTTATATTTTATTTTTACAATTCCTCTATATTCGGGATGTTTTTATATTAAATGATCTAATTTTCAAAACATTCTTACATATACATTTTACCACTTTTAGACAAGAACATTTCGATACAAGCAATATAATGAGATTAATTCTATTGATAACTAATTGATTTATTTATTTTTTCTCAAAAAAATATTTTCAATATTTAATAATAAATTATTTTAGGTACACAGTATGGACAATTAAAAACTTTTGAATCGTACACACTGGAAATAAAAGTAAAGTAGGGGGAAATTAAAAATAAATGTTTTTTTTTTATTTTTATTTTGTGAAACATACTGATTTTTTTTTCGTGTTAAAATATAAATATTTTAATAAAATGAATACATTTTAAATGCTGTCTTTTTTTTATGTGTTTACGTGTTTTTAATTATTATAAAATCTATGATGTTCAACAAGAACATTCAAGTAATAATATTAAAATTATTTAGTAATTTACATATTTGTTTGATAACTAATAAATAATAATTTAATTTGCATCTGCATTGCGCTATTTTTATTGCCAATTCGATAATATACAATACGGTAATGTTTTACAAGCTTTCTGTGCAAGAAAAAAATTTTTTGAATTAGTCGAGTGATCATTTGACAAAGCATTCCTTTCAGATTTTTTGGAATTAGCTTTTGGTGATAAAAACGAATCCTGTGGACTTTATATTAAATGACAATGTTTAATCAGATTACATACGATTTAATGTACTTATTGTATACATTTACCTATGTGTACGTGTGAACAAAAACATGTGGATAAAGTATGTTGCAGTGTTAAATTTCAATCAAAAATTAAATCTTCTTATTTACGGTTAGCAATTAACGGGAGATAATAGCGTATCAAATTGCATTGTAGATAATATTAACGTGATTAAAAAGTGTTCGCTACATGAATATTTGATTTTTTTTTTTAAATTATTTTTTCTACATTTTGTCGATCGATGTTATTTTTTCGATAGCCATACAAAAAAGTACTTATGGACTAGTGGACACAGATGGCTTCTAGGCCAATCGTGAGTTGAGTCGAAAATAAAACTATTTATCTCGCCAGTATCCCAAAAACTCCTTAGAACTCGCTATATGTCAGGTTTTGGAACATGTATACAACATCGAGTTTTAAGACGGAGATAAATAGAAAATAACGTTGTAGGATTGTTTGCTTAACTCAATTATAATAACATTTTTTTATTTAAAGATAATTTTTGATTTGAAACTAATAATTTGTATTATTAAAAAATCACTGATATTTTTTTACTCTATACTTAGTAAGTATTACTTACCTTATGGAAACGTACACGGACATTTATTATCCTTTGAGGGTAATACAATGTAAAGTGTTCGTTGTTCGATCTATAGTGTGTGTGGACTAAATAATGAACACTACAGTATAATGTAATATCAAAAAGGACCTTTGCGGACGTGTAGTCGGAATATATAAAGCAAACGACCGGTGAACAATGTCAATTTATTTGTGTGTTTTTCACGACTTCAGTGAAATATCAGACGTCCAATTTACGTTGTCAGTCGTGTAAATATCGACAAACGAGATTAGGCCTGATAACTGACTACCAATACAATTTCCCATTCGTATTTCCGAAACCACTATTATTATTGCTATTTTTACTCAATATTTTTTTTTATATCACTGAAGCTATAGCAGATTTCACGTTATCCTTTCCCGTATAGATCTATATTAATATAATTACAGCAATATTTTTCTCAATACGTATAATATATTATCATTATAGTGTCCAAATATCGATAGACTTAAATGTAGACAGCGAATTTCATTGTGCCAATGTGAATACCAGTAAGAAGGATTTAACTCTTAGTTATTACTTGTAATCATTCATCATTTTACCTTTTTTTTCGGGATTTAAATTTTATTCAGTGGCTTTAGGATGTTTACCGACAGTATGGAATATTATGTATAATACTTGGTTTTTATTTTTTTCTTTCTTATTTTTGTTCTTTCATTTTTACGACATTATTGATTTTAAATCCACGTTTTGTCATCAGAGGTGTTAATGCCGTGAATTATGTTTTATTTATTCATATATCATCCATATATATATTTAGTATTTACTGCGTGTATGAATAAACAATTTATTCAATGTTTATTACGTATTTTTTTTGTTAAATATTTAAGTAAATTATTTTTAGTCATTAATGCGATTCACCTTTTCACTTATAAATCATAAATTATACAAATTTAAGAACACACATTTAAATGTATAGCATTTAATACAATATCAAGTCTTATATCAAACTTTAGCGCTGGAAATCACTATATATTTAATTTGATATTAACTCAAGTCTAAAATAACATTGTACTATCTCTTTTGTCCAGGTGACATTAATTTTACTTACATAACTTAACACTTTGGTGTCAGGAGGTTTTGTTTATCGTGTACCTTTATTAAACAATAAAATGTACCTACAGGTTAAAATTTACAAAATTGTATTGCGCGTGGTATTTATTAGACTAGCGGTATTAAGGCAAGAATAATGTAAAAACGAAAAAATATATTTATATTTCTGAACGTCAAACAGTGTGTTTAAGTTCTATTTGTTATTTTGTATAGCTTAAGTAGGTAGTATCTATTATGAAATAATGTATATTTTTTTCTTCGAGTATAATAAATATAAATAATTATCAGGGTACACATATATATTACTTGGTTATAGAATAAACGAATGTAACCATACCGTACTTCATATTTATTTTATGCTTTTAGTATATTTTATTTGTTATGATGTTTGATATAATTGTTAGATGTAGTTTTAACATTTTATTTATATTATTAAATATTGTTTACAATTAAAATAACTCCATTTCATATGTACTTTTACCATTGCAGTTATTATTTTCAATATTTATTAGTAAAACTGTTCTATACTACGTGAGGATGATGCAATATATTCTAAATATCAATTTAGATAAATAGAAAATTTTAGTGTTATATAAATAGTTTCTAAATTATAAATATTTTTAGTTCAAAAAAATTCTAAATATTTTGAAAATTCAATTGTAAATAGATAACGCTAATAAAAACATTTGGTGAAAATTTCTAGTATTTACAATGATTCATTTTTGAGTTATAGCAAAATCAAAAAATCGATTTTGTTGAAAAGTGGTTATGCGTAAAAATGCCCGTTTTTCTGTTACTTTTTCAGGGTTTTTCCTGACGCTTTTGAAAACTAATGGAAATTTTTTACTTTTGACTCCCCTAAGTACCAACTAGATTCAGTTTCTTTTTCAGAAAGAGGCTGAAGTCAAAAATAAAAGCACTGTTACTACTCCAAAACGTTATGACAGACACAAAAATAAAAAAAAAACCCATCATTGTAAAATCAATACATTCATCACTCCGATCAGAATCTAAAACATATAAATATATTCTAAATTATCATGTTTTAATAGTAATAAACTGTATTGATATTATTTTAAATAAATTGAAGATTTTGGTTATATTTATTGTTTATACAAAACATTTAAAACTAAGAAAAAACAAATAAATAATATTTTTTAATTGAACTATAAACCACGAAGTATATATTAAATTCAACATTGTGGGTTTAAAATAAAAATAGAATAGAAACATTTTGATAAAATATATTGCTTCTATGATTGATTATACATTTATACGTAATTATTAATCTTTGATAAAGGAGGATCAATAGTTACGACATAGATAAAGTAAATAGTATTAGGATACCAATGGTCATTCATTTAATTTTTTTCCAGGAGAAAGAGGTGATAATATAAAACCTAGATTTCGTTCCCCAAAACCACTTCCGGACAAAGCAAATGACTGGGACATAAAAATGTATTCAGCGAATAGGCCCTCATAAATCGCAGTCAAAACTGTGTAAAACTAGTTCTTTGTTATTTAGTTGGTGTAAATATTTTTGTATAAATTTAAAAAAAAATAATAATAATGATAATGTTGAAATAAGTTGACAAATGATTGTGATTATTCCAGGTGTTTAAAATTTGAATATTGCTAATTATTTCTTAGTTATTATTTACATGTATATAAATATTCCAATTAGTAATTAATCTTATTGATTTTATGATGTAAAATATAACGTTTTATTTATCAAAATAACTTAGTATACAGAAATAAACATTTTGCTCAGCAAATGATGTATAATTATTTTTAGAAGAAATATTTTCTATTCAAAATGTTGAATCTGATGTGAAAATGTTACTAAGATATTATTTACGTAGGCTTATTAATATTTAATAACCTTATATGTTTTATTCAATTGGTTGTAATAAGTTAAAACATTTAGGTATTTAGTGTGGATAATTTTATTTATACATATTTATTTGCATATAGCATTCGGATGAATAATGGAAATTTAAATAATTTTATACAAATAACAGCATATATAATTAAATGAAATGCAAAACCAATGGAGCTTGAACAAGCTGGTGCCATCGTTTAATTAAACAGTGGTAACTGTTGCAGTTTTGATTTATTTTTAGATAAATATAAAAATGCATATTATTCATTTATTTATTTATTTTTTTTTGCTCAACTCTGCCATTTAATATGCTCTTGTCTCGTCGTCCATGTACTCGATCATTTGATGTTCTAGTAGGCGTATTCATGGTAGTACCTGCTTAAATTTCATATTGTTCTTATGACACAGTGTTAGGAATAACGAAAAAATAAATAACACAAAAGAGTCTTTTTAGGATTAGTTAGGCGCCTGGTATATGCATGTTGATAAGGCGGAAAAACACAATCAAGATTTTCATCAGCCTCGAGTGTATGGAATGTTAATGGCTTAAAAATAAAATAAATAACAAAAGCGAACAAAAAAAATGTATTGTAAAAAATAATAAAGAGGGCCAAATTGTATATATATATAATAGTAATAAATAGTTAGGAAAACGCAGACAAATTGAAATGTTAGCGACATGAAGGGAAAAAAACAATAAACTAAACGACATATGCTCTTGCAGGTGTCATAAAACTCGTATGTAGTGACGCGAAAACAGGTGTGCTCCAATTTTAATCATAGAAGTGCACTGTAGGTAGCTGTCATATTATTTTTTTTCTTATCAACATCAAAAATGATCTGATAAATGTGAGAATGCCGACGACATCGTTCATGAGAGATATAATACATTATAATATATAAGGAATATTTTTTTTTAATTTTCACATGTATAATATAGGTACTTGATATTTTCATGTAATATACATTTATAATATGTGTTTATTATAATAATTATCATTGATATTTATATTTGACGAACGATACGCTGAGATAATCATTATTTTTCCACTTGAATATAATACGAAATAAATGATTGCCATTAATAATCAAATCATAAATAAAAATATTGTCTCTCGTTAGCAGCTGTATGTTCAATTTAAAAAAATATTACTAACAACAAAATTTGGTTACAAATAACAAATTATATTTAATTTTAATATCTTCATAAATTTATTATTTAGTATGAATTATTTTACAACAAATACAAATACTCATTATAACGATATTTATTTATATTTATAAAAAGACTAACATATTATATGACATTTCAGTTATATTGTTTTGCAAGAGTATTTTTAATTATGTTAATTAATCTTTTGTTTCAGTTTTTCTTTTCTTTTTTCTTATATATGTATATTTGTAGTATTAACGGCGTTATTAGCCAATTAAACAATTTTATTTGCATTATTTAAGATTGTATTAAATTAGTTTACGGAATTGGGTTTCTTTTGCTCCAATTTTATATTAAGATTAATGTATTTAGTCGCCTAAAAAATAATTGGATTTAATAAAAAAAAAACAAATTGTCTCACGTCTATTTAGAATTCATGAACATAATGATTTATTTACTGGAGATTTTTTTATTTGTCTAAATTAAAAATAAATATTATGTGGTTTAATACAATGAGTTAATTTAATACATTGAAGCATATTTTTTGAAAATAAAATACATTTTATACCTTTTTAGTAAACAATGAATTATCTTTTATTTTGAATTAAGATAATCAATGAACAAAATAACAAGTTAATATGCAAGTTATTTTAATATTGACATTTATTAAACATTTTACTTTTTATAAACAATTTTGGTTGTAACTGAATTATCAAACTTGCATATTATTAACAAGTGTTTGGAGTTCTTCTTTTCTATAATCAAATGTCATAGACATATCACTGCCCACGTAAAGCTACCGTTGTTTAAAATTAAATTTCGCAAATGCAACTTTTGTTGAGGACAAGTTCTTAATTTGTTCAAAACTAGAAAATAGTGTTGTGGATAGTTTAGAGAAAAAATCAGGTATATCCCTAAGGCTATTACGTCAAAATTACAATTGTCTTCTTTGAGTTTTGTACGTTAACTTCTTTGATTTACAATATAATGAAACATAAACTTTTGTAAACCATTAAATAAAAAAAAAAAAAATAAAGAAATAAAAAAAATGAAAGAAAATATTTTAACATTCCAATAAATTATATTTTAAAAGTATAATGACAATTACCATAAAAATGATATAATTTTCAAAGACAACTATATTGTTATTATATACTTATAATTAAATTATTTTTGATCATTAATAATGTGTAGACAGTTTATATCATTCGTTTATTAATAACTTTAGCAATTATTATGCTTTATTTAATTTTAAACTTTAAAAGACGTTACACTAAATTTGAATTATATAGTATGTGTAACAATCGTTTGTGTGGAGATTTCAAAAATATTCTAATGATGTAACTTTTTACTGGAACGTATTTTTTAAACTATGCCAATAAATAATAATTTTTTAGTGTACATTTATATATGTATAGTGATAAAGAATTTTTATTAAATTATGTTATATGGTTTCAGGCATACGTAAAAATTATAACTGTAAACTGAATATGATTTTCATTCACGTGGTCAGTAAATACTCATATCAATGTTTATTTTTCTTAAATTTTATTTCATACGAATCATTTCTAAATAACAAACTTAAAATAAAATAAATAAAATGAAATATAATAAAATAATATAAACAAATTGAAAGAATTGAATTAATATGCTATTAATATAATTATTTCATAATTAATTTTGAACAGTAACGATGGTATTGTTAGGGTATCTAATTGTTTTTATTAGAAAACCATACGCCGTAGAACACTTGACCTATATTAATGAGACCGTAAAAACAATATGGTTAACAACTTACACCTTAGATTCATATCGTCATAGTTCGTTTTTTTATAGTTACTCTGTTTAAATAAGGACAAAGTTCTACGGATTGTTTCAATATAGTTTAAGGATATGCTTGTGTCCGTCGAATTGTTTTCTTTACGTTCGACAAAATCGTATTACGTATTACCGAAATACCGAATAATTCCAATTCAATTTCGTATATCACTATTTCACTACAAATTTCGAGAGGAACCGCTTCTCTGAGCATTTTTCATTCAACTATAGAGCACTTACGGTAAATTTTGGTTTGGTTTTGAACCCTAATATAAAGCACCCCATTAATGCGTATAAGGGATTAAGTCCAGTACACCATATTATAATGTTATGTATATTTGGCTTAGTTTTCACGTGGGACACAAACTAAAGCTATATCTTAATTGCGCTTTAGTGATATTTAACAAAACCGGTGTTATAGACACTATTACGAAGTAATATTAATAAGATATCGTTTAAGATATATTCTTGAACAGAAACAGCTGTCAATGTAGTTTAATTATTTTTGTTTCTAAGTATTTTTGCAGAGCGTCTTAAAATTAAAAAAAAAAACTAAATAAAATAAAACATGTATTTTTAAATTTTAATTTGCAACGTGTAATTACATTATTCGACGTCATGGTGATTGGCCGTATTTCACTAAATCCAAAGATTACGTGCCAATTTAATGGGTAGGGACTTAATGTTATGGGTTATGTGTAATAATTTTTAGACGTTATTTAGTTAAAATGTATAAATGTCGGATTTCCTTTGATACTTAAATCCGGGCCGGTTTCAATATGTTAACGGACGGCTTATCCATTTGACCTGCCCAGTGAGCAATAATGCCCACGTTTTTGCCCAGCAGCCACAATACCTATATTACGTCTACGACAAGAATTTAAATAATACGCTGAAACAAACATTGGCGGACGTACATATTTTATTCGGTATTCTATCCTAAAAATATTTAAGTGTATTTCATTACTCCGTGTTTAAGTGAAAAATAATATTGTGCATAGGAGGAATTTTAAAAGAATAGATGATATGAAATCTGTATCGTTATTTATAGTTAAATTATTACGTCACCATAAAAATATTATTACAACCGTATTTCGTTATAAAACACACACGAATATTGCAGCTAAATAAGAAAAATATTAGCAATAGTCGAAATTATATTATAATACTTTAATAGAGTTATAGTAATAAATTCGATTACGAATTACAGTAAAAATGCAAATGTGTATAAAACTGTTTTAAAAGAAACAGATAAATAATACGTACCAACGCCGCCTTTAAAATAAATCGATGCTTGAAATAAAAATGTTTATAGATTTACAATTATATATCGTTTTAATATGGCCAATGAATATGCTTATAAAATTAAATCTTATTAAAAAGTATAGTTCATCAATCCGCTGTCTTTTTATTTTTAAACGCGTTGTTTATTGCTTTTAAATTTTATTCGGCATAACATTTTAACGAAATGATTGTGTTTTATTATATACATTTTTTTTGTATTTGAAAAGCATTTAAACTGAAAAAAACCTGTTAACATTGTTAAGTCTATCTAACTTACAACAATACTTTTTTCAACAAGATTGAAAAAAATTGTTTATACTTAGGAGACTTGCAAAAAGGGTCATCGTCGTTCTTTCGTCTGCTTCTCCACTACTCTACCTCCTACGTCATCTAAATCCAATAGTATTATGAGTAATTAACGAAGTTTTAGGGTTTCCTGGCGAGCTTTTTCGTCAATTTCGAGCTAAGTGAAGTGGGTAGGGGTCGGTAAGGCATTCCGTGGCGTTATTATTTTCTAGCATAAAACAATAAGAAACGTTCCTATTGTGTTGGTAATAGCTGCAGAACAATAAACCCGCCAAATGGTCTAAGTTCGATACTTCACATTAAAACCCAGGGTATATGGTGGGTTGGTTTGAGTTCAGATCGTTGGTGGGGATGTGAAGGTATGTTAAGGATCGGAGGGTTGGAAGTTCACAGGATACGCGTAGAGAAAGGGGTAAAAGAGAACGAGTGGCGTTGGAAATCCAGATAAGTTTACTTCAAGACCTGGCTATGTCAACATGCCAATAAATTTTATTCCTCTATAATTTTAGTATACACACTTATATTCACTTGCATAAACAAATTCGTGAATAGAATATCTGACTGTATTTGTTGTCTGTAAAAGGGAATGCCGTTGGAACGTACCAGTTACTATAATGCGTTAACTTCAGTAACCGGGATATCTTAAGTAAACATAATTTTTGAAATCTACAGCTGAGTAAATTTTTTCAAAAAATATTCATACAACTCCTCTCCCATAATAATATTTCAGTTGTCGAATTTAGACTTTACCACATTCTAATACTATGAACGTGTCTAAACCATGGAAGTACGTCTTATGTATTTTTCAACACTTATTTATAAATTTAAAAAAAACTATAAAAAAAAATGTATCCTTAGTATGCAAACACTATTTGTATAAAACTGTATTTATAGACGATAATTGTACTTTAATTTTTACGTAATATGAATAATTTAAAATAGTTTTAAATACATCATCAAATTATATTACATTATGTTGGTAAATAATATAATTATAATGTAGTTAAGACATTTTTTTAATATTTAAAATTCAGTAAAAATAAATTCAATAATATGTCATTTTAAAATTAGAAAAATATTTTTAACTTACATCATATGTACTTGTATACTGTTAATAGATCATAAGTGATATGTAATAATGAATCAAATTTATATTTTTAATGGATTGTTTAGATTTTTATGAAAAAAATATATTACATAATAATCAATATAATACTATTCAGTTTTGGATTTACCAAAATATATAGATGAATTAAAATTATAGTAAAAAAAACAATAATGAAACTGTAAAAACTAATGTATTTGATAAGGCATGTATATTTACAATGAATGAAAATTAAAAAAATTCTTGTAACTTCATATCATATACAGATGATACGTGGCGATTACCATCTTTATCTTTTAATCATATAATTTTTTGATTTGCTTGAAATGAAAAATTTAAGAAGAAATGTTACTAAAAATTCTCCATTATAATTGTTTTTATTAATCAATATTTTTAGGTAGATTATTCAATTTTATTTTTAATTAAATCAATCATATATAGAGTCAATAATAGTACTACACTACATAATTTTTACTTATTGAGGCCTAGTAAAATTAGTTTCATTCTGCTATTAGATTATTTTCAATATGTTTTGTGGATTCATGTTTTGGGATTTATATAAGTCCTTTACGAGAGCCGTCCATACTATTAACTTTAATGTCAATTTTAGATTAATATTCAAATAAATATTCATTTTTTACACCAATAAAATATGTACTATAGTGCTAAAAATATATATTGATGAATTGAAAATCAGTTTGATACGATGCGAGAAAATTATTTTTTTAACTTAAGAAATTGAAAAATGCTTAGCGCAATTTATCATACATTTTTACTATCTGACTAATGTGAGTGTAATTTACAAACTTAAATAGCCATGTGTGAAATAAAACAAAGAATCAAAGATAATAAAGGTAATGTTCTTCGATAAATGATATTAGTTGATTATTGGCTGTTAAAATAAACAAAAAAAAAAAAAAATATTAAGGCACTCTAATTTGACACATTAGTATTTGATTAACCGAGACACCACGAGTCCAGACGTGACGCATTGTAACTCTAGACTATTAGTCAAAGGCGTGCTTAAAGAATTTCCCAACATTGTTAAATTCCGTTATTCCGGGAACATAGTTTAATCTCTAGAGGGTGCTCGATGTGGACTGTGGACACAGCCGAGAAACCAACTTCATTGAATTCCTCAAAACGAACAATCTGGTAACTCAAACTATATTTTCTTTTAATATATTTTTTATAAAGTTTGCCATTTAATATAAATACAGTCCGAATTATAAAAAAATAACAAACAAATTAATTTGATTAAAATTAAAACTGTATTTACTTGAAGCAATTTTAAAAAAACGGAATAAATAAAAGTTTAAAAAAAAACTGATTGAAGATTTTTTTAGATAGATGTTTGCAACGTATTAAATTAAAAATAACAAGAAATAATATCTAAACGAGCTATCTATTAATTAAATCTAAGTTGTATTGTTTTAGTAAAATTATTTGAGTTTTGTAAAAGTGAACTAATAACATGAAAAACTTTTACAAAACGAAACACAGCAAGCATATTGCAAACAATAAAATGTATCAATGACAATATTGTACATTATAATCACGTATTAGATTATGAAATCCCCTATCATGCTCATTGCAAATGAAGGCACGTAAATTGTTAATTAAAAACTCATCGACTTATCTCATAGTTTGACATTAGTAAGTTATCCTTGGACTTTTTTTCAATTAAATAATTATTACTGTTGATATTATTTCAGATGATTTTAATTTATATACTTTTCAACTATATATATAAGTAATATAATCAAAAAAAAAACTTTGTAACGGATAAGAAAATACAATTTGATTAATAATTACAAAATTGTAATAATTTTTTTAATATAATCGATATGTAAGCTTGTAACTAACAGCAAATAATCAGTTTTAAAGCTGACTTTCCGAGTAAAAATCATTTCCAAAATAGCTTATACATCTAAATAATAAAAATATGATTCATAATTTTATGAATACTAAAATAAAATTTAACACGAAATATATACATAGGAAAAAATATATTGCTACTTAGTAAGTGTTGTAATATATATATATATAGTAAATGTTCGCGGAACAAGACTTATTATTACGATTTACGATTTACGATATTATGCAGATTATTTATTTGTTTCATATGAAGATATACTAGAAGCCACTTCTAAATTAAAAAATGGCACGTATCGACAACATATTCCTCTAATCTTCTTCTAAAAAAAAAAACTTTTCTTGTTAAACCTCTTACTCACTTTTTTAATCTATGTATAATCCAAAATAAAATTCCAGATGTTTTTAAAGTAGCAATAATAACACCTATTTACAAGATAGGTCTAACTTCTATCATTAGTAATTTTCGGCCAATATCTGTTATCTCAAATGTAGCAAAAATATTTGAAAAAATTATAAAAGCTAGATGATTAGTACATTTCTTAAAATCGAATAACTTACTCATTGAACACCAATACGATTTTAGATCCAATAAAAGCACTGATCAAGTCATAGGTAAAGTAACAAAAATGGTTTATAGTACACTGGAAGAAGGAAAAAAATGCGCAACTATTTATCTTGACCTAGCGAAAGCATTCGATACTGTGGACCATGTAAAGCTTCTAAAAAAAATTCACGACATAAGTATTACTGGTTCAGTTCACTCACTATTCGAATCATATATGGAAAAAAGAAAGCAGAGGGTTAAAATAAATGATTCCATCTCTAGCGAGCAAACTATAATATGTGGTGTTCCTCAGGGTACTTTCTCCTGTACTCTTCAATATTCAGTTAAATGATATAAAACTTCTGAACTTAAATAGTAATATTATTTATTACGCAGACGATACTCTATTGATTTGTAGTGGTTTAACCTGGGAAGAAGTTTTCACTAATATGGAGGCTGATTTACTGTCTATTAAAATCTGGCTAAAGAAAAACAATCTATTTCTTAATTTAGATAAATCAGCCATACTACTTCACTCCCTATCTGAATGTACCCTACCTACCTTAGATGAACTGGAAATCAATGAATGTAAAACTTTATTATTAAAACACTGCCAATGTGTTTCTGTTCAAAAATCGGTTTCTGTTGTCAAAAATTACAAATACTTAGGTATCGAAACGTGTCATGAAATGAAATGGAAAAATCAAATTATTAATACTACCCATAAGTTGAGAAAGATGATTTTCGTCATGAAATCTCTACGTGAAATACTAGTTTGTAAAGACATAAAACTTATAAATTTAACCCTGTTTGAATCTTTAATCACATATGGCATAATTTGTTGGGGTAGCGGCTATGATAATGTGCTATTACGACTTCAAAAATGCTAAAATACTATTATTAGAGTTGCTTGTAACAAAAAATGGTGATATCCTACAAAAAAGTTATATGAAGAATTTAATATACTTAATATAAATAAACTATATATAAAAACCTGTACCATTTTCCTAAAAAAAATCTGGATGTCGTAAAATGTATGATTTTGTTGGGACACAGACACATAATATAATGCCCAAAGAAGTGGCTAATATGTTTCTTTTTATTTTTAAAAAATACATTACCCATTGGCTTCACCATGAATACGATGCTACAATATTGAAGTCGATCTGATTAATTTGTTTTACACTACTATTTTTTGCTGTTTTTTACACACAACTTGTTTATTTATATTTGCTGTTCAAACTTATATTATTGTATTTCTGTTATTTATTTTTTATTGTGTATTTGAGTAAGTATTTAAGGAGAAAAAGATAAATGTAAATGTGTTGTACATAAGATAACTCTTAGGCCTCCACACGAGTTTAAACTCAGTGAGGCCTAGTAATCTTTACTGATATAAAAAAAAAAAAAAAAAATTTACTTTTCATACAGTAAGGGATAATATCCAATTGGCGATGAATAATACTCAACGAATACGTTGGTATATTATGCGACAATGAATTGTCGATTAAATTAACATGACAAAGGCTTCTAAAAATATAATTAATACGGCTATTATTAATATATATCATGATATTATAGTTTTAAGTAAAAGTTTTCATAAAATGATATGTAACAACTTTTGCTTGATGTGATATTGTCAAGTTATTTCTCTACAAATATTTTACGCATTCTTTTTTGATATCACATGATATCATAAATACATCACACACACTGCACACAATACATTATAATACGTGTGCTGTTATTCTTGTAAATAATATTAATCAAATTAATAGACAGAACAACGAGGACTTAAATTAAATACTATTATTTAGTGTTTTATTAAAACACATTTAAATCAATAATAAACCACACGCAAGTGTTAGAAAATATTGTAGTTCGTATTTTTGTCTCAAAATAGATCAAAATTGTATTTCCAACATACTATTTAAATCCATTGTTTTTAATTTTAGTTCAAACGACTTCCAGTATTTGAAAACTCTAATATTGTGCTCAGGGCTGGGCCTCTTTCCAGAATTATAGTTGGTACGAGAAAAACTAATAACGGAACCAAAATAATTGAATTCCGAATGCATGTGTATAATCTGTTTCTTGGTAAATCCGTTTGACCTCTTGAAATCTGCATAACACCGAGTATTGAGCTCTAGAATTCCTTCGTACGCCTTGGGAATATTTTGATCATTTCTACCTTGGGCACATTACTTATTCGTTACTCGTACTAGTTCCCTGGGTGCAAATAGCTTGCATTTATCTGCACGTTCTCTCCCCGCAGACACTTAAGGTAATTCCCAATAGTGGTGAAAAACGACAGAATTTTCAAACATTATGTAAATACTCTTTTTACATACATCTAATTTCCGTTTTAGATTTTATTAAATGACCATTTTAGTATTATGTATTTGTCCTACCAGGCAAAAAAAATCAGCTAATATTTATTATCAAAGTAATATACAAAACTCACTAAAATAAAAATAAAAACAAAACGTACAACCACTGTATGATTTATTGCAACGGAACGGCATAGTATTTGGTATTATTTATAATTTGTGTTCGGAATTTATTTCAATCGTTTTTAGTCCCGGTTGGATTAGCTTGAAAATTTATATGCATAACAAATTATAATTAATAATACCACTAAATAGGATAAACTAACAATAGTAAAAACTGGAAATTTCAAATGAACAAATAAATAATACGATAATGTAAACTGTTGTTTAAAATAATTATGCATTATAATATATTTTATACTATATTTACAGTTAAGTTTGATATAGGATTTTTAAATTACACGAATGACGTAATTGATTAATTTATATTTATTTTATATGGTATGCAGAATATATTAAAGGAATGGTTTATCAAATCCAATTATATAAAGAAATAAAATTAAATACTGGCCCATAATACGTAGATACTACGTCGTAATAAAATTATGTTTTTAATCAATCATTTAGCTCCTTTAATGCAACTTAAACGGAATTTATAATTCGTATCAGACTTTTCAATTATAAGGAGAATTTTAAATAAATATCTATCTTGTTGATATAGTTATAATAGATTCAAAATGAAAATAAGAAATTCAAATAGCTTTTAGTTAAAATAACGCTCTATGTTATATATAAAAAAAATATATATTATTTGAATAAATCAAAATTATTAATGATATCGATATTTCTTATTGAATAAAGTACATTAAGTGACACCGATTTAGTATTATTTTTGCTTAATTCGAGATTTTAATCATAAGACATTTTTAAGGTTTTACAGTTATAATCACAATACATTATTTTTGTGGTAAAATAATAACAATGGATAATTTAATAATTATTACACATTTAAGTTAAGTCGTTCAGAAAACGACTAAACGTGAGTTTCGACTTTTTAATCGGTATTTATGTTGTCTGTGCTTTTTAAAAGTTACACCGGATTTCTGGTAATCCCTCTTAGATCTTTCTCTCTAAATTTAACATCTAGTATAACTCAGTAATAGTGCAATATACTCGTCCGTGACAAATGAAAACGAATATCGCAACCTTTATCGTTTAAAGCGTCGGCTGTAAAGTGTATGTTGCTTTTTATGGAATGTTTGAGTTTTATATTAGAAAATAGTTATCTAGTGTAAAATTCATCTGGAATAACTAATTTGATTGATATGTAATTTGGCGTTTCAAAGAAATAAAAAAAAAATTGCACATATAACTTAACGATGCCTGTGAAGTTAAATGAAATATAAAAAACGATCCTCTCTGATCACGATATATTTTAATTAAATAATTTATAGTACTACAATTTATCTTATTATTTGATCTTACGTATTTTACAAAATATTTCAATTTAAATATCATATATAGTATATTATATTAAACCTGTTTGTTTATTATTAACAATAAAGGTAGACGCGGAGTCTTGCATTACAGCCCACGACAGAGAATATTATCAAAAAGAATAAAATATTGTATCTCACGCTCCACTCCGTGTTAGTTTTCATCAAAACGTGTATAATATTATATTATATTATAATATATGTAGTATGTACATATATATATAAATGTATACTACTTTTTTTTCGCACCACACTCGCCTTTGTTGTGTTTGTCAAGTGCAACGCATTTTCGTTCAGTAGTTCGTGTTTAGTTTTGTTAGTTCTAATACTGAAGTGAAATAACCTATTAGGTATCAAATTCAATGGTAACAAAATATTATGTTATAAGAAGCTCTACCGATATTTTAATTTCAAAAAAGTCATATCACATATAAGTATGTGAAATATTAAGATTTAATAATGCTCATTACTCTCCCTTAAGGTTTTTTAAAACTTTTATACCATGTTAGGGAGCCAAAATTATTTTAATTTATAATTTATAGAATTATTTATTTATTTTTTGTTTACTTTACTCCAAAAAATAAATAAATAATATGTTTTTTGTTCTCAAAAAAAAAAAAAAAATTAAGAGAGCCAATTTATTGAGACGATTTATGTAAATAATTCGTAAAGCCAATTACTAGTAATTATTAAGTGTGTTTGTAGTCAGATAATTTTTTAGTTTTTATGCTGATGGGAGGCGGGTATATGAATATATGACGATATTATCTACGTCTTATAGTTAGGTACGAAGATAAGCATTAAGTACGTAGTGAGACAATTTGTATAAAATTACCTAAACTACGTATACAATAACAATACAACAATTCATATTTTAAGTATGATTTTTATTTGACTATTGAACGATTTTTGCATCTAAACAAACGTAACTACTTATAGGTAAAATACAACGATCGCATTACGTGGAAAAATCTAGTGGCGAAACATAGTTCAGTGGCAATATGTCTATTAGAATCACTGACTTTTAGTCTCGTGGGATATGAAAAAAAAAGAGTAAAAAGGTGAAACGGTTGAGATATTGCGTTGACCGGCGTATTTCTGCTCACGTTTTTATTTGACACGAGTACGTTTCTCGTTTGAGAATAATGTTCTGGCCGACAAAACATTTCGACTGGTGTACGTGATTATTGGTTTGATATTTTTGAAATCGCTATTCACCGGAAATTGAACGGCGGAAGCGGATATCCCTTTTTTATTAGGTATATGCCCAGCTTGATCGTCCTCTTCAGTTCGCAGCGTGCCATATCACTGCAGATAGTGGTTTAAGAAGGTCCTTATTGTTTTCAAAGACGGTCGTATAATATCACGTACTATTTTTACAAACTTTTTTTTATGTGTATTTTTTTTTTTTTTTTTTGGGCTGGATAAAAGCCAATAAACGGCTTTCGGCGGGCGGGATGTAAGCTTCGGGATTTTATAAAGCATTTTTTTTTTTTTTGTAACGACTATACGGAGTCACCACGATCGTAATTATTAAAATCCATATTTTTGAATAATAAAAATAAACAATATTTTATATTTTATATTTTAGAAATCGTCACATAGCTATGGACAATATATTGTCCATTGCGTAAGCAATGTGACTCGTGAAACAAAATATTGATAAAATTCCTTTCTAATGAACAAGTTTACTATAGCCAATACTAAATATTAATATTATACTTTAGGAATTCGATATTCATCTGGATCGATTTGAACAACACTGATAATATTTTTGAAGCTTTTATTTATATTAAAAGTACTATATCGGTCACTGAAAACTGCTGATATGACGTTTGAAACATATTTAAAATTACATTTTTAGTCAATTTAAATTTATCAAAACCTTTCTGATGTGTTCAAGAAGATCACAGTATAGCTTTTCATTTAATATATATATATATTTATACTACCAGCGATGTGACATCGTCATATTGGAATTCAATAATTCTGTGTATCTTCTCATAAAAAAATATAATCAAATGTCGATATTTATTGCCCGTCAAACTATTCACCTGATATAAATAAGCACTTCCAGCTTTATTCATCTAATAAACTGTATTATAACTTCAATTGTTATTGGATATTCGCTGAAATAAAATTTCCTGTCAACTTCCACATTATATAATCTTGATAAGGAAATAAATAAAACTGTGTATTATTATTATTATTTTTATTATACTGTCTTATTTCGATGAAAATGTATAAATAATATACTTTTTTTTTTTTAATATTATAAATATTTGAAAAACCAATTTTAAAATAAAACCAAAATATTAGCATTTTTGATGCATTTGATGATTATTAATTGTTTATTTATTTACAATTTGTATAATACTTGAATCTATCTTACCTAAGACTAAAACAAAAAATAGCCAATAAGGGTGAGAATATCACTCATCTTTCCTTATAATTTTTTTTTTTATTATTCTTTATAATAAAGGGAATTAAAGCTATTATGGTACAATTAAATTAATTATCCACTGTACAATTGAACTCAGATGGATGTGAAGTATCTTTATCTGACAACATCCGATATTCCTTTAAATTTTCGATTGAGTTTAATCCTCAAGATTTTACGACATTTTTGATGAATTTAGCTTATCACCTTTATAAATTATCCACAATTTTATATATTTTTTTTCTATTAATCCAGATTAAAAATTTTAATTTAAATTAAATAACACATGACCAAAATCATAAATTAACAATTTAATACTAGGAGTTTAATACGTTTAATAATGTGATCACCTGTTTTAATTTTTATTTCTAGATAATTAATAATTATTATTTTTTAACATACATTTTTACACAAATGTGATGAAAAATCAATTTTTTTATGAATAATATGAGAAATGAACGAGTCTAAATATTTAACATTATTACAATAGATTAGGGATGGAATCTAAGTATAATACTATTAATATACTGTACTTAAATACAAATATTTATCATATTTATTTAAATTTTTTTAAAACACTTATTATTTATACCAAGTGACTTAAAAATAGAAAGTTATGTTTTATTACCTATTTAAAATGTCTTATAGTTAGTTTTAAAAATGTTTGTTTCTGTAAACGAAAAAAATATACATATAAAAATATTTATATTATTAGGTTATCTCGTAAAAATGGCTGTATCAACTTCATTGAATTTTATATAGCTAATAAATAAATAAACGATAAATAAGTAGTAATGGCACGCTGGGAATCTTTGAACCAGAAATATATATTCAAATGATAATCTAAACCGAATTTCTATAGACACGTGTCTCTCATTACATTGTATTGTACTCGTGAATAATATGATCAATAAGAAAGTGTATTCCTATCTGAGTACAAATTCGTTGTACATACAATTCAATACAATTATTGTTTATATACATAATGAATAATAATCATAAACGATCTGTCGTCTATAAAGTCTCAATACAATGATAGTTTTAAAGCAAAAATAACTAAATAAACATTTACGCAGCGCAATTAGATAAAACAACCTACTCACTAGCATATTTTAAGCAGATACATTTAAATCCATTATTGTTTTAAATCCGAAACCATGTCCCGGTATACTTTGTAAGCGGAACCAGAAGAGTACCAAACTCTAGACTATTGTGTTTTGTTTCTAGCCCGGATGTTAATTTTTTTTCTTTAGCTAGGTATTTCGCTCCCGTTTTTCTTATCTATTGACAATTAAATTGAATGTGGAATTGAAAATGTTTTTCTTTCTCAGATGTCAGAGGTCCGACATTTCTACATCTCTGGCAGTGCGGTACTTTATGGAGAGAACCGTTAACCATTTTCAATTTACTCGGGAAAAAAAATGGTAAACGCTTTTTCTATCCATTATTTGTTCGCCGTTAATTTAACGTTTTCCCGTCTATTACGACGACACGCGTGAATTTCTGACAGCAATCGTTGTGCTTTTGGTCTAACCCGGACAATCCAGAGCTCCGGAAACGCGGGTCGCGTCCCCCTTGAAAATGTTGTGTTGGAAGAAAAGAAATTCGTTTCAAAAGACAACGCATTGGGAAATGGCGTTATTATTTTATCGTTCACTGTGCGATAATCGCTTGCCGTGACAAGGCTAAACGAAAGTGTCGCCGTGCGAAGGGCACGCACAAAGTCGCGTTTTATTATTTTCGTCGTGATAATAATAATTGTCGTTATATAAATACATAAATATTTATTTATATATGTTTATGGGGAGAACTTTTTTACCGGTCGTTTAGCGTTTGGTTTTTGAGTATTTTTTTTTTCGAGATTACATGTCCAAAGCACTCGAGATGGTCGGTCGGAAAAAGATTCATTATTCGGCCGTTTAGAGTCTCGAGCACCATTCATTACACCCGTGCTGACAGTGTATGTTATTTCCTTAGGTGAACGGCAAAATGGACAGGCGGAGTGTGGAGCAAAAAAGAAATTAAGCGATCCGGAGATGGAATGACGGAGTTTTCTCATTCCTCGGTCGGTCCTTCATCATTTTTCCGCGGACGACGTAATTGCTATACCGGCACAAGCAATAACAACGGGGCCATATCTCTGTCACTCTATCTCTCTCTCGTTTTTACCCTGGCTCTCTCTTATATCAAACCACCCATTCTCCCTCTCACCGATCCATCCGTCTGTCTGTTCTACTCTGCCTATAGGTGAAACTCGAGTTGACCGACATTGCTGGTAAAGGCTATCGGAACGTCGGTATATATTAAAGCATCGCGAGCAATACTTGTATTCCGTCTACCGAGAAATCGTAAAATAAAGTGTGAGAATAAATTGGTTATTATTATGTATTATAAATAAATGTTGATACATATGGACGTGTTATGTGTGTGGTATCGGTTGTCGATTATATAATATGTAACATACTTATATAACAATTTTATATTACCAGTTAACGACGATTTATCGCGCGGCAGTTGACAATAATACGATTTAATGTATAAAGGTTAAACTGTATTTTCTAATTTAAATAAATAACACAATTTATTGCTTTTCTAATGAATAAATAATAAAAGTTTTCTTTTTTTTATCGTTTTCTGAAATTGAATATTATCAAAGGCATCGACTTTTCTATAACGCCCACATACAATTCACAATAATAACAAAACATTTCTATTACCATAACATATTATAATAAAAACATTAGGTTACTTAATATTATGATTTATTTTATCTTGCCGATCTTGTTACACAAATAACATTTGCCTTTTAGGTTTATATGCTACACGAGTATAATTTTATACTTTATATACACAACTGAAATACTTATATCTGTATTATAATATTTATTATTTTATATTAACATTATACGTAAAATATTTTGGGTTTTCATATCGGTAAACAGTATAAACAACAATACTGATTGCTGGGTATTTAGTTTATATTAAAATTGTAATTTTAAAAGTTTGATTACCAATTTCATATTTTAAACATTTTTTTAGCTTTTCCAAACATTTTTAGGTGATTTATTAGTACTTCCATTAACAGATGATTATTTTTATACTCATTATAATTATTTATTTTGTAAATTTAATCAAAAATATAGAAATAAATAAAATAAATTATTGGTCTGAATAATTACAACTAATATTAACATCTTTTGATCTGTATGATATGTAGTAAAGCATATATCATATTATATTATGATTATTTCATAATCTAAAGATGCTTGCTTTGAACTTAACCAACATAGCTTTTTTAAAGGTTTTTATATAGTGTGATTATTTAACATATGTTTTTTTGTTACATTTAACCAATATAAAATTGACGTTTAAAAATATTAAGACACAGTGCTAACATCTGCATATCAAAAAATGTTTAAATCAAATCGAGTCTAAACAACGACGAACACTACAAATTTCATTCAGAATCGCAACCGACATTCGCCGACGTCATGAGAATTTGATAACATCCTATAATATTCTCGTTCCCCGGAGGCGAAAACGTCTTAAGACATTATTGCCGGTGGTAAATATTCGTATTTCGGATAAAATGCGCAGTATTATTTTGCCTAACCAGCGAGACTTCATCATTGGATATTTATACGGGACGTTCGGATGGGCACCCATCTACGCCTTCCTGACGAGGGTACGGGTATATCATCCGGACTGTGTAAATCGGCCGTTAAGCCTAGTCCGAACGGTTGTGAATTAGTATTAATGCGTGCGTATAGGCATGTAGAAAAACCAAAAAAAAAAAAAAAAACCTTTAGGTTGCAATCGGATTGCAGTTTTATGCGAGTAGACGAGCGTGAGGAGTGGTTACACGTATACCTGTGAGCCGCCATATAGCGATTTGATCGGACATTTGCGAATCAAAAGTGGCGGTTAATTGAAAAATATTTCGCGTCCCCGTTTTATCCGCGCAGCTGGTCAGTGCAGTGGGCGCGATGAAGTTAACGGTGGCTATCGGTTAGAGGTGGCCATGGGAGCCGGACAGAGGTAAATAAGGGCGCGCGGGTGCGGGATTGTTGTATATATATATATGTAAGGCCTGCGTTATAAATCAGAGACCGGGCCAGAAGAGTTCAACACGAGCGTTGTTTGTCTTTTATTTCCTGCCGGTCTTATTCATTACTGTAGCTGCCCCTCCCCCCGCAACGTCGTCCGACCCGTCCGCGAACCCACTGTCACAAATGAAATTTACCGTCTCCTCCCACACCGCCACCTCGCGTCCTATCGACGCCACGTACGACCCCTTGTCCCCGTAGGTCCAGATAGGTCGATTTCCTTTTTATAGCCCACGCCCGCCATCACCATCGCCGCAGCCGCACTTTTCACATCCCTTTCACCGCGTGCCACACCGCCGGCCGCCACGCCGTACCCATTGGCACTATCAAAAGTTCGAAAAGTTACTCTCGACCCTCTCTGTAAGAGTGATGGTGAAAGTCACTGCTACCTCCGCTGTATACTATCACAACGCGAATAAATACTATATAGAGTATATATGTATACTTTATATATATATATACTTCGCGATACTACAATATGTGTGTAAACCTAGTTGAAGTTTTATACGTCCTAAAAGCACCACCAACATTTAAAAAATAATTCAGTAAAACTATACGTCGTTGGATTAGATTGTTTTTGATTATTTTGAGAATCATATTATAGTTGAACCTACGTTATAAAAACCTACTTAAAATTTCACGAAAAAAATGAAATAATAAACGTGAAAATAGACCTTCCTATTATATACTGTTGGAGCTTATAGTGTAGTCTGAAATAGATTAATAATATTATAGTGTAATATAGAGATAATTTATAGTACGACATATTTTAAAATTGGTAGATTTTAAATATAATAAGTTTCAAAATAGTTATATTTTTTTTACATTTCAGTAACAATAAAGTATAAGGCATTATTTTTTTCTAATATATTATGATATACCATTATTTTCAAAAGTAAAAAACAAACTGCTCTAATTTGGTAAGTTAATTTTTACTGAATTTGTTTTTAATTTTTATGGTAAAATTATAATTTGTATTTTTATACTACTGTTAAAAATTTCACATTTAAATATTTTTATTGACAGTGGAAATACTCAAGATAATACGAGACTTATGAAATATTCTGTAGAAATATATATTATTTACTATTAAATACCCTTGTCAATCGAGACGCGTAGGAATTTTGTATTTTATCTAATCTTTGCCATGTAACCGTGCAACTATAATATTTTTCGACTCCCGTCCCTCCGTCCATCAATAGATGACAAAATAGTCATTTTTCTTCATCTCCGGCTGTTAACACCACGAATATATTATTATTATATTATACGGTTTTGACAAGAGACTATTATCGACATGCTTGTCCGATGGATTGTTCAATAAATGATTTTTAATCGATTTGAATGTATTAATTTGTTTTTTTTTTAAGTTGTACATTTATTTCATAGCTATTTATTTTATTTTTTTTTTGATTTGCATTAAGGATTGCACCGATTACGGAAAATATATTTTCGTATTATCGTAGTGTTTGTAATTACATGCGATCACCACAAATCTGTTCACATTATGATGAATGTTTGTAAATATATCTGTGGTCTAGAGATCGGATTTCAAAATAAACGTATTTAGACTGTCTCGTGCAGAATTACTTTAACCGGCAAGCTGTCACACAACATTTCATAATTATACTTACCTACCATTTAAGTGGAATTGAATATCAAAAGTGTTGAATTTAAATTAGCTTCAAGTTCATAATTATAATAGTAATTATTCTAAAGATACATAACCACAACGTCATTGTACGCATCACATAGATACCACTTATTCATTGTCCCCTTAAAAAAAGGCTGGAATTCTATTAGGTTTTTGAATCCATTTATCTTAAATTATTTATAATTTTTTTATAAAGGACTTAGTTTTTAAATACTACGTTCTGATAATTTGTAATTTTACAACAGTGAATATTTTGTATGGTTAAGAATAATCATATATAATATGTTTAATATAATATTATATTACTGTTGTCTTACATAATGAATCATAAAGTGTCAGTTTTCTTTTTATTAGTTTTAAAAGACAATTCATATTAATGAAAAATATATCACACGGTATTTTATTTGTGGCGAAGAAATGAATAGTATTTATTCAAATTATATCAATAAAAATTATTGATTCATATTTACATCTGGTAATTGGTACGTTCTAAATAATAATTTACCAACAGTTCGTATAATATATCGTTTTAGTCTTGGCAAGAGTTCTATGTCTGATCCGCAACGGGAGGTTTTCACCAATCCTTGCTGTTCGACACATGTAAACATATAATATCAGCTTTCTAGGTTTGTACACTTTATATCGAAGATTGAAAATAAGTAATTTATATATATATATACACTAACCTTCAATTATTGGTAAATCAAACATTGCTCAAAGTGCTGAACTTCGTGGTAAGTATAAACGATTTTTATTTTAGATATTTATTTTTATCGAGGTTGTATCCACGTCAGGTCATATGTTTGCTTATTGTTATTATTTTTTTTTTTTTTGTAACTTGTTCATTGATCACTAAAAATCAGTTTTCCGAAAAAATTGGATTTTCCGCTGCAATACAGGGGGAAAAATCACTCGTTTTATATTTATTATCATCAGTGTGTATCGAGCAACTATACAACTGTAGCAATATGTATATAGGTACCAATAGAATACAAAATAATGTAACCCTATAGTCGTGCTCACTCATGTTACAATTACTCCATTAACAAAAGTGTCTGATGCAAAAAGTAACGTTTCAATATATTTTTACCTTCGGCTAGTCATCTGTTCGGGGAGTTCGTTCAGCTTATAACTTATAAGGATTGATATTATAGAATTTTATCAAGCTAAAACCATGATGATTGGAATATCGGACGTTGACATTGTACGCTGTATTATGTGGTTATTGATTTACTACTGTAGATACGTTACAACAACGAATAGCGACAAATAGTGTCGGTAAATTTGGAATAAATAATCAACGCCTATTTTGAAAAATCGTGAATAATATGATTAGCTAGGTTTATCCGGCGAAAACAATAGAAATTATGTCGTATAAAATGAACCAACAAATGCATATGGATTTCTTTTTTACGAGTTTTTTTCAGTTAATAGGTGTGACGATATACTATAGTAATAATATCGAACGATCAAAATATTAAATCAATATTATAGTGATTGCTCCACATAAAGCAAAAAATTAATTTCCAGATTTTCCGGGGAAATAAATATTAAAATCACAAATTATAGTTATATTTTCACACCAGAAAAATAAACTTTATTACAACACTTTTTACTACATTTCAAATACATTAACAACCAAGGAGCGATAAATTATTAAATGGGTGATACATTATGCACTTTTATCAATTCTCACTCATGGAATTTTTAATACACTCGTGTCGTTATATTTTTCAAATAATAATATGCGTTCAAGAAAAATTTAAATAAAAATATTACAAAAGTTTAATATCTAATATCCTCATTATATTAAAAAAAAAAAAAAAAAAAATATTAGAATTCTCCAATTTTAATTTTTCAATTAGAAAGTAAAAAAATGTATTAATTAACTGTTTTATGATATATTATGTAAACATTATATATATAAATAAATAATATTATTATATTACGTATATTATTATACTATTTTTAAATTTTTTTTGAATCTTATTTTTAGTTTACACATATATTCATAACTCATACATTTATATTTTAGTTATTACTCAAGTCATATCATAGCCGAATAAGAATATATTATTTTTACATTCATAATAGAAATTGAAAAAAAGATGTATTTATATCGTAGCGTAAAAATTGTTACATATATAGGTACTTCATAATAAATTATACGATGATTCGTTATAATATTATGTAATTGTATTGGTAACCTATTACTAAAATGATAAAATGTATAGAATAATACGAATATAAGGCATTTGTTTATAGACTGAGTGGTTTTTAATTAAAAATAATAAATTATAACGTTATTAAAATTACAGTATGCTTATATAGGTATTCGTTATTAAAATAGTGATATTTTATACACACATATTTATGAACTATATATTTTTGTATTGCAATAATAATTGTTTAGTATTTGTATTGGTTAGCAAGCTATACATATTACATAAAGCATTCATTACTTCTATTATTCGATATGTTATATCTGTATATATTTCTATATATAGGTATATAAAACCACACGAAGCACAAACGACTATACCTGTATAGAATAAATAAAATTAAGTATAATATGGATTTTAAACTTGACGTTGTTACATTAAACATGTGTAACGATTACTAAAATTATTTTTATCTCATTCATTACACAAAAAAATTATAATCTTGTATATTTATTTATTTTTTTTTTTTTTTTGGTATAATTATTGTGGTTACGTATCAAAGTTATATAATACCCAGGTCAAATTTGAAATTATAATATTACGTAATATATTGTTCAAATTAAATAAAAGCAGATGGTATACGTTTAAAATGTATTTGATTGTAATTAAACATCAAAATATACCATTTGTTTTGCTATTGTTAAGCCCTAAAAACCAATTAATCTTAAACTAATGATGTAAGGATGTCAGAACTCACTTGTTGATAATCCCCGTACTTGGTCTGGTAATCGAACACGAATAAGTACGAGTTCCTGCGATTGGCCGAATGAAGATCGGCCATGTTGACCACGGGTGCTACAACTTGGGCGTCGGATAGGGCTTCCAACGTCTCGTCTCTGATGTTCACCGGATGTTGTACCGGCCTGTCCCAGTCGGTATATTCATTTACGATGGTTGCTAAGATTTCAGTCAAATGGTACCTGCAAAAATAATCGTGTAAATAACGGTTTTTTAGGAACCGATGGAGCGGTGTTAGCTCACTTGTATGTGTTTTTGACATAAGTCTTTAGAATTTTAGTCCTCCGATCTGCTTCGATGCCGTATTGGACATCGTCTCCGGTAAATGCGAAAAACGATTCGGCCCGCACTACGCCCAACATCAGATCGAATTTAGACAACTTGGAAAGCAACCGTTGCCGGGCTGATGGATTAGCAAGAATAGCTGGCCCGAATCCATTGGCCAAAACCAATTCTCTCGGATCCTCTGGCGGTCTACCGGGTCCATTATCTTGACCGTCTAAAATAAAAGGATGAAGGTGATTTTTATTAGATTATTTATATGGCACTGAATATATTATTGGTGAATGGTTATTAATAATTAAGGGTAGGTATATTTTTATAATAATTCTTAGTAAGATGTTACATGTTTGATAATATTTTTTAATAATAATAATAATAATACTATTGATCAGTTATTCAAATTTATTGAAATCAGATAGTTTAGTAGTTGTATATTATGTCTTACAAAACGACGCGTAATCGTAGTTTTTTCATTTTAAATGTTGATAAGAGACTTTTTATTGTATTTATTATTATCTTATTCGTTCCATCAAAGTAAAGTAAAACTTTAGATTTTTCATAAAAGTACTGTATAATACATTTTCCATTTTTTTTTTTTGTTAAAAATAAAAAAATTATTTAATTAAAAATGTTTACATTAAAGTAAATTTTCTTAAACAATTAAATATGATGTTCATAATATTATGAAATGCTATGCATCATTTCAATTACAACTGAATCGTCCATAATCTTTTTCCAGAAATTTATATTATTGAGAAATATATTTTGACTATTATTTTCATCATACTTGGCATGGTTTAATATACAGTTTGTTAACGAATACTGATGATAATCACCCGCAGCCACTCGACAACTATATTATAGTTCTGAAAATATGGATTAACTGCTTGTTTATATATATATAGGTATATATTATATATGCCCAATCGACATAACACACGTAATTATAAGAAAATATTATTATCTAGTCGTCGGGGGTGATTTTTATAAAAAAGTAAATATCGTAATATTAAAGTAATATTATAATTATTGTTATACTATTTTCAAAATTATTTACCTATACTTGGTTATTAGTAAATTCTAATCGTGAACACTTATCTCCACGTTTTTATATTATTTTGTTCTATATCGAGTGCGCAAGTCGCTTCGTTTTTTTTAGTTAAATTATGAACAATATGCATACACAATACACATAGACACCTATACAGTATACACTATACATATATCTATGCATACTCTCACACTCATTCCGATACGTATTTGTTGATAGCCCCAACCACTGCTGATTGAGATACTCGCACCACTATTCACACCTAACACTATATACTGTTCAGTCTTTAGTAGTAAGCAAATACAAATAGAACGAACTTTTAAATCCTTATTTGAATAGAAACGATCTTAAACATTATCTTGAACGATAAAAACAAAAATTGCATTGCGTTCACTATTTTCTATTTATTTATTTGAATTTTTTATTTATACTTGTACCAGTATTTTCGACGCGTATTCGAAAGCATTGCAAACAACAATCGGCAAAACTGATCAAACTTTAATGATTCGGCAGTCAGTGACACGGAAGTCGACCGGAAATCAGTAGACGTAAGATTTATAAATACTGGAGGGTGCCGCAAAGGGTATTGTATCGCTTACTGCGAGAGTCGGGAGTAAGGGTTGAAGACTCATTGCACCGGATTGTCAGAACAACATGAGTTAATCTTACACAGGAAACTGTAAGTTATGGAATCCGATGAATAAATGCATACAAAAATCAGAGTGAAAATTCAACGACGATCGGAGGAGTGAGGATGTAAGCAAAGTATTATTTATGAAAGATTTATACTTTATTCCTTGTCATTATTGTTGTCACTTGTGATATTTATTATTTATATTTCGGAATCATTTATAAACAAACAACAAGCAATTTTTTATAATAAGTAGCCGGAATTAAATGTCGTACGAAAGAAATACATAAAGGTTAACAATATACAAAAAAACAAAAGCAATTTCTGAACATTGAATTCTGTTCACGCGCGGAAACAACAAAAGATTCGAACTATTAAACTCATAGCGAATAAAACATCAATCAGTTCATACACCGAATTACAACCAACAACAGTAGCCGCGATACGGATGATATAGTGAAGAAAGGGACAGGCAGAGGGATAAGTGATGTTTTAAGAAAACGAGAGTATAGTAAAAAAAAAAAAAAAACACTAAAATATACGCGAACGCGTCGCGGAAAGAAAAGAAATAATCGGCGACAATCAGTGGCCGACTGTATGTGTAGGGTTAGACGCGGCACCGGCGGCTTACCGCGTGAATATCAAACGCAATCTAAAACTATATTCGCGCACCGTCAGCGGGATTGTTAATAAACTCGGTCGTCTAAAAGTTGTTTGGCAATATTATACATTCGGATATGGCGTACGATAATGTACCGTCGCCTAACGAGTTTGCATAATGCAATTCGGCCGAATTTCATGCGTGTTAAAGCCAACGTTACGCGGGGCCCGCAATATCCGAAATTATGTTTTGTTTGAACTTGTAAACAGCGCATCGGTTTAATTTATCACGTAATCGGAACGGCAGATTGCAGACATACTATTATTACAGGCAGTATAAGGTACGCTCGGCTGCGGGCCGGGACGGTGTGGTATCGCGTGCCGAAATTATACCTGAACGTGGTTTACAGCTGCTATGAGCAGCCGTCTTCTACTTATTATTCGTACACACGTCGAGCGTTGCGGTGGTGTGACGGGCGCGCGAAAAGAACGTTAAGAATATAATATTATCGCGCACGGTGTACAACCGTATCGGTCGAAAACAGTCGACGCGGGCGGAAACAATTTTGTTTTCCGTTGGCGATCCGACGTGGACGGCCGGAAGGAGATGACGGAAGGAATTCGATAATCTGCTTTGGGGTCTGACTTATTTGACGGACAATAACGATTCCACATATTGTGTCATTCTTATAATATATCAAAATCACAATACTTACTATATTATGTAAGTCGAGACCGCACAAGAAATATATTATACTCGCATGCACGCCTTCTCCCTCCGCCCGTCAATGTATCCATTTATTCACATAAAAATTCGCTTATTCAAAACTCGGCGCTCTACAAACCAATCCCATTTATTCAGGTCAACCTAACCGAAACCTCTCCGGAACCATTAGAATGAACGATAAGGGCCCTCCCGGGATAAACAAAACCTCGTCGAGTTCCTCGCACTTTGGATTAAGTTTCCAATGGAAACCAATACTCTCCGGGCGGCAGGCGATATAGAGGTTTTTTTTTGTTTCCGGGGTATTATTTTTTTATTTTTTTACTATCGTTATTATCCCTTACTCTTCCACCCCCCCCCATGACTTAAGATCGAGAAAAAAATAAGTTTTTATTCAAAGCAATTAGTGCAAGTTTGTCTGTGGTGACTATATACATACAGATTGGAAATAATGACGACTGTATTTAATATATTATTATTTATTTATTATTTTTTTTTTTTGAATTTCCGCATTAATGATTTCTACGAATTACCAGACTGTGATAAAAAAGTGTTTGTTTATGTTTACGCAGCGATTCATCATAGCGCGTTAAAAATACACATTTTTAAAAAATGTCTTGAAAAAAAGTTTCAACGCATTGCGGACTTCATTTGATTACAAAACAGATACGGTTGGCTGAGTTGTAAGTTGTTATTTGATACGGCTTCACCTGGTTTTGGCAATTTAAGCGTCTTAATTTTTCATCCACTTAAGTTATTCACAAATTTAAACCATTGTAATTGTATGTTTATAAAAATCACAGTATATTATATTATTATAAATATTGTATATTTTTTTTTATAATATCACGTACATTTAGGGTTTGTAAATTAATTACAAGTTTTACACTATTTATTTATAAAGTATATACTTTATTGTTTCATTTTGAATCTAATTACGTTAGTTCAATCTTATTGAAAAATAAATCAAAAATATTTTTGGTTTATTGTATAATGTTCCCGAAAATTAAATATGTTTTGTTTAAAAAAAAAAAAAAATTGAAAAAATACATTCACTAAACATTATTGAAAGAAATATAGGTACTTAATTGAAAGTCTACACATAAATGTTGAATTCATAATTTATTGTTTATAACTTAAAGTGCGTATGTACACTAGTATAATATATAATTGATAAAATAAGCCAATTTACTGGTATCGAATACGAGAAACTGTTGTACAATAGTAGTACTCAGATAAAATAAGTTATGAAGAATTTAAATTAGAAAATGTATTCTATACATAAGTGGTTTTAGATAAATGTATTAATAAAATAAATAAAACAGCTTTTAAAAATTATACTACACAGATTTTAATTGTAATCGCAACTAATGTATTTTTATTCTATAATCATAAAATTTTCCGCTTTTTTAACAATTGCCTACTTCAAATCCTTTTAAATTGCTGTAGCCGTGCACACAAATTTAAATAATAATAAATAATTAAACTGTGAAAAATTATTTTTTTTGTTTGTAAAATAGTGAAAATTATAATTTACGTGGAATAATATCAACATGAAGTATATTTTTATTACGTTTTTACGTTATTACAACAATGTCTGCAAATATACTGTAACGAATAAAACTACATGACGCGTTATTATTTATCGTCTAAAGTCGAATGTCTAGAAACTTTTATGATATTTGTAAGACATTTTTTTTTTAAAATAATTAAATAAATATAAATAAATACAAAAGTATATTAGATGTATTTATAACATCGAAAACTTTGTTTAAATGTGTGCTAATAAATGACATGCTAAGATTTAATTTTTAAATTATTATTACGATATTAAAAAAATTTGGAAATTTATTCTTAGAAATGTTAGAAAAAACAGACTAACTTCTGAAATTTAACATCATTAATTCGAACGAATATTAATACTATTATTTATCTCACTCGACTGGGCGTTGACTCTGCTGGTCTCGGCAGCAGTTCCAACGTCGATGATAACACCGTCCACGCTGGGCCCGAAGGCAGTGGTGAACTCGGGTACGTGGAGCTGCGCGTTCAACAACTGTTCCAGCGGAATGTTACGCAGACATACGAGCATTTCCGAGAGTGGCAAGTCCGGCGAACAGTTGACCAACTTGACCACTTGATGACCGTAGTACACAGGGTCTCTGACCAAAGACAGTGGACTCAGCGGAGAACCACTGAGCAGGATAGCCCGGTGAAATAAGTCTGAAAAAATAAAAAGTAGAATAACATTATAAAAAAATATAACACGACGATAGGTATTATTACAATCGCGAGCGTATGTCGTGTATAGGACCGATAGTCGTCGTTTGGGGTTATCACATTTTTGCACGCGCTCTCTCAAACCGTCGATTTCTGACGAAAAATATTTATTATCACGAAAGAGCCCCCTATTCGAACCATTATAAATCATTACATATTATTATTATTATTACGTATGGTTTGAAATTTTCCTTTTATGTGATCGTATAAAACGTATTTCTATAGCGTTTCCAAATTTTAATGAAGATGATTTTCGCTCCTAATGGCTTTTCCGTGATAATTATTTTCGAAATTAACGAAGCAAAATATATCATGGATTCAAATAACGAAAACGTGACCTAAATATTATCATTCTTGTATCGAAATGGTATTTTGAGCTCGTAAAAATTAGCCTGTTTTTCCAAATCCCACGCGCTGCATACATATATATTGCAATAGGCTAATCAAAAGTTAAGACTATAAATATTTTATACAGTTAACGTTTTATTCCGGTTCTAAATTTTCGACTGGAATTAATTAAACAATTATCAAATTTCGTTTGAATAATTATTAATATTAACAAATATCACAATGTTAATTCTAATTGAATTACTCGCATGTTCTTGACACATTGTGGTTTTATATACATACGATTAATTAACTATTTCATATTTATTTTCTATACGGTTTTAGACAGATTAAATTTTGTAAAATATCTAATTCAGATACGAGACTACATTCACTTCTAAATTAATATTTTATGATGTTCTATTTTTGAAAATAAAATAAAATATTATCGTTATAGGTATAACATGCAATAATGGAATATGTTATAACACTAAGATAATATGTTAATACTAAAACTAAAATTATATCTTAAATTAATCGATATACTAAGTTTATACTCATTATTATTAAAAAAAATTAAGATTGTTTTATTTTCCAAATAGAATAATGAAACGTTATTATATGTGTACAAGAAATACATTTTTTTTATTGATTTACACAAACACTTTTATCAGGCTGAAAAGTTAAAACAATTTGTAATAGTTGATAAGTTTATTATTTAAGAAAAAATAGTTAGAATGTAACCTAAATTAGTGTACATAATTATTAATTTTTAACAAAATAACTACATAATATTACAAAAATATTTTATTGTATTATATTGTTGTAATGCACTCATACTAATACGAATATAATACAACCGGATATGTATAGAAACATATCATCAAAAATGAGGTTTTTTCTTATTTGATTTCAGTTAAAAAGAAACTTATAACTGTCATTTTATTGCATTGTTTTTTTATCGTTTTTATGACGTTATATTTATATTAAAATTCGAGACGCATTTACTCGATAAATTGTATGATATTTGTTGAGTTTAGAGTGTCTAAATGCGATGAACGAAATTTAAGAAGACAGCTGATGGGTAAGCAATTTATTATACTTGACGATCTTTGTTGTTGTATATACATATATATATATATATATGTGTGTGTATATATAGCCTATATAGGTGAATATTTATTATATTACATGGAACCTGAAAATCGATTTTTTTTTTTTTTTTATAAGTAATGTATAATGCTTATCATAATACCATCTATCACTATTGAAAAACGAATTCAAACCCGTGAATAAAGTTAGGTATGCACCCGATGCGGATCTACAATGTTTGTAAAAAGCAAAAGCGATATGTAGATATAACAATACACAATATATTGTACCGCAGTAATGTATGTAGTTAATTTGTTATGCAACCATAATGTATAAAGAGGAAAGCAAATGTTTACCCAACATTTTTAATGGTCACACCAAATCGAAATATGATATTCATTATTATACTACCACGTTAGTGCAGTTATATACTTCGTTTTTTTTATTTTTTCATATACAATTTTCAATTATTTTTTTTATGGAGTCAAATTAATTTAAATAGTATTCTTTCGTCTAGTGCATTGTGGTGAATTCAAAAAAAAAATCCCCACGATTAATTTTGCTACGTTACTAATTATTGAGCTTGTTCTCATAGTCTGTGTACACCTCAAGTGATTTAATCTGAATGTCTGATACGCATGGACAAATAAACGGTATCCTGCCAAAATAGCTATGATGAAAATAAATAATGTCTGTATTTGAATAAATATAAATAATTAATCTTTATAACTCACATATAATAATAATACATTTTCATACTGCCTAGCACTTTTTACTATAGTATAATATTTCCATTCAAATTGAATAATAATTTTAAAAATTCAGTATTTTTTTCAACTTATTGAATTGTTTCCATTTTTGTTTTATTTTTTTTTTTTTTTTTTATCGGGTTATCAGATTTCAATATAAACGCCGGAACACAAACATGGCCTGTCAGTATAATTTGTCAATGACGCATATATTACAAGGGATGTAATAAATTGTAACTTCAATATAGTTTTTAAAATAGCAACTTCTTTTTTAAAATCCTGTGTAGAAACCATGGGGTTTATTTTTATTAGTGATTAAAAGTTTATGAAAAATGTATTATTAGGTAGCATTAAACCGTTGCACTAATTGAGGTTTTTAGTTGAAATCTTAGATATTTAAATAGTAAAAGTTATGAAATTATATAGTGAAAATACATAGTAAAATAGTGCTATCAATATATACATCAACGACTTAAATAAATACAACATTCAACAAAACATGGGCGAAGCATTAGGACCAAATATTTAAAACATCTCAAACCGATTTATTATACGATAAAGTCTAACAAAAAATGTAGTTGTATGATGTATGCATGTATACGTGTGCATTGTATTTATTTAGTTGACTTTAATAATATAAGAATTATTAATTTTATATATCTAATCAACCATATATTATGACTTAAAATGAATTAAAAATTCAATATAGTAACTTTAAAATCAAAAATACAATTCAATTGTAAATGCTGGTTATATAAACAATTCCAAGATCGATTGCAACGAAATGTAATCCACTAATTTATTATTTTTCTTTACTTTGAGTTCTTTTTCCATAGTATGGTCTAATTCATTTCTACCAATATCATTGTATTATCACGCTGGTTAACATCAGTTTTAGATAAATGTGTCGAAAACCTAACATTTATTATGCAAGAAAAAGGTTAGCTTAAAAATAAAAAGTACATAAATTATAATTATAATGATTGTTATAAAAAGGTATGATAACAAGAATTTAAAAAAAATACAGTAGATTATTAATATTTAATTATTGACATGATATGCGTCATTTTTCTGAAATGTATACATTATTCAAATACATATTATACAAACTTATAACAATACGTTTTGTGAATGCATATATTTTATGAATAGTATATTATTAATTAATTTCATATTTATTTGATATATTTTGATAAAAAATACTATTGGCAATATAATATGTAGGTGTAATACGATTAAATAATAACCAGAGCATTTATGTTTCGGTACTTTGTTTTGTATTCTCTTGTGCTTATTAGCAACGATAATAATAATTGTGGCTAAACCTTTCCAAGCCTTCTCCAGTCTTATTTAGCAAATTTAACGGAGATTATACAAATTATTCCAATTAAATTTAACATATATATCTTACTTAATGTTGATGTGAGTTTAAAAAAAATACTGTTGGCCTGTCTCGCCGTCTTACCAATAAGTTGTAATAAGTTATAAATTTGACGTTTTGGCGTTAAAAGTGGATTTTCCTGTTTACTTATGAAAATAACAAGGTATTTATAAAGTCAAAACATCAAATATACATTTCATTTATATATTTAACTAATACGTTTATATTAGTAACGTTTTCATAATGACTCAAGCAAGAACCTAACCCAACTTTATTGCAGTACAACACGCATAAACCATCAAAGTGCACGATAAAACTAAAGTCGCATTAAACGCGATACACATAATTAAAAATATTTAAATAAAAACTGTATATGTGTAATAATATTGTCTAATGAATATTTACTTCAGATTAATTATTATTAGTTATAAAATAAAACGATAATTCGATAGCATCTTGTACTTGAAGCATATTATTCTAATACATTAGAGCATAAGAGTGAAAAAAAATAATATGCATGTCATATTACTTTTTTTGAGCTGAAAATATTTAATATAGAAGTGGAGTTAAATCACACATTGATTCAAAAGTACTGTAGACTTGGAGTATTACATAGATTATGAAAGGGTTTAAGAACAAAATGTATGGGATTTTTAACATTGCTGAAAAAACCGCAAATACGAGAAGGTACAAAATACTAAAAATAGTGGATAATATTATAATAATAGTAATAATAAAGTAGCCGTCTGATTTATGTTGCATTTAATATTTGGTGAAATCGTGAATTATTATGAATGGGAGTTCAAACTTATAAAAAAAAAAGAAGACAGATTCAGTCATATAAAATGTATATTAAAATATCACGGATAAAATATTTTGTACTAAAAATAGATTGTACACATGTAATATACAATAATGGGTGCATGTAACTGTTTTGAATATTAGTAACATACTAAGCGATGTATATAAAATATGGAAAAATATAATGCAATTCAATGATTCAATAATCAGAATTCATATTACATACCTTAAAATAATATAATATATAATATCATAGTATTTTTGAATTTTGTTTTTTTTTTTTTTTTACAGATAAAATATGAAATTGGAATATAATTCAATTAAGTATAATATTCAAGCGTATAAGTTATTGATGGATTTAAACTTTTATCTAAATAACGAGCTGTGCTTAGAAAAATAACTGAGTTTTAATGTTTGATTAAAAGTTAGTTACTTATAATTAATAAAATACAGTTATAAAAATGTTGTTCGTAAATGAGATAAACAAATATGTATTAAACTTGAAGTGATTTTACATATTGTACAGATAAATGTACGGTTATTAAAAACCTCAATACAAATTTCTAAAATATTATACGATATTTTAATAATCGTTTTATTCATTTTGAGTAAAATTAATTTAATATATTTTTAAGTATTGAGTTATTTAAGTTTTTCCCACGCGAGAAAACTATCATTTTAATACTCTAAATTGTGATTTCTAGAAATATATAATTTAAAAATAATAAATTTAATATAAAAATATTAATAAAAAGATATTTTAAGATCAATTATCTAATAGGTTGAATAACCAATTTTGATTGTACAAATCATAAAAATTTAAATATCAGTCCTTTAATAATGTTGATATGCTTATTATATTATGTTCCGTTATATTAATTTTATTTATTTCATACTTTATAAAAAAAAGTGGTTATAGAACCATTTTATAGCAATGAGCAATGGGCAAAAATTATATATTAACTCATTCCACTTGGAACTAAAACTACAAATATTTTATTAGAATAAATAATTCTTAATTTATAAATGATATACTAAATTGTGTAACATCATTCAATGAAAGTGAAATATTGACGTTCTACCTATACTCTCATTATAAAACGAATACAATTTATTTTAATTAATGAAAATGTATAATTGTATGCAATGACATTTGATTCTGTGGTATTTTTAATTTTACAAAAAAAAAAATCTGATAGTGTAACTATTAATTTATTTATTCATTATTATAAGAAATATATTTATTAAAATAATCCCTATGAAAACCGATATTAAACAATTTAAATATTCTTAAATTTAATTATAGGTTTGATTTTTCTTCTTAATACCAACATAAACATCGTAAAATACGTTTAATGAGATTATGGTAGATATCGATTTCAAATATTTGTGATATTTTATTCGATCGCAAAACTTTGGAATCGGATAAGCACAAACTTCTACGGCTTAATTGTCCGCGTATAGAGTCCCTTTTATCTGCAAATGATTAAGGGCTTTAGCGTACTTGGCATATTATAACAACGCAGCCATAAACTGTCCCATATAAAATCCCACTACAAACACACACACACACACACACATATATATATATACATATTTATAAATATATTATTATATGATCAAACCAAACTGTTAACGTATACTTGTATTCCCTAATAGACACGAAATGTCCGCAATTTAAAATAAAATGTTATTTTTAACATTTCATTCATACGAGGTCACTATATTTTAATATTTATCATACATGTATATTATATACATTTATATATTTTATTAATAATTATAAAATATGATATTAAGTATGCTGTCATTATAGAACATTATTTGAATGTTTAATTTATTAGACTATCACAATATTAACGTAATACATATTTTTTGTCAGAAATAACATGATATGTACTATATTTTATCGTGTCCAATTTTAGTAATAAATCCCAATAAATAAAAATCGACCTGAAAATGTTATTTATTTAAAAAAATTAATTCGCTTTTCTACCTAAAGAAAGGGATGACTTATTGTTGATTCAATTTCTATGAAAAATATTTTAATAATATTATCACGGTACCAATACAGGTGTTGCAGTTTAATATTTTAAAATAATTTAGACTTAATAAGAACATTTTTTGAATTACAAAAACAATCCCAAATAATTTAAATTACTGCTATTAAAAATTCAATACGAATAAAAAGAATCAACTTATTTCGAATTTTGAAATACTTGACTTTTAATAAATGTAATATTGTGTTTAATATTTATACTTGTAATATTACATTTTTCCACGGTAAGAATATAAAAATGTTAATACGTAGAAACGTTTACAGCCTCAGTTATACTTTAAAACATTTTTTGTAAGCATTTATTTTACGCGACATTGCAGTAGTTTGTATAATTGTATTCTACTTGTTGGGTGTCCATTGTTTTGTGGTCGCTGATGGAAACACATTTCTCTACGTTTCCATCAGAAACGTCGGACCGTTGTCCTTTATGTGTGTTCATTTTCAGTTACATTGTATTAAAATGCCTATATTGTCACCCAAGTTAATTTATTTATTCATTACTTATTCATTATGAATAGCATTTCTGGTAAACAGTACACGTATTTCATGAAATTGATTTTTTTTAATAATTACTATGAATGCATGTTTTAAAATATTCTATTCTACTTGAATATTTAAACGATACTTTTAAAAATAGTTAGTATTATAATGAAAATTAAAATTGTCAACGATCATTTATGCATGACATAATAAGCAGTACATTTTCTTCTTTTATATTAAATATTTCATAACATATTATTTTCATTAAATTTTATATACAGGTTGATTCAGAAATCGTATTCATATACTCCAATTTTTACATTAATAAAATTCTGATTTTTTGGAATTTTTAAGCAAATAAATATTTTAAGGACCATGTTCAAATATACTTAGATTTATTATTATTTATTTATTTAGACTTAACAATACTTTTAAAAGCATTTTCAGAAACACTGAAGATACATTAATTTATTAACACTATTCCAGTTAGTATTTTGTCTGAATAAAAATGTATTTTATTGCTAATAGAATAAAATCTTATCTTAAATACTGAATGGATAATGAACGATTTAGTGTCTTATTATTGTTATAACAACTATAGAAACAGAAGACGCTTAAAAAATAGATTTTAACAAAGTTGTAAAATAATGTATTTTCTTAAATGAAAGGTAAAAAGTTATACTTTATTATAACAGCTTAATATAGATAATATTTTAAATATATTTTATCGCAAAATTAAAGTATATAATTATTCTTTTTTTTTTTAACGAAATTTATTCTCAATATACAATTTGAATATTATAATACTATTAATACTTTTTTGAATACAATTTAAAAAAATAAGGTATTACAATGTTGTATGTTGTCAAACGATGAAAACGAGTTATTAATCAATAATTTTAATTCAATAAAATACCAATATAACCATTAACTCTCATAAAAATGACATCCGAATGATATAGATACGTATATTAATTAGGCATGGTATATACACGCAAAATGGCGTAAAAATGGCCTAACAATGAAAAAAAAAAATTTAATTAAATTTTAACACAAGTGTATTAAAAAAGTTTTATCGATAATGTAATAGTCAATAGTTATGCCAATCATCATACAAAAATTCATACATATTATAATACTCGTTGTTTAATTTTTGTTTCAGAGATGTATCGTAAAGTGGTGCAAATATTTTTGTTCTTTTTCATGTGAGCGAATGGCCATTTTTTAAACTGTTTTTGGAGGAAAACCTACGGTCAGCAGGTGCGGCTTTTAATGGTCAGTCGGGAAAACCCGTCAAGAAACTAGCATTTGGCACAAGGAATAGAGAGAGTGCAAAAAACCATCGGCGCGCACAGATATATTTAGATAAAGTGGCATTACTTAAATGTATGCCCGAAATTGCCTGTTGTTAACGACCGCACGCGGAGACACGAGCCGGGTAGGGATTTGCTCGCAATAAATTCCGGTGGTCCAAAAACCCGAGGAAAAAGCTAATTTTTTTACCACACTCCGTGACGTTGGAGTGCGCAATCAGTGCATCGAGGGAAAAAAAATAAATCACCACCCAAGTTTTTTTTTCATTTATTATAATATATATATATATATATTATATATACGACTATATAATATAATCCTCTTCTCTCTTTAAGCTACATCTCTTCGACAATATTATATGTACTTAGGTTCGTCATCTATGGGACATAATATAATATGTATAATACGTATCATAAACAATTCAATCTATATAAAGCTGTTGTAAGTGTATTCAAAATTAAACAAAAATAATCTCATATTTATAAAAATTATAATGAAGGATAGTAATATAATATTTATACGAGTATATATGTTCAATTATTGATGAATAAAACATATTATTCATCGTTTCTCGTTATTTCAGGGCTTAATTCGACTTACGTGATCTGCTGTGGCAAAAATAAAATATTTTATTCACGAAAACCATAAAACATGTCACTATACTCAACCGAGTATATTATAATGACTAAATTTTTAACCCGAAGAGATACTCAAATACTATATGTACGAACATAATTGTGCTATATTTCGTTCTACAGAGATTTGATGCTCGGCAAATAGCTTAGATAAATACATTCACAATAACACCGACATTTTTTTTGATTTTAAAAAAAACCATTATATTTTGTTTACTACGATAATAATATTACTACCTGAGGTGAGCGTAATTTTATGTAGATGAAACAATAATCAAGTTGAAAACTTTAATACGTATAATCGAAGACAGTGTTCTAGAGGTTGGAAACGAAAATTTCAATCAAACAGTGTCAAAAATACAAACAATAATAGATGTATCCATACGTTTATTTTGATGATAATAATAATATTTCATAAAATGTCGATGAAATTTCGACGACTACATGTATTGTCTGTAGAATAGTTAAGATTAAAATACATTTTCAAATATTTGTAGTTATGACGTTAAAGAATTCAATAAATGGCGTCGACTGACGACAATACGTAGGAATTTCATCAACATAATATTTAATTACACATACATGTACAAAAATATCAATAGAATATAAGAATTTTTTTGACGATATAATTTAACTTAAAGACTTTCCTCCCTCGCGCATCATGTCATCTGAGATGTTCAGTCAAGTATTCGAGTACCGGTATGCAAATTTTTTTCTATCGTATTTCAGCAGGTACTACAATCGCGTATAACGGTAAAATACAATTTTTATATATTCGGATTTGTTACTTAAAAGTTGTTGATATTGAATACTATTAAGTGTTTTTTTTATTTTTTACAACAATACGTTTCAGTGATTTTGAGCGCATAGGATAGGTAATATGTGTGTATCGCCACGCGGATCTGTATTGTTCATTAGCGGTGCCGCCGCCGCACAAATCCCATAAATCCTATAAGTGAATATTGAAGTCGCAGTTAAGTACAGTAGAGTGACTGCCAATCGTAATCGATAAAAACGCGCATTATTACGACGAACGGAATAAACCAGTACACAGCAGTGTATAGCGTACCCATACAATATTATTAGAATATGGGACCTCTACCCGGTGACTTGGCCGACTGCAGGCGCAGACGATCGCTAAGAGCGGTTGTCACCACTGAGGGAGGGGATGTCGGGGAGGAGACGGAACACGATATATTATTATAATCATTATTTTTGTAACGATACATCGGACCAATCGAGTGGAAACCCGATGAGACGTCGTCTCCGAATCCGTCGCGAGGATTAAAATTTCCGAGAAATTAATTCGAAATATTCCGCCCACGTAAATATATAATCATTTCGAGCCCGCGCTAATGAGCTACCGGCGAGACGGTTGTAGTTGTTGTTGTCGTAGGTACTCCCCGCAGTAATAATAATAATAATAATAATAATCAGACGTTCATCGTCTCGGCGAATACGACGTCTATTGCAGTGTATATATATATACCCAAGTTCATAATAATATCATAATATATGGTTCTAACTATTATATATTATTATTATTATTATTATTATTATTATTATCATCTCGTGAACACGTGTCATAACACGCGCACCGACGGCTACATGTAGCTATATAGCAATATATTACGTTATGTGTACAGCAGCGACGATAATATACGCGGTATAATGGTACACGCGAATTAATAATAAATTACTACACCGCGGATCGTACGACCTGCGGATTTTGATGCGGTGCGAGCGGTAGATTTCCACGTTCGCGTCTCGCACTATAACCGTATTGCGTCTTCCGAGTTGTCGCGCTGATAACGCGTCGTCGTTTTGTACGTCGCTCTTGCATGATGATTTACAAAAAAAATCTAATCGCGTATTCGGGACGGCGTAAGCGACGGACGCCATTACGCCAAACGTATTGTAAGAACGCGACGTTATTGTGGACTCGAAAATAATAATAATAAGTACAACGATAGGCGACGGTGCGAGTCGTACATCGTGTTAGACGATACCTAGTCGATTGGACGCGAGAAACGTTAAATCGGCAGCAATAATCGTGCGCGACGCGTTGTGCGCACTGCAGACTACGGCGGTATTATTATTATTATTATTATTATTATTATTATTATTATTATCACTGCACGGCGACCTAGTTCGTTTCTACGTATAATAATATAACGAACCCATTTGGATATGAATAATGAGTTTTATCTGTATAAATACAATATATCACGATAATACATAATAATATTATATACCCACCGCGCGGTTGTGATATTGTTATTATTATTATTATTATTATATTGTTTATTACTTTGAAGCCGTTCGTCTTCCAATCGGACTGTCCGAATCCACCGCCATAAATTTTGGCATTTGTTAATCAAACGAAAAACACCGGGGACGACACAACTTCACAAGTCGTGAACGACGATAAATTGTATGCGTACGAGACGCGGAAACGGTAGGTACACTACTATTTTAAACGCAACTTTTATACTTTCGCCTATAATTAAATCTCAACGAAAATCTAGTGCGTCGTATCTTGAAGCGATCTATAGTTATATAGATGTTGATTTCGTCAACAATAGATCATAATAAGGAATTTCTTGGAAATTTTATTGCGATGATTCGTTACGGATGCCAAATAAATTGTGCTTAAAAGTGTATGTTTAATTTTCTTTTTAAATAAGCCATAAACTAGTTATTATACTTAAACATACCACGAAACATATGACACTATGTAAAATATGGATAATAATAACATAAAATTAATCACAAAATAAAAAAATGTATATGTATATACGTATAATCGTATACATTGTAAAGATTATAAACAAAAATAAAAGTCTTTAACATTTTTTTTTTTTTTTTTTTTGAATGTGCAGTATTTCCATTTCCATTTTACATTTTTATATGTTACGAATATGATATAATATTATTATGTTTATTGTTTTTCGTCAATATTTTTGTATAATTTATAAGTACCTATTATGTTATAGAAATACTGATTAATTTTTACATTGTCTTTGTGTTGCGCAATCTTAAGATAAATGATAGTAGTATTTTTTACAAATCAAAAGGCATCCTTGAATCACCGTCATCAGTCATCACTCATACTACAATGTTATACAGTTGCTTTTTCACCTATCCGAGATAAGGTTGGAAGATTATTGATATTCCCTAGACATTAATTACATACGCCCAAGACAATGCCCTGAAGCTGAAAAGTTTCAGGAAACTTTCCATTGAACAATGACAATAATGTTTTGATAACAAAAAAAAAAAAAGATGAGAAAGGTGAGAAAAAATATGAAATGTAAACTTTCTTCGTATAAAGTTATCTAAGAACAAGATCTAATTACAAGCACAAACATCTGTTTTGAATTTAAATTGTCTGATTTGAAAAAGGAAACGAAAACAAAAACTTAAGATATTTTTTCTCTCATGTTACAAAATAATCTCTTAAGAATTGAAGAACTTTATCCACTAAATAATATTACATCACAAGGCATACCATAAGTCAACGAAATCAATTAAATTTTTACAACAGCATTCACATTTCTTAATGACGAATATAAATGGTAAAATATACACTGATATTTTATATAATACCTATTAAATACCGATACAAAAATTATTATATTTCAATATTGTTTTTAATTTTTGACATTTTTCATTATTTTTATTCACACACAAGGCTATTGTACAATAAACACAAAATAACCAGATGACAAATTATGGAATTACCAATTTAAAGCAACTACCTATATTTGTAACGCACGAACAATTCGAAGTAAAATATTCAATTAAATAGTATAATTTTTGGGACAAGTAATTATGATTATAGTTAGTAAAATGTGAATGATGTAATGTTGCTTTATATGTTTTATAATTATTATTCTGAACCGTTTTTAATGCATAAATTATAATATTATGATGAAATGTAAGAATCTATATGAATATCATTAACAAAAATAATTATTGTTACAACTGTAAGTGTATTATTATTATTATTATTGTAGTTAGTAAAAGTATTAGATACTTGTAATATAATATACACAGTTGTACCCTGTCCGCGTATTCGAGAAATCTAATAAATCTTGCTCAGTTAAAATAATTAGTTTAGGTTTAATTGTTATTTATATTTAGTAGCATGAAAAAGCTCCTTCGTAGTATATAGTATAAAATGTATAGGAATCATAATAAATTAAGTATTTTTCAATAATTTTATGATATTACAAAGGTAAAATAGTAACATATAGTAACATCATAATTTCAAATATTTAAGAAAATGTGAATAATTTACAAAATTAAAATTAAGTAATATATTATAGTCTTATGAATTTAACATTAAGCTATTGTGAGTTGATTTTTAGCAAAAGTCCTACATATTATAAAGTTGTTTGTTAAATCATCAAATTATAATTTAAAAATATAAAATATTTTAAGTGACTCTTTTGTTAAAATAATATTTAAAAAAATATTATTGACTAAAATGTATTTGAATTCGTTATTATTATCTTTTTTTTTTTTTTATGAAAGCTTAAATACTTAATTGTCTGTATACACAATAGTCGATAATGTATTGAAGTGTTTCAAAATGATTAAATAATGTGTTGTAAAATCGACAGTTAAAATAAATAAAAAGACCTAAAGTATGATAAACAAATTTACAAATTTACATTTTTATATTATATGTATATATGTATATATATATAGTTTTCAAATAATACATGAATAAACTTAGTTGTATTGCGGCGAAAAAATTATCTTGCATTTTATGTGCTTGATTATATTTTTAAAAGGCAAGTTTGCAACTATTTAATCTTCTTAAATTTCAAAGACTAAGTGTTGAAAATTTAGTCTATATATTTCCATATTAAATGGTTGCCGATAGTGTATCAGACTATTTGTGGTATGATGATTATGAACCTTGACAACCGATCTTCTTGAAACAGTTATGTATTTACATTAAGATAGGATCATATCGTCGAGGGACTTAGCATATCTCTATGGTCTTATACCACCTCAAGCAAAAGACTATATATACATGGTTTGATTTTCAATATTTTTGGCTCATCATTTTGAAAAGCTATGGGGACATATTCAGATTAACTTGGTACCACAGTATCTTATTTTTCAATATGAAAAACATTTCATATCTTAAATATAATATATCATATCCTTCAAATAAATATATTTACTTTTGTGTTTTTTCTTACTTTATAAACATCTATAGTAAAAACTCAAAAATGGAATTATTTAGTTTTTGTTCATTTATTTTAAAAATAACCTTTGTTCAATATTATTGAAAAAAGTACTCATACATGGGTTGTAATACTTGTAATATTCATAAATTATTTAGATAATACTGTAGGGATATTATTTTTCAGTTACCTAATAAAAATATTAAACTATATGTGCTGTGGTATCTAGCTTTAGCGTTCCAAATAATTTAAAAAAAAAATGTTTAACCACCTATAATCTTAGTTTCTATTATCCATTAAGCCATTTTAAACAAAAATATCATATATATATATATATTTATTTATTTGTGTGACTATAAGTCTACAAATTTTCATTATCGTAATATTGTCAAAGAATGAAAGCTTTTCAGCTATGTGTCGAGAATGTGACTTTTTATATCATATTAAAGTTGTATTAGTATAATTAGAGAAAAAATTTTCTCTAGCCATCTTAAATCGTATCTTACGATGATCTAACAGAATATCTTTAGTTCATGGTCTGTTTTTTTTAACCAATACTATAGGTAATTTATTGTGAACATGGACTCACAGATACTGTTCTTCTTTATAATACAATATAAAATCATATTGGTTGTGATAAAAATAAAAATACACAATCTGATAAGACATTTATAATAATATTATCAATTGGAATAACATCAATAATATCTTTTAAATATTTCATCTGTAATGAAAAACTACTTAATAGCTTGCAAATCTATTTGTGATATTTTCACTTTTGTAAACTATCTCATTATTATATAAAAAAAAGTTTAATTCAACCAATTATCATAGTTATTGTTTAATTCATTTACGATTTTTTACTCTCCGTTTTAATACTGACAAGGTATTTTTTACAATGAACAAGTGTTGTATGAACCAATTTAGTTTGAATGTATGTATAATGTAGATATATATATTATAATGTTGTGTTAAATGAACGGCCATCTATCCATGTAAGTATTACACTAGGCACTAAGGTTTTAGTGAAGTAAATGTTAATATTTATTCGTATTTAGCGAGATATGGTTTTAATTAATTAATTATCATTAAGGTATTATGGTGAGTGCACGAGAGGATGATTTAATAATATAAGATATTGATTCGCTTTGTCACTCAAGTGACGCTATTATTTTAAACTTTGAATTATTATACACGTGCAGGTTGATTTAATATGTAAGGAAGATACTATTTCGGTTCTCGTTAAACGATTTTGATTAAGATTATTAGTATTTGTACAAAGCTTCAAAACTTACTGAGAAAATTACCGAATTACCTCGAGAAAGTCTTTCTAATTTATATTAAATAATACTAATTTCACAATCCCAATAGATTCGTTTATAGTTTCGACATTTTTTTTTTTATTAGTTATTTATTAACTATGCATTTTTTAAATCGAGCTTTTAGACTTCAAATGAAAAAATATAATTTATTTGTTTGATTTTGTAAATACAAACGTATAGTAATGATACCTGTATCTTCTTACTTATTATAACGTTAATATATAGTTATAATCTAACTAATATAATATGTATCAATATTATTATTTTTTGTATGTATTTCAAATGACTTTTGAAAAGGTCACTCACTTTTAATCCACGGATTCGTTATGAGTTACGACCAATGAAGAACCTCTTTCGTGCGGAGTCAAGTAAACAAATACTAATTGAGTGCAAAATAAAACTAAGAAATATTAAATTTAAACATATACAACAATTTCGACACTTCTTATAAACCGAACTCGATGAAAAAATCTAATACAATAAACATTTTTTAAATTTAGATCCATAATTTGTATACCGTCTAAAAATGTTGGTTTCTATTTCCAAAACTTATTTAAATTTAATATTGCAATTATTTCATTGATATTTTTATTAAATAAATTTGCGACTTATGAGTTTTTACGGTGTTTTCAAGATCAATAAATAAAAAAAAAAGAGAGACTAGGGTAAATTATTGTTATTTATAATGAATAAATTAAAACAATAAATAATATTGTTTCATCTAAAGCCATTGTTTTGAAATATGGTAACGCAGACCATTGAAGCTTTTAAGTTGAATTGTAATTGGATATATTAAAATATAAAATAAACGAAATTGAATAACTGAATTGGTTTTAAAAATGTTGGACAACAATTTAGTCGGAATTTTTGATATATTATTCTAAAATTGTAATAATAAAAATACGTATTCAACATTCATTAACAAATGACTTGTTTATTATTGTTTTAAAAGATAATTAATTTTACTAAAATAGATTTATTTACTATATTCAATAAAAAAAAATAATAGTAATTTCCATTATTAAAATTAATAATTAAACATGTAAATTATAATTAATTGTGCATTTTTTTTGTCTGCATTTTAAACCGTTTTCATTTTCATACAACTTTTATGATAATTTAAGGTTAATAAAATTCATAAAAAGCACAAAATATTAATTAATTTATTAATATTTCGTACGTAAGTAAGTGCATTTGGGATACATAGTGATTGTATACATAATAAAAAAAAAATGCAACACAATGTTGTAAAACAATCGATAAACAATAAATATTTTTTTTAAATTAAAAAAAAATTCTACTGACAAAAATTATAGAATTTTTGTATTGAAACAAACATTTCCAACAATATCATCAAAAAAAAAGATATAAGAGTTTGGTTGGCCACTGTTTTCAGATATATATTAACTTTATTTATTTTAAATATTTTAATCAATGATAAATCATTTAATTTGAAAACAAAATAAGTTTAAATTAATGTATCAAAAATTTCAAAAATTAGTCTAACTTAATAGTCAAAGGATTATTTTTAACTTAATAACGTTTAATTTAATATATAGTTATTTTATTAATGTGTTGTGTAATATAATAATATTATACGATTTGTTCAATAAATTTATAGTTTACAAACTTTCTAGACGTTCGTACAAGTAAATGTAAATTGGTGTAATATTACATTAGTCGTCCTATGTTTGAATATATTTTACTGAATAAATCTTATCAGGATGTCAATATTAATATTTATCATATAATTATTTATATTTATCATTTATTTATCATTTATCTATAAATTATAATATACACTAATAATAAATTTAAAATTATTTTAATTAGATTATCAATAAAACTATTATATAATGATTTTATACAACTTAGAAACGATAGATATGTAAGAAATATTTTTTAATTTGTATTTAAATATTTGTGTTAAAATATTATTAAATTCACGAATTTGTATTTTTTTTAAAGGTGGATATTTAGATTAAGACCAGGAAGCTAAATAAATATTCCTATTGTATACATAGGTGTGTTAAAAAACATAATATATTAATGTATTATATTAAAATATAATTTATTTTTTTATAATTCATATTTTATAAATATAAATACATTTTTTGTAAGGTATTCAATAACAAATTGTTCTTGACGAATTTCACAAATTCGTTAATGAAAATGTGTACTTGAGAATCAATAATAAATGTAAACATTTTCCAGAGTATGGTAATATTTTTAAGTACAAGTATTTATTTAAATTGTAGTAAAAATAAATACAATATGTTTATGTTTCTGTAATGTCAAACTATTTTTTAGAATTTAAGCGTATACAATAATATGTCTTATAAATTATGTCCTTGGTAGAAATGAATTTGAAAAATGAGCTATTCCACCATGTGGCGTAAGTCATTAATTTTACTTGTAGCAGATATAAACTTTTTTATACTTGTATTATTAAATTATAATAACTCGTAAATATAATTTAAAATGGTTTATAATGGCTTTCATAGGCGGAAAAATGTACTTGTAACTTTTAGACATTTTACTAATACATGCACGTTACACTGAACTGCGATAACATTTTTATAATTATAAAAGGTTAGTTATCGCATTTAAATCGTTTAATATAAAAACAAAACAAAATGGTATTTCTTAATGATACGGTGAGCATTGTGACAGCTTCTTCCAGCCAGATCGATCACATTAAGTATTGTAATCAGATTATCAAAATGAAAAATAACAACAACTTTAAATTCGTGAATTCCATTGTATTCCTGAAAAAATTAATGTAGGTACCTATTTTTTGTTTTTATTCAGACACAATAATCAGTTCATTTGAAATTAATATATTTAATTAATTCTCCCAACCATTGTTCTTGAAAATCGTTACTATAATTCTTCCGGTATCTACCTCAGTACTAATAAATATATATAACTACATTTGTTGTAGTATAATTTTCTTCGGTTTAAACGTCGCAATTGGAAATGTTTAGCCACATTCCTTCTCGGTGTTTTCTTTAATTAATTAAATAAATAGTGACAGGTTTTCCGGTTCCGTTAGTGTCTTTTTTCCTCCGTTTTCTCGGTTTCTTTCTTATTTATTATTCACGTGAAAACGACATTCGTTTTATATTAATCGCTTGGATAACCCGATGGAAACAATAATTGTCACTGTTGTTAGATCTGTTTGAGAGCAAGTTCTGGGAAAGAAAAATATAGTACATCTATTTCTTAGTAAGTATTATGTCATATTAAAATCATACAAAATATAACGTCTCAAGTCACACTAATCAAACTGTAATTGATTTCAAAATGTAAGTGTCTAGTGACTTTATTGTTGGTTGTTCGTGCACACTGCACTGATTCAGGATCAAACTTTTCCCCGTGATGTCCAAACTTTTGGTATTCTTGTCAAGGTCTGTCGCCTTTTCAAACAACACTTATATCGAGGAGAAGAAGTTAAGCCTATACTAGCTGTTGTGTATTACTTTGCAGTATTCATATCCAAAGACTTATAACACGCCTGGTCGCCTTTGTCTATTCTTCCTGTACTTTCGTTGTAAACGCACAACAGAAAATAATGGTCCAGGATGTTCGTCCATATATGCTAATCCGGTTTGTCCGTGTTTAATGTTTATCATTATTATTATTATTATTATTATTATTATTATTACTATCGTTATTGTTATAATTATTCATCGTTGCCATCGTGCTCGATCCCGTTTTCAAAAGACCTCATGTCAAGATTAATGTCTTGAAAGTTTTCTGAAGACAATAAAGGCTGAAACGACTACGCTTAAGTTTTCGTCATACCACTAATTTCTAATATTTTTCGAAACACTTATGCGTTTCTTTATACTATTTAATTTTAGTTCATTACATTTTATATTTTGATAACATTTTTATTTTAAATTCTGAGGAGTGTTTAATGTATTGATTTTATAACGATGTAGGTAAATATTATTTTAATTTTTCGTAAAAATAGACGATTTATAGAAAAAAAAATGCTTTGATATTCAACTTTTAGGGTAGGTTTTTGTATCGCATTGGATCTAGTTGGTACTTTTAAATGATAAAAATGTTGAGTACTTTTAAAAAATATTTGGTAAAAAAATAAAAGGAATAACTATAAGTTTTAATTTTTAACACAAAATACAGTTTTTGACAAAATTAATTTTTTTTATTTTATTTATTTTTATTCTAAGTCTACAATAAATTTAAAATTTTAAAAAAAGTCACTAAAATCTGTTTACAAATTTTGTAAATTATAAATATTTTCGTATACATTCCTAAGATTTGAAAATATAATATAAGATTCCTCAGACAACATGAATTAAAAAAAAAAGTTGATCATAACTTCTTAAGTATTCTTTACAGTCGTCTAAAATTTAAAATGTGTGTTAAAATTCATATATACGACGACAATTTCTTATTATATTGTAGTTTAAAACTTTTAAAATGTTTAATTTGTGTACAACCAAGACTCGAAAAAATTAACATAACGTTCCTCATAATATTATTGTAATCCATATTAATATATTAGTAAAAAATATAATTGCATATAACTGAAAAATCAAAATAACATTTCTATATATTTCTTAAATTTAAATATTGACGAAATTATATATTTTACAATTTAAGCAATTATTTATCGTTGAATTCAAGTAACATATACATTATGGTGAGATACAGTCTGATACACTTAAAACCTACTATAAAACAGAGAGGTTACCTATTTTCTTCCTTTTTTGAATTTGTTTTATGTAATAGTTTATTTCAAATATTTTTATCGCCTTTAAAGTTTAAAAATAAATATGGAAATTAAAAACAACATTACATGAAGTTCCATTACTGAATGGTTACTTCACTCAAGTCCTTAGGTTAAAATGTAACCAATTTTTTTAATCATATTTAAATTAACCTTATAAAAGTAATTTATGTTAATTTATTATTGTAAACAAATATTTACAAATTCTTAAACATTTTAAATTATATTAGAAAAAAAAAACATTATTTGTAATTTCCAATTAAATTTTTATTTAGTTCATCATACACTCAAAAAACTTTTTTGTATTCTTATATTTTTTTTGTATTTCAAAGTATATAATAACACATGTCAATGTATGATATCAGAAAGGTATAATCATAGTGAAATTATTATAAAACATTATTATTCGATCATATCTTTATTGCATAATTTAAATTTGGACAGAAAACTGAAAATTAAATGACAATTATGAATGTGTTTTTACGTTATTATGATTATTCAGAAATAATTTTATTAAAATATTTGAAACCGTACCCAATCGTTTTCTTTACTTATTTCTGATGGTTATCATCAAATATTATGTTTATAATAACTACTATTATCAAATTCACACTTGGCAGTTATAGTTTATTGTAAAATAAGAAATATTACAGTTAATCTGATATAATGTTCGACAAATTAACAATATTAATTTAACTAAATTGTGTTCATTATTATTAAAAAGACCTTTATTATGGTTATATTATAATATTGTTTACTGTTAAACAATGTTAAATGGTTTTTCAAAGTAAATTAAAATTTTTCAAATAAATGTTTCTTAAAAGCATTGAACAACATTTACATATATATTGCAATATTAAAAAATAAAAAGAAACACTAGCTTTAACAATAAATATTTAAGTATATTTTATATTAGATAATCTTTCGTAGTCATCACATTTTAGATTATAAGAATATAGCGGTTATAACATAATTTTAATTTTAAGATTATTTACAATAAGCACAGCTAAGTTTTGAATAACTTAAAGAAAGTTTAAATATTATTTTAATGTATTATTATTATAAGTACTCGTATGTGGCGATAAGCTTAAATTTTTTAAACATGTCTATGATTTATATATAATTTTTAAATCAATTTTTGTTATACTTATATTTCTGTTAAAAAATTAATCAAACGGTCGCTGATGGGCCAATATATATTTATTTTTTTTTTTTTTGTGACATTTTGCTAATTTAAAATTCATGGTATACAACCATGTATTTGAATTAATTTGTAGGTTTTCCTTACATATCCACCGCAAACTCGTCAGGCGTTTTGGCTCTGAAAACGTTATCAAATACCGTTTTTATGCAAGTGCATGGAATAATATCATGAGTAGTGTGATGTCTTTTAAAAGCTATGAATCAGGTTATATTCCTCTTCCCTCAAACTTCATCACTCGTTCGATCAATATTTTTGACGCTTCTATTTTGTATATTGGTTTAAAATATACTACCTATGTAATAAACTAAACATAATTAAATAATTTAACGAATATAATATGAAGTGCTAATAATTGTTTTTAAGATAAACTATTATAATCATGACCAATATGATTTGAATAAATATATTGTGGTGTTGTGTCTATTCATAAAATTATTATACAACACACATTAAGCATGAAATTATTTAACATATAATATTGTAATAGAATTATTCAAGTAAATAATTGTATTTTAAAATTAACGAATACACTTAAATTAATACAATTGTCCACTACTTCAACTTTTTGTTTCATTAATACTATTTATATACCTTTATTTTTTTTTCTTCTTACTAGTATATTTGGACTGACACTCTATCACTACAGTAGTTAGTTTGTGCTACTGAAGTTTTGTTTTGATTTAGTTGAAAATAAGAGTGTTTTATTTTGTGCAACACACCTCAATTAATTTCACTATTTTGTTTTTCACGATAGGCCAACTTTTGCTTATTCAATATTTAGTCCACTTACAACTGCAGTTCTTTGTGTAATTTTATTATAATAAATACTTAGTAAAGTATTCCACGTTAATATTAATTTTCTTTCAACTTATCTTTAAGCTTTTAAATTTTATCCGTTTAATTTTACAAATTGTGAATACTTTCTTTTTATATTTCGTTTCCTTTGAGTTAAATATACATCATTTAGAATTATATGTATATTGTATACATTCATAACATTTAATAATTATTATTTTGTAAAATGATACATATATATATATTTACAATATAAGTATTAATTTAAACATTTATTTTATGCTACAGAATAATTCAAATTGTTACATAAGTATGATGATTGTTTAATTTAAAGTTACAATTTTAATGTATAATATATTTATTTAAACTTTTAAATATTGTAACAAATGTAATAATATATTCCACGCTTTTTACAAGAAACAGTTTGTTTAGTCTATTTAATGACTTTTATATTATTGACTTTAAATTTTATGTTTTTAATTAGAATCTTGTATAGTAAATATTTCTATCAACTTATCACTATATTATATTTAAGTAGAATAAGTTTATATTTAATTTAAAGTTTTTAATTTTTTTTTTTCACGAACCAAATTTAAGTTTAATGAATATTTAACATGATTATAGCAATATATTTAAAACTCTTATCTTGGTATAATCAATTTAAAATAGTGTAAAATGAATGATACAATTACAGACTACAATACTTATGAGTACAAATAATTTATTAATAATAATTTCCATACAATACATACTCATATATGTTTAATCCTATTAAAATGCATGTGGCGGTGATAGAAAAACACTGTTTAGATACAATAGCGGCAGTGTCCAGAAGTCACTTCAATATATCTATAGATACTCGACAAAGCACGCATACGGTATGTATTCAATATGTCCAAAAGTCTTTGGTATTTTTGATATTTTTTCATCTAAAAAAAAGTACACGACCCTCGTCAAATCCGACGGAAGACACATTTGATAAGTATCGAACAAATGGTAAATAAATCACGGTCAGTCCATTTTCGGATGACGTCGGATCGCGACGACGCAAAATCCGCGTCTTTGCGTTTATAATATATTAATTTCATGGGTGAGTCTATTAAAGCCATTGTCGACGCCGTACGGCGTGTAAATCACGTTGGCGAGGCGTGTCGTCTTCCGGTCGAGAATGAGCATACGAAACGTATAGCCAACGCGTGCGGCGGCGAATAGGTAAATTATTTGTATTGTATACAATATATTATATATATAGATGTGTGTATTACAGGATATATCCCTCTATGTCATTTCTCGTAAGTATACGTTTGCCTGATATATATGTATATAAAATCTTCTTTGTCTGTCTCCTTCAGCTTAATGTTTAGAATATTATACATTTGTTTTGATATACTTAAAAGAAAATGAGAATAATACATTTATGAAACTTTGAATTTTCATATAGTTCACGAATTAGCTCTACACAATATTGTGACAGTATTTAGAGGTATATATTGTTGCTGATATTTTTGATACGGTTATAACTTAAAATTATTTTCAAAATTTATATTTCAAAAAAAAAAAATACATTTTAAATTAACTAAACGTACGATAATATTACATACGCACAAAGGTTTTAAATTTAAATATGAATTTTGCATTACGCGCATTACGAATCCATTCGGGCACTCAAAAAATAACGATTACGATCGGGCAATGCATAAAATTATGTACGAATGCACGTCGAAAAAACACTAATATGTAAATAGTAAATACCTAACCTATACAATGTAATACCGTCGAGTACTTATCGAAACGCAATGGATACAAGGAGTTTTTAACTGCAAATACTTAATAATGTCAATGTGTGAGAGTATTTTTAATATCTATAGAAATACTTCAACAATATAGAATTAATACGTGTAAACACAATATTATGCACATTTTAAAATGTCTATACCTGGAATACACGTATAATATGAAATAAATGTAAGTACAAATATACAAAAACTATTATTATTATTTTTTTTTTTTTAATACGCATTTAATGAAAAATATACAAATGAATGCATGTTCCACGCTAGAGTTTTAACCTATATCCGTTATATAAATATACACATTGATTTATTATTTTAATTTTATTGATTCTTGAAAATAAAAACGTACAACTCTAAACTAAAAAGTCCATGCGTAAATTGTTTTTTAAAAATGTCATACAAATAACAATAAAGTATTAACAATAAAACTATAAGATATAATATCACCATTAAATTTAAATATCGTCAGTTTATTTTAAACGAAAATAATTTCAACGTATTGGCACGTACATACGGTTTAGGTACAATCTTGCTAACGTTTCTTATTAATAACGACGCGTACGTAAACGAGAATAAAAAAAAAACAAAGAACGATTGTCCTCGGGCGAGCGCATTTGAATATACAATTAAATTAATATTATCATATTGAATAGGATGTACGAATCGCCACTAGCTCGCGTTCGGTACAACGAAGATAATCGGCGTAATCACGATATTGTTGTTAGAGCACAGACACGTGTAAAACTAAGTACTACAGCGCAAATACAATGCAGACTGGACCGAATGATGGGTTAAACGCTCGACGTCCGTAGAGTTTAAGCCGATTTCGCCGTGGTCCATGAATCGGTCGTATCGCGTGTAATAGTAATCGCGTCGATCCCGAAACACGGCGGACCGATTTTCTCTTGTACTCACTCGCCCACACAGGTATTCACCCGGAAACTGACCACCACCCCCATCCCACGATGTCAACGCGATTCGTGTGTTCGGCATGTATCCTCCTATACAGTATTTAATATATACACTGTTGTTGTTGCTCATTTCCATTTTTTTTATAATTTAATAATTGATTTATTCAAATTCTGATTTCAGGAATTTTTAAGTATACAATTAGAAATGTTTTCAAAATGTTGAGAATTTTCGTAGTTCTTGAGGGGTGTATAGTGGCGATATAAAATTATATATTATTATTATTTTTATAACAATTTGATGTTTCTAATTCAACATTTAAATGTGTAGTGGTTTTGAAATTACTAATACAGTCAAAAATCTATTTAAAAAATCTTATATTTAACCGAACTCTCTATACAACGAAATATTTGATGGAATCGTGAAATTTTCATTTGAAAACATTTTTATTTAACGGAAAAAATTTAATTTAATGAATTATATTTGTGTTACTTTTCTTTTATAAATATAAAAACTATTATTATTTATAAAATACATATTCATCGAGAGAACAGATTATATTTTATCATACTTTGTTAAATTTTGATCTATTATAAAACCTATTATAGTATAGTAGTAGGTACAACAAAATATCAAAATGTTCTTCAAGAAAGAATAAAAAATATATTATTTCATAAGTGTATAAATAAATACTATAATTTTTGTAACTTTTTTTCACTTTAGTTAATTTAATTTTAAAAATTAATTTATACTTATTATACATAATTATTATATAGTTACATATTATTAAATGCATACATACATATTTGCATACATTTAGTATAGTAAAAATAAGTTTTTAAGAACAGATAATTATTATTTCTTTTAAACGAAATTTATATTTAATTAATTGTTGTCAAAAAACCATCAAATTTGTTAAACAAAGGCTCGACTTTATGTTTATATTAACAATATTAGTCAAAAATTATAAAATATATGCTATATAGAATCTAGTTTTTATCATACTTAAACGGTTAAACCACTTCAATAAACTATAAATATTGATAAATGAAAAAATATTATCTATATTATCCTTATTGCTTATTATATAAAGCTAAATAATTAAAAAAAATCTTGTTTGAATTTTTATTTTAACACATAATTTTCAGAAAAAAAAATATACACAAAATAATTAACTGAATATAAGAGGGGCTGTTATTCGAAAAATAAAAGTTTGTGTCTTCGCAGTATATGCCTAGACATTTTTTTAAAATATCGTTTTTCGATAAATTTAAAAATTCCAAAAAAGCAGATTTTGAATAACTACGTTATTGGAGAATAAAACGGGAATGAATATGCTTAGTGAATCACTCTGTATATATACGGTCATCGCGTCGAATCCCGCCCGCCATCACATCCATGCTACACAACGTCGTTCGACCATCATCCACCCAAGTGTGACGGCTTAATGGAAAATAAAGCATAGAACAAATGATTTCAAATTAAAAAAAAAAAAAAAAAAATCGGATTTATTACAAACCATGTACTGTGAGGCTAGGAAAAAAATCGCGAGCGACAAAAATAATATAATAAACGCCGTCGTCAACGGGGTGTGGCGTAAAATCTGACGTAAATAAATCACAGTTGCCGCGAAAAAAAAAGATTCGAAGCGAAAACGATCGGATCGAAAATGGACGCGTGCAAAATTTATACGATTTGGTAAAAGTTTGTGTTTTATGAGTGGTTTATTTGTGTGTGTGTGTGTGTGTGTGTGTGTGTGTTTAGCAGATATTTTATATTATCGATACGAAACAAATAATAATACGTATTTAATATATATTTTTATGTTCAATGTTTTACTTTATTATATTATTATTGTTACAGGGCGCTTAGAAGATACGGTCTAGATGAAATACGATTTCGTTTAGAAAACTGTATATATCGTATCATGAAATTATTTTCCTACCTTTAATCTTACAACTAAAACTAATATTGTTAAATTTGTTGATATTGTCAATATATTTTTCAGATTTCGTCTAATTTATATCTTAATAAGATAATAAGATATTTATCAAGACTTATTGAACGTATTTATACGTATGGAATTTTATAAATATAACGTTTGCGAGATTTATTGAATAATAATATAACCTAGCTTACTTTAATAATCCAATATACTTTACAATGATTATCATGACATTTACATTGAGTTATTTTTTGTTTAACACAAAATAATTATTGACAGGCACTCATTTAAAAAATTAAAAATTAATAATTTTTCTATTGGTATTCAATGTTATAAAAATTGTTTTCAGTGTTATGTTTTTCGTAATTATTGAAATAAATCAATATTATCCAATAAATTTGTAGAGTTTTGTTTTAAAAAAAATTAATAGTAAAGAAATTCGAAGAAGAACACAATTTAGCATTTTTTTTAAAAATTTCTTTAGATTTTATGGTGAACACTTTGCACAGATGTTGTCAGTGTCTTTGAGTGTAAGTGTTATTTGCTAACATAATAAAGGTTGTAATACTGAGGAATAACAGGGATCGTAGGCGATATAACGTTTGCCGTTTATCGACGTTTAGAGAGACACTTCGAGCCCGAAATATTAGAAACGCATCGCCCTCATCCTCCTACTACCATTACCATCGTCCAAACTATTGTTTTTTATCGTCCCGAATAAACGTCATTGGACTGTTCTTATACGTTTCGACCAAACGAACCATTTGTTTAGGTTATATTACTTTGTTACTGTTCCCCGTCATAGTCGGTCTGTATGTGCATGAACTGTTATATTTACCATGGTGGCCTGCCGTTCAAATGTAGGAAACAGACGGCTTGCGATCCGTAGTAATCCCACTACGGAGGTGTAGTAACCGAAGGGGTATAGAAAAACATGTGTAATATCGCAAAGACATAAATAGTGTAATATTCGGTCAACGAATATGGCGTTAAAAACGCGTCATTAGGTCCGAGTTTCTAATACTTTGCATTTTTAAAAATAGATAGTGTTTTTTTTTTTTTTTAGTTACAGGTTAATATTGAACAAAATTTTACGTATTATAGAGAGACTGATTTATTTAAATTATTATATATATATATATATAAATATATAAAGAAGTTTGAGTTTTTTAGGTGAACAAACTACATCATGAACCATTTCGATCACTATTAGTCGCTACAGGGGGCTTAATATCAAATAAAATGTGGACACCTGACGTGGAATTTTGGTCCACAGAAACGGCACTAGAACAATAATTGATCGGTTGCAACTAATCGACAACACGGCAAAGTAGACACACGTTGTGTCGAGAGATTTCTAAACACAAGGGCTGATTGTATGTTTAGATTTTTATTGCACGATATGGTTTTATGAAACTATAACCAAACACGACTCCACAATAGTGAAAAAGTCAGGCTGATGTAAAATATAACTTTAAGATAAAAATTAAGTTCCTAGTTACAGTTATATTAAAATTAATAAAATAAAATACTCTAATATGAAGTATAAATAAACAGCGATATGTGGTAGGAGACTTCCAAATTTCCATCAGTGGTTCAACGTTCAAATATTTTTATTTATTTTTTATTATTATTAATGATTATAAAGATAAAATTTCATTTACGTTTAATACATTTAATCATAAATTATGTTTTTATGATAAAAATAATTTTTTTAAGTATATTTTAGCTCAAATTTCCTCTCCCTAAGTATTTTTTGATTAATTGTATTTTCGTACCACTAATTATTATTCAATTAAATATTAACAGATTTTACAAAATATTTAATACACTAGTACTATAATATATCTAAATATCCTATTAGAAGTTACGATTACATTTTATTTAAATTAACAAATTTTTATTAAAATATGTTTTTTTTTTATTGGATAACTTAAAATTTGTGTTTCAAATTCAATAAGAACTTAGGGTAATGTATATAATAATAATAAGTAACACATAGAAAAAACAAACGAACACGATAAGGGAAGCTATCCATTGATAAAATACTTCAACACAGAATTTGTCAAAAATTGTAATTGAAATTTGTATGAAAACTTAAGAGATTATGGTATCAACGCCTTTTCAGGTGATCTGGAGGGTTATCAATAAAAATGTGACAGCAATAAGAGAGATAAAATAATAGACAATTAGAATGGAGTTAAGATCCGTAAAAGATTTAGGGTAGTTGGTCAGCTGTACCAATTTTTAAGGGTTTATATGTATAGAGTTATTAGGTTAAAAAAATAATTTATAAATTAAAAACAATTAGTTAATGGTTTGTTTACAATAAATTAGATTTAATAGCTTTCATAAAGTAAATTGTGTTTTTCTCTATACATAGATCACGAATATACGATAGTAGATGTTATAGCGCAAGAAAATGTTTCAATAATCAATATAAACACACATTTATTTCATTGTATATTTTACGTTCAATTATTAAAATATAATAACAAAATAATTTATGATGAGTGCAAATTAACTATTGTCTAAATATGTTTTAATTTAATTCAATTTAAAATCTATACGAGTACCGGGTCTCACCAAGAGGACTCCTGTGGGGGCCACACAATTATATTCTGATTTCTGACCAAACATAATGTATAAAATCATATTTATTACATTACATTAAACTATTTTTTTACACACACACACTTATTTATATATGTATATATAATATAATTATACATTATATTAATGGAATTATAATTATTATTATTGGTGTTTTTCTTTAGTCTAATCAATGTTTATGGGTTTATTTTTAAAGTACAATACATTTTGTTTTAAATTTTTCCACCGTTTTCTTTAGTTCTCACGTTATGTATGATATTTTTCAATATATAATAAATGGTTATAAGCTTTATAATTAATTATAATGACAAATTGATCTACTTACCAAACCCCTAAATACGTTTCTGGATGTGGTTCTTTTTAAAGAGAATTTTATTAAAATAAACCGAATAACCTACTAATTATTTAATGATAAGATAATTTTTTTTTCTAAATGTAATATAACGTATTATTCTATTAAGTATGTTTCAGAGAATATTATTAACTAATTTAAAACTGTAGAAAAGTAAGAAAAATCTTAGTAACACAAAATAAATATATTTTCTACATTTTACCGTATAATATGAACGGATAATTTCACTTATTGGAGCTCTTAATTTTGGTAATTTAAACATTCCACCCTTCCAAATTATCCATTAAACTAAGTCAGTCGAAGCTCTCCGAAGCACTATCATATTGTATAAGTGAGAACGGAAAATGTGACGTGAGACTACGATTGCGGCTCGAATTCATCTTGTGGCGCCAGCGTAAAAGTTTTTCCTGATACTCTAATGTGGAAAATTCCAAAGCAAATAGTAACCAAACGCACAATTAAAGGAAAAAAACGACCATCCTGCAAAATTCATCACGGTATTTGTAAATGTGCGATAGAAAACAATGAAGTGAACAAAAAAAAAACCCCGTAAGAATTCGAATGAAAACAAAAAGGACCGACACAGCGAGGCCACAGACAATAAATCTCAACAGGAATTTTACGGTCGGTCAGATTGGATCGACCCTTCTCGGGCTCTGCTTACGAATTCATATCACACCGCCTTGGCCTGAGAAAGGCTAAAACCTTTATGTCTTTATAGGAGTTTATTTCGTGAAAGTCGGTCTCCACCGACGAGCGGAACGTTATAAACGACCCGATAAAAGCCCCCACTGGAGCTGGCAAAAAAAATTAATTATTATTAGCTGTGTATTGGTATGCCGTACGCGCTTTTTAACAACTGTTCCTTTAGTTGCCTGAGCACGACTAACGTTGCAATTCAGAATAGATCATATATCACTGATTTAAAAATGAACAAAGAACTAAGAAACTATTCAAAATTAAGCTTATTAACCTTAATTTCTTTTACGGATATTCTATATTTTTTTGTGTCATACGTATTGTGGCTTTAAATGGTTTGCAATAAAATAAAAAAAATCACGTTAGCTTGATTAGATATATTCCTGTTATATATTACGTCAGGTAAAAAAACAATATTACTGAGCAAAACACTATACTAACCCGATAAGCTTAAAGTATTCACATTTACAGTTAGCTAATACCAAGAAATAAAATTAATAGTAAATAAAAAATAAAAATAAAAAATAGCTTCTAGGATTTAAATTTTTAATAAATATAAAATGTATATGATGGTAAATAAAATTACTTATTTGAGAAATAAATATACTTTAATAGTATCCATACAGAAAAAATATAAGTAAATTTAATACTAATTAAGGCAATATTATATTTTAATGACTTCAAAATAATTGAATTAGACTATCAATATTTGTATAAAATATTCATAATAATTACTAGTTTAAATCACAATCTCATATTTTAGAAATCATTAAAAAATTGGATAAAAATTGATAAATTTTATGTAAATATACGTTTTTTATTAGATAAAAAAAATAATAACTGACGCAATTATACATTTTAACTTCAGATACATCATAAGAAATTTCTATTTAAAAGTTTTAAAAAAATTATTGCTATACGTTCTAATGTCTATAATCCAAAATATTATAATATATTGCTATAGTGAGTGAGAATACGTAGAAGACAAAAATAATCTCACACAAAACAAACTTTTTTAAGTAAAGTCAAGAGATTTGGCACAATTCCTTTTAACAACAAAGGCGTTTATAGTTTGTACGCGTATAATATATCTTTCTATTCCATGCACTAATAAATTGAATTTTTTTATGTACTATTTTGATATTCTAAAAAAAATATAGTGTGCCTTTTATCCACAATACAAAGTATGAATAACATTATTTTATGTACTATAGAATTTTGTGCCCAATTATTATTAAAATAAAAATACAAAATATAATAAATATTTTTAAAATTTAATTATAATTAAATTTACATCAGACCATTAAATTATTAATTTAATTAAGTTTATGTGTTTTTTCATGTATAGGATATATAAATTAAAGAAAAAAAATCATCAAATATGTATTATAGTTTATAAAATATGTTATTTTACCAATGGATCCATAATCTTCATAAATTATTTATGGTTAAATATTTTTAAAATGGTAAATGCTCAACATTAAACACTTTGAATAATTGTAATATGTTTGTTCTAATATAATACATATTCACAAGCTTTATATTATAATATATATATATATACATCATTCGTTTAATGTTGATATCTAAATAGTTATGTTTGAATAATTTGTACTCGTAAAATTTATAATAAAAATAAATATCAAATTTATCAGCTTATTATTATTTTTTTACTATCAGAACATTGAGGTGGAAACTGGATGTTGTGAAAGGATTAATATAATATGTTACTATAAATGATTTTAATTGATTACAGCACTAAATTTAAACCTAATAATAAGCTATATGAATAGTTTTAATAGGCTTGAGTACGAAATTCATTTTTGGATACTTACTTTCTGGAATCGCGGAGGATGACATCAAGAAACCAACACAAGCGGCCCCAGTACCATGACCCATTAATGTTACATTTTTTGGGTCGCCACCAAATTCAGCTATATTCTCTTGTATCCAGTGCAGAGCTGCTATTTGGTCCATGAGACCGTAGTTGGATGGTGACTTGAGGTGCTGATTGGAATTGAGATTTAAAAATCCTAAAAAATATATAAGATTTCATATGAATAATATAAAATAATAATAAAGACAAATAATAAAAAGAGATAAACGGCAATGCAACATTGATTTACAGCAAGCAGACATGAGCTTAAATCCGGGAGCCATTTGTTCATGATGTACAGTGTACACTTAGTGATCCACGGAGAGTGCTGGTATGGGTATGGGGGGGGCGAAAGTCTTTTTGTTGATACAATCGGGGGAGAGAGAGAGAGAGAGAGAGAGAAATCAGTAGGAAAGAGGTTTGTTCCACATTGAGCTCCTTTTTCCACTCTCCCAGACCCGTTAAAGTGTAGTCTTAACGGGCGGATGTGACTTTAAGACAGAAAAAAGCGCTACACATAATCCATGACAATAAATGCTTCTGGGAATTCGGCTCAGTAGATGGTTACCAGATGATATCGATGAATGACGACGGCGACAATTGACGAGTAAGATATTTTTAGCGAATTGTTCTTGTTTGTTTTTTCTATGGTTTATTGTTATTTATATTAAAACAATTTAAAATAGTAGAGTGTATTCCTGCATGAATTAGCTGATTTAATGGATTTATTATTACGGCTAAATAATTATTTGGATTTAAACAAACGTGTGTTTTATAAATGAATTAATAAGTTGACTCAACTCAATTTTGCACTGTTATAATATAACCGAATGCTATAAAAATCAAGTTAGAATTTATATGACTTAATTATAATAACTATTCATACATTTTAGAAAATAAAATATCAATAAGTATATTTTATTTGGAAAATAACACTAAGTTATGACTAGAAACTATAAAAATATTTGTTTTTACTTAAATTACTGCATGCGTGCATAATATTAAGTTTTAATTGACATTTTATTTCGAACTTAACTAAATACATATGTATTATGCAAATAGTTTGTGTTAAAATAAATTGATAAAAAATGTGTATTTTTAATTATTATTCATAATATTATGTTTAACATTTTATACGATGTCGTATAATCCTAATAGTTTTTAAATTAAATGTATTAGTTTTAACTTATTTGATGAATTAAGAAAATATTAACATATTACTGTTTAATTGTTTAAACAGAATAAAGTGTACGCTAATGAGTTATGACATATAAAACTATGTTCAATTAAGTAGATTTTTTTTAAAATAACGATGTGTATATTTGAACTTATTTGGATATATACGACAAATGTCACGAGTTGTTTGAAATAACATAATAAATAATATTATAAAGCTATGCATTTAAAACAGTCAATCATTCGTGATATACCCACCGACATCGTTCAGCATGACATGATTTTATTTTAATATGCATTGTATTATATTAAATGCAGGTAGTAAAATTCATCGCGTATTTCATATGACATTAATTTATGTTAAATCAATGATAGTTGATTTAAACACGATATCAGCATTTGAGTTCTGTAATCCAATTTCGTTGCATTTGTGATGAACTTAGTAAGATTTTTGACAGTTGCTTCGTTAATAATTATATGATTTGACGAATATTATAATATAGTATAGTGCAGTATAGGTAACTATTAAATTTGAAGTTACATATTATGAAGAATAAAATTACTCATTAACAGTCCGAACTATAAAAAATAGGTTAATATGTAATTTAATCATGTAGTGTGACCATGGAATAAACAATATCACAATTAAAGTGCTTAAATAAGTAATGACAGATATTTAAAATTCATGAATTGTAATACTTATTTGAGTTTGCATTTTTTTGGACAAACTGTTGATAACTATTTGTTTGTAAATTCGGTATGGTTTACTATTTTTACAATCAAACCATAATTAAACCGTAGTTCGATAATTTATCATTAATAGATAATAATATTAATAGCTATCTTAAATTCAAAAATTATTTTTTTATCCATGAATACAATGTTTATTTATTGCCATTGTCCTTTGGCTTATAAAAACTTTAAGGATATAAATTATAAAAAAAAGTTTATTTTTTATTTGTAATAATTATAAAGCAAATAAAATAAATGTTTAATAACACTTTAATGATAATAAATTAACATTTTACAGAATATCACAAACAATTAATACATTCAGTATCATATTACGATTATGTTAAAATATATTTTATGATTGCTTATAAGAAAATTGTATTAAACAATTTGTATCAATTTTAATTAAGTGTTAACGAAAACTTTGTTTATTTTAGTCTCTCATAATTTTAAGCATCGGCATAGTGCCATGTTTAAATTTCCAAAAACTTCGTCCAATTTACATTTCATTTAAAATTTAGATTTTTAAAACACTTAATATTTAGCAACATGTTTATAAAAAAAATTTCAATTTATTATATGGTTTAGTAAGCGTACCGAAATAATAGAATAATAATGACATAAAATGAGGGTTTTATTTCAGAATATATTTTGTTTGAAGGTTTTTTTTAGAAACGGACATAAGATAAAAAGTGTATTATCATAAATTACAAATGTAGCCATAAATCCTAATAAATATTGACGTACAGAAATTATTTGACGTATCTTAAACGCAGTATAAGATAAAAAAAAATTTCAGGAATTCAAAAAGGTATTCCAAATAATAGTCAAAAATTGTAATGAAAGTATTAAAAAATTGTTATACATATTTCAATACTAAGTATATATTAAATAGATGTAATCGAAATTAAATCTAATCACTGCGACGATAACGTGAAGTTATAATAATATGAATTAACGCAAAGTTATGTTTCATAATAACATGATGCATATGAAATGAATAAAAATAGTAAACATAAAATATAATAATGCATCAAGTGGACAAACAATACGAAATTAGTGTTTGCTGATATTACACAGTAGTCACGTGGAATATGATGCTGGAGATACGCAAGAGTAGGTATACATTCCTACGCCATGAATTAAATTCAATTATAGATAGGTATGTATTGTAGTGTACAATTAATGGAAGTCACTTCAGCTCTGTGTAGACGAGTAAGGGACGAAAGATTTGCTGAGAGTTTCGCAGATAAAACCGAACTGGACGTCTAGTTAAAGAAAACCGCATGATGTAATACAATATCAATAAAAATAATATTGCAATTGCAGCGTTCCCTGCGATTGTTGAAAACTAATTGAATAAAGGATCAGCTATTCCATCGGCCTTCAGCTATAACACGACTACCTACTAAAACATGATTTCTCGTCTACGTAACGCAATGTTATACCAAGTGACTTTTCTAAAAGAGTGTTACGAAATCTAATTTGGTTCATTAAAACTTCATTATCCACCGATCGCAATAGAATATCAATCTAATTATTATATTCACATAATTTACATAAAAATTAACACTGTTTAATTGTAGACTATTATAGTGATTTATTTCTAAGCTATGTGATTAGTTTATAAACAACGCGGTTGTTATAGCGATCCACTTTTAATATAATATCATATCATTACGTGTACTTAAGTCTACACGATGAATTCTAACAGTACCTATTGAAAAATTGGTAATCCCAACGTCGATTACGGACAATTTAGTATGTTTAATAACAATACGTTGTTATTAATTCTGTTCATTAATATGTTTTTGTTATTTTGTTTATTTCAAAATTATAATTATTATATTTGGGTGTTAACCCAAATTGACTGCGGTCGACAAATCGGAAGGAAAATCGTACACCAATGAAATAAATCGACAACACGAATGTAATTAATTTTAATATGATAAGTGACAACGAACGATGTCGAAATGCCATGTTGATTATAGACTATGTAGTTTAATAATATGTTATTACCATAGCATAATATATAATTACATGGTCGTGGAATTTTAAAATTATAGGTGTTAACAATAAAATATAATTTATTCGTATTTTTGAACACACGATTTTTTCTTATACATAAAAGAAACATTGCTTACTTTTTCTCATGGTATAAATATATTATAATATTATTCATCGAATAATAAGCGTGTAAGTTTTGTATAGACATTTTCAACTTTATCAACCATACGACAAAACAACTGCGTATACAAATGTTTCAGTAGAAATGGCGTGGACAGCAAAGAAATATCTGGGAAGCGTTAAAAACAAAAATATCTTGTAATCATAAATCTTTATTTTCTCAGACTAAAGTCTGCTATTGAAAAAGTGGGAGTATAAACAAGACCATGATGACTGAGTTATAATACATTTAAAAAAAAATTAAAAAAGTAATATTTTTAATTAATTTAACTTTTCAATTTACGACCGTTTCTTGCAGAAATTTAAAAAGTTATTAATTCAGTAAAATATTTTGAACACAATAATTTATTTCTGTAACTAATATGTAAGTGTAATTTTAATTTTTTTTTTTCAATAGGACAGTAAGCTGAACAAGGTTATAAGATTATGCCGAATAGACTCGTTGCAATTTTTATATTTTTTAAGATTTTTACAGCCCATTGTATTGATAGATTGTCATTTTTATTCAGGCTTTTACCGTCAAAGAGTCTAGAAGTTGTCACTGGAAAAAAAATGTCAACGAAATACTGCAATAATATATAGAAACGATAAGAAAACAGTGCTGGTTAAAATTAGAAAAATAAAATAACCACTAATGGATAATACCATAAATTAAGATTATACTATATTCAGAGGGCGTTAGCTCACTAAAATGAGTATTTTATATTTTCTTTCTAATCTACACACAATATAGAAAATTATTGTCAGCTGAACCATTCTCATCTTATTAACATTAATATTAGATTTAATTGACCTGTTATTAGTCTAAACCATCTATGTTATACTTAGCTCATTTACGTTATTTAAAATGTTTCTATGATGCGATAAACATTCTTAAATTAAAATATTCAATATACTCGTATCTTGTACACAAATTGAAATATTGTAAAAAAATCAACCTACGAATAAAGACAATATTTTTATATTTTAATTTAAGAAGAAGTCTATTAACTTTAATATTAAAGATACCATACACAAAACTAGTTTTTCTGAAACCACATTCGCTGTTGTTGTTCTAACGAACAAAACAAAAAAATGATATCAGCTTTAAAAATGTGTGTTATAAATTATATTAGAAAAAGTTTCATGCGATAACATTGTAAACAATTATTTTAATTGTTTTAAACATTTTGGAAGGAGCCCACCCCCCTAGTCACCAAAATCTTAGATATTTGAGTAGACTCGTTCATGCACCTTTATCTTTTTTACAATCTTTTTTTCAATAGATATATACATACAATTTAAATATATCTTGTAAAGTTAAAAAGTTCATACTTATCAGTTGTAATTGAATAACAACTATTATAATATAAATAATATTAACAGAAAAAATACTGAAAGAAATTCGTTTTGTCACAATGTATATTAATTCGTAGATAATAATATTATTATTATTATGTTACATTTTCTATTATATATTATGATGTATCTTATATGATTTTTGCACAAAAAAAATGATGTGGTAATTGAAGTATTCTTTTTTTTAATATGTTTATTTTTAACACTTATACCTAAAAGATGATATTATTATTATTTTTATTTTTTTTAGCTGTAAGACATATGATAATTATGTAATATATGTTGATAAATACGCTTTTGAAGCCTAAAAATAAATATTGAAAACTTCTAAGCGTATTTCCTAGCAATTAAAAGACTGCACACTCACTTTTGACTTTACAAGTATGTATAATAGTGCTCGACACTTGAATGAAGTAGCAGAATAGGCATATAACCATTTGTTGTAGAAAAATCATACAAAGAAAGATAATAGATACATAAAAACAACAAACAAAGAATATAATATGATAACGAAAATCATTTTATACTTAACATTTGATCAGTATTAATCAATTAAAGAGAGTGCTTATATTATTGCAGAAAATACACAACCAATGATTATAATTTATAATATTATGTTACAACATCATATATTTAAAGACTTTTGAATGATTAAAAAGAGAGTAAACACGAACAACGATAAAAAGTTTTATCGAAAAACTATGTTTTATATACGCCATACTGCGTAGGTTTATGTTAAAAACAAAACAAAACAAGCTATCCGGTTCAGTAACTCGATCCATAGACTATTAGAATTTGGATGGTGGCGAATTACGATTATTATTATTTTTGTTGCCTTTTAATGTTGCACTTTTTAAGCTGAAATTGGTATAAATATAAAATTACCACGGGTAATTTTATGGTATAATGCCTACATGTTTGCGTGAGAATAATAATATTTTGCACTGAAGTTATCGTGATTTTTTCAAATCTGTTTTTAATAATTTACATATAAATGACATATTTTTATCTGATTCTTTTACTAGTCTAAACATTTTAAAAAAGAACAGGCATAGTATTCTATAGCTAATTGTTATAGACCATAATTTTAGCACTATTAATTTGATTAGAACTATTGGGGTGTTTGTAGACGAGAATTAGGTATAATTCTATTACGTATTAGATGGGTTATGATTGGTTTTCTAACCTAAGACTAAGCAGATAGTAGCAGATATAGGAAGGTAGAAACATTTCATCGAATATATGAGTAGCCATACACATGCGATTTTCGGTAAAAACATATTTTTTTTAATCAACGAGTGCGAACATCCGAACCTTTCACAGGTTCTTACAATAATAGACATATTTTTATATTATAGTACGCAAGCGTTCAGTTTTTGTGTTTTGTAGTGCGACACTAAACGGGAATTCATAATAAGAACGATAATTGTGTTAATAATACGATAATGACCAAAACCGTTCCATTATAATTATTGTACGTTATCAAATTAGTTTTCGGTAATTTGTCGTTGCGGTAAAGTTTTCAAAAATCGTTATCCCCGGAGAAATGAAACGAGCACGAGGGTAACAGACATATAAGGCATTGCAAATCATTTTCTTTTACGCATCCGAAGCGAAATGAAAACGAGCTTCTTTTTCACCTAAACAGTGTATTCTCTGGAGGGACACGAAAACGCGCTTTTCAGAGATAGGATTTCACAGGGAGTATATATATATATACACACAATGACTGGGATTGGGTTCTATTAGAAAAAAAAGCAAGAAAAGGAAGTCGGAAAAAAGCAATTACTCGTAACAAGAAAACGGACGGCGTGAAGCTAAACGGATAAATCAATGGCAACCACCCAACAACTGTTTGGAGACGATTGTTGGACTATCGTTCCTATTAGATATCGACTCAACTGCTATAAAATTATATATTATTAGTACCATCTCAACCGTTAAGAATCATAGGAACAAGTTTCTAAGCGTTGCGATGATTTTTAGATTGAAATAAAATAGTATAAGTGGCATACATAATAATATTTATATATTATATATATATGACAAAAAATGAGAAACCGTCTCTGCTAAACATATTGTGGTGAACTGGTGCGCAACTACTTCCGTTTTTCAGTTGTTTTTTTTTTATTTGTTCTTTTTATTTTTTTTTCCAAACATATTGTCATATTTTTTTTTAGTTTATACTAAGTTCTAACAAGATTCAATCTCCTAGCAAAAATCATACTCAAAGTTGAAGGTTCAAACATTTTTTCTCTCGAAAATATGATAACGGATACAAAAAAAACGTACATCATTGGAATAACAATAAGTCGTAAGAGTTTAAGTTTAAAATTGTATGCATTTAATAACTAAAAAATAATATTATGCTAATTTTGATGATTTTATCAAATTTGGTAAAAATCAAACTTTAATCACAAATGAATAAAAAAAAAAAATATATATGACTTAGTTTTTAATATTTTTAAACTGCGATGATCATAACTTAAAAAGAAAATTATACTAAACTATAAAGCTTTTGATTTTTCAAAAATAAAAATTGAATTATAAACGAATCGAACAAACAATTTACATTTTATAATCATGAAATATAACTCTTTTAGACATAAAAGAAATTAAACTCGTTGACTTCGCCGACAAACCATAATCATCCAGTATCATCCTTCACGTCAATTACTTCGTTCAATGACATACAAATGTCAATAATAAACAATGGCTACAAAGATATAGTATTAGAAATAGTCATCCTACTCCATTAAATTAAATCAAATTAAATTAAATTTCGACAATTGGACACTTCTTATAGAAATATCTAGACAATTTGAAGTTATCATAACAAGACTCAAAGTTTGACACACTAAAACACACTAAAATCTTTCTCAGCCTTCTAATGGCCAAGAAAGAACTTTACGCATCGTCTACAATGTTTAAGATACCATCAAACACATACCAAATTCCAAATATATTTCAACACTAGAATAAATTAATAAAATCAAATTCATTAAAAATCAATAACTGAAATACTACTAAATTATCCTCAAACAATTTTCAATATCATTCATTTCATCACTGCTGCCAAATTTCACACAAAAATATAAAAAACACTTATTATAATTTATGAGTGTTTAAAGTGTTTATGAGAAGTTTATATCTATACAATCTTCAAATATCTTATGGCCTATGCTGCCGTTGATAATTATTCAATGAATATTTTTTATTCAATTATTATCAAGTATTTAATTGACGTTTACAATTTAAATGTTTAAATTAAATTGGATTAAACGTACAACTATAGCATAAAAAATAATGTTTGAAGTGATTATATAATGATTAAACTTAAATTTGGTGTGTCTTATGTCATATTAATATATAATATTATATATTATGTAATATTTATAATGAATATTTTATATAAACAATAGAAATTCAAATATTTTAATTACATATAATGCTTGTGGAAAGAGGGAATTTTTTTCTTTCACATCAAAACATTTATATTACATATTCTGAATAAATGATAGTAAAAAATTGATATCAGAATTTCGTTAGAAGCAATAAATGTTTTCAAATTAAAAATAAAAACAAATAAAATACATACAAAAAAAAATCCTATATCTCGATTTTTACTGTTTTTTCATTGTCTGTTTTACGATGACTATAGTTTTGAAATAACTTTAGAATTTATTTTGAGCTATATTATTATTAATTAGGTAGAAGCTGTAAAATATTAGCTAGGTACCTAGCTGTAATACAAAATTGAAATATTGATATTTCCTGTATATTAAGATGTACGAATTCTGTGAATATTCATTCGTACTTATTATTATACCCCCTGTGCATATTTTATTATTGTTATAATTTACTCGACATAGGGTATGCATTTATGAACCTAAATAATAATTAATTAGTTTATGGTACAGACAAGTTATATTGTTTAATATGACCAAATCTATTAATTAATTAACTAGTTGTAAATAATGTAGGTATTTCTGTTCTGAAAGAACATTATCTTCTCGTATAAATTTAATTTTGAAATTACTATTAGCTTATTAAGAAAATGTATTATAACGTGATTATTCATCGTTTCTTGTTGTAATCGTATTGAAATATTGAAAAGATAATACAGATATCTCTGTTTCATCTAAAACATATTGTATAAGTATAGCAAAATTAAATATAATTTATATTTGCTATTCGATCTTGAGCAATGACAAAAAAAATTAATATGGCGTATTATATATGCGAATAAATAATTAGCTAGAGAAATATATTATTATTTTACAAAGTTTAAAAGTTTAAATAACACGTAAATTCTTAATATTTAAGAATGTGCAATGTTATATTAAAAAGCATATTATGATTTGTATATAATATAATGTTTAAGTAAAATAATAGACGTTACAATTTATAAAAGCGATTAGTGTTTATATAGTATTTTATTCATATTTTGTAACTAATAATCATTTGATATAAGTTATACAAGGTATTGTATTGTTGCTATTAAATTAATATACAATGAAATTGTTTTGTACCCTTGGTTTTCAATTTACTGTGTGCTATCTCACGTCATGTAATTCTATTAATTTATAGTTTATATTTTAAAATAGGTGAATGCCTTTATAAAGATATTTCCCTGTATATATTATTAAAAAAAAAAAAATAATGTGATTTATTTGTATTTATTTTATTTTATATTTAATAACGTTGATTTTAAAAGAAAAATAAACTCAATTACATTTGTTATTTTAAAACAATATATACATATATTAATCTGCAGTTACAATATATTTAGATACATATATTTTTCTGTAGTTACGATAATAATATAATTCTTTTTAAAAAAATGAGAGTAGAATAACTTGACTATTTTATTAAATTATTTAAATATCATAACAGTCAATATATAGCATTTTACACGAACCTACCTCATTATTTTTATTTTATACCAATTATTTTCGGAAACATTTAAATATTCATAATTTATCAAATAGAAAGAAAATAATTTAACTACAATTTTTGTTTAAACTTCTAACTGCATTAGTAAATTTTTTGAAACTGATATTTTTTTTTATTCCATTGATTTTTAATAACTTAGAACTAGGTCATCAAATATATTATATAATAACACACACATAAATTTAATTATACATACGCTGTTCTTATAAACAATATGATTTTTGAAAATTATGTACAAATTTATTTTTTTTAGTTTTACATTTAATTCTAACAATATTTACCTAAATAACTATTTTTTAAATGTTCGTATTTTATGTATTCGATTTTTATTCATTATTGTATGTAATTGTTTATACTAAATGTAATTTTTTTCTATATTTCAAATTTTCTGTGTTCATAATTAATAATTTCATGTAATTGGTTTTTTTACCGTTAAATACATACATATATATATAAAAAAGTTTTCCAGAAAATTATGATAATCTTAATATAATGCCACAACCAAACTTTAGAAAGCAAATAGAATTTATAAAATCTAGTTGGTATAAATCGACTTGATAATGATCTTATACATAATACAATAATTGAAAATATTTTATTACAAAAACGCTAAAAATATTATGCTTTTTTATTTTTTATACATTTCAGAGAATGTACAATAGTGTCGATTTGTTTATTGAAACACAAAAACTTTAAACAAGTATCATTTATTTTATGGTTTAGTGTTATATCCATAGATAATACACAAAGCACATAAAATATATAACGTACCAACACAAATTTGATATATTTGTGACTTTCTATGCATTTTAGCTTTAAATATTATTTTACGATAAATAGTTCACAATAAAATATTGAAATATTTTAAATAGAAAATATGTGTTTATAAATATCTTATAGGAGCGGATTAGAATATAATGACATATCTGTGTAATTATAATTATTAATAAGTCATAACTTGTATTTCAATATAATTTGTTGGAAAAAACTATAATGATTCAATACCCATTTGATATTAAATTATTTTTAAATGTTTTTATACATAATCTTTAATTAATTTTGTATGTCAAAGAAGATACTCTTACATTAACTTATTAATTTTGCTGTGCACCCAGTACCTCCTCTTTCTTGTAGCATTATTTATTTTTAATCAACCTTTTCGCGTTAAATTAAGCAGAATATATTACGAATAATGGGACCTACCTAGTGAGCGTCAAATATTTTAAGAATTCCCATTAATCAAGTAAAAGATTTAGAGAAACTCTATTATATTTATAATTTAATTCGAAATACGAAATAAAATAAAATTAAGATCATAAGTTTTATGTTCATTCTTAACGAAAAATTATGGCACTAAAAATGTGTTTTATACTTGAAACGCATATTATTAAAATAAATTAAAAATGTCTAACCGTTGAGGAATTATGTTTAATTAATTATATAATGTAAATACAGTAATAAATTATTATAATATATATTATGTTTATTTTATTTTATTATATTATATATTATAATTTAAACAAAATAAATAATAATATGTTATCTTACACGCGTTATATTTTTTTTATCGTTATATACAGATTAAGCTACATTAGACATGCTACTGCTTATATATTTATTTTTAGTAACATTAAAAATTGATATTGCCTATTTAAATGGTCGTGGTGTTTATAAATGCAATATTCAAAATTATTTACATGGAAAAATTCGTAATTTATTGTGAACACATTTATCATTATACACTCCCATTTTCCGTTAAAAATAAATATGTATTTTTGTTATTATTTATAAAAGTAAAAATATAGATTTAAATTTATTTATTGTTATGAACTATACGTGACGTATCATGTAAAATCATTCTGATTATTTAATTACGACTAACAAATTATACGTTGGTTGTATTATCATACTTTATAAATACTAAATAGTTAATTTTTTTAATTTCTATTATTATAAATTTTACAATAATATGTACCTTGCACAAGTAGGAACAATGAGAAATTGAACTATTAAAAATGATTCATTATATATTATGGATATATTGAAAGGTTAAACGATTGAAAGAAACCATCGACTAACAATATACTTTATCAATATAAAATATAATTATTAAGTTAAATTAAATAATTATTAACATTATATTTTTTTACGCATTTAATATACAATATAAATTTTATTTCTATAATTATTATTCTTAGTAGTTGTATACTATATTGTTATATATTTCGATTATTTTATTGTCAACAATTTATACAATAATTTTTTAAAAGCATACTTAGGAAGAAAATGTTACTAACCAATAACCATATTATACACTCTCGGTTCTTATAATAGTTTACATTGTTTTCCTATTCCCTAGGTGCCTATACTCAATGCGACCGTTCAATTGAAATTGGCCATTAAACTGCCAACCCTGGTGACTTATGACAATTCCTAGCAGTTAAATCACTATTTTAAGGTATTAGAAGTAATAAAATATAATATCACTTAAAAAACAATGATTTCATAATTTGTTTATCCAAAAATGTATTGTTTTTAATTAGTAAATAACTAATATTGGTTACTAATAAGTAATAATATTCATATAAAATAAAGTTTTGTTGGTAATTTTATTTGTGGTCGGGGAAGGGCAAAAACGTTAGACCAAAAAAAAAATTGATGAAATTAAATTCTAATTGAAGAAATGATCTTATGTAAATGTTATGAAAATTGTTCTTATTCGTTTGTATTTGGTAAAATTAAAGATAGCCTTTATTGTTTTGATAGGATCTGTTTTTGACATAATCTGTAAAGCTTTAAAAGATATTTCATGCTGTATAAAGGTAAATATTATCTAGAAACATAAAAGGTAAATTATTTGGACCACAGCAACCGCAACTGTAACTTATCGTTTTATTAAGCTTATAAGTAATTGATTTGTTATTTTGTTATGTATCTTAGGTGTATTTTCGTATTTCTTGTAATTTATTATTTTGAAAATGTTTGTCTACGTTTCAGCTGTTATTGTTATCTCAATTTTCTAATATATTAATAATTTAAAAATCATCAATTATAATTTGTTCGTAAAATCTTAATACTTGTGTTTGTAATATTCTTTGTGTTTCTTATACCTGATTTCATTCCATGTAGTTGTGATGTTTTGGATAATAGTTTTTGTTGACGTATATTTTTTTCGTTATTTTTTTTTTAATTTAATTCTATGATACATATCATTATAATTGCATACATTCTTTTTTATACATTATTTTATTGATTTGTTGACTAGTCTGTTGTTCTATATTTATTGGTTGCTTTATTTTTTAATTTATATTGTAGTTTTAAATTTTTTAGTTATTCCATAGCACAGGTTGTTTATACTAAAAGTTACTTTTTTATTACTTTTAGTATAATTTATTTTAATAGGTATGTATTTTTCAATATTTTTGTGAAAATATTAAATTCTTCTTCAACGCTAATTTTTTTTCTTGTTTTTTTTTTTTTTTGATTTTCTATTTTTTATTGAATTAGTGTAAACATTTTCTCATTTCAAGATTTTTAAAATTCCATTTTCTATTAGCTTTTTATATTCAAATATTTTATGAATTGGCCAGAAATTGCATTTGTAGATTTCATTTTTAACTAAATATTCTAAATCTGTTGATAATTTTATCAATGCCCTCGAATTGATACTAATTAAAAAAAAAATTTATTTAAAAAAAAATGTTAACTTATAACTGTATATGAGTTTATGTTATTAAAAGTAAAATATTATGTATTTATTTTTAATGAACAGATTTAAGCATCAGTGATATCTTTCATAATAATATATTTATTAATAGAATTCATAAAAACAGAATATTATAATAACACCATTCGTTAAATTTTTATATTAGCCATTTTTATTTCAATAGTATAGTATATTATTAATTAAGTTAATATGTTTTAAGAAACATTTTTATATTTAGTTAATTTAAATTAAATATTTCACAAAAAAGTTGAAGATACTATATCTATTTTAAATTTATTAAAATTAATTTATTCTTTATTTTTATATTTTTATTTTGAAAATGAAGTTAGCCATATTGAAATTAAAATTAAAATATATAATTGTGATTTATTTACTATTATGCTATTATAGATTTTAAATTTTGAGGAGAGTTGAAGAACTTATTGGTGTTACAATGATTTGTATATTTTTGTCAATCACTATATTTTAAAGCAATAAAAATGCTTTATTTCTACTATTATAGTGGTTATTGATAAACATTTGATATAGCAGTATAAATAAATGTAAAAAAAACATAATACTTTTAAACAAAAGAAAATTATAGAAAACCGAAAAATCTACGCAACATAAGTTTTTTACAATGTAAACTTAATTTTTTGTTATATTTAAATTTAGATTCAAAATTTCAAATAAAAAAGAAGAATTTTTTCTCATCAAATTTTTTAAAATATAATTCAAAAACATTTATAGTAAAATCATGAAACATAACACTATATTACTTAAATTATAATTTCATGATTATGTAAAATAAAATGAATAAAATATTTTAAATGTTTGAATTTTTTTATTTTTGAATGTTGATTTTAACAATTTTTTAGCTTAAAAATTCGTATAAATTCGAAGAATTCTAATAAACTTATCTTGCAGTTATTAATTTTAAATAATACTTAAAACATTGACGCATTTTTTTTTTGTATAGTAATTTCCATTTCAATTATAATAAAATTGAATATTTAAAATATATAGATTTTTTTCTTTAACAAATTTGGATATTTTATTGCAATCGTAACTTTTTTTGCATCACGTTTATTTTTACTTTCTATACACAATGAAGTTTTCAAAACCTTTAGGCTGATTTTAAACTATTTAAACACTGACACTATTCACGTTGCTCTAAGCTACGTCGGTATTTATTTATAAGTTTACAACTGTAATATATTATATGTTATACAATTTTAATAATTATTAAATTTAGTACCGACAAAAATGTCATCATCGTACTTTATTTATAATACGAAAATAAGTCACAAATATAATTTAAAACAACTATAAAAATACATTATCCATACAAATAATTGTAGACGTTGACGTTATGTCACTGTACCGTGTCTGTGTACCATCTTTTTTAGTTTTTTTTTCTTTAATTTTAATGTCAACTCTATTAACGTTTAATTTGTTTTCACAAAGTTCTGATCACTTTAAAAAATGTACAAACGAATTATACTTTAAAGTAATTGTTTGATATCACACAGTCCGAGTGTCCTTTCGAAACATGTATTATTTATTTGCACACAAAATATTAATCAATACCAGATTTTTGCCAGTGACATTTTCGACCGAATGGTAATTCTATAATGTCGATAAATATTGGGTTATGGCTGACGTTGTTGGACGAGAGTAAACATACGAGCTGGCGATTTAGTGTTATACACTAATTTAATTACCGGTAACGGGCACCTCGTGTTTCAGTTAAGGATGAAATATGGATGAGAACGTTTCAGATAACATAATTGTAGATTATGTTCACTAAACACGATGAATTAAATCACTGTGTGTGATGGACGAACGGAGCATGGACTCACATTTGGCTACCGGAAATTATACATAATTTGCTAGGCTCTAGTTAGTTGCACTGAATATTATGGCGTTGGACTTATACATTCAACATTTAAACTCACCAAATTAGACAGAATAATATTCTAGGAAGCAGGAACATGTATTTATTTTAAATGGTTTTTACTATTCATATAGTTATTTTATTATACGATAAACTTTGGTGAGAATTTAAGTTGGGAATAATTTTCGTTGCATACGGACAAGGGACGTAAAGTTTTCCAGAATAAACTGAATTATAACCATCTACGTATTAATAACATGCATAAACTATTTATTTAGATCTGCGAGTCGACATTCATGAAAGCATAAACTCTTGAAATGTGGGGTGACTTTAAATATTTATAATTTTAGTAAAGTTAAGAAAAAATCACGTTACATAAATCGAATAGATATTTTTTTAACTTTTTGTTTTTGTTAAAACAAATAAACATTTCTATAGTGTCTTAAGTTTTATGGAGTAATGAAAACCTTTTATTTCAACTAAAGTTATTTATGTTAAATACTGTTTTGGAATTCATTATATTTGTATTATACGAGAAAAATATATTAAAAACAATTGAGACAATTGATTTATGATATAAAATTCTATTTATATATATTTTTTAATTACAACTATAAAATAAATTATTATTTTTTTTTTTAAATGCTTTATATGTTGTACGACATTGTATTATTAATATATTTTTTTTTTTAAAACTGTTACAAACATTTTACAAAAATTAAGTCTAAACAAAATCAAATTATTAATAAAAAAAATAAAGGTAATAATTTGACAATGTATTTTTTTTTTTTTTTTTTATTAACAATAATATGAGAATTATAGAAATATGCTGTACTAATTATATCAAAATTTAGAAAATGTAAAATGTACAGTTTATTAAGCATTTAATTATTTAAAATATTCAATACTAAAAATTTCTTTGTTATACAAAATAATAAACTTTATGAATCAGTATTTTTTCTCCTTAAAACACACATATACTTTGCAAAACCAAAGTTTTCATGAAAAGTTGTCGTTTTCAAGAAATTTAAACGTTTTTTCATACTCTGTGAAATACAATAATTTGGAATTAATGTGTCTTCCAAGTGTTATGCCGAGTAACTTTTTATTTAATGTAGTCATTCACTTTGATAAAATAAAATTATTACAAGGTATATTATTTACTTATTTAATTGTTTATAATAACATGCTTTATTTTTTACAATACAAACATGATTAATTTATGTTCGCTTAAATATCAATTAAATAAGTAATGCATTATAATATTATTCAATATTTAACTAATAATAGTCATTATATTAAAGCTACATACAAAAATGTAAATAAATTTAATTTAATTTAAATAGAGGGAAAATAAGTTTTTTAGTCTGTACTATTACATAATAGGTATCTATTACAAATGAGCGCATACTTACAAGAATTCTTACTCGAACATCTTAAAAAATCCTGACAACTTTAATCCTGATACAAATTGGAAAGTTTTATGCAAATACTTATTGATTATTAAATAATTAGTTAATATCTCTACAATATCTGTGTATAGTTTTGATATATGAAGTCGTAATTCAAGTATATATCTAGTTTCGGTATAGATTTACATGAAACTGTTCAAGTTTTATCAGAAGGTTAGTGGTTTCTAAGTTGTTGCGTATGAGTGTACCTATACGCTCAAGAATATACATTGTATATCCATCTAAACAATATGCTTGTTTTAAAGGTAGAATTAGTATGAAATGTAATATCCGTTATCATAACTATTTTTTTTAAATAGCATATCTTAAATAAATAAAAATCAAAAAAAATTATTTATAATTAATATACTTTTCTTTTTTGTTTATTTAGTATAAATTAAAATTAAAATTTATCTATAAATGTATAAATCGAGTATTGTATTAAATATTTTATAATAAAATAATTTTATTAATTTTGTGTGAATTATATTTTATTTTAGAAATTGAATGATTATGCTGTGAAAAATTTACACAATGTAAAATTAGCGTGGTGATTTCGTGAAAAAGAGGCCATTTTCTTGAAATATTTTCGTATTTTACGGAGTGTAAAAATACTTATCCATAAGTCTGGTTCGTGTACACTTACATGCATACACAAACTCGGTTTGCTGATGCTCTCTCACTCAATTTTTCAATCGAATCTAGTAGGTAACTCTGAAGTTAGATAGATGTATACGCTTTCAGCGAAAACCAGAGAGCGACAAGCGGTTTTCTTAAAGAGTCTATTACCGTTCCAGAGGCGATTTATTTCCCAAAGAATAATTCCTTTTTTCCTCTTCACTCTTTATAGTAAGTTACATAAAAGAAAGCCAACATTATACAATATACTAGTTTAAACAATGTAAAGAGTACGAGAAACTTATCAATTACTTAACGGAGTTGACTGTACCTAAAATGTCGTCCCTTTCATCAGAAATAAATATTATAATATTATCTGTTTTTTTAACGTTGAGTTATTACTATGCATTAGGTTAATATGTATTACAGTTATCAAGCATGTAGTGATGGAATGAAAATATTTTATCTAAATTTTAGTATTTGAAATATTTAAAAAATATTGATAAGTGATGCTTGAGCGTATAATAAATACTTTTCTATACATTACAAATTAATAGCAATTTTATGTTAAAATAAATTGTCAATTTTGATTATAACTTAACAAAGGTAATGTTTATGAACGAAGATCCAGTAGCACGTGCTATCCATTTGAATGAACTATAGTCACTATCGTAATTGACTTAAAATACGAACTAAAATGTCCAAGTCCATTCAGTAAATACTACGTTGAACTACATTACTTTAACCGAATTGAATTTAAAAACTGTGGAGCAGTCCACACGACCATATAATTTAATGTATTAACAATGGTACACTGGAAAAATATATAAGCATCATAACATTAAAATTACCGATAATACATATTATGGGTTTTAAAAATGTGAGTCTAGACGCAAAATCCAAAACGATTATTAGGATGAAAATATACGTTCGCACGATAAAATAAAAACAAATAAACAATATTGTTGAAATTTTAAAAATTAATAACTATCAAGGTTGTGAAATATTTATGATTTAATATAGAGTACGACGGAAGTATTTTTTTTTTTAATTACAAATAGTATATTTATGAAATATAATGGATACTCGTTATCTAAAATAGTCTGTTGAATCGTGATAATTTATTATAGTAATTGAAAAAATATTATATATTATGTTTTATGAAAAGTCGCACGCGTAAAGTGAATATAAACTAATTTTCTTATCTTCGTATAATTTATTACCATCAAATATTTAAAATGTGAATCCAGCTTAAACGGATTTTCTAAAACTAGAAGGCGCCATATTACTGCCACCTCACATATAACGCTGTGTACTTATAACTATACACGAAAACGTTTGCATAACACTGCAACCGCAGTAATTCCGGAGCTTACTGATATAGTTGACAGTAGTCTAGCTAAACTGGGTATAAATCTATCTACGGTGACTGTAAGTTCTTTTTAAAATTTTTCACTGACCTCGTGATTATTACAAATGAGGAGAAACGTTTTAATTTTTCTAAAAACAGTCATAAATTATTGTACACACTTGTTATTACAATAATCACAATATAAACGTTTTATTGCATTTCTATTGTTATGACATGCTCAGAGCACAACTCGGTTTGAAAGATGTACAAAACCGGCGTGTTGATTATTTTGCATAATATGAAAAAAAAAAATAAAATAAAGATTAAATTTAAACAATTATTTTTTGACCAATTGCACCATTATCGTACAGGACACCGGCTGCCAAGTTAAAAGAGAAAAAAAATCACGCACAAACAATTACACTTGATCCTACGAAAAATAAAATCTAAATAATAATAAATAATAATGCCCGGCAATTAATAATCTATCGTGTTTTATTATTTCGTAGGTATACCGCTATTATGGGCAAGGGTTATATAAAATTTAAACAATGTATAATGTAAAAAAAAAAAAAAAAAACTGTATAAATTACGGTTATTCGTTAATTGGAGGCGCTTTATATACACCTATCGCAGCTGAATAAAGTGTTATTTAGGTACTACGATATACCGACGGGATCTATATTTATATCAGTATCTGTTGACCGACTGTGCACGATGTGTTAGCGCGCAATGTACCCAAACACGCAATATTCCTCTTGCGGTGCCTACATATTATCATAATATATATATATGTATATCTTTGGCGCGGAACGTTAAGAGAAACGCAGTATTATAATGTTATTATACCTACTGTGGATATTTATACAGTTATCGGAGTACCGGCCATTCTCGGTGCGCACCAAAGGCGTTCTTGTCGATAATGTTATATAACCGAATTTCGTGGCGCGCTACGCCGAGAAAATGTTCTCAATTTCGAGGCAATCGATTTTGCAAAACCGAATTGAAAAAATAAACATCACTCCTGGAAACAGGTACTTGTAATGCTATGTCGGTATCAGGAGGATTTACCTAGTGAAAATCCAATAACCGTGCTTCCGGCCCGGAAACTAGATTATATTACGTTATGCTGTAGGCATATACGAGCTTCAACGGTGTTAACGATAAAAATAATAAATATAATGACAAAATATACTATTCGGGTTAATTATGGATTACGACTTACGGCAGTTATAATAATTATTATCGACTCAGTGTCCGAATACAAATACCATAGCCGATAATTACCACCGCTGTTATTCATTATGCACAGGACTTGTATTAATATATTACCAATCACACACTATACTATGTACCTTTATTATATCAATTTCGTTAAGTATTTTGTTGACGTGTGTTTTGGAGACCTTTTTTGAAACACGATATTCATTTTAAAGACATCGCAACAAAAATATAAACGTATACAATATACATAGCATTACATAATTAAATGTAAATAAATACTTATAATTCAATATATTATATTATCCTATAACCTCGAAACCGTATTAAATTATGCTATATTATACTTGGTGTATCGCGTATCACAATATAGTAACGTAGTCTTTTGTTATTACACGATATAAATAATATCAAAAATTGACATATATTGCAATATTGTAACTTTGTGTTTCGTAATTTATGATGATTTTATAAAAAAAAAAAAAAAAATACTCGAATAAATATTATTTTTCAATTCTGCCGATAAAACATTAATTTCTGTTTTAAAGATTTAACGATTCTACTACGTTTTGCGGTGACATATTATTGAGTATGTCCTTACAATACGATATAAGACAAACAATAATTTCTTCTGTGAACTCGTAATAATAATTTCTCTATAACACAGTTGTTTCATTTTGGACAATTAATTTAAACATGAACGACCATTAAACACGAGTCCGACTAAATAGACTGGTAGTAAATAATGCGAAATATATAAAATTAACGACTCGCTGTATACAGTGCTGTCGGTCCAGTCGGTGACGCCCATCGAGTGGACGTCGATGCACCGAGATTTTTATTTTCGTATATATATATATGTATATCATAACAATGATGAGTGGTTCGCGAACATTCCAATATTCGGTAGACCAAAATGAACAATCGTAAAGAACAGAATATTATGCATGCGTCTATATGTGTACATGTATAATTGGGTTGACGAAGGTTGTAATTCAACGGACACTCGTTTAGAAGTGCGCTTACGTGTACACCGTACATACCTAACCTTTTTTTTTTGTAATAAACATTTTAAATTTTCACTGAGAAAATTATGAAGAGCGTACACACACAGTATAAACCGATGTCAGCTTTCTTTATAACAACGGCTGAGGAACGATTCGGAACAATTTCACAAGGAAATTATTCATCGTCTTCAACTCACCTATCGCGCAACGTATAAATATTTTATTCATATATAATAACAACTCGCAGACGACAGCGGTAATACTGGTACTAGTGCATATTTATGTTATATTGTATAATATGTATCTGAATAATATAATATACAGGCACACAATGATACGTATATACACATTCACACACTCACACTTTTATTTATTTTTTGGCGTAAAGGCAGTTTTTCTTGCTTAGGAAGCGTTCTTTTTTCTCTTTTTTTTTTTTTTTTTACCGAAGCGGTCCAAGTTAGAAACGACGTAAACCGCTTTTATGCGTATGTGCATGATCGCCAAACAAAAGCGACTTTCCCCACGACCGCGGTATCCCATCCGACCCTCGTTGGCCTGTATGCGATTTTTAATATTTATGAGCAAACTTTTCGATTTAATAACGCTTCTCCGGGCCCAGTGTAAATGCGACGTTAAAAATATTGTATTTTTGGCCGAAAAATAATAATCATGACCATAATAGTTTTTGACAAACGAAACACTATACACGAACACCTGCGCACACAATTAAAATGCACTTCTTTCACAATAATATATATTAATTTATCATTAAATTGAGTTTCTCATTATGTTATTAAAACTGTAATAAAAAGTCATTACGATAAAAAAAAGAAAAAAAAAGAAAAGGTAATTATAAAATACATCGAAATATTATTATACATATATTATTTATGATTTTTATCTGTTTATTACTCGAGAGTTAAAAAATGTGACGTAACATTGATATCTAAGATGTAAAAATTAAAATGTTTTGATAGTTTGTATTAAGTGCAATACGAGTTACTAGCTACATTACTTAACTAAGTAATGTATTATATGTAGGTATGTTAGTATAATATTATTATTAATAAAATAGTTTAATCACGTACATGAATATTCATAAAAAAATAATGACATGGTTATTTTGTTTTAAAATAATTCAACACATTACACGGTTGGTTAAAACTTAAAATATTAATCATATGTTTATGAAAACTATTATACTTTTATGTCTACGTTCCATGCAGTTTCCAGAGCCCTCCCCATATAATATATTCTTCGTACTTCTCATTATGTATTCTCTTAAGAATTCTCTTTTTGCCATCATTTTCTTTTTTAGCATGATATCATTTATATACATATCTACAATACAGAACCCTATTACACTCACCATCTCTCTCTTTTTTACATTTACTTAAGCATATTAAATTTTACGGTGTTATCATTAGTAATTCTGTTACGTATACGATATTATGTAACATATAAATAATATATGCTTGCATGTTGTTCTAAAGCAACGCGAATAAGTTAGGAGTTTTAGGACTGTCATCATTGTGAATTAATTAAAATGACATCCAAAAACAAAGGGTGATAGTTAGAAAAACTACATGATCAGCAATTTCCGTTTTTAAACATGGTATAAGTGAATATATTATAAATATTTTTTTAAATTATATAATTAAATATAAATACACGCACAGATACATATATGTATATATTTATGTACTAATATTTAATCAATATTTTGATACTATCTGATAGAAATTTTATTTGGCTAGGACAATACAAAAGAATACAATTTACAGCCCCCGTACATTAAATAATATAATATCTTTACTATAAATTCAGGTATTTTTCTCATTTATTTAACACAACAATGACAGTAATTCCGTACATGCTTTAACTATAGTACATTATTTTACTGGTTTTTAATTAAACGAGACATGTAACTTAAAAGTTTTAGAAACCTTGTACTTAGGAACCATTCTCTGAGAGCAAAACACAGGTGTACAACTATAATAATTTCATTGCACTAAATAAGATACTAAAGTAGTATTACATTTTGAGAATTTGATGGAACTAATTAACATTAGAAAAATATGTATTTTTAAATTAATTTAAAAATGCATGTTTTTATATCCAACGAAGATTTCAGATATATTATTATATTATAATGACATTAAAGATAACAATAATAAGATAAATCTGTATATACATCATTATAAAAATTTTAATATAATCAATGACATATAGTTATTTATCATTTATTTTAAGATGTATTTTGTTGTTATTATGTAAAACTAAAAACTGAACATATAATACGATAGTCGGGGAAAAAATATAAAACTATGATTCTACTATTTTTATTATTATTAATCATTAACATAAATTTAATAGTATTAACTATAACAATTTTCCGTTAATAGTAATTCCATAAACATAAACATGCTTTAATTAAAAAATTATATATTGAAAGACATTCGACAAACAAAGTTAAACGATGTGCCTAGAGGTTTAACAAAAATTTAATTATTAAAAAATAGAATAATATATTTTCCTTGTTCGTAGTATAATAAAAAAATATAATGTAGTTGTAAATAGAAAAGTATTGCTATGCTGTTGCTTGCTATTAATGAATTTATCGGAAATTAAGATAATTTTAGTTTTTTAGAAAATAAACAATTATATGTTTATAATAAAATAGTATCTAATTTAACTGAAAATATATACTCATGACTATATCTTTATATATATATATATAGTATATTTATATTATTTTACTTATGATGGTTAGTTTCCAAATAACATTAGAAAACTAGAAAATGTCGTGTATAAAAACTTATTTAAATGTGTCTAAACTAAACAGTTGCATACGTGATGAGCTAGAAAATTAGTAGAAGAACAATGTTTGCTCACTGTTTCGATAGAGCATTTTAATGATGTATATAGTAAGTACCCAATGAACGTAAAAGTAGTGTAGAACTACAACTTATGTTCTAACTAGAGCGCTGTCAACAAATACACTTTTGAGATACGAATTGTTATTTCGATTTTTTATGACTATCAAGCGAACCGAACAAATTTACTAGATTTCTATTAAAAAAACCAAGTACTTATTGGATTTACATGAATATGGAAATGTGATAAACTAATATTATATAAAATACGATTTAACATATCGCTGTGCGATGTGTTTTGATTGTTACGGCAAAGTATTGAAAATTGAATTTTTTATAATGGGGTTTTCATCATTCACCGCAAAGCACTAATACCTACTTCGACACATTTTCATCTCCAATAGATACTTTTTTTTCTTCACTTTTTGTTAATGGTTTTTCTGTCGAATCCTACGACAATTTTTATTCATTTTGGCCAATGAAAAGTACGGTCAGAGTAAAGCAGGTAGACGCGTTCGGTAATACATCAACTTACTTATATACGCGTACGTACGCTCACATATGTTTGCTCCTCCATTAGCAGAACTCCATCGACCATAACATGTGTACACATACATACACACTTACATACATATACACCCATACACGAAATTTCGTCGTACTCACATATTTGTATGGAAACCTTATTCTTATCTCACACTTTTTGGAGAAAAAAAATACTTCTTGAAACGAGAAAGTTTCAATTTATTGTACCTCTAATCTCATAACGTACACTAGCCCTCTTTTGTGTACTTAGTGCCATAATGCAATAATTTGCAATATTAGTAAACCTGCAGTATTCACCCAAACGAGGATCGAGAACATGGTGTAGATAACAAATAGATGAAACCGATGAAATAAATGTTGCGATTAAACAAAATTGTACAACTGTAGACTGTTGCATGGTATCTAAGTAAGAAATACAAAGCCGGAGCACCGACACTAGTTTTTAAAACATTAATCTTTTTAAAATTCAACTATTATGAAGTGCGCAAGATGTGTCTTACATAAATCTGATGTTTAAAAATATAGCTATGAATGATGATGGTAATATATTGTTATGTGGACATAAATGTTCTAACGATTAAATATTATTGAATCGTCTTGTGAGACTATCTGTACGTATTTGTTTACGAACAAAAGGTTTCCATATCATTGTTAACATAGTAAAAATCTAATCAAATTTTTTATAGCGAATAAAAAAATTGCCCTACGCTATTATTTCTTATCTACATACGCAATTTGTTTGTGTTACAAATATTACAATTTAGCGACTAATTCTAGAAATGTAATATTTGTATGTTTTGAATTTTTAATCACACATAAACAAATAAAAATACATACATGAAATTTATGTCATTAACGATAAATTATTTTATGAATCAATCTCATTTAAATTAAAATATATACCTATTTAACCTGTTATTCTTCTAAGGATTATAACAGTTCGTTTAGGACCATCGCCGCTTCCAATACACTCTTCTATCTCTTTATATTAAACGTTGTTTTCAAATTTAGAAACGATTTAATTTTATTTTCTTCAAATATCTATCTGCATATCTAACTACATATCTAACTGCATATCGTGCATCTCCACCGAGGCCTGCCTCTTAGTATTTTTTCCCCAATGAATTGTTTCCGGTGATTTTCTTAATGAGTCTCCTTAGCGAGCCATCTACTCGCCATTCATATCCGGTACAATCCAGCTACTTTCTAACTGAAAAATTAGGTAAACTCAGCTTACTATACACCTGCTGTAGATGTGCATATGTTCATTCATAAAAACTAATTAGGTGGTTACTGTATACTGGTCTATATTATATTTCCCTCAGTATTTTTCTCTTGAAACACTGCATTCTTTCTTCACCTTCTTGAGTACTATACCACGTCACGCATAAGTACGTCACTGTGGCTTCTGTTCACTGTATATGCATTATAAGCGCTCTTTTGTATGCCTTAACAGTAACTTTGTTGAGAAAATTTCACTCATTGTGATGTAACGTCTATTTTCCACATTTAGTCTCACCCTAATTTCATTATGCTTAATGTTTTTTTTTAATTTATGTTAGTTTCCAAGTATTTTAAGTCCTCTAATTACTCATAAGTAAACACGAAAAGTCAAATGTCAACATCATATATTTAGTCTTGTTTTCATTCACTACTAATCCCATATTGCAGATAGATTTTATTAGCTCTTTTGTGTTTTAATCAACGTCGTGTTTGGATTTTCTAGTAGAAATATGTCATCTGCTTAGGAAAATAGTGTATAAGGTCCTATTAATTATATTTCTTCCATGTCCGGCATATTTTTCACCACCTTTTCAAGGACTAGTTTAACATCACTCGTAGTAATACATCACCCGGTCTTAGCCCAGTCTTACATTCAATTACTGTTAATAATTTTCTTACAAAACATACTTTACAATAGATTTATCCATTCCACATCCGAATTATTCTAACTACCTATTACAACTAATAAGAATTATACGTTTTGTGAAATTGAATGCCGATTTCCAAGTATCCATTAAAAAAATATATGTCATCGTGGTTATGTGTAATAATTTTTAACAAAAAATAAAAGACAAAAAAAAATTATTTAACACTTTGTGACATGGTATAGTGGATTTTCTAATCATATGTTCGGGTTCATTTAAATCCTCTATAACGTTACATGATCTTGAGCAGTTAATCGTATGGGATTTATCTGGTAATTTTTATAAGACACTGAAATGTTATGTAAAAACAGTGTTTTATTTTAACTGAAAAAATAAAAATAATTATAGTAGATTAGTTATGCTATAGTATATAGTTTTATATTATAAAATATAGTATTTTTCAAAGCAAAAAAAATAGTAGACGTTACATTCACATGTTTTGATCCGTATTACATGGGTACCATATGTGTTAGCTTTAATAAAAGAGTGAACTTTTAATTTGGTAGTGAGTTATGAGTTACAAACTTATTGAAATTTTAAAATTGCATACATACTTGGTGATTTTGATTTTGAATATTTTTAATTAATTTTAATATATGATTAGTTTAAAATGGAATTATATAATATACAATCATTATGTAGTATATACCAATAAATAAATAAATTAAGTTGAAAATTGTATTTTATTTTAATTAAATTAAATGTTAAATTTGAAAAATTAATTGAAATAAATTATTGGCTATTAATTATTTTGACCAAATGTAAATTATTGACAATTAAAAACAACAAATTACTTCATCAAAATATATCGATTTAATGAATAACTACAAATTCAGATATATAAATTTCTATGTATTTTATTTTATTGGTGTTATTCATGTTATCTTAACGTTTGGGTAGAAACTATAAACATAATTATTTATTTAAATTTAAATATTACTATATTTATGTATTAATGTATAGCCAGTTAACTAATATAATTAATATAGAAAAGTCAAACGGTGAAGTTATTTATTATTAAAAAAAAAAAAATAAAAAAAATTATGATTGGTCGAGATTGTAATATCAGTGTTTTTTTGATTTTACAATATATTATGTTTCTATACAAATATTAACATTTAATATAATTTATTCGATTTTTTTTTTAAAAAATGTTCTTCATATTGTATTAAATTTAAAAAAACAATAAACGAGTGTGCTACAGCTATTTCTATGTACACAAAAGTGATTGATCTGCACTATGAATTATCGTTTCTAATGAAGAGAATTATTAAGACGGTGCCGAACGGAGAAAGCTTTTCCGTTTAACTTCAGTGTAATTTAATAACTTAGTACTTAGTAATTATTTAATACTAGTTAGTATATCGTGCAACTTGTTGATGCTGGACCATTCGCTCGTGCCCTTATTTAGATCGTATTTACAAACGGTGAAATGCATTTACATTACGAATCTAATATAGATGTAAAGATAGATCTTTGTATTATATTGTTTTTATATTGACTTTTTACAACAATAATATTATGCAGTTTTAATAATGTCCATTTTATACTGACGGTCGACGGATGTTTACTACATAAGTTGGTACATATGAACGGCGGATGAATGTGAAAATAAATAAAACTACATGTGCAGCAATAAAACACAAATATGGTGGATGCATAATATGTGTACCACGACCTTTGCGCATATGCTTATACACACACACTATATATATATATATATATATATATATATATATATTATGTTAGGTATATCATATTATATATTATATATTATTATTGACATGTGTAATATTGGATACGTCTCCGCGGAGCAGCGCATATACAAGAAAATAAATAAAATGCCAGTCCTTTATATTATGTGAGCTCCGGACCCCCGAGTATTTCCGGCTTTAGACCCATGTGCGTGTACGGTTATTCGTGTACGTGTGGTTGTGTTCACACGGGTGATGTTGGCTTCGGGAACGACATCGTCGAAAGAGATCGTCTTCAGAGTGCGTGCTGTATGAGAGAAGGGTGGTGAGGCGGAGGATAAAATTGAAAGCGGAAAATAGGATAGACGGTTTCGGATACCATGCGTATGTGTGTATAATGTATATACAGCATTATAGTTTCGACGGTGGTGCGGGCGATTTCTCTTTTCCTCTCCTTGTCGAAATACGAAATGTAAAATCTATAATTTATGCATCGGAACAGGCCATGTTATCTATCTTGTACGTATGTACGATAGAGATATCCGACTGGTAGAGAAAAGCGGAGAGTGACATTGCAAGAGAAAGAGATAGCGTGACTGAGAGGATAAATAGTGTGTGGGTGCCGCGTGCATATGTGTCGTGGCGACGAGCCCAATTGATGTCACGAAAACGATTTAACACCAACCCGCCCAAGGTACATCCAATTCTGCGGTAGTAATGTTCGCATAGATCCTACACTTCTGCCGGGAAAAAAAGTTGCATCCAATTTTACCTGTCACACTGCTGCCCCGATGTTTTGATGGAGCTAACCCAATGTGTCAGTACTTCCATTATGATCTGACAAAACTTATCTGTTTTCCTAAACCATCATTAACGCAGTCCAAATAATAAATGAATATTTTATTACAATTCGACTGCTAACCTATTTTCTGTTTTTTATAAATTCTATATTTTTACAGTACTGTTAAAGCATAGTATTTAATAAGCATTTACATAACTTAGAATCTTTAAATTAAAAATCGATGAATATTAATTGCTGAATGGTGTATTCCTAATTATTATTTTTTTTTATGGAAGTTACTAAATATTATAATAATAGATATAAAAAAAAATAAAATTAAAAAATTAAAGCTGGTTCGTTGAAGACACTAATTAATTACGTATCACTGTTATTTTATCACTTAAAGTTAAAATTAATTGCTAATTCTTATTAAATTATACCGTTATCTTTCATTGCAAATTAATTTAATTGAAATTTAAATACTTTATATACATATATATTTTATATTTAAATAATAATATAAAAATCAAGTAAAATAAATATATTTATAATAGTATCTATTTACTATTTAGAAATGTCTTAGATAACTGATAAGTGTTAAGATGCATTATATAACGTATTGATTAATATTATTATTGCATGTTATAAATATGTCATTGTAATATATTATTACAATAAATACCATAAACGCAATAACATTTTATTTTCATCATACTAATATAATATATTTACAAAGCTTACATCATAAATTTATATAAATTTAATTTTAGTATAATTTTTTTTTTTTAATTTGATAATTTTTTGTGCTTTTTTCACGACAAATATTGTAATGTCTAAAATATTCTACCCGGTGGTATCCATTTATTAATGATCCTAAATTGAAGATTGTTATTTTCTTATGGAGTCGTATTATATTACAAAATGTCCATTCATACCAGCTCATCTACCAAAAATCCGTCGACCGTCTTATGTGAAAAAAAAAATAAACTGAATATATTTAATTGTTATTATTATACGTTTGAAACTTGTCAAAACTAAAAAAAATTAGTTCCTCGAGAAAATAAATATACCAATTCAGTGTTGTTCGTTTTCCATATTTCCTTAATACGTATTTAAGTAATAATATATTCAAATTGTTTTATACGCATTGCAATACTTAGTGCAATACATGGATGTTGTATATATTGAATATAAGAGCAAACGGTTTACGATATATTAATAGTGCTCAAATACGGGACTGAAGATTTGTAACGAGTAACGACTAACGATTATAGAACAAGTCGTACGGGAAATATATCAGTGTCACGCACAAGAAGGTTTCATATAGGTTAGGTACCATTAGTGTTTCGGGTTGAGGATGCACATTTTAATGTGAAATTACTGAGGGTGTTGGCAGGGTATGTAGAGCAAAGAGCCACTTGTCTTTGTGAAATTGAATCAGTGGGTTGTAAGCACTTAACATTGACCCTTTTTAAAAATTTTAAAGTGTGTGCTAGTTTTTAAGAGTAAAATTATTTTGAAATTGATATAAACATCAACATTTATGAAAACTCGTTTGTATATTGTGATTTCATAATTAAATTTATTGGAAATATTCTTTTAGTTTATAAATATCAATAGTTTCATAACTCAATATTCGAAATACTTTTTTAATATCGTGGTTGTCCGTCGAATACCTGAGTTATGTGTCCCCTTATACTAATACTAAGTTTATAAGGAACAAAAACTGTCAAAAACTTGTTCACAGCTTGGAAATAATTGACTATTGTATGTTATTTATTAGTACCTATTTAAAAGTGACATTTCAAAAACATGTTTCAAGAAATATTTTTTATTGCAATACAAACATTAAAACCCTAAGTTTGTGTTGATTCAACAAAACAGAATCTGAAATAATTTAAATTGTTATGAATGTAAACAAACCTTGCGTGACTTTGATCAAACTAAACACTACGTATTTCTCTATTTGATGAAAAGTAATTATTCATTTTTTCTCCGTAATAATAATTTCATGTAAATCTACCGAACGAAATGAGTCGTCGAATTAAAATATCGCCGTCAAATGTTACAAGCGTTTTTTTTACGCCTCAAACTATTTTAGTTGCATTAAATTTTCCGCTCTGTTGCTTTTAACACGAAACGGGGTGGATTATTTGAAAAAAAAAAAATAAGCTATACTCTAAATTTAAGAACTACCCGGCCCCTCTAAGCACATTTTAAAATACAATCCGTTTTAATGGTTCTTGTCTGTGGTGGGTAAAACCCATCAATTACTTTTTCGTTTAAAAACCACGGTGGATACATACGCATATTATATGCATGGATATTCACTTGGCCTTGGGCGAAACGTCAATCTCTAACAACCATGAAATTGATTTTTGATGTTGTTATAATATCGCGTGTACCGTTTTACACCTAAATGGCTGTATATGTTCGTGTCAAAACCCGTGTCGACGCGCAGCGGCGGGCCCAGACGTGTGGTTTTTATGGCCATAAACACTCAAGGACTTTTTAATTTTTACTCCAAACGTCACAGTTTTGGCATTGATGCTTGATATTATTATTATTATTAATTTTAAAACTATTTTATCATAATGTTACACATCAGTACTGCCAAACGGTTTCAAATAATTAATTTCGTCAGCCCCGCAAGTTCCCTTCAAAATAAAAATATACACATACTATTGTTGTCTTTGTAAAGCTGCCGTGTATTTTTTTTCCGTATTATTTAATCTCGGAAAAAAAATATACAACGTTAAAACGAATTATTCTCGACGTAGTATTTTTATTATAAATGTGCTACATTTATTCTGCTGAAAAACTTGTTTACAGTACACAGAAAGTAAGCTGATTTACAATTTAAGTATTATTGCGATATTATCAAAACTTTTGTTAACAAATCCACTGGCAATATTCAATATTTATACGGATATAACCGTTCACATCTGTGAACACTACAGTAGTTTTTTTTTTTTTTTTTTTAAAACAAAAATATACGTATACAATTGTAATGTGTGAAAAATCTATTGTAATTTTGAAATATATAAAAGAAATAGAAATTGCAATAAAAGCATTGTCAGTATAAACGAAGACGGTATGATAAATTGATTTATTTATGTACGAACTCATATTAATTTAGTGTCAAATTTAAAAACGTTGAAAAATAAGATACATTATTATTAGGCGGGTATTATTCATCTCTAAAACTGTATAAAGAATAATAAAGACAACGTATATATGGTTTATTTTAGTACCTATGCATAACTGTGAGCATAATCCAAAATTAGTAAAAAAAATTAAACTATATTTTTATATATTATTATCTTTTACTGTTTTCATTTTGTGAGTTATAGCAAGCCTACTGCAATTATTTTCTTATAATATCAATTTTTGTTGATTTTAAAATTGTAAAATAATATTCTACTGCAATAATTAATATGTTTATGAATGTCATGTACAGTTTATTCACTGATTTCAGATATATGGTCTATATAAATAAAAAAATATATAAAATAGTAACCTACTATAAATTGTTATACAATTGTTTTTAAAATGCACGTCTGTCGGTTTTTATATTTTGTCAAATCAAAATAGATATAGTAAAACAAAAGTGAATTATATTTTCTATCCGTATTAAATACCGAATATAACAGTGCGTACTAACTTATTCCCCCGTCCTTATAAATAATTAAAAAAAAAAAAAACTGATTGTGTACACAAATCCGTATTTTTGAATGTCACCGACAACCGACAATTTGTTTTTTACGTTTAATTTATCAGGAAAACAATATCTGTTCGGATATGGTCTTCGGTCATATTTCGCTCACCATTTTTTTTCTCTGTGCCAAACGTAATCAATCATCGATGCGTCATGGCGATGACACATGATAGGGGAAAAAAAAACTAAACTCGTGTTCAGCAACGGTGTTACAGCCGGGGATTATGAATTATTAATAGGCGTCATCGTAATTACACGGAAGGTGCCTGGAATGTCAAAAAATTCAGGAAAAATGAACACGAACTACGGCTTTCAAAGGGTTTACGACAGGAAAATATGATGAAGAGATAAAGTTTAACGTATTTCTAAAGCATTCCCAAAGTACCCGCTCGACAAAAAAAATGTATCTACCAATTTTACAACGGTTTCACCTTTAAAAATCATTATTGTATTCTTAATATATTTATTTGCTAAGCACACAACTAAATACAGGCAAGATATTAAGTACTACAATGATTTAAGTTATTTTTGATAATATGTTAAAAAACTTATCAATATCTATAACAATATAATTTTGATATTTTTTAAGTTATTTGAAATCATAACGTATTTGTACTTACGAAACAATATTTATCTCAATGGCTAGAAATGGTACTTATTGGGACAAGCTACAACCATAAATATTTTATCATGTATCACATTATTTATAGTAAATACATAATGTTATAAAGTTTTTTTTAATTAAGAATGGTATATTTAACAACATGATTTTTCTTATCCTACCTGAGAAGTTAAATTTTATTTATATATGCATTTACATTCTACAAATTAAAATAAAAACGATTTTTTATCCTTAGAAATAAATTCAAACTTATTGCATTGAATCTGCTCGTGGTTTACACAGTGTTCAATTTAATTTCACTTTGTCTAGTCGAATTTAGAACTTTTGTAAAACTGGCATTAATATACTTGAATTATTTCTGTTAAGGACAGCATAAGGGGTCAATTACTGACCCTTGTTGTGTAAATTACATCGAAAATTTTAATGTATACAGAACACTATCGTTGTGTACCTACCGAACTATTGTACTTAACCTGAATTAACGTTCACAGACTCTACATTAAGTATTTCAAACACGTATCGTCTTTAAAAATGTTCGCGTTCAACTATTTTATTTTTTAATCGTAATTTATATACTCACCCAATATTCCCAGTCTGTAATTTATGGTGACTACGACTAGACCACCATAGCTTGCCAAAACTGTACCATCGTATGGATTCCCTGAATTCCATTCGTACGATTCACCATGTATGAACACGAGCACGGGCTTCAGTGGTATTTTGTCCTCACTTCGAAAATTCACTATGACATAAAATAAAATTTTAATTAGAAAATTATAAATTTCATTTAAAATTAAACAATTTATACATTTTATTCAAAAGACAATTAGTTTTTATTTACACCACAAATATATATCCAAAGTTACACAATAGGATGGGTACTATCATGATTTAAATCATCTATAAATGCTGGCTCAGTTTAAAATAAAAACTATTTTTTTATTTAATTGATACATCCAATGAAGATTGTTACTATTTTTTTTTTCCTATACAAAATTTGTATCTACTCAGTTTAATATATTAGTAATTTCACAAATCGAATACTTTTCAACCAAATTCTTAATAAAACGTATTTGTCCTTAGTGTTCTGCATCAATATTTTAGTTTTGGCTTGAATAAAAAAAACTACCAAATTACAGTCTAGAAAAAAATAAATATAATATATACATATTTAACACTTTGTTCTAACAAGCAAATTTTTTTTTACACTTATTCGATTAAAAAAATATATATATTATCACCGTAAAATTATTTACATCATGTGAGACACATAAAATATAAAACACTAAAGACTAAACTGTATAATTTTGTAAACAAAACTGCAACTTTTGTTGCCTTTCTATCGATTTTGGGTTTCGTCCAAAGTTTTCCCGTGATGGCCAATTATATCCAAAATTCAGTAAATTCTCATTAGCTTCAGACTTAATTTTTTTAGCTGCCCTTTTTTCGAGTTTTAATCTTGTATCAATTAGTGAAACCAATTATCGAATAAAAAATAAAAATAAAAACTCTTACATATTATCCGTCTATATACATCTGGCTCTTGAATATTAAAGAACTGCGAAGATTACATAAATACAAAAGTTAATTTAAATGTAAAGTTTACAAGCCGAGTCGTTATGACGTCGTGTAACGACTCCAGTATACGTTATTATTGCGATATTATACTTTCGACAAATTAATATAAAATATGTTAATTATTCCGAAATAAAACTCGGTAGTAAACGCCGTAGCGAAGTATTTATTGTTCAAGTATAAATCTCTAGATTTAATTGTCACGTCGTTTCGATTGTACGAACACTGTAAACGTATTATACTATTATGTATTGTTACTATTATTATAGTACGCCGAGGGAGTGCTAATGAGCAAAACAACGGTTGTTTCCGCAGCGAGCACTACGATATTGTACATTATTATCAAAAGTGTCCGCAGGGCGTAGATAGGTATACTGTGTCGCGACAACGACAACGACAATGATGACACGACAATAATATAATAACATAACAGAGCGATCGGAATACGTCAGAGAAAACTGTGACGATACGCGGGCGACGGATTTCGAATTTCCACATGACGTATATATCATCATATCGTTTTCGTTATTATTTATTTTTTCGGGTATGTTCGGCTCTGCGGAGCTGTCGGCGACGCGGGCCATATGCCGCCGGGCGACGTCGCGTTCGAAGCGTGTCCGGTGCACAACACGACCGATGGAATTCGGAAAACGCAAAAAAAAAAAAAAATGCGAAAAAAAAAATTTGAATCCGACCCGACTGCCGGACGAACCGAATCGCAGCCGGCGGGATCAATCGTCGGCAACCGGAGGCGGTGGCGTGCGATGCGCGGAGAGGGGTTTGCGTTCAAGTACGCCCGCGGACTAATGGCCGGCCCTGTAGGGAATATCATAATGATATCACATACCGTCGACCCGTGAAATCAATTTGCTCCCGAATAGATTTGTGACCCCTGCTCGCGAAGGGGTGGGGGGTTGTTTTTTGGGGGGGAGGGCCTTAAATTCGTTTACCGGAAACTGCAATAATGATGACAAATAATGGACGGGGTCACCGCCGCCGCCGCCTTTACCTCCACCTCCGCCACCGTAACCGTACCTACAACACCGCCGCCACGTCCGTAGCCATCGACGACCGTAGTTGTTGTGTTCGGTCACGTTTCATTAACACGGTTGTGGTCGCGGGTTTTACGCGCATCTCGTGGGTATCGTTGACGTGCAAAACCATTCTTCTTCCTGTACGGCCGCCACCGCCGCCGACCGCCCGCTCGGAAACCCCCGGCCTACCCGCGACACAAAAACAACTGGGCCGGCAAAATTGACAACATTAATACATTATAACCGCGCGACCATTGCCGCTGTTTTTCTCTCGCATCGACAATTGCTCTCACGCCGTCCAATAGAGCACGACGTATATTATTATAGTTTTGAAAATTAGGTAACGTATATTATATTATTGTTCTAATAGATTATAAATAGGTATGTACGTATATAGGCGGTATAATAATATGATTATAAGTAGATTTTTTTATTTTTCAATAAACAGATGGTTTATTGTTACGGAATAATTATTACGGTGTATTGTCTTTAATATTTTTAATTAATTTTTAAACAAAGCTCGGGGTTAAACGAGATAGGTTTTTTTTATTATTTTCATAATATGTCATAACTACTAACAAAACGTTTACGCTTCAACTTTATACCATTCACTGGTTTTCGAAATCATAATTTTCGTTGATTTTTTTCAATGATGCTATTAACCTATACATAATATTATATTACTAACGTTTTTCTCTCTCTCTAAATTATAAAAAAAAACCTTTTTAATTTTTGTACATTAAAAACCCGAGAATGGTTTGTATGAAAAATATTCATTATGGCGTTTGCATTCCATTGATTTAGGTTCTCGTATAGCTGATACATAGTAATTTGTGAATACGTAGTTTACAGCTTTTAAATGATTACATTTTGTGTGATAATTATTTAGAATTTCAGTCAACCGTAGAAAAAAATATGCATTATTATTTATACCGCAAAAGTTACTTAAATCTTAATATATAAATAGTTATTGTTTTTAGCACATATAATAATGCGTTGTGTTGAAATATAACAAACTAATTAGGTATATTAGTAAATTGTTGAATTTTAAATTGGTAGAATTGTTTAAAAAAAGACTTTTCTATAAGAAATTACATATAAACAATTAAAAAAACTCTCCAACTATAATCAGAATATCAATATTGGTAGATGATACAATATCATTTTATTATTCAAAATGTTTTATTTTAGTTCAATGTTCCTATCAAAAATTAGTTTATTACACAATAAATTTACTTTTATTTCAAAATGTAAAAATGACCTAATTTAAAAATGAAACGTGTATATCAATATATTTTAATTTTAATTCATAGATTTACTCTTTTATTATTATTTTAAAAATAATAATACATTCTATACAATAACACAGCAGATTCACTTTTAAAAAGTCGTAATGGACAAACGGTTGCTACATTTCATGGTAGCACAACATTTTTAGTAATGACAGAATGTATTTAATTAAAATAACCAGCTAAATATCATAATTGTACATGAACTCAATTTATAAAGTTTTTATACTTTACAGAGAAAAATAAATCATTTTTATATGTAAGTGTTTGTAACATTTGAGCCATTTTTAGTTTTTAATTATTTGTTATTATTATCATTGTGCTCTGACACCATTAAACTATTTTATATTTTTTAAATTCAATTTCCGTTGAATTCAGGAAAATATAATTACATTGGTGTAGAATATTGGCATGTGTGATAATTTATAATTTATCTTTTTGACACAATGTTATCTTTCAACTGCCAATTTTGTCCTTTTGACTCACTATTTTAACACTAACGAATACGCGCATCACCGGAGTGTCTATTTCCCCTCACAATAACCATCGAAATAACCATATATAAGAACATTATTTTGTTAGATCATTCGTAATTCAATTTCGTTCATCAAAGGCAACGACATCCATGTACTTACCTCCGGGACAATGAAAAAACGAAAAAAACTGTCAACATCGGTGAACGAAATAAAAACTCTACAGTTATCAAACATTTTTATCTAACACCTTAAAAATATTACTTCTCGTATATCAGTAGGTATTTTTAAAAAAAAACTCAATTGTACATTCTATTTCATTAAGACGACAACAGAAAGAGATAATAACAGAAATAAATTACTAAAAATCCTTTTAGACTCTACTGTTCTAAAACTATAAATGTTTATTTAATGAAAGAAAAGCACTCTCAACCATACGATTTCAATAAATGCATAAATATAGTAAATATTATAGTCTTAAATATAATGCTGAAATGAGCTAAAAACAAAATCAAGGATTATTTTAATTATATATAATTTTACATTTAACTTAAACAATTATGCATACAACAACGTAAACTGTCTGTTTCAAAACACCACAATGAATAAATTACTTACATTTTATTCATTAATATTATTTAAACATCAAACAGAGTGCTTTTATTAAACAACTCAATGAGATTTACTCGCTGGAATGTTTTAGATATATATAAATGAGATCATAGCGCATTGTGTTAAACAAGACGTGCATTAAGTTTAATATGCAAGTTACTGAGTCCGTCATTTTCGTATAACTAATTTAAAATAAAGTTAATGGTTCTTAAAGATGATTGATACTTAGGCTATTAAATTTACTAAACATATTTATAACTCTAAAAACCCAAATTATATATGTATCAAGTCATTATTTTTAATCTAACTAAATATCGGCAATTGGTTCATTTTGTGTTGGTCCAGAACGATGGTTGTCACACCTAATATAAATAATAATTTATATTCTATACTGTTATCTATATTGTATGATAGCCTTTTTTAAAGTAAAAGGAATAGTTATACCGATTAAACCAAAGATTTTTAATCTGTTAGTTAGCAAAATAAATAAATAATATACAATATATCTTTAACAACTTAAGCTGTTAAGTATATATTTATTCTAAATTTAAATTTATTATTTTTTTGTTTTGTAGAACATTTCGGTGGACTGTGTGAATACACATGGGTTATAATGAATGATAATTATAAATGAATTGTTTTTATTTTAAATTCTTAATACTAAGAGTATAAAAAACAAAAGCTAAAATCAAAGAATTTTGTTTTTTAACAGTATCCACCAATACACATGTATGAGTTTTATATTCCGACGAGCTTATAATTTATTATAATATACACACACACTTATACATATATATATATTGTTTAAAAATCTAAAATATTTCAAATTGTAAAAGATTTCAACGACATATTATGTACATTTACCGAATTTTTCGGTCCAAAACATCTTTGTTAAGTTAAGCCTATAAGCTCGACGTAGACTTTGATTGTACGATTGAAGATTTTCGACAAATGATTGAAAACGATTTGTTTTCTCCTTTAGCAATACTGATAAGAAACATACGATTTACTTTATTTAGATTTCTGTATGTATTAGGTTTACAAATTGAAATCATTTATATGATACAAAAAAATTTAAATATTATGTATATATCTTAACCTTCAACAAATAATAATATATAACGTTTAGTCGAAACATAAAATGTTCTAAAATTCATAAAAAGTTTGAACATCGCGTTGTGAATATACTGTTATAAAGTAGTAAATAGATATTCAAACCTAAATTGAATTTAAATTTTAGAATTTATGATGAACTCAGAATCTTGTGAATAGATAACTAACTATGTATAATATACGCAATTCACATATTTATTTTAAGATAAATGTTGGGAATCACTGTTAATCACTAACGATTTATACATATTTAATTTAAGTTTTATAGTAAAATGAAGATGATGATGTTATATTATTAGTATTTAGGTAATACTATATTTTTGTTGCAATATTTTATTATGCGTGAGAAATATTAAGTTTTCAGCAAAACCACATACACAAGAACACCGTAGCGATAGTTTAAGAGTGAAGTATATTGCACTAGTTGTGGTACACCAACGAAAAAAGTTGAAAAATGTAGTTGGGTACACCACCGGGACTGATGAACCTCTAAAACATAAATAGAAATGAAAAGAGAATTTAATTAAAACAGGCCACATTTATTTCTGGGCCTAGTGTTGTATTGATTGACGTGTCAATTATTTCGGGGTTGTAATAATCATTTATATAACTTATTCACAGATTGACCCGTCGGATGAGAATTGTTGTGCCCGATGCAGACATGCAATTCACTTCTAAGGAACATCTATAAAATTGAAAAATAATATTGACGGTATTTACCTTTTAACTTATTTGAGGTAAAATAAAATTTATATTATTCGTAGAAATACGTCTCTAAATTTCCAATGATGTAGTGTATGTGATTTATTAGTTTATTTTTTATTTTTAAGAAAATATATTATCATTATTATATCAATATTAAGAAATATTTAATCAACGTTCATTATTTTAAAAATGTATTAAAATGTTTAATTAATAGTCACTTTTTTTTTAATTGTAGACAGAAATTCATAGTTATTTACATCAGAAAAACTTGGAAAATTTAACATTTTGTGGCAACTTAATTTGTTAATAAATGCAATAATATTTATATGCACAAGTAAAAATTAATCTAGATAATATTATTATGTTATAACAATTTTAATAACCAAAAATAATTTTATACATATTGTAATATTATACATTTTGTAATATTATACATTCATTGTTTCTAACTTATGAACCATCTTTATTTATAATTAATTATGCGTTTGATATAAAAAAAAAACCTTTTGTTTTACATAATGTTGGATTAATTCTTTTTATTCTGTAATTATATGTACTCCTACAAACGCTTAAAATATATTAACCATATATTATATTACAAGATGGTTATTTATTTTCTCATAATGACGTATTTATATATATAAATATGTTTATTTTAATTGAGCAACTCAACGATTACCTTTTATCATATTACAATATTTTCAACATTTTATTTTTGATAACATAATAATTTTAGAAATTTGTTTAAATTATTATTATTTTATGAATATTTTTTTTCTCTGAGGAGAAACAATTTAAAACGTATTATAACATTTGAATTATATTTAAAATAATTAGAAGATATAATATATTATAATTCAATTTTGTTTACATTTATATAAATAAAACACCATCATTAAGTGTATAAAACATCCAAAATTATAATATTTATATATCTAATATATTTAATGAAAACATAAAGCAATTTATCATACATATATCTGCCTAGTAAATTATATTTTATAAAATCCATAATGATATTTCCACGAGTATAATTTCACCGTGACAACGAAAGTCTAGACCAATGGAATAACTGAATTTTTAATAAGTTCTATAACATTATTAATATTCAATAGAACGGCATTATAAACCATTCCAGGGTTGTCGTCTAAACAATAGGAATACTTTTTTCAAAATCGTAGTATGAAACCTTCACACGAATGTAGCAATATTGCCTATATATGACGCCGTGTTACACGTTTAAAAAAGGTGATATAATAACACGATATCGAATTTTTTGAAGTTTTAATCTTATTTGTTTTCTTTGTGATATTATATTTTAAAAGGGTATTGCATAAATAACAGTTTAATTATGGCTTGATACAGTTATATTATTGTTGTGGCCGGCGATTTGCTTAAATATAATAGTGGGATCAGTTATGTGAAATCAATTAAGTGTCTGTAACATATTATATAGTAAATATTATTTTATAAATAATAATTATTTTTTAAATATAATTATTTAAATTTAACTATAAAGCTTTTAAATATAATTATTTAAATTTAACTATAAAGCTTTTAAATAAAATAGGAATTTTAGTTTAATTATTTAGATTTATTGATTGATCTTTTTATACAGGAATTTAGTTTTTAAAACTTAAACTTTTAGTTCAATTAGGTCAAAGTTCTGAAATTAAAAACGTATAATAATTGTTTAATTTAATATCATAGATATTATAGTGAAATAAAACAAAACTAATCTCACATAATCCTGAAAAAAAAAACAATCAAATCTTTTACTTGATACAATCAAACAGAAATATGGTTTGTCTTAAATAAATTGAATTCGAATCAATTAGATTATCATGAGCTTTGTTCAACTTCAAGATGTTACATATATATATAAGTACACTGACTAAACCGTTATTTGTAAATATTTTAATCCCGCATTTTAAGAATTAGTCGGGATTAATATTAGCGAAAAATAATCGATTTAAAATGAATTATCGCACGGTGCTCGGGTCTTCTGAACACCAGTCACGTCCCGAAAGAAAAATAACAAGATACCTAGCTACTATTGATCCGCTACCTCTAAGTTCATTTGAGCCCACGATAACAAAACGATTATTATGTTAATACCTAATGCAATTGCTATGTCTTTTCAGCTATTTGTAGGTACCGGATACAACCACGGTAATATCGTTACACGTGGTGCAACATCCAGTAATCAATTAACCGGAGTTTTCTTCTAAAGGCTCAAATTCCCCACAGGTATCGTAGCTATTGTTGGGTATTCCACACAATGAAGGCTCCATCGGATCGTAACTTACACGCACATAACGTTGTGAGATCTCGCACGTCTGTATTTTCCATTTGTGTCGTAACCATGCTTTTAGAAAATTTTCCACCGTTACCGCTGCCGAAGTAATCTTCGGAAAAAATACTCGACACGTCGTCACAGCGATAACTGCACGTAGTCTCGGCCGTTAGCCTTATAAGTGTGATTGTTGTCTTCCGTATATTAATCCCTACGATATCGTTTTTGACTGTGAGAATAATAATAGATTTTTTATTTATATTTACACACTAGTTCACGCTAAATCATTTTTTTTTCAATTTTGTATTATTGACCTTTAAATTTGTTCACTGTAACTATACATAATATACCATAGAGGCCTACACTAACATGAACAATTGAAATCAATTATACTGATATGTTTTCATTTCTTTATTTCATATTTTTTAATAATATATTTATTGCAGTATATGATGTTTATTAAATTTGTAAGTATAATAATAACGGATATCTAAAAAAGATAGGTTTTATGGAATTAATTGGTTAATAGGATCCGAAAGACGAATAGACTATGCAATAAATGGAACTCGCTGTGTATACATTACATAGAAAATTTCAATTAAACTTATTCAAAAACGGAATTGATTGGAATTCGATACCAATAAAGAATACATATAATACTTTCATTAAAAAATGTAAATATGCGAAATAATTTAGTAAGGTACCCAGTGAAATATTGAATTCACAAAAGTGATTTTATGAAAAAAAAAACTTTGTTTGAGAAATAAAAGTGTTTTGAAAGTTGTATACATTTCATTTTAGAATAAAATCGTTTGCGCATTAGAATACTTGAAATGTATAACGAAATTATACGTTAAATTACGCTTTAATAATACTTAATTAATTATATATTTTGCACGACATAGTTCAGTAGCCAAATAAAATACCAGTTTGTCGTTGATACCACATGTACCTACATTATTGGCGTATAGCAGTTTTGTTTAAAATTAATGTAATATTTTTGTTAAGCTCCCGGTAAATTACGTATTAAAGCTAAGGTAAATTTTCTGTCAAGGGGAAACATTAAGGAGCACAGTCAGCTAAGACCCATCATTTTCTCCGTATTCTCCTCACCAATGTACCCACTATACCACGCTTTCCTGTAAACGCATATAATATCATATTTTCCTGGATCCGGGTCATTAGCTATGTACTAACGGTATGTTCGGAAAACCTGCAAACCTGCTCTGTCCTTAATTTCCTGCGAGTTCCGTTCAAATAATGATCATGCGATTTGCAATTAATTTAATCTCCTCTTCATCCACCACTACTCCTGTGGCAACATTTAAGTCTGTAATTCAAATCTTGGGACGTTTAATTTGGATACTTTCTCGTTGTGGCAATTTACACCAAAGCAGATTTTAACTACCCAACTGCTGCACGTTTTGCTATATTCTTTACCATAACTGATATTAAACTTTATATATATTATAGCGATGCCAATTTATATTTAATAACAAAAATATGTTTGTTTTAGTAAAATTGTACATAGCAATTATAGTTTGTTCATACAAAAATGCATATTTAAAACTGAGTAACGATTTGAACGAAAATAGTTATCTTGTAATTCAATATTAATGGCGATTCAGAGCATCATATGATTTTTCTTTAAAATTATACATGGTTACTAGCAATAAACATTCACGGATCAAAAAACAAATTACGATTTACAGTAACCGCTCTTGTTGACCGCAATCGTTCTAAAATATATCAAGAGGACAATGGTCGATAATGGTAAACCGCTGCTTTTTCAGATCGTCGGAACAAGGAAGAGCCGTATGATTATTTTTGTATTGAATTTCCGTATTTTATTATTATTACTTTTTTTTTACCAAAGTGACACACGGCACATTAGACGGGAGCGATATGACCGACCGGCCGTTACCAATTGTCCTGCCATCACACCATAACGCCGTTGTATATATACGTGTATATGCATGTGTGTACATAAAATCGTATAATAATAATAATAATAATAATATCTACCTCCCTTTTGTCGTCGTTTACGATCTCGTTTTCATGTTGTTTCGATCGAAACGACGCCGCCGACCCGCAAAAGCTTCGGTAACGGAAAACGGACGATAAAATAAAACGGACCACGTTTAATTCACCCGCGGCATCCACGTCTCGTCGTACAATAAAAATTCAATTCTCATCTCGTTCGTTTTTCTTTCCGCACATCGGTCCGTTTATAACGATTTGAATAGGGTTTCCGGTGTGTTAAACACGCGCACATTAAACGAGTTAAAAGTTATGGACTCTCTTTTTTCTTCTTTTATTTTACTGTTTTTATCTTCTACGCACATATCGTTACATATGTATATATATATATATATATATATATTTAGGTATTTATTTGTATATTTATATAATGGCACCTTTTCTTCCCGCGCACCTAGGGAGCACCAGAACCCGCTGCATAGCAGGTAGCCGTGTGGTTATAATATGCGGTAACGCGTGCTCGTCTTTGTTGTGTGTAGGTGGCGTATATCGTTAGCGAGTACGATGATGACTGTCTAATTTATGGCTAGAGGAAACGTTCGCTGTCCAATAGTGTTTAGGTGCGAGTGACACAAATACACTTTCACACGCACGCACATACGTAAATTTACTCTTTCGCTCGGCATACGGACGTGAGAACATTTCGCATTCGCCGTTAATGCTTTCGAGTTTAACGTTTCACATGTGGCAACGACGATGACGACTACTGCGGCCGCGTCGACAGTGACTGCTGCCGTGCCACACCACAAACTCCATTATCGCCTTGTAAGATGCATCCTGTAAGTATAAGCATCCGGTATGGGAACGTTTTCGATACCTCGCACGTGTCCGTCGGGGGTTACCTACCCCAAAAACTTCAGTCGCGAATAACACGTGCTATTACAAATTCTCTCTTATATCAACGCGTGTCCTTGTCCCGTTGGCATCAATTTCAAAACTCCTCGTACTCGGCATAAGACGTCATCCGTTTTCATTGCCACTACCGCTCGAAACGAGTATTAGGATTGTACGGTTTTGAGTGAGTTTTTCTTCTCGTATATGCACCGATGGTATTTTAAGCGAAAACGTACGCTTTTACAATCGCATTATAATGCCGTTCATTCTGTCAACAGTGAGATAAATAGATCACACGACAACGAGCATTACGAACATATTATACCGATAAACTTACCGTAGTGTGATATTGTGTATTATATAATAATAATTATTTGTACGAATATTTTAGATGGACTTTTTTTTTACAGAATCCATTTTTAAAAAAAAAACTTTTACCCCTTATTTCTTAGTTTTAACCTTACCATAAAATGAACTAATTATTTGATTGTATGTTCGAACAAAAGTTTTACCATCCAAAACTACTGAAGTTAAATCAAAATTAATGTTGTTCAGTTCAAAAATTGTATAATTTAATTAAAAATTTTAATTTCATGAACAACAAATAAATGGAATATAATTTATATCAATTTAAGTAAAAAAAAAAAAATAAACTACAACAACTAAAAGTTAGTAAACTACATTATCATAGACCTAACATAAAATGATTTTAAATTATGTAAATATTTCAACAAATTTAACACAGTCTTATTTATTAAAAAAAGAGAATATTTCAGTATTAGAAGCATATTATATACGTTTTAATTGGCATGTTTATAACCATCAGAGTTAATAAGTGTAAAATAAATTATTTATATTAAACTGTATAAGGGGAGTTTTTAAATTAAAATCAATGTTTCATAATAAATCTCATATTGTACATGAGTAAAAATAAATATACACTGTTGAATAAATTACAAATAAGTATACATAGCAGTATATTATGTTGTATTAATCATATTAATAACCAATACTTTTATATTAATTAATTTATCATAGTTATATTAAATTTATATTAATACATTAAAATAATACGTATTATACACTGATAATTAAAAGCATAGTAAATAGTCACTTATAGAACAGTTAGGAATGATTTAACCATCTTTTGTGTATTTAAAAATAAATTATATGCCCAGCTCGTCATTTTTAATAACAAGTAATATCAGAATTAGGTAACAGAAATTTTAAACGTCAATTAAAGGACCTTGTAAAGTAACATGTCCAATTTCTGTCTTTTTGAGCAAGTATTTTTATTTTATTTTTATTTGAATTAGTTTGTTTTAATCTAATGGTCCTTTTTGCAGATACAAGAAAAACATTCAGAACACGCTATCAGTGCTGCCATCAAAAGATGACTGTTCGTTATTATTTCTAGCTGTGTTGGCGCCATACATGTTTTGAAGTCGTTGTGTTATTCGCTTTTTTTGTGGTTACTAGAATTACTATTACCAGCTGTTAATTGCAAACATAAATATATATATTTTTTTTTTGATTTAATGAAAATACAATCATTATTCGTATTATTGTGTAATTTAATAAAATGTGTTTCAAAAAATAATGGTATTATAATCTATTACCAATAACTAGTAACGCAACGTTTAAAATACATTTTTAAAATTCATATTTTTTTATTGATTTTTTGAAAGAATGTTTTATACTTTTATTCTCACACAAACGATAAAAATTTCCTAGTACAAAATTAAAAAGTAACAACGATGATACTAATATCAGTTCAAAATCAGTACGAATGTTAACACATTAAGTATAATTTGATAAAAAAAAAATGAGATTATAATAAATTGTAACTCATTTGTCGTTTGACAAATAATTAATTGTTATTGAAGCTCATTCTAAATTGAAGGAATACAATATATTATACAATAATATCCTTTGAAGTGATCGCACTAATTTATTATGATCTTTTTATTTCTAAACAAAGAGGATTTGAATGTTGAAAGATATATTTTACTCCTTTAACAGTGTAACTTAGATTAGTTAGTTAACTGTATTCAGCTCGAGAGTTAAACTCCACAATAAGAGCAATTTTAAATGGATTACTAAATATTATTGTCGTTTTATAATTGCATTATCTTGTTTTCGATTCTGAATATATTTATTTTAAACTTTGTACACGGAAATATATTCACCTCTTTCATTTTTTTTTCAAACTAAATAGCTTACGGTATTTATATCTAATCCAACTCTAATAAGGAGCGGCTGATTAGCTATCTCAATGCATGCACTAGCCACGTGAACCATGTTTTTGAATTGATATACATAAAATTTTCTTAATAATAATTTACAAATCCTAGACATTTGAGTTTAAACTAACACAATTAAACATGATATAACACTTTAGACTTAGATTTATATTCAATGTCTAAATTATTCATGAAATAATATAATCCAATACCACCTGAGTAACCCTGTTCTTGATGGTAATATTAAAGAAAAAAGGGGTAGTGGAATACCAGATAAACAATTCAATTTATTAATATCTAACGGTGAAATATATTATAATTTATCTGTATGGTAGGATGTTGCCTGCCTAGAGTGATATATTAAAAATATATACTTGACTAGTTTTTGTATCTACTTCGTGGTTCAAACACCACTTCTGGCTATGCAAATAATATAGTGCAATTGTACTCAATTTTTTGAATTCTATTATCCCATGTTAATTCAGAGAATGTGACATAAACGACAAATCAGTAATCTGTAAATTGTTACAATAATTCGATTGACAATTTTGTTTTGAAGGTGATTTCCAATAGAAGATTGGATTTAGTTAGTACTTTGAAGGGTGAAAAGAGTAAAACAATTTGCCGCACTTTTCTTAATAATCAGAGAAAACGGAAAAATGGGAATATTTACTCAACGCAAGTTTTTGACAAAATGGATTTTGTTATTTTGTTGCAACTCAAAGAAAATAAATAATTTAATTATTTGACATTTTCAAAAATATTTATACTACCATTTTCTAAACATACTATAACTATAAAAATATTTTATTAATATTTCTTTAAACAAGAAAAATCAAACTATAATATAAACTTTTTATCTGTTAATTGATGTGTCAATATAATTTAGCTAATATAATACATATATGTAAGCTACTGTAAACAATTTATATTATTGACTTAAAAAGATAATATAATAAAATGACGATTTACGTTGTACAAAAAATACGAATTAATTCAATAATAACCGCAGTATTGACTAACTAATTCGACGAAGAAGCAGAGTTGAAATCCTAAACAAATTTTCCAGTTACTACGTCAGGACTAAGATGACAGTAACGAATGGAACCTCAAACGACGCTGCAGTGTTCCATAAATTGCTTATGTTTCAGATGCAAGCTACTGTTTGATACGTTATTGGTAAAATACTCGCTTATATTCGTGGAATTTGAAAAAAAAAATACAGAAATTCTCGGAAGTCTCGAAAAAATTAATAGAACCATCATTGATTTGAAGCGTCGAAGGACAATAAGATATATTGTACCGATTGTATCAACTGAGCAGCGTTTAATTAGTACGAACAAGAGTTTGTGCGAACATCAACATCTGCGCGAGACATCTAATCTGCGTAAATAAAGCAGGGATTCCTGGCCCGTCGCCATTAAGTGCTAACCGGACATGATCCTCTTACAACTGGAAACACTGGGTTGTACGTTAGCTGACTGTGGCTAATAAATAATACAGGTGTACACACACAGACACTGAGACACAAATACTTGTATATGTATGTATTAAGTCCACCGCGGGCAATAGGCTACGCAGCTGTCAGTGGCACATTCGCAAACATAAATTATCCCTCGTGGATCCTTAATTTATCAAACGGTCACAAAACGCCTAGCGACGTTAATGCCATCGGTTAATGTCTGAGCAAATTATTCGACTTGAGAATTAGACTATAGTATTGCGGTTAGCCGATGAAATTGACCAATGTGTAAATATAATAGTTGTCCATACTTTGATAATATTATCAAACCGTTTACGGCTACATCCTGAACGGATATCCTGTTAATCAGGTTTTTCAATTAAAAATCAATATACTCTTTAATAATACGCTAACACCTGAGAGACATGCGTAATTTGTGATAAGACTTAAAAAAAACAATAGTAATAATATTATTAAAGTTTTCTATCTTTTGAATAAATTACGTATTCGTTAATTTACTTTATAATATACTTAAATATGTAACAAATAATAATATAGTATAATATATTATACTATATGAACGATTTGATATATTAATTAGTAATCAATTATATTTTTTAATGTCATGTAAAATTTAAAATAAAAGAAAAGCAATAATATTTTTATTGGTGATAATTAATTATTTAAGATTCCGAGCGAAGGTTACAGGTCTTAGCGTTTTAGAGTTTTATGCGATGTTTATTGTGAAATTATTCAACCTACTGAATTAAAAATATGTTAATTAAAAGCATAAAATATATTATAAACCATTTTTATACCTAATGCATCACCCGTCTCTTACAATTAGAATCGTTTTTACGCATACGTGTACAAGATGATGTACATTCAATCGGTTTTCAATGTTCAAATCCCTTCCCTTAAATTCAATATTTCGTGTTTGAAGATTTTTTCTAGCCGTGCAACATAATAATTTATATATTTATATATTAATAATTAAATAATTTTGATAAATCGGATTCGTGTCTATAGAAAATGACTGATATTTCATTTGTATGTGGTTTTTTTGTCACTGAGTCACTGTGCAACACGTTAACACGATAAATCCCTTATTTGATTATTATTTTTTATATATTATTTTGTATACATTTATATATGATTAAATCATAATATAATTTTCTGGATTACAAAGTTTTTCCCAGTTTATCATATTGTACTTAAAATGTTATCGAAATTATTATGCATTTTGTGTACAGTGTACATTCATTTTTTTAAATGCATCATTATTACTTACCAAACAACTGTCGTTTAAGAGTAATATTGGCTTAAAAAAATAACCCAACTGTTTCAAACATTTTAAATTTTTAAGATGAATATTTATGAACTCTAAGCCATTTAAATGTTCGCCATTATGTCTGCTTATCGTTTTTAGGAAAGAACTCTAAAAAAAAAATGTTGTGAAATGTAAACTTGTATACATAAAACACTATTAAGTATCGTCATGGCGTGGGTAACTTTGTGCCTCATTACTCTTAAGAATTATTATTTCTTTACGCAATTTTATTGGGATAAATTATATTAAAATAATTAATTCTACTTATCATTCAAAATTATCTTATAAACTACCTAGTAATAATTACTAATTTAAAAACAATTATGGATTGATTTTTTGCCAACATTTTTATAAAAAAAAAATCTATTCAATTCTGAATACACTATGAATTTACGTAATATGCAATTGATTAATCAAAGTATGACACTACATCATTAACTGTTGAAACTAACCTATTAACTTATTTTTTTTTCAATTTAATATATAATATAATGTAATATATATAATATTATTGTGTACAGAGTATATATTTTGAAGCTTAGAATATGTTATTTGTTTTGAGACAAATCGTTTCTGTAATTATTAAGACTCTCTGATAACCGAATTTATAAAACCACAAAACTTCGGAGTCAGGTATTTATTTGTTAATACTGCCCTTTGAAACAACATATATAAGTAACTGTTAAAATGTAAAATACAACTAATCATTTACAACATCTAGAACACAAAAAGTTTGATTTCAATTCACAAAGCATTTATAAAGCATATAATATTCTACAAATATAACTATATTTATTGCTGAATAATTAATAAAATAATTTATTTTTAATTTATTATTCGATTTTTATCTAATGGTAAAATTAATGATTTAACTAAGAAATAAAGAAACTTGGAAACATTAAATGAGTATATTATTATTAAATTGATTTTAGTTTCCTTCTAAATAAAATCAGAGCCAAGACGGTCATAAATCAGAAACCCGTGTGTGCCTAAAGCTTAAGTGTATTTCTTGTTTATTGAAAACAAAAATATTCTATTATTGAACCCATCGTATAACTATCACCATTAAACTTAAATTTATTAGAAATACGAAATATAATATTTACAGCTTACAACTTTAAGCTATTCATATTACATTAATATTCTTAAACAATATTTCATAAATATCCTATAGTCCTTAGAAACTGTTTAACCATTAAATTTTAAATTACAAGCATATTATAACATAATAATCGTATAAAATAAAATAACTTTAAATAGCTAGGTTGGATATTATTTTGAATCGTATGAATGATATTTTGATGTTTAAAAGTAATGCTCATGAATAACCAATAAGTCATAATAATAATGTTAAAATTATTTTTTTATTATTATTATTAACAATGGAAAAACAAATAAAAAGATAGAATGACATGTCCAAAACTTTTACGAGCTTAAAGTTTACATAATCCAATCTGATATCTTTGCCGATTATAATATTATATAGATACTGTGTATTTATAATGACTTCTATTTTTTTTTTTTTTTGTTTTAAGATTTATTTCAATGAAGATTTTGATACACAAGATAACCGTAGTCACCGTCATTAATTTATTATTCTCTAGAAACCACCATAATCGGATACGGTTCTCTCCACCAACCATCTCGTCACCCGCCGGTATTCTTAAACATTTTTCTGATGGGTGCCCATCTGGAAAGCTTCAAATTCCACTCTTTATTTTTCTTTAATGGGAAAAATTGAATTTTATATTATATAAAAACGCTACGCACCTGCGACGGTATTCAAAGGCGCCCACCACTAGTGCCTCTCGTCACCGCAACTTACCCCTCCATTACGTCTGCCTATTCATTAAGACGCTATATAGAATATATACCTACCTTCGTATATATTAAACACGCACAACGGAGGGCGCGAACGACGGTAGGAGAGAACTGAGAACTCCTGGCCGCCTTAATGCCACCGCACGTCGCTGCACCGCCATCTATGTCCTGCCCCGTATACCTGGTCCTTATTGCCACTGGTCGATCTCTCGGTCGCGGCGATAGAAGTGTACGTCTAAAAGTCGATCCGCCCGAGCCTATCTTCAATTAATCACCATCAGACCGCAAACACGCCTCGCCATCGACGCCTCGTATATATTAAAACATGATAAATTAAACGTTGGCTTCCTCGCGTCCAAACGCCCCGTCGCCCCTCCCGAAAACACACCAAATCGCCAACAGCCCGCGGCGCCCTGACCAGGTTTAGCCATCAAACTTAAATCTACCTTGCCACCTCCCACCTCCACCCCGTCACCATCGCCGTCACCTTTTTTCTCACCACGATCACTGGTCGAGTTCTCTGCGGTTCGTCCTCCGCGCTATAAACGCGGTTTCTTTTTTTCCCCCCAGCTCGCGCCCGAATGTTTATTGGAAAACATCGGCAGAGCGTTCTATTCTTGAATGACGAAAACGGTTTTTTCTTCTTCTTTATAATAGTCGTGTCGTTGCCGTCTGTGACACAGCTGCCACCACCACATCAACGATTTGTCAACTTTGCATTATTATTGTTGTTAGAATTACCGTTTCGGAACACAGCCCGTTTACGGACGCCTATTGACTTAGGACACTTTTATTTCAGATAATTTAAACTGTTAAATCCATATAATGCACAGACAGAGTACAATGTAATATAATTTTATTACCTACAAAAATGTATTTGATGTATATATTATTGTTCTTTTATTACGTACAAATATAGTTTTAAACCATGCGGGACAGCTAATATTTAATGCATACGGTCGAATGTAAGTGATAAACAAGCTGCAAGAGTAAAAACCTGAGTCGTTTAATATTGTTGAATATAATAGTATATTTTTATACAGATTATTATTTATATTACTTACTTTACTATTTATTACCTAACACTGTACCATTTTTTATATTTATTTTCATATAAGATTTATTGGTTTTTATGCATTTTCACTATTTGAAAAAAATATAATTAAAGTATAAAATAAACTGGCTGACGATTTTTCACTGAATTACATGTGACAAATTAAATGCCCGTGGATTTACCCTTTCTTAAACTCCGTCAAATGTAAGCTGCCCCACTCACATATTTTTAACACAGTCATTTGTATAGTTGTAACCATAAACAAAATACAAGTCTAAAATTATATACAATTATAATAACTACTTTATTTTATGTAACTAATGATAAACCTATTTAAATAAAAATATTTTTTTTTTGTTAACCAAAAAATCCTAAAGTGAACCCTTAAGTTTTAGAATTTAATAAATCGTTTTCAAGTTACATATCCTCGGATGTTGTATTACTAATGCACAATTTCAAAATTACGTGACTAAAAATTGTTTTTATAAATAAAGTTGGATAAAAATTCTCTAATTTTACTTAGAATTTTCTAGAAAAATAGAATTCCTTTGAAATATTTGTATTTAAATAAAAAGTACTTTGATGAATTATCAGAGGTTAATTTGAAAAAATATAAATGATATAGATTTAAAACTCAAAACATTAAAATATATAACATTAAAAATAAGATTTGAAAATCATAACCAACATTTTTTTTTTAAATTGGATTTTTTTGTTTCAATGAATATAATAACGTAATAAAACTACAATAAAATACATATTTCAGTAGTTTTAGAATAACTTTGAGGTTGTGGAATATTAGAATGGTAGCAAAATAAAATATAACGAACTTTTTTTTTAAACAAGTCAGATAAAATACAATTTTTACTGTTTTTAGATGATTTGTAATCATAGCATTTTTTTTATTTTTTTGAAAATTAAAAATCAATATTATAAAGAATGAATACCAAGCATACTCATCCCTTTATCCCTTTTTTCATTCAATTATGTACTTTATTTTAAAATACTTAAATTGTGTTTAAAATTTAGTTTGTCCTATTGATATATACATTTCTTATTTTATGTAAGAATAAGTATTTATGTATTAATATTTAATAATGTACATTATAATGTATACTTTGTGAAAATCCCGTGTACATTAATTTATAAGTATTCAATTAAATTATAATTTTAAAATTAACAATTATTGAATACATAATATTATTCTTAGTATGTCTATTTTAAATTGTAATATCCAAAAATATCACGTAATAATTTGTACTCAGAAACATTGGCATTTAAAAAAATAAATCACCTAGTACCTACTTCAAAATTTACTATAAAAAAAGGTCGGTATTCTTTTAAAAACAACACATACTTGTACTACCAATTAGCTCGACTTAAATAATAAATATTATGATCCTTAAGCATATAATAAAAAATGCAATTCAAAAATTCATAATTTTTGATACTATAAAGTGAACACCATGGTGATTTTTCTTGTTGAATCAATTATAATTTTATGAATAGTTTCATTAGAACTTCTGCATCATTAATATATCTTGTAATAATCATGTTAATAGTATATTTTAACATAAGATAAAATGTATTAAGTTCTAAGTTCTTCTAGAGTTTGATAGAAAGAAATAACTATCTAAAAAAAAAAAAAAAAAATGTTTTCATCTGCTACCAATTAGTTATTTCTTTAAACGCGGTAAAATATTATATTGACGCGTATTATATAAAAATGTTGACGCGTAAGCAATAATGTATATTGAATTATCATAAACAAATATTTTAAATTTGTTTATGATATGTATTTAGTGATAATTGATTTAATTTACATAAACAATAGTAATATAGGAATCAACCCGTATGATATTATTTCAAAAACTCAGTACTTAATGTTTTGCAAAAGGTAAAATAAAAATATTATTTTAATGACTTATATATTATTTAGAGCATTTTTTGAATTGCTCAAGATTTTACATGGCAGCTGAAGTACCTATCGCATTAATTGCATCTAAATTACAATATGTAAATTCGTGTATCATATGTTTTATGTATGTAACTAATAACTATCACTGTTTATCACATAATAATAACAATAATTTATAATAAATACTGTAGATTTATAGATAATAATATGAAATATACCACTTAATATGTAGGTAATAATATTATTACAATCTTCAGAGACAACAATTTACTAATTACTTCTCCAGCCTAGAGAGGCTCACTATTTATGTAGAATATTATAGTCATAAAAACAAAGTAATTAATAGCATATACTATTTAACTACATTATTCCATTATCTACTATTATAATGTACCTATTCCTTAATCTACAATAGGTAGTTACGGTACACGTTGGACACAATTCAAAAACAGAGAAATTAACATATTTTTCGCCACTATCTACCAAATTAATTAGGTAATTTACACTTTCAAGGTAACTTACTTTAATTATTGATATTATTCAAAATATTAAATAGGTTATATAAGGCACAATCAATGATGGCAATTTTAACAAATCATTACCAAGTAAAGGTAATAAACTTATTCGGAGATATCATTGTAATTACTTATTTAATCGTACTGGAAACGTGTTATATCGAGCCATATAAAACATATTAACATATAACATGTTCTCTGACTGTATCATCATATAATTCAATATATCACCATAGTGTTTATTCATTTATTAACTAAATACAAAATTACCAAATTAAGTTTATTTAAAAAAAAATAGTATAACGTGTATTGTTATTATGAAACATCTAAAATATTAATCCTTAAATTATTATAATACCAAAGCGAAAATCATCGATTATAAAAGTAAATTATATTATACTACCGATAACTCGGGTAATACATTAGAGAATACCGATTTGAATAACCCAATAAAATCACACCCACGATAATTACTATCATCTCACAGGTCCCTATTTATTTTTTATCTAATCTAGTAATACGAATAGTTACTTATAAACAATAATGGTTAAGCGTGTTTAAAATTTGTCCAAGACATTTGCATAACACTAAGACGTTTCGATTTTTTATTTTTTTTTTAGTCTGAAAGTTATCCAATCGTCATAGTGTAATATTACCATGATAACAATGCACGTTTTATTGTTCAGCAATATTATTGTACTATAACCCTAGTTTAAAGTGTTATAACGGGCGTTTTGTCATAAAAACTAGTTGTATGACATTATTAAGCACCATGCATACAATATTATATAAACATGTATATATAACCGTCATGCCATAACTATAAAGATAGCACAACATTCTATGATATTGTGATCTTAGCATCTCAATTTTTTACAGTAGCAAACAGTTATTTTACAAGTCTATAAAATGATTTTTGAAATCAATTTTTTGGTTGAAAACGTAGGTATTTTTGTAAAACCTTTAAGAGTTTAAGTCAATAGTCAAGTTTAATATCAATACGTATAAACATTTCGCACAACAATGTTACGACAAACATATTATATTATTTGCAGGTATTTAATATTTGTTTTAAATTATGATTGAACAATTACGTATTTTAAATTAAAATCATACGAATTATAAAATTATTGTTTAACGTCATATTACAAATATAAATACAATATGAGATTAAAGCTAAAAAATGATATTCAATACTACGGATGATGCAACGATTTAAAATATCAGTAACTGATAAAATGTACGTTCACTTTATATGCTTTGAAGACTAATCAACTAATCTGTATGATATTATAAAACGATAAAATGAGTTGTATAATATAGTGGTTCACCGTTTTAAAACAAACAGTATTTTTTTAGAAATAATAAGTTCACTATTTTAGTTTGTATCCAAATTAATAATGTTTAAGATGTCAAATTTTATAAACCAGTGAGAATGTTCATTGATTAATTAAAAAATATTTAACTAACAAGCAATAGAACATTTAAACTGTTCCAAATTATTTTACATTCAACGTTTATTACATGATTTCAAATATCTTTCATTACCTATATCATAATAAGGTTAATTTTGATCAATAAATTCATAGAAAAACTTTAAGAGGAGTATACAAATGCATTTAAATATGACAGAATATAGCTACTTATTTATTTCTAAATAATAAGGTTAAAATTATAATACCTACTGATTGTATTGTTTTTATTTTTCTCTTAAATATTAATTTTGATACAAGTCCAATGCAATGTGCAATAAGTGTAATTCAATGAAAATAAGCCATTCATTGGTTTAATAACAATGAATTGCATACTATAATATGATGATATATTAATTATTAAAAAATAAATGGTACATTACCAATTGTTATCATCATACATTTAGTTATTACTAATAACTTAAGATATTATTTTTTTCAATGCAAAAATCCAACTATAATAATTTATGAATATTATGATAGTGTGCTATTATTTATTACTATATACTATCTATGTAAAGTAGCAAATTTCGAAATTGCAATTAAGAATAAATATGAATCTTTTTCAATGTGTGTGATCAATGTATTGGTATTTAAAAAAAAAAAATGCAAATACATTGCTTTTAAGACATACTACATACACGTCAAAATAAAATTTTGACGATATACGTAAGGTTAGCCCATTATTTTTATGTAATCCAGATTGAAAAATGTATGACGTTTAACTAAAATTATCAAAATTATGATAATTTTCTGAAGCGTACGCCATAACTTTGAATACAATGCTCGGATAAAGTGATTCCATCGTCCCTAATTACATTGAGTCCTCCGGGAATAGTCGTAACGTTAATGGCCACGCACAAAACAACAAAACCGTATTTATTTAAGTATTCTTATTTCTGACATAAATGCAAATTACGTTGAGATCAAATATAAGAGAAATTAAATGGCTATTAGCGGTGGGGCAGCGGAAAACACAAAGTTAAAACCTTTGGATTTGCTGGATGACGGACAAGGAAAAATGTAAAAACAAGGATTTGACGCAGTGCTGTTGTTGGTCAAGGATGACGTGTGCTCATAAATTAGAAAAAGAGTTGAACTCACATTATAGGAGAGGAGCACCATTTCCTGCCACCCATGTTATTTTTTTTCACTTTTATATATTCATATATAATACGCGTGCGAGTGTGTGTGTGTGTGTGTGTGTGTATGTTTTTTTTTTTTACTAGTTCTGGGTTCTAGTTCATTTGCGCTGTACACCACACATGTTGGAATACAAATTTAGTTTTAATATTCCATAGAGGATTAGTATTTTACATGCTAAGCACAGGAAAATGTGAATAATGCGTTTTAATTTTTACAAATCTTTTTTCTCTCTGTTGTTATGATTTTTTTTTTTTTTCATTTTTAGTAACAACGGGGTTTTTTTTTTGTTTGTTCGTTTGAATTTATTTTAACATTGTTTGAATTTGTGACAAAATAATTGTTTGATTGAGTGTAATAGACATTGGTTATCATTATGCTAACGTGTCAGTAATTTGCTATTTTTTTTAATATTGATAATTTCTTTCGTATTTACAGTAAATCAGCCACAAAACTAGAAGTTTTATCGAAACCTTAATGATTTTTCCTTTCTAAAATTTAAGTTAATATTTATATTTTTGTCGATTTTAAGTATTTCCAAAAAATATAACTTTTCAAATGTAAATTACTAACAAACAACAACACTGACTTCATAAAATTGAATTTAATGTATCATAAACTTGTAACTTCAATTTAGTATTGCATACAATTTTCAGTGATATGAGATTGAATAACTACTTTTAAATATAAATAGGATAAGAACACTCTAAACTTTACTCAAATAATTTAATGTCAAACTATACTTCAAAAAAAAAATTATGTCACTTATACATTATTTTCATTACATACTCTGACTAAGTCTTTGATAACTCGTTCAAGGTAACTGGACAAAATCTTACTCCGCGATGAATTTTAATTAAAATGATAGTGTCAGAACATTTCCATTCAAGGTTCTGTTAATAACTTGTTATCTAAATTGAATTAGACATAAAATACATGTACATCAAATTAGATTTTTGAAATTTAATTATGATTCGACTTGAAATTTTCTGAAATTAATAATTAAACATTACATAATGGCGTTTTAATTCATACAGAAGGCTATATCTTACTAATACAATTATAAGAAAGAAAAATGTTAACATGTAATCTCCTGTATTATATGTTAACGTCACATCAATAATCAGTTTTCTATAATTTCTTTTTTTAAACGTTATATCATTTAAATAAATTATATTTTATGCGAAATTTTAATTTGACCAAAAATGAGTTGATCAATTATTTTATTTCATACAATAAAATTTCATAAAAATTTTTCTTTTTCTTTATTTATAATTAAATTTTTTCATATTTCATAATAATATAATATATTATAACAAACTTATAATAATTTCAAAATTTAATTTACACTGCTTTTTTATTTATAATATTTTTAATCCTACGTGGTGCACTGTTATTACACATTTATATGAATTATATTATAGGAAGTGAAACATGTTTGATATTATAAATATAAATTTTTATATTATTTGACATTATTTGCATTCATAGGTACGTACTCCACTTCAAGCACTTGCCACTTTATTTCAGTTCATATGTGAGCTGTATACATCCGGAATGTAAGTTTAACGTTAAAATACACTGAAAGGAAGGTGGTTAAAATGAGAAGGAAATATCAATCAGATGAAACGCATAAAGATTAAATATTTAAAGGTTCTTCTATACTTAGTTAAAGCATCAATTGGACCTGGTTTCCATATAAATCTCACAAATATTTTTTTTTAAATTATATTGTATTTTATCGTGTCTGTCTTCCGAGAGTTGTGAGCTGTAGTAATAGACATTAAATTTCCGTATCTCAGAGTCCCGTTTAATATACTTATAGTTATAATGGAACTAACACCTTTGTTTTGTATATCTATAGCTATAATAAATATGAGGTTTTATAAGTACTATATATAAAATAAATTATTTTTATTGTACTAAAAATAAATTGTTCGTATTATAGTTATTTACAAAATTACAAATAATAATAATTTATTTTTGATGATAATCTGTACAAACTATTACGTTTTCATAAATAATACGAGATAATGCATTGTTTATAGTAATTTATAAATAATAAAAACCAGAATATAAATAAAAAAAAAAAACTATTTAATAACTACGTTTAATATAGCTACACAATTAATTCTTGATATATTTTGACTTAGTGTTTAGTAAACATCAATATTAAAAAGCTATGTAATATTCTTCAAATTCTTTATATAATAAATAAAGTATATAACTTTATCAGATACATACATGTTCAACTTCAGAAGAATAAATAAATCTATTTTCCACTTGAAATATATAAGTGTAATACGTTTTTTATTTTAATTTAAAAGAAATCGGAAAACATATTGCGTTTTGTGTTTTTTTGTTTCTTGCTTTCTTGAATAACTATTATTTTTTCTGAATACTTTGATGTTTTCAAATTTATTTGTAGATCTTTGTTTTTAATTTTTCCACTAGATTCTTTTATGCATTATAGATGTGAAATAATAGATAGATTATTAAAGCATTAATATATTACATATTCCACTTTTTTAGTTTAAAGAAGAAACAATGGATACAATGAAACGGAAAATAAATTTAAATTATCCAATTAAATACAATTATTAATGAAAGAATATACATTATTTGTTATTATTCAAGATATACACAAGACCATCGTATATATTTATATATTATTAGAATTAGATAATGGTGGTGACTTTCTATCATACGGGAAAAATATTGTAATATAAATTATTATAAAAAGAATATTCAGTGATTAATTTCTCCCAGAGTTTCATAAATTATCAGTATGAAAACAAAAACACATTCCCATTAATTTTTTTTTTTTTTTTTGGGGGGGGGGGAGAAATTCAATGTTACCCTTAGATATATTAATATATTTTACTAATTCAATCACAGTATAATTAGTATGTAATGTGTATATAGTATAGTGTGTATAATGTATATGAAAGAATATATTAACGCCAAATAGTTCTATTATTATCTGTTATAGCCTATAATTTAATGGTGTTCAATAATGCAATAATAACAAGCGTGGTATACTGAAATATTTTTAAAAGATTTTAAATTGCATAATGAGGTGGTAGGTACTAACAGAGATCGAAATCATAGACACAATTGACTATAATAGTGCAATATTATAATACGAACAATTCATTATTTCCTGGAATAATAATTACATACAAAAAAAATTAAATACTACCCACACCTACATTATTCTAATACAACTAATAATAGTTACCATGGTTTGTGTGGTAATCATTTTGTTGTACCACTCCAACCCTGCACTAGATTAAACTATACATAATATGATACAATTGCATTTGTATTACGTAGTATGATATTTTCAATTAAATTAAACATTCGTTAGATATTTTTCTCCCTACTCCGCCAGTTTCTGAATAAATGAACATAATATCATATTATGTGATGTACCAAGTGAATTATAATATTTGTACACAGTTGGATGTATCGTTAAATGTTGTTATTACAATAATTGTAGTTAAGCGTTGAAAAACACACATACACACACACAAACATATATATATATATTCGTTCCACAAACTAATTATCATTAACTGTATACAATTTATTTTTTGCACGAAGCGTAATATATTTTCCATACGTACAAAGCTATACCAAGGTATATTTAATTAAATACTGTTTGCATAAATAATTCTTTTAATTTAATGAACATTTAACAGACAGAAGATGTGAACAGTTTTCACAGTATCGTATTATTATTATTATTATTATTATTATTATATAATATAAATCATTATTATTTTAAACCACTTACAATGAATTATTTGTTTCTGAATTGTTTTTGTATAAAGCAATTACTAATTGCTAATTTGTTTAAATTCATGTAATATATTTATTTTATTGTGGAAAATATTATAATCCTACGCTTTGTGGTAGATTTTAATAAATTATGAAATATAGTATTATTATGTTACCTCAATACTAATTTTACAATGAATAACACAATAAATCCAAAAAAATCAATTTTATAGTTATTACAAATAAAAATTCAGATGTTTTGGAATTTATTTTTATAGCAGTCACCCATTTAATTATTATTTTTTTTAAATAAACCTATAAATAATACAAACTATGTATACGCTTTGTGGACATTAAAGAAATGTCATATTATTTTAAAAGTAATTTATGAATAATGAATAAAATGTTTATTGTATCATATCTGACACTCGTGTGAAACAAAATTGTAAATGTATATGACATTATTTCATCCGATCAATGTTCTCAAATATTTAACTGTTAATGAGATTTTTTGGTCGGTTAATAAGATTAACTCGATCATCGTGTACATAAATCACGTTCATCGTCATGAGATAATAATTCTCGAGTACCTATAGTTAATACAAAATCGGATCCGTGATGCGCAAGTTCGCCTTTACAGGGTTCGCAGTTATTCGTTTTCATTCGATATAATAATAATAATTATTGTTGTACTTCGAATTTTCAGAAGTCTCGATAAACGAATATACACATCAAAAGGGTACGGTCTTTGAGACGCGGAACGCCTACTAATGTGCCCCATCGTCCGAGCAGTAGACTGTTTTTAATCCTCAGGACCCGTCTCGGCAAAGCACCATAATCTTCGTTCGATAAGCCTCGAACGGTGGTGGAGCTTTTCAATATACTATTTAATATATATATATATATACACGAGGAGGAAAAAAAAGAGAAAGAAATAATAATCCTAAACTTAGCTCGTAAATATCGGTCAGTTATTTGGTTTCAGAATCCAAAGGGTTATGCGATGGGGCGCACAATATAGATACCGCCTGTTTTATATTCGACACCAGGCCTGTAAAGTTTCGGTCACTTTTGGACGGTCAGGAATTATTATTACCGCTGCCCGAGTCAGCCGAACACACGCCCTATACTGTCGGTGACTATATTATACATATTATATACATTTATGTGTGCGTATATACTCGATCGGACGCCATAAATTCAACGGATTAATAACGATATTACAATACACGCGTATACGCACTACTCGCAAATGGGCATCGCACCCCGCGTGGGCGACTGAATTGATGTCTAAACGAAAATTATCAATGTGTGAATACGTCGTAATAATCGTAATATTTAATATTGCGCGCACGGGCTGTTTGATATTTTTTTTCAATTTTTTTAAATCACGGAAAATCCAACGCATCAGCAACGTTATTAAAACCACTCTAGCTGTCATCGTCGAATTCCAGTGTATTTATATATATATATATATACATTTTCGTGATAATATTGTCAGTTGACAAATTAATATTACACTATATAAATTAATCGCGTTTTTATATGATAATATTTCTCGCTTGACAATAACAACTAAGATGTAAGATTTAAAAAGGCTTGTTTTTCGAAAAAAATTGTTTTTAATTAATTTCACAGTATTTTAATAACTTACGACTATAATGCAGAATAATTCGTATTGAAAATATTGCGTGTAAAGCAACAATGTTTTCTTTCCAACAAATTACTTTAGAAATGGTTAGGTTATTACGTACATAAACTAAAATGAATTATCCTCTGGGAAATGCTAATATGGTAGTAACTAATTATATCATTCATAACTACGTTGTTGAAAAAAAAAATCCTATTTAGGAGTAGTAAAAATTTCATTTGTTACACATGAATTTTCGTTTATTATTATTATTAATACTTGTTTTTTTATTATATAATATAATATATACATATTATTTTCCAAGCCATTGATTTTTATTTTATAAACTTTCATTTTTGTAATAATTAATTATGAATGATAACGATTAACGATTATTGTCTTATTTTTTTACTAAGCTATAACAGAAATATATTACGATCTATAACAAATGGACGTAGCCGTTTGGACGTGGCCGTTTAGATGTAAGGACGATTGGACGTAAAAAAAAAAATTTCTAAATCAGTAAATACAGTTAATAAACCATTTCATTACATAAAATATTAAAATTAAAAATATATCTAAAACAAATGTTTTATTATAATAGATACGCTAACAATTTAAATACAATATAAAAATAAGTTATTTATTATTTGAAATATTTAAAAAGTTTATGAATTTCAAAAATAGTTATTCATATTAATTATATTACTTATCTTATGTAATGATATTAAAAAATTAACAACATTTAGTTTAATGCAGAGAAATATTTTGAGCGATTTCGCGTAAAATGATATTTTAGTGTTAGTGTCATATCTTTGAATAATTTTTAGGTTACGTTAATATATTATTTTTATGATGATCTATAATAATATTATTTATTTTCTTTATATATTTTTTTTTTTTGTCCAATTTTCCCTTTGTCCAAATGGCCACGTTCAAACGGCTACGTCCATTTGTCCTGGATCGTATTATATTTCTGTTATAGCTTAGTAAAAAAATAAGATAATAATCGTTAATCGTTATCATTTGCAATTGAATATTACAAGAATAAAAGTTTATAAAATAAAAATCATTTGTCCCTATTCGAATATAATAATATGTTATGTGTATATAAATATTATGTTATGAACTGTATACATTTTATTGAGTTGGTTTAAATTATGTATAACTAATTTTTCATAATTATTTTCAACCATAACTTGACAATAATATGTATACATTACATACTTTAAATAGCGGGTGAATCATAGGAATAGAGGATGTATTTTTAAAAAAAAAACTAAATAATATACAAACTGTTATACTGTCTTAAAATATAATATTTATAGTTATATTAAACTTTATAGTTATTATCGGTAAATGATTTATTGTGATATCCTTTTACATAAAATGATTTATAATTATTATCATAACATTAAATTTGAAGTATGTATATAATAGTTTAAGGCACTAAATACTAATCATGTCGCTATACCATATTATTTATTACAACAATGATCTAAAATAATTATGAACTTACATAGATATATCAAACTTTCCTTTTTAGGGAGACACGTAATGATATAAGCTAATTAAATAAGAAAGTTTTGTTGCGCAAAGTGATTTAGAATATTAAGCTGAACGGGAGGTATTATGATCAATTGAACATAGTACAATATTTTAAAACCGAGTGAAAGGTAGATTGAATATTTATATTTTCATATGAGTGCTAATAATTTTATAATACAATTTTATAAAACAGTATAATATTTATTTTTGTGATGCATATTTAATATAAAAATGCTTTTCACAATGTACATTTTAACGTAATAACATAATTAAAATCATTTATTTTTTTATTTTGCTGTAATGCTAACAAAATGGCTAATATTTTAATATATTGAAAAAAAATTCCGAGCTTAATTAAATTATAAGCCTTTACAATATTATAATTGTATACTTTTAATATTTTCTCTATAATTCAGATTTATAATATTTAGGATTATGATATAATTATACTATGTTCTCAATATGCTTAAAAATATAATTATTTTTCAACAACCATTGAGTATCTCTATGGAATAGTTGTATTACACCAACACTCCGCATTAATTGTATTGCTTTACAATGCGATTGCTCTGTATAAAACGGACTAAGTAAAAATCAATAAAAATTATGGATAATTAATCATAAGCTATTTTGAGTAGAAAAATGATGACCTATATTCATTATTAGTTAAATACCTACAGTATTGAATTAATAAAAAGGTTTTTAAAGTCATATTGTAATTTTCAATCTTGATAACATAAATTAAATACATTGTGGTAAAATTCTGACATTATTAATGTTATTGATTAAAAAATCCGTGAATGTTCAATTACCATATGTGGTATATTTTAATTTTAAGTTTGTAAACTTTTATGATTATTAATTATCATGCTGTTTATAATGCTAAATAAATATAAATTCAATAATTACATTATTATTTTTATTATAATTAAAGATTTGAGATATTATATTATTGGTTTTTATTGTATTATGTCCTCTTATAGTTTGAATGAATTAGGTTAGGTTAGGTTATGCAATATTGCATAAATTGAATATTGTATGTTATCAAATGTATTATGTTTTAAAATTGCAAATAATGACAATAACAGTTATCAAAATGAAAATTTATTAGATTTTAGAAGTCTAAGTACAATTTTTAGAAATTTAAATCTGAGGATCGAATAATATGTTATGTCTGTCATCATCATTAGTAGTTTACATACATTTACATAATAGTATTATGATATTTTAAATAAAAATAGTGCATTTTTATGTTTGCTATTATCAAGTTTATATCGGAACCGTTTGAATCATAAATATGAACATTGGGCCGCTGTACGCAATTCGTGATAAATATTCAAAATACTTCCGACTAGTAACCATTTGAATGGTTTTGAATATTCATAATATTATGAACAGTATATTATAATATGACCTATTTGATTTAATGGAACACTACCTCCTATTTAGTTCAGATACATACAGATAAATGCTTAAAATTGTTTCAAAAATAATCAATTACAATAATAGTCATTTGTATTTGTGTAACAGAACTCAGTATGGATTAAGTTAGGTTAAATTAATTAAATAATAGTAAAACAATTTTATCTCAGATTAAAAATAAAAATGTAAGTAAACTTAAAAAAACAATTTTAAAGGTGTAATAAATATAGACAATGTGGCTTGATGTGATGCGATCGTACACTCAACTGCGGAAACGCTCTGAGTGTACGTATCGGCCGGTGTTGCTAGCTCCCGGATGGATGACCACCCAGGATTTTAAAGACAAATCCTTTCCACATATATATACATATAAAAAAAAAAACGTGTTTCAACCTACCGTCCCTCCCCCTTACAAATGAATAAAAACTATCCAATGGCCTTTGTAGCCACGGATTAATTAATGAAAAAAAAATATAGACAATGTTTATGTAAGAAACGATTAATTTAAAAAAAAAATCTATGTACAAAGATAAGTTTGGCGTATACATTGGATAATATGTTAATTATATGAATATTTTTGTTAATATATTATTTAAATAATCAACGAATCCAATATATCTAGTGATGTCATAAGAATTAATTTATATTTTAATTAATTTTTCCATGCGAATATTTTTTTTATTTTTATTATTACAATTTATAATATATTAAAAATGATTTTATATAAGTTATACATTTATACATACATAAACTAAACGCGCATCCATAAAAAATATGGATACAATGTTTGTTATGTAATGGATATTAAACATAAAACGAAAAATAATATTGATCAAATATATAATCAACTGAATTTTATAGCTATCCCAATTATTAAGTTATCAACAAATATTATATAATATATTGTATGTTTAACAGTATGCTAATAAAAATAATCGTTATCATTTATGTCAGGTAGAAAATCAAATGAAAAATAATTTATAATGTATTATTATGATTATTAATGTACTTTTTTATTTTAAATTTTAACAGAAAAAAAAACGAATTTAATGAAAATATATATAAACTAAATTATAATTATCCATTACAGTATAAAAATGATAGAATTAAAAAATATACATTATATTTAAGTCATCTTGATTCAGTCATTATTGAATATAGAATATATTATATACCTAACCTAACCTACGTTTTGGTATTAGTTTGAAAGTTCATTAATGATATCCTGATTTTATCGAGTGATAATATGTTCGTACTTTAATATTATTAATAGATCTAATACATAGATTAAATACCATAGTGTCGATACCTTATTATATAACATCATTTCAAGTTAATGTTTTCTTAACTTTTTAGTTTACTTATTTATTAGAGAATATAAATAACTGTATTATTCTAGGAATAAATATTGTATTTGTTAGTAACAACCAAATGGCCACAAAAGTATCAACATGAATATCAATAGGTTTTTTATTTAAACATATCAAATACAATTAATATGACCATAAATAGTTCTACAATACATTAATCTAGTCAAAAGAAAGTGCAGGAGAGACATATAAGCATGATAACTATAATCATAGTGTAAATTATTCAAATATTATGTTCAAAGTTAAACTTATATTGAATAATTTATTTTTATAAACTATCATTTTTTATTTTTTTTTTTTTTTTTTATAACAGACAAATATTGATATTGTCACTGTAACCTATCGCATATTTTATGTAGGTAGAAAATAAATGGTTTTGATGTAACATTTTATCAAAAAAATTTATAAAAATATAAAAAAAATAAATAATTATTATTATCTTACAAAAAAATATATTCGATCATGAAAAATTCTTTGTTAAATATATAATTAAATACATAAAATAATGATTATTACATTTTAAACTGCAATATTAAATAAATAACGTGGTTCGAATGTACAAGAAAACAGTTTTTATTAACATTTAAATTAAGGGTACTACATTAATTTACAGAGAATAATAAAGACCATTCAATTGCACTTAAACAGTAATTTTTCTATGATTTGTAATAAATATAAAATTATAATGTAATAATCTAAGAATTTAGGTTCAATATTAACCTTTCAAATATAGTCAATTCATGGGTTACGTGGTTTTACGTTATACAATTGAGATTAATTTGACACTGTAAGTAAATTGATTACAAAATTGTATGTTAATGTAAGACTTTTAACAGTAATCAAATTTATATTTTTTTGATTTACAATGGTAGGAGTACGATAATATGATTAATTATATTTTTAAATAATAACAGGTCAGCAAAATTGTTGATGAACCTAATTTTTTGTATACAAAAATAAATAAATATATGCACAAATTATAACTGTAACTTATTACTAAAAATACTTATCTTAATAGATTTTAATACATAAATAATATTACCAAATCTTTCGCTGTACGCAAATAACTATTGAGTTAGTATTTTATCTTACCTGAAAAAAAAAAAATTATAAATTAATTACACACATTTGTTTCTGTTAAAAAAAAAAATGAATAAATTATAGTAACGATAATATTTTGTTACAAAGTTTATTATTATAATATAACTATTAGTTGGATGCATTAAAAACGCAATTTTTATCTGGTAGGTATTTTATATTTTTTAGTAAAACATAAATGTACTCTGTAGTCATTTATTTTCAATCCCGCTATTAACCGCAATAACCTAACCACTATCGTCTCGATATCGCTAATTATTAAATTGTTTATAAAATATGAACACAAATAAACTAATAATTTATTAAGTAGGTATACCATTATTTTAAATTTGATATTTATCTATAATGCTTAATATATTATTTCACTTTATCGTTATAAATAATATTATGTAAATAAAAATATATTAAATACAATTTTTTAAAGTTTTTCTGACAACAAAAACTCAAAAATCATTTATTTTTTTTATAATTTATGACGGATCACGTAATAATAATTGCTTTTCTAATTTTTTTTTTTTTATGGAAATTAATAGAATAGTTTTTATATAATATTACTAAAAAAAAATCACTTAAAATAATATTTACTAGAAAAGATTACAAAGTTTTATTTTGCATAAGTTATTGGTCGAGAATCATACTTGAAAAAAAATATGAAACATTATTGAATATATTTATATTTATTTTTATTTTTATTTTTTTTTTTTTTTTTGAGTGGTAACCATTAGATTACTGTCAAGTGTCAATATTTAATAACGTTAAGTTAAACAAATTAACAACTAATAAAAATATTTATCACATTTAACAAACTTTTGAAATTTGAGAAAACTTTCCGACCAACTTATGTGTATTTTAAAGTTTTACTGTTTGGAAAAATTATATTGTTTCGAATTAAGTGCACGTAAAATACTTCTTATTCTGTAATTAACTTCAATAAGAAAAAAATAAATTAAATTATATCAATTTGTTGATAGTTTTCAGTATTATGTTCAGTGATTAATTTTAAAATAGTATTTAGTTTTACTGAAAATGTGATGGTATAAATATCAGAATATCAAATAGCAACTAAGAGTTGTTAATATTATTAATGTGAACTTTTATGGTAATAACATTCCTAGCAAACATTTAAAACATTGTAATAATTTTAGAGCCACCCATAAAACATGATTTATATTAGATTTCATAAACATAAATAAATTGAGTTGTTTAATATTATTATATATTATAACTTTATGAAAAATAAATCATTGAAAAATATGCGAAACATTTTAAAGGGTAGAACATTTAAAATTTAAAATATATGAATATACAAAAATACAATATACATTTGTTTGTGTGTTGACATTAGTATTCTTATTTATTATTTAAAATTATTTTTCTGAAAAAAACTCTATTAGTTAGCATAATTCTTTTATTTTTATCGATTGATTTACTGATTATCATCATTCTTATAATAGTTTTGTATAATCAGTTTTTTTTTTTTTTTTAATACGTATTATAATATTAACTCGTATTTGTAATGCTAAGTATGTGGTTTTCAACAGTGTTCCTTAAGACAGGTGTGTTTATTCGGTTAATAATAATTTACAATTTTTAGATAGTGTACAAAAACAATCAGAAATAACGAAAATTAAAAAACAAACAATTTAAATTGGTTACCAAATGCAAAAACCTAACCTAACAGTAATTCTAACATAAGTATTCTAATTTTTAATATATTTGCATTATTTAAAAAAAAATGGCATTTAATAATGACATTTTTATTTTTATATATTTTTAACTACCTATAAGATTTTAATTTTTATAACCATAACATATCTCTGAAATATATATTTTTTATTTGAACATTTTTATGTTTAAACATTGTATTTAGAACAAGAAGTTAATCAGATAAAATAGTATTTAAAGAAATGTCAATGTGGGAGTCTCTTTTCTGAGTAAATCAAATCTTTATATCTTATTTTATTTTTATAACGTACTATATCATAGGCAGTAAATATTCTTTTTCTTTATAAATAAAAATACAATTATGCAAAGTTTTGATAAGTGGAGTGTACCAATACACTATTATTTGCTTATTTAAACTTAAATACTTTTAAATAATTATCTACGGGTCTGAAATTCAATTTTAAAACATCAAAGTTATCAAAAAAAAAAGGTTTGCTTTGAATATGAAATTTAAAATATTTAACTCAACATTTTTAAGGATTAAATACAAGATTAAATTTATTTTTAAATCGCAACACAACCTATATATACAAATATTAGAACATTTCGCTACTCGTAAAAATATGTGCATGAAAAAAAATCTAATTAACTAGCAACGTAATTTCAGTATCAATACTATAAAAAGAAAATCAATTGGATTTTGTGTTAAAATATTAAATATACTTTTTAAATTAAAATAAAGGTAAAAAAATATAATTAACTAGTAAAATAATATTGCTTTTATAATGATAAAACTAAAGAAAATAAAAATAATATAAATATTATATTATATTATTTTAAAAAACGCTTAATTTACAACCAAAATAGCATAGGCACTAGGAAGCTAATAAATTTATCATGTTATTTATAATTAGTGTACACAAAATGGTATTACCTTGTTATCCATGCTTTTATTGAGATCATTTTTTTACGATGTTTGATAAGACTATGTGTTTCTTTTTGCGAATTTTAAAATACAATTATGGTAACACGGCGTTAAGGACAGGCAATTTACCCAAAATATTCGAATTTTATTCAGTGAATAAAACATCAATGGTGGTAATGTAAAAGCAGTCCCCTTCGTTTTCAACGGTACCAAAACGGTAAACAGGATAAAAAATACAATTGGTAGATGAACACATTTTTATCTTGTTTGCAACACGATTGTGAACGACTATCGAATGATCAAACACTGTGATGATATGATCCGGCAATGTGTTATAACGATCATAATCGGGTTACGACGAAAGCTGCGTTCGCCTATCGTAAATAAATTGTCCAGGCAATGCTTTGATATTTAATTCGATGTATTTTAATAATACTATTATCTGGTAATACGAAAATATATCGTAATTACGATTTGATACGCGTCATGGACATCACTGCATACCCACGTAACTTTAATTCGACCTAACTTCAGAGTTGTATACTCTACCTAACCTAACAAATTCGTTGATATTAACAGATGCAATTGAAACACTCAACTCCACTGACCAAGTCACAGCCCAAATGAAAATACTTGTACGTCGTACGTGGCAATTCTTGGTATCATAATATTATTATTCATAAACGTCCTACATTATTCATGCGATATCAGTAAAAGATTATATTATGATTACAATTTATTTTAAATAATCATTGAATATCGAAGTCACGAAACTATCGAGCCATGTTTACTTGAGCAATTATATTATTACCATACACATTGGGCGGCCAACTCCATGGAGCTATACACTGTGTAGCCATTATTGTTATAACGAGAAAACGATTGTTGAAATTATTAATTTAATATGAACCAAAAACAATGTTCAAACGCCTAAGAATTCTGAAATATAGACGCGCAGTGTATTTTAATATAGTAGTTGACGACTACTAATCATGCGCGATGGTGAATTATTATAGGAATACCGAAATGTATTAATATATTTTTGGCGCGAGAATAATTTAAACCATTGACGCGTACGCCCCCATATCGAAGAATATTGACCACTTATTAATGTTACCAATGCCGTAATTATCGTTACGGAACGTTGGGAAACATTAAACGCATCACAGTTACTTTTATCGAAATTCAACTGGGTATGACTTCGTTGTCTCAAAATTTAAGTGGGAAAAAAATAAAATTATCGATAAAGATTTTGATTAATCGACAAAAAAAAAAAAATTGGAAAAAATTTGAAACAAATATTTGTATTTATGCAATCGCATTGATTATCGAAAATTTATTGTACATATATTATTTCACTTTAATATATTCTGTTATATTTTTATTAAAGAAAAAATAAAATTTAACAATAAACGATACACATTAATAATATTGAAAAAGAAGAAAAGTAGGTAACCTCTTTGTTCATTGTTGTATTATAATATGCGTTGGGTAATGAGTGTAAATTGTTAACGAGTATGTTATGGTATACCGATACAGTTAAGTAGAGTTTTTCTAGGTATTTATTTTTGATTTTGTATGACATATTTTTGAAATTAGAAAGACCATATTTTTTTACTGACGATAAATTGATGATACATACATACTATATGGTATAAACTCGTGGTATCAAAATCATATATATTTGTTTACGAACACATTCGATAATGTTACGATAAGGAAATAATCAACTATGTAACGAGAAAAATAAAGTGATTTGGTACTTTTCAAAGTCCTCGAAGCTTTCGAGGTATCTACTGATCATTATCAAAACAATAAGAATACCGAACTGTATACCAAGAAAAACAGCTGCGGCAGTGGTGTAATGTAGTAACCACAAAAACAACAAGAATAATTTTATTAAAAATCGCAACGATGATAACCGTTATGACGTATAGGTACATCCGTTCCGCGAAAATGTGTAAAATAATATAGTCGTGTCATCTTGAAATCATGGAAATATCTCGTGGACACTTCGTCGCCCCACAGTCGGACGGTCGACGACGGGGTTTCCGGTCGGCGGGCCCTGTCGCGCATGGCGTCGACCGTACCGGTGCCGTGCATGTGATCTGCAACGCGCCCGGATAGTCTTCCCGGAAATGGTATCCGTCTTCTGAGTCGGCGCTTTCTTCCGGTGCCGGATACGCGCGACATGACAGCGGCGCAACCATCAGCGTCGACACGAAAAGTATAAATACGCAAGCGCTGCGGCGGTACTGCATTATTTTACGTATGCGTGATGATCGACGTTTCGCTGTCGTTCGTGAGTGTTATACGAATCCACAATGCGAATTGGCGATCAAACGGTCACCATCGTCACCGTGTCGGTACTATAAAACATTATATTACTACGATAATAACATATCTTGTTGCCATAGTGTTTCGAACTCGAACTAGGTGTGTTGAACACAAACGGAAACATACTTTTGCACTACATGCTGAAATAAATATAGATTTCACTGTAATACCCTATCGGTGTAATACTGTACGCGCACGAATTTAACTACAAAATAAAATGGACAAAAAACTCCGATTTGAATTCATTGAAAACAAAATTCATTAATTCTAGGATACATTATATATATACATATATATATAGTAATATTATGTGGTCACAAGTATACGATATTGTTAAACACAGTGATTATCGAACTTTCTAAGCTGACGATTTCCAAACTAAAAATACAATTTGCCACACCATTTAAAAATATATTACTTGTATAATCGTAGAGAATTATTTGGTGATCTCCAAAATATTTTTCACCCTTGAAATGATCAAACATTTAAATCAACCACGAAATAATAAAACGCATCATTTCGTAAATCATTTAAATGTTTCTAAGATTTAAAAATAAAGAAAGAAAAGTTTTGAGAATATACTTGTATGTAGAGTATATCGTTTTGTTTTTTGAACATTCAATTTCATTTTACTACAATTTATAAACAGCATTTGGAAAACGAATATTTTTGTTGCGTTTTATGCGTGAACTCTAATATTGTATAGGTAGCAGAAATAATTGAAAAATTCAAATCATGATAATAATATTGTTGGTCAGGTTTTCGATTTAGGCGTGCTTACAAATACAAATAAAAATCAAAAATATAAATAATTTACTCAGCAATATTTTCGATTGGTATTACGTGCATACTGCAATATAGTAAAACAATAAAATATAGTACTATTTAAATTTATATACATATAGTAACTTCTAATTATGTATTCGTTGGTAAAGTTTTAATTTTACTATTATTGATATTGATATACCTTACCAAACAAATTTAAATTATATTTGTGTGTTAAATAATAATTAGGTATTGATATTGAGGTAAATGTTTAATAATCAAGTTGTGCATTTTATTTATTATTTCAGTAAAAAAAAATTAGTATTAATTTATTGAAATGTATATTGTGTTGACTGTTGAGTATAGTTTTTTTAATATGATATTTTGTTTTATACAGTTATAAGTCATAACTAAGTTAACGACGTTTCCATAAATGCAATTAAATAATATATTACTTATAAATAATTTAAGTACAAACAAAATTTCTGTTTATATGGAAAAAAATAATAGTTTTAAATAAAATATAACAATGAAACGTAATTTATCATCCGAAGGACTTGTTGTTACATTTCCATTATTGTGTTTCGTATATTATTAGATTTTCAAATAATTTATATGCAAGTTTTGGTTTTGATTTTATATGTACCTATTTGTTATTTATTTAATAATATATTGCATTCTTTCACAAATAAATAAATAAAGAATTATGTACTTTTTATTTATAAATAGTAAATATAAAATAATAATAATTTAAATGAAGTTCTAGTTAAACTGTGTTAGTATTATTTAACTAGTTTAGTGAAAAATGTATTGGTAATTAATTTGATTTTGTATTGCGTTATAGACACTATTTAACGATAATATAAAAAATTAGATGATAATTAAAAAACCCAATTTATTGATGCAGTTATTACGAAAACGCATAAATAAATTCTTCATTATAATATGAATACGTTACGGGGAATCTGCAATTAAAATAATTAGTTGAATATTTACATAATCTCTACTAAATTAAAAAAAAAATAGTCCATGTATAAAGTAAATAAATAATATATCGTGAGATTTTAAATAATATTTTTTTCAGAGGAATTTACATAAATATTGGTACAACAATATTTTATGTTTTTCAGAATAAATGACTTTTAGTTATGTAAATGTTTCAAATAATTATGTATAACAATACATAACATAATAACTATAAACTATATATAGTTACATTAATTGTTGTATGCTAAAAATATAAGTTTTCAGTTTTATTTATATATATATATATGTGTGTTAGTTTTCAAAGGCATTTAAAAAATGTTTAATTAAAAATGTGAAATTTTCATTTATCTTTATAATATTGGTATTATTATTAGTATCAAAATAATTACAAGGCTTGTAAACAACTTAAGGTTATTATTTAATTATTTTTACTTAATTTTAATAAAATTAAAATTAATTTATAATAATGAATATAAGTAATTAGTGTAGTAATTGAATTTTATTATATGAATAAAGCTGCGCTTTGATGTCATTCTATAAACTGACAGCTGTTCATGGACCTCTGAGGGGTAGAAATCATTAATAAATATACCTACACGGACAAAATAATAATAACACCTAGCAATTAGAGTGAAATAATGATAAATCTAAAGGTAAGTGTTTGAAGCTATTTGATGCAAACCAAATTTACACTAAAACCATACAAATGCATATTATTAAGCGCTACCCAACTATATTACCTAGGCTTCGAATACCTAAAGAAATTTTGCAACCAGAACGAACAACTGAAGTAAATATATCATCGTTCCCACAACACTGTGGAGAACTTGAAGTTCAATGCTTATTTATTATAACCGGAATTTCGGTAATTTTTATCTAGAAGAAAAAATGGACAGACATCTTTATAAATTGACAGCTAAATAGATTAAAAATCTGAATAGTCCTATTAAAAGAAAACAGTATCATAAGCAAAAAGCTATGTATTTAACCAATACCGTACACGTGTTCACCGGTGCTACTGTGACTTGAATACGCGTTAAAAATATAAACCCAAATCCGCTTTTGAGCGTACTACTACCGAGAATATTAACGAGACCACGAATATCCACGCACTATGAGTTATGCGATCGGTAAAATTACCACCAGTTCAATGTGAGCTATCATTTAAGTCGATGTCGAAAGAACGTTGTCACCCGGAAAACCGAAACAACCCGCGTGAAAATTCTTACACGGTTATCAGCTACGATATGGCGAGGATGAAAGTTTGTTGTTGTTTTCGGCCGATCGCCTGAAGAGTGGATAGAACCGGCAGAATATCGATCCACGACGCGTAAAACGGTAACAACGGTAACAGACAGTATAGTATACGTATGACATTTATATCGCAACCATGCAAAAATTTGACAACAGAAAAGCGATTACGATAGGACAGCCAGTAATTGAAAAAGTACAATGCAGATTTTCTTCGAGTCGCCGAAACCTGAGGACACTTATCGAGTCGACGGATTATGACTACGTTGTTACCGCGATCGTGCACGTATTAGTCCGCAGCTGTCTTACGAGATCTTGTAGTGAGATGACGATCCGAATGATTAAGACTACCTACGTGGCAACCTATATGGTAATGGAAATTATGGAGATTATAGGTTCTGTCGTATGACTACGGCTTCGAACGAACGATTTTCCTATTGCGTCTGTTAATTTATTCAACTATAATTGTAAACTCAAATAATACTATATGGTTTTAATATATTTTAATGCATTTAAAACTGTAAATACGAATATTTATCTATACATGTAAAAATCTTTTGTACGTATTAGGGATCTGTAGATGTCAAACAAGTCAGAATAAGTCAGACGTAAGTAGGTGGCTCCGCTTCGCTGGCCAAGGACCAAACCAGAAGTTGAGTCCTTTCACGTTTTTGATATTGCACCACGAGCATCACAGTTTGATTCACTCACCCGTTAAAATAATTGCTGTTTATAAAACTGACGATTTGTTTCTATTAAAAGGTGTATCATAACATCACATATTTTAATAATCTATTTTATGATTCGCTTTAACTCTAAAGGAAAACATTATAGATCGCTTACAGTATTTATCGTCATTGTAATATTATTGCTATTTTTAAAAATTTTAGAAGTCAACTTGAACAATTTCAGTCTCTAGAATTAAAAACCACAATTTTTTTTTCTAGGAAAGTCTATAGTAGTCTAATATTTTTCTAGATTGTATAGCGAGTAAAATTGCCTATTTTTGTAAACACTCGACCCCCGTATATTGCGTTAAACTTATATCGTGATAATTGTTTGTACATATAAATATAATTCATATTCACATCTATAATTATCCTATATATATATATATAATGGTGTATAAGCGTACCTAAACCTAATCTCTGACAGTCATCAGACTCACTAAGTACTGCATTAAAGATTTAATGAATCACGAAAGTAAATATTTCGGGGCTGCGGATGTTTTGCAAGGTTTGGTTTAAATGTGAAAATTAACTGGTGACTTGATCATTAGTATTTTAGTCAAACGATATATGTGCTGTGGTGCTTGGATGAAAAATAATTGTAATCATGTCATAACTGTCAAGTGCGGAAACGCTAATGAGGAACATTCGTAACGGCAAATGCGCGTACACCGTGTGAAATTAGCGTTACATATATAATAGTATTCCCGCTGTTGCTAGCCATGGCAAAAATGGCCGTTACGTCGGTAATTAGTTCGTAAACGAGTCTTCTGCGAACATCGCTAATGGAAATCTGGCACGCGGAGACATTGTCGATTGAATCTGAGTTTTCATCTGTACGTACAAACTGATGGAAATTTAATGTTTTTCATTGATTCGTATATAAGTAGCGCCACAGGAGTCAATCGCCGAGGACGTTAATAATAATAATAATATGTTGAGGAATACGCATTGTAGTAATGCTCGTCATAATAGCCTATTCAAATACGGAGTACCCTATGAACAGATTTTTTCATTCGTAATATAACATCCGCTAGCATTTTTATGTATTTCATTTTCGTTGTTTTTTTTTTTAAACGGTACGATGATTTGTTTTTTTCCACTTAAACTCATACTTTTTTCCTCAATATTATTACAATTGCATTGCCTATCGTATATATTTTTTATCATTCTTATTTTAATCGTGGGCGCTATCGGATTATCGTATGCGCAGTACAGTTAATTAGTTTATAACTATAGTATACGATTTCAAGCGTTATAAATTATTTTAATTTTATGACTGTAGACTAAATGTTTACATTTTAGATTAAATAGGTGTGAGGTTCCTCGATGTAATAGAAACATATGCATAAATCACAGTGTAAAATATTCCAGTTAATTACTGATATCAGAATTATTTCGAGCGATTGAGATAGTTGGAAAACAAACAGCTATTAAAGCAATCACAATATTTCAACATTTTATTTATTCATAAATTGATATACTATTTATTGTGATACATTAAAATATTATAACAAAAGCGATACGTTATTTATTAAAGATCTCTTATCTATAAAGTATTTGCATGTCAACTACAGTGTACATGGAATAAATAATAAACGACCATATTAATACTGGGGTATAACATTGAAACGGGGGGATAAGCTCGCTACGAAATGAATTGTAGTGCGCACAAATCAGCATAACGAACATTATAATCATTATAAATTTAACGCTATAGCTTAATGAATAAATAATTTTAAAAAATACGTCATATTTTGTTTGCGTTGTTAAAATAATGTATAATTCAAATATAGGTACATGGAAATGAGATTACGTAACAACAAAACTATATATTATTATATTATCATTTTATACAATCACAATTTTATTAGTTTTTGCGTAATCAAAAAAATGAAAATGAATTTAGCGATAATCGGTATAATCCAATAATACTATATTTTTATCAATATACTAATACTATAAAAATTGTTTATTTATTATTTTATATTGTTAATTCAATAAAAGAATTTCAAAAAAAATATATTATTACTGTGATAACTAGTTGAAAGTTGAAACCATCTTACATACGTGCTACGATTAAAAATATTTAAATATTTTAAAAAATTGATCGTCTTTTATTTATCATAATGAAGAATAGTTCTCAAGTCACTTTTTTCCTTTTAATATATTTAATCAAAAATAAAATAAATTAGCAATATTCAAAAATATCATGTTTAAAAAATTGTTTTATCTAGAACTAAATACTGATAATTTTGTTGAATATAACTCCAATAAATTTCCATTGGTTATTCTATTTAAATACTATAAGCATAACCGTACACTTTAATTTAGGTATAAATTACATTATGCAGCTTTGCATTTCATATAAATAATTGTATTTTATGGTATTATGTTTGATAACTATGTTTGATATTCGAATACAATTATTGTGAACGAATAACATTACTAATAATGTAATTTTAGAAATATTTTATTATTTATTAATATTAAACCAAACGATAACTCCTAATACCATATCATGTGTATTACATACTTAAATATTTTGGTAATCTTTGCAGTTGTATTGTTTTAGCTCGGGGACAAATCAATATGTGAAGGGTAAAAATAAATACAATATTGTCAGTGATATTATTTATTATTCTCTTGAGAGTTGCTCAACGGTGCTTATATAATAATATAAGCGCACGTACACATACAGACATGCAATTCGATTTTCATTCGATCATCAAAAAGTTTTGACTTTTAACAAATATACGTATATTTAACTTTCGATAATACTTATTGCATTTACATATTATTATTTTACAGTATCAAATTCAAGAGGTATAATATGTATTAAATACTTGTTTTTATTGTTTTATTGAATTACTTTCGAAATTTAAACACATAAATTCTGACAATGAAATATAATACTGTTTCCATATTTTATTTTAATTGTATAAATTATAATTTGCAATTAGAATACTTCTACTATATAGGTCAATTATACTATTGTTATTAACGTATTATTAATTACCTTCCGTCTTATGTCTGTAAGTGGATATTATTATATTATGTGATAGTTTAATTTTTTCTTTATCAAACATAAATATTAATTTAAAATGCATATAAATTTACATTATTCTTTCCTAAAAAGAAGATAATTGAACTGCTTAAACAGACAAGAACGTTTTTGAATTTAAACTATTCGAATATTTTTTATATGACTTATGCAATGAATTAAAAACAATTTTTAATACTAGCTTTTACTAAAAGTACTTATCTTATATGACATATTATCTAATTCAGTGGTATTCAACCTGCTTGAACTCACGATCCACTTTTTAGGCCTATATTTTTCACTCTCTATATCTCACTTAAGCTTTATAGAAAAAAAAAAAAAAACTAAAATTGATTAATGCTATGTAGTAGTAGTACCATCAACTTATACTATGAATAATATCTTATTAGTATAGAATATAAATTATATGAACTTTATTTTAATTTATTTGACATTTATTTCATATAATTAACTTGATTTTTATTTTAAAAAGAAGACTTATTGTTACCCAATTTTAAAGTTTACGTGACCCAAAAATGAGTCTAGACCCGCTGGTTGAATACCACTGATCTAATTGGATATTATTCACAGAATATAATATTGTTTGTAGATACTCGTATTTGATGTTTAAAATTACAATTTAAACAACTACACTTCTCATTTGAGTGAATGGAAGACCAACTAAAATTCAATTTAGTTCACTGCAGTGAAAATACAACGAACTCAATGAAGTTATAATTTATATTATCTATAGTTTTCAATAAAAATGTATCATGCATTTAGTCTATGAAAAACAGCAAAAACAATACATATTGCACACTATAAAGATTCAAATAAATACTATTCTAAGATGGTGAACGATTACAATTTAAATCATTCAATTATCATTTTGTTACGAATATAATTTAAAAGGACAAATATATTGTCGGTGTATTTATATATTCATAGAATATGTATTAAACATACTGTTATAATTGCTCAATGAACTATTCCCACGTAACAAAAAAAAAAAAGGTCAATAAACATTTAAGTTCACCATATGAAAATGGAGATTGAATTTAAACAGTGTTAACGGAAACGCCCTATAAATTACTATTTACACACGATGTACCCAATAACCATATCGCCCATATCACATCTTTTTTTTTACCATTGGACATCCATATATAATATAATGTCATAAACGGGAACTATTTCCATCGGTGAACACTTTAATATTTTATTACACCAGTATAATAGGTTATAATCATACACTCATATTTATAGTAATGACAATATGACGTGATTTAACACCTGGACAAACTTAATATTGATGCCAGAAATATTAAACGTAATATTTCAACGTATCTGATTTCCGAGAGATAATTATATGTATTCCTTATTTTCGTAGTACGCAATGGTTTAAAATATTCAAAATACATAATTGTTGTAATAACAATTTCTACCTTAATTTCCAACGTATTTAGAGTCATACTGTATTACATTATATTTTAAAATGATTAACAAAAATATTTAATTTAATTTGGTATTTGCATATATTGAAATATGAATATAATTCAATCTTATGCGATGTATTTATAAAACTAATATTCATAAAAAAAAATTAAATTTAAATAATATAGTTTAACATTTTTTTTTCATGCCATATTTGCTAAGTATTTTATTTATGATAATAATTAAGTAGCATGAGATAATACTTAATTACTTAGTATAATACGAATAAAAATTGTTCTTAATTATTCTTAAACGTAGCATAATATTATTAAAAATGATGGTATCTAATGAGCATACATCACGTATGCTTTATATATTTTGAATTTGTTGTTTATAAAGTAAAGTTAATTAGGAAAATCTTTTACCTAAATTTGCATACATTTACCGTAAATGTATAAATTTCGTTGAAACATAAATGTAAAATAAGAATATTTTCTAAACTATATCAAAGTTTACAATTTCTTACATTAATTTTTAAAACAAAAATGTTTTCCAATTTATTTTTAAAGACATATTACTTTATTAAAAATTAATATAGTTTAGACTTATACATTAATCGTACATATTGTATAACATAAAATTAAAAAATAAAAAAAAAAAACACAACAAAAATATTAATATTAATATATTATAAAATAGTCTCAAAAATAATATAAGCTAATACCTAGATCGTCTCGGTTTGGAATCATTTTTAATCATATATACGACGAGAATATTCATCTATGAACTAAGATATTTAACACGTCCGTTATTGCATAGGACATACAAGATACACTCGATACGTCAGAGTGACTTCTTTGGATTTTTATTTTTTGTATGTCCATTTCTAAAAGCTTAATGAAAAATGTCTAATTTGAGGTTTTAATGTATACTAGCTTCTGTATCATTCCTATTGTTACACCGAGGTATGAATCGGGTGATAATTTGAAAATGGCCGCTGCTATTGTATAGCAATAGGACCATTGTAGTCGTTTTGCAAAAGCGGTGCTTGCAAATGTAAGGTTAATATGAGTAACTCCGTCGTGAGATGGATTAACACAATTGGTGTCTAAATAATTTAGAAGCACAATATTATAATTTTAAGTACCTTGTAATTTTTCCTCTCACATTTTTGTATTTGTTTTTTTTTTTTTTTTAATACTAAAACTGTTTAAATAACTGACTATTATGAATAGCTTAAATATTTATTTTATTAAACTATATTATATTATATTTGTGTATTTTAATGATTTGTTTTAGTTTGATAAGTATAATACGTTACAAGTATTTAATTCAAAGTATTTTATCTACTATGACGGAGATCGCTTCTAGATAAAATATTATTTTTATTGATTTACCTGGGTAAAAGGTTTACAAATATTTTTTCTCCATCACTGTTTCATAAATCATTTAATCTGTTCTCATTGTATAAGTACTTATTTTTTAATTATAATTTTATTTCCACGTTATATTGTTTCATGTAAGATAATACACAAAAGTTTACAAATCAAATGAATTGTTATTAATATGAACAATTTATTATATTAGTAATAAAAATATAAAATATTTGAATATCACTATGGGTTTGAAGCTTATGATATTTATATTTTGTATCACATTTTATTATACAAAAATGTATTTAAAAAAAAGGATGTATTTTATAATTTGCTAGTAACTAATCATAAGTAAATACGATTTGTAATGGGCAAAGTCATATGATAAATTAATAAATTATGTTATTGAACAATATAAATATGGCATTATAGTTAAATTAGAAAGATACAATTGGTAACAAAATGTATAAAAACATAAACAATATTATAATTTAATGTAACATCTTAAAATACTTTCTTATTGCATGATTTTAATATAATATTATGATGGTATCAGTATATTAATTAAAATTTAGTAGGTGTTAAAACAAAGTATATAAAATCAGAAATATTTAAATTTTTTCTGCTATTAAATATAATATATTTAATCATAAGACTTATACGATTTTAAATTTTGATTGAATGTATTATTTTAAAAAAAATTTTCAATTATTAAAAAGTGCAGTAGTTTTGGGTTTTAAATTAGATGGGAAATGGATACTTTATATTTTCACTAAATTTTTATGTTGTCAGCGCTCATGCTTTCTATTTACGATGAAATTTTCAAAATATTTCCACTAGGTAATTCTGTTTCACAGTATTTACTGAAATATATTGCATCAAATAAGTTGATATAATATTATGTTATAATTATATATATATATATTATTACAATAATTAAATACTAATAAATGCATTATATTTTCGGGAAAAATTATACCCACCTACAATATAATACTAAAAGTAAAATAATTGACTTTAATAGATATATTATATATAAAAATAATAATAACATTTGGAGATGGTGATATTCCGCTTCTGTTCAGAATCGTTTTTCGTATACATTAATATATCATTGAATTCAAATTTAAAACTCTCCATATAGTGACCCACTCAACACTGTGTAATGTATAAATAGCAGAGCGGTACTTACATAGATACTTTTTTCAAATTTTTATAATGTTTACTTATCGTTCTTAATATAATCGATCGCAAACATTCAAGAACGTTATTGTTATGATTCCGAAATTCCACTATTTTTTATTTTTTATAGAATTTAATGTAAATATCACTGTCATCAATATATTTTTTATAGTTTAAAATAACCAAACAATTTAATTTTTATTTAATCTTATAAAAAAAAATTATAATGATTTAGGAGCAACACCTTCAAATAGGATCACGATTTAATTTTCAAAAAGAAATGAATCAGATGTTATTTTGATATAAATCTTCTATCTAGGAAAATATATTTTAAATGACAGTGATTGATTGACTACGAAGATGCATCAAAGATAATAAGATTAATACTTTATACTTGCTAAAGATTTATGGAGTTATCACTGATTTTTTTAATAATGTTACCTAATAAATATAACATACAAATTTGTAAAAAAATTAATTTAAAATTGTATTTTTAATATAACCTCTTTTATATTAAATACGTTGTGAGTCAATTTAAATCAATGTTGAGTTTAAATAAAAAAAAAAGAACTTAGTTAATACTGCTTTGATCCTTAAAAAAAAATATAAAAAATAAAGAAAATATTATATTTTTTTCATTAATTTTCTTGACTTAAAAATCATAAAAGTATGTTTATAATAAAATACAGGTTTCTCAACTACAATTTTAAAATTTAACTTAATAAATTTAATATAATACTGTTTGAGTATAATATTATATTATACATATTGTCGTTATAAATAAAAGTATATTATATGTTCACTCAAAAAATAATTCAAGGGTATAAAATTAATTTTAGTAATCATAATTTATAAATGCTTAATATATGTTTAGAAAACAAATGATACTACAGCTTAATAAATGAAATAAATAGCACAAATTAAATGTATTTAAAAAAAATATATCACAGTATATGTATCGTATAGGCTATACAATTGATCAATTTTAAGTCTTGAATGACTTGTATACATACCTGTAACCAATCTAAATTACACTGTATTTCAAGCAATATATATAATAGGTATAATAATTCATTTAATCAATTGTTTTTGTATATTTTTTTTTTATCATCGTGCACGAAACCATTTTTGTTTCGCGTGACTCGTCTACTCAATATCCGTACCTTAAGTAAACAATAATAAATAACACAACAGCCGTTATCACTTAACGTGCGAAAACTACATTAACCTCTAATCTAATACATTGAAAGGGGCATTAATTATAGAAACAACGAAAATATATTTTGTAATCGTTCTCCAAATAATTTGATTTAAATCGCAAATTTTTGAGATTTATCAAACACAACGTTAATATTATTAATAATATGGTAGTGGCTGTATTTTTTATAGATTAAGAAAATAATAAACACATTACTAAATTAATCTGTATGTCAGATTTAATTCAAATATTAAAAGCTATTAAAAAATATACATATTATAATATAACGTTAAAATATGTTAAAACTAAAAATCATATAAATGTTATTTTGTAACATTTTAATGATTTATGTTTGGTATATAAAAGATTAATTTAACTTAATAAAAAAATAATAGGTTTAACATTGAAAATATGTACCTATTACTCAATAACCAGTTTCTTGTATTATACTAATATTATAATAGTCAGCCAGAGTATAAATTTGAATTATATTTTAACGATTTAGAACGTGTACTGCATGTACATGCATACATTATATGAACCAAATACTGGGTAGTTGTTGACTTATAAATCAACACATTATATAGTCTTATAAATTTACTAAGGTTTTTAAATTATAATTATTTTCTTTCCCTCAGTGCTTTATTGTTTTAAGTGTTCAAAGCATGATGAGTGACATTAATTAAGTGCAACAACAACCATCAAGTCCGGAACTTTAAATATGAAGTTGTGAAACAGCGTTGTTTTCGTTAATTTTACGTTTATTAAAAATTAAAATTAAGTGTTACAACGGATTCAGTGTACAAGAGATTAATCAACGTTTGTTTTTGACCCATCCCAATTTAAGTACTCCTGTAAAAAAAAAAAAGTTACAAAAAATACTGATGTTGTTTCCATGGTAATGATTGGGAGAATAATAACTCCTCCGACATTATAACACAGAATTCCATAATCATATCCCATAAATGGGTTGTGTTATAAATGTGCATATTATTTTTATAAAAAAGTTTTATATTCTTAGGAATAATATTTTTTTTATTTTACAAATCCTGAGCGATGTAAATATATTCAAAGCAATTAATAATAACGATTTGTGCTTATTAAGATATATAAGATGTATAAATTGAATAATTATTAAAAAATTGCACATTTTTATTATAGACTATCAATGTTTGTTTAAGTAAAGGCAGACATTTCAAAAATACTTCGATACTACAACCAAGATAAAAATAAGATTTGATCATCCTTATAGAACCATGTTTTTTACCATCAAGATCAATAAATAAAATTGTATAAAAAATGAATGTATGTCGCATTATGTATACCAATTATTACACGCATGACATGTTTTATTGTGTTATGCATTTCACTAAACCGTGTTTATTTTTTAAGTACACAATCTAAACTTACAGGTTCAATAATAGTATGAGTTAAATGAAATTCTATATTAAACAGTTTGAAGCAATGTGTTCCCAAACTTTGTAAAAATGCATTATTTAATAGTTTTTAGGTTTTATACATAAAATAACGAATGAAAAACTGTTTAAATAAGAAGAAAATTTAAAATAAAATTTATTTTAATAAATTGACATAGGGGTTAACTCTGCTACTAGCAAACGGGTTTTAAATTTGCTTACATTGAATTAAATTTATCAACACATAATTTATCGAGCGATTTAGTTATTTATACGATAAATCCTCACTATCTTTAAAATACTATTTTTTCTAATAATTAATATTTCTTAGCATTAATTGAAGCCATTACAAAACAAAATTGCTCATACATTATTATTTATATACTATTGAAATTGTATTTAATAATTTCTTTGAAATGTATTGCAAATAAAATGCTTTAAACTTTAATTTATTTTGTGATGTCGTGTATTTACTATTAAGATAATCGCCGTGAAAGCAAATAGTATAGTGTTTTACAAGATTCACTCGGATCGTAAACAAATTACATAATAAGTCGTATATACAGTATGAACCGTTGTTTATACGATTTCTTTTAAAGTCCCATAGGCCATAAGTTTATACGCGGCATTATAATATATCGTGTATGATTTGGAATTATTGCCCATCCAAATTGGGAACTCTCATTTATGATTTCCCCAGAGCTATATAGGGACGGTATCAGGGCGGCGGCACAACAGCTCGTAAAATCCAATGATTGAAGTTGGCGCTTTCTTTAACTGGCACTTATCAGACGTTACGCATCGCTGCGCCAAACGTCAAATTAACCTATAGTACGCTAGACCATTTCCCAAGTCTAAGATTGTGAACGTAAGAATCTTATGTACGACATTGTTTTTCGGATTCGTTAGTCACTATATTTTATACTTATACGCTTGTACTGCAACTCGCCTGAGGAATTTTCTGGTTGTGGGTTTACTCGAGTCTAGGTTAATAAATAAGGTCCTAAATGTAATTATATTCCGACTAGATAATAAAGATACAGTGCAATTGTAAATGTAAATAACGTAGTTATTTTTGTCAAATCAATTCATAAAATAATAATTATAATTTTTTAAACGTAAAACGTAGTTAAAGCGGATAATTTATATAATTTAATTAAATTTTAATCAGTATAACTAGGACGGATTTCCCATTGTAAATTAATTAAATTTCAAAAACTTTAACCATATCTAGACATATTAAGGCCATTAAATATATGTATTGTATATATATATATTTATTGTGTTATTGGAGTTATAGCAGATATGCTTCATTGTCGTATCATAACTATTGGACATGATTTACCGAACATAATATTCGTTCGTAAAATACGTTTATAGAACCTTGAATTACCAATAAGCATTTTAGATTTTAAAAATTTACTCTGTTTATTCAAGTAAAAATCCAAATAATATTTATATAAATATGTGAAAAAAAAAATGTAGATGTTTTTGAAAATTGTTAAATTGATAAATACAATTAATTGTTCTTATATACTTAACTAAAACATTGATAGAATTGAGTACATATTAAATTTTACTATTCGTACATAATGTAACATTGAATTATGCATATTATATAAATTTACTCTATAAAATAATTCAGTATCAAGCAATACAACTATTACATAAAAATTACTAAAACCATAATTTTGTTATAATAATTCAATGATGTTGTAAACCTGTATAAAACTATACTATGTTCTTGTAATAGCCAAAGTGTTTTTTTTTTTTTCAAGAACTTTGGATGAATGCGTTTAATTTGTAATGGTAGATTGTTGTTTATTGTTGGACCAAGATATAAGTATGTGGATTGTGTTAACTTTTTATTCTTGTTAATTTTTAAAATTAAGATTATTCTTTTAAAGAATCAAAGCTTTGTAGAATAATGGTCTTATTAGTAGTATATTAATATCATTGTATAAGTCTGTTGTTCTATACCATGAGTATTTTAAGAATAATTTTTAGTACTTAATTTAGTATTTTTTTTAAATGGTTTTATTGTTATTTCATACATAATTTCCCAAAAATAATTATTTTTCTATTAGTGATTGATACACATTTCTAACTTTCTAAAGTTTTATGATACATGTTAGATTTTGAAAAGCGTACATTATTTTTCTTAAGTTATTTGTAATAAGACTTATATGATCATTCCATTTAATATTATGACACATTTCTATTTCTAAATAATTACAGTTTTGAACTATTTTTACGAAAGTTTGACATTAACATGTTTTTTGATTTAAGCAATTATTCTCATATATTCATAGATTTATTTTATTTTGTTAATTAAAATTAACTATGTAATAAAATTAAATTTAAGTTTTGTTTTTATATTTTTATAGAAATATTATAATGAATACAAAATAAGATATAGAAATATCGAGTTATTTGGTTTGTCTTCATAGTCTCCTAAGTTTTAAGTAGGTTTATTTTTCGATCTAGGATTGAAAGTTTTTTGCTGATTTTAAAATAGTGCTATTTTCGTGTTATTCAGTCCGACGTAAAAGTTTTTAAATTGATTATTATTATTCTCATATGAAATAAAATAGATTTATACTGTATCATTATGAAGCTGTTCATTCCACACAAACTAATGGGCTTTAGCGTCATTCTCGGGAATTTAATTTAAACATTATTTATATTTTAATTTGTATTTATTAATTTGGAAAGGTGTTATTATTGTAATATTGTCACAAGTATATATACAAGTTAGTATATCAGTAGGGTTAAACCGTGTCAAGTGGTATAGGATTTTCATCCTAGTGTATCCTTAGTTTTTGCTAATGCTAATTATTTTCTAGGATAATTTAATTAAGTTTTTCGCCGTGTCATTTTTGGAAAAAATAATAATATTCTGTTGTGTGTTTGTTATAATTTATAATATACACATTATTTATAATTTATATGAAAAATATAAATGTAAACATAGATACTCGATATGTCATGAACTATCATGATACCAAAATTTTTTGATATATTATCCATCATATGCATGTTCTATACATTATATTATATTAATAAAATAAACGATGTATATTTATCCTTGAATTATTTTAACTCAATAATGTTATAATATACTCACAAAGTAAAAATCGAAAATGCTTTTAACAAAATTGAGGGTGGTTAAATAGATACTATTGATAATGTACTATTTTAAATATAATCACGTATAATAATTTCAAAAAGTTTAAATAATCAGATTTAAAAACATTCAATGAAAAATAAAATTGTATTATATCATTTTAAAATGTACTAAACATTCCACTTATTATTTTATTTAAAAAAAAAAAGCATATGATAAGTTTTCTTCCGATATATATGAATTGAAATGTGTTGAATTACATTTTGATTGTTCGAATTCCCCAGTATTTTCAAGAAGACTGTGGACATGTAATTAAAAGCTAAAATTTTCGACTGATGACGGACGGTTTTAATAGGTTAGGTTAGGTTAGGTTAGGTTATTTTTATTGGCTATTCATTAACTTAATATTATAGTTAATAATAATTATTAACAGTTGGTTTTGGTTTCTGTACGTAAGTAATGTGTCAACATTAATATTAATATTCACAAAGTAAAACTGAAACGTATACTATTAAGTAGCTAGGTGAATATGACGTTTATATTTCAAGCGGGAGCGTAAAAAACCTAAAATTCAGAACAAAAATCATGAAAATACTGTTTAAAATAGAATACCTCAAGATCGCCACGGGCTATTAGTAAAATGCACTGACGTGATCAATAATGATCGTTTTAAGTAGCTGATCGGTTCTAGTTAGGAATTTTATTTAATACTTAGAATATTATATTAGCAATACACAATTTACGGGACCAAGCTGAAACTCCCGTAGTTACAAATGTGTCATAGTGAGTATAGTAACTCGTCCGTTCGTTACCCGAGCGTTGGGACTGACGCGAGATCACGTACTACACCGCTGCAGTAGCAGTATACGATAAGAGTCCGAAGTCTTCGGTTAGAGGCGACCGACGATCGTGATTTATGGAATTCCGTGGATCAATCGAGTTATGAACGCGAATTACGTTTACAAGTTTATGTTTCTGCTTATATGTACCCGACTTAAGTTAACGTTCGATTAACGACGGGTCATAACACGTGTAGGATTACATTTTGTGAATTCAGTGGTGGTTCGGGCTGCCACGGCGAGTAATTCCAAAACGGCATTATAACAACAACAGCGATAACGTAATAATAATAATAATAATATATGACGTATCGACGATGATCGTTTTGCGGGCGGGCGAGATTAACAAACAGATTTAGAAATTCGAATTCCGTCGGGGTCGTGGGATATGGCAAAAATGAAAGTGCTCGGACATACAACGGTTCGCCCTCCATCGATCATCCCTCTGTGTGTGTGTGTGTGTGTGTATGTGTGTGTGTGTGTGTGTGTCTGTGTGCGTGTGTATTTTTCCTCTATTATTCTTCGTTTTGTTGTTGTTTTATATTATATTTTTATGACCGTTTGTATGATGAATGTGTCTGTTGGGATATCGAATTTTATGTTATAGTTGTCCGAGACAATTCGAAAAATCCCATTATCCATGTAAATCTTTATCAGCGTTGGCAGCGTGTATCGAAAGTATTTTTATGTGAAACTACAATAATTGTCGTATTAATATGGATTTTTACAGAGTTAGAAAGGAAGTTTATGCTAAATTAATAAATTACAGATATGTTAAAGTGACCTATCTCTGTTTTGACACAATTGAAAAATGTTTGTAGATATTATAAACAGTTTATAACTACAAAATTAATAAAATCTAAAAACTTTAAACCGTATCCTTCGGCTAATGACAACATAACACAAAGTTATTTTCAATTGTACTTAAAGTAAAATCATATACGCACAATAGTATGATAACTTAATGTTAATAACAGAATCAACAAACGGATTTTATTGTAGCAGAACATTAACTGGATAATGGATCTAAAATAATATCTTTGTTCGCCATCCGTGCGAATATACTATTGTTACGAATGCACAGTTAGTTAATAAACAGAAATTTTGTTTTTCAAATAAAAACAATTTATTATTTTTAATTATTTAGTTTTAAAACTAATTTAAAAAAATATAAAACAAAAATTATAAATTTGTAATATAATATTAATGTCCCGAATAATTTTTAACAAGTTGAAGTGCTTCAACGTTGTAAATATTGCACCGTAATATTTCAATATTGCAGTGATAATTTATTTTATTCAACGTAGATTAAATATTTAAATTATTTACCATTAGTTTTGTAGTACAAAGGGTAGATAAAAATAATATTTGGCAAATGTCCGATATTTTTAGTTATACCAACGTTGGAAAATCAATAAATTTAAACTTATTTTTTTTTTTAGATATTTTTACATTATGTTTTTCAAACATGTAAATAATTTTATGGTAGTTTTAAATCAATGCAAAAGTTTAGTTTTTGTTGAAAATTGATAAATAAAAAAAAAAAAAAAAATTTTAAGATCAACCCAAGTATTAAATTTCATTTTACTTGCATACAACAATATTGGTTTTCCGATAAACCCGAGTTCTAAAATGTTACCAAATTCCCCATTTACAAAATAATTATGATTTAGTTAACTACTTAAATAATTTAGTATAGAACATGAATATTTTAATACACGATAATATTAAAAAAAAAAAAACAATCATAACAATTAATTATTAATTATGAGTTAGTAGTATTTTAAATAATATTATTTTTCATAAATTGAATACTTTATATTTTGTTATTTTGATTTAATTTTAAGCAATATTCAGATAAAATAATTTGGGCTCTTGTCCAGTTTTACTCACCTTGTGTCTTCACAGTGTGATATTTTAAAGTAAATGACAATCTATTAAGTTAATAAAACGATTTTAAATGGCACAACGTTTACTAAAAAGGTTATAATGATTTTAAACTTAGAAATATAGAAGATAAAAAAAATTAACGATAGTAATGATCGTAATTTCTTTTTGTACATGTAGATAATTCAACGATAATCTTTGAGCTGCAATACTAAAGTACAACTAATATATGTGTACCTACTTAATAAAAATAAATGTCTTATAATTTAAAACCAATTCGTTTTTCATGAATAACTATTAAAAAGTGTAAAACACGTTTATTTTCTTTAATATGTTTTCTCAATCTTAAAATATGACATGTTACACAAAATTTTACAACTAAAAACTACCCCAAAAATATCATTATCCATTTCTCAAAAAAACTGATGGTTGGATAACATATTATTATGTTTATTCATATTACCTAACGGCTAACATAATAAAGAATAAATATAACGATTGTCTACATAAATGCTAATTTATTTGACAGAAGAAAAATTAAACTATTTTAACTTTTAATTATTATAATTAATTAATATGATGTTTGTTTTCAATATTTATAATTGCTATTATTATATTTTGTTATAATGTTTATTATTATTATTATTTTAATAGTTGGTCATATTTTCAATTTAGTTAACGGTAGAGATATGGACTATCATCTCTAACTCAACTTTTCTTATTATTATATTAAATAATCATTATCCATGTATTAGAATAGACTATTATTTTTATTTTAAAAACCATATTATAATTCTTAAAAACACAATAAGATAATCTCCAAACACATAACTATTGAGAAAGAAACTATCATATTCAATAAATCGTTTCATAAATTATCTTTTTCCGAAAAATTTATATTCATTTATAATGAACTATCATTTAGCAATACAATTTGTTGTACGTTTTCGATATAACGTTTTTAATATTATTATATAAATGCGTTAGGAGTATTTAGTACCTTGTTTTTCATTTCATTATAACATAAAATAGTTTTGGGAGTTATTTTTTTTTCTGTCAATTTTTAATATCGTACGACAAATGAATAGTCTTTTTTTGTACTAAATTACGATGGTGTAGTAAATGGCTGTCACAGAAAAAGCATAAATTAAAACCACGAGTATAACTACAAAAAACATTGGTATATAGAACTTTCTGACAAAAAGTTTGAAGACAGTGATTACAATACAAGGTAAATTTATGCGAAGATTTATAATCTACTGGACATAGAGTTTAAAACTTAGTTTGAAAAAAAAATCATAAAAGTTAACAACGAAATAAAATGTAGATACTGTGGATCAAGCATTATTTTAATATCTATTCCCAATGAACTATTGTCGGTAAATATCGATTTTTGCAACATAATCTATTCATACGTGTATAACACGAATCATGACGTAGTATCGGTGCTCTTTAATTTTCATGACATTTGAAATGAAAAATGATGGAATATTTGTGTGCACCAACATACAGAATATAAATTCAACCATATCTAATATTCATTCGTGAAAATAAAATGACAAAAGTTCTGTGTTGAGTTATTTGCTTAATAATGTTCACTGCCGTTTCGAGCATTATGTAATTATATTTCACACTCAACATATAGTATGATAATAATAAAATAACACAGAGTTATCCCGGGCGTCTTAAATTTCAACAATTGTTTACTCACGATATTTCTTAGCATGCAGATTAAAGTTGAGCTATGTGTTTAAAATAAGTTCGTGCATAATACTCGTATATAGAACGAAATATATTTTTTTTATACTCGTACAGTCGTGCAAATATTGCAACAAATCTTTATCTATTTTCAATAATATTTCAGTAATCAAAATTTGTATTTAGTGCCCTAATTTGCCGATTACAATATTATTATTAGGAACTATACATTATCAAACAAATAAATTAAGACGTATTAACAGTCTATAGTCTTAAAATACAATAAAATGTGTGTCGTACGACGATATGGTGTTAAAATCAAAACGTGATGAGAATGAATTTTCCGTGGTTTTTATACATTGATATTATATCTTTAATGTTATTGTTGCATTTAATATTATTCGATCAATATATCGAATAATATAAGCGATTCACTAATCATAAAAATGTATGAAGTTAAATCATTTTGAATTCGTCCATAAATGTTTTGAAATATTATTGTTTTTTTTTTTTTTTTTTTTTGTTGTCTATTTACCTACACGAATTCTATAACTATAGTGACTAAGCTTAACGATACGTATCTATAAATATAACAAGTGCATTAAAATTCCATCCCCCGAATAACTACTATATGTATGCTGTGTATATCTCTCCTGAAAATTTAGGATACCTATTAATATCACAATAGTCTGGAAAATCTCGTATGATCGACGAATTCCAGACTTAAAGGTCACTGCCACCGTCACCTTTATTTAGTTTTTTTAATTATCACTGCGAGCCACGTACAGAAGTAATAATATTGTAGTATCACGTTTACACATTACATTATTTATAAGTGCTGGCTTATTGTCGAGGATCCGTCTAAAGTAGACACGCTCCCGAAGAATGGATGGCCATGACAAAAATAGTCGATCCGTGTCGTCGGATATTGCAAATGAAATCTCTTGGGAAAATAGTGTTTTCCGTGTTCGGCATAATAATGATAATAATCATCATAATTATACTAAGACAGTAACGTATTATTATGATACACTGCAGACGTCATGTGATTCTATAATTAATAGTTAATATTCACAGTCATTATTTGCACACCCTTTCTCCGTTCGTAAATCATTATACTATCACATTTTCCTATAGGTTATTACTTATCAATACGAATGAAACTTCCTAGGACTTTTCGAAAACTATGTCAGAATAAATAACGTATTTTTCGTTTACTGTCCGAAGTAATTACTTTAGATATATAATGAAATTTATAATAATAATGTCCCATGGATAAATCACTGCATGTCGCGCCGAAATTACAATCATTCCTGTTGTGTTCACGAAATTAATTAATTAATGAAGTTGCGACACGCAAATAATAGATAAATCAGCAAATCTACTGAAGATCGTAAATGCATACCATATGTTAATCGTTGCATGTTTCGCAATAAATGCAAAGATTGGCCATTTACGTATTAATTCACTTTTTATAATTCATGACTAACGTGCGTATTATGTACCTGTCATTTTTAAATATACGACGTACATAAATACCATGTTTTACTGTTAATAAAAAATATTATTCGAAATTTTAAGGCTACAAAAATATTATTCCGTAAAAAACAGTAGGTATAACGTTATCAAACCCAGAGTTTAGTTTGTTTTATATGGCATCGCCTTTTGTTTCACTTTTCTTTTTTAGCTTTTCAATTGTTTCCAAAACTATACAATTGTAAAAATTAATTGTGTAAAGTCTCTAAAAAACAAATATAAGAAAAACTTTAAAAGTGCCCTTTTAAACTTACAAACACTGTTACGGTCAACATAAAAATATAATTAACAAAAGTCACATACCATTATCAATAAAACCAATAGCTCTCTATAGATACATTATTTTAACTTAAATCAAAGAATTTATGACTTGTTTATATCCAAATTTAATCCCTGAAGATACAAGAATGTTTTTTTTTATGCTCTTTTTATTACGTCACAATTAAAAGTAATACGATTAGTGAAACATTTTTAGTTTATATATTTATATTTTATATTATTTTGATTTAGGTACACTGAAACTATAACTGTTTTATTCATACCGACACTCTTTATGACTCAATTGATGGTAGGTAGAGAGTGTATAATACTATAATTAAATTCCTTGTCGAGTTCCTAACTTATATTTGCATATTTCAAGAATATTAATGAATATTTTTGAGATTATTATTTTATCAGTATTATCGATTATATTTTTTCTTCAATACTATATTGCGCATAGTTAAATTAATTATAACCTAAAATTTAACTCTGAATAAATTCTTGAAACCATTTATCCAACATTAAATTATTTTTTCTAAGAATATATTCTTTACTAAAATCAATAATATTTAGTTTGATTTAATATATGTCATACATAGTTTTAAATATATCAGATTATGAGTGAAGCGATGAATGTATAAATTGTACATACTTTATGTGTGTTTTATTTTGTCTGTGTACACGATAACTAGCATCTATAAAAACTTCGTTTTTGAACTTTAAGGTTATTTTCAGATACCAAATTGGATCTAGTTTATATTTTAAATAAATTAAATATAAAAAGTATTTTTTTTGATGTAATCGTAAAGATCCAACAAAAAATTAAGAAAAACAAGAATTTTTACGCTAATTCGATATTATTTTAAAATAATATTGTTTTGTAACCTTGAAACTTTAACACATATTGTTAACTATACGGAATAAGTATTTAAAAATATGTAGATTAATTTTAAGATATTATCCACCTTTTTATACCATAGGTGTATTTACACTGTTTTATGATAAGATGATATTGACTTATAAGTTTAAATAATAATATGGTATGAATATATTATATATTATGATATATACGTATTTATGTAGTAGCTACATAAAATAAAATCATGAAATATACTTGTACTTAATGTTATAGGCTGACAGACCGTTTTAACTTAGAATCGTTTTTCGTTTTTCGTTTACAATGATAATATATCACTGAATTCAAATCTAACACACCCATGTTAGTGAACCACTCGACACCTTATGTATAGCAGAGCAGTATCAAATTATATACCTTTTCTTACCTATTATCTACCTTTTTGAAGTCATAACTTTTAGATACGTATTTTATGGTTGTGCTAAAAAATAACTAAACTTTTTATTGTTCTTGAAGTAATAGCATAATATACAAATAAATAATAATAATAATGCGCAATATTATATAAATTTAAAAGTATGATTTTGAAAAAAACAATGACTACTCAAACAGTTTTTAAATATTATATTATATTATACAATATTATTATTTCATAGAAAAACATGACGTATTAAGAAATATGCATAATTTAATAACTACTTAGCAAATTGCATTTAACTATATTCAAAGAAAAACACAATATTTTACCTAAAACAATATAACTCGTATTTATAAACTCGTTCATAATTTTTGAATTTATCTATGTAAAATATATTTATTATACAATTGTAAAATTAATTATTTAAATCGTTTATATATTTAAAAAAAAGAAAACCATAAGTTGACATGTACGAGAGATTTGTGTACACAATATAATGTTTTATTTGGTTTCACTGTTAAACTAATATACTTAGCTTAGCTGTGCAGTGAGCATGAAGAATAAAAAGTCCCAAATGGAGGGCAGACAATACCTTGTCGATTCCCTTCACATATGAGTCAAGACTGAATCAAGTGCATATATTATCGCTGTTTCTGTGGAATATAGTTAATTCCGTCAAACTAGTATGTGGTGTAAACTAAAGAAAGCCGCCAAGTAGGAGAACGCTCGGTTGTTCAGTAAGTGCAGTTGTGTGTACCTTTCCATTGAGTAGGCCATTGTAATGGATATGTTAAATTTGAATTCAATAATAAATAACTGTGTACAAACGCCAGCCTCTAGAATCTATATGAATATAATTCAAGATACTGGCACACTTTGATGATGCTTGATTGGTAGGACGGATGAGAATGCAAATAGAGTTTGAAAACTCAAAAGATGAACCTTATTGAAGGTAGACTGTAACATCTGTAACAAACTTATTACCCTTGCTGACTAGTGTTAAAAATGTTTAGGCAGGGTTGACATTACATGTTAATATCATACATAATGTATATTATGTAATATTATATTGATAACACCAAAATATGTATAACGATATACCTGATCGTGATTTGTTGTGGATTTATTAAGACCACTTCTCTAGCTCGGTCCGTCGTTGTGGCGACCGGACTCTTCGCATACCCGACATCGGCGATACTTAACGATAAGAAGGACGGTAATATTTCGAATACCAATACCGAAAACAATAAACAATTAATACCAGCCGGAACAGAACATAAGATTAACGGAATGTTTAGCAACAATATTATTTTAATATTATTTTTTTTTTAATAACAAATGTTTGTATTGTTTGTTACCGATTATTTTAAACAATACTGATAAATGTCTTCTTTTGCTACAACAAAGTACAGACTAGATAAAATTTTCTATTAGTAATATACAATAGTTTCCTTCGAAGTTGATAATGGAAACCTTTTTTCTACCAGAAAAAGTTTATTCAAACGCGAAAAAAACGCACACCACGATAAAAGGATTTGTGAAATCTATACATTTATCGCTTCTCTCAGTATCTAAAATGAGAACAAAATCAGATTGATAAAGTTTTCTAAGAAAATTAATTTAGTAACACTTTAATTCCATCTAAATTTAGATCAATAATTCAGTGATTAGCAAATATTGCTGATTAATCATCCTATTAAGTAATATTCCATTACTATGTTGATTAAATTGATTTGAAGTACAACATGGCAACTGGTTATGATTTAGTGAATAAAGAACGCATTTATTTGACGGTTTAATCATTAGACGCGTTAACTCGGCTAATTGATATTAATTTAATTTTATTATTATTTCCACGAATTTTAACTAGTTGTTATATTGTGTACTAATTAAAAATCGCTCAAATTGAATGAATAAAGAGACAGGAGTCAATCAACATAATGAAAATTAAATTCAAGAGCTAAATTGTGTTAGTCGATTAAATCACCATTAGCCATACTCCGATAGTTAATATTTAACGCTGAACCATACTATAATACTGTTGATATTTTGTTTTTGTACGGTTTGGTCTACGGGTTGTTCTGTAGTCGTATTCACCAACAGATTTTTTTCTGTCAATAGTGTAACGAAATTGACGTAATGTCGTTTAAACTAATACATTTTTTTTTTTTTTTTGTTAATAATTTCCACTCATGCAATGTACGTATACATCTCGTAAATAGTACCACTGCGGATATATATATAAATAATTCGTTTTTTTGTGCATACACCGCGTACTGCACTGCACAGCGCGGTCAGTCACGTTATAACGGTAGTTGTGTGGCCGATCAATTAATAAACAATAATTCAGCCGTCTTGGAATATCGTTATTATTGTAGCGTTGTCGAAGAGTGCGTGCAACATAATATCCGTTCCGAACACCGACCGCTCGCCGCGGCGTAACACAACAACAACAACAACGTGTCTTACCGACCGTGTAACGGTTTACGGTCTGCGACTGCAGATATCGCCGGTTTCGTTTAAAAACCACGACGACAACGGACCGTCGCGTCGAATAAAAAAAAAAAAAAAAATAAACAAATAAATAATTAATCGCTAATCGATATCGTCGGATGTAGCGACGGCGGAAGGATTTTGCGCATCGTCGTCGGGATGAGGTATGTCTTGTGCGCGCGTTAGCAGTACGTCGTACAGTCGTGTACCCATATCACAATGCATGATAATAATGACATGAGGTCGTGCGCACAGTGCTGCGGCAGTATGACGTGTACATACCGTATAATGTTTCAACACAAACAGAGTGTTTTTGTTCGTTTGTTTGCATTTTTTCTTTCCCCACCCCCCCCCCCAGACGTATGTCTATTGTTAGAGCACCACTGTATACGCGCGCGCACATAACACACACACATATATATTTATACATATAATAAGCGCCGTGTACGCGTCGTGCGCTCTGTACGGTGTTTCGCCCCACACGCAGGTCTCGAACTCGCATATTACCCCCGCGACTTCCAATAATACACGTGTGCGTGCGTATACGCTGAAACGACGAAATACCCGAGTTTTTAATTAAACGCTCGACACGCGCCACGACGCCCCGTCGTCGAGTGCCGTAGTGCTGCGGTGTGCGCTGCGCCGTCCGTGAAATCGTCTGCCGATAACATTATTGTCGTTGTCCGTCACACGACGGCCATCGACGGTGCCCCATATAATAATATATATCGTTGGATCGATCGGTAGACGGCAAATCAAAAATAAACATTATGCTTTTAATCGCGCGACACGTCCCGAATTCGATTTTGAAACGATTATTGTTTCCCACGTTATTATTTTGATAGTTTTTTTTCTTTTTCTGTCGCGATTTTTTTCTTTTTCATTCCATTTCATTCCATTTTTTTTTTTTTCGAAAATTGTTTTACAGTAAATATTCTTCGCGCACTTTACGGTGTATTATTACTATTATTATCGTACGCATGTTCTCTATCATGTATTTGTTTTGGTATAATTTAGGTACAAGTACCTAAATAAATAAATTAAAACATTTTTACCGGAAGTGTAGATATGTTCACAGAGATAATTTTTCTACTTTTAAAGTTTTAAAAATGTTAAGTAAATAATTTATAATTTTCTATTGTATATATTTGAATTGTAAATACATTTTAAACTGTATTTTATGGCATTTAAAATATATTTTTTACGGTTTAAAGGTTATTTTAAAGTTTAACATACATAATTATTTAATAATTTAAATACAAAATATATTTCAGTTCAATGAATTTAGGAACGTAAATCTAAAAGTCCTAAAACGACTTACAATTGCTTTTTGTAAGAATTTGTATTGAGGTCACAGATGACTATAAGGATGTTTTATTTATTATTAAATATTTGGTCTATAGGTACGTAATTTATTATTCGTTGGTAATAAATTATCAAAACCGATATCCCAAAACTTTCCTAATTTCCAAATTATTTACATCATATTTTTCGATAAACGAGACGAAAATTGGTTTGTCTAAAAACAGCACAATATGTATTTATATTGAAATAATAAAATTGATAAATAGTAATATTATATTATAGAACAATAAGCTATATTTTGATTTTAAATTTTTGAGTGAGTCTTTAAGTAACTTAAATATAACATAATAATCGTGACTAAATAAAGTGTATTTTTGTGATATTTGAAATTCAATAACTATTATAGTTTTATGTACTTGGACACTGAATTATAAAAGTATCGAATCACTAAAAAACATACATTAGATATTTAACATAAAATTGAGAATTAATAAATTGTTAAAATATTATTAAATATTATACTTATAACCCATTAAGTTATTATTACCATAAATTGCAATGCATGATCACAATATGAAGTTTAATACATTTTTAATAAAATGTATTTAAAATAACTGTAAAACAAGACACAATATGGTATGATAAATCAAATGTAAAATAATATTTTAAATCAATTTAACTTAGGAATAATGTTTTAATGGCGTATTATTTTCTCAGATGCATGTACTGTGTTATGTAATATTTATAAAGTAGGTATCTTAATACAATATTAAACAATACAGCGTTGTTCTTAAAATTATTTGTCTAACACTACATTATTAAACTACATAGTACATTCAACATTGCATAATAAAATTATATGAAAATTGGACGAGACAAACAGATCCAGTACACCGATCGCTACTACATTTTAAAAATTTACTTGAATGTTATAAATAATTATTGAAATTTGAAATAAAAGATTTAAAGTGAGACTCAATCATATTATTTATAATAATTTAAATTATTTTGAAAATCTAAAAAAATAATTAATTAAGTGTAGTTAGGAATGTATAAATGATATACGAATTAAAAATTATTTTGATAACAAGTCTGAATACATAAATCTGCAATTATATTAGAAATAAACTTCAAAGATCATAATATTATGGACTTATTAAATAATAGTGAATACAAATTTTAAATGTATAGATAGTTGTTTGTTATATGTATGCATAATTATTATCAAAATTCAAGACTGGGTATTGACGAGTTAATAAGTAAACATTTAAGTTAACTTTATATTATTAACTTACCTTATTAGTTTAATTTCTTAATTGATTTAACTATAATAATTTACCTCTACGTTAAACAAATTTATATTTCTTTTAATATTCCCAATTTATTTAGTTAACTTAAAATTTTTATATTATCCAGAAAATTAATGTTCTTATTACCGTTAAAACTACTATAAATTTGCTCAATATAGAAAGTATTAACAGTAAAAAGTAAATTTACAAAAAATATTGTATTTATAGTTATAGATAAAAACGAATTTATCATAATAATTACTAATAAAATAGAGGAAACATTAATCGCCCATGAATTATATTAATAATACTAATTTATAGTAAAGTTTAGAATACGATTATCGTAAATTTTGGCCATTACGATTTTTATATTATAATATTATAATCGTAAAGATACCTTTATCTTGGTATATTTTACATTTATACACTGTTTCCATTCCCTGTTTATTACATTTATTTAGTATTTCTTTGCACTACTTATTACTTGCCAGCTATTTTCAACGATTTTTTAGTCAATCGATAAACTATAAATCTTTATTTTGTCACCATTATTTATTTATTTATTTATTTATTTATTTCTATGGCAGTTGCTACTTTGTACTTACTACTTACATCTTATTGGACATAAAAACAGACAGCAGATATCTAAGTTTTATATAATATTCATTTTTTTTTTTTTAATCAACTGAAATTAAATTAAATTAATGGTATTTGTTAAATTAATTTTCAACATCATTGATAATGAATCAAGTTAATAAAACGTCATCAACTAACCTAGCCCCGTAGAAATGGTACACAATAAAATCATATAATTAATATCTCAAGTCGACTTAAAAGTTGTACACAATTTAAAATAAAATGTGTGTATGTACAATATTTACCTACTTAGTTACAAAAATAAATATGTTAAAGATAGTTTATATAATGGATGACTATATTATTTACCAAGAGATACCTTTAATTTACTAAATATGCTGGTTTAAGCTAATAGACGACATGAGGTATATACTATATATATACCTCAATTTATATAAACTTACTATAGTAAGCGATACTTAGCCCGTACTTATTATTTATAACTCGCTCGGTATGGTAAAACGACTGGCTTCTAATATAGGTCATCGTATTATCTCAGATTTAAAAATATAATTTACGTAAACAGGCTACATTTACACGTCTGAAAACGCCATGACAAAAATAATATATATATAAAAAAAAAAAAACCAGAGAAATGATTTTTATACTTAGCCGACTCGCGTCCGCGTATCGTCTAGGTGGCTCATAATTAATTCAACGAAGACGATTTTCGCGAGGAATAAGTACCCAAATACAATGGCATGTAAATGATTCGGGTCTAATGGAATCCATCAGCGGCAGCCGCGGTTCCTGCAAAGTGGATTATTCATAAACGCACACCGCCTCCATATTCTGGCTGTGACTATTAATCAATGACTCACCGAGTTGACGATAATAGGTAAGGTCACGATTGTGAACCGTTTTGTTACTCACTTGTCTCAAGATAATATTGCCGTCGCCGCAACCGCTGTCGCCGAGGCGGTTATTTATATTTTGGATATTACAGCACCCCACGCCGGACGGACACGGTTCAGTATTATGTACGTCATAAACATTACGACGAGTCGATCACTAGTACGCATATATCATAATGGTTAGGTAATATTATTTATATATATATATATATACATTTTTTTTTATTTTTAAATGTTATAACATTTCAGTGCATCAAGTCGGTAACATAATAACATATAGTAAACACGTTTTATAAGGTAATACCTACCACCGCGGCGCAGACGAGGACGAGTCGATATTATTTTCACATACTTCGTAAGTCGGTGATTTAGAGCTGTAGTAGCTTTTTTTTTTTTTTTCATTAAAAGCGTGTACTTCATATTATTATTATTATACCTACATCATATTGTGCGTTCCGAAACGCAATATCGGTCGGATTGAAATTCTGCACATACCAAATCGAAACATCTTCTGCGATAGTATACAATAATAATATATTCGAGTTCGTAAAAAGCAATAGTTATACATATGTATATAGTATAATAATATTAGCTCGTCCGCGGGTTTATATTCGCCTACAATGCGCATAATATACCGTGTCGTCGTGTGCTGTAATAATAATATTATAGGTATGTACAATGTTATAGGATTGCAAATGGGTTCCGCTGTCCGACATACCTACGCCGTTTCTCGCCGCCGACGTGACCACGCCCACGATAACAAACCATCTGCGACCTCAAATCGCGTCGTAGTACGCGGCTAACACGCGATTTATCGATATTATTGTGCTGCGTGTGCGAATAGTGGTGTAGTGTTTTCGCGGGGACGTATTATTGCCATCACCGTTATTATCGGTTATCATTACTATATTGTATATAGTGTTTGCCCGTCGCCGTTCGTATATAATCGTTGACGATTATTTACACCGCGATACAGGGACGTGTGGTACATCGCAGTAGTGCTAGAAAATAATATCGTACGTATTAGCGTGGTCAGCCGTGCACGGTGATCTGCTTTCGATCCGTTTTCCGGACGTAATGATATAGTCAATAGTCGTTACCTGCAGCGAGTCGTCATCGGTACATTAAATCGCTGTGGTATATATAAATATTATACGCGTTAAAATACTCCTTTTAAATCACGTGATTTTTATTTTAGCTGGCGTGTTTTAAACTAACTGCCGTGTGTAGTATTTTTTTTAAATATAATAATTTGAATACATCTGTTAAGTTTTCAGGGTCTGTTATATCGTTCAATTATAATTGAACGCTGTTTGTATACAATAGGTAGTGTCTAATTTAACGGATATTACATACTCGGTTATACGTTTTTTTTTTTATAATTTTTATGTTGTATATTATCTTAAACTGTTTATACGAGTACCTATATACACTTACATCATTATAATGAATTTTATGTTTTTCTTTTTGATTAATCAAATCAGGAGCAGAACTATATTTTTGATATAATGTAATATTCTTAGACATTTGATGTATACACAAATTATGCCAATATTTTTAGTAATGCATTTCATTTTAAACACTATATTCGATTAAATAAAATATTTTAATTATTTAATACGTTCCTTTTTTTTCAAATCAATAAAATGTTTTAAACAATTTTGGGTCCAAAAAAAAGTAATGTTGTGTCAATCATCTTCCCTCAATTCAATATGTTTTCATTCACAGCTATATATATATATTAGAACATTTTTAATGAATATTATACAGATTTTTACATTATTTATAGTTTTGATCGTAACTCAAGTGTTTTACGATAAAATAAAAATTATATTGGTTTATAAAAAAAATATATATTTTCTTATGTAATAGTATAAATTATTATAATTTTGCCTAGTTATGCAATTGTCTCTAATTAAATTATATCTAGACACAGTACATTTACAATATGTTTTATATATTTGATTACAGTGATTTATTTTTACCACCCGAGAGTCAAAAATCAATAAGATAAATTTCTAGAAACAAGCAAACTATTTCCTATCATGAAAACATGAAACCGCACAGACCGTTAACTTAATCTTTACCCGCCACCGTATATTCCATCACAGTACATAGTTTGAAATGTTAATTCAATAAAGGAAATATGATTAATCAAGAAAATCTGACAACTAAAATTAGTATCAATGACATAGCCACTGACGGTATCAAATTCTGTACACTCAATTGGTAACAACAGTTCATTCAGGCTTTATTACAATAACACTATTTTAGTAATACATTTTATATTATATATTCAATGGTTATTGATTACTAGTCTATGATAATATAAACATTAATCCAATAATGTTTTCCTTTGTTATTCTGCATTTAAATATGATCTAAAAATAATAAAATAATAATTAAATATGTTCTATTTTATACTCAAAACTGTTATATAATAAATAAGCATATTTAGTTTTCAAATTTAGTACCATGATGTATGAATTATGATGCAGAATGATTAAAATCATAATATATCTATTGAGCTCATAAAAGTATTATTATGAATCCATAATTATTATGTCATATTATAACTTTTAAATATTTCCTACAACTATAAAATAATAATTACAGACATTTATAGCAAAGTAAAATATTATATTATCTCTTTTTTTTTATTGGTGTTCCATAATATTATTTATGATTCGAAATATCTATTTAATGCTATTGAGTTTGATATTTTTCAAGTAAAAAATAATTAAATGCGAGTCTTCTTCGTATTTTCAGTAATTGTATTGTCTTCACACCTTTCTGAATTGGTATATATTCTTGCTTTTTAACATACATAATTCATTTAAATCCTTATTATTATCATTATCCACTACTATCTTCATATTCTCTTTCTTCGTCTAACAATGTGACCTTTATTACGGTTTTCGTTAAACTATCGTGGCGCAGAAGATGACCTATCTTTTCATCGCTTCTGACTTTAATAGCATGTACAAGTTCTTGTTTTTCCTTTATTCTCTTCAGAAACGTGAATATCCCCGTATATGTTTTTTTCTTCTGTCCATTGAATATTAAGAATTTATCAGTACCTATCACCACATTTCAAAAGCCACTATAGTTTTCTTTTATCTCGTTAACCGATTGTCCAAATTTTTATACGATCACACTCAACTCATATGTTAAGTATATTTCCTTCACTTGTAAGATCACACTATTAGAGGTCTATAAATTATTTTTATCTTCAAAACCGTTCTTTCCAGTGTTATTTTCCTAAACAAGTCTACCTCATTAAGTCTATTTTAGGTTGTTATACTTTCTAAGTAATTTAAGTATCTAGAAAGATTTCTTCTATACATGATTTATCTATTTTTATATTAATATAATGGTTAAGGATTATTTTTGCTGTGTGACCATGACTTTTATATTTTTGTATTCTTGTATTAATCGAGTTCCATATCTGTTTCATAATATTTAGTTTATCTTATCTAGAAAAATTTAAAAATAATTTTCTGATAGGCAATAGAATAGGGAAATTTAAGTGAATTAATGTTTTCTTCACATATTCTAACCCTTCACTTTACCTCTATTATTAACCCTTCGTAATTTTTTCTATGTATAGATAAAACACCATTGGAAATACAATACACTGTTGAACAATCTTTTTAATTTAGCAACTGCCTATTTTCTACCTTTTCCGAATCTTAGCACAGTTTAGTTTCTATATAATTTATAAACTCAAAAATTGTAAACAATTTAAGTAATACAAATGTTAACAAATAAATGTGCTAACTAGTTATTTATGTATAAAAAAAGAAATAAAAATATTTGTTCAAGTTGGAATAAATATTATGAAGAAATCACTAAAAATATTTTACTGAAGCATTTTTAATTTTATCTGGTTGATACAAATATTACTAAATATTCACTCGACTAAGTATTCACATTATTTACATAATTATAATCATAAAAATATTATTAAATATATAAAAAACCACTTAAAATAAAGGAACATAAGATGTCTAACTTAATAAGTTTTCAGTGTTCACAGCTAAATTTAATGGTTAACTTTGTAATTTGTATTCATATAAATAATTTTAAATTATATATTATATATCATAATTATTGTACAATTTAAATAATATACTACTAATGATTACCACGCATTTCAAGGAGGTTCAAGGATCAATATTAACAAAAGCTTATATCTGCTATGATAAAAATTAAAGAAACTAGGAAACAACCTAAGTTGACCATTGCGTTTGTTATAAAGAAGAGACAACAAAAAAAGTTTGGCGTAGTATCAAAAAGATTTTGAAGTAAAAAAAAAAAAAAAAATACAAAAAACAAGCTTTGTGAGAAAGAAATTAATGGAAATAAAAAAAAGGAAATAAAGTAAATCGTTTAAACGATGCCCTAAAACGATTTGGACAGTTTACAAGAACAGAAAACCTCGTCAGCTCTTCAAGAAATTAATTTTTTAAATATAGTTCCACTCATATATTAATTTGAAACCAATATGCATAATACTGCTTCACGTTTATGAAATCAATGAATAGTGTTTCATTACACTAAAGTATTTGTCTTACACATTATTAACAAACACAATAATATTAAAATATCTGGATATTTTTAAAATTTTATATGACGTAATAATTTAATAATTATTAACTATTACATTCAACATTACGATGGAAAAATGCACCATCGCTTTCCCAAAAATAAGTGTTAGTGTGTGTGTATGGTATTGTATTTCCTCAGTCAAGTTTCAGAATACTAATAATGTGGTTTGAATGTTAAAATTATCATTGAATTGAAAACAATATAATTTGTTATAATAAGCGTTCATTTTTAAATCGCCCAATATTGTTCATGAAACAGCACAAATAAAATAGGTAAACTAAGCATTAGGTACTCTCAAATGATTTTAATATTGAAATTATTTATTGTTACTATTCATTCACTTGACATGCTAATACTGGATTTAATACGTTTTTAAATAAATACATTTTCCTGTTAAGTCGAAGATCAATTTTTACTAACCCAATTTAATAACAATCATCTTTACGACTAAATGCAAAAACAGTTAAGGTTAAACTGTATTGTAACTTATATAGCGTTGTTCAATTTACAATTTTCAATTCATATTTAATATATTTATTGTATATCTCATTTATGATATTTTTCAATGAAAATGTTTAATTAAATAATAATTTAATATGATAATAATTAAATAATCAAAAAATATATTACGCGTTCCTAAAAAAAAAAGAAAATAAATATTACCTTATATAATTTAGAAACGATCTGATGAAAAACAGAAATTTCACTGATGATAATAATAACAATATCATTAATCAGTCTTGGTTACTATCAAAATATACAAGTTTTAACCAAAAGAAATTAAATATTTAGATTTTATCCGACGTCGGATGTATTAGGCAGAGTTATATCTACACGTAATCTGACTACAATAACAACACTGCAGGTTGTTATTGTTTCAGACAAAGAGGATTGTATTCGACCAATCACAATTTCATCCAAGATCGGATATAGCTGACCTTAGATTATATACAACTGAGCTTACATTTTAATGTCTAGCGTTATGATATAAAATAGTCATATTATACACATTAAATGGTCACGAGAAAGATAGAATAATATAATAAATCATTTATAAACAATAAATAATTTTAAGACAACGGCCAATGAGATTAATTTAGATTTTTTTGGATAATTCATAAAATAATATATACAATATACATCACTAATAAATAATAATACACATAGCGGTATTTAAAATCCGAGCGGAGCTTGTAATATATTGGTCTTAGAATTGATTGTATTTTTTTTTTTATTATTATTATTACATAGAAGACTATTTACGATAGAAAAATTCTGTAAGAGCTTCGTACAAAAACTTTTCATATAAAAAAGGCGTCTAGTAAGGTACTTTAAAGAGCCATTTTTCCATTTGACACTAGTTCCCTTATGCATAAAGCAAAACTATTTGCAAATAATAAAAAAAATATTATACATATACCATGCCCGACAAAATCAATTTTGGTTATTTTCTGTGGTACATAAAATGATAATATTAAAAGCTTGTAACTTTCACAGAGTATTTGATTATGTGTAAAATAGTTTCATTTTCTCTTTTTAATGTTCCGGAATCACATTTTACACAGTTTAAGAATAGTAGTACAATTTAAACAATATAAAAAATATTGGTTTATAATTTGAATTTGAAAACTTTACCAACTAATTTATTGTTTAATATATTGTAATTGTTTACTATTATCGTTACCGTTTATATTAATCAAACTAACATAATTTTGTGTTATTTTTAGCTTCGAACTCAAATGCATACATTCGATGATTTATTTAGCACATCCATTGCATATCATGTTTATTTTAATCTGATATTATAATTTTAAAATACACAATCTACAAGTATAAATTAACATGTATATATAAATATTCATAATATAAAATATTTATTTTAGTAAATTAATATATTACTTATTAATAACAATTTCTGATTCGTATCTATTTATTTATTTCGCTTGCATTATTTTACTATTATTTTCAAACATTGTTAGTTATCTTATCTTGGTACATGATGTCACTTAGATAAAACTATTACCTTTATTTTTGTTGGCCATTGTTGATTAATGAAAATAAGAGTAAAATAAACATTATTTTTTAGATATAAAATGTCTATTTTATGTTTCTCTTTAAAATGTTTCATTTAATCAATGAAAATTTGTTTTTTGTTTTATCATTAGAATTATATTGCTGTAATTTGTAATTTTAATGGTCGTTTATTATTATATCACTTTCAAAATTTTAAACGGCAATAAAAATACGTTTGAATTAAATAATAACAATAATGGTAGAAAATATTATAACCTCAACCATTAAGAAATTTCATAATTTATTTATTGTTTAATAAAACTATGAATATTTTTTTTCTTGGCCACAGGTATATTCTAAAGACTTTGTTTCGAGCTTTAATAAAAAATATAGCGAATACCTCAAAATACAGAAAATGTTAGCACTAATAAATAATGAATTAACTAATACTTTTAAATTTAAATGTGTTTAATTTTGACCTGCTGTACTTGATATTCGATTGATGGACACGAGATTAAAATAAAATACAATTGGTCTTATCTTCAAACGCTTGTAATTATATAATTATACGTCAGTTTATAAGCTGATTATTCTAACTTCTAAGGCTTGACAAGAATTATAGTTACAAATCTTCTTTCATTAAACACAAAAATGAAATAGGCCTTTACTCAATCTATTAACTTATTTCTAATGGTTGTTTGAAAGTAATTTCTCCAAAGCCATATAAAAACTTCCAATTAAAAATGAGTTTGTTACAGGTATATTATGTATATTTAATTTTATAAAATGATAGCTGTTATTTATGGCTAAATAAAATACGGGAATTTCAATTAGGCGTTGACATATTCTGTTTTAGTTTAATTTAAGATCCTGTTTCAATTTATCTTGTTTAAGATCTTACACTAATGAATTCGAAATAAATATAAAATGTGTATATTTTATTTCAATACATCGATGACTGGAAAATTATTCAATTGTTTAAATAATAACGGATGCACCAGAAATTCGTTATGGACGGTTTATTTGTTTAATATAAATATATATTTATACATATTTTTTTTTAATGAACAAATATGACAATTTATACCCACTTCAGTTCCTTTAATAAAATCTCCCACAATATAGGTATGATTTAACATCAATTTAAATGCCCTATGAAAAATTATATATACCAAACATTTTTTTCGTGAAATGATTCGGATTTGTCGCTTATTTTTTACCTGAATGTTCACTTGAATGATTAAATAACTTCGGGATTTGACGAAATTATTTATAATTTGTATATAGTTGAGAATTTATTAATTATCTAGTCACATTAGAAAATTTAAAATTATGATGGGAATATTGTGGTTTTACTAAGCCTTGTCTTTTACATTAACTAAATCTCAGCCCAAAAGGTCACCGTGTGTCTGTATTATTCAAATTCAATAGTTTCTACAATTTATAGTGCACTGTGTACTGGAAATATCTTTTAAATGCATACTTGTTTTAATGATAGCTGATGAGTCTTATTGTTTGGTGCACATAACACTTATACTCACAATGTATAGCAAACTTTTAGAGGAGGTCATTGCATTCATTTAAAGTACGTAGTTGAATTTATTATATTATTGAAGACTGGTCACATATCTTTATTAATTTCGCTACAACAAGACGTGTTTATGTTTTTCTTTCCATTATTAGTATTGGCTAACGGTATTGACTATTCGATATGATATCGGTATTGTTGAGTTTTCTTAGGTTTATTATTCGATATATTTATTCATGAATAATTATTACCAAATATATCACTAATAATAAATATAATATAATTAACGTAACACACAATGAAAATGATTCACAATAATCATTTACAAAAAAATATTAACACAGTATTATTACGTATATATTATTGTTTGATGGTAGGTTGGTGCTTAGTACATAATATTATCATAATCGATGTGTACTCATCAGTTATTATATTTAAGTTATAATGGAAAATTGGTGTTAAAATTCATAATTTATCATAACATACAGTTAAATAATTGGATAACTACATTAAATATCTGTTTTGTGTTATTGCGTAATGGTTGCATACAAATAACATTAACTAATCATACTATGCTAATATCTCAAATCGTAATAAAATCGAAAAATCTAAAAGAAATATTTTAAATCGAAAAAAAAAGAAAAAAATATGATTAATATCAAATTAATTATCAGAAAGCAACTAAATTTATACAGTGCAGTAGTATAAAAATCATAATTTTATTAAACCAATATAATATAATTTAAATTTGAAATCAGAAAAAAAAACAATATCGATCATTTTTGTCATATATTTTTATTATTTATCTATCTAAACATTATATTTTTTTTTTATGAGTGTTTATTAATAGTTGTATAGTACTCAATAAAATAAGCCAAAAAAATAAAATAAAATGATTGTAATAAATTTAGTTCTTTTAAGAAATTACATCAACACGTGTGTTGCAAGTAAATTGTAATATTATTTCTACTTAATAAATGCTCTTTTAAAACATTTAGTCAATATACTATTAAGCACAATACATTTACTAACTCTAATGTAATGAAAACAAGAATTTTTATACGTTATCTATAAACATGAGTTTTTCAAATGACCAACGTTATAATAACTTTGCTATGCATTTAGGTAACCGTATCATTTACTGGTCCGTTTTGAACGAGATAATATTGTAAGTAATAATTTTTCTTACTAAACAACTGAAAAAATTAAGTTTTTATTGTTCATTGATAGCTGAGCATTTAGGTACATTTATAAAAATGTTTTAATAAAAACCATCTATAAAATAAAACTTATTTAATAAGTAAATGGACATTTTGGATGATTTTGAATCGCTGAGATATTAGAAATTTGTATTGAAATAATATGAGGAATTTACTAACTAAAATTATTTTAATACGTTATCCATAGCTGTAAATAATAGATCATAGTAAATTATAAATAATAATTATTGCAGAAATGAATGTATTATTAAATACAAAGAGCTATATATTATAAAAAGTGATGATTTTTTTAAAAACTATCATACGATATTCATATAACATTAAAATTATATACCTGACTATATTATTTAATTATAAGATCCTGAATTATAAAACTTATTTGAGGTATTATATTGGTATAGTCAGGTTTATAATTTTAATGTTTTATGAATATTATAAGAATAAATTATAAATAAATTTACATTAAGTCCAATATTTCAAAATACATAATAACACAATGACAAACTGTCATTTTAACAGCAATGGTTCTAAGACTTTTAACTATCAATTTAATTTAAAAACATCAATACGTTTCTACACTTTCTTAATGAATTCTCTGCGTATCTATATTCTATAATATTTAACGTTTTATAAGCTATAATATTCATCTGCTATGAATAATTTAATAACATAATAGATACAAATGATTGTTATTGTAATTTATTTCTATTGAATAATATTAGATACATTTGTATCATAATTTATTAATTATTAATACGTATCGTGGTTGAATTCGAACATAGAATAATATTATACCTTTATGGATGGTTTTATGATAACGTATCTCCGTATCTATCACTGACTGCGTTCTGAATATTAATGGCGAATACCATAATACTTACTAAAAACCTGCCCGAATATGAATAATCCTATTCGTAAATGATGTAGCAATAAACTTACCTGTAAACAAAAAAATTAAAACATATTTTAAGAACATCACTGACAATAATTTATGGTTATAATACATAAAATTATTATATTTCATATAATTTTTTTTTTTTTAATTTGACAATCGTAACCTAACCTACCGGGATTGGTGACCTACCGAACTGAAAGAAGGTTGACAGATATCGTATCGATCCTGACCGGAATCGTTTTCCCGACATGACAATAATCCTTACGGATTCCCGAATGCGAATCGGACGACGCGAGCGCAACAGTATATTACTGTGTCGCTTCAACGTTCGTATTCACTGTTTCTGGAGGTACTCAAATGTGCGAATCCGGTGCTGTGATGACTATGCAATTATATTTATACTGCATATGCATAGTATAGAGTTTTGATGGATCGATGACTCAAAACCATATGAATTTCAATTGAATTTCACGACGTGTGAGATGAAAAATTGAAAACCATGACAGATCAAGACTTGGCGTACGTGTGCGTATTGACATCCCGTACTTATAGTATTTACAATAATACTCTTTAGGCAGTGTTGAGAATAGATAACTAAATAACAATTTATTTGTTTATTTATTTATTTAATTTTCTAACGTAACGGGCCTCGGCCTAAAGTACAGGTTACAATAATACGAATGTACACAAGAAAAATTAAAAACCTAGACATAGTTAACATTGTTTATAGCGATTTTAACAGAAAACAAACGACGGGTCCTCATTAGAAGTACAATCATATAAATAAAATAGGATAATTGAAGCAAAAAAATATATGGATAAAAATAGTAATAACATAATGGATAACACATTAGATAACATTGAAAATAACATTTTTATTGTTTTATACTTATTTGTACTGTCTTTTTTTTTTTTTTATATATATAGGTTTCTAATGGTATGAAGGATAACGGTGTGCTATTTATGATAAAAATACGTAAAAACATATGCATACAATATTTCATACATTTAAATACAAATTAACTAGGAAAAAATATATCAATTTAAATTATCTCAATATATCTTACAAGGGTAAGTTAGTTTTGAATAAATCTTATAAAGTCCATTTATTCATTTATAGTCACATACTTCCTGTTTTTAATATTATAATAAAGTCAATAAAAAAAAAAAATTATGAAATTTATTAATTTAATTGTTTTAGGGGTGCCATAATATTTAAATTATCTAAATAATCCCATTTTTTATCAAAACTAACACTATAGGTAAATTATAACATAATTATCTAGATAAATTAATAAATGTATATACATTTTATGTAGATAATTGCCAACATTGTCTATAAATAGTGGGTGTATGCCAAATATGTATGAATTTGTATTAGTACTCTAATATCGCATTGCAGTCCATATCATTGATCACACATATTATTTGCAACACCAACTGTGCCGCACGTTTGAAGATCGGATGTTATTATATTATATCGTTATATTTCGGTGAACCAAAATTTATGGACAAAGTAGGTTGGTACGAACAAGGACACGACAATAATAATATTGTTTTAACGCGTAATAATGGACTGAAACGTGACATGGCGCTAAAAACATATTATTCACAGATAAACTAAACCAAACCCATAACATTACAAAATAATAATAATACATCCGTATAATATCTAACCAAACCTATAATACGTCTCTATACAGACTGATTCGCCAGGTCTTTTCACCTTCATTTTGTCCTCTGATATCATAAATATATTTAAATTTTTTCGATTTTTCGGAATTTTTTATCTTACTCAAAATATATATTGTTTTTAACTACATATTATACCTTAGTACTTAGTCTTTTCATTATATCTAATTACTTAAGTATTGAAATGGTCATATCTCATTTTCTCAAATATCTTCTTTACTTGGTATTGCATGTAAATCGTCCTGCCGTCCTGTATATAAGGATAGATGTATATGTATTCAAAATTGTCCAATGTATAATATTTTAATAGGACTCAAATCCTCTATGTGAATCCTAAAAAATAAAGTTATGTGTAATAATTACACTTTATTTGTCATTTGATAAAAAAAATATTACACGGCTTGTATGAACGCATTGAGTACTCTTTAGTAATCTGCTACATAAAGTTTCGTTTTTATATTTTCACACCCAGCCATAAAAGTGCCTACATCATGGCTGTATGACAACCAAGTCTCAGTTTCGTAGAACCATCGCATTTACTGATGTAAGAGCAATTATATAATAAAAATAAACCAAACACGCATACAAATCTGAATAAAATATAATTGAGAATGTATACAGTGCACATTTCAATTAACGCATAACAAAATAGACAATTATAGATGAAAGTACAAATGCTTTTAAAATTATAATTAGCATAATATTTATTTAATTAGCTAAAATAAAAATGTTATTCTAGACATATTTAACCTTGGTAGCACTGTCACAGGTCTGTCATAGAATACCCATCACGATAATACAGTTGGCAGAAATACTTATTAACTAGGACATGAAACATTTTATACATGGAATAGTTTGAATTTCTAGTCAAAAGCCTGGTATGGTGCCGAGGAATTTACTAAGGGTTACAATATGACTTAATATGCCTCCCCGGAAATTCTGAATTACCCTTTATCACCGTAATCCCAAGATAATAATATTTGCGTATAACAACTGCTTTCCGGTATAATTTTTTTTTTTATATCAGTTGAAAAATATAAAGAACCTTGGGTATAAATTTTAAAAATTATGAAAAATTCTCACGATTTTTTAATAAACAACAAATTTGTTAATTTTTATGATTTTTATGAATTTTGTTAAAATTCTGATTTGAAACGCTTACAAATATTGTGGTTATAGATTTTTAATATTTTTTAGTTGAGATATTAACAACTACTGAGGTACTTTGTATTAGAATGTGAAGCATTTTTACCCAGTGAATAGTTTCTTAGCGTTTATGGAAAAAAAATGAAAATTTCTTAGGATTATAAATAACTCAAAAATAGTTCAAATATTTTGAAAATTATAAGATAAATAGAAAATGGTTATATTAATGTTTGATGAACATTTCTAAAGTTATTTGTTTTTGAGTTACACTAAAAATTGGATTTAATAAGCAGACCAGTGAAGTTTATGTAGGATTGATTATAATTATAATTTCATTATTTATTAGAATTTTCATGTACTCAATGACAGGTTTGTTTTCTTGGATATTGTCTATCATTGTTGAAATTATTAAAAAATCGCACACAAATATTATCAACTAAATAATTCATAGTAAAAAAAATAATCATTTGTATTGTTTGGAATATTTTTTCATGGCTAATAATTTGTAATATGTTTTTAGTGTTAAAATACAGTACTAGTACACTACAAGTACTAAATTAAACGAAAAATGTGTATGATTAAAAATTGGTAGCCACGAACAATAATATTTCAAAATTTAAAATTGTATATCAGTTAACTGATATTTTATTCCTATGAAAGTAATTTTAGTTACAATCTAAGAATATTTTTTCGTTATTTATATTTCCCTTGTGAATCAACCATGCAGAAACATGTTTTATTTTTTGAAATATATGTAATGTTTTTCATTTGTTATTCTTTTGACGATTTCTTTTGGCATTATGCAAAATATTTTAATTAAAATATAAAATGTTCTGTTGTTTTAATATTACCTTTACAAACATAAGAATTGTATATTCAATAGTTACAGTGATGTTAATATGTTATTATTATACCCGATACTGATATTACCAGACTATAATATATTAAATTAAATAAATCATCATCTTCAATTAAAATGTTAAGCTAATACTACTCTTCTTTAACTAATTTATTTTTAATGTAACTGACGCGTTATCTTTGTAAATCTTTATTTCTATACATCAAGCATTGCCATTGTTAGTACGTATTATCCATCTGAACTTCGCTATACTGCAGTTTCAATCTCAACCTTATATGTTGTCTAGTTTCGTAGAAACATAAATACTGGAGTTCTTATCGATAAATTATTTTTTCCAAGCTATATCATCTGAAAATAAAATACTAGAACAAACTTCGTCCAAATATAAAACACTAGATGAAAATCAAACACTGCAGTTCGGCGAATTTCAAAATAGTATCTGTCGAAAAAAATCAATGAACTCAGGTATAAAAATACACATATACTCGTATATATTTAATGTAAAGAAAATTGAAAATATATTTTTCTAAAAAATAGAGGTAACTAATAATTGGAAACCAATGTTTCTTATCCTTCTAGCTGTAGCTGTTTATCAATAAATATATTACAGTCAGCTGAGCGTAAACACTATAGTGCATAAGTTATAGGACATGACGTAAGTACCTACCATATAGACCTAGGTCTATTTATTTTGATCTTGTTACTAAAACTCTAATGATAAAAATCACCCAGTCTCTTGTTTATTTTTATTTCTATTCCCTTGCCCGCTGTCAGTTCTCAGTTGTTGTTGAGTAACTGCTGGATATCTCTAACTCTTTAAATTGCCTTCAGAATAAATGAATTGCTCTTAATGTTCTAATGACTTATATAGGCAGGCACAATAAACTATCAAGGTATGTCTATTAATGTTAATCTTGTCCTTGATGATGTCATTATTCTCCTAGCCGCTGTTATTGTCCTGCATGTATATTATATTATGACGTAGAAAAACGTTTTTATTCATTTTGGGTTAAATTATCTAATAATTATTAATGGTGTTTCACTCAACCGTTTAAGACTTCCCGGATCTTCATATAATTATTAATTCATTTTATTTAATTTAGTTGTTTATTAGTATTCTAATCTTCTTTTTTATAAACTCGTATTTATTATACTACCTAGCGATTTTAAAACTCTAGAGATTATTTTGTTAAATGATAATTCCAGTCTACTCTACTCCTAAAATTCGTTTTTCTTGTACCTCTGAGCTATTTGAACTTGACGATTTCTACCAGTGTAATAATACTCTTTGACTCTCACTCGCCACATTACTTGATTTGTTTTTATTCAATGAACCTTATGTATCAGCCAGTCCTTTTCTTGATGTTTCAGTCCTCACTGATTTATATCACCCATTTTTCTTTTGTTCAATGTCGAAGCTACCTCAATTTCTGTTCCTGATACTGCTCATTATTATACAATTACGTAAAGCCGATTATTTTGGGATTTGAAAATTCTTATCTTGACATAATGGGGAATTAACTTTCTCATATTTAATTGTCGACTCTCCGAAAAACGTAGATAAAAACCTGTTTTGTATGTAAAATAAAATAAAATGGATGAATAATATTCCTTATAAATATTTTACACTAATAATATTTTATTTTAATTATAAAATCAGTTATGTGATTTATGTTTGGATATATTTACAGTACAATATGAAATGTTCCCATTTATTAACGAATTTCATTTAATATTAAATCAACAATATATTATGATATATTGTATAATAATGTCTGTCCTATTAAAATTAAAAGTTATTTTTAATTTCAATTAAGTTGTCTACTATAAAGACTGTTCTCTTAACGAAAGTGTAATATTTACCAGATAAACGACGTTTTTTTAATAAAATGCTTAACATTTTATTTTTATATGTTTTATTATCTGATTTAACACTATTTCAACGATCTGTCCATCCATTTTCAGTTTTCTATTGATTCTTTGATTCAAATTACGTTTTCAGTTTTTTTATTTTTATTATTTAATAGGTTTAATATTTTAGACACTGTCTTACATTGAATTATTTGAATCTGATTTTATAAAAATATGTTTGCTTTTTACTTTAACATAGTGTATTTTTATATTATTTACTACTTTTTTTTGTAAGCTTTCGTTGTTTGTAAATCCATTATTTAAGTACATATTATCTTTATGATAGATATTTTCAGAATACTATATCATCGTTGTTAAACAATATTCAGCCTCATATAATGACAATTATATTTTAGATATTAAATTTTTATATAGATTTATTAAGATATTAGATTTTTGTTTTTTATTCATAGATAACTTGAATATTTCGTTAGTAGGTAACGTTCTTGTTACCTTATGGTTTATAATTTAGATTTTATTTACACCTTCTGTATAAAAGCAATTTGTTCATAATTATATTGTGAATTTACGACACGTTCGTGTTTTTCAATCATCTTATTTACACTCACAACTTATGTTGATTTTGTCAGAATTTTTGGTATCTTTAAACTCATATGCGTAGCGATAATTATTTGTATTTGAAAAATACAAATATATCAACATAGATCATTAAGCATTATGTAGAGTATAGAAACTTTGATTAAATCTGTAGTAAAATCTATAAAATATCCTAATACAGACACGCCAACTAAATTTTTTCCCGTAATTTAAAATAATATACCTTACACGTAGAGATTACATCCAGATATCCTTGACAAATAACAATTGTTTCCGCAAAACAACATAATTATAAAAGTATTTCATGTCGAACTTACAGAGAAAAACATAATACAATATTATGCATTAGTGAAAAAGCGATGCATTTTTTGTGAAGAATAAAATATTTAAAAAACGAGCTTTTTATGATCTGTTAATAATTTATGAACAACGGCGCACGCCGTCTATCTCTCTTTTTTTTACAGTAGGTGATCATGATTTTCGCAAAAGAACAACTCAGATGTAAATCTAATCGTTTAATTATTATTTTTTTTTCATCTCACTGGTCTGCGTATGATAGTATAATAATATGCGTGTCCTTATGTCGGTCGTTCGGCACCATTTCGCCTAATATCATTAACATTTCAAACAGCTGTTGTGTAGTGATTTTTTCTTATGCATAAAAAAAAAGAATAGTAGTAAGTAACATTCGTTATTTATTCTGTAGTAATATTTTAATAATAACTACTGTTGAACCGAATCGTAATAAAGGAAGGTACTCAAAGCTAGATTATGTGGTGTGTTAAAGCTGTCGATAAATAAAAAATATTCGTGAACAGTGTACTATACACAACAATAAAGTAATTATATTATACATGTAATTATGTCATAGTTTGTAAGATAGGGTTTTCAAGCACCATCTCAGCGACGTCGTAATATTTTAATACAATGTACATTCAATGACCAGGGACAAGTGTTACGACTGTTAGAAGTATGTACAAAGTTTGTTGGATGTGTACTGTGCATTTTATTTTATATTATAACATACAACTCACCGTATAATTATCACGTCTTTATACTTTTATTATTTTGGTTTCAGCATTATGCACTTACACGTTTTAAACTGTCTTAACTATTATGTTTTTAATACTTTTGAAAGTAATATAATATAATATATATTATTACCTTAATATCTTAACCTGATTACCTAAACTGTTTTGTTACGAATTACAGCGTATGCATATTAATAATTATTGTCCCCTAAATTAAATTTCCAATCATGTTTGGCCTTAAACGCATATTGTTAGCTGAAGATAAAAAAAAAAAAAAAACACTCGTTACAGGAAAAATATTCTTTTCTGTTTTGTGTTATTCGCGGCGCTATAAGTAAACGGACAGATATTCACGCTATAACTGATTGGGTTGATTGTATTTGGTATGTTATAGTAAATTCGTTTACTTTGTATTCATAGGGAAAGAAATAAGGTTTCAATCAATTATCTATTCAATGATTTTTTTATTATTATTTATTTTTTTATTATTGTTATTTCTTTGTTTGAAAAAAAAAAGTATAAAGTGTATGAGACATTTTTTTTTTTTTTAATTCAATTTTCATAACATATTATACTTTATATTACAATACAAAAAACTTAATTTGTTCAGAAATCATTTTTTTTTTTTTTATGTATACACTTCTCGAGTAGGACAATAACGGAATATCAAGTATTTTAAAAAGATCTTTTCAATTTATTGTGGCAAAATGTGACATCATGTTAAAATGTAATTGTATAATTTAAATTCGAAGTATATAATAATAATATGTTAAATTTATAATATTATTATTTTTATATTATGAATTATTTTTCAGTCAGACATTATGTAAATCGTTTTTTAATGTTTAAAATGACTCGTTTTTAATCACATGTATCTAAGCCTTAAGCGTATATTCGTTTATATTTACTTACACCAGATGTTTAAAAAAAATATTTAGTGATATATATATATATATTAGATAATTCAACTACCTAACAATTATTGATATTATAAACCCATCAGTCATTGAAATAACTGTGTTAACTTTAATAACTATATCGTCTGAATCATAACTTACTGCAATTTTCAAATGTTATTTACATATTATTATTTCATTAGGGGATAAACCCAACAGTGAGTATATGCATACAGTGTTTAAGCACTTAATCTAAATGTTATTCCTGGCTTTTTCTGTAATGGTTTATATTATTCAAAGACAATATTGAGGCCTAGAAACGAATTTTGGCCTTTTGCCCGCCAATCTGTCTGGGAAACTATTACTTAACTTTATTGTTTTTTCTGTATCAAATTTGATTTAGGCAAATTTTAAAACACGTAATAGCTTAATAATTGATTAAAAGCTTTAAACAATATGACGCTATGGGTTATTTTAGTTCAATAGCACAATTGCAAAATTATTAAATAATATTTAACTATATTTTTTTTTAAATTAAAATTAAAAAATGAGTTTTATCTACAGATTGTTGGAAGGGAATCATATTAAATTGTAAAGAACAGCAAATAATATTTTTAAAACTAAAGATAATCAAAACAAATTAAGTTTTACTCAAAAGTATTAAAGATTTTTCTAGACGCTTTTTGCATACCATTCACAAATATAATCTTTGCTGTTCCAACGTAACGACGAATTTGAACGTAACAAAGAATGTATTGATTTTGTAATAATTTGTTTTTTTTTTATATATTTGTCAAAGCCACTTTTTTATTAGAAAAAAATCCTCCAGTCATCAGAGGGAGATTTCTGATAGAAAATGTTAAGTTGTCGGTATTTCTTTTATATGATTTACTATGTTCACATCATGAATTAATTCTGTAATTTTATGTGCCTGTGAAACGACTACTATTGGTGTAAAAGAAATTATTTTTATGATATCCGCTGAGCGCGATTATATTGATATACGAAAAGATGAGTGACAGAGTCGCAGATGTCCACAAATCAACGCCAAAACCGGAGACATTCGGGTCTGTTACTTTCGCTATCGATCATAAAAATTTGACACTGCCGGAGGAGAAGTTAACAACGAAATAATAACTTTGCGGTCGTTGCTTTACACTAATACAACATAATATAATATTATTATAATATTATAATACTATGTAAATTCGCGCGTAACTATACGCTATCGCCGGAAAAGGGAGCGAACGCGCTACGGGCGTATATCTGTCGTGTGCGCGGCTGTATAACAATAAAATCATAATAATCATAATCATAATGATAATAATAATAATAATAATAGTAATCATCGGCGGTTGTGTGAGAGATTTACCGTTGTGACGGACCGATGACGACGACATAGCAACTGCGCGCCAGTGTGATGTGTATTGTGTATGCGCCACGCACCTATAATACAATATAATATACATAATATGCTTGCGACCACTGTTTGTTGGTAACTGGTGGTAGAACGGTTAGGGTGGTGGGGGGGGTATGCGAGAAATGACGATCGGCCATTTCAACGAAAAGCTCAAAGATGTATATATATATACGTACATATATTATGCGAGAATCGTCGCCGCCGCCGAAAGTACCTACACCTTTTGATGGTTGTCGGCGAGCGGTGCGGGCGAGAGGTGTGACCCAAAGGCGTTTGTCGATCGGCGTAAAGTTTATACGCGTTTATTGGAGACACGGGCGGACGGCCGTTATTATTACCGTTATTACTGTGTATTATTATTATACAGCCACACTGTCCTTATAATTCGCATTATCCGGTTACGGTTATTACTGTTCTCGAGCATTGTGCGAATTATTCGTATATGCGCGCGAGCAAAAACTATATAATATAGAAACACATGTCTCCGGCGGGTCGTCGCGGACGGAGAGGACGACGGTGCCGCCCGACCGCAAAAACCGAGTGTATTACGACTGTTGATGTCATATAAACGACCGTGTGCACGCACGAGCGTTCCATAACAGCAGCGCCGCCGCCGCCGCCACCGTATACCCGACACGCTAATTAATAATTTATTTATATAATATAATGTGCAGCCGATGTTTTCGTTTGACGCGTGTATACGGACCCCGCGGTAGGGTCGACTGGCCGCGAGTCGAGGACGTTGTACGCGCGTTTTCGAAAAATATACACTTCCTCCGTCCGTGTCCTGCTGCGCATGCAGGACGTACGCGAAACCGTTTAGGCAACATTCCGGCAATTACCTACATAATAATATAAAACAGACAGGCGGTTGTAAAAAATAGATTATCGGCTATGTAATCATAATTCTATTGTAAACGTCAGATTTTTTTCTCGGCGAGCATGTGGCGAGAACAGTGCACAATATAATATATATATATGGCTGGACAATGAAATATCACCGTGTTCTGTAATTTAAAATGTCAAATAACGAAAATAATATATATATATTATTAAAATAGATAGTACGTACGTACAAAACTTATTTTTATTTCATTTCCAAACGGAGAAAGGAAATAAACGATTCCAAAAATAAATTACTGTCCACAGTTCTTCATTAATAACCTCTCTGTTGTCGTCATAGCTTATGTGAGCAATATTATTTAATTATATTACATACGTAGCATGAATTATAGTTTTTATAACTCAATATGAACCATATAATAAATTCTGTAAAATCAATTAAGATAAGACTTTTTATGAACTTTTGAACTTAACTCAATGCAATTGACAAAAGACTATCGAAAATCATATTGCTTAACTAAGACAATTTTTTTTTTAAAGAAACTAAGATATTTCAAATTTATTTTATAAAAAAATAGCTTGAACATACATGTATATGCCATTTAAAACTTTAAAACTTTATTATAATATAAAGTTTGATAAATATGATGAAAATGTTAAATAAAAAAATAATGTTTAAACACTTTTAATGTCAGTGAATTTAAAAAATATTTAGATTAAGTAATTTAAAATAATAATAATATAATTCTATACAATATATTGTTGTGCATTGCTTGTCTTTACAATTAATTATTAAATTTATCCATAATATATATAATTCTGTTGTTAAATATGTTTTTATATTATGCATACATATTATTCTAAACTTAACCTCTTCACATGCGTTACAAAATAGTATTGTTCCATTGACAGAAAAAAACCTCTGCAATTTTATCTGCAAATTAAATCCACTCACGTATCTTAGAACAAAAAGAATTTCTTATATATTCCATTTTGTATTTTGAAAAAGTTTGATATTTGGATTTTTATATTATTTATTTATAAAAGCTTTATGATTTCAGTATTCATTGCGGGTATGATAACACGGTATATGATCATACAATTGCTCTACAATACACTTGACTGTATTTTTGTTTTATAATTCAGCATGATAAAACAATATTAATTATTTTTAAATTTATTTAATTTAAATTTATTAGCATGTAACTATATGCTATACAAGTTTGATTATATATAATAATGACTAATTCGTTAAAATATAATAATATAGTTTTCGATGAATATATATTTATAAAATTATTATATTATAAATGTACAATAAATTTATTTTAATATATTAAACTGCACTAAAATATGCAATATGTTTATATGTATTTATAACTGATTGCTAAATAATAATTAAAATAAATAAGACTATTATTAAAAACAAATAAATGTTTTTTTTTTTTTTTTTTTACTTAAACATCAGTGCTATAAATTAATTGTTATTTAGTAGTATATTACACGAAAATATTATTTTAATACCATATTACATTGTGTAAACTACTATTAAGTATGATTATCTTATATTTTTGTAGCAATCCAAAAATAATATTATAACAATATAGAAAAAAAAACGGATTGATAGTAAAATAATATTATAATATGTTTTTTCATGGATAAAATAGCAAAGCGCATCATAACGTAAATATATAATATTATGTTATAAGTTTATTACGAAGACTTGGTGGTAGCGTGCTTAATTCAACGCGGTAAGTATTCCAAAATTTCTAACACGCGTGTGATTACAGGGATTACGATAAACAAAGTTTAATTGCACGGTTCACGTTTCAGCAGATGAAAAGAAGTACGAATACCTATATTATTATTATTATTATTATTATACACATATACCGGACGAAATAGCTTGATGAGGGTGTGCGTTTGTTTGTCAGCAAAAATCGGAGGTAAAGGAGTAAAAATACACGACTACTTTCGGTTTCCGGAAAAAAATTCAATAATTACTGTTTTTATTAATAATAACCACCGAATCCAAAACCGGAATAAAATTATTTTCGTGCCTAAACGCGGAACGTCGTAGTAATAATATTGTACATCACCGGGGTATTTTATCGTCTGCGAGGATACCTTAAAAAATAGAATTGGCGGCGCTAGGTCATTCGCAATAATATATTATTATGGAAAATCGTATTATTTTATCTCCGGTGACCGGCGCCGCCGCGTACACTTACACGGACGTACACACGTACTGTACACATAAAATATTATTATGTACCGTGCGCGAATCGACTGGCGTACGTGTGCGTGCCTGTATGCGTTCGGTTCCGGAGTCAACGGCGGACGGAAACGATTCTTTTTGTACGGAAACCGATAAATCGTTCCAAAGAAAATGGCATTCGGCCAGATTTTAATTCGGTCCGATGCCACCCTTCCCCCGCCACAAAGCATTGATAACGTCCCGCGTAACCAACCCGCAGCCAAATAATTATCCATCATTTGCATTCGGCACAACACACTAAAGAGACCCGACTGGTGGGCCGAGCAAGAGCCCACTAACCTTTACTATAATATTATTATATACTACGTAAACAACAACCGACAACAACAACAATAATAATAAAAATAATATAATTATTATTATAATATGATACAGTGACCGGAACCATAGCACTCAAAGCGCGGCCTTTGGGCACGTCGTTAATCGGTGATCTGCCCGGGTGTATAGTAATTACCGCCACACCACAGCCACCATTATACGTGGAATTAAAAATAAAAACCCGCCCGAAAATGACTGGTGGAAACTATATACGCAATACCGTAAAATAATGGCTCGCGGAGAACGGCGCCTTTGGCGAGAAATGTGTTTTTGGTTGACTCGCGCGGTGTTTGTGTTTTTCAATTTAAGATTTTTCAATAGCACCGCGGTACACGAATAAATCAATACTTCTTTGTAATAATAATAATTTAAGACTCGATTTTCTCCAATTTCCATGACCCTGGTCCCGACAGTTGGATTCCGTGATTAATTTACCGCTTCGGGACCAAAATTGTTTACGAAATTATATTTCCTTCTAGTTTTCCTTTCATTTCTTGGTCTTTGGATTCATACCACCTTGTCGAAAAATGTCAAAATACAAATTATATTGTCATTTTCAATTACTCTACCTTTTCTAAAATGGTTTTATTTTTTTTCATTTTCTCGTTCGCTGATGTTATTAAATGCACACAAGGCACAATAACAATATTATACTTAACGACAAGCATCTTAATACAATATTATTGTATTATAATATTATTATTTATGTAATATTAGAGTAATTATAAGTATTACTATAATAATATCTCAATAACACTGAAAAAGAAAAAATTTTATATAATATTAAATAATAAAAGCGGTTATGTGAAATATATTTCATCTTAAATATATTCTTTACACTTGTGTTTTTAAATACATCGCATTCCTTTAAATCACTTTGGTCGTCTTGAATTACAATACTCTTTAATATTTTACTTGCACGTTGTTACTTTTGTAATCATGTTCGTTGATTTTAATGTGACGAAAATATGAATGCAATTTTGGTTGAATGATATTTAATGAGTTTGGAGATAACACCATTTGAACGACGCACAATGTTATTTACATTGTATATACAATGTATTAATATTGTTTGTTCACAAATATTTACTGTTGATTTTTACATTTTATTCAATATTGAATATTGTGGCATTGTTGTTATTGGTTGTGTTTGTATTAACAGGCGCTATAGGGTTACATTAGTCACAGATAGTCGTAGAGTGTACTAATTATTATGCACAGCAATAAACATTGTGAAGCCAAAAAGGCAATCACGTGAGTAAACCACAGCTGTGCAGAGAGTTGTAAATTTGACTAAACAAACGTGATGCATACTACAAGATTTACATTTTGAATTATATTACATTTTATTGTCTTTTTTTTCGAGCATAAACTAAAAAATAGTAGGTGATGATAAAACGAATGATATCCATTTATCATGTTTCTAATATTTTTAAGTTATTGCAACACATAAAATATTGTTTGGTTTTACTGTCGTGGCTAAATTAAAATTAGCTGCCATAAAAATATATCGAATAAACTAAAATGCAAAATCAAATAATATGTAAATAGATTAATAGATTGTTTTGCGCCTTAGCATATATTGTACCTCTTGTATCTTACCGTAAAACAATGTGAACATGTTCATGGTATAAAACTATAAAGATGTGATATTGAAAAAAAAAATTGTATAACACTTAAAAATATTTTATTTTTATTTATATATTACTATATTATGGGTAAATAATACAATTATTTCAAGGAGTGGGTAAAAAGTTTCACTTTTTCGTACACAGCTGTTGTTACTTTTTGACTTTGTAACAAAGACATGTTCATGACAACATATGGTATTGGAATTTTAAAATTTTAAAAAAACCTCAGTCATATCAAATGAAAATATTTTATTAAACAATTGAAGCACAGCAATTTTTCTTAGTTTATTTTAGTTTAAAATAAATAACTATATTGTATAAGTAATCATAAGCAATTATTAATTTGAATATAGTGCGGTATAACATAAAATTATACACACCAATAATAATAATAAATTATAAATTAAGTTAAATGAATGTGCTTTCTTATGATAGATTAATATATTTAGATTAGTATATTGTAACTAATTAAAATAAAAATGTTTGTTTTTAATAAACATAGGTAATCAAGGAGTATGTCATAATCGTTGATAGTTTCTGGTTTAGATATTACATTTTTAATTTGTATAAGACCAAAACAATCAAATCGAAAATATTTTATTTTTTCATTACCTTATTTATCAAATAAATTCTAATTTACCTTATTTGTGATACATGAAATAGGTAGATTGTATTTTGACATCATAGGTCAAACTCTAACTTATTTAAATTGATCAGTAAGTAGATGAAATCGTTGCCAAAGCACCTGTGTCCGTTGACAGATTTTTTCACAGATTTACATTTTTCGTATTTTTTTTTTTAGCCTGTTAATTTATTTATAATTAGTTTAAATATTTTAGTTGTCTATTCTTTTTTCCGTAGTTTTAATTAAAACAAACCCGTTCTGAATAAACCATAAAATTACAAGAGTATTCTCTTTCCACTACAATCATGATGTTAAAATATTATCGCGCAGTGGAATGTTTTATTCGTTAAGTAACCTGTCATATCTAAAAATCACAGTTTTCTAATGATATTATAATAATATCCAATAAATGCAATGTCATTTCATCCAGACGATCGATAAATGTAAAAAGCATAACCCACGCGCACGCCGCCCGTCAGACGAATCAAAAACAATTGGATAATACGTTTTGTGCGATATGATTTTTGAACAAAAGAGCTGCACGTAAGCCTATAACACATTAGTGGTCTATCGCATGTACCGTCATACTGATTGATAACGTTTTCTAAAACTAATAGATTTTGTATCAAACTGTTATCACTTCCACCCGATGAACGTCACCGGCGTGCCGGTTTTCATGTGAAACACATTACGTCGTCGAGTAATCACACGTAGGTCGTCGGCGTCGTCGTCATCGTCAGCTTATCTAAATACCGTTTCGCATGTACGAAAATGGCCGTCACGCGCTACTAATTCAATCACGAAATTTCGACGATATCCGAACCGAACGCGATCCAATCGCTCTCCGGCAGACGGATACCTATGCAATTCGTCTTCTCGTTGAACAACGTCCTATACAAAACTGTACGGAATGGTTTTTTTTCACCATATTACTGTTTTATCGGTGGCCTTTGTGTTTTCCAACGAGGTTTTTTTTTTTTTTGTGAAAGTTTATCGAAGCGTTCAGTGAAATGATACCATAGATGTTTGTAAAATAAAAATTGGCACATCATTGGAAGGCGAAGACGCGTCGCTAGCAAATAACTGCTGGCCAGCCATCCGGTAACTTAACGCGCAGTTTAACAAGTTATACGCTGCATAACAATGACGCATCTCGTTACGTCTTATCATCTCTCGGCGGACGGAGGGGTGCAGTTCAGGCAAGAGGCCACGATGACTAAAGAAATAATACCTTCATATGCTGTATTACGCATAACCCACATACGAATGGCAGTATTATATTTGGTTACTTTGTCATAGTTAATAATGCAATTCGACAGAAAAAAATATTATGAATCAAAAAATAACAAATATAAATATTTTATACTTCTAACTTCCTCAATTGTTTAATTTGTTGCAGTAATAATTAGGACAAAAAATATTATAATCGTATTGTATATGTTTAAATTCATTTAGTTTGTAAATGTTTGTATATTTTGCATTCGGCGATTTTTTATTACACTCCTCACCACACACCATCGTATAAAATGTGTGTAACAAAACATTTTAAACGCATTCTACGTTAACGCAATACTGTTTTAAATTGAAATACTTATAGTTTTATTTCGTGTAAAAACCTTTGTGTACAGACAAATATTCTTCTCCGGAAAGATGTGTGGATATTGAAAACAGTGACGTTTATATCGTTTTTGTAAAAGTCGTTAGCTAGTCCAGGAAACTTTTCAAATCACAAATGTGAATTGAAAATGTCTGTGCCTGGAGAATATTACTCTCTAGACGGATACACATGTATGCGTGCAGATGATGGGGGACAAAACGATAGTGTCCAACCGGCACCCATACTCCAAATGCCGTATTGGTTGCTGTGTGTGTTACGTATGAGTGTGCGTGTAGTGAGTGCAAGAGTTTTTTTTCGAAGAAATCAAATTGCTAACAAACATAATCATAACATCTGAAATTTGATTACCAAACTACTTATAAAAAGGATATTAAAATGCTTACAGTATTAATCGTATCTTCAATGAATACGGATAAAAAAATAAAAAATCACCATCAATTATAATTCTATTGATGCCCACACATACTGAAAAGGTTAGGTTAGGTTGGGTTAGGTTTAATAAATGCGTCCGGACAAAGTTTGTCGCCACCGTGACAACGCCTATCTTCTTCTAATTTTATATCGCTATCGTTCCCTGTCAGCACGTAGTTATTTTTCGGTAAATGCAATCTCAGAAAACAAACACGAGGTAAAACAAAAATGCAATACATCACAGGCGTGTTTTACTACATCAGTTTGTATTGCTCGGCGATGGGGCAATTGACGAAAATTGCATACTACGTGATGGCATGAAGCCACTGAGAAAACATAGATGAAGACAAAGTTATCTGTGTCCTCTAAATAGTATCGCTTAGGGGTAGTATTAATTCGGGTCGATAAACCCACAATTCCTATTACCGGAGGTTGTCATAGTATGACGTCATGACGAAGACTTGTTTACTATATTATTCTCTTCTCACTGACGCTAAATAATATGATAATATGCATTCAAATACTTTCGCAAAGATAATTTAAAAAAATTACAAACAAAATAAAAACAAATGTTTGCCGACTTCACTTTCCGTATAATAATAATAATTAGTAATTATATATAATTAATCCATGAATGAATTAGTTATTCTGTGTAATATATTTTTTTCAGCATTGGAATTTCTTATAAAAATATTTTATTAATGATAATGATTTATATTATCTGAATTGTTTATTATTACTATATTTATTAGGAGTTGATAAAATTTTAAGAATTTTCTGAAATTGTTTTGTTGGTATTTCAATAATTTTGAGGGGAGTGATTTTTAAGAAATCACTAAATAAATAAGAATATCCACCCTAACAAAAGTATAATACTATAATATGCGTGGTGCACGAGTATTTACCATCATATTATTTGTATTTCAAAAAAAAAAAGAGTTTTTTAAATTTTTTTTTCATCAACCTTCACAATGTTTTTCGTTGTATTGACGTTGTTTTGTTATTAAAGCGTAACGTATATCGTTCACACACCAATAATACACACAATATCGTGGATACATTTTTGTCGACCAAACGGCATGATATCATGCGATGCATCACGATCGTGGTTTTGTATTTATTGTGTACAGCGCGACACTTGGATAAATTCTCAAAGTGGATATATTCGTAATATATATATATATTTAAAACAGTAACAATACATGTGTCAAACGTATCTAAAAATAAAAATAGTAATAAATCAAAAATCAAAATGATATTCTTCGATACAAAGTTGAATATAATAATTATTCATAATCGATATCGATATAGTGTTACATACCACGTGGTGCTTAACACGGATAAAGTTTCGAAGAAAATTTAACTTATACCACTCAATAGAAGAGTGAAAACAATGAACAGTGTTACATTTTTAACTTATATATATATATATATATATTTATATGTATTATTATTATTATTATGATTTTCTTATTGATTTATATTTTAAATTGTTTGTACTATATATGATTTAATCACACAAACTGAACACTTTCTACCAAAATATTAATAAGATATTTATATGGATTTATTTAATTTCAAGTTTAGTATAAAACCTTTTAATAGTTTCACAGATAACAAAATATATAGTTTCATTACATTTTACAACGTAACATTGAGTTATTAGGTAAATAGAAAAAAAAATAAATTGAAATCGAGTTAATTTTCTCTATTTTTATATATCTTATAATATTATTATGTTAAAAAGTAATTATTGATAGAATTGTAGTTCAAATAAATGTTTCACTTATTTCATGACCATTGAATACATTATTAGACTAATAAAACACTAACACATACGAAAATTGTGTACATTATTATCTAAAATGTGTATTTAATATATATGTATATACATACAACTATACTCTACAGTGAATTAATATGTATGTCATACATATCATTTCTATTATAGTGATTGAACAGAAATAGAAAACAGAATACATTATAGTATATTAATGGTAAAAAAAAAAACACACGCAAAAATAATGACAATATGTTCAAACCAAAGGCAGAAATATTAATAGAAAATACTATTCTAAACGATACGTGAATAGAGAAATATACAGGGTAATGGATATAAATGAAACAAAAGACAAAAGACATATTTTTATATATGTATTATCATCATCGCCACAACAATACTGATTGTGAAGCAAATATTAAAGGTATAAAATTATTAAACGAAGTTTCAATAGATATAATATATTCAATGGGTATGGTGAAATAAAAGCATATGGTTATATAGGTACAGTATATCATGACATCCTTAACTACTACGTAATACCTAAATATAATAAATGTATCTAATAAATATATCAATATTAATAATTACTTTCTTACTGTGAAAATATAATCAGATAAAGATTTATTATCTATTTTCTTTGATAAAAACTTAAAATTGTAATAAACAATTTTTAAAAATGTGAAGATTGAATGGCATCACTGACTCTATAAACAAAAATATTTGACAATTAAAAATATAATATGTCTCTGCCAGTCATAAATTGAACGTACGTGTTTAAAATATAAATTATTGCTTAATTAACCTTTTAGCCATACATATAACTTAAAGTGAGCGTGAATGTGTGGGTAGGAATGTGTACCATATTATATTTCAAATTTTCATTTAAAAATTCTCTCTTCTGCTTAGCTACAATATACGATTTTAACAAAATGATGTAGGTTAAATCCAAGCAATAATGAAGAAATGTATTGAGTTTATCTATCCATAACGCCGTTTTACGCTTATATAAATTATTAAAACTTAGCAATAGTTCCAGTATACAACTATTGTTGTTAATATTATGGATGAAGATAAAACACAAATGTTTTTATTATTATTATTAGAGTAGAAGATGTGACGCAACTATTATATACATTGCAAAAAAGTTCATTATTCGTAAAAACAGATTCACTGTATTCTCTTTTGAAAGAATTCATGTTTTAACGTTTATAGTGACATGCCATACATAAATTTTATAAAAACAATGCTGTTAATGAATATTATTTTATCATCAATATTTATTTAAAGCGAATTTATTTTCATTTTGTCATCAAATATTGTAATTGTGTGTTTATACAGTTTGTTCGTTATTATTAAAATGTTTTATTTGTAGATAGCCCTACTCCACAAAAGTTCTCACAATTTAATACGAACAACACAAAACACCCCCGTTGAACTAGCAATAAAATATATTACTTTAAATAAACAAATAACTCGGTGCTTTCATCTAAAGGAGAAACGAATATCTACGAACAATAAATTACAGCTCTTCCGTCCTATTCTCAATTCTAAGATAACCCCAAAACAAATTTATTAATATACAAATAAATTATGAGGCCAATTTGGTTATATGGAACCATAATCTGGAGTCCTGCAAAAATTTTGAACACCAGGACTATTCAGTTTTTCCAATCAGTTTCATCGAGGCTACTTACGTATGTACCGTGGTAGGTACGTTTCAAACACTGTACTTATAACTTTAAAGTTAAAAACATTTGCTGAAATAAATAATGAACAAGCGTATCCAGCAAAATTTAAATAAGAATAGCAATCCACTTATACTCCATATGTCCATCATCACTCTCACTAAAAACCGAACACGCAGACTGAAGCGTAATTTGTGTAAAGATCTATTAACATAATTATACGTTGTCAATGTAAGTAGGTGTCCTTATCACGTTATTTACGTAGTTTTAATTACTGTGAATTGTCTTATTTGCATCGTAATATATTTTTGTACAGATTTCAATTTTTATTTTAAGTGAGAAAAATAAAAAGGTATCTAAACCATTAACTTGGCTAACTAAATTACCTCGTAACTCTTAAGTTTAGCTAATAAATATTACTCACTATTCATTATGTTGCAAAATTTCAATTTTAATTATTACACTTACCATAATTTTGGTATAATATTGAAAATATACCATACGTACTTTATGAATATTTAATGGAACATAATAATTCACTCTATTGTTTAGAACATTCAGAACTAAAAGTGTAATATATAACATATATTCGTAATATATGAAATGCTTGCAAATAACAATAATTTATTAATCGCATCATAAATTATTTTTTAATATCATTATAGTGATCAGGTTCATCTTATTCTGGTGTGATCTATCGATCTGGATAAAATTGGTAATTTGGTAATTATAGAATAACAGGTGTTTTTTATCAAAATACAACAGATTTTATATGAAACTGCAAAAAAAAAATAATAATAATAAATTTAGGTAGCACTACATACTTCAAGTACATAATTTACGAAATTGCGGGCAAATCCATAAAAATGGGTTCGGTAGTTTAAAAAAAAATATATGGCCCATTCGATTTGATATTGAACAGAATATCTTTAGTGCCCCGAGTTTGTGTCTTCGGGAAAGTGCCGAAGAAAAAAAAACAAACGTGTGTGTGTTTGTGGTAATATGTATATAAATATATAGTATATAGGGTGGATTTTTTATGGCATTGGGGAATAAACCCAAATACATAAATGAATTAAAAATAAAAAAATAATTGAAATGAGAAAAACAATGGTTTTATCGCGGGTGTAAGAGTGTAATATACTTATATTGTTCCAAAAATAAGTATATATTAAAAATGTTAACATATTTTATTGAGAAGTAAGTACGGTTTACCTCGTAAGAAATCATCCTGTAGGGCCTCGTTCAATGCGTATACAGATTTATAAATACATATTATCTATATGTATATGTATGTATATATTGAGATTGTAAACTATGTCGTGGCGTTATGTTATGTTCAAGAGTTACCATAATAGTATATATAAATTATATTATATTGATGTAAACGTATATCTATACATTTTACGGTTGGCCCATAAGTTGGCTTTCGTGTATCCCGGAGATTATTATACTCTGGGGTCAAGCGATTTTCCATTTTCCCTAAGTATTACAAATACTCGAACTACTTAATATAATATCATAGATTTATAAATAACATATGATATTAGGTTTTTTTTTTTTTTGGGGGGGGGGAATGAATAATACGTGCTCTAAAATCACGGTTTGAATAACCAATAATGCAAAGGCTGAACAATACTTTCGACAAAAAAATCGTAAGAATTATACGTAAGTGATTTCGTAGTTATTTTTTTACTGATGCTGTTATCATTACGTTTAAATGACGTGTGTTACGTAAAATAATGATATACGTAAAATTCTCAAATTTTGAGTGTTTTAAATAATTATTATCGGACAGCGTGAATTTCAATATCTTAAAGTTTTAATACGAATATACAATATAATTATCGAAATAACACGAATTTCGATTAAAACAACAATGTATTATCGTTTACTCATAAAAATAAGTTATGCAAAAATAGATGGTATATAATATTATTATTGTCCATTATTTTTTTAGGAAAATTTAATAAAATGCAAACATTATTCAATCCGATTATGTGTTGTGTGTATTCAATATTGTATTTTGCGCACACCTATATCCATACAATATATATTATATACATATACATATAACAATATAATGTTAACAAGATACTTTTATAAAGCAGCCTTATTACAATACAAATTCAATAGTTTCATAAGCATAATAATATTTTGGAGAAATATATCTTATTTTTTTTCTGGAAACAAAACTATGTAATAATCCATCTCAATGTATACGCATATGAATAGCATGGTATTTTAAGAAATATTTCCGGCAATTTATACTTATATTACAACAGTATTTCCAAGAAAAGTGATTCTCCGAGCCATTATAATACTTGTATTTTGTTTAAATTAATTAAAAAGGATAATACTATAATCTTAAATAATGCGAATTGTTTTTATTTATCAATAAATTGAATTCAATAATTATCAATAATACCATAATATTGTTTATGTTTGTAAAATTATTTGAAAACTATTACGGGATATTACAACGATTTAAAATGCATTTTTAAAAAGTCAAATAATATATTTGATTTGTCATTTAAATTGTACTTATCATCATAGTGTTACATTTTATAGCAAAAAAAAAGGATCTGGTAATTTTTAATTATCAATTTGTTCATTCAATCGCTATGAAAACAAACCATTTAACTATAACTAATTTTATAACATTAACTATTACGTACTGTTTGAAAATATTCTGAAATACATTATATCCGTGTCATTTTAATATTTTTGTTTATCATATATGACTTGAATTAATAAGCGTAAAAAAAAAATAATAACAAATTCGTGCTCGGTTTGGTTTATGCGAACGGCATTTGAATGAAAAGGCACACGTTAATTTGACGTAAGAAAGTTACGAATACGAAATTAGATACATTTATGCGTTTATGATTAATGGCATTGAGCGAGATAAGATCTTTGCGGACCTGGAAAAATAATATTCAGTCGCAATTTTCACCTTTTGATATGATTGCAGAGAACAGAACTGCGTCTCATTATTTTTTTTCATTTACACCGACGATTATTAATTTCATGTTCAAAGTTTTGGCACTGTCGGTTTTCGTCGTTGTTCTTACAATCGTTACGGGCGTGAGAGTACCGTTAAGACCAAAGCGCAAATAGATGCTGTCCATATGTAAATTTATAATAGTGCACGCACTTGTACAAAGTTCTCATCGAGGGTGATCCTTTGTTCCGGCAGGGATCTGGTGCCGTTCCAAAAGTATTATTATTATTATTATTCGTATTATTATTATTTCATAAAGTCGTTTTCAGAGTTTTATGTCTAAAACAAACGGAGAGTCGTCTGGGAATATATATTGTGTGTAGTGGCTATCGCTGTGAGAAGTTTATAATTAAAAACGTCTTTGCAACGGATTTAATGGCCAAGGTGAATAAATTATCTGCCGCTGCACCCGTAGACCTTCATCTACAGTACCATCGCATTGTCATCCGATCGTTTTCTTCTCAGCGTATTAACTCTCAAAAAAGAAAACTTCTAGATCGTACACCGAATATGTAATTTATCTGAAATTACAATTTAAATTTATACAACGTCTTGCCTTGTTATTATATATTTTAATCTAAGTTATATTCATTAATTTAAAATAAACATTACAAAACGATTAACTTTAATTTTGAATAGCGAAAAAGTTTCCTCAATTTTTAGCTTATCATTTTTATTTGTCTGGACGTTTTTAATGGACTGGACAATTTCAGTTTCCAATCAGATAATACGATCTCTCAGTCTTAAAATTGTTTTTTTTTCTGTAAACACTTTTTCGGTATACACTTATCATCCATCTTTTCATATTAAAATAATATACAGTACCTTAAAAAATATAACATTTTCTTGAAGATGGTACTTTGTGTTTGTTTTATTTTCTTGGGTCTTTTCTTGAAAAAAAAAAAAAAATACTCAAAAATGTTAAAATTGTGAAATAATAATTTACATACTTAGAAAACTGATAGGTATCAACCTATAGTTGAGGCATATGTATTTAACGTTTTTGGAAAATTCCCCTATAAAACTTTATGCTGTTTAACTGAATAATATATTGTACAAGCCGTAAAATTATGCAAATTTATTTTTATGACACTTTAGTAGTCCAGTCATATAACTAAAATATATATACCTTCTCTCTTTTTTTTTTTTACCGTTATACCTTACTGGTTAATTAGATTTTTATTTTAAATTGGCGCTCATTCATACACTTCCAAATGTTTCCATATAACTAGTTAACATTAATTATCTTAAATATACTATATAGATCAAATGAGATTATTCCCCCCCCCCAACAGGGACGTTTGAACATATTGTATCATCCATAATTATTAAAATACCCAAAAACTTTTTGGTTATCACATTTTTTTAATAGTTTTTTTTTTTTTTTTTTTTAAATGCTGTTATTAGTTTCAGATATTTGTTTTACTGGCTTGACTAAGTTTTAAAATTAACTCTCATACATATTAAATATATATATTACAGAATAAATGTTGTTACTATAATATAATTTATGAATAATATAAATTATCCATATAATATATATGTAATAAAAAAAACATATTAAAGGAATATAAAGTATTTATGCGGTTATTTTTCCATTTCTCACCATTAAAATTCCATATTATGTGTTTTAATATAATTAGCTTATGATCAACTATGAAATGATGTAATTTATTATGATTCTTATAGTAGGCCTAAATACAATATTCTATACGATGGACTTCATAAATATCATTTTATAACTTTTTAAATGTATTTTCTATAATATCTGGCGGACGGATACGACCGATATCGATTTAAGGCACTCTAAATAATTGTTAAGCAAGAATATAAGAAGCGCGAGTATAAATAAAAACACTTAGAATGAGCCCGGAACATTTATGGATACTAAAACTCACTCATTTTTACTTCAACGTCGGTCCAACCATTCCAAAACGTATGTTAGAAATTTCTTGAACGAGAAATAGTTCACAGATATTTTAGTATGTAAGATCTGGAGTTATAATATTGTAATGATTTCATTATTCACTGAACACGTTTGATTTTTTTTTCGCACGTTTTAAAATTACACTTATTATAGCCTTTATAATAATATTATAATGTGATATAGCTAATAGCTATGCATATAATGATGTTATAATGAAAATATGATAAGATTGTTGGTATTATCAGTAAATCGAAAATTTATTATTTATTACTAATCATACTAACTATATGTATGATGCCTCTTGGGGAACAGAAACAAATTATACTGAATATTATCAGTATAATGAAATAATATAAAAATATTCGTCTAACACACACGTTGTTTTCAGTTTTTAATTTAATTCATTTTTAGCATTCTCAAAAAAAAAGCGTCTTATTTAACAACAATAACTATTAAGTAATTTGTGTGCCTGAACAATTATCATTTAAGATTAGTTGATACGACTGATATGTGTTTCAGATGATTCTGGACGGTGACAAAGTTAAAAATGAGCAAAGTTCAATATTTTTTTCAAATTTAATGATGTTTAAACATGATCAAGAATATTTTTTATACATTTAGAATATTAAAAAAAAAAACGCTTATATACATTTTTATTTATATTTAAAATTAAAATAAAAAAAGCATTTGTATCACGTTAAATATCGTATTCAATTGATTTTTATATTTCTATATTGCATTATTTATTTTTGTCGGTTAAAACAATTTTTTCTATGAATTTTAAACGTTATTATAATACGCATTTTCGATAAAATATAAACTTTGGTCAATAAAAAATTAAACGTCAATAACAATTATGAAGACAATAAAGATAATAATGATTATTTAAAAATATACACCTATTGTATTACAAAAAATACAATTTATTGTGCACGATATGATAAATTTATTTTTAAATTGTTTCGGTTCAAAACATAATATTTAAGAAGACTGAATAGAATTTTAATTATTGGCCAATAGATTTTGTTTAACCTTATATTTTTATTAGTTTTTATTATTTTTAAAATAACTATAGGTATTATTCTTTATTTTATGAAATACGATTTGTTATAAAATATTTAAATAATATAATTTAAAGATGTTTTTCACTAACTATAACACATTTATAACTCAAGTATATCATAGTTAAATATGTATTACAGGTTAATTAATCTGATTTATAAATTAGTTACAGTAGAAATATACCAATTTAGTACAGCACAATCATATTAATTAGTAATTACCCTGTTCCAATTTTCATTAATATTAGTAGATACAGCCATAACGTTTACGTAAATACAATCTGATGCCGTCAACATCATTCATGGAATATTTGAATTTGCAACCGTAATCTTTTCTAGGCACTTTTGCCTATTCGCAAAATTAGCATAAAACTTAATTATTTTCCGGATCAAAATAAAAAATTAAATAAACATTTTAACATAGTTGATTTATAAGTTCAAATGCATATACAATAACGATCTTAACAAGTATATTTTTAACTAAGGAACAACAATTAAGAATTAAACAAACATTTGGAGTAAATTAAATGATAAAGAAAATAATACTATAATTACTGCACGATGTTTGGAATCACACATTTGGAAAAGCCATCATTACAAATGACCTAAATAATAATCAAAATATTATTTTAGTGTTGAGCAATATTTTGGCCAATTCAGATTCCAAATATATTTTTAATTTCAGTTCAATCCGTTTTATTCGTATTCTCAGATCTAAATCTGTCAATTTAGTTTTCGCATATAATCAATTACATTTTCTAAAATTAACTAGAGATAAAAAGTAGAAACTAGAAATGTTCTACGTCTACACATTGGCAGACTACATAAACTAAATACTAAACGTATACAATCTAAAATATTTAATTTAGTTATAATATTTGAATGTGTTAATTATGTATTTATTTTATATTATTTAGATAGATTTATAAATCATATACAGCAATTATTAATAACTTAATAATTAAATACTCTTTTTTTGCATCATTAAAGATAAAAATAAATAATAATCGTATTATTATAATATAATCTGGATTAATAATTATTTAAATCTCGATTAAAAGAATTATAACGTTTGTTTCGATCCAGAACCTTCCGTATAATATGTAATCTGAACATGGATTGATCCAGATTCTGCGTTGTTCAGCACTAAATTATATCTACGCTATCACTGCTACTTCAGACACACTAAACCATAAACATTAGTGAATAAATGCCATGTGAATGAAAATTGAATGGGAATACATTACGCGATAAAATACAGAACTCAATAGCCTATCAGTGTAGTTAATTTATGGCTGTATTCGTAATACCTATTTTTTTTTAAACTTTGAATTTTACAGCCACCTAAAAACTGTATAGGTACTCGACAAAAACTATTTTCGTTATCGAAACATATTATACAATACATTTTCAAAGAAATATTTTAAAAATAAACAGTCAATGTAATATAACCACCAAAATGTAAATAACATTTGTATCAGTTTTATGGTGACTTATTTAAGTATTTATGTATTAAATAGTTTATTAAATAATTAGTAGGTATTTAACTATTCAAGAGACTTTTTAACGAATAAGGATAAAAATAAAAAATATCATAGAAACCAAAGTTATAATATTATATCGGTAACACAAAAATAATAATACAACTATTTGGTCACACGAGATAATATATTTTTACGGGCACTAGTGTGACAACAAAGTATACTATACGTTTCTCACAGTGTCTAGACGAAGGAGAAAAAGCAACCGATTGACGTTGATGCTGGGCAAACACGTATTTGCACGGCTATTTCACACAATTTATGGCGTGGACGATAAATATATTTTACACATACAAATATTTATACCACGTGAATATAATAAATATACAAAACTATATAAAAATGTTGCGTTCATGATTTGTGTTGAGAACGTGCAAGGAGATTGGACGTGGGGATTTGAGAGACTTTGAAGAATAATTGCTGCGGGACAAATGTTTTGGAAGGACGAAAGAATATTATTACCAATCAAAATCTGGGAAGTCTCAGAAATATCAGAAAAGTCGTAGTGAAAAGTTCAATCGAAACTCCTCACGTTTTTATGATCAAAACTTTTTGGAAACGCAAAGGAGTAGAAACAGCGAACCATTTAAATAGTTTCGTCCTATCAGAAATTCGGGCCGTGTGTTATTTCTCACGATCGAACAGAAATCAATTGAACCAGCTTGTAACAAAGTTTCTACACGCTAGGCCGTATAGTGTTTGTCGTCTGTTGAAAATAAATATTTTCTAAATGATTTTAAATTCATTCCAAAGCTCAAAAATAAAAATAAACTCTAAATTCAATCAAACAAACTAATGAAAAATGTTTTTAATTTTAATCTAAATCGTTTTTGATTGATTTTTCTTCAAACTGTAATATCTGTGGTCAAATAATATGAAACAATAAAAAAAAAAAAAAACATAATATCACAAAATATTATTAAACATTATAAATAGGTATACAATTAAAACGTGTGTTCAATGAAAATTTAGAGTTACCGTAAAAGCGCATATAAATTAATATTGATTTGATCACGGTTTTAATAATAAATTACAATAAAATCAATTCCGTAGATACTTTCATGAATATTTTACAAATCTATGATAACAAAAACGCAGTCCTTCTAAATACCTAACTAATTATATAAAAGTTTTGTTCACAATTTTTTGTAATGCTTTAGGTAAGTTAGAATTGCCGTATCTTCTTTCATTCACGCACGGGAATTTGAAATTATGAAAGTATTTTAAACTATGTGCATATTCTATGACAGCGTAGCGACCGCGGGGATGTAGGATTGCCAATTTTACTTTTGGTATTTTCCAGGTAAACGTGAAACGGAGGACCACCCTCGGGGAAGTCTCTTCAGAGTCGAGTATGAATATTATAGTAATCCGGTATAGCCCCTTGGGTGACACATTATAACTACCAATATTTATGGGTTATGTTATCCCGCAATGGCATATTGAATCGCCACGGTACGTCCAAGACACATGAATTACTCAGGCGTATTGGCTCATTGAATTCGAGACGTAAAAATAACCCTGCATTTATATAATATTGTCATAGTATTTGTACACTGTGGTATTTTTTTTTTTTTTAACTAATATTTATGAACATTTCACATTTTTGAATTCATTCAATAATCTTAGTCGACTTCTGATGACATTCCCAATATTATGTGCTTCTACTTCATAGATTTATTGTGTTTTTAGGATTGACATTAATCTTAGCAGTAGCTCTATGAAATACAATTGTTAAATTTATGTCCACGATGATGTAATACACAACAAATTTCCTTAATTTTTCAAAGAACAATAAAAGATTAACATTTAAAATAAATAAATATATCTGCGTTATAATATTGTTATTAAAATTAAAGTCTTATAATTATATTAATACGGTTTGATTGTTAAGAGCCCGCGATTTTGTTTAAAAATAAAACGACCGTTTCAAAAATAGAACAGTTATAAACATTTTGGGTGGAAAACAAATTATTCGTCATGTTTTTAATATTCAACGAAACATTGTGCTATCGTACATAATATTGTGATTGAATTTCGTAATAAATGTACAATGTACATGATAATTTAATGACTACAGGTACGCGGTACTTCGTTTAGTTGAAAATGTCATTATGATACGATGCACAATGCATGCGCACACCTCCGCGTTACATAATATTAATGACGTTACATGTTTAGAGTTCTCAAACTAAACGTATTTACAATAAAAATAAATTCATTGATATCGTTAACTCAATTACTCATTTGGTACATGCTTTTAAGTTGTCTGTAATGCATATACTCATATTTTAGAATGAAATAAACCGCAAAAAATAATAACAATATACTGTAACAACAATTATGTAAAAAACAATATATAAAATAACGCCGGCGCTTACGTGAGTGGTGTGTAGACAAACGAAAAAAATATAAAACGAAATTGTCATTCGTAATTTTGCTAAATCGATATTATGTAAGGCATTAATATTGAAAATGAATGTGTTTTCGCTAAAAGAAACGCGCTTACACAATAGAGCACTTAAGATACGATTCACTTTATAATATTTGTAGGAGTTCGTTTATGTAAAGATGTTTATTTTTTCTCAAAAGTTATTCACTTTCCATTATTGTTTTAGTATTTACACGAATTTAAAATGTTTGTTGCTTTCTCTTTAGTCGAATATTTGTTGATTTTTCTTTTAACTTACTCTCCGCTGTGCCACTGCAATATTATTTAAATTTAATTATCAGAACACGGTCATGGCTTATATTTATTCATCAATCGATGACACTTCAGTTATATTACCTATAGGTTATGGTGGGCGTCGTGGAGGCTGAAACTATCACTGTCAATCAAAAACGAAACGATCCAGTAAATTGTTATGTTCGATATCGATAGGTCGATAAAGGCACAGAATATTAATGAAAATTGTATTGTATAGAATAGAATATTATAATGTTCACATTCATGTGTGCTATTACGGACGACGATGAGTTTAAGTTAGGTAAAATAATTATATACTAATGTGAAAAATATTACCGTATGACTTTATAGAGATTTCTTGTATAATAATTAATTCAAAGGATTATGGGAAAATGCGGTTCTCCATATCGTATATGTTTAGTAAATTCAATGACCGAGTCACCAGACCGTTTACGAAACGACGGCGTCATATGCGTGAAAAATATTCACTCGTCTGTACGCGGAAGCAACACAACATAGCGAAGGTGACGGTTGTAAACTCGCTGGGATCGAATCGAAATAAACGGATTAATATAATACGCGGTGGCATCAGACGGGTGAATTTCAGGTCAGGACTGTAAAAATCGGATTAAAATACATGACACGCAATCACGTCTGTACGCCTACGCGTTATCATCTTACAAGGTGCATCACGAATATATTACTAATTTTAAATTGGAGGTTTCGCGTGATTCACATGAAACCAAAACAGTGTATACTTTCGGCACGCTATGTATTTTATTGTTAATAATTACAGGGTCTATCACAATACGTTACGGACAAGTGAATAAATCGAGCAAACCTCAAGTGTCGTTCGTTCGTTACATAATATCATGGTTTTGATCGAGACACGGGTATTTAAAATGAACTGTCCCAACTGTCTGTGAAACGCGTGGTCACAAAACGCGTCAAAATATTTTCTTTTTTACACCTTGAAATGTTAGACTCCCTTATTTCAGATTATAGACGAGTGATTGTTATCTATAACTTATGAAGTAAAATCGAACAAACAAAGAGACGACATTCTAACGGATTCATCAATAATAACAATAACACCAAAACGGTACTCACCGAAATAAATTAAATCGCAAATCAAATAATATACGGTAAAATTGTTCCATTCGGACTACGGTTATTTGTTTTTATCTGTTACGTTGTGAGATTAAATAATAATATATAAGCGACTTGAACGATTTTTCAAATATTTCGGAAAAAAATGCATAGTTAATTCTGAAACAAAAATGATAAAACGTTTTAGAGCGAAACATCAAATAGTTTGAAAATTAAAAAAATATCTATAAAAAACGTACTGCCAAGGTTCAAGTGACATAAGTATAGATATGATCATATTTATTTATTTTTCAAATTACACTGGTTCCGAAATTCTCGATTTTCGTTTCTCATACGTGAACGGTACTATAGACAAAATACACATCCGAGTTCAAAACATTTTGATTCGCGTGTGTACTAAGTATTTTTCTACAACGAAAGCCACAACGCTATGGTAACTTACCGGTTGCCGACTATGGAGGTTCACTCGAAATTCGGGCAGGAGATGATTGTGCGGTTGACATCTCTACCCATTCCAACGTGCGACCGGAACTTCGGTAGCAAATCAGTCAAATGCCGAACTATAATACCGCAGTGCTGCGTAACTGTGTACCGTGCGGACTACGGATAACACATTATATTACACCGTTTACTTGCCGGCCCGATGCGCGATGATATGGCCGGGCACCGGCGCGAGATACCATCAGCTGCCGCCCGCACCCAAACTGGTATACAATATTCTCGCGCGTGTAATAATTTGTGCAGAGGATTTACGCGTATATGATAAAAACGACATACCGACCATAACCGCGTTTACGGTATGTACATAAGATCTTTGTGTGTTGTTCGCCGCGTACACGTCTTTTATCAGTGCCGCATCGTTTATTTCGGTACAACATATTGCGGCCCGAGACGCTATATTTATATGCGGCGGCGGGTACCACAGCACAAGTGCGCGTATTTTGGCTTTCTCCGAAAACTTCTTGTTATTTTTCCCCTCGCAATCACTCTTTCTCGCTCACACCTCTTTCTCTGTCTTTTCCAAACGGCGGAGTCAGCTTGTTCATTTGTCACGACGGAATGGTCACACGCGAATGTGCGTGCGCGTAGTGCAGTGTATATATTATATATTGTGGTTTGTTTGTTTCTTTTTGTATAAACATTTCTTTCTCTCTTACATGCAGCGACGGTTGGAAAAAAAAAATGGAAAAACGAGAAAAGGTTTCAGTTTTGTCCGATTTAGCTTTTGTACACGACGAGTTTTCGCGAATTTAACCGTTTACGGGTCAGCACACAGCTGTCCGCAATGGCCCAAGTATCTTTTGAATACGTAGGCCGAAAACCGTTTTTATTAGGTACTTTTTGCGCGGCCATCGAGACGTTCTATGAACTGTAAACAGCATTTTATGGTTTTTAGTAGGCACGGCGGTAAAAATAATCAATTTATCATATTATATTTTTGTCTAACGGCATACCGTTTTGTGTTTGAAAGGTTACTTTTAATAGTGTCTCAATTAATACTGCAGATGTGTAAAGATAAGTACATTTTGGGTAATTCTGAAAAGAAAAATTTAATTTCGTTTCAGATTACCCACACTAATATACATATTTGTTTGTAAGCATTTTGTCTTTCTAATGAAATTGTGAAATACAATATGTCTTCTCGATTATTATGATTATACTGTCAAGTAAAGATGATATTTTTATTGAATCGATCTTATATAATATTTAACGCCAACCTACTCACATTTATAAAACGAAAATATCAGAAATTTATATTTATTGCATATTTAAGTGAATAAAATACATAACATTTATAATACACAAATATCAAACATGGTAAAATAAATAAATATATGTAAATACAAATGCTACATTTATCTATGAAAATTTGCAAGATATCCTTATGCAATTAAATTATTATTTTTTTTCCTTAAATTAAGAAAAATTATTTTTAATAAAATTGAAAAAATCAATAAAATACTAAATAATCTAGAGTATACGATTTGTAGAAAAAAAATCTTGACAGAAAAAGTTTATGGCATAGAGAAGAGTACGGACACACCAAACATTCAACAACATTTTTCTTTAGACTTATTTTTTTCAGAATCTCTTTTTTTCGCGTTTTTGCTTGTAACCACAAACATATTATCCTTTACGTGATTTTCTTACAAGAGAGATGTAGAGTATCCAATTAACAAAATTGCCAAAATGCACGTAGTTCATTTTGTACATTGCACCAAGTTTATTATTGAAATGTTTTTCTATTTAAACACCGTAATTTTATAATAAAGTAATGTATTTTCGGTTGAAAACAATATCATTATGTTATATTAAATGTAAACAGATTTGTTGTTTAAAAAAAAAAATTTAATTTTTAAAACAATTGTATTTCTTTATTTTTATTTTTTTAAATAAGTATTATCGATTACAATATATACGTTTAACGAAATGTTAAATATAAAGATTGTTTTCACCATATTTTTTTTTCGCTTCTAACATTTTAGTTATTTTGAGATTTATAGAAAATAACATGGTTTTCTACAGAATAGTAATTTTTACATATATACCTTATTTTATCAACCTTTTACACAAGCACATATTATTGTACTCTTTGATTTTTCTATTGACATGTTGTAACGTTATATATTAATAATGCTATTATTACTCGGTCTAATAATTAAAACCACAAGATAATATTCTGATAGTCTGTAAGCACTTGTTATCAACTTGAAAATATATAAGTTATTAATCTGGTATACGTGAACAATATAAGGACTATTAAACGGTGAAACAATTATATTATTTTATAGTAACAATATTAGTATATTATAATTTTACAACTAAAGTTGTATTATATTATTATTATATAAATAATTATTCAAATAAAATATTATCAGTTAACATTTTGCTCTGAAAAATAAATATCAAGATAACATTATAGGCACACAGCAGTATCTGATTTAAAATAAAACTGTAATTGTACTTTTAAATAAATGTTAGTCTGAATAAATTATTTTATGAATTAAAATTAAACCTTTATTTTTAAGCTGCAATCCCATTATTATATTATGCCACGAAGTGAAAAATATTATTTTGTTGGTATGTTAAAATTCAAATTGCTCACGAGTTTCTTTTGAAAAAAAGTAAAAGTTTAACTTGAAAATGTATATTCATTATTTAAATTTGTTCATATGGATAAATTACGTTAACTTTCTGATACATTATTTTAATTTTTTACTACAATTTGTTTCATATGTTGAAATTATGGAATACGTTCTTTTTTTCAAGTAGATTTTTTTCAGATATTTATCATTATGTTTATATCTACTATAAAAATCTATTATATTAGAAATATTGAGATACTGAGTTTTGAATTATATATAATATTTTGCTATAAAATTAATTAATAATTTGTATTAAATTATAATGTGAGTATTTACAATATTTTATTTACATTTTTGTGTACTGTAACAAATATTCAGTTTATAAATCATTAAATGTCAAGGTATTACAGATTAATTCTTTAATTTATTCAAAAGACGAAGTTTCTTTTAACGGTCCGTAATAATTCAATGAGACTTTAGTGTTTTGTTACTAAGCTAATTGGATCAGAATCTAATAATGTATTCAAGTACAACGTGACCTGAAACGTAGTATTTGGTTGAGATATTGAAAATTCTTTCTTATTCACTATTTATATTTCTCTTCTCAGTTTTATAATATTATGCATATTATAATTGAAATTCACGATGAAATTGCGATGTATTCATTTTGATTGTACCGAATTCAATCAAAAGCTTCATTTTTAATTTAAGATGAAATGTTGATTTTTTTTTTTAGTGATCAATCTGCGTAATAAATACAAAACAAAAAAAATATTACACTTTTTCTCACAGTCATAGACAGTTAAGAATATTTTTAATCGTGATCACAGCACATAAAAATTGAATCGTCTACATGTACACTATATTTGTATAAACGTCATACAATAGTGTGGACATAATATCAGACTTTTACATCTTTTGTCTACTGCGATGGTATAACTTTTGACGTTTAAAATATTATTTACCTAATATACTATAACAATTATATAACAAATAATAATATTAATTTATAATAATTGTTGATAGTAATAATTTAAAAAAAAAAAAAACCGTCTAAATAAAAATGAATCAAGTCTCTAGAGTATTTTTTCCAACCACTGACAGCCGACGAAATTATATTTGGTCACTGAAGTCTGGCATAATGTATTCCGGGTCACGATTGTCGGTGTGTTACCCGTCCCGCGCTGTGCGAGACCCGTCGCTACGACTAGTCGTACTTAATGAAATAGCACCCTAATAGATGATCCTCGGCCATTTAAGTCTCAGATCCTTCATCACAACGACTCTTATAAAAACTCACAAGTACGCGCACTAACCTACTTCATTGCCAAAAATTGTATTGTTAATATTATTTTAATATTTCGTATGCAGTAGAATCACTTTTTTTTTGACGAAAATATCAGATTAACTATATGGAGATTCAAAATTCTATGAGTATGGTTGAAGCTAAGACAATTTTCTATTTAAAAATTTATCGACATTAAAAAATTGTTCACTGAACAACAATCCAACGAAATATGATAAAATTTAAATTTATTTAAATCTGTAATAATATATTATAATTACATTTGTATATAATTTATGCTGAAATAAAATAAAACGTTTGTACAATTTGACAAAAGTTATGAATACCAAATCAATCACCCAATCACGTATAAACATTGTAGCTATATTAGCAACATGATATTATACAAAATAAAAAACTACCTTTTTTATCACTGCAAAGACAGAAACCTGCTTTTGACGAATTACATTAGATAATTTAATCGTTCATACGACAATGCTTTAACACATATAATACAATAAATACATTTGCAGTAAGTCTATATTTCTACATATGGTATATTAATATGCAAGAATAACTTCTGTGGGGGAAAGAATAATACTTTCCTACAACCTATGTGAAATACTAGCACCCAACCCATCAGAGACGACATCGATTCTTCAACTCCTCAAAGAGGCGAACCTGATCCAAAAAATATGACATATACACATATATTATATCACATGTAATTAAAATAATATAAATGTTTCATGTATTATACTTAAAATATTTTGTGTGGATCTTTAAAATGTAATATATTTCAGAAACACCAATAACTTAATTAGTTGAAACATATATATATACATTATTATACTAAAATATGTTATGACTTCATAATGAATCACGCTGAATATTTTAAAGAAGAATGACGTTTAATAAAAAAACGTCTTTAAATACATTTTGGTATAGCCATAAATAATTCACATGAAATAAATGTTCATTTATTATTAAAAAAAAAAATAAATATGCATTAATCATCATTTATAACACATTATAAAATATAGAAAAATTAACTTGTGGTTTATAATATAAGTATATATCATTATTACATTATTACTATCATTATTTTTATTTTACGTTGTTTTCCCACTACAGTCGACATAAAAAATTATTATGATGTTCGTCCGAAATATCTTAATGCACGCGTGCGCACGTGCCCGTGATTTATGTCGGCACGAGAATAAACGTCTCGGCCAATGAGGTGTCGGGACGATGGTAAAAATCACTTTTTCAACACGGACTCGACATATATGTCGGCTCAACAGGTAGTGGAATTACAGTGGTACTCCCTATAGGAATATTTTGGCTGTGGACACGTAGGTCCTCAATAATAGCTGAGGCTTTGGTTGTTGCTGAGTATGAGAAGGCAACTGGAATAACATACGTGTTATCTAACCTTACCGATATACCCTACTGGTCCCGACCGATATCAAAATTATATTATTATTATTGTTATTCATAATCTGAGTAAGATTGTATAGAACCCATATAAATGAAATTGAATAGAACGAAAATTGAATTTGTTTATATAAATATTTTAACCCAATTCAATAGTTTTTTTGATGATATGAATTATTTATTATTTTTAAAATAGTTATTGTTTTATTTATTTATTTTGTTAACGCAAATTATACCGAAAGTCTATTGTAATACATAACTACGTACCCCGTGGAGAACGCCGTGTCCCCACCACAATTAACTTAATGAAATTATACAGCTTATAGTATTAATGGGTGACTGGATGAGTTTGAAATAGATATACAAAATTAGTTAGAATATGAACTTTGGGACAAAGTTATGTTGGTAATATAAAAAAAAAAGTATACTGATACAACAATAAGTAATTAGAATAACAAAAGAAAAAAAACGATTTAGAGCAAAATTTAATTAGATGAACAATTGATGAAAATTTTCACCCACCGTGGTTAATTTATTATTATTATTCAACGAAATAATCAAAATTAATTTTGTTAAAAATATTTTCATAATAATATTTTGTATACTATTGGTTGGAAGTATTATATTAAAAATCAATATAAAAATTATGAATATTATTTTATTATTATTTTTACTAAACAAATATTTACCTTAATTTCAATGAATAATATTATTGGAATATTATATTTTTAACCAATTTTCCGTTAAAGAAAAATTTCGTAAATAATTATTTAAGTAAAAATATTGTTTTTCATGAAACAGAAAGATATTTATTTAAAATGAAAAAATATTGACAAAAGAATGTATAAACACATAATATCCATGTTTTTTCTATCATCTTAATCGAAATAATAATATGATACAATTTATGAAATCATATTATTATACATATCTACCAAGAATTGTACATAGAATGTACTACAAATCTAAAAATACACAATTTAAATGAACAAGTGGTAGATACACGGATATGGACATGTGCATGTTGCACATTACGATATGTGTATCACGTACACTGCAATGATAATTGTTTGATACGAACACAATCACACGACTTGTAAATACATGCTATTTTATTGATGTCCATGAAAAATTACCGTTTGCGATCCCCTTAAAATGTATTGCTCTAAAAATTGTGATGAATTTGAAATATCTTACATTTTCGAAGACGACGATAATACAGGATGGATTTAATGTTTTAGAGAAATTATTCCAAGAAAAACTATTAAAATATTATAATGGTGCGGAGAAAACGTCTTATCGAAATGTGAATAATTGCAACGTCGTGTATTCAAGATAGAACGGCGTCGATTTATTAGATACGAAATTCATCTGATTGAAATAAATATATTTTTGAATTTTCTACTTTGCATATAGTATATGATTATAGCTGAGCTTTAAAAAATATTTATTAAATTAACCATACTGTCATTGGCTGTCAATCAAATCGTAGTAAATTAATTATTATAATTACGTTTATATATATATATATAGGTTTTTGTAAATGATGCATAAAATAAAATAATAATAATATTGTGATCATACGTGTTTTTCTGCGAATAAACTATGCGGTAAATTTATATAAATAATAGTGACGGGCAAGGCCGGATTTAAGAAAAACTTCATTAACGTCTTTCTATTAAACGTTGAGCTGTTTTAACGAGACCAGTACACACACATTATCGCTGTATGTATGCATGGTTTACGACAAAAGATATTCTATGTACATTGTATAACCCTATGGTGTTTAGTCTGAAGCAACAAAAAACTTGTGACAAATGAATCGTTGGGTTAAAGTGTCGTTTTGACAGCAAACGTGATGGTTTAAAATTATCATGTACGTCGGGTAAAGCAAAAAAAAAAAAATACGCAATGAAGCGGTGTGATGAGAGAAGTAATAAAAACTTTTTAAAGTTTTTTACTCATTAAAAAACATTGATCTACTCGTAGTTTTTGAAAAAGAATTAATAGACATTTCTCTACGACATTCATCAATTTAGTTCTATTAGTTATATACGTTCGTTTCCAACATTTCAGCCGTATGATTTATCAGTAGTTTTTCGTAAAAATTCAATAAAAGTATTTTCTTTAATGCTTTATATTTATTTTGTCTCAAATTAAAATTGTATTAAAATAATTTTAAGTTAAGTTTACGTTTTTAATTTCTTATAAAACTTCTCAACTAAGACTATCACGATATCAATATTATACAATACTAAATACTAAAAATGAGATTACGATGAGACATAAAAACGACATTTATTTAGTATATTCAATTTAAGAGAAAATAACTAACTGCCAAGGTGAGTACAGATGATTTCACAACATTATGTGCCTTATTTATTACCATATTCTACTTTGAATACCAATAACTTCTCATGACTCATATCAATCAAAACTGTGTACAAATTATGCGAATTAAATAAATAAATTATTGTATTTTAATATTACGGAGATCGTTATTAAGAATAAAAAAAAATATATTCTTTTCACATTCATTACATCCCATAAAATTATACTTAATATTAGTCTTTTATTGCACTAAGTACATACATTTATTTTTAAAAACAGTCTTTTCCAGTTTTAGAAGTTTTTTTGATTTTACTTACGAGTTTTGGTTTAAGTTTCAAAAACTGTTTTTGAATTTTCCGACATTTTAAAATCAACTATTTCACGTTTCTCAAGCTCCTTTGTTCATAACTTTTAGATGTTGAATAATAAAAAGGACCATTTTAATTTATAATTAAATTATTAAAGCTATTACTCTTGTTGGGAAATCATGAAAAAATTAACTTAAAGAGAAAGTGACGACATGTACACTGTAGTTAACAGTACTACCTACTTCAGATCAAAAATAAAGTACAAACAGCAACACAAATGAAGAGTTTCACAGAAACGGAAAATAACATTATTTAAAATCAAAAAAAATAATTATGTTATTATCAATTACCACTAGTGCAAAAACAATGTTACTTGTATTAGATAGTCTTTTGATGACATATCTTTCAATGTGTTTATGAAAAGATAAAAAATTTCTACAAAGAAAAACAAAAAATATAAATAAATAAAATGTAAAAATAAATTTATCTGTATTTTTAAATATTGATATCACTGAATTATTATTACTGTTTCGCTGTAACATAATTGATGTGAATAAATATATTTTAATATACTATAATTATGATGTATCTTGTAAAATCTATATTATTAAATCCTTCATACATTACTTAATACGACTTAAATATAACCGAAACGAAATATTATTTCTTAACTGACATTTTTTTTTGTCACACGCCAATAAGGTTTTGCGTCCGACAAATAAATAAAAAAACAAAAAATGACTAAAACACTTTATAATGAACGCATCACAGGGATTCACACTAACTTTTTTGGTGCCAACTTGAGTAATCAGTTTTTTGTTGTGATAAATATTAAACGACTTGGCAATGCACCTTTTTTGAACATTTGCTCTCAGGAACTCCGAATGGTCTCTTGGGTGTCGTAATCCTACAATTTCGTTGTATATGTCCTTTGATCCCGGAGGCCACCGTTTACGTACAAACCTTCGACTTATTCGTGTACGTGCTAGTGGAATGTTAACACTGTGCTACTGAACGAAACTTTTACTATTTATACATGCACTATAACGGGCTCACGAATCACATTTGTATAAAAGTCAGTGGCAAGTAGTTATTTGACTGGAATAGTTCTAAAGCTGTATACGGACGAGAATGAAGCGCATCGGTTTTCTTCGTGTCGTCGACATAATAATATAAAATAAAACTATAGCACAGTTTCGTCCGAATACGGATAGCTTAACGCGCTAAGACGATGTTAGGCGTCTTGGTCTATTATACTCATTTTATATCAATGGCGGTATGACTGATCTATAATATATGTTAGTATACGCGTTTGAAAAATCTCTAAATGTAAATCACACCGTATGGACTGATCAGTAGGCGCGATGACTCGGTTTATATTATTAACGTGCGATAAATCATTCGAATTCGTAGAATTAATCACGATTAATAAATCATTATCGGTATAGTGCGGGAATAACATAGTGTACGATACATATTATATAGTTTCCTAAATCATCTTAAATAGCGATCCGAAATTCGGATTTAAAATGCGGCGATGCTGTGTGATGATAAACGCGTGGCATACTACATTTCGTTTTTAGAAACCGTAGATTTTAGGATTATTGAAATAAGACAGTTGGCGCGTGGAAACAATAATAGTATAAAAACGTTATTTCCAGGCGTTTGTTGCATGACGATGAGGTTTTGATTAATCACACACGTATCGGTGAAACTCTGTTCGCTTTTAATATCAACGTTGAACGGCGGGAAAGGAAATTATGATAATATTCTTAATCCAATATAAGTGTGATGTACTTAAGTAATAAGCTTTGCGTTAAACCCTAATTATGCGATACCCGGTATAGAATTTTCAACCTATACTAACTGCACATTATTTTTCTTTTTAGTCGTTCAATCGTTGCGCAGGCCAAAAATCAAGCTACACTATAATTCCTCAAAATACGTATTAACTCGATACACATGTATCGACTTGATATTTGTTTGACGCGCTTATAAATGCAATGGCCTATATCAATTAATTCTATTTTTTCAATATATCAGGTACAAATAATTGTGGGTGCTTATGGTATTCAGTGTAACAGTTTGTCATATAGAAACTTCTGAAACTTGAGAAAGTACAAACTAATTAAATAATGCTATTTTAGTTACTAGTTTTGAAAACTATTTATTTATTTATTTATTTATTTATTTATTTTTGAATCTTGAGAAAACATTTGAAAATTGTATTTTGCAAACCGGTAACTTAATATATACAGGTTATAAGTTATAAGTTTAGTGTGGGTTACACGTCTTGTCGTCTTTTAACACACTAAATAGTTTACTATAGGCAAAAAAATAATATGAAAATAATTATAATAATAATAACATTAGATTAATTACCAACATAAAAGTACAGAGTAATACGTAATATAGTACAGTGAACGTTTAATTTTTTTAATGACTTGTTATAAACAACGATAGAAATATAGTATAGCAATAAACGACCGTTTCTTAAATATTTATGTTTACATAATTGAGAGCCATAGTTCAAAATTAATATTTTTTTGTCCACCATGTGATAATAAAATATGTTAATGAATAAATGTTATAAAATAAAGCGTAGAATGGTAATGTTTACTAATCACTCATAAAATTGAAAAATATCAATACTAATTTTTGTATTCAAAACTCTTATTAAAAATGAAAATTCCTACGAGATGGGATAATCATACATTTTAAATTTTAAACAACTTCAAATGCAAGTGGAATAATACGATGGTAATAAAGTATAAATTTCAAACAAACTTTTTGTAGAGTTTTTTACTTTTTGTTTTAAACAAAATCGTTATAAAGTTTAACGTTTTGTTTTGCGTCAAACAAGAAAGAAATTCCTGAATATTATACATTTTCATAAATATGGTAAACACGTTTGTTAATTCAAAACAATATTTCATGAGCCAATCTTAAAGTAATCTAAACTCAATAGTATATTAGGTATTCGACAAACTGATTATCCTACCAATTTTACCGTGAATCTTAGAGAAAAACAATCTATCGAAAACGATAAATTAATTACTAATATTAAGTTTCAGATTTTGACTAAAACTTTCGATAAATATGATAAATATATATTTTATATGTAAATATAATACAATTTTTTTTTATAAATATTTTTAATTTTTTATTTAATAATATTAATATTAGTTTAAGCAGTGATAAAAAAATCATTCTTAATAGAGATATTTTACTGATGGTACATAATATTTTAATAATATTTAACGTTTATGAATATATCTTATGTATATTTATAACTTAACGACTATGCTAAACTATTTCTAAAATTAAATAAAAAATACTTATTATAATGTACAGTATAATTTTTCAAGCATCATGCTCAGCCCCATTTTTTCTTTAGTAATTAATTTATTCAATGTCTGAATTTCGGAATTTTTAAATTTAAAGATTATAAAAACCCCTCTTATTATAAAAACAGAAGTTTTTTTACACAGGACATTCCTTTAGTGATACTAAAAAATCCCAACAATTTCAAAAGATGGTTGTTAATAACTGTAATTTAAATTTACTTTTATTGATAGTGAATGACGATCGGCCTGCCACAATTCATTTTCATAGTAAATAATCGTTTAGACAGATAGATTTAAAAAGTGATCAATTATGTTGGTAAATTGTATAATGTATATTTTAATGTATTCTTTATATAATATATACGATGTGACACATGTTACATAATTTAAAACGCTAAAACAATATAATTATTTTTTCTCGCTCCATTGTTAGAATGTTTTCAAAACATATTGTAACATAAAGACAAAAAAGGTAATCGAAATTTTAGTTATAAATGTTTATTTCGACATATTTCTTTTTAAATAGGTATATTTTACTTAACGAGTATTTTTTTTTTTTTTTTTTTTTTTTTTAATTTCCATTGTCTATTTCATTTTTCCAATAAAACAACACTAATTTCGTGAATGTCTATATTATAAGATACTAGTGCGTACAGTCTATAATATATTGTTTTAATTGTTTGTACAAATTTTATATTAATATTATTTTTTTATAAAATGTGTACAAACAATTGAAACAATAATTAAAATAACTAACACTGATAGTTATATGTTAGTATACAAATAATATATTTTAATAAAAAAATGTTAATTTTTTTTATCGAATTTAATTAATAACTTATTTCAAAAGTGTATGAATTATAATTAAAAATATAACATTTCAAATTAAAAAAATTCCAGTCATAAAATAATATTTAATAGTAAATTTTATGTTAGAACTTTTGTGCTCTTAATACACCATTTAAGATTCCAGAAAAAACAATGAATGAAATGTTTGAATTGGTACGCTCATGTGTGTATGGGTGTATGGACTCAGTAACTTTAGCAAATTATGCTACTGTAACAAGCAATGATGTTGAATAATTCTGTTTTTTCTATTGCAGATTGCGCACAAAAAAAAAAAATCACCCAAATTAATATGATCATCATTGAATGGTATCAGTTATTTTCTATTAGTTTATTAGTTTATATATAGTTAATATTCGAATATTTACTTAAATATCGTAAACGCATGTAATTTATAATATATAGAACGTCTACCGGAGACGCTTGTAATTTTTATTACTATAATACATATTATGTGGTCAATAACAAACGACTGTACATTTTACACTGCCAACGCAAACATCGTGAATTTATATAGAAAATAAAGTGGCATGCTATTTGTTGTTATCGTTACACAATATATAATTACGTCAGAAATTGAAAGTGGCTGTTTTTATTAGCCACCTTTGTTTGTTCACTTGCCGTCATTTGAAAATGTGCGTTGACATAATTACGTACGATTGGAAAAAAGTAACTGTTTTCGGTGTTTGTATTTCGATTCAAATACATTTCGATTACCCAAATAATAGAAAAATTTTAATTTTATAATTTCCGTCAGATACAATTCTCAAATATTTCATGTTTTTGAATGTCTGATTCGTCGACGAAAACTTGTAATTTCTAAGACGATTTTTCTGGTCAAAAAAAAAAATGACTAATTCATTAAACCGTAAATTTGAGTAAATTATCCATGCACGATACAACTATTAAGACACTTTCGACCCATATTGCGCTGTCCACCAAACACTATCATTTCGTGTCAAATCTGAAAACTCGGAACTTCTAACACTGTCATCGAACACTATCAGCTGTGGTGTTAATATACAAAACTTTCTCTAAAATAGACGTCTAAAGATGTTAGCATAATCTGTACTACATTTTTGATAATGCGTGTGCTTCGATTACGCACACGTTCTTCGATATGACTTTTGATGTATATACTATAGAATTGATTTCAAAAATCCAACGGATAAAATTACGCGAAATAATATTATACCTATTGTTTTCGGCAAATAATATGTTTTGTTGTTGTATAGTTGTATTAATAATAATACTATGTATTATATTTCATTCGCGTGATCAATATTCAATATTTGATCAGAAAAACAACTATTTACGAGTAATACAATTTGTTTTGAACGCTGAACGTATTTTTCCATCAAAAACAATGTCTACCTATGTAAGGAACGTGCAACAATATTGCCTTCGGTCGAACATTGCATTTGGGTTAGCATCTCGCCGTCTTTCAATCATCTGTTTATATTTACGTGTTTACGACCATCGCAGTCGGATTCGTAGTAATTTAAATATTATATTCAAATATTTAGATAAAATATTATTATGTACGTAGTTCACGTCTAGTGTAAACCTGAAAATCGTTTTATACATTTTTCGATAAAATATTTATATAGACCAAAGTTATTTGCTTAGGGCACGCGAATGAAATAGAAAATAATATTTTACAAATAACGCGTGTCCGTTAATATATTATTACTTTCCTAGTATTATTTGCGACGACGAAGCATTGTTATCGGCTATTGTTCTCAATACCTCCAAATGTTATCGATTATTTAAAATGTTTATCTGATTTGTCATAATACATTTCTCGATTAACTGTATAGAAGCGGCAATTAAAATAGATTAATTAATATGGCGTTAGGTTTGTTTGAAAAAAATAAGCACTAAACGTTAAATAATAAACATTTTTCGTTATTGTAATAAGTGTGTTTAAATTTACCGTATCTCATAAAATGCAATATCAAAAGTTTACACGCGTACACGACTTGCGTTCAAACGAATTATATCCGAATTATAACGAAACTGCAGGTATACTGTACATTGTTGGTTCGTGTTTCCACGTTGTATCGTATAGTTGCTTTTTTTTTTTGTTTTTGTTTTTGTTTTTTTTTTTTTGATTATCGCACGTTTTCCAGAGGAGTAATAACCATAATATCATTATAACGTTATACAGTGACCCGGTTGGCGTTCTATTCGTATTATATTTTGCAAACCCATTATTCGGTTACTTAACGCCGGTATATATATATATAACAAATTTATTTACGAAATCTCGTGGAATTAGAGCGCTGCGAAATCTACTGCAGTGGTGTTATCAACTTTTCTGCTCTTAACGTTGTATATTATAATAAGATGATTAAATGGAAACCGCTAATTTGCATCAATTAGCCCTCGCACGCAGTCAATTGTATTGTGCGGGAGAAAACGGTTCGTTATCATATTATTATGGGTCACGGATGCCAGCCACCCCCGTGGCACCACGGTGTGACACCCACACGCACGCGAAAACCTCCCCTACGACCGACGTATATGACAATCAGTCATACCTTACAACCGACGCTACAGACGCAGTCGAGAGTCGCGTGCCAGAAATCCGATCGTAATCGCAGAGCGAGACGTTTGTGCACAAAGGTGTGTTTCAAACGAGAAAAATTAAAGACCATATTATAAACAGATGGCTAATCATAATACTGTTGTTGGTATATACGCGTGTGCGGGTGGCTATTATACTGAACTGCCAAAATCGAAGACAGTAACGGAAAATGCAGTAAAACATTGTTTAGGCCGTCTAAATAAGCTTTAGACGTGTTCTCTTCTACCCAAAATAACACGGAACACTATAGTTAAATAAGCAATAAATTAAACGCCTATCCCAGAAGAACAAGAGTATATATATAAATGGGGTTAAATGTACTGTGTATTTATCTAGTGATTCTTAGATTAACCGATTAATAGTAAGCCGCGTAGTACTTACATATAATTATGTATAATAAATAAATAATATGCGAATATTTTAAATTGTGTTGGTTTAAAAATGTATAATTCAATAAGATATCAATACAATGAAAAAATCGACGAGTTTGTCACTTACGATTTCGATCAAACATATCTTCGATTAGTCGGAATCGGTGTGAAAAAACGTGTATGGAAACGTAAACAAAAAAAAAATGTATCCATATCGACTTCTGAGATCTCTGTCCACAGACAACGCGACTGAAGCGTTATTGAATGATTTCGTTGACAAGCAATAAGTGAAAAATTTAAAACACAATAAGAAAACCAATCAGATCGTCCGAGGCTAATAAGTTTTCACCGACCGATGAATATTATAAATAAAACCAGTTTGGGGCGCCGTCGATAAACGCGAAGGTTTTCCTTATTTATTCAACGCGCCCCGCCACCCGCATAAATTATTGACGTCCGGCCGTCTAAATGTCCGGGACACGCACTTCGTCCACTCAGAGAATTCTCGTACAAATCCCTACCATCTATATAGGTTAGGTATATACCATAATGTATATAAAGGTATATATCACATAAACGCGCGCTGCTACGACGGTCCTGTTATTATTTTTATTATTATTATTATTATTATTATTATTATTATTATTATTATCAACGCCGCTGTCGCTGGGTCTTTTATTTTTTTCCGTGCTACGTTTCTTCTTTTTTTCTTCTCATTTCCCGGTGTCATAAAATCGAGCTGCAGTCGTTTCGCGGTAGGCAGGCAGGGGCGTTCGGACATTATGTAGGGCGTTTATGACGACGGAACGATCGTTTTCGTGTTCTCCGCGACCAAACATGTATACTGTATACGCATTCCGAGCCATTTGCTTGGCGACCGTATTTTATCGCCTACGATTTGACACGGGGTGCTGTTACTTATCGCCAAAAAATGTCTCGGCCGGATCTTCGAAAAAACGCATTTTAAATATTAAAAACTATTCCAGGCGTGGACCTATAAAAGCCATTCCGGAATGATTTCCCAATGGTGCATTTTAACGAGAAGTCAATTTTGTATTGATCAGTCCGGGCCGCACACCGATGCCCATCAATTTACAACGCTGCAGTGATTATATTATTACCTACACACCAAAATCAACGACCATAATATTACCAACATTCTGTATGTTACCATTAAATTAGGCGAATGACAATTCGATAAAATTTACGACAGTCTCTTTCGCCGTATTGCAATCATCTAATATTATAGGTAGGTATAGGTAAAAATAAAAACGCATTTTTCATTAAGGTCGTTTAAACCAACCATGTGTGTAGTATCACCTCAAATAACTAACTGATAATATTATATAACATATGATTTGCTATTTACGCGAAATGTTAAAATATTGTATTGATTATTTTATTAAATTGTATTAAAAAATAATACTATTATAATCGAAAATCGTAATTCAAACTTTAAATAATTAAATAAAAAATATTATTGATCAACGAGTAAATATAGATTTAAAACAATTATAACTTTTAATATATCTAATACACATTTGATTTTAAAAATTCCCCTGGTTTCAGTTCAACAGAAGATATTTTTTCAAGAAATTTACACTTTCAGTAATTCAACTCTGCAATACTTTTGAAACTACAAACTAAGAGATCGATGTGCATTAAATTTTTCTATGTCTTGAATTCTCACAAAAGTTAATAGTTATACTGCTGGAGAATATTTATTGTAGTGTTCTTTACGACTCCAACAAACTTAGCTCGTTTAAGGAAATTCCTGAGTTTACACTATAAAGTGAGGTTGGTGGAGGAAAATTAATCTACATTGGCCTAAAAGTTACTAGTACTTTCGTTTGGAGGAAGGAAAGGCCGCGTTAAGTTGAAAATAATTGGTAAAGCATAGGAAATTGAAAATTGAAATATAATTGCTAAATTTATCGCTACCTAGATCATTATATTATCCAAGTTTTACTACTTAGGGTGATATCAATATGATATTAACCGAAAAAAAGTTTTCCCATCACTTAATTGCTGAGCCATGATAATAACAACAAGAGCCAGTAAAAACATAGTTTTTGAAGCATCGTGTAGCGAATTATGTATATTTTTGTATTCATCTTATAATATAAATGTAAATCAATTTAGTTTTACTGAAAGTGTTAGATTTGTTTGTTGGAATATGATAAATCAAAAAAAATAAGAAGTTTTTACATTTTCAATCTAAATTATTTTAAATTATAAAATTGCTCGATCTTACCGAAAAGATAAACAATATATATGGAATTGATTTTCGAGTGGATAAAAATGAAAGTGATGATTATAAATGTCCAGGACAGATAAAATATAATATGTGAATTCGATCGACTAGTTATTGTGGTAGGTACATTACTATTATGCAAGTACGATATGAACGAAAAATATTATTTTTAAACCACTATTTAGCCGACTAACAGCAAAGGTTGTTCTCAAAACACGCGCTCAATGTTATTTTTTATTTTTATTTTTTATTAAGAATTTAGTTCTTAAATTACCCAGTCATGAAATAGCGGTCACGTTCCATATTCGTGGAAGTATCTATATAATATAATTTAGACAAAGTCCCGAAATTTTGTCAGTTGATCACCCCATAAGACATAAGTTATATAAAACATTTGATGTTTACATGCGTAGCATGTAATATTTGAATTTTAAACAATCGAATGTAATTCGTCAAATGTGTAAAAAAAAAAAAAATTCGCGAGTGAACGATGGTTTATAAAAGAAAAAATACGTCAAAGATAAAAAATAAGGAAATTGTGCACTTGGCGTAACAGCCAGTGTAATAATATTAAAAGTAAGTACACTACTACACTGTACATTATTATAATCAAAAACTTATGATTTTATATTGAAAATTACTGTTTGTCAATAAAGTATAATAATATGTTCGTTTTGTCCAAAACTAAACTTTTAAAAGTTTGTCACAAGGTTATACAAATTATACGTCTGTACACTAAAAACATTTATTCGTAATACGAGTGAACCTACTATATTATATTATATTATAATATATTAATTTAAGCTATACGAACTTCGTTTATTGGTTGAATATGGTTCAAACTAAATACCTACCATACATTGATGCATTTTAATAATGTAATAATATAACGATCATCAATATAAATGTGTGTGGTTTTTTTTTTTTTTAATACTAAAATGTCAATGGTTCATATTATTATAATCTCTGTGTATATTTATTTGTGTAGGTAATGATTTTTTTGTTTAAATATAAATTAATAGTTCATTGATTATTACAATATTATAAATAATTGCTTCACTGACGTACGCGACTATCATATTCAGAAAGATCAATTTATTGAACAACAATTGCGTTTTTGAACCTAAAATTTAAAACTGAATGACTATATGATATTTATTAATACATCGTCGTATTGATCATTAGTATAATATGTATATATAACTATGTATCCATTAATTAATTTAAACTATAACTTATTTGCTTTTTTAGTTGAAGCATTTCTAATTTGATCTCTTGCACAGGAAAATAATATAATATTACCAGGACTTTGTTTAAAAATACTGTTTGAAAATGTTTAGCCAAACCTAACCTAACTTAAAGTAAAAAAAAAATAAAAGATAAACCATGTGCCCAACGGTTGTGCACATGACTGACGTGGTATATATATATATATATATATATTATATTACTTATTATTTATTATTATTATTATCAGAATTATTCCACTCACATCGGTCTAACGTCTCGAATACGTTATGAGATGACTGTACTACAACTACTACGGTAATAGTCTCAAAAGCCACACCATCGGATTTATGATAAGTAAATGTAACATGGTACAACAACTATATTATTATTATACGTTCATCTATCGACCGAAAAGCTACAGAATATTCATCATAACAAGACAGATTCGATATTATTATTCATAGCTCACTGCTCGTGAACCGAACGAGTCCGTTTATACGTACTGCAATAGCCGTGTAACGAGTATAATTATTCTAAATCACGTTTTACGGTTCGTGTTCTATTTATTATTATCATTATTTTTATTTTTATGTTTATTATTTCACGAATATATATATATATATATATAAGAAAAAAAAACTAGCGAAATTCAAAGCTTAAATCACGCAAGAACAATATGGTTGTTCGACGGGCGGACGATAAAATCGAACAGCCGTGTGTTTAGGAAAGAAATTCGAGTGTTCAAACATTATACATACAACACACACGTTACACACCTACTGTACAGAGGGGGTGGAGGTTAAAAACGGGCGTGTTGTGAAAAAAAAAAAAAACATCACCATAACTCCCTTTTGTTATCGTCGAAACGCCGGAATGCGTGCGTTATTAATACGGCCGAGTTCACTGCGTATCGGCGCTAAAAATCTAAACTATAATGTGATCTACCCAAAATAATTACACCGCGTACACGTCGGGGCTTAATTAGTGGAAGTACGGTTTTCCGGGACACGGGATAATAATAATAATAATAATGATAATAATAATTACAATAATAATAATAATAATAATAATCAAAATCATAATATGCGGGGTGGCGCAACGGCTTGATAGTAGTTTTAAACGGGCGAACCGTCAAACGGTTTTACAAGTCCCGGTAAACTAGACGGGCGACTGGAATACAATCGTATAATTTAATTATTATTAATGAATCGTGACAATGTATGCGTTTCTACGGGTTACCCGAGGTAACCGGGTGAAAAACGCCCATATCGGAAATAAAACGGATCTGCAAATCGTTCCCGCGTTCGCAAGATACCTCGTAAATTGTAATATTACAAAATTTCAGTTGACTGCCGTCACCAATTATGGCAATTAATGATCGAGTGTGTTGTCACTATATATACGTTTAAATGCTTCGCAAGTCCACGTTCCTGATGGCCGTCTCGAAACCCCTCACGTAAAACGATCGACCAAACGTCAGTGGTAATCGCGGTATGGACCAGTAAATTAAAACGTGCGTATTATAATATATTATTTATTATTGTATGCTTGATATTATGTAAATATGTAATATAATATTGCACTAGATCGAGAACTTGCGTGATTATAAGTTATAGCGCATATATTACTATGTGAATTTGTGTTGAAACTTATTCAAGACTAACACAACTAACTCAATTTCTAAGAGCACAGTGACAACGGAATTACACATCGTTTGACTTAGAACTTTTGATGTTCTGGCAGCAGTATTCCGTCAGGCAAATTACACGACGAGAAACAAAAAAAAACAAATTAACTATTTCATCTCGGCTCAACAATAATAAGTATAGACGTGTAGCGCCGTAATGTTAGCTATTGTGGTTATCGCTCTTCACACGAGCAAACAGAGTACTTAATCTGACGTGTGAACACTCGAGTACCCAACATTAATATTATACGTATGTCAATCAATCGGCACAACGAAACCGCCTAATGTCGTGTGCTATGACGAGCGGTATTAAAGTTAAGTCAGTGGACGTTTCCGTGGCCGACCCCGAGCTGACATAGCAGGACGGGAGTGATGGTAAATCAATGTGTAGATGACATAGTAATAGTAATGATCGATGTCGGTTCCGAGAAGTATCTGGAAATATTATCGGTCAATAAAAAACTTCACCCGCGTCTGGAGAACATTCGTTTAGTCGTTTAAATGTTTTTATCCTTTTAAACGGCGTTCGATTTAAATGATCCCGAACGACTATACATACGGCAGCTTTTGATGCGCACCGTAGTGTCGTCGTGTATTGCACATCGCGCGCACAAAGCGTTACGAACAAGATACACGGACAATTATTTAAGGTTTGAGGTTTTCCGTCTCATCGGTTCGGTTTTAACGATTCGGCGAATGGGGACCAAATAGGACGCACGACGAACGAAATATCGTTATTTGCGAATACCGTTCGGGGATCCACGTGTTGAATTACCTCAAACGGAAAACCATATCGAAATCTGTACGAGAAACTGTCGAATATCGGCGAACGTCACGGTCCGCGAAACGTACACTCGTTTCGAACCCGTTGGCGACCCGGGCCCGGCGATCTACTGCACCGACGACACGGTCATCACCGGCGTTCGAAAGCGGCGGTTTTCGGAAAACCGAAATCGAAATTCGGACCAAATCCGTAAATACGAGACCGTCACACGGACCTCGACGACAACAGTAAGAAGGCACGAATGTCACATGCGGGGGGGGGCGAGGCCACCAGCGGTTATACGAACGATTTTGTTTTCGACGAGTGCGGCAGAGTACTTACCCAGTGCCGGTGCGTAGATGTTCAGGTAAAGGCAGTCCTCGCTCTGGTTTTGCAGGTACGGCAACAGCCGGCGCAGGTACTGCAGGCGGCCGCGGGCCATCGTCTTCAGGGCGGCCGTGTCGTCGGACACGTTGGGCAACCGTTGCGGGCACACCGGCCCGAACCGGTCGGCCACCTTGATGCCCGACCACAGCGAACCGGTGACCGGCGGCATGAACCGGAGCGAGCCGACCGGCGGCGAGGCGTACGGCACGCCGCGGAACACCTCGACCGCGTCCAGCCGCCGGTTGTCGGGCGTCACGATCACGCCGCTCACGACGCCGTACTTGGTGCGCACCACCCGACTGGACGTGAGAGCGGCGCTGACGCCGCCGAACACGAACGCCACCAGCAACCACCACGGCGGCACCATGATCGCCGTCACCACCGCTGCCCGGGCGGCCGACGGCGACGGTGGCGGCGACAACGTTAACAGTGACAGTCGCACGTCACGGCGCACATCGCGTCCACCGCTACACTTCCGCCGCCGCCGCCACCACCACCACCACCACCACCACCGCAACCGCTTCCGCTACGGCCAGTCCGAGAGTGCACCCCGCGACGTCAATCCACCTGTGTGAACACGATAAAAGAAAAATTATTGTTTACGCCGTCAAAATATGCGTTCATCCGGTGTGGGCAGCAGATTTTTAATAATAAAACGTTTCATAACACGTGTCGCGTTTTAACGTGTTAGATTTGTTTCTATAAGACTTTTTCATTTATTGCCCTTCAGGGAAAACAATACTTATGACAAACACTGATTACGCATATAGCGAATGATAATACATTTTTATCAGCAGACGGCTTGGGCATTACTATTATACAATAAACTGACGTGACTTGATACGCACCATGGCCGTGGAACCCATAATAACAGAAACAAAATTGTATTTCATATTAGAACTTTGATTACTCATATTTTCAAACTTTTTCGAGATTTTATTATATTTTCGTTATCGTACGAGAATCGACTATTTTCAAAATAGTGAAGTTATTCGTCGGTTTGTCACTACACTTTCTTAGTGGCTTGTTAAAAATTCGTAAAGAGATATTTGTCTTCCAAATAACTCATCATATTTATGTACATAAAATATTATACTTATCATGTTATCATATCATTATGTACAGTGTATTAAAATTATATTTTTATCATTTTGAAAAATATGTATGCCCTTCAAATTTATAAATTTAGCCCCGTTAATAACAATATTGTTTTGGTACAAACAGTTTTTATTTACTTAATTGACAAATGCATACTGATAATTGGTTAATAACGTCTGATTGAAAATTAATTTGAGTGACCAATTATTAATGTTTTTATTTTCTTTGTAGATTAAAATTTTACGAACCAGTGAAAATACTTTTAACTTTAAAACAAATGTAATCAAGGAACTCATGTAGTTTAAATGTTTGTTCAAGGTACTTTTGGTATAGGCTTATTTTATTAGCCATTTTATTGTTTGTGTATATCAAATGGTACGTCATACAAAGGATTTAATTAGAAATGTAGCTAGAGAAAGATCTTTTTTTTTTTAAATCCCAGGTAGGTAATTGGTTAATATTTGTTTTAGAACCTCGACCCTAATACAGTCGCAGTTCATTTAACAAGACTACAGTTCTCTTGGATGTTTTGTACACACAAAATTATTTAATTTGGCATCTAGTTTCAGACGCATTCGGAAGTAATGAAAAAGTTAAACTTTCGCGACATATTATTATATTATAGGTAAGTGCATCTATGTATGTTTCGGCGGCGACATCGCTGTTTCAATACTGCAGTTGTACGGGACCCGTAGCAAAACATTTATGGGGCACAATGACTCGTGATACAACATCATTCGTTATTAAAACATCGTGCACGCGTCCTTTATTTTTTTCAATCGTTAAGATCATAATATGCGATACACACAGTGTCAGGATTCTGCTACAAATGGATCGATCTTGTTACATTTTAAAAGCGAGCGATGTTTCGTTCGGAAACTCTCGAATTATCCGCAAAAGTCGTCGTTGATAATAAAAATCCTAAGATATAATAAACACCGACCGGAACATATTACAGTGGGTTACGATATATAGTATGACGATGACAAATGGCGTTTGGCGACATACTTTTGATCACCCGCGGCTGAATAACCCACACGGACCGCGGACTCGTGAAAAATCAAAAATCGCCGTAGCGTAGGTATATATATATATACACTACGTCTGATCTATCGTTTCACGTCGTAAAAGGACGGACGTCAAATTTTTCGCTCGGGCGAAGGGCGACAGGTATTTCCACTTCAAGTGTACTCCTACTCTCCTCCTCGCATAACCCTTTAATACGCGGAAAACGGCAACATAAAATTCCAGATTTTGAAAAGCGCATTCATTACACCGATTCAGTTACACGGTAAACTAAAAATAATCATAATAATCATTATTGTATTTCACCTGCATAAAATTGTCAGGTGCTTACGATTACCACCTACGTCGGGTCTACGTCTGCAGTGTCGTAAACATTTGGCAGTACCCAACAAAGTTCTCACTGTAATTTAATAATATATAATATTATAATTACTAATTGCCAACATATATATTAAACGAAACGGGCGTGATTCAATTAAATCAAGTGCCTTGGACGACATGTGTTGCGATAACATAACTTGAAATGGCACTAACTTTAAAACATAATAGGTAACTAAATATTATGTACAACTATAAATATTATCACTGAACTGTCGCGATTTATTTTTATTGAGATAATATTACCTACACATGAACGGATGAATGGAGAACTGACTATATTTGGATTATTGCATAACTCATTACGATCGTTTATTGTGTTATATATATATATACTTAAACGATACGAGTTTTTTATTATATTGTCTTTTTATACATTCGATTATTCTTTAAAATCTAGTTTTAGTTTTCTTTTCTCTATACAATATAATGTTAAATCTTTTGCAGTGTTTAATTTTACAAAAAGCCAATATTTTGATTATATTTCTCGTAATATTTTATGAGATCGCGAATAAAGGGTGGATATCGATTTATTGTAAATTTATAACGGATCAACACTGCATACCTACTTAAAGCGTCCGATGATACGACCATCAGTGTATTTGATAAAAAAGATTTGGAAATTCTCATATCAGCATATAATTGTAATATAAATCATAATATTATACTCCAACGAAGACGAAAACACAGATAGTTTTTTTATTTTTGTTATAGAAGAACAAAATTATAATGTTAAATGTAATTAGGGGAATTATTATTAATGATACGAAATATATCTTATTATTTATAGCGTTCAATACCATAATTAAATAAGTCGTAATGCTTCAAAAAAAAAAAAAAATTATCACAACGTTATGAATATTGATGTAATAATAAATTAGCTACATTCAAAATGAAAAAAATAATATTGTTTTAACACATTTTATCGTATAATAATAATATTACTATAAATCATTTTTAATTAAAATATGGTTTATTTAAAATTAAACTTCAAATATATTAAAAAGAATTTAACGTCAAATAATTTCACAATGATATTATAAACCGTTTATAAAACTGTAATTAATCGATTCAGAATCATAGTTTGTAGTAACGAATTAAGTGTATAACTCGTTATTTATTATCAATCAACAAAATACTTAAAATCAAAAGAATAAAGATTTTTAAATATACATTTAAATTAAAAAAAAATTACATATATTATGCATAATTTATCGTCATGAACATGCGTAATATTTGACAATGGCTATATTGTATTACCATAGCTCATATTATTAACACGTTATAGCCGTTTATACAAATGATTCTTTTATTTAATAATTCCTCTCCAGCCGTACACCTTTGTTAATTTAAATATACTCTAATGTGACTATATGGTGTTCACGTAAATTATTCTATAGACAACTACACTACGTTTTAACCACTGTCACATTATTGTGTCCTTGTAAATAATAGATAACACGCAGAATAAGATTTCAGAGAAAACATTTTAATTCATTTAATGGCTTTGATGTTTTATCGATTTGAAGTTATTATAAAATACACTTTTATCCGTACTCGCTATTCGACTATACATGTGCTTACTACATTCCAATATTAATCGAGCGGTTATGGTATTATGTGTTATTTACAACTTTTGTTGATTTAATAATTTTATAGTCTGTTTGGGTAGTTTTAAATATTTACAATAATAAATCAATAAATCACTAAACGTCGTAGAAGTTAAATGAATTTTCACACATTAAAATTGATGGTGTAATGGTGTAGTTAAAATAAATGGTGTTTTAACAAGATCTTAATGAGTTTATGATATTTCCATCAATATTTAGTATCTAATTTTGGACACTCGACAACGCATAACGTTTTTGTCGGTTTATAATAATTATTGAAGTAATAATTTTAAGATGCGTTTCTTTTTTGCGATATTGATCAAGAATAAATCTAAATAAAAACAAGATCATAATATTTTATGTGTGACTAGTTACCGATTGTTATCATTTTTGGGAAATTGAACGTTTATACAAACCCGTTTTTAAATATTTTTTGAAACCTGGAACAAATTACTTATATTTTAAGTAATATTTTGATCACTACTCCACGGGTATAGATTAAAAACTGATGAATATATTATTTTTAGTTTTCGTTCTAGAATTAAGTTAGTAGTTTTGGGCTAATCTGGAATAAGAAAAACTAGATAATGCATATATTTAAAAAAATATTTCCGGCCTCAATTGCATTGACACTAACAATACTTTATTGAGAACACGTAGGTAACTAGGTAAGTATAAAATATAATAATCAATCTGGCATAATAACGGTATACATAGTGATAGTATATAGTATAAATAATATGCACGATGTCACATAAATAAGAAATATATAGAAATATAATCAAAATAATATGCCTTTCTATGTTTTGAATTTTGTTATTTGTTATATAATTATATGCACATACGTAAAATGATTCACTAAGTATGAAAACCCTGTAATATCATTTAATAATACATATATTCAACTTGTGGATTTTTAAAAATACTTAAGAAATCTATTTCTAAATTCTTAGATCTTTTAAACAATATATTGCCCTGTGGTAATAAGAACTTCTGTTTTTGTTTTATTTGACTATATTTTGTAGTCTGATTATTACTATAAACATGTTTATATTCAATAATAAAAAATTCAAACGAGTAGTTTCAGAATTATTAAACTTTATCTACTAAGGATAATATAGTCCAACACGACAGTTTTATATAAAATATAAAATAGCAATATTATTTGGTTTAATACTTATTATTCTCAGACAATGTTTATAAATTATAAAATGTCATTTTAGGAATATTAAAATATACTTTCATTTTCAAATCATCAAAGTCTCTATATTCTTTAAACTTTTTATAATATTGTGGACTATCTTCCTTAGTATGTATATTAAGATTAATAACTTTTAAACCACTAATACAAACTTAGTTTATTTACATCAATATTTTAAAAAAAATCGTAGTGATTAGCTTCGGTGTTTAAAGTAAAAAGGCAAATTTATTTGAAAAAAAAAAAAATATATGAATCGTTACAGAAATTAAGTAATATAAAAATAAAAGTACCTTAAGGCAATATAATTTTTAAAGATAAACTAAATTTCCAAGTATTAAAACTTTAATAAGTATATCGTTATTAAATGAGGAATAGAGAACTTGCTACTTTATAGTAGGTGTTGACTATACCTCATCATTAAAGTAATAAATATGAATTAAATGACAAATCATTAAATACAAAATACAATTCTAAAAAATTTAAATTTCTAAGGATATTTATATTTATTAATATTATAATATTACATTTACGTCGTTATTAGTAATATTACTAATATCGTTTTTCTATTAAAAATATGGTAGAGATATAGAAAGAAATCGAATTTTGTAATATTATCATTAAAATATTATATTGAATACCATTATACCTAATATGTTATTACCTTATAAGTTGATATAAACGTAAAATAGACCGGTATGAATAGGCTAATGGTATAAATTGCTTATAATTAATCTAAATATTTTAAATTTGTAATTATGTAAATGATATTACGCATAGTAGAAAAAAATGTCAAGTTCTTACGAATAATATTTTTGAAATAAAAAAATAATATATCATTCAAATTTGAACTTGAAAAGCATTTGTATTTTTGAGATTTTAAGGTTTCTGAAAATTAAAATATCATACAAATCAAAGAGTTTGCACATTATAATGATTTTGAAGAATTTCGTCAAATTGTAAACATAACATTTATTACACAATCTTGTTCTTCTATAATGTTAAAATTTTTAAATTTCTATAAGATAACAGCTTTTTTGAGTTCTTGTATTAAGCTTTAAGATTTTTTTAATCAAGGCTAAAAATATTTATCAAAACTTTTTAAAAATAAATAATAACTAAATAAATTGATAAATTTTAAAGCCTTTATGTATAGGTTAACATCAATCAAAATAATTTCATAAATTGAATAGTGTATATAAAATAATTATATGAGTTATAAGTGTTATAACGGAATATTGTAAGCTTCTACAATTAATATTTTATTAATAATAACAAAATAACGAAAATCATTCAAGGATAAATCATTAGGTTAGGTTTATTATATGCATTTGAATATTGTAATATTATAATACAATGTCGTTACAATTTAATCTCAAAATTTCAATTCCGCATACAATATTCATGTTTTCTACTTTTTTTAGTTTGCATCAAATAAAAATATTATGAGAAATTGTCCATTTTATTTTCAACTATCAGTAAGTAATTAATCAAATAAAAAAATAAACGACAAGATAGTTTTAAAATGTTTGCTATTTTGATAAATTTTTAATAGTATTTACTAAAAAATGTTATAAAAAAAAACCTCTATGTATCTATTTTTAATTTAAGTATGAAACTTAGAGTAAGCACATTAATATATAACATATTCAAGTTTTTTTTTTCATTATAAACTAAATTTGAACATTAATTTATTTAAATATCTATAAAAAAAATATATGATAAGAAAATAAAAAATATTTTGATAATGTATCGTATCTAAAAAATGTTTATATGGGTATTTACTAAAAATTTAGGTATTGTTTTCCCGGTTACAACAAAAATATATTTTTTTCAGAAAAATAGGGTTTGTATATGCAAGATCTATAATTTTGTTTTTCTGTATTAATTAGAAAATTATTTCAAATTTTTGTATTTTTAATTTCTTAAAATACCGGCTAAATCCATTTATTACCAATAATTGTCACCAATGTGAAGATCTCGTATATTTACTGATTATAAGAGTTGCATACGACATAAAAATAGAAAAAAATAACAAATACACATCATTGTAAAACGAAATGTATTATGTAAAATATTAAAATTTAAAATTATTTAAATGTAAGTACGCTCGGTAAATGATCAAGTATAATAAATTTATGATACTCATCGTTTTAATTCAAATATATCATTTGTATACGAATTAGGTTATTACAAACTTTAATTATAATATAGTTATGTTTTATCAGTGATCCGACTCCATATAAGTCATATGTAATTCTAATATCAAAGCGTCAATTATTTTATTAATTTATTTTGTCCAATTGATTGTTAGTTGGTATACACCTTATTTCTGATGAAAAGATGCACGACTACTCATATTAACTTGTCCAGAATAATTTTGATTTTAATGAAACAAAACCGCAATACTGTTTTATGTGTGGTCTTTCATTTCAATAGGTTTTTGAAATATTTTTATGTTATATTTACTGTAAAATAATAAAGAGATTTTTTCATTGATATACATACTACAACATTTACATGAGAAAACAGTGAACTAAAAAAAATTTTAATACTTTCGTAATTTCGATAATGTAATGTATTCAAGCTATACAGGGAATTGTTTATTTTTTTAAGTGAACCAAGGTATCCATCGAGATTTGTTAATAATTTATGCTTTGTAGTTTTGTTGTTGTTGTTTTTTTAAAAACTTTTGTCAAAATTCTTCATAGTAAAATTATCATAAATTTAATATATTTTCTCCTTTTCTAATTCCTTAAAAGTGAAAAAATATTGTTTTTCAATAAAAAGAATTTACCAAAAATAATATTATTTTCAAAATGTTGCTGTACACTATGTACCTGATTAATCTAAAATCATCACGAGTATTATATTATGTCTCAGTATACTTAATATAATTTTAATTTTATAATTAGCTTACGATAGATTTTTCTAATTAATAATCAGTTTTCCTTATATAAAATAGATGTGAATAAATATAAATATTTTTATCATAAAAAATATCTCTTTAAAAAATAAGTTAAAATTTTAAGGAATTAAAAAATCAAATTATAATACGGTCCTAATAAAAAATATAAGTAGTTAAAATATCATAAATTCAATTTAACAACAATTTTATAACAATAATTATAATTTAAACATAATGCAATTATAAAGTCTTATGTATACATCTATCTAAAATAAAATAATTTACTTTCAACTTCATAATACATTACCTTTTTCTATGTGACCCAAATTGTATTTTTATGATTAATAAAAATAAAAATAAATCAAGTTTAATATTTAATATTCTGTACTGATATATCTAATTCCAAAATTGTTTTAACCCCTGGATTTTAAATTAAATATATATATATATATCACAACCATATAAAAAAAAAAAATTAAAAATTCAATATTATTTTTTACGGAATTAAATTTAGATGGGTATTTTTTTTTTAATTGAAAGAACAGCTGCATTTCATGTGCCAATTAATATAGATAAACAATACGATAATTAAATTACATCAACGCCGCGCTGTAGGTAGTTCGTCAAAATCAACTGGATTTAAAAAAAAAAGTAGTGACGACCAAAGTATAAAGTAAGAGCACAAAACGTAAAATAATATTAAATATAATATTTAATCACTGACGTTACTATGTGAGTGTATGTACACAATTTCGATTTAACGTTAATTTTATATTATATAATACATTAAACACTACATAATAATTTATAAGCGCGTATAATTAATTTATATTTGCCATTAAGTATTAACTGTTACTCCTTCGTGAAATCGTGGAGATTTAATCAAATAGTTGGGGAAATTGTACCGATGTTCATGAATTGCAAACGAGACGCTGCAGTTGTAAAAAAAAAAAAAATATTGAAAAATATTGAATTTAATAACGCACCAAGTTTGTAATTACAAACTTACGGTAATGTGTTTTCCGCCGCAGCATACAACTCAATTTCATTAGTTGGATTGTCGGATTGATATTATGTAACGTAAGTGAAAATAATTAACGTTTTAACATTATTGAATTTTGTAGAAATAATGTATGTGGCTTAATAATTTGTAAAGGATTCCGGATCACTGAAACGTATTCTAATTTATATTAAACTTGCAATAAGCTATAACATGCTTTCAAAATTAAATTGATTCGAAATCGCATAATATGCATATTTTGTAATAATACGTGAACACACTACGACTGTTGTAGGATGAGAATAAAATTGAAGTTAGGCAATGTTTACTGGCTGCAACTCTAAAACCACGTCGCTAAGACAAGCGACGAAACCTAAGTTTATTACTTTATTAGTTATTAGATTATACATAGGTACTCCTTAATGATTCGATTTTTATATTCCTAACCAAAACGTCTGTTGATATACATATTTTTTTCAAACTAAACGCGATAGACAAGAATTCTGAGATCACGCGAATGTAATAACCTAAATGGTGCCCGAACATTGATACTATCGAGACAAAATGGTAACAGCTATAATTTTGATTAACTGTACAGAGTTCTACAACAGAGCCATATCAAATGATTCGTATTTACGGGTGATGAACTCTATCCGACATTTATCTTATAAATACAAACAAATAACATTATATCTACAAAATATAAACATATAATACAGACCCCACTCATGGAAATATTGGTTCCGGCTACTGTCTAGTACCTATAACAACAATAATATGATTGTGTAAACCGGGAATTTCCCAAATGAAATGATTACGAATTTTTTTTATTTTCATTTAAACAATAACTTGTATAATATATAATAAGTATATTATTATATAATTTTCATTTATACTAATTACTTATTTACATTTTTAATAAACACTGATGTATATTCAATTTTGTCACTTCGTTTATATTATATCAATACATTGCAGACTTTTATTTTTCGATCAAACAGTGGTTATTTAATTATAACACGGTACCTGGTAAATACCGCGTGAAACTATAAATAGATACGTCAGCACAGTCTACGTCATTTCTTCCGGTCAAAATGTTATACTATTGTACACGGTTAAATAATTATACGGCAAACGTTCAATTAACGTACTACAAAAAAAAAAAATAAATAAATAAATAAACATTTTCAGTTTTCAAAATTAAATTTAAAAAATGTAAATCGACATTTTAAACACATTTTACAGTGCATAAAAAAAAAGACGAGTACAGGCATAAATGCATTTTTCCATAATGCATAATAAAATACAATTTTGTTGGGTAATAAAAAATGGCTTAAGTAAAATAAAATAAATGTATTAGTGAGCTATAAGTTATAAGTACATAAATACATAAGATTATAATTTATAAAACTTCGTCTTGGTTAGACATAATCGTACGCAGATTTTTATAAAATAAGTGAAAAATTATTATTTTAAATTCAATAAATAACGTTAAAACTATGATAAATGTAAACAAAATAAACTAATCATATCGTTGAGGTACAACCGAATATTATTACTGAATTCAATTTATATGTATTTTTAATTGTATTGACAAAAAGAAAAATCTATTCACTTTTATATGATTTGCTGATATCTATTTATTGTTTGAAATATTAAAACATTTTTCGATAACAATTACTCCTTTTAAGTTTTACGCTAAATTAAAAAGTCCTATTTTCCTGCGTAACGTTCGACAGAAGAAAACAAACAATTCTCTTCGATTTTAGCACTCAAAGAGGTACCAGGTTTGGAAATAAAACGAACAAAGTCAACTTCTTCCAAACACAAAATACTCTTATAGCAACTGAGATAAATTGAACAAAATTTAAAAGGACGCGTTAATGCATATTGACATTTGCCGAATAAGAGCATAATAGTAACATCTATAAGATCAGGTGGAAGTATGTATTTTTTTTGTAAGAGATGAAAACATTTACAATGCTAAAATAGAAATTGAAAAACCATTTATTTAATTTGATGAAGACTTGAGAAAGATAGAATAATTGAAAACTTTGTTCGAAAATGTTTATTATAAATATTAGCAATATGTATCAAAATAATTAATGTTGCTAGATGTACTGTACATATACTTCAAAGTAGAAATCGATTTTTATGTGTAATATATACATTTTTAAATGGAAAAATGTAAGCAGTTTACAATTTATATCATATCATATAAAAGTGAATTCAAAATTATATGTTTTATTATATAATATATCTATTAGAATAAATACATTTTGTAGTACCATTTCATTTGGATAATTGATCAAAAGAAGCAACACTTTAAAATTAAACACTAGATACGTATTAAATAAATTTGCTTTAATTACAATAACATTGAATTAAAAAATTAAATTTCTTATTTATTTCTTTATCATAAGATGTTAAAAATTGATTTTTCAATAATTTCGTACTGATTTGACCAGATTTTAAATTGATTTAAACAGTTATTCTGTGCACCGTGTTATACATCCTATTCGACCATCGGGACTCGGCTGTAAAACAAAAGTCATGGATTACAGTTTTCCAAGAGAAGCTAATATTTGTTGCTTCTTTCATCTCTCCATCGCTGATCCCTTCTCTTTTGTACTCTTCGCTCAGTTCCCTCTGCCCATGGCTCTTTTACTAATTCTTACTCTCTATCTATAACTGTTTATCTCTGGCGTTAATATCACGTATAAAAAAATAGTTGCGATGTTTTAATTCAAACATATTAGTGATTTTCTTTTATAAAACCTTATAATATATTATTATTATTTAATTATTATTGACCAATCAGTGGTATTTAGAGATACAATTCTACTCAAATTATCAATGGAAAAAATTATTTTTACTTCTACGCACTTAGTTTCATACGCGATATTCATATTAATTTTTCACGCACGATCCAGTTAAAAAGTTTTGATTTTTACCTACGATATTATATCGAAGAAATACAATATATATTTTAGCAACAGCTTTATAATTTTGGGAATTAAAAACGAACGATAGGTGAAAAATAGCTTTAGATTTAAAATCCGTGACAATTATTATTTTTATTATAAATTGGACAGCTTTTAAATATTATGAACATTAATTATTATTATTATTATATATAGATATATTATCCAACGTTAATTTCTAACCATTTCGAAATTGACAAAAATTGCTATATGTTTACAATTAAACAAGTACACGATTTTTACACACACTGCGCAAATCATCTTCATATTGTCTTAATTGATTTTTTTTTAAATGGAAGATTTTCAACTCATTTGAACTTGTACGTATTAACCATTGAAATGTTTTATTTGAACAAATATCTCGACGTATCTCATCAGAACCAATTGATTTCCCGTCAATATAGTATATCAAAATCATGAAATATAATATTAATATTTGATCACGGTATCTCAATAACAAACTATAAATACGTGAATATTATATGACTGTCTTATTGCGTACTAAATCCAGCCCAACTTCTAAATATAAAATCAATAAAAAAAAAGAATATATTATTAAATAACATGATATTCACATGCATTTTTAAGACATATCCCGAAATGTGCACGACACCACAAATTGCATGTTTTCTTTTACAGAATTAACATTGGATTAAAAAAAGTACTTTATGTTATGATATCACGAGGATGAGATTGTTGTAGAAACGTTATAAAATTGTTTTGACTCAGAGTGTCTACTGATACCTCACTTAATCCATAGTCATTTATAACCCATATTGCAGTAAGGCCAATCAGAGGGGTTTATTTTCGATATTGTTAAAAGTGAAAATCGTTGACCTTTTCAAAAAAAAAAAAAATATATACACCTATCTATGTATATATAATATACATAATATATGATATAAAATAATATAGTCTATTCCGCCATATGTATATTATTACATTATAACCTTTCATCCACTCGTAAGTGCCCCGCACGAAGCACACAACGGCGTTTTAGTTTATATTATTATTATTTTTTATATTCACTATAAACGAATATGGGTAGTTATATCCTATCCGTGCTGACCCAGGACGCCACTCGATTTCGCTACTTATTTACGATCGGTAGTTGTGTAAACTAGCTTTTACACGTAAGTTATCTCCGCGCATCTCCGCCCGCTCGTTCAATAAGGGGTGCACTCCAGGAAGAGTGTGTTTCGAAAGTGGGCAACAGGACCAAAACTTTACATTATCGCGTAGCTTAAAAGTTTTTCCGGGCGTCCGGTGTCCGATTGAGTTGTGTGCAAAATCCGAAGGAAACTGCAAGAATATAGAGCACGTGCACTTGAACGCCCCACCGCCGGCGGTCAGACGTTTCAGCGTTCGGGGAAAAGAGTTAATTCTGGTAGACATTTCGCAGTATTTCGAACGCGGACAAAGACGAACGTAGTACGTAATATCGTGTCATACAACAGTCGTCCGCAGAACAGAGGTGGCGATTGGTGACTGCATCGAAATATGACGTACACCTTTGCGACCGTTTGTTAACCGTTTGACTAAAAAGTTTCTCTTTGTTCGATATTGCTCGACAAACGTCCATCGTGTGACTGTAGATTGGAATGCACGGCATGTGACAGAATGGCACGCTTCAATTAAAACCGCCACAGCATTACCCGCGATTGTCAAAAGCCATGTAATGTCACCACCGTTGTCATTATGACTATCGATTCGTCAAAAATGCATTTTACGCAGTTGAATTATTAATTATCTTTGTGTCCGAAAATGGTCGGTGACAATATTATTTCTATATTTTCTACTTCGATATTTACGCGATATTTTCTTGAAAATATTACAATAATTAAATTAACGATTTAGTATCAAAACGTGTAATATCTGCTCTGTACGTTGTGCGGTATAATTTTATAAATTATATGGTATTTGAATTTAACGCATTTTACCAATATACATATGGCTGTACTATTGATGTATACTTACATATTATGTTTTGAAGCGTACTTATTAGATTATTGTTGTAGTATAATGGATATAGTCTTATATTATGTAGTATTACATAAGTACATTTTAAAATCCTTCTTATTTTCTACTTGGGTTTATTATTGAACAACTAATTTAATCTAAAAATGGAAATACGATTAAAATATATACTGATTATTTTATTTGAGTATTTGATTTAGGACTGAATTTCTTTTCTACCATTAATAATAATTCTGTTGAATTTTTAACTTGATCTTTTGAGTCTAGAGATGTAAACATGAATACGCACGGTTAAATATACGAGTATATAACCCAAATGAAATAGTTTGAACCTAAAATATAGAATAGGTATATGAGGTATATACTATAATATATTATAGTCCTTAACTTATATTCACAAATGTACAAATATGCAATTAGGGTATATTAGACAGATTAATAAAAAATAAATAAAATATTAATAATATTATTAATTAATATGTATTACAATAATTTTAAAATATAATATTTTTTTTTTTACAGTTCCATGGAATTACTTTAAGTTATTTTAAAAATAATAACTTGAACACAGATTGAATTTTATAAACGTTAATTTTTTTTTTTTGTTTTTTAATAATTTAAAAGTAAGAAAGAATAGTAAGTAAAATAAATGTCGAAGAAATGCAAGTGAGTATTCATGTTCATATTAAAAGGTTGACGATTTTCGTACAAAATCTCCTTAGTACCACACCACTTTTCATACTTACTTATTATTTTTTGAACCATAGCCAGGGTAAAATTATATTTTTGAATTTTCAAGCGTAAAATATATTCTAAATGCAATAAAAACGAAAATTGTGTTAATTTTGTTTTTATTTGTATTGATACATTTTTTTTTAGATTGCATTTTAAATAAATGTTCAGATAAAAATATTTTATTTTTTTGTTTATAAATAATTCAAAATAACTGAAAGGAAGAAAGCAAATAATCACGCTAATGAAAAATATTTCAGAAACATTTTATCTTTCATAAATACTCCACATAAAATAAACATAATTATGCAAATCATAATACTATGACACTGTATTTAAGTGGAATACCCGGTGTTCGTCTTTGAATTTTTGAGCATTGAAAATTCATCGCGTAGGATATATGATTCTAACCAGATAACTAATAACCCAAAATAGGTTAACATTTTATGAAGAAATGAGTTTTCTTTTAATGAACTTCTTCACAAAACTATGTGTATTTCTACGACTTTTAAAAAAAATACATTTAAAAAACGATCAGTCCCAATTCTTTTATATCTGTTAAATGTTCCACTTATAAAATATCTACTAAGAACTTGATGAATAAATTATACGCTGTTGAGATGTATTTAAAATTTAATCCGATAAATTCATCACGTAGATTCAACGCAGAAATTGTAAATGTCGTTAACAAACAAACTCATTATAATATAATATAATTGCTTTTATTATAATGTATGAATAACCCAGTATAATTTGCATATCGGAACTTTGTTATTATACATATAATTAAAATATTTAAATACGTAATATTGTGTATACTATCAATTTTTGTATGAATTTTTTGGATTAAGGAGATTCCACACCGATAATACCAATATCTACCTCTCGCACAAACGACGATGGTGTGGCAAAATCCTGTTCAATGAAGCGAATATAATGAGCTATACAATTATAACTATCCTTTCAAATAATCGAATTTCGAATTTTGATGTACATAATACCAATTGTATTTCAACTGATACACTACTTGAACATGAATAAACATTTAACATATAATAGCAAGAATCCTGAATAATATCATTAAATACAAATTCTTTTCAAATAAATTATATTTCATTGACTCTAGTTATACATCATTACACTACCAATAAAGAACAAAAAAATCGTCATTTATCAATTTTTAATAGTAAATCAGCTTAAAATTTATCATCTAGCACCAGCATTATTAATACTAATAACTGTGGTTTAAAATGAATTGTAAAACATCCAATCAGTGCTTAATAATGTCTACAAACACTCGTGATCAAATGTAATCATTACATTTTTGTATTTAGCAAACATTGACCATTAAAAAATTAAAAATCAAATATTAAAACCTTTATAGTTAAAATCGAAAAACTATACATAACTAAAATTAATCAATTTAAAAATGTGTACAGGTTTAGTTTTTAATAAATATTACATTTTTCTAACTTACTCATTATGATAACCTAATATTTTTAATTGATAATTTATCAATAAATTAGTCTTAATAATAATATTAAGTTATTATATAAAAACAATTATAATTGTAAATTGTATATTTATTTAATAATTATTGTTGTGTAATACGTATTATTTATGATTTTTAAAAATATAAAAACCATAAAAATAATTGATATGGGTTTGAAAATATTTTATATATATATTATATTCCCGAGTGTTGATCGTCAAAGTAGTGAAGTAAAACTATAAGATTAAATATCTTATACATAACAAAAAAAAAAAAAACTACGTACTTAGGCGGTTACTTATTTAAAACCAAAACATTCTTGCTTCAATGTTACTGCACGCTACTTAATTATTAATATTATAATAAACCTCATGTTAACAAAGATTCAAAAACTAAGCATACACAATTCATGAACGAGAGAGAGATTCACAAACGTAAAATCCAGATTAACGTGGTTAAGCGTTTTTATTATTTATATATATAAAAAAAAATACAGTTTCAAAATTCGTTCGTGCACTATGTATAGGTGCACTTATATTAAAAAATATGTATTTCGAATTATACATTATATTTTATATTGGTATATCGTCACGTGTAAACAAGTATGCGTGCATAATATTATACATGACGCGCGCGTGTAACTATATGTACATTCTCATCTTTGCGGTTGAGGTGTTTTCGTCTCGGTTTGTTTGCTTGCGCAACCGTTGTCTGCAGACTGGACCCAAACTTCGTTTATACTACGAACTTTTAGCAGAAAGTTTTGTTTCGGTCAGGTGGTATTAGCAACTCAGGGCCCCTACAGGGTGGTGTAGCACAAATGACCTGAGCAAACTCTTCAAGCATAGCGGCGTTAATTACATTTACAAACTTTCACCTGCGTGTTTTATGCAAATCGGCAACGTCCAGGACTTTTGAGAACAGTCCAAAATCCAACGACAGTGAAAAGTTTCCATTTAAAATATTATACCATTTCTGTGATACGGTGTACATTGATATAATATTATGCAAAACTCAAATAAATAAGAAACGTATAGCGATGACGGATCGATCAGACGTAGCGGTTAGAAAGAACTATTAAATATTATAACTTAAATCTACTGGAAATCGCTATTACGTGGCTCGTTTAAAAATGATTTTGTACAGGCCGATTCTAGTTCAACAATTTGTGCAGTTTGCACGTGTATAAAGTATGTAAGACGCCATTTATCGGAATTTCGGTTATTTTTTTTTTTTTTTGTAGGAAACTTGTTTTGGCCGTTGGTCGGTATGGACATCAAAGTCTCCACTTGATTGACCTTACCTAATGTAACATTCCACATTCCTTTATATTTCCAACTCTACCCTTTCTCGCATAATGAAATTCGACAATGAAGAGGAACCGTCTTCTTTGATATTATGTTTGATATCTAGAGAATAGACTTAATAATAATAGTAATACGTTAAGTGTTTCGTATTGTACTGAAATATATTTTTAAATTGGACTATAGTTCGTTTATTGCGTATAATTAAATACAATAAAGTAATTTAACGATTTCTAATTTGAATACACGAAAACCAGAAACGTAAAAAGTTGGTCAACGCTGTTTATCTATTTGTAATAATTTTTGTATGATTCTTATAATGTTAATTAAATACAAACTACGAGATTATTATTGATATAAATTAAGTAATATAACACATTATATGGAACGAGTGCTGCAGGTAAATGCATAAAAGTTGATGAATATGAATTTAGTAAATCGCTTACGGAACGACGTGTCGACGATGATTTTAAAAAATAACACGTCGATTCGGTTAGTTAAAATAGTGTTATTTAAAATTTAAAACTTCAAAAATGGTTAAAATTTACTATATGAAAATTAAATAGACGGAAAATCTAAAGTAATTTTGTATGCTAATTTATAAGATAAATAGGTTTCGTTTTCTTAAAAAGGCTTAAAAATATCAAGTCGTGGTGCAAAACGCAGTGAAAAAATAAATAAACGAATGTGAATTTTAACACACTGCGCAACGTTGGTAATTAAACTTCGAAAACCACTATACTACGAAGTTGCATCAACAATATAATAATATATTATAAAATAAAATATATAATAAGAACTGTACTAACATAATAATGTGTTCAACTACCTTGGGAAATGAACGGTTTGACGAGACTTTGTTGTTTGGCGGTTTAATACTACAAGAGTAGATCTTATTCCAAGAATTCAAGTTATTTGGGTGAGGTTAGACAGTACATAGCTACTTCTAATAATAATAATAATAATAATATATACCTGATATTTGCTGAAAAAGACAAATAAGTGTTAGCATGCATCTGGTATTTAATGTATACTTATGTACACAATATTAACATCCGAAAAAAATATTGTTTGTTGTTTTATTCTTCGTACACCATATTAGTATAAATCATATATATGTACATAATTTTCATTTTTCATTAGTTGTATAGTTTATACTCAGAAGTTTTGTATTAACATGTTTAATGAAAATATGTAACGTCACACGTTGGATTCGCACTTTAATAATATGTTTTGTATTCGTTTACGTTGTATGCTCTAACAAAAAAACTACGTTTAAACAATTATTGTTCATAATTTGTTTTGAATAATACGAAATGAACATTACATAACTCGACGTATATTATTGTTTAGGACGCACCGTTTAATTATAAATCAATATCGTCTTCTAGATGATGTTATTGTTTTAAAAGCTTCGTTGAAAGATATTATCGTTACTAAAATCTAGCTAATATCAATCTATCAAATAAACATCATTAATCTTTTTTCTTTTTTAATATTAAATTCCTGCACGAATCGATAATCGTTTTATTAAAAGTAAAAGCTCAACAATAGCAGAGTTGCGAAAGTGTTATTAAACGCATTAAAGCAAAATGTATAATACAAAACACTTACAGCAACTGATTAAAAACATTTTAATAGGTTAACTTTAACAATGAATACAAAATATTATAATCTATGTAGACTTTCAGGAAAAAAAAAATACCTCATTATAAAATATAATGTATAGGTAATGTATTCATCGTTTGCTTTTAAGATAACCGTTACAATTACACATCACTTAAAGTAAATGCAGCAAATAAGCTTGATGGAAAATAAACATTATCAAAAAACTTTATAAAACAAAAATTATTATCGTATAGGTTATAGTTAATCACTCAGGCTGTAACACATAATTCATAAAAATTTAAATAAATCTAGTGAGTGTTTTAAACATTACCTATTTCAGATGTTTATCAAACACATTATTAACTGAATTTCTTCTAATTTATATAAATAGTTATTGAATAAAATTGTACCCGAAAAATTAAATAAGAAACACGATCACAATAACTTATAGGTCCATCCACATAAATTATAGTGTGAAATGTTTACACGTCGATGGCTGTTGGAAAAACAATTAAGGCCGAAATATATAATTATGTTTTTTCGCGATGGCAGTATGATATATTATGTTTAACACTATATTGATGGACTGTAAATACATTTATGACAAACGTATACTATTTTCTTCATTTAGTTCACGATATCATTACGTACTTACTTACATTAATTGATAGTGTACCGTGATTTTCTTCTTAACAAACGGTTTTGGGTATTAGCGTCTTGTAGAAGTTTTCAACTGTGGTTTATAATCAAACTAATATTGATCTAAGTTATTTGAACATTAGACATTCGATGATTACCCTGACGTTGTCATCCATCGCAGCGTTATTCGTAATTAATTTATATTGAACTATTTGAATAATATTTAAGTGATTTAAATTTATACGACTCGGGTAAATGCCACGATAAAATAGTCGATAGTCATCGCAAAGAAATAATATTGTAAGAACTCTAAAAAATGATTGTATTTAAAATGATAACATATCCATTATTTTTTTATGCATATTGCATATTCATAGTTTTTTTTTTTTTTTTTAGCAGAAGGCCTGCTGCCTGCAGTTTGCATTCAATAAACTCTATAACGCATAACAATTTTAATGTCGGAGGTTATATGCAAAATACATCAGACCTGTACAGCACGAGATAAATAATTCAATTATAATAATATATTGGCGCAATGCGATAAAAATAGTACACTAACGTTAGGTTAGGTTAGGTTTATGGTTATGGTTTGTGACTACGCAATCAACCGTTATAATATTATTGTTTGTAATCAAATCTGCTTATACAAGTGACTCCTAGCATAATTATTATATATAGCAATGTATTTTAATAATGTTATAGAATATTGTAATGAATAGTTCACTATTTTTCCCAACGACCGTTTTGCATAAATTCATATGGAATATATTAATAATATTGATATATTAAATTAATAACGTAATGACTAAAATACATTTTTATATTACATTTTCCCGCTTTGATTTTTAAAGATTGGACTGCTTGTAAAAACCAAACGTCCATTAATCATCGTGTACATGTTTGTATTTTAAAACGATTATATATCAAATTATGTAATTTCACAAACCATAACTCATCAGAAGTTTTCGTTTCCTTTTTTTTTTTTTTTGTACTGTTAATTACTCACTGAAATATAATATGATTCAATATTTATTTACTTTTATGAATATTAAAAAATACGAATCGAGTTAGGTAATATAATTTAATTTGCATAAATATACCACATATGTCTTCGCGGAATCGAATACGGGGAAATTACTTTTTGTTGTTTAAATGTAATAGTTTCTATATTTTATTATACACACAATATACCGAAATGTACTGTGGTCATTTTGTTTCCTTTTGACAAGTATTTGTGGTTTTTAAAACTTTTGCACTTCGAAAAGAAAATAAACGACCCGCACATGACACGTTGATTGATGATCAACCGAAAACGTGGACAAAGTTCTAAATGTACAACAATCGAAATTTCAGATTCAGAAAATTGCATACGAGACTTATGTAAACGAATAGAGATGAGTAACTAGTCCATTTGAACGAACAAAAAAAAAAAAAAAAAATCAAGATATAATTTGTATTTTTTATTTGTAACTGTGATCAGACACTTTTCATATTGAAATAAACGTTTCAATTGTGTTGTTTATTTTTTATTATTATTATTATTATTATTTCAGTGTTGACGTGTTAATAATAAATGATACCGGTTCGGACTGTAATAAGACTGCCATCATTTATATGACTGCCCGAATCTTAAATGTATGTGGCATGAGGTCGAAATTCATTCGTATTTCTATCAACGGGCAGCAAAAAAGCAAGATAAACAGAAAATCAAACATAAAAAAAAACAAAAATATAGTGTATTTTGGTCAGTATAATACGCGTGCTGCCAGCCATAATTTAATTTACGTATACCATAGGGCATAGACGGTCACAAATATAGATTCCTAGAGGTATTAATAAATCAAATGTGCATTCGACGATTGACGGTCATGTTAAAACATCAGGAATAATATTTTCATGGAGAGATTCTTAACAGTTTTTCTGTGCTAGTAAATCTATTAAAAATCTCCAATTTTCTCAGCTTATTTTCTAGCGTATTATTATTACTTTTGTATTCAGATCTGAATAAAAAATTTATTAGATTTGTCAATGACGAGTTATATTTTTCCCCTAATACCTTTTTTAGGATGAACAATGTAAGTACTGAAAATGTTCAAGTGACATACCGTTCGATTTGACATCGACCGTATATAGTGCGTATTTTATTTAACATTTTGAAGTTTTATTTATTTTCTAAAAAATCATACAAACAAATCAACATTGTGAATCATGCAGTTTTTAGAATAACTATCTGTTCTGTCAATTTTCGTGTTCCTATTCAATTATGTCACAGTTATAATATTATATAACATAGGCACTTGAAATTTTGACTAAATAAACCGTTTAAAATTCTATAAGTTCGCTGATAAAAATTGTTTTGTTAATTTATTGAAGTGTAATAATTTTTTTGAAATAATTTTTGGAATTCCATAATAGTCGTTTTCACTATTTTTTTTTTTTTATATGCGTCTTATAAATAATTTAACTAAAAGTTATTAACAGAAATCTATTTCTGCGACCTATCTTAGTGTATTATAAATCTCGTTATTTGTTTTATTTTATTTTACCAAAATTACTTGTAAATAATACATAACAATAATAATCGAACACTATATATAAACGAATTTAAACCAAATAAAACAACCCCCCAGTGGGATATTGATCATTGAATCGATTAAAATATAATTTGAAAATATCAAGTGCACGTTTTCCCTCGAGTGCCAATTCCGTATAGTCCCTTGAACTCGGCCACTAGTGGTTCGATTATTATCCGTAACAGCTCCAATTGAGTACTAGAGGAAAAAATAAAAAATAAATGACATGACACTCTCGAGAGATAGTTCCATACACCAGAAGGGTTTATTTTTTATATAATTTGTTATTTTTTTTTTCAAATTGCCTCTAGAGATCTGAAATGTGAGTAAATGAAAAAAAATTCTATCGATGATTTTATACGACTCAAGTGTGGAACAAATGAAAAAATAACGTAAATCACAGTAGTAAAAAAGTATTTAATATTATTATTACAAGACGATCCCGTACAGGGAAAAACGGAAAAAAATAATACGACCTAATACTGCATTTACGAGCTTTGTATTATTTTAATTGCTACACGACACCATTCTTCAGATGTAAAGGACGAATAATTACGAGGGGATAATTGTAGGATATATATATATATATATATATATATTTATGTGTGTATGTATATAGAGGTGGAGGGTAACGTCACGCTGAACTAATTAATATCTTTGTCATTTCGGCGTTCAACCGCAGTTTTAAGGTCTCCGGGTTTTTCATTACGGGCACCGCTAATTCCACGGGCATTCATCCAATGCAATCAGACGATTTAAAATTTAGTCACGACGATTTGCTTCTAAACCATTATATTATAATATGTAGTACGAGTGTATGACGTGATGATGTGCTGCATTTGTCCAGGCAACGCTGCCACGACCGGTTACGTATAGGCGGTATCGTTACGATAATTTTGAGTCAAACTTGAATGAGAGCGATTGTACAATCGTATTAAATTACAAATGTAAAAATTGCTATATACGAAACAATATGATGTGGTTACTCGAATTGTAGCGGGACGACCAGAAAAAAAGTTTATCGAGTCCGCGGTACGGTTAAGAGAAGGAGGGAGGGAGAGCAAGCGAGAAAAAATTTATATATGCAATAGCGAATATTTTAAATGTGAAACTAATACTACTTGAAAATCCATAAAAACTTCAATGTCGCCTTTAGCGGTAACGTTGTTCTTTTGAAAATGTTTAAAAAAAAAAATTAAAATAAAAACAAAACGCAGAAAAAGTAAGTTTTTTCAGCTCATAAATAGTTTTCTTATTTGCTCTGAACACTATCCAAAAATTAACTTTTTATGTTTTATATTTATCCCAAAAATGTAGGGTATTCCGTTCAAAACTTTCGTGAATTATGACCAACCTATGTTTGCATACTTATTAAAACCCACGTATTATCGTTTTAGTGGAGGTTCGCAATTAGTAGAAATTACGAAGGCGGTAACACCAAAACAAATATCTTAATTTTAGGACATTTTAGAAATTCGATTCGCCGTGACGCGTTTGTTTACTATATCGAATGCATAAATGGATGTTTTTTTAATGCGTATCAAAAACTACTCTGTTTGTGTAACAATATAAAAAAAAAAAAAAAAATTATATAAATGAAAAAAAAATCACAAAAAAATAATAATAAAATATAATTGAAAAAAATAAATACCAAACAAACGAACTTTGATTGAAAAAGAATTCGAACCATCAATTTTTAATTGAACGAAAATCTATTTCGACTTTTCCGTTCGACACTATATTTATTAATGCATCGGGTAATTAAAAGTTTATTTCGTGTTTATCTATACGTCGACTATACAGATTAATAGTTTATGAACGCGCGTCTTCGTGAATTTCCGGCATTTCAGAAATCGGTAGAGTACTAATAATTCATTGTTGTATCGTCGGAGAACTCGTTTTAAAATTGCAATGTGTCGCGCACGAGACGAGATCGCATCTTAATCTCGTTCCGGACGAGTACCGATATAATGACGCAATAAATCAAATCGATGGCGCAGAAAAACCTATTTCAGAGTAGGTGCTTTTTTTTTTTTTTATTTGTACGTATTTTTTTTTTTTTCGACACGCGCGCGTGTTTCCGCGCGGTCGTATGTGTGTGTGTGCGCGCTCGCGCGCGCGTGTGTGTGATGGCACTCACCACGATGTTTATACGGTGTACTCGGGAGACTGACGACGACGACGACGTCGTTAAACATTCGCACACCACATTGGAACGGACACCCGAAACACGAACAATTACATACAATAACAGTATTGATAATCTATAGACGAGACACAATCGGATTAAAAAAAAATTGAATACTTTCAAATTTCGATGAAAGAGAAAATAAAATCAACTATGAACAACGTGGAAAAATAAATATTAATAAAAAAAATAGCGATCGCACTGTCCGCGGCGGAACACTGTAATTTTTGATATTTCCACGACGTGTATTACGACCTTCTATTACGGCTTTCGCGTGTGTGTATTTTTGTATACGTGTGTGCGTGTGTGTGTGTGTGTGTGCAATAGGACGTGAGTGTGTATTCGAGTGCATATGTTTATGTCTATTCGTGTAGAACGTGTGTGCGTGTGTGTGTGTGTGATGTGTACGTGTGTACGAGTGTGCGTGTGCGGTGGTGTGATTTTACGTGTATTTGGGTGTGTACGCGAAAAACAGAAAGCGAACGATCGCGACGGCGACGACGACGACGACGACGACGACGACGACGAACACCGCACCGGCCGGTCGAAGGGTTGCTCGGAAACTGGCGGGAGCGTCGGCGGCGGTGGCCGAAACGGAATAACGGGACGCCGGCGTATATACGGTGCGGGCGAGTGAGGGCGGTTTGTATAGATTGCGGTGGCGGTGCGTGGTCGGAGCGAATGTCGCGGGGGTGGAGGAATGAGATTCCTCTACATTCGCGTGTGTACGCATGAACCACCCCACACGCGTCGCGTCGCCGTGTCGTGTCCACCCGCTGCTACCAGTAGTTCTTCGGGGCGGCGGCGGCGTTCGCCTTGAGAGATACGGTCGGTCGGTCGGTCGGTCGGTCGAATGGTATACTCTCTCCCTCTCGCGCGCCGTGTCGGTTTCTCTCTTTTTTTCCTCTTTTCCTCCTTTTTTTTTTTTTTTTTTTTTTTTAATCGACAGATCCGTTATCTCGTCAACACATGTGGGACGCGGTCGTGTCCGCGTGTCGTCAGTGCCGCGGGGTATGGCGGTGGCGGACGTCCCCCGTGTGCGGAGACGGCGGCGGCAGTGGAAGTAGTCGCGGTAGCGGTGGCGAAGGTAGCTGGTAGCTGCTGTAGTGTGTCGGTGTGACGGTGGATGGAAATAAAAAAAAAAACGCGGTCCGCCCCGATTCGATCAATCCGTCGCCAGGTTAGGTCGGGTGTATATTATATACGATTCCGCATGTCAAACATTACATTATACTCGCGAGAGTATAATATTATATACGGTTTCCGCACGCACCCCACGTGAGCCGGTAGGTCCTATTATATAATATATACTCCGTATAATTATATATAAATATATATTCGCCGAGCGTGCTTACCCTCAATTATCCTTAAATAATACGTTAATTATTCAAACTCCGATTTTCGGGGATTTTTCACTGCATTTCGCTGTGTCATCAGACCATCGCCTAGGAGACTTTAAAATCACCAAACACCGGAGTATTTGAAAATATACTCAATTATTCCAAAAATTAGAATTTAAATAAATGCATTACCAATTAAAGCCAACCGTGGGGAGGGGGTGAGCGTTATCGTTGAACGCCGTGAGTAATATCGCACTCTGAGTATAAGTAGGCTTTTCCCGACATTGTCGTAGTTCGACCGCAACTATAGCATTTCGATCGCAACGCGGGTGTCGAATCGGCGTTGTTTATAATGTGTACCATATTTCATATCATAATAAGTCTAAAATATATTATCAGGTAACTTTCGAGGCTATCTCATGCACGAAAATATTATTATACTTAACTATAAATGTATAAAAAGATGTATTTTATAATTAATAAGATTAATATACTTAATATGAATGTATAATATTATGATTTATAACTTACATCTAAATTTTTGAAAAATTCTTGGTTTAGCTAATTTTAGTATTTTTGGTCTTAGGCACTCAATGATTTCTCAAATTTCCTCTACTCCTCTATGGTAGTATCGTAAGTGTATAAATATGACTTCGGAGTGTCTTACTGGGATCAAAGTTCCAATCATAAGGTCATTTATGTTGAAATATTATTATTATTGTTGTTGTTGTTTTTGTCATCGTATACCTGCGAGTTTGATGGCGATATTATAATGCCCAGAGGTGATTAATATTACCCACGGATGAGTTATAAATAATATTTGCGGTCGTCAATCGCTGCTGGATGACATCATTAAAATCGATTTTGACCGGAAATAATATCAAAGGATTCGTGCATCAAGGCGTTTGGTTAAAAGCCGACCATTTCCTTGACAGCAAATCCCCGTTAAATGTTTACGATTTGCACACAAACTCAATTGTTGTTTGTTACAGTAAAAATTTATAAAGCAACATGGCGATCGAGTTAAACGCAATAAAAGTGGCGTGATACGTATGTCGTCGACTCGGAGCTGTGCTAAGCCATATTGAGCGCAAAAGCGAAAATTTCCTATCGTCTCTCATTCGCTCTATATAGACGGGATGATGGGATAACTCTCCGAACCAGAAAAGGTAGCTTTTTAATATTACAGTATATACCAAAAAAAAAAAAATAATTTAAATAATTATTCTCTCTATTTTTTTTCCAAACTACGTCAAAATTTCATAATATATCTCTAATCATAAAATAATAGATACAAATATTTTAACAACATATTCTTTTTCATAAATGTTATTATTAAAAAGCATAAATTGAAAAGGTACTGATTTTAGTGCGGTATATCAAGTAACCGCTTAGTTAGTATATTTAGAACCAACCACAGAGTTGTGATGGGTGCAGACTATTTGGTAATAATGTCAAATAGCATCATATATATATTTTTTTTTATCTACTATATTATATATACACACAATTTATTAATATAATATGAGTGCACTATAATTTTACCAAACTTAGGTTCTCTAAGTTTCTCAGTACTCTTTGTCCCCTCTCGATAACACAACACTAGGAGCCGTGTTTGGAAATTGCTATGAACGTTCAACGGTCGTGCGTTATAATACACGGAATCCGACAAATTCCGACCGTGCAGCTACCGTCGGTTCAGTTTGAAACAGCCGCCCAGTTAATCTGTAATGATTATGCGAGTGCAGCCATTTCACTATAACTAATACCTGAGGCGATACAAAAAAAAAAAAAAAAAACAATGTTTTCAGCTAAATCCAATACGCTCACCTACATATCCATATATTGTACCACGTCCTCTGCAAGCGGTAATTTGTCATCGTTTCGAGATTGACAATTATTATATTATTTCTACGTAGTATTATACCCCTCGAAAAATGTACATTAAATTGAATTTCTCCGGGATTAATTCTATTATTAATCCCAGCTCGTCGATGTAGCTAGCTGTTTTTTGGTACATCAAAGACGTTGCGCCCACTCAAAGTATTCGGATGAAAATGTGTATTTCACGAGTGTCCCGGTTTTCAAACAAAAAACAAAAACGCTCAAGCATATGCATCGTTCCTTTGTCGTCAAAAACAAATTCAAAATAACCAATACAAATCGAACACATTTATGTGCCACGCAGACATTAATTATTATTATGAATTCGTTTTTTTTTTTTTTTGTTTTTTGTCAATCATCCATTATGATCAACGAACTGACTTTAGCTCAAAATAATAATGGTTGCCAATATTTATGACAAGCTTCCTTCTAAAAGGATGTTAAAATATTTTTTTTGTGTATTAAAAAACAAGATAAAACACTTTTAAAAGTGCCAAAAATATAACCAAAGTTAAGTGTAAATCTTTCCATCTCCCCTAGAAATATTTTCCGAGTTTAATCTACTTATTATGTCATCTAGATTATAATATTTTGTTTTATTTTCTCGAAAAAAAACTTAATACAAATTTGTTGAAGTGAATATTTTTGCCCGATTACTATATATTCTGTAATAGTTTTCCTAATCCAATTCATTTACTACTGGAACTTAAAATATTGTTTCTATAGCTTCGGAATAATAAGTGATACCGAAATACCGAATAATAGTTTGTGATTGTAGACTGTACTCCGAAATTGTTTCCTTTTGTTCGTTACTAAAACGATACGTAATAAAAAGACGGAAATAAGAGGTCCGTAATAACAATAATTTCAGTGCGAGTTTGATAATAAGACCAAAATCCTTTCACATAACATAAAACGTAACGACCATATTATTATTAAGTCACACTTATATTTATTTTCTGTTACAATGATGAATACTGATCTCATATTTCATAACTAATATAATTAATATCCGTTTAATTAATTATAAATGTATTTATTTGTTTTACCCTTGGCCGCGGTGGTCATTGTTATAGATTAACATAGTATAGTTAATTATATAAGTAATAAATATCTATTACATAATTGTATATTAAAAAACTATATTATTAAGAAAGCTGTTTACAATAATGTAAGTGTAATACAATAATATTATTGTTATTGTTTTACGAAAACACTATAAACAATAAATTGCATGTATTCAAACTGCATGTACTTACATTTATCACCATGGGTTAATCGTATTAATAGGTTTTAAGATAAATACTGAATTTGCTTTTACATGTTTATGTTAATTTATCGCGCTATGTGAAATAATCTACAAAATTCAGTAAGACAACTTTTGAAATCCTCTGTTCATCTACTATGCATGGTATCACTTATTTATTTGAAATATTAACATAAAAATTGGAAACGTTTGTAAATGTTAATATTAAAGATGTTAATAATATTGTGTTTACTCATACAAACTATTACTTACATAATATATCATACAACTTAATATGAAATTTCTTATCAACGTACTAATGGTAGTAAGTGATAAAGCGTAGTATGAATTACGTCGATACTCATATCATATATTTTTAACATTGATTAATCTAATTTTTAACTTTACTTTAAAATAAAATAAATAATTATTTTTAAAATCTAAAAATCAAAGAATAATAATTCTTAAGTAGTAATAATATTCTATACTGAACTTTAGCGTGAGAAAAACAAGGTATAAAATTTTAAATTTTATAAACGCTTCGGTTGTTTTTTTTTAGTTGCACACATTCCTCAAATAATATTTTTTTACACGTTTTGAGTTACTTTAAAATATTTCCTTAAGGAAAAAAAGAGACAATTTTAATTTAAACATTTTAGTATTTAAAATGTCCAGTTCTACTATAAAAATAATCGTGTTTGTTTAAAATAAGCTAAATATCTCTAGTGACATACCGAATTTATAAAAAGATAATTATTTCGTATTGACGAATGGTTTTACTATGCGGGAATAAATAGATAAAGTTCTCGAATATTCATTGTTTGAAATTCATGAAAACAAACGAGGTACAAATATGTTTAATCAAATTCACACTCTGAATTTAAATAGAGCGCTGTACTTTTTCCTCTATATTTAACTTTATCCTTATTATTTATGCGTGCATTTGTCAAATGTTGTAAATTAATTAACGCTCCGTCATTTCGTGTTTGAATAAAAACTACACATTATATAGATTTCACGAGTATAATACTTGAAAATGATTCCGGCAATGGAGAAAAAAAAATATCGGTAATAAATTTAATGTGAACAAATGAACATTTGTGCATAATATATAAATATTATACACTGACGTTCCCAGTCTACCGCTTGAATTGTATTCTACAACTTGTCAACAAGCATCGCATTGATAGTTTTACATAAATAACTATTATAATATGACCAAACAACCCTTTTATTTTGCCGTACTCGTCACAACGTCTCGCAACGTTCAATTATTTAATTAGGTACCTTTTCGAGTTTTAACTCCGCTAAACATTAATTCATCAAATTCCAAAGGCAAAGTAGTATATTTTGTGTATGCCATTACGCGTAGTGCCAAAAAGGTATTGTCGTGCGCTCGGGTGACGTGAAAACAAAACGTTGATATTTTTCGACGATAAGACAATGTATAGAACACGGTGACTATACATTTCGAATTTCGTTGAATAGATACAAGAAATGTTGCCGTCCAAGCGAATGTACCAAAGAAACTCTCTTTTATGCCGATATTTTTTCATTAACTTTGGTTATATTCTTGTCAATACAGCTTTACTTAACAATCAACGAGAAAAGCTCTTTAAATCGTCGTACCACGACGTAAGCTTTTTCCAACATAGTTTAATAGCTTACATAATATATTATAAAATGGACGTCGCACCGACGTTTAAGTTATTTATTATTGTTATATTTTTTTTTTTTTTTTTTTTAATTGGTGGCAGTGCATAACAATAAATGTATGTGATACTTATAAAATCGTTATTTTTCGAGCCGTTTTATATTTAATTTCTTAAAATAATTTGTAACGCTCTATTTTTTGTATGTCACAGAAAATAAAAATGTTTGTAACTTAAGTCATCGGAATAGAGTGTTTTAGGCAGTGTTTATTCAATGAAAAATTCGATGGTCGGATTATGGGTTTCACTCCATTATACATTACAGACCATGAACCATCAAAGTTTACCGAATTAATTAGTAATTTAAATTTGAATAATTGGTCCGAATCAAATATTTACCTGTGGTCAATTGCTTTACTCAGCGATCATATCACTGTATATAAATGGTTGACTAATATCGACTAAAGTGACATTTTAGTGACATAACTGTCGAATATCACTACTTGGCGTATAATAATATATTACACAAAAATGTACGCACAATATTTTAAGCGACACATATTAATTAATGTACTATTAATAAAATAATAAGCCAAACATATTGCTCTTATTATTTCCCTCGTGATATTTACTTTTCAATCTATTCTGGTTCGTGAGACTTCGTGTAACTGTATTATTATTTACTATAACGTATGACACGCATAACAAAATGTATACGAGTGATACACAAATAATGTCAAAACGTAGTGATGTAGCTATTTTGCATATACATCACGCCGCGTTACAAAAAAATAAAAATCCCGACTAGATGATATTATTATTATCACTATTATTTTAGTAGACGGTGTTTGATCATGCGGAACAATCCTCAATTGGTATATATAACAATAATACGGTGTTAATATTATGTTATTGTTTATTATTATTGAAGGTTTGTCGGCAACGATGTATCATCGAGATCGAAAACCATTCAATGTTGAGCTCGATTTGATACTACATTTCGTTTATGGATTTACGTTTTTGACATTTGATGATGTACATAGTTACACATATAAGTTAAACCTATTCTTGAAAATTCGTTCACGTTTACGACTCTCCGGTAACATACAATACTTTAGTCATAATTTTAAGACTCTTCTGTAGTACGTGTAAATGTGTAATATGAACGTTCATTTTTAGTTTGAAGCAAATTAACTAACATTTATCGACATTTATTTTTAGTCAAAATGGATGTGTGGTGTTCAATACTTGTGTGAACAATCCGTGGAAGTACCTTTAATTGCAACTTTTGGAAACAACTGAGAAATCAAAGAATTGGCTCAATGAAGTGTATCTCTAGTCAAAGGCATATTCCGTAAAAAACAGAGCTACAAGTCCGCATCATAAATTAAATTTTGTTTACCATTCATTATTCTCATCTTTTATATTTTAAGCACAAATAAATATAGTTACATTATTGTAGACACAAGAAAAATGAATTATTTTTTTATCGTGTTTTTTATTTTAATAATTCTAATAATCGAACATTATTAAAAATTATTTTCTTAATTTGATTATAAGTATAAAATGATCTTGGACGTATATTAATTAAAATATGTTTCATATTTCTCCCAAAAAGTTGTTAAACATTTTACGATAATAGGTCTCTTTTACAAATACCCATGACACATCTAGTTACATATCACAACGACGATATGAAATGTGTGTAAACGATTAGAACATATTACATATCACAATAAAACCGTTGAGTGTATTATCCGCATTAATATAACCACATACATATTTTGGATTGATGTCGGTTATTATTTGACCAAAAGTTTTGTCGTCCCGGATGACGAGAATAGCAATGACGATGACGGTCAGCCAATAACCACGTTAGGCATATAATAAAATAATAATATAATAGTGTGTTCGAATAAATATTAACGGGCGCGCGTTAGTCGATAGCCGGTCGTTTGTTGTGTGTGATCGGAACAAATGCATTTTTCATTCGGCGGTCATTATTTAAAATAATTGCGGGCCGTTCGCATAAAAGGTAACAATCGTTATTTTTGATATTATCCCTATCGCCTACCCCCCTCCACCGCCCTCGTCGTCGCACTCTCTCACTCTCTCCTCCCGAATTCCCACCCCTCATACACTCTCTCTCTCTCTCTCTCTCTCTCTCTCTCTCTCTCTCACTCACGCTCACTCACTCACTCACTCTCGGACAGCGTACATGAACCGACAAAATCTCATCGCCGTACGCCGCGGCGATACTAATGATGATAATAATAATAATAATAATAATAGCATGTAGTGGTGGCGGTACTAGTCATACAGGTGAGTAGTATTGGGAAATTCGTAGTTGTATTCATACGCGCGCACGTATTTATAGCAACCCATTAATTCTCTCATCAGTCACTCTCGACCTGACAACTCGCACCGACGCCGCGCCCACGCAACATGCTACAACAACTGCTATTACCCTATACACGCGGATCCGCCGCTGGTCGGGACGCGAGTCGCCGTGTCTACGCGGCATAGGCAGTGCCTATAGTACGGATAGATAATATCAACTATTATTGTTGAACTGTACACGTTACACCGCGAAAGGTGTGCGTGTGTGCGTTTGCGTGCACGATAATACGGTGGTTTCCCGGCGGGCGGAAGGAGACGACTGAACACCGACCATTTGTTACCGCCGATTTGCGTTATTATTTATTTTTTTTTTTTTCTTGTCTTGCCGATAATGTAATAGATATTACAATATTATAGGTATACCTGCGATTTGTTATCCGACGTCGTGCGGACGGTATCGCGATTGATCGTCTCACGCCAGTCCCTTTGAACACCGAAACCTCGGTTATATTATTTATGTATATATATATATATATATATATTATATGTAAATAATAATAATAATAATACTATAATAGATATTGTACCGATTCCCCCTTGCGTACGTTCCCGATCAGCAATCTCTTAGACCGGATCGGACGCCGAGGGAGACGTCTGGTTTTAATGGTTGTTCTATCTTTGAAATCGCTCGGTGGGTGGCCTATTTTCATATGAAAATAATATATACGTATTATAATGAAAATCATTAAATACACAAAAAAAAAAAAACCAGTTATTGTATATTGGAAGATTCGCTTTCAGTCGTTTTTAAACCGTGACGGATAGACGCTACCGTTTAGAACAGACAAAAAATTAAACTTTAGAGGAATACGTTGTATATTATACAATATAATACACATTATATGTGTATATTATACGTGCTAGACAAGATGGAGAATCTCTGTATTTTTCTTCAGTTCTTTCATTCATCTCGTGTGATAATATTGATGTTTGAGATATTTTGATTCTTTCGAATTACGTACATTCCGTCAAGTTGAAAGTTAATGGTTATACATTTAAAATTAAATTAATATTAACTAAGTTAAGAAACTCGCTACTTTTTTTTTTTTTTTTGAAAATAAGATTTAATAATTTATAATTATAGCGTAAATAACGTGTTAACGCAAAGATAATTTTTTTTACGCAAACATTACAATTCAATCATTTTTTTTTAATAAACCATTAATTTTTAATTTCGTAATTTCAGTGATTGTATATAGTTATTTTTTTCATTCTACAGTTTGAAACAAGGGTGGCTGAAATCACATTAATAACTTAACAGAAATATCCAAGAAGATACAGACAATTACTAAAATATTAAAATGCATGATTATTAGATATTTAATTATGATATATTCATTTTGGTGGGCGTTGTTATTTATACAAATGTAGTGATAATATTATAATAAAATGTAATTTAATCTTTAAATATTTAATTGGTAGTTAATAATAATCTAATAAACATATAATGCTGTTATACGATATGGTATAAATATGCATTATTATAATGATAAAATACTAATAATATGATAAATTAAATATTTTCGAAAAAAAATGTTATCAACTAAAAATAAAATAAATGACTTTAATAGCCATAAAAAAAACGTATCAAGAAATATACTAAGTTATACTTACACAAACAGTCTCCGCTCAGAATCATTTCATAATTTCTCACGATATATCATTGAATTCCAATTTAATACAATCAAAATAGTGATGCGCCCGAAACATAATGAACATCAAAGCGGTTGTTCAATGTTTGTTTAATATATTTAATGTAATTTATGTTATAAATTATTAAATATATGTATTTAATAAAATAGTTCTGTTTGTATAAATACAAATAACAACATTTTTACGTCTAAATTATTATTTTGTAGTTAAAATATATAATAGTAGTTTACTCTGGAAGTTATTTGATGGATGTAATTATTGATAAAAACTAATAAGTAATAGTTTACCTACATTTGGTATTAAGTTAATCTATATTGCAGGAATGGTATTGTTTCTTATCGAATGAAAAAGCCAGTTAATTTGTAACTAGACGAAGCTTTAAAACATACCAATATTAGCTAAATTTTTACTTAACTTAACTTACATTTGATTATATTATCTTAACTTAATCAGTTGAGAAAAATCGCTACCTTTCTATGCATTAGCTACATTTTCCCGTTTTATAACTTTCATCAATTTCTAAGGAAAACTCTGTTTTAATATTTGTATTGACCACCGCCATTGCTACTGTATAGGTTTTCTCATTATTAATAAAATGCGTCAAAAGTCTCTGCGTTAAATTTATTTGGCATGATGTTCTACGAAAATTGGTCTTTGATTATTGAGGTTCGGGCATTCCGCTACAGGATAGAATTTCAACCCGTATGGACCGAATAGACTGAAGAAGATACAATAAAATGTTTGGGATTTCAAGATCAAATGAGACGCGCGTATTGGACCGGACCGTCCTCTAGCGTTTTGTAATAATATATTTAGTGTTGTATTATTTGAGTTTTGGTGATTCTAATATGAATACAACGATTCGCTTTTATTCCGTATTCGGTATTATTACAATTTTCATTTATTTCTCTGTTTTTAACTTAATGTTACGTAATATTATATTTTTCTCATATTAAACTTATTTCACGATGACAATTTGCTTCATTAAATGTATCAGAATTTAGCAAACTATCAATTATGATTTTAATCACTAAGATATTTCATATCTGTTAAATTGATTTAATTTCTATTTCAATATAATTAATAAATAATAATATCGATGTGCTCAGTTTTAAACTTATATTAAGAACATAACACGTATAATAGTTAAATGGAAAATAAAGTTGTTGAATACGTTCTGACTAAAAATATTGAATTTTTCTAAGAAAAACTGATTGATCGAATAATTATAAATACTCTTTAAATATATAATAACGATTAAACTTGAATTAAAAATATTTTAAATATATAATAACGATTGGACTTGAATTAAAAATATTTTAAATATATAAATATATATATTTAATTTTGAAATTATTCTTTTAATTCATATTTATTTATCTTTTTATGATACAATTAACTTAATTCAGTGAACTACTTTTATATTTAATTTAAATTCACTAATCGCTAAATTCTTCTTAGTCGTTTTCATTGAAACACACATTGTATGGCGGCACTATGTTCAAAAACTAATATTTACTACAAAAACATAGGAAAATATATGCACTCTAACATAAAACCTATATAAATGAAAATCATATTAATATTCTATCAGGCAATGCAACATTTGTTTTTGTTTTAAAATAATTTCGCGAATTTTTTATAGTATTAGATTCAGTAAAAGGTAACACATGTGTACCAATTTTAGTATCATAAAAAATGTATGCAAGTGATATCAATATTATACTATAATATTTTTTCAAAGGTTTAACACTCTGGTGCTTTAAGGTTGTAAGTAATTTTAATCATTTAATCATTTTCTTCAAATTATCGAACATTTTAAAAATTAATCTGTTTTAAGTAGGTACCATGTGTTATTCAATTTACAATATATTGTCGTATCAAGTGTTATGCAACTTTTGGAATATTTTAACTGCAATAAAAAGTGTTTCCTAAATTAGTAGAAATAACCTATAGTACGAAAACGCATAACTTTTTTTCGTATTGTTTAGTAATAGTTACAAAAAAACCACAAATTAATTTTTAATTAAATATCAATAGCAAATGAATCAAAGTCAGTTTTCAAACTCTGATAGCGTCTTCCTCGACTGTTTACTAAGTTATATATATATATATATATGTATCTATAAAACTTAGTAGGTATACATTTAAATGTTATGCGCATAATGTAAGAGTACCCGATAGTGTTAAGTACTAACTTTGTTACGTTCGGCATGTATATGGCTAATCTTATATCTCGTGTTTGATTATTATTATTAGCTTATACTAACTACTTTAATTAAATGTCGTCCACCTATGTCTAATTGGATTTCGGAAAAGACCATAGTTTTCAATGTTTTCATTACTTATCTGACCCGATATATGTATTGCATAAAAACCGTATCGACCTTCTTCACAACCATCTTTGAAACGATTTTATCATACCGGCGAAAGCAATATTATTTAAAAGGAAAAAGAAGTAGCAAAAGCAAACGAAACATATAAGACAACCAAGTAGACTCACGTAAGAAAATTATGTAATATTCACTTTTGTCAGCTGTAACAAGCCATCTACTGGCTCACGTTGTACCATCCTATAAAAATATATTCCTGGCCAAGTTAACATATCCCAACCCGTTTAAAAATGCACTAAGTGTATCACGCAATATCCTTGTGCACAACAAAGTAGTGTATTGCAGTGTGTTGGGCGTATAAAATAAATGTTACACGCGTCTTAAATTAGAAAAGCATTTTAAATTACTTTAATTTTCGTACAGTCGGGGTTCGATGCTATAATGCGTGTATTTATGTTGCACAATTTCCTTGGTCGAAAAGAATATATATATAGTATGTCGTATCCACTTATGAAATAGCTCATTCATGAAAACACGTGAAATGTATCCATTTAGTGAAAATTATGTTTTACTAAATTATATGGACATTTTTTGACCTTTTTATGGAATGGATGAAATTTATTTTATCCAATGTTATTATCAATACATACGTAAATAAATATGATAATAAACTCAGTTAAAGTGTATTATGATTAATTATAACTGATTATAACTCGTATAAATCATTATTAATAACATGCAATGATATCATTTTTAATTATTATGAATTTTGATTTATAACTTATCTAGAACTGTTTTATTTATTAGCTTTTTTCTATCTATATTCAAAAATATTGAGTTTGTTTAAAGATCAGCAATAATATTTTTTTAGTACCTACAAATTCAATAAATGTACATACAACAAAACATATCAATTTTAAATTATGTGGGTGATGTTTAATAATATAAATCATCAGTTGCTCGTAGAGTTGTTCTGGATCAACTATATTGGTTATAGGTAACAATATTACTGACTAAACTACATACACATATTCTTACTATTTTCAAAACTAACCGCAGAGAATACAGGGTTTTGCTCAACGATACAGTTCTAACCCGTTAATTTGGATTATATCAAGTTCGTACGCTTACGGATATGTACCGAACGTTCAGAAACTGTATTATATGTATTTGAGAGAAGTTTAGATCCATAAGAAGTTTGCACCTAAATTTAATTAGGTACACACCACGATCTTACATAACTCTAAAATAGGTGTAAAAAAATATTATTATAATTTTTTTTTAAATCAGCTAAAAACTCTTAGTACAAATAAAAGTTAAAATTCTTCCAATGACGAGGCTTCTTCATTCTTCATTATTTTATCAAACATATTTTCATTTTCTCATTTTTTTTTATTGTATGGACATATTTTAAGATAAAACATATTATTGCAATAAATTCAGTACGTCCTGTTAGCCATCACGGAATTTTGTTTCGCGTGTTACGGCGTTATTTACATACGTTGTATTAAAATTGCTTATACAATGTGCCGTGTTATAATATAAAATAAAAAAATGTTTTATGATCATATCTTAAGTTATATTTTGATTTTGATCTATGTGTAAAATATTGTTATGTCATTACATGTATCATTGTATGTAATAGTACATGAACCAATGAACGACCTATACACATTTTCAAAATGTTAACGTTCCACTTGAACTTAATAACATGGCTTATTTGAATTTCCTTATAAACAAAAACGTAGTACGTAAGTATTTACTTCTCTAGTCAATGAGATTCAATTGGAAACTAAATAATTATGAAGATATATCCATTTATTGGAGAGAAAGTAAAACCAAATACTGATTATTTTGTTATATAAAATTATTGTTTTTATTATCATTATAATATTTACGAAAAATGTTGGTGTTGTTTTGAATTAACAATGAGACGTCAATATCAAAATCATTATTTTTAACTCAATATATAATGCTTATATTAATTATATTTGTTTTTCCTCTAACCAAGAAATTATTTTTTTCGCGCATCACATGAATTATTATGTACCGACACTCTACACTATTATTAACGGCGATTTAATTTTGTAAAATTTTAAACATTTGTCGTGTTAGAAATAACCACACGATTAAAGTAAATTAAAAATATCTATATAACATCGATATTTTATTCGTGGTGCCGTCGTGATAAATATTCTAAAGTCGTTTGAAATTTTCCTCAAACTTCAGTGTATTCGTTTAGATCCGAGTATTATCCGAGGTCTATTCTTGATATAAAAGTAAAGTCTACTAGACGAGGATCCTAATGATCCCGATGATCGTGAATACTTCAATAAAATTTAAGTCAAGAGAAACAAAGGCAGAATAAATTATTATAAACTTATTGCTTATTGCAGTTTACATTTTATTTTCTATAAAATCTAAATACTTAAACAACATTTAACCTATTGAATGAAAAAAAATATTGATATTGGAAATAAATAAACTTAGGTACATATAAAATATATAAAATGTAAAACAAAATATAAAAATATTTTAAAAGTATTAAGCAAAGCAATATGGATAACTCGAACTATTGACTCTAAAAAATATAACATACAACAAATAAATAAATAAACATCTATTCTATCTAATATTGTATACTTATATATATATATATATTATAATTTAAAAAGTAAATTACTTTTTATTAAATATAAAATTTATAGTCATTTATATAATATTTAAAAAGCTTGACATTATACCAATTTTAATTTTACACTCGGCAGTAAAAGAGGTACACACAAATAAGGTAAATATTATACAAGGCACATTTTTATACAGATATTAGCATAAATATTCTGTCGACAAAAGATAAAACGAAACAAAAAATAATAATAATAATAAACGTTAAATAATATATACTTAGGTAATGCGTTTACCTTTATTACGCAAGTTATTCTAATGCAATTGAGTTAAATCGTACGGTACAAAAAATATATAATAAACTTTGATTCTTTTAAAGGTAAATAATCATAGTTTCGAAGGTTAGTACACTTTTAAAAATAATTTGATCGCATAATTTGAAAAAAATCAATTAAAAAAAAAAAGTGATGAAAATAATTTGTAGTTTTTATTTTTTTTTGAATTCCAGCATATTATAGTTTTTTATATTTTATTATTTTAATAAGTGTAAAAGAATGAAACAGGCAACCCACATAACTTTGGACCACTGCTCAGCTTATTTAAACTTTAAATACTTGCAATGTGTTTTTTATTTAAAATTACATAATAAAATACTAGTTTTAAATTGTATTTGTTTAAAGGTTTCAAAATTTTCAGAAAAATATTCTACTTGAAATATAAAATTAAAAATTAAATAACCTTTAAAGTGATAATGATGAAAACAAGTAACATTTTTATTTTTTTTATAATTAATTCATAATTAAAAATGAAAAATTATCAATGAAAATGTTTACCTTTAAAAGAACTATCACTGTAATAAATATTCAAATAATTTATTTGATAATTTGTTTTAATTTCAATGATTATAACTTTTTCCCAGTAATACACACTGTGTCCGTTAAAAATTATACTCTGTAACGTTGATTGGCCCGTAAAACCATCGTAGATTATTAATTTACGCGTTTTGACGTGAGAATATAAAAATAATTAAAAAAATATATATATTTATAGTAATATAATAATATAATATTGATAATTCTATCAAGTTAATTTTTTCTTTTTTTTTTTTGATGTGAAACATCTAATGGCGCGGTAGGGTAGTGAGACCGACTGTTGCGTGGCGACGCCCCACTCGTGGCTCGTCGGCTCAATTCGCCGAAGCTCGGCAAAAAAAAAAAAATAATAATAATAATTAAAAAAAATAATAATAATAATAATAATTTTCAACATTATTACAAAAATAAAATAATAATAATTTTCAACATTATTACAAAAATAAAATTGTTGATGTTTCACAACTGCCAGACGTCCCGAGATGGCTTAGTTTTTTTAGTATAACAACTCTATCAGTGCTCATTTTAACTACCATATAATTTGTTAGTATGTAAAATTGTATATAAGTTTCCAGGAAATGTTTAGACCGTTTTATAATTTTTATTACAATATTGTATTATTTTTTTAAACCTTCCACAAAGGGTCGTTGTAGCATAACTAACATAAGTGTTATAAGTATAATTCAATGACAATATAAACATTAAAACATGTGGTCGTACAATATACACACACACACAAATCGACGGTTAATGTAGAATATACAAATTTCAGTATCATAATAATATTAAGGATATTATGATAGCAGAATACATTTTGTGATGTTAGCTTTAATATTAGAGTAAATTTACCTATTATAAAATTTTAAAGGTAAGAATATTATCTAGAAAATGTCATATTATGCTTTTATTGATATTATCATATTTTTAAAGTGAGTTATAACTATGTAAAATATTACAACTTTAAAATATTCATAACTCACTTTAAAATAATAATATCAATAAAAGCATAATATGACATTTTCTAGATAATATTCTTACCTTTAAAATTTTATAATAGGTAAATTTACTCTAATATTAAAGCTAACATCACAAAATGTATTCTGCTGAACGCAAATTTGCTATGATCCACATTAGTAAGACAGAGACAACACATGCGGGTATAACGTTCTCTTCATGGATTTTCGGAACCATTCGATTTATAGCTCACGTGGTCCCGACATGTAACAAACGGATACAATGGTAAACGATTAAAATGTCACGTAAAAGTTTTGACAATCGATATATCATTATATCAACAATAAAAAGTAAAGAATAATAACAGTACTTGGTGAACACAGGAGGCTTCATATATTGTTTCGTAAAAGTCCGAAATGACGTGCCGGAAGTCAATTTGCTGTCGTTCATGGGCGAAACGCGCGCAGTAATCCCGTTTACTGATTTACGTTGGACCGAACAAAGATTGCGTGAGACACGTTCACGTTTCGGGTTTTTCGATTCCAACATTGATGAGTGATAAAATATAAAACTAAAAATGTGAATAAAATAAAGAGAAAACACGTCTTTGTTAAACCACTGTGTATTTAGACTCCAGTTAACAATGTCGATAAATTCATCCCTTAACTTTCAAAACATGAATAATATATATTTTTGATTTATTTATACTTATTTTTCAATTTATTTTCTAGATTTGAATCCTTACCGTAAAAACGTAAGATTTAATAATGACATGATTGTTGTGGCCTTTTACACGAGTCAATACCTCGGAATTTTACTCAAAAACCGGTATGAACTCGAATTATATTTCAAAAATGTATTTAAATAATTAGATAACTATATAATCCTGTAAATAATATGTGTTTAGGGAATTGGTTTATTGGAAGCCGTTCATCGATTTTGTGTTACACTTTACTAATAACTATAGTTAGTCGCGACAACCAACGAGTACCGAAAAATGTTTCTATAATTTAAACAATAAATAATTGTCATACAAAATTATACAGGATCATATTATATTAAATACATCGATATCATCAAATACATATAATAATAATGATGATGATGATGATGATGATGATAATATATCGATAATCATTAAAACCTTTTTTGAACGTACGAAGATATATTTTGCGTCGCTAAAACGACATATTATTATAATATAGAATAGGATTCGTTTGGTACCGCACTCGCAGGTCCGTCCTACTTTCAGTTATAAGATACCTTTGTGACACTACACGTGTTGTTATTAGAAAATCCTAAGACGTGGTTACATACACACATCGTATTACGTATTACGATAATTATCACGGCGGAGTTCACGCCATAAATTTGGATTCCTCTTGTACGCAGTATGTGATTACCGCGGGGAATAGAGGGAAAATATAGTTAGAAAAGAGAAATTCTTGATATCGACGTACAAGGATTTTCATATTGGGCGGACGGGAAGGGCACACAGCAGTGATGACACTGACGGCCAACGGTTGAAGATAATATAATTTACGTATTTTAATCATTATCACGTTTTAATAATTTATCTAACTCGTAGTCATGTCGCTTGGGACAATGAGATTAGGTATAATTATTTTACATCCAAATATTGTGCGGTCCCTTCGTATATATAATAAATTAAGTCTATATTTTTCGTTGTCTCGAAATCACATGCATACGTTATTGTTGTATACGATCAAACAACTAGAATTTTGCAAATATATTATTAAATTATATTGCGCAATTCACCAACCACGCTCATATCCATCTTTATTATTAAGCTGTAAAAATATTTATGTTCTATATTCTCTATTTCATACACTCAAGAATTAAATACCATATTTTCGAATACTTGATTTTTCTTTATCGTCTTGAACATGTCCAACATATATCAATGCAAGCTATTTTATTCTAATACAAACCACATAATTGTTTTTCTCCAAGCTGTTTATCAGATATTTTTTTAGAAATCTTTAATATAATTTGTAATTCAGACAAATATATTTTGAGTTATTTGAATGTACGTACTATATTTAAGAATTATTGCAATTTAATAAAGGTTTATGAATTATTAGACTTTGAATATTTTAAAATTATAATATAGTAGGTATATTATAATTATAATAATTATTAACAATTTTCAGAGAATGATAACTACTGACTAAAATACGGCTTTGTATTTAGGCGATCAAACACTAATATACAATATTTAAGTAAACGTTTGAGTATTAATAGCCGTTATTATATTAATATGGATTAATAAAGTGATAACTGATTAGATAGGTGTATGATGTAAATATTTACCATGAGAAAGACATTTCTCGGAAGACAATCTTGCTCCCAGGATTAGTTAACAGAGTTTAAGAACACAACAACTAATCTTTAGAACTCCAATTTAGAAGCATCTGCAGTTTAAAAAATAATCAAGTATTTAACGATTGGCATTAAACACATGTGATTTTTACTTCTTTTTAAACGGTATAAAAAATATATTATTATCGGCGAATCGTCCCGTATACACTTTCGCGTGGATTCCATCGAGCTAGACACTGCTTAATAATATTCCAAATTCCAATTGAATGCTGTTGGTTCAAGTTCACTCGATTTACTGCTCATATCACTGAAACCTAAAATATGCAAATCGCAGGCACATATAAACATTGTACGCACATATACCACAGCATTGCGAAGCGACCGTAAATTACATTAACTACCTAAAGTGTTATGACAATTTAATACCAAATATGTTCAGTTGAAAAGGGAATAACCGTAATGATCGTTCAAGCGAATGGCAGTCCTATATAAGATGTAAGAAAACAATGTTGAGACTACGTCGTGCCGTGAAAAAATACATTTCGTGAAACGCAATGTCCAAGTAAGTAGTCATTCAGTTTAAAAACTTCCGTAAGGTTGATTATAGATACAAAATTATCATATTCCAACGGCAAACACTCGTTATTTTGATACGGACGTAACCTTGCATCCTAAATTTCCTGAAATGTATTTTTCGAAAAAAATGGTGTTTATTTTTATTGTTAAAATAATACCTGTAATATACACAGTTGAAGAAACCCTGAAATTTTCCCAAAAGAACCGCTTAAGCATGTCGGAGAGAAACGAAAATACTGTTATTTGATTATTTTATATACAATTACATATTGTTGTTTATTTTTTTAACATTCGTAGAATGGAATATTGTACGGGTAAGCATATCAGTATAATGTTATACACGAGTAATCGGCTTTTACAAGTACTATAGATACTATTAGATGACTACTTAACTTAAAAAAAAGTATATATATATATATATATATATATAATACATATTCACAAATACACATTATATAATAATAATACCTATAATAGTACGTTATTATATTGTTATCATGAAAACATTTTTGTACAGACATAAAATACATTTAATATTGTGAATCACATTCCACCAGGTTATTAAATAGTAATTTAAGTATAAAGAAAATGTAAAAAATATTTTATTTCAATAAAATAAATTAAATGTACACTATCATATCGATATACAAACCACACGAGGTGTTTCATTCAATGGAAATTTAAACCATGTTCAGCGTCGAAAATTGCAAACTTACACGTTTAGGTTTTAATTCAAAACTTATAAATTCCAAACGTTTAAAATCGCCGTGATAAATAGTTTTGGTATTCACAAAATATATTTCAATGTAAATACGCTTGAAAGTCATGTCCTCCCGGCCTCTAAGGTGGTAAATTATTAGACTTCGTGTCTACTGATCATTCGAGAAACATAATAAAAACAATAACAACAACTCATTTTTATTGAGCAACTATGCGACAAAATAAAAACATACTGTTGGTATAATACAATAACACTGAACGACGAAGTTTAGGTTATTTTGCTTATAAAGTACGCTACGCGTGCAAGTTTTAATTTGAATACATATATTATATTCAGGGATCACGACAAAAGATCTGTTTTCTTTATACATCTCACGCGGCGTAGCGACGTACTGTGAGTACAGAATTTCTCTTCCAATTTCCAAAACAACGCCTTTGTACAGTTTATCTTTGGGTGTACAGACTCTCTCACATATTGCAAAGCATTATTATAATTATGATGGCGGATATTACACTTTGCCGTTTGTTTTTGCGTTTCGTTCTCTAGTACAAAAGTATAATGCGTAATATTATAATATTTTGACTGATCGTATTTTTTAATTTTTTAATTTTTTTTTTTTTTTTGTTGTTATCCTTATCGACTTATCAAACGATTAAATTAATACGGAATTTGTTAGTAAAAAAAAAAATTGCTCTCCAAAATATAATATGCTGTTAATAACAAATCGTGTGTTTGTGTATTTCAATCATAAACGATAAAATCGTTGTTTACATTTATTTTATTTTAAATCCAATTAAATTGATGCGATAATATAATAAATATATATATTATAAAAAATAAATTATTACTTGTTAACTGTATATAGCAATCACAAAAGAACATAATATTTTATTGCACATAATTAAAATTCATGTTCACAATCTGTGATTTTTACATTTCCGTTTTTACACATCATAGTGGTTTTGTGAGCTTTTGTTGTTCTGTATTTTAGTTTATTTATTTTAGTGTTCCATTTATTTTACTACTTATCAAATCAAAATATTAATTTTTTTTTTTTTTTTAATGTTTATGTAACTTGAAAATGGCTTAGATCAAAACCGGTAGTTACTGCTTAAAATGTAAATAATACCCTTGATTCTGAGAATTTTTAATTCTACTTATTTATAAGACAATATTTTCTATACAATACAAAAATATTGACTTCTCGAAATAGATAGAAAAAAACAATATTTTAAACAAATATACCACCGCAGTCGACATAACCTTGGCTCGCTACACTATCTTTTGATTTATTTTGTTAGTAAGTTATATCTTTAAATTAAAACCGACAATATCGTGTTATATTAGGTATATATATGAATATTTTAATAAGCTCTCGTACAAATCAAATACCACAAGTAAGATAAGCGCGCGCATACTATGACGCCTGTGTGGAGGGTTTTTAATAAATAATAATAATTTAATTCGACGTATATCACTAGGTATATTTATTATGTACTTAGGAGTCGGTAGACTAAATTCAAACCAATCTTCTGCATAAAACTCAAAATAGATAAATTTCAATATTACGAAACTCAACAAACATCACTAAACAATATAATTTTGCGTAGTTTTTCTTCATTATATTTTTATTAGTTTTTAACGAGTAGTTATTAAAGCTTTGTACGAAGTATAGTTTAATTAGCCTATCTTCGAAATCCGTTAGCGAACGCAAATTACCAAAAGACATATTATAGTCAGTGGATTTTCTTTTCGTCACGTATTAACGTATTACAAACAACAATAAAAACAAATTGGTCGCGTAAAACAATAATAATAATAAATATAAATTGTATGAATAATAAAAAAAAAAAAAACAAACGAAACGTTTTGCGCATCATAATTTATTATTATCTAAAAATACAACTGTTTGCGTGACGAAGAGCTTTGACATTTTTTACAAACCACGCGATCGCGTTTGATCCGCAAGACAATCGGATTAACGCGCCGACGCGGTTACTGAACAGACACTATATAATATTGTACTAAATTTAAACGTCCGACACACATAATATTATATTCACGAGTGAACGATATTACAGTATTCGAAGGTGTGAAGGGTCATACCCTCAGATATAATGCTATATGCTCATAAATACCTTTCGTGCTTGTACAATTATAGATGACATTGTCTAGATAAAACGGTAATGATGCCCGCCACGTTTGCGGCGCATAATATACGAACGAGTTTTTTGATAATATTATTTCGTTTCTAACAGTGCCTATACACAGTCCCGATACATGTGAGTCGGTGGCCTATCACTGTTTAGAACTAAGATTATCTACACGATTACATGATATCAGGTGCACGCGTCTGAATTGTGGCTCATCTGCACTTTTTGATTACTACTACATCAGCCCGTGAATATTGTTTGGTAATGACGACGGTATTAATGATAATAATACATAATACATAATGCATAATAATAATAATAACAACAACAACAGTACAAAATATAATACAAACGTACACGCGCGATAATACGACGGGATATTAAATTATATTATTATTACGGCGTGAGCTCCGCTGTCAGTCTCGCCCCACGCTCACGACGACATCTGCGGCCGTCGTCCCCGGGGCTGATCAGCGGGCGCGCTCGGTTCAGACCACATCCGGATAGAAGTCCGTGTCCTGAAACACCGTCTGCGGTTCACCCGTCAGCCTGTCCACGGACGACGCAAGACACCTGTAAAGGCCCTTGTCCAGGGGCGTCACGTCATGGAAATGCAGCGTGCTGCCTTTGGGCCTCAGGTGCATGTCGTACGTCTGCACCTCGCCCATTCGCCTCATGGCCATCTCCTTGTCCGCTTTTCCCGGGTCCACTCGTTCCCACACGATGTTCTGCAAAACCGACAAAATTATACACCGTAAACCACGATGCCGTGTCGTTATGACTGCTATAATATTATCACAGGAGGGCTTGGCGGCGGGACGGTGGCGCGCGACCACAACAGCGATCCGTATGTTGCGGCAACCCTCGTCGGAAGACTTGTTTTTAAACGACTTCGGTACGTGATATTTTACGACTCCTGCTGGCTTGAAAAACGAACGAGACCGCAGAGAAAATATTATAAAAAAAAAAAATCATTGTCCGCCGACGAATACGCGGCTACGATATTATATCAGTATAGCGCAAATACGCCTCCGCGTGATGCAGTTCTGCGTGTCGACGATGACGAGACTATTTATTATTATTATGCACACGGTGTTTAGATGACTTCCCCACATCACGATGCTGACCGAGTGTAGAACATACAATCGGTGTATTTATTATAGTCACGCTCGTAAAATAATAATTATTTAATATATTATATTTTATGTTAAAATCCGCAAACTTGTAATATACGAACTAGCGTGATATTACACAGCCACTGGCTCGCCGTTTAAATAGTATACCGGACACTGCAACCGCGGCGAAAATAATATTATTATTAAACGACGACGTTTCGATCGCGTGAGTCGTCGGAACCCTTGAATCCGATCGAACTCCGAGTAGGAAATTACAGTTCGTCGTACGGGTCGTAAACACAACTAATGGCGATATCATTTTTTTGCACACCTAACCACACTTGTAATCGCGTTGTTCGACGACGCGCTTGTCTGTTTAGTAATAACGTAAGGCCGTTAGCGAGTTAAAACACAACAAGCCGCAAAAACCGCGAAAAAGTTCTGAATGCGACAATAACAGTATTGTATACATTAAATGAGTAAAACTGTCTCCGTAAGTACACGCGCGATAATCGTCTTATCTGAACGGTGAGCGTCGACTGCGCGCGAAACACTGTCTCGTAAACTGTTGCGAATACAGTAATCTAAATATATATGTATGTATTATTATAACGAATAGGTATACAATTTTAATCGGGTGATAATATTAACGTAAAATAAACACAACTTTCGAAACTATTTGGGTTTTTGAAAATATTTGTTATTAAGGACGGCCGATAATTAAAAATCAATAATAAACGACATAATTGAAAAAATAAAAATGTAATCTTTAATATTGTTTATCTGATTATAATGTTTTTAAGTGACGCTATTAATTTTAAATATCAAATTAAAATACTTTTCCAAATGTTTCGATAGAAATTCGAACAATTAATTAATTAAGTAATTATTGAAGTACCCCTTTTAAAAAAATTGAATAAGTGGAGTGAAGAAAACAGTGGTATATTATTGCAAAATTTTGTCTTACTGTACTCACGAAAAATGTATATTTATAGCTATACTCAACTGCTCGTGTAAAATTCAAAACACTCCAAAAAATGTTTTGTTATAGAATACGATTAACGATGCATGATTTCAATCAAAAAAGTAAAAAAAAAAAAAAAAAAAATAATAAATCTATTAAATTATTTTAATAACAATGTTAAGTAATGATTGGGGAATTAAAATAGTATTTTCTAAAAAGGTCAATATGTTTTTAAATGACGAGTTTTATATTAAAACAATTACCCGGTGTGATGTTCGCATGATTATGTTGTGTCCAACGTTTATCGCACGCAATCTGTAACTGTATTGTTTTTAAACACAAACGGTTCAATAAAAAAATGAAACATTGTTTTTTTTTTTTCATATTTTATTTAGAATCAAACGTGAAATTTCCCAGTAAACTAATAAATATAAAAATTATACAGAAACAGAGATATTTTTTTTTATAACTATTTAGGTTTTTTTTTTTTTTTATGATCGCTTTTTTTCTTCTTAATTTATAGGTTGATATTATATTGATTCGTGTTCATGGCCGTGAAACGTTTTGACGATTTTAATAAATAAAAATATTTACAGTACAATAATTTATTATTACGAGTGTATAATATTATATTTTACGTATAATCTCCATACACAAATCAAGCGTACAATCTATACATATTAATACTATTGACATAACTAATATAGTTACGAATTATTACTGCGGAAAAAAGGGCTTACCGTTACAGCAGAAGGCTACTTTTTATCCAAACAAATTTACGAAAACTGTTTTATTTTTCGAACAGATATATTATTATGGAAAGCTATTATTTGTCTAGTATGTCTCTTTAAATCGAAACTCATCAGTCATCATTTAATCATTTTTCTTAACACATTTGAGTAAGCATTCGTCAAACATCAACCCAGTCGACTATACTTTACTGAAATGTCTATCCCCCCCTGAAAACAAAAACAAAAAGGATTTCAATAAAATTTCCCGTTTCTCGCATCACCACCTCCGTTTACACAAGCAATAAAGTAACAAAGAAAGTTCGTATACACCTCATTATCGATTCCTCACCAAATGTCATTGAAAATTCCTTTTAGTAAGTAATATATAAGATATTTCGTAGAAAACAAAATTTTTATATAATATTGATGTTAAACGTGAGTTGCTGCTGTTTCGGTGAAATAAGACGATTTTGCAATACCAGATGCACTGGCCATACTCACGTCGATGTTATAAAACTGTTTTCGAAAATCCATTTCTCCGGACTTTATTATTAATATATTACGGTTAAAAATCAAGTAAAATGTTAAACCGTGATTAATGTAATATAATACGGAAATAATAATATCATTAGGCACATAACGTTATTTTATTTATCAGTTCGGTTTTCTGCGCCACCTGTCCGTTCCAATTAGCGTTAATTGTATTTGTCAGACTCGAACTTACGGATATCACCGGCACAGTACTCGGAAATTCGCAATTGATCTCGGCTCCCGTCGGCGGCACCAACTTCCACCATCCACTGCCGATTCGCAGTCTCCGTGTCTTTTTGCTCTCCGTCGCTGAAGCGGTGTCTATTCGGTTGTAAAATCCCCATCTGTAAAAATTCTCTATGCATTATTTACTTACAACGTACATGTTTTGTTTCTCTATTTTTTTTTAAACTGCATTTATATATAAATATTGTAAGCGAAATTATTTCCATTCCACTTGTATCTAGGTACTTACTGGTATACAGAATAAATATAAATTTTTTAAACGATTTGAACAATCTAGATTTCCTCTATCATTTTTTAATTAAAAAAATATACGTATATATATATATATATCAAGTATATTAAGTCCGGTAGAAAAATGTAATTCATACAAATATTTTAATTATTTTAATAATAAAAATAATCAAATTTGTTCATTTGAAATTAACATTCATATTCTAGACTATTTTTTTTTTTTAGTCAATTAAGAGTTTTCTACATAATCCTAAAATTGTAGTAAAATTAGTAGAATCATAATCTGATTAATTAATTACAACTACTTGCAACTAAGTTTATCGCTAGATGTTTATTTATAGTTTAATTATTGTTAGTAATATTTTTTTCTAGAGTTTCAGTTTATGAAATTAATTTTAAAACTAAACCGATTTTCTGTTCTTCCGTATACAAAATAAGTAACGAGATTTTATTATTGTAGGAAGCTAAAGTACCTTATCAGAAATCGGTATAAACTTTTGTTTTATTTTTTTAACTTATGTTCGATTTTTGTGTAGAATCTTATTAGATTCGCAGTAGAACCTCGTTTTATTTTGCCGGCCACTTAATAATAAGAATATACTAACATTTTAATAACTATAAATCTTGATCGAGTATAAAACGCGTAATGTTAAATTATTATTAATATTCATATGTCGATATTCTACGTTGACCTTAATTCGTTGTTAAACAAATATAATTAGATTTTTGGTTTCATTATTTATTTATTTTTACACAATTATATGATTATAATCATCATTATTACTTCCTTGCGTTGTTAATCAAAATAATTGGATTCGAAACGCCATTACTTTTCGTTCCCACCGTTCCCACTTCAATTTTTGTCCACTTAACAATATAATATTTAATTTTTAAATTAACAAAACTGTCCTATGTATTCAGTGAATATACATTTGTAAAAAAACTAAAAAGCATAATATGCATATTTTTTCAAACTTATACAATATAGATATTGTTATTTTTTATTAGAAGACTAATTTAACACGAGACAAGTATATACAACACGATTTCTACTGTACACAACAACGACTTTAAAGGCTGTAACCTAGTGGCATAGTATATAATTTCACTCCGATGAATTCAACTAAATACCAGGTAAATGTATACATATAATTTAAGCAATCTCCAGGGAACATTAATTTATTCAAACATAATACATATTTATTAGGTAAGTAATATTTTAGTTATGCGAAATTCGTAATCGTTTATAACCGGTAAAAATAATAATTTTAAATATGAACAAATAAAATAAAGCATCGTCTAAACGTAGAGTATCCGTCGAACCTCATCTAAAAGAAGAGAGGAATAATTAATGTATTTTAATAATACAAGGGAATACCGGGAATATACTCGTAATATCATATATTATTATTCTAGTTATTTGGGTATTGACGTTGTCTTTTACTTTTACAATATTATATTATACAACTCGCTGATGTTCGTGTTTGACTAGTGTTCCACGAGCTTACGGGTCCTAAAAACGTGTATTTTAATATCGTGTTATGAGTTTGATGTTTGTTTCGTCGCAACATGATATCATATTATGTGTGCAATATCAGAACACGGCGATTACGCGCAACACGGTCCGTTTATAACGAAAAATATCATCGAAGATATCGAATTTCTGTTTTCAACAGTTTTATTTTTATTTTCGAATTTAATATTATAAGTAAAATTTTGATTTTGTAGCGAATTAATTGTTTTATACGACGATTGAAAACAAAACTATTCCAGCTATAAATTTGATACAATTTACGAAGATAAAATAGTAAAAATAATTTTTTTTATTATTATTAATTCATTGCTCTTTTTAATTATCTTTTTTTTTAATATCCGATTATTTGACATGTATAAAAAATATTCAAGATACTAATAGTTGTATTAATACATAATAATATTTATAAAAAGTTGGTTCAGTATAGGTTTTTTCTCGTAATACCTAATATTAATTAGGATTATATAATACTCGTATATGCGATTTGTTTTTGATAAAAATTAGTTAACCTACCGTTTTACTATTAAAAAAATAAATTACAAAATTGGTAGGAATATTTTATAATAAAATGTCTTTAGAAATAAAGAGCCAACCCGCTAAGTTCGTCTCCGCTAAAAATAATTGTACGTATTCAATAATTATTTATCATTGAGTTCGAATTAAGCACATCCATTACAGCGACCTTTTCAATGACGATGTACGTTTGACATCTTTTATGTTTGTACAGCAGAACGACTTTTTTCAGCATTCTTAAAATACTTTTAAGTGTCTTTTTATAGGATTTTTGGAAACTATTTTAGATTTTTATAGATCTGCATAAACTTTACTATAGCTATTTATACTATAAAAAAGTCATAAATTGATTTTACAAGTTCAATATTTTCGTATTAGTACTTATGCAAATTGTCCTACTTATATAAAAGATAATATTAAATTATAGTTAAAATATTACACACCTTATATAATATATTTAGGTACCCTTATCATAAAATGGCATTTTAAAACTTCAAATACATATCGTCAGATCCCAAGAACCTGGATTGGTTATTTATAGACCAAACTATAATATTATTAGAACGATACACGGACATAATATATCAAGTAGGTACGTAATGAATATTATACACGAAATTGTAATACTAATAATAAAATTAATTACATTACTTTAATCATAATATTATTATAACTAGGGCTGTGCATTTATAGCAATAAAAAACCTTTATAAAAAATGCGTTTAAAATATCAAAAAAATGTACTTAAAATGCACTTAAATAGTTTTTAATTTATTTTTGTATTTATATTGATATTAGTATATTATACTATTATGCATGAACATTTATTTATTTAATAAAAAAAAATTAAGAGAAAGTTGACTTAATTTTAATTTTTATTTTGAAATTTATTGATTCTTTAATAATTCTATTCACCTGAAACATTTAAAAAAAATATATTAAAGGTTTTAAAAGATGTTGATTGAAAGAATTTAATTAAAAAGATAAAAAATCCAAAAAAATGTAATATAAAAGTTTCATAAATGTATTTGTTGTTACATAATTCATATTATGTATTTACAAAGCTACGTTTTACAATCACCAAAAAAAAAAAAAAAAAAAAATTCATAGCCCTGGATATAACATTTACTTAATGATATAGGCTGATAGACTGTCTCCAGTCAGAACTATTTTGCGTATATAATGATATATTGGGTATTGAATTTAAATTTAATACATCCATCACAGGGATCCTTTCGACATCTATCGTACAGTAGAGCGGCAACTACTTGCTAGACTTGTTTTCTTTTTCCCGAGTTATTTTAAAAAATACTAGGAATTTTTTTACATCTGATCCTTAAAAGTACCGTCTAGATCCAATTCACTGCCAGAAATCATTCCCAAAGTTTAAATTGAATCATTTTTACTGCTCCAAAAGGTGATGAGAGGAAAAAAACCCTATCATTGTAAAATCAATACATTCATCGTTCCGCTCAGAATCTAAAAGTAAGTACGCTTAGTGAATTACCCCATATATATTGCATAATATATTGGTACAGATGCATGCTTGTTCCTTGCACGGTTGTGTTTGAGTACGGTTTATTTTCGACTAAAGTCCACTGAAATTCCGTAACTGCCAAGCACGGTACACAAAAAATTATTGAATTTAGAAAAAAATAACAAGCGTAAACTCGTGAGTGATTCGAAATCGTTTAGAGAGATGCCTAGTGCCGACGAGCGTGTCGCGCGGGCGTAACGTCCCGAAAACACGTACCCATGTCAAGCCAATAGGTTGTAACTTTTAAACCTGTACACATATAGGTAGATTAACTGCTGCGTTTTATAAATAATAAATCAGACCAATTGAAAATGGAAAATAAAAAGCTACAACTGCTGTAAGAATCGTCGGAAACCTCTAGGATCGTCACGCCTTTGCACGTTTTCACGAGTAAAACATCCGTTTTGATAAAATTGGTTTTTTTTTATCATTATTATTATTAATCAAACGTTAATATATTGGCGGTTTTTATGAGTATCCTTTTACGATTTTTACAAAGTCACTTTTTTATAATAGTTAATAAAACTTTTAAACCGCAGTCAATCACTAATCATATGATAAAATATGCTTTCATTATAATTTCCCATTTATGATTATTTCAAAGAAGGTACTTATGTATCTATAATATAATAATGTTTAAAAAAAATTAATAATTAAATAGTAATTCATGACTTAAAAATTTGTATAACAAGTATAAGTATAACTATAGCCATTTCCAAAACTAGAATAACTTATACCATGATATTATATTTTATGCTAATTTATGTTTCCAGCTTTGGTAAAAATCATTACTTGTTATATGGTATGCCTTTCTGGAAGTTCTCTCGCATCGAGGCCAGCTTTTCAAAATACCGTATACCATAACTGAAACAAAAATAAACTGCGTCAGATTGTGTGTGATCGCGATACTGAAAGTCTAAAATAAAGTGTCTAGTGAAGGTTTTATTACGATTCCTACTCAAACACACAGATATATATTCACATACATGAGTATAATAATATATATATATGTATGTGTGAGTGTGTTGGTGTATGTATGCGTGTGTTTTACTATAATATACGTGAGAAAGTGATGTGCGCGTGTTTGTAAACGGTCAAAGGGCCGTAATATTTCGTGCCAAAATGTATAAATACGTTTTAAAAAGCTTCTTCTTTTTGACAAAGAAATCCTACTTTTTTGCTTTAAAGCTCGAAGATTTTTTTTTTTTAACGACACTGCTTAATGGGAAAAAACTGTTTCGTATAAGTCACTAAAGTTTATAAAAAAAAAAAAAGTATATTTATATTAATCGAACAATAAATATTTTAATTAGATTTCAGAGAAAGTTTGATTTTCCATTGCTCATCGTTTTTAATTACATTGTTATTTCATTAATTTAGTTACGATGAGCGTCTTGTTTATTTTTATTTCTTATTCTTTTTTTTTGCATAATAAACGCACAAAATGCTTCGTTTTACAGATAATTTTATTGTCCTAGCATCACGAGACGCAACTACGTTAAATCATAATTAACAAGAATAAAATTCGAAAGTTGTAGATTATACCATAATCGCTATCTATACCTAGGCATGACACTTCCAACAAATTCATGCGAAGGAACATTCCCGGTGCCAAAATGCCAAATATGTTTAAAGTTATATCTTTTTAATAAATATTTTGCATGTAGTTTTAAAACAAATTTTTTAAGCTTTACAAAATTTTTATATGACTTGATTAATCCAATTAATAAAATAAATAATGTTAAGTATGTTAATAGGACATTTTGCAACTGTTGATTTTTATGTACATTTATCAATAAGTATTTAAAATTAAGAATTTCAAAGATAAACTTACAGTGTAAAATTTGTATTATATGTATACGTATGAAATTACTTTTTCGTCACATACATAAATTATGTATATGATTATGGAGACGCATAGATTACACATAGATTAATTGTGTGATCACAAAATTAATTCAGAAAAAATATTGTTACGTTCGATAATAATTTCTTGATTTGATTAAAATATAATATATTTATGGTACTTTGTTAATCTGATTTATTGAGGTTTAAAAATTCCCAAATTTAATTAGTCATAGAAAAATATACATAGAAAAATGAACAATCTAGATTTTTTCTATTGCCCCGTAAATCTAAAATATGTATAAATAATATTTTTATTTTATTATTTATAAGGTTATGAATTAACTAAGGCAATCATATAAATAAATGCGTCAGTGATTTAATCAATAGTCTATTTTGAGGTCTATCGCAATTATTGGAATCCTTATATTGTAACCTAATATATTATGGTATTTTTATATTTTCCACCAGTTTAAGTATTATTTTATACTTATATTTATCAAAAAACTTATTCTCCAATATTTAAATTAAATACACCAACATTTAGACTTACGACGAGTAAACAATAATTCATACCCTAAAAATATCTTTATGATTCATGTTAATTCTAGTATATTCCCAGGAATTTCACTCCACTACTATACAAATATACTATATTATAGTGTTCAATGTTCATAGATATCATATTATGATATATTTATAGTATAATGAACGAACTTTTGTAATTACACAAATATTGTAATCTCTTTGTATTAAAGATATTAAAGTAGGTAATAATTTAATATTAACCGAGTTTGCAGTTTTGTTGCCCGTCAAGAGGGTTGGTTATTTTATACATTATTTTACACTCTGATTCCCGAAACGTCCGGTATGATATTATTATATTGGGCCAGTCACCGTTTTGTGGCTCTTGAAGTAATACTGTTGAATAACTCACGGGTTGGTCAAACGGCCAGACGGGAAAAGAAGAATTTAAAGGGGGTACATAATTTTAATAGGCCCCACAATGCACTTAAAATACAATAAATTCAAACAATTACATTCCCGGAAGGGTGAAGTACTTGTGCACGGTATTCCAAAAGTCTCTTTTTTTGTTCCAAACTAACTAATTGGTGGTTATATTTGGGTTTTTATTCAGTACCTAATTACATTTGAATAACACTAATTGTTCATTTGTGCTTAAAGTATTTTAATGTTGCTGGATATTGTCGGACAATTTTAAATAATGAATTTCGACAATTGAAATAAAATCATTCGACGATTAATGTCAACGAAAAAACACCTCTTCAAGCATGTGACTACAGTGTATTGGTGTGGTGCGGTGGTATGGTACAGTTAAGAAAATGTCAAATACGTGACAAAAAAATCCTAACACAATTTAAAATTCATCGTTTAAATATGTCAGAGCACGTAAATCCGTCGTGTAGAGATTGACTCTTCTATTTTATTAAAAAAATTAATAAAATAATAATAATAATAATAAAAACCCGTTTGAAAGAAACCATTTTCAATGGATATTTTAAAACGACCAATAACAATTAATATACTGACTACATAATAAATATTTATACATATATATATTTCTAATATATAAACTCTTTTTTAAATCAAGTCAGTTTTTTTTAAAATTCAAAGTTCTAAAAGAAAGAAAAAACAACACTATTGTTTTTATGGTAAAGTGTTTCTATAATAGCTCGCACTTCCTTCGTGCGCGACTGTGTCGTATATAAATGCGTACAATATACCGCAAAAACAATACGTCTGCGAAACGTTTCTTTTATTTAAGAATTCTCTGGATGGCGTCTAGAACTGATTAAATTTTGTAAACTGTCTGTAGGATTAAATTTATTAGAATTTTGTCGAGTAGAATTCGCGCTAAAAATAATCCCGAATACATTTTACGCGTAATTAAAAAATCTCAAATGCCGTACGTGTAATCAGACTTTTTATTCTGGTTGATCGTAAAAAAATAAAAAATAAAAACCATACATTTTATAAATTCTACGACGTTAACGTCTTTCACAATATTTTCAAAAGTTTTAGGCGCTTTTGCAAACTAGATTACAACATCTATATTTTATATTCTGTAGTTTAAAATATATATATAAAAATACCCATAAAAGTCTTATTATGACGTGTTGCAAAAAGTATAAAAATAAAAAAATGTGTGCACATACCGTCAGAACAAATCGTATAAAATATACATTATATTTCGCTGTCGACATTCGTTTAAGATACAATAATGTATAATGTTATCGCGGAGAACAATTTTTTTAGCGATTAATTCGATGTAGCCCGTGACTTACCGCGGTCAGGGTGAATGAGCATCGGGCATCGAACAGTGCTGTCAAATAAAAAATCGTCAATTTATATTTTACTCGGTCATTAAGAGAATTGCTAAATTGTTCCTAGCTTAGTTTATTTTAACATACGTAAATCATAGACAGTCGATGCTGAACATAGACTATAAAAAAAAAGATGTATTGTTTTTATATTATTTTAACAAACAATAAGCAGCAAACATTTTAATTTATAAACAAAAAACGAAATTTTATTAGATTCATAAGTTCTTTAAATATTATAATGAATAAAAACTATATTTGTGAGCTAATCGATTTATTTTTAATTTAGGATTGTACCTTCGTTGTACCTATTATTATTGAGATTCGTGCCTGATATTTTTTCCCGATAAAATTACGAACAGAAATTCAATCCAATTTAAACAGCTGGCAACAACAAATGTGTGTCATCGAGTACAGGGCTGAAAGTTTCAGTAAAAATATTGAAACACAAATAAATGAATACTAATGAAAAAAGTTATAAACTTTGTTACCCTACCAATTCTATTTGTAATTGCGTCAATGAACACAGCGCCATCTTATATCTACATCTACAAATTCTTTCCTGTCCAAAGCTGAAAGTATAATATTCATAACCTATCGCAATATACTGGATCCTGTTTGGACTTATAATTATCATTATTATCAATACTTTAGCTATAAAAAATTATTTAGTATATATATATATTATTATTTTAATCGTTTTAATAACAACAAACATAACAACTGTTGTAGTGTTGTATTTTGTAATATAAAGAAAAATTAGATCCTAATATTTAATATCTCATAATTCTAATTAAGCCTAAAATACACGCATCCGATCGTCATAATATTGTTTATTAATAATTAGTATTATATTTATGATATATTTTATGATTATACATAAAAGTATATTATATTATATTATGTATAATATAAACTCTAGCATAGAATTGTGTATGACTAGTGATTACATATTTGTATAATAAATTATTATAAATAAAAACCAAATATATTTATTATTCATGAGATTGAATATTATGAAAACAATGTAATTGCTATGACTTAATTTATTATAAAATTAGAAGTATTCATACACCAAAAAAAAAAAAAAAAAAAGAGTAGAACTTAAAATCATATTATTCATCCAACTTATGAAATAAATATCTTATTTTATCCACTATAATATTTAAGTTTTTTTTTTAACTTATTTCATATGTAAGACATTTGTGATACACATAAATTTTTATATTGCCCACTTACAATGTTTTTTTTTAAGTGTTCATTCAGTACTGAAATGTCGTATAATTATAAAAAAATAAGATTGGTAATAATTGTATTTATAAGAAATATTAATAAATAATTTAATTATCACATGGTGACATTGATTATTTGGTTAACTAAACTGTTTGGTAATTGCTATTTATTTCAATTGATATAAAAATAATAAGACAAAAAAAAATATATTCTTATTTCATGTATACAATATATTACATTAATAGATTGTAAGGATTTCTTATTTTGTTAATGAAAGGAAATAGCTATGGTCACATACAGACATCTTTTGACAGTAAAGAGGTGTATAAATCGAAAGCAAGAATATGGTCTTTTCTACAATCTTTTAAAAGGGCAAAAGGTAAAAGTGAACTGGCTAAAGTACAAAGGCGTACATCATCGAGGGTGGCGTATGCATATCACACAACATCGGTAGATGCTTTACCGGCAATATCAGACATGTCCCCAATATCAACTTAATATCTATGAAAATACAGAAAATCTTTGAAAACGTCTCAAAGCACAAAAGTGAAGATTTCAAAAGAAGAGCTACCGCAATAATATTAAATAAGATGGGGTTCATCCACCCTTTGTATGTGGACCCACCCGCTCATTTTGAAATTGGACGTGTGGGTCAAAAGAAGTCACGGCGGTGAACTACAAAATAACGCGAGCACTTAGCGTGCACGGCTGTTTTCCAGCCTATCTGCACCGATTCGAAAAACTAAACTCTCCGGCCTGTTGGTACTGTAAAAATGAAATCGATGACGCGTATACCACACCGTTTTCGTTTGTGACGCATGACACACTAGGTACAATAGAACCAGTACCCTATTTGATATTGAAATAACGCCAGATAACTTGAGTTTGGTCGTGTTATTGAGCAGCGAGACGTTTAGAGTCATAAACGGCTACATTCTAGAGGTGCTGTCAAAAAATTAAGACGAAGACAGAAGGCGACGAAATCCCATCCAAATATAAACGTAGTTAAGATAACATTAGCATGTATGCAGAAGACAACGGACAAGACGAATAGAAACCTCTCTTATTGTACCTCATCCTTGTAAATGTAAACCCTTAGCTGATATTGTTGTTTTTCAATAAATTATGGGGCAGAGGGTGAAACGATTAACGTCAGTACTCAGTACCATCCCCAGTCTTCGATTTTAAATGTAAAAAAAAAGTTCGCAATTATTATAACATTATATTTTAAAATCATAGTGATGGGTGTACGGGGATGGGTGACTAGGGTGATATATCATCCTTCAAATCCATAATTTATTTTTGTGTTTTAATGGTTTATTTAATAAATATAACAAAATAGAATTATTTGATAGTATCCGGTCTACGTTCATTGACGGTTATAAATCAAAAAAAAAACAAATGGTAGTATTTGTGTTTTGTAATTTTTTTAGAACGTTACGAGGTTTTTTTGTAAAAATATTTTGCTGAAGATTTACAATTTTGTTTATTTTTCAGTAGACATAGTTCTATAAAAAAAAAAAAAAAACAGTTTTGAACCGATCTCGATAAACACGTGCATCATATCAAAAACGGAGCTTTTTCAATCGTCACTCCGAAAAATAATATCGTATTAAATATACCGCCGGTAAGTCGTAATAATCGCTACTACGTCGTTGTGTTGTGTTAGGAATACTCACGCATGGTGTCCCGGGTAGTAATACTGGTGCCAGGTGGGTTTCAGGATTTCGGCCAACGCGACGGCGTGCAACACCTGAACGGCCACCAAAACCCGCGGCAACATAACGTCTGTGCGGTAGGAATGAATAGCCCTGACGCAGACCACGAGTATACGCTGTACAACAAAACAGGTACTAACAGAATATAATATTACAGTTATACAGTATTATTATTGCCGTACAGTATATTGTGCTGTCGAAATATCACACGTCGGCGAATCGGTCGTACAATCAACACGCGTCGAGAGGGAAGATATGATAAAACAAAAGAAAATCGTCACCTTGCCTATACTGTATTATATTATATTACAAATGTGCGTTAAATATATTATATTTTTTTTTTCGTACAGCCGGCGACAACGATACCTACGTGTATATCATGTGTTAATAATATTATCACTGCGTGCGCGAGACGATCGCATCGGACGGACGGCGTTCGCGATGTGCGGAGGATATTCTCGGAGAATCGGTTTTTTATACGGAACCGGAAAATCGCCGCCGCCCGGACGTATACATTCGCGAACATGACAATACATATATAACGATATCATTTTTTACTTCTTCCACCTCTTCTGCCGCGAAATGATGGGTTTTTATTTTTTATTTTTTTTTTTTTTTTGTTCTCGCTTTACCGGCAACAGCCGTTTTTTAGCCCGGTCGTCGTCTTGACCTTCCCACCAAGGATCCGACGATTGTCAGTCACCGGTGCAATGAGATCGGTAGCGCGTAATACGCGCCTATAATGATACAACGTTATTATAATTCGCCGCGCGACGACGTATCTAATGTTATGCGTATGTGATGACGATGATGATGATAATGTGCGCTCTCTCCCTCGCTCAGCCTTGATTTGTTTACCGCGTCTCGATGACTTCGTTTTCGTGACGAAGTTTGTCTGTATTTTCATCAGTTCGTCACCATAAAAAAAACGAACACGCGCGCTCAATATAATCGTCTTCGCGAAGGTCGAACCACGTGCATATTCGTCCGTCCGGCGATGGCTGGAACCGTCGACCGTAACTATATTACACATCTTTTCATCCCCCCTCCCCCCGAAAACCGACTGGCCGTTCATTTTTCGGCCGAATGCGGGAAAACAGACAATACTAATGTAATTATTGTGACGTTATAATCACTTTAACTTTCCTTTTTCACCTTTCCGCCGGCATTATTAACGCGCTAAACATTCCGGTGAATGCTAAATATCTATAAAAAAAAAAAAAATTTATTTTAAATCATGAAGATCGCCGACGAGCACTAACAATAATCGTCACTGCTCGTTATCATATTATAATATTATTATGTTAACGCGCGTATCATCATCTACACGCGGGTTATTAAATATTTCTATTTTATTTAACGCGGCTGTGCTTTGAAACCTGTAAAACTAATGATATACATTGTCATTATCGTATACCTACCGGTTGATGACGTGTTCAATAATACAATATACGCCGATATCGTTCGTTGAACTTTATTGACGGTTGTGCGTACCTATGTAAAATCAATATTGTAACTTTGATTGGCAACGATAGACATTTGAACGGCACGAGACTTCACACAACTTTATTGAACACGCATTCGAATTTTTCGACCTCTGTGGTATACAATACTGTACAATATATTTCTATTTTAGGTATTCTTAATACAATTTAATAGTGTAGACTCGGTGATGTTAGTAACAAATTGAAATTTAAAAAATATATTTTCTATGGATGTATTGAGTAGATGGGCGTTCAAGACCATATAATGTAGTGTAACCTGAGATAAGTTACATTATTATGGAACCTTAATAATTATTAAAATTATTCAATTAGAAGAAATTTTAAACTACACACCTTAAATAGGCAACGAAAGTATAAAAATTAATATTTTAAAATGTATAATTATGTATTTCAAACGAATAAAATTTTTCAATTTTTACAAAATCTTTATTATACATTTTGTCTTACAATTATTATTTTTATTTTTATGGAATATATAATATAAATAAGTTAGGTGACATAAACGTATCATGGATAACGTTGAATTTAGATGATGTACAAGTCAAATCATAGTTAAGTAGAAACAATGATAAATGCGCATACACTAAATAATTATTATTATATATAAAATTGACAATAGAAAATATATTCAAACGTTGCTAAATATAATATCAATATTCAATTTGTTCATCTATTTGTTAAATATTTAAATATTTTTATAAATAACCTATATCCATATTTTTTTTTTACTTCTTAACACAAATTATACGATAAGAATAAAAATAATATAATAATAATAATAAATATGGGTACAGAATGTCCCGTGACAATTTACCCATTGCAATATCTCCTAAAATAATGAAGATATCACAGTTACAATTTTTTTTAAGACTCACGGGGACAAGGACTACAAGTATTTGATATTTTAATTTAATTTACTGTTTTGATAAAAAAATTATTTTTTATTTAATTATTTAAAAAAAGCCGAAGAGTTTATTTTACTGAAGATTTGGACGTTTCAATATTTTATTTTTATTAATCTCATGATTTTTAATATTTTTTCTAGTTTTGAGTGTCCCGCGCTGTTTTTATATTATTATTAATAATATTATTATTATTATTATTATTATCATATAATCACTAAGAGAATAAAATATAATAATATAGCATCTGAAAATAAATGTAATAAGAACATTATTGATATTTAAATACTCAATATTAATTTGTTTTATCCTTAAATTTTCTTCTAGTTTATACAAATATTTGATATATTTTAAAACAAATTAAATATACATAACATAACGCTTTGACGTTCTATGTAAAAACTCTATGAATTGAGTTGCCTTTGAATGTTAATTCACTTGGTTTTTAATAGGTGAAGTTCACGAATTGAAAAAAAAATAAATCAATATTTTGGAACACTTTATATCACTAAATATAATTTAATATCAGACCTTCGACACGTGTGTAGTCCGGTCAAATCGGGCGACGCTTTTGCGGTGGCAGTAAACATTTTCTCAGGTAAACAAACGTATAACTTCAGGTTTGCGTCCCGACTCATTTCCATGTTTCTCGGGGGTTCAGACTTCAGTTCACAGGTAAACAAAACCCTGATCTGAGCAGAGATCGAGTGTCAAAACTATATTATTATTCTATGTTAATATACTGCAACGTTATCTATCAGTTTGACAGTAATATAATATATTTAGTGTCAGTGGCCGGTGGGTCTGTGTACAAATGATTTGGTGGAAATTCCTTTCTGTGGCTTGTATTTGGATCACGGTTTAAAATAACCACCTTAAATACATTAACGTGTACACAGTGGTACAGTGTACTTTCATTACAGGTATACATCTTTCCATTCAAAATGCATGCTGATAAAGTAAAGAATAAAACAAGACGTGTTATAAAATAAAATTAATTATATATTATATAGGAGACTTGTTTACCACGGGACGTCAGTAAACCCGTTAATGTATTTTTGTTTGCTCACTTAATTTCAATACTCATACAATAAAGGCGTCGTATATAATAATAATATAATATCTTGTTTTGTTTAGTGTTCAAATGTTGTGCTCCGCATTCTACGTTATACAATGTGATCCATTAAAATGTCAATACTCATTATTTCCAAATGTTATTTTTTTTGAAAATTATTTTTACAATATTTAATAGTTATTATTCTTTATATTTTTATATTTTTATTTACTTTGTTTTTGAATGACAACATTTGTAATTTTAAATTCCAAAGCAGAATATTTTTCAAAGTACGTCAGTACATTAAAACCAAATCTTAACAAGTAAATTAGTAACCAATTAGTTATAACTTCGAAGTACTAAAAGTTTAGATGAGCGAAGTTAAGTGGAACAGATGTACCACAAAAATGTTGGTCCACTAACTACTCCGCTAATTTAAACTTTAAATACTTATAAACAACTAATTAACTAGTCCCTTGAAATTATTTTTTATGCATTAAAGTACAGCAAAATATATTCTGTTTTGGAATATGAAATTAAAAAAATTAAATATATGTTTTTTACTTTTTTAAAAGTAAAAAAAAACAACAAATTTGTTGACTTCAAATGACGTCAAATTATTTATCTATAAATACATTTTTTCAAGAGAGCTAAATGTATGTTAGCAAATAATACGTATACTATATAACGGATTATAAAATAAAAAAACATGTTAAAACCGATAGATCAGAATCAACAATATTATCATATAATAATATACTTATATTTTATACATGTATGTTGTATTCGAGTAGAGTGTATTACCAGAGGTTTCCATTTTATAAATCGTTCATAAACATTCTTAGTTGCTTTTCTGAAATATGAAAATAAAGTTTATAATAAAATCGTTGTTGTTTGAGTTATTTAGTATCAAAATAAAATATTTTAAATTATATTTCAAGCATTTGTTTTTTTCTTTGGTCGGATTCGTGAAAGGTTTTCGGAGATAACAACCTCCAATCTTTGTTCAAAGACTGATTTAGTTTTTTATATATATATATATATATATATACATATATATATACATAATTCCACGATAAAATGAACCTTTTCATATTATTTTTTTATTAATATTATTATCATTTTTATTATTTTAAATATTATCATCGGTATTATTATTCTTTTGTTGAATACAATTTCCGAATTGTTTCCGATCACAATTATTATTATAATATGATTGACGAATAAACACTGAGGGTAATGATTACTATTTAGTGGGTAGGATTTTTTTGATTTGCACGCCCATTGATTTATTTTTGCATTATTTGAAAAAAAAGTCTTGAACATTAAAATATTTTTATACACATGAGTAAGAATCAAATCCTAATCATAACTCAATATTTCGAAATACTCGTATTTTAAGTGTTATTACTTTAGCCTAAAATTGTTTTTAATTAAGAAAGAATTCTAAGATATTAATGTTATTTACAATTAGAATTAGAAACCATATAAGCACTCAATCTTTAGATTATAGGAAAATTTTTGTATCAAAAATGTTAGAAAAAATGTTCTGCTTCAATAATTCACACTAGGATCATTGATCGATTCCTGATAAAAATGATAAGACATTTAGACATAAACAAAAACAAAATAAAAAATAAAATTTTTGCAAGACAAAATTAATTTAGCACTTTAAAAAGAATTACGCTGTACCTATGTATTATTTTGACCAATCCATAGAAAATCATAATCAATTAGTCATGCATAATGACCGTGAAAATGAATTAATTTTTTTTTAAGGTCAATGCCACATAAGAAAAACCAACAACACACTTCACTGAATTTTGAATCACTGTATAATAATCAGAAAAAATGGAATTTTTTTAAATGTATAGCCATTACATCTATGCATCAGTTTAAAAACAATGGGGCCTTTTTCGGGTTTATATTGAATTAAAAACTGGACGATTCGAATATATCATACTTAATCATTTTGTTTTATTTAATGTGTTAATTTTTTATTTTTTTAATGGACAGTATAGTTTTTCAATATTAAACAATATTACCGGAATGATAAAATTAAAATTAAAACGAAATACAAAACTATAAAAATTTGACGTAAAAATCTAACAATATAGTTTTTAATTGTAACTTTAAAAGTAGCTTTTGAATTGGCAGTGCGTCAAGTATAACATTATACTCGATAATATACCTCAAGCCCAAAAATAATTTGTAAGTTAATAATTATTATAATTATTGTTTTATAATTTCACGTAGGTTCCTAAATAATAACATGTCTATTACTATGTGTATATATATATATTTGTGTGTAAACGTTTATTATTAATAAGATGTGGATTAAATTTAAATTTAAATTTCTCATGAAGCCATCTATAATAGAACAAAATAATATAATATAATATTATGTTTTCAAACCGGTCGAGCGGTATCTATTGATTATTATAGATAATATCTAAGTTAACGGCTTATTTAGTCACCTTCCCATTTTTACAATAATACATATTGTTTAGAAATCATAAGATTTGATGCGATTGAGTTTTATTCTATTTAGATGTCTAAGCAAATCACTGCTCAGTTGTTGTGGAATACAAAAAACTAAACAATGGGTAGGATTCGAACTCGGCGTATTGCTGTTGTAGGTTGTACGTAATCAATCTATACTAAATAGTGATTACATAGTATTGCGTATTATGTGGCCACCATGGCGTTTTTCGCACATCGAATAATTGTTAAATTATTAATACATTTGGAGTATACTTGGTTTATCAATATACTTCTTGTTACAGTATTAAAATTATTCGGTGAGTAATTATTTTTGGAAAGTAAGATTCGTGCAAGGATAATGAGGTGCTTATTTTGTATCTGTTGTTATTTTTTGATGATAGTCATATTTAATTTTTATTTTATACGAGCGTAATTTTACTTTTCTAAAATAAATTGCAAAATATATAATTAAATATGATATTAAAATATATTATCTGGTTCAGTAAATTTTAAATTTTGAACATTGGTTTGAAGAGTAAAAAAAAAAATAATAATAGGGGGGATATACAGCGTGTCCCGCGATGTAAATCCTCCCGGGACACCCTATATATGCGTAACAAATCCATGTAGAAAACTTGAAATCGTTCAGTCCTGCAAAACTTTTTTTTTATCTAATAAAAAATGTATTTAGTTTAAAACCTTGTTTAAAATAAAATAAATGTAAGTGCATTTTATGGACACGTTTTTTTTTTTATTCTTGTGGCAAAAAAGTATTTTTAGTGCATCAAATTCACGACCCTAAATATGAAATTAGGTAGCAGTTCAAAATTTAGAAATTTCGAGTCATAAAAACCAATATTTTATGAATAAATAATAATTATTGAAAGTCCTATTTACCTTTATCCTTTCAAATTCAAACGTTGGGATCGATGTTTTCCAAAGTAAATATAATCTATATACTTATATTTACTATTCCTGATATCACACACACAAAAAAAAAAAATAAACATATTGTTTTATTTACTGTATTTATGCCTTAGTATATCGAAAACTATAAAAGGCGTTGAAGTAATTTCAAGATGAAAAGATACAAGATCTCTTTTCATAGAAACAGAAAGCAACATAAAAAGAGGGAATTGTGAAAATAAACAAAAACAGTAAATATACGTATAATCTAAGTGTTCTAATATTATCGCGCAGTACGTCATTATCAAAATAAAAAACGTAAAACAAACGAATGCGAGCGCAATACTGTTTTAATTAATATACACTTTTATTCATCTTTTACTATAGCCACGAATCACGATACAAACGATAAAAATGTATATTGAATATACGTATATACATAATATCTGCCGAAATAACTGAAGACAGCATGAAAATAACAGTACATTCGATGCGCACTATCAAACATCGCTAATTCGCTTATTTATTGTTAAGCTAGAATAAAAAAAAACAGCATATATATTTTTTTTTAATTCTCTCTCGAAACCATCCAAAATCACAAAACAAACGACTATGCGTCTATAACCGTATTTTCAACGAACAATACTATAAACCCGGCGTTTCGTGTTACGAGGGCTCGAACGATTCCGAATACGCAGTGTACGTATAGTATAGGTACGACACGCGTATATCATCTTGTAATCAAACTGCGTAGGTATTCGACGGATCATCGCGAAAAAGAAATCGAACGGTTCGCCGGAGAAGCCTGTGACTAGTTTTGTTAACCTTTGATTGTATTATTGTTTGAGTTGGCCGTTATATTTTGCGGTAACTACGTGCTTCCGATTAACGCCAATACGGTAATAATGACATTATGTGAATAATTTCAACAGGACTCGTCGTAGTTGTCCTCGGGTCGTATACGAAAAATGATTGTTATTACGCACAACGTATTGTTATAATGATCTCCGTGCAATAATTATCTTTAATGCCTCCGCCGTAGGATTCACGCACCGTGTGCCTAAGTAAGGTACACCCGTCATGGTTTATCTGAAACTAGCAGTTTGTCCACAAGAACAAAACCCAAGGTCCGTGCACTACCTCCGCCGGCAGCCAAATGTAAATAACAATCAACCCGTCGCAATAAATACCGCGTTTCAGTCGTCGTAGTCCTGTAATATGATGTATGCGAATTGAAATGATTGCGGTAATAACGATAATTTAATGACTCGGTGTCTCGATCGTTGAATAACTATGAAACACGAAGCGACTTATTATTATTGTACACAAGACTGTATAATATTAACGGTCCCGTATTATTATAACGACTGTTCTTCCCTAGTTCTAATGTTATACTGCACGTGATCGGTGTCCTAGGCATTGACATTATCGTTGTTATCGTAATAAATTATTAATCTTCATTTACTAGTGATTAATCGTGAACTTAAACTCAAATCCTACCTTTGCAGCGAGTTCGTCCGTTGCGGAGTTAAAGTCACTATCCGTTACCAAAAATCCCAAGTGGTCACCCATCTACGAACTCGTACCACGAGTACCTGTCATTTATTATCAACGTGATATATCATTATATTTAACCACCTACCCACTCCAGCTAATAATTTAAAACCAAATATAAACACTTACGGAGAAGCAAATAACTGTTGGAATAAATTTGTTTTATTAAAAGTATTCTCATTTTTATTTTATTTTTTACTATTGATAGTCTGTTTATTTTTTATCACTTGAATTTAATTTAAATAATCCAGAATTCAAATATATAGAACCCTTCTATACAGATCATCTTACTTGACACCCCGTTTTACGTGAAAATCGTCTTCTAATATTGATGTTTTAAAATTAACTTGAATAACTATAAATTGATAAATAATACTTTTTACTATATAATATGACCCGTATTAGAACATTGTTATTGGCACATTAAAATATTATGTATAACAGCTAAATTAATAAATTATGTAAGTTTGAGATTTTTGAGGTTATGTTTGAATACTTATTATTGCTGATAAATTCATAGAAACGGAGATTACAAATGTAAAAGGGAAAATGTTAAATGCCATTGAAAACGTAGATCCGATATCAAATTAAATGACTTGAAGTTTAATGTTTCGTTTTAGTGCACATACGAAATGTCAAATTGAAGATAATTGTGTTTTATATACCAGACGAGATTAGATTTCATGACGTTCAAAATCCTTTCAAATTGCTTAAAAGCCTTAGAAATTTAATTTACATTTTCCAATATCTTTAATTTTCTTTTGTGTTCATCGGCTATTGCATTTAAATAAAACGTAACAGCAGTACTACGTTAGATCAGTGTCAAATATTGTTAGAGCACAATGTACTTGGAATTATTTCAAAGTTATGTACGCCTTTTTATCGATATCAAACCGATTATACTATTTTTGTATTATTTTAAGTTTTATTTTAAATGAGGAAAATTTGAAATAAATAAATAGATATAACTCTGTTTATATTAATAAGTTAGGTTAAGAAATTGAAATAATATTCAGTAGTATAGACAATATAAACTATTATGGTAGATTAAATCACATATGGTAAACCTCACCTTACAATGTGCTTTGTACGTTAAACGACATCACCGTGTGTTTAGTATTATTAAATTGTTTTAAATTTAATACAAGATTTATAAATTCTTCACGAGAACGGTATCTACATTCAATCATTAATCTATTAATTACGGCACGTTCAAGATATTATCTTATTATAGTTGTATAGTTCTAAATCACAGCTTACAGATAATTACCTAATTAATATTGTTCATGTTTTTAATTGTAATTAGCATTGTATAATCGAACAAATAAACAATTTACAGATTAAAAATAAGAAATTCACTCTAAAATTACACATGCCACTTGCTTTTGTCATACTGATTTACATGGTAAGCTGAACTATGATCGATTGAGGAAGTTCATGATATTACATTTTAAGATTTTACCAAATTATAGTTTTTATTATGGATTATGAATTACTATTATTATCGCTTAATACATTTTTGAATTTATAAGTACCTTTCTGAAAACGGATATTTGCGTTTTGTTCGAGGGAATAAGACAAAAAATCAAGAAATCCTTATCATTAATAAGATTTTCAAAGAAAAAATCTTGTTTTACAAGAAAAAAAAAGTCAAAATAAAGCTTTGATCATTTTTTACCTTGGTACGTGCCGCAAGAGGGAGCTTATGTGTTTAACAGCAGTACACATATTATGCACCATTTTACAAACTCGGGCGGGTATGGATACTATGCCCCAGCGTTCCCCGTTAAAGCGTAAATCCTTATACTGATTTCCACGAAACAAATGTCAAAGGATCCCAGTTAATCCCGGCGAGAATCGTTGGTATAAATTGTCGAATTTTGGGCAATGTTGTACCGAACTAATTGTGCCAAATATTATCAGAAACCCGTTTCCACCGATTCAGTAGGTTATGGCGTCTTTAAACCGAAATATTAATTAGTATAAAAGTATGTAACGCTTAATATTGAGAGATTTTATAATATATATTTTTTTATAAATATATATTATAAAATCTGTAAAATTGTGAACAATTTTTATTAAAATTATGCAGAGAGAGTACCAATAATATGGAAATATTGATGAAATCATATTGACATCGAACACTGTCTATAGTTAGTGCGTTTATACTCGTCGAGATCCGTGAAATTTATTTTATTCTCGTGTGTACGATATATCTTGCAGTGTCTATATTTCTAACACGAATCCTGCAAAAAGTTCTTTGACACCTACCCAAAATAATTAGTTTCCATAGAATGGTCTGCATAACAATCCCGATTAGATGGCTCTGCATCCGAGTCCGAGTATAATAATTAGTAAATTTCGTGAAGGCTCGCGCAGTAATCAGCTCACGCAAAGAACGGATCCGAAGTAAATCGTCCACAATGTTGTTTGTGTACGCAACACGACAAGTTGCGAGATAAAAATTAAACAAATCACTTACAAAACTATTGTAGTACTATTGTAGCTTACATATTATACAAAGTGACCATATTCACGCACTGTCTAGTGACGAGCTATGTTATATGTTTTTTAAACAACACTACATGTTTTTAACAGATTTTATATTTCAAAACAAAATAGTTTTATCGAAATGTAATGGGTGCAAAAATAATACCAATACAATATATTAAAATATTTGTTGTGAATAGCTGTTTAAATAAAACTAACTGAGTGGTGTATCACATTTTTTTCATCTCAACCAAACTCACAAATAAAAACTAGCTTACCGTATGACGACATTATATTGTAACGTTAAAATGTAGAAATTCTCGTGAAAATATTCCCCTCTGTAATGACACGAAATCAATATGTGGGTGGTTGTCGTGAACAAAAATGAAGAAGAAACCAAAACACATGATAAAAAAATAAACCAAGTGAGTCCTAAGAATTGGTTAGTTTGGTAGTTTCAAAATTATCACTTTGGATTTCCAGTTGCGCAAACGCTTACTGTGCGTGCAACGTGCAGTGCGTCTGATGCCTACGTCGTTTGTACCTAAACAAATTAAAAATAAAATTTAAAGTAACGATAACGTCAAGCAATACACAATGCGTTTATTGTTTTCTTTTGTCCTCGAACAAATTGTCATTAAGAAATCTTGTTAGCGAAAATCAGTCGGTGAGAGTTTTCGTCTGAATATTGCGAAAGTCCGACTGCAGGACTTATTAACTCCGTCCGTATCTAATCGTCGTGGTATCGTGAATTATTATCACGAATGGGGCTGTCATTCTTTTAAACGAAAAATTCTCAACGATTTACCCGTTTTAAAGCTGTTCGATATAATTTATTTTATCGCACCTACACATCTTAAAATGTTAACATTTGCATTAACAAAATATAAAGTGACGATTATCGTAATAGTATATTAACAAGTAAAATATAAGTGTCGAATTTCAAAAATTTTGATGGTGCCTTCAAAAAAAGCAATTAAAAAATTCTACACGTTATTTTGAAGAAAAAAAAATCTATTCTAATTTAACGATAGTAATCACTAGCTGGTGACAAAATAAAGTTTTAAATAATTTATACATTTTGGCAGGGGCATAATTAAGGGGTGATGAGAGAGATAGATCTCCTCAGAGGCCAGAGTCTTATTTTACTATAATTTTTGAATATTTATAATTTAATAGTAATCCAACTATATTATTATAAATAATTGTGTTCTTAATAAAGTTTAAGGTTTTTTTTTTTTTTTAGTGATAAAGTTTACAGTTTTCTACTATAAAATTTTAATTTCCCTTCTTCCCCCGAGGAAAATTCCTTATTAGTAATTACGCCATTGCATTTTGGCCTACATATTTTCGTTATAAACGCATGTACCTATTATATAATAATTCTACGACAATCAAGTATATATATATATATAAAATATTAGTCATATGAAGGTTAAAAAAAAAACAATTAAATATTAAATACCATTTAATAAGAAAATACATAAATATTATATTTAAAATAAAACTTTCTGAACATGTATGTATTAATACAGTTGGCACGTTTCGAGTTGAATAATTATAATACAACTTGGTCGTTATAATTTTATGTGATTTATAATAATTGATAATCATGAGATAAATTATTCTCGGAAAAGCTTCGATCCCTTAGGATTTTCTTATTATTACAATTTTATTTCAGTATGTTATCTCGGCATAAATAATGTAAAACTTAGATTACTCGAATTTTGACGTTGGTAAATTTGATCCTACATAATATACGTGATAATAATATGACTTTTATCCGTGTGCTATCGGCAAACGGACTGAATATGAATGAAATGAAAAAAAAAATACAACACAATTATTGATATATTGTATAAAATAAAATAATTTTTTTTTCGTAAAACCTCTTAAATAAGTAATAATAACGCTTATATACGGCACGGTAATAATTTTTTTTTTGTACATATCACCGCATAAATTGTACGTACATAATTAACGAATGATATTGTTCGCCCTACAGGACGCGAATCATCGCCCGTTTACGAACGATAAATAATCGTACCGTTGAACTTTAATAATAGTAATAATTGTAACGTATTAGTTGAAAACTGTCGGCCGGCCTGATTTATGCACGCGCCACGCGCGTATTGTAATTATTATTGTTATACGAGTGGTACGAACAGCGACCGCGGTGGTTCCAATACCGCGCACCCTTTGTACTGCAATATTATAATATAGGTTACTCATTAGACCGCCGCCGCTGCCGGGCCCCCTCTGTATACGTGCCGTCGTAGTGTAACCCACAGGGTGAGTTTGGGCGCGTTCCGGATAAAACCATCATCACCTATACAGCGTTTGAGAATCGAATCGAAAACCCATGTTCGCATCCTCTTGCCGTACATGTGCGAGATTTCTAAGTGCCCGGTGGTCATATCGCTTTTAATCGTCGACGCGACGTTGCAATGGTGCTCAATCTATAGACAAGGGCGCCCGCAGAAATATAAGCCGGGGGAGGGGGGGAAAGAGGCAAAGTCAAAAGTATAAAATAAAATCCTTAAGCCATGCAAGCAGGAAATAAAACAATTAATATATTTTGAGTTTTTTAAACTAAAATAGCGGAAGGGTCATGCCCCCCCTGCGGACGCCCTTGTCTATAGGCGTGTATAGACAATCTGCAGGATGTGTTACATAGGATAATGATATGTGTGATATTATATATCCTAGCCAGGTACTCTATACATTAGAATATTTTCGTCCCCGAAATCACGACCCTTTTTTTATAGGTACGTCTCCCACGAGATTTATGCGATTATCCGCACTCGTCCGGCGTGCGTGACGCATCGATACCTATACTGTGATCCTGTGCGGTGACGAAAAGTCTGCCGGGGGATTACGTTGTTCTCCGTTGAAATAACCACTCGACGAGGATACGAGGACTTTTCAAACAAGGAATTGAAAATCCCGCGTTGGCTAACCGCAATACTGCAGGTTCTCGATTTCACTCATTATTGTGAGATCGTCTACGACGTTTTGTAGGGTGTTTATATGAACCCACTGTGTGACGTGTAATGTTCGAGTGGCGGAGAGAGTGCGTTCGGATCGAGAGCGAAACGTACGGTTATTCGTTTTCGGGTTTTCGCATATTCCGTTTCTATCGACGACAATAATAATTTATGTTCCTACGTGATATAAATATCGAATTCTCGGGCAATAATAACAGCACCGAAACGCGTTGATGACGGTTTGGCTTCCGATTGATCTGATACGATAATGTTAGGTAGGTGCCTACACCTGTCTACCTATATATTATTCAGGTTAAACACATGTATATGCGTAGGGCGTATCAGAATTACACGGCAGACACGACGAGGGTGCGTATAATATGGTACGGCCTCGAGTATTATGTTACTCCGGTGATAACAATTTACTTTTCCGAGAATTTCTCAATGTCGACTTTTAATGAACGCGAACGTAATAATACAGGTATTAAATAACGTTCGTTGGAAACCGACCGGTGATTGGCGAAAACGTATTCGCCAGCACGTCCGTACATTTTCATTTTTCTGACGAATAATTACATCATATTATAATATTACTAATAAGTATAAATATTTGTTAACAACGATAATACTGCAATGATATACATAAATGTATTTTTTTTTTTTATTTAATCCTAACAAATTACAAACAATAAAATAATATAACTGTTTCGTACAATCAAAAATAAATAAATCATAATACACTTACTCGTGTATAATATGGGTATTATTATAGTATAATTTACGTCATTATTCGCGATAAATATGATAATTAAATATACGGGAAAATGTTCAATCGCAAGAAAAGCTGTCTGCACTCAAATGTTACATAAGTAGTCATTAGAATTGATTTTGATAACAATAAATAATTAGCGTGACCGCGTGTGCTGCAGTATGATAGTAAATTTTATAATCCAATACGTTACATAAATTCTAAGGAATTTTACACACTGATATGCAAAATCACATTTTATAAGTGAATTTGCTTACTGGCGTTTCATCTTCAATATTTTCATTTGTATAATATAAAAAAAAAAGGCCGGATAAAATCTCAAAGCGTGACCTTTCTTTTCAGTGATATATTATAATAATATAAAATATTAAAAGTTTATAATATTTAAATTGGAAAAGTCGCAGTCGATTCGAAAAAAAATAAACCGTATATTATAATATTAGAACTCAACGATGTATATGGATTGGTGGACAATCGTGATTATAAACATTATGCGTGTAATAACGTTTAATCGAACACAAAATATATACATTTCAAAAAACGTATAGGTACACGATCGGGGAGCTTATTTATGCTTTACTGGCACAGTAATAAAACTTTATCGGCTTTAGGAAAACCGACTAAAGCGTAACGACCCGAGTCTATTTGAAACATGACGTAGGTATATGTGTATGCCTTATCCCATGCCTACGAATTGGATTGCCGCGTCAATCGTTGTTTCTATATTAAATTTGTGGGCCGCCTACACTTGCCAAAAAAACGCATTCGATTTCGCGTCCGGAAATTCTCGAACCGCATTGCACTCGTCTCGATCAATCAGTATATACCCTCGTTCCGTTGCATAATAATATTATAATTATCCGTTGCCTCTAAACACCGGGCACTGTTACTATTCTGCGGGGTTTTCGTTTCTCTGTGCAATCGCATCGCGCATGATAAACGCCGGGCAAAGTATTTCGTATTCCAAGTTCAAACTGGAACATTCGCTAAAGTATCTCCTCTGCTCTTTACGGTCCGTCTATACTCAGTCTACACTCAAAGGGTACAGATCTGCTCTGCGGGGCCTTTCGACAGATTCTTAATCGGTCGAGAAGGGTTTAACGCACACACCAACCTCGCGATTGCAACCTTGTCCGCCTGCAATCTCTATAAACTCATACATACGACGACATATAGGTGCGGCAGACATTTCAAACTTTCTAAACTTTTATTTGATAAAATATATTGACTTGAACATTTATTTCAAAGCCTCTGTCGTTCAAAATAGAGCCATCACTCCAATATGTGTATCGTATTCTTCTGCAAGTTGTTTCGTTAAGCTCCTATCTTCGCCGTACGATAAATAGGTAGGTATTGCCCATAGCAAGATTTAAGCAGCAGCGCTTATAAACGTATAAACAACACTCGATGATATTATTACGGCATTGGACTGTATTGATCGTGAAATACGAATCACCTGACATGTACGAAAATATACTGAAAACAACATAATATTATAAACATTATACTCATCTATGATACCTGTTTTCTCGACTATTTATAAAAAAAAAAAAAAACAGTTATACTTTGGAAATTCTAGTGTACCTATTATCCGATACATAATAATAATATATGTAGGCATCGTAATAGTACACCGTATTACACCGAAATAATATTTTAATGGTTCGGTGCCAATATCGACATAGTATATAATATACATGTATTGGGTAACCTATATCAATGTGTATCATAATACGCTGTTCTCTATTACCCCCACGGGCGTAATCACTATTAAAGAAATAAATAACAACCTTCGCGAGTTTTGTATATGTAATAATAATAATAATAATAATAATACGGTATAAAGTAATATCGTGCGGTGTACATGCCATACGGTCTAGGAAACCGATTTCCGCCGGAAGGCACTGCGGTAGTTGCGGATCGTTATTTTTACGTATAATTCTTCAACCCCGTTCTCGAAACAGGTATACGCGTTACACATACCTGTGTATATCTGCCCCGCACACGACAACTATATTATAATAATACTACATTATTACTACCTAGTCTCGTTTTTCGCCTTCTGCAAAAATATTCTCTCCGCTATCTATCTATTGCATTTCGCAGCGATAACGACGACGACGGGACGACATCACAACCCTTCTGCTGAATGTATAACTCGTGTAATACCTATGACATGGCTGTTTTGTTCCACTTATTCGCACACGATACTGTTATTATTATGTCACGAAATTCCAAGTATCCCATATTCCCGTGTATGCATTATTTTATTATATATTATTGCATAGCTACCCTAATTTACCAAAAGCATTATTGTGTTTAAAAAAAAAAAAAATGTCTTCTTATAAAGACATAGCTGGAGATACGTATAACTTACAATTTTTAGCAAACATTGGTTGTTTTTTTTTAATTTGTCATCAGAAGTTATGGTTTTTTAAGGTTTTAGTTTCTCAGTGGAGCATTATTTTATATTTTTAGCGTTACCTCCATATAACTATTTACTATTCCGGCTAACGAAAAATTTGTGTATGTTTCTGAATAGACTTTTATATTAGAAAATGCTCCGAATTTCAATATTGCATAGGATTTTCAGTAGAAAATTCATTCTATTCTATACTTTGAAATGATTAAAAGTAAACATTTCCAACTGATTTTAGAGAGAGTGATAGAGAAAAACCTGATAAACCTGTTACATTTACTTAAAATTTGTTTTTCACAAAACCGATCTTATTTTTTTGTTATAATTTCAAAAAGAATAACCATACAGATATTAATAGTTGATATTTTCATAAATATTTAAATATTCAATTTCTAAGCAGGTATGATAACATTTTTAAAATATTATATTATATTATAGTTCATTAAAAACTATTTACATTTGTGATAAAAAATAACACTATGTCTTAAGTTATTTTTACTGCAATAAATAAATATCAAAAGTACAGTCACCAATTTTTTTTATACAAGCATTCAATGTAAGTTCAAATATTCACGACATATTTAAACAAAAAAAATAACGATTTTAGTTATTTTATTGAAGTTTAATAAATATATCGTAGAGATCTGAAACTTTTAACTTATATACTTTTCACAATACTGATTTTAGTGTGTATCTATGTGTAGTAACATTTTCAAAATATTTGGTTATTTGCTTTATGGTATCCCTTAAAAAGTTATGAACTAATAATAGATAGTAGTATATATATATTTTTTTATTCTTTCAGAAAGATAATGTTTACACGGAATAAAAATAAAATTAGTTATATGGATAATTAACAAAACAATTACAATTATTAAAAATTATATTATGTACAATTTGTTTTTGATCAACAATAAATTCAAATTACTTTACTACAAATAGTAAAATAAATTACTAATAGTGTTATAAATATATAATAAAGTACTTCTATATCCCTATAAAATAATGTAGATTGACAAACTATACACATATATATATATATATATATAATGCTTTATTGCCAGTATATATTTCATACAATCTCTGCTCATAATTGTTTTTCATCGTTGGCAATCATTTATCATTAAATTCAAATTTAACACTCTGTTATAGTGACTATTTCAATGACGATGTATGCAGCAATAGTATACTCAATAACTCGTAAACAATTACGTACATTTTGGCAATTGTTAAAACAATAACTGATATCAGATGTTAAATAGATAGTTTTTTATTATTGTTATCAATAATCGTTTAAAATGTATATGATATCGTATTATTAGTAGATATATTGAAATATGTGGCCACTGGGATAACATATGCCATTTTTTCTCGTATAAAATACATTGATATAAATACTTTAGTCTACACATATAAAAACACGAAAATCAACGTTTTACAAGTGTATTCATTTATTTATATGTATTCTCTGTGGACAAATAGCGACTTTACAGTGTCGGAGATACCTCGAGTATAAAGCCGTTTGGATTTCGTTGACCACCCGCACAGATTTGAGTCGTAAGTTTCCGGCTTATCCCAACTCGGTCAATTTTGTGAATAGAAAAAAAAACTTTTTATACAAATATGCATGAAAATGAAAATAGAGTATGTACACGATTTACGTATTACGTGGAATAGAGACGCGTACTTCGGTACCCCGGTTGTTCCGCGACCGCCCGTAAACGCCGCTTCAGCGGAAGGCCCGGTCCGGTCGAGAAAAATATTCCAATTGTGTATGCGTCTTTCGGCGATGAATCGCGTTCACTGTCCGTATAATAATAATGTGATAAGACCTAATGCGCGCGGCCTAGGCACGAGTACGGTGTGCGCTATTACTGCGTATAGACGCGGATATCACTATCGTATTGTGTGTGTGTGCGTGTGTGTATATATACATACATGCGTTCGTTGCACTCAGACGAAGAAAATATTTTATCTGGAATTAGTACCTGGGCGGCACGTGAAATCGTGATCGCGTTAGAGCGGAAAATGTGCTCACGCCCGTTTCACATAAACGCGCGCGTTTTACATCCCACGTAATAGTACAACACGTATGTACAGAGGGTAGGTGTACGCGGCGGCGAAACTTTCGCACTCGCGGGGGGGGATATCGATTTCGCGATATAATCTCGCCGAGGAGTGGCGTGTGTGTGTGTGTGTGTGTGCGTGTGCGTGTGAGAGTAGTATAATATTTTCGCCCCGGCGTTGTGAACGTGCACGCGCGCGTTCATTGAAATGTACGGATACAATTTTATCGGAACTTCCACCGCCCCCCCCCGCCCCCGCTCACCCATCGCCCCGTGTGCCGTGTAACATTTCACACGCAAATATTATATTATATTATATTTTCCACTCTAATGTAAACAAGCCTTATGAACGAGGAGACGTCGTCGTTTTATCATAATATCTCCTCTGCGCCGCCACCACCGCCGTTTTCTTTCACTCTGGTTCTCTTATATTATATGTCCTATTGCTCTCTCCGTCTCGCTCCGTCTCTCTTTCTCTCTCCCCGCGAGCGCCCGCGCGCGTGTGTGTATCTCCGACTGTCTCGCTCTTCCCCTCCCCTCCCCCGCTCCGCCGTCTTTTTCACGGGACGTCGTCGGTGGAAAACGACGCGTTTCGCGTTGACGAAAACTCCGGTCGGGTCGTCGCGATTAAACGGCTACCGTGAGTGGCGCGGGCTGTGGACGGGGGATGACATCCCATGCATGTGCTATATTAATACATGCGTGTTGTTCACCGACTGTGTGTTCATATATATTTATATGTAATATATTATATATATATATGTGTGTGTAGGAATAAAAATAATGATGTAACCGTATGTAAGAGTATATCACACACGTCGTATATGTACAAGAATTGCATTGTGTCGGGAAACTCTATGTATATTTCACGTCGGTATATACGCGTGCATGCCGATGTGCGATTCGTCGACGTTCGAAGTCTCGTTTTTCGGTGTTTTTTCTTCTTCTCGGAAACAAGATTTTTTTTTTCCCTCTCGTTATTGATTTTAATTACACCCCCCGTAGAAACCGGCGACAGTAATGGTTTTTTCCCCGACGGTAACATAACGAACGCCATAAATATTCCCAATATTCAATGGTATTAATTTTCTCCTATATATAGGTATAAACATAGCGATTAGACTATTCGCAGTCGAATTTGCTATAGATCACACAGATACAAATATTACAGTAACCCGCAATGCAATTGCGTTTAATATAATATCAAAAAAATAAAAAGTATGAAAAACATATTATTTCATATTTTAATCGTTTCAGACTTGTAGTGCCATTACTGTAGCCAACAGTTTGCGTTCTAAATAAATATAATGTTTTACCGTGAAATATCTCAGTTTAATATAAGCGAAATAACATAAAAAACAAATGAACAGATAACAAGTTTATCCGTATTTTCAATAGTTATACACCTTGAAGATAATGCTTTAATTCACGACAGTTTAGCTATTCGTTTATTTATCTTTATCTATTTTTTATTCTCAACAATTCAAATCCAAAACATAATATTTTTCTTATGGGTAAAAAGTAATGGTTAGAGTTAAAGTTGCTATTTTGTATTATTATTTCTAGAGCATGATATTATTACTTCAATATTTATTAGTTAGTATACCTACTTATATTATATATTTATGTATATATACATGAATAGTAATTTAAAGAGGTATATTGTATATGGCATTAAATTATGACGAGTGCATCAATAGAATACCACAATTTATTTACCCGTATATACCGTATTTGTTATTCCTCTATTCATAATATCTGTATAATATTATCTCCGTTCGTTTAACGGTTCATTTGTTCACTTATTTACAAGAAACTATACAAACCATCTAGAAACATTGTGTCTGCGATATCGATTATTATGAAAGAACCAGACTGCGGTAAAATTATGCTGCACATAAAGTATCAGACTGGTGCCGTTTGCCTCGCGTTCTACGCTATCAAAATGTTTACTCGTGGACGAGTACCGATTATTGTATATACAAACATAAAATCGCGAATTACTCTTATCAGGATTTTTCTAAATACGTCGACGTCAGATGCGTATTAACCCAACTCAGCAAAGCCACTTTCAAAGTCCGCCACTGAATTCGTTTTTGCAACACAATAAATTTAAAAACGGTATACATATAATAATATGTAAGTCAGTAATATTGCGCGTTTTGTTTGAAATACCAACATGTTTGGACGCCAAACGATAATAATATGTCAAAAATGTTTTATTTTTAAATAAAAACAAATATTACGCACTCACAATTTATAGGCATGAGTTTTTTTCACGAAAAGTTTTTAACAGGACAACTATGTATAGTAGAATGTATATTTCATGAATTCATATTGTATGTCCGCGACCAAGTGACGTGTCATGTTATGATGTCGTGTGATACGAATTAAAAAAAAAAAGTTTCTTAATTTTGAATATAGCTGGATTTAAATAGCAATAATAATTAATACCGAGTTGTTTGAAGATCGTTCGTTTTGAATGTTTTATATTTTTATCCAATTGTTCCGTGTGATGGCGCCCGTTTTGTGTAATACGACTATTACAGCGGTTATATTAGTGATTACACATTAATCGGTTTCGTGTAAGACTATATTATTATATTCCAACGCGCAAAATGTTAGTAACATAATAACGTTATCATAATGAGCTGAATATTCCGCTCATCTACTGATGATATTATAATATCGTTGTTCGCATCTCGTCTTGTTTTATTATTGATATAAAAGGAAAAGAAAAAGAACAGTTTTAATAGACGTTAACGATTTATTTAATAACGTATTTAATAATGATAAACGTCGCTTGTTAAATTACACGTTTCAAAGTTATAATTCATTTTAATAGTTTTTATGTGGTGACGGCGATGATGTGGCGACGAGACGGTCGAGTGGGAGGGGGCGAGAGAACTCGAATCAAAATTAACACAAAACAAATAGCGTGTTTTACGGTGCAATATTTATCTAATGCGTTAAAATCTCGTGAACCGTTATAAGTGTATAACCTAACCGCGACACAATAATAATAATATATATATATATATATATAATGATAACGATGTTATATTATTATTATTATCGTCGCAAAATCTTTTCCTAGCGCACGGCCATTAGCGACGGAACAACGAGAGAGAGAAAAAAGGAAAAGCGCCCTATACGCGAAACCGAAATCGTCACGTGAAGTAATCTCTACATTATTATATTGGGTTATGTTGGCTCAAGAGAACGATGTAGAAAATTTGTGCGGTCTGAGCGTCTATACGGCGGCGCGTGGTGTATATTATACACAATAATAATAATAATAATAATAATATAATAAAATCCGTTTCGTAAAAAGCGAGTCGTACACGGAGGTTAAGCCCTGTTACAGCTCCCCGTGCATTATACTCACACGCGAACACATTCATAATATCACACGTATATATATATATATATATATATTATGTATATGTAGTAATAAATTCGAAGAACGTTGCAATTGTCGTCGATTCGTTTTTCATTCCAAAGTTTTAAAACTACATTACGCGTTCACATATTATTACCGCAGCGTATCGTTTTAAACCCATTGTTTGTACTGTTAGTGTTTTCCATACTGCATTCGTTGGATGCGAATCGTAAACAAAAATGATAACAAACCTTTTGCGACGTATTATCTGCACACAGGTTCATCTATTCGTTGATACCTATAAGAATTGTATGACGTTTTCTATGAAAACAGTAATGATCGTGACACATTTTAGTGATTCTGCAAAAGAGAGAAAATTGTGTAGTTTAATAAACCATAGTAATAATATGACAAATCTGCGAAAAACAATCGTAAAACATGAATTAAGTCAACAAAAAAAAAAAATAATAATAATAATAATAATTTAACTAATTAATGTAAAAGCTATAAATTATAATCATTTTATAATAATTGAAATCTTATTATATATTATATAAAAAAAACGATTAGTAAATTAATTTAATATTTTTTTTATTAAAAAACCGCGTGAGGTTTTTTGAATCCCAAAATAATAACCATCATCATCATTATAACTTCTTATTATGAAGTTCCTTAAACAATTTGTTTTTATTCACAAATCGTATAACTAAATAGCTATTATCTTATTCATAAACAATTAATTCTAATTAATTTTAAATATTTACCAAAAATTACATTTATTAAATTAACTAATTAAAACCGAAAATTTAAAAAATAATAAAGCATGAATATTAGAAATAATACCAATCATACAATTTTTGTCTTATTGATAAAAACGCATAACGAAACTCTGGTATATTGCCAATCAGTTTCAAAAATGTATGTTACGCTAATAAAAACTAAAATATAAAAAAATTATAGTGATTAAAAAACAGTACAAGCTATATAATAATGTAAACTAAAATATTTAACAAAATATTATATTTTATTTATAAACCCGAATAATTGTAATTATTTAATTATGATTATACGAATAAAATAATATACTGTGGTTATTTACCAAATAAATACAACACCCACATTAATTAAGCGAATACTGAATGATGAGAATTGAAACATTGATGAATCCATGACACCACAAAATTTCGCTACAAAATAAATTCCATTTTCTTGAGTGAAATTCGCAATAATATTATTTAGAATGTCATGACACCAGCAAAAACAAAAAAAAAAAAACCGCCTGCAATATAATAAATATAATATTTTGTATACAAGAATGCATATATATTGCTATTTACGGCCATATCAGGAGTAAATTATGTTTGAGATATAAAATATGTCAACGATCTTATAGTATTATCATAATAATGCTAATAATTTAACTAATAACCAAGTAATAAACCATTCAATGTAAACAATTTTTTTATATATTAATATTAATGATAATTTATTGTTATTTTTCATATGGCATTTCACTAACCTATAAACAAAATAGTCATTTTTTGATACGGTTAAATGCGATGTTTAATACTTTAGTTTAGTTGCAAATCGATAGACTTTTTATTTGCACTAAATATAGGTTAAAAGTAAATTTTAACAAATTTTAAATATTTTAAATATATTAAAAAATGCATACATTACGATTATATGATTACCTATTTAACAAAAATGTATATATAGGACACAATTAAACAATTTTTCGTAAGACAAATAACAAAGATTATATTAAAAACATATAATGTATATGTATAACGTGATATCCTCGTTATTGCAACGATTCAATCATAAGTTAACTTTGATGACACTTAAGTTAAAGAATTTTATAGATCTAAAGCACATATCTATTATCTACCGGTGTAGATTAATTTTAATACAATTTTAAAACATACATTACACTGCTATTCTTCCTTTAAAAAATTCCACTAATCAGCATACCATTAATGTATACTTTAATATTTACACAATTATACTTAGTATTCGTTATCCCATATAGAAAATATTAAATAAAACACTATATATATATATATGTATGTAGAAATACATTCATTATATTCTTTATAATTTCCATTTCTAACTTAAAAATAAATATTTGTCATTATATTTTCATCTTAGAATAGTTTTCTAATAATAATAAATGATTGGCCTATTTTTAGATCTAAATCAAAATACCTATTGTTGTAATAATAGTTGAACATGTTTATGTTAAATTAACGCAAACTATATTGATCAATAAATAACATTATCCTCATTATTATAAAATTAAAAATAAAGTAACTAAAACACTTTCTGTTTTAGTTAGGTAAAAATATGAATCTGTTTTATATCTACGGTAGATACATTGATATTAAAAAAAAAAATTTGCATAGTAATATTTCTAACCAGCGAACCAAAGAAAAAAAATATACAAAAGACTTAAAAAATATAAACGTAATACATTACGTTATATCAATACGTCGAACACAAAGAAAATGACAGAAACAAGTATAGTATGTATAATAATATGCAGGCATGCAAACTATATTATTATGCTTTTATTAAAAGAATACATTTACCCTTGTTTTTAGTAATAAGGGTTTTTCTACATGTATATGTATCTTGTCCCTCGACAATCAAAAAGCAATATCATATATTTCATCTTATACTGTCTTTACTGTTTGTGATTTTCGACTACCTACACGTACGATGCATTAATAGTTTAATACTCTGTATGTATTGTAATATTTAGTGTCACAAAATTGAAGACAATTTTATCGTAGACGATTGCAAGTTCATTTTTAATGCAGAAGTTATTAGTTCTAAATATCCATCTAATGGATTATTCAATACATGCATTTGAATATTTGATACATTATTATAGTATATATTATATGTATCGTCAAATTCAATCTCATTGTAATTAAATATATTTTTATTTACTAATTTTATTCATTGTTATTATTTCATCATCTCGTTCATTGCTCTTCGAAATATTATACTTATTTGGGGTATTTCTTAAGTTTTAAGACATAAATTCCAGGCAGTGGCCAGATATACATTTCGCCATTTCGGTACTTTTTTTTTTATCTTTTACACAAATTTCACCATTTTTTTTTTAAATTTATTCTTTTCTGAAATTAAAAAATATATATATTAATATTATTAAAGACATAAGTCGTAAAGTAACAATATAAATATTAAAAATTCAGAGTTTTGTTTATTTCAGACATTTTTATTTTTATAAAAAATTTAGTTTTAATAATATTATGTTATATTAAATAAATATTAATTACGTTATGGTTTTAGTATAATATCAAATATCGATGCACAATAACAAATTCAAGTTGATAACACTTTATCAGTTCAAAAAATTATGATTATATCGAATAATATAATAGTAAATATTTGAAGTCAAGTATTTAGTTTTGTATGTACTTGGTGAATGATTCAGCTTTTAACAAATTAAGTTTTAGTTAAGAATTTCTAAGACCGCTTTTTAATCAATTATTATTAAAGTATTTCGAGCTATTTGAAAATTTTCCCAGAAAATGCATATACATATTTCAAATATAAATTATTTTTAAAACATCTCTATAGATTGAATGAGCTTTTGATATTGTATCAGTTAAATTAAAATTTTTACAAAAAAACTATTGAAACCAAACTAGAAAATATTATATATTATGATCTGCACAGTATTTTATGAAAGCAATTATTATTTTACATAATATTATGGTATATTTAAAAAAAAAATAGTGTGAGACAAACTTGGTTGGATGAAAAACATCGGAATAAGTAAATATAATATTATATTACTATATTAGGCATAATATATATAATTGCATTTGCGAGCAACTTGTTAATAAGGATTAAAATATATTTGTTAGTAAATTATTATTATAAGTGTTCAATTCAATGAATTTTAGTCAATAAAATCACTCGAGAGGAAAAGTGATACTAGTTAAGATGGTGTACTTCTAGTTGCCTATCGACTATGCCTCAATGCAATTGAAATTAATTTTAAAAAAAATGAATATCCTATATTACGATGTTCTAAATTTGTAATAACGACTACGTTGAGCTTAAAATTAATTTTCAGAAATAAATAAATGATATGGGAAGGGCTGTAAGGGAATAAAGGAATAAATTTCCAAAATCGATAAGGATATTTTATTTGTTAAACCTAATTCCTTAACTCTTATTTTATCTTTTTTTACGCACGTATACTCAACAGGGATTCTTAATTCGTCAATTATCCACATACTTTACCTGTCATTTAACACACATATAAATAGAATAAATCTTTAAAATTACCTACCTATTTAAATTCATATTATTAATCACAATTATAGTATTTAATTACCATATAGGTCAAGTATGTATGTTTGTTTCTATTTTTATTTATTGGCTCGGCGTCCAACGTAAATTCCGTGATGGTTTATTACACCAATTATTTTAATCTTACCTTTAGTTTTCTTTCATCATAGCAATGTCTAACTCACTACGAAAAAGTGTGTTTAAATATTATGTTCTACTTTATACTCATCTTAAAATAATATAAAATTCGCATTTGCTATGTAATTATATTCTTTTGATAATTTTCTTTTGTCTTTGAAGACATTAATTTTCTACGCAAGTCTTTTAATATACAAACATAATTTTTTTTATATTATTCGAAAAGCTACCCCGCCTTTGTCTCTTAAGAACTTAAAAGAAACAATTTGTTATTCATTTATTACAATTTAGTTTTCTAAATTTACAAAAGCTATATACTTTACATCTTTAGTTTCATTTGTAAAAAAAAAAAAAAAATGTTTTTTGAATTAAAAATTGTGTTATAAAAATGAATAGGTAAATAAGATGTAACCTATTTAAAAAAATTACAAAAATCAATCTATTTTAAATTTTAATCTTTTTACGTGGCTTTTGGTTTAATGTTGTAACATTATTCTTTTTACAAGAGATTAATTTTTTTCTTGAAGCAAAACAAATAAAATTATTCTATTTTAATACAATATTTTAGTCTCGTGTTTTTTTTTTCATAGCCATTCAAAGATTATCAAGATAATTTTCGTTTAAAATACTTGGTATATAAATATATTATCCTTAAAAATGTACACATAAATTATATATTTTAAAGATTGTTAAAAACAGCAAACGTAATAATTAAATATTTTTAAAGATATTATATGGAATAATGTGACATGTAATTCATGGTGAAAAAAACACGTTGAATTTTTATTTAAAAATAATTCACACGAAAATAGTTCCATTAAACAATATTACTGGAAAATAGATACTGCAAATACAATTTTGAATACGCATATTGTATATATATTATATATATAAATCATTGTTAAGTTTACGATATGGCTTCATGTTGAAATTATTATTAGACACAGAATGGAAAACTTTAAAAACGTTTGAGTGCGCATAACAACAATAGTTTGAAAATGATCACGTACCAAAGCCTACGTGGATCCGAAAGTTCTTTTTTTAGTTTTTGTCGGGATTCGGAAAGAAAATACGCAAAAGAAAATCCGGAAGAGAACCATTCGTCATTACTAACAACCGAAATCGACAAGACGTCTGGATCCGGGGGACTTTTCTTTTTAAATTCAGTCAGCATTCGACGATTGCTGTCTTACGTAGGTGTAGGACGGAACGTTACCTAAAGTGTTATGTGACATTATAACTGTGCTCGACTGTACCGCGAATTGGAGTTCGAAACAACTGAATAAGAGTGCAGATATACACAACTGTACAGCTACATTATAATGACGTGTGTTACTCGCCGTGCCAATAATATATATTTTATTTTCATTTCGAAAACGATCCAAAATACGTGTTAAAAATGTTAAAACTATCTGTGTGAGGACAACGGTACATCCGTATATTATTATTGACGGTAGGTAATAGTAATATTATTATATATACAAATCGGACCGTTACGGACATAATTTTACATTGGTGGACATGGATACGTGTGCGTAATCATTTTGTAGTACAACACAATAAATATTGAAAAATTTATCGAAAACAAGTTTTGATTTAATATATTTTTATTGCCCGCGCGTTAAGATTATTTTCGTTATCATAAACTTCTATCGACTTACGGTCACTGGACCGTTACATTTTGAACATACTAGATAATATTATTATATTATATCATAATGCGTATATATACATAAAAAAAAAGTTTTATGTTTAGGTGTACCGTGTAATGCTTATATAGCCGATGTATATTATATTGTATATTGTTATTTCCATACCCTACTCAACCGCGGATAAAAACTTTTCACGATCCCTCTTAAATTATGCCGAAAACAAAACATCTTGCGTATACAAGTCATTGCCTGTTTGAACAATATAATGACGATTATTTTTTATTATTATTATTTCGAAGATACACGGACGAATTGCCCTGATGTGCCTACATAATGATTTTAATTAACACCGTCGCAAATATATTATTATTAGTTAAATACATTTCAATGGTGCGTAAAATAATAATAAATTGTTCAAAAACATGTTGTACTATACGTAGTCGCTATTATTACAAAATATGTGCTAATTAATTATTATTATAAGCTGACATTTTGTCCAATAAATTCTATGAAAAACCACAAAAACGCAATAAAAGCGTCACTATACGTAGATAAAACCAAATAGTATAATTCTACTGTTAAACCTTAAGAGCGGGTATAATAATTTAAGAACTTATATTTAAACTTCTTGTCGAAACTACATTTGTGTTTCCATGGACATACTGAACACAATATATCATATTATATTTTTATTAAATTGCTACATTCAATTAGACATTTAGGTGCGTAGCATAATATTAAAATATAATCATAGTATAATAATAATAATAATAATTATTATTATTATTATATTTACCATTTAATAATAAATAAAACTATAGACATCATATATATATATATAGCACTCTCTGAACACTATTTAAAATATTAGTGTAATTTTTTTTTCTTTACAAATATTACTTTTTATCACGACGGAGCAATTTTAAATTTAAATGTTTATTACTTTATAGTGTATACCTGCTGTATATCCGCGTAAAAAGAATAAAGCAATAGTTGTATATAACTTTCGTAATAATTCAAGATTGTATCATGCATTGTTTTTCCTTAGTTAAAAACTAAACTCTTGAAAACTTTTAAACGTGTTTTTGCACTAATCAGTTTTATTTCACAAAAACTCGTGTGTTGTATTATGAGGATAATAATATTAATTACTTTTTTGATTTAAAAATTATTGAGATTATAATAATGGATATACAATTTAACAGTCATAGTCAATGTATTTATGCCGAACAACAGTATTAACAGCAACCTTCTAGTTTATTACTGTTCATAAATTCTAATGCATTCCAAATAGCAATTTCCAACATTAAATGAATTTGCTTCTCTTGTTTATTAAAAAAACACTTTTAAAAGGTTTAGAAACCACTCGAATTCCCTTAAAAATAGTCACAACGTGATCCCAGATTCCCAGATAAACCATCTAGACACCTGAAAAGTAACTTTTAGGGACCTCTATACTTAACACTACAGGTTCCGGCAAATGAATTTTTTCTTTATATATGTCACTTTACTGTCTTTAATTATGTCACATTAATTGTACTATTAAAATATAATTTTGTACCTAGTATCTACAGATTTTTAATGTATTAAGTTTTCAAAAAAATAAAAATAAAAACATACAATTGTTTTGATAATAAAACCAATTTTTCACTATATAAAATTTGAATTGTGATACATTGTAATTTTTTTTTCATAAAAATACTTATTAATTTGGATAATGTTTAAGTTTTTAAAAATATTTTTTTTTCTAATTTAAATTCATTACAAGACATTAAAAAAAAAAAACATTTATCACCTACTTTTTATCATTATTGTGTTATAAGTATTTATTTTTTGTATAACAAAGTACATTTTTATATTCTATCCCAAAACAGAATATTTTTCTAGTAATTGCTATGTATAACATACCTACGAATCAAATTTCAAATGAACATATAATAATTACTAATGCGGGAAATATTATAGTTGATAATTAAATATTAGTTAGGTATATTAGTACCTATAGTTTAAATGATCAGAGTGAATGAGTACCTAACAAAATGTTCATCCCCTATGCTAGACTAAACTTTAATGAATATCGACATATAACTTATAACTACTAGTTCGTTCGAATTTTTAAAAATGTTCAATTTAAAAATGAAAACGAAAATAAAAATGTATTTTGTCATCAAAAAAAAAAAATAAAGAACCTAAAATACGATATAGATAAAAAATAATAATATTATTATTATCCAAAAATGATAATTTGCAATCAATTCAAGTTATGTAAAAATAAATTTCAAAAACTAATATTTTTGGAAAAAACGAGTGTTTACCTGTTAAAAGTTAAAAGACTCAACTGTAGTAAAAGTTAATAATATGAATTTAACAGAAGAGATAATCTTCTCATTGCATATAATATTAATTGTTTGCTTAGTCGTATTTTGTAATTTATCGATTTTTTATTTTTTTTTTTAGTTTTAGAGCACGCATGCTTTCACGTCATTATAATATTATTATTATTATTATACACACTGCGTGATGACACACGGGTTTCAATGTAACAGTGAATAATTTATATTGTTATATTAATATGTGACGTATTTAGGTATAACGCATTACAACTATATAGCATTATACGTCATAATACGCAATGTTAAGCCAATTATATTAACTAGGATTTAAATTTGAAAAGTTAACCAACGTTGTTATTAGCATAATATATTACACACAACTTATGCCGCGTTATTATAATAAGTAATAACAAACGTATGCATATAATATTTTCAAACGCATTAATAACTAATTGACCTTAGCGGATTTCGGTAAGTTTTGGAGAATTATTATTTTTGTTCGGCGCGTCCCTCGTACCTACCTAATGAGCGTTTGCCCTTTGCCATTTACATATTATCATAATATACTGTTAGCGATACGTATAATTGTACACACACTTAACTCTTATAATGCTTTGCGATACGTATGTATACAATATATAGAGTATTTAAAACGTCATGCAAAAAACGATATGTATATGTATTTTTATTATTATTATTATTATTATTTTGCCGCTCGATTGCGCTTTCAAAGCATGTTATTATAATTATTGTGCGCACGTTGTAATAATAATAGTATAATGTACATTCGCTGAACAAATACTGTATGTTCTACACTGAATACCTCTAACCTTTGGTCGAATAACTTGTAGTGTTCGGCGCAGAAAATATATTTTATGTTAGAATGTAGGTCGGAGATGCAGTGGCCGCTGCGCGGAAAGATATTACTTTTGGCTCTTCTGCGTAAGCCTAAATCTCGTGTACTGCGCTGTACATAATACTATTATATCGAAATGTGTCGGACGCGTCAATATAATAATATTATGACGTTAGGTGCACGATATATGTATTACCTGCGCCGCAACGTATTTACGGCTTATATATATATACACGAGTAATAATATCGTTATTTAGTCGTCTACACAAATACCGAAAGTGAAATTTTCGGAGGAAAATAATAATTTTGTATACGTTTTGAAAAATTTACAATACAAGCAAAAAAAAAAAAAAAATCTCTCATGATTTTTCAAACACTACACAAGAGAACAATTTATTTCTTTTCCAAAATAAATTTAAAAAATTGGCAGGTATAGGCTATCAAATGATTGGCTCTGTATATTATGCCTACGAAAATCATTACTAGGTATATAATTATTAATTAGCTAAGGAATATGTTCGATGTATGCATAATTAAAATTTTAATATAGGTAGTATCGAAGAAACTCGTTTTAAATGACAAAAAAACCCGCTAACGTTTTAAATTATTTTATTTTTATTCAATGCGTTGATCATACTTGCAAACCACAGAATACATATTATTTATTTGCTATATTTTTGTTTGCGTTTGAATATTTATTAAACAATCAAATATTTTCCACTGAGTTCTACAGCTGGCGATTTGTCCAAAAAAATGCGCGGATAATAATAACTGTTTTTCGTTTTATTGGTGTCGATATTTTATCATTATTATTTACAGATTGATTCATCAAACAAGTTCATTACTCATCTTATTTTTCTTTAATAATGCAGTTATTGGGAATTTAATTTTGAATTTTTCAATGATTATACTTTAAATCTATGTTTTCAAATTCTTGATATTTGTATACTACTAAGTGTCATCAATAGATACAAACTTCTGTTTTTCAAATGAGAACATTTTTCTACTGTGAATTATTTAGCGGGTGATTTTTTTAAACATTTTGTCGCATCAAATTCAAAACTCCAACGAATAGTTTTTAAGTTGTGTAACTCATGATGTATACTATACAATAATAGTTCCGTGATGATAGGTATAAAATATATGGGAGCTATGATGGTGATTTAAAAAAATTAGTGATTTATATTAATCTATAAACATAATAATTTAAATATTAGATCCAATTTTACATCTATTTTATATTTTTTTAAAGTCAATTTCAAAAACTCGTAATGCTTAGTATACACATTTTAATAATTAAGAAACAACTTATTTAAATAATGAGAATAAGGTACTTACATCAACATTTTTTTTAAATAATGTATAGTAAAAACGGGAGAGCTCTTTGAAAAAAAAGAAGTTTGTATCGCCATGGGCCATAAAATACTGCTTAATTAGTACAAAAAATCTCAAGAGTTTTAAAATCATTTTTAACTATAATCAAAAATTAAAATATCATACTTTGAATATATTAATTATTGGAAAAAAAAATAACGTGAGTAGGCTTGGTAAATCACTGAATATTATTATTTTATTAATTATATCGTATATTATGTATTTTTCCTAGTTATTTATAACTCGTGTTACCATACATATAATATTATTTCCTATTATATTATTATCGTTTTTACTTTTTACTTTTTATTTTATTTCATATAGGAATCATGAAAGACACGTTTTTGTTTCAAATCGATTGCCGCATTTGTTGTTTGTCAATAATGGTCAGAAACACAAAAACGTTGCCCGGTTTTGAAGCATACAATGCGAATGTTTTCGGTGAATCATTTGTAATTAATTTATTTAGTTCTCTTGACTTAAGAAAAAAAATTGCATAAATTATACATTTTTCTGAGAACTGCTGCTCAACTATACGATTATACAGTTGAAGTCATTAAATGACTTCCTTGTAAAATTAAACTATCAAACTATTAATGCCTCTATAGATTTAAAGTTAAATAAACTTCCAAGTAACCACAGTTACTACCGATATTTGAAATAAAGAATTCAACGTGTGAAAAACTAACAAATAATTGAATAAAAATGTAAGACCAACTATTGTGTTTAAACCTGCAATAGTTTTCTAAACACGTTTTAAAGTTATAACTTACAAGTATACAGTAAATTATATACATAATATACATGGTAAATACCTCGGTTTCCTATATTTAGTTGTATTATACATATTATACATAATAGACTAGATTTTGAACGACCGGTTGCGTGACGGAGAATTTGTAGAATGTTATAAGTGACATTGAAGAATTTCTAGTGTCTCATAAGGTCTAGTCAGTTAAAAAAATTAAGCTCCAAAAATCTATCGACTATCAACAAACCAAATCCTAAGAAAATGTTCTAAAATTATAAGGAATATTGGTACGCACATTTTTTACATTTTTTTAAAATTGTTTGCGGTTTTTAAATGTCTCTTTCCGGTATCTTACACATAGTCTTAAGTAATCTCTAACAACTATATTATAAAGTTCAAGGACTCAAAAACTATTCGTTAAAATTTCGAGACGCATCAACGTTTTTAAAAAAAATACTTAGCAGCTTACAGTAAAAGAGAAAGGTTCATATTCGATAAAAGGAATTTATAACCACAGAACATTATAAATAATAATAAAAATCAAATATCTGGAAATATATGGTACCTATCTATATAAAGTACACTAAAAACGTCCAAAAATCTGAATGGCTGTATTATTAATGAATAAATATGAAGTGAATACGTCTAGTGAATCGTCCGGTATATTTTGTATGAGTGCTATCGAGACTTAAAACAATTATACGCAACATCCAATCCTTAGCGACAAATACTTATAGTATTTTACCTATACTCGATAATTAATAAAAACAGTAATATTATGCGACAGTTATTACTTATTAGGTATAGAATAAAATGTACGATTATTTCGTGTACAATATAAGGCATGATGCCATCACTAATAACGTAATATGTCGACGACAATATTATTATTGTCTTGTCGGCGGAGTGAATGGGTCGCGGATAAGCGATGAGCGTCCAGAGCAAAAACAGTAGTTTGGCGCAATAAGACCACACTAATAGCGAAATATTTCCTTTCGAATAATGGCGGGTCATTAGCGCGTAATATTTCACAACATCATATTATCGTTATTATTATTATTATATTTCTGTTATATAATACGCGTATATATATATATATATCGGCGTTGTAATTCAAACGCGCGTAATAATCGCCGCCGCCGCCGTACACGAACGGTTAACTAAATACTTAATACAACATTTAAAGAAGATTATTAAATCGCAGTCGCGCGTATAAATTGTGCTTTTATTTGCTCGCCAGCGTTATTTATTTTGTAGCTAACAAGTCACGTACCACCCCGACCGCCCGTCGTGCCTTACCGATTTAAATCTTAAGGTGACACGCGGGCTCTGCACATACCGCGTGTACAATAGCCAGCCAATCGTATAACTCGCATACCGTTGCGTGAAATTTCGAGACGACGTTTTAATCTATGCGCATTCGCTTGTTTACGGTCCTGCGCGGCCGTACAATAATATTACAACACTACGCTGTGCGTAAATGCCGCGCGTCTGTGCCCGCGCGGAAACGGCGTAGAGCGCGTACGGTTTATTATTCCATTTTACGTTTACGATAATACGCACGGTGTGCGAAACGCGTTGTCATTGGACGGCGTGCCCGGGTGATTCGATTTTCCGACAGGACCTGCCGGGTTAAAACAGTATTTGACTACGTCCAGTAGCTTAATGATCGTTAGAATGATATTAATTAAACGATATATCATATCGACATATCTGGCGATCGTATTATTATTATTATTATTGTCATCACCGCAGAGGTTTGATTTTGTTTGAAAACAAAAGACAAACGTACATTATTCACGTACAATAATAGCAAATAGAACTAAACGATCATTTCGCGTTATCGAACGTTAATTATATTTTTTTTCAATTTTACGCGTTACGTCAATACCATATTATTATGCGCCGATCACTAAGTCTATTTACGACGTAAGCGTGTTCATTCCGAATTTCGATAACGAAAAGTGTTCGTCGCGGCGGTTACAGTGCACTGTAAGCAGAACGGTCAATCGTAATAATAGTAATAAATGATAACATATAGATAATGCTTATTTAAAACTGAAAATTAATAATATAACAACATGTTATGTTCATATTTTATTTGTTTGTTCTGTGCTCTATCCGAATAATTTATAGTACCTACTGCGTTCCGAGTATATTGATATTGATATATATATATATATATATTATTATTGTTGTTATTGTTACGACTTATGAATAATATATACATCTGCAGAAAAATCGATAGATTGAAAACAAAGGATGAAATTATGTGAAAATATTATTTCATTAAAAATTTTAAAAAACACTAAAATTATACAGTTATATTAAATATAATATAGTTTTAAAGTAACCATAAGTTATGGTAATTTTTATTTTCTACATTGACATCGATATACGAAAACCTTTTTACAAAACTTTTGTTATAGTCACTTATTTGTTAAAGCTCTAAAACAAAAAATCGTTCGTGACCCATACGATATTATCCTAATCAAATAGAAACATGTAATCTGTACTGCATACAGATTCCAAGTTGGGATGTAATTCAAGGAAGTCAGTCACTATACATATAATATTATACTACGTTCGCCTCCCTATTTCTTGTACGTGTCATTGGCTCGCGTCAAATATTATAATATGGTAATTTGCATATCAATCATAAATGTAAAATGTCTATTGGTGATCATATTGATTTTAAATATATTTGTACAATAAACCTAAACAAATAAAAGTTGTAATATTTGGCCTAGATAGATGTTTTTTTTTTTCATATCCACCGCGCTCAAAACCTAAATACACAGAAGATTTACCATATTATATTATGTTAAAAAGAGAAAAAAATGGTGTCGAGTGGGTAAAATTGTTTTTTACGAATTATTGACCGACTAAAATAACGCCAATGACCGTAACCAATAATATAGGTATTTTATATTATGTAATCAAAAGGTATTAAACTATGTCTTATCGATTTAAAGAGAATGATGTAAATACTAATATTTTAATGTCTAACAATAGTCCGGGTAGTCGAGTAGTCGGGTATAGAAAACCTCCAATAGATGCGTTTTATGAAAATACACAAAACAAGTGACTAAACCAACGACCGCTGCTGTAAATGAATTTAATATTATTAAATATTTAATATCATAATATTATACCCACCGAACATAATGAAACGAAAAGTCTCTGTCGCCGTGCAGTTTGCTAATTAGAATAGATATCGGCAACGTATTTATTTACGTATTGTTTATTTATGTAAAATATCTACGCGCGTCACACTCAATGCCACTATATCTCTATATGTGTGATGTATATCTATATCTATATATATATATATATATATAAACATATATTTTAATCTTATTCTATAATTATACACACATCTACTTCAGCAGCTTGTTTTAAAAGCTAATTTAGTACTTGTCAACGCGACAGGTTTATAGCTGCCTAGTGTAGTGCCCATTATAGGAGGTACGTACGTCGTGTCAAAAACGTCTTTTCAAAACTAACGAGGGAGACAATGCGCACGCCGCGGTGCAGTTGTCGCCAAATCTCGACGTTTGATGGTGTATAATAATAATAATATGTCGGTATAGGAAATTTCGTATTATCTCGGTAAATAGAAAGCGTAAATCACCTAGCCAATTTACGGAAGTATCATGGCATTTGTGAAAATCTGCATCAGCTATATTAGGAGGCGCATATCTGTTTATCATTGTTAATAATATATTAATATATATAATATATACGACATCGGACATTGTGCGTAACCACAGTAGTATATTCGCGATGATAACCGCTTCGTCGCACTCGCTTCCTGTACAGTGTTGAAGTCTTACTATACTCACAACGTATGACTATATGTTTATTTTCGCTCGATGCGTGATAAATTATCGAAATCGTTAATTATTATATAGTTACATCTACAGTTTGTCCGTGTCCTCTATCCTCACATCAAACTACCAAAGATATTTTTGTAAAATTTCCATCTATATATATTTTATAACATTGTAAGTATGTCATTTTTATGAAATTGTACCGCAATCTTTTGAAATAGTTGTACTACACGAATATATCATTCTAATTCGAGTAATATCAAAGATATACTGATGCAGATGCTCATTACATGGTCAATGTCCACATAATATAGGTGATCACATAAGGATTCCATAATAATGGTTACCAGTGATGCCCTAAACATTTACTTTGGTGCTCATGCACCCTTAATATATTTATTTTAAGGACAATTTGTAACTTTCTAGATCCCAACGGACTTGTTTACAACATTATTTAATTAATAATACACAATTTTTTTCGAACGCGTTATGTTTTTGAATTTTTGTTTAGCGTAGGGTTCACCGATACCGTTCTAGTGTAAACGACCAGAAAAATGCACTGTTTAAAAATACTTTCCCCGGACTAAAACAGTAGTCGTAGTTACGTAAAACAGTTAGTAGGCATCACAGTACATGATGTTGAAACAATAATAAATTGTAAGCCCGCAGATAATCTTTATATGATATGTATAAAATATGTTGTTTCTATTTTTAACGTTCAACCGCATGTGCGATGCTTTCGTAATATTGTATGATGGTTCAAATAATAAATCTCCGGTCGCGACTAAATCAAAAACGGATGCAAAAGACGTCTGACGAAACCCGATTTCAGTAATATAACTATAACTGACCGAACTAGGTTTACATTAATTTCATTTACTTCGGTTAGAATGAAATGTTTAAATTAAATTTTTAACTTTTAAATAGTGTTAATTTTTGTGTATTTAAAATTTTTTTTTTTTTAATGAACAATTTTCTAGTTTTTACGTATTTAATGGATATTTATTTATCTAAATAATTTATATTATTTTTGACTGTAATATTAAGATTAAGAACTTTGTTAATTAAAAAATAAAGACATAATTTTTTGAAATTTGGATCTCACCGGTTTCTCATAAATGTATACAATGTATACAAATTTATAATTTGAAACTCGTAGACCATATTTTTCTTATAATAATTATTACTATACACATACAATTTTAAATTTCATTTAGGTACCTATACAAAATCATACTTATAGATTTTAATTTTCATTTATAATATTTTGATTTTAATATGTTGTTTAATTTTAAACATCATAACTCATTACTTATGTATGGTACATTATATAATCATTATGTCTTCAATGCATCATAGTAAAATTATAATATACCATAAACAATATAAGCACAGACTGTTTGTAACTTATACGTAAAAAATCTATATCGGGCTAATTTTTTGTCTCGATATAATGAAGTATTTATCGTGGAGATTGCGTAGCTCCATGGAATTTATACCCGGCCAATGCGGAAAGGAAATAATATAGCAATATGTTATGATTTACGGCGCGAACACCGTTCGGTCTTCGCTACAATATTTTACGATACGACGACGTGATTTAATAATTTTCACTACCTATTCGGAATTTTTATTTTAATTAAAACGTTTTTTTGTTGCTGCTGCAGTTGTTTTCCATAGTAAAGAGGAAGCGGTACCGAAATAACTTTTACGATTTTTTTCAGTTTATTTTAGCATCGAAAATCTGAAACACGTCAACCGTCTCTGCAGCTGCCCGCCCAACTTTTATTCACGATCAGCGAAATAATATGTAATGATTGACGAATACTTATATCGTTTATATATTACACGTAAAACTCATTAATAGTAGTATTATAATATATATATTAGTGAATTAAAGCTCAATGATTTTAAATCGACTTGATTAACCATTAAAAAATAAAAATGTACATATTACGAAATGTTTTTGTAATTTTAATTTTAATGTAAATTTAATTTATATTTGAACTAATATAATATTACTGACCTTATAAGTATTATAATAAATTGTTTTTTTTTTTGGTCACTGTATAGGGTTCACTAAATTTGAGTACCTATTGTGTCATAGAAACTACGGTACTCGTTAATCGTAACAGTGAATTATGTATGAATTGTATATTTAATTTATTTAATTTTAATTTCATATAAATGAAATACTGGGCCCCACTGAGAATACTCGTGTCAATATATAATGATTAAAAATCCCGCATACACCTATAAATATTTCTTAAATAATATTTTTACTTATCTAACTAGAGGAAATGTTTTTTTTATTAGAACAATAGAAGCAATTACGATCTGTATTTAATATTATATAATAAGCAAAATTTGATAATATTATATACAAGACATGATAACAAGATAGAAGGAGGCATCCGTTGACACTAATAAAAATATTTTTTTTTTTTTTGAAAAACTAGATGAGTAAATCACGAGGCAAATTTCGTTCGAGACGTCAAGAGGTATTGTCGCGGGAATAGTGATGGAGGACAAATTAGAAACTAATTGGTTACGGTGACTGTGAGTGTGTGCGTGAAAGTTTGAATAGTATATGCGGGCAAGAGTTGGTAATATGTTGCCTAGGTTAGTCTTTTGTCGAGATAAACACCTAAATATTTGACTGAGTTCCACATAGGAAATATTTTTTCCGTTTAAGAACACTGGAGGACTGTCTTTGAAGTGAGTGGAGAGTAAAATAGATGTATGTTGATTTGTTCTCATTCATCTTTATTCTCCATAATTTAAACCAATTCTGGAGTTTTAGTAAGTGGCCTTGGAGGTTTTGTGCCGCTATGTTTAAATCTAAGTTGGAATAAATTACACCTGTATCATCTGTAATAGTGGCTAGGTAAGTGTTGGTAGTATGAGGAGTATCGGCAGTATAATGTTATAATATTAATATAGGGGCGATGATGCTGCATGGCGGTACACCTGATTTTATGGGATGGATTTTGGATAGTTCTTCATCATAGCGTACAATAAATGTACATTGGGTGAGAAAGGATTTGAGAGATAATTTAAAGGTATTTTTTAAAAAATGTTTAACTAGATGTAATAATATTAATAGGCCCACAGTTTAAATTACACCAAAGTCACTTAATAAGGCATTGCATTTGAGTAGCACAAATTAAATTTGTTCCAAAAACAAAAAAGCACGAACATTAATAAAATAAGCATTTTAATTCACTAGACTTTATAGAAACCTATAATGTATAGTTACTTTCGGCCAAACTGTATAAAACGATAAATATCGGTTTCCAATATCTGCCAATATTTTTTAACGTTACTTTAGTTGTCAGTGTAGATTTCTAATAAATAAAATATTATTCAGATAAAAATGAAAAAAATAATCTATGGTTGAAATTTTGGATGAATTTTTTCCGATATGATTATCGTGGAATTGGTATATTTATAATACATCACTCTTAATAAATTAATAAATGTAACTAATTACATAATGGTTTATAAGTCACAGTTAAATCAAAATAACTAATGAAATAGTCCACGTACCAACAAATCACGATACAATGTATATTATATTAATACAGTAAGTTGTAACCGCATTGGAATATTATAGACAAACCATAGTTTTAAAAAGAAATTAGATAAATTAAACTATTTGAATAGACGCGCCTAGATACATACGAACGATTTTTTTTTATCTTAGAAAGTGACAGTGTAAATCGTTTTTCTTTATTTACATTTTATCTAAATTTGATAGAATATAAATAAAGTATAATTATAATATCTATGTAGAAAATACGTACGTAAATCGCATTATTCCTAATTATTGTATTAACGTACCTTTTAGAATGACTCAAAGACGGCAAAGAAAATTGTATACACAACGTTTTAATTCACGGATATGTGTGTTTGTGTTTTATACTGCTGTATATATAATACACATAACACTCTAAACCATCATTTACGTGTATTACGAAACACACACGATTGTACGCATCATAATATTATTAATATATACGAACTCGTGATTTATGAAGTCACATCACAAACGATATGCGTTCAGATAACGTTACAGATATATTGTGTAGGTATTATACATGTATTATTATTTATGCATACGCAATACTCGAACGGCGGGGAGAGGGTGGAATGGAACAGCGGTCGGTTCGGAATAGTTGTGAACGTTTCGGTTTTTAAGTTGAAATAAAGAAAATAACGAGAGTGCATACGAGATAAGACGTTGCGTTTTGTGCGTTAAGTTTGGGCTGCGGAAGTTTGGCGAAAAGTTGTGCGCGTGGGTGTGAATTATTCTTTCGGTTCACTGCAGCTCGCGGTGCGACGAGGGCATATATTTTCATTCCGATCCCGATTGACGGGTATAAACCAAAGTTTTTGAACGATTTACGAGACGGTCGATGAGCCACCGCCACTGCGGTTAAAATGGCAAGTTGGATCGTCGCCGCGGGACAAACAATATTTTATTATTATGATATAAACACGTCTTATTGTACAGGCGGTATGTTACACTGTTACACATTAAACTGCCGCCGGCATTGTGAGCGGCTATGGCCTTGATGGCGCGGAAATAGTAAGTTGTCAAACTAGCGGCAAACCGATAAGACATAATAATAATAATAATAATAATAATAAACGAGTCCCTCCGCTGTAACCCTTTCGATCGCGAAGAATGCCCGTGGTACGCGCGTGTCTCTCTTGCGGTGACTGATTGTTATTAATTTCGTCCTCTATTATATTATAATTTTATGTTGGTTGGTGTACTGCCAACAACGAGCTGCTATCGTGTTTTCGTCAATACAATACGTCATGTTTCGTCGTGAAACGGCCGGAAATGGATTTTTAACGAACGATTTGCATCAAAATAATTCCTCGGACGTTTCCGTCGACACCTTTTATAAAATACTAGTTTTATCTCGTTTGCTTACGTTCTCGACTCCTCGTTATAATGATTTGATCATTACCCGCCCTCCACAAAATACATCGTCATTATTATCATCATCGCCATCAATGGCGTTCAACCCGATGTATACAATTTATAAAAAATAAACTTTAAAATGAAAATATAATAAAAAAAGAAATCGAAGGTGTATATTATTATTGCATTGCACTGAATGGAGAAAAATAAGAAGAACATAGCCAGTTTTTTTACCGTCCACTAAATAATGCAAGTGGATCTTGAGCGAACATATAATTATATTTTAAAATATTTTTCCGTAATCGTGTGAATTGTATACATTATGTTATTTATATATTTTTTTTCTTAGCACGATTTTTCACGTTCCCCAGTAGGGGAGCGATCTATAAATCATAACTAAAAATCGCGTGTAAGCAAAATTAACAACATTACGAGAAAAAAAATGTAGGTAACTGATTATCTAATCCAAATTATAACTTACTAAAATGTATAAAGTGATACAAGCAATACTGGCCGAAATTGAGATAAAAAAAGTAAAAAATAAAAAGTGATTCAAAACCATCCAAACTCACGGGACATCTTGTACGCCCAATGGTGTTACGTCGATGTTTTTTTCGAAAGTATAATTACCAGAGACATATTATATATCACTGATATGCATAGTGTTAATAGGAAATAGAGACCATTAAAATTAAAAACACATTATTTATTCTATTATCAATACAGGAAGTTAATAAAAATCAATGAATAAAAAAAGTTTTGTCAACCCAATCAGACGTGATTCTCACTCTCCAAAATTTCAGTTAAAATACTGTTGGAACCTCTCTCGGGTAAATAAGGTATTTTTTTTTAATCGAAAAGATTCTCTATTGTGTACTAAAAATTACCTAAGAGTTTTCATTTTTCAACAAAATCTTAACAGCGTGTGTGGTCCAAGCAGTATGACGTACGCGTGTACCTACTGTGTATTTGTGTATAGTTAGTATACCTCTATGGTAAATTCTGCACTGTGTACCTATACTTACCAAGAGGGTGCTTAATATGATAATATGCAGCGTGGCTCCCCGTATTCTGCTCATTCAACGCTGCTTTCAGCCGAGAAATTAGTTTCCAATTATAGATAGACGATTCTCGATTTCGTTCATTTCCCGTCCGCCCGATCACCAATATAATATCGTCATAAATACGCATTTTGTGTTCGAAACGGCCACTCCAAAATGTCGTCCACTGCAACTCCATTGTAATCTAGGTCAGGTTATATGTTTAGTTGTACACGCACGCACACAACATTACCATACAACATATTATAATGCATTATATAATAATCTATTATCAATGTACCTAAACATATATTAATATTGGTGTGGAGTTCCGCTTATAGCGCACGCTGTCGTCCTATTGACGAAATGTCTATTGAACAAACGTTTATATTTAGTATACCCATTTACCTATCACAATATTTCTGTCAAAAATACATCCGCTGCAGTATCTATCCTCGGCCACTGGGCCACTGATATTTAAGCAATACTCTCCAAAATTAATTTTACATTTACATTTCATAATTTAATCTCGAATTCAATGTGTAATTATTATATAGGTATACCACGCGTGCTTGAAAAAAATATCGTTATGCTGCTGCAAGGATTCACGCGTAACAACAATATTTAAATACATTTTATGATTAAAAATATGATGTGTAAAAATAATAATAAATTAAATTCTCGGATGGTCAGTTGCAGTATAACGTATATTATAAAATATAGTAGTAATAGTTAAAAAAAAATATACATAATAATAATTAATAAATTTATAATTATCATATAATAATATTATGTGTATAATACTTTAGCATTATACTAAACGATATAGGTACTCGTAAACGTAATAAATAACTAATCATTAGTAATTGTGTTCAGATAAATTTTTTTGAAGTTTAGCATTTGCTCAATATTTTAAAATTAAAAAAAAAGTATCAGTACAAAATATGACCTATCTAGTGTGTGTGTGTCATCAATTATACATGACGGCGTTTACAAGCATTGGTCTATAAACTTCTAATTAACCTTTCGGCTTTGGTGTAATATCATATACCTACAACTCTTTACACAAAAATTATAACACATAGTTCTCTTCTACATAAAATATACAATTTAATACGGTAACTATGTAACTGTTCGCATATGTATATATGGTTTATGTAAACTGTGAAAGTTTGTTCCGGATTTTCTATCTAGATCACCGTGGTGTATATTATATTTTATAAATTAAATACGTTTTAGTCACATAACAACGTCTTATTTGTTTTAATTTATACCGTTATTGTTAAACTAACGCAATGATACAATTCACCTAAGTGGGTAAACCCTGTGATGCAAGGGGTTGTGTTGATCGCCGACCAACGAGATCCTGTAAACCATCCATAAACACAACACAAGTATTATACATTTAAAAATATACGAACGGACTATAAAAGTATATATATAATGCGATAACATTTAATGTTATGGGTATGTATTATATGATCATAACGATAGATTAAACTATAAAATGTTAGTTTACATTTTAAGAGCCCTATTATGTAGTTTTATCATTCAAGTCGTGTGTTCTTGTCATATCTATTTAATTATTTAAAAAATTATTAATTGTAGAAAACGTATAGTAAATAATAATTAAATACATAAAAAAAGTTCAATATTTTATGAACTATTAATCTAAATGGACGTGTAAAAATAATATGAATACAAGGCCTGCAGAGTTTAATCCACCTATACCATATTAAAATCGATAAATTTAATAGGAAATACGAATAATACATTGAAAACAATTTTATTTTTTTATTATTCAATAGTATAATCGAGCACTATATTATGTTATGTACGTTTTTTCATTCAACATTTACAAACTTATTTTTCACTTATTACAAATTATATTAAATTACACACCAGCTCGCCTATACGTAATGCATGCACGACTATTGCACGTATATGAAGATAATTTGTTTTTCCTTTCAAACGACGAATATAATACGGCTACTCTATTGTAAACTAGATTTGTATCGATTGTATTTGTGTGTATAGTTTTTCAGAGAATATTTGTTGTATAAAAATAAAAATACTACCGCGATAAGCACGCGCTTAGCAAACATCCGAAACGTATTATTGCTCTCGCATAAAATAAATTATATACTCGTAGCGTATAATAAACCCATTTCACCTTAACAAATTTGGATTTTTTTACCCGTAAAACGTGTTCTTCAATCATGGAAAACATATGTACGAGAGAAGTTCGCCGGAGCAAATGTATTTCACATAATGCAAGTTCGATCGACATAGTAACGATTTTTTTTCCTCAGACATCGAAAAAATTGTTACGTATTGCTAAGTTTATATTAAATACTCGTAAGTACAGTCGTACTTACTGCAAGTTGAATAATGGTACCGTCGCGTCATATGTATATTCCACGGTATCAAATAGATTTTGTGAGTATCACGTTTATAGTATTTATAGCGTTGTAGCTGTTACATTACTATAACAGTTATAAACTGTAATTGTTGATAAACATGCTTTTGCAGTCTATGATAAAGACCATTTTTAAACTATATCCTTGACATCAATTTTTTCATAGGAAATTCGAACAAACAAAAGCATTTATATTTACATAAAAATACAATCATCATTTTTTTTTATGGCAAAAAAGAGATAATTTTTCTGAAATAAAAATAAAACGAATGAGTTATAACTCATACTATATTTTCAGGATTCTCTATCTTTCGATAATGCCCAGAAAATTAAGATCAAATAGATTATCTTTATTCATATTATAAACCTCTGCCGATCTTTTATACACCCCTGTCAAAAATATAAACCTTTCGTTCAGCGGTAATTTCACTGAATTTCAGGGGATTGGAAGCGGTAATTTTCTGTTTTTGTCTAATAAACGCACAACATAATAAATATAGACGTGGTTCTATTTATAACGTACCGATTGAATTAACGAAGCAATAAGAATTTTGAGTTGGTTATTGAGCCTACTTGAGATCGATTTTCCCATATTTTTCATATTACCCCCAAAATCCTAAAAACGTTATATTAAAAAAGGTTAGTTGAAAAATTGACATATTTCAATATTTGAAGAAGTTAAAATATAAAAAATAAAAAATACAGTAAAATTGATCTCCGGTAAACTCGACAAATAATTCAAATCTGTTTTCAGAATTCTCCTCACTTCATTATATCAATTTATACGTTGGATAGAGAACACGTCTATAATTTCTATAATGTGCGTGTGTTAGACAAAAACAGAAAATCTCCGCTCCTAATCCCCTTAAAAACATATAATTTAAATTGTATTATAACGTGTTTTAAGATTCAGAGAAACGTATTAAATCAATCATTTCTTAAACAATTTGTAAAAGGATTTAATCTGTAATTAAAAAAAAAAGTATGTTTAATTTTTCAGCGCAACGTATAGGCGGAAATATTTGACTGACCTTAAGTATTTTATATCAAACAGATCCGTGGGAGTCTTGCTCCTACACAATTCATATTTTTTACCGTTATAATAATTTAATTTTTTATAGAACATTTTTTTATGTCAATAAAACAAACCATATTGAATAGAATAAATAAAATTTTTAAGGGGACTTGAACATTCAATTTTTTAAGCTATTATCTATTCGAAAATACGATGTAATTTGAATTAAAATGAATTACGAATTTTAATTTCGAACCGTATGCGTAGTAAGTCGCAAAAGTTCTATTTTTACTATAGGTAATAATATTTTAGAATCAAAATAAATGTCTAAAATCTAGTTTAATTCAAGATTTAAATATTAAATACTCATAAAAAATGTCCTTCAATCATAAGATTCATTACATATGAGTTCTCTACCTACGATTTATGTTTTTACCTATCTAACACGCTAGAACAATTATTTTTATAAGCGTTTAATGTTTCTTTTTTCAATATTTTTAAAGACATTTGTTGATAATATATTTTCAATAATAATATATAGCCACCGCAATTTTTTTATTTACGTTCATCGTCGCCAGTTAATATTAGAATACATAGAATAGATATTTTGCGCGCAGTAGTTTTAAACGTCCTTGTGTGAAAGAATTTCACAGTATTTACCACTCAATGGACGGCTCTCGTTTAAACGATCCCAAACTCGCATCAATGCAACACGAATAATGTCCACTCGCTAGGTATGTTGCTATTCCATTCCGTTCTATATGTGTAATATACACATTACCCGTGTACAACACTATATTATAATATGTCATCCAATTCCAATTATAGAACGTGAAATGTGTGTACGTCATTCAACTGTGCTTCCATTACAATGTACGTATTATACTGCTGTAAACAGCATCCTGCATGGCAACGCGAAGAGTTTGCCTCCGAAAGTATTAAAAAATATATGTTTATATCATATAATAAAACTACATTGTATATTTACAATAAAAGCGTATAATATATACGATGGGATTTTTTTTTTTTTTTTTTTGTCGTCTGGGATAAACAATAATAACAAAAGCGCCAACGATGATACGTGGTACGAATTATTGGAGAAAAATCAAAGATATTAATATTGTGTTCGTACAATATAATATTCGTTTACACCTGTAAACTATATAAATACAACGAATATTATTAAGTGTTTGGTAGTTTCGGGCGATAAGACTACTAAAATCACGAATAAAAGGCTTTTTTTTAACGATTTACGCGCATTAGAGAATATTTTTTAAATAAATTAATAGTTTAATACCTTTATTATATTAATAAATACCTTTGAAACCCGCTTATTATCCAACTACCCTCCAGCAAAATTCTAACAAAATCCTTGATAACCCCCAGAGACGTCTCAATTGGACCTGGCCTAGATATTTACTAATTGAATCTGTCGGGTAGCACTACTGAGAATTCGGTTATTCCCGTAACTTTAACCAAGTAATCAAAATTGCTTATTGTAATTATTTATTTTTAATAATATATATATATGTTTTGTTAATAAATTGTAATTGTCTACATAACTATACGAACAAACAAATATTTATATATACATTTAAGCACAACGAAAAACAAAATGTTGAAATCGAAAATATGTTGTTAGTTAAAGTTAAAATATCACCAGGACATTTAAAATTAACCTACTTGCTTATAAAATAATATGATGCAGGTCTACATCCACATGGTGCTTAAATTTGTAATATTAAATTATAGGCAAATACAATTCAAGATATATTCAAGAATAACTAAGAACTTTTAAGAAGAAAACTAATGTTTTTTACTTTTTTAAATAAATTCTTAAATAATACCTGCTATAAAGAATAAAAGCATTTTTTTTTTTGTAAATATTTGCATTTTTTTCTTTAAATAACAGCAAAGTATTAATATTTATTAGTTTTGTCCATAATTATATTTTTTACGATAAATAATGTATTTTATGTTCTTGTAAAATATAACAAAAAAGTATTATACAAATCGTATTCTAAAAATGAATTATAAGTTTAATGTAAGAGTACATAAGATCGATGCTTCGTAATTTATAATTTATAAATTATAGTATAATACCTATAGTTAAACAAAATGTTTAAAATAATATTTATAAAAACATTCGTTCTGTTTTCTATAATTTTGTAAAAACAATAATCGTATACAACTTTATGATAAAAGAGGATTTGTTTTTTAATTAAATATTAAATCAGAGTATTAAGTAAAATAAAAATGATTATTCTGACTAAAATTTCACATAAAAGCAACATTAATGTTTGTTTTTGTTATTTTTAAATAGTATATTTTACTATATAGGTAATATACATCAGAATATTTATTACTATTTACTACATTAGATACCTTAAATAATATAATTTTATTGCGAATTTTATTCTGAGTTTCATTAAAATATAAAAAAAATACAATTATTAGGAAAAATATGTATCTAACTATATAGTATATACAATAGGTACATAAATAATTTGATCTTTAAGAATTAAGAAGATGTCAGGGCAGTGGGCACTAATTATTTGCTCTCTCTAGCCCACATAAACATATTAGACAAAACACATTCACGCGAAATCCATTTTTTTAATGTTTCGAGTAATCTTAGAGTAAAATTATCAGTTACAAAAATTATAGAAAACAATATTTTTAAGGGTATTCAAATTAATATGTTTAAATATTGTTTTAAAACCCTTATATATCATTTTAAATTTACATTTTTTTTAAATTCATAAATAAAGTCAAGTAGGTAATATTTTTTATTATATAATGCCTCTGTAAGTTAATTAACAATCAAGTTTTTAATATTTTAAATAATTGGCAAATACACACGTATAAAGGTATAAAAGAAACGCCATGTTATCTGTGAATGACGAGTATACAATTTATGCAATAAAAAATGATAATAATATATTATATGATATATTATTATTTGAACCACATAAGAGAAGTAACCAAGTGCACTAGGTTATAGCTGTTATATTACTTCTTTTTGTACTGTGTAAGCACAGAAAATAATTTATACGAGCACATCCATAATATCCCTAAAATTGCACGGGCAAGCTATATAAAGTTGATATGTCGGAAATATTATTTATTCCTCAAATCAAAAAAACCAAAAATATTATTTATCCTATTTATCCACACTCATTACGCTAAATTATTTTATACGAACAAATAAGTGCATATGGATAACTAGTAAAATATAAAATCAATGTGTTAAATAACACACAAAAATATTACTTTCTAAAATCTTTTTAATTGGTAATTTTACTTTAAGATTATTCAAAAATCATAAAAACCATTTTACGTGAATATATTTTTCCTATGTGGATCTTTGAGAGAAAATAAATATTGATATACTCTTAATAATATATTCACTGCAGTGGAAAAAAAATATAAACCTGTCACATATTCAATATCTTTCAAATTTTCATTTTTTCTAATATAATTTCTTAACCATTTGTACAAAAAAATTTTAGTATTAAGAAGATTTCTATATAACCATATATGACGATCGCTCAAAAAGATATTTTATGTATACATATAATATTTCATGTCTAATTATTACGGTCGAGTAATTTTACTTTAGAAGTGTTATGCATATACATAATAACTATAAGTAAACTATTTTATAGAAAATACAAAATTGTTGGTTAAATATAATATACATGAGAGCAGAACAACGGCGATGATGACTAATAGTACCATAAGAATAGGAAGGACAACTAATTGCATTATTACCGCCTTTGCAATGTATTTAACAGTCAACTAAAAAAGCTATTGAGTTTGTAAGGATTAAACTTGCGTTAAGTGTAGCTTCCATTTCGGCTAGTACAAACAAACGACTTATAAAAGTATATATATATATATATATATATATCAGGACAATGCGGGCACAACGATTGTAGTGAAGTATTCTTGAGAAAGACTTTTCGAAACGTAGTGGTGATAATATAATTATCTGATTTTTTTTCAGTATTATTATTTATTAATTTATTATCAACTGGCAATGATCTGCGGTTCTTACAAACTGTCATTATTATCTAATAACGCAATAATACTGATTTTTGTTATCACTGCTGTCATCTGCCCTTCACACGGAAACATAACAATAGAAGTGTCTGTCGTAAATTATTGAAAATAGTTAAACAACTAACACTCTCGTCGATTTTCTTTTTATAAAATATAGTAATTATATCACTTGTTTTATAGTTTGAATAAAGAAATATCACATATTATTGTAGTATATTATATACACATATTATACATATGTGTACATATTACACTGCATTTATGAGCAAACATAATTTGACTAAATAATAGTATAATATTAATTTATAATGACGTATGTATATTGCTAAAACTAAATTGAAAGTCTGAAAATTGTCATGAGTTCTATGTTTGTTTTTTAATTGGCGTTATTGTAGTCTCTGCACAACTTGGCTAGTCTAGGCAAACGCCCAAACACAAGTTATACTAGTTCTATGAATTTAAGTTTGTTGTTCGCGCGTTTGCATTTCTAGTTATTAGGGGATGAGACAATCAATTATAATAATATATTATTAAATTATTATACATTTATTACGTCTTGACAAAATTCAATAAATTTATATTTGATTGGCTGGACTCTTGATCACACACTGGTACGATCCCTAAATTTAATTTGTATTATTCTTATAACCAGTTACATTCAAATAAAATTACTTTATGGTAACTTAATTTAAAATGTAATAATGCAACCTTATTTCATACGTTGATTTTTTTATAAAAAAAATTTTACATGCTTCTAAAGTTAATGTTGAAATAAAATTTCTCGTTCTCCCTGAAGAGTGATCAAGCAAATGTATGAATCAGTACCTAATACTATATGAACATTACTATCGATCAACGAGAAGACTTAATACCTTAATGGGGCATAGTTTAACAATCTAAAACACGATAAATTAAATAGTTTTTTTTAAATAAAACGGCGGAGTCAAGAAGAGCTTAATATTTTGAATTATCTAGGTACCTGGGAACCCATTGTTCGAATCAACACATATTTAATATAACTATGGTTTATTTTTACTAAAATACAGTATGCGAAAGAGCACATTTTGATTAAATTTTAATACTTTAGTTGTCAATAGTAAATAATAATATTATATTATAATATAATATAAAATAACGATTTCAAAAATGATATATTGATGTAAATTGTAATAGGTAATGTCTATTGTATATACACGTTGAATATTGCGATGAGTGTACTGACAACATGACAACTTGATTACGTGATATATACAACAAAGTTCACATGTAAAGCATTTTGGCCGTTCGGACATTTTACACTTTTATTTAAATGGCACACTAAAAATAAAAATAAAACACAGCAACCGAAATATTTAATGACCTTTGGAAAAGATTTTTGACAACATTTTTTTCCTCTCGATTTCATGCGGCAATTACCGTTTGTCACTTTACTGCGCGCGTATAATGTATTGTAATAGCTAATGGAGAATGATTGCGATATTTTTTTTAAAACCATATACATTTTGCAACCATTAATACCGTTATCCGAATAAAAATATTAGGTATTATGGTAATGTTGTTATAAAGATCAATTTGGTCCTTTGTACAGGTAGGTATAATGGGGACCTCCCATATATGTATTTATATATATATATATATTATGTGACTGTCCTAAATACCGATTAATAAATTACATCAGATTAAAACATTGTATATATACCGGTGAAAAAAAAGACTCCGAATAATAATAACATACGGATCTGTCGACTTAACCCAACCACCAATAGTGAAATATAATCATGAACAGATTATTATGATATTATATATGGAATTCCGAGCATGTTATCATTGTAGTCGTTATAATATAGAAAACTTTCATTTTTTTCAATTTTAGATTTACTAGAACTTTTCACCATAACAATATGCATGCGTCATGCTGTGATCTTCCTAAGTATCAAGGTCAAGGCAAAATTGAACACAAAATGACATACGGTAAACACGTGTGTTCTCTTTATATTTTGATCTCAATAATAGTATAATTTCATATTACACGATGTATATGGTTACGGTGTATCGTATACCTATGCGATGTAGTATCTACGCGACAGTTTGTAAATTAATTATTTTTTCATTATTTATTATGATACACTTTAAACATAATACAACATTGTATTTACTGATATAGTGTTATATCGGCATTGTAAGCGATTATTAAAAATGATAATATAAATTAATTATATACACAAAATAAACGCATATGGATATTATGATGTATAGCTTACTCGTAGGTAGGTGGTTTATGTACCTAGATTGACCTTGCCATTATAATTTCCAGCCATAAGAGCAACATTATTAGCAATATACAATGAGCTATTGTCCTTATATTGTTATGCTTTTTATTTTCGCGGATATAATCCCACCTCAAAAACGATTCTTTTCGTGAAATTAACCTTCACGTGGACGTAAAAAAAAAAATGGTTCATTACATATACCAATATTCTCTTGATATATAACTTGCACATGATAATTCGAAATTTAACGGGTTTACGCAGTGTTAATTACAAATCAAGATAAAAAAAACTAAACAAAAAAATGTAGATTTTTATCTAAACGAAGCATTCATAGTTTATTACTATATTCTAAGAAATATTTTATAAAATTAAAAGGTTCGAAAAAAAGCTTTTAATTAAGTGAACTACTTTCATTTAAGGAAATTTAGGGTTACGAATTAAATGTATTCCATAAAAAAAAAAAACAGTTAATTTATGTTAAATATAAATTTAATATAATATGTTTAACACTGTAAATACCCAATGACCTGCATAAAAAGTAGTTCAAAATTGAAATATAAAATATATTATAGGTTTATTTAAGCACCCAGTTTACTTTTTCGACTGTATCACAATTTTTGTAGATTTTTAACGAAATGAATAATGCACTTTGTACTTATATATTTCTTTTACAATGATATGTTTATTTTATTGCTGATATTTTTTTTCTAGTAAAAAGACTGCTCCAAAAGTTTCAAGTAGTATTTTTATCGATGGGACATCGTAGATACAATTGGTACTTTAAACAAATCATAATTTTATTATATCATTAGTTTCCTTAACTTAAAGAAATAAAAACTGAAAATAGCAAAAACGTGGAGATTTTATAGCATACCTACCTACTTTAGACAATTTTAACAAATTTGTGTTATTATAAAAATATAAAATCAGGAAATAATAATAAGAGATAAGATTTAACTATATAAATGTAGAATACACTATTAATATATACAAATAGGCGTAAATGGATCTTAGTGTACCTGACACCGAATGAATAGGGAAAAAATAAAAAGAGACTTCTAACTTCTAAGAAAACATATCAATTATTTCCCAGGTGCAGAAAACCTAGTCGTCAACTATTTTGTAAAAAGAAATATTGGAAATATTAAAAGCAGTCGCACCGGCCGAATTATATCGCACATTAGGTTTAAATGTTGATTCGTTTTTAAACATAATATTTTGGAACTAAATCTATAAAATGTAATTATTACCATATCTAATTTAAATTTAACTTTAATGATCCGTATATTAAATAACGCAATAAGGGTTTTCTATGGAAACGATAAATCAAATTTAAAACCATTACTAACTTCGTAATTATTTACGTTTTTATAATCTAAACAATTTAGATTCTAAGTATTATTCTATAAGTATTACGTTTTACGACGATGATCGCCATATATTTTTTTATCTGTAATCTTTTTTAAGTATAGGAACAATCGTATTCCAATGTTTAGGTATATATTGGTTATATTGCACGTAGGTTATAACTTATACGTCGTATAGAAATATAAAAATATATTTTTACCCTTAAAGTGAAATTGGCAAAAAATAAAAACAATAATAACATCTCAACGTTATACATTATAACACTCATTATTATTTATTTTTATAGCTTTCTATTTATGATTTATAATATATACACGTATTATTTTTAACTTATAATGATAAGTGATAACGAATTTCAAAATAATACTAAATCATGCATTCATGCTGCTTATACTAGAAATTGATAAATTTTATTTATAGTATAAATTATTTAACTTAACAGTCAACAATTTACAAGGTATTAAATATTTTTTTCTATACGTTTAAGCACACAAAATCAAACATAAATACACAAATTGTTATAATGTACTGACACTAAAAAATTAAACACCGATATAATAAGTGTATTCATTTTTTGACACAAAATATAATCAATTTATCAATGAATTGAATAATTGAACTAAACAGTTTTGTATACACGATTTTTGAATGCGATTATTCACGGCTTTCAAATTTAAATTAACAACCCACCTCTAATCCACCCACCAAAACGACTAACCTAAATATTAGTGACCTACACTATAATACGTTGAGATTTGAGATCTTTTGTTATTCATATCCTATGAATAAATGATACTAAAATCTTCAGAAGCATTAAAATTAAAATGACAAAAAAAAAATGTTATGTCAAATTCTGTTATCCGTTTTGATGTTAATTAAATATAATATGTAATATAATTTATTTCAATAGGAAATATAATATTAAATGCATTCATACCATTATATAGTGGATTAAAGTTCTAATGATTCAAAATTCAAAGACTTTTTTGTGTATTTAGTGGAACGATGAATGCGTTGGTTTTACAATGAAGTGTGGTTAATTTTGTATGTCATTGACTTTTGGTTCTGGATTAATACAAATGCTTCAAACTTATTCTTTGAGTGTTGATTATGATTGAAAATTGGATCTAGTTGACACTTTTTCAGGTTAAAAGTGAAAAAATATCCATTTTTTTTTTTCAATAATCGGGAAGAACTATAAAAATTAATCAAAATCTTTTAGCTCTTTGTATTCTATTCATAGACAATTTAATTGTTAAAGTAGGTAGTACATAGATCGAAAGTACGAAGCCATCATTCTTTTTTTATAGACATTTGAAATTTTATTTTTGATGAAATTTTCTAACGAACAATTATGAGTTTTTTAAAGTTAATTATAAATTAATATTACATTGAATATGTATATTATTATAACAATGACATTTTCGTGATGTTTAGAGTAAATTTAAAGCTGTTTTTACCACGATTCCATTCATATCGTCCTTTGATACATAACTTAAATTAATAGCAATGTACAAGACGTATGATATAGCTTAATAATAATATTATAATGTAAAATCGATTATTATTTTTTTTTGCTTATTTTAGTTATTTCAATATACCTTTTAATAATGGAAAATAAATTACTAATAGTGCTTAATATAAATGAATCATAAAATATCCTTAGAAATAAAAGCTTACATAGCATATCAGCTGAGAACCGTTTTTCATATGCATTGTGACTTATTGAAACCATATTTATTAAGTCCATATAATGACCTACTCAATGACAAGATATACTTGAAACCTTCTCCACAACATTCAGCATAGAGTGACTTCTCCGAGTTTTCATATTATATAATAAGATGTTTAATGCACCTATATAAATAAATTACAGAATTCCCAGTGTTACTTCACACTAATGAATGTGGAACTAATTATTTAAAATTACATTAATCGACAAATACTATTGTTCTAATTCTATTGTACACGTTTATACGTCATGAAACTCAATGCCAATGTAGTACAAAATATAATAATATGTGGTTATTCGAGAAAGTGGTTATCAAAAATTGTCGATTGCAATTATCAAGTTATGTTATTTGTTACATAAAAAAGTACAGACTATTTACCATTAAAATTATAATTTAACAAACGATAACATATTATAAGCAAAAAATAACTAAATTTAATAAAGTTAGCATATGATGGACATTGGACATACCAACATTAAAAACATATAATTCATCAATAAATAGAAAATTTCAAAAATCAACAAATAATGTGTCTTAATATGAAAATATTGAAATATCAAAAAACACATATTAATTACACATTATTTTTAAAACTGACTAATAAGACTGAAGTCGGGTTCTGGGTGGCAATTTTTTAGACAGTGACGAGAAAAATTTAAAAAGGGTTTTTCCATCCGATCGATGACTATACATATATCCGTACTATATAGTAGCCAATCACTCAAGAACCACTCATACCAAGTTTTATATTGACATATCAATTTCTCCAAACAAACGACTAAAATAATCTTGAAAACCACGTAAGCACTCTTACATAAAATGCAAGTTATTTGTACAAAGTCGCATGGAACTTAAATATAGATTTGCAACACAATATAAATTAGACACTTTTAAATGTTTATATATGAAGTCCAAGCATTATTCATTATTTATTTTTTTAGTAATGTAGAAAAAAATAATACTTATGTAGATTTAGAAGTAATATATTTCAGTACCTAATGTACCTATAATCAAATTATATACAAACAATTGTATTTCGATTTTCGATATCTTATAATTATTTTACTTTTTAAAATTAAAATTGTTTTCTCATTTATTTATCAAAACAATTCACAAACTATATAGATAAGAGTATAATATGTAAATTGTGTCCTTAATATTGATTGTTAAATGACAGGAAGTTCTAGCATTGATGAGCGATCACTCAGCACTCAGCAGTGCCCCACCAGCTTGCTACTTTTTAAATATTATTATGTTTTTTTTTTTTTTATGTTTGTAGGTCTCTAGGATACTGTCTTTTAAATCTTTGTTGAACGATACCCGGAAGTAAGATGGACAATTGTTGTTTGAAAAATGGGCTATTGTGAGAGTTTAAGTTAGAATGAAAAAGTAATATAATTTGACTAATTCATTCTGAATAGGCATTTTTAAGTCTTTGTGGCGATTTTTATTCGTGAAATATCAAAGAGAGGACGTTATTATAGTCGTGAGCAGATAGTTTGATAGGCCTGGAACGTTTTATATTCGAGGGCTTTGCAGAATCCCATAGCTTGACACCGTATGTCCAGACTGATCGAATTATTAGCGTGTATACTGTTAGTTTATTTGAACGGGTAGTTTGGATTTCAATAATAGTCTCAGGAGGTAGACTTAATTATTTCTGATTGATAAAAACAAATTAAAAATACATAATTTATTATATATGAATCAGCGGTTTCCAAACTGTGAGGCATGTCTCCCTCGGGAAACGTAAGCACTTAACAGAAGAGGTGCGAAGTAATAAATATCGATATTGTATACACTGCAACTACTATGTATTATAGTACTGTACACTTATAAAAAATGGTGTGTCATTTATTACTCAACGGATGCACGATTAATTTATTATTATTTTCGGGGGTGCGTGATTCAAAACTGTTTGGGAACCTCTGATATCTATGAACGTAATCTATATTTTCATTCATGACGATTCGGCTATATATAATAATAGACGTTCAAACGAAGTATTTTTTTTGTTTTTGGATCATCTCGGTTCTAAAATGTAATTGCGTTATAACCTTGTGCCGTGGGCCATGATGAAACTGAAAAACATAACTGAATAAAGTTGAAAAAAATGTCAAGAGTTCACCGACTACTGACTTCTTCTTACTGGAGACGGCTGAGAGAGTAAATCATTTCGGATTTCCTATAAATCACGAGACATTAATATAAAAAGCGAATAAAACAACAACCACATATTTTGATGGTGACTTCTGGAGAATACGATTTCACTCTTTTACGATTTCTGATTTTGCTTTCGAGAATTTTCCAGATCCTGAGTTATATCTAATATTATTATTTATGTATATAGGTGCAGTCAGCTCCGGCAGTACACAAACTGATTGCGGCCCGCGACGACCGACACGTATATTCGCGGAAATAACTCTTGTCTATGGCCGTGTGATTTATACACGTACGTATACATATACATATACAACACACAGCGCCCGATACCGCGTACTGTCAATACTACGAGTACCCACTACGTACCTGCGCGTATGTTGTGCGAGTGCGTTTTGAAAAATAAAAATAAATCCAACGGCAGAGGTGACTCGCGCTAAACAAACACGGTCGGGCAAAATGTCACGGCGTATAAAAAAAAAAAAACAACAACAACAAATGCAAATGCAAATAATAATAATAATATAAAAATAAAAAAAAATAAAAGTGCGCGCGTTGAAGCCAATAAAATGCGCAAGCGTTCCCCGAATTCCAGCCGACCACGCGGCGCATCTGTCTCTATTTCGGTACACAATAACGTCATTAGTCATTGGCCGGGAAAATGGATTTGGATGCCGTCGAACGACTGGAATTCAAATGCCTCGCTGGACGCGCGTTACTATTACTACTATTATTATTGTTGTCGTCGTTGTTGTTATACAGTGTGAAACAAAATATGATATTTACCATCGGCAAACCGAGACGAACTGCAATCATTGCTATGGGCATTACGACGCTGTTCGCCGCGTGCACATAATCTGCGCGGGTAGGTAGAGGTAGCTGGCGTATTTATTATGATGGGAAATCGCGTCGTTTCGGCGAACAGTGTACAGCGTAGTCGTACGAGACCGCTGGCGCTTATTTACAGCGATATTATGCGTAGGTACTGTAATAATATTTATTATAACGTTATTCTGGGAAATTCTGACGCGTAAAATTATACATTTCTTTCCCTAAACACGTTATCGTCGTGCCGACGCTGCAGACGCAGCACTACGACGATTCCGGTTATCCGATTCTATACATATTATTTTCGTACGCACCTACGTCGTCCTATATCCGCGTTAAACCGATACAGATATTTGTCACGCTTTATGTGAAAAGCTAAATTATTTGAACAAACACGATATATTATTATTATTGTTGTTGTTGTTGTTGTTATACTGTATTCGAATACGGAATCCATAACTGCAAGTCATGAGACGAGTATAAGTTCAAATCTCATTGTAAGCTATTCGTTTTCATACTGGTGCATACTACTCGGAACTCTTTTTCCCACCCGTCTTTCTAACCTTTCCCCAAACGAATTCGCTCGATATCTCATTTTGTGTAATAGTAGTAAGTATATTATTATTGTGTTTGACAGGACCACTACATATTATGTTTTAATGACAACTTTCATTAAACAACTATTTAAATACCTATCTACGTTAATCATCTGAATAGGGTTTTTCTAATATGTCTATGAGTTATTCGTAGAATTAGACTTTTTAGATATTTTATACACAAATAAACTATAATTTTTAAATTCAATATTAAAAATCCGATTTCAAGATTTTACGAACTATCAATCGCAGGGAGAAAAAAACTTATTGCAAAATTATATATACACGATAACTCACCGGCTCGTTCAATTTCCATATAATATTTATAATTTCCATGGTTCTACCTAAATACTTTAGAATGCATCCAAATGTGAATTAATTATAAATAAAAAGGAGGGATCGATTAAAATTTTAAAAACAAACATTAAATAATAATTAAAATATTTAAATTTGCATAACATTTTATTAAATAAAATAATTAATAATGTACTTGTTAACGTGTTTTCAATCAGTTTTTTCATCGTTAAAACTTTCATATTTTTTTCTTAGTATCTATTTATTTAATTATTTTTCAGTTGTTGTTATACTCATCATAAAAAAATTATAAAATACCATGGTGGGTACATCAAATATTTTCATACTACCTATAAAGCGAAAGAATAATATTTTATAATCATTAGGTACTTGTCATTTAAAAAACGGACATTATTATAGCCATAGAAATACTTCAATAATTTAGAGAATAATAAAAAATACGGAAGTATTTTATATCACTGTACTTAACATGGAAACAGTTTTTAGAATAATAAAAAAAGAACCATAAGAAAATATTGATAATATTTCAAGTGCGTCTATTTTAAGTGAATTTCATTGCTCTTTTTATAAACTTATATAGGTACTTTTACTTGCATATTATTCTTAGATTGTCGATATTATACATAAATTTGTGTTTTATTTTAAATTCTTACCGAGAAGTTTATTGCATATCTTACAATTATGCATGTTTATTTATTTTTTAAATGTCTATAAAAAATTAAGTATTGGTAAAAATAATTTATCAAACATATAAATTATAAAAATTTGGTTATTAAAAAAAAAATTTCCTGAATTTTCCTAAAAAAATTATAATATTACAAGATAGCCTCAAGTTAGGTACATAAGCGACTGGTTCGATATCAAGATCAACAAACACTTTGTTGAAACACCATTACAACTTTTATCGTATTTACAGTATTTAAAAAATTTGTATTATCAAAGGAGTTTCATTGCTTGGCATTTTCAATATCATTTATCTTGTTATTAGTTTATTACGTGTTAAGACATGTTGGCCTATTTTAAGACTTTTGCTCATCCTACGTATATATATATTTTCTTATATATTCAATTATTCAAATTTTCAAAAATTAGGTTAGTTTAAGGTTCTAGGTGTAGAAATTAATGAATTGATTTTTTAAATAGGTTTTTTTAATATTTTTAAAATTAGAACATGTTGGATTTTTCAAATAGCCGGGAGAGGGCAGGAAATTTTGCGTAAAACAAATTTTTGGCAAAATTCTTTTTTTTATAATTGAAAAATTAATAACTGTAGATACTATATAAGTACTTAAGATATATTACACATACGCGTATATCGATTTGTGAATAATAAAATGATACTATAAACTTGAATTATGTTGGATATACACGGGCGCAATGTTTCTTATAGACATTAGGAATTAATTTTTTTATGTAATTAAGTATTTTAACAAAAAATAATCTCAGTGATTTTGTTGTAATCGAAATATGTTATCCACTGAAAATTGATAATTTCACTATTATGCATAGGTATTAATGTATAATTTTTCTATATTCAAGCTATTTTCAAAATATTTAGATACCTACATTAAATTAACTATTTATTCTAAAAATTTATAACCACGCTATATAATTCTGACTTATAAGTTGCTAACAGTTGGTAACCATATGATATTATTGTATCATTTATATCCCTTCTATAATAACGATTATTGTACATAATAATATGGGATTTATTTATTTTTCAAAATCGGTCCACCTACTTTATTGAATCAGTAAAATAAATTACCAATATTAATATAAATCTATAATTAAATATTCCTACTTTGAAATATACGCTCATAGACCGTCTTCGCCTAGAATTGTTTTTCATTAAATAAATTTATTTATAATTGAATTCAAGTTACACACCTATTACAATTTACAGTGATCTATTCAATGACAAGGTACAGTCGACTCTTACTATACAGCAAAGAAACTTCCCCAGTATTTTAGTTTGTATTTTAAACAATAATGCACAATCTTAATTTCGTTGATGAACTGAAACTTGTAAAGTTGTACACTTATACTTATACTTCTAATTCAAAGATCTAAAGTTTGGTTCAGGCTCAATATAAATAAACGAGAGTTAAACATTTGATTATAGTATTGTACACCTAAAACCTGCTATTTCTCAAAATCGATTATTTATCATTGCTTTCAGACATAATGTGATAAACTGATATGATAAAGTTCCTATAATAATACAAAACTTTTTAGTACCATTATTTAAACGACGCGAAATAAAAGTTTTATATTAAAATCAATATTAATATTAGAAATTTAAAAGCTAATATAGATAATTATGTTCAATTAGATTAATTTATTTCATGTATTGTAATTTCAAATGATATTGATTGACAAATTTTATTTTTTTATATCATATATTTATGGATGATCAATCATAAATGTATTATAACTTAAAAGTATGAAATACAAATAAATAAATATCAAAAACTAATAATCATTACATTGTCTTTCAATTAACCTTTTCAGTGCCCATATACATTTGACAATATCACATCCACGGACCCAGGTTTTTTTTTAAATTTTTTATCTACACCTTAGGTTTATCTTTTTATACTAACTGAATAAATTATTTCCATACAAAAAAAATTATATTTATTAATTAGTTACTAAGTAATTAGCTAATATAAATTAGTCGCTAGGGTTTCCCAAAATTTAACGATAACTGTTTTATGGTAATATATATAAAAATATTCATATATTATTGTAATTTATTATTATTTTTACAATATATTAGTGGAGTATAAACCTTTTCAATGCCTGAACGCACCAGTGAGTTATTAATCAGAAAAAATAAATAAATATTTTGTAATAACCACATTTTGAGAACCCATGATAAGAAAAAATTGAATTTTTGACCATAACTTCTTTGGAAATCACGATACAAAGAAAATAATAAAACCGTTGGATTCGTCTTGACGAGCACTAGATAACGGTATCAGTTAAATATCTTTATCATTAATATATAATGACGAATCATATGAAAAGCACCGGTGCGTCTTGGGCTTATGGATGGTGTTTCGTTAAAACGCACCGGTGCGTGGGTGCGTCATGGGCATTCAAAGGGTTAATGCAGTATTATCTGTTTAAGGAACTCAGGATCATATTATTAATCCTTAAATTAAGGATATATTTACCATACAGGTAAAGTGAAATATTTATTACACTGTTTAAATATTATATAACTTAAACCGTTACTAGTATTCAATAAATTAATAAGCAAATAAAATGACATCGACTATCGAGTAGAGTACTTTATTTGTAATAGTAAATAACTCACCATAATTTTATGGTATACGTCTATTTTGATGTAAATTATCCTATTGTATAAAATTAATTATACCAATTGTACTGTGCCTATTGTATTGTTGGATACCTATTGTACCTGAATTGTAAAAACTAATGTGAAAATATGTTTATATATATATATATATATATGAATCATATGTATGGTAAAGTAACTTAATTTATAAATATTTTTTAATTTAAACTATAATATGCTAGTTAAAATTAATTTAATTCTCAAATTTATAATTACATAAGACATACTACACCCATATACAGCAAGTAATCAATATTTCGCATTATATACTTTAAAGCTAATAGCAATTAATTAAATACCTATAATATCGTATAATATTATGTACTTTCAGAGTTTCACCTTCCATGGGTTGAATAGTTATTTATTAAATAAGTAGGTATGTTTAATTAATAGTTCAGTAGCAGGTTATTGAAAATAATTAAATCAACATTTATAGGTGTAAATGTTTGAAATACTTCTTGGGTATAAGATGATAGTAAACAACAATTATCAAAATAGTCTATAACAAAATTATAACCAAAATTGAATACAACAATTCAAAACCTATGAACATTGAACATGTTATAAAGTTAAAAGTAAAATCAGTACTTATAGGAGTTTGTGTACGTGATTTGAATACACAAAATCAAAAATAGAAAGATAAAATATTAGAATAATATTATAATTTATTAAAAATTCAAGACTAATAGTATATCCTTAAAAAGTCTGGAAAAAATAAAATAAAAATGTCTCGATCTATCATACTATTGGTTCACTCAAAGAGTCTGTATACTATTCATTATGGTTCAATGTTCCATAAAAATGTTTAAAAAAAAATTAATGAAAATTAAGCCCGGACGAAGTAAATCGACTAGGTAATCAATAACAAAAGGAATGTATTGTGTATTCGTAACCACATCTATGTACTTTTAAATTATTTTCATTCTACGTGTATACAACCGTAATAATATGAGAAAAAATAAAAAAAAAATGAGAAAAGTACTATTGGCCACCGTCGCACGAAATCAAATAATGCAAAACCATAAAAAAATTGTACTTTATGCAGTACTCGGTAGAAGAGTTTATTTGGGTTAACGTTTTATCAGACAAATAGTGTATACGCTCTTTTATTATGGAAAACTGAAATTGCTATTTATTAAGGGGCCAAATTCTGCAATGTACATACACAAGTACGAATAAAATTGCACTGCATTGTGCATTTGTGCATATTATACTCGTACATATAACTACAATAGTATATTGGCAATATTATTCATACTGAATATCCGACTGCGACAAGCTCGATTATTGTACTCACTACTCATCACGACATACAATTTGTTATCAAAAAACTCGAAGAAACCGTTTCGAACAAGTATTTCGAAAAAATACAATAAAAATAATAAAACTAAGAAATATATAAAAATGTTTTACACTTATTTTTAATGTAAAATTTGAACTTGTGTTTCATTTGTTAAAAAAAATCTGGTGAAATTTAACTGTTCCGATCCAATATGTACCGACATGTATATTGTATATTTGTATACCTATATTATGTGTAACAAAATTATATTATTAGATTAAGATAGAGACTATTCGTACTAATCGTAGTTTGTACTTTTATATTTGATGGCCCACCGAGGAAAAAAGGTTGGGCATCACTGATTTAACATATAACACGTAGGCCGTATATTGCAGATGCCCTTACAGCCGAGTTACAACCGATGTACAATACAATTACGGTAACCGAACGATTTTGCGTCACAGTACTTAGGTTGCCTCTAGTAACCGATGATAAATATAATTTGTTACTATAGTAACCTCGTTGAATTTTTTTTTAAATTATAGTTTTATACATATTTCAATATTTTTTCATTCAACGAAAAAAATATCAAGTAATACGCACTATTACATTGTTATTGTTTAACATTTCACCAGATTTCTGAGTTGGCCTTTTGTATGTTTTTAACATCAAAATTTTTTGAGAGGAGTGTTGATTTTTTAAAATTATTTTTCTAAGTTCTTCCTTTTTCATTGCCCACTCATTAGGCTGCTAGTCAACTAACCTAGTATTAAGCAATACAAATAAAATAGCATTTTTTCTCATACAAGTAACCACTTAAGTTCTCATTTAAGTAGGAATGAAATAAAATTATATGGACTAAAAAAGAGTAGATTTGTTCACGATATAGATATCACTACTTTGATAGGCTGACTTTTTTTGTTAAATGTTTTTTAACTTAGTCTCTTTTAAACGTTTGGTTTTTAATGAGTATATAAATGATAGAATTATTTTTTGTACGTTTTAGAATCATGGGAATTTTATTTTTTATAACTAGAAACTGGAAAGATTATGATGTATGTTTTAAATGTGCTCCTGTATGATCGTTTTGGCATTTGTTATGGTACTGAGTAATAATTATTCTCTTGAGCATTGCGTCTACATTAGGCACAGATACTCAAGTATACGATCTTTAATTTTTCTTAGTCAACTTTTTTTATAGCCATTATGAATATCAATTCTACTCTACCTAAAAATAATAATAGTTGTTAATGTTCCATATGACTGGTTCAATTGTACCAATCCATTGAACAAACCTAAAATAACGTCAATGTTTTCATCACATACGCCCCGAGCTTAATAACGAGTTCCGGTTCTGACCGGATATGATTAACGATTCGTAATCATATTTCAATAAAGACTTTAATGTTCGTATATATATATATATATATATAACGAGGACAGCCTATCTCGTCCTTACTGAAAATTTTAAGCTCGAACTTGCTAATTGTTTTATTGAGTTGTTTACAAGTGTGTTTTGTTGGGAGTAAGCTACTGTATAGTGCGCGGCTGTACAATCTGGTAAGGAAAAAATATATTGTGTGAATTCTCTAATCGGTTCACAAAGATTCTGTTGTCATATAGAAAATGAAATGAGTACCAATAGGAAAATTCTTAATGTTGGTAAAAGAATTTATCGACCTAAAAATTGAATACATTATACATGTATTACAGCGAATAGAAATAATTTCTCTGTGGTAAAATTATATTGTAGAACTTAAAATCCTTAATTTACCATTCTCTCTCGGCAGCGTAAAGAAATGTCAGTATTAAGGTACGGTTGATCATGCAGACGATTCATATAATTATTCTATTGGCAATATGTGTATACTGTATCGCAGTGCATTCCGATTTCCTTCTTTTCAAAATTAGGACGATGTTTACTTAATTTAGGTAGGCACCTAAATAAATATTTGTATGCTCAAATTATGACAGTAATTCCATATTTTTCTAACATTTAGTTGCTTTACTTACTTAAAAATTATTATAATGTATATAGTAATATAGGTAGTATAATGTATTGGCTAAATTATTCATAAAATATAATATTTTTAATTCTATACAGCTTGTACAATTAAACAGTTATCCATATGCAACCACTTGTGGTCCACCTATATAATAGGTGTATAGTATATACTCCTTTATCCGTCTCTTGTCTTAAGGTATTTTCTAATAATTCGATTAGATAAAAAAGAAATCACATTAGTTTATCTTTGTAAACATGCACACATTGACTAGCTCTTTATGAATTAGTTAAATATCACAAATTATTAAAAAGAATTGAAGAAAACTGTTTGAAGACTGTGATTTTACAATAGAGTATCATTTAATGCAAATTTATTATCACAAATCATATTTTGAAAATGTTATAATTTATTAGTAAGATATTATTTAAATTATTCGTGAAGATGATTAAATTTTTGTATTTCTGAATTCTTCATACAATATTTGAAATAAAATAAAATGCAGACGGTATAACTCTTATTAGTTATTTTTTAAATGATATTAGTTCATTCCAATTAAAAACACCTAATTAAATTTTAGATATAATATGTGTGGGTTCGCCACCAGTTGTTTAAACTATGATATTATATGTTATTATGTTATTTTGATTCTTAATTAATTGTATAGTATAATTAATTAGAAATCAATAATTAAAAATGTTCAGAATTTATAATTTTCTGTACAACATTGATATCACAAGCGATAAATGACATCTACGAATTGTAAATATATCACGCTTAATGACTTAAGTAAACGTAATCAACTGTAAGACTATATTTATTAGACCTTCATTAGAACCTCTTGCACGCTATTCGCTATAATATTCAACATTTCAACTATACGAAACATACAATACACATTATATTATATAATATGCTGTGGTCTCCATTAACACATTTAACGAGAGTATGTTACCTCTCTTAGAATAAACAATTGCATTCTTGTTGTATAAGGAACACAGGTACTCTACATTTTACTTCCATAGAATATTAACTACACGGCAATATGAACTGACATAAAAAAATAATATGTGACACATAATGTTTTAAAAAGTTTTTTTTACAAAAGGTACATCTCATTTTTGTATTTGTTTTGAAATAAAATGATTTTGATAATACCGATTAGGAATAAGAAATTCTTATAATATGTTTAAATTTTTTTAGTTAAAACTTTATTTTTACATAATGATAATAATTAGTAATAACGTCCATGTTATTGAAATATATTTTAATAATAAATTACAATAATGTATATAAATTAATTAATAATGTGTATTTTGAATAAAACTTTTAAAATTAATATATATTATACTTATATGGGTTTACTGCGTAAAAAAAACTAGCGAAGAGAAAAACAAATATAATGCTCTCCGTGCCATTTTCGAACCGGTTGATCTGTATATAATACCAGATGTTCTTTTTCCTGGGCGCATTCAATGAACAGATGAAAAAAGCACCTGGCTCGTTAAACATTGGTGTCCAAAATTGCATTAACCAACTGCGTAGCAAAAGTTATGTTATACATTACTTGTCTAATGGTGTTCACACATATATTATAATAGCATACGATTTTATTTCGGGAACTTACGGTTTTGATAAAATCAATAGTTACAAAAAATCTAAAACGTAATGAAGTATGATATAAAGTAATTTTAAATCACATAAAATAAGGAGACTGAATTTGTTCAAAGAGGTTATTATTACACGAATCTGAATTTTCTATAGCGTAATCGAAGATACTAATTTCGTTTAATAAAAACAAAAATAATAGACTCGAACAGTCATTATCACAAGCAACAGTATTTATTTGAAGAGGTCTAATCAATACAACATAAACAAATATGTATTGTAAAACAAAATAGATAATATATATATAAATATTTAAAAAAGCATGTTTTTGTGAATGTAACTAGTAAAATATAACTAGTTATAATTTAACTAATTATGTACAAAATAAAAAAATTAGACATTGACAATTATACCATTGAAATATTTTACCAATAACCAAAAAAATCACGTAGAAATTATTTTTACTTCAAAGCGTTTCAATAAAAATATCGTACCGCCAATATATTAATGAGCTTAATTTTATAAATACCTGCTGACTGCTATATCCGCTGTATTTCAATAGAAATATTGTATAATAGTCACGTAATAAACCGACAATCCACATCGATGAATAAATTATTTAGGTAATCATTAGGCTATGATAACCATAAATGTAAATCATAATTTTATCAAAAAACATTGATTGGCTTTAGTTTTATTCAATTTCGTAGTGTAAGCTATATGTTGAAGAATGTACACATAAATACATCCACTTATCAATTAATAAATTTTAAAAGTATCATTGCATAAAATCAACTTGGAAGTAAATATATACTAAATAATTTAAAAACATTAAAAGTAGGTACCGCTTGATTCTATCAAAAAAACGTGTTTGAAAATTATCTACAGAAAAGTTACCTTACTAACTGGACCACACTAAAATAAGTTGAACATAAAATTAGCAAATACATTGAAAATGTTTTGTTCTTGTTTAATAAACTGAATTAGTAAACAGCATAAAAAATATATTGTTTTAGATGATTTAGCGTTGTACATCCTCAAAACAAGAATACTTCAATATTATAATCAGATTATACGATATATCTATCGTATAGTTCATTTTGGTTGAAAAAGGATCAGACAAAACTTAAAGATTTAAAATGTAAGCTTACAAATAAAAATAAAATCATTTAAATAAACAAAATTTGAATACGTCGCCGTATTTTAAAACGAAATACTGCAGGTACTTACTACCTGTACAACATAATAATGTATCTAAAGACACTTTGTAAAACATTTTATTCGATTCAAAATACATAAATACTGGGAATTAGGTATGCATTTGTAAAAAAAATAATAAATCAAATAATATATAATCCTAGCTAGACCATATAGCAACTAAAATTGTTTAAATGTACACATTGAATGTAATTCTAAACGCGAGGTTATTCCAAAGCTGGTAATCAGTCTGTCAAACTATTAATCTATGTTAACGAAATTATTTATTAACATCGAGTAAAATCCCATGATCCTTTAAAAAAAAAAATCGTTGTTCAACTGTACCTGTAATCTATATGCATACTATTATGACAACGGATTTCACTCAGCAGAACATCGGTTTGCTACAATTTTAAGTGAAATTTATGTTTTTGAAACAAACATTATTATTAAGCAGAGACATAATTAACTGTATCCAGTAGAATGGGGTGTGCAGCCCATGAATGGTTTTTGTATTTCATAGTTATGTCGTCTAAATTGATGGAAGCTTATTTATAAAGCAAACGCTGCTGGATTATTGCTTTTACCTTTTTATTAAAGTGGTAATTTTTAAATTTAAATTCTCCTTATCTAAATATATTTCTATAATACTATAGGTACTTTAATATTAATTCTCTCAAAAACCAGAAAAAAACTTCTACTAAATTTCTTTTAGCTAAATCATTTTTAATTTTAAAAATATTAATACTAACTTTATCATATTTATTTTTATTTATTTATAAAAAAAATCGATCGTTAGATAATAAGTGTTACGATTGCATAATATTATTTTCATTATAACATTCTTTAAATTTGAGAATATTTTATAAAATAAGTTAGCAAATGCCTACGATAATATTTGGCTAATGAAATGATAATTGTTTGAATTTCATGAAAATATCAATTGAGTCTTTGTTGTATATATTAAAAATTAAGGAAAAATTATTTTTTAAATACAATACATCACTACGAACTTAAATATTTTTATCTTTATATAATTTACAATAACATGAGTTGTTTTATTTAATTATAATATAACTTAGGTACTATAAAAAGTCCTTCCGATAAAAATTTAAAACATATTAAAATGCATATTATATTTATCTGATAAGTTCGTAGCTATTAGTACCTGTGAACATTGATCAATAATAATAACTTAACCTGTGTATTATATTAAATATTGTCTTTACATATTACATTTCAAATCTTTTTATTATAAAATTATTTATTATTATTTTTTCAAAACACCGTATGTTTATTTTATATAATATTCATTCATGCATAGACGTAATATTTAAAATTACATTTATATATTATTCAAATAAAATATATATAGACATTATTTGATTTTGCAGTATTTATAAATATTGAGAAAACTAAAGAAATCGATAAGACATACGTCATGTAGGTTAAAAACAAAAATAAAATATTATGTTCTAAAGAAATATTAGGTATTATTATTATACGGTAAAAATAGTATTATATATTTTGTATGATGTATACAATACACAATATACTAAAAATGTATAACTTATCTATAATATTGTTTTCGTCAACAATATAATATACTAATATAGTTTATACATGCATAATATTATACATACATAATATTATAATTCGAAATCGTTGATTAAGTAAAATCTCATTTTAGACTTTACCAATTGACTTGTTCCTAAATCGATGAAATAAAATAATAATTGTTGTAACGTTTTCCAAAAATATGAACTTATTATCAGTTAGTAATTTGTTTCAATACAATTAATAAAAACTGTATACATTGGTCATACTATAAAATTTTGTGAAAACCCTTTTAAAATACTTAAATAAATAATTAATAAATATTTGTTTTAATAATTTATTTAAAGTTAAACCCAATTATATTTTATTTATAATTTTAAAAATAAATATGTAGGTACACTACGTTCTACACATTGAATATTAAAAAAAATTATATATCACAAACGAATGTTTCAATAACTTTCATCATCATTTAAAACAACAAAATACTAAAAAAAAAAAATAAATATGGGTTATTTACATAAAATTTAGAAGTATGATGTACAATAAAATATACGTACATGTAATAAAAATAATAAAACCCATTGTGTTATGGTTTTATTTATTACGTTTTTAGCAATAATTATTATAAAGCTAAAAGGGAAACAATGTTGGTAATAAAACAGAAGAGATCAATAAATTAAAATATTTTTTTTTTTCTGTAAACTGTAAAAATAATTATTAGTTATAAGTTATAACTATTCATAAGATTTTTAAACATTTAATTAAAATCTTATAATTGTTTTCTTGTCTTACGTTTTATATTTTCTTTACATTATTTAAGATTATATTATCATTATGTACAAATTCATTGATAAAATTAAATTCAATATTTCATCCTTAAATATGGAACAATTTTGATTGCATGTGTTATAATAATAAGGTTAAACTATTGAAATATTTATCTGAACTAAACTTAATTCTACTTTTTCTATTTTAATTAAAAATACAATGATTATTTAATTATATTTATACTAAACCGTGAAATATTTGAAAGGGATGTGCTTTATTTAGATAAAAAATAGTTTAAAGCACATATTTTTGTCCATCTATTTAAGTATAATAATTATCCGAGAAAATTATCTATATCATATTTCGTGACAATATTTTCAATTTTATTTTTATTTTATTTTTACGGGAATCGTGTAAATTTTCTTAACTTTTGTCTACTTTAAACACCGATGTGTGTTTGTATTTAAAAGTGTACAAATGTAAGCTTATATTATTGTTATATTATTTTATAACAAGTATTATATTTTACAAAATACAATTTTTTAATTATTTGGTTTTTATCTAGATAAACTAGGTCATCTTTTATTCATTATATTATTTAGATAAAAGTTCAACGATTTATCTGTACTCTTATATAGATAATGTTTGTACAACACTGCTTTTTAATTGTATACATGAATCTGAGTACAAGCAAAAAGGCGGGACTCATCTTTATACATAAAACATTTTTCAAAGTAACAAAGGCTGATTAAACATTTTTTAAGTTTCAAATTAAATCGTCCAATGTTCTAACAATGTATTTGATAATATAATATATTATAAATTATTTTTCAGAGCACTAAACATTTGCAGGTTTTTGATATATAATGTTCCTACGCACATTGTGTGCACGTCCTTTATTTTGATTGGAATTCCAAATTTTATTGCAAACTAAAATGCGAATTTCCTAGTCGAAAACCGTTCTTTCGTTACGTTACGACAAAGACCTCTCGGATTTGTTGGATTTATTGAATTTAGCACGCGCGAGTACACAATCAATATGTCTTTATGTTTGTATTTTGAATTGATATACATTTTACAACAATGACGTACAACGTTATCTCGTACAATGTTTACGGTTTACCTGCAGCTAATTATATATATATATATATATATATATTCTAGACCATGACAGAAATTATGAATATAATATATATCATATATTATTATATATTATTATAGGTATACCTACTGTAGTACTGTTGTCCAATGATACAGATGAGATGTCAGATAGGATGAAAAGCAGCAATAAATCACGTGTAATTCAGAGACTAGAATTTTGTCGCTCCCAACTAAATATAAGTACATAACAGTTATGTTGGTTTCTAACATTGACTATATTCTTATAATGGTTTTGAACCTTCAGCTCAGATTAAACACTAAAACACGTGCAAGATTATAGTAGTTGCGCATGTCCCGTGTGGTGTTGGGGTTACGTAGTTGCATCGCGCGTAATTATATTGGGACCCTGATAGTCTCTAGACAATTTTCATTTAAACGAAACGTCCTTTGTTCGTGCCGTTTCGAAGGAACGAATTATTTAAAACAATTTTTTTTTGTTTTAAAGTGAAATGTCTCCGCTTTTGAATAATTAAATAGGTACAATTAAACCGATTACCATTTTTATCCTGAGTTAGTTGAGGTTTATATGGTATAAACTATATATTATTATTGTATTGTAAATTATTTGTAACCAAGAAGGGATGAGTTCATCGACAGTGATCGTATGATGAGATAAGACAAAACACTAATAAAGTGATTATGTTTAATATGTTTTAATTAGGTATGTGTATTTTGATTTATTAGTATACATCGGAAGTGATACGGCAGTTACTTGTCGGACAGTACAAATTAGTAATTACACAGTAATTGTAATATATACTGTTGAACCTATAATAAACAATAATGTTAATTTTTGGTTTTCGTACTCTAGGTTATAATAACAAACATATTATAAATATTAAATATATATTAAAAAATTATAAAAATTAGAAATATAATCTCATATTGGCGATTATTTATAAAATAAAATTGTGAAATTTTGTATCAATGTATTTTAAATTATTGATAAAATATATATTTTATTATAATTTATAATTATTAATAAATAATTTTTATTAACATTTTATTATTTATATTAAATATAAGTATAACTAGTATGAGTAGATATATTTATATGTATTGGCTAAAAACTATTAATAATATCAGTATTTGATAAAATGAACATTGTAGCTTGGTAAATATTATTATTATTATTATTTTTTTTTTTTGGTAGGTTTTAGTAGTTGGCATACGCGCCAATTTATCTGAATTAATGTGACTAACTTAAGAATTAAGATCGGCCATTTTGATTTAAATACGAGTAAATAGCCATTTTTGTTATTTTAAAGCGATATAAAATCATGATATGGCCTATCCTACAAAAAGCCACAATTTTATAAATGAAAATTTTAGTATTTGAAGATTTAATAAATGACGAAAACGGTTCATCTGTGAAATAATGTTGATAAAAATTATTTTAAAAAGCTTTAATCGTATTCAAATTTCAGTTTTTATAATCATATTTTATTATTCCAGTAATTCTTGTGGTATTGCATTCAAACGCTGGGTATCTAAAAGCCAAAGATAAATAGATGACTGACAATTATTAAAATTTAAAATCAAGTATATCACAATGATATTACTTGTCTACTACTATATCTGTAATCGTCACAAATAAAAAATGTACTTACTCACTACTACTATAGTATAGTTAAAGTAAAATACGAAATATGAAAATAAAATGTAATTTTTCATCATCATATCCGCCTTATATAATAATAAATATTGTACTTACATAGGTACATACATATGGGTTGTTGCTAAAATTAATAAGTATTCATTATGAAATATGCCTCGTGCATTAAAATATAAAATTTATAATTATTATACGATTTATAATTTGAAAATTAAAATTTAGTTTAACAGTTTTATTTTTATGACGTAGTAGTATTAATATTATTTTGTGATGGAAAATAATGACTCATATTCGTATAGTCGACGAAAAAATATATTTATTGACGTTTTATGAAATAAATTAATTTAAGTGCAGTCGTGTTTAAAGAAAGTTTACGATTTGTATTTTTTTTCATTGTTTAATTAATTAAGTCTACTTGTTTTTCAAATTAGAGAAAAAGACAAAATCATATCAGGAATTGATTATTTAGCAAAAACCTATTATTTTATATTTTTATAGACAAAAGCTGTACACTGCCAAATAAACAATTATTTGAAAATAGTTTGCGTTTTATAACATGCGTCATAACATTGCGTATACAACAGTATAAATTAATAACAAAAATAAATCAAGATTGAGTAAAATAAACATAGTAAATATTGAAAAAATGTAATTCTATCGAAATACTTAAAGTAAAATACCTATCCTATTATACCACAGTAATACTTAGGTACTTCAGTAGTTATAGTATTTTTATTCCCTTTGCATTTATACCTATAATATTATCTTGATTTATTTTTCACTGCTTAGCCGCTAAATATTACGTAAACGTCAATTAATATAACCCTATACCTACATATGACATAGTTTACTCTGGCCATTAAAAAAATAGTGTTATTTAATGTCTAAAGTAAATTTGTCTAGTCTTAAAACAGATTATTCTAGTTACAATAGTTAATAGATTTTACGATATGATTGTAGTTAAACGACTTAAATATTGGTTTCGACATTATAAAAGGTGATCGCAGACTGTAGACACATTTCTTACTTAATGGTGTTAGGGAGTTAAGTAAAAACTCGATGTCGTAATAAATGTGTAAAACTGTTTAAGTTTTCAAAAAGTCCTGTCCGCGGTCTCTATATAAGACCGTGGTCCTGTCAAACACATGTAACTGTAAGACTTGGACACACGTGTCATGGATCAAGGTTTAAACACATCATATACTACATATATTATACCATTTAAAGTGACAGGATCTCTTAAATATTCTTTACATCGAATATTTTAGGTAACACTAAAATTCAAACAAAATGAAAAATAATAAAAACTAATTATATATATTATGTTATTTAGTCAGAAATACCAATCCATATTATAACAATAATATTAGTCGTCTTAACTATCAAGTGTGACATAATACAAATACATTTTTTTTTAGAAATTCTATTGTCATTCTTATTTCTTATATCAGTAAATTACCGTTTGTTGGTATAAAGAAAAGTATAAAGAGCAATACAACATCATATGTAAACGTATTAAAATCGAACGGACACGACTACACAACAACATAATTCAAAACTATTTACGTATACAGTATACCATATTATAATACTCATATCACTTCCAATTATTGTACGATTAAAATTAAAAAAAACAGCCAAAAATAAAAATATTACAATATGAATTACAAAAAATAAAACAGGATACAGCTCTCAACACGAGCTCTAAAACTATTTTTTTCATTCTAAAACTATTACATTTATCCATAGAAATTAGATACACATTATTTATATTTTAATAAAATGTAAGTATAACAATCGTAAATCAAATAAACATCACATTATTATACTAAGTTATTAACCCTTCGTTAGTTACCTTATTGATTTGAACAATTTTAATCAACTGAGGTAATATTATACTCCATGTATTAAATTTATTTCTGAAATTAATAATTTCATAGATTATATTATTTTTTGCTGAATCTGAGTCTTATATGTATGTATAATTAATATTTAATTAGTAAATCGCGATTTTTTTTTTTTTAATATTTCACAGGTAATATAAATATCTATTCATTAAATTAAAATAACTAATCAATTTTCTAGTTTGTTATTAGATTTGTAATGTTATATAAAAAACTCAAAGAACATTATAATAACATTATGGATAAACCCATAAAGTAGGTAACATATTATTATTATTATTATTTAATACATGTACTTTAATACATATGTATTAAACACTATATTTAAAAGTTAGATTGTATTATATATTAAGTTTTTGAATATTATAAAAAGTCAAGTATATTAAAGATAATTAAGCCCATATAATATATGAATATACATAAAATATATACAATAGTTTATTACCTTTAGGTATATAGATGGAAGTTAAAGATTCTGAGAGGAGCATTGAATTAATTTATTTAACAATGATATGCTTTTTTTTTTATCTATCATCACATTAAGCCACCATTACTAAAAATGTTTCGATTTTTAACTATGTTGGTGGTTGGTGGTAGTAAATAGTATCTTTAGTTACACTTAAATAGATTAAAAGTAAATGTAAAAACAAAATAGGAATAACCAAGGAAAAATCGAAATTTGTAAGCAAAACCAGTGTTAAACGTAATCAGTTTTGTTTTTTTATTGGAACTCAAAAATGAAAAACTGTAAAGAATTGAAATTATTAACGAATTTTCATACATCATCATTTACAAATTATGAAATAATTTTAAAAATATGTTAGTTATTATATGTTATTTTGAATTTTTTCGATTTATGATATAATTTTATTTTTTAGTCAAGAAATCTTAGACATTTCACAAAGTTCTTCATAAAATTGGTCTTGGTCATATACTAAATAAAAAAATTAAAAATACATTGTCACAGCATTTTTTTATAAACATTTAAAGTTCAAATTTTTACAAAATACATCATAATCACCATAATTTGCAAATTATTTTGTTGTAAAAAAATCATAAAATATTAAATATTCATACCCTATAAGTTTGCAAATTTAATTAAATGTTTCTTATAAGTTTTTCTTACAAAAAATTTGAGCACAATTCCATAAATATTTTTATGAATATCTCAAGTTTATTTTTTTTAAATATTGGATGTATTAATGTGTGAATTAACGATATTGTTTTATTAAATTATATTAGTTTTTTTGTAGTAACAAAAAAGTATTAATCGTTGAAACTTGAAACATTTTACTTTTACTTTAATTACCATCTTCTATGATACAATTTTCAAAATATTAACTATTAAGATTAATTTTAAGCTATTTATAGGCATTTTAAAATATTAAATTACTTTAATTTATTATGGCTCAATCAAAAAGTTTGAAAATGTAATATAAGTTTTTACATGAGTAGTTCGTTTAGATACATAAAAAGAACAAAGATACTTAAGCATAATTTTTTTTTTATTTTATATAAATTTGGTTGATTTTTAATATTTAAACGAAGAATAACGATTTTAGTTATTTTCTTGTAATTCAAAAATATTAATTCACGGAAATTTGAAACATTTAATATAGTAAACTAATATATACTTACACTCAGTAACATTTCCAAAATATATAGTTTAAGCTATTGCATATGTATATAACAAACCTAATCACTGTTATATAATAGCCGATATTGATCGGCATTCAAAAGTTAATAAAAATGATAATAGTAATATGATACGTTTTAATATATAATAATTGAACTAAAACAATATATAAAATGCGATGTCTTCAACATAAACTTATCCAATAGCCTATCATAAAAATAAATGATAATATTAAGTATAAATTACTATAGTAGTAAATACAGTAATACAAATACGTCGTACAATTTACTTAATAATATTATAGACTGCCAATGATTAATCATTGAGTTAAAATTTAATACTTTCATTATTGCGAGTTACTCAACGATAAGGTACAACAAAACATACAACTGTACAGCAGATCGATTAAGTATTTACTTGCTATTTTTTTTAATCTTTTTTAAATAAAATGAAATATAGTACCTACCTATATTATGTATGATGATAGATTATTGGTAAGTACAATATAATATAAGACATAAGAGTAAATATTAAATTTATTTAAGAATTGCAATTTTATGGTAGATTGAAATAGAATATTTATTTATTTTGTACTTTTGAATTAATAAGCTACCTATCTATTCGTTCTTTTTATTGGATTTCCTTTATAGCTTTATGATAATATCCTCTTTGAAACCTGCAGGTAAACAAATATAAATAAAATCTTTATTATAAACTATATTATGTTATATATACACAACATATAAACAATTGTATGTTATACAAATATTATTTAACCTGTTTCACAATCCGCTCATTGTTTTTTAATCACTAAAAATTAGTTGTTACTAGAACATTAAGTCTATAGGTATATACCAAATGAATATAGAATTTATTTCTATTTAAATAAAGTATATAAATATAATTAAAATAAATAACTTTTTTAATAAATTAAATAATTTAAGTAAAAATTATGAAACGCTACTCCCCTCCTCAAGATTTTAGGACTAATTGTGTATTTGTGTCTCAGTCAAAAAATGATGTATTGTATAATACTCGTATATAACTCTAAAATATATACTCGATTTTCGCGCTTCGTCTCTAAACCTAATCTGTTAATGGTAATATTTCTACTTCTATTAATATTCAATACCTACTTACGGTCAAAAAAAAAAAATATTATAATAATTACAATATATATACCAAAGAAAAAAAAATCAATTTCAATAATATAACAGAATTACCATTATTTAATAATGAAGGGGTCGGCAACCCGCGGCCCGCACAAACATTTTTTTATGTAAATAATCTATTCTGTTATTTAATTTATTTTCCAAAAAGCAACGAATTTTTTTTTGTACCTGCTAATAATTTAAGAATCAATAAATTACCAATATATTCAATATTATATTTAAATCTAATAATATAAAAAAATTGTTTTGAACAGCACCAATGGAAATACGAATAGTATTAGAGTGCCGGATAATTGCAGCATATTCTAGATGAGTCCAGACGATGAAAGTAAATAGACGTTTAAAGGTTAAAGAGAATCATCAAAAGAGGAACAATATTACACACAATAACGATAAAACCGAAAACGTTTTATTGTTTTATATGGGTTAATAGAAATATTAAGAGAATAATAACTATTATATACCGTCAAAAAGAATACGGTCTTTTGGCCTGAAGTTATACAATAAAGAAAAGCATTATTTAAATTATAGTTAAAAAAACAAGTTAGTATATGTTTTTGAAAAAGTAATTGTTAGACGTTTTACATTTAAAAATAATATTATAATTGCACTAATGATTAAATCAACTTATTAAGTCTTTCTGTAGGTACTCGCCGTCAGTGAGTGAATTAATGTCTTTAAAAATGTTTGTGTGCGATCAGCAAAAAATAATATTATTAGTCAATATCATTTATAAATACATTAAATAACATAAGAGAAAGGTAATCCACCTTGTGGAACACCGGAGATGACATCGATCTTTAGAAATATAATTTTTAATTTTGTGATATTTACTTTTTTTACTTGCAGTTATATTATTATACATTTATACCTACTACCGTACTACGCGCAGGTTATATAACACTAACGCGTATAAACGCCATCGTAAGAACGGTCAGAATGTCTTGTCCTTATAATACTTCTAACATTATACTATATGTGGTCATGTGGATACAATGCACTAACTTTTTTGTTATATAAATAAAATAAATCCCGTATAGGAACGTTTCACTTTTTTTATTGAACCACATTCGCGGGAAACACTTCAACTTTTACGACATTAATATCAATTATTACTATAATATAATAAAAGTGTATAAATTACGGCTCACGGGTTTTCTACCGAGTACAAACGTTTATTGAAAACCTTACGAATTACTTAAAACAAGACGTGTTACAAACACAAAGTATAATAATAATAATAATAATAATAATAATAATAATAATAACAATATTACTTTTCATTGAAAACGAAATAAAAGAATATTAGCGTACTTATTTTGTTAAGAGAACAGAAATGATGAGAAATCGTTGTAGCACTGCGAATAAAAACGTTTATTTTTTTATTGCCAGTATTTATTCTCACGGAAACAAGTTAATGCGATTTCTATTTTCGAGGAAACAAAATAAATCGATGTTGCTTGCTTGTTAACCGACGTATCGAAGTACAGGAGTCACGGAACAAAACGGCGTAGCTATTATCAGCATACCGATACCGTCGTCACTCGCGTACCTAACATCGAGTTTCGACTGTTTCGTGTATTATAGGCATCGGGTAGTGTTTTTTCAATTCGATCTAGACACGAGTGTGTACATCTCTCCTTCGCTCGCGTGCGCAGGACGTTCCTCCGAAGCGTAAGCGTAAATTGCTGGGGAGGGGGGGGGGTGTTGAGGAAGCTTAGCCCCCCTACATTTTTAAAAATTTTTTCGAGAAATTTAAGGTTATTTATTAGAGAAAAATATAAAATGTAAAACGTAATTCCTAATCAGGATATCCTATAGGTATGTGTTATGTGAACATTTAAGCTTCATGTATGTATAAATTTTGTATTGTAAATTCGCAATAAAATAAAAATTATCGAGCTGTACGTTAATGGTTTCTAACGACAACGATAAAAAGTCATGTGCATAACTTATGTATTATACGCCGTTAAGTAAATAATTTTGAAGTCTTAATATACATTTTATATAATAAATGTTACAATAAAATTGTAAAATGTGTATGTAAGGGGTGCGGGGAGGGCTACTATGTTTATAATTTTAGCTCCCCCCCCCCTCCTAACAAGGCAAATTTACGCCTATGCTCCGAAGTCTCTGCGAACGGGCGCATTGATATAATACGTGACGCACTGACGCAGGACTCGATGCGGTCGCGAAAAACGGACGTTTTAATGGAAAATATACGGTTGAACACGACGACGATGGGGGAAACGTAACAACGGTCTTGGCTCACGCCACACTTTTTTTTTGCAAAAAAAAAAAAAAAATAATAAATATAAATTAAAATGTCGCGCGCGGGGACCCATACGAGCGCCCTTTCGTACGACAGCAATCCCGTATTACAGCGAAGGTCCAACGCGCCTTTGAGTCTATGACCGGTCCGGTCCGCAACGCATGGGCGACGTCGTACACACACACGCGCGCGTAGTCAACACCGGTCCCCTTCCATGCGGCAACAATAATACGTCTGCGTTCGGCCGCCGCCGATTCGTCACGGCCGCCCGGACGGCGACGGCGAACTGGAGGAGGAAACGGCGGCGGCGGCGGCGGCGGTGGCGGCAGCGTGTTGATACCCGGCGAGGCCTCTGTCCGACGCAGTCTGTGCGTAACCGTCGCGTCGACAGTGTTTCGTACGGTACCCGACATCGTTGGATTACGTGCCGCGCCGGTTTGTGTTCGACGCGCGCGCGCCTCGCATTGTCGCGCATTCATTCATTAGCTACTTCTCGGACGACAACACGGCACGGAAACACGCAAAGGTCAGTACAGCATTGCCACGATGCGCTTATTATTGTTGTTGTTGTTGTCAGAAATAACCGAAAAAAACCTACGCGTCCGGGGCCGAACGTAACGGTCCGGGCGGACCGGTTTGGTCGAAAACGGAGGGAAAATGCGGCGTTACCGTTCGGTAGGCAACACAACAGCGGCGCGAATAATAGGAAAATACCGGCCGAGTCGGAGGCGTTCGACTTTCACGCCGTTCCGTCGGCCGAACGATAAGCGCCCGATACGACGATTGCGCTGCCCGCGCGCGTATCGTTATCGTTATTATTATTTACTGAAAAACGCGACGGCCTTTTCATTTCCGTAGCCGCGCGCGCCCGCACGTCGCCGGTGGCTGCCGACCGATATCCGCGCAGACAGATTTCCGCGATTCCTCTTCTCCCGCGTGCGCGCAATAACGACGCGACGACGACAATAATACGGTCTGTGATAGTATTATTGTTATCGTTATCAATTATCATCATCACCGTCGTCGTCGTCGTCCTCGGACACCAACGCGTTTGCCAACCCCTTGCGGCCGCACAGCCGGCGCAATCTCGAGAAAACATCACGTCGCCGTCCATTCAACAACAACGGGCGCCGGCGACCCTTATCAAATGGCATTTTTCATCCTAATACCGAGTATTATTGTGCGTGTCGGGTGCGCATATCGCCTCGGGGATGTCGCACAACGGGTCTCTCCGGACGGCGTGGTGGCGGGGGCAGAGGTCGTACCTATTATTATTGTGGTGCGCGATAACCGCGTGCAACGTGCGTCGCGCACACCGCGCGTACCGTGTAAAATGACACAACAATGCGTTCGCCGGTGGTATTATTTTCATTTTTTCTTTTCGCTACCTGCCGACGGAATCCTACTACGCGCGCGCGTGTTGCAGTACTACTACTGCACAGTCGTACCCTCCGAGTGAATCGAAAACACGTTTTATAACGCCGCGTCGAATATTTATAAATGCGGAAAATCGTTGTCACCTAAGCTCGGCACATCGGGAAAACGAAAAACGATTTTTTTTTTCAACCCGACGGTACTCTTTTTTTTAAGTATATATGTGTGTGTGTGAGTACGTACGTCGTCGTACACTGCTATAGATATGGACAGTACGTTCGCGTCCGGCGGTGGCTGCTGCTGCTGGTGCTCGGGCGGGCGTCGAGGAGAATTATATTATACTCGTAATAAATATTTACACACGCCGCCGCCGTCCGTTGTGTGTAGCCAATGACCTCTGGTTGTGTGTGTGTCTTCTGTGTTTCCATTCCAAACGTCAGTTCCCAATATAAAAACCCGCACAACGGGAGAGCTAATTGTTATTAAGTCTGTATTAGCGTTAGTATGTTCTATGTATACCGAACATTATAATCAGACAGAACAGAATTAGATTCTTCTGAAAACTTAAAAGTTCATCATAATAATGATAACGTTATTTACGTATTAAGTACGTTTTATGCAATAGATTCAAACAGTATACCATAATATTATATTTATATAAACCATCGGAGTCGTTATACGTTTGATATAGGTATAGGATTATATTATGTATAATTAATATTGTAAATAACAGGAAAGACTAATTTGTTTACCGATAAGATTATGAAATACTGCCTCAATAATTCGAGAAAAACTAAAACTAAATTATTTGTTGTTTAATATGGAAATAAATTGTTTTCAGTAAAATTGTACTAAATATAAAACCGTTTTAAACAATTTTAACACGAATTCCTTTCGTGTCAGTATTTTGGATTTTAAACATCAGGATATGAAAACAAATCTTATACGTACATAATCGATTGTTCTAATACAATTTGTTTCATTCCTCCTCGTTAGTTTAGTTTTTCTTAATCGTTGAAAGATGCTTTTATTTTTTTTTATAAAGTGGCGAAGTTGTTGATGGGTTAGAAAACCTAATAATAAATAGCGGATTATTAAAATACATGTATTTATAGCTTTATAGAAAACTACAAGTAGGCGCTATCCAGAAATATTCATTACTTATCTAACTACATTAGTTTTACAATAATGTGTTTTTTTTTTGTGACCATTTCCTTTTGGTGTAATAAAAACTTTTAGGGTAGTTTCTGGTAGCAAATTTGATTTAGTTGATATGCTTTGAAGAGGTCAAAAGTGAACAAAAAAAAAAAAAAAAACACAAAAACGAGAATATTTACACAAAACCAATTTTTGACAAAATGTATTTAATTAAACGTAATTAAGAATGACGTATCTAAAAACTTGAAACTTTCCATTTTTACTAAAGTTACATACACACATTATTTTCTGTTCTCGATCGTGTATTCAAAATATTGAGACTACTTAATTTTGAGCTATTTGTAAGCATATGCAATTTTAGGAAAACAAATATTTTTAACACCTATTTATTTGTCATACTTGGTACAAAAAAAACTTGAAAATCTAATACAAGGTTGTTCTTATAGCAATTTAAAAATAGTAATAATTATATAAACGCGATTTTTTTGTAAGCACTATTAATCATTTTATTAAAATTAATCTCTAAGAATTTTAAATTAAATTTATCTCTCATTTTAAAACCATAAGCTACTTTTCTACATGCCTATTTTGTATACAGAATAAAAATTTATAAAATAAATGTGAATAGTTTTTAATTTAAACTAAAAAAAAAGAATAATAATTAATTCATAATTTGAAAGAATTACAACAGCACTCTGAGTAACTACCTACATATTTGTTTAATCCTTCTACATCCTAATTTTTTTATCGAATAAAGTAATACTTTCAAACCAAACCTTAAACATTTCAAATAATTTTATTTACCTATATTATTTATATTATTTATTTATGCTAATAATTTAAGTAAACAAAGGAAGATTTACATTTCTGTTAATAATTATATGGACAATAGACATATTATATATTTATATCATTAGAATACAATAATGTAAACAATATACTCAATTACTTAACATTATTCTAATAAAACAAAAATCTCTAAATTTTTCAGCTTAACAATATTTTAGCTCTTTAAACGTTTTAACAATTAGCATGTCTACAATTTTCAACTTTGTATGTTTTCATAAATAATACTATTATTAGTATTTGAATTACTAGTGGCCTATCCTGTTCTTGTCTTTTTGATGATAATATTTAAGTTTATGTTTCAACTTTGAAGGTCTCCCTAAGTATAATATTATCGTGTGCAATAGGATTGTGAGAACCATATTCTGTTTTTAAATTGTTTAAATGTTATAATATCATACGAGATATTATATATCATATAATAATCGAAGGACGGTCTGTAGGGCTAAAAAATAACATATTAGTTTAGGTCAAGGATGGGCTACTTTTACCACTTTCTGATATCAGTATATCCTATCTAAAAATTTTGTTTTTATGTTTTGATGTACATCCAATAAAAATTTAAACCGATTTTAATCATACACCAAGTATTTAAACATCATTGCTGAGTACCTCCTAATAATATTAACATCTTGATGTCTAAGACATTGTTTTAAAAAATAAAATAAATATTTTCCACGTTGTTTCATTCAGATACTAATTACTGAGTACTAAATTATTGACTATTATAACCTCGATTATAACTAAATAAAGACTAATAATGATTTTAAAACTAAAACTTCAAAGGGTTATTATACAATCAATGACACTTATAGTGTCATTTATAGTGTAAAAATATTTATATATGTTCAATAAATATTAATCACGAGGTTAATCATGACTGTTGAAGTTACACGTTCTATCTAATTTATAATCGACACATACGTTTAATAGTAGTAATGTACTCATCATCTAAATAGTGATACACTGTGTCATTTAAAATGTAAACAATCGCGCCAATATAATTTATCTCAAAGCAAAAATTGAATTAACGACCCAACTTAAGTTATTAATTTATAATCATCCAACCATTATAATAATTAATTTAGAATGGATTATGAAAAGTATTAATTATTAATATTAGTTACAATATTTATCAAGGAATAATAAAAAAAATTAGTTTATGACAGCAAATACCTATATGATTTATTGATATCTGGTTATTTCGCAAGTCGTATACTTACAAGTATACAATTTTTATGTAATTATCATGTCAACCGTAATCAAATGTTATTAATTTATTTTTATATACACGAAATAGCAATTTATAAATATATTAAAAACTTGATTCACTCTTATAACAGCGGATATTGTCAATTATCCCGTTTTCGAATTTCCCTACTATAGCAATGACCAACCAACCAAGTATAAAGTTATGCAATTCTACGTTTTACCCCTCTTAATCGTTGTATACAAATCGAATACCAATTATCTTATTTTGCGTTTTGCAATCACAACGTATTATAAAATGTACTACAAAAACAAGTAAAATGTTTATTTACAATACCAAACTTTTTAAATATAAAATATAGTTGTATCTCCTGCCAATAAGTAAAATCTGAAATTAAAACAATTATAATGGTTATTTTAAAACTTTTTAACCGCTATCACTAGTCAAAATATTTTGAAGTTTTTTAAACTAGTGATAAGTGTGATTATGTCTCGTCATATCATTGCATCTCAATAAGTGTGTTTGAGTAACAATAGGTAATTAAATTTTGTTTGTTTAGTTTTTGACATTGAGTACCTATATTATTTTTAAATAATGGTTCACTGATATAGATTCATATTTTTATATTTTATAAACATTTTCAAAATAACTTCTGACAAAATGTCTTACAAAAACATTGCTTTTGGTTATAACTAATAATTCAATTAGCTGCTAAAAAATACATTGAAAAATTTCGTAGTTTAATTTTCACTCACTCTGTTTATTATTCCGTAGTTACTCATGTGTTTCCCGTACGACAAATGTTTTTTTCCTGTCCGTCATGCAAGTCAACATTATTTACTAATTTATAATGTATTGTTATTAATTAATATTTTATTTGACGATTGCCTGATAGGTTTACAGGCGCGCACACACACGGTGGTTAATTATCCATAAAGCCCCAAGGACGGTCACAATAATTGGCTGTTTCCTCTACGTGATACGTGTCTAGCACTAGTTTTTCATGTACCTATGTTTTCTGTAGGTAGGGAACGTACTATGTACACTGAAGTTACCTGTTAAATTGTTGATAAACTTACATAATTTTATTTATTTATTAATATTTTGTTTACAACCGTATATAAAAAATATCCAAACTTTGTTTTTTGAATAACCTATTCAAATGACACTTTTGTTTTTAGACATTTTAAGTAAAAAGTTAGTAACGGGGTAAATTTTTATTGTTTAACTTCAATCCCGGAAGCAATTATGTTAAGTTCAATTATAACGAAGTTTTTAAACATACATAAAATATTTATTATTATAAACCATATTCTCCGTTGTAGTATGAATGTACACAAATCTATAACTCCAGGAGTGTGCAAACTGTGATCGACACTTTCCTACCGTTTCGTGAAACGTGTTTGGTTTTTTAACAGTATGGAATTGGTTTTTCATCGAAAGTTTAATGTCAAATAACTCATTCAAATGGTACAAATCGGTATTCAATAATAAATAAATGATGGTTACTGAATTGTTAGAATCAAGACCGTACACAAAATATAGTTGTAGAATGATGTATTTATTTTGTTTTTAATACGTGCCTGGTTTTTATTTTCGGTTGTAATAATATATCTGCAGTTGGTGTGCACAAAATGCAACGTCGCAAGGGGTACCCCCTTGTCTGTTAAACTGATGTCGACGGTGAATAGCAATTTATATTTTATCATTATTATTATTTGCCGTTGATCAGCGGGCGTCAGCAGCACAGGAAATACGGTCCAGTGATGCCAACCCCTGAACCGGTTCCGAACAGTTTCCCTACAAAACATTAATTAAACTCATTTATTTGCTTTTTGGTAGGCACATATTGTTATAGCTATAAATTATAGTGGTCCGAAAAACTTTAAATGTAAATTATCAAAATCGAATATATTATTATTGTTTTTATTAACAAGTCGATAACAATCATTATGCACGTTCTATGTTTAAAAATTTAAATAATTTAATATTTTTGATAAATCTGTGTTATAATAATTTTATTTCTGTTTATACAATTTGTATGTTTTAAATAATGTCGAAAATTGTCCAATAGTTCGATCTAAAATGTTTTTTGTTTTTATTTATTTTATCAAGGATTAAACACTACACTTAGTAATATTAATTCATAATGATTAATGAAAAACCATGAAATTAATATATTTTCAGCATAGCATGCCAAGCACTTTTTTGTTTCTTATAGCGCTTGTATAGCTTTAAAATATCATTTAAAGTATCTGTTTATCATACTTTTGTAAAACTGATTGATTTAAAGTGTGTTTTTTGTATTAACGCTCATTCAAACTTATAATCTCTACGTTTATCAGAAGAACTTTATGTGACCGTTTTTAAAAAAAAAAGGGGTTTGTAGACACTAGACGTAATGAACAGAGATTATAAGATTATATGAAATGCGGATAATCGAAAACCCGTTTCAAAGTAAATGACGTGTTACAGAAACGATAATACAAATGCCTAAACATTTATTTCTGTCATTAAACTAAGATTTGTACATTTATTTTCTTTCAATTCATTTACTTGTAGACTGAATAAAATACAGATATGAATATTACATAATATAATATGATTATATTTGACTAATACTTTATAAATTATATAAACAATAGGTAAAATATATAGTATATACAATTATTAATACCTGTATTTTTAAAGTTTGATTTAATGCTTTATTGAGATTTTATTCATTATTCACGTAATATATTCTATAGACTTATCGCTTTAAAATATTTAGCCCTTACTTAGTCAAATATAGTATTTGTTTAGTTTTTCATGTTGACAGTTTTCAATTTTTGTCAGTTAACACTGGGTAAATGCCTGATTATAAAGATGGTTATCTACATTTTAAAGGATAAGAAAATTAGCAGATGGTTGAATAAAAATGCAAAAAAACTATTCTGAGTTCAAGTATATTATTATAGTACGCTGTACCCCTCCTGATTTTCATATGTTAACAGTGGAAGTCTATGATTTTTATTTTCCTAATGTTGTTTGTTAGGTTGATTCCTTCCTTCGAGTACATCATCCACTTAATCAGTAGTTAGTAATGTATATAATAAATGAACTATTCAAATTTCAAATGAAAAAATATAAAATATTGTTGGGTTGATTATATTTTGACTATACCGACCCATATAAGGTACTAAGGTATATGATTTATTACCAACCATAGTGCCCTTTTCATGACATTTTCTTGAAAACTTCAAATATAAAGATGACCCTAATGTACATGGCATTCAAGTTTGGGCGTCAAATGTCTGACGGTTACTTTTTCCATAATACGTATTACATTTGTAACCTTGATATAAAATAACTGCTTTTTGTCAACTTTACATGGAACTTTATACTGTAATTGTAATAAATAATATTATGTAATGTACGATATATATAAAATATAGCATAAAATTATCAAAATCATTAAAATTATCATTTTTTTAATAATTTATTCAAAATATTGATTAGTTAAATACAAATCTATCCAATGGATTTTATTAAACTATTTCATTCAATAAAAATTATTATTTTATGTACCTATATGTAGTATGCATTATTTATTATTATTACTATTCACTCGAGTATACACTTATTCGAGATAATTGTTTCTAGTATAAGTTTTTTGTTTAATAAGTACATAATTTATTTGAAAAAAATACAACGAAATAACAAGATGTGATCTAAATTTACAAGAGATTTAAATGCTACACGATTCTATTCATTGTTAATACTTTGAGTAGTTTGCGTTACTCGATATAATGTGAAACTTACTTATATGATAATACATTGGTAATTTCATGGCTTATACGTTATATAACTTATAGTAATAAGATTAATAATAGTTTTTAAAGTCGTATCTCATTTATACTCGTTTAGACTTTTGCAATATTATAATTAATAACACTATTAGTGTAAACGTTTAATAAGGTTTATTTGATAATTTATGACACATATTATAATATACAGAAAAATAATGTATTAAACATACATGATGTAATTTTTTTTATAGTTTAGAAACAATATCACGTATTACTATATTAAATGTATTACTATTTAAACGGAGAGTTTTTATAATGTAGCAATTTTCACTAATGGGTTAAGTTAGTTAGTATATATATTCACAAATCAAATATTGTTATTGTGCCCAAAGAGTATAGATTATACAAATACAAAAAGCATATAAGTTATTGTGATTTAATAAATTTTGTATTGTATTTCAATGTTTTATGAATTACTATAATTTATAAATTATGAACATTTTGTTAGTCAAAATTATTGTCAAAACTACATATCTAAATAAATTATAGGTTTATAAACTAGTAGCTAAGATTTGCAACTCATTCAAACGAATTTAATGTAGTGAAAAAATAACTATAAGCTGCATTGTTCGTTTTATTATAATGCCGAATTATTCATGTTTACTCGTATTTTTATACTTATGTTTAGAGTTAGTTACCTTTATTTCCTTCCGTTGTACTTTACCTCACGCTACCTTTCTATTTATTTCGGAAAACATCGTGTTACATTATAAGGCATCTTTTATTAAATTTATTACAATGCCAATAGACTCATAACGTTTAATACCATTGTGTAATATTATCTGTAACGTGTAAGTACCTATTTTTTTTTTAAGAAATACATACTCGACAATAATATTGTTTGATTTATCTACGTAATTTATCATACATTATTAAATTCATTCATAAATTAATAATTGTTGTATGTGAACACGTAATATATTATACTGATCAGTATCGAGTTCATTTATTTTTTATTGCAGAACAGTTATTACTTATTAGTGTTACTTTTACATTCATATGAGTTATTTTTCTTGTGCCTTAACTTAAAATTACATATTATATTCTATGATTTAAAATTCGTATCTGTTGCTTACGTTTTTTTTCTAATTAAAGTGTAAATATTTAATAAATAAAAATATTTTAACGAGATAAATGTTTTGTTAGTGAAATTTGCTAATGGCTTGTAGATAACAATAAACAAAATTATATGCGCCATTAGCTATAATTTCAATGGGCTGTGGATCGTTAGGTTGATGGCTCGGTACAAGTATTACGTATCATCAGTCGCACTGGTATATGCAAGAATAGTTGCATTGTACGCTGTCATTTTCACTAACACCCCAATTAACTTAGCGTTTTGTATAAAATATACAAATAAAGTACCTACCTATTCAATACTTTCAGTTATGTTGGAAAAATATGCGTTTATATCATTTGAAGCAATAATTTATATCCCGTGAACATTTTGTACGAGATTTTGTATTAATATTGAAAATTGTTTAACCATTGTGTCTAACATTATTTCAAACTATCTATCTATAATGTGTGTTGTTTTATTAAGAACTTAAGTGAACAACGGTTTTAACAATGCAGTATTTGTATAGTAACTCACTTTAGGTACCTATCTACTTATCTTTGAAAACAAGCTTTAATAGTTACCTAAATAATATTTACGTATTACCAAACAGCTTAGTTTGTTGTTATCTCGTATAAATAATGTAATTTATATTATACGTATACCATTAAATTTAATACATTTTAGTAAGAGCATTGTGTTGTGCAAAGGTAAATCCTTAAAAATATAAACGTCTTCACATTTTAATTTTAACAATACTAAAGTCACAGTTGCGTACATTACATTTTTGTGTTAAATTTATTTAGAAATGATACCTATGTAAAACAGAAACACTTAAATATTTTATTTATCAAACATTGTCATTATGTATATTATTGTATAATATCTGTACGACGGGTTGTTTGATGTTTTTAATGAATACGTTGGTCGGCCATGTCTATCAGCAAAGTAACTTATGTCTTCTGTGTGTTGTATATATAAATGTGGATAGAGAAGAAAAAAATATAGTGCACTTTTGTCGTTATATCGACTCACCAAAAAGACACAATCACGAAGATAATTAGTCCGACGTCGCGGAAAGAACAGCTCATCAAATTTAGTTTCTCACCCCCCATCCAAGTATTTGGGCATATTCCAAAAAATCATTTTATTTCCTTCTCAGCGCGGTAAACTGTAAAACCACAGTTAAAATCCAGTAGAACAAAACGGAATCATGGATCAGAGAAACACGATTTAACGTTGATATTACATCCATATCGAGTATAGTTGTTGTATGACATAATTTATGGTTATGTCGCTGCGATTGAGAGTCTGTATTCTGAATTGTTTGGCGAGAAGATTGCTCTCATTTCGACAGCTTTTCGTTTTACTTATAGGAAGTAAAAATGTGTCTTTGCCAAACCAGATATACTACGTACGTGTATTAAACAAATATCGAATATTTCAAAAAACGACGAACAAAACAAATAACATTATTCATTGGGTTACACCTGCTGAGACCTGAAGACACCGTTTTCTAAAAAGATTGATTAATTTTTCAAATTTTTACAATGCTTTTTGTAAATATGTACATATATAGTTGAGTAAAATACAATATGTATATCTCTATACTCCTACACAAAAGAAGCTTATCGAATTAATAGTCTATCATTATAATTATGTAACACCCATAACCTATTTTTTTAACGTATCTTGTATCTATTATGACTATATTCGAAAAACAACATAGTACTTTTATGATATCTTATTATTCTTATTTAATTTAGGTATATAGACTTTACATTAAATCTAGGGTTTATCGTTTTAAATTACTGTCCAGTGCAAAAAGTAGCCAGTATAGCCAGCGGGTATACATTAAACATGAACAAATTTTGTTCTATTTTAAATCATTATTATTGATTTGCAAGAATATACCGAAAATCAAATTTAAATTTTAGTTCTGTATTAAAGGGAAGGGGTTCATTGCGATATTCTTTATTATTGTATCCTCTCTCAGTGGTAAAATATTTGTGAAAATTTTAAACACATGAAATATTAATAGTTTTATTCAAATCATTATTAATACATTATATGTTCCTTGTGTAACTATAATGAAATATTAATTTATGAGAAAACATTATTCATTATATTCTTTACAATATTGTGAACTATAATTGCATTCATTATTAATAATTGGCCTTCTTTTTTCAGAACAAGGTTTTTAAAATTCATATCGTCAAAACTAAATTACTTATATGTTGTCTATTTAAATTGTATAAGATTTAGCCCCTTAATAGGCTATATGTTCAATAATATAGGACATTGTAGTGTTTTACAGTTATGTTTTGTTGGTCATTCATTACTTACGGGTATAATGCCAAATTGTTGTAATATTACCATGCCATCAATGATCTATATTTTATCTACACACAATTATTATATATGCCTATAACAGGCATCACTAATTACAATTTAGGTTGTTTGAATACCCTGGTTAGAAGTGTATAGTATAACATAAATTATTATTATCACAATGACCTTTACTCACAGCGAAAAAAAAACAAATATCAACGATAAAATATATTGAGTTTTCTTGTATGCTTTTATCGGGTTTTCTCGGAAATGTAAATAACTTGAAACAACATGATTGTTATTAGTTTATACTTTTTAATTTTATATAAAATATAAAATCCTATTAATATTTTGAATGTCGTATGATATTAAATACAATAATAATTAATGGGTGTCGGTTTTCGTGGCTAGACATATTATTACCAGACTGTAGTCGCTGTCGGAAAATTATGTCCAGAGACGACGAAACTATATTGTTGTCTGACTACCACGTCCGATGCGGTAGTAGTTGTAGTTACTTTTTAATTAGGTGCAACATGGGACGGCCACTATGGACAAAAAGACGTTTTGCGGTTTTTTAATCTGTGTCTACGCACAGTAGGCTTCTAAATTAAAAACTGTACTAAAACCAATTATTACACTATCTTCTTTGAGAAGAATATTTTTTTGAATTTCTGGTGATTTAACGCGTGGAAATATATTATGTTTTATCGCCGTGAAAAAATAACACTGTTGGATCGCTGTAAACTATAAATGATAAAAAAAAAATTAAAACGAATTACATAGAAAGATAATACTATATAACTATTAACTATATGTAATATTTAAATATAGGTCCACGGTGTAGTATTGTTAATAATAACATACTTGCAATAACTACTTTTTACGATAATGATAACCGATAGATGAGGTATAGGTTCAATATTTTTAGTTAAATTTCGGGTGCATGTTTCCTCGGAGTTTGTTATTGTAATACGGAACGTATTTGTTGTATTCGTGAGGCCTCAATCGTCAAAAGCAAGTCTGTCCCAAGGAGAACTGGCTAATAAACCAGTTAAACTGTTTTATGCGTCCATGTATCTATATATTCTATACAATCCGCCGTGAATATTATAATAACAACAATTTGTGGTAAATGGTAATTAGTTAGCACCGTCCTTTTGTTTTGCCGACTATAGTTTATCTCGCGAAAACGGCGTACTTTGTATATGATAATAATTATTATATTAATGTATACATCGTGTCCCAAGAAAATTCAGGATACTGGAATTCATAACGTAAACACCATTCTTTCCTAATCGTTTGGACAATAGTAAATTCTCGCGGGACAACATCCTGTATATCCCTATAGTAGTTCCCTACGTAGAAACGTGAACACTGTATATTATGAGAAAAAAAATCTCACGCCGTGAGAAGATAACGATATTACAATTTAGTTCACAAACGCCGGTGCGAGCGTGAGTCGGTGCTCGGGGCAGAACGTCGGTTTTTCCACTCTCTCACTACATGTCTCTCTCACACTCACAATCACGCCTAAATCTCTGGATTTTTTTATTTTCTCTATAATATACGTGTATATATAATATTATAACAGTTGTGGTTTTACACGCAGCTGTAGTATACGTCACGGATAGAACAAGCGCGTAGATGTTGGTACTTTACTGGTTACTTAAGCCTTTGACTAACAGTATCACATTATCGCGACGGTATTATATTATTATTTATTACATTTACTGACGTTACGAGTTTCCTTAAAAAATCGGTAGATCAGGTAGCCGACCTTGAAATGACGAAAAAATAAAAAAAGAAAAGCGAATCTCTGCAGGGACTGTACGACGACTGTCACTAGTTTTTGTCGGCGATGCTTCTTCCCCCTGCCTGCGACCCATCGACCACCAAACGACCTTTTGAATCTGTTTCTCTTTTTCTCCCAAAAACTTTCACACCGTCACGCGTCGAGGCCATTTTACTTACTCGCCAAGGGGTCGAAATAAATTCGATAACGACCATCGCAAGATACACACAAACCAGCAGTGAATTATTATGTAATATATGTATAGTTGTATTGTAGCCATGTTGCGCCATCAAGTCACCGCCGGGCATCTAATAATTTTCGGTCAGTTTCACACACAGATTATAATAATAACATTTCGTAAACATTATTATAATATCAACCAGTAGCATTATTGAAATATTTTACCGTCGGTTGCAGCCAGGACTCAATACTGCATATATATATATATATATAATGTTAAAGGTGGTGGTCATAATATTATGTCAAGTTTATATTTCCGGTGAGTCCTCGGTATATACTATATATTATATTGGAATTTGCTCGCATTTAAATTGTTATTTAAATCGTTAAATCACTTAGATACACTGTATGTATTATTGTGTATAATATAATATCGTAATACCGATGTTAAATATATATTTAATAGTAATATTGTACGTGTAAATAATTTTGTCGATGACTGTTTACACATCGGCTCTCTCGGCTTTCGTCGCAATCTTATCATATTCAGCCGATGACCTCCATCACGCGACATATACACTACACATAAACAACATACAGTATTATTTATACACGATACATTATTGTATACGGTGTTACACTCATGCTCGTCATTCACGCGGTGGGCAGTGGAGATTAGTCATAATGAGGCGTTGTAACTAATATTCATACTGAGTACATAATATGCGTGTAGATACAACGTAATATATGTCGCCGATACGTGCTCACCCGCATTTGTGAGTGTGTTACACATGGCATCGCGTTCTGTATTGAAATGCCACCATGTCCGCGGCATAGTAAATTAACTACAGTCAGCTGTGGCGGTGATGTGATTTGTGCTCCGCATAGTCCGATTGGACGTCGACGTCGAATCACAGGACATGTATTCAGTTCAACGCGCACTTTTGTGTGTGTGTGTGTGTCTGCGTGACAGTATACGTTTACATTGTGTGTGTACAGTTAGAGCGGAATCGTTTTAAGATTCGTGTTTTTTTTTTATTATTCCACCCTTTTAAGGAGACGCACGCCGAGAGAGTTCCAGCGGGTTTTTACACATACGTAATAATGTATACGGATCTGTTGCTGTATATATAAAATATTATATTGTGCAGCTACGACCAATAATATTATATTAATTCGAATCTGTTGTTGACTTTACTAATAAAACTGGCGTGTATTATCTAAACAACCGATTATAAATACTGAATAATTGTGCTTATATTATACGCCATATAGGTACATAATATATATTTATGTAATATGCGCGGGTTGTATAATAGCAATCGGTTCTTATGAAATGACGAAAGAATATATTTGATTTAATTTTGACGAAACAATATACTTTATATTAGATATGATCCTGCTGTTTTACTCTAAAATGTATACGCAGTTGTTCAGTGTATAGGCCAAGAAAATACTAAATCGTTAGTGTTGAATAATAATTTTGTAATACATCGACAGCAGCTTATAATATATATTGCTATTGGTTTGACCGCAGCAGTAGACACTGGACACAATGGGCATAATAATATAATAGTATACCTATATATATATATTAGTATATTCCAATCGTATTGTAGTCATCAGTACGAAAACCTAATGTTACACACATTATAGGTATTCTAATACATATATATATATTTATATATATATGTGTGTGTGTGTGTATTTATGTATTTGTATCTATACGCTATAATTTAGTTGTAAAGAATAAAAATCCTGTTTATTTTAATTAAAAACATGTATTAAACATACCACGTCCCTGCGGTGCAGTGTACCCATGTATACATTGTAATTTTAATAAAACTTCGTCTACATATCACTTGTGTAATTCGGTCACTTCCATCGGCTATAATATTATAGAGACATAGAGTGTATATCGTTGATGCGAACAACGGCGTATGCGTTTTTTCATTACATGTGACGCACAGCTGTTTACTACAGCAGGGGATATAAATTATAATCATTTTTGTTCCGACCAAAAAAATAAATAAATAAATAACCATTTCAATAGTTTTTCTTCTTTATGCTTTGCATTTGTCACGTATATTTCACGTCTACGATAAAAAAAAAATTAAAATTAATTTTACCAATATGATATATTTAGTACTGTATTATCAACCTAGTAAAAAAGATCTATATTAAAAAAAAAAATAAAAAGATCGAATTTCAAATAGGATATTATACTTTCATTGATTCACTATTAATTTCCATTCTCTGTGGTGGTAGTGTATATTATAATATTAAAGTCTTGGTTTTTAATTAATGTCGAAAAAAGTCGTTACGGCCGTGCAATTTTGGCAATTGTTTTAAAAATGCACGACTAAAATTTAAATTATTGGTAATATTAAAAAAACACTGTGGTCTTCTGCAATAAACCTCCTCCGCGTGTTCTCTACAGCCTTATAATATATTTATTGGAGGTATTCGTAATTTTTTTCATGTATCGCAACATCGTTGGGCATGGCATTATATAAACTAAAAGAAAAGAAATGCCATTTATAGATCGTTTTAATTTAAATTACGGCGTTTATTTTCTTTTTTTGAACTTTTATTGAAAGTATAGTAACTGGCGTTGGATTTTGTTTATAGTGATCGCTATCGAAAAACTCCCGACATTAAAAAAAAAAAAACAAAACAAAACAAAACATACACCCGTGAAATGGCTTGTGCTGCTCCGGACACGTACTAACAGTTTTATTGATAATACACACTATAATAATATGTCAAAAGAAATGATTCGCCGTAATATATGGTCCCAGATGAATTTCAGTCATGCGATGTGTATGTGTGTATACGGTGTAGTAGTTTATCTGATTCCATTGTAGTAATTTTTTTACATATACATTAAGCTCCCATGAGAGTCATTGGTCAAACTTTTGAATGCCAAAGCAAGAAAAGTCATGAACTTAATGAAATATTTTTAGCATTTCATTTGCAGCCAGCCAACAAACAAATAATAATAATTTAAAAAAAAAACATAATCGTATGATAATATTATAATGTACCTACCTACCTACCTACCTATTTATAAATACTTATTTTATTGTTGGGATTTTGCTCGTAGAAAATTAAACAAAACTAATTCGTTGGTTTATAGAAGTATAAAAAGTAATTAGTTTCATATTTTAATCTGCCATAGTTTAGTATAATATTTATAGTGTAGAGCTGCAATGTATTATGATGATGTTTATCGGTAAACAGTGGTTTATTTAATTTAAATTTTTCAATTCTGTCTAAAATAAATTTTGTTATCGGCGATGAAAAATGTTGTGAAACCCACTACAAGATACGTGGACTATGCACTGAAGTAATAATAATGATTATGCGTTGCCCACCAGCCAAACTGTCGTCTACTGTCTACCCGTTAAAAACCATAAACCATTCATCGATGACGTCCCATACATAAAACGGTTATGTAGCCCACGGAGCACATCATATACATTGCTCACACATTTTAAATCTAAAAGAAAAACCGTAGGCGGATCTGGTTCGTGGATAATAGGTCATTACCCCCATACATACTAATACTTATATATGTATATGTTAGCGTCGTAACGTTATAATTGAGCGCCGCAATTTAAAAGCGTTGGAAGTGTTCCGATGTTTAAAAAATGTAAAATATATATTATAACAATAAATAATGTTATACTTATAATAATATAGTATTATTGTGCTGTACAACGACATACGAGACACAAACGATTGATTCGTGCAATTCGCGCTTAAAATTATAATGGATTGCAACGATCGCGTGGTCTTAGAGCACAGGAAAAATTCAAACGTGTACCTATATTCTCGTCGTGGGTCTTAGTGAGAAATCTGGTGTTCAGTCGGTGGGAGGACATATTATAATTTTTTAATACATCTTTTGATACAGTTTTTCCCTTCGACGTCACGCATTGTTTAACATCTTGATTTTTTTTTTTTTAATTAATAAGTTTATAAATATATACGTATAATAACAAAATTATATAAATATTTTAGGGAAAATGGAATTATCTTGAATTATATAAAAATAAATAGATATGACTTATTATTGTATTAAAAATCTTGAAACGAACTATTATTGCAATATCATCAGTAAGAATTTTCTCACATGAATTAATTTATAAATTCGCAGTATTTAAATATATATTTACTATTTACATTAATATCCGAACCTTTAAAAATAATTACATAAATATTTATTTTATTTAATGCTAATTAGATATATTTTCATTATATGTATAATCATGCGAATACGTAAAAATACACCAAAGCTATGCAGTTTCTATGAGGGGGAGTGCTATACACCTATTGCTTCCTTAAATACGCCACTGGTTGAGGAGAAGTGATATGTACAGCAGTTGTAAACGCATAATGTATGTTATTGATTTTTGAAAGTTTACTTTTTCCGGTCTAGTTATTCCGTTTATACGTATAGTTGCGACACGTAACTGCAATAAGGCCGCGGCGTTTAACTATTGTACACGGCCAACGCATATCGGTACGCACATAATGCGTTTTCTTTTCTACCTTATAAACTCACGATCTCGGCTGTTTTGCTCGCCAATTTTATCGTCCCGTTCGTTCTCGTCCTACACAATAACATAATAATAATATAGCATAAGTGCGTTATTGCGATATTATAATGATAGGTAAGTACTCGATCGTTTCAATCGTCAAAACGGGTCGAGTTAGACGAACTGCTACGTGTGTTAGCGAGAAAACTTTTATACTCTATTCTATACGGGACAAAAAAAAATACGATGTGCGATGGAGTGCGTTTGTGGTGTATGTGTGTACAGTATTCACCTATATATATAGTATCGCCTACCTACTCCTTACGGTTTGTTTACGGTTCATTAGCGTTATTGGCGAATGCGATAAATGCGCGTCTACCGATCGGTAGGTGGCACTCGCGAGGGATACCGAGTGTTTACGGCGACTGACAATCACATGACAAATTGCAAAATAATGTCTGTTCGGTAATGATGATGATGATCAATGTGTGTATGTGTGGTCACTTCTAATGTGTGTGTATACGGGGTGTTTTTATGACATACAACACCCAAGTTCTTCTGTACGGCTTTATAATATATTATTGTCTTTGTAATTTGAGCTACACAACTCCAGATTTTTGCGGCTCAAGCCCTCAATAGATTTAAACTTTTCTTCATACAGAGGATGTAAACTGTATCATTTATACATATCACATATGTATTACTGTATAGTAAAGTTGTGCCCGTATATAAAATATACTGCTATAATGCTATACCCATATCAGCGAGTCCTACCTATATACTCTTATATACTTGAAAGTATAATGTTTACCTACGTTTTGGGGCTAGAATTTTTATGTTCTGATATGTTTCTATTACGTCGTTATTTTACAAATGTGGTTTGTAAATTTGTGATATCCACAAATTTAACTTATATTGATACAAATAATGTTTTACATTTTTTCATATTATTACATATTTTAACTATATAAACACAAAAAAATCCATATTTCAAAGTATTTTTTGAGAGTTTATGTAAATAATGGAAAATTCTATTTTGAATAATTAAAATTCGTTAAAAATGATATGGATTTATTTGAGGATAAAACTATCTCGAAAACTATTTAGCTTACTTATAAAGTAACATTCTTGATTTCATATGTTTAAATAAAAAAATGATCTACTTTCACGTAGATTAAGAAACACGAATACATATATTTATTTATAAATGATTAAATTATTGTGACCCTTAAAAATTGCAGTATTATAATTTCTCATAATTGTATTTCAAATATGTTATAGTCAAGAACACAGTGAGACACTGCATAGGAAAATAAGAATGCAAAACCAAAACTTGTCTATGATGCATATACTCGTATCTTTGCATATATGCATATATTTATAGGTATCTTTCGATAAAACATTAATAAATTTAATTAAAAAAAAAATCCTACCGCGCCCCTTCCATGTTGGTTTAAACTTTTTATTTTATTTTTCTTGCATTTTTTCCGCTTATTCGTGCCTTTATATGTAGCAAGACTGAGCACATAGTACCGGAAATAAAACAATCATAATATTGTGATGACGCATGCGCGGTTGTCTGGACCATCACCTCCACCGCCGTGGTGTCGAGATTAGCATCGGACACGCGACTCAAGCCTGCTGTAAAAGCATATATCAATTCCGTTGTATTGGCAGAGATCGGTTATTCACGTGCCAAATTTATTTATATATACCGCGTGACACGTACCACGTATATATTTAAGCAAATTTATGATAAATGTATATTATATACCTTATACCGTACACGCGTTTCCTCGATACCCGTTTTTGGATGCAGGAAAACAACATAATATATGTATACGCATGTAATATAATAATATAAACAACGTGGTTCTTTATTTTTATCGTCATCGCGGCTGTATGTTTGGGGGTGTGCAATCATAGTACACAATACAGCCAATGATGTTAAACTTTTATGCAGTGTACCTATATTAATATATTGTACACGTTACAATAAATCACGCTATTTATATTATACGTATTTTACAGTAAGCGATCACTATACTATACTATAGCGATTTATCGGCTATTTAAACATCAATATTGTGACGCTATTATTACAGCGATGGGGTATACGTCCTTTTCTCGCGACGAAAAAAACATTAGAATTAATTCTGCTCATATAGGTCTCCCGTTATATCGTGACTATGTCACTAGAAATTGTAAATCATTGTACAGTACATTATGCCACCTAGTTTCTCCTACCAACATCGCTGCTGCCTTATATATGCGTAAAAGGAAACCGATATCTCGAGTTTTTATTGCCCATAGGTCGTATCGTGTGATTTATATAGAAGCCAGAAAAATAAATAAAAACTATGACAAAAGTGTGTTGTACCGTGCGTCGAAGCTCCGTTTTTATATTGTTTTAAAAAAACATAATGTAGGTGTATACAGTATTATAGAACGAACACACAACGCGTTCGTACATTTTCCAATACGGTGTGGGGTATAATAACAATAATATAGTCCTAACTGATGTGATATATATATATTACACCGACGAAGGCCTCACATTTCACTGTCGTCTAACGTTTCTCCGCGTGACAGAATCACATTCGGAGCCAAAGTTTATTTTATTATTATTATTATTATTATTATTATTGTATTATACACTTTTGACGGACTAATGACCTACCTACAGACTACTTGTATACACAATTACTCTACGTTATTATTTTAAATCGGCTATTATAATGAATCACCTAAATCGAGAAATTTGACAGGTGGTGTAGGTATTCGTAGTTCTCTTTGTTTGAACCAAATACATTTTTGTTTCGCGGTTAAATTTTTTTATTCGCATCGGTTTTTTCCGTATAAATTCGTATAAACACTTATAGATGAATGCGTTCATATAACGTATACGTTATTATAGTTTATTACCGTCGAAACTTTTATATATTTTTTTTATTATTATTATTCGTTTTATTGGTTATCGATCTTTTTTCATAGGCATTCTTAAGCCATTTATATTTATATAAAACGCCGTCAATACTAAAATCGTAATGTTTTTTTTTATTTGATATAAAATCAGTTATATTTTAAAAATAAAGAAATTATGGAATACACATAATTAAATATTATAATATTTCTCGCGAAGCAAAACTACTATTTAAAAACTCGTTTAATTTATTTAAATAGGTTTTACGTCGCATCCGATTTGACCTCGGATAGGAGGTAGATGTATTTTTCAATCCTATTATAGTGTTTGTAAAACAATCGTCGAACTCTCTCTTTCCACAGACGATCAAAACAATCGGTCCGTTCGCGAATAAACGCGAGCGCGCCATAGAAAAAAAACAACGATAATGGACGAATTGCCGCAGCCGCGCTGTAGGCAACCTCTCGTCAGCGGCTTGCCCGTGGCATATTGTAATGATAAAATTTATTCTAATTTATACAACCCGTTCGTTCTCCGAGGCGCGTTGAAATTGAAAACAAAACAACATTCAAATATAAATGCACAACTCGGGGGCGCATATCACATAGTCCAAGACACTGTGATTTCTCGTGACGATCTATATCATTGTTAAAATACGCACAAAATATGCCGTCGGGTCTGCAGCAGCAGCAGTGCGACCTGTACCGCCGCTACCACCCTCCTTAGAGGGGTGTATGTGGATTTCCCGCCAAACTCGTCACGCCGTCATAACTGAACGTCGCATACAGTAGGTACACCCCTGCGAAGTACGCGTACTTACATTAACGTATACCCTATTATACACGTTCATACATGTATATTATTGTAGTCTAGCTACCGCGTGCTATACGAACGTGAAATATCACGTTGTCGAGCAATGCCCAAGGGCACGAAGACGAGTTGCCGTGGCAACTCCCCTATTCAACAGGGTGGTGGCGGTGATATCGCCCCTCCTCGCGACCGCGAACCTACACTTCTACTCGTCAGCTGTTCGACATACACACACACACATACACACATGGCTTGTAAATTACTAAACGCATTTTCTATATTATAAAATGATATAAAGCAATAGTATACCACTGCGACGCGTGGCGGACGCGTGCCGAAAACGTTGTCCGAAATGGACGTTTGCGTTTCTCCCACGCGTATTTAGGTTAAATAATATAAACCTATTTTGGTGATTTACGATCGAACGACGTCTCTGGCTCCGTAATAATAACATTCATAATAATAATATAATAATATTACGTTTTTAGAATTTCCAATTTCGATCATGGACGGCGAGATCGCTGCTTCCACCGTCGCCGCTGCAATCGATGAAATACCCGCCAAGGTGCAGTTGAACTTGAACGTCGAAGAAGCCGCGGGTGGTTGTGGTAGCGACAGCGGAGTGGACGTGACGCCGGCAGTGTCATGTGACTCGAGCTTGGCGTCGGGTTGTTACGACCCGTGTAAGAGCCCGCTGGGCCCGTTCAGCCCGACCGAAACCGGCGGTCCGTCCTCGTTGCCCTGTTACCCGACCTCGGCTGTTGGCTACAGCAGGCCGTCCACGCCGACTTGGCGCAGGTCCGCTGAGCGGCAGCCGTGCAAGTTACCAAGTAGCATGTCGTCGTCGTTCCACTTTGAGACGGCCAGAAATAGTCCGCCCAGAGCTGAACCGCCGAAGAAAACCGACCTAAACGCAGCGGCCAAACAGTCTAAGGTGTCGACAGTCAAGAAGTTAGTCAGCACGTACGACATGGTCAAATCGCTGGACAGGTATGCCACGTTGCCCAGGCGGAGGAGGAAGTCCAAGGAAAATCTCGCGGTTACTTCCACCTCGCCGGCCGGTACCGCAGTCGTCCCCACGCCGCCCAGAGAACCCAGTCTGAATCGGGCGGCCAGTCTGAGGAGAAAGCACATCGAACAGGGTGCCCTCGCCCACCTAAACGGCGGTGGTGTCGGAGGCAGCGGTAGCGGTATGACTGCCAGTACCCCATCACCGGTGAAACCAGCTCTTCCGAAAGCGACCAGGCCACCGCCGATTGTTGCCAGGACGAAGATATACCACGAGGTGTGCTCGCAGACTTGCCTGACTGGCGAAGATATCACCAAAGTCCTATCGGGTAGTATATTGCATCCGATTGAAAACAGGGTTGAAACTAATGACGCTGAAGTACAGGTTGGTTCTCTCGTACATGTGTATCACTTTATTATCGTTTTCTGTAAACATTTTCTAATTTATTTTACGTATTCATCATTATTTAGGTCGATTTAGTGGAAAAAAGGATCAATGCACTTGAGACTGAGCTAAAGGAAAAGACTGAACAATTAGACTGTAAAACAAAAAAAATCAATGAACAACAAGAGTGCCTTAAAAATTTACAAGAACGGCTGAATCATGATGATTTGGACACATGTAGACAAATTGATGCTTATAGTCTACGACTATGCAACATTTTTCAAATAAATAGTAATATTTGTGTATTATTTATGTTTTAAAAATTTTATGTTAAACGATTATGTAATTTTTTTTTAGATTGTTTGGATCCTACACCCTCAAATATCTTAGAAATATTGGAAAATCAAGTGGCAACCACTTCCTCAGTGATCAATGAACAGCAAAAAGAACTCAACCACCTTAAGACTCTTTGTACTTCTTTACATAAAGTAAGTTGCAAAATATATTAAAATATTCATCATATTTATTAACATTTTGGTATTAATTTCTATTATAGGATTTGGAAAAGAGCTATGCGGCTCAAAAATCACTTTTGCAAGCCAATCAAGCCTCTGAAATGGAATCCTCAGAAATTCAAGATTTTTTACAAGCTGAGAAGACTATGCTATCAGACACAATTAAGGAACTAGAAAAAGAAGTATGTTGTCTATAATGTTATAATTTATTGCTTTCAACAACTAACAAGTATTAATCAATTATATTATTATTATTAATGAAAACATGGAGATTGCAAATGTAAAATGTTGTGACCATAATCTGTGCAATAAAATAATTTTTAAATTTTTAAATTTTTAATCTTATGAATGGTTTTTATTGCAGGTCAAGGATTATAAAGAACAGTTGGCCATAAAAGGAAAAGAAGCTTCTAAAACTATGGAGCAATGTACACATTTAGTACGGATATCTGAACAACGAAGACAAGAGAATTTGTCATTACAAGCAAAAATGCGGGTTATGGAAAATAAAAGTCGTGAATTGTTACAACAGCAAGAAACGACTGTGTCAAGTGCTGTTGTAGGTCTATGTGGATTAGGCAGTCGTCTCGATGCACTTTTAGATAAACTTGTCAAATCCTATTCCATTTCAGAAGTTGATATCGAAGTATGTACTTTTTATAATTATTGAAAGTTAACTAATTTATTGTCATTTAAATATTTATTTTCTACCTAAACATTTTTATTTCTAGGATGAAGTATACTTTAATGAAGCATACACAAATGGAGACAGCAGCAGTGATTCTGAACAACTTAATGGTTCATCAAATAAGTCTGACTCAAAAAGCCTTATGTCTGCTATTGTTTCTGCCATTAAATCAGCACCAACTAACTGGCATAAAGGGAAATTTGATAAAAACCTTGCAGGTAAATATTATATATAATAATTTATACATTTCTTTATTTTCTTTAATCTAAATCTGTACCTAATTAATAATTATTGTTTAGCTAGCACAAATTCACGAGAATCTCCTATTAATCCCCCTATGAAACGTCTACAAACATCAGAATCTATGAAAGAACTACAGAAAACATATTCTCCCGTTAGTAAACGAAACGGATCAACTGGTGATCTATTATCACAAACTGATTCCTTAGACGGTATTCATTTTATAAAATTAACTAAATGAAATTATTGTATTAATTTTATTAAGAGGTCAATAATATGATAATATTTATGTTTTTTTTTCTTTGGTTTTAGATTGTAGTGATTTACAATCGGCCGAAAGTGAATCCTTGAATAATCTGTCAGAGGCCATAGTTGCCAGACAACAATTGGAGTTGAGCATGAACAATGCTAACACTGGAAACTTTGACTTTGAATTTTTAGAGGACTTCCGAGCACCAGATGCTGATCTCTTAGACCAAGTAATTGACTTAGACAATACGGTCACCAAGTTGTTAAAAGTCATCACTCTTGTTCAGACAAACAGCAAAGAACAACCTCCACATTCAGAAAGGTTAATATATTGAATTGTACATTTCAGACAAATTTAGAATAACTTTTAACATCCTTTTTTTTTAGACATGATATCAAATACACAAATGGTGTCAATGGTAAAAACAGGCAGTATTCCTCGCAGTCCCCATTGATACATGATAGTGATGAATCGAATTATAAACGGCCACCAATAGTGCCTATGCAGGAACTAAACTCAAGCTCACCAAAAGCTTTAAATGGAATAATGTGATGACTAATTTTAATTTTTGCACTATATATGTGTGTTTTATTTTTATTTCTTTGTATAAATATTACATTAATATTATTTTAACCATATCTATTATTATATAATAGAATATTTTATTTGTTTAAATATGTGTTGGATAAATTATTACCGTAACCTCCTAACACCACATGCATTATTCCTAATTGTACTCTAAAGTCAAAGTCATCTCCATTGCAGTTTTAGCGACCATATAGCATGTTGAATTGATTCCAAAATATTTTATTGCTAACTGTATAATAAAACAATAGCGTTGCAATGCACGATGATGTGTTATTTTGCCAATTCAAGGACAGAAAACAGTACATTCACACACTTGTAGATAATATGCCGCGTTTGTGTAGGCACTCGACAAATAATATTATTTATTCCGTGAGATTGAAAACTGATGAAATCTGTCGTTTCTGAGGGCTGAGGCGGAGATAAAAAAACAAAATAAACAAATACTTTACGAAAACAAAATCAAAGAAATTAAAAAATGTCGCGAACGTCTGGCAAAAGTGGGATTATGGCGTGTTTTGCGTGACGCCCGGGCAAACTGCTGTCAACAATAGTCTTCCAGCGTTTTTTTTTCTCTTTCGGCAGATTTTCGTTTTTATTTTCCGCTCACGCAGTCGTGCCAACATAATTATAATATACACTCGGAAGTAGTGTGTATTGTATACATAGACATAGGTAATATAAATACAAAATTATAATGTCTATGGCATATCGTACAATAGGGCGAGTGCTTCTCGTCAACGGTAATTGATGTGTACTCGACGTGCTGTTGTCGCGACGCGACGATTTCGTTTAGGCGACTAACGACTATATTATTTTCACGACAATAACGCGACGACGTCCCGAGGACCGTAGCGCCCCCGAGGTAGGCACGAAAATGTCGTCGTCCGTTTCACCATTTTCGTCGTACACAATATTAATAATATAATATGCTATACAGTCCGGCGGGTCTGTCTCGGTGTACGGCCGAAGCCGCGACCGCTGCTGCTCGAGAAGCGGTTTAGCGTAGAGATATGTCGTATTTGCGGCGAGGGATTACCACACACCGCTACTGCATCTGTACTACACGGCGGTGGCATATATACATCCGGAGGAGACGCCGCCGCCGCTCGTAAATCTCGAGAAACACTACTTGTCTCGCGACAAGCCGGCCGACCGTTGCGGGTGTGTATTTTCCGATGAGCGTGTCGAAAATAAATCCATCCTTCCGCGCGACACGCATTAAGTATCCACCTGTATTATAACGTATGTACATCGTACATGGTACAGCCGGTACAGGTAAGTAAAATATTATTATCACATTATATTATTGTGTTAACGTTATTATTATTTTATTCGTAATTTCCGCGGCTACTCGACTCGAACGCGAACGGACGAACGATTAGTGTTACGTCACGGTTGTTGTAATATTATAATCTATATCACATTTGATTGTTTGGATCCAAACAAGTGCGCGTGTTCAATGCTACCTATTTTTTAAATTTTGAACTAAGAAGTAATTTAAAATTCAAGCTACCGATTTTTTTTCTTCGATTCTCGTTGTCAATAATAATTCTACTTAACAACTCGCAATTATAATTTAATATTAATTTAAACAAAATTATGTTAATATGTTATAACTTTATTTTCGATTGAAACGTTTGGATCCAACGGATTTGTGGATAAGAAATAATACCTAACAAATATCACGTATGTACATTGTACTCTAATCACTGGTATTGTGTCCGACGTTAAATAACTTATTGCGTTCAGTTATTGTTCAGTGTTCACGGACGTCCAATTGTTTTCGGCTAAATATTACAATGCACATTGAAGTGCGGAGAGAAACTTGTGGCATAGTAATTAGTAGATTTATACATTATGTTAGAGGAAGTCATGCTAATGGTGTCCCCTAATGCGGTAGTTAAAAAAAATGTGTACCACATAAGTTAATATTTATTTTTATTATCGTAATCTATAATCATCTATATTAATAAAAATATATTTTTCTTGATTGGACCACAAAAACTCATTATTGGCCCACCGACGTATTATGTAAGAACAATTGTACAAACAATTTCCCTGAGCAGAGGCATAATATATATAAATATATATATATATATATATATTAATATATAATATATATTATTACAAATCCGTTTATTTGGGTATTTTCACATTTTGATAGTTGGTATGCAAATAAAGCAGCAGTCTGTTGAAAAAAGTCCTACTTCCGTATTTATTCAATTATTTATAAATTATGTTTTGCCTGCAGGCTGCAATAGTGATTTGTGACAAAACGTTGACAAAAAATCAATAAATTTCGTTGCTGAAAGGATTTTATTTTTTATCCGATTTTAGCGTGACTATAGCAGCAAGTCTGATAGGACAAATAAGTGGATATCTACTTACGTCACGTTCTAGTCATCTTCCATATAATGTGTAAATGTTGAAGTACAAAGTACTGTAACCTGTAGCGATAATAAAATAGAGAAGTATTTTTACCGATCGAATAAGACCTCATCCTCTTTTTTCTATATAGTTGTGATTGACTTACCTTACGAGTTACGATTATATTATTATTCATCTTACAACTAAACACTAGTTTACTATTTCTATATGATCGTGTAAATATAGACAAGCATATTTCACATTGTAGTACTTGATGTATCAGAAAAAAGAGGAAATAAACTTCTTCAAATTATTTGGACATTTTAATTTCGAGTTTGATATTTTCTAAAATGATTTCAATCGTACTGACAAAAAAATAATAATTTAATATATAAAAAAAATTATAGATAACACTACACCCGCATATGATTTATCTTCACAAATGTGTGTTCAACAGAATCCATTTTATGCCGTCTTTTTCAATATATATACGGGTCACCTATCATCAACAATTTAAATGTAAGAATAATAATTAAGTCCGATCATCTGAAATTCTGAATGCAGCTTACTTGTCAAAAACAATTGGTGACTTTGTCTAGGGTATTTCGTAGGTTTATTGAAGTATAATTCAAAAACAAGTTCAAGTAATAAAAGCCTTCGAGATATATTCCTTAAATAATATTCTTTCCTATAAAAGGTTATAAAAGGCCAATTTTCTGTTAGGTATATTAAAACCGACAACAAAAAATGGATTCTTTTGGATACAAACTTGCTTGCTTTGTTGTACACATTTTCGTTTGTAAATTACAAAACTAATCATCACACGCCGGTGTAGTAGAGTCTTCTATTGATTATTAAAGATAACTTATTCACTTGGTACAAATGTAATACGAGTATAATCTAACAGGTACTATGTATTATATTTCATTGTACATATCGTGTGATTGCATAAGTACTTAAGTACTTTATAATATTGTACATAAACTCATCCAGGACTAAATTAAATTTAAAATATATATTAGTTATATTTTATTTCAAAGTATAAACGTGACTTTTAGAAAAACTTGCATCATAAATCGTTATTTTTAATATCATACACCCTATCAAATTATTTTTTCTGACTATTTACCTCGTCTCCATAGAAGTGTAGGAAGAATATTTTTTTTAAAAAACAATTTCTTTTATCATTCTTTCTCTATTTAATAGTATCCTCATTCCTGTTCGTAGTTGTATACTTACGTGTACATCAGTTTGATGCTTTTAGTATTTAAATATTATTCTATTTCATATATGTAATTATAATGCGTATATTGTATAATATTTAGGTATCCTGTATACTGTATACGCCCTAGACAATAGATTCGAGTTTTTATTTTAAAAATTTGGGAATTAAATATAATTAGTTAAGAGCTAAAATTATTTAATCTTGAATATAAAATTGAACTACATTTTAGAAGATATTAAAAATGTTACATTTGTACTAGTCTGACAGTATATATTATAATTGAAGATCTATGAATTTATTATATTATTATTTATTACTTATTACATATTTACATCTCGTGAATATACAATACTGTGCAGAATTTCTCTTATAAGACATAGTTTATAATTAATCTAATAATAATAAAAAAATTCTATAATAATTATTTATACATTAATTTACACTAATTTTAATTTTTAAAATAAATTTCTATAACTAACCAATTAGGTAATTGTCGATTACTACACTACTGGTACTGTGATACACACACATGAAATAATTATTGACTAGCTGAAAAAGTTATTGCTTTGTTATAAATTTTTCTATTTCAAAGATTAAAAGATTAGGTACTCTTATCAAAGCAAAATTTTCGATATTTTTTACGAATAGATTTTCCTTATCGTCTCTATATGTAATAATTTTTAACTAACAACAAACTAGATTGTTGAAATGAATAAAGAAATTTAAGCTATTGATAACTACTTTTTTTTATTCATTATTATTGTTATTAAGATTTACTGCATGTAGAGACCGTGGAGGATATAAATTAGAAAGAGATTACAAAATATAAATATAAAATAATAATACTGTTTGATAAATTTATAATGTTATTCAATTTAACATCAAGTACCTATCTGATTATTGAGTAGATATAATGTAGCATTATTATTCAGTTGCTAAAAAACATAATAAATATAACTATTCATGTTTATAAATTATTTTTTATTTATTCCCTTATCACCCATCAGTTGCCAGCACTAATACAACGATTACTTTCATTCGCTGAATTAATCATATCATCAGCTTGCTTTTCTCAGATTTCCGATGAAAAGTTTGAAAAACATTCGATTCCCTTTAAAGGTAATCATATTTTATTTTAAAAGTTACGATAAGTTTCATCATGCTATTATTGTAATTCATATTTACAACCATATTAAACAATTTTGACTTTTTTTATACGCAAAACAAAAAATTAAATTATTTAATATTAAACATTAAAACAAGTATATACATCACTTTCATATTTAATATATTTATGTGCCATCTTCCCATCTCATGTATCAAAATATAAGTGGATCTAAATACCCTCTAATTTTACGATTGATCCAATAAGATACCACGAGTTATTCTGATTCTAAATAATTTATTATATTAAAATAAAATGTGATGCAATATTAATTATTACTCACGTAAAAACGCTAAATTTATTTATAATTTGTAACCGAACACAGTATATAATAACATTGTAATTATTAATTAATATTAACTTCAAAGATTTATTGTAGTTTGTAAACTACCTACTCCTTTTTTGATTAATTTTCCCGTCCCTAGCTGCATGCAATATAATATAATATATGCAAACGCTCTTGAATAAATCCAGCAAAATATTTAACCAATGCTCAATTTCATTATATTATATATTATATTATACATAAAATGGTCTCTCAGATATCTCTCGTTATTTATAGATTACTGGCTGCAGCTGTATAATAATATTATAATATCGTTTTGCCACCCCAAGTTTTTTAGGGGTTAAATGTATAATTATAATTAATTGTATTATTGAACTTTTTTTTTAAATTCGAATCTACAAGTGTGCTTTGGAATCGAATCGAAATCGTTGGCAATATAATATTACAATAATTATTGCGAGCATCGTTTTTGCATCAGGCGTGCCAAAAACAAATAACTGTATAAACATCGGCAATCTGTAAATGATAAAAAAAAATAAGATACAAGATATCATATTAATAACTCAGGCAGTGTGTTCGTGATTATTTACAGTGTAAGCGTACTATATTATATTTTCGCAAAACAGTATATTTTTATTTTTCTTAGAACCTAATCGTTATAAATTGTAAAATAAGAATATCTGGGTTAAAAAAAATAATAAAATAATATTTCTGGATAATGAACTATTATAATATCGTGAACATATTATTGCTCCTTTAGTGAGAGCAGTTATGCAATACTGTGACAGCACCACACGACAGTATAAAATACGTATAGCTGACGAATAGGGGATCGTGAAATACAATGCAACTCGATGCGCAATTATTACTGTCAACTGATTATTAAAAATAAACGTTATTTGCATTCAATTTTAGGTTTTTTTCATTTGTATTCTGATTTCTGCGTGTTTTTATAAAACAGTAAAAATATGTTACTTTTTATTTGCTTGTTAGTTATTATCTTCTGATCCACCTACAGTGTAGGCCTTACACCATGATACGCCACTGAGATTGGGTGTGGTTAATGGTCATATTTGATAATAATACTAGATACTTCATACCTACTGTGCACACGACGTTGCATCAGTTGATCCTCATTACGTCATTATAGGTACGCGTCTTCATGATAATATATATGATAATAAATTATGTATATTCACTTTTTCAGAACGTTATAATAATATTGATATTTATATAGGTACATTCTGTGAGGAACAAAAAACGAATAGAATTATTATCATTATATAATAGATATACTAGCTATCTAAATGTTTATATCGAATTTTGATTTTCAAACATTCATTTCTTAAAATAATCTCCTAAAAGTAATTTTACTTATAAATGTCAAATTTCAGACTAATACATTACTGTTTATATAAATATGCGATGTATTATTTATACGTTTAGAGCAGCTGCAGTAAAAAAATGTTTATCTTTACTACCTCTCTTTCACCACTCGTCTGCATTTTAGGTATCCAAACTTTAAACATATTTCATAACTTGTCCAAAATATTTTGACATTTATATTATACATACCTAAATACTTTTAGAAAAATATTTTGCATAAGAATTTGAAATCGTAAATAAAGGTTACTATTTGAAAATCAAAAGTCGGTTTACTTTCACAATTACGAAAAAGTAGTTTTAAGAAGAAATTGTTCAAAATGTATTAAATATAACGAAAATAATAATAATAGCGTAATATGATAAATGAATCACCCAGTACATACATATACATAAAATAGCCGTCAAAATTTATCATTTTTAACACAGTGGTGACAGAGAAAGTTTCCCCCGCGTGTTAAACGCCGCATATTATTATAATAATAATTGAACCACTTTCCGGTTCAGTGCTTGCCCCAAAAAATTATGGTGAACTTACCTATACATGCACAATGTATAAAATGTATATGTATAAAGATACAGAATATTACATTATACAAGTAGCTTCTCTTACAAGCTTTGAATGCCTAAAAAGGTGGTTTGTGTTTATATATTATTGTATAGAAGTGTAGAACCGGTAAAAATATTAATTTAATTTCAATATATACTTTCATCCGTCGGTAGGAATGACACATTTTATTCTCATTGATACTGTTAAATTGTATACGCCTCGTACATAAATGCAGTACGCCTAACACGGTTTGTAGGTATATATATATAATTGATATATATAGATGCATTAAACCGAGCATAACCATTCCTTTAAATAAAAATAACTCCTACACCCTGACAAAACATAGGTTAATACAATTTTATAAAAAATATATTTTAAAAAGTGTAAAATTATTTTGTGCGATCCACTACGCCGTGTACACAGAATAATTACGATTATAAAATAATTGCCCTATTCAGAAATAATTTATTCAGTGGATATTATTTTATATAATAATATGTATATACCCTAGGTACTATTGTTACGAACCTGGCATTTAATATACCAATTTTATTGTTCATAATAATAATTACACCTTGTTTTGGGAAAAGCCTAATTGACTATTGTCAAACATTAATATAATCATTAAATACATATCGCATGCAATATAAATTAGGAAAACGGATTTTGACACAGTGAGAAGTTATCATTGGCGAGTACTGAATTAAAAGTGTTAACTTTAAACTTAAAACTCATCATTTACATAGCCACCACCACTCTCCCAGTAATGTGATATAAGAAGCTCATCAAATGATTTTACGAACAGATGTACAGTTTTTTAGCTAATATTTAAAGTAATTTTGGCCTATCAAAGTTAAATAACCATATTTTTAAACACACATTATCATACACCAGGACACGGTATATAGTAATTATTTATTCGTGCCTTGATATCATTATGGATTATTATGGCTCGTGATTATATTATTGATCAACTAGTTGTATAATATAATATAATATAATACATTATTGTAAATATTACATAATAATTAATAAAAATTTATCCGGTCAATTTGGAGAAAAGCATTACGCGAATAGATGTATTGTCAAAAGAACTTACTTAGTTTTAAAGTTGTACCTGTATATATATTTTTAAATAACACTATAAAATACTAAATTGTATTGTAAAAAAATAAAAAAATCAATACATAATACTATATAAAATGTTACTATTCCCTGGTTTGAATAATTCATAAAAAGTATTAGTACAAATGAATGATACAAAATTGTATTTCAAAATTATAAGTTAATTTTTTGTGCCAAACTTTTCAAATAAGTTATTATGTCCTAATTTGAATAATTTTCTACATTTTTATATTTTATATAGTTGTTTTGATTTTAAATTCTGATTGACTTCTTTATTGGTAGCATCAATGTGCGCTAATTTTAGCTTAACTAGTCTAACTTTCCTTTGTCTACCTTCAAACATCTATCAAATAAACGGTGCATGTGGCATGTCGCATGAAAACTACTAACTTGCTTTTAAATTCCATTATACCATCCTTCTGAATTAGTTCATTTATATAAGTTTCGTAGAGGTTTCATAATTTTTGTTAATAAAAAACCAAAATTTAAAAATTTAATAGAACTAAATATATTGATAAAATGTACGAAACTGTTTGATTTTGATTAGATCTCCATACATATTTTAAAGTATTCTTTATCGTTATAAATGTGTTTTTTTTTATGAGCACATATTCCTTATTTCATACTCCAATTTTGATCATTTTACAATAATTATTAGGTACTTGTTCAAAATTTGACTTATATAGTTATGTAGATCAAAATTCTTAGAAAAATATTTTGCTTTGGAATATTAAATTAAAAATATATATGCTGTCATTCAAAACAGTAAAAAATAATTTTTTCTAAAATTTAGCTATGTGATAAATACAAATTAGGTAGAAAAAATATTTCCTCATTAACAATATTTTTTGAGAAAATAAGTGTTTACCTTTAAAATAATCACCTTATTCTTAAATTGTTATGTATAATGTAGATACATGCTATATTGCTATATGTATGTTTTAAAGACATATCACAATATCATCATAGATGTATTTATGCCACGTGGATGATGTCGACAATGTGAAATAGATCTTATTGGTTCCCTTAGATATTTAATATATTGTGTAATGTGTACCATATAGCTACAATATTATGATGTACGTGTCACGCGTATGACTATAAACGAGTGTGTACAACAGGGGTTCGTTTGGGTGGAAAAAAGGTTGTTTCTAGCGTGGATGGATGATAGACGGCTGCAATATTCGTAGTGTTATGTGTATACTTGTTTACGGGTAAAAACCGAATAACGATGTACCTATACGACGTCCACGGGTGAAATAACAAAAAAAGTGAAAACCTTTTTATGTTTATTTCAACGACAAAAGAAAACACCTCCGCTACCACTACATATCCTACTATGAAAATATAAGAACAAAAATAAATGCGTTTTTTACAGTTTTCTTATCTGATAATAATTGCAAACATTTGTAGTTGCAAACTGCAATATACTACAGTGACCTGTGTGTAGATATATGTATATTATACATTGTATAAGGAACCCGACAAAAAATAATAATTATTTTATAACTTTCCATCGTTCTATAATAAATGGTTTCAAATTGATTAACGCAGTGATAACTATACCTATATAAAATACGAAAAATAATCACTAGCATATCCATATATAAAATTGGAGGTTTATTGTACATTATAATATTACGTTTGGTACCGCTATGTATTACATATTATTATTATATCACCTTCTAAAAACCAATGGCTATCCAATACATCTTTAATCTTAAAAAGAAGCGATTTTTACGTCACAAAACTCAATGTCAATGATAATGTGTGTAAAAATAATGATATTCTGTGGATATGTGTGTGCTGTGTATAATATGATTTTCCAATGGCTAAGAAACCAAAAGTTATTCAACAATTATTATTTTTCGACCATTATTTTAATCAGTCGATTTTATCATTTGTCCAGTAAAATTTTATGAGCATATTGATCAACAATTAATATATGTTGTTGACATTAAACAAGATATGAGTTTTTAAATAACAGTAAATTATAAATACTACTTTAATAACAGTACTAACTGTCTGTAATAAAATATAATTATAATGAAATAAACACAAGTATGTACTAAAACAGAGTAAAATGTAAGACTTTCCAAGTCAAAAATAATATAATGTTCACTATAAAATAAAACGACGTAATTTGTCTAAGTCCTAAATAGGCATAGGCTCATAAACTTAACTGGCGCGAAGGTGCTTTGAGTTCAGTAACAAAATCCATCTGAAAATGGTGTTTCCATGAGCTCTTTTATATTATACGGTTTTACCCTTCTCGATCCAAAATGCCACTTGTAGGTTTACATCATATTTGTTATGCTAATATAATGTCTGTGTTTCTCGTTGTCAAATTTTAATTATAATATTCCGACATCAAATTGCTTATAAGCGATATAGAATATATATACTTACGTATTCTGAATATTTATTTTTTATTCGTACATATGACATGTACAGCTGATACAATATTCAATATTTTATACTATCTTAAATCATAAACTATTCTAGTTTATAGCCATTTTGTGATATTTTAAGAAAGTCGTGATATATTCATGGAATATAAATTTGGTCGTAGATTTATTGTATTTCTTATATAATTGAAAAATTGTTAAATTCATGAGCCCGTAACGAAACTCCAGTTTTTTACATATTTTTCAAATTTAATTTTTGTGTACTTGGATCTAGACATCTATTTCAGATATACACTATACAGTCATTGTATATTATATATTTTTTGATAACTATTTAATTATTATATTATTAGTAAAACTTAATAAAATTAAAATTAAAATTGTTTAGAAAATCCATCAAAACTATATACTTTTGTTAATTATTCAATAATGAACACTTATCACGTGTGACGTACTGACGTGTCAGTCCAAACTTCAAAATAAAATAGCATGAAATATATATTTACTAAAATAAGGTATACCAAATTAATTAATCTATTATATTTCTTTATGATTAAATCAGTTAAAAAACCAATAAAAAAAAAATATGTAATAATAAAATTAATTTGTGTATAATATTTTTTTAAATTTTTCTAGTTTTAACTTTTTATCAAATAATGTTACATGACATATTTAATCTAAATTTGAAAACGACACGAATTTATATTAAATTCACTAGTGCACTAAGCTATTCAACATTAAATGTATTCCAATTAAGCACACATAATATTGTGCACTTGTCCACATTATAATAATATAATCAACGGAGGGTACCTACCTTGAGCTACCTATTATCGAATTCAATCTGATAACTGGTAATAACAAAAATAATACGAATTAAATACAGTTACTCACTTATACGCATACACATAATATATTATACACTATGGATATATTATATAGCTGAAATAGGTGTTTATAGTATACATAGATTATAGGTACTCGCACAGTATTTGCTCAGCGGTGCAGTGCATTATAATATAATATATTATATACATCTTCACGTACTACATTTCTATATAAACGCCAAACGGGATGGTAATAAATGAAATATCCTTTGCCGGGTTGTATAATGATAATTATATTCTGTTTCGATTTCGGAATTGACGTGTTTCCGGTTGAACACACCTTCATTAATCCGTGACACCTTATATACGCATCGCATATTGCACTGCACCACCGCAGATGCTTCGAAGTATATAAAATGCTCATCCGACCTCAGCATACGCTCTACAAGCGCAAATGTTATATGTATCAGTTACATTATAATAACTAAAGACCAGATTTGTATACACTAGAAACATTTGATTTAATACTTATGAATTTATGCATCGAAAAATCTTGAAATATACACCTAATATTATATATTCTTAAAACGTTTAAGAAATAAAAATATATGATAATATTTGTCAAAAAGATATTCTTATCTAAAATCTTGCATGTTGTTCGTAAAATATTAAAAGCAGATCATAAAACGGATTTTCTTTTCAAAATAAACTCTTTACAAATAAATTCACTGAATATATAATAATATTAATATAGATTTATAGTTAATAAATTTATACAAATTCAATTTCTATTACATATAAGAAAGTTATATCAAGTACGATTTAACGTCATATATTTTGAAATTAAATGTTATTATAATATTATATTATTATGTTTTACTTCACCGATAGTAGCATTAGGCGGAGCAAGTAATAAAACGAGATTGATTCGACACACGTAATATATGTGGTGATACTCCATGACGATAAAGGATTAATGTAGTAAGATGACACACGCCTCTGGAATATAAATAAATATATATATATATTATATATACAATATACATATATTATAACGAGTATTATAACTAAAAAATATAAAAACTAAAATAGCGTTTTACATCATAACAGTAGCAAATGTAACAACGGCAAAGAGCAATAATAAGTCCACGAATAATATATCGCAATGTATCTTTGTCGTAGATTATGTATAGTCTTATAGCCATATAGGTGACTAAATAATATTAAATAATCTTTAATTTATACCGTACGTATATTTCACATGCCTTGTATAGTTGTATATTATCATAAGTGGATAATATATAAGTAAATGTGGTCGGAGTGACACAAGTCAGCCGACAGATTATGTGTGTACACGCATATAGTCATGTCATGTGGTCGTGTGATATTATGTATTATTAATCGCATTACAATAAGATTAATAACCTATACGTCCGATCTAATAGTGCGGTGATATTGGCGAAGTTTTCGAAGTTTTTGGCGCAAATTACATACGCCCTCTATAATATATATATATACATATATTCACTGTACATAAAAGTCACAAAAAATTATACGCAAGTTCATGTGCACGACACGTGGATCGTAATTATTAACATATTATATAATTATATAATATATAAATCATTTAGACCAGTGGTTCTCAAACTGTGATACGCGAAAGACTACATGGGGTGGTACGTGGAGGGCCGTTTTTGGATAATAAACCCTTTCAATTATTTATTTCATATCTTATTTTAAAAAACTAATAAATAAAAAATAATTATACTGTAGTTGTAGTATTTTACTGCCTTATTATTTAAAATACAATCCTTTACATAATATAAATGCACAAGAAACTCCACCCGTTGGTATTTTGAATTTTCTGAATAAGTAAACAAGTAAGTATGGATGTATGCGTGTATGTATGTATGTATGTATTTATGTATGTATGTACGTATTAATGTATATAGAATAATAAAACAACTGTGTTACTGCCTCCGTTTGGGCTGATAATTCACACCAACGAGTTATTATACGACGAACGCCCAAGTGCTGTATTTGGTGCAAGTGTTACGTGTTCATAAAATGCCTAGCCAAAGTCAAAACGGGAAAATCACCACCGAGCGTATGTAATATACCTACGTTATACGTATACATTATACATAAATAGTGATATAGCAAATATATGTTTGTTGGAAACCGTTAAAACGTTACGGCGCGCCTCCGTCGTATTTTGTAGGAGTAAACCCCATCTGTTTTAAACCTATAGGTGGTTTAGCTAGGTCATCGTCATTTCGAGAAGTTAGACTGCTTTTTCTCCTTTTTCATTTTTTTTTTCATATAAGTGCGGCATCGTTTTAAGTTTGTACATGTGTTTGCCTATGTGACAAAGACTCGCGTTTATGTTAACAAAAAGTATGTCTCGTGGATAAATTATTTTGCCATGTAATTGGAATTCAGAGGAAATCGATCCGGCAATTACTTAAGTTTTTTTCAAAACATAGATTGGAGTTTTTTTACAATTATTATTAACAGGAGTGACGTTAATTATTATTTATATAAATATAGCTAGAATCAATCTCAACTATCAACCGGCCCATTCTCAATAATACTACTACTACAGTGCAGATGCATTGACTTTAAATATAGAGATGGCACTCGACAAAATATGAATTTTATTTTATATCCCATCATTAAGTATAAAAATGTTTCATTTAAAGATTAATGCAAATCAATTAATCTTAAGTGGTTATTTGTGTTTATTAGTTCTTCTGGAATCGTAATGATAATACACTGTATCAACTGTATCAATATATTATAATATAATGTAATATTGATTAACAATAATTTATTTTCTACCTGTTGTTAGTTTATTCTGTATATTACGAGTATGTTACTATCGTGTGAAAATGAACATATCATATTTTATATTATTAACTACATTACTTTTCTGATATTTTCATAATTCAGCATTTGTTTTTTAATTTGTACACTCATTTTCTTGTTATAGGAATACATAATATTATATCAGTTTGTATTTAGGTGCTTATGATGGTATTTTAACTTAAATTAATGTTTATTCTCATTAGCTACTCTAAACGAAAATTGTTAATAGATACTGAAAGGCTTATAAACGTAATAAATATATAATATTATTATATATTTATATACATATAACGGAACTGTTCTTTCGTAGGATAGATTATATAATATAGGTTACCTATAAAATATGTATTTTATTATTTATGTATTATTTTAGAAACATCCGAGCATGATGCGGTTTCATGCAATTTAGGTTAAATGATTTAAATTTAATATAAAGGTCCTATTGATAATTTCTACACTATTTTAAATGGTTATAGGTATAACGGTTGCGATGAGTGGTAATAGTGCAGTGAAAATGTTTTCTATTATTTGGTATACACTTAGATTTACTGAAATGTAAGTTGAGAAAACTCTAATATTTCAAATAACTGGTGATCACCTCGAAACTTAACTCACTCCATTTAAAAAATATTATTGTTTCCGGTAGCATAAATAATATATTGACAGACTATATTTAATAGTCACAGAAGTGCCGAATTTCATCACTAGATTGAAAACGTAAGCCGTAAAGCTCAAGTGAATATTAATCAATACTACTGTGCAAAAAAATCTATATTCAAAACGTATGATGGTGATGCATAAAAAAAAATATATATCTCAAAATCGTACGTATCACATACAAATATTATAACGACCTATAATCTTTTTATTTGTTTTATTATTTTTTTTTTTTTAATGGCAAAATTTGTCTATCTGCCTTAAATTATATAGGTACTATATGAGTATGTGGCACCGTAACAGTGAGGAGAGATCATTGGGTATCCCCCACGCCATCGAAATTTTTATCTGAGTGAGACTGCAGCTAGACTTACAGATCTATATGTAGAGCTTTTATTGTTTTATCGAAAAACACTTTTCAGTGAAGCAAAAGAAACCCAAAACGTTTTACATAGCAACCATCACTGCAGTAAATTGGATCAGATACAGATTTAATTTTAAAGAGGTAATGTTACCCAAAGTAGTTTTCGGGAAACCCGCGAAAAGAACAATGCAGAGAAAAATAAAAGTGGTGAAAAGAGACATAAGTAAACAAACATCTGCTGCAGTTATGTCGATTTTTGGTCTCAACGACCGGCGTTGAATAGTTATTTGAGTTGAACAACAATTTATCATCGCTTCATTCAAATTCCAACACAAATATATGCAATCATCCTCCTTCCAGTTCAATAACAGCACAGGTATTTTGGGTTTTTTTTTCTAAAACATTTAATACAGTATGTATAATAAATATTATGAAATACGTCTATCGTCTATCATTCGTGCTCCGTAACTCGTATAATATATTATTATATGAAATCTCAGTAGTAATTAGCAGTGCATTACCATATACCGCTGAAATCAATAATATATAATGTTTTGGACAATGCGTTCCAATTAAATACTTTAATTTCTTATTTAAGCAGTTTACACTTGGATGGGACATTATATGTTTAATATTTTATGTTTAATATAAGTTAGGTATATTAAAAAAAAAAAATAGTTATGTATGGGGTAGATTTTTAAGCTCATAGGGCATAAGTTTCACCACTACGCGGCTATCAAATATATTTTTGAATGTGTCATCTGATTATTACACAACAACAATCAACAACGTACAATATTTTTGTGTAAATATTATATCGAATTCCTAAAAATATTATTTATATTATATCCGTTTTATTTGAATGCTTTTTTTATTGAAGTATTCAGCTATATTATATAGTATATAAATAGCCAAACTTCCACTATACACCATGTCGTGTCATTTTCTGTATATTTGAAACACTAGACGAAACAGTGCATTGTACCAATAGTGAAACTGACTTTACTGGAAAACAGTGATAGTGGCAACAAAAAGTTGTAATTTGAATAAATGCATAATTATGCATAACAATAGATTGACAATGCTTAAACAGTTGCCATATATACGTCTTATACATCTGAGACCTATTTAAAAAGTGCGCTAAAGAAGGGAATGGGTGATCGCCCTAAGTTACACTGTTTTTTATGTGAACGTAAATGCATCTATCGAAAATTTACATTTAGAACGGTGAGGGTAAAGGACAAATAAAATTAGCGACTAGTGTGATATTTTGAATGTGTATCTATTATGTAGTACAATAGTAGTGTTTTCAGCTAATGTCTATTTATTTATTATCATAACAATATGGGTAATGCACTAATGCATGGTAATATTTTGTATTTTGATTTCAATAATTCATATAACAATATAGCCATATAGATAGACGGTATAAATACTATTGAAAATTAGCAATATTTAGCATCACCGCTGCCGTTCTATGGGTTTTTGTAATTTTTGAAGTACACCACAGTCGTATATCCATTTTTCAGATGTTTTATAATTCATTATTATTATTATTATTATTATTATTTATTTAATTTTAATTTTTAAAAACAATTTTATAGTTACACGGCGTCTTGGATAGGCAATATAGCAACACCACTATTCATTTTTTTGGGAAGTAATACATCAAAATCCGATATTTTTTAAGCTGCAGGAGGTAAAATTAGTAGATACTATTTAACTATATAACTTCTTTTTTTATTTTATATACCTTCGTAATTAATTCGTTTACATAATAATAAAAGGTTAAAAATACAAACTACAAATTAAGTATTTTAAACTTTTTTTCATATACATAAATGTTGAAATTTATGTAGAAATAGTACGTTTGACAGTGACCATAGATATTCTATGTAGATATAGTTAAATAAAGCTTTACACTTGGATTAACCAAAACCCTCTACACTTGTAAAAAAAACTCATAAAAATTCTAAATACAAAAACCCACACATATTTAATCCAAACCAGTCGCAAAAAAATATCAAAAACTCACATATAATTTTGTGCTCTATATTGAATATTGTGATTAGATTTGTTATTTAAAAATTTTTACACTGTTACAACTATGCAAGCCGTGCAGTGAATAAAATCATTCAAGGCAGCCAAGTCGTGAGCATCTTGTGGGTTGTTATGACTGTTATCTAATTTTCCTAAAATAAGCCACTCGGTGTACGGATTGGTATTCCACACATTAAAAAAAAAACATATATATAATATAATTATTTGTAATAAATAACCACTATGTAGGAACAAGAACACACTCATTTTACTTTAGTTACAGATTTATATAAACTATACATAGGTATTATATGAAATTAATTAGTATAACATGTCTTCGACATGAGTCTAGACTCTATTGAGTTATATGAGTTATTATCTATAATTTTATTGTGTTTACTGTCAGACTTGAATTTTGTTTTTTAAATTAAGTTTTCAAAACATGTCACATAAATAAATCGGGCTCAAAAATACAAATATAAAAAGAAGATGACGTATAACATTTCGATAGAGGTACCCACTCATAAAACGTGTAAGTAATATATTATGTAAATTAGAGAAATTTTTTTTATGAATATGAAGAGCTGAATAAATATCTTAAGCTTTTCTGTACTTAAAATATCTAACTCACAAACTATTAAGTACAAATAAAATAAGTGGGCATTCAATACGCTTAACTTTTTTTTTAATACAATAATAACAGCTTATGACAAACCTTATATACATTTTTAAGGTTTTTGGCTGAACGAAAATTTCAAGTAACTACCGCGGTTATTCGTTTTTGAGTTACGCAAAAAAGAAATAAAATCGATTTTATGAACAACTGTTTTTGCTAAAAAATGCCAATTGTTTTCTTAAATTTTTTTTTTTTGTTGTTTTGAAAAAAATATTAGCTTCTAGCTATCTAACTTCTCCAAACTATACCAACTAGAATCAATTTTTTATCAGAAATCACCATAAAAGTTGAAGATTTAAGCTTATTTTCTACGACATATCTATAGTACACAAAAAAGCACTCCGCATTGTGAAATCAATATACATTTATCGTTCCGTTCAAAATTTAAAACGAGAATCAGCATACTTGATGAATGGTTAATTATTTTGGTGTATTGTGTATATAATTTATATTTAATAGTCATATATTATAATAACTAATAAATATGATAAGGTCATAAACAATAATACATTTGATTACAATATTCCTAATATTGTATAGTTGTGGTATATCTTAAGTTCAACCAAAAAAGAAACTGAGGAAGGGTGATAAGTGATAACCATTTACTACGGATATCCGCCTTTTACGACACTTAAAGCGCATTAATTTTTTGGTTATTCATCTTTCGTCGAATAATATTTTTATTTTAGTAATATAATTAGAAAACATGGTATACCGCTTTGCTGTACATTAGGCGTCGAATAAAACTCTTAAAATGGATTTTTTAAGATTTTAATTTAATGAGAAGCGATAAACAATTGTATACGATGATAAATGATTCTGAACGATGACTGTTTAAATGTTGATCAAACTAATGTTATAGTCACAAATAAATATTTTTAACAATAATATTGGATTTGCGTAAAAATTTCCGCTTTTCTTAATTTTTTCTTGTTTATACTGATCAAAAAAAAAAGTACCAGACATTTTTATTTTTGATCTCTTTATACTACGAACTAGATCCAATTTCTTATCCAAAATCACCGTCAAAGTAAAAATTGGAACAACTACTTATCGTGCGTGTACACACACACACACACACACACACATAAAACACTTAACATTGTAAAATCAATAAATTTATCGCACCACTCAGAATCTAAAATAGTAAGGGTTAGATATTAAGACTATCCCAAGTGGAAAGTGATCCACCTATAATCGATCGTCCCGAAGAGGTCAATTATATACTGATGACTGATGTAGTGTATAGCTAAATAGTTTCCTAGTATTCCTAAATTAAAAATCAGAAAAAGGTCAGAATTGATTATTTTCATCTATGATTGAATAGTTTATTATTATTAATATTAATTATTAGTATTATAATTTATAAGACTTCTTAATTTATATCGTGTCAATGACAATACATATATTTGCAGTGCTTGGATAGTTCCTTTAAAAAAGGAACTAAATCACGTTCACGTTCCTCTTGTTAAAAAGGAACTAAATCCTTTACCATTTCTGTCTTAAAGAAAGGAACTAGTTCCTTTCCTCGTTTTTTTTTAATGTGAAGTAAAATAAAATAAAAAAACATTGGGACATTTTTATACTGTACAATTGTTTTAATTTTAAACATAACATATTCTTATTTAGTAATAGTTTTAACTCTTGTAAATATCATAAATAATATCGTATACAGGTTTATTTTTATACCTCTTTACATCAGACACTAAATTTCAAAAGAAGCTATACATTTTTGTTGATTTAATTACTTTTATTTAAAAATAAATGAACGAAAAAAATTGTTAATGTTCCTCTAAAAAGTGAACGAAATTCCAATACGCCCCTAAACATGAAAAAGGAACTACGTTACCGATAAGTTATTAAAAATGGAACGGATTCCTCTGAACGCATTCCTACCAAGCACTGTATATTTGTTATAATAACTTGCTTATTTTATTTGATTCTTTGTCATATTTCATTAATTCATCTAATATTTTTTTTTTTAGCATTCCAATTATTTTGAAACCGTCGGCCTAAAGCAATAACCAAACATACGTTTGTCAAACTATTTGTGTAGGTATCTAGTATCTACATAAAATATTTGGATGGAATCATAATTTATTTTTACGCACATATAATATGGTATAATATATTTTTATTTAAAAACAGAAACAAATATTTAATATTACATTATTACCTATATACAATATAATAAAAATAATAACAATTTAATATTTCCTAATTCAATCACAAACTCTTTTTTATATTTACAATATTAATTAATAAACATTTATTTAAACACTAATTATTAACCCATATGCTTTTAACAATTATTCATAATATTCATTTTACACATATCACTTAACAAAAAAAAATTTGGTCATTTTATATTACAAATTTAGGCAGACATCAATGGAGCTTAGTCTCACTTCAATCGAATTTTACTTATATAAACCATGTAAATAGGTATCAGGGTACAGATTACACTTGAATTTGGATAATGCTTGTCCCAACCCCTCCCCCCCCAAAAAAAATTCAACCAAATGTCAGCCTATAAATTTACAAAAATATATTATCCAAACTAACTATAACAATGAATTATGTATAATATGAAGAAGAAAAATAAAAGCATATAAGTTGAAAAACTTACCATTAATACATGCATTACTAAAATCTGTAAGAACTGAAAATTAAGTAAAGTAAATAAATTAAGAACAGTTAAATTGTAAATAATTTTTACATACAAAAATACATAAATAATTTGAAGTATATAACCTAAATATATTATAACATCATGTTGTTCATTATTACTTATTAGTTATTACATATATATATATATCTAAAAATTAAAATAATACTATATTTACCAACATAGTCAATGATTAAAACAGTTTTTAAAAACAATTATTGAATTAACTAATTATTAACATCCCTATTGATTGACACTTAACATATTATGAATATTTTCTGAGGTCTTTTAAACTTAAATTAAACGACACAATTTAATTTCTAAACCAATTATTAACTAACATGGTTTGACTGAAATCTTTTTAAACTTGAATATTTTCGGCTAAAATGCTATCCCTCAAATCAAATTATTATTTTATTGCAATATTTAAAATTAAAATAGTTAATAATATTATTACGTTTTCATAGAGAAAAAATAACCAAAATTGGACAACAGGTTAATTAATTTATGCAAATATTCAGAAATTAATCAATACACATAGTATAAAATAATTGATTATTATTTATTAGTTGATTACCATAGTACTCATAATCTCAAATTTTCAAACAATAATTTAATTAAGTATTACTCAAATATTGGAAAAAATAATGATAATCATAAAAAGATAAATAAAACAATATTATATTTAGAGGGTATAGGTATGGGGTCTAAATAAAATAATAATTTTACAAAATCAAAAGAAAATGATGAGCGTTTTGAGTATATAATAATGAGACAATAAAAAATGTATGTAAAATATACAAAAAGCAAATTAAGTTTAAATTTAATACCAATTATTATTAAGAAAAGCAAAATACCAAATATTGGCTAATAAATACATTTTTTGTAAGTAATTTTGTTGTAGCTTAAGCAAAATAATTTGAATGAATAACAAGATACACTATATTCATAATTATACCAAAAATATGTCTTTGTAAAAGTTAGTAAACCTTAAAAAAACAAGATTATACAAATTAAGGTAACAAAAATATACATATCAAAATTACAAATGATTCCAAAATTAAAGTTTTTTTCTTCTTTTCATCATTTGTTTTTCTCTTCGGATATCTGCTAAATCTTCCAAAAGCCCTAAAAGAAAAAAATACAAAATTTATGAAAAAAATCAAAATATATTATATTAATTATACAGCTAATTAGATTATTTTAAGATAATTATAAATGTAAATAATAGCAATTTATATCAGCAGGATTTCTACATTTCTATGACTACAAAGTAAAAAAATATGGTTATTTTGGTGAAGGTTTAATAAAGACATATGTATAGATTTTATTCAAAACATAAAATATGCCTTACCAGCTCTAGTACTTTTATACTCTTCTTTTTGAAGAGTTCGGTAATCAGATTCCATGCATTCATCATCTTCATCCATTCCTCTATATCTAAAAATGTAAAAATAAAATATTAATTACAACATACTTAAAAAGCTACTTATTAGATAAATAATTTTACTTTGATTTGTCATATTTGAAAATTTCTGAAATAACTTTGGAATAATCAGCATCATCTTCAGGTCCATCGTCAATAAAATCATCCAATTCAGAATCATACTCATCTGAATCTGATTCAATGACTTGACGTTTGTTGCGCATCGGCATATGCTGATCATTTCGCCTTCTCATATCAGGAGGTGGAAATTGTTTAGGGACCATATCTCTAGGTGGGAACTGCTTAGGTACCATGTCTCTGGGTGGAAACTGCTTAGGTTTCATATCTCTGGGAGGAAATTGTTTGGATGCCATTTCCTTAGGTGGTGGTTGTCTAGGTTTAATATTATTACCAGTCTGTAACTTTTTAGATTTATCTACTGGCATTGGGACATATCTATCATTTGAACTGGTAGGTTTTGATTTCACGCTTTGAGATGACATTGGTCTAGGACTATATTTTTCAGTAGAATTCTTAACTGCACTAGGTATATACTGTTCTGTGGAAGATGAGCTTTTTACCTTGGGCACATATCTTTCTGGTTGTACAGTACTTTTAACTTTCGATGAATATTTCTCATCCGTTGAGAATTTTGGTTTAGGCACATATCTTTCAATGAGTGTTGGTTTTGAGGAATTTTTATCAGAAGGTATTAAACTTTTAGGTTTTGGAGAATATTTATCAGATGGTGGGCTTCTTGATTTAGGCATATATCTTTCAGTAGGAGTTGACTTTGATATATATTTATTCGAAGGCATTACACTTTTGGGTTTTTGAGAATACTTCTCAGATGGCGGACTTCTAGATTTAGGCACATATTTATCAGCAGCGGTTGGTTTTGAAACATATTTATCAGATGCCATTGAACTCTTGGGTTTTGGTGAATACTTGTCAGATGATGAACTTCTAGATTGAGATACATATCTATCATTGTTTGTGATACCTCTAGGTTTTGGCGAAAAATTATTTTCAATAGAATTTTTAGTTTTGGGTATATATTGATCATTGATTGATCTTGGTTTTGGTGAATAACGTTCATCGTTAGAACTATACCTCTTTTCGTTCAACATATTTTGTTCTAATGAACTTTTAGATGTGGTTTTATTCCCATTCGAGTTCATTCGTGAACTTTCAGAATTATTTAATGGCCTAGGTACATATTTATCATTTTTACTATTATTATTTAGCTCTTTACTGATTTTTAAATCTTTAGACCAAACAGAAGCATTCTTTTTCAGTTTATCTTCTGCTTGCAAATCCACTTTTGAAGAAGAAGCAGAGGATTTTTGAATTCTTTCAGTTGGTTTAATTTCTTTGGGTTTATCAGTAATAGGTAAGCACTTGCCTTGTCGCCGAGCTTGTCTTATTTCTTCAATTCTCTTTTCTTCTAAATATTTTTGTCTTTCTTTCTTAGTCATCATAGGTAAAGGTTCTTCCTTTTTAGGTTTTTCAATAATTATAGGTTCAAATTGTTTTTTTTCAGCAATTTTAAGTAATTCTTGAAAATTTAATGGCGGAGGTTGTGCTGGTCGTTTTTTAATTTTCTCTGTATTACTATCAGATTTGGATTTTTTTTGCTGTGGTTCAACACTTTCTTGATAATCTTCACCATTCTCTACGTCCTTAGGTTTTCTTTTTCTTTTATGTGGCAGTAATTGATCTTCTTCTTCTTTCAACAACGCTGCTCTAACACGATCCTAAAAAAAACATTAAATAATCATTATTTCTTAAAAAACTATAAAAAAATAATTTAAAACGGTTCATGTTTTGAATATGTTTTTAAAAATATATTTTAATAGTGGAGGAAATACAAATAAAAATTATATGCATTTATAATTATTGAACAATTTAGTTATATAAAATCTCTAATTATAAAACTTATAACTGTAAATTTATAATGGCACAGTAATGCTAAATTTGACAATTTATATCAAGGGCTGCCAAATGGTCGATCGCGGATAATTTCAAAGTCAATCATGTTAGAATTTATTTTAGTAATAAGTAATTAGTTTATAATACTTGTTGTATGTTTATATAAAGTTTATGCAAGTATGTTTCTTAGTAATTATAGTTATTCAATAATAAAAAAATTTTCTATGGAAATTGATCCTCAAAGGTAAAGTATATTTTAGTAGATTGTGACCAAAAAAAATTTCACAACTCCTGATTTATAGGATATATTTAAGTATTATGGTATACTCCAATATGATTAACCTTATATTTTATTTTAATACTTATTATTAAGTTATTATATACTTATGAATAAATGATAAATTAAAAATTGCCAAGTACAAAATTGTGATAAAAAACTATTTTACTTATTTCAAATTGTTAAATGTATGTCAGCATAACATTTGTTTACCACCAGGTAATAATTTCAATTTGCAAAAATATTTGATATACCAAAATAAATTAATACAAAAGTCCAAAGCTGAATAATCAGAACTAAAAAAAAAATTTGACATGTAGAAACTTTAAGATAGTGAGGTTTTGTTGTATTAGATAAAAATGAAACACCAATTAAACTATGATAATAGTTATTACATCTTTTAAAAATGGAATTCTGGGTAAATTCCAAATTAATAAGATACAATTAATACAACAATATTAAAATAATCAATAAATTCTATAATAATTCAAAATATTGTTACGTTTTTAAAGCTTTATTCCCTATTGATTTTATTAATCTTAATCCAAATTACATACTTTAGTACCAGAAATGTCGTGACTTCTGTGATTAGCAGTTTTTACATTTCTTGTATCAGCTGGAGTATTCACATATTTGTTCATGATATTGTTATAGATGGCCATGGCATCTTTAGAAACATATCCATAGTCATCCTCGTCTGGTTGATTAAATCCTATAATTAATTAATTAATTAATAAAACATTAATTAAATATAAATATCTAATATGGAATACTAAAAATCTAATAATATTTAATACAAATCAAACTAACAATCTTCAAAGATATCTAATATTCATCCCAAATACTTTAATTTATCAATCTAAACTTAGTTAATTTTCAATATTTTTTAAATATTATAAAAATACAAAAATAATATTAATTTCAACGAGTTAAGACAAGTATAATATATACATTATACATATCCAAGCATTTGATAATAATTTACAAAAAGACTTCTTATGATTAATATGAGTTCAACCTTTACACAAATACAGTATATACTATACTTATAAATATATAATATAAAAAATAATTGAAATCAATGAATTAGTATGGAATAGTGTTAAATTATGTTAGTAAAGATGTATTGAAATATTTATATTCATTACAATTATTAATACAACATAGTATATAAGATACATTTGTTATATTCTATTCTTTATTTAGAATAAGAGCAAACCAGAAACTGAAATTTGAATATTGCCGAACCTCGCCACTGGCTGAAAATGGTAGTGAAGGCATATACACTAAATTATTCTAAACTGTTTTGACATATTTTTTACACTGCCGGATGTACTCTTATTCTAGGTAGAGCATAATATTTTATTTGATAAAATTGTGATTAAGATGTAATTTGTATTAACTTTAATAGGTAATTTATAAAATATTTTAAAAGATAACAAATTTACTTGTTCAAAAAAAAAACTTAAATTATCAAGCAGATTGTAAAAAATATTTATCAAATAAATAAAAAATTTTAAGATTTAAGTGTGAAGAGAGTACAAGACAGTGAAAATATATTATTATACAATACATGGAAAACAATAGTTCAAAGTTGTTATTGTTTTTATATTATTATTTTAATTATTACTACCAATACAAAAAAAAAATATGATTGTTATGTATATATATTTTAAATAAAAACACTATAAAAAAAAATATATATATTATTTTACAACAATAGTTATATAGTAAGTAGTTGATGTACTAACCAGCCATGGTAACAGATGTATTAACATCATCTTTAGCATCTTCGATAACTGATTTATTTGCTGACTTTGTTCGGTTTAACATAGACTGAACCCTTTTGAATGATTTTCTATCTTGACTACGCAACAATATCAATTCATCTTTTTTCTTCTGTTCTTCTATTTGTTTGAGTCTATCTTCTTCATCTTTTTTTGCTAAAAACCTCTTTATACTATCAGACAATTGCCTACTTTCTTTTGTTTCTTTTTTTGGTGGATCCAATGATGCTTTGAAATATTTAACCTAAACAAAATGAAATATTGGTATTATTATGAAGTAGCTATGTTTATAATGTAAATTTTAGTTTTTTCTAGTATTATGATAATAATACTCTTTCAATTGAAAATCATATTAAATACTATATAATCTTACTAATAATAGATTGAAATATTATGTACAATATTATAATAATTTATTTGATTTTTTGGGTTAAATTTATCTTAACTTTGTAATAAAATGGTATTTATAAGTCAGTAGAAAAGAAATATGTGTACTTCAACAGTATTATATTTTTCAACTGGAATAGATAAAAAATAATATATGTTGGATTACACTAGTTTACACACTATACCGGATACTACACCATATTTAACCATGGTTATAATAGGCTTATGGAAGTTACTATTAAGTAATTTGTATTTAATTAAAGGATGAGTTGTTGACTAGTTGAGCTCATCAAATCATATTTATGGACATAAAGTCGTAAATCTTGTTCAATATGGTAGCTAAAAGTTATAAAGGAATATATCCACGGAGGCATAATGTTATGTTATATTGTCTTGTGCTACTATAAATCTACACGGATGTGCAGTATTTTTTTAATTTAAATAACAAGTTAACAAGTTGTTTAATTGTAATAACTTGTAATTTATAAATAAAAAAAATTGTTTAACCCTAATTATTAGTTTTTGAATCACTTACTTCTTTGTCTCTTGTGTTGTTTTTTTGCGCCTGGTAGAGTAAAGTATGAAAATCCATTATCGCAACAAGTGAATGGCGGTGAAATTACATATAGTCAAAATTCCTTTTACTAGAATGAAATATCAAAATACTGAAAAATCATATTGAATATAATCGATGAAAAATTAGCGGCTGTTTAAATAAAATTTCAAACCAAAAAAAGTCGGTGGAATGAATAAAATTATTATTGCTGTATCGAAAAGAATCTAATTTTTTACTATTAATTTTTATTTAAGACTAGAACATGAATCACAAATGGTACGACGTCGACTGAGTCGACTGATATTAAAATTAAACCATTAAGGTTGTAGAAAGCTTGTTTGGAGTTATCACCTACTAGTCACCACCTCATAAATTTTACTAGTCGTGATACACTGATACGTCTTATCTCGTATACGCCACATGTCATGCTCAATCGTATAAGGTAAACATTGAAACAGCTGTAATAGCAACAGCTGCCCCCGACAATAAATGTGCACAATATTGTTATTTATTTTGTTGTGCTGATAACTATTATCATAAATCAATTCCGGTATGCTTCCACACGTTTTTACAGGTTATGATGTAAAATTTCAAAAATGTATACATATTTGGGACAGATTTCCGATAAATTTTGATTTTCCATATTTTAATATTTATTGTTTACTGATTTTACCAATCGCTGTCACCGCTGCAGACCGTTGTTATTGCTAATTTGTTCAAAACATACATAATATCATTGATTATAATATGTTTTTATTAGTAGTATTTATAATCAATGGTAATATGTAAGTAAGCGTCTGCAAATTCTATACCAAACTTACATTAGCTAACAAAATATCAAGAGATTATTTGAATCCTACTACGAATTGATTGAAAATGAAAGCAATCGGTAGTAGTTTTTCGGTTAATTTCCGACGAATATTGTGCAACAACTTAACCACACGTACATATGTGTCGGATACAAAGGGTTCAGATAAAAAACAATCAAACGATGATCTATTGAACAGCATTAAGCCTCATTCACGCAGTGGAGTATTGTCAGTTGTTGAAAAAGATGACAGCGGATTTCCTTCATATTTCATACTTAAAGAAACTAGTCCGTTACTGAGGTTGGTATCAAATTTGTTAGTACTAGCTACTCCATATTATAATAATTATTAAAAACTTGATTCATATGGCACATATTTTTAAAACTTAAAATCTCAATACTATTAAGTCTTAATTCCTAATTCACCTAAATTTAATATTTAGTACTGCTGCATAAAATGTGTCGTTTCTGAATTCACTAAGAACGATTTGCTTTGTATTCACTATAGTTAGGCTGTTGAATAGCTTTTAAAATTAATTTTTTGTTTCAGTCAAGCCATGATTAGCGTTAAAAATAAAAAAAAGCGTCATCAAAATAGCAGCATACTTTTAGAAGGCAAACGTCTGATACAAGATGCATTAAATGCTGGTGTGAAGCCTAAACAAATATTTTTCAGTCAGAAGAGAGTATTAGAAAACTTATGTTTACCTGAAGAACTACGAGATCTCCCAGTCACAAGTACAATATTTTATAAGACTCCTTATAAAATGATTCAATTATTTTCAGAGACTGAGACTTCCCAAGGAATAATGGGTACGGCAGAATAAGTGTATAATGTTTAACAATATTGAAACTTTAATAATTATGTTTTTAAATGTTTAGGTATCTTTGAATTTCCAATTATTGATCATAGAGCTAGAAAACAGTCATTTCCAATTACTGTAATCTGTGATAATATTCGTGAACCTGGCAATTTAGGTGCTGTGTTAAGAACTGTAACAGCTGTTGGAGCATCACAAATTATTTTAATGAAAGGTAAATAATAAATTCAAAAATTATTTTTACAAGTGGATTGTTACCATTATTTTTTGTCTCTTTTTCTCAAATGCTGCTTAAAAAAAACTACCCACTGTGTATATCTGTACGATAAATGTATACTCTATTCAAAATGAGATCGTGACTTGTTAGCGACCAGTTTTTGTTGATAACATCAATTTGTCGACTATCTGTATGCCTGCTGTGTAGTAAAGCCACACCCATGCGCACAAATTGGCCGCCGAGTCACAATTTCATTTTGAACAGTATAGTAGATTTATTAATATTATCATAAAAAACAGATGTTATATTTGAATTCAATGTGAATATATATGAAATAAACAAATCCCTCCTTAACTATGTTGCACATTATGTGAAAGGCTGAGACAACAATTATTGGTACCCAATATTTATAAGGTCACATTTTATATTTTTAATTATCTTTTAAAAATGAACATCATCTTGTTATTTAGGCTGTACTGATTTGTGGGGAGACAAAGTATTGAGAGCTGGTTGTGGTGCACATTTCAGAATGAAAATTATATCGGATGTCAGCTGGAGCAATTTGGAAAATATCAAAGGTCAAGTCTGTTTGGCGGATAACAACTTTGCAAACAATGTTGATTATTCAAATATTGATGAAGATACAAATGTAAATGTTTTTAGAAAATCAGCTCCAATTGAATTACCAATAGTTCCTTACTATGAAGTAGATTACTGTAAAACCACTCCTTTGATACTCATTATTGGAGGTGAGACACATGGGTTGAGTGATGAAGGATGTGAGTTTGCCAAATTACGAAAAGGTATCCGCATAAACATTCCACTTGAAAATGGAATAGAAAGCTTAAACTCTGCAACAGCTGTAGGTATATTATGTTTTGAAGCCAAAAAACAAATGTTAAATTTAGTAAGAAGTGAAGATGAAATTGATAAAATTGAACAAGCATATTAAAATTATATAGTTGTAGAATTTATATATTGTATAAAATAATTTTTTATGAGAATAAAATATTATAAATGTTTTAAATTTATATAGTCTATAAACAACTATGTTAAACGGTTACACAAATACTATTTTTTCAAATACCTGAACGACTGAGCCTGTAAAATAAGTGATATTTTATTTTTATTTTTTAACCATGGTTAATTATGTAAGTAAGACTTATTAACTACACGGTATTGCCTTTCAGTGACTACTAGATATATTCACGTTATAATATAATAGTGCCAGATATGGTAAGTATTGGCCCATCGAGCTCTAAAACTTTTAATTACCCATAACTTGTTAAAATGGGTTGGAACAAATAAATTTAATACATTAACTAACAAAATTTAATCTAGCCTAGCAGTTATTCTTGATAAACAGCTTGTTTTATACAGGCCTGTAAGAGAATAATTAACATTTACAATGAACATTGTAGAGTAATTAGAAATGGGCCAGATACTTAAGAAAAAGTAAGAACAATCTACAATTAAAATATTAGATATTATTTATACTAAATACTGTATTGAAGGTATAAAATATATTTTATCAAATTATGGGCAATAACACACTTAAAAATAGTATATATAGTTATAGTATATGTTATACTATAATATAGGTAATAAACTTAACAAACTAATACCTACTATAATTTATATTAAAAACCTGTAATACGATCAATAAATATATATCTTTTATTCTTTTATACATATTCATAAAAAATGTAAATATTTATTAATATTATTATTACAATATTACATCTTAAATATTATAAAGTGAAGATTGAAGACCATTTATCATAAATTCTGATAATGAAAACAATTATGTCTATATCAGTTATAGGGATTATACATAATATATTATGGGGCACTACATGTTATATAAAATATAAATTACTACTAGTTAAATAATTAATTTTACGAATACAATTTATTCGAAATATCGAAACCGAAGTTTTCCAATTCACCTCCCTGACCTACCACTATAAACAATTTAAAATGCGGAATAGGCATTACAGGACTGAATTTATTCGTCACGATATTTATATTTTATAGCATTGAGATTAGCATTTGCCTTTGGGTTAAAATGGTTGAATTAAATATATTTTAATTTATTTTTAATAATATATATATACATAAAAAAAAATATAACTGCATAGTTACTTACTTACATTTACCCAAGCACAGCACTAGAATTTTTTTTCAGAGGGGGGGGCAGAGTAGGCAAATACTTTTTTACACAAGCTAAGGTTTTTTCAACAATCAATAAGGTTATTTAAATAAAATATAAATATTTTCGTATCATATAACATAATATAGCTATTATTATACACACCGGTTGAGAAACACTGCTCTAAACAGATAATGTGTACAAACTTTTAAATAGTTAAAAATGTTTAATCACAGACCTTCAATAACTATATTAATAAAGATGAACAAAAATGATAATTTCATTATTACTTAAATATTACATACCTTTTTGAATGAATGATAAAGTTTTTTTTTACTTACATTTCATAAATATAAATTAAAATAATTGTGTTTAGCAATGAACAGATGAATATGTTTAGACTCAACAGTCAACTTTAACTTAATGATTTGGGATACCTTTTTGTTTGTTTATTTTTATCCAGTAATTAGTACTCAATAAAGGTAATAATAAATAAATAAAAAAATTTTTCTTAGTTTACAAATTTCAAAACATTTTTTATTGAAATTGTAGTTAATTGTTTCCTTATTAGACAATACTATAATTCATGATAAAAAGACCAAAAATGTCATTTGTTCAAACTTTATTAATTCAATTATAATTTATAATAAATTCAATTTATTCCTCAATTGATAATGTTTTATGATTTTATAATATCGTAAATATTTTTCAGTGGGGGGAGGTGCTAGCGAAGGGGCTGAACTGTTTTCCGGGGAGGGCTAGAGCCTTACCTTGGATAAAATACCAAATATGCCTGCATATTTTACCCTCATACATCTCCACATATTTGAATACATTGTACAAGTACTTTTTTATTATATAGATAAACCAATAACAAAATAGATATATCGCTGGGAAATGGAATGGTATGTAAAGTAGATTAACACAAACAATTTTTGCATACACACAAACACATAATAAAATAATATGATGACGGATTAAATACGAAAATAAGGGTAGACCGGTAGCGCTATCTGACGAGTAAAATAAGACTAATATAATAAAAATAAATTTATTGGATGAAAATATGAAATTGCAGTAATACAAAATCTTCAATTATACAAAGCAATAATTAATTTATGTAACAATAAAGTACATTAATAATAATAAATTATTGTTGATTATTCAACTACTATACATAAAAAGACAATGTCTCTGTACAAACGTATACTGTTTGTAGCTCATATAAATTATAACGCAATTTACCTGTTTTTCCCATGAAAAACGTTTATATGAATTATGAATAAATGGAGAAGACACAAACGTCAATATCGAATTGTCTATATGATCAGAAATGCTATACCTACAGAAACTCAAAAGGTAAGTACAGTTAAATTATTTAAATAATTAATAGTAAAACTATATTGTTAATGAGCTCTTTTGGAATAGGTAACATTTTGGTACCTATATAGTGATATTTCATGAATTGTGTAGGTACTGGTTTGTATGGTTGCAATATTGAAATGGAATAAACACTGAAATAAAAAATCAGATAATATAAATTAAAATACCTGATTCTGTACAAGTACATTTGATTGATATAATATCTAAAATCTAAATATTATAATGTCCACACCAACAATAATCATCTATGGCAAATTAAAATAGCCGGAAACTCGAAAACAAATTAACAATTTTTTAATAATTTTAATGGATAAAAAAGTCGACAGCCCTAAATACTTATATTATATTATATCCGTTTGGATTGTATTCACAAATCACAAAACGCAATATTTCAGATTCAAAGCTAGAAAGAAGACACGCTATAGTGTTCCCTTATAAGTTATAGGATCTTACCTACGGATTTCACCTTAAGAGTCAATATGTACATCGTACATGAGATCTGTTCATACTCTTTTGGAATGGGTGATTTATAAATTAAAATGTACACACGTTTCGTCTATACATATATATTTCTATTACTCACTACTAATTTAAATCATGGCCCTATTTCCAAACCCAAGCGATTTTCAATATTAATATTATCTGAATTAAGACCAAATTAACCGTAGCCCACGATTGTGTTTAATAAGACAAACACATTTTGGATACATTCTTACATTAGTATTTTATTATGTTATTATAATTTATAATTAGATAATTATTATTTATGTTAAAAAAAAAATATATATATTAAATACTTCAGTTTTATATTTATAATTTAGTAAGGACAAGTATACTAGTATACGATTCATGAACAATTATTATCCATTTATATTTAATTTTACCAATATTTCTTTTTGGAATACTTTATTTTATATTTTATACTTATATAATAATTCATTTTAAATTGTATATAAAATGTTATTATTAAAATTTAATTTATTTGATGGATACTTTAATTATTGTATTACAAATTAATTCTAGGGCGGATACAGTGGTCCTAAACTGAGGGCAATCTGTTAGTTATCAACTAAAAAAGGTTCATCATCTATTTCAAAAAAAAAACTTCGTTGGTTTTTTAAATAAAGAACATTAACTGTAATAGACACCATTTTACTGTACATTAATATGCTATATTTATTTAAAAAAACTTAATTAATCTTTATAAAATGTTAAAATAATAGGTATTTATTTAAAATTCAAAATTACTAAAAAAAAAACCATTTTTTTTTTAATATTTAACAAACTAGTATGATTATACATAATAATATTATGAATAAAATATTTTAAATTATAAAATTCATTTTCCTTTTATTTTTTGAAAAAACATCGATTATTTGGTCTATGTCAACTTGTTGATCTCGGTGACTAGTGTTATAGTAAAAAATGCAGTACTATTAGATAATAGTAATACTATAGAAGAATATAAGAGCATAACTTTGGAATTGCCCCTCATTGACTCCCCCCCCTTGTATCCGCTCTTGCAAATTATATCCATTACAAACCTTACTACGATTCAGCGCGGAGCGCTGAACTGGTGTAGGATTTGTAATTTCGGTTTAGCCCCGCCTACCGCGCTGAACTGTACTAGGGTTCGGAAATACGCCTACAGTAAATATGCAATAAGTGGAGTTTTTACACATGAGATCCTGGTACACGATGGTCACAAATTTAATAACTTCAGCCTACAATGCAATATTTTTCTTTAGAAAAATGATTCTTTAGGAATTTTCATCCTTTTCGTCAACATTTGTGTATTATGCCTTCAAAAATACATTGTCATTGTGCTAAAATAACATCTCATAGATTAATTTGCATAATCTGAGTTTGAATTAAATTTAGGATTATTGAAACAATTAAAAAAATGATTGAAGCACATGACTGATCAAGTTTTGTTTAGATTAATTATTTAAATACGCGTGTATATTCACTAAATTCTAAACAAATATTTCCCTCGTTGTTTTGCTTGTGTAGGCTTGAAGTTATGAAATTCCTGATCATCGTGTAACAGGATCCTATGTGTTGGATCACCACTTTAACCACGTAGATCAAGGACTCCCGCCAGCTGTGATGTTTATATAGCTCTGTAGATATAACAATAATGTTACATTTCGATAATCGGATATTTTGTATCATTGTTTGATTTGTATTGATTATTATTTAATTTACCTCAGACGATAAGCACTTTGTACGGCAAATATGGCAAAAGTGATAATTTAACACAGAATCCTGTATTACAATGTTTAAGAATTTCATAGTTTTTCAAGGGCACACGACTATTAGGGGCAGATAATGACAAAATAACTATTTAAAAAAATATAAAATTATTATTTATTAAACTTATACACAATAGATTCAGAAATATTTCTATGACATATTATCTATATTATAATGAAAATAAGTGGCCATTTTTCTTACAACGCGTGATCTTGTAAGTTACATTACATAGTGAGACGATGTGCCGAATGTTTGGTGGACCGTCTGAATTTTCTTAATCAAAATATTAGAACGATTTTTGGTATGACGTAGTGGGGGGTAAAGTAAAGCATCCACTCTTATTTTTAAGTCGTTGGGCTTAAATAAGCGAGCCAACGCAGGCAATGGTGCTTGGTTACGTCTAGACTCTAGGCGTAAGCGTAGTCTTAAATTTTATCATCACGAAAGGGAATTGTTTTATTGTTTACGCGTATGATTTGACGGAGCAAACCATTATTTGCTCGTGACTTCTGAAAGCGGCTACTGTATGGTGAGCTGTGTTCGAGACAACAGTACTCAAATAAGTGGTCCAGTGATTTCAGATATTGGTCCCGAAAAAGACCTTTTTCTCGTGTTAAGTCGATGGTTTGACTGTTGACGTTTTCACCACCGGTGTCGGATACGTGGTATCTACATCGCACTTTTAGCTGCGTGAATAACTGTCGTGAAAACGGCAATCGTATATGGTACCATTATACCGGCTGAGGCCCTGATGCCGCGGGTCATTCGGAGTGCGTCATTCGCACTACTCGTTGTCCAGCAATACGGGTCGACTAACCGAGCGAGTCAGAGCCTCTGGTTGGTTGAGAACGAGCTCATTGATGTAAATCACTGGTGCCTCGCACTTGTGAGTGATTTTGTTTCAGTAGTCGTGGTAGTTTTCCTAGCTCGTTAGTCTTAGAAATGGGTGGTCTTGTATAGTAACCGAGGAGTCCATGCCATTTCCGGCTAATAAGTTCGTCTGGGTGTATGTTGGAAAATAGCCGCCTCGTAGTTACACGTGTCTAAATCGGTCTCTAGATCGTCTGGGTCTCTTAATTCTTTGAGTGTGATTGTTGAAATGTTGAAGATTTGAGAGATGTTGTAAGAATGTTTTTTGCAACGAAATGTCACTGGTATTTATATTGTTCATCTATCGTACATTCGTTCAGACTAGTAAATACATCACTCGTATAGTGGCTCTCATTTGTGCTTACCCTTAGAATGGTTTCTTCTATATCTCCATCGTTAGTTATGTTATGGGGTTGGCTGTGGTTTTCCCTTTTAAGTTGGAGCTTCTAGTTTCTGGAGTGTTACTTATCAGACGTACGGGTGATTGTTAAATAACCCGGTAATTCTGTTCGTACAGCTGTTGTGTATATGCATGTATACCTGCACCTTTAGCGTGATAGCGCTTTGCTTGTTTGCGTCTGCTGTGTTCTGACTGTATTGATTAGCGGTTCTGAAATGAACCGTTTTCACTATACAGTGTTGTGTTGCACCGTCGGAGAGTCCATTGAAAAGGTGGTGATACATGGATGGGACCCTGTTACACGATGTTCACGAATTTAATAACCCCAAGCCAACACGAGACACAAAATAAAAACAATTTTTCTTTACACGGTTCTTTAAATAATAGATTTTTCCAAATAAAATTTTATCAGTGACACGCTCCGAATATCTATAAAGTTGTTTCAATAATCGTATTTGTAGTAATCAGAGGATGTAAATAATTCTCTGTGCTACATCATTGTAGCTGAACGACAATGTATTTTTGAAGCTATAATATGTTTACAAAAGGACGAAAAATTCTAAACATCATATTTCTAAAGAAATATTTTGCTAGTTCTACCCTTAATACTCTTGAAAATATGAAATTCGTGATCACCGTGTAACAGGATCTCATGTATTAAATCATCACTTTATCCGTGTAGATTACGGGGGTCCATAGTATCAGGGTCTATAGTGCTGTTAAACTTCACAGATAAAATAATAACGATATATTTATTATTTGGTTAAACAAATATACTTACTTTGTACTTTTGTTTGACTTGGATACCAATAAAATTCATATATTATATCCATAATTCGTGGAATAAGACACACATATTATGTTATTTTCCATGATATCAACGAGATGCGTACAACGGCAAAAAAATTGTAGATTTTAACAACATACCATGTATTTAGCTATGTTTCCGAACATGATGCATATTGAGCCGTCGAAATAATCGAACCAAGAGGTCGGATGTATAGTGTTAAAAATAATGCCATGCTTTGATCTTTTATATATTTATTTTTCATAATAATATCATTCTATAAACTCATTCAATATACACATTATTTTTTGATTTTTAAATATTGTCATATTTACATAGAATTTATACAATTACGCAGAACAACCTAAAAATGTGTTGTGTAGTTGTGTTAATACACCTAACGATGAATAGTGTCATATTCAACAGTTGGTATCGCGATGTTGGACACTAGCGCTCCGATACATGTGCGACCGCAACCAGTTTTCATCTGATGAGTGAGTATAAATGACAAAGTGACGATTTAATATATGGGATCCTGTTACTTGATGCTCGCGAATTTCATAACCAACAAGACATGACGAACAAGACAGTGAGAAAAATATGTCTTAAAACACAATTTTTCAGGAATTTTCATCCTTTTCATCAACATATACACCTTCAAAAATACATCGATGACGTTCAATATTAAGAATAATTTACATATCTTTGATTTTGAATTAAATATACAATTATTGAAACAACTTCATAAATGTACGAAACTTGTCGATGATTAAATTTTGTTTGAGGTAATTATTTAAATACGCTTATATTCATCTATATTAATCGTTTTCTAAAGACATGTTTTCTTTATTGTGTAGGATTAAAGTTATGAAATTCGTGATCATCGTGTAACAGGGTCCCATGTATAAATCATCACCTTTGTCGTGTAGGCCGTAGACTCTTGTCTCCAGTTCTGTTAGCTTTGTAGATAAAATATTAACGATATATTAAATACTTCTATAATCAGATACATTGTACTGTGTATCGTTTGATTTGTTAGCTGCGGACTCTATAAATACGACAAAAAGAGTAAAAGTGGTGACTTAAAAAATAGAAACGTTTAACATTATGCTTAAGAGTTTCATAATTTCAAGTCTATAAGAGTGTTAGGTAGATAATGAGCAAAAAAATATTTTTTTTTAATGTAATTCTATAGAAATTTTTATTGAACATTTATATTACCCTCAATAACATATGATCATTGAATTGTTAAAACGAATATAACGTACCATAGTTGAATGTCCAAATTGCATTCAAGTAAAACCCAGTTTAATTTTGTAAAAAATATATGGTTATTGAAATAATAGAACAAAAACCGATCGAAGCACATTGTTACGGTCCGTACTAATGTAACATAATAAAACATATTTAATTTTAGATAAAGAATAAACAATGATCTGAACATAGTTCAATTTGTTTGAATAGAAATGTGTTTGTTATATCTGAAATAATGAACTATAGAATTATTTATGAATTTATTGTATACAACTATTTTATAAGTTTTGATAAATTATTATAGATTTATTAAAATAATCACCCCGAACAAAATTTGATCAGATATATGTTCCAAACATTTATAAAATTGTTTCAATAATTTTCCTTTTTTTTTTTAATTTTCTCTGAATGTAGTTCGGTGACTATGAGACGTTATTAGAGTTCAACGACAATGTAATCCTGAAGATATAATGAGATATTATGTTTACCAAACTGATGTAAATTTCTATACAATTGTATTTCTTATAAATATTTTTTTATAATTATTGTTTTGCTCAATACTCATGTAAAATTAAAATTATGAAATTCTTAAGCATAGGCAGCATTCTTAATAGGCTCACCTATACTTTAAATCACCACTTTTGCCATTTTGATCGTAGACAACTGATAAAATATAGTTCTAAGTTATATTTCAGCATACAAAATACCTGTCATAAATTATTACCATTATTATTACCATTTTATTTCCACCGTATAAAATATCCATGGTATAAAAATCAAAAAAATAGTCATTACAAAATGTCCGATTATCGAAATTTATTATTTTTATTGCTAAACAGAACTAGAGACCCCACGCCTGATCGTCCACGGCCTACATGGCAAATGTAGTGATTTACAGATGGGATCCTGTTACAGTATGATCACGAATTTCATAACTTCAACCCTTCATGAGTAAGACAATGGAGGACAACGAGGCAATAATTCTTTAGAAACATAATTCTTCAAATTAATAGGTTAAAATGTGTTATATTGTCTTACATGTATTTTAATCACCTAACATTTATGAATTTGTTTCAATAATCGTATATTTAATTCAAAAATAGTGCGTTATACCTAAATGTAAATTATTTTACATGAGACGTAATTTAAGCTCAATGAAAATTCTTACTATTCTTAACAGTATACCATGATTACAAAAAATATGGAAATTAGAATCACATTTCTATAGAAATATTTTTGCTTAATACTTTGTCTGTCTTATATTTATGTAAACTCGAAGTTATGAAATTTGCGATCATCGTGTAACAGGATCCCATGTGTTATTTCTTACTTTTGCTCCTAAAATCATCGTATAGATCGTAGGTGATCTATGACCTTCTAAAATATAATTTAGTAGATATCATAATAGCGATATTGAGACTTTGGTAAACAAAATATGATTGATTTAAATTATTTATATAAAAACTTTTTTTTTACGTTTGACTGTGATTTAAAATCGAAATGAACGTATCAGATTAATTATGCTTTAGCTTATTTTGGCGCCTATAACAGATTTGGTTTCTGATAATACTACGTAAGTTAGCGGAGAAAGATAAATATCTGCATTACTTTTTAGTTTTTAGTGTTTTTACTAAGCATACCACTAATTTTTCAAATAGTCTTGTATGTACTACTAACCACTATAGTGTTTATTCCTCCTATTGTGCACCAGCTCTGTCTTATTTTGAGAACATCAGAATAACCGGTTTTGAGCGAAACAAAAAATAATCCAGGAAAATAATAGTACAAATAACTGCCTGCAATGTATGTAATACATTTACGACATATTTTTACTACAACCCCCTCGACAAAAAGAAAAAAATTCATGTAAGGGGATAAGGAATTTGTGTAGCGGGTGTCGTTAACGCGCATTGAGTGCTTTCGCTTCTCTAGAATATGATTCGGTCGTATGATTTAAACGAATACAATTTTTTTCTCTCTTCGTTTTGTCGAATTCGTTTAATCGTTTTTCATTTTCTCCCCTCGCTATTTCTTATGCATATATTATTGTTGTTATTAGTCTAGAGCCGCGCTATCGTTTTGATAAATCCGCGCGCACACTTTCTACCCCACGTCACATCCCCACAAGCGTGTCCAACGGCAAAATAATAATATATATCGTTTTTACGGCGGTGTCGTAATTTTATTCGCGAATCGCGAACACGCCATATCATCCCCCTCGGCGATGACTCAAAATGCGTAGTTCTCCGGATGAACGCCAAGCGCGTCTGCTGCAGTCCCCTCACGCAGAAAACATTTTTATAATACATATTGTTATATATGTTTGCGGAAAAAAAACTGTACCTGGTTCAATCGATTTTATATTTTTTGCTCTTTTTTAATTCATTGCTTTTTGTGAAATTATATTATATTTTACGTGCATCGCGTATACTACTCGTATACATTAATACATAATAATAAACAACTATTTATTGAACAAGCTACCTATAATATATTTTATAATCGTGTATGGATGTTCCTATGATCACAATTCATATTATCTAATTCAGAATAAAATTGTTTTTATCTTGTATACTTTTATAGTCCGTTAATGATGATGATCTGCAGTAATTATAAATAAGAAAAATGTTTTGAAAAATTATTTTTTTTAGTCAATTTTATCTGTTACGAGCTATTGAGCGTTAGTTCTATCTGACAAAAATTTTATCAATAAAATGCCTTTTTTATCTTTATACCTTTACAAAAAATTTCAAAATTCGTTGATTAATTTTCTTTTTATGAATTTCTTATAAGTTAAAATAATATATACTAATGTTACATTAATTATATTATATCACAATAAATTAATAATAGTTTATTAAACAATTATGTAATATGAAAACAGTATTGTATATTTTAATATACATGAAAATGAAACGATATTCAGAAAATGGCGAAAAGATGTGGGATGGGTTATATAATATTATGTTATATAAATTAAATTGTATATTGAAGTCTACAAATTAAAGTAATATTTAATGATTTTATCACACTATAGTCTATAATATTATTTAATATATTTTAAATGTTAGCCTAACCAATTTTTACTATACATTATCGGTAAATACGAGTAAGAACTTTACCTACTACTTATATTTAATTGATACTGATAACTCATATAAGTGTAATCATATAATAATAATAATAACCATGCCATGTTCTACCTAGACATAAACGTCAAGATAAAAATCTCTCCTAATATAATATATAAAATAATAATATTATTATAAAACTATTATATTGTTATTATTTCAATTTTTGATGATCGTATAGTAAATATAATATTTGTAGTATAGTACTACTTGTAATATGATATTAGGTACACTGTGACTTTTATGCATGAATCTTGCACCATTCGCTCCCTCGGTGATGACTCAAAATGCAATTTTTCGGTCTTTCACATCCCCTCGCGTCGCCATAAAATACTTTGCGCTACTAGATGCACGCGTATTTCATCGGCTCATCGCCAACATAAAATATTTTCTAATATATTTATATTTATTTTTTTTATTGGGCCCCAGGCGACGTTTGTACTATATTAGTTTAATTTTTATTTTCATCAAAAAACTATATATGATACGAAAATTGTTTTCTTATTTCTTGTCGGTGGAGTGATGGAAAAATGAAAAACTATTTCTATAATATTACAATTTAATTAATATTAAACGAATATATTATATTATGCCAAAATATAGAAATTATGATATACTCGTAAACAATTATATATAATTTCAAGCAGAGGGTTAATACTCAAAGTTTCGCGTATATGACTATCGTTACTGTGTTATATATGTAATGTACTATGTAGATAGTAGATCAAAATAAATAATTTTGATTCGTCAATAATGTTTTAATATTTTATTTAATGTCACCTGCGAACTATGTTTATTATGTAACATTTGAACTTTTTAACTATTGTAATTGACTTATTCACTTAAACTTATAATCTATAAATTAATTTCTTGATTTTATCAATGAAATTTTAAAATTTTTTATTACATATTTTTGCACAATAGAATAATTTTTTATTTTCATGGGTACGTTTTTTTCAATTTATTTATAACATAATTCTTAATATCATCAACTCATATTTATTTAATATGATATCATTATTGATACTTATAACTATTAACTAGTAACTATGCATAATGCATATAACTACATATTTGTATGAATTATGATATAAATGATATACCTAATAATATTTTCAGTAAGAACTTAAATAATAATAGTAACAAATAAAATATGACATAAATACTTTTGTAAAATATGTTTAAAAATATTTTCATAGTGATATTCAAATTTGGAAACTTTTCTTTTTTTTTTACAATTACATAATTAAAAGATAAGTTATTTTTGTTTTTTATGTTCTTATTGCAATAATGTGATTATTATTTTTGCGGAGTTTTAGTTTACAATGTATTGCTGTTAATTTTTATGTGTAAAATTGCTGTTTAGAATTTGGGATTATATTTGATTAACTAAAATTTTTAAAAATTTTAAATATATATGAATGGATGGAAAAATAGAATGGATGTGATTTATAAAAATATCTATTAAATTTGCATTTGTTTGCATATTGTTATATTCCATAATTATTAAAATCAGCAAAAAAGTTAACAACTGCATTACGCCATTACCTGAATCTCAATGCGACAAAATTTTATCTTTTAATATACCGCACACTAATATAAGCAACTAATGACGACTTACTTACAATTCCCACCTTACCTTACAATTTCATCTAATACACCAATTTCTTTTGAGTTTTGACCTTTATACAGTTACATTCTCTTACTTCTTAGTATAGTAATGTGACCTATACATTCAAAAATATAACAATGAGAGAGAAGATTGGAATAAATAATAGTATAATACTGATAATATTGAAAGTTTTATTTGTTTTACTTTGTGAATTTTGATTAGATGATAAACTTGTGGTGTAGCTTTATACAATAATCTATTTTTAAATAAATATATTATATATGTGTTATTGATAAATGATAAATATCAATGGTGTGTGCGATAATATTGTCCGGTGTGATTATGGGAGAACTTAGAACTGATACGGTATTGATGTATATAATGCGTATAACCATGACCTTTTTTTAAAGTGCAGTCATGATGACTAGACACGCAACCACAAACACTTAATCTGAAAAAATATTACCTATAGTTAGAACTTCCGAAAAATAGGCTAGAATGATGGGTTAACAAGGTAAAACAATCGATTTTATTTTGGTCGAATAATAAATTCATATTCAATACATTTTTAGAGTAATTAACTAAAATTTGATCATTAGAGATTTTTCAAATCAAATCTCAATTAAAATTTTACACTTATTACAACAAAATTAATATCTTAGTAAAAAAATGTTTTATTTTATTTTATAAATACTAGTTATAACCAACATTATATTGGATTTGTTTGTATACACCACCCACCCGTTCATATATATATAACTAATAATTACCTATACAGTTTCTCTTATAAATACAATCAATCATTGGATATAGAAAGTCATTATAAATTCATAAATCAGGAAAAATGCAAGATTAATAGTATCTACACACTGAAACTTTTTTATAAAACTAAAAAAAAACCAATATCCACCAAGTTTATAACAATACTCTGTTGTTTTATTTTTGAAAATGTTTAATATACTATACTCTTATTTGAATACTTTACAATAGGGGTCAGCAACCTTTTTACCTAAATAATAATACCTCCATAATTTTTTTCAGTTTATCATTGAGGACCGCATACAAAAATAAAATATTAAAAAATATAATTTATTTTATAATATATATATATATATATATATATATATTTATATACATTATATTCGATTAGATTACGTTTTTTGCTTAAAGCTTATGTCATGAGATGTGCATATTATTATATTAAAGTCATGATTAAATTAAATTTATATCAATTTAAGATATAAAATTGAAATTTTAAACACCATGGAATATATTTGGTGGGCCGCAGCAAAAAATTTCTAGGGCCGCGGGTTGCCGGTGCCTGCTTTACAACACTGCAGTAGAGTTTATTTAACACATTGCACGTGCGTATATATTATATACGACGCGATTATACGTGACAGACGGTTATAATTATAAACGTGTGGGGGCCGGACGTTGATGAAATTTGCATTGTATTTTTTTATATACATAAACATTATGTTCTAATTAAGTTCTATAGTACATAAAGTGAGCTTACATACTACAGTTTCCACAATATAATATATATATTGCAGCTAACGACCATATAGCAGTAGCGTAGTTATGATTTTGTTCTAGGGAGATATATAATTTATTGAATTAACATAAACTATATAGTTTATGGCGTGTGCAGTACGAAAATAATTTTTGTAAGATTGTAATTCGCAATTTTTTTCTATAATTTTTCTAACGTTTTTATGGAATATTTTGAACCACAGTCTTAATTTTTCGAGTGAAATGCAGGATATTGGATAGGGTATCTACTATCATATGTTATAATGTGCTGCAGTTCTACTGTTATAGAATAAAATATATTAATTATTATTATATGGATCTGATGATTTTAAATTTGAAAATTAGGTACCAACATTAATTCTTGTATGATATATTGTTATATATATATATATATTTACAAATTTACAATAGGAAGATGAAAGTCAAAATGTATCTATACTAGGTATATATAAAATCATATTAAGAAGAATTAAAACTTAATAAGTTTCGAAATGTTTTAGTAATATTTTTTTTGCCATAATAATTACAATAATATTTGTAGATACTGCACTGTTACTGCTATCATTTAAGAATCCAAGACGTATGATATATTATATACTCATATGTATACTGTATAAGTATCAATTGTATTTGTTGTTGTTTCATCTCGTTATTTTGAAATTTATTCAAAACATACCAATTTCGTATTTCTTATAAGTATCTATTAAAATATTAAGTACAAACGCAAGTACTTATGTTATTATTTATACGTACTGTAAGTGGTACTATTTTAGGTAATATCATATTATAATTATTAGTAATAAAATAAAATCCATGTACTCATTGAATGTGTGTAGGATTTTATATTGATTTCAAAATCATAAAAATACTATAAAAAGATATGCAGATATGTCCACAATAGAAAACTTTAAATCTTCTAAAAAAAAAAAAAGGAATGCAATACACAAAGATATGATTAACATATATCTTTTCCTCAAATTATTGCATAAAGTATCTACCATTGATTCACGTTTGTCCCATAATATAATGTGTTATAATGTTTTTATGCATTATCTGGGGTACAAACAAAAATAAATTAATAAGTTTGTCGCTATATTATCCTTATATAATACAAAGTATCAGGATATTGTTTACTATATACATTTGCATTTTAAAGAATTTTAAGTTAAAATTTGGAAAAAATTACTTATTTAAACGATAATAACAATGTCAATTATTTTGTTATAATTTAAAAACATTTTTCGTGGGAACTTAAGACTTTTAAATGCATTATAATCTATGAAATTTAGTATACCCAATGACATTTTAGATTCATTTTAAGATGTTATATAAAAAAATATGATAAATTCAATATTTTCGGAAAAAATATATCAATCTATTGTAATATAAAAAGTAAAATAAATGACTTTAATAGCTGCATAGGTATCCAAAATACATATCATGAAATATACTTAGTGATATAGGCTGACAGACCGTTTCCGCACAGAAAAATCGTTTTTTCGTATACAATGATATATCATTGAATTCAAATTTATTACACCCATAATAGTGACTCACTCTACACCTAATGTACAACAGAGCGGTTCCTATTTGTTTACCTTTTTATTATATTTATTATTATTATTATTAATATATTGAGTTAAATAATTCCCAATAATGGCAGAATATCATTTGATTATTATTATTTTTAAGATATTAATATTGCATATTTAAATATTAAATTCTTCGTTTATCCGATCACCTATACTACATCATGAACACATCTACACACTTTTTTTCAAACCAGTTATAGCACCTTTTTTAATGAACTCTTATATTATTTAACAATAAAGGAAGTGAGACGTGAATACCTATAATTTGTCTCTAAATCATAAAATAAGTTTTATGGTTTGTGTTAAACTAAAATATAAAATTATGGTTTCGATTTTTGTAAATAAATTATTGCCCTCTTTTAATCTTATATCCACTTTTGCCACTAAATGGATCACACACAATTATAAATAGAGCATCTTGCTCTAATTGCAGTCGGTACCTATACGTATATATTTCATATTAAAGTAAAATATAAACATTGGCATTATTATTATTTTATATACTTGCCACTTGGGTACCTATATATTTTATTCATATAAAACTGCCAAATTCTTATTTCGTCAAAAATGAACCATTTTTTGCAAATGAAATTACATATAGCTATTTATATGTATATATATGTACACGATAACTTAATTATTATAAAACAATATTTTACTCTCAATTCATAATGTTTTTTACGTTTAGTATTTGAAAAAAAATTATGAAGTTAAGTGTGTTTTATAATACAATAGAATAATAATTACAATAGAAATTAAACTGAAAATAATGCAAACTTCCGCGAAAATAATCAATATTAAAATAACGAAATAAGGTGGAAATTTCTTCAGGAAAGCGATCGACCCGTAATATTACAGTTTATTATTATTGTCACTCACACTCGTCGCGATGCGTTTTATCCCGCTTGAAAATCAATGTTAGCCACCATGACGTTGTTACTGTCGCGGTACCTAACTTGATTTAAGAAAACTTCTCCAACACTATTATGATCGCACAACAGTCAACGATCGATATCAATTATAAAATAGTATACCATTGTGCATATATCAAAAATAATTATTGTATGTATTATTTAAATTGGTAGATAATTTTAAAGAATTTTTTAGTCATGTTTTAAAATCAAATCGCAATTATTGTTGACAAAAATGTTATTAAAATTTAATAAAAGACGATACTTTCTAATTTACAAGCAGAAAAAAATCACAAAGAGCTTGTGATGATTTTAAGATATTAGTTATTAAAAACTGTTTAAAAAAAGGTTAAAAAATAAATTATGTTAACAAACCATATTGATTTTACAAGTCTTGCAGGTTACAACACTACTCTTGACTTTTTATGTTCTATTAATTTTTATACTATATTATCAATATATTATATTTTGCAAGTGAATATTTTTCACAATTTTAAAAATAAAAAATAAATTTTAGAAATTAAATAACGTTTTTTTGAGTTAAACACTATACATTAACACAATTAATAAATAAGCCGAAGTTCCGGCAAAGTTCAATAGAATTTTGACAGATCTGTGACTGCATACTATGCGTAAACCCACTACGAAATAATATTTCATTATTATGTTGGCCAATACATTTTTACTTGGGATGAAAATACTCAGACGTATATACAAAATAGATATGAATAAATAATATCTGAATAATCGAATAGCATGCATAGTTACATGCATTATTATATTATAATTTAGATTAAAATAAGTATTGTATTTAAAATTCTTGTTTTTATAATCAATGGTTTTATATAGTTTACAGCTATGAATATAAATATAATTTTATTAGGTTATATTAAAATATAATTATGGCTGGTTACTCATGAATACAGAATAATATTTTTAATAAGGAAGTTTAGAAAATTAAAACATCATTAAAAAACTACAATTTACTATTTTTTTTTGTTTACCAAACTTAAAAAAAAAAATATCTTGTACATTTGTGTTACTTGTGTAAAATTCAAAGATAAAAATGTTTGGCGCATAATTTATGTAAATAATTAATTTAAAACTTGGTCTTATTATTACTATTAAATATTCATGTCATGTGACTATATGTCATTTAGTGAATTTTGAAGTTTGGTGAAAAAATTGGAAAGGTGCATTATTTTAATATATTAAATATAGTTAGGTTATTTTCGTGATTCGAAAATATTCATGTGTTATTGATATCGACCACATGACCTGTGATGTCACACACGGTTCTCGAATACACACACACACACACACACACACACTATAGATATAAGATCTATTGTCTGCAGTGGCCGTGTAGAAATAGTAGTGTAAAATCTACACTCTACATCATGGACGTGTACGCTAAAAAATACTTAAATGTGCCACTTTTTCGAATTTTTTGAAAGTTAATTGTATGAATTATGTATATGTATATTTTTTAATTATTTAATTCATTTGTATGCAGTATCATACTGAATATTTTACTAACATCTATCACTACAATATATTATATACACGTGGGCAGATGAAAAATGTTCAAGGTTATATTATATACTAGCAAACATATTGTATTAGTATTTAATTAGTCAAAATAATTTAATACACAAATAATTAAGTTTATTAATAAATAAAAGTACCTACAACCACTTATTTTTTGTTTAATATTGATAAATAATTTATACTAAGAATATTATTTTTCAAAAGTATTTATCTTCCTGACAAATTGTTTACAAATCATATAACTCAACATCAGTTGACCCATGTTAATATATTATAATTTATAACCTAACATGTTTTTAATTTATTTTATTTTATATAGTAATATTGGTAATATTTGTCTTGTTTCGTACAGGTTATACAATAGTACATTATATATTATAATAACATGTAATTATAATGTCATAAGAAGGACTACAAAAACAATAATCTACGGTTGTGTCCAAAGCTAGGTTTAAGTATTTATCGTGGAAATATTGAAAAAAATCGACACAAACATCAGTGAAAATATTACCCGCAGCGATAAACTATGTAATTGAAATTGGAAAATTCGCAAACAATCTGCGTCAGTTTTATAATTTATTAGATATTTATCATACAAAATGTACATTGTTAAATCAGATTGGGATTTATATTTTCTCTCAGAAATTTTGGTAATGTATATTATACGTTGTATGTGCCACATATATATGTTTATATAGTAGGAAAGACGCAACATAGGTACGCTAATAGATTACTGGCATATATTTATTTTTCACTATTTTATTGAACGCTGTGAAGGTTGGTACTTGGAATAGGGTAATGTGTACAGCGTTTGTGTAAACTCCATAAAACTTTATGCGATGGTAAATAATATGAAAAATAGAAGATCGCCATTGGGTCTTTTTCTTCATAATAATATTCTTCAAATATTACCGTGTACGCGTAAACATCACTAACGTCTAACACATTAACATAGCACGGGATTTGAATGATTTTCCGCACGAAAAGCGTACACTCTTTTAATAATATAATGTTGATATTATTTTTATGTTATGCGTTTTCTCTAAAGTTTAGTGGCTTTCGCAATGTTATTCCGGACCGGAGAAGAAAAAACACCACTCGTTTCCGGGTGGTCCGCGTAATTTTTGTCGCTGTTATTTTCAAATCAAATATTCAAACGGTACAACACGGTCAGGGAAATAAAATCGCCGCCTGTGAAAATAATAATATAAATCAAATTGAATTATTCACTAACGTATTTCGCGTGGTGCTGCTGTATAGCGACACGCGCACTATCCGCAGCCACGAGCCACCGCCACGTGCGTTGTTAATTTTTTTTTTTGAAAACTAGAGAGTAGAGTGAAAATAACATTAACGATATAATAATAAATAAATAAATACCATTCGTGAAATGCAACCAAGTATTCGTCTAAGTACATACGCTAGCAGCTGCGATATTTATATTTCATAATATAGTATGTACAATAATATAATACTGTGTATTATAACGATTATACCTAGATAGACATTCTCGATGTTCTATTCCACCCCGAAATAACGCTAATGCCCAATACTATGTTATACATTTTATAATATTATTTTTCGTTAATATATCTGGAAAGCGGTAGTCTATGTCATGCAGTATACACAGATAATTTATTTTATGCGATTGTGTGTGTGGAAGAGGGATAACCCTAGATATTTTTAACGATAAATGATTTCTACCAAAGCTTCAGTAAATTCAACGTTTAATTTAAAAAATATTTTTCCTCACCGATACTTTTCACAACATCTCAACTTACTTTATAATAATAATTAAAAAAAAAAAAAGTTTTAGTTGTAAAAGCCAAGTATTATACATAACATATAAAATATAGATATCATACCTCAGATACTCAAATTATATTTTTCTTATTATTAAATTAAAAGAAAATAATATACAGATAATAGTATGTGTAAAATAGTAAATCGAAAGGATACAAAGAAGATTTTTACGATTTATTTGTTTTAAAAAATTATTAAATAATGAAGACGACCATAATATAATTTATATTCAAAATATCCTTAATCTCAGTCAATTATTTATTCGTCGTAAAAAAACCAACATATTATCTTTCTTCTTTGATAAGATTACATGTTCCTCTCTTAGAATGTATTTTTTTCAATGTTCCTCAGTATTACTCACGAAGATGTTCTACTTTCTTTATCAAAACTCACCGCACTAATTATGGGTATAATAATCCTTTAGAAAGAATTTTGAGGATGGGAAATCAACCCAGACTTGATTTCTTTCATTTGTAAGTATCTACCGTATTTTTATGAGTTCACTGTTTTCGAAATTGTTATATATTAAAACATTTTAATTGTATTTTAACAAATCTTATTATTATCATTCAATACTATAAATATTATGTTATATGTTATTGTATTATGTTATGTTATTATATATGTATATAGTTCTGTACCGTATCTTTGGCGTTTATCTATCTAAATAAAAAATTAAAAAATAGTACAACAGACTAATATACTATAATATTTGACTATTGTTTTAATTAATAATTAAGTAAAAAAAAAAAATTACACAAAGTTGTAGGTAATTAGTTTATACATAGAAAAAAAATATTTACCTAGTTTTACGTAAATTATACCATTAAAGATATACAGTTAAAACTCTTTATAACGAAACTCTTTACAACGAAAAACTCTATATAACGTAAATATGACATACTATTGGTTAGTTTGCTTTATAATCCATTAGTCAATTCATTCTCTATAACGAAACAATATTTTATGTTTCATAACACCATTTACCTGTTAAGTATTATAAATTATAAAAATAATCGGTAAAAATTCCGAAATTTCCAAAAACGATTGCATTCTTTCCTTATCTACTTTTAATATCGTAATAATACCATTATTATCGATATCGATTATATTCATTTTATTATTAACGTAATTTCAAACAGCAACTTTGTTTTTTTTTAAACCTTCTTTATTACGAAAACTCTCTTGGTCCCTTCAGATTCGTTATAAAGAGTTTTCACTGTACATATTTTATTTTAGAATATGGGCTAAAGACTGGGGGATCAAAGTAAATAAATTTAAATCTATTTATTGCGCATTCACGCATAGACCAAAAATATGTACATACATTTTCTCAGCTCGATATCTATTTAAAATTTTAAAACTAATACATTTGTACAACCGTTTTTAAAATTTTGTATTTCATCGGTTTATCTAGAGAATGTCTAATTTACTATGACTAGGGTGGAAAAAATGTTTTTCCAACTCCATCTACGCATTAAAAACTTATTCAAATTCATGCGAATTGCGTGCGACGTGCTAAATATTTGCATTGAAAAATTTGTAAAAATATTTATTTTTTGCACGGATAAGTTGTTCTACCATCCTACTCGTATAAAAAATTGAATTTTACGGGTGAACTGATGCCGTAAAAGTTTTAGAAACTGTCATATAAATTCATGTGGATTGTGTACTAAATATTTGCATTTAACTTGAGAGTGACGTTAAATATACGTAAAACTTCTGCTATACCATCACAATGAATAATCTATTTCTCTCATGTGTACAACCCAAAACATGTATTACATCTTAGGCCTACATCTATGTATAAATCTACAATGTATATTAACGTGGCGACTCACATACATAGAAAATGACTTTCTAGGAATAACCGCTCTTGAAAATTACGACTTCGTCTTAATTACATCCAAACTATTAATTTTAAAAAAGAGCCTTCAGCGACCATACAAGTTTTCTTCCTTCCATTTTCCTCAAAAAACACATTTTAAAATTTTCTTTTTCTCAATAGGTAGGCACCATATCTTTTTGATACTATAAATACTATTTTATTATTTCTCCAAAAAAGATTACGTTCCATCACCCGTGGGTGGAAAACCTCGGTTCAAAATGTCGAACAATTAATTATTATAAATAAGAGAAACAAAGAAAACCTATTTTTTTTAACCAAATTACATTTTTTAATCCCGTATTAATTATGAACCAGTCAAATTATTATCATCATATTTCCATATTTATCCGTATTTATGTGTTATGCCATTTATATCATTGTTATACCTTAAATTATCTTATCATCAGTTATATTTTATTAAACAAAAATTATTATTATTATGTCTTTGCAAATGTAAAGTTTTCCTTATTGATCTTTTCAAAAATTAATCTAACATTTAATTTAACTATCTTATTTAATTATTATCAACTCATATTTCTTATAATGTTTTTGACTATTTTTTTTATAATATGTATCAAATCCGTGAGTACTGCAACGCAGGAAGTCTCACAGGTCACTGATTAAGTGTAATTCTTGCTTAAGTAGACACGTAATAAGCCCCTACCTAAAAAGACCCAAACGTCACCAACTTACTATTTAATTAAATTTTTTTTTACTTTTCGTTCAAACAAAAACCTATTTAAATATTTAATTATTAATTTTGTAAAGTATACACCATCATCCTGACATTTTTAGATTTTGAGCGAAGCGATGAATGCTACGGTGTTACAATAATTTGTATTTTATATTTAAAAATTTTTTTTTTCGTGTGTCAGATACCTTTTATATTAAAATATTCAACTTTAAGTGATTCATGTTGGACAATTTGGTTTAGTTGATATATTGAATTTTTAATCGACATTCATAAAAAAAAAAAAAATGGAAATTCATCATTACTATAAAAAGCTCAAAAATAGTCAAAATATTTTGAAAATTTTATCGTAAATAGAAAATAAATATTTAAACATTAAGTGAAAATTTAAAGTATTGACAGTTATTCGTTTTTGAGATACAAAAAAAAAAAAAAAATTATTGCAATTTTCAAAAATGTGTGTAGAAATTCCAGTTTTTACTTAATTTTTTTTCGTTTTTTCCTGATTTAAAAATAGTATCGGAAAATTTTTACCTTTGATAAACCACCTACATTCTTGAAAATTGAAGAATTTTATGATCTACTTTTCTTGTTCACTAATAATACAACTCATATTACTGTAAAATCAATACATACATCGCTCAGCTCAGAATTTAAAATAATTATAAAACCAGTTGATTGCGTTAGTAAAAATCACTGTATTTATTATATAACTTTATACAAAATTTATATTAAGTGCAATAATAATATGTCTATAAATATTCGTGTAAGACAATAAAAATGAGAGGCACCGAGACGTGGGTACGCCAGCTGTTAGAACATCCGCTACATAATTTGTTTCCACGCTGCAATACAAATACACCCAATGAAATTATACATTTTTAAAAACAAAAATTTTCCTCTTACTTTATATTCCCTACAGTCAAAATAAATATATTTCAAATATTATTTTATTTAAATTATTGAAGTATTTTGAAGAATAAATATTATTTTACTCTACTACACTACTACACGTGTACGTTTATAATACTTTATACATATAACATATAAGCAATTAAATACTATTAATTAATATGTTATTGTTCTTACCGGTGGTGAGGGAGCTATCAATAAATCAGGAAATTATTTAACAGATACAAATATTCATTCGTTACAATATAATTTATTAGTAAAAATTTGTATTACGGTTTGTTATTAACAAGTGACTCATATTATATAGAGAGATCTTCCAAATTCACAGGTAACTTTGATTATAGATGATCAAACACGCTGAATATTTTTTCTTCTCTACTTTTTTTCTTATTTTTTTCTGTTAAATTGTATATTTTTAAAGTGTCTACATCTTGTGAAAAGAAGTTATGAATACATTTACTCGGCTTCTTATTAATATCAGCTTTACGTTTCACTTGATTACTTATTATATAGTTTGTCTGTTTAATGTTTCATTACTATCTTTTTTGTGGTTATGATTTATAACTTTTTTAATAATTACATTATTTGTATTTAATTGAATATATGCTTTACAATTACAAGTCTTTTTAGTACAGCAATATCAATCAACATTATTTTTCAAATATTTATGGGAATGACATTAATATTCATTGATTATAAATAAATTATGATTTTTCTAAATACATATATAGTTTTCATTTCATTTGTCACAATAAAAAAAAAGTAAAACATCATATTTTTTGGGACTGATAATAGATAGGGATCTCATTTTATCAAAAAATATAGTCTTCAATATTCATCCTGTAAAATAAGATTCTTTTTTAATATTGGTCTCGATTTTTACAGTAACATTGAGTAATATTATTCTAAATAATATTAACCTAACTGATAGTATACCGGAACTGATTTATATCATACTAATTTTACGATTCTAGTAAATATCATTCCAAGAAAATACTATTCCTATAATCCTATATAGTACGATTTCTAAATTATTACATTCTTTAAAAATATTATTCCTCTTTAAGATATCCTTCTAGACAAATATTTTCTCGAAAAATATTAATCCTTTTATTTTATCTAACTCTTTCTTATTTTCAAAAAAAAAATAATTTGTTAACATATTTTTTGTTTGTATACCTAAATTAAAATGATATAAAAATGAAATTGTAATAATAGTACTTTGGGTTTGAAATAACTTGGTGTATAAATATCTTTAAGAATCGTGGTTTAGTCAGGGACACATTCGTCAGCACCACGTACCTGGAGTGTAGACATTGTGATATAGTGAATTTGACTAAGACCAAGATTCACTAATATAACTCCAAAATGTATGATTGTTAATTTTTTTCGCGAAAGAAATCAGATTGCGTATATATAGCTAGCTTAATTATAGAAACAAGAGATTTATATTAAATATAAATTATAAATTAAATATATATATATATATATATATATATATATATATATATATATATTAAATTAATTTAAACTCACCAATAATATCTTTATTACCATGTCTCAACGTCATAATCTTACGTATATTAAGATCAATAAGATCTCTAATATTGGTATTACAACGCGTAGGTATATTATTGTGGTCGGTATCACAAAAAGTGGCAGATGACTGCATCGCTTAGTGTCTAAAATGTTTACACAAGTCCTTATTTAACATAATTAAAAATATTTCTTGAGTTTTTTGAATAGGCATTAGGCAAATTATGGTTAATTATGCTATAATATTAGTTATATAATTTAAATAAAATAAATTGTAATAACACCGGGTGTGCTAGAATATTTTATCATCTTAAAATAAATAAATAAAATATATATATATATATATAAATTGCATGTATACATTGTTTTATTTTTAAATATTTTTAAAATAAAAAGCATGTTTAATAACAGAATAAACTTAGTTTAAACATATTAATTTAACAGAAGACAAAATTATAAAACTAAAATAATAATTTATTCTAACGAGTAAAAATCGTTTTATTCATCAATATAGTATCACTATCATCTGAGTTGATTATAATTATGATGGGTTCCAGCATAGCATCTCAGAGAATCTCTCCTTGTCTTGTATCGCTTCTGCATGTCGAATGCACTTCTCCTAATAGACTTGGTGATTGAATCCAGTGCTTCATTGGTAAAATGTTCAATATCCATCATTTTAAATGTGATATCTTTCTCGACAATCTGTCCTTTCGCCTAAGTCCATAATGACTTAAAATAATCATAGTATTGATAGTGATATGGAGGTAAGCAAATAACTTCATGTCACATTTACATACAACCCTTGCAGTTCATCAAGGCTATATATTTTATCAAACGACACCACTACTTTATCTCTGTTTGAGTTATACTAACGTTTTAACCGTAGAAAAGTTAATATTTTTCTTAGTTAACCAATCTTGTACATATTTTTTCCTGGCATTACTTTTGGGGAAGTACGTGATCGACAATAAGAGTTGAATGATACAACGCATTCCATTACTATTACTGACGATTCTTTACTTCTTTGAGTTTTTTAATATATCAGAAACCAAAATTTAAACATTCATCTGGCTCTGGTAATCTATTGAACTATTAGAGTTATTTTTAAACACAAGTTTGACTTCCTGAATGAATCAGTATTTTATACAATCAGCATGAGTAACAGCATAGGTAAAGGTGATCCGCCTTAAGGCCTTCACTTAGTACTTAAGCTATTCTACCAAATTTGCGATCGCGTGGATTTTGGTTAACCCAAGTCTTATCCTAGTATACCTCAGAGCGTGTATCTTTATTTTCACATAAATTACATATTTTTCATAAGAATATATACCGTGAAGTAATAATGTTACACTGTATAAGAAATTTTTTTTCGTTATTACATTTTTTTATATGAAAATTTAAAATGTTTTAATACGTGGTTAGGTTACTCACGATAATTAATATTTCGTTTCAATGAATTATGAACTAATTGTATAGTAGGATACTCACCTTTTTCGTAGAATTCGTGGATGTTCTCCTCACCACGTCTCTGCCAAAGTCGTCCAGCTCTATTGAATGCTTTTTACGTTTATACGTTCTGCGTAATAATTTAAAATTAATTCTTCTGAAGTTTAGACATAATTTTGTTTAACTTTTATACAAATGTGCTAAACATTACATAGATATATTTCATAGTCTTTAGTTGTTATGTCTTGACTACGAATAAAAAAAATCGGGTTTCAGTCTACCTGTTTTTGATAATTGTTAAAAAAAAATATTATCAACGTTGAAAATAATTTTTTTATCTTAATATGAATATCAGTATTTGTATAAATTATTTTTAAAATTTAATATACTAAACAATACAAAATAAATATAAAATACTCGCTCGTTAGAATTAGATGAAGAGTCAGAGACAAGTCAATACGTTTCCGTTATTTCATTTTACAATTTAGTTTACTACTCATACCTCTCCAAGAAGGAAAAGACTTGTCGTATCCACATTGGACGCAAGTTGCCTTAAAGGTTCTTTTCAAAAAATATACTTAATTGCAGATAACTGAACTTTTTACTATAATTTTGAATTCTAGTTTTAACTTTAACATATATGTATATTATATTTAATAATATTTATTACAAAATAATGAAAACTACTAGAAATAAATCAACCTTTAGAAACGCTGCTATCATCCGTCACTTTTCGTGAAACCGACTATAATAATTATCGGACACTGCTCTGTAATATATTTATTAAATTATTAATACCACTTGTTTAATCTGCGTGTTTTTAGGTGGCATGGAAGGGGGTAGATTATGTTCAGGGCATCTCGCGAGCATTTACTACTATTTAAATAGTGGCTGGAGTAATGAAAGTCCCATTACCGTACCACTTTAAATCAGCCATCTCTCGTGGGACACCCCGCGTTATCGCATACATATTATAGGATATAACGTGCGGTGCTCCTGTTTTCCCGTCTTTTTGCTCATTATCACCACTGGGAATCGTAAAATTATAATACATCATATATCATAACCGTGTTGCAGGGAAATTCGTGGCCAAGCGGATAGCAAGCTTACGGGAACCGGGAGGGCTTAATGATAATAATTACTACCCTCGTGGAGGAAAACCCGTTATAGTGGCGAGTAGAAGTTAACACAAAAAAACCTTGCATTGTCTTAGTACTAATTGCACAGATATTATAACAAATAAATATACATTATAATAATCTTCGACTTAAAAATATATTATAATTTATAACAAACAATTTTCAATATTTTAAACCAAGTTGAAAGTTTAGTAAATTAAAAATTAAAATTCTTTTAAATTTAAAAGCAGTAAAAATAGGCAAAACAATTTTTTATAAATATCTAATTAAATATTATTAAATTTATATTAAAAATATAACTTTTTGGTTTTATAAAGTTTTCTGTAGTTAATACTATTGAAATTTAGTTAGGTACTAATACTTTAATTTAAAATTACATGAAACTAGTTAAACTATAATGCTGTATTAATACTATATTATAATAGTTATACAATGTATCTAAACTAATTATTACCTTGAGTTATTACTTCATAAAAAGGGAACAAAACATTTGACTATAATTGATAAGAAAAAAAACGCGTGCATTTTTTTTTTTTAAATAATATTAGCATATACAACGAAAATTATCACGAAACATGTGAAAGAAGTCAATTGTAATATAATTTTTTGCTTCAGTCTCTAGTTTTTATACATATAGTTGGAAAACAAAATACAAAATAACTTGTCTGTTACCTATCTATATTAAGCATATATAGTAATAACTTGTGGTCTTTGAAGTATTGTACCAAACTTACAAACTTCGGTTCTTTGTCATTCATTATGCGATTGTTATAGTTACATAAAACGAGTCAATTAGGTATACAAGTAAACAAGTAAAGAATAAACAAATATACATAAATATTAATTTTTATAATATAATATTGCACTATAGGTACGTAAGCTATAACTTATAACCTTAAAAGTTTATGCGTTTCTAGTCTAGTTGAAGTTCCTTTTACATCGAGGAAATTATTAATATTTTTTGGGGTCATGTACAGAAGACAGAACTCTGTATTCGTACAGAGTATATGAACTAATTAAAGAATTTACCTCGACCCATTCGATTACAATGAATTTCGATATCTCTATAGTAGTGTAGTTTGTGGAAATTGGCCACTGGTAATAATAATATTATCAAAAAGTAAAAATAATTATTAAGATTAATTATTATTATATAGCAAAATGATTTTCAATGTCGTTGGTGTGGAATAGAACACGAACCGGCTGGTAATGAGCGATATCCTGCATTTAATAGTATGATTGGAAATTATGATACACTGTTTTATGCCTATTGCCCCTTTTAAAATATTGTGGCGAAAAGACTTGTTACTTATTGTATAGGTTAAACATGTATTATGTATATTCGGTATAGTTGATAGCTGGCACTAACGTAAATCAGGCACTGTTTCTGAAATGAAATGTTTTAAAAAATTTCACACAAATATGTTTGCAGATTATATTTTCACTCTGTTAATTGAGTAAGGGATTAAGTATTATCCTGTTGACTGATTTATCCTTTAGTACCCATAACAATACAATTTATGGGAACATTCTCCGTGTTTGAAAGTTTTGATTTTAAAATGATGTGTTTTTTGTATCTATATATACGATAGTACCTGATAGTACCTAGTTGAAAAAATGCTTTGATTCTCAATTTTGAGGATGGTTTCGAGTAGCAAATTCGATCTAGTTTGTACTTGAAAATTATCAGTATTCTATAAAATAAAACAAACAAGAAATTAAGAAAAAACGAGATTTTTTACAAAAATAATATATAATTTTAAATTTTAGAACAAAATCAGTTTTTTTTTTTTATTTATTTAACTCAACAACGAATTAAAAATTTGAAATATTCACAAAATTCAATATGATTATTTATTATACATATTAATATTTATTTATTCCAGACATTTTTGATTATTATTTTTTTTTTATAAATGTCAATGAAATTGATAACATTTATTATAAATAAGTAGTCACTCATAAAGTATTTGCTAAAAAAAAAATGGTAAATATATGAGCTAAATATTTTTTATAAATGATTAATTTTAAAATTTTAACGAAATTTGTAAGGTTTTGAAAATGTTTAAATAATTGTGTAGTAATTCAACTAAGCTACCAAATGTACTTATCGTATTATAGTAATATTACATATATTGTAAATAATATACTTTGTTTAAATAATAATAATAATAATAATAATAATAATAATAAATAATTGTTTGAAGCATTAATCTTTACGGCATTACATACTTAACCGTAAAATAATTATTTCTATATAAGTTGTTCTTGCAGATATATAAAAATATATAAGAAACATAAGAACAATTTAATTTTATAAGCATTTAAAGCACAAATTTTAACAACATTTCTCGAAGTCATGAAAAATTGCATAAAAATCTTTTCACAGGTGAAAATTTATAAAATGTGCAATTTTTATAGTTAAGGTTTGAAAATGTAGTAATATGTTCCTCGTAAGTAGTTCATAACTATACAATTTAAAAAATAAATAAGCATATAGACATTTTAATTTCAAATTTGGGTTAAAATTACATTATATTCATTGTTCTATTATAGTTCAAACACATTATTTGTGGCAACATTAAACTTTTACGTATATTCTTATACTATTAAATACACACAATGATATTTTCAAATGCAATGTTTTCAAAAAAAATTAATTCAGCCTGCTGCTGTATTAGTATAATAGTAAAATAAATTACTTTTTATATTACTTAATTTAAATGGTACACATCCATTACAGTTGTCCCAGTCAACACTTACCATACAGCAGCAAAACGATACCCGCACCTACCCATCTTTTTATTTTTCTGAACTCCGCTATTACAAAACAGCCACTGTAAGTCTAGAACGACCACAGATCACAATTCACAAACCCGTTCAATTACACATGTAATAATATTAAACGTATACCTACCGTATACAAACACTTGAATGCTTTTACTGGGTTTTGCGCGCGCATATTTTAAGTCCTTATCAAGCGACGATAAATAGCAAACACGACGCGACGCCGACATTCCGCACGATCGGTTTTTATCGTCTGAACAGCACAAATAGATATAGAAGTATAGAAAAGAACATGTACAGACGTACAGTGTACATGTATGCACGCACGACACGCATTTTTCGATTAAAATATTGAACGTTTTAACGTAATATATAATAAATTGTTAATATAATATAATACAAGTATACAACTACTGCTACAGTATCATATTATTATTGTGTGTATAACTCGATTAGCGGCGACGGCGCGGCGGTACGAGTTTCTAAAATAATAAAAAAAAAATCAAATAAAATCGTGTGTGCAGACGAAAAAAAAACAGTCAGTTGGCGGACGGAATTTTTCTTGTTACAATAATAGGTATATTGTTATTGTCATAATTGTTTGGTTTGAAAAAAAATTGACACGACATTCGTCTCCAGTTGATGTTGATGTATATGTCATACGTGTACATGAATATAATGATAATATCGCTATACTACACTGCCGCCGCAGCCACCGATGATTATTTTTATTATTATTGAATGTGAATAGGTTGTAACTTCGATATGGCGACCGATAGACGATGTTTTTATGTATTGGCCATTGTGTATGTAATGATATGATATCGCGTACAAATAAATAGGTAGCCGGTCGTCTGGTATATTACATATAAAATGGTTAACACGAAAAGTGTGGAGGGACATCTCGAAATTCAGATCGCTGTAATAATATAATAATAATGTAAGCATGCAAAACTTACATTTTTTTTTCGTAGAATAGTATAGTATTCATGTTTCTTCTAATATTCCACCTACATTGCAGCAGTAACTATATAATATATATGTATGTACACTCACACTATGACGTTAAAACAGCAACAACTTTTTACATTCAAATGGAATTATCCACACGCAGTGCAGTTTTCGAGATTTTTTTTATTCAAAACTTTAGTCCTGAATAAAACAACATCTATTCGTTTGAAAAAATAACGCAACTAAAAAACGAGATCTGGTATTTGCAGGTTGCAGACGTGTTCTTCGTATACACCCTCTCCCCCTCATCTGGAGTCTGTCACTGGTCGAATATGATAATATTTTCAGAATAAAGAGATTTTTTTTATTTTCTACAGTTCTGTAAAATTTTTTAGTGGTACAGCAAATCATCATAATACACAAAGCATTATGATATAAAGAGTAATGTTAGTATTCAAGATAGTTTTTCTGTTTTCCAGTTGGGCGGATGGGGGAGGGGGGTTCTGATTATAGTTCAAGCCAAACTTATATTTCCCAAAGGAGGATCTCCTCTCCCCCCCCCAAAAAAAAACAGAAAAATATTCAATCACTTTTATCATATAAACAAAATTATAGTTTAATGCATGTATAATATAAATAAACTATAAAGATATCACAATAAAAAAAATATGTATACAATTAAATTTATTTTCTCTGTAAATATTTTTATGTATTTATTTCAATAATTTAATATATCAACATATTACATTGTGGTCGTCGAACATACGTTTTTAGTGGTTTTAGTCACCAAAATAAGAATATTCCAGCCGGTCATTTTAAATTTTAATTGGATTGGTGTGAGTAGGTAGCCATTGATGATTATTCAATATTCACACAATCATCCCTTTATGGTTTTATCAAATAATTATACTTGGAGGTATACTAACCTAATAAACACTTCGAATGGCATCGAAAATGATTGTCTTATTTCACTTAAGTTCATGAATTCAAACAAAATATCAATCATTTGTCCTTTCCTTTTGAATAATCCAAAAAGTTGATGCATTTCCTACTGAGTTTATATTACCATTAAACATGTATTTTTTTTAATTCTGCATATACACTCAGAAAATAAAAAAATAATTAGCTTTCAGAATCGACAATTCGATCAATTAAGATCTCCATCACCAGGAAATTCAACTTTACTGTCAATTTAATATTTACTCAACAAATATATTATATCTCTTGACTTTCCATGAATCGTGTGTATCTTAGTTATACGTGTATTTGTTAACATAGTATCCACTTTTATGTAATATATTACATCTAAATAAATATATACGAATTTTTCACAATGGCCATTGCTCAGAGGTTCATTAAAAAATGTACCTATACATATAAAAAGATATATTATTATTATACGTTCCGATTTCGATGTTTACGGCGGCGGAAAACTTGTCGAGTCTCTACTTACTCCAACGTGTATTCGTAATTTGTATAGAAACCATTTCTTTTCTCTGTTACAAGACCGCAACGTCTGCGGCATTAATTCACTTTTTTTTTAACCATAAACCGTACCTATATTATACTGTTGTATGTTCCACGAGTAGAAGGTAGACTTTAATTTATTAGGATACTAGATTATGATTTTTTCAACTCACGCACTCAATGGTAGACGGTAGTACATTGCAAAAATGGTTAGTGTATATAAATAACTCAGCGGAATCCAACTATTATTACACATATAGTATAATATTGATCGATGAAATCAAATAAAAGTTGTTACTTTGATCTTTTTGTTGATCTTACTTGCTGTGCTTATTGTTATTATGGTGATTACTGATTAGAGTGCCGCTCTTTTAATTAATCATAATTCCGATTCTATTACATCATACCTTTCAATATATTGGGATTTCTGATTAATATTATGTTGCTCATATTTGCAGTAATATTAAAATAAAAGTTTTAGTTTTCAGATTTCAATTAATTTTATAAATGTAATTATAAGATTATATGAATTAATTTAATCATAACATTCCACAAAATATTCAAATAGGTTGTACAATAAAGGGTAAACGTTAATTTTAATAGAAGTTGCAAATGCCTTCTCTCTTCCTACAAAACGTCCATAGTATTACGCTATTACCATACTTATTGTTTGCAGTCAGCTGATATCTTTATAAATTAAATTAGTTGCTAGACATCAAGTTAATTCGATTTAAGTTATAATCAAAAAGTATACCTACTATACCTATACTTGTAAAGTTGTAACCTAGTATTGATTATTACTTATTAGGTATCCAGAACACACTATATCAATTTAATTTCAGATAAAGTATTCAATTTTTTTTTAAATTATGCAAAATATATTTTTTTTATGAATAGAAAGATAATAATAGATTTTTTTTTAAAATTAATATTAGGTTATATTTTATAATTTAAATTGTTTATATAAACATAGTAAATATCTTTTCAAGATACTTCAGTAATGACTTATTATGAATCATAACATGAATTATTAATGAACAGTTGCATAACAAATAACACTTACAGATTACACACCACAGAGTCTAGTACTTTCAGATCTTTTGCCTACCACTTGAAAGTTTTTAAATACCGTGGATAACTTGCGTGTAATATAAAAATACGAGTATTTGTATGTGAATGTTAGTAATATAAATATATATGTACATATATTTTTTTTAAACGTTTGAATCTTCTGGGAAACATAACAAGCACCTACGAATGAATTTGTTTTAAATTAATGCGTTATTATACGTTATAAAAATGTCATCGTCATTTATATATTATATTATATAATTAGATAAAATTAAAAACAATCGAAAAAATGTGTATAAATGTCTAATATTGAACTCAAAATACTTGGCATATTTTTTTTCATTTAAACGAAACAATAACCATGAATGCATCGCATTGGCCACTTTTAAGAACCATCAAAATGCATAACCAAGTGTAAATATAAAAAAGCAACAATGAGTGGGTTTCTTAAATTTGAAATCATTACATTCGTAAAATGAACTCGATTTTGCAAGGGTAACGGTCGAGATGTTAAAAAATGGCGTGCTGCAGCTTATTGTTTATTTATGCTCGTTATTTTTTTTAATTAACTATTTCAAGTACAAATTGTAATACAATTAAATTTTCAATCGAAACAGAAAACTTTTAACATCTAATAATTTTTTTTGTATTAATTCTATTAAATATATACAATTATATATTTAATGTTTATATCATAAGCGTCCGCACAGATGCAGCAGAAGGCCCGTGTGCTGCTTTGCAAATTTGTTAGGGTCAATTGATTGGCTTGTGGGTTGTGACAGTGTAAGTTAAAGCCGTTTAATCACAGTCAGCGGCAGGCCGGCCAAGGTAATTTATTTTTTAGTAGTTGTAGATAAAATGGATCCGATACAATTTTACTATTAGATAATTGATATTTTGAACAATTGTACCTAGTTTACAACAAATAGTAGGTATACCTAGTCAAAATTACAAACTGTAGTCTGTAGTAACAATAACACAGCCTCCCTATATAGTATATATCATACAATTAATAATTTTGGCTATTCGACACTTATTCGACTGATTGTAAAAAAGGGACTGCTTTATTCTGCAAGCTGCTCTGAAATTAAAGGTTGCACATTCCTATGATATACATAACGCATTTGACCTTAGACCAATACATATAATAGCTCTCTTTTTATTTCACTCAGAATCTAAAAAAAAAAATTTGTTCTATACATTGTTTAAACCTTACAGCAATTTAATGGAAAACTTTTAAAATTATGTTATAAGAATATTATAATATTATATATCATACAATTATTACTTATACTTCTGCAGTGAAAAAATAAATTAAAATTATTATTTCATGTTTGCTTTATCATTATGAGATTAGCATGTTACCCTATACATAATAAATGAAGTATATTAACTATAATTATTACACTTAAAATTAAAATAATATAAAAGAAATAACAAAATACTTTATAATATTGTAATATGCCTTGATAATAAACAATATCACTGCATGTTTTTCCGTGTATAAATGATTTAAATTGAGGTGTCGCATTACCTTAAAAATGTTGAATAAAAAATAGATGTCCTGCAAGGGATAATTAATTGTAATATTCTTCAGCGGCCATCAGGGAATATTTTAGAACGATGTAGATTATACATTTATAATAACACTAATTTAAATGAATATTGAAATAAATTTATTTCAGAACCTCTACGCATTTAGAAATATAGACAAATATAATTTTTCTAATGTATTGAGAGAATTAAAATCTATGATTGAAAATCTCAATATTTAATTATAGTTTTAGATCTGTTATTATACGTACAAGTTCCAACATCTAATAATCAACTGAAAGAGAATATCACTACATAAAAAAAAAACAATCGAAAAAAACTAAATAAATTTTTATTATACGAGTAGTATTACGCATTAAAATTTACATTTGAAAATCTGATAATCTAAAATGGATATCAATTTAAACTTTAAACTATACGTCTATACACATATAAGGTTTTTTGAAATATTAATTAATATAATCATGAAACGAAAAATGTAATTTTGCATTTCAAAGTTTTAATCTTTCAAAACAAGATAGTTGGTTTACTGTAATTATATTTAAGATGAAAATTAACTAATACTCGACTTAAACAAACTTGGTGAAAATTATGTACAAATATAGTTCAAAGTTACTGTGACTGGAAGTATAATCCAAAATTTAAATAACTTTTAATTTCTAAAGTTTCAATGTGAATATTTTCAGTTTAGATAAAAGTATTTTAATATTTAAGTGTAAGTATACAGCCTAAAGGTAAGTGTAATTTAATAATTGTAGACAAACTAAATAATAAAACATTAACATAGTAGTTCATATATATAGTTCTTACTTAGTTCCTATAAATCGAATGATTGGTTAGGTCGTTATAAAATGATCTTTTTCTTGTATGTTAATTAGATGTAAATAAAATTGTAATTCAAAGAATAGATTTCTTAATACTTCTGTTTTTATAAAATGAATATGTAATGACGTTTAATTAAATTATATGCAACGAATAATCTAATATTTTTCAATTTTTAAAATAAAAACGAAAATAAGAAAACTACCTAGAACACGCATTATTTGCGATACATAATACGATTGTTATTATAAATTAATAGCGTTTAGACAATAAAATAACAACCTAAAAACAAGACAACCTGCAAGTTTCAAAAAAATGTCATAATTTCTAAATCTTGTTTATCTTTGAATTAAATTTTATTTCCGTTATGCGTCCAATTTTAAAAAGAATCAAATCAGTCTATGAGACAGTAGATAAATATAGCTTGTATAATATTGATAATAAAGATTAATACATCAACATCGTAATGCAATTAATTCAATATTTTATTATGCATGAAATTGGCATATAATCAATAATGAGCTTTGTGTATGGTTTATAGCGTTTCTTGGTCAAAATAGGGAAATTAAAATACAGAAAGCCCAATAACCGATGTGGGACTTTATATTGTCTATCGATATGTATAATAATATAGATAGGTATTACCTATTTTAAATAATAAAAATGTGTTGTTTGGAAACATTAAAACATCCTTGTATATTATTTGTTTTTATTATGCATTTAAGATTAAATATAAATTCATTTATTGCGTATATAATATTATAAGGTAACCATTAAATAATTTTATATATTATATTGTTTAATGGTGTAATACTGACTGACTGGTATTCTAAGTCTAATATGCAATGGGTTCAAAATTTAAACTATTTTTATACATATATAAATTTGACATATCATTTATATCTCGACAAAACTATGTATTGTTTATTGTTTTTAATAATTTATGATGTTCTGCTTTTTTCACTGCTTTGTCCGTTTCCTATATTTGTGTATTGCCAATATATTAGTTATTTGGGCTTTTGATATATTGACCGGATACCACTGATCGATTAGCTGGTACTTGACATTAAAATAAATAAGCTCTATATAATTTGTTTGTTATGATTACGCCACAATAATATGCATGCTCAATCACAGAAGAAATTTAAAAATAAAATATTTTATATAACACAATAGTAGGACTGAAGGAGTTACAATATTTTCTATTATAGTAGATACTATCTATTGAGAATAGGTTATGAATATTAACATTTAAAATGAAATATATTGCACTCTTCAACTTTTGTACAATACAATTAATATTTATTAATGTTACCTACTAAGAAAAGTCGTTAAAAATGAAATCAAAATTATGTTTTTTCATTTATTAGTGTATACTACCTACCTTTATTTATAATGTTTATTATGGTACCAACTACTCGAATAAATTACCATATTCTTCTCAATTATATTTTGTACATTTTAATATATTATTTCACTATTTGCATTAATCCATTATGTCTTTAACATATAAAACGTGAAGTGAAACTTTAGTGTTCACCTTGACACCTCGAATTTCCACTTTCTGCCGTGGTAACCAATTTTAAAGTAATATAATGTAGAATCAACAAACAACAAATACTTAAAATAACTATTACAATGTGACGAATTTTAGGTGAGCAGTCAAGTATAGTGAAAATATCATATTATATACCTTCATAATATAGTATTTTTAAATTAATTAAACTATTTTTAAGTCAACTAAGACAAGAGCTCTCGTCCGCTAAATATATAGTATTATAGTAATCCTTTAACCTGATACACTCAATCTTTGAGTAAATTCATATGCATTATTTAAACCATTTTCATATATATATTATATAAATAATCACTTTAAACAGTTAGTAAATTTTTTTTTTTACATTTCTAAAATGGACAACAAAATAAATTTGTATTATAAGTGTTTACAATTTACTTAGTACCTGATAAATATTCAAGTACTTATCAACTAATAATACGTATTATTACATATTGTATAGTATTATATTCTATGTTCTTAATATTATAAGGCCTATTGAACTGTATTTTTCATTTTACGTTATTTCCATGTTAATAAACCGGATGCTTTTTCTAAAAAATTATTTATGAATCGTTTTAGAAACACAACAATGGCTTTTTCCGCACGCGTTTCTAATAGAAAAAAAAGTAATTTATATATTTCATTTTTCAGAACAAGTTGTTTATTTTATATACAAGACATTAATACTGGTGCACATAAAGATAAAATATTGTCGGTATGTAAATTATTTATTTATTTTTCCACGCGAAATAAACGCGTGATCGCATTTTTTTAAGTATTCACTTTTGGTTTAAAAATTTATAAATAATTTTCAAAAAATGATATTCGAGGAAAATTTAGTATATCACAGTGAAAAAATATTGTTGAATACAAGGATAATAAATAATAATCTATCGATTTGATTTTGTTTTATGACTACGCACGCATGTCTAGCAGTTTATAACGTTAACTCTGATAATTTTGAAGTATATTATATTATTTTATATACGTTATAGCACAATTTTGGCACCTCATGCAGTATCATCATCATCATCATCATCATCATAATCATTATTCATTACTTGTGTGTATATAACTATACCTATAAGTAGTATAAGTGTGTGTTAAGTGCATAATAATGTTATCCCAAATATTTTCTAAAAAAACATTCGGCCATAGAAAAAAAAATGATTCATTATATGATATAAGTCTTGTTCGTTTATTCTTTGAAAATAATATATAATATATTATAAGAATATTACATACGCGTATCTACAGTCGATGCAATATTATTATTTACTAGGGATTTGAGTGCTATATGGTGTCCCTTTCAACTTTTGAGTCAGTATGTAATATTATTTCATAAACTTATACGACGATAGTAATATTTCAAAATCAAAGACGCTTAAAGTCAACGTGTGTTTATCATCAGTAAAACTTTAACCACAACGACCATCCTCTTTCGTCGCGATCAAACAATAATCTGTATTAAAGAGGTAACATTATGTGCTCAAAAATTTGGTTATATAATGGTGCTTTTAAAACCGTTTGATCTCATATTACGTGGGACGGAGGTATATAGGTAATATTATAACCGATCGGAATGGCGTATATAGGCACCATAATAAATATGATACAGAATACAGGACGAGCGCAAACGAAATGGTGATGAGGCGAGAGAGGGGTGGTTGCCGCCCGGTGACTTGACCACGGCCTTTTATCGAGGGTGGGCGCGGTTTGGGGGTGTAGAAAAAAAGCGAAACCCTCAAAGGTAACAAAAAATAATAAAAATACATCATACACCACGTACGTATATCGCGAGCGGTTAGCGGAAAGGGGGGGAGGGTGGGGTGAAATGGAAAAAAGAGCGCCGCGGGTCTCGTTTGCGTGTGGTACGTCGGTCGCGTACGCACTCTCTCGGGTCAATACTTGTGATTCCGAAGGGAGCGACGGCGGCGGCTGGTCCGACACGAACACACACAGGCCCGCGCGCGCGCACACACAAACAGATATACACTACACACGACACCAGCCGCCGCCGCCGCGCTGTACGTCGGCGGCGCGGCGGTATCGGCCGCCGAGTGCCGACGATGACGACGACGACGGCTGCCGCCGCGGCAGTGTGTAATTCGCCCCGCGACGACTAGTGCGCGCGTTTCCCCCGCGTGACTGCGTATACAGTGCTCTTCGCGCGCACACCACTACCACGACTATCACTAATACTGCTACTACTACTACTACTACTACTACGACAACAATAACAACAACTGTTACTACCGCTGCTACCACTACCACATTATAACTATATAGTGCTGCCGGTAACCGGCCTGTAGCAGATCAGTCTACTACCGTAAGTCGGCCGGTGTGTGCGTACCCGCGCGCTTGCGATCCGTCGAGCGGCAAAATACAGGAAAAAAAAATAAAAAGGAAAAACGTTTTCAAAATCGAATTGACTTCGCTGATAACGGGAGACGCGCGACCCGCGTGTGGCGGCGATTGCGTCAGCGGTGCGTTTGATATCGCTCCGATCTCATCGTAAATTATATAGGTACGCGTATCGTCGTCGTCATAGTTATTACCTATACGCATTAATTATTATCGGTTTAATTATAACATCATAATCATAAACGGTCGTATAAAAATCAAAGGTGGTCGGTTTGAATTTTTTTGCCGCGTCTTATCGTTTCGCCGCCCGATTAAAACGCGTTATTAATATCATTATTATTATTATCAATATTATTGTTGTCGCCGTGGTCCGTCGATTGGTCTTTATTTCTTTTTGATCCCGATAAATCATCGGCGCAGTTGGTTATATTAACTGATCGTTTCATACAGTTCGATGATGGCCGTTCGGACGCCGGCGCCGAGCAAACCGCCGGCGTAAAGCTCAGACGGGAGTTTCACCAAAGTCGAGTAACTCTAACACTCACCCCCGCTTGACGAAGCCGGGCGAAAAGAAATCGCAACAGTCACCTGAACACGATGAACACGGCGGCAGCGGTGGCGATTTCGGTGCTGCTACTGCACTCGGCCACGATCGGTAAGTCTATTTGTCATTTTTATTGTATTACTGTAAGTAAGAGTAAGGTAAGGGTACACTGCCCTACGAATCAATGTGTTTTTTGAGTCTGAAATTCGCGGTAGCCTGTTGGCACGGGTGGGGCATGACTCGGAGTGAAAGAAATATGCTCGCGGCCGGAAAATATCGATTCCTCTCGTCGAACGGGATTTCTCGGAGATTTTCCAGTTTTTTTTCCCCCCATCCTACCAGATCCCTTCGCCGTCTAAGACCCACACACAACGTTTCAGACTAGTTGACAATAATTAATAACGTCATGTTTCACCCCTAGAAGCACGGAAAACACTATTTTTCTAAAAACTATCAACATATTACAGTCTATATTTTACTCTGGTTGTTTTTTTAGTTTTTCATTTTTGTGTTTCCGAAACCAAAGATTTACATTATTACATAATAATATACCGAACTCTATTTTTGACGTTCTTAAACCTATCCTTAATAAGTATATTATATAAATATTGGTTATAATCCTTGTTATAATAATTATAATAATATATATTATGCAAACCATAACAAAATATCATGTATAATATTATTATTGTTATAAAAACGCTTGTTATTGTAAATGGTAAAATTGTTTGAATTTTATAAATTAGTAAAATTCCGTTCTTTTCAAATTTCCGATGACGGCTAGATGTGAAAAACAGCTGTTTTATACCAACCCTTCTTGCATAGGGTGTATAATATGCGTACAATTTAAATTTGAAATCGAAACAACATCGAAAGTAATTACATCGCTAAAAGACACAACAGTGTGGGTACGTAATAAACAGGAGGTGCTATATTTTATAATAAAATATAAAAATGTAGAATAATATTGGTTGAATAAATAAAAATGTTAAAAGTATTGTAACCCACTTTTACGAAGTCTAGTGCCTCTGCATTTCGCTATTGTCTTTTTTTTTTAGAATTTATTTATTAGTGTTCACTTGTAAATTATTTAAAATTACAATATTTTGTCAATGTGGTCGATGTAATAGGAGTAAAATTAAAATTATATAAATAGTTTTTTTTTATCTTCAACCGTCCGATATCATGCATAAAACCAATTATCATATATATGTCATTATACCATACATTTCCGAGTATGGTAGGAGACTGGTTAATTCATCGATAATATTTGAGTAGGACTAACAAGGTCCAGAGGGTCGTCGTCACTGTATTTTTTTGTTAGAACCTCTTGTTGTTTGTTTAAAAAAAAAACCCCAATATTCGTCGGAATTTCGAATATCTCTCGCTGCATGCGTATGTATTTATGAGTTGTATTTCTGTTGGATTTCGCCCAATAGATCATATAGTCTACAATCTACATACCGATTGAATAGATGAGCAGAGTAGTAGTCGTCGTAATAGTAATAGTGTAAACACTCGACAGAAACGTTTTCACGGTTGTAAGCGGCGGCGTGTAATATTATTATTATTATTATTTTTATTAGAGTGGTTACCACTATATAATATAGTGTATACAATAATATATACGACTACAGTAATAATATTACTACTATATACCATGTTGACGTCCGGGACGCCACTCGTGGTCGAGGAGGCGCGGAAGCGTGTGTCAATCAACGGACCAAAGAGTATGGGCAGTATGGCCAATTATCCCGAGCACATAATGTCTCATATCTATATCTTTAACTTTTTTCCTTACTCCACAACTGACAACGATCCGTCGACCAAACCTTTGCGGCATTGTAAAACTAGATAAGCCATATTATCTATAATGTATGTACCTATATTATTATATTATAAAATATATATACTTAACGGCTAACGCCCTTTTCTAACGAACCACACCATGCGTACACACTTCGTCTTATTTCTGGACTTATTTCGAGTGTTTACCATACGGTGGCAAACTGTGCATCTGCGTGCGACATAGTTATACCATTTATGAAAACCAATTCCGAGATTACTTGGTGGCTAGGAGTAGTAGTCGTCATTGTAATATTATGGTTTAATAGTGTTTGGCTAAGGTTGCTATACGTCCCAGTTTAAACATAGTATCCATTATCCAGGTGTCCTAATAATATGTTTCAGTACGGTCAATTGTCTCGGAATAAATTAAACTCTAATAATTAATGTTAATATTCAGTCTTATTTTAGGTACACATTTCTAGTGTAAAAATAATATTATCTTGATAAATAATAAAATAATTAAGATGTCAAGATTGACAGAATATATTTTAAAATATTTTATAGCTTAGTAACGACAATCTTATTAATTATTACTGACGAATAAATTTAAATTTTTCCCGTTGGCTCACAGTTTTACGAAAATTCTCACTTATTCCTAATTGAAAATCTTTTCGGTTACTTATTCCGATTAATATTTTGTGTTGACCAATATATTGTTTACAATGTATGATGTTAAAACTAGTAGTTACCCGTTGAGGTGCGATATGAATTTTCCTATAAAAATTATGCCTAAAACGTAGATTTTAAGTAAAATAAAATAAAGCAATTCATGTTTGACGTGTTTGTCAAGCCAATGGGTGTTTGGTTTTTACCTGAAGCAGTCCTTGTTACAACATGTCTGTACAAATGCGATTAATTTAGATTTGGAGTATACCAATATTGTATGTCATCGGATTACTAATGTCAGTCATTATAATTATTAATGTGATAATAATATCATAGTGAGTACAATATATAAATTTATATACGTACTTATAGAATTATTTAACTTGATCTACCTATACCAAAACGTCTATGTAGTATTCTCGAATTTATATTATTAACAAATATTTTTAACTTTTATCTTAAGTTTTAATAGTTTTATTCCATTAACTACAGTAAAAATTATTTATCTGGTAAACTTATAACTCGATTGAAAAAATTACAAATTACATTTCAAATCAGTATTACCATGGAAACTAACATTTAAACTTTCAAGGATATCGTGTTAGTTTAATAGTATTTAACCACGGCTACTGTTTGATTGATAATAATATTATATTTAGTATGTCTTATGACGAAGCGATGAAGCCTACGCATATTGAATAAGTTTCTTCAAAAACCCACGTATTAATCTTTACGGATCTGATCTAATCAGGATATCGCGTATATCCTGCTTAAACTATTATGCTCTTTTGGTTTCGTCGGAAATAGTATTAAACTTTATATATCATTAGGTAATATCGTTTATAAAAAAAAGCCATTTTTTATATTTTCGTCATATTAATTTATATAATAAGGCGTGTATACCAGTTATTTTATAAAATAAAATCATTAATAAATGCGCAATTTTTGTTTTCAGTGTTATCCTAGTTAGTCTATTTCATATATAATAAATAACATTAAAATACATTAAACTCGAAGCCAATTATTTTTGTTGCCATTCTATGATAGGTATATTTATATTAGTAATTTATACTTAACATAATATTATTAATATTAAATTATGTAACCATAAATTAAATTTGTGTTTTAGTATAAACATGCATATTAATATAAATTATAATGATAGTATAAAATTTAGTTGATTTTTCAAATAATTATGTACATAAATGCGTAAGACTTTCTAATTAACAAAAGAGTCGTAATAATTAAAAAATAAAGAATTTTAGAATAGAACATGTAGTTCAAAAATTCAATTTCTTTTTTACTTTTATCGTTATTAATAATGTGTTTTTACTGCTATAGAATCAGTGTGTTATAACCTACTCAAGAAAAATATATACCTAGCCTTTTACCTATTGTTATTATTGTAATCTAATAGATATCAAATGCTTCAGAATTTAGTTATATTTACATCGAAAGATGGTAATGTAACTCAATGTAAGAGTGTTACGTGTGAGGTCCCAAAAGGATCTTAAAATATTTTACACGTTTTTAGTATAACCATTGAAAATATCATATTCTTCTATTTCAAATACCTTGGGTATTTGTTTTTATTGGTTATAAGTTCATTATGTGTTAATTATGTACAATGTTTATTTGTCGTTTGAATCCGATTATAACTATTGTATACTTTTACACTAGCTCAGGATTTTATATATCGATTGTTGTCTCCAAATATAATAAAAATATTTTAAAACTAATACTATTTTTTATTTAATTAATGTATACAATTACGAATATTACAATATAATGATAACGGCTATAATAGCATTACAAAATTATAATCATGGCCTATGTAGTTTAACTAAAAGTTGATAATAAAGTATAGCATTTCTAATAAATTAACCATAACCCGATAATTATTATACATTATGACTTGTGTTAAGTATAAAGTTCATAGTATATTAATGTTGACAAAAATTATAAATTAACTAAAAAAAATTATTGATCGGAGAACAAATTAGACATTATTATATCATGTATTTAACGCAACATATATATTTGAGTATTACAAAATGTATCGTACATATTATATACATAATTTTTGGTTTGTTACTCATACATGAAACTGATATAATTGGGATAGCCACGGCCCATGACTTTGAAAAATAACATCACGTGTTTTATAAGAACTCCGTACAGGCCAAAATGTCATCATCCAATTTGTTACCCGCTACGCAACACAGGGGGTAAAACACTGAATGAATTGAACGTATTCATATTATAGTACTTTCAAATGCAGGTATATATATGTATATGTGTGTGTAAATGTATCTCGTTCATATTCTATGGGAGTATAAACGAGCGAACAACCTAATAAAATGTGGCATCCTTGCGCCTAGAAGATGAAATTATTAATAGCCACTACTGCCTTACTAACACTTCGAAAACGTAATAATGTATAATATGAATGTATGTACCCCTATAATTTATATATTATAAATTTTTTTAGTATGTAGGTAGGTCATTTCGTCGTTTAAAAATATAATTTATCAGTAAATACTTAAATGCCTTATGAACCGCCCAGCTATTAAAGTTTCATACTTTACAAGTGTGATTGAAAAAAAACTCGATTTTCTTTTACAAATTAAATTACTTATAGCGTTGAAATATGATGCTTCCTTTTGTGCTTAAACTTCCTTGTATGTGTTAAAATGATGATTTTTTTATTTTTTAGTTATCCAAAATTTAGATCAAAATTTCCTAAATATTTTTTTTCTTTTTTTTTTTTGAAGTTCTAATGTCGTTACATAATTTGTTACACATTTTCAATTATATTTCCAATATTTAATAAGTTTTTTAAATCTCAAGTATCTATACGTTATTGTTATACATTTACAACATAGTGTTATATTATTAATTATAATCATAATTATTCTCTTCGTTGTTATAAATGGAACACAATTTTTTTTTAAGTTGTATTGTTCTATTAATGTTTTGTAATAAAATGCTGAATAATGCATTGTTAAAGAGAATTTTTGAATTTAGTAAGATTACAGAAACTAGTAATGAAATGACTTTTATTGTACTCTTTCTAACTTTTATACCAAAGTTTTTGTAAGACTACAAAAAAAAAATATTAACTTCATATTTGACATAGTTTTAATAATTTCATATTCTTTTTTTCAATTATACAAAGATTATATGTGATTTCACTTAATCGAGACACAAGTACTCGCAAAACACAAATAAATTATTACTAGTATTTAATTTACTAACTAGTACCTATTTGTTAATAATTATTTATTCTGTTATTGGAGTTTATTATCAAATTACGTTTTGCGAATCATTTGATAAAGTAATGGACCAACATTTCGTTAGTCATTAAGTTTCAATTGCAAAATCAACAAATATCATTCGGACATACAATGAAACAAATTACTAATGAAATCAAAGTACAAGAAAAAATTCATCACATATTATTAATTTAATGGTTTAACCGTCAACTTTATTGTGGAAATTATAAGTTTTAGAAATTACTATATACCTAATATATAGTTTGAAGTTTTTAATAGATTATTGTTTTATTATAGTTAGAATTTTTTTAACATCTATCCATGACTGCTTATATATTTTATACCGGCTAATGTCATTGTACAATGTAGAATATTATAAAATCAATGCTAATAACAATAAAATAAATAATTATACGTATGTTATAACATTTATATAGTATATACTTATCCAAGTCCGAAAATAATTAAAAATATTTAAATTATTCAAGTCATCTTACTTTTTATAGTATTTTTTTTAAAACGATATAATTACATCAGATTATGTTTATAACACTCTTATAGGCTACAAATACTGTTATTTTCAAAAATAATTTTTGTTTGAATGTATCGAATCATGTTTTTAATAATTAATAGTTGTTGTTAATCTGCTTATCTTAAAACAATAAATTAGTATTTTTATTATATTCGATTGCAATCAAGTGTTTTTATTAATACCTACTAAATTTTGAATTATGGCATCCGTTCTCAGTGGACTATACATTTTAAACTAAAAAAAAATGTTTTGTAATTAGCATTTAATTAACGATTTAATTAAACAATAATTTGCTACTTAGATGTCTTATATAAGACTTCTTTATTGCTGTTTCGTTTCTATATTTATCACCGTACATTATCGGTTAATTAGATGTAAATAAAATGCCGTTTGATAAAATATGTATAGTGTATACATATCATGCGTTCAACAGCTATAAACATCGCCGCAGAAACGGTGGTTTTTCAACCAATCCAAACATAGTCATTTTCAATTGTTGTAGACAACATTCATTGACAATACCATATAACATAATATAGCATGTGTTCCCGTGAGAAACTATTTTCCCTCTGAGTCTGAATAGTATTGAAACAGATTTTCTAATGAATTGAATTTTGGTTTTATAATATTTTGTTAGAAATAAAATAATTTTGTTTAATACTAACATTTATTAATTTCACTTGGATCATACTTATTACCTGAACTTAAACGAGTTAAACCTATGTAATATCTATTTCTAATATTGAATAGTTAAAATATTTAAACATAGTTATTTTTTTAATTTTTATTACCGTAAGTTATCTTTATTGAAAATGTCAAATTAATTATTAAAGTATATTTAGGTAATTTTTTTTATATATAATACATACACGTAATTTATGTACATATATTTTTATACATAAATTATGTACATTTAAATTAATATTAAATTGCTTTCAAGCAATCTTTAGACTAATATTTTAATTCCAACATTACTGAAAAAAAAACTAAAACTAAAAAATTTCGTGTGATTGCGTTTTGTCAATGCTGCTTGTGGGTCAGAGAGAAAACAAATGCGCAAGCATCATCCTCTTAACTATTTCTATTACTATAAAGCGAACAATTTTACAACGTTTAAATATATAATGTTTATCATTCAATTATGATTTTATATTTATTTATTATGATTGTATGTATACTTTAGACTATTCAGATAGGAGTTATCATAACATTACATTACAATGGACTGTTCTACTATTGAATGAGAAAACGATACAATCATTAGATACTCGATGGATAGTCATTGCCCATTGGTCAAGCACGTGTTTAATGTCTCTCAGTTTGACATATAAAAATAACGCATGTCTGATTCTTTTATCTTCAATTAACCTTTCACGAGTCGGATGAAATCACAATCGGTTGTTTTTAAATCGTCGCCGTCTCTAAAAAACATTAATAACTGTTAGTCCTCAATCCATTTTAATCTACAACTCTACTCGGTGCAGCTGCCGCGTCTAAAAGCAAACGCCTGTATTGCTGTAGACGAACATTTTTTGCTATAATCAATCAATGTGAAACATAGGGTCTGCTCAAAACAAAGATATCTAATTAAGTCTTAATCCGTCGAATTCTTTTAGACCCTATAGTTAAATATAATACATTATATATATGAAACGGGAATGGTCGAGGTATTATACACACTGCGTTACTATATAATATGACGTTGCATTCTCTCTAAATGTTTAGGGTGATATTTTATTACCTATGTTTAAATGTTTTCCATCTAAAGTATTCTCAACGAAACGAAACGCTTTTAATTGCGAACATTAAATTATTGTAATTGTTTATATCCATCGTCCGAATCCTGCCCAATCGGATTAATTCTTAGACGATTACAGTTTATTGATAATGTAAATTAATTTTCTCGGATTTATTTTCATTTGGACGTGGCCTTAATATGTGCGCAGAAGAATGCTACTAAAATATAATATTATATAATGTAGACCATGACTAAATAAACTATATGTCTATATATTTAGTAATGATGTAGATGCTGTTCCGAGACGAAAATATGTACGTCTTGTACGTTGCGTACTTGCGTCTATTTAAAAGTTGATATTTTGAATTATAGTGGTATTTATATCAAACGAGACTTGCCATAAGGCATAAACCAACGCACCGCATCCATTAGATTTAATGGCTGACCTTTGCCCGAGAGTTGTTATAACAGGAGTATTATAGGACATCATATTATTATGGTGTTGTTCGTTTAGAATCATATACACAGACACAGACACAGAGCCCAGAGTGTTCACAGAGGGATATTAATCATTGTGTTTTAAGTATATATCTAAATAAAACCCAGAGACTACATCTTTACACGTCCCGAATGTTCTGATTTAATTATACAGCCAATTAAATAAGTTAACGACACGAAACAGACTACTGAAATAAGCATTGAAATATGGTTAAAAATTATTACTATTATATTATTATCTTATTAACTATTGTTACAACGAGTCAACAAAATACATATCAGCTTAATAAAATCCTTATGAAAAATAAATTCTTTAAAAACAAATGTTTGATTGTTTTAAAAATATATTTGGGCACCATTTATTTTGCCATTTAATTAAATACTGTTGTGATGAAATAATGCATCTCATCAAAACCGACTGAAAATCACCGCATTTCCATTCAAATAATAATAAGACATTATACTGATATAAAAAATATAATTAGAAATTACATTGAAATTATCCGGTGTAGGAGTAGAAGTGGATTGCAGGATTAAATGAGCGTTTATGTCTCTTAACGTTCGGGTAAATAATAAGGGGTAACGTATCGTCTTAGTTTAGGTTTAGGAACTCATAATAATATAATATTAAATATTAATACAAAGTGCGGTCAAACATCCCGGAACAGAAGCGAAATCATAAATTTTCAGTCTTTATGTGTCGGTCTGCGTAAATTGTACCAGCTAGTGTCGTTTACGCGGAATTTCCGGAATTCTCGAAACCCTCGAATGGTGGTCGGAAATCCGTACTGTGTATGATTTCGACCATAATTTCGAAATAGGCGAGTGCGCTCACGTCGTCATACGACTACACCTATATTCTATCGCTACGACTCTACATATTAATTACAAAGCCTATACACACTCGCCTTATTATTATTATTTCTCTTCCTGTGCCGGGTTACTGCTGTGGTGAAAACATCTGTTTGTGTTGTTTTCGATATGAGGATTTCGATTTTCAGCAGGATACGTACATAATATAGGTGCATAATATCACTCAAGTGACAGGTGGTAACGTGCCCTAACGGTGGCCTAGCTAGTTCATAATATATAATATCGATATCCAGATTTAGTATGGAATTTATACTATATTTTTATATAAAGAATAAATAAAAATAAGAATTCATTGTTTATGCGTGCACCACTGTTGTAATGATGTCAAATAGCATTTCACTATTATATTATTTCGTCCCGCGCATAAGCCCAAACTATATTCCTATCCCCGCACCGCGTCGGTCAATTACAGAAAGTCTTCCATCGTGTGTCTGGAGAATAACCGTAATTTATCACGCCGGAGGCGGTTGCTGCGGGCCGCACATTAATATAGCCGACAAGGGCAGTTTTATAGAATGGATATTTTGTATACGGTATAGGTGTGTCTGTTTGCGTGAACCGTAGGGTTTTCGCTTATCACCCACGAGGTAGTACCGAAATAGGAAAACTTCATAATATGCTCACCCTGTACATCACGAGATGCATGCCCGTTATTCATACTATGTGATGAGAAACGCTTCTCGTGCCGCATCCCGTCAATCATAATAATAATGTATTTTATCCGGCAGCGGTCTCGTGTGTGCGATATATTATGAGGTACGATGAGTAGCATCCGAATGAAGATTACGGTCTAGCAATAATTTTGCGGGGATAGGTGGTTGGTTTAAAATTCGGTTAAAACGACAACTTTTTTTAATTATATTATTGTATTATATTTATTATTTTAAACTATTAGATATATTAATGTATAATATGGGTACAACAGAGTTGGGCGTGTAGTTGTATACATATGATATAATAATATGTATTTAGTATGGTTAGGATAGAGATATATGACGCGTTTATTGCTTACTAAAATTACGAAAATATGGACCAATATTGAGGATCATACTTGAATTCAATATCGGTGAAACACTGGTTAGTTTCGGAGTACCGTCATCCTAAACCGAATATTCTAGTACGGTATCAAATTCGTAATATATAAAATTGACATAATCTGATTATTGGTGATATGCCTTTACAAACGTCCATATTAAACGAAATAATAATATGTATATGTATACCCACTAATACTATTTAATTTTAGTGATACGTAATGCATAATCGCCATAATCAATAATCAATCGTTAATAGTGATGCATGCTTAACGCTATATCGAGGAAAGGGTTGTATTTCGCTAGTAAAGTGAGGGAGGGAATCGCACAATTGCAGTTGAATTTTAATTCGTGATAAATTACGTTCTTCGTTTCTAAGTATATATACTTAGTGGATATACCCACTTTATATATTATAAATTATAGTATATAACATCACACCCATTAATTTATACCTAATCAAATATAAAATATTCAACATACATTTTATCAATTTATTGTTTTATTTAAAAATTACTAAAATAAGAATAATATGCCCGAGTAAAATGCATATTAGCCAAATATTAGTCATGGTAGGCTATGAAAATGCTGAAAAAATTTAGATTAATTCTTGTATAAAAATAATATATATTTATGATAAAATGTTTAAATTTTAAGTAGTACACGCTACATTATTTTGTAGTTCGTACAAAGTTCAAAGTTACTAAATATATTATAATATATAATTAAAACCTTAGACGCCATAATCGAGTCTCACCGAACCACCATAGTTTCCGTCCCTATGTAGCTACTAAATACTTACATGTACGTAAAATATTCAAATTTAATCAACTTATTGATATTTTATTTTATTATTGATAAAGAACAACATATATTTACGTATATATTATACTATATAGGCGCTTTTATTTCAAACGATATTTACTGTTTACTAGTATTTTACACCATTTATAATACTGTTATCTCATAATATAATTACTTGTTACAATGTTTTAATAGTTTAATTATATGTACCTATTTCATTAGTTTAGTGTATTAAACCATGAAAAATGGACATCATTTATTGAAACTTCCTTATTTTATTGCAGATATATATTTTATTCTACATACATTACCTACTATGTACTAGATATTACTGATATAATATAGGTAGGTATAGTTATGCCTTAGATCGATAAGATCGTATATTATATACTTATATACAATTTGTTATTTATATTAGGTCGATAAGGTCTTCAAAAAATAGAATAAATACAAACAAATAACTATAATATGCTGCGTATGGTCATGTATGGACGTATCTTGTATAGTTGTATCTTTAATATACAGTTACAGTATACACCATTAATAATTTGTAGCCTCACCTCAGTTGTATATAGGTACAATAGGTACATACAACTTAATGATTCATTAAATATGATATAACAATATATTTAATTCAATAATGAATTATTATATTTTATTATTGAAGTTAGTAAATTATTTTTAATGTTTAATTTTTCTTTATAGTCTAATGATTAATAATATACTTTATTCCTATGTATTATATTATAAATACCGATGTCACTGGAACTGTTCATACTTGTAATACGTGTTTACTAAATTCCTACCAATTTTATTAACATTTAAAATAGTTTAATAATTATTCAATTGTATTTTTAGTTGATATATCTGTTTTATTGTAATTTATATTAAAATAAAAAGTAAATTATTTCTTGTTTTGGATTCCATTGAGAATAAATTTAAATTCTAGAAAATAATTAAACAATATTTTTAAATTACCTACCTATGGTGTAATTATGTTTTGATTCACCGGCATTAGTTTCAGATACTTATAGTCAGTATATACTATAATATAGGACATAGGTAATATACTATGCATATAATTTTTAATTACAAACTGCATATATTTTGTATTTCCATATTTTTAATTAAGTAGGAAATAAAAAAAGTAGTCTCGCCATTTGTACTCTTATTTCATTTTTATGAAAAAATCATAAATTCATAAAAATGTTATTATTAAGTTAAATAGATGCGTTCAAACATACGGTATACTTTTTCTATTGTGAATTATTTTTTATTATTAACTCGAAAATAAGAACACAATCGTAAAAATTAATCAACATTTCAGTTGAGAAGTACAGATTATGTTGTATCATTAAACATTATTATTTATTATTATTTTAATATAAGTTTTTAAACATTTAAGGTTTAATATTATATCTATTTCTCTTACTTATTGTATTTTTATGTTTGAAAAGAGAAGATAAAATGGTATAAGAATAAGAATTTGAAATGTAAATGAATTTGAGTGCAACTCAATACTATAAAGGTGGCCAAAATTATTAATGTTTAAAATCAATTTCGTAATGATTGTTATTTTTTTTATCTCCCTTGTAGCTTCGTTTAATCTTGACACTTTTATCGTTCCAAGAACAATTCCCACTTTATATACTATATAGTTGTCTTCATCGTGTCGATTGTTGTTGATTTATTTATTACTTGACATGTTTTATAAAAAATTTCTTCGTCTCTAGTTGATAGAGTAGTATAGGTGTAATTGTTACGAAAAATTAAATTAATATTGATTTTAAACATGACTTATAACTTATAAGTTATAATTTCTTACATGAAAATGTAACTGAAAACTAAAAATAACAACATTTTACTAGTGAGCTTCTTAGACACTTATTTGGTACCACCATGTAATTATAATATTCAAAATAAACGCTTAAATAAGCCAACTAAAGGCAAATATATGAACTTTGCGTTAATAATTGAAATGCTATTGATATATTTACATATTTAATTGTGTCACCTTAATATTTTACAATGTATTACATATTCATGGACCATATTCATCTTATAATTTAAACATTATATATTGAAAAATTAAACAGTACAAGTAAGCAATAAGTTTGTAAGTTGTATGGATAGTTTTCGTTATCTTCTAGGAAAATGTCTTATTTAGGTACTTACTATTATTATACCTTTCTGCAACATTTTTGTTACCATATATTTCAGACTCTTAAAACGACAACTTATTGAACTCCGATATTTTTATCACAACTCAAATGTCATTTTAGTATACTAGAAACACTATATTTAATAAATTATCCAAGATTCAATAAAATGAAGTACAAATAGTAACGGGTTTATAAAAATGGCACCCGGTAAATAACATAAATTTAGCACATCTGTAAATTACCAATAAATTCATAAAATGTAAGTTATAATACATATTATTTTAGAAAATTTAATATATTTATAGGTATATAATAATATTCACACCATAAATATATATAAGATTTAAATATTGGAATTATATAATATAATATATGTTAATGAAATGTTTATTTTCAATGATATATAATATTATAGTTATATATATATATTTTTTTTTTATTTTATTAAAAAGGATTTAGTTTGATTATTTATTTTTTTATTTCATATAATTTGAAATTGTGCTCATTTATGACTCGCACGTGCCCGGAATCGTGTTCTCCTAGATTTTGCGTTATGATAATACGAATATGTATATTGTATAGTGTGAGGAACTATAGTTTATTATTAAATTCATAAAATGTGTAACATTAACATAATCACACAAACAAAAGTTATGAGCCAGACATATAATATACTTATGTTATCGATAAAACTTTACTTTTGTAGTAATATTCATGCCAACGTACAGGTTTGTGATCGGATTAATTTTTATACAATACAGTTTGACATATGTGGTCTTTTTTTTCTATATGCTGTATGAACTTGAAATTTTATATTGATCAGTTATAAACGTCGAAGTAATTTTCAGTTCTATATTTGTTTATTGTGTTGTAGAATTATTTACTATTATCTATATTGTAGAATAAAATATAATCTAATATTGAATAAATTATAATAGCATATTATATCTAATATATAAACGAGTAGGTTTGATAGACCAGACTGTATATTTTATATGCTACTATTGCTACCCACGTAGTGTAGGTAACTATACTTAATTATGTCAACAGGGATTCGTTTTTTTATTATAATCGTTGTCCGTTGGTGCGATTTTATTTTTAATTTGAAAATTGTTTTGTTAATTAATAATTAATTTAGTTGCACGTTATGTTCTATAGAATTGTAGAGGATATATTTTATTATACGTGACAAAACTCGGCATACTATGTACCGTCATAATATTTTATGTGGCGCCGACTTGATATCCGATTGAATAAAACTCGTTTTTGGCATGTCATAAATCCGTTCTTACTCAACTGACTTTTCCCTGAAGTTTATGAACGTCTTTTTTTTATCAATATGATGAGAAAAAAATTACTATAAAACTTATTTTTAATTCAATGTCTAGAGATCGTTTATATTTTTTTGGACATTATGAATTGCGTTATTGAGACAAAAACTCAAGGTTAAAATGTTATATTAAATCTAATTTTTACTAGTTATTTTTTTCATATTTGTATCATCGTTATATTTGCATTGAAGTTATTTTTCGTTATTATAATTTAGTTATATATTTATTAAAGATTTGTGCAAGTTATTTATGTACAACTAATGTTGATAGAATCCATAACAATTCAAAATTATTGTAAAATACTTTAAATTCATTTATAATTAATGATATTTTTAAACCTCAGTTAGAATACAATATCAATGAGAAATTATCTGGAGGATATTAATATCTATATTAAATTATTCATCATCGTTTTCGCAGGTTTTCTATATAAATGTTTTTAAATAATAAAAAAAAATGTATTTCATAATATTGATATTTTTGTTTTTATTTTATTTTATGGAAAACGTATTTTTAGTTTATCAATTTTTCTTATAAAATAATATAGCATAAAAATGAAACTAAAAATTCAATCTATAATGGAAAAACTATCAATTGTTAGGTAGGTATTTTTTTATCATCGGTTATAGTAATTATTAATTTTGTTTGAACTCTTACCTGCAAGTATTAAGTATTCATTTAAGTACCGAAAGTTTTTAGTCGTAAAGTAGTTTGCTCGAAATCGGTTTGTTTCAAACTTGAATGAATTATTTGACTATTATAAAGAGCCTGTAATATTATGAGAAAAAATACTTCACTCGAAATGGTTCTTCTCAAAACCTTCGGTTTCAAAATACTTTACCTATAATTATCATGAGATAAAATTAAAAGTTGTTTAAATTAATTTTATCAACACTTAGGTAAAAAATGTTTACCTGAAATTTATTTCATACCTTGTTATAGTCTCCAAATTTCAATAATCGACATATTATGTCGATTTTTAGTGCTTTAAAAGCCTGCTCGAACATTCCGTTGTTGTAATTCGAATCCAATAATATTTCAAGGCCCTAATATGTTTTCTTTCATTTGTCAGCCAGTCTTTTAACGATCTTAGCAGAAAATATCTTGACTGCGACGCCTGTAGCTCAAAAAAATATAACAAGTGAATTCATTATACTGATGGTTCGGTGTTACAATACCACTTGTAAGTACATAGTAAATATCCGTATTTATTAGTTCACGAATAATTAGGCACTAGAAACGTTATTAGAACTTATAAAACTTATCGGTGTTTTATTTACTGCTGAATATATTGAATAATCTGTTGAGGCTTGTATTTATAAATATATCTCTTAACGTATTAATAAAAATATAATAAGGGTCAATGTTATATTGTTCTAAAAATTTTTAAAAATACTTAGTTCACTGTGATCCTGAATAATACTTACATTTATAATGTTTGTTTGTGTTTAAAATTTAAATATTTTTAGGAATTCTGTAATATCATATCTATAGTTAATTTTAAAATATTTTAATTTTTAATAGACATTGAATTATTAATGATATGTTTACATTTTTAAGACTTCTTTCCAGTGGTCTTACTGCATGCGATAAAAAACTTACTGTTTTTATAATTTATTACTAATATATGTGTATCTACTTTTGTGTGTCTTTTATATAAAGATAATTAAAAAAAAAACCTATAAGATTTTCTATTAGTGAGTTATTTATCATTCCTGGTCTGTATAATTATACCGACAGAACGTGACAAGAATGATGTTTCCTAAAAATCAACAATAGTTATCGTTAAATTGATTTAAAGAACAAAAGAATATTACGAAATAAAGAATAGAACAAAGGTGTAGGCTACGATATTGATGTTAGATGAAACAATTCAAATATTATAACGGTTGACGTTGATTGACCCGTTTAACAATGAATACCTTTTTTTCAAGTGCTCCGGTATATAGTAATATATTAAAAACTATGAGAAGGGCTGATTTGGTTCAATGAGTGAACTATGTAGTTATCAACAAATTACCTCAAAAACAACATTCCGTTTTCCACTTTTTATTGACAATTGGCACTCAATAATTTTTGGAGTATCTTTAAATGTAATAACCATGTCAACACGATTATTTTTCATACCGTTAATGTTTCACACGTTCTTCAATCTGTTTATGAAAAGTTATTTTTGTATAACCCTAGCCTATATTATTGATTTTTGTTCAAAAACCAATAATGTCTATGTTAATTATATCAATAAATCCGTAAGATATTATTTAGCACCGATACATTTGAATATACATATTAAACTGAAAAACCAAGAATCTAACAATTACATTTTATACGTAAATTAACAATATTATTACGTTCGTGTCACTAAACAAAAAGTGCTTAACGTTTGACGTTATCTCGCTTCATTGGACCAAACACTCGGAGAAAGTAAATTTATGAAAACTGAAGTTTTATTAAAATATACTTTTATACGGCTTGAAGCATGAAGCTATTTGCTTAAAAGTTTTTTTATCTCAGTCGGTTTCTAGAATTTCTCAATGCTTTTGAATAATTATTGCTTTGTTGTGCATAATAATATAGTGTCTATACCTAATCTAATTTTGATTGACAATTGGAATGTATGTAAATATTAGTATTGCAACCAAATACTAAACATGAGCATGCTCACCTGCGGTCTAATATCTGAAATAATTAAATTGCGTAGTCGATGCTACGAATCGGATATCCTCCTATAGCCGAAAAAAGTTAGATAGTTTAATAAACTCAATTATCTCGAATGCGGAGCAGAAACACTACACACAATATCATCTAGACTTCGAACTGGTCGAAGTACAACGAATGTGTGAACATCTTGTAGTAATTATATTCTGTGTTTCGCTTTCAGACGTGTACCGTTTCCGTGTACGCTGAAACGAGCTTTGAACACCGGAAGAATAATTAAAATAAGATTTCCGAAAATCAGAAACGTGTATGATAAACTATGCCGTCTGAATATCGAGTGCCGATGTCGTCGTCCGTATAGACGAAAAACTCGTTTGAGAATTTCAGGCTTACTGTAATCCGTCGACGAACTGTTTATTCTCGGGACGGTCGTTTCGAATTGAAAAAAAAATGCACTGCTATATATTTTTATTTTTTTTTTGGTCGTTGCACCGTTCTCGTAAGGATTAAAATTTCCATTAAACACGTGATTACGCGACTGTACGGAAATACTCGCTGTCGGGGAAACTTCGGCACTGTGAACCTATAAATATAATATGCATACGTAAACACTTCACGACAACGGCACGATTTCGCTCTGGAAACTGTTTTTGCTCTAACCTGACGCTGAAAATATAACGTGCAAAAGTCTCGTCCACGCGAACCGCTGGTCCGTGACACCTATGTGTATATTATATGCACACGAGGTTGATAAAGTGATAAAGGAAAAAGAATATAGTGTTCCGCAGACACCGTCGTCGTCGACGCCCAAGTACGGCGAGTGCGATAAACGAGCGTATAGATTTTAATCGTTGGCCCGGAACATAGTCATCAATGGGCATGCGTTTCTCTCTTCCCGTTCGCATCGATACAAGACCGTAATAGTTTTTCGATAAAGAGCTTCTCTTCTTCGTGGTGCGTGTACGCGTATGGAAGGAGAGAGAGAGAGAGAGAGAGGGAGGGATATAGAAAGAGCGAGAAAGACGCACAAAGATAACTGGCCGGGAAATAAAAAAAGAGACAAAACGCCCGTGGGCCATTAAGAGCTGCATTGTATTTTTAACGATTTCTCCGGACCGCATTATTGTGTTATACGACGTGGGACCTCACCGAAGACAGTCTCTGCGTATATGTGTACACAACAAAACGTTTAGAAGAGTATATACATGAACATATATATATATATTGTATATTACGCGCATCTTCCTATAATATTATAATATCTCCGACGATTTTCTTATCCACATAATCGTCCCGGGGAGAATTAATTACACTCGCGCGCGCGCACACACACACACCGAGGAGGGATGCTGCGCTAATTAAAATTAAATTATCAACGGGGTACTACGCGCACGCACAGGCGGATATACATCGTCTTCTAAATAGAATCCACTCCCGACGACGGTGGTGGGGGTTGTGGCGGTGGTTTGCTATAATATATATACAATATTATAATGTGCGTACAGACGTTTATTATTATAATAATTCATCAAATCGCGTTATGTGGGGTTCGAGTCACTTGACAGACATCATTATATTATGCGTGGGCATGCATTGTTAAACAGAGAGAAACTCGAACCACCGCCGTCGCAGATGATGACGATGATGATGATCACACGAACCGACCAGCCGCGCGTCGTACAAACATAAATACTCGACGAGCACACACAGTTTATGTACATCGTTTCTCTGCCAAGTCAAAAATAATAATGAAAAATCTTTACTGTCCATCGAGTTGCCGCCGCGCGTTCGCCCGTATGTTACGCGTGTGTGTTCTATTCTTGAACGTTTTATCCGATTACATGTGTACAGTTACGAACACGCGGCAGCCGTGTGCAAGAGGGGAAAATGTATAATGACTGAGAGAGATTAATTGAAAGGCGGGAGACAAGTGTCCGCGTGTCGGTCAATATACAATCGCCTTGCCCTTTTATTGCATTTTTCTCCGGTCACGTTCGGAGCCGTTCAAAATTTCGTATTTTTCGCACAGTGCTCACGGTTGTAACCTGCTCTTGCAGAGAACACCCTCGTTATCATTGTATTTGTGGTGCAATTGCGTTGCAATAACATGACAGATTTACGTTCAGGAATAATTCACGTCATTTGTTTTGGTGTGAATCAAATCTATTATCTATCCAACCTTAAGTGACCATATTGTCCATATTCCCTATGTTATGCTAGCTTTAATGTTAGCGAGTACAAAATAGCTCCAATAAAACAGACAATGTTTAGTTACTTTTTATTAAACGTTTCGCCAAGATGTATATTATTATGCATTATATTTACGAGCCACTGTATCCTCGAATTTGGTGTTGTCGTTAGTTACATATAATAGGGTAGTCACTAGTCAGAAAGTCATGATGTAACAAAAAGAGCGATCGAGCAGTATTCTTCGCAGGGTACGATTCTGGGTGAAATGCATACGCGAGTTTGCTTATATTTTGAAGTGTATACTTCGCGTTTTATCGTCTGAGTATATATAGTGTATACGTATATAAGTAATTGAAAAATGAACCATGGTAGTGGTTTATTTTGTGAATATAGATGGTAATCGTGTTTTCCAACGGTTAATGCGTGTATTGAAAACATACTGTATATGCTTGGAGTACAGCGCGCATATAACAAAATGTTCCTTTTTCGTTTCTCAGTAATCCAAACCGACTTATATAGAACCCTTAGATCACTGTATGTTTTCCAAACCTAAGTTTCTATTTCATCTTTAACTGTATAATTTTAAAACGTTTTTGATTTTTCAAATATTGGGAACAGGTATATCTAATAGTTAGAACCTACTTTGAGATATGAATCAATAAATCTGAAGTGGGGAGGGGGGCTACATTTTTTCTAGGAAGACGACAAACTTAATTTATTACATATTAGGTATTAGATAAATATTTTTCGACTTAATAATGAATTCGACAGTTCTGTTAGGTAACAATACTAGCAATTAAAATTATATTTTTAATTTATGAATATTATTAATTACCTACCTATTCCATTAAAAGTATTTAATATATTGAAAGTACAAAGGAAAGGAGCTATAATAACCCCAATGCCTCAATGCTTCTTTATTCTGAGTCTGTCTACTTAAGATTTCTCATTATTTGTTCTTATAAAATAATATGTATACCTATTAAAGTAATGCACTGCGTTGTACTACATAATATGTAGAAAATTATTTAAATTTTACCTGTGGTCTTGTATTTGTGAAATTGATCGAACCTCAACTATTTTATATATGTAGAGTAAGTAAACGTAGTATATGGTACAACAAATGAACATGTCAAAAGAATACGCTGTACGCTATTTGCAGATTATTGTCCGTATATACATATACACAAATTGATTAAAAGATTATTTATCGAGAAGTCGTCTCGTTGTAAATTGCTTTTTGATCACTGTCGCACCGAATAAATGAAACGGATAAGACATATTCGTTTATATTATGTACTATACATGGCCAACTGTAAAAAACGGGCCAAGCAATTTTTTTGTCATTTTAAAAAAATCGTTTTTCGTTCTACATAACAGGCGGCGTAAAAACGACCTGATCATTTGGTCGCATAAACGATTCATATGTCTTGTGTCGTGTTCCCGTAGAGCTTATATATATATATATATATATATATATATAGGTACGTTATTATGTGTCAGAACTACATATATACATACGTATATTATTCTACGGTCGCCCGGGGCCAAAAAGGTATAGTGTTTTTTTATATATATATTTTTTTAAGTATCGGCAATCGATTACAATTTTTTTCCTGCACAATCACAAACGTATCTACTCCTGCAGAACCATTTATTACCAATATTTCGGTATTTGACAAGGACTATTTCCTTTATATATATATATAATATAGATGCATTATAAACGAGGTCAGATATTCAGCGTTTGCGTTTGTTGTTTATCGACGACTCTTTCGCTTCAATATTGTCACATGAGTTTCTGCATTACACTTATAATATAATTAATATTATGCAATGCAGAAACACGAGCGACAAAGTTTAATAGGTAGGAATTTTACTGTTTGACCGGTTCTGTAATTATCGAGTATATATTTTGAATCATTCTTTAAACGGGCATATTTTATTTGATAACCGAGTAAATTTGGCTAAGTATACTGTAATTTAATATTCAGGGCGTATTTTTTACACTGATGTCGTGTTGCCACAAAGGTGGTCGACTCGAGGAAATGAGTTCGTTAATGATGACCAGTCACAATTGGGCATGTGTGCATAAGTATATAAAGAAAAATAAATAGGGAAGAGAGTATAAGAGTACTATAAAAGGGTGTTTGCTCAGGTTTTTTCATTAAAAATTAAAACGATACGTCGGTGAATTCCCTAGTGAAAACGTATACACAATAATGCCCAATTGACAACTGTGGTCCCATCGGGTGTCCTCCGGCGTGTATTTGGCGTTTGAAAATTATCCGATCGTTGTATTACAATATTAAATTATAGGCTGACGATAAATTTTGATTTTAAGAATTTCATTGGCGACGATAATTAGGGATATTGCTCTCGGACCGGCGCGACAGATGTGACCGGGCCACAGACGTTTTTATTCGCGGATTTAATGTACAATATGTATAATTTCATTTGGGTTGTATTTATCGAACCCTTCGAAAAGACCTTCTTATTGGTAACGAAAATTTTCGAGTTGTTTTTAATCGTTATTATAAATAATATATTATATATACCATGTAATACATACGAGTTATAATATGTAGTATGTACGGCTTATGTTATAATATAAATGTCTACATCATAAATCCGCTTATGAGATATTTGTTTAGATAGTCGAGGCAAACCGATCTACCAAATTTATGTGTGTGTGTATTTATGTATTTATATGTTTATTGTATGCGATACCGTGGGGATGACAACGAAAGGGAAAGCTTGAAAATCACATTTGATAGAAATTTAAATGAAGATTCGACGCTGCTTGTGGGGCCTGTTGTGCGGAATGCTGCAGTAGCTTAGTGCGAGCGAATATGATTATTAAACGCTGCGGGGAATTGTGTGCATATAACCAAAACGATTTTGCCGTTATTTCACTTAATTGTTTATATTTATAAAATTGTGACTGGCACAATGCCCAGAGAAATTAATTTTGTATTGTTCGTTGAAACTTTTATATATATATACCCTTGCACTACCGGTAATTAACAAAACGTATAATAATCCCACATGGCATTTTGACTTTTTCATCTTGCCATTTAAACTTTAAAATTAGAAATAGACACTGGAATTTTTTGTTTTACCATTATGATAAATGATGAGGTACCAAATGATAATGATAATATATTTATACATTTTATTATTTTTTAAGGAAATTTAATTTATTTTTACATAAAGTAATTTATTTTAAGTTTATTAGTATTTGTAATTTTTCAATGAACACTTATTACTTAATATTACCATTAGTATTTCGAACATATTTAAAGTTTCGATATTGTATAAGAAATATATATATATATAAATACGTATATTGTTATTTACTGTTAACCAAAGACTAACGATCGCCATTATACATCAAGTACCTAATGGCGTTTTACGAAAAATTATTTATAATGGGGCCAGTCCGAACGACAATTTTTCATTTTTTTATTTGTAAAAATATGATATTTATGAAAATTATTATTCCTATTTTTTTTTTATCACGCAAAACAGAAATATTAGAATTTTGTGAGTTATTACTTTTTAAACGATACCTATAATAATTTATTATTGAACATTTCAAACGCAATCCTCGAATGACATATTTATATTTTATGATATATAGTGTAATATAAAATAATATCCAATTAGTTCTGTAGAAAACAAAAAATCGTTTGAAAATTATTAAAACATAAAATATATTATCTATTCATGTCATATAATAATATTATGTATCTATACCCTTCAAAATAAATAGTAGTTTATACGTCGTGTTAAGACACTTAATTTAATAAGCCATCATTTATGTGTGATGTGCGATCCGTATACGCATATTATTTTAACAACGTTATAATATTATTAGTCATTAGATACTGTATAGGTAAATGACATAGATTATGCATTGGTTCGCTATTTTTTTTATTTCATGACTCTTAAATAATATACAACACCAATAAATATTAAATTAAGTCATTATTAAGTATTGATTAGATAACAACTTAAATCAGTTGGTTTTTTTAACAAACGAAATAGCGCTATGTATATACTATGATTAAAATAGGTTCTGTGTAAATTTATAAATATTTGGTTAGGTTAGATAATCAATATTTATTTAAATGATAAAGTGTATTTAAATGTATTTTTATAGTTGTTATATGTATACGAACAGTACAAGTAGCAACTAGGAATTGTATATTTTGAAATTCCGTTTTTTTTATCCCTTAAATTACACGTCAAGTATTAAACAATTTGCATACGCCATCATGTTTTTAGTCATTAATAATGCGTTTGTAATTTTATGCCTGGAACGGTTTATTTTCGTTATTTAAAATATTTTCGTTCATAGAGAAATATCCATCCCCTCTGTAAGTGGTATTGTAACGAAGGGGCGTGTGATCATTAGGTAACAAAATAATTAAAATATAAATTAGATTACTACAACATTGTTGTGTGATGCTTGGTACAAAATAATTATTAATTATTGTATATTCAAACAATAATATAACGACCAAAATGTATAATTCAATTTAAAATGATATATTATCAAAGAGAGAAAACCAGGAATTTAAACCCAAATTCAAATTATTCGACGCTACGTCCTCGTCAAACAGATGTATGCAATGACAGTGATTGGTCAATACTTCATGTTTCTTAATAGAATTTAGTGAATATTCTGTTTGAAAATCATTTATTCATAATTGCGACAGGTATAAATATTCTGTAGGATTAAATTAAAATTAAGTTGGAAAATTATTTGTCATAGTTTTGTGTTTTCTTGTGGATCTTAAACAATTAAAATTCTTCTATAAAAATATAATTGAATGTAGATATTTTAAACATCATGATTTTAAAAACACAAATTACTATTATTACTGCTTTGCAATATTATTATATATTGTACAGCGCTATTATTATATCGTATTCTCATAGAACCGCTTACATTTAGCTCTCAGCATTCTAGAAATAATTTTCTTGCATTGTAGACTATAACACAAAAATGTTTCAATAACAAATTATATTTATTAATAATTAAAATTAAAATCTATTAAGTTAAATCCTTGGTTAAATTTTCCTTAATTGTCTACCATGTACAATTACTAAAGTATACTATATTATACCTTTAAAAACCTTTGAACCTTTTAAAATGTTGAAGTTAACTAAAATATGACCCTTTAAGTGCTACTGTATAGTAATTATATGCTATACACAACAATGTTCTTTAGAGAATAAATAAATTGTCTTCAGACCTATATCGTCTTACTCTCCGTACCCGAGACAATCCGCTCGAGATTATTTATTTTACTTGTTTATTACAAAATGGGATCATGCTCCAACAAACGTGTTTTCTTTTCATAGAAAAAAAAATATGTACCTATATAATATATATATAAACACACAAGTGTATATAAACCCGTATAGATTTATGAGCTTAATAAAATAGCATCTTTCTGTTTTCGTACTAAAACCTAGAAAATATTTTTAAACGAATAAGCAGTACTTCTATAGTTTTAGTATAGCTCTCGAGTATTAAATATATTCCTTGGTAACCATTAACCAGCTAATGGTCTTAAATATGGTTATATATTTTTCTAGATAAAATAAAATATGATTGGGTACGATATATCTATTATAAACACAGATATAATAAAAATTAATAATATATCTAGATAAAGATCAATATTAATTGATAAAACAATATTGTTAAGATCTATTCAGGCGGGACATTGACACAAGTTAAGTCTTTGTTGGCTTTGTTTCTCACTTAATAGTAAATACCTACTTATTATTATTATTATTTTTTTCTAAACGGTATCGATAGTATGTGTGTGTACGGGGTGGGGAGACTACGGGACATTACTTCCACTTCATAGAAAATAAATAATATCTATTATTATTTGTGTGTGTAGTATTGTAATAATAATAGTATTCCGATAAATATATTACTATGCCATATAAAATTGGTTTATTTTATTATCTGTTATTTATTATCAAATAGTTCAGTATATATTCTATACAAAAATGAATTCCTTTAAAACATATCAAACCTATTTTAAAGATTTAATAATTAGTTAATACAAATATACAATAAATTAGTGCGTGATTATCATAAAATTTCCAATGTAATATAGTATTATCAGTTTCCAGACTTTCTACTGCAGCCTGTAAACCGCAATTATTATTGTAATAAAATAATTACGTTTAGAATTATTCAAGAATATTATTAAATATATAATTGTAAGTACAACGATGAAATTATTATAATAGTATTGTCTTTCGGCATTCAAATATATTGATATAGCTGGTCCATAGTATTATAAAATATATCATAATATATTACTATGTTTATCATGGATGTACAGTAATTGCTATATGTGTAGATATATATAATTATATAGTAAGTATGTAGTACACAAGAAACTTCTTTATAACATCATGTTTAATATTTTTGTTATAATTGTATTTATTTGTAACTTTGAAAATTGTATTTTTTTACAAGTACAGTATACACAATTAAGTATATGTTTCATATTACAACTAATAACGAGAAGTTATAAGATATTAAAAATTTGTTTGTACTGTAAGAACAAAGCATACATTTCATTCACCCTTTTGTGTATAAATTGATCGAGTTTGTCTTACACGAATTGGTACTCAGTGCCCGGCAGAGTTGTAAATCTATCTTGAAGCCCATTAAACTTATTAAAATTAAGTTAAACAATGGACTATAAAAAAAAAAAAAAAAATGTTAACTTCCTAATTGTATCGGTTCGAGAGTGACATTTACGACAATTCAGTATTAGCATAAAATATGTGCAGTCGGGTTTTATACCATGTTTATTATAAAAAGAAGTTCCGGTTGAATTATCTCTAAAATAAACTTGTAAGTAGCTATATATAGGTATAAATTATAAACGTAAATTAAGTTTATAATACACTACAATATTATTATTTTATCTGTTCAACGCTAACGCACTTATGTAATATTTGTAGTGAAGTCAAAATCATTAAATAGTTTTCCATTGATATAGAGTGAAACTTCCAATTAACGGTCACCGAAGGGACCATAAATAATGACCAATATTTAGAGGTGACCGTTAACGGAAAATTTTACTATATTATTAATTAAGTATAATTATTATAACGTCCGTGCGAATTGAAAAGGAAAAAAATCACGTATAGGTTATTAATTTATTATAGAGTTTTATACTTTTTATGTACATGTATTACCAATATATATTTATATATATTTTCATACCTACTTATATGCATCGGCTTAGAAGTTTAGATTATCTGGACAAATGTAAAGAAAAAAAACCATATGAACTTAAACAAATACACACACTTTATAAAAGTTTTCTCAATAATGGATATCTCCATGTTTAGATAGTTGACATTATTAAATCACTATCACTGTTCGCTATTTAAACTATAGGAGTTTCACGGCAATATAATTTTATATTTAAATAATAAAATTGCTATACTACTGCCACTATTAGAATTCGTGCCTGTTATCCAAGACTATCGAATATCGTAGCTCATCGTTTGCGCCACGTATCTATGTCAAAATATCGTAGGTACATAATTTATTGCATACATTTAATATATTACCATTAAACTATCGATTATCTCGTAACTTAAATTAAATACATAATACGTAATACACTTGCAATATTTTTTCCTTCATTTTAGTTTTGAAGTCGTGTTAAGTTTTAAAATAATCTTATTTTGATTTATAGATAATAATATGCATATAATATATATTATGTTTATGTGTATGTTTAAACACACAGATAATCTGTGACAGATTTATCTTATTTTTAAACATTATCAATTATAATTATATCATCATTTGTATGGTAAAATATTCATAACATTTTTTTATTTTATAGTTTTTACTTGATAGACCAAACATGTTAATTAAAGTCATAAAAAATATAAATCTAAACTAATTAGTTTTTTTTTATTTAAGTTAGAAAAAAACAAAACTTTTAATATGATCACAATTCATATAATATAGTTATTTTAATTATTTGGGCAATAAAGTATGGCGTACATGATTCAGTGAAAATAGTTAAACCGAATAAAACGAATTTCATTATTATACCTATATATTGCGAGTACTATGTATAATGTACAGGCTTTTAGTGTCAGCCGTTCGATTCATATTGTTGTGCTGCATTGCGACGGAATTTCGTCCACAAATCTCGATCAATAATCAACCGTTATAGCATTACCGTTTATAAGTGTGTATTTCATATTATTGTATATAGTAGTATTGCGCGGTGATGAACTGATAATCTTGATCACCTCCATCCGTGCTGTTCATTTCCCGCAGATTAGGCACCGAGTGACTTCGAGGGACACGAAGTCAACGTATTTTATTATTCACAGGCTCTTTGTAGAGACAGGCAATTTACTTAACTCTTTACGATCGTTATGTAGAAATTAAAATTCAATGTATACATTATACGTATTACACATAATATAAATATATTTAATTTATTTATAATTTTCAATATAATATAGATTTATAGATAATATATGGGTTAGTTTGGAAAAACATGTGCGTTTGGGTGTAATATAACACCATGATGTAACGGTGATTCGTAAAATGTGCTCGATATTAATTATCGGAACGTTACCCGTATTTTAACGAACATTAAACGATTTTTGTGTACATACTAACATATATACATACTGTGATAGTTTCGCACAGACTAGCGGGCCCGTGCCCCAAATAACCTCACAATACACTGCGTCAAAAATATAAACAAATATTTGTACCTACATATTACTTACTGATTACCAGATAGCCGCTACCTATATCACTTTATTATATATATCTATGGTATATAGGTACCAAATACTATTAATCATTTTAAAATTATTACAAAATATGAAATATGACTCGGAATGGTAACAACACATAACGTCTAAAATTACATACATATATTATGTACGTTATGTTATCTACAATCTACTGTTGGTGTAAATTATTATAAATTTACTGACAAGTTCGGTTATAACGAAGGAAATATCGCGTAATTTTATTTGAACTAAATGGATCCCCAAAATTAATCTTAAAAAGTTCAATATTTTCATTTTTTTGACTGGTCTGCAGGGATTCTCTTGTGGAATCTGTGTCGGTAAAAATTACCATTTATACAATGTTATATTATTTTAAAAATATGAATTTATAGCTATATATATATACATTTTTTTTTATTTATTGTCTATTGGTGTATTTTATTTCCATAATATGTAATAAAATAAATGTTATTACGTTAGAACACTCAGAACTAGTCAGAAAAAAATAATACACGATTAAATTAATCTAGTACATGATGTTTTTTTAAAAAGTAACTCCATAAACGGAGTTTGTTGTATTACGTAGAATGGTCGGTTTGATCAAAGCCTTAATATAACTGTTGTAATCCTCCATATAGTGTCTATATAGTGTAAATTACTGCAAGACAATCAAAATATTTAAAGCGTAGTAGATCTCTCTGTGTATAAAATAATATTATTGAAACATAATATATTATATATACGTTTCGACTATTCCGAGTTCTTTTAATTGTTCTCAACCGCGCGTGCATATCTAAACTAAAGTAATAATCATAGCATTTAATAAAAAACAAATAAATAATACTGATCATGTCCGAGTTAAATTCCGAGTGATATCTCTGTGTGATCTTCTATGCAGCCGCGGTACATCCGTTTGTTCGCATAATTCCGTTTACCATTGTCGGTGTCATGCGTGGCTAAAATTACGTGCATAAAAAAATTGCACGCGTACGTATTTTAATAATAAATAATAATGTATTGTTATCTGTAAACGATAGAAGACGACGCTATATTAACGATTACGAGTGTTGTAATTTGAATATTATGTGTTGTTATAATGGAGGTACTCAGCAAGTTAGAAATTGTAATCTAAAACGTAGGTACATACTTGTATATATATATATATATATATCGTGATTATGAGAAAATAATATGTGTATGTAACTGTGAAATCTGACATCTTGCGATAGTTAGGTACTTAAAACCAATTACTATACATACGTTATACAGAAACAGAAAGTAATTGTCTGACATATTATTATTTTGTTTGAAGTGAATATCATCCTGTCGTCGTAGATATATATATTAGTCGTATTTATACCTATAGTCTTTTATATTGTATAAAATACTGTTCATATAATATAATACACAGTCATACAGATAATTTGTTATGAACGGGAATATTAGTCGACGTGACTCGTGTCTATGACACATTTCGAGATATTTCACGTTACATGCATACATCTATTATAAAGGCACTAGGCAGAGAGTATTTCAGCTGACGCTTAACTGCAAAGAAACGTCAGAAACAAAAACGGCGTGCAATACAGTTTATACAGTTGTTTCCACCCTCAAAATTTTGACACGTCTCAACTACGTTGTTAAAAATGTATTATCTTGGACACTGTAGCAATTGAACGCGCATTACTTACGTCTTATATAATATTATATATATCTTCAAATCTCAAAACGCTTTAAAATTATCAGTTTCAACTAATGGTTCTATTTTATTACATGGAGACATATTATATGTACGTAAATAAATTATTTTAGCATCGATTCTCTAACGGCAAAACGTATAATAATCTCAAAATAGCTTTAAAATATTATTTAGAATTTCGTTGTTCAGAAAATATTAACTGCTTTCCTTTGCATACTTATGTGACTTATATAATACTATGTTAAAGTTTTTCCGTATAGTCTTAGAAACAACCATGTTAGTACTATATTATTATAATGATCCATGCCTTTTCTATATTGGAGAATGTAAATTATAAGTATTTCATAATATTATAATGTCGCGTTAGCATGAAATAATGTGAAGTATAAAAAGAGCTTGGAACGTGAAAACTATGCCAAAAACATTTGTTAGTAGACGATGGGACTGAATTATTTCGGGAAGGGTCTCTGCTAACAATGTTTATTTATTTCTTATAAATATATATATATATATGTATACGTCATGTAGGCATGTAAATCATGTACACACACGTACCTTATGGATCCTCTTAAAAACTCGAACCATTGCCGATTTGTACAGCCAAAATGACCTAAGTGCAATACCTTGTATGGGGGAGGGGTGCGTTACTAGGCAACGTTCATGTGACTCTAAGCCGTATTGCACGCACGCCGACCATACGAAATCGGCTAAACACTATATAAAACATTGTTTGAGCCAACTTTTCGTGCCCACTCTAACGTAAAGTTTAAAATTGTGCAACAATAATGGCCTATACCCGTAGACGGTTAATTATATCGTTAAAAACATTTTTACAGTCAGTTGAATCCACATACGTTATACACATCATGGTTTATCGCTTAGGTTAAGGTAAGTACGAATAATAAGCTTGGATTAAGATCCCGTGACTTAAATTATTCAAAAACCTACATTTTTGGAAGTATTCTCTTGAAATTATTATGATCCTAAATCTAAAGTATAATACTTAAAAATTCAACAAAAAAATCAGAATTTAATAAATTCTTATAAAAGGAAAAAATGGATGCAAGTACGCTTGGTAAATCAGCAATTATCTCATATATTATATTTATAAATATGCATCCAAGTATTTTGTTCAATATTGTGCTGTACCAAATAGATGATATCTACAATTATTATAATTTTATGTTTGTTATTTTTACCGTCAAATATTTTTTTCAAATTCGTGTTCCTATATGTATAGGATACAAATAATTTGGGACATCTGATATCTTCACAAAAATTTCATGTTGTTAAAAAAATAAAATAATAATAAAACTAGTTAAAAAAACTAGTTTATTTTCTTTATAACGAATATTCTGTTTCTTATCAGTAAAAGAAATCGTATTTTTATACAGTCGTTATATTAGAAGATAATCGTAGAACTGCCTTGAAATTATATATGTTATAAAAAAATTTAAATGCGGCACCAAAGCCGCCCTGGATTTTCTAAGTGACGAAACAAATATCAGAGATCTTACAGATAAGAACGTGTTTAAGAAAAAAAACTAACCAATAGTGGTAGATTACATGCTGGCAAATTAAATGACCGTTGAAATAAAACGAACTGTCACTTCGTCGGCTGCTGTAGCGAAAAGTAATAGTGTCAGGTAGTCTGCGGGTTATTTTTTATAGCACAACCACACCGACTACTAATATTTTGTGATGTCTTGAAAGCCGTTTTGCGAGATATGACCGAGATGCAATAAAAAAAAAAATGAATAATATTCCATACATTGTGTGAAAAAAAAATGAAAAAAACAATCGCGATGTAGTGTTGGTCCTTTATTTTAATTCTTTCGGATGAGAAACTATTACGATCATAATATAATACACAATAAGTGCGACATATTTATTTATTATTATTTTTGGCCGTTTGTCATCGAATTACATTTTTGTCACTCGCACATTATTAATAATATATTATTCTTATAATTAAAAAAAAAAAAATACACAACGCAATTGCGTATACAATCCGGGAAGTTGGAAGTCTGCCTTAAGGTTTTTGACGTATACATGTTCTACAAGAAAGATCACATATATATATATACATCTCTAAACGACTTTGTATACGTCATTTACGAATAACTTTGTTTCTCTATAGGTACTATATAATACGGATGATGCAATATTAAGCGGTCGATGGTAAACAGTTGTCTTTTTTTTTGTGTATATTATATGTACTATAGGTAAAATCGATCTATACCTATAGGTATCTATAGGGGTCTATCTATACATTAAATACTATACTCGTATGGACTGTTGGAGTTGGTGCATCCTGATCCATTTTTCATCTCTACTCACGGGGGTAGGTTTTACTTTATTGCTGAAGTAGCGGGGGAGGAGGTTCCTGGCGGTGGCAAGGTTAAAAAAAGGTAAATGTGTATACTTTTGGCCACGCACAGAACGTCTACCGTCTACGAGATTTGTGTGCCACATTGTGTGCACTGTGTATGGTGCGTGTACTTAAATATATATACGTCGGCGTATTGATTTTTCGCCGAGGGTAGACGCCAGCGGCGGCGCCGACGGTCTCCGAACCACCATCGTCGTCGTCGTCGTCGTTACACGCTCTGCACGTCGTCATCTTCATAGGCGGCGTTTTCGGGACGTAAAAAAAATATAATAAAGGTGAAATACTGAAAGCGATGTAAAATATCGCTGAACGTAAAAACGTGGTTTAATACCTACCTACCTGTAGTAAATATATATATATATATATATATTATATATGTACTTACACTACACACACTTGTACTATATTTCACTGGACACTGACTCGTATTGTCTAATTAGATTTATATATATTATATATAATATAACATAAAGTCATACTCACGTGAATATAAAGTTTAGTATACTATGCAAGTATTTAATGTAATTACAGAATTATTTATAAAATTAATCATTCGATTGCTTTGCATGTTGCACCTGGTTTCCTAGATTACCTGATCTTACGCCGTGTAATTAGGACCTTATTTTGGGAATATTTTAAAGATACTGTTTAAGGTGTGTACCACCATCATTATCAACTACAAAAGAACTAAAAAAATTGTGAAGTCAATTACAACGGACTTGCGTGCAATAAATTTGAGTTCTGATTAGATATCGTACGTGTAACTTAGTGAAGTAACATATAACATTTATAGGTATCATTCAATACATTTAAAATATTATTATCTTATTAATGCATAAGTATTTATCATATTATATTATTCCTACATGGAAACATTTTGAATATTCCTGTATTAGTACGCATCGTGTTTAAACTTCAATATTATACAACTTACGGTGGCGCGTAATAATTATTAACAACATGAAGCGTGTAAGTTTTTTGTTATTTTTTTTTCAAAACTAAGTACCTATTATATATATTTAATATTTATTTGTATTTGCTCGGTCGTGCGCATCGTCGTATCGCCGGTAAATCCGAAGTGATAAAGAGGTTAGGAGGTACTTCCTACGTACCTGTTATTATATAATATAATATAATATATTAATATACGTATGTATATTATTGTTATTATTATTATTGCATTTTCCAGTCATGTTTTTTACTTGTACTTTTTACACGTACTGTCGAATTCGTTTTGCGGATTGAGACTAATATCCAACCTAGCGACTTTCGTCTTCTTTTGCAGTGTAATATTATATATTCTATCGTTTAAAGAGCGTCCAAAAATATTTATATAATGTATACTATAGCTATATTATTATATCCCAGTCTTACGCTCACTACGCCACGTTTATTGCTGGTGTTCCCAAGTCAGTAATTATTACACGAAACAAACAGTTTAATTAATGAATATCACTCTAAATTATATTCCTTTAAAAAATTACACCTATTATAATAAAACTCATTACTAATAATGAGATCATGTTCTGCTGAACTATAAAGAAAAATAAGCTTTACGACCCCGAAATAAGGAGACTATATAATATGCGCGTATATTATAGATAAGTATTACTTATGTTTTATTTTGTTAATATTATTCCACTGTATCGTTTATCAGAGTGTATACTGTGTATTAATAGTATTTTACTTACTGAGCAATAAATGTTTAGTCACTATAATTCATTAAACCTCTCTTTATGATTTGAGTTGTACGTATAAGGTCACAATATGTCAATATATGGCATTATGAGTCTATAAATGTATTTACCTTGCTGACAATTATTATAAAACAATATGAGTTATTTTTTTTTATTAAAAATTATATAATAAAGTGAGAGCAGAGTTCATTGTAAAGAACCCGAGAGACTATTTCAAAAAATAAATATACTAGCAGACAATTTGATATTATTTTGCCGAAAATGTAGAATACACACGGCGTACCGCCGTGTGTCGCGTTATAAATTATTCCGAATAAATGTTTACGTTATCAGAGTCTTTTGGTTGAAGGTCATAGTATCTCTTAGTGAATTTTGTCTTCACAAAATACATTTTTTATTTTAAATCTGTTATAGGCACATTAAAATTATTACTTCTGATATACCAATTCTGGGAGTTTAATAATATTTTTTCAAGCTTTTTGTGTACTATAAATGAACCACCGCGGTGTATTAAATTTAACGAAAAGCAACTAACTTACAAACAGCTAATAATATATGATTTGAGTGGACGGGTGCGGCAATATTCGGGGCAGTATCGTGATATGTTACTATTTGGTATTTATAATTTATAATAAATCAAAAACCGTTCGTTTCACTCGGTGGTCTCGTTATATCTCGGCTACGGCCTCTTCGCAATGGGGGATGATTCGTCAAAATAAAATCGGGATCATAAAATGCACCCCCGTTAAACCTTAACAACCGTGGCACACTGCATCTCAACGGCGTCCTACACTTGCAGTACATACTACACTGTACGCCTCGTATAATAATAATATACACGGTCGATGTGTATGCGTACTGCGTATATATATATTATACATATATAATAAAATATTATTATATATATTCACTGTATGCGTGCCATTGTACTCTCCGCAGGGTAGTCCATAATATTCCAAAACAGAACTGCACGGTCTACGTACGTTTATGTATATAATACGCATAATATATAATATTATATATATATTCGTGTACGAGCTGCCTTCGGTGGAATGCGTGTCGTTTTTATTTCTTTTTTCGTCCTCGCCACTATTGTTGTGCGTTCTATTCATTTTTTTTTTTAGTCTATTTTTCGTCCCCTCGTAGTGTATATTATTATTGTAGTCGTCGTTATTATCGTCATGTGTGCAACGTATGTATACCATATATGGTATAATACCGCGACGTCTCTGTTTGAAAATGTTCAACTCCGAATATTATGAATTTTGGCTTCCTTCGACGAGCCTCTATATAGTGCAGGCGCCACCGGACCCCGGGTGAGGTTTTGCGTCCACGACATAATATACAAAGATCATGTCTGTATGTTACAATGTATACTGTGGTTATGCATTACGTCGTGTTAACTGATGCGATTTTAATATATTATAAGTACCTATACAATTTGGCCGTGGCTCAGTGACGTGTAGCGCCCTACGTATTACCTATATAGGTACCGAATAATATTATATCGATTTACTGTATCTTATCGTATCCGCCGCCACTGTCGCGGTTATCGATTAATTAAATCCTGAAATAGGAAACCGGTGTTTAATACGCGCTCCACAATCTTCGTCGGACAACACCTGTTTGCGCCACCGCCTCTGGCAGGTGTATAACCCTTCCGCCCTACCTGCGCGCAGACAGTGTTATATAGTGCATTTCTTTATTTTTCGACCATATATTATACTCATATAGGAGGTGTATAGATTATAGATATATTTTTTTTGTATGACCCAATGTTATATTTATTTATACGTTCGTTTTTTCCCTAATATTTTTTTAATGCAATATGCAAATGTTATTTTATTTTTGTCTTACCGCCCTCACGGCATCGAAAATTTTTAAAACGAAAAACAATCGTGAAGAGCAGACATAACGTAATAACGCTAATCGGCCCTGCGGCTGTTTGTTCTTCATCGTTCGTATTTGTACCCATCTTCTCTCGCTGTCTCTCTTGCGGTGTGTATAATATTATACGTACCAATATTCAACGAATTTTCTATACACACACAATATGTAACATCACAAAGCTGTGGCATGTACCTTTAGGTTTATATATTAATATTTTGTGCGTGTATACGTGGTATTCGATTTTATTCAGTGGAGATGGGATTTGCGGACGATAATACGTTCTGTTTCATGTTTACGTTTTCTTTCTGCCAAAACCCTTTTTTTTGCATGCATGCATGCATGCATTCATTATCATCTCATTTTCCACACATACAAGGTGGGAGGTGCAGTGGTCTCCAGTATACAATATACATATTATACGGCACGATCACGTTTTCACCGGTATATATACATGGAAATCTCGCCGGACAAGAGAGGCTTGAATTTAAATTTTCGTAAGTAGATAGTATATCTACTATTATACGTCCGACGGGACTTCGGGTGCATAAATAAATACTTTTCATATTTTGTTTTTTGTTTCGTGACAACGTTTTTCTTCTCTCCAATAGACATAAACGTGTTATTAAAAAAGTTTCAACGGTATAAATTACAACTTTTTTCTCGTAACGTTGTTTTATCAAGACAGTGTTATATTTTTTCTCTAAAATCCGTCGAAATAGAAACGACGCCACCACAAATTTTCGCCTTCGCGGACGTCGCGGGATTTACTATACAACGATGATAACTGTGTCCCGACGGCGGTATTGCGGTAGGATTGTATGCGCGTGCAGAAATTGATAAAAATCACCCGAGGTTATTTTTTTCTCGCATCGCCAGTCTCCCTAACGCGTATTGATGTACAAACGCGTTCCGAACATCTATCTCACAAATACACGAAAACTCCATCAGATCGAACAAATCGTATTCGTCGCACGTACTATTATCGTACGTTTTTGTGCCGAGTGGAGGTGTATAATATACTATATACCAGGGTAATTTCAAACAAAATCCACAGCGTATTAAACCCGTATAATTTGGTAATCTCGAAAACCGTCCTGTGTGTCGTCAGCTGCTGCATACGCGAGAATCGGAATAAAAATCTAGTTTCATAAAAATCCGTTCGTGTTCTCACTCGGCTCGCATAACACACACACACATAGAACATGATAGGTATAAATTATGTCTATCTATAATATATATTTTTTACAGATATATATGAGTAGGTGCGTACAGTGCAGCTGGTGCTAGTGCGTCTGACCAAATAGCGTATTCTCCGTATAGAGTTCGATTCGAGTGCTTAATGCATTTATTATACACACGTGAATATGTATTATATATATATATATATATATATATATATATATATATATATATATATATATATTACATGCAGTATAGCAGTGATCTCAGCAGAGATACAAATGACTGTACAGCATTATTTGTGTTTCAATGTTAATAATAATTTATACACGATAGAACGCGGCGCGTGGTTGAAACATTAGTGCGCGAAAAACATAAAACAAAATCTCAGGGCCTATATTATAGTTTAATAATATGTAATATGCATACAATTTTTTTTTCGAAACCAGTTTTCACATAGCGTAAATCATGTTTTCACGAAAACCTGATTTTTAACGTATTAACATTGATGTTAAATTAATTACATAACATTAAACTATTATGAATATAACTTGTTTGAAAATTGTATAATAATTATGTTGTACGTTTAAATGATTTAAACAACAAAACATTATATAGGACATAACGCAAATAACGCAATTAGTTCCTCGGAGTTAAGTTTAGTCGTGTTCATTTACAAATACATAATATTATTGTACTATATACAGATGACATACAGTATTAATTTAAAGACAATAAATCGATTTGTATAATATAGTACAATGAAATACGTCGTATTCGTATAATATATAATAATATTATGTAGGTACCTATTTGTTTATGTATTTTTATAATATATTTAATATTATTGCTAAGTATTATTATAATATTATGTTACGTGGTTATTGTTAATAAATAAGCCGAAACGTACAAGCACCGATGGCCGTAGGAAGTGATGTATTATGTATGAAGCAAAAACTAAACTATAAACTGTTTACCTATACGCCGTTCCCCTAAGTAAAAACAATGAGCGACAAATGTGACGCTCTAAGTGAGTGCAATCGTCAAAAAAATGTATTAATAACAAGTGTTCATGTACAGACAGATTAAACATTAAACTGTACGTTTGTATTATAATATAACAATGTTTGATTCAAAATTGTTATCTGGAACACACGTGGTGGATTTAAATTCGATATTAATTACAGCATGCATTAATTGTATAAATAACATGATGTATATGAAACATACATACTTTAGGCACTACCACATTTCGCATTATAAATTATAATAGATCCGTACTCACTAAATATATGTTTCATTTGGTTCTATTATTATAAATAGTTTTTGCGGTTGTACTGACAAACTCGAATGGGGTATATATTTATATGGTATTATATATGGCGATTGAAATTTTAATTAGTCATCGCAATAGGTCGTGTCCCGAACATAGCGTTACATACACTCGCGCGCACACGTACTACACGTGCGTTGCGTATATAAACCTATAGAAATAAATTAAACGGCACAGCAAAAGTTTTCCATAATTTCAATTTAAAATCTGTTTGTAGTTTGTACGATATCATTATTAACCGAATGTACCTACGATATCATTACATTACATCGGATTTAATCTACGCGGCGTTCTGAAATAAATTAACGGTTTGACGGTTTCGCAAATGCATACTAAAAACAAACTTAAATAATAATTATTTAACCGGCCAGCGTCTAGCGAGGGATGGCTACCTGCTCTACACCACAACTATGTAGCTAGGTTTATTGCGTTACGGTACAATATTATATAGTACATGACTAGGTATCCACGTAAAGTGTGATTAATAACAACCGACCGATATAATAAATGTACCACATTTCTCCGTGTATATTTTATGTCAGTGGTAGTGACAAGTAATTCGGACAAAAACTTTATTACATCTTCATTCGTATATAATATATCGGGTGATCCATTTAACTTATATGACACTTATAATTACAAAACTATTAACATTTTTGTAAATATTGTTTTTTCTATATTCAGTCGTGAAAACCCCATTTTTTTTTTTATATTTATTTATTTACTATTTTCTCTATCATTTTTTAATCGTTTTACTTTTTTTATTCCAATATACATTTTTAATTTAATATTTCAAAGTAGAATATTGTTTTGAGTACTTTGGTACATAAATATCAAGTTTTGAAATAATAATTCATGATATATAATTGGTATAAGTATTTAAAGTTTTGTTGAACAGAATGAAGTGGTACATATGTAATCCATAAAATGTTGGTTCACTACTCCGCTTGTCTAAACTTTAAATATTAAATTTATATCTCTATAACAATTATTACGAATATAAACTTCTTATCCAAAATTTTATATTTATGTATACCAAAGTATCTACTATAAAATATATTTTGTTTTGAAATAAGAAATTATCGAAATACTGTGAATAATATTCTGCTTCGGAATATGAAATTAAAAATGTATTGTTATCATTCAAAGAAGTAATTAAAAAAATTTATAACGATAAAAAATATATTTTTTTTCTAAACATTTTGTTTTGTAATGTGACTTAATATTATGTAAAAGAAATATTTTCAAAAACGTTAGTGTTTTCTCTATTGTTTTTTGAAATAATGAGTCTTTTACGATAAATGTTTCACCCAATGCTTGTAATAAGTAAATAAATATATAAATGTATATTTTTGAGTTCAAACGTTTTGGAGTAACACGAGATCTTCCATATTTGATGTCTTGTGGCTACAACCGTATAGGTTATTTTGCTGTGTGAGATATAGTTTTTCGAATAACAGTAATGTTCAGCTGTATAACTCAGTGGAGCGTACGAACGATTTTATTTTACGTAGAGGTTGATTTTGTTGTTTTTTTTTTTATATCAAAGCCTGTATTCGAAAATACCCAAATCAATACAGTTTTAGACAAAAAAAAATATATATAGTGTCATTGCTAGTTAGGGATGCCATAACTTAAGCACATGCACCGTTCCTTCGAGTGACACTATGTGAACTATATATCAGGTGATCCGTTTAACGCAAGTTACTCATTATTTTAAAAACTATCAACGCTTTTTAAAATATTTCTATTAATAAACCACTTTTCTAAAATTTGTTTTTTACAGATCGAAATACATTGAATAATAATACTCGTATTGAATAATAAATCTATGTAGGTATACATTTATTTTGTAATAATAATTCAAAATAGTAAAAAACTTTGAAAAAATATATTTACAAAAACGTTTAATGTTTTCTGTAATACTAAATATCTTACGAGTGATCTATCCACACCCTATATTTTACATAATATCTATATAGTACTCACAGTCCCCGCGTGAATTAAATTGCAACAATTTATGTTTTGAAACTTAATCCGCAACAAATTTTCGCTGTTTTATTAATATATCCTCTCACGTATATATGTTTAGAAGGGACGTACTCTCGTAGGTTTATAAGGTACTACTTGTATATTATATAATATATATGTTATGTATGGATACTTTTTTGTTTGTTTCGTTTCCAATATATTATATCGAATGTTTATTAACAGTACGAATATATAGTTTCGTCTGTATTATGTACATAATATACATCCGGACGTGCTTTCCGTTTTAAATATATCTTCTATCGATGTATATATTATGTAGTATATAGTTAATAAACCCAACATATATTTATATATAGTCAACTCATATATATGTACATATGTGTATAGGTTGCGTAGTATATACTGTAAAGTGGAGAGGGCGATTTGTGTCAGAACTTTTCGGGCCTCAAAACTTTATTGAATTCTGCGTAACGCACGCTTTCAACGTTGGCGGGGTAATACGGTAGATGACGGACGTGCATAGTTTTCAAATTTTAGCAACACCCTATTTTTCCAACGACGGTACTACACCAGTAGAAATTTATTATTCGTATCGTATGAAAACGTTTATTTCATTTATTTGTTGTGACGAAAGATGATAGACGTCATAGTACACGAATCGCGAAAATAAAAAAAATATTAAATAAAGCCGCAAGTTCAGACTTTTGTCGTAGTCATGAGTCTTTCGAATGTAATGTGACACACGCCGCTCACTTCAATATGTTCATTTTATTTTATAGAAGTTTTTGTAAAACTGTCCGATAGTTTGGTTTATTATAGTTTCGTTGTTAAATGTATTTTCAAATTTTTTTTAGATGGCGCTAAACGAGCTCAATTGAAGTGTTTCAATATGTTGATTGTTTACGTAATAAAATGATAATAGAACAGTCAATTCTTTTTTATTTTGAAAAGATCTGAACTTTATATTTTTATTTGTGTTTGAAAGTACATAACTTTTTCCTTTATAAAATATGCAACAGGTGTAGGTAGGTATAAACAAGAAAGAATCTTCACTGTTGAGTGTTCTTTATTTGAAGAGACTAATTGTTGATCTACAATTAATTTACCTGGCAATCAAAAACAATGAAACACATAAAAACTTGTTTTTTTAATTAATTTCGTGCGGTATTCCAACAATCAAAACTGTAACCGTTATAATGTTATGGGGCCACTTATGAATTTCATCAAAAATTCAATACATGGAATAACTTTTATATCGGTACCATTGCGCGTGCCGAGTTTAAATATTAAACGCGCATATAATAGTATTTCGCAAAATATTGATTCTTTGAGTTTTATGTTACTCATTAAATCGGATCAATACGGTGGATATAAATTTCGCAAGACTAAAGTCGTTTGACGACCACATTATGACGAGACTATAAGACAAAACGCTCATAGAATATAATAAACTTATACTCTTATATATAAATGTGTGTGCAAATTTTATGTGTATTGGGTTATGTGTATTTTACAACAATTCGAGTCTCTGCTGTGTCAAGCTATTTGGCGCCTTCGAGACATAAAACGCCTTTATTGAACGTTTAGCTAACTATTACTTTGTTTTATTTATATTTGATGGATTAAAAATAGTCATGTAATGGATTTAGTCGAAAAATTCGTATATACAAATTATTAACACCATTGGAGACGTTATGCGTATAAAATATCCCGGGGGAGTGGCTAAGGTGTTATCTCATTCTAACTTTCTAATCAAATCAAAGAACCTTACTTCACTCAAGTATTTTATGCTTTATCCGTCTCCTCAATCCGCTTAACTCTTCATAATGTACAAAACGTTTTGGGATTTTGTATAGTTTGTTTATAATTGATAAATTATTGTTGGCAGGTTTTGTGACTCCGGTCGAGGTACATTTTGACAACCCGGACGGAGGGTTCTTCGTCCGACATCCTATCGGAGGTGGTCCCGGCAATAACCGTCAACAACAACAATTGGGCGGCGGTGACAATGACGACAATGACGACGACGCCGGCGGTGGGGCCGTGCTCAGCGTGGACAGGTTCACCGTATTGCAGGACGTACCGCAGACATCGATCAGGGCCAGTTACGGACCGTTCTCCACCAAGCAAACGGTACCGTCGCGTTACCTGATACCGGATCCAAACTCGTCCGGAATGTCCGGTGGCGTTAACGGTTCCGGTTTATCGACGGGCTACTCGTCGACCGTGGACATATCATCGATGGACGTGTCCGCGCACTTGGTCCAGAGGCGCGTGTACCGCGAAAACCCGGTGGTCCGGACGTTGTTCCACGTCGGTTACAGCGTGGTCAGATCGCAGTCCGGTTCCGGTCCGCCTCCTTCGATTTCGCTGTCCGCCGCGGACGCGACCGCCGGCGGTTCCGTGCGGTCGGCTTCCAGCTCGTCTTCGTACGGAAAACTGTGCGCGGTGGCCAAGGCCACGTTCGAGGGAGCCGAGCGGCCGGTCACTGCCGCGTGCAAGCCTGACCCCAAGGACGGCGTGTGCACCGCTCGGCTGGTGTTGCCGGCCAAGTGGTGGCCGCCGCTGAACCCGCCGGACGCCAAGCCGGTTAAGACGCCACAGCGGTACGTGCAGATATCGTACGCGCTGCTCGAGTCCGACCACCGGTGCAGCCAGTCGGACGTGCAGCTGCAACCGTTCACGTACATCGGACAGGCGTCCCTAGAGCACGCACAGCGCCCGTACAAGGAGCTCAAGACGGACGCGTACCTGTTGACACTCGTCCCGTCTGTGCCACTGTATCCCAAGTCGTTTACGTACGTGCCCGTGTTCTTCGACGCCGGGCCCAAGGAGCAGAACATCAAAGGGTTTATACTCAGAGCCAAAGTGAAGAACGGGTTGCGCGTGTTGAACGCCGAAAACAGCGACCCGGAACGATGGACCATCAACTACACGTCGAACCCTAGGGGCACTCAGATCACGGTAACGGCCGTGCACAAGGGGCTGCCCGCCGCCGCCGGCACCGCGTGGCCGAACTCCCGGTACGAGGAGGTGTTGCAGTGGCTGCTGCAGGTAGACTCTGAGGCCGAGGACGTGTGGGAGGAAGGCCGAGTGGTCTGGACAGTGCAGTACGTCATGGAGGCGGCGAGCAACGTGACCAACTGGACGTCGGCCGCTGCCGTCCAGGGAAGCCAGCCCAAGGCCGACCGCCACCGCGCCGCTTACAAACATCATCGGCGGCAAGCGGCCGTGCTAGCTGGACGGCGGAGGACGGCTCGGCTGTCTAGAGCCGCCACCAAGATGCTCTACCTGGACGGCGTCAACGGCGTGTTGGACGGCGTCAAGCGCAAGATATCCGCCCGGTTCGAGATACACAAGGACGACACCGAAGCCGTGCTGCCCATATCCAAGGTTAGTCCTTCAGATACGGTTTGTCGTGTATCGAATATTGTGCATTATTGCGTATATTATGTATTCGTTGTCGCTCGTTAACATCGCGACCGGTGTAGTAGGCTATATTGGTGAGCTGCTGAAATGAAAACCCCGCGGCGTAAATCGCACATTCCCACGCGACATCCTGCAGCCATCGAGGCCGGTCCCACTATGGCAGGGTATCGCCGACTGAGAATGCGCAAAGGTTAAGTTAAATCCATAGACTTTATACTAATAGACTGGTCTTGCCTATAGAATAGCCGTGGTAGTAACCGGTCAGATATACCACATTGCAATGATGTACAGTATAATAACATCAATGTTGTCATTGTATGTTAAGTATAATGTACAATTGTACAATAATATGATACTATTATCATTTTTCCTCGTGGCATAATATTATAATGACATAATGGTACGATACTTTTACAGTCACTCAGTCACCGAAAAGCACCCTCTATATATTATGACCGTTCTTCGTGTACAAAAGGCCAGTCTATTAGTAAAAGGTCTATGGTAAAGTCCTAACCTCACTGGACAGACTATATATAGGTATTGGAGTCGCTGAAGTATAATATTAAACTTATATGATAAATGATTTGCGTTTCAAATTGATTGGACGGTTGACTAATTATTATTTGTATATAAGCGAAATGCGTCGGAATTTAATTGTTTTTGTACATTTCGGGATAATTGAGCGAGTTAATAATCTTATAGGTTCACTTGATTTTAATTTATTGTCGTAACGCGCTAATGTTTTTTACGTAAATAACTTAGTTGTGTATTCCGAATTCGCCTGATAAAAAATAAATAATTATAAAATACAGTGATATATTGATTTAATTCAGTTTTAATGTACTTACCTCTGCAGTTCACTGGAAAATCGTTATAATTCGCTTTGTGGACTATTTCGATCGAGATAGGCAACCACTCGTATTTGGATATAACACACTGTATGTTTCCGAACACGGTTCAAATTATGCCATTAACCTTCTTAATAATTCTAAGTACAATCTGATATTTTTTTTCGATTTTTTGGGTTAAAAATATTCTATCTATTGTTTTCCATTTTTTCGTTTTATAATACATGAAAATCACGACAAAATTAGTTCATCTATTTTTCTAGCCTTCCGTGGATTAATAGATTGACAATTATCCATGTATAATATCTGTGCGTGTTTCATGCAATATTGTACTGGTCGGTAGCCCGCGCCATTGATTAAATATACAGTATATTTAATCAATGCCCGCACACTAAATGCTTTGCACCATCAACACCTAGAACATAAAAATAAAGATTGAATAGCAGTGGTCGGGATTGTCGGAAAAATACTGTCGAACTATATGACGATTGTTCTGCAAAAATGTGTATTAGTGTACGAGAATGTACAAGATGGTAACAAGTTTTTCGGAAATTTTGAGTTTCTGTATAATAAAATAGTTTTGATAATAGCATATCATAACACAACAATGGAAAAAACCACAGCAACATTTAAAAAGAATTCGCAAATTATTTGATATATAGTCCTTCTGGCTTTTAATCTTTAATGTACAATATGATAAATTTACGACCCTTCTGACCTAACAGAATAAAAATAATAAAAATTAGTCTTTCTGGCTCAACAAATAGTAATAATATAAATAACTCGCAATTTTGTTGAACGCAGTCTGGCTATAGCTGGTCATATATAACTATAATAGTATAGAAAAAAAATGCATGACAAAGATACGAATAACAATTTAAGTTTATACAATGTACGCCTCTTATGGCTCACACTGGTAATGATAATATAATATTTGGTGATTAGCACTGAAAAATATAGTATAATACAATATGATATTAGTGGCTATTTGCGCCCACAGTTTAACTTTATTATAGTGACGATTAGCGCGCGCATAAACAAAGTATATAATAACTAGCCCATATATGGCTCACAATGCTAAAAAATAATAATTTTACCAATTCAGTAAAGGAAAAATAAAAATAAAACAATAGTGATTACTTATATAGTTATATGAGTGTTTGTCCAACTGTTTTTATCGCGTATTTTATTTTGATGATATTAGTTATGGTGAGGGAGTAAAAATTTACTGATGTAATCGGGGGCAACAAATATATTTTATTTTAATTTGATATATTAATTTATTATATAATTTGAATACTTTGTATTTACGATAAGTTATATAAATAAATAAGATGAAAATAAGACTGTATAAGTAATTTCAAAAGAGTCAATTTTTGAAAACTTTGCGGTGAACAACGTTTCTTGTCGTGTTGTGAGATCGTGTCGAATGTACGTACTAATTTACTCAAAAACAGGTGATTTATAACATGTTGTGAGAAAAGCAAATATTTTCCAAATAAATTCTCACCGTGGTGGCACTTTTATTTAAATCAAGTTCTCGTGAAAAAATAATATGTACAAACATAAAAATTATTTGATTTTATTAATTTTTATAACTATTCAAAAATCTTCCAACAATGTTTAAATAGGCTTGTGGGACATTGTTGAATACTGGATGGAATGTTTTGGAATCTCCCTTTTCAATTATAATTTTCAACATCTATAATTTTCATTTATCTTACAAAATGTCTCAAAATGTGTAAACCTACTTATTTCTTGGTATCTTATTTTTTACTTAATCGAACTTTAAATGTGTTCTATACCAATTCATTGTATAATTTATCTGTTATCATTATTGATTACCTAATATATTTTATTAATTTTGGAATAATAACATGATCCAAAAAATTGCATACATAATTATATATCTTTATTATTACCAAACTAATAATCATGGTTTTAAATTATTTTTGTTATAATATTTCTAGTCTACGATATAAACAACATATAAGATATAATAATTGTTTATTATATGTTGATACTTGTTTTTATAATGACTATCATATATTTTAATAACACTGATAGAGGTAAATATGTTGCAGACCCGTCCTTATGTAATATATATATATATACAAAGATAATTGTGTAATTATTTAGATAATTTGTATAATCTTTATCATTGTTTAAAATTTTAAAACAACGAAAAATGTCTACAGTTAAAAATACGATTTCTACTTACTCTAAGTTTTTCTCTATATGTAAGCACATAAAGGATAACATCGAAAAATGATTCCTTTAAAGTAGTAAATAAATTTAGTATTAAGTACTAAATGTAATTTACCTAAACAATACTTCTTACTTCACTCTTTTGCTTTGAAAAATAAGAACGCGTAATCATATAATATGTTTTGTAAGCTTAAAATCGAATTATATATGTCCTATTCCTATAACGTCTTCGCAACGTATTTTTTTTGTAATTGACAGCAGCTGCAGTTGTATGTGGTGTTGTCAGCGAGTTTCCCACGACTACACGTGCGAATGGAAACACAAAGGACGACCCGTACCGCCGAACGCGGTTATAAAAACCAAACGAAAACCTGGCGTGTTCGAGTGGGTTAATTATTTCAAAATACCTCGTAAATCCAACGATTATGACGTTTTTGCAAGAGTTCGGAACAAAGGCCGCTTGATAACAGCGGTAAAGAAATTGAATTTTCGCGTATACCATTAGGATACCTATATAACAACAGTAGTGTTATTTTTAAACACACACGAATGTTGTACATTTCGATTTTCTCCCGGTGTATGTACAACACATGCGGCGAGTCAATTAATAGGGATTTCGTGTTTTATCGCGGTCTGAGGTCCCGACCGTTTTGCAAGCGCGTGGTATGTAACTACTATACTCTTCGAATCCCCAGCGAGTATGTATACAGAAACACCGCCTGTTTACAGCATCATGAATCACCGTACAAAGGGTTAGTTGGTTGGTGTTTGGTGTATGATATACCTACTACATCTACCTATATGAAATATGTGTGCCATATATTTTGATATCGTATAATAATATACCACGTGCACACACACACACACATATATACACGCGCGTGCGCGCGTGTAGTGCATGGCAATGACAGATCGATTTGCTTCCGGGGACGTATAGAAAAGCAAAATTTGTCATCGTCGAGCCGTCTCGTTGTCGGGGCGGGGTGTAGGTGCTGTGTTGCATCCGTGAAACGTGCATCTAATATTTAAGGTGTGTCTATGTGTTTGTGTATAATGTATATATATATACGTATAAGTTGCTGCGCTATAAAATTATTTAGATCCCTTGAGTAATTCGCGGGGTAACTGATTTGCGCCGGGAATTACGTATTCGAGTGAAATAATTCACGAAACGCACCGCGCGATGTCGTTATGGAAAATTAATATTTCAATGGCCTTGAGTTTCCACCGTGGCGCCTGTTTTATTACCTCGAAACGTTTATTATAGGTAATTGATACAATAACAATATACTACAACTAGAACTAGTTTGCAGTACTTATACTACTTATACGTTTTAAGTTTTTAGAGTAGATAGAATTTATGTATTATAATTATACGTATGCATATTATATTTATACAGAACTGGGAAATAATCAACACGGCCGTATTGACTGGAAAGCAGATATCACACGCGATGAAAGTGTTTGTTGTCAGCTATGCGGGCAAAATATCCGACGTCACCCGACAGTCCGTGTGTCAGATAGAGGACGACAGCGTACTTAAGGTAGGTGTCATTACAATAAATGTATAATATATTATTATTGTCGTGGTTGTTAGCTTACCAGCCGGTCCCCTTGTGTTTAAATGTTTATGCATTTCGTTTTCGTACAGGTAACATCGTCATGCAGTTCGGTGTACGTGGACGGATCAGAAATTCGGGGCTCGTCCAATGCTACGGTGATCGTCAAATACGAATCGTATACAGGTACGGCGCATTTCATTGTGTGGGTTCCAGAAATCAACGAAATGGACCTAACCATTGCTGACCAGAAACTGAACCAGATCAAAGGCTGGCGAGTGCCGGTAAGCCTAGAAGCTGATGACGACATGGACGAGTGAGTATTGATTTTGATTTCTATTTCTTATTGTCAAATTATATAATATAGTTACAGTCGTAATTAGTAACACCTAACTATATGATAATTCGTGTTTGAGGAAGTACATAACATTTTATGAATAAACTATATTACGTTCGCGGTGTTTTACAGTTACGTCAACAAATTGAAAAGATCTGCCGAAGGCAAGGGTGGCGGTCACATGAAATCTCCGATGCCGGATGGCGATTTCCGATTAAACGAAATGATCACCGAGGATATGGTGGCCGATGCATATGACAGGAAGACCAGCTGCCAGTTGAGATTTCAACAGACGTCGGTCGAGGTAAGACATAAAATTATTATCCGAGTATACGTATTCTACGTATTCTGCAGTATAATAACTATAGGTACACGTCGTTTAAAGCACTGGAAGTTGCATATAATAATGTAATAGGTATATTAAAATACTATAATGGCAAAATAAATTGGTTAAAATTATCATTTGTCGCCTATAGAAAGAAATATTTTTAATTATTAAAAATGTATTTAATGTATTAAAAAATTAATAAAATAACACACACTTTTAATTTTTCGTATCTATTTAAATATTCAAAAATTGTTAAAAAGTCCAAAACAATAGATTCATCATCATAGTTTTAGGTAGGTATATATGAAACGAATTTTGTGCTAAGAAAACAATGTTTTTTAGCACACAAAAAATATACCTATTGAAATTAAATCACAGCCCCTTAATTATTTTACTATTTTAGTATGATATTAAACCTAGACTAATATTTCAATTATTCACATTATATACAATAATGTTTGAGCTAAAAGAAAAAACACACAATACAAAATTATTCACCACCTATAATTTTTTTTTTTGTCAAATAAACGATTACTTAGAAAATAAAATATTTGATTCTTTACAAAATAAAAATTACAATAATTGTTCATTAAGCCATAATATAATTTTATTAGCTTGTATTATCTTCGGTTAATGAAAACTCCAAACTCGTAAAAAGTTTGGGAAAAAAAACTTAAACAACAGTACTAAATAATCAAGAACAGTAGAAAAGAATAATAGTCTTTTGTAAAACGACTTTTTAGTGCTTTCATTTTATGAACACAATGTTCGATAAAAGTGAAAGTTTTTTTTATTTTTTCTGTTCCGTTCATTAGCCAACTTATACAACGGCTAATTGACCTTTATTATTGAATTACAAGAATTTATTACATTATCTAAGACACTCTAATCTCCATCGCCAGGAAGATACGAAAATATATTAATTATAGTCTGTAATAATAAATATAATCAGGTATAGTTATACAATAGTTTTGTTTTTATACGAATAATGATAAAATATATACCTCACAAAATACGAATAAGTACCTCCTATATGTGACTATTATTATATTAATTTTTAAATAATAATTAAAAACGATTTATCAAAAAATCCTTAATGCAGTATTAAAATGTGGATTATATAAAAACAGGGATTTTAATGAATTAAATCCTAACTCAGGATTAACTGGACAATGACCATCGTAAATATAGTCGTCGAGGGAAACATCGCATAATATGTAGTTATTTAATCTTGGAAAGAGATGTATTATACTATATGATTTTATCTCTGAAAACATCCTAATTAAACATTTCAAACCACACACGTATACTGAAGAAAAAAAAGAAATAATCATAATAAAAACTAATGAACAGTTACAATAGGCACTCGAATCGGATTGAAACGAGGTAGAATCACTGCGCGGTATTTCCCTCTTACACCCTCCGTCGTATATATACTATATAGGTACGTTTTCTGAGCTCTCGATTCACGTTTATAATATACATTCGCTCCTATATCGGGTTACGTCTTACGTACATTAATTTGTAACAATATCATACCATTGAGTATCTACAGCATTATCTATACTCAATGGTAATACGAATGATTCGATATAATATAATTTTCGAAAATCACGTGCTTCAAGTTAATGGTCAGGTGTATATTCTAAATCAACGATAACCGCATTTAATAGACTTATTGTATCGACTGACCTTCACATGCACCAGAGATTTTCTTAAATATTAAACATATATGATCAAGTAACATTTTTTAATTTCAAAATATAACAATTTTACTGAGTATGTATAAATTGACAATAAATTCAGAATTTCATTATTATTGTAGGAATAACATTTTTATTTAAATTTTTACTTTTGATTCAAAAATTTAAAATTCAAAATAATAATATCACGTATTTATTTTGTAAACAAACGATGATACCGTTTTATTCAGATATATCAAAAATTTAAAATTCAAAATAATAATATCACGTATTTATTTTGTAAACAAACGATGATACCGTTTTATTCAGATATATTAAATAATATAATGCGTAAACCGTTTAATTTCACCAAAAGCTTAAATTAGAGGTAATACATTTTTAAATTAGAACAAAAATATATATATTATTAATAATATATATTAGCAATTAAATTAGTGAACTAAATAATAGTAATAACATATAATAATAACAAAACTGTATAAATCCGTAACCCATGATATCCTGCAGTGATTTGAGCAGTGTTCAATTAAATGTTAATGTTTATATTATATGTCCATATTTCTACAAGATTAAATTACAAATGTGAGTACATATACAATATAATTCATAAAAGAGCTAAAGTTACGCCTTTTTTAAATTAACAACAACTATTAAAAAAATAATCAAAATTATACAATTTATTCATTGTAATGATATACTATTGATAGATGAATTTTATATTAATAAAGCAGTAGATAAATACAATAAGTAAATCAAATTAAAATTTCTTTAACTTTTTTATAGGTACTTTCAAATTAATCATAGAAAATAATTCCGGAAATTAAATTAAATTGTTGAGTAACTCAAACAAAAATAATAATATTTCAAAAAATGTTTGTTTTTTTGCTTTATTTAATTTAAGGTATTTCAATTTAAAAAATTTAATAATAGCCTAACCTAAGATGAGTGCGTAATTTTTCAATAGATATATTTTAAAATGTATAGACAAAAATGTTAAAAATTCAAATCGTATATACGTCTTTTAGTTCTTCGATTTAACCCGACGTTCGTCGTTTGCAGATATACGCCAGGTTCAAGGCGACGGACCATGATTCGGGCCGGGTGAGCTACTTCGTGAACCGTCGGACGTGGTTAAAGGTGACCGATCTGCTGCTGCATTACCTGCGGTCGTCGGATCCGCGGGTCGCGTCCATCACTGGGCAAATCGTGCGTGGACATAACGCTGGCCGGACCGAGGTGCAGGTGATCTCAGCGTTATCCGGTCACGTGCTCGTGTCGAAGGAGATCCGAGTGGTCAGCGACAAGGTGAGCGTGGCCCGGCTGGCGGTTAACGTCGTGTCCGGGCTGCAGCTGAACATCCGGCCGGACGCGGCTGTGGATAACAACTACATAGCCGAGACGTCCGTGACCAGGAAGCTGACGGCCAAGTACCAGGAGGGCCTGCTGGACATCGACTTGTGGTTCACAGACGACACGCGCACACCACTGCGGTCGGTGGCCATGTCCGACTACGCGCTCCGCGTCGAGTCCACCAACCCCGACGTGGTGGCGTTTGCCCCCATGGCCGCCTCGCCGCATCCGCGAGTCATAGCCGTCGGTTCTGGTAAGGGGCAGCTGCTGCGCGTGTCGTTCGGCCCGCCCGACGTCTGCGGCAAACACGAGGCAGTTAGCGGAGGCCGAAAGACCGTCCTACCGACCACGCTCAGCGAAACGGCGGCCGAAGTCCAAGTGGACTTTTCGTCGTCTCCATACTCAGTCGAACAGTTCGTGCAGAACGACGGTGGCGGTGGCGGCGGCAGTGGCGTGCTGAACGTAGGACCACCCCGCGACAAAAAGGATCACAACAAAGACTCGGCGGGTAAGTGTCGGTCTATATATGCATATTATAATATAACACTATACAAATTATAATATATATTATTATAGTGCATGTGAACATACGGTGAATAATAATATATGTAATTAGACTTTTGTAGAATAATTGTATTGTGCGTCGTCCTGCGTGCAAGCGAACGCGAATCCATTATTTTCTATGATAAACTTAAACCGAGTGCGCGCTGTAAAAGCGAGTTTGCGACGACATTTCTAAGAAAATGGATTTGTTGACGCGCATTTATATAATATAGAGTTGTCTCCGCCGCATAGTTTTCGTTTTTACTTTTATCATCCACTTCTTCATTTTGCAATGATGATATAGTTACAGTGTGCGCGTCGTTTTTATCTCCCTGTCCGTTATTACTATTACAGTATTACAACCACAAAGAACTCCGCCAAATCACCATTCTTATTTCGCCCACGTTTTTATTATTTTTTGCTTAACCTCACGAGGAACATTTTGTCTGGCGAATTTCGCGTCACGTCGGAAGTATTAAATTAAATTTGATTGCTACTGTACGCAATACCGTTAGTGCCTACTGATTTATAATGTCCACAAAAATATGAAATCGGGTCGCATAAAATATAAATAATTTAATGTACATAATTTGATTCTCGACACGCGATCCGATTTTAATTTATTTCTAGTATTTGTTCACGAAGATGACATTTTTTCATATTGCAATCGATTTTTATGTTTTACATTAAAATATTAAACAGGTAAATCAACCATGACGTGCTGCTGTAAATTCTAAACTATTTTTGCTCATTAGGCGTTTCCATCAATTATCCGATAGACGGTGCGATATTATTTTTTGTTACGTTAATTTATTATGGCGTTTTCTCACTTTTATATAGCAAAATCTTTAGTAATATTTTTAATTTTATGGTGGATTGCTCTTTTGTTACATATTTGATTATTGTTCACGATTATTATTGTCATAATAAATCCATTAAAAGCACTCTAAATTACTTTATCGTCAAACCGTGACTACTTTTCAAATTACTAACTTTCACATTAGAACACAATATAAGTGGTACTAAATTGAATTTAACGCCGTGCGCACACGCTGGAATTGGATTAATACAGTTTATTGTTTTAGACCGTATACGTTCGCTAGCTATTTCGCTTGTAGAATAGTTATTCAAATTCCATAATACATTTACAGTTTTAATTAAAAGATGTTTTGTCAACAACTTAACATAGTATTCGTAGCAATTTAAAGGAAATAATAAAATTCAAGAAGAGCTTTTAAAATGCAAATTTCCAAATTGTACGTTTCTCGATTAAATTTTATGACAATGGGATTAAAATAAATTGTAATCATTTTACAATGCTGCTGACGTAACTGTTTGACCGACCAGCTGATAATACGAAATTTTTAATTCGACATTAGGAATGTCTGGCATCAAAGACGAAAACAACGATGAACCCACAGTGCAAGCTCGACAACACAACAATAACAACAATAATCAAAACAATATTATCAACCACGGCGGCAACGGTATTGGGAGCACAACCGTGCACGCCCACAAAGTACCCGCTCACGTGAGTCCATTTGAACTCGGCTTGTATACCCTTTTGGCAGCTCTTTGCTTCGCCATCGTAGCGTTCGTCATATCGTGCGTCGTCTACGCGTCCAAATACAAACAGAACTCGTTGGAAATGCCCACTACTACGTTGATGAGTAAGAACCACCTATATTCGGTGATATTATACTTCGAATGCACTGATACGAATTGTGATAATAATTTACCATGAAATCTACTTGAGAACGACGTTTATAAAATTGAAAAGTATAGAAGTCATTCTCAAATGTAGACTTAGTGGTTAATTTTAATTTGTTTTCACATTGCAATATTTTATTTTATAATCATACTTTAACTTTATAAATAATAGTATTATTATTATGTTTTTTTAGCAAAATCGTTCATGGGTAACATGAACGGGGCTAAGGACGGTGGTGGAGGTATTAGTGGAGGTGTCGGTAGTGCCAAACCTTTGTCAGATGAACCGACTATGAACGCCCATGATTGGGTGTGGCTAGGCAGATCTACGTTAGAACGTTCGTCCGGCATGCTTGTACCGTCCATGGGCAACAAATCACACAACAACAACAATAATAACAACCAAATCAACGAGCACAATATGAGAATTATGTCAAATCCCATTTACGGCGTGGACAATAACAGTAGTGGTAACAGTGGCAACCAGCAGCAGCAACAGCAAGTTTGCAGCAGAAATCCTCCTCCGCAAATCAATACTTCCACGTACAGCGTTAAAGACCGGCTGTCCAACGGCAATATTGTTTTCAATAAACTATGGAAAGTGTAAGTAGCAGTTTTAACGGCATAGAGATTATATTTTAGTGATTCTTACACTTCTATTTTACAACGTCAACGGTTCGGGAAGGGATGGTCGGGAAGTAGTACGAAAACATTTGGACCACTTGCTGCTACCCATTATGTTTTTGATCGAAACGTGACATGTTCTCGGTCAAACGCATTAGATATTGCGTGGTTTGCTCTTGTTATTATATGATGCATCTCGTTAACACGACAACGTCTACATTCCCAGTGCGTCAGAACTTGATCCCGATCGATTACTAAAGTTTCCTTCTGATCACGTTCAAAGCCAGATTAAGTATCAGAGCCGCCCTAAAGCAATTCATGTTTGGTACCTCTTATCAATAAAGAGTTATTGAAACAACAAAATATATTATATTTCATAATATATAATACTATATGAATACGTGAAAGATACCGCCCCGAAGCAAAAATCCCTTTTACACCTATGTTAATCCTACTCTGATCGCGTCTGACAGACATAATAAACTATAAATAAAATATTTACAGTATTGCTGATAAACAAGGAGTTGAATATGTGATGTAGAAACTTTGTCGATATAGATATTACATTATATTTTGGACTTAAACAATTTCGTTGTTATTTCTTAGAATATTATGTTACAATGAAATGTATTAATACGTCAATCCCCAATTTGCATAATCATTACACGTAACTACGTTTAACACAAGCAGCTGAAGTTCTCGATAATATTGGCTCCCCTCCTCTCTACAACCCACGGAAATATTATTTGTAAACAATTCCGTTATGACATGAGTTATCTGAAATATCGGACTACTCCGTTTTTGGTAGTATTTTGGCAATGCTGTTTCATCGTTCTTATTTACAAGTCCATATTTAGTATCTGAATTCTACTCCTTACTATTTTAGCTGCGTAAATAGCCAGCCTCTACAAACTCGTCTGATTGTTGCCGTACCTCTCCTCATCTAATCAGTTCAAATATATTTTATTTTTACTACTTACGTAGTTTTCCACTGTATCCAACAGTGCTCTATCATCATTATTATGCAATGACCTTTTTTTGTTACGTTACACTTAATACGTATTATAGTGAAGGTTGAGAAAATTATCGATTTATTATATTTCTTAAGTAGCTCAATAATAATAAGTATCCATTAAACTTAAAATAAGATGAATTTAGTGAAATATGTAACTCAATTTAATTAAACGTTTTAAGTACTATTATTTTAAGTTAAATATTATACACTACACATAATATTATAATACCTATCGCCTAAAATTTTTCTAGATTTTATAAATTTAAATGTAAAATAATATATTTAAAACTAGCGTTTTTGTGTTTATAATGATGATCAAAAATTCTCTTAGAAAATATTATAAAAAATTATTACTTTTGTTCTGTAAAATTCTGTTTATCTTATATGACACTTGCATTATGTTTCTAAGAAGGTACTATTAGTTATCGTTGTTTTGTAGTACGACGTACATGTGTTTTATAACTGTCGGTTAAAATAGTTGAAGTATAAATATATATTAAATGCGTATTGAATATTGATATTAATGACTTGAGAGAAATAATTGTATGGTTTTCGTTTCAAAGTTTAATTGAAGTATATTTCCAATAGCTACTATCTTCAGTTTAAGTAATTTATGTATTTTATATTAAAGAGTCTTAACTTTTAACTGAGCGAGAAATGTTTATTTGTATTTCCTTCATTTAACGTTTTACTGTGTTTATTTAAATTTAAGTATGATGTTAAATAAATAATATTCATCGTTCAGTGCGTTCCTATTGACTAATACAATATTTTATTTATAAAACATTTTCAATTTCTATTCGTACAACTTGAAAGTTGAAATTTTCTTAAGTACTTTAGTAAAAACAATAAAAAAAAAACTGTAATAATAAAATATTGATGTACTTACAACTGACGCCCCAGAATTTAATGGCATAGAAGATTGGCAATAAAAATACATTCTAAGTACCTTTGTATGAAATTATAATGTACATGATGGTAAACTTCACAATTTAATTTTTTAATTTTGTGTTTTTACCTTAGTTTTATTTATTTATTTATTCAAGTATATACATATTATGTAGCTAAGCACTTCCAAAATATTAATGGTTTTATTATTATATCTACGAAAACCATATATTACATTTCTTAATCCTTTTACGAATGTAGAACGTATTTCTCCCTACCTACTTTATTAACGATTACTTTTGCTCTAAATAAAATAGTACGTATATGAGTATTTTTATAACATTGCAGTAATACAGTTGATGATATAAACATTATAAACTAATAACTATAGATTATAAAAAAAAGTCACTTTATTATTTTTAAATATACAACAAATTATATTTTTTCATAAAAAACACTCGCTATATTAGAATCCCAGTAGTGTTTTTAAACCATAGTGCGGGATACTAACTGTATTTTATTTATTTATTTGATTTAATTCCCTGCCAGACTTCCAACACCGAACGACCAAAACCTGGAGAAACCCGCTGATTACAGGCCACCGGTGCCGCCGCATAGGACGCAATTGAATAACGTGGACAACATAATGATTGGTGACGATGACAATGACGAACAAGCGCCACCACCTCCAAAACGGCAACACCATCACCACCATCACCATCACCGTAACCGCAGTCAAGGTGTGTAAATGTTTAATGACTAAGTAACTATTCTGGTCTACATAGATGTCTCTTAATTTTGTATATGTATTTTTTCACTCAGGTGGTGGCAGATCCTCATCGGTTGCTGGTAACCCTAAACTGCCGGAGAGGAACTCCGACCCACTATTCGTCGAAACCTGTAACCGGAGATCAATGGATGTAAAACGGGCGGCAATCATTGGGAACCCGATGTTTGCCTTCGATCCTGCGTCCGCAGATCAGAAGCATCAGAACGCCGGTAACAGTGACACTATCAAACTCGATGACCTCAACCTTGGCATGGATTATAAACAGCTGATGGAGTATTTTGACAACCTGAAAGAGTCAAACGCTTAATTTGTCGTGGCCAATCACATACCTATGTCGTTTTGCACACCCTTCCCTATTATCAGTAACCATACATGCACTCACACCACTGCAATGAACCTACACGTGGGCCATTTACCTAACTCCCGTCCTCGCTCGCGCCGCTCCCGGTTCCCTCACTACTTCTGTTAATGATCTTATTGTCGCACATAAAAAGTCAATTAATTCAAAGGTTGTCGTTGTATGAACTATATACGCTATAAATAACTATGATATTAAAAATACGCTCTATATTAGTTTACGTCAAAAAGTATAAATCGTAAACTTCAGTATTTCATTGAAAAATGCGATGAAAATAATGTTAACTATTTTCACGTTTACGGTTGTGAGGTGAATTTTGACCCAAATTTCTAGAATAAAGATTTAAGCTTAGGTTGTTTCCGGTTGTTGAAAACACAACGATACCTAATGACCCAATTATTATAATTATTATATAAACACGATATCTATAGTCGATACATTATTAGCCTTTGCTACTAATTGTATCTTCTAAAATTTCTTTCTAAAATAAACCTAATCTATCTAAATTTATATACAAAATATAATTATATATTGATGTTTTGAACTATCTACTTAAGATTTATTTCTCGGACTTACATTATGAAGAAAAAAAATTAACTTCTAGACTATAATACTATATTATATGTATTCAAACAAGCTTGTATAGTCTCTCTCTATAATAGTAAATTTATACAAAAATATTAGTTCCTTAACCCAAATCATTGTTATAAATATTATTATCACAATGATATAACAGATAGAAAAATAATAAAAATAAGAATAGATAATTCGTGTTACATCTGTGCTAAATGATACCTTCGTTATTTCCTATTTTTTATAATATGTACGACAATTATTGCCACTGTTAATAATAATTAAGTTTCCAATTTCGCTCTACACGTGTTTATCTGAATGTTCCTAATTTATTGTATCACTATTTTGATAATATTATTTAAGCGATTTCCCTTTTAAATCAATATTATCATTAATCTAAACATTTTTGTTAAATTTAATTGTTGATTATTTTTAATTTTTTAGTCTGAACCTATTATCGCTTGCAACTTTATTTTATATACTTTTGTACATAATATTCAAATTTAAAAATGTTTTTCAATACCTTTTAATATCAAATACTACATTTAATATTTTAATGAATAGTTCAACAAATTGTAACTTGTACATTTATATGTTATGTAATGTAGTTTTTGTTTTTATAAACAATAATGGTATTCCACGATGAATTGTCCCCTTAAACTAAACAGTTACCACAAATATTATAATATATTTAAACAATGCCTAATCACAAATAATTATATAAGATATAATATTAAACAAAAGTCACACATTAATGGTGAACATTTATACGCACACATTCTACAATAGGTATTCTAATTTATTTAAATATGTATTTAGTCAAAAGTACATTATTTTTAATTTTTCAGTGCCATTAAAAAAAAACATTTGTGACAGTACAACGGTATTATTTTTTTTAGTTTTATTTTTCTGTGATAATGTAAATAATATAATTTTGTTGGACAGACTTGTATTTCAGATTTTCGATTATAACCTCATCACACGATTCTAAACTATTATGATTTATGACATATTTGAAAAATTGAATATTTGAATACCTATTATTTCAGTAGGTATTGCCCAGTGCGTATGTATGTACATTGTGCAAATAGTATTAATACCAAAATTAGGTACGTTATTAGTTCTACTTACAAAAATAATTGGGGAAAAAACAGTTTCTCAAAGCTAATCAAAAATCATACAGCCGTCCATATATTATATATGTTATGCAATACTTAATAAACAATATCACGACATTCGAGGACTACCCGTTTGGACCGTATTAGTTAAAAAATAAATACAGTATATTAATAAGTTTGAAAATAAACACTAATCATTTAAATGTTTTGAACTTAAATAGTGCAAACGAACTACCTATATATAAAAAAATACCTATTATTTCTAGTCAAAGTATATATTGATATTATATTATAAATTATATTATATTATATATGTATATTATGTTTAAGTCGTAGATCAAGTAGGTTGTATAAAAAAAACTATATATATATTGTTTGCCTCCTTTTTTTTTTTTTTTTGGACGCAGAAGCTTCCACTAATAAATTTTTACCCATGTTTCATTTGTTTTGTGTATAAGTATTTTTGCGATAATGATGAAGCGCAGAAACGTCGTACGCGACCCAATGAGACTGTTTTTTTTTTTTATAGAATTATTTTACTTTTTAGTATTTTCTTTACCTGTTTCAATATTATTATTATTATGATTTTTTTTAAAGTATATTTTATTGCTTTGTAGAATACGTATTGAGTTCCGATAATTTGACTTTTTTTCCTTCCTACTTTTCAGTCCGTTTCTTTGTTTTTATTTTTTCAATTTCATTTTCTCCTTTCATAATTCGGTCAATAATTTATTCAATAAATATCAATGTTTTTGAATGTTTTACCTTCGTATGTACCGGGTTGTGATCTGTATTGTCCAATTATCTCACCAAAATGATAATTTTTATTAGATTTTAAAGTAGAAGTAGTAGTTGACACACTACAATTTAAGTATTGTTATGTTGATGTGAGCAGATATTAATTTTAAATAAACAATTTATTAAACTTACTATTGGTTTTATTTATTGGCTTGTTAAAAATAATAACCATAATAATGTGTTATACTGTTATGATTGTTATGAGTATATAGATGTGTAGATCATACAAACTTGGGCAATTTTAGGTTTTAAATATAATTATTAATTATACTTATTGTTATATAATTATTATAGCATTAAGATTGATTTCATTATAACATTATTAATTAGTTATTACTATTGTAAGTTGTGTTTAAATGTTGTTGACTATATTTGACTATTTGACGAAGTACAATGAATTCTATGTATACGAAATGAGAACTGCATTTGTACATTTTCTTTTCGCGGCAGTAATAGCACCTAATTTAAAGGACCGTGCTTATTATGTTTATATTATATCGTTTATTCATATTTATGGATTACAGATTTATTTATACATAACACTGATTTATGTGTCACATATTTAATAATTGTTTGATTTGATTCTATGGCATTAGAATTGTGTAATGTAACTTAATAATTTTACCTAGTTATATTTCATGACTAAATTATATAGGCACTTAAAAATTAAAACATCAAAGGAACTATAATATTATTATCCATTGAATATGATGGAAAATCAAGAATATGCGTTGCTATAAAATCAACAAAGCAGTAAGAGTAAACTAATTATATTAAAAATAAATGGCAGAAATTAATCTAAATACATACATCATAATTTATATTTTATACATTAACTGTAAATTTTTATTACATTTATCTGCTAAAATTAGGGATTTTTAGAAATACAAGCTATGGACTCGTTTGAAGCAATGAAAATCGATAAGGACTACCTACGCAATTTCGTCAAGTTTATTTTCAGTGTTTAAGTTAGCAAATATTCAGCCATGTATCTACTTTTGCCGGATAGCCATCGTAACAGCATATTATTGTTACAAGTATATTGGATAAACTTAAATTGTTATAATCTAATAAAGTATTTCTTTATCAAAGTCAGTAGTGTCACCAGAAAATTTAAAATGTGTCACTGGGTACTTATATTATATAACACACTAGGCACGCAAAAAAAGTTAACATGACTTGCAAAAATTAATAGGTATTTGATTTAATTTCAAATTTGTATGACGAATAAGTTATATCTTATTGATATTTATCATTATTTCTGTTTTATTTTTAATTTATTTTTAGTTATTTTTGAGTTTACATTAGCAATTTAAATTAAGTATGAAATATTTTATTAGTGTATCGCCATACAAATATTGAGAAACACCAATGAGATTATAATATTAGCTAAATTCTAAAATATTAAAAAGTCATGTTATCGGCCGACAGTTATAATCGTTTCTTGTGTCCACAATGCTGGGTAATAGAAACATTTGGAACTATTACTCATTAGTTATTAGGCAGCCTCTTACAAGGAATAAGTAGATTTCTACTGCTGTTAAATAAAATAGCTATTATTTTATTACTAATAAATAGGGTAGAGGACTTGTAGCATTTGCATATTTGTTTTGCACAGTCATAAGAATAGCAGAGTACAAAACGAATACGCTTCATGCTTTCACGCATTTTCAACGCAGACATTTTTATTTATACAATACAGTCAAAATGTTTGGATAAAAACGTATTTATTTTTGTCGTATAATATGGTTTTTGACTGTCCGTGGACACACGTTTTTCCTAGAAGTGCTTGCAGAGGATCGCCGATAAGCCAATAATATTAATTTTCCGTAATTAATTGTATTAACAGATAGTTAACAATCTAACGTCAAACACCATACCTACGACATCATCACCACAGTGAGCCGTGTGCGCACTATGCGGACTTTTATTCGATTAGGATTTATTTATTATTTTTTTTTTTTTTAGTGCTAGAAGAAGACTCATAAAACTAAGAAAAATGTATTTTGTTTATTTGGATACGGTATAAAATATGTTTAAATTATGGAATTGTTTTAAATTGTTTTACATGCTATTTATTTTTTAATAATTTAAAAAAAATTTTAAGTGCATATTTTAAATGCATATTATGGGGTTTTTAAGTGCATAAGTGCTTGCACATTTCCCTCTGTCCTATTAATAAAGTAATAACTTATTAGTAAGTTATTAGTTTATTATCGTTAAAATAATATACCTGCACACTAAAATACGTAATATCATTAAAATTGTTTCCACGAATCCGCAATTCTTAAAGTACGCATCGTCACTTTTAGACTTAATTAGCGTATTAAAAGTCAATAATAATACTATAAATATCTGTGATGTGACCAAAGTGAGTTTTTGACAAACACGCCACAGCCTACAGTTCGATTTTCAACGGTTTGAATCATATCAATTACAAGAAAAGTAAATTATATTTTTAATTGTTTACAATAGAACAGCCGATTATATAGTAAACAGATAAGCCATAGTACCTATAAGGATTTTCAGCTACAAAAATTATGTTTACTATATTATCAATGATAGATCATTTCCTAGAAACGTGTCGGGTGGACTAGCTTTATATTTTTGTTTTTATTGCACACATTACAACTATTAATAGTTTAACAATTTTTGTTTGACATTGTTTATTATTTTTTAAATTTTTCTAACCGTAAATATTTATAGTATTTATACGTTGCTTTTCAAATGACGTTCGTTAAAAGAAATTGGAGAAATATAATATGTTCTGTTTTTTTTTTTCTTGTAACGTAGTAGTACCTTTATACATTTAAAAGTAAAGTTATTTCATTACAACAATTATTCTATTTGATTTCGATAATGAGAAGGGTTCGGATTTAAAGGCAATATAATTAATAAAAAAGCATTTATTATTTAATAAAAGCAATAACAAAATATATTAAAAATTAAATAGTTTGTATATTTTAGAAAGTATGTATAAAAAAACGAATGCGGACTGACGAAACATTTTGAATCTATAGACAGGTAGTATGGGTACTTTTATAAACGTTATTTCATCATGCCAAATACTCGATAAAGTATTAAGTGATATTGATAATTAATATCGCCGATAATAAAATTCATTAAAAATAATTATTGACAAACGACAATGCGCCGTCTTCAGAAGATCTTATTGATTTGTACCGTTGAGTGTTAAGACGCATGTCGTGTATAAAACTATCAAATCAATTGAAAATTACACACAAAAAAGGCATTTATATAAATCAAAAATGTATTTATAAGTAAAAAAGACAAAAATAAATACATTTATTTTCTTCAATATTAAATAATACTTAATATTAAAAATTATTTTTTTATTATTATTTAAAAAAAAAAGCTTTTGCCTTCAAATCCGAACCCTATAGTAATGAATAAATAGTAATTTACCTAACAATTATTATAGTAAAACATAGCGTATATCGCGAAACCTTTTCGTCTCCGGGGCGGCTGCAGGTCGCTTTCAAATTATTGAACATTATTTCCGCTAGTTAATTAATTACATACATTATAATATTTATAAATATTATATAAATACAGAGAGAAACGTATTGTGTGCGAGTGTGCCGCGTACACGTGCGGACGTGAAGGACCACCGCCATCGGGCGCGGATAACAAAAAATCTAGCCCTTTTGAAGTTGTTGGCCCTTAAGCATGTTTGAATAACAATAATAATAAGCTATCCTTTGCGGTGTGCGAGCCGGACAAAAGAACAACGGTTTGGAAACGGTCGTGTTGAATACGCGGGCTTATTGTTTTTTATTGTTGTCGTGACTTCGCCCGGCGGCGACAATATTAGCGACGGCTAACGGGAGCGTTTAGTGACTAGTGAAGTGGGCGGCTCCTCCCTTGAAAATAGTACTGTGCGGTTTTAAATGCTAACATTTCGAATTATTTTCGATCATAACATTTTTTCGAAGTATGTTTACATAATATTTTAAATATTATGATTTATAGCGAATTAGCGAAATAAATAAAATACCAATATTATCAACTGAATGGTTATGATGGTGAGGGGGGGGGGCTATGGAGTGTACCGTGCGTGACTGACGAACGCGAATGCGACAAAGCAGACTGATATTATTGTTTATGAGCCTAATGTTATAGCTGTGGTATGTTTTCTAAATTTAGCTGTTCTTTGATTCGGCGGCGACCCCCTCCGCGGTCTTGCGAATAACGACAGCGGACGCACTCGGAAAAAAGTTAAAACGCTTATTAACAATTGGCTGCGGAAGAAATCGGTTCTTCTGAGTGGCAAAAACTATCGCAGTCACAGTTTGTCGTTTGTCGTATGCCAATCGGTCACCACTTCGGCCGTTTTCACTGCGGCAACGTTGTTCGTCGTGTCGTGTCCAGGAGTTAAGATCGTACAAAGGCCAATCAGAATAGGTACTGCGATAAAACGCGCGAGATAAAAATAAAATTGAGTGAAAAAATTATGTTTAGGAGGTCTACCGCTACTACTAGTTGTTACTAATTATTTCATCAAAGTTACGTCTTATTATATGTAATCGTATTAACGTAATGTATAGATTGTAAATAATCAATAAACGCCATTGTATATATAATATATTTTTTATATATATAATATCTATATTTTATATATATTATACATATATTTTATATATATTATATATATATAAAAAAAAGTCTACTACACGTATGATTCGTGCTATTAGGGTGGTTGTCATTAACTCGATTAAACACAGCTGTAACCCACAATATACTTATTTCAAATGGGCCAAGGACATTTCACAGTTAAATTTTCACCATAAGACTAATTTTTAGCCTCTCCTTCTTATCCTAATTTTGAAATTGTATTCATAATAATTTGCTTAGTTTTTTTTTAAAAACGTAATAAACATTTTCCCATGACCATTCATCTTATTTATTCATTTATTCCATCGATTAGTTAGTCGAATTGTGTGGGAGGTAGAATAGTCCCTTAAGGTACACCGCATAATATTCTACTCAGTAGTGTCGATCAATAAATGTTCAGATATTACAGTCATAATATAATAATATCGTATAAATTCAATTTATTTTCAGATGCAAGGACCAGAATTAATAATTATTATTCATAAGTTGATTAGACCTCGGAGACTATTCTAAGTACACACAAAAGCATACAATATAGGCTCTAATATTTATAATAATATATTATAGGAATTCAAAAAAATATTTTTTTTTAATACTACAATTATACTTTAGAGTTTGAGACCATATTATAAATAATATACTCGTATAGTTTACTTTGTTTTTTTCAAAAATCCATCAATAGACAACATGTGATCTTGGGCTAGGTATAAGAAAAAATTAAAAGTGACTTTTTTCGTTTATAAATGATTATATTGGTTCGACAACACATCTAATCGTCGACGTAAAACTTCGAAATTCAAAACTTTCTCCTTCTCCCAAATAATGCACGTAATGCAGTTTTTTCAAAAACATAGTTTTTCGAGACTTTATTTTGATAAAAACTGTTTTTGAGTAAACCAATTAGACCTTCTATCAGAAACCACCACAAAATTTGAAAATCGAAGCATTTTTACTTTTACGTTTATTACACAAACTAAAAATTAAAAAAAATTAAAACATATAATTTTAATATATATTGCTATTTGCTCTACTCAAAATTTAAAATCTATAATAAACGAATTATGAATACGTTTTTACAATTTGGAAGGATGGACGTCGGGCGAAGTTATTTGGATCTATTTCAAATAAAATAAGCCCTAAGGTAGTGGTAACTCTAAAATTAAAAATTGAAGTTGAGACGAGTACAAATCGAATACTTAATTAAAATAAGTTTTATATTTAATATTTAATCGTTTTTAAATGTTAAACCGACAAAACATTACGTGTGTCGGGAAAACGACTTCCAGTTTCAAAGTAATAATATTATTCTTTTCTGTGTTCGCAGGTATCAGGTCACTAGAACAGAATTATTCGATCAGAAGACCTATTTCGTAGTTATCGTATTTTTACATATTAATACATAATTTTTTTTTATTAATTTGGAAATAATCAATATTTGTCAAAATAGGTGTCGTCATGGGTCTCTAAACCAACTCTTCTAAACTCCAAACAAACCTCTACTAATTTATCATACTTGCAGTTTTGTGATAATCCGGGTTTTTTAAAAGGATGATAATTTTTAAATATCATAATAAATAATAATACATAGAAATATTGAAATGCAATCATACTATAATGATAAACAATTTGCAAATAACAAAAATGTAGGTATCTAACCATCAATATGTTCTAGTGCTGTGTATAGTAGTTGTAATTGTCGAGTATGAATCATTGCATACAAAAAACGATTTTGAACAAAGACGCTCGATATGTATTACCCTATCTACATATTATTAAGTAGTTACACTTCGTGATACAGTTCTTAGAGTAATTTATTTTAGTATTTTACAGTATAAGTAGTATTACAGACTTGCAATAAGTTGATTTAACTTTAATTATTATTATTTTTTTTTATTGTACACATAATATTATGGTCAAATTACCTATATATTTGATATTATCTATATGCATGTAGAGTCATTACTCATTAGTCATATACTCATATAACTCATATAGATAAAACCTATTCATCAAAGAAAAAATCTGAAAAATTTGGTTCAATATAAACTATTATTTGATAAAAATTAATTCCTTACGATTAGAAAATAAGATTAGACCGTAATAGGTAATGATTAAAATAATAATTATATTGCATATTATATATATGTATTAAACACACCACTATTAATAATATTTATCTGTATAAAAGATTAACGCCCAAACAAAAGTGCTTCCCTGGGCGATCTGGCCATATATAACCCAAAAAAATGTGACCGTGTGTGTGTGTGTGTGTATGTGTATGTGTGCTAGACAGAGACAACAGTTTAAACGATCGCGTGTTCAGCATGCTCCTAAGTACTTACGCGTAGACACGGTTCGCAACACCGAACGCGCAGGCGAGACCGAGTCGTCCGACTATTATTATATTCGATGCGAATTAGTGGTACATTATTGTATATTTTTATAATTATAAACGTCTAGCACGTTTTTCGTGCGGCCTGAGCGATTATTATTATAATGTACATAATACATAGAAACATATTATATACACAGAGTTACACAGAACGTTGAATACGACTATAATACAAGTACAATATAATGCTTATGCGGCTATACAGTGTATTGTATTTGTATATACCAGTATTATAAAATATTGGAATTGTTCCGCACTCACCCCGACGTTTTCGCTCCAAACATGTGGGCCAGCGCGGGTCGTATGTTTGAGATCGTGCTTATTTCTCATCAATACGACCATCATATTATTCGGGTTTATTTTTTTCCGTCGTATTTCGCTGTCCGTTCTTTCTTTGCGGGGATGACATTTATTTTCTCGATTTTCCGGGATAGTATTCAGCTTTTAAAATGTATCCTCCTGCTCCATTCAGCATCATAATACACGAACCTTGGTCGATCGGATTAAAATGAACAGAACTCGAACAGTCTGCAGTGTGTATTGTGTATTACTACAATATAGTCAATAAATCCTATACGTAAATCAAAAAATTGACCAAGAGTACCTGCCTAACTGCCTATATGTACTCATATAGGTATCACGTACTAAATACGCGTCTTATATACGTCGAAAACTACTCGTGGTCTTGTATCCTACGCCCGATTTGTTATTTTTTCGTTTTTATAATTAGGTGTGTTTATAATATATAACGATTAACAAACGCCTATTTAAGTGAGATGCGGTAGAGAACGCATCATCACTGAGTTGGTGTTTTTAAAAAAAAAAAAAATAATGTATACATATATAGGGTGATTGTTTTAATAGAAAAACAATACGGTTTAAGAAAAGTTTTTTTTACTTTTTTGAAAAACAACATAAGTACATTTTTTAATTTGAATCAGATTAAAAGTATTTCAATGTGCTGAAATCGAATTTCAAATGAGCAGCTAACTAGTCACCTGATGTTATAACTTATAGGTATATTTATAATTAAATGAGGTAGAAAATGTAGGTAGGTATAATAATATATAAATATAAACTAACACTGGGAAAAAATATTCTGCTTCTGTGAAATAAAAAATATATAATATTGTCTTTCAAAAGAAGAATATAAAGATGATAATATAATATCTAAAATATTTATTCTATTTATTATAAAAATTATGTGTGTCTTACTATTGAAAAAAAAAAATTACCTATATCCTATACATACAGCATATATTATGCATCACGTATAATATGTGTGTGTGTGTGTGTGTGTGTGTGTACGAGTTGTGCGAGAGGACGGCGGTGCACTCGGGTCATCTATAACACGTTCCCACGGTCGGCCCGGGCCGGGCACGCTGCGGAGCTTGGGTCAAGTCACGCCCCTTCGCCTGCCGGTCCGTATGGGGAACTCGACGTCGTCGGGCCTCGCGCACGCGTTTGTGTGTGTGCGTGTGTGCACGAGCGCCTGACCAAAGACGCCCCCAAACAATTAAAGCCGCGTCGATAGCACACAACGACGATGGAAACGGCGTATTTTTTTATGCGTTAAAAAAATATACATATTATATAATAATAATAATTATCGTGATGATAATATTACGGTCGCGCGTGCAATACCGTCGGACGCAAACGAGGAAACTCGGTCCGTCCAATAGGTTATTTTTTTTTTTTTTATTATTATTATTATAATACCTTTACCATATATTACACCGGTGACGTGCCGATGTAGACGATCTTCTCGTCCGCCGGTTGCCGCTTCGCGTCGTGCTCGTGTCCGTATAGGTATTTGAATCTTCGTCGGCGTGGGATGTGTCGGGTAAGGTTTTATTTTTCGTTTTTACGTGATACCTACGTTTTTCGGGTGACGATCTACAATTGCTTCAAAAATCAATCTGAATCTAGCTCCACCGTCGAATGAGCTTAAAATTGGTTTTTCATTTTCATTGTGACGTTCATGGTGGTTATTTTAATTCATGACTTTATTACAAAACCGAAACGCTTTATAAGCGTTTGTTAATTATTTTTTGTCTTGTTTAATGCATTACAGTGTGCTGTATATTCGTATTTTGTAGTTCGTCTAATCGAGTCTATATATACCTACGGTTTCCCTATACGTAATAAATATTGCAGGAATTTAAGAACTAAAGTGGCCCTCGATGGGAAACAAAACTGATGGGACTTCGAAGTTCATCGTTGGCCAAGAAAAACGACGATACACTGACATGGGTGTTGCACAGAAGGGACTTTTGTCAACAAGAGCCCGGCCAGAAGCCTCGTGAAACGTGAGTATCTATTATATAATATATGTTATCACAATTCATAATACGCAATACCCCATACAAATTAAAATAATAAATACTATGATAGCATTTTTTTTTTTTTTTTTTGAAATCAAAAACACATTTTAGCGAAATTGTTTCAAATTTTGTCTTTGGAACTTTTTTTTTTTTTTTGTCAGTTGAAAGTGATTTGAAACAAACATAAGCGTTTTTTGAATTTTAAAAATAACAAATAGCTAGTATATGGAAATATTAGATTATATTAAATTAATATTGCTGTTGTTGTGCGTAAATTTATGTTTAATCATATTAATATATTTCTTCACACAACAAACACATACATCTTATATACACTTCCAAACGTCTATATTTTCCAATAATAAATAATTATAAAATGTATTAATCATTATTATAACAAAAATAATTTCACAGTAGTATCTATATATTTACCCTACCCGCCCAGTCATTATATTTTAGCAAATTTATAAAAATTAGTGATGCTTTTTCACCCACAATCGGCCAATTGGTTTGTTTTTAAAAACAGATGAATTCAAATGCTCACCACACTTCTCTACCCCCCGCCCCACAAAAAAAAAAATAAGACTACTACATCCATTTATTTTGATATTATTCTATATGATTGTTTATTTAAAACGTACGGTGACTTAACAAAATAATAATAAATACGTGTTTTGAAGCGTTTGTCAATACGTTTTTCAATTTTTCAAGTGAAAACGATGCTCTATAATAATAAACTGTTGTAATATTTATGTTAAACGTACCCGTCAGGAAATCGTACGGCGGTTCAACATCGTCCGAGTACCGCGGAAGAAGGCACAATAACCATGTTCAAAGGAAAAGGAGAAACCACGTGCATTCAAACATATTGGACTATGGCAAGCCCGAGCAGACATACGGCTACGGAATATCTGATTTGGACGAATTCCTTTCAAAAGTAAGATGACCTAAAATAATAGTTTATTATACAATATTATAATATTGTCCTGAATATATAATATTGTATATTATCTAAAAATTATAGTCTATAATACGTAAATCCGTTGAATTTTTAACGAATCCAACCCATCGAGAAATATTCGCGAAAATAAACTAAATCCGGAATATAGTATAATAATATTATATTAATATATACATTAATATATTAATACATAATTAATACCGGAAATTAAATTTTCGTTATTCGAACAATCTCTTCCCGAAATTATTACACCATCATTATAATTATTATTTATTTTAATATATTTTAATTGAAACAAATTATTTTTATTCATAGATAACTGTCACGTTTAAATATTTGTAAATTGTCAATATGTTTACTTTGTATTTGGTTTTTTTATCATAAAGTAATTTATTATGATATATCTTAATCTTATAGTTAAACCTGTCATAAAATTTCATTTGTTTAAAAAAAAATGTTAATTACTTTTTATAGAAATTTTACTTTAAGAATAACTATATTGTAATATTTCTTTTTGTTTAAATGGTTTAAATTGTTAAACTTTTATTTTTCATTAACTTTTTTTTAAGTCCATTGAAAAGTGGGTGGTTGACGACTTGAATTTTACGTAATTATAACTTTATAATATTCACTTTTGTATTGGCCAAATAATAACTATAATGTAGTGTCGGTCGTTCACACTCAACAATTTTGGCAACAAAAAATTCATAAATAATACTTTCATTAAACTAATTTAATATAGTCAATCCTCATTCATCATTGCATGTAACTCTTATATTTTTATGTCGAATTTTCGACCATCATAAACTAATAAAATATTAAAACAATAATATTGATTTTCTTTACAAAAATATTTGTTCGATTTTTTTGATTTTTTGTTTTTATATATAGAAAACCTTTATACATTTTGTTAATATCTGTTGACTAAAAATACGTAAACGTACATTGTTATTAATATTACTTATACTTACGTCTTTGAGTTAAATTTACTTTATTATCCAGGCTACTCGTAAAAAATTTGAATATTTTATCGTATTGTTTTTGAATTTAAATACAAAATATTATTATGTTCCGTATTCGACGTTATACCTATTTCCAAACGACGATAGCCGATAGTTTAGATAACTATACTTGTCCAATCATTAGTTAAATTTCCTCAATCGTTTCTAATTATTTTTTAAAGTCTTTTACGCAATACGTGCACCGTGCACGTACTATAATCTATAGATTATTGTTGAATATATATTATTATAGTTACTGTAACCATTAGCCTGTCTGCAGGGGATGTGTTTTTCATGTCTCACATCAGAAAAGATTCGCGATGAAATTAATTATTTGAGATATTTTTGTGTTATTTATGCGATGACGGCTAATTGTATATTACATTCGAGTATACATTCTATTTAGTATTTAGTATTTAGATAGTCGTTAACGTTCGAGAAAAAACGATTAGCCCGACTGATGGACCGCGTAACGCACGTGGTTATACCGACATTTAATAACGTGTATCGTATAATTTTAGTCTATAAAAATACTTTTAAAACGAAGTATACAGTACAAAAAATATTCGATTACAAAACAAGTTTAGTTTTTCATTAGTTTTAAATTCGTAAAAATACATAGGTACATAGTTAATATTTTCACTTCATTTAGATTATATGTAATTTTTAAAAAAATCGAATAAGCATTAAATATTATTAATATTATGATATTTTTATCGTGATAAGTGATTTACATTGTAGATTTTTAAAGTTTTGATTTTTAATTAACATTTGTTTTTATTGCTGGACAGGATTGAACTTACACGCGCATAAATGTATAATTGTGATTTTGTTTGATTGTCCAAAAATAAAGCTATTCATTTTTAAAATTTTACCTGAGCGAAGTTTACATTGTGATTTTGTATTTACGTATACCTTGGTTACAGTTTACAATCTCCACGATTATCCAGTTTGAGCCCTAAATTCATTATTATTTAGAACGTTTACCTACCCTTCTCTCTTAACCCAAATTAATTGGACTTGGACCCCCCCCCTTAATAAGTACAAAATATATCTGATTTAATTAAAATTTCGTAAACCGAAATACCTACACAAACTGTATATTTATTAATATATTTTTACTTTATATAACTTGTAATCCAAACTAACCTAAGCTAATAAACATATATAAACCATAATACTTAAATAAGTGTGAATATCTATACGATATACAATAACTTGCGGTTTGTAAATAATTTTAAATATCATTAATATTGGAATTTCAATCTAGCTATAGTTCAAAATTCTAAATTAATATTATTTCTTACCCTTCTAATAAATAACTCATTTTATCCATAATTTAGTTTATTCAGTGAGTCATCCACATTTTTTTGTTGTTGGCGTATTTGATATACAGTGTCAATTATAATATAATACGCATACGCAATGTATACATAAATTAACATAAATCAATTAAAAATAAATTTACATTTGCTTGGTAAAAAATTTCTTTCTTAGTACAGTCAACTGTTGCCATTCAAACCTGGGATTCAAAAAACCATAAAGACAACACCGGATCTAGGGGGTGGGGGCAATCCGGGGCCCATGCCCCGGGCGCTAATCATAGAGAGGCACAAATTTCAAATTTTAAACTTATAATTTTTATTACATTTTAATCTTTTTTTAATACAAATTGAATCTTTTATTTGGATTTACACAAGTATTTCAAATTAAAAAGTTTTAATTCAATAAAGTCACACTGGTAATGATTAAGAAAAGACATTCGTCAAGAAATTATCTGGTTGTGAGTTCCGGAAAAAAGCTCTCGAAAAAAAAAAGAAAACGATCGCACTTCGGCATATTTTCATAATTGGCAGGGTAATACTAATACACAATGTTACAGAGGTTAAAAATTATTTATAATTATTATTCTATATTATAATTATTAGATCTGTATAGTATTATAATAATTAATGACGTGATTTAATATTATTATTATTTATTAGTTTATTACTATCGATATTATAATACGTATTATTTTAGAATTTAATACCTAACCGCGAATTTGAAACAGGTATAACTTCTAAAATAATAGTTTTCGGAAAATTTTGTGAATTAATTTTAATAATATATTACTATATTTTATTGAATTAATACTGTTGCCGCAGTAGCATAATATAATATAATATAATATAATAATATAAAATACTATCGGTTACGGAGGAACAGCCGATCGACACACACACACACACACACACAAACACTCGCGCGCATCAGCCGTTTTTTTATATTTATTTTTGTTTTAATTATATTTTGTGTCTTGTGAATTATATAATATGCAAATCAGGTATCGGCGCGTTATCTGCTGCCGCCGGCTCGCCGGTGCGCGTAGCTTAACACGGCCCACTGCAATTTTTGTCTTTCTCCGTACGTCGCCGTGAGATAGTCCATTGCGTCGTGCTAACAATATTATTTTATTTATCAAAAAAGTGCTGCATATTGTATTATGTTTCGTTAGTTTACAAGGTGCCAATTTGTAACTTTTCTTTTATATTTTTATACCCTTCATATTTTATTGCGTGGGCGCTAATTGCCATATCTTTATTATTATTTTATATTTTATATACGACGTGTGCACGAATCGCCACGCTCTTATCTTTGTAATATTACATTTATTATACTCAATCATAATTATACATCTATTTTTTTGTAATTGTGTATTTTATTTAGTGTGAGTTTGATTTAGTGGATTATAGGCATAGGTTGCAGCTGGCCAGCAGTGCACCGACAAGCCGTGAGTTATTTTTTATTGTTATTTATTATTATTATATTATTAGGTATTGTTAACATTTATTCTATTGAGCTAAAAGGGCTATATATTTTTTTATATCAATTATCAGAACGTTCAGCTCTAATAGCTGTTTTTATATATTATAATTGTGTCATTGAGCAAGAAGGGCCTTAACTACCTTTTATTATTTATCTTATATCTTATACCTATATACTTATATTTTATTCTGTTCGACCATAAGGGCCTTACAGTTATCACGTTTGTTTTTTATACCTTTTAGTATGATTTTTTTTATATATTTGCACTTTTTCATACCTATATACACCTTTTATTATATCTGGAACCGGCATGCCGGTTTATTATACATATTTTTTACTTGTTGGGCCAAAAAGGGCCGTAATTTATTTATTATATTATTGTTTATTATATCATATTTTATACCATATTTACATTTGAGTTACCATTATTTATTATTACCTATTCGTCCTAGATTTAAGTATACACACAAACACATATACACACTTACACACCACTACATTACATAGCTCACTAGTATTTGCGCGGCGAACTCAACCAATTCTAGTTGAGCTATACACAATTTACTCAAATTTACGAAGGTCGGTCGGTGTATTAGTATTTGCGAAGTATTTTGGTAACCGGGCGCACGGACTATTATTGTCCGTTCCTGGCCCATACAAATACAGTACAACAAATATCTAATATTTTATATAAAATTAAGAGAATGGGACAGATAATGAAGAGGATGAGAATATTGAGAAATTTAGTTCTGGGGTAATTGTCGAGGAAATTAATTCTGATCATAATAAAGATAAAAATCTAAATGTGTCCGAATTTATGTCATTGAAATTAAGTGAAATTGAAACTTTGGATTTCAAAGATTGTGATACATGGTCTGAAAAAATAATAGATTCTCAAAAAACTCATATTGTTAGAATGAGAATGAACTATATTAAAAAGTTGGATTTTAAAGAGAAGAATCTATTAATGTTTCTTGGTTTTTTATAAATCTTTTTAATGGAAATCAATGTCATCAAACTTGGCTTGGCTACTCCTAATCAAAAAATGCATTATTTTGTATACCATGCAAATTGTTTTTAAATTCAAATGACAAAAATATTTCAAAATAAACATTAGATTGGTTTATTAATTGGAGAAAAGTGTCAAAAATAATACCAGAACATGAAAATTCTAATATTCATAAAAAGTATTTTTGTTCATGGAAAATGCTTGAAATTTCAATTTGTGAAGGTAATGGAATTGATATAATTACGAAATGAAATAAAATTAAAAGAAAATCATTGGAGAAATTTAATTAATTATTAATTATTATTTAATTTAATCATTAATTAAATCGCCTATAATAATCCGTATTTTGACACACTTTAGGTCACATGCATTTTTTATTGTTGACTTTTAGGGGCGCTAATATTATGTTGTGCCCCCGGTTTACACAATTTGTAGATCCGGTACTGCATATAGAAAATTTCTTAAACAAGTAATATTACATCATTTTTCCGCTATTCTCTTAATATATATTTATCAAGCCATTTTGTACCGATTGTATATTTTTCTTAAAAATAAAAAATAAGTCCTAAAAATAACCACGATAAAATAGTTTAAAATGGACTATGATACGTTTTACGGAGTACTATAAAGATATTAAAAACCAGACTTCATACGGAACCAAATACAAATCTCCAAAAAAATTTCGTTTGTATAAAAAATAGTCATTTTTAACAATAAAGTAACCACTCGTAAACCCATATACTCGGTATGCGCAAACGAGTTTTTAAAGGGATTCTTTTGTGTAGTGCACGTTTTGATGCGCCCTCTCACGCGCTCGTCGAATATGTAGCCGCAGTGTTTTGTATTTAGGTAGGTACGTTAAATACAAGGGCTTCCGCAGGAAAGGCAAATAGTGGAAATTGCCCCTCCCTAGCTTTTATTCAAGTCAATTGTAATAATCATTATAAAGTCTAAGATATCACAAAATAATTTTTTTAAGTTAAAAACAAAATTTATTATTTATAAAATGTTATTATTTTATTTTCGTTTTATACAGTATAGTATGCGAGGATACATAATATTTTAATAATACGTTCTGAACGAGGTTGTTTACTGTATAATTATGTTACAGTTAGGTATGTTTATTTTTAAGTAAAACAATAAATAAGTTATTTCCAAATGGCTTTGTAGCTCTTTATTTATTTTATAAAAGATAGAAACTTTTCATTTTATAAACGACCTAAAATTATTAAATCAATTGTGACATTTTATTAACTAAAGAAAAATGCATTTGTTAAATAAAATTACACATTAATTAATTTTAAATTAACGATATAAGTTTAAGTTCTGGCTATCTGAACATAATATTAATAATTTAATTTGTACGTTCCCTATACGTATTATTTATGAGAGAAAACACGTTACGAACAATACCTATTACTGATCAGTTAATGAATAAAAATTAATGTTTTGGAATGTTCCCCCCCCCCCGCCAACTATCTTGACAAATTCCTGCGAACGTCCTCCATTAAATATATCAATTAAGGAGTGGAATATCATAAAAAATCAATCGTTGTAATACTATACGCTGTTCGTATTAAATATTATTATATCATATTTCAACTGAAGCAAAACGGAAAACCATAATATCTCATCTATATGATTAGATTAATTATAATACTTTAAACCGGGCGAAGTCGGGCTATATTCGCGGATGTGATATGATGATATTATTATATTATTTATTTTATAAAGTTGTCGTATCATAATACAGGGCGATTCTTTTATCATTACACACTCATTATTTTGTCAAGTATTGACTTTTTTTCATTTTTTTTATTTCAAAATATTTTGTATCATGCTTTTCTTAAGCTTTATGAAATTTTTATTTTTTTCACCCTTTTATTGAATAGTGACTCAGCAACTTTTGATTTTCAAATGGTAACTTATATTTAAAATTTCATAAAATAATAGGGCTATATTGTTTATAAATTTTAACGTTAAAAATCATTATTTTTCATTCAACCGCTAATGAGTTATAGCTGTTCAAAGTTGGGTGGTTTGAGGTTTTTAGGTGTTCATCCTACAGTTTATTAAGGCTGTGAGGCATTGGTACAACTACATGTATACAAAGTTCATCGTTACGTCGATAGTCGATAATGAATTTATTACATATGAAAATAATATGTATCTTAGTATCTTTTATTATCTATTACCCACGTGTCTACTCGTCTTCGGAAACAAGAAGTGTTATAAAAATCTAATACCGCCCAACATGGAAAAGCTATATCGCCTGTATCTCGTTAAAAGATTAACGAGAAACAATAATTTGAAAGTTAAAATTCATAAAAAAAAACAGCACTATTAATTTAGTAAATTATAAATGTATGTTGCCGTTTGAAAATTAGAAGTTGACAGTGGTTTCAATATTGAATAAAATAAAAATTGCACACAGTTTGAGAAAAGCATGCGATACAAAATACTTTGAAATGAAAAAAAATTCAATATTTGACGAAATTACGAGTGTATAATGATAATAGAATCACCCTGTGTATTATTATTGTATAGTAATCGCTTTGACACGATTATCACATTATTATTATTGTTATTGTTATTGTTATTGTTATTGTTGTTGTTGTTGTTCACGCAGTCGTCGATCGGCCGGCCGGGCAACATACCGATGGTGCTGTGCACGGGCTGTCTGCTGTACCAGACGCAGCTCGACGACCACTACCAGACGGAGGTGGCGCTGCCGCTCGGCATGGTGGTGAACGCGGTTTTCAAGAACGAGCAGTGGCTGTACGTGCAGACGCCGCACGCCGAAGAGGGATACATACCGTACGGCAGCTGCTTGCCGCTCGGTATCGTGCCGCCGCCGGACGCGGCCCGGGCGCCGTGCTGGGAGACCCAGTCCGACGTGTTCCCGCGGCCGGTAGGCGACCGGCGCCGTCGCGGCCGCGGTCACCGGGGCGGCAGCGTCGTCGCCGGCAGAGGCGGCGGCGGCGATTACGATCACGATAACGACGACGGTGACGGTGACGACGACGACGACGACGACGACGACGACTACGACTACGACTACGACGAAGACAACGACCACGACTACCAGGACGACCGAGACGTGGCCACGTTGCTGTTCCGGCGTCGCCGCTGTGGACGGCACCCGCCGCCGACGATCCGGCGAACCTCTGCCGCCACTAGGTCCGTCACCGGCTACGGATACTTGTGACGGCGTCGTCGTCACGCTGTGCAATATTCGTTGGTATAATCGCGTGTACAGTCTGCGGCGCCGTTCGATAAATATAATGTGTCATGATAATATTGTGTTACACTGTCCGCCGTCGAAATCGCAGGGGCGTGCCGGACTGCAGCGTTTCGGCGCCGCGGAGGTTTTAAGCGCTGCAGACGGTACGGCCGTAATACGTCCGTTCTACAATGTCCGGGCGGTACCACTACAATAGTTATACAGAATTTGTTGTGTACATCGTAACGGTTATGACTTTGGCTATTGGCGGCAGTTGTACACCTATTACGCGACCATAATATTGTAATATATAATAATAATAATAATAAGACGATCATTGTCCGTTGAAATATATTATATTACGTTATTTATGTAATTCATGTATAACTATAAATTATAATGTTTAAAACCGAATTTCTTATACTTCTGTACCACCTATACACCTTATGTCTGTACGTTGGTCTTGTCGGCCGATTAAAACGTAAAAACGCATTATCCCGGTACGGTAGTTATCCGCAATATTTTAAATTTTTCAAAGGACCAATTCGTTTTAATATTAAATATATATCAGTCATATCGACACGACATTTTGTTATTCTGCTAACATCCTATGCGGATGAGACGTATTCCTGATGAGAAACTCAAAGTACTTACTTATTATCAATTTACAACTGTATTTTATGTATAGACTACAGATTTTTGTCTTATCTAAGGATTATGTTTAAGACAGAAATCTCTCGGGTCACACGATCTCCATCGTTACTAACAGGGCTTGAAACCGTTTTTAAAACCGAAACCGAAAAAAAATTGAATACCGGTACTAAATTCGAAACTGAAAAAAAAATGGAAACCGTTATTTTTTTTTTATTTTACGTGTTTTTAAAATTTTAAATACGTAAATTCCATTTATATTCCCGTGAGATCGTGATTAAAATGTTGATAACCATTTCATTATTTTCAAAATTATTAGTTGTTTTATTAATAGTAATGAATATATTTCTTTTAATTGGTAAGTATAATTTAATTTTTATCGCTAAAGTTAGGTAACCTAACTTTTTCAACTTAAATTTTATCTAAATCGAAACTGAAACCAAAACCTAAACCTAAATTTTTAATACCGGTATTAAAAAATTAAAACCGAAACTAACAATTTTAGAAACCTATACACAAATTCGAAACCGAAACCGAAATTATTTCAATCAGTTTCAAGTCCTGGTTATTAAATAAATAACTAATTCTTCAAAGGTATAATTTCTGCAATAAGAAAAAACAATAAAACAAAATATAAAATAAAACCGTGACGATTTCAGTCAATAGATAAAAAAACACAAACACAATTACAACATTTAGAAATAATCCGCCTAAATTATTAAATAAAAGTATTACTATGATTAAAGTCAGTAAAAGATACAATATAATTTTAAATGTAAGTTAAATTAGGCACTAAAACGTGAATACCAAAAAATAACAGTCTCTGAAACAGTTGTTAGAAAACATTTCTGACATTAACTAAGAAATAGCATTAAAATTAAAAAAGAAATTAACTGATATCATCATACGCGATCACAGAATAAAAACGTGTCACCAAAAATTAATAATTAAAAATATAGGTAATTACCAATTAATTTAACAATCAATATTTCTCGTACATAATTGTGATTTATATCTATGTAAAAACCGTCATTATAATATATATACCTATCAATTTTAAGTTATGTGAACTCATCGCAACGATCAAATTAAAAAAACTACAATTATTAAAATTAGATTAGAGGGATAATTCAAGCCTTAATAAAACACTAATTAGATAAAAACACAATAATGATTTATAAGAACGATTTAAAGCAAATAGCAAATTTATCCGCTTTTATAAATCAATCAATAAATAGTAAATAAAGAAAACGAAAATAGTAAACTATTAAAAAAAATGCGATAAAATTATTTTATTTAAATCATTATAAAAATAATAAATCGCTATTTGAAATCTGATTTTGATATGGATGACTTGAGTGACTCGAACGACATGTTACTTTCCAGATTGGGCAATATAAAATCTATAAAGAGAGCATCCGGCGGAGGTATGAATTCCGGCAAGTTTGGCGGCCATGGAGCCACAGTTTTTTTGGCAGGTCTTAGTCTTCGAACTAAAAATCGAAATAAAATGTAATGCAAATCACCATATAATATTATTTACACACACGTGTATATTATATACTCACAGTAATAATTATTAATATTTGAATTTAACGAATTATTCTTGTCCATTGTCAATCTATAATAAAAAATTTAAAATATGAATACGCCCAGGACACAGTTAAACAGGACACTAAAATAATATTATTTATAAAAATTACAAATGTACTAATCAAAAAGATTTATCCTGTTACTCTCTCACTCTAAATCAGTAATTTACATACAACCCGTCTTCACTAATGTTGTGCTATTGTTCTTAAAGGCCGCTTTAATACCATTCATAAACAAATCACTCTTTACGGTACAACATCACACCAATCAAATAAAAAACAAACTCAATTGAATTCATTCTAATGCCTATTTATATTATAGCGAGCCGAACGCAACGTTCAGATGAAACGTCAGACTCATCTTCTAGAAGTTGCGTTTAGACACACATAGGAACCAAATTCAACCTGCTGTACACTTATTATTATTTTTGTTAATATTAATAATAATATTATAGGTATTTCATTTTACTTGAGTTACACAATTTGTATAAAATTAGCATAGTATTACACAGTTACTATAGTACTAAATTTAAATATATTGAACTTAAAGGCTTTTGATTTTGATTTTAAAAATATTTAATAATTATTAATTGTTTAATACTTTTAGGTTGTATCATTCATTTTACTGTTTTTTAATTTTTGTTTTAAATAGTATTATTTCGTTTTCATTTTCTAAAAAACTAGTATATGAATAGAACATTTAATTTTTAACAGTAGATGATTATTAAATATTGTTAACAACTACTTGTAAATCTAAAAAAAGTTTCTATATTATAATATAACCAATACATTTATTGAATTATAAAATAAATTTATACAAAAATAATTGGTATAATAATAATTGACAATTGGTTATCTTCCAGCGTACACAATATTATAATTACTTACAATATATTATAAGAATTCGTTTAAATATTCTTGTGCGATGACGATAATAATATAGGTGTATATAATATAAAGTTAACAAAAATGTATTTCTAAGTTAAAAATGAAATTAATGATAATTACTGTTATATAAAAAAAAAAAAAAATAAAAAATAATAACTTCACAAGCAATACTACAATATCTTTCAGTACAATTACACAATATTATAATTATTATTTAAATATCCGTTTACAATATTAATATTATAATTGTTCGTTATTGTGGTGCACATATAAAAAATGCAATTATTGTATAATAATATCGAATTCATTTGCTGAATAAAGTAAAGCGATTAATTAAAACTTAAAAATATAATGTAAAAAAATTAAAAAATTAAAAAAAAACCAAAACACCAAAGTGGAAACTTCAAGTACGTCGTCTACGACCAAACCTGCTGGTCATGTGTTGCCTGTTCTGCATCAAATAAAAGTGTTCGAAAGTGAGCCGGTGGATATCGTAACCGGACTGCAGGCACGAGAACACTGCATTGCAGTGTTCGCAGTAAAACTTGTTGTCCGGATCGTTGCAAACGTTGCACGGTTTCCGCACGTTACAGGGGTCCGTGCTGAAGTGTTTGCACAACAGGCACACGTACAGCAGGTCTCGGCGGCCGTCCTTCAGGTAATCCAGGATCATCCAACGCATGACGACCATCACCGTCGGCTTGCACATCTTCTGCTTGTCCAGAAAGCTGTCTCCGTTGATCTTGCCGTGCAGCTTGCGACGGTGTTCGACGAACACGCTCCACGGCGAGTACATGATCGTGTTGCATTCCACGCACAGGCACGACAAATTCGGTTCTATGAGCTCGTCAATGTCCACGTAGTGGTACACTCTGGACACGTGGTCGCCGATGTCGTCCAGCCGGTGACGGATGTTGCAGTTGTTGCACTCGAACCGCGGTGTACAGTTCTCCGGGAACATTTTCGTCACCGCACATCCGCCGGACAGGTGCGTGTCCGGCACGCCGGTGGACGGCCACAGAGCGTTGCACGTGGAGCAGAAGCGGATGCGCACCCTTCCCCGCACGCACTCCAGCACCATCGGCGTGCCGCGAACCGGCCTCATCCGCTCGAACAGGCTCAGCTTGCCGCGTCGTTCGGTCAGCAGCGACGGCATCGGTGGCGGCATCATGTCGCGCGAAATCACCTGCGACGACGACGCGTTGTTATTGTAACTATTGCGATTGTCCGGCGTCGCGGTCCACGAGTACTGCATCGTCTGCGTGAAATAAAAACCGTTCGTAATCTGTTCGGTCGAAATCGACGGCGGCGGTATCAGAGGATGATAGTTCATCATGTTATCGTAAAGCGACCGAGGCGTCCCGGAATTGGGAGGTCCGTTGGGTCCATACGTCGTTACGGACAACGTGGACGGCGTTCGCGGTGATGGACCGTAGTAGTCAGTCGCCGCCATCGTCTGCAGATTGGGTCGAGTCGTTCGCGGAACAACCGCCGACGTTCCGCTAACAGTGGCGGCTGACGACCGTTTTTCTTTTGCGTTTTCCGGCTTTTTAACGTTGTTAATGCTCATGCTTGCAATCGCCGTTTCCAATGATGATATTGTACGTCGTCGATCGTTACCGGAACTTCGATCTGTAAATCGGACAATCAAACACGTGTTATTATATATTGATTGGTATACCTAGGCAGTGGCGTGCCCAGGAATTTTCGACGGTGGATATATGTACACAAAAACTGTATAATTAAACCAAAAACTAAATAGGAATTGCATAATAAATTGCCCTGTAAACATACAAGTCACATAAAAAAACTTTAAATTCTTAATTATAATTAAATTAATTTAAAAAAAAAATTGATGAATGTATTACTTTTTTGAATTAAAATTAATAATTAAATATATTTCCAAATTATGTTTATTAAAATTAAATCTTTTATTACTTAAAATACGTTTGTACAAAGAAAAAATACATTCTACTTCTACTATACTATAGTTATTAGTGCATATTAAAAAAACTCAATAATTTAGGCGTTATATCGAAATAAACATCCGCTTTACCCGACATGACTTCATAGTAAGATTTAATAGTTTTATATGTTATATCCTTTATTTTTTTCAATTATGTATATATTATACATACATTTATCTATAGTTTTTTTCACTGTTTGGACCAGGAATATTTGTTAAAATATCTTCAGCTTTTCTAAACCTATTCATACTTTAAGTAGCTCACTATTCGATTCTTCCAAATTTGTAAGATCAATGGATAACTCAGATAAGTGTAATTGTATGAATACTATAAACCACATTTGACTGCATTATATTGTACAAGTTGTTTCAGCTTTTTCACACTGATGGAGGTTAACATCGTTTTTTAAACTTTTAATCACAATTAAAAAAATTTCAAAATTATTTGCATAGAAAATTGTAGCAATAACCATGCTTTCCGACTTTGTAATAGTAGGTTCGAGAATCGAGAAGTAAAGGTATACCCGGCATTTCTTTTCTGTATTTATTTATTCTCGATGGTATTACTTTTAAGAAAGCTTTTTTTTCTAAAATAAACGAAATAAGTTAATATGTATTTAGATTTTATATATTAAATTAATTACTATCGTTAAATAATCTATTTATGTAATAATGAATTTAGTTTAGTTGAATATTTTGTACATTAAAACACCATATTTAAAAAAAAAAATTCGAACACGTGAAAAATTGCAAAAAACTGCATTATAAAATTAAATAGGCAGAGAATGAGAGAACGTAAAGTATATAATTATAATAAAATGTATGTATTATAATAAATATAATTTATAAGCAATAACTTATTACTAATAATCAAAATCAATGACTTTGTAACAAATAACAACTGTATAATATCTAATAATTTGTTTTCCGAAAGTCAGCAAAAAAAAAAAAAAAATGTCAATGGAGGGAGGTATTAAACCCCTAACCTGCCCCCCTGGGCATGCCATTGTACCTAGGTAAATTTCAATTGATATTGCTGCGATTATGGTATACTATACCCAAAGCTGCTGTCATGTAGGGCGAAATGAACGAAATCTTCAAAATGTTTTGTTTGCGTTTTTCAGATTATAAAAATAAGAATTGCTAATTTTTAAGTTTGACCTGTTTGAAGTACAAATTAGATCTAATTTGATATACAAAACCTCCCCTATTTTTTAAAATCTAAGCATTGTATTGACATGCGACTTATCGTGTAATCGTTAAAAAAAAAACACGTCATTTTAAAATTAATAAACATTCATCATTTATCACTTCGCTCCGAACCTAAAATTGTACCAAGGATTAAAGGATTAAGGATACTCTATCCACACAAACGTATTTTGTCTCAAAACATAGACATCAAGTCTATAGCACAATAGGTTATTCATACAGTATTCCTCATTAGTCAATTGTAAGTATACTATAGTCTATAGCAATATCGGTCAAACGGGGTGATGAGGGGTGATAAGTCCCCATCATGACTTTTTTCTTTAATATTTATAACAATTAAATTTATAAATATTGTACTATAATATTTATTGTCAATATATTAAATTTTGTTTTATTTTTTTTTTTCATACATATGCTTTATACATTATTATTTTATATATTATGTAATTAGTATTCGACATTTCATATTCATAGAATATTCGCACCATGATGTACATTGTACATTCTATTAGGTACCTACCTGTATCGTATATTAAGTCCACATACCATATCGGATGCCAAAATAATTGATTGAAAACGATGTAAACTATAATTTTTACGCAACTATTCGTCTATGATGTTCTATGCAAATATATACTGATTGTATATTTGAGTCATAATTATATTATTATAATATAATATATATGTATTACAAAAGACATAAAGTAATACAACATAGGTATTTGGTATTTTAGTATTTAAAATCTAAATATTTCTTTAATAATATAATGTAAGGTTTAATAAAAATAAAATTAAATATAGTTTTTACCGAGCTTATAAATTCAACATTTATGTACCGTGGCTCCTATAACAGTCAATAGGTGCATCAATAGTTAATAATAACCTGGGGCAGGCTGGCTTTAAAAGGTCTATCGTGACACCGTGTATTTTAGCATAAATTGTTATTTTGCAACAATTACTAAAATCTTGGAACAGTTGGAACCTAACAAAATATTTTTTTCCTGAAATGTTTTTGTTTTTATACTCGTAATCGATTCACAACAGTCAACAGGTTACCGTCGCGACGGATGGTTATCACAATGATAAAAATAGACATTTCCAATAATCAGACTTTGATAAACACTATACATTTATTATGATACACCTCGACGGCTCGACATTGTGTTTACTACTTTACTACTGTACTAGGCGTCGCCGCGCCGACACGTTCCATACATTGACGAAGTGATGACAGATTGCACTATTAACCATTTATAATAATGTTTAATAATTAATACTATACGTTATAATATTCGTTATATGTTATTTTATAATTATTTAACATTTATACAACAAACAGTAGTCCTCTTCATCAGTCACTCACAACTCACAAGTGACAAGTCACAAACTCATAACAAATTAATGAAACAACAATATGAACGTTAAAAATATTTCATAATAATCAATTTGGTAAGAAGTTTTATTAATAAATTATTCAGTAGGTAATATAGGATAGATACTAAATTATAATTACTATTATACGTATAAACTATAAGTTACAAGTTATACAACCTTATTCACAATAAATTCACATATTAGTGTGCTTTTAATTTTATTTAGAAAACTAGTAACTATAAGAATTAAATTAACCTTTCTTGTTGAATCGATGAATAGTCAACACTCAAGGGTTAATGGTTAACTAACAAACCATCAATAATATGACTGGTAAAAATATTAATACATCATCAAATAATATCACTTCAAAATAATTCAGAAATATCAATACATAATTATAAAAAAATATAAATAATGACTTTTTATTTGATGACTGTTGTTAATATTCAGAAGGATAATATATGTATGTCTATTTCAACTCCATCTTGCGATAAAGGAATTATTAGTAATGTTTTGGCTAATAGTCTTCAAAAAAGTGTTGACAGTAATGAAAATATTTTTCATAAATAGATCATTGAAACTAAAATTAATCATAATGCTCCGAAAGTCTTTTTACTATTCTAGGGAAAAACATCTACATTTATAACTACTAAATGATCTTAGAACATTTTGAATAGCACTCAAAATTACAAAAGCGAACTATAACTCTAGGGTTGTATAATTATTTAGGTATTTTAAATAAACTAAGTCTTCCTAGCAGTTAGCTTAGGAATTATTAAAAATTTTAAACCATTAGATAATATAATTTTTCAGATTAGTATTTACCATGAAAATGAAAAACCATCTTTTTTCAAAAACTTTTTTTTGACTAAAGCTATTGGTTTATATGACAAATATGTTACTATAACTGGAAAAACTTCTGTTTTGAAATACAAAATATGTATTGATGCAGTTTCAAAACCAAGTGTGTAGCAGATTAAAAGCCACTCAAGTTACTATTCATGTTCAAAGTGTACTACTGAAGGAGAATATAAAAAATAATAATAATTATAATTATAAACTTGTGATGATTTTAATAATCAAACTGATGAAAATCACCATGTTGAATAAATTATTTTTTCTTAAATTCCTAGTTTAAATTTAGTATTGGCTGTTCCCTTATACTAATTCCCTATATTATATCATAATTTGTTAGAAGTTTTAAAAACAATTGTTAGTTAGAACTTGTAACCTGGATTTCCGAAAAACTTCTTCATAAATTACCTTCAAGTATTATTGATGAAATATTTACTCAATTAATATCATTAATATCGTATATTCCTTGTGAAGTTTTTAGATTTTAACTAGATCATTAAAAGGAGCAAAATGTTTCAAAACAACCGAATTTATATTATTATTTTTTTATATTTGGAACCTATACTTATAGTTTTTAAAAGTATACTTAATTTAATTAAATATGACCATTTTATTACACTTAATTATGTTTAGAATTTGAATATCAATATGTTGATTATGCAGAAAAGTTATTAAAACATTTTGTTGTTAGTTTTCTTTTAATTTATTATGAAGAGTTTATGATACACAATATCCATAAACAGAACTTTTACATGTTAGTAATGATGTTAGAAAATTTGGGTTATTGGACGTGCTTTGTAATTTCTCTGTTGAAAATTTTGTTAGACAATTGAAAAAACTAATAAGAAAGTCTTCTGATGTACCTACTACCACAAATAGTACACAGATAACATATCGTAAATATAACATTTGTTATATGAACATTTCAATAAAATTAACATACTTCATATTTTAACAACATTTGAATTTGAACTATTAAAAATAAAACAAACTAACAACATTTTGGCTAAATACTGTTTTTGGTAGAGCTGATATTTCCTATGAACATATTAACACTAGCAATTAATAATCTTTGTTGTAAATTAAAATGCAATACAATCATAGAAATCATCAGTTTTTGTTACAAATCTTAAAATAGATAACCTGTTGTTATTAGGCAAAAATACCAGTCACAGACTTTTAAAAAACCAAATCTTTTACCTTTAATTGAAATAATTTTTGTGTCTAAATTGAACTTAGATAATGTATTTTGGCATTTTGCTAAGATTATAACTCATTAAGATTACCATTAAAAATATAAAGGATAATTTGTTGTATTCCCTTTGCTACATATTTAAATTATTTAATTGAATTAACCATCTTTTGTAAATATTTTATAAAATTCTTGTTAACTGTTGACAGCTGTTATTTAGATTGTATATACCTATTAGCTATTTCAATTGTTTTATGAATGGTTTAATTGGTATGTAGTTAATTTGTTGGAAGAAAACAGCGTAGAAGCAGTTTCATGTAATTGGCTTAAAGATAACAACAATTGTATTTATTCATATTATAATATAAGAATTAATGTATATATTCTATTGTTAATGAATAACGATTAACATAAAGTTTCAATGTTAGTTATGTTACTATTATTTTTTTAATTATTTTTTAGGTCATTTTTTGCCTTTTTAAGTATTTTTAATTAAATTCCGCCAATTAAAATCATTAAAAACCATTTTAAAAAATGTAACAGGAGAATAATATTATTAAAGACTCAATCAATTTCGAAATAAATTCAAATTAAATCAACTTTTTTATTTATATATTTTTTTATTATTAAATAAATAAATTTGTATGCATATAATAATATAATAATATTAATATTAATATAAAAATTAAATTAAAAACTATTTAATGTGAATTTTAAATTTAAATGCATTTTTTTGCATTTTAAGGTTTTTTAGTGCATTAAATTCACAGCTCTTTTCATAGTACATCTGATATGAGACATATGGATATAATAATTATATTATATTAATATATTTAGCCTATTGTTTGATATACATAGAAATTATATAAATTCTAAAAAGTATATTTATAGCATTTGAAAAGAAAAAGAAAAAGAATATAGAATGCTATATTCGCGCATTAGGCGCCACATTATTGTGAATGACACCTGATAGTTGATACACATAATATGACTAATCAAAATTTCAGATTGGCCCTCTTTATTAACTTATATAGAGGTCAAATGGCGTATTATGTTGTTCGACAACACATTTGTTGCATTAAAACATTCAAATTGTAAAGAGACCCGTGTAATGGCCGTAATGTTGTCTCTCCGCGTACAACAAATCATACACACACACACACACACACACACACACTAGCACAAACACCTGCAGTCCTGCCGATCACTACGACATCAGCGGGACTCTCCTCATACTCACAGCAGCATCGGCACTAAGTAACAATAATATGTTATTGCATCATCAGCACTCGGCAGTAAGCACAATTATTTTGCCTCTCGACTTTACCTATGTTAGTGACTACTGATTACGCTAAACATTAATTATATATATCTTAAATCTATATTTTAATACTATTTAACCATTGTAACCCTACATAGGTATATCATATTAGCATGTTTCATGTATAATATATTATAATATTAATAATAATAATAATAATTCATTTTAAAATTTGGAATTTCTTTTTAAATTAAATTAGTTCAGGTAAAAATTATAAGAGCACAGGCGGAGTTCTCTTATATTTATAACAATAATATTGTATTTTTTCGATTAGAAATCGCAAATTATTTTTCATACATTTTGGAAATTACGTAAAACGAACATTTTTAATATATTGTCCATGAAACATATTAAAAGTTAACTCTACAGCGGTAAAAATCAACCAATCAAGAAATCTTCCAAGTAGTCAGATCTATCATAATAAAACGACACATGCGTTATTATAATTACCTTTTATCTCCGAAACTGGATAGAGATGATAACAATACGTTTACTTCGTGTCTACGTACAACGTAATATAGACTGCCCACGTGTATGCGCTATTAAATTTCTCGTTCTTTGGTGTGAACGCTTGCCGACTGCTCTGCTAAAATATCGAATGAATACTGAATCCCGATGTGATTCTTATACCGACCGTGTATCGAACATTTGAGTGACCAAGTGTTTCACAAACTATTATACGAACGAAAGAATGTATAGACACTATCTACCTGCTACTGACAAGAAACATATAAAATAATATATTTTATGTATACCCCTACGGGGTGTGTTGTTAAATGAAACCGGTCGAGAATAACATCGACGGGGGTTGATAAATTGTAAACGTGTACATGTGTGTGTAGTCCCGACCGAGCATAGTGTCGAACAATAAGATTTAAGTAGAAAGCATTAACCAATATATTGTTGTGCGTGACATAGTGTGTAAAAAGATAAATCTTTATTATAATTTATGTACTCATCCACTCGAATTTTATGGAGAAAAATAATTCAAATTCAACTTCTTTTATAAACGTAACTAAGAGAATATGATAATTTTATGACGAATACATAGGAATAATCGACATGAAAATTGTTTCGCGTGTCACAATGTTAAATGCTTTGAACACAATGTTCGTATGTGATACGACCACTTTCTTAAAAGGAATTATATTTGTATTAATATGTGTATAGGTATTCTACGAATTATAGTATGGCTTCATCAATTGATGTGATATTCAGTGTTCAGGTTACATTAAAACAATTGTTTTTAATATTTATTAAGGAGTAGAAGATATAGAAGGTATAGAATGTTAACGTTAGTCATTTCAGTGAAAACTAGAAGGGTCCATCTTATAATATATTTACCATATTAATACGTATTATTATTTTTAAGCATAATATCGCTCTTAAAAACATGTTATTCATTTACGAATTGACGGTGTACTATATTATTTTAATCTCGTAGTCATAATATACGTATATAATGTGTATGGTATTTGATAGTATCGTCGATAGTGGCAATGACGAGTTCTTTGGATCGAGGGCCGTGCTATTGTTTTAGTCGCACATATTTTGTGGTACACAGCGTCTAATCAGGTAACGAGAAAAAATGAACGTGATCAATAAGTCGTATGTCATGCCCTGTGTTACAAATTCACATTAAAAAAAAAAAAAAACTAATAATGAATACTGATGACGATTTTTATAGCTTAAAATAAAACACGATGGATTTTGTACATTATAATAATTCATAATATATACACAAATATAGTGTTTAAGTACGAATGCATAATATAATTTTTATTTTTATTTGTAATCCTTTAGCGTAAAAACATAACTTATGTTATAGCAACAAAGAATGATAGGTACGTCGACACGGTACGCAACGGTCGCCGGTACAAAGTAAAGGCACCGCAGCGACCACCGGTCTACGCCTTATCGACGGCCACCACGGGCAGCGACGACACGATACCGTCGACTTTCCCCACACGCTGCAAAAGCACAGGGTGGGACGGGAAGACAAGTCGGTCTCTTGCGTGAACCGTTTTACCGGGACAACGGCGACGTTGTCGGTAAGACCGCGCAAATCGTTATTGTGTATTCTCTGTATGCCGTCAACAGGTCAACACCTGACATAGTGACATTCAGGGCCGCATTTAGGGGGGTACGACGGGTACAATTAGACCGGGCGGCTATAGTTTTTAGGAGCAGTAACAAAGAGGTACAAAATGTTAAATAAATTCTAATAATCATGATGGAAATTAAAACAAATAATTGAATCATTTAAAACCTTTTTAACATTTAACACATTCGGGACGAAACACAATAATAAAAAAATACGTTGATCACGCGCTGAGCGCGTTACAGTATTTTATAGAAATAGTAATAGGAACAGTATTTTAATTAGAAAATTAAAATGTATAGGTAAATGGTTGGCTCCACGTGGACTGCGGAGCACTGTTTTATTTATTTTCAAGTGATGGCAACAATTGCGTTTTCCCTAGAAATATATTCTATTGACTTCCAATTTTGTTTCAAATATTTTGGATATTTCTCGTGAATTATATCTAATTATATCTTTATAAGTATAAATCTACTAAGTATATTTTTAAATACACATATAACATAGAATTAGTTTATACATACACATAATAATATATGATATATATTTAGTAGGTACTAAAGTTATTTTATTATTATTATTATTGTTATTATTATGAGATGTCAAGATAAATACATTGTTTTGTTTCAATAAATTATTCCTGTTTTATAAAATTGGAAAGTAATTCTATTAAAGCGTATATTTTATATTTTCATGGGGGGGGGGCAAATACCCAAACATATCTCCCTAAAATACGACCTTGAGGGAGGGGCGGTGTACGATTTAATTTGTACCGGGCGCCAAAATCTTAAATGCGGCCCTGGTGACATTTAACAACTAGCTATTGTGTACCGTTGTTTGTCATCAATAAAAAATACATCGTACTAATAGTCAAATGCGTGTTGTTCTTTTATACTGACCGGCTCACCGCGGACTCACCGAGCACCTACCACCGTAGCCTTGCCAAAATGGCTACCCGACGGGGATACTTACCACTATACTACCGTTTGTTTAATAAAATATTCATAGTAGGTAGCTGATCATTAAAACCGTTAAAATTGTACACCTTTAGTAATTGACCATTTTGTATAACATAATATGTATATATATATAATTTATATCATACAATTCATAGTAGGTATAGTTAATAAATTATATTATAATCTATTATGTTGAAAATATAAATTACTTAGTATGCTTTCCAAGCAAATCGTTCTGAGACACTTAACTATAACATTTATTCCTAATGAAATATATACAAATCACGTGGCTGTATACGAATCGAGCCCGTGGTAACAATTCCTTCCTAATTGCGTCCCGTTAATTGTCGTGGGTTATATTAGATGTGCCCAATTTTTTTGTAAACATAATACGCCGATTGCATATTGTAAATTTTAAAAACCAAAGAATATTTCCCTTCACATTTTTATACAGTTTTAGGACTGTCTGTAGTAATAATTACTACATAAAGTAAGTTTAAAACATTTTTTTTTGTGGTAGTACGAAATAGTCGACTTAAAAACCTAAACCCTAATACGGCTACACCCTATTCCTCAGTCCTCCGCCGACCCAACTCCCTACTCCACAGTCCTCCGCCGACCCTTCTCACTACTCCATAGCCTGCCACAGTACTCTGCGCCCTCTATAAATATTATTTTACCGCCACACAAAACATATAGAATTCGTGAAAACACAGAAAATGCATAAAAAACCCCCATCAACCATTCTCGCCGCACCCGCAACAATTGATGGTATCGACCGTCAACCATTATCCTGTTAATAAAATGATCCGTTTTACGTTTATTATTATTGTAATAATAACCCGGCATGTTACTAAAAATGTAATATAATATAACGTTACCTGTACACATTACTTAATCGTACGATCCTTCTGTTGGATACTACTCAATATCATGTATAATTTTTTAAAGAAATAAAATCTTCTTTAGCAACAATAAATTTAATAGAATGCACGCTAACCCGAAAATGTATAGAAAATCCGACCATTGATCCTAACGGCAAATCATATATGTATATGTTGTTACATATGGCAGACATCCGCTAACTCAAAAATGTTTTGTCATTCTGTAGGTATTATACTGCAGGGCCATTCGTAGGTATACACACTGGAAGTAACACTGAAGGTTGTGACTGTAAGTAATATTTATGTATTAGAACTATATGTTTTAGTTTTCTTTGTAATTGCTATTTTTAACGACCAGTCAAATAAACATTCAAGCTTTTCCAAATTGCATATTACACTTATAATATGTGCTCGTGCGATTATGATTCCTATAAATATAGTATTCTATATTTCTATTTATACATGTAGGCGGTCCACTGTTATTATTTTAAGAAAAGTAGTAGAAGTATTTTCTTAAGTAATAAATATTTAATTTGAAATTTTTCAGTAAAATTAACATTTAAACATAAAAAATCTGTTGGTTTATTGAAAATACGATGTTTATAATTATATTTTGTTAAATTCATATCCTATTAGTTTTGTTCTTATAGCATTTAATACGTGTGATTCTGAATTAATTTTTTAAAGACCTGCTAAATTTTTGTGATCTGTTCAAACTACATTTTTTACTATACAGATACTGTCTGAAATGAGTACCCACATCAAAAAAACAAAGACGATACCTTAAGTTCTAACGCTAAACTTATAAGTTATAACTAAACCTAATTAACTATTGAGACGCGTCTATACACGGCTACGGCGGTAGGTGCTCGGTGAGTCCGCAGTGAGTCGGTCAGGATAAAAGAACAACACGAATTTCACTATTTGTAAGATGTATTTTTATTGATGATAAAAAACGGTATTCAATAGCTGGTTGTCAAATGTCACTATTTCAGGTGTTGACGACATAAAAGAGAAAATACAATTATTATGCTTTACGCAGTCCTAGTATTCGGGGACTTGTCGCAGTTGACCGGTAAGACGATTCACACAAAAGGGTGAGATGGCCGGCGGCCGGTACTCGTCCGGACCAACCTAGGCGACTTATCTTTCCGTCCCACCCTCTGCCTTTGTGGCATTGGGGGGGGGAGTCGACGGTGTCGCGTCGTCGTTTGCCTGTGGTGGCGGTCGATAAGGCGCAAACCGGTCGCTGCGATGCCTGAACTTTGTATCGACAACCGTTGCATACTGTGTCAGTCTGATTCCTAAAATAGTTTCGATTTCTTCGTTAATAGTACCTATATTATTAGTGAAATTTTTAATTCTTTAAATTAATTTTCATGGTATTTTTCCGTTTTATTTGATATTTGATTGGTTTAAATTTATCTTTTGTTAACTCAATTAAAGGGGAGTGATTTTACTGAAATTTAAAATTTACTTGTGAAAAAAAATTGTCTTTCCAAAAAAAAGGCAATTGATTGATGTTAGTCGGAGAAGTTACCTACGTGTAATTACATCGATTAGCTTATAATACAGAGTGTACCATGCTGATCTTACTTACTAGTCCTGGCGCATCCCAAACGGCATTTTCCCATTGTTTGCTTAACCCAAAATATGTCTATTTGGGCGAATAGATATGCTAAATATATAATTAATGAGTCCTACTTCAAAATATTGGTATTAGTAATATTATTATATAAGTAGTAATCTACAGTCAAAAAATAATAAATGAAATTACATAATTAGTAAAATTTAAAATAGTTTATTGGATTTGTATGAAATGCTTACAATATATACTCAACAATTATTTAAACAAAATCATGTAAAATCGTAATCTGTTATCATAATTGTTTTCAATAATAGTGATTATAAAGATTATCAACTATATCATCCAAATCTATGTTACCAGGTTTTTACCTCGTACCTATAGGTAAAAATACTTTCACTCACCCAAACAGACTATTATTTTTTATGGTCAAAATTATTACCTTCATCCAAACGACCGCCCTCCCAAACGGCTCTGGTCGAAAAAGGTTTTGCGAGCAGGTAAACTCCCAAACTGCTGACGGTAATTTTTTGATTTGAAGTCGATATACAGGTGTTATCGTATTTTTAACTTTAAAATCTATAAAACAGAATACCCAAAATATTGAACATGATTTCTATATAAAAATGAGTTATGTATTGTAGGCATAAAAAAAACCGGCAGCTCACTGGAAACATCATTGACCGGTTTTCAACGAATAAAATGATGTAGATATGGTTTAAAAAATTGTGCCAATAATATTTACCCAACATGTATGATTTTTTATATTTTTATTTATACATACATTTTTTAATATTTTTTAACACTAAAAATTCAATAAAATTTAATTCACAATAATATATAAATTTTTATAATTTACTTAGTGTACACCAGCACATTTTTAATCACACCTCTTTTGAGAAAATCCTAAGTCTATAATATGTAATTGGGATGAATTTGTGTTGTAAAAAACCAGAGCCGTTTGGGAATTGACATTTTTGTGAAAAGGGAATATAATGGGCAACATCCAATTAAGTTTAAAAAAAAAATGTAATAAAAACATTTTTCATACCGTTTTACAAATTACGTCAACCAATTAAAGTTTAAATATCAATCGCTAAAAATATTGTATTAAATTATTAGGCTTATTATCGGCAGATTTTAGCCATAGATACCTATAATCCAAACGATATAACTCCACACTACAAATTATTAAAAGTGTAGCTGTACGGTTATGCCTACGTTACTAGTTATATAATTGATTACGAACCGGACGTGCATATGATGGCAAAATACGTTGTATACGGCGCTGTACCTAAAATATTATAATATTCACATTGTATTATGTCACGTGCTTTATAAATATTTCGAACGTAGGTCAGTGCGTAGAAATTTGATTTTCGATTGTAGCTGTCCTTTGTATTCGTACCCCTAATTATTTTAGGTAGGGTAGGCAAGGACACCATTTGAGAGGAGGCGCAGGGTATACTTTGGCTCCCCTTTTTTTTCCGAGTTTTATTGGCCTGGATTAAAATTTACAATGCACCGACGGCGCACGGGCGATGGCCTATGGCCCCATGAGTAAAAATTAAAATATATTATTAATTGTTATGAATACTATATATAATGAATAGGTATAATGTATAAAATATAAATGCATAATATTTATTATTTTTAGATTCCTATTAGATTATAGCATGAACTATACGTCTATGATCATTGATCAAAGCTATTTCCAACTTTCCAGATAATGTTTTTTTCGTTAGTAGGTATAATTGCGGTATAACAAAATATAGTATAAATATAAGTGTATATAAATATATAATAGGTACGTATCGGCGTATGTGGGTATTCCATTATACAATATTATGCTTGTAATTCAGAATAATTCTATATTTCTAACACATCTATGATATCGTTATAGACTACCTGCGGTTACACTTAGTACAATATTGTATGTTCAATGGGTGACAAACGATTAAGTGATTTAATGATCATAGCGATAGAAATAGAAGATGCTAACAAAAAAAATTTAGACGAAGCAGTAGATAGATTTTCTAAAATAATAACTAGAAGGTATAAGCTAGAATAGCATAATTAATTTAAAAATCTAATGTATTTTGTATGAAATACTGTATTATTGTTTATTATAATTATAGTATATTATTAAATAAATATAATACATTAATTTTATTAGGAATAAATTGCATTGATTAAATATAAGTATATATTATTTATATTATTGATATTTCGTCTATCTATTGAAATACAAGAAAAGATTGTTTATTATAAAAATATATATACATTATTGTGTTTGTTCAATTTACTTATTAAATAAAATGTATTGTACTATACCTTTATTTTCTTAACGTTGACTCAACTTAAGTAGACAATTACAACTCGCAAGTTAATTTATTTCTTTAAAATTAAACTTCTTCGCTTTCGATTTTTTGTAAGCACATTTGGCATACAGAATAATGTTGTTTATATGGGCGGAGCTAGAATTTCAATCAGAGGGATTATAGTGTCGTAGCCAAGTTTAAATCATAAAAACACAATTATTTTTTTAAAATTATTTATATATAATATTATTTTTAAATTATAACAATGGTAATCGTTTAGTTTTTGCAAAATTTGTTTAGAATTTTCGGTTGCATTATAACGTGTGGTATAAGAAATATAATTTAGTTTGAAGGTGCAAGGGGAGGGCACTTTACCTATTCCCTCTCCACACTCGTTGCGACAATGGTTGTTAAAGTACATTATTCATAAACTGATGTATAATAACTAATTCATATAAATGTAAAACTATAATAATTATTTCGGTATAACCCAACCCGTCAAAATGAGTAAGAGCAATTGCATTTAATACTTAATCTATAGTAACTAATAGTTTGACTCATCGTGTTATGCTTATAGTATTTAGCTGGTGCTGTCCGGTCCTATTAAAATATATAAATAATTTCGTATTCAAATATTTAATCATATCACGGATAACAGCATACATGATACGAAATCAAAAACACTATATTTTCTGTAAATCGCAATTCAATAAATATTTTACTTATTCTAAAATATATAATTTTATGTCCATATTGAAAACTGTATTGAAAGAAATGTTTTGTGTCTCTTCTATAGATAATATTCGACCTGCACACTGACCACCCCCGTTGACTGTTATATTGTATCTTTAAATATATTGTACCGGATAAAATCGAATGGCACTGAATATTTCTAATTGTTCGTTTATGAAAATCGGGTCGTTAAAATGTAGAATACAGAAAATAATACATAAATATAGTGTTTAGATAAGGGTCAACACTGACGCCCGATTTCTTTGGAATCAAAAATAATGGTGTCTACTGCGTAGTCGTTCCTTTTCTTTGTTAGAAATTCGTGTTGTATGGAACATATAATGATAAAAAAAAAAGGTTTATCGATGTAATTTATCATGAATGTCATGTGGACGCCATAAGGGATCAGGGATTGTGTGAAACGGAGCATAGTTCGAGTGTTATAATGGGTAGGTCGAGACGACTCCTACGACATATTGTTCAGACCATATAAGACTACGGTGACTGTATATTGTCACGTATTTTAGAGTGAATATTTTTTTTTTAAATGTATATTTTTCTATAAGCTAACAGCTACAGTTGATGTATACTGTACACAATATACTAAAATAGAATTGTAATACACACGTATACGATGTACACCACAAAAATATCATAATGGCCCTGTACAATATATTGATCGTGTTCTTAGAATACTCTTTTAGTATGGGTACATTCATCTAACACTATACATCCTGGTTTAGTAGGTACCAATTATTTATACAGGAAAAACTTGATTTCTTTTAATTTGTATACTTGATTATTAGTCATACACTTTAGTGGGTGATTATAATTTAGTTTTAATTGTAATACTGAAACTAATTAACGGCTTTTACTAGTATTTACTATTTAGTATGTAAATGTAATTTTTCACTTTAATTTCACCAATTGAATAGTAAAAATGCCTTGAATACGAACAAAATGCAAAATTAAAATTAGATATATAGATTCACGTGTAATTAAAACACATTTTCAGCTAAAAATATATGATGTCTACTGTGTTTTCGGAAAAAAATGCATGACAAAGTCATCAATATCCGGCCCTAGTACAGGCAATGGATAAGAAAAAAAGTTCAAAATAAAATTAGACTGTTGTATATGCATGCCTGTGTGTATGTATATATGTATGTATGTATGTATGTATATATGTATGTATGTATGTATGTACTGCGTATATATTTATGTATGTGTGTATGTATGTATGTGCCGATGGAGCTTGCATATATATAACGCTCAAATGCGTTGACTCAGGATAAAATACCTGTGTGACCGATTCGGTTCTCACGATGGTCTACGTGACCAAAAAGGCTGGGTCAGCACATACTGAAGACCTCGGACGGACCGTTGCAACGCGCCCCGTCTGTTGGTAATTAGTCGAGTCTGGTCTAAAGAGGGAGTGACACCTACGTTACTCAGCAGAGCATCTTATAATTTTTATAGCAGAACCTCGTATAGTTTTAATCAGATCCTCTCGTAATATTAGTATTTAATATTCATTTCTTTAGTGTGTAATTCATTTAAATATTCATTTCTTTAGTGTTTAATTCATATCAATATTGATGTATTCAGTGTTAAGTTCATAAACCAGTAATTATAATATAATATATATACCTATAACCAACACCTGTGTTACTTCATTTGACACTAACAACCAAGATAAACCTCACACGACGGTACTCCACACTTCATTGGTGGCAGCGGTGGGATCTCTGAAAGCGAAGAATTGTCGTAATTCACTTTACGACAGTGCAATTTTAGAGATCAGTAACCTACGTGGATTTACCGCCGTCCAAGTGTAATCGGTTTTTGTGTCAATACACCAGCACAGATTTCGTTCAAAAATCAGTAACACGGTGATTGAAGTGCCGCCGCGATATAATTCGCGCCGTCAGGGAGGGGAGCTGCACACGTCTTCGTTCCAGTACGAACCGCCGCCGCCGCACCAGTGGGACAGTTCTACAGCACTATCAGCGGACGTCGTATCAACACCGCCACACTATCAACGGAAATCTTATCAACCAGTAAACAATAACAATCAACATAATCATAATGCAGCGGTATTTATTATGCATCATCGCGTAAGTTTTATTTAATGTATTCGTTAATCGGGATTTATTTATGCTAGTGCGTGTCGAATTCAGGGTCTAATGGTAGCACCAATTTAGATTTAATATATTTCAGTATTTATAATACTGTTCACAACTAGTTTACGTCAATCTATTTAATTTATTCAATAATTGGGATTTATTCATTTATTTATTTTTGGCTAATGCATGTCGAACTCAGGGTCAAATGATAGCATCAATTCAGATTTAATAGATTTAAGTAGCTCTAGTAGTGATCCCTCTAGTGGAGAATTGTATGAACCAAGTAGTTGGTTACGTAGTGCAAGAGAGACGATAGAACAAGCGGACGAGCTTTTAGGTTCAACCAGGTATTTTCTAAGAAAGCAAGTGACCAACGCACATCCAGAACATCAACAAAATTCAGAACATCAGCAGCACGTACAGCATACAGAACATCAAAAAGACAAGACAAACTCAGAACGTCCAGAAACTCAATCGAATCAAGAAAATCAAAAATATTCGGAAAATACAGTACGTCAAAACAACTCAGAGCTACAAATAGGAAAAATGGAAGACCAACAGAAGCTAGAAACCTCTAATCTTAAGACAGAAACACACAAATCTGGAGTAAGCATCGACGCAGCAATGCACGTAGTACCGAACTTCGATGGAACAAGCTCCGACCAAGCATATCATTTCCTAAGGGCGTGTGATTTCGCAGTCAGGATTGTCGATCCGGATCAGGTCGATTTGTTAGTACAGGGACTGATAATTAAGCTATCAGGAAGAGCATTGCGGTCGATAAGATATAAGGACATAACAACGTACAAGGAATTCCGGAAAAATATTGTGGAAATATCGGAAACCAAAAAGTTACTACCCCAGCTGCACATGAAATTGCTCACGTGCAAGAAGAGTCCTGATGAAGGAGTGCAAGAATATTATAATAAAATGGAGCAATTATTACACGACTTAATTAGTGCAACAATGGAGGGGGGGATTACGCGAATGGAACGGACATTGAAAGGTTGTTACACAATCAGGTGCTCAACGCATTTATAAGCGGCTTACCCGAATCTTATCGGATATTATTAAAAGCGCGAGGCCCTAAGAAGCTGAGCGATGCGTTAGTATTCGCTTTATAGAGGAAACAGGGGATCTATTTGACGCTCCATCAGATTACAGCTTAGCGCATTGTGTATCACAAGACTTGAAAATGAACCAAGGCACAGCTCTCATGTTTCGTAGAAAATTTGGCAACGTAGAAATATTAAAGAGCCAAAATCCAAAAATCCACGAAGTTGTATATATTCGACAAGAGGATCGGTATATCTTGTACATGATTACTAAATGCAAATATTGGCAAAAATCATCTTTAGAGGACATGTTTCTGGCAATACAGAACCTCAGAGCTATCTGCATCGAACTCAAAATTGAAAAGCTGGCGCTTCCTCCGATTGGTAGCGGAAGTGATCAACTAGATTGGTCTGCGATTAGGACCATGTTCCGGTTTATATTCAAGGAAACAAACATAGAGATCCATGTGTATCCTCAAACTGAGTTGAAGGACTCAGAAAAACAACAAGTTTTGGCAGAGTACCATGCCAGCCCGCTAGGAGGTCATCGCGGAATAAACCAAACATTGAAGCGTATTCAGATGCAATTCAACTGGAAGGGATTGGCGGATGACGTAAAAGAGTACGTCTCCAAATGTCCGTCATGTCAAATACACAAAACAAGTAACAAGAATATCAGGCAGCCTATGATTATAAGTACTACAGCGACGGAACCTTTCGAAAAGGTGTTTATCGATGTGGTCGGTCCTCTACCGAAAACAGACAGCAATAATGCATATATCCTGACAATGCAGGATGACCTAACCAAATTCTCAATGGCCGTCCCTATGTTCAACCATGAGGCTAATACAGTGGCGTATCACTTTGTGACGTCATGCGTATGTCTTCATGGAATTCCGAGAGCATTGGTCAGTGATCAGGGGACAGAGTTTCTGAGCCGAGTATTAGCTGAAACATGCAAGCTGCTGAAAATAAAAAAATGCAACACCTCGCCGTATCACCCACAGGCTAACGGAGCCTTGGAAAGGAGTCATCGGACTCTGGGGGAATACCTTCGGCATTTCATAGACCAGGATCAAATGAACTGGGATACATTCATACCGTATGCTATGTTCGTTTTCAATTCATCAGAACATCGTTCCACTGGAAAGCAGCCATACGAGTTAATGTATGGGCGCACCATAAACATGCCAAATTCGTTCATGAAACCCCCAGAACCTCGGTACAATTATGAGGATTATCATTTGGAGTTAAAGCAGAAACTCCAACTGTCACATCAAATAGCCAGGGATCGCCTGGTGGAACAAAAACTAAAGACGAAAGAGTATTATGACCAAAAGCAAAATCAAATCACTGTACATGTAGGTGATCGTGTATTGCTCAAGAATAGTGCAAGAAAAGGGAAACTCAGCCCCAAGTGGCTGGGACCTTATGAAGTAATCGAGCTTAAAGCCAACGAAAATGTAACCTTACAAAAAGAGCGTAAAAGGGTGACAGTACACAAGAATCTTATTCGTGTTTTTGCGGACTGAACATTGTGAATAGCTTGATAAATCTGGGAATGTAAATACTAACATAATCTTAAGTGAAAAAAAAAAATCATTTTCTGCTTAACTACAATTAAGGATCAAAGCACTGTATATAAGCTTTATTGGGAACTGGAATTAATTATGAAAAGAAAACGTAAATCTTGTTTCAGAATTTTATCTCAATCAATCATAATCACCTCTGATGCCTCAGAACATAAAGCGGAACATCCTGTAGAGTTATCCACGTATGCCTATAACATCACGTCATACCAAGATCATCAGGGTTTATATTTCGAGCACCATGGGTCAATGAAGATATCAGATCTCAATTGGGACTTAGTAGCATACATCGACCTCGCAGATCCGGGTTATAAATACCAGGATATAATGTCGCTGTATGAAGCTACCGCAAAAATTTGCGGACAAATGACAGAGCGGTTCGGAAGTACGGAAATATCAAATGCATGCGAACAATTCGTACAGGTATTTTCAAGAGCAACATTGCCCTACCTGTATGAAATCGAAACCAGTCATCGTAATATGCTGCTTTCCATTGGAGATAAATACACGGGGGAAGCTAGGATACGACGAGGATTGGTCCACACAGTACAACGGATGGTGAAAGTCTTGTATGGCATGTATTCAAATATTGACACCGATTTCATATTCAAACAAATAATAGCTCTCAGTCTAAGCAGAAATCAGAACATCACCTTAAGCTCGGAGAGGATAAGAATCATGCAGGTGGATACAGACAAACAGATAAAGAAGATCACAGAGCATCAGGAAAAACTGGAGGAAAATCTCCAGTATTTACAAGAGCAAACTAGAGTAGTCATACAAAAGCTTGACAAAATAGAATTTAAAACAAGGCTACTGGAACAGGCGTTTCTTTTCGAAATTTTACTTAATCAGTATTCATACGAAACCCAAAATTTAATGGCCGTAATTAACTCAGCAATGAATGGCGAAATACATACAAGCGTGTTTTCATCGGAGAAATTTCTCATGGAATTGAGGGAAATTAAGATGAACTTACCGGTAGGAACAGCATTGCCACTAGAACTTAAAGCAGAATCTCTAACAGAATTTCTACAAATCTCTGATCTAACAATCCTGCATAGAGAACACTACTTGGTCTTTCTTATAGGAATACCTTTAACGTCTGTTGAGGAATATACCATGTATCACCCTATTTCACTACCCATCCAATATGGCGAAAATACCATAGCCCTAATTCCCCCTGAAATCGACTACCTAGCATTAAGTAACGATAACGAAAATTTTATCTCATTAGGGGTAAGTCAATGGGAATCATGTAGTAAGTTAGAGTCATATACACTTTGTAAGGGTGAGCAACCGATCCATTACCGAACGGGATCCAACTTATGCGAGTTATCTCAATTAACTAAATTTAACACCCATTCGAAAGACTGTAGAGTCAAACTAGTCACATTAGAGACACCCATTTGGCATCGATTATCGAAGACAAACTCTTGGTTGTACTATACTCAACCAGATTTATGTACGATTAAGTGCACAGATCCTCCGCATACATTCAGAGTTGAGATCTCGGGTGTGGGTAGGTTGACCACCTCCTCATCTTGTGAAATTCATACAAAAAGTTCTATACTCGTACCATTCTCTAAATCCAATAGAAATATTAAGCTTGATATAATACCGGAAAATCGTAAATCCAATATAAAATCAATGTTAACAGAAACTTTTTGCTCAGTTATGCCACAGAACCTCACTAATGTAAAAATATTTAAGGATTTTAATTCATTAGCTCATAGAGCAATGGAATCGAGTGAACTTAAGCCTAAACCCACAGAACCATTGTTTATTTTTAAAATAGAATTCCATATTACCATGCTTTATATATCCATAACCTTTTCTATATTATTTATAAGTGCAGTAGCTATAAGGTTTAAGAATAAAATCATAAAAATGTATAATCCGGAAATTGCGGACAATCTTTCAAATAACAATCAAGATAACCTTTAAGTTTGTAATTTAAAAAAAAAAAAAAAAAAAACCCTTTTTGTATTGTCTTTAAGTTAGAAGTAAAATTAAGTTAGTTTAAGTATAAAAGACACCATGTGGCGGTATTGTAACTAGGTGTACCCGTAGTTTAAGAAATTTGTAAAAGTAGTAACTTAGGTCGCAGGGACTGCTCCAGTTTAACGCTGGGGGTATGTTGTATATGCATGCCTGTGTGTATGTATATATGTATGTATGTATGTATGTATATATGTATGTATGTATGTATGTACTGCGTATATATTTATGTATGTGTGTATGTATGTATGTGCCGATGGAGCTTGCATATATATAACGCTCAAATGCGTTGACTCAGGATAAAATACCTGTGTGACCGATTCGGTTCTCACGATGGTCTACGTGACCAAAAAGGCTGGGTCAGCACATACTGAAGACCTCGGACGGACCGTTGCAAACGCGCCCCGTCTGTTGGTAATTAGTCGAGTCTGGTCTAAAGAGGGAGTGACACCTACGTTACTCAGCAGAGCATCTTATAATTTTTATAGCAGAACCTCGTATAGTTTTAATCAGATCCTCTCGTAATATTAGTATTTAATATTCATTTCTTTAGTGTGTAATTCATTTAAATATTCATTTCTTTAGTGTTTAATTCATATCAATATTGATGTATTCAGTGTTAAGTTCATAAACCAGTAATTATAATATAATATATATACCTATAACCAACACCTGTGTTACTTCATTTGACACTAACAACCAAGATAAACCTCACACGACGGTACTCCACACTTCAAGACGCATTATACTTATATAATATAGTTCAAATTTAAAAATAAATATTTAGGAGTCAAATTAAGAAGGTATAACGTAACAAACAATTTGTATAACACAAAGGATTTAATATATTATTATATAGGTATCATTTTGGCATATATTATATAAGGTGTAACATAATTATTTAACAAACTTCCATAACAAATGTTACTACATATATTCATTAAATAGTCCTGTTACACCCTGTATAGTAAACTATTAATGTCTTGAAATATTGATTAAAAAACCAATAATTATTAATTTCATGTTTGTGTATTTCAACATCAATTATTTTGATAAATCCGTAATATAATAATAAATAAATAATAATATACTAGAACCTATGCGTTACCATTACTTTAGTAACTAAATTAAATGAAATATTAAGTCAGCAACAATAATAACTACACCCTGTTGTGTCACCGATCAGATAAATGTTCAAGGTCCAATGCATTGACGTTCCACAACCAAACGTAGGACCCATGATGCCATTCTTCTCCCCCAATGTGGGGCAGAAAAATGGCACCATTATTATAAGTTTTAAGTCTTAACACATGTCTTTACAACAATATAATTTTGGAATGCAGAATCATCGTGTGTGTTCGATCCAATGCATGTGTATATACATTTGTTTTCCTTCGCCCGACTGTATAATAAATATTCGAACATAATATGTTTATGTTGAACCGTCTTTTCGCTATTCATAATATTGTTCCTAGTTACCTATTTAATTCATTTAAAGTTTTTTTATTTTCGTTCTCCTCCTTGATTTAATATAATATAGGTCATAAGATATTTTTGTTAATAATACTATTCTATTTTGTTACAATTGGGCACCAGCTTTTATTTTAAATAATAATGAATATATTATATTATAAACCTCCAATGTTTAGATTAAAATCCTATATAACCTATATAGAGTTTCAGTATCATTTAAATAATATATAAAATATAAATTGAACGGTACATATTGTCATTGATATAGGTAAAAATGTTCACGGTTTTGATGATCAGTTACTAGAAATATTTTATTAAAATGTATTATTCTTTGTTGCTATAATATTAGTTTGTGCTATATTATGTTTTTGGTTTCCAAGCCACGTAATTGTCATAATTTTATAGCCAAATAAGCTAGATAATTCCGAATTATTGTCTTTATAAGATATGTTATGAATGTATGTTGTTAGCAGAAAAATGTTTGAAATTCTACATAATATATTATAATATACTTATATAATATGTAATAACTAACGTTAGCATTTGTACCTGTAACCTGTTTAATCCTTTATAAATATTAAAACAATTTTTTCATTGTAACGTGAACACCGAATATCACATCACTTAATGATAATTCGTAGAATACCTATATATACATATATATATATTAATTAAAATATAATTTCTTTTAAGAAGGTCATTGTATTATAGGTATACGAACGCTATTTCCAAAGCATTTTTCACTGTGACACATGATGCAATTACCATGTTGGTTATTCATACTATAAATAATCATACAATTATCATGTTCTCTTAGTTAGAAACATTTACGAAATACGTTGAATTTCAATTATTTTTCTCCAAAAACTTCGAGTGGATGAGTATATAATAAAGATTTAGATACACACTGCAGGGTGGGTCAGGCATAAGAATATAATATATGGGTTTCTACTTAAATCGTATTGTTCGACATTATGCGTGGTCGAGACTACACACACATACACGTACATCATCCCCCGCTGACGATATTCTTGACCGGTTTCTTTTAACATCACACACGACACACCCCGTAGGGGTATACATTAAATATATCATTTTATGTCTCCTGTCAATAGCAGGTAGTTGATATATACAATCTTTCTTTCGTATAATAGTTTCTAAAACACCATTGCGGGGCCTCTTAAATTTTCGATACACGGTCGGTCTAAGAATCTCATGGGGGAATCAGTATTCATTTGAACCTTTGGCAGAGCAGTCGACAAGCGTCCCACACCAACGAACAAGAAAATTAATAGCGTATACACGTGGAAAGCATACATTACGCAGTACGCAATAGACACGTTTTAAAACGATTCGTATCATTTCTATCCAGTTCCAAAAATAAAAGGTAATTATAACGTCCGTTTAATTTTATTATTATATATCTGATTAATCCGAAGATTTCTTGATTGACTGATTTTCACCGTTGCCGTGTTAACGCTCATCGTTTCATGGTTGATATGTCAAAAATTATTATTTTACATAATTTCCAAATATTTGAAAAACAATTTCCGATCTCTAATAGAAAAATTAAAATATTATTTTTATAAATATAAGAAAACTTAACCTGTGCTCTTATAATTTTAATCCCAACTAATTTAATTTAAAAACAAACATAAAATTTTCAAATAGTTATTTTAAATCATATAAGTTCTCTCTCAGAATAAAGCGGTCATTCTAGTTATGCATCTGTGGTGAGTGATGACATTAGTTGATAACTATGTAGAATTTTAATAGAATTACGTGAGTAGTGAGTGAGGAATTGTCTCTTAAAAAATTATTTTTATTTATAACCTATATAACTGTGTAACTTGCCGCGTATACTATTCATGGCCAATAATATAATAAAATAATATATTATATAAATGAAGCATATCATGCTATACCTATATAGGGATATAATACAATAGCATTAAAATATAGATTTAAGTTATACCTACCTATAATATAATAAACGTTTTAGCGTGTAAGTCAGTAGTAACATAACATAGGAAGGGTCGTGAAGCAAAATAATTGTTTGCTGATTGCTGACGCAATAACATATAATATTCGCTCGTACCTATTGGCGCCGTCGTGCAATTGAGTAGTAGTCATCCGGAGTGTGTATCGTGTATGTATGTGTGTGTGTGTGCCATCACACGGACCTCTTTACGATATTGTATGTTTGTTTTAATGTAATAAATATGTTGTTGAACAAAATATTATGCCGTTAGGTTAACTACGTATGTATATACTCGTAAGTTAATAATGCTGCTCATTTTGAATTTTTGATTTATCATAGACAATAGCTGATATCAATGACTGATACATTGTTAACTCACTGCAGTCTAGTAAAGTACCTATATTTGAGTACATGCATTTAAATATTTTTATAGTGTTTAGATTACTCTTTAAATACTTTTTAATATAAGCATTTGTAGAGTATTTCAAATACTGACTAGGACTTATTTGTGTTTGAAACTCCAATACTATTATATAAATATATTAGTCGTCACAAATTTTTTTTTTTTGAAATTATTATACAATATCTATTTTATTTATATTTTTCATTCATAAATGTCGAGAACCTCTGTTCCCTAATGCTGATGTTTCGTTAATTTGTGAATGTGATTATTACAAAATATTAATTAAAAATATACTTAAATACAAAAACAATTTTTGGGAATGATTTTTTTTTTTTTTTTTATTGCTTTTTATATCCTCTTATTTATATTTCATTAAAAACCTACTATCTAATATTAAAAACTTGCTATAATATAGCAAATTTTATTTATTTTCATTTTTAAGTATACAATTAAGTTGGTGGTACGAAAAGTTCTAATAAAACCTAGTTGAATGTAACATGACAATTTTAAATTAGTAATTACAACATTAAATTGGAAAGCTAACTAGTAGAAAAGTAAAATAAAAAAGTATTTAAATACATGGCAAGTATTTGTTCTTAAATACTTTTCTTAAAAGTATTTGAAATGTATTTGAAATACTTTCTGAATGGATGTACTTGTATCTGTATTTAAATACAATTTTAAAAGTTTCTTTTACAAGACTTTAGTTAAGAAAGTATTAGCATACAATGTAAATCCAATACGTTTAAGTAATGACGAGTATGTCAAGTAATGTGTATGGAATATCGAAAATTATATATATATAATGTTATGTTATAATATGATAGATACAAAACATTTTTACAATATATATATATTTATGACCTTATTTTCATTTCAGCTCTTCTATATTTTATTATTTATTAGTATATTGGTGGCTCTTGAGTCATGAGTCTCTTCTTGCTGGTCACCCCTGTAAAATTGTAACAATAAGTCATTGTATATTTACACATAATTTTATATTTTAAACTATTTTACAATATTTTTTTTATGGTAAAAACATTTTTATTTATAAGATTGAAACAGACAAGAGTCTCATTTACTATTAAATGAGTATTGTGAATATATTTTACAGAACAACAGATGACATTTATTTAAACAGTAAACATAGATTGAAATACATAAAAAAAAAAAAAAAAAATAATTACAAATTAATAATTTTATTTGCAAAGAATGGTGTAAAAACATAATAATTGGTTTATTAACCGCTATTTGGATGACATACATTTATATTTTATTTCATTTAAATTAAACAAAAAATTATTTGATAATAATGTTGTATCCAATATAAAAGAATCAATTATTATTTATTATAGACTCATTAGATTAAAAAAAAAAGTTGATTTTAAAAATGTCGGACAACCAAATTTATTTCTAATTTGTTATTATGTTTTACAATATCATTAATAACGACAAGCATTCCATTTTTAAATCATATATAGAATTTTTTTTTTTTTTTTTTTGATATGTTAATAAATGAATATTTAAATCATGTAAAATTATATTTTGTATAGTTTATAGATCATTTAAATTATAGTATAAAGAAAAGTTTTATTTTCTATTTCTGTAAATGTTAATGGTTAATACGGTAATATTGCCAATACTGGAGGAGAAAGAAATACTTTTTGTTTTCATAATATTCTAATTTACTTACGTTTTGAATAGAATATTTTCCCTTTTTATTATATTTTTAATATTTTTTAAATAATTCTCATATTGAAACAATTAAAATTGCCCAAAGCACCATGAATTTCTACATATAAGATAAATGTTTCAAACTATGCATGTTGTATGAAATAAAATGTTCTCCGTACAAAGATCTATAAGAAACAACTAATTGTTTTAAGAATTCTTCAGCAAAATTACTTGAGTTTGACAAAGAATTAAGCATACTTAAATTTTATTGCACAAAATAGCAACATAAAATGTGAATAAATTGTTTGTTTAATTTACCTTTCAAAACAATAGAGTTAAAATATAATAGAAAAAATTTCATTTCAGTGATCAATGTTTCCTATTTTCCTTGTTAAATGAATAAACTCAATTGGTAAATACACTTTAAGATTTAATAAATCAGTTGAAATTTGTTCTCTGGAAGTTCCAGTTAAACGTATATATTTTTTTAAAGTATTTTATCAGTAATATTTATTGGTTATAATTATAATGGACTATCTCCTTTAAAATATACTTCATTAATTCTGTTCCATAATGACTCATTAGTTTTGAGAGTGTAGACAATGTCCAAAGAACAGTATACTACCATACCCTTTCCTTTATAGGAGCCGTTTTTTAATTAAACTGTCTTTGATATATAAAGTTGAATTAATATATTTAATTTAGAAATATTTTTGGATATATCAAACGGATTATTTTGATGTAACTGTTTAATTGTTTATACTTATTTTGTTTGAGGTCAATGATTTCTTTTAAATGGCGTTATGATATTTTTCCAATGCTTTTCTTTCTTTTTTCTTTTTCTAAAACAATGAAAAACAAAGCCAATAAGTGATAAAAATATTACTCTATTATTCAGATAGTTAGTGCATTGCAAATACTGCAATATAATAAAAAATAATAACAATTGTTTAAAAATAAATGTTTTTACTTTTAACGATGTAGTTAAAAAAAAATCTAAATCTTTAACTTAAAGATAATTATATGAATTGATTATTGATATTTATTAATTAGTAATATTTTGGCAATGGAAAACAATCAATTTTACTTTTTACTTTTGATAACTTGTAATAATTGTGTATTGCCAATTTTATGATTTATCTTTATCATGTCCCGTCCAGTACATTCAACATTGTGCGTTTAGTAGCATACTCATTGTTAAATAACTGTGAAAGAGTTCTTGTTATATGATCTTTAGGATCATACCTCCAAAAATATAATAAAAAATTCCTAAAATTTTTAAAAATATGCTTAAAGATATGATAATATATCAACAAGTTTAATCATAGGGCTCAGACAAAATATTTTTTTTCTATCAATTCTCACTGTCAAAAAGTATTTAGTTTTGATCATATCACTATAGCTAGAGACTAGACGACACTTCTAATTATTATCATAGTTTCTACAGTGAAATTATTTTATCTTGGCACTTCAAAGGTAAATTTATCAGTTTCTATAAATTATATATAGTTAAAATTCACTAAAATTCACGCTTGGAATATTTTTCAGAATATTTTATCAATTTTAGCTGCATATAGACATCATATTTCACAAATAAAACAGAGTATAAATCCTGACTTTAGTTATAACCTAAAAAATGTATAGTTTTTAATTTTTACTTGCATATTATTTTAGTGTAACATCAAATAAATAGATCTATAGATAATAGATATATTATACATAATTGAGTATTTACCTTCTTCTTTAGGTTCTGAATCATTAGGTACGTATGATCCATATTAAAGTTAATAGTTTCTCGAGGCACATCAACTTCAGTAGCACACTAGCATCTGCAGACAAGTCTCCAGTTAGAAGAAATTTATGGTGCCATGTTTTATTAAAATTACCTATATTTTAGATTTGAATCAATTAGGTAATAGTTATATTATAAAGTTAAAACTACATTTGATTTTATGTTAGACTTGTAAGTATGTAAATTATTATGGATAATAATTATACTTACTAAATCCTTTGTCATTAACTGCCAACTGAATTTTATATTACTGGCCAATACATTCCGTTCGATTGCCGAATATACAAAATCAATCGAAACTCTAGTCGTGATCACTTACAGTTTATAATCGGGATTTATCGTCTCAACCATATAGGTACCTAACCGATTAATTGGTGTAACACTGAACTCGTTTGTATCTGAGCGAGAAACTTCCTATTATCTATATTTTAGACCTATGTTTAAACTTTAGATAAATATGCATATTTATGTCGGCTTTAAAGAAAAACTATGTAATTATTGTATTTTTTTATAGTATAGGACGTATAGGTATTAGCTATATTATAGACTATAAATAGTATAATATCTACAACTAGAGTAGTAGCGGCCAAACCACGATTATCATTAATATACGATATCTTTAATCGTGGGCCAAACGTATGTGCGGTTGGTGACTCCGTTTATCTCGAGGCGATATTAAATATGATAGATTTCAAACACAGACAGTGTTGGCGGGATATTTGACGGACGCAACTGGCATGTACGATGTACATAGTCTAAAAAAATCAGGACGCAACTAGTATGACCCATAACAGCCATAACGCCCATAACAATATAGGCGGAACCACAATTCGGAAAGAACTATTGTTACTGCAGGCACCAATTCGTATGCAGCAACGTAATTTGTGCGTTCTCAGAACGATTTGCTTAGAACGCATATTAACATTATTAACTATTAAATAATTTATATTTTCAATGTTATTATAAAATAATTTATTAATTATACTATAAATTGTATGATATAAATTATGTATGTTATAAATGGCCAATTACGGAAGGTGTACAGTGTTAACGGTTTTGATGATAAGCTACTATAAATATTTTTTTTAAATGTATCATTCTTTGTTGCTATAATATTAGTTTGGGCGATATTATGTTTTTGGTTTCCAAGCCACGTAATTGTCATAATTTTATATTAAGCTAGATAATTCTGAATTATTGTCTTTATAAAATATGTTATGAATGTATGTTGTTAGCAGAAAAATTGAAATTCTACATAATATATTATAATATACTTATATAATATGTAATAACTAACGTTAGCATTTGTACCTGTAACCTGTTTAATCCTTTATAAATATTAAAACAATTTTTTTATTGTAACGTGAACACCGAATATCACATCACTTAATGATAATTCGTAGAATACCTATATATACATATATATATATTAATTAAAATATAATTTCTTTTAATAAGGTCATTGTATTATAGGTATACGAACGCTATTTCCAAAGCATTTTTCACTGTGACACATGATACAATTACCATGTTGGTTATTCATACTATAAATAATCATACAATTATCATGTTCTCTTAGTTAGAAACATTTACGAAATACGTTGAATTTCAATTATTTTTCTCCAAAAACTTCGAGTGGATGAGTATATAATAAAGATTTAGATACACACTGCAGGGTGGGTCAGGCATAAGAATATAATATATGGGTTTCTACTTATATCGTATTGTTCGACATTATGCGTGGTCGAGACTACACACACATACACGTACATCATCCCCCGCTGACGATATTCTTGACCGGTTTCTTTTAACATCACACACGACACACCCCGTAGGGGTATACATTAAATATATCATTTTATGTCTCCTGTCAATAGCAGGTAGTTGATATATACAATCTTTCTTTTGTATAATAGTTTCTAAAACACCATTGCGGGGCCTCTTAAATTTTCGATACACAGTCGGTCTAAGAATCTCATGGGGGAATCAGTATTCATTTGAACCTTTGGCAGAGCAGTCGACAAGCGTCCCACACCAAAGAACCAGAAATTTAATAGCGCATACACGTGGAAAGCATACATTACGCAGTACGTAATAGACACGTTTTAAAACGATTCGTATCATTTCTATCCAGTTCCAAAAATAAAAGGTAATTATAACGTCCGTTTAATTTTATTATTATATATCTGATTAATCCGAAGATTTCTTGATTGACTGATTTTCACCGTTGCCGTGTTAACGCTCATCGTTTCATGGTTGATATGTCAAAAATTAGTATTTTACATAATTTCCAAATATTTGAATAACAATTTTCGATCTCTAATCGAAAAATTAAAATACTATTTTTATAAATATAAGAAAACTTAACCTGTGCTCTTATAATTTTTATCCCAACTTTTTTAATTTAAAAACAAATATTAAATTTTTAAATAATTATTTTAAATCATATAAGTTCTCTCTCAGAATAAAGCGGTCATTCTAGTTATGCATCTGTGGTGAGTGATGACATTAGTTGATAACTATGTAGAATTTTAATAGAATTACGTGAGTAGTGAGTGAGGAATTGTCTCTTAAAAAATTATTTTTATTTATAACCTATATAACTGTGTAACTTGCCGCGTATACTATTCACGGCCAATAATATAATAAAATAATATATTATATAAATGAAGCATATCATGCTATACCTATATAGGGATATAATACAATAGCATTAAAATATAGATTTAAGTTATACCTACCTATAATATAATAAACGTTTTAGCGTGTAAGTCAGTAGTAACATAACATAGGAAGGGTCGTGAAGCAAAATAATTGTTTGCTGATTGCTGACGCAATAACATATAATATTCGCTCGTACCTATTGGCGCCGTCGTGCAATTGAGTAGTAGTCATCCGGAGTGTGTATCGTGTATGTATGTGTGTGTGTGTGCCATCACACGGACCTCTTTACGATATTGTATGTTTGTTTTAATGTAATAAATATGTTGTTGAACAAAATATTATGCCGTTAGGTTAACTACGTATGTATATACTCGTAAGTTAATAATGCTGCTCATTTTGAATTTTTGATTTATCATAGACAATAGCTGATATCAATGACTGATACATTGTTAACTCACTGCAGTCTAGTAAAGTACCTATATTTGAGTACATGCATTTAAATATTTTTATAGTGTTTAGATTACTCTTTAAATACTTTTTAATATAAGCATTTGTAGAGTATTTCAAATACTGACTAGGACTTATTTGTGTTTGAAACTCCAATACTATTATATAAATATATTAGTCGTCACAAATTTTTTTTTTTTGAAAATTATTATACAATATCTATTTTATTTATATTTTTCATTCATAAATGTCGAGAACCTCTGTTCCCTAATGCTGATGTTTCGTTAATTTGTGAATGTGATTATTACAAAATATTAATTAAAAATATACTTAAATACAAAAACAATTTTTGGGAATGATTTTTTTTTTTTTTTTTTATTGCTTTTTATATCCTCTTATTTATATTTCATTAAAAACCTACTATCTAATATTAAAAACTTGCTATAATATAGCAAATTTTATTTATTTTCATTTTTAAGTATACAATTAAGTTGGTGGTACGAAAAGTTCTAATAAAACCTAGTTGAATGTAACATGACAATTTTAAATTAGTAATTACAACATTAAATTGGAAAGCTAACTAGTAGAAAAGTAAAATAAAAAAGTATTTAAATACATGGCAAGTATTTGTTCTTAAATACTTTTTCTTAAAAGTATTTGAAATGTATTTGAAATACTTTCTGAATGGATGTACTTGTATCTGTATTTAAATACAATTTTAAAAGTTTCTTTTACAAGACTTTAGTTAAGAAAGTATTAGCATACAATGTAAATCCAATACGTTTAAGTAATGACGAGTATGTCAAGTAATGTGTATGGAATATCGAAAATTATATATATATAATGTTATGTTATAATATGATAGATACAAAACATTTTTACAATATATATATATTTATGACCTTATTTTCATTTCAGCTCTTCTATATTTATTATTTATTAGTATATTGGTGGCTCTTGAGTCATGAGTCTCTTCTTGCTGGTCACCCCTGTAAAATTGTAACAATAAGTCATTGTATATTTACACATAATTTTATATTTTAAACTATTTTACAATATTTTTTTTATGGTAAAAACATTTTTATTTATAAGATTGAAACAGACAAGAGTCTCATTTACTATTAAATGAGTATTGTGAATATATTTTACAGAACAACAGATGACATTTATTTAAACAGTAAACATAGATTGAAATACATAAAAAAAAAAAAAAAAATAATTACAAATTAATAATTTTATTTGCAAAGAATGGTGTAAAAACATAATAATTGGTTTATTAACCGCTATTTGGATGACATACATTTATATTTTATTTCATTTAAATTAAACAAAAATTATTTGATAATAATGTTGTATCCAATATAAAAGAATCAATTATTATTTATTATAGACTCATTAGATTAAAAAAAAAAGTTGATTTTAAAAATGTCGGACAACCAAATTTATTTCTAATTTGTTATTATGTTTTACAATATCATTAATAACGACAAGCATTCCATTTTTTAAATCATATATAGAATTTTTTTTTTTTTTTTTTGATATGTTAATAAATGAATATTTAAATCATGTAAAATTATATTTTTGTATAGTTTATAGATCATTTAAATTATAGTATAAAGAAAAGTTTTATTTTCTATTTCTGTAAATGTTAATGGTTAATACGGTAATATTGCCAATACTGGAGGAGAAAGAAATACTTTTTGTTTTCATAATATTCTAATTTACTTACGTTTTGAATAGAATATTTTCCCTTTTTATTATATTTTTAATATTTTTTAAATAATTCTCATATTGAAACAATTAAAATTGCCCAAAGCACCATGAATTTCTACATATAAGATAAATGTTTCAAACTATGCATGTTGTATGAAATAAAATGTTCTCCGTACAAAGATCTATAAGAAACAACTAATTGTTTTAAGAATTCTTCAGCAAAATTAACTTGAGTTTGACAAAGAATTAAGCATACTTAAATTTTTATTGCACAAAATAGCAACATAAAATGTGAATAAAATTGTTTGTTTAATTTACCTTTCAAAACAATAGAGTTAAAATATAATAGAAAAAATTTCATTTCAGTGATCAATGTTTCCTATTTTCCTTGTTAAATGAATAAACTCAATTGGTAAATACACTTTAAGATTTAATAAATCAGTTGAAATTTGTTCTCTGGAAGTTCCAGTTAAACGTATATATTTTTTTAAAGTATTTTATCAGTAATATTTATTGGTTATAATTATAATGGACTATCTCCTTTAAAATATACTTCATTAATTCTGTTCCATAATGACTCATTAGTTTTGAGAGTGTAGACAATGTCCAAAGAACAGTATACTACCATACCCTTTCCTTTATAGGAGCCGTTTTTTAATTAAACTGTCTTTGATATATAAAGTTGAATTAATATTATTTAATTTAGAAATATTTTTGGATATATCAAACGGATTATTTTGATGTAACTGTTTAATTGTTTATACTTATTTTGTTTGAGGTCAATGATTTCTTTTAAATGGCGTTATGATATTTTTCCAATGCTTTTCTTTCTTTTTTCTTTTTTCTAAAACAATGAAAAACAAAGCCAATAAGTGATAAAAATATTACTCTATTATTCAGATAGTTAGTGCATTGCAAATACTGCAATATAATAAAAAATAATAACAATTGTTTAAAAATAAATGTTTTTACTTTTAACGATGTAGTTAAAAAAAAATCTAAATCTTTAACTTAAAGATAATTATATGAATTGATTATTGATATTTATTAATTAGTAATATTTTGGCAATGGAAAACAATCAATTTTACTTTTTACTTTTGATAACTTGTAATAATTGTGTATTGCCAATTTTATGATTTATCTTTATCATGTCCCGTCCAGTACATTCAACATTGTGCGTTTAGTAGCATACTCATTGTTAAATAACTTTGAAAGAGTTCTTGTTATATGATCTTTAGGATCATACCCTCCAAAAAATATAATAAAAAATTCCTAAAATTTTTAAAAATATGCTTAAAGATATGATAATATATCAACAAGTTTAATCATAGGGCTCAGACAAAAATATTTTTTTTCTATCAATTCTCACTGTCAAAAAGTATTTAGTTTTGATCATATCACTATAGCTAGAGACTAGACGACACTTCTAATTATTATCATAGTTTCTACAGTGAAATTATTTTATCTTGGCACTTCAAAGGTAAATTTATCAGTTTCTATAAATTATATATAGTTAAAATTCACTAAAATTCACGCTTGGAATATTTTTCAGAATATTTTATCAATTTTAGCTGCATATAGACATCATATTTCACAAATAAAACAGAGTATAAATCCTGACTTTAGTTATAACCTAAAAAATGTATAGTTTTTAATTTTTACTTGCATATTATTTTAGTGTAACATCAAATAAATAGATCTATAGATAATAGATATATTATACATAATTGAGTATTTACCTTCTTCTTTAGGTTCTGAATCATTAGGTACGTATGATCCATATTAAAGTTAATAGTTTCTCGAGGCACATCAACTTCAGTAGCACACTAGCATCTGCAGACAAGTCTCCAGTTAGAAGAAATTTATGGTGCCATGTTTTATTAAAATTACCTATATTTTAGATTTGAATCATTAGAGTTAATAAGTTATAGATATAAAGTTAAAACTACATTTGATTTTATGTTAGACTTGTAAGTATGTAAATTATATGGATAATAATTATACTTACTAAATCCTTTGTCATTAACTGCCAACTGAATTTTATATACTGGCCAATAAATTCCGTTCGATTGCCGAATATACAAAATCAATCGAAACTCTAGTCGTGATCACTTACAGTTTATAATCGGGATTTATCGTCTCAACCATATAGGTACCTAACCGATTAATTGGTGTAACACTGAACTCGTTTGTATCTGAGAAACTTCCTATTATCTATATTTTAGACCTATGTTTAACTATTAGAATAAATATGCATATTTATGTCGGCTTTAAAGAAAAACTATGTAATTATTGTATTTTTTTATAGTATAGGACGTATAGGTATTAGCTATATTATAGACTATAAATAGTATAATATCTACAACTAGAGTAGTAGCGGCCAAACCACGATTATCATTAATATTACGATATCTTTAATCGTGGGCCAAACGTATGTGCGGTTGGTGACTCCGTTTATCTCGAGGCGATATTAAATATGATAGATTTCAAACACAGACAGTTGTTGGCGGGATATTTGAAAACAAATCTTTTTCAACCATTTTACCGCCTTTTTTCAATTCCACATGGTGGTAATGTGGTATTCAATCATGGAGTCCCCGGAGTCAGCAAAAGATTATTTTATGTAATCATATACATCTGAAATGCACGTGCCTTTGTTGTGTGAACGTTATCTGAAATATCAGGTTTAAATTTACCGCGGACGACAGGAGCCAGGAAGTGGAGTCACCAACCGCACATACGTTTAGCCACTGCCCACTACTATAAAATTAATGAGTGTTAATAATTACCTATACCTACAAACAATATAATATTAGATTTTAACATTACTATAGTTATACATTTTACCTATTTTGTATAAAATCATATATATTTATATTATCTTTCTACTAGAAGTTTTAATATTAAATTATGTATTGTATTGTATTAAATTTGTGTATATTGTGTAAATAGCCAAATAGGTATTAAATTAATGAAATGAAAATGAATATTAGTAATATTATACGTATGATTGTGTGAACCGTTTTAATGAGGTAAATATTCAACATAAATCATAATGATTCTAAATTTACAAGTTACAATAGTTAGGTACAAATAATAATTTATAATGTTTTATTTATTATTACATAAATCTAATATAATCTATTTCGATTGACAATTATTAAAGCAAACCCACTAATACATATAAATAGTCAAACGTTGTGTTAAATAAAATTTAACGTAAATAATGTTTATTTTTTGTTCAAAATTAAACCACTATTTATATTTAATATAAAATATCGATTAATAAACATAAAATATAACTGTAGTATAAGATTATTGGGGTTAACAAAATATAAAAGTCGTGGGTCTAAATGCGTGTCATTCATATGAGTGATACAACACAGTACCTATTACTAAGTATGTAATATTCGAATTTTATATTATTATAATATAAATTATAATTTATATAGTTATTAATTATTATATTATAATATTTCATTAATTGTATATAATATCTAGTGTGTCCACAAACCGATTTTTCTAATTACATATTGATATTTCGCGCTCGAGGTTCTTCAACACTTTGAAGATACATCTAAAGCTTTCATTTCGTCCTTCGAAGATAGCTTTGGGTGGTACCATAATCGCATCAATATCAATTTGGAATGTATACCAATCAATAATAACACGTGTTTGATTGTCCGATTTACAGATCGAAGTTCCGGTAGCAATTAACGTACAATATTATTCCGGAAACGGTGATAAAAATATTAAAAATAATAACGATATGTCGAAAAACTCAGAAGAAAACATATCATCTGCTACAAATAGTGAAACGTTGCCGACGACTGCGGATCGTGAACCACCGCAATCATTGCAGCACCAGTCAATGACGTACGGACCACCCCAGCCATTGGCACCGCAACCACTTAGCGTGTTGACTTATCATCCTCGACAGTTGCCGTTGCAGTTGATGACAAATATGATTCCACCCACATCACAGATACCGATGGCGCCGGACAGCGTGTACATGCAGATGCCACTGTACCGGAACCCGCCGCCGCACACGTATCAGACTGCATCTGCAATGCCGCCGTACCAGAACCCGCCACCGCATACGTATCAGATGCAAATGCCGACGTATCGGAACCCGCCGCCACACATGTATCAGACTGCATCTGCAATGCCGCCGTACCAGAACCCGCCGCCGCACATGTATCAGATGCAGATGCCGCTGTCCCGGAACCTATCGTCGGACACGTATCAGACTGCTTCTGCAATGCCGCCGTACCAGAACCCGCCGCCGCACATGTATCAAATGCAGATGCCGTCGTACTGGAATCCGCCGCCGCACACGTATCAGATACAGATGCCGCCGTTCCGGAACCCACCACCACCACATACGTATCAGACTGCATCTGCAATGCCGCCGTACCAAAACCCATTGTCGGACACGGATCAGACTGCATCTGCAATGCCGCCGAACCAAAACCCAACTTCGGACACGGATCAGACTGCATCTGCAATGCCGCCGAACCAAAAACCATCGTCGGACACGGATCAGACTGCAACTGCAATGCCACCGTACCGAAACCCAACGTCGGACACGTATCAGACTGCAACTGCAATGCCACCGAACCAAAACCCATCGTCGGACACTGATCAGACTGCATCTGCAATGTCGCCGTACCGGAACGCAACGTCAGACACGTATCAGACTGCAACTGCAATGCCACCGTACCGGAACCCAACGTCGGACACGGATCAGACTGCATCTGCAATGCCGCCGAACCAAAACCCATCGTCGGACACGGATCAGACTGCATCTGCAATGCCGCCGAACCAAAACCTATCGTCGGACACTGATCAGACTGCATCTGCAATGCCGCCGTACCGGAACGCAACGTCAGACACGTATCAGACTGCAACTGCAATGCCACCGTACCGAAATTCATTGTCGGACACGTATCAGACTGCAACTGCAATGCCACCGTACCGAAATTCATTGTCGGACATGTATCAGACTGCAACTGCAATGCCACCGTACCGGAACCCAACGTCGGACACGGATCAGACTGCATCTGCAATGCCGCCGAACCAAAACCCATCGTCGGACACGTATCAGACTGCAACTGCAATGCCACCGTACCGAAATTCATTGTCGGACATGTATCAGACTGCAACTGCAATGCCGCCATACCGGAACCCAACGTCGGACACGTATCAGACTGCATCTGCAATGCCGCCGTACCGGAACGCAACATCAGACACGTATCAGACTGCAACTGCAATGCCACCGTACCGGAACCCAACGTCGGACACGTATCAGACTGCAACTGCAATGCCACCGTACCGAAATTCATTGTCGGACACGTATCAGACTGCAACTGCAATGCCACCGTACCGAAATTCATTGTCGGACATGTATCAGACTGCATCTGCAATGCCGCCGTACCGAAACCCAACGTCGGACACGTATCAGACTGCAACTGCAATGCCACCGTACCGAAATTCATTGTCGGACATGTATCAGACTGCATCTGCAATGCCGCCGTACCGAAACCCAACGTCGGACACGTATCAGACTGCAACTGCAATGCCACCGTACCGAAATTCATTGTCGGACATGTATCAGACTGCATCTGCAATGCCGCCGTACCGAAACCCAACGTCGGACACGTATCAGACTGCATCTGCAATGCCACCGTACCGAAACCCAACGTCGGACACGTATCAGACTGCAACTGCAATGCCACCGTATCGGAACCCAACGTCGGACACGTATCAGACTGCAACTGCAATGCCACCGTACCGGAACCCAACGTCGGACACGTATCAGACTGCATCTGCAATGCCGTCATACCGGAACCTAACGTCGGACACGGATCAGACTGCATCTGCAATGCCGCCGATGTGGCCTCGTCACTGCGTTCAACCGATAAGGACTTGGGAAACGATGAGACCGGAAGCGCTGCAGGTCCAGCTGTCACAAAGGCTAAATAACATTGAGACTCACGTTGCCACCATGCACCAAAACGTCAGCTTCGTCCAGGACGAGGAATCGTACGTGTCGTACTACTGCTCAGACTGTTTCACGGTCATGTATTCTCGTGACAGCGTCGAACCGAATGCACCGCTCGAAATAAGGCGTCAACTGAAATGGGAGTACATCATGCGTAATCTGGTCAGCAGATTCCTGGATAACGGGTTTCATACCGATCGCCACGATGACGGTGATGCAGATCACCACAGCGACGACTCCGATCTTGAATTCGCCGCCAGCAATCCCGGACCGAGGGTGCCATAGACGACTCGTTTGACGTATAACGTTGGCGTTGGTTTTTTGGTGAATCGATATTTGTAATTTTTTTTTTCATCATTTACGATTAGGTTATAATACGATAATATGATTAGAAAATTTTAATGACAAATTGAATCGTGTGGTTTTCTTTTGAATGTAAAACGAACGATTCATTTTTACTATTTAAAATAAAACCGAACACGAACGTCAATTTTCGTAACACTAATTATTATTATTTTTTAACATTATAGTGTTTAATTTTTAATTTATAAATGTATGTATTTAAGCAATTAATTTAGATAATATTATACAATTGCATTTTGTATACCTATGCGAACCAATATAACAAATAACTATAATATTAATTTTGTATACGAATATTATTGTGTAATTGTGTTAAAAGAATAAGTTGAAGTTATTATAACAATGTTTGTAAGTTATTATTATTTTTTTCTATAACACTATCGTTAATTCGATTATAATCTTAGAAATACATTTTTTTAACTTTATATTATATACAGCTGTATTTTTATTATTATTGCACAAGAATATTTTAAAAATTTTTAATAATTTTGTAATTAATAATAATATTGTGTATGCTGGAATGTAGGTAATTGTAAATTATTACTGTAATAGTTATTTCGGTACAAATTTATTTTATGATTCAATAAAATTGTAATAGTTCTATAATAGAGATTTTTTTTTTTAGATTTACAAGAATTTGTTGACAATATTTGATAACTACCTATTGTAAAAATTAAAGTTCTATTCATATATTAGTTTCTTAGAAAATGAATATTAAATAATACTATTTAAAACAAAAATCATAAAACAAAAAATAAATAAATAATAAAACTTAAAAGTATAAAGCCATCAATTATTATGGAAGAACTTTAAAATAAAAATTACAGAAATGTTCAATCTATTTAAACGTTTATAAGACCTGTGCTAATTTCATACAAATAATGTTACTTAAGTTAAGTTTATCATGATATTGTGGATTAAATATTTAAATACTCAATAATATTAATCACTATATGTTAACTACTGAAGAAAAATAATAATATTAATAATATGAGTATTGAGTGTAAAAAGATATATAAGGCGTAACAAGACTATTTGACAAACTTCCACTACTATTGCACATGCTATTTCGTAGTGAATTTTAGAAATATTTTCTATTTTTATAAGGGTCTTTATATTTAACTGTAAATTTTTGTGTTTTCGTAATTTCATTTTTACAAGTACGTTTACAATGATATTGTACTTTTGGTGACTTATTTAATTTGTTCCATTTCTATTAATTTAGATGATTGATAATTAATTGGTAAATTTTGTAATCATGTTACTATTTTTGATCGATTATGAATATGAGTTGTCTCCGGTGTTTAGATTTTGTTGTTTTGTGGTTGTATTGCACAACACAACAGAAGTGAAAACTGTGATAAACAAAAATGTTATCTTTTGAAACCTTTTTTTTTTTTTTGTATAATCAGCATGCCTTATAAGACGTGGAATCGGTCAAATTATGTTTTTCTACTTACAAATTGTAGATTACTAGAATTGTCTTAGTGTTCACCTTGGACTGCATAACGCAAATGCAAAACCCAGCGTTATTGGTTCATATAATTAACCCACAAATGTATACCTATATATTACTTATGGTCAGGGCTCGGGACTTTAAGCTCTTAAAATCATAAAAATATGCGAATACATTATACATATGCATAATAAAATATCGAAATATGCGCTTAAAAATGTGTTTATTTGAAAAAAAATTTTAATTTATTTTTTATAGATGTAATTACTTAGACAAATTAAAAATAATCTTTTTCAAATCATATTAAAAATAGGGCCCAATTTTTGAATTTTTTAACATTCAGCATGTTATTTATACCTGGCAATAAAAAATAATTTTCAGACTTGGGCATATTTGTATGTATAAAAAAAATAATAATTATTTTATAATTCTAATTAAATGCTTACTTGCATTACATTTTGATGTTCTCAACTTTGAAAGATCTTCTATTATATCTGTTAGTAAAGTTTTATATGCGGAAAACGATATTTCTACGTTACCGATGTGATTGCGCCAATTGGGGCATATTTAAAATATGTCATATCATTAATATCCAAGTCTTCAGACAAAACGTACATACACGTGACACAGCCGGCGGCGCAATCGAAAGGGTTATAATTACATTTTCAATCGATCTATTGCAGTCGCGCCAGTCATCTAAACAATCTTTGGTAGATATTTTATTTAACTTTAAAATCTATAAAACAGAATACCCAAAATATTGAACATGATTTCTATATAAAAATGAGTTATGTATTGTAGGCATAAAAAAAACCGGCAGCTCACTGGAAACATCATTGACTGGTTTTCAACGAATAAAATGATGTAGATATGGTTTAAAAGATTGTGCCAATAATATTTACCCAACATGTATGATTTTTTATATTTTTATTTATACATACATTTTTTAATATTTTTTAACACTAAAAATTCAATAAAATTTAATTCACAATAATATATAAATTTTTATAATTTACTTAGTGTACACCAGCACATTTTTAATCACATCACTTTTGAGAAAATCCTAAGTCTATAATATGTAATTGGAATGAATTTGTGTTATAAAAAACCAGAGCCTTTTGGGAATAGACATTTTTGTAAAAAGGGAATAGAATGGGCAACGTCCAATATACCAATGTATTTTGAATATAATATTTTCATTATTTTTTTCAAAATAAGTTTAATAAAAAATGTAATAAAAACATTTTTCATACCATTTTACAAATTACGTCAACCAATTATAGTTTAAATATCAATCGCTAAAAATATTGTATTAAATTATTAGGCTTATTATCGGACAGATTTTAGCCATAAATACCTATAATCAAAACGATATAACTCCACACTACAAATTATTAAAAGTGTAGCTGTACGGTTATGCCTACGGTACTAGTTATATAATTGATTACGAACCGGACGTGCATATGATGGCAAAATACGTTGTATGCGGCGCTGTACCTAAAATATTATATTATTCACATTGTATTATGTCACGTGCTTTATAAATATTTCGAACGTAGGCCAGTGCGTAGAAATTTGATTGTAGCTGTCCTTTGTATTCGTACCCCTAATTATTTTAGGTAGGGTAGGCAAGGACACCATTTGAGAGGGGGCGCAGGGTATACTTTGGCTTCCCTTTTTTTTCCGAGTTTTATTGGCCTGGATTAAAATTTACAATGTACCGACGGCGCACGGGCGATGGCCTATGGCCCCATGAGTAAAAATTAAAATATATTATTAATTGTTATGAATACTATATATAATGAATAGGTATAATGTATAAAATATAAATGCATAATATTTATTATTTTTAGATTCCTATTAGATTATAGCATGAACTATACGTCTATGATCATTGATCAAAGCTATTTCCAACTTTCCAGATAATGTTTTTTTCGTTAGTAGGTATAATTGCGGTATAATAAAATATAGTATAAATATAAGTGTATATAAATATATAATAGGTACGTATCGGCGTATGTGGGTATTCCATTATACAATATTATGCTTGTAATTCAGAATAATTCTATATTTCTAACACATCTATGATATCGTTATAGACTACCTGCGGTTACACTTAGTACAATATTGTATGTTCAATGGGTGACAAACGATTAAGTGATTTAATGATCATAGCGATAGAAATAGAAGATGCTAACAAAAAAAATTTAGACGAAGCAGTAGATAGATTTTCTAAAATAATAACTAGAAGGTATAAGCTAGAATAGCATAATTAATTTAAAAATCTAATGTATTTTGTATGAAATACTGTATTTTTGTTTATTATAATTATACTATATTATTAAATAAACATAATATATTAATTTTATTAGGAATAAATTGCATTGATTAAATGTAAGTGCCTATACTAAATATTTTTGGATCTATACACAAAGGTAAATTAATTATTAATTAATAATTTGAATTCATTAAAATATACCCTTCAAGAGTTTAACCACATACAAAACGACTTACACACAAACCATATCAGTATTTACTATTTTGAAAAAAGTGGCCAGGGGAAAATAATTGGCCTACTTAAATTTTGGAACCCCTATTATAAAACTCAAATAGCGCCACTGAGGACAGGTAATCAGTACTTAGGTAGATGCTTTATCGTATATAGTTAATCCTGAATTTTATCATTTATTAATATTATATTTTCAAGATAAAATAGTACCCATCCTAACACAATATTTTTACAATTACTATGTTGACTTAATTCACCCTTCGATTTGCCTAATAAATAACCCCGAAAAAATAACTCCATATAAGATTTTGTAAGATTTTAAATGATAATAATTGTATAATATTCAAAACTTTAATGTATATTCTAATAAATACACGTAAATGTAATATTTTATTAAATTTATTAATATCTTAAATTAATATTTTTCATACTCATAACTCACCTAAAAATTAAAATATCGTAAAAAACCAACGAGAAAACACAGATTGTGTTCTTGCCTAAAAGTTTGGTAGTAGGTCAATTCACTCTTATATCAAAACTACGTTCATAAGAACGTAATCTGTGTTTTTTCGTTGATTTTTTAAAATATTTTAATTTTAAGGTGAGGTATGAGTATGAAAAATATTAAAGATTTTTTAAAATGCTCATAATTCATTTAAAAATTAAAATATCCACTTACACGTATATATTAGAATACACATTTAAGTTTTGAATATTATGCAATTATTATCATTTAAAATCTCACAAAATCTCATATGGGGTAATTTTTTCGTGGTACCCATCCTTCAGAGCCTTCCCAAGTTCAAGATTTTTTATATACTTCAATAAGCAAAAATATTTTGTTTAGCATAAAAATAATTGAATATATCAACATAATAATAATCATAAATTTAAGACGCTAATTGTAGTATTTATTTATAATATTATTTTTATTAATACTTATTCTAAAATATATAATTTTATGTTCATATTGAAAACTGTATTGAAAGAAATGTTTTGTGTCTCTTCTATAGATAATATTCGACCTGCACACTGACCACCCCCGTTGACTGTTATATTGTATCTTTAAACATATTGTACCGGATAAAATCGAATGGCATTGAATATTTCTAATTGTTCGTTTATGAAAATCGGGTCGTTAAAATGTAGAATACAGAAAATAATACATAAATATAGTGTTTAGATAAGGGTCAACACTGACGCCCGATTTCTTTGGAATCAAAATAATGGTGTCTACTGCGTAGTCGTTCTTTTTCTTTGTTAGAAATTCGTGTTTTATGGAACATATAATGAAAAAAAAAAAAAAGGTTTATCGATGTAATTTATCATGAATGTCATGTGGACGCCATAAGGGATCAGGGATTGTGTGAAACCGGCTACGGAGCATAGTTCGAGTGTTATAATGGGTAGGTCGAGACGACCCCTACGACATATTGTTCAGACCATATAAGACTACGGGGTGACTGTATATTGTCACGTATTTTAGAGTGAATATTTTTTTTTTAAATGTATATTTTTTCTATAAGCTAACAGCTACAGTTGATGTATACTGTACACAATATACTAAAATATAATTGTAATACACACGTATACGATGTACACCACAAAAATATCATAATGGCCCTGTACAATATATTGATCGTGTTCTTAGAATACTCTTTTAGTATGGGTACATTCATCTAACACTATACATCCTGGTTTAGTAGGTACCAATTATTTATACAGGAAAAATTTGATTTCTTTTAATTTGTATACTTGATTATTAGTAATACACTTTAGTGGGTGATTATAATTTAGTTTTAATTGTAATACTGAAACTAATTAACGGCTTTTACTAGTATTTACTATTTTGTATGTAAATGTAATTTTTCACTTTAATTTCACGAATTGAATAGTAAAAATGCCTTGAATACGAACAAAATGCAAAATTAAAATTAGATATATAGATTCACGTGTAATTAAAACACATTTTCAGCTAAAAATATATGATGTCTACTGTGTTTTCGGAAAAAAATGCATGACAAAGTCATCAATATCCGGCCCTAGTACAGGCAATGGATAAGAAAAAAAGTTCAAAATAAAATTAGACGCATTATACTTATATAATATAGTTCAAATTTAAAAATAAATATTTAGGGGTCAAATTAAGAAGGTTTAACGTAACAAACGATTTGTATAACACAAAGGATTTAATATATTATTATATAGGTATCATCTTGGCATATATTATATAAGGTGTAACATGATTATTTAACAAACTTCCATAACAAATGTTACTACATATATTCATTAAATAGTCCTGTTACACCCTGTATAGTAAACTATTAATGTCTTGAAATATTGATTAAAAAACCAATAAGTATTAATTTAATTTTTGTGTATTTCAAGAAAAATCAATTATTTTGAAAAATCTATAACATAAACAATAAATATTAGAACCTATACGTTACTATTACTTCAGTTACTAAATTAAATCAAATATTGAGTCAGCAACGATAATAACTACACCCTGTTGCGTCACCAATCAGATAAATGTTCAAGGTCCAATGCATTGACGTTCCACAACCAAATATAGGACCCTATATGGGGTAGAAGAATGGCACCATTATTATAAATTTTAAGTCTTAACACATGTCTTTACAACAATATAATTTTGGAATGCAGAATCGTCGTGTGTGTTCGATCCAATGCATGTGTATATACATTTTTTTTTCCTTCGCCCGACTTTATAATAAATATTCGAACATAATATGTTTATGTTGAACCGTCTTTTCGCTATTCATAATATTGTTCCTAGTTACCTATTTAATTCATTTAAAGTTTTTTTATTTTCGTTCTCCTCCTTGATTTAATATAATATAAGTCTAGATATTTTTGTTAATAATACTATTCTATTTTGTTACAATTGGGCACCAGCTTTTATTTTAAATAATAATGAATATATTATATTATAAACCTCCAATGTTTAGATTAAAATCTAATATAACCTATATAGAGTTTCAGTATCATTTAAATAATATATAAAATATAAACTGAATGGTACATATTGTCAATGGTATAGGTAAAAACATAATATATTAGTTTTTTATTATAAAATACCAATAGGTTTTATATATAAAACACTATAAAATAAATTATATCCTCAGTTCGATTAAACCGTTTGGTAAAAAAATAAATATATTAACTGATTATACACGTTAGAAATATATATACCGCCGGAATTTGATTTCTTGGCTTCATTATGTGCAGAACGTGTACTCGTCATGCTAACTATTAATGCTTTTTATTTGAAGCTCAATCTAATGCCCATCCAATCATTTATCAATTAATAGGTTCTCTGAAGAGATTACAAACTGATATTTATACAAAAAAAACGAAGTATTCATTAAATAAACATGATGTAACCATTCATTATTCAAATTATTAATTAATAAAGAAATATTTTTTAATACTAGAAATTATATATCTTCAATCAAAAAAAAAAAATGAAGAGATTTTAATTCATAAATTAGATTTTTTTTAACAATGTAAAAACATTTTTTATTTTTTCGATAAGATTTCAAAATATGTGTAATAAATTATTACTAATAATACAATAAATATAAATGACACGATGACATATAAAACATTGTCATCTTATTAACTCATCTTTTGTAGTAATTATATTAGTACAGAATATCCTAAGCCTATGAATAATGAAAAGAGAAATATTCTTAGGCTTTTATAATTTACGGGACGCAACTGGCATGTACGATGTACATAGTCTAAAAAAATCAGGACGCAACTAGTATGACCCATAACAGCCATAACGCCCATAACAATATAGGCGGAACACAATTCGGAAAGAACTATTGTTACTGCAGGCACCAATTCGTATGCAGCAACGTAATTTGTGCGTTCTCAGAACGATTTGCTTAGAACGCATATTAACATTATTAACTATTAAATAATTTATATTTTCAATGTTTATTATAAAATAATTTATTAATTATACTATAAATTGTATGATATAAATTATGTATGTTATAAATGGCCAATTACGGAAGGTGTACAGTGTTAACGGTTTTGATGATAAGCTACTATAAATATTTTTTTTTAAATGTATCATTCTTTGTTGCTATAATATTAGTTTGGGCGATATTATGTTTTTGGTTTCCAAGCCACGTAATTGTCATAATTTTATATTAAGCTAGATAATTCTGAATTATTGTCTTTATAAAATATGTTATGAATGTATGTTGTTAGCAGAAAAATTGAAATTCTACATAATATATTATAATATACTTATATAATATGTAATAACTAACGTTAGCATTTGTACCTGTAACCTGTTTAATCCTTTATAAATATTAAAACAATTTTTTTATTGTAACGCGAACACCGAATATCACATCACTTAATGATAATTCGTAGAATACCTATATATACATATATATATTAATTAAAATATAATTTCTTTTAAGAAGGTCATTGTATTATAGGTATACGAACGCTATTTCCAAAGCATTTTTCACTGTGACACATGAAACAATTACCATGTTGGTTATTTATAATATAAATACATCATACAATTATCATGTTCTCTTAGTTAGAAACATTTACGAAATACGTTGAATTTCAATTATTTTTCTCCAAAAAATTCGAGTGGATGAGTATATAATAAAGATTTAGATACACACTGCAAGGTGGGTCAGGCATAAGAATATAATATATGGGTTTCTACTTAGATCGTATTGTTCGACATTATGCGGGGTCGAGACTACACACACATACACGTACATCAACCCCCGCTGACGATATTCTCGACCGGTTTCTTTTAACATCACACACGAAACACCCCGTAGGGGTATACATTAAATATATTATTTTATGCCTCCTGTCAATAGCAGGTAGTTGGTATATACAATCTTTCTTTCGTATAATAGTTTCAAAAAAAACCAGCAGGCCTCTTAAATTTTCGATACACGGTCGGTATAAGAATTTCATGGGGGAATCAGTATTCATTTGAACCTTTGGCAGAGCAGTCGACCAGCGTCTACACCAACGAACGAGAAAATTAATAGCGTATACACGTGGAAAGCATACATTACGCAGTACGTAATAGACAAGTTTTAAAACGATTCGTATCGTTTCTATTCAGTTCCAAAAATAAAAGGTAATTATAACGTCCGTTTAATTTTATTATTAAATATCTGATTAAATTAATCCGAAGATTTCTCGATTGACTAATTTTCACCGTTGCCGTGTTAACGCTCATCGTTTCATGGTTGATATGTCAAAAATTATTATTTTACATAATTTCCAAATTAATGAAAAACAATTTGCGATCTCTAATCTAAAAATTTAAATATTATTTTTATAAATATAAGAAAACATAACCTGCGCGCTTAAGATTTTTAACCGAACTAATTTAATTTAAAAACAAATACCAATTTTTTAAATTAATTATTTTAAATCATATAAATTCACACTCAGAATAAAGCGGTCATTCTAGTTATGCATCTATGAGTGGTGACAGTAGTCGGTTAGGTTAACTAATACGTAGAAATGTAATATAATTACGTGAGTAGTAAGTGAGGAATTGTCTCTTAAAAAATTATTAAAATTTATAACCTATATAAAGTTGTATAACTTGTCGTATACTATTGACGGCCAAAAATATAATATATAATAAAATAATATATTATATAAATGAAGCATATCACGCTATACCTATGTAGGGATACAATAGTATTACAATATAGATTTAAGATAAACCTATAATATAATAAACGTTTTAGCATGTAGTCAGTAGTAACTTAACAAAGGAAGGGTCGTGAAGCAAAATAATTGTGCTGATTGCTGATGCAATCACATATAATATTCCTTGTACCTACTAGCGCCGTCGTACTACTGCGTGTAGTCGTCAGGAGTGTGTGTGTGTGCCATCACACGGGTCTCTACAATATTGTATGTTTGTTTTAATGTAATAAATATGTATTTGAACAAAATATTATGCCATTAGGTTAGGTACCTATGTATATACTCGTAAGTTAATAAAGCTGGTCATTTTGAATTCTTGATTAGTCATTGGTCGTAGCTAATGACTGATACCTAGTCAACTGTTAAGAGAGTATGAGCATATAATGTAAGTCCAATACATTCGAGTAATGAAGTGTACATCAAGTAATGTGTATGGAACATCGATAATTATATACATATAATGTTATGTTGATACATTATTTTACCAGTGCGATTAACATTATATTAATGTATTAATGTACTGCCACACAATGTTGTGTCGTTATTATATTGCAAAGGGTGGTCAAATTGTGACTCGCTTAGTCGCTTCATAGACTCCTGCGACTCACATCTTGTCATAAGATACAGAAAATTTGTACAATATATATATATTTATGAGTTTATGACATTTTTTTTCATTTCAGCTCTTCTATATTTTATTATTTATTAGTATATTGGTGGCTCTTGAGTCATGAGTCTCTTCTCGCTGGTCACCCCTGTAAAATTGTAACAATAAGTCATTGTATATTTACACATAATTTTATATTTTAAACTATTTTACAATATTTTTTTTATGGTAAAAACATTTTTATTTATAAGATTGAAACAGACAAGAGTCTCATTTACTATTAAATGAGTATTGTGAATATATTTTACAGAACAACAGATGACATTTATTTAAACAGTAAACATAGATTGAAATACATAAAAAAAAAAAAAACAATTACAAATTAATAATTTTATTTGCAAAGAATGGTGTAAAAACATAATAATTGGTTTATTAACCGCTATTTGGATGACATACATTTATATTTTATTTCATTTAAATTAAACAAAAAATTATTTGATAATAATGTTGTATCCAATATAAAAGAATCAATTATTATTTATTATAGACTCATTAGATTAAAAAAAAAAAGTTGATTTTAAAAATGTCGGACAACCAAATTTATTTCTAATTTGTTATTATGTTTTACAATATCATTAATAACGACAAGCATTCCATTTTTTAAATCATATATAGAATTTTTTTTTTTTTTTTTTTTGAATTGTTAATAAATGAATATTTAAATCATGTAAAATTATATTTTTGTATAGTTTATAGATCATTTAAATTATAGTATAAAGAAAAGTTTTATTTTCTATTTCTGTAAATGTTAATGGTTAATACGGTAATATTGCCAATACTGGAGGAGAAAGAAATACTTTTTGTTTTCATAATATTCTAATTTACTTACGTTTTGAATAGAATATTTTCCCTTTTTATTATATTTTTAGTATTTTTTAAATAATTCTCATATTGAAACAACTAAAATTGCCCAAAGCACCATGAATTTCTACATATAAGATAAATGTTTCAAACTATGCATGTTGTATGAAATAAAATGTTCTCCGTACAAAGAAACAACTAATTGTTTTAAGAATTCTTCAGCAAAATTAACTTGAGTTTGACAAAGAATTAAGCATACTTAAATTTTTATTGCACAAAATAGCAACATAAAATGTGAATAAAATTGTTTGTTTAATTTACCTTTCAAAACAATAGAGTTAAAATATAATAGAAAAAATTTCATTTCAGTGATCAATGTTTCCTATTTTCCTTGTTAAATGAATAAACTCAATTGGTAAATACACTTTAAGATTTAATAAATCAGTTGAAATTTGTTCTTTGGAAGTTCCAGTTAAACGTATATATTTTTTTAAAGTATTTTATCAGTAATATTTATTGGTTATAATTATAATGGACTATCTCCTTTACAATATACTTCATTAATTCTGTTCCAAAATGACTCATTAGTTTTGAGAGTGTAGACAATGTCCAAAGAACAGTATACTACCATACCCTTTCCTTTATAGGAGCCGTTTTTAATTAAACTGTCTTTGATATATAAAGTTGAATTAATATTATTTAATTTAGAAATATTTTTGGATATATCAAACGGATTATTTTGATGTAACTGTTTAATTGTTTATACTTATTTTGTTTGAGGTCAATGATTTCTTTTAAATGGCGTTATGATATTTTTCCAATGCTTTTCTTTCTTTTTTCTTTTTTCTAAAACAATGAAAAACAAAGCCAATAAGTGATAAAAATATTACTCTATTATTCAGATAGTTAGTGCATTGCAAATACTGCAATATAATAAAAAATAATAACAATTGTTTAAAAATAAATGTTTTTACTTTTAACGATGTAGTTAAAAAAAAATCTAAATCTTTAACTTAAAGATAATTATATGAATTGATTATTGATATTTATTAATTAGTAATATTTTGGAAATGGAAAACAATCAATTTTACTTTTTACTTTTGATAACTTGTAATAATTGTGTATTGCCAATTTTATGATTTATCTTTATCATGTCCCGTCCAGTACATTCAACATTGTGCATTTAGTAGCATACTCATTGTTAAATAACTTTGAAAGAGTTCTTGTTATATGATCTTTAGGATCATACCCTCCAAAAAATATAATAAAAAATTCCTAAAATTTTTAAAAATATGCTTAAAGATATGATAATATATCAACAAGTTTAATCATAGGGCTCAGACAAAAATATTTTTTTTCTATCAATTCTCACTATCAAAAAGTATTTAGTTTTGATCATATCACTATAGCTAGAGACTAGACGACACTTCTAATTATTATTATAGTTTCTACAGTGAAATTATTTTATCTTGGCACTTCAAAGGTAAATTTATCAGTTTCTATAAATTATATATAGTTAAAATTCACTAAAATTCACATTTGGAAAATTAATGTTAAATTGCTTAAGACATAATGTAAAGTTAATGAGTAATATAGTATGATAATAATTTAATAATTATAAAATATAACTGTAAAAGTGAAAGTTAAAATCGACATTTTTAAAAAAAAAATCCAAGTCTTAGAGTTAGGTATCTTTCAAACAAAATATTATTGGTAGTATTTTTTTTTATGCTTTATTAAGATTAAACATTAAACTATTAAACTGCTTTTATGCCAGTTTTTCTAAAAAATTTAAATTTTTTATAATTGTATAAAAAAAACATAACTTTAAAAGAAAATGTGTGAAACCTACATTTAATTTAACAGAAATATTATAATAAAGTCCACTTTTATTTTTTAAAGCCTATGCAATGTTATCAATCTTCAAAAGCAAGGCAAGTGCTCCATGATTAACCTTTGAATATCTTGCTCATTGCATACAATGTCTAGCTAGTCCATTATATCTTTATTTGAGTAGTTTAATCCTAAAATGTAATAGGTAACTAGTGTTAATTATTATTTCTCAAGAAAAGTATTATGAAATATACATGTTGAATAACTAAAATTAGGTGTTGAATCCAAATGTGAATTTTCATATGTATTGTAACTTGAAAGATGCTCTATTGTCATATTCTGATTTCTGTTGAATTTATTTTTATTAAATTATAGAAATATAATTATTAGGTACCTAGTATTATAATAAATATTAATTTAAATGTTTTTCAAATGCTCAAATATCTAAAACGACTTAAAAATTACTTAATTATACAATTACTTCTTTGAAATATATAATTTTAAAATAATTAAAAGTTAATTAACAAATTTTATTTCAGATATTTTTAAGTATAGGTACATTGAACACTAAATTAATTATGTATTATACATTAATACATAAAAATTGATAAGAAATAGCAACATTCCCTCCTATCCCCAAGAATCAGTATGTATATCATACATAAATTTGAATGTGGTGAATATAACTAATCTAAATAGTGAATATTATTAGACTTGCCAATTATTTATTTTTTCATTTAGTTGTTATTATTGTAGACTCAACTGATAAAGTTATTACTTATTAGTATTATAACAATAATCATTTTCATTACCATTTTATTATTCAAATTAGTATTTGTTGCTTGCAGATAAGTAGTTTCACGTATACTATTTTTTGCATTTACAGTATCTGATACTGATTCAATGCTGTATCATCCACAGCTTGCAGAACTTCAAAGTTTCTTTATTTTTTTGCATACTTGGTGTCTGACAGAAATCCTTTGAAAATTTATATAATATAAAACAATTTATGGATTACAGAATTAATTTAATGTTTAATATTATACAGCTATTCATAATTTTGAATGGTAAAGTTGAAATGATAAAATATCTTAAATTTAAAATATTATTAAACTTTAAATAGATACATATCCTAAATTAAAATATAAAAAACATGTAAATATAATAATATGACTGGAACTATAAAATATTATTTGGATAATTTATTTTAAATAATTATAATATGTTTGTGTTGTAAGTTACAAATTATTTATGATCAAGAAAAATCTGTATCGTATTGAATATTTATTACATTATATGAGTCCCGTATTGTATTAAATTATGAAAATAATATGATATAAACTGATAATTCTTGTAAAGTAATATAATATAAAAAAAATAAAACAGATTTTTTATTGACCAAAATATTGTACTTAAAAATTATGTGAATGCCTAACTGTTAATCAATTATAATTTACTATTTGCTGATTGGAGTTAGTAGGTAATAGATAATAATACACAGTATTTTTCACTGTACCCAGTTCCAATATGTTATACCTAGAATCCGTATTTTTATGCAAAAACATATTTTTAACAATTGTATGCTGTTTGATGGGAGTAAGAAATTTTTGTATTTCATAACCTGTAGAATCATAATGTAAATTTATGGATAATAATTATACTTACTAAATCCTTTGTCATTATCTGCCAACTGAATTTTATATACTGGCCAATAAATTCCGTTCGATTGCCGAATATACAAAATCAATCGAAACTCTAGTCGTGATCACTTACAGTTTATAATCGGGATTTATCGTCTCAACCATATAGGTACCTAACCGATTAATTGGTGTAACACTGAACTCGTTTGTATCTGAGAAACTTCCTATTATCTATATTTTAGACCTATGTTTAACTATTAGAATAAATATGCATATTTATGTCGGCTTTAAAGAAAAACTATGTAATTATTGTATTTTTTTATAGTATAGGACGTATAGGTATTAGCTATATTATAGACTATAAATAGTATAATATCTACAACTAGAGTAGTAGCGGCCAAACCACGATTATCATTAATATTACGATATCTTTAATCGTGGGCCAAACGTATGTGCGGTTGGTGACTCCGTTTATCTCGAGGCGATATTAAATATGATAGATTTCAAACACAGACAGTTGTTGGCGGGATATTTGAAAACAAATCTTTTTCAACCATTTTACCGCCTTTTTTCAATTCCACATGGTGGTAATGTGGTATTCAATCATGGAGTCCCCGGAGTCAGCAAAAGATTATTTTATGTAATCATATACATCTGAAATGCACGTGCCTTTGTTGTGTGAACGTTATCTGAAATATCAGGTTTAAATTTACCACGGACGACAGGAACCAGGAAGTGGAGTCACCAACCGCACATACGTTTGGCCACTGCCCATTACTATAAAATTAATGAGTGTTAATAATTACCTATACCTACAAACAATATAATATTAGATTTTAACATTACTATAGTAATACATTATACCTATTTTGTATAAAATAATATATTTTTATATTATCTTTCTACTAGAAGTTTTAATATTAAATTATGTATTGTATTGTATTAAATTTGTGTATATTGTGTAAATAGCCAAATAGGTATTAAATTAATGAAATGAAAATGAATATTAGTAATATTATATGTATGATTGTGTGAACCGTTTTAATGCGGTAAATATTTAACATAAATCATAATGATTCTAAATTTACAAGTTACAATAGTTAGGTACAAATAATAATTTATAATGTTTTATTTATTATTACATAAATCTAATATAATCTATTTCGATTGACAATTATTAAAGCAAACCCACTAATACATATAAATAGTCAAACGTGGTATTTACATATGCGTATCTGCAGATAATGAATAACGACAAAAACGTAACAAAAGATTAAATTTAAAAATGTTTTTAAGACAATAAGGAAAAGAGATAAATCAATAAAAAGATCCAAATAATTTCAAAAACTGACCATATATAGAGTCGTGGGTCTAAGTGCGTGTTATTCATATGAATGATACAACAAAGTACCTACTTACTAAGTATGTAATATTCTATAACCTTGAAGATACATCTAAAGCTTTCATTTCGTCCTTCGAAGATAGCTTTGGGTGGTACCATAATCGCATCAATATCAATTTGGAATGTATACCAATCAATAATAACACGTGTTTGATTGTCCGATTTACAGATCGAAGTTCCGGTAGCAATTAACGTACAATATTATTCCGGAAACGGTGATAAAAATATTAAAAATAATAACGATATGTCGAAAAACTCAGAAGAAAACATATCATCTGCTACAAATAGTGAAACGTTGCCGACGACTGCGGATCGTGAACCACCGCAATCATTGCAGCACCAGTCAATGACGTACGGACCACCCCAGCCATTGGCACCGCAACCACTTAGCGTGTTGACTTATCATCCTCGACAGTTGCCGTTGCAGTTGATGACAAATATGATTCCACCCACATCACAGATACCGATGGCGCCGGACAGCGTGTACATGCAGATGCCACTGTACCGGAACCCGCCGCCGCACACGTATCAGACTGCATCTGCAATGCCGCCGTACCAGAACCCGCCACCGCATACGTATCAGATGCAAATGCCGACGTATCGGAACCCGCCGCCACACATGTATCAGACTGCATCTGCAATGCCGCCGTACCAGAACCCGCCGCCGCACATGTATCAGATGCAGATGCCGCTGTCCCGGAACCTATCGTCGGACACGTATCAGACTGCTTCTGCAATGCCGCCGTACCAGAACCCGCCGCCGCACATGTATCAAATGCAGATGCCGTCGTACTGGAATCCGCCGCCGCACACGTATCAGATACAGATGCCGCCGTTCCGGAACCCACCACCACCACATACGTATCAGACTGCATCTGCAATGCCGCCGTACCAAAACCCATTGTCGGACACGGATCAGACTGCATCTGCAATGCCGCCGAACCAAAACCCAACTTCGGACACGGATCAGACTGCATCTGCAATGCCGCCGAACCAAAAACCATCGTCGGACACGGATCAGACTGCAACTGCAATGCCACCGTACCGAAACCCAACGTCGGACACGTATCAGACTGCAACTGCAATGCCACCGAACCAAAACCCATCGTCGGACACTGATCAGACTGCATCTGCAATGTCGCCGTACCGGAACGCAACGTCAGACACGTATCAGACTGCAACTGCAATGCCACCGTACCGGAACCCAACGTCGGACACGGATCAGACTGCATCTGCAATGCCGCCGAACCAAAACCCATCGTCGGACACGGATCAGACTGCATCTGCAATGCCGCCGAACCAAAACCTATCGTCGGACACTGATCAGACTGCATCTGCAATGCCGCCGTACCGGAACGCAACGTCAGACACGTATCAGACTGCAACTGCAATGCCACCGTACCGAAATTCATTGTCGGACACGTATCAGACTGCAACTGCAATGCCACCGTACCGAAATTCATTGTCGGACATGTATCAGACTGCAACTGCAATGCCACCGTACCGGAACCCAACGTCGGACACGGATCAGACTGCATCTGCAATGCCGCCGAACCAAAACCCATCGTCGGACACGTATCAGACTGCAACTGCAATGCCACCGTACCGAAATTCATTGTCGGACATGTATCAGACTGCAACTGCAATGCCGCCATACCGGAACCCAACGTCGGACACGTATCAGACTGCATCTGCAATGCCGCCGTACCGGAACGCAACATCAGACACGTATCAGACTGCAACTGCAATGCCACCGTACCGGAACCCAACGTCGGACACGTATCAGACTGCAACTGCAATGCCACCGTACCGAAATTCATTGTCGGACACGTATCAGACTGCAACTGCAATGCCACCGTACCGAAATTCATTGTCGGACATGTATCAGACTGCATCTGCAATGCCGCCGTACCGAAACCCAACGTCGGACACGTATCAGACTGCAACTGCAATGCCACCGTACCGAAATTCATTGTCGGACATGTATCAGACTGCATCTGCAATGCCGCCGTACCGAAACCCAACGTCGGACACGTATCAGACTGCAACTGCAATGCCACCGTACCGAAATTCATTGTCGGACATGTATCAGACTGCATCTGCAATGCCGCCGTACCGAAACCCAACGTCGGACACGTATCAGACTGCATCTGCAATGCCACCGTACCGAAACCCAACGTCGGACACGTATCAGACTGCAACTGCAATGCCACCGTATCGGAACCCAACGTCGGACACGTATCAGACTGCAACTGCAATGCCACCGTACCGGAACCCAACGTCGGACACGTATCAGACTGCATCTGCAATGCCGTCATACCGGAACCTAACGTCGGACACGGATCAGACTGCATCTGCAATGCCGCCGATGTGGCCTCGTCACTGCGTTCAACCGATAAGGACTTGGGAAACGATGAGACCGGAAGCGCTGCAGGTCCAGCTGTCACAAAGGCTAAATAACATTGAGACTCACGTTGCCACCATGCACCAAAACGTCAGCTTCGTCCAGGACGAGGAATCGTACGTGTCGTACTACTGCTCAGACTGTTTCACGGTCATGTATTCTCGTGACAGCGTCGAACCGAATGCACCGCTCGAAATAAGGCGTCAACTGAAATGGGAGTACATCATGCGTAATCTGGTCAGCAGATTCCTGGATAACGGGTTTCATACCGATCGCCACGATGACGGTGATGCAGATCACCACAGCGACGACTCCGATCTTGAATTCGCCGCCAGCAATCCCGGACCGAGGGTGCCATAGACGACTCGTTTGACGTATAACGTTGGCGTTGGTTTTTTGGTGAATCGATATTTGTAATTTTTTTTTTCATCATTTACGATTAGGTTATAATACGATAATATGATTAGAAAATTTTAATGACAAATTGAATCGTGTGGTTTTCTTTTGAATGTAAAACGAACGATTCATTTTTACTATTTAAAATAAAACCGAACACGAACGTCAATTTTCGTAACACTAATTATTATTATTTTTTAACATTATAGTGTTTAATTTTTAATTTATAAATGTATGTATTTAAGCAATTAATTTAGATAATATTATACAATTGCATTTTGTATACCTATGCGAACCAATATAACAAATAACTATAATATTAATTTTGTATACGAATATTATTGTGTAATTGTGTTAAAAGAATAAGTTGAAGTTATTATAACAATGTTTGTAAGTTATTATTATTTTTTTCTATAACACTATCGTTAATTCGATTATAATCTTAGAAATACATTTTTTTAACTTTATATTATATACAGCTGTATTTTTATTATTATTGCACAAGAATATTTTAAAAATTTTTAATAATTTTGTAATTAATAATAATATTGTGTATGCTGGAATGTAGGTAATTGTAAATTATTACTGTAATAGTTATTTCGGTACAAATTTATTTTATGATTCAATAAAATTGTAATAGTTCTATAATAGAGATTTTTTTTTTTAGATTTACAAGAATTTGTTGACAATATTTGATAACTACCTATTGTAAAAATTAAAGTTCTATTCATATATTAGTTTCTTAGAAAATGAATATTAAATAATACTATTTAAAACAAAAATCATAAAACAAAAAATAAATAAATAATAAAACTTAAAAGTATAAAGCCATCAATTATTATGGAAGAACTTTAAAATAAAAATTACAGAAATGTTCAATCTATTTAAACGTTTATAAGACCTGTGCTAATTTCATACAAATAATGTTACTTAAGTTAAGTTTATCATGATATTGTGGATTAAATATTTAAATACTCAATAATATTAATCACTATATGTTAACTACTGAAGAAAAATAATAATATTAATAATATGAGTATTGAGTGTAAAAAGATATATAAGGCGTAACAAGACTATTTGACAAACTTCCACTACTATTGCACATGCTATTTCGTAGTGAATTTTAGAAATATTTTCTATTTTTATAAGGGTCTTTATATTTAACTGTAAATTTTTGTGTTTTCGTAATTTCATTTTTACAAGTACGTTTACAATGATATTGTACTTTTGGTGACTTATTTAATTTGTTCCATTTCTATTAATTTAGATGATTGATAATTAATTGGTAAATTTTGTAATCATGTTACTATTTTTGATCGATTATGAATATGAGTTGTCTCCGGTGTTTAGATTTTGTTGTTTTGTGGTTGTATTGCACAACACAACAGAAGTGAAAACTGTGATAAACAAAAATGTTATCTTTTGAAACCTTTTTTTTTTTTTGTATAATCAGCATGCCTTATAAGACGTGGAATCGGTCAAATTATGTTTTTCTACTTACAAATTGTAGATTACTAGAATTGTCTTAGTGTTCACCTTGGACTGCATAACGCAAATGCAAAACCCAGCGTTATTGGTTCATATAATTAACCCACAAATGTATACCTATATATTACTTATGGTCAGGGCTCGGGACTTTAAGCTCTTAAATCATAAAAATATGCGAATACATTATACATATGCATAATAAAATATCGAAATATGCGCTTAAAAATGTGTTTATTTGAAAAAAAATTTTAATTTATTTTTTATAGATGTAATTACTTAGACAAATTAAAAATAATCTTTTTCAAATCATATTAAAAATAGGGCCCAATTTTTGAATTTTTTAACATTCAGCATGTTATTTATACCTGGCAATAAAAAATAATTTTCAGACTTGGGCATATTTGTATGTATAAAAAAAATAATAATTATTTTATAATTCTAATTAAATGCTTACTTGCATTACATTTTGATGTTCTCAACTTTGAAAGATCTTCTATTATATCTGTTAGTAAAGTTTTATATGCGGAAAACGATATTTCTACGTTACCGATGTGATTGCGCCAATTGGGGCATATTTAAAATATGTCATATCATTAATATCCAAGTCTTCAGACAAAACGTACATACACGTGACACAGCCGGCGGCGCAATCGAAAGGGTTATAATTACATTTTCAATCGATCTATTGCAGTCGCGCCAGTCATCTAAACAATCTTTGGTAGATATTTTATTTAACTTTAAAATCTATAAAACAGAATACCCAAATATTGAACATGATTTCTATATAAAAATGAGTTATGTATTGTAGGCATAAAAAAAACCGGCAGCTCACTGGAAACATCATTGACTGGTTTTCAACGAATAAAATGATGTAGATATGGTTTAAAAGATTGTGCCAATAATATTTACCCAACATGTATGATTTTTTATATTTTTATTTATACATACATTTTTTAATATTTTTAACACTAAAAATTCAATAAAATTTAATTCACAATAATATATAAATTTTTATAATTTACTTAGTGTACACCAGCACATTTTTAATCACATCACTTTTGAGAAAATCCTAAGTCTATAATATGTAATTGGAATGAATTTGTGTTATAAAAAACCAGAGCCTTTTGGGAATAGACATTTTTGTAAAAAGGGAATAGAATGGGCAACGTCCAATATACCAATGTATTTTGAATATAATATTTTCATTATTTTTTTCAAAATAAGTTTAATAAAAAATGTAATAAAAACATTTTTCATACCATTTTACAAATTACGTCAACCAATTATAGTTTAAATATCAATCGCTAAAAATATTGTATTAAATTATTAGGCTTATTATCGGACAGATTTTAGCCATAAATACCTATAATCAAAACGATATAACTCCACACTACAAATTATTAAAAGTGTAGCTGTACGGTTATGCCTACGGTACTAGTTATATAATTGATTACGAACCGGACGTGCATATGATGGCAAAATACGTTGTATGCGGCGCTGTACCTAAAATATTATATTATTCACATTGTATTATGTCACGTGCTTTATAAATATTTCGAACGTAGGCCAGTGCGTAGAAATTTGATTGTAGCTGTCCTTTGTATTCGTACCCCTAATTATTTTAGGTAGGGTAGGCAAGGACACCATTTGAGAGGGGGCGCAGGGTATACTTTGGCTTCCCTTTTTTTCCGAGTTTTATTGGCCTGGATTAAAATTTACAATGTACCGACGGCGCACGGGCGATGGCCTATGGCCCCATGAGTAAAATTAAAATATATTATTAATTGTTATGAATACTATATATAATGAATAGGTATAATGTATAAAATATAAATGCATAATATTTATTATTTTTAGATTCCTATTAGATTATAGCATGAACTATACGTCTATGATCATTGATCAAAGCTATTTCCAACTTTCCAGATAATGTTTTTTTCGTTAGTAGGTATAATTGCGGTATAATAAAATATAGTATAAATATAAGTGTATATAAATATATAATAGGTACGTATCGGCGTATGTGGGTATTCCATTATACAATATTATGCTTGTAATTCAGAATAATTCTATATTTCTAACACATCTATGATATCGTTATAGACTACCTGCGGTTACACTTAGTACAATATTGTATGTTCAATGGGTGACAAACGATTAAGTGATTTAATGATCATAGCGATAGAAATAGAAGATGCTAACAAAAAAAATTTAGACGAAGCAGTAGATAGATTTTCTAAATAATAACTAGAAGGTATAAGCTAGAATAGCATAATTAATTTAAAAATCTAATGTATTTTAAATCATATAAATTCACACTCAGAATAAAGCGGTCATTCTAGTTATGCATCTATGAGTGGTGACAGTAGTCGGTTAGGTTAACTAATACGTAGAAATGTAATATAATTACGTGAGTAGTAAGTGAGGAATTGTCTCTTAAAAAATTATTAAAATTTATAACCTATATAAAGTTGTATAACTTGTCGTATACTATTGACGGCCAAAAATATAATATATAATAAAATAATATATTATATAAATGAAGCATATCACGCTATACCTATGTAGGGATACAATAGTATTACAATATAGATTTAAGATAAACCTATAATATAATAAACGTTTTAGCATGTAGTCAGTAGTAACTTAACAAAGGAAGGGTCGTGAAGCAAAATAATTGTGCTGATTGCTGATGCAATCACATATAATATTCCTTGTACCTACTAGCGCCGTCGTACTACTGCGTGTAGTCGTCAGGAGTGTGTGTGTGTGCCATCACACGGGTCTCTACAATATTGTATGTTTGTTTTAATGTAATAAATATGTATTTGAACAAAATATTATGCCATTAGGTTAGGTACCTATGTATATACTCGTAAGTTAATAAAGCTGGTCATTTTGAATTCTTGATTAGTCATTGGTCGTAGCTAATGACTGATACCTAGTCAACTGTTAAGAGAGTATGAGCATATAATGTAAGTCCAATACATTCGAGTAATGAAGTGTACATCAAGTAATGTGTATGGAACATCGATAATTATATACATATAATGTTATGTTGATACATTATTTTACCAGTGCGATTAACATTATATTAATGTATTAATGTACTGCCACACAATGTTGTGTCGTTATTATATTGCAAAGGGTGGTCAAATTGTGACTCGCTTAGTCGCTTCATAGACTCCTGCGACTCACATCTTGTCATAAGATACAGAAAATTTGTACAATATATATATATTTATGAGTTTATGACATTTTTTTTCATTTCAGCTCTTCTATATTTTATTATTTATTAGTATATTGGTGGCTCTTGAGTCATGAGTCTCTTCTCGCTGGTCACCCCTGTAAAATTGTAACAATAAGTCATTGTATATTTACACATAATTTTATATTTTAAACTATTTTACAATATTTTTTTTATGGTAAAAACATTTTTATTTATAAGATTGAAACAGACAAGAGTCTCATTTACTATTAAATGAGTATTGTGAATATATTTTACAGAACAACAGATGACATTTATTTAAACAGTAAACATAGATTGAAATACATAAAAAAAAAAAAACAATTACAAATTAATAATTTTATTTGCAAAGAATGGTGTAAAAACATAATAATTGGTTTATTAACCGCTATTTGGATGACATACATTTATATTTTATTTCATTTAAATTAAACAAAAAATTATTTGATAATAATGTTGTATCCAATATAAAAGAATCAATTATTATTTATTATAGACTCATTAGATTAAAAAAAAAAGTTGATTTTAAAAATGTCGGACAACCAAATTTATTTCTAATTTGTTATTATGTTTTACAATATCATTAATAACGACAAGCATTCCATTTTTTAAATCATATATAGAATTTTTTTTTTTTTTTTTTTGAATTGTTAATAAATGAATATTTAAATCATGTAAAATTATATTTTTGTATAGTTTATAGATCATTTAAATTATAGTATAAAGAAAAGTTTTATTTTCTATTTCTGTAAATGTTAATGGTTAATACGGTAATATTGCCAATACTGGAGGAGAAAGAAATACTTTTTGTTTTCATAATATTCTAATTTACTTACGTTTTGAATAGAATATTTTCCCTTTTTATTATATTTTTAGTATTTTTTAAATAATTCTCATATTGAAACAACTAAAATTGCCCAAAGCACCATGAATTTCTACATATAAGATAAATGTTTCAAACTATGCATGTTGTATGAAATAAAATGTTCTCCGTACAAAGAAACAACTAATTGTTTTAAGAATTCTTCAGCAAAATTAACTTGAGTTTGACAAAGAATTAAGCATACTTAAATTTTTATTGCACAAAATAGCAACATAAAATGTGAATAAAATTGTTTGTTTAATTTACCTTTCAAAACAATAGAGTTAAAATATAATAGAAAAAATTTCATTTCAGTGATCAATGTTTCCTATTTTCCTTGTTAAATGAATAAACTCAATTGGTAAATACACTTTAAGATTTAATAAATCAGTTGAAATTTGTTCTTTGGAAGTTCCAGTTAAACGTATATATTTTTTTAAAGTATTTTATCAGTAATATTTATTGGTTATAATTATAATGGACTATCTCCTTTACAATATACTTCATTAATTCTGTTCCAAAATGACTCATTAGTTTTGAGAGTGTAGACAATGTCCAAAGAACAGTATACTACCATACCCTTTCCTTTATAGGAGCCGTTTTTTAATTAAACTGTCTTTGATATATAAAGTTGAATTAATATTATTTAATTTAGAAATATTTTTGGATATATCAAACGGATTATTTTGATGTAACTGTTTAATTGTTTATACTTATTTTGTTTGAGGTCAATGATTTCTTTTAAATGGCGTTATGATATTTTTCCAATGCTTTTCTTTCTTTTTTCTTTTTTCTAAAACAATGAAAAACAAAGCCAATAAGTGATAAAAATATTACTCTATTATTCAGATAGTTAGTGCATTGCAAATACTGCAATATAATAAAAAATAATAACAATTGTTTAAAAATAAATGTTTTTACTTTTAACGATGTAGTTAAAAAAAAATCTAAATCTTTAACTTAAAGATAATTATATGAATTGATTATTGATATTTATTAATTAGTAATATTTTGGAAATGGAAAACAATCAATTTTACTTTTTACTTTTGATAACTTGTAATAATTGTGTATTGCCAATTTTATGATTTATCTTTATCATGTCCCGTCCAGTACATTCAACATTGTGCATTTAGTAGCATACTCATTGTTAAATAACTTTGAAAGAGTTCTTGTTATATGATCTTTAGGATCATACCCTCCAAAAAATATAATAAAAAATTCCTAAAATTTTTAAAAATATGCTTAAAGATATGATAATATATCAACAAGTTTAATCATAGGGCTCAGACAAAAATATTTTTTTTCTATCAATTCTCACTATCAAAAAGTATTTAGTTTTGATCATATCACTATAGCTAGAGACTAGACGACACTTCTAATTATTATTATAGTTTCTACAGTGAAATTATTTTATCTTGGCACTTCAAAGGTAAATTTATCAGTTTCTATAAATTATATATAGTTAAAATTCACTAAAATTCACATTTGGAAAATTAATGTTAAATTGCTTAAGACATAATGTAAAGTTAATGAGTAATATAGTATGATAATAATTTAATAATTATAAAATATAACTGTAAAAGTGAAAGTTAAAATCGACATTTTTAAAAAAAAAATCCAAGTCTTAGAGTTAGGTATCTTTCAAACAAAATATTATTGGTAGTATTTTTTTTTATGCTTTATTAAGATTAAACATTAAACTATTAAACTGCTTTTATGCCAGTTTTTCTAAAAAATTTAAATTTTTTATAATTGTATAAAAAAAACATAACTTTAAAAGAAAATGTGTGAAACCTACATTTAATTTAACAGAAATATTATAATAAAGTCCACTTTTATTTTTTAAAGCCTATGCAATGTTATCAATCTTCAAAAGCAAGGCAAGTGCTCCATGATTAACCTTTGAATATCTTGCTCATTGCATACAATGTCTAGCTAGTCCATTATATCTTTATTTGAGTAGTTTAATCCTAAAATGTAATAGGTAACTAGTGTTAATTATTATTTCTCAAGAAAAGTATTATGAAATATACATGTTGAATAACTAAAATTAGGTGTTGAATCCAAATGTGAATTTTCATATGTATTGTAACTTGAAAGATGCTCTATTGTCATATTCTGATTTCTGTTGAATTTATTTTTATTAAATTATAGAAATATAATTATTAGGTACCTAGTATTATAATAAATATTAATTTAAATGTTTTTCAAATGCTCAAATATCTAAAACGACTTAAAAATTACTTAATTATACAATTACTTCTTTGAAATATATAATTTTAAAATAATTAAAAGTTAATTAACAAATTTTATTTCAGATATTTTTAAGTATAGGTACATTGAACACTAAATTAATTATGTATTATACATTAATACATAAAAATTGATAAGAAATAGCAACATTCCCTCCTATCCCCAAGAATCAGTATGTATATCATACATAAATTTGAATGTGGTGAATATAACTAATCTAAATAGTGAATATTATTAGACTTGCCAATTATTTATTTTTTCATTTAGTTGTTATTATTGTAGACTCAACTGATAAAGTTATTACTTATTAGTATTATAACAATAATCATTTTCATTACCATTTTATTATTCAAATTAGTATTTGTTGCTTGCAGATAAGTAGTTTCACGTATACTATTTTTTGCATTTACAGTATCTGATACTGATTCAATGCTGTATCATCCACAGCTTGCAGAACTTCAAAGTTTCTTTATTTTTTTGCATACTTGGTGTCTGACAGAAATCCTTTGAAAATTTATATAATATAAAACAATTTATGGATTACAGAATTAATTTAATGTTTAATATTATACAGCTATTCATAATTTTGAATGGTAAAGTTGAAATGATAAAATATCTTAAATTTAAAATATTATTAAACTTTAAATAGATACATATCCTAAATTAAAATATAAAAAACATGTAAATATAATAATATGACTGGAACTATAAAATATTATTTGGATAATTTATTTTAAATAATTATAATATGTTTGTGTTGTAAGTTACAAATTATTTATGATCAAGAAAAATCTGTATCGTATTGAATATTTATTACATTATATGAGTCCCGTATTGTATTAAATTATGAAAATAATATGATATAAACTGATAATTCTTGTAAAGTAATATAATATAAAAAAAATAAAACAGATTTTTTATTGACCAAAATATTGTACTTAAAAATTATGTGAATGCCTAACTGTTAATCAATTATAATTTACTATTTGCTGATTGGAGTTAGTAGGTAATAGATAATAATACACAGTATTTTTCACTGTACCCAGTTCCAATATGTTATACCTAGAATCCGTATTTTTATGCAAAAACATATTTTTAACAATTGTATGCTGTTTGATGGGAGTAAGAAATTTTTGTATTTCATAACCTGTAGAATCATAATGTAAATTTATGGATAATAATTATACTTACTAAATCCTTTGTCATTATCTGCCAACTGAATTTTATATACTGGCCAATAAATTCCGTTCGATTGCCGAATATACAAAATCAATCGAAACTCTAGTCGTGATCACTTACAGTTTATAATCGGGATTTATCGTCTCAACCATATAGGTACCTAACCGATTAATTGGTGTAACACTGAACTCGTTTGTATCTGAGAAACTTCCTATTATCTATATTTTAGACCTATGTTTAACTATTAGAATAAATATGCATATTTATGTCGGCTTTAAAGAAAAACTATGTAATTATTGTATTTTTTTATAGTATAGGACGTATAGGTATTAGCTATATTATAGACTATAAATAGTATAATATCTACAACTAGAGTAGTAGCGGCCAAACCACGATTATCATTAATATTACGATATCTTTAATCGTGGGCCAAACGTATGTGCGGTTGGTGACTCCGTTTATCTCGAGGCGATATTAAATATGATAGATTTCAAACACAGACAGTTGTTGGCGGGATATTTGAAAACAAATCTTTTTCAACCATTTTACCGCCTTTTTTCAATTCCACATGGTGGTAATGTGGTATTCAATCATGGAGTCCCCGGAGTCAGCAAAAGATTATTTTATGTAATCATATACATCTGAAATGCACGTGCCTTTGTTGTGTGAACGTTATCTGAAATATCAGGTTTAAATTTACCACGGACGACAGGAACCAGGAAGTGGAGTCACCAACCGCACATACGTTTGGCCACTGCCCATTACTATAAAATTAATGAGTGTTAATAATTACCTATACCTACAAACAATATAATATTAGATTTTAACATTACTATAGTAATACATTATACCTATTTTGTATAAAATAATATATTTTTATATTATCTTTCTACTAGAAGTTTTAATATTAAATTATGTATTGTATTGTATTAAATTTGTGTATATTGTGTAAATAGCCAAATAGGTATTAAATTAATGAAATGAAAATGAATATTAGTAATATTATATGTATGATTGTGTGAACCGTTTTAATGCGGTAAATATTTAACATAAATCATAATGATTCTAAATTTACAAGTTACAATAGTTAGGTACAAATAATAATTTATAATGTTTTATTTATTATTACATAAATCTAATATAATCTATTTCGATTGACAATTATTAAAGCAAACCCACTAATACATATAAATAGTCAAACGTGGTATTTACATATGCGTATCTGCAGATAATGAATAACGACAAAAACGTAACAAAAGATTAAATTTAAAAATGTTTTTAAGACAATAAGGAAAAGAGATAAATCAATAAAAAGATCCAAATAATTTCAAAAACTGACCATATATAGAGTCGTGGGTCTAAGTGCGTGTTATTCATATGAATGATACAACAAAGTACCTACTTACTAAGTATGTAATATTCTATAACCTTGAAGATACATCTAAAGCTTTCATTTCGTCCTTCGAAGATAGCTTTGGGTGGTACCATAATCGCATCAATATCAATTTGGAATGTATACCAATCAATAATAACACGTGTTTGATTGTCCGATTTACAGATCGAAGTTCCGGTAGCAATTAACGTACAATATTATTCCGGAAACGGTGATAAAAAATATTAAAAATAATAACGATATGTCGAAAAACTCAGAAGAAAACATATCATCTGCTACAAATAGTGAAACGTTGCCGACGACTGCGGATCGTGAACCACCGCAATCATTGCAGCACCAGTCAATGACGTACGGACCACCCCAGCCATTGGCACCGCAACCACTTAGCGTGTTGACTTATCATCCTCGACAGTTGCCGTTGCAGTTGATGACAAATATGATTCCGCCCACATCACAGATACCGATGGCGCCGGACAGCGTGTACATGCAGATGCCGCTGTACCGGAACCCACCGCCGCACACGTATCAGATGCAGATGCCGCAATACCGGAACAAATCTTCGGACATGGATCAGACTGCATCTGCAATGCCGCCGTTCCGGAACGCGCCACCGCTCACGTATCAGACTGCATCTGCAATACCGCCATACCAGAACCCGCCGCCGCATACGTATCAGATGCAGATGCCGACGTACCGGAACCCACCGCCACACATGTATCAGATGCAGATGCCGCCGTGCCGGAACCCATGGTCGGACATGTATCAGACTGCATCTGCAATGCCGCCGTACCAGAACCAGCCGCCGCACACGTTTCAGATGCGGATGCCGTGCCGGAGCTCATCATTGGACACGTATCAGATGCGGATGCCGTACCGGAGTTCATCATTGGACACATATCAGATGCAGCTGCAGCCGCGTTACTGCGTTCAACCGATAAGGACTTGGGAACCAATGAGACCGGGAGCGCTGCAGGTCCAGCTGTCACATAGGCTGGAAGACATGGAGACTCACGTGGCCAACATGCACCAAGACGTCAGCTTCGTCCAGGACGAGGAATCGTACGTGCCGTACTACTGCTCAGACTGTTTCACGGTCATGTATTCTCGTGACAGCGTCGAACCGAATGCACCGCTCGAAATAAGGCGTCAACCGACGTTGGTGTGCGTCAAGCGCATGCTGGTCAGCGGATTCCTGGATAACGAGTTTTATAACGATCGCCACGATGACGGTGATGCAGATAACCGCAGCGACGACTTTGATCCTGAATTCGCCGCCAGCAATCCCGGACCGAGGGCGCCATAGACGATGCGTTTGACGTATAACGTTGGCGTTGGTTTTTTGATGAATCGATATTTGTAATTTTTTTTTCATCATTTACGATTAGGTTTTAATACGATAATATGATTAGAAAATTTTAATGGCAAATTGAATCGTGTGGTTTTCTTTTGAATGTATAACGAACCTTTAAACGATTCGTTTTTACTATTTAAAATAAAACCGAACACGAACGTCAATTTTCGTAACATTAATTATTATTATTTTTTAACATTATAGTGTTTAATTTTTAATTTATAAATGTATGTATTTAAGCAATTAATTTAGATAATATTATACAATTGCATTTTGTATACCTATGCGAACCAATATAACAAATAACTATAATATTAATTTTGTATACGAATATTATTGTGTAATTGTGTTAAAAGAATAAGTTGAAGTTATTATAACAATGTTTGTAAGTTATTATTATTTTTTTCTATAACACTATCGTTAATTCGATTATAATCTTAGAAATACATTTTTTTAACTTTATATTATATACAGCTGTATTTTTATTATTATTGCACAAGAATATTTTAAAAATGTTTAATAATTTTGTAATTAATAATAATATTGTGTATGCTGGAATGTAGGTAATCGTAAATTATTACTGTAATAGTTATTTCGGTACAAATTTATTTTATGATTCAATAAAATTGTAATAGTTCTATAATAGAGATTTTTTTTTTAGATTTACAAGAACTTGTTGGCAATATTTGATAACTACCTACTGTAAAAATTAAAGTTCTATTCATATATTAGTTTCTTAGAAAATGAATATTAAATAATACTATTTAAAACAAAAATCATAAAACAAAAAATAAATAAATAATAAAACTTAAAAGTATAAAGCCATCAATTATTATGGAAGAACTTTAAAATAAAAATTATAGAAATGTTCAATCTATTTAAACGTTTATAAGACCTGTGCTAATTTCATACAAATAATGCTACTTAAGTTAAGTTTATCATGATATTGTGGATTAAATATTTAAATACTCAATAATATTAATCACTATATGTTAACTACTGAAGAAAAATAATAATATTAATAATATGAGTATTGAGTGTAAAAAGATATATAAGGCGTAACAAGACTATTTGACAAACTTCCACTACAAATGTTAGTATACGTATTTGTTAAGTACTCCTGTTACACTCTGTATAGTAGGTACCTATATAATTAAATTTATAACTGAGAAAAAATTCGTAAGAACAACAATATGTGTATTTTATCCCTGTATGTAAGTTGATTTAATTGATTTTTAATGTGACTTTGTAGCAGATAAGAGTAATTTTTTTATGATTGGTTTTAAAGCAATCTGAAATAACAGCACAATATTAGTGAAAACACTTAAAACAGACTATATATAAATTATTGCTGATTTTGATAAAAAAATCTTTTTTACGATATTGTTTTAGTGTTTTATTTAACTGTGCCCTGAGCATTTTATCTAATTAAAAAATAATATTAAATATTTTTGATTATATAGATCGACTATGGACAGTAATATTAGAGGAATACATTTATATCGTACTAAAGGAAGTGAGTAAATATAAATTTATTTATATTATAAATCGTTTTACATTTTATTTCCGTTTTAAGGGAATGGAGCTGAAAAGCTTGTTGTGGTTCCAACTATGCAAGGAATGGCTGAACGGGACCCGCGACGTCCCGCCATCCAACCACTCCCTCAGAATGTGTATGTCCTCGATACAAGTTCACCTTCTATCTGGACCTATCAGCAAAGTCTTGATGCTGTTGATAGCTCGGAGGAGTCTGATTCAGAATAATGATTTATTATTTTTAATAATGATTTAAATAAAATGACTTAATTTTTATTTATGTTTTTATTATATTAGTTTACTATTTTCCTTTTCTTTATCTACTATTTATTGGTTGATTTATGGTATATATATTATTATGACGGTTGTTACATAGATATAAATAGCAATTAAGTACGAGAAATATTAATTGTTAAATTAATTAGTAATTACCTATATTTTTAATTATTAATTTTTAGTTTAATTTTTCGTAACACGATTTTATTCTGTTATCATGTATGTTGGTATCAGTGTATCGGTGAATTTCCCTTTTAATATTTATGCTATTTTGTAGTGAATTTCAGAAATATTTTCTATTTTTATTCGGGTCTTTATATTTAACTGTTAGTTTTTGTGTTTTCGTAATTTCATTTTTACAAGTACGTTTACAATGATATTGTACCTTTTGGTGACTTATTTAATTTGTTCCATTTCTATTAATTTAGATGATTGATAATTAATAGGTAAATTTTGTAATCATGTTACTGTTTTTGATCTATTATGAATATGGATTGTCTCCGGTGTTTAGATTTTGTTGTTTTGTGGTTGTATTGTTTATGTGCTGAATAAGTAGTAGGGGGACTGTTTAAAAATTAATTTCTACTTTATTGATCTCTTCCAAAATGTCCTTTATGAGTAACGTATCTACCAGTACCGCGTTGAGCAGTCAGCTGTTTAAAGTTTAAACATTATAACATTAAGTATACTATATATAGTCTCTTCGTGGTAATACGACAATAGGTATATTTAATGACCGATGTGTGTGTGTGACACGAATCGAAACACAACAGAAGTGAAAACTGTGATAAACAAAAATGGTATCTTTTGAAACCTTTTTCTTTTTTGTATAATCAGCATGCCTTATAAGACGTGGAATCGGTCAAATTATGTTTTTCTACTTACAAATTGTAAATTACTAGAATTGTCTTCGTGTTCACCTTGGACTGCATAACGCAAATGCAAAACCCAGCGTTATTGGTTCATATAATTAACCCACAAATGTATACCTATATATTACTTATGGTCAGGGCTCGGGACTTTAAGCTCTTAAAATCATAAAAATATGCGAATACATTATACATATGCATAATAAAATATCAAAATATGCGCTTAAAAATGTGTTTATTTGAAAAAAAATTTTAATTTATTTTTTATAGATGTACTTACTTAGACAAATTAAAAATAATCTTTTTCAAATCATATTAAAAGTAGGGCCCAATTTTTGATTTTTTTAACATTCAGCATGTTATTTTATTCCTGGCAATAAAAAATAATTTTCAGACTCAGGCATATTTGTATGTATAAAAAAAATAATAATTATTTTATAATTCTAATTAAATGCTTACTTGCATTACATTGGATTATTAAAAGTTTTTTGATGTTCTCAACTTTGAAAGATCTTCTATTATATCTGTTAGTAAAGTTTTATATGCGGAAAACGATATTTCTACGTTACCGATGTGATTGCGCCGATTGGGGCATATTTAAAATATGTCATATCATTAACATCCAAGTCTTCTGGTAAGACTTTATTGAAAACGAAATCAAATGAAAATTTGACATTAAAATTTTGAAATATTTTCTTATTAATCGTTAATGAAATTCAAAAAAAAAGTATATAGAATATGCAATAAAAATGAATATATCTTTATAACATGCAGGTGAAGAAAAATATGCAAATGTATAAAAGTTAAAGTCTAAAAGGTTTGTGACTTTCGTATTTATCCTCGTTGTTAAATTTAATCGTAGTTATATGTTACTTCACTAAATATATAGGAGATATTATATGAGTTCTTACCGTTTCCGTGAATACTTTGTAACACTCATACTTATTATGCTTGTATGTATTTTAGCGATAAGTAATATTATATTAGAAATTAGGTATTTTACTTACATAAGGTAACCCTGATGTCTAGTGTTAATATTACTTACCACCGATGAACTCCGCGAGATCCCGAAATCTCGTTAATACAAAAAAATAACCTTTAACACGTATTGGAAATATAGGACACATGACGATACTCGAGACTGCAGCGATTGGTGAAGATGGGACGTTATAGCGCCATGAAAAATTGACAACAAAATCAAACAATATTGTAAAAAATAAATTTTTCTAAATTTATCATGGCATGCAATTTTCGTTAAATAAATATTTTGTTATAGCCATCGCCCATCTCATCAAACATAATATTTGTTTTTTTTTATTTATTGTTTATTGTTGTACTTGGTAATTTATAATGTATTTCATATAAATTAGTACTATTTTATAATTTAACATCAAAAATTTATTACAATATTATATTATAGATAGGAATATAGAAACATAAATACCTAAATATTACTGTATTAGTTGTATAATATAATATGATACTTGTGCAATAATGGACTATTATTTAATAACAATTATTGGATAGCGTTATTATTATGATCGCTATACGTTTTATAAGTTTATATTGATTAAAATTTAACCATAATTTATTTGTCTATAAAATATTTGGCAATCACCAGTAAGTATCCATATTAGTTTACTAGACAAGTCCTAAAGAAATATTTTTATCCCTTAAGGCAACTGCTTCTGTTGCTAGCTATATACGTTATTGGTTATTATCTATGACTCTATGACAGTATGACTATAACATTAAATGTGTGTGCGTTATTTCATTCATTCAATGCACGATGTACTCGACGTAGATAAAATTGTCCTCGTTGTTGATCAACAGATCCAGACGAAGTTTGTATTGTTTGTAGCGCCGTGTGCGTTGTTGTTATTCACTTTTATTTTCGCCGCACTCTCCGTTAGATTTTATCCGTACACAGTTTTTAATTTTTAATCTATTGTATGTTTGCGTTATTTATATTAATAAAAACAAATATATTTTTTTAAAGATTTCCCAATCACGCGTTATAATACGTAGATAGGTTTATTATTATTCATGTAATACACTGTTCTAACTCTTTTAATAGACTGCCAATGATTAAAGACTTAGAATGTCTTATAAATCAAATCAAAAATTGTAATTATGTACACCTTGCTTTCTATAGCCAAGCAATGTCACATGACTACAACCATTATTATATTAAAAGAAGCATTTTGTTTGAGGAAACTTATAACGTATGGTAACATATATTTTAAAGTTTATTATAATACTTTTAAGAGTTTAAAAGTAGGTACTTCAAACTTTTAAAACTTACTTAGTCTTTACTCAAGTAAACAGAATTTGTTTATTTATCTACTTACTGTGTAACTTATGTCTACTTGTTTACCGACTTACGGTTAATAAAATATTCAAAACAACTAAACGAGTAGTCTGAAGTCTGAAAGTAACATAGATATACGTTGATACTCTTTTTTTTATTATTATTATTATTCAAACGTTTTGTATTACTTATACAATATTATCCTTATGGTTTTTATTTTCAAAACAGCGAGGAATGATCTCATAGAATGTAGATATAGGTTATGCTTATGATATTATTTATGTTGTTTCATATTAGAATACTTATATGACTATTATTATAGGAGCGAACTGTAAGAGGACGAGGTATTAATAGTAAAAACACATAATATAATATAATGGTATTGCTCGTGGACGGATATATTGTCGTCTTTTTAATCCACAAGATGTTTCCTGCAATCTGTTATAAATACGCGCCTTCGTGGTACAAGTATACATTTTGAAACACATAACAAATTACATTAACGTGATTTTATACAGATAATATGTAAGTATCTATATAATACGATTATACGCGAGTTTATTACGCTTTATTTATATTAAACAAGAAACAAAAGAAATTGTAAATTTTTGTTCAATTTCGTTGTCGGTTGACAAACATTATCTACATAGGTACCTAATAATAATGATAATAATAACAATTGTACACAATAATATAGTATATTTATACAATATACACGAAACACGAACGTATTTTACAAAAATGTCAACGAATAATTTGTAATATTATAATTTATATATTACTACTAGTCTGCTGTACGGATATGTCTTAATGTTATGCCTCTAAAGTGTGCTTGAATTGGATTAATAATAAAATTGATCTGATTTCGAAAATTCTGATTATCACATAAAATCAAATTATAACAATGTACGTGTATCGACTATTGATTTGAATTGGTAGTTCATTCCAATATACCGATGTTAATTCAAACACTGTCTCTAAGAATTATTATTTATATATTTTATTATAGAAGTAAAACAGCTAAAAAGTGAAATCGGAACATACGAAATACTGTTGCGACCGCATACGACGAATAATTTTTATGCCAATTATTATTATTATGATTATTATTACAACGTTTGCCGGCCAATTTATCGATAGCGACGAATAACGTTGTTGACGTCCGCGGTGCGTGAACGGCAATGGCACTAACGTCAGTAGTCGGTCACCTGACCCGACCGGACGGAGATCGCAAATGCGACCTGATGTACCCGGTCCGGTAGTCGATTTCCACTTTGGGCGGATTTGGTGGCAATCCCCGGTTCTTCCGGCTCCACCTGCGGGTACAACAACAGACAGAACGTACATACACGTGACACACCCGGCGGCGCAATCGAAAGGGTTCTAATTACATTTTCAATCGATCTTTTGCACTCGCACCAGTGATCTAAACAATCTTTGGTATATATTTTATTTTTTTTACATTTATTTTTTACATCACCAAAAACCACATGCAATTACCGTTCTAAATCGCCATGCAAAGTGTATATAATATAATATATATATATAACGCCCACGTGGGGTACAAAAAGAAGAGGTTGCGCGTAACAGGATAGAAGCGATCTTGTGATTATATATTATTATCATAATATTATCGTCATTACAAATCTATGATATAAATATTATTTTTACTGTTTTTACTATTTTTACTACATTAATTATTATTGTTATTATATATTATAATAATAAATACATAAATTATTATTTTCGTTATTAAAATACCACACACGCACACGCATACGCACACGAAACACGTGCCGACCTCCACAGTGTAATTTAGGCGTATAATCAAATAAAGGTCGGCCAAAAGTATACATATAATAATATACGTAATATCGTCTATTTTTTACGCTGTTAGCCAACCACTTCTTTTCTTTTTTTTTAAAACCCTACTACTGCAGCATCTATCACAAGGCCTTCCCCAAGCTACAATTCATCTTATTATTATTATTATTATTATATTATTATTATTAATATTATATTATTATATATTATATTATGTATATATTGGTCCACTCTTTCAACAATTTTCACAAAAAAATTCATGCTTTTTTTTTTGGTTCACGCTACACTCACCTAGCGCTATGACTCAGTAGTATTATATTCCTGAAAATAATTGTTAAAAACATAATAGGTGAGTGTTTCGTCCGATTTGTTTGCCAGCGCTGTAGTAAGAAATGCCTAAACCGCTCGCATTGAATCTTATATTTATGTGCAATTTACCTGAGCAATCGGAAAATGTATTCTGGCCAGTTGTTAGGAAACATGACCAATAAGAAACCGATCGATATAAGTATGATGCCAGCAAGTTTCATACCATAAAACTGTACATCATGTATGGTTATGTCAATGGCTGAAACAGTTAAATAGGCCAAGTACAAAAAGCTGTGTGCACAAAAACAGGATCATTGTATATATTTGTTTAATAAAAATCATTTCGAAAAACTTATAGTATGGTATATATAATATATTATATACTATATAACATATTAGGTAAGTAAATCGCGACAATTATATATTGCATTCGTGTGTATTATAAAATTTATTTTTAATACACAATTTATGTTTTATGAACACGGAACACGTCAAACTTGGTGTAATTACTCGTACAAACAAATATAATATAAGTATTTCGTGATTTAGACCGATGGAAAAATTTACCTGCAGACACGGGAACCGCGGTGATTAGTCCAAACGTTATGAAAATGTCGTAAGTGAACGCAACACTCAAATTTCCCAGTAAGTTAGCGACTGAAAAAGGTAATATATATGTATAAAATTATAAGTCACTGTGACACAGATACAGATATTTATTTAGTACCCAATGACAGCGTGCTGGCTGATAATAGTATCATCCAAGGTAAACGGTCCCAATGAAGTATTTCGACTTCGGAGAAGTACAAAACTAAACACACTGGCCAGAGAAGCGCGGCGTTCAACAGGCCTATGAGCGAAAAAAATAGCGAAACTTGACCGTAAGTAGCATCGCCGATCATTTTTTTGAACATGACCTGTTAAATAAAATACAAAAATTACCATCATACTTCTATTAATTCATAATTTCTCAATTATTTTCATCGTTTCGGCGTTATTTTTGAGTTTACTTACTCATGAGTTAACATATTATGCTTAACATTAATATATTACAAGCGATTTCTTTAAAACAGTGTTTATTCAATAAATTATTAAAACTATAGTTAGTACTTATTACCTACTAATAATAAAATTTTTAGTAATCTATATGTATAATCGTTTCACAATGACTTTTCTAGATTTTTTTAATAGTTTAATATTTTTTACGCCACAAAAATGAAAAAATAACCTATAAGCTGTAAAAATATATATAATAATATATTATAATTTATATCCATATAGAATATATCTATGCCAGGGCCACATTATTGAACGGGGTACAAAGAAGGCAATTGCCAACGGTTCTGTACAATAATTTAAAATGAAATTAAGGGCATTTTTTACGAATTGCGCTGTCATCACTTATTTAATATTTTATCATTATATATAAAAAAAATATAGAATTTGGTAATAATGAATGATTTATGTTTTAATAAAAAAAAAAACCAAATACTAATTTGACGAATACAAATATAATATATTATACTCGTGTACCTATCTAATAAATTGTATGATTATGATAAAAAACTGTATTTTGTATTTTTGTTAGTATTAGCAAATACTAGAATTCAATTAATTTTTCTAATGTATGTAATTCATACAGTTTAATACGTGTATAAAATTATTTGTGTAAGGCACGGTACAGTTAACAATACAAAAAATCATTTAAATAAATATTGTATTATGTGTAGATACTTATAAGGAAGGCTCTGATGGTTTTTAGAGTGAATGTGATGTTTATAGCCCTATGGCCTATAATAAACTTAATCTGCCTTTGGTCTGCATGCGACGTTAATATAGTGTACCATAATTTATTGAAATATATCAACTGAACATACATACAATTTTTTCGTTATATTTCAATAGCAGTGTTTGTACCAAAAGTACTCACTTTATATACTGCTGACCCGGCGGCAGCTAAAGCCGCTAACAGAACCCCGGTCATAGTCTTCTTTTTGTTCGTAATGCCGGCGTCCATGTAGGCGAGTAAAGCCACTCCTGTGCTGCACAGGATGACAGCGACAATCTGCAAATGATCATTGCTGAAAACGGAACGGGTCGCGAAATATTTAGACGTGGACCCGTAACGTGCGTCGCATAATACAATAAACTAATATCCCGAACGTTTTAAACACTACATATTATAATATAGCGTTTCAATCAATAAAAGCATTAAAATAATATATCTACGTCATCGCAATTGATCGCATGCATAATGATATATTTTTATCATAGTAGATAGTCGATTGTATATTTTTTATACATGAGGTTATACAATTAGTTAGGTACACATCACACTTAATACTTTAGGTACAATAAGGTAAATCCATAGGTGCAATTAAATTGGAGCACATGGAAAAATCCCCCTTTCACGACTAATCCACGAATATTTTAAAACTATTTAATCTAAATCATGCGGATGTGTGCACGCGTTACTAAAAAAATTGTATAAAAACATGTTTATAATATACGTAGGTATATATACAATATACAGTATATATGACAATGTTAGTGTAAAATATACACTATATGTATAGTATAATGTATGACATCAATTAATATGATCTACAACACACATATAATATAACTACTTCAAGTAATCATAATAAAATTAATATTGATTAATTGATATAAATCGATACAATTATATTTTTATCGTTTTTTACTATGACATGGACGTAATAATATAATTATAGTGGTGTCAAAAGATCATTTCACAGACGATGACTGCCAACTAATTTAATAGTTATTTTGCCCAAATAGTGAGTTTTCTGTTAAAATAAAAATTATAACGTGTAATTACGTGATTCAATTACCTATATTTGTGCCAATGGGAAGTGGCCTAATGTTGGAAAACGATCAAACGTGGCCGTGGGGCCCAAGGCCCAAACATTAATATTGTACCCATATGCCATTTCGTATGATAGATACTATGGCGTGTTATAATATTTTCTATAATACAGATGGACCTAACAACAGTGGCGTATTTGAGAGTTAATCTTGGACGCAAATACCTGTACTGGCATACTGAACTTATTTATAGTTACATTATGATAAAAAATTTGTGAATTTTCAGGGTATTCAGTAATTGAATATTTTGTTTTCGGAAAATGTAAGTTCTTACACGAGACATCGTAGTAAGTAGGCGAGCAGTTAAATATATAAGTAAATTCTTTTACAAGAACAAGGAATTAAAACGAATAATATAATAAGTGAGTTCGAACAAATAATGAAGAAAAAAATGAAATACATAATAATTCAACTAAAATATATTCTTATAGTTTGAAATTCAAAAAAAAAAAAAAAAATCCATCCTAATCTGAATAAGACCTATTAGGGCCGATAGCTAAATTATCGTGTAGTACATAATAGTTGGTGTGGCGTGCGGTTAAAATTCGTTTGGCATTCGCTTTAAACTATTTTCATCGTGCCGTAATCGTTACTTTTGTCTTTACAGTGACAACCGCGCGTGAACGCCGCTCCCGTTGGATAGACTATAATATATTTTTTAGAACGCCGCAATAATACGGAAAACTCGACATGTCATTTTTAAACTCCCGTGGAAACACTCACGCGTGAGTGGTTTTTACCCGTCACGTCCCTTCGCGGAACTACCACTTTTACACTACGCGTCATGTCGCCCATAATTTTTTTTTCGTATTCCGTTACAGTTGAACCCGTCGCTCTACACCCCCCTCCCCCTCCCCACAACCTCTCTCAAATACACCGCCTCGATCCCGCGGGGAACAACTACAGCGGTCAGTTCCCGCGGGAGCCGCCGGCACCCCCACTGCCTCCCGGCCCGCCGCCGCCGCCGCCGGTGCATCAGACACGCGCGGACTGACGGTGGTGTTTAGGTTTTCCGGGACGGGGCGGCGGGCACGGGAGGGGATCCCCGACACACTCACCCGGACGCCGACGAACTGATCGTGGAGTATGACCCAGGACAGCAGGTACACGCAGCACACGTTGATGGCGAACAGGGCCAGCGCGTCGGTGGCCACGAGTATGCTGAGCGCGTGTATGTACAGGTAGTTGGTGAACACCCACAGCATGCAGAACATGCAGCACCTGGTCAGGAAGTGGGCGGCGGTGAACCCGCGGTCCCGGAAGTTGCGGACGCTCTCGCCGAGTATGTCGGTGGGCGTCTGGTAGTTGGGGCTGCCCAGCTGACAGAAGAAGTACAGCGGGAAGAACAGCACCGTCCAGTTCGTGCAAAACCACGTGGTGAAGAATGGCGCGTTGTACGTCATCAGCTGTAACGCGCCCGCCCGGCACAACGGTACACGATATTAATGTGCGCATAATGTTTTTTATTATTTAAATAATGTATATTGTTCGATCGTTATCCTAACAGAGTGCAATCAAACGGACGTGTATGTGTGCGCGTGTATGTGTGTCCGTACGACCTAACGATACGGGCGATAGACGTTTTTACAGGTAGTCGATTTTCGTCGACAGGGCAGTTCGCCGGATTACGTTTCATCGGACATGACGATTGACGACTGGGGTCCTAAGTACTAAGTGAGACTTTTGTTATACTTTCTGCAGTTGATTTATTATTCGTCCTATTTCGAACAGGACGAGACCTCGAGTTTCTCTCTTTGTGCCTATAACTCTTTTAGCTGAAAGAAAGTTTCGTACGACAACGTAGACAGATTAGTCGTGTTTGAGCTGCCACGTATTAAATTCGGCATTTTGTAATATTTTAAATAGTGAATAAATACTTCGTAGGATTTTGGTTTTGGTTTTCAGATTTGAATTTTAAAACAGTCGGTGAACAATTTTCAGAAAGAATTATCGATACCAATTAATTCGATTGTGTTTTACATTCGTCTTAGTAGTTTAACACGTCTCTTGCGAAGATAAGAGGGAGAGGTTTGAAAACGTCGTTAGAACACTTGGAACTATCATCATTATGTTATACATTTTGGTTCATTATCGAATTAAGATCAGGTCCGTCATCATTTTAAGTGAGGATTTACTATCGCGGTTAGGTATTTGATTTGTACAATTTGATTTTTTTATTATTTTACAATTGCACAAGAAACGGATCGCTTGAAATTGACGTTTGCGCGAAGGCAGAGAAAATAAATTATTTTTAATCAGAATAAAACCTTTTAAATTATTATTTGTGATCGTGTTTTTATTCGTAGAATCTATAGTGTGTATATTTCAATTGCGCAATTGTCTGGACGTAGTAATTTTTGTTTTTGTTGCGTTGCTGATTAACATGGGAATTATTTTGCTTTTCGTTATAGGCATAATAAAATGCGGTTGGTGTTTATTTTAACGAGACTGCCAACCGGCGGTATCAGTTAAGGAAACGCAGTCGTACGAAACGTTTAGGTACGCAACTATACGCCGCAATCTTAATAGAAACAATTTTACACGTACTCATAAAAAGTATGTTGGTAAGTTTAACATTATAATGAAGCTGATAATAATAATAGAATAATGATCATGTATGATGTCATTCTAATAGCACTTCCACTAATAATCATGTAACTCATTGTCACCAATGAGTGCACTATTAATTAGAAACGACAGTAGCGTGGCGCGCAGATACCATGTATGTTGTACATATCGCCCCGCTTCCACCACGGCGCTGTATCATGTATTTATAATGCAAATTATAAATATAAATATACGTAATATGTACATATGTAAATATAAATTAATTAATACATAAGGTATAAAAATGTGTAGGTTTAGATTGGTAGAAATTATGACCATGCAATAACTAGCGAAATCGATATTATACGTACACATTTTTTAATATACATATATCACCGAGTAACATATATTTTTTTTTGTTAAAGCTATTAAAGTAATTTATTTTACTTTAAGTATTATAATAAGTTGATAAAATTTTTCCCAAAAATATTGCATTTATTATATTATTAGAATTTAATAATAATAATATATATATTTAATACCATATTCAATCAACTTATAACTCAAAATGTAATTACATCTCTCTGTAAATATCGTAAAACAATAAAAAAAGATATAAAGTACCTATAAAAATAAATAATATTTCAAAATAAATCAAAAACATTATTGCGTATTAATAAAATGCACAATAATATAAAATACATAAAAGTTTAAGTTCCCATGGATAATACTCTTAAAGTATAACAAAATAGTTAACATATTTTTATTTATCGTTTAAATAATAAATTTCGTCCAAATTGGAAGTTAAAATGTCTACGAGTATAATAAATAATAATATTGTCTTTATACTTAATTGTTTTAAATTTTATAGTTTCAGTATGAACTACTTATGAAGAATATTTTATACAATTTTCAATACTTCGATACAAAAAGAAAAGTTTTTATGAATTTTTTATTTTTCTTTTTATTTGACATAAATAATATCTAATATATATACAAATTAGTACAATAAGTTTATATGATAAGAATAATATATACAATGAAAGGTATGATTTAAGTAGTAATCACCTTAAGATCAGTGACTTGGCTAATTGATTAATTTTTTGTTTTTTTAGAGGCGTTAATGAATTTTTAACTGCAAAATAGTTTGCTGTTTGAAAGAAAAAATTGTGCTACACAGTTTTAATATTGTTATATAGATATTAGAATTACTTTTGTAGGATCTTGAATTAAATTTTCAAGAATTTTGACTAAACAAGTACTGATCTCTCTGAAGGCAAACTAAATTCATTAAGTTCTATTTGATATCTAAAACCACTCCCATTTTTTAAAATCAAAGCATTTTATTGACAACTTATTGTGTACTCATCCACAAAAAAAAACAAATACGTCATAATAAAATCAATACATTCATCGCTCCGCTCAGAATCGAAAAGTTCACTTATCTATATTTGTTTAGAAATTCGTGTACAACGTTTCACCCAACCAACTCAAAGATATATAAAACATTTTAATATGTACTATAGAGTATATTTTTTTGTAAAGGGCCCCCCCCCCCACGGGTGTTCGCTTTCGATGGTTGTTGATCTAAAATAGGTATATATGATGATAATTCATAATATACCTAATTCTTATCTCCTCCTATTCGAAATTCTCTGGCAAAAAGAACAAACTTTAAAAATATATATATAATAATATTATTAAATAAAAGAGCTACGATTTTCGTGGAACTTTTTTTTGAAATGGTGCCTATTTCATAAAAATAACCGTAGAACCAACAATATAATAAAATGATTTGAATATTTCGTTTCAGAAAAAAATGTATAAATTCCGTATTAATTATGTATACAAAAAAAATATATGTACATAATATGTTAATGGTAAACTTATTGCAGATAAGGTGTGTTGAACAGTACACGCACGCCACTGCTAAACAATAATATTATAAAGTCTAGTTTTTGATCGTTCGTGTAATACGCTCGTTTAAAATACGTTTTAATATATAATAATAAAATGGCGTGTAAAATGGTAATTTTCGCGTGTTGTTCTTCAACCGTCAGTGAGCAATTATTCTAACTCCGTATATAAACAATAGTCTAAGGTAAGTAATTCGACTAATAAACACCTCATCTACGCTTGCCTATATGTATTTATATTGGTGGTCATTGTATAACTCTTTATCTCCAATGCAAGTAACGCTTACACGCGGGAAATAGATGTTATATATCATTTAGAATTTGAACTGTACATTTAATTCGTTAAGTTAAAATAAAAAAAAGAGTATAAAGAATGGTATATGTGTGTCTGTGTGTGTGTGTGTGTATGTTGGGGGGGGGGGGCTAATAATTAGTCGAATTAGCGAAATCGATAATATATTTTTATTATTTATTTATATAAATACCGTTTGCTGGTGTATGGACGAAAAATTAAACCCGCTGCCTGTGAGCACCGGATATTTAGTCGGATGATACATGTACAGGTACTTGATGGCGTGTGTGGCGCCCACCCAAGATGCGGTGACGAAGAAAGTGACGCACAAACCATAATATACCTGTGGACATTTGTCGGCAGTTTATATACAATACAATATCTTAAGTAAACAAAAAATCGGTAAATACTGAGTAATATTGTTTCTATAAGTCTGGAATGGATTTTTTTTATAAAGGTGCTATCACCTGTTTAGATTTAAAAAACTTAACTAGTCACGCTGAATATGCGTTCACTGTACAAACCTTCCTCGCATGTTTCGAACAACATTTATTCTTCAGCCTTTTGAACACACCCAACTGCCTCCGCTGGCACTGTTCGACCTGTTCCACATCTTCAGGCTGACACACTAGAAAAACGGCATCAAACGATACGATGGTTTAAGACGTCATAAACACACAATATTAGAATAAATGCCGGTTGACGGGATAATATATATTGTTCGAGGCGTGCAAAAATGTCTAAACCTGGAGATGAGGCTTATATTATTTTATCGTAGGTATACCACCAACCGTAAAACGATTGATCATTTACACTGTATGTAAACAAATAATTTGATCGTTTAAATTTCTCTCGAATAAGTTGAATGAAGATATTACGCAGAGTAATCGAATTATTAGCATATTAATAATTTTATACTCTGCACGCCTCGCCCGTTGTTTGATCGACGCGATACAACCAGACACATACGAGATTCGCTTCTGGACAGCACATGCGAGAAAGGACCATAAGGTCTGTGGTCTGACGTCAGCACGGCGTTGCTTTGTGAAAGTCTAGGCTTTCGTGGGTTGAATATGGTGGGCACATCGCTGTTTTCGACCTTCATCACTCGAGTATCTAAAAAATACCATCTCGTTACTTTACGTGTTGTTTATTTAAATATATATTAGGGGTTAACGGGTTAAGCTATCGCTAAAAGAGTATTGCGCGGCTATGGCTATGTAAGTTATTCGTTCGGTTCACGTGTTTTGTATAATATTGTGCCCAATTGTATAGGAAACAGCTGACTAGATTCTGATTAACGTCACTAAATTTATAATCAATCTCGAACCCACCTAACGTTCCACGCATCTGCGTTGAAATAACGGTGATAGGTCTGTTAATTAATTGCATTAAATCGTATTCAACAAGTGGTTAACAAATATGGATTATAAGCGTCATTTGTACGTCCATATATGTCAAAATACGAATAATATTACGCCAACCTTTTATACTGACAAATATATTTTGTATAAAACTAATTCAATAAAACCATTGTTTTAAAATTTTAAATTCTGTTATGAAAAAATCTTATTTTTTTGTAACTTTTAGTTAAAAAAGCGATTGTCTATAGAGTCGTTATTAAGTTGACGTTTGAAATTTAAAGTAATAATAATAGGTATAATGGTATATATAAATATATATTGCACGACCACTTAAAAATCGTATTTGGAGACTGTCCAAATTTATGTATATTACGTACGCTATACCTTAAACATTTTATCTCTATTCTTAAAAATTACCTACCTGTGTACTTTTAAAAACAATATTTTTTTAATATGCTGGTTAATTACGATAGAGTCATTTGGCGGTTGATCATTTACCTTTATCAGATGTGGTGATGGACATAGTTGCTGTTTTTAATTTTCCTTGTCTAAGCAAGAAGTTTTCAACTTTAGAATTTTTTTTTTTTTGTTTTGTTTTGTCGTTTTTAATCTTTACTATGTAAATGTAAAAACAATTTTTATGTGCAAATATAATTATATGTCATCATCATTGATGTCTTGCATTATTTCTGTTGTTTTCATTATTATTATTATTATTATTATAATAAATAATATTTTACTATATTATTATAAAATAAATGATATTAGTTAATAGTTATTATTTATGATGATGGTTTTCTTATAAATATTATCGTAAATATTTTTATTTTTTTTAATATTATTTAATTCATCTCACTTTTAAATATCAGAGCATTACGTATTTTGTATTCAATAATTTTGTTGTGACAAGTTTGTTTATTAGTTTTTCGATATACCAGAAAATATTCATGCTTTGTAATATATTTTAACTTATTAGTATTTATGCATTATGTGGTTGTAAACTCATCAATTACACGGGGAATACATTGAAATCTGCGATACATATATAACTATATGAATAAGGCTTTTCTGATAATTTACTGTATGTAAGAATATCTATACCGACTACTATACGGTAGAAGTAAATATAAATCAATAATTCGTAAAAATACATGAATAATGAATATAGAGTGATGAATGATGATAAAATGGATTATTAGATCCCAAAAAATAAATTTAAAAAAAAAGTATTATAAACTTCAAAACAATATGTATAATGAATGTAAAAAAAGTATACTTTGTGTAATACATAATATTAAATATATTAATGTAAATGTCGACAATATTGTATTACTTGTTATTTATAAGTTTAAAATAGATACTAAAAATCCATAATTTATAAATTTTACAATAAATTCTTAGTATTGAAAATTATTATTATGCTAACGAAAATAGTACCAATTTAAAATAAAACCTAACAAACCCAAAATAAGTCTTAATTATTATCATCTCATCTAATCGCAACAATCTGTTTATTAAAATGTATTTTTTAAATTTAAAATACGGAAATCTACGAAATAATTTTGATAAATCCACTAAAAAATTACAACTGAATGTATTAGTATGACCAATTATAAAATACTGCAAGTAGGTTTATTGTTTTTTTTGCAATATTATTAGCAAGTATGCTAAACTTTAAAATTATAGTCCAAGATAAATTTTGATCGAAGTTTCAGTACTTTTATAAGCCTGATGTCTCACAGCAAGTATTGGAAAAAAAACGCATTCGCTACAAATGCACAAACTCTATTATAGTCAAAACTAAATAATAAGATTATAGTATTAGTACGCCCGACTTCGTATAGGTACATCGTATTATCATAATATGATAAAGTGATGCATCTATAATAGGTAACTGATCTATCTTATACTTATCAATCGCCAAAGTGAGATTCATATTATTATTGTTATACCGAATAGAACGAACAGACATTCGGACACAATGTTATATACACGCCAATAATACTGCAGATTGACATAATCCTATACTGGTGAGGACGTCACGTGTTCGGTAAGCCACGTGTAGTATATCAAGACGATTCGCAAAGTCTCGCCTTTAAACTGGTCGGTGGAACAATGAGACTATGTCGTAAGTGTGCTTTCGAAACCATATCGCCGACGCAGGACTTTCGGGACGACGAGTAGGCAAGAGAGAACGCGGCAGACTGTTACTCTCTCATCACCCGTCCGGTCAAGATACGACGATTGATCGTGTGTGCACTATATACGTAATATAATATTGCAATGTACGACATATGACATTTTTAATCGTCGGTGCATAAAAGCGCATCAGAGCACATAATTCGTTTACGCGCGTTCACGAAACGACCGTGGTGGTGCCCGCGAGCGGCGCATGTCAAACGTTCAAGTCTCACACGCGTCCGATACGTCCGGCAATATTATCATCACCATCGTCGTCTAACGATTATATCATATCATATCATATTATTATTATTATTGTTGCACACTTACCGAGACGGCGACTGCGGTCTACACATCGCGCGGTGATGTCGCACAGCAGCAGTTGTTGTTGTTGTTGTTGTTGTCGTCGTCGTCGTCGTAGTCGTCGTCGATCGCGTCGCGTCGAACAATATCCGTCATGACGTGCGGCATATACCTATACCTATATAATATATACTCGTGTATGTTATGCGGATATGATTTTTGTGTCGATCGGTGCACAGTACGCGTTACCGACCACACGGTGACCCGGTAACCCTGTTCGCGTATGGTTCGACGTGACCGCGCGCCGTGCACGAAACTGCAGCAAAGCGGGCTCGCGCGTATACTGCTGTGCTACTACACACACCTAGCACCTCGAGCGAGCGGTTATTTCGCCGTTTTTCTCCTTTCCCGTTTCTCTCTCGCTCTACCTCGCCGTCCGCGCCGATCCGCGTCCCGCCAGCTGTCTTTCTCTGCGTTTCGCGCTCCTGGCATGCGACCGCAATTGATTTTTCTACCCGCCGCCGGCGCGCAGGGACCGACCTCTGGCGGCGCGCTAATTGACCGGTGGCGGCGGCGGCGCGCGCGCGTCCCGCTCGGCGGCGGCGGCGACGGTGGCTAAAGCGCCCGCCGCCGCTGTGTATGCGCTCGCAATGTTATAACGCTACTACCGTATAGCTGCGCTGTATACATAACATGTATATACGCACAAGCACACACACAAGCGCGCGCGGACGGACGGCCTCCGTCCACCGGACCCGTTGCGAATTCTATTACGACGACATTGCGTGTACATATTTTATGCGATTGTCATACGGTGTAATGACAAGGCTCGGTCCGCGCCGATCGCATTGACGTTTGTACGCTTATCGTTATATCATAAAATAATAACGTACGGCGATATACCTTAAACGCACAAACCTATTACCCGTACAGGCCGCGGGCATGACAGGACCTGATGCACATTAATATGCCCTATGCGCCTATTAGAATTGACCGCGCGGTCCATTCGCGACGCGGTATCGTTACCGTTATTGTTATACGCGATTTCCGAGCGGGTCAGTGCTCGTGGTTTTACGTCAGTATGACGATTGTACGCGGATGTCGAACAAATGATCATTTAAATTTTTCACGAGCGCGGATTAGTGGAAGGTCGTGAACTGCTACTTTAACTGTATATCATATAGTAATCTAAAAATCCAACGCCATTTGCACTCTGTATATTATACTCTGATGTTCATATAAAATTACTCGTATTTAAGAATTGAACAGGTATGAGGTATGCTCAGACGCTCAGTGTGGCGCCGAATAGGGAGAGGGGGCAAAGGGGATAACTGAACCCCACACATAGGTTATAGGTAATTCGGACGGGGTGTTAGTATAATTTTGACTACACTCCATCGCTAAAACTAAAACTTTTAGACTTTTACATCACACGTTTTTTGGATACATAACGTATATTTAACATTTAGATTTAGGACGCATTGTACACGTATTGTCCGTTATGCGACAATATCATCACTGTCGATGTCTGATTTAATATAATCATGACTATGCTCTTCATATTGTGTTCACCCCTTCCTCCCCCACCGCATATGAAAAATTTAAAAATCAGTTCCTGGTTCACTGGGTATACTAGCTGTTTAGCCTATGCTGCGAGAGCGTATTAGTCTCGCAACATCGATAGGTACTAGGTATACATACTTGAGCCTACTTGAGAACCGGTCAAACTCCACGTCGCTATGCATATACGAATCCTCAAGCTTAAAATATGTTTATATAACCTACGTTATATTATTGTATTCAATAAACAGTCGATTTATCATTTATCTTAACTCTGAAGTTCATCATATAAATATATACACGAATACAGGATACTGCAGGATAATCAAACAAATTCGAGTTACCACCAATAAAAAACTATAAGCAGAATATATTATTATATAGAATAAGCGGTGAGGATGACATAGAATGTTATATAAAAATCCCATATTATGTCTTGAACACAATATAACAAAATTTGGATTACTCTACATATAGTTGATTACATATATTTAACATATTTAGTATATGTATAGGTATATCATAAATGTGTATATACGTACTGTATAACTATTAACTATGGTAATATTATAATATTAAGTACAACATACAACGTCTCAACGGAGACTGGAGAGTGTACATATATATATATATATATATAAAATGCTGTATAAATATTTAATATCCATATTATACAAAATAGCTAGGACATATACAGTATAGGTACTGCAACTAGCTGCTCTCGCCATTTATAGCAGCCTGCATGCTCAGACTGTGCAAATAAAATACCGAGCAAAAATCGTTATAGTTATGCCCCTAAGGTTATTAAATATGCTCGTGCTGCTGGTACAACACCCGGGTCAAGGTCAACTCTGTAGTCAGAGATCTAATTGACTGGATCGTTGCAAAATTAAAAGTTAACAATTCGACTGTTTAAACCATAAACATAAAAACTAATAATATAAAATAAAATAGTACTTTATAGATACATAATGCGATAGGTCTATGATTAATAACCTATGGTGTCACCTTTCAATTTTATAGGAATAATTTTTATCCCATTTCTACCAACAGTATTTTGTAATTTTACATAAATTCGATTAAGAAGTTGTGTACTTTGACAATTGAATAATAACGTGAGAGTATAGCGAAATCAAAATCAAAGACAAGGCCACTATGTTATTATTGTTATTATTTTATTATTTTGAACAAAATGTACAAAGTCGTTAGCTTACATTTTCATTTACATTAATTATATACATAAGCTAATTTATTATATTTGCATTACAATGGATGGACTTTCTTTTATCATATGTTATATTACTATTTACAAAAACCTATGTGATTATATTATGAATACCTACAACTTTTATTTTATAAAATTTTTATAAATGCAGGTTGAGTGTACTAAGTATACAGTAATAATTAGTATTTACCATATTCATATAATGCAGTACTAGCTTTAAAAAAAAATTGTATTCTAAGAAACATTTAGAAAATAAAATTTATATTTATATTACGTAGCTATTACATTATTTATCATATTTAAAAATGTTATAACGTTTTACGTTGAAACATTAAAAACTTAGAAATTTAAGAAAATGTAATTTATCGATTTATAAATGCTGTAAGCTTTAATTGTATTCAATTATTGTTGTTTATAATATGATATGACTATTATGACCCACTGTATAGACGCAGTATCCATTGTATATTGAACCTTAACTACTTCAGGCTCAGGTATACCTAGCTATTGCATTGTATAAATTGATAATAATATTTTTGTGTTTCTTATTTGTAGTAAAGGTGATAATATGTATATACTAGAATTTATGGGAAAATATAGTTAAAAATGCAGCAAAATGATTATTAATGTATATTATTATATATTATATACTGAAAGAGCAATACTTCAAGTTGTTAATTCTATCAATAAATAATTAACTAAATAAGCCAATAGTTATTTTAAAAACAATGTAAATGCTGTTTATAGCTAATGTATTTTTATAATTATAATTATAATAGTAGGGATATATTAAAACGGATTTAAATTAATATTTGACGAATCAATTACGGAAAATACAGTTAGCGTTAGGTATACTAACCTTTCTATCGACTATTTAGAGGTTTTTATTACTCATAACAGTCATATTATTTTATCGAATTTTGATTCATGCGGTTTTTAGTCACAACGCATTTATTTTTTTTTTATGTAAATTATCACGAATATCAAATATGCTTTTCAAACACAATATGGTATACATCAGGCATTCAGGCGTGTAATACATCAGCTTATACATTTAAAAACTCGTTTGCATACATATTTATATTCCAATAGTCTGTATATTAAATGTATATTATACATTTATACAGAATACCAATCACAATACACGGGCGACTGATATGCTTCTTAATATATACCTAATCCTAGTATATAGGTATGCTGTACATTATATTTTTATAATATATATTAACAAGCATAGAAATTTGGTATTTCCCGATAAAAATATATAAAAAAAAATTATTTTACATTGATTTTTGAATATTTTAATTATATGAAATTTATTTAATTCTACAATCTACAATATATGTAATATTTTACATACGTGGATAGTACTGGCGTGGTGTCTAGGGGGCTTATAGGAGCCATGCCCCCCCCTAGAGTCTAGACATCATAAGTTACCATCATAAATGGATAAAGAGTTGAAAGAAGAATTTTGCAATAAAAGGATATTGCCTCCCTCCAGAACACAAATCAAATCCGATACTGCGTGGATAATAATGATGCAATAGCTGTTTTACAAAAGCTATTTATAAGTTGTTAAATAATTCATAGAACCATCATGGACCAGTATTGTATTCAATTTTTTTAAATTTAATTTAATGCATAAACACAACTTTTATTTTCATAGACTTGATTACTTTTTTTAATTAAAATATATTTAAAATCTGTTATACATAAGTAAACAATAAGTAACATATATGGAAGAGAGTCAAGAATAATGAAATAAAATACGTAATGAGGACCAAAGAGACCATTCAGTAATAGAACCTTTAAGGTTTAACTTTTTTCCCTTCTTTTATTAATTGCTTAAACAAATCATATTTTTTATGTTAAATTTACTGTTATCGTTAGATCTTTTTTTTTATATTGAGATGATTCTGATGTAATTTGTTGGTGAAAAAATAGTAAAATTTTTAGTGATTTACTTTAACTGGTAGAACTAAAAGGCCAAGTTAATTTACCAACCTCACATATCTAAAATCTAAAATCTAAATATAATATTATATTCTGTATATACATATATATTAGATATAAAAGTATAATACGTATGTCGAATATTGAATATAGTAATAACTCATTAGTCACTACTCACTATAACTTGATGATCAATTTTTATAAAAAATATTAATATTTTATAAACAGGTGTTGTTGTTTTTTTTTTGTTGTGTAATATAATGATTATAGGTATAATAACTATTGTAATTTACTCGATACCTTTATTCATAATCTTCTTTAATCAGCTGAAATTTAACAACAATGTTTTATCGTCATAGTTATGTCATTATTATTTATTCAATATTATTTCTATATATTATATAGTGTACTTAATCCCTATAATGGGCAAAATATTGTATATTATAATATACAAACTATTCAAAATAAAATTCATAAATCATACATAATATTTTGATTTGAGTGAAGTCGGAAAATACGTGTTAATAATGTTTTTATTTACAATAGATTTTTATAAAAATGGCTTAATCTTAGCGCCATTCCTTTTTATTATTTTCATTGTGGTGAAACGAAAATTGAAGATAGAGCTTAACAATGTGATAAAAATCGAATCGGAGGAGACCTGTATACCGGAAATAATATACTTTGGAAGTATGCCTCTTGAGGATAAGTTAAAAAAACTAATCGACGAACTTAATAAAATTAAAAAATTTATACCACTCGAAGAAACGTTAAATAGTTTACAAAAATGTTTGACGGACACACAACAACTAAAACACAAAATCAATAAAACTTATCAGGTTGAACAAGTAGAACTAAATAACGCGATCTTATGGCTAGAAAAATCAATTACTACTCGTGGTAAATATAAACCAATACCTCGCGATGAACACAAACTTGAAAATCACGATATTAATGACGTAAAGGAAGAAATTAAACGATTAATTACAATGAAAGCGTCCAAAAATGTATTAAGAGATACTGCAGCAAATTCTGCGGACATCAATAATAGTGCAGACGTCGACGACAATGAAAGTAACATGACAGATACAGATAGCATAACACCCCAAATTTCAAAAGCAATCGAAACGGAAATAATTAAAATTCCGGACATAAAATTAGAAAACATATTAGAGATCAGGCACATGTTTAATCGATTTTTGCCTGTGATAAAAATGTGGTCCCTAAAACTGTTTGATGATATGTCGGAGATGATTAAAATGGTATACGTAATATTAATGGTTATATATTGTTCCATATTCAACCAGGACAATTGGAAAAATACAATAAACCCAACAGTATCCAGACTGCCAAATAAATTGATCTCCATCCAGACAAAAGTTGACAACAATGACGGCGTAACGTCTATAAATTTAGAATTATTTCCGAAAACACCGGAAACGATGTTAAAAAGAAGTCTTTTTTATCGTATAATTAATAAAATAAAATCTTACTTTTAAATTAAAAACGAGGTTACTTATATAATATTCTCAAACTAAAATGTTCGTTGCAGTAACTTGGAAACTTATATTAGTTCAAAGGACAATTTGGTCTAAAAATATTATTCATAATCATAAAATATGTCTCCATTTGTATTATAATAATAAATAACCAAAATATTTCCTATGCATTACAATATGTAAAAAATGACATAATTACTGTCCGGTTTGCATTCTAGTGGATGCAATAAATCCGGACTATACTTTTCGCTCCGACTACACAGTCGGTTAGGTTACTATTATATATGTATATGATCTAAGGGGCTGGGTTCGGCGTCTTCTTTCTATAGTGTTCATGTCATGAAGGCTACAATAAGGAGACTAATCTCACCCGTTTTTGAGTCGCATGATTATACGGCACAAGCTGAGCTGAGCTCACAAAGGTTGCTACTTTAACCTGCGTAGTACATGGATTATTCATGTTTTTTGTGGTTTTCGGAAAACGTATGCATTATTTTGAAATGTAACCTATTATATATTATATAGCTCGTAAAATTACGCATTCATACACGTACACATATGTGTGCATTTCATAAGTATTTTTATATTTTCTCCTATCAATTATTCCTGTACTAAGATGGATGGCTATTGCTATATTTAGCACAATATCTATGATAAAATACTTAAACTTATGGTAGTTAAGTCAAAATATTATTTAATTTAGTATTATAATATGTTATATCATTGATTATACCTATATTAATATATAATAATTAAATAATATACTTTATATATAATCAATGATTATATATTAAAGGACTATACACAATAAAAAAAACCGTTTTTATTGTATAAAAATGTGGTTGGTACTTTAAAAAGAATAATTTTGGTAGTCTAAAAGTTTTTAATGGAAAATAAATCGTGTTTACACATGGCATCATAAAATCGCTCCGTCCGACAGACCGTATTTAAAAATGTAAAATACACATAGTGGTACTTATTTTGCGTGATTACAATAAACATAGAATAAAATTGATTTGAGCCATTTTGAGGTATAAGTTATTAAAATATATTTATAAATATTTTACCAATTTTTTTAAATGATTGTATTTTCCATAGCTTCGTTCCATAGTTTATAGGAACGATTAAAAATGTAACTATACAAAACAGCATATAGATATAATACTATTATATTCTGCTGCATAAGGTTTAAACTAATGTGTTTTTTTTTAACTATTATAAAGATCTTAAATAAATTTAAAAAGAACCCACAAAAAAATATATAAATTCGAACAAAAATATACATATATATTATATTGTGTAATTGAATTATTATAACTATCGTAATTCATAAGTAATATTGAATATTTTTTCGATTTTAATTTTTCATAAGGAGAGGTGTGGTGTTCAATAAATATTTTTATGATTTTGGAATCACTATATTTTTAAATTAAACCTTATCGTGGTGAAATTTTTTTTTTAGCTTTGTCAATAATTTTTAACATTGTATAATATTTCCAGTTATTTTGAGTTTTATTGTAAGAATTGATTACTGTGAATCATCATAGTGCTTTAGAACATACTACTTTTATCCTATTAATGTATTTTTTCAGTATTATTGTTATGGTCAAGTATTGCTAATATAAATTATACACACATACCATATAAGTGTAAATGGATACGTTTTGGCATGTACTTAAGCTTTAGCGTCATATTGTGGTGAGTTTCTAATTTCCCGGTGTGTATAAAATGTTTCGCTTGTCTCTTTAGAATTTAGAATTTTTTTAAAGCATCATAAAAAATTAAGAACTAATTTCCGTATGTTATATTTATCTAAAATTTACTTTTTACTTGTTCGACCGTCAGTTTTTCACATTTATACTGTTTTCGTCAGTCCATTGATGAGTATTAGCAAAATAATATATTAAAATAGAAAGAAATTTATTCACTAATAAATCAGAATTTTCTTTGCTCATCCAATGCTGACCTCTATAAATGATTATTAATATTTGATTTCTATAAATATACATTGGGATATTTATTATTATTTATTTTTTTTATTCTTTTCATTATTCTTTGAAAGGTTCCATCTATCAAACTCATAATTTATTTTGGGGTTTTTAGTTCGGCATAAATATAACAGTTGAATCTTACAATCATAATCTAAAACTAATTTTTGTAGCAACATTTTATCCTCCAAAAAGAAGTTTACTTATTTTAATCAATTAAACATTATAATTTTTAATATTCTACATAAAATATGCAAGTATTATTAACTTCATAAAGTTGAACCTACTAATTTCGGGTTCACAAATTTGAAATCTTTTAAACTTTATATGTATTTACTTTTATTTGAATTAATATATTTAATTGTGAGAGTGTTTTATTTATTTGTTTATTGATTTAATTTAAATAGACTTTCATAACAACTAGTGTGAATTTTCAAATATTTTCAAATTTGCATGGAAAATAATAAATATAGCTCATCAAAGAATAAATATTTCAATCAATATTTATGATTTCAAAACTATATTATACTTATGTAAGTATACAATTATATTCTTGACTCACACGCCATACGTGTAGTTCGTTGACACTATTTATGTGATACGCTACACAAATTTATTACATTTTTCTCAGTATGGATATATTTATCTAAAACAACCAAAAATTGTAATACTGTCGAAATTCGCATCACGGCAAAAAGTGATTTCCTAGTACAGTACTTGTATTAATTTGTTATATAATTTGTTCAGATTACAATTTACAATATAACATGTAGCTGAAGACAATTTTAGAAAATATAGTATCAGTACGGGCAAGTAATAAGTGTACTGTATACAGGAGGGTTTGAGGGTTCAACGTTCAAACCTCCTCCAAAATGCTTTCAAAAAATATTGATTTTACGACATAGCTATGTAAAATACAATTTTGAATTTATTTTATTAATTATATTGTGTAAGATTTGATTAGTGACATTCATGTTCCACATAATACATATTTTATTAGTAATTCACCGCATTGAATATGTATACGATGTTTCAACTCTTTCTTGAAACATTCAAACGAATCTTCTGTTGTATTTAAATATTATATATTAACGATTTTATTACTCATTGTTTCGTTAATTAGATAACATCATTTAAATATTGTATATTTGACAATATAAAAAAGAAGAAACAATAATTTTTTGTATAACAGACATTTTATTAACATGTTTAACAAATAAAAAAAAAATGTTGCTTGCTGACTCACGCAGAAAAATACATTTTAAATTATAGAATAATTATTTGCGTGAAAGAAATCAGGTGGCCTAATGTGACATAAAATTTAGTATAAAAAAAAACAACTAAACAACTAAATGTGTTAAGAAAAACTTTTCGCCGGCTTTAATAATAAAAAAAAAAAAAATATTAAATAATTAATGTTTTGAGAAAAAAGCTGTCAAAGTGGCTTAATTTAGAAATTACAAATACAAAAAAAAATATAAATAAAAAAAGTTGTCAAAGTAGCTAAAAATTTTAGAAAAAAGAAACATTGGACAGGACAGCGGGTGACATACCGCCGGATAGCGTCCTGCGCTTTCTCGTATCCCTCGGTCCTTTCACCGTTGTTGACCTGTCCCGATGTCTTCGGCCGAGCGGGACAAGCTCGAACGTTATTCGCATCGGGCGCAACACAACGCCCAACAAAACGCGCTTGACACTCCGCCACACCGCGGAAAAACGTATGATCGTCGGCGGGAAGCGCGTTGTAATTTTACGAACTATAAAATGTATAATAGGTCACGGTTCAAAATAATGCATATATTTTTCGAAACGAGCTAAAACCACGAATAGTGAAATATAATCCTTATATTACGCGGGTTAAGATAGCAACTTTTGCGACCGTAGCGCAATCCTGTGGCCGTTTAATCGTGCGACTCGTTACGGGGCATTTTTTTCGAGTAGGCGGTCGTATAATTTTGGTCTAGTCTTTATTGTTCGTCCTCAGATAAAACACAATGTTTATTATTGTATATTATTATGATCTCCAAGTTCATGCACCATGCCTATGATTTTTAATTGTGAATTTGTGATGATAAGACTTAAGCTTATCAGTGTACAGAGTTGACTGATAAGAGAATTTTCAAAATAACTACAGATGGATTACCAAGATATGATCGTCCGTAAGAAAAACATGTTGTTATCATTACGATTTTTATTTTTTGATAAATTCTCTGATATCAGGTACGTATTATAGTAATGTAGTCATGGTGTACCATGCAATGTCGCGGAGCGCCGAACTCGATTAATATTATACGATGAAAGTACGTGCGTGTACGAATTGATATTTGTTTTTGGAACTTATGCGTGTCACTGCCAACACCGCCATGTCAGTTTTAAACAAAGTACGTAAAAATTTACCCCACATCAAGCAAAACACCGAACTGCTGTTCAACAACACGGGGCTGTGTATCAAAATCATATCGTGCATGTTGTCTGTGTGCTATTTCTTCTCGTTTTGGTCCAAGAGCTCGACGGTGTTCGGCGTGACACCCGGTTACTTGTTTCCGCCGTCGTTCTGGCTATGGACACCATTCACGTTCTGTTTCTTCGAGACACACCTGTGGCAAGTGCTGCTCGACATTGCTATGGTGGCGGTGTGCAGCAAACTCATCGAACCCCTGTGGGGTGAACTGCAAGTGCTCGTGTTCTTTGCCATCGTCAATGTAGGAGTGGCGTTGTCATGCGCCGTGTTCTATTATATCCTTTACATGTGCACCTGGGATCCAGAATTGTTGTTCTCTGTACACGTGCGCGGCTTGGCAGGATACCTAGCTGGTGTGACTGTGGCCGTCAAACAGATCATGCCTGATAGCACTGTGCTGGACACGCCGGCTGGTCGCATTACCAACCGTAATGTACCTTTGTTCACGATATTCATTGCACTCGTCCTCTGGTTCGTCGGCTTTGTCGATGGCACCAAACCAACAATGGTCATCAGTGGAGTTTTGACGAGTTGGACGTACTTGAGGTTTTATCAGAGACACACAAATGGCACAAGAGGTGATATGGCTGACAATTTTACTTTTGCAAGGTAAAATACCACATTATCTACCTGTGTACATTTTTAACTTGATATTTTTATAGTTTTTTCCCAGTTATTGTCCAACCACCAATTTCAGTATTGTCAAATTCAGTATACAGCATTTTTGTAAAAGCTGGTATATGCAGAAAAACTGTACGTAGAGTTGATATTGCTAGTGCGCCAACCGGTATTACTGTCGCCTTGCCTGGTATTCGATCACATGATATGGACAGAAGAAAGTAAGTGAATCTTAATTAATTTTATACTTTATTTAATTAAACTAAAAATACAATTTTTTTATAGGTACCTAACTTGAATAACATTAAAATAAAATAATTATTTTTTATTAATAAATTATTTAAATTATTTTTAGTTATTTTATATCTCTATGTGATTTTATAATTAATATACACCAGTAATAATTTATAAGTTAATAACAGAAAACAAGGCTTGGTCCATACAGCGACAAAAAAATTAAAGCAAAACAGTGTTTGTATTTTTAAAAACAATTTATATAATCCCATCTGATAAAAATTTTAAAGTTTTTATTTGAAATTGAAATCTACTATTTTATTATGTTTTGATCTGCATACTATGTGGAATGATATTGTATTATATAATATCATTTTTTAGAAATAATTCTGTATTTTTTATTATTTATAGCAATCTAAATATATTATAAAATATTTTTAAAAATGTAGATTGACAGATTGTCTGTTCAGAATCATTTTTCAAAATATACAATGATTTAATATTGAATTTAAATTTAACATATTCATATAACAGTGACCTTCTCAATGATATGAGGTATACTTAACATCTGATTTAGAGCAGTGACTTTTTTGCTTTTTATTTTTATTTAAATATTGTTCTACTATCAAGGCAGATTAGGCAATTAGGCAATTAAAAAGTTTAACACTTATAAATTGTTCCTATACTCTTATAATATATATTTTATATAAATATTAGTTCTAAATTGTCATGGTTGTTTAATAGCATAGAGTATGTGTTGACATATGAAGTTCTGCACATAATTTGGCTATTTTACAATGTGATTCTTAATCCAGTAACATAAATATGACACTAGTTGGAAACTGATTTCCAATGATAAATGTATGACTCCCAGTACTACACATATTGTCATTAAACAGTTTTTTGCATTACTGGCTTGAGATTCAAGAGATTGAAAGACAGTCACTTGGTATGCATAGGGCCTTAATATGTGCAATTACTAAAATGTTTGTAAAATATGGAAAAATAAGCAACAATAAATGTTTAAATTTGAGATGGATATATTATTATGAAGAATAATATGTGTCGACCAAAATTTTGAATTTACAGCTTCTTATAAGTAATATTGACTCAATATTTGAATACATCAAATTGATATTGATAATATATCAATACCAAGTTTAATATGATTTATAAATAATTTTTGTACTTAAATATTGTTATCATAGTGTACCTTATAATTATAGCTTACCTTTTTATAAATTGTTTGTGTTTTTATAGGTTGTTAGCCTTAAAGGCTCTTAATAGCCGATTAGTCGATACTAATAAAGATGCACCAAGAATGGATAACATTGAATCTGAAAGAAGAGACTCTGTAGTTATATCAATTGGAGATTCAGAACAGACATCAAAACTATCACCTACAAATATGGTTTCAAACAAAACAACGTAGTATAGATGAATTATTCAAAGAATAATATTTAATAATGTATTTGTGCATTATCATAATCATAATTTAATCTACTATACAACTATACAAGGGTCTAGAAAGTATAGAAACGTTTTACATTATTTATATGCATATTTAAAACATTTTCTATTTGTTCTAGACACCCAGTATCTAATTTTTTACATTATTTATTGATTTGTTGTACATTTGTTGATATTGTAAATAGGTAAACTAGGGTATTTTAATAACTGATTATCATTTACATATTAAAGCACTATACAAATAACTAAGTATAATTTGTTAAAAATAAAATAAGTAGTCTTGGATAACAGTATTGTGATGTTTCACAAGACAAGGTAATCTTGTATAATAAAAAAATACCAATGATTATATAATTATATATTTTCTGTTGTATAAACCTGATTATAGGTTTTCATTATAATTATTTATATTGTGAGTTTTGTATAATAACTCATTTTAATAATTAATATAACATAATATTTAATGTCTATATAAGCCTGTGATAATAAAATAACTAATTATAATTTATTACTAGCATAAAAATATTGAGTTATCTTTGTAGGTGAAAGGTTATTCTATAGTTTACTAATTCCTTGACGTACATAATGTAATGATGTAGAGTGTGTACTTATGTTGGGAATTATGGGTATTTTGGAAATATGATTATGGTTTTCAAACTTAACAAGTAAAACCTACCTATGTAGATATAGTTTCAAAAAAAAAGTCAAGTTAACACGCTGACAAACAGTACTATTACAGCAGTTATGTACAGATGAAAAGAGCTCAAAATTTGAAATATAAGCATCCATGAGCCTAAAGATCACTATTAAAATCTGAGGTCATCAGGCTGATAAGTTTTAGCGATATACCAAAAAAGTACAAACGTAATTTATTCGTACTATATTACCGATTTTAGTAAGTGCTGTTTGCTTCATCATGACGACTGTGAGTAGTTAATTTTAAATTTTAAACTATAGATTTTAATTTAATCACTTCAATAAATTTATGTGATAATTTTGTGTACAGAAAAAAGTGTTGGATTTGAGATACAATGAAATGTGGAAGGCATGGAATAACACTGCCGAAGAAGAGGATGATAATTCTTCCCCATTATTTAAACGGGATTTGGTACTGTCATGGAAACAATTAAGTGTAACAGTCATAAAAAAAATTCCTAAACTGATTGGTAGTAGTGAGGTTGTAACAAAGCAAATTTTGAACAATGGTAAGATAGAAAAATTGCACATTCAACAATATTGTTTCTAATAAATTCTTAACCATACATCATTTTATTTTCATTTTAACAAATAAAATAATTAATATATTTAAATATTATAAATCTTTAATTTGAAGCTATTTTAAGACCTTTTTATTTTTTAGATAGTACTAAACAGAATACTGACCTCTTGTCTGTTTTTTAAGATAAAATTTTTCATTAAAAAAGATCTTCCTATTGTACACCCATTATATCGTGATTTAACTAATACAGTAATACCTAGTTTTAGTTGAGTTGAAAATTTTTTTTTTCTAGATGATAGTTTTATTCTTTTCCTAACATAACTGAAAAATTTTAAATGGTCAATATTCAAACTAACTATTTGAAACTGTCTCCTGGTTATTAATGGAAAAAATGTTCATTCAAACCAAAGATTCTGGGGTCTATGTCAACGAAAAAGAAAATTGGGAGTTAATGAGGATTAAAATTTAAATAGGGGTCCACAGGAGTTATTAAGTTAAAAAATGTATGTATTAAAATTTAATTTAATTTGCATTTCCTGTCATTTTAATTATTAAAAAAATTAAAGAAATAAAGGTATAAATAAAAATAAACTTAACATGTTATTCATTAAAAAAAAAATGCACTTAAAAATAAAGCCTATTCAAGTGAGCAGCTCTGTGAAAGCTATAAAAATAACACCTAGATGAATTTGTAAAAATTCAATTTTAAGGGTCTTCGACAGCGGTTCTCAAACTTTTTGTTTGCAGAGCCCTTATGTTCTTAAAATAATTTATGGCGTCCCAAAAATTAGAAATGTATTTGAGACAACAATAACTAAGAAATATAATAATAATTTGAATTTAATTAATACGGATATTCTTAGGAAGCTGTAGAGCTCCTTGACTATTCTTGCAGAGCCCTAGGGCTCTGCTGAACAGTTTGAGAACTGCTGTAGACAAATTGAAAAAATTGGCACATGGTCTATGAGGAAAAAAAGTTTGGGAACCTCTGATTTAAACTATTAATTTACTAAAATCAAAGCACTCTAATTCAGTGATTCTTAGTTTAATACTAGACATACAATAAATAATTAATTTTAATTAAGCAACAGCAATACCATTTATTTAAATAATTAACCTTTAAAATCAATGATTCACTAATGATTATCAAATAAATTATGGTTCTATTATCTATCCATCTAGTCCTTTAATATTAAAGATTTAGATACCTAGGCATATTTTTAAAATATCACAGTTAATATTTTAACATTGTTACTTAATATAATAATGTGCAGTATATTATACTATAATTAGACAATAACTAATAAAATATTCATGTAATATTTTCAGTTAGTGGTAATGTTGAATGTGGCACTCTTTTGGGAATTATGGGTCCGAGGTTGGTAATTATTAAATACAATTTTAAACACTTAAGTATGTATAAACACAGGTTTTTATTAAATTGTATTCTTTTTAATCTAGTGGTTCGGGAAAGACTACACTAATGTCTACAATAAGTCATCGAACAAAAGGTTGGTCCATATAAGAGAAAAATAAAACTAATAATTGAAATCCAAGAACAATAGATATTATTCATGAACATATCAGTTTAATTACCTATGTAAACTTTTAATCCAGAACATTATCTAGAAATGTTGAAGCCTAAAGCAAGATATAAAAAAAGTTTTTGGTGCATAATAGCTAATACCTATTATAATATACTTTTTAATTAAATTATACATCATCTGTATTCTGTAATTCAAATTACTATTACTTCACAATATTGTTATAAATGTTATAATATTATTATTAAAGGAAATTTTAATGGAGAACTTTTATTAAATGGACGTTCAGTATCCGAAGATATCATGATTAAAATATCTGGTTTTGTTGCTCAGGAAGATGTAAGTTTTGTCCAATTAACTGTTTTGGAAGAACTTAAGTTAATGGTGGGTATTTTTTATTTATTTATTATACTTATATTAATGCACTATAGGAATAATATATAAAATATTTTTACAGGCTAGATTAAAAATGGACCGAGCCGCAACTGACAAAGTAATCAAGGAACGCATAAATTATCTTTCAGCCGACTTAGGTTTGAATAAAATTCTTAACTCGCGGTTGTGTTATCTATCTGGCGGAGAACGAAAAAAAGTAGCTCTGGCCGTTCAACTTATAAATGATCCACCAATTCTATTTTGTGATGAAATAACTACTGGATTAGATAGTTACTCTGCTGCACATATAGTAAACACATTAAGAAGAGTAGCACAAAGTGGAAAAATTGTCATATGCACCATACATCAGCCTGCATCTGGATTGTTTGATCAATTTCAAGAAGTCATACTTTTAACTAATGGTCGGTTAGCTTATCAAGGATCAGTGTCATTAGTCAATAATTTTTTCCAAAAGTATAATCTTAAAATAATATTTATAAAATTAATTTGACATGAAATAATTAGCTTAAATGATTAATAGGTATGGTTATATTTGTCCTGCTACATATAACAAAGCTGATTTTATTATATCAGTTTTGAATTCAGATGGAGTGTTGGATAGAAATAATGTCAATAACATGTGTGAACTTTCTTCAAATGTAGCACAAATGGACATTAAATTTAATTCATTCAATAAGGATGTATGTTGACATTAATTATTTTTAATAAATAGATTTCGGAAGTTGATCACTTTTTAATTCATTTTCTCGAATACAAATTAGACTGTTTTTCTAGCTAGAAATCTGTTTTAATAACAAGTAAATCTAAATAATTAATTTTTACTTAGATTTCCGGGTTATTTTATATATTTTCCATTAACTGAGAGCAAATTCACTAATGTATAAATTATTACTTAAATACAATACCTTGTGAAACTATAAATAAAAATATTTTGTCTTTTTTAAATTTTAAACTTAATACCATAGATCTAACAACTTGAGTTAATAAGCTTTATACTCAAGTAGGTATTCGGATACTGGTTTTTATATTTGGTACATTTTTTTTCAATTTTTGAACTCTTAGATCATTAAATCATTTTTTAAGAAAATTTGTGTGTATTTTAGGTCTAATACATATTTTTTATCACTATTTAATGTTTTTATATCCCATCAACTTCTGAGTCCTAGTAATACATTGAATTCAATAATAAAATATTATAACTTTAGGTTCAGTCAGAATATGGACATCATTTACAAACGTAAGTCTCTGTTTTAAATTTTTAGTGAATGGTTTTAATGTATTTGTTTTTGATCTTAGACAAAAGCTTAGCTGGATAACTCAATTGTTGCTTCTGCTGTATAGATCAATCACATGTTTCATAAGAAATTACAAAGAAAAGTTATTAGAGTTTGGAACATTAATGGTAAAATTTAAATATTAACTTTTACAGTAATACAGTATACTGCTTAATTTTTATGAATAAAACAATTTATATTCATATTATAGTTTTTAGGTATCATTACTTCTAGTCCTTATGCAAACTTACAATTTGATACAAAAGCAGTTCAAAATTGGCAAGGATTTTGGTTATGCTTAGTTATTAACACAGTGTTCCAGTTCAGTTATTCAGCCATCGCCACACATCAAATTAAATTTTCAGTTGCCCATCGAGAAGTCAGCAATAAAATATATTCCTTAAGTGCATACTATGTGTCTGAATTAATAATATTAGTAAGCAACATGATTAACTTATATTGAGTTTTTAACTGTGATAAATTGTATTTATGTTGCAGTATATTTGGGCATTTGTAAAGACAATAGTCTTCTGCATTGTTGTGTTTTGGATTGTTGGTGTCAATTGGGTTTATATGCAATTATTTGTATTCATGATAGTCACATTTGCATCTGTTTCATATGGTAATTAAATTAAATTAATTATTTAATTATTGTTTAACATTGAATAAATTAGTGATTAATGTATAATAAATTATGGAACACAATAATATTATGTGTACAAAATTATAATAGTATTATTATTTCAGGAAGTTTGTTGTCAGCGTACTTTAGTTGTGTAGAGGAAGCTGTTGTATTTTCAACAGTTTATGAGTACTTAGCATTGCCTCTTAGTGGTGCTTATCTATCATTCAGGTAAATTGTAATAATAAGATATTATAGTTTATTTAAGTGTTTATTAAATATGGTTATGTGTTATCAGGTCATTACCAAAAGTGTTGTACTCATTAAGATATCTGTCATTATTTTTCCTTGGTTGTGAAACAGTGTCTACTCTATTTTGGGAGAGAATTACATCATTACGTAAGCATTTATTTAATTATTTATCTGGGATCTAGTGGTGTATTTCAGAGGCATAGCATATTATTCATTATTAATGATGATTTTTTTTATTTAATTATAACTACGAGTAGGCGTGATGCATGAAGTTTTATATGCACATTAATAAACTATTACAATATTTAAAAAAGGGGGGTAGGTATTGTGGGAATCAACCACTTTTCCTGTAAATATGCCATTATTGAGAAAATGCAGGTAATCTTACTATTTAAATTATTTTTAATTTTTATAGCATGTACTGATGTTGCTAATTGTTTGGACAACGGCAAAGCAGTTTTAAATAAATACGGTTTTATAAGCAGTGATTTGTATTTTGACATAATGACAATGCTTACATTTTGTTTGTTAGCAAACATATGTGGTTATTTCGGTGTACTTAAGCGAATGAAAAAACAACCAGCTTATTGAAATAATATATTATTTTATAAGTATTTTCGAGAATAAGAATAGTAAGTGTCATTATTTTTTTTTTATCACTGTAATTAACTATATTATAATTGAACAATTGTAAACCATCTTGTCTTTAAATTTGTTTATTATTAATTTATATCAATAATATATTATATTGTATCAAGTAAAATGTATGTCAATATTTATATAATAATAATTAATAATTATTATAACTAATAAGATATGAATGATATGATACCTCAATCCAAAATTACAATTGAAATGAGTATAATATTAAAAACTGTATTTTTAGATTAACTATGCATATCTATTCACATTTAACAACCTATAGTCATTATTTTCTTGTTAAATAATTATATATTAATATTATAAATACATTGTTTTAAAACTATATAGTACTGAATATTTCAGAAGTCATACAATTGTGTATACGGTTATAGTCTAAGTATATTACGATTAAATTTATAAAAAATAATTTTCATTAAATATTCATGTTGTTTTTTGAAAAACTTTTTAATATATCAAAGTTTACTACCACAATTTGCAATTTTAGAATAGTTTATGGTATAGAGGAAAATTACTTAGTAAATTATATCATACATTTAATCTATAGATATTACATTACAATAGGATTAATATTAATTTCTATTAAAATTAATTTATAATTTAGTAGGTTTATTTATTTTTTACCTGTATTGATTGTTAGCATATGATCAAGATCCTAAAATTATTAATTTCTATTAGATTTTGATTTCTCAGTTAAATTCATTATATGTGTATCAATATGTATATTGTGTGGTAGGTATACTATACTAATGGTGGGTATGTACAAAGGTTCCCAAACAATGGATTGTGGTTTTTTTCTTGGTAGTTGGCATTAAGTTTTGAAAAATGTTAAAATGTATTGCAAAGATAATTATGAACAATGGTATATATAAAAAAAATATTAATACCTTACCTATGCAGGTCATCAAAAATGAAATATTTCGACATGTATAATATTGTATATTTCTTATGTTGTTTTAAATTTAAACATTTGTATGACACGATACGGAGATCGTTATAGCATGACGTCATGAACCACCTGTAGGTTTATGACAATGTGCTTATGATCTTATGTATCATAATAATATTATATGTACTTAGTACCTATAGAAATATAAAATATTATATATAGTGCGAATGCCGAATTGCCGAAATTTAAAATCAATAACTATATAGGGTGTAACAGGATTATTTAACAAATATAGTAACATTTGTAATGTAAGTTTGTGAGGACGCTACACCCGCATTATTGTCTGTCTTACTAATGTACATCATAACAAATTTTTGCTCAGCAGAATACATTTTGTGATGTTAGCTTTAATATTAGAGTAAATTTACCTATTATCAAATTTAAAGGTAAGAATATTATCTAGATAATGAAATAAGATTTTATTGATATTATCATTTTAAAGTTGACTTTAAGCTGTAATATTTTACATAGCTATAGCCTATAACTCATTTTAAAATAATAATATCATTAAAATTATGTCGTTGTCTTATTGTCTAGATAATATTCCTACCTTTAAATTTGATAATAGGTAAATTTACTCTAATATTAAAGCTAACATCACAAAATATATTCTGATGAACGAAAATTTGTTATGATGTACGTTAGTAAGACAGAGACAACACACGCGGGTATGGCGTCCTTTTAAATAGTCTTATTACACCTTATATTATATACATAATATAACTGGTTGCTATCTGCTGATATGTAATATACAGGTGCGACAAGCGCGTATTATGCGTGTATAATATTTATTTTTACACGTGACAAAAAAGTAGGCACCTACTACCTAATAAATCATATATAGATAAAACCAATGAATCACGGACGAAAAGTCCATTTTAAAAAAAGTTGGACAAAATGTCCAGAAACGCAAAATATTTTATTTGATTAATATTTATTTTAAATATTTAAAAATTTAAAAACGTTTATACATATATTAAATTATTATATTTTCGTATAACTAACACAGATATAACGGAAATCCACTATAGTTAAGTATCTATAGTAATGACAAATTTATATATATTTTTTTTATATATACTATTTTTTATTTTAGTTTTAGTTTAGTTGACGTGTTTATAAATAAAATAAAATTTATTGTTTGTTGAAATGTATTTAGTTATAAATACATTTTGATATTGTTGTTCCTAAGATATTGTGTGATTGTATGTTAATATTTTTAAATAGATGTATATGTACCTATTAAAAATAATAATAAATTATACAATTATAAATGAAAATAAGAAAATAGAAAAAAAATATAATGATATAATGTGTATAATATATAATGTCTACAAACATTTTTAAATTTTTAAAATAAATATTAATTATATAAAATATTTTGGACTTTTTGTTGGACTATAAAAACTGAATCTGGACTTTTAATCCAAATTTTTTTAAAACGGACTTTTTGTCTCTGGACTTTTTTACCGATTATCAAAACCAATATTGGTAAATTAATCAGTAGTCATAAGACATAATCTACGTGACCTATGTATCATGCATACAGAGATACTTGTTTTCTAGTTTTTGGTATTATCTTTGTATTTTTTTCAAAAAATGTTATTTATATTTAATATTTTATTTGTCTTTATTTGAACTCATTCATTCCAAAAACAAACTATGCTTATTATAGAGGGACATAATGTACACTTTTTTATGCTTTTTTTTATTGTTAATTATTATTTTATGAATTAATAATTATTATTATTTATTATATTGGCGCTATGATGGAACACTCCATGACGATTTAATTTTCAAATGTTATTAAATAATAATATTTTATTTTTATCAATAATATACGCCCCCGTATGTATACAACATTATAAGCTTATTCGTTAATATTATTATAAAATTTAAAAATTTAAATAATTAATTATCTATTCGTGATTTAAAGATTTTAACCGGGTTGATTAATCATAAAAAAAAAAAATGTCTGTAGTAAACATTCGATTAATCGGAGCAAAGTGACTATAATTTTGGCATAGGTAGGTCGTAGATGTATAGAATGTTTGTGACACATCAGTGTATTAACACGAGAGATGTTTAAAGGTATATTTAACCCAATAACACAAGACGGCCGTTTTAAGAATTAACTTATAGAGCCAAATAACATTATTACTCTTTCTTTTCGTTTCAAGTGATTCATTATCAAAATTGGTTTCTTGTTCATAAAATGTGTCATTATATATGTTTGTTTTATATATTGGTAGGTACTCGTATAAGCTGCTTCGGAATACGTTCAATCTTAATTATTATGCGAAAATGGCAATATTTAAATGAGAATTCAAAATAACTAAACTACTGAACCCTATTCGAAAATACAGTGAACTAGACAAAAATATAAATATTTTGTATTTCTAAACTCTGAGCAATAACAACTTTTGAAACCAAATACGTGAAATACGCAGTCAGCTTTATCACACATCTTATTTCGCAAGGTATCACAGTACCTATTTATTTTCCATAACATTTTTTGTCCCATTGTCGAAAAGTTTGAGTATTCAATACATGGTTCACTGTAAGTTTCTTTAAATCGATTACAAAAAAACCCAAAAGTATCTATTTGACATAGCCACAGTTTTCACAAGCCATATAGATTAATTTTACAATTGCATTTTAAAACTAATTAATAATAATGCATAAAATAATAACCAATTAAATTACATAACAAAAAACGTTTTTTTACATTAAACATAATTTTCAATAAAATGAATTTAACATTATAGCTATATTAATATAAATACAATATTTTATGCTACGGGCCTACGGTGTATAAGTATACGCAGCCAATTAAATGTCGGAAAAACCTTTTTGTCCGTTTCCAAAAAGATCCGCGTTTATTCTTAATAATTTATACCATACGAGTACATTTTATACAAATCAACTGTCGTAGTTTGTATTTCTCAATTTCTGTTTCGATGAGCGTCACGCTTATTAAAATAATCGACTATGAAATAATTCGCTTTCCATATGTGTATCGTCAGAATAGACTGCTTTGACGACGACGAGGGAGGCGGTGATTGGGCCTTAACTTCTACGGCTGGCACCATAATAGCCGCGTTTACTAATGAAGTACCGCATCTGTGGTCCTGCGTAATTGACTAGCTGCAAGATAGGTGATGAATAATCTTTCATTAATCATCAAATTGAGTAAAAAGAATTTAATTGCAAGTTAAAATATAGATTAGGCACAGTCGTACAGATTAATATTTTTAACTATTTTATTAGTTTTTTCTTCATTAGAAAATACACTTTTGACGCAGAACTAGCTTAGGTAAAATAAGAAAAACGTACAATTAAAATATTATAACGATTCATACCGGGCCGGCGCTACCTTTTACGTATCCCCGGGAAAAACTTATTTACCTAACCAATAACCATCATAGTCACCTATAGCTATAACCTATACCTACTGGTAACATAGGTGTAATTAAAGGCGCGAGGCCTTGGTCAAATGCCCTGCTTTGCCTCCCTCTTACAACGCCCCACAAGTATGGATCATTTAAGACTTGGAATGAAATTCTAAAAAGTAATACATTTTTTATTAAATGTCTTTATGATATTTACGAAAAATCGATATTATTTTTATTACACGTGTTTTTGTATGTTTGTGTGTGCAGGAGATGTAATGAAGAACAATTTAAGCATCATTGCCTTGAATCATTTGTACCGGGCGTTGGAGTTGGCTAGATACCATCAAGACTTCGGGTCCACTAACATTTTATCCACCGATAACCGGTGTTACAGTTAACCAGTCAACCAGCTACATTTGGAGCTGCATCGACGGTCACTTATCATAAGTCATCAGTGCCGAAAACTCTGGATTCATATTTTGATACCATTCTCTCTTGAAGCATCACCGCTGTTTTCGATGGCACAGGGTAAACCAAAACTTATAAAGGATTCGGACTCGCAGTAACCGTAGACAAAGTGTATTACTGGATCCCGATAACAACGGAGATTTTAAAGTCCGTTGTCTTTAAGCCAACTGGTGAGAGGAAGCCCAACGAATATATATTTTCTTCTAAATAATTTTAAGGCGAATTACAAGAAATTAGCGTGCAGAGTAAACATGACGTTCACTTAACACGTCATATTATTAGCATATTATCCTAACAGCTTTCATATTCGATTGTTTATTTATGCAAAAAATAAATATTTTTACGCATCTGATAATACTATTAAAGCGTATCGATATCCTCCTCAATGTTTTTGTCGTTTTTAAATTAATAACTATCGACGAGGAGGGAGCAGTGGCGTATATAGGGAAGGATAGGGGTTTAAACCCCGCTCGAAATGTATGGTTGGTACGGGCATTGATTTTGATTGTATAATTAATTGGAATTTAAGAACGGAAATTTGTTTTAACCCCCTCCCCCCCTGAAATTAATTTTTATATACATCACTGTGAGGGTTGACAATAGATATTTAATTATTTATTTATAGTTAATTAATCATCGGCCATTCGGGCAAAGAGATTACATAAAATAATACAAAATTTACAACAGAAAAGAACATTTATTATAGAATATTAAAATTAAAAGTCTTACATTGCAGTTACCTATTTGTTCAAAACCTAGACACAAACACCGAAGTTTAAATTCGTTCTCAAAATAAAAGTTAAAAGCAAGGCTGTTGCCTGTTGAATTTTCTTTATTTACGAACGGAAAAATACCGGCCGTAGAGCAAATATTAAATCAGGAAAATGCCACTTTTTCAAGTATTTCACGACTTTTTTTACTGTTTAATAATTTACGAATAAAACATTTTTCATTGAATTTACGTCTGGACGTACTTAAGAGAGTGCAAACCAAGTTCGAGTCCTTAAGTTATCAAACGAAACGTTTAATTCAATGAACGAGTGGGCAATACTGCAGGGTTTTCAAGCAAATAATATTGTTTAAGTCTCAACACTGCCGTCTAACAAACCCCATAGATATAACTGATATAAGCAATAAGCATAGCTTATGAATCGATATAGGTTCAGTAAATTTAAGGTCAGTAGACAGGATTATACTGACATCTTTAATAGAAAGGACCTACTTTATTATATGTCCATATAAAGCAGTGGTTCTTAACGGGACGATATCGCCCCCTTGGAGGCATTCGGTCTCTCCGGGGGGCGATAATTTTGATGGGGGCGTTGAGCTTTTTCAAACTCGGAGATTAAAAATAATACTTTATAATAATATTTTTGTATAGTAAAGTAAAATTGTTTTGTTTAGTGGAGTGAAATATAATCATTACTATCTTCTTAAAATAAGAGTTTTACTTTAATTTAGTATACTGATGAATAAATAAATAAATATATGTATATATTTATAAGAAGAAAATTTGATTTCGCACGAGAGGGGCGTTAGCAGTTAGTTGTTACAATAAAGGGGCGCTGAACCAAAAAAGGTTAAGAATCACTGATATAAAGGGTGTCCGGCGTGAGGATTTACCAATTGCGATATCTCCTGAAATAATGAAGATTACATGATCTCGAAGCAGCAAACGTTAATGTGAAGCGACCATCGAGGATAAATAGGTACCCCGAGCTTGCGCCCAGGATGAACAAACGTCATTTTTTATTTCTGTTCGACGATTTATTTTTTACACGTAAATCTAATAAATCATATACAGTAGAATCTGCATATTTGGGACACCACATAAAGTGGACAACCACTTAATAGGGACAGATTGGCATAGTTCCGAACGAATGTATCGGTTTATTAGTTATTCGGTTAATCAGGACGGTCGGATAAAGGGGGCAAATAGGTCACCGCCTAATGTGTCCCAATTAAGCGGATTCTACTGTAGATAAAAACCAATATTGGTAAATTAGTAAATAGCCATAAGACATATCACATATGCATAGAGTAGATTTACTAGTTAAAAAAAAAAAAAAATTCATAGGGACCAGGATAACAAGTATTGTATCATGGGCAGTACCATGAAAAATTTGGGAACTTCTGGTTTACAGGGTTGTTAATTTTTTTTAGAATAATTCAATTAGAAGTGTAGCATGAGTATACAGTATAACATACTATTTTTAGAGAATAAAATATGGTTACCTATTGAATTAAAAAATGAACAGCAAGTTATACTGTATTATACATAATACATAGAAAATAGAAATAAACTAGAATGAAATGGGGTAATAGGCAAAAAATAATTATATAAATATCAAATTTCAATATGTTTAGAATTCAGTAGGTATAAATAAAAATACAGTATTACGTACATTTAAATATTTAATAACATAATAATAAAACAATAATAGTTATACAATATTATATAACTTAATATTATGTTCAAAGTAACTAATGAAAAAAAATCAAAAAATTTTTAAAATTTTCCCAAGTCATTAACAAAATAAAAACAATCAAATATTTTATTTTCATTTATTCCTAAATAAACTATAAAATAGTTTTGAACATAATTTAATAGTTTACATTTTAGGAAACATAAAAATTAATTTTGGGTAGTAAATTATTATTATATAATATGTATATAAAAATATAATTGATGATGTCTTTTTTTAGAATTCAATAATAGCTATTAATGAGTTATATAAATGACAAATTTTCAACAATTGTGTATAACAAAAATTTCTTTTTAAATCACAGGTTATGATTAGTATTAACACTTAATGATTAATTAACAATATGTAATAATTAAAATAATTAAAAAGTAGAAAAATAATTTTTTTTTATTTTGACAGTGTAAAAATATTAAATTTTTTAGGAAATTATAATAAGCTCGTCTATAAATGTTTTTTGGTATCAATAATTGCTTATTTTGGTATCAAGGAATGAATGATTTATAAATTTTGGTTCATTACCAATTTTTATACATATAAAAGTAAAATAGAGAAGTATGTAGTGTATAACAATAAATAAATATATGAGCACACTACACATATGGAAAATTTTTATTTTGTTAATTCAAAAATAGTCAGTCTAAACTTCCCTATAGTATAATAAGAATCTTACAAATATTGCAATACAACACATTTTGAAACATTCCGTACAGAGCATAATTTAATGAATTATACATTTATCAATTGATATTTATATATAAATATGTTAAATGACTGAAGCATTCGTTATTTATTATGTTATAAATATTCTTTTTCTTGATATACAATTATTTCCTGAGTTATGATAAATAATAATAAATGTTTTAATGCCAATATGAATGAACTACTGAACAGACTAGAACGGGCTGTTCTCTGACTAGAATAAATGTTTCATGATTATTTATTAATTTTTAAATAAGTTTAATCTATAAACAATAAATATAGCAAACAATAAACAGTGAACTCATAACAAATTTTTCATTTATCTCTGAGGCACACTTCACAAGTGAAGATTTGAACTTATTCTACTCTATAAGTAACATATTATTTTTGGTTAAACAACTATATCGTCCATAAAGAAAATAATTATTTTTTTGACTTTGCAATGGCATACCCATTACCCAGGTAACATGAACTTCCCTGTTTAGATGTGTGCACATCAAGATATGCCTGTCTTGAAAAAACACGATGACATGATTGACATTGGTACTTGCTAATGTGCACCTTGTTATTGTGTCGCAACAGTGATGTTTGGAATTTAAACGTTTTACTACATGCCACACAATAAAACGACTTACGATGATATTTTTCTGTATCGACAATTAAAGGTTGTTCAAAATTTGATGACTGGATATTTGCAAAATCTGAACGCCTGTGAGATACTTTTGGACGAGCCTAATAAATATAAAAATGTTTATTAATATATTTTGGTGCTGGTACAAATTATTTATAAAAAATATTATTATTTAATACTTATTGCTATGCATAATATATAAACAACAGTCCAGTGGTAATAAAACCAAACATTTAAAAATATGGAAGATTATATTTATGAATTTAATTCCAATTTTCGCACACAGAGTCCATCTGCAGAGTATAGTCATAATTCTATTGAATTTGGAGCTAATGTATTACCAATTTATTTAAACATTAATGACCAAAAAAATCCAGATTACAACCCTAAATGTACTGCAATGATATTAGACTTTGGTTCTACTCCACAAGATGTTGGTGAAATATGTTTTAAAAATTACTATACATACATAATTTCAGTTTTGGTTATGAAAATATCAAATACTGATCCGAAAAAAATAAAAAAATGGTACATAGCTATAAGACAAAAGGTTGTATACACGTTTTATATTTTGTAGCAAACATAAAAAAATTCAGTAAGAAATAAAAAAATTCTATTCAATTTTTATAAATTTTAGAAACTAATGGATAATACTCATACAGAATTCCAATCACAAGACTATGTATGTATTCAATCTTCTGAAAGTGAAATAGATTGGTCAGATCTGTATAAAATAAAACTGATCTTGCGTCAACCATCACCAAATTGGAGTAAATTTGGCATAGATGACGTAAAGGTTGTTCGTAAAATTCAGTTAGAAAATGTATCAATACCATAAATAGAACATTAGAAATATATTTTATAATAAAATTAATATTAAGTTGAATAACTTATTTCAAAATGACATAGGTAACTTATAATTTATAATAATACAATGTTGTCATCTATTCATATTCATCAAAAATTAAAGATAAATACTAGCCTTATTTTTATGAATCATTTGACGTGGAACATCTGGCATAAGAGGATGTGGCGGTAAATTCAATGGATCTAAGAATGACGATTCCATTTGATTCCGTCGTTTTTGATTCAAAAGCAATGGGTGAATGTCATAACCATTTAAATGTGGATAAAACATAGTCATCGCTGATGTTGTTTTTGGAAATGCTGATAAATCGTATGTCAGTCCAGAAGTTGATGGTGATTGGTCCGTGTCTGGTTGCTCCAAATCTCCATCACACAAATCTTCAATAGAGGTTGTGCAATGTACACTTAGACCCACTAAAAATATATACACAATCAAAATTGGATTTAAAAATATTTCATTAGTTTAAGGAAATTTAATTTAGGAAATATTGACTGTTAAACACAATTTATTGTTGGGAAATCTACAAATAGAACTTACACCAGTTATCGAGCATTTGATTCCCAGACATCATATCCGATTTGGACAAACTGGATGAGCTGTTTGGTGAACAATCTTGGTTTGAAGTCAGCGATTTTCCGAGATCCGTTTCATCGTCCATACTATATACGTTGATCATTGAACATCAATTAATCTAAAGATAGTATTCACGGCATATTACGTTAGTAATCGTGGTAGATCTTAGTGTTCAATGAAGCGACCTTACTTGTGCTTTTGTCGTCCAGCCGACACCTGTCGGGCTGTTGTGTCATTCGAAGCGTGGTTTCTAATGCAATTGGACTGTTCAATGACGGAAGTTCAACTTAGTATTTTGAGTTTTCACCATGGTCTCGCAACGTCCCCTCGGTAGGTAGGTACTAGGTTAGTTAGGACTTAGGACACAGAACAGCACTACTTAAACACTCGAAGAACAAATATTATTATTTATTATCAACAAGTTTTTGGCGTACTAAAAAATTATTTAGAAATCAGCTGCGGCTAGATTTTTATCACAAATACATAATAATTCAATAATAATATGTTATTATTAGTAGATAAAGGGGATATTATTATTCCATAGCACTGTTGTAGCTGCAGTCGACGCGTAATTGGACGTCGGTGTAATTATCGGTCGTTTTAATTGACGCGTACGTTCGGCGGACTCGAAACAATCGTCATTATCGGGGAACGACGACGTGAAGAGCAATAAAAACATTCTAAGAACGCAAAATAATCTACCCATTGCCGGGCCTCCCGGCGAACCGTAAATCGTAATACTATAATAATATAGTGACTACGGTCTACAATTGTAGTCGTGTTTTAGTCGGTCGAGCTCGTTGGTTTGTTTTTTTTTTTTTTTTTTAGTAAGCTTTCGTGATAAACGATAATAATTGATAATGCGACTGTTTAACGGAAACGTAAGGTTATTCAAAAACAGTAATGCGATGATAACGCGATTTGCGCACTGTGATAAGATCAAGCCACCGTTATACTGCGTCACGACGGAGTGTGTAAAATATATCATCTTCAGTTTTCAACGGTTCTCTTGAGTTAGAAAAAAATAAGAATTGTGAGTGAAAACCGTAACTATTTATTTTGCTGTTTGTAGCCCGCAAGTGTTGCTATAGCATACACGGCAACACCCGCGCTATGGTATTGGTACAAGGTAAATAGTACGGAAACGGCCGATATAGGTAGACACCAGCTGCTGTAATGAGGTATATTATAGAGATATAGCCGATACATTTTTAAATAATAAAATAATATTTAATATATATAGTATTTTTAATACCGATACATGTAATGCTATTAAAAACGGTCGTTCCGGGCACGCTTAAGACATTAATAGGTATGTAAATTAATTTCGGGTACCTTCTATCTACGAATACATTCATTTTTACCGGAAAACCGAAAAGAAGTATATCTATTTAAGAAGAACATTTAAGAGAATGAGACATTAACGTCGTGTCGGCGTTCGCTGGATAAATAGTAATAAATAATATTATGTCAAATTATATCTAATCAAGTCTATATTAGGTACAATACCTATAATAATTTATTCTATACTTTTACGATTTAATTGCATACTCTACTATAGATCATATTAGGAAAAAAAGTCTGGCATTTATCAAAATCGCGAACATTTTAGTTAAAAAATTCTAACATTTTTATAGCATACCTAAGATTTTAAAAAGTTAATAGGTTTCTATAAAAGGTTACTCATAAGTTTTAAATACTGGAAATAAAAACAAGTAGAGTATGATTCTGTGAATATTTTTTATGAACCCAAATTATGTTCCAGCAGAAAAACATTATTTTTTTTCACTATAGCATTTATATTGGTTAAATTAAGATATTTCCAAAATGTTGGTCCATTTTGATTATTTGATGTTACAGTAAATCATGTAAACGTAGTTAATGACGTAATTTACCTAAAATTTGGTAAATGTTATAAACAGGGTTTGAGACTTATAGCACTTAAATTTTTTAAAATAAGCGCTTAAAAAAGCACTTAAAAACATCATTATAAGCGCTCAAATAAGCATTTAGAAAAACTTAAAATTGAGCAAAAACATTTAATCAAAAAAAAAAAAACTTTCTTTTTACACGACAAAGTAGGTATTATAGACATAATTATAACTGTGCTATAACTAATATAATTAAAGACTACAAAAAATATTGAAACAAAATGATTAGGAAAAGTTTCTTACCAAAAAATCAAAATAATTCTTTGTATCATAAAAAAATCAAACTTCACTTTCGAGACATTGCCTTATTGTTTATAGATTTTCCGAGGGATTTTCTGAAAAACTATAAGAAGTAGAAAAACTGGTCAAAAAAGTAAAAATAATCAGAAAAACAGGAAATAAGCATATTTTTAATAAATTGTTAAAAAAAGCAAAAAAAAGCACTTTTAAATTTCATAATTGAACGTGTTTTAACATGACATACACTTCCATAGCACTCTGCTACATTTCAAGAGAATTCATAAAAATAAGCAAATGCTTTAAGTCCCGAGCCCTGGTTATAAATGTAGACTGTAGACATTCATGCGCGTAGTCAGGAATTTCAAAGGGAGGGGGGGTTGTTATTCAAAATTAATTGACAAAATTATACACAATAATTTTAATTAATAACTTTACGTATACTTTGTTGTACAAACACTACAAACGCATTAGAAGTGGAACGCAAATGGTTTATGAAAAAAAAATGTAAGTATTATTATTATTAATAAAAAAAAAAAATGTAATTCTATGAGTATACCACGGCTGAAGAGGGGTGTTACCACACCTGTAACACCCCACTCCACGGCTATACACTTGTAGACATTCCCTGATTATTGACGCCAATTACCATTTTAGTTGGAGAATGACGTTTAATTAATGTATATCGGCGTGAACGACATTCAAGAACGTCTAGTTATTTCTCATCGGAAATGTTATGCAGTTCAAAATATTGTAGTAATCTTAATTGCACCAATAAATAATTTAAATTATGCACCTAAATTATTAATTTTAATTAACCTAATTTTCCATTAGATTAAGTTGTAATAAAATAACTAATGTATTATTTGAGATTTATCATCATATTGACCACTAATCTTGGCAAATGACGTTAATGGCCGGTGAATGATGTACATTTGAGTTTCAAACGTATTTTTTTTTTTACAAAATGTACCTACCCGATTGAATCATTTTGGTAAAAGACGTCATTGACCGAGAAAAGACTAATTTTCAGGTACTGGTTTAGTTGACCCCCGCCAAGAAAGTAATCCCCCGTTACACAGATTTAGTGTATCTCTTACTTATATCTTTCGTGTTTTCGATGTTATAAAATATTTATACTGCAGAAAAAAAAATGTACGAATGTGTTTCATCGTATGCGTACACGATCGGTAGGAAAATACGTTATTGTCTATAATTTGTGAACGTATACGAGTTGGATCGACCATTGCATCTGATTCCTGGTTAGCCCATAATACTTTTCAACAAACCGGCCTTTATACACACTTAAAACTCAACAGTAAACCACAAATATAACTTTATGGATCCTATAAGAGGAGCTCATACGCAGAATGTTGAGAGGATACGGGGAAGTGCTAAATGGGGCTACAAGAAACGAAGAGGGACTAAGTGAAAATTTTTAGATACTTATTTGTCAGAGTTTATTTGGCGAAGTAAATTAAACGACTGCGATCCGTTTGAAGAAATTCTTGGCCACCTGCATATTGTTTTTATTATTTTCTGCATTTATTTATTTATATATGATGATATATAATTTTTTTACGATTTATTAGTTATTCATAATATATTATTATATTATTTATTTATTTTTATTTTGATCACTTGAATTATTATGTATAACCATAAATGTATAATGTATAAATCATTTTCGTACATTTTTTTGATTATAAATGATTGATTATTGATTATAACGTCATAGAAAACACGAGACACGAGAGATGTAAGTTGCGGGCGTCAACTAAACCCGCGTGTCGGGGGGTATACTTTCTTATAATACTCCCGAGTCAACTACTAGACCAGTACCATTATTGCTTTTTTAATGGAAAAAAAAAATACAGTAATATAATACAATTATAAATTAATACAAAAATAAAATATAATATAATATTTATTATACAAAAATTTAAATTATAAATCCTAGCGGGAATTTGACTTATATATTAATAATAAAATATTTTTTCCAACTTTTTTCGGCTGCATACGAATTGAGTTCCAATAAAACCTTTTAGGGTGAATTGAGTCCGTGTTTTAATACTAGCTGAGACCAGTAAAACTTTAAAATAAAACATCTTCCTTCCCGTTTTTACACTTAAATTTATTATTATTTTTTAATATTTTATTATATAATAATTAATGGCTATAATATAATATAAATACAGTAAAATCCCGTTAAAACGAACTCCAGGGGACCGAATTTTTTTTCGTTATAACGGAAATTTTGTTGTAACGAAAATTCGAATAAGCTTTTTATAAGCTCTGCTTTTCGGCAAGGGACTTTATGACTATCGTTATAACGGGATTTTTCGTTGTATTGGTATTCGTTGTAACGGGAATTTACTGTAATTTAAATGTTACTTGTGTATAATTAAATGATTATATGCGATGATAAAACTACAATTTTATATTGGTAAAAATATGTGTGATAAACATTGGATAAAATTATATCAACGATATTACGCATTTGTCTCCGACAAACGTGAATTATGGTTGGTTTTATATTTTACTCAAAATAATTCTCGGACTCGATTAGTATATTATATTTTCCCGGTTCAAGGTATATATTGGGACTCGATTAGTATACAGCGCTTTTTCCGGCGTTTTAAATCCGAGTGAAGGACAGTCAAGATCAGATACTTCTATTCTATTAAATAATACGGTATAATATCATATAAAATTATTATATAAAATAGAAATAAATGACCTCAACCATATATTATCTTCCAGCATCTTCAGGCATCTCATTGTTTATTAATCTTGAATGACGATTTAAAAACAATAAGCTAACAATAATATCAGTATTATTACTTTGTCTAATTCATACTAAAATAATACAAATATTAATGTTAACCTAGAGTTTCTAATTATTGTTATATAAACCTATTGGACATTTTAAAGAAAGAATTTTTTATTTTTAAAGAATACCTCAATCCAGTCATCTTACTTCACATTTGATTGTCTTTATATAGCTATTCCCATGAAATGTTGTTCACTGAAAAAGTATACAAATTGAAATAAGTATATCCGTTTAGAATCAAAAAGTTTTGTATCTCCCTAAAAAATGTATTTTTAATTTGATTTTATTGCCTAATAGAAAATTAATCATTGGATTCTTATGGTCTATGAATATTTTTGATTATTGCAGGTTTATTTTTAAAAATAAGGTTCTTGGTTAAATTCGATATTCACTATAAATCAACGTAACATAAATTACAAATTTACAAATTTACTATAGATATTTTAGTTACTTATTGTTTTATACAAATAGATATAATGATTAATCATACTTATTAACTAGGATCGATGTATCACTATATTTATAATTTATTAGTTCATAATAATTATTATTATAATAAATTTGAAAAATTATATTTAAATTAAACAAAATGAACACTGAACACAATATTGAATAATAATTATTTATTACTTTTTCAACTGTCAATAAATCGAATTAAAAAAATGTCTTACTTGGCAGTGGCATTATTGTTATTTCGTCTCCGAAATAGGGTTGGCTCCAGGGAGGCAGGGGCCGCGCCCCTAGGCCCGTATTTCTAAAAATTGTATATTGTTAAAAAACAATTACAAGCAAACAAAAATATATATAGATTATCATATACACGTACAAATATGAAACTAGAAGTATAGGATGGTACCTGCTATCGATATTATGTATATTATTATGAAGAACCTATAAATAAACTAAAATAAAAATTAATATAAAATATATTATGATATTATTTTATTATGTTTAAAAGATTAACTGTGTGGCATATATTTTTGTATGGATTACGGAAATACCAAGAATAATAAGAAAAATTAAAACCAAGGCCCCCTCCCAACTAAGTCTTTGGAGCCGCCCTTGCTCTGAAAAGTATATGTATTTGTATTTTATTATAAAAATTTAAGAATTTTATAGAATATTATTATTTTATAAAATATAAGCGAAAATCTTTAACCATTTATTATTTTCCAGCATCTATACATGCATCTTATTGTCTATTGATCTTGGATGATGATTTATAATAATAATTTAACATTAATTAACAATGACAGTTTGTTTAACTCATACAAAAATAACATTGATAACTAGTGTCAAATTAGAGTTTTTAATTATTATGCTCCATTACCAATTCCTTACGATTTTCTCCGGGTAATTATGTTGGCTGGGTCTACAACAGAAGATCAAAAACAAAAGAGCAAACGCAAATGTGCGAATGAAAATATTAGCAAAAGCATATATTATAATGAAAAAAATATAATATTATAATATAATTAAAACTGCAAAGTATTGAATTAATACATTTATGAGTGTATAAAATATGATTATAACACAATTTATACAATTTATCATATTTGCAACAAAAAATTATAATAGATACCTTTTAAATAGGTATTGAAGGGTTAGGATCTTATATAATAATCGCCAACATATTTTTAAATTATTTATCTGCAGAATCATTATATATTTTTTTTTATTGGATGAACGTAAGCCACTAATTAACGTCTGTTGATTTTGAAGGGCTTTCGTGACTTTCAAATTTTTGTATTACATGACCCTAATAAACAATTGAAGCCTCTTTATTCCAGATTCTAGCCTAAAACAATCAAGTATGTAATAATATAATACATATTATAATATACATGATTGCAAATTATTAACTAAATTCTGATCACCTTCAATAGATTTAATTGTTTTTGGTAATCCATGTTTTGTTGCCGCATGACAATTCCACGTCTGATTTTAAAATATTGAATTTCTCCTTCTCTGTATCCGAATTGGTCAATTTCTTGAGTCTTGGTAAATCCACGTATAATATAACGCTCCTAATTTCAATTTTATGAAATCCGTGATTTTATCTTTGCCAAAATAAATAAAAATGCTATAAATTTGTACTCTACTTAACATTAGGCTTGACAAAATGTATATCACAAAATAATAAACTTAATTTAATTTATTTTAAAATAATATAAAATGCGATTGTAATATTCATTCAACGATAGTTTTGGAATTTATTGGATATTTTATTATATTTTTATTACATATTTTATTATTTCAGCATATTTTAACAGAAAAAATGAATAAAAACTTCAGTATTTTATATTGCATTCATAGATACTAGCCGTACTTATAGATTTCAATTTTTACTATCTAAAAAAAAGCCTAATTGTTACATTTATTTGATACCTACTCCGTAAATTTTATCTTATCTTGCACCAATGATAATTATAAAAATTAATTAAAATTAATTTTAGAATATGAAATAGATTAGCTATAGCCCTATAGGTAGATGCCAACTGCGGTTTTAAAATGTTAATGTAAATAATATACAATAATTTTCGATGTTCCACAACATCAATTTACAATTAAAAATAATTGAAATCCATTAATCCTATATATTAGACGGATAATACATGTAAGTACATTAATTAAACGGATTTTATGTATTTATTTTTTTATGTAATTCGAATTAAATTTAATGTCTATGTGACCATATACGCCATTACTATAACAAATTATTATTTGTGCAAAACTAGACACAACAACTATGAATATATAAATTATCTATTTGTTATATTGCGTTACCTATATTAGAATAAAGATACCTAAATTGTGGAATACAATGTATATTATATATTGCATAACATGTGAACCTAGATCTAGTTGGATATTGTTTAACGTGTTTAACATTCACCGTAATTTATTATCTTTTAATTTTTTTCTATTTTTAACAACATTAATAATATTTATAATCCGATTCTTCAGAAGTAAAAGTAAATTAATATACCTACGCACTTTTTACGTTTTAAAAGTGCCCACAACGACCGTTTTTACCAGTTGTATGACGTTGAAAATGTACAGAGAGATACCAATAATAACTATAATTGTTTTTGTGCACTTCTACAGATCGCACATTTCAAACGTACAATCCAAAAGACGAGATAAAAAGTTGCTTATCTCCACCTAATCCTCAAATACTTGATGATTGCCAAATAAATTAACAACTCATGGTAAACAATTTAATTTTTATGATAGTGTCAATGACTATGGTGTATCAAACCAACGAATTATAATTGTTTGTACATCTGATATTTTGGATCTATACAATGATTTTAACCCAATAAAAAAGAATCTAATAATTACCTATGTGCGTTTACTAAAAAAAGAAAAAGAAAAAAATACTTTAAACCCGACACATATTTTAACTGATTTTGAAAATGCCTCTATTAATGCTTTTAAAGAAGTATCTCCACAAATCGAAAACCTTAGTTGCTTTTTTATCTCAGTCAGTGTATTTGGCAGAAACTGCATGTTATAACTTAAATGCAGGAAAAATACATCAATGACCAAATCGTTCTAGTAAATTTCACTTACTACCAGCACTTGAGTTTTTTCCAATTATAGACGTTGAAAAAGCATTTGAGGAATACTCAATATATACTGAGTATATATATTAGTATTATATACATTATATACTAATGAGCATTATATTTGAAGTCTGAAAAAATATGCAAAATAAAAAATACTTCATTTGTACCTCTATAAGACGATTTATAGATACCAATAAGTTATTGGTAATAACTTACTAAATTCGTAAAAAGACGCTATATAAAAAAAAAAAAAGGAAACATTCTTATGTATAATATAGACTCTAGCCTCACTTATAACTTATAAGTTGTAACAATAATTTTTAAATGTTATAATCAAAGGTTATAAAAAAAAAAAATAAAAAAAAAAGATATTTTTTAACAGATAACATTTTAAGACTCAAGTTATGGGTAATTTTATTTTACTTGGGATAAAAATATTGAAATAGGTAATTAATTATAATATTATTTACTCTCGAAAAGAAAACATTTTCTCATTATATTCACAAATGATTTAAACGTTATTAAAATTTAAAAAATATTTAGTTGAAATATTTTTGTAATTGTTTACTGTTTACAAAACTAAGTTTTTATTGTGTAGGTATATAGACCTGTGTACATCCTTAAAAGTGTATTAATATAATGAAATTTTTAATATAAACGAATAAAATCATCAATCCTATGAGGGTTTGGACTTATATATTGATAAAACAAGATTATTTCTAACTCTTTTCGACGTTTTTAATCCGAGGAAAGCATAAGTTATGGTAAACTATATCTATTTTAATAAAACATTATGTATAATATTGTATAATATTGTTTTATGAAATAGAAATAATTTTCCCGAACATATATCATCTTTCAGCATCTGCAGGTATCTTAATATTGATCTTGAATGATGATTTAAAATAAAAAGATCAGTCATTATAACGATTTTCACTTTGTCTAGTTCATACTGAGTGATATTGCAGTGATGCTGATAACTTAGAGTTTTTAATTGTTAACTCTACTGCCAGCCATTTACTTCTTCCTCCGGAGAATTATGTCGTGTATTCCTATGGGTGCTTTGCTAAACCGTCGGTGGATAAAAATAATTTTAAGCGGTGTTTTAGAACCACAATATTACATAATTTAGCTGTTTTTAGTGACGGTATATTTGATACTCACGTTTTATCATTACATGATATTATAATGATCGTTTCTCTATTAGTAATCTGGACGCGTACGGTTACCTCTATTAACGAGGAACGGAAGGTATACTCACAAATAACTTCCACCGGACATTGTTTTAGTGTAAATATCAATATAAGTGTTATCATTTAGAAATATTTTGTCTATTTGATTGTTTTTAATATTTTTTGAATATTGAAATAAGTTTAAAAAGGTTTACATATAAATTAAAAAATAAAAACTCATGTTTTAGAGAATACAAGTACAGTGATTACCTATTGGAAATTTTAATTGATAATATTAAAGTATACCTCAATTTGAAAAAGGACCAGTTGATAGTTGTGATTATATATTAGAATAAACACAAAACATGATATTTAACTGAAACAGGTACTTTAGTACTTACGTAGATATTTAAATAATCAGTCATCTTACTCCAACATTGATTGTCTTTATAAAGTTATTTCCATTTCGTTTGCTGAGAATCTATACATAATTAATATCTTCTGATCAAATTATGTTTCGGTTAGCTGTTTTGGTAATGTAACTTAGTTGTTGTCTTCTGTATATGTTTTGACAAATTAAAATTCAAATATATTTGAAGACAATAGAAAATAATTATTTATTACTTATTAGTTTAAAATATCGTTGAAATATTTATATATTTTCTTAAGCTCCAACTGCCTATGTACTCCTACTGCCTATGTAAAATAACAACGAACCATCTATAACTTGGACGTATAACTGAGAAAAATAATAATACATTTTAATTTGATAATTAATGCCTATGTTGGTTATTTTATACATACTGTAATTTCCATTTGTTGTGAAGGTACCTAAATAAATTTAATTAAGATCATATTTATTAGTTATTTTATAATTATTATTGTATCAATCTTTTTTAGTAGTTGCATAAAATAATTTTCGTTACTTTATAATTTTATATTCTATTTAAATATTTTGCTATGTAAAGAAAAACGAAGCAATTATTAAAACATATTTTACTTCATATAATTATAATTACGCAAACAATACGTACTTATGTATAATAAAGTATAGAATTGTGCTCAAATGTTTATAACTTGTTAACGGCATTATTTTTATGATAAAATTGAGTTATTTTAGGACTAGTTTTTGAGCACTAAGTAATGGCATTTATCCGCAGAAACTTTTGGATTCCATATCTGAAAAAAGAAGTATTTTAGTAAAAGATATTTATTTCAATACACATTTTTCTTGCGCATATAAAATATATATTGTTATAACTCACTTTAATATTGGTATCATACTAGGTACCTACTTATTTGAAGACAAGTACCCTAATTCTTAGATATAATCTTTTGAGGTTCGTGTTGTGTTCGGTTCATTTTTTTTTTAAATTTCCTTTTTTTATAGTTCTATCGAACCTCAACATAAATATAAAATTACCCAAATATATTTTTTCAATATTTAATCAATCGATTTTCGTATATCAAATCTTTTAAATTACCTATATTAAGCTCTTTTATAAAGAAAGAAAAAACCTTAAAAAAAATGTTTAATAAGTTATATTTTACGAGTAATTCATATCTATAAACACACAGTCAAAAAATCAAAATCTACTTATCTAGGTATAATAATGTATAGAATCTTGCTCGAACGTTTATCACTTATTGATGGTATTATTTTAATGATCTAATTGAATTATTTTTTGGATTAGTTTTTGAGTACTTAGTAATGGCATTTCTCTGCGGCACTTTTGGATTCCATATCTGAAAAAAGAAGTAGTTTAGTAAAAGATATTAATTTCAATACAATTTTATGTTGGCACACATAAATATATATATTGATTTAACTCACTATAATATTGCTATCATACAAAGTACCTACTTATTTGATATTGAACTATAGCATTCTGGATCTTAGATTTGACTTTTTGAGGTTCATATTCAAATAATTGTCTTTTTAACTAACATTTTTTAAGGTTTATCGACCCTAAACATACATTTTTTTTTCAATACTCATTGATTTGTGTAAAACATAACCTCCTAAAATATTTATATTAAGTTTTCGGTTTTTTTTTTTTATTAAGATAATAAGACAATGAAAAAAAAACGCCTTTGTATAATTTTGCATTTTTTATGACTTGAATGAAATTTACTTTTATGTTTATTATGTATTTATCGAGGTGTAGTTTTGATTTTTTTGAGATGTTTACTGTTATTTATTCTTCATTAATAAAATATTTTCTTACTTTCGGGTAAAGATAGGTACTTACGCCATTTGGTCTATTGTCCTAATTTAGTGAACCAGTAAGATTTCCTTCAGTATTCAGTATTTAAATATTGTCATATCTGAATTTTACTAATTTTAATTTAATCTTCATCGCTTGTAATTGTATACATATATTAATTTAAACGTTATCAATAATGTGTATACCACGCTATTTTAAATAAATACAACATTGATTTACATTTAATATTAAGTGTATTTATATTATTTTTAAATTAAAAATTATCGCATAACATCATTTTAGTTATAAACTTATATAAGCATGTTTATAGACATAACTATAGTTTTTAATATAATGTAGAATATAAGTATAACTAAATCGTATTTTGTTTAAACATTTTGTAAATTTAAAATTGGTTAATACTAGTTAACTATCCCTATATCCTTACCTATACAGCTATATAATATTCATTTTAATTAATACAATATAACATTTATTTTAAATCGTTAAAAATTCGAAATTATAATCTATAAAGGGTACTTAGGCTCACATATAATATTAAATTGTTAGGTATATTTTGGTTAGTAAATTTACATTTAGTAACGAATTCAATATAAGTTGTATAAAAATAAACTAATATTGATTTATTTCCATTTAATATCCACACTTAACAATGATGAGTGGTGAAATCTATGCAATAAACTATTCTAGAAACATTTATAATAAATACTTAAGTTATTTATTGTATTATATTTACAAATTGAATACACCTAATACCTATTAAGTTTAAAAATAAGTTCTTAATATGAATAGATATAACAAAATAAAACAAGTGAGCGATGAAGCTGAAGAAGTTAAGGTTTAATATAGTATTATAATTTATGTTGTATAACTTAAGACTCTAACCGTGAGTCGATTTCCGTAATAAAATATTTTATGCCGTATACATAATATTAATATTATGTTATACATAATCATAAATACAAAACCAAAGATATGATAAGCGAATTATGGCCTTAATGTAAAAGCAGTTCTTGGGTAATAATCATCTATTCTACTATTTCATAGATGATTCTATCCAGATACGGACTTGAATTCATCAATATGACTTGGTGTTCAATACTTACATACCAATACAGTGAAAACTCTTTATAACGAAAAACTCTATATAACGTAAACATTACATAATAATGGTTGGTTTGCTTTATAACCCATTAGTCAATTCATTCTTTATAATGTATAGTCACTCTCAATAACGAAACAATATTTTATGTTTCATAACACAATTTACCTGTTATCGTTTTATATATTTAAAAGTAATCGGCAAAAATGCCAAAATTTACAATAACGATTACATTCTTTCATTATCTACTTTTAATATCGCAATAATACCATTATTATCGATATCGAATATATTAATTTTATTATCAACGTAATTTCTAACAAAAATTTTATTTTTTTTAAACCCTCTCTATTACGAAAACTCTCTTTAACGAAAGAAATCTCTTGGTCCCTTCAGATTCGTTATAAAGAGTTTTCACTGTATTACCTTTTTCTCTATTTATATAATTTAGAGGTATATCTAAGTTTCTAAACCTATTTGTTACATCTTACATAGTTATAAAATAAATAATTTGTTTTATATTATTTTAGCTTACGTATCAATTTAATATAATCGATATACGATAAGCAAAGGTTATACAAATATTCATCATATGATTTAATAAAATATGAAATATAAAATAAAACAATGATTATATATTATAGTATTGCAAAATTGTTAACGTTGTTAAAGTTATACTAATATAATATATTGAACGAGCTTATAACATTTCGTGAACAAGTGTATACGAATACCTAATTTATAATTGTAAAAAGATTATTGTTTTATAAAACGTTATCAAATATATTATTTTAGTATTAGAAAATCAACAGTAATTAATTTAAAGTTATAATCATATGTTTAAAACGTTAATAAATATATTTTTATAGCTTAAAGCATTGAGTACAATATAATTATTAGATAATAAATGTAAAATAAGTAGTGGACCTTCCTAGGTAACTATAACATATTTTACTTACGTTCTAATTTAGAATTTTAACGCTCTACATTTTTTCATTTGAAACAAATCAAGTCACGATAACATTTTTTTAAAGTATAAATTATTGGTATGCAATTAAAAAACTATTGCTCCTATAAATATATATGTATATTCTAAACACGAATACCCAATATTCATCATTAAACAATTTTATTTTAGTGAAATATTGCTTATAAAAATGATTCAGTAATCAGATTAGAGATTAGTTTATTATATTATATAATATAAATGACGTGTATATTTTATAGTTATTTTTTTAATCTAGTGTAAAAGTCGTTATGATTTATTTTTACGTGCAACTACGAATATGTAAGAATATGCATGCTTTAGGATTAGACATTATATTAATAAAGTGATACATGGAAATTAAATAACTTATATTATAATCAAATAATCAAATATTTTAATATTATTTATAGGTATGCAATATAATTAATAAAATATGTATTTATTTTAGACCTATATATATAATTTATTAAATTTAATACAATATAGTCATTATTATTATATTATGTTTAGGTACACATTTCGCAATTAAGCTCTAGGCCTTTCATAAGTGTTTGCTAAGCCAAGTGTATTATGTGTAAGCTCAGTTGATTAAATTAAGCCACCGGAGAGATGAGGTGAACTTCCAAAAATGTTTAAAATTATAATAATATATTAGTAATTATTATTATTTTATTATAAATAATAACAATTTAAATTATTGGTATTTTTAATGATATATATGTATTGAATATGTCAGGTTGAATGTATAAATATTATTAAAAATTTCACAAGTAGGTAAACTAAATATCTGGCTTCAGTATTTGATAATAAACTATTCAACTAATATAAGTAGTTGTATAAGCATTAGGAAAAAAAAATATTTAGTTAATAAATATTTTTAATTTTTTAAAATTATTATCATTATATACGAGTTTACTCTAATTCTGAAATATAATATGAATAATGATAAATTTATAGTTTCAAAATGAACACTGAAGTATAACTTATATAAAATCATATACAGCAATATAATAATGTAAAGCATAGCCTATACTTACCTATAAAATGTATTTTACACATAAATTTGAAATTTTAATTCTGAAAATATTTGTTAAATTATAGGTACTTACTAATTTATAGAAATGAGTAATGTATAATGTAATAATATATCTAATACTCGTTCATATATTTTAATTTAATTAAATAATTTTATTATCGTGACAAGATTGTTTCAAAATTAAAAATCTTTTCTTTTACTAAATTAACCTATTAACTATTAAAAAAATATGTACTATACATGCATACGCAAATTATAGTATTTTAAACTCTAATTACTTATTAAATATCTTAGAATATTTACACCTAGATAATAATATAGATTTATGATTAGTGTGATAAATATATTTTTTGACAATTACTAAGTTTTATAAGATACTACTTTAAAAACTATTTTGATATTCGCGAGTATCTGTTATGAATAAATAATAATAATTATTATGTAAATAAATAATTAACATAATATGTGATGGTTAATTGATACCCAAGGGTCTATTTTATTCGTCACACGATCGATATTCTTATGGTAAAAATAAGATTTTTGCTTGGAAATGCCGTATCGGCACTTTTTAAAAGTACGGAAATTGTTTGTACGACGTACAAAATAAGCCTATTGGAGGTGACATATAGATTGAAATAAGCTATGTATACATCATATTATAGTACGCAATCTACGAGTAGTCGATGATAGTTGAATATTACTTTTAAAACATTTTTTGGTATCTCGTACATAGTGTTTAAAAAAGTAGGCAAAAACGATTTTGAGTGCGACCTGCGACGAAAATACTATTATAATATATGATATAATAATATCATTAAATGGATAGTTCAATTCGAACGTATACAATAAGAATAAGGCCTTAAACATTTACAACCACTGATGTATATGCTAGCTAATTTAAGTATATAAATACATAAATATAATATTTAAATATATATTATTTCATAGTCACGTTACAAATATTCACGATAGTGCATATTATATAAGTAATAATTAACGTATACAGTATAATTAAAACGTCTAAGTCATCGGGAAGCGTTTGCGGCGATGAGTATAATATAAATATACTATTGCACAGTACACGAATTTATTTATACATAAATAATATTATATTTTTTAATATGTTATAATAACAGGCGTTAATAGTTGTTCTAGGACGGACTGACTATTTTAGAAATAAAAAAATAAAAATTGACAGAAGAGCGATAAAACGACGTTTATGGGACGTCAACGATACCGCGGAAAATATGTAAGTTTGCAGGGCTTACGGGGGAGGGTTGTCGTCTATGGCCTCGACACCCTATTTCTTCACAACTCGCCAAGTGTCAGTCTATCCTCGAGCGATATAAATATAATATATACATACACGCGGCAGATGCGCACAGTTTCGTAGTCGTATAGCTGCTATACTATTAGTGGTCGCTGCTGGGAGGTTTCGCCGGTTTGGGCCTGGTCGGCCTGGGCAGCGGGTCCGGGAGTTGGACGACGACGCGATGCCACACGTTGGCCGGGATGCCATAATAGTACCGCGGTATGACGGTGTGATGACGTTTCTTTGCGTGCGTCCTCAGCGTGTCGATGCGGCTGTACACGGCGTCGCAGTCCGAGCACTTGTGGTCCCGCGAGTAGTGCGTCTGGAAGTGGTGCCACTTGCTCCGCACGTGCTTGGCGCACACCTTGCACACGTACAGTTTGGGGTTTGCCGGGTCCTCGTGGAATATCTGGTCACAGTTGGGCTTCCGGTGGTATTTTATGTCTGCAAAATGCGAGTCGATCGTTAAAACCTACTACAATACATATAACTATATAAAAGCTTGTTCTTTCTCTGAGGATTTCGATTTGTTATAAATATTTTGGATTTCCGACCTGTATAGTACTATTGATTAGTTGTGAATCAGCATTTATAAATAAAATATTTTAAGATTAGTAGAGCAAGTTATTGAATAAAAGAACATTCTAAAACAATTTCATGTTGTAGGCGAGGACCACGAAAACAATTTTTTCCATAAATATATATAGTCATAACGTCATAAAAAATGAAATTTATCACTAATAGTCTTACTTTAAACCTGAATATATATTATTTTTTTTTCTGAATTCGTTTTTGTTGGATTAATGAGTTTAATAGATATACTGAATTGAGGTGATAATAAATGACAAAACAGATAAATACCGTATACGCTCTTTAGTATCAACAACGTCGCTTCGTTTATATTTGATGGCATCGGCAATGGTATGTCGGAGTTGCAGGGCTCAAAGTAATTATGATGTTTAGCCTGGAAAATATACGCTGTTAAAATGTTGTGTTATATATTAAATATAATTTATTTTTGGCCATTGTTAGTTCAGCGATGACGTTATTTTTTGGATAAAAGAAATATATTTGCTTGCCTAATAATATTATAAGTTTTTACGGTAAAGATTTACAATAGAACCTATGTGTGAATAAAAAATACCAATATTTATGATTTAGCGAGGTATAAGACGTGCATATATTTTATTTTGATCGATTATTTTTGTTGTTATAATGCAAACTATAGTGAATGTACTGATTTAAGTTATAAGAGTACATATATATTATCAAATAGTTTACCTCATAGTGTGTTTTTTTTTCCACGTTTGAATTCGAAATTTTCACACAAGATAAGTCCATTGGTTCAATTTGTTCTGTATTGTTATTTGTTATCGACGAACATGGGTCTGGTGGTTTTATTTGGATATGATGACTGTCATCGGTGCTATTGTTCTGTAATAAAAGTAAGTTATCACCTATCAATATTGTATTTAACATAATAATGTAGTCATTTGTCAGCCATATTTTAGTAGATGCCACATCCGCATGACGTGTTGTCTAACAACAAATGTGAATATATAACAAAATTGCGTTCAGAAAAATCTATTTTGTATTGTTGGTTTAAATATTATAAATTATAATGAATTGGATTATTATCAAATTTAAAGGTGAGAATACTATCTAAGCTATATCGAAAGTTTTTAAAGATATTTTAATTTTAACATGAATTGTACGTAACTATGTAAAGTATTTTAAAATACAAATTAATCGGTTCAAAGTATAAGTATAATATAAGTCTAATAGATTTTCTTACTTTTAAATTAGATACTAGCTATTCTTATTTATATTGTTATATTTTAATTACATAAAAATAGGTAAGTTTACTCTTATACTGCAATTAATGATATAAAATAGAGTAGGCTGAGTACAAATTTTGTATGTTGTACGTTTGTAAGACCTTGACAATTTATGCAGATATAACATCTTCTTAAAAAAAAAAAAAACGGTTTCTTTACTTCAAAGCGCTCTTTTCTGTGTATGGGCATACTCCTGGATATTTTTTGTTCAACGATCAGATATATCACAGCTATTGTATTGTCAGAGTCAAAACGGCCACAACTCGTATCAGTATTATATTTCAACGGATGTCTTCTACAGCAGCACTTTAGTGTATACCTGAGAAAAAAACTTAAGTCTATTTCCAAACGGAACATTGTTTGAATTAAAAATAGTACGAATAATTCTCACAAACTCCTTTTGGAAAATTGTGTAACTATTTAAATTATTTTTCAAAATTTGTTTCCTGAATGTCCTTTTATTTTATTATAAAAATCAAGAACTATGGAAATATTGGCTGTCTATATACTATATATAGTACAAGTTTTTCGCATTTTCTAATTTCGTAATTTCGTGGATACTTCTCTAGTGTATGCACCTATTTTAAAATGAGTTCCAATTTTCATTTTTTCACCGATTAGATGTCGAAAAAATGATTTGTTGAGGATTAATATTTTTCATAAACAGATTTTAAAAATATGGATACATTTATCGCCAAAACCAATTTACATGTTGATATTTAACGTGTCCATTGTCCAGTCATCTAATCGAAATTATTATAAATAAGAAGTATTAAATTGAAACAGTTATTATAACTTAAAGATATACTTTAGAGATTACTTCAATTAGACGTTTATTACGATTGTTCCATTTCATAGGAAATAGTTGGATTACAATCACGATGATAATTGATAGTTGTATGGTGAATGTTGAATGAATATACATGTTGGCATATGTGTATTGGTGTATACCGACTATTATATTTGTATATAGTGGAACCCTAGAACCAATTCAAGACGCTCTCCTAAGGATCATGTTAAAAGTAGTGTATTTCAAGGGAAATCATAAAACGCGGGAAAATAAATACATATTTAAAAATCAAGGGACTCGTAAAAACGACCGTATTAGGCGAGAAATCGTCTTAAATGGGTTCTACTGTATATAAATAAACATATTGTATGTGTATTTATTTATATAACCTCTCAATAAAATTCGAACAATAATTATATTACAATATTATGCACTTTTTCATTTTCCAGAAATTGGTACATACTTATTAGAAATGAATTAAAATATTTTCTTAATTATATTTGGTACGTATATGTATTAGCTTTTAATCGAAATCTACAATCCGATGAGATAAGTGATACTCTATAGTATCTAATATTTTATTTCTTTTATTGTCACTTTTTTTGATCGAGTATATACTACAGACATACGGTAGTTTTAATGTATTGAAGTTCTATGTATAAACGTAGATTTCGAATCAATAACTCTAATATGGTTAATACAGAACGTGGTTATTAATTGATAACTAATAAGTTATAACATTTTCAATTTGTATGATATACATTATATATTTGTAAACCATATTTTATATTAATAAAACTCAAGTTTTTCGTTCGCTTTTGTAAATTTAATAATTTTAAATAGCAACAACATTAATTGTATTTGCTGATTCAAATGATATGTCCGTAATATATGATGTTTATAATATAACTGTAAATTAAATTACATTTTAAAACCCATTAAATCTTACATATTAATTAAAAATTAAATACGCTAGTTCAGATATTATCAAGTAATCATCGACGAATATTTTTGTTTTAATTTTATATATTCAATATTATAACAACTATAAATTTTAAATATTTAAATTCAAGTTACATTGAAGTATTTATTAAACCGCAGTTATTATCAAATTACGTGCGGGATTCTATTGGGCTATTAATTGAGCGATTTGAGAAATGAGATTTGAAAGTTTTCCTTTATTGTTAGATTAATATAATTTTTAAATATCAAAAGTTATTGAATTACGTAGAAGACAATATAAAAGTTATAATATTGGGTAAATTTCATAGAAATTTGAAATAATGGTACCTAATTTATTGTTTTTTGTTGGGATGTAGACAAGATACAATTATCATTAATTTTTTTTTGTATTATGGCCATTGCATTTTTCATAAAAGTAGTTTACTAACCTATAAAAACTTACTTATGAGTTAGTGTTAACGGACATTTTACGTAAATGTACAATCCATAAAAATAATCTAATTTAATAACGTTATTAAATTATATAATAATATATTGTATTATGTAGTTGTTACGTTATCATAAAAGGCCCAAGGTATATGGATACAGAGTTTGAATAAAAAAGTAAATAAAAGTAAAAATTACAAAATTTGGATAAATGTGTTTAATATTTATTAATTATAAGCATTCTACATCTCTACATACAATAATTACACACCAATAGTATTACGGCATTAAAGTATCAAGAATAAATAGAAAATCATATACCACGGATATGTATAAAATATAATAGATTATTAAAACAATAGTACGGCGATCAATTATTAATACTATAATTATATCGTCATGATACTTAAAATATAATACAACTAATAATGGTATAATATGAAGTAATGAAAATAATAATAGTGCACATAATGGCGCCATATTGCTTAAAATTATATGAAAACGTATACAATAATTAAAATAACCACGGTAGTGTTTATAAGGATAATATTAAGTAATAATGATAATAACAATAACAGTAAAAATATGATTGATAATAATGATGATAATAATAATGGCAACAATAATTATAATAATAATTGTAATTACGATAATAATAATAATAACAAAAACGATTGTAATAATAATAGACAAAACAATAGTAATGGTGATAACAATAGTAAAAATAATTAGCTAAAATGTAAATATTATTAATATTATTAGTAAGAAGACAGTTTCGTTTGTATTCCAATAGGAAATTTAAATCATTATTCATTTTATTTGCGAATCTAAGTAATATAATTCATTGAAAGAATGTTATATAATAAAATTACTATAAAACAGTGAATTTTAACGACTAAAATTTCTAAGTTTGGGTTTTTTAGCTTTTGCACAACTATTAAATATTATGTTTGCACTTATGGGTAAAAAAAAAAATCATTCGGCTTAATTTCGGACCATTTCGTGAGTGATATATATGAATATTATTAACGATTGAACAACGTTAAAAAAAACTCTTACAGAACCGTTAAAAGATTATTGTTGTTTCAAACAGCATCAACGGCTCATATATAGAGCAATAATGACCTCCGTTCAAAAGTTTAATAATTAATTCCTCGTGTAATTCTGCTGTGATTTCATCTTGAAAATGGGTTTAAATTGTGTTGAGTTTATTGTGTAGAAAAATAAGCCCGACGGATAACCTGACAAAATATCGTGAAATACGTTATGGTTATTGAAATAAAGAATGATTATTTATCTATGTTTGCCTACGTTTAAGCGTGTTTAATTCGTAGTAAATTTACTGAAAATAAATCCGTACAAATATCTAATACTACATAACACACACAACACACTGTCTAGCTATTTCACACATTCATTTTTTTTTCAATGTTTTGTATTTTTTTTTTTGTACCTTTGCATAATATACATTTAGATGTATAATAACATTTATAACCGTAAAGCGGTTGTACTATACTTTTGTACTGTAATTATTATTTTTGTACCGTAATTATTATTTTTGTACTATAATTATTATTTTTGTACTTAATTTTAATCAATATTTCTCCTACTTTTCTAATTCGATTGAAGGGTAAAAATTGATTATAGGCATATTTTTACATTCAAAATATTTATTTTTCGATTACACTCTAGTGAGAGTACTGTTGCTTGATAAAATTTGAAATTTATATAAAAATGTATTTAGCGATTAACTCTAATGAACGAAAAATCATTGTATGTATCTTTGCGGAGGATATAGTTTCTGTAAACTAGTCCACGAGGTAGCTGAGATAAAATAATTAATTTAGAACTGCAGAATACTTTCATGTATTTATAATGTATTTTTTAATGGTCGAATGCTGTTTAAATACTTTATTTTTGAGTGTTATTTACGATGATTTAAATTTCTTAAATTAGGAAAGCAAAAATGTCTTTTATAATAACAATATAATCTCTATCACTTTATTTTTCTACCTGTCATTTGTTTTTCGTTATATTTTTCAAACTTTGAATATCTTAATATTTGTGATAATCTTTTTTTTGCTGACTACTATACAATTTTTGTTAAATAATTTTATTTATTTATTTTTCTAAAACTCGGATCATAATTTATATCTTTTGATTTTTTAAACAGTCAAGTTTCATTTTAAATTTTGTATACAATTTTACGAAATGGTAAGATATTAATTATCTTAGATATGTTAATTTAATTTAAAAATATTATTATTATATTGTTATGTCATTTATATTATTCCCCATGATAACTAATTTAATACTTTAATATACTTGAATATTTTTATATCAGGTTTTTGTGAGTTCTATGGTTTAGAAAAATGGATTTTAAATAGGATTTCTAATACCTATTCCATTCATAATCTAAAAAAAAATATATATATTTTTAATACATTACAATAATAATTGTATAAGTAATTTATGCATTTTTCTTATGTAAATTAATTGTTAACAATGATATTATATGTAAATACATAATGTGCACTTTAATGTTGGTACACTCCAGTACTACGTCCAGTATAGATTGTTGTTTGCAGCTTTTATGAAAAATGTTAAAACCTTCTCGGTCTCCTATTTTTCTTGTAGCTTGTTCTCCGTAAATAAAAAGATATGTCTCGCTTCATCATTTGATTATTTAAAACCGGTAAACCAGCTTCAATCAAAGCTTGTTTGATAATACTCTTCAAATCTTTAAAATTTAAAAATGTGTAGTTTAGGTTATCTATTTTTTTTTGAGGATTGAGCGTGGAATTTTTGTCATTATGTTGTTATCTTCAGCGAGTTCTGTAGATTTGAAGTTATTTGAACCCTATCGTAATTATTTCACTCTTTTTTAAATCTAATAATTTCTGCATATTAAAATAAAATATAATATATAATTCTCATAGTCTAAATTAAGAAAAATTTTAAAATTATACAAAAGTAATATTAGTTGATTTATTTTCATCTGTTGACCAATATCATTGTTATAATATTAGTTACTTAAATATTTAAAAGTTTTTTAAATTATTAAAATCTCTGTTTAGTATTTTTAGGATTTTTTGTTTTGCAACGTATGTTATTCTAATTTTAGAAATTAATCTCTTGTACTATGATTTATGAGTACTAATAGAAAATTTAAAAATGTCCAAATTCGTTAGTAAATTGCTATGTGCATTTTAAGGAAACTATCCTAATATTGTTGAATTATTTCTAGTTATCATATTTAAATTTAATCAAATTGATTTTTATACTATAGGTAACTAATTATACATAGATTTTATTTACTTTATTTACATTGATAACTAAAATTATAATTGAATAATATATAAACATTTTAGATTTTTGCTGTAGACCAAAATTTTGTGCGGTATCATCGTATCACTAAATTCCGTTAATCAAAACTTAAAATACTTATAATTCATAAACAACTTGTCCGAATGTCAAATTTAGATTTTTATGTATCAAAATACATTAAACTATTCTGCTTCAGAATATGAAATTAAAAAAAGTATGTTTTCAATCAAAAAAGTAAAAACTTAGAAGATTATAATGATAACAAATATTAAAACCATATTTTTTTTAAAAAAAAGATGTTTTATTTTAATAGTAAATTATGAAGAAAATTATTTTCAATAACGTTATTAGATGAGTGTTGTTTGATTAAAGACTCACTCTGTATTTGTTTAAAAAAAATTAATAATGCGCAATATATGCATTGTTAAGTACTATCTGGTATGTATCTATTGATTATATATCTACGTGAAACATCAAATTTGACTATATGTTTATCTACTTGTACACATAAAATATTTCAGAACAATATAAAAGTTAGCTATTTCATTAAATATTTTTGTCTTTGTTGCCGCTATAATATGGCAAGCAAATTTTATCTAATTTTATTTTTAATAAGTGACCTATCAATATTACAATATAATGTACCATATTTCTGGTAAATATTTTAAGATATGGCAAAAATGTCACATACATGATTTTTTGCATTTATTTTATTCATAACGTATTATGTACTTGCAGATAAAATAAGAGTTTGAGTAAAATATATCTATAAAAGTGATAGTTATTTATTTAAAAAATTTTTGTGATTATTATAAAAATATACATATTCTGTTATATTTATTAAATAAATTATTAAAAAATATAGTCTTTAGTTTTGAAAAAATTTAGTCTATAGTTTAATCTTACCTTAAAATGAGAATTTAATGTTCATCTATTTTCACACGTTTATGCAAATGCATAATATACATGATTTTTAACATTTAATTAAAACAATGATATTAGTCAACAGTTTTATGCAATTTTATGTTATAATTTGTAGATTATAGTTTAATAAACAATTTTCCTCACTTATAAGTACCTAATTATACAAATTCATCATCGTATATTCTTTTAAAATATTTATTACTCCATTTTAACTTATACTATTTTTAGTTTGGTTAGTTATATTTTGTGTATTAAATGGGTTGGTAAACCTAAAAATATCCCTTATAATATGACGAATATTGTCTTGAATGAGAAAGTGGAAAAAGTTGTCTTCGTTGATAGTTTATATCATGTTATGCATCTATATAATATGTGTATTAGCTATATATTCAACTTTAAATCAAAATATAAGTAACTAGTAGATAAGAACAACTGTCGCATTACTCGTAGTTAGTCTAATTAATTTTTTTAACATTGTGTTTAACATTAAATGTTAAACTGACAACACTGCAGTGTTATTTATTGAAAAACCAATTCATGTTATAGCTTTATAAAGAAACTAGGGGGTGGTGTAACTCGCTTCGAGTGAATCTCCTGGGTCAGAGACCGACTGTGCATACGTGAGAGATTTTAAAGCTCGTAAGTTACAAGTAAAACAATAACTTGGTTATAAAGGTTGATTATGTAACATAAGATTTCATATGCGTGCCATATGTTAGTTGTTTTTATTGACACTCCTGATAATCATATAATTATTTTGATGTCAATATTTATAAGATATTTGATTTGTAAAGCCAAAGATTGTAAACATGTTAAACATTTAAAGTTAATATTTTGTCAAAAACTCAAATATCTTAATGGTTTTTGCAATTCTATCTTAAATAAATTGTTTAACTAAGCGTTCGTTCTTGTTCTGAATCTTATGACAACATGTTAAATGTTATATACGTTGTATATGCACCTAGATGTTACGATATCAGCCTAGTACAATATTATGATATAAAATATTGATTTTATATATTATATCAATTTGAAATTTACCTACTTAAATTACTATACCAAAATTCAGTGATATTAGTAATGCACGGAAATTCACACTATGCGTCTTTCATTATTTAACGGTCTAATAGCTGGAATGTACTATAATGATCTTAATATTTATATCAATATATTAATTGAAAAGTTTTCAAACACTAATTAATTCAAACACATTATATTCGAACATATAATTTTCGAACACATAACCCGACACCAAATTAGATCTAGTTTGTACTTTAGAGTGGTCAAAATTAAAAATTACCAGTATTTTTCAAAATAATAAGGAAAAACAAATAAAAAGTTAAGAAAATTCGATCATATTTTTTTCGGTATCTGTGAATTACTCGCGAACAATTGATTGCCGGGATAATTGATCGTCTAACGAATATTTTTAGTTTTTTGTTATTTTATTACCCTAGCTATATTTTCGAGTTTATTATATTAGAATATTAAAATATTCTTATAGTAATGTCTATTCTATTTCTATTCTTATTAATTTATTTTTTTAATAATGGATAGCAGTTAATCAAATTTACATTATTATAATATTAATATTAAAATGTTTATTTGTCAAATAAACATTTTAAATTAAATCAAATAAGAATTACATATTTTATTATTAATAGTTAATAATTACACATAAAATATTATAATAAATAATAATGTCAGTTAATTTAATTTAAAAAATATAATTTTAATTTAAAATGGAAGTTGAAAATTATGAGTTATTCCATTTAAAAAGTTTAGTTTATTCCTCGTATGATAGTCGTCACATATAATTCTTACTGCATGGTCTTTGTACTTCCGTTTAACACTCATAGTATTTCCCGTGATTAGTTGTTCTACCGTTGTAACCGTACAAGGCTCTGTTCCTTCTTAATAATTCTATACATTTCCATATAGTTGGATGACATCCGTTCAGACTAGATGCAATACCATTTTTCACCTTTCGACAGAATTGTTGGTCCGAGGAATATTTTCGAAAATATATTTAAAACAATTCCACAGTGACACTAGAAATAATGTTGGTTAAGTTATTGTCCCACCAGTCAATTATTTCGCGTGTTTATTATTATGGAATGGTACCTTTAATAGTATATTTTATTATATCTATTAACCGCATTGTAAATTTGATTAATTGTCTGTTATTTAAAAATAAATAATTAAAAGTATTTGAATATTTTAAAATAATATACACACAACTCGAAAATGTGTGTATTAATTATGTAATTACTATATAATAAAATAACTAAAAAACCAAAAATGTTCGTTCGACGATCAATTATCCTGACGACCAATTATATATTATTGTATTCGTGACCTATTTACTGCGATTATTTTATTATTTTTTTTATGTAACTCGAAAACAACTAACTGTATAGATAGGAACTTAACAATTTCACCAAATGTTTATATGATCATTGTCTATAATTAATATAATTTTCAAAATATTTTTACTCCTTCTGAGTTATTTTTTTTTGTATTTATAGGCATTTGAAATTTTCCATTTTTTAGTTTTTTTTACAAATGTAGATAAAAAATAATCCATAGTGAAGAATGTTTAAAAATTTAATAAACTATTACATGATGCTTTTGATTTCTATCTTTAAATATTGGATAATATTTTAAATAATATAATTATAATCATATATAAAAATAAAAACACACATGAAATCTAGATAAAAATTCAAAATATTTTTTTCCTAAGGTTAGGACAGGTAACACAATTACCAAAATTACTGTGGCCTACTCAATGACGAGGTAGTAAACTTGACATCTACTATAGTACTATACAGTCCAGCGAGTTCTCAAGTTTTTAAGTGTGATTTTGGATAGAGAAAAATGTTTAGTTGGAATATTTTTAACCCTATTGCTGGAGTAAACTTATTGTAAATCGATCTTTAGTATCTAATAAGCATTGAACAGATCAACCTTTATTAGCATAATAAATAATAATATTTGTTTTAATTTTCTTTCGTTAAAAAATGTATGTTGATTTCGAAATAAAATCGATATTTTTATTAGGATAACTATATGTGGTTCTTAAATTGTGGTCATTGGTCTCCTGGGGATCCACAAATTCGGATCCAAGGTCCACGGGGTTTTATTGGTGGTCATAGGCGTAACTAAACCTTAAAGTTAGGAGGGCTTCAACCCTAGAATTTTTATAATATGTAAATTAAGTAGGGGCTCTGTCCTCTACATCCCCAAACACGTTACATTAATTGATAATAAATGTAAATTGATATTTTATTTTATTATTGTAGTATTATTATAGAACAAATAATAAACAAAGTGGTATTGAGGTTAAACATTAAAATATTAACATACTATTAAGTATTATTTTAGATATAAGTTAAATATTCTTAAAATATAAGTGAAAATATGATAGTTAAAGGATTTTTATACATAACTATTACAATTTACATTTTAGGCCTCCGCCAGTTTTGCAAATGTATTTAAAATGTCTTCTTTGTTAAGAACGTTTGACAAATCTCTTTCAATTTCTATAATAGATAATTTTGAAAATCGATTTGGTAACATGGTTGACGTTGTGTAAGTGTTTATTTAACTCATTTCTGAGAATGTTCTTTCAAAAGATGCAGAACTCGTTGTAACTGAAAGCGCTAAGCGTAGCATTTTGTATAAATTTGAGAAAACAGATTTTTCTACATTACTCTTTAGCCGCTTTAAATGTTACTGAGTATTGTTAATATTTTCTAATTGATTAACATACAATTTTTTTTAATAATCGTACGTCTTTTATGACTGTTTTTATGTTTAGTTTATTGACAACTTTTAAGTAGTCAGTATTTATGTAATAGAAACTACACAACATGATACGTCTTACACAGTTACACACGGTTATTACATATAATTATATAGTTTAATAACCAAAAAAATAAATATTTTTCCAAGATATTAATAAAAATATAAAACGATATTTTAAATTAAAGTTTAAAAATGTAACTACTGTTGGAGAGAGTGTGGGACTAGGAATTATGACAGGAGGCAAAGCCCCCCAAGCCCTCTCTTAGTTACGCCTATGTTAGTGGTTCTGGCCTTGACACATAGGTGAGATATTTTGTAAAAGAAATTTGTAATCGAAGGTCCGCAGATTTTAAAAGTCTTTCTTCGGGGGTATTCTTCAAAAATTTAAGACCCCCAATGTATATGTTACTATTATTTATCAGTGGATTTAATAAATGATAATTTATATCTTATTAAAATTAATATTTGTACTTATGCATTTTTAAAATTTTAATTTTTAGAATGGAATCGTTTAAAAATGAAATTAGCAAACGTTCCGCCTCTTAAATTGTTTTTTCAAGTATTGATTGACCGATTTTGTTTTGTTAATTATTAACTATATCGTGTTAATAATGTGAGTGACGATTTACAATAAATATTGTATTTCTTATAATTATCAGAGGTTGTATACTTTAATGAACATATTCTATATTCTATTTTTTAATTTATTTAAAATAAGCCGAATAAGACTTATGTTTCCTGTTTGGTTTTGAATACCTTTATGGTTCCAAGTTACAATTTGATTTATCGAATAAATTAATAATAAGTATTGTTGAAAAATAGCGATTTGCTTATTACAAACTCTTATTTAGGTTACACTCAGGTTATTTTTGATAACAGTCAATCTGTAGGTTGATTTTTTTTCTTGTCTAATATTAACTTATAATAATATTCTACATATATATATTACGGTTAATGACGTTAACGTGATAAATGTCGTCATTCCCCGGTAAATGACGTAATTTACCTAAGATTTGGAAATTTTGTAAATGTAGACATTCCCTGGTTATTTATGTCAATCCCCAGTTTAATTGGAGAATGATGTTTAATACATTTATGGAAAGAATTGTATCGAATTTTAAAAAATAGTGTTGACTTGAAAAAAATGACGGTTAAAAAATTGTGGTTTGAACTTGAGTGAAACTTTTTTTACGCACTCCGCTCTGGTAATTTTTCCTTGTTTAAATTGATCAATACATTTATAATTTTATATAACTGACATTATATGTGATTAATTAGATATCACAATTCGTTGTCGTAATGGGACGCAATACGACCACTTAACCGACGATAAGGAGTAACTACCCGGAGCCGATCGATGCAATTGCAAAACTGGTTGTGGCACTAAAAAAATGATGAGATTCAAAAAAGAATCGCCCGCCAACAATAAATCATAGTATCTATATTAAAACAATCAGTGTATTATTTGAGATTTATCTTCATTTACCACGGGTTTTGGTAAATGACGTCAATTACCGGTGAAAGATGTACATATGAGTTTAAAATATGTGTTTTTACAACATTTATCTACATAGCTGAATCATTTTGGTCATTGACCGGGGAATGACGACATTTAACAATTTTCGCCTTTCACCGTAACATATAATGTATATATATATATTTTTTTGAACCTTATTTTAATCCTAATATACAGGGTGTCCCAAAAAGAACGCTTTCTTTAAATCAGTTGCCATTTTTTTTTGTTTTTATGTTTACATAATAAATTGTTCTCGTTTTTTTTTTTTAATCGATTATTTCGGTTTGTTGTTGTGTAATAAGTTTTTGTCAATGGACCAAATGTCTAAGGCCGTAACTGGGAGGAGGATCCAGGGGACCGTTATTATAAATTATAAAATATATAAATATATATATATGCTCATTGCTAAGTACACGTGTGATAATTTGTACTCTACATAATTATTTTGTGTATAAAATAGGTAAGTACCTATATATCAATTAATATGATAACAATTCGTCAGGCATAAAATATGTGTATCCACTATGGATTTATAAAATAATGACATATATTTATGTCGTAGAGTTTATTTTTGACTATAATATGTGATTCTTAGATTCTGAGTAGAGCGATAAGTGTATCGAAGTTGCAATGCGTGTATATTTCATTTCGGTTTGTCAATCGTCATAACCTTTTTAGATAGTACAATTTCTTATTTGGATTTAGTTAGTACTTGATGGTGAGGGCCAAATTATGTTGCCCTGGGTTATAACTTCTCTAAATGCGCCCTTGCATATGGGCTGTGAGTGGCATTACCATTTATTAAATATACATATGTATGCCTATGTTTAAAGAAGAATTTTTTTAAGGAATGATTCTTGCCTCAGAGTAATGTCAAAACTATTCATTAATTATTTGTAAGCGATGTAACTTCCATCAATAGAAATAGGAACGGGGGAGGTTGTCATTATGTCGTGTAGTGTACAAATTTGTATTATTTAATAAATTGTACTTTTAATAGTGATACTAAGGCCGTACCTAGGGGGGAGGGGTTTTTCTCCCCCCCCGAAAAATGTATCTGGGTACGACCCTGAGTGGTACTGTGGCAATAATAATTTTACTTGAAACTTACTTTCTACAAAGAAGCAAAATAAAAAAATATTGTAAAATTATTAGACATTATTTGTTCATTTTGTCTAGTTTGTTATTTTGTTAAATATTTTTTTCCGTTCATTTATAAAATATATGCCTCACCCCTCATTTAGTTCATGATTAGGGCTGGGATTTCGATGCACTTTGCATTTTTTTTTTCTGAAGTTTTTCTGTACAATGCTTGTTTTGTTACAAATTTCTTAATTTAATTTCTCATTTTTTTAGGGCATTTTAAGGGTTTTTAAGTCATTTTTGTTGTTTTTGAATTTTAAATTAAAGATTATAGATTATAATTTATAATATATAATATTTATATGTTAACAATATATGAAAACCCAAATAACCTTTTTTTTTTATCTAAGGTTCTAACTTATTAAATTTATATTAGGTATATAAATTATATATATTCGTAAATCAGCGTAGCAATCTATTAGGGCAATAAAATCGATAACGACGTCCAACAACACATCACACCAGTTACACCGTTTAGTGCGAGGTTTATCGTTTAATAGTAGTTGAATTTCAATTTACACTTTTTAATGCATTTTTTCATTTTTTCATTTTTTTAAAGGTTATTTTTCATGAATCATGAGTCACCACTTGGTGAGGGGGGATCGTAAGTAAACAATTCCTAGTACTTTAATAACAAAAATACTGTGAAAAAAAGCTAGATAAGTGAATATCACTCTGTTGTACCTTAAGTGTCGAGTGAGTTAATATTATGGATGTGCTAATTTAAATGTAATGATATATTATTGTAAACGAATCATTCTGAAAGGAGACGAATAGACGATCTGTCAATTTATATTACCAAGTATATTTAAAGATATATCTTTTTGATATAGCTACTAATTCTTTATTTTACTGTTATTATTACGGTATGTTATTATAATTTTTACGAAAATATTGCATTTTTTATATTATTAGTATTTAATTATAATAATAACATGTATATATATAATATTAAATCTAATTACACAACTTAAAATTAATTAACATATTTATTTAAATACTGTTAACAGTAAAAATAAGCTCATTGTATAAACAGATAATATCTTAGATAAATCAAAAATGTTATACCGTATAGTAAAATTATAATTTATTAATAATAATAATATATGTAAAAGTTTTAAATTCCTACAAATAATGTTATTAAATTATAACAAATTAATTAACATAATTATTTATCGTTTAAATAAGTAATTAAATCCAAATTTGAACTTTAAATGCCTATAAAATAACTGCTATATATTTTTTAGATTTTATGGTTCCAGTACTTATTAGACATTTTGTACTCAAAACTTGAATATAAGGGAAAATTTTTTATGAATTTTTAACTACAAAATCTTTTGCGATTTAAACAGATTTCATATAAATTCTAGCTATAGAAAACTTATAAAAACGGGAATTCTTACGCTTTATCATTATTCGAAAATATGTATTGTTTCAAAATATTTTTACTCTTTATTGAACTATTTGTGAACTATTAATTTATTAAGTGTTTTTTTATAAATACTAATAAAAAAATTATCAATGGTTAAAAATGTTTAATAATTATAATATACAAGGTTAATAACTATAGTTTTATTTTTTATTTTTTCATTAGCAGATTAACAAAAAATTGAAAATTTACTGATACAATATTTTTTATATGCATATTAAATATGTCAAAATATATAAATTATTTTACAGTTTGAAATTTGTAAAATTTGTACATTTTATAACTAATATTTGAAAATGTAGTACAAGATTCTTCATTAGTTTTTCTACACGTAACAAAAATAAAAAGCTTACTGGAAGGTCACATTAGTTTTTATGGCTGTTTGATGTTCAAATTTTTACGATATTTTATATTCATCCAATAGTTTAACTATTTATCTTAAACAATTTTTATTTGTTATTGTAGTTATTTAAAAACAAATAACTGAAGATATTTAAAATTTTCGTCTTATGTTTACAGGTCTGAATTTACCTGTTGGTTGCCTAAGGCCAAATTTTTGAAAAGTTTTTTATAAAATCAATATATTTTTTTTGAAATGATTTTTTTTTTTTATTACAATTACAATAAAACTATGGTTCTTTTATTTATTAGTTCTCATATATTTTATGTTTATTATTACATTAAATTATAGATTTAATATATTTAAAAACAATTTTTTTCTTGCTTTTAAAGTAGTTAATTTTTTGATAGTTTCATCAAAGTCAATAGATTTAAAAATATCTTTTTTGATGATAACATAATTAGAGAATTTAAATATTCTTGTATTGAAGTACTTTTATAACTGTTTTTTATACGTGCCGGTTTAGAAAACCCTTTAATCTATGAATGAAATACACAATTTTTTAGCGTATATTTCAAAGTTAAAGAATATTTTGGGCAAAATAATATGTTTTAGGAATATAATAAAAAAATGCAAAATATTTTTGACCTCCGTTAGTTTCTACTCTTAACAAAAATAGTTTTTATTTTTATTACTTAAAACAAGTCATGTTATAATTATTGTTTTTTGAAATCTCATTTTATGTACCTACTATAATTAGGGCTGGGATTTTGATGCACTTTTTATTTTTTCCAGAAGTTGCTGTACAATACTCGCCTGATCACAAATCTATTAAATGTTATGTTGAATGAGAATAAGAAAATTTATTTTGCATTTATTGACCATTTTTGATTTTCAAGGTTCAAAATTCTTAAAAGTTTAATACAAAGCTTTTTATAAGTCGTTAAATTTTCAATTTAAAAATGTTGAAAATTTATGTTCACAATATTATTTTTTTAATCATTTCAAGTCCTAATTTTTACATTCATCTGGAAAATAATTATTTCTTACTAAACAATTTTTGATATTTTGTATTTCAAAAAAATTACAGTAGATGTTTTAATTGTTCATATATAAAATATTTATATTATAATGTTTTATGAATGGTAAAGTTTTTGAATATTTTGAGCTTTTCTAAGTTTTTTAAATCTAAAATTGTTTGTTTTTTTTCTCTAAAAATGACACAAAATACATTTAAAAATAATTTTGTAATGCTGGTTCAAAATTCTTGAAAATTTAAAGATTCTACATATTTATTTTATCTTAATATTTTTTTATTTTATTTTATCTTCATAAAAATTATAGAAAAAAAAATTGGCACTTTTCATTTATAATATATATCTAATCATAATAATCAAATTTTGAAATATTTTGAATTTTTTGATTTATTTATAAATATTGAAATTTTTATTTTTATAAATTTCAATAAACAGTTTATCAATGGGTGAAATTGTTTGAATATTTATTAGGTACGAGGTTTCTAATAAGTTATGTTGTAAGTTGTTATACTTAGTGCATTAACAGACTAAAAATTATTGAAAATTTATTGCCACAGTAAATTTTTATTATCATTTGAAGTTAGAATTTCTACAAAGTTCGTAAAAATCGTAAAAATGTGTAAATTAAAAGTATATTGTGGTAAAAGTTTTCAATATTTAGCTAAAGTTTGAAAATGCAGTTCAATATTTCAATTAGTGGTACATACGAGAACTAAAAAATTTAAAAAAAATATAAATTTTATACTTTTTTTATAGACATGACGTGTTGGGCCACCCCCACAGTGCATTTTCCCTTACGATCGCCGAGTGCCATTTGTTGGTAACACTACCGGAATGCCATGGCGCCTTTAGCCATGTCGAAATACTTTTCTTGCCGACGAAACGAATCACACCGTCAACCGACGCGCATCATAGCACGCGCCAACGTGCGGATTACGTCGAGGTGCTTCCGTGTTCCGTCCCGAAAAGTTTCGACTCACTTTTGAACGACCGAATGGAAACCAACGACGATGTTTAACCAACATACGGCACCCGGCATGGACACCATGCCGAAACGAACAAGTGTTCATTCCGCTCACGCGTGCCATTCATTGTTCAAAACCCACATTCTACTACGACAAGAAACGGCCATCGACTCTAAATGATTCAGTGTGTTATTTTGCTACAAAACCCACCGTCCTGTTCCACACTTACGAAATTGGAGATATCGTGGGGGGAAACTACCCTGACCTCGTCCGTGTTATCTACCAAAGACATTTGAAATTTATACTTAGACATAATTACATATTAAAACAATGAAAAATTATATTCATTATTTTGTAATAATTTAAAAATGATATATACAATTTTATAGTTTATTCTCGGGGATTAAAATATTTACCTAACATGTACAATATATATATCAAGAATTTTACTTTACACAATAACATTTTCAAAATATGTAGATTGATTTTATGATATAATTTTCTATTTATTTGTATGAACCTATGTATTTAAGATGTTTACAGTACTTAAAGGTATTTTTTTATTTTTTACTCAACAGCTAATTGCTAATATATTAGAGTATAAATATATATTATTATATTAATTAAATACTAATAAATTCGATATTTTCAGAAAAAATTAAATCAATCTATTGGCTATCGTAATCTCGTATTAAATGTAGAGTAAATTACTTTAATAGCTATATTAAAAAAAGTATCATCAAATATGCTTATTAGTATAGGTCTCTGGTCAGTAAAATAAATATATACAATATGTTTTCCAACGTTTAACCCACAAGAAAGTATATTTTAAAATGTTTAGATTAACATGAACGTACCTATACTCATGTACTTACTTATCAAACTAAATTGCATTATAATGCACTCAGAGGTTACATAAAAATTATATTATACATATATATGATAACAAATTTATTAAAGTTTATTAAAAATATTCAGTATAATAGCAAATAATCACCCTATGTAATTAAATGGTTTTTGGGGTGGAATTTAAAAAGGTGTTGGTAAATTTTGGTTGTTGCGTTTATATAGATATATTATGGTATTCTGTAGGAAACGGGACCATTTCAAAGTAGTGTTGGCGGCAGCACTGTAAAGCTAGTAAAACGGTGGGGTGGGATCATTTTTGCACATGCACAAGCATAACACTAACTGCCAGACTTCAGTAATCATGGACCAGTGGATCCGTTAACACGCGGTTTTGTTGTGTAAACCAATTTTTTTCTTTAAGTTCAGCACCACTTCAATTGACGACATGATTGATTCTACGAATGCCTCGAATGGGTATACTATACTACGGACATTAATCTACAAAACTAAGATTTTTAACCTTGGAACTCTTAATGGTATAATTTACCTTTTATTTTTAATAGTGAAATTTGGAAATATATTCTTTCTACTTTTGTTCTACCTGTTTTACAAACCTTTACATTTATGTGTACAGTTCTACAACATATTTTATTCTAAACAAAAGAGGAAAAGGCACAGTATAAATAACAAACAACGGAATACAGTAAATATAAATAGCAAAATTGTACAGTATATAAATAAATAACCCCCAATTGTTGAAGCGTTTGACGGATCAATAAGATCACAAACGCGTAGTATCTCTGCTTTCCGCAATACAATTTAAGACACGGGTTAAATGTTTGCTATATGCACCTATTTTTCACCACCACATCACCACTTTCTAAAATTGTCTAAAGAAAATGGTTACTACCCTGCTTATGAAACATTTGGTATTTTTTAATTGTTAACATAAAAAAGATCAATATAAAAATCAAGTATAATAATAAAAAAAATTGTAAAATAATTTAAGTTAAATTTAAAATTGGTTCTCTTTCATGGTCACCATTTATTGATGAAATAAGTTTAAAAAAAATCAAACTTAGGTACATATAATAGTTCCTTTTCCACAGTCGCCATTTATTATATAATTAATTTAAAATTTGTGAAATAATTTAAGTTAAATTTCTCAAACGAGAACATGTTAAGTTATATTATTGCTTCATTTTCGCGTTCACCAATTGATAAAATAGTTAATTATAGTTAATTTAAAGAATGCAAATAATTTAAGTTTAATTTATTAAGTCGAGAACATGTTAAGTTATATTATTGGTTCGTTTACGCGTTCACAAATTGAAGAAATAGTTAATTTAAAGCATGCAAGTAATTTAAGTTAAATTTCTCAAGCGAGAACAAGAAAAAATAAAATTAATATTGGTTTACTTTAACGTTCACCAATAATTAAGTAATTAAAAAAAAAGATTAAAAATTAGATAAAATTTGATGGGTGGTTTGTTTTACCAATGTTTCATTTATTATTAAATTAAATATCTTGTGGTATTGTTATTAAGCAATACCCTCACCCTCGGTTAATAGATATATGTATTAACCGGGACCCTCACCTACTTGCGTCATGTCATCTAACTCCTTACAATTAATATAGATTATAAATAAAGAAAAAAATGAATATTTCATCGTTTTGGCTCAAATTAACTATGAATGTTACTTATAATAATAAATTGTTCATTTTTGATAACTACCAACCTTTATAATTTATTAAATAGATATATAACATTTTATAAAGTTAAACTGATAAGTAGATAAAGTTTAACATTTACATGTAAATAATTTGGTTCATTTCCCATGTCCACCAAATTATTTTTCGATTGTTAGTTCATTTTTCATGTTTACCAATTGAATTTAAAATGTACAAAATGAATAAAGTAAATTTATGTACATTTGTAAAAAACATATTATGTTCTCAAAATTATATACGCAATTTTTTTTTATTTTCATAAATCGAAAATATTTTATTAACTAACTCAAGTTTTACGTTTTTAAATTTCTTCACGATGACATAACGAAGACATATAACTTCAACGAATCCAACCAATTTCCCCTAACTTAAAAATATTCTACTGTTATAATTAACTGATGATTTTTGACAAATATTCGTCATATTATGAGTTCAATAAAACCTCATACAGAATTGTAAAATAATGGATGATGAGAAATTTAGTGATTTTAATTTTTGAAATACCCTATTAATTTATTTTTACAATTCTTAGATACATTGAGGTTGCACGTTTTTCAGTATTATTTTTTAACTTAAATACTTATTTTATATTGTTTATTATAAAAATATAATAAATATATTTTAAGTTAGTTTTGAAAATGTATTAACTATGTAATTATTATAAAAACCTTTAAATTAAATGTATTTTAAAGTTAAAGATATTTAATTAAATTTGGTTATAGATTTATAAATGTATATATTCTTGTACATTTTTTTTGTATAAAATGTAATTGTTATTTTGTGTATTTGAAAGAAAAATGTATAACTATTTTATAATAATTTACAAGATATTTCGTCCAATTCATTATTTTAAAATTAAACTGTCAGAAAATATACTAAAAACTAATTAATTAAATACCATTCAGATATTATAATGTGTAATACACGTAAATTCTGTATAGAATAGGAAATTATTTGAGTAAAGCTGTTGGATCTATGAATTTAGAAAATATTTTGTTCATTGCACGATGATTTGCGAATGATTACCTACCTGTATACATTAATTGCACTTCTTGAAATTATTATTATATTTGTTGAGTGAACATCGAGTTGATATTTTTCAAGTTCATTTACTTTTTAACGAGGAATCGATTTTTCTTGTTTTTGGATAATTATTATTAAACTATAAACAATTCAAGAAATGTGTGAAACGAATAGTCCAAGTATGAGTGAAGAAAAAACAAGTGAAATTTATTGTTTAGTTATCTGAAAAAATATGTGTATATGAATTGAACGAAATTTCTTGAATATATTATCTACCTATTATAACTACTCAAAAAAGTGTTTAATATCTGTGAATTCCACACACTCACCACGAAGGTGTTGTCACCACGGAGGTGTTGTTTTCTTCAAGCTCGGCACTGCTCGATACGGTAGGGGAACGTCGAGAGGATCCGGACGTGGCAGTTGATGAAGAAACCGCGGTGATGATGTGCTTGAAATTCGAGAAACTCAAAGGTATACTAATATGTTATGGTCAAAGGTGCGATGCACTGTATAGTTGTAACGAGACAGTGAAAGAGAGCAGAACTACCACGGCCGACGAATAAGTTCGGATTGAAAGTCCGGAGAACGAGCTGTGCGGCTCTCGGCGGTCGCGGCACACCGTCTCCGCTTGCCCGCTAGCGCTACGGGGGCTCGCGACCAATGAAATGTCCCGAAATCACCGGAACGGTACCCCTGGGAGGACGTTTGACGGTCGTAAGCAGACCCGTACACGTGCGTAATGTCATGTACACATTTGTAAATAAACGCACGCACACACGCACACACGCACACACGCAAACACGCACGTACGCACGCCTACGCACACGATGTGTACATACCCGTGGCCGGGGCACGCCAATCGCCAGAGTCGTACGCCGCGAGTGGGCGTGTCCGGGGGGGGCCGTAAGGGCGCTATGGTTGCGCAGTGGAGCGACATGCGCGTACGGGTTGCTGGTCCGAACACATGCCCGTGGACGATTGTTGTGTATATGTACCATCACAAGGCAGCATATAACCACTATAATATATAATATATTACGATTAACAAGAATGACGATCGGCGGTAACTACCGCGCCGTATAACGTCGAGAACACGAAATGATTTCGAGAGAGAAATTTATTATAATGATTATTATGAGTACGAATTGAAAGCAAATAAAATTAAACGCCGCATATTATGCAGGTACTATTATACACAGATACCGCGGTTATAGACCGCGATAATGATAATATCGCCGTTCACTCGTGTTGTAGTCGTGTCGGAATTAAATTAGTAGTCGAATTTTTGTATGCGCAAAGCAAAAGCTGTTTAGGTTATTTTATAAATCATGTTTTGAACAATAATCTTGACGATTGAGATTTTTTTACTAAATTTTATTTTTGTGTGATTTCTTATTAATTAATTTAAAAAAAGTCCTATAATTTTAGGATTTTTAAAAACTTAGTTTCAAAAAATCAAACTTACAATATTTTGATTGAAAAAATAATCTTTATTGATATCGTTGTTGTTTTTATATCGTTGTTATGTGTTATAGGAAATAACAAGCCTACGTCGGATCGATTGGTTGTGATGAGACAATAATTATTATGCGTACCTATTATATTATTAGGTATATGTGTAATACGTGATAAATTATAGAACATATTGACAGCTAATGATTGTTTTCAATTAGGGTAGTCGTGGCTATAATTTTATATTTTCCGATCTTTTAATATAAATAATAACCAATGTTTGTGTATGTGTGTGTGTGCGCGTGTAAGTGATTCTCAGCTAAATCCATCGCATTCATGGTTAGGAAATTTGCTGTAATAAAAAAAAATATGAATTAAAGAGACTTCTTATCAAAATACGTATAATAAGTAATAACCTAATCTATTCATTGACTTAGAGATTCTAAAACCTACTGGTATACAGCAGAACGAGTCACACGCTTTAATAAAATAAATTTAAATTGTCCATGTATAATTTCGAATTATGAAAGTTCATTGTTGAAGAATTTGTTTGTACTTTGCAATAATATTATACCTAGTTTAAATATAAATGTCATTGTTATTAGTTATATATAATTTGTAACATTTAACCAAATGATAGTTGTATTGGTAAATGTGACTTACTTTATGAGTATTTAAAACACAAAAGAAAATAGATGTATGTATAATATAATAATAAATCCTTAGTATGAATCATAAATCATATCATATTTAGGGATGCGAAATATACCTGATTCATCGTAAGAGTTTGACCAAGTTAAAAGTTGGACTAAAATAGTGTATTAAGAGTTAAAAGATACAAGACACTTTGGAAATCAGTGACAGGTTATAAGTTGCAATTTAGTAATTAGTTACATTTAAGGTTACAAACTACTTAATTATTTATGATTATTTATTTTAAAAAATAATGACACACTATTCTAAATAGTTGTGTGTCTGAGGTGGTTAAGAAAACGTATTAATATTGAAACATTCAAATATTACAAATTATAATAATTAGAAATTATTGGAATTCCCAAATGACTAAAACATAAAAAATGCACTAAAAATGTCAAATAATGCAAAATAAAAGTTACATTTTTTAATTTCTTGATAAACGAAATTAACTTTGTGCTCGGAAAGCAATGCTTTTAGAAATTCAGAAAAAAATTCAATTTGCATTTAAATCTGTTCCCTATTAATAAATAATGCGAGTATATTAATTTATTTCGTTTCTGGTGTTTTGCTATTCCAAAGCTACAACTTCTTAAATACTTTTTATAGTCTTTATTAAATAATAAAAATTAAAGATTAATTATTTAAAAAGGAACAGTTTGTAATATATTATGTGTATACATTTGATATTTATATATTAAATAAATAAATATAAAATTATTTTATTAATTTTTCACAGTAAACACACGTTAAAATAATAAAGAAAAATCGGAAAACTTTAATTTTAATAAACAAACATAATTGATTAATAAATATAAACAATGTTAACAGCTGTCAGTTAGAATTGAAGTCTCCATAAAATGCTGTAAGTGAATTTAAATTTCCACTAATAATATTCTGCTGTATTTTCACTTTCCCAAAATCGTTTGCTAACCACAAACACTGAAATATTATAATATAAAGTTAAGTGTATACTTAAAACAAATTATAACCATATGTTTTTCTTCTAGTATATTTGTATTTTTCGACATGGGTTAGGCGCAATAATTTTAGTAAGATTAAAAATACCAAAAACTTCCCCAAGCGATTCGCCACAAACGCTCACTCCCTTTTTCTTCTTCAATAATGTATACTTATTTGAAATCAGATTTTTAGAATTTTTTTAATTTATCATATTTTTAGATTCTTGAGTTTTGGTGTACTATTTAAAGCGTGTTATGTAAAAATATATTGGGTTAAGCATAATTTTATTGATGAATTAACCTGTAGTATGTTAATACGAAATATGGATACTAGACATATGTACACGCAATCACAAGAAAAGTTCACCTAAATACGTCTTGTATACTAATATTTTAATATTTGTAATTACGTTTATTGTAAAATAATAAATTTACCATCAATACATATTAGTTATCTTTGTGATATAACCATAGTTTTAAAGGTGAAGACTAAAGACAGAGAAAAATAAAGACCTTATTTAAACTTTTAATAAAAAGACTGCAATAAGTACAACATAATGTTAATTAATTGCTATCACAGTTCGTAAATGTATTCATAACCACTTAAAGTGAATACCCGTAATAAAAACAGCACACATGATAATATAATATTCCAAAACCATGACGATACGAAAGCAGCTTTTTGCGGTATCGATATTGAAAAAAAGAAGACGAGGTAAAAGCATAATACTTTTTATTATAATATTATTACAAACTTACTATACGTAATTGTTACGATACTGTTCTATTATATATTTAACTTATTGTGTGTATGCATAGCATATACTTGATTATAACCTAATCTATGTATAATTTACATAATGTACTTGTATAGTATAAAATAATATAATATACTCAATCATTGACAGAAATTCATAATAATTATCAGGTTATAAAATAAATATTGGTGGAATGATGTATCAATCTTCAGAAAAGTCAAACAACTTCTTGGAGTTTGTGTTCAATTTACAATTTAATACTCTCGCCGTGAAAGAATAACGTAAATTAATAACAATATATTGTCATGTATGTTATATAGTTACTTAACCATTTAAGTTGTGGTATTTTCGAAATGGCAGTCAGAAGTATTATCGTTATCACTATTTGAGGGGGAGCGTTTAGAAAAAAATTATTTGACGAAATATGTACACAAAAAGTATGAAATTGAAGTTTTACAGATATAAATTTATATTTTAAAAAACGCCATACCGTGGATAAACTTGACAAGTACTACCTATCCGTGTATATTTTAGTAATGTTTCGGAAAAAAAAAAAAACAAACGTAATGAGGCCTACACGCAAGACTCGACAGCTCTTCGTTTTTGCGAATGATCGATCAGGGTGTATGAGTGGCTATAACACGTGTATTGTTTTTGATCTATAAACATGTATTTGGAGATGGATACCCTGCTATAATATAGTGGCCGGTAGGTGGGGACCAGGGCGTAGTAGCAATCGATCAACGATCGTGGCGTGATATATATTATACGGGTGACCGTGGTTGTTTGTGTATTCATTCAAAGTTTCAAATCCGTGATTCGTGGTGGCAATGTGCAGTGTTTTTAATATTGTTGTTGTTATTATTATTAACACTATTGTACATCATCGATAAGATATCACGCGTCTGTTGATTCGACCGAATGAAAATCGGTACGTCTTAATCGTCATTTGGATATAAAAATTGGGGACGAGAACTAATAAATGGCTGTCTAGTTCAGTGGTCGGCAACCGGCGGCCCGCTTTAAATTCTAGAACGATGACATTTTTTTTTATTCATTTCATTATTTTAAAGTTTTATACAGTTTTTTTTCCTAATAAATAATTCAAGAATATAACATTTTTATTTTTGTGTGGCTCGTGAACTCTTTTTAATTTGTGAATGTGGACCGAAAGTCCAAAACAGTTGCCGATTACTGGTCTAGTTAATAATAAGATTATTCTTATGATTTAACTTATTGTTTTAGCACATGGCAAAAATATGTAAGAAAAAAATTTCCGTTTATCAACGCCCGGTTAAAAAAATTGTTTTTTTGTGATACTTACTAATAATATACGGGTTGGAACCGTGTACAATAAATCGACTGATTGTTCGTAATATGACTTAATATTTACTTAATATCATGTTCCTATCTTATTTTATTTAACTTCATTCTTATATTTTGAATAAAAATAATAAAATGAATAATTTATCGATGTTTTAATCTTATAGTCCTACCATTAGACTCTCAGAAGAAATAATTGGTCAATGGTCGTGCAAGGATAGTGTACAGAACGATTAAACTAAATATGCGGGACATCGTGTATTATAAATATTATTCGATATTTAAATTCTGAATATTCATTTGCGGAATGTTTTCCTGGTAATTGTTACAAAAATATAATTTAATATTTGTATCCTTTTTGTACTTACCAGTTTTTTTACGGTGTTATTGTTATATTACTAACCTATATATGCGTCTATATAAACACGCGTTTAACAGGGTGATTTCTGTTTTGCGGTATATATGCACTTGTACTAATATAATATAGGTAATGTAATAAATATAACATATGTGTAATGTGTGTATATTATCTTCGTGTAGTGTAAGCGTTCTGGCCACGGCTATAGCACGTTTGTACGCGTTACGATCACAAACGTCGCTGTCGACTTTATTATAGAATTATTATACTATACCATCGACAATAATAATATTAAAAACATTCGAACTTTTCTAATCTTGGTGTCGAATATTGGGGTGGTAATATACCCTATTCAAGCGAATATGTATATATTTCTTTTATTACTTCTATCCCTCTTGAACGGAATTTTTAATAATATACATAATATATATATATGCATAAATGCATTATTACAACAGTAAAATGATTACTTACTGGAAAACCACCGAAATAATACGATGATTAATATTGTACGTGCCGTATCATTCAAAAGCGACCGTAAGTTAATGATATTGTTTTAGATTTTTAACCTTCATATATTATATGGAGGATGATACTGAACGGTTTGTTCTCATTGGTATAACTGTACATTACCGATATAAAATATTATTCTATGTATACTCGTAATTATTATATTATTACTTGTATACATACCTTACGTTTTCTAAAACCGATAATTTTGGATTGCAGACATTTACACATCATACACATAAGTGAATTTTGGGTTACATTTTTAGAGAATATCTGGTCAGTTGAATAATTTTAATTTCTAGTTATTTTAAAAATAAATTTATAGATATATTTGATAATATTTACAATTATATCTTAAACGTAATGATATTATGAGAACTAATATGCGATTTCAAGTAGATACTTATTTCCCTGTCCATCAAGGATTTTTTCGAAGGTTTTAATATACAATTGTGTGATGATATAATATTTATTAAAATGCACAGATAAAAACTAACAAAAAAAAAAAAAAAAAAAAATAGAAAAAGTATATATTTTAAAAATTTTATCATGTACAGAATCACATCTAAAACACACATCTAAATAAAATTGGAATATTTCAAGTATTTTGATTCAAATGTATTGAATTAAAATAGAAAAATTAAATATTTTTTGACAAGATATAGTTATTGTACATTTGTACATGTATAAAAACGTTATAAAATAAATTCGAATTTACATTAAACTTTTAAATTTTAGATTGAATAACTTATGAGGAATATCGTGTTAAATTTTTAAGCTTTTTTTCGCAGCATTAAAAATTGTTTTAATATTTATTGAAAAAAAACTTAACTAGTTATATAATCTGAAATGTCTTCAAATAGTTTAATAAGAATTGAAATTAATATCTTGACAAAAATATCAATAATATTAGAAAATGAAAATGTAAATATCCGATAAAAAAGTAATGTTATATGTGTTAAATGGTACTATTTTTCTGTTTTATAATTATTATTTCTTAACCGGCTTATTTTGAAAAATTACGGGTATTTTTACTTTAAAAATCCCCTAAAGTACTAATTTTCTACCAAAATTTAAAATAAAAGTTAAATTTGAAGCTTTTTTACTGTTCCAAAACATCATAAACATTTTTAAATCCAAATTAAATAATCAAAATTAGAGAAATTAGCATGGACTATTATGATTCACGATAGGAATAAAAGTATATTTGTTTACGTGTATCTGGTACTTAGTCAGTTTTGAACATAATTATAAAATATATTGTCCTTCATTGAATCGAATTATTTTTACTTCATTATTATGATGTTTACGGGCTGCACATCGTCAATTGCGTCAAATGATAATTAATTATTTTCGGCACGTTTAAAAATCGTGCGTCGCAACGGAACCATTATGTTTACCTGTAAAAATAATCAGTGTGTTATTGAAGTGCCTGTGTCACGGTTTGTTTAAGGAAACTTCACAAAATGTACGGGATGTTATTAGAAAGCGTACAATACTTCATTCAGGTATATATGAGTTATATATTATTTGCAAATTATTTCTTTGATTATTGCCTTCTGGTAAGATTTAAGTTTTGTACAAGCTGTTCAGATAGCCGCTATCTTATGATGCTTGAGTAACACATGTTATTTAGTTGGGTGGTTATATGTTGAGTGATTGATAATTATTTGTTTTATACTGACTCTTTAAAGAGTAAAATAATTGTTTAATAAATTAAATAAATAATTATTAATTTAATTGCTATATGCTAATATAATATAATATATAAATCTAATAAAAATATTTTAAAAGTTTTTCATGTCTAGTACTCAATAATATTTTTTTAAAGATTTAAGTCATTAAAATTAAAACTGCGGCATATTAATTTTTAAGTTAGCTAAAAAAAAAAAAATCAATTTTGTTAAAAACTGTGTAGAAATTTCAGTTTTTCTCAAATCGTTTTATTTTATAAGTACTGGAACACTTTTAATTTTGTCACCAAAATATCCACTATAGGTTCAATTTGATACAAGTCATCACTCTTGGAATAAAAGTTTGTATATTTTTTTGCGTCGGACAAAATTATTTTTAAACTGTTAGCTTAATTATAATTTGACATCTTTCAAAAAAATGGAAATCATATGCGGTTCTCTAATTGAATATTTGTAATAATAAATATATTTTGTGGTACCAACACGAGTATAATTTTTATTAAGTTTTATATTTTCTACAGCCATAGTTTATAAGTACGCGGGTTATCAGAATCGTCATCAGCGACAAATATTATTTTGTGGATAGCCACCACTCAAGTCTTTTGATGGGTTATTAATATTTACACATACAACTGTGTTTTATATAAAACTGCAGGACTTTATGACAGTGTTATAATATTTGTAGGGTAAATAACTATAGAACAATAATTTGGTAAATCGTAACTTCTTTTTTTACCACGTTTTTGACGAGTGTAATAGGATTTTTATATCTTACTACATTGTTAAACGTAAACATTGGATAAAATATTTTCGAAAACCGACATTTACATATTAATAAAAATACTAGACTCTGTATCCGGTGACATAATTTCATACCACTATTTTAATAAATTAAAAAAAATCACCGTAAAATCAATAGTGCACAAATCTAACCTAAAATATATTCAGATTTAGTATAGCGATCGGCATTGGCATGTTGTTATTTGCCCGACATTTCTGAGTTTACAAGATTTTCACGTAACCCCCTCTTATGCTTCTGTCTATATTCTACGCTGATTTTAAATAGTAAATTGCCATATCTCAGTGCAGTTATGTATTCCGTTCCCGATCTTGTCACGCGTGACTAAAATGTCAACTCGATTGTTATTTCCATTTGAATGGTGTGGAAATTATACTCGACTTGACGAGTTGATGTTTTCGATTGTTCAGAGAGTCCCTAGCCCAATAAGTAATAAACTACGAAAACGATCTACCTATATTAGGTAGTGAGTAGTGAGTTGAGTTTATCTTATATACGTGTTGATTTGATATATTATATATATATATATAATAATAATGGTACGCACGTGTTAAATAGGTATAATAAATATATTATAATAGTGGAGCGTTTTATTTTTGCTTGTTTTAAGTTTTTTTTTAGTTTTACTAAACTTTCCTTACACGAATTATATTTTAATAGATTGTGTAATTACATCAAACATACCATTTGCGGTCTTGGGTGTTTTGATCAACCACTGTTCATAAGCTGATTGAAATTTGAATAAAAAACAAGTTGTATTTTCAGGTACATTTATATGTATTTTGTAATTTGCAAGTTGCATTCATTGTGTACACGTTACAAATCTTCTTGTTGTAATCCTTCAAATTTAACGTTAATGTTAACTATTCCCTCTACTCTATGTTTCTTGCATATTACACTCTGAGAAAACAAGCACAAGATATACGTAACATCAAACATCTCATATTCGTCTGTACCGTGGTTGTGGTCCTAATTTATCAACGATAATCACTATTTACGTCTTAAATTAATAATAGCACTGACTATCGGAATTCGGTAAAAAAATTTAAAAAATATATTTTCTAGAATAATAGATAGGTACTTGGTTGTTAAATTATAAACAATAATAACGTTTATTACATTAATACTCATTTAATATTTGCATTGAAAACCATTAATGAGTATTTCGAATATTCTAGTTATACCGTCTAGTAATACTTCGCATTAGTACCGCACTGATTTCCATTAATTAACCATACATTGAATATAGCTTATAATAATAATAACATTACAAGATCCTAAAATTGTTTATGGTATGAACAGTAATGTTAGTAAGTATCTGATGATATTTCATCACCCTTTACGATAGAGCAGTGTTCACAAAGAATCTATATTATAATAATATAATAATATGTACTTTATTAATTTATACATGGATAAATAATATAAGAGAACAACTAAAATTAAAAATTATTTACTCTAAATTATTTTTATTAACATCAATATAAATAAAATTAAGAATCATAGAATAAACTGATTTTAAATATTATTATTTTAGGTGAAAACTATAGTAATTTTATTAAAACTAACAATTAAGTTTAAGTTAATAAGTAGTTTAGTGGTATTTATGTTGTGAAAATATCTGAAATTAATTTTAACATTCCACTAGTACTCGTCAAATATATATAAATTAATGAATATTTTGAATGGCAATAGAGTAAAAATAATTAAAAATAAAAAAAAAAAATTATATATTATCATCAGTTTTAAAATTCTTGTTATGATAAAAACTTATAATTATTCAACTCTAATATAATACCAATATATTTTTATTAAAAATAACACTAATCGCTATATAGTTAACATTACGCATGATTGAATATAAATTAAAAGTTGACGATTTGATTTTTAATAACATTTCAAAAACTGTTAAAAATAATAAATATTTTATATACCAAAAATATAATTAAAATACGCTCGTTTTTGGTAAATACAATTTTATGTTATTTTTGCACGCTTTTAGAAATCTCTCATTTGTTAAAGTAAATAAATGTATGGTATGGATCATCGTTAAAAAAAAATAATAACAGTAATACTTACTGTGAGTTTTAAAAATATTTTGACTATTATATGTTGTTAAATCAATATAATATACAAACAAATCAGAATCAATTGGTTTTATAGCTTTAACATCATATATATAATATGATATCTCCAGTTTAATTCACTAACCGTATACTGCTACGATGCTGGATTTTATAACATAATAAAACTATTTTATTATAATTCAATAAAACAAAATGTCCGATTGGTTACCGACAATAATCAGTTACATAAAAATATTTTATGTACGTTTGTGATATAAAATATAATATTGCGTAATCGGGTAATCCCCTTCTTCGATAAATGGTATAAAAAAGTGTCTCGTCCAGGATTTAGTTTTGTGGAAATAATGTTATGCGTACATGTTTTTCTTAGACGAGCGTTAAACGTGTTTTTTTTTTAAAATCTTTACATTATAAGTTGATATGCTTAAGTATTTCATTATAATATCTTCTTTCTTTGTGGTCCCAAAACCTTATAAATTTATCATATATGACACGAGCTTATGTGATATATAATATCAAAATGATATAATTTTGGAATATTTGATGTGTATTTTATAACCTTTTTTTTTAATGTTTTTTTCTATACTTTTACTTTGCATTTTGAATTACCTATAATTATTGTATTTGGTTTTTTTTTTATATATCTATTATTCTTACCGTAGAAGGATTAAATTTTGGTGTATTAGTTTGATTACTTTATACAAGTAATTTTTATGATGTACGACATTATTTATGAACTTTTTTGAAAAACGATTAATTGACATTTATTTTTGTAACTGCTTACTTATTGGGTTACTGTCGGTGTTTGATGTTTGCGATCCTGATATGTACATATTATACTATCTATATTAATTATTTTCACTAGAGCCTATTTTATATTTATAGAAAAAAAACTATTCAGTATTCATAAGTGTCACACTTTTAATTTTGAAATGTTTAATGCAAGTAAATACTCGTTAAGTATTGCACACATGTAATCAAATTACTGACAACTGAAAATAACTTTATTTTGTTACCTACTGTTGTTTTTTTTTAATGGAATTTATTATTTACGCTATACAATAGGCCTATAACAGGCATGTCATTAATATTTCATACATTTATACAAATTGTAGAGTGTACATTGAATATAAAAATAATTCAATAAATTTATATTTCAGTAATTTTCATTTATACATTGTATTAATACGTTTGAAGAAAATATATAATATTGTTATGGGGTCATGGGGGTGTCGAATTTTATGCTCACGGTCCTGAATTCTGATTGATAAACTCATACAGTGGACGTCGCTTATTGCTGTAAGACTCAGTTTGGGACCAGCACAAAGTAAGTCTTATAATCGAATAAATCGTATAGGTAAAGTGGAAAAAACAAACAAAAATTTTAATTAATTATTAACTTTATTTTGCTATTTTTCTTTTACAGTTAGGTACATATTATGCATTATTATATATTAATAATTAAATACATATATAATATACATACATTTTAAACTTTATTATTACTTTTACTCATTACAAATGAAATCATATAATATTTAATATTTTGCATTATACGATTAATCATATTTATTATCTACTGAAAAAAAGTATTAAAATACATTTTGGACTTTATTTGTTTTTTTTATGATTTTTGACTTTTGCTCTTACCCGTATTGTATATTAGAATAATACATGAAGTGAAATCACGACAATAAAAATAACTTTTCAAAACTAATTTATTTCAAAAATGTCTACATTTTCTACAGTGTTTTACGAAATTTGAGTTTTATATCCGAAGTGGTGAATCTTACAAATTGAGTCTTCATTTAAAAATAATGTATTTGCTTACGTTCGGACCATTCCAGACGATTTTGAGCGTAATATGCGTCTAAACCTTGTATCTGTGAGTCTTATAATCGTCGTCTATTTTACAGTGTACATCAGGCACGTATACAAAAAAAAAAAACTTCGAGTACAAAATATAGCAATATAAATTGTGCCGCAGCATAATAAAATAGTTTTTTCCTCGTTACTCGAAATTATTTCCGGGAGAGGGGGGGGCGCTCAACGCCCCTGTATACATGCCTGGTGTACATCATAGTATCATATATTATCACGTATCTATCGAAAAATATAACGATATCTGAACTCGTATATATAATGGGGACGTTGTACAAAAATAAAAATCAGATTGACAGGTGGTGGTAGGGTTATATTTACAAGATGATACGATAAAACGGCGTGATTCGATGTCAACAGTATTGTGATAAATTTTATCACGCAGCGAAACCCAAACTACGACGAAACGATTTCCACATTCAAATATATCTAATTAGTTGTAATTTTTTTAACGTGCAATATAAGTATACTCGTATAGATTATACTACTATAGTATGTAAATAATTATGCATTATTATATACGTAATTAAAAAACGTCGAAGTGCTTAATCCGCGCTTAGGCGAAAATATTTCACGAAATGTGGTCACTCCGATTTTACATCGTGTAATTTTTTTCACATATATATGTATATATTATTATTCACACTGTAGCTCGAGTACGGCGAGAGCGCCTGGCGCGAGGTGGTCCGGTTGGCCCGGTGTAAGTGGTACGTGTTCAACACGCACCAGATATACCCGGACGGACTGATGCCCGAGCTGGCGGCCGCCGCGGCGCAGCTGCTCACGGACCCGACGGACCGGAGCGGCGAGAACGTCGAGCCGACCGCCGACGGGTTTATGCGGTACTTCGGCCGGTGCTTCGTGCGGTTCTTCAGCAATTTGGGCTACGACGCGCCAATCCGGGCCACGGGCCGGTACTTTTGCGAGTTCCTCAAGAACGTGGACAACCTGCACCTGCAGATGCGGTTCGCGTACCCGAAAATGAAGAGCCCGTCCATGTACATGTCGCACGTGGACCGCAACGGATGTGTGCTCGTCTACCGGAGCACCAGGCGCGGGTTCACGCAGTACTTCATGGGTGAGTCTCATAGATAATATGTATTTATATAAATTATAATATGTGAATCTGGTCCATCGACAGCGGATGTCGACGACGGTACCAGTAGACATATAATATAATAATCAGTAAACGAAAGTTTGTGTATTAACTGTAGACGGTGTCGCGTGATTGGTGGAGGGATAGTAGGGTGCTTTTAGAGTGTTGAGTTTTCAGTTACCCCGGTCGACAACGCGCGTTTGACAGTGATCGTCCTAATTTTCTAAGTATTTTTTTTTTGTCGTAAAGTGCGTAAATTACTCAATGGTTTTCGTAAGGGTTATGTATTTTTTACTTTTTACTTTTTACTTTGAACTTGTTTCTTAAGTTAAATATCGGGTAAAATAGTTTTATATTGGTAATATAGATGCGTTGAGAATATTGCTTATTATGCATTGGAGCATATTATTTACTCCACATGTTTGATACTTGCGTTTTTAATAAAAAGTATTCGTTTAATATCACGTTTATACAAAACTAAAAACTTAAAAACAAATAGATTTTATTTTAAAAGTGTAATTTATTAGAAGTTAAAACACTGATTAAATAGACGTGTATATTTTTATAAATAATTAAAAAATACCTTACTAACTTTCAAACTTTATGAAGAATTAAATTATTTTTTCGTTTTTTTTTTTTTTTTTTTGTTAAACCATTCGAAATTTGATTTTTGGCAAAAACAAATTTACAAATTTCACTTTTAAAAAAATTTTATTTTAACGAGATAAACGTCGTTGAAGTTCTTTTCTACAGCCACATCCAGTTTAATCACCATTTAATTTTATGTGATCATAAAATTAGCATTATAGAAATATATTAAGCAATAAAATACTAGGTATAAGATATTGGAAAAACTGACTTGCAACTGTGTTGTACCTAAATAGCCTATACAAAACGCCGCGTATTCATAATAATTATTATATTGTCAAATTTTTTACACAACGAATAGGTATTATACTCATAGGATGCCCAAAAAAGTATCGCCAAAAACGTGTACCGAGTATTGTAAAGTATACAGTTGTTAAGACAACATTAAATTAAATGTACAAAAAAAAAGGTTTCTAATTTATTTTTAAAATCTCTTCAACTACACCCGCATACTAATTTTATACAATTATGCGTCAGAAAAATGTGTTAACGTTACCTATTGAATCACAACGACTTTGAACAATAAAATTGGTAGCCAATTATATTGGTATCCTGAAACCTCATAAGTGTAAGGTAGATAAGGTAAGGTAAGAAAATATTGTTACGTTACAGAGTTCAGAATATGCAAAGTATGTTGAAATATATAGGAATCCGACGAAATGTATTCCCCCATTACCTTCAATTATTTCCACTGCTTTTCTGGCACAATAGTGGTTATTAAATTTTTCTGTAGGAACTATATATAATATATAATGTATAATATAAAAGTTAAAATTACAACTGACTATTTTTACATATAAAAAATATCAGTTTATTATAAATGCATGCAGTTTATTTTTATTGGTTCAATGAACACGTGGGTCTTTAATTTCAATTTAAAATGAAATTGAATTTTCGTTAACGTTTCAAATAATTTAATTGAATATTTATGTATAATACGTCTTTAAATTCAACTTAGTATCAAAATAATATTTATTTATTTGAATACAATATACGTATAATTGTACCAGCACGTGTTATATTCAAAACACTGTATGAAAAGAAAAATAATTTATTTCTTGTGATTTAGTTATGCATGTTTAATAACATGATGATGACGAGTACACAATATCATAATACACATTAATAATACCGTACATTCACATATTTTAATACAATTTATCTAGAGAAAAATGTCCAGATGATGTGCATATATCTCGTGGTATTTCAATAACGGTTGCTATTGCGGTGTAACATTTCAATATCAATATTATATGTTGATACCATTCGTAAAGCCCGTAAAGTATAACATAGTTGACTATAAGCTATAATAATATATGTTATTATCGCGTGTCTCTTCACCTACGTGCACACATTGAATCCGATTCGCGTACTAGACGACCACCGTAATTTTTTTTATTGAGATTAATCTGGATATTGCATTTTTCTTTTGTTGTATACGTACACCCACGACGCCACAGCTATAGTAGTGCCCGCATACGCGCTAACGTCTATACACAAAGTTTTAAGTTGATTCGATAGCTTATGTGGAACAAACTGTCTGAAAAACATCTGTTCCCCGCAGTGAGGATTGTAAAAGCAACAGGATGATTGACGGTCTGCGGCGCACCGCACACTGCAGTTTTATAATATAATGATATGCCCGCCAAATCAATTTGTACACCCATTCGCACGGCGATGGAGAGAGAAACGGAAGTCGAAACGGTAGTAATATAGTGGTATATATATAATACTATGGGGGAGAATAATATTAGTTATATCAAAAGTCTCGGTGAAATAATTACTATTATTATACAGTGCTGCAGTATCGCGGATTAAGTCCCGAAACAAATGCATCTGGCGTGCACATCATCCCTGGCAATCGTTCAATTAAACTTTGCCATCGTCGGAAAAACACGCCGCTACTGCAATCGTCGAAAACGTCAAATAACGAATTTTACCCTTACCGATTTTATCGTCCGATCCGTACTGTCATGATCCATAAACTTTCAAAGGTCGTCCGTGGCAAATCAAATGCACGCAACGCAACCAGCCCGTCGTCAGTTATATATTATATTATATTATCATGCACTCGTGCACCGCGTAATCCATTATATTAATATAAACACCATACACGCTCAGAAATTCACTTAGTGCAACGTGGTATGGGTTATAGCGTATGTACTGCTCGCGGAGAAACTTTTTAAACCTTCACCATCGGCTCGGCAGCAATATTCAATCAGACTCGTCAAACATACCATCATGCATTATTAGTATTACTTCATATTATTTTTTATTATAATTGTAGTTTAACGCAGATAGTGATACGATGCAGTTCGTATACCTAACACACGGGGAATTCTGTGAAATGATTCTTTCGGAGATCCTATAGTACACAGTATAATATACTGCAGACGTCGAGAGTTCACCACCCAACAATAATAATGTTTATAAACATATAACAGACGAATACGTAGGGGTATATCTAAAGTTTGGATATGAGAGAGAGAGAGAGAGAGAGAGAGAGGACGATTACAATATTTTAATATAACGATTCGTTGAATTTTTTTTTAACAATAACTAATATTTTATTTTTTATATAAATTTATCAATTTTATTAGTCTGAAATTATTACTATAAACACATGAAACACTAAGGACGACCAACATTATGTCTTTCCAATATGTAATTTAATTTATAGCATCTAACAATAACACATAGTTAAATAAAATATATTCGCTGAGCAATTAATATTATTTTAGATGTTTTTGATTTAAGAAAATCTATAGTACTATATCGATAGACTAAAATACGCACGCGACTAAAAAATATGGCGTTTTTGAAATCGAATAAAAGTTTTTAAGTTGAAAATCTAATGATAAAAATATATGAAATATGTTGGTGATGGTGTACAACTATGCTTATCCTATTTTTAACAAAGTCCGATTTAGCTATAAAAATTAATAAAATACATGATACTTACTTTGTACACTGAAATTATAAGTCTGAGTATTTATTTTTATTTTTATCGTTATCACATTGCCTAAAAAAAGTACGTCATACATAGATGGCGAAAAAACGACTAAAAATAAAGTTTGAAAAAAATTTAAGTTTATATTAACTTTCGATTAATATATTAGTTTATGAATAGTTAAACGCATATATTATTATATTTTTGTACTTACTGACTACTCGTAAAAATAATTACAATCCGTGTAACTTAATCGCCGTTTTTTTTAATGTTCAGCACTCATCGTATAACATTAAGTAACGAGTAACGGCTATAATACAAATAACTCCCATACTTTTACTTTTCAGGGCAACTGGACCAGATCGCCGAGGAGGTGTACGATACGAACCTCAGAATCCGCGTGCTGCAGAGCGAAAATACGTCCACGACCTCCGTATCTTCACACCTTTCGGCGGCGGCGGCTGCGGCGGCAACGGCGGCTGGCTTGCAGAACGTGCTCGTCAAGTACCGGTTGGACTTCGACAACAGCGCGTTCGTCGACCAGCACGCGGCCGTGCATACCTTCGACCGTAGTCTACAGCTTCCGTCCATACCCATCAAGCTGCTGCTCCGGCTTTTCCCGTTCGGCGTGGTAATCGACCAGGACATACGCATCATGGACGCCGGCGAGAAGCTGCTCAGCGTGTGGGGTGCGTCCACGGCTGACGACGTCCGCGGCCACCTGCTGGTCCAACACTTGGTGCTCAGGCGACCCAGGGACATACCGTTCACGTGGACCAACGTGAGTACACTCATACAGACATTAGACTCATACGTGATGTTATATGAGTATAAATATAATATAATATACAGTGACGTGACGAACTTTTAAGATCAATCAGTTGCGAGCAAATTATCCCGTACAATTATGACCATCCGAATCTACATTGTCCACTCTTATCGCTAAGCTACTCTAAATATAAATACACTAACCCCTTTTTTACTTCGTTACTACCTGCACAAAATCAATCTTATCACTACATCGTTATGCCATCAATCATGCGAAAATCATTGTTTGTTAAAGCACTCGTACATATAATTAATTAGTAGATACGTATTGAATATTTAGGAATATTTTATTTTAAACGTGCTTGATTTTTCACGTTTGAACTTCGAATATGTTTGTATTTCGATATATTTTTAGAATTATTTGTTTATTCTCAAATATCGTTATACTTAATATACTTAAAAACACGAAGATTTTTTTCCAAAGTATTTGAGGGGGGATTACGTGAAAGTAACATCACTATTTGAATTGCAAACGAAAACCTTTGATTTTTCTACGTATATGTTTTATTTTAAGTAAATCATTTTTTTTTTTAAGAGCTGATGTATTGAAATTAAAATAAGTAGTTTTTATAGGGTGCAGCTATAGAATACTATTTTGTACACAAAGAAGATAATATCTTTTTGAATATTCAAATCAATTATTATAAAATATTAATATAGATAGCGTATATTTTTTATCTAAAATATTAAATATTTAGTATACAGGGTGATTATTTTATCAAACAACACTCATTATTTCAAAAATTATTAATGTTTTTGAAAATATTTTTTTACATAGTTTCAAATTGTTAAAAAACAACGTTTTTATTAAAAAATTTATGTTTTTAAATATTTTTTATCCTTAATATTTTTTAAGTTTTTTACTTTTTTGAATAACAACATAGTTTTTTAATTTCATATTCCATAGCAGAATAATTTGTTGAGTATTTTGATACATAAAAATCGAATTTAGGGCGAGTAGTTTATGAGTTATACGTATTTAAAGTTTAGTTGCGCGGAGATTTTACCCCGCAAAATGTTTGTCTACTACTCCGCTTGTCTAAACTAAATTCGAATTTGATGTATCAAAATATTCAGAAAATTATTTTGCTTTGGAATATGAAATTAAAACACTATGTTGTCATTCAAAAAAGTAAAAAACTTAAAAAATATTTAAAAATATAAATTTTTAATAAAAACGTTGTTTTTTAATAATTTGAAACTATGTAAAAAAATATTTTCAAAAACATTAATACTTTTTGAAATAATGAGTGTTTTTTGATAAAAGAATCATCCTGTATACTAGTTATTTAAACAAATTATTATCTCTGAATGAAATATAAAGTGTAATTTATTTAACATTTTTATTAATGAAAAAAAAAAAAAATGTTAACAGAAAGACTACAATTTAATAGATACACCTAATAGTATATTATATAGTACATAGGAGTTTCAAATATTTTCTAAAGCATTTCAACCATAATATAGATAATAATATTGCGGTTGACAATAAAACATAAGTTGTTTACGATTTTATGAACTTGATTAACTTAATGTTATTAGGTAAGAAATATACAGTCATTAAATCAACAAAATAAATAAAAACGGATGAATTTAATAAACTATATAGTTATGTTAGTACTTCTAACAGAATTCACAACTTTACGAATAGCTCACCCCTCAATGTAACTTAAAGTTAAATACAATCATGAGTTTCCAAACAAAATATCCATAGCAGTGAATTATTTGAACGCATTTTTTACGAAACATTTTTCTTTTGAACTTTGAAAAAAAAACTAGAACTAAAATATCAATTTCTAATTTTGTCCTTTTTAAACCAATGACATCATTTATAAAAAAAAATACAGCTTATTACGTACGTTATTTTTTTTTTGTAAAATGAGTTTTTCCACTTTTTCACTTTTTCTGTTTTCTTGGTAAACACATGTATCTTATACATAATTCAATATGGCTATATTATATTAGTTTGCCAATATTGTACAGTTCAATTGGTGTTAAATCGAAATGACAATTCTTTGACACGCTTTGAATTCTACGGGTTTTTTCAATTGCTTGTTTTATTCGTTATAACACGAATCATTTGAAACTAGCGCTGGATATGATCAAATAGTCTTTTTAATGTATTATTTCATAAAATTTGATTTGCTTCGACTAAATTAGTTACAATCTATATTAGGTATGGTTTATGGTACAAAGTTGAGTAACCACGGATCCGGCCATATAATTTTTATTTTTAATTAAATAACATTGTTTGTCAAACGTGCGAATAAAATGTTATTTCTATAGTTGTATGACTCAAATATTTAGATGCGATTATATAAATAGTGACGATATGTTAGGTAGGTACTTATACGTGACCCATCGAAATGACGAACGGATTCACGAAATTGACACAAAACGAATTAAAAACGAAAATAATTATCATCGTCCGTCATTAACATATAAATTGTATGAGGTGACGAAAACGATTCTATTCAAGTTCACCGCTGCGATGATGTGATGAAAACTGACGACTCAGATCAACGCGTGACGTCCACGCGGTGATCCTGACATAATAATATTTATGAAGTAATTGTGAAACTCAGTCGGGTAGTTTTCGAGGGGAGATTTTCATTAAAAAAAATCTGACCATACATTATGTGTTATTACATTTTATACGTTTTACTGGGAAATTTTACGGCGTTCGTGTAGATTGCGGGTGGCGGTGGTTGAATGACATATGGGGTTGGTTGTGATAGATTCGATTTAGTCGTCAAGTTAATCGGAATAATAATAATAATACTTTATTCGTTTCGACGTGCGTTTAATAGGTATGTCGTACTGACGCCACTGATCGTGGTTTTTCACGTCATTGTGGCGATGTACGCTGTAAATTTATTAACCTTTTCGACGTTTAATGGCTTTCCGTTGCATCCGTTGAATGTGCTTTAATTATGAAATGATTGATGAGACTTATATGTTATTATGATGATACAAGTGAATATTAAACCCATATTATATGATGCAGACACACTTATGAAAATTAGACATAATATTAAGATCGTTATGAATTAAAAAAATATTGTCAAAATTATTTAAATCATCTCCACATATTTAAATTATTGTGTTTTACAGGCCGAGGACCTATACCTATTAACTAGTTTTTATAATATTATTTTGCTTTAATAGTTTTTTTGGTGTTTTTCATCCGTAAACAATTTCAATCGTATTATTTATAAATTTATTAACGTTGCATTATATTAGCAATTATTGGATGTAATATATTATGTAGTGTCTTACCGACTCGCCGTTTTTTGTTCAAACAAATAAAGTTATGTAGGAGCTATACCACAATAATCGAATTTATTTCAATAATACTGTTTATTTATTATACATGCCTCATTTGGATACTTTACTTTCGTAAATTCATAATATTGATAGTTAGATTAAGATAAAAAGTGTTAAAAAAACATGACAAAAGTTAAACTATCATTTTCTTAAAACCTGTGCCCCTATTGAAAAAAATTAGGTTATTTTTAAAGGCAGCATTATTGTGTCAGAAATGTATTTTTCGATAGTTTTTACTGTTTTTAGGGAATTTAATTCTAGATTCTAGCTATATTATATTATAAAATACCTAATAATAATAACAAATGTATATTATAAAGTATGTAAATATAATTAACTAGATCACTTTATATTATTTTATATTTTATATTATATTACTTATTACCAACATGTTGTTTTTCGTTTTACGTGTTTATTTTTATTATTCTTTTGCGCACTTTAAAAATCGTATTTTGATAGAAAAATATACAGATGTGATTTGTGGTGCTTATTTTGTTACTTTTTTTTACATAGATTCGTTGTTAATATTTAGGTAATATTTTAAAAGTATAGCTGCAATTATTTTAAAACAAAATTATTATTTTTAAAGTATTTTAAAAATAAACCTGCTTATATAAAATAAATATCAAGTTGTTATTAATCTTTATCCGTGGCTTATTTTAATATCATTTTGGAAATTAGTATACTTACATCAGTATAAAAATATTTTACTATAAAAAAAATACATCCATAATGATATTGGTATATTTATTATTTTTGCATTAAGCCGTCTCGATAGTTTTGTTCGTAAAGAAATAATAAAGTTTATTATTTTTAGTTTTAAAACAAAAATTTATGTAATAATGATTATTATTGCCGTTATATATATTTAATATATATCATTTTAGAGTAAAATAATTAGTCGCAAATATTTATTTCACTAAAAATATTATTAGACTATTTAGTAATAATATGCATTACAATATTCACAATTATCCGACTGTATTTGAACGGAATTGGAAAATCGGGAATTAAAAACTATTACTTATCATCTCATACTGAACCTCGATGGATCAACAAAATTGTATACTTATTCGTACTGATTAAATATAATTTACTGTACAGTTATAATTTTATAAATATCATATTTTGTCGTTCGACGGTGTTTAAAAAAAATCGACTCGCTATCCATAAAACCGTCAAGGCAATAAAATTCGAAATCCTATAGAAATATCGTTGTAATTTTATCGATAATCTATAATAGTGTGACTACAAAATATACTAATATTATTAATGAAATTGATTCGTATTAATGGTGAGTAGTATTTGCTAGTACGGCACCATTACCTCAATGTGCAAATAATATTATATATTATTTACCTATACCTACATTTTATATTATATAACCTAACCTAACCTAAGTACCGGAATTCCGTTTCTGGAATTTCTGTCGTCTGAGTCGATAACATCAACAATGATTTTCCTAGTCGCCGAAGCAATATGTGGACGGTGATAATAATATATACATTTCAGTGTACCTACGTCGCTGCAAATCGTTGTCGATACGTCTACGAAATGAACCGAAAACGGTTTTTGGTATAATGACGCCGAGGTAATACAATTATTACGCTCTAGTACATCGGTGAAATATCGTACACAACTATAGTGCTGTCGTTTATAGACGATTAACCCAACGATATTCCTGACAATTATTATGCGCAATAATATGTATACACTACGCATAATATCTGGGTTCGGTCGACATCCTAGTCTAAGTATAACACTGCCTGCAGATGTTCCGTCACTGTCCTGCGACGACCGCACGACATTGTCGCGGAAAATCATTTTCCATTAACAACAAATTGTCTATTCGTACCGAAATAATATATAGTGGTAGGTATATTACTGGGGTGCGTATTAATCGTATAATACATAATATACAGGATGACTCGCTCACCAAACATGCTTATCGTCTTTTTTTCTACAACTATGCGGTTATTTGAAATCTGATTTTCGAAATAACTAAATATACTTAAGACAATATTATTTTCAAATTGAGAATCCTTTTTTCACTAAAAGTTAGTTGATAATTTTTCTGAAAATTGGTATGTATCAAAATCAAAGTTCGAACGAGTAGTTGTTGAGTTCTTTAACTTTTTCTACCAGGATAATATACCATGATAATTGATAATGTTTTTGGAAAATATGGGAGCTATGATGATTTTAAAAATGTAATTATTTAAAATTATAACTTGTAAAAACGTATTATTTCGTTTTTCAATGTTTTGTAAAGAAGAAATAATAACTATACATTTATGCGTTTTAGAAGTTCTTTTGTAGTTCTGTCCATAAGTTAAAAGATTAAAACATGGTTGCGGCTCAATCAATGAGATAGCACGAATTTTGTATTACCACCGCTACAAGTTAGAGTTCCAAGAAATTGTGTTTAAACGTCTTATCAAAAAATACCATGAAAATTAAAAATATACTTAAAATTATGACTCGACTGTTTTAGTCATTTTAAAATACGAAATTATTATTTTTTTTATAACATAATTTTGAATTAAACGATCTGTTATAATTTGAACAATAAACTTAAGTGATGACTGATATAATTATATACGGATATGAATAACGTATTAAAAAGACCACCCCAGTGGAGAAGATTTATGAATGTTTCTTGAGAATCCAAAAATGTTGCCTACCACTACCATACATAGTATTTTGAAATCACATATTTGTTAATAAATAATGCACATAGAACGATACTTTGTTTTTATGGATAAGTATTGCCTATGATTATAAGTATTGATAGTTAATTTACAATATGACGTAAATACAGTAAAACATAAAATTAAAGTAAAATAATACTCATATAAGCAACTATATAGAAGTTCATCAAAGTAATCGAATACTTGAAGTGAGTTTTGTTTGAACAGTAAATTGTTAGCCAAATGATTAGTCTGTCGGAATTTTAAACTATAAGTAAACGGAAAGATCTAAAAGCTTTTAGATCGAAGAAAACATTTTCCGAAACAACCAATACTCAGTTTACATAATATAATATGGATATGTATTTCGTAAAGGAACATGTTTGGCAGAAAATATTTAATTTACCTTTAATAATATAAAATATTTCGTGTCACAATTATTTAATCGATTTTGTAAATTTTTTGTAAAAACACTTACACAACAATTAACAGCTTATGTTGTACTAATTTAGTGACAGAAATTAGTAATTACCCGGGCTTAACTTTTTACCATAATATCTCATTATAAATCATACTAACTATATGTAGATGTAAGGACGCGTGTAATATTGTGTTACAATATGCTACTACCTTTTAAAGTTTTAATACGATTTTTTTTTATGAAATATTGATTAGTTGATGTATTTGGCATCTGTGACCTTTGAACTTGAAGTGCTACGTGGAACACATGCCACGATGCCTGAAAAAAAACTTAGTTCAACAAAAGGAGAAAAAAAATCAGTGAGCCCGTTGCCAGCCACATTGGATAGAAGGGGTAGTTATGGATCACGGAGTATACTTCTCAAAGGACAGATGAGACACTTCAAAGAGATTGACGTAGTCGTGTTCTTATGCAGTCCCGTGTGAGTAAATTGAAAATATATGTTTTTACAAACTGGCTTCAGTTTTTTGTTAATTCTCTAGAGACGCTCTTCAAAAAAACATTAAGCACACATTGCGTTTGTTAAACAAATACTTGAATATAAAATTACAATCATTGTAGAACAGAGAATGTAAATACCTACTTCATAAATTATCTAATTATTAGTTAATGTCTTCACTCTTTGTATTGTTATTAACTTAATAAACTTCCAAACCTTTATCGTTGACATAGGCTCTTATAAAAGTATTATTAATACATAAAGGTAAATCACTTAAGAAATAATCGATTGAATTTTAATAATGACACGTTAAAATTTTCATAAATATTATTTGCTAAATAATTTACAACACTCAAAAGAGTTCTTATTCAAAAATCAGAAGTTTGAATCTCCATAGGATAGTTCTTAAGTATTACAAAATATTTCAATAATTTGAAAATGTAATTTTAATAGGTTTATTTAAAAATGCCAAATACGATTTTGAATAATTGTATTATTAAAAGAAATTAGTGAGTAACACGCGTTTACTGTTTAATAATCGCCCTGAATATTAAAATTATATGTTTTACTACGACATAAATGACTAAAATCGACGTGCTTATATATTAATTATCGATTTCAGAGTGAACAACTTGGATGAACTACAGGCCATGAGTCTTTTTATGAACGACCTGAACTTACACGGATTAAGCAGAGAACTGGTACTGGCCGGCTGGCAACACTGTTCCAGGTAAAATAATACTACATAAACATATTATAAATGTGTATGAAATATATAAATATGGTCCTTATATATTATTTAAAAATATCAAAAATAAGAATTTAAATGAATATGCATACTTAGTGAATCATCCATAATAAATAATATATAAACTGTTTTTATTAACTTTCATACCTGTATTACAGTAAAATTATTTACATAATTTCCGCGTTAATACGTATAGTAATAACTCATCTTATTTTTCTGGTACATTGTTTCGAGGAAATCATAATTTAGCAACGTCATCGATTTCGGAATTTTCGTAAAATATTTAAATTTGTCAAATTACGAAAGGGGATTATCATATTATATATATATATAAATATGTATACGTATTTTTAAATGGCGAACCCGCACAGAAACGTTCGATTATTATGATGGATTCGCGTGGAGTATAATATTATGATATATTCATACACGATTGGCATCTTGCAATATTTGGAATTTTGCTGAAGGCTTGTGAAATTCCATCGCTCCATTACTGAAAAATTATACGAACTTTGAACACCGGTAATGAAATATCTCGAATATTTATTTTTTAATATTTATATATAACCACAGAGTATTCCTGTATACCGCTAACGTTTTGAATTTATAAATTCGTGATTTCGATAATCTAACTGTCCGACGCCAGAATGGTTTTCGGTTTTACTCGTTGTACCCACGTACGAAATATTATGTCCTCTTATAACACCGTGCTGAAAAATAAATCGAAAATATTTTAAATTATATAAAATATACATACATGTAATATACTAACGCGCTGGCCGCAGTGTTTTACGTACACACACGAGTTATGCGAAACGTGTTGAGATAGCAAACCCGCACGGTGGTGTTTGATTATTATGATGGATTCGCTTGGAGTACAAACATAATATTTAAATAAAATGTCGAACGTGCGTCGCGTATCGCTACAGGGACTTAGAAAATATGATTCTGGGGCGAGCGTATTATCATATATTTTGTATTGTGGGGGGACAATGTCATTTTTAAATTCGAAATCTATGATGAATCGTTTTGTGTATTTTTTTTTTTAATAATAATAAGCTAGCAACTCTAGATATCTGATATTGTAATTTTGTAGTATGCTTTTGTGCGATATCTATCATCTGCAGTACGTTTGGCGAGTATTTTTTTACAAATTTTTAAATACTATTATGTTCTCTGCGAAATGCAATTTACGCGTGTACAAATTCCACTTCCATTTTGTATTGTGTTCTTTACGCGATTATGCTGTTAAGTACATTATTATACTTTTTTTTTAGCAAAAGTGAACATTTATAAAAAAAAAAAAAACAATTTGGATATTTTAGTAATGTTTAATTTTCGTCACCACACTCGCCATCCAGTCAGTTTGGAATTAAAAATCTAATAATAAAATAATGTTGTTTTATTTTTGAGTAGATTGTAGAAACTTATATAGTTACGGTCAAAGTGATAACTAACTTTACAGAACAAAAAAAGTTTACTGGGAAATATCCCGTTAACTCAAAAATAAATAAATTAAATGCACTTATATTATGTCGTGTGTATGATGTGTGACACTATGATATGTATTTTACGACATGTTGTGAGAGAATCGAGCATTACATTGATTTATAGGGACTTCATTGAAAGATTTAATTATTATTTCGTTTTATATCACGTGGAATATGTTGACTTTTTTAGGCTGGAACTTATGTTTGAAAGGGCGGAACAGTGGTCGCAGGATTTAGAAGACAACTACGAACAGTTGGACAAGTGGAAACGCAAGGGTGATTCGTTGTTATATTCGATGTTACCTAGAAGCGTCGCCGATCAGTTACAAAACGAACAGAGCACGATGAACACGTGCAAGGCAAATATCATATTTACGTATTACGCCCCCAGATTTAAATATACTAATTATTATACACCAGCGTTCTAATATCTCTCGAGCCTTGCTAATACCGGTGACCTACTCTATCTCTATCGATTGAATGTCACTTTGCCATGATTAATATATGTATAAATTTATTGTTTATTACATCATAATACAATTATAGGTACCTAATTACTAATAATTAATAATAAAACACTCAACAAAAACAAATTGAAAAAAAAAACGAGTAAACTTATAAAAATATAACTAAAAGTCAAAATTGTATGTTTATAAAAAATGACTCGTGAGGGGGGATGGGACGAATATAAATTATAATATTTAGTATCACCTCATTCCGTCAATCAATTCTCATTTATTTCATTCGGAAATTCAATCGTCCGCCGGAATCATTTCACATATAATTATTATTTATTTTTTCAAATGAGAAGATTATGCCGACTGTAAATACATTATTATTTACATAATGTATTACGTTATGCCGAGTATTGTTTAGATACTATACCTATGTGGCTATGCGTAATTTTAAAACCAGCACAGTCAAAATCCAGAGAGACCGTTTTAGCACTATACAGGATTATCGAAATTCGCAGTTATACTAAAACAACATGAACGGATTTATTTTATGTTTTGACGTTATTGCGAGGTCGACGCCCGACATTATAACAATTATTATTGTGAGTGCTCGGGGCGATTGAATATAATAATATTAATTGGTACTGAAGCGCCTGCGAATTATGAACCGATATATGTGTTATTTTATTTTCACACTATACTTAGAAAGAAATTAAATTCATAATGAGTACATTAGTGTAAAAAATTAATGAAAAAAAAAAAGATCATTGTGATAAATACTTGCATATCCTTAAACATGTTTTTGATTATGTCAATGATTGACTTATACGTGACTATATTTTTAAAACGTATTATGACCCAAAATTAGATATAAACAACATGGAAGGTATTAGCATTATGAAATAACTTACTAGTTTATAAGTAGGTATTTACACTTATAATATGTATTCTGAAAAGTACACTGACCATAATATTATCTATCTCGTCCATAAAATGTTTTTGTATTTATTACTCGATTAGTTGCTACGTAATCGCGTTAAGGGATGGCACTCTTGCTTCCATAACTATGATTTAAACTTGCTATAAATAATAATCAATTACTGGTTTACATTTTTTAAACATATTTTATTATTATATTCATATACGTCTTTAGAATTTATATAATAATGGCCAGGTTTTTTTTTTATATATAGGCTTTTAACTTGATATCTGTGATGTTTTGTGAAGTCGAAGGGCTAAGACCACAAGCAACAATAAAAGGAGTTATGGATGTCGTTGAATGTATGAATACCGTTTTCAGCTGTTTCGATTCGCTCACGGACCGATTTAATGTCTATAAGGTAATAAATTATATTATTTTTATTAGGGTTTTCGGTTTATCGGTAATCGTAGATCATACGGTATGCGTTAAAAATATATTAATAAAATTGAAATCGAAAAAAGAACAGGACGAGAAATAAACTCAATATTTTAATAATAATATATTATAATATATTTATGTTGTAAAAAGAAATCAATTTTTAGGCGTGCGTGCCACTGCATCAGTATAACCATAACGATATAAAAACCGTTAAAATATGTGTATTATATAATAGTACCTACGCGTAGTCACGATTTCAAATTTACGAAAAAAATAATGATTGATAATATTATTAACAGAAAAATCCGCGTGTTTATATTTTGATACATTCATATTATATTTATATCGTCTAGTACTCTATACGTGGTGCATACGACCGTATAATATTAATGTATACTATAAATAATGGCAATCGATAAAGCAAACCTGACGAATGATACTTCATATATTGTTTGTGTTTTTGGAATGCATAAACGCGTATTATAGGTATATAAAGCCGCGCGAGCCGTGCAAATCGCGTGGTTTGTAAAATTAATACGATAATCTGAGACGCTTATGTTGTCCCCGCTGTTGCCGTGTAACGTTTAATTCAATTCGATATGGTGTCTGTCACGTTTTCCGGGGTGCATATTAATTACATTTCGTTCGCTTATTTTCCCGAAAACAGGTGGAAACCGTGAACCAAGTGTACATGGCCGTTAGCGGAGCTCCCGAGTACACGAGAGAGCACGCGCGCAACGTCACCGACCTGAGCTTAGAGTTTGCGGAAAATATTAGAGACTTGCAGTTTCCGTGCAATATTAAGATCCAGATCAAAATCGGTATCTAAACTTAATATAATATTATATGTTTTATAGTCTGTTCGAGTTGAGCTTAGATTTATTGGTTTAATGATAATCGCTGCCATCGCCGTCATCGTTATTACTTATTAATATTACCCCGGTTACCCCAAGCTTACCTAAAACAGGTATTAGGTACCAGTGTACCATTATGGAATAAATATTTTTTTTCAGTAAACTTTTCGTTGTTATATTACGACATTTACGGCGTTTCTTATAGTTGTACTCCCTGAGAACGGAGATATTCATCCCACGTAAACAAAATGATATAACTAGGGTTAAGTATACTAAAATAAGACACAATGTGTTCAATAATGTATTGATTAGTTAAGCACGAGTAGGAATTGAAAAATGACTTATGTAAAAATAATAACAATATATAATAATAATAATAATAAAAAAAAATATTATTATTATTATTATTATTTAAGATTATTAAATATTATAAGGTTTAGGTTTGTTCGATAAATTCGGGTGTATTATTATTGCTACTTCCCCTATTAGACCTTATTAAACACATATCCGGTATGCATTTTTCATGATTTGAAGTGTTTGGTTCTTATAAGTTATTATTTTTGGATCGATATTATACTAATGTATTAGTAATAGATAACATCTATCAGTGTTTATGATATAATTGTTTTGATCATCGTCAATAACTTTTTTAAAACTTAGTACGTACTTTATTAGGGTAGATCCACAATTAATGAGATGTAAACAATTCTTTTATTTGTGCTTACTAAAAGACAAATAAATAACTTTTGGGTTTATTAATAGTTTTTGTAGAGTTAATATATAAAAAATAAAATTATCGATTATGTTAGTTACGTATAGCATTTATCATAATTTAGTGGTTTATAATTGTTATAAATTGGGCTGTTGATAGGCACAAACTCCACATATGTTTTATCTTATATAGTTTACACAGTAATTTTGTATAAATATAAAATATGCATAGGCATTCATTCGGGCCCCGTCGTCGCCGGAGTTGTTGGCATGAAAGTTCCGCGTTACTGTTTGTTCGGGGACACCGTCAACACGGCGTCTAGGATGCAAACAACCAGCCAGGTAAACGATGAACTGAATTTCGAAATTCAAAATCTGTACATGTTTTTATGTATCTACGGATAATACTACCGTTGTATCTACTGCCTGCTCGCACCCATCACTAAGTCGTAATGGGTCGGTGGGTTTATTCGACTTTATTGTGTATTTCGTTTATTTTATCTGTTCAGCCAGGAAAAATTCATATCTCTATCACGACCAAGCGACTTTTGCCACAAAATATGTATAAGTTGACGTCAAGGGGACTCGTGGCGGTTAAGGTAAGACACACAATAACAAAACAGTTTACGGCATACGCATATTATTATCGAGAAACTATAAGAAGTTATAATACTGTTTTTATTTTCAGGGGAAAGGTAAAATGGAAACGTTTTGGGTCGAAAGAAAACCCCAAAGCCCGCAAATGGAAAAACGTCACAGTCTTTGATCGTTTGAAATCGATTGTTTACTTTAATTTTATAATAATTATATTACCTAATAAATATCGTGTCTGTTTATATTGTTTTCTCAACATCAATGAATTGTTTACACCGACTGAACGTTTTAAAATACTCGTAAAACGATTACAATACAATTTACATGAATATGTCGTTCGAAATATTATTAGATATACCTATAATGTTAATAATTCAGGAAACACGTTCACCGCCATTGCGATCTTTACATTTTGATATTATATATAATATTACTGCACATTGCGATCTTTGGTATTCGGAAAAACACAGGTTAGTAAAATATTTAAATGTACCATTGGTACGTATACCTGCGTCTAGTACGTATCTTTCATAAGCCACTGGACGGTTTATGTAAATTAAATTTATTAAACTATCGTGTTCGGTCAGAAATGTAAAATGCAAAATTTAATTTGCTAATATTAACGTGGTTAATTTCTATGATAAACGGTCGCATAATATTTTGAAAACATATTATCATCGTTATCCACGTGTTCGCACGTCATTGCAGTCGTAACCGATAGTACTTCTCAATCATATTATAGACTATTACATTTTAAAACCCTTTAATGCTACAAAAGCGATAATAATATAACGGAAAAATTTGAAAATTGCCGTTCAGATTAACAGTATAATTTCTTAACAGCCTGAAAAAATCAACTTCCAATGTTATGAGGGGCCAAATCCACGCACACGGTTGTTAACATCGACTAATTCTTACAGTGTTATTTTAATAACGTAATTTTTTTTTGCACTTGTATTGTATTGCAGAGAAAAATTAAATTGTGTGTACAACTGACGCGGAACTAAACGAACAATCAAAATAAAGAACGGGTAATTAATAATGTTTATGTTATATTGTTTATTTTGGTTCTTTAAGCTCAAAATTTAATGTTCTTATACTCAATAAAATATATATTATATTGATTAATTTTAATGATAATGGTAGTAATTTTGTTCGAAAGATAATTATCACAACAAGATAGATCTGGTAAGTTAAATTAAAATCGACAGCCAAATAAAACATTTCATTCTTAAAACTTCAATTTCTCTTGCATTCAGAATTTTCTGTGAATAAGAAATTGTTTGGAAAGTTTTAAGCAAAATGCCTTTGTTGAAAATGAAAATGGTTTAAAACGTTCTTTATGTTTGAAATAACATAGACATTTTAGATTATTTGTTAGTTTTAACATAAGAGGTTTTATTACGATAAAATACTATTAACGGTAATACACAATTCAGCAAATGCAATTTTAAATACAACAGTCTTGTGGAAGTTTTAGAGTATTTAATTAGACTTTTGATTATATTCTATGGTGTGCAACGCCTATACAGGAAAATACGTATTACCGATGAAATCAAGAATGTTCTGAACGTTAACTTAACTTGACTAACTTAATTTTTTTTTTAATAACTAGCCCACTATTGTGTTACTTGGCTAACGTATCACGCAGAGAAGAAAGGCAACTTATCAATGTTAATTAGTTGTCAGCGTTTTTTGCAATAAGTCAAAAACAATAATATTATAAAGTTCTAATAGTTCTACCCGAGACACGAAAATAACAATAACAAAACTCTTCGTTTCGTTCGAATGCAACCGTACCATTACGTTTGTCATTTGGGAAACCGCGTTGTTTTGTTAATATTGTCATGCACCATAAAAACTACTTACATTTAATGAAATGAGAAAGAGCACCCTTCAGTCCGATATCGAGTAGGTAGTTATGTAGGTATTGTATCGAATTTATTATCAATAATTTCGGGTAGAAAATTCGGTTCGTTTTTCGGTTTGCACATAACAATATATTTTTATAAATGTTAAAACAATAGAATAATAATAACTAATTAATTTCTGAAATAATATTGTGGCTGAAATTCGACGGGCACATGTCCCGATTAATATTTATAATGGAAATATTAAATAAATTTATTGAGAGAACTGATTTTGTAAAGGCTATGTAGTGGTGGTACTTATTTTTGCCGTGTAAACCGTAACAATACCAGGCGCGTTCACATAAATCAATTATGAAAATAAAAAATTGTTCAAAATGTAAAACGATAGGTTGGAGTTTTATACATTTACATTTATCTTAATTTTGATGATAATACACGATATGTATACATATTTGATCGTATAAAATACTTTTCGTGATCAAACAATAAGTAACTGAAAAACGTGAAACTATTATAGAACTATGTGAATATTCTGTTGTATATGGTACGTTCAATTTTCGTTTTATTATTATAACCATTAACACTCGAAAAAGAATCTTAAAATTGTGTTTTAATTTGCTACATAATAATATCATGAACAAATATAGTTATAAATCTGCACAAAAATAATCCATCAAGTCGCTGGTATAACATTATACAAAGCACCTACCAAATTGAATTTTAAAATAAAAAAACGAATTAGTACATGAAAATTATATATAATCATCTCCAAAACTTTTGTTAAGGTTTAAGAACTTGTGATTTTATCAAAAATTGTTTTAACCAGGCGCGACATTCAAACATGATTATAGGTACCTACATCAATTATTTATAATCGAAGGGTCGCGATGAAAATTGTAAGTGGTAGAAAGTTTTGACTTTTTAGTGTTGATTTCTTTTTTTTTAAACTTCATTTTATAAAAGTTTCTAGAATATTGGGTTTAAAATTATTTTATAGAAAGTGATGAACGATGGCAATAAGTAAATAAATTTTAATTTTTTTAGATTCAAGCACGGTAATATTTTTTTTCGTGAGTAAAACATGTAACACAAGTTCACTCATAAGTTCTTATAGCAACCTTAAAAAAAAGATAATCAAAATATACGAGAAAGTTATTTTAGATAATTAAAAACTACTGAAATAAATACAATTTATATAAAATGAAAAATTGTATATAAATATATAAAATATCATAATTCATATTATATTGAAATATTCAGTTGTGTCGTTTCACGTGTCATTCCGACTTATTTTTTTTTTTATAGTTATTTATGTTTGTTTTTTTCAATTATTATTATTTTTAAATATTATTTTGCATTTACAATATTTCTGTGATCCTGCCTTAAAGTTACGTTAGAACCTTTTCTTCCTTTTCTAATAACATTGTACTAATGTCCATGATTTTTTTAAGTTTAATTTAGTTTTTGGCATTTTAAAATATTTTCCCGGAAGCTAATTTTGCATTATTCATATATTATATTACACTCAATTATTTACTTTTTATAAGTTTTCATTTAAAAAATAATTATATTTTTCGTAATAAACTTAGTATAGCTATTACTTGAATAGGTTTAATTCAAAATATATTTTCTGCAATATCTGAGTCGTATTTGAATAATTATGCATTGCTTAAATTTAACTAGAATGCAGGATATTGATAAATGGTCAAACAATATGTCAGTTTACATAATCGGATCCTATGCATACACGTACTGAAGTTAAGATGTTTTTTTTTTTTTTAAATTATTGTAATTTAAAGTTTACTAGTATAATTCAGCAATGTTACATAAATAAACAAATAATATTCAATGATTAAACTCGTATAATGTACTATGCTATAATTATGTCAACTTCAGTTTTTCATCAACCCTCATTATCAAAAAAAATTGTCTCGGGAAACTACTTTATTTGTTTCATCTTGAGTATATTTTGGGCTTTTATAGGCCATAAATCCATGTTTACATTGAAATTTAATAGAACAATATCTATGTCGCATTTTAAACTTTGTTAAACATAAACTAATAAAAACAAAACACTGTAATATTAAATTTAAATTTAAAATGTTCATAATATATTTTAATCATTTTATCTAATAAATCATTCGTATTTTTAGCGATGTAAATAATGTCTTTAACATAAATATTATTCAGTTTATTTTTTCCTTCAGACATAAAAAGGTATACACTAATTATTATTTGTATTTGTCCACTGACTATATTATATAGTACCGAATCACAACGTTGAGCCGATAATCAGTAGGCTGACGGGATATCAAGCTTACAGGTTATATATTATAGATAAAAAATAAAATTAAAAATATACTACTAAAGTATAATTAAATTTATTATTCGTTTTTCTATTAATATAACTGTCAAAAAAAAAAAAAAAAAATACATTTATAGTTTTATATTATAAGTTATAACTTTTAAAAATCTATAAGGGTCCTATTAGTATTAATAATATTTTTAGCAGCATTTTTTGGATATTTTCGATGCTTTGGTTCACCTGATAGTATTAATTTTAATTGACCTATTTAGTTTTAATTATGAATAAAAAAAAAAAAATACGCAGGTACGTAATATTATCTTAATAAACAATGTTCGTTGAATTTTTCCATTTACATAGGTCTTATCAAACCAATTTTAAATCTCGATTGATGTAGGTACTGTTTTATTTCATTCAATGCTGCAAATATTTCATTTGACGGGAAAATGCTAATGCATAAAATTTAGCACCATTGTGAGCTAAAATGTTCACCAGTTCTATACTCGGTAGCTAATCCATACGATTGAATTAGGTACATAAGTACTTAAAAATATATTACTAATAATTACTTCTTGTAATATTCGTGTACAGGTTTATCACGTGTCGAGTGTGCTCGTTATTTTTTTTTCTCTCGAAAATCTGTAACCGTTGTCCCGTGTGCTTTGGGCGTATCGTTATAATGTGTAACGTTAAAACGTATAATCTGATGTGCCACGAAGTGTATTTACACCATCGACACTATCAGTGGTAGCCGTAGCATTACAATTAATAATACTGTTGGCTCGTCGACCGCCGGCTCGGGGTTCTTAGTCCCTGCAGTTCACACACGAAAATCGTATACGCTTTTATATGAAATTGGAGGGGTTCGACATCGGCAACAATTTATACGTGTGCAATAGTGTTTGCGTATTTAATAGTTATATTACAGTGATCGACAGCGTAGGCGACTGCAGTGATTCACCGCCGATTTACAACAAAACAGTCCAGTCTAGTCTAGTATAGTATAGTATAGTATAATGCGTTAGATTACAAACAATTTTCCACGTCCCAGTGTCTACGCGTGAGATGAACGTTTTCGCATTTTGATTTCTTTAGATGATTCATACTAGAAATACCTGATCAACCGTTAGTTACAACAAAAAGTTTCAACCGCTTTGGTAGAATGAATCGATGTACGCCGTAAGTCCGTTTTAAATGTTTGGATTGTAGTATTAGGAAATGACATCGCATAATACGTTTTTAGAATATAAATATATTTGTTTATTTTTGACTCGCCAGTTGTACATTTATATAATATAATGTAATAAATAATAGTAATAATAATAATAATAGTATTGCGATAAATTATTTCATCAATAAATACAATTATAATAATAAATAATAATAATAGTGTTGCGATAAATTATATGATCAATAAATATAATAATAATGATACGATATCGATTATAATAGCGAGTCGCGATAATGTGAGATCCAAATAAAAGTTCATCCTGATGTATGTGTGCGTTCTGCAAGTTGAGTACTGCAGCTACGGTTGGAGATGAATTATTCTGACGGAGTGTAAACGTTCGAACACGGACAGGCGTCTGCAGTATGGTTGGCCACCCAATTCAGGTATCTGTTTACACGGGAGTACACACCGGGTCGGTTGGCTTGGGCGCATCCTTCTCCCCAGGATACCACTCCTGGAAACACGCACGCACAAAAAAATTAAATCGAAAGTTTTACCGAAATGTTCGTATTTCGATGAATAATTATTTGTACTGCACTCACCGACTATGTGGTAAGCCGTGTTGTTGGCGATGTGCATCGGGCCGCCGCTGTCGCCCTGCGAATACAAACGGAAAACGCAATTTAAGACCCCGGTAAAGTACTTGGTGATATTAAATATATAAAAAAAAAATGGCGATTGCCATGACCGAAAATCGTCAACGATCGGTGTCAAAGGCAGTGAAAAATTTGGCGCTTCAAAGTCCCTGAACTCGAACTGGTACAGGATTTCTGCCTGTGTATACGCAGGTAACATTGCGCGAACATTTCCTGAAGCGCACAACACATGGCGATGGGTATAATATTATAAATGCTATTCCGTATTTTGAAGTCGTGATAGCGTTCGTCAGTTTGTTATAATACCTGTGGCTGCGGGGAATCGAGCGAAAACTTTAACCGCGGCACGCCGATTTCGTTAATTAAAATTATTCAATTATTTTGTTATCATTATAATTACTGTATAAAATAATATTATTACGCCGTGAGCGCTTTTTCGTATTTGCCAAACGTTTCTATGTTTCGGCAGCAGGTTTCGTTGTAATATCGTTGTTCTTACTAGGTAGGTACTCGGTGTATAATATTATTTATTATTATTATTATTATTATTACACAGTTGTAAATCTGAAAACGTCAGATTCAGCCGTGCCGAATGCGATTCGCAGCCACGACGTATATAAGTATAACAAAAATAACATACACGCGCACAGGAAGCGCATTAATTATAAACGCGAATCGGCGAACCGCGTTTTCTTCTCGAAACTTACCCAACGAACTTTGGGCGGCCGCGAGTCGGATTTCAAACGCTTTTCGAGGAACGGTGATCGTGACTTACGGGCGTTCATAACCGTGAACATCCGTCTCGGTATAATGTGACGACGAGACGCGCAAAATAATTATCACGGTAATAATAGCAATAATAATATAATATTATCGCTTGTTCGTAATATCAAAACGATATTCGCTCGTTCGTTCTGTTCGTGACGCGTCGGAAATCATAAACCACCCCCAACCAACTAACCTCGCGGCGCGCGTACAAAAACCGTAGTCATCGTTTCCTGTATAATAATTAGACACGGGTTTCCTCTAAACCGTTTGCATCCGCGGCAATGGCGTAATTATTCTAACGGTGTAATCCGTTTTAGGTGAGCTCCCCCCACCCCCGCACTGTAAACGTTACTTAAAATTATATTTTAACGGGAAAAACATTCGATTGAAGAATATCATTACTTGGCACGAGTCCTTTTTGCCTTCCGAATAACCGGCGCACATCATGTTGGCCGTAATGCGTTTCTCGTCGTATTCCGTCTTCTTGCAATCGTCGTTGCTCATGATCGGCACGTACACTTCGTGCAATACCTGCGACGACGAGCCTCCCTGTTTCTTCGCTCCCCAACCGGTGATGACGCCCTCGTAGCCAGCGAAACTCTTGCCTGCAACGGAAAACGGTCATATATATATTTACGTGCACGTCGCGACCTCGTCGTCGGGTACGACCCCGAGCCGACCATAACCCCGATTCGAATACGTTACCTTCGACTGGCAGACAGACCGGATTGATTCCGGTGTTGGATCCGAATTCTACCCCATCGGTGTCCATACGTAACAGTGCGATGTCGTTGTTGTAAGACGTCGGGCTGTAACCCTTGTGTTTGACCACTCTCAATACTTTGAAGTCGATGTGTTTAGCTTCTTCTGTATCGCTACGATCGTGTTCCAAAAGACGCACGCCGATGTTTTTCGCTTCGAACCTGTGTTAAAAATCGTACGGAATATGTTAATCGATATTTTTTTAATATATAAGCAACGGTTATGTTGTATAACATGTATAGGTATGAGTACTCTGTGAGAATATGTACGGGTAATCGAAAACAAAAATATAATCCATCAAGTCACAGCTGTAGGTAAATAATATAATTATATAACGCGATAATAGTACACAAATTTAATTCCGAACGAATTTTAAAAAATCGTTTTGACTAATGGAATATTCTGGAACATTATGTTTAAAATTAAATTATATACTTTAGAACTTTCTAAGATTTTTTTTTTTGCATTCACAGAGATTTCGTAGACATTTTCCCCGGATATCGATGATCGATAATCATTATAACTCAGTCGATCTGTTTTAGACGCCTCACTCGATGGAAATCGTATGGACTTTTTAAAAGCTTTTACAAAATAAAAGTCTTTGGCGGATTGCTAAGGTATTGCTAAGGCACCCCATTGTTAGTGAAAGTCCATTATTATGTTTGTCGTCGTTCGAAAATGTGTTTTACGAACCGCTGTAGCGTCAAAAATTGAATATACTTACCCGTGTACGCAATGGGCGGCTGTCATGACATATTTGTGATTGATTACTGACGCGCCGCAGTAGAATTTTCCCTTGTACGTGAGCATGGCCATCCACGGGTATTGGTGCACGTACGTGGGGGTACCGCCGACGATTCTGTTTTTCTTACCCAAAGCTCCGCAAGCTTGAATAACAAAAAAAATACGTGTACATTAGGAACGCGGTGATAAGTATAATAATACGAGGTGCAGTGGTTTCCCGTTTTTTGCAGTGACTATACGTGGTTATCCTTAGCGGAAAAACACCGTGGCCCGCCTTGTATTCGCGTAAATTTTATACGATGAATACGAATATTAACGATCGACTTGTAACTATACCGTTTCAGTAGGTACTTACTGCATGGGGTGCACGTAGACTGATCGATTGGCGTTACTGGTGGCTCTGCGGCGGGTTCTTCGTTGTGGCTAATGATGCCGATGATGTTTTGCCACCAGTTGACGTAATCCGCAAACGCCGATTGACTGAGATCGCCGGGCTTGCCAGCAGTGTAACGGTCCGTGATGAGTACCTTAAAAATAACATACACACACACACACAGGTGTCAATAAAAACAGCGAAAATATATCGCCGAAATAAATCATTAATCGGTTCGTCATCTCCACTCACCGGTGCCCGCTGGCAAGAGGGTCCGACTAGCGCCGCGACGGTCAACACACACAAGACGTTCCACATGGTCGGATATTATGTATGTACGGTGGTTTCTGAAAACGCGACGGATGACAATTTCGCGTTGTAGGTACGATGTAAATACAAAAATCGAATAAACGTTCGGATTTCGGATGCAGACGGTGAGGTGGTGTGTCTACTGTTCGATTGGATGAACTGTACTGATGATTAACTCGCGACGGACGCGAGTATTTATATCACGCGACGCGGAATTTTTTTTTACGCCGGTTTTTCGCGTCGCATATCGCGATCGCGCGCATCGCGTCCGCGTATGATTTCGACCAATACCGAGGTCATGGTCGGCTCCGGGCCTTGCCGGCCGGCCGTCCGCGCACCGGCAGATGTTAATAATAATAATAATAATAACGACGGCGATGGCGGCAATGTTAATGACGACGGCGATGATTGTGATAGTGGATGAGGCGCCGGCCGGGTGTGAACGACGCGAGGCTTCCGCAATGTGGTTTATGTGCTGATAACGCTGTCCGACACGGGTCGGGTGAGCATGTGTATCAGCCACTACCGCGGTTTCTAGGTCGCGTTCTAATTTCCACACACCAACCGTGCCGGACAAACGATAAACGCCTATACACGCGGACGAATCTATGCATAGATTTCGGCGGAATCGGAGTGAATCATGGGGGAGGAAAAAGAACCGATTGAGAATAATGGATCAGACGTATCCCACATGTTTCGTCGTATATTATTACGGTGACATCATTCGGTTCACTGTCACGTCCTCTAATGTCGTTACGTTCGCGGGTGTAATACGCGCAGTTAATAACCCGCGATGGTCTACAACAAGCGAGCTTCGCACGACCCATAGCCTAACCTAGAACGGTCGAAAAAATCACGTGTATTTTGTGATATCAATTCAAGGATGGACGGGTTGATGGTTCTGTCTAACCAATATACGCACTGAATCGACATCGCAAAAAACCAAACTTGGACACTTATCTATAAACAATATACCTAATATTATATCTAATCACGGTGTTATATTTATATCTTCTAAGCACACGTTGCACTTTACTGTTGTCAGTAGTCAGCACTACACTATGGCCATAGTCTGTAGAGAGAAATATCAACATAATATTTCTGTGGTTCAAAATCGTCTTAAATCGATTAGTTGAGAATGTATTATGATGTTATTTTTAAATCTAAAATATTAAAGTTATAATAAATTGAAACCAGACTAATAAACTTTGAGTAAACAATTATATTGTTAGGATTTTTTTATATTATCATAAAGTAACTAATAATCAACCAGTAAATCTAAATTACTCTAGATTTTCATTATATTCCTATAATATAAGCATAGATATATTGATAAATATAGGTTTATATAGCCGGATAATTTTTAGCTAATTAAACGGATTCATTGTGTATCAATGTTATTTAAATTTGCTGGCAAACGAATAAAAATCGATTTGTATTTTTTTTAAAAATACAAATTGTCACAAAAGATTAAAGTTTAAAAAAGTAATTATTATCATGGGATAACATAATAATAATAATAATAATAGCACTATAGTAATAGTACTAATATTAAAATCGATAAAAAAAAATAATTATAAAATAGGTGTAATATGTATGGTGTTTATCGTTTCTACTATTTGTTATCAATCGACCTAAACATATAATTCACAATTCTTCCGTTGTTTTATCTCGGATTTACTGTTTTGTTTCTCATTAAAACTTAATATATTGTAACTTTATATCTAGCATTAAATATTCTTATCTAAATCGTGTTTTTTTTTCGTTTCTACGTAGATAGTCGGTTTTCCCATGTTGTGTAGCGCTAATATTTTCTATCGACCCCTAGCTAAAACTTGTATTTCAAACACCGTGTTTGGTTGGTTGTGGTCAAATATCTGCGGCGTTCCAATTTGTAGCTAAGGTAAACGTTTTTACTTATTACATAAATTCACAATCCATGAATATGACAAATTTAGATATTTTAATATTTAACATTATATATTATTAACTTCCGTGGTGCTTTAACGCCAACAATACAATATGAGTTAAACCAATTTTGTTAGGAACTAAATTAAGAGAATAATCTAGTTGCTACATTTGATTCAAAATTTCTATTAAATGTTGATCACGATAATGATTAATTTTCTCTAATTTTCTATATAAAAACGTTTTAAAATTGTTGTATTTATTTTGAATTACCTACGTTATACATTTATAAATGTCATTTAAAAAAATAAGGTGTTTGGCGAATATAACATTATACACAATTTTTAACAACTTTTTTATTATGATTTTTTGAACAAATAAATTTACTCTAAAAGATATACATTTATGTATCTAACATGTAGAATTCATGCTTGAATGCGTTAAAAATATTTATTTGTAACGGACACTAGTTATGGCTAAATTCATTTAATCATATAACATCTTTAATAGAATATAAAACAAACACGCAATACGTAGTGTAGTTTATGTCTCATTTAATTGAAGGTATAATATTTCGAACTACGTAAATTGTAATAGGCGATGCAATTAGTTATGTCCAATTTTACTCATTCATAACTCATCAGTATTAATATATGACATACATATTGTCTAGCCATGCAAGCTGCGTAAATGTTTTTATGTTTTTTTTTTTTTTTTAATCTAATGGGTAATGACATTTAGCACACATTTTTAAAATCGTGTCAATTATTCAGAACTTTACTATAAATAACTATAGGTAAAATGTATACAAACAAATAACTACAATATTTTAAATAAGTAATTATCTAATTACAAAACCATAGCTTGATGTGGATGTAAATAAAATAATATGTTAGATACATCTTAGTAGTCGTTATAATAACGATGATATTTGTATAAACGATAAATAATACCGTTGTTACAGCTCGTCACACCGACTCGATTCAACAATATCACCAATAAAAAATTACCGCACAAAGCCTTAAGGGTTTAAGTCACGGATTTGTGGAAAAATGAAATTAATAATAAATTGCAGGTTATAAAATAATATTGTATATTTAATAAATCAAAAATAAATGACGGGTTTCGTGTAATAATCGTACACAGTAAAGACAGGGTAACTGGTGGAAGTATATGACCTAAATATCTTTGTACATTATATTTTTATCGTATATCATATTGAATACACTCGTTAAATTTTGTATTTTACTTGTCATTTTTGTGTCCAATTTATATATACTTATACTATTTAGTAAATAGTGCTTTATACTACGTACGGGTCTCCGAGTTTATACGAGTGAATCATTATCTATATGCATAACGTCCGCGCAATCCGATAGCCGTTACAACTTCAGATCGTAAAAACGAAATCGTTGCAAGTTATGAAAAATATCGTAACTCGAATAATAATATTATTGTACACGATGGACGCAGGCAAGTGCTACGTACGACGCAATAAATTTTGGACGTCATCCTTTTTAACGATACTATAAAATATAAACTTTATACAACTTATATATCTTATCGAACGACGAATGCGTATGTATATTTTGTAATAATAAATAAAATGCTCTTTTTTTATTTATTTTAACATTTATTTAGTTATCGGAATAGCGACAGTCAGTAGATATTTTATTGACAATAATGACGATATGGGCACAATTTGCATATTTCACGCATTTTTTAATTTTACCTATGATAAGATTTATATGGGTGTTCAAATATAACACACTATAGGTATTATGTTAGATAGAGCCTTGGTTCTCAACCATCATATTTGATTTTGCTTAGCATGCGATAAAAGCTTATCATTGGTATAATAGATTATCACTTGTTTATGATTAATTAATTCTAAAAAAAAATAGTGAACCGTGAACATTTTCAAACCTTGTAGATGGTACGCGTATATTTATGGTAAGCAAAATAACGAGAAGAAACTAAACGAATTTCGTAATCTGTCGAATGGAGAATGAAGCAAAAATTATTCATCAAATTTGAATGCAGAATAAACAAACTTTCAATATTATATACTATAAAGTATTATAAAGTGTTCTATTTAAATCATAAATAATTTGATACAATTTGAATATTATATTGTTTTGTAATTCCAAAAATAACATAGGCAGCAATCTAATAATTTATTAAACTGTATGATTTTTTGCCGAAACAGTTATTTTTCATTATTGAAAGACATAAAAAAGTAACATAAAAAGAAATATCGAGGTTTTTCCATTTCCTATTATTATAGTCCTAAACTTAAAGTATGAATTTTATTTATAGACAGGTAATAATTTGATTATTTTGATTTAAAATATTACTTAAATAACAAAATTAAAATACCTTCATGATTAAAAGCGGAGCGATGAAAATAATGTGTGGTTTTTATAATGTTTATCATAATTTTTTGGGTTAGCGAAAAATCTCAATTTTTAACTTTGGAGATAGTTTCTAGTACCAAAGTGGATCTAGTTATAGTATTTTACGATCAAATGTAAAAATTAATCAATTATCGATCTCCAAATTTCAACTTTTTATATTGTTTTAACAAATAAGAAAAATGGGTAACGATGTGACAACTTTATATATTGTAATGAATGATGTTATGAAAAAAATAGGCATTTTAAATAGGAAATATACTTAAACTAAAACAAAATATACAAATAGTTTTTAAAGATAATATTTGCATCATCTAGTCGTTTACTTAAAAAATCACTTTGTAAATACATTAATTTTATAATATGCATTACGCAATATCGATTTACTAGGTCAAAAAAAAAGTAATGTAAAATATTTATTTGGTTAAGTACTCTAAACTAAAAATTAATTTTCAGAACTTATAATTGTTCATTTTAATTATCCGTTAAACTGTCTAGAATTATAATGGAGCGACGATTTTAATCAATTATGCCTATATATATTTAAAAACAAATTGTCATGCGTAAATATTTAATGTTTCATTTTACATTATTATCACCAGGTTTAATAATGCGTGTTCAATTTTTTTAAATTATTTCAATTTATGTAAAAATTAATTTTATGTGTAAAAAAATGGAGTTATTGTAGTAGGTTAAGTATAACGCTTGTTTAATCGTTTTATTTCATATCACAATATTTATAGTATTTTCATCATATTTTATTTTTTGCAATTAAAACTCGCCTATATATTAATGTTTGCGTCATAATTCATAATTGTTATTATTCAAATTCATCAAACATGATTCGTGGAAACCTACAGTAATTATTTCTACAAAGTCGGTACACACGTTATAACAGCTTTTTCCATACACAAACAACATATTAGAATAATAATATTCATGGTCAAGATATACTTAACAGGTAGATAATTATTTTGAAAAGATTTCCAAACAATATGCCTTGTTCGTACTATTAACAATATACGCTTTTAAGTAGAGATAAATCTGAGTATCAGGTACATCGTTTTACGTCAGTGCATAAAACAAAAATTAAAATATAATGTAAATATAGTTTCACGGAATAATTATCGAAACGTTTAAAAATCTATTTTAGACACAATAGTTGTGCCGGGTTCGTAAAGACAATAATGCGAATGGGGTCAAACTATTAACACAATTACATCACCGTCGTAATATTATGTTTGGCAAAATCGGTGTTTCTATATTATATTTTTTAAAATGTATTAAATATAAATATATAACCACTGGATCGAACAGAATTATTTACGGGCAATAATAATAATTGTACCTACATTTTTTGGTTACAGAATTTCGAAGGTAATTCTTTAGAAATGAATTGTGATAAATTGCTGATAACAATCGCACAAAAAACAAAACGTATACTATACTTACTTCCTTTCGAACAAAATAAATGTACATAATATGTTTTTTAGGCTATTACATATTTTAGTAATACGCGGTTTTTTTTCCTAGTGTAGGTAGGTGCATAATGCGCATTAATCAGCTGTCTAGCGTACCGATATCCATAATATTCTTGTATACCTATACTTGGACGCGATATTTGCATTGTATAATGATCGCGTCCAAGGCCGTAGGATTTTTCGCAGTTATATGGGGTGCATGGAAAACTAGAAAGAACGCTATTTTAGCCAATAAAAAATAATTTGAAAATGTTTCTTAAATTTCCAAAGAAAAGTGTGTATCTATATTTATTAGATATCTTACAATATTACGACTACGCTTATTTGTATAAGGACAGCAAAGATAAACATTATTCGGACTTATACACAGTACTGCACACGTATAAAACTATATGATATATTATTATGATTAATTAGTATTTTCACATGAAAAACCAATCTTTGCGCATCTACGTAAAATTTGAACAAAACGTGAATATGTATGGGGATTTTGTATTTTTTATTTAATTAAAAAATATTCACAACTTGTGTTCATACGTCACAATAAACAAATAACATGTATATTATTTAAATATACACTATAGATAAATTGTGGTATACAGTGAAGAGGGAGAGACTATCAAGTGATAGAATCAAATTAGGTTTTTTTTTGTTTATAATTTTTTTGATTATTTTACTTGTAATAAGTATGTCTCTGTAATATTTTATGTTTCGTCAACAGGTACAATTTTTAGCTCGTGTAATCCTTGAGATTTGTAATACTAATAGATTTTTATGAGTTTTTAGCAATACGGAGATCAAAGGAAAAAGTACGATTATTATAAATTGTTTTTATAACTCAACCGACATTTTATCATAGGTATGTAATATAAAACAAAAAAAGTTGTTTTATTATTCAAAATTTGAACTTTAAAAGTAAAAATGATTAAAAGTGACTATAATATTCAAAATGATGTATTCACATATATGTTCAGCTCGAATTTTACATAATATTGTGCCGTTCTTAAAAAAACTTGTTAACACGGCAAATTTGAATCGTTCCTCGCATAAAAATAAGAACTGTTTTAATATGGATGTGCAGGACATTCAAGTAATAATTATATTATATCTAACGACGAGCCGCGTAAGACCACCAGTCGTCATCGCAGTGCATCAGAAGTAACGTTTCAGAACATTATATAATGATCGTATTTAGTAAGTGTACCGTTTAATATTCCGGACGCGTTCCGTCGACAATGTATTATGAAAACTCAAAACGTCACTCCGGTGCGTTTATTATTATTATTTTTCTCGTTTCGTTCGAACGAGGCGCGGGCTCCAACCTCGGGAACCGTGAAAGTCTATACAAACGAACGGCGCGCGTCAAAGCTCTCGGTCGCGAGCGCGCGCGCGAACACTCGGCACACGCGTGGCCGGCGTGTCGCAAAAATTAAACGCAAACGCGACTTGATAAGAGAAATATATTTTGTGTACGCGTTTGTCGGGCGTTAGAAATAAAATCGGCCTCCATGACATTGGGAAACGGACAAGGCCGCCGCCGCGCACGTATATTTTTCAGAGATAAAATAATGACATAATGCGACGATGATGGTACGGCATCATTCGTGTCACGGCTGCAGCGTTATTGTAGCACCGATACGCGCGCCGCGTTTGACCCCATAAACCGCGCAGATAATAGAATTTAAGGACGACAATAGGCGATTTTTCCAGAGTAATTAATTTGTTTAACGGCTGTGCAAAAATAATAATAATGGAAAAAATTAAAAACAGTAGCTCTCGTCTGCAGTAGGTACACCGAAAATGGATTCGCGAACTCTCGGCATGGGGTCGGCGCTGTCCCATTATGAGCGGCGCGCTATAATATGATACACACATAATATTATTATTATTATACGTCGTGCGTACAATAACTGACAACAAGACGCGCGCGGTGCCTATCGATATTATAAGAGTCAGTTTTTTTTTTTGTTTTTTATTTAATCGCGTCGATTGTCGTGTGATTTTTGTGCCGATCACGACCGTGACAGCTCGAGACGGTATAATAACACGAGATAACGTTACCGCGGACTTTAGTGTACTTAAAATATTTAATATGTGTCTAGCGAATACGTATTCAATCTTAATGTACACAATAGGTAGTGGTTAGCGGGACATAATATGTAGTCATTTTTATTTTGCTATTTCCTTATCGGTACGCGGTCCACGCTGACATCAATCGTAACGACACGATAAAACGATAATAATAAAAAAAAAAAAAAAATTGAAGTATTTACACGAAATTAAAAAGTGCAGTTCTGATTAAACAGTTTTGTGGAACATTATGATTTATTAAAAAAAATACACGGATCACGTAGTCGAAGGATATTAGAGTGAACTTTATTGGTTCATGCCTTCACTCCCCGTAACCTTCTTTCGTTCCGTATTCCTTTAAGCAATATTGTAACTATTTATCCACTCACCCTAGCTATATGGCCCATTGTCTAAATGACGAAATCAGCCATCATTATCGCCAAGTGTATTGTATAGTTAATTAATCGTATTGTATATTTATACGATGAATCTATATGACTATTCGATGTTTTATTATACCTATAATATGTAATATGTATTTGAACGTTGTCGATATCGTGCCATTAGGCTCGTCTCGTTTTCGAATATAGACAATACAATTACACTTATAGTTTTTACATACAAATTGATTAATTGTTATGTATTACTTATTATTTAATACTTATAATTAAGGCTAATTGTTATTAACTGTGATCCGGGCCATGCGTTTAATAGGCGCGTGTTTCACAAAATATATATTTTTTATTTATATACAATTGTTTTTAACTAACCTAACTAAATAAAAAACATACTAATATGACATTATATATTTTATTATAATATAAGGTTTGTCGTTTTAATTTTGTAATAGGTAAAAAACACTATAAAATGACTAAAAATTAGTTAAAAAAATTAAATTCCAAAAAAAAAATACGCATTGAAAGGTTAATACATTTACCATAATAAAAAATAATTTGATGAGACTTTTGATTATTTATATCGTTATAATACAAGTGTAATCCAGTGCTTACTTGTATTTTATAATACAGACCCATTTTGTATAGGTTAAATGCATAATTATTTAATATATTAAAGATGTTGCCAAATTATACAAACTCTATCTGGTCTACAGAGAGGAATATTTTTTTAATTATTATTTTGACGAAGAATTTTTTTGTTTTTTTTAATAAACATAATATAATAAGTAATATTTATATTCAATCTCGATAGCTACAGATCAATTTTTTAATTCTCAGCACTTAAAAAATTATTTATTTTTGATCCTTGTTATATTATAATATACTCGTATTATAGGACAATCTACTTATTATGTATGTTTAATATAATTGTGGCATTGGGCGTATGCATATTTTTTTGATTCAAATTTTATATTTGTACTGACTTTGTAGTTATTAGTAAAGAAAAAAAAAAATACTGAATTCCTTTGTTACCGAAACTACATTTTGTATAATACTCGAGATGGGTGCAGATGTTCACAATATTTAATTTTCTTTTAAGTATACATTAATATATTGAATGAATTCTATGGTCCCGTGTATAATGGATGAATTTCAACTTGTCTGATAATGTTAAATAGAATTTGGAATTTTTGAGTGGAGATGTAGTAAGTAGTGAACTTGCACTATTTTTTTTGATTATGGTTTTTATAAAGGTAATTTTATCATATACCCTTTGAATTCGTTCCTAATATTCGTTAGAGATTTAAAATAATATTTTCAAGGAGAAAATATTTTTATTTTCTCAGATTTAAGATAAGATATCTAGGTATTATTATTTATAAAAGCCAAACTTAAGATTCTCATCCTGTTCCATCTTATCAATTTTAAACCCCAGTAAATAACATTAATAACATATGACACATTCGACAATAATTTAAAAATCAAAATATTATGATAATAATAGGAACCAAACACCACTAGGTATAGATTTTCATCAAATTAGTTTCTTTAAATTCAATGCGCCACCTAAAATGTTAGTGGTGTTTATTTATCAACTTTAATCTAATTTCCACAGTAAAATAATTGTTTTCTCTACGAATGAACAAGTTTTTGCTCTTGTAAAAAAATTAAAATAAAAGTACTTTATGATCAAATTTACTTATTTTTTCAACGTTTAGATTGTATATTATTCCTTAATAATAATAATAATAAAAAAAACACTGATCAAACGTATAAAACACAATATAATATCTTAAGTAAAGTACAAATGCCTTTATATTTTACGTATGAAGACACGCTAAACCTAGACAATTGATGAAATACATTGTATAGCCACGAAACAGTTTACGACCTGAAACGAATATCAAAAGGAAATATCAACGAATATAAATACCCGATTACACGCCACCCGGGGAGAAAAACGCATTTGAGAAAAATATGAATTTCAACATTTTCCGCTATGCAAAAAGAATTGAATAAGAACACAAGTAGTTATAACAGATTGTTTCTTTCCGTGGAAAAACGATATAGAAAATAATAATAATAAATAATAAAAAAAAAAAAACCTATAGCAAACCTACGTGTTTCTACTAGGTAGTAGGTATAGTACATATTGTGTATAATATAAATTGGTGTTGTTGTTGAACTCTTCTTTAAAAAGTTTGCGTTCAATCTTACGTTTTACAAAAACATAAAAGCTTACAAAAATGTATTTTTATTCTCGTCGTTATTTTCGAAAATAAGAGCTTTTTTTTTTTTTATCAAAGAGCACATTCGTGCGTTTGATTTTTCGTGGTACTTTTTTTCAGTTTTACTACGTATTATCTTATACAGGTAGTGATTCTTTAAACTAGACAATTTTATATTTTTATTATGACAGAACAAATGTAAAATATTATGGTTCAAGTCTATATATTTTAAGTTCTATAGGACATTAAAAAAAAAAAAAAAAAAAAATTGCCTTATATTTGGTAAAATTGATTCTCTGGTTTACGATCACCATTCACCTTGCTATATGACTCGTTTATGAATCGTGTATAATGGAGAAAGCACAATAAAAACATCGATCATTTTTTATCATTTCGATTTTGATGTTCATGGTCCATCGTACGTCACCATGGTCGTCACGATATTTCTCCGTAACCGTTTCATTTACGAACGGAAGGCATTATAATTTATAATAAACATTGTTAATTTATCTGTACCTAGAATTTACATGTGCTGCCTACGTGGCTGTTCCAACATGAGTACAACGCACCCGCCAACTTGATAACTTTTGACAAGTTGACAGCAAGTTTTCATTTCGAAGGAGTTCCGGGTATTTACAACTATCTAACAATATCCATGACCCTTTTATATAACATTTAAATATTTAATTACTGTCATATTTTTAAGATCTTAGATTTTTTACAACATTTAAGGATTGTGCTGCGGCCATAATATAAACTTAATGTTTTAAGTAAAAATAACAGTTTTATTGTACAAAGCTTATGATTTTGTTTTTAAAATGTTAATGTAACTAACTCAGAATTTGAACGAGCAGTTTCAAAGTTATTATACTTTGTGCACTTAGATAAATGTATAATATTGCTCAAATAAAGGATATTGCTTTTACACGTTTAAATCAAATATAAAATAAATGGAATATTTAGTCTAGTATTTATTAAAATAAATACTAAATATCTGATCAAAATCAGATAATGTTAATAATTTTTTAAATGTTTATAATTGATATAAAATAATATGAATAAAGTACTATTTTTTTTTTCTAAATCATCATACCCAATTTCTAAACATAATAATATCATGATTTATGGACGAATATCTATATTAGATACAGCTGCATGACTCGGATATTAAATGTTTAAATTTAAATTTGATTTACAATGATAAATAAATTAAAAATATTTGAAAAATTATGTCAACAAAAATATATTGTAAAAAATTGCAGATTTCATTTGTAAAAAAAGTTTATATAATACCACAAGATAAGGCACTTTAAATACCTAATTTAAAAATCTGATTATTTGAATCCTTATGACGTATATAGTTAATTAGTATACTTTTATTAAGAATATTAAAGAAAAATGGGGCTAAAACATACATGGCGAATCATCCTGTATGCATAAGTCTATGGTTATTTGCAATTACGACAATAGGTTAGACTTTTTAGGTAGCACTCGCGGTGTATTGTTTTAATAATAATATTATTATTAAGATTCAATCATCGTCTATACATTTTAGATCATCAAAAGTTAGCATGTTTTTATCGATATAAACACGATGTACAATCACATAGTTTTCTATACATAACACAATTATATATTCTAGTAGATGTTTATATAAATTAATAATTTACTTTCTAAACACCAGTTGTAAATTAGACAATTAAAACAGTCTCGTTGTACATACTAACAAAGGTATATTTATTGCTCCATTCAATTATTATAGTATAATAATTGAATAAGTGTTTGAAAATGATCACTGAGGAGCGTAATGGTTTTTAGTAAATGTAGTTTGTGCTCTACATCTCTACATTTGTGCTCCTCCAAAATCCTAATTACGCCACGAACGATTAGCCTTGGTCTCATACTTGTATTTCAATATTTGATATCATTATGATTCGCTGTGACATCTATCAGTATATTTAAAAGATGAACGCGGTCGAAACGATTCCGCACACTGTGATTTTAATATTATCATCATGTCAATAACCAAAGTTATAATAAATTATCATTGTGATCATTATACCTGTTGACAGTAGTTGTAAAATATAACCAATTTATTTTCGACTAACGAACTTGTGCGTTGATTATATTATTATTGCCTTAATATGTTTAAATAATATAATGTTAGTTCGTGATGGTTATGTATTTGCGACTTTCGAGTGGAAAACATATAAAAATAAATAATAGCACATACAAAGTAAAGACGTAATCGTAATGAATTAAAATGTCTCACGCCCTGGATGACCTATAAATTTGCCTCCCCGGACATCACTTGACCTACTTCTCTTTATAAAGCCCTGTACACGAACACATTATAATCTTTATATTTTATATGACCTACGTGCTCTCGTATATGGTGTAATCTAATTGTTTTTTTTTTTGTTGCTGTGAACTTAAGTGTTTGGGTTCCATGTACTGTATGTACAGCTATAAAATAGTTGTTATGAACATTTTATGTTTTTTTCAAAGTTAAATCGACCGACCGCAACGATGACAATTCAATAATCACAAAGCGCGTTAATAGGATTTTAATTTATAAAAAAAAAAAAAATATTACGAGTAATACAAAACCACTTTTAGAATAAAAAATATACTTACGCGATTTACCTGCTGGCTGCGGTAGCTTTAACACACGTACATACATAGTGAGTCAGTACACACTTTATTTATAACCGCAGTCGCAAGTCATACGTTATAGAGAAACAAATGAAAAATATTTTCTTTTTTCCTTACAATATGCATTTTAATTCAGAGAATTACTATGTTAACCACTTGTACCGTAAAAATATTAGATAATAAATGTGCACAGTGATTAAATGATCACTAGACAATTTTATATAAATATAATAATTATTGTAGTATGTATTGAAAATTGTTTTTAAAATTTTATTTATTTTCAAAAACAAATAAATTTACTGATAGAACTAGCTTTATAGATAAAGGACCTTGTATTTTCACGACAATTCATAACTATGTTATATAGTGTAATTATTATTTTAATCAAGTGTATTATTCAAAAATACTCATTTTGTTTATTTTCAATAAAAAATATAAGGTTAATTACTATAGAGATTTCTTCAGAGGTAAAGGTTTAGTTTAGTATTTCTCAGCCTAACGAATAGTACTACGTCAAACGCTCAGTGAACCATGATGATGAGGCTGGTCGAATCGAATCCGATTACGATACGGTACTGTATAATTATTGATAATCATTATTCATGTATAAACACAATATAATAGTATATGTATAATTACGTATTTAGGTACTATACACTTATACTTAGTATATAATACAACAATCACACTGAAAGTATCTAACGGACTCTGTACACCGTGCACAATATGCATATATTCACATCATTGTATTTTTCAACGCATAGTCACATCTCCCCCTAACGTAAGTAAACGAACCGAGATGGTTTATATAGAACACAAACTACAAACATCGTATTTTAGTGTTACTGTGATCTGTGTGATTATTCTTGATGGATGTTCGCATATAATCGTATAATTATTGTTCGTTATTTATACTATTGTATATTAATTACGTGATTATTATGATTTACGTACAAATACACTATAGACGCACTATAAATCATTTCCACGGTAATCGCAATACAACTATAATAATAATATTATACATATCAGTATATTATTATTGTATTAAACAAACTTTGACCATGTGATCAAGACGAATTGATTTTAATGATGGATAACAATTTAATATTGGATAAACATGACCTAAATCTTTCAAAATAAACTTGGAGAAGAATTTCGGACAAATATACATTATCTCAACACAGGACCAAAATTGAAAATTATACCCAATGGTCAATGCTACATTTTTTGAAATCCATTTTTGTGCAGCTAATAGCTCCGAGGAGATTTTTTTAAGTAATATTATTTCTATGATTTGATTTTTGATTGTAATATAATTTCTGCGTAATATTAAACTTTTTAGTTTTTTCAATGATATTTACAATTGCTCACTTACTACAAAATGCTATCAAAAATATTATACACATTTTTATTTTACGTTTCAATTTTGTTTCGCCTAAAGGAAATTTGCATATTAATTTTGTATTTTTTTAAAATTATTATTGTATTTTAAATAAACCAGGTACGTAACTACATAAGATGCCCTGTATGTTTCACAAACGATTGACTCGTAAAATCATTGATTATAAATGATTAAAGCAAAAAATATCAAGGTTTAAACCAATCTACGTACAATTGTGTTTAAAACAGATACTGATGAGTTCAAGGTCACTTAGGTATTATATGGGCGCGAATTATCATACTCATTTTAGAAATCTAGAAAAACTCCGTGCGCAATTTACTTAACTCTTTTACGCCCTATACTCTGTGGTCAAAGTATAACAAGCATTCAAAATTTCAATAGTATAGACTGCAGTATAATATAGTTGATCGTGGCCGCCTCGTTTATGTAATTTATCAACAATCTACAACAATAACGCAAAGAATTTTTTTATGGCAGTAAGCGGGTTATTATTTTTAATTTGTAAATTGTAATAATATTGTAATTATTTTTCATTAATAATATCGTTATAAATTGAAAAAAAAATAATATTCGTCTCAAACGACCGGTAAACCGAGACATTCTAGCTATAAGTAACAATAAATTATGGTATAATATAGCACTTCCGTTATCTCTCGGCTACTGCCGTGTTAACATACCCGTTTTTCTAATTGAAACGCCACCGCTGCCGTCACTTACTCATTACCGGCTATCCTATTTGTTTTGTATAATATATGTAAGCCGACACAGCTACGCGGTCCATGTCTTACTTGTGACTTTGCAGCACCCTCTACATCACCACAAAACGACAACGTATTTAGTGTTTCATTTCTCTGGCGAACGAAGCAATGGGCTTCGTCAACGCATTACGATAATACGAAAATATCTATCGGTTTTCGACGGACGTTTATTATGTGGCTCGTTCACGTGGCTTGCAATTGTATACGCCGCGCACAGAGCGAGCGCGAGTCCGGCCCTACAAATCCGCCGGAAATACCGGTGTACACCGTGCAAACATGTAATTTAATGTAATATACATTTGTATTACTATAGTATAGTATATCGTTGGATATCCAGTGGTAAACTTAACGCACATTGTATGCTTTATGTTATACGTACGTATACGCCATATACTTAGTGTTCTGACCGGAAAGGCGGAAATCGTCAACGACATCAACCGCTGTCGTGACCCAACTCTGTTTCGTCCGCGGTCGCATAAGCCACATACATATTACAAAAACGAAATACACTGCTGTATATCATATACATGACGAAGTGTATAGACGTTTTTCGATCAGATTCTGGTCTCGTCTCATCCATTCGTCCGCCGCCGGTCGTTTTCGAAAACTAAATTCATTAACGAGATTTTTCGTTTGACGGATTATATACGACGGACGACCGGCTTATATCGTCTATGTATTGTAAATAAGTACCTACACTATTCAACGGCTGACCTGCAGTTCGTCGTCGTTTTTCCGTCAAAATCCCGCACGAATTTGATTTGATTATTCACTGAGTGTGTGTGTGTGTTCATGCTTAGTACGACGAGCTTTGTAATTTTCTTCAAAGAAGAACGCACCACCAGTCGGACTTAACCCAATCAGTACGCACATTATATGGTATCTGTGTGTGTGTGTGTGTGTGTGTGTGTGTGAGTGTGTGCTTTAATCAATATGATATTGTGCGTGATTCGTTTAAGGCACTATTGCTGTATCGGTCCACCCAGGACGTTGGCGTGGTTTTGTCTCACGCGCCGCCGTTTGAAACGGATAATTTACTATGATTTTTCTTTCCAACCTATCCCTATGACCTTATATGTGTAGCCTTTACGAGAATAAATTCCACTTTTTTATACACGATGAGAAGACCTGGCGCATTTTATTATCTACATAACATTGTGAAGATAATTTGATAATATTTTGACATTTTCTATGATTTTTTCAACTTTATACAAAACCAAACATACATTCTCGAAGGTTAATCTGAAAACGCATTAATCACATAATATTATAATCAAACGTAGCCATTAAAATATCGATTTTTCGTTGTATCGTTGTCCTGATGAAGATATTCACGTAATAAAAACAATAATTTTGACCGTTTACAAAATATATTTTTACTATAGAAACATCTGATCACTGTAATGTATATATTAATATATACGCACCACATATTATTGTAGGTAGTTTTCGACAAATATTGTATTCTATAGAGCATAGACATAAGATCAACTCAAAGTTTTGATTAAAAAAAAAAATTGAAATTATGCCACTACTGCATAATATAGTATTTTTTGTAGTTATTAAATTTGCGCCAAATAAGCGAGTATAACATTAATATGTGTATTATTCGCAGTTAACTTAACAGTTATTCGTATCAGTAGGCATAGTCACCACAAGGGCAAAAGAGGTAGTTGCCTCAGAACGCAAAATAACAAATAAAATAATATCGGTTGTAATTGTAAATTTATTTTTATTTAATTTGAAACAAATTATTTAATGTGATATAAGTGTGATTGAGTTAATCTTATTAAAAAAAAAAAAACATACATTTTGTCACCTCAAAGTTTTAATGACAAAGATCGAAAAATCGAATTTATATTAAGTAGGGCAAAAAGTATATTTTACTTCGTGGTGCAGACGAGGGTAGTTACGCTACTGATTCGTATGTACACACGTCGACTGACGTTACAATTTTAAAGTCACAAGTTAAATATTTTTTTTTTTTTTTTTTTTAATGCCATGTTATGCTTTCATTAGCAATAATATTAATATTTAAATTTTATATATTTTCTAAATTTTATCTCGATGTACTTATAATTATGATATTATATTCGTATATGAATAGCAAAGTATGGACTTATACGTACTTGTTTGTATTAAAATTTCTTGGCGTGTTTTTCCAAAGTCGAGATTTAAGTTAATTTCACGGTGAATGCAAATTCGTTAACGAAATTAATTAAAACACTAACGCACTTGCGATAAATTAAAATTGTGTTAGTCAGAGGAGAAAATATTTTTGAAGAAAATATACCTTGCTGAATTATTTAGTAATTATTCTTACTTCGTTAACTCTGTCGCGTTAATCAACAATGTAATTATTATAAAATTGACTTCCGAACAGCAGCGCGTGTTTCCCAGAAATATACAAATATTATGTAGAGTTTTTAGTTATGTATATTATTATTAAAATATTTACTATAACGTACCGAGCTTTCAGGCATCCTCAAATAATATTATACTGGTCGTCGTTTACATTTACGTGTTGTGTATTTTATAATAATTATATTAGGCGATAGTAAATTTTACTGCTGTTTTAGTCGTACGAAATATAATACGATTCTAAATCCAATCACGTCAATCCGTTTCGAATCCAACGAGGACTGAACGTGTTTTTCTCGTAGAATAATTAGGTTGCTTGAGACGTTTACTGTGTACGTAAATTCGGCGACGACATGACGCGCGCGGGTGCAGAAGAAACGCACAATGCGAAAATCCAGCTTAAACTTTAACGACACTAAAGTTAATAACCGAAAACGAGTGGTTTGGTGATTCGATTTTAAAAGATAAAAAAACCCCTAAAAATCGCAGTTTATTTATTGGATAGATTTAAAGTAATTTTAGTTGACAAACTATGAGTGCTTTTATAAAGTATATATTTATATACTTACGCTGACAGTAAACTTGATATCATTATAAAGACTATAACGAACTTCCATTCATCGACATTTTCTATTTAACGAAATATTTTTGAGAACCAATCCAAATTTATATATATTTGCTTTTAACGAATTTCTCTATGGTATGAATTTTATTTTGACGATGAGACTTATTCAGTATTTTGACTTTATACAGCGAGCGTTGCCTACGCTATGGAATCATATATTTTTTAAAACTTTAACTTGTCAAACACTTTCTAAATTTCTAAATTTTAATAATAATATCGCACATAAAAAAGGCAGTACCTACCTTTTCATAAGCCATAGAAGTATATATTTTAAGGACATTTGAATATTCTATAATATTTTAATTTAAAAAAAAAATATTAACATGTTTAAAATTTTTTTTCTTCTTCGTTAACATAATAATATATTAGTTCTAACTTTGAGAATAATGTTTATATGCTAAAACGGAAGGTTTTAAAATAAAATAACACAATATATTGTTCAATCAACATTTTCCAACTTTTAAGTATCTAAACTTAAAACCTTCGATACATACCCATAAGTGTAGTATTTGGAGTATTGGGACGCGTACATAATAATAAATTCACGATGTCTAAGATATATGATTGTACAGTGAGCACACAATTTAAACAATTTACGTTGTTATTATTATGTAAAATATGTTTGTATCGAACAAATAAAATGATCAAATTATAGAGTTTGCAAAACGTTTGGGGAAAATATTATTCAGTTATGATAATTTCCGCGTTTTATTCGCTTTTACAGATTTTACGAATTTAGTACTTGCGTCGCACTAATGTGACTAGTACACATTTTATGTCACATAACCGCGTAAACATCACTTGCTAAGATTAAAAATTAACCTATACCTCTACTACAAGAAAAAATATCAATTTTTGTCATTTTTTGGTAGTTAAAAACTCGAAAACTCGAAACCACTACATAAATTGTATAATATTAACGTGTGTGGCTGATCGCAAAAAAAACATACTACAACGAGAATTTAATTGGTAGGTACATCGTACATGTCCCGTGAATTTATATGTATACATATCTATTGTTAAAAATTGCAGTGGCGTGCAGTTATACTGGTTAAGGATAACAATGCAATTTATAATTCAACACGTAGTTCACCGTATGCCGAAAGTTAAATGTCCCTTGATTGTTTGTGCACATTAAGTACGAACACTGAATTAACAAAATATCGGTCCATATATTGTACGTATGATAACCCCACCCCTCGGACCAACAGCATATTATTTTATGCGTATACGACGAACCGAAGACGTCTGTATTAATATAATATAAGCGACGTGTTCCTAACACGTAGTCACTAGTTTATACACGTAGCTGCTAATTTGCTATAAAGTCTTTAAAGTCTAAAATTACGTCGATTTTTGAGTAAATAATTTATTAGCACAGACTTACCGTGAATAACAGCATGTTATACTCTGTGATAATAAGTTTGCATTCCAAAATTTGAACTATAAAAAGCTATAATATATTCATAATGAATGTTATACATTATATACGTACTACAGTATATATATAATATACAACACGTACTCACCATTATGTTCCACTATAAAATAGTCTTGAATTTTTCCGGTTAATGCTTAGTCTCCTCTTTGAATCTCTTTTTTCTTACTTAACAAAAAGCTTTTACAAGAAGACTTTTAAGTAATGTTATATTAACTGGATTATATCACGAAATTAAAGAGGAAAAAATTAACTTTTGTCGAACGAAATTCCATTCCATCATTTTTGCGATTTACGCGTAAAAGAGAATATTAAGTAAATAATACGTCCTCAACAGTTTTAATCGTCCTTTTATACAAATAAAGAGCTCAGAAATAACAAATTCTGCTTAAAGACATGCAAAGGATAACTATTTAAGGTATTTTGTATGAATTTATTCCATTAAGATTTTATACCTCAAAGATATTATATGTCAAATATTAAATATTTTAAACGATCTACCTATGGAATATCATATACAAACTTTTCGCTTGATGAAACTACTTAAGACAGGATGATATGCTAGCTATTACGCTAACACTGTTGCCAAAGGCTGAAATAACATATTATTTTCTTTGTTTAGTGCAAAAAATGTATTTTATGAAACTAAAATGGTATAATAAAAATAACAATCGCCCTATTTTGTGTTATTATTGTAAGATAATAAAGTAAATATCGAACAGTTAATGGAGTAATTGCTATATTTAAAAGTTGGTTTGTGTTAATATAGCTATACACTTTTCAAATATTGAATCAACTTCTAATTCAATTGAGACTATAGTCATAGATAAATAACTGCTGCTGCTGCTGCTGCTGCTGTAGGACTCTGGGTTATTTGTTTCCGTTGTAATATTTTATCTATAAACTTACATTCGTTAAAGCGAAACGTCTACTTGTCCGAAATGTCAAGAAATTAAATGTTGTTTAATAACGATCAAGCAGAAGTTTATAAATTATATGTTATTAATACTATAATAATAAAGTATTCGTTCGTTCGTGAACTCTAAACTGCTACTAGAAAAACTGGAGATTCGTTTGGTTTAAATTTTGATTAAACTCTTTCTATAAATCGTGGATTTAATCATTTTTGAGTGTTATTAGATAGGTTCCTAAGATGTAAACAATATTTTATTTTACTTGAATCCGCTGTAGAAAACTACAGTTTTACCATCATATTTTCGTCCAATTTAGAATTTTTATACTTCAAAACAACATACGAATATACACAATAATACTCAATGTGTATATTGTACACTAAATACATAAACTGCTTAGTACTATTATATTTTAACAAGTCTGTTTTATTAATAATTTTACTTATTGCAAGAAGATTTATAAGAAAAAGTGAAAATATTTTAAATCATTTTTTTGGTTTTTTTTTCTTATTGTTATAACGTTGTTTTAAAATTATATATAACAATTAAATTCTTGAATATAATTTTATAATGGTTCATTTAATATGATTACATACGCAATATTACCGTTTTTTAAATATTTAATCTCATCTTTTGTTTTTTATTACGTTCACTGCTAGTACAACTAAATAAATTATTTTTATGTGTTACAATTTAATTTAGAAAGTATGAAATACTTACCATATTTAGACAGTAAACACCTTTTTTAACATAGTAAATGTTTATATACGATAAAATTATTTTATTTTAACAAATAATTGTGTGTATTTATTATTTAATACATAATTAATATTGCTAATGATTTTTGATCTACAGTAAGCCGTAATATTACCACGCAAAAATAAGACATTTTATTACCTACAAATGAAAAATTATATATTATTTACTTTTCTCGATCTAAATAAAACGCGTGATTTATATTCAAATTATTTGAAATAAAAACGACATGACATCGTAACGCTTGCAATTTCTAATTTATATGCATTTATTTAATCGTCATTAGATTCTACAGCAATATAATTACAGTATCTAGATTCTCGGTACAATTAGTGGCTTAGTTGCGATGGAAGAAACTGTGTTTTTAATGTTTTTGCACGAGTAAACTTACAGTATGCGCCAGACTTAAAACTACACTGGTGTTTTTAAAAACATCTGAAAATTATAAACAAAAATAATATTATTCGTACCCAACGTTGGAAAATAATCAAAAATAATATATAAACATTATTTTGTCTCATTTTGAACGCTAATTTTTTATTAAATATTTTTTTCTATCACATTATTATGATTAATTGAGATTATATAGTTATTAGCAACTTACTCGTATTACAGTTCGCAAGACAATTCTGACTTGATATTATATTTTTTTTTAATAAATGGGACGAATAAGTCGTACATAATCGGTACCATTTAATACTGTATATATTCAACAACTATTATTTACCATAAGCCACACAGTACGTAGAAATCGGCACTACTGAGGAGCATCACAATATTTAATGAGACTCCAATCCGTCAGATTATTGTATAATTTTTCAGATATTTGATATATTTTCATTGATAAACTTATATCAGTGAATATCAAAGGGGGCCACATAAATTGAACCATCTCAGTATTTGCTCTCCTAGTCGAATTGTCGAACGTAGTAATAAGTGATATTATATGATCAGTCACATTTATTGATAGTCTGATGTATAGCTTATAATCGTATAATATGTATATAATATATTATCGATTATTTTAAGTTCGGTGTTTTTCGACACAGCCGTGACATTATATTACATTATATATCATATTGATACTTCAAAATTATACCACCGCCATCGCTTACATTAATATACGCATACTTAAATATTATTGTGTATTACATATTGTTCACCTAAGCGAGATATTATGTATAATGTAATAATAATATAATGACAATAATATAAAATACTATAGCATACTATACGTTTACGTATAAAAATTGTGACGATATTTGAACGTTAAACGCGATTATATTTTGTTATTTTCGTTATTTTGTTAATACTTGCAGAGGTGAATTTTTTTTTTGAAACCTTTCAATTGTTGTGAAACCAACACTACCGTTTGATGGACTACACCCAGTGATGTATTTAGGGGTGGTAGAGGGGGTGATCGCCCTGGGCGGCATCAGATTTTTTAATTGTGACTAACTTATAAATATGATACAATGTTTAAAGTTTAAAAACAGCTTTATTTTGTTACTAACTTTTAATCAACTTCTCGTAGACGTAAATCATTTTGATTTGTATGTGTAAAGCCTTAAGCGTAATTGTAATTTAAATGTATTGCAGTATGTTAAATTGTTAAATATGAAATTAGTGAACGTAGACCAACAAACTGAGATATTTCTTTCTTTCATTGATATAATAACCACCAATTAATAGGCCATTTAATTCTTTAGTTACTCTTATATTATAGATTCCAATATTGAAAAGTAATTGTATTTAACGACTAAAAATTGTTTTATAGATATTTTTGATTAAATTTTTAATTTTCCACCATTACAGAGATTACAAAAAGTGAGTATATGTATTAAATATTAAAAACAAATATGTTAGAAAGCGTCAAAAAGCATAACGATAACGGGTAATGGTCACCGGAAAGTTAGCTTCGACGCGGTCGGTAGGTTAAAAGTTAAATAATTTTATTTTTGGGTGGGGGGAGGGAGGTGGAAAAACGTTAGCACCCGGGCGTCAAATTTCTGAATACGTCTCTGATTACACTCGTGTATACTTATATAGCTATAATATACTCTGTATTACATAGTATACAGTACTAATTGTGCAAATTGCATAACATTATATAGTCTTGTGATCATTTAAGTATTAACTTGTTCTGTTATTGTATCCATGGAATAACTACTTTGGTAAGTATCCAACCGTTCAACCATTTTCGAACATTTTAACAACCTTTTACCAAAAAATCGATAGATTGTTATCAAAAATAGTAAGTACATAAGTAGCTGTAACTTTTTTTATAAGCTTTTATATGTAAACAAATTTTTAAACGATTACATAGTTAAAAATAATTTTCAATTTTGATAACAGAGGCTTAACATCTTAGTACAATATGTTTCATTATAGTTGGTCTTAAGTAATTCCAAAAATATATAATTATAGTTTGTCTACATATTTTTTTTTATATATAGATAGGTATTTGAAGTTTGAATTTTAACAAAATCAGTTATTTTATTTATGGTATTTAAAAAAAATATGAATTTTAAGAACTTGAATCTTTTCACCGTTACACGTCTAATTATTATTCTCTTTATACGAAGGTTATATTTATGAGAATTTTCTTTTCGATAAATTAAAACTGTAGACCGTGACGCGGAGCGTGTCTTTTTATTTAAGGAGTACAGTATGTCGTAGGCGGAATGTTCATTATTATTATCGTCATCATTTCAGTTGCGTTTTCGCACGGAACATAAAAACTTTCGAATTCAAACCACAGTGTTATACAACAATGGTCGGGCGCAAGATAATATGTCGCGCGAGTCTATATCGAGAAAGGTTTTGTGTAAGTATTTACGAGCGCGTCCGCAGGATGAAAAACTGTTTACAGAGCGCATTTGAGTGTGTGTGTGTGTGTGTGTGTGTGTGTGTGTAGGTAGGCACACACTATAGAGCGCATACGTATACATTTATAAAAGATTTCTTTTCTTTGTGCGCTACACGTCTCGTTCTTACAATTCGAGTGATGACAAACTTGCAGGGCTAATATAATTTGTTTACGATGTATTTCCTCGAAAATCCTGAATGCGAACAGGTGGCACATTTTTCATTTCGCGCCCGCGGCCCGGGAAGAAAATATTTATACGAAACGCATTGTATAGTCTGGTACAGTATAACATAATATTATAGTACACATACCATAGTCGTAGCAAGTAAATAATAATGATGATGATAATAATGATGATAATAATAATAATAATAATACATACGCATTGGTCGCCGACACTGTTGTACACGCGCGTCACGTCCGCTAATATAATACCCGCACGCGCGATGTGTTAAGATATATGTGGAAATTCGCACACGAACCCGCTCACTTATTGCACGGTACGGTGATAATATTATAATATGTGTGACGTGTGTGTAGGATATGTCGTCTTGTACACAAACGGAGGCCCCCCGAGCGTTTTTCCCGAGAATGAGGTATATACGCGTAGAGACGGTAATGGCCCACCGTGATTTTCAGTTTCCCCGTCTTCGTTGAACGACGAAACGAGAGTAAACAGTGGCCCGAGTGATATTATTCTATATCTGCCCATACACTGATATTATGACGATGTCTTTAATCGTTACAGTTATCATTTTCTTTAAGCGACGGGCCCCGTCCCATCGAATCGCCTCCTTCGGCGTCTGAAACAAACAATTCATGAACGATGGTTACAATCGTAACCGCAAAAGAAATCTCTTTTGCGGCGTATTCTTACGATTTCAACTAACTATAGATACCTCGTTATTAATTTTTTTTTCAGAAACATTTAACTTGTTGGAAATCATGTTATTTTAGTGTGTAATAGAAAATGTAATTATATATGTTATGTACTATACTTTTTCTGACAAAATTTTAAAATTAAATTGACACTCAAGTTTCATATTATTATATACCATAATATATTAGAATACCTACCGTAATTTTAACTACATAATATGTACCTATATAATATAAATATATATACTATACAGGTATAATATTTTATGAGTATATATTATATGCATATTGCCTATATGCTTTTAAGTGAATTTACATTCGAGCTATAATATAATAATATTATTTTTATAAACTTTTATTTTGTTCCGGAATATTGTCTATAGTAATATCTTGTCGCGTACCTATATAATATATAATAATCTTAAGTATTATCGTCTCCGTATATAAATCCATTGGAATTTATGCCAATAGCATTACGGATGCTGGTGTGAAATGTAACACGTGTTTCATATTTTAGACTTGTATTAAAAATAATTTTTAGATTTTTAGGAACGAAATCACAGCACGCGAAACGATAACAAAACTATTGAAATGCGGCAATAATGCAAGTGCGGCCAAGTACAACAAAAACAGCGTTACAGTACCTACCTATGTAGCTCGGCCGTGAAAATTCCAATACGATACATCATTCGAAATTAATATAATATTATCTATCCGTATGTATACACATTATTATGAGGTTAACAGTGTTAACACGTACCTATTAATTTTTTTAAATAATATTTCATAACGCGCATAACAGCACCATGTACACCAGAGTTATATTTTCATCTACGTGATATTCTCGATATTTCGTGAGAGAACGGATAATAATATCTAATAACATAATACCCATATAAATACGTCTGCGTACGACGTGTTATGCGGTAACCATAACGGATTTACTATACATACACCGTACACACAATTCAACAATATACAATATCAATGCGATAATATTATAAATGTTTAATAATGTACAACAATATAATTCGTTTTTCCATTTAAATTTATTTTACCTACTGGCAATGTTGTCGTGCTGGTCGTAGTATTATGTTTTCATTATTAACTTTCGATATAATAAAATGTGTTAGATTTGCGTTTATTCGTATACATAATATAATAAAAATAAATAGTATACGGCACTTCAAAACCGTCAACACAAGGCCAAATATTTGATTTTGGCGGAGGTCATAAATTAATAATATAATTGTTTTTTTTCTTCCAAATTATATTTTATAGAATTGAATTTTATCAATCTAAAATAAATGTAAGTTTTAAATATTCTGCCGGTGGATACGAGAGGAGGGACCCCTGGATCCACACCCGCTATCAATAGATGTGGCCTTATTATACAAGGCCCTAAAAACAAATAATGCACTTACATAGTTAATTAATTAATTTAATATATATCAATCGATTTGAAATATTATTCCGATGAAAAGCCAAATCCACAATAATATTTGTAATATAAATTTTTTGATAATTATAATAGTATTGTTCACTTACCTACGTGTATTATATACACATGGGACGCGAATTTCTTTCGACATATTATTTTCTTACTCTTTTACTCCGAGTGAAACTATAATGGGTTTTTTACCTTTAATTTCATAAGAAACTTGGAATAATTATGAATTCGCTATATAATTGACCATAATACTAAACATAGAGGCATAATGTTCTTATACAACTACCAGCAAATATAGGTGAAATCGTTTAAGCAAATTGTATAACCTTGAAAGTGTACAAACAATTTTATACACCACGTAATAATCACATCGATGTTTATTGTTTTCCATTACAGTAATACGCTACAGAAATTATTATATCAGATCGAAATCTGACCGAAAAATCAGTTGGCTAATGTCATTTCTTAAGAAGACGAAATTATACATAAAGTCCGCGTGTAGAAATACATAGCAGTAAAATGCGAATAATAACAATTGTAGAACAAATGCAGTTTCATTATCGGTCAATCGCGTTGTAACATTAATGCTCATTCCTAGACCACAGTTGTCTAACAAAACGTTAAGTCGTATAGACTATTGAACATAATACGAAACAGCATGCATGTATAGTTATTATATTCATCGAATCAAGACCGAATAATATTGTACATTTAAAAACTACTCGATGAAATAGGCAACGACGTTTATCCATATTACACTATATTATAGTAAGTATTCGTAATAAAAACAGTTTTATTTTATTTGCAATTGAATAAATTTACTAATAGTGATTCCCATACAATATCGAACAAAATTAGAGTAACTAGAAATTAAAATAACAATAATATTATGTACATACAATTTACATATTTTAACGATTAATATTGGCATTTTTATTTAATAAACGGATTGCATACTTTTCGTACATAATCTAAATGGAAATAATATAAAATATTGAAAACTGTCTTCTCAAATCTTAAGACTATTCATCGCCTTATTTTATTTGTTTTGTAGTGAGATTTAATAATAATAACTTTTCTAACATTCTATAAAATTATTTATAGTTTAAAAATGTTGTAGAATTTTGATTATGGCATATCGCTCGTTCCATAATTATCAAACAACATACAAGTTAATAATATTACTCATATATTATATATACTTTGGACTGAAGATATATATGAGTACAATAAACAATTAATAGAAGTGTGAATAACAATAATATCTAAATATTATACTTACAGCCTTACAGGTACTTTTTAATTAGGTTTTTCTGAAACCAATGTACGATTTAACAGCTAAAATTAGTGATTTTAAATGTGTCGTATTTTAATTTAACTAGTGATAATGCATATCTGTTTATGCATTAAAATTTAACTGACTTACCTTGTAATAAGTTAATATTTTTTTATTAGATTTACGTATAATATAATAAATAATATGTAAACAGTTTTTTGTAATATTTGCTGATGGTACTTTTAACTATGAAGTAGTTAATAAAAATTTCTAATTCTAAGTTATAAAGGATATAAAAAACTAATAAAACGTGGATAACACTAAACAAACTAGTGAAAGAAGATCAAATTATGCTAAAAATAATTATAAGATGAATTATATTTTTAGACATCAATTTTTGGATAAACTTGGTTTAAAACTTTACAATTATTTAAATGTATGAAAAATATTATAAAACAATCAAATGGTCATTACTGACTATAGAATATGATGTATATTATAAAATATTATTATTTATTAATTTATTATTATCCTTGTACGTCTGAGAAAGATATTGTATTGTATTTATTTATAATGTATATACCTTCAATTTTATTATATAAAAATATATGTACATATATATATATATACGGAATAGAATATGTCAAATTTTTTTAAATAAAATATTTTTAAGCAGTTATCTCTAAATAACATACAAAACATGCTCATATTTTCAGTATAACAATTTTTTAAACGACGTTTTACTATTTAATGTCTAATTTATAAGCCAGTGTTGGATGTTAAATTTTTACTTTAACTCAAATAATTATACTCGAATAACGAATGTGACAAATAGTATATAATATAACATAGATAATGTAAAGGCGTAACGATTGTCCCGAGATCGCATTATACTCCGCTCGAGTACGAAAACTTAACTACTGCGAAGTGCATTTTGTAAATCGATGAATATTTTTTATATTATCATTTAATGCGGTTTGTTTTTACGTTGTGGACGTGGCGTATAATATTGTCTCGACGTCTTATAGTTACATTTACCAGACGGATAATTAAATAATATAGTATATACACATTGCAGTATAATAGGACATCACGTCACGAATTACGTTTTATTTACAGAAGTCACATTTTAACGAACCTTCTTTTAATTCGACTAATATTAGATGCATATATTTTGTATGTATATATCTAATAAAACTCGAATTTCAGTTCACAAAAACTATTATAAACGTGAATATTTTGTATTCGCTTATGAGCACACGATAAAATTGAATTAAGCAATATAATATGGTATATATCAACAAAACAAAGTAATAATACGTACCAGTAGTATTGCGGGTTAAGTACTCTATATTATATTATAATAAATAAATGTCATACTGCAGTAATTTTTTTTTTAAATAATTATTACAAAATATAATTGTATGACTATTGTGCTGCATTTTTATATTAGTATTACAACAAATTGCATACGTTTCGTGTTTAAAATAATAGTACGTACGCAATTATGAATGTTATTTATTAAAATTAAAAATTAATTTAGATTCGAAAATGAATAAATCATCCGATATAAAGTGACTTAAATTAAGATGTTGTTGAATAAGATACAACTGAACTTTCAATAATAATAATAGTAGTAATAATAATTGTGTCTATTTTTAAATTTTTTTTTGAGAAATTCAACAATCTGCACATCCTTATTCCTTAGTAAAATGAGCAAAAAGATGAATCATTTGGTTTGATAGGCATATGGCTTGAGTAAAAAAGCCATCCAGCGACAGCACGCCGGTTTAATAATAATAATTTAATTTTTTTTTTCATATTTATTCCAAATGCTGTGCATAAATTAATTAAATTATCCTGTTTTCTATTATAAATATTGAATAATATATCCTACCTGGTCTTTGAGGAGTATGGTTGAATGTTGTTTTTAAACAGATTTACATTGTTTAATAATATGGTGTAAACATTATGATTTTTAACACTTTTAAATATAATCAAGGACCACATTTTATTCAAATTTTTTTTTTGAATATTATTTGTAAATTTTTATAAATCAATGTTTAAACGAGTATTTTCTTAGTTCATAATAATAGTTAATATTTCATGATAATAGGTTGAGATTGTGATGAATTAAATATTGTTATATTAATTTATTTATTAATTTGAATACCTAATATAAAATATGAATGTGTATATTATGTAGATTATTAAAGTATTCATTAAAATTATTAAAATTCGTAGAAATTATTCGAGTAATCGAGTGTAATAATAAGTACTAGACTAAATAGTGAAATGGTAAATTTTAAATCTGTACTTATAATTTCAGATGAGTAGAAACTCATTTAAAGTCTTAAAAATTATGTTTATAGTAATTTAATTGTAAACCATTCAAAAAATTTTGTTGATCTACAAACAGAAGATAAAACTTAGACAATATAATGTATTTGATAACATCTTAAAATGAAAATACTTCCAAAAATTCATGGAACTACATCTGAACTTGTACATCGTCATCTTATTGAATCATCAGTTAACCTTTAAGACACTTTATTAAAGTTTTTAAGTACAATAAAAATGTTTATTTAATTTAACAAATATTTTTAAGACACGTTTTATAATATGTATCTATACATATCTATACATAATATTAAAACTATCTAGAAACGTAGCTACATTGTATTGTTAAATATTAGTACTTTTTATTTATTAACAATTTTCATTCATTATTATTTATTCATTTAAATTTTTTTTAATTATTTGTTATTTTGAATATAGCTAGTTGTTAATTTAAATTTTTTTATGCGTGTATTGTTCTAATAATAATAATGATATTTAACAAAAAATGAATCAAGAATTGTATATAAAACCAGCTTAATGATACATAAAAATATAAAATTATTTTTATCTTAATACTAAACAGAACCATTTTTTTCTCAACAAAATGTATTTAATCAAAAAAGTTTTTTTATCTATTGCTCTTTTTAATTGTAATAAATATGTTATTATTATATAGAAAATCTGACAATATTATGATTTGATTTGATGATATTCTTAAGACACTGCAGAGTAGAAACTAACCTCGAAGCCCAGACTAGACGTAACTCTGAACCTTCTCCTGTCTGAAAGATAATATTACATTGAAAATGTTCTCAATATTTATTTTTGGATTATAGGAATTATGAAAAAAAAAAAAGTATAAAAAGTAGTATAACAAAATTATGACGTTAACGTAATGTAAATTATATTATTTTTTCCAATTTTTTTTACAGATTTTCTTTTCCAATAACAAATTGCACCTATCTAGAATGCACGAGTATACCATAGGATGATAGGAGCGTTTTAAAACAAAATACCTATATGGCTATATCTAGTGTATTGTTATTGTTATATTTATTGTAATAAGTAAAGTGGAATTGTTATAAATGCATACTACTATTACGCGGATTATCTTCATAAATCGTCATCGCGAACAGCATCTAATATGTTTACTGTTTGGTACATGGATTATAGCTAATATGAGTAATTGTGTATAGACATCAACCGCAGAATAACGGATTGACGCAAATACACACGTGCGTATAGTATTAACTATTAATACAATAATATGTTAACTTATGTCGACTTATCCACCGGTTATATATACAGGTATACAACATACGCACACAGCCACACATACTGTGCGTATTACAGTGAATTCACTTTGATCTCTAAATCGTGCACGCCGTAAATGCGTATAATATTCCATAGAGGTAGTCGGCTCGTAATTATTTTACATATAATATATATAATATACCAACCGCGTTTACGTTGCACTCGTTAAACACGCGGAGGATAATATCGTACGACGTATATAATAATGAGCGTGTAATAATATTATTGTGGTGTTTTTTTGATTTCCGCACAGACGCCGAACCGCATTGGCGCTTAAGTCAGAAATATCTCCACGAGCAACAAACGAAATAATGTCTAAATAAGTGATAACATACACAAACATATATTATATCTATTGGAGTATATTTAATAATAGTGTGATGTGTGGCCTACGGGGCGAATAATTTGATCGCTTTTTATGTTTACCCCCTCGCGCGATTTTATCGTATAATAATAAGCGGCGTATTAAAATTTTATTATAATATTTATGTAGTATAGAAGTTCGACCTTACGGTATAAGAATATATTTATGTAATGGCGGGTATTAATTAGCAGAAAATTATATGAAATTAAGAGCGCAATCGTAGGTGGAGGGGTCGGTATTGATTTTTTCATAGAAAAAAACAGTATAATTTATTGTAAAAATAAAAACCTACGTTTTCCAGTCTTTTCTTCTGTATAACTTTTGATTTTTAGCAACGACCGATGAATTGATTTTCCATTGCAATGATGATGTGTAAGTTGTTTTGTAAATTTTTGCATTTGTGTACACGTGTTATAGTAGAAAAAACTTCGATCTTTGTCTTTGGGGGTGGTTTTTGATAGCAAATTAAATGTAGTTAGTACTTTTAATAGGTCTTTTATAAAAATGTACAGTATTTTTCAAAATAATTGGGTAAAAAAAAAAGAAGGATAAATGGGAACTTTTACGCAAAATAGATTTTCGACAAAATAGATTTTGATTTTTTTTTTTTTTGTGTGTGTAACCGTAAATATTCATCAAACATTTACATTAATATTTCTTATATAGATACAAGTCTAAAGATATTTAGACGTTATTTGAGCTATAGTTTAATATACGAAGTGATTATAGATTTATAAACAATTTAACAATGTACACAATCGTAAAAAATACTAATAATTGCGTCTATTATAATTTAAATTAGATATAAAAAATGTATTCAAATTATTATTAAATGATTTATTAGAAGAGCTAAAAGCGGAAGAACAAAAAATCAAAAACGCAATGTGAATATTGTGAATCAATAATTTAATAAACGTATCATATTATGTGGACCCTAAAGAATTTACCACGATTAGGTACAACGAAATAAATATGTGTCAGTAAGATAGTAAGATGTATAGGTTTGGATAGCTACTTAATAATATATTTTTTTTCTGTAACTCTATAATTAAGATGTGAAGTACCTATATAGCTCCAGCCAATATGCCGATTGCCAATGCTTATATAAATAAAAAATTAGAATATAATAATTTATTTTTTTAATTTTTAGGGTGTAATATGATTTAAATGTTTGTGAAATACTATCATACAAGAGGGAAAGAGATTATTTATTTGCATTTAATACGAAAAAATTGAGTTAAAAATATTTAAATATTTTAAGTTAGGTATTATTATAATATTATATGCAGATACTTGAAGGTAAGTGCAAAAGCAGATAATAACATTTTTTTATTATTATTATTATTATTATAACGTAGTCTGTAAACAGTCATAACTTCATAAAAATGCATAGTACCTAAGCTTAAAAAAAGACGAACACGCACTAGTGAAGGTTGTACGTAATAGAGAATATTTAATATGACTGACGTTTATAATGCTATTGCCAATCTATTATCTATTGTACGGCGAAAATTGATCTAATATAATATTAAAAATTATAATACATTACTACTGGTACCTACTACTTGTGTGATCGTTCATATTGCATCAATACATCGGTGGCAATATTATTCTTATCAATCATAATTATTTATTTCCAATACAATGACAAACATATATTATAGTATAGTTTAATTTTAAAACTACTTTGACGTAGAACGTAAATGTTGAACAGTGACCATAAACGTATTTTTTCTCCCGAGTCCAGCGGTTCTGCCACCGTTATATTTATTTGCAACATCCATAATAATTTAAGTTTTAAACGAATTCAATTCGTGGACTGAAGTGCCTTTTTAGATTGTTTCTAGTTTATACTAACTCAATTACAAAAAAAAAAAAAATACATAATTAAACTTTATACTTAAGTATAAGACACTATAGTGTCCAATAATATTTACAATATTTTATATACTTTTGATCTATCAACAATAAATTTGTTAGCAACTATGCATTTAATAAAGTTAGGAGTATTTAATTTATGTAACTTATATAGTCTCATATGTTGTGCCTAGCTCACCTTTTATTTTATTCTTAAATCCTAAGAGTGGATATTAAATCTCTCATTGCAATCAAACTTTGAATCCATAATATTATGTAATTATTATATATCGTGTACTACTATTATGTAATTTTAGAGACCAAGATTTTTTTATTTTATATATACTAACTGTGAGAATAATTTATTAATATCCGGTAGGTACTTTACATACTTACTATCATTGAATATACTATTTGCTTACTATTTAGGTTGCACCTACTATTATAAACGCAAAGTTAAGTACATCACGTCTTGTCACAGGTTTTCCCGGATTTCGTAAACAATCATCACACATGAAATAATATTTGTAGAATGACATAAAAATAAAAATTTTAAATATGTACTTAAAAAGTCACAGTAAATATTAAATACAAATAAAATTACCATTAATTAAGCTCTACGAATTTCAATAATTATATTAACTATAGATATTTCTTCTATTCAGTATTTATATATATATACAAGGAATTTTTGTGTATATTATTTGTAATTAATTAATTCAAAAACAATTACACCAATTTTGCAAAAATTCAATTTTTTTTTTAAATATCAAAAAAAGTATAAACAATTATTTGAATTACATCGGAATAGCGTTAAATCATTTTTTTTTTCGTTGTTGATTCTCCATTAGATTTGCACACACAACGATGTACACTGACGGTGTTAATTTTAGTTTACTAGTTTCAAATCAGGAGAATACCACCTACGCTGGCATCGACTTTTCCACGAACTGAGGTACATTAAAACCAAAATAACTAAGTACTGTATTATATTGTATATTTTTCATTTTCTTTAAGGAGTCAGGAAGTACAGGAAGTATAATATGATTCATTATTTGTTCTTTATTTATTATTATTATATATTTATATTATACTAATTTAAGTCTGTGTGTTCCAGAGACTTTATGATAAAAATTATAGAACTAATTCCGTTTTATTTTTTATCGCTATACCGCTGTTAGATTTTAAGATGTTAAACAGCTATATTGTTATATACACGTTCTTAAAATTGTATGCAAATCACGATATGTAAGAGTGGCGCTTTTAAGACTAAAACAGGAAGGATTTAATTAGGAATATCATACCGGCTTAATTAAAGCGTTACAAATATTAATCTGGGATTCTCGTAAACACGTTATAATTTATTGTGACTTGTGGGTGTGTGTAAGTAAGTGTGTCTTTTTGTGTGCTCACAAAAGTGCTAAAGTTCATACAATTAAATTATAAACAGTTCATTTTAGAAGATTGCGTCTATATTATAGGGATTTCACTTGAATATACCAGAGTTAATCATTAACGCATAATATTTAGAGATGCCTAGTACAAAATATAACAAAAAATTTCTCACGAATCATCATGCAGGGTGATTTCATCTTTCAATAAATGCATTTATTCATGTTGTAATTTAAGATGTTCTCAAGTATACTTAAAAATCATATTTATAAATTCTTAGATTTTTATACCATTTAAAAAGCTTCCGGTTTCGATTTAAACTTTGGATTTTCAAACGAAAACAAACTTTTTTACAACGAATTTGTCAACAAATTATTTTCTTGAAAATGTTGGCGATTATAAATTGTAATTAAAATTATTTATTTTTAGATTATTTAACTTTAGGTACTCTTAGTTCGGCTATACGGTTTTACATTAATATAAAATATATTTTTAAACATCTTTTATAATATATTACTATTATTTATTTTAATTTAAAATCATAATGATCATATTATATTTAAGCCAAAGTATCATGAGAAATTATACCCTTATATAAAGTATATAAATTTAATAATTAAGAAGTTAATCAGTTAAATTCCTATTTAAATACACCAAAATTATTTAATAAAACGATCTGCTAAACAATTTATAGTAAAAAAAAAAAGAAAATAGATCATAAACAATGAATTTTCAATTTCAAATAATTCAAAAAATAAATTTATTTAGGGTCATATATTATTTACGTGTTAATAACAATTTATTTTAATGAATTGTAATCTAATGTTAACTGATAATAAGTCACAGATGTATATAAAAAAAAGTATTTTATAATCTGTAGATAGATTCTCGAGAAAATACATTTATGGATGTAAAAAAAAAATATGAATCGATACAGAAAACTTCTTAATTGGCATAAATAATCTTAGTTTTTTAAATTTGGTATGTATTATAAGTATATCTACATAATAGTTTCGAAAATCAGAATTTTTTAATAAAATGGAGAAAAAAACAAGATGGGTTTGCTTGGCGAATCACTTTGCGTATATTGGAGGTTTTTCACGTGGAAATCATTATCCAAGGTTTCAATTAATTATCCTCCCGACTTTCTTGGAATTCATAATGATAAATATAATTAAGGTCAGCTGCAATATTGGATACAATTATAATGTTTGACATTTATACGAGTATGTTTGTAATTTTTTTTAATAAAGAAATGTACAACATTTCAATTGATGTGTATTTATACTTAAATAGGTGCATTGCATTTCTGAAGCTATACAAAAACTGCGATACTTTTGTACTACATTATTATTTCATGGTATCGACGTCGTATTTTCATATCGCTATATACATGCACGCCACACTCTATTTTATATCAATAGAATTCATGAAATATTAGGTAGCAACCGTAAAATGTATAATATACATTTCTGAATACGTATTTGGTGAAAGCGTTTTTAGAACCTGTGACTCCGAGAACAATTATTTAACGATACGATTTCCTCCTAAAAGGTCAACAGATATTTTCTGAGAAATTATTATAATTCTTTTGACAGACCAATTTTTTTTATAGGTACTTCCGTTTTTCATCGTAGTTATAACAAAACAATTCCTTTTAAGCGGTGTAAGCAATACAAACATAAAATATATTATAATATAATACACATTATGGAAAATTCGATGAAAGTATATTGCTTTAGTATACATTATATTACGTTCATTAAAATACCGGACACAAATGTATAATATATATTATGTGCTATTCTAACGACAGTCACTATATTTATATATTATTAATTTCTTTAAAAATTATCAATTATTTCAAATAAAAAATTCATATTTTATTTTCTTATGTTAATTTGCGTCGAATTGAAATACTCAACTTTGGTTTCAAACACGAATTATACACAAATTATATCATTTTTGATCGTAATTACTTCAGTTCCGTACGTTTACATCGGATAAATATTTTTCTACAAAGTCTAAATCCGACGATATTTCAAAATATTGTAATGGGTTGATGCAGGACCACTGCGGTGTAGGAAAAAAAATATAAAAGAATAAAACTATAACTGCAAATTTTCCATGTACTTATAACCCTAGCATTTATTTAAAACAAAACAATATAATTATAATATTATTATTATTATTATTTTTTAAATAATTTATTTTTATACAGTATTATTTTCTTAATTGAAGTGTAACTTTCGTTATATTATGTAAGCTTTGCATTATAATCAATGGTTGTACACTTGTACCTATATAATATATATATATATCAATTAGTTTAGTGTATACTTAAATATTCTTTTGTTGTTTTCAATTGTAATTAATTACATATTTGCGGTTGATAAGAGAATGTTTTTGTTTTCACTTCACACTTTTACTATATTTTCAATTACACACGTCATATCGGTAAACATTGTAGTCTCAAGATCGTCTGTGACCGTGATAAATTAGTGCAGTATTGACACACATATTATATTATTGTGTATTATAAACGGTAAACAATAAAACGCGTTGACCTAGTTTACATAATTTAAACGAACACTGGATTTAAATATACTCAAGTAAAATTTAAACGTTAAAAATTAGACTGTTGTTTTTAATTAGTCATATTTTCGTCTTTATAACTTCTTTTCGACTTGAGTCTTTAAGTCTTTAATAAGTACCTAATAATAACCACTTTTGTACGATTTGTTTTTGTCAGACATATACATCGATTATTCTATATGTATTGCGTATCTTTATTCTATAGTCACGAACAAATATGTGCATTAAAATAATAATTGCTAATGTGTATATCCATGTAATAGTAATATTATACATGACCTAAAATCGTATATGCACAATTAACGTTTAGCTGAATATATATATATACCTGTATACTAATACTATCAACTATATGATGTATATTATAATGTATGTATAATAATAAACTGCGCATTACGAACTAATGCATTTATAGTTTTAAATATGATTGGGTACGACACTTTATAAAGTATATTAAATAATTGTTACAATTATTGTTATTATTACTTTGCGTCGCTTAAATTATTTCATAATATCTATACATTGAGGTTTTTTTATTTTATTAAAATGTATGACTTTAATTTCTTTTTTTGTTTTGAAATTCAAGGATTTTGTGCAGTTGATTATGATATTTTATTATTATCTTCTACGATGTAGCATAAAATAGCGGTAGAAGGAGAATAACGATGGGTTGAGATAAAATTTTAAAATAACCACTCGATTAAGCTTCAAATATTTAATATCTTCAATACTTATTTCTCATATTGAAAATACTCGGTAAAATATTATTTACCGTGAAACATGTTGACTATTATTGTTATTATACAACTTAATGTCCTTTGTTATTTTTTAGAAATTGAAAAAAATATATACCGAATAACTAGTTAATGTTTGGACTCAATCAATCACAATATATCATGTACCATCACTAACTTACTGTGGTGATGAAATTTATGACTTCCATCATTTGTTGTCTTTCTCTTTCAAAAGACTCAATTAAAAAGAATAACTTTTTTTGCAGCAACATCTCTGACTTCGGTGTTCTTTTATTTATAGTTATGTAACTTTTTAATTTAATCCATTTTAAATTGTAATTTTCATAATTTATAATATTAAAATACATTAATTGAACAGGATTTTGAAAGATCTTGTGAAGATTAAAAGTTATAGATAGAGCAGATATAAAAGGCTTTGAGCAACATTATCCTTATAAAAGTATAGTCATTAAGTTACTCGACGAAAAACAAAAACAGAAAAATAATTTATCAATAAATACAATATACTATTTTATATATAACATATAAAATAATTCATTTTGTTTCATAGCAGATCTATTTTTTTAAATTATTCATTTCTTCCTTAGTGAATAAAAAACCTATCACTTATTAGAAACAGTCGGTTATGACACGTTTCATCTTGGTCCAAAAGTATTCCTAATAAGTGGCTTATACTGAAGTATAATATAACTATGACGGACTTACAGAACTTACATTCACAACATATGTTTTCTATCTCTCTAATCTACGTGTTCACTCGTATGGATAATTATTATTGAAATATAATAATTTATAATAAATATTACTTAAAAAAAAAAAAAAATCTAAAATGTACAATAACCGTAAGTTTCTAATTCTATCTACACGCTTCGTATTCTGCATAATTGTGATAAATTATATTTTATCATTGAATATGATACATAATGAATAATAATTTTGTGTTTTTAAATTGCAATGGCATATCAGAGTAATAATATGTTAAACTTGATCATAATTATTATTGTTATTTTTATTGGAATTTTCGGAAAAGCCTAACTTAAAGTAATAACTTAAATTGATGCCGCAGCCCGACGATAGGTACACCATTATATAATAACCGTTTTCTGTTCGTATATTTATTTATCACGTTGTATAAATATTGAAATAATATATTATACACTTATGTATATATTATATAAATTACACGGTCTTGAATAAAATTGAGATTTAAATTAATTTAGTAATACCATTCGTATAACTGTTGTCTGTTTGTTGTCAAAAACAATTCACCTTCGAGTGATTTTCAATCAACGGTGAATAAATTATATCGTACATAGTAATTATAGTATCAGTCAGCGTCGGAATCAAATTGGATATAATAATCATATTACCTACTGTTTTTGTACTTAAAATATCACAATATATTATATGTTTAGTTTTACACAAAACCCGCAGTCATTACACTAACATTTTCATCGTTTGTAATCAAGTCTTTACTCGTAATCGTTTCTTTATCTGAGTACAGTGTTATATACGGAAGTTGATGCTGTATTTTGTCATTATATCGTACTTATTTACAAAACATCATTCGCGTTTCGTACCGGTGTAATTTCGTTTAAAACTGTTTAATTCAATTCGAATTCATTCTACGGCGCTAAATTTATATTGATAACAGTATACATTAAACCAATGCCATAATTATACTTTAATCGTCTATCAATCAAGGATTCTACTCAGATTACCTATCACTAGTGTTATCAAATATATCTTTAAAGTGTGGAGAAGTACTTTAATACAAATAATATTGTAATCAACATTTTTGATTACTTAGAGGCCGCATATGCTATTTTCCTTTTGTCTTTTATGAATTTCTAATAATAACTAAAAAAGATTATATTTATAATTTTTATTACGTATGATAAATATATTTATACTATAATAGGTATCTATATTTCATTTTCATTTTTAGCTATTTTTTAGATTCTAAGTGGAGCAATGAATGCATTAATTGTATAATGTCGGTGTGTATTTTTTTTTTGTATTTATGTACACGATAAGTAATTAGTAAAATGCATAAATTTTCACTTTTAAGATTTTTTTTGATAGAAAATTAGATCTAATTTGTACTTTAAAGAGGTCAAAATTAAAAATTCATAAAAACTTAAGGAAAACGGGAGTTTTTACAAAAATCCAACATTATTGTTAAAATAATATTATGTTGTAACCTTGATTACCAAACTTTAGACAGTCTCCTCATAAAATCGTTTTTCATTTTATATTCAAATTCAATTTTAGCAAAATCCATTATCTTGATTTAATCAATAACGAGTTCCACTCGGCATCTAATCTATATATGTTTATATTAACAGAATATTGTAGGTAAGTACTCAATATAACATTTTCTAATAATTATTTATTTTAAAAGCTTATATTTATTTCCATATCATGATATACCCGCGGTATTATATCAAGTAATGCTCTGTATAATCGAAATAAATATATGATTTAGATGAGGACATATTTATTTTTTCGATTTACAAAAATATTTGCGAGTTCACCAACGTCAATGTTTGTTTTAAAAAAAAGTATTATTATTAATTTAATTCATCTAAAAATATGAACACTAATAAAAATATCAATTATATACAATATTAGAGTATCTATGTCAGTAAAACACTATAAAAAATAAGTAAAATTATACACTGTTATTATAGATATTTAATTTATAACTTTTCTTTTAGAAGTTATAGAATTGCCATTACTGAACTCAAATCTTTATTCTTTGCGTTCATCATTCGTTGTTGCTACAGGATTTTTAATGCGTTAGAACAGCAGAAAGAAATTTATATTTTAAAATAATTTCGGTTTTGATTTATATGTGGAAGTACCAATATGATATATTTATGAAAGTATAAGGTGTATACGTGCAGTGTATAATGTGAATATTTCCATATTTATCAAAAAAGCGTAACTTTTGAAATTACAATGCATTATTGTCATTCGTAATAAAGCAATATCAAAACATTATTATCATAAACAAATAAAGCCTGTGACTAAGGATAATGATATTTACTTACCAAATTTAAAATTTCTAACAAAAACTCACGTAACAATCGCGCACGTACCTACCTGTATAATATAGGCCACTGCGGCGTTATAACGAAATCAAGTTTACTCGAATAATAAAGTTTTGTCGTGTTTTTGGTATTCCAAGCGTACGATTATTATTTACAGAAAATCCATCTCGAAGATATAACATACCTAATAAAATAATAGTATATTCATCTTGCACATCGCTTCGAGATTGTTATTTATGGTATCTTGGGCCACCATTATTCCGCTGTAATATACCAGCTATATACCACGGTTATATAAACAGTGAATTGTGTATAAGCATATTATAAATCAGCGTTTCGATTTCCACGACGAATATCTCACAGTAACAATACCTATACGGCTTTTACCAGATTATTATTGTACCTATTAAGGACATTTTTCCTATTACCCATAGTAGAATTTTGAAATCCAATGTTAAAGTGATAAGGGTGTAGTAAAGGTAATTTTTTATTATTGTTTTGTTGTTTTATGAAATAATAACTCTATATATAGCCATATTATAGGACTGTACTACAGAAACTTATCGACATTGAAAATAATACAACTATATAATATGTATCATCGTGCATATGATTATATTATTACAACTTCCCTAAGTCAAATACGGAATTTCGTTTGTTTTGTCTAAAGCGCCCTGCTGTTTCTTCAAAAATCACAAACTTATAAACATTGTCCGTTTCCGTTTAAATATATTTTTCGTTTTTACAATTTAAGTATTTGTATAATAACATTCATAGTATTTTAGCTGTAATATAATATAATAATTAGTATGACTTTTATATTCAAAATAATAATATACTCATAGGTATGTAATTTATATTAACACGCACCGCTAAAACCAAAACTGCGTTTGAAGTTATTAGAAACGATTATTTTTTATTATTTTTTTTTTTTTTTTAGACGTGGCAATTATTGAATGAAAAATAAATAATATTTTAATCATTTTATTGAATAGATACACAATCACTGGAACTGCTAAAGTCGCAAAACATTCAATTATTTTCCCAACTATCTAATTGATTGAATCGCGATGTTGTTAGGTATATTTTAATATCACATTATAGTCATTATACCAACATTATATTATTATAAACGTACAGTGTGAGCGATACTTATTAGATCGCCGTCAAAAAATAACTTATATACTTAAAAAATAACGGATTGTGGATGATTCGTATACAATAGAGCTGCGAAATTTCAGGAATGAAGAATATTTCGTTTGGTGGATACTAAACTCGTATAAGTTGTGAGCGAGTGTAATACGACGGTAGGTAATGTCGAGCCTAAAAATTCTTTACATACTTTGAATGATAATAAAAATATTATACTTCTCAACATAAATAATATTCATACCTATCATATTATTATATTTTTGGCCTTTTAAATGTTATCACATATTATTCAAATAAACAACATAATCGATCCCATGCACGAAATAAGTAAATCTTGTCATAGTATTACTTACAATATATTATATAGAATATACAAACATCATAATGCAATATTATTATTATATATCGTTACATATAATTTCGTTACCACCGGTTCTAGAAATTCCACCGTTACATTATTTTTTTGAAATTCACTTCAGGACGGAGTAATGAAAATTTAGAGCACGCATTCGATGATTAAACGTCGCATATTATTATTATTGGGGCTGAAAATGAATTCCCTATAAAACCCTAAAAATGAGCTTAAAATTATGTTTTAATGCTCTAACAGTTCTAAATAATGAATTAAAAAAATGCAGGTAAATTGTTTTTATTTTTAATAAATTTAGTGCACATTTTAAATAATATTTGATTAAATTAATAAAATTTAAATAAAAGTAATACATTTTTTCATAGGATAAACTTCCACTTGGATTTCTTTGATTCTGAAAAAAAATCAATGATTTCCTTTAATTAACTTTATTGTTTGTTAAACAAAAAAAAATTTGTAAAACTCAGCGTTATCGCGTAAAATCTTAAAACAAAATTTCAATTTTGAATTTTGGACCTAAAAATCTAATAATGACCTAAAAACCCTATAATTCCCTAAAAAAAAATAAAGAAATTGACAGTTAAAATCAAAAATTGTCAAAATATGCAAAATAAATTTTCTTATTCTCATTCAAAAGTACACTTCATAGATTTGTAACCAGGCAATGAGTATCATACAGCAACCTCCCAGGCCCAGCCCTAGCCTCTTAATTATTACATATGGATTTATATGATTATATTATGTATTATGCTGGAACGCATACAGAGATGTGTGTGTTTACCTTTTATCAGATATCGTAGCACTTGGTACGGATAGCAACAAATGGCAGATGTTACGATTGTGCAGCGGAATGATTGAAAAACTTTTCAGAAATTCGTTTCACGTGTCCATACGCCATTATCGTAGTACTAGAAGATACCATGCTACTCGTGTATGGCTTACACCAGTCACACTTTGTCTTATTGTGGCTTAAGCGTTCAACAAATCCTTTTAAGTTTTTAAACATCGATGACCGGTCAAAGAATCCACAGTCAAAACATCGCTGTTAAAATATATCTTACAAAAATATCTTTTGCATAATAAGTAATTTAATCAATAATTTCTAGTCAAAGACTACAGTGTAACATTTCTTCGATAGTACAATATGGAACGATCAATGTATATTGTACCATAATATTTTATTTTAATTATTTAACCTTAATTAATATTAAACAGTAAAAATATATATTTTTTTTTTTTTTTAGTTGTATCGACTATCGACTTTGAGGTATTTTTGATAATATAAAATATTATTTTCTATATAGATATTTTCGCGAGAGATATTTTGACCCAACAGCATATTAGTATTAATTTATTCCGTCGGTTTTATCTCTGACTTTTCTATTCAAATTTATTTATTCGTAATAACACGCACAACCGACGATTAAGCGATGTTTTTAAAACGAATTTCACCATTAGAATAAATATACTCGGTTCCTAAGTAGTTCAAAAACAAAATTTCCAGTACTTTTTTACTTTAAAAAAGTTTTTTAACAATTTTTATTTTGAAAAGAACACTTAAATTTAAAATAAACAATCTGCATTGAGTTTTGTATTATAAAGTACACGTGTGAAATGATTTGTCACACGGACTTAGCTTCAATTTACACCGTAAGAGGTTCCGTTTGATTCCAATACTATATGGTACTAATCATAGTATGAACTGTATGAATACATAATATTTAAAAAAAAATTTAGGGTTACCTACTTCATAGAAAAGAGGTTTTTCTATAATATTCTAATGGTGTCATTGATTGCAAAATGGTTTTGTCAACGACCACAACAACAACGTGTTTGTGGAAAACGAACCTGTAGAAAATTAATTATATTATTCTTTCTTCTACACAAATAGTATTACAACGGACGACGGCCTATGCGGCCGTACATTTATGCGTACGATATAATATTTTACGTACATAATGTTTGGCTTAATAAATATCTAAAACTGTAAAAGAATTTTCGTACATCGCGGCAGACTTTTTAACAGACGAGACGCCGCAGTATAACATATTATAATCCATTATGTACGACCATTGTCATTTAAATGAATGTGACTGTTGACATTAGCAGAGTAAATTTTGAAGTATTTTTTTTCTTTATAAACTTTAACTAAAATTCTAACTCTAGTCAAAACTCATATATCTTAATATATAATTTCTATTTGATCGAATGTGAATTATGTCGTATTCTCTCATTATAATGAAAGTAGTATTATTACATTTATATTATGCACATTAATAAGTCCTTATTTATACCCATAGGTATATAATATATAATTATAGGCACCACATCATGTAATAAATAAAAAGTCACATTTTAAATGTGTATCGTTTTGAATTACTAAACTAAATAAATTTGATATTTAATATTATTTTATTTGACATAAGGTAGTATTTTTTAATTCTTCATAATATATATTTCGAGGTACCCACCCACCCGCACCAGTAAAATCTAAGTTAAGGCATAGTATAACTCTTATTTTTAAGTGTTTTTGGTTTTTTCTTACTAACAAAGATACTAAAAATAAAATTATATATACAAATATTCATCCTAGTTCACAATTCACACAGCACTAGTCACCTACCAATTCTCTAAGGGGTGTCAGTTGACAACCCTGACTCTCCCTGTGTGCGCCACTGAACGCCAGTGTACCGGCCATGTAAAAGGCCAACGACGACAAGTACATGCTGGTAATCATGGTCGTGAACCACACCAAATGTTCTCGCCAACAGTTCAGTATACGCGTGTTCCGGTGGCTGAACGACGTAAAACCGTACAACGTGATCGACAAACAGTCGCATACGTCGTCCGAGCGGTAGACGACGATCCACGTCTTGTAGAACACGAACAACCACGTTTCTGCTTTCCAAAAATAATCGATGCTTATGGGCATGTTGTCCTTCCAGTAGTACACACCGCTGACATTCATCATCGTCGCAATGACACTCAAGTACAGCACTACGGATGTCACGGCGATGTGGTAGACGTTCCTACCTCGATATTTTATGGTTAGGGGGTCCAACATTTGGTATAAACCTACACGTTTCGCCAGTTTAACGTTGAAAACGTGGTTGTTCTCGTACCGAATTTCCATCGCGAAATTGTTATTATATAGTAATAATATTATACTGATGCGGAACAAATAACAATATAATACGTCATATATCGCGGTCGTCTATTAACAAAATATATAAGTACGCATTACTTTAAATTTAAATTTCATGATATAGATATCTAAAAACACATTTAAAGAAAATTATGTTATCCCTACCCGGTAAAGGTTGGTACATAGATACATTGAGGGGCGACCACACCCTGTGTTCGAATGGTTAGGCGAGTTAGGTTATTCAAATGTATTCAAACAATATTATTAAACAGTTTTACATAATTAATAACATAATTGTTACATCGTATTGTACCAACTGACCATATCTACTTGTATACTACCAATATTAAATATAATAAATAAAATATATATTTTATTTACTTATTATACATCTTGAATTCAAATATACTTATGTATAATATTATATAATAATCATTTAAAACCATATTAATATATTTATATAATTCAATTTTGATTTACAAGATTTAATTTATAAAACTATCTTTATTAATATAATATGTACCTTGTTAAAAAATTATACTGCTTAATTGTATTTATTTATGGATAGGTAGTAACAGCAACAAGAGTCTTTTTATGTGGATGTATCTAAAAACGCTTTTTATATCAGAAAAATTGACCCATTTTTCAGTATTAAATATAGTTTTTTACAATAATTCAAATCTTATTTCTAATTTTTGCTTGTCGAGCGTGAACAACTCCTTATTATTTTTAAATAATTTTAAATAAAAAACAGGAATATTTATACACAGCAAAAATTGAATTCATTTTTACATTGTAATTCAATAAAAAAATATCGATAGATACTTCTAATTTTCAATAAATATTAATTAAGTACTAATAATTAATTAAAAAATATTGTTAGTATTTGTTTAAATAAATGTGCTCTTAAAGGATCTACGAATAGAAATTATAAAGAATTTGGTGGTTTACCAGTAAGGTACTTTTATAAAAAAATTGTTATCATATAATTCATAATTCATAATCGTATTATTTTATATTGTTTAGTTCAGAATTCTAAATTTTAAATTAAATAAGCATTATTACGAAAACTAAATAGTATTAAATTAAATTATCACTCTTATAAGAAAATTTAGAAATTATGATTTACCAGTTTAATATGCCAATAAATCTTTTGGTTAGTCTTTTTAACTTATTTAAAACTAACTCTTTTCAATTATATATGCCTATTGAATTAAAAAAAGTATAATAATTGTAGGTGATAATATAAAATTAAAAAAAAAAATGTTTGTAATATTGTGTATGTGTTGATGTTCTTTATAATAAAACTGTAACAGGACATGATCAAAAAATAAGATGTCTTGATAATCAGCAATTTACTAAAATACAAAGTATATACATTTCACAATAAATCAGCCACAAAATTCGTCAAAAACTCGAAACTGTTAAAATTATTTTTAGTTAAAAAATTCTACTGGAAATCCAAATAAATGTCTGTAAGTATTTGAAGTTCAAATTTTTATGACATTGAGTATTCACCAGTAAAATAATTATTTCTTTTCAAACAAATTGTTGATACTTTGTTGTATTCAAAAGAAAGGTAGGTGAGTGTATACCACTCTGCAGTACATTAAGTGTCAAGTAAGTTACTAATTACTTATTATAGATCTGTTAAATTTGTATTTAATGATATCTCATTGTGTATGTAAGACGATTCCGAGCGCAATCGAATAAACGATATATCAGCCTATATCACCAATGATAATGTTTTTTTGATATAGCTATTAAAGTAATTTATTTTACCTTTAGTACTATAGTAGATAGATGTAATTTTTTTCCAAAAATATTGAATTTATTATCTTATAAATGTTTAATCATTATAATAATTTAATATATTTATACCATATTATATCAACTTATATAACTTAAAATTTAATAACTTATTTATGTAAAGTAGTAAAAATAGATTCATAGTATTTATAAATAGGTATTATTTTTAAATAAATCAAAAATATTATTAAGTATAGAAAAATTCATAATAAAATAAACAACAAAATACATAAAAGTTGAAGTTCCTACTCATAATATTTTTAAATTATAACGAAATAATAAATATCCTTTTTTTCTAGTTTAAATAAGTAATTTCATTCGAATTGAACTTAAAATGTGTATAAAAAATAATTGACTTTAAACATTTTTTTAGATTTTATGGTTCCAATATGAACTACTTATGAGGAATCGTGTATTAAATTAAACTTGGATATAAAAATAAAAGTTTTATGAATTTTAACTACAAATAGTTTGTAATTGTTTTCGATGTTGACAAATTTCGTCAAAATTCTTACTTCAAATGTATATATAAAAAAATAAAAAAATATAATTTTTGTAAAAAAATTCCATTTTAAGCTATATTATATTTATTTTATGAATCTACTATGGTATTAAAACATTTAAAACTAAAATAAATTAATGTAATAACTATAAATTTCAAAAATATCGTGAAATATAATTTTTGGTAAGAACTGACGGACAGTCTCCGCTAAGAATCGTCATTAGCACACAATGATAGATCATTGAATTCACATTTAACACGACCAAAATAGTGACACACTCGATACCTAATGTACAACAAAGTGGTACACACTTACCGAGCTAAAAGCAAAAAGGCGTTTAAGTCGTATTTAATTATACATAAATTCTATATGTTCTAATTACAACATTTAGATCATCTATATTAGGCTATATAATAAATTGTAATTTATAATAACAATTATTGTAATTGTCTAAATTTTCATTTAATTACTTATAATAATAATAAAATTATATTTTATAAGACTATCTATCTAAAGTCACAAAAACTTCTATCTACCAGAAAAAAATAATTTAGCTTAAAGTATAATATAGAGAACATAATTTGTTATGCAGGTATTACTTAATTTCAACTTTTTTTGTAGGTACATAGAATTTTATTGAAAACCAACATCCTATGAACGACGTATTATGAGTTATTACATGTATTGAGATAGGTCAGGATGCTGACATATTACATAAATAATATAATTGTGGTGGTAATACACATACTTAATATGCGTTTTCCCTACGATGCACATATTACAATTCGCCTAAGTACGCATTACGAGTGCGTGTAGAAAGTGGGTCAGAGATAATATTGTGATCGTTCCCCTCGGACCTCACGGCCACACCCATATACTATATTATGCGGCAGTGACCAGCACCCACATATTGTTATTTTTATTATTATATTGTAAATTCGCAGCAAAACGCGTACGGATGACCTGCAGAGCTCCGACGACAACTTGTGTGTTACATCCTCGAGGAGTAATCAGACGCCGGCGCACAATTTGTTATCTCCATCGTCCTGGTCGTGCTATGATTATCGTCATCACCCTCATATAATTCTTTTTCTTCCGTCGCATTATTAACGTTACGATATCAAATCGTTGTATTAAATAATATTATTTTACAGCACGACTCTGCGACGCCAGCTCATCTTCCCTTTTGTCTGCCCGCCATCGCATTGTATCATTATAATAATATATTATAGTAATGTAATAACGACCATCTATATCACTATTCTATATATATATATGATTGAACGGTATATAATGTGAACTACTCGTAATACGATATTAACGTCGAACAATAGTCGGCACAAACTCTTAATTGAAGTAAACGTATGTGTGCGGCATATGTGTCCAGTCCGCGTAGAACGACTTATATATATTATTAGATAGCTCTCTGCCGTCGTATTATTATACTGTGTACTTAAACTCGGTTGGCAATCGGAATTACCGCGTATTTGATATCCGGTGTCCACCGTGGTGACAACCCGTGATGCGGTGCGTGAATAGACATCGTATAGTGCTATAGCAGATCTACCCCATGCGTTCTTTATTTATACTCGGGTTCGGAAATGTTTTTCGTCCTCTCCGATGGCACGTTAATATTATTAGATATATTATATCCTGTATTTGACGTATCTCCGACATATGCCTGTGTTTATTATATTTCCTCTCAAGAGACCAACTGTATAACACTCAATCAAAATTGTAATATAAAATAATAACAATATAAATGCCACAAACTTTAGCGTTCACGTGCCATAAAAAATATAAATATAATACAATAGCATCTTTCGCGCAATGTATAATAATATAAAATCTCTACGACTCTTCTGTCCCAACAACTAAAACCGTCTAATAAATTAATAAATTGCTAATTTACGCAAATAATAAAACAAAATGAATAATTACAAGAACTCGCAATTTTGTATTGATGATTTGCTCCAAAGATATAAAACAAAAACGAAACGACGAGAATTGGTAATATATAATAATGCGTAACGCATCGGACCCGAACCCGAATATATATGTACTATTGTGTATGATCTAAAGTTGGACCATAAATATCGCCGGTAATTGATAATTATTAAAAGATATTATACTCCCGTTCAACAAATTAATGTGAAAGAACGATTGCTGAATATCTTGCATTTATTCTACACGTAACGATATAGGAATAGAATCGGGTTTGTACGCGCGCATCTAACTAACATTGCTGCAGCTATTAATCATCTGTTGACTTCTGATATATTTATTGGTTATGTATTTATAATAATGCTTAAATATTGTAAAAAAAATACTGTAGGAAGCTAAAAAAACAAAATAATCTTATAATGTAAAATAACATAATATTATGTCGAAACTGATGTTTTTTTTAATTGTATATTTATTAAACCGTACTGTAGTTGACGGAAGTGAAAAAACTCGAGTCGTGGGCCATAACATAAATATAATAATAATAATAAGACAAACACGAAAATATATTATTATATCCAGTAGGGCCATATTATTATAATATAGTGCCTATACTTACCGTATTATAATACATAATAATATAACGACTTGATTGACCTCACGTCCTCGACTTCGATTCGAATCGTGTTATTTACACTCAATCATATTATGCTCTTGTACACGCGTAGGTGATACGACGCTGCATGCAACACGTCATACACATTTCTCAACGAATCAATATCGCCCGGTAAAAATGTTAAAATATACATTCGGGTGCTTAGGTATGGTAGATATATTGTAAATGAAAAACGGGTTGATTTACATTACCAGTCATTGCTATAAACAGTGTAAACGCATATTATGTATAATGTTTATTGTGTACTGTATATATACAGTAACAGTTATAACGTCAACACTGTAATAGTACGAATTCAGTGGCAATAAGACATATATTATATATTTTACCAACTGATTCGATTTTATAAATAATAAGCTCTCCTTACCAGTTCAGCACTACAAAACATATTTTACTTCATCAAACAGCATAGTAGATTCATTAATTTAATCAATCAATTATTACTACATTGATTAGTGATTCGAGCGAATAGTTTTACTGTATAAGTAAATTTCAAGCAATACAATAAATATAGTTGGGGTCGACACGCTTTTTTTGGAGGGGGGGAGAGGGAGGTGAGTATATTGTCGATCTCATTTTATTGATAAAATATAGTATAATAATATATTTTAAGACCTTACGGTGTTTCACATACCAAATATTTCGTCCCTTAGTATGATATCACACGCTTGTTTGAACTAATGGTTTTTCAATAATTTTTACGGCCTTAGTTTATGTGTAGGCAAGATCTCGTATGGTATATGTGAGTGTGTGTCTTCTGTAAATATTTACTTGATTTTTGTTTGCTTTTAATATGTGGTGATGTTTGGATTTCCCGGCCAAATGCTATGGAGAAAATTTTGCGCTGAAGCTCTAATTCTCTGGCTACGTGCGTCACTACCCATTGGAGTTATTGATTTTACGACGATACTGTTTATTTTTTTGGTAAACATTCTTATACGTACAGTACACGGTGACATTTAATGTGCTCCGATCATTTGGCGGGGCATAGCGCACGGATACAGTCAATCAACCAACAATTTATTGCAATGTACACAGTGTGTTACAATAATATAGTTATATAAAAATACTAGCCACGGGTTCTTCAAAACTATAATATTCAATAATAAAACGTATTAAATATAACCATTTCATTATAATTTTATTTTTTTTAAGTAATTAAATGAAAACTCATTCAAAATTGGGGTAACGATTTAATAGATTTAGCTTTTTTTTAAGCCTCAGCACGTAAGGGTCGATATTGACTATACTTGAAGAATTAAGTCCTAATTAACTTATTTTTTAGTTTTATAATATTCCCACTAGTTAGATAAATAAATAAATAAACAAAACTAACTTATGAACAATTCAAAATAGTGATAGAGGGGCTGACTAATTAAATTCAGAAAACGTCTACCATGTACAAAAAGAAAGAATAATTTAATTATTTATTTATTTATTTATTTCAGGGGGAGAAGGGATATTAACTTAATTCTTATATCACTATCAAACATAATACTATTATGACGTAACGACAACACAATTTTACTCAACCACGGCCAAAATTACTATCCCTAATGACAACGTCTATAATCCACTATTTTACGATTTCCGTTTTTATTTTATCACAATAAATAGTAATCAATTTTCATTCAGTAGAGCTATTATAAAAAACCTAATTTGGATCTTAAAGGAACGAATTTAATAAATATTCTCATATATTTTTCAATATTATGTAGCTTGTATTATAAATTAAATTCATTGCTTGATGAATAGAATGTTTAATTTTTGTTTTAACTAGAAACTTTTATCATATATATTTAGTGTACTCTTAAATTAATAAACGATGATTTGTACAATTGTATTGAATTATTGAATTATTGTAAATTTTAATTTGTCGTCACACGTGGTATAGATTTTCATATGAAAAATAGTATACTATCAGATAGACATTCGTAAAAATTAATAACAGTAAATTTTTTTTAATTTGTATATTATTTTCATTATTCTAAAAACCATATTGTTATTTAAATATATATTTAAAATATACCTGATAGGCATCAGTAATTAATAAATTAAGTATGATAGGCAAGGGACGAAGAAGGTGATGAAAAAGTATTATACAAAACATTTAAAATTATTGACTCGGTAAAGAAATAAAAAACTATATCAAATCAATCTCTATCAAAATCGTTTTCTAAGAATTTCGTAAAATAATATATATATAATGTCCTTCACATTGTTCCAAGGTCCGAGACCAATAAATTTAATCGTTTCAACCTTTCGATTGTTATTATTTTGTATGTTGCATCTGTGTAGGTGTTTATTAGAAATAATATTATTATTAATTATAATTATTAAAATAATTACATTGCATTACATTGCTCGGTTACGGATAGGAAGAATTGTTACACAGAAATCAACGAGTCACGGGGTTTACAGGTATGACATCGCATGACTACATATAATATGCAAATCGAAGCCACCGTTTCAGTCATTTTATATCGTTTTATTTTTGTGAATCAAATTTAAAATTATAAAAATACACTCTATTATTGTGTGTAAGTATCTATGTATAAATTATACCACAGCTGTACTTTAAAATATAATAATATTCTGATTACGATAACTGTCGATCACAAGCCATAAAAAAGTGATTGCACGAAATACTTATAAAAATGATAAATCATTTTATTTTATCCATTTATTTTTATTCGAAAATTGGAATCAACATTTAAAACAAAAAAAAATAAAAATTCATGATCATAATTTTTGTCTAAGATTTTACAATATTTCATGTTTATATATCAATATTTTAAATTACGTGTTAACTTTTCATATAGGTAATTATGAATATATAAATAATAATTAATTCGTTATAATTATTGATATTATGAGTATCTATGTACTTATCTTAAGTTTGTGCGTTTTGTAAAACCATTTACTGCTAATTTTAGCCAAAATTATTATGTTAAAAACAATTTATACATTTTTCAACCATTATTTTATTCTTACTTTTATCTGACCTTTGCTTAAGTTACATCAGGCTTTTAGATAGATACAGTGTTTATTCTAGTTAGCAATAATAACTATACTACAAACATGTAGGTAATAATACATTTTCAAAACAAAAAAAACTAAGTTTTGAAAATTGGAACCAACTCTAGAAAAATACACCACTGTCACCACATTATACCTAAACATAATGTAATACAATGTAATATTTTGTTCCAAGCTGAGACCATAATATGGTATAAGTACTCGAATTTCGACTGATAAGTATACCTATTACTATATTATTGTACTGTGCGTAGAATTTACCACCAACAAATCGGCTTATAATTCTCGAACGACAAGACGACAAAAACATAATGTTAAGAGCATTATTTCAACCCCTCCTCTCTACCCTAAAATGTCCACGAGAAGATCGTCGGTGATGACGAACAATACAGAATGGCGACGAGGTAGTTCCATACAATATATTTATAATAAGTCGCGACAATTCTTTAACGTTATACGCAATTATAATATTATGACAATAATATTATTATAGCGTTCGGGTCACAATATCTCATTATCATAATATTATGCTCAAATACCAGTGCACGAACGATTACAAGTAAATAACCTTTGCGCAGATATTCGGCACATCTGTGCACGTGCAAAGCCGGTGTTATGCGACAACAATTACAATAATTGAAAATGTCTGTACAGGAGACGAGCGAAAACTGCTCTTAGTTATGATAAGTCGGCGGTCCTTTGTGCGCTGTCGAATCGAAGAGAACACAAAGAGTCGCCGAAATGTTTTCCGAAGCGAGTTTTTTCAGTCAATAATACGGCTGTTGTAACAATAACTACAAAAAATGTGTATAAAGACATTTTAATCCGTCCGCCCGACCGCTACTTTAGCAGTACGCCAGTACATTATGTAAAATACATTTCTTTTCGACAAATATAATTTTATAATACGTCAAATCGACTAAAATTGAACAGACATCCAAGCAACAACAATACCATTACTGAAAAAAAAATCGTAACGGTCCTTATTTTCATGCAGGAACCGCCGGAAAAAATAAATAAATTCTAAAGCTCTTTCAATCACTAACGAGACTTAAAAGAAGACATTTTGTTTGGAGAAACTATTGCACCGTAAACTTGTATACGTAAAAATTACTTATTGTTATTTTACTTCGGCTTAGTTATAAGTGAAATACGTGTAAGAGTGTTTAAGTTTACAGGAAAAAAACTAATATTGGAAATGAAAGAGAAAAAAAAATCACTTGGGCTTACTACAGTTGTGTACAAGTGGATGATTCATCCATTGCCAAAATGTAACTTTTAAAGACTGTGATGCACATACTAATCAATTATTAGTTATAAATAGATCTGTAACTATGATAAGTTATTTTGTCAAGTTTCATAAACATATGTATTTTAAAATTATATGAACAATAATCAAAATATATATATTCAATTCTAAAGAAAAAAACGTGTTGGCCTTTTGTGTGGTGATTATGGTAGTGTAACTTAAGGCGTGTGATAGTAAGCAAATGGTCGGCGTGCTTTAATAGTTTGTCGATAGGTACCATCTAAAGTATTAAACGTTGTCACGAAGAGTCATTTGTATAATAATATATCAACTCATAAATACGAATGATGAATATCATATGTCTTTTGTATTACGCTAAAATATTACGTTATTTTTTAAAAACAAAAAAGAAAGTAAGATTGGTCGTGAATATCCTAAAAAAGACATGGAAATAATTTACATTATGCGCATATTTTATACAATTGTGAATATACTAAAAACAACAATAGTAATAATTCGGCAGTTCACGTGTAATAAGTTATAATGTATTATATTTTTTCAATTAAATATTTTTTTTTTTATGTATATATAACTGTCGCTCTCTTCATTTTTTTGAAGTGATTCTGACGGTAAATTGCTTTCGTGCGTTTTTATGCGAGAATATATAATAACTGTTGACTGTTGAAACGTCTGTGTATTTATTTCGTCGAAGGTAAAAAAGTAACGAGATTTTCTTTGAGAAACCCCAAAAACTTGCTATAGTTATTCCTAAAAAGCAATCTGTTTTTCCATTATACGAGTTCAACGAATACATATATATATAGATCCTTTTTCATTCAATATATGGACTTTTGACATTTTATTGGAAAATCAACCAAAAGTAGGTATATTGCTATTCTTTTTTACGGGTAAAATATTACATTAGCTTTTTAGATTTTTGAGCAACGAATCTAAGAAGACGTATTCATTTATAATGCCACTACAGCCCCCTCGTAGTGTACAAAATATAATATAAAACACGGTGTCTAGTAATAAAAAATGATGACAAAATCAACAAACCATGATATTATAATACTATTTATTTGCCACATATATGTAGATGAATAAACATACTCGTATTTTACGAACGAGCACTAATTAAAAATTCAATCTATGCGTGTTTCGGTTACACTAATGGTTGCTAAAACATTTACATATTAGTAAGCATCATGTTACGAGTATAATAATATACCGTCTTATAGATATACTTAATAATATTTCCCCCAAATTAAAAAAAAAATCCGATAAGAATATATAATTATATTGTACCTGCCTACATTTACCGCCGCATTTTGGTTTTTTTTTTTTTGAACAAACGAATAATACAATCGGTAATATTTTACGAATGTCGCTTTGTCTAATTAATTTCAGATTAAGAAAGTTCGTGGGACCCATAGGAAAAACGCGGTTTGCTTCGTTTTAAAAACATTTCTTATTTTCGTTGGACACGATTAAGGTTTGTATAATGTACGCAGCTAGTACCAGTATTGCAGTCTGCTGGTATTTCGAAATAAAACTAAAACCGGTACACGGGCGCGCGCTTAATCGCAGGAAATAATGAACCATCAATATAGGTATTACTTTTATAATGTGTATAAACTGATTTTGAGCAATGAACCGATTGAAATTCCTATCAATATAACATTATAAATTATAATACTCCGTAAAATTGTCCATCATCATACATTCACAGCCATGGCCCACACGACTAATAAGATATTATATACTAAGAACGGAAAGATACTCAGATTTGTATTGAATTCAATTACAGTTATATATACCGAAATTATGTAACTTATGAAACATTAAACTTAGATTATGTATTATCGTAAAATAAAAGTACAAAGAATTGTCAATAATTGCTCCAGCCCACCACCCTCTTTCATATGAAAGAAATACCCGACTCGTATGATTTTTTTTTCTGGTTAAGTTAGGTTTACATTATTAAGATTTTAAGAATGACATAATAGAATACACCTACAATTTCGTAATAATATATATTTTAAGTAAATACTTCGAATAGCGTTTCACTTAGATTATTTGGACGTACCATATTACTATATAGATACCTACTTACAATTAATATTTGTGACAAACGATGTTTTTTTTTAAAATCGACTTGTACATTTTATATGTAAAAATTGTCTAATATATACCTAGGTAGGCTAAAATATTTGGAGTGTGCGAAATAACGACACATCTCGCAGTTGTTTGGGACGTATAATAATATTATTTATGTCGTGTTACGTTGATTAATAATACGATTATTTTCGAATTTTTTCAACATTGACCCGACGACAACGAGGCTACGGTTATAAAACCCCGAATTTAATTACACACAGTAAATACATCAGATCGCACATATACGGCGTTTTTAATCAAAAAAAAAAAAAAAAGTGATCCGGATATACGTTTGCCGCTGGTTGTGTGGTTTTCGGGATATTCTTCGGGTCCCCGCACGGAGGCATTATCAAATCAGTATACGAGATTTTCGAACCAATAACGAGATTAACCTATACTGACCGGAATTACACGCTGGTCGAGAAAATATCTCCCGGAGCCATACAATTTCCGGCCGCTCCGAAATCAATTTATCCGGAAGCTACAACAGCAGTGCGCGATCAATCACCATTATAGTATGTACCATCAGTATCATTCTACTATATACGAGTAGGTTTAAGCTATACTAACGGATTGGGTGGACTTATCCAATCGCCACGTTATTACATTTCAAACAAAACGTACGACGACGATCCGTTCAAAAATGTATAAATATTTTATTTTAGTAGCCGTAAGGTTAATCACAAATGCCGCGCACTTGTTTGGTTATATTAAAAAAATCAAATTATTTTTAGACGGAGTTGACGGTTCAACGTTTGTTTGAATTCGTTCGTTTAATTAGATATAACTGCGGCGAGTACCTCCTACCGTGCTACTGTATCGATAACTTTTTTTAACGAGGTTTTAAAAAATACGGCTTCTTAAAACAAAATTAAGTAATATAATATTAATTATGTACATTATAAAGTGTACGAATAAAACATTGAAATAATAATAACTATATACTCGTATTAATGCATTTTATATTCTATCTACGCTCTCGTGTATATTAATATTATTTTCCGTTGTCGAGGTCATTTTAATATAGGTGCCTACAACATCAAAAGGATTGAACAAATAAAAAATCATGAAAAATAATAATTAAAACAGATTAATCATGTCACTAAAGCAGAGAATGATATTGAATCGAGTTAATATACAAGCCAGCAATAACTTCAAAAGAGTTATTATATTACATATTTTTGTAAATAATAAAAACCGTCGATATGTCAAATGCAATATATATATACATTATAGATATAAAAAGAGCTCTGAAGTTTGTCGCTACTGGCAAAATTGGTATATTTTTTTTTATCGAAAACTTCATGTCACGTTTGAAATAAATGTCACGTCATCCGGAAGGAAACTCGCCGATATAATGCGTATACATAGCAGCAAGTAGTCTATATATTAAATGTTACACATACATAGTAACGAAAAATATACATGAAACATGAGAAGACTTAAGGTATATTTATACGATGTGAGGTGGCTACATGACTATACGTATATGTGTGTGCAGGGTTGCTGGCGACTAATAATAGGGAATCGAACGAATTCCCTTGGGACATTATTTTATTCGGCCTTAAGACATTTTGCGCCCCCAAATAAAATTGCATTTATCGCCTGTGAACATAACACCCTATGTACGTACCTAATATGTGTAAGCGTAGGCCGAGCCGACTCCGACGGACCATAAATCTCGAACCGAGATCCGTGTATATATGTATATAAATATGTTGGTAAAACATTAGATTCGAACCGAATCTGTCCTTAAATTTATGTCACAACGGGAAATTCTCGTATTTTTAGGATATTAAAAAACTTCTTTTCTCACTTTCTATCTTGATACTGTTTTTCGTTTTTGTCTTTTGAATTATAAGTATTAACGTTTCGAATTGACTATTTCAAACTAGTCGCGTTCGTTATACTAATATTATCATATGACTTATATGTATTATAAATGGTAATCCATCGGTTGCATATTACTATGTTATATTATGTATTATAATGTTACGTTACGTAATAAAGACCGGACCAGTGTGTTACAATAAAATGCTAATCGAAGATTTTAATATTATGAATTATGATATTTCGTATTATAATATACTTATATTTGGTCGTATCGATATTAAGTGACATACGAAATACAAATTGATAGTTTTTCATTACCAAAATGATTTTACGGATTTAATATAAAAATACAAACTTAAATATTTAATATTATGTTTATCAAATAATCTTCAGAAACAAAAAAAAAAGTTTTACCGCCGTTGTATTATTAAGCTAATTGGTTTTTACTCAGGAGATTTAGATACACGAAATGATTTTCTCTCGTAACGTCGGACGATGATTTTTTTACTTTGTATAATCTATCCATTAAAATCTATCCGACATTTAATCATATATATACATATTATATATTTATTCGTGCATCGGGAGACTTAACTAGTGTGTTGTAAAAACTGGTTTAAAATCCTACTCAAAAACAATTTATATACACGATGATAAAAAAGATAAAAAACATAATAACATATTTTAAGTTTATTTCATTTGAGATTTCTACATAGTAAAACTTGTATCAAGTTGATTAAATGCATAAAAATTATTTTTACAATATTAGTAAACACGAAACGTTATTTTCAATTCTATATTTTTTTATTTATTAGTACTAAGTAAATTTACCAAATTTGTATTTTGATGTGCATGCCATTTATTTATTATATTATAATATTTTTTTTTATTAAGTAGAAATAACACTATAGTTATATGTAAATCAATCATTATAATCCAAACCCATAGATGATTCGTAAATTGGTATCATTTTAGCTTATTTTGTACAATGCGAAAATGTCAGTTTGCTACGATTATATTATAACATGTATATACCAAATAGTATCAAAATATATCAATATGGTACGTAAACAGGTAGTAATTCATTTTCATGGTCGCCAATAGTATCACAATATTTATTTCGGTTATACATATATATATATGTATAGAGCCAATGAAATGTAATTTATTATAATAATATCATTTTAATGTAAATGTTTGCGAATGTTTGTTGATTAAAACCCGTATAAATGTAAATAGTAAAATAACGTTGTAAAGGAAAAGCTTCGACGACAAAAAAAAATGACACGATCAGAGTATAAAATAAAAATTTATAAAACGGAATATTATTATTATATTTACACAAATATACTCCGTATGATTGCATACGTAATGTTAGTAGTGTTTGTATTTGTATTCGTGATGGATGGAACGCATAAATGCGGATGATAATAATAATCACACACTCAGCACTGTTCGCAGTAATGATATGCAAGTGATTCACATATTTTTGCAATATTTACGGGGTCAGCAATTTTATAAATATCCAAAAAAATATTTAATAACTGTTTTAAAATTTGCAACATACTGATTATGATATGTAACATACAATTATACTATATAATATGTTGTTCTAATAACTATCGGAGAATAAATTATCGGTTAGTGTAACATACATATATACATTATAAAAGATAATATGTGTAACGAAGATCATGTAGTAATACATACAATCCTCTTGCAAATAAAAGTCGGTTTAAGATTATGCGGTGCAAAAAGTTTAGATGTATTTTTTCTTTTCGTAGTTCAATATCGCAAAATGTTGTCGAATCAGGAATAAAATACTCAACAATCTATATCATTATTAAAGTATATCGTTCAAAAGATACCTCGGCGCTAGCTCACTGATCTTTAACATTGCAATGTTTTAAGTATATAAATACAGACTCGCGATAAGAATATTATGAGTATACACGATAATCACCACAGTCTTAGCCAAATATATGTTACAGGCAGTACGGTCTTGCACTGATAATGTGAACTGCAAATAAAATAATAATTAAATTACATTTTTACTAATTGTAGTAAGTTTTTTTATTTAACAATAGTTTTTATTATATTGTGCAAGTCTCTTTTCGCTGGTCATTCCTGTAATACAGCGCAATTATAGGTACACATCAGCCATTATTTCAGCGTGATGTACGAGAATCCAAATATTTATAGTACAGTAACGTCTCCAATCTTACGCATCTTATTATTATTTTTTTTTTTTTTTGGTTTTAATATTCGGAATGTTCTATAGACATTTTCTTACTAACGAGATTTTAGAAATGGTCTTCGATTCGGTACAGTATACCTCAACCACTATATAGATACGGATTACCTTATATTCGTATAATAATTATGGTTATTCAACAACACTTATTAAAATATATTCATTCTTTTTTCTTAACTTAATTACTAATTACATTGTTACTATTTCCTGGACCGTGCGGAAATGATGATGTATACCTATTAAACCTGCTTCCATATTCGACCGTGCAGCACTATTTCACTATTTCTAACTTAACTCACTCTTGCCCAGCACTCAAACTGGTCCAGCACACTCATTGTCGAATTCTCCCTGCGGCTATCATTAAATCCACTTCCTAAATGCCTACGTAATCATCAATTATATTGTCATCACGACTGTTTAATAAACACACACACACACTGACGATTATTTCTCAATTCTCTCAGAATATTAAAAAGTAAAAGTTTAAAAGTACCACTTTGTTTTTAATAAAAAAAAAATGTCTCGCATTTTTTAAATTATTGGTATCTATTATAGATTATTTCCGAGAGAGCCAACCCTCATTCGCAGTTATTGTAATAGTTAATGGTGTTACTAAATTAGGCGATGTCTCGAAAATTCAAAATTCCTAATAGTCAACCAAGCAAGTAAGTAACTAAACCATTCTACAATTTATACAACAGTCAGTGATAATGTGTAATTGTTAAAAAATAAAAATAAAAAAAAGCTTCTCAGATCAGCTTGTTAATACTACGTACCGAAGTACATAAACTTACTACGAAGTTTAGAATTGTTTCTTGAGACACATTTAACACGTTACAAACAGACGATAGGAAGCGTCCAAAGACGTAGAAAAAAAGGTTAAATTATTTTTACTGTAATACAAGGTATTATCCCCGTAAGTTGCAATTCTCATATCTATCTAAGAGTTTAAAATAATATTTGAAAACTTGTGTTATGTTTATACCTAGTGTCAATCTGGTGTATACCTAGTGACTCTTATGTCTACGGACAACACGAGGTGGCACTGTATTTTAATACACACAATTTTACAATAACTAACATCAATTCGAATAGAATAAATTTTGATCAGAAAAGGATGCTGTTTATACACTTATTTGCACGCGTTGTCATCATAAGTATAAATAACTGAAAGACACGCAAAAAATAAAAGAAAAGAATTATTTTTGAAAAATATTTACAATTTTACATCGGTGAAAAAAGTCCGTTGCTCCATTAGTAAGCTATGCACGACCAAATTTGAACCGAAATAAAAAATAATAACATTTAAAAACCCTTATTTTCCAACGGTTTTACGCGAAAACTTTAAAATATTTACACTATTGCGCTAACATACCAAATGAGTATCAACTGATACCTAAGCAGTAAGTATATTGTGTTATTTTCCAATAATTGCCAACGAACTACTTCGTTTCATCGCTCATACTAACTACGCGAACTTAACTTATGCGCCGAAAAGGTAGTGTATGACTTTTTCTAGGGGCCGAGAGCAAATACCATATGAATACAAATCGGCAATAATTACTGAAATATTATGTTATTATATAATAATAATAATATAAACAGTGCACACCCGAGCCGCTGTACGGTTGACCTACAAAGGCACGCGGGCCAGTGTCGTTTTAATAAAAAAAAACACACAATATAATGTCATACGTACCTACACGTTACACGTAAATACGTAATATCGTTTAACCATATTATTATATTATTAATATTGTTACGTATTATTACTATCATCGTTATTATACGTATTAGATAATACGCGGGCGGGCGCGCATGCACGTCGGACTAATAACGACAACAATAATTGTAATATTATAGCGCGCCTACGACGCGGTAACAACAATAATAATAATATCTGACGGCGGCGGCGGCGGCGGCGGCGGCGTAACCTTACGGCCGGCGCCGTCCGTTCAAGGCTGCGCGCGTGTGTGTTCTCCTCCGCGGTCGCGTTATCGCGCGCGCTAACGCGTTTCCAACAGTCGCGCGACGGCCGGCCGGAGCGTATATAACACCGGTGCCGCCGATCCTGTGCGCCCGTGGTCCGCTTCGTCTCGTCCTCTCGTCACGTAATCCGCGCGTCTCAGCCGTCGCCGCCGACCGTCAGCAGCCGTCGCCGATTCCGCAGACGAGACCGACTCCGCCGGGACGAACCGACTTGTGCGCCGCCCGCCGTATAATAACGATCCGACTTTACGCGCACACACGCACACACACGCCGCCGACAGCCCACCGCGGTGTTTGGTCGATAATATTTATTTTATTGCGTACACGACAACTCGGCCGCCGACCACATAATATTATACGGTTGTTATTATTAAATCTCTCATAGCGATATCGCGAAATACAATATTATCGTCGGAAGAACCAGGACTTGGGTATAGACCAGCCGCAGCGACCGCAAGATGCACCCGACCGTTGCCGCCGCCCTGTTGATCGCCGCCGTTCAGGTCGTTCAAGTCGCCGGCGCCTACACGCCATGGGTCAGTATGTTATTACACGACAACGCGTACCTACTCGGTTTATGTCCGTTTTTGTTTATTTATTTATTTATTTTTCAATAAATTATTACGATCCGTACGTTACGGGAAATAAAGTGTACAATAAATCGTTTTTATTACGCGGTAAATACGATGACGGGGAAAGCACTCGGCAGTGCCGCCCAACAGTTTCGTGTATTATAATATGTTTCTATAGCGGGGCACCGGGTACCGGAATTAGAACTGGAACCTAACCCAAGTAACCACCTCCGATCTAAACCGGGACAGGAAAATATATCATTTTATTTGTAGAGAACTTTTCGGCGACACCTTTTTTGGTTCCAATAGTATTTAGCTATTTTATTTGCTGAGGTGATAGTGATTGAATTTGGTTGCAAATGTATGCATTAATTTCTAATTTTTGATTTCATTAATTTATTTAAGTTCCCGGGAAAACAATACAGTATGAGCAGTCACCAACGTTTTAATATATGTATACATTTTTATTTACCCGTCCGACGGTTATTGACTCGTTTTCAGGATTATTTCTGTATCTAATGACGTCTATGACTAATAACATTATAATCAGGTATAAGAAATGTCGTAATTATGCACCCAAATAAATTTTTATCAGATTGTCACATGGACTAATTATTAAATTAATGAACAAAAAATAAGCAAACGACATTGATAACCACGATGTTGGTCACTTTCCAACATGCAAAAATATACACTAATATTTAAATAAAATTACTTTTGTTATAAAGTGTTTAACTGTTGCCCGTTAGTGGATAGCTAAAATTGGAAAAGTGGGCGGGAAGCGAATATTGATAATGGGCGAACTTATTTTTTCCCGAGGTGACGGGTTTCGAAAGACGATTTTTTTCCACATTGACGAATCGCCAAATCTGTGTACCTATGCGCTATTCGAATTCGACCGTTTCGAAATCACCTGTTGCGCGGCCGCGGGCAGGGTCCGTAGCGTATTAATAGTACTGCAGCAGTATAACATGATAATATAATATAATGACATTATTACGATCGCGACCTCGTCGAACACACATAAGGTCCTACCCGGGAGTCGTATCGCATGCGATACAGCCGGTGTGCTGAAAACTATATGATATTAAAATTTATCGAATTGATTTACGTGTCGTACGTTTTGTTTTCAGGATCATTTATTCGACTACCGGGATGAACAGGTGCCGGATGAACGGCCAACCAAATATTGCGCGGCGTGTGGTAAATATATAACAATAAAAACCGAAACTAATCGCGAGTACAATCATTATATTATAAAAAAATATATATATTGTATATTATGTGCGAGTATAAGCGCTTGAGTTTCTGGAAGCAACGTTTATTTCTTAATATTTTTTTTGTTTACATTATGTAATATTGTTTTGCGTTTTTCCAAAACAAGCATACTACACTATACATGGCACATGTGATTTATTATAAGTGATTGCATTTTTGAAGATTTAAGCTTCTGCAACGGCATTATAAGATATTAGTATTGTCTTTAGGACGATTTACCAAGTATGCTCGCCTCCTTTTTTTTCAATACTGCGGTTCAATAATTTAGTTATTCAAAATCGGATTTTTAGGATTTCTATACTTGAAGCCTTAAAGGCCATACTTTTATATTTATTCTTAAGATTTTTTTATAGATATTACGTTTCCTGGAGATACACTTCTGTTTTTCAAATGAGAAAAGTTTTCCGCGTTAAATTATTTAGTCGATAAATTTTCGGAAAATATTGACGTATCAAAATCAAAATTTAAACTAGTAGTTTTTTGGTTAATTAGCTTAGTATATTAAGGATAAAATATTCATGTTGATGGATAAAGGATGTACGGAAGCTATAGTGATTTGAAAGTTTAGTAATTTATATTATTCTATCAACTTTTATAACTTTTTTTTTCATTAGCCTAAGTTCTAAATCCAATATTAAATCTAATTTATATTTTTGTAAAAACATGTGTATGTAATACTACAATATCATCCTTATTATATTAATTTTAATAATTGAGGAATTACTCGTTGGAGTTTTGAATTAAATACAACAAAGTTTTTAGAAAAAATATCCACTGAATAATTTACAATAAAAAAGAAGGGATCGCGTTTGAAATACAGAAGTTTCATCGTAAAAATACATTATTAAAAGAAAAATCGGGGATGAGCATGCTCGGTTATTACTCTGCTTCGTATAAAACTATTATTATTGAGTAAACACTAGCAACGCAGGGTAACATGAAAATCACGTCACGGAGGAAAACACACGTCATATTTACGTATTGTTTTCTGCACACAAGTAGGGGACATCGTCATCGGACGAAACATAAAAGGCTATACCGTCAGCACTCGGCTTTATCTCTAGAGGCATTGAGACATTTCGATAATGGTACAGCTGTTTCGGACAATAATTGTGTTTGTTTTTAAACGGCCGGCTCTTAAGGCCGTACTTAAGTACGCAAAACCATAGCGCACACACACGACGCTTTCCAGTCGACGTGAATCCGACGGCCCTAAGTAGACACACATACGTTTAAACAATATAAAAGAATTGTAGTGTTGTTTTCGTTTACATTTGGTAAATAATATTATTTTAGTCCTTCCCCTTCAGCTGCAATTATGATCTATTGAAGCAAATTTGTTATTTTTGTGACCGAACGGAAAAAGCAAAACATATCATTTCATATACATATATTTATCTTATAAAATGCTGTCCCCTTAAACCTCCGAAACAGACCGAAAATCGATTTACAACACGCAAACGCCGGCACGTGTCATTCTGTTTTCGCTGCAAATCAACGTTTCGCGCGTTACGATAACACCGCGGCGCAATCGAACGAGTACCGTTCAAAATCGAATTTCGTACACATCGCAGTTTAATTGACCCGAACGGCGGCCATATACATAAATATTGTATATTATTATACATATAACCTTAACCCAGATACGATTTTCGAACAATTGTTCGCCTGTCTGTCATACATTTTTCGTAAATTATTATTTATAGACCCTTCGAATTTCCAAACGTGTAGTGGTACTAGTTGGTAACTAGTAGATATTACATGTTTTTTATTAGTTTGGTGTTTTAATGCTAATACCTATCAGTGGCTTCCACAATATATGCCATATATGTATATAAATATTTATAGCTCAGCATCTGACAGTTGGTGTCTACGACAAACAACGACATTTTGTATCCTAAAACATGTATAAGCAGCGGGGATGTACTCGACTTTCTGAAGTCTACATTCCAAAGTTTCATAAACTTTTTAAATAACAATAGTATAATAATATATTAATATGATTTTATCAGTAGAGTAGAATTTAGTGTGTAGTACGAATAATTTGACAAGATTCGTTATACTTGTTTTATTTCATTTTTTCACGAACATATTTCACAATTTTCCACTACGTCTGATCATTTAACTTGAGAACGTTTTTAAATATAATATGATACGCACAATATTTAATTTATATTTTACAATTTAACCAGATAATATATAATATAATATATGTATATACTATCTGCAACTATAATATATGTAGATATTATTAAGTGGAGCCAAACAAACTTAAACGACACAAATTCGTTATCCTATATTTTTTAATTGAATTCGTGTCAAGTTCTAAACTAAAAGTATTATTCTTTTTAATAGTTTATTGTTATTATTAATATCCTTTTTTTTTGTTTTAACAAAAGATTTTCTTCGTCGTGTAAATGTTTATCATCAATAATAATGAGGATACACGTCAAATCTGCTTAATCTCTCTAGTCTTCAATGATCACGTTTGGAAATATTATTACGCATAATGTTTATTTTTGCCATTTGCCGTTTAGGTTAACTATAATAAGTAATAATATATCCATGCGCATAAAGGGTTAAATAACGGTAAATCGTTCTTAATCATGATTTATCGAGTACACAGAATAAATATGTAATAATGGTAATATAATACATCCAACTATAAGCAATAATAATTGTACATAATCCTTAGTTGCGTAGTTACGAGTTACGATGTTATGGTTAGGTGGCATACATCACTACCATTATAATTACTATGATACTGTAAGCGAGTGTACATAAACTTTCGGTTATTAATTATGTCGTTAATCAGTGAAGGTACCGACTAAATGCGCTTTGCTACCGTCGATATAATAATATCATTTAAAATCGATTTAAGAATTTTTATTATCGAACTAAACATATACACAAATTCGTTTTATGTGTGTGTGTGTGTGTGTGTGTGTGTGTGTGTGTGTGTGTGTGTGTGTGTGTGTGTGTGTCGTATATGAACAACAATACTGGATTAATTATCCATTGGGTACTGTAACAGCACACTCAGTAGACGACTTTCAACTCTTAAACTTCAACTTTTTCACTTCCAAAAAAAAAAAAATGTAATTACCACATGATAATAGTATACCCATACTACGTTGAACTACAATGTTTACAACTCCCATCTTCGCTAATTATTGCAAACTTTGTCATAATATTGTTATTTATTATTGATTTATTTAAAATTTATCAAATAGTAATAAATAGGTATTAAATTGTGATCTGAACATTTTTATTTTACCTACTTTTTGGAATATCTTTTGAATGTGTGCATTAAAATAATAATTTTTTTTGAAAGAGATGAGTCACTAAAGTTATGAATTCTTCCCGCTCTACCTCTCCCACAATACCTCTCACTTACTCCAAGCTTCACAGTTAATATTTTAATATAATAATTGCATTTATCTTCTAACGTCAATTGATAATTTATTTATTGAATCGACACTCAATTTAGTTATTACCCATATTAACTTTCGGATTCAGGTACATTAGACTGTTTTTAATAATTAATGCTATAAAATAATATAAAGTATAAAGTTTAATGTACATACAGTGTACACAACAGATCACACGTGCAATAACAATTAACTATACTTATATTATCGATGTTTTGTATACGTGGATCAAGGTTATTACTGTGTAGTATACGCGTAAATACCGAACAATTTTTAAAAATTGTCGTTATAAATCAAAATAGCTATTAAACTAAAAATAAAAATTTCAATATTTCAATATTGCTCATGTTAGGTGTATGAAAATCTGATTACGAATATTGAATAACAGTGATCGCCGAAATCGCACTATTATAATGTAAAACGTTTATGCGGTAATTTTCTTCGATCAACTTAATCAATAAACGGTATTTCACTATAACATAACGACATTTATTATTTGAATATGAATAGAGAGTGAAGACATAACATAATATATCGTTTCGGAAGTAATTTATGTATGAAAAAGAAACACGAAACCTCGTCAGTTGTCGCTGCACCTGTCCAACGGCATAATATTTAACTGCGCGTTCCATTTTCTCGTATATGCCACATAATCGCATTGTAACGTTAATTTTAACGATTCCTCTATATTTTCGTATACATTGTACACGAACGCACATAATTTTAGTCACATATATCTATATCATAAAGCACGTTGTCAGCCGCGTATTACATATTATTATTATTATTTTATGTCGTACACGAAGATAACATATTTTACGTCATACGCATATAGCTATACTGAACCGTTTTGTTTTCGACGATTGCAACAAAACGTTTACCTATACGGCTGTATTATGACGCTTGTCTACATCACGTGTACTTACTAAAAATTACCGAATATACGGTATATTATGGTATATAACTCAGAAATTATTCGTTAAAATTCAGATTTTAGTAATAATTCGATATTCTTAACAACAACAAAACTGTTTGTTCGGCGAATTTCATAGTTTCATAAAAAAAAAAAATGTTTGTATTATCTGGAAAAACTAAAAGTATTCTAAAATGTTAACCGAGTACCCTGAAATTTAAAAAATCGGATTTTTAATCGACAAGCACACATATTCATTAAAATAAGATGACTGCGACGATTAAAAATAACCATGGTATTATACATAATACGGTATTACAATATGTTACGGTTGATAGATTATAATGTTAATTCGGAGTTATCCGTCACGGAATCCTGACCAAAAGGGAAATCCGAGCAAACGCTGTGCACAGCATGTCTGCACGTATAGATTCGGCAAACGATATCTTGTCTGGTATGGACGTGTATGACTAGCACCGTTTTCGTTTTAATTGATGGTATTTTGGCGGAATTGATTGTGCTTCCGTATAACAACGAGCACTGTGATCTCCGTGTAAACATTATATTACTTACGATGTTCCGGAAACGCGAACGTAAATTACTTTGATAATAATATCGCATTATTAAATTGTTATTTCGACAACGGTGTAGGTATTAATTTCTAAGAACGGCAGATAATGGTGGTTTTCCATTTTGAAGAATGTGCGAGCGTGAACCGTAATAATTATTGTAGCCTGTATGCAGACATTCTCGTCGTCATACGACATACCTGTGCAGTTATAGCAGCGCGACGACTTATCGTAAAATTCATATTAGTGGTTAAATTTGTAAAAAAAAAAAACCAATGTACCAACAATAGAAATGAACAGATGTACCAGTTATGGCACATTGAAAGGCCTGAAAACAATTTTCGTTTTAAATTAACAAAAGAAAAATGTGTAGGTAAAATATTTATTCATGTAACTGAATATTATAGAACCATTATGTATGATAACATAAAATATAACGCTTAGTCGAGTAGCATATTTTCTATTCCGACATTGAACTTTACGTCACAAGTGCGTTTTAGCCGCTGCACAGTACAATAATTGTATATGTTGTGTAAACCGAAGTGGTCATTTTAAATATTCAATTGCTGTTATTTTTAGTTTGAACCTAAACATAATAATAATATGACATTTTATTTTTATTAAGTAGCTAATTATTTTTAAAAACAAAAAAAATTAGCGCACAAGACGTGTAAAAAAAAAAATCACTGTACGTGCACTAAAGATTAAACAATGATATAATAATATTATAGCCAAATTGTCTATGTCTATTATCCGCTATTACATTAAGTGTGTTATAATATCGTCTGACTGTGGTTTCGTTTTCGAAATAGATAAGCCGTGCGGGGCCCAACCGGAACGGAGGTCGGCTTTCGCAAAGATCGTTAACGGAAAAGACACGCGGGAAAACGAATTCGGTTGGGCGGCCACGTTGGCCCGTCGCGGTCAGTTCTATTGCGGCGGCACGCTCATCACCAAGAAGCACGTGCTCACCGCCGCCCATTGCGTCGAGAAGTGAGTAATAAGTGCACAGTAACTACCATTTACATACTTAGTGTATAAATCACAATTATATTAAGTCTACCGCCATACAGAAAACATGATTATACGATCGGTTGGGGCTCTTTAAAATCTAAAATCATCCCAAATCGATACTTTTTATCCGTGGGTTCGTGTCACGCTGCAGTGCTATTTCTAATAATATTCATCTTATTTTTCCAGTTTCAGTCCTAAAGATCTAACCGTGACCATCGGTGAACACGACCGGAAAGTCGATACCGGTCGCAAGTCCGTGCACCATGTAACCAAAATCCACCGGCACCAAGATTTCCGACTGAGCACATTTGACAACGATATCGCGATCATAGAACTTCGTGAAGCCGTATCCCTCAACAACCCGTGGGTGCGCGTAGCGTGCTTACCCAAGTCCTGTAAGTATCTTTAACGAATAGCAGTATACCAGTGTGCAATTGATTGCGGTGTGATCTAAATTTATATGTATATATTATACTTAAATAAACTCAACTAAACGGGATTTTCCCGCACGCAGCTGACACGTCTTACGAAGGTATCAAGGGAACCGTGATCGGATGGGGCAGATTGGGCGAACGCAAAAAGTCGTCCAACATCTTACAAAAAGTCGAAGTCCCAATCATATCGAACACGGACTGCAAGGACATGGGATATTCGCCAGAGAAGATCACCGGTAACATGATATGCGCTGGTTTCAAGGAAGGTCAATATGACGCCTGTCAGGTATAAACCGTATTATTTTGATAATAATAAATTTCCGATAAAATTGTTTTTTTTTTGCGGATACTCGGAACTCCGTGCGCGTGAAAATGTTAAATACCCAGTACGAGTAAATTAGTTACCGTAAATGTATTATTTTTTTTTTTTGCAGGGTGATAGTGGCGGACCAATGCACAGACGTTTAGATTCTTCTGATATCATGGAAGTCATCGGTATGCATAATAATATATATAAATAATTATGATAATAATATGTTACCGTGCAATTCATATAATATACTAATCCATCGCGTGAATGTGTTACGATGTACAGGAATTGTGTCTTGGGGCAAAGGATGTGCCAGAGAAAACTATCCGGGAGTGTACACCAGAGTGGCCAACTACCTGGACTGGATTATGGATCACACGGGAGACGAATGCATCTGCGGAGCAGAAAGTTCCTGATCCCCCGTTTTTTCGTTACCTCAACTTCACCACTTACATTTTAATATACCACACTTAAAATTATTATAATAATTATAATTATTATTGTTATTATTATTATTATTATTATTATTATTACACTCATGTGCATAACTAAGTATAAATCGAAACGTATATTATATTTATATAATGTTACTGTATAGCTTATAATGTTATTAACCACCGAATATGATTACCTACATTTTAAAATATTGTTATATATTAATTTATATATACGATGTAAATTACGTAAAGTCTAGTCAACACACAGCTGTAAAATTATATATTGAATTTTAAATAGCATTAATTAATACGATTTTAACATTGTTCTATATTATTATATGCGTATGTTATACAGTACACCTTCCCTTCTTATACCTAATGTACAATAATGACCGTACGCGTCAAAAGTTGGTTTCCGGTATCGGTTGGTTGCGCCGGCGCCCGCGCCATTTACTCCGGATATAAAACCGTGACAACCGAGCCGTTTTATTTTCTATTATTATATTACATAGCCGCGTTTCCGCGGCGATTAACGGCTCTAAACGGTATAATTATATGCAATAAATGTTATCTGCGCACATAGGCTGTGATAACACGCCTAAGTCCTCAAATCGTGTACAAAAGTGAAATACCTGCGATCGACCAGGAATCAGTAAGCTATTTTTACCACCGACATAATACAATTATTTAAAAATTAAGTGAAATCTAACTTAAACTCATTACGTCAAATCTCTGCGATTCGCCCGATATTTCGTCGATTGCACGAAACGTATAGGTAAACGACGTTGAATCCACTTGTTCGGATAAAACAAAACGTCTATAGTTATATCACTAGATTACGCATGTGTTTCGTCGACACAAATATTATTTACACTGATAACACAACATATTACGCTCGCTACGTTTTACGGATCACTATTGTTCTTGATTTAAAAAATATTATTACATCGGTTTGTATGCACAATGATAATGTATAATGCACATTAGATTGCCGGCCGTATTTCTGTTGTACACATTACACGGTTCGCCGGCGGCATCGTAAACAAATTATAACATAAAATATTTTTTATAAATATATTCGTCTCCGGCTGATTCGGAACCGGATCACTCGTGGTTTACCTATACTGTACATAACGATACACGTGTAACGTGTCAAGTTTGTCGACTGTATAATCTGCGTTATAACATTATACGCGTTCGCCACGAAACGTTAAGTGTTTTTATTTTATACTCGCCTCGTGTGTACTCATTGTTCCGAGTCCCCGTCGACCGTCACCCAGCACGCCACCGCCATACAATTCGTCCCGTCATAATGGTAATAGAGCTGTCTTATCGTCCGATCTTATACATAATTTAAATGTGAAGTGTAAACGAGCCGCGCCCTATCGTCGTCTTCCTCCCGATATTATACTATAATAATATGCTATTATTTACGTATCGGAAGTGGTCTTTTCACATGATTATGATAATATATTATAATAATATACGAGTACCCATAACAGTATTATATATACATACATCAATATAATATAACTACAATTTATAATGTCATTAGAAATCGAATGTGTCTTTTTCAACGCGTGCGAGACCATTGTCTTACTCGCGACAACGTATAGAACATCGCACGTCGCATCTGTACCTGCGGTCTTCGCAAAATATCTCTCAACGAAAGTATATTATATTATTGTGCGCGAAACTATGATAGATGATGTCGTTGTGTATTGTTAATTTGTCGACAATCGTCTCTCAGATCGACTCTCCTAGAACGTAGTGGATCCTACTGTATTATATAATAAATAGTACTAACACATGATCGTACAGACATTTCGTTTGTGGCTATTCATTTTGCAGCGGAAAGATAATCGTACGAATTTCAAAACTAAGCTTGCATGGTTTCGGACTCGTTATACATTATTTATTTTGTCAAAAAAAATTTTAAAACACTTAATTTTGCTGGGATGTAGATAGAAATACGTATTTTTAGTCACTTCGCATAATTTGATTTAGGGGGGAAAAAGTTTTGAACGAATTTAAAACTTGCAGTGGCCTACAGTTTTATGCAGCGTCGGATAAGTGCACCATCACAATTATGGTAAATAGTAAATACCGACCATACCACAGCATAGTGTTTGATGCTAAAAGCCCCGTCTAGGCGCTTCATAGAAAACGTAAAAGCCTAAACACATTCGTAAATTATAACAAATGATTACTAAAATAATATTATAAAGTAATTAGATAAGAGGTATCAACATCTGAAATTATTCAACAGATTTTTTTAAAATTTATATTAAATAGCATTAAGCAAGGACCAACTTATTAACAGTATAATACAAAATATAGTACAAACAGCGAACAAGGTATGACAATTATTAATTATAGTACACATTCATAATTTGTTGTGAAATATATTAAATTAATGGTTTTGACAAAACTTGTATCGAAATTATGAAAATCATGAAATATTAGGTTTAATCATGCGCCATACTTGGCATTCAAACTAAAAAATATATGATCGCATCTTCACATGGCGTTATAGATAGGCTATTTCGCTACAGCACTGCCATGGGTTAATTTTTTCAGTATCTTACGTATAATAATGATAGTGATCTCATAAAAATACTCATAGAAAGGCTAACAATTAAGTATAAAAATCCAAAGGCTTTAGTCTTAAATTTCATTGATAAAATTTAGTAATTTGGCTTTTTAATATTAAATATAAAAAAAAAAAAAATTATAGATCACACACCTTAAATATTTAACCATGTATACTAAAACAACATTTAAAATTCTAAAAACTTATAATTTAATAACTCATCAATTTAGTTGCAAATTTATAATAATGAAAAGTAATATTTTTTCATTCAACTTATCTCACCTTTTATAATACAGTTTTAATTTTGCTTAATAAACCTTGCTTAAACCTTTATACAATTTATTCAGTTGTGTAAAAAACTTACTTAAAGCTACCTTATTTTATTTTCGTATTTCTTATCTGTTCTTTACATTTAAGTTCTATAATCCGTGAGTTAAAAAAATATAATAAACTATAATGAAAATAAAATGTTAGTATTAATTACAATTAATATACTTTTCTTCTTTTTAGTTTTTCATATATTATTTTTTTAAATCTTTTCAAAATATATCAAAATACAACATTGTAAACTGTAATACATAAAATCATTTTAAGACATTTTTATATATTTAAATATAGTATATAATACATGTTTATAATAAAATGCACACATCCCCTCCCCCCAGACAAATCAATGGTTTTTCAATGCTTCATTCATACAATCAAATAAAACGATTTAATGTTGTTTAGCTTTGGTATATAAGTATATAATGATAACGGGTAATTTAACTATTTCCAATAACTTTTATAAGCTGAGTGATAATTATATTGATTTTACAATGATTTTTTTTTTTTTATGTTTTTACCTTTTGCTGTAAAAATGCTTTGAATTTCGTCTTTGGTGGTAGTTTCTGTTAGTGAATAGGAAAAAATTATCGATAATCTTAAGTAAAAGATTTAAATACTTTTCTTAATAATTGTAAAAAAATAAATTAAGGTAAAACGATAGTTTTTACGCTAAACCAATTTTCGACAATATTAATTTCTTTATTTTTTTATTACTCAATAATTCAAAAACTCTAAACTTTCACAAAAAGTTATTATATTGTTATTTTCCTCACATAATATGATTTTCAAAATAAATTGGCTATTTTTGAACTACTTATGTATAGACAATTGAAATTTTAAATTTTTTTATTTTTTTATTTCTATTAATAATTAATATTGAAAAAAAAATAAAAAAAAATTCACTAAGTAAAAACTTTGAAACATTAAAACAAGTTTTCCTCATAAGCTTTAGCATTTTAATTTAAAATTTAATCAAATTTCATCGTAATCGTATACATTATAAAATTATTTTATAGTTAAAAAATCAAAAATATTTTAATATTCGCCCTATGATTGTACAATTAAATTCAAGGTGGTTCGTTATAAATTATAAAGTTTTAAGTATAAAGTAAGATGCATAACGATGATAATTAGTTGTATAAGTCAAATTCATTATCTATGAAAATTTAAAACTTTTACATTTATTAAGAAGTATAATTTACGAAATTAAATTTTCAAAAATAATATTATTTTAGTAGCTTTATTTTAAGATATAACCTGTTAAATCATTACCATTCACAATTTTTAACGGTAAGATAGTACTGACACAATAGTCATTAAGAATAATATAATTTGGTATAAAAATATATTATTATTAAACATTCATAATATAATAAATGCAATATTTTCAGGAAAAATTAAATCAACCTATCGAAATACTCGTAGTAAATTATTTTAATAGAAATATCAAAAAAGCATATTATCATGAAAACGTACTTATTATGATATATAGGCTGTCTAACAGTCTTTGCTCAGAATTAATTTTTGGTTACGATGATATATCGTTGGTATAATGATTATAGTAACCCACTCAACACTTGCTGTATAACAGAACGGACAAAACGGTACCCTTTTTTTCACTTAAATTTGTAAGACATTAATTGGAACATTAATTTATTGTAAGCCAATAATCAAGCCGTTTACTAGCCACAACATCATATTATATTATATGAATATTAAAGCATATAATTAATGAATCTAAAAATATTAATTTTCGAATATATTCGTTACGGAATCTAACACAAAATTGTATTAGATTATAATATTTAACAGTAAATTCCGTTTTAACTGTCGGTCTTCTTCGATAGAATATTATTTGTGCTCCCGTAACGGGTAACGGCTATAATATAATCACTAAAAATACATACATTATACGTACGTATTATATAAATTATAATGTTCCGGATAATTTACAAAATATAATATTATAATAATACAGGCAAAGGACGACGACGATGTACGACAACGATAATAATATAATATTATATCGAATGGGTGTATTGCAAATAATGCGGGTTGTACACTCCACGAACGATATCTCGTCTTTTTATAATAGTATAAGTAATAAGTATGCATTGTAATATGTGCGCATAAACTCTGCAAACCGTAATAATTATAACAATATAACAGGTAGGTATCTGTTGTATTAAAATATATAAATAGTATATGCGCAATAGCAAGTACCATATTATCATGTTATAATATAATGTACCTACATAAATAACAGAATTTACTTTATAAGCTAATAATAACAAGTTAATTAATTCGTATAAATAAATATTATTATTAATAAAAGTTTTCTAGCATTCCTTTACATTATAGCGATTAATCAATAATTAATTTGAATATTAACTAACTCATAAAGTTAAATAGTTTTTTTTTTTTTTTTAATATGAATTTTTAACTATCCAATACCCTCTACTGTACACTATAATATAGAATAGTTTTAATATGTTTTTCTATAGTTGAAATGTATTTATTTAAATACAATAGAAGTGTACACAACAAAACATCATACAAATATTCTCCAGTATCTATACTTATTCTCATTCATTGGCAAAGATAAACGTTGCATGTTATTTGACACGTCCTATATTTTAATTACAGTGCAAAATAATACAATGTTTTGTAATAACAACATGTTATAAAATTGTTCGATTGATAGTTATCAGCATTGCAAATTGTGATATAACTAACATATCGAGTTCTGTAAATATAGCGAAACATGTACCGATATGAGCTCGGTAAATTTACCGTTAAATTTTATGGGTGAAAGTAAATTTACGTTCATTAATAACTAATGATGCTTATTTTTCGGATAAATTTTGTATTTGCATTCTTAAAATAGAATAGATTAATCATTTTAAATATTTTTTACATGCGTAGAAACTTTTTGGCTTGGTATAGGCTAATTAGACCCTTGGCCGCAATCACTCCTCTCCATGCTTCTCTACCATTAACTAGTTTTTTCGCCGTTAATAATTCTTAGCATTTGCAGGTGACTCTTAACTCTGTCTGCCCATCTTTGTCTTGGCCGTTCTAATACCCTTCTCCCATATCTGGGATCTATTTTGTCACTTCTTGGATCGCTTGATCTTATGCTCTCCGTGTAATATCTCCTGTCCAGATGTACGCTTACTCTTCAATATTACTATTAATGTGTCCACTTCACCGAATAATTCCCCAAACCCCAAATTGGTCCGTCGTTCCCGCAGACCCGTTAAATGATCTTTTTTTGGACCGAATATCCTTCGTAAGAACTTTTATAGCTACTCTTTGTTCATCTGCTTTTGTAATTGTCCATGTTTCACTCGCATATTAAGCAATTTATTGGGCGTATCATTACCTTGTACAATATTGTTTATGTTTTTAGAAATGAAAACAGGTTCTAAGGCGAAGAAGCACCGGTTAGCTGTATCAATTCTTTTTCGGATTTCTCTATGGTTACCTCCATTTATACTTAGTTCAGGTACACATTTTCTATTAAATATTTATTCTATACGAATTTACATAATATTCTGGCTATAGAATATCCGTTGTCTCATAAATGAGCAATTTAAGAGTTTGAACCACAGGATATCTAGGTCAGCAAGAAAATATACAATTACCTATTGTTGCTGGGCAAAAACGAGAAAAATGTTGTTTTTCAATATCTTATTACGAGAAGGGTAGAAGAAGATGAAACGTTTCTATTGGATTCTTTTCTATTTCGCAGTGTAGTACTAAGAAATTATTATTAATAACATACAATATAATAAATGCAATTAAAATATTGTTTATAAATATACTCATATTATTATAATAATAAAAATATTTACAATAATAAGGCAATGCGGCAGTACTGATACCGGGAATACAAAACCATATTTAGTATTTCAGTATTTCAATTGGATTTTTGTAACGCGCTCGGCAGCTTTTGAAGTCGTATTTCGCGGAAAAGACGCGCACAAATGCACAACACAATTTGTTATATCATAGCATTAATATAAATATGTTTTTTTTTTCAAATAAAATGCATATCAGCCGTTACGTGGAAAAACCGTTTCCGATTCTTTTTAAAACTGTGGTTTGATGTTAAATGCTTGAGGCGTAACCGCAATAACTGAGTTATAAAATTTTACATAATATATGTTTATACATATTTATGTATTTGTGTATACTAAATTTGTCACGTAAAAAATAGGAAAAAAAATCCTTTGATTACTGTTATTATTATTATTCTCATACATCACAATCATTTACTGTTTAATTTTTGAACAAAATAACATTTTAATGTTTTGCCAAAGAAATGCGCGTGTATGCTCGTCATAGTAATTAAATAAAGACAACTTTATTTTAAACTTCTGTTTCGATGTCAAAGTTATATGTATGACGTGTTGAGCTTTATATAACTCACAGCCCACGCACTACAGTTATTGCTGCAGCAGTTTAATAAGTATTTGTAAATGCTGTTATCCTGCGATATTCTATATGCTAAGACATGCATAATAGATTATAAGCAAAGCGATACGAATACCTCTTATAATACTCCCTCCTGTACACCATACATTATTCTCCTAAGTTTTATAATTATCTGTGGGTATCTAGGGGATTTTACGACTCGAATAACAAACAAAATTCTAAATGAACAATAATTATCATATCCTACAGAAACCAAAAACCTGCGGGTTATACCTACATAATACATATGGAACATTAAAAGATCGAAACTCAACGCTAATGAATATTTTAACTTTATACGTATTTGTGTAGATACAATATTAAGATATTCTAAACGTTACCACAAATCCACAATGTTAAATACACTATCAAGTGTAGGCAAATGTGAATAAATTTATAATTCGAAATTCGTAACCGTAAGGTACAACTACACTTACATAATCCATTTTATTATTTTTTATTTTTATTTTTTTTTTTTTTATAATTACATTATATCATTCGATTTTAATACAATAATAATTAGAGTTGATACGTATACCAACTGAACTAAGCTCGCATCTGATACACGGAATTTAAACACACACTTCTATTAAATATTTATACTTTCATTCCTTTCGGAAATAACGATTTTCTGGTTTAGCTCTCTGAAACGTCGTAGAATAATAGAACTGATCAAATATATTCTAAAATCTTTTTAAAGTAAACTAAATCTATTTATTTTATTATTGTGTGTATTTAAATCATAATTAAAATGAAAGTATCTACATTAAACCAAAATTGTGTAAAATGAATCACAAAAATCACTGTGCTATTTCCAACCAATTATTTTTAGTTCATCATCTTGACATAATTTAATAAAAATAGTCAAATTTAATTTTTACAATTGTGTGAATATTTTAAAATTTGTATTAAAATATTATTCTTATTTTTCTTATAATGAATTTAATTTGAAATTTCACCTCTCACCACTCAAAATATCCATTTTAATCCAGATTATAAATAATATAATATTACTAACAAATAATATATTATATTATATTATACTATCATCATACGTGTATATATGAATGGTTTTAAAGATTCGTGTTTACTTTGTGGTTTGCATAGAAATCGTCGATGCTGGTTTTTATACGATTTTTTTATGTTAGTGTGCGTCTTGATTTGAGTAAACGCACTTATACCGACGACGAACACTGTCTGAAAAGTAAACATTTTCACTTTCATAAAGCCGGTCTGACGCCATTATCACGTTCTATTAAAATGACAGTATATACCGATTTCCAATTAAATCGAAGCTAATTATAAAGAATAATATGTTTATGTATTATAATATAAATATATTATGGTATATCAAAAAACTGTCGTAAACCATGAACGGTTTATTTTACTGCACTGCACGGTTAATACCTAACTTAAGGTATAAGAAGTAATACGCCTAAAAGGAGATACAATTTGTGTTGATTGTTAAACTGTATTTCTGCGAAAAGAAATAAACATAGTCTACAGGATAATAATCTTATGTTAATTTTATCAATCGATTTTTGTGATTCTGAAAAAAAAATTAATTTAGTTAAATTATAGATTACTTATAACGATACACAGTTATTTAATTAATTATTTTTGGTATGAATTTTTAAATGTCCAACAAAGAATTTTGTATTTCTTAAAATAGTTGACGCTTAAATATTTGTAATTTCTAATAATTGATCAGCATTTTGAGTTCAGACAAACGGAGAAGCGTAACAAAAATTGTGTGGCAAAATTAAGATTGCGTGATATGATCTAAAACTTTCGACGCTTCGTGATGAAGTTTAATTGTAATGGGTACGATACAATAATATTGAAATGTGTAATTTTATTTCATTTTTTTTCAACTCGAATAGGACAACTCTGTTATTACTATCATTATACAAATACATTTCGCTTTCTTTTTTTCATTTTTCAACTACACTCGTGTATCATAAATATATTTATATAATTAAATATAATATTATTATTCGTTTAATCGTCTTCAAACGTAAAACGTGTAATATTATAATAACAGAAATTATTCACGCTAATAACAAACTTTATTTATTATGCAATGTAATTTTAGAAACGATTGATTTACCTGGTTAAAACATTTTTTAAGCCCGTGTATGTTTTTACCGTAGTATTTAGTTGCTCATCAGATGAGCAATCGATGAAAACATTATAAAAATACGAATATCGCTACTCTGTATCATATATATCAAGTCAAGATAAAATGTTAAATGAATCTGTTCAACTAAGTTTTCTTTACAGTTGCCGAATTCACACGTCTTACGTAAATTACTGTCAAAATCAAAAATAAATATTATATTTAGTTAGTTTAATTGATAAAAAGCAATGAAATAACTTATAAAATTAAAACATAGTGCTTAATAGCACTGCTTATTTGTCAACTTACGATTGTAATAGTTTTAATGTCACAAAATATACAAGCACATTAGGCACAATAATGTATATACATACCATACGTATCGTAATTAAATAATTTAATTTATAATAATTGGAAGCAGAAATTGATGAAATACATAGCGAGTAGATATGGTTTATAATAATTTGGGCGGAAGTAAATAACTCACTTTTACTCGTTTGAATCTTATTTGTATATAATTTTCATTGCATAATTATTTAATGGCAATAAAAATAATGCTGCTTTAGTCTGTTTTTAACCGATCTCCCCTTACGTCAAATTATTCAAACCGACCAAAAAGTCATTCCACGTCGTGTAACGACATAATATTATATGCGCATAAATTGGCATAATGTATACGTTAGCAAACAGTTGATAGTAAGCTTGTATCGTGTAAGTTTGGTAGGTAGGCAGAAAAGGCAGGAATACAGGGCAGGGCTGCTGCAAGCCAACGTACGTTTATTTAATACACTTTGGCTAACTTTCTGGTTGTAAGTCAATCAAAATTCGACGATCGTCTTCACAGAAAAGTGTGCACGTGACATTTGTACAATAACTTGATTTCCGTCGAATTTCATTGTTGCGAAATACATTAAAACTTTGGTGCTTGTATATACATATAATACACGCTATAGTATAAGGCACAACGGGAGCTACAAACACGAATGTTATTAGTTTTACATTTGTTGAGTGCGTAAAATTATTTTGGAAACTGTACAAGTCGAACTTAATGTATATATTATTCTATACGCGCGCGTAAGCAGGTAGTACCTATAGCACGCTAAAAGTGTGTTATTATATAATTTTTATAATTATTATCACATGACGGAGCTTTGTCTTTGAAAATTTAAAGCCAGTTAAAATTTCGCACTGGTTAATAATGTTTTACCATATAAGTGTAGCGCATATCTTGTATAATTAATTTTCAACGGCATTAAGACGAAATAACACGAACATAATGTATATATTATAAACATACGTATTATCGTTTTATATATTATACGAACCCTGCAAGCTTTTACGAAACTATAGTTTAATAACACGAAAAGTGATTCCGCACACTACGGTATTACGATAGCATAAAATATCTCTGTAGTATACATTAATAGATTAATTGTTAAAAAAAAAAAAAAACATCACGTAATGTTAACTAGTATAGCGCATAATATATTATAATCGTTGTATCCTAAACACGTGATGAAAAAAAAACTGTTTAAATTTAAATTAGCCGACTTATTGACATTTGTTGTACGGGTGAGCAGTAATACTATTATATGGTGTCATAATAAAATAAAACGTTTCTTAAATTAAAATTCGTTCCAAGAACCACTAGGTACACAGAGTACACTAATTAACTGTATAAAATGTATTTACTATAATACGTATATAGGATTAATTTCTTTTTCAAACTAAGTGATTTTAAGTTCCGGTTAATGAGAAGATACTTTAACTTCCATAACTTGTTATTTCTTTTTTTTTCAATATACTTTATAACTTTTACCTTTAATTGGATAAACATAATCAAATTTTAAATACTCTAAGCACCCATAACAATAATTAAAGAATTTCATTAAACAAAATATAATAAGTTTTCATAATATTTTAAAGGTTTTTATTTCACTCAAAAAATGTCATTCAAATTTCACAGTAATTAGTCACATCTGCGTTGACATCTTATTATTTATTTTATTTTTTAAAATATATCACAATAATATCTATTAAACATAATCATTCAATAACACTGATAAATAAGATCTATTACAATAGACATGAAACACGTGAAAAGTGGACATTTCATTTCAATAACACTTATCTTCAAAATAGAAGTCTTACTAAACTTTTATGATAATTGATAATAAAACGTATTTCGACCATTTTCTTTTAAAACGACGATGGATATTTTGAGGTAGCGAGACATAAATATCTAAATAAACGAGAGAATTGAAGTGGTTTAAAAACTTGAACTGGAACTTTTTTATAAAAATTGTTTATTGACTGTTTATAGTTTTACGAGTAATTTCTACGTGAGAGGCAATGTCTGTCGTCTATTATTGAATATAAGCATGTTAGTCTAAAGACGTTTGCCTATAGAAAATTTAAGTGAGTGATGTTTTGTGAGAAAATTTGACTAAATGCTAAGATAACGCATTATTGGAGTTGATATGATAGACCAGGCCCGTAGCCAGACCAAATTTTCAGGTGGGGCACCATATATAAAAACAATATCAAAAAAAATTATTTTTAGTAGGGGCAATGACTGGGTTAAAGGGGGAGGGGGTCTACGGGCCTATGACGGACCCATCAATATAACAAACACTATAAATTACTTGCTGATATGTTGAATAATATTTAGGAACAATTTAAACAGTTTTTTAAAGAGTTAAAACAAAAAAAAAATAGTGAAAACAAACTGAGAACTATTGTTCTAAATAAGTGACACCTTTAGGCGACTTGACAAGTTATAAATTTGATAGATAAAAATGATTTAACTAAGTAAAGTAATTAATATCAACAGCAAATTGAATTTGGGCGTAAAACCCAAGTGTGAGTACCTATGTATAATGTGAGGGGGGAACGGTAATTATCGAATCGATGGCCACCGTGTCGTCAAAAAAATATCGCCCCTAGGTTAGGTTATCGAATATAAAACGATAAGCGGTCGCTTGAAATGAAATTTTTCGATCTCGTGACAATCGGTGTCGTCGAGATTCGTCCACGGTATTATAATACGCATACATTACATACATCGAATTTATGATTTATCATATTTTATTATATTATTGCGGGTTCGGGCCACGGTCGACCGCCGTCGGTGGCGGGGCGGCTTCAAGGTCGTCGCGTCCGCAAGAAAGTGAGAGTAGGTGACAGAGTCGTACAGGTACATAATATAACAATATATAAAACGTACGTGTATGGTACATACCGCGACCACAATACCAACGATATTACGCAGCTACCGGTACCTCGCGCGAGCACGTCCGCTTTTACTCGCGTCCGGTCCGCTGGCGGGTGCACTTTCTTTCCGCCGCCACCGCCGCCACCGCCGCCGTCGTCTCCGTCTCCGTCTCAGTGGCAGCGACGCGCAGTACGACGCGATAACTCGGTTTAGTGTGTGCACACGGCTCGCATAGGAGGTAACCGCTTACCCGCGGTGTGTAATACGCGCGTCGCGGCCGTAACGTCCGTACATCGCTGCTGGGTCGGCCGCACGTCGCACTCGACAACCACACCGCTCGCTCGCACGGACGGACGGACGCGCAGACCGCGGCCAACGCGCGTTTATGGTGCTCGGCCGCCGTCGACGATGCGGTCGCAGCAGCTGCAGCTGATGGTGGTGCACGTGTGCATGCTGACCGCCGCCGTCGCCTCGACCGTCGGCCACGGCTCGGCCACCGCCGCCCCGGCGACCCCGTCCACGGTAAGCTTCTGCGGGGTAACGCGCCTCGTCGGTACACGAATGTCAGTGCTCTCGGGGTGGTGAGAGGCGGGTGACGAGACAGTTATAAGACGTTGTTATACCCATTGTTCGTGATACGACTTTATTTCGTCTGTATAGGTATATTTTGAAAATCTCATATCACACATGTAAGCACAATACTAAGTCTTCAGCTATCTGAAATCGCACCAACTGTAAATTTATTATTTTCGAGGCGAGGATTAACGGTAAAAAAAATCCAGATTTTTCGTAGAAATTTGCCGTTGCAAATTTCGACACGGCAAAGGCTGATAGTTGTTGTATTTATTACTTATTAGTTATTAACCGACATTTACAATTAGGTATTGAACGTCCGATATTCTCTAACTAATTTTTTTATTCTCTTTTGTTATTGTTTAGTATCGAACAACAAATATAGTTGCCACAGTGTTATTAGGTGTATCATGAAACTAAGTGACCACGATGGATTAAATTGACTAAAACTTTGGGAATCTCTGTGATTATTTATATGATATCGTGCTGTGATAACTAAGGGGATAATTCGTTTTCCAATAGCCCTAACCAATTCTAGGATGGCTATTGGCTATGCACTAATTATGAATAATCAATAATAATCACGTCTCGAGATCGCCGTCATTGTCGTTCTCGCTTATGACTGGTTCGAGATCGAGACGCCGGACGGTGTGTTACATTTCTATGGTAAAAGTAGCTCTGCTGCAGCCGAGAAAGAAAGAAAACAATATACGTTGTGTGTTTAAGAAAAAGAAAATTATAATAACAAAATAACGTTTTTATGAGACGAACGCTTAAAATAAATTACTATCATTACACCTAACCTAACCTAACCTAACCTATTTAAATTTCAATCCGATGTCGCGTGAGTACGTGACCCACCCTACTATACCTAACCTAGACATCTGTATGCATACGGGTTTTATAAAGAAGTTATTGAGAAGAAATTGCTATGTGTCAGGTCGTTTTGGAATATACGATTATTTATCCTTTATGAGTATGTGTGTGTGTTTATTGTTTGTACTTTCTTTACACAGGACGACGACGGTGACGGCACGTCCAGACCAGACAGGCAGGACGACAAGCGGATATTCTTCGACGATATATTCGGTTCGGTCAGCTACGAACCCGAGGAGAAGTTACCGGTGTCCAACTGCACTTGCAGTGAGTACATAATATTTATAATAATTTAATATTACCTGCGGATTACATTATTAGTTATTGCATATTAATATTAACCTGACACGATAAACCATCATAAACACAATATTATTGTGTCAAAATCTTATTAGGGACGCCGTTCGACCTGGTTACCGATTTCCGGACGTGTTTCGGAAACTCCTCCCATACCGGCTACAGTGGCGCTAGTGCGCTACTCGGTTTTCGGGTCAGAATGTAAATACATAATATCATACTTTTACCGTCACGACGAAATTCGTTTAATATATATTAATGCATATTTTAAATTCGTAACGGAAAGCATTCGAAATACTTCCTGACAAGATGGTTCCCCATTTCTTTCGCGCATACCACACAATGTATAAAATCGGTTTTATTCAATCGACACCAACGCTTTCGATATATTATATCGTTTTATAATATCACACGTCAATATCTCCCACGTCAAATGACGTTTATAAATTTAAATTATTACACACGTACATTCATCAGACGGATTTTCATTTAGCATTATCATTGCTTTTTTCGGTCGTTTATATGACATCACAATGATTTGTATACGGTTGTTAAAGTCACTCCTTGATTTCGAGTTGGTTTTTATTCGGATTCTGTGTTATTATGTGCATATTATATTTTGTTTTGTCGCAGTATACCTACAGAGTTCGTCGGCAAGACAAAAGACATCGTCATATAAAACCCGCTACAGCTACCCATTTTTTAATTAAATAACCACTACTCATATCTACAACGCATATAAATCATATTATTTATGTTTTAAAATTATCAAAGATACAGCGACAATTTTAGTACTTTTATTGTTTATTATAATTCTGATAAAATATGGCGGTCTTCTCCAAATTTATGAGAATCAAACCATATTATCAAAACTAAAGGGTCGAAAAAATATTATGGTGATATTGGCCGCCCTTCTACTAGTATCTTTACTCGAGACTGATTAAATATCTTATATAGCTTCCATAGCACTCTATAAAGTATAATTGTTTTTAATCATCCGACTTTTAAAACGTTTATCTGTGTATAGATTGTGGAGTGCCCAATCAAGAAATCCGCATAGTGGGCGGTCGCCCCACCGGGGTACACAAGTACCCATGGGTAGCGAAACTCGTGTATGAAGGTCATTTCCACTGTGGTGGATCACTCATCAACAGCGATTACGTACTGACTGCAGCTCATTGCGTTCGGAAGTGAGTGCACATTTTTATTAAATACTAATAAAAGGTAATTTGAAAAAATATTTTATAATTATAATAACTTACTGGTTATTTAAATGTAAAACATTAAAAATATAAATCTAAAGATAATTTAACGAAAACAAAAACTATATTCTTTTATTTACAATATTATACTCAATACTCATCAATACAACCCATATGATGGTAAAATTTAATTTAATTTAATATTTTTTTTTCATACATATACATGTATGAACTTGTAGTACATGACTGTAGTACACACCAGTCATGATAAATTTATAATAATATATAAATATATGGTATTGTAGCGATAAATGATAACCGAATGCTTATTTTTTTCAAATCTATCACTTTCACTCAAACTATAATTCATTAATACAATAAGTAAATAGTAGTGAATGATAAAATATATAAAAATATTAACATTATATTTGTGCATTTATAGGCTCGTGTAACTAACTATATGATCATAACACCCGGGATCCGGGTGTTGCATGAGGAGAGAAGAGTTAGATAATAGTAGTGTAATCTGAGCACCAATAAGACAGAGTGTCCGTTAAAATAATCACATATATCGGTCAAAAAATGGTTCAAGTAGATAATTTATTATAATAATTAGGCTATTTTACGTCTCCGGAGATTTTGAGGGTCGTAACATAGTGTTTCGTTTAAGAAAAAATATTATTATTTATTTTTATCTGGTTTTCTAAAACAAAGATACAAGAAAATATTGTTTAAAAAGTCTGGTAGGTACTCAAGCTCCAAATTACGGTAAATTACTGAGCAATTCGTTTTAAATAAATAGTCACGTGTGCACGAGTATACCAAAGAAAGAGAGAGAGATAAAAAGACCTGTTGCCGTTTTCATATACGCGCAACTAGTGAGTCTACTTCTATGCATAGAAAGTTTTAAGACCCTCAACTCGTTGTACAGCGGTGGCCAATAGCAGTCGATAACATTTAATTACGATATTACAATAATACAATATAACATGTACACGCTGCACGCTGTACGAAATTAATTTTTAATTACCTACGACCGATTATCGGTACGTTATACGGTACTCGAATGCCTCATCGTCGTCGTGATACCACCAATAATCGGTACAGACCACGAATTTGGGGTTTTCTAACTTTCTATACACTCATACACATTACACATGGATATCGATGTTTAGAAGCGGTCTTACACTATTTATATATAATATGTTGGCGCGCGCGTTTTGTAAATACATCATGAACCCATACTACATACTATGCGTGACACCGATCCATTATTATTATTATTATCATCATCATCATCATCATCATCATTATTGTTCGTCTCTGATTTCGGAACAACCGTTAACGTAATAATGATATAGGCACCTGTATTGTACCGTAAAAATCACTTAAAAAAACCACAAACGCATGCGGTCAGATATGTGAAGGTATTTACTGCAGTAGTACAGTATATGAGTTGATTCGTTTAAGTATCGTCAGTAACTTTTTTAATCGGTTTTTATTTTTCAAAAACAAAATACACAGTCTGGAGAATGACTTATATGGTATTCTTTTTTTACGATCGTGACGTTTTAGTCTTTTCAATGACTGCTTTATTTTTAATTTAATTATCTGAAGCAAAATGATTTTCTAAAAGTGTTATATACTTCTACGTTTAAATATAGTTATCGCTTAATCAGATATTTACGACAGTTCTATAGATGGCTTGACTAAAAGTCCTTCAGTGAATGGTCTATGTACTAGATATTATAGTAGGTGCATCGCTCATCGAATCTCGAGTTATATCTTAAGTACCTATAGATATATCCGAAATGTACAGGACAACTGCTCAAGGTAATTATTTTGCATCAGAGTTTTATCAAATCGCCATTGTAAAAATGTGTAAGTTGCATTAAAATGTATTAGGTAGTAATGATAATATTTCGAAAACTGCGTATTTATCAGAAACATATAAGTCGACTGTGAAAATTAGCGTACAGTAATAGGTAATATGGCACATATGCGAATCACTACGTATGTATGTAGATGATACCCGCTGTATTTGCATCGGCCGATTACGGTATACCCGTATATTGCCGTATAATATTATAATATTCGACGCGTAGTATTGCATTTCCACTATCGATTCGCACCGTCATTACATATTATATACGTTTATAAACCTACTGTATTTCAATTGGCCGTCGCCATACCGAGAGATTTCGTCCTAAATTGTTGCTTTACCAGCGTGGAGTAAACAACGAGGTTATAATATGCATCCAATAGATATGATAGCCGCGGTACCTATAACACGCGCGCATAATAACTTTCCATTGCGAAATTATTCATAAAAACAATTTCGAATACACGAAACGTACATATTTTCATTTCACAAAACGCGAACATCGTTCACAGACACACACACGCGTATGTGTATTTCCGCGTGTTTGTCAATTAAAATTTAAAACGTACCTACGGCTGTTGTACACATAGCAGCGATTGCGATCGGTATATCTTCTACGATATCATTTTATAAATTATTATTACAAAACATATTATAAAATTATATTATATTAGATCGAATACAATAGGTAATTAAAAATTTAGTCGCATACCATTGAATACGATATTAAACGTTTGATGTGCTTTTATCGGTGTAAAAAATCGCATTCGGTTGAGTATTTACTTTTTTTACTCTTACTGGTACTCGTTATAAAACATAATAATATGTATATATATATATATATGTGTGTGTATGTGTGTGTGTGTGTGTGTGTGTGTGTAGGCAGCGTGATTTCGAGTTTGTACCAGTTATTGTTAATCGAGGACTTGGAGAAAGTTAAACACACATTCACACTTGTTTTCGTATTATAATGATAAACAGGCGTATATCATATGATTAAGATCCATAAATTTAAAGAAAGAAAAAATACTTCTATTTTCCTCTGGACTGCAGTTTACTGTTAATGGAATAACATTTGTAGTTGTCTACACGCGTATCATCGTTATATTAACCGAAGCATAATACTATATGATATATATTAGCATATTATTATACATGGTGATTCGGCGTTTTATTCTTTCTCGTCGTGCTATGCATAAAATATATTATCGTCTTTTAACAAGCAATAACGGCTGTATATAAAAATATATAATGTAACGAATGGTGATATTTATAGATTGAAAAAATCTCGTATACGTGTGATATTCGGCGATCACGACCAGAGCACGTCGAACGACGGTGAAACGATCACCAGGATGGTATCTTCGATCGTGCGTCATCGGAACTTTGACGTGAACTCGTACAACCACGACGTGGCTCTATTGCGGCTGCGGAAGGCGGTACCGTTCACCAAATCAGTGAGGCCGATATGTTTGCCGATAGCTAGTAAGTACATACTTACTGTATTCGATTTAATAAAACCTAGTGGAGTGCGACGAAATCATTGCCAGCGGTATAATAATAAACTTTGAAAATCCCACACACCTTGTCTATCGTTTTCTATATCCTACAATATTGCCCGCGACTTGCCCTGGGACGTTTCAATAACGGTTCACTCCTCTACCTTCTTCGTATTATAATGTGATTATTTATGCCTGAAAAATAATTTAACTTTTCTTTCGTCTTTTCCTCATGATCTGCTTTGAATGAATATTACATTATAATGATTTTATGGATAACTTAATGATAACTTATAATGATAACTTTAACTATAGGTACTTAAAAAACTGTAGAGTTTAGAAAATTTAAAAACGAAATTTTCAATATAATTACACACTAAAATCCAGGAATCGAAAAAATTACTACCTATAACCAGCAAACTGGTATCCATGACATATTCATTGATACAATGTATACGTCCGTACGTCCGTTATTATGGTTTGCACAAAAACGATAGCGATAATAAATCAGAAAAATCGCTATAGAACGACTTTTCCAAACTCTTATCGTAAGCCCGTTAAATAACCATCGTTATAATTGATATTATGTGTAGCTCGCGAACCGTCCGGAAAAGTGGGAACCGTAGTCGGTTGGGGACGTTTGTCAGAAGGTGGAAATCTAGCGGACGTCGTGCAAGAAGTTCAAGTACCGATCCTGTCGCTGGCGCAGTGCAGGGCTTCAAAATACCGACCACAGAGGATCACAGCCAACATGATTTGCGCCGGAAAGGGAGTTGAGGACTCTTGTCAGGTTAGTTAATATTTTGAATTTTGCGTATAATAATCGCATTTTGACCTCCAGTTCTTTTATACATACACAAATTCAACACTCCAGCAACTCAACATACTATGCCTATTTTCACATATAAATAAATACACTCGGCTAAATATTCGACTTGTGTATCTTTTTTCGAACATTTTTTAAAAAACCATTATTAATAAATTGTTACATCGTTGTTATATTAATCCGGTCTGACGATTAAAGACCGTGGTCCCGGGAATGAGACGTCCGTTTCTGACAAACCATGATTCATAATATAAAATTATACGCAACGAGCGAGGTCACAATAACCACTACCTATACATATCATTATTATCAAAATTTCCGGTCTCAATCTAACGTCTATAACATCAACACCCTGTTATTTTCTAGAAAAAGCAACCCGGGAACTTTCTAATGTATAACTGCGTTCGTAGTATTTGATAAGCGTCATCGTCATGTAATATATTTCAATTGATTAATCCACATATTTTATCTATAATTATCTATTATTATGTACTTCCCACGTGGAAGGTGGAACGTGTTTGAAACTGTTTTTTTAAAACACTAAAATAATCTAAACATTTTTTTACACGAAACCGAAAATTGTCAACACTCTTACTCACGATTTGTGACACATTCGCGTCGTCCACCAATCTATGTACAGGCGTATTCAATAATGTTAATTTTTGTTGTTGCAGGGCGACAGTGGAGGTCCTTTGTTAATAAACAGCGATGTCGATGACAAGTTGGAAATAGTCGGTGAGTATAATATAATATCATATTATATAAACCGTAATTGTACAGAGGGTGATTCTCTTAATAGCAAACATTCGTTGTTTCCATAAATATTAAAATTTTGAAAATATTTCATTTCCAACGGGCAGGTGGTTAATTTTTGTAAGTATTTAAACTTAAAATAATTGCTCTTACTAAAGCAGTAAATAATAAAAAATTGATTTTGTTATGACTTCGATTTGTGTAAAAAAAATATTTTCTAAGACTTGAAAACTTTTCGAGATGACGAATGTCCACTGTTCAATGACTTACTCAGTATAGACGGCAATATTAAATTCGGTCAAACAATCGGTTACCCATAATCGTGTTTTATTCGTCGTCATTTTTAATAACGTATCGTTTTTTTCAGGCATAGTGTCTTGGGGCGTCGGTTGCGGTAGACCCGGTTACCCGGGCGTGTATACCAGAGTTACCAAATATCTGGATTGGATCCAAAAGAACATGCGAGATACCTGTGCGTGCGTTAGATAGCGGCCAGGATTGCAGTATAACAATGGCATGTTAATGGAAAATAATGTATAAAATTTATCTCTGCGAGTGTTATAAATGTATTGTACATATTATATCGTATTATTACTTAATATCTAAGTATTTAAATTAAATTATTTATTTGATCTTGTATTTTTTTTATTTTTTTATATCCCGTGTTCACTATCATTTAATAAACGTTTTGTTTGGAAAAAGAAAAACTCGAATGAAACGTTATATAAAACTTACTGTATAATATAATATACACGTCACCGTGCGAACCGTCTATTATTATTTCGTTTATGCTCGTACGTAACCGTCTGCAGACAAAAAACGTCACTGCCGCGTCGTCTCACTTTCAAGTTTTGACGACATAATAGTAAATTATCACGAACAATATACAATCGATATTATATTTTGTTAGGTGTACATTGTAGGTGTACATTGTAAAATAATGTACAATTCTGCGATATCACAGCGTGTTCGCGTATAGTGTATAAGAGTATACGTTACGCGTTGCTCGTCGTCATCGTTTCTGTCGTTCATATTATTTTCATCTTCTTTCACCGCCTCGCGGCGTACCCATTTGACGTGTAAACGTTTATAATATAATATAATATAATATAATATGTATGACAGGTACTTCCGTCAGACGCATTTCTGAAATTCCGCAGAAAATGCACACAACGTGTCTATTAGCCTCGCGGACGCATTACACAATCCGAACACGTTTTAATATAATACACACACACACGCGCATCAATATATACATATATATATATTTTTACCGGACCCGTCGGTCGGTCTTGAATTGGCGTGTAGAAAAGTGGATTCCCGTTTGTTATGTCCAAGACGTGTGTGTGTGTGTGTGTGTGTGTGTGTGTGTATGCTCAGTGTATTTGTGTGTATAAATTTTAACGATGTCCGATACCGTTAAACGTATAATACTTGCGGCCGCTACGGGTCACAGTCATGACACCGAGTCGCCAAGGTTCGTTTCTCGCGGGCGTTCTGCTCGTAATAGCATGTGCAACGCAACAGGCAAGTACCTAAATATCATAAAATAATAATATATCGTAATGCTTTATCAATCCTCGGTTTCCGCATTGCGCGTGTTTAATGATAATATTACACGTCAACAATGCGTTGACATTCCACTAATATTTCGCGGCGATTTTTGGCGCAGGGCATTGGCTTGAAAAACGTATTCACAGACTTCGGTTTTCGCAAACCTACGCCTCAAGTGGCCGTGGATTTGATCACCAAAAACGGCCAGGAATGCGACTGTAGTAAGTATACATGAATATTTCTAGGTACCAGATGGCCGTGGTCGTTGTATTTAATTCAAATAATATCACATAATTCATATCCATCTTGCGTTTAGACTTGCACGACTTTTATTTCAATATAAAATCAATTCGTGTTGAATGTATAGGTATAATCACAATAGTGTTAGAATAATTGATTTTAACTTGTTTTTCGTTTTAATAAAACAAAATCTGCCGATAAACGACTTCGGTAAACTCCAAATGTAGTAGGTTTATTTAAATTGTATTACATTTATTCAGATTTTTTTCATTAGTAGAGTTTAATATATATTTAATATTATATAAAATAATTTAATGCAACTTAGTGAGACATAAAAAGAAATTCATTCAAAGGATATCAATCAAATTTCTACTTTTAACGAGTACAGAAATTATAAATACTCCATTACACATTATATCGTTAGAACTAATAATTGATATACTTAAAAGGTTTTAATTTTTGAATTCACTAAAAAATCTTCAAGATTTTCACAAAATGTAAAGAAGTTATAACATATAGTACTATACGAAAACGATACCAATACGATGAATAAAATATTACAAATGTCAAGTACTAAAATTAAAGAAATCCATAAATAATAAAAATAAGTGGCAAAGCACCCGACGCTGATATCATTTTTTCCTCAAAAATATACTCTATACGGTATATAATTGTAGAATCGACCAAATCTCGTTATTTTTTTAATCAATAGAGGGAAATATTCTATAAATTACATTTACCTCCGTTTTTAATATTTTAATCTCAAATTTTATAGTATGTCTATAAAAAAAATTTAAGCATTTTTACAAATTTGTTTATAGTGCTTATACCATTATTTGTAATAAGTTAAAGAATAAGAGTTCAATGGGGACTATTAAATGTCTTCTTCTTTCAGATAAAAAAAAATACTTGTCTAAATTCAAGAATATGATAGTAGGTATAGCTAATGATTTTTATGTATATATGTGACATTTTACTTATTTATCATTATTATTATTATTATTATTATTATTATTAAAAAACCAAAGAACTTAACCTTAAAAGCTACATAATTTCCGTTAAAATGTTACGATATTAATTTCTTTTACAAGATTTTTATCTAGTTGACTGATAAGTCTATCAAATATATTATAAAAATTTAAAAGACACATCTTAATTTTTCAAAATTTTCTTACACTTTTCCCAGAATTTTTCAATTTTCGATTAACAAACATTTTCTTCTTCTTGTAAAAACTTTATTTGATCTATTACGAACATTTGAAAACCAAAATGAGTCCAATCGGTCCATCAGTTTCAAATTATACATTTATATATACGCTTACTAACGAACAGCATTTCATTTTAATTTATATAGATTCAAGTATATTCTAGCCCCTGGATGATAAAACAGGTAATAAGGTATATTCTATACATATATTACTATCTTACTCTATATTATACAATGTATTATGTATACTGTACATTATATGAGATATAATATTTTTTAGAATATGACTTAAAACTTGGCAAAAATAATAACTGAATCGTTTTATTACGCATAGTTGACGGTTAAAATAAATTGTGAACTGAGTATACATATTACTTGATAAAAAAAAAACTTGTCATCTGTTTAATTTTAAAATAAAAACAATCAGTAAGTATAAAAATATAAAATAGGTACACGACACATGCTTGAGTTGTGAAAACGATGAAAATATTTGTAATTTATCATTTACAACACAAAAGCAAATTTTAAATACATACAAAGTTGTATATGTTCCATAGCAAAGCTTAACAATAAAATGAAGTTAAAAATCGTGATCGCTAAATAAAATTTTAAAACTTGTCGGATAAACCACTTTGCAGAGAACTGATAATAATTAACGTTAATTTTATTTTCGGCGTCACAACAATCCAAGAGTAAATGTAATTTTCATTTTAATACATAAAGTGTTTTGACTTTGACGTTTACGAAATTGAACTCTGCGTATTTAAACCGTTTTGACATTTATTTAATCAAAGCCACCGTCCCGTGTCGGCACGATGTTTAATAACCGTATTATTATGACATGCGATCAAAATATAACGGTCATTGATGTGATAACTTAGGATTATGCGTTATAAATAAGTTTTTACGTATAATATTATTAATAGTAGTACTCAAATATGTACCTTTTATAATAATACTTTTTCTGCGCATCGAGTCCAGTAAAATATGGTAATTTACCACATGACAGTAGATTACTATACGTGGTATAACGGTTTCATAATTTATTATTAATAATTTAAAGTTTTAAACATACCTATTTTTTTCAAATGTGGTTGAATAACTATTATATTATTATATTAAAATATAAGAAATAAATTTATAATATATTTATACATATTATTTATTATTATAAATATAAAATATATATTAATATATTAAAATACGAGTATAATAAGTAAGTACTCATTACACAAGTTCTTTTCTCAAGACGTGTAAGTATTAAAAAACAGTAGTTGGTGTAACAGCACCCGTTTACAATGTTATATTATTGTCCTCTTTTCTGGTGACCAAGCCTCGTTATACCCATTGTGTAACGTGCAGTCAACTGTCAGGTACATTATCGTCCATTATCCATATTGTATAATATATTGTAAAGAGGATAGAAAAAATTCTCCGTAAAAGTGTACCGAAAAGTCTTTACAAAGAAATTTGATCCTTCAAAAATAATATAATTTCTTATTTAAACTAAATTAATCTAAGAGAAATATAACGAAGTATTCGATAAATAATTGTAAAAGTTGTTAACCAAAGTTCAAACCTGCAATACACACATCGTACCTAACACAATTTATCATAATAATATATTGATATAAAATTGGCGTATAATTATTAGACACACTACACGTGCACGATATCATAGAATATTATTCAATGGTAATGTGCTTTCATACGATATTTTAAAGTCGTATTTTCTTTTCGACAATATACATTTTATTATGTACACTCGCTATTTTAAACTATAAAATGTTTAATACCTACACGTGTTCTGTGCGAAAAATGTAAACAGGTTGCGGATCTCCGAACGTCGACACGAAGATCGTGGGCGGCGAACCATCGGGCGTGCACGAATACCCCTGGATGGTCCGTCTGTCGTATTTCAATCAATTCTACTGCGGCGGTACACTGATCAACGATAGATACGTGCTGACAGCCGCTCACTGTGTCAAAGGGTACCTATTATAACTGCATTTGTACAATGACGATAATGATGATTTGTATAATTCATAGATTTAAAGCACAGGTTTTTTTTCACTATTTAGTAATTAGTATACGATATGGGCAAATGACACATCTTAAATCTCGTGTTCGAAAGACTTGACATTTTCACTGAATATTCATGTTAGCATTAACTATAAACACAAAATAATTTAGCTCTTTTTGAATTATTCATAAATGTTTTAAATTTTCAACTTGTTTTTGTTTTATTTTAATTTGCAAATGATAAAATTATGTTTTTGGATAAAATGCTCGAAAGTTCAGTAAAAGGTTCCTCGTAAATTGTTCATTTATTAATTAGGTAAATAATATGAAAAATGCATACTTACTCATAATTTTTTTTAAGTTTTTTATATTTTTAAGAAATTCGTTAAAATCTCGAAAATGTACAATCTATTTTATAGTTAAATGATTGATTCGTACATTCTTAATATTCATGATTATAATGTATTAGATAATAATATACTAATGTGATTTACAGAATATTGATAAATTAAAATTATTTTTACATATTATGTACAGCCATATAAGTACGTACATTTATATTGGTGCATTTTATTATTTTAATTTGCTACATACTATTTCTCTGGTTTGAAATAACTTGAGAAATTTATGTTTTATGTTCTGTGTTGTTGTAATGTACATTCCGAAAGCGAAGTTAATAAACTCCAAAAATTGGTATTCGCCTTTCGGTTATTAAATGTATATCAATATACCTATACATAATATATATATATAACAATAAACATTAAACACAGAAAAGTTCACTTCGAGTTCAATGCAAACAAACAAATAAACTTTACATACATGTTTGAGTCCTCATTATTTGTTTTATAAAACCAAAAATTCAACCCTAAATATAATTCTTTGATGTAAGAAAATTCTTAAATGCGTTAAAACTTAAAACTGTTTCGTATCCCTTTAAAATTAAAAGGCGGAGATAGAATACACAATACATATTTTAGTTTACTCTCCGTACAGTTTTCTCTTTTCTGGTATCCTTTTTATAAAGTCTCATTTAGTTATATTTAGTTACCAGTCACAACGAGATTACCTATAAACAAAAAATAAATAGTAGCTAAACTAAACAAAACTTGAACTCAGAAATTATTCGAAGAATATAAAAATGAATATCAATGAATATTTTGATAATATTATTTTTTCTTCTAAGATAAACATTAATTTTAGAATTGGTAAAGTATAAACTGTAAATAAAAATTGGAATAATTTATAACTTATGTTTCCGAACTCATGATTATTATAATTTTTCGTCGATTGACTATTTAAATTATTATCATGTGTACAAATAACAATAACTACAACCAAATAACTCCGTTCGCGGTATATATATATATAAATTATAATTTCTTATTTATAGATTCTTTTGGCCACTGATCAAAGTCACCTTTGGCGAACACGATTATTGCAATGCCACCAGAAAACCAGAAACCCGTTTCGTCTTGAGGTCTATCGTTGGTGAGTTCAGTTACCTGAATTTCCAAAACGATTTGGCGCTGTTAAGACTCAATGACCGAGTGCCGATGACCGCGACCATAAAGCCCGTTTGTTTACCGACTGATGCAAGTACGTATAATGTTAAATAAACATTTTCATTAAATTATAATTTAATACTTTATTATAGTATTATAATACTCCGCCTACATATAATGTACATTATTCAGAGTAGGTACCTACACCGAGTATTAACAATTATTTTTCAAACATTAATTTGTATTTTTAATTTCATATTCCAAAGTAAGAAATTTTCTTAATAGTTTTCTTATTTAAAAAATTCTTGAGAGCGTCTTTTTAATTAACTGGTTTTTTAAAGATTAGATATTTCATATTATAAATTATTGCAAGATGTAGTGGCGTACAAACTTGGTAGAGATAACCCCACCATGACTAATTTTTTAAGGTAGACATTTTTTTATGAAATACTTTTGGTTAGTTAAGGTAACACAATTTCTCAGCTCTCCCCCTCTCCCCACTCAATAAAAATAGGGCTAAGTAGTAAGTACACTAGTAATAATATAATATGTTACCTTAAAAAGAAAAATGTAACATTTTAACATTGGCTTAATATATAAATCATCGAATTTATAACAATTAAACAATATTGCAGATGATCCTCAGCCATATATTGACTAAGTTTAGACACATATTATGTTAGGGATCAAGAAAACGGATAAATTTTATTAATATTTTCTTCCACCACTCGTCAGCAAGGAGTAAAATAATCTGGATGAATAGAAACCTGCTCAATAATAAGCCTAATTTTTTCCTTACGAGAAACCCGTAAGGGGCCCTTAATTATAAACAAATTTTTAAATATAAGATATGAACAGTTGATTTAAAATAAGTACCTAAATTATACACAGTATTGCAGAGCACCCGTTAGTCTTTCTACAAAATCGGTTTTCATAATTAATAATGTATTCAGTTCATAGCAATGACGCATCATTGACGCGGGCGTAAGCGACCATCCAACAAAGTAATACATATTTACGCGTATAATATATACAACGCACGGAAAACCACCAACAGTGCAGGTCGTGAAAAGTCCAATGCATCAAACACTATTGTCAGTCCCGCAATTATTCGTGTGCTTGAGGCTTGCAAGTCAGATATCGGTTTAAATATACACGAATACGCTGTTGCTCTGTATAGTCTTATAGTGATTCGACCGACGTTCAATTTCTTCAGAGATTTGTTTTGGTGTGTATTGTAAATATTATAAACACAATACATATATTATATATACCTACATTATTTATTGCAGAAATGGCCCTAATTCCTGAATTTGTATGTTGACCACTAGTCTGAGGCAAACTATTGACTAACGACGAAAGAATCCCTTTCCGAGACATTGGTTATTTTACAGAGGGACATTCTCTGGAAAATTTCATGAAATTAAAAAAAAAAACCTATATGTACCTATGTAATTTAAAACCATGATTGACTTTAAAATTTCATTTTTCATCAATTTCCATGTAGTAGTAATGCCGAGTTTACAACCCCCACTCCCACCTCCCCCCCCAAAAAAAAAAGCTTTGACAATTCACAGAAAACAAATACCTATGTACAATTATTTCAACATAAAGGAATAACGTTTAAATCGCTATAAATTTCAAGTGTCTCTAAATATGGTATTTAATAATATTATACTTGTGATTTATGCGTACGGTATACCTAAATCAAAAGTCGTTCTGCAATGTACCTTTGTAGGCTATAATGCTATAGTAATATACATCGCTATCGATGATAAAATATAATAATAATACGACAATATTATGAATAATGTTACAGACGACACATACAGCAACGGTATAGGAAAGGCGGCGGGTTGGGGTACGCTGTATGAGAACGGAAGTCCGTCGTGTCACCTGAGACAGGTGGACGTGCCGATCATTGACAACGAAAAGTGCGCCAAAACCAATTACACGGGCGATTTGATCACGGACAACATGATTTGCGCGGGGCACGAAATGGGCGGCAAGGACTCTTGCCAGGGCGACAGCGGCGGCCCGCTGATGAGACTCATGGACAACAAACGGTTCGAGATCATCGGTACGCATTTGATTATTATCGTACTTATTATACATATAATAATATGCGTCTTACTATTGTGCTGCGGATAGATGTATTTTTGGAAATATAATATTACAGGCAGATAACGCAACGGAATCGGATTTCGGGGGAGCTAAATGATGGTTTGCAACAATAAAACGATAATTAATGAATTTATACAAATCAATAAGTATATGTTTGACGTTGATCGGGATTTTGACAATAAATTTAAAAAATGCATAACATTCTATTTTATACTGCAGTAGTGCGGTTTATACCTATTAGTAGTGCTATTACGTGGTGTAATATGCAACAGATAATATCAAAATATGAATAAATAATACCATAGTAATATATTGCCTATATTATAGGCAATATAACTAGCGCGCTCTGCCCCCAATCCGCTTCGCACCCGTAACCCGAAGATTTAATATCTGTATTTTAAAATATTTAAAAATAAAAATCTAAAAGATAAAATAAACAAAACGTTATTTATGAATAATAGGGTTTTAAGTAGGTACCAAATTAATTAATGATAATAATTATTATTAATTTATTTATTGATTGCCGTCGGCAATTATTATGTGGACGATAATAATTATATATTATAACATAACTATACAGAAGTAGATTTAAGTATCGTTACTGCGAACTATATATTACACAGTGTCAATGACCTGCACGGCTGCACGAATTAAATTAAGTACCTAGGTATAGCTGTAATTAATTTAATTTATATAGTGTAAGTATCTATTGGCTATTACTTAACCTGTATTATTTAACAATTCCCACAAAAGAAAAACTAAAAAAAAAAAATGAAAATTTCAAATGTTTATACATAGCCAAAAAAGATACAAAATATTAAGATGAAAATTTCAAGTATCTACAGTTATTCGTTTTATAAGCCACCAAAAGCAAACAAGAAAACCATCATTTTATGAGTCAAAATTTAAACTACATTTATTATGATAATATTGCCAAATACTGGTTTAACATAAACATCACAATTTTTCCATTATATTTATTTTTTGTCAGTATTTAAAATAACTTTTTTACTTTTAATCCACCAAAGAACCAACTTGATTGACTTAAAAATCTGCTATATAGGTTTTATATACTTAAGTTATTACCTTAACGTTTACCCGTGCATATCATACAATATACTTTCTGCCAAAAACTATAAGACAGAATTCTGTATAAACGACATAAAATATATAACAATTATATAATGATATGATATTTGTTACACGTTTAGGAATTGTAAGCTGGGGTCACGGATGTGCACGTCCTGGATATCCGGGAGTATACACAAGAGTTGCCAAATATTTGTCTTGGATCAAAGAAAACTCCAAAGAAGGATGCTATTGTTCACAATGATTAAGAATGATGACACAGTACTCTGTATACAACTATAAATAACACATAATATACCTATCTAGTACAGTAGTATAATGTTTGAACGAAGACACATGATTTATTATTATTTGTTAAAAGCTTATTATCTAGTTATCATATTTTAATAGTAACTATCATTAATGATTGTGATAAGAGTTATAGAAATATAGAATATGCTTGGTACATCGTGGATAATGGACATATCACATCTGACAATTTGAGATTTAAATTGTAATATTACATTATTTAATTATGTCTTTTAACATATTCATGATACATCTTACATAGTTTATACAGCATGTAATATTAATTGTAGTCAATAACCCTTTTAAATTTCTATTTATTTTTTACATGCATCATGAAAAATAGGGTTATTAACTATAATTAATTAAAATCCTTTAGTATGTTTAATAACGTGGGCATTGTAGAAAAGTAAAAAATAATTTTGTTATTATATTATTCAATAAATGAAGAAAAAATACATGAAACATTGTAAATTGGTAAATTGAATAAATACTAGAAACTTAAAAATATAAAAAAAAAGTAAAAGTATTTTATATCTAAAATAGTTTAAAATGTACTATTTAAATGAAAGCTATACCCAATTTATTTTTAACTATATAATTTAAGACGTAGACATTATAATGTCAATTAAGTTAAGATTGAAATACATATGTATACTTGTATGATTAACAAAATGTAATTTTAAGGCCAATGTAAAAGTTTCAATTCTACTTAAAGTCTTGAAACCATTATTTTACAATTTACACAAGGCAGATCATTAATTAAAACTTTTCACGATTCCTATGTAACTATGTAAATAACGATTTATTTTTGAATTATAAGTCAATATTAAATACAATCATCAAATTAATGTTATAGTATATCAGTGTAAATTATTTTTTAGTATACAGTTATTAAAAATCTGTAAATTGGTATTTGATAAAAATAATTTCATAAAGATTTGCCTCATTTTATGTGAATAACTATTATTCACTCATTACAATATATTAATGATTGTTATACTTAAAAAAAGTATGTTATACAAAAGGGTACAAACTTCATGAAATTATTTTTATTTTTATACTTCCTCCATCTTAAAAATATTTTATAATCAAATAGTTCAAAGAACAATTTAAAAAATAAACAATACTCTCAATATAAAATGTATACATATTTCATTATTTGTGGGTTTTGAATATACATAAAATACTAAAATCAAAATTTAAAATATAAACATACATTTTATTATATGACAGAATTTAATTGTATAAATACAAAGTAGTGAAAAATTTAAATACCTTAATATAAATTTAAAATTACAATAGGGTCAGTTCAGTTTCAAATGGATTCAATCAAACTCGCCAAGATATACAACTTTGTCACTGGATCCAGACATAACTAAAAAAATAAAAATCATAAATAACAAACAATTTCATTGATAAATGCACATGACATGTTATATTAATTATTTACATGTACATTTTTTAAAGTTGTAATCATTAGTGACATATTGCCATAAGATACAATGAGACAATGATTACCAGTCAATTATACTTGAATGACTATTGATTAAATATTTAATTTTAAATTAATGATTGCAACATCAACATTAAACATTTCTGATCTAAGTTATTTTTTGTTTTTCATCTAGCTCACTCAATATCCACTAACTAATTTGTTTCTAATCATTAATTAATTAACACAAAAGATACTTTTCTCATTTATACAAGTGATTATAGTATAAGTAATATCCCTTAAGAGGTAGGGGATGTCTTACTCGATCAAAAATAGTTGGCAGTGAAAAAATATCTATTTCATTTTAAGTAAATCATGGCGCTTGCAAGAATTTTCTAAAATGATAATAGTTTTGTTAAGACTAATTTTAAAAGAAAGAACCCTATTTTTATCATACATTAACTCTAAAATTACTGCATTCACATAAACGCTTCTTAATATTAAAAAAAAAAAAATCTGTATTTAAAATTAAATAGTGTTTTACTATTACTACAATAATATTTAATTTATTAATTTAATATTTACTCTTTAAAAATTTGTAAAATGACAAGTTATAGTACCATCAAACATTCACAATAGATTCAATACTATTAAAATAATGATAGTTTATCTTGTAACAGTAATTAAAAATTCTTAAACTTATTATTAAAAATAATTATATAAACATGGCATTATATAAGTTGCCCTACTTTGCAATTATATGCTATGCTATTACTACCTAATAAAACAGCCTATAAACTTCATCATTTTACTTACTTATTGGTTCTTTTGGATGGAAATCCACATCGTTTACACTTCCATTATGACCTGGCAACTTATACAATATTCTACGAGTATTTGCATCCCAAATATACACATATCTATCAGCTGAGCCCGCTGACACTTTTGAACCGTCAGGTGACCATGCACACCGCAATAAGTTCTTATAACAAAAATTAAAAAACACGTTAAAATCAAATAAGTATAAAATTAGTCAAATAAATGTATACTTAATATTCTTTTCAATGTATTTACCTTTTCAAAATTATGAGTATGCCCTGAGAAGACTTTCAAACATCTATCAGCAGGTGCATAAGGTCTCACATCCCATATTCTCAAACTATTATCCATTGCATTAGATAGCAAATAACAGCCATCAGGTGACAATTCAAGTCCGGTTACTGTATCCGTATGGCCAGGTAAACGATGAAGTAACGCATTTTTACGTAAATCCCAAATCTATTATAAACAGTTATATTAAACATTTTAGATATTAGTAATACTAAAATACATAAATAATAATATTACTTTTATTTCGTTATCTAGACCACCAGTTATAACTTGATCAGCTGTATCATTAAAGCATACAGACATCACTTGATAATTATTATTAAATGTAGTTACTGCATCGCCTCCGCGTTTTCTAGGATCCCATACTTTTATGGTGCAATCATCTGAAGCACTTGTGATCATCTGAGGTCCACGTCTTGCAGAATCACAGGAATTAACAAACCCAGTATGTCCTACAAAAACAAATTATGTTAAAAAGAAATATTTTACATTCAATCAAATAAAAAATATATTGTATATAAATGGGAACAAAAATAAATATAAAAGATAGAAACAAGTACTAGCCAATTATTTGGTATGAATCTATAAATTTATTATTTCCAATTCTATGATTAGGAAATGTTAAATTAATAGTTATGTATTTGTTAAGAGTTTGGCTACATGAATAATATATATTAAAATACGAGTTTTCTTATTAAACTTTTAACACTTAAAAAAAAACTAACTACTTATTAGTAAATTAATCAACGTATCATGTACATTCATACTAAACAAATGCATTAAGATCATTACCAAAAACCAATATAGATACTAAATATTGAAATTACTCATTACTTATTAAATAATCAATAACAAATGAATATCATAGAATACCTTTAAGTTTCTTGACTCTTTGACCCTTGTAAATATCCCAAAAAGAAACAGTCATATCAGTACTACTTGTGTATATTAATGTTCCATCAGTGGAGAATTTCATATCTAAAACAGCTCCAGAATGGCCAGTGAGGACTCCCAAGTTTTCACATTCACCATACACACTCCATATGACTGAAACATGTTGTTTATTTAAATAAATATATACAATGGCAAACATGTACTCACAAATTTTTCTGTCGTAACCCGAAGACGCCAGGTAATCCCCTTCGGGATGAAATTTTGTGGCAAATATATCACCATCGTGACCTTCCAGTGCCATAATAGGCATATACAGACTCGATGTGCGGACATTAGACTGCAGTAAACGAAACAGAATTAAATTCAACAAAATCAACATAACTAAATATTAACGGCCAAATCTACTAAGATTCACTGGACTTACCTTATCGGTCTTCAAATACTTTTCTCTGACTGATTTATTCTGTTCGGCGTCAGCCAGAGCTACTTCACTCTTGCGCTTTACCATTTTATATTTTTTTTAAATTTGACTAACTCGTTAACTATTTTTTATTTAATAATATATTTGAACTAACATAAATAATGAATATTAAACAATAAAAATTCTTTTGGACATTACGGTCAATACTTCAATAGTTTCTTATTCTTACTTCTGTTATTCTGTTTCTGATGTTTCTGGTTTCTGTTAATGGCTAATCAGTTTCAGTTATACGTAGTGTTTACTTAAATTTAGCATAGTGTTATTATCGAATATTGAAATGTCGCCCGTCGTAAGAGTTTTGTCCGTCCAGATGATTAAAGGTTATGTTTACTAGCATGAACGTAAAAACAAAAATAAATACTGATAACAAGACCGATGAGCGCTGCTACCAACTTCAGTAACTTCAATATGATAATATAAAATATTCGGCATTCCAGTTTATTCAGTTTATTGTTGTGTGTAACTGTGTTGTACTGTTGAGAGTTGTGTGTTTTGTATTTTTTACCTAACTCGGTAGGTAACCGTATTTGTACAGGTTTTTTTTTTTTTTTCAAGTAAATTTATGACTCACGACTCAGAATTTAATTATTACTAGTTGACATTGGATTTGTGGAGTGTGATGAACTTGTCCTCATAGATTTCCGTTTGTGTTTGGCATTGTTTAATTTTTTGGAACTCTGTGCTTACTTGTCTATGATGTGAGATCGAGTACGTTTGGACGACTAAACGAAAAATAATAGTGAAACAATAACATGGTCACAGTCGGGAGACGGTTGATACTCGCTGGACTGATCGTCGTCACATTGCAAATTTGGAATGTGTCGACGGCACCAACTGAGAAAACTATTAGTCAACTTATGATGTCATCTGGAAAAGTCAATTTGGTAAACTACTTCAAAGATTTGAATCTTGACAATTTTTGCAATTTTCCGTTACTGGATGTCAAAAATTTTACAAGGGTAGAAAATGAATACACTTTTCCGTGTTTTTGTACGGTAATTTACAATATTAGCAATGAATTTGAATATGGTCTCATAAATGCCACAGACTTTGAAGCTGCAAAATTAATAACTAATAATCACAAATTTAATGATGAAAGCATGTATAATATGTGGACAAACATGACCAAAAACTCCGAATCAATGAAGTTATTAATGGATCCGTTGAACAGTATAGACAAATGGAATAAGGTCTGTTATAACTTAAAGAATGAATTGCATACATACTGTAAATTTTTAAATGTAGAGGTGTTACTGTTCATCAATGGCGGTTTAGAAAAATCTAATAAATGTAAGTAATATTATAAGGTACACTATAAATGTACAATTCTGTATTTAATTTGCTTTTAGCTATAAAAAAAAATATTGAGAATCCATCAAAAAACCTTAAAGAACCCGTTGTTCCTAGTGTCGTTGTTGCAGAACTGAAAACCCCTGAGGACCTACCTCAAGTTAAAATTGATAAATCTCTTGAAATTGAAAAAACTGTAAGTATATTAAGTATATTATTTTTAAAGATTTGTAAAAAATAACCCCATCTTATGAAATTTCTAATCATTAAGCTTGCAGGTGTATTTTATTATAGTTGTATTTAATAAATTATTTTTACTTTTGAAATGGAATAATTTAAAGTTATACCATTCTATTAAAAAATTTTTATTAAAAGTTGTATTGTATTCTGTATATAATATATAGCTTTGTTTTAATAAAATATTTTTATTTAATTTACTGTGTTTTAAAGCCAAATCAACTATTCATAACATCACATTTTCTAAAATAAACTAATAATTTTATGGATATAATGTATGTACCTAATTATTAGCATTATTTTAGTTTTTATGACTACTGTTTAAAATAGTTACATATTATTTTACCTGAAACTTTAAAAGGTTAACATATAATATGTATTTTTTTTTCTTAAAAATATTTGTAGGAACTTCAAATTTTTAACATGTATATGATATTTCCAAGTGCGATGTTTTTGACAGAAATTAATTCAACCTACTATATTAATAATAAATAAATAACTATAATAACAATATAAATATATCATAAGATAAACTTAGTAACATAGGCTGATCGATTATTTTCGCTCAAAATTGTTTTTGTTTGCAATAATTTATCTTAGAATTCAATTTTAATACATACTTTTTAATAACTTGGAAATACATTCGACACTTCATGTACAGCAGAGTAGTTACCTTCTTTCCTCCTTATTATATTAGTGCAATATTTGTTTTCTCTCAAATTCATGTTCTAAACACATTTATTCAAAATCTTTTATGGTTTTTGAGTAATCTCAAAGTTAAATTAGAGAGTATAATACATTTTAAGTTTGATTTTATATTTTACTTACTATCTGAGCATACATTTTGACTTTAATTATATAATAATAATTATAAATTTAATTATATGTTAAATTTTTTAAGAAAATATTTAAACAACGTATGTTAAACCCTCAAAAATACAATTCTTTATAATTTTTACAATAAGTGATTTAATTCCATAGTTATTTAATTCAATGCTAGAAATAAAAATTGATTTAATATGTTTTGTCTATGTTACACATGGGTCAGACAGAAAACAAATAATCCAGTGACAACTTAACATAAAAAAAATTACTACTAATGACCCTATATCAAATTTTACTCCAAACAATGTGTATCAGTGAAATACAATTTTATCAATGCTTTATTGAAACAAGATGTATTTGGATACTGTTTTTTAAAAGTGAATATTTTTGTATAACTCGTTATCCTGCTGTTTCTTGTTACCTATTGATGTATAACTACATAATATATTATTATATTTTAATAAGTGATATCAATAATTGATTAAAATATTATTTAGGTAGACAATATTCAAAAAATAGTTGAAGTCAATAATGATAATAATAATAATGATGAGGAACTTCGTTCAGAAATACCAAAGGATAATATAAACTTTGATGATGATGAAACTACTGTTGAAGATGAAAAACCAGTTGAAGAAACAGAGACCCAAACTCCAATTGATTCGAAACCTAATTCAAGTTAGTACCTATCATCCATAACTCTAAAACTATCTCCGATTTTATGTAATATTTATTATATAATATTAAACATGTTATTTATTTTAGAATCTAGTGTTGATTATCCTAAAGAGGACGACGGTACCATACACCAAACAGGTAAACATAATATTTTTTTTCAAACTGAAAATTAATATTTTGTTCATACTTTTATTATATTACTTTTTAAAATAAAAATAATGTATATATCATGATTTTGCAGAAACTAAAGAAAGTGTATCAAGATTAGGTCCAAAACCTATATTTACAAATCATGGGTTTGGCGATACAGAAGACTCACATTTCCTTTTCTACTTCAGCATAATGACTATACTATCAATGCTATTTTATTTAGCTTTATACAATAAGAAAAAAGTAAGCATACAATTTTTAAAACTATATTTTTCAATTTGAATTCATTTCTATTTTCTGTGAATTGAAAAAAAAAAATTAAAAAACAAATAAACAAAAATACATGACATGACATATTGTATTACAAATAAAAATGTTTATATTAATGTTTTCATCTCTTTCTTCAATTTATTCTTATTTAACAATAAGATTATCTTATACTATCTTATTTCAGATAATTGCGCTTTTAATTGAAGGGCGGCGAAGTACAAACCACCGAAGACGACCAAATACGGCTAGTTATTCAAAAGTAGAGACTGATGACGGATCGACTGTATTTTGATGAAATAGTGATTAGTGATTTCTATTGTGAAAACAAAATTAGTTGTAGACTCTCAATGTTGTGATGTTGAGTGGTTGTTGATTGAAGAATTTCCTATAACAATTGTTGAATATGTAATGGGATATATTTTAATAAGTTAGAAAAAACTCTGTGATTACAACATGTATATATAAATTTTACAACTTTTTTAGGAACCTTTAGTTTTTATTTTGATATTAATTATAAACATTACAAACTGTTGATCTTAACTTTTTAACTGTCCAAAAAAAAGTGACATAAATACTTAAATTTGTAATAAAAATATAGTTTTGTCTTGTTTATTTAACAAAAAAATAAGAACATTTTATACACATAATATACTTAATATATAAATATATATAAGTAAAATGATCACTTATTTATGTTTGTTCTTAATGTACTCCTACAAATTAAAATTAATCATTCCAAACACAGTAGTCATCTTTATCCTTCCAAATTGAAACACTTGTTATATAATATGAACATATCTGTTATACTTTCATTCCAAATCTTAATAAATATACTCAATTTCCTACAATAAATTTTTTGTTAATTTCAAAACCAAAAATGAAGGTTTATAAAAAAAAATTAATTACATTTATGTTATAAACTAATAGAACATTCATAGTCATTCATCAATTAGTCGTTTTTAAATTTTGAGTGTTCCAATAAATGAAATTATTTCACAATAATATATGTAATATGTATACATTGATTATTGATATAGTATTGATTTTAGACTTAAGTTTCTCGTCGCATTCTGAAGTAGAAATAATCAAACTACAATTTTAAAGGGAATTTCTATTAGTAAATTAGATCTAGCTTGTAATTTGCGGGTAAAGTAAAAAACTAAAAAAAATATCTGACAAAATTGAAAATATAAATTACTCAACATTATAAATGTTGATAATATTTTTATAATTTAAATATTAATCATAGATATTTGAAATTTTTCATCAAAATTTATATTAACTTTTTTTTGGTCATAATATAATTTTTAACATATTGCAGCTATTGTTATAGACTTGACTTTTTTGATACATGTTGATAAAATATTTATTTATAAGTTAAAAATTTTGAAAATTTAATACAAAACTTAACATAAATTTTCTTTACATCACTTAACAATTATTAAATAATATGACATATATAATTAATATATTTTGAAGTAGATGGGACAAAAATTGAGGGATAGTTTCATGTTGCAAACCATATTATTATCATAAAAACTAAAATAACCCCTCACTAAAAAAATAACAATCTTGAGAGCATGAACATATATGTATATGTCTTCTAGATATGCTTCATTCATAATTTAAATAACTTCTCATTTCATAAATTTAATATAAGTAATTGTTTATATTTTCTTAGGTAGGTATTTAAAGTATTGTCTACTGTAATGAAGTTTTTGTTTATAAGTTGATTATTGAGTATTGATACTCTTATAGTGCGTTCATAGGTAATACTCACTTTCATCACTAAACGCAGTAAGAGTTAGATATAAAATAATAGCGATTTATTTGATGATCATAAATTATATTTTTATTATAAAAAGTATATTTACCTACCTAAGTGGCTAAGTATACAAATATACAATAGTAGTCATATAATATAGTATCTATAGAAGTTATTAAAGTAGAGTACTCACTACTCAGTATAGTAGATACCTAGTAGTAGCACAAAATAAATGAAATTTCATTTATACTATGGTAGTAGCATAAGAAATATTAATTATGATACACTAAAAAGTAATAATACCAATCGACTGTATTTTATTACTTTGAATAGATAGTTTACTGCTAACTATAATAATACAATAACATCCAAATTCTTTTTGGTTTTTACAAATATTTTAGTAAAGAAAACAATTTTGATAATATTGTTAGTTAAGAATATGGATTAGGCAGGTGCCTACAATTTTAATAGCACCAAAACATTTAGCATTTAATGGTCCATAAAGAAAGATGATTAATTCAAAAATGTTTTTAAATTTAATTTTCTACAATTGTAATGTTTTTTTTTTTTTTTAATAATAATAAGTAAATAACTATAATAATATTATAAAATAAATCAAAAATAGCATTATGTACGTATAATACAGTTTATGTACCTAATAATACAACATACCTACGACCAGTACGACCTACGTTAAAAGTTTTAAGTTTCCATGAATAATGATTTTAAATTATTAGAACAAAATAATTAACATCGTTATTTATCGTTTAAAATAGAAATTTCTTCCAAGTTAAGAGCTTTGTATTAAATTTTCAAGTATTTCTACCCAGCGAATAATTTTTAATCGGCATTTATAGGAAAAAAATTTCTAATAATAGTTCAAAAAAGTCAAAATATTTTATAAATTTTAAATCATTTTGTCATGAGTAGAAAATAATTATATAAAAATTTGGTGAAAAATTCTATCATCTACGGTTTTAACTTATTTGTTCTCGAATTATGTACATCAAAAAACCAAAATCGATTTCGTCAAAATTGGATTAACATAAAAATTCTCGTTTTTTTTTTTCAATTTTCCCCAATTATTAAAAAAGTACTGGGATTTTCTGATTTTGACTTCTTCAAAGTCAAACTAAATTCAACTTTCTACCAGGAACCACTCTCATTTCTGAAAGTCAAAGCTTTTCATCGACTACGTATCGTGTATATATACATAAGAAACATATCATTGTAAAATAAATATACTCATCGACTCATCGCTCCACTCAAAATCTTATAAAATATATTACTAATAATTAATAAATAATAGTAATATATTAATATGGGTAGGCGAAATAAATAAATAAAGTATGAATATCCAAAGAAATAGAGGCGACACTTTCCCTTTGCCGTGAGCCATAGTCTTAAATAGTAGGTAGGTACCAGTATCTACTATCTACATCCGTGATTTCCGTTGAGACACGTTTAGATATGTACCTAACACGATTGAGAACGCTCGATTTTTTGATTTTTTTTCCAATGTTGCCGAATTTAATAATTATTGTCGAACGATAATTTGAGCACGATAATGTGTTGATGTTTATTGGATTAACCGGATGTATTAGTAACTTAAATACCAGGTTCGATATGATATAGGTACTCGTTTGTCTTTACACATGTCATATTATTACATTTTTTATACATTTTTACTACCTAAATATTTTACATTTTTTTATGCATGATATATATCACACATTTTTATAGTTCGTAATTTATGAGGTATAGTCATGGATACTGTATCGAATAATTGTATTTATTAGATGACAGATACCCGTGTATTTGTATAAGATTATTATAATCATTGACTTTTTTAAGAATATTTATTTCATGTTTATATTACTGAATCGTTTAATAGCTAAACAAATGATATGGCAATTATTGCACGTAAATTCGTTCTCAATCGTATTATTTTTGGATTTTTTTGGGGGTCAGCGGTAAATTCTTTATTAATTTTAAGTGTTCTCAATCGTTCGACCAAAAATGATAACGTTCGATAGCATTTTACTCAATGATAAAACAGGCACACAGCTAACTGACTTGCCCAGTTATTTTTATTATTTTTTTTCCCTTGTGTGAATGGATAATAATGATGTTCATTCCAGACAAAGTCGTGTGTTAGTCAGCTCGTATTATATTATACGTACTAATCTACTATTTAAGTATGTACATAAATAATATATTAAAATGTATTATATCATTTAAACAATAGAAACTCGCATTTTTATTACAGTGGGCATAAACAACAGTCATGAAAAATGGATTCAGTTTGTGCAGTGGCAACTATCCTTCGTGTTTCTCATTATCCATCCCAGATATTTGTCAACCCTCGTGTACACTCCAGGAAGTTTTGGAGCTCCGCACCCGATACCCCAAGATACGATTCCTGGAAAATGAATAATTTTACACGACCACCAACGTATTCACCTGTTGTGGACATTAGATATTATAAAATAATATTGCTTTAAGCTCACCTGCCACTGTTAATTTTTCGCTATTATCATAAAGCATCAAAGGTCCACCGCTGTCGCCCTATAAAAGGATTATTGTTCAATCTCTTGTGACCAATGTGCAAAGGCATATATAGGTTACAGAGACCTCGAGATTGGTCAATTTTTGACAGCAGCGGCTTTACGATAAAACCACCGCATATCAAACGTCCACTTGACCTAAGAGTTAATGATTTCAGTTCCCACAGATTCAGATATATAAGGCTAGTTGTTATTGGATTTTTCTTTTGTTATCTTATGTACGTCATATTTTAATACTGGCTATAGTGCTATACATAATAAGTAGGTACAGCATAGGATGAGATGACTAATTTCATTTACAAATATAAACCAGTGGTATAGTCTATTATTGATAGTCTGTAAGTCGAGGAATTTAACAACAATAATATTACAATAATAATTAACGAGAAAAAAATCAATTGCAGTAAAATGCACACGTATATATCCGTATTTAATTAGTTATTATTTTATTAATAAGTATTAAAATATTAAATAATAACTATATTATTTTTTTTGGCAATCGACTCAAAAATTATAAACACCGTCCTTCAGACCTCATTTATATATTTTATTCGTTTATATTGTGTTTATATTATCAATCAATCTCCAAATAAAGTCAGGTTCCCGTTATATGACCATTGACTACTATATACACGCATGTACCGTGCCTATCGTATAATTTTGAATATTATACTCTACTGGTTATCAACTCGTTAGTCTTACATTTACATGTTATACCGACATTTTGTTACCTATATAAAATACGACACGACACGGTGTAGTAGAGACGAGCTTTAGACTTAACCGGATCCTTTCACCTTTGCTAATAATACGTATCATAATATTTGATTCTCAAAACGCCAAGCACTATAAAAAGGTTAGGTTTTAGCCGATTCGCCGTACAAAAGTTTTCCAAGTAAATACACTGTGACTGATGCACCTCCAAATGTCTGCAGCAGCCTGTATTCCGTGTATCCTTATACGTTATATTAATTATATAATATCATTTATTAGGTTCACACCATAACCTACCTATTATTGATTTATATATATATATATATTAATATTATTAACTGTTTTGTTTATACATACAGCCATGTATAATAGGTACCTGACACGAATCCACTCCTCCTTCCTGAAACCCGGCGCACATCATGTTGGGCGTGTATCCCGTTTTCTCGATCTCGGGTACGGCGGCACATTCCTTTTCGGTCCAAACGGGAAGCGTGGCGTGTCTGAGGCTAAGCGACGTGCTGCTAAATTCGCTCAACTGCCCCCAACCGGCCACGGCCGCGGTTAGCCCGCCGTAGTCGTATCCTGCGTAGAGCGTAGATCATACAATCGTGACGAAGTTAAACGGTTTGTGTCGAGGCACCAAGAAAATAAAAAGGTAGGAATCGCGGAATCACTTCACTTTTGGATAGTACAATATATAGTATATAGATGGGTTGATTGAAATCATTAGTATATACGTAATTAGTATTGTTCGATTGTATCAGCTACACGAAAATAATTGATTTGTAGCCTTTGCAGAAGGTATAGCGAATTTTAACATTAACTAATAACTATATTTCACATCATATTATAGATACCAAGCTATTAATTTCCTATTAATGTAATACGAGTTAAGTTAATTTAATAATATAACTTTAATACAAAGCATTGCAGAAATCACTAAAATTACTTTTTATTTTGTAGTTAGTCTAAATCTTTTCTTAGGACAATTAACTGTTTTGTTTGTCACTCCATTAGGACTTAAGAGGAGTTTTCAATTCCGTATAGGATTAAAAACGTAAAATTCAAACGTCATTTAGACTGGTACATAACAATTGTAGGCACAGATCCAGTTACCCCCACCCCTAGGATGTGTCATATAATATTATACATATTTGTCACGGTTTTGAATAAATATTATCGAATAAATACCTATTATTTATGTTAAAACTGTATATTTTTTGTGCTTTGTACAAGCAAATTGATATTATACAACTCTAGTTTCTTTTTTTCAAATATTAAAAATATGTACAATATGGTATCCACTATTATTTTAATTACCGTAAGAAAAGTCAACTTATTGAATAATTTAAGTTGGTATATGAAAGTAATATTATCGATAAACGTTCCACAGTAAAATGTTGTGAAATATTTCACTTACTGATCATAGGCAGACAAATGGACTGGGTGGTACGCTCAAACTTCACGGGTCTGACCATCTTGACTAACGCTATGTCGTTGTCGTGCACGTTCGCCCCCAGTCGATTATACTTGTGGTGTATCTTCACTACCGACGCACGGATGACGTGCGGACCGCCCGTGTACAGTCTGCCGGGCCTTCTGGTCTGCCCGAGCACAACGTGAATCTCCCGATAATTGGTCGCCGGCACTTCGCTTTGATGCGTACACGATTATAATTTGTTATTATTGTATAGATATAGTTTCGATTTGATATTTGCATGTGGTTTAAGACATTAGACTTATCATAACTATGTGATATATTATTTTTTAAGTTAAGATTCATTTAATAATTTGAATGGATGGAAAATCAAAAGTTATTAGCTCAAAGAGTTGTGATATCCACCTTATATTTACTGGTAATAAAAATATTTTATTTTGTAAAGACAATATTATAGAAAAATAAGAAAAGGACTTTCAAATGATCATGATTTTTTCCGTATAACTATTTATATGCATACACTTTGGTACGGATATATACTTTAAGGCGAGAAATTGCAAATCCCTCCTCTTAGGGGTTGTCGCACCAATAATATACAGCGTGTGACAAAATACCCTCCCTAGTTTACCTAATAGTTCCTATGTAGAGTACATAATATTATAAACTAGGGAGGGAGTTTTGCCACGCTCTGTAGTTCATATTTGGTACAGCTGATAAATCGCTTACCTAAAACAGTGGGCGGCCGTGAGTACGTACTGATCGGTGACGATTGAACCACCGCAAAAGAACTTCTTCTTGACATTCCATAGCGATGCCATCCAAGGATATTCGTTTTCTCTGACTTCGCTACCGCCCACGATCCTCGATCCGGGATATCCAACACCGCACGCTACGTACAATACGTTATATTATAATACGAATAAACGCAACAGTTTTAATAAATAAGTATGACAAGCTAGTTCGGATTTCCAGATAATGCGATAATGTGTATACTAGAAAATCCACGTTGCCAAACTCAAAGAGCGCAATGTTTGCGTTTTGAAAGAAAATTCTAAGCTGAACGCCGAATATTTGTTGTCCATTTCTATTTTAATGATATGAGATGTATGTGGTCGAGTGATCGTCACATCTGCATTTGCTGTCTCCGTGTTAGCTAACTCGTAACACGAGAGCAGTAATTAAATAAATAAATGTGCTTATGTACATAAAGTTAAATTGTAAAATAATTAATAAGAATGTTACCGTGTGTAATATATTCAGTTTTATAAATGCTCATAACGCGGTTAAAAATTAAAATATTGATAAATAAGTGATGATAAATTACAAGAATTACATGGTCATATTTTGAAATTTTGAAACAAATGAAACGTGTTCTGCTGAACCTGATTTTACTGTATTAATATAAGGTAGAGACAAAAAAAAAAATGTTTGTGTTCGTATAAATGGTTATTAAGGGATTGAAGCACCTTTATAAAAATTTTAAATAAGTACACCCGTAATGGCTGTAACACTAATAATAACACAATTATGATGTTTTTGATACATGTTTATTTTTTCAACCCCCCGTCTCCGAGTATTATTAAATATCCACTTATGAACATGCCGTCTTCTTAAGGATAATACTATAATAGTTTATATCTCACTACACGGTTGACATCTGGAATCCACCGCTCCGCCATCGACCTTTTGGCTACCATGACCAAAATACACCTGTAAAAATAAAATAATTATAATAGATAATAATAATACTATATTCGCACAAAATATAACTGTAGAAATGGATCGTTCGCCGGCATGGCAAGTGACAAGTGTCCATGCATATCACATATAACTCACAAGTGACGAATATCTGTAAATAGTTGGAAGTACACCAATTGCAGGAACCCGACTTCATAGATTCGTACTTACGTATTATATTTATATAAAATTGAAAAACGCAATAACGATAATACGATAAATTACTATAATTTCCCGCACATGTACTATGAATATATATTTAACTGTCGTCTGTCTCCGACTAATTGTTTCACCTCTCACCACAAACATTTTAAGTTTCGTTTTGCTACGTCAAATAGAAGATTGGCTCCATGTGCCTACGTACATTTATAACATGTGTCATGTAGATTGTAGGTATTAGAAATTATTATTCGAACAGCTGTATAATTATGCATATTTGGCGTAATCAAAAATTATAGTTAAAGGAGAAAAAAATTGCATTTATCTCATTGAATGTTTAACTAATTCTCCCAATGATGTGTGTCTTAAGAATTACGATGGAAATTATATTTTTATGTTTGTGTTTAGTTTTTGATTATTACATGTATAATATGCCTAATATAAAATATATTATTATAGTTTAATGTTAGTGATTGATCATTTATTTTCTAACTGATGCAGTGATGCAATAAAAAAGTAGTATTATAATATTAAAAAAATAATAATAATATTTTATATTAAAAAACTAAAACATGTATTATAAATTATAATTTATGATAATAATATCTATACAAAAACTATGCAAAAATATAAAATACTACAGCGATGTCAATAAATGTCACAAATTAATAATCTTTATTTCCTTTACTTCATAATTTTGTTTTAGTTGGCCAGAGAATAAAATCAATAATATTTTTAAAATAAAAAAATCTTCAAAAATTCTCAGCGATTAGGCGTTAATTGTTGTTCTATATTTTAATTTTTAAGTTACGTATGAGCATTTTCAGTATTTTGTATATTTATACTATCTTGCTTAATTACTGATAATTTTTTTTTTCCTGTAATTTTAATCATAGTTCAATTAATTCTAATATTAAAACTAACAACACATAATGAGTTCTAAGCTGAACGCAAATTGTCTATGTTGTAGTTCATAAGTAAGCTCACTGTAGTGAATTTAAAGATCCAACTTGCTTAAAAACATTGTATTGTTTATTAGTTGAATATGGTTAAATTATATGGAGTCATTACTGAACTGGTCTTATTTTTAAAATCGATATGATTCAAAAGCGTTTTCTTCATATGATGCGCTACAAACTTGGTAAAATTAGCTCCCCGACGGTTGAATTAGCTAATTAACTTAATCATCATTCCCTAGCGGATAGGCGGTTTAATAACGATGTTTTTTTCCTGTAAAAATTGTTAAATAACCAAATTGGTTGTCCTGAGCTCTTAGAATAAATTCCACTGAATTTCCCACTCCACACTCTCCACTCTGCAAATACCTTTATGTACAACCAAAAAACCAAAACTACAGTCATTATGCTCCTATAAACAGAATTTTAATAAATAGTAATTTCATTAATATGTTTTTTGATCCACCAAGCAACTTAAAAAATGTTCTAAAATAATCATATTTATATACATATCAATATTATGTGTTGAACATTTATGTTCAATTTAATATGTATTTAATTGAGATTTTTATCTAAATTTCTTACTTTATGTTATCCGTATTTACTCTATATATCTGTACTCCAGCTGTGCCCTAAAGGGCGTTATTATTTATTAATTTTCTTTTTTATAATACATTATTATTATCAGACGGAAACGACACACGTAGGTGCTACTTAAAACAATTAAAACGCATATAATAATGAGATATATTATATATATACCTTCGTCACCCCCAAGCATTAAAAATGTATAACCCACTCGCCGATTTGCCATCACTCAAAATCAATTATTTCACTCGATTTTTTTATTCATAGTTTATTTATACTTACATGTCTAGTGATGTTCCGTCGGGTGGACACCAAAACGACAGGGTGACACAACAGCGATGCGATTAACGACAATAACTGCAGCGATAGCTCCATCACGAGTGTCTATCATAATATATTGTACATATCAAACAACACACTGATCGTAACAGTTGTACAGACGATACATCTTTTTATCGTCATAAATAAACCTCAATCTAAAATTACATAACATATTATAATACCTATTACCTATTTTATAGTGCAGCGAAACTGCCAAACGCTCGCACGAGTGGCGACTAACCCGTAAGTCACGAATGCGGTGCACGTATGGTGCTGTCATCGCAATGCCGACGACCGTAATGGTCGGCAATTAATAACCCATTAAACAGTAAAATCGAAATGTTACGTTATTGTAATATTATATACAGTGCATTGTCATTTACCTGTCGTAAATTAATGTAATGCCTAACCATTAGAAATCGGAAACGGGGTAAATGCTTGTAATAGATATCGTGTACTTTGCTGGCGCGATGACGAATAACGTTAGTACTTTACTTACCTATTAAATATTTTAGCACGCGTTAAACGATGTCATTTGTTCTCGTCGTCACCGACGTTTTTTGACGTGTATTTTATGTTTTATATAGTTATATTAATCCAGGCTGATACCACACACAAGAATGCAATCGTTTTAATAAACTTTAAAATTAACGTTATTAATTTATTATTATCAAGAATTTGCGAACCGGTCGATTGCTCGCAAGAATAATTGGTCCACAGCAATATTTATTATTTCTTGATCGATTGGCACAATAATTGAAATTATTTCACACTGATCACGTTTATTTTATTTTATACCCGAAAAAATGTGTTTTCTTAAAAATCTGTACATCATTTTTTTGTAACAAAAACAGAACCGTGTTCACACACGTCCTATAACTCCAGCCTAATCTAGTCTAAGCCATTTTCAAAACATCTTTATTTAGCCGTCAAAATTTCAAATTACATATTGTAATTCCTTATCAAATTAACTTACTTTTTAATTTGTTACGTCCAACTGGTATACTAAATAGTCAACCATGACCACCGACCATTTAATAAGTACCAACAATTAATAGTTATTTGATACAGCATACTGCATACAGCCGCCACTAATCTAACATAAACTAAAATATTGATATAACAAATATAAATGATATAAATGATATAATATTAACCAATAACTTCTATTACACCCTGTTCCTGTAAGGGTTTGTTTTTTCTTCAACAGACCACAGAGCTCGGTAAACCAGTGTGTATGTTTTTCGCTAGCTGCATCCACTAATGTAAACATTTAACTTCTACGCATTATGTGAATAGATTTGCTTGCAAGTAAGTGAACACTATACATGGCATATAGTATTTAAACTCGTAACATTTTTTTTGTATTTCTTGAATTATATTTCGTAATATTCGAAGAGTAGACTATGAATTAACTACTTAATGTTATGAAGAATCTATTGGTAGGTAGGTACCAATGATTTTTTTCATAGTCATATTTTATCCTGTTTTAACACCAATCATCGTTAACGCCTTAGTGTTTAGTAGTTTAATATCTACAAATTGTAAAGCTTATTTATTGAAATTTATTAATTTCAAATAATACAAATAAACGTAATCTTTACAAACTTGAAAACTAACCAAACTTTAGTGTTTTTTATGAGCGGTATTGGTATTAATCATATACGTAGATTGCTGCATACGTGAGGTATTGTTTTTTAAACGTATTAATATGCACACCGACTGAATATTACTGACCAACAATAATACACTTTAGAAACGTAAACAACCGGCTATGTTTCATATAATATTATATGTAATACACGCTGGGTTTAATATTATAATTGGAAAAGGAAGTGATTTTCAAGTACCTACTTATCGTACAGCGTCAGCGCGCAAACAATGAATTAACATATTATATGGTTTTACATTATCGAACACGAAACGAAATCATATTTTACGGGTTCGTTGTTATACACTGAGAATTTACACGCATACATATACATATTTGATTGGCCGCAATTGAGATCAATAGTATGGTGAACTAAAAATTTTCCAGAGGCAAGTTATAAATACTTCAAGTACCTACTCATTATTATAACAGTAAGTAGCGGGGGAGAGGGGCCTTCCAAAAGATCCTGTAAAGCAAAAGCATCCTTTAAATGTTTAAGATATTGATGTTTAAGATATGCGTAAATGCAATAATACGCATTATAATATAATAATACCACTAATTATATGATTTCAGATCATTATTAACCTATTTAGTATACCAAATCAAATTACTACTCGACCAAACGGCCACCATCCTGTTTAGAAGAAATCTCAGAGACAATTGCCTCTAAAATTGTTGTTCATCACGCCACTGAATTCGAGATTGTGATCCTTAGAAGAATCTTTTGAACAACGCTACTCGTGGCCATATGTAGTATTGATTATAAACAGCACCGGATCTAGGGGGGATGATCCGGGGCCCATGCCCCGGACGTTAATCATAGAGGGGCGCAAATTTCAAATTTTAAACTTATAGTTTTTATTACATTTTAATTTTTTTTTAACACATATTGAATCTTTTGTTTCGAATTACACAAGTATTTCGAATTAAATAGTTTTAATTCAATATAGTCACACTGGTAATGACTAAGAAAAGACATTCGTCAAAAAATTATCTGGTTGTGAGTTCCGAAAAAAAGCTCTTGAAAAAAAAAAAAGAAAATAAGCGCACTTTGGCGTATTCTCATAATTGGCTGGGTAATACTAATACACAATGTTGCAGAGGTTAGAAATTATTTATAATTATTATTCTATATCATAATTATTAGATCTGTATAGTATTATAATAATTAATGATGTGATTTAATATTATTATTATTTATTAGTTTATTACTATCGGTGTTAATATAATACGTACTATTTTAGAATTTAATACCTAACCGCGAATTTGAAACAGATATAACTTCTAAAATAATAGTTTTCGGAAAATTGTGTCAATTAATTTTAATAATATATTTCTATATTTTATTGAAATAATACAGTACAATAAATATCTAATATTTTATAGAAAATTAAGAGAATGGGACAGATAATGAAGAGGATGAGAATATTGAGAAATGTGGTTCTGGGGTAATTGTCGACGAGATCAATTCTGATCATAACAAAGATAAAAATTTAAATGTGTTCGAATTTATGTCATTGAAATTAAGTGAAAATGAAACTTTGGATTTCAAAGATTGTGATACTGATACATAGCCTGAAAAAATAATAGATTCTCAAGGAACTCATATTGTTAGAATGAGAATGAACTATATTAAAAAGTTGGATCTTACTAGATCTGAAAGAGAAGGGCTATCTACTGATGTTTCTTGGTTTTTCAAAAACCTTTTTAATGGAAATCAAAGTCATCAAACTTGGCTTAGCTACTCCAAATCAAAAAATGCATTATTTTGTGTACCATGCAAATTGTTTTTAAATTTAAATGACAAAAATATGTCAAAATTGACATTAGATGGGTTTATTAATTGGAATAAAGTGTCAGCAAGAATACCAGAACATGAAAATTCTAATATAAAAAGTATTTTTGTTCATGAAAAATGCTTGAAATGTAAATTTGTGAAGGTAAAGGAATTGATATAATTACAAAATGAAATAAAATTAGAAGAAAATCATTGGAGATTAATTAAATCGCCTATAATAGTCCGTATTTTGACACACTTTAGGTCACATGCATTTTTTATTGTTGACTTTTAAGGGCGGTAATATTATGTTGTGCCCCGGGTCACATAATTTGTAGATCCGGTACTGATTATAAATTATAGTACATTTTTTTTAACAACCACGATCGTTAACAATGCAGTATATATATATATATAATACTGTAGATCTAAATGGTTCGTTCCCGTACAGCATAAAACTATAAAATTGACAATAATATTCTTGTTCTGTATTTTCTCGGTTACAGAGTGTTTCTATTTTTCAGGACGTTTTTATGGTTACTGTATTGTCCGTGTATCACGTATTCGAAATTCAAACTTTTTTTTTCAAATTCATAATAAACCCGTATTTACGTATAATTTAAGAACAAAATATTATAAAATAATCTAAACTGAAGTTTTTCAGAACACCTGCACGCCGGATGCGTAGATACGACCGTCGGGGAAATCAATAATAATAATATAATGATTATAGACTTTATGGAGCACGTATTTCTCAAAAGAAAAATATAGATACGTCCGTTAGTATAAGAACACAAATACTCGCGTAAAGGCATGCATGTACATAAAAAATGGCTATATTACTATTAAACGATCTACATATTTTATAATTTCAAATAACAACAACAACGATTATTAACATTATGATATATATAGTATGTATATATTATTAATTTTTTTCGGATAATGACTGCAGAATATTATTAAGTACCTATTCATTACTCTATTTAAACCTATATAGCGTTTAGCTGTTATAATTTTTAGCATTAAAATAAATGGTAAAAGTCAAAATTTCATAGTATAAAATGAGATAGCGATGTATACGCTATATATGTATATTCAGTACTCAAATTGATAAAGGTCTCCAGTATTTTATTTTTATAAAAAAGAAGAGATGGTATTTTGTTTTTTTAAAATAGGTTTTTTACAAGCATAATTTTAATATTTTGTATTTTATAAAATTAAATTGAATAAGATTTCAAATTAAGTTTAAAAAATTGTTTAATTTATTATAATTATGATACTGCATTAAAGTTATCGTATTGAATCTAAAAAAGTATAAATGAATATACCTGTAGTGCAGTGTATCTCGACCTAGGGGTATAGACTTGTGCTGGGGAAGCACAAGCAGTCATTACGAAGTAAATTTCATTTATTAAATTAGTTTTATTTTACAATATAGGGAAAATGAATAAAAAAAAAATGATAATTTTTTTCAATGTCTAGGAGGGAGTGCAAGATTTTTGAAAACCTACAAAGGGGGTGCAAGATAGAAGAGGTTGGGAAACACTGCTGTAGTGCATACATAATACATTTAATAGTTGATAAAGATGAATGATTGTTGTCCAAAAAAAATTATTTTAATTGCTTACAAGTATAATTGTTATTGATTTTCTAGTGTGTTGTAAATATTTGTTAGTTGATTGGTGATTTTGTTTGGTGTGATGCCGTGAGGAAGGGGCAGAAGTCAGATTGAGTTAAGCAATTTGAATGATGCTAATTTTTTTTTCAATTCAAAAAAATCTCCCTTTTTCCAATTTTAGTACTGCATATATTATTATCATTATTATTATTTATTTATTATAATTAATTTAGTTCGCGATTCCTATTATTCGTCATACATGTAATAATATCGTCAAGTAACGCAAATATTACATGCACAGAGCGTGAGAGAGAGAGAGAGAGAGAGAGAGAGAGAGAGAGAAAGAGAGAGAGCAAGTGAGAGAGAGGCACTTAATCGCCGACATACGTAAATTGATATATAATATTATAAAAGCTCATACATAAAATAAAAGAAAAAAAAAGTTTTTAAAAAATATCCTCTGGTGACGTATAATAATAATGGTAATTATTATTATCATATAATGTATAAATATATATAGATATAAGTAATATATAGTTTATTATATTTAATAACGTTGACGGGCGTGGCAACGATCAGCCCTTCTGAGCCTCGGCCGTCCGTTCCTCCAGCCAGAACAGCTCCTCGTAAGTCTCGTCGTCCGCCACCGGTTCGGACGATCCGCCGCTTTCCTTCAACTGCGGTCGGTTGTACTTGCAGTGCGTGCCGTCCCCGCGCTTGGTCACCCGGCTCCGGACCATGGCGGGCGTCGCGTACTTCTTGTCCCACACCCAGCCCATCTCTTCGAAAAAGTCGATCAGCATGGTGGTCAGATTGAAGTACTGACCGAACTCGGCGGCCCGGTAGTCCCACGGGAACGAATGGTGATAGTTGTGCCAGCCCTCGCCCAGCCCGAACATGGACACGTAAACGTTTTCCACGGGCATTATGTCACTGCACCGTTGAGTCCACGCCGTCGAACCGACGAAAACGTTTATATTATTACAATAATCAATAATACATAATATGCTATACATTTGTAATCAATAACCTAACACATACGTATTGTCGTCGCCGTCGTACACAGTGTATTCACCTATAATATTGTCGAACTTGTTATCGTATTTGCACGTTGACAATTTGGTATTTCAATTGTGTGCAAGTTTGAGACCGATACGAAATATTTTCACGTGCCGCAGCAAAAATTTAAATATCGTAAAAACCGACGTACAAACACAGATAATATTCTTTACTATAAGTTTGATCACGACATTGTTTAGAAATTTGGGGACAAAAAACCATTTGATTATAGAAAAAAAGAAAGTAATTATACAATAAATAATGATTTAATTAATTAATATTAAACAAAATGTAATTCTCTTTTTGAAATTTGACGGAAAATTCTTTAATTATATTATCTCAATTGATGGTAAACGTTAGAGATCACTTTCGATATTTATTTATTTTTAAAGCTGCCAAGAAATGTATGCTATTTATAATGATAAATAATATGATTAATTATAGTAACAAATCGTATAAAATATTACATTTATTATAGAAAATAAAGAATTGGAGCCCATGACGGGGTTAAAACAATGAAATGTAAAAAATAACATTATCCCATCGCCCTCTGTTGTGGAGGTTGTCCATTCATTTTTCTCTAATATTAAAGCTAGGTAACAATACGTGATCAATTTTACTGAACGAACGTTTTCTTTGTTGCTTGTGGGTTAGAGTGAGAAAACAATTAGTGCGCTAGCAAAAATAATAATCCTCTTAAATACATTTGATATAATGTATAGGTAGTAGTACATTTATAAGGAGAAGACCGGATAGGGATATGACTGTCAATGATTGTTTTTAAAGCTTTCGATTTCACTACAAGCGAATCACCGCGTGTACGGCGTGACAAAATAACGATAGAATATGAAATCGTTACGTATACGGTTTTAGTAAACGGTAGGACACCACATAGAATAATGTAGGTACTCACTTGGTAAATGGTTTGTTGCCGTACAGATGCGCAGCACTGTTGACCAGCCACGTCAAGTTCAAAACCGTCATCAGCCGAAACAGGAAGCACACGAAGAAGCCATTCCACAGGGTTTCCCCCCAGAGGACGAATGGCACGACCATCGGCATCAGCATAGCCAAAATCGTGAACAGTATTTTGTAATATCTGTGTGTAGAAACGGTATTAAAGATAGGTAGGTACTTATAATGAGCGCGTATAATCGCGGACGTTCAATTTAAAGGCACCACTAATGAAAATTTATTTTTTAACTACGACTATCCATGAAACGTTATTTTAACTTGGCAAAATCGAATTTTGTTAAACTCAACAATTGACGTGTAATTTTTAGAAATAAAGTGACTGTATATATGGGTGCCTTTTTAATCGAAAATATAGGTTTGAAACTTACTTTTTTTGAAACATAGCGTACGGATCCATTTCGATGTCGGTCATGTCGATCTTTTTGCCTTTTGCAATGACTTCCGGATGCTTGCGCACCATCAACCATCCAATATGCGAGAAAAAGAAACCACGCGACGCGTTGTGCGGGTCGGCTACCGTGTCGCTGTACTTGTGATGCTGTCGGTGGTCTCTGATCCAAACATACAAGCAATTCTGAGGAACAACAACAGAACGTGTTTAAGAAAAATAAAATAAGAGCGAAAAGTCGACAAAATTCCTCAAAAATATTAAACTGTAATAATATTGTATTATATAGACTTACCTGTCCAGCGACCGTCTGCCCGAACACCAGCAGAGCTTTCACCCAATCGTTACATTTGAAAGTCCTGTGCGTGTATAGCCTATGAGCGCCCATAGTGACGGAGAACGCACTTGCGCCCGCTACCAGCAATGCTAAATAATATATCAAAACATTTTAATTAAATTCTTAACATTTAAAATGTACAGATCGAGTGTATCTTTTAATGTAAAACACTCATTATTTCACAAATAATTTTTTCAACTTTATTTTTATTATATAGTATATATATTTAAGGCTTATTTTTGCTAATGAAGACTTACATTTTTAATTTCATACTTCTAAGCAGAATATTTCTTAAAGTATTTCGTGATATTTAAATTTAAATTTCCAAAGTATAGTAAATTAGTTAATTATAACTTGTTTTAACATAACCGATATATTTATTGATAAGCAAACTACAAGAATTACATTTTGTTGCGCACTTCATTCATATGCGAATTCAGAAAAATAACATAACATTTTACATAATAACCAAAAAATGGTAACGCAATTTCAATAATTTTCGTACAAAGTACTTAATAATATAGACTATGGAGTACTATAAAAGTTGAGATTTTTAAAATTTGGTTTTTATTGCTTTTAAACGAGTATTATCCTCAAAATAAGACAATATCTATGGCTTAAAGCATTGGTCAAATTAAAAATTACACTCGCAAAACTAAATACTTTGTTTGCTTTGTTTAGGAATATAGGCTCATAAATTCAATTTCATTATTACTATCTCGCTATAAAATGTAGGAAAAATAATTCGATACATTTTAATAGAACAATCGCAGACAATATACGAGTAAACTATGATAATCTTAACTTTAACGACAATAATTTTCTTAGATTATTTTTGTGATTTGTCTATGAATAATTAAGGAATTAGTATTAAATATTTAAATACAACACGATCAAGTACGAAAAAGATTATAATGTTGTCAAATTTTTATCTACGCAATTTTAGAAATTTCCTATATTTAAATTCATCTTGATATTTTTTAAATTTTAAATTTTTTATACAACATATCACTAATTTCGTAATCGGGTATAAAATACTTTTTTTATAAACAAATATTATTTATTTAATATTTGTTTATTTGTTTTTTATTACTAATACCTACTTTTAAACTTTAAACTTTAGACGCGTACAAATTTTGCAGAGTACCTGCATATGCCTTACCAAATCGAACTAAATTAGTCTAAAATACCAACTTATTAAACAAAACAAAAAAAATTATATTCTGATATTCTACTTCAGATTATATAAAATTAAAAAATTTAGTTCGTTAATACATTTTTTTGAAAAAGTTCACAAAATCACAAAAATAAGAAATAGGACATAGGTACCTAACTAGCGAAAATATTTATTTTCTAAAAAGGAGTATGATCAACTATAAGAATATGAATCACTTGGTCAACGTTATCGATTGAGCTTAGATCCTATACTAGGTATACGTGTACTAATTAGTTATCGTTCATTAGACTTACTCCACAACATGGTGAGTACCATCGTCGATGTCAAGAACAAGTACAGACCGTACAAGGCGCCCAAGTGGAGCACAAGGAACCCGATGGTGTTGAACCAGACGATCTGCCTACGGTACACGTACTCCGACCCGTTCGGGTCGTTGGGCTGCTGGCCATCGACGTCTTTCCGGTCCTTTTCGGCGGCCGCCAACTCTTTGTCCAAAATCTCCATGCTCTTCAACGCCCAGTTGTCGCCGAACTGCCAATCGAAAAACAATTTCTTGCCGAACAGAAGTTCCTGCGCTGTGGTCAGCAACGTGTAAATCAGCCTCTGCGGATAGTCTCGATATTAATCGCGAATCAATCACGTATCTACCATGATAACACGCGAGTGCACGCGTGTAAGTGTTTATGTGTGCAAGTGTAACAAACGCGATCGATCGGGCGGTATATATTAATCGTTATACCCGCGCTACGCGTTTTTATATAACGCCGGTCCGATCGTATACCGCGACAATATTATGCTAATTATTCGTGGTTACAGACTAAAAACATTATTTTTTTCCATAACACCCATGTCCCATTATTGTTTTGATCGGTCGTATACGTTGTAATAATAATAATAATAATAATATATTATACAAAACGTTATATGTATTATGTATAGATATAGGTACATGTCTAACACATGTATCAATGGGCCTAAAAGTAGTGTGAATAAAGAAGAAAATATTAAAAAAGATATATATATATTCTCTGACCATATTAAAAATATTTTATCGTAAAAACTAAGCAACTCCTCCATCATGGGCGGATAGGCCATTTTTGGCCTACTGGGAAATTTTAAAAAGGGGCCACCACATTAAAAAAAAAGTCTAAAAAGGGCCCCATCACCAAAATACAAAGGGGGGCCCAACGAAAAATTCCCGGTTTACCGGTAGGCCTATCCACCCATGTCCCCAATAAAAATAATGCAATGATTTTGGAAGGGGTGACTGTCCTACACATGAAAATTTTAATAATTTTTCAATTATGTATTACTTAGATTTCTTATTACTAATTATTAATTAGTATTAAAGTATCAGGCCAGCTATCGAAAAATGTTTGTCTCCATTCGGCACATAACATGCTCTTTATTAGTAAATAATAAAATATTATAATAACAATGGCATTCTATATTACCGAGATTTATGGGTAGGTACTTCCTATATTTATTTTAAATATCATATATGATCGGAAACAACGAATAATTAAACGGACCTAACTTTCATCTCAATCGCATTTCAGCTATCTATTATAGTTACTAATAGACGAAACAATTTTAATACGAGAGATGTCAAGAAATTCAAACATTTTTATAAAAATATCTTTAGTTATTTTTTTTATTTTCATAAAAAAAAAGCTTTAAAACCTAAAATAATGTTTACATTAAATCATAAATTGTGTATAAATAACTAAGGTACTTAACATTTATATTAAATATAACGTGATCGACGAAAGCTATAAACCATAAATTTCGTGACTTTTTGATTGTACATGACAATTCCCTTTGGTACGTTACCAATATTGCACTAGACAATGATCTAAAAGTCACATACTATAAGACAAACAGCTGATAGATACGAGTAGTGCTCACGCCTCCACTTTAAAACGGAACATCGTGCCAATAGCCTCGAACCATCTTTTAGAAAATCCAGCCAAACGTTTTAAATGTGAATGGCCTATCCATCTTTTCAATGCTTAACATGAATATATTTTTTCACACAATTTTATTTAATTACGTTTAGGTGATTTTTTAATGTGAAGAGTATCCATGTCTTTCACCGTTCTATTTATATTATATACGTCATAAAATTTTATACACACTAGTATATTATATTGTAAATTAATTTAAGTATAAAGAAACAGTAACTAAACTAAATGATATAAAATTGAATCATAAATATATAATGCTATAAGAGTAGAGAAAAATCAAATATTAAATCTGTTTTGTGTTTACCACTTTTGGCAAATGCAATCATTTTGTTTCAAATTAATGTGAGTATAATCTTATATTATTTTTGTTTTAAATTTTCTTACTTATTGAAAAAAAAAACTGTATCATATGAACTCTCGTTTCAGCACAAGCTTTGCTTTTGAAATAAACACTCAAAGATTATTTTAATTCTATATTTATATTTGTATTATTAATATTGCAATGTTTGTGTAATTATTATTATTATTATTATGATTATTATTAAAATTGTATTTTGTAGAACACAATAGTTATTTAATATTTATAAATAAATCATCTGTTTTTACATAATGTTTCTTAATGTTTTTTTTTCGAGTATTTTGAAATAATTTCAAATTCCTTCCTATTTTATAAATTACCAATCTATTCGATAAACACCGAATAAAATATAATCTGCAATAAATATTGTTTTTAAAGGGGAAAATACCTTAAAAAAGTGAGTCAAAAACCAAATGATCATTATTTTTATAGATTTTTAAATTAAAAAAAAATTTGTGTTCAATATACTGCAGTATCCGTGCACTTAAAATCACAGACACTATCCATATATAATGTATATTGTTCGAACTAAAACCAATTTTGTGACCAATTTATCAACAAACGTACAACATGAAATCCTAACCAATTATGTATTATTAGCTTATTAAAATGAACTGATCTAATATCAATCTTAAAGGTAAGGGCACCTCATGGATTTATTTAAATTTCAATCTCAAATAGAGTTATAATTTTATAAACATTTTAAGATTGTAATATTTTACATCGTAATGATAAATTAATCTGCACTTCAAATAAAAGCATACGAGTTGTCGTAGGTAATATTTTTACTTTCGAGTTTGATAATACGTCAATTATTCGCTCTGATATTAAAGCTAACAATACAAAGCTGGTTGGTTTTGCTGAACACAATTTTACAAACTTGTACGTTTGTAATGTGGAACAATACACACGTGGGTGTAACGACCTATTAAACGTAAAGTAATACATAATCATATTGTAATAGGTACTTATAAATCTGCGGCCGTCCTAAGACCACACACTGATGTATAACGTACAAATAGTAATTTAAAAGAACGAATCGTCTTCCTTACGTATCTCATAACTGCGATTCGTGTTCAATCTCTCCTATATGATTGCAGTTTGGATCCTGGTAATTCAAAATCGATACAAGGACGGCAATTCACCAATTGTATTGTTTTCCAACTTCGCATCAATAAAACATAATATAACGTGTTGGCGTGACGTTTATAGTTTAATCTTAAGCAGTAACGACTGTGGGACAGAGAAGCTAAGATTGAAGGCGAGGCGTATGGCGTGGACCCAATTGTTGTGATCTACACTGCCAAAATTAACATGTCATTATGCTCGGAAAAGACGATTACACGCTTTGAATTTAAAAATTATATTAAAAACGATTTCGTTCGTAATGACAACGCCTATATAAATGAATATAGTATTGTGCAAATCCATACAAAATAGTCTGTAAGCCTACAATGACAACTGTAATGTGTCTGTTGCCTGTTCCCAACGTTAGTCACCGCTGTTTTTGCTTTAAATTTGGAATGTTAATTATTTGATGAGTAGCTCTAAGGACTATATTACATATTATAAAATATTACATTATAAGTAATAAAAATATGTATTAAAATTATTTTTTTAAATAAAAATTTTCTATATTTTTATAGTACCTACGCATCCTAAACCAATTTAACACTTATCCTGAAGGAAACAATTTTTCTTAATATCTGTAATAAACTATTAAGTGTGTAATTTTTCACCTTAAAATTAACACATTTACAACAGTCAAATAAAATAAGATTTTATACATTTTTATTTAATTATCGGATTTTACTGAAAAATAAAAAAAAATAGTCCGATTGGTTGTCAACGAAATTTTTGAATACATTAACATAATTCATAAATGTAAAATGCATAACAATATTTTATGCAACGTGGAAAAATGTTTACACCGGTATAAATAGTGCATAGAACGTATAGTTATAAGCTGTAAGTACAAGCCAACATATTTGTACTATAGGCCACGGATTTAAACGGTAAAACATTCATAGTGGCTACTTAATAATTATCGTTATTATTATTGTGTCTACGATATTGCAATTAAATTTGCATGACCGTCGCTTTCATTTAGACATGACGATAATTTAATTTATGTTCCGGTATATTTTGTAAAAATTACACACACACACAAACACATGCACATATAAACGTGCAATGAACATTTTGTGTTGTATTTCGTAATCTAACCTATAACCCCTTTAATGTGTGTTTCGATTTCCATTTTACACGATTATATTGTAAATATTATAATCAAATGGAAATCTATCGCGTGTAAGGATATTGTAGCAGCATAACGACGGATGGGCGGCAATCGTTGAGATTTTATCGAATTATGTGTAATTGTGGACCTCTACTTATCTAGGGTCGAAAGGAATACAATACTCGCTTCTTGAAATTCTCAAGTCGACAGTGAACTAAAAATTGGATCTAGTTGATGTTTGAAAGGTCAAAATTAAATTTTCAGTACTTTTCAAAATAATCGAGAAAAACAATAAAAGTATATTTTTATACAAAATTACAAAACAGGGTTTTTTTACAGTTGTTAAAAAAGAGACATGCCATTTTCTCCAAGTATTCATACAAGTATTAATTAGAAATAACTTATAACTTATAATTTTAAAAATATTTTAAATTTACGTATGATTAAATATTTGCTTTTAAGTAAAAAATCTTGAAAATTAAATACAAGGTTCTAAATTGTTATATTAAAAATAAAATATATCAAAAATATACATCCTAAATTTTTTTTTTTATTAATTATCAATGTACATTCAAATTTCACAAAAATTGGTCAAAATCACAAAAATCTGTAAACTGCAGTTTTATAGTTAAAAATGTATAAACATTTTAATATTACCAAAAGGAGAGGACATTCAATACAAAGCTCCTGGTAATTTTGCAATTAGAAACTTAAAAATTTCAAAAATATAAAACATGCACCGTTTATTTTATAGACATTTGAAGTTAAAATTCCATAAAATTAGATATTTAAACAAAAAATAAGGAAATTTGTTACTTTGTTGCAATTTAAAAAAATAACATTTGCACGAACTTAAAATTTTACTTTAATAACTTAATTATTATTATTATTATTATTCTTTACTACACACAATAAAATTTTCCATATTGTTTAAATTTGTTTTAATTTTTTGGATAGTGCCATCAGCGTTTGTAAAACAGATTGTAAATATTTTATAGAAATAGAAATAAAACATTAAATTATTTAATTTATTGAAGTATGGAATTGTTTAGCACGAACCTATATTTTCTTTACACTGTTTTACTGTAAGTATATATTAAGTTAATTTAACACATCATTTACTGTAGCTTACTCAATGACAAAATACATTTGATGCCTACAGTGCAGCAGGGTGAAAAATCGAACTTTTCTGAAACTGTTGTAAATATCCTTGTTTTCCTTATTTTATTTAGGATTTCTTAATTATATTGAAAAGTACTGAGATTTTAATACTTTTACTATTTAAAAGAACAAACTTAATCAAATACGTCACTAGAAACCATAATAGGTAGATACTCAAAATTTAAAATTAAAGCGTTTGTTTTTTTTGCTTCCAAATTTTATAACATACACAGTCAACAATCATTATCTGTTACACTAAAGAATTTAAAAGTTGTATAATTGTATGTGGTTGGTTGCGCACTCTGCGTGTCTATAACTAATATCTATGCCTAAAATATAACGACTATTAACATATTTACAAAAAACAGTTTATTGACACTATTTATAATTAGGCCATCTTCTATAAACCTTTGATCCTTATCGTTAATATAACCATTACGATTGCATGCAATTTACATTTATGAGAATAAAATACGTACACTTAGTAGTTGTAATATAACCATTGTACCTACATATTGATTCCTATTGTATTTTAAAATTTAAACAGGCCGAGTTTAGTCGTGTTCAAAATACTTCAAATAAACATAATCATGAACAATATTTTTAAGATGAATTCCACAAGACACTTGAACAGAATTTCACCTGTTAAAATTAATTTTCGTCAATAAAATATATTATTTAAAAAATTTCCCATATAGTTGCATCATATGATTAATACAAACTATTAAATAACAATATTAATTATTAGGTATTCATTACGAATATTGTTGAATCCAATTAATATTCTCTCTAGTTCATGATGGTAATTTATATTCAATTTTTACTTCAAAATTATTCTCAAATTTAATTATTCAGTTTCAGTTCGTATTCTCGAGTAGGTACACGAGGCTCTGAAATTAATAAACATTAAGCAATTAATTTGTTCAGTGTGAATAAGAAGTAAAGGAGCTTATATTTTTAACGACCAAAAAATAGATAAACACTTTATGTCAAATACATATTGAATAAATATACGACAAACATATTCTACAACACATCAAACATTTTAAGGTAAGTAAACATAATATAATACATATTAACACATCTGCACTTATCCGTTCTTAAGTAATAAAGTTATAATTTGTGATTTAATATTCTACAAGACAAGTGTAATGGTGATGAACCCCCATTACAGTATTTATATTTTACAATACCTAATATAAACACATCACATTTTTATGGTACACATTATATAGAACAAGATGTATGTGTGTGTAATCTTATAAGAATATTCTGTATTACTACACAGTCCACCTCATCCAACTATTTTTGATTACTTCACTTTATTTACAATAATAATTTTCTGACCTGCCATAAATACGCGTGCCGATGCAGTCTCTTCGTTAGCCCCGTATATTATTGCTACCGGGTTATTGGTAAAGTAAAATATATTTTATTTGTATTTTATTTTAATACACGTTAAATTGTGGATTTGTGGTTGGTTTATTTGAGAAAAAAAATAATTTATTATCTCCTTCCTATTTCTTTTATCAATAAATTGTATCAAAGATAAATAGCGTTTAAAAGTTACAGCTACGTAACACAAATATTCTGTTTAGGGACATATTTGCAGAAATAACATTTTACAAAAAACAGGATAAAATATGACGTACATAATTTTGTATGTATTACCAAAAATATATATAACGTATTTATTCATTCTTCAATTATTTTTATCATAGAATTAATTTTGCATTGTAACTTAAAATTAAAATTAAAAACTATTTAACATATTTATTTAAATAACAGAAATATTTCAATACATTACAACAAAATAAAAATAATGATTTCACTAAAGCGCGACAAACTAAAATATATTATAAGTAAAAGCTAACTTACGCGATATTGATTAATTCGAGAATAAACATTATTATAATATTATATCGTAATGCGCTTATCATTTACAGGTAATTAAATAATTCATTTTAACAATTGATCGCACAAATATGTGGCTTTCGATTTTCACGACGCTCTTAGTCGTTTTGGCAATTTCTTCAATAATATTAAGAATCAAAGGTAGAAGAACAAGAATGTTAGGTAACCAAATACCAGGCCCGGAAGGATCATTTTTAGTGGGCATGTTACCGTTGGCCATACAAGGATCGGAACACAAAATCAAAAATGCTCAAGTCATATACCGAACGTGAGTTCTGTACTTTTATTATAACGTATCGAAATAAAACAGCTTATTTAATAATTTAGTAAACTATACACTGCTGTATTATTATTAATTATTCTTAGCAATACATTGAAATATAATTTTTCTTTTTAATTAAATTAAAAGTCTAGTTGTATTCAAATTCATTGGGTAATCGATCATATAAATGGAAAATATTCTTTATTACAAACCTATATTTGAAATTTGCAAAATAATATAAATTAATATGTAGTTATTCTATTAAATATCAATTAGATTATTTTATACTTAAGATTCTGAGCGTTGAATGTATTGATTTTACTATGATATGTTTTTAATCATACCGATAAAATGTTGCATATCTAGTTATAATTATTATAAATGTATAATAATTGTACGTAATATTATATTCATTGTTTTAGACGTAACTCATAAGTGTTCCCGAATGGTTTCTAATTAACCAATCAACCTATTTTAGTTGCAATATTGTTTTAGATACGAAAAATCTATATTTAAAGCATGGTTGTTAAATAAATTATACATTATTCTTACACGACCCGAGGATGTTGAATTCGTTCTGACAAATCCGAAATTTTTAAGAAAATCCAAGGAATATAAGGTCATGCAACAGTCCATCATGGGACAAGGGATATTTACGATTGACGACATAAAGAAATGGAAGGTTAACAGGTAATAAATCATATTAAATCGTAACATTTTGTACGATTGTGTCACTATAGATGCTATTTTAGTCATAGTTTATGAATGCGAGTTTACCAAAATCTATTTGTAAATCAAACACACGCTGCACGTTAGATTAAAAGACGATAAAATATTTTTTATAACGTTTCAGAAAATTGTTAACTAAAGGGTTTAGTTTTAAACTGTTAAAAGCATTTATACCGATATTTTACGAAGAAGCACTCGTCCTTGCTCAAATACTCCGAGACAAAAGTGATTCGACATCGAAGGAATGTGACATCAGCGGTCCTGTCAGCATGGCGACGATGGAAATGATCGGAAAAACGGCTTTGGGCGTAACGTTTAACGCTCAAAAGGGCGGCTCCAATCGATTTGTCGAAAATTTACTAACAGCCATGCACGTATGATAATAATATACTATGAGATACCAGTAATTTTAATATATTGTATATGTACCAAAATATTCCTTTTGTCACGTAAAAACTAAAAATATCAATTAAAAAAATAAATAATTAACTTTTAACTCTTTCGGAATTAAATACACTTTTAGGTAAACAGTAGACACTACTATAGTAATTATGAGAATACAAACATCTTTATGGTCGACTTAAAGTAAAATACAGTTTTTAATAAACGGAACTCAGTTCTAAAAAATCAGTAGATACGCATAAATCACCACTATACTTATAGATATAGTAAAGGCATGTATAATTACAAAAGTTTAACTAACCAGCAGCTGCCTTTTATAAATTTTTACGTATATTTCCCGAGAAGCAAAATTGTTATCTACTTTCTCGTCATAGGTTTCAATATATTTAAATTCCATTTAAAACGTTGAACAAAATTTTAATTAAAAAATACTTTCACGAAAAATGTTTCAATTCATATTCACAATAATTTATACAATTAGTACGTTTCTACTTTTTACAGCAAAAAATTATAAATGTGAAACGCAGATACTGTACGATCGAGTAAAATTGAACTTTTCAGAACGCGAACATTTAGTATCATCTTATCACCTATTATGTACATAAAGACATGCATTTATTAAGTATCTGTGTTATAAACAAGTCCAAAGTTATGATAAATTATATTAAAAATGTTATAACAAAAGTTCAATGAGAGATAAACACTATTTTTTATTTAATATCTAATAATTTGGTTCTAAAAATTTAAGTAATAAAGAAATAAATTTACATGGTTTACCATTTTGATGATTGATTCGTTTTCATTTTTGTAACATGTGACTAATTTTTTCGATTATTTGATACCTACACACATTTTTTAATGTATCTATAATAATATTATAGACCTGGGAATATAGGATTACGCATCCGTGGTACTTGAGCAGTACACTATTCCAATTTTCGTCAATTAAACGAAAACACGATCGTAGCCAACAAATCATTCACGAGTTCACCAATGATATAATCAAAAGAAAAATCATCGAGTTAAATAAATCAGGAAGCGAGAATGTCATGAATACAGACCACAACGATTACGAAGACATTGGGCAAAAAACGATAACTCTCACTGAAATTCTTCTGGAGAACTCTCATGAAATGTCTCACGATCAGATGCGAGACGAACTCGTAACATTAATGATCGGCAAGTACCTATATATACGTATATATAATACTATAGTACATCCAAGTTTGAACTGTTCCACAGACTACAGTTTCACTGTACAACTATGCTTTATACTCGTATTATATTTTTTAAGTGTTTCTCGTATCGATACAGAATAATCCAGCATGTATGTATTGTTATTATTACTATTGAACAAATATGTTTTTGGTCAGCCCAAAGCAATATTTTTTTTAATTTTCTACGGTGAAAATGGGTGCTGCGTTATTATTAATTTCGGTTGTTACTGGAAATTATATTTTTCAATACAAATTTAAATAATTAATAAATCGTAGTACATAAAAGAATAAATATCACCGACGTTGTTTTTTATATATATATAATAATATACCTACACAATTTATATTCGTAATATATTACAGGAGGACAAGAAACAACTGCTTTGGTGAACGCTTGTGTGGTTTTTATGTTAGCCCATCATCAAGACGTACAAGATAAGGTAAATACATATATAAATGTGACATGTACATACTGTTTATATTAAATAGTGGGTAAGAGCCGTAGGGGTGTACTTGAACTTCTAAATACGTTGTTTTTAAAATAATAGATTGATAATTTATAATAAACATCTGATATTTTTTTGAAAGAAGACCACGCGTGTACACAATTACACGCAACTGTAGTATATAATATTTTGTATTGTAAACTAGAAATTTCACTCTAGCCGTCACCCCCTCCCCCACCTTTCCAGCAAGATTATGTATAACTAGAGAACGGATTTAAATGCAAATTACATTTTATACTGAATTCCCGAAAACATTGCTTTCCAAGCACAAATTTCATTTCATACATCAAAGAATCAAAAAACTTAACTTTAATTTAGCATTTTTCGGCATTTTTAATAAATTTTTTATGTTTTTAAGTCATTTTATTTCGGGAATTAATAAAATTCGATACAAATTAAGCAGCACCTGATAATACAGCGATATTAAGAAATACAAGGTAAAAGTGTAACGAATGCATCTATCTAAATTGTATATTATTTTTTTGGAAATAATTTTCAGAGTAAAAAGTAAATAGGACTAAATATAAGACGATTAAAATGATACGAATAATTAATACCTAAGAATAAAAATGTATATAATTAAACAAATTTTTTCAATGTACAAAATAATTTTAAGAGCATTTTTAAAAAAAATGCATGTTATGGATGCATTAAATCGTATTTTTTTAGGTCATTTTTTCTTGTTTTTTAGAGCATTTAAATCCTTTCCCGACTTATAACAATCTATAGTTACACCCGTGGAAATCTGACATGAGATGTACGTGTTAATTGTGCACACATTTACAAACACGTTCGTTCTGTATATATTGTGTAAAACAGGTGTTCAAGGAACTGGAATCGATATTTTCGAACGGAGATCGTAACAGACCGGTCACATACAACGATTTGCTTCAGATGGAGTACCTCGAACGAGTGATCAAAGAAACGCTCAGGCTTTTTCCCCCGCTGCCCGTGTTCGCCAGAGACCTGGCCGAAGACATGACAATCGGAGATCACCTGTGCCCAGCCGGTATGATATAATATACGTCTGAACGAGTGACGGTGTCCATATAATACGTATTTATGCCTTGCCGCATCTTTTAGAGGAAGTAATATTTTCTGTCAACCGTATTATCTACAGGTAGGTCGTAGGTAAACGGTTTTAGAAGGGTCCCATTACACAGAATACACAGATGCACACGATGCAGTGCAGACGAAGCGGATGGGGACTTTGTACACTGTGCTTAGCTTAGTTAGCGGTCTTAATAAATTATTAGACGATCTGTGTATACTATGGAAAAAGTTTATATTCAATTACGTAATGAGAGATACATTTATATGAGATACAATCATGTGCCCGCGGGCTGTGTTATATTCATTTGAAAGGCTCGTACAGATTACGTTGAACAAATAAAGAATACAATTTTGAAAAAAAAATATATATCGTTTAGTGCCTTTTTAATCGAACTCCCGTGGTTGTGCGACGGCACGCCATTCTAAAAGTTATAAATGGGGAGAGGGGGGCAAATTAATAAACACCATGCGCAGTTTTCGCCGCCGTTTAAAATGGTTTGATTTTTTTCCACAAAATAATAATTTTAAAAACTAATTTTAGACCGATTACCGCAAACGGGTTTAAAATTATTTTGCCAGAAAAAAACCGCCGCTTTAATCCACGAGACTTTATGTGTGTAATGACTACGAACATAACGAACATACTAAATCGCATTCAAACGATTTGTGTCAGATTAATTTTTGGTGGAAACAAAAATCGAACCCGTTTTTGAATTTCGGACGGAAGCTGCGTCATACGAAATCGGCGGGTATACGAAAAATTCGTTAATTCTACAGTGAAACGAAAATATCGCTTTACACGGATGTTTCCTTACAGGCGCCACGCTGGTCATCACCCCGCTGTTCTTGCATTCGAGCCCGCAGCACTACGGCAACACGGCCCGTGGCCCGGACGAGTTCAACCCGGACAATTTTTTGCCGGAAGCCTATCGCCAGCGACACCCGTACGCGTACATCCCGTTCAGCACCGGGCCCCGGAACTGCATCGGTATCAAGTACGCGATGCTCCAGATGAAGACGGTCATATCCACGCTGGTCCGTCACCACAGATTCCGGCCGTCCGACAGGTGTCCGACGCCGGACCGACTGCGGCTTATGTTCTTGACCACGCTCAAACTGGCTGACGGCTGTTACGTCAAAGTCGAACCGCGGGGACTGGAGTGACCAACAGACACTGTAGTGGCTGCCATATTTTATAACCGATGTGTATAATGTTGGTCGAAAACACATTATCAATATTATTACTTATAATTATTATTATTATTATTATTATTATTATTACTGTTATTACTGCTGTTATTATTGTTATTATATTTCATATACCTATTCGAAATAATAAACCTACGTCAAAGGTCATGGTAAACAGTCGCGTGGGAAGACTCGTTGGGGCCAGTGGCAGAACTAGGGGGGGGGGTGAAGCCGGGGATTAATCCCCGGGTGTAACATCGTAGTGGGCGTAATTTTTTTGTTGGCCTTTATTTGACTTTTGATGTTAGAAGTTAAAAAAACTATTTTTATTTCACATAATTTGTTTAAGATTTGGTGATGACCGCGTTTGAAGGAATGAAAAACAAAAAATTAAACCACACACAGCGTAAAATAATTTAATGGTTATTATATTATTAATTATTATTAGAGCGCGTAGCCGCGCGATCGGCGTACGTCGACAATCGACAGACGACAGTGTATACAACATATTTACATACAGACAGTCGGCAGACAAATATGTAATAAAAATTAAAAAGAACGTAAAGTATGAATAAAAAATATATTTTGTAATCGATCATAGTACAAAATTAATCTCATTTATATTACTTAATACCTATGTCGTAGTCATGGCAAAATAAATTATTATTTTATTTTTTCGTGGTCATTGTGCTCGTATTACGTTGTCGTTATTTTGTAATAAGATTCGGGATTCACCATTTTGGTTATCGATCTGGACATCATTCTAGTTAACGGTAAGATTATGATTAGATTCGTTTAAGTATGCGTATATAGGTATAGCATACTGGTATTTACTATAATAATTAAGATTCTAAGTGAAGTTAGGCATGTATTGATGGTCAGTGGCGTGAATACCGGATAGGCAAGGTGGGAACTGACGAGGGGCCCTAGTCTAAACAATAATACTCTATTTTATATTAAATTCTAAATTTCACAATAGAATAAAAATAAAAAAATTATATTATTTTGATATACATTTTTTTTAAGTGTGTAAACTGTACAACTATCGAGCATTTTTAAATATCAGATTTCTATTTTAACATTTTTTTTTCTATCAAAAGGTTCTTTCATTTAATTAAATAAGTTTGTCATTACTAATTTTAATAGTTAGCAAATAGTTGTGTAAAAATCAGAATAACTTTTATTTAGTTTAATTATTCTAACATAAGTAGATATAATACGGTTCTACGAATAAGAACTAGGTAGATTGATATTTTTAACTTTGTTACTTAACATTATTATGTGTGTAAATAGTATTTTTGTCATTTGAATTCCAACTATTAAAAAACAACTGTAGGAAAGGATATTTCAGTCTTGGTCTATGTTTGGGCGTAATTTAAACATTTTTCCCGGACGTAAAAAATCTAAGTTCCGCCTCTGGTTAGGGCCCCGACAATCTTAGAAAAAACCGCCTTTTTAGCAATTAAAAAAATTGGCAAATGTGCCTACGCAATATACGCATCGATAACAATAATAAACGAAACACTGATGAAATAATTTGGAATTTTCGTTCGTGACTTCATAATTAAATCATACACATTTCAAAATGTATAATAAAAATATGACGTTTTGAAAGTGGAATAAAAATATTATATTTAGGCACACTTAGCCATACCCTAACGCCATTGGCTATACCTAATTAATGTACTTTAGTGATTAGTATTATTTTTTATTATCGTGTGTTGGCTATATAGACATAATATAAAACGTAAACTATTTTTTATTCATATTTTATATTATAATTTATAATAAATGATAATAAAATAATATGCTGGCTAAATAATGTTTGTTATTAATTTTCTATTAATAAATATAAGAAACTAATAAACTATATACCTATTAATCTGTTTATTTCTTATTATTGTTTTTATTTTTTTCATTTCGTTCAAATAATAAACATCAGTTTTTATTTTCGTAAATAATATTTATGTTTCTTCGATTACTCTTCTTATTTGTAATTTCTAAAAGATTTCAGCAACTCTTTTTAACTTTCTGTGTTTCTTTTTATTCAATTAAATATTTTTTTTTTTTTTTATTCTAAATATATCATAAATATATCATCCTTTTAGCTTCGTAGATGCACACATCAACAATGAATGCAATTTTAAATTAATAACGGATTCCGTGTGATGGTGGTAAGAAATTTTATTTTACTTTTATGTAAGTCTTGGCAGGACCAGATTGGTTCGACGAGTTTCCGAGTAAAACTTGATGGGCCAAAACAATTTTGAGCCGTTCGAGTCACAAGGAGCCACTAACCGAAAATATGTTAAGAGTTAAAAGCTGAAAAATGAAGACTACTAGATGGACTTGCTTGTTGATATTAAAAGTTTATGAGACGGACCTGAGTCTTGATCAGTTCAGCTAAGTTAAACTATAGGCACCTAATTCAAGTAAGATAATTTTATTTATTTTGTAAAAATATGTATAGATGTATGACTTATTAAATTATTTTTAGTATTTATTGTAGTTGTAACGTAGTATATAACATATAAGTAATTTAATTGCTTTACCTACATTTATTTAATACATTTACGGATAGAGAATCATTTATCATTGGAACAGATGATAATTCAATGACCAGCGGATTTCGGCGATTTAGTATATTGAAATAATTGTTCGTGTCGCATCATCCCCACATTATTCGTACCGCGTAGGTACCTATAATATTATTACTATTTTATTTAGTTGTCTCCCCCTTACGCTGCACCGCTCACCGGTCAATTATCCAACACATCGACTATGGCCGGCCGGCAACAGACGCACATATAATACACATTACCCGTTTTTTTCGATATTTTATATGCAGTGTAGTGTTAAGTTTGTAAAGCAGCGCAAATCGTATTTTTATTTTTAAGTTACTTTATTTAACTAAATTATATATTGTATTATTGGTACTACATAGTTTAAGTTGTATATTTTTTTAAATTATTTTAATGCGTTCATTTTATGTGTGCAAAACGCCAAGAAATTTATTGTATTTTATACAAGGTGTACGGCGTACCACATCATCACCTACATATTTGTAATATGTCTATTATCTTGTGCGTGAGATTTTTTTTTTAATATTTTATATAGCTAATAGGATCAAGCGGATAAGCTGACCAGTCTAGAATCTGTAAGACATATATATATATACATATATCGTTTTGTGAGTAATATTTATTTATTTTTGTTGTACTGTTTTAGACTAAAAACCCTAAGTAGATATTGTAGTTTTAATTATTCAACTCCAATAGCTGTCTGTCTAATCTAAATATTTACAATAAAATATTATATCATAGATACTTGTATTAATTATTAATTTATATTATACTATATACCTATTATTATTATTATTATTATTATATATAGAGTTAAAATATAGTTAAAATAATTATTATAGTTATTATAGTTAGAATAAGAAAAGTGTTGAATTTAAATAATAGTAACCGGAGGATAGGTATTATCTTTTACGTAACGTAATTATTATTTTTTTCAAATAACATATTTTTTTTCTATAAATTATACTCTCACTAACACAAAAACTTGCAATGTATGCATTTAAGTATGTAAATTATGCAAATTTATAATTTAATATTTTTAGTTATCATTTATTTAAAATGTGTAATTCATAATTTCTATGTCCTAGTATTCTAGTAATTCAGGGAGTAAAAAAGGGTAACCCACAAAAAATGTTTCCCTATCCAACACCTGAAACCCACTTACACAGCGACATCACCTTACCCACACTGCTCACACATTTTACCCAGTTTCAGATAAGAAACTCATAAACAATTTTACCCGGTTTTGAATGTAAAACCACCAAAAAAACATAAACCACCAAATTTTCTTCCCGATTTTGAACGCAAAATCCATAATCTTTAAATGATTTGTCTCACTTTTGTACCTCACACCCCTAGAGCCCTAGTCCACAAAAAATTGCACCCGGTTTTGAACGCAAAACTCATAAGCCACCACAATTTTACCCGGTTTTGAATGCAAAACCACCAAAAAAACATAAACCACCAAATTTTCTTCCCGATTTTGAACACAAAATCCATAATTTTTAAATGATTTGTCTCACTTTTGTACCTCACACCCCTAGAGCCCTAGTCCACAAAAAATTGCACCCGGTTTTGAACGCAAAACTCACAAACCACCACAATTTTACCCGATTTTTAACGCAAAATCCATAATCTTTAAATGATTTATCCCACTTTTGTACCTCACACCCCTAGAACCCTAGTCCACAAAAAATTGCACCCGGTTTTGAACGCAAAACTCACAAACCACCACAATTTTACCCGATTTTTAATGCAAAATCCATAATCTTTAAATGATTTGTCCCACTTTTGTACCTCAAACCCCTAGAACCCTAGCCCACAAAAAATTGCACCCGGTTTTGAACGCAAAACTCATAAGCCACCACAATTTTACCCGGTTTTGAATGCAAAACCACCAAAAAAACATAAACCACCAAATTTTTTTCCCGATTTTGAACGCAAAATCCACAACCTATAAACGATTTATCCCACTTTTGTACCTCACACACCTATCTCACAAACAATTATACCCCATTACAGACAAAAAACCCGTAATTCATAACATTTTTACCCGGATTTTAATAAAAAAATCCCATTAAGTAGGTACCCAAAAAACCTTAACCCATTTTAACTCCCTAAAACTTTTAATACGATGTGACTAATAATTTCTCAGCACCTACAGCCTCACTTATTTCTTTAGAAGTTCAGACACGCATTTAAATTCAGCACTAGTAATCTGAAAATGAGCGAATGCCGTGCTACGACAAAACTAAAATTATAAATTTAAACCAATTAAAACCTTCTTATTCAACGTATAATTCGATATTTATTTGTTTATATTACCTATGTATTATGCATTACTTATATCGGTATACAACACGCATTTTATACGCTAGAAAGTGGAGTTACTAATCTGCCTATCTACATTAATTATTAAAGTCGATCGACGTTCGCGCATTCTCGCTTACGATGTGGATTAGGCCTGCTGGGGACACCACAATAAAAAAAACGCGCCTCGTGTAATACCTCATAAGCAACACGGAAGATGTTATTGCGTGTCGTTTAAAGGTGGTGAGGAAAATTACACAACAGTGTTACCTTAGTATCTTACATAAAGCATTCATTAAACACCAATTAAATAATTATTTATATCAAGAAACAAGAAATATTGACGTTTTTTAAAGTATTAGTAGTACAATAGTTTTGAAAAAATAATATCCCCTAACTTGTTAGTAGTTATTTTATTAGTCCTTATATTTTCACTATCAAAGACGATTTTTATACAAATTATTAATTACGAAATGGATATAGAAGTGAAATATCGTTCATTTTGTCTGGCTTACCGTCAACTTAAGTTTATAGTAAAACTGACCATTAAAATTAAATTGAGTGTAAAAGTTCGTGATATCTTGAGACGTGATTTCTTTATATCCAAATATTTGTATATTTTGTATAAAATATTTTATACACATCCCCCCCAATCGGAAGTGCAACTGCGGAGAAAAGTTTTAGCCAGCTAAAATTTGGCAATATTGAGCATTAAAAGCAGCATAGCACAATCAATTTTTATAACGTAATTAGTACATTTGTATTAATGAAAAAGCGCAGAAAATCATTGCAATATTCTTTACTATTCTTACTTTTATTTTAATATACATATTACAATTGAATTGAATTTTTCTATTGGATTAGAATTTAGAACTGCCTTCTACTGTGAAAACGAAAACAGTTATTGAAAACTAAAATCAAATAAATATACTGTAACTATGTATACAATTAATAGAATAATAAATATGTATAAATTCTTCTCAAAATCTAAAATATCAAAATTATTTAAATATTCCAGGTAAATTTGTTAAATGAATATCAATTTTAATGCAACAAATAAAAACATAATTGATTAATAATATCAATGTTGGTAAGTAAGTTTTAAATTTTACTTAAAACTTAGTTGTAACTTATGTCTTATCGCTTATAGTTATATTAAATGTTGATATTAAAATATAATATAAATAAGGTAAATACTATAAATTGCGAGCGCAGCGAGCGACTTTGCTATGCAGAGTTGGTTGAACCTACTAAACAGTGGCGCAGTAACCTCTCGTAAGTGAGGCAGACCCACATTACTAAAATCCTTGGTTCACCACTGGAGACGTCCTCACATTTGGAGGTTGAATTTAAAACGACTAACGAATTTTATGTTTCTTCGGGTAACGCTTAAATTTAAAAACTAATCTCGCATGATTAGAAGAACAGTGTGCTTTTTATTGGCGAAAAAAAATTAGATTAAGTATATTTTGACTATCGAATACTTTAAATTTTCTATCGATACATACTTGTTATACCTGTTGATAACTTTTAAATTTTCATATTTCATTTTTTTACATACATTTACGGGGTAAAAGATTGTCGTGTAAACTCAAAAACTAAGGTTACGAGAGCGTTGTACATTATATTCGTAAAAAAAAATATCGAAAATCTCTATTGGTACTAAGTAATTTCTAGAAAAACGTATTTCTGTCAAATTTGTGTAATTTTGATTTGACGAGTAAAAGAATTATTATCTAAATTTCAAAACTAGCTTACATGTTTGAAGAAACGGCATGCTTTAATTAATGTTTATTGCTGACCGAAATCGAAGCTACTTGTAGTAAAAAAAACTATTTAAATGCATTCACATTCAAAAACACGCAGAGTTAAACATTAAAGAATTCAATTTTTTTTCACATGCTTTATTAAGAAATTACATTTAACGTTTCTGTGTTTGTTAATTTTGACTGATCTTGCTCTTTGTGCTTGGTACTAATATATTTTTTATAAGAAATCAATTTCTTTAATATTCGAGACGAATCGGCGTGGATGATATGGAGGATCCTCTACAACTTCGGTTTGACTGACAACTGCGGTGGCAACAATGATTGTGAAACTGATTGTCGGGTCAACTAAAAACCATATTTCAGGTTTCACGATACCGTCCCTTTTTTACAAAAAAAAAAACATAAATTTATTATACATATAAATCGAAAAAATTCTAATATGTCAAGTGTCAGCGCAGTAATTAACACAAGGTATTTTTTAAATTATATGAAATCTAGAAAAATCTTAAACTCAAAGTCATGTAGTTAAAAGTACCATAACTAATTGTAATTTTTTACTACAAACAACCTTCAAAGTAAATTATTGAAGCATTTTTATTGTTTCGAAAGACGACGATACACACAAAAATACATTTATAAAAAATATACACACATGCTTTAAAGTTTATCTGAAAACCAATGTATGAACCACACAGAATTTAAAACTTAAAAAATAATAACGATAAAATATCGACGTAGTCAAATGATTGTGTAAAAAACACTATGTTAAAAAAATTAAAAACTTTTCGAAATAATGAGTGTGTGCACACGACACTTAACGGGCCACCCCGAGTAGTTCTGCCAAGCCAAACTATAATATAATATATATATACCTACTAATATATTAATGACCATCAGTGGAGGATTAACCGCTGGGCTCGTGAGGCTCGTTGGGAGCGGCAAATTTGTTATGTTATTTTGTTTTTATTCTCAAAAAATGAACTATAAAAAAAAATTTGAACCATTGCTATATTTATGTCATTCCCGGGGCGGCTGCGAATATACCCGATTACCCGTCACTCTTCGGTGGGTGTTAGCCCATTTAAACTGCACTTCTTGGATAGTATTGAAAAAAAAGGGGGGGGCTATGAACACTGAGCGTGTCCCGGGGCGTCGTGAAGGTTAATCCGCCGCTGATAACCATACGCGGAATCTGTAACGAGTTTCATCGCGAGTTACGCTTGTTTTTCTTGAGGCCTCGGCGCATGATGAACTTGCAAATCTTCTGAACGGACGAGAACTTCGTCTTGCATCTTTCGGACAGCGGCAAACGCGAACGGGACTCGAGCGGGACGCAAAGGTCCGCGATGTTTTCGGTCGACGCGGCAATCACCTCTGAACTCAACTCCGCGTCGTCCACCACCGCCTGCACACCGATCGCCGGAGTGGACGTCCGCGGTTGTTCCAGCAGCACGTCGTCCGCAGTGACGGTCTGCACGTACGTGCTGATGGAATTGTCGTCCCACCAGTGACGTTGGTGACGGGTGACCGGCGGGACGCTTTGGGACGCGTGGCCGCGCTGGCGGTCGATCTTGCGGTTGACCAACAATTTGGACGCGGTGGAGGCGCGCGCGGACTCTGCGTACGGCCGCGGCGCATACGACACGGCGCCGGCCGGCATCGGGCACTCGTGCACCACGTCGAACATGCCGATCCGGGTGGCGCGGCCGCGACCGCTGCGCACCAATATCTTGGCCACGCCGCGCGCCACACTCCGGGCCACGACGGCCGCCGGCGCCGTCCGGTCGCTGTGCCTGCAGTCGGCGTCCAGACACGGGTCATCCGACACGATGTCGATCAGCCACGGCCGCGTGTCGTCGCCCAACACGAAAGTGCCGCGGAAAAGTTCGAAGCAGTTCGGTCGCAGGTCGAGCGAACCGGCCGTCGCGGCCGCGGTCATCGCCGACACGACGGACCGTCGAATCGCCGAGTAGATTTCGTCGTCGTTTCCGCCGCCCTCGACGGCCGACCGTCGCCGCTGCCGATTCCGCAGTCGCTTCCGCTGCTCGCCCGTTGTCTCGTTACGCCGCATGGTGCTGGCCAGCTGGTCGAGGCCGCAAGTCAGCGCTGTCGGCCGCAGTATCGCGTGCAGCCCGTGCGACTTGGCCCGGTCGATGTGGCCGGACACGGCGGCCTCCCGGTGCAGCGAGAACCGATGCGCGTACGGTTGGACGGCGCACGTCCGGTGCAGCCACACCGTCAGCCGGCCGTCGAGCGTGGACAGCACGATCCACGTGTGCACGTCCGACTTGACGTTGTCGCGCAGCAGCGGCGTCTCGATGTACTTCTGCACCACGCGGTCGGAGCCGCCCGACCGGCCGATGCTGTCCATCAGATCGTCGATCTTGTTCGACATCACTGGACGGCCGCCGTGCAGAGCGGCCGTAGACTTGACGATCCACACGTTCTGATAACCGTCGATCGCCGTCTGCGGCCTCGCCTCGGTCAGCTGATGGACCAGCAGTGCGCTCGACGCGGTCAAAAAGCGCAGCGCCGCTTCCTCGTCGTCGACCGGTACGGTGAACTTCCGCTGGTCGTGAACGATCTTATAGTAATGTTGGAAAAACGTTTCCCAGGCACCGCCCTTGCCCAGAAACGATACCGGAAATAGCGACCCGTCGTCCGTTAGGTATTGGTGACATTTAAACGCGGCGAAGTTGAGTGCCGAAAGAGGAACCTGCGATATCACGGTATGGAAAATTGTATTGTCGAAACGTTTCAGATAAATATTATGGATGAAAAACTGATATTGTAAATATGCGTGATCATGTATTTGTGTTTCATACTAACAATGGTGGATACGATGGTCCTAAACAGGGGGAGAGGAAATTTGTTAGTTATCAACTAAAAAAAGGTCATCATCTATTTCAAAAAAAAAAACTTTGTAGGAATACATGATACTTATTTGTGAACAGAGGGAGGGAAGGGGGCAATTTCCCTGAATCTAGTAATATAATATCGTATCTTCTAAAACTGAAAAACCCTAACATAAATTATATATAAAAGATAATAAAAATAATATAATCGTGGATTGTAAAAAAGTCCGTGTTCTAAATAACACAATATTCTGAAAAATATTTTCTGCTTATCCAGCAATCCAGTATAACAATAAAACGAAATAACAAAAAAACCACAACGAACGTTACAAGAATATGTTTGTTGAAATCTTAAAATTAACGAACAAACCAAATAGACAAAAAAAAAAATATATCGATAACTAAAAAAGAAAAATGTAGTAGTTTTCGAGTATACGACGTACCGTTTACTATTTATACTATTTCCAATTACGAGTGCAATGAACCTTAACTAATAATAGAAGCAGAAACAGTTTTGCTAGTATAGGTATACTCACTTGACCGTTTTTGGCGCACATGTTTTGATGACCACCGTCCACGAACGCTCGCAGTAACGACACGCAAGCGGTTAGGGAGTAGTCCGCGACGAAGCTGTCCGCGTGAATCCCTTCGGTGCGCGCGGGGTACGTCCTTGGATAGTGGCCGTCGAACTCGGATCTACCTGCCAAAGCGTGGCCGCAAAGCTTCAAAGAAGCGTTTGCGTCCCGCGGAAACCGGTTGACCACGACGTCCGGGCGCAGCGTCATCCAGTCGACGCCGCCGCTGTGCGCGTCCATCCACATCAGACCAGACTCGTAACGTTTGGCGACTCCCTTGACACGCTCCTCGTTATTATGCAACGATATCACCTCGACGGTGGCATCTATATTACACAATATTCATATTATAAATATGCGGCACAAACCGATTTTGTTGAAAATGAAAATGACAGATCGCACACTACAAAACCATCGCACATAAATGTCAATAAATGTAGTGGACCAGCTAAAGGGGCGTACATAGAAATTTTTTTTGGGAGGGGCTGAGGTATTTTTATATTGAACTTCTACAATTTACATATGATAGGAAATAATAAGCAGACTTGATAAATATTTCCTGGATTTTGGAGTGGGGCTGAAGCCCTCTCAGTCCCCTCTCATAAATACGCCACTGGTAGTATGTCATTTTGTAGAATTTGATTTTTCAAGGCTTATCGACATATCTATTAGTTCATCAATTGTGCAAATGATGAACACAATCCAATCAATGTTACAAGGTCGCACTATTCCAAGTGACATCGAATTCGCTTCAAAGTGACAGGGTCTAATGTAATACGACATTCTATTTTACACATATTTGCATACTTCTAAGTTCCGAACATATTTGACTTAATTTGGCATAATCATTCAATTTTTTATTAATTTTAATGAGCCATTTAAATTTTGTGTTGTTACTAATTTTGATGTAAATGGGTACCAATTTTGTTTAAAAACTTTAAAAATATTATCTATATTTTAAAAATATAATCAAACGTTGTTTATTGGTTAAATAATTAAAAATAATGGTTAACTCACATGTATAATACAAATATAATATATATATATATATATACACATCTATATCAATTACACTATTACAGTTATTACAGTAATTATAATAATTATTACTATTCAAATACAAGTGAATAGCACTAAAGCATAATAATAAGAAAAATAAAATAAAATAAAAATTACAGTCATTGCGGTGTATAAATAGATAGTTTATAGATAAAATTAAATATTGTCCTGCGTGTGACCTCATTTAAGTTGACTATATTAAGCAATACATTCCTATAATCTTAGGGTTAAACTAATTTAGAGACGAAAATTTACGAATATAACAAGTAAATTTAATTATTATATAGTCTAATATACCTATAGCCGTATAGGTAACGAAATTTATATTCATTATTCAGCAAAAAGAAAAAAGAAAGTGTAATGATGATTCAAAATATAAGATATAATTTTCAAAATGTTAGATTGAAATAGTTATTTTTTGTTAATGCTTATAAGAGACTTTGGTCTTTGAGGCAGTTCTCTACAAGCAAACATAATATGTTCATATGCATTTTAGTTTTGATCGTTATTTGGTAAATAAAATATAAAATGCTGACAAAATATTATTATATATTTCAGCTATAGAAATATATTAATACGAATAGGTCACGTAGACATACAAACATATTATCAAATATAGACAAAAAAAAAATAGCAACAGAAGCAAAAATATGAGTTAAGTAGAATCTCATATTATAGCCTACCTAAACGACAAGTAATTTTTTGATTACTATGCTGTCACTACTAGAGCATAATATTCAGGCAAAAACCTTTCAAGTGACCAGAAGTCAAGATAGTTTATTGATAATTTTTAGTTTTATTTATTTTTACATCACCAATTAGCTTTGTTATAATTTAATAATTTATTGGTATCAATTTCGTCGAGAGTCGAGACGTTTGTAAACCTGGTATACGTGTACCTACTTTATATTATGCGTAAGTGTAAAACAAAATTTCACCAAATTTAATTTCTTCTATAAGTAACCGACAAATATTCAAATATATTAAATTCACAGCTCTAATTCATACCGTCTTCATTTATTAAATTTATCAGGTAGCTAAATTTATTAGCTAAATTTATTAATAATGTGTATTTGCAAAATCACAATAAAACCAAATTTAAAAAAAGGAAGTAGGCAACCGGTTTTCTGTACAGTAGGAGTTGCGTTAATCTCCCCATTTAATAGGAACTGAAAGAACGAATTAAATTTGAATTCAATGATAAATCTTTGCATTCCGAAAACGATTTTAATTGGTGACAGTCTGTGAATCTATTATCATATAAGTATATATTACCTATTATTAATTCATTTTACTATTAATAATATGATATTAACTACAAATAAGCAATAGCATAAAAAATATCGTTGAATTACAACAAAATAACTAAAAACATTATTCTTTATGTAAATATTAAATTTAAACTTCAAATTTTTATAAAAAAAAATTAAGTTTATATAATTTTTAAATTATTTGGTTCAAGTTAGAACTTTAAAAATAACATTTAAATATTCGTGTATTTGATAAATTGTATTTTTAATTTTAACTTCAAATGTGACATTTTGTTATTTAGTTATCTAAACTAAATACCACAGTTAAAATTAATATTATTACAATTAAAACATAATTTAAAAAAAATTTAAATGTTTTTGCAGGTTGAATGCCGATCAAATATGGAATATCTAACTTTTACTATGCTTTTATCTATTCTGGTAATAACTATATTGATATTAATACTTAAAGGCAGAAATAATGTAATATTAGCCAATCGAATACCAGGACCAAACGGATGGTTTCTTATTGGTATGCTACCACTATTCTTAAAAGGACCAGAAAAATTAATCAAAAATTTGTTAAGAGAATACCGAAAGTAAGTTTAGACTTTTATAAAATAATTATTCTAGTTTTTTAAACATTTATTTATTTATTTTTAAACGCACATTTTATTGTACCGTCCATATGAAATCACAATTATAAAATTGTATGATTTACAATTACTATAAGTATATACGGAACCAAAATTAAATACTAAACTATTTTAATTGACATATATGTGTAATGAGTAGTAGGTACTATGTACGTATAATTTTTAGATATTTATTTAAAATTATTTTAGATATGAAAAGTATATAATTAAATTCTGGCTTTTTAATAATTTATATATTGTACTTACGAGACTTGAGGATATAGAATTAGTTTTTGGTAACCCAAAATTTTTAAGAAAATCTAAAGATTATATGGTTTTACAAGAATCCATCATGGGCCAAGGAATATTTTCTATTGACGACATTGAACAATGGAAAAATAACAGGTAAATTATAATATATTTACTATGCAGTAATTGAATTTACAGTTAATTAAAAATAACATTACTAAATTGTTTTAAGTTAAACAATGCGGCAGAAATTAATACATATTTTTTTGTCTGTATTGTTTAAGAAAAATAGTAATTAGAGGTTTTAGTTTTACACCTACAAATTCGTTTACACCAATATTTTACCAAGAAGCAAACGTACTTGCTGAAATACTCCTAGAAAAGTGTGTCTTAAAATCAAATGAGTGTAATATTAATGGTCCTGTTAGTATGGCTACAATGGAAATGATCGGAAAAACAGCTTTAGGTATAACATTTAATGCTCAAACAGGCGGCTGCAATCAATTTGTCGAACACCTACAAACTGCAATGCATGTATGCTATTTTACTTCATCGGATACTTATTCAGTTATTTATATGATAATATTCTTTTACTATTTTTACTAATTTATTTAGGCGTGGGAGTATAGAGTTACACATCCATGGTACTTAAACAACACATTATTCCGATTTTCATCAGTGAAACATAAACACGATCGAAGTCAAAAAATCATAAACGAATTTACAGATGAAATTATAAAAAAAAAAATCATTGAATTCACCAAAAATATAAACAATAGTCAGATAAAAATAGAAAAAGATGATGAAGACTGTTGCCCAAAATCAAAAACTGTTCTAGAAATTCTTTTAGGAAGCTCTCATAAAATGGACCACAGACAAATACGAGACGAAATTGTTACAGTTATGATTGGTAAATATTAAAATACATTAAAATATTTAGTTCAAAATCGTATTTATTATTGTTCCATGAAATTAGACATCAAAAAATATTATGAATAAATTAGCTTTCTACTAAGTCTAACCTAATCGCTTTTATAAATTATAAAATTTCAAATATTTTTTCATATTAATTATTAATTTCTGTGCCATTGTGTATTAACTATTAAAAAAAATTAATAATAGTACATATAATTATTAATTACATATATGGATATATTATATATCAGTATAAAGCGTACTTTAAAATGTTAAAGTATTTATATTATACATAAATGATAATTATTTAATAATAATTTGTTATTAGACCTTCCATAACTTATATAAACTAAAATAAAATTTTACATTCTACGTGAAATAACATTGATGATATTTCAGGAGGGCAAGAAACAACCACTATGGCGATCACTTGTATTATTTTCATGTTAGCTCATCATCAGGACGTACAAAACAAGGCACATAATATATTATACTTTACTAATAAGTATTTACGTTACGTATAATTAAATTCCATTAATTTGATTGAGTTACAGGTATTTGAGGAATTACAATCAATATTTTTGAACGGAGATCATAATAGAGCACCTACTTATAAAGATTTTCAACAAATGAAATACATCGAAATGGTAATCAAAGAAACACTGCGACTTTTCCCTCCGTTGCCATTTATCGGCAGAAGATTAGATGAAGATATGAAAATAGGAGAATACATGTGCCCAGCTGGTAATTTTTAAACAAATATAAATTTACAGTGTATTAAAAAAATGTGAATTACAAATTTCAAGGTGCTGCCCTAGTTATTTGCCCAATATTTTTACAATCGAGTCCATTGTATTACACAGATCCAGAAAAGTTTAACCCGGACAACTTCTTGCCCGAAAATTGTGGTAGTCGACATTCGTATGCATACATTCCATTCGGTGCGGGGCTTAGAAATTGTATCGGAATCAAATATGCTATGCTTCAAATAAAAACTGTAATTTCCACACTAGTGAGAAAAATAAAATTTTCCCCGTCTGACAGATGTCCAACACCGGAAGACCTAAAATTAATGTTTTTAATGACACTTAAATTAGTTGATGGTTGTTACGTCAAAATCGAACCACGGACGTGACTAGCAATTAATTATAAAAAGTATATTCATATTAAACCAGTTCAAATGATCCAATCGAAATTAAACGGTGCTCTATATTGTAATATGTAATATAATAATTACTAATTAGGTACTATTAACTATTATAACAATCATTTGGTCGTTATTTCATTATATTATAACAATATCTCAATATCAACCTATAATATTTAACAATTTTATTTATCTAGTACAAATTCTATTTTAATTATTTTTTATACGTAAATTGAATAATTTCTATATCACTGATATGATAACAATTTTTTTAATATATTTAAATATTAAAATTAATTAAAAAATCTTTCTCTTTTTCTTAAATAATATGTTTATATTTTTTTATCCTTATAGTATGAAACCAGAATAATATTATCCTACCCCTTTATTATTTTTAACTCTGCAGTTATCAGTTCGTGTGGTGTAGCCTGTGTTATTTCTGAAGTCGTAGTGCGTACTATATGTAATGCTTTTCAATTTTCATATTATTAGAATTTTCAACTAGGTAATCAATCAAAACGAATAGGTTAACCTACTTAATACCTCTAATCAAATCATAACATTCATGACTATAACAACAATAAGCGATAACAATTTTAAATAAGTACCGATTTTTCGGTCTACTAAAATCTATAATATTGTTTAGTGGTGTTCTATTAAAAATGTTGGATGTTTTCAACCTCAAGAAATCACATATTATATTATATGTTTTTGGATTTTTGCTATTATTTTGCAACTAAAGTATCTTAGCTTACATTAGGTTCCTAAATTTTTAAAGTGGACCAAAAATATAATAAATCGTTATTTATTATTAAATATCACTATATGAACTATTAAAAAATAATAAGTACAGGTAAATTAACATGATAAACAGTGATATTTAAAGTTACCCAAAATTGGTTCTAGTCGGAAAATCAAATATTTATATACCTAACCCAAAAACATATATGTGTTAAAACTGTTCAAAAATATTCATACAAAATAATTAATACCTAAGTATTCGATTAAAATTAATTGGTTTGTTAATAATTATTGTATGAAAACAATTTATTAGAACCGTTTTAGACATTAATAAAAACCACATATTTTTTGGATGGTTTTTGACTAAGGGTATTGCGTATTTTCTGTTCACTATGGACCATTTATGCATAAAACATAGGAGGTACCGATGAACTGAAATATAATATTCAGATCAGTGTTAAGTCCTATACAGTGCACATTCTTTATGTTATATTCAGTTCAACGAGGAGATACTCACCACTCCGACCGAAACCGCAGTTGTCGTTGGACGTAATTTTTCCGATCCAACCATTCTTGATCAACGTCATCTGAGTTTCGGCTGGCATCTTGGCGAACGCGGTAAATATGTTTCTCTCGCGGATCGCCTGCTCTAAAGTGCCGACCGAGTTCTTGCCGCTGTCTCGACTCGACTTTCCGCTTGACGACTTAACTTTAGTGTCCCTGAATTGTTTGGACGACTTTTCACCGCCGACACCCGATGTGTCTGCGGTAACAATCTTCACGGTTGACGGACCACCGAGTCCGGCCGGATCGACCTTTCGCTTTCGTTTAACCGTCTCATTACTCGACGACAAGTTATCATTTACGCCTTTTTTGGATCTCTTGCCACCGTTTCCTTTAAGTGAATCTTCGTTGTTACGGGCCGTCGGCATGTGTTCAAGTCACGGGTTATATGTTAAGTGTTTAAATTTGTGAATAAATTTAGTATTTACTGTGATAAATTTTGATGAGTAAAATGTAAATAACAGTAATAACTATAGTAAATATATTTCGTGTTCAGCTGTAAATATGGCAACGATAAATAGAAAAGGGAGAAAAGTATAGGCAACCGCTTTGCCGAACAACAGTCGTCGAGTGTATAATTGAATAAGCCACTGTATTATAATAATGTACCTTTATGTACATAAATCATTGTAACGGTACCGAGCGATTGGCACTATGCCAGCCTATATTACTAAATATATTTTATGTAACTAGTACATAACACTATATATGTAATAACTGCGGATATATAACCTATACTATGCTTGTCAAAGACAATTCTCGAGGTATTCAATACTTACTAAATAGTGTCTACTTCTTTATCTGAACTACCGACGTACCATATTATATGTATACAGAGAAATACACCGGTTAAAACCATTCATACATTTCCGTAACATAAATTTCAGATTAGACTCAAACACACTAATGTGCATTTACATTTTAAAACTGATCTTAAATCACCAAAATATTGTCATATCGATTGGCTTATATTATACAATAATAATTGTATTTGGTTATTAAAATAATTCCTTAATATTTATGTATATGCAATTTATTATACTTCACAGTATCAACCAATTCCTTATCAGTGGTAACTAGTGGTAGTTTTGGAAAATTCCAAATAATTAATGTAAAATTGTATTTAATCAAATCCTTCTTACCACGTTAATACCACGATATAAACAATAACAATAATATTATCGCGGTTTTTACTTTTACATATTATAATTATTAATTTTTTTGATTTATTTATAAATCATAAACAAACACAAAATAATATAGATTATTAGAATTTAAAAATTACGAATATTACAATCATCTACTTACTACTTAACGGCATCTCACTTTGCAGTTTCCTTTGAAATATCTAACTATAGCAGCTTAAAAATATTAATATAAAATACAGGTAGGTACATTATACCAATTATTAGTTTATTAGTTTGAAATTATGTTGAAAATCGTTCATTCATATATTTACGAATCTAAGAATTTTCTATAATATGTCATTATAATATCACTACATGGGATATTATTAATAAACATATAAATTCAAAAAACAATTAAATACCACTTGACAATAACAACTGTGAATGATGATCAACGATAAAATTAATAATTCCAGATACCTACTACTTGATTAAATTGTTATAAATAACATAATCTAACATGTAAAAACCAATGTTTATTTATTTAGCATAATACCTACAATGTCTAGTAATTCACCACCCAACAAAAAATTTAAGAAAACAAGTTCCGAAGTTAGCACTTCCAAAACTAGTAACTTTTTAAATGATGTAGAAGCAGAGCGTAAGAAAGTAAGCTTATATATGTATTTATGTATATATGTATTAACATATAATATAACAAAATTTATTTTTACAGACAGCTCCTTCTATAATGGAATTTAAATTCAATAAGAAACGTGTGCGTGTGTTATCTGAACAGAAAGAAGTCCCTGAATGGGCTGAAGGGGTTATTTATTGGACATTCAGAGATGAACGTATTCATGGTAAATGAAATATTTGATGTAATTTCATAATATCTATCATATTATTTAATTCAATTTTTTTCAGATAATTGGGCATTGCTATATGCACAAAAATTAGCAATCAAAAACAAAGTTTCATTACATATAACATTTTGTAGACTAAAACAATTCTTGAACTGTAGCTTACGACATTATAAACACATATTTCAAGGTAAGACAATGACTATATTTTATTTGGATACAAAACAAACTAATTTCTAATGTTTAATATTAAAATTATTTTTATTATACTCATCCTACGTATAAATTTGTATGTTAAAGTATACCTATAAATTTAGCTAATAAAATTAAACAAATATAATATAATAATAGGTAAAAAATAAATTACAATTTTCTATCACATGCATTAATGCCATAATCTACGCGTAATGTATTTAATGTCAGAAATTATGTTAGTAATAAAATTATATATGATATCAATAATAACCAAATAAAAGAATGTTGTTCTTAGAAATTGCGGCATCTATACCAATAGCATATAAATTATATTAATAAATGTAAAATTAAAAAAAACATTGTTTCATTATTGAGAGTTACTACTATTTTGTTTTAGTAAATTAACTTACTTATTGTGAGTTATAAAGACAACCAACCATTATAAAGAGTTTTCATTGTCTTTATAAAAAATATGGAATTACACAATAAATAATTAACTAAATTTACTAAACTTATCAATAAATTATGAAATTAATTAAGTTGTAGTTATACTTTTAATAATGTGTTATAATTTATAACTATATTGTTTCTGTAACAAAAAATTGAAACATCATAATATCATGTATTAATTTTTTATTTTTCTTAATAGGCTTGGAAGAATTAGAAACTGGTTGTAAAGAATTAAATATTCAATTTCATTTCTTAATTGGTTGTGCAGCAGACGTACTACCAGATTTTGTAAAGAAGCACAAACTGGGTGCAATTGTTGTAGATTTCATGCCTGTACGAGAACATATGTCATGGACTAAACAATTAGCTGATCGTATTGGATCTGAAGTGCCAGTAATACAGGTAGATGCTCATAACATTGTTCCTTGTTGGGTGGCATCTGACAAACAAGAATATGCTGCTAGAACAATACGAAACAAAATCAATAACAAATTACCAGAGTTTTTAACAGAATTCCCACCAGTGATCAAACATCCATTTAACAGTAAATTTAAAGCTCAGGTATATAATAAAATTTATTAAAATACCTATTTTAAATAAAATAACTTATTGTATGTTTTCAATTCAATACTATTAGCCAACAAATTGGGATGAAGCTGATAAAACCCTGGAAGTAGACCGTAGCGTTGTATCCGTGCCAGGTCTGACTGCTGGTTTCAAAGCTGGTATGAGTGAATTAGAAAATTTTCTGAAAAAGAGATTGCCAAAATATTCTACAGATCGAAACAATCCAGTCAAAGATGGTCTTAGCAAATTGTCACCTTGGTTGCATTTTGGTAAAAACAGACACATAATGTTAAATATTTTATTTTAGTTAACACATAATATTCAGGTCAGATATCAGCTCAAAGATGTATCTTAGAAGTTAGTAAATTAACAAAACAGTACCCAGAAAGTGTGGCAGCTTATAGAGAAGAAGCGATTGTTCGACGAGAACTCTCTGACAATTTTTGTTTCTACAACCCAAAGTATGATAAGATTGATGGTGCACCAAATTGGGCTCAAACCACCTTAAATGATCATAGGTAATTTTTAACTTATGCATAACACTGCTTTCTATCTTAAATCATAATAAATGTATTTTATTTGTTTAGAAAAGATAAAAGAATGTTTGTGTATACCAGAGAAGAGTTGGAGAAGTCACGTACGCATGATGATCTGTGGAATTCTGCTCAAATACAGTTGGTAAAGGAAGGCAAAATGCACGGTTTCCTTCGCATGTACTGGGCAAAAAAAATACTTGAATGGACTGATACTCCAGAAAGAGCATTAGCCGATGCAATTTATCTCAATGACAAGTATAGCATGGATGGTCGTGACCCAAGTGGGTTTGTTGGATGTATGTGGTCAATATGTGGTATTCATGATCAAGGGTGGAGAGAACGAGACATTTTTGGAAAAATTAGGTATATGAACTATGCAGGATGCAAGAAAAAGTTTGACATAAACGCTTTCATAGTTAGATATGGTGGTATGGTTCATAAATATACTAAAAAATAAATGTTAAAATAACAAGTTGTATCAGTTTTTTTTTATTCATTTTGAATTTTTTTACTTAAATTTAAATGTTAACATCACAGTATTATTATTTTTAATTGTTTAATATGCTGTTTATTGTTAAATTATTATAAGCACTTAATAAATTATAATAATTTAATTTTATACAAAAAATATTATTTTATTTTTCATTTCATTTCTTAAACCTCTACAGAGTTCTTGCATTACTAAGAAATTAGAAATTTTTTAGAAAATAACTTTTTCCTCATTTACCATTTATTATTATAACTGTTTTCCATTCATAGCACATTCTCTGTAATGCCATTTTGATAGTATTACAAAGTATTGTTAATACTTAAACGTTAAAAGCGATGTTAAACATTGTTTATTTTAACTTAAAACCTATCAGACAACAGTCTTAAGTATAAACTAATAGGGAGTGAAAAATATAAAGTATATCAAGTTCAAGATGTACACATTTTACCAAAAATATGATTATAGTCAATAAATTGTAATTCACAAAATATTTCATATTTGTTTAGACTTGAAACTTATCATTAAGTCTATTATTATTTACCAATTTACCATAGAAAATTACATTTAAAAAATATTTAGAGTGCTTCACTTATGTTTTTTTTTTCTATAAGAAGTTATAAAAATCCAAAAACTGACATTTTTCACGTAGGAAAAGGAAATAAATATTACTTTACTATCAAAAAAATGGAAACATCAATTTTGCGTAAAAATAGAGTACCCTTATAATATCCCCCTCTCCTAAACCGTGTTAACTTTGTTTTTTGTGCATTAAAACATTTTTTTTTTTTTACTAAAATATCTGTGTGTTTGATAAATGTATAAAGTACATTATCATAGTATCCTCCCCCCCATAAAATACTCAGATTCACCTTTGAATAAATTGTATATAACTAATAAAAAAACAATGTTTGTAGTAAAATGATCCTAAATGTAAATTTTTTAATATATTATACTATCATAATTTATAGTGATCAATTCGATGATTAATATTGTATTATAAATTAAGGTAATAAATTTTGAAATACAGAAATATTATATAATTCATAAGAAATAAGTCAACATAGTTAAGAAAAGATTTCATCAACGAAAATTTAAAAAAAAATTGTCACCTCTCCCTCCTAGCCTTATTCATCCGTCCAGGTCATCAGTTCTTTTTATGTCCATCAAGTTGGCACCGGCACATTATGCTTTACTGCTATGTAACTAGGAATTTTCTCACTTAAATCACTTAGGCTTGAATTTCAAGGTGTAGGATTACTATGATGCCCCTTAAATTGTTATTGTTCCCTACAGAAAATGTAGAAACATGGTACCCTGGTTTTAGGATGATCTGAACGGCATTTGATGTTAACATGAAAATAAACGCCTCGAAAATACACTGGAGTATTAAACGGTCTTTGACCCACAATCATTTGTCACTCGTAAAAAAATATGTACGTGTAAAATAAACACATCTTTGTTTTTAATAAATTCTTTCATCTTTTAAAAACTATTAATAAAGGCAGTAACATTATAAAAAAAATAATATTTTTATTATGGTTTTAATTTCTACCATAAAGGCATAAAGAAATTTTAGTAATTGATTACATTATTAATTGTACGTATAATAACTAAAACCATTGATTATAAACACTAGTATTTATCAAAAAAAAAAAATAAAATAATCAATGCTAAAACGTAATATAAGACATAATAAATCACGTAAAATAATATAAAAGTATCAAGCAACATACAAATACCTACTCGTAATTGTGCATAGAACACAATTTAAGTAAATAATTATTGTAAATTGATTGGATTATTTGGTGTGTGTGTGTGACTAAAGATATTCAAATATATTTTATAATGGGATTGAATAGGATTTAAGTAAAATCGTAGTATGGATGATATTATGGACTATTGCTTATTTGTACTTAATTACACGAATAATATGATAAGAGTATAAGACTAGAAAAGTTGATATATATTCGACTCAATTAGGTACACCACCAAAACACTCGGTACGATAATTGAGTACTATTTACGGGTATAAAATATAAAACACTAACAATGGGATAAATACTTAAAAAGATCGTTTATCGCAGACCACAAATTCTAAATGCCATATACGATAAACCTAATGAAACGACAGAGGTACTATCGATATCATGAAACTTTGTTTAAATAAATTGGCATAATTTTTTAGTAGTTAGACTCAGACAGTGCGTCGCTGCTGATGCTAATTGTTGGAACCTCCCCCGGAGACCTAGCAAAGTGCCAATTTGATGGACTTTTGTCTCCTCTAGAAATAAAACAGCCTTAATATAAATGTGTATAAAATAGCTATAATACTTTTTCATTTTTAGTACCCAATTCAGATATACATATTTACCCATAGGCCGCCACCTATCATTTCAGCAGTGAGATAATTGTCACTAATTCAGTTGTACTATACAAGTTAAGTACCAGAACCCGAAGGTACCCATTACCATTGATTACACAATACCATTCAATCGATGCTGCTATGAATATCGATTTCGTGTACCTACCTATAATTGCTAAATGTGTATATTAAATGAGATATGAAGCAGGTACCTACGTTTATGATAATGAAATAAATTCTTCATTTCTACGAATGTGGAGTATAACCAGCACATAACAGTATTATTTTATGAAAAAAAAAAAAAATGTCTCTTTGAAAAAATTTAACCGTAGAAGACCTAACCCCATCACGTCCCTCCTTACATATGCGCTCATGCCGATACTGTTAGCTATACAGAAACAACTATGTATACTTCATAGACACGTGAATAAGAACACGGTCGTCATCTCTCGGGGGGGGACTGAACAACGGTCCCGCGACGACGATATGAAAATCGTCCAAGGTTCCGAAAAACATAATAGCCGATTCTCGCGCGCGTATTCACCCCCCTACAATTGTACAGGATACGTGCGTCGGATCGCGTATATTGTAAAAACGATCTGGCAAGATTTCAAACCGCGTTTCCTCGGGCCGCCGTCGCAAGCCGAGTGGTCGGGGCGAATGCGCGACACAAGCGAGAACCACCGATATGATTACGACAGTATCGGTGATTTTACAAAACATAATGAAGACACGCCGCCGAAACGCTGCGCGAGGTTTGGTAGGTACACTTAGCGTCGGCCATTGCCGTATTTTATGCACCGGTAGCAGCTGCGCTTGTACGACGATATATCATAGCGTACCTAGTCCTGTACAGTCTCCCGCGAGTCCTTGACGACTGTTTACGCGTGCGGGCTATAATATCGTTATTATTATCGTTACAGACCCGCGGAAATAATAACAACCTGCTGTCTCGATGTTTCATTATAAGTACTCTTTTACACGTTCGCACACGCACACACACACACACATCGATATATTTTTCAAATTTATCGCTGTTCTAGCAGCAGGTTATTGGTTCCTGTTTATTCGCTCTGCGCGTAGTCGGTGTTTCGAAGACGGCATCGTGTAGGAACTTAGCGTAACCGACGAAAATCATTGTCATTTGTCGATCACCTTCGATTAATTCTAGGAACCGTGTTATACTATTACATCGCGCTCATATTGGCCGTATTCGAATAGAAGGATCGCCATGAGTTGCGTAAATAGACGATATTCACTGATTCCGCGAGTACTTAACGTTTTAACATTTGCAGCACAACACTTTCATATACAAATTACAAATTTCAATACACGGTCGCGTGTAACGTAATATAGAACACGACGAGAGCGTTTTTAAATTGTCGAGACGATTGCCGCCCCCTTGACCTCCTTGGCCATAACACCTTTTTATGTTGAATGATAATGTGACGAGCCTAAAAAAAATATGTTATTTTTACCGCTCTCCTGACGAGTAACCTACGACACTGACCTATACGTCAGTGTCGGTTGTGTTGCCTGCTCTCGGCGTACTCTCGATCTGCGCACAACAATAATAAAAAGCGATTATAATAATAAATATACGAATACGATATTATAATATTGATCGTCGACGGACCTGCTACATTGGGCTCAATGGTGCCATTTTTGCGGGCCCCTTCGCTAGAACCTAACGTATCGGTCCGGTGCGAAATCAACAATACGTGCAAAAAATATCGTCGTCCGCCCTGCATCGTACTAATAATGTCGATGCTCGATCCCAAACTTTTAGAAGAGTGAAAAACATCGGTATAATCATCTCGGAAACGCCCGCACACCATAATGTCGAGGTATCTCTGTAACGTCCACGTCGCTCGCCGCGATACGATGAAATTGTAGTTGACCTCTGCGCAGCTGCGACTATTTCCGCGGTGTGCTTTCGGTCGCCGTTATATAAGAGGCACGGGAGTGGGTGTGATTATTGTAATACAGTAAATATATGCACACACGCGATGATGATATATACTGACGCCGTGACGCCCGAGAAAACGTGTTTTTTTGACATCGGTCCAAATTGTTCGACCGCGCGGGGAGACGGATTTTTTTTCCTGTCCCTCCCTCTCCGCCACCCGAAACTCACACAGGCCCGGGACCACCGACAGCTTTTTCGTCCATTTCGAGCTCTATCACACATACGTCACGCACGCTGCAGCCGTATAAAATTGCAACTGTTTATGTTGCGTATCGCAGCTCGCCAAAACTAACGTACCCGCCCACCAGTGACAAGCTCGCTTGCGTTAATATAAGACTTATAATACACACATTTTACAAGCGCGCGCGCTGTATAGTGCGTGTCGCTATATATATACATTTCATACACTGCATACACGTACGCACGCGAACCTATTGTAATCGAGCACGAAGGTGACCTTCGTCGTATAAGGTATACACGCCGCCTTTACTATTCGCACATCGTCCATACAGGGTGTGGGCAACGGTATTTTCCAGTGCACGCGTTTACAACTATATATAATATAATATAACACAATATCACTCGATATAATATCGTGCGCTCGGTGTATGCGACTAAACGATTTATGTACGAACGTCGCAGAAAACCGGCGGCAGACCCCGTGGCCCACTCCGTATTATGTACACATATAAATATATATTATACAGTATCACCTATGGGTACCTCCCGGATGATAGTCCGATCGTCTAACTGCAACGTCGAACACTGCGGGCTGCAGCGTACACGCCGATAATAATTTATTATATTATTTATATCGTTTCTTTTAAGTTGTTCTAGCAAACCATATTATAGATAACTACTAACTCACACATTACTGTATTAAAGACACCGCGGTGTTGCCTAAATGAAAGAAAATTTCGTAGAACAATGAAACACACACAAAATACATCTACCACGTATCTGTTGTTCAAAAAGAAAATAAACTGTAGAGACGTTTTATAACTTATTACTATTACTATTTTATGCAAAAAGTTTGAAAAAGCTGCACTCGAGCTATTGAATAACAATTTTACACCACCGCTTACTATTACTTTGTGTACCTACTTAATGTTTCTTGAAATTATTCAAAGATATTATAACAAAATTTGATAGAAATTTAATAACGAAAATGTGAAATCGTGTCTGGGAGCTTACTGTAGGGAAAAATAAAAAATAAAAAAATTTGTATAGTTTATATATTTGTTACTACGCATTAAGCGACTTTAGTTTGTAAGACTCGTACAGCAGACGGTTTTGTTTCCGAAAGGAAACTCGCCTGAAAGTCGCAGAATATCGATCGGCTCATCGCACACGCACACGCACAAAGACTATAATATATATATTATAAACGCAATACGCACGAAGCACTGTTCCGTGTCACGCCACTTAGTTTTGTTTATTGTTGACAAATGGTATAAAACAGTTCTTATAGACGTATGCGTGCCCTTGAAATTGAAAATAAAAGGGAATCTCGTTAGTTAATGTAATTTAAAAACTGAGTATTTTTGTATTTTTATTTCGTTAAAATCATTTCTTTCGTCGAGTATCGGAGAAAAACGCGTAGGTGGTCTATAATCTATATATACATATAATATATATATATATATATATATATATATATATATATGCACGATTGTAAAAGGATAACGATTTAATGATCGAAGCATACATTGTTGTTACGCAACATCCGCAAATTAAAAATGTATCGTTGAAAACTTTGGCATCTGTAAATTGCTATATTTATTTACCATAAAGTGTATAGGTAATATTTGTATCATTGTATGTTTATTCACCGTGCGAAAAAACGTAGATACAATATTATAGTATACGTTGAACGATATCAGCGTATGACTTTGCGTTTGATCTATTTTTGTATGTATAGTTAAACGTGTTGAAAGAAATCGAATTTAAGTGATAAATGTACTTATAGAAGTGCTTTTTGTATTATATAATTATCTGTCAATTGCACATTCAGAAGTGTACGTAAATTGCCTAGATTGTACTCCTCGTTTTCATGGTCGCGGTCGCTTTAAATATATCGCACCACAGGAAATAATTGTTATGAACCATTTAATTTAAGTACTAACGTGTTATTATTATGTATTTATGTTATTATTTTATTAGCTTTATTGGTATAACTGTGCAAAGTAATAATAATTTACATTAGTATTTACACGGGTACAGTAAAGCAATAAATATTTACGTAACATAACTGACGAAAACGTGGACAAAAATTCTTGTTGTGTTTATAAACGACTTCAAAATTATTTGTTATTTGATTTCAAGTCTTTTCGATGAATTTTTACTTTTAAAAATAATGCGAATAAAGTTATACATTTTCACAACAATAAAAGTATAAACTTTGACAAAACTCATCGCTATAAACTCAATGTCCATAAACTTTGCTATAAAAGTCCACAAATATATACTTTATAGTACAATTCTACGTTTAAATTCGATTCCATTTGTGAGATTACAAAAACAATCAGTTGTACACATTTACTATGGATATAATATATACCTTTACAATAGTTTTCAAATAAATAGAAAGGAAACCTTTCGAAAAATTATTTCCCTTACATAAATATTTTAGTCATTGAAATTAAATTTTATATTTTCATTTTCGTTTTTACGTCATCGTATAACTTCAATACTCATAGCAGTTAATGATTTCTTTCTTGAATCTCGTCCGTTCATTGCGATTTTATTTTGGCCGACTAATTCATATTAATATTATTTTTTTTTACTTGTACTTTTACAGTATTACATATTAAAATAATTATAAAAAGTACAAACGACGATACATTAACGATTTTAACCATTGCGTGCATGCATTTGTTATAATTTTTTACAACCGACTAGACATTATCGCGTCCGAAGATTATGGTACAATTTGTGCTCGAAAACGCATACTTCGGTTTTATTATTCACTACAGCCTTACACATTTTTATTACTTATCGCGTTTATCATTACAAAACGCGACATTCGATAATTGTCTATCACGCAATGTGTATCTAAATATAGGACAGGTGATAATATGGCTTATGCCGATTCAATTAGTCTATCGTGACATGTAATATAATATTACGAGTGAATAAGGCGAATAGTTCAAGCGATAGCTCTTCCAAACAATTTTACTTAGATGGTGTATATTTCGATTCATTATAGAATATTACACAGAAGAAAGTATCAGATTCAGGATAGTTCGAAACCATGACTTTCGGTTATACCGAAACAGAATTGAAATCGTCAACGTTTCGATACATTATAATGATTTTTGTACAACAAAATCGGTTGGTAAAATTTTCGCGCGCACTATTTGCCGCGCTTGATTTTAATTTAAACATTGGTTATGTTATTTCCGTAACAGAATGTACAATACGCCACGGGCGACTGATGAATAGATAGTGTAGCATAACGATATTCGCACTGGCTCATGAATAGTTGTTATGACTTACGATACACGATAGTCGATGATTTGAGTTTTGAAAATGATTAAATCATAACAAAATCAAGAAGCATAAAAAACCACTACTAATGCGTTATAACCATTATAAATTATAAATAAGTGTAACGACGAAACTCGTTACTAATTCAAATAAACCACCATAATTTCTTAACACGCGATGCAGGTTATATCTACTAATTAATTTAGATGTCTATGTATTTTTTTAGTTGTTTAGTACTACATGGTAGACATTTCTATTCCTGCACTCTCAAATAACTAAAAATACTATAGAGCCTAATTATATTTGTTTATTATTGGTGTATTTATTTTTTTAATAATAAAAACATTATAAATTATAATATACATATATATATATATATATATATTATACAATCACAGCTCGCGTTGCCAATTTCCAATTGGTATTATAAATAGACTGAAATTAAAAAAAAAAAAAAGTAAATAAATCTACTTAAATTTATACACAAACGCTTATGCCTAGCAAAAGAAAACCGTGGAACACACCAAACGCACCGAAAAACCTTTACTTTTAATAATAATATAATATGCAGAAAACGTACATCTGAGCAGATATTACGCGTACATTACGCATGAAATTCGAGGGGAATCAATTTTTTTTTTTATGTATCAAATAACTGAAAATCCTTTATACATTATACTGTAATACTGCAGAGGTGGTGATGAGTCTGCATTGCAAAAATCGTTTTCACGCCGTTTTCATCTCTACGCCTCACAACAAATCATAATATATATATATAAGTACCCCGCCCGAACGAAAAAATACCTTTAAAAACGTGCGCGAAGCGAACACATCGCGCGCTAGCTAAACGATCGGAACTACAATATTATAATATTTAAATTGCAATGATTATGCACATTATAATATTATATCCGTAATATTCAATATTATAAATTTAATATTATTACAACGTTTGCCACGTCGATGGTGCAGCAACCGCAGCTTAACATACGAACGCGGGTTTTTCGTACATATTTTTCCGCGTCCACCGTATACCTAAATAATAAATTATAATTAATTATAATACATATATATATACAAGTATACGACACACATGATAGTACTATTAGAGTATTATTATAATAAACCGCGCACGACGGACTCGTGTGGTTGCCGCCGAGTTCGGGCTACTACGCAAAAACCCCGCTCGGCCCGTCCCGCGCAAAAACACAGCCGCCGCCGCCCGATCGATGCGTGTCCATCCGCACGGAGGTACGCAGTACACAATATGGCCGCGTCCTTGACATTGAACGAGATTCGTGTATTTCCCCTTCGTTCCGAGTGTACACGCACATGGGTATATGTATAATAAGCGTATATGTACGGGAACACTGTGCCACTACATAGTACTTCTTTTTGCGTATTTTTTTGTGTATATATATATATATGTATATATACATCGCGATGGCGACCGAGACGTATATAATTAATGTACGGAGTATATACGTATAAAGTGTATAATATTATATGTACAAGAAATGTCCGAAACCGACTCGTCGTCTTCGTTTCGGGCGTCGATTTTTGTTATTATTATTCCGATCGTAATAGCTGCTGCGTTACGTATACGTTTATAAAAAAATTATCGAAGATCCACGTCATCGCATAAAATCGAACACTCCGCATCTAGATACAGATGTATCAAATAGATGAGTGTGAACTGGAGCTTAAGCCGCCCTCTCTGCAGACGAATAGCTAACATATACGATGTGAAAATATTTCATATTTGGCTACAAGTTCCACCTATACGACGTGTAGGACGCAAATATTATAGTGAGCATACGTCGTGTACACGATAAATAACTTGGATACACGTAATAAACGTAATATGTTTATACTAGGTTTATAACATAACACTTATTTCCGTTCATCTTCATCTATGCGGGTACAAATATACTACAACAACTAAAACTTCTACCATCATGATGCTTACAAACACTGGTCGTTGGTGTCATCTAAATTCTATATTATATTCAAGACCTTCGCAACCGCACACGCTACAAGTACACTGCGGACATAGAATAATATGTCTGTAAACAATAATTGTTAATTTAATAATATAATAATAATACTAATGTACGAATGTACCCATAGCCGTTATTATATTATCATTATTTTAGTTGTATAGTAAATAAAAAATGTAAGAATAATATGTTTAACATTCGACAAAAACAACAATACACTGCAGCACGCCTCTCATATAGAATACTATATAATCGAAATACCGAAAACTGCACGACATTTTGCATATGAATAATGTATAGTATAATTAATATTTATATTATATCCATGCAATGGCTCAGTGGCACGAGAAACTCCAATGTCACTTTTGGGTCAATTGTTTTGGAAACATTTTTTACCTATAAATCTTACCTTATATACAAGGTAATCGACGCATTTATTATTATTTATCACTTATTATTATTTGAAAAATACCATTTTTTTAAAATATTTTTTTATTTCTGTTAAATAGTTATAGTTTTACTATTTTTTTTTAAATTGTATTTACTTTTTTAATTTCATATTTTAAGTCTAACTAATTAATTACTCTTTCGAAATTAAATTTTATGTAGGTATTGAAATTTATCTTAACATATTTTGTTTAGGAACATGAAATTAAAAATGTATGTTGTCATTTTAAAAAGTACAACATTTAATAAATTATAATGATACAAAGTTGTAAAAATGTTAATTCTTTTAAAAAATGTTGTTTTGAAATTATATAAAATTATAAAAAAAAAAAAAAAAAATACTAAAACTTTTCGAAATAATAAATACACTTCAATGTATCACCTTGTGGCTTGCATACAATGTATTAAATACTCATGGTGATAATTATGTATTTAATCATTTATAATCGTTTTAATTAATTAGTCGTTCTACATGACGTTCAACGAGGTGTTTTGGCCATTTTGGTTTACGTCTAAGGAAGTAAAATATATATAATATTATTATCGTTCGATTTGTGTTATCTCCCAGAAATATTCGGTTTCAAAATCGTTATACGTGCACCAAATCACGGAGTTGTACCTAAAAATATCTTCTACAATACGGAGGTATTATATATGAAATAAAGTGTATTTGTCAGCGGACTTTTGTGCATTATACTAAATGTATATTACAATATATATTTATTATTTAATGTTGTACTAAATGCGCACGTCAAAGTAAAAGGCCAAACCAGTCGAGGTCGCGTTTTTTTGTGTACTGCAAATGTGCATCCGAGACTTTATATTATTCAGACGGCTACGGTTAGTATTATATATTTTACTACACATATAAACGCGTGCTAGAGATAAAACGTGAACCCACGATAACAAATTTACGGAAAAAAAACTTAGTCGACAAAATATTATACATGATTTAATTTCATTAATTTCGACAAAGAAAAACATCGGCTACTCATGGCCATCGAATAGGTAGAAAAACGCGTAGGTATTGTATTATAATTTATAAATAATTTTCTCAAAATCTATTAGTTATAGCCGTTATAGGTATACGGTATACGCAACGCGTGCAATTCGCACATTTCTCGTCTCGGTACCCGGTTTTACAGTACGTATACTATTTAATGCAATGGATAAACCTATACTATGTACGAGCCCAACATCGTGATAGGCGTAAAATTGACGAGACAGCGATTGACGTTTACTGGTGAGGGGGCCAGAAGAAGTGCTTACTGAGTACTGACTATACTTTTATAGTAATAGTATACACCAACTTAAATTATTGATGAAAAATTATTTTCCCTTATCCATTCATAGTTGTTTCTTAAATTTAATTGTCGATAGAACATAGAACATAAAAGCGCAATACATTTTATTATTTTAAGACGTATTAAAAATATATACATACAGTTTTGAAAAAAAGTATTTTTTGTTTAAAAATGTAACGGTATTCGGATACTTACTTACATCAGATCAATACATTTGCATTATATATTGCAGTGTAAACGGACCGATTGAAATTGATCATTGTTAAAAAAAAATGTCAATAAAAAACTAAATATAAACAAAATCCTAATAGAATAATATATTTCATATTATAGAGTACTAATAAATAATAATAATAATAATAATAATAATAATAGTATAGAATATAAGCAATTCAGATCTAATAACAATATAGTAGCGTTTGCTCGTTGAGTACAATAACTGTCTATTAAAATCGTTTATAATGGTATGGAAGTTATACATATTTATAATAAATAAATAATATATAGGTATAGTTGTCGATTAGAAATCACTTAGATTTCCATTAACGCGTGCCGTTTTGTCTTATAAAATTACAATAATAGATTATTATATTAAACATACATACATATTATAAATAGTTATAACCGCACTAACCGCATCTATATACAATTGTGGTACCTGGCACCTAATGCACGTATTTTATGCGTCGTATAATATTTTTATGATATTTCACTATATAATATCATGTGTTCAGGTGCTTAGGTGCAGCGGCTCCGCACTCAGCAAGTATATTATAGATAAAGATATAGTAGATACGTCATGCATAATATTGAAATAATTTTACGGTGTGGAATTCATATTAAAAAATCCATTTAATTTACAATCATCTCTTTGTAACACTGTGATTATTTGTCATCATTGAATATCACCCGATGAATGTTAATTATTATATTAATTATATATTAATTAATTGGTCTACAACGTTGATAGTTTATAATAATCGTACGCTGCACAAATCATAATAATATTAAAATATGATTATCATTGATCATTGTACCTATACGACCTCAAGACTTAAACCTCGTGAACTATTTGCATTAAATAACATGGTGTATATAAATAATAATAGATAATATTATAACACACACACACACAGATATATATATTATATTTAATAATTGCAAGATTTTCCTGTTCCGATTATAATACCAATAGTACCATCATTACACTATATTCAGTAGTGCGAATTTATACTACTAATTTAACGGCGTTCAAATTTATTTCACCCACCACCACACCAAATAACCTTATTGTTTTGAATATCATAATTTATAACTTTTTAATAATAGTACTTTTGTGTCGCAACTGACGTATAGCTAAATAATTATTATTATTATATTCACCTTAACGATTATATTAAGTATAGTAAATTATAAGTATACTATATGTCTTTATATGCAATATGCGTACATTATAATATAAATGCCGATTTTAATTTTTCACCAATTGTAAAAATTGAAATTATTATTTGAATGTTATTTTCTGGGATAGGTATCTAATTAGTAGTATAGATGAGTTGTAGAAATAAAATAAATTAATTGTTATAATTGTCACAAACGTGTTTAGTAAATTACTCACGAATTGGATGTCGTTAAAAAAATTACAAATTTAATCAAAACCGGTTGCGATTGCATCTGCAGTTTCGGTTTGTTATGAACTCCGCAATAGACACTCGGCCTAGGTCACCTAGAGATATGCAAATAATTATGTAATGCAGTTTAAAATGTTTATAGGTACAATAATCGCTAATTGTTAATTAAAAATTACACTTGGGGCAGGTGTAATGTATAAGAATAAATAATAATATTATGTATATATATATATATATTTAAGAAAACACTATACCTATATAATAATATATTGTATTTAGACGCGGTGTATAAACCACAAAACGTTTTCAAGTTCGAGACGATGAGCTATAGTTAGATACACTTCTTTTTTTAATTTTATTTTCAATAGAAAATAAATTATAATACACAATGGACGTTTTAATTGCTACGGGCATGGACCCAAAAAATGTAAATTATATATATCAAACGAATTTTTATTTTTAACTCATATCTGCGCAAAAATTCTCCCCCGAGTGCAAAATCTAATAAATTTAAGTCATAATACAATTAATTATTAAATAACCATGTGATAATTTTTTATACATCCCAATCATGCATAATTAGATAATTTACCCCAATATTATATTACGAAATATAAAATAATATTATAATAAATACCACTCAGTCATCGTAGTTCGTATATCCACGCGTTTTCGAAAATAATATTTCAATTTTGACACGTAACATAATATGAATGTATCGACTATATTATAATATTTCAAACGAAACTTCACGAAAATTCACTGCATATACATAAAATGCACATAACATACCACACCACAGTCACGAATCGTAGAAAGAAAGATTTAATGTTTTTAACAGTGCCTTGCGATGAACGTGTATACACTATACAATATACATCATATAATAGAAATCCATACAGAATACATTAATTATTGTCTATTGTCATTTGTCATTTGTAATTAAACCGTAAAATATCATTAAGACACATATCATTATTCTCTTAACATTAAAATATTAGAAAACATATGATCCTATCTACACCATAAAAACCTATCTACATAAATGCTGCTATAAACTTACAATTTATCAAATCAGATAATACATAGGTAAATACATACAAAAATTAAAAATTAAACATTTAAAAAATCCCATTTAAAACGATAAAAAATGTATATGCAATAATGTTTACATAGATCTCTAATGTGTTTAGATAAAATTTATTCTTTATTTGTTTTAAAATCTGCTTTTTCGCTTTTTGTTAGTTTCAGACTATAGATAAATAGGTAACATAAAGTCAGCGAAGTTTTAAAAGTCCAAAATATGTCTCAAAATTGTCTGCCCAAGTACCTATCTCTGTATGACACCATATCACATCAATAAATTTAAATGCTGTTTTTTCAACAGACGAGAAAATTTAAATTTAAATTTTAAACATATGCATATTCTATAGATTACTGTTAAAAAGCCCGCAATCAGATATATTGTTTTAATACAGAGATAATTAGAGAGATACTTTTGTGGCGCGCTGTTGTATAGTATAAGGTTATAATTATTATACTATATATTATGGACATTGGATACAGTAAATAACAAATAGGTATACAATGTAAAGAAACCTGAAAAAATAACGTTTAAGGAGTTTTGAGTGTAATATAATATATTTTGTTAATATATAGGTAAAGTATAATATAGGTAATTATGATTAGTAATGCAAATTTAAAGTAATTTATTGATTTAAGAAAAATAATTAATTTATTAATCAACACGAACAAATCCAAGTATATTGTATAGAAAAAAGAAAGACGGAGAAAAGAATCGGAGAAATTTTAAACTACTGCAGTTTAACCTATGGGTATTTGTTATATATATATATACATTATACAGGTATTATACACATACATCCTTTCCAGTGTACGTAGCAATGACTGTACATAAAATTATAAATAATATGATTATGATACTGATACACGATGGAAAATACAATAAAAGTGAGTGCTGTAATGTAGAAAACATAATTATTGACCTCTTAGCTCTTCGATAGACTTAGTTTCTATTAATGAATGCGATTCCTTTAAGTTCAATCAATACATTTTTTAACCATTGAGCCTAGTATTAACACCATAAATGTATACGACTGTCAACAGTATCTACAGTAAACGATACCATGGAAACATACTTGAGAGTAGAGAAACCCAGGAGGTAGATATCGAAAAATCGCATAAATTACTTTTAAAAAAAATGACAATTGAAAAATAAATGAATATCATATGTACACTATACAACTAAAAAAATTAAAGTGAAAATATAGAATAAAATTAGGTAGTAATATTTAAGTTTTATTCTTAAAAATAATTTTTTAACTAAATATTAGGTGCAGTGACGCGATCTTCTACAAAACTTTAATGTTTAACTTTTTCATACAATAAAACTAAATTATAAAAAAAAAAATGTAATAAAAAAAAAAATTTAACCATTAAGTCAAGAGCCACTAATGGGGGGTGGCTGCTTAAATCATACCTATCACGTAATGTTTTTGTTTATTATTTTTTTTTTTTTTGTTGTTACTCTTATCACATAAGTTCATTGTAATAAACTGTATAGATTGTTTATACCAAATAAATAATAATAAAAAATATATATATATTAGGTAGTTTGTTAAACATTTTATTAAAATTAAATTCAAAGGTATTAAAAATAATATTTAAATAGGTAGTTTACTTATTTACCTGATACATCTTATGTTTGTATTATCAGGTAATTACACTTATCGTAAACTCGTAGGTATAGCCATCATAAAAATATATTTTATTATAAATACAATTTTTTACAAGTTAAGACTAATATTTATAAACAGCATAGATTATTGTTACACCGCATGTTTTGCATATTATTTAAAAAAATTTATTATTTTTAAATTATTTTATAACTAAAAATAAATTTAATACTTAACTATCAAAAATATATTATATAATATATATATTAATATTAAATATATTTTATTAAGTTGCTAAATGCGTATTATATTGAAACAGTATTTAGAATTTAAAATTTGTTCTATAGGTATTTCAAAAATTCACAATTTCTCTTTAATATTTAGGTACTGCATATAGCGCAGCAAATATGCAATCATAAAAAATGCAATTCTTACTGCACTTTTTGAAACAAGATAATTTTTATACTCAACACAATATTAAACTAGTTTATTATTTAGATTTCAGCACATCAGATATAATTATATTAATAATTGTCTGCGTTACATCGATCAGGTGCTCTACGACCAAAACACATTTCGCAGTGGGGCCGATAAGGGGTATGGATGGGCCTCCAAAACACACAGAATATTTGTTTTTATTTATTTTACATACAAAATCGTTGATTATCATATCATTATATTATAGTGTCACTGATTAATAATATCTCCATCATTATTATTTTACGTATTAACTTTATTTCGAATCGTTTAATAGACGTCGTTGTGAATTAAAAGAGTACTCTATCTAAAACGCCTTCTCTTCCTAAACAATGAATAATTTTCTTGATATATTATTGAAGATTTTAATATGATAAATTGATAATAATTAATAAAATAATAGGTAATAAGACATAGTTATTTACGTCCATATTAAAATGTGTATTAGCTGTATTGTATTTACAACTAACAGCCACCAGGAGTAACCGAGTGTAAACAATTTTCTAGTTTATATTATGGGATCACATAGTAATTGACAATTTTTTTCAGAATTGATAATAACGCGAAGTATCTAAATTATGTAATTGGTGTTATCACCTATCCTATCATATGCAAAATGTCAAAATATATAGTAAACGGTTATCAGTGCAATTTTATTTTACGTTTATGGCGATAAACGACGTCTCAAAACTACTTGCGAAACTACAGCGATTTCATACAGATAATGAATGTGTATACTGGACTCCGGAGAATGGATATTTATTAATTACAGAATGGATAATGTAAAATAACCGTGCCTAGGTATTTATTAAACTTACTTTTTCGTTTAATCAATATCACTGCGTTTCGTATGTACCTATATCCTGACCTAACTATTGTAGAGAAATATATTAAGAGTATACGGAAATATATTTACGGAATGTGGAGGTGATAACTTGGTTTGATTATTCTCAGAAACCTCACGATCAAATAAATCAAACTTTTTAACAATAACATTTAAATATTTTATAAACGTTTTTTAAAACTTACCTACACAATTTATAAAACGAGAAATTTCGTAATACATTTTTCAGAACTATGTTCTGTTGTGTATTTAAATACATGGCCGATGAATCTAAAACAGCTATAGTGGAGGTTATGTAGAAATACAATCCCAAACCCGCTTCACATTCAATATTCCAAAATAAGTTGCCTGTCAGTAGCAATAGTACTGTTTACCGGAAATTACAAACAAATCGGACGGTAAACACGAGAACCGATTTGCTGCAGTGTAAATCGTTGTTCAATGTTCACGTATTATAATATAATAATAGCATCGATCTGTGCATTATGCACCTCAAAGACTCAAACAGATTTTGTCGACTGTCGTCATTTTTTCATCGTTAACTTATACATAGTTTTACGGGCGACGATAAATTCTTACATATTAATGCAGTATTAGAATACAATTTGGATAACTTCACATTTCTTCGTGTGTGTGTAGGTATACTATTAGTCGTATTTATGAAGGACCTGGAGTATCTTTAGAAATAAATAAAATATAATAGGATTTACTAAAATGTCGGTAATTAAACGCTTGCATCTGTGGTATATCATATTTTTTTCTATTTCAAGAGTGGTTTTAAAATTATGCCTTTTGTACTTCTGAGTTATGACTTGTCGACGATCGTAAAATCATGACAAATGGCAATTTTTGATAATAAAAAAAAAAATTAACTAACTTTGTAATCCCTAAAAACGTGCGACGTCAACACACGCACGTTTCGGCGGTGATATACGCACGACGAACCACACGGAGGCGGAGGCGGCGGCTGCGGCGGCGACAGTGTTGTTGTTGGTGTTTGAGAAATAAAAAAACTGCGTCTTAAATATATAAATAATATTATTTGGTTGGTTACGCACAGAAGACTCGACTGGCACACCCGAACGCCGCCACTGCCACCACCACCGATCCAAGGTCAACATGATTTGGCTGGAGAGAAGACCAAAAACACGAAACAACAAACATTTTTAATAATAATAATGAAAACACCCCTAACGCGCATGCGTCTCGACATTTGAGAGTCGTATTATAGTAATAGGTATTTTGATCGTTATTTTACTTTTATTATAGTTTTATTATTGTTGTTGTTATTGTTGTTGTCGTCGCGATCATCACACACGTCTTGTACCGAGTACAGACTGTTTGGCGAATATCTCGTTTAATAGCCACCACCGCCGCCCCTTTCACTACGACTGTTTCGCCAGAATTTTCGTTAAAAACGCATAACGCCATGCTGCGTGATCGAAACGACGAATGTTTCGTGGAGCCCGAAATATATCCTCCGGAAATCCCTATTATGAAATACGAGCAATCTCCACGATTAAAATATTTCCCTGAACACGAATATTATAATAGTGATATTTATGGTTGTTTTTCTGATCGTTTGTGGAATGTTTAATACACCGGAGGAGCTCGGCGATACCTGCAAAATATTAATAACAAAATATTTGAAAATATACCATTTATACCCTGCTATAGTAAATAAAAAGACGGTAAAATTGTATTATGTCATATGGCAGGTAGCAAAAAGAAAATTACATTTTTCCAAATTTGTTTTTAACAAATTGTAAATTTGATCAAATGTTTAAATTAAAACAATTAATGTATTCTACATTATTTTTTAAGCAGAACGAATAACTAGAATTTAATTAAACGTCGATTTAAAATAGATGTATAACATCAGGTTAAAAGTTTCACTAAAACCGGGTATATAGGTATATAGGGTATATAATTTTAAATTTATTTCCTTGAAAAAACAGTGTGATCAAATACTTTATCTACTGCTTGCGTATTTACCTACTAAATATACCAATATTAATAAAATAATTCTCTCCGGTTATGTGACGAAATACAAATAATTTTAATGCATGAACTTGAATAATGAATATAGATAAAAAAAAATTGATGATACAATTTTATGTAAAATGTTACTTACTTGTAAAAACTTTCAATAATTTCTAAGCGAGAATTAAGAAAGACGTTTACACAGAAATGCATCACAAAAATGTAGTATGTTCTGATCATATTATAATATACTACTTTCTTACTTAAACATGATACACGGTACTGCTTTTTTTCCTTATAACTGTTTTCATTTCATAAAACTAGATATATAATTACTATAAACCATAATATGATTTATACATTACATATATTCAGTAATTTTGCTAATGACATAAATACGCCTCTGAAATCTGAATAAATCTGAATATAAATATAACTTTTCGATTTTTAGCATTAACAGTCTTTTTTTATAGCCAGTTTAAGCAGTACCTATTATAGATATGTGCTAAGTAGAAGTACAGGTTTTTTTTTACTTCTCTTCGTACAGCCTCTGATCTGCTGCTACTAAATCCCTAGTTGGTATTTATTAGTATTGTTTGATAACGTGTCATACTTATTTCATATTCTATCTAACGCTGGTAGTAGTACCGTAAAGAAGCAATATGAACCGATGCATCGCGATGTCGCAATGTTAAAAAAAAAAATACTATTTTTTATGCTGTCAAATAGAAGTTAGCATAACAGCCAATAAACAAAAAAAACTTAAGGTATACTTAAAAACTTAATTTTAGTTGGACGATTTTAATCATAAAATAATAAATATTATAGGTGTATACGCAAGTATATGCGACGATATCTATTTGACATAGTATTTTAAATCAACCGCGTAAGACTTTCATCATCAATTGCACGCGTGACACGTGAGTGAAATTTAAATATATAATATTATGATTAATTATTTTTTTTTCATACGTTTTATTCGATCAAAACGATCTGAGCATCTCCAGCGATAAAATTCACTTTAACATAACTATTATTTATCGTGTGTTTACACGATGATAATAACAACAATCAATAATAATATTATTATCGTTCGTAAATAATAAAAACATGTCACACGGAAACAATTTATTACAATAATAATACATTACAAAGATCGATTTGAGTGCAGTTGAAAAATTAACTAAAATAACGTACAACTTTTACTCGAATATAATATATAGCAATAAACCACAATATTATTAAAATTCTATTTGAAGTCCTGTATGGTATTGCCCACGACAAATTAAAAGCTCATGGTTTTACCCTTTCTCAAACTCCATTAAATCTAAAATGCACATACATTCCATTGGTTGGTTTGTATCAAATATAAAATATAGGTCTAAAATAATATCCAATTTTAATAACTAATTTACTTTCTATAACTAATGGTAACCCGATACAAATAAAACAATATTCGTTTTTCGTGGCGCATGCGAGTTTTTCTGCGAACCCTTTGCCCAGCACAGTTTTGTAATCCGCGTTTGATCTGAACACGGCAAACATAATATGTATTACAATTTATAACCATTACATTGTATTGTTGCTTGTTCTATAGGTACCTTAGATGTACAGAATTTCACTCAACACTCGACGAGTGTATACAGGTTGGTACGTGGGTATCCAGGTAGTGGCTAGGCATGTAACAAGTATCAAAGCATATAATAATAATAATAATATTATGTTAGTAGGTACTCGCACTTATCCGGTGAAGCGTATACAATATATGGTATAATAATTAATCCATGCAACTAACCGATTCGAGTGTTTGCCTTTCGATAATCGTTTCAGGAAATCGTTTCGTATACACCGTTGTGGCAAGTCAATAGCTGATATTCCACGTAAACATAACGCGTACAATAATAATAATAATAATAATAATATACGAGTTTAAAAATAAAACCTACACATGGTAATGCATAATTTGTTTACCGACGAAAGTCGTTTAAAACATAATAATATAACGACGAGACCAACTTTTTCTATACCACGGCGTGCTATACACGAATACACGTTGTAGAGCCTAGAGGGTTAAGCTATTACAGCATCCCAGACTGTCTTTTAGTGGTTTAACAGTGTCTATAGACTTGATTATAATTTATACGTGTAACTACCTACAGTGAGTTACCTATAATAAAATGGCTATACAAACGATCTTAATTATAATTCGGACAATTAATGTTACAATTCAACTACAAATTATAATAATAAATAGTTTGCACACATTAACTATATTCAACGGACCAAGGCATGTAAAAAATAACGAGCCATTCATCGTGGTTATAACAGTATAGCAGATATACCTTGTACCAGCCATACCTATATTCCGTTCCGTGATCAGATTTTTTGCGCCTATAATTGATGTGTTTACAATATATGTATACATTCATTTTTTTAAATGTTTTTTTTACATTTAAATAAATATATATTGTTAACATGTTAAAATTATTATTTCATTATTTAAACATTAAATAATAATATTATAATTTTTATGAATTTCAGAAATTCACTCCTTTTGAACACGGGACACCTCCGAATAGTGTACTAAATTTCGGTGACTGATAGTGTCCGCTATTCACAAGTTTTTCAGTAGTATAATAGTATTTATAATAAATGGTATAACGAACGACGTAACCTTGTATTAAAATGTTTTATTTATATGAAAGTTGGTCTTAAAGTCTTAAATATTATATATATCCATGTCTTCAACATACCAAACTTATGAAAGTTCCTAATTATACTTTCATATATAATAAATTATCACTCTTTCCCTCTCGCAAATCAAAATTCTGTCTACAAAACTTGTACTACATATAATATATATATCAAATTCGTATATTATCACTATTCACTATGTTTATATTATAATGAAATAATTACATTTTTTTTTATAAATACGAACAGTATTACATAGATAATCTTTTAATTAAAAAAAAAAACATGATTTAATAAAATCTTTAAAAAAAAACTGCCAAAACTGACTATCACATCTTCCTTTTTACATACCACTGTTTAATAATATGGTAATATACTATATAGTATTATCATTTATAAGTAGTTATATTGGATTATTTCTATATTGGACATACGGAGCACTGAGATATGTACAATAGTCAATCACATTACTATTCCTATCTATAACAATTCAGAAATGAAAAATGAATTTAAAAAAGTGTTTTTCCATGATTCCACGAAATTGCAGTTCGTTGTTAAAATATTCAAATCTAAATCCATAAAAGTGACAATTTAAACGTTCGTCGACATTATGTACATCCACATAACTTAATATACATACGTTATAAATAGGTGCGCAATAATATACCCATTACCTATAATAATTCCATATTACAGTAATATGTCTACATATTTTCATATCAAATGCTCTTTAACGTCACGAAGTCCACGATGATTCGTATTTATGTAAAGATATAAGCTTCAAAATATCAAAACGACAAATCAATAGTATTGCATAATTTATGATTTTATGAATTGCGGAAAAAAAATAAAACAAAGTCCGTACAAACAAAATAAATAAATAAATAAATAAAAAATGTTTTTTTTACGCTGAAAAGAATATTTTTGACAATTTAGGAACTAAATATTATATGGTACGATAAACTCCACTTCCGCGTGGGATTTACAATTTTAGCTTTTGGGTTGTTAACGACAGAGAGGTACGTTTTCACTTTACTCCCCTCGCACAAATTTAATAATAGACGGTTGCCAGACAACGAAATATGGCCCCGATAAATATGAGGAAGAAAAAAAGGATGTATGACATAATATTTGCAATGCAAACGCGCCTGCAGTATACGATATACGAATTTCAAAATGTTTATAACGTAAATAATTAATATATTATGTGGATATATAAACACCTAATATTTTTACACGATTGCCAATAATATTAGTCGCACACAAATACACAATCTCGAAATCGTTATTCAATTCCACGTGGATGAGTCACGAAAATATATCTATTCTATAGTCGTTAGTGAAAATCAGTAGCACGGCAACGCGGAATAATAGGATCGTGCGTAATATTTTGTTTGGAATAACGGCCTACAAAGTATTATTATTATGTTGTACTCTGTAGTAACGCGCGTAATTGACCTATAGCCACTTTGAACTGCTGCGCGCGGAGGGGGATTTGTTATTGTTTTGTTTTTTTCGTTTTTAAACACCCCTCTCCAGCACCGACGAAACAACCGTCTCTTTCAAGTTTCCTCACTCACAGCGTATTTTAATACGCGTATAATATATTATGTAATTACACCGACAACGTCCTGTGGGGTAACTAGTTTCGTATTTACGTCGTAGGTATTTCAACCGAATCTCATTCAGTACATAGTATAATACTTTAATATACTAATTCTATGTGGAAGGTAAGTGTTAGGCTGTAGGTACCTCAACTATAGTCTCCGGATCTTCTGGAGCGCAGTACACAATAACACAATAATGGCGACGATGATAATAATAATAATATTGCAAAGAATTGGTTGTAGAAAAAAAACACAAAATAGTCGTGGTCGTCACGGTTCGTATGCAATGAAGAAAACATATTATACAATACCTGTATACGGTTGTATGTGCATAAGAATATTACAAACGAAATCGTGACGGAAGGGAGCTAGAGAATCTGTCACGCGACTACCCCCTATATTATACTCTATGGTTGTACAGGAAATGTGGAAATCGGTATCCGGAAATCCCACTACAAAACGTCGGGTTGTATAATATATCATGTATTCATGCAATTAGCACGTCGGGTTCGAGTTTTAAAATTTATCTCAACTTGAATATGCAAATACCCTCGTGCTCAGTAAAAATATTACGACTTACGCACTATTTTCATCATTTATTACAAGGTGTCCAGTAAAGATAAAGCTCACGAACAGTTTATTGTATAGTTATTATAGGGCAAAATTTCCTTCTTTTGTTTTTTTTTTTTCATAGATTTTTGTTACTTCGATATTACTTATGTATACACTGAATATTATTGATACGGCGTGATTTAATTTTATTTTATAGAGCTCGACAAAAGTATAAATAATATTTAAATAAATCACGAATATGTTAAAATATTGTGAGAGAATATACGCGCGAATTATCGGTTAAATTATTTTGTGTAATTTTTATATTTTTTATTTTTTATCATTTGACGTGTACGAACCTATTTGTCTTGAGCCAATATAGTACCAAAGTATATACTATACATATACGAATATTACGAGGTGTTTTTTTTTTTTTTAGTTTCCACATAAGCAGTATAAAAATTACCTTGTGACAGGATTTAACTGTATATTGACCACATCGTCAAAATATAACATAAATAATATCGATTATGTGTAACCCGAAGCGTCCAAAAAACGAAACACTTTTGCCCCACTACCACACAGCGGAACGTAGGCAATAGCCAATATGTATAATATACACAATATGTATGATATATCATATTACCCGGATTCGATCGCGACCGTCGCAAAACCTTAGCGCTTATTGCTTAGTGCTTACGTTAAAATATGTATTTCATAACAGAGTAAAGTAAAACACCGCCGTTGTACTATCATCTAAGACTCGGGAGTGTATCACTGTATCATAATGTGTCATGCACACGCGATATAACATTATACGGTGCATTGTGCATTATAAACTGCTATATGTCTATGTACTAGGTACGTGTAATCGTGTAAAGTATCTCGTGGTACCTAAATATCGTGTGTACGTACGCGCGTATTGTCTAAGCGCAGACGTGTGGAATAACACTGTAAAAGCTTATTAATCCACGGAATGATATACGAGTGATATACCTACCTACAATTTTACACGACAAATTTAACTTCATTTTAACAATGACGTATCATATTTATACATCGACGATAGTAATATACATTTACTATAATATTTTGTGTGTTATTGTCTTTGTCACGTTCAGAATTTTATTATTGTAATAACACTATCGCCAAAGTAGATTATTACGAAATCGTCCTATTATCGAACACCTAATGATTAAGGTGTACCCAATTATCCATAAATAATGATTAGGGACCCAACTCGGTTCCCATCATAGTTCTTTCAATTTCTTTGTTTTGTTTAAAAGCACGTTCAATTTGTTATGTTTAGATTACCTTACGTATTATTATACATTTATATTACACTATCATAGCATCATAATTTTTTTGTGCGTAAGTAAAATACTTTATTATAGTCAAAACGCGACAACAATTTCGAGATTTTTATTAATTTTTAACTATCAAAATACAATTTTTCTGTCAAACTACGTATTCTATAGACATGGACTGACATTTATCGCAGGAGACGCAAGTACAATAATTGTGTACACCCTCCCCCACTCCAACATATTTTCCCAAAACATTAATTCCTTACAATATAAATGTTCACAAAAAAAAATGGTATTTATATATTATATAATATCATATTACTATTAAAAATGATAATGCATATATAATTATATATTAACATTTCTATAAATATTAAAAATAGTATTTAATATTAACAAATAGTGGGTACTTAACAAAATATTTGTTATAATTCTTATCGTTTTTTGATATTTGGTTTTAATTTTTTGAACTTCCCAATTTATTGAAGTTAAAAGGTCTTACTCTACGAAAATCATTAACATAGAATTTAGTTTCTCTTGTTTCATATAACTCCTGAGTTCTTTTTTTACAATATTTAATTTTGAAAATTATCGCTTGCAGAAAAAGCTAGTATCCGATATACTTACACAATTGGATAGTGCCTTGAGTACATAAGGAAAACTCACTGCTTGTTAAGTTTTGCAACCAATTATGAATTATTTTGGTTATTGTTCCTTTTTTTTTTAAATGTTCCAGGGCCATTAAACTGGCCTATTTAATTTATCTTTATTTAAGTTTAATTATCTTGATAAAATACCTATGTCTAATGTGGTATACTTAAATTTAATTTTATGTCCATCTAAGTCAATGATATGTTTTATAAGTTTCTTGACTTAATCTGACTTTGAGACTATTTATTAGATAATTTAAAACTGTATTAAATATAAAGTATTGCATTTCTTTTTATTGTTAAAGCTAAAATGTTGATTTCTATATAATTGTCAATTTTACAAGATATCTTTCTTTTATTAACAGACTTCAATATGTTGTAAGTCACATACTTTAAGATTTTTTTTATTAGAGATTCATGTTGATTATAATCTGTTTTCAAGTAATTAACAGATTTTTTAATACATGTATTAGAGAGATGGACCCCAAAAGATTAAAATCTGTTTCTGCATTTTAAAACTAACTTTACTCATTTCTGTTAAAATAAGTTTTATCATGTATACTGTATACAGTATAAAAATAAAATTATGAATATTATTTTTTTTACTTATTCCTAATTAATAATTCTTTATATTTAAAATTTAAAATTTCAAATATTGACACTGACTCGCAGGATGTGCAGCTGATCACACAACGGCCAGCACATTCCGTAGCCTATGACGTATGGAGTCTGAGTCGTGGATACTTATGAGAACCCCTTCGACTGAGACAATTTTCTAAAACCATCCCAAAGTCAAAGATTAAGTTCAGGCTTAACTACTCAAATAAAAATAGCGCCTACATCCAATAGCCATTATGTGATCTTATCGGAATATCGAATGTACATTGCTGTGATAACAGCCAATAGTGATAAAAATCTGTTCGCTGGAGATGAGCAGATGGTCTCCGTCACACATATATAAATTAATACAAAGTATATCATCATAAATGTCAATAATATCGTTGTCGTCTTTAGGAAAGATGCGCAACAGTGCGCATAATGGATCGAGTATTTACAATAGGCGTCTAATTATTGTTGTATTTATTTTATTTGACAGGTAATAAACGATAATATAATAAATGATGCGACAACTGTAACCAAATTATGTGTTATGATCGCGTCGCTGTACCAACATTAAGTTGTTTATACCGTCCGTCAGCCTTTCATATCACGCACAAATCTCGTCACCGGTATCCTACTCTGTGTATATACGAAAGTCCCACTTGTTAATTTAATATATATATATATATATATATATATATGCATGTATACGCGTATGCGGACATACGGTCGACGAATTTATCGTGCGCGTAATATTAAACAGTGCATTGTACGCGGTCCGACCTTGGATCCCGACAAATTGTTTATAATTTGAATAATCGGTACACATAATGCACTTACGTTTAAACAACAAATACTACATATTATATATTTATACACAATATATTATAATGTACAGTTGTCACAATAATATGTCGATTATATACGCGTGTATAAATTAAATATATATATATGAATACGAGTTCAAGTATACAATTACACCGACAGAGACTTGCCTTTGAACTGTTGTAAATATATACACTCAAACCGAAATACACCAATACCTTCGTATTTTATATTTGATAATTTTTTCTCCGGGCAAAGTCAAGTGATACAGGTAGTATATATACAGAATGATTCATCAAGCATGCTTGTCCAATTTTTTTTCAATTATATTTTATTTATCCAAATTCTAAATTTCTGTGATTTTTAATTACACTTATAAGATCCATAATTATTTTAAATAATCGAAATTTTGCACTCTGTGAAAAAAATTAACAAAAATATTTTTTTTTTAATGAGAACCTACTTTTCACTGTAAATTAGGTAATATCATTTTTTTTTTAAATTTAAATTTATCTAATTAAAAATTCAAACGATTAGTTTCTGTGTCATTAAAATGTATACATATATAATAGTGTTCAAAAGTGTTTTTTCAATGGGTACTATAAAATAAATACAATAATATTTAATTAAATTTGTGATTATAAAAATAGGAAAATATTTATAAAATATAAAACTTTAATAGATTAATCATTTATATTCATTTATATAATTTTAAAATCATCACAGTCTTCAAATCTTTCAAACTTATTATCATGGACCTATTATCTTTAGTATACAAATTCAAACAACTCAAATATACTCATTTAAATTTAATTTTGGATACATTTACATTATCAATAAAACCATTTACTTTATAATTACTTTATAGTAAAAAGGTTCGTTCTTATATGAAAAAAATAAGTTTGTATCATTACTTTGTAAAAATACCTTCTTATGACGTGAACAATCAGAACTTAATAAATTTATTATAAATTTATAAAATGGAAAAATAGAGATGTGCATGCATAGTGAAACACTCTGTATAATATACGAGTACTAGCATGACAATGAAAAACATATTATATATTCGAATGTAACATCGCAACATCTCGTAGATGGGTAGATTTGCTTCTAGATATGAAAATCGATTGTCTGAAATCTCAATGTATGAATAAAATTAACGCATGTGTTGTCAATACAGGAACATATTATACACAGAATATATTATTTACATTATAATTTATAATAAACATGGTGGAAATCGAGTGGGGAAGCTTACAAGGGCTTACAGGGGCTTAGACCCCGCAAATAATTTATTCGAGACTAAAGCCTAAATTATTATTTTAGATTCTCAGTTAAAGAATCTATTGATTTTACAATGATATTTATTTCTTTTTATAGATTCTGGACGGAAAGATGAATGCATAATGATTTTACAATGATGTGTTTTTTTTTATCTTAGTGATTGTATTACTTTTTGGTTCAAATGCTTCAATTATTTTCAACTAAATTTTCTTACCTAACAGGTGATTGAGGAATCAAATAAATAGTAAGTTCTTTAGGGAGTGAAAAGTAAAAATAATACTACAAAATTTCTTTGATCATCGGAAAAAATTTAAAAAAATTATAAGAATTTTTACGCTAAATCATTTTTTAACAAAATTGATTTTTCTTTATTTTTCTATGATTCAAATACAACTAACTGTACAATTTTTACCTAGTATTTATATTATTATTTTATAGACATAATATAATTTTTAAAATACTTTATCTCTTTTTGAGTTGTTTATTGACAATTACAATTTTAGATTTTTTTTTTAAATATCAAAAAAAAAAAAAATAGTTGGGTCTTTTGATGACTAAACTTTTAGTTCCGTAAAATATTTTATTGATTCTATTCAGTTTGGTCGGTTTTATAAGTTTTACTAACATAACAAAAAGTTCAATAAAAAAATAAAATATTGTAACGATATGATAGAATGAGGGTATAATAGGGAGGCCCTCGTGGATCTGTTTGCTACCAAATACTTATACCTCCTCAAATATTTTACAAGATCACCGCCCTTGATAATTTATAATAATGTAGTTTTATGACTACAATTACACTATATTTTATATTTCTATTACGTATGACTATTGCAGAAAATAGTTGACTTTAGGTAAATCGTCGAAATTATTATAACTTTAGTTTATGGATTATTCCTCGTAATCGCAATCGGAAGGCAACTCACAGACTCAGAAATGGCGAACCCAATAAGAGTACAATAACAAGATTAATATTTATATATATATGTTAATATTGTATATTTTTTGTCTTACATGATAATATACGTATTTAAATTCAACAGCAAAATAATAAAATCGACTTCACCTATTTTTATTTATTTTAAATACTTGTTAAATGTATATTCCATTGTGAAAAAAAAAACAATAAAATGGTAATTAGTGGTATACACTTCAAGACAGGGCGTATACGACTTTATTGCTTATAAATTAATTGTAGATCCTAACAAAGACATGGTTTAGTACAAACTACAAACGCACATGCATAATATATGACATGTATTTATGTAGTGTTCTGTGGGCGGACAATAGAGATTTGAATGACTGTAGGTACGTACTACGTATATATTGATCGCTGTGATTTAAAAAATCTTAACAATTTTAAACTGTTTATTAGCTAATTTAAAACAAATAAAGCATCTACCATCAGCTATAGAATTTGATATATTAGACAAAAGTATCAATATGTCCATATGTATTAATCTGATTTGTACAGTAACTATTAATGATATACCTACCTAAAAATGGAGAAATAGTATATATTATAAATAACTTAAAATCCATTTAAATATTTCAAAACAGCAAATTTATCGATTTTCTTCTATCTTGAATACTTTTAATGCGTAATAAAATCAACTAGAAAAAATTGACACATTCATTTCATCTTTTGTATTAATTTTTATAATTTAATATTATAATTTATAGATTAAATAAAATGCTATGTTTGAATTTATTTTTCGTCGTAAACAGGAAATATAGTATCATATCTGGACAATGCGCAGATATATGGCATATTATATAGGTATATAAAATATAGATGTATTTATTTACATGACAAAATTGTAAAACGTAAATAAGTTGATATATTATATGGAATCGTTACCTATAAATAGTTTATTATTAAATATTATGTATTTAATAATAATAAATTATAGACAATCATTGAGTGTTATTTATCTGTTTCCAATACCGAGAAATATAATTTTTGAATCCAAATATTGATTATTATGTCCAATGTGTGCGCAGGTAAATATTTTCTTGAACATTTAAAAGTTGATTTCTAATAAGAATGATATAATTAAAAATGAAAAATATTATACAGTACAAACTTTAACCAATTATTATATAATTTGGTTGTAAACAATGTAAACCAATAATATGCTGATAAGTTATACCAAACTGGTTATAACCTTTATAATATGTATGTATATCTCTTTAGATGACAGTATAGTCGTTTGTTTTTTAGATGTCAATAAAATATTAAAATGTAATCTTATCACTTATAGTTCTATAGGATTCGGTACACTAATTGTTTCGATGTTATAAATATTATAGGGCATATATATGGAGATTTTGCAATTATGTTTTTTTATACTTTTCGGATCAAATATTGAGATATGGCATGTTAGGGGTAGTGTTTCCTTTCACTAATCCTTGGTTGACTGATGTACCCTACAATGGGATTGCCGATTGGTAAAGGTAAAAAATCCCTCCCTAAACTTATAAATATAATATAAAAACAATATTATTTTGGAGAATCACAACAACTCATCTAGTTTGCGACATTTATCATCAACCTTACCTTATTTATGCTGTATTTAATACTGGTCAATGGTTTTTGTAAGATCTGAACGTCAATAATAATATAAATATAGTTTATTACTGGGGATATTAAGTTACACTAGTTACAGCAAACTTTTTTATAATATTTTAGAAACAATATTTTGCCAGTTTTAAACATAACGCTAAATTATAAATATTAGGTAGGTATACAATATTATACATTGATTATTTGGTATTTGGAAATATTTTAATCCTAAATTAATCTGTATGCAAGCTATATTTAATATAATATCATCATGGTTAAAATTAAGTTTGACTTTATACAATACTAATTAGTAATTATTATTATTTTCCTGATTTTACAGTATAAATATCTATATAATTATCTTGCTGTGCATGTATATATTATATAATTAAAACATTAAAATGAGAAAAACAACAGTCAACAAGTCCACACACGTCACTGTGACTCGAAAAATAAAACCAAGGATATTTTCAAATAAAAAAACAAGGTGATGTGTTTTTGTACACCTTTTTTATACTTGCAGTCAAAACAAACAACCCAATTTAGATATGGTTTAGTATTTCAATATTTGATTTATAATAATAAACCTTATCAATTCCCTATAGCCTATAAAGTTAAGCGATTCAGTGATATTTTTCTGAATAACAATCCATCGTCATTATAGAAACCTTAGTAAACAAACAGATGAAGAATATGTCGTAATATTACAATAAAAAATAAAAACAAACCAGCCTAATCATATTTTTTATTTATATTTAGAGTACTATAGTTACTGTTTACAGGTGATTAATTTAATAATAAAAAAAAATTATTATATAATTTTAACCTGCCAACAGCCTACTTATATATTATAATAAGCTAACACATCTGTCCTCTACGTACAAATATTTAACTTAAAATAATCATTAGACATAATTCAACCATATTAAATCACACATCTAACTTATTTTTATTTTTGTATAAATAACGCTCGTATTTTTTAAAATCTTAAATCGTAGTAGTAAATCTATCAATAACATTCGTCATTCGATATTGCAATTCACTTCTTTCCAGAAATAGCATTGTGTGATTATTATAACGCATATGCTGCAGGACGTCATGCATTGTTGGATACGTTTTAAATGAATTTAATTTATATTCCCGAAGGATCTTCCAGACGCTGAGCTTCTGCGCTAAGTACGCTAGTACATGCACGTTAGCTTAAACCTCGCTCTTAAAGTTTCGACAACCATCTCACAATTTTAAATAATTATCCTATACTAAATATAAATATTAAAGTCAACGGCAAAATGTGCATTTAATTTTACGAATTGTAATATCATTGATTTCATAATAAGTTAAATAAACTATAATAAAGTCGATCGGATAATATATAATATAATATTTTATAACATATTATCATGTACGTTGTACCTGCCTAATACCACTGGTCGCTTTATAATGTCAATCGATCACTACACCATATGGATTCAATGCTTAAAAATATATCAGCGCATTAATTGTTTTTCTCTAGTCAATATGACCTCTCCCAAAACAGTAAATTTTCCAATTAAGATCAATTCCTTCTAATGTGAAAGTTAATAACACAAAATCGATTAATCTCTTAATTAAAATTTGTTATGTCACTCGTGATTCAGAGAGAGAGATAAAAATAGTTCGCTGACATCCTCTCGAGATAACAAAACTAAAAGTTTAACCAAATTAGGTGATATTATAAAATATAAGCGAAAATTAGAAGGAACTCTTGAAATGCATTTATGGGCGTTGATCCAATTTTTAAAATACCTTTAAGTTAGTTTTGATACAAGTTTTTTAATACAAATTGAATCGGCATCAAAACTTCCATCCCAATGACGCAATTGCACGTATCAAAAAAAAATTCTAAGATTCGAAAACGCCAGAAGAGACGTTTTTTATTTGTCCTCGACATGATCGTACGCATAATATAGTAGGCAGTATCTATAGAATTATATATCCATGATTGTATAAATTTATTATCATGATAGTTTTTCATTAATAAATTTGGTTTTTATTTTTTTGTTTACAAACAGCTAGAAATATTATATTGAAATGTAAAAACTATTAATTTGTATTCAATGCATATAAAATACTGTTATACTTATGCGTTTTTTTTTATTAAATTTGTAATGAGTAAAGATGAATAAAAATTCATAAGTATGCAAAAAGTATATTATAATAAATAGATTTAAGATTTTAGATTTAGTAGTTTATTTTATGACCTTTGAACGAATCCTTGAAGCAAAAAATATGAGAATAATAGCACTTTTTTGTTTAGAAAGCATTAAATATATGCTTAAAATAAAAATTTTAATTTAGATATTAAAAAATTCAATTAATAAACATTTTTCTTACATTCAAGATATCGATAAACTAGCATAAGTATTAAACACAGATAATAGGTATACAATTAAATGAATAAGAATAATCTAATACCTAAATATTCTAAAATATAGTCTGTTTTATTATTTTAATTTTTAATAAATCAATCTCTACCATCTATAACGTCAAATATATAGGTAGTTGTTTTTTTTTAAATAAACGACTTGATATTGCTTTTATGGGCTTCGAACTCAATATTTAGAACGTAATATGTGTTTATGCCAAAAACCAACAAATAAAATTTGGTAAATAAACAAAGGAATGATTTTAAGTTTCTCCGACCACATAATATAGTTGTAGCTCAAAACCCATTTGATTCACAAAAATAAAATAATTTAGTTATTTTTCCCATCTTATTCAAATGTAAATTTGAAAAAAATCCAATAACTTTCATTGCTGATGTTATTCGTATTAAAATAACTTTTAAAAATAGACTATTTGTAAATACCTACAAATTAATGAAAAACAGTTAAATACCATCAAAAGTGAAATTTATATTCTAAATTGAAATATTTAATGCATTTATCAACGAAATTAATGATTGAAACTCATAACAGAACAATTTGATCAAATATCTAAGAAATTGTTTTTTCTTAGGTTTCGAAGAAACTAAGACAATTATTCTAAAAACTAATTATTATGCAGGATTTTAATGTTGATAATAATTAAAATGTAGTGGATATAAAATGTAGTATTATAATCACTTATAAATTATAATATTAGGTTATTTTTTTACTAAAATGTTTCATGACACTCGAAGCCCCTTTAAATGTCATAAATCGATTCAAATAGTTACATGTCTTTAAAAGGGATTTTATAACTTTTTCAACAGTCTCTTTAAGCACGAGGGAAAATTACAAATAACAGAAATAAAATTTAAAGAAATAAACCCGTGTCTCAGAGTTTAATAGGTACCTTTTAATTTTTAACTATAAGTTCAAAGAATAATTATTTTTTGAAACACTCCGTATCTGTATATTATTCAATTCGGATTTTTATTATTGTAAATAATAATATTTCGATATATTGAAATAGGAATAATAGGAACATAACTGCGCAAATAATTAATTTAATATATTTATCATTGTAGTTTTAATCATCCTCACATTTATTATGTCATTTCTCAAACAATCGTTTTAATAATAATAATTTGATCATTTATTATTAATTTAAATGTATATTTTATAACTTTTTTAATATACATTTTTTTTTTAATGTAAATAATATGACGTATTAATATAGTTTAATAATAAAATAATTATAATTTAAAATTTCCTAAAAAAAAGTATGTACATTTCGTGATGTGCTTTGATATTAATTTGAAAGCAAAAGGGATATACACACGCAATTTCAGTATATTTGAATATTCTACATTCAAAAAACTATTTGAAATAAAGCTTATTGATTTTAAGCAAGCCGCATTTTCGATAACACCTATTTTGTTTATAAGTTTTTATTTCATGGCGCGTACTAATATTAAAACATGTACTTTTTTTTATAAATTACAATGATTATTCTGAACAACATTGACATAGGTCGTGTATAACCTATAAAGTAACTGAAACATAATTTAAAATTTTATTTTATTTTAATGTTTACAAGTTTTTAAGTTTTTGAGAAATGTATTTATTAATTTATTTTCTAAGTGGAGCGATGGCTTGTATTTTCGCCGATGTAGCACTGTGGCGTCCTCTTAATACCATTTAATAGCAATACATATAAATATATAATAAAATATCCTAAGAAACATAAGCTGACGTCTGACAGACTTGGATCATCTCAAAATCATTTCGTATACAATTCAAATTAATACATCCAATTATAAAATAGTAGCCCCCACAGAGCGACTGGTCCTTTTTTTTTTTATTAAAATAATATAACACATATTAGTATACACTAATTACTAAAATAATATAATATATAGAATGAAGGAGAAATATTTGTTTAAGTATTAGGTATATTAGGTATATTATAACCCCTTTGTCTATTTTATAATTTAATAAAAAAACATAATATATATTACATTAACATTATATAATATATTTACGCAAAAATGTGGAAGTGGGTACGAAAAATCGTAGAATTTTATGATGTACACATTAGGTATAAATAATATATGCCAATGTTATAATATTTGAAATTAATTAAAAATTAACATTAAAAAAAATGATTATTAATTTTTCGGTGGTTTGAAATTATTTTGCCAACATCCTGCAGTAAAAATCATAAAGCTGATATAATGTTTAGTTAACACATTTCTGTCCATTATAGTGTCGACGACCAACGTATATTATAGTATAATAAGCGCATAATACTGAAGTGTATTATTAAAGTAGGGGTTATGAAACTTTCCCTCTCTCAATCTTTTGCTCTGAAACTGAGCTTATATAATATATTAAGTATAATATTTTTAAAATATTATAATAATCATAATACAAATCAAAAATCAATAATCATAGTTGTATCCGTATATATTATTCTTGTTATTTGTTATTAGTTTAATAGTTCGACATCCCTTATAATTTCCTAGACACGACGACACTAATAGTTTTCCGAAAATCCATGAAAAATACTTAAGCTAAATTTTGGAAATGTTAATTCTTCAATATGGATAAAGGTTTAAGGGCAGGAATGCAGGATATCACGTTATTATTGGGAAATATTGACATCTCAACTTTGCAAAAGCCATGCAATGTTACATGTTGCATGTTTAGTTAAGCGCTCTGTATAAATATATATTTCTGTTTAAATGACTACCTAACAAATATAAGGTATATCGAATATTATATTATAAGTACCAGTGTTCGATGATAATATAAGTTTTGAGTGTTTTTCGCCCTTCCCACCCGCTGTTATCTATATGAAGTGGTGTTTATGTTTACACGCTCAAGGATTGTTTTTTTTTTTTATTATTTGCGTTTCGAGGTTATGTGGATTTTTGCATCAATTATCAATTATTACTACAGTTATACTCGTACTTGTTAATTTTGTTTATTTTTTCAAAATCTTTTATGAATTTAAAAAAATATAATTGTCATACCTACCAGTTTACCTTCAAAAATTATCAAATTGTATTATATTGGATAATTATGTAAAGGCGTTTACTGCACTGGCACCGTTTTCAAAAAAAAAAAAAAAATTAAACAGTTATTTTATAATATTGTGATATGTACCATTGTACATATCGGTTATTATTTATAATTAAGACAGGAGTATCTAATGGTTGAACTAGATAATTCGTAAAGTAATTTGATTTTTAATCTTTTTTTCGCTAAATTTTTGTGTTCTATAACTCTCCAAGTTCATATAAAAATATCGTGATTTTAACACTATTATTATACCTAGTAACATCATAATGATCAATTTTTATAATCGTCTATAACACAAATAAAAATGTTCATATTCATTTTAATATGTAGGAGGTGCTTACAAGTAAAAGTCTATTTTAATATACTAGGTATATAGTTACTATTTTTAATACAAAATATTTTAAACTATACAAAACAAAATAATAACAGTAATTTCAAACTTAATAGAAAAAAGAAACTGCTTGTATTAGATTCTAACAAGTAACTAAATGTAATGGAAATCGAAATCATAGTAAATGCATTTTTTACTCCAATTATTATTAGAGCCTATCTATGTATTATATTACATTAGGCCGTATTTCAGCGGAAATTTTTAAGAGAGACGGCCTGAGTTACAGCTTTCGAACAGTTTCGACATAATGGAAGATAACCCCGAAAATAACTTAAAAATTAGAGGAATAATTGGTATATACAGATTTACTTATATATTAAAATTCTCAAATAAACATTAATCATTTTATAATTAGATATTGTACATTTGAACTATAATACTACAATTTAACATATTATAAATTATAAATTATAAGCATGGTTTAAATTTACTATAGTCACAACTTGCATACAAAAAATATAAAAAAATATTGTAAAAATTTAAATGAAGGAAATAATTTTTTATTACAATGTTCTTATAGTTATTACACGATAAACGATGGTTCTGAAAAATGGAATATTAGTTTTTCGACAACTTGCAATAATGTACTTTATATATGCCTACTATACTATACTTAGGTACTATATGGTATAGAATACATAAATATTATTGTGTAGAGTACTCAACATTGTTTTATGTATTTTTATAATAGACATTTTTTTAAAAACTGACAATTCTCCTGTGATATAGGTTGTCCTATAATATTACGATATAGGTAATAATTAATAATAAAATATTTAAGGTTTGCCTATTGTTTTTTTTTAGTTTTTTATATTTTACTAAACTTTTAAAATGATTATTTATGAACACAATTAAAATATAGACACAAGGATCATCAGCCCTATCTTATATTTTGTTCAAATATAGCAACAGCGTTAAAAAAATAAACATATCCAAAACATATTTTAACGATAATAACAACAATATAGTTTGCCACAATTCTAATAATTAACAATAGCTGCAGTGTATATCTACCTAATAATTAATAATCGATGTGTCTGAAATAAAATCAATGAATTAATACTATAGGTCTATAGCATACGTTTAATAGTAATAAAGTATATTCAACCTTTTAAAAACTATAATTATATGACAGTAACAATAATACAATATCAAATCGGTAGATTCTCTTTAGTGTAGCCTCTAGACTGTAATGAATACACTACACTTTAACTTCTTAATAATTTTGTATACAGACAATCAACAACTTAATTTATAACTGTAATATAGGATATGGAAAGTGAATGTATTTAAATTCAAGATATACATTTCAAATTATTTAATTATGATCAATATAATACATTAATAATCATAATTAAATAATCTCAAATGCTAGGTAAATAAATATGTAAATTAATTATTATTCAATAAATAATACTAAGAATATACTACACAATACACGCGTGTTTAATGAAAATATAAATAAATTTATTAAAAAACAAATTATAGAGTTCCCTTACTCTACACTACATGAACACTCATAAACTACATGTCTATCTCTAATATAGCAATTATTGTTCTTTATAATTAATTTTTTTTAATTTAACTAAACTAAATAAACTATTTTAATAGTTTATTTAACTATATAAATATTTTTAATACTAATTATTTGTATTAAGTTAAATTCATATTAAAATTTAAAAAGAATATAGAATATTTTCATATTTTTCTATTTGTTATTGTAATTCATTATGAAATTTAAAAAAACAGTGCATGACCTTGTTTTAAAGTGTAGCCTATAATTTTATTATCACTAATAAAAATACGCCAATTAATAAATTGTTTTTTAAACAACTGCAGTTTGCATCAATAACAAGTTTAAATCATAATATTAATTACAGTTTTTTTTTTTAATATTAAATTTTAGTGCTTTGTTTATGTTGAAGAATACTACACGGAAAATTCTATTGAACGAAAAATAAACTTGGAATAGAAGTTACCGAATAAATAAAAATTATTTTAAACTTACAGTAGTTTCATACTTTTTAAACAAACTAACATTTTCATCCACAAAATATTATAGTCTAAATGTAATAAATAAATATTACTTGATATAATAATTTAATACAAAAACAATATACCTACTATTGTTTTAAAATAAAAGAAGGAGCAACTGTCTGTTTATAAAAAGATAGTTATTATAAGTATACTTATTTATTTTAAAAGACATTTTCAAATATTATTATTATAACTGGTATCTAAAATTCAATTTAAATTTTATTGATTTATATAAATTATATTTTCCAGTTCCTAAATTAAAATAATTTTCTCAGTGTTTGAAATCGCTTATGCCTAAGGCCTTACATGTTACAAATATTAAATTTATTTTAACCTACACAATTACACGAGCCTAATCAATTTACATACATTTTACTACCATTCGTTGATTCCAACCATAAACCTCTTTTAGTTAATTGTTTTCAAATGTAAACATATAAATCGTTTTTCATACTTAAATATTCATAATTCAGATGTAATCAAATATGTAGGTATATTGATATTATATTATTATTGATACTTGATGAATAGTAAATTTTCCTGCTCAAATATATCTATTGGCTTACTAAACTATATTATCGATATTACTTAAAATATTACTATTGTAATTTGTAATATATTACATTTGAAATATCTTGCACCACAAAAAGCAACAACCAACGACAAAGACAAGAGTTTCCCGTTCCATGACTTTTAGAATATGTTTAAACGTATTCAACGAATTCGCTACTATAAATTGTATCTATTATATGTTATTATATAATAATGATCAGGTATGTATGTTTTGTCAAACCATCTCAAGTTTTCTCCGAAAAATATTATTCATGAAAGATTCATTCATAATAATATATATTAAGAATGCTTATTGTGGATAGTATATAATGTCGTAGACTTATTATTGTTTGCCTAGTATACACATATTCCTTACACAAACAAATTGATCTGTATATATTCGACTAGTTAATGTATTCATCGATTCCATTCATCAACAACTCCCAAACGTTTCGATAACGTAAACTTCCGTCTAATTTAAATTTAAATTATTCGGCAAGGTTAAAGGCATTACATTTTTTTACTGAAAAGTTTGAATAAGTTTTCAATTAAAAGGTTTTTGACAATGCCATGCGAATGTACGAATCGCGTTTTAAAATCATAAATTGGGTACTGACCAAACCGACTTACCCATACATAATAATACGGGCGACAGCATAGTCATTAAGATAATCACTATATCGCATTATAGCAATCATGTTTTTATGATATTTTTGATGTTCGATCCGTTACATTTCTGCCTATGTACGTACTGCTACACTATACGCGCGGCTAAATTTATAAAATGACATATAATACATTTAACCACGACAAGATTTTTTTTTTTTTATCAGAGTGTCATTTCGCTAGCATTTGTTTGATCCCACTATCCGATGAACAATAACGGTGAAGGAAGGACGCGCGTACCACAAACTTTCACTCGCATCGGCAAGGACGGCGACGGCGTGAACAGACCGTTGTTGTGAATTCGCTCTGCGAAACATAAAAATGTATCTATATGTATTCCCCTCGCCTACCTCACATCTAAGGTCGTTAACCTGTTAAATCAAATATGATTACACCGTATACGCTAGTGCAAGTAATTATTAATCACATCGATTCACGAGAGAAAATCGGTCAGTGTATATAATGTGTATAATATGTTACTATGTGTACACTATACACGTCATAATATGACAAATAATAAAATAATAACTAGAAATAATAACGCATTGCTAAAAACCATTAAATCAGCTGATAGTTTGATGTTACCATGTGGTACATAGTATGCGCAATATTGTTCACAAAATTCTATGATAAATATAAAAACGCGTCTCGCGTTCTCGTCAACACATTTTTATATACCAGCCGTAGGTACATATAAATATTCGAGATTTTTATACTTTCTATTAGTAGTGAAACAAAGAGTATAACGAAGACAAATATCCGCAATACGTTATAATATGGTTTAGGTATCGGTGAACAATTTACAAAATTAATATCCATGTATTATACGGTTTTAGTATTACCAAAATTAAACGGCAAAAGTTTACATGCATTTGAAAAGATACAAGTTACAGCAGAACAAGCCATTTGTATTTTATGATATAAAAATTAAGCTTTTGTTCGTTTTAAAAACATTATTTTTTAAAATTCTAATTATTATTAGGAATTTGTTTTTTTACATTACAGACATTTCCTTTTTAAAGTATTTATGTTAATATTTGATTATTTTCAATTGTAATTATATTGTATAGAATTTAATACTATATTTTATGTTATATTTTTTTTATTAAATAAGTAGTTAAATCCTAGTACTAAATACATTTTCTACAATATCGATAATATATTATTTTTTGAATTTTACTATATTCTTATTTCGTACAATCTCGCCCACAAGTGTCGGTGAACTCTAAAATACTGATTAATTATTTTATACCAATAACTAGAAGATCTAGATAATATTATCTAACATGTTTTTATGCATTATGCCATTTTTATAAATTATGATTATTGTTCAACAATTCATGATTAGATAGCAATATCGAAAGCTGATGTAGTTTTATTTTAAACTGTGCACAAATCTTATTGTAGATCTCAAATTATAATATTTTTAAAGTTTCTATTTTGTATTTCTTTAGAATTAATAAATAAATAATAAAAACGCTTATTTTTTTACATAAAATTTTACTATACCCGGCATAGTAAGAATACCGCATTATATTATTATAGGTTTTAGGTATTAGGTAAACGATATATTTACCGAGTATCAGCTCAATTAAGCTACTTTATTTAATCCCTTAACGAAGTTTAAAGTTTGCTCATATAATCATATCCCGATATCCACGCATACATATACAATGAGTATACCGAAACAAAATTGTTTATTTGAATAGAAACTTTTTGAGTATTTTGCAGTAAAGCATCAGCCACTGTTTTCCTCACATCCTCAAATTATACAACTTATAGTAGATATAATAACAAATATCAATCAATTATGGGAATGCATCTGTTTAAAATAGTTAATTAAAAAAAATTTATATCGTTACTTGTAGATAAAAATGAAGCAAAATCTATGTATATTAAAAATTTTAATGTATGTATCATAGATAACTAGGTATAGTATGTGTAGAATATCTTTAGTTGTTAGATGTCTTATAATTTTATATTAAAGATTTATACATTTTTCGAATTAGAAAAAAACTACTTATTAGTTGTATATTTTGTCACCGATTTTATGTGCGGTATTTCATTACTTTATAGAATATAAAATAAGATATTTTTTATTTGTTGTACATAATTTTTATATGTTCTAATGGTAAAAAAATGGCAAGAGGTTTGTAAACGGAATATTTCATATAATAAAATAAAAATTATATATGATACAAGATATATCTAATTATGGTGATTTTTTTGATATATTAAATCAAAAAATAAAACAATTTTACAAAATTATATTTTTAAAACGCTATATATATCAATTATAATTACAGTTTACTGTAAATAAATACTCCGTGTTATTGAAATACAATTTTGACAACAGAAATATTTCATTTTAATTAAAACTATATGGTTTTTCTTTTGACATACAACAATCTGTTGTCAAAAGTATTACAATATATAAGAAGTTGTAATGCATGCGATTTTCGGTGAATAATGGCAGATGGATAAAGGTATAAATCATATACTAATATGCTATTAAGTTGTCATTGGATAATTATTAAACATAACAAAATGAGTCAAAACCTTTGAATATAGGTTTTCGAAGAACTTTAAAATACCTTGAAAACCATATGTGGCAAATATATTAATAATTATTTGCTAGTATACGTTTACAATAAAATTCTCACATAGAGTCGGTTATATACTTATGGTTTTTAAGAAAAATAATTTTTTTTGAAGTGTTGAATTTGAGTATAATTTTTAAGTACATAGCCAAACTAGTATATAAAAATTATTTATTTTAATTATGAATCATATTATGTTTAATTTAGTTGTATAGAACACGTTTGAAGTATCTGAAATAGTAAATAAATTGTATTTAAGTTCAAAGCTTATAGAAGTTATTTTATATATTAAAAAGCAAACCTATAATTACGAATATTTTATAATGATTTATAACTAATTAAAATGTCTAATATCAAAATATTATTCAGATTTAAAATTTAAAATAATAGGTATAATTTTTAGAGCTTTAAAATGTTAAATATGAAGTTGATATTGTTACCAAACACTGAAAGAGACTTTTACTGAAGAATTCATCTTATATCCTCGACACGACAGATTCACCATAAAATATGAATATACATAGATAAAAAATATACATCCACTTATATTTATTTACACTATTCATCTTTTAAATAATAATTTTGTACCACTCACTAGTCACTTTCATTTTAAAGCAAAATATTATAAGTATCCTTCTTCAATGATTCTACTATTTCATATTTATATAGTTATCGATTTAAATTATACATAATATTATAAACTATTAAAATTTTTAAATAATTATAATAAAAATTTAAAACGTATTTTTTATAAGATATTTTAAACAATACCTATGTTTCTATTCAGAATCACGTTTCATCATGTACAAGGTTTTTATTAAATTCAATTTTGACATATCGTTTACAGTATAGTACCCAATGATGATAGATACACTTTAACCTACTATACAACAAGTAAAGTTCCCCAATTTTTAAATTTTTAAATTTCCTTTCCAAATCTCATACCTGAACCTGACTAATCAAATCAATTAAAGTATAATATACTCATATATAGGTAATAAAAATGGTTTGAAACTTAAATTAATAGTTATATTGTTAAATTATTACCTACATAATTTCGATTAATAACAAATTAAATACAATTAAACACACAATTACTATATAACCTGTTACGATGAACAATAAATACAATTTATAAAACAATCAAATTTATGTACAAATCTAAAACAGCTGTCTCAGAAGAATTATTGACATAAAAATGATAAAAGTCATTGGTTTATAGTAGGTGTTGTATTATTAAACTTTATTCTACTCTTTACTTGTAATCTTTATTGACCACTAATAATTGATTATCATACAAAATATTAATATATATATGTACTAAGTTATGCTTCAGTAATAAATTTTATCAATTTAACAATAATAAATAGCTTATAAATGTAGAACACAATATGAAAATAATCACTATTGATCTATGATAATTTTCGCGGTGATAATTGCAAACGAACACGGTGAATACATTTAAATTTTCTGCTATGAAAAAAATTGCAAATCTATAAGTTTATTCCTTTTTATATATAGTACGCATACGCATGATTTGAACCAAATGTAATTCAGCTTCACGAAAAGTGCGACTTTACTAAAATTTACATCTTTAGAGTTAAGACGCCTTCTCCTACGTTCCACCGAGCTTTTAATTTGCTATTTATAACCGTTGTATTAGTGTGGATGTGTGATAATAATGAAACTATCGTATGTGTTTATTGTATATACGCGGTGTCGGTGTGTATGATAATGTGTATTGTGTACTTATATATACTGTGCAAAGCCAGTGTGTAACCTTGGCGGAATAAAAATAAGAGTGTTCGGTTGTTCACTGCGTATATTTTATAATATTATTATACTACTATAGATACTCTGTCCTCCGTGAACCGGCATCCATAGTGTGGTTTTTACGAAATACGTACCTAACCTATAGCTAATCCGCAGTCGGCACTCGACGTATACGATTTCCTAGTGAAAAAATATTAGAAAAACGTGTATAGGTACCCACATAATATTATGATATTCGTAATAGCTAATTATAATATTATCTATGGTTTGAACAGACAAAAAATATATTTACCACAGTTTTGGTAGATAAGTAAAAAAACTGTTGAGAAATTAGGAGTTTCACGTGACATCCAAGAAATTGGCCAACATCTAGTTTAAAACTTAATTTTCTTGTAGCAATGTGACTATACTGATTTGCTAATTTTTAAAAACCAACTTGCAATTATTTGCTATTTTTGAAATGCCTTTAACGTCTCTATTGGCTAAAGTGGATAGGCCAAGTCCGTGTACTTTATCTTGAGTGTAAGACCCGTAGTCCTAAATGTGTCTGGAATAAGGCAAATACCCAAAATATTTAATTATCCATCAGATGAACACAGGAACATAAAGTTTACACGCAGTATATTTATAGGTAGGTATCTATAAATAATTATATAATATATAATAAATAATACACATATAATTATAATATCCCATGCTCTATATTTAATAAAGGTGGCGAAGCTCATGTGCCAACATTTTATAATCTACAAAATTTTAAATAAATCATATACAGCCAGTATTAAGTACATATAAATATTTTTTCCTAGGAGATTTTCAGTTGTTTATTGCTATTTTGTTAGTTTCAAATGTTTTGATGAAACACGAGCATTATTAACTTCATCCAACAATTTAATATTTCTCAATAATTATTAAAAATAATTGTTGGAAAATAAACTTTTACATATTATTATGTATGTTAAATTAAATATTAAGTTTATTATGAATAAGTCACTTTTGTTCCAAGTACACTATGTATATCTAGAAGTAGTTTATGACCTTATTATTATTATTATTATTAAATGCAATAATGCAAATAAAAATGAAAAAAAATATTTTTGAGTGCCGTGAGAATTTGGCAGACGTGCCACCTTCGGCATTCGTGCCAGTAGATCATAATCCCTGGCCTATAGATATGCTTCAATGAGCGATGTTTAAACGACGAATACCTACAATGAGATTTATGTTTTTTTATATTATATTATTTTTCACGATAATCTTCTATAACTATTTACGTATTGTTATTACTTTTGAAAATTTAAAACCATTACTTATTTTAAATGGACGTCAAACCATAATATATTTTTACCATAATTGTCTCACATACCCCTAATATAGAAAAAACAAGTTCACACAATTCAGTTAAATATTATTAATTGTAGAGATATAATTTTAGAATTAATACTATTGTATTTAAAGTTAGAAAAACAATATTATTAATAAAGCATTTTACTATGTGACCTTTTTTTATTATATTGAAATATGTAAAGAATTTTAATTTTAATTTGTTTATTTTCTTCCGTTTTTTATATAGGTACTATAGTTATATAATTATATTATCATATTTACATAATTTATGAATTATAAAATGATGATATTTATCCGTACTTGATGATTAAACAATTAAACGTTGATTAAACGCTGCAAGTACCAAAAATAATAAATTGTTAATTTTTTATAATTAATAAACCTTGACCTACCATCCAGGCATCCAGCTAAATTTGAATAGACAAAAAAATGATGGTATGATATTATGAGTTGTAAATTGTGAGCTTCCTTATGTACCTAAGTCTCACTAGTCTCAGTTAAAGTTACGTATTTTCAAACTGATGCGTATATAATTTGTGCCAAAAACTTCCAAAATATTTTTTGAAAAATAACTTAATATTATGACACTCAAGAGGATTTCAATTTTTGCCAAATTAAAGATACCATAAAATATTTAATTGAAAAACATTTCTAACAAATTCTAACAAAACAAAAAAAAGGAAGTCACTCTGCTGTGTATTAGGTTCCAAATATGCCTCGTCATTGTAATGGATTTGTTAAATTTAAATTCAATCGATAATAAAACAATTCTAAGCGGATATGGTCTGTATTTCTGAAAGCCATATTTTGTTATATAATATAGTTATATCACTATAAATAAATAATTTTTCTATTGTTAACACGATAGGTAGAACTTATTTTTTTCAAAAACAAATTGCATAATATGTTATAAAGTAACTAATATAAAATACATTATTAAATATATTAACTTCTAAATCAATATTGGTGTTATTTTGTTTAAGTATCCAAATTTGTCAACATTTGAACTTAATACTTAACCAATGTCTATCAAAAATGTTGTGCATGTATTTTTAAGAGTATTAAGTTTCTATAAGAACAGCTTATGATAAATTTTATAATATTGCATTTTTAAGCTTTTGCGACTGAGCTAAAAAAAATGTTATCAAGACTTACAAAAAAAAACTAAAAATTTTCAAATATCTAAGATCAGCACAAAACTATTTTAAAAATTATAAACTGTATAGTAAATTATAAAAATTATATTTTTACATATTTTTTTTCAGGATAGTTTAAAATTATGCTAATTTGCTACTAAAAACCACCATTTTAGTTAATACTTGAAGTATTTTTACTGTCCCAAAAGATGTTAATGTACATAGAAAAAAAATATACATCATTGTAAAACCAATACATACACATGCTCCAGCGTTTAAAATAACTATAGAAAACATTAAAACACGTAATTCACATTATCTGATGCAATTTAATATGTATTTTAAATAATGTTTCGGCTGATACTATCAATAAATTTGTATAAATTTTCAGCTTAATCTGTTATATCGTATTATAATCATGATATTATTATGGCAATGGCAGGTCATCTGAGTAAACATGTGATTTATAACATTATATTAATATTGAACCAGTATTTATATATTTCAAGGATAAAAGTATACCTACGTGACTTCGTTTTTGTATCTACAATTTCGTCGCTAAATTATGTAATCAACAAAAATGAACATTTTTAAAAGGTTGCATGTACCTAGATCATAAATAAATTAACTAGGTTATTTAACAACTATGACACTAAATGTTTAATATTATAATTACATTCGGATTGAAAATGAATTATTAAAATACAATAAATACATCTTAAACTAATTTTGTACTATACCTACCTCATCAATTATACCTATAATTCTAATATATTTAAATTATTTTTATAACAGCCATTTGCTTGTGAACATTTTATTTAAAAGATTATGTTATTCATACCTGAAAAATGCCCAACTATAATCAATTTTAATATTTTAATATTTTAACACTTGATAAACATTAGGTACGTAGGTGAACAGTAAAAAACATGAAAATACATCATTTTTAGGAATAAAATTATTTAAAATACGTTTATAATGTTATTTTTTATTTTATTAAAAATAATATATAAAACCAATAAATTTTATGTCGGCAATTTGGCATTAATTAGTATTTAAAAATTCAAATACAATCTTTAATTTGATATAACTAGTAATATTTTCACAAATGTCAAATAATAAACGTCAAATATTTTACATACTATGTTTGTTAATAGGTAATTCAAATCATACGTGTATACGTTATATTGGTCATTTTACTTTTGTCTTCAGTATTCAATAAGATTTAAATTTTAAAGTATTACTATACTATTGACGTCATTAAATAATTTTAATCATAATGTGACTTTATCAATGTTTAATATAAATTAATAAGCAACAAAGGTTACGACTTTATTTCAATACGTTTTGTATTAAATGAATTTTTTATTTATAATCTAGAAGCATGTTGTCCCAAAACGTGAACTTTAAAAGAAGGTCATTAAAAACCATTATAAAAGTATGTGAGGTTTGTGTTTGGGTACCGATCACTAATGATATATTTATAATTTATATGTATAATAAACAATAGTATCCATCATTAACAAAAAATGCACAATAAGTACATTTTAAAGTTTATGACGTACAGAAAATAATAATAATAAATTAACTTTATTAAGTCGTATTAATTTCATATTAAACTTAGACACTAGTTATATAAGTAGTTTTCTTAGCAATTTTCCAAAAGTAATAATAACATTCATAACCATCTGAATTGTTTATATACAGACAAGTTATAATCTTGGATTCTTAGGAGTTATTACTATAAACGTCATCACTCAACAATTAACAATGATAAAAAATAGTATATTTATATGATAAATGTTAGCATGAGCATTCGTGGTTGTGTCTCTAATCTCAGGGAATAGGTGTAATATAACTATAATAATTACCTAAGTAAAAATAATAAGGTCATGTATTTAATACTCAAATATCTAGTTGAACGTCAAAGTTTGATATTATGTGAATAATAATAAATATTCTGTATGTAAATAATTTAATATCTAACCTTTAATATTTAGCAAAAAATATTAAAGGTTCTGTTTAACTGATACAAATAATACTAGTTTAATTGAGACCTTCATAAATAACAATCTACAGATAAATTATATTTAAATGTACACATTAATATATTCTATCTATATTCTTTCTACTTTAACAAACTATCTCAAACGTTTTAAGATTTATTTAGTCAGTTATATCTAGAGTAGGTATGTCTTTATTTCTTATCGTATTAAGTATTAACTACCTACATTATTATTTATTAGATGCCTAACGCCGGAGTATAATAAATTGTTGTATATTATTGCCAGAATACTGGATAATAATGTTTATTAGTTTATAAAAAATTTTTGTATTTGTTATAAATTATACACAATCTATACCAGTAGACACAATAAGAGTATGATCTATGTGAAAAAAAAAACATGAACAATTTGAATGAAGAAGCCACCCATTGATGACACTTTGTCAAAGTTTATAAAATATAGATACATTTTTGTTATACATTTTTTTTTTATTTTTATTTTGCAAAAAGTTTTAATTGTATTATTTAAAAACGCGTCTGCAACATTCGTCGTTTAACTCAGCGTATACAACGAAAGAAATCAAATTTTTAAACAAATAAGCTAAAAAATAAAAACTATAGAAAATACTTGCAGGCTTAAGTTTATCAAAAAATAATTTATTTATGTATGAAATTTATTATATACCAGCGTAATTATCATACAAATAATTAAATACTATATTAATTATTGAGTATCGGGTAACTACTATAGTAAATTAAACCAAAAGAATTTTGAAATAATCATGGTTATATAATTATATTAAAAAAAAAAAATCGTTACTTCATAATATTACGTACTATTATAATAATCGTATATTTTTTATTTAAATTACGTACACCTAGTCGATACAATTACCTAAATTGTATAGGCTAATGGTTAATATAGTTGTAAACTTTTTTATTAATGATGATTGAATTAATTTAATTTAAATAAATATAAATTAAATATCTAACTAATAGCTTTGTTTATTCAATATTCTTATAAATCAGTGGTTCCCAGCCAGGGGAGGAATTCCCCCCAGGGAGAAATTTAGTGATGATAGAATTACGAAAATAATTATGTTATTTTACAATGTTTTTATTTCAATATTTTTTTCTTATACTTACTTATTATTATTACTTCGTAAGTTTATTTATAATACATTTTTAAAACGATGAAAATAATTAAAGTAAATAGTTATTAGTTGTATATTGTATGATATATAGTTATTTTGTATAATTTATTTGTAACGTTCACAAAAAAAAATTTCGCCTAAACTTTAATTAAAAAGGGGGGAATGAAATTTTAGTAAATTTACAAGGGGGCATAGAATGAAAAAAGTTGGAAACTATTGTTATAAATCATCATTTCAGAAACGATATACCAATGACAGAAAAAATAATAAAACATGAAAATTCCGCTTAAAAAAAATTAGTTTATTACGAAAAACTAATACATTTTTTAAAATATCAAAATTAAAATTTGATGATTTTTTCCTGTATTCAATAATTTTAAAATTAATATACCTAGCATCTAACAACAGTAAAAACTCAACTTAAATTTGTATACTTATTTTAAAATACCTAAATTTACCATATAATATTACTTCCAAAACAAATACAATAAGCACAAGATATCCATATTATCAGCTCTTCTAAATGTTTCAACTAAACCTACTTAATTGTTTATCAGTAAGTTGAAATAACAAAAGTAAGTAAAATTGTATTTATAAAAAAAAACATTGGGTGTGATTATGTCTCAATGATTAAAAATATAAAAATATACTAATACTACACAGCAAATATCAAATAAATGTATTGAAGTTAATACTAATATACGTATGTTTAGAACATGATAAAATATATTAAACTTACGTAAATTTCGTTAAAATGTATTGATCTTATAATAATTCAAATACAATTGCACAACGAATGCATCAACTATTGCAGCAGGTCTATTGAAAATAGTACGTTTAAAATGTTTGATAAATTTAATTATAATCGATTACAATATTTTAACTTTATGTTATAAGCTAACAATCAACTTGACACATAAATAAACTCGTAAGAATCAACTTGAACGCTATACCTAAACCTCACGACTAATACTTAATGATACAATTAAAAATAAATAATTATCAATAAACACATCAAAACAGAAACCCAGGAAATGGGCCACTCTTAACCTTTTTTTCAAAAAGGTATACGGTTATTAGGGCACTACTTTCAACAATTTTTATTATTGTACCCGGTAATTGGGCCAGATAGTAATGACAACCAATTTACATGATAAGTATTGCAACTATAGACGACAGATATATATTATTTAACCGTGGCAACTATAAAAAAAATCAAATATTATTATGTTTATTAATCAAGGGTCGAATTAAAAAAGTCAATAGAAACAGTTATAACAATTAATATTTATCTCTAGTGTCGATAAAATAACTAAAAACTAATTAGATTAGGTTACAACTTCATAGTTGTTCATAAAATAGTTCACATACTTCACACAATTTTATAATATTTTATTGCAAAAATGCATAAAACAACTTTGTAGTTATATGTTATATGTTAGCAGTAGATACAGTTCAAATTATTTATTATATAAACTTAAAATTAGGACAATTTATAAAGGTTAACAGTTATTTTTTCTTAAGTAATAATTGTCATTACTAATAAGTAAAAAGTATCTTTTAACCACTATACATTTTTACAAATAATATTGAAACATAAATATTACAAATATTTATATTTATAAAACAATTAAATAATTTAATCAATAATATTAAATATTAATCAATCACACTGTGTTCGTACAATATGTATTCCCTATTAATTATTTCAAAACTTAATTTAATCCATGAAGATTTTACACGTGTTCTATTTACTAATCATTTTCTAATACTTTTAAACGTAAATATAGGCTATAACCTTCAAAACATTATTGTTTTATGCACATATGTATTGTGTTTTTTTATTGACTATATAGACATTTTCTTGATTACATAACAAGTAACTTTAAAACTAACTTTCATACAGAGTACAGACATACAGCATGTCTGTAATCTGCAGTGGCGTATTTTGGGGGTGTGTTCACGGTGTCTGGATACCCCCCAAACCAAAAAAAAAATTCAATATTTAATGTCGATAAATTTTGAAGGGAATTTGGCAAACAATAATATGTGATATGTTATTAACTAGTTTAATATTATATTAAGTCATAAGCTAATTCGGAAGGAAAATAAATTTAGTTTTAAACAATGTACTTATTATCCTATTATATTTTTAATTATTTATATAACTGTTATTCTTGTAGCATCACTGGTATCGAATGTAACAAACAAAATATATAGTAATAATTAATAAATTATTGTGACCGATGATGTTAACTAATGTGTATTAATATGTCTTAATAATATTATATTATTATATTAAGTACCTATATTATATTATATTTGCTTTTATTTTTAAATTAAAATTATGTTTACAGTAGGTATTTTATACCTGTATGATTTAAATTACATAAAAATTACTATTTTTAATTGAATAAATAAAAAATGTTTCATTACAATATTTGATGAGTATATTATGAGCTGAGTGGTAGTAGATGTAAAACAGAAATATTGCAACCAATTAACAAATAAGTAAATACTTATATTATCTGGACAACCCCCCCCTCCCCCCCCAAAAAAAAAACATACAAAATACGCCACTGGTAATCTATATAACTATTGTAATTACTTGGCTAATATTAAGCTTATATCAAAATATTACGTATTAATAATTAATTAAAACAATCAAAAATTAAAAATTATCAATTTATAAAAAAATACTATAAAACCTTATACTCGTATTTAAAATTTAATTAATGTGTAAAAGATGATTAAAGTTGATTTAGAATAAAATGTATCTATTTGTCAATTTAACATGAAAATATTATCAACTTATTATTATAGTTTATTATAATTAATAATACTTAATTTTTATTTAATTTGTACCTACGAGTATATTAGGTACCTATACACCAAATACTTAGAGCAAAAATACATATTTCAATATTTGCAATACAATTTACAAGGAATTAAGTTAGTTGCAGAATTAATTCAAATATAATGGATTTACAATAGATATTAGATACCATTTGTTATGTGAGTATATAATCTTTATCTTTTATTGATTAAAAAAATTCACTATCTGTATCTGTTTGTTATAAGTTAAAACATAAGGAAAATTTTATATTAATCAGTAAATTACCATAGAATCTTACGAAAAAATCCAACATATTATTTATTTGTCACACAAATTTAATTAAATAAACATAAAACTATGTTTTTTCGAAATTGAAAAGCTGCATAGAAACAATAAGGAAGCTACTATTACGTACTCAATTTTTGCGCATTTTAAATTATTTATAGTTTTATCGGGCTTTATTAGACATTGTTGTTTTTAATTGTTTTTTGATATAAAATATCTTTAATATAGAAGAAACAATAAATTCAATGGTGACCTTTATTTATTCGTGGGTTCAATATCTAGTAGGTTTTTTAAATTGTTCATAGTTGAAAATTATTTTAAATCAAAATTATAAGTATTAAATATCGCATTTAATACATATTTATAATAATTGTAAACCAGTAAAATCTATTTTTATGTAAATACAAAAAATATTATAAAAATATTTTTTAAATTACATTGTGTAGGTAATAGATATATAATAAAAAAATATAACTTAAGTTATATCGAAGTGTTTCAAGATTTGTGATTAATATTTTTTAAACTACAACAAAATAACCAAAATCGTTTGAGTTTATGTTTGAATTACCAATTACATAAACATTTGAACTTCTAACACTTACAAAAAATATAATAATATGGTATTTTTTAACTACTGTAGCTTGTAAGTTACAAGTTACAATCTGCAACGTATAAATTATCAAGCATTTTGATCAATAAAATGAGTTATATAAATTGAAAAATGTCTGTATAGCTAAATAACTCAACAACAGCCAAAATATTCTTTACTGGTATACTGGTATATTATTGTAAATGTCTATTCTCAGGTATATTTCTTCAATAGGTATATCATGATTAGAAAATGCTAATATAAATATTTAGAAATATTTAAGTGTCTACAAATATTCCTTTTTAAATTACAAACAATTAAAAAAAAATGATTTTACTATAAACTGTTGCTGCATAAATATTTCCGTTTCCCTATATTTTTTTAAGTTACAACTTAATATCAACTTAAGTATCAAATTTTCTAACAGAAACCACCCTTAAAGTTGAATGTAAAACATATCACCATCATGAAGCCAATACTTTATAATCTAAAAAAATCTATTTAAAAAATATTTAATTCTATTTTTACAGATTAAAATAAATTATTATCATTATTATCATGTTTATGAACCATAGAAATTCAATTTTCTAATTTTTAATTTTAAAATAAATTATCGTTTTAATTTCTATAAGAATGTATAATTATAATTAATTGAATGATTAATTATTATTAATTAAAAATTATACAATTTATCCTATAAATTATCGAAACACGTGATTTTTAATGATTCAAAAACGGTTGAACCTATTAATTTTGCTGACATAAGTTGTCAATCATTAATTTAAATGACTGATATGTGGATAATTTTTCAGCTGGTTTAAAAAAAAATTATCTTAAACAAATAGATTTTTTGGAAAAACGTCAAACTTAAATCCCATTGTAATGCATTGATTTTTCCACCGCTCATTATAACATTGACAAATTGAAAAATTATTTTACAGTTAAAATTTAAATCATTACTAATAAGTCAAATAAGTCAAATAAATATAATATAAAATATCCTCAGAAATAAAGCCGTAACACTTGATCAGAATTATTTTTTGCATACAATTATTATTTTCATTTAATTCATATTTATTACATTTGCTTCTGTGACCTATATTAAATGACAAAATATGTTCAAGAACCTACTATACAGCAAAGCTAGTTCCATAACTTTTTTCTTGCTTATTTTTTATAAATCTGTCAATTTATCTACAAAAAAAAATGTATTATTATTATTATTCTGAAACAAATGACTTTTAAATAGGGCTGGTTTTTAGTCTCAAAAACAATAACTTTAAATTTATAAGAATTCTTCCAATCAATACCCACAATATAAGTTATCGACACTAAATTGTTTTGTATGATATTATTTTGCTAAAATATTAATTATTAGTCCATCTTTATCATTCAGCATTTTCGCCGACCAAGCGCGATAAATAACGTTTGGTTCAACAACGACGCAATATTTTAATATATTATCGATGTAAAATTATTAATTATCTAAAAAAATTATCGTAAAAATATTTTTCGCGCCGTTAACAGTAATTAAATATCAACAACAGACAGTAATAAATATTTGATACACGACCTGAGTCATCTGACACGGATACAACCTACTCATCAGACCTGCAATGAAAACAAAAGCGTATCACAATAACACATGTGCCTAATGTGTGGGTATTGTAATATCTATCGCAGTATCGCAGTATCGCACAGTAACCTATCATTGATACTGACACGTGTTGTCTTACAAACAAAAAATTTCCAATTTTTAAATGCTCATAATTTATAATAAAATTAGAATATCAAAAAAACCTTATGTAAGCCCTATATAATATACTAGACTTTATGATAATAGGTACTGATAAATGATACTACAAGTACAACATATTGTAATTAGAAATAATAAAGTTAATGCTTTAATGGATTATTCTGAATGTAAAATGTAATTTATTATGTTTTATATTTTTACGGAGACATTGCATACGAATACAATGTTCTCCTTAACTGTGGGTTTGTGGTATAGCGAAATTCTCTTTGCCCAAATACAATATTATTTATTTATTTGTTCCCAGTTTATTATATTGAATTTTATTAAAATATTATAGTAGTATATAAGCATTAAATTATATTTCTATAGCAATAGTCAAATGAAGTATCCTCGTGTTTAGTGTAAATATTTCGTACAAAAAATATTATATACCAATGGTGTATGTTAATATTGTTAATAGTTTAATACGCATATGGGCCAGGGGGAGCCTCATCCAACTCTCGACTGACTTTCAAAAATTTAGTCCTAGATTTGTCAAACTGTATACATCGATATTGTTCAGCAAGTATCGTGCATACTGTGCACTACACGTCAAAGTTGAAAAAATATGTGCGATTTTCGCAACGAGAAATGTATTTATAAATACCAATGCAATACTAAACGTCTTGAACTGTGGCGAGGACGAAAAATGTTGACGACCCCTGGCCGATAATATACGAATGTTCTAGAAGGCTTACAAAAACGTTCCGCACGGCGCGCGGCAATCGGCATGCGCCGATGCCGTATTCACCGCGCTACAGCGGCACCGCTGCGAGTCCATCTAAACAAAGTGACCCTAGTCCCTCTCCCTACTACCCTAAAACGGCTAAAACCCGAGGGTTGTATACACGCATCCCACTGACAGCAAAACCCTAGACCTACTCAACGTGTTTTTTCACGATTTCATTAATTCAATTCATTGTGTCGATTTTATTTCCGCATCGACATAGAAATAAATAAGGAATTTTGAAAATCCTCAAAAACGGTGTGCCATGCGTTTGGTTAAGGATTTTGGAATAATGAACCCTAACAATTTCGAATAAATGCTATTAAATGATTAATAATAATATTGATTTTAGAACATTTCCTAGAATCAATGATAATATCATCACGATGACTATAGTCTAAATTTCTATAATGTAAAATATTAGATTTGCCTAACCTAACATAATTGTACGCACTTCAATAAACACGTTGTTGAAATTATACTATGACGGATTTTCAACAAGATAAAATGCCCTGCATGGTGTGTAAGGTCCCCACAAGGGAGAGGGGGGTCAGGAAAACCCATGGTACTGGGGCCCGGACTTTCGAGGGGCCCGTCGTTCGTGCCGGGCTAATAATAATTACTTCAAAATATATTGGAAAAATGTTTTAAATACTTAAATTTTTTTCAAGATTCAAGTATAAATTATTTTAGGACTTTTGTAATTAACTCGAAAATCATATGCGAGATCTATAGCTTATGATCATATTCTAAATATTATGATATCACACCACTATTGATAACTTAAAAACAATTGATCGCCTATAAAATTTTTCCTTCTCTTTCCTTAACTAGTAACCAAAGTTGGTTTATTTATAAATGTATATACGTGGTATTTTTGTTCGTAATAATTTAGTTGTGTCATATTAATTGAATAATATTTTTCTAGATATAAATGTTAGTTTATATTTATATATTATATCGTTATGTTATATTATTGTCGTATATTTATTTTCTGAAACATGCAGTTCTACACATAGACATATTAGATATTAAAACATTTATTAATTTATTAATATGTCTATGATTCTTCATTGTCCCACAAAAATAGTGGTTATGTCTACGGTGTTCATCATAACTAATGTATAAATAAATATGATACGAACAAAATTTATAATCCGAAATGTAAGCAATATTTATATTTATACAATAACTGATAATTGGTTTCATTTTAGTTTTTACTACAACCGCGTATCATATAGGCACGTCATACGTTCGTAAAATCGTAAATATTATAATGTCTTCAATTTATAAGATACCTATAAATTTGTTGATATTTTATTTTTTAATTATATCTACTCCTATAATTTATACTTAAAACTAATATTTAAGGTTAAAGGTATATTCATGTCGAAAAATGTATTGTTATTTAAGAGAGGCCCGGATTTAGTTGTGTACCCGGGCCAAAAATATTATGTGGGGGGCCTGGTCGGTGTGGGTCGGTTGCATAGTTAATAGGTTGGTAAGATAAACCCTAGTAACCCAAAGGTAATAACCCTAATGGGCATTAGGCCACGATAAAAAATAAAAAATTCAAAAGCCATAATAATATTAAAACACAAATTACAATAATTTACACTTAAAATGTATAATGCGCAATAACACAATGCTGTAAATAAAATTCAAAAATGAATAACAGACGAAAATAAGTGAGACATTTTAATCTTGAAAATACTAGTTTATATCTTTTATAAAATAGTGATTACCGATAAATAAAATATTTTAGCATGATACCTAATACTTTTTTACGATTTTACATATTATATTATGATATATTTATACAACTTAATTTATTTTAAGTATACACACTAAAATGATCTAAACTAAAACGACAAACAAAAAATCTAAAACCTTTTCTTATATTAAGAACTCAAATGAAAATATACAAAAAAATAAATATCAAATAAAATAATTAGTTATTTAAATTGCTATAAAACACATTTAAACTAAAGCTAAATAATTCAAAATTGTTTCTAACTACTATGAAATTACACAAAAACAAAAAAATATTTTATAAACACTGACTACGCGTAGTACACCTCCGGTTAACAAAAATACGAAGTCGATATAACTTCCTCGTAGTCTACATCAGTGGACAGTGCAGTATCTAGGGGTGGCTGAAGGGGCTTCTGTCTAAGGAAAGTATAACAATACTTTCAGATTTATATAACAAATACATATTTATATTAAAATTATAATTTGTTTAAAAGTTACTGAAAGTCTAAAATGTTATATACCCACAGAATCGACATACCAATCGTAAGAAAGAACCGATCAATCTTTCCCCGTATAATAAGTTTTCAGCGCCACTCGGGGGGGCCCTTCACTCAAAGCAAAATCTTATACCACCGATCCGTAATTTAGCTACGGCTTACAACATCATTGAAATGAAAATAAATACTAGTAACACAGAATAAATAACAATAATATAATATAATAATTTGTTTTACTTGATAGTAACTTCAATTCGTAAGTAATCGCTTGGAGTAGGAAACGTATATTATAGTTTATCGATAGAAGAATAATAAAAGCGTGACAATATTACGTGTATTTAAGTTAAGAGCATGAATACAATTTTTAAAGTGTTCACAGTATATCCCTATATGAAAATTATAGTATTATAATTGCATGTGAAAATATAACCGTCTGGAATGACGGTGGTATTTGATTATTATTGTTAATATTGTGTTTACATTTTCCGTCTTAGAGAAAAACACTCTCCCCTCCCCCTGATCATCGAGACCACAAGCCGAGGCCCCAAAATTACTGATCTGTGCACACCACATTATCGAACAGAATACACACACTTTGATTGTCGTTATATAACACGCATCGTGTACGATACATGCTCTGTACGTGTGTTGTTTTTTTTTTCGGTTTTCTGTCTAACGTGTGAGCGTGGAGGGGGGAGCACCGGTGCGTGCGCAATCGCTGCTGCGTAGTTTCGGGTTGCCGGCCGGCCGGTCCGTCTGCCTGCCGGCGCTTACGCTCTACGTAGACGCCGGCTTGGCGGTTGCGTCGGCGGCGTAGGGAGCGCGGGACTGGACGACAGGTTCGGAATAATAACCACGACGAACAACGCCAAAACTAACTATATTAATAATATATTAATAGTAATGATTTCGGTAGCATAACAATATGCTATTCGACGTTTCGATAACAATAATTATTAGTATTTTATATAGGCACGCTGTTTTGTTGCCGTTTAATTTTTTTTTTCCACGACGACTGATAATTTTATATCGTTCGAACGCGGCAACACCGTCGCGACGACACCGCGTCGTGGTAACACGTGGTACGCGCGGCGATTACGTGTTGGTCAGGTGTGCCGCCGCCGTGCGCGCGACGCGGAGAAACGATCGCTGCGTTGGCCGCCCGGGCGACTAGAAAATAATATAATATAGATAGAAACAATAATAAATGATGAACGGTCTCGGTGTAATATTTTGTACAAGTGGCGAGTGTACAATTATTATACTATAGGTATTTTAGACAATATTATTATTATATAATGTCCTTACGACAGTATAGCACAGTACAATTAAGGGATCACAGATAAATAATAGAAAAAAAACAGCAACGCAATTTAATTTGTTCGCGTTTCAAAAGTAACGCGAGTATTTTTTTATAAAAAAACAACACCCATGTCTACATTAGTTTTTTCTGAGCCACTAGCAAGTAACAACTATACTTGTGTATCTCTTCAGTCCTCATTTATCATCGCAATTATGTTAGGTGTGTATCATTGGATCAATTTAATTTTATTAAAATGGTGTTAGTGGTAAACATGCGTAATAATAACAGACATGCTAGCAAAACAACAATATTGTATTAAGTCATTAAGATTAACTCAACAGAGTATTTGATAGTTTATACTTTACAATATTGTTATTTATCATCAATAAATGATCACAATATACCTCAATATAATATTATAATATTGTAGTATTTATAAAACAATTTTGAAATTTGATTGACGTACAAAAACGGTACCTACTCAAAAATAGGGATCGGATACAGCAAGAATGAACGAATACCCAACTTTTCTTTATATACTTAACTCGTTACGTTAAAATTTTACAATTTATTCGCCGACGACTGTTTATTTCAGTCGTTGCAATTAATCGTGTAATCGTTTACAAGTACAACAGACGCGCAATACAAGCTGCAAATTGCAATAGCAGTAAACGTGGTCGATAAAGTTAGAAAGAGAGGCCGTTTTCCGTTCGTACCGTATCGCAATTATTATTATTACCAATAGGTATTTAATGTATTTTATTATCGTGGTTAGTACATAAATGATTTTTAAAATCGATTTTAGTCGTTTTTGTGTTTATACGTACTTAATGTGTTTATGGCTCATCTACATTTCATAATTTTAATTTGTGGGAGGTAAATTAAATAATATCGACACGACGAAACGTTCTATTTCGGCAAATCGTCCTATTGCTTAACTCAACCGTCGCAGCGACGCAGCCCACAGATCGCGTCCTTACTATTGAATATATTATTACCATTTACCACGATAACTGCCGATAATTAGTGTTATAAATAAAACATCCAAATGTGAATCGACTGACCGTATCTATACATGGCTATATATTTATATAAATAAATATAATAATAATAACCTGATTTCGTAACTCTGAACCCATATTGAAAGCTATGTCGCCTACGTGTATAGGTATGCCACTAACCGACAGGTGTGGGTAATTTCTCTCGATATTCCGGTATCGGGTACAATATTTTGAACTTTCGATGTTCGAATGCAAACCATGTGCGAAAAAATTCCTCCTAGTCTATTTATACTACGCGTGTTCTAAGAATACGTCCAATGCAAGTCGCTTATATTTCAGCTTTATATGTAAAAAGCGGTCGATATTTTTTTAATGATATTGGCATAAACGCCTCTCCGAATTTTCAGAAACCGTGCAATTATAATTTGTACAATCAATTACGTAAAATAATAATACAATATAAATTATAATAATATTATGATACATGTACGATTAATAATTACACTCAACGTTAATTTTAAAACCAACAAATATATTTTTAATGGATTTGAACTTAATGATAATGATTTGTATTAATTTTAGGTATTTCAAAAAAATAACATAAGTTTTTAGATTTAAAGTTTATGTATTGATGTCTATAGATGCTGCCCATACTATATAGTAATATATATATAATAATATATATATATATAGTAATAAATAATAATATTTTTCAGCGATAAACCATTGTATGTACATTATTCACTTGATTATTAAATTATTATATTTTTCCATTAGATATTAATCCTATGATATCGATATTTATCAATGCGAGAAATTAAAGATTTCAAATTATTTAGTATATTATGTATTTATTAGTTTTTACTGTGTGTTTATACTTGAACGTCATACGGAGTTGTACAGTAACCCGTTATACCTCAAAGGTTACCTATATTTCGTTAGACACGACTTGAATCTGTAGTTATTTTATTAAATTGCTATACGAGGTCATCACAAAACATCAAATAATTTGTTCAATAAACCAACATTTGTGAATGCAACAATTTTAAATGACTGTATAAATATCCAAGGACTAGAATAACTTTTTTTATTTCAGAATAAAATAGATATCTAGTCTATATTACCTTTAAATACGAAAAATATAATCTATGATAAAATTTACTAAGGGCGTAATTTGAATATAAGAACAAAATATATAATGTGTTATATAGTATTAGGTACAGTTGTACACGTTTTTTATGCGTATACAATGTATACAAATTATATTATAATAATATAATATAATATATTATTATTATTATAATTATTATTATTTTGCATTTCCAAATTTTTACCATATTATAATATTCAGTTATATAACGTATTTTGCACAAATAAAATAATATTGTTTACTGATATCATATATTAGATAAATGTATTTTTCATTATGATTTATAACCCACTTAACTCAACATATTTTATTAAATTAAGTAGGTATTTATTTGTATTTATGAACAATCTAATTACTTACCAATTACTATTTATGTTTTATTAATTTTCTTCGAATTTTATTATTTTTAAAATTTCAAATTAAGTTTTTATAACTAAAACCAAAAATAAATAAATGTAAACCAATAGCTAACCTATATGAATTGATTATTGATTACTATGTATTATACATACGAATAAAAAATAATACAAAATATACACATATTAAACTTAATTATCGTGTTATATATACAATATATACGTTCTGTATAATACTATAATGTGATCATATAGAATTGCAATCAAAACAAATAAGTTACAATTACAAATAGTTATAATACCGCTATTATCCCTTAAAAACATTTAAAATTTAAAATTATTACACAACCATTAGTTTAAAAATATGGTATATTATCAAATAATACTTAACGCAAACTATTGAATATCAAAGTACCTAGCATTAAAACTCTGTATTTTTACTTGTTCTTTTAAGACCAACACATTTTATAATTAAGGTTTGTAAACCAAAAAGCTTAAAAATTCAGAATTTACTACAATATATAGGCATGATTACATAATATATGTATTTAACATTAAATACAATTTAAACTATTTTGTGTACTTGTACGAGTAAATCACTACACATTACGACTCGTGTTATAATATTACGTTATAAAAATGTAACACGTGTAGGTAATTTAATCATTTATATTTTATAATATTGCTTATTATTAATTAATAATAATATATAATTATTTATTATATACACTATAAATTGGCGTTTGACGATAACATTTTCCTTTGATTTAATAATTAAAATATTTAATAACAATACACAGTGATTAATAAAAAACCAATGCACAATACTACAATAGTTAAATAAAATAAAATAAAAATCAATTTAAATTTATGTTACAATGTATATTTATAATTACAATTTCTATCTAGTTTTAAGATAAATTTATATGTTTTTTTTCAAAAAATTCTTTTATCAAATGATCAAAGTTTAATTGTTTGTATTATAAGATAATATTTAATATACTATATGAATATAAATTTTATAAGCTAATAATTTCATATATGAACTAATAAATATCTACCGTCTACTATTGAGTTTTCATTGTTTTCAATTAGTCAAAATATACAATAAAACATTTAATTTTTGTAATATAAATGCATGCTCATTTATTTATTAAAAATAAAAATTTAATTTTAAAAATGTAAAATTAAAGAAGATAAAAATGTTTTTGAAAACAAAACTGCAGTGATGCAATTTATCAATGTATTTTAAATTATAATATACAGTTTCAAATGCTTTGAACGATCATGAACTCGTGTTGTGTATGAATAATATATGAAATACGCTAACAACTATATAATACAACTATAATACTACAATATTATAGTTAGTGGTTACCGTAGGTAGGTACTAGGTAGGTGGGTGAGTACTGAGTACACTATTAATAATGTGTAAGAGATACAATTCCGAATCATTCTTCGTTGTGATAAAAATATATACAACAAAATTAATACGACTAATACGAGTAAATACCTATGTATGTATTAGATATACTCGTATATGACAATGACAATGTTGTAATAGCATATTATACTAATTAGGAATGTCACTATGTAAACTCACTAAATTTTACGGGTAAAAGTAAATTCACGCAAATTTTTTATAATTGTTTTTACTCTACTAAAAACATTTTAAATGTTTTTCAAACATATAATAACAATTATTTAGAAACCTACTCACGTACTATTTCGATAGTCATAACTCATAAGAATACGAATACAGACGTACTGTATGGTTTTTTTACACCTTTTGAAAAGGTAAATGCTGTAAACAATAATATCATTACTCATTAAGTATTTATTTACATACGGTTTGAATTTTAGATAGTGGCGTATTTGAGGAGGGCTGATCAATTTTTGTAAAATATAATTTAAGATTTTTGTAGCAATTTTCATAGACCATAAAAAATTAAAATAATTTTTTCAATTTTCTTGATATTTTGAGGGGGCTGCAGCCTGCCTCCCCCTCATCCCTCCCCCTGGCTACGCCACTGATTTTAGAATATATTCAATATGTAATATTTTATTATTATACATTTTATACTACCTGTATCTTATATTTTAATATTTACTTATTCGTTTATGTAAAACCATAGTTATTTATTTTATCAGTTACAAATGTCATCAATTCATCATATATGGAATAAATTATAACCATTAATTTTAATATTCGTGTGACGCGTGAACAATTTTGGGAATAGGTTTTAGATAGGTAAAATTACAAAAAAATCATTTAAACATTTTTGAAATTTACCGAATTTTATGTAAATTTGACCGGTAAATTCCATGTCTTTACTACGACTGTTGACTAACACAGACTTACTATGTTATACTTTATATTGTTATGTATAGTGTCATATTATCATTATGTGTCATCCTCGTGCTAGACACGGTAATGTGTGGCATATACTACACAGTCCTAAAATTTATACGTTCAATAACAACACGCGTATAACGCCTATGCCGGGTTTCGTGTATTATAATATACAGTAGGTTGTATAAATGTAATGCGTAGTACGGCGGGCCCCAACCGAAGTCGTGTGCACATCTGAATGATGGCACCATAACATTAACAAAATTGGAGGGCGATATTTTTTTTTTCATCCATAACACTACAACGGGTTTACGCTCTGGACGCCGAGAACAGCATATTAATTATCAAATTATTTCACTCGGATTAGCTACAACATTTTAGAAATCACTAGACGCGGTAGACGCGCATACACGATGTTTTACGTGTACCATATATTATTTTAATCAGACTACGATTTATGGGAGCGTAAGAACATTACTAGTTATTACTGATTACTTATTACAGTAGTACAGTACCAATGACGACCAGCCCCTTTCCCTCACCGTGACTATCACGACCATAGTAATCGGAATAATAATAAAAAAAAAAACGATATAATACCTACGTCAGACGACGCGCTTACGAGGTGGTATTATAATTTTTTAATTTATTTAAATAATAAAAAAAAACCAATGCCGCGATGGGAGGGTAAAAGACGCTCTACGCCGCAGCAATATTACTACGGACACGTAATATTATTATTATTATTATTATCATCATCATCACTGTAATGTGTGTTCCCTCTCCGAAGATAAAAATGTGACGTCAACGCAATTGAAGACGAGTGAAAAGGAGAAAAAAAAAATTGAATAGAGTTCTCAGTCGGCCGAAAAACAACAATAAAAGCGACGGCGGCGGCGACGATGACGACGACGACGACGACCACCACAACGTCGAGCGTTTCCGTACGGCGCTGGGAACACGCGGCGGACAGAGGCGGTCGGTAGGTCGGTGTGTACGCCGCCTAAATAAAACGTGCCGGGGCCGCGGACCGGAGGGCGGGACGCGCGGTGTCGCGTATAAAAGGGGACGCGACGGTCGGCCGCGCCGGTAGTGTCGTCGTGCGCCGGTTTCCATCAACACTGCACAACAAGAGCGGTAAGCGCGTTTTGGTGTGTGTATGACGAGTGCGTGAGCGTGTGTGTGCGAGAGAGCGAACAACAACAACAACAGCAGCAGCAGCAGCAGCAGGCCGGTCCGCCGTTACCTTGTGGCGTGTTCAGTTCAGCCAGTCAGTCAGTCGAGAGTCGCGCCCGTGTCCGTTTCGCCGTTGGCTTTGAGCGTCTGTCCCGTTCGCGTTTGCATGTCTTGTGGTGTGTTGGCGTTCGCGCGGTGTGTAGTACAACAGCGACAGAAGACAAATTACATAACAGTCGTCTTAGCCGCAACCGTTTGTTGTTGTTGTCGTCGTGTACCGTCGGGAACGTGTGTCTGTGTAGTCAACAACTGTGTGCGACCGTAACAACGCTCCCGGGATCGAGCGAAATAATAGTAATAATATATTTTATATCGCCGGTCGTTCAAAAGTATTACACGTCGTCCTACGCGTCCCGGTTTTTGTAAATTATTCGTTATTTATTTAGTATTTCGATTTATTATCTTGTGCCCCGTATAAATACCGAGAAAAAACCCGCTGATAATTCGGGGAAAGAAAAAAAAAAGAAACAAGTTGATAAAAGATAATATTATATTTATAGTCATATTTGTTACACGGGCGAAGGAGCGTAATATTATACTACCAATTTTATTTTAATATTACGTTCGTCGACAGATAATATTATTAAGTGCTGTGATATATTGTTTTTTTTAAGTTTAAAATAAATATTTATTCGTTACTAAATTATTTTGTGATCGCGCCGTTAACAAACGTGTATACTATTCACTCCCATAAGTATTATCCACCGATCTTACGCAACGCCGTCATCAACCAAAATGGTCGAGAGTATCATTGAAGAAGAAACCCCCGGACAAACTGAGAGCACCCAAAGTAAGTATATTTTGCTCCTCGGTTACCATGCATAGAAGCACAATGTGTGTATTAAGATTTTAGTTCTAACGTGCATTCCAATTTTTATTGACAGATGTCCAAGATGAAAAAAAGAATGAATCGCTGTCGTTGAGAAAAGAAGAGGCTCGTAACAAGCGCAAGAAGAAGAAGATCACCAACAGCCTCGTGACATCTTGTTTCCAAGGTATGTATGCTCTATGATATGTTGGTATATTGTTCGTTATGATAAAAATTACTAAACAATATTTATTTTCTCAAAATGGTGTTAATTGTTTACCTGACAACCATTTGTAGGTCATTCTCTTTTAATAGTTTTTGTTACGGTTAATAAAACGACTGTACATTTGCCAACATTTTAACGCACAATGACTTGGCCAACCAGTGACTAACAAGAATAAGTTGCTGAGTTTGGTATTTCCTGTAATAAACACTTAATGCTTAAATTTCTATTATTTTTGTTGACGTCTGATTCAATTTGATATTTTGCTTTTATTATAATTTAGTACAAATTAATAAGCTATTAAAACTATACCTAATTGAAAAGTACTGAAGGTTAAAATGTCATCGTTATCTTATTGTTTCATACAGTATCATTTTCTTACTTAAATATTATGCATTTTAAAAATAGCACATTTTACTCCAGAAATAAAATAATATTTATCTTAGTCATTTTGGATTGTAGATTTTTTAAGATAAATAATAACAATAACTACCCAAGTTATTATAAATGTAAATTATCAAATCTTTAAACCTTTGTATTCTCCTGAATTTAATCTGTAATTAATGCGAGTTTAATAATAAGTAGTCAATACTTAATAATTTAATGATGAAATATTGTAATATCATAATATAATGTAAATTAATGATAACTAAATAATATTTTATTTGTTTCTAAACACCATAGCATTTTATATGATAAAAACATTTTTAACTTACAATTTCTATTTCAAAATAAAGAAAAATTATTCTGAAACTAAAATTGTTTAAGCTTTAAAATATAAAAATATATATATTATAATTTGATACAATTTTTTTTATTAAAATCTAATTTTTTTTCAAAACATTTATATTAAAAACACAGTACATTTAAATTTTTTTTTTATTAAACAGAAAATTCATTTTCATAGATATTACCCACGTGTTAATGATAAATAAGTTTTTTGTAACTATTAGATTAATAAAATTGAGTTAATCATAATACATTTATAAATATTATCAGCTGTTGGTTATTTATTATGTATAGAACAATTTATTTATTGATAAATACTTATATTTTATTATGTGATCAACATATTTCAGAGTGCGCATAAAATATTTAATCAAATAGGCATTCAAATTTATAAATTAATCTATGAACTGATAAAAAATACATTTTAAATTGTGTTAAGTACTTGATTCTTATAATATGGTTACTGCCAATTATCAATTCATTTTGTTTTCCCAGATTATATACCTAATTTATTAAATTTTGTTTGTTTATTATTAAATTATTAATAATGTATTATATTTTATTTATTTAGATGCTTATAAATTAACTGGCGAAGTGTTGGGTCAAGGTGCTTATGCATCTGTTCAAACATGCGTAAGTGTGTTAACTGGCTTAGAATTTGCTGTTAAAGTGATTGATAAAATTGCCGAACATGCTCGAGCACGTGTATTCCGGGAAGTTGAAACATTCTACCATTGCCAAGGCCACCCAAACATCATTCAAATGCTTGAATTCTTTGAGGCTGATGACAAATTTTACATGGTGTTTGAAAAGGTGGTAGGTGGACAACTACTTGATAGAATACAACAACGAAAGAGATTCACAGAATGTGAAGCTAGTCTTATTGTCAAAGATTTGGCGAGTGCATTAAATTTTCTACATCAAAAAGGTACTATATAAAATAATAATTTTTGTTTGATTTGTTAAATGTAATTAAATATAATTTTAATTTATTATACAGGCATAGCGCATCGTGATTTGAAACCTGAAAATATACTTTGTGTCGATCCTGTAGCGTTAACTCCTGTTAAGTTATGCGATTTTGATCTTGGATCTGGTATCAAGTTAAATCCAGTTGATGGCAGTGCAACGCCACAATTGTTGACTCCAGTAGGAAGTGCTGATTTCATGGCTCCTGAAGTAGTAGATGCATTTGTTGGGAGTCCAGACTCAAATTACCATTATTATGATAAGCGTTGTGACTTGTGGTCACTTGGAGTAGTGGCATACATACTACTTTGTGGCTATCCACCGTTTTATGGGAATTGTGGCTCCAATTGTGGATGGGAATCAGGAAATGCTTGTCCAGAATGTCAAGTAAGACTATCATAGAATGATGTTAAATAAACAAATTTTTAATGATTAATATTTGTTTTAGGGTTTGCTTTTTATTAGCATTCACGAGGGTCGTTATGAATTTCCAGACCGTGAATGGGCAGACATATCAAGTGAAGCCAAAGATTTGATCAGCAAATTGCTGGTTAAAGAAGCTAGTGCTCGTCCAAGTGCTGCTGAGGTCTTAAATCATCCATGGGTGTTCAGACTACAACAAGAAAAACCCAAAGATCACGAACTAAATACACCAGGTGTTATAAGACGCAACAATAGTGCTCGTGCTCTATCTACATTTGCAGAGTCTGCTATGTCGGCTAATCGAGTGTTCCTGCAGCATTTCAGTTTGTTTTCATCAACTGATGTACCTCTTGCTGCTGCTAAAAGACTTTCACCGCCATCGCATTCCATGATTGTACAGCGTAGGTCACTTGGTAAACCACAATGTTCCAACGAATCAACTGGTGGTAACCGAGCTCCTGCTCAATTACCAATCATTGCATCTCCTAGCGGCTAGAGTTTAACAGGCCACCTCCATTCATTACCTCTCCACTTTTTTATACTAATTAAAATCATTAGAAAACAAAAATTTGGAAATTATTTAAATACAAAATATGAATTGACAATTTTTTTTTTTTTTTTTTAACTAAATAGTCATGTATCTGGTTTTTTTTATAAAGACTAAAATATGCAATAAATATTATAAGATAACAACTTAATGTTTATGTTATAACATAATATATATAAATACAGACTTATTTTTGTACTTTGAAAAAGCTCATAGTCTTCAAAAAAAAAAAAGTAATAATTAAAATTTGTGATAATTCCAATGTTTGGCAACACGTTTTGTATTATGGTGCCATTAATATGTAAACTTTCGGGTATGGTTAACAAAATCAATAAGTTTGTTATTTTTTTTTTCTTATAGAAAACCAACAAGGTACCTATATTAATATATTATATAATTAGACATAGGTTAGTCCGCAAAATATGCGAACATTTACACCAAAACTAATGTCTTATCTAGAATATAGCTCATCAGGTGCCATTTGTTTTTTTTTTTTTTTTTGTTAGTAATGGTATAGAGAAAAAAAAGGCTGTCATGCATAGAGTTTAAGTTAAAAACTTTTGTGTATTTTTTTATGAGAAGTATGGAATGTTTTTTTAAGTAAATTATTTATACAAGCAATGCACGTTAAAAACTATTGTTAATAAAAAAAATTGATTTTTTTTAATATTGTGAAATAAAAACATATTTTTGAAAACCTTTTTACTTAATGCAAAATTGATTTTTTAAAAATTTATATACATAAATGTTTCATTGTGATACTATTGAATTTGAATACATGTCAGCAATTAATGTTAAAAAACTAAATATAAATCGAACCGTTATAATTCCAAAACTGAAAAACTGAAAATAAAACAATTTACAATTTAATTGATTTATGTCTAACTATTATATGAGTAGCTATTATTACTAAATCAAATATTGTCCTATTGGATAATTTTTAACTCATTGATTAGTTGTATTGAACACTATTTCAATCACCTTGTGATTGTAAATTATTGAAATAATAAACCGTATAACTAAATTATTTGTGTACCTTGACATCATATTACAAGAAGAACTTTGAGAAAGTTTGAGAATTAATTTTGATTTATCAAATTATTTAAATTTGACAATGGATAACATATAAGTTCAACTGAAAGTATGATAATATTAATGATGACGTGTCAAGTGATACAGTAAATGATTAGAGTATGAGCAGTCAAAATACATTGACTGATGTCAATCTCAATACATTTAATAATAGTTAAAAATGTATTGAAAATATAAAGGTTTAAATTATACTAAAGCAGTAAAAAAAATTTTTCTAAAAATATATCCTAATCCTAAATAAGATATATAATGAGCCTGTTTGCTTTTAATATATTAATTATATATAATTGCGCCTATGCGCTTAAATATTCTGAGCAGATGAACAGGTTAAAAAGTTAAAAAGCTATACCTACCTACTTCATTATAGTCGTATAATGTATGTGCATGCAGTCAAAATCGTTCTGTACAATTTATACCTAGTTCATTTTTTGCATAGAGCGCAGATTTAAGTCTTATTAAAATCTTATGTCATTCGATTTAAAAATTAATAATTACCTTTACCTATTTACCTACTGTTGTTGGTTCAGTTTTATTAGAATTAAAAATCAATCAAAAATGCTTAGTAGGTAGGTATACTTAACATGTGATATTGAAAAAAATCAATACACGATTGTTTAGACAATATTTTAATTGAATGGATACATTTTATGACAAACGTTCTGTTCAGAATTCTGAATAGCCTAAAATATCTGGGTAAGCACTTGCCAATATTTCCCATGGCTTTCCAGATTAAAATGATTTGCACTTTGCAATCATTATGAAAACAAAAACAAAGTGTTCAGATCTGGGCATCTACAAAAAAACCATTTTACAAATTAATAATAATTATTTATTATTTTACCGTAATATTGATTAATAAATAAGTTATCAACGTGAAATGACTTCCGATCAAGACAAAGTTATATTTTCATTTGTTCTTATTGTTATTTTTTTTTTTTTAATAAACAATATTCCGTTCTGTATATATTTTTTTTTCTGAATCGTAAATATTTCAATAAATAATGAAGAATATAGGTGCATTCAGAATGTATTATAGTTACTATCGGAAAACTTTCACTTAAACTGTATACATTATTCTTCTTTTTTTTTATTAATATTTAAATTTTTATGTTTCGTCAAAAAACTTGACTATTTAATTCAGTGATGGGCAAAGTACGGCCCGCGAAAGTATTTAATCCGGCCCGCCGAGGGTCGAGGGTCCATCGATATGGATAGTATATGGCCTGTATAGTATAGAAGTATAGTATTATATGATATAATTCTGGCCCTCCTCTAGAATTTCTTAAGCTTTGTGACCCCCCATTAAAAAAGTTTGCCCACCACTAATTTAATTGAACATCCCATATATATTTTTTCTTTTAGCAGTTTGAAAAAAAAACTTGAAAAATATTTCGTAGGTAATTAAAAAACAAAAGTATATATGGTTATTATATAATATTAAATATTTAACATTTACAGTTGTAAAGGTTTTAATGCCTAAGGGGAGAAAGGTTAAAGGAGGCTATACGTATATAAATTATAAACAAATTACAAAGGATGTGTACACATTTATAATTTTTTTTTTAAAGTGTTCTACTTTTATATTAAAGTTGTATTACGTATTTACGTACTAATTATAATATCTTCTTTCCTCACAAAATTTAAATTATATAGAGCGGCAAGAATACGTATATCCCCGGCTAGTTTTAGAGCCGAAAATATACGTTAGGTTTGTCTAACCTAACCTAGTAAAGTAGTAAAAATTGAAATTTTCGAAATTTCTTTTTTAGAAATATAAAGAATGCGGTACGGGCGCACGGCCATGAATATGCTAGCTTAATTTTGAAATTCACACTAATGCTCTACAAAATTATCTTTCGTAAAATGACTTAGAATAAAAAATATGTGGAAACGATCAGCAATAGATATAGACCCATATCGATTTTAAAAATTAACTTTTAAGAAATCTTTTTCTTAGCAAATATAAAGCACTCACCTTTACCGTAAACATACATGTCTAAATTTTAAAATTAGCAAGACATTCTTTCCCCTCAAAATTACACGGAGTGGACAGCAATACGTATTTCCAGTCCTATCACTCCTATCCAGTGGTGTATCCAAGATTTATTTTACGGAGATGTTTTAAAATTGAATAGACTTATGGTAGGAGGGGGCAAGTTCATCAATAACCTCTGCTCTATATATAGGTATATCTCTATGGATATCCATTAATGCTATGCCGTTCACTATTCAGCCCGTTTTCTCCAACGGTATTTCTCAAATAACTTAAGTCTATGGAGTGTTGGATAAGGAGCGTACACTCTCAGATGTAGTGCCAAGGATCTACCGATATAACCAATAGCCTGTGAATCGTAGGGAAAATAATAGAACTACAATTTATTATAAATGGTTATTTTTTGCACTTGTATAGAGAAAATTACACTGAGTAAGTTTAGAAATTAACTAGAAAGTTAGTAGATATAACAAAATAGGGGGGTGTTCAAACACCCATATCACCCCCTCCCCCCTAAAAACGCCCTTTCTCTTATCCTATAAATAATTAATAATTGCGCAAATGTATGTCATGAACTACTATATTTTCCGTATTATTATATGTGTGGATGTGTGGATGTGTGATGTGTCTTAGTGTCTATATATGCACACGTTAAGTATTATAGAGCACGTGCAATGGTTAATGGTAAAAAAACACTTATTAAATGTGGAAAACAGGTAGGTACCTACACAATATTATATAAATAAACTTGAGTGTATAAATGTATAATCACTTATCAGAAAATTGTTATTCAGTAGTTATTCCAAAAAACAACACTGTTTACGCTCGAAACATTTCTTACACAATTATTATACATTTAGTCATTTACAAATAACCCCTTAAAAATGATGTGTTCTGGTTATAAATAAAAAATTGGCAAACTGCAAACATGCGTGTGTGTCTGGCGGGCTACGGCGCTGAAATACATTTCGCAGAAGCAGATCGGCGGCAAAAATATGTACGATAGAACAACAAAAAATATGAATAACTTTAAATACCTGTCATGACTATTTAATCTAATCGCAATGATATTAATAAATGTATCATGGACCAGTAGTTCGTGTACTTATGACTTATCGACTTGTGCAGCTATGTAAGTACTGTAAGTATAATGTAAATTATTATACTTACTCGTATTATGATACAACAATAATTGTTGATCAACGATCCGTTAAAAAAAATGAATATAATACAAAATCATATTAGTTTTTATATCATACCATCAGGTGGTACGGGGGACGTCGTCCCTCCCCGTGTGTTAGCTATAATAAGTTGAATTTATTAGCAATATTAGCATTTTTAAACTTTTTAAATTTTGAGGATTTCCCACTTCCCTGGTGCGATGGCGGCGGCGGCAATGCGGAATCGGCGTATCCGGTGCGATGGCGTTTTAAAATAAATGATTACGGCCACGCCATCTAGCAAGTGAAGCGAGCGGCAGTCGTAGACGGTCGGTTCGCTCACGACAAAGAAAACGATTTCACGTAGACGGCGTTGCAGTTTTATAACACGCCCGGACGTACAAACCAAAAATGTATGGTTATAGAGTTCTACGCGTGGACGACATTAAACATAAACGCACGCGACCTACAAGACGCAAATAGACGACGACGGAGGGGATAGCTGATATTCAATGTCTTCCTGTGTGATAGTATTATGTTCCGCACACACGACACTCGAATTGATCAACAAACGAATGGTCCGAGTGGCGGCGCGCGATTAACATGCATTGTTTTGGCGCTCCAAAGTCCACGTCCCCGAGTCGCGTTGCCGTAAATCATTAAATCAATGTGATTAATTATAGCGGTTCGATAATAAAAATGATCAAATTAATAGATTTTATCGGAACGGTTGTTTGTATTTATTTGCTTATTGGTTTTGTGTACATTTCACAAAATAAATAACAGTCAAATGAGCCGCAATCAGTTTCTATTCCTGTGCGGCACGGCTGTTGTTTATTGAGGACATTTTTGCGCTGTTGGAAACACATTTTCGTGTTGATAACGTTATAATGATATTACCGGGCGAGGAGGTTGGTGAAATGGTTCGAAATGGTTTGATTTTTCAAAAACCACCTATTCCGTAATTCCGTGGGAATTACACGTATGTCAGTGGAGTGATTTTCAGATTTTAAACATTGCTCATTCAATTATTATACCAGTTATAGGTACTATTTTAAAGATTATTTTTCGGAAATGGATTACCTTTACCCATACGTGTTGCTTACATCGAACATAATAATATGGTTGCCAGCTTTTATGATTTCAACAAAAACTGGACACACCTATTGAAAACCTTTTTTCTTTTTTTTATTCTAAGCCGTTTGATATAACTTGGCAAATACATTTGACGTCCGATCGAAAGGTATAACTAAGGCACTATAAAGGTCTCTAGTGCTCTAGTATAACTGTACATGCACTAGACAGTGGTCAGGTACAACTGCCCTATGCCCGTACATCTGAAGTCTGAACTGTACAGGTAAAACCTTTCCCATGAACCTGTAGTATCCTGTACACGATGTAGGCAAAACCTGCATAAAACCTGTGCAGGTTTTACCTACATTGTGGTCCTGTACTATTCGGTATAATATACTATTTATATGTATATGCGGGCCTTAATTTCTTTCCATTCAATTCTACCGATAGTTATTTCACAAATCGTCGGCTACTCGAATCTACTCTTTATAATGGAATATTTGAAGTACAATATTAGATTGTATTGTAATTAAACGTATTAATTCAATTTTCTGTCGTTCTATACAATATTGTAGTTCATAAAATTGACTTATATATTCTATATTTCATAGTGAACACTGAACTGCAATAATAATAATTTATTGTTCCCACAAAACATATATCTAAATACAATTTGACGACCGTTTTTGCTGATCAAAATAACATAAAATTGAGGACATTTGAACATTTCGAATAAAATTGATTTACCTATAAAAGAAAAATGTTAAAATCTAACTTTAAATCCGTCCATATATTTTATAAACGAGTTAATAGCATTTAAATTATATTATTAAAATACCTAAAATCTCAGAATCTATTGAAAAGTAATATTATTTATTTTTTAAATAAAACAAGGGAGGGGGCTGATGGACCTTGAGTACAGAGGCCCGGCTATTTTAAAAGCTGGTGGGCCCATTGAAATTTATTTGTAATTTTTAAAAAGTTTTATATAGGCCCTGCCTATATTAAACGTTTGATTAACATCGATAATTTAATCTTATTTTAATATCATTCGATTAATAATACAAAAATATCTATTAGTTATTAGTACTTATAACAATTTATTTCGTGTGGAAATCAATCTGTTTGTTTTATTTATGGCTGACAATGATTTAATTTACATAGACATTCATAACAACAAGTGTGATTTTTCAAATATTTTCAAGTTTGCGGTTCAAAGAATAAATATTTCAATAAATATTTATGATTTGAAAACTATATTATACTTATGTAAATATACAATTATTGAATTATATCTTGACTCACACATGTAGCTTGTAGACACTATGTAAAGCGCTACACAAGTGTGTTACATTTTTCACTTAGCATAGATACATTTACCTAAAACCTATACACGGCCTGTCAGGCTAGCCATGAGCGCAACTAGGGTAAAATGTATGGGAGTGCTACAACCTATAGTACAACATGAGTGCCCCCCCCATTATTTATGATAAATAAAATTATTATACACAAAACAAAATTTAATATAGTATAGCATATAATATCATAATACTCATATATTGTTATAATAAATTCATTTTTCTGTTATTAGTTAATGCAAATTTCTTTAAAATGTTTTCAGTATTAAAATTATGTTATTAAATTCTCTTTCAATACATATTCAAGCTATATTTTTAAAACGATTTTGTTGCATTCTTGTTAGAAGCCAATTTTTTACTCTTCGCATTACAGAAAAAGATCTTTAACAGGCAATTGTTAACTGCAAGGATCTAACAGTTATGATCATTTTAAAATGTACAGTTTCAAAAAGATCATAACTTACTTAAAAATAATAATATCATTAAAAAGCTACGTGGAGCCCTGGATTATAATCCTACCTTTAAATTGTATAATAGGTATAGGTAAATTCACTCTAATATCAAAACTAACAGTACAATACTGAAACTGGTGAATGTAAATTTGCCATGTCGACATGTCGTACGTGTGTAAGACGGAGACAACACATGCGGGTACTACGTCCTCTAAAATATAAAACCTATTGATTCTACGTATTTGTGTATACTGTATGCCTTACAGCCTACAATAATAAACGCAATTGAAGTTTCCATTTATAATATTTTGATAAATTATCAATTTTACTGGTCAATACTCGTAAATTATTAATTATCAAATCAGAAATCTTACAAATATTATAAAAAAACAGTAAAGAAAATTTGGGAATGCTAAGCACTCCCAAGCTCCCCTCTAATTGCGCCCATGGGCCTAACTAGCTAGCTATAACAATTGTTATGCTGTAGAAATTCACATCACAGCGAAAAATGATTCCCAAATACAGTACTTGACTACTTCTAATACAATTTGTTCAGATTAGAATATAGCTGAAGAACATTTTAAAAAATATGCATATTTATCAGTACAGGCACGTATCCAGGAGGATTTGAGTGTTCAAACATCCTCCGAAATACTTTCAAAAAATACTTATTTTTCGACATAGCTATGTAAAATACAATTTCGAATTCGTTTTATTAATTATATTGTGTAAGATCTGACTAATGACGTTCATGTTCCACATAACACATGTATTTAGAATCCTTATACTTAATTAGTTTATATCCTTGCTGTTTACCGTATCTGTCCGAATTATATTTACAATTAATAAAATTCACCGTTTTAAATGTATAGTATAGTACGATGACTACGATGTTTCAACAATTTATTGATACATTATAAAATACGTATTTGGTATTTATAGCGCATACAAGTCGATTCATCGACCATGAACATGCTTATATAACTCTATGTCTCTATGTACAAAAACGAATCATCTGTTAAGTATACATAAATATTATACATTAAAGATTTTATCAGTCGACAGTCATTATTTCGTTAATTAGGTAATACATCATGAAATATTATATTCTTGAAAATATAAAAAAAAGAAGAAGCAATATTCTTTTGTATAAACAACGCATTTTATTAACATTTTTAACAAATAAAAAAAACCTGGCTTACTGACTCACGCAGAAAAATACATTTTCCGTCCCACGTTTAAGAATCAAAGGATCAAAGAATCGCCGTCTGATGTAATAGTATTATATTGCATGATAATGAATAGTTATAGTTGTACGAAAAATTTATGTTTAATACTTTTAGAAGGAAAGAAATGAAAGAATAATATGTTAGACGCGTACCTATTCTTCGTAACAATAACACTACAGTAATGAATAAACTGTGCGACAGAAACAAATATTATGCATTTCAACGCTATACACATAGTTGTCAATAGCAGCAGTAACCAGCAATAGATGTTTATAGTTATCGTAGCCGAAATACATTTGAATTCTAATAGAATAGAAGCTCGATTAATCGCCAGTATCAGGACTAGAGTCTTGACGGATAATCGAAAAGACGGTTTAACGAGAAACAAACATTTCTTTTAAACATACAGCATACATATTATCAATTATCAGTGGCGCCGATCCTTTTTTGAATCCTGTTTGAAGGAACCACTTACCCACCCACCAAAGCCTGATTAAAGGAGAGGGGTATAAGATATCTTCTCTACATCGTGCCTGCTTACTGCGTTAAATGTATTTTGCTTATCTGTTGTCTACTTCTTTGTATTTACTACTTAGTATTTACAAACTACAATTATATCAAATATATTTATCAAAAAAAATTACTCACGACCCATTAAAAAGTTTTAGGGTATTTACTCCACTTGCCATATGTGATCGGCGCCCACTGTCAATTATCATAATTTATTATACATGTATAATCAATGATATTATTTATCTATTTTTGAAATGAGATAATTCATTCTTACATATTTCCATAATCGTTTTTTTAGTTGGTAGTCAATTTAATTTACTCATTAATTATGTAAATCTATACTATATTAAGTAAATTAATAATAATAATAATAATATAAATAATAACCATTCAAACCATTATTACTTGATAACTTGGTATGGTATTACTATTCATACAACTCTCAAAATAGTTGATAAAGCAATATAAATAATGAAACTCATTTTTATTTTCATTATATATTCTAATATGAATTATAAGTTTAAATTTTTACATCACTATGAAATGTAATTAAATATAAATCTGTGTGCTGTCATATTGCCTAAAAACCTTTGTCAATAAAAGCATATTGACATTTCCTAAATAATATTCTTACCTTTAAATTTGATAATAGGTAAATTTACTCTAATATTAGGGCTATCATTAAACATTAAGTTGCTAAAATTAAATGTATGATTATATTATTATATTATATTATATTAAATATATATAGATGATGACAATAAATTAAGATTCAAAGTAACATATAATAGGTAATATAAGTATAAATGCTTGCTGATTATTGTTATTTATTTAAAGAAATAGAATTATTATGAAAGAACTTCCTAATTATAGATTTGATTTGAATAGAAATAATAATAGCTGTGTCTTATATTCTTATCGTTAAGTTAGCTGAACAGCGAAACTAGTTACCTAATTTTAAGTACCTATTACAATTATTGTGAAGTGAACCTTAAACTATACGAAATGGAAATAAGAACTTTAATTAGGTATGTATAAAATATTGTCAGTTTGAAATAGATACGTATTTATTATTTTATAATTGAAATCACTTTAATCACTAATGAGAAACAATACATTTTTATTGAATTATTATGTGAATTTACATATAAAATACCTGTTATCAAAAATTAAAAGCTTTTAATCTTAACTGGAAGAGTGCTTCACTAATAATTATATATTAAAAGATTGGCATAATAAAAATCAGCGTTCCAATCGAGATTGATTAAATAACGCAAGTCAGGTAACATACTAACATACTAATTTTTATTCTAAGAAATTAAAAAAAAATATTATTTGCTCTAACTTAGTCAATTTTCATTAAATTTTTTTTTAACTATTTAAAAAACATTTTTGAAATTTTTGAAAAAAAAAAATTTAAAACTAATGCCATTCAATCAGAATTTTCATACTCATTATACAGTAAAAAAAAAAAACCGCATTTAAATAAATTGATTTTCCACGGAGATACTAAGGATGATACGGGACTTTTGGGTCATACTATATTACTATATTATAACGGAATGTCGTCCCATCTTTTAAAACAGTAATATATTTTATTATTTTTACTACCTACCTAATTAATATTAGTCTTCTTTAAGTTTTGGTTCTATTTAATTTTACCCTTCATAGAAAACTTTTATATTTTTATACATCGTACCAACAACCGACAGATGACAATAATATACCAAAAAAAAAATTGAATTGTTTATAATAATTATTAAGGATTATGCTATTTTAGATTTATAGAATTCATAATTTTATTCGTATTAGGTGGGATTCTCTCGATTTGTTTACTTGCCACGTATCAAAAATTACAATAGTGGTACTATACTGAATACTAGTAGCAGTGGCGCCGATCCTTTTTTAAACCACAGGGGTAAACCCTGTTTGAGGGTACCACTTACCCACCCACTCGAGCCTGATTAAGGGAGGAGGGTATAAGATATCTTTTCTACATCGTGTCTGCTTAATGCATTAAATGCATTTTGCTTATCTGTTATCTACTTCTTTGTATTTACTACTAAGTATTTACAAACTACAATTATATCAAAAAAAATTACTCACAACCCATTAAAAAGTTCTGGGGTATTTACCCCACCCCACTTGCCATACGTGATCGGCGCCACTCACTAGTAGGTACGACACGACCACAATACCATATACGAGTCACAGACCCAATACATGTATCAGTGACCAAAATCTTAACAGTATAGTCTCAATAGGTAACTCCCTCCGCCCATGTGATGCTCGTCAGATTTATATCAATGAGGTAATAACAATAAATTGTTTGTACTTAACAACAGAGGTACCACATTATGCTATTATGTGTTTATGTCTTTATCGTTATAATATAGTATCCTTTCATCAGATATATGAATGTAATGCAAGCCACAACGCATTTTAAGTGAAGTAAAAATTACGAGGCACAACCGTTCGCGTTGTTCTTTTGTAAAATATTATTTTTTAACATAATTTTGTTGCATACTAAAATTAGATATTTTAAATAAGAATGGAATACATAATGAAAAAAAGTTATGGTCTAAATAACAAACAATACAAAAAAAGTAGAACCTTAACACACAAACCTATACAGTAGATATATAGATCTATAACCGACAACTGATAATAATGAATAAAATTCACTCACTGCAGCAGCACCTCTAAATAATGCTGAAAAAAAATAATTATCTAATATATTGATACATAACTCAAAAATACTTATCTACTAGTTATATCTTATATACTATTACAAATTACAATGTCTTGGTGTATTTTACTTCAAAGCATTACCGGACGAAACTATATTTATAATGCATAAACGTACTTTCAAGTATATGTTATACTAATAGCGCTTACCATACGTATCTACGAGTGTAGTCAGTCATATTATATATTCCAGTGGGTCTTTGGTCTTATTTTTGTATTACATTCATAGTTATATACTTATAAGGATCGCATAAGCGTAGGCGCATAGTCAAAACGTAACTTCACTACCTATCAATCTTAATGGTAAGACAATTGTTTGTTTTGTCATGAGTTTGTTTTAATTGTTCAGAAATTTGTTCAAAAATTAAAATATTGCAATTAACTCACCAGAAAACTATAAATGATGCTTATGTTATGTATTGTACGCATATTAAACATGAAATGAACATTGATGAATGGAGATACCTTCAAGGCTTCTAATTTTATAATAAGTCAATAATTCACTCTATTTTTAAAAATTACTACACAACATTTTAAATTTTAAATAGTAATTCGGTGTATTGTAGGTTTATAAGACGGAGACTACACACACGGATACGTGATAAATAAAATAAATAATACAATATTGAATACATACTTTGCATACGGAACCCATCCCTTTTATGTTATAGGGATACACCAATAAAATGTTAAACATAACTTTATTATTCAATGCAATATCATTTAACTATGGACTGAGTATGGAGTGAAATATAGAAGTATTTATTATAAAAATAATATACATACTCATAAAACTGTACTTATTGTATTCGTACACGTATGATAACATAAAGAATATAATTTGTATAATGCCACACAAAAATGCATTTATTATAAAAATATATCAATACATACATAGTAGGTAGCAGATCTAAATGTAAATAGTAGTCTATGGGTTTTTTAATAAATATTTAATAATAATAAATTGTATACCACATTTCTACCAAACACCTCAATTGGCTGATTGGAGCACAATCCTATAAACATTATAATGGGTACATTGCGTATCGATTATTAATTTAATTCGTCTGTGTAGTGTTAAAGCATAAGTTACAAGCGTTGAATGTATTGCGTTTACAACGATGTATTTTTTTTAATGCCTTAATATACATAAATATGTGATTAAAATTGTCTATTCAATCAATAAAAATTAACCAGTTTTTTATGATAAGCAATTATACATTATATTCAAATATTTTGTTCCTCCTCACTACAAATTGCATTAAGGACGCTTTTGCCTAGAAAACCTAATATGTCCGCATGCATATTATTACACCATAATGAAAATTGCCTGAAAAATATGTTTACTGAATTATAATTTTCGTGCTTATACGATTTTCCCAGTTATTTTTGTTTGTACATTTTTAATGTTTATTTTTTAACGATCAATTAAGCATAATATGATATAGCAGCCTTTTAAATGTATTTTCAATAATAACTAATCTGCTATTTAAATATATAATGTTATTATTTTATCGTAACAGTAACGGTTGAATTTAAGCTTGAAAAAAAAACACAGTGTAACACTATAACGACTTAAGATAAATTATGTTGTGATTGTCTGGTTCATTAGAGGTTTTCAATTGTTTAGTTATTTTGTCAGGAACAATTATTATAAAATAATCAAAGTATAAAATATTATATGATTCTCTAAGTTTAGTAGATAGGCGTCTTAAAACAATAAATACAACATGTAATTACTTTCCAGTTGGTATTTTTTTTTTAAGTATTTCTAATTTTAATCATGCGCGTAATATAACGAATGTAAATATTGAATAATAATCTTATACGAATGCAACTTTTTGAGATATTTTAATTTATAACATTCTTAGCGGTGTAAAAAAGTATCCATTTAGATTATACTCCTATAATAGTGAATACGAATTGCTAGACTGAATTTTATAAAGTATTTAAAATTCAGAACAATGAGATAATTATTATAGTATTCATCAATGTTTTCAATTTCAAATGACATTAACGTTTTTCAACAGTACAATTTTCAATAATTTATATCATATTTGTAATTTTTTTTTGCAACAATTAAAAATAGGGCTACACTTCTTACTCTCTTCGATTAATAATGTCGTGCAAAAGGTTTCTAGAAAACTAATTTAACTAGCACTCCGAGTGTAATTATTTAATTGTATGATTAAATGTTTTTACTTTAAAACATTAAATATATCAATAAATGAATGTTATAAAAAGTTAAAATATTATATGTATTTATTTTATGTAAATATATAATATAACAAAATTATTTGACACAGTAAAAATGTACTTCAAAAATTTAAAATTATTTATTGTTACTTATTAATTATAAATAAAATTATTGTTTACTGTAAGATATTACCCTATGTTTATAAATATTTTGTTAAACGTACTGGAATAGTATCTATAAAATATAAACATTTTTAAATTAAGACCAACTGTAATTGATATCGTTATACGCACTTAAATCCGCGAGGTTATTAATGTTTTTAATTATTGTACTCGTATATCAGTATCTCCTTCCGTCAATATATATACTTGTGAAAATTGGCATGATTTTTAAGCCTATCATATTTTATAAGACTGTTCTAAAGTATATATATAAATATATTATATTCCGAATGATTTAAACCGACTGACCGGTAGTGACTTGAAGAATGACACCACACAACAAATATAAAATTAAGCGCAGGATACAGATGCGCCTGTGCACGTGCATTGCATTAAGTGTATAATAATAATAATAATAATAATAAGATGAAGTGCAGCGGCGAGAGAAAAAAATATTTGGCCGATCACCACTCGAGCTCGGCTTCGGACAGTTGCTGTTTACTCCACACGTAAATGCCGCCCCGCTCCAGGAAAGCCTTTTCGTCGAAACCGGAACCGCGGAGCGCTTGCTGGACGCCAACGTCGAGCAGGGACGCGGACGGCTCCTTCTTGCCGTTGCGGCAGTTGAGAAACCGCATGTACTCGTCCAGGATCAGGTAGCTGTCCCGCATCGCGTCGTTGTTCTCCGGCACCAGCGTCCGGACCTCGGCGTGCCGGCGCAAGAACCCGTCGAACTGTTCGTCGGTGACGTAGAACCGGGCGGCGTCGCGCATCGCGCCCTCGCCCGCGTTCTCGCCCTCCAGCAACAGGCATTGGAACACCTTCCACCGGACCGGCCGCAGCCGTTCGATGTGTTCGGTGAACACCTCGTTCACGTTGTACGTGTTCACCACCGTGTTGATCTTGAACGCGATCTTGTACTGTCCGCACCACTCGCGCACCTCGTACAGCTTCGCCACGTGATCCGTTCGGCCGCCCTGCCGGCGGCCGATCTCCCGGTTCGTGTCGGCGTCGAACGAGTCGCACGACACGGCCAGCATGTCTACGTACTCGCCGTACCGGATCATCCATTTCTCCCGGATCAGGCTACCGTTGCTCACTATGGACACGCTGATGCCCGCCCACCGCAGCTCCGTCTTACAGTACCGGATGAGTTCGCCCATGAACCGGCCGCCGTCCCGGACGAACGGCTCGCCTCCCGAAAAGTTCAGCTTCTTCATGCCGGCCGCCGCCAGCATTTTCAGCCCGCGCTTCGCCTCGTCCAGCGACAGCACGAACGACGTCTTGGCCGTGTGAAAGCAAAAGCCGCAGCTGTAGTTGCACTGGCGCGTGAAGTGATAGTTTACGCTGAGCGGCACCGCGGGATCGGCCGCGCCCGCGTCCCCGTTGCACGCGACGGCCGGAGTCGCGACCACGGACGCCAAAGCCCGGCGCACCGCGGACGCCAAAGCCCGGCGCACCGCGTCCCACGTGTACCTCAGCGTGTTGACAAACTGCAGTTTCGACGCGACAAAGGCCATCGTACGTGCGTGTGGTTCGTCGCTGCAGTGAATGATCGAGAACGTTCTCGAGTGCAGCCGAACGCTGTACGAATACCATAGACCACAGTTCTCAATGATTGTCGTCGGCGTGAGAAGTAGTCGAGCAATGAGTGGGGAGCAGCGGCCGCAGATTAATCACGTTCTCACGGAACGATTTCATCGATGACGGCGGATGGAGAAAGGGAAAGGAAGGGTTCACCAGTAAAATTGTAAATACGTATACAATGAACAGTGGCGTATTTAGCATTTTGTCAAGGGGGGGGATATACGTTGGCAAATATATATTTCCTCGACAGGGTACAACCACTGTTTCTCAAAAATGTCAAACATTTATATACATTTTATCAATAAGTACCTATACATAAATGTATAAATCTGTTCTTTTGTTTTGAACATTTATTACTTATAGGTAATTATTTTTTTATAAAATGGAGTAAACTATGAGAATACAATATATATGTATAGTACATATTGATAAATATACAAATTTATACGAGTATGTAAGACGAAATCAGTAAAAAATAGTTTACCTGTCAGTGCTCCGAACTTAAGGGTCTCAGGGTCTCCTCAATGCATCTACTAAAGAAGGGCCCTTATTTTGGTACTTAACCCGGAGCCTAGGCCAAGTAAAGGCCGTTTAAAAAAATAGTTTGCCTAGGTGGAAGTTTGGTACTGGCACTAGCGCGAGTGTTCAACTATAATGAGTAGTGAATTATTATGCTGGATTAAAAATAAAATGTAAAACTCGTATTTTATTGTTCAAGATTGATTATTATTTCATACTTGTATTTCATTTAATTATTGGAATTTATTGTTTAGAATTCCTATTTATATATGCATGCATTCGCCCTGCAATTTGTTTTGAAACAGCGACCAAAAGCAAACGCTTATTATTAATCATGATAATAGCCGGATCGTCATTGACAATAATAACGATTTATGAATTAGGATACGAATTGTTTTCAATCATTTACATATTTAGGCATTTAGCAGTGTCGTTTATGGACTACGGGCATCAACCATAATATTTCCAAGTTCTTAATATATTAATATTCAATATTATAATAAAGTGTAGCGTTTTCAATAATTTTATTCTGTATTTCTATAATATACCTATGAAATTATTAAACCTACCAGTAAAAAAGAGACCGAGGGGGGGACCTATCCCCCCATATCCCTCCCACCGTAAATACGCCACTGACAATGAATAAGTGTAATTAAGTTATAGTAGTTCCTTCTTTAACGCCACCTGATGGGAAACTTGAGAAATGACTGCCAGCTGATTAGGAACATTTTGATATTTCTAACTTAAGCAACAATAATACCGTAGTTTTGTCAACACATCATCGTGGTATGAATGGAATGACTATATTATATTATATTATATTATATTATATACTATAGAATAGTTTATTTTAATTACGTTTAATATTCAGCTATATTTGAAAAAGATTTTTTTTTTCATATTGTTTTATTGGACTCAAAAATTTAAAAACTTTCAGATTCGAAGCAATAAATCAATAAATGCATTAGTTTTATGATGATGCACGACGTGTTTTTTACTTTTGTGCATGAAGGAACTTTTTGTAGAAAAAAGCTATTATTTTTATCTTTGAAGGTGTCTTGTGGTTTCAGGTAGAAAATTGGATCAAGTTGGTACTTTGGGGGCTTAATGGTAAAAATTCATGGTACATTTTTTTTTGTTATTTTAAAAAATTTAAAAAAAAAGGATTTTAACGCAAAATAAATTTTCGACAAAATTGACTTTATTTTTTACTCGAATACGAATAACTAATAAACTATATACTTGAAATTATCATCAAATATATAATATGTATCATATATATTATATTCTTTGTCTATTAAACATTTTGAGTATTTTTGAACTATTTATAGACATGAGAAATTTTCAATTTTTAATTTTTTTATGCCAACTTCCTCATAATAAGTTATTTATTTCTCAATTAAAATTATCAAAAATGTATAGTCATAATATATTTTTTTTATAAGCATTTAAAGTTTAATTTTAATAAAATTCATATATTTAGCGAAAATTGGCAAATTATTTTGTAGTTAGAAATTCATTTATAATTTTGTTTATACGGCTAAGATTTTATAATTTAATATAGGTATATCCCGTATATCAACCTAAATATAAAAATAAAATCTATATATATCCAATTTAGATTTTTAGAGCATTTTAAGTTAAAATAATTATTTCTCCTCAAACAGATTTTGATATTTTACTATATTAAAAAAAAAAATAACAGTAAATACTTAAAATTTTCACCAAATGATTATAAATATTATAATATTATCATTTTCATTATAGGTACGATAAAATTTTCAACATTTTTAAACTTATTAACCCATATTTATAGCAGAAGAAATTATTTTAAGTTTTGGTTTAATTTACTTAACGATAAAAAAATGTTGACTGGGTAAGAAAATCCAATACATCCCATAAAAATTGCTTTTATACATATCTGTATAAAAATATTGAAAATACATAATAACAATAAGCAAACTTTTTTTTATTTGCATTTGATATTATATAATATGTATTTTGACGAAATTACTTATCTAAACGATAAAGAACGATGTTAATTATTTAATTTTAACATCTTGAGAATTTAAGACTTTATATTCGTATTTATGAATTTACTATTAATTATTAAATTGCTCAACGTTTTTGATTTATTTTAAGATAATAATTATATTTTATACTATATGAACTTATTTTTACTCTCTTATGGTATTTACATAAATCTTGTATTATTCATTAATACTAAATATAAATAATTAATAAAGTAATAACCATTAATATTCAGGTTAATATTAATAAATATGGTTGTTTAGTTTTAGTATATTAATATAACAAAACTTATGAGTTTAAGAGTCCTGTCTTACAAATTGTTTATCTCCTCCCATAAAAAAAAATAATAATAAAAGTGAAAATTTCACTCTGAAATATTTATATATTTATGATGAAATATCAATTCTTAACACGAATGCGCAACAGATTTCGAAAAGTTCCGCTTTTTAAAAAAATAAATAAATAAACTAAGAAAATTGGAATGAGATTAACAGTTTTATTAAAGGCATTCGAGTCCTTATCATTTAATATTATACAATATATCTACATATTTATCTACATATACATTTTATAAATCTCTTCATTATACTTATCTATTATTATTTTAAAATAGCAATTCATGGCAGTATAGTCACAACAAACAATAAAATATGATATTTTAAATATTTGGTCATTGTATAACATTATCTATATAGCTGTTACTAGACCATAACCTTGATATTTAATTTAATGTTATTGGCTATTCTAAATATTTTAGGATTTATTTTTATAATAGTTAACTATAATTATAATTTTAAGAAATAATGTATAATTAGACAATTCAAAAAATCAAATGATATAATTGGATTTTATTTTAAGAAAATACTTATGGTATTTAGTATTTACTTACCTATTAATTGGTTATAAAATGAATATTTAATAGTATTGTTATTATTAAACAACAATAGTTAAAACTCAGGATTTGTATATAATATACGTAAATAATGGATATTTAAAAGTGCCAAGTAGGAAAACAATAACTTATGCATTTATCCAATAGACATAACATATTTAATAATTTTTGATTTTATTGGTTTTAGTTAATCAAGAAAATACATTTTTTTTATACTTTACATTACTACATTTTATTTTACAGAACATTACATACTTTATAAATTTAAAATGCATGAAATTACACCTTCTTATTGTACTTAATGTACTATTGTCTTTTATATATTATGAGAAAATAAATTATAAATTTAATTCTATTAAATTAACCAGACACAATCATCTATTTTTTTCTTTTATCGAGCTTTCACTGTGAATTTTTAGAATACAAAAGTATATCACTATCTGCAATAACACTAATAATTAAAAATCAAAATACTACACTAGATTATTTAACATACACAAACCTCTTCGTGTATTACACTTTACACGTATCAATAAATGTACTAATAACTAATACATAAAAAAAAACACTATTGATATGTTTATAAAATGATTTGCCTAAGAAATATAAAATAAATTAAATCTATAAACAAATAACTGTATTAGATAAAGAAACAGTGTCCAATTGAAACTGACAGTCGGTGGTGTTCATTGCCTAAAAATTATATAATTGTTAGAATTATAATTCTCGTTAACAAACATTTTAAACTCGAATTACTTATTTACTTACATCATCGTCCCGGGATTTGACTTATAGAACACAGTGGCCACATTTACAAATCCCAAAATTTGAGCCACTGTGTCGACGATAGGCTGTTCGCATTGTTTTTCTTCTATTGCTTACTCTTCTTTAGGCAGTGGTGGCAACGCCTGGTATCCGCCTTTCTGGCTCGGTGGCTAGAAAATAGAAATACATAAATTATTAAAAAATGCTCAACGTTCATTATCAAATAAATATGTAGTGGTGCACAGTGTGACCCTGACTTACACTGGTAACATCCTGAAACATAAATTATACGTTATTCCTTTTCATAATAATTAATATATATTAGTTAACATTTATTTTCATTTACTTACGTCAACGATTTTTATTTTTAGCAACTTTGCCCTAATGGACATTACGAACACGGTGTTTTGGTAATTCATTTGTTATTTGATTCTGATCAATTACTTTGAGTTCTAAAACAAATAAAAGTTATAATTTAATACTTGATCTTTTGCAAACCATATAATATAATGTGGTATAAGGCCGTATTCCTTCCGTGGTTAAGTTTCGATATTTAACTCTGAAAATGGTTGCTGGTGATAAATTTAATCTAGTTGATATTTTGAGTGGTCGAAAGTAAAAATTCTCCAATAGTTTTCATAATAAAAAATAATTGTGAAAAACGGAAAAAAAATAAGGAAAATCCTGATTTTTACATTGCATCAGTTTTTGACAAAATTAGTAGTATATCTTTGAATATTCACAGCACTTTTCAGCAGGAAGATTTAAAAAATGTGAGCGAGTAACTCTTCCTCAACACTATTATTTTTATGCTTAATACAAAATCATAATAATTCTAAATCTACATCTTACTCAAACTTGTTCACACCTTTTTCCAAAATTATCATAGTTTTGTATTGCACGGGAAAATAAATGGTGTTGAGTGGGATATACTACCTAAAATTTTTAAATTCTCCCTGCTGGAAAGTTCTGTGAACATATAATACAACACTAAAATTGATTTATTTATTTTATTAAAAGTCAAAAACGAAATAACAACAGAAATTTGAGATTATCACAATATTCACGAAGTGATATCATTATCGTTATCTAAACATAATAAAATTATTTCAAAATAATTTGACTCCTTTTTTTTAAATCAATTGAAAATTGTTAATTTACTTTTAAATATTTTTTAAATGTTAATAAAAATGTATTATTGAGTAAAAATACTTGAAAATTTAATACGAAGTTTTCAATAAACTATTTATCAATTAAAAATATAAAAAATGTATACAATATTATATTTAATTTACTTACGTCGGCTGCTTTTATTTTTGGTAACTTCGCTTCTCTGGACATTACGAATATTGTTTTGTGTCAATGTATCAGAATACACTTGAATACTGCAGTTTTAATAGACAGTATTTAATCTTGTATTTACTACATTCAGATTTTTCACTTCCATATTTTCTAAAACAAATAAAAATGATTAATATTAATTGATATACCTACAGTGGACCAAATAATAATAATAATACGGTATAAATGTATAATATACGGTCTTCCTTGGTAAGTTTCCATAAAAGAATATGCGTTACACAAACGTACCAACTGTACACGTCGTATCGGCTAAAAACGTATTAGTTAATATGCACATTAATATAAATATTATGGCGAGAGGGTTTTTAAATACTAATATACTATTATAGGTTACCAAAAACATTTGTAAATTTTAAACAGAGTGATAAATGTATTAATATACAATGAGTCTTCAAGAGTGGCTTGTCAAACTTTAAAGGTGCCTTAACTTAGTAAAAACCAACTATTTGTAAATAATTAATTAAAAGTAAAAATGTATAGAAGTATTTTTATCTGAATTGGAAAATATATTATTTTCTTTGTTTATTTTTATTGAAATTTAATTTGTAAGAGGCCACAAAATCTAAAATCTATAAATATTTATTTAATGGAAATATTAATTTAGTAATTTGGACGACGATCGACAAACTGCCGTCCGACAGATTCAATTGTAACATGTTATCGTTAAATGGACGGAGGGGGCAAGGGAGAATATACCGCGTATTATAGACACTATTAAAACTGAAACTGAGTTTATGATAATAATAATATATAATGTCGTGTCGCCTCACGACCTAACCTAACCTTTATTAATGAATAAAAAAAATTACCTTCATGCAAATTAATAATTTGTTTTTATATGTGAATAATTCAAACTGTGTTATTCGCGCGTAGAAGGATTCGCTTATACGACATGACTAATTATTTTTGGAACGCAATATATTTTCTAATTAGAACAAAAATGTAGCCATTCATCGATAAATCTATTTTTAATTAGTTCATTATAAGGTAGTAGGAAGTTGGTACTATAAATTTGAGGAAAATACGTCTATCGATCTGTGAGCAAGCCAGTTCTCAAAAAATTATGTCAGGGAAATTATCACATGCAAGTAATGAAGAGATAGTTTAAAGTATTAATTAGAATTAAAAAAATATTGATTAAATTTAAATAAAATTATATTAATTTTGTATAATAATTATTGTTGACACATCGATTCGTTTTTCTTCATGATTCCGAACCGCTACAATTGTTTCTTATTAATAATTATTTATTTTATTTGAATAAATACTCACGTAATTCAGTAATTACGTGGTCCAAACAGCACGGCAGTCGACGAAAAAATGAATGAGGAATCAGAAATTCAGAAATGACAAAACAAGACTGATAAACTGTTAATAGTGTAAACTACACAGATTTTAAAATAAACTACATAAGTTATCAATATGTTCGATGTTCGGCTCACGGTTTAAGACTTAAACTTCCTTTACATTGACCCAGTACATTTTTAATATTTACATTTTTTATAAATATAAGAATGTTTTAATTTAAAATAATTTCGATTGTTTTTAACCATTAATAATTTATTCAAAATTGTAAATATTAAAAATCTATCCGGTCAATGCACAGGAAATATTCTCCTTTATAAAATATATAATAGGTGACCTTTATCCAAAACTGAACCAAAGAGCCGTAACACTCGTAACTCGTAATAGTGGAAACACGGAATATCTTTGTTCCTATAATTATTATGTAGGAGATAGACAGAGAAAGAGGTCACAGAGTAAATAAATGTTGGTGTTACGGCCCCTTAATACAATAAATAAAATATATTTTATTTAAACCAAGTACGTTAGAATCGCTGATATCGCGTATTTATTAAAATCTATTCATTAAATACAATGAATAATAATTGTTATTTAATTTCATAATTATAAAAAAAAAATTCATATTATTTTGTTCCCATTTATGTATATAATAGTATAAGATTTTATGCGTTAGAAATTCTAATCACAATACATGCTCTTACAAAAAAATGACCGACACACCTAAACTAAATAGCAGTTTTAGTATCTATTCAATTATATATATTATATACTATTGGTACAGTTTGATTAATGATAAGGTTTATGCATGCATACTAAAATTAATGGTATAAAAACAAACATTTAGAACAAATATAGACAATATAGTTTGTACTTTTCGACATATTTTAGTATCAACTGTATTTGCACAATGCACAATAAGAAAACCTAATTTATACCTATTCGTATAATATAATATTAATATCTATATTTGTACCTGTGTAGTGTGTAAACTATGTTGTACATTAAATTTAGGTGTTTAAATTTAAAATTAGTAATATTAGTATTTTTAATAACGAGAAATATTCTGTTAGAAATGTTTGAATTGCTATATTTCAATATTTGATGTACTATGAATATTGAATGTTGTTTTATTTGAAGTTCGTTATCGACTTGTAAATATTCAGCTCATTCAGGTTACTATATAACATACAAGGCGTAAGACTTTTATTGAGTTTTATATACTTATCGTATAAAAACTTCATAATTTAAAAATTAAAATTAAATATAATAAGACCACTGATTATCGAGAGTGCCAAATGTTTTATATTTTTTTGGATTTAAACAAAATTTTCATGAATATGTAAGCATTGTAAGCGTACCTATTATACACACTACACAGTGCATAATACATTTTTTAAAATTGGAAAAGTAGGTCTACTGTATATTGATCTGCTCTATATACTATATAATAAATAAATAAATAATTTATAACTCTTGAGAATGACATCGAAAATAGAATGTCTTTATGTCGGAGAAACATACATGCAATTACTGCTAGTCAAAGTGTTAACTTTTAGTTCCATAACATGTACCTACTGTAAAACGGTTTATAATGTATAAATAGCTTCTAATTAGTTTAAAATATTTTGATGTTATAGTGTAATGACAAAAAGTATTAATTCTTTGTATCTTTTGAATTATATTAAATCGTTAGTGTCATAACTTTAAATGTACATAAAAAATGTATGTGACTTTCAGTTACTTTATTTTTTAAATTCCAATAAAAATAATTTATGAAAAATCCTCTATTAAATTGTAATGTCTAGCTGTTCAAATTAAAAATGTCATAAATTGAATAAAGCAGAAAGCCGAAAAGTTATATTTTGTTAAAAGCGCACAGGTTATAACTTATTAGTTATTACTGTTATTAGGTATGTAAAGCACTATTATTTTTACAACAGGATTTTTACGGTAAAATCCTTCAGTAAGCTGTATTATTTGAAGTAAGAAACTTTGTATTTTGGTAAAAATGTTAATGTTTGACCACAAACTAGGATAATATAGAGTACTGGACAAGAGGACAGATAACATTTCGCTAAAATCATGTACACCAGTGGAGAAACGAGAGGGTTTCACAGTAATATTATCTGCCAGTCAACCACATGAAAACAATGCCGTAGTTAGCTAGTTCTAGACTTCCAACTTTTGAGTTTCATCTATTATTGTAGAACTAGCGCTATTTGCTGGCTTGATCACTGATCGTCGATCGATGACGGGAGCGCTATTGATATAAAATGAGAAAAACCTGTAACTCCACACACTACCATTTTACCCACAATACTGTGAGTTGTGAGTACTTATGACCAATTCACGTTCACCATAATCTTAGTTCGTATGTTCGATAATATTATTTTATTCTGCGCCACTAAACAGTTTTCGATACTTATATTATTATTGTATTCATAACCATCCCGATCCCGTGTATAATAACGGCAGTACCGCACAATTTGTCAAAACTGGTTTTTCTATTGCATCCGCGTATATAGTTTATAAATACTACTAGTAAATATCAAAATAATTGTAGACACGCTAAAAATAATATAATATAATATTGGGAATGAAAATTATTTAATTTTATTAGAATTTTAAATTGTAGGATAATTTTCGATAAATTAAGTAATTTTATTTTCGACAAAAAAAATTTAATTGAAATCAGTATAATTATTAATAGTATAAGTAACTAATAAGTATATAATAAAAATTCTAAACAAAATCGTTGATTTTTGTGGGACTATTTTTATGATTATATTTATATTTTTCAGATTGGTGTGAAATTGAATAATTATAGTATTTGATTATAGGTTTAGACAGTATAGTATGAAGATGAATTCATCTAACCATTTTTGTAAATTATCTATATTCTATACTGCTAAACATAAATTCATATATCAATATTATGACTTTCTATTAAAATCAAACATAATTCGAATAATCAATAAAAAACAATCAAGTGACGTATTCGCGTATATTAACTTCGGTTATAGGTTATCAGTGGAAATCTAACCTATTACCTATACATAAATAAAAATAAACATTTTAAGAGATTTAAAATGTAAAAAAAAAACAAAAAGTATAGAATTAGGATTTAAATCATTTAAAAACTATCAAAACATTTCTCTACAAAATAACTTAAAATTATTGCAAAAAAATCGGAAATTTCATTGATTTTTTAAATCTTAGTGTGAAGTATTTAAAAATTATAACTTAAATTTATATATATATATATTTATACAATTATTGTTAAATGTTATTAAAACTAACTTAATTTTATGCGAATTTAATCTGTCTTAAAGAAATGTATTAAAAGTCTGGAATATCTAAATATTATAAAACAATGTAGGTACTTACAACTTATGTAGGTAACTAATCATAATGTTTTATTTTTACAATTTTTTTTTTTTTTTAATCTTTTGTTCTTGATAAACTCGATGATGATGAAACCAATGATATTATTTACATAAAAGCAAACCAACTAATGAACTAACTAAGCAGTATTCTTGGGATATTATATTATTATGTAAATATGTTTTTAACATAACATAAATATAAAATTATAAAACAAATTATAATATTTATAATACTGCAATGAATGGTCATAATAAAGAAGATAAATACTAAAATACATAATAATGTAGTCATCATAGGAACAATTATTATTTATGTTCCGTATTTTAAATGAAGAATAATTCAAATTCAATGCATTTTGTCAATAGTGAATAATACGAAATGAATACAGTACGCTAATAATAGTTCAAAAAAAGTTTGTTTGGCTTATTCCGCGGTGGCTAAGGCTATCGTGACCAGAAAGGTAAAGCGGTGCGTGACCAAGCTCGACAGCGGCCATGGTTGTGTCATTCGGGCTGACGTGTCGGAGACGATGCTCAAGTCCTAGATGCCAACCTACAACAAGTCGTACGCTCCACGACCGTCCACCTAGTCCAAGTTGCGGGCCAGCAGGACCCACCGACAACGCGTGTCCACATCTGCGTCTCGCGGCAACCACTCGTAGTGTTATGGCTGTATCAAGTATCCTTGCAGGTGGAGCGACGATAACGTCCAAACTTACATGGAGTTGATGAACGCGTAGGAGTTGCAGGATAAACTGCTTTCACGTACGAAAAATTCAAAGATGAATGCCAGAACGTCCGAAAAACACGATCTCAGTGTCCAGCATAAAAACCGCCATATTCGTTTAAAGCTGTTAAGTAAACGCAAGACGAAAATCGCGCCGGAGCAAAAGACTGGTAAGTCCATCACCGACGAAATCGCGGTGATAAGGAAGGTGGTCTATACAGTGCAAGGTATCTCTACTGTACACTATACAGTATAGGTGTCGTAGTACAAGGGTCACTATAACGGGTATCGTATTTTTGAATTCAATGATTTATTATATCGTTCCGTATACGAAAAACTATTCTGAACGGAGATACCTGAACAGTCAACCTATTATATTAATGAAATATATAATATTATTTCATGGTGTGTTTTTTTTTATATTCCTGTCGAAGTAATTTATTTTAATTTAATTTTTGCCGAAAACATTGCATTTATTATATTATTGATACTTAATTATTAATTATTATAATAGTATTTATTTATATCATATATTCATATTATATATTATATTAATATATTGTTATTAACTTTTGAGTTAATATTGTAAAACCTTAAACCTTATTGTAAAACAATGTGAATAGGTTCATGGTTTAAATATAGGCAATAGCTTTAAATTAATCTGCATATTTTGAAAATTGCCATTGTGTATAATATCTTACAGTACAATAAGGTTTCTCATAAGTTTTTCTTAACATAGTTAAAAATTATCGTAAATAGATTCATATACTTTATAGTCTCCATTTTTTTTTTTATAATAGGCAAAAATTTATTTTCTTACGAAATAATATGATGCGTATTATGCACGATTTGTTTTTGCGAAAATTAGTTCAATCCATAGATGGAATTTGAGTTTTAAATTTTGGGGGGTATTATAGTTTGCATGTATGTACTATATGTGCCATTTGAACTTAATTCTACTTAGTACTGTACTATAGGTAATCTGCATATTTTAAATAAAAATTGTCATTGTGTATATCTTACATATATAAAAATGGATGTTGGTTTATCCACGATCCGTCCTAGATTAACATAGACTCAGGAACTGTTGACCGATTTTCACGGTTTGTTTGCAAAATGGTTCGCGTTGTCCGGAAAACGTTTATAGCCATTGTTATTCTTCAATAGCCCATTGCGATCCTCAAAAGCATAGTTTTTATGTACCTATTGAAATAAATATAAACATAATTAGTCTTGTTGGTTTGTAGGCTACCTTGGTAACACAGATGAAAAAAACGATTATTAATAATTATTATCATAAATTAGTATTTAAATTAATATATATATATATATATATGTTTCGAATATAGATGCAATTTGTACTACAGCAAAATACAACTAATCTCTGTATGGGAGCCTCATTTCGTCTAGAATTATTGTTTATACATTCGCCTTACACTAAATGTTTAGCATTATAGGCAACTATATTGAACACTGATACATTTTTACACGCAATTAAGTACACAGGAACATGCAGCTAATAAAATAAATAATAATATTCATAAAAGTTTCAACTCTCTACAAAAATATAATTGAACTTAGTCAATATTTAAAATTCGAATTCATATACAATTAAATGCGCATAAAACTTATGAGGAATCTTCCATTAAATTTTTAAGCGTTTAGATACAGAGAAATTTGTTTATCGACAATAATTTAAATAAATACCTAGTTACCTATATCTTTTATTTGAATAAATATCTTGATAATTAATACAAGGTTTTTCATAAGTTTTTCTTACTACAGTTAAAAATTATAGTAAATAGATTCATAGTATTTATATTTTATAGTCTCCATTTTTTTTTTTTTTTTAATAGGCAAACATTTATTTTCTTATAAAATAATATGATGAATATTTACGATTTGCTTTTGCGAAAATAAGTTCAACCTACTGTTGTAGTACTGTATTATTATTAGCAGATGACACTGGAAAGTAGATAATAACAACATCAAATAATAATAATTAATGTAAGACTAGAAGTCTAAATACTAAAATCTAGTGATTATTATTTATTTCGCAATAAACAAAAAATTGTTTGGGGTGCACTTGGGTCCTGTATACCATGCGGTATTCTAGGATCATTCCATACAACTCCAAAATTGCTATCGTTATATTCGTATAAAGCGGGGTGGAAAAAAAAGATGGTCACTCTCATTCATCATTTTACTCGTACTCAACATACCTAGCTTGATGATAATATTTTATATTGCAATTAACAGATGGTTTTGATGCGAAACGTAAGATGCGGTACTAGCTCCACCAATAAGGTCCTTTGCACCGGCGTGATTTTTGTCCTGCGGTTTTTTTAAACGAATATGATGGTTTTTATGCAGGATACTGAAATCGTGTTTTTCGGAGTTCTAGCAATCATCTTTACATTTTTCGTACATGAGAGCAATTTATCCTGCACGTCCTTCACGCTAATCAAATCTATGTAAGTGTGGATGTTATCGTCGCTCAACAAGGGATACTGAAAACAGCCATAACGCAAGTGGTGACCACGTGACGCACATGTGGACAAACGTTGTTGGTGGGTCATATATATTATGTTATCAATGGTGTTCCCATTAATTTTTTTGAGAGTATACTATATCATCAAATACGCATGTATTACTATGGGTATACGCAGTATACCCATAATAATGAAAAAAAATCTTGAGAGTATATGGTGTATATGTAGTATACTTTATGGGAACACCCCTATTTGTAGAAGTTTCCAAACACCATACACTCTAAAAAGGCTCAAAATTAGTTTTATTTTCAAAAACCTGTCAACTAGTGACCGTGGGTCATAAAAGAGAAAAAAAATGTTACTTTTTTACGTATGAATATGTTTATATTGTTTCTGTAATGACTGCAACACACCTCATTGTAGATGTGAAGTTTCGACATTCAAAACCAACAAAACCTATTCCATAGCCCAAATAATGCATATAATGTATAGATACCTTACAAACTACAGTTAATTATAAGCGTTGTACTTCTTTTTTAATTAATTGCTTATATTATGGTATTGCCTATAACTACGGTCATGTCTTCATTGTACTTTATACATCATTTATAAATATTCCTATTATCCACACTCTTTTAAACGAGCTTCAGAATTACCTCTGTACAGGCTGTACATAATGCCACAGTATACCACCAACAACGCGGGAACGCTATAACTCTGATTACACTGAACCAAGAATATTGTTTCTCACTTTGCTCATTAAAATTTTAGAATCGTCAATCGTTGTTGACAATTAATGTCAGTGACGATTGGCTTTTGCGTTTATCGTAAATAGATGACGGTTAATGCTATAATGTGATACATCATATTTAATTTTATAAAACTATTTGATATCTATTATGAGCTTTAGTTTTTTATTTCAGCTATTTTTCGAGTTGGTACTGAATTTATGTAATAGTTATACTACATATATATTAGTACACAATTCGCTGTATTGCCAAGTCATTTATAATTAGATAAATGGATGCCCGTTAAAATGTCAAAAACAGAATTAAATAGGATTTTTAAAATATGAGAATATATAGTAAATTACTATTTAGGTATTTAAATATCATAATAGTTTTAGTTTTAATTACTTTATATTTATATTGAAGCTGGTGGGTAATACATTTTTTAATTTATAGGTAAAAACATATAGCAGGATGAGTTTGATTATTAAAAATAAAAATTTCTGGATTCTACTATTTTAGGAAGTACAATCATTGATTATAAATACAATTATATACAAATTTACAATCATTTAAAATCAATGGTAATGAATAATGATAAATACATGCATTGTTCTGCTAAAATAAAACTATAATTATACTTGGAACTCATTTTGCAATTTGGTACATCGGTGATCTTGTATCCGAAAATGTGGACCTCGAAGCCTAATTTATAAACTATAAATGTTATATTTTAAGTGATTCATTTGACATTTAACGACTCAATCGTCTCAATAGAAGTATTTTTAAGGATCACGAAAAATGAATATTTTTTGAAATTAACCTTCTTTACGCAGGGTAGTGAGGAAAAAAAAAGCGAACGGGCGGCCGTACGAACGCAAACACGGACATGTCGTTGTGCACAGCCGCGGATTGTCGTAGCTGTATTTTGTAAACATGGGTTGTGTCATTAAGCGACAGTATTTTTGGTTGGGTTATTAAACAAAGAATACTCAACAATAATATTAATGAGATAAATATTTAGATAAAAACGGAATGATCGTCCGAGATAATTTCATACGGTCGTCGGGGCGGCGGTGCGAAGCGTATCAGTACGTCATATACATAATATCACATAATAATAATAATAATATTACGTATTATAATTTCTTTTCTTTCTTTATTATCCTCATTACCCCATTCTATCCATGCCTTACTTTCTTTTTCACTCACTCAGTGAGTACCGTTCAAAAGAAGTTTAACTTCCCGCGCGCGTACTGGTAACACACACACGAGTTTTTGTTCGTATAGGGTTGCTCAGAGTTGCTATTGGTTACATAAAATAAAATAGTTATGATAATTGTATATAATTTTTAACCTATATTTGGTTAAAACTCAAAATTACCCAAATTTATTTCTGTGTTAAAATATGTGTAATTCACATTTAACAGAATTTAAAATAGGGTAAATTCACAGGCATTTAATTAATTCTGGACAACACTGTGCAGAATCAACTAGTTAATATTTTAATAATATTGGTTTCGTAAATTATCATTTTACTAGGGATTTTTCTCATACTACTCGCGGCTATTCTCTCCAAGTGAATTGTTATAACTTGATAAGTGCAACTAGTTTCAAATTTTTGTAGGGTGGCTATACTGTTACAGATGGGTAACTCAAATATTGTGCAATGTAAACAATTTCACAATAACTCAAGAGTAGTACCACACCCCAAGGGTTTCGGCCGATTCTGACAGACGCCGCCCGATTACAGTCGCCGATGGCCCGATATCGATGGGAATGTTATGGCTGGGGTTGGGATTTTATAGCATTTGCATATTTCTTATGAGATGCTTAAAAAAATAGCAGAGTAAGCTAAAAATTTTGTTTTGCTTTTTTTGCATATTTTCTGATTTTTAGTTTTTAGTGCTTTTTTTGGACTTTTTGAAACTTTTTTGCAATTTTACATGTTATTGAATCAAAATCAGTGGTATTTTATGAAATTATATTTTAGTAAACGTGTTTTTAAATTTTTTGTCAATCGAATTATTACGATAATTTCGTATTAGGTATTTGGTTCAAATCTTTTTTTCTGCTGATTTTGTCGGGTTTTTTGTCGATTACTACTTACTGCAATTATTAATCGCCGATTATCAATGAATGAGTGTTAAATGAGTTGTATATTCAATTTATTTTATACAGTCCACATTCGTCTTTTTTTATTTACAGCCCTTCAGGATTCTAATCAGAGTGACTAAATTATTGATATGAATAATTTGTAAGTGATTAAAACGTTATTAATTTTTTTGCATATTTTGTTGCATACTTTTAGCGCATATTTAGCGATATATAAGGTAATATTATAGAGCATATTTATGTAATTTTAAGTGCTATAAAATCCCAACTTTGGTAATGGCTGGGTGATGTACGGTAATGCACAAAACTGGCCGAATTTTATTCGGCCTTGGCGTGTCTTTTTGCTGGACAGAGAAAGCATGACAAAATATATTTATTTTTATTGAGTTTATTATACACTAATAATAATAACATTATATTCGGCCACAAAAAAAAAAGTTTAAGTTGATCCAAATAAACTTAACAAATTCCGGTACTGGTTTGTTCTAGTCCCGCCACAGCGAGTGTAAACTTTATAGCTCCGCCATCCATATAACAATTAATACATCGTATATATATGAAATAATGAGTTTATTTATTAATATTAATCTAATCATTCAATGATAGATAATATTATATTGATATAGTATAAAAAAATTAAAATTAAAAAATGGAATAATAATACTTTTAAAACAATGGTAAATTAAAAATGTATACAAATGTTTATAATGTTAAAAATTATGGTTTCTGTGATTCCTAAAATTCTGCTATATCTTTTAAAAGATGGTGTCCAAAGATCACTATTGTTTAGTTTTGATTGTCACATAAATTCCATCATGTAAGAGGCTAAAATTTTCTGTCAGTACATCTACGTTTTTTGTTGCCCCATTTGGCTACATCTTTCGACATTTTGTGTGTGGACTCCTGAATTAGGGTCCACGAAATTAAACCTATAGTTAACTTGATTGTCTTGATTATGTTGAAATCTAGGTTGTATCAAATTAGCATAAACTTTCCAGCTGTCAGAAAAAATTGTAGAACTATGACTAATATATCGGTTAATGATAAGTATCAATGTATCTATTTATTGTTGAATGGAGGGGGCTCTAAAGTTTTCACTCGCCGTGGTGGGGCTATAACAAACCAGTACCCAAATTCCAAGCAAATTTTACTTGAATAATTTGTTAGTAATTTTTGTATATTGTATTATAATAGACATATAGTTGCAGATGTAGAACAGTCAATAGTTGGTAAAAATGTGAAACAAAAATGATTGGCTTTTATGCAGAGTAAATACTAAAAACAGTCTAAACAATTATAATATGATGTTATCTTTTTACATTAGCGGCGCTGATTTAATTAATTCTGTATAGGTTTATTACAGATGACGACTCGAATAGGGTTATTCTCTTTTGGTTGGTATAGGTATGACGTATGAATGATAATGGGCGTCGTGTTTTTTTAATTAATATATCATAGATTTGTATGATTCAGAATTGGCTGTTTGTATTTTTAAACGATCTGAGATGGATTTACAATACAAACTGTCAACCCCAATAAGCTCAATTATGGCTTCACACGTTTTCGAAAATTCAATTACGCCATTTACAAAAATCTAGACTCAGCTCAAGTGTTTAAACACTTTTAGGCAAGTTTGAGTTTGGCCGCCCCTTACATGTATAAATACTATGAAAAATACTGATCTAGGCGTAGGCTTATGTCGTCTACCCCTTGAATCGGACCTGCTGAAAAATCGGTGATGGTGGTTTAATTTGACTGACGATATTACTGATATTAGGTGTTTCTGGAGTGTAAGATGCTTTCGAGTTAGAAACTGCAATAGTCGGGTTAACAGGTTCGGTTTGTACAAGCACTTCGTAGTGATTAGCCGTTATAAATTTTTATTATTTTTTATATTTAAAGTAGGTCCAGGAAAATTTGGTTTGGATGAATCTAAATGGTTTCTTTTATTGAATGTTTGTGTCTAAGGTATAACAGACATCCTAATTATTATATGTGTTATCATATTTGGGTGTAAATCTTGAATCTGAAGAGTTTATTATAGAATTATTTGTTTATTTGTTGCATTGTTAATTAGGCGATCTACCTGTATAATGTTGTTGATTTTAATTTAAATACGTTATGTTTACTATTTGCTTTCGACGATGTCAGTGTGTTGGGAGGTCACGGCATGTTATCTAAAAGGCAACAATCGCGTACTGATGTTCGTTTAGCGATAGTGTGACGGTCATTAAACACATATTTAAAAAATTTGTTTAACACACTTAAACCCTGCATATAATGCCTAGAGAAATTATTGTTTTTTTATTATTATAATCCAAGTAGTGAATCTTATAAATAATTACAATACTGTTTTTTTAAGACTGTCCTTGATTGAATTGTAATGTTTTCAAGAATATACGACTTTTAGATAAAAACTTAAAATACATATATATATATATATATCAATAAAATAATATTAATGCATGCGTGTTATCACGACGAATTACCGACAAAATATCACCGGTAAAATATAATAGCAATTATAATATAATGTATAAAACACAAATATGTAAGTAGTACAAATAAAATATGTGTACTAATTAATGTAAGTAAATATTAAATGTATTACCTTGACGGTATGTATATGCTAAAACAACATAATATATGTGAAGGATTTAACAATGAATTTGCTCATTTATTTTCTGATCAACATTCAACATCCTTTAATCCATAAATGTATAAATGATTTGATGTCTAACATCAACAGAACATAATAAATTAAATTAAAATAAGTCAAAGTAGGTATAGTAGAAGTAGAGAATCTAAATATCCCAAGAAATAAAAATAACAAGGCTATGGAAAAAGTAAAAAAAGTAGTTAGAGATTATCCAAATCGAGAGTGATTATATTCAAGGTACCAGCCACTACCAGATTATGATTAATATCATACATTCATATTTACATTAATTAGTAATATTAGTATACATATTTTATTTTTACTATTTACATCAATAGTATTTACTATTATACTATGTTCTGTGATACTATTATACTTATTATACATATTTCTTCATTATTTTTATCAATACTATATTATTTATATAATATACAGAATGTCCCGTGAGGATTTGCTCAAAGCGATATTACTTGAAATAAGGGAGATATCATAATTTTGATTTGTTAATAAGATTCACAGGGACAAGAACTACAAATATTTCATGATTTTATTTAATGGTTTGGTAAAAAAGTTAAAAAATATATTTTTTTATTAACTATTTAAAAAAAAATTGAAGATAGCCTTTTTGTAGAGTTCATTTTTCTGAAAATATTGACGTTTCAACATTTAAAATTTCATTTATCTCCTGGTTTTTAATATTTTTTCTACTTTCAAAAAGAACTGTTAATTATTTAATACGATAGTGGTATCATTGAATCAAACATATGGTCCGCGTGTTTGTGCTCGAGAACGCTTTCAGTGTGACTCGCAATAAACATATTATTTCATTGATTTAATGTAGTTGAAATTTTAAATAAAAATAAATAATTAATGTACACAATTTCAATACGTGTACCTTTGTTATACCTAGTATTAAATATGGTTATATTATAAATTATAATAATACTATTACAAGTATTTATAACCAATAGCACCACTACATGGTTTTAAATAATTCGCAGTTTTTCTCAGATACATTACTACATTAATCAGTGGCATATTCAGGATTTATTTTACGGGGGTGTTTTAAAATTTAATAGACTTATGGTAGACGAGGGGCTTTGCTCCCACACCCACCGTATTAGTGTATTACATTAACAAATACCATGTATTGATATAAATTATTACATTAATGAAAATTGATTATATTAAGACAGTATGTGTAAGATCTACAAATTGTATAAAACATTTATACTATAACTAAAATAATAACTTTTATCACATAAAAAAAAATAGTACACTATAATACTAAACCAACAACTACAACCTATAGTATTAAAAAAAACATGAAATTGAATAGATTGAACAGAATAAATATAATGACACATATTATAATGAATACTTATTTAAATTATAAGCGACGGCATTGGAGAGCAAGTTCATCAATAACCTCTGCTGTAAATAATATCTCTATGGATACCTATTCATTAATTCTAAGCCATTCAGCCTGTTTTCTCCAACGGTATTTCTTAAATAACTTTTAAGTCTACAGAGATTTGAAAAAGAGGGTTCATTCTTAGATGTAGTGACAAGGACCGTTGCCAATATGACCAATAGCCTGCTGTGAATTGTAGGAAAAATAATAGAACTAAAATTATGAATGGTTATTTCTTGCACTTCATGAACAAGCTTGGAGTTTGGTCAAATAAAACAAAATACAGCAGATGAGGGTGTTCTAATACCCATATCGACCCCCTAAATACGCCCTTGAGTTATTAGTAACATCATACCTAGGATATTTGAAGGTTTAGCTTATTATACATTATGTTGTATGCCTGTATTTATGCGTCAATGATAGGTAGTTTCCACAGTGCACGAAAACGAAATACGACTGTTATGCATATACATGTTAGTGTTAGACAGTCTAGCCAGTGGTCGTTGGCATGCATACCACTTTTTTCCCTTTTTGGCAACAGTTGTTGTTAGTACCTACCACCACTATCGTCAACGTTACTTATTCTCGTCCATTCAACGTCGTTGTTTAGTCGCTGTAGTTCTCAGTCGTCTGTTGTTCGATGGTTCGCGTTCGCTGTTAGTCTTAGGTGACTGTTAAAATACCGCATTGCCGCCATAGTAATCATTCCAGTGGTTAGTCCACGGTTTTCACTTTTTTTTTGTTCCCACCATTTGGTCGAATTATCTTGACGCCGTACGTTGATTTCTGGTGATTTCATTCACAAGTCTTCGATATGAATCCGAGGTGAGTAACAACTAATATATTATTATACACATGCATGCACCGGCCTCCAATATCTCAACAAATTTTACCCGCCGTTTTCATTGTTTGCACACGTTTTCCTACATCAACGGTGCGTGACCGAGATTTGTGACTCTTGCGCGAAATAAAATTATTATACAAATTATTATATTATTATATATTTTACGTATTCCATACACCATAGGTAATTTTGGCGATGCCGCCATCGTTCAATTTTATTGTGATTATTACAAAACGTATAAATAAAAATATTAAGTCACTTAAACCATGGTATTTGACGAATGATGGATGAGCAATGTTTCGATCGAGAGGCGCTCGACGGTGTTGGGTGTTTTGTCTTACTCTTGTCTGTGATGTCTTAAGCAGAATATGCAATACATACACATTACCGACGCCAACCTGTTTACGCGCGTCCATTGTATTCGTTGCCGCCCGCTCACAATGGTTTTCGGATTTATTTTACTTACGCTTTTTTTCGTTGGTGTCAACTTGCAGGATAGACCAATTGGTACACCGGTCGATTTTGATTATATTTAACTATCAAGCAATAATAAAAATTAATTTTTTTTTCCAAAATTGTTGTGACTTGGTTGTTTTCTAAACAGCGAGTTGCAAGTGTTGCAGCTAGTCGGAATGCATTCTTTGTTGGTTTTTAATAGATGTACACCTATTACGCATTTACGCGCATATTAGTTTTCATGTTTCCCCATTAGTAGTATGGTGGTTCTGCCTTCTTTTTATACACTACTTAACATTATAATAATTTTGTAGAATGGAAATTATCGAATTCCTGTTCATTTGAAAAACTTATTCTTACTATAATTAGATAAGGTATTTATTTTATTATATACAAATTTATGATTTTAATTTTTTTTTTTTTTTTTTTGATACTTATATATTAAGCATTGGTAACAAAAATGGTGTAATCAATAATCAAAAGCACATTATTTCATCCTTAGTATAAATTGTATCATATAATAATATTCATGATTTAAAATATTATGAGCACTTTAAAAAAAAAAAAAAACATTATTTTAATTGATTTAACAATGTTTGCTGTGGTTTATATTTTTCCATGTGTAATTAAATTGTTTTTTTTTTAACTGTTCTTAATGTTTTAAAATAAGAATATTTTATGTATAATTTCAACACTTGTATGGAATTATGCCTAGAAGTTATGCGTTTTAAAAAATTAAACTCACATGTTGGTCATGTGCAGCAAACATATTTAAAATAAATGATAAATCTGTTTTGATGTATTGTTATCAACATGTTAATATATTTTTATTTTTATTTCAGAAAAGAAAATGAAAAACGCGTAGATTCTAGTTCCGATGCCGAAGAACAAGAAGAGGAATATTCTGTAGAAAGGATTTTAGACAAGCGTACAAGAAATGGCAAGGTTGAATACTTTCTCAAGTGGAATGGTTACAATGATTCAGATAATACTTGGGAACCTGAAGAGAATCTGGATTGTGAGGAGTTGATTAAGGATTTTGAAGAAAAATTAAAACAAAAAGATAATAAGGATAAAAAAAAAAAGGATCAACCTGAGCGTGGTCGTAAACGCACACTATCTAATTCAACAGTTACGAGTTGTGCATCGTCAGATGCTGGTCCTTCTAAAGAACGTAGAAAGTCTTCTCCTTTACCAAAAAAGAAGGCTGCTGATAAAGCTGATAAGTCAGATAAATCTGACAAATCAGACAAGTCTGATGAAACCGAAGAAAATGATATTGAAAAGATTGATGATGGAGATACCAGTCTGTCAGAGGAAAAAGAAAACGATATTACTGATCCTGCCGCTCCACCTGAAAAAGTAGCAGAAAAAATTATTGGTGCTACTGATTCTAGTGGCCAGTTGATGTTTTTACTAAAGTGGAAAGGAATTGAAGAAGCTGATTTAATCGCAGCTAAAGAGGCCAATTTAATGTGCCCACAAATCGTTATTAAGTTCTACGAAGAAAGACTTACATGGCATGCTCCTGAAAATAAAAATGGCATTTAACTATTATCATTTGGAAAAGGATGACAAATGTTCAAAAAGGGACTTTTATTTTATATCGTATCTTATTGTAAATGTCTTCAATTATTTTATTTTATTATTATATGTGGCAGGTATGCCTTACAGATAAAATTATTAGTTCTTCAATTATTAAATATTTAAATGTTAGTAATTAAATACTTTCATAAAATGGTAATTTTTTTTTTATTTCAGTGATACAGTATAGTGTTCTCTTAAAATTTGTTTTTATATATCAGTTTATATTTTTAAAAAACTTATTGGTTTTGAAAAATTATATCTTAAATGCAAAAATATGTTAATTTAAGTTAATTTAGTTAGTATTTATTTGTTCAAATGTTGGGTTTAAACATTCAATACTTGTTTGATTTTAATAATTAAAAACATTTTTTCACCATATTTTACCTTTTATTATATACAGAACTATAGTACCATTTAAAATCATCTATTTTATTTGAATATGTTTTTTATTATACATCATATTTCTTTTATATTATCAAGTTCAACAATTTTATATAAATATTTTTACACATACAAGTTTCAATTATGTGTAAATTATAGATATGCTGCCACTTGAAAAAATAATTTTAATAACATCTAAGAAAATTGTGCAGAATTATTTAATTCATTATAAGCCCTTGAATTTGTCTCTTGAAAGTCCCATAAACATTAAAAAATACCTATATTGGAATAAGCTCAGCTATGTAACCTTTATTTTATGTTAATTTAATAATTCTAGTTTCTAAATTTAAATCTATGCATGTAGTTTTCCTTTAATTTGATGAAAATTAAAAATATTCAATTACTGTTAAGTAAGTTATTTGCTTACATGTATAAGTGTATAACTATTTACGAACAATATAATAAAGTTGTTTTATTATAAGATGCATTCAATTTATTTAGTAACAATCAAATAGCTTAATTTGTTGTATCATCTTTTTTAATAATAAATCGATTAAGCTTTTGAAATAAAAATTGGTGGGGTTGATTTTAAATTTCAACAGTATAAATATTGATAAAGAATCACGATACCATTATGGTATGTTGGATGTATAATTGCTTAGTTTATGTAACTGAAAGTAAAACAATATTAAAAAACTACAGATCATTTATTCATTGTAATAATATTTTTTAATTTTTTTTTTACAAAATAATGTATATTTATTATATTATGGAATGTAGATTAAATTTGTTAGTAGAGTTAGTAATACATGTGTTTAAATAATTATTAATTAGTATACTTGTGAAGTTAAGCATCATTCAATTTTAGATTATGTAAGTAGTACTAGTAGGAACTTAACTTAGAAAAATACATTGAAAATAAACTGCATATTAATACTACAATTTGTTTGGCACAAATCTAATACAATTTACATACCTTTATAAAATAATACTTTAAGATATTTTGAGCAAAATTAAAAATTAAATTGTATTACAATGACAAATTCCCCCCAAAAAAGAGATCTAAGTTTGGTAAATAAAGAAATAATACAGATATAACAAAAGGGTAGTTAATTTGGGTCACTACAAAATATATTTTTAAAAATGTTAAAAAGTTAGAAGGATAGATAACCAAGAAAAATGTTTATAGGGATAAAGAAACCGAATTGTAAAAATTTCAGTATCATTGCTGTGCGTTTACATTGTAGGTAATTTGATCACGGTCATTAACATGTGTATTTTACAAGAGAGTTCAAGATAAAATACATATTCATATATATATGAATAATTAGTATTTTTTTTAAATAATAAAGGTGTCTATAATCTAATTTAGTTTTGTGTGAGAGTGTGATGTAAAATAAGGTATTAATAATAATTTGTTATGAAAATGGTCAATCAAACTTAATCAAGAACCTAAAAATCAGATAAAAAATTCATGGAAGCATGTTCACACCACAGACTTCTAATTAGTATAGAAGTTTGCGGTTCACACTAAAGAGTTGGACTACAATCTTTTTTATCACTATTTTAGGTATGAAAAAATATTGACACGGTTAAAAACCTCTTAAAAAGTATATATATTTATAATCTTGTTTGTTCATGTCTTAAGATGAATTCCATCTAGTGCCACTTGCCTTTTTGTGCAAATATGTCAGCACGTAGATTTTGAGCAAAGCATATGCCTAAAATCTGAAATTAAAAAAAAATAACATTAACATGAAAATTAATTTAAAAATGAGAGTGCAATACATTGAACTTATAGTAAATTCAAAACATTTAAATAACATTTTGTCTAAAAACATGCATAAACTTGAAAATTTATATTATTTTTGTACCAAAATTACTATAATCAAATTTTTGCGCAAATAACTATACAATTAGTGAAATATCTAATAAAATTGATAAATTTAAAAGAAAGTCAAAACAAGCCTGAAATTTTTAAAGTAGAAACAAAAACTAACTATGAACTTTTTGTACAGTATTGTACACCTACAATTTATTTTGGGAATTTGTACATTTTCTAATTTCCCACTAGTCATTACATGTTATCTTAGATTTTAGAAAATGACAAACATATATGTTATTTATTATATTTAATAATTTATTATCATTTAAAAAATAATAGAATAATCCCTCCCTCCTGAAAATTGATCCTGAATACATGCTTGAGGCAAGAGATTTTGAAGTAATTTATGTTTAATTAAAACTAGAGAATAATAAAAAATGTAATGATTACATCACCACTGTCAATAATCAGAAAATTGATGAACAAAATTCTAGACAAATTTATATGGAGTATATCACCATTGATTATAGAATAGTCTATTATTTTATAAACAATGATATTACTTTCACTAACTGCACAGTGATTTAAATTTAACTCAAGTTAAAGAATGCAATTATTACAAACAAATCATATTATTAGAATGTCATAATGTGAGAGTACTTTATAATGTTTTGTTTGAATTAAAAAAAAAAATATATTATAAAACCATTAATTTTTATGATATAATTAATTTTTAGTCATAGGTGAAATTATTATTTTGTTACATTTTCAAATAAACTGTAAAACTATACATCCTTATCTTCATTTTCATAAAATTATAATATGTTTTTACTAATTTATAATTAAAAAAAACAAGTATTAAAGTGACATTTTTATTAACAGTGGTGTAGACTAACACTAAATTATTTAGTATATTCTCTGAGTCATAAATGTAATACAGGTATTTTAAGTGCCTTAGGAGTTAGGAATGTTTAATACAAGTACCATGTACATTATTTTATATTCAATAAGGAAATAAAATATTAATTTTAAGTGATTGAACAGTATTGTCTTACCTAATTTATCTTCAGTTATGTTATTTAAAGGATATATTGTTTTAATACTAAAACAATTTTAATTAATCTAACTCACCTTACAAAATGCTGATATAAGACAAACAGTAGCTATAAAAAGCATGTTTCTTTCTAACCATTCTTCTCCAGATTGCAAACATCCTTTTTCATTAATGATGAGATCCACTCGTTTTCCGACATCGTCGGTCTATATACAATGACACACAAGCAATGTAAAAAAAAAAAAATAATAAAAAAATAATACAAATTACTAAAAAAATGCAAAACTAAACATGCAAATAATAAATATACACCAAATATCAAAAACAGAGTACATGCCTAGTTAGTGAGAAATACCTAATACCTGTAATATGGTGACAGTCATAACTGTTGTTAAAACTCCAATAAAATTATCCTCAACCCATTCCTCAGCAGCCCGCATGCAACCTCTTTCATAGATATTTCTTTCACCTGTTTGCGTTGGTAAATTTAAGCTTGTCCATTTTTCAGCATACTATAATCGCCATAATACGATAGTATTAAGAGTTGTTAAATGTTAATAGTTATTAAAAGCTTTTATTTAATTATATTAGATCAGTGCCGCCAGTGTTAAAAAAATATTATAATAATGTATAAAAAAAGGAGTCATAGTTACTTAGGTAATATACTTATTAATTAATTACCTATCCAAAGACCCCCCTGCAATTCTCCCAATTTCAATCAATAGTGACCACTAGGGGCTAATTATTCATTGTTATACTTATTCCTATGTCATATTTATTTATCTTTATAGGTACTAATTCTGGATCCAAAGCCTAGCCCCAGTGGCCCAAGGTTGGTTTACTATCTATAAAATCTCAATATCTGCAATAGATAAATAAGATGATCGGCGCCACTGTTCTAAATTATATGTTTTTTTAGAAATGTATTAAGTATATTAATTGTATGATTCATATTAATTAGCAGGGTTTCAACTTAATCTAGTCAGGCACGGATACAAGGAGGGAACTATGAGTGACAACCCCCCTCAAATTTCCAAAAAATTGAATTATATATTATTATAACATTTACTTCAAACAATAATAAAAAATTATGTAATTGAGTTTTTATGTACATAATATTTTACAATATATACAACATATTGCAAATAATTCTAACTAGAAGTCGGTAATTTCTAATCATGCTGACTAACAATATGATGACACGAATCATCATTCTTGTCATAGTTACCAGTAGTTTTATTTTTATTTGTAACTTTGTAAGAGTATACGTTAGACGAGTATCTTCAAAAATGGTGGGCATACTTTATATTTTAATAAATATTTTGATAAATTAGTTTAAGTTATTGACAGGTTTTCAAAAACCAAAAAAAAAAATTAGATTTTGACTTATAATTTTGGATTTGTATATTTTTATGAGTACCTAATATTTTAAATTCAGTAATTTAAATAAAGTGTTTTATTTTAATGTAAAATAAATAGGTGACAATGTAGTTTAAAAGTTTTATTTTAATTCTATAACGTGGCATTCATAATATAAAAGCCCTCCACCATAAAACCCCTGGATCCGTACAAAAATATAAAAATATTTATACTTACAAATCCTTCTTTTCTCACATCATATCCACATTGTTTGTTTTCTACTATTTCCTACAAATAATTTTTGAATTAATTTAATAAGTGTATGGACTATAAGAGTTAAGATTGATATACTCATAAATAATAGCTTACATTTAGTTTACGTTTGCAACAAGAAAAAGGTACTCCACATGCTTCTCGACTACCAACTTTTTGTGAAGAGCAGTTAAAATAATTGTTTAAATCCCAATCTTCTGGACCTTTGATTCCACAACATTGTAACTAAAATTTAAAAAATAATACATATTATTTAATTATAATTTATCATGAATAAAGACAGACACAGATACAAAGTGGGGGGGGATATGGGGGCTGAAGCTCTTCCCTTAGGCACCCACTTAAAATATTTCAAAATTTAAACTTAATGCCTATACTTTTATGGGCTTGAAGTAATTTTTTTAAATAGTAACCCTCCCCTTATTTAATTTCTATATCTATGCCTGCATATAGATAATATAACCGTATAAAACAATATAAGATACCCAGTCTTCTTGTATCCAATCGATAAGATTTTGCTGATCAGGGTCTTCCCTGTAATGAACAATGAATGTTTGAAGTCCTTCAGTGGCTTGCGATTTAATCTATTTTTTATTAATTTATTATTATAATAGGTTTAAATATTTATATAAAACTAATTTGTTATAAAAGTAAAAAGTAAACTTACGGAATCTTTAAAAACAAATGTTAATACTCCTGCAGTTAACTCAAGTATCAAAATTACAGCTAAGAGAACTGCATACTAAAATAAAATAAAACTTATATTATTATTATAAATTGTAAATAAATAAAAACAAAATATGCAGCCATTTACTATACAATAATTTAAAATTCTTACACTTCCAAGTAAACACGTGTTTTCACGCAATGCTCCAATACAACCAGTGAAACCTATTATAAAAGTAATTCCACCTGAAAATATTCAAAATATTGTACGAAATCTGAATTCCTGTGAGATAAATGTATAACTTACCAATTAAAATTAATGCAAAAGCTGGATCTAGTGCTAAATGTGTGAGTTTACTGAGATTATTAAATGCATTTTTTTCTGTCCATGCCCAAACACCCACTGCCATCACAGATAAACCAAACATCTAAAATTGTAAAATTAAAATAATGAAACATGATTTTAAGAAAAAAGTTTCTTTTTAATCTTACCCAAAATAACACATTAAAGCTGAATATAATGTACTTTAGGCAACAACTAACTTCACTAACTTCTTCTCTTCTATATTTCTGTTGAACAGCCATATCGACCCACTTCGACTAGATTATGCAGATATGAATAAAAAAAACTACAACTGAAACATATACAGTTATACAGTTATGCATACATATTACCAGTTAATATAATACAAATTGTACATTGTTGTATACAATGGATATAAAATGTTTTTTTTATTGTGATGAATTATTTACCAAAAATGCACCAACTACTAATTTGTAGATTAAATAACCATTAGCAATTAAATGAAATGCACTGCAAGGCGATCAGGTTTAATGCTGACGAATTATTCATTTTAGTAAGCATTTATAAATATTTATTGAAATTAATGTACAACTGATTTAAGTTTTAAAAGAATCTAGAAAAAAGTTATTGGATTCATACATAGCGATTTGATGGTTGGCTACAAACAAAAGTAAACAGTAAACACTGGACCACTGACTGGACACGATATCAAGCTTCAAAGCAAGTTGAGAGCCACTCAACAGTCTCAACTTGCTATGTAGTGAGCTTGAGACTTGTGAGTTGGTTGTTTAATAATGATAAGAACAATACTAATTAATAATCATATTGTTATTGTGATTGTGTTTATGAGGTCGGAATCAGTGTGACCGTGCAAGTATATGCACCTATTTGACACGCGAAGTTGGTGAACTGGGAATTGATGTGATAACCACCACGTTTTAAGATAATGTCTCGGATCAAATAAAATTTATATATATTTATATATAAAAAAAACCGCGATAGTCACATAGATAATAGTGATAATACACAATGTCTGCTGATTGTGGTTCGTAAACACGTGCTTAGGTTTTCAATGCTTTTGTACATTTAAAAAATAATACTAATAATAGTAACAACACTACGAACTACGATTTCTACTGAGCCACTGAGGACTGAGTACCGACTACCGATTGTTAAAGCGATTGCCAGTCACAAATACACAATTTTAAATTCCAAGTTGGTTTTTTCTCCTGTTTGATATAAAAATAAAAAAAATTCACAAGTGATAAATTTAATACGCGTTTCTAAATTAATAATAAGGAACGGTGTATTTAAAAAACAACTACATGCATTGCACGGTGATTTTATTGTCAAGCTACTGGTATTTTTCCTTTAAATTACATTAATATAAATTTAAGTTTTAAATACTTTTAAAAAATATTCGATATTGCTATGTTTACAAAATTATTGTAGTATTCTTAACCAGGTTAAGTTAACCTTATATCTAGAAATAATTTCTTCAAAATTGGTTGTAAAGTTAGGTCATAAACTACATTAATGATATGGTACAAGCATTTTTTTCACATGATTATGAGTGAATAAATTTCTAGTGTATGGCGATAAAATTTACATATTTTCAATTTTGTATCCTGTTAGTAACCAATCAAACTTGTCGTCTGTTATGAGTTCTATTGTGATACAAACTGGTATTTATAGTTTACTAAGTTTGAGATTATCTTTTGATTTTTATTGGGATTGATTTTTAGATAAGTTATGCTTAAATATTTTAGTTTTTTAGTTTTTAGATTGAGTGATTAGTTTAAATTAGTATTATCTGATTATAATATTAATCTATACTAAACATTCAAAATTTGTTTTATGTACCTATATAAATCTTCATTTTTATGGTATGAAAAATATAGTTTACAAAAAAATATATTACCATTGTAGTTGTAACTAATGTTAATTAAATTTAAATATTAATAGTATTTTATTTGTATTTTATTTCAGAAATCTTTGAATTATATTCTTCCATTATGTATCGTCCAAATGGTCAATCAACTTACTCACCAAATGGACCCAATCAACAATCACAGTCATATCACTCTCCTAGATCTTTTCAGCAGCAACAGTTTGGTCCAAGATTTCAATCACCTCCACAACAGTTTACACCACCAGGATCTTTTTATCAACCTTCCCGACAACATCATGACCGTTCAATACCTGCATACCAAGTTCCTAATACTGCATTACCTCCACCTTTTTATCAACCTGCTAATTCCAATTTTGATCAAACAACAAAACCACTATATCAACATCCAGGCCAAAATCACTTACCAATTCAACATCCACCTCAGTCTGCTGGTCCTTGTTTCAACCAACTATCAGTACCTCCATTTAGAACACCTGGACCAACATATATACCTCCTATCCAAAATTTTAATCAACCTCCTCCTATTCAAAATTATAATAATTGTCCTCCAATTCAAAACTACAACCAACCTCCTCCAATCCAAAATTTTAACCATTCAATTACACCACCCCCATTTCAGCCTATACATTTAAATTGTAATCAACCAGTCGGCTCTTCATACCAGTCTCCAAGTCCTGGTATTAACACAACATCAAATAATTCATATCAACCTCAAGTACAGAATCCTGAATTGTTGAAACAACCATACAATTTACCAACAGATCAATGTTATCCACAACAGCAGTCTTCATTTAATTTACCTAGACATGAATTCAACCAAAGGCCTTCATTTAGGCCTTCAGGACAACAAAGATTTCCTTTTAATAAACAAAATCCAAGATTTCAACAATCGCAGCATGGTAATAGATTTCAATTTCAACCTAGACAGCAATATCAAAATTATCGCCCTAGACTAGGACCTCCTCCTAGTTTCAATAACCAGAGTAAAGGAAATTTTGTACCTAAAAAAGATAAAAATCAAGTGGCATGCGAATTAGGCGATTGTGACTTTGTGGGGCATGCTAGTGCTGTTAGAGAACATCAAAATATGCATCATCGATTAGGACTGCACAAAAAAGTGTTGTATAGTAATAACTCGGATGCTGTTAAAAATTGGATTGAGGAAAGAAAAAAGTGAGTATCATAGTTTATACTAGAACACAGTATGTTACAATATTTGTAACATATAATATTTGCAGAAAATGGCCAACTAAAGAAACCATTCAAACAAAAGCAGACGTAGAGGATGAAAAAAATAAAAGAGGGGAACGTATAGCAGATGAAGATTTCCATAGGTTTAATAATAAAAATAATAAATCTAACAATTCTGGTAAGTAATAAATTATCCATAATGATAAGGTAATGAAATTGTTTATTTCTGATTGTATAATTATTGTATGTTTTGCGTTTAGGAAATAAACGGTTTAATAATAGAAAACGACCTAAGTTTAATGGTGAATTTACAGAACCTGTTGAAGAACCAATGAACGGAAACTTAAAACGCTTTGCTGGAATAGTTGGTAATTTATTTTATATTTACAAACCTTGCATAAACAACTAAGATTACATTCTATTTAAGTTAAGAAACATAGTTTGCATCAATATTTTGTGTGATTAGACTATAGAGCATGATTAAACTAGGTCAGACATATAAATGTTTGACTTAGTGGAAAGGACGAATGGATGTTGCCTTACGTCAACCAAACAAAAATTGGTCACTGCCAACTTTTTTTTTTAACTTGATTAGAGTATAGACTTATAACTTTATTAATACTATTTAAGATGATTAATTAATATTCTAAAATAATGACCTAATTCACTACAAAAGTAATTAAATTAAATAAATATAAATAAGTAATATAAAATATTATTTTATTTATGTTTTAAGACAAACATTTTTAGTACATCAAGTTTTTTTTTTGGTTAATCTTGAAATTATACAAATTACTATAAATATTTTTTTTTATGTATATATTTATAAATAGAACAATATAGCGATATAATAATTCCAAAAATATTTCTAAGTTTTTGATTATTGATACTGACAGCAATATTAAAATGCAATTAATAAATTATGTATAGGATTGTTTTAAAAATGAAATTATGATATTTAAACTTTTTCTTCAATCAAATTTAAAATCTGTTTATAATTAGTTTCCTGGTTTTTATATTAAAGTATTGTAAGTCATTAATTTTATTTGCATAGCAATTTATCACTATCAATGTGTAAAACATGTAATATATTATATGTTAAATATTGTTTTATTTTTTTCCATGTAGGTATCATTAAGGATGAACAATTAGATGAGATCAATAAACCAGTTGCTTTAAAACTATTAGAGGAATATGATCAATCTAGTGATAATCAAAGTGACAACGAACCACCTGAAGAAATGCCTATAGTTAAAACATCAGGGTCATTAGAAAATAAAAATGTATTAGAACAAAATGAGAAACCATGTTCCACATCAGTAATAGAAGCTTTAATAGCAGAGAAAAATGAAGAACCAGGTTCTACTTCAATAACAGGGAAAAATGAAGAACCAGGTTCTACTCAAATAATAGAAGCTTTAACAACAGAAAAACAAAGTTCTATTTTAGTCACTGAAAACAAAGAAGTAGATTCCACTTTATTAATTGATCATGACAGTGAAGTAGTTAATACCAATAATACTGATGTGAAAATTGATATATGTTCTAAAATAAATGATAAATGTGAGAAAACCACTAATGAACGTGGTCAAAAGCGTAAGAACACTTCCAAAAAAGAATCTAAACCAGTCAAAAAAATGCCACCAATGAAGACACCACGAACTGAAGTTGTTGAAAGGAAGGGTGCCCTATTGGAAGCTGTAAGTTGATATTTAAATCTCACATGTATAATGTATTACAAAAATATTTTACTGATTTTAGTTGATGGGAGATTTAATGCGCAGTGAACGAAACACTATCACTCAGTGTATTTGTTACATCAGAAACAATATGAATCGTTTTTGTAAAATTCAAGTCTCTTAAGAATTAACATTTTATTCTCGTTTGTTTTTCTATTGAAGCAACAAACAAGAATAAAATAATATGTGTTTTATATGCAATATTATTATGAATTTATTTGTACTCGAATGTGGAGATTATTTGCGTAAAAACTACACTGGTAGTATTACTCTATAATATTATAATAATTATGTTTTAATATTTACATATTACAACATTATTGACCAAAAATCGCGTATTTGGATATTACAAAAAGTAAATCCGACCGTATCACAATAATTACAAAATATTGTAATTATATTGCCTTTTATATGTTTGACATCAATGTTTTGATTTTAAATAAATAAAATGTAATATGTTGGACAACATTTATAAGGTAAAAAAAAACCAATAAACGTATAATATAATACATTAACTCTTGGAACTTTGAATACTAAAACATAGTTTGATCTTGAAGTTATTTTATTAAATTTTTATGTGTATTATTGTACAAAAGAATTTATAAAAGAACATCACATTATAAATTATGAAAGTTATAAAAATGATATATTGTTAAATTTACTTATAAATAATAAAGTTTTATACAATTAAGAATACATTTTGAATTATAACTACATAACAATCATATAAATCAATAAATATTAAGATAACGTTTGTATAAATAAAAAGGATTCCCTTGATACATATCCCAGATTTAGATATTTCCTGGCTGAGGCAGTTAGGACTAGAATTAAAATGTGTATAAATATACACGTTAATTGGCTTTTTAATTGTTATACATATATGTTGATAAAAAATATTTTCATTAAACTGTCATCATTGATTTTCAACCTCTATATTAATATTATGTGTGGACATATGAATTGTTAAATTGTCTCTTCTAGAAAATAATTTCTTACACACCTCACATTGAAATGGTTTCTCCCCAGTGTGTATTCTTATATGACAATCAAGACCAGATCGTTGCGAAAACCTTTTTTGACACACATGACAAATGAATGGTTTTTCTCCAGTGTGCGTTCTCATATGTCTAATGAGATATTGTTTCATAGAAAATTGTTTTTCACAATAATCACAAACAAACTGTTTTTCTCCTGTATGAATTCTAATATGATTACTAAGTATATCTTTACGGCGAAATGATTCATTACAAAGCTCACAATTAAACGGTTTCTCACCAGTGTGAGTCCTTATGTGTGATATAAGGTGATGTTTTAATGAAAATAATTTCAGACATATTTCACATTTAAAAGGTTTTTCACCAGTGTGTATTCTATAATGAGTATCAAAATGGTATTTTCTTGTAAAAGATTTCTCACAAACTTTACATTTATATTTATCCATCTTATGATTAGTTATGTGAGCATCAAAACGATACTTATAGAAAAACGATTTCTTACAAATTGTACACGTATATGGTTGTTTTGTAGTATGACTTCTTATGTGAGAATCAAGATTTTGTTTATTAGAAAATAATTGCTGACACATGTGACATTTATATGGCTTTTCTTTAAACTCTACACTACAGAATGTTTCAAGGCATTTTACATCAGATTGAAATTCTTTAGTGTTATTCAGCATTTCATCATAGGGTTGATATGTTAACATGTTTGATTCAGGTATAAGAATCTTTGTCTCATTGTCAATACTTTCTATGTTATTTTCATATTTTATGTCAACGAGGTCTGTTGCTTCAATACATTTGTCATTGTCAAACATTTCTAAGTCAAAGTCAAGATTTTGATTAATGTTAATGTTGTTCACAATATTTGACTGAGGCTCGATTTGTTGACACAAATGACAAAAGTATTGTTTCTCTCCAGTGTATGTTTTCATAGAAAATTGTTTATGACATTTTACACAGGTTGAAAGTTGTTCACCTATGTGAGTTCTAACATGCTTGCTCAGAATGTCTTTGCGGGTAAATGATTCATTACACATGTCACAAGTGTAAGGCTTTTCACCCGTATGAGTTCTGATATGAGAAAGGAGATGATGTTTCATTGAAAATAATTTCTCACATAGTTCACATTTATATGGTTTTTCGCCTGTATGTGTTCTATTATGGATGCTAATATGATATTTACGCGTGAAAGATTTATCACAAATTTTACATTTATATTTTTGTTTTTCAACATTGTGACTTTGTATATGAGCATCGTATCGGTATTTATAATGAAATAATTTTTGACAAACAGTACATGTATAGGACTGTTTAATAGGCGATTGAATTTCAAGGTGAGTATTAAGATTTAGTTTATTTAAGGACATTTGTTGACTTTTTTTACATTTAAGTTTAAGTTTCTTTGATTTATCATTACTAACATCTAAATTATCTTTTTTCGATTTGTTGTGAGTGTCTGTTGGAATATATTTTTGATCACTATATGAATCTGATAGTATTACTTCATTCTCAGTAGTATTTAATCTAATATTTGTTTCATTGAAAAATAAACCATCAACAATAATATTTGATCCAAGTGTAATTTGTTGAATGCTGCATGTGTCCATTTTTGAAAGTTCTGTACAGGCAAGCATATTTCTTTTATACAAATAGCAACTGAAAATAAAAATATGGTAAATGATAAGTAATAACAAACTTAGATAATACTTATATATTAATTATTTATTTTTTTAACCATCAGTCAACAATTTAGTATAATAAGCACAAGTGATATACAAGATTTACAAAGACTTGGGTAGATTGCAAATTCATATAATGTTGATTAATTAAAATTATACACCCAAAGTACTTATAGGCTCTACTACATAACCTACATCTATATTTCAACTAACTACTAAGAAATGAAAATCAATAAAAGAAAAGGCAAAATTTCAGTTTACTCTAAATATTTCTATAAACTACTAGATGTGTGTCACGTAAATAAAATGTGTCTTTATTTTAAATCATTGGGTTTAATGGATCTATTTGTTTCTAAAAATCACAATTGTAATCAATGAAATTCTGTTATTATATCAAATTGTTCAATGTTCAACGGCCCATTCCCTGTTTATCATTATAATTAATAATGTTTTCTAACAATAAATTAACTATTTTAATGAAAAGTAATAACCCAAAGCGGATTAAAAGGGGTAACAATGTTTTGAAGTGTTGTGAGAAAAAAGTAGCAGTCATGTAAGATCTAAGGTCGGTTTCAAATAGGTATATCAATAATATGATCTGCAATAAACAAACAAAACAAACAAACAAACGCTCACACACAAAATGTACATGATACACGGGTACTTACTCTCAAGTCTCAGCTTAATGTGATTAGATTACCTACAGATGTGAGTGTTATTTCTAGTGATGGCACATAGGAAAAACGAAATGGATAACCAACGGACCCATGTATGAAATTAGTTGGATTTTTTTCGTAAAATCATTTACATTTTAAGAAACAAGACAAACGTAGTCCGTAGTTGTAACCCAGTCGGACGGGTAAAATCGAAACGACTTGCATTACCGACTACCGTCGCCGTACACCGTTCTAGTTTTCACTTTTCAACTACAGAATTAACAGATGACGGAAAATTAATCGTAGGTAAACACTAGACAGGTAGGTTACCCACAATGGTCATAATAATAATAATAATAATAATAATAATAGAGGACATAGCGGTAGCCGCGGGTGGGCTGGTTGGTGGTTTTAAGGTGGGAAGCGGGTGGATGCCGTTCGTACTGCCGTGTTGGGCGCTAGCTTCACAACTCACACAACTCAAGTCTCAACTTACTTTATTATCGTTATCAGTTCTATGTCCGTAGTAAACAGTGTTATCACTTATCCATCGTGGTATAAGGCATAATATTATATATATATTCATAATTCATAGCTAAGTATATATAATATGTATATTATTTATAATAATAATGATATTGTCTATGAAATAAAGTCACGTTTAAACGCCATCTAGGTTTCACCACCGTTGTTTGTCAGTCGGCTCGTTTTTCCCATAGAGTGTAGTTACCCATAGTTTTTTTTTAGGTATCCTGAAATAATAATTTGTAGGCAATAGGCATTAAAGTAGCCACTGCTCATTAGCTGTCATTCAGTCATCGTTACTACTAGACATATAAATACAACCAGTGTGCTTAGTAATCAGTACGGGCAGTAGGTACTTTACTAATTTGTAGTGAAGACGTGAATGTGATTCGTGAATGTTTAATTAAAATACTATTATTCTTTTAAAAATAATATCTTTGTGATTATGTGTATAATAATACTTTTGGGAAGACGTTTCAACAACTAACAAGACTTGCAAGGTGTTGATGAGTAACTAAATGAAGGTACATCGTTTTTGTGGTCGATCATTTTTTCCAGTAAGATACCTGCATCTTTCTAGGATGGCTTAAAATGTAAAAATGAAATCAGTTACCCGTACAAGTGCACGATTTTCTGAACACTGATACCGAAAATTCATATCAGACGTTATGTTTATTTCAGACCTTCTATCCCGTGGGGTGGGGTATCGTACATTTTCAGGGGGGTATGCTTTAAGATTTTAAGAATAAATAATAAAGAAATGTAAAAATATCGTACACATCGGTTTCACAAATTTCGAAGAAGAATTAATACAATTTAAAAGCATTGTAAAAAATTTTCCATCAGAAGGAAAATTATCATTTCCTTCATTACATAAATTAATTATTACATCGTCTTTAGCAACATCGTGTTTCCAAATTTAGAAATAATGTTAAGAATTATTTGTTCTCTTCCTTCTTCAAATACAAGTGGTGAAAAATCGTTTTCTGTATTAAAACGTGCTAAAAATTATTTGCGATTATCTTTAATCCACGAAAAAATGTCAAATTTGTCAATATTATGTATTGAATCTGATATGGTTAAAGACATGAAGTGGGTAGAATTAAAACATCAATTTGCTACAACGAAATCCAAAAAAATAAATATTTAAATATCTATGAAATAATTTAATTTTTTTTTTCAATTATTATAAATCATAAGACAATTATAAACGATTTTGACTACATTGTAAATTTACATTATTATTATTATTTAACTTATTAATGTTTACTTGTATTGTATTTTCAATTAGAGTTAAATCTCTTTTTAAAAATTATTTATATATGTGTATTTAATATTTATGAATAGGTAAAATATACTACCAAAAAATTTGTGTAGAAACTAACATATATAGGTACCTGGTTTTTACCGTGTAGGAACGTATGTAATTATTTATCTACTACTCTCGTGTAGAAACTTACTATTTCCCGTTAGCAGTGTAAGCATAGACTTATTAACTAGTTTACTTTATAGTTAATAGGTGTATGGGTGTCAGGGCCATCATCAGAATTTGCGAGGCCCAGGGCAAAAATACTTCTAACACCTTTTTGTTGAACTTACATCGTTATTTTGATATAATTTTTGATATTTACCAATAAAACATACAATTTAAATGCTACGAAAATTAAACAATTTTTAAAACTAATTTTACTACTTTTTTCAAACGCGAAGCCCCAAATTTAAGCAAAATGCGCGAGGCCCTGGGCTTGGGCCCTGTTCATCCCCAAACTTACATGTATGGAAGATAAATAAGTAAAATTAAAATATTAACATATTTTTTAGTTAAACCGTGAATATATTATTATATATTAAATAATTATATCGTTGATCGCACAACTATTTAAATGTCCAGTAGTAAGAAACTAAATTGAATTTTTGTATAGGAATATTTACTTTAAATGTATAGTATTATATATTTATATATTTAAGAGGTATATCTTCGTAATTTGATTATTGAATAATAAATATAAGGTATTCATTTGCAAAATAACTGTTTGATATTTTACTATAGTCGTAAAATCAACGATTAAATAACTAATAAGTTTTACACGTTGAATCGTGTGATAATTTAATTAACAACTTACCTACGCTACACACATGCATGTATACAAAAAAAAAAATTCGGGGGGTTTACTAAATGTAGCAATACAAATTGGGTCGCAACATAATAAAACAATTTTTTTCCTCATTATTAGAAAATAATTCGCGGGTTGGGGGGTTGACCCCCCAGTATACGTGATTGGCTACACGCAAAATACAGGGTGGTTCTTATTTTAACATAATCATTGTATCATAACAAGCTCCTTTCATATTATTAACCTGTTTTGAAAATGTATTTGTAAAATATATATTTTATATTTCCTCTTATTTTATTTCACTCTTATTAATTTTTTATTACTTGTGAGTTGTGATGCACAGTGATAATCCATTTGACTCAAAATGCTAACGTTTTTTAAAATATGTTTTTATTTAATTTTAAGTCGTTATAAAACAACATTTTTGGAAAAATATATATTTTTACTATTTTTTAATATTATAATTTGTTATTCTCTTGAATGTTAACAAAGTACGTGCATTTTTAATTTCGTAAACCATAAAATAATAATATATTTATGTTAAAATTGGTTTTAATTGGTATTATCTTAAATTTATAAATTAATATTATTCAATTATTGGTATCCCGAAATAAAATATTTAAAAAAAATTTAATTAGATTAGGCTGTATACGAGTTGATTCTCGGGTACCTGTTTACCTACACCAATGCCGTTGTTGATTTCGGGTTCATTATATATTTTTTTCAATATTTAGACAAATATTCAGCATATTAACGTAATCCAAGAGTATTTTAAATATGAATATTGTTGTAGGCTCCTATATAGGTTTAAAATTTAACTTGTTTTTACTGTATAGTCAGTTTGTTAATAAAAGTGAGTACTGATATACCAAATTGGCTCCTCGTTCCCGATCACATTTCCTCTGTATTGCTTCAGTTCTTTTTTTAATTTCTCGCATTTTCGCTTCATTAATCACTTTTTGATCTATTAAAACATCAATCTAAAAAACATAAAATAATAACTATAGTTACTACCAATATTTTAATAAATAGTTCTTATACGTATACAACTTGAAAAACAGATGGATATGGCATATAAAATTCAAACCGAAGTTGACTGTGGTATGATTCAGCACCGTTAGTCGTTCTTTTTGTTCCATTAGGTTCTTCAGCCCACATTGAAGGAGGAAATTGTTCCGTGTTAATATAATTTTCAACTTTTCAAGTACATAATTAGCAAACGCCGTGCATTTTGTATGTTTCGGAGCTTCAGATAGGCTATATTTTTATTGGCTTTTCATAAACATTTTCAATTGCTTTAAGTTTAATGGCTGTACGAATTTTTTTTAGTTCTTTTTTTGTTCATTATTGTCTTCATCATGTTGATGATCTTTTATATTACTGCGAACTAAAACCGTTTTTTCATTGTGGATGATAATAGTTTAACCATATATTTTTCATATACACCGCCAAACAATATCACCCGAACTTTTATTAATTCTAAAATAACGAAAGTTATAGTTGTCAAAATGAATGGAACTATTTTCACGATTTATTTGTAAATACTTTAAAAATTATTTTGATTTGATTTTAAAAATCACGTGCGATGGTTTAAACACTGAAAGACGACTAAAAACTCACTACAAATGTGTACACTGTAGATACCATCTTTTACAGATAACGTTTAATAACGTCATTATAGATTATTGTCGATAAGCGCGATAATCGTCCAAAATATATGTGTGCGATACTGGAATATCCAGTATTTTAAAATCTGTGTACGGTTTTGTCCCATGTGTATTTTACGAGTTTGTGCGGTAATGGGTGACGCTCCAATAGACCTAGTATAATATGTACATAATGTCTCATGACATACCTATACTCTATAGTGTATACACCAATTAATTTTGATCAGTTTAGATCGACTTAATTTTTAGTGAAAAGTAGATTATTCAATTATTTATACAAATTCTGAAATTGTACAAGATAGAATGCCAAGTGCCCGAATGACCAACAATTGTTATTACTTAATATGATGTTAGTGTAATGACTGTAATCACTAAACTGAAAATGCGTTATTTTTTTCGATTTGTTTGAAGAGTTGATGAGTCATACTCTTTTGTTATGCACTTTACTCGCACTGTATTTACAAATTTTTCTAAATAACGTATACTTTAAATATTATAATATACAAAAAGTGGTTTCATTGCATTCTATTATTTGAAAAAAGTAAGAGGGCTAAGCCGTCGAGGGTCAGAAATTTAGAATACTATAAAACCGTCACTTGTCGTTTAGTTGTTACTAATTAATTGCTTGTGGTTATAAATATTTTGGCACACTGTCACAATGGCAAATTTCTCTGTTCTCTTAGAGAATATAATTTGAGCCAACTTATGCGTATAAATGTATAATATGTACTGCCTATTATAATGGCAAAATTAAAAGTCATAATGAAGTTATATCATTATGTGACAGACTGACAGCGCGCAAAAAAATGTAGTACAAAACTTTGCAGTACTATTTCACTTATTAATAACCTATATTGGCTATATTAACTGGACGACGGTGATAATCGAAACTAATTACATTAAATTTATCAGAAAATATATGTATAATGTATCTATACATGTTTTGTATTTGTATGTAGGTACTTTAGTACTTAACTTGTTGGTTATACGACTTATACACTGTTTATCTATAATTTATGTGTGTACATCACACGCTAAACTGTATATGATCAACTTATATGTATAGATCACTATTAGTGGTCTAATCCTTTTACAAATAAATTGTGATAAATGTTTTTATTGTTGTTTTTGTTTTTATTCAATATACTTGTGTGTAGTTATATTGAAATTCTTACAACCTAACCTCTGTCATATAGCTGTTTATTCAATTGATGTCTGGCAAGAAATTTGTTTTGTAAGTTATTGTTATTTTATATTTATCGTTGGAAATATATAAGTATTAATAAAATTATAAATTTGTTTATACAAACCATTTATTGTAAAAATATAATAACTACAACAGTAGATAGAAGTGAGCAATACTAAAAATTGCAGACTGTTTTTTATTATTTATATTTAAAAAAAAATAGCAAATTATTCAAATAGTTACCGAGTTAATTTGTAATACAATTTTATTATTATTATTTTTTTGTGGGGGTGAGGGCGGCGTGCTTGACCGCAATTATCCTAATCAATCTTCATAAGATGAATTATCAATAAATTCTGCTGAGTTTAGGCTTTTAAAAATTAAAGGGTTAAAGTTTCGATTGTCCTCCTCCTAACTGACATCATTATAGTTATATATTCATTATTTATGTATAACTATTTCTAACCCTTCGCTGTATTCAAGGACGTTTAAGGCTGTTTTGTATTACCGGAAATTGAATACAAGGGCCCAGAACGAAATGATTTCAAACATTTTTTGATCGCTTTGCTCGCAGTACATTTACAAAACAAGTCTATATAATTCTTACTCTGATATTATTTTATTTTAATATAAAACTATTCAATCATAATTATTAATACACTAATTTTTTTTTTAATACATCACTTTATGTAGCCACCTTAACAATAATATCATTAGGGTTAATTTTAGTTAACATTTGTTTTTCAATACTCATTAACATTAAACTTTTTAAATGCTCATGTGACATTGAATGTCTTAAATAGTTTTTTACATACTCAAGAAAAAAAATCCAATTATTTTATTGCACTTTTTTTTTTTTTTTTTATTATTATTAGAAAATTTACAATCTGTATTACATGACACAATAAGTAAAATGGATGACTGATATAACACTATATACATAATAAAATACACATGAAGCACATGATGAGGGAAATCATCCAGCGATGGTACCCTCTAGTAATTTATTTTTTCTTCATTAATTAATTTAATAGATCACGACACCAATTTCTTTTAAGTTGACGTGGAGGGTTGTCAGGAAGATTATGTGATGCTAGGTGAATGACTAAAGGATTGAAGTGATGTTGCAGTTTGGAGTGAAATCTGTTGTAGTATAATTTAGCTAGTTGGTTGACTGTTGGAATTCTTAAATCGTTGTGCAGGGTTTCATTTGTTACGTACCAAGGAGCCGAGGCTATTAACCTGAGAGTGATGGACTGGGAAGCTTGGATAGTGCGGACTTGAGAAGGTTTGGCACATCCCCAGATTTGCATACCGTACGCCCAGATGGGTCTGAGTAGAGATTTGTACAATGTGGACTTTGTGTGTATTGACAGTTTGGATTTAAGAATCGGCCTGAGTAGATGAAGGCGGTGGTTTAGGATTTTACGTTTGGACTTGAGATGAGGTTCCCATGTCAATCTTTTGTCTAGTAAAATTCCCAAGTATTTTACCTGGTTCGATGAAGGAATCTCGACTCCTTGAAGTTGGAGCGAGGGGAGATTGTGTTTACGCAGAGTAAATGGCACTTGGAAAGATTTATCGGGATTTATTAGAATTTTCCACTTGGTTCCCCAGGTGTTTATTAAATTGAGGTGATTTTGGAGATAGTTTGAAGATAGAATAGGGTCTGAATTGGAGGACAGTATAGCAGTATCATTTGCATAAGTTGCAATGGTTGTGTTATCTGTTTTCGGAATATCTGATGTATATATGTTGAATAAATCGGGTGATAAGTCACTTCCTTGTGGAACACCGGCAGAGATTAGAAAGTAGGAGGATATTGAGTCGCCCTGTCGAACTGCAAATGTACGATCATAGAGGTAGGATTGGATTATTAGATAGTAGGGAGCTGGGAGGAATAATTTTAACTTGTATAGGAGGCCCTCGTGCCACACTCTATCGAAGGCTTGGGCCACATCTAGAAAAACTCCTGGGCAGTATTCTTTATTTTCGAACGAAGTTTGAATTTTATCAGTAATTCTATGTATTTGATGTACTGTCGAGTGGGATGTCCTGAAACCAAATTGTGTGTCTGGTATTATATTGTTTGAATGAATGAGTGGTCTAATTCTTTTAAGGATAATTTTCTCGAACAATTTGGCTAAAACTGGTAGTAGACTTATAGGTCTAAAGGATGACGGTAAGTGTTTGGGTTTACCAGGTTTATGTATAAGTATTACTATAGAAAATTTCCAGATTTGGGGGAAGTGAGAGAGTCTTAACATGGAATTGTAAATAAATGTGAGAAGTAATAGAGTTTTATTGGGTAAGTGTTGTAATAATTTGTTTGTAATTAAGTCATATCCAGGTGACTTCCTTGGCTTTAGTTTGCTAATTAAGTATTTGATTTCATTTGGGGTTGTGTGTTTAGCTGGGAGAGACATTGGTAAAGGACTATTAAGAAATCTTGTAATGTTGTCGAGGTGTGCGGATTCGGGATTAACATTAGAATGTGGTGTAAATATATTTGAGAGATGGGTTCCAAAAAGTTCCGCTTTGTCTTTGTCAGAGATCGCTAGCTCTCCATTTGGACCACTGAGCGGTGTAGCTTGTTCTTTGATTTTGAGTATATTTTTGGTAGTTCTCCATAGAGAGCCGTCATTGGAATTTAGTGATTGAAATTTTTCTTGGAAAAAGTTGGATTTGTGTTTTGAAATGAGTTTTTTGATCAAATTTGATAGATTATTTAATAGCCGTTTATCAGAAGGCAGGTTGGATCTTTGCCACAACGAGCGAACCCTTCTTTTTTTTACTATTAATTTTTGGATTTGGGGAGGAAGGATATTATCCTTTGAGTTTTCGGGTGTATTTTTGACATACGATGCATTATAAACGGCGGTTTGAATTGAGGTCGTTAGGTTTTGCGCGGCTTCATCGATTTGTTCGGTTGATTTGAGTGAGATTTTTAGGTTAGTGGCATTTTCTAGATTTTTTGAAAAGGAACTCCAATTGACTGGTCCTTTCGCTAAGGAAAGACGGGGAGGATTGTAGTAAATCTCACAATTCAAATTGAGAAGAACTGGACTATGGTCACATGCTGGATCTGCTAGATTTTTTATGGAATGAGTAATGTGTCTCGGGATTGTGGTTAGAAAATAATCTAAAATATCGGGGTGCCGATTTTGGTGGGAAGGCTAGTAAGAAGGTCCTAGAGGAGATATGAATGTTATTCTTGTGTTCAGTATAATATTTTGAAGCAACCGACCCCTAGTGTTATCGGTTCGACAGCCCCATTGCGAGTGTTTGGCATTGAGGTCACCGCCTATAAGAAATGAGCGGTCAAGTGAGTTCAGAAACTGGGAGAGATGTTCAGGTGATATTGCAGGCCTTGGAGGACAATAAACTGCGGTTATAGTTGTGGGGATATGATTCAGAGTAATTAGGATGTTTGTGGCTTGAATAGTGTTAGTTTTGTAATTCAGTAACGGTTGACATTGTATTTTTTTTGAAATTATAATGGCCGAGCCCCCATGAGCAGAGTCATCAGGGTGGTCGGCTCGATAAATGTTGTACCCGGGGAAAAAGTTTTTAGAAGTTGAAGTGCAGTGAGTTTCTGCGATAAGTGCAATGTCTATATGTTTTTCAGTGAATAGGTTGAGCAGTTCGGGTTCATGACGTTTAAGACCGTTTGCGTTCCAAAGAAAAATTCTAAGGGAGTTTACGTTCGCTTGTTTATTTAACATCTTTTAGGACTAGTTTATTTATGACAGTAGTGAGAAGTTGGATTAAAGGATTTATTACTAATTTTAATTCTGATAAGAATGAGGAAAATTGAGAGGTTAGATTGTTATCGGGTTGAGTATTAAACATATTTGAATTGTAATGATTTTTTTTGTAGTAATTTGATTTGTCTTTGCTATCTTGTGGGTGAGACACGTTTGTCGGAAGGCTTGGGAATTCCTTGGTATTATTTAAATTGAGATTGGGTTGACCAGAGAGTGTTCCATCGCTAGTGGTTTTACCCCCATTTACATTATAATTTAAATTAACATTTTGTTTAGTTGTAGCTTTGGAATTATTGTAAAGTTTCTGTAAGTCTTTGTGAACGGAACATCCGCGGTAGTTCGCCGGATGACTTCCTCCACAGAGAGCACACGTTGGAGATTGATCACGTTGGTGCAAGATGAAGATGTGTGAAATTCAGCGCAGCGGACGCAGCGAGGTGAGTGTGAGCAATAGCTTTTGGAGTGGCCGTATTTCTGGCAGTTTTGGCATTGAATTACATCCCGACGTTTATGTGGTTCTTCGATTCGAACTTTGGTGTGAAGAATGGATGTTACTTGGAATATTTCTTTGTTAATCTCAGCAGGTTCAAGATCGACAAAGAGGAGAGGCAAATTTTTTTTTGTTGTTTTGTGACGGATATTAGCAACTTGACGCACTGTGAAGCCAATTTCTTGAATGGCGATTTCGACCTCATTTAAAGAGATGGAAGGATGAATATTACGTACAACAACACGAAAAGCTTTGTTCTCACGTTGTTGATAGGTATGATACTCGGCTTTATTTTCAATTAAATACTTTATCACAGCTCTATAAGAGTCGGAGTTTTTAGTCAGGATTTTTAAATCATTAGTGGATGATTTGAATAAGAAATTTTCAGCACCAAGCAATTTGAGAAAATCGTTGCGAAGCGCAACAAAATCAAGTACGCCATGAACCATAATTGGCGGTGGAGATGGTGGAGGTTTGGCGGGTTCACTAATGTCGTCTGATACTTCATTTGATGGATTTTGAGATGGGAACGCTATCTCTGGGTTGTCCTCAACTGCAAGGCAGGAGTATCTATTTGTTGTTAAAAATATACTTTTTTGGGTCGTCTTAGCTATTTTGCTTGTGGAAAATTCGCCAGAGGATGAAAGATTCCTACTGGTTTTACTAGACTTTTTGTTGGTAACGTCTATGTCCATGTCAGAATTTTCGAACACATCACTTGATGCACTCTGTATACGACTGGACGACGCAGAGTTTGTTTTATTTTTATTTGAGATTTTATTCTTCGAATCAGTAGTATTTGTATTATTATTGCGGTTCATTGTGCGTGTTATCGTTATCGCGACTTTGGTTAGATTAGATAAATAGCTGCCGCCGGCAACGCCGGGGAGCGTGGACGACAATTAATTACGTAGATACCGTTTAGACGTAGTATAGTAATTATATTACCAGTTTTTGGATGATTTGGGCTTGAGAGGTTGAAATACCGTGGCGATGACAGCAGTGGTAAACACAGGCCGATATCCGGATTTTTTTGACACCATTCACAATTAAATTGGTTAGGTTGGACTTGAGAAACAAAAGAAACTGCGTGCATGGATAACTGATACGTGTGTTGCGGACAACAGTCACGGAGCGAATGTCTGTGATTTCTAAAAACCTTTCATTGGGGGTCCATGTTCTACAAAATGTTAAGAACCGCTGATATAGAGTGATTATATAAGTTTTATTTAAAATATTCTAAATTGTACTTTTTTTCTGGAACTTTTTACTACCATCCTGTGCTAGGTACACTTGCCCCTTTTTACACATCTTTACTAACTTTTATATGTAATAAATGTAATAGAATTTGAAAAATGACTTTTACGACTAAGTTTTGTATAATTTAGAAATAACTTATCCTGATTACATAAAATTTTATTAACCAATTTTAAATTTCATACTATTACATAAGTGATGGTAAATCAAAACAAATATTTTTATTGTTGCATTTTAGAAAACTTTTTCAAAACCGTCATAATCGTAGAGAAGAAATTGAAGCTCAACTGCGTAGAGCACAAATTGAAGATCAGTATAGCACTGAAGATTCTAGTACTGAAGATGAGTTATCTGAAGGTGAATCAGAAGACGAAGTGATTCATGATGAGTCAATGGGTAGTGAATTAGAAGAAGTAATAAATGAAGATGAATCAGAAGAAGAATATGATGAATCTGAAAAGGAAGATGATGAATCAGAAAAAGAAGAAAGTGAATTAAAAGAAGAAGATGAAGATGAATTAGTAGAAGAAGAAGTTGATGAAGAAGAGTACAATTTGAGTTTAAGTAAAAATAGCTTAACTAATGGCTGTGGTAGTCACAATAAATCTAATAATATGTCTTTGAATTCAATAGAAGTTACAGTTGATGATAGGTAAAAAATGTTAAACATTGATTTTTTTTTACGATAAATTAAAATTTTAATTTTTTTCTAGTGAAATATCTGATATCTATGATAAATCTGATATATTTTTGAAAACTAATCTGAATTCTTTATAATGTCTACTTGAGATTGGTCAGTTCACATTTTAAGATTTCTGATTTATATTCTGAATAATTAACGTTTGAAAATGCTGAAATTTTAAAATATTCAAACTAAATTTTTAGTTGTTAAGGGGGTGAAATTGAAGAAATAGATTGACCGATCTCAAGTAGATATAATAACAAATTCAAATCAGTTTAAAAAGTATTATCGCATTACTACATCGATTAGTATGATGGAATAAAAATTGGATGTTTTGGCTAAAATAACTGTCCGCCACCCATCTCCTTAAATATTATATTATATCACAGGACACAGATTACATATTAGATTTAATCCATGATTAATTATTATATTGTATAAAAATTAAATCATATTAATCTGAAGTGAAGTTTGATGTTTTAACATGAACAATTTTGCTTATACATTAATTTAGTTGTTCTTAATATTTATACTATATCCAACGGAAAAACGCGCTACGGCCTGATAATAATAGGATTTCTGTGCATACCCCCACTCGACCAAATTTGATTCGATGTCCGAGATGTCGAGATAAGTTCAACTTTAGTGAGGTATCATGTGCAGCTTATTGACTTGAAAAAAATGTAATAGTTTATCAACGCAATTAAATTTAAATAAGTATAAATATTATATAAATGACAAACAAAATCGTATTAAAATTTCATGCGGCGCCTTGGGTATATGATATTGATACATGCGTGCGTATATTTTTAATGGGTACCGTCACATTTATAATTATAATATTATTCTACCGCAGAATAGATAAATTAGTTTAATCTACTCTGTGATTCTATTTTAGTTTTTAATCATACGTATGTATTTCTGATAATATATTACCTATCCGGTAAGGAGACGATTAAAGTCTAGAGAAGCGAAAGCCAATACACTATAGCTTATAGGCATGAGAATAAATGAATAATGACATTTTCAAAATATTATTTAGACTAATTTTAATAAGCTGCTTACGCCATATTTAATCGACACTTGCATTTTCACACCATAATACACGATATGTCGATATATCTATATCTGTCTATAATAAATTAATAACTAATTATTAAATAACAATAACAATCAACAAAATAATATGAAATAATACTATAATTACTATCATACCTATACAGTTTATTTCATGTATTTTGAAATAATAAGTTCAATCCACTGTATAAATAATGGAAAAATGAATAATTAATTATTATAGCATAATATAATTAAATAGCAATAGTGCAATTTCCCTGACTTTTAGCATACCGTGAGCATTATCAAAATAAAAGGTTCATAAGTATATTATAGTTATTTTTAATTTATTATTTATTTTTACTATGAAAATATTAAAAAAAAAAAAAATATTCAAAGGTCGGATTCACTAAATTTGGTGTTTATACATGAAAAAGTTTTGATTTTTTTTTTCCATGATAATTATGTGTAATGTAATATTATATATTGTGCTTTCTATAATACTGGTTTATAAAAAATACAAATGTCCCTAACAATATTCAAAACAAATAAACATATTTTATAATTGTTTAAAAAAATTTGAAATAATATTCATTATAAATCGTATATTTGTTCAGTGTACATTATTTCAATATCAATGTATCACAATATGATTCAAGCTGTGATTTTTTTAATTTCGATCACTGCAGTTGCGTCGATTAATGTCGGTACAGCGTTATACAATCACGTCGATAATATGTACGATACGCAGTGGACTAAAATAGATATGTTGATGTTGCACAGTCGGATGCTAATTGAAAATTTAATCCCTAAAAACGTAATTGACGGAAATACATTCCTCGGCTACACAAAGTTAATCATCAAAACATCGGAGACAATCGCCAATGACCAGACCAGAAGAATCGCCATGATTTCGGTGGCTGATGCGATTGGGGGATACTTGCACGGGGTTATGCTACCGCGTGTAAACCAAGAGTATTATAAAGGGCACGAAAGCTATAAAGTCACCAATGAGCTGCACGCGTTGTTACGGAAAATCAAGTGAGTGATATACGCAGATAAATTATAATGTTATGTACTTAATTATACGAGTAAATACCATTCATCATAATTTATTTTTACAGTCTCGTTTAGCCCATATTTCTAGATGTATATAATTTATTGGGTATAGCTATATGTATAGTCGTCAGTGTCGGAACCTTGGTAGGCCAGGTATGAGGAACTACGCTTTAAAATAAATTGCTACCTACTTATAATTAATTTGGTGCATTGATTGTTTTTTTTCAATATTTGAAAAAAATGAAGGTTGATTTAAAAAAGAAAAAATTTTAGAGATAAAACTGAGTTTTTTAAGTTAAACGGATAAGTGGGTATTTTCTTAAAATAAGTACATTTTTCCTTGACCATCATTGAATATTTTTAATAATTTATACGTATAATGTAGGTATACGTTACAAAGCTAGAAAATCTACCCAGGTCATCGAACTTAAAAATAAAATAAAAATAAAAGAACGTCCCTAAAATAAATGGTCTATTTTACCCCCTTATCACCACTCGCCAGTTAAATACATCGCGGTACTGAAGTATAACTGGTGACAGTATAGTCCGTTTAGAAAGGTCTTGGATCGTTATGGTCCGGTTTTTACATGTCGTTACATAAAGAACGTGCGTGTTTTCGCCCAGGTTCATTTTGGACACGGACGGACGTGGTTGGATGACGCCCGTAGACACGGGACGGTCGATCACGACCACCGCCGACGAGGACGACGACCTCATCGACGAGGAGACAGATAACCCGTGCGCGGCACTACTGCTATCCGGCGTACCGTCTGATGACGGACGACCGGCCGCCGTACCGATGCCGGCGTTCGACGACAACTTGAATCCGGGTTCGTTGGCGTTTCCGTTCACTGTCGGCAAGCGGCTGTTCGCCGTGGACAGGCCGTGGACGGCGTCCGACGACCGCCGTCCGCTGCTCGTCCGGTATTACCGGCTGGCCGCCGGCTGCACGTCGTCGGCGCCGGACCAGTTCCGAGCGGACTTAAATCGTTGGCTGGACGAAGTGGTGGTGCCGCTCTTGGCGAACCGCCGGCGGTGGTATCCAGTCCTGGCCGGTGCGTCTCGCGTCGTCCTGGCCGCGGCCAAGGCAGCCAGCAATGGCACTGCGCCTGTGGATGGCCGACCAAAATGCGGGGCGGCGGCGTGGACAACGACTACTGCAGCGGCGTCTACCAACGACAACGATATGATGCGCAGGTCGTGTGACGACGGCCCCGACAGCCGAGTACCCAACTCGAACGTTCCGCTAGCTGTGATTCTTGTGTCGTTGGTGCTCGTCTGGATAGTGTACGCCTGTGTATTCGGAAAGAAACAACAATCGCAGACCTTCACTGTATAATCGTATTGTATTATATCATATAATATGGCGATTCTTCGGGTCTCAAAGCTTTCGTACCCCTTGTAATATTCATGGTTCACATGCGGTAGCATCACTCCATGCCCATATCCCCCAATCGCGTCAGCCACAGAAACCATGGCGATTCTTCGGGTCTGGTCACTGACGGTTGTCTCCGATGTTTTAATGACGATCAACTTTATGTAGTTGAGGAATGCATTTCCGTCGACTACGCTTCTGGGGATTAAATTCTCAATCAACATCCGACTGTGCAACATCAACATATCTCTTTTAGTCCACTGCGTATCGTACATATTATCGACGTGGTTGAATAAAACTGTACCGACGTTAAGCTACGCTTGAATTATATTGCCCCTGTATCACCACAAATTCGTACTATTAGTAAGATACATTACCAGTCATGCTTAGGATGAAGAATGTGTAAATATGTACTGTGTATTGTAATGTGTTATGTGTTTTGTTGTATAAATAAAAGCTGTTGAAAATAAAATAAAAAAATCATTATTTATTTATTTATTACCGATTTATTTGGATATTATGTGTTTTGGCTATGAAATGTTTAACCAGTAGTTTATTGTTATAATAAAAAGCCATAAAGGTGTTATTACAGTGACGCTTAAAATATGTTCGTATTTGATTGTTTCCAGCTTGTATTTTTATAGTAGGTAAGACGCATAGCGAATCTGTGACACCATTTATGTAGGTATATATTTTATATTATATTGTAAACAATCTGTATCAATCTGTATAGACGTATAGTAGGTGTTAAAATATGGTATTATATAACTTGATCTTTTCTACGCTAAAATTGTATACAATGGTTAATAATGATCTATAGTTAATTAAAAATGTAGGTAAGTTAAAATTAAATGAATACAATACATTAACATAACAATAACATCATAGGTACTATTACAATTTAGATTTATAATGATGAGATGCAGTTTTGATAGATTGCATCATCGTAGTATTTTAATTTTTTAATGAATAACAAAATAATGGTTTTTAAGTATTGTTGGCGTATTTTTTTAGGTTATTAAAGGATTATTAGTGCTGTTTAATTTTAAATGAATGTTGGACTTTGTTGAATTGTTATATTAATTTATCGTTGTCAGTGTATTTCCATTATATTTTTGTTACTACAGTTATATGAATAATACATAAATTGTATTAACTAAATAATTATAGTTAACATAAGTTTTAATATGAAAAACGGTCTGTTGTGTTTTTGTTTTTGACGATGACAAATTCATTAACTTCTATGTTTTCGTAATGCAAACACTGACCAACTTCATGATCCACTTGGCAGTGTGGCAGTCTTTATTGTATTTTGATTTGAAGCAGTATTTATATTGCTGACCGATTGAAAATGTTCATCCTAATACACTGGTAGTGTGGTAGTTTTCGAAAATATAGTATAACATTTCATTTTTCAAATTTTTGCCTTCCTATGTCTTTAATATTTTCGTAATAATGAATTTGAAGCATTTGTGACTCTAATGACATATTCTGGAAAACATAATTAACTTTATGCTACTAAGGCTGAATCGTGTAAAATTATATTTGTTAAATGATAAACTTTGATTGAACTTTCGATGTTTTGAAACAAATTGTCGGTAATACCTCTAACTGTTAACCAGTCTAATTTGTCTAGACCACAATCAATATGCGGGATAGCTAGTTTTTTAACACCATGTTCTACAATAAGATCACGTAATTTTGTAATGGCCATAGTTATTGAACAATTGTTTGCTGATTTAAAATACTTGAAAATGTAATACAAAGTTCCTTATAAGTTGGTCTTATAGCAATTTAAAAATGATCAACGAAAATGTTTAGGTACAATTTTTTCTTAGTATTAACATTTGAAGTTCAAATATTGACCAAATAAAGATGGGGTATGTATGTAACATTTTTTTTTTTTTTTTTTTTTAATGAAATTATATAGATTAAATATTTTAATTCTTTGTTTATATCAAGGAAAATTAAGTTCTAAATTATATTTGGTGGTTGTTACATAACAGATTTATTCGATTCTACTTCTTTCATCATTAGGACTTTAGGAAATAGAATTCAATTAGTATCATTAGGATATGTATCATATATATTATATATTACTTAAGGAGCTAATTATTATTTGTTTATTTTATAATAAAAAACATATTATATTATTACAGTGAAACCTCTACATAGTGGAAATTTGCGAGAAATTACTAAATGTGCACTATAGGAAGACGCTATAGAGAATCGGTTATAGTATACATAATATACATACATTGAAATTGGTATATATTGAAATAATAGTTTATTTATGATATATATATGTATAATATGTATGTAGTAAAAAGTGGGTATAAAAATGTTTTATACTTACAATTAAAAAATTTTTTTTTGCGTGTATTTGTTCTGCTCTTTATAATGAATTTGTAAATTGGCTATCATTGATAATAAAATCTCATCTTACCTAACACATAACCAAACCATTTGTTATATTTCAAATAGGAAAACCATTAAGATAAGATTAAATATGAACAAAATGCATAAAATATAAATATAGTATTTTTATTATTTAAACATTTTCAATATGCACAAATATTGTATCCATTTATGAGAGGTTTTATTTTGGTACCAGTTTTTAGTGTCCATGTCCATTATTAGAGGTTTCATTGTATATTTATTTCAGTTACCTATGTAAATTAATTATTTATTTTTGTTACATTAAAAAAAAACAAAATTGTACCCAACCGGAGAGTTAAATGATTTACCTTTTACATCAAAATTAATAATAAATGTATAAATATAGATACACTTGCAAGTATGAGATACCTAACTAAAATGATGTTTCTGTTTTCTTTAAAACTAGGTTTCATATAAATAAAAAGTCAAGTTTTTGTTAAAAAATAAAAAAATTACTTTAAATATGATTGTTTTGTTGTTTACAAATTCAAAATCCTAAAATATGTTTGAAGCTTACAACACAGGGACCTAAACTGGCCAAATCTTTTTCTTTGATGAGGTTGGATTTTCAATGGTGCCCTTCACCTTTCTGAAAAAAGATTAATCAATGAATTAGAAGTACCTTTTTAGTATTTTAACATAATGATAATATCTATATATTATTGTTTAGATTCACACATATCAAGTATAAAATATAAAATATATGTTTGATAGGTACTTATGTTTAATATATATGCTTATTTGAATTAATCAAATCAAAATCATTAAATATAACATTTAGGTATTAGGTGTTATGTATATATTTATTATTATTAATGTTATGTTAGGTGAACTTAGAATTAATGTTATAGGTGTATTATAAGATTAAGAATTAATGTTTTATTTACTAAAAATATTTATTATTCATGATAAAAACATAATTTTGCTGAAAACCAAACACAATATTATTATTATTAAGAATTTGTTGTTTTATTTATTTGTCTTAATTATTTTATTATAATAATGCTAATGTATATTTAGTAAGTTTAATTCAAAGAGCCTAAAAAATATCAAAATATATACATGTGGTGTACTAATGGTAAATAATATGTTAATTTGAATAAATAAAATAAACATTGAATAACGGTTAGGATCAGTGGTGTTCCCATTAATTTTTTTAAGAGTATACAGTATACTTTATCATCAAATATAAACATTTAATACAATAATAATATTTTCTTATGGTCTATAGGAATAAAGCCGGTAAAGAGCGTGTCAGTAATATGGAAAAAAAAATTGAGAGCAGTATACCTATAATATTGAAAAAAAATCTTGCGAGTAAATGGCGTATATGTAGTATACTCTATGGAACACCCCTGGTTAGGATTAATGATAATAATATGTTAATTATAAATATATTTATTAGGCATGTAGTTGTTTATTAATGTTATAAAATAAATATTAAATAAACTTATTTGAATTAAGGTTATAAAATAATATAAAGTATATAAATATCATACCCATATATAGCATCATACCCGGGTTTACACGGCCTTTGATTCGTACCCATTTTTTTTGCACGTAAACAAACTGTAATAAATTATAATTAAATGTTTTAATTTTGGTGCATTATATTAACTAAAGTTGAATAAATCATTTAACTTACTAATTTTTTTTGTTTGCTGCGGCTGCGGCTGTGGCTGGTACATTATTGCAGGCAACTCCAAATCGTATGGTGCTGTAGGCCTGTACATCTAAAATAATTTATTACATTAATAAAAAAAAAACCCAGGAAGCAGATATCGAGTGGAAATGTACTAACAAAAGTCTGGCAAAAGAAAATCCGGTATGTTTATTATATACAGTCGAGTATCGATAACTCAAAGTTGAAGGGAGATAAAAATTTGTTTCAAGATATCTAATTCGAATTTACATTGATTTCTATATAATTTATATTTCTAGGGGAATAAAAATAAATTTGAATTGTCAAGTCACTAAGAATATACTAAGAATATATACATATATTATACGATAATTATCTAAAGCATATAGTAGAATGTAGAATATATATAATATAGAAAATTGTTACCTAACTTATCTAATTATTACTATTTATAAATATTTATCTAACTAAATCTCAACATAATAATCTTGAAAAATGGTTTTAAAAAACTTAAAAATAGAGGTAACTATGTAAGCAATATTTAATCTAGTAATCGACTACGCTCATTGGTATTCGAAAGAGGATTTTCTAGTAGTTGCTTTCAAAATTATGCATGGCTTGTATAATTATATATTATATATATAAACATATTATGTAGTATTGTAGTTTTTATCTCGATGCTACATTTTATTTTTGACTATTGTTACCAGTTGTTTACATTTGGCAGTGAGAAATGAGAATTAAGAAGATACAAGGACAGTCACTGGGTTTTGTAATTGGAAAAAGGTAAGTAACCATATATAATATACTTACAACTAAAGTAATCAATGTGAAAAAATATTAATTATAAAGATGTTTATTTTTAGCTTACAAATAAAATTAAAAATTATTCATTAACAATAATTCATTTAACTTGTATGAGTAGGATGAATGCTTAAAATCTTCCAAAAAATCTGGTTGAGTTATGTGTCAAATTTCTATTAGGTACCCAAAATACGAGTAGTCAAAAACAAAAATATGAGAAATATATAATAAAACAGAAAATTGATATAACTTTATTTTTAGCTAAGCAAGGAATTGTATGATTTTTTTTTTATAATAGATAAACGCATATTTATTTGTTTGATTAATTATTTGTCTATTTTAATTCAGATAATTTTAAAAATGCATGTAAGCTTGTCGCCAAATGTAATTTAAATTTTGATTCATTATACAGCATAGAAATTTTACATACTAGCTGGATGATACAAATTAAATTAATTTGTGAAGAACATACTAAAACAACCATCATTAATGAAGTAAAATCTACAGGGATTGTGGCAATAATGGTTGATGAAGTTAGGTAGGTAATTAAATAGCAATATAGTTAAATACCTAAATTAAATGTTATAATGTTATCATAATATTTTATATTTAGGTCATATAAAGAAGAACAGTTATCAATAATATGTATAAGATGTATGTTTAGATGTCTGTAAACGTTTCTTGTCTTTTATTGAGGTTTCAAGTAGCCAAAAGGCAATTGGTATTGTTGCTTCTATACTTATATTTTTAGAACAATCAAGTATGAAATAATTGAAACATGTTAAGGTAATAGCCTAATCATATAGCAGGGCTAGTGTTATGTCGGTCCTGCATAGTGGTGTACAAATTTTAATGAAAGAGTATTATCCTTATGTCATATTTTATGTACCATTGATTGAATTTAATTGTAGTAGATGCTTGTAAAAGTATAAAATAAGTTATTTCTTAAAAAAACTTAATATATTTAATTTGTATGACATTTCAGAATACAAGAAATATGTTTAATGTATTGGAATCAATTTATATATATTTTTTTTCATCCTAAAAACAAATAATATAATAATATATTTATATAGTGTTGGACTAGGCCACCGGGCCAGTATATTTAAAAATGAAAATATCCCTCGATTTGCTATGCAACACCACCCCAAGTAAGCCTAGTCAACTTACATAAATCAAATTTTTAAGAATGATGGTCCAAAAACAAATTGGGGAAAAACATTTGTTTTTAAATTATTGCCACATGAAGTTCACGATTATACGTGTTCGCACAATGCTTTATTTACTCATTATACACGGAGTACAATATATAAAAATTAAAAAAGAAAAGGGAATAAATATCAATATACAATAATGTACTGATAACAGTGTCCTATTGGGTATTGAGTTATTTAACATATTTACAACATCAAAGTGTTATAACTCAAAAACTAAATTTGACCGCTCAATTCTGATTGCATCATTGTTCTCAGCGTAAAAAACCTCATCAATGAGGTAGAAAAAAATTAGAAAACTGCGTGGGCGCTAAACTAAATTTATACCAAAACATTTTAAATCTAACCTACATTTCTCTACGGTCGTCGTTCAATGTGTCCTTTAAACTATAATTTAAACCTTAGAACCGGTTGGCTGTTCAACTTGGAATTTAAAAATAAATGTATATTGCTTTTTTTAATCGTAACCTCGAATTTTAATTTATCTTTAATCGTGGTTGTAACCACGATCTCTACTTAGAAGATAACTTTAAGACCGCGATAGTAATGAAGAGCGGGAAAAATTATATTTTAAACGAATAATATATTTGGTTGTAATTTATTCGAATGGGCGGAATGATTTTCAAATTTTCAAATTGAAACTAATAATTTTATTATTTTTTAGTCATAAATTATTTAAATAATTAAATTTTAAACGAATTATGTTATTCAATAGTATAAATTATTTGTACTCACTATTAATAATATTATACACAAAAATAAACATACAGTACTATAGAAAAATAAATTAATTGTAACTAGTTACAATTTGTAAGTATCCATTTTGGGTACAGTTGTTGCATTTAAAAATTAAAAATATAGTAGATAACTGGTTAGCATTATATTTAATTAAATTGAAAAAATACCTAATTTAAAGTTAAACGTACAACTTGACTAACAAATAAATAATAAGTTATCAATAGTAAGTTAGCATTTCATTATATTGTAATATAAATTTAATACATACCGTTGTCAAATTAATATTCAACTGCAAAGATGACAGTAAATATCTACGTTAAATAATGTTGAGCTCTTATTCAATATTAATTAAAATGAATAGATTAAAAAAGAAAAACATTAATACTTTTAAAAAATATTAAATATATATATGAAAATCAATGAAATATTTCAAAATACAAAATAAGTTTACAAATTTGCAATGTTTGCTTTTTGAATTATTGATATTTTAACTCACTATTTTCCAATATGTACTGTAAATTTAAAAAGTGAATTCATTATTAACCGTAACAGTACCTTGGTTATTTTTTTAGATTTAATAGGTAACCCATCTATCACATATTTCATGTCATCATTATTCATCAGTCGAGTTGTCTTAATCTGTGGTTGAAATCATTTAAGATAACACCCAGTATTGATTTAAATAAATTGTGCTTAATGCTTAAATACTCCATACTCCATCTATATTATTTTCTTATGTCCTTGTTTTTAGATTTTTTAATACAACTTTACCTCAGGCCGATCATAATCATTTATTATTTTATAAAAATAAAGCCATCAAAAATAAATTTGTTTTAATAATTTCAATTTTAAAAATATTAAATGAATATCTCAAAAAAAAAAAAAAAAACACATGGGTAGATAAACTTAAAGAAACCAACAGATTCTTTTATATAGTATTACAATCATCAATTCTGTTATTATCTGAAATATATTGATTTATTTATATATGTTTTCTTTTCCCCTAAATACTCTTGTAATTTTCTTATATATTTAAAATGTAATTGGAATTTATTTATTCTATATTAAACAATATTATTATTATTATTATAACACAACCAAATTATAGATCACCAATGTACTATAAGTAATAATTGGCTATTTGTACTATGTATTCGAGTTCAAAGTAGTTCAAGTGAGTGGTAGAAAAATGAAATGAAATGCTATTCTGTGAGAACCCCTCGGTCATTCATAACTCAATTCGAGCTTTTGTATTCCAAGTTATATTTAAATTTTATTTCTAAAGATGTTGACATGAATGAGATCAAAACACTAATGGCGCTGAATGAAACAATATTAACTACAAATAATAATTAATTAATCAGGGAATTTTCTATACTTGACAATTGACTAAACCCAACTTGTATTGGAAATTTTTAGTATTTACTAGGTATTTAAGACTCTATTTCTGTTAATTTAGCATCCAAATTGAATTCTTAATAAAATATATAGTTATATTTATTCTAAATAATTTAATTAAATATAAACAGTATTTAATACATATTTTAATAATTTAATCCATAACATTATATTTTTTTATGCTTTTGCCCTTTGACAACATATGCTTTTTACGTGATTTGTCCTTCATTTTACCCTATAACAAACAAATATAGTTAAAATAAAAATATATTAAGTTGATTAAAAAAAAATTGGGGATAATATCATATCAGCTGAGAAAATGTGTATACTGCACAACAAGGTAAATTTACCATTTGTAAACATTTTTAAATAATTAAAACAATTATACTAACCTTAGTCGGAAATCTCATACAACTGTGCTCTATTAAACAGCATTTGTTACATTGTTTGCAATGTTTCCATGTTCTTTTCACACACTTCTTACATAAATTACAGTGTATGTATTCACGACCATTCTGCAAAATTAATGATTTAAATAAGTATAGATGTCATAGATTATATTAAATGAATAACAAAAATGATTATACACTTAGTTAATTAATCTAATCTTCCCTAGGAAGACTGTTTTACTATTTTTTCACAATAGAATAAAAATAAAAAAATAACTTTTCTGTCATACCATTTTTTTGTTTGCTATTAATTAATAATTAATCAGTATCTTAAAAATAAAAACACTATGACATATTTTTTTTAAGAATTGTCAACATTTGGTGAAGATATTGTGAATACTGTATAAATTTGTTCTTCACAAAACCTTTTATAATACGATTTTTTAACTTTAATATTTTTGAAATTTATTCTTAAGGTTATCAAAATTAATACATTATATTAGCACAAATTATGAACATATAAACTAATAAAAAATATCCACGGAAAAAAACATTTAAATACCAATATTCTTAAATTTATTTTGAATCTAAGAAAATGAACTATTTTCTTGATTATAACACTATTCAAAAGTTTAAAATACACAATGAGTATTTCAAGAAAATATAAATTTAACTTTTTTTATATTAATAAAAATACATTTACCTTTGATGTACAACTATTGCACTTGTAACAGTGTACATTTTCTGAGCAAACCCATCGATTACATAGATCACAAAATCTATAATTTTTTTCAACTGGTAAAGATATCTTGCATTGATCTACATTAGTGAATATTCTAATTGGAGATCCTTTATTTCTACCTAATTATAAAATAAAATAAATGCATTTTAGTATTACAGAAAAAAACAACTTAACAACTTTAAAAAAATACAAACCAGAACTATTAAACTTTTTATGATTTATGTAGTCAATTTTATAACCTATCATTGACATCCCAGGCAAGCAGTTGACTACAAAACGTTCCATAAAATAAGGTAACACTAGAAACTCTGAAAATTAATTTATCTATTTAAAATCAATTTAAATTCAACGAGAAAGATCAAATATACTTACTTGATAATATGCTTTTGTTGTTTTTTTTCCTAATTTGATCAAGTCTTTCTAGTGTATATGCTAATGGTTCAAGTCTGCCGCCAAATGGAGGGTCAATGAATACAGCAGTAGAATCTCCTTGGGTCAAAATATCTTCCAACACAAAATCTGTGTCACATTCTTCAAGTATATGACAGTTATACATATTAAACCATCTGAAATGGTCAGTATCATAAAATTGCAACTGAAAAAAATATAAGTATAAACTTTTTATAGTTAAGTCAAATAACAAACAAATATTATTTCACATACATATCTATGATCAATGTCAAGTAAAACACTATTCATCTCGGGTACATCAAATAATATTTTTTCATGTATTGTGGGAGCACCGATACAAATAATATTAGTTGTACCAACAGAACGAAACATTTTGACTAACATTTCAATAGTGTTTTCAGTAAAGAAATACTGAGATTCACTTTTTGATTCTTGTAATGGTCTAAACAATTAAAATAATGTTCACATATTTAAAATCACAATAATCATTAACACAATATAAAAATTAAAATATTTATAATTATAATAACATTAGTACCTGTGAAGGGTGAGATAGTTTTAAATCATTTATATTTTCTACTAACAATTCACAATGGTCCGAATGCAAATCTTGTTGAGTTTTAGAAAATAATTCACCACATTTTGGACAGAAACATCTTTCTTCTGGGGTTAATTTTTTTATATGATCATACCTAAAATATTCAAAACAGTTAGTTATAAAAAATTTTATATTCTACTTATATTATATAAGATAACTAAAACTTCATTTTCTACAGTCATTTTTGAAGTTTAAGATCTTCCAGCTTCTTAAAAAAAATATTGATTTTTTACTGATAAATATTTAAATTAAATAAACATGACTCTTTTTAGACACATTATTAATTGTAAAATATTATACATTTTATAATAGATTTTTTTTATAAAAGAGGTGAAAACAAATATCATGGTGATTTGAATAACCCTAAAAACCTCTAATAATCCAGAAAACACTGTGTTTGAATTTGTCTGGACTATGTAATACCATTGTCTACCTCAAACAATAATTCTAAGATGTCTCATTGAGTTTGATAATTATATTTAACTATATACATAGTCACAACACTTTTATATAATAGTATGATACATAGATTTTTAGTTCAAAATCTATTGCAAAATAGGTAGATAAGAAATGTTAACTGTTATTAACAACCTAATAAAAGTAACATTAAAATCATATTTGTATGAAAAAAATGTTAAAAATAATTAAGTAAATTAATGATTTTTACCTGGATTGTAATTTATATCTTATCATTTTTGTAACAATGAGATCTCTTTCATATTGTTCCATATATTTTTGTCCAATTGTTTCAATTTGATTTTCCCACACAAAAAAAGAACATTTTTTTCTATCTCTATATGCTGAGCAAGAGTAAAACTTTTTATTGTCAGATCCTCGAGAAAACAACAATGTTGGTCCTTAAAATAAAAAAATAAAAGTTATTATATATAGTCAATTAATGATAACTAATTCCTAATTATATTACAGAACAAATTGTCACCTTAAATTAAAAAAAAAAAATAGAAAATTTTAAATTTAGTTTATAAGTTTGTAATTATAACAGACAATTCGGTATTAGTTAAATTACTGTTAATAGATTATGAATCAATAACTATAAATATTTGGTATTTGCTATTAGTATTTGATTATTTATTCCATATTCTATACAGCTTAAAATAATGCGTTTACTGCAACTATTTTATTCCCACCTTTGTAAGTCACATAATACTCAAATTGTATGCAAAACGGACATGAATTAGTTGTCAAACTTTTGACAACCGACTGGAATTACTGGAATACATGACCACTATGACTCATTCACACCACAATATCAATAAATAATAACAAACAACAATAATTACCGTGAGAGCAATAGGGATGTGTGCTCAAATTTTCCATGTGAACGGCCACTGTTTTAATGTACTCCTCCACCATGTTTGCGTAGGCTGGCAGAATAAATGGCGGTTAATGCTAAACTTTGTAGTTGGTCAAACGGTAATTATTCAAAGGTATTATAAAATAGAAGTTAGTTCGCAAACAAAATCTAATAATATGAACACTGCACAACCGACACTGAATACTTGATTGGTTGACTGACAAATTGACGAGTGAGTACTGGCTATGCTATGGTATTATCCACTGGGCACCGAAGTGCTTCTAGGCCAGTATTGACCACAGTAGAAAAGCGGCACTTGTGGTAGCCGTCAAACACTATAGTGTGCCACTACAGCACAGCATAGACAGTGACTTATGGCAGTATATGACACCAAAATGTAGCTTCATGTATTATTAAAGTTAGTGAAGACTAAATAATGAGTAACGAGTGACGACTCCACGAGTGAATGAACGATTACTGATAATATTATTTATTGTACCGCAATGTGATAGTACTATGTACAGCTGCTGTGGTCTCGCCGGCTTGCTTTTGCAATCAAGTGATAATAACGAAAAGAGTTTAGATGTGAAAATGGAGGGAAATTCAGCAAATCATGAAATCAAAATTTGTCATAATATAATATTATACCTATATCATTACTATTTACTGTTATAGTAAATATCATATTAAGAACTCATAACTATAATAATATATTTTACAGTATTTGAAACGTATTAACTATAGCACTCATTTCTGCCGAGTAACTTACTACTTAATATACTACTTTATTAATGATATTTTAATCCGCAGTGTTTGATTCGCTTGAACCGTTCCGAATTTCAGAATTATTCCCTGGTGAGCCGGGTGATATTTACACTGCATCAATCGTCCATTTTCTAGTCTGTCTGTCTGTCACCCCTCTATTATGAGTAAATGTGAATTTGTTGTGCACTATTTCCTCAGATGTCATTCAAGGACCGACAATGATTCAGCAGACGTGTCCACACAGGTAACATTAATGGGTAATAATTAATAAGTAATAATTGATTGAACTTTTGTTATTTAGCACAGTCCTACAACACTCAGGACACAATAATTTTGTTGTACATGATGTATTAATGTATAGTTTTCTGTTGGTTAAAGGTGTGGTATGCTGCTTTTGATCCGTCTAAAAAGTCTTACTTGGTTGCCACTTGCGGTGGAAATAAGGTCTGTGTTATCGATGTGAAGACTGGAGTGGTCCAGTATAGATGTATAGTATTATATATTTATATATTTAAGAGGTATATCTTCGTAATTTGATTATTGAATAATAAATATAAGGTATTCATTTGCAAAATAGCTGTTTGATATTTTACTATAGTCGTAAAATCAACGATTAAATAACTAATAAGTTTTACACGTTGAATCGTGTGATAATTTAATTAACAACTTACCTACGCTACACACATGCATGTATACAAAAAAAAAAATTCGGGGGGTTTACCAAATGTAGCAATACAAATTGGGTCGTAACATAATAAAACAATTTTTTTCCTCATTATTAGAAAATAATTCGCGGGTTGGGGGGTTGACCCCCCAGTAAACGTGATTGGCTACACGCAAAATACAGGGTGGTTCTTATTTTAACATAATCATTGTATCATAACAAGCTCCTTTCATATTATTAACCTGTTTTGAAAATGTATTTGTAAAATATATATTTTATATTTCCTCTTATTTTATTTCACTCTTATTAATTTTTTATTACTTGTGAGTTGTGATGCACAGTGATGATCCATTTGACTCAAAATGCTAACGTTTTTTAAAATATGTTTTTATTTAATTTTAAGTCGTTATAAAACAACATTTTTGGAAAAATATATATTTTTACTATTTTTTAATATTATAATTTGTTATTCTCTTGAATGTTAACAAAGTACATGCATTTTTAATTTCGTAAACCATAAAATAATAATATATTTATGTTAAAATTGGTTTTAATTGGTATTATCTTAAATTTATAAATTAATATTATTCAATTATTGGTATCCTGAAATAAAATATTTAAAAAAAATTTAATTAGATTAGGCTGTATAGGAGTTGATTCTCGGGTACCTGTTTACCTACACCAATGCCGTTGTTGATTTCGGGTTCATTATATATTTTTTTCAATATTTAGACAAATATTCAGCATATTAACGTAATCCAAGAGTATTTTAAATATGAATATTGTTGTAGGCACCTATATAGGTTTAAAATTTAACTTGTTTTTACTGTATAGTCAGTTTGTTAATAAAAGTGAGTACTGATATACCAAATTGGCTCCTCGTTCCCGATCACATTTCCTCTGTATTGCTTCAGTTCTTTTTTTAATTTCTCGCATTTTCGCTTCATTAATCACTTTTTGATCTATTAAAACATCAATCTAAAAAACATAAAATAATAACTATAGTTACTACCAATATTTTAATAAATAGTTCTTATACGTATACAACTTGAAAAACAGATGGATATGGCATATAAAATTCAAACCGAAGTTGACTGTGGTATGATTCAGCACCGTTAGTCGTTCTTTTTGTACCATTAGGTTCTTCAGCCCACATTGAAGGAGGAAATTGTTCCGTGTTAATATAATTTTCAACTTTTCAAGTACATAATTAGCAAACGCCGTGCATTTTGTATGTTTCGGAGCTTCAGATAGGCTATATTTTTATTGGCTTTTCATAAACATTTTCAATTGCTTTAAGTTTAATGGCTGTACGAATTTTTTTTTAGTTCTTTTTTTGTTCATCATTGTCTTCATCATGTTGATGATCTTTTATATTACTGCGAACTAAAACCGTTTTTTCATTGTGGATGATAATAGTTTAACTATATATTTTTCATATACACCGCCAAACAATATCACCCGAACTTTTATTAATTCTAAAATAACGAAAGTTATAGTTGTCAAAATGAATGGAACTATTTTCACGATTTATTTGTAAATACTTTAAAAATTATTTTGATTTGATTTTAAAAATCACGTGCGATGGTTTAAACACTGAAAGACGACTAAAAACTCACTACAAATGTGTACACTGTAGATACCATCTTTTACAGATAACGTTTAATAACGTCATTATAGATTATTGTCGATAAGCGCGATAATCGTCCAAAATATATGTGTGCGATACTGGAATATCCAGTATTTTAAAATCTGTGTACGGTTTTGTCCCATGTGTATTTTACGAGTTTGTGCGGTAATGGGTGACGCTCCAATAGACCTAGTATAATATGTACATAATGTCTCATGACATACCTATACTCTATAGTGTATACACCAATTAATTTTGATCAGTTTAGATCGACTTAATTTTTAGTGAAAAGTAGATTATTCAATTATTTATACAAATTCTGAAATTGTACAAGATAGAATGCCAAGTGCCCGAATGACCAACAATTGTTATTACTTAATATGATGTTAGTGTAATGACTGTAATCACTAAACTGAAAATGCGTTATTTTTTTCGATTTGTTTGAAGAGTTGATGAGTCATACTCTTTTGTTATGCACTTTACTCGCACTGTATTTACAAATTTTTCTAAATAACGTATACTTTAAATATTATAATATACAAAAAGTGGTTTCATTGCATTCTATTATTTGAAAAAAGTAAGAGGGCTAAGCCGTCGAGGGTCAGAAATTTAGAATACTATAAAACCGTCACTTGTCGTTTAGTTGTTACTAATTAATTGCTTGTGGTTATAAATATTTTGGCACACTGTCACAATGGCAAATTTCTCTGTTCTCTTAGAGAATATAATTTGAGCCAACTTATGCGTATAAATGTATAATATGTACTGCCTATTATAATGGCAAAATTAAAAGTCATAATGAAGTTATATCATTATGTGACAGACTGACAGCGCGCAAAAAAATGTAGTACAAAACTTTGCAGTACTATTTCACTTATTAATAACCTATATTGGCTATATTAACTGGACGACGGTGATAATCGAAACTAATTACATTAAATTTATCAGAAAATATATGTATAATGTATCTATACATGTTTTGTATTTGTATGTAGGTACTTTAGTACTTAACTTGTTGGTTATACGACTTATACACTGTTTATCTATAATTTATGTGTGTACATCACACGCTAAACTGTATATGATCAACTTATATGTATAGATCACTATTAGTGGTCTAATCCTTTTACAAATAAATTGTGATAAATGTTTTTATTGTTGTTTTTGTTTTTATTCAATATACTTGTGTGTAGCTATATTGAAATTCTTACAACCTAACCTCTGTCATATAGCTGTTTATTCAATTGATGTCTGGCAAGAAATTTGTTTTGTAAGTTATTGTTATTTTATATTTATCGTTGGAAATATATAAGTATTAATAAAATTATAAATTTGTTTATACAAACCATTTATTGTAAAAATATAATAACTACAACAGTAGATAGAAGTGAGCAATACTAAAAATTGCAGACTGTTTTTTATTATTTATATTTAAAAAAAAATAGCAAATTATTCAAATAGTTACCGAGTTAATTTGTAATACAATTTTATTATTATTATTTTTTTGTGGGGGTGAGGGCGGCGTGCTTGACCGCAATTATCCTAATCAATCTTCATAAGATGAATTATCAATAAATTCTGCTGAGTTTAGGCTTTTAAAAATTAAAGGGTTAAAGTTTCGATTGTCCTCCTCCTAACTGACATCATTATAGTTATATATTCATTATTTATGTATAACTATTTCTAACCCTTCGCTGTATTCAAGGACGTTTAAGGCTGTTTTGTATTACCGGAAATTGAATACAAGGGCCCAGAACGAAATGATTTCAAACATTTTTTGATCGCTTTGCTCGCAGTACATTTACAAAACAAGTCTATATAATTCTTACTCTGATATTATTTTATTTTAATATAAAACTATTCAATCATAATTATTAATACACTAATTTTTTTTTTAATACATCACTTTATGTAGCCACCTTAACAATAATATCATTAGGGTTAATTTTAGTTAACATTTGTTTTTCAATACTCATTAACATTAAACTTTTTAAATGCTCATGTGACATTGAATGTCTTAAATAATTTTTTACATACTCAAGAAAAAAAAATCCAATTATTTTATTGCACTTAGAAGTGCTCGGCATTAAAATATCATTCTTGTTATTTTTTCTTTTCTGAGCACCGGTGCACCACTCATACATACGAATCATACGATACATTATAATAGTTAATAGTAATATAATTAATTATCCATAATGTACATAGAAAACGGGCATCGGCCAATTGCGCCTAAAACAAAATGTTCGTTTAGGGTCAGTATACCAATTGTGCTTGTATAATATATACTAAAATGCTTGCAAATTAAAATTTATTTGTTGATCAATTGATTACTGATTTAAATGACTGGGTATTTTGCAGTAACAGTATCGGGAATTTTATGAAATGAGTTACAGTGGAACCTTGATAACTCGAAAATTCGAAAATTCGACTTATAGAGGTTCCATTGTATAATGCAATATAACTTTAACTGAACTGGTATTTAATTTTGAATAATTAACAATCAAAAAATAACTTGTACAATGCGAAAAAAATTATTTATTAATTTATTTTACTTATTATTATAGGGCATAAGGTCCAAGGTGCAATTATGTATTAATACTATAATACAATACATATAATAAATAATCGGTTAGTGTTATCATTTATTATACAATAATAATAATAATCATTAAATATAATAATTATAAGTTATAATTTATAACTAGGGCCAATACTTGTATGCATTTGCATATTTTTATTGGTTGGTCAAAAAAATAGCTAGTTTATACCAAAATTTGTTTCATAACCTAAATATGATGTACACGAAATTTTATTTTGCATATTTTTGCATTTTTTGGCCATATTCTAGAATTTAGTATATTTTTGCAGCATATTATTTAAGATCTTAATAATTCGTTAAAGACTCAATTAAACTAATATAGAAACTGCGTGAAGTAAAATATGTGAAGTTAGTAGTACAAATGGCACAGATATTGATAAAAAATGTGAAGATGTTTTTAAAAAAAATAATGGTTTTCATATTCTTACGAAAATTTCTAAAGTAGGTATTATCCGGTGATATCTCCATGGTAGAAGGTATCCTAGAACATTTAATAAGATAAATATACGCACCTATTACATCCGTTGATGTAGAACGTTCTTTTTCACGCTACAAAAATTTGTTAACGGGCAATCGGCACTCAAAGCTGTTTGAAAACTCATCCAATTCATTAATTGTTCAATGCAATAAGATCAAGAAAAAATTAAAATGTTTATCATTTGATTAATGTTTTTGTTTAACTTATTATTTATTAATTATTACTTTAATTTTAATTTTTAATATTTTTTAATAGCACACATTTTTGTAAATCATTGGCAATAATTGCATTATAGTATAATACATTAAAAAAAAATTAATCATTTAATCATTTTTACGATAACATTTTTTTTAGAGCATATTTAAGGGCATATTTTATAATTTTTAGAGTAAACTCAATAACTGTATACATATTTTATAGATTTTTAGGGCATATAATTGTTGGCCTTATTTATAACTAACTAATATAATATTTTCCTTAGGTATTGTAAAATGTTTAGAGCGCAATTGGTAAACTGCCTAGAAAACATACTAAATATGTCTTTATATGTACACAATGTAATGTATTATTAACGTAAATGCAAAAGTATTTATTACATTTTTAATTATAAGCCTAATACCAATAAAATAAACTTAATAAACTGTTTCCAAATTGATATAGTTCGATATTATTATTATATTATTCCCGATAGGCTTATCTGCCCCTGGCTAAATTTTAATATTTTTTAAATTAATATGATAAAATAATATCTCAGATTTTCACCTATATAATACACATTGCATAGTATATGTGCTTCAAATGGACATCCTAAGAGGCAAAGATAAATAATTTAAAAAAATATCATCACATATAAAATACACGTTGAAAATTGTCCATTATTACAAAGTACAAGACATTAGGTAACTAGAGAGCTAGTTATTATCAGAAATATTCATCTTACTCTTTAAACGTTTATATATCTAATATTATTAAACTATTAAAACTAATACATTTCTTTAATTTTAAATATTGTATTTGTTAATCATGATGATGAATTGTTTGAACAGATGTTTAGATTGGTTACTAATGTCAATGATATTTATAATTATAATTGATTTATAATGATTGAACAAATATTATAGTTGAAATAACCGGATGTCCATACTATAATATGTTCATAAATTAAAAATTAAACTGTGTATCTAAAAAGATACACAATATAGGTATCAATAAATAGAGTAAGTTACACTGCTGTAGTTCATTATTTAATATTTCGATGTATGCATATCACTTTTATATATTATTAACTTAAGTCTCTAAAACTAAGTGATACATTAATTTTATTAATAACATATTTTTTAAATATATATATTATATTCTAATATATTGTATAATTCAATAACTAAAATATTATATTTTTATTAAACTACTTTTTTTTTCAATCGTCTAATTTAAATACTCAAATAAATAAAATAATAATACAGTACCTATTTAATATGTATTTATAAAATAAATAAATGTAACGAATATAATATTATACAAAGGGGTATCTTGGGTAAAATGTAATAGGAATACTGGTTAGTAGTCTGAATTTTTTCTCCAAAACTCTGCTCCTGATCAATGATTATTATCACAAATAGACATGATTAATAAATTATGAGTTATGCAATTATCATGTTATATTATATAAAAACAACGTATAAGTTTTTTTATTCGTGTTATTTACCAAAAACAAAAATCCTAGATTTAAGTTAGTAGATTTAAATTCTAAACAAGTACATGGAAATTTTGAATAAAATTATTGTTTTTTACGTTACCTACTGGCTACTAGTTAGGTCACTACAGTGCCGTACAGCTAGGATATTTTTTATTGGGGGGGGGGGCACTTCATTTTTTTTTTAATTTATGCAATGCTAGAATATGAATAAATGCTATACTTAATACTTATCACCTATTACTTTTGTAAATAAATTGTTTACTACACGTCTACTTTTTTATGATTACTATTATGTTATAACAAACTATGGTTCCAATACATTTAACATATAACAATGTATTAATATTATTGTAATTGTAAACCTAAACCATAGATTAATGTGTTAGCCAATATAACTATATTAATATCATTTATCGTTATCATGGATTTTCCTTGAATTAAATATATATATATATATATTAATGATATAACTTATAAAAATATCTTTGGCTCTGTGTAAGATACTAGTACACTGTGGCTAAAAAAAAAAGATTTCGGGGGCACGTGCTCCCAGTGCCCCCACCCCTTGACTACGGCATTGGGTCACAATATTATAATCACCAATCATAGTATAGTCAGTTCTCGTGTGAACACCCGTTGATTCACACCACGGCTGTCATTATTTATATTACTCTCATGTTTATTCAATTGTTGATAATCTTAATAATCTTGATGCAATTTTAATGTAATCCATATAAATCTTCGTGCATAATTTAGAGTTTAGATCATACAACAACTCTGTGTTTACCAAGTAGAGTTATACAGGCCTTTGAAACTAATCGAAAGAAAGTAAGTGATATATTATTTGTTACTAAAATGAAAACTATGACATTACTATATTCTTTTTTATCAATATATCTATAGATATAAGAAATATACGCATACAAATTTGGAGTTGTTTTAACTACAACGTTTGTCAATGTTTTACAAATTCGAACGTCGATTTTGAGCTAAGGCTGTCTTGTAGTTGAATTGACATCAATGTCGGGATTAAATTCATATGTAAAATGTACCAAGAATTTGAGAAATTATTGACTATTATCGGGGTTATTTTAACATTAAGACAAGTTACACATACAAAAAACTGTGAAGTTGTTTTAACCACTGAATAAGTCAATTCCATCATGCGATCGTTAAATTTCGCTTGAGACTTAAGGAGTGTTGATTTAACTATGCTATGTAGTTAATAGTAACTACTCGGACTTGGTTTAACTTATCTATATGTTAGCTAAAATAACTAAAAGTTTCAGTTCAACTATATCACTAATGTTATCTCAACTATTTTAAGGAGTTAAAATCAATTTTATTTTGTACATTTAAAGCAAAAATTAAAGGAGCCCGGGGGTACGTATTTAAACTACAGAAGGGGGTGTTATCTAATGTTTCCTAACCTAACGCCTAACTTACTGAGCCACTACCTAATTTACTTACGCAAATGGAAACACTGTTATCTAAGTATAGACATATTTACAATATTTATCTATGTAACTAAGATATTATAAAAAACATTTTGTAATTGACTACTAAGGTAAAATAAAATTAATTGTTTCTCAATGTATAATAGGCACCTTAAATTGTATCGTTAGCAACACGAATAATTGAGATATATACAGGATACAAAACGAACGTGTGATAAAACTTGTCTAAATTATAATTCTTATACCTACTTATTTGACATAATTGTTGACGGGCTTAGTAAATATTTTGACATTTATTGAAAAATATATAACTATTAAAATAGTATAATATTATAATTAATGATATACCATATACGTAATTAGTAAAAATAACTTTCAAACCATAGCAGTCAAATCAGCTATAGATGGCTTTTCACAACAGCGTTCGTTGATATTTATGTTAAGTGTAAAAATAATTCAGAATAACTCATAAACTTGTAGTCATTTTACCATAGCATGGAGTTAAAACAACTATCCCATTCCTATGTAAAAATAACGTCATAAACTCATAAATTATAATGGAATAACATTTTTTTTATTTAAATAACTTTGGAGTTAAATCAACACTTTTTTGGTCTTATAAAGTTTTATCTACTGACTACTTATTATTGGAATAGTTAAAATAATGTGATTATTCATCTGTAAAATTTACTATTTCTTTATGTTTAAAATGATGTTCGGTGCTGTTAAATTAAAGTTATTTTGGTAATCAAATATACTAACTATGGTAGTTATAATTAAATTATTATAATATTATAGATTGACTCTTATACATATTTTATACCAACACACGAGAGTTTGTTTGTTTGAAACAATAAAGTTTCTTAACTTATGCTTAATTATAGTTATGATAATTCATAATAATTGTCAAGCGATGACTCCCCAAAAAGTGTTATCATGAGTAGAACTAACTATTAACTTGACATTTTACTTTTAACTCCCATATTTATTGTAGATTTAACTCCGAAATGTCTATGTGTATTTTGTGTATTATGTGTGTTTTGTATACAAAATTAAAATTTTAAAAGGTGCTTAATAAGTCATGAGTCTAGGGTTTGGAAGTTAATGACCTTAAAAACATAAAAAAATAACCTTATAAAAATGCAAATATGACATAAAAATAACAAAAAATGTACCTTAAAAAACGACCTAAAAAATTTACAAATATTTGTTTTAAATTAGTAAAAATAAATTTTTTTTAAAATTGTACTCTTTTTTACTATAAAATTCTGTATACATTTATCAAAGCTTACAAATTACTCAAAATATTAAATAAAAATGACAAAAAAATGTCCCTAAAAATTATATAAAAAAATTACAAATATAGTAGACGTAGACGAGCATTAACCGACATTTTAATTTTCGATATTTTGAAAATATTACGAAAAAATAATAAAATTTAGGTACAATAATATCCACTACAACACAACAACGACGACTGTAATGGGTAAGATAAAATAGGATAGTTACCAATCTTAGTCCGTGGTAATTTCAAGGTTTTAAGTAAGTTATCGGCATAATGGCAATCGACAAGAAACAGTAAGAAGTGAACTAATTTGAAATCAGTAAAATTTACTGAAAATGTGGGAAAATGACCTAAACATTTCAAAAAATGATTTAAAAAGTAATAAACTTCAAAAAATGCAAAATAAAAATTAGTTCATCAGATTCACATGTTAATGAAACATATTTGTAGCCAGGAGAGCATTGTCTAAAAAGTTCCAAAAAAAAATGCAAATTGCATCAACTTCTGAGCCTTAGCTCATGAAGTCATAACATAGGTACAAGAGAAAAAACCCTGTAGATGTATCCATATCGCGGCATTTTCAACTAATATGTAATTAATAATTTAATAATTTGAGATATAATATCATAATCGTTTGGATTAAATAAACAAACAGCAAATAAAAAAACTTTTATATGCGAAAGTGTATTTAATTACATTATAATACATTAGATCGTCTAACTACATATATAGGCCCAACTAAAGTTCAATTATTGGGGGTGCTGAGGACAAATAAATCCGTGAAGATTATTTCCCCAACACTCCTAAACACCATTTCAATATTTATTTTTAAATGTATCTTAAATATACATACACAGGCTAATATTTTATTATATTATAAACAGAAACATAACCATTTTTTTTTTAAATCATAATATCATGAATGTCTATAAGAGGACGTCGCACCCGCATGTGTTGTCTCTGTAGTCTTACACACGTACGACATAGTACATTTTCGTTCACCAGTTTCAATAGTGTGCTTTTAGTTTTAATATTAGAGTGAATTGACTTATTATCAAACTTTTAGATAAGAACATTATATGTGTTCTCTTGTTGGATTTTTACGATATTTTAATTTTTAAGTGAATTATGAGCATTTTAAAGTATTTATATTTTTAATTTAATTATCAATAATAAACGGCTACTTAAAAGTAAAAAATTAAATAACTTAATAAAATTTAAAATTTATAGTGATATTAATTATATGGAAATTTAATGAAAAAATAGTTGTAATTTATGGATTTTATCATTGATGGAGTTAACGTGTTTTTTAGATCAAAATAAAAGTATTGGTGAAATTTATACATGTTGTAAATCGAACCCAAAATCGAATACCTGTAATCGGTGAAATTTACAATTGTCCACATTTTAGGTGCATAAGTCAGTATATCATCAAAAAAAAATGCCCGAGTGGGAAATGTCCGTAGTCCGTACTTATAGCATTTTTTGACAATTATTGACAGCTTAAGTTTTTTTTCATAGATCTAAATTCCCCTCCTTGTCACATAAAAGTTACACTACTGATTTATTGAGTAAAATAATAATTAATTAATTTTTATCCTTACATTTTAATTTTTTGTAAACTAATAAAATAATATTTAATTATGATGATTATTTTTGAAATTATATTATTACTACCTGAATTTTTTCTTATTAATGTTAAATCGTATGTTGTCAAAGTGTCTACGTCTTGTGTAAGGTGGCTATGAATAATTTTACTCGGCTTCTCATTAATATCATCAACAACTTTACGTTTCACTTAATTACTTATAGTCTGTCTGTTTAATGTTTCATCACTATCTTTTTGTGGTTTTTATGATTTAAAACTTTTTTAATAATTACGTTATTATTTAAATGAATATATGCTGTATACATTTTTTAGTACAGCAATATCGATCATTATTATTTTTTAAATTTTTTTTGAAAACTAAATTTATAACCATCGATTACAAATAAAGTGTGATTTTTTTCACTCAAAATTTCATTCGACATTATAAATAAATAAAACAGAAGAATTATTATATTGGAACGTTCTTGGCGGTAGTAAAGCGACGACTAAGGTGTACTTATTAGTATCTACATTATACTGTGATTATATTTTATCAGTCAATATTAAATTATCTAGAATTTGAAAAACCCAGGCCGCAACTCATCTGTACCCAAAATAAACTCGGGCCGCAATTCGAATTAGACCTTTTTTGTAGTTATCTTCTGGACGCAACTAGTAATATGCAGCCATGAGTCAATATATTATATGCGTGTGGGTGTAATACCCAATACAATACGTTCATTTTAATTAGGTATTTTAAGTATTTGTGTTTAATCACTCACGAGCCTATGTAGTTCAAACTTAATTTACTTGTGTTTTCTATTACGAACAATTCAATAATTTATTGAATTTATTAAAGATGCACAACATAACTTGACATTATACATACTTAAAATGTAATACTGTAGTGGAAATATGTACATAATATAGTATATTTTGTACACGATAATACGGGATCAACATTCAAACATGTCACTCCTAACCGATTTTAAAAATCCGATAAAAAATATAACGTTTTCTATTTTTACCTCTTATATCTATTTTAACCTCCTTAGGAGTTGAATTTCACAAGAAATAATGAACATCTCCTACCTTTATACTTTCTACTTACCAAATTTCAGCTTCATAGGTCAAGTAAATTTTGAGATTTAATGTTTAATTGAAAATACTACTTTTTTATATATATATATATATAGAGAGAGAGAGAGAGAGATATAGATAGATAATAATTAAAAGCTATAGTACGCTATAATGGGGTCTAGGACTTTTCGGCGATAAAGACAAAATACAAGCAAAAGTGTTATTTAATAACATAAATGCAGGAATTTATTTAGAAAAAAAAAATTTCTAAAAAATAATAATAATAAAATAAACTAATATAGATTTAAAAAAAAACCAGTTTAAAAATGTTAGAATTTTAGTCAATATTTTATTTTAATACTATATTATTAGATATTACCCCGATCTTGATACATTTGGTAATATAATTTTTAACATATCTATCGACTATTTAAAATAAATTTGTCCATGTCTCTAACTTTTTTTTAACTTTTTCCATGAACTATTACCCGTAACCAAATGTTCGTACTGTGTACTGTGTTCCTGCTTGTAATTTATTAATTTAACACAAACTGGTTTTTTTTTTTAAATTTATAGTATTTAATTTTATTATTTTTTTTTTTTAGAAGTTATTTTTATCTAAATAAATTCATGCATTTATTCTGTTTGAAATGTTATTAAACTAACTTAACCAACCATAGATATTTAATTTTCGCTTTAGCTTGTATTTTGTTTTTATCGCCGAATTGGCAGCTCCGAAAAGCCCATTCTCGCCTTCCTCATGTAAAACATAGCAAAATAGCAAAAATTATTTAGCGTGGGATAATTGCAGTAATAGCACTCAAACTGAAGTGATAGTTAAGACTCCAAATTGATACACAATATAGTTGAGAACATTATCTGTGAATATCATTTTTATTTTTTTTATTTTTTATAGTTCCGATATCGAAAAAATAAAAACCATATTTCACAGTCAAAATTTTCTTTTTTTATGTGGTAACCTTCTCAGTTAAGTATTTCCCATGAAGAACAGTTTTTACCATGTTTTGCATTTGTAAGACGGAGACAACACATGCAAGTGTAGCGTCCTTAAAAGAATAAATGCAATATTTTTGTTAAAAATTATATTCATCTACCGATTGGTGAAACTCAAGAGCGCAAATTGTCTATTTTTTTTGATAGACTAAAAGTGCAAAAATAAATTGCATTAGATGATACAAAATTGTAACCGTTGGCCGTTACACTATATAGTCTATAATAGTTTCACAAGCAACAATTTATAATTGTATTGAAGTGCTTAAAGAACACTAGGTAGAAGTTTACTTAAAAATTCAGTCAAATAGACGAAAAATTACAAATCACAGCTCTAAAGTCAACTCTAATATAAAAGCATGAAATTTGACGAACTTGTACATAGAAAAAAAATTTCCAGATTGGACTACTTAAAAACTGTGGACTTCAAAGTTCAAACTTAATTTTAGGGTACTCATTATAATAATACTAATAATTATAACCACTAATATGTTTTTTTAATTTTAAATTGTTTAACTCATTTTAATATCATGATTATAAAAGCTGAATTAATAACTATACGATTTTAAAATTGTATATGGGTACGTTATTATTTCATAATAGGATTGTTGTAAAATGTATAACGTGTGACTACGAACTTTCAACCCCTATTTCAACCAATTTAAGTCTTTTTTCTGTACGACGAAATTAGCTTATGTCTTTTCAAAGGTCTATTTTTGTATCAAATTTCATATATTCATTACAGTTGGTTCAGAGATTTTGGCGTTAAAGTGTAACAAACATGCAGTTATTTTTGCATTTATAATAATATATAGTAGGGATTCATAAATTCATTTGATAACGTAATACTATTTGTGTTATATAATCGAATCGTATTTGATGAATACCTGATTCTTTTTTCATTTAATAAATAAATACGTAGCAGTATTCCTAAAAATGTATAAATCTTACAAAATTATAGGTATTCATTTATTGTGGCTTACATAATATATTAATATGGTTATGTTTATTATTATTTATTAATAATACATCATTGATTATATAAAAAAAAAATTATTATTAATTTATAAATATTTTTTTTAATGTATCTATATGTATACAATTAATTACAGTCTAAAAAAGTGTATTTAATTACGGTGTGTGAATATTCTATGTATACTCTTTTCACATACGTGAGCATATACGTTAATTCATTCTTATCCATATCAGTATACTACGCTAAAAATTAATTGTACACATGTTTATGCTATAATTATTTTATCATCGATATACGCATAATGTAAGTTTTAATTTAAAAGACAACATAATATTACAATTATAATTTAAAGTAGTTGAATTATAATATCATTTTGGCAATTACATAAGATTGATTTTACGAGCTAATTATAATAAATGATTGTAATTATTATTTATTGCTATTGTGGAGTAATACAATTATAAACGTCACATATAATATTTTTAGTTATTTAAATTCAACACAACAATTAAACGTTTTAAATTTTACCTCATTTTTTTTTTTAGAATTCTTTCTAAAGTCGTAAATAATTAGCTACTAATATCAATCATAATATAGTTATTAGTAGTACCTAAATTTACATCTATCATTTAATAATTAACATTTAAAAATATATTTATTAAGTATAATAACAACTCGTTATCACAATAATAAATACCTAAAATTTTGTTGTGGGTATACCTACTGTAAAACGAAATAAAAATTTAAAAATTAGAGTAGTATTACTGTTTTTTTTTTTTACTTAATAATAAGTTTATTTTTTAAATAGATACAATATTATAATATTTATCTACTATATCTAATGATACTACTATATGCAATGGTTTAATACTTTTGTTTGGTGAAGGTTATGATAAAATTAATTGCCTACATCAAATGACCCAGTATGCTGCTAAGTTATTTTTGAAGGGATGACATTGAACTTATAGTGAGTAGTAACAACTAAAATAACAAAGTAGCTAGGTACAATACTACAATGTATATTTTTTACAAACGTCTAAAATAGCCAACAACAGTTACGTAATACACTATAATACCAATATATTTTAGATTCTATGTATATCGATAATAATTAATAAGTGATTCAAAAACGGTATTATAAGTAGTATTATTGCAATAATGCAATATCACATCATCTTATATTGTTATAAATCGAAAATATATTTATAGTAGATAACTTATTAAGTATAAGATATGTGATATATGAGTTTCGCTCAGAATCTAAAAGATTTAAAATAAACAAATTAATTATAAGTAGAAACAGCTAGAATATTAGTAAATCAGAAAATACTAAATAGTATAACTACCTATTGATTACTTAAGTACGGTGTACTAGGTATATAAGTTAAAAGTACGTAAATATATACACACGTTATTGGTGTAAGGCTGGGATTTATATGTAAATACATATTTTTACTGTGACTTGATAAATTAATTTAAGTGAGTGATAAATTCGTTTCAAGGGATTTCCAATGAAATTAACTATATTTTATTTTACATATTTTGCTAAAAGTACATGTTTTTACATATTTCTCAATAATTCCATTTTGTCCTACATATTTTGACAATTTGTTCATTTACGATTTTTTAATAATTATTAATTATGTACGATTGTATTTTTCAATACAAACAATTTGCCATATTTCCAAAAGTACAAAATAGTAACAAAATAATACCAATTATTGAACTTAATCTACGGTAAATATAACTTACTCCTTCAGACATAGTCATAATGCAATACTATTTGTCTATCCAATAACATCAGTGGAAGCCGAAAGATCATTTAGTCGGTATAAGGCAATTTTACGACCAAATCAAAGATCTTTTGAATTTAAAAATTCAAAAATGGCTGTTATCATAGATTGTAATCAAGATAATTTAAATTTTTATTTTTTTTCAGCTTTTTTTATTTATATTTTATAATTTGTAACAACTTATTTTAAATAATTTTACTATTTAAAATATAATTTGTTTCATTAGAAACTCATATGGATATAATATTATAATGTATAATTAAATATTAATAAATATATCATATTAGTAAAATACATATTTTGATATTTTTAGCATATATTTATATACATAATTTGCTAACGTAAATACATCTTTTGGTTTTATAAATACATATAAATCCGAGCCCTAGTGATAAGTTTAGAGAATATAATAAGTAACAACTAATAATCATCATAGATACATTAATATATGACGTAATATTTTCATTTTTCTCAGCAACATACTCTTTTTATTCATTCGATTTTGATATAAATCTATATACATTATTGTGTTATACTATAATACATTATATTTATTAAAATAAATTATTATATTATAGGTACATGCTTACATAATAAGTGCCTATATGATTAAAATAAGTCAAGATTAAGTATAAATGTGTAATATATATAATATATATGTATGTTATCGTTATATGCATTATTTAATTGACTTGTAACCTTTTAACCCTTAAAAATAATGTAAAATAAAAGGATATTTTCTAAGGTTATTGTTTTACGGTTCATAAAAGTAAATATAATTTTTCTATATTTTAACAAGTAAATACTGTAATTTAAACTTGAAATTCTTTGTAATTTTTAAAATAATTTTTAGGTAAAACTTTAATTAAAAACTATTTATAAATAACTGTCGTACTCAAAAAATAACAGTCAGATTAATATTGTAGACTATATTAATGTCAATTGACGTAATCGAGTGTTTAATGCGTTATAGTATATTGTGTATACGTAAACAGCCAATACAAATTTTCTCAATATTTACTAGTTCAAATAAACAGTATATACCTAATATATTATTAATGTCACTATGTTATTTTATAGTGGGTTAATTTCAACAAAACTACGAATAGAAATGTTAAAATACTGTTTTTCATTCATAATGAAATATCCAAAAATACTTTGGTTTTCATAACTCGTTACAATTATTTTCATTTTCAAAATTTTAAGATTAACAATTACAATGTAGAGGTTTCTTCATATTTATATATTTATACAAAAACATCCTCGATCGGTCAAGTGCGAAAAGGTAATAATGGTAATATACTAATATAGTCTATATTTCCAAACTTTGTGTTACGTGTTGCCGTAATGAGAGAGAATAATTAATTTTACTCGCGTAAAAAATATATTATTTTGTAAAAGCGACGCGGTGGTTGCTAATTATCTTAGGGTTTTAGTATCACAGAACGTGTATAGTATTTACAGTTGAAATGATGAATTCTGAAGGCAGTTCTTATAATTGAATAGATCGAGAAAAAAGTGTCCTTGAACATGGCCACATCGGTCGAGTAAGTGTAGCAGGCTATCAGCTGTAAATTGTAATATGTTTATGATTGGTTATTTTATGATCGCCTGTTTTATTGATTTATAATCCGTGTTCATCTTACGTCAACTCATTTTGGTGCTATAAATTATAATAATAGTACCTATTCATAGGCGGATAGGCCATTTTTGGCCTACCGGGAAATTTTAAATAGGACCCCCACATGAAAAAACAAGTCTAAAAAGGGCCCCATTACCGAAATACGAAGGGGGCCCACCGGGCATTTCCCGGTGTCCCGGTAGGCCTATTCGCCCATGTACCTATTTCCATACAACAAAAAGTTGCACAAAATGTATTATATTATATTGGTACTTATATAGTATCTATATGTTTAAATGTTATAGGACTTTGCCACTTCGGAGTGCATGTGTTTGTAGGTACACATGATAGGTAACGGAGAAAAAATTAGATTGTTAGTTACACATAGATAACTTGGCTAAAGTATCATTGTTGTATTTAGATTAATCATTGTTTACATTTCATAGCACAGGTATAACACCTGCACTTTGTAGGAGTGTCTCTTTATAATAGACTGTTATTACTATATTATTACTTATAGTTACGGTTGTTATGGCGTATGTGCGACCGTTCAATTGATCATTATGAAAGAACTAAGAAATCGTGTACCACCGTAGCTTCGTAAGTTCAACTATAATATAATTGTCTTTGCCAAAAAGTACGTGACATTATTATATTATAAATACATATTATAACTTAAGCTGAGAAATCGGAATAATAACCTAACGCGTATTATAATACCGTTTTTACGAAACGTAAAATAATTCGAACATTTTCCCTTACCCGTTACCGTAATTTACCGATATGCATTGACGTAATAATTATAATAAAACTTAATGATGGTACGGTAAACAATATGCCAATAATATGTAATAACATAATGTGTCATATTGTGTGCCTACTGCCTACGTTCGCTCGTACGCCTGTTAGTTTTGCTATCGCGTCACGCCGCCGACAATGGCCAATCAAACTTCATAGTAGGTACCTATATTTTATACGTAATAACGTCGATATTCATTTATATTATACTAGCTATATTCCCAGGATTCGTTCGTGCACAATTTTAACCTAAAATACAATTATTTATATAATATATACTATAATTTTTATAGTTTAATAACTTTGTAAAAAATAGTTGTAAAATTATTCAAATGGGTGACGTAGGGATAATTGGGGAAGTATTTGGATTTTTTATGAAAAAATTAAATTGTATCGTCAAAAACTTTGTACAAAAAAAGGCCTGTTTTTTTTTTTATAAAAATATATTTACAACACAATTATATTTACGCGTTTGAAATGATTGTATTTTATGCTCAGACGCTCAGTACGTGTAAGACATAATTAGTGTGTGCGCGTGACATACACCTTTCAGGAAAACACGTCCAGCAATTCACAAGACTCCAGTAATATCGCTATGACATGACTGCATCTCCCCTCCTCCACAAACACAAATTATGATTTTCACACATACTTTAAATTTTAACATCACTATAATTCACAATGAATTAAGCGAACAAATTCTCAACTGTATTCAAAGTTCAAGTTCAAACAAGATATCATAATATAATAATAATGTGTGTGGGGCTTAGGGGCAATTGTGAACCCCATCCGCAATTTATATGGGTACGTCTACGCGATTACAAGATCGGTCATCTCGGCCAGAATGTCGCACCGAAGTCCGCAACGTGAAGAAAAATCGCTAAAAGCCTGTCGATTCGCCACCGATTGCGACGATGTCACATAAAAACAAAAATCGCGCTCATTATTTTCGGCCAGCAGATGAGTCACAGTCATCGTCGCGACGGCGTCGGCGCACCCACCGACTCAACCACCGGCACACCGCTTGATTTTGAATACAACCGGGCGCCGGGTGGCGCATTTGGCGCAAATAATTCGTTCGGCCGCTACCGGCGGCAGCACAAGCGGCCCAAACTGTATCGGTTCTCCCGGCAGAATTATTAAATCCGTATCGCACGGAGGGATCCGATGCCGCCGCCGCGACTCGGGACCGCCTCGCCCGGCCTCGGTACGATATCGCTGTATCAGCAGTACGAGTTTTCTCGCGTCTTCCGTCGGTAGCGCCCCCATTTGCGTTTGCGACGTCGCCGCCGCCGCCAAATTGCATTCGTGGTCTTTCAACCGTCCGTCCATCGTACCGTTTTAACATTGTCGTTTAATTCTGATTTTCTCTCGACCGTTATCGTTCCACCCAAGTCCGCGAATAGGTGTACCCGCTGTCCGGCCGGCAAGATATCCGGACGTCTGGCCCGGTGGTGTCCCGTCGCGTGCACCCCGTCCCCAACGGGAAATCTGTCGTTGTCGTCGTCGTGTGATGAACGTCGTCGTTGTCCAGTCGTAGGGTGTACATTGTTACAGGTATGTACAGACGTGTTTATGACGTTTACGTGTATCGCGCGAGCAAAACCCTCGCCGTCCACCGGCCGGTGAGCGAGCGAGCTCGTGCGCGCGCGCGCGCACCCGGCCGTCCGACCGACCGACCGTACACGTGACACGGAGGTCTGTTGTAGCCGCCCGCCCGCCGCTGTAGAGCCTACAACAAGTGTTCAACCGCTGCCGCCGTCACCGCTTGTGCGACTCTCGTGTTGCGACCTTGGGCACGTGTTGTTCGCCGAAATGGCAACGGCGTTCGTGTCGAGTGTGTTGCGGTGGCGGCGGTCTTCGTCGTAGGTGCCCACTCGTTGTGTCGTTGTCACGATAAGAAAATAAAAAATGTATAATGGTTATCTAATTTCTTTGACTTTTCTCACCCTAATCGCCCCTCGGCGCAGAATAAATTTCGAACTGTCGACGTTTTTCTTCTATTTATTTATTTTTAATCGTTCCTTCGGGTTGATTCGTTTGCGCCACCCCACCCCATCACTTATCCACCAATCGACATTTCCGTACGTCGTGCGCTCTGCGAGCGTACCCGCGTAGAATTCATCCATTCGAATTTTGAATTCTCACCGAATGAATATTATAGTTATGTTTAGATTTTGTGGTGAGAGTGAGCGGTGTTCGTAGTCCGTTTCTCGATAACCACCTGCAGTTACTAATTCCCGCGCAACGGAATGATAATAATAATAACTATAAGCCTTATATATTTTATAAATTGAAGGGGGGTCGAAGTGCTAAAATCTTTTGATAGCGAAATAAGGGGGAGGGGGTTAGAGTCATCGTCTCACAGCTATAATACTATTGCATAAATTTGTTTTCAATGTTTTCATAAAGTATAATAGCCAATAGGTATTTTTATATTTGTGCAACAAACATTAAGTACCTAGACAATATTATTCAAAGTACACTTTTATCTAAATAATTTGGAGTGGGCTTCAAACAATTATAGTACAGAGCTTAAATTCTTAACCTTTATTATAAGACCAACAAAATGTGTAGCCCACACATAGTCTAATCTTTGCTGATCTAATATTATTTTGTCACTTCTTAGACGCTATTATAGTTGGTTATTGTTATAAACAAAATCAGAACTTATTGTTATCACTCATATATTTTATTGTGATTATTTGTCCAATTCTCGATTATTTTCAAAATTCATGAATTCACGAAATTGACATTGTAGAAAAAAGTTGTCAAGAACCATATATATTTTGCCAAACTTGGTTTTAGTCATAAAATTGTTCAATTTTTTTTATAAAAAAAGCAGTAATGGAGACTTTTTTCACAATTGTGACAGTTTACAATTGAATATTTCTTATATGTTAATACAATAATATGTGATTTATTTAATATAGATATCAGCATGACATTCTGTCACGTCATAGATGTTATATAATTAATAATTAGTTTTATCTAAAACCTATTATACTTCTCAGAATATATTTTTAAATACGATGATTTGTTAAATATTAAAGTTACCAAGCAGCAATTATTTTTTATTTAAAATAATCATAATAAATTAATATTTAATGAAAAAAAAAGAATTAAATTCTGACATATATATTAATAAATAATGTTATTAAAACCTTTGATATTTATTTTGGTTAAAAATTATTTTATAAATCTAAATAATATACGCGTAGACATTTTTTTCTTTGTATTTCTTTGTAATAACTAACTTATAACTAAATAAATATACAAAATAAATACATACAGTATGGTTCACGAGTTCAGGATGTAAGACTGTTAGTTTACAATTAAATATTTAAAATATTGAGATATTAATTGTCAATAAATGTTAAACTTTGTTCTTATATATTGTAAGTTGTGTAGTTTATACTTCAGTAACTAGCATACTAATATACTAGTGACTAGGTAGTTATTTAAATAAATTAATAAAAATATTTTAAATGCATATTTAATTTTAATGTAATATGGACTAAAAAATTCCATAAGAATATTAATTTATAATCTGATATAAAATACTACTTAACCTATCTACTATTCAGTTTGATATACATTTTTTTTTATATAATATACATTATGTTTGGTTTTATTTTGATTCAAATTTAGTATTATTTACAGATAATAAAATCAAACTATGGACGAATCCAAAGAAATTACCTATAATGGGACAACACATCTTACCCAACCAAATAGTAAACGACATCATCAAGCAATTGTATGGCGCAATGTCATGTTGTTTGGTTACCTTCATTTGGCTGCTCTTTATGGTGTGCTACTAATGTTTACCTCTGCTAAAATTGCCACAACTATTTTTGGTATGTTTAACAACTTACATATTAAATATAACCTATTAAAATATTTATGTTTATTTTTTTTTATTTAGCAATATTGATGTATCAAGTATCTTCAATTGGCATTACAGCTGGAGCTCATAGACTTTGGTCACATCGGGCGTATAAAGCCAAATGGCCATTGCGTGTGATATTAATTATATTCAATACAATAGCTTTTCAGGTATTTTTTGTTGTTATTATTATTATTTATTAACCATTACTTATTTTAAATAAGTATTGAAAATAATAATTGAGTTATGTTTTACTCATGAAATTTGTTTTGATTTAAATCATTTTTGTCCCACTGATCTGAAATCTGAATTTATATAATTTGTTTTTCTCCTAAGTTACAAACTGTATATTTTAATAAGTAGAAGACCTACACAATTAAAAAAAAAAAAAATACAAATAAAATTATTATTTAATATATTTGTTAAAATATGCTGTGACAAGTATAATACCTATAAATTAAATATACTCAACTTTACACAACATGGTGCTATATAAACCTGGTTTTAATCTGGAAATATATTATGTATTGATGTTAAATATTAATCATTTTAATTTTGTTTGAAACATTATATAAATATGCTTTATTTGGCTAATTTTATATGTGTACTCAATATAATTAAAAGATTAAAATAATTTACATAATTTAAATAAAATATTAGTTGTTAACTTATATTTATAACATTAACAAAGCAGTTTATTATTTTATTGAGTTTAATGATGAACTTATTTACAATTTCAATGAATAATACTACATTATTTTTAGTGCAATTTGATAGATTTGGTGTATCAGGACCCAAATTGAATACAATGATTATTTATGGTTTTACTTCCATACATTAATTTAGACTAATTGATTTTATAAAAAATATTTAATTAAATTTGAGATATCTTTATCTGCTTTAAAAAACTGAAGGTACTATTGTCTGTAATAAAATAACATTTTAACCATCGACATCTGGTTGTAAGTAATTTTCTCATTTTAATTAAGTTTTGGTTTTTATTATCTTACTTAAACCTGTATTAAATCCCTAATCATTTTTAACTACCATTTAGTTATAAACCTATGTTTTTTTTATTCAAATTATCTTATTATTTAATTGGAAATAAAATAAAATATAAATATACGATTCATATATTATACATTGTAATATGTTAAACAATTTATTCATTGTTTTGTGGTTTTTGCTAAAAAATCCTTCAAATTACATTATTAAAGTATCTTGTGTAAACCTAGGTTATTAGGTTATATTATAAATTTTACATTTATGATACTATATTATTTATCTTCAGTTCATTAAGTTTAAAATATAAATAAAACAATTCTTTTTCATCTTTTAATTCATTTCTTTTAGACTGTATTTTATGTCGGTGAAAGTGCTCATCTTTATCAGATTAGGCACAGAATATGGAATATTTAAATATAAGTATGTCCTCTTAAGCATTTTTAGTAATAGATGAGTGAATTAGAGCCAATAGTTTAATTTCTAAATTACTCACGTATAAAACGTGTCTTATACTTATTGCATTTATTTTAATATTTTATTACCTTTAGTAATAGTACTTATACACAAATTAATACAATTATCATCCATTATGGTTACTATTTTAATAATATATCTTTCATGTATATATTGCTTTTTATAATATTAATATTTTAATTGGAAACTGATTGCTTCTGTTATAGTTAAAGCATTTATGTAAATGTTATTTATATGCTTACTTTAATTGTTTGTTGACATCTTTTGTCAAATAAATATTTCTTGCAGTAAATAACAAAAGATTAAAATAATAACCATTTGATGAATCTCATTGCTTTTGTATAGATAGTTTCAGAGAGTGTATTTTTTTATCAAAAAATTATACCTATTATTTATAAAATATTTAATTTTTTAGTGAACAGATATTACAAAAAAAGATGTTCTTATGATAGCACAATCTTTAATCTAACACATATAGTTGTTATATCAATAGTCTTTTAGTAAAAATTTGTTGAAGACAAACAACAAAAATTCAAAAGCATTTTTACGCTATAACAGTGATTCTCAATCTTTTTAGTCTTTGACTCATCATAATTTCATATTTCTGAAAATCCTTTTATGATACTAACTATTTTATATATAGCAATTCCCAGATTGAGGATCACTGCTCTATAAATCATAACAAAAAAATATATATATATATATATATATTAATTTAAATCTATACTTTTCAAAGGGTTAATAATTAATGTTTGTTTTGTTTCTTTTAATTACAATTAATTATTATATATTAAATAAAATATTTACATACCTACATTAAAAATCTACAAATCAAAGAAAGTAGATCATATCTTTAGCAAGTACATTCTTTTTTTTTTAAATTAAGTTGTATATATAACTTACTACGGTTAACTATTATAATTCAAATAAATATTATTAATTTTGTTAATTTTTTTTTTAATGTAGTTAGATTATTTAAATAATATTTGTACAATAGTTTTTCTCAATTGTAACATTTTACTACATTTATTATTTTGCTTTATGTAATTTTTTGATTTTAGAATAGGTTATATTTATAATATAATAAATATTATAATTTATAAAACTATCTGTAGTTATTAGTTATTCACAAATATTTTATTAAATTATGTATATCATGGGAATTTATTTTGGTTTTAACAATATGCTTATATTTTAGAACCATGTGTATGAATGGGCTCGTGACCATAGACTACACCACAAGTACAGTGAAACAAATGCAGACCCGCATAATGCAAACCGAGGATTTTTTTTTTCTCATGTTGGTTGGTTGTTATGCCGTAAACACCCAGAAATTTTGGAAAAAGGACGTGGTATTGATATGACTGATTTACTAGCTGATCCAATTGTTTCTTTCCAAAAAAAGTAATGTTTTTATTAAAATTTAACTATTATACAATTATTATTAACTTACTTTGTATAAGCACTGCTAATATTAATCATCAAACATTTATAATGCATAAATTATCATATTATTGATCTATTTTGATATATATCTGTAATTATAATAATTTGTTTACTTAAAATTATTGAATTTTGAAAAAAAGAGTGGACAGTACTGTGTAATCAAAAATTATTTTTATGTAATATAAGTACGTATTATGTACTTGTAAGTTAATCTTTTATGTTTAATATGTTTATAACTTGGGGCAGCAGCAGCCTATATTTTCAAACATGAATATTAATTATTATTAATTATAAATTACAGATATTACAAGTTCCTGATGCCGTTGTTGTGCTTTATATTACCTACAATGCTACCTGTATATTGTTGGGGCGAAAGTTGGGCAAATTCTTGGTTTGTGGCCACTATGTTTCGATATACTTTCTCGCTTAATGTCACATGGTTAGTAAATAGTGCTGCACATATGTGGGGTGGAAGACCATATGACAGGTAATGATTAAGTTATTATTGTAATTTAATAACTAATGAGGTGACATTGAACTTTATGTAAATTAATCTTTTATTATTTATTTTAGGTTTATAAATCCTTCTGAAAATATAGCTGTAGCTTTATTGGCATTGGGAGAGGGTTGGCACAACTACCACCATGTATTCCCGTGGGATTACAAGGCGGCAGAATTGGGTGATTATAAACTCAATATGACAACTGCATTCATTGATTTCTTTGCAAAAATTGGATGGGCATATGACCTGAAAACCGTATCAGCCGATACTGTACGTAAACGTGTGGAACGTACTGGAATAAGTGGACGAGCAGATACTCAATTATCATGGGGTTGGGACGACAAAGATTTGCCACAATCTGATCGCGAAGCTGCTACAATTATTAACAAGCAAGGATGAATGAATTAAACTAAATTATGTATTTTAAATTTGTATTATGTATCAGTTAACTGTAATCTGAGTGCCACCGTGTGTATTATGTTGTATATATTAATATTATGTTTACCACGATTAAAGTTTATTTGTTTATACATAATCATTATGGTTTATATTTTATAGCCATACATCGTAGTATTAATGTATTATATGGTAACAATATCTGATATCTTTTTTTATGGACTAAAATTTAATTTGTTTGTTGTCAACACATTCATCACCAAGAAGATAATGGCTCATTTTAAATTCACGACAATTGCATTGTTTATTAGACATGTTTTAAGTTTCACCATTTGTAATTATTAATAATTGTCTCTAAATTGTATTATTTTTATGACAATGTGACAATTATTTAAATTATTTATATACACTAATATAGCGTGTCCTATACAAAAACCCATCAGTAGAATATTGGAGTAAATTTTTAATGTTTAATAAGATATGAATTACTCATCACATTTAATTACATCCTGTATATTATGATAATACTTAATTGGTTAAACCGTCCTTAATCTTTATAAGTAAAACATTTTATTTATCATGATTTAAAACAATCTATTATAGATATTTTAACTGTGATGGAAATTAAAATTATTTAAAATATAATATTTAAATATAAATAATTATTAGGCTTAAATCTTACAAACTTTTTTTTCTAATTACAAAGAAAATACATATTATTATTGATATAAACATATTAAAATTAATATTCATAATATACAGTAAAACCTTGATAAGACGAAATCGCTTGGGACCATGCAATTTTTCCATTTTGACAAGGTTCAAATAAATGAAATTTGAAAAAAAGCACCAAAGAAATTTTCCGTATTACCGGGGTTTCCAATTTACCGAAGTTTTACTGTAATAAAAAAAAAAAAATATGACAATCATATCGGATCTTGAGGTCTGGTAATGTTACATTATAATTGTTGTTTAAAACCGACTCGTATGTATAGTGTTTCTATAATTTAAATTTATCTAGTTGTTTTTGGTAAATATGTATTACTAATTATATTTACGCCCAAACACTAAAGAACAATCACCGCTTTTCTGAATAGAAACATCTAGTTTTAGTCTTCTGTTACAAATCAACAATATTTCTAGAAGTCATATACCTTAACTATACTTAATTTTATATTATAATTTTTTTGGAGACCATCACGATAATTTAAGTGTAGTGATGGTTACTTGATGCTCAGATATGGGCAATAATAATCATTATTGAGTTCACACTTAACAGGATAAATTGAAATAAACACTAGTAATAATACATATAATTTAAACGCACTTTGTGTTTATTTTTACTTAAAAAAAACACAATTTTATACACATACAATTTTAATATTAATGTGATTAAAGTAACTTAAAAAGTCATTTATAATATAAAAAGAGATTTGAAATATACGTATATAATTAATATAAATACAATAATATAAATTGAAAATTATAAGTTACATTTTATAATAATAAAGGCTAGGCGCCAGAAGGTATAAAAATAACTTGACTATTTTTTTTAATCATCTTTCTTATTAATGACAGTTGTTAATTTTCGATCTTCAATTGAAATGTTAGAATCATCCCATCCCCAAATTCCATCTCCATCAGGATGTGAACCATCTCCTGTCCTGTTGGCTCGTTTTAAAACCATATCATTTGAGACAGTTTTCATATCATATGCCCAACCAATAAGTGAGAAAAAGTCTATAAATGCAGTAGTCAAATTTGCTCTGTAATTTCCAAGTTCAGCCGCTTTGTAATCCCATGGAAAAACATGATGATAATTGTGCCATCCTTCGCCTAAAGCTCCAAGGGACACAGATAGATTTTCAGACGGATTAATGGATCTAAAAAGTTAGAAAAATAATAAATATAGATACAAATAGAAGCAAGTATTAATAACTTACGCATCATAGGGACGTTTACCCCAGATATGAGCAGCACTGTTGACTAACCATGTCATGTTTAAAGTGAAAATATAACGTAGCATCGTTGAAGTAAAAAATGCATTAACATAGCTTTCGTTCCAAAAATAAACAGGAATTACTGTGGGAAGGATAAAGCAAAACAATAATAGTAATGGAACATAAAATCTGAAACATATAAGTTTTGAATTTTTGATTATTACAAATTACACGATTATTATTTAGTCATAAATGCAACTATTAAGAATTGGATCTTACGTTTTTTGAAACATAACAATAGAATCCTTTTTTAAATCTGACATATCAATTTTTAAACATTTATCATAATAATCTGGGTGTCTACGAACTACAAGCCATCCAACATGTGAGAAAAAAAATCCTCTCTTAGCATTATGTGGATCTGAATTTGTATCTGTGTATTTGTGATGAATTCGGTGATCCATACACCACTCGTAAATATGATTCTAAAAATTAAAAATAAACAAATAATTATGATAGGTAATTTTTTTTATTTTTCCATTAAATTTATATTAACCTCAAATGCCATGGTACTCATCAACATTAAAATAAATCGTAAAGGCCATTTTGCTTTGTATGACTTATGTGACCATAAACGATGAAGTCCAGCAGTTACACCTAATCCTGATAATATCCATGAAAATAATCCTAAACAATATAATTAAAATATATTATTATAATAACTAAAAATATAAATTGTAAGTATTATGCAATCTACTTGTAATTTATATAATATAAACTTAAATCATTAAATTGCCAAAAATTTTGAATATAAATAATATTTACAGATAGTAATTCATTATATTTGTAATATCTTAAGTTAAATTTAAGTGTAATACGTTTTTAAATTACAGTATAAAAAACAATATAATGCTTCATTTATATTAAATAGTACAAAAACTTAAATGGAAATATTGAAAAAAAAATTTCAATTTAAATAAAATAATTATTTAAAATTTTAAAATTAGGACAAAAAAAAATTAAGTTAGAACCTAATAATTAAAAAGTTTGAAAATTAGTATTTATAAAAATATAAACATACCAAATATTGTTGTGAGTAATGATGTTGATGTAAATGCTAAGTATAATCCATAAATAGCTGACAAATGACCAGCAACAAAGAATAATACAATTCCCCATATAATATTAATTTTTACTGGTTCGAGAGAACTCAAATCATTCACCCTGTCTTGTTTATTTTTGTCTACTGAATTGAGATCGGTCTAAAAAAAAAAACAAGTATTATAAAACTATTCAACATAGAACAGAAAAACAACTATAACACGTTGAATAAATCAACCCAGGTGCAATTTTCAAAAATATAATATTAAGTTTCTTCTAAGCAATTTACCTCCATCATCGTGTTAGCCGCGGAGTCCACGTCTGCGGGGGCTACCATATCTCCGGCAGTGTTCATCCTCTCACTGGTTGCGGTGAATTTACCTGAACTAATGATCAGTTGAGTACCGCAATTGATTTTATATACCTTAAGGAAGTTCGAAAATTCAGATTATGGTCAGGTCAAAGGTGGTTGTCGGCAGACAAAATGCATCTTTGGAACGCAGACGAAAATATAAACAAGATTATTAAGACTACAGTGCAGCTGTCTTAGTCCAAACATCACAACTGGTCTCGCGTTTTCGTGAAATACGCAGTGAGTCACTAACTCACATTATTATACTATATTGTATTTATAAAATATGTGACGCATTTTCTTTAGCGTTCAGTCCAATATAATAATTACACCGGTACCACGCTTTACTAATAATTAGCTTTCTATACAAATGTTTATTTAGGCAATTTTCGTTATTCTCTTGGCCTCGTGTGGAATTTGGAATAAAAAATATTTGCATAAGTGCCTTAATTGTGACTACATCAATAATATTCATATTATACTTTATTATGTAACTAGTAGGTATAATTGTTATAGTACTTGTTATATTATCGGCGAACACACTTCTTTGAGATTCGAGTCCGCGAATCGTATTTAGACAATATAATTCGTAGTTCGTAGTCATAATTTATGGCTGTATACGACACAATATGAAAACAATTTTTATTTTATTTCTATAGAAGTATTTATGGTAGTATGGTACGAGTGTACAACAGCTAACAATGATAAAATGGTACCGACTACCGGGCACCGGCGACCGGAATACCGGATGGCGGACCTGTAGTTGTTGACGCCTCGCAATCATAACCATTGTTAAAGATTTAATATAATTTAAAGTTTGTGCCGTGAAGTAACCGAATACGTTGGTATCAATGCAGCGGCGATTCGGCAAATACAGTTATCTGAAATCCTGTATTTTAAATTTTTTGATTTTCGTAAATAGGTTTTAATAAATTGTACTTGTTTCTACTTTCTATCATACATATTTTTTAATCCTGTTTTGTGAAAATTCCTAAATTCGTATTGAACTGGGGAAGAAATTTGAAATATCTATGATGATAACTTATTTAAACCATGAACATTTTTTTTATATTATGATGGAAGATAGTTTAATAATTGTGTATCTATGGTAATATAATATTATTACAGCTCTATCGCTCTGGAGAACAGTTTTGTACTAAAGCAACCTTAGAGTTTGAAATAAAAGGGTTTGTTTATACAATACAAAAAATAGCATTAAAAGCTTATGTTGTAATAAATATTCATTGTCTTGAGAGTTGAGGTCTGTAAATGTACCTATAACGTTTCCTATTAATTTTTTTTTTGATTTTCTCATTAGATAATTTAAGAAATTAATTCGAAAAAATTTGTCATATTCACTTCAAAGTTCAAATTATTAGTTATATTTTATAAATATTGTTCGCCATCCAAATGTAAGGTATATTTATTATTTAAATTAATCCAAGCATATTTGGTAATAAATATTATGCTATATTATGTTTAAGCGCAAACTCGAACTAATTCTTAAAGAACAATCACCACTTAATTATTTATTTTTTAATTAACAATTATTTACCAGTCTTTGATTGCAAAGGAACCACTTCTGTAGCCTGTAGTTAAGGGACAATTATTATTTTTTTTTTATAAATATATAATTGTAATACAATTTATTTAATTATCTTAATGACAATATTTAATAAGTGTGGTGATGATTACAGTTGATGCACATATTATAGAGCCGTAAAGCTGTAAGTAAAGAAATTATCATGTTTACATTTAAAGTTTAAGGGAACATCAGACCCGCATTGTAGTATTTATCAACACATAGACAACCAAGACCGTAACTGCGGGGAGGGTTCAGGGGTTCGAACCCTCCTCCCCCGACATTTTTAAAAGTAGAAACATTTTAGTGGTGAATATAGCTTATTGACTATAAAATTGTAGTATTTATATTTAAAAAAAAATGTTGGGCCCCCATCCGACATTTTTTTTCAGTTACGGCCTTGTAGACATCATAGGTACCAAAATACCTTTATTTAACTTAAAAGTATAAACATTATTATTTTTTTTTTTTTTATTATTAAAAAAAATAACCCTCGGCAACATGGCCATTGGGATAATGTACATTTTTTTTTTTAAAAGGTGTTACATAATAAAAAAGCTTAAATAATAATACATGTCTAAATTATATGAGAAATTATAATGATATATATAAAGGAAGTTAAATAAGTTTGTCCAATCCTGTTTCTTGGAGAAATACGAATATGTCCGGTGATTGGAGAACTGGCCCCAGTATGTCGTATAAGTCGCTGGATAGGTGGTTCCGATTTCTTGCGTCGAGGTATGCAAGACATTCCGTGAGAATATGTCTTACGGTTAATTTGGTCCCGCATGTCCTACACACGGGAGGCTCATCTCGGGACATTAGGTAACCATGTGTTATTCTAGTGTGGCCTATTCTTAGTCTGTTGATGATAGTTTCCTTTTTCTTATCAGGAAAAGAGTTAGGCCAGCGAAGAACGGTTGATTTAATTTCGTTCAGTTTTGTTTTTTTGTAACATTATTATTGTCTTGTAAGTTTTTTTAATATTTTAATTTCTAAGCGAGTAGTGAGGATTTTAAAATTTTCATATTTTTCTCACTCATAACTTACTTAAAAATTATGATATTGTAAAATAATAATGAGAGAACACACATATTGTTCTTATTTTTTAATTTAATAATAAGAAAATTTACTATACTTTTTAATCGAAACTCAAAATTTATTTTTTTATAAATTAAAAATATTGATACTATTTTAACAAAATATAAATGATTAACGTCATAGATTTTTTTTTGGACTGTTGTAGTGTTAAAAGTCTGCTGCATTTGCCACTTTTATATTGTCTACAAAAAAAAAAAAAAATTAAATATATAAAAATGAATAATTGAGTAGATTAAATTAATTGACGATATATAAATATTTTATTTTATATATCTACCTAGACTAATTAAAAAAGTTTAGAGAATCTTATAGTAATAATGATTTAATATTATATGACATAGGTGTTCACGATAAATTGTTATTAACAATGATCGTATACTATCATACGAAACACAATTTGAAAAAGGTATTTTTTTCCTAAACAGCTATATTTTCAAACGTTTAACCGTAATACAGTAACAATAGTAAAGTTATATATACATAATATTATTATTATATTATGTAATAATTAAAATTTTCTATTCCTAATTATTTAACAACTAAGGTGTAAAATATTAATTTGTAAAAAAAATAATAAATTAAACATTATATATGTAATATACTAATGTCTAATATGTTCAACCCCTTGACTGCTGCAATAAAATATAGGGAATAATTTACAAATTTTCACGATTTTAATGAATTTTGTAAAAATTTTAATTAAACGCTTATAAAAAATGTTGTCTTTGATATTTTTAATTGAGAATTTAATAACTTACGAGGAGCTTTGTATTCAGTTTTCAATCAGCATTTTTTCCTACCAAATAATTTTTAGTTGACATTTATATAAAAAAAAAAAACTAAATAAATGAAAAAACATCTATATTACAAATAGACAATACTTCAAAAATAGTTGAATTATTTTAAAAGTGTTATCGTAAATAAAAAACAACAATAAAAACATTTAGTGAAAATTTCAAATATCTACTATAATTCCTTTTTGAGTAAATAAAACAAAATCGATTTTATCAACAATTTTTTTCTCGATTATAAAAAAGTATTATTTTACCTCTTTAAAGTACTTACTTAAGAATATTCAGTTTGCTATCCAAAACCATTCTCGAAGTTGAGAATTGAAGCACTTTATCGACTGTTTAATGATGTATGAATAGAAATTATAGAGATGATAATCGAATGAATATTATATTATAATTTATACAGTATTTGCCCAAATTAATATCTTTTTTATTTATATTTTTCTATGATATGAGTTTTGTATTACAACATTTTTTAATGCTATTAAGTTACTTTACTTGATTATTTAAGTATGTTTTCGTATATTTATAATTTGTAAGTTATCAGTAGGTGTGTTTTGTGCTGTTTTAAGGTCAAATGAATATCAATAGACTTTAACTGCCATATGATGACTGATGCTACTTGCTGCAATACCTACTTACATAATTTGTAATAAATATCATAAAATGTTATATGAATATAATAACTAGATATCAAATTTTTAAACAAAATCATGATGTAGTTATATATCATTATCAGTTTAAAAGGTGGTAGTCTATTTCATTTTCAAAACATTCAAATTTAATTAATAATAATAGGTTAATTTATAACTAGGAATAAAAAGTACAATAGCCATTAATTATTATTATATAAAAAAAAATTACAACTTTATCTGAGAATTTATAGTGGATGAAATATTCATTTAAAATATTACAAATACCTATTAATAAATTTGTATTGCATGTAAGTGGATACGTATCTTGTTTAATGTACAATATGGAGTTCACACTATCTAAAATAGTGTAACTAGGTATTACTTAATTATAGATTGATTTTTAAATTTATGCAATTTGTAATCGTCAAATTTATCGTAATTTTCTTTTTTTTATACACGATCCTCTGTGCAAAATTCAATCTCTGAGATGTAACATAGAGATCCCAATGAGTTATGAGAGGTTGTGTTTTTGTGCTCAATGACCACCCAAAGATGTAGTTGGCACGCTTAATGCCCAGTTTTGCGAAGTTACTGCATGCGATGTCGCATGCCAATGTTCTATGTTACATCACATTGTAACTTTCATATGTAGTCAGGTTGAGACTACCCATTTTCATCGCACTGACTTCGCATAGAGTGAACATATAAAATGAATGTCAATATTTAAAAAACAAAAATATAATAAATAAAAAAATATTTTTCCATTATGATTTTAGAGAACCATAACATTGTACATAAGTAAATCTGAACTTAGATTGAAAAAAATATTTCCCTTTTCTCAAGATTTTTATAGTATTATTAATTATTACATTTCATATTTTTTTTTTTAACTGTTATAGTTTTTTGTCAATTAAACTGACAGTTTAATTTCTGAATGTAGGCAAGATTTAATTGCTAATTAATCAAAATATATTATATGTATATTTAATATTTATATTATACATAACTATCTCATAATTCAATAATTATGATTTAAGCTTTAAGCTGCATAAATATACAAGTACAATTAGTTATTACTATAGGCACATAGTAATATAAAATAAAATTATACATTTACGCGGTATGTTAAACAAGGATAGACACACCGAAAGTATTCGCTATCTCTTTTTAACACGCTCGGGAAACACTGCATGGTGAGCGTTCCAGTTATCATAATATAGTTCAATGCGCCTAACCTACTGGGACATGCTACTGAGATACATTCATGATGGCATTGTAGAGTATTTAGAGTGTTAAGATTCGTATAATGTAATCAGTATCGGACTGCCTCAAAAATATCTACCGTGCATTTTAGTTTGAAAGGCCCTCATTTTATACACTTAAAGTCACACTACATTTTGTAGAATGGTTGAAAGGTAACTTTTTAAATTGATCTTTATTGACAACTGTAGCTTTATTCTCAATCAATCTGTGGACTTTGTTGTTCTCTGTAGTATAGAAAAGTATCTTCAAATACTTATTATATACCTAGGTCCTATAATACGCATTCTAAATACATTTGAAAAAAGTATTTAGACACAGTAGGTATATAGGTAGGTTCTAAATATATTCTGTTTTCAAATAATTTTTTCTAATGTATTTTTTATATTTGTATATTTTTTTAAAGTTAGACAGACTATCTATAAAGTTTTTGAAACCATACATTTTATGATAATAATAAATAAAAGAAATAGGTAGGTAGGTAGGTAAATATATAATTAAATTTTGTTCGAAAACGTTAGTTACAACCTGATTTACTTTAGTTATCTATTTATATATTTAAAATTCATTTTTCTTTCGGATTTTTGTGATGCTTATGCGACTTCTTGGAGAGATATAATGATTAATATTAAACTATGTAACTTCTATATAAAGTCACACAAATATTATCTCAGAGATTTTTTATCGCGAGTTCTTTGGGACTTCAAAAATTATTTATAATCATCTGTAGTCTATTTAACGGTATATAGAAGTTCAAATGTGCACTGACGTTTTTTACCACTTGGTGACTTCGCATGGATGTGAACCTCGCATTATTACACATAGGGGAGTTTACTGCATGCACATTTTTAGCAATGTATCGACGTAGTATTATTTATAATTTTTTGTTAGTTTGCTTCTTATAAGTTTTATCGATTATCAGTAAAAGTAATACAATTTCAGTTGGAATATAAACTGTCTTAGATTGTATGATTCAAATGCCATAGCCAGATGATATTATATATTCATACAGGAAAAGAATTATTTTAATATTATTTATTATTATCTGTGAAAACCTCTATATAATAAATAGCAAATATTATGTACGTTACAAATATGCAATTATATACAATTATTATCTAATAAACATTTTTTTATTCCAATGTAATTTTAATTTTAAGTGTATAATACGGAACATTAGAGTATTGTACCTGATGAACCTTTACAATACATTTATAAACAACAATTTCCTATTTTTATTTGTTTCATTTTAATTGAGTTTTATGCATTATAAGAAATTACAATTGACTTGTTTACTAATAAATAAATTAGGTATATTAAATTGCAGTTGTGGTTTTGGTTGTATTTTTTTAGTGAAACGACTTATGAATCATTCCCTCTACCTTTATAACAAAAATTAAACTTTACAATAATGGAATTTAAAAACACAAAAATAAATATAATATATATATGTATAAATAATATACATAAATAACAATAACAATATTATATGTTTTGTTGTTTAACGTGCTTCAGATTCTAGCTGATCATAATACCACATTTATTTTTAGTACACAGAGCCACAGGGGCGCGATGTAAAACGAGCCTCGCAGTGATCATTGTGCATGCGAAATTCTGCTTATTTAACAGTATAGCTTACATTCGCGTGGGTATGTAATTTATGTACACAAGTACAAACTTAGAGGTGACGTTAAACGGTTGCCGCTGTCTGAAATATCAGCGTTTGTTTACGTTATAATTATTTCGTAAATTATTTCTTATCTGTATATCGCTATTTTTGGTAATAAACATGGAATTATATACAATATAATAAAAATGATAATTCATATTATTAAGATATTTTGATGATCAAAGTTTAATTGGTAATAAGATGAAACAAAAATGTTGATATAATTCGTAATTTGTAATTAGTATTTATATACTACAGACTACAGTCTACAATATTAATACTGACGTTTGAAAATGCAGTGTTATATCTAGGGAGTAGGGTCATTGGGAGAATATTTTAGATAGGTCACTGTAATCGATGCGTTAAATTTGAATTAAAATGATAAATATTAGTAAACAATACTCAGCGGTAACACACGTCACTGTGCCAGTATATATGATATTCATATAGATTTTTATAATTGAATTATAAAACTATTAGTAATTAATAATTATAGTATTATTGTTATATAAGTCTTATAAGTTTATATCAACATTATCAACGTTCTTTAGAACAGCGTGAATAGGTTTGTGGAATAAATATTTTAAAATTAAATTTTATATTGAAAATAATAATAATAATAATGTAGATAATGGTAATAGTGCAAAGTCCCTATGAATAATATTTTAGATTCTGGGTGAAGCGTTAACCACTATTAATGTACTAATTTTAAAACGATGTTTTTTCTCTTATAACATTTTTATAGTAGAAAAAATATTCATACTTGGGATACCTAAATAAAATGTTAAGATTAACAATACTGAAATAAACATAAACTGGTAATAATGACAATGGTGTACTGGTGGTGAACTTTGATTAACAGACAACAGTTGTCCCTTTATATATTATAATATTATATGACTAGTACATTTATATATTATTCTAGTATTGTATTTAAATATAAAATAATATAATATATAGTAATCACTGACTATACTACTCGATACTAGTGAGTAATGTAAAGAACAATAATTTTATTCAGATCCTTCACAGTTTTGTTAAAAAATTTAAAACTTAAATTAAGAATATTGTCACCTCTCAAGTCTCAGTAATAATAATAATCGCGATTACTATAATGCTTACCAAGTATACATGAGTCATGTGGGACAAGCTTTAATCTGTATTGCTTTATTTATAATCTAACACTATTTTTGTTAAATGAAACAAACGTTGTTGCATAAAAGCAATTAATTTTTTTTTTCAAATGACGATAATTATTCTGTTACTTTATTTACACATAATAAACTTGTCAATACAGTTAATAGGAAAAAACATTGTGTAAAATATTACATGCGGATTTAGAAAAAGCTGCACATATTGCAGTTTTTGAGAGTTTTCAGCTGTATAAAATAGTATGTTGTAAATTCCATTTAGCAATTCCATTTCTAAATATAATTTTTATATTCGTGTGATATACAAAGATATACAAATTTACAAAAAAAAAAATAAAAATATTTTAATTGTTTTTTGAAAAAAATTCAAAAATTCAAGAAAATGCGAAAAGGTGTCATGATCAACTGGTTGGCCACCCCTGCAATAGTCAATTGTATACCCCCCACCCACTTATTCACAAAGTTATTAAAATATTAATGGAAATTCAAGTCAATACTGATTCAAAAATTAGTTCATTAAAAAAAATAAAGAAATACCCGTAAACACGTAATATTAAAAAAAAAATTATATGAAAAAAATATACTTTGATTATAAATTAAATAAATTAATTTAAATTGATATTTTAACATATTTAATGCAAACGTGTACCAATATATAATAAATATATATGTACTATTTGAACTTATTTTTAATATGTATTATTTTAAGAACTAAATTGTAAAAATATTATTGTAATTGCAATTAAAATTATTTTTTTTTTAATTAAAAAAATTTTAAATAACGATAGCTTATTAATCATTAGGAAGCTATGTTAAATTAAATAATTCAAACAGCATTTTTAAGCTCGCCAGTTTATGATACCAGAATATGATAAGACAGAGATTCCTAAATCTTATAAAGGTAAAGGAAAATTTTAATTTTAGGAATAATTTTCCACCTTCACTAATGACCAATACTGTGGATTTAATGTATTTGAATGTTATTTTTATTTTTCAGAGTATATTTTGCCTGTTTTCAATGCAAAAATATATACATACATTTAACATTTGTTTAGTGCATTAAATGCACAGCCCTGCTAATAACCAAATCGAAAATTTGGAGGTACGTATGGGGCTTATGTATACCTTATATGTGGGTAAATTTCTTTAGAAAAATGTTTTCTATCTATAAGGATATTGTTCATATATTATAGTTGTATTATAACACATGCAAAGTAAAATTCAGACTTTGATGTTAACGATTAATTAACATACATCGATTGCTTTCATTAAAAGGCGTAAAATTTTAATGAGTTCATTAGAATTCCAAATACGTTAATTATCAAATAACGATTGTCGATTCAACATTATATTTTATTGTTATACATTGTTAAATTCGTATGGCATCGGTAGGCTGTGGCTTTTTTCGTCGCGTGAATATTGTTATATAGAAACGCTTAATTACATTAGTGCAATAATATCATTTTTCGTCATATCGACTTAAAACTACAAATGCACTAATAAATACATAATGTTTGTGTACAAATAATAACACTACTTACATATACAAACCAAAACTGGATCTCTATGTAACAATAATTGCAATGAAAAGGTACTGTGCAGTTTTAAGTTAATATCTGTGCTTGTACTTTTATCTTTTATAATTACTTGTTGTAATAGCATTATGAACATATTTTTTTAGAAATGTAAGACTAAGACTAACGGGTAAATATTATGTATAATTTTATGTACAGTATAGTGTACAGTACAGGATTTCCGGAATACATTGATTTCATTTATTATTACAGTCGTTTGGTTAATCATTATCACTCGACAACGTAGGTACATAGGTAATATGCGCATTATTTGGATAAACTATTGTTTAACCTAAATAACAAGTACAATAAATGAAATAAGCACGCATAATAATTATTATGCGACAAACGTAGACGCCATACTATAAATCTATTCTATCAAATCATATGTATGTAAAGCCAACAGGTCGACGAATACGATTGACCTTCAAAAGGTGCATACGTTCGTACAGTCGTTCGCCGGACTTCGACGAAGAGTTTTTCAACATCAAGACAAGTACGTTTATTTATGGTAAATCAATAAATTATACTCTATACAAATAACGCATAACATTTGGGACATGATATATTTTATAGATATCAATTTTTGTAATAAATTTAATTATACCAAATTTTAATTTTTTTGCAGAAATGCGTAGCTGAATTCATAAATGAAACACATCGATCTCAATATATATTTTAAATAAACGGACGTTCATAAATAAAAATTTTAAAATCTGTCAATTTGGTTAAACTTATTTATAATGACGGACAAGGACATAAAAATACCGAGAGAAACGCGATGGCCAAGTGTTCTTTATTATTTATACCTTCATTTTTCTGCTTTGGTCGGACTTTACCTCGCAGTTTTTCAAGCTAAATGGACTACTATATTGTATAGTAATTATTCATATTTTTATTTATTCACTACTAGTATACTACTTATGATACCTATTTTAAAAAGTAAATTGTAATTATTTTTATAGCAATATGTCTTATCCACGTGTCTGTCCTTGGCTTAACTGCCGGAGCTCATCGATTATGGGCACATATAAGTTTCAAAGCCAGTATCGTACTCAAAGTATTCTTAGCATTTGCACAGACCTTGATATGTCAAGTATATGCAAATCATCAAAGAGTTTTAGAGTATAAAATATCCTAATACAATAATATTATTTTCAGGGATCACTTTACGACTGGGTGTTAGAACACCGATTGCATCATGAGCATTTTGGTACAGAAAAAGATCCATTTAACCCAAATCGAGGATTTTTCTATGCATATTTTACAAACAAATTTGTCACAAGTCATCCTGACCACGAGAAAATTTTAAAAACTATCGACACTAAAGATTTAGAGCAAGATCCTATTGTAATGTGGCAAAAAAGGTAAACCTTTTCCATTTAATTTTCATTAATTATTCAATTTTTATGTTTCACTTTAGACTTTACTGGTTGTTAGCTCCATTGTTGTTGATGGTCACTGTGTTTTTGCCATCTCAACTCTGGGATGAGTCACTTCTTTGTTCAATTTTCATTGTTGGATTCTTTAGAGTTACAGTATCGTTACATTACAGTTGGATTTTAAATGCGGCTACGATCATTTGGGGACTAGAACCACTTAACAAGTAATTTTTTAAATACATTTCGTTCTAATATTATATTAAAAAAAGCTAAAAAACTATTTTGATAAATCTACTCATTTACCTAATTTATTAAAATATAAATAGTTAAAATTCATATAATATCGTATGTAATATTTATACATAAGGTATAGAATTTATAACTTTTAAGTTACAACTGTAAACATTTTACCTAACTATAAAAAAAATAGTAATAATAGGTGTATAGTAAATTATCTTAGAGTTAGTGAGAACTTTGTCCTTGGGTTAGAATTCTTGAGGAACTGCGTAAAAATTATAAATAATTATTTGCATATTACTTAATCACATTTTATTTTTCAATTATTTTTTTTAGAACTTTTAAACTAAATGTATGCAAATAGTATACAATTTATTTTTTAAGTACTTCTGTTGCTTATAAAATATACTTTTTACACTACTAGCAACGGTCACTAAAACAGAAAGAGATTTTTAATAAGCTTGGAAACTAATTAAAAACATAACAAAGAGCTTTGACTGTTAAAGACATCATAATTACCTTGGTATCTTAACAACTGAAAATAAGCTTGCTTTAACTAGTTCGATCAAATTACTTAAAATGTACATAGAAAAAGCTAAGAAAAACATTCAGTCTGTATATCTGTACCTATATATTTTAATCAAATAGAATTATTATATATATATTTTTACTAGACTGTTGTCTGTTATTATACTTGTAATAATAACATCTAATGTATGTTTTATTTAAATATAATATCGAATAAAACTACTTCAGTTACAAGTAAGATAAATAAATAAGTATAAATCATCTTTAATAGATAGTAAATCATATAATTATGCCTGGTATAGAAATATTTTAAGTTTTACAAATGTTTTATCTAATTTTTTTATGTGAAAAATATATGTATAAATTAGGGTTTCAATTCGTTATAGTATAGGGCCTACATTGTACATAGTATTGGGGGCGGGAGTTGAGAACTAATAATTAATGAGCAATGTTCATTATTATTTGTAAATATATTTAAATATTTACTATCGCATTGGTGTTATAAGAAGAAAATATTATTTACTAACTTAAATTCAAAACATAATTTCAAAGAGGGTTATAAATAAATGTAAGTAATTAAATTAAATATGTAAACTATTTTAACATTATAATATATAATTTTATTATTAAAAAATAAGAAACAAATATTTGTTTCATTTATATAAAATATATTGTTTTTATACGTTCGGAGAGATTTTAGCTAAATATTATTTTTCTTTCGACGATTATGGTTAGGAAGACATGACGGGGCATGTGTGTTGCTAAAATTCCTAGATGGTCACCCATCCGGGATCTATAGTAACCATATAGAATATTATATTAATAAGTCAAATAAGTGTATAATTTTCACAAGAATAGTAAAATTTTTTATTATAAACAATATTTCCCAACCAACATATAAAATATAGGTAATAATATATAATTTTTAAAATTATAAAATTAATTTTATAAGTTAAAAATATAAGTTTATTAATTATAAATTATAAAGTATTTATGTTAACTGTTGACTAAAAAGTTATACCGATAAAAATCTTATGATAATGTCCAGCAAAAAAACTTAAGTGGTTATTGGTTTAAAATGTTTAAATAATTCGATGTACTATCTATGCATTATCGCTTAAAATCTTTTAATAAGTATTAAGAAAACTTTTATCAATATTATTTGAGTTAATGAAAAATATACGGTTAAACTAATTAGATTTTAATTACAATAATTTTGTTCGATTCAGGTATTCCATTCAAACAAACTTGGTATTTGTCATAAATAAAAGCCTTTGGCCTCAATACCATTACACTTTACCGTGGGATTATCAATGTGGTGAATACGGTAATTATAACCACGGGTGCATCACGGCTCACATAAGAGTGTGGGCGGCATTACGATTAGTGACAAATCTGAGAACAATAGATTCCAATGGAATGAGAAAAGCTATGATTGAAGCAGCTAGCACAGGACTAAAATTCAACCAATGTGCAGAAAAATATGCGTTTGATCCAAATCTTCTCAAAATAAAATGTGAATTAGATTTAGAAAGGATACCTTCTTGATTTCAATTAATAAATATTATTATACTTTATCATTTGTACATCTATAATAATCCTAATTATCACAAAAACGTAATTAAATGATGTATTTTCATAGGTTAAGAAAAGTGTACCTATTTGCTACCATTGATTATAAAAATTCTAATTTATAAATAAGGATGATTCATTGTCAGTAAAACTTATTAAATAATATTGAGTAAAATAATAACTATAATCTATAATTAATGGTATTAAGTAGGTACTGACCTATGTGATTCTGAACAAAACAATTGTTGTAAATTAGTTTTGATAATAATATAATATATGTTACTAATATTGTGTAACACCATAGCTTGAGAGCTGAGTATTTTTATTAACATATAAAAAAAATAAATTTCCTGTTTTTCTATAGTTAACATTGCATGAATTAAGAAATTGCACATGAATGCATCATGATGTTTAATCAAAATCATTTTGCAGTATACCTGTCTAATAAATAATAATACAATTTAATCATCAAATTAAATGCATAATATTTGAAATAATGAATTGTGAAAATATGATATTAATATATTATTATTATTTATTGTTATTATATTATATATGCATGTAAATATTTAAAGGTAGGAATACTAAATTTAATAAATACCTGTTTAGATATTAGGATTCTTATATTTCATTGATACGGATAACGGGATAATATGTATAGAATTATATTATAATACTATAAGACGTTAAATTATAAATTACAATAATAATTTTATCAAATAATGATAAATCAGTGAACATTAAATTATATAATAATAAATATAAACTTAATTTCTAACAACTATTGTCCTTACAAATATATTATTTTTTTATTCATAGAATTATATTTAGGTTTTCGATATAATTGATTTAATATCATAGGCTATTATGTATATGATTTTATTTTAGTACAAACTATTAGAAATAGTTAAGTATTTAAAAATTCACCGTATATTATATCTGCATTTCAGTACTCCAAATTTGAATAAAAATATACTTTAAATCAAAATCTATCTTTACATGACCAATCACACAACAACCAAGAAAATAATTCGTATTTATAGTAACAATTTATATTTGGGTATACTACAAGTTAGTATTTCGAAGTAAGTAATGATAAATTAACAATAATTAATAATTTATGATTATATGAACCACAGTAAAATATTAGCCATGAATCATAAAATGTATAGATAACTTATATCTATATTGTACAATATTATAGATACTCTATAAATTCTATAAAATTTACACTTAATGATAATACACTAATATTGCTTATTTAATGCTTATACAGCATCAACGAAGTGTAAGTATTATTGTATTAACAAATAGTTATTGCTTAATAATTGTTTAATATTGCATTCAAATTTTTAAATTATTACTATAGAATATTGTAATTGCCGTTATTATGATAAGTATTTACTATTTAGATATGTTTACTGCGGAATTCGTTTAAAAGTAATTGTAGTTATTACAAATTACAATAATACGATTGAGATAACATTACATAATATTTTATATTGGTAATGGTTAATCGACCATTAAATTTAGATTAATTATTTTAATTATTGTATCTACTCAATTACTATCTAACCTATACGCACGAATAACAGAATATTTGCATACTGACGAAAAAAATAATAAAATATACAATAAATCAGATTTTACATTGCAGTATAATTTTTAAATTGCATTACTCACTAAAATTATATGTTTTTGGTAACTTAATAAAATTATAACCATACAAGTTTGGAGAACACTATAACTGTATAGAAATCAAGAAAAATATCAAAACTATATAAGTTCCTACTACCTAGATAGATTTAATTCGTAAAAAATACAGTTTGTTTTCGTTCAAAAGCTATTAATTTACGAGCATGACACAGAAATTAAAGAGTTCAAGTAATATTCATGTACGTGGTACACAGATATAATATGATTCAGATGAAACTACTAATTAATTATATTATTTAGAATTATCTATTGACCTTTAACTAAACTTTTTATCGATGTTTAACGATGATCATTTTCGTTTTTATTTTCAAGATCAACTAATTAAATTGTAAATACTTCCATTACACGTTTTTTTTAATTAAATAAAGACGATAGTATTCTGTTAAATTGTTTTGATACAAGTAATAGCTAATATATATGTATATTCTTATATATATATATTATATATTATACCTTTATTGTATGACGTCCTATACATTATACTTAATCAAAATATATTGTTGTTAAATCAGTATTAAACTATATAAAAGGGTTAAAAAAACGAAAAAAAGTACGAAAACATAATTTCTACCTATTTTATGAAAACGTAAGATTATTATAGCGTTTCTTTAAATATTATTTTGTTGGAATTGTGAAGGCAGTATTGTTATATTCTGTGGTAGAATGGTTTAAAATATTTAAATATAGTATATAATAATATACATATATTATATAAATTGAATTTTTTTTCGTTACATTTAATATGTCAATAAAATAAGTATTGGAAACACTTTCGTGAAAAATATTCGAGCATTACCATTTTTACAAATACATAGGTTAATAAAATATCCATTATCTATTCTAAATATATTATTAATATATATTCTTTGGAAAACTGCTTATAACTTATTCAAGTTAATATAGTTATACTTTCACATTTCCCATCGATAAGTCGAATGTGAAATTACAGGAATTTCAAAAATATAGTCAAAATATTTTGAAAATTGAAAATGATATCGTAAATAAAAAACAATACTATAAACATTTTGTGAAAAATTCAAATAACTATACGGTTATTTGTTTTTGAGTTACACAAAAAAATTGGTACTAGATATTTTGTGTTTAACCTCTCTAAAGTCAATCTACTAATTGGATCCAATTTTATATTCTAATAAACAACCCACATTTTTGAAAATTCAAGCATTTAATCGACAACTTATGTACTCATCCCCAAAAAAAAACCATGTGATTAAATCAATACATTCATTTGAACATTTAGAATCTAAAATATGTAAAACTAAGAAGTTTCTTCAATCTGTAATTTCTGTGCTACATATTATTGTATTAATTAAGCTTTTCTTCATATTGTTCAAACAACTCACTTGAATAAAGAATTTTAATAAAAAATATATATTATATATTTACTTCTACATTTTTATCCTATGTATTTGTTGGCAGCTCAATATTTTTTTTTATTTAAATAACTAGGTACCTAACAGTTTTTATTTTTACCGAAATAGTTTTATAATTTATAATAATATACATGCATTATTTATCTACATTATTATAAATTATGTTTATGTTTATGTTTAACAAAATTGTGTTTTTCGCCTATCCCTCTCTTGGAGTAAAATATTCTCAGTGTATTTCAAAACGATTGGGACAAGCAAAATAAATTACATAACAACACATTTATTTAAATTTTAGGACTAATTTTATTCTATATCAAGAATCATGATTAATAATCCTATGTGGTTCAATGTACGAGGTAGTAGATAATTACATAATATAAGTTAATAATTATTAATATGATACAATACATTTGATATTTACGATATTGAAAGTTTTATTTAATGATTTTTTTAAATTTAGAGTTGCTTACCTGTCTATCCCTCGGTGATATCATTTCAGTTTTTTTAATAACAGTGCCAAAATTCAAAAATTTATCTTTCTATTTATTATAGCACCTAAATACATTATGTATACAATATGTGGATAGAATAAGTTATACATTTAATATTTTGATAAATTAAAAAAATGGAAAATTTGAAGTTAAAAATAATTTTTGTTATGCTTACCAATATTATAAATCTTTATATAATAAATATATGTCTTATTATACCTCTGTGTATAATATATTATACGCACTATTGTTTTTAACGACCATCGTTTGAATATTTTAGGAAAGTTCAATAATTTAAGACAAAGGAAAAAATAGGAGTGCCAATGTACACCTTCCCCTCCAAATGTCACCCTTGTTCATTTTAAATCAATTAGATAGATACTATACTTTCATTATTTATTATTTTTGTCTTCGATATCGATACAATTATGGACTATGATAAATTATGATGTTTGTGAAATGTTATCTATTCAATATAAAATTATATGCTACTGGTAATAGTGTAATTCAATAATTGTACAAAAAAAAATATGTTTAAGTACTTTTGAATGCAGGATATAATAATTTTTGTTTTGATTTCAAATTATTCATTGTGATGAATATGGAGTAGAAGTTGGAAGAAGGCATAATCTCCACGTAATTTTTGTTAATAATATTATTGGGAACTTCAGTCCAACTTTTTCCAAAAAATAAAAATGCCAACTATTTGTATATTTCACCCATGTTCATTGCAAAATTACTTTAAAAATATTTTTATAAATAAATTAACAGATGTTTAATTTTTAGAAAACCATCGTTATAAGTTTTAACCATACAAACCTACGCATTATAATATATTTATAAACTACGTAACTATGTACGTTGTTGTTTAATGAATATTATTTTCTATAGAAACGGATATGTTTCATTTACCAGCTACCTATGATATTATCACTTATCAGTTATCACTATGGATACAGACGTAGCTTGTAGTTATTATCGACTAAAATATAAAGTTCACTCTCAATTCTAGAAATTAACTGAATTTAAAAAGTACTGTGAAAATAACACAAGCAAAAATCATAGGTATTTTAGGAAAAATGGAAAAAATTGATGAAATGAAAGATGGTTTTCATAAAAATCTTGCGCCTGGGTACGTTACAAAGTCGTTCATATTATATTGTATTATATTGTATTGTATTTGATTGTGATTAAACTATTAGATTACTATAAAAGACCATAAAAATAACTTGCTAAATCAACGAACTTATAAATTGCACATTGACATTGCGGTTTTTATAATAATAAACGCTATTAGTTATTACCTACGTGGCTATGTAATATCCGGTGATTATTTTTATCACGAATCACTTATTATTTCAAAAACTGTTAATATTTTTTTAAACATTTCTTTTATAATATGATTTACAGTCGAAAAAAAGCAACGATTTTTAAATTATTTTTTTTTTTAATGTATGTTGCTATTCAAAAAAGTAAAAATTAAAAATAATGATAAAAAATATATATAAAATAAAATGTTTATTTTGACTGTAAATTGTCGGAAAAATATTTTCTAAAACTTTAATGGTTTTTGAAATAATGAGTGTTTTGTGATAAAAGAACTTCCCTGTAGATATATTATATATAATAATATTCTACTCGTGAGCTTTTTTTAGTACATACAGGTGTGTTGTGTTGTTTTACAATTTCATGAATTAGACCATCGTGAAAAACACAAGTACTCCTCACCACCCACCCTTTTTTAAGTATGCGTAGTTATGATAACTGTAAAATGTAAATAGTATATTAGATACCTATTAATGATATAATATAATATACTTTTAGTGTAACACTTATTATCTTATAGCAACAGCTGTAAATTTGTACAAATAAAAAAATAATAATTTATATCTATATACTATTATATAAGGAGAAGTCGTTTTTTGGCGTTGTTAGGGATATCTCTGGATCTACTGAACTGATTTTAAAAATTCTTTTACTAATAGAAAACCACATTCTTTGTGAGTGTCACAGGCATAAATTTAGTCCGATAAAGTTAATTATTAATTACAAAATTAATATAATTAAAATAAACGTGTAAATTGTATACATGTATAGGGCACGGCGGCCCGTGGATTTTCGTGGCAACCTGACCTTTTTTTTTTTAAAAAAAAAACGAAAGAAATATAAACATACACATAAATATTTATGTGTATGGACTATAGAAAGAATGAATTACTTAAAAGTACAATTTAAAAATACCTAACTAATATATCTACATAAAAATTTGGTGTACGACAGGTATGATGTTCTTGATGCATTCCAAAACTGCTCAACTGATTTTGATGAAATTATGATCAATGTGTGTAATTTTGTTTCCGTCATAAGAGAGGATAATTTTTATCCCGATTAATGATCTCAATATTATATTACCTCTTTATTATGTAATTAGGGCTGTGCGATTATTTGAATAATAGATTGTTTTTAAATGATACATATAATCGGTTAATCGATCGAAAAAATGCAATGCTGGGGCGGGACAGTTATGTTAAGTTGATATATCGGAAATATCATCTATACATCAAGTCAGAAAATCAAAAATAGTTTTTATCCTTAAATGTTAGTATTAGGCAACCAAACCTAACTTGGATGCATTTTTTACGGGCAATAAAGTACACGGGGACAGCTAGTATCTTATAAAATAAAGCTGTAGTTATACAAATATTTTCTATAGTTATTAATTTTATCAACTTAATAATTTTAAATAACTATAGACCCTATATAAATATATAATACTATTCAAACAATTAAATACCCATATCTTTACTCAGTTGGAGCTTAATTTAATCTTGCCCTCTATCTGTATATAGTCTGCAAATAGTGCACAACCACTATTGATGCTATGATAGCATATATTTTATAAATTATATAGGTAAGTAATATGTAGAGTTAATGTGTGTATGTGTTATACTATACTACATTTATACAATTTACTATATTAGTAGAAGTATTACTGCATTTACTATTTAGTTATTATTTTCTATTGAAAAATTATATCTTTGGACTGACAATATACGTAATTATATAATCATATTTACTTATAGTTATATTATAAATAATTTATGATTGTATGTATTAAAAATTAATATATTTCATTATTATTAAATTTTTATTATACTAATCCATGTATTAAATATTTTAATAATAATAAAAAAAGATATTTAATATTATATTAAAAAAGTGTTAGAGAATCGCAATACAATTATTGGAATAAGAATGTAAGATGATGGTACACAGTGTGTCCCACAAGTTTTGAGACTATGCTTCTAAATCTATAATATACTAACCTAATCTATCTTAATGAGATTCTGAGTTGTTAGTATAACTTTGGTACACACTGCAGCAATTAACAGCCAGATTCCGATAAAAAAATTGGTTCCGATGATCAGCCACCTCCCGTACTCCCTAGATTTTAATCCACCTGACTATTTTCATTTTCCAAAACTAAATATGAAGTTGAAAGGAAATTATTTTGCAACTATTGAAGAAATTCTAGAAGCCGTAATGAGGAAGTTGAACACAATTCTAAAAGAAGAATTTTCAAGGGCTATGGAAAAATTGAAAGAACGTCCCACAATAAGTGTATACGATGTAACGGGATTAATTTGAATAAAAAATGTATTGAAAAAATGTTTGCAATTTTTTGCACGTTCTGTAACCACGTTCTCAAAACTTATTGGACGCACTGTTTAAATATATATACTAGCATAATACTACAATGGCTATGATATACTATATCTAGGAATGTATAGTTTACCCTAAATGGAACTATAATTTAATTTTTATTCTAAGTCAAAATATTAATCAACAAAATTGGATACAAATGTGATTTTCAGAATGACGAAAGAAAGGCTCAGAGAAATATGCAAGCAAAATAAATTGTACATTATCCCTCGTCACAATGATGTTTTATATCTCCATTTTAAAGGTGTGTCAAAAATATGCGTATATTGCGTAGTTCTATCTAAATGCATTATAATAATTATTTGAACTGAGAGTTCTGCTTAAATCTTAAAGAAATCTACAGATTAGTTATGTGTAACTAATTAATATACCTATCGAATGTTATTTCAAGGATTTTCAAAGATTGAAAACTTGGAAGAATATACTGGGCTAAAATGTCTGTGGATAGAAAATAATTGCCTTACAAACATTTCTGGACTCGAAAATCAAACAGAGCTTGTCGGTTTGTACATGCACAACAACGCCATCTCCAAAATCGAAAATCTTGATTGCTTGATTAAACTTAACACGTTAAATTTGAGCCATAATTTTGTTAAAATTATTGAAAACTTAGGTATGTACTGCAACAGTTTTGTTTAATTAAAAAAAATTGATTATTATTCATTTTTAAATAAATTTTAGATCACTTGCGGGACCTTAATTCGTTGATTATGTCTCACAACAAACTTTCTACAGCGAGCGATATTGCTCATTTGGCCAGCTGTAAAACCTTGTCTATACTTGATCTTTCATATAACTACTTAGACGATCCAGAAATCGTCGATGTAAGTTGATATCTATAGCTAACTACTAAGTACTAAGTATTAACTTTTTATAGCGGGTAATAGGTATGTATAATTTTCGTTACATTTTTGTTTGTAAATTTTATAGGTATTTACTAACATGGAATCTTTGCGTGTTTTGTCTTTAACTGGAAATAGTGTGATTTCAAAAATAAAAAATTATCGAAAAACATTAACTGTAAAATGTGTAAGTCTTAAAGTTATGTTAAAAACTAAATAGTATATCATTCTACTTGTTTGTAGTGGTACTACTCCATGTCTCCATGTTTTTTATGTTTTTGTCATAATAATAAACGTTTTCATGCTTATATCGTCTTTTGTTATTTAAAATAAATAAAATTTTGTATATTTTATATAAGTAAGTCAAATATTGTGTTTATTTTTACAGAAAGAACTTCGTAATCTGGACGAAAGACCAATATTCAAAAAGGACCGTTTGTGCGCAGAAGCTTGGTGAGAATTGATTATAATTTTAGTTGATAGAAATTCCCTATACCGAAGTAACCTATTTAGATAGGTAGTGAAATACATTTTTATATTTTAAGGAGTACGGGCGGGATCGAAGCGGAACAAGCCATGAGAACCAAATTAAACCAAGACGAACAAAAAGTTATTTCGGATTCCGTACGTGCGATAATGAGTATGCGTCGAAATAGGAATGTACAAATTACTCCATCGGCCTCTGGGGACAGCGGCTATCAGGAAGGTGTCGACGGGAGAGATTCTACGGACAGCCTGATCGTGTCTAAAGACTATTACGACGAATGCGATTCTTCGGACGACGATTCTGCCGACGATGGATCGCCCACCAAAGCCGCACTTCCGTTGGTATGCGAAATCGTCGATAATAACAACGGCGGAGATGACTCTACCGACAATTTTTTGACACGCGATAACAGTACCGATAACGATGGTTTAAGCGATCTTGAAAGTGATGTAGTAGATCGTCAGTGTGATCGAATAGAAGAATCGAGTACTTGCACTGCCACAGTAGACAATGGCAGCGGAAGCCAAGAAGACATCGATGGTTGCTATCCCTCGATTATCGGTATTGTAAACGATAGTAACGAATCTGCAGAACGATTGGACGAAAAATGCGAACACTCCGTTGACAGTAAAGTCGACACGTTTGATAGCGAAGTGGTGAATATCGCCGTAGCAAACAATACTGAACCATCTCTCAAACAGTGTACCGATGACCTTTTAAGTTCAAACGATTCGACCGATTTGGTCATTGAACGTACCAAAAACGAGTTTGCTTCTGTAGAGACAATTCACGTCAATGCCGAAATAAATTCAGACGAAAATGAAAAATGTGTAAAGACAAATTTGGATTTCAACGATGACAAAAATAGTAACGAAAACTACAATAATAATAACGTAATAAATAATCATTATCGAAGTTTCGGTGGATCAATCGAAATTAACAAAACATTAACGGTTAACATCAACAAAAATTCTGAAACATTTAAAAGCAATTTAAAAAAAGGCATCGAAGGTTTACCTACATTATGTTCGGAGCAAAGTATTAACACTTCGCAAATTTTATGCGCAAAAAAGCTGTATACCCTTGATATAATTGATCATAATAGTGCCGAAGAAGAATCGGGTTCATCTACAACCTGCAAATCTGATCAAAATCAAATTCAAGAAACTTCAATTCGACTTCCATGGCTGTTACCATCTCAAACTACAGAAGAAGAGTATTATATTAAAAAAAGTTCTGAATAAAATAATCACAAGCTGAAGAAAAATATGCAAATTTTTTTTTATAGTTTATTACAATTATATATTGGTTCTAGAGCTTTGATTAATTTTGTGGTTACTAAAATATTTTATTTGTATATGGTTATCTCATGCTGCGTATATAATGAACACTGACTTATTGCTATACCTACTTACCTACCTAGCTATTACTTAAAAGTGCAAGTCTTGTGATTTCAATATTATGAGTTGTTGTTAAACTTTATTATTTAAAAAATTCAATCAACAGAAAAATTTGTTTTCCTCGTCAACATTGTCTACATGTTACTTTAACAATTTTAAATGCAAATCAATCGTCATAGTCTTGATCTTCCTTCATTTCCAATGATTCCGTGAATTTCTTTCAATTGTTTCTATAAATTAGGTTCATTATTATTATTATTATTTTAATGAAACTGTATCAATATAATAAATATTTATTAGAAATATAATAAGAATGATATGTACGGTTATACATATCTATTAATATGTGACATTTTTTAAAAGAAAGTAAAAATTTTAACTTTTATATCCAACAGTTTAAAAAAAGACATTATACATAGGTAGGTACCTACCTACAGTTGTCTGTGAGGAATTACCCATTGCAATATCCCCTAAAATAATGAAGATACCTATCATAATTTTTTTTTTTTTTTATGAGACTTATAGGGATAAGGACTAAAAGAATTTCATATTATAATTAACGTTTTGATAAAAAAGTTAAAAAATAATTTTTTATATAATTATTTAAAAAAAATCAAAGACTACCATTTAGTAAAGTTTATTTTTTTGAAATATTTATTTTTCAACCTTTTATTTTCATTAATCTCGTGATTTTAATATTTTTTCTAGTTTTGAGAAAAATTGTGAATTATTTATTACCATCTAAGTGCCAGTGTTATCAAACACTGGGCCCGTATAATAATATAACTAAAAAAATAACGATGTTAATAAAAATAAAATGTTCAGAAAAATAAACTTCACAAAATAACTCTTCAATTTTTATGAAAATAATTAAATAAAAAAATTATTTTTTTAACTTTTTACCAAAACATTAAATTAAATTGAAATATGAAATACTTTTACTTGAAGTCCTTGTTCCTGTGAGTTTTTTTAAGAAAACTTAACTATCATATCTTCATTACTTCAGAAGATATTACAATGGGTAAATTCTCACAGGACACCTTTGTATTATATATTATTATATAATAATTATAACACAATAACACATAGTATTCATAGATATTACTCACAACTAATATTAAAACAATTTCTTTTTGGTTCTCGTTTGGCACTAATAACTGATTATTTTCATTCTCCAATTGTTTTATGTACGATAAGATCATTGATAACTGTAACATTATAGTAATTTTGATACTTTAATACCAAGTAGATACTTATTAATTTTTTCGATATTTATTGCTACCATTTGGACATACTATTTGATAAGTTTATATAATAGTACGTATACTGTATATTGAAATGTATTGGATGTGCAATTGTATGTTATAAATTATAATTTATGCGTCGCAAACTTGCAAAATTATTGTTTTTATGTAATTAAAAAAAAATTATTAGTTTTCAAAAAATTCAACTGTAGATTAAGACAATTAATTAAGCAACCGTGTTGTCCGCCTATTACATAATATTAACTTACATACAAATATATTATACAATAACGAATTTAATATAGACAAAAAGTGTGCAAATTGCATCATCATTATATCGATTTTCGACGTCAGTTAATAATAAATGTAAATTATAATATCGTATACCATATCGGAAATGTACTTTTCGACGCGTTTTAGTAATTTCTGATAGAAATCAATGCTAAGCTGTTGATCGGCGGTGCGCTTTTCCAACTCATCGACTTCTTTCGTTTTAATATCCACGTACGCATTTAACTGGTCGATTTCACTCGTGTGGTTACTGGTCTGCTCGGTAAAGTGCCATTGATTTTCGGTTATTTGCAAATTATACTGGTTTTTCATATACTCGGACAACTCCATTATCTCCGTCATGATTTTTTTATTGTCACACGCCTCTTCAATAGCGGCCTCCAAACCGTTTACTATCACTTTGAATCGGTTGATGTGACTATGGATTCCCGCCATTTTGTCAAATATGGTTTTAAAACATACATTATTTTCCAATTCTTTTTTTATTTTTCTGTTGCGTATTTCTTCCATTTCATTTTTAACTCTATATTTAAATAAAGGCAATGAAAACTTAATAATTTAAATAATTATTAAATTTATATGAATCAGATAGGAGATGCATTTATTGGTACTATTGTATATACTTGTCCGTTTCAACTTTGATCTGTGTTATCTGATTATTTCTAAACTTGTATCTGTTGGTAATTAAATGAACTTTATTCGTAATGAACTCGTTTTGTATCTAAAAATATTGTTTATTATAAAATATCTATTATTTGTTCTATAAACTTAACGAAACCCAAGGATGACACGTGCGCAGTAAATAACCTTTAAACCTTCGAACTCTTTTTCGATCGTTTCTAATTGTATTTCATTCTCGTGGTTCAATTTTAGTCCGTCGCCACCATCGACCATTGTCCACTACATAACGACAGAAAAATAAAATAAAAACACACGAACAAAAATATATTTAAAGTGTTGCACAATTATTCTGCAGAGTAGTTTAAAATCTATATAGTTTCCTGTTCCTATGTATACTTTCTATATAAGTTTTAAAAGTATTTTATAACAATATCAAACAATAAATTAAATTCAGATTTTCGTTGTACAGATAAAGCGAGTAGGTAAGTAAGTTTAACATCGATATTTATTTTATGATATTCGACTAATCTAAATTGAAATCTATATGAATTTATAGAACAGTTTTCGTACCGGCACTTCTTTTAAAGCATCTGGAACATCACTAATATCAGCGATTTTTCCGTTATCGTAAAGCTCTTTCACTAAAACAAGTAATAAAATACAGAATATATTATTATAATAATTATAGTATTACCTAATATTTAATAATGTATAATATTAGTCGTATAGATAATTACATAAACATAAATCAGTTTTAAGTCCACAAACTTATATAATAATTTATAATAAATAATATTTAAACGGAAAGTTTACTTTTAGTTTTATTGAGACAATCATCTGATTCGTCAGAATTTTCTGTATATTTTTCAGCTATAGAAACACTTAACATTTTTGTATTAAAAATATGTGTTTTTTTGTGTATTATTCGTTTCTTTATCACAGAAGTTGAAATTCTAATAAAATAAATATTCAGTAAAGAAATAATTATAGATACAGGTAAAATTATTTAAAAATGTATACTAAAATAGAACAATAAATATTAAATATATTTTAAATTGTAATCATAAATGATAATCACAACCATCAGGTTAATGCTACGTAAGTTGCTTCGTTATTAAAATAATTTTTAAGTATTATTCTCAATGTTTTTAAAAGGTAACAATGTAGAACATAAAATAAATATACATTTGCAAACATATCGTTTATTTCTTACCATTGACAGATCTATACAGTTACAAATAACAGTGGTTCATCAAACAGTAAGAACATAAACTGTATTTATTCAAATTCAAAAGTAAATATTTATAAATTACATTTTATTATTTTATTGATATGAATTTTCGTCGTTATATAACCACAATCGTGTATATTCTAAACAGATAATATGTATTTACATTTAACTGCATCAATAATTCTAAGAAAAAACCCGAATCTCTTTGACATTTATTACTTAGAAATCTCAATCGATGCTCTACGCACTTAAGTCTCTATGGGATTGTAAATAGATATTACGTCATTTACGTCATTTACTGTATAAATTATGCAATGATGATGTATATCATCTAAAATAATTCAAATTCATTAAAATAAACAATATTTTGTCAAAAGGAGTGTGCCTTTTTTATATGAGATAATATATATATACGAATTATAATAACGATCAAATAATACTTATATAAGCTGACATTAAAAAAAAAAAATGTATAAATATTAATATCGAAAATTGCGCGTTAAGTATACCTACCTAATAAAAATTACTATTATATGTGTTAAAACCAGCTTTCCTCAGTAAAGACTATTATTAATGTCTTATATAATAATACAATTACATGCATAATATATTATAATTTTAACATAAGTAGGTATGGGTTCAAAATAGTATAGTACTGTATTATAAAACTTCTTACATGTACTTATACTACCTACTTAACTATATATAATAACGTTTCTCAGATGTTTTTTATTTTACTTGTAAGTTCTGGGTTCATATGCATAAATTATGCGTATAAGGTAAAATTATGTATAAATATAATTTTGATAATTCTGCAGATTCTGGTAAATTTGACAATAATTGCACATTTAGATCATATTGTTTAATCTTATTGTTAATTCTCCATGTACAGGATGTACATGTATTTATATTTATATAATAAAATAATGAATATTAAAATGGTAATGAAATTAGCAGCAGGTCACTCGGTTAGCAACATGTTTAGTAGTTATATACCCCCACTGTTCAGCAACAGAAGTTTTTTTTACGTGTAGACAAGGAAATGATGGCGATTCAGCCAGTTTGTGAACTCAATTGAGCTGGTGTATAGTTCTCGGAAAATTAGTGTTTTTCGTAAGTATATACAATATTATTAATTAATGTTATAAAATTTAAATTATGTAGGCATCAGATGTTGCTTTTATTTTATTTTAAGACAATAATATTTATTAGGATTAATATATATATATTATTAATTATAATGCATAGTAACATACTTAAAATATGTATTTAATTCACATAATTTTTATTACTTAATTACTTATAAACTAATAATAATATTTATTAAACTTTAATTTTTCAATCTAAAGTGAAATTTGTCTCTGTCAACATATTTTTTTTAAATTTATTTTCAAGTTGCAACAAAATACCTATAATATAAAAATCTGAATTAATGTATCTAAAATAGAAAAAAAAGTCGTTAGTAATATTATTTATACAACGATACCAAATTATTTTTTGTACGCTTTATTATTTTAATTTATTACTATTTTTTTTATAATTTCATGTAATTCTTATGAGCAATCATATTTTTATAAGAAAAATTTAAATACTTAAAAATATATATATATTATACTTGTTTAAAATAGGATAATATTTAAAAATTTACATATTGTCAATTTGAAGTATAGGTATAACAATCGATCATAATATTTTAATATAAAGTGAAATATTTTAACAAAAAATTCATATTCCTATTTTTAATAATGTGGTAATGTATCTAATAATTTAAATTTTTGATAACTAGCTGTTAGTTATTAGCTGGAGTATGGACGAAATAAAGATATCTTGCTCGTTATTCAATTTTTTTTCATATACAAATTGGATTATTTATTACTATTTTTTCATTCATTTTTACTTAATATCGACTTATATAATATATCTATTAGACGTCAACGACAGATCCAAAAGAGGAGGGGACTAAGCTTCAGAGATCAACCATATACATTATACATACATGATCTTATTTTATCATAGAATTGTATAGACGTATAGATTAATATAGATTAATTATTTAATTATTTATGTACATAAATTATTGTTAAATAATAATAAGCGCAAGTGATAGGTTTGAGGTTTATTTAAAAATGTACAAAATTATTTGCGTGACGTTGTTTATCCCCTGCTCTACATCTATCATTTGAGATCCATGATTGGTAGATGTACATTAAGTATCTAACCAAATTTTTTTTCACTTTAAAACTGTAAAAATATTTCTATTAATGAACACGCTTAAAATTGCTTTATACTTTCGTGAAAATATAAATAAATGCATACGTATAAGAAAAAATATTATTGTCCAATGTTTCCGTCTAGACGACTCGACAAAACGTTGATTTTTTTTTTGTTGCGATTTTGGATTATTATCACTCTAAGTTCCTAAGATACAGCTAGGAGTGGGTATATAATATGTGCACGACGCTGTCGTTGAAATAACACGGTTTAAATAAATATGCCCAGGAGTAACGATTAATCATTGGTAAGATTAAAATCGTGTATGCTAATCAGTAAGCAAACCGGTTGGTCTGTGCTTATGACGGTAAACAGTGCCGGGGGAGCTTAAACCGTGTCCGTCACCTTTCCTCCGGTCGTAATTAGTTGCAATCGTCATGAATGGAACAATTTCTCGAGAAAAGACTGGACGGTTGCCAAAAGTAGATTTACTCCAGGTCGATGATCCCCGGCATAACCGGCTTGTATATATTTTTATTAATTCGTTTCGAGTGTGAAATAATTATGTAAAATAAAAGCAAATTTCCGTTTGTATGGACATCATAATTATAATGTACCTTGTATATACTTACCTAAACCTACACGCGTTTTTTAAATATTTAAATATTGCTGTGATATTCGATGCTGGGCTTTGCCGCAAATATCACAAGTCGTTTAGATCGATTCCGTGAGCCGTAGTAGTATTTTATTTATAATAAGTATATAATGTTTACACATATATATACACACGGTGTCTATACATAATATATATATACCTAGTGTCGAGATTCGGTTCATTCATTGGACCTCCCGTTCTCGCAATTAATATTATCCTACCTCAACCTAAGGCACGTCGTTTTCCTCGTGGCTACCTGCCAAAATATTATGTGAATGATACGATGTAGCAGTCTTCCGATGCACTATACTCGTAACTATATAGATGAATGATAATCTATACGGGAAACTGTAAGAATGTGAGGTTGTATTCGCGAGGTATCGTCTTGTATGTTGATATCGAATGGTGGTTTGTATACTTATTATAATAAATTACCTAATAATATAATGAATTAAATTTTGACTAATGACCTAGAAGTAGACGCGCCTATAAATGTATAATAATAATAAAAAATTAAAATTGTTACGATAACATGAAACATTTTATGGAAACTTTCACGGTATATAATATACATACAATGTATATATATATATATACTTTCAAGCGGCCGAGGACTGCAAAAGAGCAGATGGTAATCTATCGGTAAATAGTAATAAAGATAATATCATAAATGGTTACATGCTGTTACCACAAACAGCTTCACGTGCATTGAATCTCACGGTTTATATACTATTCAAATTTTTGCTCGGTATAGATAATATTATATAAATAAGCAGTTAGCTGTGATCTACATTTTGCAGCAATACACGAACCGCATTAATTATGCAATCAAAACCAAACACCATAAATTAATTTTGAATTTTTTGTTTTTATTTGGCAGGTATATTTAAAAAGATAAATCGTTTTTCAAATGATTCCGAATTCTTTAAATGTCAAAGTTATCATCATGAATTATTTGCTGTATACATTTGCATTGGTGTTTGGCGTACGAGTGTCTGAAGCCGGGTCGACAAATTATACTCTCAGACGACACAAGGTGCGTAGGGTACCGTGTAACAACTATACCTATACACGAATTGACGCCAAATTTTTATAATAAATAACAGTACTTGGCCTGCGAACGATACAATTATTAAATTATAGGTCCACAATATAGTTTTGTATCCTGACAAGCATTCGTGGTGCACGAGCACGCCCATTAAACAAGTTATATCCGACATCGATTGCGATCCCGTAGAGATTGACAACCTCGTTTGCTTGGGTGCTTGTTTCAGTTATTCCATACCAAGAACGATTCCGACCAACAACGGCGATGAAGTTAACTCATATTGTGACTCGTGCCAACCTGTAAACACACTATGGATTCCTGTTAGTATGACGAGCAACATGATAATTATTATATAACCATACAGGCAATATGCAGTAGGCAGTACGTACTTTCTGTTGCAATATAACATGTACCATTACTGTTTATAGGGTCATGTTTTAACTACTCATTATTTCAACAACTATAAATGTTTTTAAAAATTTTCTAAAGTAAAATAAAACTGTAGCTAGTAGTTTAAGTAGTAAAAATAAGTATAAAGTTATTAGTATTTACAGTTTAAATGAGTGCGCGAGTTGTAATAGTAGACCAACATTTTTCGGGGTAGGTTATACGTACTATACTTTAACCCACTCAGTTAAATTTTAATAACATTTAAATTATAAGGTAAAAATGATTATAGCTTCTCGTTTTTAATCCAATTATTATGTATCAAAAAAATATAATGTTTTGGAATACTAAATTAAAAATTGACTTTAATATTAAAAAAATTATAACTAGTTCTGCCCGGTGCCTGTGTTCATACACTATATTTATTACCCCCGATGAACTCGTCATTTGTTATCTATTATTATAACCTATATGGCTGTAGGTAAAACTGAAGTGCAGCGACGGATTGAATCACACGAAACGCGTACAGCTGATCAAAGAGTGCCGGTGTTCGTCCTGTAGCCGACACTGGGAACTGGAAAATCCACCGACGGACATCGTTGACGATGGACCATCCATACAGACATCGAGGTGAGCTAGTTGGGCGATTGCCGTTTGTTATAACTATATACCGATTAACTCAATGATCAGTAATAGAATGATTCAGATATATGCAACTGATGAAACTTGAACAAAACGAAAATGCCGAAGACGAACAGAACTCTACGGACGCGGTTTCGAGTGCTGTGGATGACGTTAGTACATTATATATTATATTATTAGTTATTGCAGTAAAAAGTTGAAAATCAGATAATACACGATTCTTCACTTGCGTGTTGGCAATTATTAATGTATCGTTATCACGTGGGTGTTTAGATACTTGACGCTGTAAACTTGACTAGACTGGCTTACGAGAAAAATATTTGGATCCGAGGTCCGCATCATTCGAAGGTGAGTGTAAAACGAAACAAATACATTTAGGTATTGTACTTGAACCTGATATTAAATAAATAAGTGTATTATATATAGTACGTAGCTACTATTATGATTACTTATAACAAACTCGGGTTTTCAGGTGTTATTAAGAAAAGAAAATATGATGAGCGCGCCGAACGTCGCGGCCAATGACGACATTGCCCAACAATATTTGGGAGAAGACACTGTCGATAAGAATAATAAACTTTAACACGGATTTTTAGCTATTTTATATAATTATATAGTTTTATTTTATTATTTGAATCGAATAATCAATTATAAATATAATAATAAATAATATTATTTATGTTGAATTTACAATAATATCATGCAATTTTGATGTTTAAAAAAGTCTCTTTAAAAATCTTCAAAAAACAATCATTACATGGGTACACTGCCAATCGATTCGTGTAATTTTTTTAGCAATAAGTCCAAATCTATCGCATTTTGTTTGCACTGGGCAGCCATTTGACCTTCGGGTAATTCTTTGGGTTCGTATTTCAACAAATTGTCAGCTTGTTCCAGATAAAACTTGGACCTCTGTAGAAAAAATAAATACATTAAGACTATATGATATTTAATATTAATATACATTATATGTAGTATGACCTATGCATAATAATTTATTATAAATCGCGCGTGGTCAAAACCCGAACTCGCACAAAAACTCACCAATAGAGCCTCCATTACGACATTGGTGTCTTGCTGGGATCTCCTGGCGTCTTCTGCCATTATGGCGTGCAACTCGAACATCAGGGCGCCCCGTATTCGGCATTCGGCTATCGATTCAAAAACAATAATACTGATTAATAAGCAGATACTTATAATATATATATATATATATATATATACTTAAAAAAATTATTCTTTTACTTGTACTTATACTTTCTACTCTTGTACAACAACGATATATACAACCTATAATAGTACTTAAAAACAATTTTCAAATCTCACCAGGAAACAACACGTCCGCTACTTTCAAGACTTTTAGACACAGTTCTCGCTTGTGACTTAGTTGTTCCGTGGACAGCGTGTCCAGTGGATGCCCTTCCAGCTGCCCGTAGAGTTGCGCCAGATTCAGACGGACTTCAGTGAAGTAATAGTGGTTGGGGTGCAAGTTTCCGGCCGATACGTAGTGGTCAAGAAACATACAACAATGATTCGGGTCGCGGCGGTTCATCGCTGCCATATCTCGGCCCACGTGGGACAGCGTGAGTTCGATCTGGTTCGGATCTGCAACCGTGGAGCAAAAGTTGCATGACCATTCGACGTCGAACGGGTCGTCGGTAGACGGATGTACATTTGGCAACGCGTAGCCCATACAGTCCCTGAAAAGGCAAATGCTTATAATATATTATATGCTTGTAATGCCCATGATATATTTTACATATTAACGATACAATCGCTTAAAAAGTATACAGATACTTATTTATATATACATATCACATACATAATATTATCGATAGCAAAAGAAAATGATCTTATTTAAATCGTATTTTACACATAATTGTTTATCATGGTGATGTTTTTTAAAATATTTATCATTTTTCAGTTATTTAGTTAGCGCTTATTTGTTTACCTATATGATAGTGTGTGTTTAAACTTTAAACAATCAGAAGTCAAGTCATTACACTCGTGGTTCTGAAATTTAGTGCATATATAAGTAATCGTATACAAGAGAATGAGCACCTAGAAACCACGTTTTAAAATTTTGAATCTTAAAGAAAGGCTTACACATGATTTATTTTGTAATAACTGTAATATATTCATTATTTATTCGTCGACTTACAAAAAACAAATAAAAAAATTTGTTTTTATAAGATTGCCCAATGCCCACTGGTCATAGAAATTAAAATGTGATTGGTATTTTAGACCTGTATTTCATTATTTTGGTAAAAAAATAACCTAAATAACGATGTTAAAAACCTGTGTCGCTTACATTTAATAGAGTTTAAGAAGGTGTAAACCTACGGTCATTTAATTTGTCCATGCAACGCCGTGCAGGATAAGCTAGTGTTCTGCAATAATTTATAAACCCTCTATGTATCGATTACAATGTATTATAATGTATATGTATGTATACCATATAAGTATTATCAATCCGACGAATGTTGGGTTATTAGATCGGTTATAAATAAACTCACTCAGTTGCGCACTTGACTCCGCTAAAGTACGTTCCGAGTTCCGTGGGGTCGGAACACCTGGGACACTTGCAGACGAAGAACTTCGTGTCAGCGAGATGGGCAAGCCGCTGCGCGGTGCCCCAAAGTACATCCGTGTACGATATGGACAGGTGTCCGCCACTCTCGACGGCCGCGGCCGCGGTCCTGATCAACAGATGACCGTCGCGCGTGAACGTCTTGGAGCAGTTAGGCACACAGCTGTGCTCCAGCATCGATCCTGTGTCGTAGATGGCCACGTACGGAGGATCGGTGAGAGGCACTTCGTGCCCGTTGACCTGCACGATCCCGCACACCCGTAGTATCTCTTCGACCGGCCACTCTTCCGGGTCCAGTTTGAAAAACCTACGCAAGTAGTCCGCAATCCATACGCGGTCCGCCTCGTATTTGGACCCGCCGCGACGACTGGCGCAGTGTGATTCCAGTTTGGTCAACTTGGCCCAGACTTCCGGGTTGTTGTGCTTCTGGTACAGGCACCGGATCACCGTGATCGACTGATAGCTGGGATGCGGATTCGTGAAGTCTTTGATCTCCACCTACAGCGGGACAGTTTACACGTATATTGACAGAGACATATTTTAGAGGCGTTGGAATACCCGCGGGGGCATTGGCTTCGGGCGCACGTTCCAAGAGGTTGTCAAAATCTTGAGATATCGCAGAATAGTGATTGTACGTATGATATTGTCATGATGATATAGCATAGATTTTTTCGTGATAATTATTATGATATAATAACTCATATACAGATATAATATGCGATTCACACCGTTTTCTTTTTACAGCTTACACGTACGCGCTTCTTTATGTGTTATTTGCTGATTGTTATCTACTATTATTGTTCCGCACGTTTTTTAGTCGTAAAAACTAAAAAATATTTAAATTTATTTTTAAACGGATCTTCAATCGTATTAACACATAGGCTATAGGCATACTATATACAAAATAGAAAAACGTAAAGATGTTGTTGATGAATTTATTTCTAATTCAGAACGGTGAATTTCTGCTGTTTTACCTAATCCCACCGACAGTATAAAACGTGTCCTACACATCACGTATAATATCCCATACTCACCTTCTGTTTCCTCCGCAACACGGTCCAGTCACATTCGGCCTTGTGCCATTCGTCGTCCGAACACTTGCTGTCCGAGCACATCGGCCAACCACACCGTTCGCACATCACCGCCGAGTCGGCGGTAATCGATTTCAGGCATCCCAGACATACGGGCCCGGTGACCTGCGATGGGCCACGAATCAGCGGCCGCTCGACCAGCGCCACTTGCCACGCGGCCAAGTCCACGTTGGCGGCCACATATCTACCGACCGTAGGGTCTTCCGCCACCTAAGTATAACCACGACGATATTAATCGTGGGTGACAAAATAATGACTTTTTAACCGCATTTGCAATTATTCGAATCTCGATTTTTATAATCACCTATCGAGAGGTATACACTTCTAAAATATTCTAACATCTTTTTATGGGGTTCAAGCGTTTAAGCCGCAAATATAAAATGTCCTTTGAAATATTTTAAGAATACAAAGAGACCAAACTTCGCGGAATCGAAAACTACCTATATTTGTTTAAATTTCGATTTGGCCTGATGTCGTTTCCGAAACAATTGACCAAATTTTAAACGAAAATTAGTTAAAAAATTGGAGTCATATTACACTAAAGAATAAAAAAATATTTAAAAAATCACAATTCAGCCATGTCCAAAAAATCACTCCATACAAATATTATTGTGCAGACGATTTGAAATATTTGGCTTGTTGGTATTGTCTCACGTACAGTCATACTCTCCTTATAAGTATAACCTTATGTATACCAAGGTATAAACTATAAGTTATAACTAGGTATTACTAGGTAGGTATAACTGTATGTTAATAAAAAAAAAAGTTAAAATAAGAATCTCAGATAGGGGTTCATGCCGTTCATGGCTTTTTGAGGATTAATTGATTTAATCTGAGTATGGCGAAAATTTATATGGAAGTATTTTACGAACGACACACAAGAGCTTATAAAATAATCTTATTTAGGTAGGCGGCGTTTTCTATTCGGTATGGTGTCAGCAAGGTAACGAGATATAGATGATACCTATTATACGGCTATAACTACTTTGTTTTAATAAACACAATAATATTATAAATCTCGTGTTCTCTTACCTTAATCAATTGTTTAACCATGGTGGTAGTGCAGATGGTTGCGGCTTACTAGAACGTACGAACACGGTGCATATCGCATCTAGACATACATTTATAAATAGAAATATATGGAACGCCATTATACGAGAAAATTGTGGCGGGAGAACGTGTATTATATTATAAGTATTTAAAAATAGGATTGATCCAAACAAAATTGGATCACGACGCCGAATGCAATATGATGATTATATAAGTATCGTGGACTTAAGAAATTGTCTGTTAGGTATTCTACCACTTAAACCCATACTACAATCATAAGCAGGTACGACACCAGAATTTTATAGGGGTTGGTTAAAGGCAAGTATAATTTTAATATAATTTCAAAATAAATTGTTGAGTTTTGAAAGCTGAATTTTTATTATTTGGAAACGATTAGATTTAATATTATAATTTATATACTTTATTTATTTTAGTTAATGATCATGAATTTACTAGAATAATAATTCAATAAAATTCACATTCTGTATAATGATTTATTAGATATATTATTATATCATCTATAATTTTAGTGCAACACCTTATACAGCTAATGGCGAATATATAGGTACACCCTGCCTACTTTATAATTAACAGTCGTAATAGAGATGATCATGTTGAAGTGTAATACAAATTGAGATGTAAAAATAATAAATACTATAATACCTTGTATCTGGTGATTGTCGTGAAAGAAAGGTGAGGACGGAGAAGAGAATGAATACCACTTGATGATAAGTAGGAATGGGACCAAAATCAACCTTTATCGTTTCGATCAAAGCCATTGTAGTCGTTTTAAAATTAAATTGTCGATAGTTTGTAAATTGTTAATAATAATTAATACACCATAATTTTTACTAAAAAATTGTATGTTTGTGAATTTTACGCCTACTTCTGAATATTGATTTTTAATTACTTAAAAATTATTTTAGGTTAAATTATTAGTAAGTGAAATGTTTTCTAATAACGTTTTTAAAATATTTTTTTTTTATGTAGTCACGTAAATATTTTCAGCAGTTTTTTGTTTATGTTAATTATAATTGTGAAGCTGGTCAGTGTTTAAAATATATTTTTTATTCGTCACTTTAGAATTGGACTGAATGAGTAAAGTACGCCAATAAGTTTCATATTTTCATTTGTTCTTACATTTTTCGAAATTAAATTGTACTTATATTTATTAAAAACCACTATGCCTTTATGTCGCTTTCTTTTTATTAATATAAGCAATATAGCTATAGTTAAGATGTCAAGAAATATTGACTTAAGCAAATATTTTAAAATAAAATTGTCAAAACTCGAAACTTGATTACTAGCGACAACTAACTTATACGTCATGTACAGTGGCGTACTCACGGGGGGGTTCATGGGGTTTGAACCCCCTCCCATTGGCCGTATTTTTTTTTTTAATTATTTCATATGCGTATCACAATATGATATTTTTTATCAAAAATATCACGATTATTGATTAAATTAATATAATGAATAAAAGTAAAATTAATAATTGATTATTGATTTTATTGATTATAATATAGTAGTTAATACTTCATTAGTAACCAGTACTACGATTGTCAACACACGTTTTAATTTAATAATTTGGTTTTATTGTGTATTGTGAATTAAATGATTTTGTTACACTTTCTATTTTAGACTCTGAACGGAGTGATGAATGTATTGATTCCACAAAGATGTGTGTTTTTTTTTTTATTTTTGTGTCGGTCATCACGTTTTGGAGTAGAAATAATGCTTGGACTTTTGACTTCAGCCTCTTTTTGAAAAGGAGAACTCATCTAGTTGGTACTTTGTAGGGGAGGGGGAGTCAAAAGTAAAAAATTTGCAGTAGTTTTTAAAAGCGTCAAAACCCTGAAAAAATAACGGAAAAACGGGAATTTTTACGCATAACCACTTTTCGACAAAATCGATTTTTTGATTTTGCTGTAATTCAAAAACAAATCATTGTAAATACTTGAAATTTACACCAAATACATTAGCGTTATCTAATTACGATTACATTTTCAAAACATTTAGAATTTTTTTAAACTGTTTATAAACCATTGAAATTTTTGATTTTTCTAAATTTTTTTTCTTAAAATACCGATTAAAAAAATTTGGCTTTCCAAAAAATCTTTAAAATTTAATACAAGGTTTATTACAAATTATACTTATGGTAATAAAAAAAAAAATAAAAAATCGTTGGTCACAATTTTTGTTTATAAGCATTTAAAGTTCAAATGTTTACGAAATATATCAAATCCGTGAAAATTTGCAAGGAATTTAGAAGTTGAATATTCATACAATTTTTGTGATTTATACCTAAGGTTAAAAACCAAATACAAGGTTATCTTTAAGTTTTTCATCAAGTGTAAAAAACATTCCAGCATCAATACAGAAAAATTTTTATGAGCGTATGAAATTTAATTTTTTACGAAATCGCGTAAAATAACGATTTATTACAATTTAAATATAGGTACCTAATAATATAATATATCCTACTAATAATCATTGACAGTCCAATCATCTCCGTTCAGAATCGTTTTTCGTATACAATGATACCTACTCTGCATCTTTACTATACAGTAGAGTGATACTCACTTGCCTACTTTTTTTTTATATTTTATACCTAACTATTATCAATAATTTCTTTAATTCTACTAAATATAAAGTATTTTCTGCTTTTTAGTATTTTAAAAATCACAATAAACACGAATACCATAGAGCATCTTTAATTAAAGGTGAAAATTTTTCAAAACTATTTTTAACTAATAAACCAAGTATAATTGATCTTTTGGATGATGACAGGGTAACCTACCTATAATAATATAATAAATATGAAACTTTAATGATCTAATTCTAATATAATTTGATAATATTTAGAATAAAACAGAAAAGCAAAATAGGTTGATGCTAATACCCATTATTGAATGTGTCATGCTATGTGGTAGACAAGGGCTTGCTTTACGTGGTCATAGAGACTCTGGTCCTATTTTTTTTTAAAGTCAGTATTTTAAGAAGATAACCTACACTATTAGAAACTTTTTATTATAATGTGATGCTAATAAATAAATAATTTTTTTAAATAGAACAAAATTTGTAATTATTATGACTACGGGGGGTGTGAGGGCAGAGCCCCCCACTTTTGTATTTTAGTAAATTTTCAGAGCCCCCCTCATTGAAAATTCCTGAAAACGCCAATGGTCATATAAGTAATAAAGTAACTATATTAATGAAAATTTCGTCATAATTATCGACTATCATATCATTAATTTAATAGCGAGATATAACGGTATATATAGGAAGAATGAAAATAATGTGATTGCAAATTCGCAACATTCGCAATTTCAAGTCTCTAAAATATTGTATTTAGCATTTAGCCTCCTCGTGATTTTCTCTAGATAACGATAAATGAAACTCAAATAGGTATTATTTAAAAACTATTGCCTACTTAAGAGGACGTCATACCCGCTGTGTTGTCTCTGTCTTACGAATGTAAGACAGCAAATTTGCATTCAGCAGAATCAATTTACATATTGGCTATTATCAAGCTAAAGATAATAAAATTATCTAGGGCACCTCATAGGCTTTTATTGATATTTTAATTTTTAAGCGAGTTACAAACATTTTAAAGTTTTAATATTTTACATAACTATAACTTAAGTAAACATTAAGATATCAATCAAAATTAAAAGCCTATGAGATACCCTAAATAATATTATTACCTTTGAGTTTAATAATAGGTAAATTGAATCTAATATTAAAGCTAACAGCATAAAATTGATTTTGCTAAACGAAAATTTGCTATGTTTTACATTTGTAAGACGAAGATAACACATGCGTGTATGACGTTCTTTTAATTTTAAGTCGACTAAAATTTTTAGCCAAAACGGGAAAAGTTGATTTTGGGCAAAAGAGACTACACCCGGTAGTAGCTAGGTCGTTAGGTGAAACAATATTTAACAACGAATAAAATGAATCTAATTATTTTAAAATTAAGTGTTTTTTTTTAATTATATGTCTAAACAATTTAAAGTAAAAAAAAAAAAATGCTTTGATTTAAAATTTCAATATCTTTTGATAGAAAAGAAAATATTTGGGAAATCAAAATTAAAAATTCTAGTTGCTTTTTAAAATAATAAAAAAATAAACATTTTTTTGAACAAGTGAAAATATTTACACAAAATCAGTATTTAACAAAATCAATTTTCCTGTAATTAAAAATAAAAATTACTATACTTGAATTTTTCACCAAATGTTTATATAAGAATTTTCTATAAAATCATACATGGTATAATACAAGGTTTCTTGTAAGTTGTAATAAGCCTATTTATCCCACAAAGCTATTCACAGAAAATCGGTATGAACTCAAAAGTATTGTAATAGTAATAGTAATAATAAAAAATGATATAAATATATACTATTATATAGTTAAATATTAAAAATACAATTAATGTTTTTGACAAAAATTAATTTAATCTTCTGTATTACTAATAGTAAAATAAATTGATATAGTAGCAATATAATTAATAAGCCATAAAATGTAATTAGGAACATAGCCTATTGGCCAATTGTCTTCGCTCAGAATTGTTTTTCTTACAATGATTTATTATTGAATTTAAATTTAACAATTTCATTACAATAACTTACTCAATGAAAAGTTACACTCCACACACTAAAGCAGTTATCTACTTTACCCCTTTTCAAATATAAGTCATAATTTTCTAAAATTTTTATATTAAATAATTATATACAGTTGTCACTATAGAAAGATGTAACAATATAAAAATGTTATAATATTATTAATCATTGACAAGTAAAAAAGCTTTTATATAATACAGGTATACATAATGCACAAATAGTAGTTTGATATATAGTAATTATTACGTTTCTGTAGGTTGTTGTTTATTATTAGTAAATAATCTAGCATATAAATCACCAAATTGTGATATATTTTCAATCATAGTGAGCCTTAAAGAATCCGAGTATGGTTTTGGCACAATGACAGCTGTTGTATCCCTCCACATACCGCCAATATTATTTCGTAAAAAAAGAGCTGGTGCAGGAATATGATCTCTAGTGTATGTCCAAACGCAATCACGTAATACTATCAGTATCTATGATTTTAAACAATAATTAATGCTTATATGATACTAATAAACTTAATAATATATTATTATATAATTAATAATAATGTTTTACTTGTTGTGGTGTGAGTTCTGGAACAATAACACCTAAGACATCTAAAGGTTTAGGTAAAAGTTGACCTAGTGACATAGTGTTTAATAGTTTCACAGTATCATCTAATAATTGCCGATTGTCCTTGGACTTTCCTTTAGTATGGTTAACTGCCCCCCAATGGTTTATCAAACATGCACAGACAGCTCGTAACAGAACTGAACAATAGCAAAGTGCTGGGCGATGACCAGCCAATATTCCAAGTATCGTCCATAATATTGGTTTAGTAGTGATTGTGTGGTAAATATGAACATCTCTTTCTATAGTAACCTAAAAAGTGAAAAATAAAGGTATTAATTATTATCCAATACTATCAATTTTAATTATTTTACTTTTGTAAAATCTTCATCAGGCCAGGGCAAACCATTGTACATTACATCTGGTGATACAAACTGAACAACTAATAGTGCCAAAGATACTACTGTGTCCAATGTTGGTTCGAATGAATAACATTCATCAGACGAATAACAAGACCGTAAAAATGAAACAAGACGCTGTTCATTAAAACGTACACTTTTAGCATCAAAAACAGGTGTTTTATATTTTGGATGCAATTCATCTTTGTCAAATTTAATACCAATTTTTTCACCAAATATTGAATTGTATTCCTTTATACAATAGAAAAAAACCAATAATAATACAACCAAAATTCAATTAAAAAATTATAATTGTATACCTGTTGAAGGAATGATCCCATTAATGAAGTTTTTTCAAGCGGCTGAATTATATAATCATTACGTCGATTATCAGGCATGACAAATAACAATGAAAATGGTTCTTTCAGTACACCATCCAAAATATATTTCATAGCAGCTGTTCTAGCTATTGATGACCGATAACTAACAGTATTGACAAATTTATTCATTCGGAGACATGCTTTCAGCTTAAACATCTCATCTGCAATAACATTATAATACAATGTAAATAATAACATATCACAAGAAGTTGTAAACAAACCTTTTTCTTTAAATAGACAAGTGAAGAAATATAATACAGCTGCTTTTACACAATATAAAACTTTTGGTACAGACATTTCTTTCATGCATAACTTTGCAGCAATTTTAGATAATATCGATGACAATAAATGAGCATTCTGCATATCTCCACTGTGACAACATTCAATCATTGATCGGCAAATCTTGTCCAAATGAGAGACTACAGCTAATGAAACACCATATAGTGAAATACCCTCTGGTGGATCAGATTCCAAACTGAAATTAGAGTTAGAGTACTTTTCTATTACATAAGATAAACACTCAAGACTACCTCTATTATTGCAACTACCGCAATCTTAATAATATCCATTAGATAACAAGATTGTGATGATTCACAAAACAAGGTATTCTTGTTTAACAGGAAAATACCAAAGTTAGTTGTATAAAAGTTAAATGATATACTAATACATTGGTATGATGCAATAACTATATTATAATTTACCTGAGTAAAGTATTTATGTTATTCCAAACATTAGACAAAGAAACATCAGTTTTAACCAGAGCGTAAACTAAGCCACCATCAAAATGAGCCATGTTGACACCAAACGATAGAATTTCGACTAGTGTCTCCAGTTGTGTGCTGTTTTCACATTCAATTAACATTGTTGCTATGTATGGTAACAAACACTCTTGGTCCCTAATTGCTAAAATAAAATACATTTTGGTATAAAGAATTTAAGAACAATCATTTAGAACTATATTAGCATTACTAACCAATACAACTTAAGAGCCTTGCAGCTGGCTGAGCAACATCTACATTTGTTGATAATAAATATAATTTGACTGTATGTAAGTTTGTTACAAGTGCTTTAACTATGGGAGGTGTAGTGCGGTTTGTTCTCAGTGAATATTCAAGTTCAGCAAGAAACAATTCTTTATATAAAATACAAATAATGATTAAAATTAATTCACTAATAATATAATATTAATTATCAATACCAAATAATGTCTGGGCACCAGTTTTTAGAGTTTTTAATTTTGGATCTTCACAATCAATTAATTGAAATATTAAATTTAACACATGCTTGATTCCTCGATCAGCATTTAATAATACTTGTACCATAATATCCAACAAACTGCATTTTTCATCAAAATATTTTTTCCACTGTGGATATAATGGTAATAATTTATTTAATACCTCTGGAGTGACTGAAACAATTTATTGAATACATAATAATCAACCGTAGTAATATGATCCAAAAGGCACAAAACTACGAAAGTATTATATAATTAAAACACATTGAACAAAAAATTATATTTTGTGTTGGTACAATAAATTCTACTGACAATAATGTATTTTAATAATTTTGTAATCATACATAATCTTATATTTATTTATAAAAAGGTAATAATTAAACACATACTTTGAGTTAAATTTTCACATAACATTGACTTAAGTAATGTTGAAGAGCACATAGCCATGTGTAAAAGAAAAGGAACTATAGCAACATTTTCAACAGTCATTTTTTGGTGTTCTTCTCCAAGACTTAGCTACATATAAAAATAATTTATTGTTTAAATAAGTTAAATACTAAAATTCAATAATCTAGTGTCAACAAACCTTGAATAATTCGAACACAACATCTTTTATGTTGTTAAAGTATGTTATCGAAAGATGATCAAGAATTCTAATAAATGAATTTAGCTTCTCAGTCTGAACAAAAAAAAAATTTTTATTTTATAACATATCAATTACATTAAAATAGAATATTAAAGTTATATGTATAATTTACATGTTTGAATTTCTTAGTAGTGCACATCTCTTTAATACCACATAGCAACATATCCATAATGACTAATGATGGGAAACTATCGCCAATTTGAGCTAATACCCATTCAAAACTTGAACTTTTATACCCTAACATAGTTTCTAAAATAATAAATATTAAATTTTAAATTATTCAATATAAAAATAATTATTATGTATTAAAAAAACAATTTATAAATGCTTACCTATCATGGAATCAACTGATCGTTCTCCTTCTGCTTTCATCATTTTAGCAATTGTTTTGTTATTAATATCTACTAGAATATAAGCAACTGAACACTGGGACCAAAATCGAAGCATATCTCCCAAAGGCATTCTAGCAAATTCATGCATATTGTAGTGTTTGGATATTTTTCCTAAGTAATCATAATTATATTTAATTTTGTGTTCATGATCAAAATTATTTTATCAATTAAATATTATATATTTAATACTTACCTAACAACTTATAAGACCAATGTAGTACAACAGGAGCCCAAACCAAATGATCTTCTTCAACTAGCCTCAAAAGAACATCTCTTATATTGGTCACATTTTCAATGATTTCTGGTGGTATGATTGGAGGCTCAAGTCGAGATGATGTACTTGACGATTCAACCCACGATGGCTATACGAAAATGTTCTTATAAGTATATTGTATACCAGCAATGTTGTTATGCCATGGGTAATTTTTTTATATATATATTAATATTTGTTGTTTTAAACAATTTAACTACAATGTTATTTACAATCAATATAAACATAATACCTGAACTTTAAGTTGTTTTAAATATGTAGAAATAGCATAATCAAAAAACTTTCCATAATACTCAAAAACAGCATCCTGTGCAGCTGGTAGTAGTTTGAGTAATTCCATTGCACAAGTAATTTGAGAAGTTTGAACATTGATAAAAGGTTGTTTAGTTTCACTGAGAAACACTGCTAATTTAGCAAACTGATCTTCTTGATGTTTCTTCATCTCCATCATGATCTATTATTTGAAATAAAAAAGGAATACAAAAAATGTACCAGAAAAATATAGTAAGAACCAAATATCATACAATTTTAATTCACTACAACACTTCATAAATAATTTATGTAGTTTTACCATCAATAAAGAAATAGCGTAGTTAAATGTTGTAATATTTAAACAAATAAGAGAACTTAAATTTACCTATTTAGTCTATGTTTTACTAGTGTATTACAACCTAAAAGTCTTGATAATTAAATTATGATTTATATCTGTAAATTGTAATTATTAATTACAAGACAATATATACTATGTAGTAATAATAGTATTAATATTATTAGTATTTTATTTTTTATATTACTTGTGTTTTAATTTTAAAGGGTACTTTAAATTTTTAAGTTCTAACTACATTTTTTGATAACACATATCGGAAATTTAGAACCATTGGACCACTACTTTTTGTTCCATAAGATAATTGCTCTAAAGTCAACTAGTTCGAATTCAATAAATATCCAAATGTACATTTATTACAACGTTTATTTGTTCTAAAATTCCAATTAACCAAATGTTCTACAGTCTATTTATTCTAATGTTAGTTTATACCAAATTTTTATTAATATGTAATAATATAATATTACAATAAAATAATAATTAATAATATACATATTATAATATTATTATTACTTATTATATATTATTATATTTTTTAACTTTGGAACAACTGTTCTTTAGAATCAGTATCACGATTAAAAGTTAGTCTTCGTCTAAAACTAATAGCACACTGTTGAAAACTTGAAACTAATGAACAAAAATGCATACGACTTGATTAATTTTAACCTTTCCAGTTTCCCGTTTGGCCCAGATACCCGTTTCGATATAAAAGTAATTTTAATTGTTTTTAAATAAAGTTGATAAGTAATGGTTTACAAATTTACAATACATTATTATTTTTTGTAAAAATTAATCGCGAAAGTTTATAAAAAATTCATGTTTAATTATATAACAAATTTATTTTTTAAGAATTTTTAGTCGACAAAATAAAAATTCTCAAATTAAATAGTCAATGATTATAAAATTATTTCATGCTCATCCCTCATAATTATTAAAAATAGATAAAAATGCTAGAAATAAATGGCAAAACTTTATGAAAAAAATTATGGTTTATCTAAAAGAAGATATAATATTAAATTTTAAAGGTAATTTAATTATTAACGTTTTTAATATTTATGTAATAATAATGATCACTTATTTTACTATTTGTATTCTATAAAGTATAAACTGTATAGGTATATATTACAAAATTATACTTAAGCTTATTAATATATTATACTATTTTTCAAAAAACTTTTTGATGAATGGATGATTTTTATATGTTAGTCAATTTTACATTTATTGTTTTATATGTATAAGAATTATTTTAACTTATTTTCTCATATTTTACAATAATAAATACTTATTGTATTTGTATTATTTTTTTTACATTGTATAAAAATAAAGTTAACTGGGAGACATTTAAATATTTAATGACACCTAATGACCTAATTTACGACTTTAAAAAATGCACTAATTATTAGTTATAACTTATAAATTATAATACAAATTAAAAATTATTATTGTTTACTAAAAATTATTAATAATAAGCAATACACAATATATGAATATAATATATTATTATTTTTAATACGTTTTTTGTTATATTCTTGTTTTTCCTTTATTTTTTCTTCTTTTTTTTTGAAATTTCAACGCAATTCATTTTGATATAAGTTTCTGTCTTAATGCCTGATGGCATTATGCATAATATTCAATCAATTTATGATTGGTAAAAAAATCAAAAATTCAGAATAGAAGTTTTTTATTAACACACAACTATACAAGTGAAATGATTCAGTCAATTTTATTCAGCTTTAAACATTAAACGCAAATACTATGCATATGTTTGAATGTTTCATTTTTTTTAATATGTAAACTCCACCATAATTATTATAATTGACCATCATGCCATTAATTTGATAACGAGATAAAAAGGTACCTATGTGTAATATATTATTGTTATTGGAAGATTGTATTATAGAACATTATAGTATAGTGGCATCTAGCGGTCGGGTATAGTCATCCATTATCGTTAAATTTAGAATTAACGATCGTTTAATCTACCACGCGATAGTTCCAGTAGTACGTAAAGCTTTATATATTATCAGTCGGCTATGTATCGTCGTGGGGGCTTGTTAGATTGCTGAAGAAGCAGTACCGCGTTGAAATGGATGAGAGGGACGCCGCCATGTGTGTTGGGTCCTTGCCTCGGCAGCTGACGGAAATCCACTAAGTATCTTGCAGTGCCACCCGTATATTTTTTTTGAAAATTGTATATATTTTAAAAAACAATTTTGACCGTTTTTTCAATATATTTTAAAAATTAAAACCATTATTCTTTTAAAAACAACATTAAACTTTTACTTAATTATCATTAATAATAAATTATTTATGGATCTCATATCAAATTTTCAATCATTTTAATTCAATTTTAGCTCATCTTTTTTAATAAAAAATTATCAACATACGTATGGTACTTTTAAATAAAAAAAACTAGATATGAACAGTCTAGGAATATCTATCTTCTGTATAAAAGATATCATGCACTCGTGTATAATTCGTAAATCGACAAAATGTTAATTCATAGAAGCAATTCACAGTGGACACTGGTTAATATTCCGCATTAAAGACCTCACGATTTAAGCCCCCTCTAAGGACCGAAATACTTGACTACCCGTAACTATCTACAAGTCAATATACATTGCAAGTATGAGGGATATTTATTTCTGTTTTACTCTAATAGTACATTAATACCCAGAATTTTAACGTTCTTATTATCATTTTCTGTCCGGATCCAGTTTCTTCGACGAAAGTGTCTTTCTATTAAACACTTGTTGTAAATTTGTAACAGTTTTTAGTTGTCACTCCACTATCATTAAACATTTTTCGTTAATGATTTCGTCTATGAATGCAAAAATATTATTCCTAAGTGATTCAGCTAATTTGATTAAGTAGTTCTTTCTGTTCAATCATTGAATGTTCTGTATTGTCAGATAGCCAAAATTTTCTCAGTCTCACTAAGGATTTTCGGGAAAAATTTTATTATTAATGATTTAAAATTTAGCATTCTGGTTTAGGCTGAGTGTAGCTCCCAGTCAGTTTATAATCTATTTATTAGATCAAAGATATGTTTTGTGAACGTTCATTGTTAACTTGTCTGTTTAACAGTGACAGTGAGTATTCAAATCTCATTTTAGTCATATGATCCTGTATTACAACTTATAGTAAGAAGCACATAAACGGTATTTTCTACAGACTCATTGAAAAGTCTGAAATTCTTCTTTCACAAGCAAAGTTACTTTATCACTAACAACTTAACAAGAACTACAGATTAATGATACATAGAAAACAATTATTTTAGCTTTGCAATAGTGTGAAACAAGTGTAGAATTTAAAATAAAAACTTCATGGTTTATACCACTCGGAATGAACATTAATAACCTTCATAAACAAATATCATAACCAATAATCCCCTTTTAATGTATTTACAAAAATGTAAAAACAAAAAACCTTGCCTCTACCCTTCAATTATTTTTCACAAATGTTATATTAATTTATGAACAATCAAATTCTGTATAATTTTTCATTTATACTACATACATCAAGAACAGATTAATAGTAAATAAAAATATAGCAATTAGCAATTTAATTTAATTGAAACTAAAATTATGTAATTTTTACTGCCTTTAACATAGTTTAAGAGTCTTTGTTTTATCACCCAATATATTTTAATAGACCTTGAATTAATTGTTTTTATTTTATATAACTTGTCATTATTAATTTAAGTATTTTAATATTATCTTTGAAAATATCAAGATAAAATCTTTTCCAAATCAGCAATATACACTTACATTACCGTACAAGCATAATTTATATTTTTAGCGATTCATTGTCCCAATGCTTAATTCAATAATTTACACTTAAACATTTTAGACTTTAAATGCTCTGTAACATTAACATCATTATGTTTAGAACTTTTTTCTACATTAGCTTATGCGTATTGAGATTTACAAAAATCTTAAAAAATAACATACAAATAGGTACCTTGAAATTTAAAGTACTAAAATAAATATACAATAACACAATAAAAGGTAAATATATCCAAGTAGGCAAAGTATAAAATAGTAATATGTATGTTTCTGTTTCATGCTATGATAATTTGTAGTACATTTCAGTATAATGATACTCCTCGACTAGTACAGGTGATAACATTAAAAAAAATATGAATTTGTTCACTATATATCATATTTATCTATTTTCAATGTATAAATAAATAGTAACAATATAAAAATTATAAAGATTTAATAAGGTACTACATAAAACATTTGGATAACCCTTACCTATTCCAACTAAAATGTGTATACTAAAAAAAATAAAATTCATTATAAAATTATTTTATTAATTTAATTAAAACATATAACTTGACTTTTTATTTAAGAATGTATTATAATTTAAAATGAACAAAATTGAAGAAAATAAAGACAAGATTTACAATGAAGAATCCCCCATTGAAGACACTTGGAGTTAATAATAAATAATAATATATAATTATTTAGTTATCTCAGTGGGTAGATATCTTTTTATGTCATGATAATCAAAATTACTAATTAATATAATAGTATAAGTAGAAAAGGTGTGAGCTTATATGAGAAACAAAAATTGGGAAGATAAGTAGCTGAATTATCTTTTGCATATTTCTTATATAAAAAAATAATCTAAAAAAATAAACTGTAAAACCAATTAAAATGTAAAATAATACAATTTATATTTTTTTATATTTAAATTATTAACATTATCTTCAGTTTTGTATAATTTCTTTTACCCGTCATAATGAACTGACCATAAAGGAGGTAAATGTTTTGGTTTCATTGTATCAAGGAAATGCTGTCTCCACATTGCTTTAAATTCACTTATTGCATTTCGTTCCAAAAAATGTTTTACTACTTTTTCTGCAGCACTGTTATGTTGGCAGTCATTTTCATACCTTAAACACCATCAATTTAATAAGTTTTTATGAAATATATATTTAATTTAATTTTTCAAGACTTTCAAGGTTCTCAATAAAAATGTATTTATTAAATAATTAAATTATTCTAAAACTGACTTTAAGGATTTGATGGTAAGTAAAGATTCAAGAAATGTATCAAACACTCGATTCGGCTTCATATTATACGTTTCTGCAATTTCTAGTCTTAATTCATTCGCTATTTTATCTGGTATTGAATGTCGAGATTTTAGAAGAGTTTTAGCAAGACTTTTTGATCTCATTATTTTTACATATGTTGGAATCTAAAATAAATAAATATATTGAGTTTCCAACATTTTTTAGTGTTTAAAAACAATTTTTGGTTTAATAAAATTACTTTTTGGTTTTCATGAGGATTTAGTTCTTCTATTTGGCAAATATTAAATATTTTTTTACGAATTATTAAATCAAAAGCATTTGATTTAATATGACACCAATAACACAATAGCAATGTATCATGAGGTATATGGCTTTTGTGTTCAGCTAAAACAAAAATTTTACTCATGTCAGATTTAAAACTAACAATACAATTTGAAAATAATACATACTTGGCATGTGTCGAACAAATTCCTTTGGTATGATACTTTTCTTACGGAAATGTTCAGAACGACCACAAACTGTGCAAATATTTTCTCGAGGTAGAACTGAAAAATTGTCTTTTTTATTTTTCAAATCAGCTGGAAAGTTAAGACGTATAGTTTTTGGATCATCATTAATCAATTTAGCTAAACCTTGAGATATATACCTATATAGAATAATGCAAAAGGTATAAATATCAACTGTACACAATGACTTCTTATAATAATTACTACTATACTTAACCAATCAACTTTTTTATGACTACAGGTTGACATCACAGTTCCATCAACATTTTCTATCAAACAATTATCATATACTTGAGCAGATTTTATTGTTGAAGTTGAATATGATCGAACATTAGATTTTTGTTTAAATTTAGTGTTTCCATTAGTTCGAACATTTTGATATGGTAGATCTTTATAATTTGAGTAAAATTCAGTAACGGTATCCCATTTTTGTTTGTCTGATAAGAGTAACCAGTTCCACCATGATATCTATTTAAAATAAACATACATGCATTGTTTTAAATATTGTTTAATATAAATTACTTTTTTATTTCTCAGTTGCTCAAAAATCTTGACAGCTACATAAGCATCCAATGCCGCATATTCAGTTTGTCGATCATTCAATTCTTCAGCTTCCCAATCACTAGCTCGAACATGCCAATCCTTATCTAATTTACATCCCAGCAATTTATCTGCAAGAGCTGCCAAACTTCTTTCTTCTAAACAACATTCTTTAGCTAAATATCTTAAATCAATGCATCCAGATACATTTATATTGTAATCACTCATCAGTAAATGAGCATCATCCAAAATAGCAACACCGACTTTAATTATATTTGAGTTGCTCAGAATGTCCTAAGTAAGTATTTAATTATATTGATCAATTAGGTATAATGAGAAATATAAATGTTATTGTACAGGATAAAATATTATACCTACAGATAAAGATGATGGAATAGTTTTCAACTTAGACAATCTAATCAAAGAACACATTCCATTGTTGTCAGAAATTTGTAACAACGCCACAGGATGACGAATTCCATTTTGTGTCACCCACTCACAATCTAGTCCAAGAATTGGCAGGTAAGTGATTGATCTAATTATGAATTTTTATTAAATAAATAGGTAATATAATTAGTTAGGTAATGTTAAGACTTACTTTTCAAATTTGACGGCTATCTGTTCACATTGTTCAACGGTATCCACAATATCAATTTGTCGAGCTCGCAATTTCATATATGATCCTAGTAATGGTACTTTTGTAATTATTTTGATCATTATTAATTTAATTACAGAAAAGAACATTTTCACAGTTACATGGCTATAAGCCCATAACTATTTGAATTAATAAAAGTTGGTAAATTAAAATTTGCTTTGCAGATGGCTGAAGCCTAAAATTCTGATACCAATAGATAAGTATATTATAAAAAAGTAGCATGAGCTATGAAAGCTGATGAATACCAATATCAACCATCAATATTTTTATTTTTAACGGTTATCATAGAAATATCTTGTGTTATGATAGTATAAATACACCTTGTCACCTTGATACGGACAATTATGATAATAATATTACAATATGTTCTGAATTATGTAGGTAGTCATCAGGGAGTACGGACCAAGATGGTTGACCGTTGTAAGTGGTATTTACTATTCATTATAGGTATTACAATTATTATATTTTATTTTTATAATTTTATTTCATCCTTTGACTTTAAGCCATCACCTATGGACCTATGGTAGCTGGTAGATACTCAATGGTAGTCATGACTCACAAATGTAACTTACAAAAAGTCACAATAAGAACCAATTGAACACGATAAAACAATTGTTTTTGTCATTTTTTTGACAACTAAAAATTACTTAATTTGAATGCCAGCTTAAAGCATTGAAAAATAACATTTTTTCGTTCAGTCGACAATAAATGATTTTTTTCTGTAAAGCTGCTGTCCAGATTAATATACATAAAACAATCATGAAAGTTTTGAAACGTTTTGACTTTTGGTAAATATATCAAATACTAGCTGATATATACCAATATAGGTGGGTTATTCTTATTCATCCTGTGATGCCATGCTGGTCTATGAAACAATTTGGCAAACCTAGATAAGGGCGCCGTATCTTTTTTACGGTCATACCTAGAAGACGTGAGCATTGAGCATCAATTTATACAATTTAGTACAATCGGTAGATATATGCGAGATGAAAACAATAAGCAATTTGGTTGCGTGGGCCACCCATTAGTGATACTTGACTATGAGTTAATTTAATTAGGAGAGACCATCTCCGTTTAAGCCTATGGTGAGAATTTCCTGGGAGTGCAAGGATATATAACCCTTTTATTAATGGATCATCGTGATTTTTAATCTAGAAAAAAACTACTGCATGTTTGTTCCTCAATTGTTTTAATTCTTAGGTCATGAACCATGGTATTATAGTAAATTGCCTGGTTATAGGGCGGATAATTTGTAATCTGGCAAAGTGTGATGTTTTGGAACGACTGAATTTTATTTAAGTTCGAATTCTTAGCCGAGCCCCTAAGTTAAATCCGAATAATCCCATACGTCTATAATGGTATATTCGGTTGCCTCAAAAACAGATTTTTGTACCAAACTGAGAATGCTAGGCTCAAACGCCTCAAACCACTCGACACTATGATGTGATTGATGAAAATGTTTTTTATTAGTGACCAAAATAATTTGCTTTGACTTTTTTTATTTTAGTTCGTTAAATGGAATGGATACATTATAATTTATATTATAAAATCGTATTGTTGCTTAAAAGTTATAACGAATAACTTTTTGTGCAGGTATTAATCAATTAATATATTAATTATACGTACAGTATTAGGTATATTGGGTGTTCATTAATTTATACGACATAATATTGTTATAAATTATTATCATGTCGTTTTTACCTATTACCTATATGAATTGCGCGCGGCCGCTTGGTGTTGCCGTGACGACGCCACCACGAGATGGGCTCAACTGTTGCGCCAGGGCTTATCGCGATTGCGACGGCGGTCACGTGCGTTTCGCCATTAGCCGGCGGCAAGACCGCGCCGAAATTTCGCCATTTCGAGTGACGGCGGTGGCGATTGTGAGATGTTCGCGCTCGGTCTAGTTTAAAAAATAAGATATTAATATATACCTCTGTATATATTTCTTTTACCTCTCTCCCGTATATTTTATTTCCCAGTTTCTCACTGGTCGCGCTCTCATCAATAAACACTACACACGTATAAATATATAATACATTAATATAATATTAAATTTGTATACCTACTACTATTATGCATATAAATTTATTATAATATTTATATTCATAAGATATGTTCTGGGGCCGAGTGCGTTTGTATGGATGTGCGCGTGTGTTCGCGTTGTCGTTGTGTACGAACGCAGACTTAGAGACGGGAGCAATGCATACGAGTATATACGACTATATACGAGAGCCGAGAGGTTGCACAATATAATAATAATAATATTTCGTATATATCGTACGTTGGTTTCACGTCAACATTCCCGTCGCAGCCGCCGGCATTCCGAACATTCCTCGACATACATATACATATTATAATACGAGGCGGAGCTCGCGCCGTAACAAAACATTTTAATATATTATAATATATATATATACGAACGTTCGTACGGCGACGATCCGAGCGAGCTATCGTCCGAGTGCATAATAATAATAATGATAATAATCGTAATACCGTGGTGATACACTGATACACACTTATAGCGGATCGGACTCGACGGACTCGAGATCCGGTTCTCTAGAGCCAGTAATCGCACAACGAACTAAAATAAATATTATAGGTATTGCATTGGATGTGTAAGACGATATTATTTCTATTATTATCATTATTAGGAATCATAGCATACGCGAATACACAACATTATACCCAAATCTATACATAATAAGGTAATGTCACGGTGAGACTGTATCTGGCCAGGATTCCATTATCTCAAGTCTTAGGTTTAGCCGTTTAAGTATGTAGTACCATAATATTTGATCAGTAAACACTAAACGGTAGTTCCCGTCCCTTATTGCAGGTGCTCAGGAGAAGTAATTACTAATTCCCAGATGGGCCAGATGAAATCGAGAAAAATAATTACGTTTTCGCGTAGTAATAATATATATGGTCGTGTGTACACCCTACCTGGGCTACCTGCCTACTCAAAAAACAAAAAATGTTTTTTTTTTTCATTTTTCCATTATTTTGTTCACTACGTTTGAGCGTTTTTAAATGGATTGTTAACCGTTTCGATTTGAAAATAAAAAAAATACGCGCCTCTCTTAGTCGAAAATTTTCCGACTCCCGTTCGTGGTTCGGGACTCGTAGCAGTCGTAGCCCGTAGGCGACACCGTCATACCGACGCTGCGGGTACGTACACGCCGCACGGTGCACCACTCACCATACACACACACACACACACACACACACACTCGCTCAGCCGCTGACATCGCCGTATGATATTGTTGTTGTTGGATTTTTTTTTTTTTGGTAATAAAAATACGAATTTATTAATATATTAAAACGATAAAGAAAATACCGAAAAAGGTCGGGACGTGAGAAATGAACAGAAAAATATGAAAGAAGATTTATTTACGATCGTTCTTGTGTATTTGTGTTAATTAACCGTGCAGTTATTTTTCGACTAGTTTTAATTATCTCCCGTTGGTGGGGGGGACATCGGAATGTTGTAGCAATATGGCGGCGGCCATGATAATGGCACATTCGACAACGTAGACTCTTTGTTTTCGTTTCTCGATAATAGTGTTTTATAATACTTTTTATTTTTTTCGTCGCACCCGCGCCCGCCAATTCCACGCCCGACGATTGCCTTTGCGCGAGTCCCGCTCGTGTGTGTTTCATCCCGTGGAAAAGCCGATCCGCATTCGTTCTAAATGTGCGAAAAGTGTCGCGAGTTCTCTGTTCATCGTCCAAAGGCTGCATTGGTGGGTACGTGCACTGAACACGGACACCGAAGACCCTCCAATGACGGGTTAACGATACGCTACCGGTCCTGAGGTCAGTACCTACACGACAATTCGTAGACGGGTACCAATTTTAAGGGTCCGTACATGACGGGGTGTCCTGCTATGGTAATTTGTGCTATTCCCATTTTGTCTTGAGTCACAGTAGGTCCATCTGATATTTCAAAAGTATTAGGTACTTGTTACTATCATTAGCCTTATGCGATTTATAGATTTATGTCATACAGTTGACAAATGCATGCATCAATGGTATACATTAGAAAACATTGATGGTCAATTGACAAGCATCTTATTTATCGATCAAATTTTGTGAATGTTCTTATGATTAATTGGGAAAGGAAATTTAATATTGTATATTGGATAGGTCTTTAGTATCAATTATAATATATCTGTATGTAGTTAATTTTTGTTTGTATTAATTTGTATACGTTTTTTTAAGTTTTTTGTTTTCATTTGTACGTTGAGTCTTCGTATATTTATTGAATTTAAAAATTATATATACATTATTATCTACTCAACTTATTAAGTGTTTTTCTTATCCTGTCATCATAAATTTGATAAATGCAATTAAAACATTTATAATGTCATGTGGAAGATCACCACCAGTTAGTGGTGTTGTAAGCATTAATGAATTACCTAACTTGTATATATACTAAAAATTACTACGAGCAGAATCAATAATATTTAAATCAACATGAGAATCAATATTATTTCAAGTGATATTTAAAAATAATAGTTTTTGATTTTGAATTTGAAATTTACTAATTGAATACATTTTACCCTCAATTTTACCCTTGTAAAATATATTGTTACCTACTAGGTACATTTATTAAAAATTTTAAGTGGGAGATATTTTTTAAATTATTTAAAACAAAATATTCAAAAATTGAAGAGAAATAAAATCATTTATACATAAGTTGTGTTCTTGCAAATTGCAATAGGTCTTTAACATAAATTATTTTTTCATTGTCAAAATATATGTTGCTGTTATCATGAAAATTAATTATTTATGAAATAAATTTAAGTTTATGAATTCAGATATTACTACATATTATGTTTATAATATTTTTTATGGTATGGTCATTGAGATAGTTGGTAATTAATAATTAGTCTGTTATAAGTGTGTTATTTTAGGTATCTTGTCTACTTATTTATTTATACCTATAGGTACTTAAGTATAGGTATGTTACATATTATTACCATAATATTGATTGTATAAAACTCAGTGTTACTATTGTTTAATCACTAGTATCACTTAGTGGTATAATCTATTATTTAATATTAATATCACTAAAATATTAAAAGATCAACATTTTAATTTCTTTATTTTATGCAATAATTGAATTTATCAAATATTTAAATCAAATTTTGTTATTAAGAATTTAATATAATTTTGAATTGTGTTGTTTTATTTAATTATTACAAATTATCATGTTAATAAAATATTAAGTGGTAGTAATAGACAAAAGTATCTTTTACTTATCATTGAATTTATCAATAAATTAACAATATTATATAATTTAATGCTATCCCTGATGAATTCTATATAAAAAATATTATATTAAATATTTTTATTGATTAATTTTACTATTTAAACGATATATACCTAAAATAATTAATTTATTTTTTATAGAATTTTAATTTCATATTTCATTAAAATCATATATTCAAATAATTAATTTTATATTAAAAAAATAGTAACTCACTTAATTAAGATGTTTTTATACAGAATTTTATATATATTGAATATTTTTTAGGTAATACCTATATCAAACAAAATATTTTAACTGCAAGATATGTTCAATTTTTAAATATTATAAATATTATTTTATTATTGCTTAAAAAGTAGTAAAATATAACTTGATATTTAAAGCAACAAATGAGAAATAAGAAAGTATAGGTATTTAACTATTTTACTTAAATACATTTTTATAGATTAATTACATTCAAGAGTTAATACTTAAAATATTAATCCTGACTTATTTCTGGTTTTAATTCTAGAATACATTATTACAATTATTAGTAGGGTATGTAATTATTATGTTTTGAGATACTTAAATATAGTTTTAGTTTGTAAGGGATTTGAATATAATATTCTTGATTTTTCTCTTGGTTTGGTTGCATGGGGCTCTTAGATTTGAAGATAAAAAATTAATAATTTACTAATAGGTGTATAAACTACTTTTTTTTACCTACTTAAATAATTTTTTACATTTTTTTGTTTTAATGACACAATTTTAATCTTATAGAGTACAAGTTGTACTTATTTATTTTTTAATTGGAAGTTTGCTTCTATTATATAATGTTATATTATTATGAATATTATGAAAAATTATATTTTAGAAAAAGGCATTCTTGAAAATTGTATTATTTAAAACTCCAGCAGTTACTTTTATAATTGTTTTTATATTTCAGGTGTTTATTTTCAACTGTAAAGATTTGGATTTTTTACTTTTAATTAAGCAACTTCAGTTGCTTGTATCAACCATGTGATTGCTATATAAGTTGATCTATATACCAACACATGTTGTGTTCAAAATTGCCATGTGTGTGAGTGCGTAGTCTGTGTGTCCTCGGCCCCCAGTTAGTCATGGGCCGCCCGAGGAAGCCGTCGCCAGCATGAACTCTGCGGCGCCTGCATCGGGCAAACCATCTACCCGATCATCATCTTCGGGCTACCGCCAAAAGGCATTGGCAGAAATCCGCAATTCATTATTGCCCTTTGCAAATATTGGTGGCTGCGACAGCAGCGCTGCCAGCTGCGTGTCAAGCATTTCAAGTGCTTCAGGATCAGCCACCTCTGGCATTGGGTCTGTATCTGGCCTTAGTTCTCTTTCGAATAACTGTGTCGACAAAGAGCTTAACGCATTACGGCAGACACTTACTCAATTGATTGCAATGGGGTACACTGAAGTAAGAATTATTTGAATTATTAATTTAATACTTTAAAAGAAATTTTATTAAAAATTACTAAGAAATATAATATTATCATTAATTTATAACAAGCATAGCTATATGTTAAAATGAATATATTAAATCTATTCAATTTATTGAATAATATTTAAATCTATTTAAAGATTTGAACAAGTTATAGATGTATATTATTTATATTATTGCATATCTATATTAAATCGTTTTAGTGAGTCATCGATAAATAAATTTTATTTTGGAACATGATTACTGAATAGTTTAATATTGCTGATCATAATTTAAATATAAAATCTAAACAATAAAGCTCAAACTTTATCACATTTAAAAGTGACTAAAATGTATTTTGTTATTGCTCTAAAAATATCTTTAAATTGTATTAAAAATGTCCTGTTTATTAAATATACAATAAAATTGAATTTAAAAATATAATTTAAGTTTATTAAACAATAGTTTAAAAGAATATGTTCTATAGCAAATTTAATAAAAAAATTATCTTAATTGTCTGTTACATTGTATTAAGAATAATTTTTTCAAGTTTTTGAAAAAAAATCTCTGTGGTACATTATAACCCATCTTTTTCCTTTCAAAATATCACAACTTAAATATTTTTAAAAATTTTAAATCTATAATTTTTGTTTTTGTGTTACAACTTAGTATGTTGTATGTGCATCAATTATTAAATTATATTTATTATATTATACAACATAGTATGAGACAAGTTGCCACCAAATGTCACTGCTTGTTACAAAAAATGAATCCTCCAACAAGATGTGACTAAAAAATATTTAAAGATATTACTATAAAAAGTAAAATTTACAAAAGCAATAAATTTTGAGTCTTACTATTTAATATTTTCTGAAAATAATCGTTTTAAAATGTTTCTAAATTAATTAAAATCGGTTAACTGAATATAGTTTGTACAAAAAATAAACCACCACAAGTTATATTTTAATTTATAATAGAAATAATTAAACAATAGACATTTTTTTATTTTAGTTTTATGATATAATATTCTAGTACTAATTATTCGAGTAATTATTAGAATTAGTAAAAAGTTATAATATTATAATTATATTATTTACTACATAATGTTTATATTTAAGCATTATTTAATATTTGAATAAATAACATTTTAATGTTTAAATAGGTACTATAATTTTTAATTTGTTTATGAATTATGTGTATAATCATTTTGAAAACGATATTGACAATGTTACTGATCTAGTTATTTATATTTTTAACTATATCATACCACTCAGTAATTTTTTCTCACTCTGTATAGTATAATATACCATGAAATAGCTGTATCTATTGTTTAGCTACATGTATTACAGATTTTATATAATTAATTTTCGTTTAACATAGTAGGTATCTTTTATTAGGTATTATTGTTTATTTATTGTAAAACTATTAATTAAATAGTTATTGGCTATTTCTAATAAGATCACATAGTGCACTGTACAACATTTCAAGAAAAGACCAGTTGTCATTATTTGTAATAAAAAGGGTTCAGATTTAAAAGCTATATAATTAATAAAAAAGCATTTAAAATGTGAAAAAAAGTATTTATTTAAAAACAAAAAGCATTTACAAAATTAATTAAAAAATTAAATAGTTTGTTTATTGTATATTTTAACTAGTTTGTATTAAAAAACAAATGTGGACTGATGAACAATTTTGAATCTAGTATATCAACGCATTATGAACATATTTTAATCTATAGATAAGTAGTATGGATACTTTTATAAACATTAAATTAACTGGCCACTCGATAAAGTATTTAGCGATATCAATAAATATCACCAATAAAGGAACCCATTAAAAATAATTGACAAGCTTCAATGTACCGTCTTCAGAAGATTTTATCGTTTTGTATCGTTAAAACGCATGTTATGTATAAATAAACTAGTAAATCAATTGAAAATTAAACACAAAAGAAGCATTTATAATCAAAAATTAATATTAAGTAAAAAAGACAAAAAAAAAATGTATTCATTGTCTTAAATAATAAATGACACATTTTTATATAAAAATTATTTTTCTATTATTATTATTATTATAAAACAGGTTTTGTCTTCAAATCCGAACCTTAGTAATAAATAATAATATTATAAATGGTCTTTATGATTTAATATTTATAGTATCTAACAACAACCAAGTTGTTATTAAAAATAAAATTTTCTTGTGATAGAATGGCTATAGTTTGTCTCTCGAAAGAAAGATACCATTTTGTGTGTATGTTGACTAAGTTACAAATCAGTTGTGCTTATAGACGTGCGCACAGGGGGTACCAAGTGTGCCCAGGCACTCCACGACATGTAATTGGGGGCCCCAAAATTTAAGTTCTATAACATATATGGATCCATATTTTAACTAATGTTACTAGAATAAAATAATTATTTTTTCTAAAATAGGTTAGGTATTACCAAATCTTAAGGGACAAAAAGTTTTTTTTCATTATAGTGAGTTTTCTTAGTAACAAGGGTTTTGTAAAAGAACAACATTTTACTGATACAAAAATTATACTTAAATATATTTTATTATTCATCGTTTTTTTATTTTTTTATTTTATTTTACATATGCAACAATTATTAAAAATAGTCTGTCATTTTTGTTTGAACATGTTTGAAACTTTTCTATGAATTTTGTCTATATCCTGGGATTAGTTAGTATCATGTTTGTGAAATAATAAATATTTTTGTAATATATTAATTTGTTATGGAAAATGAACTAATAACCAACCATTATTAAGAACATTTTACATTATAAAAGAGTTTTGTTATAGAGTTTTAACTGTAATTTAAACTGTAGATAAGAGAATTTACTATCATTGTTAATTGTTGTATTCTATTCATCTAAACTATATAATAAATACCTGATTTAATAAATAAAACTATTCATTAATTTATACGTGATAATTTTAGGAAAGTATTCTGTTTCAAATTATGAAGTTACTAATATGGTTGTGATTTTAAAATTAAAAGATGATATTGATTTCACCAGGATTAAAAACATTTGTCAGTATGGCCTGAATTATAAAAATAGGAGCATAGAAAAACTTATTCGGGAGATCCTTACTGACTTATTAAATTAAATCAACAGATACTTAATTTAATCGGTGGTTAAATCTAATCTAGTTTTAAAACTTTTTTGAATACCATGTTTATAAATAAATTAGGCACACATGTATTGTATAAATATTAAATATATATCTAATATTTTAAAAAACTATTTCCTATGTTGAAAAAATATTAACATTATCCTATAACTCATAACAAAGCATAAGTAAAGTAAAACTAGTCAAAAACTATTGAAAATTAAATTAAATTGCTTAACAAAAACAAAAAGTATTTTTTAGAAAAATAAGTAAAAATTTATTTTAAAATTATTCATTCAAATATTATTATAACATTTTTGTGTCTTAAATAAACGCTTAAATCTTTTAACCATAATTCCTTGGTAAAATTATATCTTAAATATTAAATTTAGGTACCAATCTGGGTACCAATAAAATAACAAGATAAAACATAATATTAGAAATCACACTGATTCTTTCATTTTAATTCTTTTGAGAAAATATCTTAAAGGCGAGGTTAAAGGTTAATGGAGTTTCATTAATAATTGAATTAATATTATTAAATTATGTTATTTTTAATATGTAATAGTCATAAACCATCCAACCTTTTCAGACATTTGTATTCTTTTTTGAGCAGAAAACAATCTTTAATTTGTGTAAGGCATGTATAAGTATAATTAAGTTTGAACATCAGACTTAACAAATACTAATTTTGAGCAAATATTGTAATTGTACACTTAGATCTTAATACTGTATAATAAGTTGTAGACTGATATATGATTATAAAAAGTTAAGATTTTGAATTAGTGGAAGGGTTCAACAACATAAAAATTTGCTGGGAGGCCAATAGGGTGTCACTATTGTGATATTTTTTAATATTATAGCAGGCATATTACTAATAAATATTTAACAGTTATAGGTAATTGTATTAACAAAATTTCCTAAAAACTTCCTTTTTTAATTTTAATAGGAACCAGTAATTTAATTAGTCTTATTATCATTATATACCCTTATTTTGTCTCAGTCTTACTAATGCAGAACTTGGTAATTCTTATGTTCAAAATAATCTTTGTTATTTTTAATATTAAAGTAAATTGATTTATTGGCTACTAGCTGTCCCTGTACATTTCGTTGCTCGTACAAAATGCATCCATGTTAAGTTTGGTTGCCTAATGCTAATATTTAGCATGAGAATAAAAACTATTTTTGGTTTTCTGATTTGGTTTGTAGATGATATTTTCAACATATGAACTTTACATGACTGTCCTGCCCAGCATCGCATTTTTTTAACCGATTATGTATCATTCGTTAAAAATAATCTATTATTCAATTATTATTTTTATTATTATTATTATTTATTTCTATTATTTATCGCATAGGATTAAACATAATAAAGATGTAATATATTGAGGTCATTATTTCGGATAAAAACTATCCTATCTTATGACGGAGACAAAATTACAACACTTTGATCATAATTTTATCAAAATCAGTTGAGTAGTTTTGTAATGCATCGAGAACGTATAATGTCGCACCCCAAATTTTTATATAGCGATATATCTATATTTATATATATATCTAAAATTCCAGTCGACAGTCGACCCTAAATAATAATTTTATAATTTTATGACCACAAAGGAAAAACATATTCTCATTTCTTATAACTTTATCAAAAGTTTGGCCTACCCTGGAATCTAAAGTAATCTATTTACTTTTTTTTTTTTTTTAGTTACCTATTTATTTATCTATTTAGTAATTCACTCATCAACGCCCAGACCGAACCGCTGGGTCTAGAGACTTGAAATTTTGTACAGAGGTTCCTTAAGCAATGTAAGGGCGCATTAAGAATGACTTTTTCAAAATTCGACCTTTAAAGGGGTAAAGGAGGTTTTTAATATAGCTATATAAAATTAAACATATAGTATCTTTTAATTGTTTAATAACTGTTATTTCTAAAAATATGTCTAATTATTTTAGATAATGTTTTTTTTTGTTTTGATTTAATTTTTTTGAATTAATTTTGTAATTAATAATTAACTTTATCGGATTAAATTTATGCCTATGACACTCACAAAGAATGTGGCTTTCTATTGGTAAAAGAATTTTCAAAATCGGTTCAGTAGATCCAAAGATTACCTCTAATATCGTCAAAAAACGACTTCTCTTTATATAATAGTTTAGAATGCTTAGATTATCAAATTTAAAGATACGTATAGGCCACGGGTATGTTTTTAAATTTTAAATTTACATTGCTCAGAATTTGCTTTTAAATTAAAATATAAAAAAATAATAGGTTATTAGGTCAATTCACTCTTGATATTAAAAATAACATGAGTTAAATGGATTATATTTTAGTATATTATTACGTTTGTAAAATAGAAGCCGCATGCGGGTATCATTATCACATCATTAATATTAACTAATAATCCAATATTCTAAAAATAAATTTCCTTATTTATTTCCCCGTCTATTTTTGACAGAGTGATTAAATAATAATTTTACAGTATTATATTATTATTAAAGTTTTTATCGTTATTTTATTATTTAATGTTTTATGAATCATGATACTAACTACAGCTTTCATCTAGTCATATGTAGAAATCATACAAAACCACCAAAGGAAAAATTAGAGCCTTACATTATATAGTATATAATATTCTATATGCTGTATACTAGATACGAGTTTACCTCATCAATGAGTTAGTCTTCTTTTTCTCGGCTTAATTATTTTTTAAGGGTTTATTCGTCACAATAATATCGTGATATGTACCACTTTTATCTGTCTCGAACAATTGCATTTCATTCGTCTATTCCCATTGTTTTCAAATTCTCCGTCAATTCCCTTTTTCTGAATAGTCAACGTGATTTTTTTCCTAGAAGTTCCCAATTGAAAACTGCTCTTCATTGTCTCCTCTTTGGATATCACCTTACCGTTGAAATCTGATGAAGCTTGTTACTGTACTAAGTCCACTATATTTACTGCAGTTCCCTATTCGCCAACTTTCTATCTTTGTTGAACACATGAGCTATAGTTTTTTTACCGATTACCGAACTGTAGTTAACTGCATATAGTTAATATATTTTAGAAATAATTGTCGATATGACAAAGATATAAATTTTTTTATCGGAAATTATTAAAACATATATCAAATGTCTATTAATAGCGAGATTAATAGTTAAAAGGTACAGAATATTTTGAAAATTATACCATGTATAAAAAATGCTAATGTATTGAAAATTTCTTCAGTTATTCGCTTTTGAATTACAACAAATTAAAAAAATATTTTTTTATCAAAAACTACATTTGCATAAAAATTCCCGGTTTTCTATTTTTTTTATCATTTATTAAGTAAAAGTACTAAGATATTTTACTTTGACTCTTCAAAGTACCATCTAGATTCGCAATTTCAAGTTGAATATTGAAATATTTTTCTACAGTAAAAAGTAATTATAAAATCAACAACATTTCTCTTTCCGTACAGGATTTAAAATTCTAATTATTTACACTATGAATTAATTATATGAAAATATTACTAAAATAAATCAATTACCTATTAGTACTTATAAGTTATAAGGTTCTAAAATTTAACATTTAAAGTATATGGATTTTAACAAGATCAAAATATTTTATCTTCTGACTCAAAATTAGTAACTTATAGTCTAAATAATATAAAAAATAAAAAATAAATATATGCTTAATAATTTGTTATATTATATAACTTATGCAATCATTGAATAATTCCTATCTTTTTTTATAATTTGTATTTTGTTGATTTTTATTTTTCATATAATATTTATCAATAAATACTGATTTTTTGCTTTGAACTAAAACATTAAGAGGTCTAACACCTAATAATTATTTATTTAGTCGAAAAAATATATACATATATATATATACATTTCCAGTTTGTTTGTTTTAACTTAAAAATGTAGGAATGTAGAAAGTAACCTAACCTAATCTACGAATTTACCAATTCATATAATAGATATTAGTTTTATGGATTCATTCTATCTTTCATTACTTTAGTAACCACTGTCGCATGATTGCATAGACATATGTATCTGGAATGTAAGATCTTATTAAAAGGTGTAAGTGACCTTGTCCCAATCCTCTGGGGTGATGTCTGCCTTTCGAACATAAAAATATTTGAACGAATCATAATCTTAAGAAATAATTTTCTAAATCCTTAAAAAGTTATAGCAATATGTTTTTAATTTATTTAGCAAGTATTATCTCACATAAATTATTTTTTTATTTCGCTGCATTTTAAGATACAATTAACAATATTTGTATACTTATACTTATTTGATACATCTAACATCTAAGCACAAAAATATTTGGAATCATGTTTTTTTTTTAATATAAAATATTTAAGTATACTGAAGTAATGAAAATGGTAAAATATAAACTTGATTGAAAATTATTGTAATTTATATAAATGCATTACTAATTGTGCACTTGGTGAAAAATGCAAATGTATAAACCCCGTTAAGAGTTTAAGATTAAACAGGTTTAATGAATTTTTATATTGTAAAATAAAAATAAAACATTAGATTATAGCTTAGATTGTTTATGTATATTAAGGAACCCCGGTAAGGTAATTATATTCCCATGAATTTGTACTTTGTATAAAAGTATGTATATAGTATTATCCTTGTTATTCTTATGATTGATCGAGTAAGAAAGATATACGAAACCGGTCCGTGTAATTGCAAAAGTATAGACACGTTTTTCGAGTTTAATTACATTTAATTAAAAAAATATATCTCTGTGTGTGTGTGTGTGTGTGTGTGTGTGTGAAATTGGGTATTTTTATATGTATTTTTAGTTCTAGATTAGAGCTGCTTATTATTTATTATTACGCGACATGTGCTGAAATGATACGGGAAAAATAATTCTGATTTAAATTGAAATTAATTTTTTTTTAGATCAAGTAGAGGGACCAACCCAATATTAGCGTGCTACTTTCACTAGACATCATTATATATTCATTAATACTTTTGGTTAACTCGATGAACAAACCCCATCTTGATGCTAAAATAAGGCCAGTTTAAATTATTGTTCTCATCAAATTCTAATTGTAACTGTATGGGTTTAAATTAAAAAAATATATCATGATTGATAATAATATCATTTAGTAATTTCGACACAAATGCGTTTGAAAACTTGGAACACCGCTTTGGAATATCGGTTGTAATATTATTTTATTAATTTTAAACTTCTTAGAAACTTTATTGGATAACACCTATTTATAACTAATGATATTTTTATCTCTTAATTACCTATTGTCTTTCCTATATTTTTTATGTTCAATATAAAAGATATAATCAATTTTAAAAAACCTTTTATTTTGAACAAAAAATATTACACTGGTAATATTTAACTTTAAATACTATATATTATAAATAATATTTGTTTATTCCTTTGATCTCGTATACATTTTGGAGAAATGTGATCGCGCACGTTTATAGTTCTAAATATCAGATGTTAAGCCGTGGTCACACGATGAGAATTATTTGGTATAATAATACAGGGTGATTATTTTATCATTGTATACTCATTATTTCAAAAAGTATTCATGTTATTGAAAACATTTTTTTACATGGTTCAAGTTGTTAAAAAACAACGTTTTTATTAAAAAGTTATATTCTTAAATATATTTTTTTAAATTTTTTACTTTTTTGAATGACAGCATAGTTTTAATTTTATATTCCAAAGCAGAATAATTTTATGAGTATTTTGATACATAAAAATCGAATTTAGGACGAGTTGTTTGTGAGTTATACATATTTAAAGTTTTGATTCGTTGAGTGGAAGTGGTACGGGCGGGGTACCCTGCAAAATGTTTGTCCATTATTCCGCTTGTCTAAACTTTAAATACGCATAACTCACAAACTACTCGTCCTAAATTCGATTTTTATGTATCAAAATACTCATAAAATTATTCTGCTTTGGAATATAAAATTAAAATTATGTTGTCATTCAAAAAAGTAAAAAACTTAAAAAAAATATAAGGATAAAAAATATTTAAAAATATAATTTTTAATAAGAACGTTGTTTTTTAACAACTTGAACCATGTAAAAAAATGTTTCCAAAAAAATGAATACTTTTTGAAATAATGAGTGTCTTGTGCTAAAAGAATCGCCCTGTATAACTGTGTAATAATTACTGTTACACTGTAATGTATTTTTTTCATACGTTTAATGTCTGTGGTGAGTAAATTGTGATAGAACTATAGAAGGTAAAAAACTGGTAAAATACAAAAAAAAATGTTAACACATGCAATTATACTACCCAAATTATTAACTGCAATAGTAAAAAGTTAGCATGGTGTGTTAACTGATTATAATTATTAAATTAATTATCATGCATGATAATATGATATGCACACTTCATGCATGAAAATTAAGTAAAATTTACAGCACGGACATAATATATACTAGTCCGTAGTTTTTTGTTTATTTTGTAACCAATGATAATAACATATATAAACATTTTACATTTTAAAATAAGGTTATCCATCCCTATTAAGCTATTGCCAGTGTTGGGTAAACATAGTGCTTATGTTAGTATTAGTTCTTATCGCATTTTCATTGTGTGACTGTTGCTTAACATGATATTAATTGATATTAATATTTTTTCTTCATCTCAAAATATTTACTTTTTTATGTAAGATTTCTAAACAAACAATTTTTATGGTCAAATTTGAATGTTTAAAATTGTTTTTATTTTTATTTTAATGCTAAATATTACTTCATATTGTAGTAACAACGTCTCGTTTATATTTTACAAGGTGGTTATTAATAATAGTTTGGTTTACAATTTAAAATATATCCTATGCTTAAATTTTTTTTTTTTAATAATAATTTAAATAGTATCAAAAAAGCATTGTTGTAACTTTTATGTATGGTAGTGTAATTAAGATTAATTATGCAACAGAAACCTATTTTAATCAGGCATGAAGCAGTTTCCTATTTTAGGTATGACATTCTATAGCCTAAAATAGTAATAAAAAAAATAATCAGCTGTCTGTTAATTTTATTTAACATAATAAGAATAGTTGATAGTGTATGATACAAGAGCAAGGTAAAATAATGCTTAGCCGTTACAATTAAAATTTCTGTTATAAAGTTATTCCAAGAAAATATGAAGTATTACTTAACTTTTAGTTAATAAACTATAATTTAATGTTTATAAGACATTTTGTATCAGCTGCTTACTGAATAATTAAATAATCAGTTAAACTTTTAAATATTTATTAATTATTTAAAAATAATTTAAAAAAATAAAAAAGTTTTTTTATTGTAAGTTATAGAAATTAATTTAAATTAAAAACTATGTCACATTTTTTGTTTACCTTAGATTGGTTCCATTATACTTTTTAATTTTGGTATTATATATTATATTTATTTCATTTAACTAATTATTATTATTATTTATTTTTTTTTAGGAAGCATCATTAAGAGCACTTAAAGTATCTGGAGGACGGTGTGAAGGAGCTCTAGATTTTCTAGCTAAACAACAGCAATGTGATTTGTCTAATGGATGCAGCAAATCTTCATCTGGTAATTATTATTATATTTTTATATTTTTTTATGAGCATAATAAATAATATTATAATTTATAATATCTAATATTTAGTTATATGCATATTATTATTTTACAGGATTATGTAGTAGTAATAAATTGATCAGAAAATCAAGTTTAGAAAGAAGTGGAGTTGGTCCAAGGAGTAGTCCTGGTCAAGATAGTGGTGCAGGAAGCTCAAGGTCAGATAGCCCAAGACAACCTGATCTAGTCATCCACTCTCATCCACCTTTATCTCGTCAATATTCTCCTTCTGCATATTCAGAAACTCCTCCACCACCTCCACCTAGAAATAATAGTACCCCACCACCTCCTCATGTACCAACACACATGCAACAGTTGCTTAAGCGCATGTCACCAGCTCCTGCTGTTCCTTCACGGCCACCAGCACCTACGCCAGGAACTTCATGTAGTTCTAATCAAAGAGGTACTTCACCAATGGTTGTTCAAAATGGTCCACAAGCACAGCAACAATTATCTCAACAGATGCAAGCCTTAAGTATGACTACTGCTGAACCCCCGCCTCCTTATCCAATAGTTGGAGCTCCACCACCACCACCCTCATACTCTGTTTCAATTCAAGAATACCGAAAATCACCGTCTTCTGGAGTGTTTTCAAATGCAGGGTCATCCAGTCCTGTATCTGGATCAACAAATGGAAGTATGTCATCTTTAACTCGACCTACACCATTGCAAGCTTGGGGAGCTAGACAAACTAAGACTCAGTCACCAATTATAATGCAGTCTGTACGAAGTACTTTAGTCCAAAAACCTATACTTCAAACTGCTGTTGCACCGCAAGCTCCAGTACCTACTTCTCCATCCCCAGTTCCACCTCCATCTTATGCATCATCTATTCAACATAAACAACAAGCTCAAAAAGCAGTTCAACAACCTCAACAAGCGTCATTGTCTTCACCCCCATCAGTTGTGCCAACAACTGAACCTCCTAGCTATGCAAGTACTATGCAAGCGCTGGCTGCCCAACGAGTAATTACTAATCCATTGCCACCACCACCACCGTATGCTGAGGATCATCAACATAGGAAGCCTACTCCTCCATTACCGCCTATTCCATCATCATCTGTTGCTAAAAACAAAATGATGAATTGCATTAATTATCATCATCCTTTTAATAATAATAATAATAATAATAATAATGGCATTACCAATGGACATGATGATGAAGATGATAGTCAGTCGAAAATAGATCACCAGTCTCCTATTCCAGAGCGAAAACTTATTAGTAAAGAGAAAGAAGAAGAAAGACGGGAATGTAAAGTAAAAAATTATTCTCCTCAAGCATTTAAATTCTTTATGGAACAACATGTAGAAAATGTTATAAAGTCACATAAACAAAGAGTGTTTAGACGTGTTCAGCTTGAGACCGAAATGGCTAAAATAGGTTTGAGTGATGAAGCTCAGTGTCAAATGAGAAAAATGTTATCCCAAAAAGAATCAAATTACATACGTCTTAAACGAGCAAAAATGGACAAATCAATGTTCACAAAAATCAAACCGATTGGAGTTGGTGCTTTTGGTGAAGTTACATTAGTTAGGAAAATTGATACAAACCATTTATATGCCATGAAAACATTAAAAAAAGCACATGTACTTAAGCGTAATCAAGTTGCCCATGTAAAAGCTGAAAGAGATATACTAGCAGAAGCTGATAATGAGTGGGTTGTTAAACTATATTATTCGTTTCAAGATAAAGATCATTTATACTTTGTTATGGATTATATACCTGGTGGAGATTTGATGTCATTGCTAATCAAATTGGGAATATTTGAAGAACATTTGGCAAGGTGAGTTGCTTTATTTTAATTTACTATGTTTTATTTTATACTTATTAACTAAATAATAAAAATGTTTTTAGGTTTTATATTGCTGAATTGACTTGTGCTGTAGAGAGTGTACATAAAATGGGTTTCATCCATCGAGACATCAAGCCAGATAATATATTGATTGACAGAGATGGTCACATCAAACTAACTGACTTTGGATTATGCACTGGATTCAGATGGACTCATAATTCAAAATATTATCAAGATGGTAAATATTTTTCATATATTAAAAAATCAAAATTCTTATTAACCATGAATATTTTAGGTGAGCACTGTAGACAAGACTCCATGGGTGGTGGTGAAGAATGGAGTGTAAATGGTGCAGAATGTCGATGTCACCAGTTAAAACCTTTAGAGAGGCGACGTCGACGAGAACATCAAAGGTGTGAAGCCCATTCATTGGTTGGAACACCGAACTATATAGCCCCTGAAGTATTACTTCGAACCGGCTACACACAATTATGTGATTGGTGGAGTGTTGGAGTCATCCTTTATGAAATGTTGGTCGGATCGCCTCCATTTCTTGCTAACACCCCTGCAGAGACTCAATACAAGGTACATAAATCATTTTTTACTAATTATGAAGTGATAATTTACAATTATTTGAATTCATTTGTTGCAGGTTATACATTGGGAAAATACTCTACAAATACCAACATCTGCTAATCTATCACCGGAAGGTGCTGATCTTATACTAAAGTTATGTACTAGTAAAGAAAACCGCTTAGGTAAGAATGCTGATGAAATCAAAAATCATCCATTCTTCCAAGAAATAGATTTTGAAAGAGGAATGAGACGTCATAATCCTCCACATGTACCACGCATTCAGTTTTCAACTGATACATCTAACTTTGATCCTATCGATCCAGAACGTCTTCAGAACTCGGATTCTTCTGATCCTGATAATAGGAGTTCTGATTCTGATGGTAACCGTCCATTCCATGGATTCTTTGAGTTTACCTTTAGACGTTTTTTTGATGATGGCGGTGGACCATCTTTCCATACTAGAATTAGTTTGGATGATAATGATGGACAAGGCGCTGTATATGTTTGATCTTAGTAAATTCTGTGATGGTTAAATTTTGGTATATGTGGGGACATTAATGAATGCTCAATTAAAGCCATTTTAATAGTTTAAATAAAGCATTCATAGTGTATAAGTAAAGAAATAAATTTATAAAAATGTCATTAATATAAAATCCAATTTTTTTAATCATGATGAAAACTAGAAATAAGGTGATAAATAAAAAAAAAATAAAATAATAGAATAATGTTCATTAAACAATAAGATATGCCACATATTGTACTGAGTATAGCTTGTTTTCAGCTTTTCTATTGCAACACAATTATTTGTGGCAAAAAGCTCAGTTTGAGGTGTTAACCTCCCTTAGAACATAAGCTTTATTTAGTTACCAAAATTGTCTTTGTATTTTAATATTTTAGTTCCCTGCTATTCATAAATTAATACCCTTTTCCAAATTCTAACTCCCCTTTTTTCCTGTTGTATTTATATCTTTTAAAATTAAACTATTTTTAAGTTTATTTTAGGATTTAATGTGTTTCATCATTCATCTTATTATTATTATCTTTAGAAAAATGAACCAATTATGGGCTGTGCAAAATGACAGGGATTAAATTACTGAGCTTAAAAACGAATTTAACTTATATTTATATAAATTTATATATTTAAACAAAATTATCATCTTTCTATGCAGTTACCAAATTTATTTAAAAAAAAAAAAAATAATAATAACTAATTTTTTTGTAATTTTAAATAACTTAAGATACCTGCTCTCTTTATTTCTCTCTGATTATTATTAATACTACTACTATTATAATTATTATTATTATTATTATTTTTGTTTGTTTGTTTTAATGATCTAGTTGAATTTGCTCATTTCAATAATGTTTCGGCGTCATTTTAGTTGACTTGTCTGTGATAAACAATTATTTAGAGAAAATAAAATCTAAAAACAATTCGGCCAAAATGACGCCAGGCTTGTTTATTACAGATCTGCTTAGTGTTTTTTTTTTTTATTATTATTATTTATAAGTAATATTGAATTCATTGTATTATATTACTCATGTGTATTGTACAAGTTGATTTAAAGTTATACTTTTGTCACAGTGTATATTTTTATTATTATTTTTTTTTTTTTTTTAGGAAAAGTGATATGTAAACATAAATGTAATGTATATTTTTTTATTACAAAAAGTCAATAACATATTTTTATTGCATTTTTACTGATCCATTTTTATTCTTATTTGCCCTTTTTGCCACCTTTCTTTTTCTTCTTCTTTTGTGCCTGTGGCCATGGAAAGCCTCGACATTTCAGTAGATCTTGTACATTGTGACATGTATGGTAAGCATTATCCATAGCACATTCATTGAACACATCCACCAAGTTTCTTGATTTTTTACCCTCTTTCCGTGTTTTTATTGTTGTTGGTGTCTGCTTCTTTGATTTTTTGTCATCTTTAGAATTTATTTCTTTTTTCTTTTCACTTCCTTGTTTACTCATCTTTTTCTAAAATTCATTCAGTTTAACATCTAGTGTATAGTGTTTACATTTAAGTTAAACTATTCATTTTAAATTAGCTGTTAGTTCATATCCTGTATAAAATTATTGATCAAACATCTAGTTCCATAGAAACCATATTGCTTCACATCAGGGCACGACGTATAAAATCAATAATGAAGGCCCTCACCTACTCACCTAATAATATTCTTATTACCCTAAGTTTAATGGATATCTAAATCAAAATATTTTTAAAAGGTTAATATTTTTTGAGCTATGGTTAGAATAATAAAACTGCAGTAGTGCAGTATAAATTTACACCAGTGTCCAATTACTTTGAGCCACAGCACTGACCAACTTGGTACTAAGGAGTAACAATGTAAAATAACATATTTACTTTTTATTTAGGCAATTCTGACCATTCATTTTTTAAGAAGTACTCCAGATTTATATAGATAACTTTTACTTAACAATTTAAGTATGTATAACTAAAACTTAGCTTAAGAAGACGTTATACCCGCATGTGTTGTCTGTCTTACTAACATATACATCGTGGCAAATTTGCGCTAAGCAGAACACACTTTGTAAATTTACCCATCATTAAATTTAAAGGTAAGAATATTATCCAAAAAATGTCATATGCATTTATTAATATTTGATATTATCATTTAAAAGTTAGTTATAGCCAGGGACTTAGATATATATCTTAATCCGTGGTTATAGCTATGTAAAATACTACATTTACAACTTAAAAATTAACATAACTCACTTTAATATTAATTCTATAGTTGTACCATAGTACAACATTAATGTGCTATGCTTATATTGTGGAAACCGCTGTTAACCCGCATTGCCAACAGATAAATTGGGGAAATTGTATGATCTGAAAGTACGGTTGCACTGGTGTCGCTGGCCTTGTGATAAAAATAATCTGACGAAATCAATTTTCTCTTTTGTTCCCTCTAATAAAAGTTAAAACGTCTTTCTTAAGTCTATTCGGTGTGCGGTTAAGTTTCGTGTTCGATTAATAAATTCGTTTCTGAAGCTCTTCAATTAGAATAATGTGGACGTCATTCAAACCAGAAAGTTTTTTCGATCGGTAGAACACAAGAACTGGTGGAAGGCATCGAGTACCTTCACCCTATACTTCAACGTACACGACATGTCGTCGAACAAAATCCTATGTGATAGTCAATTGTGATAAATACCTAATATCTATAAGTTAGTTAATTTAATTATTTACGATATATATTTATTTTGTTAATATATATTATGCATTAGTATATATTATGTATATAAATAAACATATTCCATTAATTAAGTGTTTGAAGAGTTTAATTTAATTTAGTACACAGTAGTTTTTTTTTTTATCAATTTATTTCTTTATTATACAACTATTCTATACAATTTCTTGAATCGTCCGTGTGTATTAAAAGTTTGGCCGTATAGCGGTGTGACAATGAACGTTCTTGGCTCTAGAACAGCAACAACAGTCAATCGTGTACCTGATATGGGACAACCAACCAAGCCGCTGACTAACAGTCCACCAGTAACAAAATCAATGTTTCCACATGTAAAATTAGAACATTTGGTGGCTGGCTTTTCAGGCGGTGTCGCATCTACACTCATACTTCATCCCCTAGATTTATTGAAAATTCGATTTGCTGGTAAGTAATTGATATTATTTTCATCACTATTCAATTTAAACTTAAATCTATTAATATGTATTATGTCTTATAGTCAATGATGGAAGAAATGCAATACCAAATTATGCTGGATTGGGAAATGCTGTCACTACAATATTTAGACAAGAAGGAATTAAAGGACTTTATAAAGGAGTTACACCAAATGTTTGGGGATCAGGAAGCGCATGGGGTTTTTATTTCCTATTGTAAACAAATGTAGTATTATTAATTAAAATAAGTATAACTAAAAGTCTACAATTTGTATTTTTAGTTACAATTCAATTAAAGCTTGGATTCAAGGTGACAATACTAAAAAACCTTTGGGTCCAGCATTACATATGACTGCTGCAGCAGAAGCAGGAATTCTCACATTAATGATAACCAATCCTGTATGGGTAGTCAAGACTCGTTTGTGTTTGCAGTTTGATAAGCCCATTGACCCAAGCAAGTCGTACAGTGGCATGTGGGATGCATTTCGCAAGATCTATGGTGCCGAGGGTGTACGAGGCCTGTACAAGGTATTCTATAATACCTGACAGTTTGATTGATGAATGAATTAAAAAATATTTGTTGTGTGGGCTAGATTTATATAATTTGTTCTTTGTACATTTCATTTAAATTAAAGATAAAAAAACATTAGATAAAATTTAATATTAAAGTCATGGAAGTAATATAAAAGAAAAATTAAAAAAAAATTGAAAACTAGGGAATTATTTAAAAAAATGAAGGTAAATTGTATAATGCATACTCACTGTTTATTTTAAATTTTTTAAATACATATTTTAAATAAACTTCCAAAGTACATTTTAATTTATAATCTAATTCCACACGCTTTGATTAATGACGGGTATATTATTTTTGTTTTGGTTTAAGTAATAAATAATAAATAGGTGTAATAGATACCCTTTCCCAAAAAAAAGTAGTTGGTCATATACATTATTGTAGGGCTTTGTTCCTGGCATGTTTGGAGTATCTCATGGTGCCCTGCAGTTCATGACTTACGAGGAGATGAAGACTTTTTATAATGAATACAGAAGATTACCAATTGATGCTAAACTGGTAAGTTATAAATACAAGGTGATTGATTTAACATAAGTAGCTTAAATTTAAGTGTCTGTTAAATCAATCACGATGAATACTAAAATTGTAAATATTTTTTACTAATTACATTAAATTATCTATCATAGGAAACATCCGAATACATTGTATTTGCAGCGTTTTCAAAATTAATCGCAGCTGGTTTAACATATCCATACCAAGTAATTCGTGCGAGACTGCAAGATCAACATCGTGAATATCGAGGCACTTGGCATTGTATAACCCAAACATGGAGGTACGAAGGTGCTGGTGGATTCTATAAGGGATTATCGCCTTATTTATTACATGTGCTTCCAAATATTTGTCTTGTGTTGTTGATTTATGAGAAATTTACAAACACTTAATATTCTATTACATCAATATGAGTAAATATAAACAAAACCTATCAGTCCTGTGTTAGTTTTTTGATTCCAAGTATTTTTATTTTATTTATATTTAGTATTAATAAAATGTTTTATTCTTTTTGTTAAAAATAAAATTATTTGCGATATAAATAGGTATATATTATACACATCAATTGTGCAATATTCAAAATTATAATTCAAAAATTAATGACAGCTGAATAAGTTAATAAAAATTAACAATTATCAGTCTACATTTATTTCAATTTGATTTTTATTCACATAACATGATTATTGCCTTTTGACAAACTTGCCCCTGTCAAAACTATTTTTCTTGTAGACAGAATTATACTATGACAATACTCCTCTTAGTTGTATGTGTATTAATAGATATAATGTAATATATGTTATATTTCTTTGTTTTCAATATTTTTATTTCTTAACTATTAATCCTAGTCGCTCAAATTTATTTCACAATTGGTATTTTTAATTTTGTTTTGTTTTTAATATATTATACAATTTCAACAATGTGATGAAGTAGTATTATTTTAATTTTTTACCGTATTATGATAAAGTAATATTTTCCGAAAGTTAGTTTTTAAAGTTTGTTCTGTCGTCGCGATACACTGATAATTGCAGTTAAAATAAACTAAGTTTTAATATTTTTATTGTTTCATTTAATTTGGTTTACGTTAAAGAAATATTTTGTATAAATATATTCTTTTATATCATGTTCATTGTTATTAAACATGTAAAATATAGATCACGTGATTAATATATTTGTAGTTCGTTTTAACATGTCATTTAACAGTGTGTTGCGGTGCTGCCAGTAGCATAACAAAAAACTTGGTAAGATATTTTTGATTATGTATTAAATGTATTGATTTCAATAATTTTATTTTCTTTCAGGTATGAAAGCGTACGAGGATTTTATAAAGGAATTGGGCCTAATCTGTTGAGAGTTATACCGGCAACCATCATCACATTTGCAGTGTTTGAAAACTTATCTTCATATTTAATTAAGTTAAATAGCATACCTTAAATAGATAAATTTATTTTAAAATAGTTATGAGTTATTACCATACATTTTGTGATGATTTATTTTATAAGCCTCCTTAATAATACCAAACAATGTATACTAAATTAAGTTGGTAATTAGTAATTGTTGACAACTATAGTACTTTTTTTTTTTTTTGTGATTGAAATTGCCATGATAGGAGAGGTACTTCACCCTCGAGGGCCGTCCGTCTCTTCTATACTACTATAATACTTAATAATGTTAGTTTCAATTATATGTTTGAGTAAATTTACTTGAATTATAAAATTTGAGCAGTCTATTTAATCTACCTATTTATTCTATATCATACAATTTATTGAGTTTTTAATTCCTGATAAAATGTTACGTTACATTAGTCATTTAAAATAAAAAATGTTATTCATTTAATATTATAATTTATATAATATTGTATAATGTGATGTTTATAGTATATTCAATGCATTAATTTTGTTTTGGATTAGGTTATGTTAAGTCTAATAGTTTTATAAGTTTATAACCCTAGTGCATTGCAATATCTTTGTTCTTGTTACTACCAAACAATCAAGTTATTAAGACTATTTATTTTGGACAAAGTATGCGTATTGTTGCTTGTGTTATTAAGACTGTATTTATTTTGGACAAGGTATGTTTATTGTTGATTGTGTTATTAAGATGAGTTTTATAACTTAGGCGACTGGTGTTTATTTTCTTTTTAGCTAAAATACTGAAGTCAAATTTTTATTTAAAATATAAAAAAAAACCATACCAATATAAAATTATTATACTTTATAATAGTATTGCATACTTATGAAATAATGAATGTCTATCAAGAATTTCAAGATTGCAATAGCACTCTTACATAATATGCTATAATTTAAGATGTTTTCTTGATATGTGGAGTCTTTATTATTAATTATTTTATCTGGCATATAATCAGACCTAATCAGATCAATGATTTGTTAGGGTTAGATGCTGATAAAGTATGTGTCCTCGTCTGTCTATTCATAGTGAAGTAAGTGAATTGTTAAAACTAAATTCCTGTTAAGAAATCATGATATATTTTTATGCACGGGAAGGAATAGCATTAATTATAATATGTTGTTAGCTTTAATTTTTATAGTGAATTGACTTATTATCAAAGTTAAACATAAGATTAGTAAGCACATATAATATTTTTACCTTTATTAATAGGTCAATTCACTGTAATATTAAATCTAATAACAGACATTAGTTCAGCTGAATGTAAATTTTCTTTGTGTATGTTTATGTGATGGAGAAAACCAGAAAACACGTGTTGGAGGAAGGGTAGCGTTCTCTTAAATACTTATTGTCTTTCTAAAAAACTATGGAAGCTTCATAAAATTAAATCTTTAATAAATCTACGTAAATTTAAATTGTATAATATCTATACTACTTTAGTTACTACAGATTACTGCAGTGTTGGCTAGTGACATAACAAAAGTAACGACTATATTTGTATTTTATTACATTATTAGTTTTAGAATTGTTCCTACATATCTAATAAAAATATAATGGAATAATTTCTTTTAAAAAACTAATATTTATAGAGCGTCGTAGGTACCTACTATATCAGGGGTGGCTAAACCGCGGCTCGTGTCATAGACTTTTGCGGCTGGTATCTTATCGTAACATTCTTTTAATATGAATTTATGTATGACCTTTTATTCGACATTTTGGCTCTTCCATATTTATTAATATATTTAGTAGCTCACGAGTCTCTTCTCGCTGGCCACCCTTATACTATATTCGTAAATAACATTACCTGCTAGTTGCTTGGCTTCTTAGAAATAATAAAAATAAATAAAAATAGAAGCAAACATTTGGATTCATATTCGTATCGATAAAATGTATATCGAGCAATAAAAAAAATACCAAACTGAACAAATCTCTAGATTTGATTATGTACAAATTATGGCATTGAAAAATCAATAAATAATAAAAACATAAATATTAAATTATAAACATTATAAAATATAAATACACTTATCTTACATTTTAAAAAGAGTTGTAAGCCAAAATATTAAATAGCTAAATAAATAATAATAAGTAATAAAATATTTTCGGGCTTCAATAAGTAAGTTCACCTTCTCATGGTACGCATGCACCTTGGGTAACTGAATGAATTCGGAGACGTACTTAGACTACGTTAAAATATTACTATTTTTCTTGGGACGCACTCAAAACATGAAATAAGGATCATTTTGGTGACGGACGCACTCTCAAAACTCCCTTTCTATTTTAGCGCATTAGTGCATTACCGTTTACTCGTTTTGAGTATTGTGAATTAAAAAAATAAATAATAATATTATAAATGTTTGTAATATATTAATGTGGGTACAGTGTACAATTTATATTAATATTTATTTATTTATATATATAATTAAGTTTAACTTGTCACAATTCAGTTGTCAGTGGTTAATAAATTATAATTTTTAATTAATTTCTCTCGAAAGTCTTAGAACATTAGTCCAAGTGGTTCAACAACGAATGGTCTACAATTATTACCTACAAACTAAATGTATAATTTATGATATGTAGTTATTTCTTTTTTAAATAATATATAGGTATGAATACATAATTGTAATGAAATTTGTTATGGGCACCTGCTATTTGTGCGGATATAAGATCTTGGAACCTTCCATTAAATATACCTAAAAATCTCTAACTTTAATACCAATAATACCTATGGATGGAATTATGGAAAGTAAATAGGCGTTTCATTGTACGTATTGTAGATTAAGTACAGAGCCGTGCCGTTAAGATGTGGCGCAAAATTAAAAATATTCGCCTCCTATTTTATTTATCATTATGCAGTTCAATTTTTTGGCATCCTAGCTCCCCCCCCCCTCACGGCACGGCTCTAACTAAGTAGTAATTACTTCTGAAAATCTAGAAATAAAAAAAGAAAAATCAGAATCTAAAAATTCTGATGTTTGTCTTACATTTTCCGGCGACCCTTTGTCTAGAAAACGGGTTGTAACATTTTAGACGAATTAATATTAAAATGAAAATATTTTATAAGCAATTAAGACATTAAGTAAATTCATTAGTTCTTGAATAAATATCTACGTAATAACTAATAAATTGAACATTTTATTATTGATTTTTATTTTTTAGTGTTTAACTCCGAATATAAAATATATTATTCTGAAGTAAATAGTTATAATAGTTATTAACAAATGATAATAATGTTCATTTTTTATTACCTATATTATACATGTATTATATTTGTACATATAGAAACTATTAGATAACTAAGTTATTTTTCCAAATATAGATCAAGTGATCTAGAAATTTCTTTTAGTTGATATACATAGTTTGGAAATCGATTGCAAGTCATCAATCATTTTAGATTTATTGAATTTTGAATTTTCAAAAATCGGAAATCGATAGGTAGGTACCAACTGAATCACTGCAATTGTAACGGTATAGACCTATAGTATATCAATATTTCTTTAAAATGAATAGGTACCTACCTAGTTAAATAAATGAAAAAAAATAATTAGGCTGAGAGTCCAATCTGATTTATATCCTAATATTACCTATAATATATTATCGAAAACTTGTAACAACAAAACGTTTTGATGTTATATCAGTAATACGAAAATGTGTACTACCAAATAGGGAATGGAGATGATCTACGAGATGTAAAAATATGATTATTTTGTTTCGATTTATTCTACCTATCAGCTATCAGTAATCAATATAATGTTTAAAAGTGTTGTCGATTTAAAAACTCAAGGTTAAAAAATTCAGTAAAATCATAGCCATGATACTCAAAGACTGCAATAGGTAGGTACCTACCTCTAAGCCTTAAGGTATGTATCAATGTTTCTACAGAGACTAGTCACTATACACACTACATTTGTAGTCAAATACAATTGTATAATTTTATAATATCTGTATTATTGTGTTATAAATTATTTAAATTAAAATACATTTTTAAATGTTGATAGATATAGGGATTTTAATATTAATATTAGACTACATATTTATACATAATATAGGTATATAATAAATCATAAATTGTGAAATCGCATTCATATAAACATTTATTATTTAGTTACCTATAGCTTTATAGGTAACCTTTAAAAAAAAATTGTTTTATGTTGTTTATTTTAAAATTTTAAATCCATAACGGGCATCGGCTCTCTTAATATTTTGGTCCAAGGCTATATTTCTATTAAGTTATAGTAGTTAGTATAGAAATTAAAATTATGTATGAACCAATGAATCTATTGCTTACATTCCCTAGCAATTATACATTTATACCTATCCGAGGAATTTGACCTGAATTTGATAGAACATATAATGTAATTTCACAATTATTTTTGATGCAATTATATATACCTACCTATAATTATATTTAATTTGTTATTTACACTGCTAATTAGGTAGGTATGTAAGGTTTTTAGATCCGCAAAGAACACTAGTATCAAATATTTTAATTTATTAAACAAATATACCTACTGAGGTGTACATATTATTGTCGAATACAAAATTATACTTATTATACACGTCAACCCATGAATTTAAGTCAATTGACAATTGATATATTTGATTTTGATGATGAAACATTGAAAACGAAATGAAATAGACTTTAAATCTTTAAATTCAATAATACTGAATAATTCATTGATCGTATTATGTAAATTATTGGAAAATCCATTACGGAATTATTCGTAAAACACAAATCAATGTATAGACATAAAAAATGAATATTTTAATAGTCATAAATTGTCTGGAGAAAACAATCGTATACTGTATCTATAATCTCATCACTTCTATTAGAATTCACTTACTTATACTGATCTAAATAAAATAAATATGTTTTATTCATCACACAGCATAATACATAATGTCTTTATTTTTTGTTTTTACAAAAATAATAATATGATAAAATATACCTAATACTTATGTTTTAGTTTTACTTTTATCTAATAAAAGAATTTTGAGCAGGTTTCATATAGTACATATCTATTTTACATTTCTAATTTCTAAATGTGAATTTGTAAAGTTATAAAAATTACATACCAGAAGCATTTTTTTTTTAAAAGATATACAAGATATTTAATTATAAGTAATTTATAATGCTTTTTGTGTATATCTTCAATAACTAATGTGAATTATTACTTGTATAATTATTTAATTATTATTTATAAATTTGCTATGACATACAATTTGTTTACTGCAAATACTAATTAAATTTTAGTATCTATACCTAATATACACAAAATATACATGTATCAAATTATCTTACAAAACTTTAAAAACATAAATATAATGTATAATAGATTTTAATTCTAATATTTCTATTCTCTAAACATTATTGTATTTTTTACAAGTCTTTAATTGTTTTAATTATGCTTAGGAGAATTTAGTTTTTCTAGCTCTTCATAGTTCATACTATCAAAGTAAATATATTCTAACTTCCTCGCTCTTAAAATTTCCAATAGTAATCATAGGTTTTTTTAATTACTTTTTGTAATTATTTAAATATATTTATAAACACTAAACAGTCTATCCCAGAGGTCTTTTATCACTCTCGGTAACTCTGTGCCAAATTATAATACTAAAATGTGGGATTTTTAACTGTAATAATGAAGAAAATTCTAATTGAATAGCATAAAGTTTCAATTTTTTTTTCAATAATTCAAAAATTAAAAAAAAATGTTGTTCATTTTTATTTCTTACATTTTCAAGATAGTAATTTATTATTATATATTTTTAAACAATGTAAAAAAATATTAGAATTGAATGAAAATTTTAAGCTATTAAGCCATTCAATTAAAATGTTCTTATTCATTACTGTCTAGAAAAAACGCATTTAAATATATTGATTTGCCATAGAGATACTAAGAGTAATGCGAGACTTTCGCGGGATGTAGCATCTAGGTACCTACTGCATGTAATACTGTATAATATATAATTATTTTATAATATCGTATCAGATACATGATATATAAACTTTATTCATGTATTATCATAATATTTATTTAATAAACAGGTCATTCTTTATTCAAATTGTGTATTGCGAAATGGTGATGGTTAGGCTTATTACATTAGGTATTAAGTACATTAGTCATTATCGACTTATATGGTAATAGATATACATAAAATAATATAGGTACTATTATAATATTAGACATTTACATAATACGCTTTCATTATTTGTAATTTACTCATTAATTATTATCTAACAACTAGTTATTTTTTTGAAATTCAAAAAATAATATTTGTAGATACTCCGCAAGGTATAGATATATTTGAAACTTTCCGCCTGGATGTATTCGTTATTGTATACGTATTAATATTATATATTTATTTTTACTGAAGATTCTATAGCGCCAATATAATGTTCTTTAGATTGGGTTATGTTAATAATGTTGTTTAAAAAATGACGTGCTATTAATATTTTAAGTTTGACAACATTCAATTGACCGACAATTAGTATTCACCTAAATTTGTTTAAATTATAATAAATATAAATACAATTACATAACATTTATTGAAAACGTCCAACTTTCCAAGTGTAAATTAAATAATTAAAAATATTACTTTTAATGACTAAACGGCTATTAGAACATTTAAAAAATGTTTCTTATGAATAAATTACAAACATTTGAAAACATTTGAAAAAAATATCTTATTTTCACTTTGGTGGCTTAATATAGCTTTTGAGAACATAAATGACAAAGAAAGAATACATAGATATTATGTGACTTATTATTTGCAAAAATTAGTTCATCTTGTACTACTAAAATAGTAATATACTTAATAAAAACATATACTTAACCTAACATATAGGCAGGTCAAATAAGTGCATGCAGAATGAAATTCCAATTGGTGCAATATAGAAATTCAAAGGAGAGATTAATGTTTATTTTGGTATACCTTATAATTATCTCTATTCTAATACATCAATATACACCAGTATTACATCAAATTAACACTTTTTTTTAATTCAAAAATATTTTTTAATCTATATCATATTATGCCATATTATGCATAGTATTAAATTACATACTCTTAACAACACTCAGCGGGGCAATGACACTTTAAGCCACGCTTCCCCTGTTCAGCAGTTCCCTTAAAACAATAGGCTGACAAGACTTAATCATTACTTATTTTTATTGTATGCAACGATCGAATGATTTCATTTTATTGAATTCAAATTTAACACAATGATGAGGTAACATGACACTTACTATAGTTATAGCAAAGGTGACTCCCCATTTTTATATTTTATATTTATTGATTGTAAATTTTGTAACTAATAGAAAATCCGCAAAACTATTTGGAGTAGAAAATTTGTTCCCATTGCCAACATTGAGGAAAAATTAAAATTGTAATACAATGTTTCTCATAAGATGTAGGTATTAATAAGGGTACTTAAAAATTAAAATTTATTGATAACCCTTCGAATATTTTTATACATAAGTGTTTAAATTGCAGTTTAAAGTTCAAATATTGACAATATTGGATAATTAAACGAACGATAACGATTTTTCTCCAACAAGTTAAATTAGGCATTTTTAGTAAGTCAATTGATATTAACACTATTATTTTCAGTTTTTGTAACCTTGTATAATCGCGAACTTCGTGAGGCAGTAATTTAAAAACAAATGATTTTCGCCAATTTGTTTTTGGATCATCATTCTTAAAAAGTTGATTTACTTAAATTGACAAAGTTTACTTGGGTTGGTGTCGTGATGACGTGGTGTTGCATAGCAAATCGAGTGATATTTTCGTTTTTAATTATCCGAGCGAGCGAGTGCGCACCCCGCTTGGTGACTTGGTACAACAAAAATGCACTTTATTTATCTTGTGGCTAACTTGAGGAGGTGTTGCATAAAAAATTGAAGGATATTTTCATTTTTAAATGTACGATGAGCGCAAAAAAAATTAAAAATTCACATAAGTGCTATAGGTTATAAAAAAGTGCAGAAAATCAATTTTTGTATGAGGTAATCAACCCTGCTCATCAAGAAACGTAAGGTACTACTACACCACACTTGAAGTATCTCGATAATAAACATACTGGGTATAAGGATTATAATGTAAACTGAAAATTTTGATCAGCTGTAATTTTAAAACTATTGATTTCCGTTAATTTTTTTTTGCACCATTATTCTTAAAACGTTGATTTACCTAAGTTTCTAAAAAAAAAATTAAAAATTTGCGTGTACGCTAAACTAGATTTGTTTCAATATTTTTTTAAGTGTACATTAAATAATTCACGTCGATATATAGGAAACTGATTGATCGTCTTACTTTTATTTTGTCTGATAAAAATTTATTCATGACAACTTTTATCGATTGTGTTCATTAGTTCCTTTTCATTGTAATTTTCAAAAATTTCATCATTAAGGGATAGATAATTAAAAGAATACCTAGGTCCTAGGTACATGATAATACAACAAGACCACGGTTGAACTTGGTTTTTTAAAATTTAAACCGCAATGAAATCGAAATTTAAACCCATTTTTCTTTTTCACTCGACATACATAATATACTCACATGATATCGCGTTCGTAATTGCGTTTACGTAGTAAGTAGGAGTACCTAAGTAGTAAGTATTAAAAAATATTAATTGAGAATATAATATGTATGCTCAAACTCAATGCTATACACAGTAGTCTTGGGTTGAATTCAATGCTAGACCTTTAAAATGTGTGTCATTTTTGTAATGTACGCATTATCGATCAGCTTCGATCAGATCTTGGGAATCAACTCACTGCGCGATCAGCAAGAGGCTTGTTTTATATATTTTGATTTGTGCAGCCGTACAGATTGCAAATAGACTCGGCAATACCTTGATATTTTAGGTGATAGGTGGGTAAGTACATGATGGTAAGAGTTTTATTACAATGGTGATCATTGTAAAACATCAAAACACTAAAAACGCATCTTACGTCGTCGGGTCGGTCTCGCCACACACGGCGGGAGAACAGTCATTTTATTATTATTATTTACTATTGTTGTTGCTGCGTGCGTGTATAGTGTGTAATGTGTATACTCTGTGGTGTATATGTAGCATAACATTATGTATAGGTATAATACGACGTGGCCGTGCAGGTAGTACGTTTCCGATCGCTTCAGTCGAAATATTATTATCTCGGCGTACACCTGTCGTCGTTGCCCCGAGATGGCGGTACCTACTTGACGTTTGGTAAATCGCGCACCGCCCGACTAGCCGCCGCCGCCCGAAAACATTCGTGAACATCTCTCGACCAGTCGTGGGACCGGTTGATAGTCGCAGACCGCAGTCCCGTGTTCATTGTGCCGGTAGACGCTGTACCGGACGCAAGTCGTGTTGCTCGTAAACCCGTCTGCGCGATAATGTCGCCAATAATAATCACGACCATCGCCGTCCTGCTCGCGCTCTTGTCCATCATCCCGTCAACACGGGTGAGTATCTCGACACGCATCTGTAGTTTACCTTTTACGCACTGGTTAACGATTTATTTCTTTTAAATATTAACTTGAACTTATTTATTCGGAAAATCGTCGACTGTGCGTAGGTATGTTATACATCGTTTTCATAATATATTAGATATGCGCGTACACTATCTTTCGACGTGTTTCTGATCGCGCCTCCCTCGTGCCATGCTAGATTAGCTGCAGGTACACCTCTACCTGTCTACTGCACCGATTCTCAATCTATGGCTTGTTTGACCCGCTCTGCATACTTAATAAATAATAATTTAATTAGGAATTAGTTTTACTATTTTACTGCCAATAGCCATGTACGTATTATAATAAATACCTACACACACAATTAATGCAAACAAAACGCGATAATACAAGGTAATTACATACATAGGTGGTATCGTAGTTAGGATGATGCTGTACAGCATATACTCTAATTCTATAGATATTATAGATTGTTTATCTCAAGAATTTGTGATCGTATAGCTGTTGAGCATAATATTTTTAATTATCGATGAAACCACAAGGGTTTAAAGTCAATCGATTCGCTCTCAGCTTATTCATAATAACAATCGTCTCGTGCTTATTGATTTTAAATCCTTACGTTCTGGGTGTTCTGACCTAGGCCCTATAGAGGAAAGGCAAAAGCCTGTTAGCTATTCTTTTTCTCCTTTTAAAATGTTCTTAACTACTACTCGTATATTTAGTATAATATTTTTTTTAGGTACCTGCTATTCCTACACAGTTTAGGACATTTAGGTATTGTTTTGAATTCCATATTTGTTTAACTATTCACGTGTTATAGTTCTTTATTCATATGCACTTGCTATTATACGTATATAATCATATAAACGTTTATGGATAAATTTTAAAAGGTAATATTCACCGTTTATTCGACTACAAAAATTTAAAAATTGTTACCTTAGTTTATTATTGAATTCACTAAAATATGGTTAGGTATTCATGTAATCGTAAATTAATTGATTTATATTTCCATACAAATTTAAAACAATTAAATTCATAATTTTTTAAGATTTTTCTATTTATTTTTCTACATTTGTACAAAAATTTAATTTTAATTTTATAACAAAATGGTTATGCAAGTCAGTACCTACCTATCACCTATCCTATCATCAAATTTAATATCTCTATACCCATATGTATAAGTATAATATATTGTACATAATATAAATCTATATTATAATGTATATTTTATTTTATTATTGGGTTTAAATTTAAAAAACACAAATATGTATACAGTAACAATGTAATAAGTACATATGTCATGCATTCCTCATTTAATAAATCGGCAGTTATATTTTGATATCAAATTTAAAATTACCACATTTATATGCGATCTTTAAAAATTCTTACCCACTTAATGTTAACATTGTTAATTAATATAATTTTTGTAGACAATTAGGAGTTTAAAAAATATAAATTGTTTTAATTTGAAAATATTTATATGTGATTATTAAAATAATAAAGCCTAAAGTAATCTTGAAATCTTAAAAATGCTAGTTTTAATACACCAATCACAAATTTAATCCATCATTCGTATCATATTAGTTATTTAGATGTACCTACCCATTACATGTTGCATGTTATATTATTGTAAAGTACCTATTATACCTATCTAGTATCTTAAAATATATTCTAATAAAAAAAAACATTGGTATATTAACTCGGTTTTATAGAAAAATTGTTTATTAGTATTTTGAATAAGATCTTTGGTTCTTGAATAACTTGAATTTTTGATACCTTAATCAAAAAATAGAATATTCTGAGAATAGCGAAATGTCAACAATACAGTATACATTCTATATAGATTACTTTTTGTAAACAAATAATTATTATGCTTAAGAAATCAGTGTTGTTACTTGTTAACTCTGCAAAATGGTTTTAATATATGAAATGTATGTGTTTTTTTTTACGTTTTTGATAAAACCCATAATTGAATGTTTATTTTATATATTTTTTTTACAAAAATATTTATTATATAGTATATTAACGTAATAATCTTGTATAAGTATACTGGGTGATCTATTTAACATAAAACACTCATCTTATTTATTTTACATAATTTTAAGTATACATTTTTTACTTTTTTAAACGAAAACATGCATTTTTAATTGCTTATTCTAAAATAGAATAGGTTTTAAAATACTTATATATTGTAAAAAAAATCGAATTTCATATGCTTATAAGTTATAAGTATTTAAAATGTTAATAGGCAAAATATAAAATTATACAAAATTGGATTTTTATAAATTGAAATATTCTAATTAATATTCTGTTTCAGATATAAAATTAAAAATATATTTTGTTACCAAAAGTTATCAAAAAGCTTACAAAATGATAACGATAAAAATAGATAATAATAGAAAAATAATTTTTTCTTATTACGTTATTTTGTAACTTTGCAAGGAATTAAAATTATATAAAAAAATATTTTTAAAACATAAGTGTTTTATAAAATAATAATTATTTTTTTATATTAAAAAGATCACACCGTATAGTTTAACAAAACTATAATAATTCTGAATTCATAATAATATGAACGTGCGAATCTAAGAGCGTTTTAAATACCTACGTATCATTTAAATAATTTTGTGATCATTATTTATAATTTGTATTTTGTTTTATCTAAATTAAAATAAATTAAATCAATTGCATATTTTAATTGCATGTACTTTTTTTAATACTGCAAGGCGAAACTAGATATTTTTGTAATTGTTAATATAACATTAACTTTAACGGTGTTATAGAATTTTAAAATTATTGAAAGCATATTAAACAAAATGAGTTTTGTCTTAACAATGACCATTATTATAGGTTTTAAGGTATGGGTATTGCTGTATAGGCGTATTGTTTCTACAACTATATATAATATAGATATTATAGGTATCCACTATAATTATAAGATATATATTTTAAAATGGATATTTGTGTAATGATATTTGAATATTATTATTATTTACAAAACTAAATACCATATAATAGAATATAAATGCCGTGGAAAATATATGAGCTATAGTTTCTTTCCCTAAATCATGTATTCATGTGCTTACGTATTATGTTTGAACCTACAAAGAAAACTCATCATATTATTATGTAATTTAGTAGCTTATTTGGTAATTAAATATGTTTGCATGTAAACTTTTTTTAATTTTAAACTTAACATTTTTAGTACACCGAATTAAATGAATTAAATGTATATTATTTAGACATATACAGTGCTAACTACCTAGTTATTAATATTCAAAATTAAATGTATGAAACAAAGTTAAAAATTTAGAAATATGTAAACAATTTTAGTAATAATAATTAATAATTAACCAAAATAAATATTTATATATTATACTATATTTATAATATAATAGTCAATTACCTCAACTACACAATTCTAAAGAAGCAATTTACATATTAAAATGTTTATTGGTAATTTGAAAATTAAAACGGTATTGTGATAATCATTTACTATCCGATCATACTGTTATATGTTCAAAGTATAATTTTCATAAATTATATATGCTTTGTAATATTATTATAATCTATTTTTTTAAATTTATTTATGTTTTAAGCGTGTGCAATTAATTTTTGTAATGCATTGTATAGATTATTCATGGTTAAAACATTTTTATGAAAATATATAAAACAAATAAAAATATGATTTTGGTTGTAATTACTCACATTTTTAAAGATACAGATAATTTAAATTTCACTACACACCGTAATTATATTCTTCACTGTGGTATATTACGCACATTAGTTAGGGTGCATATGTATTTTATATTTTTATTTGGACTGTTTTTAAATATTTTTTTATATATATCAGGCTAATGATACTTGCATATGGTACGGTGAATGCGAAAAAATAGACGCATTCCGTGTACTTAATTGCCGTTATAATGGACCCCCAAAACCGATGACCGACCCCAATTCTATAGATGTTCTTAAAACGTGGTGCCCTGATTTCATACAAGATAATTCAAAAGGTAAGTGGATGTTTTCTAATTATTTTTATTTTTTTAAATATTTAATTTATTATTTGAATTTATTTACCAAAATTTGAATAACATTTATGCCATAATGTATTATTTAAATAATATTGTCATTTTTAATGTGTAAAATTGTAAATACCTACTTAAAAAATGATAGTTATATATATAGACGTCATAGATAATAATATTTTTCTAGGTAAACCATTTATATATAGGTAATGTGGTTGTTGTATTTACTGACAAAATAAAATAATACCTACGAAAAAAATTTTTCTTACAGTAAAAAAAATAAAAACGATTAAGAATATGCGAATAATAAAAAAACCTTGTAACAAATAACTTAAGTTCATATGTATAAAATAAAAGTATAAACAATGAGACAATTTTTATTTGTATTGTATGTATCTTATGTATGATTAATTTATTAGATTCTATCTTTATAGTTTATGCACAATCAAAAAAAAAAATGAATACTCACTTAAAAATATTTTTATCTAATTAATTACCTGTATATACTATATAATACATAAGTATTGATTTGTTTGAAGATTTTTTAATTAGCTATATTTTATATTTAAACAAAATAAAAATATCATTAAATAAATTATACTCAAATATTAGTTATTTTTAATGTGGGTATCTATATACTTCAATGAAATTAATGAATTTATGCAGTTAAGTAATACAATATTACTTAATGAGTAATGAGTAATGACCTATTAAATATTCAGGTTAGTTTTAAACACTTTTTTATTAAACCAGTTACTCTTTTATAATAATGAATAACTATACAGAGGTACCTAATTGAGTTATTTCATAATAAATTGAAAGTTTAAGGTAAATTAATGCTTTAAAAGGCTTAATTTAACAATTTTTTGCTTCGGTTTTATGCTTGTACAAATAAATATAAATAAGTTTGAAATTACTGCTGTACACTACAAATAAATTAAATAAAATATTGTTGTATTACGGAGTATACCTAGGTGGAACAACGTTGGTTGAAAAATATACCCTTTGTCCTCGGCAAATCCAATTATCATTAAATACCTCAAACTTGTTTAAAATTCATCTCGTACCCTTAAGAAAAAAAAAGTATTTTTATTTTATGGATATTATTAAACGGGTAGTCCAAAGTATAAGTAAAATATCATTTATATATATAAGTGGCCTTCAATAAAAACATGTATATTTTATTTTACTTTATTATAAAATATATAAGTGTAAGTATTAATTGAGTTAGGCCATTAGGGTTTTATTTTACATTTTTACATACAACATTAAACTATATATAATATTATTTAATATGTTCAAGATATGAATAGTAAAATTTATAAACCGATAAATTAATTTAATAAAATTACGAGGACTATTAAAAATCATTTGAATTTAAAGGTGTTAAACACTTTGTATTATTAAATTTTTTTTCAAATTTTATTGGTTGTATTTAATAAAAATCAATAATTAATTATTATTATTTTTAGTTCACTCGAGAATAAGCTTTATAAGAAAATATTTGTAAGCACTTTAGATTTTGAATTAAATTTAAAATTATAGTTTAAAGAACACGCTTGTCCCTAACTATAGGTAATTTATATATGGTCAGTTTAGAATGAAATAATTAAATCTTATTACAATAAAATTGTCTTGTATACCTATATAGTTTAAAATCGTATAGATTATATCATAAACCTTATATTTATTTAGTACATATGTCATTGTAAGTATTTAAATATGTATGTATAAAATATGTATTATATATAAAATGTATATTAAGTAGATAGGTTATACCTACCTATCGAATTTAATTTTTATATACTCACTTGTTGTTTATATGACATAAATACTGCAATATAAATCCTATCTATAATTCAAGGCTAACATTTAAGTATTTAACATATTTTAATATTTTAAAATAATTCAAATTGTATTATTACTATATAATATATATTATGCGTACCAATAACAAAATAATTTTCATTGTAGTCTACTAGTTTATGATCTTTCAAAATATACAAAAGAAAAAAATTGTGACAAATTCTAAAACATTTATTAGAATCACATAGTACTGACAATTCAGTATATTAAAATCATAAGTATACCTATTAATTTACTTTTACTTTAATCATGAAATTAAAAATCCTTAAAATACTTAAAATTGTTAACTCGATAATATTTACTGGATAAAGCAGAAATAGTTATTGCAATTTCAGACAAATAAAATTAAATATCTCGTATTTATTCTTGGAAATATAATTTATTAAAAATGTCGAGTTTGTAAATATATAGTTATACTTATAAACATTTATTATATATTAATATGCATATTAAAGTATTGTATTATTGTCTTTTCAAAATTTTCCATTGAAAACTATCTTATAATGATAAATGAATAAATTTTAACTAAAATAACCTATTTAAATGGTAATATATTATTATAATTGATGTTGAAAAATGTTTATAAAATTATTTTGATTATAACTGATTAAATCCTTGTTAATTAGTATATATGTACATAAATATCCAACTAAAGTAGGCGTCATAGAAATTGACACTCTACAATTAATTAACATCATAGGTTTTGTCTGTATGCAAACACTGGCCAGTACTGACTGTGCCATCTATAGACTTTATGGGACACGTGTTTGTTTATCAACATCGAGATACATGTCCACAAGGATTATAGACTCAAGTCGCAAGTCTACATAATAGTTATTCATAGGTAATGCATAATATGCTCAAGCACTTGTATTTTTTGATTAAAATACATAATTACATACCCAATGTCAATGTTATGTTTTAATTTATTTTGAATTTATGCATCGTTTAAATCGTATAATATTTAACTTAAAAAAAAAATAGAACGACTAACGAAAATACTTCTTAACAACATTAAAGTAAAATGTTATTATTGGAAAACATTATTAACTATTTTGAATTGGTTCTTTATTAAAAGGATAATCTAATTAGTTATTGTTTCGTTATATTTGTATTTTAAAATTTTTAACTGAAGTATGTATTAAATCATTAATGTTTTGATATTTGATAAATAGTAACTAGGATTATTATAAGAATCTTAAGATGTTATGGACGATATCTAAATATGTTTAATGATTATTGATTTATAACAAATATTAACACTGATTTAATTTGAGTACCTATACCTACTTATTTTTACGATCATAATATAAAATATATACTCGTACTTTATCGGCTTTAATGATTTATCCATATACTTGGATAGTTAATATTACGCAGTAAAATATTATAATCTTGGAACAAATGCCATTTTAGATTGTACCTATATTTTCCCTATTTTAAAATTGATTTACATAATTTGAAATTATTTCTAATTATTTTTAAAAATCAGTTTTTTTGTATTTGTCTATAATTAATAAAAATGTGATTTAACATTGATATATATTAATATGTTATATGGTCTCCATGGACTCATTTGTTGGGAGATGATCCGAAAATTGAAGAGACATACACTTATAAATTCTGTGTTATAAAATATTATAAAAAATATACTTTTATTTTTATTTATAAAAATATTTTAAAAGGATATCGTATACAGGACGATTCTTTAAACACGTACCACTCATTATTTCAAAATCTATGAACGTTTTTGAAAAAAAAAATTGATATAATTTCCAGTCAAAATAAAAATCTTTTTTTAAAAAAAATATTTGTATTTGTTATATTATTTTTTTAAGTTTCTTTTACTTTTTTGACGACAACGTACATTTTTAATTCCATATTTTAAGGGCGAATAAAAAAAAAATTAAATTATTATTTAATAATTTAAAAAAAAATTGTTTGAAGTATTACAATAAATAAAATCAAAATTTTGGACGATTCGTTTATAAAGTTTAGGTAGTCGGCAGGTAGTCTGAGTGGAATGGTATAGGAATACCCGGAAAATGTTAGACTAAAGTCTAACCTACTACTCCGATCATCTAAACTTTGAATACTAATAAAGTAATAACTAATAAATTACTCTAGTTCGAATTTCGATATTTATGTATCGAAATACTCTAAAAAATATAAATACTTTAGAATATGAAATTAAAAATATATGTTCTCATTCAAAAAATTAACAAACATAACCACCAGTTCATATCGCCTTAATTTCTCTGTTTATAAATCTCCCTGCACTTTCGATTAACGTTTTGTAATGTATTATTTTTGTCTTCGTTCTTGATTTAAATATAGTGGCATATATGTTATATATATTTATTTTTCACCAGTGGTGTGGCTATAATTTTTTTTTTTTTTTGATTATTTACATAACATATTATATTACTAGTTATAATTTATATTTTGTATTGTTTTAAATGTTTTAATAGACGGACAAACTCTTAATACATGTTGTGGGGTCGATCAGCTTTTAACATTGAGCTCAAGTATTGTACAGGCTGCAAACTTCTTACATAGATGTCCGTCGTGTATGAGAACGTTTGGAAGATTTATTTGTGAATTGGTTTGTTCGCCAATTCAGAGCCAATTTATGAACGTAACCAAATTGACGAAAACAGGTAAGTGCAGTTTTAAGATGATAACAATTTTCTTACCACAAAATTTTACATGAACTCATGAGTTGATCGTATAGATGTTGAATACAATTTTCATTGAATCTCAAAGATTGCGAAATTCGTCGTTGATTATTGTTATGAACAACAACTGCGCCATTTATGTTTCATAACCACGTATTATATAAATATTGTATCTAGGTACTTCGATACGAGAGTTGGATTTTTACATTTCCGATTCGTACATGCAAGGCGTTTACGATTCGTGTAAATCCGTGTCAAACCCGGCTACTGGTGAATTAGCAATGGATGTTATATGTTCAGGAGCAATAGGCTGTTCTGCACATAAGTAAGTGTGAATATAGTGGTACAAATTTTGGATAAACCAGCTTATTATAATACAAGCATCATAGCTATTCAATGTTTATTGAATGCTACGATAATATTGAGTTTATAAATTCCTGCTGCTTAGTGGTGTACATTATATATTTATATTTTTTAAGGTGGTTTCGATTCTTGGGAAAAAATCCATATCTAGGTTTCATCATAAATTACATACCAGTTGTAAAAACTGATAATCCTCAACAATTTGTAGGCCCAGTAATACCGTGTAATCAACCGGTCGATGTGAGTAATGTATAATTATTATACATTTATACATAATAACATGCTATTAAACATTTTAACTTTCAGAATAAAACTACTGCTTGTAGCTGTATGGACTGTGAAGAAAGTTGTCCATTGCCGGATAAAATTCAAGAAACTCAGAAATTAGTCAATGTAGCAGGTATTGAAATTATAACTATGTCATCGGCAATTTTATTTTGTTTCATAATGTCAATATTTACTGGATTCGTGTGTTTTAAAGGTAATTTTATGACCACCTATTAGCTATATTCTCAAAAAAACATATAAAATAATAAGAAAGAATTATTATTAATATAATTTTATGTTCATTTTCAAACGTTTCAGATGTACTAATGAACGGAAAGAAGAAAAAAAACGATAAACATAAATATATAGTTGCAGAACATACTAAAGCAAAACATAAAAATATATTGGAAACAGTTTTTTATAAAATTGGAAAATGTAAGTAAAAATAAATAACAGCGTATTTATAGTTACAATTTATTCACTTAAGTAAAATAATATAAGTTGTATTTAGAGTTATTTTTTAATTTTTTAAATTTGATTATTTGTAAATTACTTATTATAATTATAGACTTCGCGAATAGATCACATATTTCTCTTATGATGTCAGTGTGTCTGATAACCACATTAAGTCATGGTATTCACTACATAAAGATCACAATCGATCCAGTAGATTTATGGTCATCTCCGAATAGTCAATGTCGACAAGAGCGTGAATATTTCAATACAAATTTTAAGCCATTTTTCCGAACCACACAAGTCATTATCGTACCAAACGGAATTCGAGATGTAAATTTATTTCAAAAATCAACTTATCAATATTAAACAAACGAATGTATTTAATATTTTAGGTGCTCTATAATACCTCTGAAGGTTCGTATACATTTGGACCAGTGTTCAACCGTACATTCTTGCTGGAAGTTCTAAAATTACAACAGCAAATTGAAGCCGTAAGTTATTAGAATGACGTATTGACGTTAATATTATATCATGATATTGTATATACACATTTAATACATAATATTATATTTTTCATCAATAGTTAGGCAGCCCACATAACGGGCTAGAAAAAGTGTGTTTCGCACCACTTGTATCTAAATTCAAAGGTTCACCAAATGTTTCGGATTGTGTTGTTCAAAGTGTTTGGGGCTATTTTGGAAACAAACATTACAAACTCAACCGACCTCCTAACTCTGACAAATACCTTGATACATTAAAAATGTGTTTTCAGTAAGTGGAATATTTAGGTATTTTAATTATTAATAATTTTTTCGTTAATATGCTTTATTATCTACGTAATACATCTATAAAAAAAAAATATTTAATTCATGATATTTACATTTTTTATCTATTTGATAGTATTTGAAGTTATGTATGTATAAAAATAAACACCAAACTCATCTCATATAATATTTATTTTATCCCTTCTTAAAGAATTTTTTTTTAAATAGTTCTTCTATATAAGATATAACTCCATACTTCCAATTTCATTCGATTCCCGCTATTTATGTATGTTTTTGACTAATTTGGGATCATGATATTAAAGTAAAGCGTCTATAAGTTCGCCAAAGACGCAAATACCTCTACATTATTTTGAATACAAAATTTAAAGATCAGTTTTAAAAACAAATTAATTCTTCATATTTTTAAATGATCTTACGTATAGACACAATTAATGTTTGATATTTGAACGGGGAAAGCTATGCTTAGGTCCATACCCGGACTCTAATGAGGCTTTTCTGGTATTTATAAAAACCCCTAAAAAAATATTTTTAATGTTTAAATTCTTTAGGTTTTTTTTTAAGTGGAGGATTTTTTATATATGGGAGCATCAAAATCTGCAAATTTACAAAAAAATCTTATCTTTCTAATCAGTAACAACCCGCTTAATAAAAGGTGTAACTTCTTACGTTTCAAATAATGCTTTATATTTTACACTCATATTCGCATATAAACGTCATCTCTTAGATAGCGCCATCCATATACTCATAAAAAAAAAACAACACTGATAATTATTCCGCCCAGACGTTTAGCCTGTTGCCGGAGCAATTAGATATTTCTGATGATCAAACATAATTTTTAAAAAGTGTCACCGCTGAGTGACTTTATATTTTTTTCCCTAGTCAAACTGTAATAATAATTATTGGCACATACTCGTACGCTTATTGTAAAACATAACAATCTATATATATTATTACGAGTATAGTGTATTTTTAATTAAAAATTTCATACATCATTAATAGTTAAATTATTTATTAAATATATTATTCATTGATTAAAAAATAATCGTAATTATCATTATTTTTACAGGAATCCGTATAATCCCCTTTGTTTAGCACCTTACGGAGGTCCAGTTGATCCATCTGTTGCTCTGGGAGGTTTTTCCAATTCTAGTGAACCGATAACCAAAATATCTCCTTATGAAAAAGCGACATCGCTTTTATTAACATTTGTACTGAACAATCACAACAGCAAACCGTTGCTGAAAGATGCACTTGAATGGGAAAACAAGTATAGTGATCTGTATTATGTTATTGTAAAATTTCCAAAAATTGTGTGTAAAACGTGCGTATTTAATAGATTTTTGGATTTTATGAAGAACTGGACTAGAGTTTCGAAACCATCTTACATGGATGTAGCTTATTATTCAGAACGTTCGGTAGAAGATGAGTTGGACAGAGAATCTCATTCAGATGTGTCTACAATAGCCATAAGTTATTTAGTCATGTTCTTGTATATAGTTTTTACTCTTGGTTGGAGTAAAATCATATTAAGTTTTTTTGGAATAGTAATCGTTATATCATCTGTCGTTTGTTCGGTCGGTTTTTACGGTCTAATCGGTGTACCGCTGTCATTGATCGTACTAGAGGTAATATACTACATATATAATTATATTATTTGGTTATTTACGTTTTTATTAATTCTCGTATTAAAAAATATCTTATTGTGTTCATTTAATCAGGTCATACCTTTTATTGTTCTTGCTGTTGGAGTTGACAATATTTTCTTAATCATTCGAACATATCAACAAATGGATGTGAAAGAAGACGAACTGATTCCTGATTACATCGGTCGTGTTTTAAGCAAAATTGGACCGTCGATTTTCATCACTACTCTCGCAGAAATTACATGTTTCTTTATCGGCAGTTTGTCAGATATGCCTGTTGTTAGGTCTTTTGCATTATATGCCGCAATGGCTTTAGTGTTCAATTTTTTGTTACAGATGTCTTGTTTTGTAGGATTATTAGCATTGGATGCTAAACGAGTAAGTACCTACTTCATTTTAATAATATATAAGCCTTTATTACTGATTGATAATCGAATATTTTTCTAAGTTCTTGTACCTACTAATACGTGTTTATTATTTCGTGAATTTAGAAAACAGTTAAGCAAGAAATTAAAAAACAAAGTTTAGTGTATACTACGTTTCAAAAATTGTACGTTCCAACTTTAATGAACAAATGTGTTAGACCATTGATTGTATTATTATTTAGTGCTTGGCTTTGTATGAGTATTGTGGTTATTCCGAAAATTGACGTGGGTCTGGATATTGAACTAACTATGACCCATGATTCGTATGTGCTTAAATATTTCAAAGTAAAGTACCTGCTAACGTTAATTACTATGAACTAATAATTTAATTAAATATTTATTGTTTGTAATAGTTTATGAAACGTTACTTTTCAACTGGACCTCCTGTTTATTTTGTGGTCACCGACGGGTTGAATTTGACTGATGTCAATGACCAAAATCTTCTCTGTGGTGGTACTTATTGTGACCCGTATTCAATCACTAATCAAATCTACAGAGCTTCAAAGACGGCAAATTTGTAAATTATTAATGCAATTATTTAATTGGATATTGTCTAATTTAAATTTTATTAATTTTTATATAGAACTTATATAAACAGGCCTTCAACCTCGTGGATTGACGATTATTTCGATTGGGCTGATCTTTCGAGTTGCTGTAAAGTTACTGAGAATGATAGTTTTTGTCCGCACAATAGTGATGATATATTTAACTGTAGAAGCTGTAATATCATTAAAAATGATTGGGGTCGACCAAATGTTCAAAATTTTTCAAAGTTTTTACCATATTTCCTCCAAGATAGTCCAGATCGAACGTGTTCAAAAGCTGGGCATGCTGCTTATAGTGATGTAATTATATAATTATTTATTTATATAATGACAATATCTAATTATTAGTTCATTTTTTGTATTCATTAATCGTATTAATGCATTTATTTAACAAATATGTTAGGCTATTTCTTTGAAAAATAATTCAACTGGACCTAATTATTTTATGACTTTTCACACTGTATTAAAAACATCCAAAGATTATTATGAAGCAATGCGTTCTGCTAGATCAATAGCAAATAATATGACTAAAACAATCAGAAGCAAAAATCCAAACACAACCACTACTGTGTTCCCATATAGGTTAGTATTGGCTTATTATCAACATTTTTTATTATAATACCTATTAATTTATTATTATATTTACAGTGTTTTTTATGTGTTCTATGAACAATACTTAACTATATGGCAGGTGTGTGTTCAACATTTAGTTTTGTCATTAGTAATGGTAACATTTGTAATGTGGACGTTTACTAATTTAAAAAAATCTTCAGCTTTTATTCTTCTAATAATTAATACAATGATTACAGTAGACTTGTTAGCGTTTATGTACTATTTAGATATTTCTCTTAATGCGATATCATTGGTAAACATTGTAATGGTAAGTTGTATAGCAGCTTAAACATACCTAATCTAATTTAATATATTTTAAAATCATATCTTTATTTTTAGTCAATAGGAATAATGGTTGAATTTTGTGGACATATAATTTTTCATAATGCAAAATCAGTTATTTCTTGTCCAATTCAACGTGCCACTCATTCTTGTGTAGAAGTCGGAAGTTCGGTAAATACATAAATTATAAATTATATACCTATATCTCTAATCTACCTACCTACCTACTTTATGTATAATATACATTATATATAGGTACTATACATATATGTTTATGAACTATTTTTATGTATATTTAATGAGTAAAATGTGTTGTATTGAATATAAAAATGCTGAATATGTTAGATGTATATTATGTGAATTAATATAATCTATTTAGATTATAGATACATATTATTTATTAATAGGTGTTCTCCGGAATTACTTTAACAAAATTTGCTGGTCTTGCTGTACTTGGTTTTGCTAACACACCAGTGTTTAAAATTTTTTACTATAGAATGTACATGGGTATTGTTATTATTGCTGCCTTGCATAGTTTAGTTTTCCTACCAGTTTTACTGAGCTACAAAGGTATTTTGAACTAATTATTTATATTTTGTAATTTTTATAAATAAATTATACGTTTTAAATGTAATTTAATGTTTTAGGTGTACATTATGTTCTAGTAGAAAAGACTGATAGTTCTAAGAAAAAAACTAAAAGTTGTAAGTTGCAACTATTAGAAGTGAATGTGCTTTGATGAAAGAAAAATATCAAAATGTACCTAATCACTTGTTTATTTTTAAGTAGCTAAAAATCAGTACTACTTTTATTTTTTCTTATTTGTTGGTATTTTCAAGTTTTTTTTATTTAGTTGTCTATTATTGTTAATGAAAACTTGTGTTAAGTATTTATTATTATGTTTTTACAGATAATCAAAACATTTTAATTTACTGATGTTAAAAAAAAACAATCTGTGATAAATTTTTATAATTTTTTATTTTAGAATAATGCAATTTTAGGACTTGAAATGTTAACTGTGTTATAAATTAGTATATTATGTCTATGATCATCATCCATAACTTTATTTGATTTGTTTTAAATAGGAAATTTTTAGTTTGTTTATTATTAAATAATAATAATAATAAATAAATAAATTATTATTAAATCATATAATTTATTTAGTTTTAATCATGGTTATCTACATAGGATAATTATGATTCTAATATAATTAAATTATAATCTCATAACATTGCGTTTATTAATAACTTTATTAGTATTACAACTTGTATGATAAACTATTTTTGTATTCCTATAATAATATTAGACATAATTATTACAAAAAAAAAAAAACAATAACAAAAACTATGAAAATTTTAGTTTAAAATTATGAATTTCATATAAAATATGGCACTTATTAAAAAAAAAAAAAAGGATGTAAGTTTAAACAATGAACTATAGGAGTTAATCAAACTAAGTTAATTGTAATATTATATATCCTATTTGGATGAATTGTATATATATATTTAAATTATTTGGGAAAGCTTATTATTTATAATATATATGTCATATAAAGTATACTTATTTATTTATTATTATTTTTATTACATTAGTTTATATATAAATTTATTTTGTATCAACTGAAAAGGGATTGAAGTATAAAATATGTAAAAATATTTAATGTGATAGCTTGTTCCTATTGTGTCTTCTTCTTCATTGTGGGTTTCAAAATTGTATTTATAACTTTATAAGACGTAACAATTTAACTAGGAAAATGTAATATTTTTATTATACTTCTTTAAAAATAAATTATAGATCAAATTTGTGTATAAAATTTAATCAGTTTGTTTCTTTTTTTAAATTATAAATTAAAAATTGTCAAAGCTTAAAGAATGTTTTTGAAAAAAAAACTCTACTGTAAGTTATTTCTTATTACTCATAGTTTGAGTTAACAATTAGACGGACTAAACTTTATTTTACATACCTATCTGCAATAATGTTTTGAAAACATAATTTTTAAGAAAAACATGAAGAGATCAAAACCAAAAATGCTTCGTTTTAAAAATTATGTATGAATAATAAACTATAATGAATGAATACATTCTATTAACTTTGAGAACATGAATCAAGAGTTCACATTCCCTATAAATTTAAAAATACAGTATAGGTACTAAATTAATAATTTAAGAATACCAAAATCTTTACTAATATCTCCTAAAATAAAGTTTGAAATATTTTATAAAAATCAGGTATTCGGGAACACAAAACTCAGAAACAGTTTAGTCTGTTGCTTTTTAGAATAAAATAGGCAATTTTGTAGTATTAATAACTAACCTGACAAAAGGTCTAAGCACCTGGAAGTTGGAACAGTTCTTTTCTATCTTAGTTGTTTGTACTGACATTTTATATGTTTAACAGGCGCTTTGGATAGGCAATTTCTGGCTACATTTAAAAATATTCTATATTATATTATTAATTAGTGACGTTAGTGTAACTTTTAGTTGTTATACTATACATATATTTTAAAAAACCAATTGTTATCTATAGGCAATAATAAATATATTATTTTTATTTAAAGAATGTAAACTTCCCCATTAAATTTAACTAAATCATTGCCTATTAATTGTCCATAATATTAATATACATAATAAACAATAATTAATAATCTTATTGGTACTGCAACCATAAAAAACGTCTATTGCTATATGCAACATACCTACTTACATTATTATGTAAGTATCTAGTACGTGCTGTCTATTCATCAACTATATCATGATTATCTAAGAATGTCATTTTAATTCGTGTCTTTTTTAAATTGACTATTTTTATTTTTTCATAAATAATATTTTTTTTTTTTTTTTTTATTGGTCATGAAATTTATACAATTTCTGCTTCGACTACTAGGTCATTAGCATATTTTATAAATAATATTATAATATTCTATTGTATTTATATAGCTTAATGTATTATTTATACTATACTGGCAATTATTAAATCGTATGTACTAATGTTGGTACGTATATTTTATATGATGGTAAGAAAAAAAATATGTGAAAAATAAGTCTCGGGGGGGAAAAAAGTACAAATTAGAATATTTTAAATACAACTTATATCATCACTCTGTATATTGTATAATATGATAGTTTGGTGTAAAAAACCAAAAATAAAATGATAAAATCTACTATTCACTTAATATTATACATTTATAGACTTTATTTTATTTTATTAATTTTTTTGCGGTGTAAATTTTTTTATTTTGAAACGTATAATGTTTTCCTAACATAACTATATTTTGAATAATTTTTAACTATTATTTTTACTGTACTAGTTTTTTTTAGAAAACATTTGCGGTTTTACAGAGTGATTATATACGTTTAATTTAAAATATTCCAATTTGTACTTTTATTCCGCGAATTTTTTCTCCGAGCCTTTTTGTTGTTGTTATAATATCTATATATTTGAATAGGTAGGTAGGAGATATAACTAAATATTTTCTTTTATACATATTTAGATAATCATAAGTGGTTTTTTTTATGCAATAATGTAAATTGTAAATAGAAAATACCTTCACTAAATATTGTAATTTTTAAGGTTTTCCGTGCGTCAAACTAATAAAATAAAAAATATAGTCCATACCTATTAACTAGGTACTAACTATACTTCAAAGCCCATCTCTTAATTATGAACTAATATCAGTGGAAGTTTTGATTCGTGAGACAATAGTCAATGTCAATAGACATATCTATTTTAGTATTTACTACTTGTATTATATATATATATATATATAATACATACATACATTCTTACCATTTAACCAATATACAATATACCGATTAACTATATTTCATTATTTGAAATAAAATAATGTCATTAAAAATGAGGTGTAAATATTATACTAATATTTTATTTACAAGATTTAAAACATGAATCGATAGATTGACTAAAAATTCCAAAAACACCGTAAATATGTGGTCACTGGTCATCTTATGGGACATCATATTGAAAAAATAATGATCAAATTCCTATTAAATATGACAGACAAAAGTATTATGAACGCATATGAAATTATAATGAACTTGTATTTATAATTTTATTGTGTAAAAAGATAGGAAAAGAACCTAGGAGAACCTTCAGTGTTATAAATGACATCCTATAAAAACCACGTCATAAATAATTGGTATATTTAGTTAGTTAAATATTTTACTTTTTGTTTGAGTACCTATTTTTAGTTATTATTGGAATTAATTATTTATTTTGTATATGAATCTAGGTTAGGTTACATAGGTTCATTGCGAAAGTCATACACACAATTATAGAAATTTGCCCTGACGGTGAACTTGTTAAATGTTAATATAAAATATAATTATGATAAAAACAATAAATATAAGTATACAAATAAATTAACTTAAGTATAATACATGAAAAAAATTTGGTAAGTATAAACCGCAGTCAAAAATGAAATGCAAAAATAAAATACAATAGGTTGAAGAGACTTATTCAATATTACACTAGACTAGAAATAATATTGTAAATGCAAAAAAAAATCGAATGTTTTCTAACATTTTAATCAGTACAAGTGTAACCCAAGGAGGTATATCATCTCCTAAAATATTCAGTATTTATGCTTCAGATCATCCGTAGTATTGCAAGAGTATAAGACAATCTTGTCGCTGATTATATAGATGATAAACTCATAATTTCAATCCACGAAAATTCCTTTTTATTAGCTACGAGTGCTATGACTAATTTATAATCTCGCTTGATGTTTGAATTTTATGTCAGTATAGTACTTTAAATGGAGAATCAAACCAAACTAAATCAGTACGTCATACAACCTTCAACCTTAAAACGTAGATTCTTCCCGCTTGTTTTGGTAGACAGCATACCTGCATAGTACATATATCTTATACATTTATCCGATACCACAGCTATAGGTACCTATAACCTATAGAATAAACTCTAAATAGATATTCTATATAACTGTGTCCGATACAGTTACCTAAATATTTAGATAATTACTTTAAGCTCCACATTATATTATTATAAATTATTATATAATTTGCGTTCAGCAGATTCAATTTTATGCTGTTAGCTTTAATATTAGAGTCAATTTACCTATTATCAAACTTAAAGGTAATACAATTATCTAAAGCATCTCATAGGCTTTTATTGATATCTTAATTTTTAAGTTAATAATAGTTATGCAAAATATTAAAACTTTAAAACACTCGTAACTCGCTTAAAAATTAAAATATCAATATAAGCCTACTAGATGACCTAGATAATATTATTACCTTTAAGTTTAATAATAGGTATATTGACTCTAATATCAAAGTATTAAAGCTAATAGCATAAAATTGAATCTGGTGAACGCAAATTTGCTATGTTTTACGCAGTGGCGTGTCCAGGAATTTTCGATGTGGAGGGATACAGTGGATTCCGCTTAATGTGGGCACGTTAGGACCAACCCTGTTTGCCCACATTAAGCGTTTGCCCATAAAAACCAAAATTGGTTAAAAAAAAAAATTATAATATCAAAACAAGTCAACAAAATCCCTTACTGCATGAATTTTTATTTTTCCCGATAAAAATGTACTTTTTGTAAAAAACACCAGGAGGATGGGAAAAATATTTAAAAAATATTCAAGTGAAACTACTCTTAAAAGTTGATTGAGGATTAATTTTTGGCACATAATTAGGTTATGATATATATTTGAATATTTCAATAAGTATATTATACTTAAAAATCTATATTTATTTTTAAAATATTCTAGATAAAAAGTACTACAATTTTTTTTACCAAAGATCGGTAGTATTATTAGTATCAAATTGTTATTGTTGTAACATAAAGTGGGTAGTTTTTCACTTTGCACAACAATAATATTTTCAGTCGTTTATTTTTCATCTGAAGTTCACAATTTTATTGCTAGGTAGATGTAACTGGTCGTAGATGTAATGTTGCAACTTTATTTTCAACAATAGAAACTACGAAAAACTAATTTGTGCCATTTTTGGTACAATATGCAGAAAAGGGTTTTAAGTTTTAAATAATACCTAATGCTTTTTATTACTTTCGATAAACACAATCTCATAGATATTACGAAACCCGATTAAATTAATCGTTTTTAAATACATATGTGTATATTCTAACACTATGACAAAATAAAAATTGCCCACATAAACCAAATCGAGTGCCCATATTACGCGGCTTTTTTTAACGTTGTTAATATATATTTATATTGGGACCAGACCATATTGACCATATTAAGCGAATGCCCATATTAACCGGTGCCAGTGGCGTATTTTGAATGTTTTTTTTGGGGGGGGGGGTGACCAGATAATATAGGTATATACTTATTTGTTAATTGGTTGCAATATTCCTGTTTAACATCTACTACCACAAAGATCATAATATACTCATCAAATATTGTAATGAAACATTTTTATTTATTTAATTAAGAATTGTAATTTTTATGTATTTTAAATTATACAGGTATAAAATACCTACTGTAAACATAATTATTACAATGTATTTTGTTTGTTAAATTCGATACCAGTGATGCTATAAGAATAACAGTTTTATAAATAATTAAAAATATAATAGGATAATAATTACACTATTTAAAACTAAATTTATTTTCCTTCGTAATTAGTTTATTACTTTATATAAAAAAAAAACATTTAATATTTAAAGTCATAAATTTTGAAGGTAATTTGGCATACAATAATATGTGATTCGTTATTAACTAATTTAAAATTAGTTTATGACTTTATATAACATTAAATTAGTCAAAAAAACGAATCACATATTATTGTTTGCCAAATTCCCTTCAAAATTTATCGACATTAAATATTAAACTTTTTTTTTATATAAAGTAATAAACTAATTGAGAAGGAAAATAAATTTAGTTTTAAATAGTGTAATTATTATCCTATTATGATAAGGATGAATCTTATATTATATAACTACCAAGGTGGATATATATATATATATCTTACATATATACTTTGATAACTACTAGGGTGTCTAGAGTGGAGATACCTGTAGTTTTACTAGTTTTTACCACAGAATAGATTAAATACATAATACAACTTTTTTTATGAACTATTGTATTATCATCTTTTTATCCATGACTATATTTTTATAGGTTAGGTATTTTAATGAACCGCCAATTTTTTGTTTTACAGTCCATAGTAATAATAGTGATTAGCGCCTTTAACTGGTTGAATCACTTAAATCTAAAATAAATGGTGTAATGAAAATATGGTGGGTTGCAGAATGCTGAATAGTGTACTCTGGAGTTGACTTGTTGCGTTGGCATATGTCTTATAATTACGTCGCCCAGATTCTGCATACATATTATTACGAAGGAACAGTAATCCAAAGGTTGATTCTACTACGCCAGAAAGAAATCTGTTTTCTTGACAACTCTCCTATCCTTTTCAGGAATGGAGGATATACAAGATTCAACTCTGAAGAAGAATGATGTGTAAGTGTCTTGCGGATATTTATGTACAAATATCGCTATGTCATAATTGTTTTTGTCGATTGTCACAGGACTGTTAGTACAAGTTCATCAAGTTACTTTGAGGGCTGCAAAGACTTAGGTGTTTATAATTTGGAAAATAATCAAGTCTCCAAACGCTGTCGATATTTGTATCCTGATACCAAGGTATTAAATACATTTTTTTTACTCTATCTAATAATTTTATTGTGGTCCCAGTGTTATTTATTATAAACAGCATAATATAAATTAAAATCTAAGAAATATGGGTTTAATATTTTGGAAATCAAGTCTTAAAACTGTTAAAAATATCATTATCAAGATAAATATTTGTTAAATGTGTCTAAATATTAAAGACACTATAGTTTTATTTCAATTTAAAGTTCTAAAATTGTCCATCTGTATTTTTTCTTATGAAATTTATTTTCTAAAGAAATTTAAAATTGTATGACTTATTTTTGCTTCTAAAATAGTAAATAATAACATTTTATCTTTTACCTTTTTAAACATATATTTTAAAATTCTTAGGTAAAGATTATATTACATGATATTTATAATTTGATTTTCTAATTTTAATTGATTTTAACACCTAAGTTATATATTTTGTTTATTTAGGTATGGCCAATGGGTTATGGCTTAAATACCTATGCATATAAACGTAAGCAAAAAAAATGTCAAATGAGTAATGGTAAGTAAAATGTTGTATAATATATTCATTTATTCATTATTAAATTATGTAATATTTACTTACAGACGATTTTGATATATTACCAGAAGAAATAGTGCTAAAGATATTTCAAATGATGGACAAACGCACATTAATAAAATGTGCATTTGTTTGTCATAAATGGCGACGTATTTCATATGATGAATCCTTATGGCAATGTTTAAACATACCTTCTCGTCGTATGAGAATTTTGACTTTAGAAAATCTTCTTGGACGCAATATCAAATACTTTTCTGCTTCTCATTCAAATGTAAGTAACCCATTTTGTTCGTTTACCAAAATTATTAATGTGATTTCATTTATATTTTAGTTCTGTATTTTTGAAAACCAGTATTTATTTAAAACATCATTTTCCAAGTTACAGTACTTAGATTTGAGCGCTGCTTTTATACATGTTAAAAGTAAGTAATAATATATATTAATGAATAATTGTTAAATTTTAATATACTTATCTATTTATATATTTTTTTTTGTTTTATTTAAAGCACTAGGTTCATTAATAAATCAATGTTCTAATTTGATTAAATTGAGTTTGGAAAACTGTTCTGTAGATTCTTTATGTTGCCAGTACATTGGACACAATACTAATTTAAAAGTACTTAACTTAGCTTCTACAGTTGGTCTTGACCATAATGGCTTGGAACATATATTGTCTCTCCAAAAGTAAATATATTATGTGTCTAATAATCATTCTTAAGTCAAATAATTAGTTACAGTGGCATAGTTCACCACAATACCGATGACAGGTTAAACATAAAAAAATATATGTTTATATTGATTTTTCCTATTAATTTTTTTTTTTCTTACTGCCTTGGTTTAGTATAATTTTGATTATAAATATTTCAGTTTAGAAGAATTGAATGTGTCTTGGGCTGAATTGGAAGATGATAATTTACATTATCTAATAGCCAACATGATACCTAATATAAAACGCCTTAATATTAGTGGATTTTTGAAACGATTAGCAGATTTTGGTATGTTATTTTTAGTAAAAATGTTTAATGCTTCCTAATTTATTATTTGTTTTGTTGAATAGTTTAATTTTTATTGACAAAATTTCAGATTTGTCAAGGTTGAGTAGCCGTTGTGTGAAACTAATTGAATTAGATATTAGTGATAGCTTAGCTATTACTGCGAGTAGCTTGGATAAAATCTTAGAGAAAAACCAAGAATTAAAAGTGTTGTCTATGAACCGCTGTTATAATATTGATCATCCTAGACTTTTAAAGTGAGAAATATTTTAATGGTCTAAAATTTTTGGAAACTATATTAACTCTTATAATAATTAAAATTATGTTTCAGTCTAACAGAACTATCCAGAAGGAGAAGAAATCATATTATGCATTTGATTGAGGTGAATTATATAGGTTTAGCACCTGGCCGAATATTAACAGATTTAGCTTATAACGCAGATTTGATTTTGAAAACAAATCAAGGGGTGTTTTCTGGTATTGGCCGTCCAAAACTAGCTCATAATGAACATACCATTTGGGAAATTCCTGCTTTCATAGACTGTTAATACTTTACTCAAGGTATAATTATTAATTATCAATGTTCCATTGCCAATATACTGTGATTTAAGTTGTTATACACCATTAGAATAGCTATATGCATCTTTTTATTAATTCCAATAATCTTGGAAAAGTAACTATTATTTTTAATTATAATATTATATTTAATAATATTATTGAATATGTTGGGTAATTATTTTATGTCTTCTAATTTTTAATTTGATTATTTAAAACATAGAAATACATCTTGACTGATTGTTTTTTTTTTAAATTATTTTAGTTGATAAAAAAGAATTTTATCATTAAAGTGTTTAATTTATGAGAATTTTATTTTAAATAAAACAAATTTAGTTTACTATATTTAATTGATTATTGTATTTGTATACCTAATATAGTATATAACTTATGATTTTAATAAATTATATTTATCAATGAGGAATTTTATAAATTATTTTCTTTGATATATTTTTTATTATTTTTGTTAAAATATATTTAGTATTTCATTTGATATTAATATTAGAAAATTGGAAAACGGTTTTGTACACTGATAATATTTAAATTAACATGTATTTATAAGTTATTAATTAATATTAATTTATTTAAACCATACAGACATAAAGTCTAATAACAATATAGTTTATATACAAAATCATATTTTATGAACTAAAAAAATAATCAACAGTATGTACATTGGTCATTTTCATAACAATTAATAAAGTAGTTATTGCTAAAAACTATTAAAATAATCTAACATGTCATCTTTATCTACATAAAATTAACAATTTTGAATTTTTTAATATTGACAATATTAAATTTAGTGCTATCTATATACTTTTGTTTGGCAATTGTACAAAAGTTTTTTTTTCTCTCTTATAATATATTTAATTAGAAAAATATTTGAGAAATGGTATAAAAGATAAATTGGGTTTTCTTAATGGTAACAAATCGTAACTTCTATTTTTACTTAATTGATAGGATTATAGGGTAGAATTTTATCATATTTTAAATAAAATCGAACCGAATGCAGTACTAGAATTTTAGACTGAAAAAGAATTAATTGTCATTGTAATGACGTGTAAAAAGTGTCCAAGATTTAATGATTGTTTTAAAAATATTATATAGTATATAAATTAAAACTTTATATTAGGTTTTTTATTTCTAAAACACTAACAAAATATTTTATGCTCAGTGAAAAGCTTAAACATTTAATACAAGATCCCATATGCTATTTTTATAACAAAAAATGTGTTAATATACATTTTAAGTTCAAATGATAAATAATAAAACGTTACCTTTGTTGTAATTCAAAATCTATCATTCTTAGGAATTTTAAATTTTCTGAATATATTATAACTTTAACACAGTGGTGTCAAAATTTATAATGTTCACATCCATGTAAATTTAAGAAGTCGGACGCTACCAGCCGCGTAAATATTGATAATATTACACTCGTGAAGATTAGGCAAATTATAAACATAAAAATGCTGGGAAATCGAAACCAGCTGTTTTTTGTTGTTCTAAATGTTCTAATAGTTTTATTGAATGGCTATACTAAGTAAAATAATTGATCACAACCAGCCAAATATTTTAAATAACGAATAAAAGTAATTGTCCTATTATGACTACGGGTCGTCATCGGCTTGTAGCACCCGACATTGAATGACGTCATCATCGGAGCTGAACGTGTTAATATGTAGGAGTTCACATTTGTAATTGAGTATACAAATTTACATTAACCTAGGTGGGTGTCAAAGTTTTATGTAGAGGTGTTCAATGTCATAGGTAAAATTTTGGACTTTGTCGCCACTGCTTTAACATACAGTAAAATTATCAAAATATTTATATAATTTTAAACTATCTTAACTTAAATCTGTCTAGAATGTTTTACACTATGTCAAAGTTGAATAATTAACTATTAACAGCTATTAATATAATAATTATTATATAATAGATATGATTTGTTTTTAGCAGATATTAGTTCAACCTACCATATTATAACCAATAGTATTGATTTTATAATATACATAAGCACAATAGTAATATGACTAATATAATATAAATATAAACTTTCATTACAATTACTAATATAATAAATGCAATGTTTTCATTAAAAATTAAAATTAATTCAACCTATTGTATTAAAAATAGTACATTATATTACTAATATTAATTTAAAATTTAAAAATGTTTAAATTTATATATTACAATAAAAAAGACTTAGTAATATAATTTGATAGATTATCTCCACACAGAATTATTGTTTATTTATTTTTTGAAATACAATGATAAATATCATTGAATTTAAATTTAATATATTCATTAATCATTATAGTGTACCTACTATACAACAGAATAGTTAACTTAATAATTTCTTTGGCTTCAGTCGACATTTATCAGTCGATTTAAATGTTTAAAATTAGTCATTGTTGTATTCATGTAAGCAAAATAAATTAAGCAACCAGAAGTTTTGAAAAATCATAAGTTATAAAAATTGACAATTTTTCAAATATTTCTTGAAATGTTGGGAATTAGAATGTCAGAAAAGAAGTTTGGTAGTTGTGTAATTATTTTATTGATACTGAAAATAATATACTGTACAATATTAAACACAAAAAATGTAATTGCCAATATTTATTTAGTTGTAAATTGCAGACAATTATTAATTTATTGTTGACAACTAAATAACTGACTGGACTTTTAAAATTATTATTATAATATTATATAACAATTAAATATTTTTAAAATCCATCCATCACATGTATTAGAATTTTATGCAGCTTTATAGTTATTTGTTGACCAACCAACGTTCAATATTAAATGATCATATCCATAACCATGCAAGCCCTTAATGGCTCGTTCTGCATCTAATTTAGATTTGAAATTTACGAACGCATACCCTTTACATGTGCCTGTAATTTTGTTAGAAGCCAAGAAAATTCGAGCTATCTGCCCAAACTTACTGACTAGTTCACTCAAATCTGCTTCAGATGTGCTTTCTGAAAGATTTTCAATACGAATGGCTGGTACTTCATCATAACCGCGTGAGTAAGGATCTCGTTTTCCTGCGGTATTTGTAGCTCCTTCTCGTGCTGAAGGTGGGATGTAAGGTCTAAACAATACAATTATAAAATAAAAGATTTAGATGATAAAATTACAATGTAAATACTAACCTGTTAGTTCCTGTATTCTTTTCGAGTTCAGACACCTTCTCTTGCACTAATTTTTTGTCCTCAACAACCAATCCAGTGCCCTTGAGATGACATGAGAAAGACCAATGTTCGCCACCACATGTACGACACTTAATGTTCATGTTCACATTCTTCAACTTATCCAATGGGTTTTCCTCTGCTTTGTCATCATTGCCGGATAAGAACTGCATCTGTATCTCTTCAGCAGGTATAGTTGTCGCAATATTTGGCCCAACCTTGTCATTACGCGAGTCACCGAACTTGGGCCACGTCTTCCGCTCTGCTATCGTTTTAGAGACAAGTCGTTTTTCGATTTTGTAGGTGCGCACCACCTTTTCTTTCTTGTCGTCCTTGTTCCACCGGTATTCTGTTATGATCCTATTGTTTCCCACCTGTTCGGTTTTAGACTGCGGCAGCGTAGTTTTTACTAAGTGGTCCTCGACTTCGTCCGCCCAATTTATCTTGATCGAATCTTTGGTGTGCATCTATAAATTATTACAAAATGCCACGATTAGAAAAGCACGGACATGGTGCACAGTTTTGGTGGTACTTACCTTTATTGGACGTTCAAAAATGGATCAGAAAATATACGACTATCGCACTTTGCAGTCGCGAATAGCCAAATCCTACCAGTGGCGAAAGTCGGAAAGAAAAATCAAAGTCAAAGACTTTGACGAAAAATGGAAGTAACTAGAAAAAGTAAAGAAAGTAAACATCGCGTTGTTCTGTTATCTCAAAAACGTTACTCGTGAGTCTCGTGGACCGGACGAACGCGTCTCGGTTACTGACACTGCATACATTTACCAACGGTTGGCGACTCTGTGATCTGTAGCAGAATTTATCGCGATTTCTGACAGCCCGACTACGGCTGACGAATATTCTTGGACGGTAAAGCCGTACAACCGTATTGGTAGGGGGAAAACACTTCCCTATTCCCTGATCCCAACGAAAATTAATTTTGTAAACAAATCGCGTCCCGAACTCAGGACTCAGGAGTCTGGTGATTTGAGCGGTGAAGAGAGTTAATCGAATTATCTACGAGAATTTCTTACTGTCGACAACGACTACAACAAAGGAGCTATACGCATCAGAACCACGCAATTGACATTCGACGATGTGCTCTCACCGAAGTTGCCGTGTCGCATTCGGTTGATTCTTGTAGACAATCCGCTCGTGTCTCGATATTTGGTTAATTAGCCGACAATGGACGTACCTCAACCTCCGGAAGGTAAAATCTCGTCACACAGTGTTAAGCAGAAGCGGAGCAAAACAGTTATTTTTTGTCATTTTTTTAATTTTTGTTTTACTTCTCGTAGATCAGGAATTGCGCACGATCATCGACAAGTTGGCCGTGTTCGTCGCGCGCAACGGACCTGACTTTGAACAGATGACCAAGACTAAACAAAAGGATAACCCTAAGTTTGAGTTTCTGTTCGGCGGCCGTTACTTTGATTACTACTTGCGTAAAGTGTCTACAGAACAATCGAGTGAGTGGTGTTTGAAGACTCACCAACAAGCCATTACTAGTTGTAGGCACTATTAACACTACTATCTATACACAAGCAGTTTGTGCAATCTATTTTTTTTCTTTTTAAATTTTAAAAGTCGATACCCAAAGACAAACAGAGACAACTGTTTGTAAATGACGATTGTTTACATTTCGTTAGTTATTGTGTGTACCTAGTAATTCATTATTAAGGTGTCATCTTTGTGGATTTTATTACTATAATTAATGGCATATATAGTTTCAGTATAGCTGTTCATAAATTTAGTGTTGTCGTTTCTAACCTAAGTTTTAAACACATTTTTTTTTAAAATTGTTTAGTATTAAATCAAAACAGTGTCAGAGAAATAGCTCAAGCCGCAGTTGTAAATAATTCAGTTAGTACACAACAATTAAACATGGCAGCTGCAGCAGCACAATGGTTAAATTTAAACCAAACAAATGATTGTCAACCACCCGTAGTTACCATGGAATCCTTGAATGCTCAACAAGCTAATCTGCAGCAACAAATTGCCCAGGCAGAACAAAATTTTAACTCACAACTTATGGTAAGAAAATAAGAAATGAAATAAAATTTAAAAAATAAAAAAATTTTAGATTAATTTTTCGGTATAAATGTATGTTAATAGATATTAGCCCAACAGCAACAAGTGGCTACTGAAGATAAAATACTGTCAGAACAGCGAGAATATATTAATTCTGAAGCTGCAGCTAATGATTTATCACTGGTTGAATTGTCGTCTGTACTCGAACCAATTATTAAAGGATGTACTAAAGATGCAATAGCGAATGGTAAATCATGGATTATGAAACAAACAGCTAGTGAACGAAAAGTTGATGTAATCACCCAATATTTACTTATGGAGTGAGTGAAATACTATTATTATTAACCATGACGTATTAATAATGTATATGAATTTTAATACTGTTCTTTGATACAGAGTAATGGATCCAAATGCAGAATTTTCAAAACAATTACATTTAATATATTTAGTAAATGATACTGTTCATCACTGGTAAGATAATTAATTGTTATTTTAATTTTAATAAATAATAAAAACATACAATTTTTTTTTTATAAACTATTTTAGTATTCGCAAGTCAGAAAAAATACTGAAAACATCACTTGAATCGATTATTGTTCCAATGTTTTGCTCAGCGATGATGAGAGCAAATGAAGATCAAAAATCTAAACTGAGCAAAGTAAGGGATTATCAATTATATCTACTATGATAATTTTACAAAATATTTAAACTTGTTTTTAAAATTAATAGCTGCTAACTTTGTGGGAAACAAAAAATCATTATTTTCCTGAAACTATAATGGAGCGATTGAAAAATCCTGATAGATCAATGGTAGAATACAAGAGCAACTTGTTGGAAAAGTATAGGGATGCTGTCAATCAACTCAACATGATTATGAACAGTACATTACAAAATTACCGTAGCCAACATCAATCATTTTTAGCACATTGTAACAATCAGATACAGGTAATACTATAATTTAAAAAAATAGAATTTCTTATGAAAACTTCCGCCTGGTTCAGTTTAAACATTACGTGCTTATAAAGTCACTGATGTAGGTAAAACAAAGTAATAAACCAATTCTAAATTTACATTAAACATCAAAAACTTTAAAAAATGCGTTTTAGCTTTTGTTGAAAGTATTTACAAAACTATTCGTCGAATGTATGAGAATTTTATTTTTTTTTTATCCAAAATTAGTTCAACATGACCATATTAAATTAATTTTTTTTTTTAATTCCTATACAAGAATAGTTTTTGTAGGTATATATTTATATTTACATGTATATTTATATTAATTATTTGTATATTATATTCAACCTTTCTTTCATAAGTCATTTTTTATTGGGAATTCGATTATTTTAGAGTATAGAAAACCAAAAACGTTCGCTAGAACAACAAAAACAAAGGGTAACTCCTCTTTCAATTCCTCCAGCTCAAGGTAAGCGCACATCTGATTTAAAAAATGGACATTTTACACATTTTATGCAAAATAAAAGTTCAAATATTATTTATCATAAAAGTTTATGTTCAAACACAAGGTTTCAAAACTATATATTGTTAAACTCATCACTTAAAACTTTCATTTTTTTTTAACAAGTTAATCAAGATCGTATTTTTATTAGATATGCTATAGATATTAGATAGTTTCCCATTTTACATTTAAAACCTGCTCTAGTTTCTCAGTTACATATAAGTTTATTTAGTACTTGTAAATGTAATAATAAAGATTCATTAAAATATATTTTTTTTATATAATAAAATCAACTTCAAGTATTATTGAATATATAACTATAATTTTGAGTTTTTTTAAATTAAGAACATTTTTCTGCTTTTTTATATTACTTTCAGAAATTATCTAAATTTAAATACAAATGCAAAAAAATAAAACAAATTAATAATTGTCAGTTGATTGATTAGTGTTACTTTTTTAAGTAAGAAATAACATAGTAAATATTTACTTAATAATTTTTTCTCTTATGCCTAGTACTAATGTTAGACATATTTGTATATTGATTGCATTATCATTTATTTTAATGACAAATATATACTATACATTATATACACATATATAAATTATTTTATTTATATATATATAATGTATATTGTATGTATTTTTTTATTAGTTCTCCTCATTTAGTTAATTTCGCATTATTAATTTTCATACATTTTTGTGACACATTTGTTTTTGTATATGTTTGGTATTTTATTTTATAGTATAATTACTATTTTGTATTTTTAGTGCTAAGATTGGTATATTTTTACAATTTTTTAAGGAAAGCTAAGTTTATTCATTATTTATATATTTAAGAATTAATGATTACATCAGTTATAGATTTTTTTAATGAATAATGTATAGGTAGTTAAATTCTGACGTTTGTCAACATTTTTGTAAATTTATATATCAAATTGATTTTTCTGCATAAACTATAAAATGTGTCATAATTTAATTTAATATTCAATGAATTAGCTTTTATTGATTATACAATTTTAACTTATATTTTGATATTTTTTTGTCATTTGATAAAGTTTGTAGTACATAAATAGTAGAAATTAACAGTTAGATTTTTCTATAGAAAATGGTATTTGTTTATTGTGACATATACTTCATAATTCCAAAGAACTATTTCAAAATGATTTTAATGTGGGATTGAACTTGTTATATGTATTCTTTTTTACTTTTTATACAACATGTTATAGGATTCATTTCTATTGAAATTTGTTCAATTATTCCTAATGAAAGTAGTAAATGTATTTATGTATAATATATTTATATGTATATTATTTAATCATTATTGTAATGGAAACCTTGTGTACATATTCTCTTAACTTTGTAATATTTCCCCTTTAGAACCATTTCTCTTTTGTTTTTTTGTTTAGACGACACAAATCGACAGCATTTTAATGAAGGTCGTTTACCTTCTCCTCCTTCATACCAGAATAATATGTCTGGATATATGCAAGCTGACCAGCAAAATTATCCTCACCAAACAGATAATGGATATCAGCAAGATGATCACTATGGACAGCCAATGCAAAATTGTATGCAACAACCTCCCTCTATGTATAATAGACCTCCACCACCATTTAATCAACCTCCGCCCAATATACATTTGCAACCTCCGCGTAAGTATAGAAGTCTAATAACTTTCATCATTGTAAACTAACATAAAAATATTATTCACTGAAGCTTCAATGGAGTTACCTGATCTAAGTCGACCACCTCCAAATTTTATACAAAATAACTTTCCTTTACCACCAGTTCAGCCAGATATTACACCAGATGATTTACTTCCTTCACTGCCATACTATGAACTTCCAGCTGGCCTTATGGTGCCATTAGTTAAAGTTTGTTAAAAATTAATAAATATATATATAGTATTTGTATGTATGTATTAAATTGTTTTTTACTTATACAACAATGGTATTTTATTCAGTTGGAAGATAGCAATTATAAACCTTTAGACCCAGATACAATCAGATTACCACCACCAGCTCCACCTACTGATCGTCTATTAGATGCAGTCAAAGCCTTTTACATGCCTCCTGGACATTTCGCTCCACGTGATAGGTAAATATTTGTAAACAGAAATTCAATACAATTATTCAACTAATAATTTTTAATTAGTGATGGTTGGGAAAAACTTGGTCTATATGAATACTACAAAGCCAAACATTCTGCAAAAAAACAAAAAGAAGATGATATTGCCGATAATATAAGAGCAAGATCAAAATCGCCATCTCCTATTATATTACCTTCACTGAAAGATAAATCGCCAGTTCGAAAAAAGCGTTACAGAAGGTTAGATAAATTAAATTAAAAATAAAAACCTTAAATTATAATGTCAATTATTGATTTAGTCGTAGTCGAAGCCCAAAACCACGCAGTCCATTAAGACGAGTTATAAGTAAAAAAAACAGTCCACCGCCAACACCAAATCGTAGTCGTCGAAGACGTTCTCCATCTAGATCACCAACACCTTCTCCACCATCATCTCAACGAAGTCCTACACCACCTTCATTTGGGGGGTAAGTAATATCGTATGAATTATTATATTTTTAAATAATATTTATAAAGTATTTAAATCATCATTTTAGAGCTAGTTTTGGTAAAACTGCCCAGGAACGCTTAGATGAATCAAATAAAGGTCATCAGCTTCTGAAAAAAATGGGTTGGAGTGGTGCTGGATTGGGTTCAAAAGAGCAAGGTATCGACACACCAATCAGCGGTGGTGACGTAAGTAAAAAGATGATTGAAAAATGTTTTGTAGTAAATATTGTATTATATTTTTTATTGTTATTGACAAATGGTACTTTATATTATATAAAATTATATTGATCTGTCGCTTTGTTGGTCGTCATTATAAATTAGGTCCGAGATAGGACTGATCAATATAAGGGTGTGGGAATCAGTTTGAATGATCCATACGAGAACTTCAGAAAAAACAAAGGCAAGGCGTTCATACATAGGATGCGTACGAGGGCAGAAGAACGAATGGAAGGCAATGCGTAGGTATAGAGTTTATCAATTTGATACAAAAATGTATGTTATATCATTGATTTTAGTTAGCCACCAATGGTAATATATTTACAGGACGTTTGGAAATATTTAATCATTTGACTGAAAAAACAATTGTTTTATATCTGTTTACATTTATACATTGTATAGGGTACAACTTAATTTTAATCTACTAAATAATATAATAATATACAGTGGTTTTGATAAATGTTTAAGCCAAATAGCATATTTCAAAATGTTTTTCTTAACATTCATTAATATCAAAAATTAGTGCCATAAAATTGTTTTTTTTTTTTATTATTATTTATTTACCCGTGTAGTGTAACTAACAATAGCCTATGGGGTTACATGATGTGATTTAAAGTATAATCCATTGTTTTAAATTCATTGCTTTAAGTGTTTTAGCAGGTTAAGTTAACCTTAAGCCAAGTAAAATACTTAAAGTTGGGATTTTATCCATTTTTATTAGTATAACTGATAAAATATATTTTTGGAGTCAAGAATCTATTGCTAAAATTATCTCGAGCTTCATTCTTATATATTCATTATAAATGTTTTTGTCTACCTGTGTTTGAGATTTGTCTTAATCTCATGCCAGTCTATTGTTTCAGGTGAACAATGTGCAGTTTATATTATTTGTTATTGGTAAATGTTATTTGGTAAAACGCCTTTATATCTGTAGAGATTTGGCTAAAGCTCGTTGTATTGCGAATACATATATATATTTTTAGTAATAACATTTTAGCATACGGACAGAAAAACACCGTAAAGAACAACATTCAGAAATTATCTACTACTTTGTGAATATTATTATTTGCTATATCTTCTATTTTATTTATAACAAAACCAATAAACTAAAAAAAAAATTATGTTAAGCGTTGTTATTGTCACAAAATACTCACGAAAACATGCAGTGTACATTTAATGATAACTGGATTGAACTACAATAATTGTATAAAATTTAAATAAATGACGTAAACTTTTGTAAAATCATTATATTAATGAATGGATAGACTATAGACTATTGATGTATAATTGTTTTTCCAATTACTATTGTACATCATTTGTCAATATAATTTAAATATTTATGTAAAATAATATATGTATACATATATACATATATATATATTATTTTTTTGTTATTTAAGTTGAGCTACTACAAATAGTGTTTTCTGTATAGCTATGTCTTATGATTTTTATACAAAAATGTAATAAACTAAACGTTCAATAAATTAAATATAAATAAATTATAATTTTTGATATAAATGTGAATATGTATTGTTTCATTCTTGTTTCAACAGACACTATTAAAATTGAATTTTGGATGTATAAAATTAACATTAATATTAAATAATGTTTGTGTTAATTTAGGTATATAACAATTTAAATTATCCATTTATTGAATACATAGTTAGAATTTATATAACTTGTCATTGGTTACATTGTGGTCTTTGCAAACTGGCGCATTATAAATTTAAAAATGCAAATAATTTTTTTTTTCTTTCATTATAATTTTTTTGGATTTATATCGACACAGTCAATGTATTGATTTTAGAATGATGTGTTTTATTATATATCAGGCTAATAATTAGTTAAATAAATGATTTGTTCACTTTTAAGGGTGGATAGCCAATTCTGGTAGCAAATTGCATATAAGTTGTATTTTTGAGAGGTAAAAATTGAAAATCTCTGTGTTATTTAAAATAATCCAGAAAATTGGTATTTTAAGCATAACTCGTTTCCGAAAAAATCAATTAAATTTTTATTTATGAAAAACAAATATAGCTTATAGCCCGATATAGGTATCTACTTGAAATTTTCTTACTTCAAATATGTTTTCATCAGTAAGAACATTTTATTTAAATTATAAAATGTTAACTTTTTTAGCTATTTACATGTAGGAGAAATTTAGATTTTTTTCATTAAAATTATACGTAATCTCAGGTCCGTAGCCACGGGTGGGTGAGGGTCAAGCAGAGGCGTTGACCCTCCTAATAATTTTTTTTTTTTTATTCTGTTTTTATATATAATGCCCCCCTAAAAATTTGCTCTGCCCCACCTGAAAATTTAGTCTGGCTACGGGCCTGCGTTATCTACACCTAAGTAAAAATCTTGAAAATTTAATACAAGGTTCTTATACATTGTTTTTGTTATAAGTATTAAGTATTTGAAGTTCAATTTGGTCAAAATTACGAGAATTAGCAAATTATTTTCAGGAATATTAGTAATATTGTTTTTATAAACATTAAAAATCGATAAAAATTTGAACATTTTTATTTTATTTAATTTTAACATTATTATTTAATTATGTTTAATATTTTAAAATTTAATACAAAGTTGCTCACAAGTTTGCTCAGCAACTGTATTTTTTACTTACATACTAAACAGTATAATGGTTTTTATTATTATTTTATAAATTTAAAAATATTATTAATAGGAAAACTATAAGTAATAGCACTAATAGTATTTATACAGTAGATTGTCGCTATGTCGAATCTCAGGGGAACGGTAAAAATTTCGAAATACCGAATTTTATTAAAATTAATATTTCGACATGTCTAATAAGAATCTCCTGAATTAGTTTAATTTGTGTACAAAAATTCAGTGACATTTGAAAAAAAATTTAGATTTATTTTGTGTTTTTGCCTATTTATACGAAGAAACTATGCACACCGTTCTATGGTAGGTCGGTATCGACTCAAAAATCAACAATAATATAGAATATAAACTGATCACTGTTCGATACTCTATACACTACTATTATAATAATTGATAGTATAAATATATTATCATAAGATATAAATGCAATGTTTTTGGTTAAAAATTAATTCAACTTACCCTATTACTAAAGTAAAATAAATTACTTTAATAGCAATATAAAATATACTCTAAAATGTTCTAAGTAATATCGCCTAAGAGACCGTATTTGCTCAGAAACGTTTTTTGTATGCAACAATTAAATGACTTATCATTGAATTCAAATTGAACACGCCCATACTCCATTTCAGACTTTAGTACAGACTTACTCATCAATGAGTAGGTACACTGTACAGTAGAGTGGTTAGGTATCTACTATAGCTAGTAGCTACTTTACCTCTTTTCTCCCGTTGTTTTTTTTTGTTAATTTTACCAATTATTAAAAATGTTATGTACGCCGATAGCTTCAACGTAGTTGAAATAAGTAAACGGTTACACGGCGCTCTGGATAGGCATTCTGAGTACATCGTTTTCCTTGAAGCAATAAGCCACGGTGTCATATTATACTCCTGTGCATTACCTACATCTTGGTATAGCTATTAGCTGTTGAGCTGTACTTATTAGTAAAGGACTAAGAACGCTTATAACTTTTACATACCTTTCTTCTGCTCGTCTTCATCACAGGAGAAATTATAAATCCATTTGGTATGACATAGCAATAGATATCAAATTATTGAATTTTATTAGCCATAGTTTTGCAATATTTTTAACTTTTTAACTTTTATTTTTACTATAGTTCGTTTTTTGTACATTTTATACATAATTCTTAAATTGTATAGATCTCAAAGTAAAGTTTTTAAAATATATTCGTTTCATACATATTATTATCTTCTTTTGTACAGACACACAGTCGTGCGATCATAATATCATATTATATAGATAAATTGATCAACCCTTCTTTCTGTTTACGATCGTAACCTCCATGCGATCCGACTGAGGGCAGTCTTTGTCGTCCCAGCCCCACGGCAGTGGCACCGAATTATCCGGGGACTCGATCACGCCGGTACGCGATGTCCGTTTACGTACTAACTCCGTCGACGCGGTCTTCAGGTCATACGCCCATCCGATTTTAGCAAACAGGTCGATGAACGCGGTGGTGAAATTGAACTTGTAATTGCCCAGTTCCGCCGCCTTGTAATCCCACGGGAACACGTGGTGGTAGTTATGCCAGCCCTCGCCCACCGACATGACGGCCACCGCAAGATTTTCCGTCGGGTTGATGTACCTGCGTAATAGGTACACAACACAAACGAAAAACATATAAAGAAACAGTCAACTCCCTAGTTGGTCCAAAAACTACACGGCGTGCTTTGCGTGTTTATGTACATTGTTTTTAATAATTTTGTAAGTCATTAATTATAAGTCAGTCGTTAACTCGTAACTAATTATACATTATGATATTATATTATAGTTTATAAAATATATATTTCCATATTAAAAAGATTATTAAAATTTACAACCATATAATACATTCCGGGATTAGGTTTATCTCAAGGAAATAATCATAGTTTCCATTTTAACTATTAGATTAAGTTCAAAATTTAACGTACATACGGAAACGAAATCTTAACTATTTCCAAATATAAAAAAAAAATTTATTCATTCAAAAACTAAAATATTTGAATAATTTCCATTAGTATAAAAATGAATCATATTATTATTGTTTTTACCTTTATGGTTTACGATATGGATCAATTCACTTTAATATTAAATCAAAATTGGTTCTGTTGAATGGATATTATCCATGTTGTAAATGTTCATTTGTGAGACGTAGACAACACACGCGAGTGATTAGTGAGACATAATTCTCTTGATAATAATTAGAAGGGTAAAACAAAAAAAAGTTTGCATCAGGGAAAACGGTCGTTTTTATTATACTACACTATATATACTACGCGTATCGAAAGAGTTAAGCTTTTAAATTAAAACCCTGACACTAAGCAGTTATAAACTACATTTTACATATGATACTTAAAATCCGAGAAACTGCAATAGGCATGGCATAAAAATACATCGAACCACTGAGCCACTGAGGTCCAACTACTCCAACTTTCGGGTGGTACTGGAAGCGGAGACAATATACAGCACACGGTCCCAGTCGCATCGTGTACGTAAATTAGCTTTCAGTTAAATAATCCATTCGTGCGTACGCATAAAATCGTGAGTGAGCTATTTATAAAACGTTTGAAAATTGTTCAAGACCGTATTATGTACAAAGCCTCTCAGAAAATCGAATCTCGATAAGTCTGTCGCCACACGCCCATGCTGACGTTTAGTGTTTACTATTTTAGCAGCGTTTACGTAATTGCGTATTGTTTTATTGTAAGTTTTACACTTTCGTCATAGTATTATTTTATTGTTATACTCGTTAATAGTTTCTTTTTTTTATCTACCGATTACCTATTTTACACGAATTCACTGTTACAGTACTACCTGTCGTACGGTTTTCCTCCCCACGCGTGCGCGGCGCTGTTGATCAACCAGATTCCGTTGAGTGTGAGCGCGTACCGCAACAAAACGGCCACGTACCAAGAATTGCTCCATGTTTCTCCCCAACAGTACACTGGTATAAGTGTGGGTACAATGAAACATGCCCACGTTATCAGGAACCAAAAGTATCTGTGCGTACAAAAAAAAAAAAAAATTAACGATGAATATCACATTATTTGCAATTTGACGAAATCGACTACTGTAAAAGTATATTCATGACTATACAATATAACATAACATAATATTTCAATACCGACACGTAAATTATTATATATAGCCAAATGAGTAGCTCTCTAGCTCTCACTTTACCGGCACAGAAAGGTTAATTATGATTTATGTGAACGGATGAACGGTATCGTAATCAGTGGTGGATTTAGGATTTTTTTACGGTGGGTGCTATTTTGTTAATAATAATAGTCCTAAAGTACTTATTTTGTACAATTCGGGGGAAAAAATTAATAATTTGCTATTTAAACATAATTAAGCAATATAAAAATTTAAAACAATTTAACAAACATTATTTTTTTTAAATTGGCGAATTATTAGTAATTTTTAATAAAAATACGCGGAACGGTGGGTGCTTCAGCTCCCAAGCACCCTCCCCCCCTAAATCCACCACTGATCGTGATTATACTTTATAGTATATACATTATACTTATACAAAACATTACAACCCGCGAAAATGCAGTGAATTTAGCGCGCTAAAAATTATACATCGTTACAGACACATGCCCGAAACCCCAAAACATGCTTTGACATTTCTAATTTTAACTTTATTATATTTATTGAATTCAACGTTGCAACGTTCTCAAAAAAATGTAATTCGAAAACAAGAAAAATATTCTGGAAGAAAATATACAACGATAAAATTACGCTGAAAGTCTCAAACATGCGGCTATTGCTAGGTTCCTACTGTTCCTATAGTTTATCATGTTCAATATTTCAGCAATAACTTAACATCGGGTAACTTATTATAATATTACTGCTTCACTATATGCATATCTAATCATCGTACAATAACATTATAAAAAAAAAAAAACACGCGAATGAGTAAAATTCCTATCATCTCTGTTAAAGTTTATTATTACAAAATATAGATAATTGTTGACGTTTTCTTCAATAAAACCCACAAATAATTACTAAAAAATAAGATTACTTTTTTTGGTACGCCACGATCGGATCGGCCAACAAATCGCTGGTGTCGATGGTGCGACCCTTCTCGACGACGTCCGGATGTTTCCGGCACAGTAGCCAACCGACGTGCGAGAAGAACAGCCCTCTATTCGAGTTGTGCGGGTCGGCGTTCGTGTCTGTGTACTTGTGGTGTAGCCTGTGATCGCGGGCCCATTCGTAAACTGAATTCTATAAGCCGTGAAAATCGGTTAAGCTTATCTATCACTAGTATTAGCCATCTGCAAGCTGGTATGTTGGAATTTTATCGTTTTCGCAGTAGCTACACTGGTACTCGTGAGATCGTATGATGTATATTATGATCATTTATAAGTGTACTATGTATATTTACTGTTATGAGTGATATGCTCTCCGATCAAAGCAGTCGGGTTTCGAAAATTATACGATTTTCCTATTTACCATATAGTCAGATACTCATAGATAGTCTTAGATCTTATAGTACATCGGTCGATCGGCAGTCGTGAATATAATGATACGTAGTTGGTAAAGAGGTATTTTTTTTTTTTATATTAGTGCATGGAAAATATAACGTTGATGAAATCCAGAGGTGTACACTAGTGAACCGTGATCTCGACTTTTGACCTAGTATCCAATAATCATCCAAAAATGCCGCACGAAATAATTGCAACGAACCCGCCACGATGGGCAACTCGACTGCCGTATTAGCGCTTTATGTTATGAACAAAATGTACAAGATACTATACCCATATTCTACCCAAATTCTTATCGAAATAATGGAACAAATTATATTAAATACTTTATGGCTTGTGTATCTAATGTTTAATGTGTATAGTATAGACAATACGCAACGAGAACATATTATTATACTGCTATAAGCCGCTATGTTATAGTAAACACGACTAATTATTAATACTTCTGAATTCTGATCACGTAAATAATGTTTATGTATATTAAATAAAATCACAAAAATATACCTGAAACGCTATCGTATTGAGCGTAATAATAATTAACCGTAATTGCCATTTCGCTTTGTACGCCCGATGCGACCAAAGTCTATGCGATCCAGCTGTGACGCCAATCGCAGTGATTTGATACAAACTGATCGCTGAATTCAAGAACAGTTAAAAATGTAATTTATTTATTCACCACTTATATGTCATGTTTATTGACGAGTAATCATACCGAAAATAGTCGTAGTAATTTTTGCAGAAGCAAACGCCAAGTAGGCGCCATACAGTGCACCTAAATGGACCAACGAGCACAGTATAACATTGCGCCAAACAATCGGTTGATATGGTTGTTTTGGTCGAGTGTCGAATGTGGTGCCGTCGCAAACTGTAATATCTGCCGAGTCGTCCATAATAGCTATCTCATTAGCCTGTGAATCCCGCGTGTGGTTACTGCAATAATAATGTAATAGCGAGTGCACTTTAAACATAAAATAACTATAAAATTAGGTTTTATTATAATCTAGGTATACGTATGTAATATTACGATAATAATAGTCACAGTCAGTGGCGTATTTAGGGGGGGCCAAGGGAGGGCAATTTCCACAGAGAGCACTTTTTTGGGGGTAGTAAATTTAACTGGGAACTTTTTTTTATAATATTAATGTAATGATGTTTGTTTTATAAACATATTTTGAAAATAAATATGATATGAAAATTAATTAATAAATTTTACAATTCTAGGCTTTGATTATTATGTTGTCATGGGTACTACTGAGAAAACCTACGATATTCAACATTCTAGGACACTCGATAGATTTTTATACTTCATGATACTATTAGCATATCACATGTATTGTAAGTTTTTTTAGAGTAAAAAAAATTGCCACTATAAAAAAAAAACAGGCGAGAGGAAAAAGGCATTAAAAAAATGTGTACCCGGGGCAGTAAAATCCTAAATACGCACTGGTCACGGTATGTTGTAATGAATTATTTATTTTATTTGAATAATTCGTATTGCATTTTAAAAAGACTATAAAACTCCTGTTTGGCTTAAGACAAAATCTATCAATTAAATATGCTTTATTTAATACTGCTGAATTTATTTCTGATAACTTTATATGTAAAAACTATACTTTCTTAACTGAATCCAATCACAATATAAAATCTGAATATTATATTCAAAAGCTAGCCATAAATTAAAAACACAAATTAATCAAAAATGTGGGTATATATGATACAATTTTTTTAATTTTTAAAAATAAATTAAGAGTAAATAATTCAAGTAAACTTTATATACTTTTATTTTACTCAAATAATTATTTAATTATTGATATACTCGTAATATAAACCACGATAGACTCATTAATACAATTTTTATTCAATATAATACCCAACAAATAATGCATATGAAACGAATACCTAATATACTATACAAATAAAATAATATTCTAACCTAGGTGCTGCAGTTCTTAAATAAAAAGACACCATTACTTTGACTTTCGTAATTATTTCATTGAATTCAGGAAAAATGTGAGTATGAATACTTGTTTACCTTTTATATAAAACTGTATTTGGACAATTCGATCTTTGTTTGGTATTTATACATTTTTGTACACAGATGAAATGTAATATACATAATTTTACCTTATTTAAGCATTTAAAAAAATGTTTATATACACTTGATTTAAATAATTTAATCATTAATTAAAACTTTTAATATATGTATTAGGTAATTATTTAACTACTTAGATATTATAGAATAATATGCACCGCTTGCACCGATGTTTTTTTTTCGTTTTACTTTTATTATTTTGTTATTAACCACATATCAATACTATAGTAATTTTAAATATCATTATTATTAATTAACAATGTATGTAGCGAAATCATTGGAACTCTAATTTACCACACAGCCAATGCCAATGCCTAAATAAATCATCTATTATCACTATTTTTGTAATAATTTAAATTTGTATTGTAGATAATTATATAATAATTATTATTTACATTTTGACTGTAATTTTAATATCCAAGTAGTAAATATTTATGTGTTAACAGCACTTTTGAGCAAGGAGATTTTAAAAGTTTAAGGAGGAGTTTCCCAACTCAAGCCAATTTTTTCCCTGTATCACAAATTATAATAAATTCTATATATCCTTACACAAATTTTTTTTTTTAAAATAACTATTTTAAATTGAACAAGAACACAGTTTGATTAAAATAAAAAATAATTTATTAATATCTGTTGTTTCAAATATTATGTTACCTTGATTAAACCGTGTTCTTGTTCAATTTAAAACAATTATTTTTTTTTAAAAAGTGTGTGTAACTGTGTGAGGATATACAGAATTTATTATAATTTGTGTTACACGGAAAAAAAATTGGCTTGAGCAAGATACTCCCGCTTGACATTTTAAAATCTCTCTATCAAAAAGTGCTATAAACATAATACATTATGGTTTTTGAAAATCAATGTTTTTTCTTGATACAGGGAAAAAAATTGCCTCGAGAGGGAAACTCCTCCTTAGACTTTTAAAATCTCCCTGCTCAAAAGTGCTGTAAACATACAAATACATACTACTTATCCATAATCTATTATTAGCTATTACATTTGAAAATAGAATAATTACAATTTACTATTCGGGGTTACCATATAATTCGTCACTGATTGATGAATAAAGCTTTAGACTATTTTGAAATTGTAATAAGTATAATCAAGAATTAGATTTATTTTAAATTATTTTTATGGGATTCAGAAAATTAAAAAAAAATGCACGAAACTTGTGGAATATTAAGTAAAACATAAAACCTTAAACTATAATTATATAATTATTTTTTTTTTTAATTTTATATGTGGTATTTTTATTTATCTACGACTTTATTAATTTAATTATAAAATATCAAGTCCTTATATATCCCATTTGTGTTGAGTGATATATTATGACTTATGATTTCTTGATTATATTAGTTGGTTTAATATACAGGACACAGATTGATTCGACCAAAGTGCTTAGACATATTTTTCTTATAATAGTGAATATATTCAAATTTTGAATGTTGGAATTTTTAAATGTACTAAAAGAACAAATTATAAAATTCTTGAGATTTTTGTATTGCCATTGTAGTAACATTTCTATAAATATGGTAAAACAAATTTCACAGTCAAAAAGCTTTAAAATTGAATACAGGATTTCATCACATAAGTTTTTTAATAGATTTATAAAAATATTTTTAAAAAAATAAAAATATATAGGCATAATTTTTTTTTATAAGCATATAAACTTCAAATTTTGACTAAATTTATCAAAGGCACGAACATTTGCAAAGTTTATACTAGTTATACTAAGTATGTGAACAACACTACAAATTCGTTGTTGAACCAGTAAACAACGTTTATTGTAATTCTTTAGATTCGTTTTATTTTATTAGTTACATATAGTTTTAAAATATATTTAACATACTGAATTGTGTCATTAAAAAAGCTAAAAGATGTGCAATCGAACTATTCGTACTGTAAAGATAGCCTTTTCTAATAATTACAACGGAATTACAGAACAAAAAAAAAAGGTATGCTGATATTCTAAGTATTATAAATTAATATTATTATATTTTTATCGTAATATTTTTACGTATACCTTAAGAAACTTGAAATGTTGACTGTCTGTACGATAAAAAAATATTGGCAACAATATTCAATCTCACCGAGTTATACTAGATTCTCATTTAATTTTAAAAACAAAAAACAAAATCTGTACCTATAGATACGTAGCCATAAAATGTAAATTAGTATTCTTAAAAGAATGCGCAATTTTATTTAAGTATAAAGGTAGGTATTATAGTAATATACTATAATATTATAGAGCTTCTATAAAACATATGTAACACGTTTTTGTAAAATCCGGTTTTTATAAAATGTTTCGACAAAACAAGTTTTAGCATTTCGAAGAATGAATTTTTTGGCAATAATACTGCACGGAAATCGTATATTAATATTATGATAATGCACATAAGAATTACCTGCATAGGTATAATAGGTATATATTCTGATGTTAATTTTCAAAAATTAAATTGCTTTATTGGTCTATAATAAATATGTACTATTGGGAACACAGTCACAAAGTCTGAATGCAAAAATTAACATTGTGTTAAAATTAACAAAATTTAATGGACTAATTAATTTTTGCATTCAGACTTTGTGACTGTGTTCCCAATAGTATATATTGATTATAGACCAATATAGCAATACCAATAAAGCAATTAAACGAATATCTAGTGATTTACTTATATACATAACTCACATAAGTAAGTCACATACTCACATCACTACATCAGAACAAAAATTAAGTGTTAAACTTTAGACTATATAAATTACATTTTCTATTAAAATCTAAACTTTCAATGCATTATATTTTTAAATATTTTTAATTACAGATATTAAATTTCAAAATGAAAAAGAGCATGACTCCTAATGATAGTTGCAAATGATATATGTTTTCATAAACAATAATATTATTATTATTGACATAATAATCGACGCGTTGGATGCATATTTACCAGTAGAACTACAACCCTAGCTTGAATAATTTGACGATAATTATGTGAGAAAATTAAATCGAATTGGACATGGACAAAGATTCACTAAATTTTCATCATCAATTTTGAATTTAAATAAACGAGTACTAAGTGGTATACGCGGGAAAAATAATCATACAGATTGCAGAAGTAATTTATAACGTACATAACTACTTAAAAAATATTCAAGCTAGTAAGGATACTTATCTATTTCAATTGGTTTTTTATTTATTTTTAATTAACTGAAATATTTCTTAACTAAATAATTATTATAAGTCATTTTGGAAGCCAACTAGTTAACGCCAAAAATGTTCTAGATTCATAAGTGGAATTATATGTTTCTTTTTTTTTTTTTTATAAATATGCTTATAAAAATGGATTTTGAGTTTAGTTGATTATAATATTCACTATATTATATCTATATGTAAACTATTATATATGTTTATTTTTTTAATGCCTTTAGTATATATGGTAATATATTATTATGTTAAGCTATGGGTGGGTGTCCAAACTGCGTTACGCATGCCTTTTGCGACCAATTTGATGTTAGTAAATGGCAAACTGGCGTATGTTCTAATAATATATGTATTTACTTTACGATAATTCGATAATATAATATATATTAAATAAGTGTTTAATGTTTATGATGGTATATTTTTAATTTTTATTTTTTATTTGTTACAATATAGAAAAAGGTTGTCTACTCCTGTAATTAGCAATTAAAGATGTTACCATGGCAAAGCCTCCAAAGGTAATTTTTTCCAATAAAATATTACTTCAGTAATTATATAAAAGCTCCCTATAATTATTAAATCTAATAAATTAATACATGGATCTAATACTCACTTATAATTTCACTTCAGACACCAACGTGACACTACTATATTATTGTAATATAATATATTATATTATATTGTTATTTACCATCGAGTTCAGAGTGTTGTGTACGGTGTGAAACTGTTGATCTAAAAAAAAATAAAATGAATCTAAATAAAAATTTGTCAAAAATTCGATTTTCTAAATTTTTTATGGATGAAAGAATGATAGGAAAATTTTAAATAATTTGAATTAATTATTCAAAATAACCATAAATCCCAAAAATACTAGCATTTTTTTAAAATTATTATCCTATTTGTATATCAGTTTCATAAAAAAATATGTATTTCAAATATTTAGCATTGATATTTTTGAAATATTATCATTCAAATTAAAAATAAAATTGACTTTTTGAAAAACAAATGGTTTGGAAATTTGATTTTTTTTTGTGGTCTCACATGAAAACATGAGAAAATCGAAAAATTCAGACCTCTCTAAAGTACAGTTCACATTCAATCCCCCCCCCCCGTAACAAAAACTTCAATAAAAAAAAAACTCGGATAGACATTTAAACATTTTTTTTTTAAACCCTTACCTAATTGTAAAAGTAATAAAAGTACATTGTTTGGCTCAGCATATTCAAAATTAATAAGAAATACTTAACTGTTGTTCGTTACACGTGACACATCCAATACTAACCGCCTTGCCCAAGGAGTTTGTTTATTTATTTATTTGTATTCTGAGTTTATTTTTGTATAATCAATACTCCATACATGTGTACATTGCTCAAGGCAGTTTATATTTCATTATTTATACCGGTTTTTTATTTTTTATTCTCTAAGTTAAATGATTTAATTCGAACTTTTTGACACTGAAATATAAATTATTATACTCGTACAACAAAAAAATATTAACTATGTATTAATTATTGTGGATAAATAACACCTAACGTTTCTTAAAATATACAAAGAGATACTCTTAACCTAAAATATTTATTTTACATAGCTTGAATTTAAAAACAAAACATATTCAAAAAATTTAATTAATTAACTTTTTTTGTCCATATAATTTTTTAACGAAAATATATCTTTTTAATCTCGTAATTCATTTCAAAGTAAAAAATTTTTCGGTATATTTCGATGCAGGTCCGTATATTTGTAGAAAATGTATTTTTTAATGTATAAATAATACAGATTTAGTCGATTTAGATTTTTATTATGGGTTTTAAAATATTATAAAGAATGCATACTTTTGTACCTAGATTTATAGGAATATTGTAAGCGCATTTTATAAACCTAATTTAAAATTTTTTCTTTAAGATATGATAGTTTATTAAATTTAATGAAATTACAGCCCTACCACCCCAACAGGTACAATCGAATAAAATTATAAAATTTGATTTTTATAGGTACGTCAAAATTCACAAAAAAATATTCTGCTTTGAAGTTGAATAACACAAATGTATTTTGTCGTTAAAAATAAATGAAACAATACAGACTGATTACTAAGTTCAAATAGTGTTACTTTTCATGGTCATGCATATATAATTTTTAAAAATAATTTATGTACTAGGAGGCAAGCAGAACTACTAAACAATCAAATGAAACAAACCCTGTTTCTTTGTTCTCGCATATGAATCAGAATACAGCGTTTTGGTTATTGAACCAAAAGTCTAAATGCAAATATTTGAACCGGAACGTTTGTAGACTAAATATTACAGGAACAAATGAGAATAATGTCATTATTTATTTATTGGTACGAGTACACACTTTCGGCAGAGTGTAGTGATAAATGTATTTTAGTTTTACGACAATGTAAGTTTTTTGAAGTTATTTCTACATTAATTTTTTTTTTCTATCTACAAAATAATGTCATGTTCGTGATCTACATTAACTTTTTGAAGATAAAAATTTTTCTAGTAAAGTTTTGGTAAGAAGTACCTACCAATACAATTTTACTATAACAGTAATACTGATTAGTAATTAAATAAATAATGATAATAATAATAAATAAATTGATAAGACTAAACTGATCTAACTTCTATGCGTCAAATATATTACTTATATAGTGTATAAATTATATAAAACATAATGAGCAGGGTTCGGAACTTAAAGCATTTGCTTATTTTTATGGATTGACTTAAAATTTAGCAAAATGCTATAGAAATGTATGTAATGTTACAACACGTTCAATTATGAAATTTGAAAGTGCTTTTTTTTGCTTTTTTCTACGATTTTTAAAAAGATGTTTATTTTCAGTTTTTCTGATTATTTTTGCTTTTTTACCAGTTTTTCTACTTTTGATAGTTTTTTCAGAAAATCCCTCGGAAAATATATAAGCAATAAAGTAAAATGTCTCGAAAATGAAGTTTAATTTTTTTATAATATAAATTTTTTTTTGATTTTGTAGTTAGCAACTTTTCCTAATCATTTTGTTTCAATATTTTTTGTAATCTCTAATTATATAATTTTTAGCACAGTAACAAATTATGTCTAGTACCTAGTTATCCTTTTTTTTTTTTATTAAACATTTTTGCTTATTTGAATGCTAATAATGATTTTTTTAAGCGCTTATTTTAATGATTTTAAGTGCTATAAGTCCCGAGTCCTGAACACAAGACAGTAATAATACAAGAAATGAGTGATGACATACAATAGTGGGGACTAGTGGTTCTTCTGCGGTGATCGCTTGGTGTATAGTCACTGTATTAGTGTATTCAACAGTTTAACACTATGATGTCGAAAATGTGCTTATATTTTAATTGTATGTGTTTTGATTTATTATATTATACGTCGGAAGTATTTGAGTAGGTTTATGATATTATTTATGAATTTGGAAAAACCAATAAAAAATAGTGGAAGAAAATAGGAGAAAGTAGTCAGTATATAGGTAATCACTCTATTATGTCAACTACTCAAGCGTTACACAGTATTTAGTCTGAATTGTAATGAATGTGTTAAATACTTAAATTACTTAAGTTCTAATTCGATAAAGTCAATGATAAATCATTGCATATGAAAAACGATTTTACCTATATATTGGCTATATTAATAGTTACTACTAAGAGTATTTAAGGTATTTTATAGCATTTTATATTATATTATGTTAACTTATAAGTCGATACTGACTATTGCCGTAGAACGGTGTGAATCTAGTTTCGTAGTAAAACTAGTCAATAGGCCATAGCATAACATTAATCTAAATGTTTTAAAATGTCATTATGAGATTGTTTAAAAATATATATAATACCTAATAAACGTTTAAGTTTCAAGTCCTTGCAAATAATATTTTTGAACTAAGTACAACAAAATAACTAAAAATCATTATCTTCTTCTTTGTGTATTTAGTCCCGAGATGATTTACAGCAATTATTCACTTTTTCTTGTTACTTTCCTTTCTCTTCATTATTTTCATTTTCAATACTGTCCTTCATTAATTGTCATTTTTCGCATATTATTACAGTCGTAGTTTCCTCTATAGTTTTTATTCTAAGGCTGCATCCTTCTATGATTAATCCTAGGATCTCACTATGTTTTAGCTAGTCCAATACTACAATTCATTCATTTTCTTGATAATAGTCTGTAAAGTTCTTTTCTCTGATATTCTTTCTAGTGCTTCCTTGTTAGGTAATTACCATATCCATCATTCGTCAAATCTATTTTAACTAATGGTAGTAATTTATACTAACTATGGTATAAATATGTAGTTATTCGTCTAAATTTAAACTTTGAATGTCTATAAAAAAAATTGTGCCAGTATATGCTCTAGATAATTTTTAGATATAATGATTTCATTATGAACTACTTATAAGCAACCTCGTATTTAATTTTCAAATCTTAGGTATGAATATCAGATATTTGTACTATAGTACTTTTTAGAAATAGCATAGGATTCAAATTTAACACAACCATTAAAATGAACTATTCTACTGTATCTAAACAAAAAATATATAATATTTTTATATAAAGATTATATATTTATATACAGGGTGATTCTTTTATCAAACAACACTCATTATTTTAAAAAGTGTTAATGTTTTTGAAAATATTTTTTTACATAGTTTCAAATTGTTAAAAATCAATGTTTTTATTAAAAAATTATATTTTTAAATATTTTTTATCCTTATAATTTTTTTAATTTTTTACTTTTTTGAATAACATAGATTTTTAATTTCATATTCCAAAGCAGAATAATTTTTTGAGTATTTTGATACATAAAAATCGAATTTAGGGCGAGTAGTTTATGAGTTATACGTATTTAAAGATTAGTTGCGCGGAGTGGAGTGGTACTGTGTTACCCCGCAAAATGTTTGTCCACTACTCCGCTTGTCTATAAATTTTAAATAAGTATAACTCATAAACTACTCACTCTAAATTCGAATTTTATATATCAAAATACTCAGAAAATTATTCTACTTTGAAATATGAAATTAAAACACTATGTTGTCATTCAAAAAAGTAAAAAACTTAAAAAATTATAAGGATTAAAAATATTTTACTTCAATTTTTCTATCAATTTAAATGAATATTAATAAAAATCAGGTTTTGAAATTTTAAAAACATGATTTACTTTTAAAACGAATATATATGTATATAATCATTTATAATTTATAAAACTAGATGAATGGTTGTTTAAACATTTAAATCAATTATCAAATTGAGCACTGTTTAAGAAAAGACTATACCTGCCATGCGTCTCCGTCTTGCATATATAGGTACGTCTTAGTAATTTTGTGTTCAGTCGAACCGATTTTATATTGTAAGCTTTAATATTAGAATGAAGTATCATATTAATATATTATTATATTTCTGTTGAACGCAAATTTGAGCAAAATATAGTATGTTTATAAAACGGAAATAATGCATGCGGCCATGCGAGTGCAGCATTCTCTTAACTTCAAACAAACAAAGGATAAGATATTTAATATTTTTTTTTATTCCTTGGTATAAATGGTATATCAGCTAGCAATGTGAATATTACTGATGACCACTTTAATCGATTTGTCCTGATATTAGCTGATATATATAATAGATGAGTTGATGAGAGCTGAGAGGTACCTACTATTTTGAAGATAGTCGATTATTATTCTATATTTTATCTTCTACCACGTCAATATGTTTATCATTGATTAATGATCATTGTATAAATGTATAATATTTAATAAGTTTTATAATTAATTCTATCCGTAGTGGCGTAGTCACAAATTCTGCACAAAAAAAATCAACATTTTTACTAAGCTTAGATTGAATTATTTTTCCGGCTTAGATTCCTTTATTACATTTTATGATTGTATTGTTTAATTTATTTGTACTTGTACCTATGTTTGAAAAATGTTGAAATTAAAAACCAGTTGCTTGTTACAATAATATACTACTCGTACATAACAACTAACATGTAATAGACTACTAAATTATTGTTATAACTTGTAACTTATATAAGTTATAAATTATTGGCAACAAAAACGGAACAGTTTCTATGTTATGAAACAACGTTACAGACCACAGTATTTACATCGCTAGTATGAATAATATGATTAATATCGATTAGTAATTGTATATCTACACTCTACAGAGTACGTATAGTGAAACTTCGAAATGTTGGTCATTGAAATTTGTCTACTCTTCGAAAGGGTTCAGTTTGTAAAAAATGTTAATTTTTAATAAAAATTTCTCTAAATATATGACCTTAGACAGTTTAAACCATATAATATTATAATCATTATAATTACAAAAAAACATAATACATAAGTTCTAACAGTAGCGGCTATCCTTAAAAATATAGGTGCAGCGAAACATATTAAGTAACCACCCACCCTCAATAATATTCATCCATTAACATCCCATCTACTATTCAACATATAATAATAATATAATTAATACATAATAGTTATTATTATACTACTAAAATATTCCAAAGTATTGTATTAATATTATTTACGAAAAATTACATAGATGACTCACCCCACCCACCTCTAATTAAAGGTATAGCCTGGTGAAGCGGGTTTCATTTGGGCGAATTTATACATATCATTTGGGCAAAATTTACACAGAACCCTAATTTATTTAATACATCGTTTGGGCGAGTTATAAATATATTTTTATAAACATTTACATAAACTAATACGTTTTCCTTCTCATTTTTAGAGACTTATTAGAACTCTAAGTTTACTCTAACGGGTATGGATAAAGATGTATTATATTATTATTATCTTAACTACATTTTTTTTTTATTAGCATGATATCTCATATGTCCATTTGTTTAATAAAATGTATCGTATTCTTATATCAATTTTCATGATAATATATTATTAAAAATCCTAACTAATTATAATAATTAATAATTAGCATGGTATCTCTTGCCCATTTTTTTATTATAATCGATTATTGTTAATTTTCCGGTTTGATATTCTTCTCATGATTTTAATGTATATAGTCTTGTTTTTCTTTGGTATTTTAACGTAAGATATTGATTTTTTTGTGTGTTGATAGAATTAATTTGCATAACGTTATAAATAGTTATCACCAATCAACCGAAACGGTATAATAATAATAATATTGAACTGAATACATTGTAGTAAATACGAATATGAAAATTATTGTATAGGTAAATACGTTACTCCCCTATTATTCCCTGTATATATTCCTGTATAGTTTATAAATTAATTCGCCTAAGCTATCGGTTAATTTCTCGCCCAAATGATATATGCTCAACTCAGGTAAATTTTGGGTTATTTGCCCAAATTAATGACGCCCGCCTGGTGTAACAAGACTATTTGACAAACTTCCATTATAAATGTTACTATATTTGTTTAATAGTCCTGTTACACTCTGTATACCTAAGCTTTAACTAAATATATCTCAAAAAAATTAACTGCATAATAGTAAAACAATTTACAGGCTTGGAATTATTATAAACATTTATAATATTGAATTTTATACATTTTATTTTAGTTATATTCTTTTTGTAATTTTCATTTTTCCAATATTGGAGTTTAATCGAACTATTTTTTTCTAAATTATTATCCGTTAATATAACGCGTAGGTATCGACTGTGTCGAGAATCGAGTTATATGTATATGTTATAACTTATAAAGTTATTAAATAGGTATTCAATGCATATATATACGTAACATTGGCAACTGATGATACATCTGTTCGATCATTCACGAATAAGAATATTAATTTCCTTATTCAAGGCGTGTTATTTTATAAGAAATTAATTTAACTATTAAGTATTTTATAATTCAACGTAGTTAATATTTTTAAAATATACGATTTTAATAGGTAGGTACCCAGATGATCTTAAAAAAATGGTGGAAGAACTACAATGCTATACATATAGTCGTATAATTTATGACTAGATTTATAAATAATGAATTTTTAAATGTCTAACAAATTTACAGAGTGTCGGCTGAAGGTCAAATATTGTAAATTTGTAACCGAGTAGGTCCTATTCAGTAGGAGTGTCACCACGACCCTCTTTGGTTTGTCTCTGTATATGTTACGAGCCGTAACTATGGTGGAAGGGTTCGAGGGTCCGGACCCCCCCCACGGGGTTATTTTTTAGTTACGGACTTACAAGTCGTTATAACATATATTACATATAACTTATAACCTACAAACATATAATGGGAATTACCGTTTCCGCCAATTTAAAAAATGTTCGATTCCCGTTACCGCCAATCTATCTGCTATGAAATAATTATTTTAGTATATTCCATATTTTTGGTAAAAAAGAAAAATCTTCATAGTTCACAAATCCTAAATTATATAATAAAAAAAAATATATGAATCATTGACTTTTACTTTATTGTTGTATTTAACAAAAAACTATGTCAAAAAATTATGTATTTATAAATCAGGGACATTTACTTTATTATTGTATTTATTATAACTATGACAAAATATTATGTATTTATTATTTGCTTTATTAGTTATAAATATATTTTCAATATTTAATGTCATCATATAAACCCTGTACAATTATTTCAAGTTAAAACTTAAGTACACCGTAAAAATTAATACAAATTATTATAATTTTACCATAGCAGGTAGATTGGCGGAAACGGGCGATGGCGGAATCGGTCATTTCAAATTTTGACGAAAACGGTACATGCCCCATATAATCAGTATAAACCACACAGGTATTAATAATAAATAAGGTTGAATAGTATTAAAACAATTGTCAAATACTATAAATATGTATCACTGTATCGTCCATATCGCCTCAACTGTGATATAATATTAAGGAAATTGTGTGTATTTTGTAGCATGACACAGAAAAAGTTATTTTATCCTCTATCTGAATGTTAAAGAGTTATAACATATTCATTATATTTTAAATTTAAATTATTATAAATTAATAATTTTAATATTTACAACATATTCAAAGGATTTGAATACTAAGGAGTAAGGGATTACTTTAAGTACTAAGTATTTAATATTTTATAAAGGTGGGCAAGTTGCTGCTGTACAGTTAAGATATTAGCTGGATCACTGCAGTAAATCTGTACCTAATAGATGTGTTAAATTTGAATTCAATTATATAATATCATAATAGTACCTACAACCTATACTAAAAACGGTTCTGTCCAGAGACGGTCTGTCAGCGTATATCACTATAAGTATATTTCATGAATGTAATTTATTTTACTATTAGTATTGCGGCGCTAAATTTAATTTTTTCCAAAAAATTGCTATGAGAATAACTTAAGATTTCAATTTTCAAGTTATTTGACTCAACAAACATTTTTTTTTATCGATATAATGATTAAAAATAACTAAAAAAGGTTTAATATTTGTCATGCCTAGAAATAGGTTAAGAAAATACAAAAACTTTGAAAATGTTATCATATATATAAAATTCAGATGGAGATATTAAGTACCTACGATTATTTACTTATAAAGTTCAAAGTTGAAGATCAAAACATTTACTTATCGTATAAACAAATAATAAAACACATCTTTGTAAAATCAATGCATTCATTACTGCTTAGAATCTTAAAGTATATTAATTAATAAACATATAATTTCACGAACTATTTTTTATCATGCCAGTTACATATATTTTCAAATTAAGTCTAGCAAAATAAAAAATACATTTTAATTTGTATATAATATATTCCAACTTCCGTTCCTCAAACCAATATTTGTAAAGTTTAGTTACGAGACTTAGTGATATTCGATGTTGATCACATTATCAACGTCCATTATAGACAAACTGTAAAACTACAATGTGCAAAGGACAACTTTATCTAATATAACCTGGATACAAATGATGAGAAATCTTAAATATTATATCTCAAATTTTTATATTTTGTAGTATACTGTACTATAGAGTATACATATTATTTCTATTAGATTTTTAGTACATAACTATAAATCAATACCAATATACCACATAAAGGTATCAATAGATAGCATAATATTATGTTTATGTATAAATAATAATAAAATTAAAACAGTAACTCTTTAACATTAATAAAAATTATTTTTAATGATTCACACTTAAAATAGTATACAATACAAAATATAAAATATTTATGTTAAAAATTCACAACAAATTACCTCAGTGGCCCTGCATTATCATTATCTAGTAATTTATCTAAATAAAAATAATAATTAGTAATTAAAATAAGTGAATATAAATATAAATTTTTGGCATATAAAATTAATAATTTAAATTTACTATTTAGTCTTAGAAATTTGTTCGAGCTAGGAAAATAAACCTCATCTCATAATTCTCATATAATTTATTGATTAACTCAATCACTTTAATTGATTCTGATACTCCAATACCAATCTAGCTAATTGTCCTTTAGAACCAGCGTTTCGATTTCTAGATCTTACACAGTTGCCGTACAAAGCAGCGCTAATATGATCCACGATGTTTCCTTCATACAATTCACAATGCCTCTGTTTATGATGCAATCGTAAACCAGATTCTACAGCTCTGAATACATGACAATCACTATATGCTACAAACATAGAATAAACTGATGGGTTAGTCATATTGACTGCTTTCAAAGAATGACTTGTGGATTCTGACACCAAACGATGTATATCACGGTCAGCTCGAATTATAGGAATTAATAATTCTGCACGTTTCCTGGCTAAAAATTGTTATCAATAAGTTAATAATTACTGCTTTGATTTAAAAAAAATGTATAGTAACTTAAATGCATTATTATACTTACAAATAACATAGTCTTTTGCGTAAAATGATAAATGATCATAGTCAAATGGATCAAAATGGCCATAATACTTATTTACGTCTAGGGTTGCTTGTCTTGGATACGTCATAAGATTAGGATCATATTCAGAAAATGGCAAAGCACTAAATATCTGCCATTCCATTATAGTATTCATTCTTACCTAAAGATTAATATTTTCTCAAAATTATTTTTTTAAATATTATATTATACATCCATTTAAAGATAAAAATTGTTTATATAGAAATATCATTATTACTCAATAAAGTACTTACTCTATTCAAATAGTCTTGACGAATTTCCATTTTTGGTCTAGCTAACATCATTAGAGCTTCTGGAGGAAACTTTCTGATTGCTAAATCTATGATCGCAAAATCTAATAATGCATCTCTTAGGGCTAACAATTTGGTATTTGGTATTCTCACTGATAACCATGCAACTTTAGTGCCATCTTTTTTATGTGCATTACTCAATGATGTTGCCTCATCTTTTAACTGTTTAAAAACATCATCAACTGCACCTTTACCTGGGGCATTAGCATCATACAATAAAACCTAAACATTTAAAAATTTGATTAACAACCATCTAAGTAGTTTTACTAATTTAAATTGTTCATTAAATATCATACTTACCAACATGAGCATTGTCTTTTCTTTTTTATCAATACAAATTTGTTTATATTGTCGTAGAAAGCGAAAGGCATCTTCTCTTTCATTTGTACGCACGGGTAAAAGAATATGTACACGAGTATTTTCAGTTACATAAGGAACTGACAACATCTCAACTTTACCAAGCAATTTGCTGACTTCAACTCTAAAAATAATAAATAAATAAATAAAAATATAGCTGTTATGGCTGTTTAATATATATATATATATATATATATTAATAAATTTTTGTCATTTGAGTTTATATACTACAAAAGATAATTTATTTTTTATTATAATGATTACATTTTTGCTAATAAAAATAATACCTTTTTTGTATTAATCTATTTCCAACAATATCTTTAAAAGCCAAGTCTAAAATATAGTCTAATCCTCTTGAGGGATCAAATCTTTTGTAACCATTAACCAAATGATCAAATTTAAAATTATTAGAATATTTTGATTCCAAATATTCAATGCTAGTATTCAAGACATTCTGCAATAATATTTTTTGATATCAATGATAGTTTGTTTCATTTTTAGTTAATTGTTAATATTTAATTGTATCGTTATTATTAATTCCTTACACGTATATCAGTATTTTCAGCTTCATTTAAAGGTCTTAAATTGCTTATTCTAGAGTCCAAATATAAATGTGTTTCAGTAAAATGTTCCCATTTCAATACATCAAAACGAGTGGATGGGGTACTTCCAGACTGACTTCCAACAGGCCATGTCACTTTTCTAAAATTAGGTGGCTCTAAACTTGACTCAGTCACAATAGAACGTCTTAATGCTTCAATTTCCATATTGGATTTTTCTAAATTCATTTTACAAAATGCTAAATGAGTTTTATACATTGTTTCGGCATTTGGCATTGGATAAACAGTTAAAGCACTATTAAAACTTTCTTGTTGTTGTGGCTGGTTGAGTAAATTAATAAGATCTTTGGCTTCCCACAGATGATAACTGCTTATAGATTGCCCCTAAACAAACAAATTAAACTGTATATTTTGGATTGAAAAATGTTAATACTACTCACTTGAATAGATGTCTGACATGGAAGATTAATTGAATGTAATACACATCGACCAAAATTATCATCATCTGAAGTAGAGAAAGCATTACGTACACACCAATCAACGTTTGGGATCATTTTACGAATAACAGAGTTGCTTAAAAGTATTCCGGCATCTGAAAATTTTGTATTTAATAAAAAATTAGTATCTATTGAATATATATGATACACTTATTTCTTACCTAATGAACAATAGTTGGTACCAATTACAGTTCCACTAGCATAAACATCTTCACTGACACTAACTCTTTTAACTAAGTTCATAAGCTTGTCTGCATTCAAGTATGTACTATCCTTTATCAACATGAAAAACTCATACTCATCCAAGTAGTTGTCAGCAATATATTTTACCATGTGAAACGGTTTCAATACACTTCTACTGTCAGTGAAACCAACTATACCAGGTATTTTCATTAACGTTACATTTAGCTTATGTCCACCTGCTGCATCAACAAAAAAAATTGTCTTGTCCACCCAATGTGTAACAGTTTTATTAACAGCAACTGCCAGACCATCTACAGATGCTTGATTGGCCAAAATGCCAACAAATAGTTTCTCTCGAATTCCAAGCTCTGTTGAGTAATATCTTGGACGTAATAAAGTTTGAGGAATTTTTTGTGCTCGCTGTGGTTTGCCGGCCAAATTTATATGAGGTTCGTATTCATCATTGACAATAATTGAGCTTGAATCGCTGTCAATAGTAGATATTGAAAATAGGCAACCAGTTTCTAATAATGGACCGACAATAAGACTAAAAAGTAGCCCAATTGTGACACCAATTATTAAATAAAAGTTTTGACGCAAACGTGCAGATGAACACAACATATTGGTTCTAAAAATATAATTAATAATATATTTAAATAATTAATCAATGAGTTAAGTATAACAACAAAATATGGTTAATAATTTAATATACAAATTTAATGATTTAAAACAAGATACAAATTTAAAAAATATAAATTCAATTATTGGCTTTAGGGTTTATCTCTTTGGTGTATAACATTAAAATATAGGCCACATTTATTTGTTATTTTTTATGGTATAAAATGGTTAGTATTTTTACAAAACAAATATCAAAATCTATAATGTCAACAACCTAAGAATGTTATTATTATTAATTTTTTTTTTTTTTTATATAAAAAAAGTTATTGATGGCAATATGAGTAATATCAACAAGTAATAACACATTCAGTTAGATTTTGGGTGTGGTTTAGTTTAACTAAGGACAAATCAGTTCTGCAGGCATAAAGACATTATATTCTGAGTTTAATATAGAAAATCATTGGCACGAACAATTATTATTAATAACAAAATAACCAAACCCCCAATATCGCGATTTAAGGTTAAGTTGCACCTGTTGATTGTCATTACGTATTTAATTACCAATAAACTGTTGCGTTTTAAAATCAAAATGTAAGTACCTGATCAATCGCAATTTTGAATCTAATAGCGTATAACTACTCGTTTTTACCTATGTAATATATTATCGCTTTATATTCTTAAACTTTGTATAGAAAACGGTTTAGGTTATTTGAATGATCAATTATTAGCATTTCAGTAGCGATATTAATATTACAACTGTAACCATTTTAATTGAAAATATAAAAAATAAATATTGATGATTCAGACTATTTAATCATTTACTTTTATCTTTAATACTGCAGTCGTGCACTAACTATCGAGTGCTGTCGAGTGTCGACTGTCACTTGGCCGGTCATCAGACTCCAGGAACGTGGAGTGTGGACCGTGCCACAACGGACTGCGACTACAGAGACGCGGACATAGACAAGATAGATAAGTGTACGCGGGGTGAGTGAGCGACAACCGATGAGTAATGACAAACTAAGAAGAATACAGAGTAACGACTAGCGAGTACTATAACACTAAACTAGTCTTTTTCGAAAACCGTGATACTAACGTAGTAACGTTATCATGGGTATTATCAACCGTGGTCTCATTACTCTAATTATGTCTTTATGACTTCCGTCTAGAGCCATTCCTCAAGTAATAAGTATTAAGTATAGAACAATATTAAAAAAAAAATGGTCTCAGCATGTGTAATCACTAATCAGTAATCACTAAATAGTAAATAACTAAATTACCAGCGATAGAGCTGCGCTCTGTCATCAAATAATGGAACTAATTGTTATATGGCCTTATATTTTAAGTATTGAGTGTATCAGGTAATTTTATAATATTATGAATTATTATGATTCAAGCTAAATATATTCACATGTGATTTTACTAGTACATCAATGTAATTTATGTAATAATTATTGTCTTAGTGTCTTATATACCTACACAATAGTCAATAAAATATAGTAATCAATCATCATAATAAATGCATAACTAACGTATAGTATTAGTCATAAATAAATTTCGATTATAATGGTACCTATTGGCTATTACGATATATTTTAAAAATATAATCGTTATCCTTAAATATATATTTAGAAGCATCCAACATAGTTCAAAAAATTTACTAAACCTCCTCTTACTTCAAAAAGAAGATAGGTCGTTTTCGATATTCGATATCAACAAAGGTAATTTTTTTGATGAACACTGAACACCTTTCTAAAAGCTTTATTACTTACCGTAACCACGTAACATATTAACATAAGCCTAATTAATAATCAACTACCTACACATAATTACACAATAGTAAAGACTGACTTTTCAGTGTCACTCTTCGCAAAACTGAAAACATACAAGTCCTAGCGAAGTGTAATTCATTATAAAAAAACTTCTCAATAGAAAAGCTTTAGGCTGATGGCTATGATTATAACATTATGTTACAAATATCACTACTAAATACATCTTCAAAAAGATGATTATATTTTTATCTTATACTTACAAGACAATATCTTACTATCCTTTAACTTAGAAATTTCTATAAATTACCTATGTATTTAAACTTTTTTCAAAACTTCACAAACCATTAGATAAAATATCATTTAAATCCAATAAATTTTTTGATTTTTTAGTATTTTAAAATAAAGTTAAAGGCGTTTTCAAATTTTTAAAATTTTAAGCAAGTGTCTTGTGGTAATACACTTCTATTTTTCAAATGAGAACCATTAACTAAATTATTCGAACAAATAGATTGATTTTCAGTTATTAAGATGTTTATTATCGTATATAAATAGATAATAAACAATATAGTTCTTAAAAATAGTTTAAAAAGGTAATAAAAGATATAATATTGAATCTAGTATTTATTATACTTGAACCATTTTTATAAATAATAAGCTTTGATAGATTTATATTAATTAGGTACTAATATTTTGAAATCGCTATAGGTTTTGGGCTGAATACATAACATTTTTCTGACTGTTACAGTTACCATGGCTACTAAATTATAACAAAGATAAAATAATAATATTATATTGTTATAATTTTACGATAGAGTATTTATATTATCCTTAGCAACTAATGAATAATAATTTATTGAATTACGTCTCATTAAAAAAAAAAGGACACGTAAAATCTTGGTAAAATTTATTTTTGTAATTGGATTGTTTGTTAGGTTGTCCCTTCCGCATAATTTGGCATCCAAATCTAATAACTAATATAATTTATAATTTTCACAGTTACCAATGGTAAAATGTATATATTTGACATAATAACCTTGTTGATAATTTTTATTATTAATTTTAATTTAAATATACTTTATACTATATACTTAATCTAATATAAATGCCGAATTATATTCGATAAGATAAAAACACACATATACAACATATATATAATGGCCGTTACTATTTAAGCCGCTCGAACATTTTTTTTTCCCAATCACATTTAATATTTTTACACCGCCCACCCTAAAATAGGATAATGTAGATTGAAGATTATTCTCAAAAAATTGTTCTTTGAAGCTTAGGACATTTTTTTTCTCCCTTGAATATAAAATTAATAAATGTAATACTTCTATTTATTACTTTACCATGCCTATGGTACTGTTGTCTATTATATTAGTTATTACTGTACAACTTCTGCAAAGTACACATATACGGCTATATACATTATATTTATTATTTATAATTTAATTAACAACCTTTAAAAATGGTGAAACCTGCATTTTCCAACCATAAGACACCCACCCACCCATTAATATTTTTATGAATCACTTTATACAAATATACCCCCTTCGAGCTGCCAGTTGTCACTGTATATATATATTTAATTTAATATATTATGTATCTGTGGATAAGGAAATCCTTTTATTTGAATATTAGAGGTATTTAAATATTTAATACTTTTTATAAAAGTATTTACTAAATGATCACGTGTTATGCTATTCAGTTTTTTGTTTTCTCATAACTTTAATATATTAAATTCAAATTTATTAATCCTAAAAATTAGTCAAATATACATTTATTTTGTGCTCTAAAATAATTAATAAGAGTAATCCACTGAATTAGACAGCTAGGCCATTAATATAAAATATTGTAAATACGATGTTGGCATTATTTAACTGTTTTCAAATTTCTTGAAGTATAATACCGGAGCCCTTTTTTATATTTTGGCCAAGGACTCCATTGCACTCGCATACGTCGTGTATTTCAATACATATACCAGTTTTTTGTAAGGTATTATGATAATTACGTGATTTACTGATTTATAATTTATATTATTAAAATTGTAGATAAAACGGGTAGTATTTATAGACACGATTAAAACTGAATTTATTTTCAATATTTTATAAAGTTTGAGAAGTCGACGACAAATAAAACAAATATATCGTTTTTATCGCACTAGTATCTATATAGTCAGGGAATCAGAAATTCAAAATTGGCATGAGAACTGATTTTACGGGACACAATGCATAATATGTCATCCACATTTAAGAAAATACCGGTGTTTATCTATGTATCTCAGTATAACGGACATCCTCAGTATAAACAATAAGTTACCTTTTCATGACATCGATGGGTATATAATGCACTGCGCAATCATTGTCTTATGTCTAGACCTTGATTCTAAGGTAGATACATTAATACATTATGTCAGTCAGTTCTGGAATCGTGAGACTCAAATTCATCCTAAAAACTAACCTCAAACGACTCAAACGTTCCAGTAGATAGTAATCCAGTTCGAATCATGAATTCATTACATTCATGAGAGAAAAAATGTCGCGGCACGCTGGAGGTCTGTTTGATAATGTTCTGAGAATATGTGATCAAAGGTCTATGCGTCGAATGGGTTCGACGAAAAGATTTACATAATAAAATCATTGATGATAAAACGTACCATACGAAAATTCGGCTAAACAGTCAGTATTCAAAGTCGATAATCGTCATATTATGAGGACGAAGGCCCCATTGCGACAAGTGACAACTATAAATCTCAATTCTAAATATCGATTTGTTCCACTTAAGAGGAGAGAAAAAATTTTTCATGGAACAAACGAGCCAGGTCGTTGCTGTTAACGCCTTGTCAACGGACAACTTGTTTTTGTTGTTTTCGTTTCGCAGACCGCAGTGTTTATCCGCGTCTGCGTTGCGGACCAAGCTTTCGTTTCTGTTTTTTTGTTTTCGTTTCAACCTACCGTTCAAATCTGCTGAAGTTTTAGATCGTGAACGATCAGATAAATTTTACATTTTTTTTTCTGAAAACCCGCTAGTGCCGTTAACCGATTGTCCGTGAAATCTTCGCTTCTCTGGGTCCTGCCGTTGACCCACAAAATATAAATAGAGAACTTGGAAACAATTTTACCCCAATGGCGGTATCGATACCGGGTAAGTTTTATAGTGGTGCGAACGCAATAACCACGTCTAACTCTTGTTTCCGTGGGTATCCAGGTAGACGCGAACGCGTCATGGTAACGACGTTATGATGATCAGAGCGACGACAATATGCAATCTTGTAAGCCGAAGGTCACCGACCTAAATCCACATCTACTATGTGTTCTGTGCGGTGGATACTTCGTGGACGCCACAACGGTGATCGAATGTCTGCATTCCTGTGAGTAAATTGAGCGTACAGTTATTGCCAAACAGTTGACCTTTTATTATGACAGTGATGTATGTTTGTTTTGCTATTTTATACCTTATCAACATTTACCCCGTTGTGTCCATTTCCTATTAAAAGGTATGATTAGGAATGCTGAATTTGATTACTGAATAACAATATACAATTTCAATATATTTATGTATGGCTCCATACAAATACATTCAAAGATGCCACATTTCTTTTTAATAATTAAATACAAATTTAATAGTATATATCCCAAGATTGTTACATAACTACTTAACTATTACATTTAATGAATATAATAAAAGCTTTTATTTACCATATATATTTATTTTTAATAATATATAAATATTATTTTATCCACAATAAACTGTTTTAAACATTTTTTCTTATTTTATGCACTATTCCAAATCTGTAATAAATGGCTTCAACTATAATTAAATATTAAAATAAATAATTCATTCATTAGTTTTTTATTTATTAAATTTATGATTAATTATTTTAGTTTGTCGAAGTTGTATTGTCAAGTATCTAGAACGCAACAAATATTGTCCAATATGCGATGTATTAGTCCACAAATCAAAACCTTTATCCAATATCCGGCCAGATCACACCCTGCAAAATATTGTTTACAAACTTGTTCCACGTTTATTTCAAAGTAAGTAATAATATTGTACCAACTAAAACCTTTATACTAAACTAATTCAAAATTATGTTATGATTATTATTATTATTTTAGAGGAAATGGTAATGAGAAAGGAGTTTTACAATCGAAACAAAGTGTATTTACCCAGGGACCCAATGAGCCGTGGTGTAGTACCTGATGACTATCATATATTTGCTGCCAGTGATGCAATCAGTATATGTCTTTATTATGAATGCGAAAAAATTGACAAAAAGGTACAAAAATATTCATTCTTGTTTCAAAGAATTATTTAAATTTAACCGTTTTTATTTCAATTGAACAGAATATACAAGAAAAACATAAACGATATTTGTGGTGCCCTGCATCATTGACAGTAATAAATTTAAAAAAATTAGTTTACATTAAGTATGAATTAATACCAACTGATCATCATGTTGAGTTTTTTTACCAAAATTATTTACTAGATGATCACTTAACTTTAATGGATGTTGTTTACATGTTTGATTGGAAAAGGGTGAGTATTTAACTTAATTATTTAATAAATATATATATATATATTATGGCATTATATTACATCTTTAATTTTAGAAAGATCCACTAACAATGACTTATCGAATTCTTAAAATTGAAATTGAACCTCTTTCAAATGATGAAGTTTTAAAAGATGAAAGTACAATTGAATCTAAAAAGGATGATGAAAAATCTGAAGAAAAACAAAATGATTTGCAACAAAATGTTATCAACACAGAGATATGCATTGAAGAAGTACTTCCAAAAATAAATGAAAATATAATGGTCATTGATAAAATAACAGATTCTAAAGAAGTACAATTGGAAATAAGCGAAAATGGTATCATGAAAGTTACAAATATTAACCAAAGTAGAGAAAAAATACAAGCTAATGTCACTATAGAGCCTACTGATATAGTTAAAAATGAAAATACATCTAAATCTAGTGATATAATAAACGATGAAAAAGATGATGATAAGAAAAAAGTTTTAAAGGTATACCCTGGGTCAAAAATAAAAAAGACCAAACCAAAATTAGATACCATTGTTGAAAAAATTAAAAAGCAAGGAACTAAATATAAAACCTTAACATCCCCGACAAAACACTGGAACCCAAGTATATCAAAAACTTCTGTTTTAGCTAAAAAGAAAGAAATAAATGGTATTGATAAGAAGTGTCAAAAATTTTTCAAATCAAGAGATGATAAAAAAGATGATGATAAAGCTGAAGACAGTTTGAAGAGGCTAGCTGAAGTGCCTTTAATGAAAATTAATCCCCAAACATTATGTCCAATTATGCCTTCTTCTCCAGCTAAGAAACCCAAAAAACCTATTCCTAAAAAAAATACATTAGCTCATTCTTTGGCTCTACTACCTGTTCGACCAACAAATCATAATCCATTTACCAACCCGATGAATCCATTCATGTATGGAACATTTCCAAATAATTCAAATGGAGATCCAGGAGATACAAATGATTTTCTTAAAGCCATGTCTGAGTTATGTCCGCCATCTTCAGCTTATCACAATTCTTTGCCTCCGTCAGTTAGTGTACTTTTCAACCCCTTATATACTCATCATAGACAATGTCAGGCAAAGAAGGCTACTTTAGCTGTACCTCAATCACCTGATGTACAGAAATTATCTGCCAATAAAATTGAAGAAAAATCTGAAATGATAGAAGATAAAATCAATGACAAAGGTAACGATAAAGACGAGTGTACAAATAATAATAAAGGTGAAGAGAAAATGGAAGTTGAGAAAGAAATAGAAAAGGGAAAAACTTAATATAATAACTTCATGATAATCTAAAACTAAAAATTGAAATCTATATTACCAAAGTCTTCAGATTATGGTAGAGATAAAAAATACTTTTAAGGTTTTCGAAAGTGTTATATTAACCTCTCCTAACCTAATGTGAAGTTATGGTGTTCAATTCTTTTCTAGATACTCTGTTTACAGTTTACATAATGTTTCTAAAGGAATTTTTTTTTACTTAAGAGTTTTGAGCTAACAAGATTTCAGTGTAGTAAAATATGATTGTTTTTCTACCATTTGCTTGTATGATTAATAGTATTACATATCCATGACAATATTCTTTGAAACGTAAATATGGAAAATTGTAATCTATATGTGATTAAATCTCTATAGGACATGGTTGACCATTGTATTCGGAATGTGATAGACTTTTTTTATATCATATTTTTTCAATTATAATGTTTTGATTATGGTTTTATTTGAGGTGGGGCAGTTAACTTTAATTTATGCTTCAGACATTTAAATGAATCAAAGCTAGCCTTCCTTTACCCTCCATATTATTTACATAAATTAATAATTTAAACACTGCCTTAGGCATTTTATCTAATTCTTAAGCCATGTTTAAATTGATGGCATTACATTGATAATTATTATCAATAGGGAACGGATTTATATGCACAAAAATACTATAATATGCAATTATTTTGAATGTACACTTAATCTTTGATCAAAAACATTTTGTTTAAAATTATGTAAAAATTTAGTATTAATAAAAGGGAATTTTGTCTTCTACGTTCCTCATCAATAAATAACATATTTCATCTTCAATCCAAAATATAAGCCAACATCAATAAAAAAAAAAATTAAATTCATATTTTACTTAATTGTACTGCATAATCAAAAGTTTCTTAATGTGTTTGTATGTCAACTTCCTCCAGGCTCCAATTATATGCAAGTACATTCTTATGTATTGAATAACTTTGCTTAATATCAGTAGTATTTATTTAAACGTCATGTATACATATTACTTGCATTCAAATTTTCAAGTAGTTTATTTCTCCTTTCAAAATCTTTGAAATTATCTTCATTTTAAAATTACAAATATGCAAAATACAATTTTTGTTATTTTCATACAAATGGTTTAAATCGGTGACAATTTTCATCAGATTTCAAATATCCAATTTCAATAAAAATATCTATAATTGCATATTAATCCGTATCCTAGTTATCAACGATCAAACATACATAGAATTAAACATTAAAAATTTAAAATAGTGTTACAAAAAATTTAATTATTTCTCTTCCAATAAAAATAACATACTAACATTATGAGTGGTAGTGGAGTGTATATAAAGATATATTTAGTTTTTCATTTTTTTAAGAATGGTCACCCAATTAAAATAATAAGCCTATAACTATTAGATGGCTTCAATATTTACGTATGGCCAAATATTAATATTTCGTATATTTCGAAATCTTATTCATTATTACTCTCAAATTCTAGTCTTAGATTAAGGTGTATATTTTGTTTTAAAAAAAATATGATAACAGTTGTTTATATAAGTGCCTTCAGTATTTAATTATTTAAACCTATATTCATGTAACTAAGTGATATAAGTATGTTAGTATTTTACAGCTCAATGTTTTAAAATGTGAAAATATACAGGGTAAAAATGCACTGTGCTCACTATGCCTATGCAACTAATTCAATATATTTTATTGTTCTTCAGTAAAATCTTGATGATGTGATTTCTGAAGGGATAAATTTGAATTGCTCTTATACATTTAGACTATCTAGGTGAAATTTAAGTACTCTGTCATACATGACTGTTGGTCTTAACTCATTTTTTTAGTAGAAGCTGTTTACACTTTACAGTGAGATGTACGAATATGATCAGTTTTTATTTATTGAGCAGTTCACTCTTATCTGAAATAAAGTACCTAATGTTATTAATCATCTTATAATTTGATATGTTAAACAAATGTATATGTACCAAAGCTTAGGTTGGTGTATAGTATTACTCATGAAGCCTTAAAGTTTTTTTTACAAATATCGGCTTCAATTGTTCAAAACTTAATATAAGAATCATATTATGATAAAAATTTCAATGGGATGAGTTCTGCTATATCCTTATAAGAATGATACAATTTTACTTACTCGTTATATTGTTAAGACATATTTAAATTTAATTTTGAAAGCTCATTTATTGTTTGTTTTGTGCCAAAAGCTATTAAATTTTACAATTTTAAATTGTATACATCTAAAATAATTTAACATCTGTTGTCCATAGTTAGTACAGTGCACATATTATTTAGTATAATACATTTAGTATTTTATTCATAATCATATATAATTTATTTTAAATTTATATTTTTATAGAGGATTTTACTATTTGTTTATCACATTAAAATAAAATAAAACCATTATAATACATTATAGTATTCTTAGTGATTGACAGTATATTATTATTTATTATTTATGGTTAAAGATAAATACTGAAAAATAATAAGGTGACCTATAAATATTTTAGAAAAATAAACCTCAATGTTGTATATAATTTATAATTTAAATTTAATGATGATATTGAGTACTTCTTAATTATATTTTTTAATAAATTATTAGAAAAAAACCAAATAGTATATTTTTATTACTCTGTTTAAAATCATATTTACATGCCTAAAATATTTCAAAGTGGTTTAATTTGTATTAAAATTGTTGACATGCATGAATTTTACTGATAATTTGTTTCACAAAAATTAAATACAAAAATAATCAGAATATTTATAAGTCTTCTCAAGTAGTCTATACTATACACATTTATATTTTATATGTTTTAATTTAATTTATTTTTGTACAATTATTGAATTGTTATTTATGTAATTTTTTTTTAATCTAATTTATACACAACAATTATAGTTTTTAATTGTTAAGGATTGAGGAGGTGTAATGAGTTTTATAAATAAAATATTTTTGTGGTTCTTTTTTTAAATGTTCAATAAAATCAGTGTTTTGTAATTTATGTTTAAATTATTTTTTTCATTCCTTATTTATTTATTTTTTCCATTAAAATTATTAATTTTAAAGTCGACCATTTTCCAAACAATGAATTGAAATTAAGGTATATAATTTATATAATAATCAATATAATTGATGACGTCAGCACCTCTGCAACACAACATTTGCATTACTCCCGTGACCTATAGTTAGCATAAATATATGTTATTAATGATTTTTTTTATTTTGTATGCAATAATATTATAATTATTAAATAAATGTTTTATTTTCTGACTGTCTTAAAAAAACCTAATTAAATACATATATCAAAACAAAAAATGACAATTTTAGTTATTTTGTACCTAATTCAAAGGAGATCAAGTTATAGTACAACAACTAGGAAACATAATACAAAAAATCTGGAGAAAAGAAACTACTGAAACAATGTAATATGTATTTATGTACCTAATGGGTTATAGAAACTATAGAGAAATATCACTTCTATGCACAGTGTAAGTAAAAAGTATTGTCGTTACGTTTTTCTAAAAAAACTTCACCATACACCATCGAGTTTGTGGGAGAATAATGAATATAGCCTATAAAGTCAAATCATACATTGGACTAAATCGGTGTGAAACAATAGAGAAAAATTACGAATTTAACTAAGATTTATTATTCCAATTATTCAAGACAATGATGCGCTATTCTCCGCGTTATACATATTGTATTAGAGTAAAAAATAGTAAGAACTACCTATTCTAAAAACCAATATAATTAATACAAGTGTTAAAATCCAAGAAAACGCTCATAATTATAGTGCCGTATGGAGATGAGATGATTACAGTTGAATTTAAAATTCAGAATAAGTAGACCCAAAAGCAACGACGTAAGACCTAATAGACCTGTTAGAAAAAGTAAGGTTAGGTTTAAAGTTTAAATGGTTTAATAATTAACGAAAACAAAACAAAATAGGTACACGATATAATATCACATAGTGCCTACAATATTAAACAGAATCAGAATCAGAAATATAACACCTTAAAATCAGGCGTGGATCCAAGGGGCTATGCCACACCCGTACACTCTGACACACAGGTGAATTTAAAATTTTAGGATGTCTGTTTTTGGCAGTCGATAAAATACAATACGCACCTAGTATTGCTCCCCCCCCGTAAATTTAGTCTGGATCCGCACCTGCTTAAAAATATGTATTATAACAGGAGTGGCGAACCATTTGGGGTCAAGTGCCAAATTTTCCCAATCAAGGGTTTGAACATTTTTCACGTGCCCAAATTTTCTAAAGACAAAAGTAAAGTTACTGATTTATTATAATATATTATTTTATTAAGTAAGCACACCTTTTTTTTGTAATTATAATTTTTTAAATGTATATAATTTGTTTCTTTGATTTTCTTATAACAGTTATAATCAAAACTTTATAAATAGCATAATTTTTAATAATTTCAATATTTCACGTGCCACTTTTGGCAATATGTACAATTTGTAATAATTTATACAATAAGTAATAGAAATGATTGATTACAAGACTGGGCGGCTTGATTATAGGGGGTGTCCAACAACACTGCTTCACAATTTTATACTTGTTTATTTATATTTTTTGTATGTTATTGTTGTAAATCCGTAAGTAAACACCGTTCTACGTTAATCGCATTCTTGTAGTACCAAGTATTAATTTTTAAATAATTAATAACAATGATATAATATTTATAATAATTTATAATATAAATTATACCTATAAGTAACATTTTTGGTAAAATTTTGAACATAACATTATCATACTATGGAAAAAAAAACAGTAAAACATAATAGTACCACTTAATATTTACTAATACCTAGTAGGTATAGGTATAACCAAGGGGACAAGCGGGCAATATGCTTAAAAAAGGAATAATCAGTAATTCTATAGTAAATGCGGGACTTACCTATGAATTAATGATGGTCACCCTATACCACCAGCGTGTAATACATAGTATGTAATATATGAAGAGACGAGAGAGAGGGAGAGAAAAAGAGCGTGTTTTCGCCTATGCTGTTTGAATAGAAAGACTATATTATAGGACATATTTTAATCATAATAATACTACGAATCTACATAATGACGTCGGAAAGAATAAAAATAAAAACAACTCGATGATGATAATTAACAAAACCACGTTAAATGTGGCACGGTAATGTCATAATACATTATATCATTTATATCAACGCATTTTAAAAACACGCGAGTAGTTATTATATAATGTATTTGTATTTTGTATAGATAGCTACATGTAATAAATCGTCTGTAACGGTAGGTTATCCGTTTACACATTACACATAGTTAAGTATAGTATATCGTATATGCACGTTACATACATAATAATATAATATACCTACATTCAATGGGCACCATCAATATACCCAAGCCCAGATTAACGCTGCAGGTGCATACGGTGCATTATTGCCAATGTCTTTTTTTTCATTATTAAATTTATTCATATTCAAATTAAATATAAATAAAATATTGTTAGGTATTATACGAAATAGAATTTAAAAAAATGTGCTATACTATATTTTTTTTATTCAGTTTATAAACACATTAAACTTATACTGACATATAGGTATATTGTTATTAAAAGTGGAGTTAAGAATTATTATTTTTCGTAAGTACGACTAGTATGAGTATAATAGATACTTATTACTAATTAGTTATTATTTTCTAAATCATACAAAAATACTGTTTGAGTATATCAGTAAGTATATGAAAGATACTGGGTGTTAACTGAGTTGATTATTTGAAAAGTAAAAATGACCGTTAATTTACAGAGTACGTACTCTAAAATAATGTAAATAACAGACTAGGGCCTTGATTAAGATTCTTTGCATTTAGTCCCCATTTTGGATAATCAGACCTTATTGCTAATACCTACATGACTATAGAGTAGTAACAAATATATAATAATAGGCGATTTGGTATGTCGACATGTCGTACTTATTTATGTGCCTCAGTACCTGCAAATATATACAAAAATTGTTTTTTCTTAAAATCGGATGATGAACTATAATATTATATAAAGATATAATATAAGACGTAAAATAACCGCATACACGATGATATGTAGGTAGGTATTTATTATCTACCAGTTACCATTGATAAATACTGGTATTTAAAGTGGGTACACCTACTATTACTGTACACGAATAAATAATTTATAATATGCGCATCGAAGTGTTTAAAATTTTTATTTTTAAGAAAATAAGAACGCAATTTTAAAGAAACAGTTTTGATACATATACCTACCTACACAAACAAAGTACCTAATAGGTCAAAGAGTCGCGCGATTTAACGGATAAGGTTTTTAGAGGTCCTTTAACTGATTGTACATTAATACCTCAATACCTGTATGATATATGATATATTTTATAGTCTGCGTATTGTATAATATGTACAATATATATATTACATTTCGGTATTTAATGAGTAGAAGAAAAATGTTATTTGATTTTTTTGTTAGCAGTTCTTAAAGGAATAATTTTTATTTTATTTGCGCTTGAACATCGTATATCCTCGTGTATGAGTACTTATACGTATTGGTAGGTACCACATATTATTGTAGAATGATTTAGGATATATAATACATAGGTACATTATAATATATATATATTAGACACATATTACACAACTACAAACTCTGTGTGTAAATATACTTATGCATATACCTACATAACTATTAACTACATACGCCATAACGACATCACACATACATAATACGCATAGATGTGTTTATGTCATTGCTTGTCGTGATAGTATACACAATAATATATTATATGCCATACGTATAGTCGTATTATCGTATAGAGTATAGGTATGAACCTATATAGATTCGCCAAATTATAAAATATCATATGTATTATACCTACCCACTAGCAAAAATGCTTATGCTGCATGGTATTATTGATTATAATTATAAATTTAATATTTATAAATTATATAAATTATAAGAGCACATCGATTTTAAAACAAATATTTATATATAAGTATCTGACTTTTATTGTGGCCTTATATTCCAATATATTTAAATCAAATAATACTAATTAAAACTATTATACCTATACATGATTAAAATATTATAAATCACTCATCAGGTTTGTTGGATATACTATTTTTAAATTTTGCATAACGTCATAACATGAATATACAAATGTTATGTACAACTCTATATTGTCTATATTATAAGTCATAAGTCAGGACAATTAATATAATATATACATTATACGATTATGGCTTCCCCTGTAGGTATATATATATGTTATATATTATATATAGTATATACTAAAGATAGCGGTTTTTACTTAAGTGGTTTTAAAATTTTTAACTAGGTGTAACCGAAATTGGGTACTATGATTCGTATAATTAGTGACATAATAGTATACATTATAATATTATGCACTTTGTTATATGTGATACACTGATATGATATATGTATGTTCCGCGCGTGGCTGTAGTGTGATAAAATCTATTAAAAGATTAAACATTTTTTTATTAATAATAAATAATAATCAATCATAAGTAATTTACTATATATGCACGTGTGTGTGCGTGTGTAAGTAACTCATTTTACGTGCAAAATATTATACATAATGAGTGTACCATGTATGAATATTGATGCAGCCGATACAGTATCTATACCTGCCGTCATACTGAGAGGTAGGTATGCCTAATGCAGTAATACTATTGCTACTAATTTAACATTTCATTCGTATATTATCACCGCATGTCCGCATAAACATAAAAACGTAAAATTTAAAAAAGTAGGTAATTAAGTGTATTAACTTATAAAATATCTACCGTAACAAGAGTAACAACCATAGCAAAAATATTAAATTGGCAACAGCCAACAATCAACTGCAGAATAGATGATACTTTAACGAAATCGATTTATAACTATAACTACTAAGTAAATGCTGAGTACCTATTGAGAATTATTGTCATAAATTAGGGAAGTCTGGATAACTAACATGCTTAATCTTCCCAATTCTTCATCAAGTCCTTCTTCCCAAATAAGTCCTCCTCATGAAGGTAATATATGCACACTATATTTATTATAATTTTGTCTGCAGTTTAGAAGATATAACCGATAATGATTATTAAAACATAAAACAATTATTTGATATTTTTTATTATTTTTTATTCTGTGATATTTATTGTGATTTCTGATAAGTGAAGTTATAAACATATGATATATGAAGCTGGAGCATTATATAATGCTCGATATAGAGCACGAGATACTCGTATAACGAGTCACAGGTGTAACATAATGTATTGATATACCTAAATATACTATACAGTCATATAACTTAGATAACAACTTATTGAGGCTTGAGTACTTGACCCGTATTAGCCATAATATGTTTTATGAATATTTTAATGAAAATTTAAATTAAGTTACGATAGATATAGATGTATAATAACAAAAACCTAAATAAATATTCAAAATTAAAATGTATATACCTTTACATAAAAATTTATGACTCGTCAATAACTATTAACTGTTTACAAGTATAAAATGAATTATTAATAAATCGTGTCAAATCACGCGTTTATGACCTTGTGTATAATATTATTACTGTGTTTCTGTACACGACTGGTTTTTTGTTGCTATTTACTAGGACACTTTACAAGGACTTGTACTTTATTATTGTTTGGTTTATGGACAATACTACTACCTATATTAGTGATACCGATAACAGTACCGCATACTTTTTTCATAATGATATAATTAATACATTTCGATAATACTGTCGTTACGTAGATACCTCCTGTTTAATTAACAAATACTTAACTCGTATGTAGTAATAATTAGTAGAAGAAATACGAATACCAAACGTAAAAATAAAGGATAGGTATATGATATTATACACAAATATACAATTTAATTTTTTCAGGGGAGGGGATAGGTAGTGTCTTATAAATTATAATACAATTTATAAATAAACCTATGATGGGCTCAGGGCTATGACTGCTATGAGTAATATTAAATATATTGCCAAAGTTTATACTTAAAGTGGAAACTAATTTATAACATTTATTTCCGTTTATTCAAATGAAAAATAATAAATATTAATTTTAAGTAAATTATTAAGGTTTATAAATTCAGTTTTTACAATTCTTCTGAACAAAAGATGTCGCTCGAAAAGAAACTTGATGGACCATCATGATTTGTATAAAAAAAATCGGAATATTATTTTCCTTTAAAAATATTATCCGAAATTAATATAGAAAATTATTGAATGTATGTCTGTAGTCTATTAGTCATATTATTATACTATACATATAATTAACGTTTTTAGTTTTATTAATAATATATGTTTAAAGACATGGAAGTCCGTATTTATTGTATAATAATTTTTAAGTTATATAAGTTAGTAAATATTTTGACTGAAAAAAATCTTTATTTTCCTTGGAATGGTTCGTGAATAGCAATAATTTGTTATTATTTTAAAAACAAATTATGAAAAACTTGATAGTTTACTTTTGCTGTATGCGGTCAGTTTGAGTTCAATAAATTAAAAAACTATTGAGTAGATAATTCTTATCTATTATCTATACAAATAAAAATTTCTGGGCAAAGATAGTAAAATAGAAAATTTTAACTTAAAATTCTTAAATAAAAATGTGCACATGTCTTTATAATATTTTAAATGTTTAAATAAAACAAACCTTAGGTATTTAAATAGAAAATGTTATAATTTAAATAATTTATGAATTTTTAAGATTTTAACTACCTATAGGCTATATTAAATCAAAGAATAAAAATAAATAATTGTGTGACATTATCTCAAAATGTTAATAACGGAAATTCGAGCAAGATGAGAAAACTTTTTTATTGTATTTTAAGTAGTTAGTTGCTCCTCGACCTAACCAATAATAGTATCCGATTTCCACCTATGTATATAACACGGTCTCTTTTATTATTATTGCTTATAATTTAAACTTAGATATAACAATTACAATTACAAAAGTACTTTAATTACTACAGATAATATCGATTCTCGAGTGCGTAATAATAATTTTAATTATGAATAATTTAGTATGCTTCCAACCGGGTATTTAATATTTCGTATCCTCAAAACGTGATCATATTTTCTTATTACCTACTTACATTTAAAATAACAATTAAGCAATATACCTATATTATAATATATACCTACGCAGTGTAGTGTTGCGTGTCCTGTTATACCTCTTAAAGAAAATCACAATCATATAAATTGAAACGGATGAATTATGTGAGTGATCAATGACGTATAGAATTATTGTACTTACCTATATAACTATATAAGCTATAACAAGTATTTAATTTAATATTTTGTATTATTGTAAGCTTTATTATAAGATATTGGGTAATTTCAGATACGTGTAAACTTATCTTATTATGTTTTCACTTGAAACTTTTGAAATCACAAATGTATAATTATAATCCCATATACTATAATCCCATATGCTGGCAATAGGCATAAATATTATTAAGATAATTTTTAAATTTTGATTAACATTAAAACGTTTAACCACATATAAAGATTGAAGAGTATTGCAGTGAGCTATTTTGATGGTATCTGTATTTTAACTTTTAAACTAAATTGTGTGAACCTATTGTGGTAATGTGGTTATATACTTGTATGAATACTACCATCGAGACTTTACTAAAGGTTATAGGTACCTAATTTAGTATTTACCATATTATAAAAGTTTTATCAATGACAAATACCTATTTAAATTTTAATAGTTGATTATCACGCGTGTCGCGAGGGTATCTTTTGTATTTATACCTTGGGTACTAACTATTAAATATAGGATAAAATACTTGTTTTAAAGTCTAATTGTAATATACGAGTATTAATACATACACGTACAAAAACATACACATAGTATATTATATAATTTATTATACTATTATTACTTATAAAAAAATAAGTAATAATACTATTTTTTTTTTTTTTTTTTTATAGTAGCTACTAGTTAGTATAGTAGTATCAATAAGTACTGGCGGAAATAAATGGATAGGTAGTTGGTAGCCGGTAGGTAATATATACATATATAAACATATAACATTTTATGGTTTTATTTATAAGCATAATGTTTCGCGTGCATAATTGATCGTAAAACTTAGAAACGTTTAATACTGTATTATACTGTTTATATTGAATTAATCATACAATTCATTGAGTAAATATAGTTATAGTATCTATGTACAATACTCTCTAATGCATTATACCTAGCAAATAATATAAAATATTTATACAATTATACAATAGGCATATATGTACAAATAGTCAGCTCAGAACTCTAAAAGTTTGATAAAAAATATTGAAAATAATTTTATAATTAGAGTAAATCGACTTATTATAAAACTTGGTGATAAGAACATCTGTGTTCTTAGGCTGTTTTTTACGATTGTTAAATTTTTTAGCAAGTTATTGGTGTACACATATATAAAAATGCTCATAACTCACTTAAAAACTAAGTAGTCGTAATAACCAACATGCGAACATAGAAAATGTTCTTACCATCTAGTTTCATAATAGATCGATTAACTCTAATTTTTAAACTAACAGAGTTAAACGTGATCTCCTGAGCGTACATTTGTTATGTTATACGTACTTGTAAGACGAAGACAAGACCTGCGGGTATGGTGTCCTCTTAACATATTGATCTGTTTCGTAAATAATAAAGCAATTTATGCAACCATTGCAATCTATATACTTTAAATTTAATTTTAGCATCATCAGTTAGCTAGTTTCAAAATGTTAAAAAACCGGAGAAATCACTTCTGCGGTTTAGTAAGTTTTCAAATGTACCTCGTCATTAAGTAGATCACTATGTCTGTAATGCAATAATGTTAAATTTTAATTAAATTATTGTATTATTGTATATTTGTATAAGTACATATGAAAGAAAACAAAATATTACTATTATGCGAAATAAGAAATGGGTTGATGTGGATCTCCATTTATTTGGAGAGTCCAGAAATGTTTCATATAATCATATAATAATTTATTGTTATAAATTATTTCTTAATTCAAGCGGTTGAAATAATTTTTGCCAAAAATTGTTTGTCAATATCATAGAACGATAGAACAGTCAACGATGCAAATAAGTTTGTGGTATTAATAATAACTTAAAATTAGTTTAAATATTTTTTAAATTTAATTGTAGAAAAAACAATAATAAAAATAGGCAATGTTCAAAAAGGTTTCATATGTCTACGTTTATCTAATATTTTATTAATTCAAATAAAATAACTAAAATAGTTGGATAAAAAGTTGTTATTTCTTATTTAAAAATCAAATTTCATCAAAATTTGAACTTTAAAGTTCAAACGCTTATAAAAACTTCCAGTGATTATATGCTTTTTCATTATTTTTAAATTATGTATATTATGAGGAATTTTGAATTAAATTGTCAAAAATGTTTAATTTAAAAAATAACCATTTTAAATGTTTATTAATAGCTCAAAAAGTTTAAGTACATTGCAATAATCTTTTGTTATCGGTTGTGATCGTAGATTCTGAATAATATAAATAGTAAGTAACAAATTTATAAATATTTTGGTTTTTGAGTGCTATAGGCCTATATAGACTCCTCTATTATGCGGCTATGCGTAACTATTATTATTATTTATTATGTTATGCAGTTAGGCTACTTGTAAGTTGTAATTTGTATAATACAATGATACATGTAAGCCCAGAACTGAAACAAATTTAAACTATGAAGGTTGGATTTTGTTGAAAAAAAAGCTGTTGCGTTTAAAATGTATATAATTACGCTAGTGTCTCTAGTAGTATTGATCAGGGGGGACGTCAAAGACAAATAATTTAAATAGGTACTATTTAGAAATTGTTCGTTTTAAAAATTGGAGATTCTAAATTTCTATATAATAACTAATAGGTATACCCAAACAAAATGCTAGTTAATCTTCCGTCCTGCGTATGCACGTAAACGATGTCTGAAATATTCTCGTATGGATCCATGAGTTCAAGTATGGTGACATGGTGTATTTAGCTATGTTTGGAATACGATTCCCCTGTGAAATACATCGAGTAATAGGAAATTCTATTAATCGTATCGAAAGCAGTGGCAGTCGCAAGTCGTAAATTCTCACAACCGCGTATAGTGTATACCCGCTAGTCAGCTGTTTCCCGCGCTAACTCCGAGCGCTTTTGGCAGCCGAGGTTGTACGCACGCCCACGGACATGTCCTTGCGCCTCCACCGAATACATTATAATGTTATTTTTTTGCTTGTTATTTTTATCATTATATCTGTACCTCGAAGAAAACTCGTCGATGTACAGAATATTTAAATATAGTAAATATTATACATTAATATTATTTCGATAGTCGATATTATACATCATAATATAATGTGTGCACAATAATAATAGGTAATAATGTAATTTATATTATTCTATTATTCCGGTGGCCAGTGTCGAACGTTAAAAGTTTTTTATTTTTGTTCAATTATTAATTTCTCTCTCCTCCGGTCATCCCCTCTCATTAAATTCGTGCCGACTGGCCGACTGCGAATCAATTAAATTTAGTGGGGATATCGTGAACGGCGGCTCGCGCGCTATAATAAATCATTTAAAAATTAATACGCACTCTTCGAATTTCTTACAGCCGCGACAGACACACTGTGAGCAGTTGTGAATGTAAGTGCCGCAGTGACATGTTCAAGAAAGACCTTTAAGTCTCTCGTACAATACTTAGAGCAATTGGGTACGCACAAACATATACACACACACGTCATCATGAGTGATTCCGTGCCTTTACCGCCTCTGGTCAAGTTCTTCAACGGTGGACTATCCGCGTAAGTATCAGCAGCCGCGGGTTACGCGCATGGCCTATTACACGGCCCGTGACAATACCTAATATTATATCATTCATTACTATTGTTATTGTTGTACATGACGTACGTTTTATAGGACTGTGGCCACCGTTATAGTGCATCCGTTGGACGTGCTGAAGAACCGCATGCAGATGGCTGGACGCGACGTCACTGCCACTGAAGCGCAAAAGTCCATGGGCGGCATCGTTCGTTCCATGATCAAGGAGAAGGGTGTTACGGCGTTTTATCCCGGACTGTCCGCCGGCATCCTGAGACAAGCCACGTATTCGACCACGCGATTGGGCATGTACAACTCGTTGTTCACATTTATGACTGGGTGAGTGTTGTCAGAACACACCAACATTCACTTTTGTGCTATGAACAACGTGTCTGTTGCTTATTGTTGTAGGGAAGACAATAAACCGCCCAATCTGTTGGTGAAACTGGGCTTGGCCCTGGTGTCTGGTGTGACTGGTGCTGCTGTCGGTACCCCGGCTGAAGTAGCACTCATAAGAATGACATCTGATGGACAATTACCATTGTCAGAAAGACGTGGTTACACTAGTGTTTTCAATGCATTAGCCAGGATTGCTAAGGAAGAAGGTATTGCTACATGGTGGAGAGGATGCATTGCCACAATGGGAAGGGCAGCTGTTGTCAATATGGCTCAACTTGCATCATATTCTCAATCAAAAGAAATTTACCTTAAGAGTGGTGAGTTAAAATGCTATGGATGATTTTCTATACACGGCTTGGGCCCAATTTTATTGAATAAATTTATGGTTTTATAATGATTGACAAAGCATGCATAATATCTGTACTTCAAACATTGTAAATAACAAAATATAAATGTCATTTCGTTTTTATAATTATTCCCATATTTAATCATAAATATTAGGTAGGTAAATAATATATTATTAATTAGCAGAATATTTAAAAAAAATTAATTTTTGATTAGTTAACTTATCATTAACCAACGATTTGAATGTGAATGACTGGTATTCAGATGATCAAACCATAGACATATTAATTAGCATGTCTATCATACCAAACTGTGGGTTGCCAAATTCCAGCATTGCTAGTCAATAGACCCAATCATATGATGGGACCTAGAGTATATGCCATATTATTTTAAATATTGTTATCTTTGTTATTAAACTTCTTTCTTTTTCTACAAAATACAAATATTTGTTCCTTGGGGAGCCCACTTTCTACTATCAATTCTATATGTTTAATGTTTATAGATCAAACTATATATTAAATATTTAATAATAAGTTGTGTGCATGGTTGTATAAACATTTTAAAATAATCATTTATTTAATTATTGAACAGTAAATAATTAAAGATGAAATAACATATGTTATGATTTATAATAATTGGCTCTCTAATATAGTAATAATTATCTAAAATATTTCAACAATTTTAATTCAATAAAATAGAATCATTCATGAGACACCTCTTGATATGTATAGATTTTGAATTTACAAATTGATTCCCAGCTTTTAATACATTAGTATGTATGATATTAAAACTTAATTAAGCTAATTAAAAGGTTTCACAAATTGCATTTAGTCTTATTATTTTTTTGCTATATTTACCATTGTTTTAAAATGAATGCTTAATTATCTTTATTTTATAATTCACGGACAATTATTAATTAGGTTAAATTTTTATAATTGTTCTATAGTATAAAAATAAAACTAAATGTATTTAAACATCATGTCAGTTTTATTTTATGAATTTTTTATTGAATTAAAAATTTTTATTTGATATATTTTTTCTATTTTAAATCCAATAAAGAAGATACAGTTGAGTTCTTATAAATACATTTTAATTTCTAGAAATAAAAATAAATTAATTGCACTAATCTTATCTGTGGATAATAAAAACTAGATATATTACAATTCTTTTGAATTATTAAAATGAATCATGTGATTTTTTTTTTTTATTATGTTACGAGATTTCTCAGCCAATATAGGTACTAATAATAATTTTCAGAGTATTGACAATAGCTATGTATATTTTAATTGAAATACTTAAATTATTTTGTGACCATCTCTAAATGAATATGTTCAAGTGATTTATAATGATTATATATTCTTGAGTTTCTCTCACTTTTAAAAATTATTAACAAAATTGAAAAATATATTATTATTGGAATGCTGTATAGTTTACATTAATGTAGTATGCTAGTTAGGTTATTAAATTTAATTTTTAAGTATAAAGTTTATTTTTAGTAGGTATTTGACTATACTTATAATTAATCCGTTGATTATAAAATAAAAATTATCTATATATATTAGTGCATTAATGATTTTAACTACTTTATTGTTCACAATATATCATAAGTATTTGTCAATCTATCTATTATTTAAAATCTAGTTTAGTAATGTAGAAAATTGTTATGAAATACATCATTAGATATAAATAATAATTAATAATAAATCAGAAATCTAAAATATGGGAATTTTGTATCTAAATATATTATTATTCCATTAATATAATAAACTATAACTGTTTAGCAATTTTTATTCAAAGTTAAAAAATATCTATAGTTAATAATAATTGTTATTTTAAATTCAATGTTAACATTTTATTCTATGCCAAAAAAAAAATATATAAGAATAATTTTATTTTATTTAGATTTTATTATTTATTTTTGTCATATTTAATTTATAATTTTAGGTGATTTCAAAAAATAAAGAATTTATTCATGATTCATCTATATTTGAAAAGAATAGTATTAAATTACAAATGAATTATGGGTAATATATAGCTTAAATATAATCATTCAATTTTATATAACAACTTAATAAATTCAAAAAATAATTACTTACAAATACCAAAGTTTTTTAATTATATTCATCATTATATTAATCTTAATTTGTGTAATATTGTTATATTGTTAAACTATAACGTACAAGAACATTGTGTTTATATTGATTATAATAGGTAGCCTAGTAGATCAATTATTAATACAATTGTTTAAACACATATATAATATTATGTTAAGGTATATATATTAATAATATTATATTATTGTTAAAAAAAATTTATTTAATGGTATTCAACCGATGTTGTTTCAGGTTATTTCAAAGATAATATTGTATTGCACTTTGCTTCATCAATGACTTCTGGTGCCATTACAACTGTAGCCTCACTGCCTGTAGATATTGCCAAAACTAGGTATGAATAATTGAATAAAATAGAATTTAGATAAAATGTTGGTATAAATTACTATAACAATGATTATTTAATTCTATTTTACAGAATCCAAAGCATGAAAATTATTGATGGAGTACCGGAATACACTGGCACAATAAATGCTATGGTGAAAGTAGTGAAGAATGAAGGTTTCTTCAATTTGTGGAAAGGCATCGTGCCATATTTTGCAAGAATTGGACCTCATACTGTATTAACATTTATAGCTTTAGAGAAGTTCAATGAAGCATATAAAGTTGCTGTGTTTGACAGACAGTCAAAAAAATAAATATTAGAATAGTTATTAACTAAATAATTTATTCATACATTCTTACAATTTATACTTTATTTTTGTTTAGTTTTATTTTATGTTAAATATTCTGTTTTTTTTTTTACGTTTATCCTTGTTAAAATTGAATTGTTTTTCCATTATTAATTTAATTTATTGTCTTACAGAAATTAAAAAAAAATATTTATATAATATATTAAGACTGTAATAGAATATATTATGTAATAAGAAAAATTAGGAATGAGTAAATACATAGTATAGACTATTGATTGAATATGATACAATATTTTATGAATCTTAATTGGCTGAAGCAATTTTTTCTAAATGCCGTACTGCGTCCTTTAACTTAAATACTAATTCTTGAAGTTCCTGTGTATTACAGACAAAATCAATGTATTTGATCGTGCCATTGTCTATTGTCTTCAGCCGCACATTGTATAAGAATTCAGACACGTCATCGAAAACACTAGACTAAAAACAGATACATTTATTGTTATTGTAATAATTTAATAATTAGTAAACAAATAATGTTATAGTTTATAAGCACATCACATTATTTATTGAGTTATATGTATATAGTTAGATAATTTAATTTAAAGTTGACTGGCGCACAATGTGCATTGTTCATTAATCAAAAAAATAATATATACTATTTAAGTGGCTTAATGATATGTAATGCGACAATAATTTTAAAATAGATTAAACTTTTACAGTTAAAATTGTTATAGCTTATTGGTAATAAAAAATTATAAATATGATATACTGACTTGTACATAGTAGTTGAGGCGGCATTCAACATCGACCACATTAGCCAACGATGTAGTGGTCATTTTGGAAACTTCCATTAGACGTGGTCTAACAGATTCATAGGTTTTAATGATCTCTGTTAAACGATCAGTATTAGCCAAAACTAGTGTTTGTAAGTTTTGGTTCAATGATTTTCCATCTAAACAATGTCTATTAGCAATTGTAAACAAAACTACTAATGAAGCATATGCTTCTTTAGCAATATCTTGTTTAGATGTTATACTTATGGTAGACTCTGAAATAAAAAGAGATTTAATAGAAATTATTAATTTAAGTTAAAAAATGTTAATTAATTAATTTAAATTTGTGTAAATGTGTACCTAAATAAGTAGAAAATAAAATTTTAATTAGGTGCATAACAAATAAAGATTATTAAATACAAATGCGTAATATATATAAAAAATTAATAAATACATTCATCACTCCGTTCAGAATCTAAAATGTTGAATGGTACTTATATATATTATTGATAAAATATAAGTAATCTATTATACTACATTACTATAAGTGACAATAGGTATGAATTAAATCTACAAGATTATCGAACAAGTAAAATAATAACTTCATGTAAAAGGTAAAATAGCTTGTCACTATTATGGGAATACATCTTATTCTATAATACATGATTTTATGATAATAAAATAATATTATAATTTATAGTAAAATCAATATTATAAATGTTGATAAGTTTATAAACTAAGAAAAAGATTTTTTTTTTTTAAATAAAGAAATAGATTTTTAGTATTGTTTGATATTTGGCTCTTACCATCGTGTAATGTTTGTTCCGATGTATCACTCAATAATGTTCCCAGTATCTTTTCAGCCTTTTGTAGTAATGTTTGAAAACATTGGTCGTTGATCAGTGCTGGGTTGCACAATCGTTTCAGTCCCAGTTCAATTTCAGTTGATATATTCATTTTGGCTTTAAAAAATACCTAAATAATTTTAAATTGAAATATATAAGTTACTATAAATCTAATTTTAATAATATATTATTTAATCACAACATTATTTATACATATAAAAATTAGACGTAAAATTATAATATTTACCTTAGAATCTTAGATCATGTCAAGCCTATGATCATAACACATTGAACAATACTTTGGACCTTGCTTTATATGATTATGTATAATATAGTACTAATTACTATATATCTGGAATGATTTGTTATTTAAAAAGACCATTTTAGAGTATTAAATTAAAAAAATGTTGCTTGTATTTTAAATTGTATGTATTATTGTTTACAATTTAATATTTATCAATAACTTGTTATGATAAAAATAAAATGTATAGAAATTAGATAACACTATCGAAGTAACGACTATAGCGCTCGTGACGGTTTTATTCTTCACATAAAAAATACCACTCTCACAAGTCGCAAAATACAATTTCGGCACTATGATGTATGCGGAAAAAAAATAATATTTTAAGACCTACCCATCGGTTTTGTTAACTCAATTCAATTTTTTCAAGTAAGTATTAAATACAATTTGAATATTATTTCTTTTTTTAGCAGCTATTAATTAGATATAACATATAGATATTGTTGCACGGCTGTGAACGTTAAATCATTGAATAATTATATCGACCATACGACTATTTATTTTTATTTATTGTATATTGTATTGTAATTTATTAATGGACACATGGTGTAATAAGGCGGAATAATATATTAATATTATGTAAAACAATATATTTAGAAATATGTATTCTAGTTCTAGTTTATGTATCTTTTTACGGTTAATGATTGTCCTTGATTGCATTTTCAAATGTCTGTTTCTTACTGATGTATTCAAGTATTTACTATACAACAGAAATGATCGATAACATATTTAGTTATGAATTATATCGAGATCAGAGTCACTGATAACATAAAACTTTACATTTATTGTTCTTATTTCTTGTGGCATACACAGTAATTTAATAATACCAGCAATGCACACTTAGTTGCGTATCTACGACGCCGCGTGATTATAGTTGCACCATCAGAATTTATTAATCGATAAAATAATTATTTTTATTAATAATAAAACAAGTAGTCAAAACAGTCTGATATTATGTCAACTGTCAAGTAATGTGCAAGTATGTAACTATAGTTAGCGCTGAAACCTGAGTTTCTCATCATAATATTATTTTGACTTTTGTACACAATGTGACATGTGACATTAAGTCTGTTACTATGCGATTTAAAAAGCCCGCAAATTGAATGTTCTAAAATTATAAATCATTTTTAATTTAATTTTTTTTTAAATTTTTACCATAGCTATAGTTAAATATTCTGTTGTTCATTAATATATTTTATGAGATTATTATAAGGTTGTAATAAGTACCTATATAACAATTTTTTTTTGTTTTAAAATCTATACTAGTAGTAGATAATATGTATATTTATGACGAAAAATAATATAAGTACACGAAGACATGAGAGAGTACCTACAAATCTATCGATAGTACTTCTGAAGTATTAAACAATATTGTTTTTAAATTGTTTATAAATTTTATTTTTTTCAATACTTAACCCAAACAGTTAATATTGTTATCTATATTGTTTGCTATATTAAAAAAAAATAATCTCTCCTTGCTATTTAATACTGCATTATTAATTCTTTTTCAGTACCTCCTACCAGTATTCAAGCACGTGTGGGGGCGATCGTCCCTCCCCCTGGAAGCTCGTATTATAGTCTATATTAGTATGTATCTTATAACTTATAAAATCATAGATATTTTATGATCTATAATGTTTTTGATAAATTTGTATAATAATTACGAATTTATGATTTAAGATAGTATCGATTCAATCGTGATGATGATTGAGATAGATAAGAATATATATATTTTTTAAGAGGACGTCGCACCCGCATGTGTTGTCTCCATCTTACACACGTACTACATAGACAAAACGTGTTTACTCAGTCTGAGTAGAACTCGCTCAATTTCGGTTCTAAACTAAATATACATATACGATATACTTACCTATTATAAAATTAAAAGATGGCAATATATTTTGGATGGCAAAACGATGAGTTTTTTCCATTATTTTCAATATAACGTTCATTATATCGTTTAAAAATAGCAAAAATTTCGACATTTTTAAATAACTTTTAACTTTTCAAAATTTTAATTTAAAAAAAAAGCTCATCGTCTTGCCCTTCAAAATATTGTCATATTTTAATCTTATAACAGGTACCTATATTTACTTGAAGAACCGAAATTGAGCGAGTTCTACTCAGACTGCGTTAACACATTTTGTCTACGTAGTACGTGTGTCAGACGGAGACAACACATGCGGTTGCAACGTCCTCTTAATATAAGATTACATCGGCATAAATGTATTATTGTCTATGGTGGATTTGGACTATTTTTAAAAAAATTAATCACCCCTCCTAAGATGAGGTTCTAGATACGTGCCTGTTGCTACTACCAGTAGCGTGGCAAACTTGAGATTTTTTAGAGACTATATAAGTAGCCAAATATTCCATCACCCCACCAATTTATTTATTTTTATTTGTATTGTTAACCTCTATTGTATTAAGTACTTAACTATTGTCTTTAGGCCATTACCCACCCATCCACGATCCTCCATCTATAAAAAATTCAGAGGCGGCCGCCTCTTCGTCACGCCATTGTCTATTACCTACCTATTTTAATAAGACACTATGTGAATAAGCGACTGTTTCGCCGAAACTTATAATTTAAGCTTTTATACTTTAATTCCACCAATTGATAGATATTTGAAAGTTTAACATTGCATTGGCCATTGGTCGATGATGACTGATAATCGTAATTAAAAGGAAAAGTGAGAGTATTTACATACCTACCTACAGTGTATATTGATACCAATCCGAAAAAATGTTAAAACTAACAACCACCAGTAAAAAATACTGAAATTATGCCTCATGAGTCATGGTGTACATGTGCTATATTTATAATTTATTAAATGTAAATGGGCTCCGGAAGAAAATTAAAAAAATATAGGAGTATTATGTAAAAGCTGAAGATGTTTGTATTTGTACAAAAAAAAATAAATATATATCAATGACAATTGACGAAAACTACAAAATGATGCGCACAACGAAATTGTTTGTGTTGTTTGTATAATATAATAATAATAAACACTACCCCCCATTTATTATGTACGGCAGAATGTATTATAATGTTTATTGTTTATAATAAAATCAATAATGATCGAAAGATTGAATAGTGACGTTTTTGTCACATTGACTGACAGTTTGTCCAGTTTGACTTGACTAACTGATTCATGAGTCATGACTATAATTATTTATCTTAGTTTTTATTTGGGTTTATCGTGCGAGTGTTCAGTATATGACCGATCAGACGACAATACTGGCGTGTCGTGACCTGGGTTTTTGGCGCAAATATTATTCTTTTCATAAAAGGCCAAGTATATTTTCCCGCGTATTTCATAATAATACTATATCACCCGTCCTGCAAAACCCATGGCGCGCACTGGTGTTATCGCAGCTCGTCGTACTATATTATCAAGTAGATAAAAGATACTAAAATGCTGTTACCGGACGTGTAAACAAAAAAAAAAAATAAAAACATTATTGTTTATGTTTTAGGACTTGAATGTTGTGTTATTATTAGTTTTTTTTATTATTATTATTGTTATCGATAATCCATAAACAGGTGGTCGCATGTATTTTTGTTGTGGCGTGTCCAACTACTTTGTGGTCGCGTGCGAATTCGAATACTCGTCTGAAACAAATTTTATTACAGCATAGGTAGTGAGCATAGTATCTAATGTCTACTTCTATAATATTTTAGTAGTTCAGTACTCCAGTGTGGTGTTGTCATATAATTTTGAAATAACTCGGAACGAACTCCACTCGGAACTTCCAGTGGTGAGTAAAACCGCTTTTATAAAGTATATATTATTTATAAAAATGATATGGACCTCATAAAGTCATTAGTAATAATCTGTAGTGCTTAGGTTCCGTTATAATTATTTGTTACTAAATAGTTTAATAATACAAGTGATGCTGATATAATACATACATTTATACAAAATATTTTGTACAATTTAAAATTCAATTTTAAATATCATTAATGTATAATTAATGACTGTCTTAAGAACATTTCAATTTTTTTTATAATTTAGATCCGTGTAATATATATAATATACACAATCTATAAAATGTATATAATTGTATTTGTTGATATTAAAATACTTAAAGACTAAATTAATTTTCCTTATTTTTTAAACTGTCTAAATATATTATTAGTGCACCCATTTCAATGTTCTCAGTTACTTATCGACAGTACCTAATTATATTTTATATATTATAAGCTTAAAAATAATTTAGGTGTAGTAAAAATACAATGACTGGGTATTGAATTACTATTGAGTACATGTCATCTTACTGTATAATTTGTTACTATAATAAATTAATAATTATAAATCATTACAGAACAGAACTAAATATATCATAATTTGTCCAATCTAGATCCCATGTGTTACCATGTATTAATATATTTTTTGCATTTTTTAAAAAAATATTTTGTTAAATTAATGAAAATATTTATGCTTTTAAATATTAAATTTAACTACTAAATGAATTATTCAAAATCAGTTATTTTTTCTTAAATGTATTGGTAATTTTCTAAAGAGATACTAAAACCTAATATGTTTTCTAATTTTAATGATACTTATTATTATGATATAATTTACATTTAATTATATTATTACTATTATTCAAACAATTATATTTTATTGTCATATTTTTATCATCATTTTTATTAGAATCTTTGTATAAATATATTATTGAATTTCAATTCTCTTTGATAGGTGTGTATATAGTATTTATAATTATCGATAGTACATATAATTGATATACATGTGTAATAATTATGTAACATGACATGACACAACTAACTGTTGACCACTACAATAACATATTTACACTCAATTAACTATAAGGGCTTTTGCCAATATACACCATGTAAGAATAACAGTTCACTGTATATATTAAACATCAATACACTATTGACTACCATATTCCGTAACACTGTGATACAGTCACCTTCCGTTGTATAACTTGAAGTTACATATTTTGTAAGTATTAATTGTTAAATATTTAGTAGGCGATATAATAATATCAACTGTCATTGAGTCCTGGTTGTTTAAATTTATTTTAGATCCTATATCTCTATCAACCCCAGCTATGGTAATTATATCCACAGGGTCTCACGACTCTCCTTTTTATTTTTTCATTTAACTGGTCGTTTTCCTGACCATGTTATACTTATGCATGGTTATAGTTATAGCTTATAGTCATAACTTGTAAATATGATAATATACACATGTGTACATATTACTACACATATGGATATGTATGTTAGTTTACAGCTTAAAACCTAGATTTATCTTAGACTTGATAAGTAATTTTAGAATTTTTCTTGTATACAACATTAAACATTCATGTTTTAATTTAATTTTAAATTCAATATTCTTATGATTATTCATATTTTGTAAACCTTTTAAACAAATATTCATAGGTCAACTAAATCTAGTATAAATTGTCAAGTGCAACTTATGTTGTTAATGTTTAAGGATTTATACTAAACATTTATATTATAAAAGGTTTAGTTTATTTAAAGTATATCTTATATATACCAACTAAAAATGGCTTAGAATTATTTTTCAAATGTGCTTTACTTTTGTTAACTGCTTGTATCAAGGGGAACAGAATGAGTTGAACTACCTAGGCTGAATATTACATTAGTGATTTTTTTTTATAGTACCTATATATTTTATAAATAATAGGAAGAATTATTGTTTTGATTCCAAAAACTCTATAGAAGTTAACATTTAGCACAGTATAGTATAAGATGTATAATAAATTATATTGTTTATAATTTATGCTTTTTCACTATTCTTAAATTTTAATTATATTATTTAAATGATCATTTTGTTCTAAAAATTGCATGCACTATGTACACAAAATAAACCACTTTAAAGTAGGTAGATAACATTCAAATTGAATTGTTATGATATTCACTTTGGATTTTGAGTGGAGTGAAGGAGAATTGACTTATCACCGTTTTTATTATTTTATTTTTTACATCACTTTTATTGGTAGTTATAAAGACCCTTATTTTTTTTTTTTATAAAATCTTATTGTATACATTAATGCTGTATCTAAATTGTATTTAGAGTGTCATAACTGTATAATATTTATAAAGGTTTTAAAGAATATTGAGTAAACTAATGATATAATTGACATTAATTACAAAAACTTTGATATTTTAAATAACCATTTATATTAGTAAGCTTTAAATGTATTTAACTATTGAAGATTCAAAAAAAAATAATTATACTTATTAGTCATTTGTAAAAATGTAGGTATTTATTTTTTTTAAATCATAAGCGCTATATATTAAAAAAAATAATACATAGAAGTATAACTGAAAAAAAAATAAAGCTCCAGCATAATAATTAATAACACTTAGTAATAAAACAAAATACAAAATATTTTAAAAATTATTTATAGTTTGTACATTTTTATCTTCATTTTCATTCTCAATATTTTACAGATTTATCGACGTTAACTGAGTATACTCAATACTCATTCTACATCTTGTCACTATTATTGAAATTTTATTATTACATTTTTCTAAACAATTTCACCTTTTCAACCACTTAAAAAAAATTTAACTAATACCTAAAATTAATAATATACTTAATATTACTAGTACAGTAGTATTTTAAATGCACGGTGAATTACCACATTATGAACTACCTACTGTTGAGAAAAAAAATGTGTAGAAATAATAATAAAAAATGAAAAATCTTATATTATTTATTACCTTTTCCTAATTATTATTAATATTTAAATAAATTTTCATTTGTTTGAACCTTATACATGGTTATGATAACTAAATAATCACGAAGTATCCATTTACTAAATATATATATTAGTTAACTATTCATTGCCCCGCTGTGTAAATGTATCGGTACTCGGTAGAACATTAATAACTCCTCTAAATCAATTTCGCCAACAAGGGGTTGGTTTAAATGTGTTTGTTATTTCATCCGTTTAGATATATATATTCGTCTACAAATGAGTGGAAATATCGAAACGATATCCCTGTGGGCATATTTGTCATCAGATAGTATACAAACTATTTTAGATAAGCTTTGCCTATACGGTTTTCCGACTTCCGGTAGTTACAAATCACAAAACGTGCCATTAAAACAGTATTCAAAATTTGACTAAATACTCGCAATGCTAATTCAATGAATTAAAATAATTTCATTCTATAGATGGTAATAACAATTGTCATTTAAACAACTAGCTATTTTATAATAAAATATTAATTTTAATAACGATTATATTCATGTTATTTTAACTAAATATGAATAATAACAATTTTAAAATTACGGTTAGAATACAAAATAGGTTTTAGCACTCATATTGATTAATTTCGCAAAAAAAGTATTCGATGTAAAGTTGTTTAAAAATACCAAAAAACAACGCAATAGTTTTTCCATTTTTTATAAAAACTGTTCTGTGAATTTTTTAATTTGGTTATATTTGAATATAATTTATATCAGATTTAATCGATTGAATTCAATAATGATATATTCATTTATGTAGGTATGTACGTATAAAGACAGTTTAATATGTTATTTTGAAAGTTATATGGTTTATTATTATTATATAAAATATTTTGAAATTCTGTAATAATGAGTGACATTAGTGACATCTGAAATTTGTGAAAGTTATGAAACAGTAAAAGCAACATTGCCGTTGATCTTCGAGGCCTTTAATTTCTTATACAAGGTACTGCGGGATTATAACCGTAGACGGAAAGACTAAAAAGTTTTAATTTGAAATTCAAATCAGCGAACCATTCTGTCCTTCCCTTATACATTTAATCTATCTTATGTTTTATGATAATTGACATGCAATCCTGAAAAAGTTTAGGTATGTTCTTGTTGCTGCATCATTTGTCTTATTAATTTCGTTTTTTTAAAATTATTTAGGTAACTAGATTTTTAGTATAAATATAACGTCCCAATGGTTTATTGTGCTTAAGAAAATTTGACAATAGTATATAAGACTCGGGTCTAGAGTACACATTCGCTAAATACAAGGACGTTGTTTAATTTATGTCACTATACATCGTCCGTTTAATTGCAGATGCATTGGAAATCTTTGCTTGGTGTTCGATTTGTAATTGTTTAGTATACATACACATGCGTTATGCGTATATGATAACGATTCATTATAAAATTATATTTTTAGCTTTTTTTATAATGTTGCGTATCGTAATTAAATATTCGTAGTATTTATTGTTATCTAGTTGGTCTATGATATTTTTGGAAATTTTTCAATGGGAAATATGTTTGCACATGATGATGTTGCATTATTGTAAAATTAATAATTTTATTCATATAATGTGATTTTCATTACAAATGCTATTAATAAATAAAATATGTAATGCAAATACAATTATTTATTTTGGTAAAATTGTTTATTTTTTGTTTTTAATGTTTATTATAGATACCATACGATTCATATACCTATTACAATATAAACTATTTAATATTTATGCGCGTGTGATGGCCGTTATATAGGTTTTATAAAAAACCCCACTTTTTATTGTTAATTTTAAAGAAGTTGTTTTTAAATAGTATTTTTTTAAATTTTAAGGGGATAAAACAAAAATTGAATTTTATAGGTTTTTCGAATTGTCATTATGCAGTGTCACTATATGATTATTATGTGGAATGTATCTAATGGCTATTCAATCTCATCATAGTGTGATTGTATACTGTTTAATTATTTTAACAAAAACAATAATTATTTATAGTTAGTTCTCATTTAAAGATTCTCTTATTTAAATATCAATAGTCTTTAAACATTTTTAAAAATATTTATTTAAAATATCCGTGAGTTCCAAATGATTTATAAGGGCTTTATACTTTTTAGTTTTTACGCACTTCAGTATTATTGATTTGAGTTTTTTCCCTTGTATATTTTATACCCCTAGATGTAGAAGCACTAATTAATAATTATTTTACGTTCCTTCACGTCTGTCCTGTACCGGCTGACCGCAGTGTCATTCCCCTCATTCTCTTTCTCCTTCCGCTTCATGATTGTATACTCTCGTCCCCAGTCAGCCTGTCGGAATACGATTAATTAGTATGAAACAAAAATATATATACGAAAGTTTTAATCAATTTTGGTGCATAACTTAGTTGCTTGTGTACACATAAAGTTTATAATAATTTCACGTGGCAACTTGATTAACTTTTACCAAAAATGTCCTCCAGGTATTTCCATGACCCAAGATACTGTAGGATATTGTCAGTTAAATATTTACTCGCGCCCGTGGTGAATCTGTTTGCGGTTACCATTTGCCGTTTGGATTAAGAATTGTAGGTTTAAAAGCATGTTTAAGTAGCAGCTATGTACGTTATATATACGCGCGCATTGTGTTTATTCAGACGGTCTTATGGTTTGCTGTAAAAGTTTACACTATATTTCAATTTGCAAATTGCAGACATAGTGTGGATGCTAATTTTTTTTCCAAATTCATATATTATTAATGTTTAAATCTGATTTGCATAACAACTTTTTAATAACGTTTTAATATGAATATATTCGGTATTTTTATAAAAAAATAAAAAAAAATTATTAGTTACTTACATTATTTAATTTAAACAAAATTCAATTTTCTAGAATTTTATGAGTTTAAAATAATACATTTATTGATGTTGTATGTATTATAATTAGTTTTTTTCCCTGATTTTTTTATTATTTAGGTATAGTGTAATATATTAGATCTTTTTTTGATATTTCATATATTATGTAATAACTAATAAGTATAAGTCTGTACATAATATTATATCATTGTAATAACTGAAGACAGCTGACGGATATTGGTGTTGTATAAGTATTATCTAGGTACTATATTGATACTGTGTATGCTTATGTGGCTACGTTATAGGTCCTATAATATAGAATATGAAAATTATTTATAGTTTTTTATAGTCTATGAATAACACAAAAACTGGATAATGGATATTGAACACTGTATATACTATATTGTACTGTATAGAAGGTCGTTACTATATTAATATTGGGTATCCACTGCAAATAAAAACAGATTTTCTAGATTTGATATAAGGTAATAGTTTAAATTGTAAATGATAAAAACAATTTGCATTTTTAATCTGATAAAATTTAGAACTAAAAAAATGATTGATATTTAAAAATATAACTTTATACAGTTCTAAAACAAATAACTGGTGACTGGTATAATTTTTAAAATAAACTAATTTTAGCACTGAATGACATAAATATAAAAATTTAAATTGCCTGATTTAAAAATGACAAACGTACAATGTTATACACCCTAAATTACCACGAAATACAATTACTATCAAACTTATAAATATTTATAATACATTAAAACGTAAATACATTAAAAACAAATATTTAATAAAATAAAGAGGTTTGTAATTTTATTATTTAAATTTTCAAACTTTTGCAGTATTTAGAGTCTTGACAATTCATATTTTAGACAATACTTATGTTTGATATTCATAATTTAATGATTAAATTATAAACAGTAGTATTTTATAGGTGTAAAAATGTACATAACGAGGCTTTCTACCAGAAATACGCATTTGATGTACAAATGTTGAGAAAAAAATAGTTTAGGTAAAATTTTCTAATTTTATAAGAACCTGCTAGGTTGTTAATTTATCTTGAAAACAATATATTTGTATTAACGAAAGTAATTGATTTATATTTATCATGATTACAGAAATCTGAGATTATAAAAAATAAATAAATAAAATATACTTATTTATTTTCAGGGTATTGCCTCGGTGTCTTTGGCCAGTTTACGTGTTCTCTTGCATACTCTAAATAAATAAGTTCTAGATTTTTTTAATCTCAACGCGACCAGTTTTTATGACAGTCTCCATGCTTTTAATAACGACACAGTTTTTTCATATTTTATCCTTTTCTCCCCGTGTCTTCCAAAACTTCTCGTACGTATATAGCGCATAACTTATCGCGAGAGCACTTTTTCTCCTTATTTTTATTGTTTTTCCTTCCCCTCGGAATTCACTGTTTATCATAATATCACCGTAAAAACCAGCGGAAATGTACGGTGACAGTTTTTTTCAATCTCTTAGAAAACTTTGTAAACGCTAAGGTGTTACGGTTGTGAATAGTGACCAATGAACTCTACTATGTACAATATACACCAAAAGTCTGTTATAATACTGTAGTAATATACCACTCGGTCTATTATATGAGGAGTTTGACTATTTACGAGTTTGAAAAAATGCACTGTTATTATTATCTTTTTTTTTTTATTAAAAACTACCCTAAGCGATCGTAATATACTACTTTACTGAGTTAATGTCATTTTATTTGCATAGCATGCGCTTTAATATTATAAAAATAAAAATTTATAGCATGAAGTAAACTGGATAAATTCTTTTAAAAATTTTTTTTAGAAGTGTATATTATTACTTATTAGGTATAACTAACAACGGAGTACCAAATAAACACGTAGTTTTAAATAATAAATAAACCCGATCTAGGTAATACATTTAAATAATCAAATTTTTCTTACTACAAAGATAGAATACTGTATTATATTTATAAATTTAAATTAGTAAAACAATCATATAGTATTCACACTATTATTTTTTAATAATAATAGTTGTACATAAATACATGTTTAACGTTATATCAAATAAATAATGTTTCAATTAGCAACGAAATATACTAAATTTAAAACAATAACTTGAGAGAAAATACATTTTATAAAGATAATATTATGTTAGTATTATTATAATTATTTTTAAAATGGTACACAAAAATGTAATAATTAATAATTTTAAAAGCTAAAGTACTAAAAATATATTTAAAAAATACTATTTATGAAATGCAAGTTTATTATTTTTTGTACTGAAAACCTCATGATGTTCATATATATACTCAATGAAATTACTGAGTACATATTCCATAGTATTTTTATTGCATCAGTCCCTAATAGCTGTAGTTCTACAATATTAATAAATTATTGAAATTGGGGGTTTTGATAATGTATGTGTGTGTATATAATTTACGTCAAATAAACAAAAACACATGTACCAACGTAATACGATTAATTCATGGCAGTCCATTAGAAATGTTACAACAATAAAAAAAATATTTGCCAAATTTAAATTCCAGTATGTTTTTTTTATTCATTTTTTCCTGTTTGTATTTTTACCCTAAATATTTTTGGTATGTAAAGTATTGCAATACAGATGGTCAACACACAATAAAGTTTTACATAATATTTTGTTTCTAAATGGTTCGATGCTTTTATAACCCTCCTCTTTACTACCTAACAGATATTTGAGGTACTGCTATAATATTCGAAAATAGTTTACATGATTAAAAAATATGAAACTAGTGAACAAGACACCGTAGGGATTCCAACAATTTTAATATTTTATAATTTGACCGTTCTCGCATGTTAAGTTATTTAGTATTAAAATAATATTATATTTGATTAAAATATATAAATCATTAAATAGAAAAATTAATTTAATGATTAGACCTTCCAATAACTGTAAGCTATAGCTGCTACTCGCAGTAAAATACTAAAATATATATTTCTAATATATATAAATTTAAGCTGAAATTAATAAAAAATACTCTAAAGTAATAAAATATACATTTTATACTCAAAACATTTACAATTTTATTGATAAAAAGCCAAGTTCATGGTGATTTATAGATATTTTACCTAGTTTGCAAATAAGTGCACTATGAAGCTAATTTTTATATAATTCTTCAAAACCATATACTCAATTTTTGTTTATTTCGTGGTCGTCTTTAGAGCTGTTTGTAGGGAATGGGAAAATAATGATGAAAATGTAAGGTTTAAACTTAGTCTGCATATTATTATTTTAAATTGCGTTTTATAGATATAAATTTATTTTTATTAATATATTTTAAAATGACATCGTATCCACAAATGTTTTCTCAGTCAAGAAGTAATAAGGCGAGGATATGAATAGAGAATTTCAATAAAGATAATAATATACTTATAATTAAATATAACTGTAACTATAAAGTCAATCCATAATTATAAATTAAATGTTATTGGTAATAATTAGGTACTTTCGTAGCTAAGAAATCAGTAAAATTTTGATTATAAAAGTTACTAGGTAGTGGATGACTGACATATTCGCTCTCTTTAAGATATACTTAGTTTAACTTAATATTAAAGTTAATAATCAAAATAAATTTAAAACATATAAGCATTTCATAAAGACATCAATTTAACTTAATGAAAGACAATAAGAGATAAATAAAACATCAATAAACTAATTATTAATTTAAAACATTGTAAAACTTAAATAATATTCCAAACCTAAACTAACATTACTATATATACAACTACCAATTAAATTAAAAGAAATCTCGAAAATAACATGATAATATTATAATATTAAATATTGTTAATTTATACTCATATGGTCAATATCTTGTAACGTTCTCTGAAAATTATAAATATAAAAGTAATTATTTTATGAAAATTAAATAAAACAAACCGTTTTTAGTAGAGAAATAGTTAAGTATATCATGATGTTAAGTGTTAAATTAAACTTGATAATTTTGTAGCACTAACAATTTTATCATAGAAAATATTTACCATGGATTTAATTTAATTTTTTAATTGTTAAAATTAATGCGTTGCAATTATATTAAAAATAAAAATTTTTGTATAATTTTTACGATTATGAAGTATTATACTAAAATTAAACTTATATGTACGCTAAATTGGTTTTTCTTTTATTTTGTTATATTTGGTATAGAAATCTAAATTATGACTGAAAATAATTAAAACAATCTATTAAATAATGTAACTTTCATTTAGTAGCTTTTGTCGATTGGTTTTTTATTGTCTTTCCTCCTAGTCTAGTTGCTAGAAAAGTTTGTGCTGCTATAACATCGTCTTCGAGTGGATAATTTATGAGTGCATGTAATGCAATAAATTTCTTTTGTTATAATCTAAGCTTTTGTTGTATTTTAAAAATAATAATTATGAGAAAATAAAAAGATGCTGGTGACCCCTCTGGGATGAAATAGTGGGTAAAAAATAATTGTTCCAGCTTTTTATTTTTTTCATTACATGCCTAGGGTGTTTTAATAAGTACGTGGGTCTTTTGTAGTTTTTACTAAATTTTAATTATTAAAAATCTCATCAGCGATGACTATTTTTCCCTTGTACATTCAAATGTATTTAAATTAAAAAAATATATATTCTATTCATTTCAAAAGTGTTAAATACCTCAAATAATATTTTATCACTTGTATTAATTGCATGTCCTATTTTAGATTCTGAGCCAAGCGATGAATGTATTGGTTTTGCAATAAATTTTATGTTATTTGTATATGTGTAAGTACACATTTTATATAGAAAAAATCGCCAACTTTGAGGGTGGTTTCTGAGAAAAATAGGATCTAGGTAGTACATTTGAGAGGTTAAAATTAAAAATTCACAGTACTTTTCAAAATAATTGGGAGAAAAATATTCTAAGAAAAAATAAGAATTTTTATTACATAAAACTATAATTTTTGAGAATATCGATTTTCTTAATTAGTTGTGATTAAAATAAGACATATAAATTATTCTAAAAAAAAATATTGATACGTTGATGTAACTCTTAAACGTTAAATATGGCCATTATTTATATAAATGGTATATATCATTTAAAAACGGAAATATTTAAATTAAAATGTTCATACAATAATGATGATTTAAAATTGTATTTATAAAAAATGTATTTGTTTTAGTTTATTCTTGTGTTTGAGATTTAAATATTTAAGTAGATAAATATTATAATATAAGGTGCTATATTTTAATGTCTACAATTTCATTTTGAGGTTTTAATATTTTTACATATTTTGTTGAAATTGCAAAACAATATTTAAAAAAATTTTATTTTTGACAAATATTTTATAATCTTAAGTTCCTTATTTTTAGGAATGGCATCATACCTTTTAAATTTAAGTAGAATATTTACTGAAGTAATTGAATATATATAGGGTGATTCTTTTATCATTATGCACTCATTATTTCGTCAAGTATTCTCTTTTTTCATTTTTTTTTCAAAATATTTTATATCATGCTTTTCTTATACTACCTATATGAAGTTTTTATATTTTGTTTCGCCCTATTATTTAATAATGAAACATCTATCAACTTTTGATTTTCAAATGAAAATCTATATTTAAAATGCCATAAAATAGTTGAGCTTTTTTTTCTATGAATTTTAACGTTAAAATAGTTATTTTTCATTTAACCACAGTAAAGTATAGCTGCTCAAATTTGGGTGGTTTGAAGTTTTTAGGTGTTCTTTCTACAGGTATAAAGTTCATCACTGTGTCGATAGTTGATAAACGAGTTTATTACATATGAATATTTGTACTTCTTATTATCTATTATCCATGTAACTACTGGTCTTCCGAAACAAAAAGTATTATAAAAACAAATATTGTCCAATATCGAAAAGCTATATCTCACTAAAAAATTAACAAAAAATAATATGAATGTTAAAATTCATAAAAAAATAGTCCTATTAATTTAGTACATTTCAAACGTAGTAGGTTGCCATTTGAAAATCAGAAGTTGATAGTGGTTTCACTATTTAATAAAAAATTTTATACAGTTTGAGAAAAGTATGTTCAAAAATATATAAAAAAAATAAATATATTTGATGAAATAATGATGAGTGTATATGATAAAAGAATCACTCTATATAAAAATTGAATTTCTAATAATTAGTTAAATGGTTATAAATTATAAGGAATTAAATATATTATGTAAACATTTGAGATACAAAAAGGAATGTTTTCATTCAAATAATTAAATAATCTAAAAATAATATCAACCGATAATTTATTTTCAAAAAAATTAAATAGATCAATTTGTATAAGATAGGTATATAGAGTAAAATTGTAGTTCTCGTTGACTATACTACAAAAATGTGATATTCTTTAAGAATTAGATAATTTTATAAAATCTGCTATGAATAATGTTATTTTTAAGCCCATTAATATTTTTGTAAAAAAAAAATAAATATTATTTAAGTCTAAGGAAATGTGTTTATAAATTACAGTATCTTTAAATTATAATTCTTTAATAGTTTATATTTAGCGTTCAAAATAGAACCTACAGCTATTAAAATTGTTATTTGAGGGCTTTTATTTTATTATTAATGGCTACAATTTGGTAAGTTTTTTCTCTGCGTTAACGTTATTTAAACCCTTTTTGTGGTTAATTGAAAAAAAAAACAGTGGGTCTTCATAGTAGTTGTGAATCTGAAAAATAATAGGTACAATTAAAAAAGATCGTAACGGTGTCTGCTTTTGCAAGATTACCCTGAAAATATATGCATACCTATCTACGTAACGCTGGAAGTTCTATTGTTTAAAATATTTTTTTTTTTTTTTGAAATACTTATAAAGTTTTAAAAGTGCTTTTTATATTTATTTACTTCCCTATAATATTGCAATATTAATAAGTAAAGGAAGTATTTGCTTTGTTGGTTTAGATTTAACTTAATAATAACAAATAATTTCAATAATATTCATAGATATAATGTATTTATTAAATATAAGTATTACTTAATAGATTTACCTACCTTAAATATAATTTTATTTGTTGATACTTTAAAAGGGATCATCTACCGTAAAATGATTAATAAACTGTTTTTAGATAGCCAAAATATTATTACACTACTTTACTACATAACTATAATATTTTCCTTTTGGTCTTTTCTATTTCGATCACGTATCTAAAATGTATAATAAACCGAAGTACTGCGACTTTGCGGCCCTGTAGCTAAGACTTGGATTTTGTCAATTATTTACTATCTGACCTCTGGTGCTGCGTTTTATTTGTTAAATATTTAATAGAGTTGGTATACCGTGTGGTAATACTTCAAGAAAATGTTTTCAACTACTCGAAAGAAGGTGAAAATAAATTGTACATATTTTACAATGGCCTTTTGCTATCTGATCGAATTTTATTAATGGTGTGTTGCAATGGACATTTTAATTTATCATTGTTCCTACGTGAGTTGAAGTTAAAAATAGAAAAAATATTCGTAAAATAAACATTCCTTACTCTGTAAATAAGTGTTTTTAACGATTGTTTTGACGGATTTTAATCCTGTTCGGGTGGTAAATCTTTGATTGATTTTGATATTGAAAATTATTTTCACAGTATGCAGTGGAAATCTTATAAATCCAAGCCTATTTTTGATGTATAATGAATTTTGTTTACCTATACAGCCTATATGTACTATTAAGTGCGTCCACATATTTTAATATTAGGTTTTGCGATTTTCGAGGTGAACCTATCATATTAAAATAATGTGGGTAAAACATCCACTAAATAATGTTTGTAGAAAGTTAGCGATTTTTGTATTATAAATTATGTAACCAACGAGAGAAATCGTGCAATACTTGTCCAAAATTCCCCCTCGATTACGACGATTACTTACCGGTTAATGGTATTTGGTTGTTAATTATGTATTGTAACAATTATTTATTTATACGCAAACGAGAGCAGCATCATTCACAATAATGCTGGTGCTGCTCAAGCCCTATTTCATATGGTTATTTTAAACAATCGTATTAGTCGTTGCTCGTTAGGTAAGTACTATATGGTGTTAAGAAATTATATTGAAATTTCCTAATTTACACCGGGAACTAAATTTAATCTATGAATGGTAAAGCCGAAGGTGCACATGATGTGTATATTTATGCATTTCGCATGTACAGAAGTTGTAGCTATATATTTTAGACTCAATATAGGTACATATATACAGGGATTATTGATTTGTAAGTTTATGTTTTTCCGGTGCATATATACAGTTATAGAATTTATATTTTTTAATATTGTTTTAGATTTCTGATGGATTAATAATGTTATTTATCCTGTGGAAAATTATGTGAAGTTCATTTTTGTTTGAAATACTAAAATAATTACATACAATTTACGTACATTTCCACACAGATGTATAATAGGTTTATACTTATATTAGTTGTACATAATATAGTCCTAATTCATTAATATTATTTTAATTTAAAATAAATATTATGATTATTATCATACTAGTTCTTTAAAACGCTGCGAAATTGTAGTCAAAATAAGTTATACTTTGTTATTTATTATTATTTATTTCTGTCTTTGTTTAACGTTCACAGACTATTTTTTTAAAATGCATTTTATGAAAATATTGATATTTAATTACATTTGTCAAAAAATATGAATATAATTAAATACATTTAGTGATGCTGTAGAATAAATATTCGAACATAAACCTGAATCATTTTAAATCTTTCGAGGCTAAATATCGTACATTTTAGTTTTTTAAATTATTTTTTATATAAAGCCCAGAAAAAGTATTTATATTTTGTTTTACAAATAATATATTTATAGTTATTTGTTTATATTTGTATTGTTTTATTTTATTAAATAGTATCACTAGTGTCATATGAAGGTTTTAAAGAAAAATTTATGTTTCGTTCGTAGGTTATTATTCTTAAATTCTAGTTTTGCTCGATTGTATACATTCTAAAATCACTAGAATCAACAATCAACAGTGAAATGGCATATGTTTAAATACGTTTACTATTTTATTAATCCTAATAATAAATGTTAATCAACCATAATACGTGGGGGATCAATTTTGATTCAGACGAAAAGACACCCACTCCGCATCACTGTATAGTTATGAAATACGATATGTAGGATTTAGCTGGTCAATGCTCAGGATTAAAATAATTGGGTTTGTAGGTGGGCTCAGTCAACGTCAAAATACTAATTGTAAGCTTCGATTCAGTGCGTATAATATTTTGTAAATCAAATTGTCTTTAATATTATAATGCACAAATGTGTGACAAGGTTTTCATGTCCGAACAATAGGTATCGACTAAGAACCTTTTTCTGTTTGAAATCAAATATTATAGACCGTTCAAAGTATTGTCCATTCGCAATATTATTATACATATATAAATGCATAACTATTCTAGAAAATATTAAATCTGAAGACTAAACATTGCTGTATATAACTGTTGTTATTTTTATTTTATATAGTGTATAAGATGTTTGTATATTATTAAAGAACGTCAGCACTTGAACTGGCCTGACTAATTTTCCGACTAATTTTCGAGTTGCATTATGAATCAGTTTTGTATTTGCAGTAGTCCGTCCAGAATTTTAAAATGGGTTGGATGTCCAAAGAATGCACGGATTAACACTATTGTAGGCCCTAGGTATTAATCAACAAAAAAAGTCTCAGGTAATAATAGGTCATATGTACAATATACTAATATAGTAAAGTACAATTACACAATATAAATACAGTGGCGAAGCCATGAAAATAATATTTACCTATTATCTATCTATCATATTTAATCGATAATTTTATAAAATTTTACTCAATAATAATTAGCAAATAAATAATAAATATTTAATAGTCATTAAAGTTTATTATATATTATCATAATTCATGGAGTTATAAAATATAAGAAATAATGATAATGATTAAAAAGAAAAAATCAGACTTGAATAATATGTTTAATTATATTAATTATTATATTATATTATCTTATGTATGTATATAAAAAATTAATATTATTATTTAACCATAATAACCATAGGCATATTAACTAAATATTAATATTTCTATGATATTAAACTACAGTCAACGATTCTTGTGAAATATATAAACGGCTGTATGATATTAGTCATTAGTGTGACGTAAAATACAATAATACGAAATTTGAAATAGTTAATATTTAATATTATATTTGAACATGTAGTGGACCACACTGATGTTGATGGTTCCATTGTGATAAGAGATCGAATGCGATTTATTAAATAATACTTGTGAATTATGAATATTGAATGATAACAATGCAGAATATCAAATACCAAAAATATCGTTTATTATTTATATTTTTGATCCAATAGTGTTGGGGTGGGTTCAACTCTTCTCCTTCTCTTCTGAGCACGCTACTGTGTATCTGCATAATGAACGAGATGTTTTCATTTACCGTGTCAAGTGGTTTTTCGAAATAATGTCCAGTTCTTTACGGCACTACCACGAAGATCGAATTATGTGGTGACAGTACCATCTACTTTAAACAGGTATTATAACTTTTTAAATTGAAATAATTTAATGAGAACCTCAAAAACTGCAGTTATAGTGTAAAATGTTTTCAACCTTAAGACTGATGATTGGTCTGGGCTTGACCTTAATTTGATTTAGACAAGACTCGACTATATAATTATGAATAATGTACATTTTTTACATTCAGTATATGTGATGGACAGGGATAACAAATTACTGTTTTGCGTTAGCAGCTGAAAATTTAATTATAATAACAGTTTTGAATTATAATGGAGATATAATATTTAAGGTCGTATGTGGTATATTGTATTTATCAATTCGAACATTGCACAATATTAGAATATAATGATACAAGGCCTTGGTTTCTTTATATTATTTTGACTTGTCATTTGGAAATTAGTCAAGCTATTTTTTTTATTTATCATTTGTGTAATGCATAGGATCATTTTTTGTAAGACATTACAAATGATCGAAATTTAATGGCTCTTGTATTTATGATGCTACTTTTGCGATGGCAATTACAATTATAACCGCAGTGCAATTATGTTTTAATATCATATACTAAATAAAGCAAAACCACAGTACAAAGGGATAATACTATATTATACGGAATATTGAAATAACAAGAACCGTATATTATAGTCTATAGATTATATTATCTGTTTCATATTATGATTCAATTATTAAAAAATTAACACTATATTTTACTTTTAAATATAATAAAAATTGTACTGAAGTGTCACTAATGGGTGATGGTTTTTTTAATCAACTTTTTCACGCATGTAATTTCATTGATCCTATATTATTACTATTATTGTACATATATGCATAGATGGTATATTTATTATTTAAAAATAAGAGAGAACATCAGATTATTTATCAAAATAATGAAAAGTATTATAGTAGTATGCAGTGGTATGGAATGAGTGATTTTTTTTTATCGAAGGTTACCGATATTATTTATAGCATATAAGTTAATGTTTAACTTTAATTTCTTCGTTCATATTGTTTTGATTGCCATTTGTCATTCATAAAATGAGATATCCACAGTAATAGATAGTATCAGTATAATATTATACATGTGTGTACATGTGTTGAAGTGTAGAAAAGACATTTTAGAAATTCCATTTTGTTTTAATATTTACTTAAACAACTGTATAGTAGTAGTAACAGTAAATGATACATCAAAAAGTCAGAAAATATTTCATGATATGGTTTGCCGCATATTTTTTTCGAAAATCATTGCCAAACAATCTAAGGGATGCATAATATGCATTGCATATTTATATAATTTATAACAATAATCTAGAAAATTGGAAAACAACATTCAATCTGGACTCGAGGTAGTACAGTATATGTACGTATTTCGATTATTTATGTATTGCGTTTCAGCTTTTCCGCCACCATCTTTTGGGAATTCCCATGGTGTATAATGTAATGTTCGGCGCATAGCTAGCTGTTTATTAATTTGCCCTCGCTCTCATTTCCACTCTCTTTTTCTCCACCATTTGCTGCCATTATGTATTGTTACCACTGGCTGCTGCAGGCCTTTGGCGACGGTTAAATATTTAAACTGTAGCCAAGTGTGCTGTTCTTAGGATATTGTTTTCTTTTCATCAAAACTGTAGATACATCACTCACGCATACACTATACAGACTTGGTTAAAAATTATTCATTGTTTCGGTGAAATAAAAACAAAAATCAAACAATTTCTGGGGTTGTACTGGTTAGTCCTGTTTGACAAGTGAAAAAGCTAACAAATTATTTGACTCAAAAACAAATACAAACTGTGCAATTTTGCATTTTTAAAATCATCATTATTATTTCATGTAAAGTTTATAGCTCATTTTTATTTGCACTCATTGATGTCTTTGATCTTTTATTTTTATTTCATTTGCTTTTTGTATTAATATTGTTGATAAACGTTAATTTATTATTGCCAGTATAGATGGATCGAAGAAATATGCTAATTATAAAAGTGTATTTAATACCATTTAATATTTCTATCGAAAAAATTACTGTTTTAATTATGATCAATCGTTTAAGGCGTTGATTTGAATTATTTATTCTTATTTATGATTATTTAAAGAACTTTATTAATTTATTTTGAATTGTAAAAATAATGTATTGATAATGAAACGCATACGTACCTATAATATTTTGATCCAATTCAGTCATTAAGTTGGTTACAGTATATTTTTAAAGCTTATCAATGTGTGTTAATCTGGAAATCGATCTGTTTTTTTTTCAATTTGTCGGTCAATCATTAATGCTTTCGGCACAAAAGTGTTTTTGCTCAATTAATAAAAATAATTGCTAGCGTATTGATAATTATATCAAATGGCCTAGCGTCAATCTGCTATTGTTTTTACGTTGTTTTTATTGGCCGAGTTCATTATGACATGTAGTCGGGGTGATTTTAAATAGCTACATTGCAGATTCCAATGAGTTATTTTGGATAATCATTCGACCATATACAAAGGTTTTGATTTCCATGTGTCTATGTGGCTTTTGTCATTAAAAGCTTTTATTCTGTAAATGTATAGTGCATACCCAAACACACATCTTTATCGTGTTTACGAGGAATACATAATTATTATTTATACCTATTTTATTAGTTTTTTTTTTATATTCACTATTGTGTAGTGTAATATCATGCTATAATGTAAGATTAGAGTGGTGCCTTTTCCAAAAAAAAAATATCGTAATCGGTATTAAAAGCCAAAATTACGTTCCTACGATTTCTCATATATTATATACTGTTGAAATGAATACTTATGTATTATGTTAAAAACTATAAATTTAACAATATCCAATAGTGTGTATATTAGTAACTAAACCAAAAATCTAATACTTATAACTTATAACAATTTAATAATGAATATAGACTTATTGCAATTATAATTTATTTAAATAAATAATTCACATTTAATTTTCTTACGTTTTAATTCGGTTTGTATTAGCGTTACGGCGTTTTATATATGCAATCTAACATCCATATTCGATGGTTATTGATTTACTTGTACATTTTAGAGAACTTTGGACATTTTTATATGTTTTTACATTATTAATTATAATTATATCAAGTATACACTTATTTTTACTGTTTCAAGTATGGTTTTTAATTATCAGAATTACTTTTAACTTTGTGTAGAGTTGACTATTCATTTTTTGTGATATGTATGACATGTATCTTATAAAATATTTAAGTGATGTCCGTTTTAATTAGTGTTGGTATTATAAATTTAATTTTTAGGGTTTTGTTTATTGATTATTTTTTTATTCTTTAATATTTGGTTATTTTTTTGCATTTACATTTGAGGTTTTTGGTACTATATCATATTTTAGTATTTAGTGTATTTTTCGTCATTTCCCTATTTTTCTTCAGTTTTTATTGATAAATGAAATGTTGAATGACGTGCTCAGTGTCTTCTATACTCATTACTCGTATACACAATGTAAAGTAATTTAGATAAAACTATTATGTTTAATAGCGTTTGAAGTGAATACTTATATTAATAAACAAATATTTTTATTTTAAACGATTTTGGGACTTACATAAATTGTATGTTTTTTTCTGTTTCTAATAATAAAATATTAAGTGTAATCACGATAGTTTTGTTACACCCATAAACATAGACGCAAAGTATGTTCTATCCGATTCCGTTATGGTACCGTTTAATCATAAGAGAAATCGTGTTTTCCTATTTCCAATGGTGGTTTATGATAAAGCGAAAACAAGATCGCCTTCAACCTTTTGTGGACTCACATGAACACTGCAGAAAGGTAACGCCCGTTCGTCGTCACGGTTTAATGTTTAATCCTCACACAAGGGTCTGTATTTTAGGCGGTCCAGCCAATTTGCGCGATAATCCGGCTTGTCCCTGTGGGAATCTTGGTTCCAGGATTATGAAGGTTGTCGTAAGGGGTTAGTAACGGGCTAAACCATTTGTGTAGCGAAATCGAAGACAATTTATTTTCCTGTGTTAAGATTAGCTGTTGGTTGTTTCCCAATCACGAAATAGTTTATTTTTGAACGTCAAATGCGTCATCAAATCGTATGAGCGTAGGTTAGATTGTTTAAAACATACCTAATATTATGTACAATTTGCTTTTTATACCAAAACATAATACAGATAAGTACACGGGTTGTAATAGTGAATAATATTAACTAATAATTACAATGTTGTATGGTATGTACTATATTTTAGTAGTCCATTATGTTTTGTAAGTCTAATAAATTAAATACAAATTTCTATATCTTATGAAATTTAACTTGATTAAAATTGTATTGTATATTTATTAATTGTATCTTAACCACTTATTAAGGCATTTGGTTATTATAGCTAAAACAAGACTGAATATAAAATACCTTTTTTACGACACAATTGAGAAAATTTTGGTGCGTATCAAAAAAAAAAAAAATAACTCAATTGAAAAATACAAAAGAAAATATACATGCTGAAATGCAACGTGGCTTTATTCATTTTGAATATTTTGATAGAACTAGATTGAGTATAAAACGAATTAAAAAAAAAATAATCGGTTTAAACATATTACTATTTATTCTATATAAAATTAACGTTTAATTGTATTACATAAGAATAGTTCTTACATCGTCAAAAATTTAAATTTCTAATAAAAAATAAAAATGTATATAATTAAAATTTATAAGTATAATAGATACGCATAGGAATAGTTTCTACATCGTCGAAATATAAAATTATAATGCTTAAAAAGTTTTATATTTACATCTTAGTCACTAATTTTATTTGAATATATTAATATATTTTAATTTTTAAATTTATTTATTTTCTAAATATTAGTTAAATTACTCGATGCTTAATTCTAATTTTTTCATTTATTTTGTGTTGTGCAGTTTTATTGTAATTATTTAAATAGATTTCATTTTTGTGGGTATTTCAACTTATGTTTCATGCAATACAGCAATAAAAACATAATTAGTAAGATGAAGTGAGTAAAATTAGACATTTTGTCCAATTAAAGCTCTCACATGTATCACTAGTTATTCAACAAAGTATAATAAAATAATTAATTGTAAAAATGATTAAAATAAAAAAAAACATTTATTAAAGAAAAACTTTCTTTACAGAGGATATCAAAAAAATTTGCAGTTAATAAATTGTATATATTTTATAGATAATTGTAGTATTAGGTATATTATTTTAAAATTCTACTATTCCTAAAGAATAAAACTGTTTTTAATATTTTTAAATAGTGTTAAAATGATTGCGTTGTGTTTATACCGGTCAGCACAACGGATAAAATTAATATTATTGTGATAATTTCAACGAAACTTTTTAAGAAATCAATTTATAAGTAACTCCTATTTATAAATCAAGGTATAAATGTTTCTACCTAAGAAAGTACATTGTTGATAATAAATACGTGAAAATAATAATTTACAGAATCTTGGTTTATACTCAATCGTGTTTTACCGATTGTTATGTATGGATATATTATATAATTTGGATGTTGATAAGATAAATAAATATTAGAGCAATTTAAGTTTAAAATACTCAGTTTTATTTATGCATTAATATTTAATTGACTTAACTATTGATATAGCTATAGTATATTATAGGGTAACATATAATTACTAACAATTTTATTTCTTTGTTTTAGATTATTCAAAAATATAAAAACAGGCTGTTAATTTGGTAAGTTATACCAGTTTTATTTATTTGATTATTTTTTTAACTATATTTAGTGATAATATTTTTAGTAAATTAGTTTAAATATTGGTAGAAATTATTTTGTGGTATCACAACATTCACAACGGGTTGTTTATGTTTTTATTTTTGTAATATTTTATCAGGTGTCTAATATTTAAACTGTTGACCTGAAAAATTGCACACTGAAATATACATTATTAAGTTTTAATATTAAGAAACAATCTATATTAAAAATGATTTAACAACTTTGGCTCTTACTACTTAGTTAATTAAAGAATGGACGTGATTAATTAATTAAGTATTTATCAGCCGATATTGAAAAACTAGAAAAACAGTTATTAATAATACATTAAAGGTATACACAATATACATTTTATAAATATTTTTTTGATATAATAGTGTGTTTAGTAGGTAGTTATTTTGTTTAGTGATTGTTATTCCGTTTCACATAAGTATTTAATTGATCAAAATTAATTTTTATTGTTTATTAATAATATAGGTAAAAAGAAGTAATAAAATATCAATATTTTTAAAATTGAATATAATTGAATAATGTTATAATTAAATAAAAACATAGGTTCCTACTTATAATGTTACATGCAACCATATTCCACCTAATTTATGTTACAAATAATTTCTTTCGTTCTATGATATATTGGTTAAAATATAATAATTCTTGTTAGCTGATAACATTTCATTAATCTAATCATGATGTAGTATTTCGTCGTGTAGTTGCAACTATTTAGAAAGAGTAAATTAAATATAATAAAACTTACCTATATTACTTATTTAGCAAGATCATAACAAAGATCGTGAAATTGAATGTTCTTCTGATCTAGAGTCTAGACTGTTATAAAAAATTCGTAAATATTGAATGACAAAAACCGGCATAGTTATTAAATGAAATAAAAAAAAAACAACTGTGGTGTGCTCATGTATAGCTATTGATAATGTCTATTATTATTATTTATAATTGCTATAGAACATGATTATATCAATGGATATAAATTTAGAAAATAAGAAAATAAAAATTATAAAACAATTAAACAATGATAAGTTTACAATTTAAATGTGAATTTTGAGTAAACAGTAAAAGGTAAATAGATTTATTAGGAATAATTTTTAAGAATCCTTCCCAAATACATACCCGCCATTGTTAATACCAGATAAAAGTTAAATACGTATTACTTATGTATAGTCGATATTAAAATATTTAAAATACATCGTATAATCAAACTAAATTCGAGTACTTATATTATATATATTTTATAATATATTGTATATACCATATTATTAAGTGAAGGAACTATCATTCTCAAACCTAAAATTTTAAGGTTGAACAGAAGTTATTACTACCTAAGCTATATGTAACCAAAAAAGAAAATAATTTATTTTACTTAAATGTTGTTTGTTGTAACTAAAATTACTCATTCATGTAGATGGGTACCACCTATAATGTTTCATTATTTTATGCCATCTGAATACATAACAATAATCTGATCCTTGGAAATCATTTGTTAAAAAGAGAAAATCTAATGTTTTTATATATAAGGTGAATACGTTTTGTTACCTCTTTTCCCATGTTACAAAATATATTCAAATTAGAAATATGACGTCATTTGTGCAGCTTTAATAAAATACGTATAATGTAAAGACGTGATTCGGTTTGAGTTTTCATGTTTATGAAATTTAATCTCTTGACATTTCTTTTTTACGGAGTTACATTTGGGCATTTTTTTTTTAAAGTAGATGTAAACTGAAAATTATATTTTGCTCCGTACTCCATCTTACTTTTTTGGGTTAATGAAATAAGTAAAAACTGAATTTTTTTTTTGAGTTTTTAATTGTATTTAACTTAAATTCTACAATCGTATACGTTACAATTTTTGTGAGATATTGTATAATAACAAGTATGTGATGAATTTTAAATATTAAAAAATAAAATGCTTTTTTGGTGAAAAGAATTTGTTTTTTGATTTGCGCATTGTCCAAACAAGTAAAATTTATAATATTGGTAATATTTAGGATTTTAAGCTTAACAGTTTTTGTCTATCAATACACTTTAAAAAGTTCTCTCTACAATGATTTTTTATGTATAAAATGCTATCGTGCTATTTTACAACATTACTATATTTTATTATGTTATTATCACAAACATAATTCTGTTGCTAAATACCAATAGTTTTTAATGTTTCTATAACGTTTTAATTAATATATATTAATGAACGTATATTATTAAATATAGTATACAATTAAATATATTACATAATAGATGATGAATTATTTTTTTACGAAGCCATTGGTATTTAATTAATGGGCGGTGAAATTGTGGTGAACAAGAGGTCTCATTATAGATTGGGCGTTATTAATGAGTTAAATTAAGGGTGCTGACGGTTAACGGATTGGGATTAATGGGTACTTAAAATGATTTGATGTCGATTAAACAGTGTCTCGGCGTTGTATTTGGTTATTTGGTTATATAATAAGTCATAAAATTAGAATTTTTAAGATGATGATTTTACGGTATAGTTCTTATTTAATGTTATTATGTTTACAATTCACATCGGTATTTAAATTAAACATATTTTACTTTATTTTAATATCACATTGTGTTATGATTCAATTTTATTGAATCATATTAATTTAATTATGTGGACTTTAGTTAGTGAGTAAATATATATATATGTATATTTAAATTTGCTTATTATATTTTCAATTCTATTTATTTTTAATTTTTGGTTACAAAACATATTAATTTTTTATGAAAATTTGTTTCTTGTTTATCCAATAATCATATTTAGGTATTTGTTTGGATTATTATTTTTAAAAATTTAAAAATACCAATAAGTTAATAAAAATGTATTTATTTATAAATTTTTTAAGTACCTATTTGTTTCGATTTCGTCAAAACCTTAAAATATATATAATATATAGATACATATTATTTTTGTTTAAATTAGAGTACATGAGTTCGTTAAATCGAAAAGTTTCTTACACTTTGTTTTCAATGATATCGCTATCATTCCTCATATAGGATCTTATATAAGCTTATTTACAGATAGGTGGGTTTTGAGAAGTCGGCATGAGTACGATGCTCGTAGATGCTGTAAGGTGGTAAAAACTTTTTGGAAGCGCATAGTACCGGATCAGAAGAACTTCCGGTTGTATAATCTTAATTAAATCATATTAAAATTTCTGCAAAACGACAGAGTTCAATATTATTAGCCACGCTTCGTCGGTGTACATATGCATATGGAAAACGGTATTGTCGAAATGTATATTGGTTATTTTCTACGTTGGGATGTATGTGGTTCACAGAATATGACCAAAAGCTTAAACATTTATAGTAAGTTTATTCCTATAGTCGGATGATGAGACAAAAACATAATTTTAGATTCAAAGGAGTAAGGACATGGGTCAAATTAATTTTGAAATGTAGAGCTTACGAAAGGATTTATGTCTTGTATTACTAATCTACAAAAGGATGTTTTTACATTGAAAAGTAATGGACTATGTATAGAAATAAATTAATTATGTTGCGGAAATGATATCGTAGGTTTGTTAAAGAAATGTTCGGATTGGTGTACTATCTAGATGTGTGATTCACCTAACGTTCTGTTCGGATGTCGAATTAAATGTGAAGTTGCCCTGTTTATTCTTTTGAAAACTACACTCTTGGGGTTTTCGTTGTGTGTAAACTTTTTGTGTACATTTTTTACTAACGGCATTAATTTATCGTCATAACCTTTTTTCCATTCCCTCTTCCACCACTAACCGCCTTCACAACGACCCAGCCGACGAGGAAATCGCTCCGTTTTCATTTGCGAAACCCATTAGGATTAAGGAGTCTTAAGAAGGACAAAAACCCTCCCTCACGTTTCAACCGCTGTACACCCCTTTCTCATCGGGTAAAATAGACCTGTGACGGTTACGAAGTAATGTTTCTCATATAAATTCCATTTCCTTTAATTTCTCGGTATTTTGTGGCTATGGGGAACAGCACAAACTAGAGAGGGTTATTATGAAAACGGGTGAAATGCCGTGATTTATAAAATATCCATCCCGTATATAATAATTGTGTGGAAAAACTTAATCCTTTTCTTCCTTCTAAGCTGCTATTTACCTGCTTTGGCGAGAGACTGTTATTGTACTTTGTTTGAAGTTAAAAAAAAACACTCTACATAATCGCTAAAGTGGTATTGTACTGACAGTATTAAACATTATATATTATTATAGTGAAATAGATATTTCATCAACAGTCATCCCCCCCCATTATGTAATAATATGCGTTTTCTATAATACATAGATCGCAACTCGGCTGTACCGTAGCTTTATTGAGGCGTATCATTATATATGGATGCCGTCAATGCTGAACATTGACTGATAAAATCACCCTGTTGTAAATTAAAGTCCATGAAAACCTACTGGGAAAACGATCTGTGCTTTTGGCTATGGACTTAGCAATTTAACTTGGAACCTTGCCAATTGGCCTGCTATTCATTCAGTCATTCACATACGCCGCACTGTTTGAAAAGTACGACACATCACGTTTTGACATTAACAGTTGAGAATATTATTACTATATACTAAAATCAGTAACGTATTTTAATGTGCCTTTTTTTTTTTAAACCTATTATAATAATACATGGGTCATTTTGTCTTTTGTTCGCGTGGTTCTAATTTAGAGTATTGTCGTGAAACGTGTTGAATGGGGAACAATATGTGGTCAAAAGGGGCGTTCCATTAGGTGCCATCAACGACTCCCGGAGTTCAGTTACACTTGTACATGTCTGTACATCACAATCTCACTCGTTATCATAATATACTGTTTTCCCATGTATGGAATTCTATAGTAGTCAGGTATAGTAGGTATGTGGTGAATTTAAAAATGTACGCTTTATACAGGTATATAACAAAAATAATAATATAGCTTGGTAATTTTAAATTTATTTACCTATAAGTATTATATAAATCAATTTTTAGACGTGTGTTAGTTATTTTAAGAAAAAAATGTAAATTAATATAATATTTAGATCATTGTAATTTTAATTTTGTATATAGCTTATGTATTCGCTATTCCCTATTCGTTCATTATTTATAACATTTTTGATATGATATAATAGAGTGCGTTTTAATTTGTTAATAAAAATGCTTTACACGCAGTCGTTTGTCTCTGTGTTGTACATACACATGATTAATAAAAAAAAACTTATAATAAATAAAGTATATTAAATACATAAAGGTACATTATACAAAGTGTAAATAATATATAAATAAATAATACATTTTTGTTCCAAATTTTCAATACACTTATTGTTTTGGATATTAAAATCAATGTGTATTTCATATCAAAACGATATAATATGCGTTTTCACTCGTAGGTTTTTTTAGTTTAAAGCGAGTTATAAATATTTGTAAACACTTTTATATAGTATTTAAAACTCACTTAAAATTAAAATATTTGTAGAGAACGGGAAAGCATGAATAATGTTATCGTCTGTATGAACTATGCAACGTATTTAACTTCAATTATTTTTATTGATAAATTTACTATATGCGTAATACATATGCATTATTGTCTCTGATGTGTTGATGTGTCAAGGTTTTAAATTTACTGAATGAAGAGTTTTAGGTTGTTTGGTCTTGTAGTGGGAAATTGGGACACGATCGATCACTGCATATACCGTCATCGTCTGTAATCTGTATACATGCGAGCACTATGTTCCCTTCCAATCCCTTCTATAGATTTATTTCTCTCTTTCTCCCCCTCCCTCACTCTCTCTCAAATTTTACTATCGACCCTCTTGTTCTAGCACGGCAAATGCGTATATAGCTGATATGCCAACTTTCAGCAGGGAATTTCCATTTGTCCGGCATGCATAATTAACTTGGAGCCCCCTCCTACCTATAGAGCCAAGTTTCCCAGTTTTCGATCACCCTCGGGGAAACTTTACTCCTTCCTCAAACGTTGGATACATGTCAGTCAGGTATACGAGGAGAGAGAAGGCCAAAGTAGGATTGAGGTAAAGCGCATAGAAATCGACTGTTGTTTGATAAACATGATTCTTTTAAAGAATATTTCAAATATTTATACGAAGTTATTTTTTAATGTTATTTTTCTCCGTAAATTGGTTTTCATATTTAACGGTTTTGTTGATATATTCAAAAAGTAAGATAAAATGCTAGTAAAATGCACACCTACACATTAAGAAAAAAATGTTGGTATAGAAAATTATCTATTATTTGTCGTCACGTTTTCAAATAATTAAAATATGCGTACATATATTATACACTTATATAGGCTCTATAATATAAACTAATGATGATGATGTTATAATATTATATTTTATTCACACTTTAACTGTAATTTGTTAAACGATAAATGTATTTATATTAATCAAACCGGAAAGCATATTGGTTAGTCAAAACGAATGACAGGTACTTAACAATAAACTACTAGGTATATTATATTATAATTTTCGATTTATTTATCATGCAGAAAATGCTTATTATGTTCTATATTTATAAAAATATTATTTTCAGAAATTAATAATTATTGTGGCTCTGTGAATTGCATGGACTAGGTAATATAATAATTGTAAGTTGTTGATTCCAAATTTATGCAATTAGCCTGGGAATAAAAATATTCATACAGAGAAACTTTATTTATGTATATTATACAGCGATATACATTGTGTGTTAAATTGTAATGCCTGGTAGGTAAATGCTACGATTAAAGTGTATAATTCTTGTCTAATTGTATTACTTTGTAATGTATAATATGTCTAATATTTATATACTGCCATGATCAAAGTATATAATTTATATTCATTTATTTTTCCGCTTATACAAAACGTGGATTTTAAGCATAATTAAAATATATATACATAAAATAAAATACTAATTAATTACTTATAATCATATTATGTATTAGTATTTTAATATATATTATTTTTGTTTTAAATATTTTAGATATTAATTATACAGTGTGATATTAAATTATTTTTTATTACATTTATTTAAACATGTCCGCGTTTTAAATAAAAAAATCTAAATACTTTGAAATCTTTATTACATATATGTATAAATGTAAAATTATTGTTTATTGTATAAAAATAGACATGAATAAAAAATAGTCAACAATATTTTGAGTAAGCTGTACTAGAGCTATATTATAGAGTCTATTTTAGAGGCGTTTTATCGGGGAATATTTGTAAACGATTATTATTACATTTTACAAATCATTTTTTACAAAACTATGTTTTTGTTTAGCTGTTGGAAATACATTTTTAAAAATTAAATCTTTATAGGCTGAGGTACAAAGAATATAAACATTTATTTCTTGTATATAAAAGTAAAACTTCTATGATGTTCAAAGCTTAGTTTTTTTTCAAGAAATAAAAATACGGCAAAAAATAAATTGATAATGCTGTAAACGCTGTAGATTTTATTCTAAATTTAAAAAGGTTTTAATCGGAAAAAAAATGTTATTAATATAAATTAAAATTACTACTGCATAATAGTTAAAATTATCTTCATAAGTATCCTTTGCCTTCCATTTCCAACCCTGCAAGTAACCGAGAATTGTATTGTATTTAAAATCGTCCCGAGTGGTCGACGAATATAATATTTTTCGTATATATTACAGCGAATGTGTTTTGTGACAAGTTTAGAATCATCTTTTGTCTGGGAACTAGAGTGTGCGTGCGTGCATGTGGATGCGTGCGTGCATGTACATGAGTGTGTGTGTGTGTGTGTGTGTGCGCGCGAGCGCGTGTGTTTGTGTGTGTGTGTGTGTGTGTCATTTTTGGTATTTCATTACTGTACTCTATCATCGAAATCTTGAAGGGTTGTGATGAAGAGCGCTAAAGCTCCAAAATTAGTCTCTTTACCGCATGAAGTGAACCCTTCTTACCCTCTCTTTATATATAGTCTTCCTTCATACTATGTCCGTGACGTGATTAAACTCTTGTCAGTCGGACAGGCCGATAATTATATTTCCGGAACGTTTGGCTCGTGACTTATTTTTCATTACATCTATGACGTTGTATGTGCTAACATTTTAGTATTTTCACTTATAAATACAAAATTAGTATTCAGTATTAGTGTTATTAAATTAAATTTTATGACATTCATATTTATTTATACGCATATATATATATATATACAATATACATAATTCTAAACACCACTATTTTAACTATCGTCGATACTTTTAAAAATCATAAAGTATAAATATACATGAGTTTAATAATTTGTTTTCTTGGAAACTGTTATATGGGTTTATGTGTATATATTTTTATTAATCGCCATAGTCTACATAGAATCAGATTTAGAGAAATAAATTAATGTTTTAGATCACAGCATTTTATTGCCAATAAAAATTAGCTAAATGGGTTAAGTATTTGAATGCGACAGATAATAATTATTAATAGTATTTTTAGATTTCAGGAGTTAAACATTTTTATTTAATTAATAAGATTATTTTGTTTATATATGTATTGTCGACACTTGTACGAGTACATTATATTATAAAAAAAAAAAATAGTTTGAGAATTTTTACTAAAATAACACACATTTTTATTAAAATCGTGTTTTATCCTGAAGTTTGTTTAGCGTTATTTATCGGTTATGTGTTAACATAAAGGTTGACCAAGATAATATGTATGTTTCATATAATGGTGTTCGATTAATTTTTATTTGGGATTTACAATCGCGCATCGATGGGGCTATTGCTTATGGATTTTGTACTACAAACAAAATACGGTGTGTAAACAAGAAAAGAATAGGTATAGGTTTTCAACGGTCCATAATGTTCACTAAGTCCATATTTTTAGCCATGACAGGAATAGTCTGAGAGTTGAGTTTTGTTTTTATTATATTTTTTACATGCGTGCAACATTTAGTTTTTTTACAGTAAATTCGTTTGTGTTGTTTGTTTTTGTTATATATATTTCATGGTGTTGACAGATTGATAATACTAAATAAAAACATTGAAAATTATTTTATTTTTGATTCTGAGCAAAGCAATGCAATGTGTAAAAGTTTAAAATAACATAATTTTTAATCGAAATTTACTGCTACATCAAAAAGTGTCATTAACAATGGAAACAAAATTTGTAGTAATAAATGACTATTTATTTATTTTTTATCTTTATTTAAATCAATAATATCAACTGATTAGTACATTTTGTTCGGTATAGGAGAGAAATTAAATAATTAGTACTTAGTAAGACAATTTTGATCGTTATAATGATTATAATTTTTTTATTATGCTTTTCATATATTTGATGATTACAAAATTTCGTTTATATAATATATTTATTATTTTATTTGTTTTGTATACGTCTAGGTAATTAAGAAACATTACTTATTTATTAATTATGTACAAAGGGCGATTTTTTCAGTGATGAAACATACATTATTTCGAAAAGTATTAACTTTTTTAAAAATTAGAAAAAGTTTTTTTAGAAATGTAAGACTTGCAATTCTATCATATCAAGTTGCTCTTATTTCTTCATTTTATGTTAAATTTGTTAGTGAATCCACTCTTCACGTTTTATTTTATAAATACTAATAAATATTTAAAACATACACATCCTAAATACATAATTTAAATATTTATAAATTAAATAATCATTGTTTCATATATTTTATATATCAGAACTTTTTGAAAAGTACCTAATATTATATTTATGATTACCAAGTACATAGTGTTTGATAGTAAAATGTTATATAATAATAAAAAAGTAGGTGTCAAGTACTTAAGTGTACTTCGTCATTGAGTTAGTCACTGTAATGATTTTTCCTTTGAATATCTAATATTGTTTAAATTTTACTTAAAGTATCTATTGATTTTTTTTTTAAATTGTAAATATAACAATTTATGATAATCTTGTTTTTAATTTTCATGATTTTTAACCAAATTAAAATTTTTAGATTTTTTTGGTTTCAGTATAAAATATATTTGATAAATCTTGTATTACATTTTTAATTTCTGGACTTAGTGAAATTTTTTTTTTGAAATTTATAGAAATAAAAATAAAATTAAAATGTCTATTAATTGCTTTAATCGAGTCAAAATCATTTGAAAAAATTATACCATGTATAGTAAATGCTAATATAAATATTTGGCGAAAATTTCAAGTATCTACGGTGGTTGTTTATTTGAATTTGAACAAAATAAGTATTTGTATAAGATATTTGTCTAAAATTTGTTGTAATTCTTATTTTTTTCTTATATTTTTTAAGTTGAAAATCAAAGCAGTTTTTTTACTAAAAATTGTACATACCCACAAAAAAATCAAAAATATATCATCGTAAAATCAATACTACATTCAACGCTCATCTCGGAATTTAAAATAAATACCTATTTTATGTTAATGACTAATGAGTAATGATAAGTTTGTATTTTTTTTTTTACTCTCTACGTATTATGTGATTGTGAATTATATTTTTTGTGATGTTAAAAATGTTCATACAAATTAATATTTATTCGTTGGATCTTGTACGTATCAATAGTCAATCATACATTTAGAATTAGTATGGTCTACTTAGTACAACATTCAAAAATGTAATAATTATTTGTATTTTATGTATCTAAAGTATTACATATACAAATCACATTTTATGCAATTTTATGAGTAATATTAATATTTAATTATAATTGAAATATTTATATGGGTTTTGTGTGTAATGGCAGATGTAAATATTGCAAATAATTAGGAACGAAAGATATATTTAAGTTAGGCTCAGCAAAATAATAAATGTAGATATAAAAAGTCTTTAAAAATACTCTCAAAAAATTTAAAAATGTCAGTATAAAAAATGATTGCAAAATATTTTTGTCTACTTGTAGGAACAGATTATTCTTTGACATTTGCATAAATTTAATACCTAAAATACGGGTTTGGTTGACGTCAATAACTAGAAGAAAACTTGAAATTATTAGAGGTTAGTAGAAGGTTAATGGCAAGAAGACTTGCAGCAAATAAAAATAAAATTAATCAAAAATAAATGTATAGCCAATAACATTAAAAGAAAAAAACTAAATGCAAAATCACAATGAATAATTACTATTTTATTTATTATAGTTTAAGTTAATCATTACTAGAGGTAATTATAAGATAAATATCCTTTTACAGGGCAAATTCAGGGATAATAAATGTACTAAGTTTGTTTCAATATTGTCAAAAATAAATCGATCATTTAATTTAAAAAAAAAACTCAACATAAAAGTCAATTTTATATTATCAGCAGGTAATAAAATATTAGTAAACTATTAGTGGGAATTACCGAGTCAATTGGAACCGACCAATGAGAATTGTTAGTTTAAATACTAGTGATGAAATCATAACGTACGTTTTTCAGATGCTTGATAATAATCATGGAATATACCTACGGTTTTGTTTTTATACATTTTATAAATAATGTATACGGACTGCTGCAGACAAGAGCTTGCAAAAATATAACTAAAAAAAAAAAAAAAATCATAAATATTGTTATCGATAAGTAATACCTATAGCCTATAGGAATTACCTCCTCATGTACGATGTGTAGGTACGGCCAATTGCATGGGCCGCAGTGTTGCGTATTACACGCACGCCTCTGTAATATATTAAATGTCGACATTGACACGTTGACCAATGAAGACCTCTGTCGAGAAGGATTTCCGTGGGCATATCTAAAGTACGAAGGATTAAGCGAGTATTTACTGCGATGCGCAAACAGGCTTTTTCCTTGTTGCAGCGGATACAGGTACCTATATAGTTGATCCTCGGGTGCAGAAAACGTTGAGCCGCACCAAACACATGCACATCGCACACTGTACGCTTTCACCGGACGTAGGATTATCGCATATACTTGATCCTTACAAATGTTTTTATTTTGTATGCAAAAAAAAAAAAAATAATAAAATAAAACGCTAACAGTTTTCTATGAAATATATTTGATCTGCCCACCGCGTGAGTGGTGGAGGGAGGGAGTTGTGTTGCTGCACTACGACGGTGAGGTAATGCGTTCAGCTGGGTTCCTGGACATTAGCGGTTTATGAATTATTAAAATATCTGACTGCCAGGAGTTTCTTCGCCGGTGCCGAGTCCATTAGACACTGGCAATATATCCGGGGGTAGAGGGGACCCCGGTAAAGGTCGGCATAGTCGATGACGGTGGTAGTGGCGGCGGCGGGAGTTTCTCCCTCGGGGATCCTTGTGTACCAGTTTTACATAAACCTCTCTGCCTGAAAAAAAAACGTCTGTCGGGATCAACAAAATATTGTAAATGGATAAGAGGAGAAAAATATATTATGTCGGTTGAGGGCGGAGTTAGTATTTACACTTGGAAACAGTGAAATACATATTTAGTAGTCGTTCGATTGGCTCGGTGATGGGAGTTTTTTTTTAATAACATCATTTTTCTCAAACGTCAAAAACTTTTGGTTTTATATTACAGTGTTCGTCAAAAAGAAATATGTGTATATACATATCCTTTATCCTTTATCGTCATTACCTGAATTAAAACTGTATACAAAAAATGTGTACTTTGTGTTTCTAACAACATTTAAGGACTTCTTAATTAGTTTTTTGCCGTTAGAGGAAAAGCAATAGTTAATCAGTTTAATTGATATTAACGTAAAACGGTAGTTTTTTTAAATAAAACGTTTTGGCTAATGACTCGAAAATCTTGAATGCACGTCTAAACAGTATAAATCCATTGTTTAAAAATTATATTTTTAACAGCTTCTAAGATAAATATCAAATAGAAAATCTTTAAACAATATAACTTTTTTTGTTGTTGTTATTTTAGTATTTTAAATTGCTTGAGATAATTTTTCAAAGTTATGTGGGACGTATGGCTTTTGAGAAGGCCATAAGCGTAATTTCTTCATAAGATCTTGCAAACTATACATAACTTATAGATTATAATATTTACAACAATCAGTAGTAACTTGGGCTTATTGCCGGCGGGATATTTTAAATTATGATGCATAGAAAGATAATCTTTCAAAAATTAAAAAAGATGAAAAGATGAAAAAAAATCAAATTAAGCTCATAATATTTAACATTTTATGAAAATTTTATATATACTAAATCCATGAAATTATAACACCATTGTCTTGTATTTAAAAATGTTTTATATTGTTTTTACGTCATCCCAGAAAACTTAAAATACATTGTGTGGTTTATTATTGGACAGTCATCATTCCTCTTTTAGTAGGTGGTCTAACACATCAGTTTCTCCTAGGTTTTTAATTCCATTTTTAGTCTTGACATGTCTTCATATTCATTTAATCATTTGTGTTTGTGTGCAAAATCCCTAACTTTTGAAAAACTCTTAACTTGTCAGTACATATAGATATTATGTATGTAAAATATAGTTGTGTATCTATATTATATAATATATTCATATTTAATAATTAATAAGTTATATTACTAATTAGTAATTGCTGTAGTCGTAGTGTAGACAAATTGTGATGTATCGAGTATTCCATTTTTTCAACTTAATTAGTGGATTCAATTAAAAATCTCGCGTGCCTGGTATTTATAAAATAAATATTTTTGTATGTTCTTATTTCCAACCATATGTTACAATAGTAATTTAACTGGAAATATGTTGGTCTATTATAGAATGTTTTACGTGTTTTCGAGGTTAAATTAGTATAAGGTATGAATTATTTATTTTATTAAGTCGAATTACTAGTTTTCTTTTGTTTTACGAAGAACGGAAATTCATCCGTAACATAATACATTTTTATTACAAAACCATCGGCATTGTGTTGGGTACTTAAACTTATCTTAATAATAATAATAATAGCATTTATCAAAGTATCACAGGAAATGACTAGATAGTTTATATAATTTTAATAAAGTAGAAATTTTATGATTTTACTGTATTATATCTTTGTTATAGTTATATTTCAATGAAAGTCGTTTTAAATTATTAAAATTACTGTAAAAATATATTGCAACAAGTTTAATAATTTTATAAAGATTTTAATTTTTTTTTTAATCTTATTTCAGTGATTACTATTTACTTACCTACATAACATTAGTAAAATATCTATTTTGTTTTTATTAATTAGTATTTTTAACAAAAATAAAATGTATTTTCGTGAAAATCTTTATAACGATTTATATTTTTTCCTATTTTACATTAATCTTAGATATATTTATATTATAAATGTTAATAATAACCACTATGAATCCATTTTTAATTTTAAATATGAATGAAGTTTTAGTTTCTATTTATTTGTAACTTTAAGGCTTTTTTTTTGTTTACGAACACGACTTGACGTCTTATCAATAATACTCCAAAAGTTGTATATTAGTCTCATCAACACAATAATTTTTAAACAGTTAAACATAACAATAACGTATCTTTTTTCGTGATTAAGACAACAGCCACTCAAAACAGCGAAAAAATGGTCACTTTTTTAAATTGAGATTGTTTTTATAAAGTACTTTATAATTAACTTTATTATTATAATATATTCTGCATTCGGACGCACAACTGATAATTGAATGAACGCATTATGTATTTTTTTCTATATATCTTATTAAACATCGGGATAATAAATAATAATATTGAACTGCTTAATGCAGGCACGTATACAAAATAAAATTCGGGGGGGGGGAGGGGTTACAAAATATAGCAATACAAATTGTACCACAACATAATAAAACAATTTATTCCTCGTTACTCGAAATTATTTCGGGGGGGGGGAGGGGTTTGAACCCTCTCTGTATACGTGCCTGGCTTAATAATAGTTTAATAATACCGTTTTAGAGTATTCGTCTATTGTATACACATGCCTGTAAGAAACTATAGTATTACATTTATAGTTTTACATTTCTGACTGTTTACTTTTTTTCTGTTACTTAAATGCTTAATTATATTGTAATATATATTATTATTTTCGTTATTGTTTTCATTTGGTTTACATTAATAAAATAGGCTTCAATCAGAAATAAAAATTACATACCAATTAACTAATAGAGAAAAAATATACCTACAATTTTATACATGTTACAATATTATATGGGCATTCTATATCTACAGATTATGGACATATGCTGGTGTGTTAATCGAAATAATTGTCGTAGTGTAAATGCCTCAAAGAAATGATATCTTGGCCAATGTCGATCGCATTTTTTCACTATAGATTATGTTTTAATTTACAGACAGGATTTTCTTTTGTTTTCTACGAATCACGTTAGAATGGAACATCACGGTATCAGTTCTTTTGCTGTGATATGCCACGTAGTTCATCCTAGAACACGGTATTAACCAGTAATAAGTTATCTCGTAAGTCATAATATAATATTTATAATTGTAATGGGGATTCGGTGTTTAAATAAATCGTAAAAATATTCTTCAATAGTACATTATTTGTCTTGGAAAATTGTTGTTAATCTAATGAACTAAACGAATTAACTTACATGTATGTGTTGTAATACATATAATATAATATGTATTATCATTGATTATAAATATTAGTGTTTATAATTAATAGTATTATGTAATTATATGATTTATCATCATACATAATAAGTGTTGTGCATCGCCGTCGAAAGAACAAAAGATCTTGTTAATCGTAGTCGCAAGACCACTCGTTTCTGTTTTTTGGTCATCGATATTAAATATTGTGTTCATTGTTACGAAATGCCAAGACTATGATTCGTTTTAGAAACCGTAAAACCACCTCTCTATTTTAAACAATTATTATCATAATACTTTTATTGTATTGCTAGGTATCCAAATCACGATAGTACATGATCCTCCCGATAATTTTATAAGTACACTGCAGCAATATACTTAATATAAAGTAAATTCTTATTTCTGTTAATTCAATTAATATTATAGATAACTGATACATACAGTTATTATGTTGTCGAAACTTTTAAAATATCGAAGGTTCAACTTTTAGTTTACTTTGAATGTGTGGTATTTTCGTTTATTGTTTTACGCTAGTAATTCACAATAATTATTATAATTTTAAATTATTCAGTTTGTTTAGTAATAATAATATTATATACCTGTTGTAGTTATTAAAATTTGTTTAATTGGCATTAAAATAAGTATGACGTTTGACTTTCTCGTGCTTTTTTTTACATTTTTCGGTGCTAATTAGCATGGTTATAGTAATTATTTATTAATAAATAAATGTTGCAAAAACATTAAAAAAATGGTATTTTTGTTTTTCCAATAAATTATATGAAAGTCATGTAATATTAGTAGTATTGTAGCCCTTTAAGTTAAAATATATTGTTGTTAAAATGAAGGATCCGATTACTGGTTAAAATCCACGTTACAGACTTTTATAATTATTATAATCTTGTAATAACTAAGCTAATGATTTCGCATCTTTGTGTGTTTCATATACAATATACATTTACTTGTATTACAAATGGAGTAAATATTATAGTTTTATTCAAATTAAACAATTGTTTGAATTAATATTTATTCAATAGTTAGACAGTATATGAGATGATTTAGGTTTTTAGATATTTTTTTTAGACTTATTCGATTTAAGAATTGTACACGAATTAATTATAATTTGTGGACCTCAAGATAGTAATATTTAAAATTTGGCAATATAGGTCACCAGTTAAGTTTATCTTAATATCTCTGTAAAAAATATTTAATATCAATATTTGTAGATACGGATTGTTTTATCCTGATATTTAAATCAAAAAGTAATAAAATGTAAGATTTAGGTGTAGATTTAGAAAACACATTTCATTATCAAATTATTATCTAGAGATTTATGAACCAATCCGATTATTTATTTAACAAGGTTATAAATCTAAATGCAAGTATAACATAATACACGTATCAACATAATTATTGTTATAGCTGCAGTAATCTCTGTAAATAATGGTTGAGTTATTTGTTTGAAATATAATATAACATTATTGTTAGTATAAGTGTTCGTTTAATTCTTAATCACTATTGTCAACAAATGTAATATATATATATACAATACACAATATATATATTGTGTATTGTATAATATTCATATTACTAGGTATATATGATACCCGAGAGTATGTTAATTTTGATACTAAATAATCTGATAAAATATTTGACCAATTTGTAACTATAAAATATTGTTTATCTCTAATACCTATGATGAATCTGTGATGAATAAATATCAAATTATAATTTTGATGTTAAATTTGACTAGACACTTAATTATGCCGAGTACAATTTAATGTATATTAAAATAAAATTTAACTATGTATAATATATTCTACTTTGCCGATGACCTAGTATGTTTAGAGCTAATGGGGATATGAGATTACATTGGCATACAATAATATATCTTTTGTGGATTGTAGAATATTTTTTATAAATTTAGTGAAATTATCAACAATATAGTTTGGTGATGTAAGACCCTAGGACAGAGGTGGCGAACCTTTTTGGGGTAAAGTGTCAAATTTTTCCAATCAAAGTTTTAAAAATTTTTAACGTGCCCAAAGGAAATTAAATTTTCCAAGGCTAAAAATAAAGTTACTGATGATTTATTATATATTATTTTATTAAGTAAGCATACCTTTTTTTTGTCATTATAATTTTTTAAATGTATATAATTTGTTTTTTTGAATTTTTTATAACAGTTATAATCAAAACTTTATTATAAATAACATAATTTTTAATAATTTCAATTTTTCATGTACCATTGAAATTTGATCAACGTGCCACCTTTGGCTCGCGTGCCATAGGTTCGCCACCCCTGCCCTAGGATAATACAGCACAAATTTAAGATGATATACGCCTCATTGATAAATGTAAAGATAAATATCCAAATGGTGATTCACACCATTATAATAATATTGTGATAACATTTTAATAGTTTAAAAAAAATTGTACATTGTTAGTATTGACTATTGGTAACTGTTTTTGGTAAAAATTATATATGCCTTAATGTGTCACTAATGTTATCATATTATTGAATCAATTTTATATATTCAAAGTGACTATTGTTGTCGAATATTTATATTAAATAGTAAATCGGGATACTAAAATTATGATGAATTGCTTATGCCTCATTTAAGACTATAAGAAATATAATTTTGGCTTACTATATAATTTTAAATTTTTGAAATGTAGTTACAATATAAAGTAAACACTGTATTACAGTTGTATCCTGGTAATCACGATAATAAATATTATTAAGATAAATAAAAACTAATTAATGTAAGTAGAGAATTTTAAGGTTTCGATTGGTTTTAGTACAATAAGCTTAATATATATTTGTTTTAATGCTCTTATTCAAAATTATATTCCACCATGATTGATGGTTTATTATTATTATTATTATCTAGAAATTAAAAAACAATTTCTTGAAAAAAATATAAATGTAAAATGGTTTTTTTTACCTATTTCAATGGGTTTATATACATATCATATGTATTATATTATATATTTACTTTAAAAGTACAGAAATTGAAAAAAAATCAATTCTTTCACGAAATTACGAGTATTCATTTGGAGCAATGGTTTTAATTGAAGTAGTTTTTGATAATATACAGATGAACTTAATAATAATTCTATGAGGGTCTAATTGATGCTTTTACATTAATGTAGGATTATTTTAGTTCGAGCTTTAATTCCGTTTCGAGTAAATGGTTTATAATGAACCTCAGGTTTAAATCAATTTAAAAGTAAATCAGTATTTGCTTTTCTACGTAGGTATGTTATAAAGCTATGTACTAGAATAACTATCTCAAAGGCTCATAAAACACAAGTATAATTTTTATAAATGAATCTTATTAAATAAGCTGTTAAAAATTTTCCTGCAGCATCGAGCAATATCTGAATAATAGAGATTTTAAAATCACGATTGACTTCTTATAAATTAGTCTATGCAGGCTATAGCTATTTGAAAATCTTTGACATGATAGTCGTTTATTTATATTTAAAACTTAATCAAAAAAAAAAAAAATGCATCTTTACAAATAAAAATTAATTTTTATACGAATCGATAAAAATAAAAATGTCGTTTACAGACTTAAGTACATACATACAGCAGTAATGTTTACAAATTTTTAGTCTAAAAAATTTAGTGTATGATAATTATTTCTTAGATAAAGTACATCGTTTATATTTTGCATATAGCTTTTACGATTTTGAATTAGACATGCCATCGGTCATTTCACTGAGAAATCCCATTTATCTTATATACCATAAGTGGTATAAAAGGGGTGTTTGTATTAAGATGTATTATAATTTATATTAAGCGCATATTGTAAACACTGCAATATTGTAGTGAAATTTCTCTAGAATTCGAGTATTTAACAAATTTAACATAATTAGTCAAATAACAATACGTTTGTCCATTTATTTCTCTCTCGTTTGTCGTAATTTATAACTTATTTACTAGACTCCACTGCATGAGGCGACTGTTGTTGTTTGGGTATCTGGGTAACATGCACACAAACAGACACACGCATACACACACATCAAGGACATTGGCGACACATAATATTAATCTTCTAGGTTCTTAAGCACTATAATATATATATAATACGAGTAAATATTTTATGGTTAAACTACCTATATTATGCGGTATTATAATAATATGTCCCACCTTAGAATATAATATTAAACATAATATATTAATTATTATATATACATATAATTATTATAAATTACAATGCCATTTATCTCCATTGACATATAAAAAAAGGATATTTAACAAAAATATATAATAATATGTATTATAATAGTATTATACATACTGGTAAATATTATTATATACAAATATGGAATCGACATTTAAACCCTTAAATACCGGATTATTTGAATTAATTATAGTACGAGTAGTATGTTTAAATTTTAAACATACTGTTTTTTGAAGATTTTAATTTATTTATGTTACGATTAACATGCAAATATTTAAAACTTTTACAATGGTCAAATTCAGTGGCCAGATTAGGAAAATTGTATAATATACATTCATTTCTGGTTATTTTCACAATATTGTAATATTCCGAGAAATGCAGCAGAGTAAGCAAAACTAAATAAAGCAGAAATATTAAAGTCATCACAAAAATATTTGAAAAACTATTACTGTTTAGAAAATAAGTATTTTCCTAAAGAACTTTATAAAGTATTAACATGTATGATATCTATATAGTATTATAATGTATAATTCTAAGTAATTTTAGTTTATTTTGTTTTTTATAGAGTTAATGGTAAATTACAATTTAAAATTAGTTTTTAAGTATGTATTTTTTGATGCAATGGTTAAAGAGTCTTTGCAAAATTTATCAAAGTTATATATATATATATATATATATATAATAGACCGTAAGGTATATAATATTTTAGTAACGGAAAAAGTATAAATATATGTATACATATTTTATAATATGCACACCTGTTTTGTATTTGTTCGTGCACGAGGTGAATACACTATATAATATAATCTTATATGTAGGTATGTATATATAACTGTAGTTCCATAGCTATTAATCAAGGTTTTAATTTAACCGGTGGGATATAAATTCTAATCGAATTATTAAAATTTTCTTCGTAAAAAGGAAATGTCTCTATATAGTGCCTATTATAGTGATATAAACTTTTTTCATCATTATTTATTTATTACTGCAACAATTATTGTATTTAGTATGATAATAATATATAATTAAGTCATTTGTATTTGTAAGTAAGCGAACTATATTTGCATCCCTGCTTATTTTAAAGAAGAACTAAGGTTTTGATTTTTGAAGCGTAATTTAAATTGTTATATTATGTATAGTAGTAAAATTGTATTATTATAGCTTAAATCATAAAAAGAATGAATTCTGCTTATTATAATAATTAATTTAAATAGATGACTTAATTAAAATGTATAATTTAGTTCTTAATATTAATGGAGAATTATGTATGAAATTTGTACTTACTAATACGTATATGTATATGGTTGTAAATATTTATTTATAATATTATGTAAAATAGTTTTAAATAAGTTTACTTAGAGTTACTAAAACTGTGTAACCATTTATGAATTGACTCGGTTATGATGATAACGTGATAAGAACATTTTGGATTAAACGGAGAAACTTCAAAACAAAGGTTTATGAAGTGATTCGGGTGTTCAAAAGTGAACACAATGTATACATGAGGGATGCAGAACTGATAGTTAAGTTGATTGTACATTTATAAAGTAAGGTTGTTCCTTTAAAACAAAAGTGCTATAACCACTGATTACACACAAATAAACGCGGCTTTTTAAATTGTATATCATTATATTCATTGATATTTATATTATGTCTGAAATGTTCCTTTGTATGGTGGAAAAGTTTTGAAAGATGTTGATAAATAAAAAAAAATATATTCTTTTTAAACTACATTATTGTTCAAATTTCTATGTGGATCGACAACGTATAAATATTTAATTTTAAAATTATACAATTTTTAGTTAATATTTATCAAATTTTTCTTCGGAGAAACAACTTTAATACATCACAGTAATATTTGCTATAATTTTCAAGCGTTCATTGAGATTATAAAAAAATAGTATATTTTGAAACTCTTAAAAAAAATCCGCAAAAGCTTAGTCAACAGTTAATGAATGTTTGTAACTATAATTATTTTTTGGCAGTCAAATGTTGTTTTTCCCGAGTAATCTATCATTCATACCTACTGCAATGCACTGTCATCCCAAGTTCGAAAGATAATAAAAACGAAAATTAAAACCCATCCATTAGTCTGGCAAAGGATTTTTTTTGCTTCCATTCTTGATATATAAATCCTATCGACCTGCAGGATCAATTAGTGACTGCTAAACCCGAAAATCAAAACGTTACAGAGAATGCCATCGCGTAATTCCTCGGTTCATTTCGTTCACTTTAATGGGCCTTCGATAAGCCGCCTCACATTGGTAAATCCCCCTATATATACATGGGTACGTCAGTACCGCTTATAATACATATATTATGGAGTAAAAAACATTAATTTACAGAATTGTTATTTTACAATTATTTAATCACAGTATTCAACTATACTTCAACTAAAATATTTTTTGATTCTTATAAAATTATATAAATTCGTTTACTGTGCGCGTTTATTATAAATTATATAAATTATAATAATATGTAGCATACTTATAATATTTTTGGTATAAAATATTGTACAATTAACTAATCCAAATAATTGTTTTGATAATTTGTTTTTAAATTAAATTTTATAAAAAAGCAGATTATTGTAAAAAACGAACGTTTGATAAAGATTCGGTTTTATTAAAATCTATCTTGTACAATATATATATATATTATTAATTTCCATAATGTTATTGCGCTTAGAGGATGAAGTTTATAGTACCTATTTAAAACGTTTTGTAAATATTTTATTTATTTGTATTCGACAGTCTATAATCTTTAGTATGTAGACATTAGTAAACTAACGAAAGAATGGTTTGATCGAATTCAGATATTGCTAATAAACGATGGCTGCATGGATTTATTTAATATTTAATAGATAATTAATAATACACGCTATCTCTACAAGTATCAACATTTTTCAAAGTATTATTTTATACATTTTATTTAATGTTATATAAAATTTTGTTTTTTAAAAATGAATAAGTTAATATTTTATGAGATAGCTGTAAAAATAATCATTCTGTAGATATGTATTAATGGCAGTATACATTTTAAATTTCATATTCCTTAGCAGAATATAGTTCTGAGAGTTTTGATGTATAAATAGTTATAGCTTATAAGTTTAGAATTTAAAGTTTTTATGTGCAGACTGCTAGCTGCAGGCCAAAGTTTAGCCTAGAATACCATGTGCCACTCACCACTCTGCTCATTCAAACTTAAAATACTTATAACTAATTAATTACTCGTTCGAAATTCTCAAAAAATATTTGGAATATGAAATTAGACATGGATGTTTATTAAGACAATAAGTAAAAGACTATTAATCATCAGTTGATTACCTCCTTTGGTACCGTGGAATTATAACAATAATATTAAAACAAGTTGGTATTTTATATATTGTTAATATAGGTATTGATTCCATCAGTTATATTTTACAGTGTAAAAAATCGTTTGAAATGTATATTATTCCAATAATGTTTATATCATTAATTTTCTTCAAAAGATTTCTTTTATGATGTATTTATTTTAATTTGCGAAATTTCTGTATACCCATAAATCCACCACGGGGACCATTCGAATAGAATTAATTTTCGCCAACTGTTTATATAGCGTTTACCAAAACGGTACATATACATTTATAAATAATATATATATATCAAAATACCTCGCATGTACAGGCACATTGAGTAAATATCTTAATCCTTTTAAGCAATATGCAATAGTGGAAGTATACAATGTCTTTTAGTTTAGTTCTGGATTTAAACTCCGAGAGAACGATACATACACATATAAATTATGTGTAATTTTTGTCTCACGGTGTTTGGATTCAATTTTTAATTACAACTATAGTAATGGAATTTCTATTTAGTCTCCTCAACAATCGAAAGACGTTCGAATACTCACTATACTCGCTATTGTACATAAACCTACATGTATGACGTGTATATTCTATTCATGGCATCTATTGTTTTCAGAACAAAAATTAAAAAAATTCATTGTTTAATAACTTTATGTAATTCAATTTTTTAGATTTTAAATATTTACTTTATAAAGTGATTATATTTATAATTGTTTTACAACGTGTTACTGTAGTTAGTATACGAGTATACTTGATTTGCCTAAGATTATCTTTTAGTTTGGATAACGGAGTTTTTATGTAGGCCAATTATTATGTTATATACACATTTTATCAATGCACTTAAAAATGTATTTTATTTAATGCTGTATTTTATATATTACTTAATAAGCATAATATAAGTATCTATAATTAATGTAATTTCTCTATAATTTTCAAAGATACGAATTAAGTAATATAGGTATATATAATAATATTATATTTTTTGAATAAATTAAGAATTTTTTAAATTTAAATATAAATATGGACAGATATATCCATACTATAATAATGTATCTAATATGAACTGTTATAATATAATAAACGTATTGGAAATATAATAATACTATTTAAATGTTTTATGGATTTCGTTTTTAAAACATTATAATGAAAAAAATAAACATTGAACTTGTAAGATTGAAATTAATCCGGTTTTAATGCTAATGGAATTATTTTGTTGTTAATTATGTAGGTACAGGGTGGACCAACACGTTTTTCATTTACCCGTGAAATAGCCACGGGGAAAGCGGTAATACGAGTACACGGTGGTCCACCCTCGGTATATATTCGAATCGTTTTTCTAATTTATTTTATTGCTGATAAAATGTTTAATATATGTTTTATATTTATGAAAAATTGCAGTCGATCGAACGTGTACGTCCGCCAGTCTAGCCGTCAGCGTAAAGCTTCTTTCGCGAACAGTAATCGAATGGGAAACGTCGCAACGATGGCGCTATAATGCAATCTGAGTGTTGTTTTTGCCGATCAGCTATACCAAAAATCGTGTCGATCACAGGTAATTTAAAAAAGCCAACATAATATGATATGAACATCGGTGTTTAAAAAAAAATGCACGTGGTTTGCACAACGCGATAATGCGTCTTTAATGAACCATCTCGGTATCTTGGCGAGAATTATGGGTGCGCAATAATATTACATTGATTGCAATATAATGTATCATTATTACTATAGGTATGTATACGATCGTATAATTATAGCCGTTTGCAATCCCCGCGGTATAACGTGAAATAATATTAATCTCACTGAACAGCGACCTTGTGATCCGTTTTGCTTGGTACGCGATTTTTGCGATTTCCGACGAACGGACAGTAATCGGACTACAAAGCGTGGTGTGTACGCATACTATCGCGGCATACAATATATTATGTTATATAATATATATTATTATATCTTATGTTTTTAACACACACCGTCAGCAGATTGTTATTTTTAATATATTTTTATTATTATATTATTGTGACCGTCAAACGCGCAGAGGCGGCGGCGGTGTATAACGGCATAACAACGGTAATTAATAATTAACAATAAAATATTATAATATTATCGTAATGGTGGGTGACGGCCGCCGTCGTCGTCGTCGTCGTCGCCGTCCTTCCTCGTCGTCACCGCCGCCACCGCCGCACACTCTGTATAACTCGCGTAATTAACCATTAGACATATATACCTATACACCGCGAGCGCACACCGTTCGTCCCGTACACGCACACACACATACACACACACACACACACACACACACACACATCCATACACATACACGGGCGCGCGCGCGCAGGTTTTCATGGTGGCGCACATCTGCCTCTCGGGCCGAACAAGCACGCACGCACGCACACGTATATGCCTCGGCACCAACTCGCGTATAATATACCATAATAATAATAATAATAATAATAATAATACGGTCTGTGAAAGAAAAAAATTGTACACACGCACACGCACCGTCCGCAGCGCGTCGCGTACGTACAAACACGTCACGTGGTGGGGGGACGTGGGGTCCGCCGCCGCCGCTGCCACTGCCGACGACGACTGCGACGACTGTATGCTATACGACGAATGGGTAGGGTGTGCTGCACTGCGTTGCGGCGTACAATATACGTGTGCGTCGCCGTGCCCGTCGCCGAGCCGCGTCTGTTGTGTGTCGGCGAGTGCTGCGTGTGTGCGTGTGCGTGTCTGTCTCTCTCCGTGGCTCCGCGTGTCGTCGAATCGTCGTCCGCGTCGTCGCTGCTGTTGCCGCTGCTGCTGCTCCGCGTCTTCTCTGAGCTGTTTAGCTCTCGACCGTGTCTTCGCGTTGATTATCCGGAGATTCGATAATATATTAATATTTATAATACATAGGCGTTCGAATAAAACGTACCGTAACCGTACGGCGTGTGTTTCGCGCCATGTCGTAGTGAACGCGAAAGAAATCGAAGAAAACGCGCGCGAAAATAACCGAAGGGTTAGTCAAAGGTATCCGCAGCAGCTGCACTGGGGCGGATTTTTTCTCTCACCCCTTAGACCGCCGTAATTCGTTCGCGTCCAAACGCAGTCTACACGTCCGAAACAAATCGTCCGCGGCCGAACTTCGCCTGTCTGCAGAGCAGTCTGTCACGTCGAAATCTGTCCGGTCGCTCGCCCGATCCACCGGTGTTAGTAAGTAAGTACTCCCGTCATATTTCACTGTAGAATCGTATCCCGCGTAGCTATAAATACGATATTCTATTCTGTTATCATTAAGCATCAGCACTTTGCTTTGTATTGCCTAAATCCATCACTTTTGACCCTCCCCGCGACCGAGTTTGCGGTTATCTCGTCCCTATAGAGCAAACTACGTTAAAAGGTCCGCCTGGAGACTTCAAGGAGTGCAACGCGCTGGCCACAGTCGTCGGGGTAAATCGATTTCGCGGGGTTAGTGGGGGAATCCGATAGATCGCGATCGTCCGGTTACTGTTTTCACTCTATAACCGAGTGCGACGACACCGAACTGTGGCTCGTCTCTTTGTTTTATTCGTGTTATTATGTTGAAACAATCGTCGGCACGCACCATGTAATGCAATGCACAATATTATTGTATGGAGTGTATAGGGTCCGCGTGACGTACAATGCATGATTACACATACATATATAATGTGACATGTATAGAAGAGGAAACTATGCCCGAACAGCGCTGCGAGTAAATGGCGTATTCGACGAGAACGCCCGGTATTCATTCACTCCCCGCGCCCTTCGGACGGGTTCGATTTTGTTTTCGTGTTGACGTGTCATGTGCCATCGTGGTGTACCGTCGTTTGCGTACGAAATCCCCGGAAAAATGAACGAAAGCATCACGGTTTAAAAACCCGTTTAGACCCATCGACGGTCGGACATTTTTAACCTGCCGGTCGCGGTCGTTGCCCGACATACGCGACATAATAATACGTAAATGGCGAACATAATACGATGTGATATCGTATAGGGCTTTACCGCGAACGCCAATAAACATCTGGAACCGTGCGTGACATACGAGCGCGGCGTGCAAACTTGTTGCTGCTCTTTTGCGATAACAGTAGGTATAGGTACTTGTTAATCTTATCTCGGTCGATCTCCCGCATACGATCTACGAAAGCGGTGGAGTGGACACTCGGAGCGTGATGATGTTTCGGAAATCGCGGTTTTTTGGACTTCTATCGTTTATATTTTGGTCTTCTTGGATATCATATTCATAAAATCATAAGGTTGTACGGACGTCGTCGTTAGGGTCGATTTCCGACAACAATGGAATGACAGTGTTTTTTGGTCGAGTATTCCGTCTGTTTCTTTCCCTCAAAACCCCCGTCGACACCGTTTGTCGTACATTATTAATATTATTATTATTATTATTATTATTCGTCGACGGTCGTTATTTTCCAGGGGATTTTAAGTAACCTCTGCCGCCGCCGCCTTCGTTATGCTCGGATACGAGACGGGTATTTTAACTGTGCCACTCCTCGTGCACCTCCTGCCACCTCGGTCGGGCACTCGGGTATATAATAATAACAATAATATTATATTATCATAATACATGGTAACAATCGAGTCACATCGACTGTTATCGTAAACAACTGCCACCGCCTCTGCCGCTTGTTGCACCGGGGAAAAGTGCATTTTACTCGTTTCGATAAAACGTCGGTATATTACCTACCGTAGTATAGACCATTCTCGCAATTATATTATAATGATATTATACCTTCAACCTACGGTTTTTTAAAAAACATAATATTGTATACCTTATAAATTATACGAAGATATTATTATTATTATTATTATTGGAATTACTTTAGTGCATCGTCGTATAAAGAGGTACGTTGTTGTTGTCGTCGTCGTCGTACGTTCGAGTCGCAAGCGAGTCAATCGCCACTGTCACTGTTAACCCTTAATCACTGACCTTTTCGTGCGAAACAATACGCACAGAGAACGGTATTTCGCCGCGCATAACATGCTCGCGGGCAATTTAACAATCCCGTGCATTGTATTTCCACACACGCGCGCGCGCGCGCACGAGAGCTCACAGTTGCTAATTAACTACATTTACACACGCACAAACACATACGTATCATTTGTATATGTTACGTAGGTACTATAAGTCTGTGTATGTGTGCTCGTTGTCGGTCATTCGTCGTCGGATGGGGAGAGGGTGGGCGAGCATAAATCATCGCGTCATTCGTCGGTACGCGTTTCGAATCTGCGGCTAAGAGGGACAGAAAGCGGGAGAGAGTGACGTTCAAATCGTTTACGATCGCAAGCGCAGGAAAGCGTATTGGAAAAGCCACGTTTAACGATTGTCGTTTTCAATCTCTGATAATGATATAAGTATACGATTCGTGAACGGGTCTTCCTCTCCACCGTCAACAAGCTGATTGCTTGGCCATCCGGTTTTTCGTTTTTTTGCGACGACGACGATTGATCTCTATTCATAGCGATGTGTTTCCGCTGTTCACAGCGCCGCAACAACCGTCGTTCTCACGTCGACATTTAACAATTTCCTTGAGTGTAATATCGTATTATTAACTCGTATAGTGTATAAATTGTATAATATATTATTACATTCATATATTTAGGTGTTTAGGCAGCTCGAAAAATAATAACTCGATCAAGGTTTTTTTTCCATTCTCGGCTATTCACACGATATGCGCAAAACGATTTCTTTTGATCGTCCGTTTTCATTACGGCGGTGCTAGTGCGCTAGCCAGACTACGTTTGTAGTTCCGCTATTGCCTTTGGACGATTATTTGTTTGGTTTTTTGTACAAGTTTTAAGCATATATATATTTTTTTTATCTTCATTTCGTTTGTTGCCTTTTTTCAGTAATTTAGAACAAATAACAACGCACAAAATACAAATAATAATAATACAAAAAAAAAAAAAAACAACGATACAAGTGTAATATTATAAAAATGTATTGTGTAATACCAACATTGTTACACTTCATCAGTAGCTCTATCGGATGGATTTAAATAATTATTCGAGTTTGGAACTACTGCGTATTTGGGATTTTATTGTGCACGGAGAAGTAATCTATGCCTGTAAACGTTTAATAAAATAAAAATGTAATCCGTATAATATTGTATAGAAAATGTATAAAATAATTATTTTTATAATGTATAAATTAATGTATTTGTTTCTAGATATATATTACAATATTGTTCATTTTTAAATTTCATCGAAATAGTTTCTATGATTTTTATTGATTGTTTGCAAACGGTGTTTTATAAAACTATTTGAAGAGTTAATAAAAAAATTTGAAAAAGATTCGAATTTTTGTCAAATCTCTAATCTATATGAAATGCCCGAAATTTATGAAATCAATCGTCTACTAGAAAAAGTGTGAACAGAGTACGCGGTACAACATAATTTATTGTAAAACCATTAGGTTCCTTGGTGAAATAAAGTACTTGATACTGTTGTATGAATTTTGATTTTGCCAATATATGTGTTTAGTATATCATATTTATACATTTAAAGAGGATATAAATTTACCTTTAAACAATAGTGATTAATTCAAGTTTAAAATAGTTGTAGGTTTCGTTTTTATGGTGCGTTTTATCTGAGTGTTATAATAAATCACATTTGCCGTTAGTTTTATTATGATATATGTTATGTTTTATTTATATAATAACCTGGTAAAGAAAAAAATACTAAATTAATAATTTGTCGTAGGGAAAATTAAGAATACGTCACCGTATATCGTACTTACCTATTCAATAATAATAATAATATATTATACCTATGCTCGGTGACTCATCGGTATTATAAGATTCTCTCGACTTCTCTTTATAATACTATATAAATGTGTGTACACGTTTTTATAACACTTTTTTATTTTTTATTTTCTGTGTATGTAAGTATCCACGATACGTCATAGATATATTTTATATAATGTATACCGTTTAAATAAACATATATATCATAGCTTATGACAAAAATTACTAGACGATTTACTTTGAAATTAAGACGGATCTCAGTTGCCAAGTTCTATGTGCAAGTCACATTCATCACTATTCGTTATTCACCAACTTGTAGTCATATACTCGGGTCTGTTCAATTAATTAGTTTATGGGTCACAAGAACTTACCCGTCATCGTATTACTTTCAAGTTAGTACCTATATGATGTAGTGTCTGTACGCAGTCTAAAAACCAAAGTGCTATTTTGAGGTCGGCTAAAATACACACGCATACACATATTATATTATATTATTTACTAGTATATAGTGACGACTATTCGTGCACTACAAGAGAGCCGCTATTGGTATTTTGGTCGTTTTTAATGATCAATAGACGCGCGACCAGTCCGCGGTTATTATAAGTTATTCATTACTGTCGATCATAATATATATGTAGATAGCATAGGTGGGTATATGGGCAATATAAATTACTGCGCGTATTTTGTGTTTATCTTTTCGTTTATTACCTATCACCGTGAGCTGCAAAACCCCCGCTTTCTAACGCATTTTGTACATGAATTAAAACGATAGGTAAATAATAATATGTATACGATTATTTAACGAAACAGTTCAAAGTTTTAATTTGTTAAATTATATACTGTACATTTCGGTGTCGCGTGTAAATTATACAACCACTGTATAATTTTATCGCTGAAAATGTATTTGCGTCTTCCAATTAACAACGAAAACGTACGTAGGTATATAATTTGACGTTTGTCAATGAGACCGTAGAGTAGAATAATAAATTATTATGTACACACAACTCTTTATTTTTCACTGAGCTCTTCTTTTAATAATTCATCTCAAGTATGATGGTTTTTTTCTCGTTCATATACGCATCACCATCATCAGCCGCTCTTGTATCCGCACCACTCGATTTTCCGACAGCAGTGTTATCGCGCCGCGAGTATCTAATAATAATATGATATAATAATAATATATAATATGACACTATACGGTTCACAATATTGTCCGGAAACGTTTTCCCGGCTTTCGTCGCCTGTTCGTCGTATACGCACTTGTATATATATGTAGAGCATAATATATATATAAATATTGTGAGTGCACACACTCAAACACATATACATACGTATATATACACACACTCGACCAACCGCCGCCTGTTTGGAGAATCCAAAATCGATGTGACCGACTGAAAACCGCAAACCGACGTTAATTAGCGTTATTATTTCGTATACACACCAGTTCGCCCCATCGTGTATAGTGTGTAGTCTACCCTATTCGAGCGCAGGCCTACCCCTTTTTACTTCATCCCCTACAGCGCGTCACTCGGATTACACACTCGCGGAGTGTGGTGGTTATATCCCACTCCCAAAACAGAGCGTGCGTATATATAAAATAATATTGTTTTAAAATCGCTATTACTGAAAATGTCCGTGACCATTACGGTATACTTACTACACGGCGTGATGAGATCGATAAAAATGTTATTATTATTATATTGAAACAAAATAATAAGCACTATACAGATTATAATGATCTATAAACATCATATCGTTGGTTATATGCGATTAAACGTTCCAGCCTGCAGTCTACGATTTCGGTTGAATTGTATTAGCAACATAAACTTTATAGTTTGTATGCCCAGAAAATTGAATAATTTTAAAAACGAAGCGTATTCAAAATGTAAGTTCCTTACACACATTAGGTACACTTATCTCCGCGCGAATAGTGTTATTTCTACAAGTTCTAACTTCGAATACACTATAGCTATATATCAGTTTTTATAAAATATATTTCGTAATTTAATGAGTTGCTGCAGATTTGGTGTTTATTTCAAATTTAAACGCAAAATATTTCCACAGAGACAGATTACTGGATTGCGGTTTAGGGCTATGTATAAGAATTAGCCACTATAATTATTGTCAGAGGCATTAAATTTGACCTGTTTTTTTTATAACACCATCACCAATCATCGATGAATCTATATGACAAAATATACCTTGAATTTTCAATTATTCGGAGTTATTTATTATTATTTTTTTTGGCTGCTCTGCCATTTCAATGAACAAATTGCCTTACTCATATAAATATATAATTATAATGCATAATTGATTAGTAAAAAAAAATTATAAGTGGAACTTTAAACAGTTTAAACTGCACAGAAGCTGTCATTTTGGCTCTCCTGCAGTAAATTTGTTAAAAATAATTTATATTATATATGCATTGAATCTTATCAAAAATTTTTCGATTTTATTATATTATATAGACGGCATCAAATGCATACTTGATTTTTATGTTAATGTTCAATAATTCTTCATGGATTGTATATTGATTTCTACAATTTGAAATACGAACTGTACACCATGAATATTAGGTTTATACAAACAGACTTGGTCGTATGTTTTATAATATGCAATCGTTAAAACACATAGGTACGATATAGTTGTGCAATTGACTGGTTTTACAGTAACCAGCTATACGTTGTTATTATTTTTTTGTATCAGAATTTTTAAAATGATTTTTTTTTTATTTATCTTGAGACTGTTTTATTGGTCCGTAGCGTTATTATTTTAACAGTTTTCGATCCTATCGCGTACAGAAATAAATATAAATATATACGTATTTTTTTTTACGGTTGGCGCATTATTTTTAACGATCCGTCGTCCACCCTCACCCGACACCCGTTGTTGGATCTTAACTTTAAACTCGAGCCAAATACCCATTACGCACACATGGCTCCCTTAGACGCGGGTTTCCAGATAAACGGATGTTGACCACCAGCCAATACCCCGAATGACGTCATGTAATGTGCATAGTATGTCATTTTAATTGGTCCGGAAATATGATTTATATAATATTATAAATTCGTTATACATTTTTGCAAGATTCTATATAATAATAAATTAAAAATCACGATGTTCAAACATCTTATTGGCGTGTTGCAGTGTGGTGTATTGAGCATTCGTGTTGTAGCCGGTTGTCACGATTTTGCTCATCTGCAAGTCCCAACGATCTTTGGGTTGGGCGGATTCGCAGTCTTAGTTCGACAGAATTGTCGTTTCGTAATAATGATAATAACAATAATAATTATTACTATTATTAAAATCATAATAATGAGAACTTCGTCAGAGAAAGTTGACAAAAATATCCGTGTAAAAAATTTTGCAACACTTAACTGATACACAAGTATTATTAAACTAGGTGTTACAAGACAATAGTATATTTATAATTATTATTTATTATTTAATTTATTTAATTGTATTAATGTAAATGGTGCCAAGTTTGTTTATATTGATCAAAGTTTTGGAATAGACAAGTGGCATCAAACTATCAAAGTATATTATATACACTTATCTAGTTATACTTAAATTATATGAGATGAATATGACAGATAGAACTATAGATGTTAGACGTTTATTATATGGTAATAATTAATTTTAACGACCCTTTAATGTACAATTTGTGTTATTTTCCTAAATAATTATTTATATTATTGATATTTCAGGTACTATTATTTCATCTAAAGTTACCGTTTAAAAGTAATCAATTTGTAATTGTTAAGGTGTAAAGTTCAAAATATTCTTATTATTTTCTTGTTCAATGCTATTCGTTTAAAATATAAATATAATGTATAGTACTATAATAGATTGTCTATTGGGAGCGTATTTTACTTAAAAGTAATTTTTAATTTATTTATAGTTTTATATTAATTTACAATTTTAAAATTTTATATTTCATAAATCATTTCATATTGTAAAAACAATTTACACATTTATTTTTTTTTATAAATCTTAGGTAAATAATTATATATTCAAGGATTCTAAATAAATAAATTCGATTGACTTGATTACGCAAATAACAATGGCATAATTAAATAATTATTTAATTGGGAGGGTGAAGGGTCTTTAGACTTAAAAAAAAGGAGAAAGCAAAGAATCAGATTGTGGTAACTACCTCAGGTAATAGTAATATCGAAGTAAATCTTAAGGCAAAAATAAACAATCAAACTTAATGTCCGACAAGAAAATATATAAATCAATATAAACATTAAATATACAAATTATACTTAGGTGTTTTTTTATAAATTATGTATACTGTACATATAATGTATATCTTATACACTTTTATATACAACAAGGTAAGATTTTTAAAGTTTCAATCGTTTTTCTAACCTTTTTTCAAAATAAAACTTAAATTTATTGAGGTTTAAAATGTCTTATAAAAAATTTCTGGTCATAAATTATTTGTAAAACTTATTCTCCTGATGTATCCCAACAAAACGAAATTCCTTTAAATTTCTTAAGTGCGATAATAAAATAATAATTCCTTATAATTTTACTCATATAAAATATCAAACTGCATTGCCATTCATTTGCAATTTATAAGGTTTTTTTTTATTTAAAAGAAATATTTGCAATCTTTATTCTTTAAACCAAGACAATTATAGGTATACATATTATAATTGGATACACGTGTGAGGTAGTCACATGTAGTACCTAATCAAATGTAAGTACTACTCTCATTAGTAGTATTTTTGAAATATATAATTTATAAACGAAAATACTGGTATTATTTATTTTTCTGTACTATCTCAGTGTCTCGTACCGTACAATAATAATAATAATAATAATATAAATATGTTTATATAACAGCTAATAATATAACAGCTTCACGCTATCTGTTAACTTAGTAGTAATATATATTTATTTATTTATTTATTTATCTCGTTGCCATTCAATGTCACCACTATAATACATATACCGTGTGCCCCCTTAATGGCACGTATTTTCCCCCATAAACATTAAAATTTAACGTTATTATTATTTTCTTGTTGTGAATATGTGATTTACATTCAACACATGTGTTCAGTTAATATATTATATATAGAATGGTACAATATAGGTATAGGTGTATGTGTATAATATAATACATGTGACGACGAGAATTTTTTTTACTCAAAGTCTGTATGTAGGTGGCAAATACCTATTATGTATCCATTTTCTATTTGTTATCGTTTTTGAACGTTAAGCGTATATTTTGAATCAGGCAATTGTAACTTAATATCAGGTATTTATGTATGTATCAATAAAGGCGAATTTAATAAAATCAAATAAATAGTAATCGCTGAAGTGTAAAGTTTTCTTGATTTGATCGAGCAATAAAATAAATTTAAGCATTCAATTTGCTTTACATATACTTACCTATAATAAATATTGCATACTTGTTCCATTATTATAATATATAATTTATACATTTCTCAATTTCAATGTTGTTAATTTTCATGGTAAAATTGAAGATATAAATATTTCATTTATTTGTTGTGTACATAATATTGTAATATCTCACGATAATAAATAATTCACGAATAATCTTTTATATATTTTAAAAATTACATTTGTATTTGAGCCCTCGAGTAATCACGTCAAATTCATTTAATTTATAAGATTACATTATCGTTTTACCAATTTAAAATCGTGTGAAGTTTTTGTTTTTCTTTAAGTATACACATAGGTATCACATTTAAGTCTTGTGTATAAATAAAATGAGCGTGGTTTATTTAATTATCACCCATTTTTGTTCTTAGAAACATTTGAGTTGGTGGTATCAAACTCTGTTTTTAGAAGGTTGCACAGTTATAGAAACCTCGCTACTCTCTTTTATGTAGATCAAACCCTTGAGAGTTCTGCGTTCCCTCTGACCCTCTACATCTTGTCATCAACTAATTAATATTACATTTTTACCGTGCCGAGGTAGTGTATGATACCCTGTACTTCACCGAAAACGTGGTCAGTTATTTACGCTGAAAGGTTTGGTTATTACTACATATTATATGAATCCACTTCAAAAATAATGAATCTCATATACCTACTTTAAATTCGAATCACACAATAAGTTAGAAATATAATATGCTATGCTATTATTAGCTCTATATTATAATATTTGAGCGCGTGAGTATATTAAATATTAATGAACTGTAGGGATATTAGTTAAACACTATAGGAGACAGGAGTATGATATATATAAATATGATATATGCCGTATTCTTAGTTAATAGTATATTTACTTTTTTATTTATTTTCGTGTGCATATAATAATTTCAATAATTTTCATTATTATAATTCTAAACATTGTTTAAATATTCATAACATGTTATGTATTTAATAAGTGATTATGATATTATAGTAGTATATTGAAAAAATATTAATTATGGCTTATTTGGTTAGTATTAAGAATTGGAATATAAGTGCAGTATTGTTTGTATTGGTTGAAAATATTGCTTTATGATTTAAAACATAATATTAAATAAATATTAATGCCCAGCCTAATAAAATTGATGGATAATTTTATGGACATTAGAAATTTCACATACAATCCACATTCAATATTAATACAATCTCTTGATTGTGTATAATTAATATTTATCCAATCCTATGGGTTATTTTTTAATAATTTATTGTAAGCATTTCTAGTTGTTTAATAAAAATCTATTAATTCATGAATATTCGAGAATATTATTCGGGCGTTAAGAAATCCATGAGAACTATTTGAACTGGTGATATCTGCTGCAGCTCAAAGAGGGAATTTTAATTAACAATTTTATTTTAACCATCCTTGAGAGTAAAATTTATATATTTTGTACGAATAATAAATGTTATTTCTTTTTTTACAAAACAATCACAAATTCGACGTGGATCCTGAAGAGTTTTACACAAAAATTGTGAAAATGCAGCACTTTAGTTATATGGTTGTCATTTTTTTCTGATGTATTTTTATAATATTTATAGCTTTTGTTTCGCAAAAGCACTTCAGTAAAGGGTGTTGAATTTAATTACAACAAAACAATCCGGTGAAAAGAAAAACGATAAAAATATTAAAAAGACAATAAACAATGTATACTCTACACAATTAACAACTATAACAAGTGTAATAATAATGAGATGACAAAACGGAAATTTATACTCGCGTATTATATAGTTATCGATAAATTCAGACGATGATTCAAATATAATAAAATATATAGTTTGTTTGTGTTAAAAAAAAAAATGTTAAGTAATTTCTTGACAGAGTTCCTCTAATATTTTATATTTATTGTGTACTCATAATGACGTAGTTTATAAATGTTTGAAACAGACTTTCAAAAGTGCACTGTATGTATACTGATTGTATAATGTCTACATAAGTTTTGTGCTGAAAGCATTGCCGAATATATGTTGCTTAGTGTTGCACAGTTATACATCATGTATCTATTATTCACAAATTCAAATATATATCATCTATATTATTCATAAACACACCATGTATTTTGTATTTTTGTCTGTACAATTTAACAAAATCAAGTTCTCGTCATATTGGTGTAAATAATGGTAATCGGTAAAAAATACAAAGGGAAAAAAAGAACCAATTGAAAAAATAGATATAGTATTATAAATTTAGAAAAATAGATGTACTCATATGCATTCATTATTATTTAATTTACACTTTATGCAATGCTTTTATTTTGTTTTAATAAAATATAACACATGTAGAGTAAAATAAGTTCTTATTACTGGAAATTCTCTGTGTAGACCTTTTCACACTTTCTTTCATTCTTTATAATTTTTATGCTGTGTGCTATTATTTAACTATAAAGAATGTTGACTATTATTAATTTTATTAATTTTTAAATGTTCTTAAGGTGGTAAAAGATAGATTTTGTAGGGTATACTTGTTTTGCAAGTATAAAGGTATCAAATGTTTTATTCGGAAATATTTCACAAAAATATAACTAATTATCCAGGAATACTAAGAACTATATAGTATTTTAAAAGCCGGTTCTTTTACAACAGAACATGTTAAACATGCTTTAATATATTTTTGTTCCTTTTTCTTTGTTGTTTTTTCTCTTAATTTTTTGCCTTGATCTTTTCGGGATTCAATAAATTTGATGAACCACATTCTTTATCCTGTACAGCATTATAATACTTTTACTTTGTTAAATTAGCAATCGAAAACTGACTGAAAGCCAATGAATACTTCAGTAATTATTTTAAAATGTATATTTATTATACTGTTTATGAAAAAATGTTTTGTTGTACATTTGTCATTAGAATAAATTAAAAACTGTGACAATATTTGTAAATTAACTCGTTTATGCCTTGAGTCTACATGTCAGTCAACTGTATAGCGAATATAAAATGTAACGTTTCTAAATAAACGTTTCATTTTTGGATTTTATTTCTCAACTATTTTAGATTTTATTTGTTAGCCAAGTATTGTGTCAACAAAATGTTATCACATTATAATTGAAAAAAATGTATAGTCTTCTCAACATAATCTTATTCAATACAAAAAAGTATGCAAATTGTTAGAATGTACGTTCTATATTAATGTGATTATTTGACATAATATGTGTGACCCTTTATTTTTTACTTGAATCGTTGCACAAAAAACAATAGAAATTTAATGAGTTTGGTTTGAAATTTAACGGAAATAATAATATAGTGAAAATGTTTAATCGATGTATTTGTTTTTATAATTTGATGCGTTGTTGTACTTCGATTAAATCTTTATAGTTTATGACGCAAAATAGTATATTTTTTTAATAACAAACCGTGTGTTCGGAATGTTATGAGTTCTGACCTACTGGGTGTAATATTGTGCTATACATATTTATAGATAGATATTGATATTGACAGTATTTTGGCGTGTGTTTATAAACAACATACAATAATAAGGTTTTAGTGTTATTATAATATAAAACATTACTAAGGATATTCTTCATATCATAACGTGTGGTGCAGTTGAGCCGGAAGTCGGAATGGTGATTATTTTTAATTTTTATTTATTTTGTGGATTTCATATGCTTTGATTATACACGTGATACACAGAACAATGTTTTCTTTTATACCTAATTAATTGTTTGTATATTTTTGTTCCCTAAGTCGACTGTTTTTGCAAATACCTACGTATTATATTATAATAATATACATCTGAACATATTCTGTTATATTGACTTATTTTAACTGACTGAAGGAAGTTTTTTGCATAAATGTCTTACCTATAAAAGTAAAAAAAAAAAAAAACATTAGAGAAAAAATAGCCGGTATCGGGTTTTTGTGGCGCCTTCGCGCGGTGCTGTATGTTGGTTCGGGTGAACAGAAAATAATATTAATAATAATAATAATAATAATAATAATAATAATAATATTCGTTCTCACGGGAACAGGTGATTTCTAGACGTGTTCGAAAAAAGGGGATGTGGGTTGGTTCTTTTTTTATATACAGGTATACATTCTTTCGATGTGTACATAATTATTACCGTGTTCGAAGCAATCGTTTTGGGGGTGTCTGTGAAGGCTATAAAAAAAACCACATTCCGGGTTCACTACGTATACGTATATGCACACATAATATATAATATATAAACCGCCCGAAGCGGGTGTATTTTGTTTCACAAATCTTTCAGACGTTTCGGAGTGATATATTATTATAATTATAATTCTTAGGTTGAGAGAGAATCGTTGTATGACGTTTTTCGATTGTTTAGGTCACGATCTTCCGTATATTTTTTGAAATGTGTTAACATACCTCGTCAATGCGAAAAAACGACGTCTATTGTTTTAACAATGTGCCGAGGAATTTTAATTGCATTTCTTTTCACACGTCAAAATACATTTCTAATGATTTTTTCGATGTCTTCTCGTTGTATAACGGCTATGTAAAAATTGAGTTTATTATATTATAGTTTTCTTGTATAGTATAGTTATACGCGGTCTTCGGGTTTATTTGAGGTAGTCAATTTAACAACAAAATGAATCTCTTTAGATTTTTATAATAGTTGTTGTACTGCGTTCGACGTTGGTACAACGTACAAGTTTATACTTTGCGAAAATGACGTTTTAAAATATCTGTTTGTCTTTACATAGTGTTTGTATGTTTTTGGTTTTTCAAAAAAATATGTACGCGGTGAATATAAAATGAACCATCCAAAACGTGGCCCAGCGTTTATTCTTTATGTATATTGCATATATACAAATGTTGACGAATTTATAGTGTGTTCTCCTCCGGGCTTGGTGTACGAGATCCCGGCCATAAAATATTCACATAAAATACCAAAATCCTATGTGAGTGTATATGTATATTGTATGTGTTTAAGGTATAAACACGCTCCGCTTGGCAACCCCTGGACGACAATTTCCATTTTAGCGAGCGTGTACGACCAAAATATAATATAATTTTTACATACGCGTCTAAATATAATAACGTCTGTTGAATTTAAGCCCACCACCGCGACCGTCTAGCGTTTTTTTTATATTAGTGGTCATGTGTGGTTTTCTTTTTGTAACGTATACATAAAACAACTTGAATTGTGTTGGTGGTCGATCAGAACGGCGGCGTATTATATAACGGGCGCGCGCGCACGGGTGTGTGTGTGCGTAATGCGTTTATTTAAGACTTGTAGTAATAAATTAGGCGGAAATGCATATTTACATGATATCATATTATATTAATCGTTCGGGAAAAGCTGCGTAATGTAGATAAATTCGATAAAAAAAATCTGAGATTTTAGATTCGAAGCCATGTCTATATTAAAATGCATTATTTTTGCGGTACGTATAATATACCTAATGCCCGTTCTCGTCTATCTTTAAAAAAAATCTTCTTAGAAACCTTTGAAGTTCGAGAAAAGGATTTTCTCGGTGATCATATATTGTGTGCATTACATATAATACGATACATTATACGTCTTATTAATAATTTATGTACGTTACTAACTGTTACAGGTATATTGCAGATATAAGATATTGATCATCGTACTCCAATACTTCTCGGCCGCCATCTGTGTGCAATCATCTCGCGGCTGCAATGAAGTATCCGTTGTTTTCTGAAGACTCTCCGAATCAGCAAATCGACGACAGCCTACAACTGTTCTCTTTCAAGCGTCGCTATCAGGTACCCTTCTTCATCCATCTCCGTTCAATGTACCATCTATATGTGAGTGTGTGTGGTCGAAATTTCAAACTCGTCTAATCGTCAATACATTTATATTGTTTATATTTTGTGTGTCGGAGCTCGCGGTTGTTTGTGCAATTATCCTCCGATGTTGCGTTAATATTATTAACACGTCAAACATCCTCTGTTTTTCGTACCTGAAAAAAAATCGTATGTGCTGTATTAGTGCAGGTTGGTGGTGGCGTTCAAATGTGCAATGTGTCAAGAATTTTTATTTTAAATTGATGTTAAGTTATTATTCACGTAATAATAAGAAGTACGAGCGTCTATTCGAAATACACGTGCTTAAAATTATTGTTATCCACTGGATGAAAAGTTACAGCATTAATGTTAAAACCGTTTGTACGAATAGAAGAGATTGTATATGTTTTACGATTTACGTTGAAGGATATCGATTTAAATGTCATAATATTATGTATAATGTAGCGATTTAGAAATTACTCAAATAATTGTTTAAAATATACAGTGATATTGTGCACTAACAAAATAATAATAGCATATTATTAGAACACACGTAAGCTATCGGTCAGTAAATATCTCGACTGATTATAGTATTATATATTATATATATATACACCTAGTATTATAAATTTTTAGTCATCAAATCGAAATTTTCTCAAGTAAATTGACATATTATCACGTTTTTATAAAAACTTTCCATATAGATAAAATAAAAAAAATATATGGACATTAAAATATTACTAGATTACTTTGAAGACATAGTTATATAATATATGGTTTATAATATACAAATTTCAGGTATTGTTTATGAAATCTTCGTATGTTATACCTACAATCGTTAGTCGTTAGATACTATTAACCTATGAAATTTCGCTTATACTTTATTAAATCAAACTAAACTAAAGTAGGTATACTTAATGCGACATCGAATGGATCACGTATTTTGGTCATACAAATAAACATAGAGAATTTTGACAGGCTTTAAGATTTTGTGCGTATTAAATATTAATGATATATGATGTGTTAGCGGCTAACAGTTAGGCTATGACGATTAAAACTTTTTACCATGCTCGTAAAAGTTTAATTACGTTTTTTTTTTTGTTGCGATTTAATTTATTCTTGGTGCTTTATTTTGATGTTCTATGGAATCTATTGTAATAGAAATTGTGAGTTTATCATATAATATATAAGAAATGTTTTTCTCCCTGTGATTTGTGTTCATAGTTGCGCACCGCTGACGAACCAAGCGTCTATTGTTGTCTGTGTTCTTGTTATTTTTTCTCCCGTTGAAATCTACAACACAATTACTGATACTAATTCAAAAAATAATTTACTCATTAAAACTGTAATTGTTTATACGTATGAGATTTTTTTTAAAACTATGTTTGATGACAGTCATGGTTAAAAAATCTTATTGTATGTTGTTTTGAATAAGGTACCATTTATTTAATAGTTCTATAGCTAATTTAGAATTTAAAAAATACATAGCAGGTATACCTAGCATAATACAGCATGCATTGTAGGTTTTTACGGTTTTGAGTTTAATTTTTATAATCTAGACGGTAAATTGCACATGTGTGTTGTGATATGTGACATTGTATTTGAAAATGATACATTTCGTCTGAAGCAAAAACTATTTTGCATTAAGTTTGGTTATATATTATAAGTTTACAAGATTACTATAGATAGTCAAATAATGTAAATAATTTTATGTAAAACTGATTTGTCTCTCGTTAATTTTTGTTTTAGAAATTGTCGAATTAATGTTGGTAATTTTATAGTATAGGTTATTTATGAAAGGAAATCTTTGAAACACTCTAATTTCAAAAAGCGGGACAAAGTATTTATATTTTACCAACAGTTTATTACCTCAGAAGTTTGTTTAGATTGTTTCTCATACACGGATTTTAGTATTTTATTTTGTGGTTTTCGATTCTTTCGATTGACTAGTAATTCGTGTTATAATATAATTAATGCTGTGGTTGGGATGCGTTTTATAAACGTCGACAGTCGTGGTATGCTTGTACTTATTTTATTAGGTGGATACTTTTATTTTTGTTTTGCAGTTTAACTTGCATATATTATTACATCAAAGTTTTTCACAGTTTTATATTGTTTGTTTTTTTGGAACACGAGGTGATCATTCATGTATTATGATTAATATGGGAGTTAGGAGAAGTCATTTCTGCTGGTAGTCTATATACAGTATATATATATATATATATACTGTATAACTTTGAAATTTCTGTATAACCTACCACCAAGTTCGTCTTAGGATTCTAATTCTAATTGATTACTGATCATACTCAAATAAAAATTTAACTTACTACTTCTATTAGTGTAATATATAATAACACCGGCAAATTAATATGAATTTCGAATTTCAAACCTATCAATTATAGCAGAAGTTAGTTTATTAATTACATAGGTATATAAAATAAGTCTTACATTATTATTAAATATTATTTTAGTATTATTTTAGACTTTATATTTGTTTTTAACTGAATCTGTTATAATTTGTTTTATTCTACAAGTAGTTTTATTTTATTATTTTTTACTTCATTGGTAATTAATAATTAGTTTTATATTTTAGCGTTATTAAAGCTTTTATTATTATTAAAGGACATATATATTATATAGGTAGTGTTCAGTGTTATTTGAACAAAATAAATACATACAATATTTAAAGAAAAATGTATTTTATAAACATTTTATTTTGCAAAATAATTTAGTTTAGTTTTAACTTTATGCATTTTTAACCTTTCTGAAAAAGGTTGAAGGATCAACTTTAAAATTTAAATGGGATCCCTATTTTCGATTCATGTAAAATATAAAGTTTTTTTCTATGGTGAATTATGATGATTGTGTTATATTATAACATAATGTTAGGCTTGTATAAATATATATTTTATGGTAACATGACTTTTCTTAGAAATAATAGGCGTGAACACATTTCAAAAAATAATTTTTAAGAACAGTAAAAAAATCAAGGAATGTTATTATAATGATCATGATAATTAAACAATACAATTTAATTGTATTATTTATAATACATTAAAAAAAAAAAAATTATTAACTTGCGTTTTGTATTATTTACATTAAAATTATACCCATTTTAATATTATAACTCTATGAGCTTAAACACTATTATATTTTGCTGGATTATATTATAAATTTGCATTAATTTATGTCATATTATTAAGTTTGAAAAGTATTATGTCTTTTTTAGTATACGCTAATTTTGTTGATTTTCTTAAGTTAAATTAAAATAATATATCTTTTACTTATTTACATAATCACTGAAGCGTTTTGCTCATTTTGTTTGTTAAACGTTTTAAAACACTGACAATTACATATTAATTATATTACTAAATTAAAAAAATAAAATTGGGTCTTATTTCAATATCGTTTTGAAAAATAATAATTAAATTAATTAAAAAATATAATTACACTAGGTCTATATTAGTTTAATACGTCATGAATTTATTTAGGAACAATGATACGTGTTTTTGACGGAGTTCCTGGCAAACTTTTTCTTCAGACACTAGTCATTGTACGAGTAATAACCCCATAGGAAAACTATAAGAATCTAATTTAATATAATTTTCGTCTCGTTTTTAACATTTTTTTCCTGTTGGTCCAGCTCGCTACGCTGTAGTTTATTCATGGCACAAGTAGCACAACTCGTAAAAACCAGCAGTAATAATATAATAATCGTAAAAATAATGTAAAAAAAAAAAATCCCCCGGTGGACTTTTGCGTGAACCATTTTTTCATCGTATTCTCGCACATTTAAAACCCCTAAATCCTATAAAAAAGTTTTTATTTCGATATTAATAATGAAAATTGATTATAAAATAAATCGGAAACTGTATCTCAGGAAACTATAATATAACGTCGTAATATACGCGTATATATACGGTTTATATCATTTTTCTTTTACGGTTGAATTCAAACTACTTCCTGGTATATATACACTGTGGTCCGTTATAGCTTAATTTTCAAAGATGTTGATGTTGGCTTTTTTTTTGCATTTTGTTCTAAGGAAATTTTTCTATATTATTTATGTGTAGTATACAACTTAACTTTATTTACCGGTCATTATTTATTCATAAATTCTAAACATGTAATGCATGACTTTAGAAAATGAAATTCCTTCTATTTTAATTTTTCGAGTGAGTTCGATTACCACCTTATCATCACAAATTTACAAGTCTTACTAAAAATTGTTGTTCTCATTTTATACTGCTATTATCTACAATAATGTATACGTATTTAACGTACTTAATGCATTACAAAAAGTCAAAAACCATTTCATGTACATAATGCACGCGGATATATTTATGTAATTGCCGTGAAATTGTAGTTAGAAAGTATAACGGCGACTGTTCGTTGTCTATTCAACTTTAATTTACTGGCATACATCCATAGGTACTTGATCCAAATTTGTATTGATAATGCACAGACTACAAAGTTATGTCCTTTTTAGTGTTTGCCATTGTCGATAAGCTTTTTTCTTTATTTTAATGTGTTTCTGGAAAATTTTTTTAGTTTTATTTATTATATTATGTTTTTTTATGATAAAAAATATAAAAAATATGTGCATCATTTTAACTACTATGATTAAGTTGTGTAAAATACAAGTTTTTCTTAGATATAATACTTTTTTATTTAATGTATTGTCTTAACCTGAAGTTTTTGAGTGGAATTAATATAATTTTCTATTTTGTAATATTTATTATTTAAAACATTTTAGTTGGTACACACATATTATGATGCAACGATGACAAACAGTAGAAAACGTAAACAGTAAATATAATAATAACAAATTCTCACTAAATGTAGTTTTGCCGGGTACTTAAATGCAACTAGGGAACAAAAACTCTGCTAACTTTTCTGTTTGTGAATTTACGAACAAACAATTCCAAAGCATATTTCTAGTTTACCGTCAACCTTTGTTATACGTCAGCTAAGAATTTTAAGTCTTTTGTTAACTGTTCGCATGCATTTTTTTATTTTGACTCTGTTGCATTAACAGTAGCGATATAATATATATATATATATATATGCTCGGTTTTTGTTTTCTTTAGGCTGAAAAATTTTTTCCCAATGCTCTTCTTAGTTTGCGCTACGTAGTATAATGTGTATAGTAACATATTATAAGGCGCCGCTGAGACGACAATATATACATATAGTAACGTACGCATTTTATATTAAAAAAAAACCTTTCGGATATTATGTTCCTTGTTTTATGGTCTACAAGACTAAACTGGCGATATAACGAAATATATAATATATGTATGTATATATATATACGTGTTTTTATTTTAATTTTGACCCGTGAGTAAAATGTAATCACGTAATTTATCAGTCTGGTAGTATACCTGCAGCTGTGTGTAGTTGATTTGTACGATGAAATAATGAATGTATATGTTTGATTTTTCTTAAGTTTTTGTAGGTATTGTGTATAGTGTAGTAGTGATCAAGCCCGTAAATTGAATGCACAAAAACTATTGTTAAATATGCAAAAGCACGCACTTTAAAATTTAAAAATGCAAAACTGCGTAAAATAACTTTTTTTTAAATAACATTTAAAAATATTATCAAATAAATAAAAATATTTTGAATAAACATTTATCAAGATTACGTTTGTTATTATTCTCATTTAAAGTATTGTTCTGTGTTTAAAGATAAGCAATAGCAGTATAAATAAATAATATTTTTTATTTGTATTTTTTTTTGTGGACAAGTGCTATTGATTACAATAATAACAGTTTAAAAGTAATTTTGTTTTTGGAAACAAATATCCAATTATTATTGAACACAAATTTACCAAAAATGAAAAGTCCGATGGCTCATCTGTTATGACGATTTGTTAAAAAAGAAATAACTTAAAATTAGAAAAATATTGAAAACTTTTGAAGATAGGTACCATGTTATTATGTTAAAAATATACACATATATGTGTATGCATGAGTAGATATTGCTTATATTATAGTAAAATACATGATTAGCGGATTTATTATTTCTTCTACGAAGTTATAAAAAAACAACATACAAGTTGATACTAATTAGATTCTGGTTTATCTCGATTATAACACTGTTTATAAATTATAATAGCGACTCATTATTATTATATTTGTAATTTTTTCATCATTGTTTTTCATAAATATTCTAAATATTTATTGAATAAATTCTATAGTATTGGATTGTTTTTAAGAGGAAGCAATGTATTATGTAGTTTTTGTTTACTTACACGCGTATATAGATGCGATCAGAAAATGTTTGCAGATAACGCACTTAATCGTTTAGCTCATCAAAGACTCGCATTGACAAATTAAAATAATATGCATATTTTATAATGTATAAAAAATTTATACAATATTTATATATATTAATATATATGTATTATATTTATCTTTATTTTATTAAAACATTTAAAGTTACTTATAAAGTTATAAAGAATAAAAATACTGCAGTACTGTATAATATATTTAATATGTTATTTTATTAATGTAATAAAATCACTAGAGAATATAAATAACCCTTATGGCAAGTGTTCAGTAGCCAGTAGGTATAGTAACGTTATGTAACGTTACGTTCCGTACGTATAGTTTTTAACTCTGACAGTATGTACAATACTTATATTTTGTTTTCAACTGCAAATATAAAACTGTCATTTACAATTATAGCTAATACAATTGTTATCAAATTTAGAGTCGGCTTTGTTTTAATTAAAACAAGAATGTATCATAATTAATAGAATTAATATTGAATATTTGTGTATATTGTAATACTGCGATAGTGTAACGTTAATTTGGCATTTAGCATAAATTGTGTGTGAATACTAGAATATTATTTATGATAGTCGGTGACTGTAAACAAATCGCTGTACAGCGGGTGTCCTCTTTCGTAATATATTTTTTTAAATTGGCATTTTATTCGAGGCGCGTTAATCCGTGGTTAGGTATTCTGCGAATAATAAATCTCTTGAATACAACGATAAGTTATTCCTGGTTTGTATGTATATGCATTCACGCATTGTAAATATTTAAAAAAAAACTGTTTTTGGATTCGACAAGTAAAAATGAAAATAAAATATCTGCTTTCTTAATGAGGTTTTCTACCAGACATTCATTCGCGTGGGTCCCTTGAAGATTTTGATCACTGGGAAAGTCGAATTCAACAAGCGGAACGACGCGCGTAGTAAAACGTCTCGTTGTGCGGAAACTAATCGGTTTTCGCGGTGCTGCAGAAAAGAATACATTACCGCATTTTTGATCCCTTTTTCTTTCGTTCTCGCCGAAATTGAGCGTTTATATACTTTACACATCATAGAAATGACATCGTTTTATCGAATCTGTCTGCAACCCTAGCGTATAACACCGTTCTCTTGACTACATTTCGAAAATTATCAGCAACGCCACGTAATCTATAAAGGTTTATTTGGAAAATGCAAGAATGAGCAAACATTATCGAAAAACGAGAAATAAGAACATTTCAAGTAAGGAACTAAACATTAAATGACAAGACCTTCGCGATAAACCGATTTGACCGTTTGATACGCTTGACCGTTGTCGAGTTGTGGCACAATTACAAATCTTCTAGACAAAAATATTTTTATTTGTTTAATACTATAGTCATAATAATATATTAATGTATAAACTCTATTGCTGGTGACGATATTATTATTTTATTCAAATGATAAATTGTCTTCAGTATTTGTTTTATATATCTTATCACAAACTAATGTAATAATTGCCGTGTAATTAGCTTAAAACAATTGTATCAAAAGTAGATCCTATGCTTTTTTTTATGTTAATTGATTAAAATTAAAGTAGAAGAATTACTTTAAAATTGTTCTATTCTAATAAATATTTGAATCATAAATACTTATAATTTGCATATAATTCTTGGTGTATCGGATTGTATATGATACACTGAAGTGATTCAATTGATTTTGATTTTAAAACATTAAAGTAAAATTTGTATAGTATAAAATTAGTTTGTTTTTAAAATGATTTTTAATATTTAAAAAAAAATAAATAGATTATTTTGTAGACAAAAAATTTAAAAAAATTAATCTTAACTATTGTTTTAAAATTCAAATTAGCTGAAGTGTATAATTGTTTTTTGTGATATTATGGTACATTTTAAATATAATCGTGCCCTATATCTTGTCAAATACGGAAAATCACTAAATGTTAAATAATTTTTATATTTGAACAACAGATTTATTTATAATAAACTAGGTTGTTAACTATCCTACGCACCTATATATTTAATTAAAATCAACAATTGAGGCCAAAACGCCGTTGATATTAGTTATTACTTATTATTTATATTTATAATAAATTCTTCTGTTTACACACTAGATTCGTGAAATAATACAGTGATAATTGACAATAGTTCTGGCATTGGATAAAGGGGGGGAATATCGATTCATTAGTTATCAATCTAGTTTATTATATTATATTATAATCTATTATTGAAATAGCTTGGTAGTTTTTAAAGAAGTAATTTTCTATAGTTGTGACCACAAACATAATAAAGTGACTAGATATGGCTAACCAAAATTATCATTTTTTGTTATTTATCATAGTCGTAATAAAGATGTAAAAGTAGTCAGCTTTGAAAAATTCTTGAGTCAATTTCGAATACTTGAACGTTTTTATAATACTTGAAATTTTGAATACTCGATTTTTAACATAATATGACTCAAAACCTTATAAAAAAAAAAAAAAAAAAAAAAAAAACAATACGTATAATTACAAACTGTATTATGTATGTTGTATTACTAAATTAAATGCAATATATACACTTCATGATATAATTTAAATAGTTACACTTCTGAACCAAATATTAGTTAAAACACCCTAATGTTGAGATAACGATTAGTCTTTATCGTTTTATACGTATATTATATGATTGAAATAAATAAAATGTTTTCACTTATTGTCAAATAGAGAATATAAAATGGATGTACTTTGTTTGAAGCCTGTGAATTATGGTAAAGTGATGGAGATCGTGGAAGATTTTAAATATTTTAAAACATTGCATTACAAAATGCAACATCGGGTTTATCCTTGTAATTTTCATAATTATAAGTATTTTTTCGATAATTTACTGGAGTCCTTTTAAAAGAATGACGAATTTTGTATAAAGTTCCTGTTATGTACAATTCTATTAATTTATTCAATGTAGCAGTCCATTGGAAAATATTTGAATGACGTTTTGACATATTTTCTGTCAATTTTAATAAAAACAAAGTTTTCAATTTATATATAAGTATATATTTATTTACAATATATTTGTATGCTATAAACGAATTTTGTGTAAGGGAAAAAATTAGGAAATGTCTAAGATATGTCAAACGAATCAAAAAAAAATAAGACACGACATTTCTACAATGATTGATGTAGGCATTCAAAACTGCAACATTTGTATATTGTTTAAAATATAATACATATACGCATGTAAAAATACTGTTATGCCTAGACTTCAAATAAAAAAAAACAAAACACGTTTGAAATGCATGGGTACAGTTTCTTTTTATCTTTCTAACTTATGTAAGCTACAACTATTTGGTTGTTACTCATATTTTGTTGTTGATTTATTCCTAAAAATTTAACAGTGACCACCTATGTGGCGTTTAGAAATTACGTTTTTATATTTTATTATGCAGAATGAAACACACAGTAAGCAAAAAGTATAATGGACGTTTTAAACAATTTAATGTTGATTAACTTAAACAACGTAAGTTTATTTTAAATATTCAAGCTTTTTTTACTTCCTTTTTTTTTTCTCATTAAATATTATAAGAAAAAAAAAATAATAAAATTCTATATATGCTAGTCGATTAAATGTACAATTGTAGTTTGGCTAGAGTAGAGTACCTCTACACGGCTTATCATCATAAAAAATACAATATTAGGTACTATTAAATAATTTAATTAGTGTTGTGTGATTTATGCAAATTCTTTCGTATAATTTATTCCAATGTGGAATAACTATATAGCACAGTTTAGTACTATATGTATACTTGAGTGAATTAATTTTTAACTGTCAATATGTTCGTTCGTGCATAAAAACCTAATAATCCATGACCTAATGATTATTTCGAATTCCAACGTCAGCTTTTTATCCAAACAATAATTCGTATAAATAGTAAAATTTTGTTGACATAACGATTGTGCAATTATTTGAAATTTATCATTAAGTTTGTGGCGACACTCTACTATACTTCGAATTGATTACTGTATGGTTTTATATATTTAAAGTAATCATATTCTTACAACACACTGCAGTATAATATATTATACGATTCATAATTGTTTTTAACAAAAAATATAAAGACGACGACGTTGATCTGAATTAAAGAAAATGTTTGTTTTAATGATCATTGTGTATTTATAGACGTATATACTTTTACTTCGTAATACACAGATATAGTTTGTATAATTAAAATTACGTTCAACGAGTTACTCACGAAATTCCTTTTAGACGAGTAAACGAATAACATAAACTCGTCGTCCTTTTCGTTCCGAGCAGTATTCATATTTAATTTTAAGTAGGTATGTGGCTGGGTATTTTTTAATACTTCCGAAATGTACAATACATAAATATGTATGTTTCCATCTGCGCTTATATACGTATATATATATTTCTATTTATTGTTTTATTTATGTATGACGCGTGGGAAAATTAAACACATAATTTTATCGTCCCTTGTAAGTATACGTAATATACACTTGTCGCTGAAATTACGCCATATCGCCCGCGTGAAGTAGGTACTAAGACATTGCGGCGTGCAATTCGAAAGACGATACACAAACTCGTATTTTACTCTCGATTATGGCTTAAACGTTTTACCTCCGGATAAAAAGGGGTATACCTCGTTGTTTTTCACGTAGCGTTTATCATTACAGAGGACGAGGTCTTTCGATATTTTTTCTACTTAAACGAATCTGTGAGACTTTCGTGCAATCCTAGCAACCTTATTGCCACCTCCATTTTCCGCCGTGAATTTTCTTTTATATGACAATGTCGTCTTGTCGTCTAAGGATATAAGCTGCAGCACAGGCGGCCTCTTAGACTCAATTTACTTTATATATCCGACGTGCACAATACAGGGGGTGCAATTTTCCCGCCCATGGCCAATATCCATTAGGTCCTCGGGGACTCCGCCGCTACAGCATACCGGTGATGACGGCGGCGAGACAATGTCTTTGAGAACAACGCAACGGTATTCTCATCTCTTTCGAGTTAATTACATTTATCGCGCCCATCGTCTTTTGTATTTTTTGTCAACAGGTGGAAATTCCTATTTTAGAAGGAAACGTGTGCGGAGAGGGTATATACTTGTTACTCGGCAGCGACGACAATACAACGGTATCGCGTATTGTGCAGTAAGTAATAGAGGAAATCGCGGTGGTTTATAGTCGTCGACATGGGAGGGTAGACGGCGCTTAATTAAAAGGAAAAAAAATTGAACGGGAGTACAATGCTCTGGTCCGACGGGAGGAAACCATTGGAATAGGGCGTGGGTAGGGTTGGTCGGGATTACGGATTTTTAATTAGATCTACGGAAGGATGTCTTACGACGTGTGTGTGTGTGTGTGTGTGTGTGCGTGTGCGAGCATGCGCGCAAGCGTTCTCGGCCTTTCTTGGAGCGCGCGTTGCTTGTCACACGTCCGGAATTAAAATATATAATAATACCGATGGTTATTTATTTATTCCACCAAAATGTTTTTATTCGTTGTTTTTGCTCTCAGATGCTTTGGTAATTGATCACGTAACAACCACAATCAGGCGATTTAGTTGGTTTAACTTACGGATGATTAACGGATTGTTTATAGTTTATATACCTCTGCAGCCCGCCTAAGATGTACCTTTCCTGAACATGCACCCGGGTGTCGATAAGTTTAAAAATAAAAGCATGGGTAGGGGAAATGAATAAAGAAAAAACCTCGATCCCCGTGCTGTCTTGCGTATACCAGACGGTTCTGAGTTCACGAGGTCTAATGGACTGGAAAACACGGTTGTACGCGTGTTCTTAGTATACAATCTTGGTCAATTTCGGGGATTTACAATGAAGGAGATTTCGTGAAATGTGTTTTTAAACCTACTCACTGTGTATTGGCCCGTTGAGACAATCGAAAAAAACAGCATGTAAAAAATCGGTTTGTGGTGGTATAACTCGTTTCCGCCAAAAAAGTATTTATTTTATCTTCCATCTGCAATTATCTTTCCCATAACATGGATAATGATACCTTTTTCCACTGAAACATTTTTGTACATCACACCAAAAATGAATATTTAAATTTTGTAATGTTTTTATGCGCATCTGTACCATCATATAATCTCCCTTGAGAATTTCACAATATTCGTCGAAAATATTTTTATTGCATACTTTATTTTTAAACAGTAGGCCCAAAACATGAATATCAACATACGAGAATTTTATTTACGATACCTAAGTCTGGGTTTGTTAATAATCTCAGTATGAAAAAAAGTAAAAGTTGATATAACTGCTTGGTATAAATGGTTAGCTTAATCATAATCACAGGTTAATAAAATGTCATAATAATTGTATAATTGAAAATAGGTAGTGTAATTAATCGAGTCTATATTATGTAGTTGGAATAATTGTAGTATAATACTTAAAACAATAACTATTATAAACATTAAGAGATAACTATCAGTCTATCAGGAGTAGAAGGATTAACCATTATAAGTTGTAGAATTAATTGCTAGTTATAATTTTCTTTTTCATAAGGTTAAAATAAGTAAGACAATTAGTAGAACCAACTCTGATTCGAATTTATTACCAGTATTACTCGGGGTTTACATTTTTTTGGGGGTCATGTGTTAAAATCGTGTAATCAGATTTTTTAAAAATATGCTCGTGCTTGTAATATGTTAATTTTAGTACCTACTTATAACAAATTTTTCTTAGAGTGATGGGAGTTTCAAATGTTTTTACTAAAATTGTTTAATATGAGCTTTGTATGTTTAGTATATTATAAATTATAATGTAATATGAGCAGCATTTTTTTCTTCTAACAATGTATATTATTCTACTCTTTTGATTTGAAATAATTGAAAAATGAAAATAAACTTTTATTTATATGTATACATTATATATGTAAACATTGAAAATTATTTGGAATGAACCACTTTTTATAAATACAAAATATTAGTCTGGAAGCAGTGAGTTTTAAACTTTTATAATTGGTATCTTTATTTTTTTTCAAATAATAAAATACATTTTTTTACCGTTTTTTTTTCATTAAATTCAAGAATAATGAATGAAATAAAAATATTTTTGCATACTATTAAAATGTTGTTAACATGCCACTTTTGGTACGCGTGCCATGGTTTCGTCACTGTTTATACGTATGCCCGCTCTATATCTAGGATATTGCACCCATAATCGTTTGGTTCATGTTAGGTTAGGTTATAGGCCTATATCGGTTATACTGAAGTTCATAGGAAGTGGAAGAGGAGATTATTGTGAGATTTGATTATTACAGTTCGTCGATTTTGGATGAGATGATACTGACTGTAGTTGCAAGTTTAGTTCATTGTTTTTATTGAACTCTTTATTTTTAGTTTTTTTTTTGTTTTGTATTTTTGCAATGTTTGAAAGGATCTGACAAAAATTCATTACCTTTTTAATAATTTAATGCCGAATACAAATTTCAAAATAAATATTCTGTGGTTAATAGCCTTTTGTTCGTCTTCGTACTTTGAGACTTCGTTAGAGTCGGTATACTTGTACAATTTTAATTACACAATTTTAATTTTAATTACGGAACCGTACAATGGAAACGCATTTTGTAGCGATTAATTTTTAAACGCTTATCGTGTTTTTCTTTTTATATATACATACGGTTATCTATTATATAGTATACTGTATATGGAGATATTATGGACAACGAGCGTAAGATATTAACCAAAAGCTTAGACTTATGGTTTTCTTCGTAAAATATTCATTAATGTATTCGGCCAATATAGTTGGAATTAAAACTCGAATAATTTAAAACTTCGAACGTACCGTAAAAAATATGAAGGGTTCAGTCGTAGAATTTGATTGATTTTTTTTGTGATTTTCTGAATCCAACTATATATAACTATCGATGCGATAAATCGTCATTAGTATAAACTTATGATATTTTTAAATATAATTAGTTAGGTCGTAATAGATCTAAAAACCGGTTTACGCGTAATAACGGTCTTGATCGTTTACCTCTGCTTAAGAAAAAAAAACCGATGACATTTGATCGCGACAAAATACATTTCTCTGAAAATGCCAACCAACCGTAATATATATATTTTTTTGAGTGTTAATTAGATATTTGTCATTTATTCATCATTGCTTGATTACGTCAAAAAACTTAAAATGTAATGAATCATCTTGTAGTCTTATATATTATATGTTATAATTTTTTTCTCGGACATCTAGTGTGCATCGCACTAGTGCTCTTTATTTGCCTATCTGTTGCGCCTCATCCACACAAAATCGATGTAGTATTGTTTATACGTTATTACATTATTGAACTTAAATGATAAAATATACTTTGCGAACATTGACGTTCGTTTTTAAAATATCCGTGATAAATAAACTAATTTTCGATTTGAATAGCAGATAAAAGTATTATTATTCAACTTGTTTTACAATAGATAATGTAGACGACAATAAGTATTTTATTTTTGTCAAACATCATAAAATATGTATAACTAATGCGTTTGGATGATGTAAGTTACTAGTATATAGTATCGTAACTAAAATAAATAAAAAATATGAAAGGAAATGTTCCCGGCGAACGCATCGTACCGTTACGAATACCGTAACACGAAAGTCGTATACCTACACGAATTTATATTCTGGATAAAATTGTCTAGAAAGCTCGGTAAAAAGGTCATTTTTTGTAGTCTATGTGTCATTCCTGATATATACTGTAGATATCCTTGGCCAATTTAGGAAAATCCTTATTTTTCTAACTTTCATACGGTTCTCGCACATTTTAGTTTGTGACACAGCATTAACGAATGATCCAATATAATTTCTGATACAATAAAACATATAGGTTTTCATTCAAAAACGTGTATAAATTACATATCGTGTTTTTTATTAGATGACGACTTGTATTTATCAATGTTTTATTAGACATTGAGTATAACCAATAGGCAATAACCATACATCAGTTTGTCAGTTAAGTACCATTATACGTGTATTGTTATTTGTTTTGATAAAGTATACTTAACTATGTTTTTCAAAAAGTACTGTTATTAATTGATTTGTTTGTAACATTTTTTTTTAAACAAGTATAGGTAAACTAGATATATACAAATTAATACAATATTATAGTGTAAATTTTCTAACAATAATTTATTAAATAGAATGGTACACATAATTACCCTTTTTTGTAAAGTTGAGGGCATATCTGCTGGTTTGTAAAAAACATGAATATAGTATTTTATTTTCATTAAATAATGTAATACAATGAATTATAAATTTTTGTTTTGTTAAGTTGTTTATTATTAGAATATTTTTATTTATAAGTACCTCTAAAGTGTGTAGTTGTTAAAAAAAAATATTTTTATTTAAGCATTTTTCTACGTTTGAGTTGTTTAAATCGAATATATAATTTTCTATGTACGACTATTATACGAATTTTTAAATTTTTATTTATTATTTTCAATAAACTCTAGATGTTTATTTCTACTGCATTATATACATTCTACGATAAGTTGAAATAATTAAAAATAAAGTATCTTTATATTTTTGCCTGTTATTTAATTAAAATCCATCGAGAGTTTTACATTAATTACTGAATTATTATTGTTTCTTTTGTATTTGTATTTGCATTATTTTACTGAATTTCAGTTATACAATTTGATAATTTTTAACTTATTTATAGTTTTACTAATTTAGACTATAGTTTTAGTTATTTTTTATCTATAGAGTGATTCATCAAACACGGTCAGTACCTATTGATTTTTAATAATGCATTTATTTAAAATCTGATTTTTGAAATCATATAAATATAAGACCATATTTTAAAATCCTTGTATTTTATTTGTACTACTTAGAAGTGTTTTATTGAGATATAATTTTCTGTTTTTAAACGTGAACCCTCTCTTTTACTATAAATTATTTGAGTTTTTTTTTTTTTTTGAAAATTTTAATTTCTCAGTATTAAATTTGAACAAGTAGTTTTTAAGCTATTTAACATTTTGTACTAAGAATAATAGTTCTATGATAAATAATTTTTAAAATATATAAGATCTATTATAAATATTACAACAATAAAATAATAATAATATTAATTTATTAACATTTATAAGTTGTAAAAATAGTCCAAGTAAAATATGTATTAGATCCAATATTACACACTAATTTTATATTTCTATAAAATCGCTTTTAAGGTCTATTAATAATGTCAACATTTTAATAACTACAAAAAGATTACTCATTTTAATTATCATAACACTTATTCACTAAATAATTTATTTTATAAGAGAAAGGGGGGGGAAATTACGTTTGAAAAACAGAAGTTTGTAATGTCACACTTCGCATATTTGATACAAATATTATAAAATAATTTAAGAATTTGAAAATATTTGTATTTAAAAATTCCAAAAATCTGAATTAGAAAATATTCATTATATTAAAAAAAAAAATTTGGGTAAGCATACTTGATAAGAATCATTCTATGTATTTATATGTATTAAGTAGTTATACTTTTATTAGATTTAAAAGTTGATTGTAAAATTAATTTTATATGTCTTCATTTTTCCTCTATTTTTTGTGAACATTGTTCTTTGTGAATCTCTCTAAACAATTTCTAATATTTTACTTCGATTTACCCCATTTAAGTGTTATTGTTTTGTATTTTTGTTTCAGGTAAGCAATACAATGGATATGTTGACTTGTCAATATATATCACTCCCTGCAGAAGAAACGTCTTTGCCAAATTTTTTCAAATTCTCACCGTATGTCGCAGGATCCCTGAAGGTAAATTGCTCGTTCATGAGTTTTGTACACGTTATTGTTATTATCATAATATGCCCGACGTGAAGCAGCCAAGCTTCTGTTGGCTTCACGGCTAAAAGCCGCACGGGTTATTAAACTTTTCCTGCGTGCAAATCACATATAAGAATCCGCTGGCAATTACTGCGGTTACCCCTAAGTGCTTCCCGGACATAAAATCCGTAATTGAACACGTTCGCGATCGTGTAACCGTTAGTATGGCTAGGCAATAACACGATGCAGTCAATGGTTATAAGGGTATCTGTGTCCCTTCCGCTAGTTCTATATCATCTTTGGGATATATATATATATATATATATATATATACATATAACAGTATTTGGAGCCGATATCGATAAATTTAATGGCAAATAGTTTAGTACGTATATGTATGTATATGTACCTTAGTAACTAGTTCACTAGTGGGTAAAAACGTTCCATCGATTATTATTTTATTAGGTAACCGCTCCATAGTAACCGCAATTTATTATTTGCGTACACGATGGATTGTATAATTATTATACGTAATGTGCAATAAAAAATGCTGCTAATTTGAGAAGTCATTTAACGATTTATATCGTGTTTATACAAGGTCATTTAGTTATTTAGTTACAAAAATACAGTAGTTGAGATTATATCTGCAGGTAGGTAGGTGGTATATATTATATCACATAATCTCTATTATTTTTGTCACGTACAAATTGAACGTCCTTATGGCCCGTGGTGTATGTATATAGAACTTCATTTAAACTCCTTTTAGATTTTGGCTTTTCAGTGTCAGTGTCAGGTACCTATGTTTATTTTTGTGATATTATTCAAATAAAAAAATATTTAAGAAACGCACAAATTAAGAAAAGATTATGTAAGGATTATGCTCAAACGGAAATTATGACCAACCATGAATGATTATTCAAATATTTGTTGAAATTTTTTTCTATGTATTATTATCTATATATTTTATAAAGTAACTTAAAAAATTAAATTGAGTTTTTACTATTGTTTTGATCAATACATTTGTTTGGTAATTTATTACGAAAAGTTACAATAATAACGATAATGAAAAATCGTATATATTTAATAACGTATTATAATAATATATAATCTGTATTAACTTGAATAAAATCCTCGTGTTAAAATAATAAATAACAGGGCTTTCATAATAATAATCTCCCCTAAAGAATTGTTTCAGCCGTTTTTATAACGTGATAAAAGTTAATCGTTCTAATTGAATTTTTGGTCTTTAGAAAGTCGCAGTATTGTTTGTCCATTACGATAAACCTTTTATTCTTTTGGTTTTCATCAAAGTTCTTTTTTTGTTAGGATCTCTGTCGGTGTAATCTGGATTTTCATTAATTAGCTAATAGAAACTAAGGTCGGTTTGTTACTTTGATTTTGCTATTTCGGTCTATATAGTGTTGTATATATCTATACAGCAATACCGCGTGTCCGTTAATTTATATAATTCCTATTCCCTGCATTATTTAGTTTGTCAACCATCTAGAGCAAATGCTAATTTATCTTTAATAACAAATATCTTGAAGCCTTCGTATTTTGGCAAATACTATCAGTTTTACAAAGTTAACATGAAATAGTCGGTTTCTTTATTTATATCGATATCTATTGTAGTTTCCTGTTACACAGGTATATATGTGTTATCGAAGTGCACTTCGATTATCGTTTTCTATTTTATACCTAGACAAACATTGTAAATATTGAAAGTTACATGTGCATCTCAGAATTTAATAAAATCTTGATGGAAATACGCGCGTCTTGGTTGTTTATTCAGTTTTCACGTTGTAAATTGTAATACTATATGTTGGTAACTGTTACTTGCTATGGCTTATAAAACTATTACTACAATTGATATTACTTCTTCTATTACTACTATTAATAATGTAATAAGGAGTGGTAAGTCAGTTATTTATATTCGACAAGTATATATTTGTCGTCGCACGATATCTACCAAATCTAAAATTGTATTTTGAATCTAATCCTTTTACTATTAAGAGAAGAACCAAAACCCCGTTGGGATTATAGGAGTTTTCGACCTGTATTAATTTCATAGTACCTAAGTTAATCTTAGTTGAATTGTTATCTTGATTTTGAATTTGTAAGGATATCATTAAGTTTGGAGTTTTGAATTTAGTTTGTCCAAATAATGGCATTTTGTACAATATGGTATGTACAATGTACATGCATTATGAAAATATGTGTCATATACTATTATTTAATTATACAAATTTAAAATTTTAATCAAAAAACAAGATTCAATTCACGAATTGCTGTAGTTATTTCAATATTCGTTCTGTAAAATTAAGCTAAATGATTTTCATTTTGTGTTTTTTTCGACATTAAACTATCGTCTTTTTTTTAAATCGCTATGTTTATCTTGTTACCAATGATAATAATAATAATAAAAAAAAAATTATAATAATTAAAAGCCCAAATAATTTGAAATACTAGATATATTATGTATAATATTACATTTGAAAATGGCTTCTTTGAACGGACTCAGCTCGCTATTCAAATTCGCAAGTAAAGTATTTTCAAATTGTTAATATTCTTTTAATGAATTTTTAAGTCCACTTTGGTTTTTTTTTGATTATCCATAATTTTAGTGTTATTTTATATTTCCATTTATTTTATTAACTGCATTTTATATATAGCAAATACTTTGATGATTATTTTATAAAAAGCGGGTTAATCGCTTTGCTATAGAGTAGTTTTGAATATACCTACTGTCATTGATTATGTTACTGCAATGGATAAGTTAAATATGTATACAATAATAAATTATTTATTAATTATTTTATACTTTACAAGGTTAAATTATTTTAATTGATATTTATAATAAATTATAAATTCCTAAGTAAAGTTAATTCTGAAAAAACAAATATTATTTTTTATCTTTAAGAAATTTATTTTTTTTGGTTTTTACAATTTTAAACAGCATTATTAATAATTTTAAAAATATTTTATAGTCATTGAATAAATCGTTAAATATTTCATAAAAATCTTCTAATATTTTTTAGAATGTTGTATTTAAAAGTTGTAACAACTTTTAAATAACCTAAAATAAATTTTTTAATTTTTATACTATGGTGATATCAATTTTTAAAAATGTAAAATGTTCAACAAATATTAAAAAAACTAATTAATTCATGGTTCAATTCAAAATGTATGGTATTATATTATTATGTTATAAAAATAATAGTATGTTTTTTTAACCATTATAAAACTTTTATTTAAAATAATATTGTCAATGAACAGTGTAATTTTTTTTTATTTAACGAACCAAATACATTATAATTCAAAACTACAATGGATTTATGTTATTTTGACATTAATAGTTATCACAGCCACTCCATATTATTAGACAATATCGGAAAATTAATTTCTATACAGCTTTATATACCATAGGTATACATAATTTATACGAATATAATATACATTAAATGTTTCTAAATTAATCATAGTTCATACATTTTTAAACTTTTTCATGTTAAATACTAAATTTAATAAAACTCTTTCCTCCTTCTAAAAGTACTATCTTGATTAAATTTTATATTTTAAACCACACTTAAAGATAAAGATTGGAGTATTCAAGGTGATCACAGAAATAAAATAAAATATATTCATACAAATGTAAAACAAATACATTCATATCTATGCTCAATATATATATCTCGATGATTAGTTTAATTTTTAGTTAAAGAAAATATCAGTTTTCAAGTATTTAAATCACACTGACTTAATACTTACTTAGTTATTATAAGAAGTGTATACCAAGTTCACTAAATCAATGTTTTTACTCATTAAATGTCAATAATTAAATTGTAAATTTATTAACAGTAATATTAAATATTTTAGATGGAAAGTAATTTATTTTTACATTGAACGTTCTCATTTTATTATAATTTACTTTTTCCTATTAAAATTCTCCGGAGCACTCACTGTAGTTTATTATGAGTAAAATTCATAAGTTCTCCTAATCCCGTTTTTTTTTTTATTCAGACTGTGTGATAAATATATGTTTGATGAATAATAAAACATGTATTAAATCGGAAATCAAATTATTGAAACCTTTGAAATTAGATTTAAAACATTGCTCAACCAACTAACCTCGGTTTTAATGATTCTTTTGAGCTTCTGTGAAACTTAATTTTCTTTTACAAATGTTGGTAGTATTAAGCGACGGATGCTACTTGTAGCCGTGCATTTTTAACAATCATGACTCGACAACGACTCAATAACTTCTGTTTCGTCGTTAAAAAATAAATTAGATTCCAAATTCCATTATGAAATGTCGGGAAATGCGTTTAAATTTTAATAGCTACAACCTTACTAGCTACGTAGCGCCTATAACAAGCGCATTGTATTTAAGTTAAAGTAGATTAAATAATTTTTGTTTCTAGTAATCTAGTTAGTAGAGTAATTTTTTCCTTTTTTATTTTTATTGTCCTAAATAATTGTTCAAAGAAATTAAAATTAAATATTCTTTATAGTTTATATAAATATTCCCTTGTATTTTCCGAGTTTAATTTTGAAACTTTAATCCAGATAAATCCAAAAAAAAAATCAATGAAAATTATATATCAATTTTTTTAATTAAAATTTCTGTGAAGTTGATTTGTTCGTCTGCAGAATGTAAGTATTTAAAAACTGTTATTGAATATTACTTTCAATCAAATTTTTAAAATAAAAAATGATTGAATAATTTTCTTTTATAACTGTTAATGTATTTCCCATGCAATAAAACGACATTTTTAATAGGAATTATATTATGTATAAAACAAATATTGATTCTTAGATAATTTTTATTCATCGTAAAATTGCACGCAGTATCATTATCATATCATGTAATTTATACCGAGTCGACCATATTAAGTCATATTATATCGCAGTGTACAGGAATGAAAATGTTTTCGATAAAACAAAATGACCATTGATGACATGCGTATCTAATATAAGTAAATTAAATTATCCTTCCGATTACAATTTAATTTGTATATATATATTATGCATATGGTGCATGGAATGAAAGACGGTTGAACTATTACATGCATTCCAATTATGTTAATGAGATGGTCGTCTGCCGGTTGAAAAGTTTGAATACTCGCTATTCCGGTGGTGTATCAATTCTACATAATATATATTAATCATATTATGGTCACATATAATACATATATACCTAAAACAGTTTGTTTTCTGGGGCTGAGAAGTGATATTCCTATAGATAAATGTTTATGTTTTTACTCGGATTTTATTAACCAATATCCTTGTATATTGTACGACTGTACAAGTATAAAAAATAAATATATTACGGTCGAGGAGGCGATAATAAATTAATAAATGTCTTGTATCCCTACTCGGAACCTGTAAATAATATATAGACATATATATAGTTGTACTTGTGGCTGATATGCGTCTTACCTTCTTCGCAGAAATTCTAAAACATCAGAAAACGTGCGATGCGTATTTCGTCTTGGTTGGAACTCGGAAGTGACCGAAGCTTACAAACATAATATATGTGTAAAAGAGATAGTCGTCGCACTGCACAACGTTTTTATATTATCCGCATTCGTGGATGGTGATCTAGAATCGGTCGGCACGGCATTATAAATTTTCCCAATATTGGCTGAGGAACAATATTGTTATACCAGAGTCCTCTACAATATATTTACCATGGTATAAACCCAGCCTATACAGACCTATAGGCAAAGGCTGTCCGTATTGTACGCAGTAGGTACTCACGCAAACACAGGTTTGTACGATATTTTTGGTGTTTTTACGTTCGATCAGTTCTAAGAAACTACAGGTCCATTGCGCCACCTCAAATGTTTTCTTATATTCTATTTTCCGTCTCCGCACTTCAATGTTGTTTCGTGAGACAGATAATATAGATAATTAACTAGATTTGTATCTGATAATAACAGCCGAAACCGAAAACCGTCATTTTGGTCGAGGTCTCTGATGTGTTGTGTAATTATTCAACTCCCCTGTAATATTATAATATTATTGTTTAGTATTCATAATAACTATAAAACAAGTATAAATAATGAAAATATAAATATTTTTTTAATTTAAATAACGCTCTTATTGTAGTTTGGATTTTTGACCTTGAATATCTTTGTACAAGATTTTTTGTCATTACTTTTCTCAATACCATGTACACGATTACTATAAATTATAGGTATCCGCAGTTTCTCTGAAAAAGAGGCTGTAAATACGTTCCCCACTATTTATGTGTATTCTCCCTATAGTCGACAGACGCGCGATTATCGTTTTATTTTTGAGGTCGGTTCTACGAGTTATTTTCAATTAGTATCTACACTACCTACTTACGTCGGTCTTATGTGTAAATATACGTTTGTATTTAATAAATGGTTTATTAAATAATGTAATGTCAAATGTACACCGACCCCGTTCTAATCCTCCACACCGATAATGAATGAGTTCAGTGAGTATTGAGTATCCGTCGTCGGTGCCCTGGCAACCGTGTATGATATCACATATCGTTGTATATATATTATTAATGCTCTAGAATTATGTCTTTGAACATTTTATAAATTCAATTTGTAAAATAATTAGGAACGGCCTGTTAAAATTTAAAACGGTAAGTATCTAATATGTATTATACAATATTATTATAATATGCACATTTTACGTGCAGCATGTAAGTCCCTAACAAGTGTAAAAAACGAATATTATTTGAACTGCGCATTACCGACATATACCGACATATATATATATATAATATATTATATGTAGGTGCTCTAGCAACAGGCCGTCTGTTGATTCAACCTGTACGTGTATAATATCTGTTGAATATAATTTATTCGTAAATGTTCAAGGCGTGTGGTGGTTAACCCATCAACGACGTTATTTCTTTTAGGTGTCGATTTTTTCATAAGTCACGGGATTAGTCGATTTTGTGTTATTACAAAGGATCTGTGTATATATATATATAAGCTCGTCGCACTCTGTTTATTTGTCGTCGCTAGTGTTTAAGAAACTTTTGTGTAAACGGTCATTTGTTTAAAAGCTGCAAATCTTGAAAAAATATTCGTCGTGAAAGGAAAAAGGAAAAGAAAAAAAAAGAGACATTGTGTACCTACAAACTAAAAGTGCAAATATATCAAACTTCAATAGGAAAAGTTTGAATAGAAACGTTAATAAATATAAAGAAGAAGAAGGAAGAAAAAAAAATGTTTTCTGTTATGACAGTTTTCGGAGGACCCGCGTGAACAATACTTTTTTTTATTATTTTCTTTTTTTTTTTTTTTGCCGTTTGTCGACGGTTGCGGCGTCGTATTCGTTTAGTCCGACGGCGGCGGGTTTAAGCAACGCGTTTTCGTGCAGGGCTCGGAGGAAAGTTCGCGCCGTGTTGTGTTGTGTCGCGCATTATATATTACAATATTATACATATTTTTATCGCATTAATTGCGGACGCATTTGTTTTTGTTAATAACCTATTATCGTCACACTCACAAACACACGGACACGCACACATGTACACAAACACACACACACGTACCACAAGCACACGCACAGGACACACACACACACAAACACACGCACAAACACACGTACATTAACGCAAACACACACACAAACACTCCACATACACTTGCACACATCACGCGGAATCACCAGGTGGGTGTGCGGTGGCGGAGTGTTGAATATCCGTATGTACGTGTGTGTCCGCTCGTGTGCGTGTGCGCGCAAATAGGTACACGCCGCGGGCGGAGAGCGCCTCCCCGCCACCGATGGGCGTACCTGTGTGCTCGTCGCGCGGCGCATGCGCGCAGATCGGCGCGCCGTCGACGCCGCCGACCGCGACACATACACACACCGGACCCCGTTCGGGACGACGCCGTCGCGACCAGTGCGATCAGAGTCCGCATCAGTACCGGATCTTCTCCGCTACACTCCGACGCGCGCGCACACACCACTTTTTCTCTTTTTCGTCTTTTTTTATTTTATTCTTTCCCCTTTCGTTTCTCGTTTTCTGTCCACGCACGCAACAAACCCAACGGCTAGCCCTCGCACACACATTCAAACACACACACACCCACACACACACATGCAAGCAGACACACGTCAATAAACACAAACTATTCATCAGTCGCCCGCCGAAACCGTCGAACGCGTCCGCGACCACGAGACACTTCGGACGACAGGTGCGTGTTCTCAGCCGCGGGCTAATACACAGTATATTGCACGGTTTCCACGGCACGTCCCGATATAATTAACGTTGTTGACGACATCGTCGTATCATCAAACGTCTGCGCGCGAGTTCACAGCGCGACATCCTGACAGCCGCAGACCCAGACGCCGATGCGATCGTCCGGTTGACCGGCCGGTCTAGTCTCACGCGAACCCGACGTTGCCGCCGCCGCCGCCACCGTGTTTGCCGCCCGGCGGGCCCCGGTCGACGCGCCATCAGCAATCACGTACTGCTACACGTACCCGGGGGCACTGCACGTAGCCGGAGAGCAACAGCCGCCGCCGTTGCGGACTTGTTGCGCGCACTGTTGCTCGCCCGCCGCCGCCTGCACCACTGCCGCCGCCACCGCCGCCGTCACAGCCACAGCATACCACCACGTATATCAGCATCAGCCGCAGCCGCCGCAACCGCAACCGTTGCATCAGTATCAGTTGGCCGTCGCCGTGACGCCCCAACCCAAGACGCCGCACGTTGGTGGCCAGCTGTATCACTTGCAGGCCAACAACACGTATCACCACCCGCCGCTGCAGCTAGCTTCAGCGACCGGCGCCACAGTACGCGGAATCCGTCACGACGGCACCACCGACGGCCACTATCGCCACGCCGGCAGCGGACGCCGTGCAGGACGACGTGGAAATGGTGAGTGTCCGCGGCGAGTGCATTATATATATATGTATAATGATATACTCGTATACAATATGCATTATAACATTTATCGGTTTGTTGTCGTTTTTACGCTCGTCGTGCTCGTTGACAAAACACCGTCAGTTGTCTGTCCGTCCGTTCGGCTCGCCCCGTCAATCACTTCCCCTCCACGGAAACGGGATTGTTTATGCTCCCGAGAGAAGTTTCGAAATCCCCAAACCGTCCCGTAATGTATATATATAAAGTATTATGCATAATGCGCGTAAGATTTACGACGTTGATATTAAAGCTTAATTTTGTGTTGTTTATTAGTTATCATTACTACTTACTCGATTATTGGAAATCGTTGCGCATTACATATAATGTACGTTTCGTACGCGCGTACACGCATTATATCGTATATGTATACATTTATATAAATTGGAAAATTTAGTTTGTTAGAGTTTACCGAAGTTTGCTTTGCGTTTGTTCGTTTAACTTACAGGATGCTGTCGGATATCATATTTTGCCGGATGATTGACGAGGAAATCCTTCTCTTTTAAATTCGTAAATATTTACTCGACGATGCTTTTTTTATTTTTCGTCGCTCGACCTCACAACGACTTGGTAGAACTGCGGTAACGTTTATATGTGTGTCCGACGTTCATGAATTTTGTATTTTCAATAAGTCCACGGAACTGCACTTTTGCGGCGGAATTGTAAAAACCGCACACACTCGGTCATCGTACATTTTTTATCACCCCGGAATCGACATTTCGATGTAAAACTGCTGCCGCTGCTGCTTTTGTATGGGAGTTTGAACATATTCTGCAGATCCCATCAATTTTATTTAATAGTACATTACGTATTATTATTATTGTGATATTTTGTTATTATACTATTATACATGCAAAAAAAAAAATTATTAGAAAATAAGTGATTTTTAATTCACATGTAGTCGGTTTTGATGTCAAACATATTATTGTTTTCGAGTTGATTCTTCCAAGACGTTCAAGGTTGATATATCTGTAAGAGTTGAAGATCGTCAATACAATATTGGACGTTTATGCTTTATTTAAAAGAAAAAAAAATGTTATCTGTATAGTAGAAATGGCACGATCACAATTCAATTGTTGTTATCAAAGCGATTATTTCGGTTTTATAGTTATTTCGTTATTAATTTAATATAACAATATAATGTTGTGGAAACGATGCCTCTGCGTCTTTTTGAAATTGAATTGAAATTCCACACCTTTTGAGAATGTTTGCGAAATAAAACTACGCGTAGAATAGTATATTCTCGTATTGTTGTTCGTTCAATATTTAATATTAAATCTCTTCGATTCTCATCGCGATTATTATCGCGTTCGTAAATAGTCTGTGGTCTATGTATTATTTATTATATATATATATATATGTGCAGTAACCCCCCGTGTTTCGTTTTTCGTTTATCTGACACAATTTAACTGGATCATTCTGTATATTGTATGATACAAATGTGCCGTTTGCTATCTCGAAAAGTGTCTTTGTAATGAATTGCTTGACTTGTGGTAGTAACATTGTTATCATATTATGTCATTATATAGGTGTACCTAATCAAACGGCGGCGTTGAGTAATCCTCTAGTCATACATATTTTCTAATGTCGTGCTCATATATTTTTTTAAATCACGTAATAATTTTGAGTTTGCAGGGATAGCGGCGAGGGTTGATCGGATAAGCGATAAACCGCTATATTTTATCATAATAATATTATATATCATGTAGGTTTAGTGTGAGGTCTGACAAATCACGTGTGGTGGGTGGTGCAGCGAGCTTAGTTAAAAAATTAGTTATAGTAAGTAGGTATATTACAAGTATATGGATGTAAAAAAAAATCGATGACGTGCATGTTGTTGACGTTTTTAAAATTAAAACGATTTCAGTTCACGGTGGCTGGGGTAAAATCGAATATACTCTGACGTCTCGGTCGGCAAGTCTCTTTTCAATAATAATAATTATTTTTATTTTGTATTTTACGTTTTTACGCCATTGATCCGTCACCAAATTTTTGAATAAAAATAAATCGTAGATATGAAATGCGTACTACACAAATTGCCATGTTATTACGATATTTGCAGCAGATACCAAATCTCCACCACCACCGTCGTCGTCATATAGTCGCCCGTTCATTTTGTTCCTTTACGCTCATAAGCCGTAATAATTTATATTATACGTCCATAGAATATTATATCTTTCCGAAACGCGCCGCACGAATTCAATTCGTCCTCGTCTTCGCCGTGACCGTCATCGCCGCCGCCGCTACTAGTACCACCGGCGGTTACCCATGTTCTCTACCGCATCCTCTAGATCGGCATACACATTACCGGGTAACCGGTAATTTTCGTCCGTACGTAATAAATAAATGTATAGTAAATATATATGTGTGTGTGTGTGTGTGTGTGTGTGTGTGCGCGAGTACTTGTGTACTTGCACGGTGTAATTTTCTACGACAACGGTCGATGGTCATTACGTGCGGCGATGGTTACTCTCGCGTGTCTCTCGGGACCGCGGGAATCTCCACCTTACCCGGCATGCCTTCGGTCGGTACTCCGAATCCGGTGGTAGTAGTGCCGATGGTGGTGGTAGGGGTGCAGGTGAAGGAGGGTTCGGTGTTTAATGTTAATCTGCTCGAGATCACGGCCGTCCGATGCCTCGTGATATTCCCCCGCCTAGACTCGACCGTCTACTTAGACGGCGGCTACAAACGCGCCAAGGTGAACGCGCGCACAAAGTGTGTGCCCCACCCCACCCCTCACCATCGTCGCGTTCGGCCACTTCCATATATTTCATTCTGGGTTTTTGTTTTTTTTTTCCTATTCTTTTCTAGTGTACGCCCACCAATCGTAATAATAGTAGTTGCGAGAGATAATAGTTTTTGGTAATATATATCTAAAAAATTATATATATTATGTATGTTAAAGCGGTAAGTATAGTAGTAGGTTGGTACTTGTATCCGTTCAAAATTAAAAAATTACATAAAAAAACATTCCAAAAATCACATGAATACACAAAATAATTCCTATGTACGAGCATGTATGAATTAGTTAGGTATATGTGTGTGTTTAATTCCGATTGTATCGTGAAAAACGCGATTCGACGTTTTTCATAGTTTTTGTTTTGAAACGTTGATTATCCGCTAAATTGTTTACCTATCTTCACCATTTGTGAATAATGCATAATATTATATATTATATTTTCACTGTGCGCTTACACTTTCAGAATTAATAATATCTAAACAATAAATTATTATCGGGTATCTAAATATACCAAATTGCCTACCTTTTAACTGTATCGAGTCTCAGCAGTATACATAGTTTGACTAATATTTTTGGATTGTTTATATTACTATACTACTATATATGTATCATTATTGTGACTGGTTTAGGAAATTTTTTTTTGGAATAAGTGCATATTTTTTAAATAAATAATAATATTGCCATTGTGAAACAACGTTCAGTATAATAAACTCCTGTAAATCATGTTTTATAAAAATTTTGTTACGTCATATTTTTTATTGTTTGTACATCATTTTATATTAATTAAAAATATCCATCGCATAATTATTTAATCCATATACTCTCCAATGTTGTTTAAATACATAACATTTACATTTTTAAACAATGAGTCGTTAAAGTTATGAATGAGCTCTAATTAAGTTATTGAATTCAATGCCTACAGTAGTATAATAATAATGGTATGTTATATTTTATTGTGTAACTTGGGCTGGATCGCACGAAAATAATAAAATTTGTTTTCCTTATATTACTTGTTGGTAAAGATAGTATTTATTTATAGCTATAAAACATGGTAAGACTTGTATAACTTGAAATGTCAATTTCACTAAAAACAGTAAGGTTAATTAGAAATTATAACTTTGTATAACTCGTTACATGTTTTCTTCGGATTGAATATAGTGCACCTACCAATTTTCAAATAATTATATTAATTAACGAATCCGAAAAGTACTGATAAGTACATCAAATAAAATAATAAAGTGCTATTTTTTTTTTTCATAAACAAACCAGTCGTAAACATAATGCTTAATGTTATTATAATAATTATATGTATATTGTTAATTTTCAAATGCTCTTAACTTGCTTCAAAATTTAAAATTTAAAAAAGCTTAAACAAGGTTTTAGATAATGTTCATACCTTTAAATTTAATATTTTATCAATTCACTCCAATATTAAAAGTAACATAAATTATTTAGAACTTGACATTTTCTTTTATGCCATGATAAAGATGCGATTAAACTTTCGGGTACGACATGCTCTTAAATGATTATTATATTGATTCAAATGTTTTCTTTTTGTTTATATTAATATTAATTACTCATTAATCACTACTAGTATATAAGATACTATAGTAATTGATATGAGATATACCTAAAAATGGTAAAATGGACAACAATAATGCATTTTAATATGCCACAAAAATAATTGTAGAGGTTTATTAAATATTATTTTATGATTTAAGAGACATATTATATTATAGTACATTTGAACTTATAAAAATCGAATGACCAAACTACATCGTATGAAATTGTATTTATTGGACGTATTTGTTTGTTGGATTAAACTACGATTGAACTTGACAATATATTTTTTTTAAACTAATACGAATTACCATCTTTGTGAGAATATGCAGATATTATGTATAGTTGTACAGAGACAACTTTGGGAAATTATAGTTATCAAATAATTATTTTTATTGTGTTGAATTTTGAATTGTGTGTCGTGTTGTATATACGTACCAAATGTGGCATGTATTATATTTAAATTGTATGATAATAAATAATTTGTTCAATCGTTTCATCATATTCTAAATGAAATATTGGCACCCTGGATAATTTAGTGCTTTTAAACAAAACTTTAATTTCATAAACGAACAATATTTTATTTGTTTTTATATTAACGAGTAAGGTTCTTTGATGTAAACCACTAGATATCCGTTATAGAAATAAGCAGACTGAGTAAGATTAGTACAAATACAAGCTTTTTTTCAAATATTTGTTGCCGAGTTGTTGAAAGTGCCAACAATTTTTAATGCGTTTATGTTAATAATCTTGTTTAAGATCATACGTTGAATTATGTGTATTATACAAATCGATTAATGTTGAGTGTCGTTTATACTAGTTTTTTCCAATATCATATACTTATCAAATTTGCAGCGACCACTGATCCCAAATATTTGTGAATGCCCACGACCCGTTCCAAACCAATCTTAATCTAGTTTTTCACACTACTAAAACTCGTTTCCATATATTACCCTCGAGGCTTGGTCCGCCCAGAAATATAATAGTCATACGCGCACGGCTGCGGTGGAGGTTATGACTTTTTGTACGGTTAATACGACTTACGAATTACTTACTCGTAATAGGTATTTTTATTTGAAATTCTGTTCTTATGGCTATACATATTTATTCTTCGTACTTCACGGGATTGCCTATCTATTAAAATAAATGCATGTCATGAGAGTATAGAAAATAATTTAAGTTTTAGTGACTAAACGTTCCCTGTGATCGTGTTTTGACTTTTAACCACTGATTTTTAAATGTTAGGACGAGCACACGCGACATGCCCTGCTCAAGTCTAAAACAATTTCATACTATACTAAACGTAATGATATGATTTTCAATTAATATGATTACGGCGGGCGGTCTGCAGTGCTGGTGCTCGCAGTTGACGAAAGAAACCAATTTTCGATTTCCCGGTCATTTTTCCTCGCCACACGTTATTATATTATTATTATCACGGAGATTGCAGGCAAGCGGTGCGGGGGCAATAACTCAAACGACCGTGATGATGAGAGGGGGGAGTGGAGAGTATTAAATCAAAAATAGCGGTGAACCCGGAAAACTCTCGCTTAGATGTATTAATAACGGCCGTTTATTATTTTGATATTTTTCGATTAAAAATGCCGTACACGGTGGCTGTAAATCAGCGGAGGAAAGCCCGCCAAAAACCGGTTGACAGGAATGCGGGACCGCCGCCGTCGAGCATAGGTCATGGATTTAATAAAATAGCGGCCGAGTCGGTTGTTGTCACATGGTTGTGCAGCGCTGCATTACTATACGGTTAACTCCTAGAACGCATGTGCATTATTATAATTGGTGCGGCACAATAATAAAGAATCATATTATTTTATAGTATAGTTTGTGTGTACCCACGAGTCTACATTATTGTTGATATCACTGTGTGCATAATTGGGCTCGTTTCGGTCAGTGACGACGTGTCGATGCTCTACGTTTGATCTCGTCCATGTATTACGGTGCGGTTTTCGGGGGGGGGGGGGAAATAAAAATGTGCGTGGAAAAAAGGCTGTTCCCGCCAAACCTAATAACGACGGTCTCGTACGCCGTGTGCGCTCGTCATAGACGCATTGATAATACGATTTTTTTTTCGTCGATCATTTTATTCCGTTCCCTTCCAATTGTGTGTACACGAATGTATACAACATTCGTGTACGAACCGTGCGACCGACCGCGCGCACCCCCCCGCACTCTCTGATGAATGGTGGTGGCTGCCGTGTAACGAATGTTGCGGCGGCGACGGTGCGACGTGCCTTGACCAGTCGTCGTCGTCGTTGTCTTCCACGCATAAAGACCGGTTCCCGGGCCCGGCGCAGTCAAGGTGAACCGGTCAATAGCCCCGGCTTGGAGGTCCTTGACTCTCCTCCGCGCGGCACTGGCGGCGGCGGGGTCGTTCCAGAGAGAATATAATCACTTTCTTCAACAACAGAGTAAAAAAAAAAAAACATAAAAAAATAAGATGCCGTCGTTTTTTATTATTATTTTTTTATATCCTCCCCACCGCCCCCACTCGCCACTACTTCCTGACTCCCCCGATGGAAATATGCGCCGAGCGATGACTCATACACAAAACGCGTGCTATTCGTGTATACATGTATATATATATATATTTATGTATCATACATACCTATACCGTGTGAGAATATCGTTTTTTCGATCGTCGAACGTCGTTGGCGACGGTCGATGATAAATCCAATGACAATCACGTGCCCTAGATATGACAGTCGCGTGTATTTCGCGGGGGCGAAACTTTGCTGACTGCTACGCGCTTAAATATTATGGGTTGGTTTATACCGACCCGCAGCGTAGTACGACTGGGACGAAGCAGGACTCGTCTTAGTTGCAGTCACCAACGTCGTCGTTAACGTCTTCACGGAATCGTGATCTCCTCGTGCGTATTTACATCATTTATTATTATTGTTATTATTGTTGTAGTTTCATGGTGGCGGCAACAAACGGCCTCCCACCTCTTACCCGTTCTCCTAAACTTTGCCGTGTACAATTTTAGTTGTCCACGACGTACCTATACTGGCGTATCTATATTATAATACCTACGTGCGCGTCTGCGTGTAATTTTTTTCTTTCCCATCCAAACTATAATACATAATACCTTCTTGTATTACTCCGCGCGCGCAGGACAAAGAACTTCCAAGTCACGGATTCCTGACCGGGCACCGGTCCGTGACTGCTGCCGGTACGACGACCATCGACTCTTCGCAGTCAATGTATTTCTCTCCCCCACTCACCGCTGCCCACGTTATTATTATTGTTGTTGTCGTCATCGTTGCTGTATTCTCGCCGCCACAATTAAACGTAACTAGATGTGTGATAATGCGAGTCCGTCACCACCGCGCGCGAGAATGCGTTAGTTTGTCGTTCGACGTTATCTCGGTTCCTTATCATCGTTTGTATAGGTTCGCGTGAGCGGATTTTCGATAATTCTCGGACCGTTGTCTTTCGGAATTCGTCGGTGTTGTCTCTCGTTATGATTATAGTATACAATAATATTATTTTCGTATAGTATTATTTTTTATTCTCAAGCATTCGAACGTCTCAGCAATATTACAAAACATATTAAGATAACGTCTATACACGCATTCGTCATGTATATATAATATATATCAGACATATTATCGTAAATAACACACTAAACAGTAAATTTACTTTTAGCATTACCAATACGATTGTGTTGTTTTTAATATCATAATATCATAGTAAATTTATCTATTAATATTAAACTCAAAATCTAACGTCCTGAGTCTACCGTAGGTATTATTAAAAAGAAAAGGAAAAAAAAATATTTTAATTGTAAATCGAGCTTGTTTTTAGCAATGCGATGGCTCTGTTAACCATTGTCTTTATATAAAATATATGTAGTTTATTTTTTAGTTTATCAATTGAATATTATTATTATGATAAAATATATTGTTTTAAAGTCTATATGTTGTGTTTCATATCACGACTTAACCATATATATTCATATTAATATATTAATCATACATATTTTATATTTTTGTGTCAATTTTTCGATATGTTTCATTTTCTGTTTCACGATTGTATTTTAACGTCAGAGTGCAATAGTAGATATTTAAGTGTAAAAGTATATTTCACTAGTTTTTATTTAAGATTATGTTGTTTCCATTTTGACGCGGTGCTCTTGCGTGTTTCTTTCGTTTTAATCAACTTGATGTGTTTTTATTTAACACGAAAATACTTTTTTTTTTTTTACTTTACGTTACTTTGTTATCTTTAAATATCGATGTAAATACTTATATCAATTGGCACGGGTAACGGCTGTAAGACAACCATTGAACATGGATTTATATCATTTATAAATGTGTACTTGCAGAGTCCCATAAAAAGCGCCTAACGATGTTTTATGGGTGTTGAAAAAAAAACTCGTAACGCCACATTGTGTGTTCCTATATAGTTTGTGGTGGTATACCTTTTCAAATCAAATTTTATATTAATACTTCGAATGACTAATAAATATAAATCATTCGAGGTATTTTACTGTGAGCATATAACGAGCCGCTTGTATACTATGTTCGTATACTTATTTCACATTACAGCCATGCCAAATCCAGCTTATTCACGTCTTTCCAACGATTTATAACTCTATATATGTGATTGATTTGAATCTTATACATTATCCTGCGATCCCTGCGGTGACCGGGTGTCCCGACCGTTGAACCGTTTCCCTGCGTCTAAAATACAAATTTTAATTTTACCGCCTAGCTCGCTCTCGTGTGTAGTAAAACTCAGTCGACATCTATTATAATATTGTGTAGGTACAGTAAATGTGTATATGTTGGTATGTATGTAAGTATGTATGCATTTATGTATATTGTATTTGTATTTATACATATAGATATAATAGAGTGAGAGGTGACGATACGAGAAAGTGCTACTACCACTATGACGGTGATGGCGATAGGGTTGGATTTAACATGAATATGTTATTGTGTGCCCGACTCGTCTGCAGGTCGTCTACACCGAATTGGATAGGGCGTGGAATGAAATGGTTTGTGGGAGTCATGTAAGTGCGGGGTGGAAGAGCACGTTAAATTAATGAACCCCACCATCGCCTCAACCACCTCCGACGATGACGATGACGAAGATGGTAGTGGAAAGAGAGGAGTGGGCAAGTCGTGTAGGGATAATGGCGCTGTCACTCGGCCGTATCATTAGACACGTCGTGCGACGTCAATGCGACGTATAAATTGTATATATACATATATTTATATATTATATATAATATAAGTACATATACATACACACGCCACAGACATGCATTGAACTCCCCTTATGTAGGTTTGTAGGGGAGGGTTAGAGAGGTAGCGTGAGTTCTATAGAACAGCAATAGCAATAGACAATCACCCTACATAGGACTACTGTGCACAGTGTGCCGAAATCAGAAAATTTTAAAACGCGTCGTCCAAATGTACTAATGACCTGCGAGTAGGTAATATTACAGTAACAATAATAAAAAAAAACTCTTTTCTGTTTGTTAATATCTATGTTAAATACATACATTGTATAATTATATATTATAATATACACTCGTGTGAGTTCCTATAGGTACCATCAATAACCATGGTATTTGTATTTATATATGTATATATTATATTTATATGGACAAGGGGGGTCACCGGTGCCATCGGCCTGCCGGGCTTAGAGTAGGGCCGTTAAGGTATCTAGCATCACCTGAGACCTCTATGTTCAACGATTTATATCCCTTACGAACGGCCCCGCCGGTGATCGTAGACCGTGGTGGTAGAGTGGGGAGGTATCGGTAGGGAACCGCTTGTTTATTACCAGTATCACCCTGATCGCCCCAACGTTTCCATAATAATAACAATAATTATTATTCATTGGTTCGGCTGCGGTCAGTTTTTTATACGAACCTCCCCTGCTATCCAACTCTGGTACCCCCTCACCCTTTGTCTCATCCTATCTTTGTAGTCTCCTCTCTCGGTGCGTGCGTTATACGACCCTTTATATACGTTTTAAAGTGCGTGCGTATATGCTTTATATTATGTACATATGATTTCCCCTTCTACCCTAAATATATATATGTATATAAATTCGATACGTTTTCGTATAATCTAAAAGATGAAATATCTTTTTCGATACGTTGCAATGTAATGTGATTTTGTTGCTGTGTTGAGAGGAGAATGCGATTCAAGAAAAACACCTCCATGTGTACCCTTAAAGCCACCTATACCTGTATAAGTATACCCTCTAAAATTGTAGTATTATTTTGCGACTGTTTGAACAAATGTAGTATATACACTCACCTGACACATACATAGGTTCTCTTGCGGTCCTTTGTTTGAAGATTTCAATTTATTAATAATTATCCGATCAACAACTTTGTTTGGTTACTCTGTCCATCCTCAAACTTAAGTTTTAGTTGTTTATTATTGTATAACTATAGATTGATATAAATTAAAAAAAAAAAAAATGGCGATAATAGTGATGGTAGAGCGATAGTAAATATTTTCAAAATGAATTTGCTATTTGTGAAGCAATTGACGAGACAACAGGATTCGGAAAAAATAAAGTAAATATTTTGTGGTATGTCTCAATCTGTATGCTTTAAAAGGATGATTGGAGAAAGGTTTCCGAAAAATGTACAATATATTTTTATTAATCCACTTTCATGTGTCCATCGCTATCGCACGTCGATCTGTAGGATACGTCGAATTACCTTCAATTTGTATCGACATAGCATCACCACTGTATAATCACCCTTGTACTCGGTTCGCTCTATTAAACACGTTTCATGTGCGTGCGTATACATGGACAATCAGCGTTAATGACTTGTTGATCCTTGTCGACGGTTCCAATGTGCTTACTGTATATTACATAACTGTGTTTATGTTGGCTTACGTATTCGCGCTCTGCCGCTCGCAGCACCGGAAGAAACGTCGGAAATCTTATAGAGGGTTATTCAGTTTGAATTAGACCGGAAATGCTACTCAGGATTTGTGGATGAAGATGGAACGTAGGTATATAGATGTACGTAGGTCACCCAGTAGAGGTGGGAGTGAAGAGATTTTGCCGTCGAAGACGTTTTGCGAAATGAACAATAATATATATATTTATATGTATAAATGTATTTGTAAACGAATTACGTAATACATGTGTATGGGAATACCTCGCCGCTTGCGCACACTTACGTCGAATCCCTAAAGGACTCGAGATACACGGAAATTAGTGTTTTTATATGCGCGCGTACGACCTGCGTTTCCAGTGGAGTGTTGCAGTTGCCCAACTGTGATAAAATATCGACTAATCGTTAAAAAGTTTAAACGTTAAAAACTTTTGAACTTTGTTTAAAACAGAAAAATTACTTTATTTTATCCTCACCGTCGAGCATTTGTGTATTTTTAACAATCGAAACTACCGTTATAGTGTTGAGGTTGTGTCGCTGTTGTTTCGTTTACATGATGGGGTACCTATGTTTCGTGTTTTATTATCATTTTGTCGTCGGAACAATATTGTAATATTTTACTCGGCGTTCGTTTAGTGCAATAATAATAAAAAAAAAAAACAAAATACGTCATTGTACACTGTGCATTCAATTTTTCCATCTCGGTTTTTTTGTAGCTTTTTCATCGTTTTACGACTATGCATAATTAATAATATTATATCGTATTGGCATATCACGCGCGGGCGCACGCTTGTTTGAATAGTAGTTCTAATCGTCAAACTCGCGTATAGCGTTCCGTCAAAGTTTCTCGGTCATCAAATTGAACGTTAGATTCAATTCAAATGTAATTATATACGCCTTGCCCGAGTTGTATAATAGTTAAGTCAAACAGTCAAGTTATTAACTCGATAAACTGAACACGATGCATACTCGGTGCTAATACGTGGCAAGATTTAACCGCGAGGCCGCCGTATAATCTCATTTCCCATGTGTTATTCCGTCCGTGGGATGCTTTCGCGATGCTAGTACGTACGTGTACATGCAGGTATGTTGAGAAAGACGTATTTATAAATTCGTTCAAAATCACAGTTATTATTAACAAAAGTTTACGTACGCATTTGCGTACTGTATTATATTGCGCGCCTTTCATGTTTATTTAGCGAAGACGCATCATACCGTCGTACAGACATAAAACGCACACTCTATAAAATAGCATTTGTTATGTGTTAGCCACATAACAATATGATTGTAACTGTTCTTCTCTTACATACAAAATGAACTCGTGCGTAGTAAAACATTTAGTTATGCGTATAATATCCTCATCTAACGTTGTCGAAAGCCACTCTGTGTCTATGTAAAGCAGCTAGCTCTTAGGACTACATCATACAATGAGAGACACAACTACCCCGACCAATACCGCAGATGTATACATTTCAGTTACAGTTTCTACATTATCGGACTTCGCGTGAATTATCCCTTTGATTCCGTATTCAGTAGAATACAATATTTGAGCGATGTTTAAATATAGATATGTATCATGCACTTATAAACATTTAGGTAATTTATATTCAAGTCAATATCTGTTTTCATCCAAACGGTAAATGAACTTGAAGTTTTAATGTATGCACATACCTATATAATAATGTTGTTTGAAGATAATGATACCACACACTATATATTATATATTTACATCCGAACTACGAACTATGCATGTTTACGTTTAATCGTATGTAAGTATATAATATATATGATGGCATTATTCTTAAACCGTTCAAAACCGTATAACAACAATAGTCATAATACATAAGTATATGTATTGCTGGTTCATTCTTTTAATACAAGACATTCATTGTTCCTAAGAATATTAATGGTATTGAAAATATATTTTTTTTCACAGATTTTAATTCATTATTAAACAAAATTTTTAATGAAAAGATTAAAAATGTACTATTTATACGTACAAAAATTGAATACAAACCGAGGTTAGTTTGGTAGCTGTAAATATTCACAATTTTGATTACTGAAATGGAGTGACACATAGGATACCACACAAATTGTTGTTCAACTATTCTAAAATAACGAATAACCTACGTTATGGCAATCACCTGGACCCTGTATATAATATAGTCGTGATGTCGGTTGTTTAGGATTTTTTTTATGCTTCGCGAGTTTTTATTGTTTTTCTTGTGAGATTTTCAATTCACATAACGTTCACAACTTTTTACACAATATAATCGACCGATTGTAGTAGTTTAACTACAGTAGTACTCGACTGCTGACGAGGTTCTTTTTATTTTATTTTTCTTCTTTTCTTTTCTTCAATACTACGTAAACACGGGCAATCAGACGGAAGTCCCATTATAAATACAAAAATGTCGTGTTGTGCGTGGAGTCCGTTTTTATTTCTGGAATTGTATAATGTTTTTTAATCTTATTTAAACGTATATTTAGAAAAAGCTTTTATTATATATTACCGCGTCTTGCAGTACGTGTGGAGAAGAATTGAAAGTCGTATATTATTTGATAGAATATAGTATATTGTGTATATTTATGACTGTTGTTGGTATGCATTATGTATATATAAACCTACTATATTATATACGCATCTTTTCTGCGTCGGAGTTTTATCCATATAAATATATATACATCAACTCGTTTGAAATTTAGATCTTTTTGGTATTTTTTTCTTATTATAAATAATTTGTATTATGGGCACGATACTGATAAGGAAAAAAAATCATGATCGTAATAACATTTTACGCTTAATTCGTGTATAATCGCGTTTTATCAAGAAAAATGTGCACTGTAGCAGTGCGTACTTCACACAAAGTTATGCCAAAGCGGGATGCGTCGAAAAAGATTCTGATATAATTGCTAGGGGAACAGGCGCGTAGATCGTCGTAGTAAATATATATTTAATATATTTGTGTTTGTACAGTTTTATATATTATTTTTCTCCCCGTCCATAGTCGGTCGAGAGATGTTCGGCCCTCAAAAGGATTCTGAAACTAACAAAAAGACGGTATTTTTCAAAGAAACGTTTTGTTATGTACGTTTCTCTCAATTCGGAGTAAACCAATTAATAAGCGTATAAAAAAATATCGTCGACTTGTTTTCGTTTTATTATATACAACAGCATAAATGTTTTTTCACAAATCAAATACAATCATTTTTGTCTCTTTTTATATACATATTTACACATTTTTTTTTACTTTTATTTTAAATCCTGCATATTTTCATTTCGTCCTTTGTGATCAGTTTTTAGATTTTTTCGGTTATCCGGGTTCTGCAATATGGTCTCTGTACACGTGTGCAAAGAGCTTTCTTCAGGCTATACCCAGGCTATACTCCTAGCGTTTTAAACCTTCATCATACTCGTCACCTGAATGTGATGTTGATTCAATTGATTCCAAAACGAATTACTGGTCTCGATCGTCTTTGTACTATAAATTTCCATTGAAGAATATTTTACATACGACCATAATCTATATGTGCGTCTGACGGCCAGTGTAGTTGTTAATATCATATTGTTTATTTCAGCCATTAACTAAGTTTTAGGACTATATGTTGATTACTATTTTAAGAGATTATACCTGTTGTCTCAAAATAACATATTTTCTTTATACTAATTTTGTCTAATGCGAAATTACTTTTATATTTTATTATTATTATCATTATTTTTTATAAAACCTAACCAATTGGATCACCAACCTATATTTGGCTTATATAAACATGGCTTTGATAGATTTTGCGCTTTCTGAGATTAGTGAGCATTAACAAGCACATAATAATTTATACATACATATTTCATGTATAAAATATGTAGGATACTGTGGGAAAAAATTAATATACAATAGAAATTTTAAACGTAAATGGCAATTTAAATACAGTATTCTTGTGCGAGTGTAGGTGTATGGGTGTGACGTGACAATTTTTTTTATCGCCGTTTGTATGCGTTATTTTTCTAGTTTTATGGTTAAACGACGAGACACAAAGAGCGCTCATACATACACATATATACACGGTTAGTATCCTCCCCTGTGATTTGGCATTACTATTACGCGCTGCCACGGAAAAACGGTTACATCCGGCTTTATGATGGCATACTTATATATATATATGTACATTGCACATACGCTTCACGTATATATGCGAAAGCATGATGGTGCGGTGTAGAAGAACGTAGAGGAAAATAAAATAAATTTGCCGGCGATTTGTTTCCTCTTTTCTTTCTTCCCTCTTCCATCGCGATCGTGGTCCCAGCACGATTTGTATATTACGTAACTTCTATAAATGTTTATATATATATATATATATGTATGTGTGTGTGTGTGTGTTTATCCACGAAAGTGTGCTTGCAAATACGCGTGTTTACAAAAAATTTCTTGTGCATATTTTATTTTCAGCGGACGGGGAAGACCTCTTTTGGTATACGTGTCGCACGCCTATTATTATATTATGATGTACTTCGCCTCTCGTGATAACTCATTTTGTGTTCTTTACGCACCCACAACTTAATGTGCGTTTAACATAATTTGCATTGCACGCGTGAACCATACTGTAGAACTGCAAGTTAACGAAAAGTTCTTGTGGTGAAAGAGAGATTTTATAGTTATAAGATAAGAATGGGTCATGATTGTAAAATTCTAGAAGGCTGTTGCTGATACAAATATGCTCGGTATGTGACGTTTCGTGTGTTTTTAAAATTAATTTATATTATAATAGGTAGGTTAGTAAGTAGTACGTATTATATGTTATAATTGTATCTATTTCCCGCACAGTATGATATTAATAATATAACCGTGGTGTTGTATACAAAGTTTTCTATTATATAGCGTTCTTCTATGGAATCTAGATTATCGTCGATCGTATAACAATAACGTATTATAATTTTCGTTACTATCTATATTATTATACTATAATATAAACAAAAATGAGATGACTGTATGGCGATGTATCAGTACCACTATATATAACGGGTTATCGCTTTTACGAGTGAAAATACCCTCAATTTAGTTAGTTCCTTATTTTTTTTTTTATCATATTTAACCGATGACTCGCGTCGTTGTACATCCTCTGAGTATTATGATAGAGTTTACACCTATCTTACCAATACAATATAAATATGCGTGAATGTATTTTGTGCGTTTCAGAGACGGTTTAAGGATGTAAGGAAAATAAAAACGTAGCGATTCCCCGACAGGTGTAATATGATTGATAGACCGCGGATTAAAATATATAATGGATACTCGTGGCTGCGTGTACGGAACGCATTCGATTTGACGAGGAAAAAATTCACTTTTCAAAATACGTTCATGTATTATTCAAAAGCCTAAAAAATACTCGTCTAACGTAAATGTTGCTGCTGAATGCCTAACGCCGTGTAAGAATATACACGGTATTGTTTTACAAATAATAAAAAAAAAAAAAAACGTACGCGAACACCCACTCATATATGCGTTCTTGTGCATTTAAGGAAAAGGAAAGAGAAGGTAGCGTATATACACCCCCGTGAAATGGTATATAAACAAAGGGCGAATAAAACGAGGCGAAAAGCACTTTGTGACTGGCTGTAAATAATAAATGTGCCGGATTTCCTGGATTATGCGTCGAATTCTCCGAGGAGGAAATTAGCTTTTACCAAATTCTGAATTTTTACTCCTTTCGAGAGGCGTGGGGAGGTGAAGAGCACCCAAGCAGTGCCGAACCCCTGTGGTGGTTTCGTGAAATCGTGCACGACACTGGAAGAAAAACGTCGTATATTTATAAATATATTCTTATTTCACCACATTATAACATAGTAATATATTCATGTATATTATTATATAAGTATATTTATATATATATATATATACATATTGCATGTGTATGATGTGTACTTATCCGCGCGCGATAACGATCAAAGTGTGCACGTTTAATACGCGTGCGAGTTTTTAATAAAATCACGTACGAAATCCCTAGAAATAATGGTTAAAGACGATATACTAGATTAAATGGAAATTTGTACGTATATATATGATACGCTAGTGATAAATTGATCTCGCAGTAAATTTGATATTTTTTCAAACATTTCGGGTCAATACCCTTGATATCTATTATGTTAGAGTATTATTATTTATTGTATACTCGAATCCTCATGTAATAAATGTAGCTTCATATTATTTTACGATATAATGCACCTCGCAGTTGCTTGCGTTTCACCTATAGTTGTATATAATATAATGTGATGTTACTTATATTTGTTTTCGTTAACTAAATAGATTCACATAACTTACAGAAGGTATGTCACATTAGATTTACCGACGTAAGATGATGAGCTCTAAAAAGCGCGTTGTGCTTTCATACATATTATATTTATCGTCGACAAAAACTCAAGTCGAGATCGAACGTGTCGATCGTATTGATTTTTTTTGTTTTGTAAAATCACAATTTTTAAAAAATGACATGATTTATAAATATATATATATTTGTATGTACTATGTATATGTATCATGTACAGTAGTTGATCTATTTTTTAGGATTCTATTCGAATTGCTAGACGGATTGCACTGTCACACGAACATTATTTTTCAGTAGTATCGTTGTTGCTTCGACCATCGTGTAATGTATTTTTATAAATTTTTTGTTGAAATCCAACAGGATTCGGACGACCAGACCTCCCCACGGAGACATGGATCAGACCACCGTCCCCTTATTTACTTTGCGGCATCGAGATAAGTTTTTTTTTTTTTTTTACCTCAGCGGAGTTCGTTCGACATTTATTTTTTCTCTACGCCTCGTTTTGCCGAAACGACGAAAATCAATTTCGGGTATGTGCGCCGTCGGGGAATAGAACGAATACGCCACCCGTGTCTTGCCGGCCGATTTATCACTGTATACCGATTTACTATAAAATAAATTTTATATATATTTTACTCTTTGACGATGAACATACGACAAAGCCGATAGATTCTTTACTTTTATTTATTTACTTACTTATATTTATTTTGCACCGAGTCCGGTGTATATATGGATATAAATATTATTATTATACTCGTATATAGGGGAAAGGGGAATTAGGTTTCCATATGGCTTTGACATATTATGGTTTTGTGCGCGTCATACTGTACACACACTCGTTGGGAGGTAAAAAAAAAATGGAAATAAATAACGAGGGTTTTTATCTTCCAAGACTGGCTCTGCCGGGAATCGGCTTAACCGTCTCTGCCTTCGTCCGGTCTTTGGCCAGAGTAATCGTAAAGACGGATCGAACAATTTTTTCGAACAAAGCACTCGAATTCTGCCACTCATATATATATATTTATGTGAATAATGTCGTATTTATACTTTAAGATTATACCGTTCCGTTTGCCCGCCCTGCAAAGTCCTTGGACGGCGCTCCGTGTAGGCAATTCAATGGCATCACCGTCTTTGATCTAATACTTTCCATATTATACTATTATACTTCGTATGGGATGACGGCGGCTGTTCATTCTGAAAAAGATCATCCCCGTCGTTACGTAATTTTGGTTTGTGTTATTTTCTCCGATATATGAAACAACCGATAGTACTACCGGGAAACGCGATTTTGCACATATATTGATTTGATTATATATCCTGTACTACAGGGATATATGCGTATATGTACTGTCAACCGACGACAACCTCATTCGTATAACATAAATTATAATATATTCAAATTGTCTGACAATAATGTCGGTTTTATGATTTTTTGTTATACTATTATTATAGTTGGTGGTGCAGTTTACGTGCAAATATATTTTTTCGCTTGATATGGGTTTAATTTTTAACGCGTTGACTGCAGTCCTCTACGTTTACCCAAGAGCACGATCTTACGAAAACTTGAAAGCTGTAATTAGTATGTGTTCAGATATAACTATATAAGTTTATAATTTCTGCACTTAAAAAACCGGATAAATAAAACCATGAAGCTTCAAATACCCTGATATTACAATAATTTCACATAAATAGGTACAACATATGTACTGGATTGTTGGTGTATCATCATACGATTATGCATACGATGCATACGATCGTATCTAATATTATAATGAGATATAATAACGGTTTGTTGCTCCAGAACAGTCGCTTTTGACTTTAACGGACGTGCTTAAGGAAGACAATTTGAAGACAAAAATTAGTTCGTAGGATATATATACACTCCAATAAGTCATGTGCATATTATGATGTACCGTTCAATGAAAAAATTATACTATATGATTGTTGTTTCGCACAGAAAATGAAAATTGCCTAAGGTCAGATTTGTCATGTATATTATTAATAATACATATATATATATATATATTATGTATGTACGTTTTGTTATTGTTATCGCCGAGAAGGACGGCGAATTATTTACGGACACTTGTTCGAATCAAGGTCTATCCGTCATCGGTTCATTATCACGGATCGCCGAGCATCTTTCCGATACCAATCTTTATGCTTCGCTGAATCCGAAATCGGTGTTCGAGCGTGTCACGACCACTGTGGCGGCGACATCTATTATTATATATATATCAAGAAAGAGATTCAAAAATATCCCAAAACGTTCACACAAATCTTTTTTTGTTGTTCTACCGCATTTGTTTGAACGTAAATCGTGAACGCGGATTGATATTTGTATTGTCTGACCACATATAAGAAGAATATAATAATAATTATGAATTGCATCACACACAAACTAAAATTGCAGTTGTAATATATAATAATAAAGTACTATTGCAAAACATTTTTCTTATTTCGTGTCAATCGAATTATAATATTTATAAGATTTAAATTTGATTATATGACACAATATTATAATATATAATTATGCTTTTGCTCCGATACAGCATTATGATATTATTTTATATATAGTTTTATATTCTTACGTTTTAATATTATTATTTTCTATATTTTACGATTTTTCATACTGGTCTTGTCAGATCCACAATTCGTGTTTTCAATTAACCTCTTCGTCCCCACCTTCTGCTAGTCGTAAATATATAAACGGCGTGTCGCGACGGGGAAAAAACTTTAACGTTTTTCAAGTTCTGCAGGGAACCAAAAAAAAAAAAAAAAAATATTAAAAAAAGGCCAGCATCCGGTGGCTGGATTTTGCTATATAAAGTATATAATGTTATTTTATTTCCTCTCTGCTTCTCGCACGCTCGCACAAAGCCCTATTTAAAACTAATTACTCGTTCAAGAACTCTGTGTATAACGTAGTCTGCTCCGGTAAACGACATTTGCATAATAATAATAATGATTACAATAAAACAAAACGAAAAGAGTCTCCTGTACAATATCCGGTCGTATAAAACTATTTTTAATTTTTAGAGCTCACCGAAGTGGTGTGGTCAGTGCGAAAAGCTCGGCTTAGCATTTGTTTTTGTCATCCTCTTGCACACACTCACACACACACACACACACACACACACACACACACACACACACACACACACACATACATTATATTTTTTAACGTATTCCAGACGAGATTTTAATTGACTTGTTTGGACGGTTAAAAAACTATTATTTATTACGATTATTTATACCGTAATTCGGCTGTCGTCGGATTTAACAAAAATATCGCGCGTATACACACAACACCCAATCCCTCTTTTTATTTATTTATTAATTTTTTTTTTTTTTTGATGGATTACACTTTTTTTAATTTTTACACTTTTTGCCCGGAGGTTCGTATAAATATATGTTTCAAAGTCGCTTTTGAGCGCTGCTGCAGGTGTGTAATATAGGTATTAAAAACGTTGCCACCGGACTACAGAACGTCGATGGCGGGGAAACGGTGTTTTACCCAATTATGAGTTTTAGTGTTCCCGAGTGCGTAGGTGTAAAAATTTCAAGACCCGACTGATAATATTTATTTCACGAGGGTACGAAAAAACCTACACACGCACACACTTGCATGTATAATATAGATACCTATAAGGGGTGCTGTTGTGGAAATTGATTCGTTTTTTTTTCACTGACTAACGAAATTATGAACAGATATAAAAAAACCGTATATAGTATAAAAACGTAGATAGGAATAAAATTTTCCATCGCACTCGTTTGGGGGACGGTAAAATGTGATCAACGTATAAAATAAAATAATAAAAATGTATCTTATTCAATTACCGTGGTTTGATCGTTTGTCGCAGTGAACCGATTACCGGCGATATTCGTGTATCATTATATACGATCGCGTCACTCCAAGGGCACACAAATATCATACCTATATAACGTTACTATTCTGTGATATATATTTAACAGCTGTTGTGTTATATGCTATAAGTGCGCGTATTTAAGTATGCGTAGTAGTTTAGTTTTTAAACTGCTCAAATGCAATACTATGGTGGTGGAGAACGAAACGAGCTGTCCGTGCCACGTATTTGCGCTGCAAAAGCTCTTTTGATACTCACCCGGCATAAATGTGTTTTATTTTTTTTCCATATTCTGATGACGATAGGTTCAGAACGACACAAAGGTTATTATGTATGCTGTATATATATATACAGTAAAACTTTAGTATACAGAAAATGAAAAAAAAAATATATATATATATATATATTATACCGCGTAAACAAGCAATGTGCACTCTTGTATAGATGGTGTATCGTATACGTTGGTGTTTGTGTGTGTATACACGTACTTATTGTATTTATACATGTATAACCACTTGTCCACTCCATATACAACTATTTTTTTCTGTTTCTTTTAATGACGACTATTGCGCTTCATTAGAACATAATGTGCTCTATATATATTTATATATATATATTACTTTTTGTGCGTGTGGTTGAAGTGGCTGACTGCAAAAACGTCGTCAGCATGATAGTTAACGAACATTTTAAATTTGTATCTTCCGTCACAGCGCCTGGTCTATGATGCTGTTTTTATCCATCGTATTTTTCATATTGTCATTTTATTTTCTGTTAACAGCGCGGGTCAGACGAAATGGTCACATCACCTGGAGTTGAAGGAGGACCGGTAAGCAACGGAGACACGATTGGAACCAATCACGTGGACAACAATAATGACGCAAAAAAGGTAAAAGTTTAATATATTATATAAAATACATTTATATTTATCTACTTGAATTTATTCGGTGACTCTAAATTTATAAAAATAATAAAGTTTTCATTTCGTCACAACTCTGGAATTAAAAATACATGTATTGAAATTTTTTAAATATAAATTTGAGTGTTATTTGCGTTATTCTAATTTTTTACAATTTACTGTTTTTTGTTTCCGAGAATGAAAATAGTGCACAAAAAATCCATTTTAAAAATTTAATTTAGTTATGTTTAAATTTATTTACCTAAATGATTAAATTAAATATGAATTTTTGAGTGTATGATAGAGATTTAAAGTGTAATAAGCACATGTTTATTTATGTGAAGCAAACATACATAACGTTAAAGTTTTTATTTAAGATATTGAAAAATTAAGGCAGTTTTATACACATAAAATCTGATTGTTTTTAATATTATTCACCTCGGCCCACCTACTGTGTAGTATTTCTCGTTGCCCGATTTTAATCGGATCTAAAATATGTATAGAATGGTATGTGTGTATATGCTTCGAACTTCGATCGAAATACCGTTCCCGTGTGACAATTCACAGTTATTCTTTTTTTATAAACTTTTCTCTGCATTTTTTTTTACGATTATTGTTATTTGTTATTATTTTTTTATCAACATTTAACATGTGTGCGAACTCAAACCTCGATGGAAAACTCACTATGGATGATTGACAAATATTCCAGTAACTTTTTATGTAAATATATATGTATATATATATTAAAAAAATCGTTGTTTTGCAAACAGAAAAAGTTCTACGAAGAAGCGTTGCCTCTATTCTACGTTTAAGATAATATTGACTAAGAAAATCTCCTGTCAGGAATTGCGTTTGTGAAATGCAATTTTCGCAAAACCCCATTTCTTGTACATATTTGTTTAGGTATTATTGCATCTGGGGTAGATTCGGAGAATTCCAGTTGTAGATTCATATGTTACACCACACCAGTAGTTTTTAAAAATAATACCTTACACGTTTAATTTGACGAGTATATGTTCTTGCGCACCCGTACAACAGCGTATTTCTAACGATCCATCTGAAACTAATTATTTTTGTACCGATAATACATTTCTATGAATTATTGTATTTACCGTACATTTTTCGATAACGGCCGATACGCGTTATATATTCGATATGTCACGAGTATATCGACTTGTTGACATCGACCCTCCTATACCTACTACAGGGTTGTGGAAACCGAGACGAACAACTGATTGTCATGACAACCCGTATCGAAAACACAGGACGAAAATATAATAATAATAATAATAATAATAATAATAACAATTGAACACTTGTGTGACATACTGGCAAATAAGGGGTATATATGTGTGTTGATATTTCTTCACCTGTCGTTGGTAGTGGTCTTGAACTCGCTCAAATACACACACCCATCACATTATGTACAGCGTATACAAGAGACGTTAGTGGCGTTACTATCAAAAGGTGTCTGTCAATTGCTCGCATCAAACTGTACTTACACACGAAAAATAAGTATAAAGTGAAATAGAGAAATTATGACTAACGAAGGGAGGTGCGTGGAAATAGTGTAGTGCAGGGAAGAATGAAAGAAAAGCGTTCGAGTCGTGGTAAGGTGTTGTAAATATAGTATATATATAGTATATATATATATAAATTATGTATTATACCTGTTACATAATATATATTATAGGTATAAAGTGAAAATTTTTAATAACATCGTTTTCCAGTCAGTGTTTAAAATATATTATTCTTCTTTATTAAATTTTCTACACCGGGGCCATAATAATGTTTGAATGCGGCACATAGTATATATATTATATATACGGGGCGGGCAGGGACATGACCGAGGTTGAGGGTAGACGTGACGTGCTTGCGTTCAAACCGAATTTGATGGTTGAACGCTTTCGGGTGCGGGGGTAGTTATATATACAAAAAGAAAAGCTCGATATATACCTACCCGAGTGTCCCATTTTGCTCGTTATACCGCGGGGCTCTGCGGCCGACTACGATTTTTCATTTTTAACAGGCGCGAAAAAAATTGCATACGAAATCCGAAATAATGTTTATCTCCTCCACGCGACGGTGGTAGTATTCGAGGGCCGTTTGCATTATTATTACGAGACGTGAAGGATTTATAAATTTCGCTATACATAATAATATATATATTTCCAACCCTCCCTTCCATCAACAACGATCTATGTATATATAGTCGATCTTATTATACATCCCGCCGCGTATTATTCAGTGTATAGTGCATAGCGTATACTATACGTGATATGCGGTATATAATAATATACATAAATGTATATACGATGTGGTAGAATCGTGTCCACCGCTGTTGCGGTTATCATCGAGCGCGGGCACCTTTAATTCAATTTTGTGGTTGGTGATGCGTCGAGGGTGGGTGAGAAATTCGTCCTATATTATTATACGTGTATAGAAGGTTGGAGGAGAGGAACAATTAAAAAGAGAGAAAGAATGCGCAAAAAGTGGACAATAATAATTGTATGCTGCCCCGAGCTCCAGGGAGGGAACAGTGAATGGCTAAAAAGAGTTCAGAAAAAAAAATCCTCAGCGGTACCCTCTACTCATACTATGCATATATTTATGAGCGTGTGTGTATGTGTGCGTAGTTGAATAGTAGTAGTAGTATATATAGTATATAGTAGTAATTTAGCCCGCGCGCTAAACGCTCTGGATAATTTGAAAGGAGTTCACGGTTGAATTATTAATTACACGGGGAGGAGTGCTGCACTTGTGTCTTGTGTTAGTGCAATAAGAGATACGGTTTGAGTGGCGAACAGCAGAGATGGCGGGGAATGGCGCAGGGCATAAGACGTAAAGTTTCGGCAGGCATTACTACAGCAGGTCACTGTAAAGAGGAGTTTAAAAGCATTATGATGATGATGATGATGGCAATACAACCGAGATAATTGGGAACGAGAGACAGACGGGCAACCCCCTTGTTCCCCCTTCATAAGTGGCGCAACGAAGAAGAATCCTGCAGGCTAGTGTGCATAACTATATATATTATAGTAATATATATATTCGTATAGTGTTTCTCTGTTTACCCTATCTCTCGGTACGATATTAATTCGTCTTACTTACATCATTTGATAAAACTCGCCGTCGTTGTCGTCGTTCCCGTGTGTTTTTGTTTGCTTTGAGTCGCCTTTGGAAATCGCTCGCGTTTGTAAAGTTAAATTTTCAAGTCCGTTTAGATGGAAAAGTTCCTGCTTCTCTCCGTAATACCACAAGTCAACTCTCAGAAGTATATATGCGCAGTAGCATTTAATTTATTTTGGTTATTTAAACTTAACTATATGTTCTTTTCTTTTCATCATAGACACGTACGATACTGGTCGTAAAATAGTATATTGTGTTTGCGTTTTTAATTTTTTTTTTTTTAATTATCAGTTTTGTTGTGTATAGAAAACATTCGATGTTTTTTATTTTGTCAAAAAAAGTTTGCCTGTTTTTAACAATTTTTTAGTTACGGAAATGTTTTGCCCGTTAACGTGTAAATTAAGTAGTTTATTTTATTTTCGATTTTAAAATGAGCTCGCGTTGCCCGCATAATTAGTCCAGTCTCTTTATATTCTATGTTTGTATATATAATCCCATAAAAAAGTTTATTTTTTTCTGAAAAAGAACCAACAAATAATTATAAAATATTATTTAAATACTCCGTAATTAAATTAAGGTTTTTCTTTTCTGGCCTTAGTCGAGGTAAATGCAGTTCGTGTTTTTAATATTATATAACATTTAACCGTACCTTTATTCATATTTTTATTTAACTGTACTTCTATATTATACGTTCAATCTAAGTAGTCCGTTTATAAAATAATCGAATTACTAATTATTTCCATAATTACGGTAATCTTCGTTATTATAATTATAGCTTTCGCTAAGAAATTCGATAGCTGCGTATAGGTGTTTATTATATTATTATGCACTTCACACAATCACACGTCAGCAACGATTTATTACGAAAATATTAAAAATCAGGTACGACAACGTTAATACTGGTACCCTGAAGCAGTTGTAGTGATGACGCTTCTTGATGCAATCTTGAAAAAGACAACCCTAATAGTACCAGCGGACCAAGCGCGTCGGAAAAATTATCCTCGCTTGACAATGTAAACTAAGCTATTAAGAAAAAAAGTTATAATAAGAGGCTTATGAGACCGGCATAAAAGAAACTTAAATTAATTTTAATATTCGAAAGAAACTTTTAAACCCTGCAGGGTGGTTTATACGTGTCTGCACATGGGCTAAAGACATTGTTCCCGAAGCGTCCGAAAACTTTAATAACCAACCGTCCCGGATTATGCTCCGTGAGACCTGATGAATGATGGCAATTTCAGCGAATTTGTCGTAGTTTTTGTGAAATATTTCTGTAATGCCTCTTTAGCTTCAGCTAGCCGTCAATATTTTACTTTCGATTTTTTCATATATAATTTTTTTTAGATAAATTTACTTACGGCTTAATATAATACATAATACTTGATAAAGATTAAAATGGCAAAAGCGCATTTATATTTATATTTATATTACTTTTAATAAACGCGACATTCGTATGAATAGTTTAAAATATTATATAGTTAAAAATTATATCTTAAATATTTTTTCTAAAAGTATTTCCAGTAACGTTATGTGGAGTATATGGTGTATTGAATGGAAATTTTGTTGTTCAATGATATGTAAATATTGTGAAAATTTCAAGTATCTAAGGTTATTTGTTTTTGAGTTACAATAAGATAATATTATTTTAGTCAAATACTAATTTTTCGTAAAAAAATTTATTTTTATTTTTTCCGGCTACTTTGAAAAGTATGTGATTTCTCTATCCAAGTACTTACTAGATCAAATTTCCTACCAGAAACAACTCTTAAAATAGAATATGAAGCGCATTATTACCGCTTTTAAAAGCGATGACATTATAGAAAAAACACACATACATTACTGTAAAATTTGACATTCATTGCTACGTGTAGTATGTTATAAAATCATCATTTTACGGAATTTTGTTCTTAGGATCAAGCTATGTAAATATGATTAACAGTTTTTATCCATTTACAGCGGTTATATATAATATTAAGGTTGTATTTATCTATGTTTAAATGCTTTGGTATATTATTGTATTTGTAAAATCTTGCACCATACGTTTTCTGTGATACAAAACTACAAATAGCAACTATTTATTTAGGCATATTATACAGGTATGGATGAGGATTGTAAAAATTACGTAAATGGTTTTGTTGATTTAGTGTTTACATGTGACATCATATATATGCAAAATAAAATGTCCGAAATTCGTTAATCGTTTTTGAAATAGGATTTTGGCTTTTTTAAATGGAATTGTTGAACCCATAGACGTGAGAGAGCTATACCATGTTTCTCTTTATATAGCGCTTCGGATCCGAGCCGTGAAACAGTTATGTGGGTCGTTTCTGCGTCCGGTTACTACCCGAAATTACTCGGCTTACACGCTTCACGATAGATTTTTATTCATTTTATTCTATCCTAGAGAAATGCGGTAAATAATAGCTCGACAACTGGCCCCATCTCATTTCCATCCTTTCCGGTCCTGTCCGACAGTCGCCGCGCCCTTTGACCGCAAATTGAATTCTCCCGGTCGTTTGTCTGCGGTCCGCGAAATAGCCATAGCCAGTGCGTGCGGCTGGCGTGAGGCCCGTAAAAGTCTGTCCGACCTCCCTTTTGCAGACCAATGTGTTTTATTAATATAAAAAAAAATTTCCAGGTCAAACTCGACAAAACCGCCAACAACAAGCCATCCCGGGTAATACACATACGCAACATACCCAATGAGGTCACAGAAGCCGAGGTCATACATCTGGGCATTCCGTTCGGAAAAGTCACCAACGTGCTTGTACTCAAAGGCAAAAATCAGGTAAGAACATTGTTATCGTGCGTTGTACTGTTGTCAGTTATTATTAGATATATTACACATACATAAGTATAGTATAGTTAATAGTTATTGTTGCTATTCCGTTGCTATATTCGTACACTATTATATGTATATAATAATGTTAACACACGGCAGTGGTGATGTGAATTAAATTATTTTACAATAGTTTTTATTATTTTAATAAGCTTTTAAAAACAGGTTTTCGGTTGTATGACTTTGTCAGACTTTAGAGGCAGTCATAATGTTTATATAAGAGCATTAAACCGCGGAGTTCTTACAGATTATATGATATGCGTCACAACTTTCTGAAGAGTTACAAACTCGTCATTGGCATAGTGTAATTTTTGTCGTTGTGCTTATTTAAAGTTTAGAAGTTTTCAAACGTCGTAATTGGTTTTAATTTATTAAATATAATTTGCGAGACAATTTTGTTATGCTAATTGTGCGTTCCTTTGCTCTTCTTAAAAAATAAAAGATTATGCATTTATAAGTATTTGTAATCATTAATAATTAATAGTGACATCTTATAAAGCGTGTATTAAATAATGCAATTTAATTTATTATTTGCGTCATTTCTTCATGAATGAATTTACATTTTTTTGTAACGACAGACTTATTTGGACATTTAATAATAACATATCTACTTCGAATATAAACTATAGCTATGCACTAAAACGTTAATAGTCAGCCAAAAGTTGAGCATATTGTATCATCTATATGACGCTTTATGAATTCAGAATTCTCCTGTTATGTGTTGTTTCTACATTATACGTGTACTACAGTAATAACGTACGAGAGTTTTCGGACACGTTTTCTCTTATATTTTTGCTCAATTCAATTTCCTCTTTCTACAGTAGCTGCTACAGCAAGGGTAGGTATAACCGTCGCGTATAATACGTGCTTGCCGTGCATATACCGAAATTTAATGAAAGATTAACGACCCGCACGCGCATTTCTCACGGTATTGACATTTACAGTGTGGTATGTGTAGTTGTACCCTTTTAAATTGATCACACCCTAGTGTATGTGCGGTGGCGTGTATATAGGCGTTTTGTGAGTGGGGCGTGTGCGGGTGGCGGGTACGTACTGCTATAGTGTCACGGCATATCTACTCGACGGCGAATAATAACAATAATAATAATAATTACATTTTTTCGTGCGTTCGCTTGTGCATTTTTGCCTGATATAATGTTGTATACTCAGTAGGTGTACTGCCGCAGTAGTTGGTTGTGAATATATATGTATATACATAAACATATTATATATATATATATATATATATAGCGTATGCGTCGCGCCCGGAATAGGAGGGGGAAAGGTGACAAGATAAATGCGAGATTGTAGGAAATCACGATATTTTACGCCCTTCTATTTTGCCTATACATTATAGGAAGGTATATAGTTTACCGCCGACTCCACACCACTGCCGTTCGTCCAAACGTTTATTCTCAACATTCGTTCGTTCGGATTTTTTTTTTTGTTTTTATGTTTTTTTACTTCGACCCTGATGGATCACAAAGAACACACGTATATATACGCATACGATGCATGGGTAAATAGGAGTATTGTACCGGAAGTGCAGGAGGCGAACAATAAAAGAAACGAAAAAAAAAAATAAATACAAAAAACCCTTGTTTCGACAGTCTTTATTTTCAACGGCCGGGCGGGACTGGCCCAGTCGACCGGAATAATATAACTTTCTAGGCTGTAAATCCTCCTCGGCGGCGTGCTCTCGACGTCTGACGTATCGAGAAAAGCGTATAGTTTTCCCTCGAGTGCGCATATATCTATAATACGCGTATATATGCGCGTTGTATGTTTATACTCGGGTGCCGCTTGTTTGCAGTCAGCAAGAATAAAAAAAAAAAAAAAACAAAAAAATGTAGAGAGAAAAAATTGTCAAGAAATGCCTCGAGGCGCCTTTCGTTTATGCAACATGTATTCCACGCGTATATATATATATATTTTATTCGACACGATATTTGTTGCATGTGTTGTCTATATGATCTTATGGTGTAGTCATGTGAACTTCATAGTATTTTGTGATGTGTGTGTGTGTTTATGTCGAATGAAAATCTATAACGCTCTATGTAAGTATATAAATTTATATTATAATATATTCTTTGTAGCGAAGATGTACAAATATTATTGTGCGAGATTTGATGCTCCGATTGACATTATGATTTGACTCAATTTAAATCTATTTAGACTCGGTTAATAATAAAGCAATAACTAATACAATTTATTATACAATTTTCTCCGTGTATTTGAAAATTTGTTGGATCGATTAATTAACTATAAGCTTTTCTACGACTTATTTGGTTATTTACTCAGGCACGTGCGGCCTTTTGTGGGGTACATACACGTATACGTATATATGTAGCTATACTTATGAGTATATAATGCATTGTTGTCATGGAATAATTACAATTATATTTCCCACAACGGGCAGCCATATGTGTGTGGGATCTATTGTGTTGGTGCTCTCGTGAAACTTTAGAGGGAACCAAATTCCGCGGTGCTTTCTGGAATAATAATTTTAAAACACTCCTCAAGCTCAAGCTAAGAAACCTCATAATGTATACAAGTGCTGCGATGTAATTAATATAGACGCGCACACGTTCAATTAATTGTGTAATAATATTAATAATTTTTCATTAATTTCACACATTATAATATTATTATTTACAATCTTGGGTTTTAGTATATACAAGCGAGTTGGAATAGTATCTACACTCTTCTATACTATATATTTTAGTGACTGTTAACAAATTCCACGCGAAATATTTAAAAAAATAATTCACTATATAAACCGTATAAATCACCGGTAAAAGTTGAATTTTATTAATATCTGGTTAAATACGAGCTATTTCCCCTTCGTCGTTTTTCTATAATATACATACTATATATAGATATCAATGGAGGTAAATAACGAAAAAGGATGATTCCAAATAAAGCTCATTTCTAGATGTTATCGATTTGCGCACATGGTTGCATAAACATTTTGTCCGTTAAGAACGATGAATAGGAGGAGGAAGTAGGCGGTGACGATGGCTTTGCTAACGATGTCTTCTCAGCTGGGTTTCTCGTTAAAGGATTGCTTTTATATGTTGTGTACGCTTCGGTATATTTCTCTTGTAAGACGACTTGTGGAGAATAAAAAAATAAAAATAAAAAATTTAAACTATGACGGCCGTGGTATATTTACGCAGAGGCGTGTAATCGAATATTATCGATAATTTTGGTGGAACAATATAATAATATATGAGCTCCCGTTTATAATTTTGTTAGTAATATTATTTGTTTCCCCCCAATTTTTACACGACGATTTTTTTAAATATTTTTATGACACAAAATATGAAATGATGCAATTTTATTTAAGTATCCATTTAGTAATGTATAATCTGATAATCTTGTAGTTGTGTTAAATTCATTAACAATAGTGCGTAGAATTGGCGAGTATAGTTTATGCACATAACTACAACTGTAGCTGTGGCCTGCATGGTGTCGAACGCTACAAAGCTTCTCAAAGTCATTATTTGGGTTTTTGTACGTCAATACAACTAACATAGGTACCAAGAATTACAAAACTATTCAACTATATTTCCCGACAACCGCAAATATATCTTAAGTTTGACGGCCCCTTAGAGGTAGCCACAGTCGTAGCGTCATCCATTGTTGAGTAGCGCCCTATTTAACTGTATATATAGGTACTGTAAAGTATATTGTGTACCAATGTGGAAAAAAAATTGTTTAAAGAAACATCGACCCGCCGACACGGTCGTTATCGGAAAAGTTTTGTGAAGTGTGCAGAATATTTGTTGTAATTATAACACCTCACACTTATACTCATTGTGAAATAGATTGATGTATATACAGGGCACATAGAGTACACACTTTGTTAACAGCGAATACTCGTCATTATTGAGCGATTAGTTATGCTTTTCAAAATAAATCAATTTTTTTTTTTTTAATTATTTAAGTGTTATTTTTTTTTCTACGTTAACGACATATTTAATTTATCAAACCTTAGTTGACACATTTAATACCTTTCTAAACATGTTTACACATAATTTTAGTGTTATTGTGGAATGTCGTAATTCGAACAAATATTAATTTTGTTATTTATAAGAAATTTAATTTTAAGTTTTATTAGTGACAAATTTATATATTTATTATAATACAGTACTAATACTCCTTGAATTAATATTGCAACTAAACACTTTTCAACCAATTATTAAATACTTATAAATCTTAAACTTCCAAACCTAACCTTCTGAAATTTGATGTTTATATGCAGTTTCAAAAATTAAAATAAAAAAAGTAGATATTTGTCAAAAAAAATAAATTAAAAACATAAAAATGGACTAAGATATAATGAGTGTTTGCTGTTCGAGGAATCACCCAGTATTTACATTACTATGTTTGTGTACATGCGTGTCTGTGTATTTTTGTGTTTAAGCAGTCGGTTATTTTTATAATACGTCTTTTCGGAAGTTTTGCGAAACGTTTTACGACTGCTTTTTTGTTTAGTGCTTTTGTCGGGACGGATGGTGCGCGGGTAACGCATGTCAAATTAACCTTTCCACCCGGGGAAAGAGACTATTCCACGCGCGTACCTACCTTTATAATACTTTGTGCACACACACACACACACACACACACATACTCACACACGTACACCTAAGTTTATATATTATATACATAACACGTGTATGTGTGCGTATATGGCGTTTCTGACGGACGAAATCCAATTTAATATTATTTTGACGGTATTTTTTTTTCAGTATCGTTTATTTATTTATTCTTTTCCCCCTATCATTAGTATTATACCGTCCGGCGGTTGACAACGCTCGCGCGCGGTAAAGCGTATTACCGCAAAGCGGTGGAATGGAAAAAGTTTAGAATTCTGCTGCGAGCGATGACGACGACGAAATAAGGAGGAGGAGGGACAGTATTTTCAATTTCACGTTTACAATGGAGATCGTTTTTCGCGCCGCGGGCCACTTACGAACCGCATGTCGAGTCCCTGTCGCTGCCGCCCGCGTCACGGCCATTGTACGCGTTTGCGGAAGAACTTCACGCACGCGTCCACCGTCGGGTTCTGGAGTCGTCAAGGGGGTGGTGGTCAAAAGAGAAGGGTATAAAGGGTAGCGGACGCGCTCACCGGATTCCGTTTCGTCGCCTATTGTGCGTGCTAAGTGGAGTGGCGACGTCCCGCCGTCGTTTAAGGCGATTGGAAAATTTGTCAGAGCAAGCGTTTTTCTATACGTATTATACTCTTTTAGTACATACATATATATATAGCTGTCGGGCCGGTGATGATGGTATGCGTATATATATATATATATATATATATAGTGAGATACCGAATAGAATCTTCTTGTCGCCGTTAAGTTTCTTATCTCGCTGCCGAATATAGTCTTACCGTGGTCGAAGTTATAAACGCATATTATATATAATATACGATATAACGCAGACATCCGCCGCACTGCTTAGTGTTACGAATAGTTGTTTAGCTATAGATATTTGTTCTGCATAACCCCATTGCTTGGCGCCGAAAAAATCCTTTAAAAATTAGTTTTATGACGGTCCTACGGTTTCACGGTTACCGAGGTTATTCGTATATATATATATATATATGTGCGCGCGTGTGTGTGCGTACGAATGCATGTTGTATGGTGCAGTTTGAAGTTTTAACAAGTGAAATATTTTCTGTCGAAAAACAACTGTAGAACATAATATTGCACTTTCTTCTTTTACCCATGTAAACAAAATACTTTTCATCGCGATAGTCGTACGTTCAGGGATTATTTTTTCAAGTTTTTTCACTCGGAACGTTATATACATATAAATGCGTGTGTATGATACTTATGTGATTCCGGTGAAAACTAACGTTTTAAACAAACATCGTTTTCGTACCACTCGCACACATAAACACACACACTCCCGTCTTTATAATATAGTACATCGACGAGCTATTACATGACGTGCTAATTAAAATGTATATCGGTTGCGATTCTGTAGGTCAATACGGTGAATATTCACGATACGTCAAGTACGTATTTTTATCCGATGGAAGCTCGGTCGACTCGATCGCGCGATCACCATGCAATTTTTGAATACAAAAACGGCCGCGTGCGAAGAGTTATTTTGCGATGCTCTACGTTTAGTGTGAAATCATAATTTTGAGCAAGTGAGTGAAATAGGTTTTCGTAAAACTGATGGGCTTTGCCGCCGCCGCCGACATCGTGTGTGCGTGCCTCCCGGCCAAACGTAAGAAATTCGATTAAATCCTTCGGCGTTCGTCTACTCCTCTCTCCCTTATCCTCACGGAACGTTTCACCTTTTAGTTTCCCCGCCAAAGGACGGCGCGGCGTAAAACGGTGTGGTGCAAGTGGTCGGGCGAAGGAGGGGACATCCCTAATTGTGTTTGACATAATTAATGTGCGCGCGACAGGTACGTAAACAAAACCACTCTACCCGCGGCTAGGTCGTACTTGTACGTACAGGCACACACACTCACATATGTAGTCGTCCGTGTGGAGCGCCTGCACCCTATGTAGACGTAGTCGTCATCAATGCGCGCTAGTGCCCGTATATGAAATAATAATTGAAAGCGAAAACATTCGTGTGTATATACGGAAACCAAACACTGTCGAATACCGAAAATACTATATAACGACGTTGTAGTGTGTTGTGTGCATACACGTTATCGTTAGCAATTTAACCGGCCAAATGAACCGTGCGCGGGCACGTGATGTGTGTTAGTATGTATATACTTATATACATAAACATAATATTATGTTTTTAGTGTGTGTGCAGTGTATGTACTCGTAGTAGTAACCTTTGTCACCGTCGTCTGGCGCGGAATAATATACGGCCATTTCGAATAGGTACCTATACACTCGTGTGTTATTATTATTATTATTATTATAGTTGACGAACAATATGTATACTACATAATAATATATTATATTATATCGTAACAATTCAATTACAACTATATGACTCAAACCCCGGGCGCTTTCTCGCAGTCGCGGTATATGGCAGGGTAGTTTAGTGAGAAATTTACGATATTTCGCAACGATAACAATAATATACGCAGATAGCTATAGCTATACAGACTTGACGTCGTGATGTGTGACGTGTATCGATCACACCAAGACATGCGCTATCGAACGTTTTTGAGCGCCGTGTATGCGTATATAATACCGCGAGTGATCGCTCTGACGAGGTCGTAGCATATATAATATATTTTGTTTATATAAGTACCGGCAAACAATATATATATATATGTATGGCTGGGTTCTGGTAGTATAACAATAATAATAATAATAATATGTTCGCATTCGTAATAACCATATACCTACACTTATGTGTGTGTTGTACAGAAATAAGGGACGACGTCCGCGACGAGTGTTTCATATATTATTAATACGACGTTACGTATAACATAATAATATTGGTAGGTATACACGGGGGCGTGACGTCGACAAGGCGGCGATGGCTGTCAAAATTTGACTTTGATTTTCAGCAAACAACACGCATGCATAATGGGGTGGGGTGGCCCATATCGTGTAGCTATATAAATATATAGACACATGCTTCACACACGCTGAGGGAATATATACACACACACACACACATATGTCCCGAATAAACCATGACGTTTTAAACATATATATTATTATAATGTTTATATATGCATATATACCTGTACCCCTGTGGTGGTATAAACCTACCTTCGCTATGTATTATTATATATATTTATACCACCTACGCTGTATTACTACGACGAGTAGCGACGAACGGACGTCAAAAACGTCGTCTTGTCATCGCGGGCATTGCGATATAATATTATTATTATTATATAGGTATTTGAAAAAAATTCCTATTGTGACGTGTGTGCAGTTTGTCGGACACAAATAAGGTTTAAATTATAGAGGTTGCCGTGCGCACAGTCCTTTTTTTCGTTATTCATTTTTTTTTCTATTTCACTGTCTTTAAATATTTATAGTCCGAATAATGGTGTTTTTTCCCCTTTCGATTCCCCTCTTCTTCTGATACACGCACACATATACATACACGTAAGCTCGCTTTCATTTTACGATTGTTTCTTCTTCGGTTTTTATTTTATTTATTTTCACGCCACCGTGCCGCACGCGCAACAGTGGCAAAACTTCCCCTCGCTGTACGTCTTGTTTCTATTCCGAACGAAACCTTACCGTCAACAAGTACGGGGGTGGCACCGACGACGATGGTTATAATCATCGATCGCCTTTGGCAACAGTTTGTCGATTGTTGCTTTCGAGGCTCGTTGGTATGCATTCGGTATTATACACAATGTCACAATATAATGACGAGCGACGATAACTATATAATAATAATAACGTGCACGCGATAAGATTATTTTAAATGTTTACAGGGTATATCGGTTTATACTAAAAAACGTTTCACCAGACGTAATGTCGACGCGATACATCGCATTGGTACCTGCAACAATGAATGTTATTGAGATGTAACAATTCATAATATTTATTTGTGGTATCCTAAATATATCTACGAGTAAATGCGGTTTATCGAGATCTGGTTTACTTCGCAGGTATTTTTTTTTTACCACCCCTATTTACCACTTATTATTAAATTAGTACAAATTAAATCAGAGTTTAAAAATCTCTTCTTCTACAAAGATTTGTCTCTCCACATTTCCACGGTTATAGCTGCTTTACATCACAGTTGTAAACATTAGGTCCAAACACTACATATTAGTCTGATCTATTTTTTTAATACTTTTTAATGCAACGATATGTTAATCTTATGTCTTTATACTATCAATTGTTTGTCATAATCGTTTATTAAATTATACATTTTACCCCATTAATGCTATTAAATAATTATATATGCATGTTGTTATACACTATACTTATTCTCCCCTTATATACCCTTTTAGCATATACTGTTCTTAGCCAAAGAAGGGCGTTATTTTTAATGTTGCTCGCGGTCATCCACGTAGGTTGCAGATACCAGTTCAATATTAAACGATTTTCCGAAAGTTTTATAAATATAGTTAAGGGAAAAGTTTATTGATGAGAATATAGTTGTTTACGTCGACATCCGTATTAGATGTTTGTTTTTTCACTCAGAAACTTACTTCGGAAATTTCATACATATACTTGTGTGTTCAGCACACCAGGCAAATATTAAACGTTCTGTTTGTTCTTTTTGATTCCGCGGGTTTCCCCTCACGAATTTTGATAGCTTAATTAAATAATTACGAACCTGGCCAGGATATTTTACAAGTTATCGAAGACAATAATTACGCGATTATCAGTAAAAGTATATTTCCATTTGCACGCAATGAATTTTTAGGCTTAACACTTATATAGTGATAATATACATATTCAGGCCTTAGTAATTTACCGCTATATATATATACACACACAAGTGTACTTGTAACTTTTTCGAGTGCAGTATTAGGTTAATTTAATTTTGTAGCGGGATGTTCAAATCAAATATTTACATGATTTGAAAATTGTTTATCTTCGACAACCGAACGTATATAATCGGTTAATGCAGCTGGGACTGTGAAAGTAATTCATTGAAAACACTTGTTAATTTACAAGTAGTGAATTTCAAAAGGGCTCGATATTTTTTTATATTAGATATAAAAATATCAATTAAAAACAGAATAAGAATAATTTTGCATAAGCGATAACCACCCTATTAAAAAATTGTCTACGAAAAGAAAATTAAGTATTGTTCATTTCATGTTCAAATAATAAGTTATGGTATAGTTACCTATAGTTTTCACTATTCCATAGTATTATAAGTCAAGAATATTAAAAAAAAAAAAAAAAAATGTATTATGTATAGTGTCACAAATCACTACAATATTGATATCAGTCGATCTCCAGATTCGCTTATGCGAAGTGTTTATTTGATGTTAATACGATTTTATTTGTGATTTATGTGATTTACCTATATATAATATATTATGCAATAAATATTAACAATAGTTTATCGGTAATTTACATATAAGTATATATGTGTGTTATCTTCTCAGGGGTAGTATTTTGGAGAATATCGTGTGGTAACTAATACGCGAGTCCTTCGAGTATCAAATATAATATACTCGTAGGTCCAATGCCACCGCAACCACCAGAATACGAAAACTGTCATTTATATCTCGAGTGCTACTCATCCTATTATAGACGTCTCTCTTACATATAATATGACGACGAAATATATGTGTTTGTCGTACACGGGTCACGATCCTCGCATCAATCCGTTTTCGGTCACGTGCGTAAAACTTTCAGTCCACCTGTGGGGGCCGCCGCATGTTTGACGTTCCCAAAAGTTTCGCTTGTCCGTAATTAAACCTCGCAACCGACGAACTCGTGGAGTGTAGACGATCGGCTCGAACTCGCGTTTGGACTTTGTCCACTTAATATCACCTGTCCGATACCTATCCTTCCCGCACATACACACATACTTTCCCCAGTCGTGCCATAAAGAAAACGTTCGCGTCGTTAGTGCTCCTCTTTGCACCCCTTTGAAGTTTCTACTTATATAATACTTGGTCGACAGGGTCTTGATCGTCATTTCGTGTATTTTGTATTAATATTATCATTATTATTATTATTATTATTGTTGTTGTTGTTAGGGACTAAGGTAAAATATTTCCCGGGATAATTGTAGGAAAAATAGCAACAAACAATAACAAGCTGAAAACGATGTAAAACGGCCATTTTTACTCCTAATTTAATATTTGCTTACGAACCACCGCCACGAAATGAATTTTCTCGTTCACATAATAATAGAGCTTCGGTTCTTGCGTATACACAGACTCGTAAAAATCCCATTAATACTTTATATCGTAATGTAAACTCATTTTCGCAAAAACAAATGTTTACGCGTTAAATTAACCAAACCCATCTGAATAGTTCATGTGCGGTACCTCTATACAATATACGCGGTACTGGTTATTATCCAGACCGGCCTAGTGAAAAATGTTAGGTAAATATGACTTCTGGCTATATCGTGCGTGGTACTTTACCCAGCTTGAGCGATCGTCGACCTGTTAAATTATTTGATTTTTAATTATATTACTTACTGCATACTTAAATGTTTATACATAATTCGAACTATTTAATAACAAATAATATATATATGTATTTTATAATATATAATTATAATTATTAATAGTTGTTTTCTATCTTGAAGAGTTCTTACAGTCTTGTACAATGAACCCATCGTGCGCCATATAATAATATTATGTAAATACTTGGTTTTTTCCCAATTTAAAATTGGTGAAAAGAAAATCGTATTATTTCTTCTCCTATTTAACCGCAGCTCATAAATAATAACTAGATATCGCGCGTATATATATAGCATGTGCAGTATATGTATGTATATATATATATATATATATATATATATTTCTCAAAAAATAGCTAGCGTTCTCCTAATTCAATCTTCTTACTTTAACGGTTTCTTTTTTTAACGCAACGATGTTACACACTCACACGCACGTGATATATTATTATTATTATTATATACACGTATATCTTAGTTTCCTTTTTCCCCTTTGCTCTGTGTATATTATATCCTATACGATACATAAACCTGCAACTATATATATATATATCGCAGATACCTTTATCATACTAGACTCTCCTCGGGATTTGACGCGCGACGAGATGAACCACCTCGCGTATGCGTCGCACAGCACCTACACCCTCCTGCGTGTTTATATTATATCACACCACTGAATCAATTTTCTTCTCCGGAGGAGGATATAAGTCTGTCGAACGGCGAACTTGACGGAGGCGGTTGTGGGAGCCATGAGGGGTGGCCCCGCGCGTACTCATTTATGGCGGGTAAGAGGAGCTATAGTATGTACTTGCGGATTTGTTAGCAAATTGGAAATGGATTTTACTTTCAATCCTACGCCTTACCCACCATATTACCTGCCTTATACGTATATGATATTATCTTTTACGATCGTCGAATACTACCACCGTGAACTATATAGTATATATTATTATTATTATATAAGCATAAAATCGTTATCTTCGGTGGATATAGTTTATAATTTATAGATAATGTGTATACATGCATAATATTAGATCACTGTATGATGTATCAAAAAAATTACATTTTATAATACTGTTAAATAATTGCATTTGAGTTTCATCACACATTGGATTATGAGACAATTAATTTCAGTTAGTACTTACGACGATCGCGACCTTGGTATAACACGGAGGAATCGGTTTTTGTTTATATTTAGTTGTTTCTATACTTAACCAATGTATTTCAGCAATAGTTGCTGTTGTAGTGGGCACTTTGTGTCATCGCGTTAAAACCCGTAAAACTCTTTCTCGGAAAAGCCGGTAAAAACTTTGTGGCAGCGTGAAGAAAACTTCTGTTCCATTAAGCTTATCTGTCACGCGCGACGACGGCAAGGACGGATTAATACTCGGTGGCCTACAGCCGTGTCAAGCCTCGCCTTTTCTTCGCGCTAGGTTATTATTTCGTGGCTCGTCATTCGTCTCTACAGGCTATTCTTCCCAAGTTAACAAATCTTTTGGGAACAAGCGCATTTACAGTGTATAGACGACTTGCTTACAGTGAAGAACTACGTGGATCATACTGGCTATACGGAATTTAATCCGTGGCGATGGCCAAACTTAATCCACCACTATAAATGCTTTTATAGCTATTAACACCTCGCAGTTCCATCGTCCATTCGATTATCAATTTTCCTGTATATAGCAGATGTTATTTCAAATAAGTAAATATTATTATTTAACGTACCTGTGTATAGGATTAAAACGTGGAAATCATACTCGAATATTAAAAACTTTTCTCACTGACGAGTATAGGTAGCTACTTCAGCAATAGTGGTCAACAGCATCATTCTATAACGGCGGATATAATATAATATTATTATTTAGATTTAATGAAGTAAATTGCCCAGAAATCCCCTGGTTCGGGTTCACGACCTCTATAACCGTAGCACATAATTTAAAATTAAGTAATGGGTTATCTTCGGGAAATCTATTTGTAGTACCAGTGTTTAAGGAATAACTTTGCATTATATATGTATGCTTCGGTCTAATCGTAATGTGTAAATTAATTATTAACGACTCCCGCGTTTTCTAGTTAATAACGCTAAAAAAATATAATAACAATAACATTTGGAGTAAGAAAAGTAATAAATAGTTACAGTCGGACGAAGACGCCGCTGTTGCGGTTACGCCAGAGTGGATTTAAAACAATGGATATGTATATAGCTACAGCTTACAGCAACGGGTTAATTGCATTTGTTTCTCTCTTGTAATTATTATTACGTCGCTGTAATCGTATTTCTTTGATACCTTTGAAATCATGTCTGGGAAAATGTTTCTGATTGGCTCGTTACCGCGACTGCGCAAATTATCATACCGTGTGAAAAAAAAATGATCGTTAAGTTTTCGCACGTTTATCGAATTGTTTCCTGTTTTCGAACAATTTTTAGTCGGTATTTATATAATATAGTATAATCGTGATCGACGGCTGACGTTTAGGATTAACGGGTAGATAGTTATTTATTTTCAGTATAAGTAGAAAATGTTACCTATTCTATACATCATATACATCAGTTTTATATACGTGTTGAAATATCGATTTTTAGAAATGTTTTCTGCGACGAGATTTTTAATACGTTTACGCGTTAGGGGAGAAAAATATCAATAGAGCAACACACAATAGTCGTGCGATAGTTATAGTACGAAGGTGTTTGTGAAGGGGATGGTGTTGGGAGGAGGGTAATAAAACAAACTTTCGACTTCGGGTCGTGTAGAAAACCGCGAGTGTTTGGCGAGATGATAAACGACCCGGCTTTTGTAGCGAATTTTTCCGGTTGCTAAGACGTTCAGCCCATGCGGAGAAGAAGTAAACATGTGTGTGTGTGTATTATGTACGTGGATGAGTCGCAGGGAATTGTCCAAAAAGTTTTGTCACCTTTTGTCAAAACACCGTACTTACGGACAATAGAGGTCGATGGTACATAAAATCTGAATAGAAAACGGAGAGGGATGCCTTAGTGACGACTATTTATCATAAATAAAAAAGAGAAAAAAAGAAAAGAAACGCCGCCGCCGTAACCTAACCTATACCCTATACCTACCTGCGTCGTACGAAACGTATTAAATCGACATGGAGTTTTTTTATATATGAGTCCTCAATTTTTCGGATAAATCTCATGAAAATATATATTATATATATATAAAAAAAAAAAAATAGTTAAAAATATAATAATAATAAAACAGTTTCAAATGTGAAAACTAGCACGTGGCAGATTGCAGGGAATTGGCAAAAAACCTTCTTTCGTATATAAAAGCGATGCGCTGCAGGTATACCTGTTGTTGTTTGTGGTACGCATATATAGATCAGTATATAGAAAGTACACGCTGGGGAGAAATATTTTGCCTAATAACTTTCATGGTGTACGGGTGAATCGAGTCATCGGGTTTGGCGAACGTATAGTCTCACGTTTTGACGAAAAGAAGAGATGGGTAAATATATATATATATGGAATAGGAGAGTTATTGGTATGTATATACTCGCGTGCCAGAAATGAATGATGTCGTCCCCTTTTATTATGTTCTGATAAAAATAATAATAAAAAGTTTGTATATTTATTTTTATTATTATTATTTTCGGCGAATGACGATGATGGAAAACCGCAAAGCAATTTTTGCTTCCGTTTATACTATCATCACCGGGTGTGCAAGGTGTATGTGTGTGTGTATGTGTATGTGTGCGTTTTTATACTATATATGCTTCAGTTTATAGATGTGGGAGGTGGGACATCGAATATGGAGGGATCACATGGTGAATGGATTTTATTTCGCCGCAATGGCTCAACGCTTTTAGCGCGTTGAACAAACATGGTCTGAAGATTGGTTATTACGATTAATGCATCATCGAGTGTACACACGATGACACGTCTCTGACTTTCTGTGACGAAATATCTATCGAACCCGTTATATCCATATTAACTCTCAAATATATAACAAACGAAGACGAAAATAAAAGTAAAAAAATAAATTATGTAAATAGAAATTTTTGATTACCTCTACGGGCATTATAGATTTTACTTCGATTTGTATTTGACTGCACCGAATCAATGCGAGTCTTACAATTACGGTTTTTATATTAAAATGCTCGTGTTTGTTATATTATATTTGTATGTATTATGTTTACGTATAAATAAAAAAAAGTTTCGTATTTGTCGGGAAACTACGTAAGAAAATTGGATAGGCAAAAAACATATAAGCAAATATATGTATATTATTCTACTTCTACAAAAAAAAAAAATAAATAAATAAATAAAAAACGAAACCTTGTGTTTACACACTCACATACACACGCATATTTTTATTCAGTTTGTATCAAAAATGTTAATGTAAAAAAACATTATTTCTTACCATAATATTTCGCTCGGATATCGAATTGTTTGATTTGTTATTTTTTTTTTACTTTTTCAAAACCGAAAAACAAACGCGTTCGAGGTTGATACGAAAACACAAAATGGATGTATGATCATTTGTTATATTATATAATTATTATGATGAGAGGTCTAGACAGCCGCTGTTGTTTCACAAAACACACAGGGAAATATTATATTTTAAATAAGAAGAACAAACGTATACTTTAATATTTTTCCTCGATTTGTACTCGTTTATATTTCTTTAAATGTTATCCTGAAAATCGTGGAAATTAGAGACAATTGTATACCTAAAGTAGAACTGCAGCCTACCATGTTTCGCGGTCGCCGGTTTCGACACCGTAATCCGATGACGACGCTTCTAGTCCTGCGATATCAAACACTTTCCCACTTTTCTCACCCTATCCGTGTCCCTAACAAACCTAGATTTCCGGGAAATATATTTGATTTTATGCGTTCTGGAAAACCACTTTCTTCCCCTTTCCCATCAGGTCGTTGTCACCCAAAAGCCCTCAGGGATTCACTGGCGAGCAGAAGGTCAAAAATCATACCATCGCCAATTAGCATTTTACTGTTTCCGTCGCCGACGACAAATTATCTAATGAACTGGACCGACCTGTACGACTCCTATCCCTTGCTTGCAAAACCTTTGTAGATTATTATATCTACAGTTCAAAGATACAGTTTGATGAATTTATAATAAATAGTTTACTCGTTTGTTTTTGCAGGCTTTCCTAGAGATGGCGGACGAGACATCAGCATCAGCTATGGTCACATATTTCACGACGTGCACGGCTCAACTCAGAGGTCGCGCTGTATTTATACAATTTAGTAATCATAAGGAGTTAAAAACGGACCAAACGCACAGTAATGCTGTAAGTCTTCACGATATATACAATGTAAAACTTATCTTCTGAAGCTAAAAAAGTTTTTGTTATATAATTTTTTTTTTTCGGAAATTGGATTTCTTAATTTTTAAATGAGTATGGCTTATTACCTGACGTAGATAAATTGTGAAAAATTATTCGCATAATATTTAGGGGTGAAAAGTGCGGGAGAGTGTTGAAATACTAGTATTTAAAAAACTATACATTTTTTTTAAAACGTTTTAAATTCAATTACCAAACAAAAACATATTTTGTTCATGTAAATTTGTTTTAATATTAAACTTTATCATTATTTTGATATTTTTTTCTTATTAGCAATTACAATCATAATAACAACGCTAAATTAAATAATGCTTTTCGAGAACCAATTCAATTTTGACCAAGTTAATATAAATTAATAAAGTTTTTCTATAAAAGATAACAATGAAGTTAATGTAGCACCGATAATACTGCCTTCACGATGATAATATTTTGTCCCCTAAAACTGTAAAATTATATGTACGGTTTTATTTTAGGAATAAAAATCAATATAATTTCGGTCCAAACCGTTCAATGGACAGACGCTCGAACTTTGTATTATTAAAATATTATCATCGTATATATGATGTGTTTTATCACCAGAAATAAACTTTACAGAACTACAATGAGGGCCCCTAGATTCGATTCGTTCGCGCGGAGAAACTGTTTATATCTTTGATATGTTCTGTCCGCGGTATCTCGAGTGTGTATTATTTTATTGTGTGTAGAATATATCATTGTAGTGGCAATGGGTTTGACGAAAAAAGAAAAAAGTCGAACCATCCTGTCACTATTACAACTCTTACTCTATTATATGAATGTCACGACGTATATATGTTATAGTAATTTTTATTTGTAGTGGGTGTTGTCACCGTCAAAACTTTTTTTCCATTTGATATTTTTGAAATATGGTCGAAGAATATCATGACTAATAATTATATATCAACTGAAGATTCACAATAACCTTAATATTTTTTGGCTTATCATCATATATTTATATTTTAGATGTGTGGCGATACTTTTTATTTACATACCGTGGTATTTGGTCGCGGATAGAATATAATATCGTTGTAATTCTTTTGATAGGTCATTTTTTTATAATTATTATTATTTATTTGGCCTCTCCGTGTCCATTTTACTGAATTTTTTTTATTATTTATATTTTAAGTTACATTAATTTAGATTATTGTTATTATTATTAGTTTTTTCTTTTTTGGTAAATAATTATTTCCATTAATACACTATAAATATGTAATGTACAGCCGTAGATGAGTGACGGCGTATTATATAACGTACAGTTTGAAGAAACTAACTATATACTGCTGAGCTATAATATATATATAGATATACATTTATACGTGCACCTATATGTATATGTATAAAGAGTGTGTAACACGAGATCGTTATAGAGATTTTCCTAAACAGCCATTATATATATATTTTTATATAGATAGAGAGAGAGAGAGTTGCCAGTAGCTCGCTAAAAACTTTTAACGAGCTTATTACAAATTGAAACCGTTTTTTAACCCCTCATCTCTCGTGTCCTCGCTTTTATAAACGAGTATATATATATATATATATATATATATATATATGTACGTTTGCATTCCAACATTCATCCTTCCTCATCCAGACGGGGTTAAGGTTTTTATGTACATGTTTGTAGCTCTATATATTCTACCCCGTGTCGTATTATTAATTCCCCGTTTGTCGTCGCTACGTACACATCGCAGCACATACATATACGACTCGTTGTAAAATGGTGACATTGCTCTGAGCTAAGACTCTAATAAAAACGTCCAACATTACTACGAATAAATATAATATAATGACTACCATGTGAATATATATATATAAACGTTTAAGCATATGTTCTGCAAGGCCTGTTTACTTGGATTTAGATTTTGCGGTAGCGCATTCGTATTTTGTATCCGGTTTCGACCTGAGTCCTTCCGGTTGCCGATACTGACGACGGTGGTGACCCTATCCCAACTGAACTTGGACGAAAACAACCGGCTATTTATTAGCTCGTGTAATTCTGTGATCGATAGCCTGTCAATAATATAAAATATAATATATGAGCGCCGAGTAAATATGACGGTAAATCTAGTAACTAAAATAATAATGTAATCACGATCAAGATCGTAGTGTAATAGTTACAATAATAATTATGATAATAACAACAGTAAGGATGAAAGCTCTAACGACATAGTTTATACACACCGTATTACCATTTACTGAATATTTTCAGTTATATGGACATTTTAAAATACTTTTAAAGTGAAATGTATAACTCTATAAATTATTTCTTATATATATATATATAGAAAAACGTGTAAACAAATATACTTTTTAATGCCAGATCTCAAATAATTATAATGACTTTTCGAAATAATTTTATAAATTAAAAAAAAAAATTTCATGGAAAATTACGCAGTACATACGTTTATTATAATAATATTATGTACTTACTCGGTTTTCTCACAACCTTATTATAAATTTAAAAAAACTGTCGACATTTGTGGTTTTAATTACTCATGCATATTATTATATTATATAGCGTCCCAACCCTTATCCCAGCTATGTATAGCTAGTATAGTTGTTGGGTGAATGTTAAAAGACGCAAAAATCGTCGTTCGTCGCGCGTACATACAATTGTGTTTTGACAAATGACAATGGTTCACGGTAAAACGTATATTATATAATAAGTAGTATAAGATACTTATATATTATATACTCGTGAGCATAGGATCTTGAACGAAAATGCGTTTTTTGAGTGCACGAGCTCAATTTGCCATTGCTGCAGCCGAGTCTGCCTATAACTGTATAATATTCGTGTATACGTGTATGCAGAATCTGCAGCGTGTGCGTATTGTATTTTCTTATCCGTGCGGGAGATTTTTAATGAAGAATACCGCGTTGCTGATGCTGTGTAGCGGTACCTGCAGCAGTCGGGTAACCCGAAACAAAACAAATAATCGCTGCGACGTGCCCACAGACACACATGGGTATTATATTATTTCGTCGTCCGTGTCGTGGTTTATGTATTATATTATACGATTTATCATGTCGTCGTTTTCTCGTAGGTATTTACCGACTTGGAGCATTTATACAGTCACGTCGTTGTCATGACAATTTATATTATATTGTATATATTCTAGCCCGTAAGTGCGTATTATTTACCATGTGTACAGCAACGTTTCGTAAAATAATCATGGAATCGTTGACGCGTATACGCATTATATACGCATCTATCTGCAGTGCTCCTTTGCAGATTTCGTAAAGAGCAAATCGCAGGATTATATTGTCGTAAATTGTACAGTCATTTTGTTTCGCTTTTTTCCATAACCATTCGCATTGTTTATACATAATATATATATATATATACCTTCGACATCTTAAAAGTCTTTTTGATCTATTTACTTCCACGCGTGATATGATACTTTATGTAATATTATGTTTACACCCTATGTTTGTATCGTGTAACTGACAATTCTTTGCGTTTGAATTTAAAGTAATATATATATACATATATATATACCTAAGTTTCGTGGACCGGGATAATGTCGATAAAACACGATTTAGTAAAAACAGCACTTAAACCCGAACGTTTGGCCGTCGATCTAGTAGAGGTGCACCCCAGAGCCCTCAAGAATTTGATGACCGTGTGACGTATAACTTTTGAAACGATGATGTCCGCAAGCCGATACGTATATGTGTTGTACTGTTCACCGACGACTCATCGTAAACCATACGATTACCTAAATAAAAACGACCACTGGAAATGATCCATATAACGCACCGCTTCCGTCCGGTCGCGTTCAATCCGCGATGGAAGCTCATATGATTTTCGCCGTACAAATTCTGATCCGAAATCCAATAACCTCGTGTTTACGGACAGCCGTAAAATATTAAACGCCTGTCGGGGTACGTTTTACGCCATAAAACCGCGATAAATCCCTCTATTGCAGGAGCACTGCCGTAACGGCCAACGGTTGCAATAACGCGCTCGTGGCAGATAAACATTTATTTAATACCGGACCCTTCTTAAGATGGTAATAACGACATTGTTTCCTTCCCTTTGCCGGTCTGATATGTACACCTCGTCTTAAACCGTGATAGTTAACCCTGCATTCGCCTCTTCGTGTTGACGAATCTTCGGTGACCAAATGTCCGCTCCGAGATACAAGACATTATTAATAATAATAATAAAATGTATATATTCGTGCGTTCTTTTTCTGTGTCGTATATAGTAATCCTTGCGGTCGATCGGTTGATGAAAATGCCGCGAGGGCAATGGCAAAAAAGGGAAAGGATTTTAAGAGCAAATTAGGAGAGAAAAAAAGTATTCTCTTTGTTTTCGCTTGATGGATTGAAATAAGAAACGTCGGTGACAAGTCCGTTCCGGAACCATTGATCTTTTTTGTTTTCTGCTGTTTGAAATTAATCTGACGAGAAAAGGGTGTAAAAAACAAGTGACAGAGAGAGAAAAAACATTAGATAATACCTATGTGTATATATATATTATATAGACTATATAGACTACGAGTCGACGTGACAACGCGTGTGCTTCGGCGTAAATGGATGGAAACCGGAATCCGGACAGTCTCGGTGATGATGATAGGGTGAAGGAAGGGGAGGATACCTGTCAGAGAAGTTTTTCGGACGATCGATAAGTGAGTTAAAAGGGGGGGAAGACCCGTTATAATATAATGGTCGTATAAAGTTTTCGAACTTCCGCGGCGACGACGGCAGTGGCGATAACATCGTCGTGGGCCCGGATGAAAAATGCTGGCTGGAAGTGTATATACGCATAGACGAGGACAACAACGATATAAAAGGGTTGTATGAGCCGGAGCGTAAATATAAACTCGTCGCAATCATTGTTTTTCTCGGTATATTGTGATTTTTTTGATATTTATTCGGCGATTTTAATTTTAAATTGACCACTATCGATTGCTGACAAATTTAGTATTTCTTTGACATGACCAACTTGGTATATATATTTACATTATTATATATATACGCTCTTGTGTTTTTAGACCGTACCGCGGTAAAGTGGCAGCGACAGTTCAGGACACTAAATCGTCGTCCGCGTGCGTGTGCTTGTGCGATGATACGATAGTGCTCTCAGGAAGGGATTCGACGAGAATGTCGTTTGGATTAATTGTGACGTACCAGGGCGGACATGTTGAGTAATTACACACAGGAACGGAGGTCGGTCGCGCGAGTGAGCGAAACTCGCTTTTACAAATCCCCCGTGTCCAGCTGGAGACGCACGTTGTAGAGCTGCTAACTAATGGTTGGCTACCCCTAGCCTCCAGTCACCCGCTTCTCGCTGATACAGCCTCTACCATCACGAGTTTTCCCGAATAAAACTAAATGTTTACTAATGCCATTTGTAAACGTCCCCGTGGTATTTTAGTTTTGAGGTTTTTTTTCATTCCCGTTTCAAGCGATACCATTTTCTACCGCCCGCCATTGCTTGTGCGTATTATTGTCATCAACCCTTACCACTTGCTGTCCAAATATAAGGCGCACATCATATGAAAAACAACATCCCCTCGGATCTACATAATCGATTTTACCTGATGTGCACATTCGCATATGTGAACAATTAACGCATACCGCATATACGGTTAATGTAAAAGCCTGGACTTACGATGTTTTACAATACAATCCGTTTTGACGCCGATAAAATATTATACCTACATCGCCTGTCCGATTCGTCGTTAGCATCGTATTAGCTCCATTTTCCGCTATCCCTATTAACTGCCCATCCTTTTGTAGTAGGTATATCCAGTATTATTAATGGAGGGCCTAGATATATAATATATTAATAACTCTCGCTCTGCACCTCCCCACTCTCAGAAATCTGCTGCAGTCACCTTTCTTCCCATTCGAATACGAACTTTACGAACCATATTTCGTCGTATTTGCACGGTTCATTTATCATTTTGATTTTAATTCGTTTTTCAGAATGCATCGGCTCAAGCAGCCCTACAAGCGGCCCAAGCTCTGGCTGGCCAGAGCGACGTACAAGGAGGTCCAAACACAGTGCTCCGAGTAATTGTCGAACACATGGTATTTCCAATCAGTCTTGACGTTCTATACGAGGTGAGTTTACTAGATTATACAATTTTTTACATCAAATATCCACCGTGAATCCATTAATTTAACATAAATGCAGCCGTGGAATTCAATTTGGGTTAAACAACTATAAAGTATAAAATAAATCAAGGGAAATATTAATTTTTAATAATATTTATATTACTTGCGTGTTTGTCACTTTGCTTTCAAATCATAATGTATACGGACGAGCATTCTAGAGTTAACTCCGAAAAGCATACCCAACGTTTTTTTATCGACTCAAAACGTATTGCATTTGATTATACATGTACACTTTGACTTCGATTCCGATAGATCATTAACTCTAACGGTCATAACCTACCGTGTATTGTCGAAGATGTGTTTACGTGGTTGGAAGTAGAAACGTGTAAGCCCTGGAAATAATACAATGATACATAGAACGTGAAAATATGCGTCAAACGAACTATTTCGTTATACTATCCATACATATATTTATAATACATTATATCTTATGCATCTGTAATGGTATATCGTCTTTGAATTCTGTTTTCATTGTGTTATCTATCGAGTTGCATTTCCGATTCAATCGTTTATACATAGAAAACCAATTCCCCACGGTTGTTTTATCGCATGCTTGGTGCTCTACCGAATTCTCATTACTCTATAATATATTATATTCGAGTAGTTCCGCATGATATTACGGGATTGAGACTAAATTTCTATAAAATTTTAAATTAAATAACGATTGTTGTGCCATAGACTATATTAGTGCTGTATATTATGATTAAACATGCAATTTAATACACAATGAAGGAATAGTATATAGGTACGAAATTTCCTTGTAGTCCAAACAATGCACAAGAAATTTTATTTCATTTTACTACTGTACATAATATAGGATACTAAAATATCCTTCATCAATTCTATAAAATGTGTAAACCTAGTCGATAAGAAAACAATTGTATATATTTAAATAGTAAATCTAGCAAACTTCCGATTAAACTGCGAACAATTTATTTTTATTTGAATGGTATATATTTATTTAACGACGGAGTATAACTACTGAAAACTAACTTTAATTTTACTATTTATTTTTACGTTGTTTAAATAATCTAAAATATTAAACAAACTAGAACACTCGCTATATCTAAGTATGAATTACACGTAGTTCTTTTAAGAGAATTAGGAAAACCTTTTTTTAACCTTTAAACATACTCTGTAAAGCTTATCGCTTATATTTTTTCGTATACATTGTTTTATTTTCCGTGAAGTGCAAAAGGAACGATGTCCTGTGCAGTATTAATATCACATATTATATTATATTATACAGAGCGCTAATTTTCATAAAACGATAAAATATCATTTGGTATTTAAGCGATTTACAATTTAGACACAATGTGACTTAATAATTACTAAACGTTTCATATTTATAATACAGTTGATACATAAAAAGAGAGAGAGAGCACCTAAGCCCACTACAGACTCCGTATTGCTGTTTAAAGAGATAACTACATGGTTATAAGTTATTATATTATATTATAATAATATTATTCTTATTATTAATAACGATTGCGGTATATAGAATAAGCCCAACTCGTGTCACAGAAAAGTAGTTTACCAACTCTCAGCTAAATCACCCTCAGCTGAAAAAGAGTTTTTAACGATGGAGGTTTATTTTCGCCGTATCCATCACTATTGTGTATGTCGGCTCGTTTAACACATCTGTAGCCGCGGGTTCAAACCAAGGCCCTGTCTGTCCACCCCAATGGTACACGAGGTTAGATCAAATAGAGCAATCGCTTAGAAGCCCCTCGGTGATACAAAATTGGTTTTTAATTTTATACAAAAAAAAAAAAGATCGTAAAATGTTGTTCAGTATTTTAAAAATATACTGTCTACAAATTATATATCTCGTATACAGCGTATTATTATTTATATGCTAGTATGCAGTCATAGTATATAGAACATTATACAATGTTTGATCTGAACATCAGTATCGTGGTATACGCAAAAGTAGGAAGTGGTCTTCTGAAATTTGTCGGTCTCGATCTGAAATTTAAAATGACGCCATCATCGTTTCGTGACGCCACTCCGCGTGTTCTCGGACTGACCGTGCGTATCGTGAAACGGAACGCGCCCCTGCATTTTGACCATCAACTACAATCCATCCTCCGCCGTCGCCGTTTACCCCTGTGGCGTAAATTTAATTACGTTTTCACATTAAACCTCCGCCGCTGCTACTACCGGATGGTTTGTATAGCAATAGACGTGTAGGGTAATATATATATATATATATATAACATGTGTGCGTGCTAGCAACCCGGTCTGAAGTTGCTGTGGTCTTATGTATTACGCTCACACCCCGGTCAACCCTCTGGCGTCACGTTTTCACGTACATCTGAGAAACGTGGTGTATTTTTATCCGCATACGAGCACGCGACCACCACTGAGTAGGTGTAATCCTCACCCCCGAAGACCTGGCTCTGCGACGACCCCCGGGCTGGGTTGGTTTTATTGCAACCGCACACAACACTATATCTAAAAGTTTTTTCGTCTACTGGAAAACATTGTTTTAAGTCGTGCTGCTACTTATTTTAAGACGTTTCGAATTACTCTAGGTGAAACTATTTAATTACATTTATGTATATACTATATTTATATGTTATACTAGAAACATTTTATTATATTTTATGACAAAAAAAAGTAATGGATTGTTGAAGTTTTTTTAATTAATTATCTTTTATTTATTTATTATTTATTTTTTTTTATTCAATTGCCGCTCTTTTTATTCCAATAAAAACTAAAGTCGTCTAAATTTAAGAGAATTTCAAATTATAATAATGGTGATCATTAATTTATAGACGTACAATGTACATATTAATAATATATTATATTCAATTTCTACAATGATTACATATTAGTATGTATAAATTATATAAGTTACTTATAGGTATTGCTGTTTTAGGTACTTTTTTCTATGATATAAGTTTATTATTACAAATTCGTTTGATGCTTTCGATACGACAACGTACATAATATATTGTAATATGTTAATGCATATTGCATACACATCACACTTATACCTAAATGAATAAGAGACAACAGTTTTATACAACAAAATTCGCCTTATACACCACTCCATTCCGTTTTCATTCGTTTGTTGTACATAAAGTCAAGTCAAAAGTTTGTGTATACAACTACAACGGTTATTTTTTTATTATCATTTTTTTTTTCGTGTTCTATATCCAATTAAAAATAATTAAAGTAAACATTTACACAACGTTGTTGTTGCGACGAAAAACATATAATAACGTTTTTTTTTTTTTTTTTTTTAAAGAAAAAATGATTTCTCGTTTAATAGCAATTGTATGTATATATATAGTCAGTCGCGTGTTGTACTACACGAGTAATTTTTCTCTCGCTTGGCATACTCTCGGACTTTTGAGTACTCATACACACAACTTTTCCTTTCTCGAAATAAAATCAGATAAATTTTGCAACAACTCGTGTCGACGAATAAATACAAAATATATTTGAATTAATGACGGCGCGACATTATAATATGTGTGTAGTCATTTTTCTATGAGTACATGCTATTTAATGCCGGTCTGTCTGTTATGACATTTATTTTTATTTTTTGTCTAAATTATTTAATCTAGTCTACAAACGCACAATGAAGTTTTAAAAATATACACATTTTCCGCTCGCCCGGGTCTATACCGCTATCGTAGTATTCTTGTTTTTAGATCCCGAGCGACGATGGAAAATATGTTTTTATACGATAATCGTTTTTTCTCGATTTTTATTTTTATTCCCGCGTGAATACCGTTTCTCGGTGCTACGCGGTGAAAGACCTCCAAAAGTTTCCGCCCGCGTCGTCGTTCTGCAGTCTTTTATAACAGTCGTCGAACAGCTCGTTTTTTTCAATTTTCTTAATAGTTTCTTTTTCGAAGAAAAAATACCCTGCGTGTGATCCGCAAAAAAAAATATCAAATAAGATTCGCAGTGAGTCCATCCAGCTTTTGCGTTTCTTCTTTCTTTTTTTTCCTTATCGATTGGCGCGGACATTCAACATTGACAGTCGGTGTTTATATTACCAATTAAAATACGACGTATTTATTCTGCACTACAGTGTACATTGATAATTAAAATTTGAATAAATTCTTTTGATCTCATTTCGAGTTTCGACTTTTACATATTCAAGAGATGAAATCGGCAGTGGCGCGTGTACATACACACTCACACACGCACGTAGTACACGTGTACATGTTTAGAGTAAAGGACAAGCGTATCTCTCGATGAACTTTAAGTATATATATATTATAAATGTATACAGACAGTCTATAATGTCGTTTTGTCCCCGTTTACAAGAAACCGCCCTCGTGGTTAACTGCATAACTGCAGTAGCAACGTGTACAAGTACAAAGCATAAATGCATATTATGTAGGTACAAGTATATTATATTACATATTATATTATATGTGTATTTGATGAAGGTTTGCAATATATACTGAAGCAACTGGACGCAATATAATCGTTTCGATCATCGGATCCCGGCGTTGTATTTCGATCCGATCGGTTTTCGAGAGTATATATATTATGCATCATAGAGATAGCTGACACTCTAAATGTACGTATAAATGTAAAAATGTACGTAAATTGTGCAATCAGCGATCTCGGTGCAAAAAACTTGGTACGGTTAAAAGTTTTCATGAACAAACCTTAGACTTTATTCCGCCCACCACACTACACATATTATATTATTAATACGCTTTGGTGTATTAATTTCATTATAAACTAATATCAAGCCTGGCCACGATAAATCAAAACTAGCTTGCATCCATCACGTAGTTATTGGTTTTTATATGGGTAACTCTATAATTATACCGAATTGCATGCGCAATTAAATTCAAGTGCATCTCCAATCAGAATTTGTATTCATATTCAAGTGCTATTGACAAAAACAATTTTATTAAAATCAACGTTCAAAATACAAAAACACTGAATTTAAAAATAATATTACCATTAAATACGCTACTAAATACTCAATACCTATCATATTATGCCGTGTGAAGTACTATCTTTGATGTATAATATTATTTCTTGATATATTATGATCTCCATCAATTTCGCAACACAAAATTTGGACCGCCCGCTGTGGTGTTTATACTATGCATAAACGTTTCGATTTATGTATTATTATTTACATCACAAAACGCGCAATATTTACGTCGATATTTTGTTTTATTTCATACGTGTAAAATATTTTGTGCACATTTAAAAAAGTATTATCGGGCCGTTGATGATGGCCTCGAGGGCATATTTCATTATATTATATTTATATACCTACATACTGTTTTTGACACTTCATTGGTTCGTTCCGATCGCTGACGTGAGTACGATGATCGGTCCCCTGCAGCCGTTCCCTGAATTATTACCACATTTCATTATTTGTGTGTACTTTTATACGGTTATGATGAATATTTATTTTTATTAAGTGGCTTTTAATATTTAAAAACGTCTATGGTTAATAGATTACGCACACATCCGCATTCGTTTTCAATATAATAACACATTGTTAACATTTTTTTTTGAACCCGTACTAATGTACTACAATATACAAAATCGATTATTTTAAAGTTAAATACTTATCTACTCGAGAGACGAAAAGTATCATCGTTTTAAAATACATTTCATTGTGTATTTTTAAATTATAATAAAAAAAATATATTTATAGATTTTTTACCCTGTGCATGCGAATATATGATAATATATACACTGATACTGAACCGTGAAAACGTTTTGATTCCGTTAACAATATTTACACTTCCAAGACCAAATCGATACTTAATATTTCATTCGTATAATAGCCGTAAATTTATTGTTGTACAGGCTTCGCTTATGCTCAATAAAGTCGCAGGTAAATATATGGGAAGTTCGGTGATATAATATCTTTGTTATACGTAAAGCTACAAACTTTTATACGCTATTATATTTTCGTTGAGTCAATAATTAAAGCGTCTCTTGATCGTACGCTTCCATATTAAATAACGCTGTAGTACATTGCTAATATGGGAAATTTAATCCGAAAAGTAATGATTTATTGTCGATGTACAAATATTTTATTCCGTAAATTATCCTTACCACATGTAAATACCTCCATTATATTAAAATTATTACAATTATATTATAAACCGTACGATTTTCAGAGTGAATGATACTTTGTAATAAAAAATTCCATACATTCACCGACACCGGTGGTTATATACCTCCGTATGATAATGAACAAGCACATATTGCATTGAAATATGTTTCACGAGGAAAAAGTGGATACATAGGTAGGTAAGTGGGGTGGACGGATAAGCGTGCATCTACCTATAGATATATATTATATACGCGTTATAAAGGAAAAATATATTTAAGAGAAACAGTATTTTTTTTACGATAATAATGCGCCCCATCGAGCGGAAGACAGAAAATTCTTTTCAGAAATGTTTAGAAATAGGAAATCTCCGCGTGCATACCTATACCACCCCATCTCCCTTCCGCATCGCGTCTTATAGTCCCACCCGTTGTCGTTGTCATCGTAATAATAATAATAAGCCCGCGGACAATATTACACGTCTAACACATCACTATATATATATAGTGGTTGCGCTGTGCGGAGGAGAGCTATTTCCGCGTATTTCGATAACATTACATAATAATTTATGTATATAAGGGTATATATTATTATAGGTGTGTATTATATGTGTGTGTATGCATTATAATCGTATATCAAATTAGCGCCAAGTCTCTCCCCGGTCGGGTCACCGGGCCGGGGCGAAAATCATGGTTAAGCATGGGGGGGGGATGAAACTTGGGAGCGCTTGTGTATATATGCGCTTTGGGGGTTTTAGAGATTATCCTTTTATACAATACGCGCGTGCACGTATACTAAATTTGGTATAGAAACTATATATATGAACGACCGCACGTGCGCATAGGTGAGATAAATGTTCTATACACACACACACACAGGCGCGAGCGCGCGATGTATCACGAGCGACGGCGGAGGCGAACGAGTTAATAAATTTAGCGACGAGCGCGCAGTAGAAGAAGGTACCACCCCGCGGTGTTTTCTCGAAAAACAACGATCTGGGAATAAGAGGATACCGCGTGATGAGGTGTGCGGTGGCAGCGGCGGGCGTATACCGCGTATATATACATGTATGTGTGTGTGTGTGTGTGTGTGTGTGTGTATACGATATTATACCGCTCTTAACCTCGGCACAAATAGGATTAAGTTTAACCTCCCCAAACACTTCTCCTGTACCCCCTCTATTAACCGGCTCGACGGTTTCGGTTACACTCCAGTTATTGCTTTGTATATTATGTATATATACGCCCGAGTTCTTTTTAAAAGTGTTTGCCGCCCGAGCTCTCTTAAAACTTTTGATGCACACCTCACCCCTATACGGAATGCGCCCGGCACACTGTCCCCGTCACTGCCGCCGCCGTCGACAGACCGTCCGCGTCGCGCGCTATTATACACACACACACACACGCCTAAGCAGCGAGTCCTCCGCGCGCCGCAGTCTCGCGCGCCATTCCGTAAGTATGTAAATCTACAATAATTATAAACAGTGGCGGCCGTTCCGCGGGTCGTATCAATTTTCTTACATTATTATATAGAAACGACGACGTTCCCCCGCCCGTCTCCACGTCCCGCAGCGCACGTATACGTATCGCCGTGTTCTCGAACACACATACGTACGCGTGTAAATCGTGTAATTGTCGGTATACTTCGTCTCCTCGGTCCTCCGCGAGCTATTTTCCTCGTGTTATTGGTTTTTCCTACCCTCGGCGAACTTCCCCGTTTGTTATTATTACTGTTTTTATTTTAATATTATTCGCGGGCCCGCGTTATCTGCCGGACACCAATAAATCGAAATTAATATTCTATAGTGACATTGCCCGGTCAGCTCCATTGTGTATAATGATGGATAATATTCAGTGTTATACGAGTGTATTTAAAAATCTATCGTGTATCGGAGTTGCACGGCGCAAGGAAATCCGCGTTGCAGTGGATTATAGGCATAATATGAATAATATATGGCGCGTACGTATTTATTAGAAATTATAACGTAAAGTATATGTTTATATACGAGCTGGTTTATAGCCGAAAACCGCGCGTGTGTAAAAAAAAAAAAATGTTAACGAAAAAACTTTACCCGTACGCATTTGGCGGTTAACTTGAAAACAAACATCGTATAAAGATAACTTTCGCCTTTACGCTCCACCTGTCGCGTGCGCGTCTCCTCCAATTCGAAAAAGTCTTTGTTAAACTTCGTAGTTTACTTGTGTAATATATATATATATACATAACGCGCATAATACATACTTAGTTGTTCATTATTTATCATTATTATTATATTTCCCCTTTCGATTTTATAGTCTTTACATATAATATTATATAGGTACTCTATACGTAAAATATTGTTAATAAAATAATAATAATAATAAATACTATTATCATCATATTATTATTTTAGGTTAAAGTATCGTACATTAAAACTATAATGTTAAATGTGACGCTATAACAGTTCTTATTGTTAGTATCTAAACATATACTGCGCTCAGGTACTTAACGTTTTAATGTTATGTTTAAATGACGAACGAAAAAAAAAATAACGGCAATGCATCTCTAGTTTTTGTCTCTTAGAAAATATATTGTCTCTCGCAAACATTAATATGATGGCGACATTGAAATAGTTTTCCAATTTATATACATCGTAGTTAGAATAGTTGGATCAACATCCGTTTTATTATACGCAAAACATACTTGTTGAACGTATTTTTTTTTATTATTATAATATTATTCCTAGCATGATGTATATGTCTGCACGTGTTATACGTGTATATAGTGGGTCGCTTGTCCGAGGATTTATTTCGTCAGTTTTGAATTGAGAGGAAGGATTGATCGTGTCATACCCGCGTTATATTATTCCCTACCGGATGTTCAACCGACCGGGCTCATATCGTCTTTGGGTGTCCGTTATTCGGGTCGTTTCTCCCGTCAACGTCGACTGTCTTGGCACATTTGAATACGAATTCATATTTTGAATAAGAAGAGGATGAAAAAACTGATGTTTGTCTAATATAATACCGTGAATACACATGTATTGAGGCTTGTCATTTTAGTCGTATCGTTTTCCCAACCGCTTCTCTTTAAATATTATTTTATTATTAATTGTATTTATCATCGTTGTCATCCACGTCTAGGAGAAACACTAATTTTTAAATCCCTTCTGCTTGTATATTCTTTGTTGAAACTTTCTCTGTTGACTTATCACCTCCTCCTCGTCCTCCTTCTACTACTTCTACCACCCGGCTATTATATACCTTTATACTGCCGAACATCGGTGCACGCATTGTTTGTCCTTTACACTCGATTACCCCTCGTCATTACTGCGCGATTAGTATATATTAGCTATTTGCTTTCGACGTGTTATGTTGACAGCTACGATGCTATAATAATGCACTTATCACAGCTCCACGTTATATCGGTGAGCAAATAAATAAACAATAGGCGATTACAGCAATAATTGCAGTCTTAACGATATGTATACGAAAAAACATACAATACCGACCTTATTTTATTGGAATTTCGATTTATATTTCTTTTTTAACAACTTCAACTATATAAATCTCTCCAAGTACGAAAAAGGTTCGTATAGTTATAAGTTTTTAATGGACTGTATTATTATTAATATATTTACGTTTAGGACGTCTTAATCGTTATTACATGATGATCGTCGACGGAGGAATACGTTGAAATATTCAACTGAAAATTTCTCCTTAGATTATTTAATGTAATATTTATACGACTTAAATTTAAAATGTGGGATCTCTGTTATTACATTAATTTAGACGATCATTTAAATATTGCAGTAAATCCCGTCCTTTGGGAAAATTCGCGCTCTTTGATTAAGTTATTTAAATTAAGATTTTTACGGTATCATTAGTTATTGAGTGTGCAGAATTCTCTCTCTGTCTAGCTGTTTGTGTGCACGTCACTTTTTACGTTTTTATGTCTTTGTGTGTGTGTGTGTCTCATTCCCTCCCCCCTCACGTAATCTGTATTGCTCACTATTTTCGATTCGCTGTGTGAAAATCGTTATTATTATTGTTATTTGTGTTAGGCCCGCGAGATGACCGACTATATAATATTATACAAACGGAAAATAACAGACTTACCGTGCGGCGCGCAATTCCCCCACCCGTTGTTGTTGTTGTTTAATAATTTAAAAAGAGCCTCGCGGAAGGTAATATAGCGTGCTGTGTATGCGTGAGTGAGCGGAGTGGGGCTGCTGAATAGCTCGCGCGGAGAACATCCAATCAACTGATCCGGAATGCGTACAACTTCTCATGAATAGCGTATAGCCGAACATCGACGCAGAATCTCCTCTTATACCGGGTCGGGTCGCGGCGGTAATCGATAAATCTGATAATTTAATAATTTAGTGTATATATATATATATATATATACCGTCGCCGTCCGATTTGCTCGTGACGGGTGCGCCACGGGCGGAGGGGATGACGCGACGGGCGTAAACACGCCGTGGAGGGGTGGTGGAGATTTGTTGTTTCCCACTCCGCAGTACGTCCGCACACACAGAGGGGTAGTGATCCCCGCGTGCAGGAGAAATTGAAAACTAATGTCTTTAACTCCGGGGGCGATATTTGTATATATTATTATACGCGCGTATTCCAAAATGTATAATCACTCGCATTGCTTTTGTGCACACGCGTATATATCTAATAATTTGCTAAATTCGCATTACTGTGCAAATATTTCTAATAAACCCAATTTTTTTAATTTATTGTTTAATACGATATATTACACATAAACTTCATTGAAGTTCATCTATATAATTGTTTTAAACTGCAGGACACAAATTGTTGGATTTATACGTAATTGCCGTGAACCGTATCATTATGATAGTACAAACTTTCGGAAATTTTTTTTTTTATGTTTAGTAATGATAAAATTATACGATATTACGGCTAGAAAAATGAGAAAAAATATGTTCAATGTATTAATGTATTATTACAACAATATCAATTTCGTTTTTTTTAAACGCTCGCGCACGTCATATCGATTATATATAATATTATTGTCGATGGCGTATTTTTATTCGAATGCAAACCCCTTCAAAATGGTTTTTATACACTACTGCTACGCTAATGTATATTTAGTGCGGTGTGATGGGCCGACGGCTGTGGCAAATATTTTTTTAACAGTGACCAAATGACATAACCGAATGAATTCTACAATACCTGCCATAACTTTACAAATTATTATTATTCAACTTCGAAATGATTGTACACACAACACAATGTGTTTTGAAAATACGAAAAGCGACAGATGAAACTTATCAACGAAAACAAATGCATGACTGAACTCGATTCGTTTGCAGCGAGTACACTACTATATAAAATATACTATATAGATATAAAAATATTTAGTGTCCCTATATTTTATTAATTTTATTATGTTTATGCATTCAAATTTGCTTCCATTTCGAATGTTTTAGTGTTTTTGTAGAGATATACACGGAATAAGCTCTGCACATACGCACGATTCGACTGCATAAGTCTCCATAACACCTTCCAGTACTGCTTGTCTGCTTTCATGTACCACCTAATTATTTGTTACCCTATTTTAATTCACCTATAGATTTTCATTATATATTTTATCATAATATATTCGCTATGTACGTTTAATATATAGCTTAGGCTTGAGCATTAAAAACCTGCAAATATAATATAATTATGATTTAACGACCAGTTATTCATGTATAGGTATTTGCATTGCTGTAAATAAAATATTTAGTTTATTTTACGGTACGATAGAATTTTACGTTAATAATAAAAAAAACCATTTACTAGTACAGGTACCTATATTATTATTATTAATATGTACTTCCACGCCGCATATAACGCGTAGGTAATTCAATATATTAATAAATCGTACTTTTCATCGTCATTTCGCATATAATTTGTTGATTTAATATAATACAGCTGTGTGTGCATCAACGTTTTTAATTTACCCGATTAATCAACAACCACGGACGCGTCATTTATGAAGGAAAATTGCCGATCATAATTATAATTAAAGCATTCGAAATCTCTGCCGAATACGTACTGCATATACATACATGGTTATAAGCCCGGTTAATGACTGCTGCTGTATTGACGGCAATATTTTCAACGAAATGAAATCGTAGTTGGCGTACACTAAATCAGTTATGTGCCGTCCAGAATAATATTATAATGGAATTCAATTTTCCGACGGGATCCCGAAACGTCAAACGTGCGTATCTCGCACCAGTTATCGAACATTGACGGATCAGCATACGACCCCTCGGTCAGCGATTATCACCCCCTCCCCTCTTCCAAATCACAACTACCACCCGATTGTCTGAAAGGGTGAAACTATAGTGTCCGGTCGAACGATCGCGGTTGCGGAGAGGTAGTGGCGGAAATGACCTCTCTTCTATATCATCACGCGGCTTACGCGTGCGCAGTATTAGCTGCAATAATATATATATTACATAAATTATAATAATATGTGATCGCACGGTGCAATGCACGTCATTATATCATATTATATTGTGTATAATCGAAGTAAAAGTCGTCAACTTCCCCACCGCATACTCAACCATCCACCCGTTCAAAAAAGTTCTCCACCCTCGCTGTCGTATTGCGCGTATTATGCGTATACACCGTAAAAATATTTAAATTTACCATATATATATATATTTATAATATGACGTGTGAAAAATTAAGTTTGATGTGCACACGCGCGCACAAAGGTGTCGGTTAATCCTTTATACTTTGGGTCGTCCCGAGAACGGGCGGGGATGGTGTTGCGGCGGCGGTGGTGGTTTTAACGCAAAAATCCGTGGGCCGTATAAAACGAATATTAATTAAAACCGGATTCCGTGTTTTGAAAACGAGGACGGCGCCGCCGACAAAAGAGACGCTGCACTGTATATATAAGTGTATATAGCCCGCGTAGATATATATGTATATTGTGTATATATATATTATAAATGTGTGTGTATATATATGGACCGTTGTGTTTGGAAAACGACCATTAATCCGTCGCCGCCGCCGCCGCTCGTACAGGGCTCGCGTTTCCCACAAGGCATTATTAATATTCATTTAGTGTCAAGATTTCACTCGCATCGCCTCCACGCCACTATATATATATATATACACATATACCTCCACTGCCACCGCCAATGATTTTACCACCCTTCGACGACGGCGTCGTCGCCCCAAAAACCGTATATTATAAAACATCGTCGTCATTAACCCTCCACCGCACTCACTCGTATATACCAGCTAATACTCGTATATATATATATATATAGTCTCGTTATTATTTTTATTTTTTGTTATTATTTTCGGCCTTCAAACGTCGCCGCCGACGCCGCACTTCTATAATGAGTAATGCCACACAATAATCGTACAATATAATGATATAGGTAGGTACGTTTATCTATATCACAGTACATAGTATTATATAATATCAATTATTCGGAATTTTATTTTTTATCTCTACGGTTCAATATTTTTGTTGCTCAAAAACAGTGTAAGTATGCTACCAAATCGTTTCGAATACCATCAACATGCGGAGAGGGCAACGGTCGAGGCCAACGTTTTACAAAACAAAAAATTAAATTAATCATACAAATATACAATATATAATCGTTTTTTCCTAATATGTGTGTGATAATATATACTCGCTTAATAAGTACAACGCTGCGTTCTTATTTTTTACACTTTATTCCCACTAAGACACTAACTCTCCACTACAAGTCTATAACACATCTTACATCAACATGATTTAAAAACATTTAAAAAAATGCTTTGATATGATGCGTCCGATGTTTAATTTTATTTTTATTTTTACGATATCTGATTTTGATTTTTAGTAAATATATTTTAAATAATACGTCGATTTGTTGTAAAATTACATTCCTTAAATTTATTTGTGCTTAAGTATGTGGGACATAGTGTAAAATAAAAGCGAGAAGAGACGTGATGAAAGTATATATTGTTATAATAATATACTGTCTCTATATGGGGTGATCCAGCAAACATACACAAATTTCAACCTACCTTTGATTGTTTACTAATGCATTTATTCGAATTCCTATTTTAGGAACTTTTAATTCTAGGTACTATGTAAACTGTATAGGTACTTGAGAACTTTTTTTTATACATTTAAGAATAATATAATATAAAGTAGCAATACAAATTAATTTTTTCAAATGAGAACTGCTTTTTTCTTGAAAATTGTTTAGCATTTAAATTTTTTGAAAATATTTATGCATTTAAATCTAAAATCAAACAAGTTTTATTTTTCGAGATATTACACTTAATGTACTAAAAAGAATTTTTATAAAATATAAAATTTATGTTTTATTTAATCTAGTATCAACTCCTTCTCGAACAATTTTACAAATTTGTGTATAATTATATTATTTATTATAATTTTAAAACCATTGTAGGTTTATACATAAATAGTATCATAATGCCATAATTTATCTTTTAATATATTTTAATCCATACAATTTATAAACTCAGAAAACATTCGTTTAAATTTCGATTTGTGTATAATTCAAATTTCATTGATAAACAATTTACATTAAAAAGAAGAAGGAAGTTAATTTAAAAAAAAGATAATTATACTTGTGATGTACACTCGTTCAGTCGAACTCTAATAGTATGACAAATCAAAGAAATTGAAAATATAGTGTTTTAAGTGTACTAAAAAATTCCAAAAATCAGGATCTAAGTAAATGTGCATAATTAAAGGAAATATTGTGGGTAAGTTATACATGGTGAATCGCCCAGCGTGTATATTATACACACTCGTGCATATTACGCTGTAAATTATTGAACTAAAACAACAAATTCGGCTCGCTTTGGGCTTTTTAAATGAATATTAAACGAGTTGAAATTAAAAAAAAACACGGCGTCTTGTGAACCACCCACAATAACGCTCGAGCGCACTGGGAACACACACACATATGTACACATAAAGTTGAGTAGCAAGTATGCATATACCTATATATACATGAAGTGGCGTCTCGTCTTCGTCGCATATATCGGTGTTCGTGACGATGTTTACGTTTAATATATTATTATATTATATAGGCCGCATACCGTGTATATTTTGTATATAATATAATATTATGTTTTCGATTCGTTTGCGCGAAAGACGCGATTATAATACCTCGTTTGTCAAGGAATTTGGTTGTTGAGATCGTCGCCGCTGCCTTCGTTGCCGTTATTATTATATTATTTCCTCGACTTTTACTTTTTAGATGATTATTGTGTCGAGTGTGTTGACACGTGTTCGAGCGCCGCATCGCGTGTAGGTAGTTCTACTGGGATCCCTTTACCCGTCTTGCACGCGTTATGCAATACGTGTATACAATATACACGTACAAGTATATGGGTATACATAATACGCAATTATGCTCCCATACAAAACCACTTGATGCCCCAACTACCAACAGGCCCCACTACCGACTTCGTAGAGTTTGTGCTGGGGTGGAGAGGGGATGAAGGTGGTGGTTTAAACTAAGTTATATGGTAAACGCGTGGGTAAATATTTAATCATTAAATTGCTTTGAAAATATTGAAAAAAAAAAAGTTGTCGAATATTTTCACTATACTGTATATTTATATTCATGCCCGTCCTCGTATGAATAGCGAAAAAAGTTATTTGGTTAGCATATTATTTATTAGTGTACCTATGTATATTATGCAACGCGAAATACATATAACTAAGTACGTACTTAGCTAGTTCTTTGCAGCAGATAATTAAGAACCGTTTAGTATATTGCTACAAATTATTTTTGTCGCGTAATTGTGAGGGTTATGAATTTGTATGGCTATTTCTCGCTGAACAAAGTTTGAAACGTTTATAACTTGTAATAAAGTAGTTAATTTTAAAACTTTAATTTTGTATTTTATGGAATTTTCTGTGTTTATAAGGCTCGGGTGACGTACTTTAAGATAAAATAATTGAGATGACCTTTGTGCTGTTTTATATTTTCAGTTATTTGTTCATTCGAATTTTTATTATATTTTATATATTCAAATGATTACAAGTACCTTATTTTAAAATATTTAATGTTAGTAGTAAAAATATAGACATACAGGTGTTATCGTCGATTTTTTTTTTCGTAAATAATACAAACAAATAATTTTTATAGTAACTCACCTAAAAATATTTTAATTTTTAGTTTTAGTTATTTTATACTTAATTTATTTTAAGTTGTATATACCATACACATATATATTTTTAAATATTATTAATTTCCTATATTTTAAATACATTCGATTATGCATTAAATTCATTAATTCATAACCCTGTATAATAAATAACAATAATGTAATTTCTTGGTTTTAATTTTGGCTCATTGTCTGTACACAAATGTTTATTATATATTTAATTCATCTACTATTGCACATTTTTTATTCAAAAAAGTAAGTCAATGTAAAAGAATGCTCGTAGCAAAACTATAATTTCTCAATTCACCACGATTTTAAAATATTAATATCGAATACAATAAAATATTGTAATACATTTTTTTTATTTACTTTTTGCGAAGATACTATCAATAATATTATTGTTGCATACTTGTACTATCGATTTTGTATTAATTGTACAATTATTATCCGTTAAAAAGTAGAGCAATTAATTTTTACTTGAAAAGATTATGCACTTAAATCTGATACTGATAATTCCATGAAAATTAAAAACAAATTGCTTTCGTTTATGTATTTTTTCTTCCTTCGGATCCCATAAAGAGAAGTTATACTTTGCAGTGGAAACTCGTTATTATTAAATTTGAAAATAATTGGGTTAGAGCGTAGTAATGCTCGTTTTTTAATGAATGGTTTTTGTCATAATTTAAGTAAATATTGTCAGTAAAATTGAAAAGTTTTTTCATAAAGCATTTATAATAGAATTTCGAGAGCACCACCACGTGGAAAAGAAAGAAAAACTTATAGGTACGCACAATTATATATTATATATTTGCGGTTTTCGACAAACAAAAAATTCCGAATGGAATCGAATTAAAATATATTCTATTACGGTGTACAAAGCAAAAATTTAATTAAGACTTAACGTACGTTTCGTATAGAAACGCTTGGACTTTATATATCTATATATTATTATTTAATACGACAACGTATTTAGTGAAGGCGGTCGTGGTTTTTCGTGCGACAACGACAACAGCTAATAAAAATAACGACTGTGGGGTCGGTTTTTTTTTTTTCAGAAAAAAGTTTTTAACAATCCTTTTGTGGTATACCTGTGTAGTGAAAAAGACCGAAAAAACCCAATTAAACGTTTTGCAAATTGGCCCCATAAATCACGTCGGTTTTGTATATTATATTATATGCGCGTATAATACGAAGTCTTCTGCAGTGAACATTATGACGTGTCGTCATCGTCGTCATCGTTTCCTCGTGGGACGTCATCATGATCTCTCACAAAAGTGTACTCCGTTAACCGATCGCGTACATGTGTATGTTATATAGTCGCTTTATGTCATCGAACAATATTCATATTTCAATAAAATTTCGAAGGGATGGATGGTGGTGCGAACGAAGGGGGAAATCCCAAAGTCTCCGCCGCCGCCGCGCGTTGAGGGATGAGGAAAGTACATCAGCAATATTGGCTCTGGGTAATCCGCTGGCTATATGTAGTATATGAGGGCGGTATTATTATTATTATATTTTTTTATATAGAAAATACAAATCCATATAATATACCTGTATATACCTACCTACGAAGACTACGCGTTTTTTACCAAAAGAATTTTGTACTCTGCTATATATTATGGCTGCTGCCAGTGCTCACGCTTAAAAAAAAAAAATACTCAAACGATCAATTCTGTCTGTCGAAAATATGGCATATACTCGATAATTTTATAATGTACCTACCGATGGGACAATAAAATCTAATCGCATTAAAACGCTCTATATATTATGTACACTTAATATCTTATATTGTTTTATTCGTAGTGTTCGGAATTATTTTTACTTTTTTTTTTTTAATTCTGAATTTTCTTTTTGCGTCATAATCATACGTGTGCGTCAGGTGTTACTACCTTGTTACATATCGGGCGTTTCGTGTGCTCTGTCCGCAAAATAATAATAATAATAATATATCATATTGTAAAAACAACAACGACATGATTTATCACATCGAAACCGCATTAAATAATGATATCGTCGTATACGTACACGTTGCGGGCGAAAAAAAAAATAATTTCCGTGTATGTGGTTATCCCCGCATCGTCGTGAATGTACATGTTGTATTGGAACGTAATTGTTATTTTCATGTGTGTACATGAATATACATACGTATATTCTATATTCTCTCTCTCTATATATATATATATACACACACATAGACGGTACATTTACGCAGTTTTTGTGATTATTTTAAAAGCATTGCTTTGTTTTAATCCGTCTTGTTTGATATTAAAAATGTACATCGATGATTAGTAACGATCATACATGTATATTACTTAAATTCATCGTGTCCTCGCACCTTCTCCCTTACCCGTCATGTCATGAGCGACCTGTCCCGGCGATACGGCTGTGGCACGTACGCCTATTACGAGCGCGCTTGATTAATGTGCGACGTAGTTACATAATGGCAATCACTCGTAGTCGTAAACGCTGCGTCCCCGTTTTCAATCTCGCATGAAACGCGAGTACGACTCTCAAAAATAATCGAGAAAAATATTCAGCAAGTGCTCCAGTAGTATGCGCACCTATATATTTATCTGTAAAATACAAATTAATTCTAATTTTTTTTCTGTCGCACCCATTATAATAGGCCCAACAACTATATACTGTGGTGATGGGTACTGATCCGATATGTCAGTTATAATCGACTTGCTATTATCGATTTTACGGTACTTTATCATACATATCAATTATGCATCGTGGCGTTGAAATAAAATCATTTTAAATGACGTATTCGTTTATAATTATGATGATTAAAGTAAATCCTCCGTGCCTTATATTTATATATATATAAATACGTACATATAGTGCGACGACGACGTAGAAACGATAATGGATCGCGGGCATAAAAACGGATCGTCCGTGTTGGCAGACGGTAAATTTATACCTATGTATTTTTGTACATGATATTATTTATTATTATTATTATTATTATACCTATTCGGTACTACGGACCGAATGATGCTGCGCCACTCTCCTTTCACCGATCCATGAACTTCGGCACTCCGACGCATGTATAGTCAGCGTCGTTCCCGGTTGGCGGGAGATCGAAAATCGAGCGGCCATGTATTATAATATTATAATGTTTATTCATATATATTATTGTTTATTACTATATTATATACAGCGGCCGCACATACCGATCGTAGATATTAATGTATATTTTATGTAGGTATGTATAATATTACGTATGGCAGCTAGCTTTACAGGCGCGCCGCATTGGCAATAACGGACGGGACCTTATTATACGCATAAATATATACGCTCACCGGAACCGAGGTTACATCTTACGGATCTGTTATGCGGAAAAGTCCGCTCCATCCCGCTCGTTCGTATAATATTTTAGCAACAGCGTGGCGCTGCGTACACATGTACAGTACCCGCCGCGCCGTCCAGTATACATCGTCGATGATAATAATAATGTACCTACGCGTGTATACATGTATTATATATAGCGTTCTCTACGGAGTTGTTTTTCGACTGAGCACGTACCGTTTGATGCATTTCTATGTACTCGAAAAGGTCGGTCGGACCCCGCCATTACCCGTACACCCAACAACCACCACCATCGACCCCCTCCCAAAAAACACGTCGGTTTTCGACGGGAAAAATCGCACGTTTATAATATATACACACCATTGCGGCGCTTACCCCTCGGGGTCTTCGGCGGTGGCGTCCGCGGGGTATTATCCACGCTCGCAGTAATGGATTAGTTTACGATACCGCGTTATAACCTCAAAGGGCCCCGTGGTGGCGGCGGCGGCGTACGGATATCCGGAATCGTAGTCGGCAGGAGAAGTGCTGCAGTGGTGGTGGTATCGCGGGACCCCGAGACCATGACGTCCGGGAAGGTGGTGGAAACCGAAGCGGCAGTCAGGCAGCGCGAAGCCGTTTTCGCGGGGAGTGTATATAATTGATGAATGAAAGTTGGCAGATTAAAACTTTAGCGCGCCCGGAAACGATCGGCATTCGGGGACTGTAAAACGTAATTAGATTCGCAAAAATAAAAATAGAAGAAAACAATAAATAAGACTTACCGGAAATCTATTGCTGCCCGTATCAAGCGCCGAGTCTCATCGTCGTACACCGTGTGGCATATATATAACATATACCGCGTGTATCATGTGTTTCGATCAAACGTTGCACGTCTGCACCGCGAATGTACATAATATTATCCACTGTAATTGTTTGTTCTTCGTACATTTTAATAACTGCAGGTGGAGAGTATTACAAATAATTTTGAAAAATAATTATTTTTACTGTAAACATTTTTTTTTAAATTCCATAAGGGTTGAGACGCACTCCTATTTTCCTATATATATGTATATATCTGGTGGGAGATTATTTCGTGCATGCATTATGAATGTATGCACACTGCGCAAAATAATCTAACTAATTTGTGTAACGTTAAACGAATTTTCACCGCTTCGGCAAACGAAAATACAGAATTTATATTGGTGTATTTACAGGATTTTCAGACATTTTGAAGTTTTGTAGGATATTTAGTAGTGAACAAAATAATATAGATTGAAACAATATTCACCCAATGTTTTATAAAGAATAATATCTAGGAAACCAGGATATGGAATTTTTGAACATCGATTTTATGTTTTATGGTACCTATATAATTTATTAATATATATCGTGTTAGGTTATCACATCGGTAACATATGTAATAAGTATTCAAAAAGTTTTGAATCGTACCCGGAACATCCGTGAATGTACGTTTCCTTACTGATTAAACACCATATATATGATTACATAAAACAGCAACAATTTTTCTGCAGCAGTACTTTTCAATAAATACAACGGTTTAGTTAAATATACATAATATATAGTATTAAAGTATGGATCGGCGTAACCTTTAAGCATTTTTTCTTTATATTTTTCTATAATATTATAAGTAAGTACTCATACTTCATACATTATAAAAACTGTTCAATCATCTATACCTGCACACTGTATACATATATAATGACCAAGCTTTTAATAATAATAATAAAGCTTTTATACCGTAGACGTGTTTAATATACGAGATTTATATCAGGAAATTGCGACCCTGGAATTTCATCTAGATATTAGAGAGAAAAAAAACACATCGATTTAATTTATTTATCATCACATAATTTCCGTTCACTTCTATATCACATAATATTTACTAGTTTTCCACGAATGAAAATGAAAAACAAACTTTAGTTTAATATATATATTATATTATGTTATTATATCATGCATAATTTTTCGTTTTCCGTCTGCAACGAACGAGCAGCTCAATCAATCCGTACCTGCAATAACACACAATAAGTAAGCGTCTCCATTTTACCTATACTTATGTGTATAATGTATATATATGTATATACCTATAATATATATGTATACATACATACAGAAGGAAATTGGGTCTTCAAAAATATTGTTTTTTGCTCGGAAATATAGTTGAGCCGTAGTGATAGTTACTATGTATTGGCCTATATATACCTACCGGTGTAACGACGCAGCAACCGGGGGCTAATTGTGAGGGTCGGTCGTCATGCCCCATCACCCCTTGATTCCAGATACACGCGCGTAATCCGCCGGTGCATAATGTATAGATTATATACAACATACGCACGCGATAATAATATACAGTCGCGGTTCCTTATGTATGATTCAACAGAGACCATATTTTATTCACTAAATATGTAATGAGTAATTTCGAATGGATGCGCGTCTTCGCATATATATATACACACACTTATTTGGTGTGTGTACACGCGTATCCCCGTAGGTATATGTATGGTCTATGTATAATAATATTATAATATGTATAACGTTATTTAGTCGTGGGGTGAGAGATGGTGTATATACGGAAAGCATATACCTATAGCTCGTCCGTAAGTACGTATCGTATCGTTAGGGGTGCTGGTATAGTTCGGGTCGGCAGCTGGCGTGCACAGTGTCGTTTTATACGAGACGATATATCTGCGTGTGCGATAGAGAGTCCCTTTATACGCGAGCGCGTTAGAATTACCCAAGTCCCCGACCACATACACTTACGCGTAGGTACCTCTACATAGATATATTATGCGCTACCCGTGTACACTCAGCTTTGCGAGCGCCAGAAGATTGACCCCGCTCGTATTAAACGGGCCCTCGATGTTAATTTCAGTGCAAAATACAATTATATGTGTATATACATATATATATACACGTATATATGTCGTCGGTTTCAAAGGCCACATCGCCGTGTACGCTTAACCCGTGTTACGTATAGAATAAATCGGCGACGCAGGTATACAGTGAGAGACTCTGCCGCGTAATAATTATGTATAATATTATGTTGTATGCGATTCGTGCATAATGTCTGTAAATAGTTAAATATTTATACACCCGTCACTGACAAACACCTTGTTCGGTATTAAAAATGTCAGAAGAGAGGACCCTTCCTCACGTTGGATGGAAGCTTTCGTTTGTCTGTACCCGAGTTGGACCCAAACTCGAGAGAAATTCGGACGTAGGAAAATGGACGAGTGGAGTTTGGGAAACGTGGATGATGCTCGATTTACAATATACTTTATTCAAACGAGTAAGAATCTCTGATAGGTAGATAATAATATGTACGACTTATTTCGGTCATGACGATCCATCATCGTTTTTGGATTATTCTGACGATTTGCCGCTCATATATAATATTGACGAAGTTTATAATGGGTTCGTTGGATTTCATCTTTCTCGGATAAAACTGAAGTGCTTCACCGCATATCAAAAAATCGAATTCTGCTTGTTTATAGTATTTAAAGATTTTATTTTAAGAAGATTTTGTGAAATTGTTTTATACTTTGTATCGGAACTCGGAAGTACTATTAGCCCTCAAACCAAAAAACTTCAAAACGGCAACGTTATACGCGATCCGTTCGACGGTTATTACCCTGTTTGCATTTTCGATTTTTCACAGCGAAGTGCTGTATAACGATATCGTTATACACACGTGAACATTTCATAAGTTTTCGATTTTTGAGAAAATAAAATTAATAATTTTTACGCGTCTCTGATAAGTTTTAAGGCTGAAAATTAATTTTATGAAATTATTTTATACGGTAAATGTTTGAACAAAAGTTAGTTAAAATGTAGATTAGTGTGGTGCAGCAGGAGTACCTATTACCATAAAGTACAGTGTCGGTTAGTTTAGTTTTTTTTATTATTATTCTTTGGACGAAACTTTCTTCTCAGTTCTATAGTTAATGGTTATTTGATTTTTTAAAAAAAAATTAAATGTATAACCAGTGTAGACTATTGTGTTTAATAATTGTATTGTGTACGTCATGATGAACTGTATATAATATATATTTATGGTACCTATGTATTAATATCGTGTATTAAGGGTTGTATTATACACCCGCAAAACCATGTTTATAGTGGGTACATTTCGTTTGATTATACAAGATTATTATTGCTGTTGTTGTTGAGTTTTTTTCTTTTACCTCGAACATTGGTAATTTATATTCATACCGGTAAATTGAAAATCAAAAATGTTACGGAACGCGTATCGATCATTCCGTACATACAATATACATGTATTGGTACCTACTTTATTTGTATAATACCGTTCGCTGAATACGCGCATGTACGCCTGAAGTGTATATTCTCTGCAGTAAACAAATTACATTTGCTCGGAAAAGAATAATATGTTTATGTGTATATTAAATAAGTTTCCTGTTACAAAAACGTAGGTAGGTATATCAAAATAACGTCTAAGTTACAAGTTGAAAAATTATATGGTTAAATGTCCGGAACAATAATATATAATATTGTTGCTAATATCATAAAGTTTTGAATCACGGAGAAAGAACATTAAAGTTTACTACATTGTACTCCACAGTATATTATTAGAAAAAAACTTTGTACTCAATATTTTGGTAATATTAAAATAATCATATGACGCATGCGTTTGAATGCAACAAATTATCAGGTTTAATGGAATTGGAAAAAAATTGATAATGAATGCAAAATAATAGTTCAAATACGTGTTTGTTATTATTATTATTTTTTTTTTGTTTCCTGGGTAGAAAGCTAATGCGCAAAGTGTTTGCGAAAATATTCACGAGTAATTCTTTTATTTTTTTCGGCGTTTAACTTAATAATGAAAATTACAAACATTCCGTACTAAAAAAAAAACTACTACCCATATATACCTATTATATTATACGTGCGTAGTGGGTAACTACATAAATTAATTAATTATATAATTAATTTATATATTACTGTATTTTATTATATAGCGCTGTACAAAGCGCAGTCGAGGTAGGAAAAACTGTTTTACCGGTCTTTTCGTTAATTCACATAATTGCGGCCGTCCGTGGGTATGTGGTGCACAGGTTGGTGCAACAATTTATAAAATATATTATACTACCCTAACGAAAACATTACGAGTACAATATACACAGTTGGTGTATGAAGGAATCGGCGACACGAAGACTGAATATAATTGAACAATTTTAAATGCATATTTTTTATATTATCTAAATGCTGCATATGGTACTAATATACGTGCATATTATAATACAGTTCGCCGACATAATACTACAATAACAACAAAATAATGTGTTTTTTTATTTTCGCAGATATTTTCACGTTACGGCAAAGTGCTGAAAATCGTCACGTTCACCAAAAACAGTGAGTACCCTCTTAATATAACTGCGTAATATACTTAAATATATTAATATATTATTAATATATATAACAATAATGTCGTTCACCGGACAAACACATCTGTGCGCAAAATTTGCATTTATATTATTATTATTATGAAGATATATTAGTAATACGCGGCAACTCTATTTTTGCGAAAACTTAAACAATTTTATACTATATAAGCATGTAAGATTATACTCTTTTACTGTTTCTAAACGACATTTTTTTCATCCCGTTCACAAGAGTGTTTTTACTAGAACGTTAGCTTCTTGCAGCTAATGAAGAACTCAAATCAAAACTTTGTTACTTATACAAAAAATAAATACAATTTTGAACGTTTACTTAAAAGTAATATGATGTTTTTCTCCGGTATTTATAAGTACATACGATAGATACGAAATCTATCGAGAAAAAGACGTTATTAAAAATGAAAAATCGTCTTGTTGCACATATACAGTAGGCTAGGCGATCTCGGTACTGCAAAACGTCTTTTTCTCTTTAGTCCTTCCGCGAGGACACGCGTTATTTATCTCATCCCGGCGATCTATCAACGCCGACTCGTGAAAACGTGCGTGCCTTTGAGAATAATCCTTTTCTCCAGAAAACAATATAATGCGAACACGGTTTCATCATATCAAGAAGTTTGTGTTCGGTCCCGCGGACAATTAATCATATCTTCATTTTGTTCTCACCCTCCGCGTAGTAGGAGTAGCAGGGGTGGGTATTATATTATATACACTGTGTATATATGCAGTGTTGTCGTCGTACATTAATTAACGTTGTGTGCTATGTACGCATTACCTAACCCTGCCGATCTACTCATCCGCCAGCTATCACGCCGCTAGAGAGGGGGATATTTTCTTTAAAAAAATAAAACGAAAAATGACCGTTTTTAAAATATTTTTTTCGTACCTATATATTTTTTTCATTGTGTGCACATAGAAAAAAAGAAACGTTTAGCATTATAATATTTTCCCGTTTTGCGAACTTTTCCGCCTGTGCACTATATATATACTGCACTCAAAACAATACAGGCGTCTCTTTTGTCAACGTCTCCGTCGCAGTTTTTCCATTAATTTCGTGCGCGGCTTATTATCACGCGGAATTAAACTCTCACACGCACATGTGAGGATATGTGTGTGTGTATTTGCGTGTATGCAAACCTGTGCATAACGATTTGTAAATATATTTTTCTATCGTCCTTGTTTACAGATTCTTTCCAAGTGCTGATCCAATATCCCGACGTGGTTACTGCACAATCCGCTAAATTGGTAAGTGTTCGACGGTCGTCGGTTTAAATAATACAATAATATGTACGAGTGTGTAATATAATCATTAAACAATAATCAAAATTTGATAAACCATGTTATAATACTAATTGAATATGAAAACAACAAAAAATTGAAAAAACCGTTCAATACTAAAACAAACGTATGCCGGGTACTTTTTTTTAAACCATGTCTGACACAGTCATTGGACGGACAAAATCTGTTCCATACCGGCCATTTGTTTGATCTATCGCATTTGAACAACGTAAGTTCAGGATCATACGTGTACTTCTATAACCAGCGGGTGCACGTGTATGTGTGTTTGTGTGTGTGTGTGTGTGTGTGTGTGTGTGTGTGTGTGTATTTTTACTTTATACTATTATGTACCTATGCTATTTTATTATACACTCCTCCGTACTATATTCTCCCAGACCACACTACTTTTAGCGTTTCCGGGCGACGATATTTAATATAATTACTAATTATATAATAAAACTATTATATACCTATATATACGTATACTCTTCAACCTCGCCTTACCCTCTCTACTGCTCTGTACCGAGCCACTTTTTATAAAATCGTAATTGTATTTAGCTCTCAGCTAGTGCTCGTCACCCATATAACATAATATATAAACGCGTACCTCGAGCACCGGCAATCGTTGATTAAACGCATTGTTTCCGTTTATTTTATGCTTTTTTTCGTTTTTTCTTTCTCTCGTTCTTTTCACACCCCGTGAATAATTAAATTCGTTTAAAAAGCGTCTGATTTATTTGCTAGTCGTCGCCGTCGTCGCCTTAATAGGGGGCGAGATACGTGCCGTCCGAGTCGCCGCCGCGTAATTGGATAATTCGTTTTCTCGCTTTAATTTTTTACCATAGACTGTTACACCACTCGTACCTACCTAAGATTTATAAACACTTATCATACAGAAATTCTTCCTCGCAACCTAGATCGTTCATCTTTAGAACGATGTATGAGTTTTAATATTTTGACCGTAACCACAAATATAGTTTCCCACTATCTGAGCCCCTAAATGTAGACGTGGAGTGTATCTCAATTTTATAATTTTTTTCTCATAATTCTTCCTTCAATTCTCCTTTATATTGCTAGTAATTTTATTGTGTTGTAGAACCATATTATAATATACATGTGTATACTGTTAGTACTGAGTGTCTCGCCGTGTTTGCCACCTTTCGCAATTATTCTATATCTTTTTATAACCGCATTAACATTATTATTGCGCAGTTATTTTAATTCGTATTCTTAAAGTATTTTTCGTCTACTTAAATTCCACACGAAACAATTTAAAGATATCACTTTTCAATTCGTAAAGCTAATTTATGTGAAAAGTCTTTAATATCAAATTACTCATTTCTGGTGTATTATAAAAATATTTCAACGGTTATACGGTTTTATTATAGGAGGCACCTACTATATAGGATTAGCGCGGTGAGACACGGTATATATAATTTATTTATATACCAAGTACTTATTGTACTTGTGTCGTATGCTGTATCTACTTAATTACACGAGATCTACTAGTTGATCGTTTATATATGTTATACTAAAGTATGGATCATGGATACAAGTACTTTATAGGTTTAAAATAATATACATCCTTGTGTATAATTTAGAGGGAGATACCGAAAATGTACTCATGAGCTGTCGAAAGACAACAACTTTAGTATAACAGACATACTGGAGTGTGTATGTTTAATATCGTTTTTCTAAGTGATTGATCTCGCGTACGACACTACAATATACAGCCAGTATAAATGTGTACTTCTTATAAATAAATACCTATACTTTTATGCCATCGACTAATTTTTCGTTATTTTTTTCGGGTTTTCCGAATTTGCAATTTACATTACAGTCACTGGATGGTCAAAACATTTACACATCATGCTGCAAGCTACGTATCGAGTACTCAAAACTGTCTAGCCTGAACGTCAAATACAATAACGACAAGTCGCGGGACTACACCAATCCGACGCTGCCCAACGGCGACAATACGGTAATGGAAACGCTGGCGGCGCTTGGCGTGGACTCTGTGGCTGGCAATCAGCTGCTGCCACATCAGCTTAGTCTATTGCTGTCCGGCGTGCCAAGTGCCGCTGCTGGACTCCCGCAGGCCCGTCGGCAGCTGACCACCGGTGCTGACCATAGCCGACTCGCAGGTTCGTACTTACGCTCAGTTAACTCAATATTATAATACCTAATGCTATTTATCGTTGTTTTTTATACTGCGCTCCATCCTTTTTCCTTCTCGGATCGTAAATTTATTTGAATATTCTGATTTTACTTTTTTTAATCTAAATTGGACTGTATCTAGTGAATTCGACAATAATTGCTCGTTTAAATTGTTATTTAAAATTTAAAATCATTCAGATGTATCTTATATATTCTATAAGACCGCATTTTCAAACTTCAGAATATTTATGGCATTTAGGGATTCGTATTTTTCAAATAAATTATTACATCGCATATTATCCTATATATGTGAATCGTTGAGCAAACGATTTTGGTTTTAAACGTTGGTTTAGTAAAAATTAAATTAGACTGAGTAGTTTGAGAGTTGTTCTTCTTTAAAGTTAGGTATATACTGAAGGTAATATAAACAAAAGTATGTTTAATATTTGAATATAATATTGTGAATACTTTTAAGGGTTTTGAATCTATTGTTTTAGATAAAATATAATATGAAAACCTTAAAAATATTTTACTGGTTGACATTTATATATGTTCCACGTATAGCCAAGTATGGCTAATTATGACCATATAGATTCAAAACCCACATATTTTTATGAGATTATATTCAAATATTAAATTAGCTACAAGTTTCAGTAAGTAAATATTCAAAATAGAACTACTCAGATATTGCACTTTTAAATCTTGACTGCGGTATATCAATATTTAAAAAAATCGCTCTTGCTTGTTAATTCAGATACAAAACATCTATTTCTTTTATTTGAAAAAAAGTTAAAAATTTCAAAAATTTTAATTTTCATGAATCCATTACTTAATTGTAAAAATGAGGTGAGGGTGCTTAAAATATCATTATACATAATACACAATACTGAATTTTCCACGCATTGTACATTCAAAGTTCTTCACCCCTTAAAAAAAACGAACGTCATTCTCATTTTATCCCCAAATGAATGTAGTAGTAACACGTGTCGAAAAAAAAATATAAAAATGTCTGAACATTTTTAAGTCTGCCAAAATGATAATGTTTGTACAGTGGTCGTTCGCATATTATAACGTTATTGTGATAATATAAACTGTGAATGATCTCGTATCGTTGTAATTGCACAGAAAACGATTTTAATCTCGAGTAAAAATAGGGAAATTTTACTTATAAAGGCTTTGGATATTTAATCAAATTTATATTTTACCCGCATTTCGATAACTCAAAAAACGTGGTTTTTTTTTAAGCCATGTCACTATATTCGTTCGTGGATGCTTGATGTCAACTTATGTATATACCCGAGAAACATCATTCGTCTCCCCTCTCGTCAACTCGAGCTTACGAGAATTCTAAAAGCTTTAACGCACTCGATCGAGGACATAATTAACATTAGAATATTATGACGTGCGTCATATCATATATGTATAGTATATTATATATACATAGCATTGATGATATATACCTACAGATATGCCGATCTCGACCCCAATATCCATATATATTTATTCTACGCGCATGATGTTTGTTTTAAATGATTAAAAATAAATAGTTTTTATTTATATTTTTGTTTTATTTTTCGGTGGATTTTTCCACTCAGGTACTCGACATTTCATCCACTCCGACGCGAAGGATTTACGTCACTGCGTTAATATAGGTATATATATATATACTTAGCTGATATCTCTACTTACATACTATTGCTATACACGCACGACACTATACATACCTCCGAACGACTGTGGACGTGACTTAAATACACGATTTCGTGATCAAGGGGGTTCTGGGGTTGAACCATTCTCCACAGTTAACGGGAACGTGTCACTAACTGTCCAAATAAAAACTTCCAAAACATATTAGGTATACGTAAAATATTGTTTTCATATTCAATATTAAACTATTTTTAACACCCTTATGAGAATTCCTGATTATATATACGTTAATATATACGATTTAACACAGACGAAACGCTAACAATAAAGTAAAAAAAAACTCAAAACGTTGTATTTTATTAATTTTTACACACATAATTTGTTTTTTATACATCGCGATAAATTTAATCGAACGTATTTTACACGCGAGCGGCGGCGAGTACTTGTACCGCACCCGTTATTATGTAATTAATAACGGGAACGTTGCACGCGCTTACCTATACGTTTGTATATATGGGCACATATATGTACACGAATTCGGACTGGTGAATAACTCGAATTTTTCCGGTGTTATTGTTCGAACGGAATTTATGGGTATCGTTTTATGCGGTCCGGAATTCGCCGCAAGTTATTATTTGCCTCGACAAAACATTACCCGGCATACGCTCCCACAAATTCGTTTTTGATGTACCCGCGGCGACGCGTGACCGCGGTGCGTATCTAGTAATAATAAGGTCCTCCGGTCCGATATACAGTAATGCGTGCAGAACTGTAGGAATGCACCGTATGATAAAAAAAAAAATCTTCTATACATATATACTAAAAAATCAAAAAATCTCCGGACTCCGGAGTAAAAATAAAACTGATAGATGGCTGGTATACATGTTACGGACTATGTACAGTCTGACGATCTATACAATAAGCTCGCTGTCTTATATTCTTCGTACACGGCAACGGACGATGACTTATATATTGTATGTAAATCCACATCCCCTTACACTGTCCCGTGTCGTGTTCCGTATACTAAAGCGTAGATAACGAAATATTGTTAACAAGTTAGCTAGGTACTTATATAAGTTGAATATTATATTCAAAAATTACACATTATACGGTATAAAGTGGAAACTTGGCTTAAGAGCCAGTGAAAACATACAACGACGGACTTAGGTCAACGATGATAACAGGTAGTCAATATTTTACTGTACGTTATTTTATTATGTGATATTATTACATTTTTAAATTTTTCGAAAGGAACCTTGCTTGTTGGGTTATAAATTAGGGATAATATACACACGATATTACTTTTGTATTAAAAACCTTAAGTGTCCGAACATTCGAATAGTTTTTATATAATAATTTTACGAATCAAAAAAAAAAACCAATATCATTTTTAAACAGTATAGACTCATTATCATATTAGATAAATAACACAATATGTTTTCCAAATTGTTTACAATTTAATTTAATTTATATAGCTGAACTTTTGATTATTTGATTTTAAATCAGCATTTGATTCGTAAAGTTAACAATTGCCCAGCTATGTACGATTGTAGATTCTAAACACAAAAAAAAACGAATAACATTACGATATTCACTTAGTCGTTATGGTCGTCGATAAACGATAATTAATGATTAATTATTATACATACATTAGTTTAATAATAATAAAACCCATGTGTTTAACTGCAACTGCTACTGCTGCCTCGCACAGCTATCGAATCGAAAACTAAATTTTACTTTCCTTCCTTTACAGGCAGTCCGGGCATGCTGACACCGTCGTTCAACACCGTCCACGGGCTCGCTTCGCCACTAGCCACGTCGTACGCCAACTCGCCCGTCACTAGCATGCCGCTCGGATTCACCTTACCCGGTGGTTCGTTGGCGACTGGCACGCTCAGACTCCCCGGCCAGATGACCGGACAGACGTGTGTACTGTTGGTCAGCAACCTTAACGAAGAGGTGACAGAAATCATTCCACGCATTGACGCGATACAAATACAATGTCCATTATAATATCATTATTGTAGTACACGTCATGTGTCCTGATGATGATAATTATAATAATAATAATAATAATAATAATATATCGCTTATAAAAATATCGTGCGATTTCGATGTGCGTGACAAAAGTGTGATATTACTTACCCGAAAAATATCCTCCGCGATTAAATTTTAACAGTTTTTGACAGTTTTAACAGTATTAAAGAAAATCACATTATCATATTATCGTTTACTCTAATTTTCATTGAACCACCCCTCTCTCTAACCATATTCGAACACCGTCCATCATCTACGCCTCGCACACTCGATTTGTTTTTATCTTCATCATCATCATCATCATCATATTATTATTATTATTATTATTACTGTTATTATTAGTGTTTTAATTTTATTTATATTATACTTATGTATTTATATGATCATTATTGTTCAACTGTGATACTCAAAGAATTCTGTTTTTCTGATTTTTTTTGTTTTTGGCTTTCCCTAACGGTGATGCTACTACTACTACTACTACTACTACTGCTGCTACTGAAACAAAAAAATATATATATACAAAATCTGTCTCTGTCTAACTCTGCCGCCACCGGACACACACCTTTTAACTCTTTCTACGAAAAAATATACAAAATTAAAAAACTTATCGCTTCGTAGATGGTCACGCCAGACGCTATTTTCACTTTGTTTGGTAGGTGCATATATACTTAACTTATACTGTTATATTTATTTTCGTTTTATATTTATAATATACATAATTGTATTTTTATATCTTATTAAGTTATTAAAAAAACAAAACCTTCAAGGCAGATGGAAGCATATTTGTTGTCAAAATACATGTAGTATAAACTATATTCCATACATCATTATTATTACTTCCACCTGTCTTCTTTTTTAATATTATTTTTTTTTTTTGTCATTACATAATATCTCGTATACTCGTATTTAAAAAAAATATACATATTTGTTTTTAGTACACTTAATTTTTTCTTCTTATGATAACAGACACATGCATGGTTCCCTTTTTTAACATTACATTTGTTTTATGTTTAAATTGAAATTATGTTATTTTTTTTTAATACAATGTTTACATGTTATTTTTTTATATTGGGCTCGTTATTTTTCGTTTTTTTTTAAACAACCTTTTTTGTGCGTGTAGGTGTCTATGGAGACGTGTTGCGCGTGAAGATCTTGTACAACAAAAAAGACGGCGCTTTGGTACAAATGGCTGAGCCCCATCAAGCGCATTTGGGTGAGTATTGTTAATATATTATAATTATAAATTTTTCGCATGTTTTTTCATCGATCTTTTTTTGTTTTATCTTTCCTTCTACCACTACCTCCATACAAATATTAGCCATGCTTCATTTGGACAAAGTGCGTCTTTACGGAAAATACATACGAGTAATGCAATCCAAGTACCAGACTGTTCAACTGCCAAAAGAGGGACAGCCCGACTCCGGACTAACAAAAGATTACACCTCGTCGCCATTACATCGATTCAAGAAGCCGGGCTCCAAAAATTACCAAAACATCTATCCACCGTCGTCCACTCTTCATTTGTCCAACATACCGTGAGCATTAAAATAGCAACCGAACCTCGTATAACGTTTACGCATTTTCTGATTTACGACTTCGTATATTTATTTCATAGGACGACGTTATCGGAAGATTTCTTGAAGACGGCGTTCGAAAACAACACTTTCACCGTAAAAGATTTCAAATTCTTCCCGTTAGTATATTAATATTATTATTTATTACACAATATTTGTATCCCTTCACGTTTGATTTTTAACCGAATGGCTTTTTATATTTCAGTAAAGACCGCAAAATGGCACTTATTCAAATGGAATCCTTGGAGGAAGCCGTCGCCGCACTTATCGTAAGCACAATAAACAAATATTATACCAACACACGTCGTTCTCGAATGTATAATATGGTATAAGTTATCCATATATTAAACAACAACCCTTCAGCTAAATCTCTGAGTCCTAAAAAAAGTTTTAATATCGTATAATTATTAAAGTCTGGTAACTCTTAGACTGCAAAATCACATATCCATACTATGCGCCTAATTGTATTCTGAAATTCGAGTGTATAATACCATACCTATAATATATACATTATCTTTCCGTGCCATTGTGTTATAGCTAAACATCCGAAATAGTTTCCTTAGTTATGGACCATATGGACAAGTTGTGCTTAAAAGTCACAATTTTTATTTATAAAATCATTGTACCAATAATTGCGTTTGCTTTTAATTTTACCTTAGACATGCAAAATATGGTTTTGTCCAATACAATTCCATCAATCAATATTGATTTATTATATAAGTAGAGTAACTACATTTTGTTGTTAAATACTTTAAATTTAAATGATCGACGGCTATTATCCAATGCAATTGGACTATCAAGCATGAAAATGACAGAGCGCAGCTGGTCTATTGACCTTAAATGTTTCCTCATACCTGCCGAAGATTCAACCCCCTAAATAGTGTAACAAGCATTAATTGCTGCGAAAGTCGTCCAAAACGCTCCATCCCATAATATTAATTGTACTACAAAAAACAAAATACAAATAGAGGGAATAAATTGATGTATATATTTTAAGTGGATAAATTATGTACGTAACTAATTTGAGCATAAAAACTTATAATTTATTCGCGATATATATTACATTATTTCAATACATTATGATATTTTAACGAATTGATTTAAAAATACGTACCATACAATTTTTAAATAATAATCATAACATCTTAATCAAGACCCGTAGACTCCCGGATATACGTGACGGTCGTCTGACTTGGACGTTATAATAGTATCCTTGTGACTGATTGCTATTTTTAATTTGTAGAAGATGCACAATTATCGGCTCAGCGAACAAAACCACCTGCGCGTTTCGTTCTCAAAGTCCAACATCCAACCGGACACGCTGACACCCAACTAGGCACCTCTTACCCTACGCTTTAGAATTACTGGACATTGTTGCCAAACTACGCGACAGTCAATGATCTTTACGAACACGACTGTGTTTTGCAAGTATTTTTAATTATAATATTATTGTTTCATATTTTAAATTTATTCGTAAACAGTATTATTTTTTTTAACATTATTATTCTTTATTATTATTACTATTATACTCTGATTTTTTTTACGCGATTAACTTTTAATTGTTTTTACATTTACTTTTTTCTCCTGGCGTATTATTTTCGCATATATATATATATAGTATTTACATGTTGATGATTTTTTCCCATCATTCCTCTAAGTGTCTTTATACTTGTGTATTATTTAATTTATATCTATATATTGTATGTGTATTATTTAAGAAGACCATTGTAATGTCTAGGTCGTATAAAATATTTATTGAATATGAAAAAAAAACAAACAAAAAAAATATATTATTTTAGTAGTAGAAATTGTCACCAAAGGATGCGAGGAAAACGTGTAACATAAAATCGCACAAAATTGTATGTATTAATGAAACAATTAGTATTTTTTTTATTATTATTATGATTTTTATTTATAATTTATACTATTTTTTATTCTACTATTATATATGATTATGTTTATTTTTAGATAAAAAAAAAAAACAGTTTTTTTTTATTATTATATATACGAGCAATTTCTATTATGATTTGTTAAGATGAATAAACTGTTTATTTTTTATTTTTTATTTTTTATTTTCCGGTATAAGCGGATATCGGCTCGGTCGTCTCAGCTGAATGGATTATCATGACATAATATAGGTATAATTTTCATTATTCGTTATTTTTATTTAAACGGTAATCGATGTATAAAATAATAATCGATTATCCGTCGCGGTGCTTGATATTAATTCGATCGAGGAATGAGATATCCGTCGTTTTATGTTAAAAAAATACTGATTTTTTCCTCTCATATTTAATTTCATTATTATTTTCCTCGTTTCGTTTGTACTTATAGTTATGTTCTTATTTTTTTTTTCTAAATTAACGCACTGAAAAGAAGTGGACATATCGGAACACATCGATCACAATCAATTCTGTATCATAGCCAATATTATATACCTTCTAAATCTTAATTGTTAAGTTTTTTTTTCAACTGAGTTAAATTTTTGTCAGAGTATTATTATATATTATATATTTAACGATATTAATATTTAATACTAAATATTAGTGTTAGTAGTGGTCGGGTAAATATTTATTTAATTCGTTCTTTTTTTACTATAACGTGTAGTTATATCGTTATACTATAATATAAGTGTAACATATAAGCCCTAAGGTAAAAAATAATTATTCGTAAGCGCATAATGTGTAGTAGAACGCGTTAGCGCGTATATAATAGCAATTATTTTTAAGGATGAATGCCAATGTGACAATCAAAATTCTAAACGACGAATACGCCATCACACGTTACGTCTGCAACTGTTCTTGAAAAAAATAACAGGCGCACGCACACCTCGACGGTATCGGTTTTTTCGCGATACCGTATACATTACATCTTTCTACGAATAATATTATTATTAACTCTCGTGTCGATCGATGTATATAATATTTTGTTATCATCTGACATTATAACGACTCTTCTGAGGTCCACCGTGCGTCTGGTCTTGAAATTTCATTTTTCACGAAAACATTGTAACTTATATAATATTATTATAATAATTTGTATTATTATTATTATTATTATTATTATTATTATTATTGTTGTTAACTTAGACTTACCTACTGATGATGTCCTCGACTGGTTATCGAATTTGTTATCTAATCGACGACAGCCGTTTTCGTCCTACCCATGTCAATTCGTGCGCTGACTAAGCGTTACCTGCAATAATTTTTAAATATTTTATTTAGACATTATTATTATAATATTGTGATTAGTATAATAATATGTACTCACAACAATCATATATAGCTAATTAACGCTAATATTAACTAGGACAATCGTTTGTCGCGGCCGTTCGGACCGCCGGCACACTTAGATGTATTTTATTAATGAGTGAAAAAAAAATATTATTATTATTATTATTAAATTGTCCCTTTGTCGTTCACAATCCTCACTGACCCAAAAACCAAGTACCTACTAACTTATATTATTATTGTGTACACACGTTGGTAGTTTAAAAGTTAATATGTTAAAAATAAATAAAATGTTTTTTTTTTTTTTTAATCGTTTAGATGTATATTATTACTATTAATTATGAAGTATATAAGATCATATTCTAGATATGATTTATTTTTTCTGTGTCACTTAACATATAAATATATACATTACGTGTAGGAATTTTTTTCGAAATGTAACCTACAATAATATCGAAGCACACGCATCGTCGTCGTCGTCGTCTCTCTTCATACTTCGACTGCGATCACATTTTGTCGTATTTATATATTATCGTGTATAGGCACATGCATAGATCTTATTGTATTAAATATAATATAGCTTTCGGTTTTTTTTCCCGTACGTCTGTGTGCACGCGTCTCCTCTCTCTCTCTCTCGAATATGGTCAGTGCGTGTCTCCTTATTTTTCCGTTTGATATTTTTAAATAATATATATTATATTATTATTGTATATGATTGCGTCGTCAACTCTATCAGCTGCATCTACAGTGTGTGTGTGTGTGTGTGTGTGTGTGTGGAGTGTGACCGAGGTTTGACCTGTGATCCCCTAGTTTTTCCCCCAAATCGGTTGTGAAACTCCCCCTCCCCCACCCACGACCGTGAATGAATACTGCTGGCCTCGTATACTTTTCTCGGTATACGCGATTGAAAATATTCTAGGACAGGGTTTTTTCGCGATTCATCGGTATTCATAAAAAAATAATTAACATTTGTTAAATTATTACGAGAGTAAAAAAAAAAAAATGTAATTTCTCCACCCGAAACCGCCGCCGAACGCGATCGAACTCTATACGTTTTCTACGATAGCCAACGTTTTTCCGCGAAACCAGGCGTATGTTTGTTTCACGAACCGCGCTAAATGTTAACTGCAATATAACTGGTATTCATATCAAATCGAATCATATTATGGCCGGCCCGCTCCGCATTTTTAATATTGTTTGTTTTCCCGTCCCGGTTGTTCGCATTACAATATCCATTTTATTTGTTGGACTTACCGCCAGCGATCGTCAGCCGGGCGACCACGGTAAATATTTTTGATAAAATAATAGTCCGTGGAAGGCAGTGATTACCACTCGTTTTTCGTCTAAAAAATGTTGGCGTCCACAACGTTTCGCGAAATTTTTTTTCATCGTTTGACATAACGTGGTAAATAAAATTGATCTCTTTGAAAACAATATCAATGTTGCCGCCAGACTATAGATCAGGAATCTAATACAAACGCGATGTAAAATGTACGGCACAATTAAACGATATGAGCAATGATTCACGTAAGTGCGCGTGTCGTTAAAACCGATTTTCTCAGCCGATCGCGATCCACGATGCCGCCGCCGCCGCCGCATTCGTCTCGTCCCCCGCAACAATAATAACATGTTATTGCAACACACGTCGTCGTCGGTTTGTCCTCAACACACTCCGCGCGCACACCGTCCCGACGGGCCCACGTTAGGTCGGGTATGCGTTATCCCGTGTCCCAGTGCCAAAATCCGGACGACCAACAATTCGACAATCATTTTAATTGCAACGCGTAGTGCGCATCGATTGCGACAACGACGACATCGCGATCGACAGACGTGCAGTAAAAATTACCCATCATCGTATTATTATCTATTATAGTAGCCGTTTTGAAATGTATAATTATTTTTTTTTTTTTTAAGTTAACTCTCGACAATCATACGGGGTGTGTAAACAATCACTAGTGTTATTTCTCATATTTATATTATACTCATTTTTTATGTGTGTGTGTGTGTATATATATATATATATTATACATGACGACACGAGAAGCGTACACTTTGTACACTTAAATAAGTCGATACATATATATGTATATGTATATATATATATAATATATACATAATATTATTAGAGATCGTATAAAAAATGTACTGTTTTTACTTTTAACAATATTTTTAATATTGTGTACCACATATCTTTTTCTTGTGTATCTCACTATATTAAACTATACGTTATTATTTTTTCTACTTCTTATTTTTTGTTTTTTTTTTCAATTTTTACTATACATGTATTTTTGTGACTGTAACGTTTTCTAATTTCTATTTTTCAACAGAAAACAAAAAAAAAAAAATGACAAAATACACACTGTTTTATCTTCGATTTATATCTATTTTGTATTTTATCTCTCTCTCTCTCTCTCTCTCTCTCTCTTACACACAAACACTCTTTGCTCTTTTTCTTTTTCTAACTCTCTCGAGCACTTCTCTTTACTCTTTATTCTCACCCTGTCTCTCGTCATATATATACCTAATCTATACCTATTATATATATATATATATATACCCAGTGGCATGGTGAACGATGATTTCAGTGGTTATCGAATTTTTTTAAAAAAAAAAATTTTACCACCATTTTTTGCGTCTATCGCATGTTTAATGTTTATCTTTGCTGCTGAAAAATTTTCAGTCCGCCTCGCCACTATATATATATACCTTCAACTACATCTGCTTACGCCTTCATACAACACTATATTATAGATGCGTTATAACCATAGGTTGAGTCTATGGTTAGAATAATATTATATAATATAGTATGTATTATTATGTATATGTGTGAGTAAAAATGAACGAAGATTTTGTTAATAAATTATAAGAACACACGCCATAGACGTCTGACGCCACCGACCGATACGATGTTTGCAGTTATATTCATTAGCCGGACTGTACACGAAACGATAAGTCGATTAACTTGTAAAAAAATAAAAGATGAAACATTTTTTTTTTGGGGGGGGAGGGGACATCTTACACGTAAATACACACTTTGGCGATAATTCAATGCCTATTTATAATTTATATCTGCACTGTGTGTCACATTATATTCTAGGTATTATACGTTAATTATTATTATAATAATATTGTGCGTTGAACCGATTCGACGTGTTCGCGTATTTATACGCACTAAACGGACATCAGCTTCGACCGTCCTACTATTTGTTGATCATCGATCCAAATAGCAATGAAAAAATATATTTTTTATCTTTATTTTATTATATTGTCGTTGCGTTAACGTTTGATTTTTATCTTTTTTTTCGGAGGACTATATTATTATATTATTATTGTTTATCAGATACACTATTACACACATTAAGATTTACTGATTGTCATTCAATAAACTATAATATAACACCGGCTACAACTATACAACGTATGGTTATTATGTTACAACGACATTGTAATACACGATACGTAGCTGGTTATATAATAATATTATTATAATTAACTATGATTGAATATGATGATGTGTTATACGACAAATAATAAGGCTATGTATATAATAGCCCGCTCAAAAATGTATTAAACATCGTATTTTATAGAATTTTATTTATGTTTAAGTGAAAATATGTTTACTATGAAAAAAAAAAATATTAATTTAACATTTTTGAAAAAGAAAAAATGAAATTTGCGTTAACGCGAAATTCTATGTTTCTAAATACATATTTATATACATAAGTTATAATTTTATTTCGTTTTTACACAATAATTAAGCACTTTTTATCAAAATAAATACACCTACTCGCGTTTTATTCGATATCAAATAATATTGTTACTATTATTATTATTATTATTATTATTATTATATGGCGGGGACTGCGGAAAAGTCGAAGGCGTTTTTTTATCTAGATTTGTATTATTAAATATTAGTTTATTAGCCATAAAAAGTAGTTTTGATATAATTATTATAAATTATAATAATATACATTTATATTCTGTACGAGAAAACACGAAATCTTCGTGGATTTATTTTACGATATAACGATAATAATATTGTTTTTTGATTTTTCTTATATTGATATTTATATTATATATTTATAACAATAATATTTATGTGTAAATTACACGAAAAACACATCGTGATAAATTTTTGTGCAAAGACAAGCGTTGTTTTTGCAGCATGTACACGCGTTCAAATACCCACTCCCGACGCGTGGACGCTTAAAGTATATACTTAGGTTAAATGTTTTAATATTTATTATATAATATATTATGTATAATTTTTGTTTTTTTTTTTTTTTAAATAATTCACAAATAACGAGCACAACGTATACACGTATTATGCATACACGTGAACGCCGATAAGGGCAAGGCACACAACCACACACACACTCATCACACACATATACACGAACTAACTTAATAACTTAGTATTAATGATGTTTACGTTGTGCTCGGGTTCGTAGACGATATTCGATTTCATCATATAATTACAATATTATAATATTATATACTATACGCGTAGATCGCTGTAGCCACTGTAGCACTGTGTAGAGTGCGTTTAAGATTTGTATAATTTAAGTAACCAAAGAAATAAATCCTATTATTCCTATTGTGTACGCAATAAGATAAATCGATGTAATATAAAGCAGTTGAGTTGATAATATACTGATGAGAATGATGATTTTATATTATGACATTATTATAATAAATAAAACGAAATCAAAGTGTATTATTCGAATAACGTGTTTTGATTTACTTGTCCGCACCAACTTGCAGCTGTGAACACCGTAGGCTATACACAGGTGTGCTCAATAGTCACTGCTCACACACACACACACGCCTTTTATTATACCAGTTGCATTAGCACAATAGCCCGTTAACTAAAAGCTTATGGTGTGATGTTGAGGCAACAACAATTTAAATAACCATCTTTAGGCACTGTATTCTAACTTTTTAATTTTTATACAACGTGTAGAGGTTCGTAATTTATGGCATTGATATAATATGCTCCATATAATATATGTATATTTAAAGAAACAGATGTAAAACTATATCAAAATAAGTATGCGATTATCGAATGCGTGACGACCGTTATCGATGTTTATCCTGTGAAAATCATTCATGAGTCTTGAGTAGGTATAATAATTTGACGGTGACTGAAATAAACGCCTCTACGTCAATTGCACCACTATGGCATATTTGCTCGACAATTGTTCCGAAAATTCCACGAGATTAATGATTATTATTTCACGTCACATTCCGTTCGAGCTTGTTTCGATAACACAATAAGAACGTTCACAGCCACTGATGTATGCTCACACAAATATGTACCAGCTATAACATCAATGTTATATTTTATAATATATACAGGACGAAGACTTAACGTCAAAAGATCATTAAAGGTTTTTTTTTAAATATGATATATGGTTATTTAAAAACTTAAGCGTAATTGTTCAATATAAAGATACAATAATTAAGTAAAATATAGACATAAGAACTTTTTTAAAAATATGTTTTGTCATACAGAATGACGTGTACCTATATGGCCTATACGTTACGCCGTTCAATCAGTTTGGAAATATCCACATGGGTGATATACATTTTGCTTCGCATAAAAAAAAATGGTTTGTTACACTGCATACATTACTTAGATTTACTTAAATTTTTCAAACATAAGCCACCCTTTTACCATTCATCGTTAATAGGATAATATTTTTGAAAATGTTAGGTTTTAATATGTATTTAAATCAAAATTCAAACAAGTAATAACTGAATAATAAACTAGTATACATTAAAGTCACTAAAGAAAATATTCTAAAATAATAGCTTTAAATTTATCGGAATAAAAAGGATTTAAATTTTATCATAGAAACTTAAAGTATTTAAAAAAAATATTTTTACTATATTATATTGTTAATCTATTCCAAATATTGTATAGATATTTTGTAATTTTGATAAATACTAAATCTTTTTTTTACACAAAATAAGAGTTATAAGTAAAAACATTGTGTTTCTTTAAAATTTAAATTCACTTTATTCTCGTATTTTGCATATAGATTTTATAAAATAATAAAAATAAGAATATATTGGATGTATATATATATACCATTCCTATATACTTTGTTGTAAAATATTATGTATTTTTAAAATTTTAATAATCAAAACCCTAGTAACACATTATATAAGTGAGATATCCTTTAAAAATACAATATAAACAAATAATATTTATAAAAATAATAAATAAAATATTTTGTAAATTTGATCATTAATTTAAATAATAATATAAATATTCTGTGAAATATGCAAGTATCTATCATCGTAATTTTCTTTAAAATACAACATAATATCAAAAATTGTAACTGAGAAGAAATAATTATTTTACAGGAGAAAGTCCTAAAAATTAAAAAAAAAATTTTCTGAATATTTTAACTTTCAACGTTTTATTTTCATTAGCATCGTAGTTTTTAATATTTTTTTTTAGTTTTGAGAAATATTGTGAATTATTTAATACCATCTAAATTACAAGTGTTATGATAACACTGTTATCAAACATACGGCCCGCGGGTTTGCATCCATATAATGATACAAAATATTCTAAAACAAAAATCACGATGCTAATAAAACTAAAATGTCGCAACGTTAACATTTTTAGAAAAATTAACTCTAAAAAGTGGTCACTTTCAATTTTTTTGAAAATAATTAAAAAAGAAATTATTTTTTAACATTTTACCATAACATTAAATTAAATTAAAATATTAAATACTTGTAGTTCTTGCCCCTGTGATGAGTCTCATAAAAAAACCATAATTTTGATATCTCCATTATTTAAGGATATATCAAATTGGGTAAATCCTCGCAGGACATAACTAAAAATATATTTGAACTCAAATTTATAATTTATTTTTACTGAGATTTATATACAGAATAGAGAGTGAACATTATACACAGTGATTCAACAGCACGTTCAGCACTATTTTTCCTAGAATGATATTTTTATTCAAATCGGTACTAACTTTTATGATTTTTAATTTTTATCATTTATATTAAATTTGTCCGTGGTATTACTTGATTGCTTATTTATATGTTTATTATAGTTATGTATTGTAATAATTATATAAGTAAATTAAATATTTAATGAATTTCTATTTCAAATTGTAAGCTCGTTGACTTTCACATAAACACATATACACTGTGGCTCAGTCTATTATCTACTTAATGAATAAATAAAAAATGAGCAGATCCTGGTATTTATAAAAACATCACAATGCGGAAACAAAATATTTATTTTCAATAATGCATAAATTACACAATTCAACTTATATTTGAGTAATCATATCTAGAAATACACATTTATACTCGTATACGTATAATATTATGGTTTGGAAAAATTAAAATACTGTATTTTAATAATGTATTAAAACTGTAATACAAATGTGACTGTTTTTTAAATAATGAGATATCAATTAATCCTTGTTTTTATTTTCCAGCTCTTTCCCTCTTCACCAATTAATTTTATGAAAAATTCTTTAACAATTTTACATTTACTCAATAGTCATAAAACCATAATAATGGGAGGGAAAATTGACATAGTTTTAAATAATTGAATAATTTTTAATAATTACTTATAGCAGACAAGAAACACATATAACATATTATGTACATATCTATTACGTAATAATAAATATTATTCTAAGCTCTGGAGTCTTGGGTATTAGATCAATCAGACAATTTTTTTTCACATCCTCCTTTTAAATTTGCAGTGTATCCATCCTCACAACTGAATTTTTTAATATCGATTAATGTAACAGGTTTTATAAAATCAAATGAATCAGGCAAGTATTCCCCACCAGTTTCAATTATTGTTGGCTGGTCTGTTGCTTCCTCGTTAGACTTCGTGTAGGATGTAATAGCGTAGGCAGAAGGTGGAATTAAAGTGATAATCCTGGTATCTTCAGTTGTGGACTTTACCACGTTGTCAGTATGAGATATAGGTAAATTTATATCAGACGACTGTTTCACACTAAATTTTTCGGGTCTTGACTGATTATTGGCCATTGAATTTTGAGAAACTTTATTTACGTTTTCCATAAACGTAGGTGGGATCAAAGTGACAATCCTGGTATCTTCAGTCGTCGACTTTACCGCGTTGTCAGTATGAGATATAGGTGAATTTATATCAGACGACTGTTTCACACTGGATTTTTCGGGTCTTGACTGATAATCGGACACTGGCTTTGGAAAGATACAATGTGCGTTCACCATAAATGTGACGAATACGATAGCAACGACAGCCGAAATAGCGAGATTATACTGAATTTTCATCGTGTTACTAATGTATCTATACTGCAGCACAGGCGATAATGAATAGTTTATAATATGTAATATAATGAATGAAAAACTGTGCCCGTTAAATTATCGTACTATCCAGAACACGCACAATAAGTATGCACACCACTTAAGCAAATCGAATACTGGCTTCAAAATACGACTAACTAAATCTATAAGATTTTATATAACTTTATTTTAACCTTGAATTAAAAATGTACAAGGACCACCACTATTATACACGTTTTTCCAAAGGAAATATATTACTGTTTCAACGAATATGCATCATGTACACATTATAATAATAACTACCTTTAAAAATATCCACGAAAAAAAACATTTATAAATTACATTTTAATATTATATTATATTGTGATGTACGTATTATACATATACGAAGTGTAATGTTTTCATTATTACAATTTGCAAAGTTATAATGTAAGTATGACGTGAGGATATACATCAACTCAAAAATTAGTATACTACTCGTAATTGCCTACTAGATTAGATACAACATCTATTTCGAATCTCTGTGAAACAATTAATAAAGAAATATTATTATCCTTGATAGCTATGTTTATTTTAATAGCTCTAAAACTACTCGTGCTCATATAATTTTGATGTATCCATCGAAAATGTACAGTAAAAAAACCTTATATTAAATTTTCAAACTTCTTGACCGAGCGATAAATTGTATTTCAATAATTAAAATTTAAAATGTCTAATATTTATAATTTCATAAATATCTCAAAAAGAGTCTAGATAATTTAAAAATTGTACCTGTGTATAAAATCATACGAGTATTATAAATATTAGGTGAAAATTAAATTAATTTATCAAGCATTCATCTGCATCATAATAATAAATTAGTATCAAAATTAATTTTAAAAGTCTTTTCAATATATAAAATAGCAATGTTACTAAGTCTTTCTTAGTCAATGGTGTTTCTTGTAAATGTTTTGAGTCGACGAAGAGATGAAAACGAACGTTCATTCGAAACACATTGGAATAGAAAAAACGTTTTATAAATAAAGTAAATATTTTCAAATGAGCCAATCAAGTCTTTTTCCAAATACAAAGTTAAATGGGCTTTAAAATGTTCAGCAATATTAATTGATGAACACATTTTCTCAAATAGTTTTAATTCTGTCTTTATAATTCTTCGAAGTTAATATTGTAGGTGTTACAAACTTCTAAAATATCTTATCTCTGTTGTCTGTAGTTACTAGAGTCTAGTACATAAACAATTGCCTTTTTGATAATATTTTTCAAATAAATTTACAAAATACCAAGGGGGGAAACTCCCCCTTTCATCCCCCAAGTTTACTCATATGTCATAATTTAATCACAAATTACACAAATTGATGACAATAATCATTCTAAAATATCAAATAAACTGTATTATTAAATATTTATTACTTCTACCAATACGAACTAGTACTATTTAAATTTATAAAGAACTAGAGGTGAAGACTTCAAATATAATTATAATTTATCGGTTTTAATTCAATTGTATAAACATAAGAATTTAATCCCAACAATTAATCATGAACACAGCACTAGATACAAAAAAAATATTAATATAAATTTACCACACGTTAATAAAGTATTTGATAAAAATCGTACTTTACACATAGGATTAATTTATGTCGTTCTTTTAATATTAATATTGATCACTTCAAAAATTTCAAGTTGTATAAATTGTATGTGAAACACCTTGACCTAACTAAGTTTTAAATTTAAGTTCATTTTTACACAAATGTTGATTATCGTAAATTAGAATTAGATCGTTCTATTAATATTATTATATAGTGATAATTAATAAATGTATTTATTTTTATTTTTTGTTTAAATTTGACTTCTCTTATGTTTTCATAAAATTGATAAGAATAGCTCCCCCAGCAAAAGCTTAGCTTTTAGGGGGTGCTGCAATATTATAAACTTGTTAATTATAACACAAAATGTATTGTATATTATTGTTGCAAATATATTATTATTATTATTAAATAGGAGTTTTTTGATTTGATATTATTAAATTTATTATTTAAATAACAATTATGTTTATGCAATATACTATAATGTGATATTACAGATCAGCTCATATCATCGGCAGCCGTCGTCGCGTACTCGCGTACATAGTGTATATAATATTAGAAGGTATCAAACGAATAAAATATATAAGTATAGTTTCGTAATGTCATTGTTACATATAAATACAATCCCATATAAGTGTGTGCGATTCGTTTAAACATTTAATACATTTTCCTCACTTGAATTCGGGCAGGGTACTATTCGCTGGGAATCGTAAGTTCTTAAATGAGAGTAGTAAAAATTGCATACACTAATTCTTACATATTTAATGTGTAAGTTTCTACACGATGAAGACAGGCACATATGTAAAATATGTACTAATTTTTATACAATATTTCAAGTTATTAAACTGATGATATTGTCTTAAAAAATAAAAATATCATAATGTATTTTTTTATTTTTAAACATTTTAATATAATATTTCAATAGTATTTATTGAAATTCTCAAAATGTTTCAAATAAATACACGCATAAGAAAAAAACTGCAGATAGTTAGTCACATAAAAACAATAATTAGTCAAAAATATGCAAAAAAAAGAAAATTGTACAATCGAAAAAATTGTAGATTACTTAACAAACAAAATTAACTAATACGATTATTTTGAAAATTTAATTTTCCGAAATAAACCACTGTAATAAAATGTATGACAATATATAATCAGATTGAAAATTTATAAATTATTATAGTATAAAAAATATAGTATTTTTAGAATTATTGAATAAAAATATTTGTAGTGTAGGAACTTATACATACGTACCTATTTTTACCGTGTAGGAACTTACATATCTATCTTATTCTCTCGCGTAGAAACTAATACATACCTGCTTTATCTCGTGTAGAAACTTACGTTCACGTGGTACAAAAGTAATAAATAATAATCATAACGCAGCTTCGATCATTTTTGTATTTACCACCGTGGGTAATTATTGATAACGTAAATTTACCACGTGGATTAAGAAGAACAGACACCTGGCCCTCGTTGAAACTCACGTTTATAACGGGCCAAGTGATGCCATCCTAAAATTATCTTAATTAGACTATGTCGCGAGAGCAATCATTCGAAAATATTAAGTGGTAGCTTTACGATTTGATTATGAGAGATAACTTAGATGGCAATATGGTTCGCGCAATATATCCTTTGATCGTTTGAGATTGCGGACCGGTTCGTACTATCGGTAGCCGTCGTCGGGTACAATGTGGAGGTATCAAACGAATAAAATATGCGAGTATAATTTCGTAATGTTAATTGTTAGATATAAATGATATTCAATATAAATGTGCACAGCGAGCAACAGTATTAAACTCACTTTTTCCACTTGAAGCCGAGAAGAGTACACTTTACTAAGCGGAATAACCGGATCTAACCTATCCAACGTGTATTAATAATAAAGCATTATAATCATACGGCATCAGGCAAATTTCACTAACAAAAACAAAAATTGTTGAAATGCGCAACAACGAGTCTGCGGCCAGGTTATGGACCTCAGGTCAAGGAAAAAAAGAACCGAGATGCCATATTTAAGAAGCCACGGCATATTCAAATGAAAAAAAACACTGAGTCCACAGCATTTTTACGCCACGCGCTATCACATGTACTTTTATACTTGAACTAATTTAATGAACAAACAAGTTTAAAGCTATTGACTGAACATTCATTTAATCATTTTGAACCAACAACTGAAGAGACGGAAAGTAGGCACGTTACATAAGATACGCGTAAGCGAGGCAAAAGATTACTTAAATATGTATATGAAAACATAATAAATAATATAATATACAAATAGTCATATCTGAAACAGTGAAACAATCACCAAGGGAAAAAGAATTGAATATATATGGTATTTATTAAAACGGTTAGCTCGTTATGTATTGAAATTATTATCGTTTTTTAATTTATAGTAAACATTTTAATGAATTACTCTTATCTTATATAAATAATATTATGCTATATACAAAAAAATATAGAAAACAATTTATTTTATTTATATTTATATTATAGACTATAGTCAAATTCTAAACTAATTGGCTTCTACATGAGCATGTCCAGTGCGGTCTATTATATACTTAACGAGTAACTTAAAAATGAAATAAGCTTAACCGTAACGATTAACACATGTATTTATTTATGAAATATATTGCAATGAGCGATTCGTAATACTTATAAAAATGTCGCAATACTCAAACAAAATATTTACTTTCAAAAATGGCATTGTACACAATTCGCTTTATATTTAAATAATCAAATTATTTGAAAATTCACATATAAATACGTATAATTAGGCCAATTGAATTTAAAAATTAATCTAAATTTAATATATTAGAACTATCTAATAAAAATATGACTGCTTTTGTTAATAAATAATAAGATATTTAATCTTTGTTTTTCATTTCCATTTCCTTTACACCAAACCGATTATTTTCATGAATATGTGCTAAATATTTATTTATTTGTTTATATGTATGTTAATTTTATATTTAAAATATATTCGAAAATTCGTAGAGTTTTACAAAAATTTTCTATTTTATCAATATTCATATAATCATACAAATGGAAATAAAAGTTGTATAGTTTTAAATTATTCAATAGTTTTTAATAACTACTTATAGCAGACAAAATAACGCATAGAACATATTGTAGATATCTAATACGTGTTAAAAAAAAAATTATACCAAGTTCGGGACTCTTGGGGTGTTATATCAATCAAAAAATATTGGTTCACATCCTCCGTTTATATTTGCAGTGTATCCATCTTTGCAAGGAAACCTTTTAACATCAATTAATGTACTAGGTCTTACATTATCATTTCTTGTCGGAAACGAAGCAGAATATCCGATAAATCCAGAACCTCCGAATGAGGGGGGTGGCTTAGTTGTGGATTTGTCGCTTTCGGTTATGGTTTCCAAGCCGTGTTTTTTCGTCGACTGTACCATAGTCATTTTCTCGTTAGACGTTGTGTAAGCGACAATATTCTTGGCTGTTCCTTTGACAAACGTCCTCGTGGTAGTGTGATTGGAGAACGTAGGTGGGATCTGAGTGAAACTCCGGGCGACGTTGGTCGTGGGCATTTTTACGCCGTCAATATGAGATTTTTGCAAACTTATATTAGACGACTGTCTCGCATCAGGTTTGATTAGCGTTGACCGATTAAAGGCCACTGGATTTTGAGGGATATTCCTTGCGTTCGCCATAAACACGACGACAACAATGGCGACGACGGCCGAAATAACGAGATTAAACAGAATTCTCATCGTGTAAAAAGTATATTAATTGAATACGATAACGGGTGAATTTTTAATATGTAATGTAATAAATGAAAAATTTTAATTTGTCCGTTAAATGATCGTATTATTCAGATCCAGAAGACGTGCACTATACTGAAATCAATTGAATACTGTTAATGGCTTCGAGATGTGACTTTATAAACCTACCAGATTTAATATGAAATCTTATTATTTTAGCCTTGAATTAAGAAGTTATAAGGTAAGCTGTTAAACGTGTATTTTCAGAAGAAACTATCTGACCGTTTAAGCAGTCCATTAAATGCGCAGTATTTACACATCTACTTTTAAAAATATCCACGAAAAAAAAACACATAAATTACATTTTGTTATGATATTATGTTAATTTATTTATTGATGCATATTTTGTAACTAATAAAATAAATAATATATGAAGTTTATATTCTGGTGGACGTTTTAAAATATGTGATGTGTAATGTACTAATGTTTTTATTATAACAATTTGCACTGTTATAATATAAACACACTGACTACTGAGATAATACATCAGTTGAAAAAATAGTTTAATAATTACTAGATTAAAATGACCATCTATTTTACAATCCTGTCAAACAATTAATAGAGAAATATTATAATTAATATCTATATATATATACTAGCTGACCCCGTGCACTTTTTCGCCCGTACAGAAAAAATAATAGTCTGTGGGCGTCATTTGTACCATTTGGGCGAGTGACATTATTTTTACCTATACGCGAGGTAAAAACAGTTGAATAATCCTCGCCCAAACGGTATTTTTAGTTTAATAAACGTATGTATATATGTGTTAAAGTTAAAAATAAGATTCAAAATTCAACTCATCCCCGCCAATATATTCATATATACAGTGGTCTCTGCTTATTGTAATCACGGTTAATGTTATCAATCGTTTATTGTTATCTAAAACTATAAGTACGGGCCGGATGTATACTTATATGTGTCAATTATGTCGATTATTATAATCAATACGCCGCATAATGTTATCAGTTTGAAGTCATGAAATTAACATTATTTACGAGAAATTGTGTAAGACACGGAGGTTTTGCAGAAAGTATCAAGAACTATAGGATACTTAATAAAGTATCTAAATAGGTACTAATAAGGTACTGAATAAGTAATGTACAGTGGTCGCCGCTTAATGTAATCACTTTGGTACGGGACATAATTATAGTATAATCCGAGTAAAAAAAAAAGAAACATAATACTGTGTCTTTGAAAACTTGAAATTTTGTTCAGAGGTTCCTTAAGCAATGTAGGGGTAATAATTAACTTTATCAAGCTGATTTGTGAATCTAAACCATTCAGGGCGTCACCCAAACGCATACAAAAAAATTCATTCAAATCGGTCCAGCCGTTTAGGAGGAGTTCAGTGACATACACGTACAGTATAATCATATATACACAAGATTTTAATAACTCTTAAACTACTCTTGTTAATAATTGTAATGTATCTTATCATTATCAAAACATTCAAAATATACACTTTTTTCATAATATATAACGAAATAAAAAAACCTTAAATTATGATTTCAAACTTATTGATCGAGCAAACAATTTTATTTCTATAGTTAGAGACAACATTTAGAATATCTAAAATTTATAAATAATTTAAAGAAAGTAAATATTTTGAAAATTGTACCATTTATATAAAATTACAATTTAAATACTAGGTTATATTTTTTACGTTTATTTTGAAAACAGAAGAAAGGTTTACTTCTCATAAGCACCAAATAAATTTAATTTGCTATCACACCTACTCTTAACATTTAAATGTTCAACTACTTTTTTTTGTATACGTATAGGCACAAAAATAAATGTATTATTATATTTGTGGGATTTACAGAGAACGTAGATAACATACCAAAATATACTACATTAATAAAGTTGGCATTTTATGTAGTACACAATAGCATAATATAAAAAACCATTTTGTAATAAGTGGAATAATTTTCCGTGATATAGTAAATATATATACCTATATAGTGTTATTTAATAATAATAATAAAAATTCATTTATTGAATTAAACATACATATAGTTTCTTATATATATATATAACCCTAACCTACCTCGTATAAATAATAATTATGATAACTAATCAATAAAATTAGAAATTAAAAATGCTTAACCGTAATGCATAACCCACGTTTGCTTGTAAATTTGGAAATAAAGTGCGATATCGTTTCATGATACCTAAAAAAATATTGCAATACTAAAACAAAGTATGTATTTGCAATAATGTACCTATACATTATACACAAATCATCTTATATACGAATAACCATATTTAAAAATATATAAATGAATACATATAATTATGGCATTTAGAAAAAATAAACAAATTATATCAATCAAACATTTAAAAAAAAAGAGAAAATGAAATTCTATTTTTCTAAATACATATTCAATACATATTTATTTATATAAATTATAATTTTACTTCGTTTTAACACAATAATTAAGCACTTAATATTAAAATAAATATACCTACTCACGTTTTATTCAATACATAACTAATATTGTTATTATCATTATTATACTGCGACTTTTATTATTAAATATTGGTTTATAAGCCATAAAAAGTAGTTTTGATATAATTATTATAAATTATAATAATATACATTTATATTCTAAGTATACGAAAAAGCGCGAAATTTTCATAGATTTATTGTATGATATAACGATAATAATAATATTTATTTTTTATTTTTCTTATATTTATATTATACTTTTATGTGTAAATTATACGAAAACTCAGCTTGATAATTTATTGAAAAAAGACAGTTATTTTTGCTGTATTTACACGCGTTCAAGTACCGACTCCGGACGCGTGGACGCCTAAAGTATATACCTACTTAGGTTAAATGTTTTAATATTTATTATATAATATATTATGTATAATTTTTGTTTTTTTTTTTAAATAATTTACAAATAACGAGCACAACGTATACACGTATTATGCATACACGTGAACGCCGATAAGGGCAAGGCACACAACCACACACACACTCATCACACACATATACACGAACTGACATAACTTAATATATAATATTATGATTTAAGTATGTTTACGTTGTGCTCGGGTTCGTAGACGATATTCGATTTCATCATATAATTACAATATTATAATATTATATACTATACCCGTAGATCGCTGTAGCCACTGTAGCACTGTGTAGAGTGCGTTTAAGATTTGTATAATTTAATCAACCAAAAAATAAATCCTATTTTTCCTATTATGTACGCAATAAAATAATCGTTGTAATATAAAGCAGTTGAGTTGATAATATACTGATGAGAATTATGATTTTATATTATGACATTATTATAATAAATAAAACGAAATCAAAGTGTATTATTCGAATAACGTGTTTTGATTTACTTGTCCGCACCAACTTGCCACTTGCAGCTGTGAACACCGTTGACTGCGTAGACTATGAACAGGCGAGTTCACTGGCCACTGCTCACACACGCGCCTTTTATTATACTAGTTGCATTAGCCTGTAAAGTAAAAGCTAATGGTGTAATGACGTGTACATATATAGCCTATACGTTACGCCGTCCAATCACTGATGAAAATATCTGCATGGTTGTGTAGCGATAGACATTTGCTTCCCGTAGAAGAAACATTTTTTTGAGCCACTGGATATATTACTCTGATTTACTTAGATTATTGAAACAAGAACAACCCTTTTACCATTCATCGCTAAACGTTTTTTTAAAATTTCAAGTTTTAATATTTATTTAAATTGAAATTCAAACGAGGAATTATTAAACCAGTGTACATTAAGTCACTAAGGATATATAATATTCTAAAATCTGAAGTATACATTTATGAGGGTAATGAGGAGTTGAATGTAATTTGTATATATTAAATAATATAATTGTATTAATATATTTCATTTTATAATTTAAAAAAATTGTCTTAATTATTAAATATTATTTTTGTTTTTATTTTTTATATTGAATATTAAATTAATTGCTATATTTATTTTATTTGAAACTTTTATGAATGGTTCTTATAATCACTACTTACATAAGTAATTAAATTCAAAAACTTTACTCATTTCCATTTTAATCAACATATTCAGAAAAATAATCCGTATATCACTTATTAATAAACAAAAAAATAGAAGAAAAGTAAAAATACCACTCTGCTGTACAGTAAAGTCGAGATATCACAAACAAAGATTACATTTTGAGAATGTTTAAACATTGATGTATCCCTATCGTTTAATGAGCATTATCTATAAACTTAAAATACAGATTCTTCTATACTAGGTTTTATAAATCGAAGCTGTAAAAGTTAGAATAATCCATAATGAACATTAAATATGTTATATGTACGAATATTTTGGACTATAACTCTATTATTTGGTCACCTTGTAGAGAACGTCCAATACAAACTATGGAGTCGATACAGAATCTTTTTTTGAAATTTTTGTCTTTTAATTGTAACATCTAACGCTAACCTCATTCTTCTTACCAGCCACTATTATCTCTCTTAAATATGGAACAAATAGAAATACAAAGAAAAAGGCTAAATCTCTGTTTTATTTTTAAATTAATAAAGGTACAAATTTATTTTCCAGAGTTATAATCAAAATTAATGTTAGACAAACAAAAACAAAAATATAGATAAGCAGTAAGTAGATAAAATAATTAGAAAATAGTTAAAAGCGACAACCAAAAGAAATAAAACAAGACTACTTCGTAAATATCATCAACTAATGACAAACTAGGCGAAGTCTAGTGGTACTTTTACAATTAGATTATGAAATATTACCTAGATAACAGGTGGCAATAGTGTTCTATGTATTATCAATTGATATTACGAATCGATTCGTTTACTCTATAATCATCACTATTTCTTCTCTATTGATATTTTTATTCAAATACAAACTATTATAATTTTTAAGTTTTATAGTTTGTTCTTAACCATGGTATTATTTAATTGCATAATTATATTTGTAATATTATTTTGTACAAATAAAAATATTTTTAGGTCTCAGCCTATATGATTATGAAATCAAATAAAATAAAATATACCAATAATCATGTCCGAAAAAAAAGCATCAAGTGAAAAATGTTGTATATACATATTATAATTTACACAGTGCTTATTTAAACAGTAAATTTATATTATTAAAAAAATATTATCATTTTTTAAATTTATTGTTAAGATTTAAATAAATTACTCCGTTATTTACATAATAATTTTGAAAACTACAAATAATTTATGTTAGTTATAATTAGTTCAAATTTTATTTGTACATATAGGTATAAACTAAGGTATACAATATTAATAAGACTTGTAATTTTTAAAATAATATGTATTGGTTTTGTAGTAATAATAATATTAAAGTTATAAATAAGTATAAATAAATAAGTTTTTTATTTACAATAGAACTATAGCTTTTTTTTATAATTTATTTCATATATTAAGATATTTAAGTTCATTGAGCTACCCTTTAATGATTATGAAATGACTTAATATTTTAACAACATCATTTTTTAGGCAAATAGAACAATATTAATAGATAAGAAAGTTAAAAACAAAAAAAAAATTTAAGTGCCACCCTAGTATACATACACATTGGTATTCAACAAGCATGTTCTATGCTCATCACTGTTTTTTCTTTAATAATCTTTTCATTTAAATACTAACTTTTAAAATTTTTAAGTTTTATATTTTATACTTAACCATGGTATTATTTAATTGCATAATTATATTTGTAATATTATTTTGTGGGTATATATAAAAATATAAAAAAATTAAATTTTTATTTACATTTATATTATAGTTATGTGAGAAAAATCTATTGTTATTATATATTTATATTAAATACTTAATAAATTTATATTTCAAAAAGTGATCTCGTTTTCTCCACATGAACATATATATATATATATATATATATGATCCACTATATATCTACTTAATGAAGAAATAAAAAATAAATTATGTTTAACCAAAAGTCCGTAATACATAACGGATGCATTTATTTATAAATGTGAAATATGCTGCAATGAGGGTTTCATAGTACCTATAAAAATGTTGCAATACTGAATCTTAATATATTTTTTTTAATAACGTATACATTATGCATAATTCACCTTATATTTTAGTAATCATATTTAAAAATACACAAATCAATACTTATCATATTTAAAACATCACAGATTTTACAATAATTTATATTAACTCAATATTCATAGTAAAATCTTACCAATAGAAATAAAATTTGACATAATTTTAAATACTTACATATAGCCGACAAGATAACACATAATATAATATAATATATGGCGAGATTCTTTTCGCCCAAATATTTTAAAACTACTTTATAGATTTGTTTTAAAAAAAAACATTTTATATAAAAATAAAAATCATCAAATTATTGTTATTTAATATATAATTTATAATAATGAAATGTCATTGATTTAATAAAATCATATCGACTAATCGTTCCTGTTTTATATTTTTGTAAATTTTGCTCGTCGTACTTTATAAAAATATGGTTAAAAAGTGCTATAATATTCTTGGGTGGAAATGTAAAGTAGTTTTATAATATTTGAGCAAAAAAAGATGTGGGTAAAAGGCGAAAGGTCATTCTCAAATGCGACAGAGTCTTGCCCCATAATGTATATCTCTGATTCGTAATAATAAATATTAAACTAAATCTTAGCCCTTTAGATTAATCATTAAATATAATTTCACATCCTCCTTTATTATTTCTAGTGTATCCATCAGGACATTTTAAATTGTTAATATTGATTATTGTGCCGACTATGGGATACAGGTAAGCAGGTGCTGCGGACCCGTAAGAAGGTTGGACTGGTGGCAAATACCCAGGAGGAGGTGTTGTCTGCCCTTCGAATTTGTTGCCTTCGGTTACAGTTTCTACGCCGTGATGGTACGTCCCTTCCTCATTAGGCCTCGTGTAGGTGTTAGAGTGATGATGATGAACACAGTGTACATTCGACATAGATGCGATGACAACGATGACAATAACCGCCGAAATAGAAAGATTAAACTGAATTTTCATTGTGTTACTAGTATATTTATAATATACGATAATTAATTGTATATTAACGGATGGAACTTTAATATGTTGTATAATAAATAAAAAAAGTTAAATTTTCACGTTAAACATTCGTACTATTCAGAAGACAAGAAATAAGCATGCACACTACTGGAGCAAATCGAATACTGGCTTCGAAATATCACTAGCTAAATCTATACATTTTTATATGACGTCTAATTATTTTAGCCTTGAATAAAATAATTACATGGTACACTTTTAAACGTGCATTTTGAAAAGGAAATATTGGACCACTTTAACAATCCAATAAATAAGAATTATGCACACATCATTGGAATAATAACTATCATTAAAAATATCGAAAAAAAAAACACTCAATTTATATTTTATTATAATTTTAAATTGCACGTTTTATAAATATATGAAGTGTAATATTTTCACTATAACAATTTTTAGCAAGTTATAATATAAGTACGGCGAGATAGTAGATCAGTTTAAAAATGAGTAAACTACTCGTAATTACCTAAACTAAATTAAATACAACATCTATTTTGAGGTTCTATAAAACAATTAATAAACCATGAATATCGATATATATTTTAATAATTCTAAAACTACTCCTCCTAATCATTTTGATGTATCTTAAAATCGAAATTTTCAGAATCTTCATCATAATATATAGTAAAAAAAGCCTTAAACGACATATTCAATCTTATTGACTAGATAAAAAATGTTATTTCAACTTACATAAAAAGTTTAAAATGTCTTATATTTATAAATAGTTCAAAAAGAGTCTAAATATTTTGAAAATTGTACCAAGTATATAAAATTATAATAATTCAGATATTAGATTGAAATACCTCTGATAATTTGAATTTTGAGTAACACAAAAAAAAAAAATTCATATTATTGGTTTTTGCAGAAATTTAATTTTTGTTTTTCACGATTATTTTGAAATGCAATGGAAATTGTTATTCCTCAAAAGTACCAACTAAATCCAATTTGATATCAGAACGAACCCCAAAGTTTAAATCAAACAATTTTTTTCTGCTATTCGTTTTTTTAAACATTTTGACAAACATAAATTTTAAAGGAACTCAACGCATTGTAAAAGCATTGTAATAAATTCATCAATCCAATTAGAATTTAATACGAAATTACTTTTAAGAATAACTCATTTTTTTTCTTTTCGTTTATGAATATATATATAATATATACAATATATCTAATGCGTAATCCTATCGAATTAAAATACTTTTATTATGAATTTGAAAATGTATATATATATTTATTTTTATTTTGTAAGCAAATTTTGATAAACGTGGCTCATATGTGTACAACCACATTTTGTGAAAATTTTAACTTTAATCTTATAAAAAAAACATACTCACTTATCTCTTTATGTCTTTGGTATTCCGTTTTCTATTTCTAGTTATACACAAAATTCTCCCATCTATCGGCATATGCGATATGCTAATTAAGATCCCACTTTTAACTTTCCATAAACTATTTATCAACTGGGTCTTTTATTATTATTGTTGTTATTATCACTGTTACTATTATTTTCTGATTTAAATATCTATAAAATTGTGTTTATTATTTTTTATTTATCGCTTAATATTTTTAGGTCTCGGTCTATATGATTATGAAACCAAATAAAATAAAATATACCAATACTCATGTCCGAAAAAAAGCACCGAGTGAAGAATAATTGTATATACATATTATAATATACACGGTGTTTATTTAAACAGTAAATTTATTATATTAAAAAAAATAATCATATTTTAAATTTATTGTCAAGATTTAAATGAATTACTCTGTTAAATACATAATAATTTTGAAAATTACAAATAGTTTATGTTAGTTATAATTATTTCAAATTTTATTTGTATATATAGGTATAAAATAAGGTATTTTCATTATTTTTCTTTCATAATCTTTTCATTTAAATGCTAACTTTTATAATTTTCAAGTTTTATATTTTATACTTAACCATGGTATTCTTTAATTGCATAATTATATTTGTAATATTATTTTGTGGGTATATATAAAAATATAAAAAAATTAAATTTATATTATAGTTATGTGAGAAAAATCTATTGTTATTATATATTTATATGAAATACTTAATAAATTTATATTTCAAAAAGTGAACTCGTTTTCTCCATATGAACATATCTATATAATCCACTGTCTACTAAGTAGACTCTACTCAATGAATAAATAAAAAATAAATTATGCTTAACCGAAAGTCCATAAGGCATAACGCATGCATTTTTTTATAAATGTTAAATTATGCTGCAATGATCGTTTTGTGGTAGGTACCTATAAAAATGTAGCAATACTAAAATAAAATATTTATTTTTAATACATATACATTATAAACACTATTTACCTTACATCTAAGGTATTTAAATGTTGTATTTCTAAAAATACATAAATAAATACAAATAATTATGATATTTAGAACAAATAAAAAAAACACATCTAATGTATTTAATTATGTGATAAAAATGTAAGATATTTTAATTTATATCCTTATTTTTCTTTCCCACCTCTTCTCCTCTAAACCAATTTTTGTCATGAAATATATTCGAAACATTGTATAATATTAAAATAACTTTCTATTTACTCAATATTTATGAAATTGTATCAATGGAAGCAACATTTGATTGATTCAAATAACCTACCAAATAAGTGGAAGCAAAGTGAAAATCCTAATAGCGTCGGTCGTGGACTTTTCAACGTCGTCAATGGGTAAATTTATATCAGACGACTGTTTCACACTGAACTTTTCCGGATTTAACTGATTATTGGCCACTGTATTTTGAGAACAATTATTTGCATTTTCCATAAACGTAGATGGGATCAAAGTGATCGTAGCATCACGATTGGTAGCATCGGTCGTTGAATTTACCGCGTTGTCATTATCAGATATGGGTAAATTTATATCATACGATTGTTTCACACTGAATTTTTTTGATCTTAACTGATTATAGGCCACTGGTTTTAGAGAGATACTATAATTATTAGCTATAAATAAGACGACAACGATGGTAACGACAGTCGAAATAGCGAGAATTTTCATCGTGTTACTAGTATATATATTGCACACGTGATAATGAATTGTTTTAGAATATGTAATATAATGAATAAAACAGTGTACCCGTTAAATTATCGTACTATCCAGAACAAGCACAATAGGTATGCACACTACTTGAACATATCGAATACTAGCTTCGAAATATGACTATAGGTAAACCTACCAGCTTTAGTATAAAATGTAATGGTTATTTCAACCTTGAATTAAACGTTTACATAGTCCACTATTAAACGCGTTTTTTCCTAAAAAAATAAAAATCGTTAGTCACAATTTTTGTTTATAAGCATTTAAAGTTCAAATGTTTACAAAATATATCAAAAACGCGAAAATTTGCAAAGAATTTTGAAGTAGAAAATTCGTAAAATTTTTGTGAGTTATACCTAAATTTAAAAAACCCAATACAAGGTTATCCATAAATTTTCCCTCAAGTAACTTGTAAAAAAAAATTCTAGCGTCAATATATAAAACATTTCATCAGAGTATAAAATTTAATTTTTTACGAAATCGCGTAAAATAACAATATATTACAATTTAAATATAGGTAATAATATAATATATCCTACTAATTGTCCTACACTGACAAATGAACTCCGTTCAGAATCGTTTTTCGTATACAATGACAGGTATCATTGTATTCAAATTTAACACATCCATTATAGTGATCTACTCTCCATTGACCATTTCTACTGTACAGCAGAGAGATACCCACTTGCCGCCCTTTTTTTCATTATAACACTGCATCGTTACAATATAAAATTATAGGGAGACGGTAAATCAGTCCACAATTATAATTAGTATACTACTAGTAATATACTAGATTAAATATAACATCTATGTTTATAACCACTGTAATTAGAAATGGCGACAAAAGAATTGAAAAATATAATCTAGCTATATGTAAGTATAATAAAAAAAATGTTTAGTTTAAGTGGGCTCTATTTTACTCATAATTTAACACTTATTAAGTAATTATTGTTTCGAATAAAATCAGTTCGTATACTGTAAACCGAGTATCAATGGCGTTCTGGAGCTCAGAAAATGCGCTTGCTTAAGCCTTCTAAAACGTAATACATATTACTTATTATAATTCTATTATCTAACTACAATTGAACTGTAGACTTGCCATAGTAATTGTATATCGTTAGAGCTCGATCACCTCTGATAAGCCAGCTCTTATATTTACAGTCCCTAATTGAGCTAAGACACTAGTACTCAAATCCAACTATAATCTGAGCACAAGCAGTCTTTACTGTGCAGCCTAACTAATTTAGGTCACATAATAATAATAGCACCACTACTATATACGCAATAAATTAATTAATAATATACTATTTTTAAGTTAAATAGCGAATATAATTTTCTAACTCTTAAGTTAAAATTATTAACACGTATAAGTTCAGGTTAGAAATTAAACACATAAATTTAAGTACATTTATTTTGTTATTAGTAGTGTTTAATATAAAACGTAAATATATAACCTTTGTAAATTATTAAAGCGATTTATTTTAGTATCTTTTTTATATCGAAAGAATTATTTATATTATCAATATATTTCCTATAATTCATACATCGATGTTCATACTATAATATACATTAAATATTTAATGTAGAAACTAAGTTATAACAATCTCAGGAAAGTTTACCATCGTGAGAGTTTACAATTTCCATCCATTTATTGTAATATACATTTACGTTATTGGGAATTTCAAATGAAATTACGATTCCACTATTTGTATTATTTGATGTGATTAGTGATTTTTGCGAAACTGTTAATTATTTATAAATTTTAATAACAAAGTATATTAAACCAGTTTTTAATCTATTATACTTATATACAACTACATACGTGAATTTTTCATTTTTTATTTACAAACATTATTATTCTTACAACAATTAATTTATTTATTTGTATTATTTGTCTGATATCAATATCAACATACTCGTATTTATTTCATTCTTGTTAACATATATTATAATAATCTGAAATTCATATAATTAAACTATTAATATTCTTCATTAATTTGTTTATCTATTATTTGTTTTAATTTATTTATTGTATAAACACTTAAAGATAATAGTTAGTGTGAAAAAGTTATTGATAATACTAAGTTTATAAGTAAATATATTTCATATTATATACTAATAGGTATAGTAATATGCTATCAATAATTAATATATGTAATACTTAACTTTATAATAGTATAATTACTAATTTATTTAAGTACTTATTTACTACAACTATCTTTTATCACTTATAATTATTAGTTTTTTGGTTATTTAAATTGTTTACCTAGCTATGTATAATTATTATATAGGTACTATAGGTAGGTATACGTTTTGTAAATGTAATTAGTAAGTATACTAAAATATGCTCGCCATACATGCATAGTTAATAATAGGCCCTATACCAGATAAAAAATGTGGTGCAGACACTAAAGAGTCTAACCAGATTCGGACATTATAGTGTCCCAGCACAGTTAGAGTCTATAAATACTAAATACTTAGCCCTACAATTGTACACGCACTCGAAGAAGTTTGATTCATAGACTATGAAGGTACCTATATTTTTTAGGTTTATTATTATAAAAAAAAGTGTTACTTATGTTACAAAGGTGGTTTAATCTTATGTATCAAGTATTCAAGTTTTAAGCCAAAATACTTAACTGCAAAAAAGAAGGATAACATGTTGGAAAATATTAAAACATGGTGTAAGTCTAAAAGTAAGGTTGTTATGAATAGATTCATTTTAAATCAATTTTCTACTCGGACAAGGTGATATTACAAATTTGTCGTGACGATGAGAGGATCATTAATAATTTAAATTATTATTTTGTCATCGACGTAGTCAACTGCTGATTAGGAGTAGACTACTCCGAGTAGTTGATTGGTAAGACACAAAATAAAAATATATATTATCGGTATATATTATTCAATTATTTGTATTAACAAATACAATTTGTATTTTTATTTACATTGTTTAATTATAATTGTTTACAAAATATAAAAATTTAAATTAGAATTGTATATTTATTTTGTATGTTGGCAAAACTGTATTGTGTATCTTTTTGATTTTTTTGTCTCGGGAGATTTATTATGTATGAAATATTGTTTGAAAAAATGTTCAATTATTAAAAATTGAATATACGTATTTAATTACGTTTTTATTTACGTTCAATTTATTTAATGTACTGCAAAACTCGATTTCTCTGTCAGTATTTTAAATTCTTTTTATACGCATTTTTTAAGTAGCTGAAAAAAACTCAACGGTTAAATACACCATGTATAATTTAAAAAATATATTTTTCATCAACAATATATCTTTGTTTATTATTATATTTATTAACTTTATTAACTGCAGGCAATGTTTTTGTTTAATGACTAGATATAACTGATATAAGTGCATAACTCGTTCACCTTGTCTACCCTTTCCGCTCATCATACTTGTCTACCCTTTCCGCTCATCATACTTGTATAGACTACACATTATAATAGACTAAAAAATAACAACATCGTTCAAACACTTTGTTGTTCAATGTAGCGATATACGGACAAAAGTGCGTGCACCAAAAAGTATTCGCATTCACGCACAATTAATGTCTTCGAAAACTCTGTCTATTTTAAAACGATAACAACAAAAAATAATCGACTTGTGCGTTTTCGTTACGATATGATTACCTTTATTTCGAGTTTGATTCTCAGACTGTTCGGCTCCGTGTACGTATTGTACGCGACGGTCTTTCTGTCGATCGCCTATTACTTTTCAACGTGCACTCACGATAAATGGCGCAAACTGAATGTGCCCTACACGCCGCCCTTACCACTGTTTGGCAACTCGATGAAAATGATTTTGACCTTGGAGCACCCGATAGACTTTTTCGGCGGTATTTACGACCGATTCTCGGGAGAAAAGCTTTGCGGTTTCTACCAAATGACCACGCCGTTCCTGATGATTCGCGATCCGGAGCTGATCGACAGTATAATGGTCAAAGACTTCTCATACTTCACAGACCACGGTGTAGAGACTGATCCATCTATCAACATCTTGGCAAACAGTCTGTTCTTGTTGAACGGTGATCGGTGGAGAACGATGCGACGGAAGCTCAGTCCCGGGTTCACATCGGGCAAACTGAAAGATACGCATGAACAAATCAAGGGATGCATTGACCAACTTATGAACGCCATCGAGGACAAGTTGAAAACTCGGGACCACTTCGAACTACGAGAGATAGTTGGTAATTTCGCGACGGACGTCATTGGCGCATCGGCTTTCGGTTTGAAATTGGACACGATAAAAAACGGAAATTCGGACTTCCGCAAGTTCGGCAAGAAAGTATTCCAGGCAAACTTAAAACAACTCTTTATCCAAGCTCTAGTGATGCTCTGGCCAAAGCTGGTGCTTACTCTAAAACTGCAACAGTTTCCGGAAGAAGCATCTGAATTTTATGTATCTGTGTTCAGGGAAGTCCTCGAGTACAGGAGCCAGAACAACATCATCAGGAACGACGTCACGCAAACCCTGATAAAAGCTAGGAAAGATTTGGTGTTAGATAACGACGGCGATGACTCGACGTCTAAAAGTATACTTACCACACGGTTTATAATATATCATATTAATATAAATTATGCCATCAACTATATATATATATATATATATATATTTTAAAACACTATTAAATATAAATTATATTATATTATAATAAAAAATATAATTCTATACTCGCAATGATAAACATATTATTATTAAATTTAAAAAAACGGATTTTAATTCACAGACAAATGGACCGAAATGGACATAATCGGGAACGCGATATTAATGTTTGTCGCTGGTTCCGAAACAGTTTCTATCTTGATATGCTTTTGCTTGTACGAGTTGGCGTTGAACAGAGACGTCCAAGATAGACTGCGCGAAGAGATCGTGACGACGAAAGCGAAACACGGTGGACAGCTGAACAGCGACTTTTTAACTGATCTCCGTTACATAAACATGGTTATAGAAGGTATGATAAATAATAATGTATGTAAATAGCACACGATATCGATACTTTAATTTAAAATTGTATTATATTTATCATTTGCATTAGATCAAGTAGGCAGGTACGCGAGAATATAAAATTATTAATAACTATATTTTTTATATTGAGTAGTGTTATTATAGTGCAGCAGTATAAGTTGCGTCCCACATTAAAAATAAATAAACGACCTGAATTATAAAATTAAAATATTAACTAAATTAATATAAAATAATTTGGCTCGTACACTTTCCTTTCTAATATAATATAATATTTATATTTTTACTTTCTTGATTTTTAATCAAATAAATATGGTAATTGAAATGAAAAAACCTGAATTTTTAAAACTTTAAGAATTTTTGTTAAATAGAAAAATGATAAAAATATAACTCAGTTGTAATGAGTAGGTGGATAATTAAGTTAGCTTTAACATAAAATATTAATGAGAGTGATAAATATCACACCGTAAGCAGTATAACGATTTGAATCCACAAAAACGTTGGCGTGAACAGTCCCAAAGTTTCTGTTTTTTAACTTTTCTCCAAAACTATTATACCTAAAAAGTTGGTTGATAGCTCGTTAAAAAAAAATTATCAAGTAAATACAAAATGTGAGATTAAAAGTTTTCAAAAAAAATTATTCGATTTTTCACAGATAAAAAAATAGTTATTTTTTGCTAGATTTTCATTTAGTGTAAGTAGATTACCGAAACTGGAGAACGGATTTTGTTATTTAAGGTCTTGTTAGATTCCCATTGGCTAGGAGAAATGCTATGCAGAACTTTATCGTCAATCGTTAACACACTACAAAGCTATAAAGCTGAAAAATATAAAAACACCTAATAAGATATGTTTTAATTTTTTTTTGAAGTTCTGTAGTTAATTGACTATAAAAAAGATAAAATTCTGAAAATCTTCGCTTCACTTCTCCTAGCCAATATGAATCTAACAAGGCCTCAAACAACAAAATCCGCTCTCTATTTACAGAGATCTATCTCACTAAATGAATATGAAAATAAAATACATGATACATACACATTGCATACAATTAATAAATTTCTAAAAATTGAAAATCAAGAAAGTTTACATGCCGATCTCTGACTTGGCAAGCGTTTTTTTTATTGTTTGACGTTAGGACATTGATATTACAGTAATATAATCCATGAAAATGTTTTTTATACATACATTTTTTGACCACATTTTCTGCGAAAAAGTTTAATTACCATTAAAATATGTATCACATAAATAGTGATGGTGAAAATCTCGATCCCTGGATAATAGTAATAAATATTTATATTTCAGAAGTATCGCGCATATATTCCATCACCTTAATCATACTCAGACAAGCAACAAAGAATTATAAAGTACCCGGTCAGTCGTTAGTCATTGAAAAGGGACAAAAGATCGTCATACCAATACGCGCCTTACATCACGATCCAAAATACTACCCCAACCCCAACACTTTTGATCCTGAAAGATTTTCGGCGGAAGAAAAATCTAAACGACCTAACGGTACTTTCATACCGTTTGGCGACGGACCGAGATTGTGCATAGGTACACAATATGCTACTTACTAACTTGCTCATAGTATACCCGATATACTTGTAAACTTGTATAATACATTGTTTACCATTATTAATCGCAATGGACATAATTATGCCCTAATAAACTATTATTATTATTTTTTAATTACGATTTTCAATTATAGGTAAACGGTTGGCGGAATTAGAAATTAAATTTGTTCTAACGGAAATATTGTTGAAATATAAAGTCTTACCGTGTGAAAAAACGGAAATACCTATCAACATACGAGGTCCTGGAAATCTCATAAATCCGAAAAACGGCATTTGGTTAAACTTTAAACCGATCGTTGTGACTTAGCATTAGCATATAACAATAATAACATGCATATTGAAATGTCTGTTTTTTCCAATATTATATAATAATACTATTATTAAAATTACAAAATACGCTACTATTCAATATAACAAACCCATGTATAATTTTGCATATTATTTGTTTTTTGAATAATTAAATCATATAGCAGTAAATAACATAATATAAGTACCAACTATTGGATTAGATGACGCAAATCGAGTGTGACTCTAACACTACTTCTATCGTAGATTTAAAATAATTATATTTTTATAAATGAGCTCAGAAATAATATGAAATAACGAAAACTATTAAAAAAAATTAGTAAACAATTTTACAAAGAAATATTTTATTTTTAACCAATTTTTTTAAATATATTTACAAAATATGATAATCTATAATATAAAGTTTTTCTGCTGGAACTTAACATTTCAATATTTTCGTACACAATATGTTATGAAGACCGACTATTATAACCAATAATTTGGCCATTTATACTGTACCTGAATATAATAATAAGAACAAATTGGCAAAATAGACAAATCGGTAATTTTTAAGTCATAAAATATTAAATTTTAGAAACCAAGTACTTCTTAAATTCTGATTTCTAGGGAAATTCTAAAACACATAATACTAAAACTTTTACTATAAACTAACTTTGGACCTATTCGATTCTAAAAATATGGTCAGCAACACTCCAAAACTGCATTGTACTGAAAAAGTCTAAATATCTGATTTAAACATACATAAGCAACTATATTAACATGAATAAATCATATATTTACGTTTACTATACATGTACATTTCTTGATACAGGACTAACAACAGCTCTATGTGAAATAATTATTTTAAATGTTGTTTTATGTTTATTTTTGAGTTGTTAATTCTGAAACATTCGAAAATACTAATAATTTAGTTTAATCAAACGACATGATGATAGTTGAGTCAACGAAAAAATATATGAACTCGCTCAGATTTCCGATCTACAAGCCGATTACATCGAGTCGTCGAACGTGAAGATTCCCAGTTCCAGCTAATACTTCCGGGGAAGTATGACGACCAGCCTCGATACTTGTTTAAAGGAATTATTATAATAATAATTTATGAATTTATACTACCTATACAATATTGTGTTTATATTATATACATCGCGCCCGAAACGCCTTGGGACGCAACTCAATATACAAGAGCTCTTATCACACTACAACACTTCTGTTATCAACTAATTTTCTATCACTCGACAGATTCAATAATTGAACAACTTCGTAATTGTCCTGCAGTCCCGTAATAATTCTAAATTCTAATTACGGTTGTTATGTCGATTGTCAGTAATTTATTATTGCTAAGTTAATAATTATCGTAATAATTCGTTGTTCGATCACTTGCTCGTCGCGTTTGCCGACTAGAGATCCATTCGCATTCGACAATGGGCTCAGAACAGAGTTCGCAATCCAACGCTACCGATTCCGGTGCGAAAAATCCAAAACTAAAAAGGGGCAAATCGGTGCCAGAAAGTTCTTGGCCGAGGAATTCGCAGGATGGTCAACAGAGCAGGGCGGCCAGCGCAAACACATCACCCGGCCACAGCGTGTGCAGCGACGTCGACTTGCCGTACATATCGTACACGGTAAACCGACCAATCGGAGGTGCAATTAGCTAACCATTGTAAACTCCGTAAGTCGATGAACAACACTAAACTCATTTCTAGATTCGCCAAAGAAACCCAGCATCATGAGCCGAGGACGGTCGATGCAGGTGGAACCCCAGCGATCCGTGAAGAAAACCCCAAAGTCCACACCAAAACACAACATCGTGGTGGTCAGGGCAGCCGTTCAAGAAAACCCAGACATGGACGAGGACCTATATCGAATGAAGGTGAATTTTGTTCTCGCTGTAGTCAAAGACATCTAAGTGTGTACATTATATTGTCATATGGGACAACAACTTTTATCAATTTCACTAATTTGGTTTACACTTAATACTTTTGAATTTATATCTGGTAAAAAAAATAACTATGTTCTTCGTAGGTACATAAAGTTATTTCAAAAAGAAAAAAAATTAGTTAAATAATGAACAGACATTTAATAGATTTATACTATAGGATTCATACAAGAGTGAACTTAAACTAAATATTTACTTAAATTACATAAATATAATATAATATAATTTGGTAGGTAGATTTAGTTTACCTATAATTTTCTATCATTGTGTTTTAAAACATAAATACAAATTAAACCAAAATGTACAACATAAAAAGCAATTCAAGGATTCTTAAACATTATACTATTTAAACAAAAAATTACAGATATTAGAACATATTATATAATATCATTATTTAATTTTATTTATTTAGTTAAAGTACCACATATCTTGTATTATTTAAGTGTACATTTTTATATTTTTTAACTTTAAATTATATCCAATAACAAATGACTAGGAGCTCCTTTGATACTTATAATTAACCACTTATATTTTCAAAATTTACTGAGTGTAAGTAAAGTATTTTTAAAAATAAAAAGTTTGGATTTTATAATTTTAGCAAGTGCCATCGTTTTTGCCAATAATACGAGGCACTGTATCTTTGCCAGCAGCCAGAGATCGAGAAGCATTAGAGAGAATCGATTCCAACGCATTTTACAGACTGTGTCAACTTTATCAGGCTTACATGAGCCGCTGTGCCAAAGCAGTAACTGCAGATCAAACTTTGATCAATAAACAAATTTTAGAGGTACATATGTGTCTAAAACTTAAGCTATACAATAACCACTATAATTATTAGATTATAAAACTATAAAATCATTTGTACCTAAATAATAATCGAATTTGATTCTTTGCAGCTCGACAACGAAACCACACAAGTGTTGAATTCATATGTAGTGTCATATAAACAATATGCCAAAATCAATGAGCAATTCAAATGCATTGATGACATGAATAAACAACTGAATTCTTGTCATCTATTATTAAACAAGACACTAGACTCTGTACAGCTATTAAATAATAAATTACCCCCGGACGAACGGTTGGAACCGTTTGTATGGACGACGGGCTAAAAAACGACTGATCACACCATATATTTTCACTTTTAACTAGTCTCTAACATTTTTTATATACATTTAAATTTTTATTCCATTGTTATTTACTTATAATTTGCTTAGTGTTTTAATATGTTTGATCTGTGTGAATTTTTATTTGTTTAAGTATCCATGGTAAATGAAATGAAAGTTTAGTATACACATCTGGATATCCTGGTCTGGCACATCCTGAGCCAAATGATGTGAGACCAGCCAAGAACCATCGACCATTTGGACCTGAACATTGCAATGGCCCTCCGGAATCTCCCTGCAATATGTTTAATGACTACATTATTTTAATTGATTACCATAGACTGATTTGTGTTTGTTCAACTTACCACACACGGTCCACCGCCTTTTCCATCCATTCTGCCAGCACACAAATGGCCATCAGTTATAGTCACTGCTGGTCCGTATTTGTCTCTACAAACAGATGTGTTGTGCACAGGCACTTTTATCTGTCGCAATTTACCCGACAATGGCCCATTTGGTTTGATTTTACCCCATCCAGTTGTGACACATATCTTTGGAATTGGCGTATTATTTGTAGATGGTGGCAAACACAAACACCGTACATTTGAATTAGTGACATTTGTTGGCCTAGACAGTTTCATTAATGCTGCGAAATTCAATTGTTAGTACCAGTAAAATTAAACTGTTGTTTTAGAAATTTTTTCATAATTAACCTATGTCATTTTGGTAATTGTTAAACCTGTCGTGAATGACCACTTCATCAATGGGTATACGCTCCTCTGTGTGCTCTTCTACATCTCTATTCCAATCACCAAGCACAGCTGTCCAAAGAGCAGCCAACGGCAAGCTGAACTTTTCACTTGTTATCAAAATTTAATTTTCAAAATAAATATTTGATACACAATAATTGACAACAGCATTAATAAATAATCACTCACTTTCTGATGCAGTGAGCTGCTGTCAATACCCAAGTAGGTCTGATCAGTACACCAGCGCACCAATGACCAACAAAACCAAATGCTGGATGAAGTAACTGCAATGATACCTACAAAAAAAAAATGAAAAATCAATGAATTATTGTATAGTCTAAGCCAGCCCTCAAGAGTTCAAACGAATCATACAACTATAGAATTCGTTCATTTAACATATTTATTAGCTTCAATTTTAAAATTATATGTATAATTTTATTTTAAAAGCTTATTGAAATGAATGTTGAAAAGTGAAAATTGAAATTAACATGAAGTTATTTTCAGTATTGCCTATAGTTAGTTAATTAAATATATTAATTTATATTGGAATGTGTAATGTTATTCTGATTAAATTATTGATTGTGAATATTAAGTAACTACTAAATACTTAGCTGCTTTACAATTTACATTGATACTTATTTTATGTACTAACAATTGCATCAAAGGTGCTCATGTTGTAACACCAATATCAAGAATAAAATAAATTATAAGTATTTATTTTTTTATTTATCAATCTACTATTCCAATGTACATATCATTAAAACACTTTATTTTATAATTTTTTATTAAAATTCATTGTGCCATCCATAAATTATACATTATGATTTATGAATAATATTCATAAGTAGAAATATCTGCTACCTAACATTTATCTTTTTAGGAAACATGACATTGTTTGGGAAAGTCTAATTTAATTTGTAAAAGTGCGAAAAATTAGAAATACATGATCTATACAAAAAAAAAATACTGTAATTACCTATTACATTGTTATAGATGTGTCATTTGGAAAAAAAGACATTAAAATAATAAAAAGTATTAACCTAACCTGCTGAAGTAAGGTTATTTACTGGCCTTACATCTTTAGTCATATCAATTATATATTTACTAGTTTATCATACTAACTTGCCACGGCCAAGCACCTTTCTGTGTCTCCTTGCCATTGACCAGTCTAGACTTTGAACCTCCACCATTTGATCTGGGCTGCCGGTAATTGATGGCTCCATTATTCAAACCGCACTCTTTAAGGTAAAAACAACAGGTATTTACTAGTAGCAGTCAAAATCAAAAATTACATACTAGTTGCGGTCAATCGACTAAAAGGTTACTTACTAATTGCGGTCACTGTTTGTGCTTTTATGACTCAATAGTAGGATAAAAGTACAAAAATAAATAAAAATTTCTTAAATATATTGTATTTTTATATTTCTAAAACAACAGTAATCGACTTCAGTTTAAGTTAAGTATTATAAATTTATAATTGTCGTATCGTCTTTTATTAAACAAACTACTGTAACGGTTGATAATCATTTAAGATTACTATACAGTACCTATATTATATAGTATAAACTTACATAACATGGTATTCAATAGCTCTAAAGTCAACTCCAATATGAAAGCATGGAACTTGTACATACAAAAAACAATCTCCAGATTGGACTACTTAAAAACCGTGGTCTTCAAATTTCAAATTAATTTTTTTAGGTATACTCATTATAATATTATATTAAGTAATACTTATAAATAATTTCAATTTTCTAAATCATTTTATTATCACTGTAAAAGCTCAGTCTTTGCTGTAACCGCAACTTAGATATTACCTACAATTGCAGTGAACGCAACTGTTATATGTATTTAACTCAAAAATCATCCATAACCGCAACTAGTATGCAGCCAAAAACAAATATCAAATTAATGCGTGAGTAATAATATATTCATGTAATGTAGGTACGACATTTTAAATTGTATATAATGTTGCTTTGTTTTAGACAATAGGTACCTACTGTTTGCACTAACAAATCCGATTAATTTTTACTGAATTATTACCTATGTTGGTACCTAAATGATGTATTGATATGTCTTAAGTGGTCCTGAAAAATTATGCTTTTGTGGATTATGACTTTCAAGTACCTATATTTTAATCTTCGATATTATTTATTTGCACATCACATATTGGCAAATTCTAGTTATCTCGTAATTCTGCAATGGTCAACAATAGTACTGAGATTTGTAACACAGTAACACCAATAACACGAAACCGTCGGAACTACTCGCGGAAGTTGTTTCTTTAAGTTTAAATAAATATTAGTGTAATGTTTTTCCAATATTTCATTTTAATTGCCTATATTAAACCCCTTAAAAAATTATCTCAACTTTTATCGGTGTTTAATCGTTGCATTTTAGTATTGAATTCCTTTCAAAGTTTACAACTTGTAATATTAAAATAATATGATTATTTTGCCTACTGTTGAAAATTGTCTAGTTATCAGTGGAATTTTACTCGGAAAGGAGCTGGACGTACTGGCAAAAAGACTTTTTTTCTCGGCGATATAAATAATAAATATTGAGATATACAAATTACAAAGCTTCCGCGGGTCACTGTTACCATAACCAATGTAACCGGTTCACAAAATAAAGTCCTAATTGCGTTTATCGATCGGACGTATTTTTCAAAATCGAGTGAAAAGCAAAACTTTGAAACGAGTAGAAGTAACAACGGGAATTGTAATAATAATAACATAGGTATACATCGTTTATCGTTATTATAATAGGAATTTCTTTTTTACATTTTCATCATTTGTAATAAAATGTATATCTGTAATAAAATATGTAAAGGTAGGTTCCTATTATTGTAGTGTGTATGCGTGCGTGTGTGTGTGTGTGTGTGTGTGTGTGTGTGTGTTTGTGTGTGTGTGTGTGTGTGTGTGTGTGTGTGTGTGTGTGTGTGTGTGTGTGTGTGTGTGTGTGTGTGTGTGTGTGTGTGTGTGTGTGTGTGTGTGTCTAGTTGATGATCGCGTGTACAAGAGATACACGATAAAAAAACACAACGCAAAACACGATCGGTGAAAGTATAAATGCGTACCTGCTACCTGCTTACTATAACGACAATAGACGCTGCAGCGAACACGCGATTTTGGATTTTTACCTTCGGCGGGCCTACAGCTTGCCTACAGATATTTATCGTAATGCGTTCAAATCCACGTGCATAATGGCATCCGTAAGTATACAGCTATATGTGCGCAAGAGAGTGTGTGTGTATGGGTAGGTACCTAACTAGTTCACACGATTCGTTTTGTGTGACTCGCGCTATGTCGTCAAGTTGCACACGAACTTCGTGCAAATCGTCCCGCACCGTAGTCTGCAGATCCTAATATTATATATATATATATATATATGTGTGTGTGTGTGTGTGTGTGTGTGTGTGTGTGTGTGTGTGTGTGTGCTCTGTGTGTGTGTATATATAATATGTACGGCGTACACTTTATATTTATATAAAGTGTGTGCTGTGGGCCGTTACTGTCGTTGTCGTCGTCGACAATAATAGGTAATTATCAGCAATGTATCGGTCAAGAGATTTAAAATTTCGAAAAAATATGTATACCCTATAACGTCTATACTCATCGTTTATTATATTATGCTGAAATTTTGTTTGCTCTGGCTTAAAATAAATATTAAGTTATCGTCTTGAATTTTGAATACACTTTTTTTGCGGACGCACCGCAGGCTGACGATCGACTAGATTTAAAATTGTTATTCACTTGTTTGAAAACTACATATTCGAAAAACTATTTAAAGATCTTAAAAGTTCCATTCAACAATATTTTAATTTAACATTTTTTTAATAGAATCATAAAAAAGTACTAATAGCAATTGAATTTAATAAAATGACGATTAAAAATAGTATGTAGTGAAATATCATAATAGTTAAATATTACAAGACCCATTGTCTTACTTATATAAACGTAAATAATTTTCTTTTTATTATTTTATATTGGATTTATTACTATATTTAAAAATATTGAAACGTGTTAAGTCAATACAATCGCATATTTATTGGAGGAGATTATGGGTAATGAATTCCTCTTGAACTTTAAAAAATATATATTTTGTTTTGGATTCCAAGAAAATATTTGTCCTTAGTTTTTATAATATTCAAAATACACGAGTATATTAAAGTATTTGGTATTCGCAAATATTTTGATGGCAAATATAAAATAACAATAACAACTAATAGCACTAATGCACAAAAGCTCATTGTTGATTATGATAAAATAAACGTGCGATATATTTTAAAATGTGTTTAATACATTATAATATATAGTCACATAGGTATACGTATTATAATATTATAATGTAAAATAGTTTTAGGTATCTATTATAATATTATCATAGAAATAGCTGAACGATCTCCTACGGGTAAGAAAAGATCAAATGTTAAATGTATACCCGACTAATAAGTTAATTCTAAAAATGAAAAAATATTAAATATTGTATCAAAGGTGTTAATGACTATGCATTGATAATAGTGATAATACTATAATTAATTAATACGTATAATAACATATATAAGTTTCATAGATAATGTCGAAAATGTTTAAACGTCACATATTAATATGTTATATAGGTAGTTTGTATATTAGCATTGAGTAGGTAAACATTATAATAGTATAATGCTATACCTACTTAGCAAATACTTACTACCTATAATAGTTACTCGATATGTATTTTCAAATACTATTTTGTACTCAGTGATAAAGGATATTACGTTATTATTTTTCATTAAAACATATTTCAACACTCAGATAACACACTTTTAATAACTGTTCAATTAGTTATGAAATTATAAATCACAATTATAACCATGTACCACCCCAACACTAATGACAAAATTCTAAATACTAGCCATTAATAGGTATTCGAATAGCGATTGGAACAGTTATATGGAACCTATATATATATATTAATAATTTACTCAAAATTGTAAATATTAAAAATCTATCCGACCAATGCACAGGAAATACTCTTCTTTTTAAAATATATTATAGGTGCTTTTGCCCTGAACTTAACCAGAGAGTCCGGAGTCGTAATCGTGGAAATACGGAGTATCTTTGCTCCTATATTATGTGGGAGATAGACAGAGAAAACAAATGCTGGTGTAGCGGCCTCTTAATCTTCTAATAAAAATATCAGGAACCTTGTATAGATTGTATGCAAGGCCCCCGCACAAGGGGAGGGCTGATGGACCTTGAGTACAGCGGCCCGGCTATTTTAAGTGCCTGTGGGCCCGTTGAAATTTATTTTTAGTTTTATAAAGGGCCCGGATAAATATTTAGAATAGGGACCCGAAGTTGGTTGTATGTATTGGCTGTGACGACCTGTTGTGTGTTAAAGCAATAATATGTATTATGCACATGGATTTACTCAGATACTCTAGTTTAATGATAATCGCTATAACGACTATCAGTTTTAACCAGACCCTCGCGAAAAGTGCATACATAAATGGTAAATACCATAACGAAAAATTCCGAAACATCATACACTTACCGTCGGCCGTTGAAGGGTTGGGCGCGAACGCGGCAGCGGCCAGCGACAAACACAGCACTGCATGCAACATGATCCACGTGCGCGCACACACTGACGAGCGCTGTGCAAAAAATATTCCCGCCGAGTATAGTATATTGCAATAAGACCATCGTGTTATGATGGAGAGGAGGAAAAAATAAACACATATTAAGAAGGAATGAAAGAAAAAAACGCTCTCTCTTTCGCGGTTCAAAAATCATCTCCTTTCGCCTTCATCCGCGCTGCGGCTGCACATCATAATATTGCAATATTATACATAATATATACGTACTTTACATACCTATATATATACATATATGTGTGTGTGTGTGTGCAGATATGTATCATTGTAATATGTTATTTTAATGACTTGTACAGTTGTACGTACTTACGCACTCTTCCACCGCCGATCACTAAGTTGGCGAGGGATTTTGCGGTATTTTTTCACAATAATAATATAATAATACCGTTTCGAATATATATATGAATGATAATAACATACGGTATACCGTATACATTGCATGTAAGACTGGGTATATTATTGTGTTTTAATAGATCGATGATGGTACCTAGTTTGTTTATAATTTATGGCGATGGTTGTTTATCACGGTATGATACTTGTTTATGGTATAATCGACTTGGACAATATTTGATTCGATCGATATGTTTTTACGAATTTAGTTGATGTATTATAATATCCAGTATCCAAGATTCACTTGGTTTTGACATAAATGATCTATTTTAGATTCTGAGCCTAATGAGAGATGTACCTATTGGTTTTATAATGATATAAATGCGATGTAAATTGTTTGGCTATGTATTGTACGTTTTGTATCACTTATAGTAAAAATGCTTCGATCTTAAGTTTTGGTGGTAATTTTTGCCGTTTTTAGTGGACAATTACTTGACATTTTTATTTTAAATATTAAAATATAATTATATAATATATAATTAAATAATATATTATTAATTTATCAGACATAATAATGTAGCATTCAAAATATCTTTGGTATTTTTATAAAACATAAATATATTACATAATTTTCAGTCGCAATATAACGACATTTTTTTAATAAATTGTATTAAATTTAATACTTTTTTTAAAAGAAACGTTATTTTATTTTGACTAGAATGAGGTAATAAAATGTATGAATGGCTTAACCTAACTTGATAGATAGTAAGACTAGACATAGTACATTAGTACCTACCTACCTTCGACCTACCTAGCTATAGCTGTGGCGTCGACTAGTCAATTAGTTCCCGCCATCATCATCTCGGCATATCGAACAATATAAACAATATTATATACAATATACATAGGTACGTGCGATGTTATTATAATATTACGAGATTCCGATGTATTCGTAAAATTATAGAAAGTAAAAAGAAAAACCACCATAATCATAATATCGTACGTTATTGATTTTTGGAAAGCAATTATTATTTTCATAAACACGATCAACCGTTTAAAATCAGAAAAATAATAAGCCTCTGAAATATTGTCTAGAGTCTAGCCATCATCAGACTGGATTTCTGGAACGACCATCACCATCATAAATAAGACTTTATTACTAAACTATGGTTTATAAAAAAAAATCTAAAGAAAATATTTATTTCAAATATTTTTACATAGTAGTATATTAAAAAAGCAAATGTTTCTTCTTTGTAACAATTTATCTGAAATCTGACAAAATGGTTCGTAACTTCGTGATTTTATGTATACATTTTTATGGTCTATTATTGACTATTGTACGTACATATCTTTTTTGATAATATGAATTTGTTTTGCAGTTTATAGTGTTTATACGCGTATCACTTAAATAGACACCTTTCAATTCATAATTAATAATTTATTTTATATAATTTTACATGTTTAGAAATTAATCACACGCAATCGTTAATTTTAAATTTAGTTGTGTAAAATTATATATATTACTTTATAAATATAATAAACTTATTACGTTTTTAGTGCAAATTCATTTTTTATGTTTTAGTACATAATTAAGTTCACAGTTACGAAAATAACGTAATATTGACATAGACCTTATTTAAAATATATATAAATATTAATATTTTTGAAATTTATTTTGCATTTACCTACCTATTTATATTTCATTTATAAATAATCAAAAAAGGCGAACACATAATTTTAACAGTTTCTTATAGTGTATTGAATTCCCTACCCCCTGTTTTTTACATGATATACATTATGTTTAGGTATTTATAATAAAACGTAGGCACTTATATTATGTACATATTTTTGTGTGTGAGCCTATTTTAAACATATATAATACATACCGTTATTTGTTCGCGAATGGAAAAAGATTAATTTTTTATGATTGTTATCATAAATAGTATTGTTCACAATTAGTTCAAGACGAAAGAAATTCTATGTATATTATACTCTTTTATATATGTATTGTATATTTGTATTTATATCATTGCAGTATATTACATAAACGGCGCCGGACAAACACTATTATACCTATCAGTTGGCCGGCGCCGCGTGTCCATTAGTGAAATCTGTCAATATACAGCGAATATCAATATAATTTGTATATTACAAGGCTGGGCAAGTTAATGATTTTTTTTAACTCAATTAAGTTAAGTTAATATACATCAATAAGAAAAAATTAATAAAATTTTCGATTAACTCAGTTAAGTTAAAAATTAATACATATTTTTTAAAAAACTTTTTATTAAGTTAAAAAAAAGTTAGTTTTTTTTATTCGTTAACGTACTTTATTTCTTATTAACACACAACTAAACTATAGACTATAATGCTTATACTTTATACAACATACAGTATTTCTATATAATATGTGTTTTATTTAATTTTTTTCGTTTCATTTTCTAAATAAATTCACAATAAAATATTTTTTAACATGAAAACGACTGAAATAGTGAATGTTAAAAAAAAAATTGACTTAATTTATTTCTTAAAATGAAAAATAAATTCGTTAATTTGACGTTAATTAAAAAATAAATTTAGTAAGTTAATAGTTAAGTTAATGAAAATCCAAATATAACTAGTTTAAGTTAATAAGTTAAAATTAACTTAACTTTTAACTTATTAACTCGTTAATGCCCGGCCTTAGTATATTATTATATTGATATGTTATATTTGTAGATACGGAATAAACCAACAAATCTACCCATTTTAACGAATTGATTCATAGAATGAACAGAATACACGGAGTCACGGGAGTTAGGAGACACAGGAAAGAAATAGAAGAGCCGACGAAACTTTAATGGTGAGAAAGGTATAATGCTTTAAAATCATTCAAAAAAAATTATTTCTAATAACGTTGAGACGTTTTGGGAAAATTGATGTTTATCCTTTAAAACATCAACCTATATATAATATACCACACACAGGACACAGGTATACAACAGAATAATACAATTTAATCTTGGTGTATATATTATAATATTATAATATTGTATCAGTGTTCGTCTCTAAGCGTATATACCGCACATTATACAGGTAGACCCGTTGGGCGAGAAGAAAGTCGCGAGATTGGCAGATCTTTGGATATGTACCTATAATATATTTTAGAGGTGAATACTGATAATAATTGTAGTGTGCAGCGTCTTAATCAACGATTTTATATTATTGTTATTATTTGCGCGCAGCGAGAAAGGCGTACATATAGGTATATAGTGTACGCACCATAGATATACGCAAATATTATTATTGTTATCGTATACATTATTATTATACGTTTGTATAATGCTGTACTGCATATACAGCTGAGTAGTATCTAAGCGCCGCCGGACCGCGTGTGGATTTCGCGCTGCGGTTTTGCGGCACTCGTGTGTTAGGCGAGTCGAGAGAGACTTTAATATAATATGATATATTGTATACGAATATAATACGAACGCATTTTATAAAGGAAAAATTATCGCTTAACGAGCCACGTCGAAGGGACGCCGGATAGACCAATAATATAATATAATATATATAAATATAGGTACGACGATATAGTACAAAGAAACAACAATGACTATAAATGATAATAATATACAGAATATGGTATATATCTATAGAGAGGTATATAATTTTATTTATCGTATTGTAATAAAAAAAAAAAAAAAACGTTTCTTATTATAAGAGTTTCTAATTTAACGAGATATATGTCCATACCATACGATTATAATACTATATATTATGGATTGAAACACCATGTACTTATTTCTTATAAATACACGTAATTTGTGTCACATTAAAAATAATTAAGTGATGCATTAGACTAATTTATTTAATTGCACTATAAACAAAATAAATACTTAGAATAATTAACGTAAAAAATGTAAAGAATTGATTGAATTAAATGTTGTCAGTAAAACTGTAGGAATTAAAACATTATTACATCGCTAAGAGCGAATAAAATATGTATACGTCTTACTGTGCCACGTTGGCGTATCTACGCATAGTAAATAATAAATTTAGAATAAAAAAAACAATCGGAAACATTCTAACCGGGGTTCGTGATTTACGTAGCATTAAAAAGTAATACAATATATTATAAAACCCAATGGTATATTTGTTCTTTGACAAATAATCCGTTTCCAAAAGATTGAAAAAAATACGGTACGTCAATCGTGATTCGCGATCTCATAATAATAGTACTTAAATTTTTAATGATAAAACCTAATATCTCACGGACATCACCTGTGTCGTTAAATATTATATTTACACAATTAAACGTTCCAGTAGCGGTTCGTTGAATATATTATTTACATTTGAATATATAGATATATATATATCAGTGTTTGACGCATATTCCAAAAAAAGAGTATTACGTTTCTCGTTAAAAAAAAAAAAGAAATTCGTCATTTTGCTTTTTATTATAATTACCTACATTAAAATAATGGTAAAAATAATAAATGCGAATTCTCCGATCAGTTTATGATATTTGACTTTGGTTAAATTATTTAATAAGACATCGTTCTATGAGGTTCATTCCGAAACTTCTTAGTTGTAATGTATTTATTTTACTGTCGTGAACTCTTCGAAAATGTAAAACTCTGTGTTTTATGAATATTAGTATCAAATATCAATATAGTATCTGCATTTGAACTCACGGGATGGTCACATTTAAATGTACGTTAAAGCACTAAAACTCATTTTATTATTCTTGATAACTAAATTAAAAATTTCAAAGAACGGCAGATGGATAAATTATTATTTTGGCAGACATTATAATATTGACATGCATGCGTGCTTGTGCATGAAATGTGTACGATTAACTTGTCGTTTGCGTGATAAGAGAGAAAAATAAATCGAAAGTTGAATCGGTCGGATCCTTTATAGAGTAATATGTACACGTAGAAATCTTTCGTGTCCATAAGTAATTGGCCGACGGCTTATACGATTTTAATTATGGGCGATTAGACCGATGACGAGACGGAAAAGAATAATAGCGAACAATTTATACAACGACGTTCGTATATTCACTATTCGCCGTAAGTTGCATCGAGCAAACAAACACTGGGAATATCCCGGTCTGATAATCCACGAAATGTATTAATTTATTTTCTTATAATACAAAAGCGTAGCTATACGTCGCATACGCGCGTGACACTGATAAAACTGCATGCAGCAACCAACGTTCACTAAACGAAAATAACCAAAATTAATATCTATAGACTATACAATTTAAAAACATATAATAGAATATAAGCATAGATTTTGCCAAAATGAAAAAAAAATCGTTGGATTCTCATTTCCACCAAAAACAATAAAAATCGGAGTTCAGTATGGACATCCGGTCGAACTCAGGATAAGTCTGCGCGACGTTTTGCATTATTTGCTGTTCGCCAATACCACGCCTGTTCACGCTGATAATCGCGGTGTTGATCGCGGATAAACATGACTTGCCGTCGGCGCAAAAGCCATCCTGCTCGCATACACCAATTCAACCAGCCCTGGGAAGCACGCGCACACGAGACACGTCTCCTGGATCTGGTCCTTCAACGTCACGCGATATACGACCACACCCAACTTCTGCAAAATATATTAATTCTGAACATTCTGATAACCGGCATTTTGTGGTCTATCGCTGTTGCTGTTTGTCGAAGCTGATAGTCATAAATCAAGATTACATTTTGACGGTTAAATTTTGTCAACCCCGATTCGCGTTACCAAATTTCATTTAAATTAAAATAAATTTCTTTTTCAAATTTTTTATTTATGTATAACATTTTATTTGTTAAAATTTTGCGTCTTGATAACTCTCTCTCTCTCTCTCTCTCTCTCTCTCTGTTTTACTCATTGATGACTCGACGACCCAAAATAAAGATTAACTCGATTAAACTATTCAAACTGAATACTATAGCGTTTAAGTATGTATTATTGTATTGCCAGAAAATGTATATAATACATATAATATAAAGTATAAACATATTTATTTATGATGAATCAAAAATTCTAATGGGGCATATGTAATTTGTACTCATTGATTAGATTAATAAAGTAGTTAATTTTGAATAATTTATTCTTCGTGAGTATTCAATTATAACGATATTCCCAAAATAACAAATGATGTGCAACGCCAATTATTAATTATTTCTTATATTATCGTTACAGTCCCTGGTTAGGTATAGAATAGTCTATTCTATAATCAATGGTACAACTTATCACTTGTCAGTATCTATAGCATTGATTATTCTTACTTAAACAATGGATATAATGATAATTAGAACACAGACGACAGCCGTTGACACTGTTAACTACATATTCAGGTCTCAAAAATAAAATCAAGAAACTGTACAAATAAGTAATAACATTATAATAACTAATAAGAAACTAAAAAAAAACGTGGAACGTTAGGGTTTTTTTAATACTGCGATGTAATTTATCAACATCACCGCAGTAGGTACTTATACAAACCGTGATAATAATAATGTGGACAAGCCTACAGTATCTGTAGACGGGAAGTTTCGTCTCGTCTCGAGTGTTTGACGTATACGTATTTTCCACGACGTCTAGTGCTCGCATTATTACAATATCGTATCGTCAATCATATTAAAATAATATAATATATGAAGAGCAATATATGCGTGAATAACAATATAATAATGATAATAATAAATTGTGTCGGATACCTCTCGACCTATGAATATTGACATTGACTGCAACTATACTTATATATATATATATACTGCTTCTCGATCAAGACGTCCTCCGAGACAGCATTTACGATCATATACATTGTATTTTATACAGTATTCATATAAATATATATGTACATATATATATATATTATATTATACGCGTAATTATAGTGACGAGTGGAAAATGCATATCGTCACGACTGTACACTGACGCGTATCAATCAAAAGGTTTGCAACAAGTAACACATCGCATAATATGGCATAGGTAACAATTTAAATATTATTATTGTGGGATCAAATGATTTCCGAAATTGCGTATTATAATTTTTTTTTTGAGATAATAAATTGTACGACGTAACGCACGGAAAATATATAGTTACATTTCTTTATAAAAAAAAAAAAAAAACAATTATTTAAATTCTAAGCAGAGCGATAAATATATTGTTTTGAATGATAAGTGTATTTATTTTTGTGTCTGTTATCAACTATTTAGATTTTCAACTTCAACAGCTTGCATGATGGGAAAATTAATCTAGTTGGTACTTGATTGGTCGAAACTAAAAAGTTCCCAAAACCGTCCTTAATAATTTAGAAAAACTAAATAAATAAGAGCTATAATATTTTGAAAATCGTGATTATGTAAAGAATGATAATATAAAATGTTATAAATGCTTTGTGAAAATTTCAAGTTTTTAGGGTATTCGCTTTATGCGCAACAAAACATGCGTCTGACAAATTTTTTGTCCGCTACCATAATGTACGGCGTTTAATGCGATTACCCATTACAGACATCGCTTCAGATCTACTCACATTTTTAACAAAATCGATTTTATTAGCTGTAAGTCAAAAAACAAACTATCATATATTACATACAATTTTATATATATAGTATAATTTTCAATATTTTTCGATGTTTTTTAAACTATTAATAAAGAATTTTAAAAAAATTGATTTTTTTTTTTAATAATATTATCAACAAAAATATTTTTGTTCAGTTAAAGAAATTGAAAATGTAATACAAATTTTCTCATATATTTTTATCAAAACTTTAATATTATAAGTATTTAAGATACAGTCATGCTATTTTTTTAAAATATTTTAAGATAGAATTTTGGCAAAAAAATCATTAAAATCACAAATATTTGCAAATAATTTTGTAGTAAAAAATGTATTAAGTATTCAAATTGTATAGTTAAAGCTAGGAAATTAAATACAAAATTTTGCATAATAATTCATTCTGAAACAATAAATCTAAAAATATATAAGTAATATTTTTATATATGTTATTATAATTCAAAATATAATAAATTGATTTTCTATAATTCAAAAATATTATTTATAGCGACTTAAAACTTTAATGTTTATTACCATATTTTATATACACAATGCCGTGTTTTTCAAATAGTTTAGATTAATGTTATGCTATTGTATATTTATATCACGATCGTATTAACACGGTTTTTTACCATTCTACAGTAAGATAATAATGACTCAAATTTTCAAAATAGTATTAAATCATATAAATACTATATAACGTAATAATAATTAAATACTTATACTCTAATTATTACGATGTTTTCAAAAAAAAATTAAATTATTTTAATCCTAATATAGTAAAATAAATTATCCAACAAAATAAATACGATTAAGTATAATATTATAGACTGACAGACCGCCTTCGTTTAGATTCGTTTTTGTAAACATTTATTAATCATCGAATTCAAATTTAACACATCCATTACAGTTACCCGCTGGCCATTACTGACTATTTGACATCTAAAACTGTACAGAGCAGTACCCATTTATTCACATTTTATTAACTTTATTTTTTTCTAAGATTTTATCCCCAAAGCGTAACCACTACTAAATCGTATAGTTACGCCAATATCTATGACGTACTTTGCGGTACGAGTACATACTATTATATTATTATTCTTACGTCGTTGAAACATTTAACGTTTGCCACGATTGCTACAACACAGGGGCTGTGTATAAATGCAAACACATGTAGGACATACGTAGGTACATATAGGTGAATTTATAACGTTTACATTACATCATTACACAATGCACTTGTTCACGTGCCGCATATGCGTATCATATCGTACACAATATTATGTAAATACATAATGTCTGTTTTTACATTCTAAATCCGTTATAGGTATAGAATGATCTAAATAGGTACTCTCGACAAGACGAACAGTTGTTAAATTTTAATTTTGATATGTGTTATGACGTTGTTTATGTATAATATATAAAAGCATTATAAGCCCTTCACAAAGGTATGAAAATTAACACTTCACAAAGTATTTTTAGTTCAATTCTTATTCTTACAGTACATTATTTTTTAAAGGATTATACGTATTGACATTCGTAAGTCTATTAATTGTTTCTAGTAATCGTGTTACCACATATTATTATTATATTTTTGACCGACAATGGGTACTGTATATTTAATAATTAGTTTGGTACCTATCTATGTATGTATATATGTATAATGGTTGTAAACGTTGATAAAATTATAAGTGTATAATAAAACTTTGATTTAAAAATATTTATCATTGTGTAAGCAAATACCTGTTGAATACATTGTTAAGCACATTGTTGTTCAATAAATAACACGACTGTACACAAAAGTCACGATTAAAATCACAAGGTTTATGTGACTACATGTGCAATTGTCGAGTCTATATAACTTAACGACTTATAACAAATCGGTATTATAACGATAAGTATGTAGTAGGTACTCGAGTTTGTCTCGCATTGATACATACTGTCTGCAGTGTCAGAATTAAAGCGTACAGTATAAATTATATTATTTAAATGTATATTAAAATTCAACAATAGACTTGCATTGTAAATTTCAGGATATTATACCTATAGGTATCTATTTATTTGTTATCAGATGAAATCAATAAAATTGTTAATATATCAATCAAATATAAATATTGTTTATATTATAATAATTTATAATACGTATGATAACGTACGTAAGATAAGGTATTTTTTTACGCATTGGATACGTGATACATCTATCATTAAAACAAACTATATACAATAAATATACTAACACAATTTGTGAAATACGAGTTGAAAATAATTTAAATACAAGTGCTATAATTTCAATTTTTTTTTATTTAATGAGTTGGATTTTTATATCATCAAAACGACATTGTTATTTTATTAATATTAATTTTTTTTTTTTTATCGTCAGCGCCTTTATTTAAACATTTTAAACAATATACAATAAAAATTTACTCTGAATAAAAATTATTGAAATTATTTAATTATTATTTCACATTTTTGGGTATAACGTTAAACTAAATGTCTGGAGAAAATTTCAAGTCACTGAAACTGCAGGGTACATTATGTTTTCTATAATAATAAAAAACATATGTTAAATTTTACAATAAAAAATTATTTATATCTGCTTTTATAAATATTTTATTGAATTTAAAATCTTAAGACTTCGTAGATTTATCTGTGATACGGTATAGACGTATACAGTCCCTTCCAAATGTTTTATGTTATCCCGAGTATTTCTATAGCAATTATATACGCAATGTCAAAAACAAATTCACATGTGATATAATAATTTGAAGACTGATATTTTCTATGTTTTGAGATTATACTTACAAAATACTCTTAACAACCTCTATAACGCCCAATCTCTACTTAGATCAAACTATACAAACAATAAATATTTATAATAATATTATAATTTGTACCTAGTTTTGTATAATTTCAGTCGGAAATTACCATATGGATAATATAATTTTTAAAAGTAGACAAAAAAACGTGCTTTGTTATTATTTTCAGTATATTTTTAAAGATAAAACACTTTTCGAGTCAAATGAAATCAATACGGTCATTATTCAGCCACGTCACGCTATAATCATCACAGTTTGGTGTCCTGAGATACCAGTTCGTACGTTTCGGTTTTGTTGTGGGTGGTTCGACCGTCTTTTACAGTCTCGGTCATGTACTTGGGATACACAAAATTCCGTATAAAAGGCGTCAGTAGTTTGGGGTCTATATTCTGCTCCTCGGGGAATAACAGGCTGACGGCAAGTCCGACGATGATCCCGACCAGAGTACCGATGGTACTGTAGTGCATGTATGAAATCGTATAAATTGACAACACGTCTGGACTCGCATACACGTCTTCGTTCAACCGGTTTAACCTATGTAAAAATACGATACCATAATAATATAGGTGAAATGTACCTACAATATACGGAGATATTCTATATTATATCCTACAATTATACCAGATTATAATGATCTAGCTGTTCAGAGTGCGCCTAAAAAAGAAGTATAACACATATGCGCGTCAGACTAAAATTATTTTTATATTTCACATAGCCCATGTGCATCGCAGTTTAAATAAACTGCATATTACTCAGGTTGCATCACAAAAAAGTAAACTGAACTACACCCCGAAATTTTGTGTTTGTGCTTTTCGTTTTTAAATTTTATAAAAGGTATCATTTTCAATAATTATCAATTGTTTTTTAAATTTATTACATCTACCCATCTATTTTAATTTTTTTAATATTTCTAAAAATGAATGTGTATCTGGTTCTATACATAAAATGACAAATCAAATATACAATCATACGGGTGCAATCTATAGCTTTATTTAAGATATTAATGGTTAGCGATGACATTTCAAACGCAATTTGGCGATTAAAAAGGCATAATTTTAAAAACTGGACCTACTCAGAGGACATCTTAATGTATGAATACGACTTTATAACATTAGATATGCATAATGTATAAATCTATAATATTATAACCTAAGATTATCGATCTAATGTTTGATTATTTGTTTTAATAATACGTATTTACCCCGAATAATCAGTATGATTATTAAACGTTGTGTTAGCAGGACATCCGGATATCGAAACGTCCTTTTCGACAAACTTCAGTTCCTTATTGTATATGGCATATTGAGCTCCGGACACTATCCAACTCATAACAGTTAAACTCGTCAACATCCCACACATCGCTCCCTGTATACAGATGTAATATGTATGCAAATATTAACTATAATTGTATAAGTGGTATTATATTATGTACGTGGAAGAAAAATTACATATAACCGATTTACGCGTAAATTTTACAATTTCAAATTTAAATTTAGGTAATCGTTTTAAATGACTAGTAATTAACTCGGATTTAATATTTTAAACAGACTTACTCTGGAGTTTGCCCACGGAAAACAAACTCCTAACGTGAATACAGCCAATAATGCTCCATTCGTCACACTGGCTAGACTAATTGCCATCTATAATACACAAAGTATTAGACATCTTTTAAGCAATTTATTTAGCAGTGATCTTATTTTTTAAGGCTTATACTTGAAGAATTCCATTCAGTTTTTCGACCACAAATACCAAAATCACACATATGAAACCGCTGATCACCGCGATGCTCTTCATAATAATGCTGGCCGTCAAATCTGATACTTTTATGCCCATCATTTTTACTATAAAATCTTCGTAAATGGTGCCTGATACAGTGTTTATCTGCGCTGACATCGTACTATAAAATGCACGTGTTATGTAGTAGAGCGCATGAAAAATAGTGTACAGCGCGATTTGTTAAGTTACGTGGGTTATACTATTAGACCTAGGTCTGAGTGGATCATAGATTTTACATGTATTTACATTTTATATGTTTAAAGCGAAATATACAATAATATTATTATGAACTATTATGATGTATAGTCACCTTAAGGCAGCACTAACAATGCCGGAAATGAATAGACCGGTGATTCCTGGAAATTTCGCAGCCACGTCCATCACATAGTACGGCACTAATTTTCTATCGTTGTCTATGTGCTGAAATCATAAATACAATTAAATAATTAATAACTCATCGCACACACAAAATAATTTAAAAGGCGCGCATCGTAATAAATTGTCGATGCGCCGTAATGAAGTAACTGACATTGGCCAATATGGGATCGCAGTCTTTGTATTTGGCGTAGATCAACATTCCTATAGCGCCGGTCATGATTTTAACGATGCCCATACCAAAAACAAAGAAAATCGCAGCTTTTCGAGCCTTTCCATACGTGGGTAATGCTACGAAACGTTGAACGGCTCCTGGATGAATGCCCAGTGATGTGAGCCATTGAAACGTCGTGCCTATGGTGACGGTCCAAAAAGTATGTCTCAAAAACGGATCTGGGTTCATCCTAAGTAAAATACAAATCAATCCTATATGCAGAACTGTTCACTCTTACGGTAATAATATGCAATGAAGACTTTAAAAAAATAACAAGAAACCAAAAATATTTGGTATATTACACAGCTAGAAGTCGTCCAATTTTTCGAACACACATATTTCTTATGCCAAATACTTAGGTCTTATTATATCATGTTTTAACCACATGATGAACGAATATTTAAATTTAAATTTAATTAATAACAAAAAACAGTTGAATATAAATACTTAAAAAATTCTATTCGGTCCCCTTCTTGGTTGGCTCTGATCATGTTTCCGATCCCTCCGATTTGTATAACTCCTAAGATGATCACAATTATAATTGAAACAGCTGTAAAAATACTTTGAATCGCATCTGTCCACACTACTGCCTTCAGTCCGCCCTAATATTTGCAATAGAACGGTTATTAGAACAGTAAGTTTAAAATTAAACGGTTGCATTAATAATAATAGTATATAATATAATAAGTATTAAACTTACAATGGTAGTATAAAATATACAAATGACGCAAATGATCACGGTTATTAAATGTACATCGAGCCCTGTAACTGTTAATGTAAAAACATTAGTTATTGTTGATATCTACGCAATATTCAAATCAATTGAACAATTATTCGTTTAGCAAAACTTAAGGAGATGTAAGCGTATTTTAAAATATTGTTGTCTCTACCACACACTGACACACTCATTTTAATAAATACGATTTCCAGATTTCTAATATTTTTGTCATACTGTTCAAAGTAATTAAACATAACCTATTTTAATAATTACTAATAAGACGACTTATGACCTATATATTCCATATCTTGTGTACTATTTACATTGGTATTAACTTATTAGTGACTTCAATTGATTATCGATTATTTAAATTAAAAAATAAAAAACGTAAATTTGTCAAATCATTATAATAGCTCATTATGCGTATAAACCTAATTTGAACAGTATAGCTACAACCTACAAATGTATTATTTCTAAGAGTCGTTTAAGTGTTATGTGGATGCAATGTGAAAGACAGAGACAGTAAGTACTGTTATAAGCTGAAATTATGACATCGTTTTACACGTGTCGTACCGATTAGCCGATAAGTCAATTAGCCGACACACCATTTTGCTGATATCTGACATTACCAATTACCTTCAATATTAATATTCAGACAGCTTTTTCGGTAACGTTGGCATTAATTTCGTATATTTCCTATATATCATTTTATATGTTACTTCAACTTCCATGAACCCTCCATTCTTAAAGTCATAATTGATCTTCGAATTTTAAATGTCAGTGGTATAGTTTTTGAGGGATTAATTGCCACTTCATCCTTTAAATATATTATTTTTAAGTTATGACACGTACCTATTCAAAACTAGTTTAAAAAAATGTATTTTATTTATTATAAAACACGGCATTTCAAATTCAATATTATTAAACAACTAACTAATGATGCAATGATTACTAACTACTGTCAACTTACTGACCAATGCCAATAATATTATAATGTAGTTTTATCAACATTTTTATTGTATGAGTAGATTTGAATATTCTAGATTTCCACATAAAAATAATTTTTGTACTTTGTGAAACTATGATTTTTCGGCGAATTAGAACTTTTTCCATTTTTACCAGGGACCGATTTTTACATCGGCGAAACGAATAGTCAGCTAATTGGGTGTCGGCGAATCGGACCTGAATCGTCTTCTCGGACGTTTATGAATCTTTCATTATAAACAGGTATTTGTAATTTATTTGGTCTGGAACTATAATATTATTATGTGCCTACCTTGATTGAACGCTAATGCAGGTATGTAAATCACAACAGGAATGTACAGTATTAAATTGATGGCGAACATGAGTGACGAAAATCCACGAATGTTGGAATTGAATCGTAAACCTAAATACTAAAGTTAATATTAATTTAATTTAAATAAATCCATAAAATTGTTAGGTTTATATATTTGTAATTTTTTACAAAAATTAAAATGAGTAATTAAAAAAAAAAAACAGTTACCTCATACACTGATGTCAACTGAAGATCGTAAAAAACGGGTAAATAAATGTATATAACCATGATGATGACAATTATATTGTTAACCACGCCGACAATCAAATATTGTGTTCCATTACTATAGATCTCAGATGGGACTCCGAGCAGCGTTATACCAGAAATGTGACTAAAATATAAATAATATATTGATGTTCTTATTTTTCATCATACGAAATTAAAATTTACACTAACTATATTTCTATCATAATTGATAACTTACAGGTAGTATACCAATTATTTTATTTAAAATACTGGTTTTTTTTTGTATTTTTTTGTCAATAAGTCCTATAATTTTGTAATGCGTTTGCGATAAAATCACTACATCGCAGTATAATATTATATTCAATTAGTATAAATACGATTATTCGGGTTTAAAATGCAACAAGTTTACATGCAATAAATTGCAATAATACCTACATCTAATAATATATAATTATTTATTATTATTATTATTATTAAATAAAAAAGCGTCTAATAATAACTAGAAATATTTAATTTGGTAAAAAAATGTTAAGTGACATCCGCCCCTTCCCATCACCAATCTATAATTGGTATATTGGTATAATCACCAATATGCTCGCCAATCGATCTAAACCAATACACAAACCAACATATTATATTAAAAAATTAAAAAATCAATATTTTTTTTTGCACAAAAATATCGATCATATTTTACAAGCAGTTTAATAATAATAATACAAAATATAATTTAGGTAGGCTTAGGTGTTTCGATTGTTCGCAACAATATAATAATAATGTACCTAGCGACCAGCGACATGGTGATCGGAAAGACGGACATGTGTTTGCCGCCCAACAGATAATCGGAGACGGTGTTCTGTTTGGAAAAGCACCCATAGTACAGGCCGATGACTACGGACAGCCCGAGCATGATGACGAACGCTGCGTATTCCGCTACCCAGTTCATGTTTTCCATGGCGGCGTCGGCGTCACAGACTTCCGGTCAGTAGGATATAATATTATGTTTGACAAGCGAAATCGGGCGGGCGGGCGTACTGTACGCCGGAAACGCGATACGTCCGGAAAATAATGCAAATATCGTTATTATTATTCCGAGACTATATTATAGGTGCCGCCGTCGTGGACGCGCGTCTTGTTATGCGAAAACTCGCGACTCGCCTTACCCGAACGTCTTCGTGTCGTCGTAATCTTCACACTCGCCGATTGGTCTATCGCGACGCCAGCGTGAACCGCGCAGTATACGGCGCGATTGCCGTCACCGTCTCACACACGAAAATTACATATCTGTCGTCGAGAATTTATTATGAAATTATTATGTAACGGTGTTGTCATGTGGACGGGAACCCCCCTTGATATCTTCATGGACTCGTGGTCTTGACATAACAAAATTTAATAGCTTCCCTGAAATTTCGACGGTTTTCATTATTTATGTTTAATAAATATTTATTAAACAATATGATAGAACGATAGCTAAAAAATTACGTCTTCCACGACAACTGTTTTAAAGGTAAATCGTGTGGACCAAAGGTAAGGTAAAATGTTATATTTTTTATTTTTCATAGTTTCGAATTTAAATTGAAAATTAAGTATATTATAGGAGGAAAACAGGAAAAATGTATTAATCGTATGTTTAAACATACAGTAAATTACTAGTGCATAGTTTACGGGAGGCTTGTTAAATTTTTTCTAGATAGGTAATTCCCCCAAGCTTTCCTCATATTTATGTCACTGGCCAAAAACGTATTTAGTCATTTAGTCGTTATCTAGTCGTTTTACCTTAATTTTTTCAATATCATTCCAAGTCAATATTGGTATACGTCATACACACTCATATATATACTATATACACACACATATTGTATTGTATTGTTTAATTGAAAAGAAAACCAAATGTTTTCAGTGTAAGATGTGACTGTGTAAGACAGTGTAAGACTGCGTCGTTTTAATCTTACTAAAAAAAAGATGTACTAAATCAGACAATTTATGGCATGATGTGGGTAAGCCACTAAGCGACTAAGCCATATCAAGTATATGTTAACGTTACGTACCTGTTTAAGTAGTAGGCGATTCGTGGATAATGTGATGGCAATAGACATTTCGATATTATGATAGATTCGATACACAACTGTTAATCTTTTTATAAAATATCTGCACGGCATAATAGTATAATGGTGTAATTTTCCATTACACATTTGCACTCATTCATTATTAGTATAAATAAAGTTGTAGAAGCCAGAATAGGTAGGTACTCGTATGAATTATATCAATAAAATACTTAACGGTAAGTGTTACTGCGATAAACTGTGTTCATGGACTGTTTCTTTTATTTTTTTTAATATTTACAAACATAAACAATAAGTTCGCCGCGCGCCGTATACGCGTTGATAATCGATCAATTGTTTCGATAGGCAACCTGTTACGAAAACAATAAAATTATTAATTACCCATCAATATAATACTATATAAATATATATAATATATTATATAACATCATAACTGAACGCAAAGTGTAAATAGATAAATATGCCTCTGTATATACAGATTTACTTACTAAGCTATCTATCTAACATATATCTTAATTTTTCTAGGTTGCGGCCACTCGTCAAAGGTAACCTGTACACTAGTCTGAGGCCTTCATCTAATATTTGTTCTAATGTTCTAATATTTGTTTTTTTTTTGTCAAAGCGATGTTTATAATCATCAAAATATTTACTTTCCCATTGAACTTCAAACATTGGTTGTATGTATAATCTAAAATAATATAAACCAAACAATAACAATAGTTCATACAATTTAAGCGAAAAACATTAGCAATATAATTGTACGTCTGCGTCCGTGATGCCTTTACAATAGATTGTTATTGATATTTCATAAGCATTTTTGGTGCCTAATTATTCTGTATCACACAAATTACTCGTTTAATGATCTTTAAAGTATCAAAGTTCAATGTAACAAACTCTGATGTGTTCAGCGATAACGTAAACACATAATACTATGCGTAACCTAGAATACTAGAATAGTATAGACCAGTGTTTCCCAATTGGTATTCCGCGGAACCTAAGGGTTCCGTCAGCCGATGCGAAGGGTTCCGTGAGAAATTTATATTAATAATATAAAATATTATATTAATTAATAATAATTTTGATTTGAACATAGAAAAGCTACAAAAATTATACGGGGGTTCCACAAAACGTTCAAGCTCCTGCAAAGGTTCCGCGAATAAAAGAAGTTGGGAAACACTGGTATAGACACGAAATCACTGCAATGATTCTTCGCACGACGAATTCGTCGATTCGGCCAGATATTTGTTTTATAAGGGGCTTTATAAGGAAGAGGTTTACTGTAATCGTGCTTTGAGATAAAAAATTCTACACCAATTATTATTTATTAGGTCTCGACATTCGTATAGCGTATATACATGTAATGCACTGGTTCTGAATTAATTTAGGTAGATAATACGCTTATTTGGACCACAATACACACAGCACTGTGTAAAACAAACAACTGTATACGGCTTATAATAAGTACCTCATGTCTTCATTAAAGCGAACAACGCTAATTCAATAGATTTCGCCGTTTTGGAAACATAAATGATGACATAATGAGCATATGAGGGTAAGATGAGCGTGTCACACGATATACAAGTAATAGAACACCATAATGATATTATGACGTATCACGAAGTATGGTGTGTATACAAGTAACTAAAACAATATGAAGTAGGTACATACGCATAACATTTAATTGCAATAAAATCAAGCTAAATAAGGAGAATATTTTTACTATATTCTGCAATATTCGACAATATTCATGACTTCATGATTATTATTATTTATAGATACTAGGGAAAATTTTTTAAATATTTGGACCTAACTACCTATACTAGTATATGTATAATGGGTAGATAGTTGATATCTGTAAACATGATGACTAAGGTGCATACCAATGGATTATTCATCGGTGACCGATCGCTTGCTCGTGGAATTCGCAATATGCGGTTACGACTGGCCGACATATTCGATCAAAGATATTGATCGTGTCGGCGATTCGAAATTATCAAATTATCGTCGAATTCGCATCGTCCCAACGGAGATATATATATATATATACGACGACTTGCGGCGCCGCGAATCGCACGCTGTATACGTCGTACCTACAGTATATACAGTCGCGATTCGCCGCCGGCCGTACGTTTATTAATAATAACACCGAAATATACATAATAATATGATGTAGTCCGGTCGTGCAGCCGAGACGCTGCAATAGATTTAAAAATTGTAAACTTATATACAAATGCGTTTCGAGAGGAAACGTCGTAATTGATTAAAGGCCATGGTGTTGAGCGTGCGTTTGACTTCGCCGGACGCGCGATTAAATTGTCTAGTCCAATAATATAATGAAAATATAAAATATGCACAGCACAACCCATAAACATATGTACCGCGTACATTGTTAGTTAATTTTTTTGTCCTGCGACCGTTTCTCGACGCTTCGTGCAATGCAATAATCCCCGTCGCCGTGTGGACAATAAACGACAGTTGTAGCTGCCACAGATTACGTGTATTTACATAGAATTATTATACAGAAAAACTTAAGAGGATGTCAGCGCACTGTCGTTTTCTCTCTCTAGCCCACGCGCGCTACACAGACAAAACGTATTTGCGCGGTCTGAGTAAAACTCGCTAAATTTTGGTTCCAGAGTAAATATACCAATTATAAAATTAATACATTTTGATAATATTTACAATGTATCTAGAATACGTGACGATGAGTTTTTTCCATTATTCTCGATACAACGTTAATTATATCGTTTAGGACAATAACTATAAATTACAACATTTTTAAATAACCTTTAACTATTCAAAATTTTAATTTTTTAAAAAAAACTCATCGTCACGTACTCAGAAATATTATCAAAATTTAATTTTATAAAAGGTATATTTACTCTAGAACCAAAATTGAGCGAGTTCTACTAAGACTGCGTAAATGCGTTTTGTCTGTGTTGCGCGTGGGCTAGAGAGAAAATACAAACAGCTGGTGCGCTGACATCCTCTGAACCATTTTCTGCTGTTGAAGTTTTAGTGGTTTTAACGCATTTGTATATATATTCTACACGTCCCTGTGAACCGTATTAATATTGGTAGACGATATAAGCGATAAGATATGCGAGATAAGAAAAAAATTGCACCGTACAAAAGACCCAAAATCTTGAGCACCGGCCGTGTGTCACGGTTAATTTTATATTTTATCGATTATTGCCGAATTTAAATATTTTAAAATACTTATAAAAAATATTGACATTGATGCTAATATTATGTTATTGAAATTTGTATGTATTACATGACTTTTATGGCTGAGATCATTCTATAAATTTGTGTGACAAGAAGAGCGTTACCATGGCGCCATAAACCATTCGTAGGTTTATGAATTATGACGGTGTGTATATGTATCACAGTAATATTATGTATCTAGTACCTACAACAACATTAAATGCAACGCGAACGCCAAATTTTAAAAATCAATAACGATCAATTATATTGATAATATAACTGGTTGTTGGTATGTAATATTATAGGCGCGACAGGCGCGTAAATTATTTATTTATTACACGTGACAAAAAAGTACCTAATACTTAATAAATTATAAACAGATAAAACCAATATATTATTAGTAAATTATTCAGTAATATGTCCAATGTATATGTATGCAGTGGATATATTCGATACTAGTTTTATCTTTTTTGTATTACCTTTGTAATTTTTTTTCAAAAAATCATGATATTTATATATAACCTTTTATTTTTCTTTATTTAAACTCATCCACTCCAAACACAAGTTACGATTATTGGAAGGATACCATGTAAGTACAGTAGATACACTTATTATATGTTTTTTTTTTATTGTTAATTATTATTTATTTGTTTGTTAATTTGGCACAATGACGTAACGTTCCTCACGAAGCACGAACGATGTAAAAATTTAAAATACAATTAATATTTAATTTTAAATTATTAATAAATAATAATATTTACAGCAGGCACAATACAGTAAGTACATACAACATATGCTTGTTCGTTAATATTATTATAGAATTTAAATAATTAATTATCTATTTATTTAAGGTATTTAAAGATTTTAACCGGGTTGATTCATGATTGAAAAAAATCGAAATGTTCTTTTAAAATGCCTGTAGTTAACATTGTAATAATCGGAATAATCGCATCAAAGTGACTTTAATTTTGGCATAGGTAGATGGTAGATGTATCTAATGTTTGTGACGCACGAATGTATTAACACGAGATACGTTCAAGGGTATTTAACCCAATTACTCAAGACAGTCGTTTTAAGAATTAACTTGTAGAGCCAAAGAATATTATTAAGCTTTCTATTCGTTTCAAGTGAAGAACAAAGAATAACAACTTAAGAACCCAAATACGCTGTGGGCTTTATCTTACATCTAATTTCGTAGGATACCACCTTTTTGATTTATTAAACTTTCTTTTTCGGCGTATTTTTTGACTAATTCTTGTTTTTGTGTCATTATCAGTAGTTCTTATTTTTATGTATGTGTTAACTTGAAATAATTTGAGAATTTCAATAATTTTAAAAATGTGCAGATGTCGATGATAAAAATTTGAATTAAAATCTGAATGAAAACTTTCACATGCGTTTGTCATCATATGCATCCTGTCAGAAGATTGTTTCACCGCCTTATTTTCGATAGAAAAATAATATATTATTCAATATATAATATTGTCAATTAAATAATCACAAATCTTCTAAATTATATTATATTCATATCATTAGTTTGATAAACTATAGTTATAATATTATACAAAATGTAGTACCTATACATATTTTTTTTTTTACTATGTATTAAAATGTATTATAACATTTTTATTTGTTTTAGACAGTATCATCAGTTTGATAACTTCTATATTATTATATGAAATAATAAGTACTAACTATAAAGATGAAATTTACTATTATAAATTGAATAAATCACTTTTAACGTTGAATATTGAATTATTTTATTTCCTACAAAACACGCTCTCAGTAGCGAAGAGTACAGGAAGTCATCTGACCTGACCTATAGTTTATATTTGCTGATGAGGTTGACTTCTTTTTAATTTAATAAAGATCTATTATCTACACTATTTAATTAATATTATTATTTTCAATACATTAATATTTCTAGTTTCTACTAAAATGTAATCTTAACTTTATAATTAACTATAAAGCAGTAACGGCTCCTCATTGAAATCCAAACAGGGAATGTTAGGTACCTAAAACTAAAAAAAAAAATATCCCAAAACAAATCACTGTAAAACGTTTATAAAGCAGGATTGATCTTGTATTTATTATTTACATACTATATTATAAAAGACTACGTACGAGTACAATACAAATAACATTTTGGTATTTACGAGTATTTAGAATAGTAGGTAATTACGTATTACAATTATTATTATTATTATTAGCATATAACATTTTAGGTACTATGTATATACTATTTAGCTATTCAGGTGTATAAACTGAATTATTTATGTTAATTATTTATTAATATCATAATTAAAAAATATATATAGGTACTTGAATCATGATATTGACTTAATGATAATATATAATAAAATATGAAAACCTATAATTATCTTAATTTAAATCACATAAAAATGTTAATTTCAGTAACTATGTAAATATGCTATAATAAATTTATATTGTACATTATTTTTATTGTTTGCCTAAATTTATACCAGAGGTTCTCAGAATGTAGTACTTGAATGGTAGTACATTATATATGTAGTATGGTAAAACTAGAATTTGTAGAATTATAGTACCTATGTAGTATGTACGCAAGCAATTATAATATAAGATAATAGTAGTACCTATACTAGCTATTGTGTTGGAGTCGTCCACACCGCAGCCACGTGGTAATTTAGCTGTCAAATAATAATCATGTTATTATTATTTTACGCTTATAATTAAATAAGATGAATACATTATAAATTACGATAATGTTTAACTGATGTATCATTTTTAATAGTGAATACTTAGTTTTGGCGATAACATTTGTACACGACTAATAATACACGTGTGATGTATGATAAGTGAAAAAAAAATTGTGAACCACTATACTATTTAGTATACTAAATACTAATAATTAAATATTAATAAGTATTAAATTGTAATTTATATCAATATTGAACCTATCGTACTGCGTTTAATTAAAATATTAAATTATTACGTAATATTAACTTCCTAAATTATTGTTGTTTTATATTTTGTAAAATTCAAATACAACTGAAATAGCTGTAATTAAACGACCTATGAATGTATATAATAATGTAATATTGATAATAATAATAATAATTTAGGTATATTATATTATACTCGGCTTAATGTTATACTGTATTTTTTTTAAATATCATACCATCACAATTTGTGTGCCGCGATGTAAACATCACGAATCAAGAAACGTTCTATTGCAAAGAATCCTAATTATAGTTATTATGAATGTCATGATTAATTAAATATCATGTACAATCAGTGTTGACTAGGTAGATTGTTGTAGTTTGGTCACTGAGCATAGTTGAGAGTTCGACACGATTAATTGAATCGATACCAAAACCGTTAACCATTTATTTAGAATAGTGTACTTTCGATAATATAGTATATTAGTTTTGCATATAAACTTTATTAGCTCCTTTTATATAATGTAAACCATTATCATCTTACTAAACATCGAATCGTTAAAAATCTATTCGAATTATATTATATTTAATTTCATGTGGCAGGTTATCAGTTGGTTTTACATTACCATACCAAAAAAGTTTGCACAAAGACCCTATAGGGCTATAGTTCACTTTAGTATAAGTACTGTAAACAGGTTGAAATATTGAAATTAGTAAGTTTAATGATAATTATCAACCAATCATCGAAGTAAGGTAAAAAATGTTTAAAGTTTAAACTGTTGAGTGCTAATCAAAATTATGTTTTGGTTGTATCTTGTATAGCAGCGGATAAATAAGTCGTAAGGGACATAGGCTGAGTGATGTTTACAACAACTATAATAACGTTTAGAAATGCACTGCTATAATATATTATGATTATGATACGTGAAATGGTGAATTATTCTCTTCAATCATAATAGGTTGATTATTTATTATGTTTTGTAAATTCGGTGAAATCAAATTACTGCATTTATTAGATATGTAAATGATATGTTTGATATTGAAGACTTGCGTTTTTTCTTTATAACCTTTTTGAAATTTGGGATCTGTATAACACTGTATAATAAATTAATGAAAGCGTATAGATTAAATTTAACTTACCTTGTTTTTGTTCGAAAAGGCGACCAGCAACGAACAATTTTAAAAACTTTTAATGACTTAATTAATAAAACGCGATAACTTCGATGTGATTAGCCAGTGGTGATACGACCGTAAATAACAAGAGTCAAATCACGAAGGAAGTTTAACATTAGTTTAAATAAAATACACATCAGTTATTTGAAAATCATATTTTGTATAATTCTGATTTGAAAATCTTTAAAGCAAATTTGTTTTGTTTATCCTTATTTTGATTCATGTTATTTTTAGTTACATGGTTTTTAGTACATACTATTAGTGATAATTTTGTTTTTATACTTTTAAGTATATTCATAATTCATATAGTTATTTCTGTGTATTGTAATTTTAACTCAGCTCACCTAAGACAAGCTTAACTTATAGTATAAAAGTCTTGTAAGTTGTAGGTAGTGTTGCATTTTATGAAATACTATTTTAATTATAATTACTATTTTTATTAACTGTACATTATCTTTACATGCTTGTATGTGCAATAAATAAATAAATAAATAGTTATTTATACTATCATATTTAATGTATCAATTGGTACTAATTTATTACATTATTATTTGGCTTCATATCGTATACATATATATAGAAATATACACAGGTGTTCTGCCAATTGAAACTAAATTTCTACTTAAATTTGGTATACTATTTTCAGTCGGTCGTTAAATATTGTTGACTACAATATTATGCAATGTTTTACATAAAACCGTGTATAACATTTCGTGTTTGTATTAAGGATATAGTTTAACGTTTGTTGTCTATGTTTTATAAATTTAAGTGTCACAACTGATAATTATTAATTATTAAATCTCAATTAATTTAAGAATATATTTAACATTTTAATATTAGCTGAAAGATGGCGGAGATAAGATTTTCGATGTTTTACAACAAACGTCCACTAATAATTAGAACTATTATATTATTTATATTAGTATTAATAACTTTATTGTACGTGACCATGGTTTATTTCAGTAAAGTAAGTGTTTCAAACTAAAAAAAAAAATTATAAAAAAACTAATATTATTAGCTATGTACTTAACCGAATATTATATTATACAAGTTAATTCGCTGAAGATCTTCGGTATCTCTTTTATTCTTTAATAATGCATTTTTAAAATTTTTAGTTTTGGAATTTTTAATTATTCAACTTATGTATTTTCAGATTTTAAATCATGGAGGAAGGGCCGAATGTAAAAGTTGCCATGTAAGTACTTTTCAAAATTATTGTAAAAAAATTAAGGATAAAACAAGATCTTTTAACCAAAATATAATAAATATAATATCCAGGTAATATCTTATGAACATAACAATAATTATTAAAAATTTGCAATGTTATCAAAATTCATATCCAAGGGATTTCAAATAAAGGATGTACATGTTACTTCCTTTGTAACATCTCATAGAAATCATACTATGTGCAATAACGCGAGGTTCACATCCACGCGAAGTCACCAAGTGATATAAAATGTCAGTGCACATTTGAACTTCTAGGTATTGTTAAATAGACTACAAATTATTATAAATAATTTTTGAAGTCCCAAAGAACTCGCGGTAAAAAATCTCTGAGATAATATTTGTGTGACTTTATGTAGAAGTTACATGGTTTAATTATTAATCATTATATCTCTCCGAGAAGTCGCATATACATCACATAAAACCGAAAGTGAAAATGAATTATAATAAGTACATAAATAGGTAATTCAAGTAAATCAGGTTAAGGTCTCTTATAATTTATATTATAGGACCTATAATATGCATTAGTTAGACTGAAAAAACACATACGAGCACAATATCTTAGCCTTTAAGCTTAAGAGATTATTAATAAACTATTTTAAACACGTAATAAGCAACAAATTAAGATATAAATATTTAATATATTAAAATGTAACCAATTAATTTATTATTGGCATAATAATTAATATGTATATAACACTAATATATACAATAATAATCTATATGAAATCGTATATTAGGCAATATGTACACAGAAACAGTTTAGTTACAGAAAAATTAACTATACAAACTAACAATATTTTCAAAATGCTATATAATCCAGAAGGGATATTAGAGGCGTTACTCTTAATCTTCTTTGAAGATGCTCATACCATATTATTATTATGCTTGTTTCAATTGTATGTTTTAAATCATAGTGTTTGTAAATTGTTTTTCAGCAGGATCTCATGCCAACTGTCAGTAATGCAGATTGTAAGATACCACTAAAGCTCAAAGTTCACATCATAATATTATAATTTGATTTCGTGTATAAAACGTCGTACTAAATATAGGTCCCGACAACAAATTTACTAGTTCAAGATTGGTGTGGCCGGAACAATTACCGCGTGGTGACAGAATTATAGAACAAATGTATTACGTGCCTAAGGGTTACAAGTACCTGAAGACACCAATCAAACGGATTTTAATCTATACCGGCGCCGGCGCTACATGGGAGGTGCCAAAACTCGACCAAGGCGAGTTCTTTGGATGTCCCGTGAGTCAATGTTGGTTGACGTTAAATAAGTCACTGGGTCCGGAAGTCGACGCGGTGATTTTCAGGCATTTTTACAGTCCCCCTGAATACTGGAGGCCACCCAAACAGGTAAACAATTTGCTATGACACTTGTCAACAAAAAAACCGTTCTGTTCAATGTAATTTAACTTTTGTGTTTACTAAATGAGTCTTATTCTTAAATTTAAATATTTAAAGTCCTTGTTAATTAGGTCAATGTAACATTATAGTAACATTTATAGTAACACAATATAGTAACATTATTTTTTTTTTTATAATTAACATTTTAATAAACCTGAGATTCAATTTTAAAGGCCAACTTTTTACTAATTAGTAATTATAGTGATATATCACAATAACGTGATTTAAATATATAACTCAAAATATCATTATAAATAAACATAAAATCAATTTTATGTAATTTCACGGTTGATACAATGATGACAACCAGGCGAACCGGCTACTAGTTTATGGTTTAAACTTTATAATAGGCATAATATGTAATATGTATAATTGTAATAAAAGTTGCATTACAAAATACCTATATATAGACTGTATAATGATCTATACAACGTTTCTATATCCAAATGTACCTATTCATATTATAAAAATGAAAAAATGTTAGTTAAATATAAATATATATTTGATAAATTTGTGTGAACTACAATAAAGGGTTAAAACATTTTCCTATGCGTGTGCGGCTTTTGAGTCATGGACATTAGATATTAGATAAAACACACGATAATATAACATATTAATGAAAAATATAATGTATAATATTGACGCGATTTTATTGATATTACGAGTACAACGAACGTTATACTTTTTTGTTTTCAATGCTTTTTAGATTTGGATTTTATATAACACCGAAGCTCCGTATTCCACGTTGCCCGTAAGCGACGCACACGTATTCAATTGGACGGCTAACTACCGCTGGGACAGTGATGTACCACGTCCTTACAGATATTTCATGAAATATAATCCGCCTCTGCCTCAGGACGGGGGAAAAAATTACGCTGAACATAAAACTAAGAAAGTGGCGTGGTTCGTCTCGAACTGCAATCCGAATAGTAATCGTACGATTTACGTACAGGAACTCGCTAAGCACATTTCGGTCGACGTGTATGGCGGTTGCGGGACGCTCCAATGTCCCAAGACAAAAGAAGAGGAATGCTTTGAGATGCTAAAAAATAATTATAAATTTTATTTGTCTTTTGAAAACTCGCATTGCGTTTATTATGTAACCGAAAAATTGTTCCGGAATGCACTGAGGTGAGTTCAAACGTTCATCAATTATCATATAATAATATTATTCTATTATTAGATCTCATAAAACATTTTAATAACTAGATTTTATTACACTTGTTTCTTTCTGATAATTCTCGAAGAAATCAATGTACTTGTGTATGATAAACATATTATCCACTTGACAATCGATCCTCAGTTACTAAAAGGAGGGGTTACAGAGAAATTATTTTAAATTTCTAGTAGTGATTTTTTTTTCAGTTAGAAATAATTGTAATAACGTAAAAAGTAGATATATAATAAAGATGTGAGATTGATTCTTATTTCAAATATGTGCTATATACATTTGATTTGGCGCCCAGGGCATGTCCCCTAGCCTCCCCCCACGGCACGGCTCTGCGTATACCACAAATAACCAAATTCTGTATTTAACACACTTTGAACTATAGTGTTGGGTAGGTCGTTGTAGTCTCCGGATGTTTTCGTATATTTTGCTATTATGATCAGTTATAAATGTGTATAATATATTAAATTTAAAAGCTCATAAATACATTATATCAATAACTGAGCTATGATACTCACAAATTGTCTAGACAATCGTTTCAACAATTTCTATTATGCTATCTATACCTATTTCCTATGTATAGTAATAGTCTTCAATTCATTTCAGAAATTGTCCCATACAAATATGCAAAATAGAAAAAAAATGTATTACGATATTATTATTATCATTTTTTTTTTTTTTGAAAATCAAAACTTTATTTAAAATTAGATTTATTATACATATATATTCGAACAAAAATGTAATTTAATTAGGTAACTATTTATGGACTTTAAATCGAATAAGTAGTATTTTATTTTTCGAATTTTTAAACTTTAAATACGCAGAAAATAGGCATCTCATAAAAATGTTTCAGTATTCACTTTGTCATCACTTCACTCCTCTAAACATCAAAAACTAGTGAATAAAAAACTATTTTTCAATAATTGACATTCGTGGCGTGATTGTTTAAAAAAAAAAAAATAAAAATAAATTAATGTGTTTACATAGTGTTCACGATATTATATCTATTTTTTAAAGTTCAGCACTCTTAAAAGTCAAAGACAACATTTCATTTTTAAAGGGTGTGCGGGTATTATTGTAAAAGTAGTATGTTTTAACGTTTTCGTCGTTTCATAAATAGCTCTATGTTTATTATACGCAGTTACAACGTTTTGCCAATCGTCATGGGACCAAAGCGGAGCGATTACGAATTGATGGCACCAAAAAATTCGTTCATACACGTCGACGACTTCGAATCGCCAAAAAAGCTGGCCGATTATTTGCACTTGTTAGACAACGACGACCGTCTTTACAACGAGTACTTCCAGTGGAAGGGCTCGGGCACGATAATACACGACACGCGTTTTTACTGCCGGCTGTGCGCTATGCTCCACGACACGGAACGCGCGCCCAGACACTACACAGACGTCAACGAGTGGTGGAGAGGCCCGGGCACGTGTGTCGCCGTTGAATACGTCGGCGATAATTAATAAATATGAATATTCAGGCCTAGCTCAAGCGTTTAAACACACCGTGGCAAACTTGAGTTTTGCCGCCCCTCGCGTGCGAATACTACACGAAATCTACAATACGAAACGCGTGAAATGCCGCCTTAGGCGGTGGGCCAGTAGGTCTTGGAGCCGGGCTTGTAAATAATGTACAATAAAGGTAGATCCATAGTTATTTGTTATAAATATGTACGAAACGAATACAAAATATACAACATGTTATAACTATACGATTGTATATAAAAGCTGTCGGGTTAGTATCGTTGTCGGCAAACTAAGTAATAAATGTAATGAATATAAGTCATAGATTGACTATTTCACGTAAAAGATTGGAAATTTACATCAGGAGCGCATGCGACGACGTCGCGGACGTTGAACAGCAATTGCGCCGCCGCCAAGTGCCGCGATCGGGCGTCGGACTGTCGGCAAAGATCCCAATCAAAAGGTTGGTTCTTCCTGGGCCCCTGGTACAGTCGACGCGGTTTCCGCGACGTCGGTTCACGCACAGTGTTCACGTTGGGTCACGCACGGTCGAACCTGTTGACATAATGACATTCCAACGTCATTAATTTTGTAGTTTTAATACTATTTTACATGATTATGAAATGACGATGATTCGTTCCGAATGACGAAGAGTTTCGGTTCTTCTGCACACTCATAGAGCGAGTTACTAACCAAAAACTGGTTTCCGAGTTTCGAATGTTTGTCACACGGAGCGCCGTAAGTATGCGTCCCGCCGGGTAACAAAAATTGAAAAATAACAATGCAAATAAAATAAAAACAGCTCAACAGCGAGTACTCGGCACTCGGTAGGTTGAGTTAAGTTAGGTTCACACAGTCGTAAACTATTATTATTATTATTAATAATAATATTGCCATTGGTTATAAACTTATAAAATTTAATAGTATAAAAATATCTTATTGTCGTTGTATTCAATTTTTATATTAATTTTATTAGGTATATTAATTATATAAATTTAAATGTTATTATTCATTTTTCAATTTACTTGTTTGTACACCTAGTCACTTACTTACAATATCATAATATTTTTTGTTTAGGTATCTGATATACTAAGGTAAAATCTAATGAATTACATGACACTATGACAGTCGACAAATAAAATGATAATATTATGTTATAGAAAATCTGATTAAATGATATGTTGTAAGTAGAGCGTAGAACTGTAGACCAGCTTTAAATTGATTATGGTAGGTACATCTAAAAAAAATCCCAGAAATCCACTTAAAAACATGACTGTTGTTCAACTAATGGAAAAACTCATTAACCATATGTATATCTGAATATATAAATTATTATTAAATATTTATAAATAGCCAATAGGTAATACAGTCGGGTCGCGATAACTCAAAAAACGTGACAACTCGAATTTTTTTTCATTCCCTAGGGCCTAGAAGGCTAGAAATATAAATTATAAATAAATTGATATAAATTTGAGTTAGATATCTCGAAGCGAATTTTGATCTCCTGAGTCAGAAAGGAGTCCTTTCAACTTCGAGTTATCGCGACTCGACTGTATTTACTTTTTAAATTAGAGGTATACTCACATACTTCCATAATCGTCTTTTCAGTGGGTAGTTAATTTACTCATTGTAATAATTATGTACACATTGTAGACATTTAGATTATTAATTTAATAAATAATAATAATAATTCCTAATATAAATAATAACCATTCAAGTATTTCAAGTCATTACTTGGTAATTTGGTATGGTATATTACTTTTCATACAAATCTCGAAATAGTTGATAAAAAAGAATTTAAATAAGGGCATTCGTTTTTATTTTTATTATATTATATCTATGCTAATATGAATTATAAGTTTGAATTTTTATATTACTATGAAACAGTGGCGTAATTAGGAATTTTCTTCTTTTTTTTTGCGTCGTGGGGTGGGGGGGGGGATTACATTTTTTTGAATAGAAAACTATGAACTGAATATTTTTTTTTTATAATTTTAAATAATTTTGTGTATTGTCATGAATTGTAAAAATGTATTAATTATTAAATTTGAAATGAAAAATCTTATTCAATAAATTTTGGTTTCAGAACTATAGTTAAGTAATAAGTAAGTAATAAGTTAAAATGTTAAAATGACTTTTAAAAAATCAGTCTATCTGAATTTGATATCGAAAACACCGGTTCAATTTAAAATTTGAAAATTATTTGAAAATATTTGAATACAACTTGCAAAAAAATCGATTTATTCCAATATAATCCGGCTGAGAAATTCTATGTCCATTTATGAACACACGGTATATGTATAGTTAATGATCTAAATCAATACATTTTGTAAAATGGACTTGTCTTGTTATTGCACCGACTCTTTCAACAGTCATCAGGGCTTCATGAAGTGTCGGTATGGCCGCCGCAGACATGATTCGCGATCAGCGTCAGGCCCCAGCCGCCCAGTAAATGTTTCATGGGCCCCTGGTACCGATAGTCACCCGGTGTTGCTGTTCTCCCGTATCGTCTCACCGGTTAATGTTATCAGCAACAATAACAACAAGCGACATGTTTTGTGATTATAGCTTATCAAAATAATAAATAATATATACGACGATCACAGTTGAATAACTTGAATAGTTGAAAATGTTCGAGTAGAATTATTGAAATTCGGTTTTGAATAATTATTATTAATTTATATCCGTTTCCGACGAAACTCGGCCAGTGTCCGCCATTATGGCGACGTCGGACAACCAAAATGAGACCCAGTCCAGACTCTATTTCCTTAACGAACAGTTACAGAAAATGGTCAAAGAGTTACCCAGGTAAATTGGTAGCGATCGTGGTACTGCGGTTTGGCTGTTTTTCAGCAACACTGAACGTACGTTCTCGTTTCAGGAAGTACCAGCAGCGCATACCCAATGAACTTCTATGTGAACTCACCGAATGTCTGTTGGACAAAACGCTGTATTCGATTGTGAAAGAACTGACTGATATTCAGCATGTTACCGAGAAACAAATGTTTCAAAAACGGTTAGAAATGATCAACAAACATTCGGGTAAGTATGTGATCGCATTGTCAGAGGCGTACAATACTGCGAACACCTCTACATTTGGTCACGACCAATCACATAATTTTTATTGCATTTTTTTAAATGTAAAGCCTATTGAGCAACAATTCTGTTTAAGTTGGCATTCAAAAACTATTGAAGTCGGATTTGGCTGAACCAGGCAAGACCGAGACAAGACTGAAACTTCAAGCAGAACACAGAAGGAACTTGCGAGAATTCGATAAGAAAATAGTGTCAGAACTTGACGAAAAGGTACTCATACTAGTTAAGACAGTTACTATTTCACAAGTGCATATAATGTATATATTTTTTACAATCTTAGTAAATAATTTCATGTTTTTATTTTGGAAATAAGAATTTTTATATGCTGCCATACTAGCGAAAAAAAATTACTATCAACACGGTATAAAATTTTAACTTCTTTAGTTTGATTAAAAATAAAAAATAAAATAGTATTAATTTATTGGTTACACTGCAAATGTTGTTAATTTTATTTGTTTAAACCGTTTTAAAAACATATGTTTTTTTTATATATATATTTAAATATTTTGTTGATTAATTTAGATGCTGAAAGGTCCAACAAGGTCCAATTTTATTTGTTTCATTTGTTCTAATGTTCTTAATTGTTTATAGTAATATAAATTTATGATGCATATTTTTCAATTATTTGTGCATATAATTCTGGCCTCTACTTATAACAAATTATTAAATTAATACTAATTGGTATTTAATATATAATACATGTTTTAATTTTGTATTTTCAAGTAAAGCGAATTTCCCATCTATTGCTAATACTATGTACACGTGAAATAGAATATATTATTGTTGTATTGCATTTTGAGTAATTGAAATATTATTTATTGACAGCGACGAGAACAACAGAATACATTGCACATGGCTGGTGTACCAGGATTTGATATCACAGATGATGCTAGCCGTATTCAAGTACAGATACGTTTATGTGATTTCATCATAAGACTGAGTCAAATTGATAAAAAACCAGAAGAAGTTTAAAAAAAAAACAATGTTGTACAGGAAAAATTGTAATTTAACTAAAAAGAAAAAATATTGACCAAGTTATTAAAATAATTCCACCTATGTATAATATATCCAAATTATAATAAATTAATAATTTAGTAAAAAAAAAAAAAAATGATAAATAATAATTAAAATTGAATAAAAAGAAATAAGTAAAAATATCATATTTCAAATTAACTTGAAAAGTGATTTATGACAAATTAAATGTGTTTCATGTATACAATACATGTGCGCAAGAGTAATCAGTCCAATGATAAAAATATAAAACATTGAATAAATGTATTTAAGTAAGTTTATCCTGTCAAAAAAAAAAAACTGTTAAGGAATGAATAAATGTTTTTGTTCAAGTTATCATTTCAAAATATGTAAAAATTGATATAAAAGAACGGATATCAAGAAAACATTCTTACTAAGAACAAAAACAAGTTACCGAGAAAAAAATAATAAAAATATTAAATTTGACATGTTATTCTTGTAATAGCAAAAATACAGCTGAATCTGAAGACGTTGCCTGAACTATTGTTTTCTGTTCTATTTTGTTGGCTGCATCAATATCCGTTGGTATATAATAAATAACATCAGTGTAATCCTTTTCTTCAAAACCAATACCCCAAGCCATCAATTTATCTGAAAAAAATTAATCATGAGACATAAGCTCTGAGAACAAAATAATTTGTTTGATTAAGATTAATTGATTATTCTTACTATTTTCAGTAACAACAAAACTGTTATCCGAACCACACGTTGCGAGTTTAATTTGTGGCAATGATGATAACACTTTGGGAACTTTTTGGTTTTCTGCTATATCCATTCCCAAACGGCCATCTTTATAATCGCCCAATACATACACGGCACCTATACAATGATAATGAACAATAAAATATTTATAATAAAAATTTACCATAATTATTTAGAAAATAAGTCGAGGTAGAACAGTAGAACACATACTATTTAGGTAACATATACATAGTAAAGCAGGTATTAGTATAAGTCATCCCTAAAAATGTGTACATTAAATAAGGAATGTTTATTATTATTAGTCTTGTTAAATGTTTTATTAAAAAAAAAATAACTTGAGTTCTAATAATAGTTTTAAATTGTATATAAATGTAATCATTGATTATAATTTATAATCAATGATGTAATATTTTTCTTTTTTTAAAAAGCAATTGGAAGGTTAGCTTATGTATAACCTCCATGGATATAATATGCCAGTGACTCAACTATTGTCACTGTACCTGTTTTAGTCAAAGGTTAACCTGACCCAACCTACCGTTTTCTGCTAAAATGAATTTATACATATATTATTTTGTATATTTTCTAAGAACCCTAAATTTAAACCCATCAAATCATAACAGTTACACAACTTGCCTCAACACTTATAGTCTACATCGTATTAAGTAATATTATAATTATATATTTTATTTTGTGGACTGTAAGAGCAGACATTATTTTTTAAAGAGTATATACACAAAGCCACAAAATAACACTTTTTAGAAGAAAAAGATTAACAAAATATGAAGGTACTATCAATTTTGATCGTTTTAAATAAATATGTTTTTATTTTTTAAGCATAATGAAAAATGATGAAAATATTTTTAATACATTTTTTTTAAAGTAATGGTGTTACTACTTATATTAGGGTTTATATTTTATCAGACTCAAACAAGTCAGTGCACACCTTAAATGAGCGTATTACTTATATTCATAAGTTAGCTTTATTGCGGAATAGAAATTAGTACCAATTATGAATATAAATTATTTATATGGTAGACAAACCTTGTTCATCTAGTAAAGTAACATGCTGTGTTCCAGCTGATATGGACTTAATTTTGAGACGACTTAAAGATTCTGACATTTTTGGAAAGTACACACATTTATCATCATTTTCAACACCCAATTGGCCATGAGCATTCAGACCAAAAGAGTAAATCGAAGAGTCTGATAAACGTAAAAATGTAGTATCATAATTAGCCCAGATATCATCAACTTTTTTACGTAAATTTAACAGTTGAGGATTCAACAGAAGCTCTGTAATAATAATAATAAAAAAAATATATAAAAATTAAATATATAGAATGGAATATTGTTTCTTTTCTTCTTTATAATACTCACGTTTTCCAACACGTGAATCTCTATTGGAATGCCTTTGGCATATTCTACCAAGTTGTCCCTCATCTCCACATCCCATAGTATAAACTTTGTTTTTAGACAACATGACTAGATGATTTATACCAGACGCAATTTTTTTCACATGGCTCATGATTAATTTAGGCGTCAATTGTTTTTCTCCATTCGGATGAAATCCCATATCTCCATTTTTGTCCTACAATCCATTATATTAAATTAATAAATATTCTGTTATGAACCATATTTAACTTACTCTAAATGTGCCCCAACTATATACATTGCCATTACTAAGGAGTATTGCAGAATGAGAACCGCCAGCAGATATACTATATATTTCTGCACCTTCTTCTTCAGGAATCTGTACAACTCCAGGTCTAGTTTCACTGTCTTCAACTGAAGTATCTCGACCCAATGCACCTTCATCATTACAACCCCATGACATGAGCTTTAATGAAAAATAATTTGATTAGTTAAACTACAAGAGACACCACTAAATAACAGTTATATACTTTTCCATCTTCAGTGACACCCAAAACATGCATACTTCCAGCAGCAATAAGTTTGAATTTGTAATTCTTCAATTCAGTAAGATTTGTAAGCTGTTCGCGATCAGGGCCTAAACCAAATAATCCGGCTATCACTATATCTCGTCCTTTGATCATCATAATACCAGGTGTTTCAATTCGGTTATCAATGGCTAGAAAAAAAAATACATAGTTAGGCTATACAAAAGTCATTAAGTTTATAAATTTAGTTTACCAATTTTATCTGATATTTTTTCAGTCTTTTTTCTCTTGACTTCAGTTGCTTGTTCTTCAAGCGATTTTCTTTTCGATCCTATTTAATTAAATACATGGATAAAAAATTTAATAACTTAAACATTAAAAACTTATACTAACTTTTAGAACTTGTAGACTGTTGTTCGTTTTCAGATTCTTGTTTACGTTTAGTTCGAGCAGTACCATTTGTTGAAATAGATTTTTTAGGATTAGCGTCTAACATACAAACATTGTATTATAATATAATATCTATTAACATTTATAATCATTAATAAAATTACTTACTTGTAGATTGTTTTTCATCTCCGTTTGATTGATTATTTCGTTTTGATTTTGTTGTAACTGGTTTTTCATCAGAAACTTCAACTTCAGCATTCTTTTTTTGGCCTTTGCCTTTTTTTATTTTAACTACTTGCTTACTATAAACAAAGAATTCAAGGAATGTTAAAAAAAAATTAAAACTTACTTAAATATTACTCACCCATTGGTTTTTGCTATAACATCTGGTTCTGCAAGTTCTTCTATACTAGTTACACCATTTACTTCTATTGGTTCACTACAACAATTTTAAAATCACATTACGACAAACTAATATTATTTATATTTTAGTAACAATATAAGTAATCAACATTTCTATATAATAATTGTCTGTATTATAATATTTTATTAGAATCATCTAAGTAAAAATAAAATAAAATATTTTACTAAATTAACATATAATTAGATAAATTAACTATATAGACACATAGAGAAAATATAATACGTTCCAATACATTACTGTCTTTTAAAAATAAAAATAAACAAGTAGGCTCCGAAAAATTATTTATACTTTTAAGAAAACTATAATTTAAAATATAATTAAATTAACTTCAATAATCTGTACAAAATAATTATAATTATACTTATACATACTCTTTTAATTCAGTTGCATTATTTGGAACATCCGCCTGTTCAGCAGTGGTTTTTGTTGTGTTTTTAGCTAGTGCTTTAGTTGGTCCCTTTTTTTTACCAGCCATTCTAACAGGAAAAAATCAAAATTACACAACAATAAGTTTCTAGAAGTATTATTAAATAAAAACAAAATAGGTGGGTATACAATTTTTTTATTTTGAGTTACAGATAATTTTTTTTGGTAAAAGCTATTTGTTTATATGTTTTATATACATATCCAACTGTAAAGAAATATAGTACCTCACTTTTAAAATTGGATGTAAAATACTTTTTATGATATGAACTTATGACAAATGTGTTATGAGTATTTCTCAATCTGCAAAATCATAATTTTATATATTATATTTTGGGTTCAAAATGATTATTTATTCAATTATAATAAGTACCTATGCTAATTATAGCATGAAAAAATCTTTAAAAAAAATGGAACAACTCTTTTTTAAAATCACTAGCTTAAGAATAATGATAAAATCCATCCATTCTTAGAAAAACAAATTTGATACTTTTCTTAGCTAAATATACAAACAAAAGATTCAAATATCAAGAGGTACCTATTAGATATAAATACCTAATTTTTCAAATACAAATTAATTATTAATAAGATGAGTATTACAATTGGATAGTGTTCTTTAAGTTTATAGCTTGGTTTATAATTTCAAAAAACTTTATACATAACGAGTATGAAGATAATCGAGATTATATCACATCTCATTACAAATTATATAATTTGATTAATGTAAAATATTAATTATAAACAAACATCACTTAACAGTTAGCAAAAAAAAAAAAATTAAAAGGTACTATATATGAATCTTGGTCAATTGATGGTCGTCAGCATATAGGAATAAGCATATCAACATAGTATGAAAAATATTGTATTCAATTTTTGAGTATTTGGTATTGAAAATTAAATATTTAGTGTTCATTTAGTGTATGACCTACAGAACGAAAATCAAGTTTTATATATGACCCACCTGAATCATTGAGTTTAATACGTGATCTACCAAAACAAGATCTTTATGTGGTGTCATTGTTAAATATCTATTATGTACATGTGCTTGAGTATCTTAGTAATTTTATTATATGTAAAATAATTGCATTTTTTATTGTTCTTAATATACAAAATAATTCAAAACTTAGTTTGAACCAATTACTATAAATTATCACAAGATTTACTCATTACAACTATTTATAATCTGACAGGTCGTTCAAATGCAACCATTCTTGACTGATTTAATTTATATAGAAACATCTAATGCTAAAAATATAAATACAATTTTGATTATAAGAATATATTTTTAATTTTGAATTTAACATTTCATATAAATATATTTAATTTTAACTACACAAGTTTTAATAACACATGTTGTGTGTAGTATTTCTTAAATAAAAAATTCTTAGTAAATTTGTTTGCATTTTATTAGTAAGATTTAAGTATGAAAAGGTGAGGAATAAAAAATGTTTTTAAAATTCAAATCACATAATTAGAATCAGAATTCAGTACGTTGGAATGAAAAATAAGTCTCTTTAATACAAATAATAAAATAAATAATAAAATTTTGAATTCTTTTAAGTGTTATTTTTTAGATGCAATTGACGGAATACCAGGTAGATCAGAATATATAATAGTGCCTCTGTTTAAACAAGTTTCCCAAAAACATTATGGAAATGAAAACGATCGAGACCAAGTATTATCGTTCAACAGTAAGAGCCCGTTTAACAGACATTATTAATTGACTGGTCAGGATAACAACAGAACTAGGGGATATCATTTTAAATGCATATTATGGTTTTGACTTCTGGAAAAGAAGTCACACACCAGTCCCCCCCCCCAGTTTTATGCAAACTTATTGGCGAACGCCGGTTAATGAGCATGTTCCCGCTCCCGAGTTTTGCCGCCAAAACTCAACAATACAATATTGATACTCACATATGGATTGACGGTGTGTTCTGTCGACGGGGTTAAAAAACGCGATTGATTTACGCTGATTACGTGCAAATTAAGATGCGGGTCCGGAACGATCGGAACTCGAAAGGCAGGTAGCAAATGAGAGGACCGTAGCTAGGTAAGATTAAATTTTTTATATCAACCTTGCGTGTTGTTAAAAAAACGATGCACACGACGTCAAAATTATCAGCGCCAGAACCGGAGTAGTGTTTAATTATTTACGCGTATCACCGTCGCGGGAAAACGAAAACGAAAAAATAATAATAAAAAAATAATAACAGTAATAGCAATAATAATAGTTAATAACTAATTGAAAGAGGACGCGCGGTGTAAATGTGCGGACCGTTGTCCGTTTAAAATGATTTCAGCGGATCGAGTGTGGTCGACAGTAAAAGTGAGGTATGATTCGGGTTTCGGAAATTGTCTTTTTATTCGTGCGCAATCTCGGCGGCCGACCATAGACGAACACCCGTTGCACCTCCGCTCCGCAACCGCACCGGTATTTTTCAGGTGGGGATTTCGTAACGGAAAACCGTGGACTGTCGCGATGTAACAGCTGTTCCCGCGGAGTCTTATCAACATATCAACGTCGTGGCGGTTTATGGAATAAGCTAAGGATTTACATATTATCAATATCCACGGAGTTATCAGTTCCGTACGAAGAGTAAATAGTGCCCTGGTCACGTGTATTCGAGACAGACCGGAATATTGAGACGTCAACCAAATTTCATTTTACACCGTCTCACGAATACCTTTTGTTGGTTTCATTGACGGTTTACACTGTTGTGACGATGGACGAAGCTTCTGACATAAGTTCGCTGACCAAGATCAGGGTACACGGCCTCAAACGCAAAGCGTCATCCACCGTCAGACTTAAACAGAAGAAGTTCAAATCGGATGATACGTGTAGTGAACTTTCGATGACCACAGCTGAGGCCTTCGGTATCAAAAAAGTCACTGACGATTTTGACTTGGACGATTATCAACCCTCTATCGGCTCTACCGTCAAGCCCGTCGAGGCAAGTGTTCAAATTTATATTCATTAATTTTGTTTTCTAATCAGGATCTGTAAGTAGTAGACCAGATTAGGTTTATGGACGGTGTTCCAGCTACTTAATGGATCGTGTCTATAAAAAATCAAACCTAACCTAACCTGGTTATCGTTTCTAATAAAGAAGTTTGATCATTTACCATAAATAAACTTGAAAAATGAATACATGGGTAAAATGTGTGTATTAAGCAACCGTTATTGGTTCATAATATATAATCTTTAGTTGAGATATCTCAACAGATATTGTTTGATTACCTATATTGAACATTTATTTTTCTGAATCCTTATTAGGTATAAAAAATGAAAAATAATGTAAATAAGTAGAAATTATGGTAGAATATAAACAATTCTGTATTTAAGTGTACCTAAGACCTACTTTAAGTTTTTGGGTTTAAAAAATGTTAAGTTTTTGAAACATTGATTAGCATGATTATTATATTATATAATTTATAAAACTAATCTAAGTATAATAAATACTATAATAATAAATATATTTCATATTTTTGTAAAACATTTTTTAGGATTATTATTCTTGGTACTTTTAAAGATTTCAACAGAAAAACTACTCATTTGAATTTTGAGTTGGACACATATGATTTGTCAAACTATCTACTAAATAATTTACAATAAAATAGGAGAAGGTTCTCATTTTAAAAATAGAAGTTTTATCACCACAAAATTCTTCTTATATAGTTGATAAATCTTAAAAATTTTTAAATATGATAAGTAGGAAATTTAAAAATTCCACGAATAAGAATTGATTTTTAAAGAAAAAAAATTAGGATGCGCATGCTTGGTAAATCACCTTACATAAAATCTTAGTATTTACTATATTAAATATAGTCGACTTAAAAGCATACTTAAATGTTAAATGTCCTAAGATCATGATTTGATCAAATAGGTACCTCGAACCTGCATCATTATAAGTATAAATGTGGACAAGTATCTTAAACAAAAATATTGTTAATAATAAGTACTTATATTTAAACTTTCATTCTAAAAGTTTAAAACTATTTGATATTAATATATTATAATAATGTATTAATTACTAATAAATTGCAATAATATTATTTTTAATTATCTAACTTATTCTTTTTTTTACAGTTTATAAGATTAGATACATCTCAACTGAATAGAGATAATGGAGTTTTGTTTTCTGAAAATCTAACAGATTATGAAGTTTGGACATTACAATGTCCTGATGATGTAAGTGAACATTAAACATTTTACATTCTTAGACCTATTTTGTATCTTAATTTTAAAATCAAAATGTTTAAACCAATTTAAGAAAAAACTTTTTATTTATACTATTTTTTTTTTCATTTATTAGAAATAATTAAAACCATAAATTATGTCTTGTACATAGACACATAGTTAATAAATAATATTAACTGTATAGTCAATGGGTACTAAACCCTAAAACTCCTTTCTTATCTTAAACTCTAGGTTTATAATTCTCAATAATTATCTAATTAGATCCATGCAATGGCCAAGCACTGATTGAGTAAAAATAATTATTCAATTAATTACAATTTAAAACTAAGTGGATTTCAATAATTTAAATTTTAATAATGAATATTAATATTTTATCTTATTTATAAATGAATAAGTTTTAATAATAAAAAAAAAAAATCATATGTACTGCAATAATGCAAATATAATTTGTTTTTAGTATTTATAAGCTAATAACTAATGTTAGTTTTATGTTATAGATAGATATCAACAATCTACTTTCACAGTCAATCAGTTTTGAAAATGTTAAAAAATTGGAAATTAAAAACACAATGTCAGATAAAGTTGATTTGATTCCTTACAGAAGTGAAGAAGGAACAAATATTACTATTGTAACTCCTAGTGAAAGTACTAGCAATTTATCCTTGAGTAAGTAAAATATTTATGTGAAGAAATTGATTTAATAATAATTATTAATTGTACCATTTTTTTTTTTACTATTATTATAGTTTAAATTATAATTGCATGCTAAACATCTGATTAAACAATTAAATTCATTTTATTTTTCAGATGTGGTTCCTTTAGCTGGGACATTAATTATGTGTAATCGAGTTAAGAATGACAAATTAAGTAACAATACCTTGCTCCCAGTTGATACTATAGAAGATGCAACGAGAAGAAGATCAGAATTAATGTCAAAAATTACTAAAAGGCTATCAAATAAATTTGATTTTAATTCAATTGACAATAATAGTGTAAAACAAGAGATTAAGATAGAAAAAGAAACACCTAAAAAAGTAAAAAAGAAAAAAAAATTGATAATTGAATAATACATAAGGTTTATTGAATTAATTACATTTTCAATTTCAAAGAATTAAATAATTAAATATTCTCATGTTGTATAAATAATAAATAACTTTTATTATTTTTTTCCATGAGTATTTTAATAACATTTGTTTTCTTTGCTAGACAAAATTTATTAATTTAAAATTTAAATATATATACATGATATATAAATGAGTTAATTTTTATATTTTAAATCCTTTATCTGTAGTTAATTATAATTATGGGAATAGAATTAATATTGGTATAAATCTTTAAACTTTATAATCTCTTATTTGAGAAAAAAAAAATTCTTAAATTTTTTTAAAACAATTATCAACTAAGTGTTATATATTAATATATTATTTAATTGTAAACCTACTACTTATTTCACCATTTATTCTCAACCATGAGTTTCTATTTTTATTTTTTATTTTTTGACTGAAGTATAGAAATATTTTCATTATTTAATTTAATTACTATGCTTTTTTATGATAATATTTTTGAATATATAATTATTGGATTATATTTAAGAATAAAAATAGGAGTGGACTAGACACAAAATATACTTCATACAAGTTATATTAATAGAATTATAAGGAAATAATTTAAATATCTGGACTTATACAGAATTTTTTATTTGTTGCTATTAATCGGAATATTAAAATTTTATTCATATAATATATTCCTTCTTTTGGTAATTCTATTACTAGTGAAAAAAATACTTTATAACTTGTAAGACATAATTCATTGACCAATAACTTGTATTGTATATTATGTTAGAACATTATTTATAATTGACATCAGTGCCGTTTTCTGACTTACGGCATTAGATGTTAATGTGTAATTGATTAAGAAACCCCCCCTTTATGGAAAACAAATTATTATCAAATATCAACATATTATTAAAATTATTTGTTTTACATACTTTTAAATTTTCAAAAATAAATATATCAATAAATATTTACATTTATATTTTTATTCATAAATTATAAAAATTATATGTAGTATAAAATTTTTTGTTTTCAATGAATATAATCTATTCTAAACTGATTTTTTTCTTGAATTTAAATTCTACTCTTCTCTCTTAGTAAATTTGTTTATAATATCTTCATAAAACTTATTTCTGTTTGCTCTTAATTTGAAAACTTATTCTTTTTCGATAGATATTATACTTAAGTTGTTCATTCTTTCTTGTGTTGGAGTTGAACAACAATATGTATGGATTATTTTTAAGATGAAAATGATTTCTCCATTGAAGCAATTGTTGTTGGTATAGTAGATATTAATTATACAAATTTTATACTTTGCAAAATCCACTATTTAAGTTCATTTCAGAAAAATGATTCATAATTTCAATAGGAATTTTATCGACTGATTCATTTAAGGTGTACAGTGTACCATACAGTTCATACATGGAAGTTAATTTTGTAGTTTACTATAGTTGAAAAAATCGCCATAAATGTCTTGTAAATTTTTAAGTCAATTAGATAGAAAATTATCTTTTTTGCAAAACATTTAATTTTTGTAGAAATAAGTATATTAACATATCGCAATGTTTCATACAATTTTTGATTACAAAATAAAATATTAAAATTTTTCAATTATAAAATATTGAACAATACGTCAGGAAAAATAAGAAGATTAGATAATATTTGTATGATAAAAATGTTTTTATTTTCTTGAAGAAAGTTTGCAAATCCTTTCGCTAATAAAAGTATAGCTAGTATATTTATGATACATCTGACATATAAATAAGTATAAATTACAGATTTTCATTAAGAGGACAATATAGGTAGCATGTGTTGTATCTGTCTTACACACTTATAACATAGCAAATTTTCATTCACCAGTTTCAATAGTGTGCTGTTAGTTTTGATATTAGAGAGTGAATTGACCTATTTTAAAATTTAAAGGTATGATTATTATCTAAGACCCCACGTGCCTTTCATTGATATTATTAGGTTAAAGTAAGTTCTGATCTTTTTTGATAGTGCACATTTACTTATTAAATTATCATAGACATAGGAACTACTTTTTTATATTACTATTTTTTTTCATTATCCCTCCATTAAAAAATACTGTGCACAAGCCATACCCAATATATCTAATTCAATTTTCATTAAGTATTATGCTATTATTATAATAAAATAGGTATGTATTTTTGGTATTGTTGATTCATCTCTTTACCTATTGACTATTTCATCCAGTTATAATATATAAGTTTGTAATATTGGTGTTAGTAATGAATATGTATTCCTGTTTGATTATATTGGACCCAGGGTGGAGTATAAGGCCCCCCTCCTCGTCGATGAATTACAGAAGTTTTTTAAAATAGTCATTTTTTTTATCTTTACATATGTATATGATTTTAAAAACTAAATAAATACCTATTTGCGTAATAGTCAGAAAGTAGGTGTTGAAATTTTATTCGTGAATTTCATATAAATGTAATACATAATTTATAATTAATTTACTGAAAATATAAATAATGTGCTCCCTCTTCTCTTAAAAAAATTCTGGATCAACTAACTTAACCGGCTCTATAGTATTATTTTTTGTTTAAATTGAATACTTTCAACTTTTTATTTTTTATTTCTTGTGAATTGTAGCCATTCGATCATAACACGACTAGAAATTTATATTATTCTTGTTAATGTAGGTATTCAATTGATTAATGCTATTATATTGAGTTTATTAATAACAATTATTAATTATTTACATACCTAATCAGTAATAATATGTATTGACGATTAATAATCAAGTTCACGTTAAGCTTTTATTAAATTGAAAAATAAATTTTTAAGAAAAAAATGGACCTATTGGAATCGATGTTTAAAATAATAATATTTTTGTGTTTCTTCTACTAAAAATGTAAAATAAAAATATAATTAGTGCGATATTATATTTGTCCTGAAAATCAAAAATCCTTTTCACTTATAAAATCATGCGAATTGGTATAATTTTATATTCTATAATACATAAGTATAATGTATTAACATTAATTATTTTAAAAAGTGTAAATATATACTCGTTATGTTTAAAGACAAATTTCGTGACATTTTGCCAACATCGTTTCACATAACCATATAAGTAATTTTTAACACTAGAAATCAAATTATTTTTAATCTATAGGTTACCTAGCTAATAATAAATTGACATGAATACGTAGGTATACTATGGCTACTTATGAGTTATGATACATACTACTTATTAATCTATTATTGAAAAGCATAACTGAATATATTTTTTATTTTCTTACAAAAAAATGCCTTTTATGCATAGGCAGAGCTTGATAAATTTAGTTAAGGGGAAGCAGCAGGCTTAATTCCCAGATTGCTCAATAAAAATAATTATTAATAACTTCCTATTTAGTTAGAAATAATCTTGTTTGTGTACCGTAAAAAAAAAATAAAAAAAATAAATTTTAAAAATAAAAATCAGCCAGTGTTCAGCGTGTGGCAACTAATTATACTTCAATACAAATATGAACAAATAAACTAAAATGTATTCATGTATTGTATGGTATTGCAATATTACTACAAATACAAAAATAAATACTTTAAAAAAACTGTTATTATGCCCTTTAGTATATTAGTGAATCTGCTACTAAATTGCAAAGTATATATTTTGAGGGGGGACTAAAGCAGACTTAGCCCCCAGAGCCCTCACCTAGCTCCACCTATACACTATACTGAGTTTTATGTTATTCACTGGTAGTTTACGTATAATAGTTTAAACATAAGCTATAATAAACATATACTACAAATAAAACGTTAATGTTTAATGGGTACTTAGCTAGGTAACTACTAATTAGCAGTGGTGAGCTGAGATGGCGGAACTCATAATATTTTGTCTCGTTTGCAATACCTCTATATCCGCGGTTCTTATTTATTTTTGTGTATTAGCAGTATTAGCATATTTATTTTTTAAATATTATATGATGTTGCTTTCAAATGACTATTATAACGATTTCTCTTTTCACGTATACAATGGTTATCATCGAATTCAAATTTAACATAATATTATCCATTATAATTTACAATAACTAATTTCAACCCCTAACCGTCAATTCTCCATTACTATTTCACGGATATTTCTATATGCGTTATGTCATACTTTTAGGTGCTAATACTATATAGTATATATTTTAAACGTTGGTAGATACTTGAATAAACGAAGTTTAGTACTTAGAATAGGTATGCACACTGCATAGGCACAACTAAGAGGGCTTGGGTGGACTTCAACCCCCCTCTCACCAGCATTTTTGAGTAAACGTATGTGCTTATAAACATGTTAATTAACTGTATTTTTGCCTACAATATAAAAAGTGTAAAAGTGTAAATAATATCGAGCAATATAATAAGTATATGTGCAAGTATACTCGTGTTATATCGCTTGTGCTATTTTAATCCTCCGAAGCGGTCCAATTATGGTGTTCGCATTAGAGTGTGTTTAGAGATAAACGTTTTTTTTATACATATTATACATAATATTATATTTGTTGTAAACGCATATCGCGTATCTCTAAAACTCCTAAACCAAAAATCTAAATGTCGATATACGAGTAAAACACAAATCTGCAAATATCAAACGTTTAATATTAACAAAAGTGTATAATACACAGACACTAAGTATAGCTACTAAGTCAAGTATTCAAGTATACACATAACACATTACTCGGGCTGAGGACTTGGGACTTATAGCATTTACATTATATTTGTTTTACACTATCACACAGTTAATATGAAACCGAGTTAGAAATAAATACGTTTTATGCTAAGACGAATGTAGATGATGTGTAATTATATGTTTGCATGCATATAAATGCATATTTTAGGCTTATTTTTCTTTAAATTCGAGCACTTTTAATATTTAATATTTTTGCTAAATACATTTTAATATTATATTATTTTATAGTAATATAGTATAGTTCTGTGTTTTTGTTAAGTTAGATTTATTTTAACATCTAGGTATCAAAATTATTGTTTGGGAATCATTGTATATAATTGGTGTGGACGCACGCGTTATTATTAATTTACATAAATTGTTAAAATATGCACTTATACTGATTCTGAGAGCATATTTTTAGTTTTTCTGTGCATATATATAGGTAGCTGATGGTAAGAATGCTTCCACAAGAATTACAATAATTCTTGATTTACCATTTATTCACTACACATTACACATCAATTCGTCATGGTCATACAATACTATATTATATTATTATCACCCACACTCGATCATCGATTCCGTACATGTTATTTAAACAAAAATGAAAATGTATAATATATTACATGTGTGGTATACATAGTTATAGGGTAACATACTTATTGCCTTATTGGTGCTCATCAAAAGAGGCGTATGCAATTTGCGCCAAAAACAACCCAAAGAAAAAAATATTTATGTAATTTGTGCCACATTTGAAAATTAATTTTGGTAATTTGCTCCACTTTTTAAGGTTGTAGTTTGCGTCACATATAACTAAATAAAAAAAGCATTATATAATCTGCGCCATCTTGTACCTTCAAAAATTGTAATTTTTATCATTATTCGCCTTATTCAAATTGTAATTTGCGCCATTTTTAAATAACTAGACAATTTTTTTTACAGATTAATATATTGTAATTTTAATCGTTAATCAATCAAGTTAATTTTAAATTTTAATAGTCATAAATTTTTAGAAAATTAATAAAAGTAATAAAAAAAGTATTAAATAAGTATAATTCCAAAGTATAAAAGTCAGCCATATTATAATTATAAATAAATGTATATAAGTAGATACTTAAATAACAGTTAAATTCCAACAATTTGAAGTTAAACCTGTTAAAAGTGTGGCGCAGATTACATATTCCATTTCAATTTCTGTCGTGGCGCAAATTACGATGACACTCGAATTGCTTTTCGGAGGTAATTCAAATATACCCAAACAGTCTACTCGAATTGCCTCCCATAGCATATTTAGATTATCGATAGTTTTACGTGTACTATCGATTATTTTTATCGATTTCCGTAATGTTCAACTGTTCAAGATTAATCGATACGCAATTTGAGGGTCAGATGTGAAATAATTCGTGAGCGCCCCAAATTGCATACGTATTTAAATTTACCTTATAAAATATATTGAAAGTAAAATTACCGACTCATTGTGGTTCGTATTCAATTATCGATTATCTGATAAACGCTTTTCCAAATTGCAGTCAGTGTTATATCTTTTAGTTTATGGCAAGACAAAATTCTTTCTGCAAATGTTTGCTGTAATTGGTTTTCAAATTAACAAATATGTTTCTGTTGCACTTATAGTTTATTAAAATATAAAAAGGAACTATCGTACCAAAGTGTTATATATATAATCAAAAGTTAGTTACACTATATTTTTGCATCAATAGATCTTGTAGATTTGATATTATGACCTATAGGGCAAGTTTATATAAGTACTTGTTTTACAAGATTACTAGAGAAATTTATCATTACCTACAGAAAATATTGTAATACAAAATTGTTATTATTGAAAATTTAAGTTTTAAATGTAGTCTTTGCGGAATTTTATTAATATGGAAACGAGCCAACAGCGAGGACAACAGCTAACACTGTAAAACAAATGTAAACTTAAATATGTTTTAAATATTTTAACAAGTTGATACAGTTTTATAACTAGAACTGTGTTCATTTAGAAATAAATTTACTGCATGTCTGCATGTCAAACTGACCTGTAACTTAGCATAGTGACATTGTTATTATTATGATTTGTTCCCCACAAACATTTTTTATTTCGACATCAATTTATTTATCAAAAATGGTAAAAAAATATATTATGAATAAAATTATGTGTACAAACGTTTTTACTTCTTGTTTTCATGCACATGTTAATGCCGAGGATGCTAATATAATATAAATAAAAAAGCGGGGAAAGTCCTAAAGTGTATACATTTAATAAAAAACCAAAATCTATAATCGAGAATTATAATATAATTAGACGAATATAATAGTGAATAAAGATTTGATAGAAAAAAACATGAAATATAGGTAGGTAGGTACTTACTGATTAATGATTAAAACAAGACCGCAGTCCGCAATAACGAACAAAATATTATAATATGTGTATATAGGTATCTAGTATAAAAATAATTAAATGTATTTGGTGTAGTAACTCTGAATCTTTTTATTTTTGTGCGTAACTATAAAAGGCACAAATTATGAATTTATACTTAATATTTATAAATAAACATTATGGTTAAATATAATAATAATAAGAGGTAAGGACTCAACATTTGTCTGTATATTAATAACAGATAATTTAAAACAATTTTCTCCTACCAAAATGTTTAAACTTTAATTTTGACATATGTATTATAAATTTATAAATATTTTGATTAATATAGCGAACAATAGAATATATATTATATTATTTTATGCTTGTCATATGTTATATTATCAATATCCATTTAATTTGAATATAACGTTTTTTAATCCCTCTTGACACTTTTATGTTAAACTTATTTTTAAGTTAAAAAATTTAGTGAAATGTGTATTAATAAAAAATATATAATTATTAATTTCTTACACTTTTCTTTTAGTAAATTTAAAGCGTTTATACTTTATTATGTCCTAAATAACCAAAAAAAAAAAAAATATTAAGTTTTGAAATTTTTATTTAATAAAAATTCATTGCTTTATATTTTTACACTATTAAGAATATAGATATACCTATTGCAATAATTTATTTATATAGGCATTTATAATATTATATTATTATTATTATTATTATTAATATTATGATGTATTGGAGTAAGAGTAAATGATAAATGCATAAACGTATCTATTAATTACTATATAATTCATTTTTTCGCCATATTATAAAAAAATATTGATAATGTTTAAAATAGATACTTTTATGATATCTTTAATATATTATTCAAATACTTTAAAATAGTACCTACTTTTATTGTAAAATATTTTACTTTAATATTTAATAGCAATACGGCTTAAATAAATTTACAATAAATAAAGCAAAAAAGTAAATTATTGGCTATTACATTTAATTGGATTTTTATAAATGTAGGTGGTAAGTAGGTATCTATTAACAAATATTTAAACATTGCGTAAATACGTATTTACATATTTAAGTCATTTGATAATTGTATAGAGGTTACTTTATGATTTAAGTACATTTCGTTTTTTAAGAGTAAAATATATTTTTTTAAATTTGGTATATAAAAATGCAATTGTATTAACTATATTGCATATAATGCAATATTTGATTATCCTTGAGACTTTTATGGGATATAGAAATCACTATTATACGCAAAAACTAAAAATGGTTTTTAATATTTTACTGATATAGATATAATAATTAATTTTTAAACATAAAACACTCTTTTTTAAGTACATTTTTGTGGCTTTAATTTACGAACAATTAATTAGAAAAATTAAAAAGAATCTATTTATAACTAATATAACTATATAACTTTTACACCACATTTATTAGTAGAGTACCTATATATAGGTACCGTGTTTTTTATGCCTTATGCCGAAGTTAAGATCAATATTTAGCGCAATAATATTTATTACAAGAATATTATTAGGTTAAATAAAAACGTACAATAAATTAAATTTTTATTCAATTAAATATATATTAAATCTAAATGTATTCAATTTATTCGTTCCTGCTAAATAACAAAGTTAAATAAAATTAAAAACTTTTGATTGAACTGTTAGTAGGGACATATTATTAAATAACATTTTAACTTTATCAATTTAATTAATATATATATATACATTTAATGCAATTGTATTTGTACAGTTATAATTATAGTGCGTAAGTAATAGCCAATATAAATATGTAAAACGTATTTATTTAATTATATATAAAAAAAAATTTAAATTAAACTGTTTAAAATCTTATACATTATTAATACATTGATTGAAAGAAGTTGAATTCAAGTACCAAATTTAATATAACAGCTAAAATAAACGAAATGTTCTTAAAAGAAATAAAAAAAAGAAATCACTGTTTGAACATTGTTATTTCTAAGAATTTTAAAAATATATTCTTATTTAATTATATGATACAAAACGTTTAATGTATACTATACTGTATATATAACTCTATAAGCTACATATTTGTATATTATTAATCAAATGTATTAATATATTTTTAACGAAATAGTTGTTAAATTATTTAGTTTTAATAATTGTATTATTATCCTCTAAAGAAAGAATATGCCATTATTGCCATTTTATGATTCATATATTATTTATCAAATTAAACCTAGTTAAATGATTAAATTATTAGTAGGAAAGTATAATTTATTTTAAATTTACCACTCACTGATTTTTGTTAATTAAATTTTAGTTACATATGACTGATGGTAAGTTTGGTAAATTAAAGATGGTAAATTCTCAAAGTAGAAAGTGCTTACCAGTGTATTATCCAATATTTTTTACATATATTCTAAAATGTCAGTTTTTGACGAAAGCACGGCGTAAAAATAATGATTTACACTTCAAATAAATGTTAGAGTAGTTAATTATTACTACAATGTTATGCATCTGATGAAATTCTGACCAAGTGGGGGCCGTGTAAATAATGACGTGAATGCCACCTGTTTCACACAAGTACGTAATTCTTAGAGTATAAGAATAGGGAACATGTTGATGTATTGTTATCCATTGTGTAGGTAAACTTATAGTAAATTTAAAATGGAAGAATTAGAATTCAATTAAGTAAGTGACTTATATGAGCAACATATTATGTTATATATTTCACTGTTAACATAATAAACGTTTTGATACTCATTCTCGAATGCAGTAGTCATATTGTTAAGGGAAAACGTTAAAACAATATTCTATGATTCTTTAGAAACGTGTTTGATAAAAACAAAAAATATTACAGAGATATTTATTAGGTACAGATTAGTTTTACGATAATAATTTTAATATCGTACTAATTTACGATGACACACGATTACCATTTGCTTAATTAAAGAATACGAATGCGCGACTTGACCAGGTAGATATTAAATATTAATGTAGATATAGGTATAATATATTATTATTTTTTTTTAGATTCTGAACGGAGTGATGAATATATTTTAACTTGAATTATTCGATTAAATAATATATGTTTAAATAAAACTGAAAAATCGGATTATGTTATGTACCTATATTATATATTAATTATGAACACCAGTTGAGTTTTTCTCAAACCATTTTGTCCTGCAGTTAATGTATATAATTTATAAAATAAAACCTTTTCAAGACACATCAAAGAAGAACGAAATCGCTGTTCGTAGATTTAACTCGAAAGCACTACAACTCGAGAAGTGTTATATAGGTTGGATCGGACGTGTTCTAGTGTGGTTAGAAAAAAAAATAGACGAATACTGTAACGGATTTTGCTGGATCACACCATAACTGAAAAAGTAAACTGACCGAATAGTTAGTAATAATAAAATGGATTAAAACAGTTTTTGGCATAGTCCCACGTGTAGCCCTCCCCCACTACGACAACGTGTCTCAGAGTCTTAAATAGGTCTGTTGTATATTGCAACAGTCGTAATTCACTTGACTTTTATAGTAATGAGCGAAAATACTTCGTCACAGATTCAAAAATACTGTTTATAGTATAATAATATTGGTTCTTTACCCCGTTGGATAACCTTTTTTTTACGATAGCAATATTACTATGGCAATAGTTATGTTCTATCTTGTCTTTGCCGATGAAAATCATATAAAGTGAAATATATATACACGTTTTATAGTTACAGATATAATTACAAATAATGATAAAATATATAAAAATAAAATAATCACATACATAATACATTTCGTTCAATGTTTAAAATACGAAAATACTTGTAAATGACATATGTGTTTTAATTTTAAAATAATGCAAAGTTTGAGCCTCTGTATATTTGTTCTATATTTGGAACTACGCTAATTACGCCTTAAACTTTCGCTTTCAAGTTTCAATGTACTAATGATCAATCAAAAAATAAACCTCCGTATAGAATTTGGACCACTGCCTTTATAGTTGCAGGTTGACGCTAGTTTACGTACTACGTATGCACTGTATACAAATACATATATAGGTACATTCTACTAGAACAATAATACAAATACAACGGAGATAGATATTTAATTCATTAAAGAATGATAGTATTTTTAAATCGAGGAGTATGTTAGATATGATTGTTGTATTAGTAGTACGTACTTACTAGGTAACTACTATATTAAGAATTATTTTTATATTTCTATAAGATCGCTAAGAATATTTAATTTTCTTTGTGATAAAAATTATTAAAACTTTTATTGAGTTTCATAAGCAAATAAAATATATTCAGTAGCTTATAATGAGTAAAGCAAATTTATAATTAGTAAATAATATTAGGTAGGTACACTCAAGATGGATTTATAAGTTATAAATACATTTTTAAATCCACGTTGATTACGCTGTTTAAATATTGAATTCGATTGCAAATTGTATTATTATATTATTCAACCAATAAAAAATTTATAATCTTCTAAAAATATTTTTTTTTTATATAAAGGTTATGTTTTTTATTGTTAAACAGATATTTAATTATTATAATTTTTTTTAATTTTTTGATGTATATATAACTTTTAAACAATTATTCTAACTTCGTGATTCTTACTCAGATAATTACTAAGTTACTAATACTTTATCTACCATAATAGTATTATATATTATTGTTGTTTACGTCGAATTTTTATTTATCAAGTTTTATCAATATTTTATCAAAGAATTTTATTTATTTACTACATAACCTAATGTATAATAAATGCATACAAATCTGCCATTATAGTGCATATTATAATTTAATCAGTTTCCTAAGTACAACAATAATGTAATTTTTTTTATTTGCACGTTTATAGCAAATATATAGCTATAGTATTTTAATTGAACTTTGATAGTTTGATGGCAATAACAAGATGCAATTTTTCTAGATTCTCTAGCATCTAGAAAAAGTACTAACAAACGATTACCCTTTCCCTGTCTTCAATGGTATTTTATCAATAAAATATATATATCAGGATATTTTCAATTTAAATATGACCTATTTATTTTCATAATGATTTTATAATATGTGCTAACGAATAATTGATTGCAAGTACGTAGTTGACAAATTTAATACGATTTTAAACAACAAGAAACCCTCTAAAAGTTAGTTCAAATCAACTATAACGAAATTGTAATAATATTGATTTTTGAAAAATATATTTTGCTGGTATGATTGCAGCTTGCATGTTATTGCATAAGTTGTATTATTACTTATAATAAAACATATATTATAATACATAGATATATAATGCTTAATTTTGTCACAGAATAAATATAGGTAAATATAATTACAATTAAAACTAAAATACAAAATTGTACACAAATCGTTAAATTGTTGTCACTTATTTTTCCAAGAAGCAAAAATATTTATAATTTTTACATTATACGTAATTTTTGGGCGCATAACGTAGTTAGGTATATAACTGTTGATTTAAATAGTTAATATTTTGTACATATTTATTGATATTGTGGTGATAATATGAGTATAATTTATACTAAACGTATCATCAAAAATTGCTTAATAATATGTTTCGTTTGTATTGGGTTACAATAAATTATTTTCATTTAGTTTTCTTCGAATAAGACTTTGCATTTACAAAATTTCTCCGAATTTTCGGAAAACGATTTTTACACTTACAACGAAGTTATATAATTTAGAATATAAAACGGTGTGTATAGTTTCTACGTCGTATATTGCATACAAATATACAATCTCCCGAGACCCCAAATCTATAAACGCGAGAAGCACATATACACCAACAACGATAATATGTACTATCGAGCACCTATATATACATAATGATATCACATACATTATACGATTGTGATGGCGGTGATCGTAAAAATAAATCTTAACAACAATAATATCACCTAAACGCATAATAGGTACGACGGATGACAATATAATAATAATAATAATAACAATAATGATTTATTATTGTGTGCTATATATTATACACGATCGAGTGACGTATATAGACATATAAGTACTCGGAGTACCGAAAGTCGGGCGGTGCGTAAAAATAGACGTAAACGAAAAAATTCGGCCGGCGATGGTCGACGAGAATTTCGGATTTTGGACAATTTCGAGCCGCCCCGCCGGTCCCCGCGCCGCGGGTCGCGGGCCGGCGGCGAGTAAGACTCGACGGATTCGGCAGCGCGACAACGACGACGGAGGGTCGCCGGCCCGAACCATATATGGCGGGCCGGCCGCGCGCAGGGCCGCCGAGCCGTGGCTGCGGTGGCGGCGACCACACCGGCGGCGCCCCGAAAATAGTGTTTTGTGCCCCCCGTCGCATAGCCATGTATGGGCGGCGGCTGTCGGTATTTTTGGATCGGTCCCGTTTATAAAACCGCCGGTACCGACCAGCAGAACGTTCATTAGCACATCCACAGCGGATCAGCAGTCACACACTAGCCGCAGACCCGCCGCAGTCGTACAGATTTCCTTCGTCGTAAACCGGTGAGTAGTATATAATGTAACAATATAACACAGAGTTTTTACATAGTAAAATTACTATATAGCCGCACACGAGAATATCATACACGATAACGATTATTCAACGGTTTCGCCGTGTGATCAGATCGACCAACCACAAAAAGAGAGAACAAAAAACCGCGAAATTATACGATCCCGCCAAGTCCGTTTACAGTTTTTCATAATATTATAATATTTAGGACTTTGAATATTATTTTTTCAAAAGAAAAAAAAACTTAAAAATAAGAAACAAGCTTTTTTTCTCGATTTTTCATACACTCGGGTTTTAAGCCAAATACTTTTATTTTTTCAAAGTTTTTCTTAATTTCATATTTTTTTTTTTTTATTTCCGTACAAACGGAGCGTTTCGACGTTTTTTTAAAGTCACCGCGACAGTTTTCAACGGGTCGTTCGATTTATTTTCTTTTCGTTATATTAAAATATATCACTATAATAATATTTACTGAAACGTTTTGTATTCTGCGTGCTTTCCCGTACCGATAAAGTATTACCCGTTTCGTCGTCTCGATCGTGATCGTAAGTTTATCGTTTTTGTGTATTTTTTTTCCAGGTTCAAAAACCCAAACCAGCAAAATGTGTGACGATGATGTAGCAGCTTTGGTAGTCGACAATGGCTCCGGTATGTGCAAGGCCGGTTTCGCCGGAGATGACGCACCCCGTGCCGTCTTCCCATCCATCGTCGGCAGACCCCGTCATCAAGTTAGTATAAGATAGTATTAAATACAATGATATTATTTCGGGAGATTTTCAAAAATTCGTCTGAAAAACTATAAAATTGCACTTTCCATATTTTTGAACGAATTTCGTAATACAAAAACAAACAGAACACAACTGTTCAATACTACCATAAGGCCCTCCCAGAATTCGTGACCATAAAAGGTAGCGTCCTGAAAATAGGACAGCGGTGCCCCGCCTTTCGAACTCGTCTGTAGGCCCTTCGCCAACCCGTCCGTCAGGGTAAAAATAAACACGCCGTATGTCGCCAGCTGCAGCCAACACTGTGCGGGAGCCAAAGGATTTAATTATACTATCGTTTTATATACATCAGATTTCAAACAAACCCTTCCACCCACCACCTCGTCGTCATCGCCGTCTAATAAAAATAGACAGCACTTATGCACTGCGTCTGGAAATACTTGGAGGGGGTCTGGAGCGTTACAAAAATAAACGATACGTCTCAGCTGGTCCAGTGCATACTGCAATATTGATCACGAGTTATAAACTTAGCTTTATCCGAGTATTCCGGATATTATTATATCACACTATGCCATTCCGTCGTAAAATCTATTCACTCACAACGTGCCAAGTTACAATTAATCAAAATTGTTTTCTTTCGGAAATTATAAATAAAACTCAACGATTAATTTACACGCGTTCAACGAAATAATTATTCACGAGAAATGCAATATCAATGTTCACATATTATTAATGATTTTAGTAGACACCAGAAAATTGAATAAATATACAATTACTGTTTTGATAATAAAATGTATTATACTTGAAATATATTATCCCGCATTCATTTCTATGGGTGGTTAGAGGGGGAGTATAGTATAGAATTTGTATTATTATAATGTTATTAGTAACGTCGAATTTCTATTAAAATACGATTTTCGAAATTTTATATTTTTTCCGGATTATGTACGATATTTATTTATAAATATTATTTTTTAACGATATCATTATGGAGTTCCGGCCCTTGTTAAGAGAAGTTTTTTTTATGAATCCTGTTATTATTATTTTCTCGGAGACGAACGGCTCGCCGTTATTATTATTTTTTTTGACCGGCCGTATGTTTCGTATTCTGACATATGGACTTATGTATTTTCTTAGGGAGTCATGGTCGGTATGGGACAAAAGGACAGCTACGTAGGTGATGAAGCCCAAAGCAAACGTGGTATCCTCACTTTGAAATACCCCATTGAACACGGAATCATCACCAACTGGGATGATATGGAGAAAATCTGGCATCACACTTTCTACAACGAATTGCGTGTTGCCCCAGAAGAGCACCCAATCCTGTTGACCGAAGCCCCATTGAACCCAAAGGCTAACCGTGAAAAGATGACCCAAATCATGTTTGAAACCTTCAACACACCCGCCATGTATGTTGCCATCCAAGCCGTACTCTCCTTGTACGCTTCCGGTCGTACCACCGGTATCGTTTTGGACTCTGGTGACGGTGTCTCCCACACAGTACCAATCTACGAAGGTTATGCATTGCCCCATGCCATCCTCCGTTTGGACTTGGCTGGTCGTGACTTGACCGACTACTTGATGAAGATCTTAACCGAGAGAGGTTACAGCTTCACCACCACCGGTACGTATTTTATTACCACCCGTTTCCACGTGAGTTAAAATCTCTACTTATATCTAACGACATTTCATGATTATAGCTGAACGAGAAATCGTCCGTGATATCAAGGAAAAATTGTGCTATGTCGCTTTGGACTTCGAACAGGAAATGGCCACTGCTGCCGCTTCCACCTCATTGGAGAAATCCTATGAATTACCTGACGGACAGGTCATCACCATCGGAAACGAACGTTTCCGTTGCCCAGAAGCCTTGTTCCAACCTTCATTCTTGGGAATGGAATCTTGCGGTATCCACGAAACCGTATACAACTCCATCATGAAGTGCGATGTTGACATCAGGAAGGACTTGTACGCCAACACTGTACTTTCCGGAGGTACCACCATGTACCCAGGTATCGCCGACAGAATGCAAAAGGAAATCACCGCTTTGGCCCCAAGCACAATCAAAATCAAGATCATTGCCCCACCAGAACGTAAATACTCCGTATGGATCGGTGGTTCCATCTTGGCTTCTCTGTCCACCTTCCAACAGATGTGGATCTCCAAACAAGAATACGACGAATCCGGCCCAGGCATTGTCCACCGTAAATGCTTCTAAGTCATCACCTCCCACAAACATACAAAATCAAAATTACAATCACGCTTTATGTTCATTTATACTGAAGAAAACCTATGTGTTTTTTCTTTTTGTACATATCGAGACGATTTTTGCGTCGTTTTACACGGGGATAAAATAACAGTTCGACTTTTGAAATAAAAAAAATGTATTTATTAGCGCGTTAATCGTTTCGAAATAAACGTTTCTATACTAATTGTTGTTGAACTTTTATCACACCATTTATATCCTTCATTATCATTAAATGAAAAACATCAACTGCATTACAGCACATTTAAAACAATTTATATAAGTTTACTATTTTTATTCTATAATAGTAGAATAACTTGATAAGAACGCAATGGTATATTAAATAACAGAAGGTGTCTACTCGTGAAATAAATTATATCACTTACATATTATATTATAATATAATATTTATCTATACTTATAAAAATATTATGGTAACATTTCGTCAAATACGAAATTAATTGATTGGTTAAAATACACAAATAAAAAAATCAGTGGGAACCTAATGGAATTTAATTAATTTAAATATAATACATAATATACTAACTTAATAATAAATATTAAGGTTCATTACAAATAAATTAAAAAAAGATATTATGACTGACAACATTTTTGTCAACAAATTATTAGATAAATAATACTTAAGGACGACTTGGTAAAAAAAGCATTAACAGCTAGTATTATCTATTTATCAAACTGCATGAAGATATTTTGAAATTAGGACAAGTTTACTCGACCGTTCGAAATATTTTAACAGATAATTTATTTTGATCAGATCAAAATGATAAAAATTTAAAAATATCACACACTGATGGGTTCTAAAGAGGTGGTTGCCAAATAAGGTAAACTTGACTTCTATTAATAATTTTAATACTGATATTTATTTCTGAACGTCATCACTCATCACCTATGATATACAATGTACAATTTAAATATGCTTAACAATTTGATGTATCGTCGAATAGTTTTAAAAGTTAAAACGAATTTATTCACTATAGTACAATACTTATACGTTTTATAATAATATTGCAATGTTTATAATTTATAAAACAATTTTAATATAAGCTAGTATTACTATAAACCCATTGAATCCACTTAATATCAAATATCTATCAGCTTTAGTACCTAAAGGTTCTATAAAACAAAAGACTAAATAATACTTGAGGTATGATAAAGTTATAAAATATTTATCTATTTAGAGTATTAAGAGGTAGCCCCGTTGCTCGATAAAATTTAGAAAAGTCTAATTTCATTTATAATATTATTGTTTTGTTAAGTACCCATATGTAAACATACTTATTCGGATTAAAACTTATGTTTTTTATTAAGAAAATTGTTCTTACTATTTTTAAATTGAATATAATTTTATTTTTAAACTTGTCTTCTTAACTAGCATTGGTTTAATCACGTATTTACACATCGCCCACAATATGATTACATGATAGTATATTTGTATATACTTTAAGTAGGTAAATCAAATATTTTTTTCGATTTTACACACGTATATAATGTGCGTTCATTAACTTTACAAAGTCATGTATGAGATTTGATTTTAATGGAATCAATAGTATGAGTAGTGACTAGTGGAGTATAGATAAATATACATTTAGATTATGATTATATTATGTATAATTGTGGTCAGGGGCAGACTGGGCTGCTACGCTAGTGCAGTGTATCCCGAATTTTTCAACTTTTCAAATTTTCTTTACGTAAAATTATAAAGAAAATTTTTTTTAAAAAAAAATGAGCCCAATCGGTCCATCTATTTTCAAGTTATGCGTTTACCAACGAACTGCATTTTATTTTAATGTACATAGATAGATTGCTCTATGATCTTAATGTAAATTATTATAAACAACTGTATTCCTTACTATAGATAACGCACTGCATTTACCTAGTTTATTAATTTATGATTTATAACTAATAAAATCAATAGTTCTACAAATTATATACACTATAAACTATTATTTTTAGTCACCACACAGTACAGAATATTGTGTAGAATGAAATCTAGTCTTTTTTTCGATGCAAAAATTTTTTAATACCTTGATTATTTTATCAACGTGTTAATTTATTATTTGTCATATAAATTTAATAGGTATGATGGAAAGAAACCAAAGAGTGAAGTTGAAAATTTTCACTTAAAAAAACTGATATAAATTTTCAGGTTATTATCAATGATCTTAAATAAAAAAAATATCATAAGTTTGTAACAACTTTACAAGTACCTTATTATTTTTGTTTATAAATGTATGTTTATATCCTCATATTATTTATTTATTAAATAGTAGTTTAAAAACTCTCGTCATAGATTATTTTTAGAAGCATTACTAGCTGCAGTAGTAAAAAATGTTCATCTTTCAATAAATATATATCCAATTTAAGGAGAGTCAAACGTAAATCGGGTTATAAAAAAGTACAAACATATTTTACTTATATGACAAATTTAAAAACAAAAAAATTAGAAGGTAAAATATTTTTGTATGTTGTTGGTTATTTGTGCATTAGAAGCCAATTTTTATTTTTGCAAAACAATGAGATGATTAGGTCCTACTCCACTTCTGATTATGATTACTAATATTTTTAGTTATTTCTAAAAACTCACGATACTTGTACATTGTAATTTCATTATTTCATTTTGTTGTATTAAAGTCAAAATATTTACAAAGTTAATAAAATATGATAATTATTGTAACTATTTTGCATCATAGTTCGCAATAAATATATTGTTTTTCCACGTGATAACCACGAACGCCTACTCATGTTAAAATCGTATTGATTCCGACTAATTATCCGCATAAAGGTGCATTTACATATTCATACTTTTCTTAAATCAATAATTATATCGAATTATGTCCATAATAGAGTAGAGAAATATTAATGATTATCTCAACCAATTATAAATTATAAAATATAATATCATATTAAATAACTGATATTAGGTGAGAGTTCGTTTTCACCACATACTGTTTGATCTGTTTAGTTCCATGGACGAGAATCCGGACAAAGTCTCCTGCGAGTCTTTCTATAGGTTTGCAATCGCTGAGACTATAGAGTTCAAATGGCAACGTACATTGGACACACATAATGATTGTTAGAACAATCGAAAAAAATATTACAAAATATTATATTCATCTAGTTATTTCTGCTTGGCTGAATTCGAAAATCATATAATCTATATGACAAATTAAAACCAACTTCTATGTTTGAAAAAAAAAGGTATTCCGCAAACCCTCTCTATACCGGTTAAACCACTAAAACACGTAAAAAGCAAAATTACAAAAACTTTTTAAGAACTTTGAACAAATGTATAGCTATATTTTTTAAATTTGTTCCGCGAATTTTATTTTTCATCATACAGGGCTAAAAAATAAGGTCTTCGGTAATTACTTATACACTAGCTATAGTGTACGCATAATCTATTTACTATATACTTTAACTAATTGTGGTATATGCGTACACGTAAGGTGATATACTGTATCGCAGATACATCATATTATGCCACATATTAGACTGTAGGTAGTAAGTATGAACTATTAACGTACTAACGTACCTACGAAAATATTATTATGATAAAAAAGATTAATAAAATACGACTTTTTCTAAAAAAATATACTCTCTCGTGATCGGTTCAAGACACCTACGACCTGTGCGTAGATATTATTATTATTATTATTTTTTAGTATATTAAAGGAAAAAAAATTCGCTTTTTAAAGAAAAAAATACGTTATGATTAGAAAAAAATTATTATTAGGTTAGTGTATAGTACTATAGTGTATACATTAACTGGTTAACACGAGCCAATTGTTACACTATTAAAAACTGATATTGACGAATACACGAGTAGAGTAGGTAGGTATCTTACGAGCGGTATAAATGGACTATTTATAACAATCGACTTTATGAGGCCTCGTTGGGGAATACTTTTACATACCACGAAAACTTATTCAAAACATTTATATATATGTATACATACTTTCAGTACATGCATGTGTACAGTTCGATATTACAAAATCGTTTTTTAAATAAACGTTTCAAAAAAAATTTAAATCGATTTCCAAAACAATATTACTTTTAGATATATGAAAATAATTAATGTTTATTGTAATTTTAATTTTAGGTGCTTCTCGAATTATAGCTGGAACAACGTAATAAAGTAAAATTAACGCGTATTTAAAATATACATATTTTATTATGTAAAATTATAAATCCTTATTCTTTACCTATAAATTTATATTACATAATAATATACATATTATACACACAATATAAATGGTGTTTACTATAAATTGTCATGAGAAATATTACATAACACAAGAATGTACCATTAAAACGTTGCCATAGATAAACCGACCGTTATGTTTTTTCAGGGAATATTTTATACTTCTTATTAAGTTAATTTTTGGTTCTTTAACAATAGTTAGTAAAATATTAAACATATACAATTCAATTTAAACGTTAATGATTATTTAGAATAGGCGGTATAGGTATAACTACTTATTATGTTTGTTTTAGAAATGTAATCTAATTATTTTTGAAGAATATTTATCTTATGATATTAGTTCAATGTTATAATTCGTATTGATACAGAGATAAAAATGTATTAAGACATTTAGAAATATACGTAAAAAAAATAACACTATGGGTATACCGTTTATATATAATAGTTAGTAAGTATGACCTATGTATACATCATTGAGCACCTATGACCAATAGTATGTATATTTTTTGTAATTCAAACAAAAGGTTGTAATACGTAATTGACCTTTTGTCCCGGAAAGAGTCTGAGGTGAATCATATCTACTATAATATTGTAATATATATTGTTTGAAGAATTTAAATTATAAATCAAAATTTTCATTTCTTCGTGCTAATATTGAATCACAACCGTATGATATCAACTATTTAGAATTTTTGGTATGTGAATTATTTTTTTTAACAATAAACTAATTCAACTTTTTATAGAAAGCAATTTTTCAACGAAATCTTTGTGATTGATGTATTATTTATATTGTATTTAAATTAGAAAAAAGAAAACTGTTACTAAAATTAAGAAAACTTTTTTCTAGATTTTTAAAATAATATTCATGCAAGTATATAAATAATGGTTTCGTGGTCTGTCAATGATAATGGAAAAAAAACTGTAAAAATTAATTTTAATTAATTACATTAATTTATCGATTAAAAGCTTAAAAAAATATAATCTAATATATTTATATAATAAAATAATATCGGTATTTTACTTTTAATGGTATACAGTATATAGATTTCACATAAATAATTTATCGCTCCAAGAACGATAATCTGTAATAATACTGTAATCTGAGGTACTTATATTATAACGCGTGTTAGTTATAAGTGCGAAATAAAACCGTTTCGCAGGTATAGGTATAGTTATTAATGTGTTATATCGTCTCGAAGTAATGGACTATATATATAGTTTTCCGTTGGACTATGTCAGGAATGAAATAAAAAATATATTGAATATGTTTTTTAAAATGTTAAAATTAAGTCGCACACTCGTAATCCGAGAGCATCTACAACCATTATAGCGTAAAATGTAAATATATATAATGCAATGTGTACAAACTGTGTAATATACCACGAGCCTTGTTATCGTCTAAATAAAGCTTGTACACGTTGGCATTTTGTCATTGATACAGACCGTGTTTGCACCGACGTACGCGTAGTGCCGTATTTATTATTATATGATTATAGTTTATACATCATATTATTATTTATTTATGACATATACAGGACGAGAAAAAAAGCAGGACCCGCGCACTTGCAGGATAACACGTGCGGCGCGGCGGACATGCTGTTTACTATTAATTTATTATGGTTTTGAAATGGCGTGGCTGCACGAGTTTTCGAATTGTGTGTGTATTATCCAATGCAATATTTAACGAATAATTATTAAAATTACGATAATGACGAGCGAAAATGATAATCACGGATGCTAGAAGACTGTCCACACCTTGTCGCGTCCTATTCGTTAATTAAAACACATTAATTCGAATTATCGCCGCGTAACGTTATTTACGAATTATTCAGCATACACACTAAAATAATATCATGTATAGGTTAGCCAGGTTAGGCCTATTGATATACGGATGCGGAGCCGGTCAATATTTTACTGTGTGTAAACTCTATTAATTAGTGTCGTACCCGTGGCCCAGCGCTCATTAAATTATAAGTTTAAAGTTAAATGGTTCACCTATACGGCTAAAACGACGTTTTTGATTATCATAATATGCAAATAACATGTATCGTATTCGAACAGTTTTATAGTCGTGGATTGGCTTCGTTTCCCGCACTCGAATGTTGACACACTCTAGGCAAAAGGTAATTTTGCTTTAATCCACACATGTGCATTAGAAACCGAAAAAGCATCGCATAAGTATTATGTTATTAAATGAAAACCTACTGGCTATTCTACCGTCTACCTACGCCATCATAATATTATAATTTATAATATTCGAACACTCTCAAATTTGTCTATGTATAAAATATAATAAAACAATCACGTAAACTCACGTCAATCTTTGTCACTTTATGAAAACATAATGTTGGTATATTGTATTTATACTTTTTACTACCTTAAGTGTTTAACACGTTTACGTTATTTTCGTTCATAAAAGTCAATTTCGAAAATATAGAATCATAGTTCGACTGTACTACCATAATTATAATGTATGAAATTTAAATACCTATTCCATTATAATAGTTTATAATCAATTATAATAACGGAATAGCACACTACATCTAGTACAGTTATAATGTAATTAAGTATTAAATATATTAAGGAGTGGTAGATTTTGCGAGAAAAATATTTTTTAAAAAATGATTGATAGCAATAACGAGGGGAGGGTGATAGTTTAAACTGTACTTTATTATTTTACAAGAGGACGCCTCACATTGTTATGTCTGTCCATCGTACGGGCCACATGTCTGATTTACTTTATGAAAAAACCAACGCTGTGGGCCCTGAATCAATATAATAGTTAATTAAACTGTTATTAAACTAAAAAATGAGAATATTATCTGCAATAAAGCGTTGAGTTTGATATCTCAATTTCACAATGATTAATACAAAGTGTAAGAAACAATATTTTAGTATGCATAGGAGCTTCATTCAATATCGAATTACACTCAACGTTACAATGTGTAGACTATAGATAATATTCAAATAGGTAATTAAATTGTATAATAGGTCATTTTAACTATAATATTGATTGTTGACCTAGAGACCAAGGTTTTGGTCCTACAAAAAGTTAATTTGCAATGTTTTAACTTTTTTAAAATCTACGATAAAAAATTAATGCAGAACGCCTATTCATAATACTTCACAAATTGTTAATAACAATAATGTTTAAATCAAATATATATATGATAAGCAATCAATAAATATTAAATATGTTGTAGAAAAAAATTCAAATATATTTACAAAACATTTAACACAGATATTTGTTTAATTGATTTGTTACGTTTTTTTTTTTTTATAATAAAGTTAATATTTTATATTTTATTCGCTTACCAAAAAAGTATTTTGTGTAGCCATGTAGGTACTTAAAGCTATCGAAAATTTAAACTAAAAGCTATTATGTCTATTTTTTGTGACGTTTTTCTTAGATAATAATTATATATTATCAACAATGTTATTTCAGTTAAAATATAAATCATGTAACATCATTTTATTACACCTAATTTAAATTAAATAGAATTTCAGTATTGTAAATTTAATTTATTATGATATATAAGATAATTAAGCTATCAAAAAACTATTGTATATTTAAATTTACTATATAAGTTAATAACGACGAATCATGTATATTTTTGTGGCTTTTTATATTTGTATTTAATGTATAAAGGAATATAATTTATGAAGGTATATAGTATAACTTAGAAACACGATATGCATAGTTTACAATTATTGATCGCAGTATGAGTTTTTTGCGTGTCGTCAAGAAAAGTACCTATCAAATTGATCTTTGAGGTTAATTCATTAGTCATTACCTAATGTCCAAATGACATTTAAATTTAAGTAAATTATAGTTTAAAAATATTATTTCTGTTTATTTAATCATCAATATTTATTTAAAAATATACTTAATTTAAAAAATATTTTACTATGTAATGATTTTTTTTATATTTAATATCTATTTTAAAATGGCTATAATTACCGAAACCATTAAAAAATAAACTAATATAATTTGCTATATTTTATAATGAAATAAAAATTCTTCATAAAAACAAATTACTACATAAACATTAACAAAAAGGTAATCTACCCACCTCAAAGCATAATCAAATATGTAAAGACCAAAAAGCCAATTACAATATAATTTTGTTAATTAATTAATTAAGGTGATTTATAAGTTAATAACATTGCTGAAATAGTTTTAATAAAAATTCACTATCTTAAACAACATTGATCACAATGATCACACTCTATAAGCATGCTAATGTGTTTCTTGTTTGTATGTGTAGACAGTATATAATGAATCTAAAAAAAAAAATAATATAACCAATAATAGTTAATATTATATCTTTATCAAATGCTATATTATGCTAAAAATGACATTCTTGAAATGTTAAGCATATTTACTCATCTAAATAACACGTGATGATAAATACCATAGATGCGAATACGATAAAAATGTACCTACATAATAGAAGAAGATTTAATTAACTAATAGTAATAATAAACTGATGATAGTTACCTACTTCTAATAGGGATTTCATAAAATTTAATCGATAGTAGTATAGGTGTACTTATATTTCGTATAAAAAATGCCATCAAATCATCTTCCATTTATATTAACTGGATTTTGTTAATAATCCGTCGTCTTTAAGATTGGTGCGCTCATATTTTTATAAAATAAAAAAATGGTCGGCACGGTGATTAATTACAGTGTTAATTATGGCAATCTACAGTAAAATAAGTTCAGTCATGAATAAAATATACAAATTAAAAAATATCTACTGTCTTATTATAATGTGCGTTAGATAATAGGTATTAACAAAAACAAAAAGTATATAACACATGAATAAAAAGAAAAAAATCACGACGGGTCTAATGGCCCAAGTTCACGGGCCTTTCCTGGGACCAACCTTTAATCAACTGCCTAATCTAAATAAACATGCTACGTGTGGTTTTATTTATTACGTAAACCGTATTATAAATTATATTATTTTTTGTCTAAAAAACATCAAATAATATTTTGTTGTTTTCATACATAATATTTACTTATGTACATTGAAATTTTATCAAAACCAACACATTCGTCATTGCTTACGAATTATAATACAGGCTACCATCCACAGAATATAAAGGTATTGTTATACAACACATTATGATGTATTGTTTGGTTGAATACGGATATAAGCCGCGTGCACAGTATATTGTATTCACATTTATTTTTTTAATCACTCATTTCGATTACAAATACAAAATTTTCATTTAAATCTTCTATACTCAATACTGCTACAGTGTTATCACAAGTCTTCGTATAAAAAATAACATAATGCGTCCCCTAGTTTATAAAATTCTATTCTAGTTATATTGTATTCTTAAGTATATTTTAAAGTAAATCTTACAAAAACAAATTTCATAGATAGTATAGAAATGTTTGCAGTGTTTATATATTTTATAGGTTACACCTTGGGAAATAATAACATAATGGTATTTGACATTTGTTACCTTATGCTCAATAAATGATAGTAGAATTAACAACTAAGGAAAATATATTAAATAAATTGTTAATTGTAACCCACATCACGAGTAGTCCTTGAAAAAATTTATTATATTTTGATTATTAATAATATTTTATCATATACTTTATAATCTTAATATTTAATATTAAATAATATTTAGTGTTATTGTTTGCTAATATTTTTAAAAAATATTTTAGTATTTGGGAACTTGATATTTAAAAGTATAAGTAAAAATACTTGTATATTATTAATAATGAAATAGCAATATCTATCGAAACTTTTACTTATTATACCAGATTAGAATATTCAATGGAAAATGTATTAAAAAATTCTTCACTTTAAATAATTATTACTTGATATATTTTAATGTACCTGTATTTTTATAAAATATTATGAGTGTAAAATAAACAAAAACACCTTTATATATCAAAATAAATATACTTTGCTAACTCTTTTATATTTTAAGTTCTGAGCGGAACAATGAATTATTGATTTTACAATTACGTGTGTGTGTTTTTAGGTGGGACCGTTTGTATAATATAAAAAAAGTGCTTTGATCTTCAACTTTTTTGGGGTTGTCAGGTAGTAAATTGGATTTGTTTAGTACTTAGGGACGAAAAAGTTAAAAGTAAAAATTCCCAATATTTTTCAAAATATTCGGGTAACACAAAGAACTGTATATAGAACTAGTAACTCAATTTGAATAGCTAAGGCTATTCAATAAAAATGTAATACAAAGTTTCTTATGAGTTTGTTATGCTGTAACAAAAAAATCCTAAAAATTATTTGAACATAGTTTATTTTAATATGTTTGTGTATGCGATGTAAGATGAATCGATAAATATTGATCTTTTATAAAAGAATGTAATAAATTATTATTTACAGTTATTTTTTGTATACCTAATTTCCTAGAATCTATATTTTATGAGTTTACATTTGTTTTATTGGCATTAAATTAATTTTATCTTTTATTATTATTTCGCACATTTACTAAGTATCGATTTCGTGTAGCATCTATACAGAGCGCTGATCGTATTGATAGTATTCTGTGTTGTAACTCTATAGAAAATCATAAAATCACGGTGATCCACTCTGTATATAACTCATTAATCACGTGTTGTTTAGATGTGTTTACATCGTTTTATGCACACATGTAGTTGTGTCAAACATCAATCAGTACATAATTAATTTGATTAGCGAATTAGACAATAGATCGTAAACTATTTTATTTTTTACTCACAATTAATATTACATACCTATAGAATAAAGAAATCGAAAACATTACATGCTCGTAGAGTGTGCTTTACTTTACATAGATACTCAATATACTACACTTATAGTTTATTGTTATATTAATAACTACATCACGTGTATCCATCTCACGATCGCACAGATATTATTTTATCTGTACCGTAAATGTTATTCTAAAAGTACAAAGTGATAATTTCTGAGTGACTCTGTCACCGTCTCACCACTTAAAGATTTTCAAAATATTTTTCTTTATATAAATATCTTTTCATCCAAGTCATAATATATATTATAAATATTCGCTTTACTAATAAAAAAGATGATTTTTTTCCCCGTTGTATTAATAGTATAATTATATGTACCTTAGTGCTTATACTTGTTATGTGAAATTGGATACGTAAATAAAAATAACGATTTTTTCTTTAACGGTATTAGTTATTTTGTTGTAATAGGTAAATAAAATATTAATTGTTAGGAACTTAAATCTTTTGTAATAACGTATATTATTATTTTCTATACATAATACATTGTTAACACTAAATGACACATTGAAATTAATTTTAAGTTACTTATATTTCGAATCTGTGGTAAAACATCGGTATTCACTCTGTTTTATGGTACGTAGTATTGATTTTAAGTGTAAGTGTAATGTTATTACTTAATAAATACTTCAAATCATTATTAGTTTTACCAGTTTTACGTAGTACCTACTTAGTAAAGTATCTACCCTGACTTGTTGCTGTGGTTTAACGTGGAATTTAATGTTGTGTTAATAACTATCAAAATTTTAGACAACCAAATGTTCTATAATATTATGTGATTTTCCTTTAGGTGGCTGTTGTTTATAATCACAATAATCCGTTATTGATATTGCCGTTTGAAAAAAAAAGTCATGAGAAATTTATAATCATATTTTTTTTATTTTAAAATTGGTTTTGTTTACTCATAAGAATTTATAGGACACTTAAGCATTATTATGAAGACGTATTAATAATATAAATTACAATTTAGCTATTTTCCTATAACTACTAAGAAATGAAGACACGGGACGCACTCAGTTAAAAGAAAAGGACGTCCCCTTAAAATATTGCAAGATGTTTACACAGTACCCTAAACAATGCACAATAATATTTTATATACCTATATATATATACACACACAGGGTGTCCAGTGAGGATTTACCTCATTTCGATATCTCCTGAAATAATATAAATATCATAATTATGGTTTTTTAATAAGATTCGCAGGGAAAAGGACTACAAATATTTAACGTTTTAACTTATTTTAAAGTTTTGGTAAAAAGTTAAAAAAATATTTTTTTTATTTAATTATTTTCAAAAAAATTGAAGATAGACATTTTGTAAATATTCTGAAAATATTGACGTTTTAACATTTTAATTTCATTAATCTCCTGATTTTTAATATTTTTTCTAGTTTCGAAAAAAACTGTGAATTATTTAGTACGATAGTGGTGTTGTTGTATCAAACATATGGCCCACGTACTCGTACGGCCGGCGAACGCTTTCAATGTAACTCGTAATACAATTCTCAGTTTTTCTCAAAACTAGAAAAAATATTAATGCATTATACGTTATACTTTTATTATATATATTATTTTGTACTAAAATTTGTAATGCTGCAATTTACGCGATTATTTTACAATAGCTTATATACTTACTGACATCATTATAAACATAATTCTCAAATATTATCTTATACATATTTTGTCACAGGGGCGTGAAACCCGTGAATATTGTATTAATATGTAACCTGCATAACGTGACTATACATTCCTCTTTTGAGCTTTGTGTCCCGCTGTCCCTAAAGGACTAAAGAACCCATAAATGTCCTGCTCTGAAAAATATTCACAACTAAAAACATAAAGTATACTATACACGTATACTGTATAGTGAACACTGATATACTTATTATATATTTTTTTACTGTAAACAATGTAAACTCTCATAGGTATAGGGCACGGATGTTGTAGTACTAAAAAACTAATAAAATGTATTGCAATATTGCACTAAAATATACCATAATACTTAAAATATTAAAAATTGTATTAAAAATAACAACGTTTTGTTATAATAAATTTAGGTTTATTTTTATTTATCATTAATTCATTAACTTATTGTATACGTTATATATCACTGACTCATTAGTAAAAAAATAATAAATAATATATATTGCTTAAAATATATTGTTGCATTGAACCGTAAATTATTTTTGTGTTAAATGTATAATCTTATCTGTACGCATTGCAAATACAAAAATCGCAGTATAACGAAACAGATACGGCTCTAAAATTAATCAAACTATCGTTTCGACTATACATATACAATAATATCAATAGACAATAAGTCATTTAAACTGCAATATACATCAATACATTATATACTTCAGAATTAAAGCAATTCGACAATTTTATTTCATGAAATTTTTATAAAACCGTTTAAAAAGTATTAAAAAAGTAAAATTATGAAAAAAAACTTAAAAAATTGTTAATTTTTTTTTATAAATAAGAATTCTATAAAATTGCAATAAAAATCCAAAAATTCCAAAAATTGCAGAAAATTGCACAACTTTTAGATTTTAGTTCGTACTTGTATGTACGTATAATATACTTATTCGTACAATTGTTCAAAATATAAATTATTTAACGGAAAAATTGGTTCAGATCCATATGATATAATGAATTTGTTCGACCGGCTTATCGCTGACTACGATTAAGCGGTTATATTAAGTGCGATGCCCAACTTTTTTTCCTCAGCGGGCCACATTGGTAAACAATTATCTTCGAGCGAGCCACCAAGTATAAAAGAACAAATAATTTCAATCTTAATCTAAGAATACAATTTGTAACAGCCCACATAAAATTTCTTCGTGGGTTAGGCATCACTGGGCTATAACGTACTCTGCCACAGCCTTCGGGCCAATCAGTCGGCCTAAAAGATTGTACAGTTTAAGCAAACAAACCTTCTGCTACATCCGTGCGCACGCATATGATGTCGTGATAATGCGTACGAAATGTAAAAGGATACTCGTTCTGCTGGAATTTCGTCAAATTGTGTATCTCTATGGCTCGATGACTTTATTAATAATAAAATAAGGAGGTACACGCACAGACGACGATGCAAAAACTGTTTGAAATGTTTGAAAATCAGTTTTCGCATGTGGTGTTGAAAAAACGATTGGTGATTACTGTTTCATTCACTCCGACAACGGCGACAGTGGAAAGTAATTTTGTGACTACTCATTCGCAAGTATCATTAACGAAAAGTATAACTCGACACCGGTTTATATTGTAAACCAAATTTACCAAATTTAATCTTCAGCTGAGGCGAAACTGTTAAAAAATCTATATAATATCGTGGTGATAAATTTTATACCGCGACCGTCGTACTGCAATATATTTTTCGTAGGTCAGTATTGATAGGAAACAGTGGCTGTCACCGGCTGATGACCGATTTCCACGCGTTCTCGGTGCAATCCCAATAACAATCCGATTCTTAATGAAATCGTTTTCACGCACTATTGCGTACCGACAAAACGTGTCTTGCATTGGTTTACCATATATAGTACATTCCGGCGTTGGGCAAGTTGTTTTACTCATTACTCAAGCACAATTTATTGTAATGAAATTATTTTAATTTATTTAAAAATAAATTTATTAGTTTCAACATAGAGTTTTTACTTAGTGAAGTGAGTGGTTCAGTAGAATTTTTTTTTAAGTCCTTATAAGAACTGTACAGACTCCATGGGTATGTTTATTAAACATATCCTATTTCCTCACTCAAATTTGGAGTCACGCGCTGGGTTTATAATTTTATGTGATTAAAACATGTTCTGTAGTGCGCTCATATATATAAAAAAAAAAAAATTGGTGAATGGATGAGTGGGTTCATTCTTATGACCGAAATATCCATTTAAACTTGAGAATAATAAATGAATGGGGACTTTCTTACTTGTGACAACCAAATTAAATAATAATAAGTATTAAACTGTTTTTTTTCTTTAGTGTAACTCATAGCAACCAAAAATAAGCAAAAAATTTCAATTTAAGTATTTTAAGATAAAATACACGTGTGATTCATTTTATATAGGGCTTAAATTTCAAGATGCAAAATATATCGATGACACGGGTCCTAACGAATTTATTGGTATGGACCTATTTCAGTAAAATAGGTTCAGTAGTTTCAAAGATTAACTGCTGACAAAAACTATTAATTTCACATTGATATGGTTACTGAGAATACGACATAATATCTTTAAAATGAATTGTTTTATCTAAAATGTACGTTTACGTTGATTAGGGGTAGAAAAATTGGCACTAGCGGAACGAAAATTCTACGGCAGCCCTTGTATTTCACATTCTTCTTTTTTCTTTCAACACGATCATCATCGCCATCATTAAATATGATAATATGTTCTTCTTGTCAAATCGTAATTATTAATGTATAACCTTTCGAGGAAATCATATATAATATACTTTATATCAATACGCGTACACGTTTTCTATGGTTTTTGAGGGTGACTCGCGGTGTAGCCCTTCTGCGGGTTACACCTACACAGTGCACATTCACATAGCAACTGTTTTAAGCACACTTTGTTGTCGCCGACACCGAAGACGGTCACACATAGTCGCGGTCAACGTCTTCGGTATCGATTGTATCAACCGCTGTAGCAGTCGTCAGCGGCAACAGTTGTCGATGGCCACGTTACGCACACGTGCGCGGTCCGTGATCTACGCCGACGACGATCACAGGTAAAGTATAACAATCGGGAGGCCGCTCTTATCGCTCAAACACTTGTACGCGCACACATAAGCCCAAATAAACGCGCGTAATATCAGTGCTGTGACCGCCATCCCCGCCAAAGCGGCCCCGGGGGATCGCGAAATGACGGTGGCGGGGGAAACGCCACTGCGTGCGCTCTACCGTCTTCGCCGCGTCTGTCGTTCGCGTTATCATTATTATTAGTAGTGTTATCATCATCATCATCATCATCATCATCATCAATCATCACCATCAGCATCACCATCACCGTCGTTATATAGCCCCAAACGGTGGTGCCGGGGGACCGCTGATAACCGGAACGATTTTTCCGCCAGACGTTTGCCGTCGCGGCCGATCGCATTCGCGCGCAGCGTTTCAAAGCATTCAATAACGATCGACGACGAAGACTGCTACAATAAAGGCGCGCGTACAAGGAGAAGTATATTCATTTGGATACGCGACGACGATAGTTCGTTATAAGCGGCTGCCCGGGGATCCTGTATATCGACTTCTGCTGCTACGACTTCCGAAGTCTAAAAAAATAAATCGAGTGATCTCGCACCGAAATGGGATTCTTCAAAGGTAAGTCTGCAGACCCATGATAGTTGTTACGAAAATTATAACGCCTATATATTATTGTGTGGATATTATTTTACGTGTCTTGCCACTCACTCGACGGGTTTGTTTGTTCGTTTCTGTCATAAAACATATATTAAATGTTAATAGAGGTTTTTAATTTCTATTGTTTTGATTTTGATAATCACGATCTAAAGGAAAACCTACGTATTATTAAGTATAGTATATGAAAAAATATAGACTTCCACGGTTAGTGGTGTGTATTGGAAAGGTTGTTGTGGGTCTTCATAATGGACTATTAGTATCTAATTTTCTAAGATTTTTAGTTGAATACACATTTTTAGTATTATTATAATATAATATAATTTAGTAAATGTATTCTATATACCTGCTAGCCATTAATCTTAAATTTTGAATTCACTAAAACTTGACTGGGGATAAATTACACGTTCGACGAGGGAGCTCATGTCTTCTATACACGCCCAAGTCCAGAGCCTGGTTATGAAAAAATATAACAATAATATTATTAAACACGTAATTCATACTATGATACAACATATTATAGTACAATAACATAGTTTTATAGCCTCCTCGCCGATAGCTTTGGATTTATAAGCAAATGTCTATATTGACTATTTAGCTTACAATAATCCATGTATATTTGCGAGATAATCAGTATTAATTAGTTCAAATATAATGAATTTATCATCGTTCATCAATATGCATGGCTATACTAATTACAAGTACATCGATGTAGAATAAAAATATTTCGTAATTAAAATATACCATATTTTATTTCCGTATCTGTATTTCAATCAACACATATTTCATTTGGTAAAACGTATATTTTATAGTTATATATAGTCAGGTCCAATATTCGTTAAACGCGCCTATATCATTGTTATTGTTAGCTTTATAACCGTTCTTTTTCAATTTGCAAACAGCAGATAAATAGATAGAACGTTTAATATTATTATGTTGCTATTAACTTTTAACATTTCCCTTGATCAGCTGTGAAATTGCGATAGACCTTGGTACTGTTTTGATACGAAACGTTAGTACACGTATTATTTATGCGCGCATTATATATACGTCTATATACATAGACATAATAGACTACAATTATACTTTTAGGTCATAAACAATAAACAAAGTAATAATTATTAATATCATGATATGATATTGTTTTTTTTATGTTGTAAAAAAATAATAATGAAACCGGAACATCGAGTGTTTAGCAATATTATTATGATGTTTACTCCAAAACATTATGTCTTGTAAAAGATTATTATGTATATATTGTATATAATATATATATATATATTAAATAGCTGATATATCTAAACCTACTACGCATACACTAAACATTATAAATATTATACACACGAGCTGCAAAATATTTTAATTTCGAATACTTATAATTCTCCAAATTGTTTCAACGTTAATTAACGAAAATATATTTATTGTTCGGACAACCAACGAATTTCGACTGATGATTTATAATTTGACCTTATAATAATGTAATGCACACAGGTAGGTATAGTTTGTAGTAGGTATAAATAGGTATACTTATAAATGCATTTTTTCTTTCGAACATTAACATCTCATTAATTGCATATAGTTAATATATTATACAGGTACATAAAAATATAAAAACACATATTGTCCTATATACACATAATACGAGTAAATATATCTAAACTGTTCTAATGACATCATTAGAACACAGGTTACCCGTGTTTTTGAAATAATTTCTGATTACAGCAAGTTATTCTATAGCGGTTTTAGAATAAACGTACGTATTGTAAATTATGTTTCATTTTCATATTCATTTAGTCCAGTATAATAATTAATATTTAAACGCGTTGATTTGTGACATATGTGCGTGGATTGAGTATTTGAGTATATTGTTAGTTTGGACTGTTTGGAGAGTTGAAGTAATAAACATTAACCACATTACATGTATTTCATATTTCAGTAATGATAGCTAGATGATATTATTATATTAAAACTTAAAAACCTCTAAATACTATTTAAAATTTAAATAATTTACCAATTTATTTGTAAATACCTTATAAAATAATATAAACAATATTATTAACCGGTTATTTCCGAATATTTAAAATCGTTGACCTTAACTCCTTCCTTGTTTCATTGTTATGGATATTTTGAATTATTTAGATTATACATAAAACAACATATTCAAGGGCTGTACACTACTTGAAATTTATGTTTTAATGACGCACTTTTATATCGATTATATGGTACAGAATTGAAAATTGTAAACACAAAAGTTCATTAATCGCAATTTACAATTCAAGTGATTTGTTATTTTTAAATACTTTTTGTTTTGTTTACTTGGCACTTTGGATACCTACTTATTGACATTTCTCGTATTAATATGTAAATACACGTATTCATAAATATTAGATAGGTAGGTAATAAACAAAATACTTTGTCATATCTTTTGCCCGCTGATTCAATTGTACACGTCAAAAGAAAGTGTTATTCGTAGTGTTATCATAGTTATTATATTTCAAAACAACTAGGTACACCAGTAATCGGTATTCACATTTCGAAACTAACACATAAAGTATTCAATACAGTAATCAGTATGAACTCAGTTGGAAGTAAAAATTAAGTGTACCCCCCCCACCACTTTTGTGTTTTTAATAATGTTGTCTAATACAGAGATCCAGATCTACAGAGGAAAAGTAGTCATAAATAATGTTTTGTTTATAAGCATCAACAGTTTGTTATGTAGTGCCGATTTTGATTCCTACGCCTTATTGAAAACTTCATACTTTAAAGTTGAAAAGATTAAAAGGTTGAAAATAAAAACTATTCAAGTACTTATTTATGTAAATAACAGATATTTTATATAATCATTAATCAGTCTTTGGGATTTTATTAAAAAAAATCAGTCTTTCTATTACATTTTGATGAAATGAATAAAAAATACATCGATTAATTAATGACAACCTTGTAAGTACGTATTTCATAGAATTAAAAAATAATTTTCCTATTTCCAAACGCGTTTTAGAATATCGGGATTAAAGCACTAAACTCATAATAATAGCTATAACACTGTAGATTAATTATTTGTTTGCTATCAATCAATCACAAGGAGCCACGTGGAGTTCGATAATATTGTAATTTTGTAATTGTTGCAGTATCTACTAACAATATAATAATAGTTGTTTTATTAGTCGTCGATAATTGTACCTACATGATAATTGTACACTAAAACAATATTATTGCAAATAATCACATTTTAACACTAGAATACTAGATACACGATAATATATTAATATGACATATACATTTGAAAACACGTCGGGTTTGTATTTAATACAATATAAATTATTGGTATGTTTAATATGTGGCATAATAGATAGTACGTATAATGGTATACTGCGTATTACCGTGTTATTGTTATTGTAATGAGATCGAAGTTCGTCTGATAATCAAACATTATTACTTATTAGATAATATGGTTGACGGTTGTATAATGTATACGTTATACATCTATCATACTCGTATATTAAAATTTATAATAAGTACAATAATTATTATGCGGATCATAATTTGTCAATAACGACCATAAAATATATTATGATTATATTTTATTAGTAAATTTGAAATTTGTCAGAGTGGCTTTATCTATCGTTGGGATGAACGTCCTGCCAGTGATCGGTTAATTTCTACACAATAATTCATATTTTTGTTTTACACAGAAAGTAGTTTTTCTCTAGAAATTTAATAAATTATAAACGAAATAATTATTTGATTGGCGTTGACGGAACGAAACCACGAATGCTGGAATTTATTTTACCGAATAGCGCTATATTTTTGGTGAAAAGGATACCTTAAAAAAATCAGTGTTAACCTCGAGCATTTGATGAAAATATTAATTTTAGAAATCTAATTGGATATGCAAATTATTATTGTTCGCAAAGTTCAGTGTATAGTACCTTCCAACACGCATTTTAATGTATTAATATAAAACATTACATTATAGCAACAAAAAAATATGTGCATTTTTCAATTAATGGCAAATTCGCCTGCAATGTTCAATCGTTGGATTCGCGATTATTAAAAAAAATTGCTTGCACAATGTACTATAATTTATGGTAGTACTGTATTCTACTTATATGTTAAATAAAAGTTATTTATAGTGTATTGTTTTAGGAATAAGGTTTGTTTTCGTTTTAATTTCATAACACTTTCGATATTTTTCGAAACTTAAAAACCCGTTGAGACGGAATTGACATAGCAACATAATATACAGGAATCGTATTCAACGTAATTCCTGTCAAATTTGTAGGAAACTCAAAACTTAGACGACTGCAGTATACTACGCAGTATACGTACGTCATTACATCATATAAGTATTATATGTATTAGTTTATTATTTTTTCGTTTTTATAATTCGTATTTTGAATAGAATACTTAATATTATACCTAATATTCTTAACTATCAGACATGCATGATGTGTATACACATACATATATAATGCAATTATACAAGTAGTAAGATATTTATAAACAAATAATAATAGTATTTATATGCTTGTAAAATCATGTTTTTAATTTTTTATACATATAACGTGTCACTTTTAATCCGTCAATGCGTTAATTCGGTGTCCGTTAAATTATCGATTAATATACGGGACTTTTGATGATTTATGTAATTCGTTATCACGACATGGCGCCACGGGCCACAAAAAATGACGGTCATTCAGGTATTATCATTTGAACATAATATAATACCTTATAATATATTATATTGTCTGCTAAACCGCTGTGTATAAAATACAAAGGTAAAGACTGTTCAGTGATAATCATGTGTCCCTCTCCTCTTCTCTGCAAGTGTGACAAATAATTGAAAGTGCCGCAATTCGTTATTTTCAAACAGTCGTAGAATTAACACTATGGAATAATTTTTGGTGGGAAGAAGGGTGGTTAGTGGTTACATCCCCTATATATGTGCGTAGACCGCATATGTTAATTTAAATCTTCTTAGGCTAAATGACATATACAAGTCGCTTTAGTTATTGTATTATTATTTTCGAACGCGCGTGCCGGACAGAGTACGTAGGTAGGTAGTTTGGACCTCCTCTCCTCCCACCATTAATAAAATTATTAAACGATCGTGTAGGCTTGTCGACCGAGTGTCACAGCAGTGGCGTTACCACAAATTATACGTTCATAGATTCGCGAACGAATCCGTCGGACGGTACATTATCGCTACACACACGATTAACGTGTTTTATTATCGAAAATCCGTATTGAACTCGTACATGCATAATAATAATGTTCAATAATACCTATCATAAATTAGTGAATCTGATAATACGAAACGGTAATGATCGAATTTTCCCAACCCACGCAGCATAACATTAATCGCGCATACGATTTGTGTGCGTTATAATGAATGATATTAAGTTTTCTTGGTTCCGATTTATGATAAGAACGCGTTTTACTTATATATAACCCGAGTCGTTCAGACAGATAGTCTACAGTCAACACTCGAACGGTCGATCGTTCGCATTGTCTCAACAGTCTGATCGATTAATCGATTTCATATAATAAATTAATAAATAAAATAATTTTATCATCCGCGTCACCACCATGGCCAGTCGCCGTGTAAGCATCAACGACTATGACTCCAACGCGCCTAGCAACTTATTCCGGACCAATGGCCAAAGTAAGACACAACTAAGACAACGATTGAATAACAATAATATCTTTTAAAAAAAATTTTAATTCAATTATTATTTTATTGACGTGAGTTAGATTAGCCGTATAAGTGTTCTATTTTGTAAAACATTGTTCATAAAATTTTAATTCGTGTGAAATCATTTATATACTCGTAATATAATATGTATATAGATGTATAAAAGTATATTATAGGTACCTCCCGATAATACCTGTACGGCTTGCGCAGTTACTTGTCGTTTGAACGGTTTTGCACACGATACGCGCGTGTAGAATTTAATTCTTTTTTTTTTTTATCACGTTTACCACTTGTAAATATTTCAAATCTGCTCGGCGATAAAATAGCACACACATTGCACAAAATATAGGCTTGTAGAGAGATAGGAGGGTGTCTACCGGCGTGTACCGCGTAACCTGATCACTTCAGAGGCTCGGCTATCGAGCGTTGCAATATACATTTTTTAATTTAATGTTTTCGTGATTGGAGTGAAAAAAAAATACTATTTCCTAGAGTCTCCTTTCGTCGAGTTATTTGACTTTTGTTTTTTGTTTTCATCGACCAAGTGTGGAGATATAAAAACACGTATTGATTACGAAATTGTTTTTTGTTCAAAAATATTTTCGTATACGATAAATTGTATGCGACGCACGACCATTCGTTGATGAGTTATTGGACGAGAATACATTTTCGAAACGCGCCTTTCATATAAATACCGGTAATTAAAATAATTTCTCGTCAGAAACTATTGTTGTTGTAAATTAATGCTATTAAAATGTATTCAAACTTGAAAACAAGTACAAGAAATAAACGACAGTAAACTTTTCGCGCGTTACGGTCTTAAATTTAAATACAATATATATTATAATGGAGTTATATATGCCGGGTATTATGGTAATATGACCCATCCATTACTCGTAATTATCGCATCATAGTTAAAATAATTGTTATTTTCGAAAATAGCTTACATCGTATTCAATATTTTAGATTTTTAATCGTTTTTCGTACCCAATACGTCTCGGTCGCACCTGTTGTTGATGTGTTTTTTTATGGTCATAAATACATATTCCGAAACTGTTGTGATTTACGTACATGTAATCGATGGTTTATAGACAACACAAATAAGTATATTTATATTAAGATTTTTATGACAGAACTTAAAAAAAATAATAATAATCGCGGTACATCATGACGCATAGTTAATAGGTATATTAAATTGTTTTACAAATAATTGTTCGTAAACTATCACCTTTTTATTTAATATAAAATGATTTGTACATTGTTATAATAATCATGCATTTGTTTATTTATTTAATTAATCATGTGGATAATCGTATAGCGAGAAAACTAGAAGTCCTCGTACTGCGCGTGGTTTAAGTTTCACGTAACAGTTTTATAGCTTATCACATTTTCCGTAATATTCAAATAATTTATTACCTTCTGTTTTAGTACCCAAGGTTATCAAATGACGTCACGAGCCTCCTTACACTATAAAAAAAATTGATATTTAAATTAATCTCTTTGTGTACTGCTCGATATGATTTCAAAATAATTGGTTTCAAACGAATTATTAAAAACGGTTAATTATTATTAATTTAACAATATATTTTGAGAGTGGAACATAATTTATTTCTATATATTGTGATCATTTTATTTTTCATAAGTGATTCATTATGACATTAAGATTTATAAATCGTATACAACATAATTTGCCATATAGATATTATTTTATAGTCACGCAATTAAATGAATGTATTTACTAGTTTGATTATTACTTATTATAAATAATTATATTACTATCTACAAAAAAAGCGGTAAACGTATGCTACTTAGCAATGTACAGAAGTTCAAGTCGATAAATATTAACTTAATAGTTATTCATATTGACTACAATATAGGATTATATCTTGAAATTAATAATAAATATTTGATCGTAACAGATTCGTTTTGAAATTGAAAACTAAACGTATGCTGTGCTCTATGATATCAATTGAAAATTCAATGCCTTACAAAATATTTTATACATATATGTTTTGCTATTCTCATTTTAAATGAACACACTAATTCTATATTAAGAGAAAATACATTTAAAATATAGCTACTATTTTAAGTAGATATATTAATGTGTTATAATTTATATATTATACCTACACACATTTTTATGCACGTTATGTTAAAATTGTGTGGTATCTCATCCTCTAGTACTTGTCAAATATAACTTTCATGTAAATTTGTTATTATTAATTTTATTAAATTTGAACGGGAAATCGAATATGAGTTAAACGCGTAGGTAGTATAAAACTATTCGTATTTTATAAAAAAAAAACATGCAATGTATTTAAATTTAAACAATATAAATTGAAAAATTATTCTCTATTTCGAGATCTCGTGTATAAGACCCTATAAAAGTATAAACAATATAAAATGTGCGTGTGTGTTATACTGCACTACACTACAGGACGCGCGAAACATTGTAGATCTTAATTACTCTTTTATTATTCAAATTAGTGGACTGTTGTGGTGGCTGCTAGTATGTACACCTTGCAATTCGCAGTCGTACATATATATATATATATATTTATTATATTTAATATATGTATAATTTAAGATACGTACATGTATGTGTGCGTAAGAATTCAATTCCACTTTGAACAACGAAACCAAAACGCTGTCTTTGAAAGGCTTCGTCGCAATTTCGATTATAAGAAAAAAAAAATAATAATAATAAATTTCCATTCGACAGGATAAAATGAGGATAAAAGAGCAATGCAATTTCACTCCGTTTTTGTTCGTTTGACTTAAAAGGTGTTTTTCTCAACGGATTTCCCTAAAACTAAGTTCGAAAAATTTATTTGTTACACAGATTTATCCGGCATGGGAAATAAAAAGAGAGAAATCAACGCTCCTCTCATCGTCGTTTCCAATCGACTTCCATTCGTGTTGGGTAAAAACGCAGACGGAGACTTAGTACGGAAACAAAGGTAAGCAATACATTTGGTTATGATCTTCTAGTATTCTCAAAAATAAATAGAATTACAATAATATAAATAATATAATACATATTTGATTATACTATATTATAATAATCGAAAAAATGCCTGCCTATAATATTACCTATTACATTTCTTTAATTTTAGCTAGCTACTTTTTCGTGATTTAAAAAATTATTTTTAAATGCTTACAAATATTAATTTATTTTAATAATATCATAATGATAATCTGTTTAATTTATAGTGCCGGTGGTCTTGTAACGGCCGTCGCACCAGTTGTTGTCGAATGTAATGGCACATGGATTGGATGGTCCGGTTCCTTCGATTTAAAACCAAATGATCCAATTCCGGAATCTGATCCGGAAGACAAAGCTCCAACAGCTGGACTCAAATCTAGTCAAGTACGAACATTTTAATATAAAACAATAATTTATGTATACATTTTATTTAAATAGTATAACAAATACTAGATATAATATCAAATATATTTGATACTTTTTTAAAACCAGTTTTGACATTTTCGAAGGACTGCTTATATCCTTAATAACTGATGTAGTATTATACGTAATGTATAACAATTAATAAACGATGTTTTCTTGTTTCACATCCCCGAACGGATATAGAGTTTTCGCATATTTGTTATAAATCATGTACTGTATTACGTAACTCTTACGAGTTTTTATAGTGATTACTATTGTACTATATTTTATTATTACAGATTATTCCGGTACACTTAGATAAAAGTGAAATCGAAGAATTTTACAACGGTTGTTGTAATGGCACGTTTTGGCCATTATTTCACTCGATGCCCGATCGTGCAAATTTCGTATCTAGGGACTGGAAAGTAATAATTTGTTGACCTTGAGTGTGTAAATTGACAGATTAAAATTTATTTTTATTTTTATTGTTCACTTTAGACATACTGTAAAGTCAACGACAAGTTTGCCGATTGCACGCTGGACGCCCTGCGGGATGCTATAAAAACCCTAGACAACGCCGGAGATTACCATACGGCTCCCTTGGTGTGGATCCATGATTATCAGCTACTGACAACCGCGACTAAAATTCGTCAAGTGTGCGAAGCAGAAAATTTGAGGTGTAAACTGGGATTCTTCTTACATATACCGTTTCCATCGTGGGACATTATGAGACTGTTGCCTTGGGACGATCAAGTTCTCCAGGGAATGTTGGGTAAGTCAACATAATCTATATCAGTGTTTTTTAACCGATAAGTCGTGACCCAGCTTTAGATTACGTAAATTTCGGAAACTCGTCACAATAGGTAGTAAAAATATATTTCATTAAAAAGTACGTAGGTAAAAAAATTGAAAAAATTATTTTAAAAATGGTTAGTTTTTACGCACGTAAAACATTATTTATGTATCCATCATCTTTTTCTTTTGGACATGATATGGGTCGTACAAAGTAAATACTACCTAACTAAAATGGTTCGTCAGTTCAATAGTAGTATTAAAAACTATATGATTTATATCAGATCAGTATCAAATCTTGGATTTTTTTGGGGGTGGGGGAGAGCAAAATTGTTTATGTTACTATATTCATATCATATCATTATTAAGTACAATATTTTGAATTTTATTTTAGGCCTTATATATATAATATAGGGTCAAGGGGATAACCCAGGTGCCCTCCATGAGTTCGCCACTGATCTATATAATAATATAATTAATAAGTACACATACGATGTAATACCTATAGGATAACTGTCAGTGGTGTACTGGTGTTAAGTTTCAATTTTAAAACTGAAACTTTTAGCAGTTCTTCTTTCTATTAACATTTAATGATTGAGAGCTTTAGCGCGTTTATGATATATAATATATAAGACGTACCAAAGTTTTAATTGAGGCTGTGAATTAAGCGTATTCATGAGTATTTTCGTTACTTTATGTTCATAGAAAGTGAAATATAGTTAAAATTTTATAATTGGTTAAATGTTTTTTTATATATTTTCTGTAGAATATATACGAAAATGCTCGTTTTTCTACGCTATGTATGTTTGAGGCTTTGAGCGGTATATTTTAAAATTTGTATAATTTAATAATTTATTGTTTTTATGGCAATGTGGAATAATCGTGATTAGTGAACAACTGTGTTTTATTTCATAAGTATATATTTTTTTGTGAATATTGATTGAAATCGTAAGTTGTCAGTTTGGTTTGAACACTTTGAATTACTTTTTGGTGGCTTTAATAATATTTGTTAATTAATATAAGTTATTACGCACTACATTTAATTATTCTATCTTGTACAAATAGAAATAAAAACATATGCAATTTCGACAAAGATTTATTAAAGTGGTTTTTTAATTTTATTTAATAGCGATAATTTTGTACGTTTATAGTATTTTATAAGCTAAATTAACTTTTTTGAAGTATATATTTTTACTTATTATGGATTTTTAAATAATATCTTACCAATTTTTAATGTATACATTATAATAAATTAAAAATGTACCTAATTGATTCAATAAAATATAGATTAATGTAGATTCATCTTATATACATGCATATTATTAATGTTTCCGAAAAATTATAATTAACACTGATTTCGACTAGCCCACCATCACGATAGGCTTAACTTATATACGATTATACAAAAGTAAATACAAAAAACGGCAGGTTACTCAGTATACGTAAATTATATTATAAATTATAATTAATAATAATAACAATATCTGACATCATATTACTTACAGCTTACGATTTCACCGCGTTCCATATCGAGGACTACTGCTTGAACTTCATTGACTGCTGCTGTCGGCGGCTAGGATGCCGCGTGGACCGGACCAACATGTTGGTGGAGTTGGCCGGTAGGACCATACAGGTGAAAGCGCTGCCGATTGGAATACCGTTCGACCGTTTCGTCCAATTGTCGGAGAAGGCCCCGGCGTTCCTGAACCTGTCGGACGATGTCAAGGTAATACTGGGTGTGGACAGACTGGACTACACCAAGGGTCTGGTGCACCGGATCTTGGCGTTCGAGAAGTTCCTGGACAAGTACCCGGAGCACCGGGAGAAGGTGGTGCTGCTGCAGATCTCAGTGCCATCCAGGACGGACGTTAAGGAGTACAAACAGCTCAAGGACGAGACAGAACTGCTGATCGGCCGCATCAACGGCCGGTTCTCGATGCCCAACTGGTCGCCGATCCGGTACATCTACGGGTGCCTGAGCCAAGAGCAGTTGGCCGCCCTGTACCGGGACTGCGCGGTGGCCCTGGTGACGCCACTCCGGGACGGTATGAACCTGGTGGCGAAGGAGTTCGTGGCGTGCCAGATCCGGACGCCGGGTGTGTTGATCCTGTCGCCGTTCGCCGGTGCCGGGGGCACCATGCACGAGGCGCTGCTGGTCAACCCGTACGAGCTGGACGAGATGGCCAACGTGCTGCACCGGGCCCTGCGGATGCCGCTGGACGAGCGCGAGTTGCGCATGACGCAGCTCAGGCACCGCGAACAGCTGCTGGACGTCAACTACTGGATGACGTCGTTCTTCTCGTCGATGGGCGCGTTGGGCGACGACTCGGGTGACGGCAAAGCCGACGACGGTACCGGACTGCCGTCCAAGAGCATGCAACTGCAGCTGGACGACTTCGACATGTACCTGAGCAACCACATCGCGGGCGCGGGCAAGCTGAGCTTGATCCTGGACTACGACGGCACACTCACGCACCTCACGTCGCACCCCGACCTGGCCGTCATGTCCGAGGAGACGGTCAAGGTGCTGCAGCGGCTCAGCCGCATGCCGGACGTGAACATCGCCATCATATCGGGCCGGACGCTGGACAACGTCAAGTCCATGGTGGGCATCGAGAACGTGACGTACGCGGGCAGCCACGGCATCGAGATCCTGCACCCGGACGGCACCAACTTCGTGCACCCGGTGCCCAGGCAGTACGAGCAAAAGGTGGCCGAGCTGCAGAAGGTGCTCAGGGACGAGGTGTGCGGCGACGGCGCTTGGGTGGAGAACAAGGGCGTGATGCTGACGTACCACTACCGGGAGGTGCCGGCCGCCCGGCGCGAACACCTGGAACGCCGAGCTGTGGAGATATTCGAGGCGGCCGGTTTCGAGCCGCACCGCGGGTTCCTGGCCATCGAGGGCAAGCCGCCGGTCACGTGGGACCAGGGCCGCGCGTCCATTTACATACTGCGCACCACGTACGGCGTCGACTGGTCCGAGCGAGTGCGCGTCGTGTACGCGGGCAACGAGGACGCCATGTTGGCGCTGCAGGGCATAGCGTGCACGTTCCGCGTCGACCCGTCGCCGATGGTCCAGACGGCCGCCGACTTCCGGTTGTCCGGTCCCGACGCCGTGCTCACTATGCTCAAGTGGGTGGAGAAGGAGATGCACAAGCGGCTGCCGACGCTCGGCGGCCGGACGGTCAGCAACAGCCGGTTGCAGAACGCGGCGCTGGCGCACAGCATCCGGTCACAGATGAGCATCGACCAGAAGGAGGAGGAGAAGGAGAAGATGATCCTACTTGCCCGGAGGTCCAAACTCACCACCACTTGAGCGACCGGTCGAAACGACGACTAGCGCCGCCGCACGCAACACCGCTACCGCGTTAAGGACTTTAATTATTAATGATATAATATTGTATAAGTTGTACTCGACGGAATGACTGCGCGTCATACGCGTCATAATAATATAACGGTTAGGAGGCGCCTGTTCCGAGGACGCCGTCGCGTTTCGTTGTAAGTTTATTGTTTAGATTCTATATAGATTTAGGAATATGATATTATATGTGTATTTGAATAATTTTTTGACTATTTGTTTTATTTTTTTATATATGTATTGTTTTTATTATATTATTGAATACGATTATATTATTGTTTGTGATGTACGACATGCCGGTTAAACACTATACATAAGTATAATATATTTTACAGCTATAGACTATATAATATAGTGATTATGATTTACATGTAAACATTATATATATATATATTATACGATATACCGTTGTTGTGCATAATTGTCGACTTAAATATTAAAATTCTTCCGGGAACATAATAGTTAAAAGCTAGCTGGAGTGATGTCGATTTCAGCCGATTATTGTTGTGCGTTGACGTTTCTCATCGTGTTGGCCAAACCTGCTGGAATAGCGCCGTGTCCGTATTTTTCATAGGCAGAGTTCAATACTTGCAAGATCGGTTTGACGTACTCGATGGATCTGAAAATAAAAATAAAATACTTTATTATGCAGGCCGCTGATTTTTTTTAAAACTGATTTTTAGTTCAGTATTTAGTACGTATAGTTCACAAACTATTGATGCACTATTTAAATTATTTTCATATCTAGTAAAAGTAAATAAAAACAATTACAGGGGCCGTTAATGTTTGCATGTAGAGAAGAGAAATTGTATAAAAAAAATCTCTCCAATAATGTGTAAGCGGGTCAACGAATGAAAATTGCGGTTCGACTAAACAGAAAAGTTTGTCGATGTTGGTTTCTCGACTTAAATATAAGTGAATAGTGACGCATAAAAAAAAAACCCGAAAGTTTCGCAAAATTAAAATCGCGTGGCGAAAAATGGTTTATAAAATAAAAGATCATATTGTTATACACAGCGACAAGTGTACTTATATGTATTGAATACAGAATAATACGGTATTATGAGCGGAGGCGAAGTGCTTACCTCTTGTTGTAAGTCGGTGGGTATGATTGGTATGCGTCTGCGCTGTACCCTGTTCCTGCTGCTGGGACATCGCAGGTGCTGAATATCTGGCAAAGTCTGTAGCCGAACAACGGGCTGACAATGGCTGAGATCGCAAGCAACACGACGACTCCGATCACGACCGCTCCGCCAGCTGCCAGAGCCGCGCCATAGCTACTCGGGATTAATGACCAAGTTTCATCTGAAAAAAATTGTTACTTAAAAAGCACCTCAGCCACTATATTCGCTAGTTTTGATGAATGTTATGTGTAAATCACCCACAGAACTGATACTATAATTTTACGTAAATAAAATGTAGTATGGTGGTTATTATATACGAGTACGCATTGTATAATTCATTACAAGTAATGCGATTCGATTTCGAAAAAATATTTTATTTAGGTTTAAATTTTTTCAGCTGAAAAATACCCGTCGCTCATTAATGTTTGTATCTACAGTCTACACCTATTAAAAATCACAACGAATTTATTTTCGATTAAGTTTAGTTACTGTAGCTGTTTAATTATAATAAAATGGCATTTGTAAACAAGCACTAAGTCATGCATTTTATAAAATATGTTTATGGTTATTTTAGTATCTTATGAAATTTTTGTGTATAAAATTATTTTGAAATTTTCATTATTTATTGAAAGTACTCATGAAAATATATAGAATATAAGTAGTCAAGTAAATATTTTAGGCATCAAAACATTTTTTTAAAAACAGAAATTTTTAACTTTTCAAGAGAAATATTAAATTTTTTATTTTTAGATTTATTTATTATTTATTTGATAAAATACTAATTTTATAAATGTATTATATTTTTTAAATAGGTAATGTAAAATGTTTTAAATTTGTAAAAAGGGACCGACGTCACTAAAATGATTACGATATTTATAAAAAAACCTAATACAAATTTTTGTTACCGTTATTTAATCAAAACGTTGATGATAAGTCTATGTTTTACGTCTACAACAATAGTGTTAAATTTATACATATTGCAGTTCACTCTAACAAATATCCATTCAAGTATTTTATAAAAAATCGATTTGAGACGAATCGTTTTATTCTATCATTTTCAGTGTTATAAAACGTAAATCGTCAGATTATAAAAAAATTATAACAAATTTTTTTTTTTAAAAAAAAAACGTATCGAAAAAATGCTAATATTTTAATCACTAAAACTATACTTACTAGTATCGCTTGCAATGGTAGCTTTCGTAACGGCTGTAGCCCGATCGATGGCCGACGAGACTGTTGCCGGGATGCTATCTTTGGTTTCATCGGCGAGAGCGTTCAGAGCCAAAGCTGCCAAGACACCGAAAACTGCGTAGAATTTCATTGTTGTACAGTAGATTTTCGATAGAGATTTGACTAAAAAATTAAAAATATTAATCGTACAATATGATGTTATTAAGATATAAATTAAATAATATGCGAGTGCAAACAATAAACACGACAACGTTCAAAATAGTGTTTATTCGGGTTTATTATTAATATATATAAGTAATATATTAAACTCATGGACAAATCGTATAATAATTATTAATTAATAACAGTATGTTTAGCTTTTAAAAAATTAATTTTACATAGAATATAGTTCTCTCGGACGATAATATAATATTGTAAGAAGTAGGTTCTATAATTGTAAAAGCTTTTAGGACGCGGTATCATATTCCTAACTTGTTGAACAAAATGTATGATGTGCCTTATATGTTTTTATTATTCGATTATTTACTATAGTAATCTATAAATAGGTAAATCCAATAATATTTTAGTATACAACGCGGACTATACCACAATTTTTACTCGTATAAAGTAGCTAGAAGTTGCTAGAATAATAATAAAACTAAAGAAATTTACGAAAAAATGAAGTATAGAATTGTATACTTTAGTTTGCGCAGAATTATATCATAAAAACATCCCCTTAATTTCAGAACTAACGACTGCCAAAGTAGTCAGTGTTCACTGTTACACGGTTTAGTATTAATCCAATAAAATGTCGAATAAACAAATAAATATAATATTACAAACATCATATTAAATATTATTTAAACGAATCAAATATGATATAATAATTAGAACTCGAATGGTAAAATAAATTTAAATAACGTTGTGCACATTTATGATAATAATATACCTAGCGCTCAAGTATAGCTCTAAGTAGATACTTTGTATTTATCGCTGATGCGCAGTTATTATGATATTATAAGCACGTACATAGTACTACTTTGAACGAGAAAAAAGAAAGAATGAAAAAAAAAATCGACTGCAATATAATAGCACACGGAAGATTAAAAAAAACGAACAGTATAAAAAAAAAATGTGCAGATTTACCTCGAGTGTACTTCTGCTACAGTTGTAGTGTCGTCTTCAAAGTCAGGCTGCTCACTGGTGTTCTTGGGGTGGCGAAGTAGCCCTTATATACGGATGTCGGACACGGCCGCCGTCGGCATCGTGTACACACACCGGGGTAGGGTAGTCGACGAGGGAGATGGTATACAACGAAAAGAACATGTAGGTGGTAAGTATGTAATTGTATATTGCTATCTCCGTTGGAATGCGTGTACGGCATCGCGGTGACCAGCAGGGTGATTCGTGGCGGCAAATCCATTAGGACCGTCTCGTCTGCCGCAATGATATTAATATGATAGGATACGACATTATATTATGATAAATGGATAATAATCGATTCGTATACGGTTTTTTTGTTTTCGTGGCGCGAGCGAATGGGGAGAAAAAACTAAACTTCTACGCCGTACGCTGGAAATCGTACAGGTACTTGACACTTGTTAGCGGCGGGCAAATTCGCCCGACTGCAGTTGTGTTATAAGACCTAAAGGTGCCTACATAGAATAATTATAGTGCTTGAATGTTTCGTAACTGTTTAAATACATTTTAAATGCGGTATACTATGATAATCCGATGACGATATAGTATATACGTAGATATATTATATATTATACAATTCAATTGAGTAGGTAATAACGTGTATAGTAATTTTTTGGCTCGTTTTTTGCACAATTGTACCACCATGATCTTAGTGTGTATGATATCGTAAAAAACAAGTGTTTATTAGTTTCTAACTTGAAATAAAATTTAGAAGCAAGCAAATACTTCCGATATAAATTTTTCAGTCTTAAATAATTATGAGGAGCTCCATGATATATATATGTGTGTGATTAATAATAACCAATATGACTACATAAAGGCTTACAAATACCAACAGTTAACTAATTAGTGACTTTAAAATACATAAGACTCAATTCTAAACTTAGCACCTACCATACCTATCATAGAATCATACCTTTATCAATCTATCGAAAAGACTTTTAAGAAAATTACATTGAGATGGTTTTGAATAAAAATGCAAAAAAATATATATCTAAATAATAGTTGATTCTATTGATGAGAAGGTTTCTCACTCGCCATATATACATTATAATCGATCTGTTGTTATCAGTATTATCACATTTAATTATTTTCGTATAGATTGTAAATAAAGTTATATTATAAAAATTAAAAATACAATTTAAACTAACCGTATAACTACAGGCAACCAAACTTGCTTTAGTCATATATAAGTATATAACATATAACACACTCATACCTACTTGTATACGTCTAAATCATTCGTTCGTTAACCATAACTAATGTTATCACAGTATCAAAAACTATACATATTTAAAAGAAAGAAAGAACAATATTTCTTTAAAAAAAATTAAGTTGGATACAGTTAAATAAACAATTTAAAGACATATTAATTATTTGATTATCAATATTATTTATAACTATAAATTATAATTTGATTTGTAATATTTTCCAACTTGAATTGTCGTTTATTTTATGAATACATTTAAAGATTTATACGGCTCTATAAGTAGTTTTAGTTTACTCAATTATGTAGTATACCTACTTGATCAATTTATGTTACATATAATTTCTTTACAAGATTTAAATGACTTACCTTTAGTATATTTTTAATAATAAGTAGTAAAACAATTAAATATTGACTATTGCATAATTTTAAATCATTAAATTAACTAAATTATTTTTTTTTAAATAATAAAGAATAAAAAATAGTGACAAACATATACATTTTTTTAGAAAATTAATTACTTCATATTATTAAAAAAAATTATTTTCATAAACATTAATAGTTTTTTTTACGTTAATCAAGCGGTATATTGTAGCCATATTATTTGTAGTTAAATTTTAAATAGTGGGCTCTTGATATTTACCCCTATATTGAATATTGATCTAAGCAGCTAATAATATAACTTATAAAAATGTATTTCATTGAGGACATGATTATTAATTTATATTATATACTTGATTAAAATACCAAAGAGGCTTCAATAACTTAATCAGTTTTATTTATTTATTGAATATTTTCTAATACAATGTTTCTATTCGTGAGTAATTTAATTAAACAAAATAACTATTTTTTGTTAGCGTAAATATAGGTGGGTACATCATACGCTGTATTTTATGCGTAATATCTTCTATTTAAGCACTTCAACTACACAAATATCAGAGAACGAGTATGCAACAACAGCGATTTATAAATCATAAAAATAGATAGATACATAATATAGAAGTTACCTTCTATATAAATCTATGTAAATGTTCTCGATTATAGTAGCTGCAAAAATTACAATGCCTGTATAATTAAATTGAACAGTATTAGCAATAATCTTATTACTAAAAAAAAGTTACGAAACATATTATATTATAATGTACTATTAAGAATTCCTTACTAATGCACAAATGCAATTAAGTGCCTACGAAGATGTAGCTAAATTATTGACAATCAGATACGTATAGGCTTAAAAATATTTTATAATCTGCTACGTCAATCGAACAGCAGATTTATACGTATATAATGCATTTAGACGAAATCGCGATTAGGCCTTTTATACATTTTGGAATTTTTGTTTTATTATTGTTTTACAAAAAAAATCCATTTAGATGACCCTTACACGCGAGTCTAGACGATGGCAAATAACGATAGTGCTTACCAATATGGTATATTCATTAAACACTGTATATATATGTATCATATAATATCATAATACACTGTACAGTGTACACATGTACTGGTTGACCACCAGTTTTTTCTTCGTCAATAATATTTTTCTAAATAATATTTTTAAGCTATTTTTTTAGTTTATAAATCCTGTAATTACTGTCCAAATGTATAAATCACTAAATCAATCTCCAAAATCACTGTATACCTACATATAATTAGTATACAGGGATATTGCTGAAATTTAAAATTTTAAAACAAATAAAAATTTATTGGAAACGGGCAGGAAAAATCAGTTAAATTTGATAAAATTGTCTTATACGAAAAATGATTCTGATCGAAAACAGTCTATCAGCCTACATAACCAAGTGATTATGTTATTTTGATATTGCTATTTAAGTCATTTATTTTACTTTTATTATTATAATAGGTTGATATAATTTTTTTTGAAAATATTCTATTTATTATTTTATTAGTATTTAATTATTAAAACAATAATATACAACCTTTATATCAACTTGCAACAATAAAATAGATTCATAGTACCTAAATATATATATATTAAAATAAATAAAAAATTGTATTACCTATAATAAAATTCATAATAATATAAAATAAGTACATAAAAATTTAAGTTCCTACGAATGTTTTTAAATTATAAAAGAATAATTAACCTATCGTTAGTAATTTCGTCAATTTGAAACTTAAAATGTCTACAAAAAAAAATTGTCTATATATATTTTTTAGATTTTATGGTTCCATTATAAACTATCTATTAACAGAAGCAAAAATAAAAGTTTTTATAAATTTTTAATTACAAAATCGTTTGTAATTAATTGCGATGATTTTGACGAATTTCATTAAAATTCTAACTTCAGATGTATATAAAAAAGTGTGCCTATGTATTTTTAATATTTTTATACAAATATAAAATTATTGTTTGTGGGATTTTTTTTTAAATTTTAAAGAATTTCGACACAGTGAATAATTTTTTATCGACATTTATAGAAAAAAAATTTAATAAAAATGAAAATTCCTCATGCCTAAAAATAACCAAAAAAAGTTTAAATGATAAAATCAATACATCGCTTCGCTCAGAATGATACGAAAAACGCATTATGTATATAGTTATTAGTTGCTAAACAACTAGTTTTAGGGAAAAAATATTAATAAAATGAATTTCTACATCGAAGAATATGGATACAAGGGCCAATACTGGCACTACATATTATTATATAGGTAAAATAAATAATCATAACTTTTAAAAAGTGTTAACGATAAACATATAATATTATAAAGTATTATCGGTACTGTTAGAAACTGTATAGTATAGTGTTTATACTAAATATAATCAAAGTTTAGTTAGCTTACTAATTCTTACGAGCAAGAACCATTGAAATAGGATCCAAGGGGATGGCTTCATTCCCCTTAATCACCCCTACTTGTATAGACCACTGTGTAATATAATATATTGGTATGCATATAGCGCAATAACGCTTACTGTGGAACACATTTATACCACAGAATGTAACCATGTATAGATACACTATAGCTATAATATATTTGCTAATACTATATATACATATATTTAGATATTTTATGATTAGTTATTGAATGTGTTGCGTAATATATGTATACAGTATACCTTCTTTCATCAATATTAAGTAGCACGCGTTTTAAATGTTAAATTTTGTTCAAACGCCAACGACTAAAATTATTATTATTATAAATTTATAACAATAACTTATTTTAGTCATATTTTTGTTTATCGCAAAAAAAAATTATACAACGGTGTATCGCGTTTAAGTGTTAATAATTTCAGAATTACAGGATACAAGAATTTATTAATGCAGTATATAATAAACGCATAATAATGTATATAAAATAGTAATATAATATAATTATAAACATAGTATTTAATTGTTTTTGCATAAGACTTTACCTATTTTTAGTCAATGTCTATGTTTGGAATAAATAAATGTTATACATTTATTAATTTATAATAATTTCTACATACCTACCTACCAATACAAGAAAAAATCTAAATCCTTAAAGTGAAATGAGTATGTCAACAACAGACGCCATCGCCATACCGATATTCAGATACGAATCATTCCGTGTTTGATAGTCTCGATGTAGTAGTCGTATGTTGAAAAAAACTGACCTTTTTTATCTTTCGGCATACGAAACCGTAAGTATAAGACTAATAATAACATTGTCGCGACGTATTTATTGCATTTTCGTGTTTATATTTTTCGTGAAATGCTTGTTGCATGTATTTGTTTGTCTGTAGGTCAGGGTTCTTGTCTTTAAGGGGCTAACCCGCACTGTGTAATAATTAACAATTACGTACACAAGTATTTTAAGTTGTTTCCCGTGTTCGAACGTCTTTAAATAAAGAACATTGTAACATATCTAGAGTATTATGCAGTAGACGTTAGTATAAAACGGAGGATTGCTTAATGGTTGTACATTTTTACAATACACGTACAACATTAATGATTTTTGTAGCCTAATATTGTTCCTACGTTTTTCTATATTATATAATTACTATTTTCTAATAAATCTGATGAAATAAAATGTTTACGGATTGCGATTAAAAATATATTTTATACTATGCACATAATTATTATAATATGTATTTTTCCTTCGCAGGTATAAAATAGTATTAAATGTTTTAGATATATTTGATTTAATGTTTTCTGATATTCACGAATACAAATAATATTCAATTCCTATAATAGGTACTCGCTGTTCTATAAATTCGTGTTAGTGATATTTGTTAATATATTTAAATAGTATTATATAGTAGTGTCGTAAATAGAATGGAGGGCAACTATACTAATTAATAACAATACAAATAACATTATATCATTAAATATAATTTATTTTAATTATTTGCAAATAAATATATATTTATGTTTAGTGTAGCTTTATATTATAAGAATCAGAACTAAGAAGGGTGGGCAAGTGGGTATCGCTCTTTTATTTATTTTTTACTTTTCACCTCCCAAAGTACCAACTAGATTAATTTTCCTTTTCAAAGAGGGACTGAAGTAAAAAATCAAAGCATTATTTCTACTCCAAAACGTGATGACAGACACAAAAAAAACATACATTATTGTAAAATTAATACATTTCTCACTTCGTTCAGAATCTAAAAATATCATACCATATTTAAACATGTATTCTAAATTACTAAAAACCTAAATTTATTGACATTAAAATTGCTATATAAATTAACTAAACAGATTTGCTTTTTAAAAGATCCAAGGTCATTTTTGATAAGGAAAAAAATAATGTTTACCATAATAAACTAATAAATAATAATCACATGCGACATTTGACTTTTGATTAATGTTTTCCAAATTATATATTGAATAGAATATCATAATAGAATATATAAAGATTATAAATGTTAATGATTGTTTTGTTTTCACAAGTGTTGAAGTTCAATGTTCCGTTTAAACATATATATTATTATGTTTAAATAAAACATTTAGGTAATAACAACTTGAATTAATATTTTAATGAAATAAACATTTTGAATTTAATGTTATTATTATAATTTAATTGGTAGGTATATTATTATTATTTTTTACAGTTCTCAATAACAATAATAAACAATGTATACTGTATTGTCATAACTCATAAATAATAATTCATAATAAAGTAGACATTAACATAAAATATCTATGTAAGTATTTGGGAGTTTAATATATTAAATGGGATACTAAGTAATTATAAAAAAAAAAATTAAATAAATAGGTATCTAAATATCTTGTTTTAAAATTTCAAATAACTTAATTATCATTATTGTTAAAAGTACAAAGTAACAAATTAATCAGAAAAGTTTACCTACCTATAAAAATATATGATGTTTGTAATATTACATTTTGTCTGAGTACAATACCATAGGCGGATGAATTTTATTTTACTATATATTTTGCCTTAATTTTAATTTACTTAAATACATATAATATTTCATATTACATATCTATTATTGAATACATTTAAAAATTCTGATAAAAAAATTAAAATTGTAATACATAGGTATACATATTATAAATATTATTACATATTAATAAAAAATTATAAAAGATGTATGATGTATTTATTATTTATGAAAAAAAATTGTAATTTTGGTTTGAGTTGAGTACTAAAGTTTCGAAAATTTATTTCTTGTACTCTAATTACAATAACCATAATTGCAAAAAATGCGATAAAATTTGTTGTAAACACACACATTGAAAAGCATGAATTAAAACCAAAAATATGTAATTTTTAAAAACCAATTTATTTCTAAATTTTAACCAAAAATGTTTATTTCTTACGAAATTTGAGACTTATAAACGAAGTGGTGAGCCTTATAACCGAATTTTTTTATAATGTATTTGGATAAGTCCGGATCGTTTCAGACGATGTTGAGTCCAATAAGCGACTGAACCTTATATCCGTGAGTCTTATTAATGGCGTCCTCTATATATATTGATATTAGTGAGAGGGTGTGGGGGCTAAGCCCTCACGGCTTATTTTGCAAAGAAATATTTAAGCCCCCTCTAAAATTCAATCAAATCTCCGCCTATGTACAATACTCTACACTCATAAAGACCTTATGATGATAAGGTAAAAATATTTTTTAAAACTTAATTTTAGGTGAAAAATAAATTTCATGATAATTAGTTATGTATATTTTTCAACAATATTTCAAAACAGATAAAGCTTATTTATTATAATAATTTAATCATTCATCCAAAAAAAACTAAAATCAAAATTATCACCAAACTAAACATTTGTAACACATTCTCAAACGCTTATACACGAATTTTATCATTAAATGAATAATTTTAAAACGTATTCAGAAATATGAATAATAGACAATACATACAATATGATATTATATTGTTAATTAAATAATGACACTATGATTTAGTATATCAATCATGTACAATGTACTTTTTAGTTGTATGAAAATATATCACAATAATAATATTATAACAGCTATAGATAACAGTTATTAGGCATTATCTGATAAATAATAATTACCTATATTTCGCGTGAGTTAAAAAAATAAAAGTTTCCAAATATTTATTTTACAAAATATACAGATAGCTTATCTACATGTAATACGTTATGGATTGCTATACATTAAATATTAAAATATAGAGAATAATAATTTATATTACCTAAAAAAAAAAACATTTTTTTGCTCAAATCAAATGGTGTGCAACGGCATTATTTTCTTACACATCTACCTACAATAAGAAAGTTAAATCTTATTATAATCACCGTATTACCTACAATAGTAAGAATGTTTTTTTTTTTTTTGGACAACGTTTATAATTATTGCAATTTTACTTATTCATTCAACACGAAATCAAATATAATTGTTGTTTTTTTCGATATAGTTTTAAATGATTTTCATAATTTACACAGCTTTAATGTCTTACTACGTATAATATATACGCATGCAGCAATATTATCTATTATATTTTTACTTATTTCGTTAGATAAATCCGCGAGGTAATAAATATAATATACCTACGCGATATAATATATGCAATTAATAATATATTTTTGTTATAACTTACAATGAATGAACATAAGTAACTAAAAAAATGTTATACCTATTTAAATATTTAATAAACGAGTTACATTTGTAGGTATTAGGTATGTTTATAAACATTTAACACGTATATATATATACATTATATAATATTTATTTATATACCTATAATAATAAATTATAATACCTGTGCAATGTATTGCTTCGTTATTGTCCTTGACCACGCCTAATTCCGTTGAACACATTTTTATCGGCACATTGGATTCCGCACAAAAACTCAACCGGAGAATACAATGTACAAAATGCGCATGGCACATTGTAGTAGGTAGGTATTTTAATGTACTATAATGTGCAATATTATTAAATCTAATCGTATCTAATTTTAATTAATCAAAACCTCGAAATCGTGAACAATTTAGTTTGACCAACTGTATGTATATTTTAAGGGATCTTTCAAGGTGCCATAATATTATAATTTACAAGATGTTTCTTTCTTTACCTTTACGGTAATAAGACATTGTACTATGTGTAATATAGTATGAAATTTCACTATGTATATAACTATACAAAAATAAAAATGTATTTATTTATATTTATCTATTTTCTAATTAAAAATTATTAACTTTGAAAGTACGCATTTGCAGTAGCACCAGTAGCACATTCTTAAATTATATAGTTAACTTTTAATTTTTTATTGTGCATGTATATTAAACTAATTCTGAGTGATTTTTATTCAAAACACTGTTAAAATTATAAAAAAGAGTTCCCATAACTACTCGTAGTATGTAGGTAAATGCTAATGTTCAGTATCAATTTTTAAGTTATGCAATAATTTAATTAACTATATAGATTTAACTAATGAGACTGTCTATCCAATAAACATAATTATTAAACACCGTCATCGACCAACGGTAATTAGGTTTTAGGTAGAAAGATAGAAGGATTGGATGTTAAGTGTTAAATTTAACGCAGTTACGATAGTTACGTATGGACTGTACGATATTTTAGAAAACATATAATATTCAACTATATAATAATACGTAGGTATACAATAGGTAGTACATTTATATTATCAGATTTTATAATCAACAATAAACTATAATTATTTATGACTATAAAAATCATTTTATTACTTTAGCAGGGTATAATTTAAAGACGGTCGTCATTATTGCAGGGTTTTAAATATTTGAAGGGTTGATAAGTACTATGTAACATATTATTGAACCTATTATTTTCTGGGCACGTTCACTAATATATATATATATATATATATATATATTATATTAGAAACCCCGGGTGTAAAATGCTAAATGTAAATTGGTTTTGATTTTTATATGTCAATGTCATGCATTCTCATCGAAACAATCGAAACTTTCATACCTTTATACTTTAAAACGTTTGACCAGTCACCTTAATATCTATATAACGTACATAAATTCTTAAAGTATATAATAGGTTCAAGAGAAATAAAAAAATTCAGGAAAATTGAAAATATTTTCACAAGAATTCATACATTTATATAAACTAAAAAATAGGATAATATTAATAATGCGTGGTTTAATTAATAATAGCCACTCCTACTAACCCATTTGTCTGGTGTATTATATTATAGCATTAGTAATCTTCCTTTAGAAAAATTCATTGCATAAAGTTTACTGCTGAGACGTCAACTCATAGTGTTTTCATACTATATAGAGAACAATATAGAACGGGCATTAAATCTCAATAAGTATTATTTTTACTATTCTTTGTATTAAAATTAAAATGTGATTATCATTATTGTATTTTTAATTTTTTTTTATTATTATTAAGTTTCCCTGACAGTCATCTAACTTATTGATTACAGTTTTTTTTTTTTACATTGTCATTAAAGGGGTATCTATTTTTCTTGATTTTTGAGACATCGATAATTTCTCCGGGATCAATAACTACTTTTCTATGAATGGTCAACAATCAACAATGTTTATCCATTTGGATGGTTCTAAAAAATGACGTTAAATTAAGAAAAATAATTAGTCAAAATATTAAATTTATACTCCTATATCTTATAACTTCTTACATATCGTTTATGACAATATTCTCTTAGAAGTCGATGTAGTTTTTATTCAGTTTTACCTGTTATATTCTTATAAGTTATAAATGATTAATAATAATGATTAAATTTCTGAGTCAAGGTAAAATTTAACAAGTTTTTTAAGCAGATGCAAAAGTATTATAAAAATAAAATTTTTCATATTACAAAATAATATGGAAATAAACAACGAGCCAAACATTATTTATAACAAAATACTTATTTATTTGTTTGTTACATATAAATGTACGAAAAAAACTTCAATACCAAAAACGCCAATTATTTAGAATTATAAAAATAAAGGTCATATGGGATCTATCCGCCAACGGCCTAACAAGAAAACGTCTATGCCTTGATGAGTGGTACTAAAAAAATTATTAAAAACGATGACTGAAGTGTAAATATTTATTATAAATTATAGTATATATATATATATATTGGTAAAAATGGTTTCAATGGTTTTAATTTTCGAAAAACGTAATAAAAAAAAAACTTACGAGATCAATTATGTATATTTAATAAATATAGCTATTATCTATACATTCTACTCGTCACATATTAGCTTAAAAATCGTATATTCTCTCTGAAATCTGTAAATTTGTTATCCGTTAACGGCGACCACATTGTAACAGTAATACTATTTAATATTATGGGTAGGTAATTAGTATACCACCTACACACGTTTCCTGCTGTGAGTACCTATCTATTTGCTGTACTATTATATATTGTATATTTTATGAAATATGCTTGTTCAAGAAAACACGTAAGACACCGTTTGCTTTTCTTGCATAATCATTAAATACTTATAGATATCATTCTCTCCTCGTAATCAAAAATACACCTATTGGTGTATTTAGATTTTCGACATATTAACAAATAAATTTCCTAATATGGTCTTTATAGGTACGATAGTACCTACTGTGATAGTCGTGGGTGGGTTGTCTGCTGTATCGGTTTATTGTTTATATATACTATAAGTTATTGTCTATTAGCTTATACTACTAAACATAATTATTCTGCTAACGCGGTGGCGTTTAACGATATCGTATAATAATAACAATACAATATAATATATTTTTTACGATCGCGTTTCGATTTATTAATTCACATACGATAAACTGCTGTAGGTAGTTTAGGTGCCATAAAGCCGATAAAATAACAAAAAATAAGACGCGCGTGCAGGAATACACCTAGCTAACCTTGCTACACGGCTAGCTATCTAATATCGCGTTCGGAGACGTTTTAGGTCGTCGCCGACGTAGCTGTATAATCATGACATTGTTATTTCACGCAGACACTTTCTACACAAAGTGTATGCCGGTGCCCACCTATACCGACTAGGTGTACGGTAATACGGCGTACACTGGTGTACTGCGAGAGGTAGGTGCTGCATTTGGTTGTCTGTCCATTACCTACGTACAGAGAGCTGTACGCCCATTTACCGTTTTTTAAATCGTACCTATTGCATAGTCACTGCAGCGTACCTAGTCCGGGCGGCTAGTCGCGCGTCGTTCGATCGTAAGTACCTATACTACATATAATGTATACGTGACGAGAAACTCGAATCGACCAAATTTCGTGATCTACATAGTTTTTTTTTCGTTTTTTCACTTAGATTATTTGTGTCGTAATATTGTTTACCGCGGTCTCACGATTTTCGTTCGGATCACAAACACATATCACTTGCACATCATATTATAATGGAATGTATAATATGTAGGTACTAGGTAGGTAGGTAGGTCGTATCAGTGTATCGCGGCCGTAGTGCGCGGCGATCTCGAAAAATTGTCGATCGTTTCGCTTTCATGTCATACATAGCAAGTACGTATCTACTATATATATATGAAAACGTAGGCGCAACTGAAAATCTATTGAGTTCTTTCGAAATGCATTTATTTTTACATTTTTTTTTTTTTTGTTTTAGAATTTGCAAACGTAAAAAAGAATTCGTTCGACGTATACATAACATTAATATGTTATTATAATATTCACCTATTCGAGGCGGAATGAAATAAATATATTAATGCTGTGCGAAGTGGGACGGATATGCGCGAGTGTACATGAAATCTGGCTGAATCCGCGCAGTCCGGCGGTGGCGGCGACAGACGGTGTTTTCAAAAGAGAAATAAATGGAAAATGGTTCATCATCGATCGTCGCTAACTTCAACAACCGAAACCGTTCCTATTATCAACACCTGTGATTCATGAAGACTAGTGATAATTTTTCGGGTTCTGTTATTATTTTGTAGATATTTAGTCATTGTATAATATTATTATTATTATTATGTGTTTTTTAAATGTCGCGAAAATGTTCTGTTATAGAATTCACTCGACGAGTTTTTTCTTGTGTTAAAACGGATGGTACAACCGTTCCCGCCCTTTCCTTTAGATTACCTGGTCGACCTTTGAACAAAACACCCACCCGTAAGTTATTTTGCCCTATCCAAAAATTCTTCTTAGATCAAATTTACCAGATCTGTTGTGTGCATCCCAATACACAAACGATTTGCCTAGCTTTCGACCGCCTTTTATTATTTTTGATTCTGGTTTGGCCGTCGTTTATATAATTGTATGTATCTAATATTCAAGCCGTTTGCGTCCTTCAACTTAAAACATTTTTTTTTAGGTTAGGCTAAACATTGTTAACCTTGGCTTAAACTGGTTCATCTTGATTGTTGTTACCAAGACGTTAATGAGTTTTTTGTATATATTTCAGGTGAATCACTTACATGGAAAAGCCACTTGATTGGTACACTGAAGCAAAGTCTGTGATTGAGAGCGAGTTATCCCTGTTGAATCACATTAGTATATCGCCCTTGATAGTTACTGACGGTGTATACTTGAATATTGAAACACTTGAAAATCAACAGTTTTGTGTGCTCTTGAACAAACAAGGATTCCGAGTTGTCGCCAAAGCTTTTGATCAAGACACTAATAACTCGCAACTCTGTTACGAAACTCACTTTGCGCTATTGTCTAATATCAGCAAAGGCTATTGTCAACGATTCAATGAGTTAGTAGCTGTTAAATTGAATGAAGTAGCTGGGTCATGCAAAGATAAAGATAATCAAATAGAAAAATCTTAAGCAAAATGGCTACTAATGATATCAGACCCGCTGTTGAAGAACAGATTGAATCAGCACTTGAAAAGGGTGAGTTAAATATTATTGATATGTATAATAATATATTGTTCTTGTATTTAAAATAATTAATTTTAACATTCAATAAGTGACAATTGTTTTTAGTAATTGAGTGATAATGGTATTGGTTGTAATGATTATTACCAAATTTCACATAATTTTATATTTATATGCAGTAATATTTTAATATTATTGTTAGTAACGGTGTCGTAAGTAATCTATTTATTATACTGACAAATATTTACAAATAATTTTACAAAAAAATTAAAAATGTATTAATTATATTAACTGTATTAAATATATAATTAATAAAAATTAATTTAAAAAAAATATTGTTATCTATAATCTATATTAAAATAATAATACCAAATTAATTACTCAAAAGCTTGTTTTCATGTCATTAAGAAAATCTTTGGCTATTGATTCATTTAACAAATGTATAATGCATAGATTTTCAACTGCTTCAGATATGAAGTGTTGTATTAACTCATTAATCATGATTTTGTTTTATAATACTCCATACAATTTCAATGTGCTGGGTATGGGTTCTAGTTTGTTGATCTACATAATTTATACTGTGGTAAATAGTTGTATGGATTAATAAAGTCGATTCAAAATGATGTATGCTTTTCATTTATCCCTGCAGTAGGTGGGCAGACCCTAGTTCTACTTATCTTATCTTACAATGGGAAAAAAGGCTTACTAAATCACATGATTATCGTAGTGGGAGATTACCAATAGATCAATAAAGAACATTCGTGGCAATTATAATAGATCACTTATTACATCTGTTCTCCATTGACCTTTATTTAGTATTAATAAAATTATTTGTATAATTTATTTATAAACAAAATCATAAACGAAGTAGATATTAATTTAGTTTTCCTAGACTACACTTGGTAATTATAATAAGATCGGTAGGCATAAACTAACACAATATAAGCCATTGCCAACAATATTAAATGACCTTACTTTTAAATGTTTATATTATTATACCTATAGGTAAATAAAAAAAATGTTTTATTAAACATAAATCATTAATAGCATTGATTAAACTTATGTGCAACCATGTTTAATCAATTGTTAGATTTTAATAATAGATATTTACTTTTCTCAATTACCTGTATGTCTATACTTATACATATTTTTTTAGCACTTACTATGGGGAATTTGTCAAATTAATAATTGTATACAAAATATTAACTTTATTATTATTTACTATTTGATATAATATTATGATTTATTAAAGTTTTTAATACTAAGCTATATGTTTTCTTTCATATATACGTTATGGGATTGGATATTAAGCTGTTCTTATTATTGCTTTTTCTCATATTGATCAATGGATCATGGATTATTGCCTGGCATTATAGATTAATTAAGATTTCAAAATTTGTATGGTAAAATAAATATAGTGATATATTTTATGGAAATTAGTTGACATTACCACATTTATAATTGAGTTTACATTGTAGGTATCAAATGTTTATTTATAATAAATAGATTAAATTTATTAAACTATAATATACATTTAGAAAATATAAATTAAAATTGAGCTTCAAAATTACAAAGTTCAAATATTATATATTTAAATTTAAAAGTTAATTCAAATTCTAATGACTATTAATAGTAAGTTAATAAATAATAATTTACTAAATTGTTTGTACAAGTTTCATTTATTAACACCTATTAGAGATGAATGAATAAACATTTTAAGACAAATTGTATGCCTATTTTAATATGAAACATAGGTACAACTTAGTAGAAAAAGAGTTTGGTGTTACATATTTTTGTTTTAATTAATCAATTCATAAATTCATCTTGACATAATCTTGTTTGTATTGAAATTGGGGTTTGTGAAAATAATCTTGATCTCTTTGTCATAAATGACTTTTTAATCCTGGAATAGATTTTTTTAATGTATAGGTATTATGTGGGTTGCACTCCTGGTTATAACTACTGGGCATAGAGTTTTGTAAAAAAAAAAAATTCCAACCCCTAAAATATCTATATTTTAATTTTTTCTTAAAAGATGACACTTGTGTTTTATTATTAAAATATTTATGAATAATGGATGTCCTTGAGGATTGATTTTTCTTAATTTTGAGGTATTATGATACATTATAAATATTTTAGATAAATGATTAATTATTATATTTAAAAATGTTAGTGCATTTGAGATAATATAATACTTAAATTATAGATGTATATAGGCCTTTTTTTCAGGGTGTACATAACACCAACATAAAACGTTATTTTAAGAGTTAAATATTCCGATAAAATATATGTGTTTTGGCAATTCTTTTATTATTTCACTTCTCACTTTTTTTTTTATATTTTAGTGTATAGTCTTATTTGTTTATTCCCTTTTTGTATAAACTTAGACCATTCAGTGACATATTGATATCTTTTCTGAGCAACATTTTTTGAGCATAAATTTAATAGTATGTCAGTCAAATTTAATTTTAATGTTTACCATTTCATAGCTTAAAAAAAGCTAAAAAGCTTCACTCTTTTAATACATTTATGTACAGTAGTTTATTTTTATCCAGACTGCCATGTAGCACCAATAAATTGTTTAGACTGATTCAAAAGTTATCCCTAAATACATCTCTTTTTGGGATTTTGCCTTGTATCCTTTGATCTGGACAAACACTTCTACCCAAATTTCTCAGCATACATGGGGATTAATGCATTTTTTGGTACATATTTCATAGATTTTTAAAATGCATGTAAAAGTTGTATTTTCAAAAAATATGATCAAATGTTAAAAGACATGTAACATTTTATACTAATATTAGCACTAAGTATTTTTTTTGTTTTAAACATATCTTTTTAACTTTAATTATGTACAATGTACATATAAAAAATCATTTATAACATATTTTTTATAAATATTAATTATACTTAATGAAAGTCTATACATATTTGTCTTCGAGTCTATTTTCCCAAAAGTAATAGTTTGAAAAAATATTGTATGGGATAATTTATTAATGGTTTAAAATGGTCTCGTGCGTTTCGTATTTTCAAGGTTTAATGGAGGGTAATTGTAATATACTGAATAGTAAGAAAGCTTGAAACTATCATACATTACCTCTTTTATTGTTAAGAAATATTAATCGTTGCGTTGTATTGTTGTATACTTGAAAGCTCGTGTTAACCGGCGCATTTTTCAAAGACAAATTTAGCACATTTTATATTGTTATACTGATCGTTTAGCGTTCTACACCAATACAAGTTGTGTCTTAACACGCATAATATGTGTAGTCTTGAGTTACAAGTATGTGGGTAAGACCGTATTTTTAGAATTTTCCTATAAACCATTATTAATAACAATTTTTGCCATTACTAGATAGTGATTCATTTATATTCGTAGTTAAAATATAATTTTTAAACACTCTTAAAGTGTTAGTGTAAACGTTAAACCAAACAAAACGGTTTTCCTTCAGAGTAGGTAATTGACAGAAGTATTGTAGAAAAAATCTCGTCTTTAATTTCAACTAGGGTCTTATTTTCATGACTGGTATGATTTTAACTATTATTATCAAACGTCTATGACGTAGTATTACTCCCAAATACAGTGTAGAAATATCATGTAATAATAGTTCAGGAATCAGGTTAAACTAAACTATATGATTGATATTTATGATCCTACTTACATACGCATCGTCTTATCTGTCTATGACTACACTAAAAACGACAAGTAATTATTTTCAATTTTATCGAATTTATAAATGATAATTCAGATAAGTCGTTCTGCGGCGTCGAATGACATTTAATCATTTCGACTTCACTGTGTGCTCGTGACCGTCAGTCAACTTTTCTAAGACATAGTTTTTCATTCATAAATCATAAAATGTATTTAAAACTATTACTTCGACTATGATTAATTTCTTTAAATGTCTAATTTTTTTTGTAAGATGCCATAAAATTTCGGGTAAGGCTTTAATTGTACGAGTAGTTTGATACTGTACCTACGAATTATATGTTTATACATATAATATGTTAGCACGCAACACGGCTTTAGAGACACATATAGTATACCGCAGTTGTGTCAGCTATATTCGTCAATTGACATTCGACCTATTGCCATGTTTTCGAGAACGTGGACGGCGCTATACAATTTTCTTTGTTGGGACAGTTGGTCGATGATTGTTTTTTCAACGAGGTATTTATTAATGATGTTTTGGAATGAAATTTACTCTAGTCCAAAAGCACGTAATAATAACGAAAAATTAAGACCGTGTGTTGCATAGTGTTATAAATCACAGACTAAGACTGCAAATTATAATGTGAAACTTGATTGTTTGTGTAATAGAATTACAGTTTTAAATTTTTATTTAGATTTTATACAGTTAGGGGAAGTGAGTAAAGTGAAACAGTCTTATGTGCCGTCCTCGTTTAGAAATTATGAAAACTATTTATATTATTCATTTATGTATAGAACATTTAAACTATTTTGGATATATTAGAACCTTAGAAAAATAGAAATAAAACATGTTTAGAATAGATTATTAAATAATTATAATTTGTATGAGTTCATATTGTACATACCTATGTTTGTTATTTATTATATAATATTTATTTTGTTATAGGTTTTTGACAATTTCTTAATACTGATTTTATTTTATGACTTTTATAGATGTTGCTACTGAAAAAGACATCTCAATTGCTGAACAAGATGATCTCCAAGCCAAAGAAAAAGAAAAGAAACTTGGACATAGAAGAGTGGGTGTTGATGGAGAAATCACCTATAAGAAAATTCAAACTGGTCAAATTATGGGTTCAATACAACTGGGAATACAGCATGCAGTAGGAGGCCTTGCTTCAAAGCCTGAACGCGATTTGCTTATGCAAGATTTTATGACTGTTGAAACGACAGTGTTTCCAAGTGATGGAACTAATCACACTCCAGCTCACCACTATCCAGAGTTTATTTTTAAGACATACGCTCCAATTGCATTCCGTTATTTCAGAGACTTATTCGGTATTCAGCCAGATGATTATCTTATATCGTTTTGTAACTCGCCACTTCGTGAACTGTCCAACCCGGGTGCTAGTGGATCAATATTTTACCTCACACGAGATGATGAATTTATCATGAAAACTGTACAGCACAAGGAAGGTGAATTTTTACAAAAACTACTTCCTGGATACTACATGAATTTGAATCAGAATCCAAGAACTTTGTTGCCAAAATTTTTCGGTCTTTATTGTTATCAATGCAATTCAAAAAACATTAGATTAGTAGCTATGAACAATTTACTACCTTCTAACATAAAAATGCACCAAAAGTATGATCTGAAAGGTTCAACTTACAAAAGAAAAGCTTCCAAAGATGAAAGACAAAAATCATCGCCTACATTTAAAGATTTAGACTTTAAAGAACATCATCCCGATGGTATTTTTTTGGAGCCAGATACCCACTCAGCTCTTCTCAAAACTATGCAAAGAGATTGTCGAGTACTAGAAAGTTTTAAAATAATGGATTACAGTCTTTTAGTGGGTGTTCATAATGTTGATCTTGCTCAGAGAGAGAAAGAAGAACGACGTGTGGCACGGTTACGCAAGGCTGTGGAAACTGATGCAGATACTTTATCAGAAACGTCTACTCTAAGTCGAACAGCTGAAGCCAACCGGCAGCGTTTGATGGCTCATTCAACAGCAATGGAAAGTATTCAGGCAGACACTGGAACTTCGTCAGATGAAGATTGTGCCTCGCCTAGAGGAGGCATACCTGCTAGAAGTGGTAGTGGTGATAGCTTATTACTATTTGTTGGAATTATTGATATATTACAAAGTTATCGACTAAAGAAAAAACTAGAGCATACGTTCAAAGCCATCATTCACGATGGTGACTCTGTTTCTGTACATAGACCTGATTTCTATGCCACTAGATTTTTGGACTTTATGACCAAGTATGTAAAATGTGTATTTAATTATTTATCGACTCATTGAATTCAATTTTTTTTTAATTTTAGATCCGTGTTCAAGAAACTTTTGTGTCCTCTTAAACGTTCACCATCTAAGCGACGTAGTATGTCGCGTACACGTACGCGTGATCAAACCGATGCGGAAGGCACATTTTCTACATGTTCAACACCACCTCCAGCATTTGAGGATGCTATTCGTCGTGACTTTGTATACGACAAACGTTCCAGCATGACTCGCATACGTCGTCCATCTCCAGGAATGCGCAATGATGGTCCTTCTGGCTCGTCGCACGCCGGCGAGAGTAAGTCGTCTACATTGAGTGTGGGATCGGGCAGCACTACATCCGGCATCGGGGGTTCAGCAGGCAGACAATCTGTGGAAGCCACATGGACGGAAGGTACACCTAGCTACACGGAGTCTTCAAGCAGCGCCGACATGGCTTCGGATACCATACAAATGGCAATTCTGGGGGGTGATCTTAAATCATTAGAAATGACACACTTATAAGTTATAGAATGTTACTTATAGTCTAATCGGAACAGATTTTATTGGATTTAAACCTTATAGTTATTTATCTAGATTGAATTAAACCTGAATAGTCAGTATACCAAGATTTAATTAACTATTACTAGTGTAGGATATTTTTCATTTGGATATATATATTTTTACATAAAAATTTTAATTTTTCTTTCGTTGTGAGATGCACTTTGATGATTGCTTATCAGAATTAGAACAGTATTATTATATTACTCATTTGGTATATGCTATTAGATAGTATTGTGCTGACAAGCATTAATGTGATTAATAAACTTGCCAATTTCGAACAAAGATCTGCTAAAGTCATATGATCCGATTGGACTGTGAAATTTGACAAATTGTTTTTATTTATTTTTTAAAAAATTGTATAGCTGCTGAGCCCCTTTTGTTGGATCTCTTAATAATAAGTCCTAAACCCTAAAATATAATTATAAAAGACAATTTTAAACGCTTCTGAATAGAATATTATTTAGCAACAGCACAAAATTCTCACTTTTCAACATAAAAATTAAAAAGAAAAAATTTGTATTAGTTATTATTATTTATATAATGACTAAAAAAAATTCAATATTTTATACACTTATATTGTTTATTATAGATGGTACCACTTTGGTTGAGAACCGCTTCCAGCGGATGAAACTCAATGTGATGGCTCGTGTATTTAGGTTATCACAAACTGAAAAATAACCTAACTTAGGTTTAAATAATAAATGATTATAAATAAATGTTATTTATTACTATTATTACTACTATTATTATAATTATAATTATTATTATTATTATTATTATTATTAAATATTATTATAATTATAAATTACGCCTACCGCCTACGTAATAACATAAGTATACCTAAAAGAATAAACAATTTTCCATTGTGTTCGTATCAACCGCCTAAACGGATTTAGTACAGTATTCATAATTTTAAACAATTTTAGACTCATGTATGATCTTTTGAGAATTAAATGTTTTCAAAAAAAAATAAAAACGCAAAAAAAAAATCATCTTTAATTTTTATTTCCAGAATCTGCAAATTGTTTCCTGATGTTTACTAGACACTGTATGATGAAAACATGTTCAAATACTGTTTCAGCATCATTGGATGGAAATTCAATGATGATTATGATGTAATGGTTGTTTTAAGTTGAAATATTTTGCTGTAAGATATGGTTAGTTGATTTTATTAATGTTTTTGTATTATTTCTGGGAAGATGAAAGTCTGATGTCGATCTCATTTCTTTTAATCTCATTTTTTATTTTGTTTTATTTCTTTTTCATCAATATTGAACTATAATTGAGAATTTTGAATTTTGTTGGATATAATGATTAGAAGTCTTGGTTAAAAAAATAACTTCCATTGTTATTGCCTTTTTCATTTACATACTATATAATATAATTACTGTTATTTATAAACATTACACAGTATAGAAAAATTATTTTTTATAAATGTTTATGAAGACTTTAATTATGTAATAATTAATTTACTATCACTATTATTGGAATAGAATAAAGTTTGATCCATACTCAACCTAACCCTTGACTCTTGAGGTAAGTACAACATTGGAAGTTAAAAATATATTATGCTTTTAGAAAAATTCTTTCAATATATTGTTTCGTGAAAATAAGTGAACTTTCTATTATAAAGAAGAATATTCTTTTTGAAATAAATCAGTTAAAATTACTTATATATAAAATAATCACTTTTTTTATAATTTTAAAGTCATTTTACAAATTTATAAGTATGAGTGAATGTTCTTTTATACTGTTTAAAAACACTAAGTATAATTTTTGTTATAAATGTATGTTGGTTGTCAAAATTTTTTGTTCTTTTTATTAAACTATTTGAATATTTGTAAATGTTATTTTTGTTTTAATCATTTAAAAATAATATGTTTAACTACAGTTCGATTTTGTTGCTACTACAAAGTATGAACTGTAAGCAAAATTTTGTTGAGTTTTTATAACTATTTGGTTCTATTGATATCAGCTCATGTTATAGATACTCAAATTTAAAATAATTAAAAATACTAGTGTTTTATTTCAAAAAATTTACTTATTTTTTAAATATTTTATAAAAAAAGTACTAGTATTTTTGATAATACTACAAAAATATAATATGTAATAATCTTTTAAATTATATTAACCTAAACTCTAGTCTTTAGGTATAAATTGTATTCTCATGATTGTATCAGTATTCGTGTGGAGTTTTTATAAAAAGCATAATATAGGTAATTTTACAGTCTAATATTTGCCAACAATTATAGCTTATTAGCTTATAGGTTTTTTAGTATTTTACTTCTTAATTCATACCACGTTTTCTATGCAAGTTGGATTATGATGTCTTGCTGCTTGTCAAAAAGGTGACTGAATTAATAGTGCTAGTATATAAAGACAGTGGACACATATAATATTAGCATGCAAAATATGCTAGATAAATAGGTTGTCTATCATTTAAATTATTAAACAAAATATTCTAATTACTAATTATTTACTTTTTAGTTTTTTTATGTATAAAAAGTAAAAACCAGAAAAAAAAATTCTTATACATTTTACACTTGAAGTAGGTATGTATAAAATTAAAAATACTGTAATTTGAATAAATAAAATGTTAATAGTTTAATATTTTTATTAATAATTATTATCTATTAATACATATATATATATATTATATACTAATAATATTATAATACATATTTATTGTGTGTAGTAGCTACTACTGTCTTGGTCAAATTCAAATACTTCAATACAATATACAGAATCCACTTTGTTTTTATAAATTTCAAAATATTCATTGGAAATTATATACAGTAATTAATTTTTATACTAGTGTTTTAAATATAAATAATTTTAGTAGATTCATTTGGTGTTAAATAAAAATAAGGAAAGGTAATATTTACATTATTTTTTAATCAACTAACGAATAGTTTTTGAAACATTATGGTTTAAAATTTAATATGATGCAATATTCTAAATCAGGAATGGAAAATGATTTTAATTTTTAGGGTTTCGCATTGTTTATTGATTTAAAAATATATAGTTTTTGTTTAAACTTTTTGATAATTTCGTTTTCATCTTTTTTTATATTATTATAACTTATAAGACATAATTTATTATAGTATCATTAGTATCGCGCAATATAGGTAGATACAATAAATAAAATAATTAAAATGTATTGTTCTTAATAGGTATTTTAATTTAAATTCAAAAATTCAAAATTTCAAATTATAATCCTTTTAAATTTTAAAAGTGTATGTGAGTACCTAAATAATAAATAATAAAAATAATCCTGAATTTAGTAGTTTAACATACAGTTTTAGGTATAAAATACATATAACCATCATAATTAAAAATTTGGTCTTGCGCATTGAAAAAAAAAATACTAAATAGTAAATAGTAAGTACAAAACATTTTAAATACAGTAAACTTTGTAGGTACTTCTATAAAAAATATGAATTTAAGCAGAATATCTTAGTGAACTTTTTCGCGATTACTATTTTAACCCAAAGTACAATCAACTAAAATGCACTTAGTTCTTACTCATAATTAATACAGGTAATTTTTATTTTATCTTTTTTCTAGTTTTTAGGGTTTCCTCTATTTTATAATTGTAATTTAGCGGTTTATTCAGAGTGATTCTTTTATCAAACTACGCGCATTATTTAAAAATTATCAGCGTTTTTCAAATAATGAGTGTTGTTTGATTAAAAAATATTTTAATACAAGAAACTGTTGATCAAGAAAAGTTTGTGATTATATTATTTCAGAATAAATAAATATACCTATCATTTTTATTTTTCTATTATTATTATATTATAATTTTAGCTGTATGTTATTTATTTATAAAGTTGTATTTTCCTCAATATGTTACAAAAACTAACGTAACTTACTACATGCAATATCTCAAATAAATAATAATCAATCGGGTATGTGATGACCTGATGACGCGTGGACCTTCAATGCCATTTGTTTACACAGTACATAGTCGTCACTTCGACAATATTTATGCCGAGAATTTTTATAAGAATTTTTTATTAAGGAAATAATAATAATAATTATGTGCCCTGAGACTTGGGGCATGACCGCATGGGCACAAGGAACACTCATTAACCATAAGTTAACACTAATTTTTCACTTGGTAGCACTTATGTTAAAATATGCTCTGGCTTATGCATGACGGCATGAGTATAGTATAATAGTATAGCATGCTCCTATCTATGTAGCACAATTTTTTCGAAATTTAAAGTTATCAGTTTCTCTCCCACGATCCACTCAAATACCTAGTTATTGTTTTTAAGCCGTGACATTATTAATGTTTTTAAAAGAAGTGCCAAATTTTCTTCATCATAGTACAGAGTGTACCAAAAATAACGCTTTTTTTTTTAAAATCGGTAACCATTTTTTGTTTTGTTTTTATGTTCACTCACAATATTGTTCTTATCATTTTTTTAATCTACCATCATTCCGAACATTCCGGTTTATTGTTGTGTAATCAGTTTTTGCTAAGTGTCACCATGGTTAGGTCAATTGAAATACGTATGCTGGTCATTAAGATGTTTTACCAATCTAATGAAAGTGGTGCGAAGAATGTTCGATGACTTTGTATCTTACTCTGATGGGACGTTGCTCTCAGTGTGTTATCGATTCGCCGACTAATGCAAAATTCGAAAAAACTGATTCAACTATTGATCTCAAAAGCCGCGGTTAGGTTAAGGCGTGCTCGTGAAACTCACCAGAGAAAACTGATAGGCAGTTACTGTTCATTTTCTCGACTGGAATACCGGCTTATCAACAAGCTACTGGAAGACAATCGAATAATGTTGTTCATACATAAACCGGTTGTTATATTGAAACTGCAATGCGTATATTTTTTATAATTTTTTGAAAAATAAAATTTATATTTTGGTTGATTCAAAAAAACGTGTATTTTGGGACACCCAGTAATTAAAGTATTCTATGTATGTATGGGATTGAATTCAATATTATTAAAAAAAAAAGCAGAAAGTTGGAAATAGCTATAGGTATTCGCTATTGTCATGTGCATTGTGTAAACCTATACTATAATATTATAACAATATACTAATACTATATAATACATAATAATTATTCCTACACATATTGTTTTTCATGATTTGTTTTAACTTTTATCGACCGCCAGTGCGCTTGTTAATTACTTGGAAGGCCAATAAGACGCAGAAAAAATATGGATGCCAAAGTACACCCTGCCACATTAAAGATGTTTACACATAATAGTACAACAACTAGCAGTGCGTTGCTTACATTTTCTAATGTACCTACCTAGTAGGTGCCTAATTATATCTTATATCGTAACATATATACATGTTAATAATAAATAAATGGATAAGACTTAAGACTTTGAACCAATTAAACGAATATATGCTAAAATATTAAGCTATAAATCCATGCGTACTATAATAATAGTTTTTAAATGTCCATTTAATGGTGATCGGGCAAATGAAACAGCTTGGTTGCTCCAAAAGTCCAAAAGAAAAAAAATTAAATGAAACATAATTTTCTTTTATAGGTACTTTTATCAAAACTATAGAAATGATTTATATTCACTATTAAGAATATCAAAATAGGTTAAGTGATGTATACCTACGTCTTGTGACCTACTAACGATGTCGTGCAATCGTGGAAATACGATCATAATCTTGTTAAATTTTTAAAACGCATAACTTGTATAAATTATTTTTTCCAAATGGATGAGCTTAAATACATACTAGTCAATATAAATAATATAAAATAATGAAATAGAGTTAAGATTAAGTATTGTATGCACATTGCATGTGAAACATATATAGTTCACTGTACAGAGGTAGGTTAGATAGGGTGATTACTTCCCTTCAAAAAAAAAGCTTTACGATTAATTCACGGGTTTGTATAAAACCACACTGAGGATTACGATGATAAATAAAAAATGACACGTTTTGTATGATATTGTACAACAATAAGATAAATATCAGATTGTTTCTATAACGACTTGAATGGGTTAGCCACGTTTGAATACTAAATTATTTTTCCAAGAAAAAATATGTCCTAACCAAAAACCTAAAAACGACTATGGGGAAGACTTTACCAGTGGTGATTAGACAGAGCGAGACATTAAGGTTAGCCTAGATGTCGACGAATCAGCAGAACTGGATACCTAATGTAATTGACCGAAATAGATAGAGAAGTTTGATAGAAACGCTTAATAGGCCTGTGTAGTAAGTATCTACAAAAAAAAAATTATCATTTTTTTCTAGGCTATATTGTATAATACGTAGGTATTATGTATTCAAATGTGTTATCATATAGTACTTGTTATTATATTTGTTCATCTTTATGTCCTTGAGTAACAATGATTGATTTTTTTTTTTTTTTACAATTTTAATTGAAAAAAATACAATTATACGAACTTAAAACAATACGTTATTACAAGGTTCTGTATAGGTACATTATTAACACTTAATCATTGTTACCTTTTTTGGAATATATTATATAATACATTAATGCATAACTATTTTCTACTTTGTGGTTCTCGAGGTTAAAAATTTACATACAGTATAATTACGAGTAGTTTGTTTTGCTCAATGTGACTTCACACATTTTTGTTCCGCAAGTGCAGTTTCGGGATTTCGCGCGACAATCCTACTTCTTTGCGAAATCGATTTGTTTGCGGATGGGATGGTTAGCATTTCGATGATAATAATAAATAATTATTATTTTTTGGTCGTTAAACAAAATTTAAATTTATAGATCGCATTTTTGCAATATTTTATGTTGAATTATTACTTTATAAACGTATGGTCCGTATGGATAATTGTAGATTATACCGGCTTATTATTTAAGTTGTATAAGATTGTACACTTTTATATATTATACCTACCGAGTACCGAGCGTGATGGCGCTGTTATAAAATTTTATTATTTTACAATACAAGCCAAAGTTGCGATATAGGTATTTGGTGCCTATACTATAGGCAGTAAGTAGTAGAATTAGTTTATTGTTCATACAATTTATATATTTAATATAGGTAACGAACAACAATAGTCAGGACTCAGGAATTACATAAAATCATAAATTAGCATATGAAATATAGGTATAGTTAATGTCGTTGTATACAATAATATAATATTATATAATTTAGGTAAACAAATGTAAACTTATGTAATTTTAAAAATCGGCGAATGCTGTAATAATTAATAAATGTATCCATCAATTTACACGGTTGTCGACTAGGAAAAAAATTTTAAAAGATTTTCGCCATAATATGTAGGTACAATATACTAGTAGTATATTTAATCTATGGTATAAGGTATATACTAATCAACTAATTACAGGTGTCTCGTTCCAATGTATTCAATGTTTTGACATACAAAACACTTGAAATAATTAATTGTAGGTCTACATACGTGAACATTGTACATTGTTTTTGCGTGTATATGGTCCGTGTTTATAGTGTATATAATGTATGGCTTTCGATGCGACGTAATCGCAATCTTATACATATTTTACGAAGGAATAATAGTAACACTGTATACATTATATATATATATATATAAATACACATGTGATATACACACATACACACTCACACTCACTCACAATCTGATGCTATTAGTGTAAAAAAAACACTCGTTCGCAACTTGTTATCGTAACAAACGTACCTACGTACGTACTTATAATATATATATATATATGAGTAGGTGAGCATATTAGGTATATACAGACGTACAGTCGTTATATCCGTGTCCGTGCATAATATATATTATATTTAATTATTGTACGGTCATACATATAATATAAGTAGTTCCTATATCCAAACGTGCTTATCGAAAACAAACAGAAATTTTAAACGGCGGGCGGCATGGCTATCTGAATAATATAGGTATACTGATTGTGCTAATCAAAGGTTATAATAAATAATAATATATTTTTTCACACACACACACACACCACACATATAGGCTCTACCGGCGTTTTATTCGTCGTCGTAGTCACGCGTTTAGGCCGCAGTTCACGTTTAGTAGTCGAGTACCGCTGAAACGACGCCGAGTGACAAAGTAACAAAAAAAAAAATAAATTGTACATTTTCTGCGAACATGTTGAAAATCGGATTTTTCGGTGCCGGCAAAATGGCCCAGGCGTTGGCCAAAGGTTTCTTGACGGCCGGTGAGTTTCGGAAAATCGGATGTTGTTTTCTTTTCTTTGTTTTGATGCCCATCAGTTATTTCATCATTTTTCGTACTCACCCATATATATTGAAATATTTTTTTACTTAGGTCTCGTCAAAGGAGAAAACATCACGGCCAGCTGCGCTCCACAAGACACGCAGTGCGTTAAAGCTTTCGAGGTGAGTCGCGCGCGGGAATTCGGTAACCCATAGGTATACCCGCGTAAGTGAATATTATAATACTAACTAATCACCGGTATCGGTCGAATTCGACATTGATCGATGATAGGGATTCGGATCGACGGTGACTTTCGACAACCGGTCGGTGGCCGACAACGCGGACGTCCTACTGTTGGCCGTCAAACCGTCCGTGGTCAAGACGGTACTGGACCAGATCCGTCCGAATTTCACGTCCAGCAAACACCTGCTGCTGTCCGTCGCCATGGGCGTCACCGTAAATCAGCTGGAAGAGGTGCGTATTATTATATTGCTTTTATTTATTCTTTAAATCGTCGCGATCGTACCTACATATTACGTATATTATCGCGCAAAATGCAAATCAAGACAATTGATTTCCTATAACGGAGTCGACGTTACTGCAGCAGAGATTTCTAGGACTGAGGATATGTCGCGTCCAGGATAAAATTTCGTTTTAAGAGGCGCAAAAGTCTTAATCGAATCTGACGCACGAACAATCAGGTGCAGTCGCATTGGGTAAGACGATCGATGATCGTTCAGAACTTGCCGTTTATTTCTCAGCGATCATTCCGCCGTTTGACTGCGTATACTCGCACTTAAACGCATATAATATTGTTATTATGCGTTGTAGGATTTACATAAGTGTTTTCCGGGACAAATCAGTATTGCGGATGTCGATGTTTGAAAGTCTAGGAGGGAGTGCGCCCAAACTGTTTATAACGTCCCGATTTCAATTAAAATATTATTGTTTATCATATTTGTGCTTGCACGCGTACGAGAGTACTTTAATTCGATAAAACTGAGGGTGACTAATTGTGAACGATAAACTTACAATATACGTCGCATGTGGCACGCGATGGATAGTGATTGTCGTTGTTGATATTATTAATGTCATATATTTTCGACGATGTCGAGACACGTAATTACATATTAGACTGCCAAGAGTGGATTTATAGATGTTCGAAAGTTTTTCTTTCGGTAGAAAACTGAAAAACATCATGTACCAGTAATTACTATAACGATATAGAGATGTAATATTAAATAATATAAATATACCGATAATTATCAAAATATTTATATTTTATTCTGTAAACGAAATCATCTCCAGAGCGTCGACGGTCACGAGCAGTGCACGATGAAAAGTTATATTGTTTTCTAATAGTAAAAAAATAATAATAATATCGACATTAATATTATTGAGATTTAAAAAAAACTAATTCTCGTGGCATGTATTTTATGTTGTAGTAACTTAGTTTAAAATAAACATTTAGTTCGATTTCTGACGGCAAATCCCATAATAATAGTTTGTTATTTGTATTTGTTTTTACAGTTATAATTATTTTGTAAATAAAGTCGATTGACGTCAGTCTTATGGTCGATTGAGTTTAAAATCGATAACGTTAATCGAAAGGTTTAGGTTACGGAATCAAGACAAAAGTGGAACACGTTAAAAAAATAATACTAACAATACGTAGGTCCTCGATAAGTTTACACAAGTCAGTGGGTATCGTTAATGAAATTTAATTAGTTATAAACAGGGCTGCGAATTTCACGCACTAATAAATTGTTGAATAATTTGCGTAGACACATTTATACGTAGGTATTAAAAATTAGATTTTAAGACCTAAAATTAATTGTTTCAAAATAAAATAATATTGGTTATTATTACATAAATTATAATTAAATATTATAGTAAATTTGTCAAGGCTATTGCTATTGTTACTATAGGTATACCTACCTCTTCTAATTTATTATTCATAGAATTATTCTGTGTTTAAAGATACCAACCATTAGTACATACAAGTAGTACGTGATATTTTATCAGTTTTTATTCGCCAACAAGCGCTATTTTCAACAACAATTGAAAAAAATATATTTATTTTCGTAAATAAAATTTCATTTAGATATTATTAAAATAAAAAATAAAATCACAAACAACATACCAATAATTATTATAGACAAATAAGAAAAAAATTAAATTTTAATCGAATTTAATTTTATAAGTACCTACTACCTATGTAGTAACGAACAAAATATGCGAATGCATTTAATTCACACTCACGATGTAGGTAACTATTTTTGAAATATTTAAATTGCATGTAAATATTTACAAACATAATGCTTATTGAAGCCGTGACTTATGAATTTTCTTGTTATCCATAATATGGTTGTATACCTAATAGCTTTATTATTGGTTATTAATACTAATTATAATAGGTCTTAATCATGTACTCGAGTATTCAAATTTAAAATTTATTTTGCTTTTTTTAAATAGTATTAATTATTCATTTATTTGTTTTATAAATATTTGTCTTAGTAGGCAATAGAAAAAAAGTATACAAATAAGTTTATATTAAATTAATTATCGTACTACTTCCCTAGTAGTAGATATCTAATGCGTAAAAATAATATGACTAATTTTTAATATGTTTTACTTAAAAACATATTATTTGTTACATATTGTTATATGTTACTAAATACTTACTAAACTATTTCACCGCATAATACACTAATTGTAATGCTTGAGAGGACGCGGCGTGTAAAAGAAACGATTAGTTTTTTAATTATTTCTATATATTCCTATAGGCTATAATGATAATACAGCGTGCAATAACTGTTGGTCGAGATTATAATATATAGACTATCTGCTATAAACAGTGATTTTATTTGTGATTATGAATTATTAACATTATTATGTATAGTCGCCCGGAGGGGGAGGCCGGGGAATTTTCCCTTTGATTTTCTCAAAATATTTTTTAAGATAAACTACTATTTACTATATAACAAATTAAAAGCGGTTTAGTGGTTACATGAATAATAGGTAACCTATTATAAGTTAACTTTACCTATTATACATTTATACCTATGTATCTATACTTGTAAGTTGTAACTTAAAATAATATATATACGAGTATTATAAAAAATGTTGTTGTTTAAGGTAAAATTATAATATTTCTCTTCAAATCCTAACATTGACACCTCCTCTAGAAACATTTTCGCGGGCGCCTATGTTAGTATGTATCGTCCACAATTTTAATCGTCCAGACCATACTTTTCGCTGATATCTTTAAATTACCGTACATACAATTTGTGGGGGGTAATGAGTTTAAAGAGCTTAGCTTTTCAAACATTTTATAGAAATATCTATGGATAATATCTTATAAATTATATGGATAATAACTTTAAATCTCTTATATTATATTATACTAGCATAGGGTGAACATTTAAAAAAAAATAAAAACGGGACAGTTGTTACACCTCCCCCACTTAAAAAATTATTATTGTTACTTTACCCTTTTGAGTTAATAAACCTAACCTAAATAATAAAAATGTTCGAAAATGTTTAGGAATATTTATTTTTTTATTATCATAATCAACACAATAATGTTGCATTTAAAAACTAATACAATTTTTATAAATAATTAGGAAAGTTTTCTTTTTATTAACTAAACTAAACTAAACTATTTTAGATTTGTTTCATAGATCGATTTATTTTAAAAATATAATGTAAATACGTAATAATATGTAAAAACGGGATTAAAACAAGACCATTTTCTAAAAACGGGATAAAAAGCATTCGAAGTTTGTTGGGATAACAGGACACAATGATCAAAAAAGGGACAATCCCGTTTTAAACGGGACGTCTGGTCACCCTATACTAGCATAAAATAGGTATATCGAACAAGACGAAAACAAATTGTTATTGAATAAAGAGTATCTATCTATCAATGTTTTATATTATTCGTGCGTCAATCACTAATTGACTAATTGTATTTTTGTGTTATCTAAAATTATATCATAACGTTCACACAATTTGATTATTTGTATTTTAAGGTCATAATTTTTTAATGATTTTTTTCAGCTCTTACCGGAAGGCTCAAGGGTGATGCGAGTGATGCCCAACACGCCTGCATTGGTTCAGTGCGGCGCTTCCGTGTATGTGCCAGGCAAACGGGCGACGGACGAAGACGAGAAGCTGACGGCAAAACTTTTGTCGTCCGTGGGCACGGCGGAGCGCGTGCAAGAGTACTTGATGGATCCGATCACAGCGCTCAGCGGTTCCGGTCCGGCATACGTAAGTCCAACGTGTGAATCTGCATTATAAGCGTGTCCATGAACGGCATGACGAAAACGATTTCCGGGGTAGTAAAGTCTGTCAAATCTTCCGGTTACATCCTCATCGTATTATAATGTAATATGTGTATGGTTCGTCGGACTCTTTCATATATTTTGTCATGTAATGTCGAAAAATTATTAGGTGGAACTATTTTATAATATTATGTATTATTACAACAATAATATTATTGTTATACATATTATATATCGATTTGTTCGAAGTGAATCAATTGTGTATATAGGTAGGTAATTGTAATGATTATGTGGCGAGTGAGAACTGAGAAGAGCTATATGCATGTGATATTATAATATCTCGTAAGTTCCTACGTTCTATAGGTATATATAGTATACCATTTTATAACGCAGCGAAACGTTCTATATAGTGACTATATAATATACATACGCATATTCCTCCTAAAATTATATTAAATCACTATTTAATCTGTCCGTTTGTGATTTTGTGCATTCTGTATTAAGTATATATAATAATAATATTTCTGTAAAACGTTTCAATCGTCATTCTTATGACTTGCCAAATCATTTGACTTGACATTTTAAAATAATACTTTAATATTTCTAAATACTTATTGACATCATAACAAATTTGAAAAGTATAACTAACTTTTGATATTCATGCTTATGCGACATGTAGGTTTACATAATACGCATAATATGATTGGAATTTGAATTTTACAATATAGACAAGAAGGGAGAAAACCACAGGAAAAAATCGCTGTTTGTGATACGCTCAGTATGATTTTGGACTCTTACGCCAAAATCAGTATTGATTTAACAATACTACCTACTTGAGTAACTGTATTTGATCAAAAATAATTACATTGTAAACGATACATTTACTTATTTGAGTATTTGACATACGTGAAATCGTGTCATAGTGTCATATAATGTCTAGGATATACAAATAAAAGCATACCGTTTTTTTCTCACACACATATTTTAACTAAATTAAAATATATTATTGGAAAGAAAATACGTTTTAAAGATTGTTTTATTATTATAAAATGTAAATACAGGACGCATTGAAATCCGTTGTTGCTCGTTTGGCGATGCTCCGAAACATAATCGATTGCGCGGGTTCGATAATATTTAGTTACGCGATTATAAAATCAGTTATCAAAAAATGATTTATTACATCAGAGTACCGAAAATTTCAGCACGGGTTCCTATATAATTATAATTCATAACGAATTCAATATACAATAGCTGTCTCTATGCATATTATGTGATTTTATTATTGAGGTAGCAAATGATCCGTAAGTCTAACGCACGGACTCCAACATAATAACATGCAGGTTTATTATGACGTGTACAGCAATAATTTAAATATATTTGTGTGATATAGGTACAGATAATATATACTGAGTGATACATTTATAATTGGCAACACTATAATAACTTTTTCCTACAATTTTACGATTTTTTAAATTTATTATACTTAATTTTAATGAAAATAATAACCTGAGTAATTTTTAAAAATTTTTTGATTTGTTGGTTTAAGTATTTATGTTATAACTAAATAATATCGTATGTTTTTTAACTTCGTACATCGAAAACAATACTTATCTAAACACTGTTGATACCGATATCGAATACCAAACAAATGGGTTTTATCTGACGAACCTCGTGTGACGTGATTTAATATAATATATATATATATTTATTGTCATTATTGTTATACTTACAGGTATACGTTATTATCGAAGCGCTGGCCGACGGTGCCGTTCGCATGGGCATGCCTAGAGACATGGCCTATAGATTAGCGTCACAGACAGTCCTGGGCGCGGGGACCATGGTTCGAGATACACAAGAACATCCGGGAAAACTCAAGGATGACGTTACCTCACCAGCGGGTAAGTCAAGTTTTACACACCGAATGCGATTCTGTTTACGGCCAATAATCGTTATTATTTTAATAGAGAGTATTACAATTTGAAACACGCACAGTTATTAAATAATGACATTTTTATGTTTCGACATAAAGGTAGAAACTAGACGGGTATCTGGCGTATATAAAAGTAGGCTGTTTGTAATCGTGCATGAGGATAAACTCATCAAAACACCCTGTACACTGTACGTACAGTGTGATCTATATTATTATTATTATTAAATAATATTCTATTATTCCTATATAGATATATGTAGGTAGTGTAAAAAAATATGCCTATACGCAGGTATGTATATCATGTGTATGTATATGATATAATTCAGCTAGTGCATGCTACCACAAAAGCATATTATATCACCAAATATTTCGCGTCAGAAATTATATAATTTCCAGACACACGATAATTGCACCGTTTTGACACGCATTTACTGTCATTTTTAGAAAGTATAATAGGAATAGCTAAATATCTGAATAGGATTTATAATAAATTTAGCGCTCTGAAAGTTTTATATAAGAAATGTATTTTTTGTAATAAGTACATACATAAATATCTGATTAGTTACGCCTGTAAAATAATAAAATAATTAAGTTCTGATTAATATTTCATAGTTAATTATATTTTATTTATACATTTGATATATATATATATAAATATATTAACGTTTTAATGCAATTGTTTCAATTCATATATTAAATTTAATTCAAAAAATTTAATGTCGGTGAATAACATATTATGTGTTTTCCCGTTTACAACTATAATAAAATATAATAAATTGTAAAATGTGATCATATAAAAATTCGTTGGCTTTAAATCGGTGTATTGATATTTTTCATGTTATTTTTACTAGGTAGTCATATATTTTCCATATTGTGTTCAGTGTTGAAACACTTTAAGGTTATTCGTTGTGTTTTATATTCATTTATTTTGGTTGAAAATCTAAATTATTTTGTTCCCTATGTATTTAACGAGGACGATAGGCCGATGGATTTACAAGTCTTAACAATTATAATAATAAGAATTTGGAAAACTAGGGAAATTAAATTAATTTATAATTTTACAACATTTTATTTTGAATCCTTTAAATCATGATTATATAATCGAACAACTATTAAAAAATACTGAATAAAATAGGAACAAGTTATTTAAACACACAAACTGAAAATCAAAGACGCTTCTTATGTATTATAAAAATTTTAAAACCGATATTTACAAAGAATTTTATTAAAATAATTCGACTATGTTTCTTGCAGGTTCTACGGCGGCCGGTCTCTGTGCTCTGGAAAATGGCGGTCTAAGGTATACGATCATCGACGCTTTGGAAAAAGCTACGGAAAAATGTAAGGAAACATCAAAGGCACTTTAAAAGATTTGTTAGTCGATTTGACCATGATCGTGAACATTCATATTCACTGTAATATATAGACTAATTGACAGGTTTTTTTTAAAAATGATTTAACTGTTTAAATTTGTATTATACATGTTTTATATTTTGTTATTAATTTTATTTATTTTTTATAACTGTGTTCAAAGTACATTTGTACTTATATCTATAATGTTTATTATTTATTGTATATTTTCTTGATTAAGTAAATTACCTAATTAAATAGTTCAAGTTTTATGAAGATTTATTTTACAAAAACTTCAGAGATATATTAAGTTTTAAGTATTTCTCACCCGTCCCATTATTTGTCATTCGCATAAAATTTATTTTATCAATACAGTCCATACAGAAAGTTATTATCATCAATTTATGTTATATCTGTTTATTTTCTGCAACCAAATTCTATCTGCCATTCTTCTATACGGCGGTTTTTATAGGTTTTTTGGTTCTATCCTGCGTTTATACAAAACTAGGAAGGTCACTTCCGCACAGTGCTAATACTAGTTATTATCTTATCATCGATAAATTATCATACATCTATTTATTGTTTAATATTTATTCGTAACTTAACTTATATGACTATATAATATAAATATATATATATTGCATATATTTCATTAAAATATACCTACAATAATAAATATCTTACATACATAAATAAATATATACATATGTGTATATATCGGAAATATTAAGATCAAATAATTAAACGACAATACGATAGTAACAGAACAGATGTATAATAATAATATGGAGTGTACACAATGTAATAACACCGAAAAATGTTTAATCGCAAAGTAGGTATATAACAATATATTTGTTTCAAATAAGTAGGTACCTAATAGATAACATTATTTTGATGTATTTATTAAATGATTAAGATATCTAAATTATAGTATTTTCTCGTATATAAAATTTAAAATGTCTCTGTCTTAACGAAGAAATATTATTAGACAGTACATCTAATTATTTTACAAAATATTTTCTGCAATTATTTACTATTCATGGTTTTAAAAATCAAAATTATATAATACATACCATAAGTTTTTGTTTTGCTTTTTGACAAAATAGTCATTTTTTATGATTACCTAAATTTGTAGGAGTTTACCATTTTCAGTTTAAATTCACTTCACTGCTTATGTCACAATTTAATGTATACTCAATACATATAAGATTTTACCTATTCACCTACAATGTTTACGATTCGACGCAATCGGATTGCTTACCTATTAGGTTTAGTTGCGTATATAAATTGATTTTCAAAGTTGATTACTGCTCACTTAACACTAAATACATTCTTAAATTTACTTCCACATAGGTATATTGTTTGTATTTTTGTAAATCAATGAAGTAAATTTAAAATATTTTTAATAATACTTAACTATCTACTTAAGCGTCTTAAGCATCTCGGTGTGTGCGTTGTATACCTACTTAACTATTAAGATAAATACGATATATCTTAAATTTAATCCGTGCACCCACATTGTGTGCGATCCGACGTAGTCAAATTGCCTGCCGGAGAGGTTTAGTTGCCTGTACAATTTTCGATGATTATTGATTACTTAACACTCAAACACCGTGTTCGATTTCAACTTTTTCTTCTATAATACAGCATAATCAGACTTTCGACGTTAGGATAGGTATGACAATCTACCTGTGAATAAAAAATTAATTTTGAACAGTATAATTAATAATAATAATATTATTTGTGAATTGTTGCTTCTTAATGAAGAAATTGAAAATGACCTTACTTCCATAAAAAAGTTTTAAAAGTTTGTTTTCCACAAAGAATACTGAAATATTCTTTAAAAGTTTGATTACTTAGTGAATGTCTTATTAACGACGATGAAAAATTTTCTTTATTTAATTAATTTATCACGGTGATAATATCACCTATATATGATTCAAATTCAATATTTGAAAAATCTGAATATTCATATGATCAAAATCATTGATGTCCAAAAATTTTAATTGTTAGAATTGGACATTTAATTTCATCTATTAAGTATAATAGATGTAAAGAAGGTATAGCAATAAAAATAAGAATAATAGGTGGAGTTGTAGTTCAAATAAATTCAATTATTTGATTTTCAGAAATTTTAATATTAATAAATTTATTTTTTATAATAAAAATTATTATATAAGTAATTGTTGTTATAATTATAATAATAATAAAAATTGTATGATCATGAAAAAAAATTAATTGTTCTATTAATGGTGAATTTCTATTTTGAAATCTTAGTTTTAATCAAGTTATGATTTCTAAAAAAAGATTATTCTTTATAAATTAATTTTAAGTTCATATTATTAAATATTTAAATGTTTAAGTGTAACAAAAAAAAAAAAAAAATAAAGTAAAGAAGTCATTTTGTATATGATGTCGAGTAAGTAATGGTTAAAGTGGTTAAGTACTTTTGACAGGATATTATACTTGTGAGTGAACAAGTATTTACTATTATCCAACTATTATTATAGCTTGTAGCTATAATATTTAGATTTAAGTGAATTTTATTAAATATAATATAACTAATAACTATAGATAAATAGATATGTTAGATATGTAAGTAATAATGTTTCATTACTTCATTTACCTAATTAAGTGCTTTGTGTAGGTTATGAGTTATAGCATACAATTATTTAATTAGGTACCTATTTATATTATATAAATGATATATATAGGTAACAATTTTATCCACAAACAATTTTAATTACATCAACAATTTTATAAAAATTCAATAAATTGTTAATGTAATAAATAGGTAGATATATAATATTTCAGTACTTAATATGTATAATATTACTGTTTAATATTTAATAACCTTATACGTTATTATAAAACTTAAAATGGTTAAAAAAATTTTTTTATTAATTAGGCTAATAATTTTTGGAAATTAATGATTTTAAACTGTGTTGTTAAATCATATAACATAAATAAACAATAAATGAAAAATAAAGATAAAAATATACCTATTATTATCTATCATAATGCAAACAAAACAAAAATATTGAACAATTAAGTATTTTTTAGTAAATGTTCGATAAAATTTATTACAAAATTCGTCAAAAAAAAAAAAATAAATATAGCACTTGGCATCAGATTCTGCTTGGCGACTTTCAAAATTTAGCGCTTTGGCAACTGTCTATCTGCCTAATCTTTAATCCGGCCTCGAGAAGATCACTATGATTTTTATGATTTTGATCCAGCAACACAAAATTATAGAACAGATACATCCACGTCTGGTGAGTTTGAAGTATGTATACAAAATTAAATGTTTTGATTGAAAAATGATTAATCTAACTATGGTTTTAAATGTATGTTCATGGTATTAAAATATTTTGAGGATGTAAATCAACGTCTTAAACTCATATATCCTGCTATTTGCTTTGTTCTGAATATCATATTTTCATCATAATTTTGTTACACGAAAATTAGGTATTATTCACTATTTATATAATTTATTTATTTAGAATAATAAATTTATGCACAACTAAAACTATTTAAAAAAAAATATTATTCTTTATTCATAAATAATAATTAGTTATTCATGCTTTTATTTATTTTAACTCTGGTTAATGATTTCCATTTTTTCTGAATTTTTTAAAATATGCAGAATTGCAGACATTAATTGTATAAAATATTTACTTACAATGATGTTGGTTTATGGAAATTATTTTTTCTCAACTTGGGGTTTTGTCCAATTATTTTATAATATTGAGAAATTCGTTGTACATGGCAATATGATATTTATAACTGTAAATATTTACAGCATTGAACTAAAATATTAATATTATTATTATTATTATTATTACTCACTTAGTTATGAACAATTCAAATATAAAGGAATACGGATTGTATAAAGTTAGATACTAATTGTATTGTAATTTTTAAGATAAATATTTAAAAATGTGTGCTTTAATCAATCAATAGCAATTAAATCAACAATAAATTTAGTATACTAAACAGTTTATTATCTATATCTGTGGTAACACATGATTTTTTTTTATATTGTGATATAAGTAAACAATAAACAAAAACGTATTATTTTAATAACTTGTTTTCAAATGTTCTACTCATATTTCATTTTAGGTAAGCTTGAGTGGCTAAAGTGTAGGCTAAGCTTACACAAGCCCTCACAGGCTACTTACGCCTATGCATGAGTTTTCACAGCAGAAAATGTTGATAGTCGAAAATTCAAAATATTGTATTGATAATCGCGTAACAAGATATTAGTGTTTTTCGTTTTCCATAAGATTAATACAAGAAAATGGAAAAATACGATCTAGTATCTAGTATCTACATCCTACAATTTATATATATCAGGGTTACTCATCCAACATACACACACAAATTTTTCCTTTAGTCGTTCATTATATTTATTTTAATGAGTAAACTAAAAGAATATTTTTCTATTATGTGGATTTATTTCTATCATTTTATGAGCGCCCTGTGGTGATAAAAAGGAATACATTTCTTTTTTTTAAGCAAGAACCATTTTTTCTTTTTTTACTATTTATCATTTAAAGGATGATTCATATGAAGTATATTATAAATGTTTCGATGAATATTAATCGAAATACGGACGAGCGATCAAGTGCGTAGTCACAACAATACGAAATTCATTTATAAACTCGTCGAGACGTTGTTCACTATTGCGTCACGGAAAAAATTGGACGCGGTCAATATCATCGCGACAAACTGTAACAATTCCGTCAGTCGTGTACGCCATGCGTGATATTATATTATATTATTATCTGTATTGTATGTGTGTGTGTAATATGTTAATTACGTCGTTTATTCGGCAGGTAATGGCGAACGTCACGGGAAAATAGTAAAATCGAAATGAATTATTATTACAATATAATTGCTTATTTTTAAAGCGACGTTTTCACGCGCTTATACTCGCACAAACACACGCACATATACAAAATTTGACAACATTTTTATACTGTCGGCGTACCTCCACAATGGCATAATGATAATATTACAGTTCGATGTCGACACACGTCGTCTCGTAACGACACAGCGTCGGGCGTATATATGTATCATTATAATACAACGAAAATATATTATCACCACGATGAATATATTTATATATTATATATAATAACAATATAACCGTCGGTTAGTGCAACAGTGGTGTAGTATAATAGTAGGTATATATAACAATATTATGTTATCTATTATTATATATTATTGATCGGTCTTATAACCCGAATTGAGAAATCCTACATATAGCCGTTATGCAATCGACTCGGATTTACGCGGACGTGGAAAAAAAAACTATCGAAAAAACCAAACGGATTTTACGGACTACTTGGCAAATCAACTGAAATCGGGTGACGCGTTTCACGTGTCGTCCAATGGAAACGAGACGCGTATTGCGAAAGGGCCGTCAGAATGTGAGACGGTGTAAAAAAACAAAAATTAAATTAAAAAGTTTTTCGTATATTTGTTATTCTCTCTACCGATGACCTATTATTTTATGCACACCTGTGTTATTGTACGTCCTACCCAACCACATAAAATCTCTTTCGGACACTTCACTATATCATATAGTATTATAGTGGATAGGTGTTTGCTATTTTACAACTTAATGGTCTTGTATATATGAGTTAAAAATCAAAAGATTCCAACACAACGTGAAACGTAACCGTGCAAGGATTAGTAAAGATTTTATCCAGTTAAATTTATCTACTACCTGTCATTTTAGTCTAGACACTTTTGGATCAGGTCAGATACATTAAAAACAATTCAAAAGTAAATTAAAATAATTATCACTATTGATTGATCGTTAAAATCTTAAACAAATATAGGTTTACCTTTAAGAATGTAATTTAGGGAAATAATTTATGTATATAATTTTAATGAAATATTAATATAATTTAAAATTTGGATAACATTTAATTTCGACAAAAATATTGTATTGAACAGATTTAAGTTTGGATTATCTTTTCTGGATGAAAAATAATTGTTCAAAATTGATTGGAAAATAGTATAATATTGTCAAAATTATATTTTATATTATATAATAATGTATAAAACATCATATCTTGTAATTTCTGCAAAATGATGGTACTACTGTCAATTTTCAACCACATCCGAATATTGACAACTTCGCAAGTTCGGGAGTATGGGATAGGTATGAATGTTTTATTGTGAAATTTTTTATCGATTTATCATCGATCGTGTTTTGTTACGAATGGAAGAGAGAGCAATAAAATGAAAATGCGTACATGATTCATAGAAAGTACGGGAACTATATATATATATATATTATAATATTATACTAAAGATTTGTATTTATTTAAAACATTATGATTTATAATATTCCTTTGATAAACGTTTCGCGATTTAAAAACACACACTTGTAAATTATAATATTATAAACAGGAGAAACGATTTGGTTTGTATTAATATATTTCGTGTACAATTTCTAGTGTTTAATATTTTATTATTGCACTATATACGTAAGTATACTTAATATATTATTATAATAAGCATCATAATATTATTATAATGCCAACGTGATTATTTTCTTCCAGAAATGAACGATAATAATGCGGAACATTTATCGATTCGTATATTTATTATATACCTACTCTTATTTATTATTACTCTGCCGTTGCGAGATTTCTATTCATGGATGAAATCATCATTAATATAATGATAATATAATATTAATATTAACGACAAAAATATAATGATATTGACAACAATAATAATAATACCGCGATTATTTCGATCAGTGTTTGTCGGATATTTTAAATCATTACAATACGATTTAAATATTATAACATGTTTTAGGCATCATAAAATATAACAAGATACCTATACCAGCGCTAAGAAAATAATCTACAATAATATATTAATATTTTGTAAATTTATAAGCGAGTACATAGTTTTATCAAACGCAATAGCTTACGTTTGTAAAATTAATGGAAATTACTTAATTATTATACACTATCACTTAGCAGCATATTGTAGTGCTTTTAAGCACGAATGACTTATTCGTGTTACTTTACTTATTAAATACAGCTAATACGTATATGACGTATATTATTAACTTTTAATGAATACATTTTCAAATTAACCGGAAAAAGTTAAGTAGTTGTAATCAATACTTTAAATAATTTAGTTGTTATTTTAATTAGTAAATTAACTAACTAGTTAAGTTAAAAATTAATCTTTCAACTAGTTATCTACTATAGGTCATACTTGACACTTTTACACCACGAGACATAAAAATAATCATTTGCTGTGAAACGAGTAACTTAATTAAAGCACTGTAATGTATAGATCATTTTTTTTAGAGTGGTAAATGGTTTATGACCACCAAATATTGAAAAAACTTTTTATTGTTATAACTTGTAACATATAATTATTAATTATCATCTAATCATTTTTATAAACAAATTATTTATTTGTATTTATATGCTTACTTATAATTTAGTGTAAGCACTATTAATTCTACTTTATATTTATCTACTATAAATTGGCATTCAATATACTCATGCCGTCATGCGTGATATATATTGTAATAGAAGGACGTTAATGTTAGAAATGATTGTTTAAAAATTAAGTTATTGTTGAAAGTATGATTTAGCCACCAGACTGCAGATTAAATCCTTACGTATTTAACTGAATTTTCTTATGCTCTAGCCTATATTATCACACCTACACAAACTATAAATGGTATATGTAAAACGTGATTTAAATATTTTGTGAGTCAACGGGGTTGTGCGAATTGTGCGATACATACTATTATGCATTTATATTCAATTGATACGTCATAAAACATAAGTCATAATGATATTATGTAGTTTTCGTAATATTGACACTATATGTATGCGTATCTATACATAATATATGTATGATATATACATATATATATATATATATATCGCGCCACGCTCGGCCAATCAACCAGACCGACTGATTGGCAAGCTATATAACTGCATTACTCGGACTTGGTCGTATATACATTTTCTATAGTATAATAGATAATAATATATTAATATGAAGTTATATTGCTAAACATCTGTCGAAAACAATGGGCTTTTGTAATTTATCTAAAATCTGAACTAGCAAAAACCACATCTGACACAAGCAATTCCAATATGTTTTCATGAGGACCGATAAAGCGAAAATTTAGGGTCTAAGCGACATAGTATAATAATATACTATATTTAATAAAGGCAGTGGGAAATATGTATCTTACCTAGTGGTCAAACGATAACTATGTAATGATTATTCTATAAAGATATGTTAAATTTTAAAATTTAGGATATAGTATGATAGGATACTTTTTTGATAGTTAATTATAAAATTTGTGTATAAAATTGGAAATTAAGTTCACTGAAATTAATTTGACTTGGTTTTATCAACACTCTTGGACCTTTTTTCATAAATTTCTTAATTTGTACCAGTATTTCATTTGCATTTTTCAAAAAAAAATGTGGTAAAAAAATAAATAATATAAATAAATTCCGTGTTATTACATAATGAAGCGTGGCACCTACAGTACTTTACATTTGCATGTAAAAACTAAAAACTATTGTCTATAGCAGAAGAAATGAACTATGACTCAAAACTGTTTGAAATCACTAATTCTACTAAGTGTATTTGTAGAATAATTAATGGCTTCAAGTGTTGAATTAGATTTTGTAATAAATATTAGTCGCAAAACATTTTTATATCATATATTATTGTTATTGTCATTTTAATTATTGAGCGTAGTGATGAACGCATGGATTTTACAATGACATGTGTGAATGTATGTTTTTTGTGTACGTGTGAAGTTTTATCTTGATAATTAACATTGAAAATGGTTTCTGATAGAAAATTAGATCTAGTTGGTACTTTTGTGAGGTCGACATTGAAAATTCCAATAAAAAAAAATATAAAGGTAGAGTTTTTATTTTTTTTACAAAAAATCAGTTCTAGACAAAATTGATTTACTTATTTTGTTGTAAATAAAATACGAATATCCGTAAAAGCTCAATTTGTTGTGATTATTTATAATTTATATTATCATTTTTTATACATGGTATAATTAAAAAAACATTTTTAACACTTTTTAAGTTTTGTGATATTTGAATATTTCTGTAAATCTCTGTAAAAGTTTTAAAATATAATACAAACTTTGTCATTTCTTATTATTAGGGTTAGGATGTTTATGCACTAAAATATGTATGAATATGTGTTCACTTATGCACTACAAAAACAGATAAATATGCATGAAAAAATAAATAAATAAATGCAATAAGTAGAGACAAATAATTTAATTATTAATAGAATACAAACAAATTGGGTCGGTGCTATTTTTATGCGCTCGTTATATTAACTATTGCCTATTACATTTTTGAATTTCCTTATTTATTACCTATATGTATATAAAAATATATTTTAAAAACAGTTGCATTGAATAAAATTATTATTTATTTTAAATGTTCCGTTGTAAATCTTCGTCTATTAGTGATAATACGTATAAGTAGGTTTCTTTACTCTGTATAATCATATTAAATTATCAATAATAAATAAGCGTTTATAATTAAAATACAGATAATCTAACTTAATTCAGATTCGGTTAATAAAATATAAAATTATTACAGTATTTTTCAACATTTTGCATAGGAAACCGTCAAATATGCGCTTAAAACAGGAACAATACAAATAATGCACTTATAAATAAAAAAATATATGCAAAATAAAATTTTAATATTTTTAATATAAAGATATAGATATCATGAAACACATTTCTATATATAATATAAGAATGGGAGCTATTGGACAAACCAAGGTGTACACCTCGGGACAACCTAAAACAAAAAATGCAAAATCATAAACGTTCTAACCTTACTTATTATTATAGCTATTTATAAAGATTGACATAGACACAATTATTTTTTTTATAGGAATTTGAAGTTCACACTTTCACGAAATTTGTCAACATTACGAAAATTTGTAAATTATTTTGTATAGTTAATATTTTATAAAATGTTCGATTTTTCTATCCTAGAATTGACAATTCAGTACTAGATTCCTCATAAATAGTTTATAATGAATATAATATGGAAGCTCATGTAATAAGTTAGTTTACCACAAAAACATTATTTTTAAACGATATCTATATTGCCTATTATGATTATTACTTTTACTAATGGTGCCTAATTATAAGATTCTTTTTCTTTTTCCCAGTCCCTTTCTCGCGATAATAAATGAAAATATATTCACAGCAGATTTTCCCACTCTACCGTCCCCCCTTTTCGCACTGGGGTGTACGTATCGAAATCAGACGCGAGAAGTACGGGAGGCGCGTGCTGTACAGCCACCAGTGTAGGGTCACCGCCGCACCGAATATCACGACCGTCTCGCTGCCATCAATCTGTAAACGATCTTTCAACCAATCAATCGTTCAATCGTTTTTCACTGACTGTACGTTTGTACGCATATTTTTAAATTATTTAATACCATATTATATACACGATCGGACAATCACCTTTACCGGTTTTATATATACATCGCTGCATTCGCGGACATTAATTACGTCAACCGTGCGCACAACCAGAATCGTTCGGGGAAAATTCCATAGGCGATTACGTTCCGAGCGGACGGTCGCCATCATGGGGCTGCGGTAAGTTGATTAATATTATAAATTGTTACTCTTTATTATTAATTTATCATGGTCTTCCGTGATAAATTGCTTAGAGAAGTGCTTGAGATTGTAGCACTAGAAAAAAATTAAACGTTTACTTAAAAAAATATAGTATTATGCTCTTGAAAATTTCAAAATTTTAAGTTAAAAATAGTATTTAGATAGAATTAAAATGGTAAAAGTATATCAAATATAATATATTGAAGTCAAAATATGTAAAAAAATATATATTATAATATGTAATAACATTCTTGAACGCTCACTGGACTTGGAAAGTTAAACCTTAAACGGAATAAAATTTAAAACAATGATTATAAGAGTGTTATTAGTTTTTGAATTTTAAATTAACCTATACGATAGTTCTATCTGTAGTTATTGAATACTATTGTGATAACTTTTAAATACGTCTAATAAAACAAAAAAAAACAATAACGCTTTGTGTTTGGTGGTTAGGTAGTAAAATATATGTATTAAAATATTGTAGCATTATTGAGTTCAAAAATATAAGTGGTTTGAGAATTTCTTGATAAAAAAAAAAGTGATTAAACACATATGTATATCATAACCCATTAAAAAAAAAAATTTCTGAAAATGTCAATTTTAGCTTTTTAATAGTTTTTTAAAATTATTTGGAAATAATCATAGGAAATTTGAAATGTTACTTTCTAAAAACTTATAATTTTATCAGCGCACTTAATAAATAATTTTCTTAATGAATAGTTGAAAAAATATTTATTTTTGCTATAATGCTATATATAGGTTAAGACACCTCTAGTATATAAAAAGAACCTCCTGTTTTAAAATTGTATTCTAATCTCTTGAAAATAAATTCTATACATTTTTGATCTTATCGGATGAACGTTCACACTTGAAAAATACGTTTCATTAATTTAATTATTAACCACGAACTATGTATCATTAACAAATTGTATATATTATATGCCTAAGCTAATAAAAATGAAAAAACAACTATGTTAAATTAACAGCAATCATATTCATATTATGTGATTAATTTGTGATCTAACAAGAGTTTAATTCTCAAATTAACTAATGTCTCTATTTTTGATCGGAGCTATGTTCACTTGTCAACTCTGCGGAGGTTTTTCGTTCTGTATACAGACGTTTTATGAGTTTGTGTGTATGTCACTATTATTAAAATAATAATAATTGTACAAATTAATTGCTTAATACAACATAATTTAAATTATAGGTACATCTTAATATTTGAAGTCTTAAGTTTTTAATTTTGTCTCACTAATATGTATCTCTTATAGATCCAAAATTACTTGTTCAAATTGTACAATATCTCTTAAAAAAATTGTTGACATGTACACAGAAAACAATTTAATCATAAAATTAATCATATATTGGTATTGTGATTTGTGAAACCATACTGTGAACGTTGAGCTTCATAAAACGAAATTCGAATAATGTCACTTATACTCCATGTGTTCTATGAATCTCATTTATTATGAACTATAGTATTTTGTGACATATTGTTTATTTTTTCAATAAACATAAGCATCCAATAAGTAATTGGTATAATTTAGTAAACATCTGTTTTGATTTTATTTTTGTAAATAACTTGATACGAATCACGAATATGCACATTGTTTACAGACGATCAAACGATCGTAAATAATACATAATACGTATTATTTTACAGTTTCTATATGATATATATAATGTTGTTATGATAAAATTGTACAATAATTTGGTATTGTCAAAGTACGAGTATAATGCAGATGATATGGTGTGCATAATATCGTGGGTGAATATAAAATAACAGTAATATTGGAAATCGACTATATTTTAATATTTATGTCATACGGTGGTTGGAACTTGGAACGTTTAATCGTTGCGGATTCGTCATCTATTTGTCGTGTGTGCGCACGTCAAGCCGTAATAAATACAAGAATATTATCATATTATTATTTATTATAAGAGAAAAAATGCAGAGCGATTTTAGAAAACTTTATATTATATCAAATGTACAATCGTATCACTATATAGTCGTGGCGGAGAGAGAAATTTGAAACGTATATTATGAAAACAAACACTCGAATAAGTGAACGCTGCGAATTTCCATCGGTTCATTTTCCACGTGCCAGGAGAAAAAAAACGTATTTTTTTTTCACGGCTGAATGACTGGAAGAAATTAATATTTCGCGTGTGCGCGTACATACACTCAGGTGCGAGCGTATTTGATCGGTTACGCTTGTGATGCGTGTATGACTGCAGTCTGCAGATATACCATTATTATAGTATATGTATAAAATATTACAGCAAAAGAAAATTAATATGATATATTATAACACGCGCGAATTTGTTGCGAACCGATACATAATAATAATATTTGAACGATGATAATGTTTGTGTGTGTATTGTGCGCACTGTAACGTTTTGTAAGACTATATGATATAATCGTAGCGGTTAAAATATTAAAATATATTAAATACCATATTTTTAATATCATATTTTCTTGTGATATGTTATTATTATATAAATAAAAGCGATTTACAAAAATATAATAAAAAAAATCGCAAGAATAATTATTTTCATCTGTAGCGTTATTTTAACACTATTATACATTATATCTCATAAATAATTATTATAATTATAATAATAATTATTCGTAGGCGAATCGTCTATAAATAAATTACGTAATAATGATGACAATTGATAACAGCTGGTGTTGAATATAGAAATAATGCTCAAAATAAAGTTCACGTATAAAGTTAATCTAATTATATTTTTAAGCTAATATTATGAATACAATTGTGGATGACTTTTGTTGGATGAATGAGTATTAAAATAAGAAAAGTTTAAATTAAAAGAAGAAACTAGCGGTAATATATAGATGAATTCTTTTTTTTCCGAATTGTTACATGATTTCATCATGTAGTTGCATTATCATAATGTAAAATACATTTTAAGAGAAAACGTATGAATCCTACATTTAAATTAATTATAATCTTTTATTACTGTTTACAGAACATTTGTGCTGTGTTCGTTTGTTTGGTGTTTCGGACACGCCGCACAATACGCGCCGATCGAAGGCGTGGACAGTAACGATTGCGCTGTAGTGCTCGAAGGATCGAAGCATTTCATTTATAACAGCGGAAAAGGTTCACCGTGAGTTTCGATAATTACGTGAAAAAAAATTAAATGTTCACACACGAGTTTTATTACGGGTAGATTATTTTGATGTGCAAAATCGGTGACATTAGTCTTTGAACTTTAAGTGAATTTTATTTAGGATTTTATTTTATACACACATATTGTACAATTTTGCTATTTGAATTTTAATATGTCTCAATAGTTCGACATTCGATATCCATATAAAATGTTATGTTGGAATATGAAATAGTTTTTATTTATTTTTAAACTAATCGTAAAAACTAATAATGATATCTCCAATAATTTACCGATTCACGTTGAAAGAAGCGCAGCTATTATAGGGTTTAATACATTACCATCATTGTTAGTAAAAAAATTTATGATTATTGTTTATAAACAATATATTTAACTATAATTTAAATAAACATAAAAACATAATGTATATTCATTATTCAATATGAATAAAAATTAATTTAAAACTATATATTTTATTTTATAATTAATAAAAATAATGTTAAATTACAAAACAAAATGAATCAATTTTCATGGATTATGTTTGAATTTTAATTATTTTATCTAATTATTATAGTTTTTAGTGTTTTACTGCCTACATATTATTTTAACAACAATACGTATAATCTCAATTCTTTAATATTTATTTAACAAAAAATATTGTATTTATTGAAATTTTTGAGTTTTAAATACATTTAGGTAGATACTATAATAATACAATTTAATCATCAATTAATCATAGACTTTTTTATCCTACACTAATCATTGTACGTTATGTATAAAACGAATGTTTACTCAATAGGCATCGTTCGGCGGCTCACATGTGCATCACGTACGACACGGTCAACAGAGCTTTTCTAGATGTCCAAAACCGTCACAGTGAGTAAAATATACACGAAAGAAGTATTCGTTTTACTCTGTCAGGAATTTTGACGATGAACTTTTTAATAAAAATAATTATTGTTCACAATGCATATTTTAATATAATAATATGTTATAGCGCTGCTAGAACCCAACGACCAATGGGGCCCGGTGCATTTTGCCAGACTCGGGGAGTTGCTGCTGGATGTGTCACAAGTGCTCGCAAAAATGTAAAGTTCGAAACGACCTACATGATATTAAATATATCAATTTTTATACTATATAATATACTTTTAATATAATATAGAAACAAATTGTCTTGTGCTTATAACCGTTTTTTAATCGGTCACAGGTATGACTTGAACGCCGACGACGTGAACAAATTCTTGCCTGCTATAGACACGTCCAAGACGCTCATCAGAAACGTGTGCCCGTCGTGTTTGACGAGGGTGGTATGCAAACCCGGAAAGTACCGTAGACCCGACGGGCTGTGCAACAATGAAGACAATCCCACATGGGGCGCGACTATGTCAACGTTCAACAGGTATAGTTATAAATTACCATATTTTCGATTTTATACCCGTTTTAACGGACTGCTGTCTTTGTTTTTTAGGTTGATGTCACCACGGTTTTCCGACAAGTTATCCGCGCCCAAGATGTCGGCTTCCGGTCAACCACTACCCATGGCCAGGGTTGTGTCTCGAACCATTCACCCTGACGAGGGGTTGCATGAGCACGCTGGAACTGTAATGTTAGTTGCTTGGGGACAGTTTATGGACCATGATTTAACCCTGACGGCTACCCCATTAGGTAAGCATTAAGATTATGAATTTTTTTAATTTTTAGGTTTTACTAACGATTTATATTATTTTTCACGTGTTTATGCAGATCCGGTAAACAGAAATGAACCTGAGGAGTGTTGTGGCCGCCCAGACCACTTGAAGAACAAATACTGCTATGAGATCAAAATACCAGAAGACGACAATTTTTATAGGAATCACAACGTCAGGTGTCAGGATTTCGTGCGAGCGTTTCCAGGCGTTAAGCCCGACTGTAGATTGGGTAGGTGTATTCTTACATTTGAAATGAACAACCCACTGCAACGGGCTGATTACGTTTTTATATTATATTTTATCTCTGCTCTATTTTCTATTGCAGGGCCAAGGTCCCAGTTCAATTTACTCACCCCGGTGATCGACGGCAATACTATTTATGGAGTAGATGAAACGTTTTCCCGATATCTTAGGTCTGGATACACAGGACAGCTAAGGATGAACCCAGCATTCGCAAATTTGGGACTTAAAGAACTGTTGCCCATGAAGTTAAACATCCCTGACGAAGGTTGTATTAGGTCAAATGCTTCTCAGTACTGTTTTGAATCAGGTTTGTAACGTTAATTGTTTCATATACTTTCACTAAATAATTTAATTTATTAATTGGACGTTCGCGTTAGATGTTTACTATAGCATAATAGAATTATATTTATACAAATCAGGGGCACGGATAAAAGAAATGTAGGAGTCTGATATTTATAAATATTTTAAAACGTCTATGCGTAATATATGTAATACACTCATACAAAAACGTATATAACTTAAGTAAAAACAATTAATACCACACAAATAATATTGTGTATAGTATATATGAGTATTATAATATATACTTTTGTTTTTAAAGATAAAATATATTGTTAGAAATAAAATTACGATTTTATTGTGTGATTAAAAATACGAAAAATGCACATACTTAATATTCTTATATCTATATAAAAAAAAAATTGGTGATTCGTCTATATAGCAAGTAATTTTTTTTGTAAGCTATTTTTAACTATTTTTTAGTAAGTACATTAACTTTTAACTTTTTTAATTATGTGGCAACCTGTTTCTAAAGAAATCAAATTTTTCCTCGTCGGTTAACTTATGAACAATTTTATTACGTAGGTGAAATTAGAGTGAACGAACAGCTCGTTCTCACGTGCATCCATACACTGATGGCCAGAGAACATAACCGGGTGGCTAAGGAGCTTTCGCAAATAAATCCGCACTGGAATGACGAAATGCTTTATCAGGTAAGCGGTTTGACATGACGTATATGTGGTGGACATTTGATAACATAACTTTAATTTTAGGAAGCCAAGAGAATTGTTGTAGCTGAAATACAACACATAACATACAACGAATTTCTGCCCATACTTTTAGGGAAAGACATGATGGATAAGCATAGCTTGACGAATAAAAAAAAAGTAATTATTATTTAAATAAAATTGTATTATCAATAAAATACGATATTATAATATAATACGTATATAATATATTCATTATATTATTCTAATACTGTTGTTGACGGTATACAAAATGTTTCAAATTTTAGGGACATTGGAACGGATACGATTCAAGAGCAAATCCTAATATATTGGCTTCGTTTTCGGCGGCGGCTTTTCGTTTTGGCCATTCCTTGTTGCCGAATGTTATTGAACGGTGGAGCAAAGCGCACGGTTTTATCGGTATATAAACCATAATAATTTAAACCTGTAACATCGTTTTTACATGATGTGTTATACACTGTTACAGCTTCCAAAAAACTTTCGGACTTGATTCGGCGGCCATTCGATTTATATAGAGCTGGAGCCATAGACGAGTACCTAATGGGTCTTATGAACCAAGTCGCACAGGCCATGGACGATTCAATAACGCAAGAAGTCACTAATAATTTGATCAAAAAGCCGGGCAAAGGGTTTGGTTTCGATCTGGTGTCGTTCAATATACAGAGGGGCAGGGACTTTGGATTGCCCGGTTATATGGAGTACAGACGTCATTGTGGGTTAACCGTGGCCAACCGATTTGAAGACATGGCGGGTTTTATGCCTAATTCCACCATACAACGTTATAAAACGATATACTCGTTAGTTAAAATTAAATATAATAATTTTCTTTTATAGTTTCGGTCTACCAAAATAGATGTTTAGTAGGTAAACAAAATTACAACTCGATTGTGCGTCAATCGATTAATTATAATTTTTAAATTTTTCTTCCTAAATAATATATATTAAATTTTTAAACTTAAAAATTCGTTTTTTCTTTTATATTGCTAAGCTACTGTAATCTGATTTTAACTTCAACATAGTTAAAAAAAAAAAACATTTTGGTAAACCGCATAATAAAGTACACCCATAACGTTATATTGCGTGTGCACGTATATTATTATACTATATTTAATTATTATACTATTATTATTATAAGATCACCGTTTGACATCGACTTGTGGTCAGGCGGAGTGTCGGAAAAACCAGCGCAAGGTAGTGTCGTCGGACCAACTTTCAGTTGCATAATTGCATCACAATTCAGCCTGTTGAAGAGGGGCGATCGGTTTTGGTACGAATTGCCCAATCAACCATCTTCATTCTCATCGGGTAAATATAACTAAAAAACCTACGTCACATGTGATGAGTATTTTACAGTGATCATAATATCGCTGACATTTAATATTATAGATCAATTACAAGAGATCAGAAACGTCCGACTGGCGCGTTTGGTTTGCGATAATACGGACATCATTGACACGGTTCAAATGTATCCAATGGTGTTGTCAGATCACGAACTGTACGTATATTGTAAATAGTGTAACACTAAATTATTATACGCCAGTCTAATTATTAAATCGATGACTATAACTGTGTTTTAGGAATCCGAGGGTCCCGTGTAGGAGCGGCGTCATACCTAGGATGGATCTGAGCAAATGGGCCGACACAACACTAGATACGGCCGAACCCAACACCAGACTCGTTAGTATACTAAGAATACTTATGTTAAATTTATTTTTCCATACCATACTTTATGATAGACGTCGTCGATATTTAATATGAAACTTCATCAGCCAACTTAATTCGATTCATAATGATATAATAATAATAATAATATAATATTATGTATAATAATTTCTTTTTGTTTTTACAAAACATCCCTTTTTTTAGTTATATTACTCGAAGGTACTTTCTAAAATTTTAGAATCACATATAAAACAAATTATTTATTTACGTGAATAAAAATTATTATTATAATTAATAACCATAAATTAAATTTTTACGTTTGGTTAAAATCCAAAATAATAATTTTAATTGTTATTTAAAATTAATTGACAACTATTTGGCATATTTTGGATTAATTTAACTACATGTTCGATTCATATACGTAGATTTACATGAGATACCTAGTTAAGAACTTATTTTTTTACAATTATACAGCTATACGTTGTAATGTGTACATTGATTTAAACCGGAATCAACATAGGTACGGATGTGTTGTTTTATCATTATGATACAGACACAAGAAACTAAAAATGGGCGTTCTATAATCTTGAAATATATTTTTAATTTATGAAAATTGAGAATATTTTAATTTATTGAAATCTATATAATCAAAACATTAGTACGTCGAATAATATTTAGTTTTTAAATTATTATACCTATCTTGAAAAAAAAACAACTTTTAGTGCTACTGTTTTATCTATTATTATTTTCTAGAATTTCATAGAGTTAAAAAACCTATATTACGTTTAGTCATTTACCTACCTAATTATAATGCTGTATACTATACTTTGTTTTTTTTGCATTCTTTTCCGATGTTTTACAGTCGAACGTGGAGAAAAATCTCAAATCCGGTATGACGGAAGCTAAGATACAGTACTGTGACAACTGTAACTCGACGGTCACGGACACCGGGATTGGGTTAGCGGATACAGGAACGCGGGTAATCACGATCATCGAAGCGACAGATGAGCTGGACGGCAACGCAGTGATGAATTCGAATTCCATATTCAGTGGCAACGACAAGAGGATGAAACGGGGTGTCGAAGCCGCTTCGTTAGCCGGCAATGAGACGGTGGACGGGAACAACGACCCGTCGTTGTTGGACGAGATGGTGTTGACCGGGCTGGACGTGCCCAAGGCGACGCCAATCAAGCGGGACACTGTAGACGGACTACCAGACATGACACAGGCGATCATGGAGCAGCGTGTAGACTACGACGTGGACGAGGAGTTCCAGGCAGCAAACGGACACGGGTTCGAAGCGCCCAGAACCAAACCGGTGAACAACTACCGCGGTTACAGCAGCCGCCGTCCTGTCGAACACTTGGACGATGATAGCGATGACTTCGACGACGGCGACCACAATTCGCACTACGAATACGTGCCGATGGAGTTCGACGATGAGGGCAACCACAGGTACGTGAGGCGTCGGCCAAAAAAAATAATTGATTACACGGTTAAGATGATATTGATATTGATATTGATCTCGATAAAATTTAATAAATATTTTTTCAAACGACATTCGACTTTTACCGCCATGCTTATTAGAAATAGGCCCTTTGCCTTATGCCATACAATTGAATTTTAAATCCCTACATTCTACAAGTCCTTGAAAAAAGTAGATACATGCGTATTATTCGCGCATCGGTCAATATTCCAAATAAAATTACCTATATTGTAGTTGTAACTATTTTATTAATAAATCAGTCGTTTTAAATACCAACATTCCAGACTATAAATATAAATTTAAAACGTAACGTATGAAGATACAAACAATAGTATGTTATACATACACATATTATATAATAATAATAATTATTGCGTTACCTGTATTGACGTTATTTTTTCCTTTGCTACAGACCGTTAACTTTGCCAAACTTCTTGGATTCTAAGAAACCTGTCAAGTCTAGCAAATACGGTGCGTCCAAGGCACCGAAGTATCATCCACCACGGCCGTCTAGCTATAAAAGTTACGGGAGCGGTAGCAGCACTGGTGCTTCGCCGCTGTTACACGGTCATGACTTTGTACCATTGCGTGGTGGAAGCGGGGGAGGCAGTCCGGCGGCTGGATATTCGTATGGCGTGGGCGGCAGTAAACAGTATGATGGCGAATTTGACGATTATCGTGACGTACCGTCGCCATACTCCGGTCACTCGTCATCGGTTAGTGGTGGTGGACCCAAGTCGTTCGTGTCAATGACGCGTAGCAATTCCGACGAGACTGATCCCAGAGACATAATCAATATCAATCACGGGCAAGGATCTTATGACGTGGTCGAGGGACCGTCACGTGATTACCGCGGATACGATTACGAGGACGATACTTACCATGGTCACGGAACCACAAAATCGTTACCAAAATCGCCGTACTTCTACCGGGGTGGTGATTTCGCGTACGAACCGTCATCGACCTCGGTTCAGTCCAGGTTACACGACACAGATGACAAGTCGCCGAAGTCGAAAGCATACTGGAGGATGTCGTACGTGCAGGACGTCTAGAAACCGGCACGCGATCATCACCATCATCGACTACCACCAATAACCTGTATACCAGTACTACCACTACCGTTTTCGACCACCGCCACTAGTTGGAGGCTTAACCCACGATATTCAATGATTTTACGAATATTTGTTTATGAGCTACTATTAGTACTGAAAATTAATTATTTAAATCCCGACGCCAAAACAAAATGTAATGTGCTATCATAATATCATTGAACAAAACATTTTTAATTAGAGGATTGGGCCGAAAACATTTTTACGGGTTGAGTCGTTCATCTAGAACGAACCACGTGCTTCATATTATATTATATTATACCGTAAATAATCAATACGACTTTATTCTACTCGTAACGAATGATTTATTTCTCGAATATTTCAATAACCATAAACCGCATACACGTCATAAACGAACCATACATTATTATACTATCGACTATACATAAATCAATTTATTGTTTAACTACTATATATATACTCGAATCCTGGGAATCACTCGAGCTTGTTGAGGAACGGTGATATGGATTCGATGTTCTCGCAGTCCGGTATCATCTTGCCTTTGAACTTGACGCACGTGTCCGCGCACAGCGACCCCTCGAAATAGTCGCCCAACATTTTCTTGCACTGCGCGCAGTTTCTGATGCATATGGCCACGTTCGCCATGTCCGCAGCCGTGTAACCGACAATCGCGATTAAAACTAGTGCGGCGGCCAGGAAGGCGATTTTCTTGGACGAAGTGTTCATCGTTTAAGTTCGTTTAAGACAATTTAAGTTTATTTCCTTTGAAAAAAAAAATAATAATGATATACGGTCAACGTCGATAATTAATGTTGCTCCGGCAAAACCGTCGCCCAACTCACCTTTGAGATAGTAAGAGCTTATGTGCTAGTCGTAGATCCTCGTAAGTCTGAACTTATAACACTGATGAAATCAACACCGGTGCCGGTCATTTTATACTCACAATTTATATAATTTAATCGAATTTTTCGTTTTGAAAATGCCCACTGCCCGCTACGCACTAGCCCGTGGTTAATTCGATGTATTATATCTGTCTGACGAAGTATCATTAATATATTATATCGTCAAAATAGAGACAACTTAATTATTATGGTGCGTTAGACACGTTATTCATTACCGAAAGTTCCGTTAGCAATGGTTTTTATTAAATATAGAAGTGTTGTATGAGTATAATTCAAATTATAATATAGATAAGTTATATACTTGTAGTGATAATACATCGCAACAGCATTTTTATTTAGATTCACTGTAGAACACAAATTAATTTTTAACTGGTATTAACACATATCTTAAAATAATCGATAAGTAATATTTATTATTATTATTAAAATGATGCAACATAAGTATTAATATATTTTTATTTTGTTAAAAGCTTTTATATTTTTTATATTATTCTTTATATTATATAAATATATGATGTACATTTTATTTTATATTTGTCAATGAAAATGTGATATTTGTTGATGTTAATCTAAAAATAGATAAATGTTTCTAGTTTCCATCAAGATAAATTGAAAATTTCGACTATCGATGTCAATGTAGTATGAAATTTGTATTTTTTTAGTCCGTCTTGGCAATTAATACATAAATAAATAAATTAATTAAATATATGTTACTGAGATTATTGTAAATTTATTTGTAAAGTGACGATTAAGTTTTCAAAACAATAACAATGTAATCAAAGGGATTGTTTTTTTTTTTTAATTGTCTATGTAGGTAATTGTGCAATTTACAATATATTATATAGGTATGGCCGTTTATAATATACTTATATACTTAAATGCGGTTCTGCAATACCTATGGCAACGGTAATTCAAATGAATATAATAATTATTACTGATTGTCATAACTTTAAAACCAGTATTAATGTTATTATTAACGTTTTTATTTTATTAATATTAATAATATAAATATAGTATTAATATTGTCCTTACTAAAACAGTTTAATAAAAACAAAACTGATTAAGCTGAAATATTTTTTTTAAACCAATTGACGATTATCCCAATAATAAAGAATTTCTATCGAATTTAACTATACGCGTAAGCTAATAGTGATAAACTAAGGATTATTTAGTAAATATCAAATTTGATTTTTTTATGTTTATATAACATTCTTAAAGTTTATATATTATATAAAAAAATATTATGAACACTCAAAATATATTTTAATAATGAAATAAATTGTTTGTTTCTAAGCTGGTATCTATTATAAAAATGGGTAGAATTAGAATTATTTAAAATTATATTTACTACTTGTAATTTAATGAATATTTTTCCTACCAGAGCTCTAACATTAGTTATAACAAAATGAATTCTCTACCAGAAGAATATACTTCAAATGTAGACATGTCAAATGTTCACAAAACTATTCAAGAATACACAGAAAATCATGAAAATTTAAACGAGTACATCAAAAAACCAAAAAGTAAATTTTTGTTAAAATATTATTAGTATTAATAAAATCACTCACACACAAATATATATATATATATAATGTGTTAAATTATTTCATATAGTGTTAGAGATTTTTATTGCAATGAATAAAACCTTAATTTAAAATTGGTATATATAGATTAAGTTAGGCTTATAATATAGGTAAAGCTATGAAAGTTTGTATTGTTTGTAAATTACACCACCGTAGGTAGCGGAAATTAATATTTATAATTAGTACTAAAATTAGTATCTATGTAATCGATTATTTTGTCTGCACCCTCGTCGATATGGGCATGGTGAACGAGAATCAACTCAAATGTCATAAGTAATTTTTTGAAATTTCTAACTACTCACCGCCTTATCTGGCAATCATTATAAAGTTTGACGTCCGATCTGTCGTAATCGCATTATTACATAGTATTATTAATGGACAGCAAACAAAACTCGTAAATCCCATCTATCTATGACATATCAATTTATTACTTTGATCAAATATTTTAGTCTGTAGTTTTTTAATTAATTTGTCACTGTATGGAAGTTCAAATAATAAAAAGTAATCGAGGATAAAAATACAATAAACATTCTTTTTATTTTGCATACAAAACAAAAAATACAAAAATAATTCGTTAGCATTATACGCAATAAAAATGTTCTACAAAAGTATTTACTAGCGATAAAAATATGATGATTGTCTTAAACGAAAGTTCATACTTAAATCACGATGAGAAAAACTGTTTAGTTTATTAATTAAATCAATAGTGTAAAAATGATATAGAAATATTATATGAATCAGCCAACATTTTAAGAAATAGAATAAAAAACAGTTTTCGATGTTTGTACGACAAAGAATTTTTTGGTAAAAACGTAACATATACCAGTATACAGCATGTAATAGATAATATAACTGACTTTTGGAATAACTATTGTTCAAATAATTAATATTTTAATTTTGTTTTTATTTGTCATTAAAAGATAGCGTTATATGTGTAATTTAATTTTTTTATGTTTATCTTTTAGTACTGACAATTTTAAATAGCCAATTTGTCAATCTGATTATAAGAACAATTTTGATTGTAAAAATATTTATTTAAGTCAAGTAGTTTATTTTTTAGAATTTATTTAAAATATCAATATTTTTTGATTAAATTAATTGAGAACGTAATAACTTATAAAAATATAATTTTTGAGAATTTGCTGATATGAGTAGGATATGTATACTTATATATTTCTTAAATTATTTACTCATCATATAATATTAACAATTTTTGTCATACGTTTAAGTAGCATATTTTTTTTTTTTTTTTTGTCATATCTATCTGTTATACTCTGTATAATACTGATTACCAAAATATTGTCAACATTTCCAAAATCACTGAAAGAAGTTCATTTAATTAATGCTTTCTATTAAATAATATTAAGATTAATCGTTTGTTTTATCAAATTATGCTAAAATAAAATATAAACTGTATTTTCTTGCAAATCAAATATTGATTTATTATGTAAAAGTGGAATAGTATATTTTATCGATGAAACATTATTGGATTATTGTCTGAAATTATTTACTCAACTTTTTGTCAGGCAATTGCCTAACTAATAAAGCAAAACAAGCGTACACATATATTTTTAATATTTTGGTTATTGAATGTCAAAATGTTAGTTTTAAACCTAATCTATAACCTAACCTTGTCTATTTCCTGATGAGATGATGCAAATTGCAAATGTTATGTATATTCTTTTTTGATTTCGGTGGCAAATTGACTACATCTTTTACTACTTATTATATTTTTCCTTTTAGAGGTAAAAAGTAACTCAAACTAATATTTGCAGGTTTATTATCAACTAATCACGAGAATAAGCCACTAGAATTAATTGAAAAGGAGTTCGAGGATTTAATGGTAAGAGTGGTTTACTCGATAAGTGTATAAGTAATTCGTTAAATTTAGATAGTTATTAATATTTAATAATTTTAAAAGTATACTTTATAATATCTAAGTGTAGATAAAACAAGAAATTATCACTGATAATGTTCAGATGATCGTCGATAGGAATAATTTAAGCAATGATCAGATAACGACCATAAAAACTGAAATGAACAAGTATGCACAATCATATTATAGTCACACCTATAAATTTTATATTCATAAATAAAATGATTATTGTTTTTGTTTTTGTGGTATTACTTTTTTTATAGGATTCAGAACAAAATGGAAAATATGCAGGATATAAAAATAACTAATGAACTTGAAAGTGCTGGTTATTTTAATGCCATCGTAGATAAAATGGTAGAAATCGATAACCATATCGAACAGTTTATAGTGGAAGTAGACGATTTAAAACTCGCGGTTGAAGACGCATATGAGAATAAAAAAACAATTACTGAGATAATGGAAGTGTCAGAGTATTTGAGGGCCCAGTATGTTATGCAGGTAACTGAAAATCAAAGAAATTTTACTGAACAGATAAATAAACATGTCAGCGAGATCGACCGGTTAAAAGCGTACGCCAATATTAAAGTTAAAGAAATAGATACGTTGAAAAAACGAGCCAACATTCAAAAACTTAGCATAGATTCTTACGAAAAGTCGATGGAAATCATCACTCATAAGGTAATAATATTTTGTTCTATATTTTTTGATATCTATATAATTCACACATTTTTTGTCTAAATATAATTTGTATGCATATATGTGTAGTTAGTAGTTACATAATATTATGTAGAAAGGTAACCTTAAATCAGTATTTTTATTAACAACTACATTGAAAAAGAAAATAATAAATAATAATTATTTATAAGCTAATAAAATTTGATATATTATATAATATATATATATAATTTTAAACCGACGACACTAATGTACGTTAATAGAACAATTTTATATTTAATTATTTACTATGTTTTATGAATAAAAAAAATTATATACACGGTGATTTTTTTATCATAAAACACTCATTATTTCAGAAAGTATTCATGAAAACATTTTTTTACATAGTTTCAAGTTGTTAAAAAGACTACGTTTTTATTAAAAAATTACATTTTTAAATATTTTTTATCCTTATATTTTTTTAAGTTTTTGAGTGATAACATAGAGTTTTAATTTCATATTCCATAGTAGAATAATTTTCTGATTATTTTGATACATAAAAATCGAATTTAAGGCGAGTAGTTTATGAGTTATACGTATTTAAAGTAAAGACAAGCGGAGTAGTGGACTAACATTTTGCGAGGGTAACCCCGTACCATTCCATTCCGCTGGTCTAAACTTTAAATACGTATAACTCATAAACCACTCGCCTTGAATTCGATTTTTATGTATCAAAATAATTAGAAAATTATTCTACTATGGAATATGAAATTAAAACTCTATGTTGTCACTCAAAAACTTAAAAAAATATAAGGATAAAAAATATTTAAAAATGTAATTTTTTAATAAAAACGTAGTCTTTTTAACAACTTGAAACTATGTAAAAAAATGTTTTCAAAAACATGAATACTTTCTGAAATAATGAATATTTAATGATAAAAGAATCACTCTGTATATTCAAAAACACGTAGGTTTATAACATGACGAAGAAATAATATAATGGCAATTTAAGATAAATTATTCAACTAAAAAAACAGTTTTGATGAAAAATTATTATACAAATAGAGGAAATACAATTATTTAATCATAGCAGCTATGACATAGCTATACCTAACAATAATAAAATATATATTTATACTAAGATACAAATTAATTTAATAATTAAATAAATTATGGTTGTTTGATTAGCATCCCATTATTGTCATTAATATAATAATTAATGTTAACATTTAAGTATTGAAAAAGTATGTTAAAATGCAATATCGACTATTCCATTTTATTGTCTAAAATATTTAAAATTATAAAATTGCAGTTATCAAATTTCTTCATGTATATAAAGCAGTTGCAAAATGAAAATGATCAATTAATGGTACCAAACAAAAACCAAAACAATTTTTTTTTGCTATTAACTGTGAGTAAATCTACATAACTTATAGAGTGATTGTATTCTTTTTATTCATCAAGTATACTCACCTAACTTTTTTCATTAATAATGCGTTTATTCAAAATTTTGTTTTTGGAATTTTTATATATACTTAAAATCTATATTTTAGAATACTTGATATTTTTGTATAATTTAAATATTGTTCTGTATAATAATATAAACTAATATTTTATATATACAAGAATTTCATATTTGTTTATTTGTATGTATATCATGTTATTACGCAGACAGTTAAAACAATTTGAAAACATGGTAATTAATATTGTTTGCCAATTATAATTAATTGTAGATAAATTAAAAATCTAAACATAATACTCTTCGGTTTTATCAAATATTTTATTTTACTTTTTCTTAAATATTAATCAATAATCATAGTAGTACTCTATGAAATAAACAAATAAATATTAAATTTAATAATATATTTCATATTATGTGCATTAGAATATTATTTATTATTCCTAGAATACGATGCTTAATAGCTTGGAAATTACCAACTTCTATACAATTTGATTTTGGTAGGTATATCAACTACATTAAAAAATAAATTTCTGCTGAATATTTTTTTAAGTAAAAAAACGTGATTCTTATTTAACAAATAAAAGTTTATATTGCCACCAAGACACTTATTATTTTTATTATTATAAAGTTTTTCTGACAAAGTTATTCTTATTATTTATTATAGTTTTTTTTTTAACGACACTCCTTAAATTACACGAAAAATCTCAAGTATTCGAAAATATGGTTTTTAAGTATATTTAAAAATTCCAAATCTCAGATTATGAATAACCACGTTATTAATTAAAACAGGAAACATCTTTGACGAATCGCTTTTTATAGTATTGTTATTATAATGTTCCTACTCCCTACAATACGAGTAGTACATTGTATAGTGTTATTTTTTAATTATTGGATGTACATCAATTTTTAAAAGATATATACAATACATACCTAATTACGAGTTACCTAAATAGTCTCGTTAAGGAAAAATTAACAAATGTAATTAATTTTAGTAATTTATAGAAACAATTGGAAGAAATGGACGAGATATTGAAGACGACAAAGAAGAAAGATAGGTGTATGAAAGATTACCCACGCAATGAATTTGAAGAACACATAAATAATCTTGACGAGGAAAAAGAATTATCCATCGATTGAATATTATTAAAAACAATTAAGTCCTAACGGACGCATTATGAATCATAGTTTTAACATTTTTATTTTACTAGCAATATGTATGATATTGCTATAGTTTACACAAGTACGTTAGTAATATTTTAAGCTGCAATCGAAGTTACATAGTATATACCAGGGGTCACCAATTAATATTTTTAAAGGGCCATCAAGATCCTGAGTAACATATTTACATTATTTAAAAACTAATAATATTTAACAAAAATAATAGTTTACAATCATAACACATATAATTTTGTTGTAATATGTGTTATTTATTCTTTGTCTGCGGGCCGGATAAAATGTATTGGCGAGCCGTATGTGGTCCACGGGCCGCCTTTTGGTGACCCATGGTATATAACGTTTCGCGTGTCTGAAATTTGAGCTCCTAGCAACTCTATAGACATTTCTTGGTAGATCATGATTAGTAACTAAATGGTTAATCAGAATACGGTAAAAAGTACACGATACCACGACAGTGAACTCGACTTTAAAACTTTTTTAGTCATAATAAATATTTTAATTCTAGATATAGCAAGTGTTTATACATTTTTTCTCACGACTTAATATTTTATAGGATTCTATAACCTAAAACGAAATTACATCGAAGATTAGATATAGGTATTCTAAACATTATACTTTCATAATATATCAGTGTATATTGTATAATGCATATTGTGATATTTTTTCGTACATATTGTTTTTTTATTTAAAACGTTTTATAATATACTTAACCTTTATCGTACTTATACAGCTATACATTTTATATTGTGCTAGAGTCTTCTCGCATTTGACTGGTTACACAATATTGGATACGTCATGTATTATATCTACAACATACATAGAGCTAAAATGTAATATCATGGACAATGTTGAACGGGGCAGTATTGTACCTATTTTGCCTATATAATACGCCGATCAACACTTATGTTGACATGACGTATGTATTATTAATCAATAATAATGTATTATTGTTAATAAATATATGTATATGTGATATCGCTCATTTTTATCAGTAAAATACGACAACTTTTTAGCATAGTTCCACTATAGTATCATCACCTAGTTAGGTATTGAATAGTTTACAATAGATATTATCGTTTATTATATTTATTACTTTATTAGTCATAATATTATAACAATAAATTTGAATAAAAAATGGTTTCATTATAGTGCATCACTGTATTGCTCGATTCAATTTGAACAGCAAATAAAAAATATGTTTAATACTTCTTGATACTCATACTTTAACATAATTTTGTTAGAAGAAGTATGCCGTTTATTAGATCTATTTGGCAACTCGTAAAAATTGTATTATATAATAGATTTGAAATTGTTCTACTTCATAATAAAATAAGAATTTTTCTTAAATAAACATATTTTTCACTTCTTAATTTAACTGATAATTTAAAATTATTTGATAATATGTATTTTATACTTGTTTGAGTGTGTCTATATTAGAATAATACGTCAATAGATTAATAATCATTTTCTAACATAACTCTTTGTTAATAAATAAGCCTTAAATCATCACGTCAATAGGCCTCGCCAATTATTTGAGACCAGAAATAATAATCACTATAAACATTTTTTAATATTAATAAAAATCGTGTAATAGTAATATCTGTTCATTATATTAATATTTTAGTCGCTGATTACAATGTAGTACAATAGTGTTATGGATTAATATGTTTGATTTTAAACGAATACATAAAATAATTTCACAATAATTCATTATTAACACTAAATATTTACTAAAAGTCGGAAGTATGGCTGCAGCCCGTATATAGCGTGTATAATCGTGGTGTGTATAATAATATAATAATTAATTTTGAAAATACATAATATTAATAATAATGTAATCGGCCTAGTTAGGGTGACGGGTGTGAGGCGTAAATCACTCGAGCTTGTTGAGGAACGGTGCCACGGATTCGATGTTCTCGCAGTCCGGTATCATCTTGCCCTTGAACTTGACGCACGCGTCCGCGCACAGCGGCCCTTCGAAGTAGGCGCCCAACATCTTCTTGCACTGCGCGCAGTTCCTGATGCACAAGCCGACGTCCGCCATGTCCGCCGACGTATAACCGACGATCGCGATCAATGTCAGCGCGGCGGCCAGGAAGACGATTTTCTTGGTTGAAGCGTTCATCGTTCAAGTTTTCGAGACGAAGTTTTTCTCTGTAAATCACGTCAAAGACTTGTATTATCGTCGAAACTGACGATATCTATCTGAGAACACTTACACTGCTTTCTGTACTGTAGACCCTGTGAAAGATCGGACGAACATACACTGACGATAACAGCAATGGTCCCGTAGGTTTTATACCGATGAAAATGCTTAATCGAGTTTTTCGTTTAGCCAGCGACGGCTCATAATGCTCCTCATCACTATAACTAATGTAATACGCGTTATTGGCGCCGATCACAAATTTCCCGCCGACGCGGGTTCGTGGTCAATTTGATATGATTGTTCAGCAGACGAGCAATAAGACGCACAGTGTTCATTATACAATTATACAAATCAATTGTGGGTTTTATTATCGAAAAACAATAATGTAGGGAAATAAATTTGTATGGATAATTGTATAAATTATTATATTCTGCGTTGTATACGACTGTCCGCGTATGTATTTCGTCGCAGTAATTTAATAACAATCATATTATTATTCAATCAAAATGAAACAACGAAACAATATGTAAGTGTTAGTATTATACTGCCGACTGCAGCTTTAATTCTAACTATTCGGTGCATAGGTTAAGATAATTACACTAAAATATATTGTCAAGAGGAATGCATCAGGCGATTTTTAGCCTATGTCTTGTGTGACTTAGAATAGGTAGGTTTCTTTGAAAAGGTTCGATTTGACGATTATGCCTTACGGGATTTTTTATTGGTTCTCAAACAACAGAATAGTGGTGTCATTTTAATTTTTTTTTAAAAGGTCACCAAAATTTAAGCGAGCCATTTTTTTTTACTACTATTCACTATTTTCTCATCATATACTAAATATATATATTTATATGTAAGTAATAAAAGTCTGTCTCACGTGAGTAGTTTTTGAGGGAGTCTAAGTGATGCCTTTAATTTTTTCGCATTTTGTTAACCTACTATAAAATGTTCAAACGCACGCGATGGTCTTACTTATCTATCTAAAGATATACAGTATTTTTCTATGTATTTTTTAAAATAAATATTTATTTATGATGATTTTTAAATAATATATTATATTCGTTGTATCTGCCTATTTTTGCCTTAACCTTTCTGATTAGAATGAATGTAATAAATAAATAAAATTAAAAAATATAATGCATTAAACTCTAAAACAGTAAAAAAAGAATAAAATACTAAATTAAATTGATTTTCATTGAGACGTACTAAAACTAAAGTAAAATAAAAAAAATTAATTATGAAATAGCATGAATAACATATATTTCGCATGATAATTTTTCAAGTAGTTTGTTCATATATTTTATATATATATATATATATATATCAAGTGTAAGTCAATTTTTATGAACATTTTAAACTTGTAATATTTTACATAGTTATAACTCAATTTAAAATTTTATAACGATAATATTATTAAAAACATAGATAACATTCTTACCTTTAACTTTGATAATAGGTAAATTTAAAATATTAAAGCTAACATCACAAAATGTAGTCTGCTGAACGCAAATTTCCTATGATGTACGTTAGTAAGACAAAGACAACACATGCGAGTATAACGTCCTCTTACACGTCATATTTATTGAAAGAGTTGCAGTGTTTAGTAGAAAAAATATTCCTTTCTACTTCTACAAAGGTACAGTTATTTCCTTTGAAGCCTTTAAATAATAAATGTATTTTATATATATTTTTATATTTGTGATACATAAATATAATATTAACTAAATAATTTATCACTAATCACTATACATATTAAATTTTACTATAATATGATTCCTAGTGCTTACGAATGTATTTCAAAAAGCGAAAAATATAATAGTAATCAAAATGCATAAATAACTAGACATTAACACACTTAAAATAAAATTGAAAGATGTCATGGCCCATGGGAACTCACAAGTAAATATATTTTTAAAATAAAATTATTTTATTAAATATAAAATTGCATTATTATATATTTATGTAGTCAAATATAGGTTTAATGCAGTTTATTTGTATTTACTATAATATCTTATATTACTCATTTGAATTTTTTTAGTTTAATTAAGTTATTAGAATTGTTAATATTCTTTTCGACGATTGTTATTATTGCAATAGACTATAGAACAGGCTCTGCTCAGCACGGTTGTCCAATCTTTTGTGACGACTGGGCCACATCATGAGAGTACAAATTTTCGTGGGCCAGTAGGCCACATATATTTTAATATATTATGTACAATTAATTGATGATTTTAAATTTTTGCAGTGAAAGCCGTATTAATATCTACCGTGGGTCGGACAGCCATGCAATAGACTATAAAGCATACATAATATGATATATCTTAGTGTAATAAACAGCGTTCACCAATGATAGGTTTCGTGCAATTTTCAACGCGTGTAATATATTTTCATTTAAAAATTATAAGCAAATTATTGTTGTTCCATTTGGTAAATGTTACGAAGTATATCAAATCACTTTGGAAAATAGCATTATTTGTCATGTAATTTTAAAAATATAAATTGTATAAAAATTATGAAACAAATCACTATGTGTATTTCATACACAATTAATTTTTCAAAATGTTTAGAGCAATTTTAAACTTTTTATAGGCAATTAATACTTTTTAATTTTACAAAAATTAACCAAAGTAAAACCAATACAAAATAATATATTTACATATATTATTATATATAATAATACCCATGTCGTAACATTTTTTGTATAATAGCTAATAGATTGAACATCATTTAAACTATTAGATTTTTTAATATTTGTATTTTATAACAGTTATATTTAATACCGGTGTACCTATGACATTTTTTTGGTAAGTTCAAAATCTAAATACCATGTGTTACAAAATATTCAAGGAAATGGTTAGTATAAAAAAATAATTATAAAATTACAGGAAGGAATAAATTTATTTTTAAATTACAAAACATTCATACAAAAATCAAATGTATTTATTATTTTAAATATTAATTAACAATAATATGTTGTAAGGCTAATTTTTACAATGACACTCTATACGAATGAAATAATTATAAAAATTTTAAGTTTGTTCTTATACAAAGCAGATATTTTTAATTTAATTTTAATACCGCTTAATTATAGATGTTGCTGAAATTTAATGATTAATTATAAATAATAATACATAGGTATTATAAAAGTTTGTCAGCTTCTGCTGTTGCACGATGACTTTTTATTTTTCTTAAATATTTACTGCATTTTTTTCATAGTTTTCTACTTTAATTTAGTTCGAATTTTTTGTTTTTTTTTCCATTGTCCAAGAGAATACGATAAAAATAATATTTTGTTCCAAATCAATAAAATAAGTTAACAGTCATTTGAAATATATATATACATATATTCTGATTTTCGAAAAAAAAAACAATAAAAAGGTAACATTTATCGTACCGCTACCAATTTTACTGCCGGATCTGTACATAGGTACGTTTGATTGTAAGCTGATAGCTGGATGCAGTGATAGTGAAACACCCGATACTACAGTATACCTGCCGGAACATACATAAGTACTGTAATTGGCACTTGAATGATTACCGGTAGTTCACGAAGGTCTTGTGAAGTAGTGCGAATACTTTCACAAGACTTGCTGGGATTCATGGAAGTTGTTCTGTCAAACTCCCCAAGTCTGCTCGAAACCTACGTTTAACCGACATGTCGTCGTATAACGACATTATAGAATTGATTGGCACTGAAGAATTTTCATCGCGTGGTCGAAAAATATATACGATTAAAACGTAATTTTATTTTAAATTTTATAATATTATAATATATTAGACGTAAATCTACGATTTATTTACAAAAAACTTACACATTAAAGGCTTTTGAAAGTTTGTTGGGGGGGACATATTTTATAATTTGCTTAAAAGTTTTTCGAGTTGTTAATTCTGGAAAAGTCTTCGGGCACCACGTCGGTGTAATCGTTATGATTGCTGTCGTCGTAGTACTGCATAATCGTACGACGAGTCCTTGTCTTTGGTGACGGCCTTTTTAGCATTGCTGCTTGGCCCTGCGGTCACGAAAGCCGTGGTTGAACTGACTGTGACAAACTGCGTCGTCGACGAGGGCTGTTGAGTGGTGAAAGGCCTCGGTTTTTGCGTGGTTGGTGCCGGTACGACAACAGTGGACTTGGCCACTCCACCGTCCAACTTGTTAAAACTAAATCCAACTGACAATGTTGCGTTTATCGATTTAGGTTTTGGCTGGATAAGGGCATTAAGTTCACTCGGCCTCAGGTTCGTACTAGGCGCTGTCTTTAGAGTCTCGCCAGCTTCCTCGTTCGTACTCTGGTGGTAGCTGTTGTATGGGTCAAACTTTGCTTTAAAGTCTTTAGAGAAGTGCTCAGTGGTGGATTGGAACAGTGGTTGCTGGGATGACTGTTGTTGTTGCTGTTGGAACGAGTTGCCCGCGTTGTACGGTGTCGACGACTGGAACACGTTTGTGGTCTGTTGATATGCGGTCGGTGACGATGGCTGATATGAGTTGTACTTTTGCGTTGTAGGAGTCACGGTTTGAAAATTATTAGCCGGTTGGAAAGTGTTGGGTTGCTGGAAATTGTTGGCCGGTTGGAAAGCGTTAGGTTGCTGGAAATTATTGGCTTGCTGGAAGTTATTAGGTTGCTGGAAGTTATTGGGTTGCTGGAAGTTATTGGGTTGCTGGAAGTTATTAGATTGCTGGAAATTATTGGCTTGCTGGAAGTTATTGGGTTGTTGAAAATTATTGGCTTGCTGGAAGTTATTGGATTGCTGGAAATTGTTGGGTTGTTGGAAATTATTTACAGGCTGGAAAGTACTTCCTGGCTGGAACGTGTTACTACCTTGTTGTTGGAAAGTGTTAGTTGTTGGGTTTTGGATATATTTTTGTGTCGTCGTGTAGATCTTGTCGGACTGGAAGTTTATTGGGTTTAAGTTCTGCGCGGTTGTGGAGTAAGTAGTTTTGTCTGATTGGAAGCCTTGATTGTAGTTGACGACATTTTGTTGGAAATTTTGAGCCTGATCGTTTGCTGGACGGAACGCGTTATTCGTCTGGAAGTTGCTGATTGAAGGCGTCACGTTGATCCTAGCTGACTGGAAACCGCCGTTGTTGTTGTTGTTGTTGTTTGCTGGTGCAATGCGCAGGAAATCGTTATTTTTTGGCCGATTATTTTGTTGTACGGCGTTAGATAATTGTGTGGTTTGATAAGTGTTTTCAACAGCAGCAACAGTCACGGTCGGTTGTCCACGGTATGTATTACCGGTTGATGGAGCAAACGTTGTGGATTGGATGGAGGTTGCGGGCTTAGCCAATTTTTGATTGTCGAACTCATCCGCTTTGGTTTGTTTATCTAAGTACGTCTTGTAATTCACACGACCGCGGTCCTTGCTGCGGTACGTGGTGGGCTTGTAATTAGACTGTCTTGCCGTGGTTGTGCTAGTGATAGTGGTTGCGGCGGCGGTGGTTCCGGTGATACCCGAAGTGGTGCTCGGAGCACCTGTAGTGGATTCGGCAACCGGTTTCTTGCCTGTTAAAAGTTTTCTGAACGGCGCTTTAGTGTTTTTCTTCGGTACGTCTTTAGATGAAACAACTATCCGGCTATCGTCGTAGTCGTCTGGGTTCTCGATGCCTCTGTTCTTATTGCTGAAGAAATTGCCTGAGCTGCTGCCTCGCAAGAGGTCATGTTGCAGTCGACTATCTGTAGCATCGCTTCTCTGCAAGTAGTAGTCGTCGTCGTTCTCAGACACAGCGTTGTTTACAGGAGCGGATAGTGAAGGCCTCCTGGGACTGGATTGTGATCGGGTCGCTGCGTTCGGTGACGCGCTGGATGGGCCCAACGGTATTGGTGTAGCTTTACCCGATGTGGCTGGAGCTCCGCTGAAACCTGTGCGAAAATCCGTAGATTAGTATTCTAATTTAATTTTTTTCAGTTAGAACTGCTATTATTTAAGTATTTTAATATTTTATAGTTTTTAAAAACAATTTCTTAAGTTTTTAAATTACATTATAAATAAACGCAAATAAACAGTGTAATTTATTTTGTTTAGACAAAATTTTAATTGTTATATTATAACATAATATTATGTTATAGTTGTATTATCAATTTAAAATTAATTTCAATGTATGAAGTATTGTATAAATATACTAAGTTGATTATCGATTTTTATGTACCAATGGTAACTTACCGAGTTTATACAAGTCAAAATTGTCGCTGTAATACAACGTGGCCGCTTCACAGTCGATGTTATACCAATCGTCGCAGATCTGGTTCTCTTGATCAAATGCCGTGTTGTTTGGGCATAAGAACCGGAAATCTTGAACCTAATAACAAGATATTATAGTTTATCAATTTTTTGTAAGCCACAATAGCGTTAGTGTTGACAAGAGTACATAGAAAATCTACTTTTATCTACTCACCCCACTTCCGACGACATTCACGCAGACGTGGAACATTTGACAAGATGTTTCGGGGTCTGCGTAGTATCCACCCACGATTTTGTCTTTGCAGCTGAAACTGGTCGGCGGCATTTCATTTTGCTGGTAATTTGGTGGTTTTCTCTGACCATACACCATACCTATGTATAAAAAATTAATACACCGACGTATTTTAATAAAAAATATTTGATATTACGTGACAATAGACGAAAACGTCATAATTAGTATCTATGTCTAATATTATATTATCATAAAAATAATAATAATTACAGGTGAACAGTGTGAGGAACGTCCAGATCTTGATGGCCGTCATCGTATTATCGGACAACATGATGTATATATATTTCTATATTATCAATATATAGTATCTGAAACACGTAAAAATATAACAACAGATTAATTATCAATACAATTAAAAAGGTGAAAGGTAAAGCGCCACCGCTGCGTCCGCGTAACATATTATTATTATACGACACCGCCAACGGGTTGAGGATGTAATTTTTTATTATTATTTAAACGTTTACTCATATTATAACCATAATGTGACTTGCGCTGAACCCTGATAGTGATTTTCAGTGTCGTAATATTATATTACACGGTACACTGTACGACGCACGAGACGAATTGCCGCCGTAATTCTTAATTCTCGTTTATGAATATAATTACGTATAAATAAATAATATAATATGTTTCATTTTCAGAGAGGATCGAACAGCCGTCGATTATAATTGCATAACAATAGAACCGGAGTGGCTGCCATTACATAACATACCAGCGCGCGTCTTCTTTGGTATGCGCAGCATCGACGTGTGACTGTCGTGTCGTATGAGAGCAAGGCGTATGAAAATACTCCTACGTTTTTAGTATTGTTTTTATCTGTTACGATTGCATCATCGATCGTTAATCGTTGTGGTGGTCGTCGTTATAGTCATCGGAGCTTTCACCTTTTGAACAATATTACATCCGTACCGAAAGTTCGCGAGTGTACGTCAGGCGATGAATTGAAAAATGTAAAAAAAAAATCAAATAGGTACGCTGTCGGAAATATTTCGTTTTAAATGTCACGGCCGTCCGGTGAATACCTTTAAATACATAATACATGTTATATATAGGTACGCATGATAATCGTCGCGAAACTGGTTTATGAAGATTATGAATAGACGGAGCATGGAGAAGAAACTAAAACGCGAATAAGAAATTAGTAAAAATAACACGCGATCATTGATCGCGTGATCCGAGTCAAGTCATTGTTTCCGGCAGATTTACTTACTATATCCGCTATAGTCTGCGTATGGTTAGTTTCTAGTACGATCAATAAAGGCTCTTCTGCCTTTAATGAAACCACCTCTTCTGGTCGATTCGTTTAAATCCTGCTCAAAACTTCCCGAATAAAATCGCGAATGGAATGTATAGTATCGTCGTCGCGATTAATATTATATAATAATGTACGTAGCCTGGAGATCTAGTTATCGATCGGATAGCACCCGTCGTCGTCGTCGACAGAGAGAAGAAAAGATCGTCACGACGAGTGGATCGCGGGCGGGCGCCTTCTATATAGTACCGTGAGAACGTTCGCGTCAGTCACGAACCCGACCCCCCAGGGTCACCGAGCTCAGGACCCGCCGCGGGAATGAAATCCTTCGCGGTAATATTTTACAATAATAACTCCCACAATGGTATTTTTATGTTATTTCGTCGTCTTAAGTCCCGGACGATTATAAATGGGCCAGTGCCGGACTAGTGGATTTCACACCACTCTGGCTATTTGTCCATAATTATACTATAAAATAGGTAAAAATAATATTATTTTCATTATCAGATTTTAACGATTTTTAGTCAGATCGAGTATAATTTATTCAGACGAAATATAAATATGTGACGATCAGATAATTATTTCTCAATAACTGTATATATTATTATAATTGCAATGTGTAGGTACATTAAATTTAATACGTATTTGCACAACTACCAACGAATCAGAAAGTGCGCTTTTATATAGGCATTTGGAAAATGATTTAAAGGAGATTGAAAGGTTTCCTAGCTACATAATTTCATATGTTACCTAGCAAAATGAAATTGTATAGATTATAGTTGTAGGAATAAATAGTAATAATATTGTACATTAAACCATTTGAAATCAAACGGTTTTGTAGCTCATGTGCCATTTGTTGTTCATTGTTGAACTCTGAGTATATTATTATGTACATTATATTAATATATTTAATTATAAATGTAATTTATTTTTTATTTTACTCAAAAATAAAATAAAACGTGATCAGATCGTGGTATTAAAATAGTAAACACGCATTATTGCGATGAAAAATTTTACTGAAAAGGGAAAAAACAGAAAAACATTCCCTCGCATAACCTTCATGTTTACATTTTATACACGAGATATAGTCGTTGGTTGTTGAAATAAAATAATATAATAATTGGCCAACTCGATTACAATAACTGCTATAGAGTCAAGAATAAAATATATATTAATATATTATAATAACGTTTCGACAAAAGTCACCTTCTATTATGATGAACTTAAAAGCGTGCCTAAAAAAATAATATCAATGCGTTTAAACATCAACATATATATATATATATATATATATTATATACATAAACATTATAACTATACTAGCTACAATGATATATATATATTGACTTGTGATACTGAGTGTCAGTATGACAAGGATGTAATTGATGGTCGTTTTATGTGGGTATATATTATAATAAACGATGAAAGAGACTCTCTGATTTACTCGTGATCGTATAGCTACGATTGTAAATATACTCGTATTATTACAAGTATTACCTATTTAAATAAATAGGAACGATCTGCCGTACAAGCAAATGTATCAACAAAACTCCACTTGACGTGTTATAATTAATGTAGGTATATACTTTATAATTCGATATAGATTAATATCTTACTATATGTTGTCACTTCAACATAGATATGTATATCTGTATCATGTTCAATATAATATAATATAGCTAATATTATATGTATTTTGTAAGGAGATGCTGCATCATGATGCATATACTATAAGACGATCGTCTGAGTAGATCGGCGGAAGACGAAAGAATGTCTATATGGGATTTTATCGATAGACCATAACGAGCACAACGACAATAGCATTGTCGTTTTAGATCAGACGGTATTAAATGATTTAAGGAATTATTATGATCGTTGCCACAATCGAGAACTTCTAAAAACGATAATTTATTATAGGGGTATAATCTCCATGAACCTATAAATATAGTTCGAACGCGATTCTTGAATAGATATTTCCTCCAAATAGCCAAATATTACGTGTGTACTTATGTATATTATAATTTTATACAATCATTATAGTTCAATACTTTAATAGGCATATATAAGCATAATATAGCCAATGTATTTTTATCGTTGGTTGTACAAAGTTTGTTAATTTATATCGTCGTATGTTCTTGTTCTATCGTACAAGAATTTGATTTTAATTTTTTTTGGCTTTATAGATGATTTTTCACTTACGAGACGCGCATGTATTATTATTATTTTATATCATATATGTGATATATATATATATATATACAGGTAAACCTATTGCCGCAATATCTGCAGTTTGCCACCGTCACAGATGCACTTTCACCTGCCTTGCGTCGCCGTGTCTAATGATGCTATAATAATATTATAATATACAGTGGTCGCTCGAATAATATATAATTTATTTTTTATTTTTATCAGCGCCTTGTAGGAGTCAATAAATTTTGAACTATCAGAGCGCCCACGTTTATGAGATTAAAATAAAGAGTATAATAAAATGAAATTATACGACACGGCTATAATAATAATGTGTGGCGGTGGTGTTTGGTAATTATTATTATTCGGTTTTGCGATTAGTTATGGTATAGGACCGCATCGATCCGCAAGCATATATAGCCGTATATAATAACGTAAATATTAGTATAAATATATAATATTATTATACGAGCTACTATTAGGATAAGAGTTTTTTATTTCGTGCCTAGGCAATGAACATTATACATATACTATATACAAATTTACAAATAGTAATAGTAAGGAATAGCCGGAATATAGTGATCCTAATGCATTTTGAATGTTTTATTTATCAAATAAATATACACGGTTTGGAATATTATACTTTATACCTATAACCTATATAGTGCGATGCAGTCATCAGAGACGGGTCAACCGTTTTGTATTTATAATTATGGCGATGACCGATGGTGACTTTAACGCGTGTATTGTTACTTAAGTGTATGTATATTAAACATTTCGTCACGTAGTTAAAGAAATAAAAACGTGTTGTTAACGTACGTTTTTTTCCGAATAATTGACAAATTTGATTTTATAATTCTATAATAGGTATTCACCGTAACAGTATTATGTATACACAGTTGATTTCATCTGTGTATGGACTATACGATTATATAGCGCGTCTGCAATAGAACGAGTATGATGGCTTATGAAATAAATCGTGAAGTGTTAGGTATATTTGTTTTTTTTAATTTCGTAATTCCACGAATGTGGTTTTATTCGATAATAGTTATCTTATTGAATCACTTTAATAGAATAATTAATGTAAAATAAAAAAAATGCTGCAATATTTGTCAATAAAATAAAATAGGTCCCAACGATTAAAGTTTATGGTTAGTACATGGATATTAATTCTAAGATACAGATAAACATAACTATTATTTTTAAATTGATATAATAATCTTTATATATATATATATATATATATATACCAATGTTAATTTAATAATACATTAACATACACTGTACGCTCGTTATCGACGATTTTGTTATGAAATAATTATACTTGAATAAGTTACAAACTAATAAAAAAAATACATTTCGCGTGTTAATATTTGCAGTTTTGTTCACAAATAAATTGGATCAAGCCAAACGTGATATAAATATACAATATGTATGCATCGTATTCATCGTATTATTGAATTTCTGTATACTATATAGTATCAACGAAAACAGATCTAGAAAGATTATTATACAATTATACTATTACTATTAATTTCTATAGACAATATCTCACTCATATGAGTCATATCAAACGGACAGGCAGACTTAATAAGAAATAACTGACTGTGATTGATAGTTGTCGACCTGCACGCGGCATAGATAATTTTAACCTTTCTCCAAAAAATAACGTCTAGAGTGTACTTGCGTCTTAGAGCATAGTCCGATTGTTCATTAATTCTATACGTCATATAAGTGTGTTTACACACACTGCACAAACAAAAAATAATATTGTAGTAGTATAAAAATAACAAGTATTTTATAATGATAAGCAAACATAATTTATTGTCTGACTGAGATAAATCATAAAAACTAATCATCTGTATCAAAAATAGGCATATTAAAAAAATCTATAATTAACAGAATCTATATATATATATATATATTACGTGAATTTTATAATATTCAATAATTTAAGTAATTAAAATAGGAGATTCCAATTCATTATTAAAATTTAACCAATTATTATTAGTATTATAACATTGTATATATTATATATTACACAAATTAAATATTGTAAAATAATATAATATACAAATCAATTTCTAAATTTGTCTTAATTTGCAGATACATTCAAAATCAGCCGATTTTTCGAAAATTTTCAGGATAAACATTGGGTACTTGATATGATAAAAGGTCAAAAAAAATAAAACTAACTACGATCGAGAAAAACTAAAATCGTCGATGATCCAATTTAGAGTAGAGTATCACGGTAGTGTGGGATGGGTTGGTTAAAAGGCTAGAAGTTCTTCCGCTACTTTGGAAGTTCACTCAGAAACGCATTCTGGGATATTATACAGCTATAAAGAATAAAGTTAGGTACGACTTGTTAGCTGTGCAGGATCACCAAAGCACGACGGCCGGTGGCGCTCGAACTAGCACGAAAACTCGTCACTTTCACCGCAACAATAAGCGCTGGGCGCGCGCGTGTGTGAACCGTTCTGCGGAAGATGGAAAACGGATGGCACTTTAAACGAGCGCAAATTGCGAAATCCTCTGGGTCCGATTACCCAACTACGAGTTCCCACATTAAAAACGGAGATGATCCGACCGGCGGCGGTGCAAGGACTCGGCCGTGCTTTAAGTAGGCCGCATACCTGCAGCTATAATATATATATAAGTACAATATAACATACCTATTTGGTATTAATATTATTGTAATAATATACACCATAGCCTTCGTATACCGCGGGGCCGCCGTCGCGGGTTTTAGATATCGTTCTGATAACATTATTTTTTTTCTTATCACAATCGGAACGTCGCGAGTCGTTATAAATGTTATAATACACATTATATTATACTATATTATGTTTCAAAAACAATATATATTTATATATTATACTAATAATAATACAACGTTATTGTTATACAATCGTTCCGCGCGCGCGCACTTTATTTTGTGTACGCGTCTTAACTCTTAACCTTTTCCGCCCGAAATCACGACTAAGACGAACGACGACGACACCGTGTAATTATTACAATAATGTGTAATAGTATTTTATATAATATGTATATTATATGCCCGTGCGCATCTGTATCAAGGCCGGTCACGTGCAACGATAACGCGCCCGAAACCAGTGAAACGCATTATCATCGTCATTATTGACGACGAACACGGTACAAATGTTCGGTGGTCCATTGTTTCGTCCGTCTCTCTTACTAGCGCATTATAATATCGTCTCGCATTTTTTTCGTGTACACAACATACTTTAATATTTAGCATTCATCAAATCCGCTGCCTCGGTCGCGTATACATACTAATATTATACGGTAATGTGATCATTGTTGAATGCATCGAGATGATTCGGGAATACCTTGGTATATACAGGATAGGTATCAGATAGTTAGTGTTGATATAATATTTTTATTTATTTTCGAGAATTTTAAACTCGAATTGGCACGAGAACTTACAAACACTACGTATTCCTGTACTATATATTGTTTATATTATACAGCGCATATGTCAATGATTGCAGAAGGTTGTCCCTGTATATTTTGCCTGCGGCCGAGGTCGTCCGCTTCAAAAACGCTGTCATAATGCAAATACCTCGAATATGATATATAAACTACACCTAAGTATATATCTTCATTTTATAACACTCACCTAACCTATATCTTATTATTACTGTTATTATAATTATTATTATATTCGATAATGATGGTGCCGGTGGGCGGAGGTTCACGAACGCGGCTTTCGGGTCGGCGGCGCGTGTGATGCAGTGCAGATGCGTTCTTAAAATTGAAAAAAAAAATAATAAACTCGTTTGAATTTTCACAAGGACTTGTGTTTCTCTGATGCTGCGACCTCTGATCTCGGACCTCGGGTGATACGTTTTTCGATCCCGAGCACGCGTCGTAATTATATCACGATATAAACGCCGCGTTATAAATACACATACACGGCACATTGACTAGGGTTTGTGTTGTATTCTATTATATCTATTTTTATTCATACAGCGAATGCGCATTTTTTTATCCCTTGTTATTATTGTATAGTTATTGTAGTGATTGTTGTGTATCAGTAACTTATTAATAAATTATAATGTATAGCTGCGTAAATAAATGCAATTATTATTCAAATTCGAAACAATTGTGTTACCTTTTTTAGAGACAACCGTTGTATGTATTTGTAGGTCTCAAAATTTCTAAGAATATAAAAAGTTGTACAGATGTATGTGCGCACGTATATACTTTAAAACCCAATCTACACGTGTGTTGGAAATCATTTCAAAACTATTTTTTCAATATTACGAGTATTGTATTAGTATTTTTGATTCGAATCGTGCGTTGCATCGTCACGCTATCAGTTACCGTCTCAAACCGAATATTTTCCGGCTCTTATTGTTGTGGAATTTGAAAAAAAATGTTGGTGTATATAAATTACCAAGCGACAGTTAACGATAATTTATACTCGATGTCTCGATGTTTAAACTGTAGTCCGATTTCCGTTCGTCACGCGGAATCGCGCCGTAATGACGTTGTTATACATTGTTATCGTTTCCGATCGGAAATGCCAGTCGCGAGTTAAACGGTCACTGTTTTGCTTTGGTCGCCTTTTACGTGCAGATAGGCGTGTTTGGTGAGAGGGAAAGTCTGTGCGTGGTTTTTTTCATTGTCGTTGTACTCTTTTACTGTATACATTTAAAAGCATAATATTTATGTAGATACCCATAAAATCTAATGTTCAATGGTGGTGTAAAATGCGCGCATTTTCCTTGCGATTCGTAAAAAACTATATTTGGTGAACACAAGAATAGAAATGTTTTATTTAATTAGATACATTTTTTACAATAATACAATTATTTTTACTTGTTCCTGTTTTGTCATATATAATTCGTATTTATATTATTCTTATAAATATTTTATGTATATGAAAATTAGACAAGTAATAGGCACTTTATCTATATGTACATATATATACACAGTGGAACCTTGATAACTCGAATCCGTTAAGGGCGAAAATAAAATTCGAGTTATCGAAAATTCGACTCATAGATGTTTAAGTTATCATAAATTGAAATTTAGAGGCCATGGCATTCCTTCAACTTATAGAGATTTGAGTTATCGATGTTCCACTGTATATCATAACTGTTGCTAGCGCTGAGAAGTAAAATTCTTCAAAGTTTCTTGTTGAATGTTGTCACATAAACATACTTTGCTAGTTTAATAATATCGGATAAAAGTGAACCGTTTTATATTTCAGTGAATGGAAGGATCAAGGGAGGGATCAACTGCAAAAATTCTGTCGCAAGTCATGGTTGGTAGTGGTGGTGATAGTGTCAGTGACTGGGGAGAAAGGAAGGTCAAAAAAATCCCGTCGTCGTTTACGGATACGGCCGCGATGATGACACACGACCCGACAGTCACGAAGATGACAATCGGTCTTCCAATTAGCGTTCACTAACGAACCACCGAAGGTTTGGATGCGCGACGTTAATATGACTAGTAAAAAGTTTTGATATGCAGGTATTTTATGTGTAATATTATTATGGTTTATGATAAACTGATAATTAAAATTAAAATATCTGCAAATGTTCATGAATAATTTTAAAACCTAAAAACTTATCCTGTATGACGTGCATAGGATAACAATAATTGTTATATTATTATCCTGTTACTATTACAAGAATCTAATTTCTTTTTAAATCTAGTTTCCAAGAGACATAAGAATTAACATAGGTTATATAGTACATATAGTACTGAAGACCCAGGAGAGTTTATATATGTTTCCATCGGGTAGTACAGGAGGAGTAGTAGACTCGGGAGAGTTTACAATCGCCCTATATTATTGTTACAATTTCAAACGTGAGAAGAGATACGCGATTGGACTTCGGGATGCGCGATAAGTCGTCAACGGCACAAGTTAAACATGATATTTAATCATAGTATGAAACAATATTATCCTAAAAAATTATAATATAATAATATATGCAATTCCTATGCAACCTTTTATATGTAATATACGTCAATTTATATTTGATATGTCGTATAGTTGCGTAATACAAAATAACGTTTTATAATAGGCACACTAATTTTGGAAATCTATTCCGAACTCCCGGTGTATTCGTATAGATCGTACAATATGATATACGTATACTTTGCTGTAGTGAGTGGGATTAGTGATTGTATATTACATTATTGCTGATTACGTACATTTCGAAACGACGATGGTCGGATATATGAAAAATTAAAATGACGACGGATTTGACACAGTATTTATATACATAATATATAGGTATATTATTATATTCGATTTTTATCTGGACGTGCGCGTTGGATAGTGGTTGGTTGGTAGTTGAAGAGAATTGTTGATGGCATTATAGCTACTTTAACACGCGGCTGTGGTTTTCTAAGTCGCAGAAAGGTTAATGCCGTCGTAAATTCATCATTTTTTATATTTATATTTTCCTTTTCGTTATTAATGATTATTTGATTTGTATTCGATTATAAATTGTACATAAATATATATTTCCTTCTAGTAGCAGCGCATATTACATAAATCACGGTTATTCGTAATTCAAAAGTATACTCACTTTACTAAAACGAAAGCGACATCGATATTATTCGAGCATTAACAGTGGTGTTAAATAATAAAATAAGTATACATACTTGCATTTTGTATTAATAAAAGGCAAGTTTAAAAGTATATCATTATTCGTTACGCTCAACATTTAACACTCTGTAATATACATTATGGAGTCTGTTCAAATACTTTTTTGAATTTCCATATTACCATACGATCACAAACATCGTTTATGAAAATTTAACTATACCAAAAAATTGTCTATAACATAATATAGTCTACATATTATACTTAAAGTTTTATTGTGTGATTTTTATTGTTACTATATACAAGTATATTATATTATTATGTTGTAGGCATACAGTTCTCACGGTTGGTCGTGTCGCGTTGTAAAGACAAACTATACATAATATATTGTTTCGTTAACACTCGTTATCGTACATAAAATATAAGTGGGCATTACGTAGACTGGTCATAAAAAGCAAAAAATATATATATTATGTGGGTGCTTTGAGATGATCGGTGAAACTATGGTTGTACCGCGTGTCCGCGTATTATATTATACTGATCGCATTAGCGTTGCCGCTGCACAGATTACACGTTGCCAAGCTAGTTTATCGTAACGACAGTCGAACGGGACTTGCTACAAGTCTAACGATCTCTACTATACGACGATACTAGAGTCCTGTATATGTAGGAAGAGCAAAAAACAAACGAAAAACTCATGCCAAAAACACTTGAACGGTTGTTATAATTTAGTATCACGAGCGTGATTATGTCGTGTCCCTTCTATATGTGAGAGATACAACCTTGAAAAATTCTCAGTTTTTTATATCTATTTCGAACGTTTTACATGTAGTAATTCAAAAAATGTTAAAACACAATGTTTTTTAATATAGGTATATACTATATATTATTTAAAATACCAATACAAAGTAGGTACACAGGTCGTGTTGTGACGCTGCTATTATTGCTCTCTAATCGTGAACTTCCAACCACCGACGCTGTTTCCCGACCCACCATGTCCGGATGCCGATCGAAATGTTTTGAACCTACTCGCTTACGTAATAATAAAAACGGACGCGAGCGTACACACAGGTATATATTATGCAGTTACAATCATCGTCGTTGTCGTCGTCTTCTTCATTCTCCTTCTGCGCGGTTACGACCTTTGCCCCGGTGACTTTCGATTTCGTCTCTCACTCTGATGTGATTTGGCTCCTCCGGCAAAAACGTGTGATCGACGAGTTACACACCAACAACGCGCATATAAAATAATAATTTTTTCGCTAGTACAGTATATTACAATAATAATAATATGTAACCTACAGGTGACGAACCGCGATATTAATAGCAACCGCGCGTTTGACCCCGAACCGTGACCCTTCCCCCCTACAAATCTGGCTAACCGACACCGTCAGCCACCCGACAACTAGTGTATACATACGTAATATTATAAACACCTCGAATACGCACTCACGGTTTGCATATATATATATATATATGTGTGTATGTAAAAATATAAAGGTTCACAATAATAATGTAGGAGACTCGCTTTCTCTTATTTTCCTCTAATGACTGCCGTCCGCGCGCGTCTTTCCGGAAGAAAGTACCTATATGTACAATATTATTATTATTATGCGTATACGGCACACGTGTGTTCCGATGTAACACGAAAAACACGGACGGACTAAAAAAAAAAAATAAAAAAACCGTCGAGTCACCTGCTGCCGCCGCCACCATTAACGCGTAATTAATAATGCTTTCGGACGAGTCATTTTAGAGAATTCCACTACGTTTCACCAAACTGATGATAATATTATTATTATGTACCATATACGTATGTTCAACGGTGGCTGGTATATTATGGAGCTTTGAAATAAGACGAATGTTTCGCGCGTATTTAGCTTTAAAAAAAAATAATTAACTACATATACAATATTGTTTGTATTTCGCGAATCAGATTTGAAAGTCAGACGGAAATGCGTACAAATTCCTGTACACTATATATATTATATATATATAAACTATAAATATATACTATATATATATATAAAATATATGATAATAATTTGTTCATTATTACGCGGAAACGCGTTTTACTGTTTTTTTTTTTATATAAAAGGAGACGTCGCCACGTCGGGATCGTTGCAGCAGTATGTAATACGTAATATAAATGATAACACGGCGTCCTTTTCGGTTGAGTAATAATATTAACTTTTGGCCGTGCGTTGTCTTTTCACACGCTTTCCGTGTGATTTACGATCTCAAGACTGTTTGTTTAATATTCGTGTATATTAATGGCTTATATTATTTTAATAATTAATAATTTTATCCGTATGTTTTATAATATATTATCTGTATAACAGTATATCCAATATACCCCCTGCGTGTTTCTTTCGAGACGATGGCGCGTATTAAATATTTATAAATAGTTAAATAAACTAATAACTATGCACTCTTTGAATTTCTCATTTTGCAGCCCAACTGAAGTCTTATTTGAACTAGGTGAACATAATACCGATTACAAATTTTAATAGATAGACAGTTTAGACTAAATATGTGATAAAAAATAGCAACATATCGGACGTACTCTTTCTCAATAATGTTTTAATAAATTAGTTATATCGGTTATATAAAATACATTATAAAATTTAAATGTTATTTGGCCTCAATAATAGGAACACTAAATGAAAAAATACGAGATGAGCAGTTTTTTGACTATTTTATCATAAATCTATCATGGACAGAGACGACAAAACGTTTAATGCTGACATCCACTTAAATAAGCATATAATAATTTATACCTCACACATGTTTAAGCGTTTCGTATATTATTATAATATTATTTATAACGTTCACGCTTACCCACCCATCCGTCTGTTTGTTGCAAGGACGACACCGCGAACTCTTACCGTCTTTTTGACAGCGCTGGTCGTACCTGGTACAACACTGTGCACTGTGCTGTGTACTCATAATGATAATATATTAATATCATCATATACACATTCGTTATACCCATACCTTAACAACGATAATGTATTTTGGATTTGCATTCCTTAGTTTCGTTATACGTGGGTCAAATGTGTTATATTATTATTAAAGAAGCAATGGGATTCGCAGCACTCGTCGAATTTTTGAGCGCGCGTGGATCCAACGAAGAGAAAGTATAAACGAATAATATTAGTTGTAATCAGACGTCAACGATTATAACAATTTTTGTTATGCAAACAAGACTGTACATTAATTTAGGCATTCCAGTGTTTTTTCTTTAAATTTTCTTATCCAAAGTACAAACACATAATCTGTTTGCTTCTTATAATTTAATAAAATATAGCTTTTTTGCATATTGTTTATCGCGACGAATTATGAGTTGTTTTTATACATATTGAATTTCCAAAAAAACATGATTTTGATGGTAGGTTTTATACAAAATATTCTTTATAAATTTTCATTGATTGTGATCGTATAATTTAATATAGACCTTTCAAATTTTAAAGTGCGCGTTTATGTGTATAATGTAAGTAGGTATATTCATTTAATTTTTAATTATTCTTGTATGACCAATATAATTATTAAAAATGTTTACTTAGATATTAGATTGAATACCTACTGAAACACTGCGAATTCGGCCCTTAAATGGAAGGGGACCTGCACTACTAAGTCAACACGATTTTGCAGACTATTTTACCACGAATCCACTAGTACAATATTATATTAGTGTTACAAATCGCGTTGATTTTGACAATTATTATAATGTATACAATGAATTCTACTCGATGATGAATTCAGCTGTGATATTACTGATATTATTCAAATATTCATAACCAAAAATCAAACGAACGTATTTGCAACATTTGTACTAGGACACTAGGTATTGTTAAAGCTGCAGGGAAATTACAACACGTGAATATTAAAATAATATTTAGGTGAAATTATCTCTACAGACTACAGTCATATATGTATAAAATGTACCTATGAGCTGGTATGTACACACGGGTACATGATGCGTAAAATATAATATGGTTTCTGCCGTTCGAATTCAAACAATATAATATAATATAATATTATTATATTGTATAGAAAAAGACCCAACTTGCAGGTTGCGATTGAAGAAAATAATTTATTATTGTCTTAATTCAGTCTGACGAAATTACTATATGATGCGTTCGTTCATTGTTCGTTTTAAATACACACACGGTCGCTCACACATTTAAATACGAACAACCGCGACGCCTCGATCGTATTATGTAAACGCGTGATCACCTAGATGTTTGGGTAATCTTCAAACTAGTTCCATTATATTCGAATTCATCGAACAGGAAACGATTGCGCGAACCAATATAACGACCATTGCTATTGAAATATTACACACAAACATAATAATATTATATTTTACATAATATTTTATCTCGCGAATCAAATATCGATAAAACGACTATGAAAAATAAATTAGCTGAAATCATAAATAATAATATATACCAAGTACAACATGGTATAACCAAATCCAGATACTAGTTTAGATAATCTATATAGTATATATGTATTTACCGTGGTGACATGTCAAAATATTAAAATGTAAACCTTTTTATAAAAGTTACATAGATATTATTACAATACAATTATTGTTATAGGATACGAAAAAAATAACTAAAAAAATGTTAAAAAAAATATTAAAATTATATTTTAATATTATATTATATATTATTATATATAAAATCATTATAAAGAGTGTTAATTAAATAATTTAATTTAAGACTGTTAGCTCAGAATATGCGTTGTAGGTACCTAATGATATAAAATGACACACTATAGTACTATACCATTATCAAAATAACGAATAACATATATTCACTTTAGATAAAGTTCGAATATTACTTCTAATCGCAACTTTAATAATAAAGGTTAGGTTGGGATATATTGTTGGGTAATTTTGTCGTGGAACCATTTATTGTAGCTCAAACTCTTTAAAGTCTTGACGATATATAAGAAATTCGAAAAGAAAGTACTCGTTTAAAGAAAATTAACAGTCGTGTAAAATCGTAGTCTTGAATATCTTAAAGATTTAAAAAAAAAAAAAACGTGTATTTGTTGAAAATGTATTTTTATAACTATCGAAAATTACTAATTTTTTTTATAAACGTATCAAAGCGAATATTCTAACTGCGTACATATATATATAGGTAAGTATATAGTTATGCATAATGTAATAATAAATGCACATCGTGTGCCGTTCTACAGGGATACTGAAATGCGAACGATAAAAAATTAATCAAATACCATGAATTTCACGGTAAAATTAAATAATTAGTGAATAATAGTATTATTATAAAAACGCGACGAAATGAAGAATTCTCTATACGTTCTCACGTGACGATGGTTTTTAAAAATTCGAGCCTTCAAAAACTAAGAATCGTGTTTTTTCGTCATCTTTATACTGCTACAGCCGAGTAGAGAACGCCTGGCATCATATTATAATATTATTATAGTGCACTGTCATCTGGTTCAGATTTATAGTTGACATTTGTACGGAATCGAATTACGTATTCTCATCATGCTGATGAGCCGTCGAACCGGTATACGCATATTAACGTAATTTTTACAATATATTGTTTATCGTACCCATCCATACACCACATGCAATATAAAATAGTAATATATAATATTATATTATGGTGTCATCAGAAATATTATTCACGGGGGACACCATCAGTGACCACTGACCAGTATCCTACAGTTTATCACGGTACATATTAATTAAAGTTATTGGTTATATTACGTGATGCTCTCGTAATTTTCCTGTATTATATTAAATTAAATTATTTTGTACATACTCGTATATGTATATATATAAAAATTATATTTGAGCTACGCGCCCCGTAATAATAATATACGACTACAACTATTGTGGCCATCGATAAAAAATTATGCAACAAGTCTCCTGCTACGTCGCAATAATAACAGTCGCGTACACAAATGCGGTGGATGTTGTGTACAAAAAAAAATATACTAAAACGATGAATTATGTGTACAAAATGATTCATGTTTGTTATATTAAACGAACAGGTTATTTTTTTACGACAAGTACCTATACCCATACTGATGTACAAACCGATAAGACGCTCGCGCAGACCGAACGAATTTTACCTATATGGTAGGTACATATTATTGTCAGTTATTGTTTGTTAACGCAGAGTTCAGAATCGAAAAAACGTAAAAAAAAAGATTAAATGGCGATCATTTGAATAATTTTTACGACGACGTTGTATGAATCGTATACCAAATAATGTATTTGTATTAGGTTCGAAAACAATATATTATACAATTATTTTAATATAATATTATTGGAAAAATTTTATAAATAGAATGTTATGTTATTATATATTTTGTTTAAGTTGTTTATACTTGAAAATATGTTTTTCCAATATTATATAATAAAGTTTAAACATATTTATTGTTTTTAAAATTTAAAAAGGTTTTATTTAAAAAAATATATATATATAAATCGATAATAATAAAAATAATATTAGTAGTGTATAATAATGTTGTCTGAATTCGATTTACCTGTGTGATTCCTTTTAGTGTGTGCAGCAGTGCATTTGTAAACTCACCCGGCAGCGCGCACGTACTGAGGATCGTTCGGGTAAAAGTGATGATGAGTAGCAGCAAAGGGTTCCTTCTGCTTCTTCTTCTTCTTCTTCTTCTTCTTCTCCTCCTCGCCGACGGTCACTATATGGTCCCACCACTCTAAGCGGCGGCGGCGATGATGGAAGCGGCGTGGCGGGGTCGAGTTCTCGTGCCGCGACCTATCTCAAAACACGACCGTCGCCGATATCGTAACGATTGTGTTGAACGTTATTAAAATAATTTCGTTTTCGTTTTTTCTCATATGCCAACAGGCGGGCGCCCGTTACCTAATAACAATAATAGTAATAATAATCGTATAATATTATATGGACGTCGTCTGCAGCCGATGAACTATCGGAAGAATGTGTGAACGCGTCTAATCACCGTAGATCAATACTGAGGTATATGCTGCACTACTATTGCCTGTTAGGTATGGACCTGTACATAAGCACTATCAATTTGTGCGCCGATTGTTGTTGTACACGCGTACTTTCGTATGGGAAATCGTAAAAGTTCAGTCCGCGATCGCACGCGAATGTCGCCGCCGTCGTCATTATCGCTTCACTATATAATAATATCACATCGTGTTGTAGAAATCCGATAATTTATTATTTCGAATCGAATCGGCTATACACAAAGTGTATAATTATGCATGTTATTCTTATTATAAATTATATATAGTTTTGTCAGCGAGAACTTGTATTATATATATATATTTAATAATATCTGTGTTCGCATTACCGGTGATGAGTTCGCAGTCTTGATCGGACGCACTTTCCAAACAGCACGATTCGCGTATATTGTATATATACTACGCTCAACGCTGTGAGCTTTTTTTACACTTTATATTATTATTGTATTTAACGTAGCGGAATAAAAACATCATGACGGTCGCACTTTTACACGACAGGCGTATATGGTTTTCGTTCAAAAATCTTAAACTATATTTTTGTTTTTTAACTCTTAAAATTGATTTATGTGCACATGAGTCACATAACTTAATTGCACATAGAGAATTATGAGAACAAAAATGCCTACACGATTTTATGTAGTATATACTTAATATACATGATGACGATATATTTTTACGTACCAATAGCATTCCAGTTGTATTTCGTCGAGACCGAAAATAAGTTCACATATGAAATGTATGTAGAAGAAGTCTTGTATTAATCTAAATTTTGTAATAGACTGTTTTCAATTGAAAAAGTGAATGAATAAGAGTTTTCTGATGCTTTTGATGAGATTTAAAGTTTACGTGTGCTTATTTTTGCCACACTGCATGATAATTGGTTTTATTACTATTGTTGACTGGACAGTTTTTGGTAATTTATTGAAAATATAGGTTTTTTAACAATACGTATAAAAATAATGATATATATACATATTATATATATAAGTATATAAATATATATGTAATAGCCTGTAGGTATTATGTATTTTATTAAAACTATATAGAATGTATTTAACATTGTTTCTTTAAGTTATAGATAGGTACGCATTACAGTAAAGGCCAATCAATCGAGTAGTATATTTACAAAATGTATATACTATATACATTATACATATTATGAAAAGTATTAATTTAAGCGATACGAAAGAAACTAACGTCAAAATAATGCTAGTCTAATAATAATACAATTTTTTTATATGAGACGATCTTTGATTCGAATATATCTCTCATCATTACCATCATACTATATTATAGTCATTCATATACTGTGCAAACCTACACCCACGTTATGTATTATGTACAGAATAGAAATTTTTTTTTATGAATATTCCTAGGCTATTTTATATTTTTATTGTTGTCGCCACTCGCCATTATATTGAAATTAATTTCATATTGAACACTATATAATAGAATCTACAGGCGAATATGTCGAGATTTCGCATATGTTAAATCAATTAGTCTATAATACTAAAACTAGAAAAATATGGGCTTGAGTTAACCACGTTATTTTTAGTTTTTAACAAATATAGTTATTAAAATCTGACAGTTACACAATTTATAGTTGATTGGAATAAAATAATTACAAAAGGTATATTGAGCTTATTAGAAGATTTGTAACCGACCAAACCACATCTCAGTAAATAAGTTGCAAAAAATAATGTCAATTTAAAACCGATTGAACAAAAAGTTGTCAAGTTTACGTAGCTTTTTTATTAGAAACGTTAAGTTATAAGTTAGTTGTATCTTATTTATATACCTATTTAACTTTAAAAAAATAGCCCATATTATTAAAAATGTATCGTACTGTTCTTTTTTATTGTCTATTGCAAAATGTAATGGTATAAGTAATTATAATAATATGTTTGTATACATACTAAGTTATTAAATCAAGATATATTTATTTTATTTTATTCAACAAAAAACATTTTATTTTTATTATTTTTAACCAGTTATTTATTCTTCAGTAGACTTGATCGAAAGATGGACAACATAAAAATAGATTTGTACAATCATGATTTCAATAATACATAAATTGTTGTAAGTATTATATATTATGCATAATGCATATTTTATTGACGGATCACAGAAGCTAAGTTCGAGTTTTTTATAGAATAAAACATGCATAATGTCTGTGCATTTGCAGTTGCAGTGTGGGTTTTCTCCGTATACCATACACATATACCAATGTATTTTATACGTTATAAAACAACGAGTATAGCGATTTATTATACAAGGAACTTGGGAGTTGTAATAGAAAATAATTAATTTGCTTATTATTCTACGGTACATAAAATCTCATCGTGTATATAGCTAATAACATCATAGTGAAAATGCAAATAATTATTCGACAAAATCAATAGATAAGCGCCGCACATAAATATATCGTCATCGGGTGACGACCACGTTTCTTCGAGAATTTATTAATATATAATACATGTACCTACATAACTTGCGGCACCATAATATATATACATGTTACCGGTATACATAACAATGTACACGTTACATCGTTCCATTGCGAAAATTTCGAAATGTCCGTTTTGCTCCGGGAGTGCATCCAATATAATATCGTTGCATTTATAAAATTGTTTGTGCATAAGTAATTTTGCGTATCCAAACGATTTATCGAATTATAAAAAACTTATTCGTTATGTTATACTCTCATAGTCCAAACAGACACGCTCTCAAAACTAATCATTATACTCATATTATATTATATCTCCGTTTTATTGTATATAAACGTATATTTTATTATTAAATCTTTATAGATGTTTACATATGCTCTATGTGCTGCGATTATCGATGCAAACTTCTATATTATTGTATTAATATACCGTCGTATACTCGTATATTAACTTCTCATATTTACTGGTGTCGTCTTTTTTTAAGTTCAAAATATTATAAAAGTCTATACACGCGCGACAACGCACTCTTGTCTTTGGATCAACGTTGAATTAGAATGGGTGTGCTTAATCGAACTTTTTACGCTGTATAAATACATATTATGTAAATTACGTCAAAATATAATACGTTGTCATTCAAAAATATGAAAAAATTATAACGATAAAAAAAATAAATACATTTTTACTGTAAATTAAGTATAAACATTTTTTGAATAATATTAATAGATTCTGTAATGAGTGTTTGATAATGAATGTATCACACTATATATTATTGTGTGGGTTACCTTATAGTGAAAGAAAATGCGTATTAAACAATGGTCTATATATGAAAATATTTATTTATTTTTCGTATAAATAATAATATAATATATAATATTAATTCATGTTTTGTACAGATAGAAAGAAAAGGGTTTAGCACATACACGATTCGATCGTAAAATGAAATTTAAGAGAACAATCGCAATGGTATTTAACACGGAAATGCGTTCGCCGTATGTATTATTTTAATAATATGTAGGTAAAAGTGATGTGTAACTTACCTATCCCATTCCCATATACGAGAATAAGTATATGTATATGTGTGTGTGTGTGATGTGTAAATACACACACACACACACACACACACACACACACATACATATATATATATATATATAATATTATTATTATATGTTAATATTATACGTGCAATCGGTGGTTTTGTTTTCACACAAAAATATAAATAATTTTAAAACCTAACCTACGCTGCACCGTCAGTACACGTGATATTATATTATTATAATTATATTAGCTGTATAATGCAGTTGTTATACAATATATAGGTGATTGCCGCGTTATTAGATTTTTGGATTCACATGCATATGGTATTATGGTCGAGTGTTTGTGCATTTTATATATATTATTAGACCATGATTACACATAGGTATAGAACACCATATAATAAATATATTTTAGAATAATGTATAGATATAAAATAAAAATTTACATGTTGTATTACGTTGTGAAAAACCACGTGTAGCGTGCTTACATATAATTCGTTACCGCCTACCAGTTTTGTAATATTATATAATATAGGGAATTTTATTAATTAATTAAAATTTTATTTTGAACATCCGATGACGAAACCGGGTCCTTTAAGCTACAGTTACAATTATTGAAAATAGAAAAAAATACATAAATAGGAACTTATATTACAACAACATAGTAGTATTTAAAATAAAAGTATAGTATGGAAATATGCAATGCTCAATGCGTAGAAATTAATGATGTCAAAAATCTTTTAATTTTTGAATATTCAAATCCAAACTTTAAAACCCGAATAATCCGAATAATTCTAATAATTTGATTAATTAATTCATAAACATATAAATTAAATTAAACTTACATTGTAAAAACGTATTTAAGTTGAAGATGTTTAAGATAATATAATATTCTCATTGATAAATAATTGCATATTTTAATAAACTGATATAGCTTTACTAACATTTTTGGGTCAAACAATTATTTTTTATTTAAAGTCTCACTAACTTAAATGAGACACAGTCTAAAACCTATAAATTCAATAACAATTATTTAAAATTTAAATTTTAAATAATTAAGCAACAAGTTTAAAATATCTGGATTATTCGGATAATTCAGATTTTATCCGTCATATGAGTCGAATTCAGATATTCGGATTAACCGAATAGTATTGGAATCCGGTTACTAGTGACACCAGTACACCACTACTTAACTACTAGAAACTTACGGGAATGGGACGAGTAATAGCAAATAATAATAATAATAATATAGAGTATATAGACATATAGTTATTAATATTACAATAGTATTGGAAACATTTTAAGATAGGTACCTAAATAAATCAGAAATTGACGAATTTTTGCAGTAATATTATTTTTTTTCTTATAAATGTTATAAAATTATTATTTAAGTACCATGTATAATATAAAATATATTAAAGTTATACATTTATAATACTATATATGCTTAAAATTCTAATATATTATTTTCAGTCAATACGTAAAAAATAATTATAATAATATTAATAATAATGCAATATTACATTCCACAAATATTTATAATCACAATTAGATTAAAGTGTATTTAATTTTACTTTGAAATGTTTAAATTACGTGTAGCGTTAGAAATCATGATTATTCATTTATCGACACGCTTACAGTAATACATTCCCGCCCATCATTTATATTATGTATCCGTGTATGAATGACCACGGTTTATTAAATAAGTATTTTATCCATGGGAGATGAGACCAAAACTGATCAGCAATCTAATACATTATATAATATAATAGATATATAGACGACGTCGACGGAGAATAATTTGTGGCAAAATAAATGATAAATTAATAACGATTAAGCTAACGTCTCCGTTTCATCGCCAAGTCGCACAATAACAATGCTAATTGGCCATTTAAACACGGTGTTGTAGGAATGTATGCGATAAAAACTATTATTATTACATTACTGTGCGCCACTGCCCCGGGTGACGATTTAAAAACTGGAGAGGTATCTGTTTGTCCAAATAATACTTTCGCGCCATGATTATTTAGTTATTTTTTGTCTCCATTTTTTTACCAGCTGCTCGACTAATGTTTTTTTCCCGCTAATAACACGTATCAACGACATTGATCATAGGTTCTACTGCCCTAGTGTGCGTTTTCAGAGTCGTATCTTACAGAGTTAGGTAAATTCTTATTTAATTATATATTATGCTAAATATTATTTACTTACGTGAGTAATAATACCATTTCGTTCCAGCCCTATCGAATCCATTTCTTTTATGTATAAATTTCTTATTGACACTTAAATTGTAATTATTTTATTTATATTTTCGAGACAACATTATAATTACAACGGATCAGAAGAAAGATAGCATATAGATATTATTCTTGTGTAAAAATGATAAAAAAAATGGTAATTTTAAGTTTTGTTAGGAGTATAAGAATTACATATATTTTAGATAGGTACTATGTGTATTTTATATATATTTACATGTTATTGTTGAGGGTTAATGAGAACGATCTCCTCATATAGTCGTTCCACAGTATACTGTTTATCATAAATTTTTCTCAAACAATGCACTAATCAGAAAAGTTACGGCTAAATAATGAATAACAAAAATAAAAATATTATTTTTTGGTGCATTCCCGTGAAATATCTACCTTTCAAGATACATTATGTTATTTGTGAACGCAATGGTGTGCATTTTGATACTATTATGATGATTGTATTATATAGTGTGCATACATTTGCAGTGCTAAATTTAAATCTGGTCACACACTTCTATATATTATTATATATGTGTAATATAATATATTATGTTTAACCGCTACGCGTGGGAAAACGATTTGTTGAATATGCGTACAAATGTTTAAAACGATTTTTTTTAATTTAATGATTTTCAGACACGCGCGAGCTTACAATATTATTATATGGGTATGATTTGTGTATATTATAATTTATAACATTTAATATCATCACACGCATAAATCACACGGTGGTAAAACACATTATATCCTTCCTTATATGTATAAAAGAACAGGCCATTTTTATGTACCAATTTTGTGACGACGCTATTTAACTTTTTTCCAATTTTTTTTACAGAGTTGTTCCAAATACCTGTCTGAGTGTCGTTCTGAGTGATCATCGCTCGATTTTCAAAATTTTGATTTTAAAGGGTTGAAATCGGTGAAAATATTCGTATAATAATAACAATAGCAGTCGGCCGATAACGGGATTATGGTACGGCACGGCGTCCAGAGGGTTTCCAGCTTCCAGCAACCTTTTTTTTTGTGTGTATTTTATCGGCGTGTAGATTCATATTAGTATATTAGCATAGATTAGCTCAATTATATAAATTATAAAATAAATGTTTTTCGTCTTTAAAACACAAAAATGTATGTTGATTTAAGAATTTCATTTTGAGAAATCAAAAACTGCTCACGGGCGAAGCCGGGTAATTCAGCTAGTAATATGTATAAGTATATAATTTACGTGTATAGCTTTTCACATGTCTCTTAACCTTCAATAGTCAATATGATATATTGATATACAAATATGCAAATGATTTTTTAATTCGTTTACATGAAATGTATTATTATAATCGTACGTCTTGAACGTTGTGTATACTACTAGATACCGATATTTTTGTCACTCGTTTAATTGTATAAACACGTATCGTATACAAGTGCGTACAAGTTTTGCAATAATATCCGAAAAACTGCACTCCTAGTCAGGACTATGATGAAGGTGATGCAAAAATGGCTTCGATATTATATTAATTATATTATAATATAGTATAAAAATAATTTATTCAACTCAACTTAGGTAGGATACATAAATACAAATTATTTTAAATGATAATATGAGCTGATTACTCCTCTCTTTAAGAATAAAGCTTGTGATAAAAATGGGTATTTTTTTACAAATAATTATTAACAAATTTTTAAAATTTACGAAATTGAAAATCATTACAATAATATAGTACAAAAATAAACAAAAACTGAAAAGTAGGTATTTAAATAATATTGAAAAAGAATAAATGTAAAATGTATTATTTTTGTATTTATTGATATTAATTATTGCTTCTCTCGAACATAGATCTTTTTATACTTTTTTAAAAAACATCTCACCATTTATTAACTAATCTATTTTAGTAACTTATTAAACATATTATAATAGTTTTGTATTGATAATAGTTTAGATAAACCGTAGTGTTACATTTAGGAATCCTAAGAGAATTATCCCTTTAGGAATAATACTATAAGCACTCATTATCCGGGATACACAAATTAGAATTTAGTTGAATTAATGAAGAGTACTCAAGTACTCAAAAACTAAAAGTTTTTTCATATTAAATATTCCTAAGATGTCAAATATTTTTTAGGTATACATTTTATTATAGCTTTTTAATACGATTCTTATAAATATTCTCTGCGTAGTATTTAATTGTTCCATAATAGTCAGATAAGCCGATCCCCATAAAACTATATACCGTAGAGCACTAGGGTGTAGAATAAGATGGTACCAGAACAATATAGATACTTCGCAAAGTGAATGGATCTAAAATAATACTTAATTAGAAATAAATAATACATAGAAAAGCTTTCTTAATCTTTTTATATTTAAATTAATTTGTGTTTTCCGTTTCAAATCCTCATCAAAGTAAATAATTAAGGACCAAAATTATTTTTTGCATTTAAAAACAGCAGTATAATCTGCACTATTTACGTAAAGCTTACTATTTAATAATTAAGCTCAAATAGGTCGTTTATACAAACCATTGTGATCTAAAAATTCCTATTATATATACCTAGGTAACTCAAAATTGTGTGCATAATAAGTGTGTTTATCATTTCTTTATTTTACTTTGTAATAATGTCTCAAAAAGAAAAACAATAGCGTATAATACTTTTAAAATGTGTTAACTGAAAATATCGACCTTTTATCGCATAATAAATATTTTTATCATAATGATTGAAGTTTCTTGACAGCACACAATATTATTTAATATTCAACTAAATAACGATATCACTACCGATACGATAACGCCAATACTCAAATAATATGTTGTAAAATACCAGTTGATGTTTACATACAGTATTTGAATATTATTATTTGTGATAAACAATATAGTAACAAGTCGCTTGGATATAGCGATTCCTAGATACCGTTTAAGCGCTTTTTGTACGAGATTTGTATACGTCTGCAAAGACGTGTACATAACGCGTATTACGCATATAGTTACTGCGTCCGGTATGGTGTTGTATATACGATATATTTTGTGAATTAATATTAATTTTCAACGGGTATTGTACGCGTCTTGAAGAATGTATAGGTTCAAACGTTTTGTATTACGGCACATTCAGTTAAAATTATTATCATGATAATTATGTAGGTGCCGTAATAAAAAATAAAATACAAGGATTAAAAAAAGCATTACAACAAGCAATATTATTACATATTTTTACACAAACGCGCGCGCCGACGGCCAGTTTCGCGTTTATATATCTCGTAATAACGATCGGAAAAAGTACTGTACCTGTATATACATAATACACTTACACTAACCGTCTGTCGGAACTATCACCCATAGCGCCGTATATACTGACATATAACGCAGTAATTTAACATTCATATAAATCATATACAATAATACATATATATATATATATACTATACTCTTATAATATTGAGATATTGAGTCGTATATAACCTATACACTACCTACCTTTCAACCACAGCGTCATTATTAATACGTGTCTGCAGCTGCTGCAATGTACTGTGATAGGTCATAAGGATACACGGCGCGTATATAATTCTATAAAATCAAAACAAATATAAATGATGTGTTAGAAAAAATATGATGTTTCAGCGTATGTTCTCCATCCACTCACTTATATAAGTTGTGATTTTTGATAACAAATTTAATCAAATTCTAATATTTGGAAATTCTAACTTTTAAATATTCAGCCAACAGTTATATTTTTTATATCATTAAAGAAGTGTCATGTAATAATGAAAACTTCTTTTGATTTTTTTTTTTTACACATCTAGTAAATCAAAATTCAAATGGTTATAATTTTTAAGTTATTTAATTTTATGTACTGACAATATCTAATGATTTTATATGAAATATAAAATGGGAATGAAATTACTAAAATTTAGATTAGTACGATTTAGTTCGTACTTATTATAATCAGCCAATTATCCAAACATAAAATGTTAATACATATTAATATTATTAATTATGATTTTGAAATCATCGTAGTCATTATAAATTCAATTCTCGATTAAGGTAATATCAAAAATCTTTTCATAATATGTTTCACCCAATAATATATATTATTATCATTAATTATCTATCCACAGTCGCCGTAATAATTAACAGCAAATATTAATTATTCAAGTGTTACCAAGGAAATGTGTAAAGTAAAAATAAATACTCAACTCTAATAACATAAAATATGATACTTCTATTGTTATAACGAGAATGAGATTTAATGCATTTATGATATTATTCTCTGCCAGTTAATATTCTATAAATATATGAAAATATATTTTTTGAACGTCCTTAAAATGTATTTAATTCAATACTATAAGTCATAACTTATCTGTATGATTTAAAAATTGTGATGCCTGTAGGGATACTACTACCTACATACGACGAATACATTAATAAGTTCGTTGATTAAAAAATGTTTTTATGGCATAACATATTTTAGAAGATAATATAATAAATATTTACGATAAATCATCAATTAGTCACATCAAATTATACTTAAAAAAAATTCGGCTATTTAATTATTTATTTTGTAATCCACTCCCGACTCCCTTGTATTATTATATGTATATTACATACTTGCTTAGTTTGTTAAATAGTCATAATATGAAGAATTTGTGGAATATTATTTGCAACCATATGCTCATAAATCGGCTATAAATATATTTTTCATTAGACTCTGCTCATTTAAATAAATAGATAAAAAACACCCAGTGACCGATTCGCTCTTATTTGGGTTCACTATTTTGAAATGCAAGAACGAAAGAAAAGCTATGAATTATTTATGAAAACACGGAGTATGACTGAATGATTTTGTGTTTTCATATTGTTTTTAAATCATTAGTTAATGCCATTTTAATTCGTTAAAATAAAATAAATAGTAACTGGTTACTCGAGAGTTGAAATATGCTTTAGACACCATGTAACGATTACAAATGTAATTATTATAATAATAATGTAATGATTTTTAATTTAAAATAAACACTGTTACACTACACGTAATTTCAATTTAACGATGACGGGTGTTGTACAGGTGTTATGGATATAATTTGTCTCATATAGCGATATTTTGAACATTTTGTTTAACCAAACCCAAAACTATAATATTCAATAGATACTACAAAAAATAACTTCAATATAAATTGATTAGTAAATTACTACGTATTTTCTTCGTTATATGTTTTAGATTTGGTCCAAATGGGGTAATACATTTTGTTACACGGTGAAACTATTTTTTTGATTTAAATAATGACAAAATACACTTTATGAAGAAGTATTGATCCAAGTTTAGCAAGTTTACCTTGGAAGATGTATTATTACTATACTAACCAACCATATATATATATTTAATATATTATTATACCTCATGAATAATTAAGAACAGTATTTACAAACAACTATCCTAGTGCAATGTTGTTATTGCTATATATATTTATTGCACATTGATTATTTAAGACAAACGACTCCTTTTAAAAAAACCAATTTTATTTTATGCTAAAACGACCCCAGGCATTAAAAAAAAAAAAAAACGTTTTTAAATTATCAGAGTTGTAGAAAAAATATTTTATACTTAAACCATTGCCTAATTTTTAGTTAAAAGTGAAAATAGTATTCTGTTTGTTATAAAATCTAAATCCAAACTGAACACTTTTTAATTACTTAAATATGTAATTATAATTTTTTATTATTATATAAAGATTTAAATTTTTAAATCATGTTGAGTATACTATAAATTATAATATTATATAAAATCTATATGTATATTAAGAACAGTAATTAACACTATCGATAATGAAATACGTATAGTGTGTACCTTCTGCATGCATTTTATTTTTAACCACAATTATTTGCATTCAATATTTACCAATTCATTCTTTTATGTTTGCCATTTTTTCTGACCTATGTTGAAGACACATCACATATTATCATCTGAAGGTATTTTAGTGAATATAAATACTAACAATATTCTCACTAAACTAGTTTGTTAAAAATTTTAAAATTGTAAACAACTACCTGAATAATAATAATTTATCTCATTCGTTAGGTAAATATAAAAAAAGCATATTTAAGTCAAAATACCGGTTACCCAACTAGAAATTCTGCCAAATAGGCGTTCGAACTAAGCTTAGGGCTTACTACCGAAAATAGCGCCATGCGAAAAAAAAGTCAATATAGTAATATATATTCTAAATATTAATTATCATTTATTATTAATATATATTTACAAAAATATCATATAGAATTTAACATGTTATATATTTTTTAAATTTTTCTCTTTTTACTTAAAAATTGCTGACTGACATAAACGATGTACTTACTTATGTATTGAAATAGCTATATAGTATATTATTATAATTGGTATATATATATATATATATATATTGCGTTCCGTGATAAAAATGTATTCCGAATTGCGGCCCGAGATTTTTTGGGATATATAACTAATTTCGGCCCAAGTGTTTTTAATATATTTTGCTTGTAGAAATAGCTCATTTTTTTCTATCAATAACGGCGCTCCATTAACCTAGGAATATACCTTTAATGATCAAGGATTATATAAGGACCATATAATTAAGATTATATTACCATAAAATAAAACATATTATATTAAATGAGTTATCTAATGTAATTTTTTTTTATATCGCATATTATTGTCGATAACTGTGTTATATGATAGATTAATAACCATAATATAGCCATCGCTAAAATAAAATTACAGTCCGATTAATATTGCGTACATTTTTTTAATAATTTTAATCACAAATAATTGTTTTACATCGCTATTATTGTTTAACAATTCCCGATCTTTCAATTCTTCTGCTACCACCAAGTGTAAACCTAACTATATAAATAAAATAAATTATGCATAAAGATAAATCCAGAAATGTAATTAATTATTATACATTGACAATTTATTATTTGTTGTCCAATATGACAATTAGTCGACTATTTGTATTAGCTATATGTACTTTGTTAATTTAAATTAACTTTTCAGACTTGCCTTGAGTATACTAAAATTGACGATCATTATGCCAAATAAACTGTGTTGGAGAAATGAGTATATCATATTATTTATTATATGAATTATACCGTTATACCTATATGAAATAAAACCAGTTGTTTTTTTTTAAACTTTATTCTTCATATTTATTTTTATTAGATTTTAAATGTAATTGCATTTTATAAGTTAATATGATGGATAACTTTTACAAAATTGTTATAAAAAGTGCTATCATATATAGCTTTGGAAACACGAAACTGTATAGTCGCAACATGCAGTTTCCCCTTGAGGTAAATTAATAATAACTATATTTTATTATTTTGACTACTTTTTTACTTCATAACTTGTTCCAATTTCATCAATGTCTAAATTTCCAACTATTTTTTGCTTGTACAGGAATTAGGACAATGAATTACTTAAGTTTATATATTACTTATTTAATTCAAATACTATTTATTAAATTCAACAAGAGCACTAGCTTATTAGGTAATTTTTGGATTTCAATTTATTTGCATTTTTATTTAGAAAATATAAAATTTAAGCTGAATATTTTTCGTAAATTATTTTAATAGGTAGGTAATTTGATTTTTTTTCTTTTTTTGGGTAAATTTTAAATATTTTTAGAAAATAAAAAAATTGATTTGACCTACATTAGATTTAAAATTAAATATATTAATTTATACTATATAATATCACGTAATCTGGCTTTTCAATAAAACGGGTCTTGGATTTATTTTAACGACCGCATCGTCATCACTACACCAGCCGTCAACTATCATTGCATCGTTGTACAGTTTTATATTACTTGTCTTCTCGAACACCAGCACTAATATAATAATTGTCCTATATACACATACACTTTTAAAAACATTTATTGGCTAAGATCTGACCTAAAAATTATATTTTTTTTCATTTTATTTTTTATTTTTTATTTATCCAGCATAAGAAAAAAACAAAAATTTAAATTGAATTTTTTTAAGGAATATAAAATACACGAGTTCTTTAATATGCAGTAAAATCGATGCATTCAATCGTTTAAATCCCGCGTTGTAGTGAGTTAACAAAAATATGTTACTTTAAATAAAATTAAAATATATACATACGTTATATCTTATAACTTATAAGCTTATAACTGTAATACGCATACAAAATAATAGTGTTGTATATTATTATTTATATAGTTTAAAAGAGATTAATAAAAAACGTATTGCAATTTTTAATACGATTTTCAGCTATATATATATATATATGAACTCGTATGTTTACATTATACTGCAAACGCTAATACGATGTATGTAAAATGTAAATACTACATTAAATATAAGTAATATGTATAATATTAAGTATTTAGGTATGTTATATAATGCATGTTCTATATCTCGAAATTTTTCTAAAAAAATTATTTTTTAACTTTCTATTCTCCAAATTAATTTTTTTACTTTGTTTTCCATCACTTTTTATTCCTCCTTCAGGGATCAGAGAAAAAAAATTATTATAAATTTTCACATAGTTTCTATTGTTAACTATACTTTTGATGTGTTTACTAGTAAATTCTATATTTTTTTTTAAATATCTTTTTATGACAATAACATAGACTGTGCCTCACAATAATTGTAATATTAAATGTTAAAATGACCAACGCGCACGCAAACCTTGCGTACCAATTTATGTTATCAAACGTCTGTTGTAGCCGACATGTATGTTTATTGTAATACTTATTATTATTATATGTAACGTTATACACTTGACGGGAATGCGGCTTAATGAGACGTCTCGCGCGGACATTAATCTCGTCATTAAGGCGGCGGTGGCGGCGTAGGTAGCAGGCGGAGACGAGTTCGCCAAGGCGATCGTGCTATCGCACTGTACATACAATACATTATATACTATTATATATTCTTCCCATCGTAGGATTTTTTTCATTCTATTTTCCTTATCTACTTTTAATTCGACGAGTGTCCTTTACCTAATAAAATCGTCCCGCACGCGTGCGTGCATAATTCGATTTGCGCGCTCGCTCGACGAGAATTTATTAAAAATAATACCAAGCGGCGCCGCGGGTATACACCGTATTGAGTGCTATGATATATTATATTAACATTTCAGTCAATTTCTCTGTACACCGCCAACAAATTGTAAATATAATTACACTAATAATATGGTATACGGTTTCATGTTGAAAATCGTATGCGTTAGAAATTGTATTAAAATTGATACGTTTATATAGATAACAGGTATAGTAAGTAACGCACGAATAAAAAATATAATATAATGCAGATTACTGCAGGCAAAACGACGAATGAGGAGTGAGTCGTTTTCTGTGCATCTATCCTGAAATTATATGTGAACTAACGTTCGAAACTATTATTGTAATAATATTTTTCTATAAAATATGTTATTATGCAAGTACGTATATAATATGTTACACGCATATTCAACGTTTTTGTGACCTGCATTATTTTACATTATCAATTTTTTTTTAACCTCGTTTTAATAGGTAGAACTGTAAAACAGGATATATCATTTTAAAACAATATTATCATCCACTCTATGACCTCACTCTACAATATTAAGCACTCTACTACGCACACATTGGTATCTTGATTTCTTTTTTTTTATATATCACGAAAAATTAATTTCATTTATTTTTATACTTCGTAGGTTTCACAACGTAGATTCAACTTGTATACTATATAATAGATGCATTGTACAACCGATAATTTTCGTAAAAATGTAAAAGAGATATTGTAGGATATATCATGAAAAGGGTTGGAGACTTTAAAAGTATATTCAGCAAGACCTACAACGTATTCGTTCAAATATATACGTAGAAATCACATGGCAGCTTTATACCTACTTTTTTAGTATATTTCAGAAATCTGTATATGTTATTTGTATATTTATGATATCTAACGCTTTATATGACGGTATCTGCAATAGTGTAATTACACTTAACATTTTTTTGTAACAATTTTTAACAATATAATATAAACATATTAAATGCTATTTATTTAATCATGAAATTTAGTCTAAGCCAAATACGTTATTTTTTTGATACTAATAAAGAGGAAACACTTCTGTTATTTAGGATTTCGGGTGTACATTTTGAAAACAGGTCACAAAAATTCACGCTAATACGGCACTATGTTGGGAAAATTATCTGCCCCCCTCCCATTATTAACGTCTGTCATGTTTAGTACAATATTAAATTATATTTGTAATGCTTACGCATTATTAAATGTATATGCTACCCAACACTGAAAATAGCTATAACTACAATAATTATCAAAATCCATCTTGTTTTATTGTTGACCATATATATGTGCATGTATACATATTATGTATTAAATCTTTAAATTGCAGAAAAAGGTAATTTCACATAACTTTGAAGATTCAAAATGCTAAATACTAAATAATTTAGAAATTTAAAATGTATGAAAATATTTAAAATATGTTTCTAACATAATTTAATAAGATATAATGCTCATAATACAATTTTGATAGACTTAAATACTGGGAGGGTTAAAATTTTCATCGGGATTTAAGAGAATAATTTGTATAAATCCATACTATATAGCTGTTGATTATATTATTGACGAATACGAGATTCGTGTATACAGTTGCAACGAATATCCAATATAACGATCGTATAATGATATAATAATATGTGTACATACGTAATACGTATGTATGTATGTATGTATAAAATAAAACGATTTTTCAAAAAAGTGTAAATTATATACTAGCGCGTGCGTGATTTGTGTTATAAGCAAGTGCTTTAGTATTACGCTTTGATATTATAGGTATTATTATTTTTATGATTATTGAATAATGTTATAATAGTATATTAAATAACTCGTTTACGATCATGTGTTATCTTAGCGGCTTGGATTAATATCCATATAGGTGTAACATCTATCTGTATATTTCAATAAAATATTATTATGTTGATCGCGTGTGGCCGTGGCGTGCGGTATATAATAAAAATAATAATGATAGTATATAATATACATCATAGCTGGTAGTTATAGGTATATGAAAAATCTTCAAACGCGTGGGGCAGTCATTCACCGTACCTTGCTGATCTGCACGGGACAGATAAACTCTGGTTTTAAAATTGCGTTAATTAATAACAAAATATATAATATTCGTATATTCAATTATTTAGATACGTATCGCGTGTATAATATACAATATTTAGATTTGGAAACGATTTTCTCGTTTTTTTAAACATTTCAAAGTATTGTGTACACGCTGTCAATATGGGAAATGAGTATGCTAAATTGTATATATGACTATTAATATTCAGTAACGGGTAACGTTACTCCTATCGATCAACCGATATGAATAATTTGATAAATCAAAAGCTGTATATTATTATTTTATTGACTTTATACATGCTCTTATTATAATCATATACCTACTCTAGACGATAATCTGACAATTTTACGAGGGAATCAAATTTAAATACGCTAGATATTTATTGTAATTTATATAGTCTGCATTGTAATACAATATAATAATATCATAATATTAAAATATTTTCAACGACAATGCATTATTATCAACTATTATTAAATCTAATTTTACGTATTTTGTATTTACCCTTGTACGTTTGCTTCATAGGAAAATCTCAAAATGTGAGTTGTGTCAAAATAATGAATATAGAGAAACGTGGCCTTCAAAGGGAAATACTTTTTTTATTAAAATAATAATTTAAGGATTTATAAATAATGAATAATCAATGTTTCTATGTAAATGCCATGAAAATTCCGCATTCTCCGAACGCAAAATAATTTTTTTAATTTCACTCATAATGCTAACATAAGCCTATTTTTAAGGTATGTATCAAAACATCGTAAATATTAGAGCATCAAAATATAAATAACAAAGCGCCAAACTACTTATACTTCAGATTTGTAATTTATCCGAATGTATATACCATCTGGTGTAGGTAAATATAAATGCCAATCGGTTATCAAACAATTGCGTTTCAATCAGATTTTTTTTGTGTTGTATGTAATATTTATTAGTCTTGAATTTTAAATCAATTATTGAGTGCAATTCAATATAGAGGTATATAAAGATAGAATAGATATCTATAACCGGCGTTTAAAACTATACCATTGCCCGTCCCGTTATATCTATAATATATCCTAATTCCTAATATATTGAAATCATGGGTGGTATAACGTTTTCGTTGAATCGAAAAAAAAAATTAAAAACCGAAAGTAACGACGTTTTCAAGATATATTATATACTTATATAATTAACAATACGTCGCGTATAATATTGAATAAAAAAGAAGATAAATATAATGCGTACAAATGCGTGTGCATCCACAAACACGCAACTGCTGAGTTTCACATTTTTCGTGGCGCATAATATCGTGTATTATAATAATATATTACATTACAATCACATCGTTTATTATTATTACTTCGTATATTATATCTACTAGAAACACTCCTACGCAACTGCTTCTATGGTATAACAAACATACCTTTGTATATTATTATGCGCTACTAAATTAAAAACTATCATTTTAATAATTATTATTACATAAATCATTTATTATTACTAAATATATTTAATTACACGTAGGCATCATGTTAAAATAATGTAGTATATCGACTTGTTTTTGTATTTACTGTAAATATATATATTTTTTTTTTTTAATCGGGCATTAGTATAAGTAACGCGTGGCGTGTCGCGTATTATAACAAATTATTTAAAACGAGCGTTACATAATTTATTTTAAACTAATTATGCGTGTAAAGACGTTTTAGATACCTATAATTTATAAACTATGATAATTAATTAAAATGACTGCTGCGAAAATGAATGTTACTTAGGTTTAGTAACATATTATTAATAAAATATATCATCTTAGGTGCTTATACATAATATTCGATTATAATATACTAATTTATATAATATAATATACTATCCATACCCAAAATAAAATCACTAATATACAGGATATTGTAAAGTTTAAAAATCTAAATATTATTATTATTGTTGTTGTATAATACGATGCGTACATAATATAATATATTCGATTACTGTTTGATGATAATTAATAATATCCTATACCGTTAAAAAGGTTAATAATCATCAATATAATATATTGTATTAAATTATATTATAGAACCGTATTTATCGTTGAAATTAATATATTTGAGTTTGATTAATTGTATCGTGAAAAAATACTAATACATACACCTATCCTACTATCGATCATCATTCTTAGTACATACCGTGGCGATTTCTGCGTAGAATTTTTCGTAAGATGAGTTCCATCATATTTCTTTACTAAGGCACAAACTTCTTACAACCTGGTGCAAATATACTACACACCTATACACAATTTACACATTTATACAATATATGATATATAATGGTGATCGTAACACGATATTATAAATCGTTTAACGTTTTGTACTCGTACGTACGCGTATTATGCATCATACGACGGAATGCAGTCGTCGTATTCGATGATTTTCTTTTTTCGTATAAAACAAAACGATCAAAAATAAAGTATAACTTTCATGGAAACATAAGAAAAAAACAAGTTTGATGAGAATTAGAAAATTTACAAAGTTGGTACTAATAATATTGGTTTACCTAGAATTTATTCGGTTTGGCCGTCGTGATATTATAATATTAGAAACGCGGGGAAGGGACACCTATATATTATATAATATTCAATATTTATAATTCATACATTAGGTGTATCGTGTATAATATCCCGTGAACTCCGAGGCCGAAAATAATTTTTCCCCGTTACACATTACAGTATCGCATCATGATATACCGGAGTGCACGCAGTTCAAGGAATACGTTCCCAATTAAGTATATTAAATGTATAATAATATAATAGCTAAAATCACGTCGTCCTACATAGGTACGTACGCGTGCGCTAATATTAAATAGAGACGTTCATCGCTCTTATTCGATTCCTACCCCATTCTTTTGATGTAAATAAACCGAATCTAAAAAACACGACACGAATTACAGTTTATCGTCGCGTATAAGGTACTAATATTTTTGTTAAAAAAAAAAAACTAACCCAAATTGTGTCGCAATGTTAGAAAACGAATTATAATACCATGTCTGTATAATATTATTATGATGATATATTATAATATTTCGCTGCGATTTATTTTTTCCGAGATATTTTTGCCTCTTATCATAAATTTTCCATACAAGAATACTATTTTAAAAATATATCAATATACCCGGAAAAAGTGTTTAGATATAATAATTATATAGGTATAACTACAATAGTCTTGTCGAATCAAAAGTTTAATACAAAAGTGTGCCTATACAGCTGTGACCAGTCCATGGCAGTAAACGATCGTCGCGCGCCGTGGAGACTTACATGATCTCGATTGAAATTTCGTTCATAATAAATTAATATATAGTCACGTCGACGTAATGTATTCACCTTCAGACCAGATCTGTAAGAATATACTCCTGACACCAGTTGAATACGGTATATTATGATATTTAAATAATATTAAAGTTCACACTGCACACGTTTTTACAGCTTGATAAAGGTCGAATTTATTGCAATCTAACGTGGAAACCGATTTGCACAAGTACGTATGCAATTTAATCTCGGAAAATAAGATTAATGGTTGATGTCATAAATATTTGCCCACAACTAATAAATTTAAAAAAACAATAAAATTAAGATTTTTAAAACCATGTTTTTTTGTCACGGATTTAATGTTATCTTGTTTTAATAAATTTATAAAAATGTGTTGACGCGTTGTGATTTTGTTTTAGAAATTATCCTAGATTAGTTCATTGTCCATATTAAATCTTCGTAGTCCACCATAATATATCTATTAACAAAATTAATTTTTTTTTATTACGTTAAAACGAAACACACAGGCGCAATAATACCAATAATATTGCAATTTAACGTCAAGATTTTGAATGATCAATCGCTAATATATTTTTTTGAACGTCTAACGTCTATATTTGTTTATTAGTAATCCCTCCAGAGATAATATTATCGAGTTCAACTCTAATAATCTCTTTCCAAAATTATTTATATTTATTTATGTTGTTAAAACATAATAACATTATATTCTTATTGAGCACTTTAAATACACCGATATATTTGACACGTTTTAAATTACTTTTACTTTTTAGGTAATTGTATAAAATCTATATACATAGTGCAATCAATATTCACGATGATTTTTAGTTGATCATCGTCTGTGGTTATCGTTGCCGCTTCAGTAATCGTCTGTCCATGCTTACGGTTATATATTTATGTACATTGTTATGTAAGTCTCGTCATTTTTTAACCATACAAATTTCAAATTTGTTATGAAATAGTTCAAGATAATAATTTTTAAACTATTATAATACTGAGCATTTAGAGTTAATCGTTGAACACCACAGATAATATCAATTGCATATAGATAACTTAACTAATCGCATGTACGTATACCTCATAAATCGCCAATTTGTCGAATTTGTGTCACTATTCCAATATTGGTCGTTAAATGTTTTGATTCGATCAGTTTTACGTACGGAACCATTTTTTTTAGACAAAATTATTTATACACAATAGCCAATAGGATTGAATATAAATAAAAACATTGTATGTTATGTGGACTCGAATAGTAATATTATTCACATCTATAAAACAATTTAAACATCCATTAAAACAAAAAATATAAAATAAAATAAATAAATGAGTATAATATCACAAATATCACAATTTGTGGTAATTATAAGGTCTATTTTTCATCACTTTTGATATTTTTTAAAATCAATGTCCTACGCTATGCGTGTCAATTAATCATAATACACCAGTGCTCCCAGGATATGCATAAGTTAAAACCAATAAACATAATTTTCTAAAAAATTGCTGATAAATATTTTATTTTAGGGATAGTAAATATAGATTTCATTAAGAAATTTTTTTAAAAAGGAATGCCCAATGTTTTTTATTGTATATAACCTATACCGATTATAAGTTAGCATACGCCTAAAATAAATAATGAAATAATTGGTAATCGATTTTAATCCGTTAAACGTTCACACACCACATTTATATAATAATAATAGTATTGATTTACGAAATACGCGTAACGCGTATATATAATAATTAATAATATAATTTATAACTTAATGGTTTTCAATTTAACGCAAGTAAAATATTTACGCTGATGACGACTTAAAAACTAAACTAGACGTTAAAAATAAACCACTGAACATGTGCAAACGTAGTTGACCGTGGTAATAATATGTTAAAAAATAAAGTGCGGTAGTTGACTGTTAATTATTATAAGACGTAAACTGATTAACCGGACTGGGATGGTCTATTGTATATATGTGTATATTATGTATTATTAGTTATAAGTAACACGTGACAAGTGAAATACAGCAATTATTCACATTGTCCATTTCGGCGTTTAAGACGCCGCACCTATATAATACGTGTGTATCAGCTTCATAGCATAAATGCGCATGGTTGTGAATAGTGTACACTAAAAACCTGTTGCGTATGAAATATATATGTATTATGTTTCTATTTATATATCAATGATTGGGAAAATAGGCTTTAAAAACTTCAATATATATACAAATTTTAGATTGCGAAAAATTGATATTATATAAAATAAAATTGTAAAATAATAACAGGTAAAGATAATTATTTAAATTACATCATATTATGGGAGTAGCTAGTCTGTCCAAAAATGACCCTCCCCGTTTCGCTCAGACTAGTTTATATCAATTTAAAAGTAAGTTGGCAATGACTCAATCTTCATTAATGTGAAAATATTAAATGTTATATAGGTAAATATTCCTAAAATATGCATAAATATATTTAACAAATCTTAATCAATGTTGAATGTTATATACATTTTCCTACTATGATGATGTACAACAAAAAACTAAAAATCACATAAATATGTATTACATTAACACCACGGGTTGTAACAAAATATAGGTACTAAATCCAAATCTACGACCTAGACATGAGTTAGGAACAAATTTTAAACGCGTCGTATAGTCATATATTCCGCGCGTGTACAGAATAATACTCGTATATCGTAGACTCTCAATCATTATATCTACAATATTGTTTAGTGGTATTGAGCTATGACATGCTATTAAGTCGTCGTGTGTTTAATGTGTTTATCTTATATTATTATACAGGTGTCTAGTGTGATGTGAATCAATAGTAATAATAATAAATTACTAATTAACTTGGAATAATAAGAGACGCACAACATGGATTGAAAACCTTCATGTCTGCTACACCACGAATAAACGTTAATTTGTGTAGTATAACTGTATATAAGGTTAGGGTCTAGAGTCTAGACGTATGTTACAGAGTGCAATACTGCATTGACTATCACAAGATGTACTTTTTTCAGATAATACTAATAACTCTTACAAATTGCACATAAACTTTAACTCGTACAATATATTTAATCTATAATATTCATTGTCATTAATTGGAACACATCACCATTAATCAAATTTATTAATATATCTTATTTTATACTAAAAACTATTAAATGTGTAATAACAAAATATGTAATATGTTGAAATATCATAAATATATTATATATAAAATTAAAGTAGGTTTTGGATGTGAATTTTATGATACAAATCACTACTAATCGGGTAACTATTTTTTAAAATAGTTTATTTCATACAAAAATATTGAATTTTCGGATACCGAAAAATAGTAAAGACAAACTATTTTTGTTTTGATTAGTTATTGTAAATGATGCTGCGCATATCCCAAAATCAAGTGTCGCATTAAAATAATGGCCAGCGATATAATTCAAAAATAATTGCGTTTTCTATTTTGGCCTATTACCTGCTAATATGACTATGTGTATTATACCTATATAGTTTGACGTTTTAAAGTTACGTAAACGTTGAGCGTAGGTTTATTGTTATTTATCGTTCATAGTCCATACTATTATAAGTAATAATATATGAGAATATGTATTTGCTTTTTTTTTGAAAGTACGTATACAAAAGAAGGAAACGTCTTTATTAGCATCAAATACAGTATATATCAGGTTTAAGACAACGTCCTAATAGGCAATTTCAATCTGTAATCGAAAATTATAATATTAATGTATTATAAATATTGTTATGCTATAAATTTAAAATTTGTATGATGCACTTACAAAGTAATGAGCTAATGATAGCTAGAAAAAATTTTAAAAATAATAAAAAACACAATTATAATGATACAATTTCAAAAACTTAAAGTGGTATCACAGGATATCAACTTCACTCTGTAGATAACATATACGTAATACATATGTATACATTATAAAAATGATATAGTAATACTATCGTCTTTTAATAACAAAATATCGTTTTCCAAAATGAAAAAAAATTCAGTCATCAAACGAACAATAAACCAGAAAAACATCACCTTCACTATATATCCTTGATAACGCAAAATTCGATTAATGTAAAAACACAAATAATAAAGTAAATATGCAATATATTTATTTTTTTTTATTTTAGTGTATCTGAATTCTTATTGTGTATTATTGACGTGATCAATTGAATAAATTTGTAAATACAATCACAGACACCTGGATATAGTTGTTTATTTTAACAATAATTCAACTAGCATAAAGTACCCTCAACACGGAAATATAACACTGATAGTGTTAAAAATACATATAGATTGTGTGAGTATAGTATATAGAATGCGTTTAACCGTGAGGTCAGTTATATGTTGCAACCGTATAATTTTTTACACAATTTAATATTTAATTAATGTGTTTTAACGGCGTTACAGTAAAATGATAAATCACATTGTCGAAAAATATAATAATAATGTTCAAGATATAAACACGTGTTACGTACGTATGCGGATACCTACGCTATCGTTGTGTACACTGCAGTATACATGTACCGATGTACCTATATTATACTTGTATATAACTGTATGTTTGAGTAAGGTAAATAAGTAATAACACACTCACTACGAACAGTACGAACACGTCAACTCATTGGTTTCTATTATGTTATATTATGAATACACGAGTACGCGTACGCGTTACTCATGTGCGTCTAAAACGTGAAATATAACTAATAATAACCATTATAATGTTGAGTTATATTAGTGTACCGTCCAATCGGTATATTTTCAAATTTACATATCACTAAAAAAACGGTAAATACACGTCTAAACAACACGCCGTGATAAATATAACGACTACATGCGGTAATAGTACACACATAATATTGGCTATAATATATAGCATAGGTTTTGTATTTTAATATATTATGTAGTAGATGATTTAATTAATGTCAATTGAACATCACACGTATAAACATAACATCGTACAGACATCGTAACTATCACTGCAGATTGAAGCCAAATGGTATTTGTAGAAGATGTGTAAGTAAAAAATATTGTTCTACTTCTTCTATAATATATATATATATGTATATAGTATACTATTGGTTAACGACTGTACCATGACGGCAAAGTCATTCTACGTAGTTTTAGAATGTATTTCAAAAAAATCTTTTTTTTATTTTATTATTCAAAATCCTCCAACGGTAAACTCTCCTTTTCTAACAGGAGTTCAAAAATAGTAGCCGACCGATTGGTATATATTTAAACCGTACATGAACATTTTACGATAAATTACGTTTCAATTTTAACAATAAAAGTTGTATACCTAGAGGATGTTTTTAGTAATTATTCACCGGGTCTGTAGCCACAGTTACAGTTAGTATTTGATGATTTTTAGGTTGTCAATGAATAATAACAAAATCTCGACAATAAATGAACCCATATTTATTGCGGGAAAGAAATCTGTCATCATATACGTGGGGAGGGATAAGCCATTTGTTGAACTACAGTGTATATTTATTATAATCTTATGCAAAAGGCAAAACCGTTCATCACGATACCACACGAAACTATATAACGATGCACTAATGTAAACTAAAAAATTCCATGCTCGTTTTTAGCACAGACGTTGAAGATGTTATTATCATATAGACGAATAAAATAAGACTCGTATTAATTTGTATTTTTAATACTCGGGCACACGTCATATTACGCGTGAGTATATTATATGCGTGCTTTCTATACGGCTCGGAAAAATTTAAATCCAATTTATTGTCTATGGAATCTATCTCCTTAAAACTCACACGCACATACCTATACACAATATTATTTTATTATATTAGGTATGGTAAACGTACACACACGAAGCATTATATAACTTATCGTTCGACGCGTATTATGCGATGTATGCAACTGCCATACGACTCGATTTTTACTTCGCGTCACTTCGGGCTCTGAAATCTCATGCCATTCGCCTCTATAATAATATTATGATATAATATAATATGTGACTCTGTACCAGCGTCCTGTGTAAAGCAATATTAAAAATATTACGATGAATAATGTTCAACAGGTGACCGCGACGCGCGACGGTGCGATTTCTCGTCGGACAACAGAGCGGCGAGCTGATATCGGCTCGCATATTTATTATTATATATATGATTATAGTAAGTAATAATAATAATAATAATAATAATAATAGTAATTATTATTATTATTATTACGCATAATATAGACGATCGGAATGATAACGCGCGTAACCTCCTCCCCGCGGGCGACTAACGCGGTTTATTATATCACGTCCCCGACTTCGTCGTCGTGAGTATTAATATACCTATATGACATGTGCACGCGCGATATTATAAGACGACATTACGTACGTATACCTTTATAGCCTTATAGGCATACACTATACGGATAGGTATTATAGATAGATACATGTGTGTGTGTATACATGTTGTTAATACTATTATTTTGGCTCGACTATATTATTATATATACATATTATACACGCGGCACCATTGTATGCAAATAATATAATATAATATAATATAATAAACCAAAATTTCAAACGAGACCGAATCTGACGGTTTTTGTTTCGTAGTGTACAGGGTGATCTATTTTGAATGGACTCAAAATCACTACAACATATACGAACCAACTGGATTGAGTCCCGTGAATTTTAAAATATTATTCAAATTGTACCCGTGTTCAAATATTAGTCCAGTCCCGTCAAACTTTAAGCTCAATTAGTATACTTCTAATTTCTCAATCGCGGGCTCGATGTGTTTTTCATTCATATCCAGGACTCAATAACTAAGATATTATTATTTTATTCCCGTTGAAATTTCTTTCAAAATTAGAAACTCAATATTAGTATGCGCCGCTCGAGAGGCGATTTCTCATAGAAAATTGTTGTTAACATAGGTAATATAATCTATACCTATCAGGAATTAACCTAATCTTAACTCATTTTAAACTGAATTCATTTAATTACTTATTTTAAAAATCTTGATATACAACGGGTATTATGTTTTATAAGTATGCATCGATATAATAGTTATATTAATTTATATATTTGTAAGCATTTAATACAATTTAGATGAGCTATATGACGACGGTATTTATCGCTTTATGTTTATGTAATTCATTGTTCATTACAAATTTTAGAAAGTAAATTTTAACGCTAAATACTTACAAATATATTATAAACTCTATATAAATTAATAAACAGTTTGGTATCATTTTTTAATCAAAACATTCATAAAACTATCACTTGCGGGAATGTGCAGTTATAAAAATACATGACTCCATTAAAATATACGATTTACAATATCCATTAAAAATTGTTGTTATTACAACTATTTTTACGTAGTAAAAACATTAAACTAAGTTTTTATGAACTTGGTATACTAAATAATAAATATAGATATTCAGCACTTATATATTGAATAAATAATGAAATTGATGTACTTATTAAAAAAAATTTCGGATAAATATCGATCAAAAAATTACACATTAAACTATTACGTTTATAAAAAATCATCCTGTATATCATATGAAAAAGTTTCACAGTGAATGTGTTCGTGCGCGTTTGTGTGTGTACGATAGGTACGTCTTTCCGCCGCCGCTGGTCGTCTGACGAACAATCTGTCTATTTGTATATTATGTGTATATAAGCTTAAGTATACATTATATATATATATATATATGTGTAAAGGTACGCGTATACAAGAGACCGATTGTGTTACAGATTTGTTTTTCTATTATTATTATTATTATAATCTTCGTTAATATATATACGCGCGTTGTTGTTTGCCGCCGCCAACACAACGTTATACAAAACAAAAAACCGATCGTAATCGCATTTCACGATTAGCATCGTCTGTCTGTGTGCATACACAATAATAATAGTAATAATAATTTATAATATTATAATAGTAGGTCATTGTACGTCATGATACAACACCACAACAGCAACAACAACAAAAAGCACGATAATTGCGTCACATTTTCGCGGATGTGTGTATTAATATATTATTATATTTTCAATGGGACCAACTCGCACACACGCACGCATACACACACACACACCCCGGTCATTGGTTAAAACGAAACAAAGACGAATAAAACATTATAATATTTTAAATTTGAATACTGAAGTGTATATTATAAACTATAATAGGTACCTATAGGTATGTATTATAATAGCAGGGGCCAAACTTGGCTTATCGACGATGCTGTGGGTAAATTCACTAAGTTCTTTGGCCGTAGAACTTAAATTACACAAAATTAGAAACTAAGAGTTGGTAGGTATTATTTGTAATCGAATTCGTACCATATAATAGAACAATATTCGTATTCGTAATATTTACGTATTTACGTACACGAAATACGTCTTGCAATTCAACAGATAAACTTATATTTTGTGATTTATGGTACATCTGAATATAGGTATATTCAATACAGTTTTCAATTTATCGTGTTTTTTTAATAAATGTGATAAATACATTTATTCTGTGATATTTTATGTATCCATTTTAAAACATTTTTTGTCCAAAAACGATCGAGACATTAACGCACGACTGGGTGCGAATAAAATGTTTCGTTTTAATGATACACGACATTGTATTAAATGATTATTAGTCATAAAACATTCGTTCGACATATTTATGTACCTAAAAATGTTATGTAAATGTTTTGTTTATTATTTTAAAAAAAAAGTACTAAGAAATACAATAAGATGAACTAGATTTTTTTGTTAAAAACGTATTATAGGTATAACAATCTCTTTTAAAAACCACAAAAACAATCAATGAAAACGTATAATTAAATAATTAAACGCTATTTTATAAAATGCAAATGACCATATGGGTACATGACATACACCTACCTTAATCATACACGCAGTGTCATAGTGTGTGCTAATACATTTAATAGTCAGTGGCCCTAAAGACTGTCGATTGATGGCTATAGGGTATAGACTATAGTTCTGTCCCTATGTATAGTGCTAATATTTTAGTGCAATTTTGTTATATGTTATGACTATATAGTTAGGTATGTGTGGCTGATGACCTCTCTTTACCATAAAACCATTATGACATATTTATGCCATATATTACATTAAAAAATGCACTAAAATATTTCGCTATCCCAGTATTGGACAACTGACATTCCAATTAATTAACATACTATATCAAATATATATAAATACTATTCTTCTGGACGGGATAACAAATCGTGGTGTATTACAACGTGTCATTAACTCATTAACAACAAATGAATCCAACAACAAACACAAGTTATTACGTAACGATTGTATTATATACTAAAAATCATGACATTTTTTTTTCTTTTTGAAATTATCACGTTACAAGACGACAATAATTATGATATAGTACGATCGAGTGCGCGAATTTTACATATCTTGTACACGAAATACACGCTCGACACTTTTCAACTCAGTCTAAATTAAAACATATATTATTAAAAATAAATTCAACATTGTCAGCCAGCTTGACATTCAGGGCGAACTCAAGTATATACAGTGATTAGCATAGCCGTCTTCCAATTTACAATTAAGTGCCTACTTTAAAAAAAAAATAATAATAATTTTAGAGTTGCATACCAAATGTGTCTATTGGTATTGATAAAAATTTCATTCCAAAGTGATTAATTCATTAAAATCCCTAACCTCTAAAAATTTATCCATAGGAAATAATAATTCTTTTCCAGATAACTGACGTCGAAATTATAGTTTCCCCTCTTCACGGTCCACATAACAGTATAAGTAAATCATTTAATATTACGCAGGTGTACGGCAAACCATCGCGTGAAGGTTTGTCGCGATAAATCGAAATTTTCGAAACATTATAAAAAAACATATACCTAAAAATAATATATGGTATATACCATATAGAAACGTTGTAAATTCCAAAAGTTATTTTCATTTATTGTATATAATACACGCAGTTATAAACCCACGTACATTATTGAAAGATTTCATTTACTGTTATATTTCCTACCTATTATAGTTTTTAGTTATTATATTATTGTTAGGGAATCTAATTTTTTTTTTTAATGTAAAAATAAAATCCAGATATATTTTAATTCATCTAATCGTATTAAATATAATATTTACGTTTTTCACTTAGAAAGGACATTAACGAATTGAGCCTCATGAATGGAGGATACGATAATATGTTTTTGTAAAATTATTAAGTAAATTAATATTATAAATAATAATTTTAATAATAATATTACTTACTCTATAGTATATATTAGATAAACTGTGTGTTTCACAAAATGTTTTTTCAGACACTCAAAAATCCTAGCGCTCCAAAAGTTTCAAAAAGCCTTCCAAGTTCCAACCATCGATAAACACACACACACACACACACACACATATATATATATATATATATATATGTGTGTGTGTGTGTGTGTGTCCTCAGTATTTTTGAATTTTGAGAAAGATTTCAAATATTCAATAATCTCAACGGCTTCTTGAAATTCTGAAAAAACTACCATCTGAAAATTGTTTGAACAAGTCTCCCGTTTATAATATCGTTAATTGGAGATAATAATAATTATTAATATTATTGCTTTAAAATGAAATTACTTATAATAAAAATTACCTTCATATTTACTTACAATATATTATATATAATCCCAAGTTACGGCGATAAACGGAGCAATTCGAATGTTCTCCCCTCACGATCTATGTGGATCCTATTCGAATTCTTTCCATTTTTCCTAGTACAATATTATATATTATATATATATTATGTTTTCTAAAATTTTCAAACCATCCGCTGAACAATGACGAATATATAGAAAATGTGATACTTCAACGCCACCACAGCTGACTATCGTAGATTTATTGTTATCTAACTTAAATGGGTAATAATAATAATAATAATAATAATGATCATTTATTTTTAACGCGTGTAGAAATAGTGAAAGGACCTTACCGAAACGAAAAATATGTAAAAAGTCGGACGTGATAACGTGAATTTTATATTCTTTTTCTTTTACATAAGCCATCGTAAGTTTAATTATAAACTGTATAAATATCTTAAAATTCTACTATTTTCTTTTCTGTCCACGACGTTTAGAGTAATTTTGTAGTTATCAGATCAATATTATTCATACGTAGCAATGTTAGTATAGGAAATGTTCAAAATAAAAATGTTGTGCTATATCCTATCTCATCACAAAAACCTTTTAATTATTGTATTTGTTTACATATATTTTGTTTTGATAAAATAGAAAAAATGTGATTGAAATCATCTCTAATCATGGACTATTAAAATAAATGTACAAGTAATGAGCACTACTAACTGGCTATTATAAGATTAAGTATTTAAGTTTATAAAGATTACTTAAGAACAAAATAAAATTAATGAGACATATTTAAATGTAAAGAATATTTCTAATTTTCATAATACCGGAAAACGTACAAAATTAATAATATATTTAATATTCAGTCTTGTTAAGTATTCGAATACTTATATTTAAATACTTTTCAAATACCCTTCGACCAATATATTTTGGAAATTTTTATATTTTTGAAATTTTATTTGTATTTTTATTCTAGAATACTAAATAATTTTTTTCATTCTAGTGTTTTACTACAAATTCCAATTACCAATATTTAAAAAATGTCGGATCACCCCAAAATATTTTCAGTTACGGCCTTGTGACAAATACTGTATAAGTAATTATCTAATATACATATTGTACCTATTGTATTTATTGACATTTATAAATAAGTTTGCGAATAATGTTAATTATGTATTAATTATAAATAAAAATAAATATTTCAATATAAAATGTATTGAACTATTTAAACTAAAAAAAAGTATTCGCTTAAGTATTTTGAATACTTTTAAGAAGTCTTTGTATTTATACTCAAATACCTTTAAAATGACGTATTTGAATACAAATTACACCAAGTATTTAAATATGTATTCTGAATACATTTGAAAAGTATTTTTAACAAGACTGTTAATAATATTATTTTTTTATACAATTATTTATTTAAAATTCAAAATCAAATTATTAATACATTTAAGGATTTTCAAATATTTCCAAAATGTAACATCATTATTCACATTTCGTTCCTCGTAATTATTGATAAAATATAAAAATACGGTTGCTTTTAAACTTGATAACAAATATAACGACGAATTTACAGATTACTTCGTATTACGCATGTAATTAGCTGGCGTCGTAGCTGTCATACACTCATAAATAAATAAACGCCAACATAGAAATATATTATAAGTATATAGGTTAATAGGTATAGGTATAGGTATAGGTTAGGTAACCTATATCGTTGATTATAAATACTAATATTTAAAATCAATGGTGCTTTACTGCTATATCATTAAATATGTATAGATATAATATATGCTAAATTATACTATGTTTAAACGACATGATAAATAATATAAGTAACAACGTATAAGTAAAACATGCATCGTACAGTTAAAATAATGCCGTAGTACTCGTAGTAATTATTGTGATTTTAAACTAAACACGAAACACCAATGCGCTTGTGAATTTTAGTTGTCTACCCGAAGCGCCCGCAAATAGTGTATAATTAATAGTTAATAATTATATATTATATTTATATTATTATCACAAAAAAGTTAAAAACATAATACGATATAAGACTGACGATAAAGAAACATAAAATATGACATATTATACTGAAATATTGTATCATAGTGACATAGTATCATATTATAGTGTACTCGTATTGTAAAATCAATTTAATAATTTAAAAAAAAAGTCAAATCAAAAATTCTTGTTTATAAATATTTGTTTTTAATGTTTAGACAACTTACCTTTTCTATAATGACTTGTTAAAATTGAGTTTATTTATCAATCATCTGCAACCCGTAAACCATATTGTACAATAATAAATAACACACTATATCAATTCAATAAAGTAGATACGATAAATCGTGCGTTGTAGCCGATTATATTATTTAGTACGATCTATTACAACATAATATAAACTATGGGCACGACTGCGGCCGTTAAATATTGTTGGCCAGAAATATAATGTCAACGAAACTCTTGACACTATACTCAGATATAAAATATACTAAAATATTTTTGATATTTTGACGTATTTTCATTAAATATATATTTTTTTAATTCTCTCGCCTTTTACATTATTTTTTGATACGAAATTGCACAGTTTACTTATCGGCTCCAATCGGCTGCTAATTAGTAATATAGTTGACTTTTCTTAACCTTAAATTACGTGGTTTTTAATTTATCAGACTTATGCGTTTTTCATAAACTATGATCATATAATAAAATACGTTTCAGAAAAATGTTTTAAAATTAAAAAATATTTTACGATACAATATAAATACAAAATACATAATAAATAATAAGTAATAATAATACAAATATATCATAAAACACAGAATTCTGTTTTTCAATTGAGACTTTAATTATGTATAAACACCAAACGTATCTAGTATTTATTAATAAATACCTAATGTCAAAATCAACCGGTAACAATAATTATTTATAAATTATACATTTTCCCATTAAAGAACATTTATTTTCTATGACATCTAATATTTTTTAAGCTAATAAAGTTATAAATGAATAAGTTATATCAAATTTTAAATTTAATTTTAATAAATTTGATACAATAACTTGCAGTTAACACGTTAAATATGTTAAAACTTATTAAGTTAAGTTAGTTTCAAAAAAAAGTGACAAATTACTTAACTTTGTTAATATCAACTTGACGTTTTAACTTAATTTTAATTCTTAACTCGCTAATGCTCAGCATTATTCATTATACTTTATTATACTTGGAACATTTTAAAATATTTGAAATATTAACTATTAAATTAATCAAATTACTGTTGCCCCACATTAAACCCATTTATTACGGACCTTTTATCCTTAGTATACCTACTAAAAAACTTAAAAACTACTCGTTCGATTTTGATAAGTAAAAATTTTCAGGAAAATTATTCACTAAATAATTTAGAGTATAAAATGGAAGTTATCATTTGGAAAATGGTTAGTTTATATCGCCAGAAGACAATTTTGAAGTAGTATAAAAAATCTCAAGAATTTGAAAATATTGTCTAACGGCCTAAGTTTATCTGAAAGTTTCAAAAATTAGATATTGAATAACTGCATTATTGAAAAAGATGAATAGTGTGAGTGTGATGGTTGGTATATTATATTACGTAATTCGATGTGCTGGTCTGCTAAGACATAAAGAGGGAAACTCTTTACATACAACACGTATTTTTTTTAAAAAATTAAGTAATTTTAACATTTTATATATTCTATGAGAATATTAACTCGCGGTGTTATGTAATATTGTTGTTTTTTGTATTTTCGTTTTGTACGCATAAAATATCATCTGTGCGTCTTGTACCGCGTGCCGCGTGTGACCGTCGTATATTATATTATAGTGTGAATTAATTATGTAAACAATTTTTAGTTATGATTATTATGTTATTTTTCGTTTTTTCAGGACTCACGGGCCGCGACAGTCGTCAAAATATAGACGCCCTCGGGTACATACGTATAATGTTATGCCGCGACCTTGCGGACGGGCGTATATACGTCCCACTAATGGAAATTCTTCGGCCGTACGTTTAATATGTACATAAATGCGCGCACACGCACACATAACCCGAGGCCGAGGAGAATGAGTTTTGCGTGAAAGGACGAGAAAGGTTTTAAAGGATTCTACTATTCCGAGTGATATTATTATATAATATATATATTATACTGTTGTGCTGTACGACAGACCTTATGATACACACGCGATTCGACATTCATTCTGCAGCAATAATAGCGGAACATCGGAAATTGTATTGGTTAATTTTTTTCAAGTGTTTTCATAAATACATCAAAATGAGTATACCGTCACAATCGTTTTAGATTTAAACTCAACTATCAATCTACTGATTTATCGTCTCTCTTCCGTCTTAAATGCACGTATCGCTAAGGCTAACATAATATTAATGTCTCATTATTGTTTATAATATTATGTTCTCATTTAATAATATTTCTACACTTTAATTATCCACATTATCGGCTCTCTTATTATATTCTTTCATTAATATTATTATCTTGTTTTTGTCTTTGGTTTGTAACGTTATATAATTTATTTATATATATATATTGCAGTTATTCGCTATATCGTTATTAACGTTTGAGTTTTAACAGTAGGTATTTATAATATATCTATATCCACTAATAAAAATAAATGAAGTTTATTATGGCCGTTGCAGTTGTAACAACTCCATTTTTTGTTTTTTTTGTAGAAGATGTATATAGGTATTAGGAGGTAGGTGTAGGTACACAAAACTTTTTTATACAACTGAAAGATAATCCATGTTTTAGATAATTATTGTCTTTGCTTGTCCATACTATTCTATCACTTATATATATGTATACAATATGCATCAGGCATCAGCTATAGGAGACGATTTCCGTCACTTTCCAAAAATGTTTTTTTGTTATTAGAACATTTATGAAAATTCTTTGTACGGTTAGTACCTAAGTATTTAATTTCAAAATAAGAGTAATTATTCATTATTAAATAATAAGTAATGCGTTACGTATCAATAATATACCTACCTCTATTCATATAAATTTATATACCTATCGAATTATTCAATTATCAATTATCCTATGAATTTTGAATCTATACGCACACACTAATAATGCATTTTTTTTGTTGCCTGCGTTAGTGTGCAGATCAAATTTAGTCGTCTTTACTACACTAAGTTAAAGTTTCACACTTACAAAAATTACCTGAACCCAATTACTGACAATCGTATAATACAGGTATATTGACAGGTCGTTTACATCAATGGTGTCCATTCCAAATATTCAAACATTCATTGAATTCTTATACAAATTATTTAAATCATTACCTACGCAGATATTATAAGCCAAAATAAAGTATTTATTATTTTATTTTTTTAAATATATACGTGTTTGATTATTTTAATGTACACAGATTTTATGATATCATGTTTATATATTATTAATATTACTAAATTATAATTTATTTTGTAGTATATAATATTTATCTATTCATATACGATTATTATTTTATTGATATTATACACTTGACTCGTTCAATACTTACATTGTATTAATGTAATTAATGGTAATGATTATCATAGTAGATATAGAAAATATTTTTTTAATTATAATCGATAAAATAATGATATTAATACTTTACCACACGGCACACATACTCACATCCAATAATAAAGTGCACTGATGTTTGAACCAACTGGCGATTAAAAATAATATAATTACCTAATATTATGTACCTAATAATTTTAGAATTTGCCGTAATACATAAAATATAATCGCTTCTCCGCGATTTCATAATATTATGAGTTATGACGTATATTCTGGTAGGTAAGTCTCGTTATGATATTATAATATGCGTTTATTCATTTATATGTAAGTATAAATAATAAACATATTTATTGCTCTCCATACAACCGTTCTATAGGCTTCATGTGCAGCCCACGTCGTCACATCGATTGATTACTTTCATTATAATATTATTACGTTATCGTAATATTAATTTGTCGATCAAGATGGATCCTTATACAACAACCATTGGCCAGGGGTGATGCGCGCACGCTTTAATATATCTATACATAACAATACGTGTGGTTTTTGAATATTGTGGTAACTAGTAGTATTATAGTACTGTAATTTGTAGTAATACCATTTCCAATAGCCTCTCCCTCTCTGTTTTCGTATTATGTATAATATAAGTATTGTGGGAGAATATTTTGGTCGACTTAACTATTGAGTCATTGCATAGGTACTACATAGCTATATGTACATCAAATAAAACAATAAATTAATAATAATGAATTATCGTCGCGTCTATTGCTCGCCGCCGGAGATTTAACAAATAAGAATTATAATACTCAACAGACTCAACAGCGATAATAATAAAAATAATTTTCGTCCACACGACCATACTTTGTAGGCAGATTTATAATATAGTCACCTACATACAGCGGCTGGTACGATTATCCTAATTAGTAATTACCCTTCGGCCGTCAATGATTTCGTTGTTCGATCGCAATCATTATAATTAATCAAATAAATATAATTTCCATTAAGACGTAAGTACCTATTTTAATAATTGCAAACAAGTTTCAATATTTTCATGCAAAGGACGTGTTAAATTAAAAAAAAATATTTAAATATTTATCAAAATTAATTTAATTAATGTCTAATGTAATAAATTTGTTTTTTCAAGAGAACCGCATAATTCCATTAACCTGTATAATATATATTTATACGAGGCATTACAAATAACGATGTTCTTGGATTTACATTAAAATAAATGTGGGTGTGATTATATGATATAGGTACTAGATAGACATCACTAAGAAGACGGATGGTGAGATGATTTCAGTTGCCTTCAGGAAATTAGGTAATACAGAATTGGTTCCCGTTAGGTTAGATTGGCCAAATAAAGTACCTATTCAAATTACTTATTTGGTTCCCGATAAAAATGACTTGTCATTAAATAACTGCTCGAATTGGTTTCCATGTACACATATGACATGTATATTAAAACGATAATTGTATGCAATTTTATTAGGTCTTGCGATGATCTAGAAAACTCTCGTATCATAACAATATAACAGTATAACAATTTTATATCTAATAATATAGAAATATAAATTGAATTATATTATTATATGTCTAATATAGATTGGTGTTTGAGTGTTTCGGCAGTCTTATGACTCTTATAAACTCGTTACTCGTAGATAGTTCGTAATCGTCAAGGAAATTATCATTTCAGAACATACCACTTTATTATAGGCATCATGCGACACTGTGCAGGTATACTTAACAAATTGATATCAAATCGAACATAATTTTTGTAATTAAATGTGGAGTACCTACTGAAGTCAGATCTCTCACATTTATTCAGATCTCACGATTTGTACTGCATTGTGTTAGGATATGGACGATATGGTAATCTGCACGTTGGGTCGATTATTGTCAGTAACTTTCAATAATGACATAGGTAGGTATTTGTATTTGTTTAATTTTAATATTATCATTCATTATTCATCATCGTTTAGATTAACGATACGCAGAGTTTGGTTTGTAAGCGTATTTTGGCATTCTATCATAGGTAACATATATAAAATAATTTTTGGATTCTGAGTGTAACGATCAACGATGGATGATTAATATTGCCTTTATAACTATATGATTTTTTTTTATAAGTTTTCTATACACCTTACGCCCGTACACGATAAATAATCGATAAATGATTTGATTTTCAATTTTGAGAGTGGTTTCAAATCTAATATCTAGTTTAGAAAAGTAAAAATGCGACAACTGTGATAATACGTACGCTGATCACTGTCCATGAAACCCATTAGCGCCCGATTTTTTTTTGTAGTCTATATTTGCTGTTGCCATATGGCAACGCTGGGCGCTGATCCTACCTATTTTGTAACTTTTTAAAATTGTTTTGATTTCGACAACGATAGTATACACGAAATTTTTTTTTTTGAATTTAGTTTATAAACGTTGCCATTGTTCACGTTGGGCGCTAATGGGCTAATACTGTAATCGATATTATTGATTTTATATAACCAAGCATCAGGTGACATGTTACGAGTTAAAGTTTAAACAATTGGGCTTCATACTTCGCATATTTTGTGAATTTAAACTAAACGTGTACTCAATCTTTATATTGCATACACATACGTATGACTCTTGAACCTGGTTTATAGTATTTATACATAATGCAAACCATGACCTTTTGCCATTAACAATGCTTTTTCACTTTAATAACTTGTACATACCTATTAATTTGTTTATAATTTATATTGTATCAATCAATCTGTTTACTGTTATATATAATATTCTAACCTAATTGTTTTTTGAACTTGTCTTGTATTTATTAATAAAATAAAATAATTTTAAATTTATGATAACAAAAAATTTAACAAAAAAATATATATCATGTATTTATATAATTAACGGTTATTAACTTATAAATTAATAGTAAAAAATTAAAAAAAAAAAAACAATTGTATTTTAATATTAACCAAAATATTCAATCAGTTAACTTCAAAACTTTGAATGTGTCGTTTGACATTGAACGCATTGCAGATACCTTGAAAATCGAGAGAGTTAGGTACTTCTGATGACAACACTGACCATGTTTTTTTGTATGGACAATATATTTTTATTGTAAAATTGCTGTGATTACCTCCAAACACATAAATTAATCCATTCACATCTACAGCACCTGTTTCATAATTTATACAGATATAAGTATAACAGCTTTATACTGGAATTCATTTCAACATACCTGCATTTGATCTACTATGATTTAACTCTGTCACTTCTTCCCAAGAGGATCACACTTTTCCACTAGAGACAAATATTTACTAGGATATTTTTTCCTCCTATAGCATACATACAATTGTTCAATACACAAAGTGTTGGGGCACACTTTTTCAAATATTAGTTTTTGAATCAAACTGTTCTACAAACTTAACTTCATAGTTGTTAACATTTCCCCCCACCTAAAAACATACAAATTTAATAAAAATTCAAATTTTTGGATACATATAAATTACCTTAAATGGAATTATTACTCTTTATACAATTATGATAAACTATTGTTTTATTAACTGTACCTATTGATAGATTATAAAATCATTTTTTAATAGAAGATTATACTTTTTCATTTATAAATAATAATTACTCAGATGATAAAAATATTGAATTTTGTTTCACAAAATATACAAGTTAAGTAAGTTAATGTGACATACAAACACACACAAAATATATATTATATTCATATACTTACAATATATATAAATCCATTAAAAGCAATGACTCCATAATCAGTTTGACATATATTTATAGAATTCATTTTAGACCACTTATCACGTTCAATATTATAGTATTCACTATTATAAGTATCTGTCTGCAAATAATATTAACCAAGCGAATAAGTAGATAATTATAATTAATAATAATTAATTCCTAATTTACAGTACCACATAAACATGACTACCAATCTGAACAATATTGGATTTTCAGCATTCCTTGTATTTCTCTCCAATTTTTTGTTTGGATCAAGAATATGACATGAATTGAGAATTGGCATATCATAAAAATGATTATTATAACTGTGTTCAAAAGGATCAAAATATTCCAACTCATTTATACTATTAACACCACCAAGATCCAATAAGCAACCATCATTGAGTAAATAAGTTACACCATAAATATTTACCGGAATAATTGTTGGTACAGTTTTCCACTGATTTGTGATTATATTATACAAAAAAGGAAGATGAACCCACTTTTACTCGTGATTAAAACATACTGTAAAAATTAAAATTAATTTTATTGTTTATTTCTTAAAATTATAGTATTTATTTTATTAATTTTTAGAAAATTCATTATAAATTTATAAACTATTATAATAAACAAATAATGGGTACAATTAATTATTTTTTTTGTAAATCATATTATTACATTTTATTATATTATACATGTATATTGTAATCGTATAATAAAATAGTATAAAATATAGTTAATAATTTTCTAAAAGTTAATAATAATAATACAAATACAAATATAAATTAAAATTTTAACTTCTGAATTATTTGGACGATATTGAGTACGAATAGAATTTGGTGCTTCTAACTCAGTTCCATGGACTGTATGGACAGCATAAGCTTCATCTAAATATGCTCTACCTACCAACATTTATATTTTATAGAATAAACAAAATACACAACAAATATTATATAATTACAATTGTTATTAAATTTCAAAAATAGTTCTTTATCCACAATTCAATCAAAAAATTCCTGCGAAATAATTGGTAACTGTACATATTTTATTAAGTCTGCTAAATGTTTACTACGACTTTCTCTGTCATACATAATCTGTTTCATTACAGATTCATACACCTATTTATAATTGGAACTATATTTATAATTATTTAGAATATAAAATTGTATTCATGTTTAAAACAACATGACAATCATATAGTTTAGAAAGGAAAAAAACGTAGACAAATATATTAAGCTTAAGTATATAATATCAGAATAATGTACTTGCCTTTTCTTCATTTGCATAGAGATCTTCACTTTTAATAACTCGTAATAATTGATCAAAAGTTATCAGTGAAAATTCTTCATTTTTGTATACTTGACTGTTAAATGATTATATTTTAAATTTAATATTATAAAATATTTTTAAAAGCTGTAAAAATAACAGTACTTTTCAATGGAGAATTTTAATTAGAAATAAAATATAAAACAATAATTATAATTTTATTAATAATGATTAAAAATTATTTATAGTTATTCATAATTTATATGTATTATACTTATTAAACAATTTGATTATTCAACTTTTATATCCTGAGCAATGAATGTATTGAGTTACAATGATATATTTTTAATTATTTCTATTTATTATTATTATTATCTTGAATTAGTAAAAATTCTTCAATCTTCCACTTCAATATTTTTTCAAGGAAATTAATCAAATTTGTATTTGTGGGGAGGAAAGGAGTGTCAAAAACACGAAAATTCACAAATTATATTGTAGATGGTTTGAAAATGTTCAATATAAATTTTACTTTGAAAGTTGAAAAAAAATTAGCGTAATTCTACAAATATTTTTAATGTGGGTTTGAAATTGTTAATTTTGACAAAATTGGAGATTACTTAAAAAATAATGATTTTTCATTAAACAACAATTTTAGTTGTTTATTGTAATTCAAAAATTATTAATTTTAATTGAAGAACCTTGAAACATTCTACTGTTATATTCAATTGTTTTCATTTAAAGAAAAAATTAAAAATTTTAATACGACCTTCTAAGTATTTGGTTTCTAATGAAGTTAAAATCCTCTAGTGTCATGCAAGAGTTAATAAAAATTGTACGAAACTTTTTTAAATGCTTATAAAGCACATAAAATGGGTTCATAGAAAAGTAACATCGATATAAAACAAATAAATTCCTTATTTTGCAATTTGGCTTATTATACTTAAAATTATATATTGTTAAATAATAATTATCATATTTAATAAATTATACTTACCTAAAATTAATTAATGTATAACTTAAACAAAATGAATAAAAATCTCTTAATCCTAGACATTCAGCCATTTCTTTCATACCTAAACAATTGGCAGAATCGATTCTTAATTTAATATAATCAACACATGTATTGCAAATTGTTTCATCTAATTGTAACAAACAAATTCCATTTACAATTTCCCACAAAAAATTTGAAAAAAAAAAAATATTAGATTATATTTATAAATTAAAAGACAAATATTAATTTACTTGGACATTTTGTTCATTTATAACTAACTCAGATCAATAAATAAAGTCTATTAACAAATTCAACACAAATGGTTCTAATTCTTGAATTTTGATTTCCAATTCTTTGGATTCTTTGAATTGACTATTAAACATAATATTAAAATATTCACTGTTAGCTGCGAGAACAACTTTATAATCCCATATTTTTTCACCATTTTTCGCAATAATTTTTTTATCACATAATTGATTATTCCTAAAATGGATAAATTTATTAGTAAAATCAAAATAAAACCAATGAATATAATATTTTATAATAGACCATGTATAATTACCTTCTCATTTCATCAAATTTCTTGTAACATATGCCAATTGGTACTTTAAGAAATACGTTAGTTTGTACTTCATTGACATTTGCTATATTTTTGTATGCCTTGAGAAAGTCTAAAAAAAAAATATTATGATTAAATAATAAATATAAATCAATATAATCAAGTTTCTAAAGTATCTATCAACAATTTCTATATTTGATACCGACAAAAAATTATTATTTATCTGTTTACTTAACATAAAAAATCTTTTATAATCTTATAATTGTATAGTACCATAACAAAACAAATAATAACAAATTCTATTTAAATAATTTTTATTATGACGTACTAAAATAATCCCACACTTATAATAAAATGTTGTCAATATTTTATTACATTAAATATTTTTAATTTAATGAAAATATTGGAAAATCAATTTATAAACCTTCACAGGTAAAATAATATGTTTGATTAATTATAAGTAATGCCGGTAATCAAGAATATAAATAAAACATATTATTATATTAATAGAGAATTGTCAATCAAAGTCAAGAGCCTGAACAAAAGTTAAATTAAATATTTAATACAAATGAAACAGTGTCATCCAATTTGTTCATTTATTGCCTAAAAATAGTTTTTTTTTATTAAATCTTAAAATAATGGCAGTAAGAAAATAATTATTTGATTACTATTACCAATTTCACCAAATGTTTTAACTAGTTAACACAGTACACACTACACAACACAGACATTCTAATAATACTAGCATTGATTATAGGATAGTCTATTCTATGACCAATGATACTAAATATACATTAATAGTTTCGATTTAATTATTAATATTTTATTCATTTTCACACCATCTGCAAAAATTAGTGTTTTAATTTTAGAGCTATCATTTTTTGCAGTCGAATCTATAAATTTTTAATTTATCAACGTACAGTAACATTAATCATGCTATTGTTTGGGTCCTTCATGTAGTAACATTATAGTACACTGTTAACCTTGCGTTTCAAGAAAAACTTCCATCAATCAGTGCCTTTTAATTACCACTAACTGTTACGACATGTCTGTCAGAAATTTTACCTTATTTATTTCGATTTTGGCGTAGCCATTTTTTCCTATCTTTCCTCCGGTTCACCGAACATTCACCTGTATAACTTTAGTTTTCAAAACAGCAGACGGAAAGGCAATTGTTTTATGGCATGTTATTACAGTGGATGTAATTGAAAATTAAAACGTTCCCATCGGCCAATGCCGGTGAGTTAAACGCAGTAAGCGCAAATCTCGTATAAGATAAATGATAAAATCGATGAACGTTGATAATTGTCAATTCAAGAGTTCACGTTTCGGTTTTCGAAGAAGGAATAAATCGTTAATTTTATACAAGTACGACAATAATAATATTGTTGTTGTGGTGATTGGCCGAATATTAGTAATAAATAATAATACTAATCACACAGAATAAATGTTGAGTGATTAAACTTTTTTACACGTGCAACGTGCTAAGATAATAGTTGTGGGTAAGTTCTTCCCCCAGATGAGAATTATTGTAGATGTTATAAGCGCCATCAAGTGGTCAGAACATAGAAAAGAGATTAACACTCAGATTAGTATTGTTCTTTATCAATGATAAATATTATCATTTATAGTTAGAAAACCAAAAGCGTTTGAAAGATGAAGATATTTATTATATATTTTTTTTTAGTTAAAGTGACTGTTCTTGGGAAATAGTGAGTGGTGCGTTAATCTAACTATTTTAACTCAAAGGTTCTCAACCTAGGAGAAGAAGGGGGGAGGGGTGTACATTTAAAAAAAAAAACGATATTTTTGATTATTTATATATTTTTCCTAAATATAAATTCATTAAATATTTAAAAATACTTTTTCATCTATATATTATATTAATCCAATATCTAACATTAAAGACATGATGTATATTGTATCATTTGTATATATTAAACATTAAAATCTATAAATGTATATATAGTATAGGTATTAAACATAATCCAATATTATTATTGTGAGGGAATGCATGACATTATTAAATAGTATGAAAGGAGACTATACCTCAAAGGTTGAGAACCCTTGATCTAACTGACAATTGTTATATTGCTTGTACTTATTGTCAATTTATAGGTGGAATACTGTAGAGACGATTTATGTTTAATTAAATAGTGGACCAGTACTACATAGATACAGGAGTATATCAAAACATCAGTGGATATGGCCACCACAGACAATGAAGAAGATGACTACATGTCCGACGCTTTCCTCAACACTGAGTTTGTACCCATTGCTAGTTGCTACGTGCTCTGATAATCTATAGATTAAAATTTATAACAAGGGAGGAACACACAGTGCCATATTAACATACATTGAAGGTTTTAATTAATTTTGACTATTTAGTACTATTACATGTTAATGACTATAATAGATTCATGATCAATATTATTAACACTGGAAAAACATAAAACTCAAATTTACAAATAATCGTACATTTGGTGATTACATATGGTTTTTGCATATGAAGGTTCAACATTCGTTTGACATGATTTTAAAAATCTAAAGTATATATAAAAATACAAATAATTTTATTGTTACATAAATTATATAAATCATAGATATTGTGAGAACACTAATGAGGGGGGTACAACAACGCAGGCATATAATGGATCTAAATCTATCTCATGAATTAAATCAAATATTTGGACTTATTAATAATAAAATATGAAATATTTTCTTAGTTCAACTTTTTAAACTTAAAGCAATTTCCTTTACCGTCGATAATTATTAGTATGTGGGATCTATTATAACAAATGTCTTACTCATTTTTTACGAATTTTTGCATTCAAACACTTGTTTGTTTTGATATTGGTCACTATTTGTATGAATCTGTTAGGACTGTAAAAGATGTTCGACCCGGCCTGTTGCTAACGCATGAACAGCAACGACTTCACAATCAGATAAAAAAGAGAAAGGAATGCCAATTGACAAACAAGGCTACTGGAGCAAAGGCATTGGAAGAGCAGCAGCGTCAGGAAGGACTAGAAAAGGCCATTGATAGTACCAACAAAGGTTTTTCACTGTTACAAAAAATGGGTTACAAACCTGGATTGGGAATTGGCAAAAATAGTTAGTGTTTCTGCGTGAATTGTATGAAACCATTTGCATTATAATTTACATTTGTTGTATTATGGTAGATTCTGGAATAGTAGAACCCATTGGTATTGTGTTAAAAACTGACCGAAAAGGATTGGGTCGAGAAGCTGCGTTAAAACAAGTTAGAGAAATGAAAAAAAAAATAATACGCAGTAGGCTTTCAACTGAGCCCAGTGTATGTGAGTATAGAGAAAGAAGGGCTCAGGAAGCTTCTGAAAAATTAGATCGTTCAGACTTATATAGATGCCAACGAGTTTGCCGCCAAATGGATTTAGATCAGGTATGACATGCAACAAGTCATAATTGTTGAGATTATATATATCATAAATTTCTCCTTAGATAAATTGTATATAATTAAAAAATAAATTTAATACAACGTAGGTTTTAAAAATTATTTGTTTCTTATGAATTAAATATAATTTATATTTAAAACAAATTTAGCTTGACATTTTTGGATATCAAAAAAATATCCATCTACCAATTTTTAATAGACAATGACATGAACAAATATTTAACTTTTATGTTTCATATTTTTATTTAGAAATATGTACCATAAATTGTTATTTATTATTTTTTTAATAGTTTGTCATTATTTTATTACTTATAAAATCTTAATAACAATTTTAAATTATATAATTATATAGTTTTTTTAAGTTTATTTTTGCGGTTATAATATGATAAATATTTTATATTTAAGGATATACTAGAACCGTCTGAAAAGTTCTTTTGGCCTGTGGAAAGTTCTGACGTTGAAACAGATAAACCAAAGCAAGAAGAAGTAGAAGATTTAATGTCATTAAATGAACAATTGGAAATTTTAAATTTTTATTTGAGGCATACATACAACTACTGTGTTTACTGTGGAATAGTGTTTAACGATGAGAGTGATTTGATGGAAGAATGTCCTGGACCCAATCGGCAAGATCATTAAACTAGAATACTTATTAATGCATTTTAATATATGACCAAAACATAGGAACAAAGTCTTATAATTTATTAAATGTTTTGTACTTTTTTTTATAATAAAAAATAATAATTCAGTATTGTATAATAAGTGAAATTTGACAAAAAAAATATGAATACTTAAAAACAAAAAGGAATAAATCTTAATAACAATGCGGTCTGAAAGTACTTATAATGTTAGAGGAACTTAATACGTAAATCATAGTGCTAAAACAGCTTTTTTCACAACAGATATATCGTTGGATGAAAACAATGTTTTAAATAGTATTCGGCGTTTAGCCGCAGTTTCAAATTCTTTAGACCTACGTAAACCAGTTTTTATGATGTCAGCAGGCATGCCAGCCAAACGAGCAGCGTTAAAACCATATGATTTAGGGCAAGCTCCATTTGCAAACTTATACAAGAAAGTAATTGTCTCTTGAATTTGTTCTCCATCCATTTCATTTGTTTCGTCATCTTCTACCATGCATGCCTGGAATGAAAAAGAAAAAAAATTAAATAGGTATTAATTTTCATCAGTTCATATATTATAAATATATTAAAAAGAATTTATACCATGTGACCAAGTGCAACTAAAGGGTTAGCCTTGAAATCTTCGACTAACGAATGGTAATGGGTAGAAAATAATGTACGGCATTGTTTTTGTACTAGTTCAGTGACAACAGCAGAGGCGATTGCAGTCCCATCATAAGTTGACGTTCCTCTGCCTAAATAATAAAAAAATATATTATTTTATATACAGTGTGATCCCTTTTAAAGGTAACACTAAATTATTCTGTCCAATGACATTGGATTAATATGCGGTTTTCAGGAGGAGATAGGGAATGCCTAAATACACATTTTACGATGGTTTTCAAATTTTTAACTTTTTTATTGTGCACATGTGCAAAATAACTTGCATTTTTTTAAATAGCAACACTTACTTTTAACAACAGATTTGGATAAACCGACATTTCTCAAATCAATTTGGTCCTTTTTACTATAGCTCTAAAACCGAAATTGACTAAATGACAACTTGTTAAAGTTCAGATTAAAATTATTGAATTTTTCAACAATCATCCTAGAATTATATAAATTGTCATGCAATTTTGAGTATTTTTTTTGTATTGCTCAAAATTAAATTTAAATTATTTAATACCTACAAATACAAAACAAAATACTTAAAATTGCATATTGGGTGGATGGTCATACGACTTGGTAATTATTAGAAGTTGGATATCCTTATATAGATATATTATTTTCTTATTCCTTACCATTCTCAAAGAAATATTGAATAATTTAGGTTATGTTTTAAAATAACCCAAAAATAAATTTGTTGATTTTCTACAATTTTCTACTTTAAAAGGGTCCATGGCACAGAAGAGCTTAAGAACCTCTAGGTTAAGTAATTATTAAAATAAATCAATAAGAGATATAACACTTGATTTTTGTATAACCCAACAGATTGTCGCAGAACACAAGTTGTTATTACATAATTGGTATTTATAAAATTTCCAATTTATAAATTATGGATTATGGTTGTGAAAATTTAGTGCAAGATTTTATATACATATTTGACAAATTTAAATTTAATCGTACAAAACATTATTGGATATGTTGTAATAAAGGTATGCGTGGACCTGTCATAAATAGGCAGCAAGTTTGAACATGCCAAAGTCCCATTGTTTAATAAGTTCATAATTATTTAAAATAAATAACTAACCCAGTTCATCAACTAAGACTAATGAAAACCGACTGGCATGATGAAGTATAGCCGATGTCTCACACAATTCAACAAAGAATGTTGACTCTCCTGCTATTATATTGTCATTGGCACCGATCCTCGTGAATATCCTGTCAATTGGATTGAGAACAAGACTTTTTGCAGGCACATGACAACCCTATTAAATAAAATAATTTTTTTTATCTAAATTATCAATATATTATACAACTTAAACAGATATCAGTTAAGACAGTAAAATCAGTTGAATATTTTAATTTGTTTTCGATTAGTTTTCTTACATAATATTTTATAAGTCATTAATCAAGAATAAAACAACCATAATGGATATTTAAAGAAAATTGTTTAAAGTATAAGTTATAATATTTATAACTTATTATACATATTATACCACAAAATTGTTGATGATTTGAATTAATATGACTATCTATTTTAAATTTTATTTTCCTAATATTATGATTTTTTTTTGTATAATGATGTTAAATAACGGAAAAAAAATTATTATAATTAATGATTAAGCCATGAGTGTGCTTCTTACCATATGTGCCATAACAGAGATAATACCAAGCTGCCTCATCAATGTAGACTTTCCTCCCATATTAGGGCCTGTAACTAATATCAAACTAGAATTCCATCTTCCATCTTCTTCTTTCCCTATGATTGTGTCGTTCGGAATAAAACTCTCGCTACCAGAACCGCATGGATAACGTCCTTCAACGAGCTCAACTAATGGCTAAATATTAAACAAACAGCATTCACACAATCTTAATTTTTGAATTGTACACAATAACTATTTTTGTACATATTTAAATCAAACAGTCGAATAATGATAACTAAATTCAAAGGGAATAAAAAAATTACATTAAGATTAATACAACTTTGAGTATAATAATGAAAACAATTTCAACGTTTTCAATACAGATTCAATATTACAATTTTAATACAGACCTTTTTACCAACAATAGCTGGAATAAATTTAGGAATACACATAACTTCTTCTTCACACCGGCAATATTCTGCTAATGACATGAATACATCTAGTGTAGCCAAACATTGGATGGCATTATTCCATTCCTCAAACTTGTCACAAAATCGCGAAAACACTCTTTCTCTAAGATCTTTCAATACATCTATTTTTTCTTGTTCATAACTCATCATTTTTTCCAAAAGTTCCTAGACAATAAATATCGTTAAATACCATATATAAAAATAATTTAAGTTACTAACTTTCGTACGACTTGTTGTGAATCTTTTGAATCCTTTTCTTTGGTTTTGAAGTTCATATCCTTCTCCAGCTCTTTTTGATGCAGCATCAGGTACTTCTAACTGATACCTTTTTTTATCAGATCCAAAGTAAGTGACCTTCAGAATTCAGTAAAAAAATTAAAACAATTATATTTAAAATAGTTACAAATTACTTACATTACACCCAAAGTGTTTGCACTGTTCTTTTAAGTAAGATTTTAACTCAACATCAACTTCTTTAATTTTTTCCAAAACTCTGTCATACTGATCATCCATTCCTGGTTCGGGAAAAATACGACCATGTTTCATAGCTTCATCATGATCAAAAGAATTCTATAGACAAAGTAGAATTTAAATGATTACACAAAAATAATACAGATTAACATTTTTTGAGTAATAGTTAATAGATTATTAACATTATTAATGTTCTAATAAATAAAACAGTTAACTATGAAATTCTTCAAATTACCTCAAAATTATCAAGAAGTTCAGTTAAATAAGGAAATACTCCAGGTGTAGAGTTGTTAGGATAATTACAAATAGCAGTCAATAAATTGGATTCTGAACTTTCTTTTTTGATATCAGCTTCTATAACAATAAGTATTCCATAAATTAATAATCAAGTATACGTTTTAGTTTATTAAAATTACTTTGAAATTTTTCCATTATATGAACACTTGTCCTAAAACCTTTCAAAATTGATATGAAATCAATTATTTTCCTTTTAGAATATGTCTTCTCTTCAAAGTATATTGCTCTAGTTTCTGCATGGTTTGATTCAACTCCATTACTACTCTGAGAGTAAATCCTAAAATAATAATCAATAATTATACGATAAAATATATGTTTACTGTTTAATTTTAATTTGCCTGGAAAATAGACGTTCTAAATCTGGTAAACTAGCCAATTCTGATCGTATTTCATGCATTAAATCAGGAATAACAATTAAAGAAGAAATTGCATTTTGTCTAGCTTCAATACTGGATATTGTTGTTAATGGATTACACAACCACTGGTATAGTAATCTAAGAAATATTATTGCAAATTATTAATTATACAATGTTAAATTTAATTTATATAAAAAATTAATAATATACCGTTTTCCAAATGGCGTAGAGCAATGATTTAACTTGTTAAGTAATGTTCCTGTATTTGAACCTGCAGAGTTTTCTAATATATGCAGGTTTTTAAGTGTTATAGCATCAAGTATCTAAAAAACAAATGGTCAAATTCAATAATAAATTAAATCAAATTAAACTAAGTATTTATTTATTATCCAAACAACACTATATTTATATTAGTTTATAAGCTAAAAAACTCAATCTTAAATCTAATTTGGAATAATTTTCATTAATTTAATAATTTAATGATAAACATGAAATAATAAGATGGTTAAGAATCTACGCAAGCATAAATAAAAGCATATGAGACAAGTGTTATTAACTTAAATTTTAATTACCATATGTTTGCTGTTTATATTATCTTGATTGGACAATTCAACAGATTCAATATCAACTGGCTTATATATATCAAATCTTCCTCTGGACAAAAGTTGGAAATCCATTTTACATCGCTTTAAATACCATACAACAGCACCCAAACTACGAATACCAAACTCAGATTCATCATTAGCATTTAATTGTAAGTCAGAGTCTGAAATAAATTAAAATTTAAATAGGTTCTTTATTATTATTATTAATTATAATTGTATATATTGTACTTCTACAAACATATGACAACAAGTTTATGTTCAGCAGTTCCAATTTTGTAAAAGATTTTATATAACAGTGAATTGACTTATTATCAGTATTTAAAAAACACTGTTTAGTCATATTTTTTTTTATTTCATAATATTTTTATTTTTAAGTGAGCTATGGAAATTTTTAAATTGTAATATTTGACATCCTCATAACCTGCTTAATAATTGAAGTATCATAAAACTTATGAAAAAAATAGCTCATGTTCTTAATTTTTAAATTTTATAATAGGTCTATTTTATACACTCTATACTAAGTTTATTAAAGCATACTTATACAAAATTGAAACTGTTAAACACAAAATGGCAATATGTCTGCAATCAGAGAAAACACATGCAGGTGTGACATCTACTAAATAAAGTTATATTTTGTTTATCATTATAATTCTAAAAAATAATATGGTGCATTTTAAATAATAATATTTACCACTGCCTAAAAATATTTTTAATTTTTCTGGATATACCACATTATCATTATTTTTAAAGTAGTCTCCTTCAGCTAAAGTAATCAAAGTTTTTGACGATGACCAAAATTCTATGTCAGGGATGAGTGCATCTTTAACAGCACCAGAGAGCATAGTATCAATAACTTTTTTGGTACGCACTGTCAATTTATTACGTTCAAATAAAATCTAAAAAAAAATATTAAGGTAGTTAGGCATGTATTATGTATATTGTTTAATAATTGGTGATTGTAATTTTGTTATAAATATTGGTTTGATATTATTATTTTTTTTTTTGTTTACATAATTGCTTGCAAATACAAAATTAAGATTTAAATATATCTAATTAATTAATTAATTAATATTTTGAATTGAATAGTATACATTTCTTAATTTAGTCATATTTTTTATTTTCCTCTATCTAACTTTATAATTGTCAGCTTAAATACTATTTAAATGATAAATCTAAAATTTTACCTAAATAATACATTTAATCATCATGAATATCAATATACCAAATATCATTTATATTTAAAATTATCTTGATAATATATATATATGAGAAATGACAATTATTATTGATTTTCATATAAAATGTATTAAGTTAAGACATAAAAAAATAATACATTATGTATTTACAGTAATATTAAATAAATAATAAATATTCATAGAATATATTATTACTATGTCACAGTAAACAATATTAAAAATTATTTTAATATTAAAGCTTGTTTAAACACTAGAATAAATAGGATTATCTTATTAGCATAGGTATGTAATGTAAATACTAATAAATACAGAATACAGTATAAATTATATAAAAAAAAAAGTTTACTTGTACTGGGGGATAATGAGCACACAAAGTTCTTAAGCGGGAGCAATGACAGTCATCTTCGAATTGTCCAAGATGAAAGAGACCAATAGATGTATCAATGAAGCACACACCGTATAAAGAAGTTGAACTACTCATTTCCTAAATAATAATTATAAATAATGTTTAAGTAAAAAATTAAATTAAAATATAAATAAATACTTTTTCAGATACAGCTATCAAAAATGAATTTTCAGCATCATTTGTTTCACCATCAATTATACCAAAAGTTCTGGTACCTTTGGTTGTAATACGACATATTTCACGCCGTACAACTTTATCAAATTTAGTACTCCTTTTTACTAAAAATACAATTATTTACTATAAAATATTATAAATTATAATACAATTTAATAACTTACAACTTTTACATCTTTCCGTCATCATATCCGGGGTTTCAGTCTGTTCTATACGAGCAACAGTATAACCTTTTTCTACTAAAATTGCTGAAAAACGACCGTAAGCAGTTTCTGGAAATCCAACATGAGCAAAGTCTCCCTAAATGCATTAATGTTCAAAAATATATCCAAAAACTTAAGATGAAAAGTTTTAATATTTTTATAAGAGAAAATATGATTATATTCTAATTAGTAATTATTATAGTCCAATATTCAATGTAAAAGTAATATTGGAGAACTTTTTTCTATATTTTATGTCACAGAGTTATTGAAAGGTAAACCTTAATGTAACAACCTCTCAAGAGGACATAAGTTCATCATACTTATATGTGTTGCCTCACTCTTAAAATTTTACAATATACCAAATTTGTATTCAATAGAATAAAATTGGTTAAGTTAATAAAATAGTAAATTAGTATATTATCAAACTTGAGTTAAGAATACAGTATGTGGTTATTGGTCCGTTTTAAAAATATTTTAATTTTTGAGAAAATTAATAGTATATAAAATATAGTAAAAACATAAATAATAATATAATATTCTTACCTTTTAGTTTGATAATAGGTTAATTCATTCTTTATAAAAGTTAACTACACAAAATTGATTTTGATTAACGTACATTTATCATATTGTTATATTGTAAAACAGGGACAAGACATGTATGTGTGAAATCCTTTTAAACAATATAGAGTGATCTTTTATCATAAAACACTATTATTTACTCATTATTTCAAAAAGTATTCATGTATTTGAAAATATTTTTTTACATAGTTCTAAGTTGTTATAAAAACGTATTTATTAAAAATTATATGTTTAAATATTGTTTATCCTTATATTTTTTTGAATAACAACATAGTTTTAATTTCATATTCCAAAGCAGAATAATTTTCTGAGTATTTTAATACATAAAAATCGAATTTAGGACAAGTAGTTTATGAGTTATGCATATTTAAAGTTATGACAAGCGGAGTAGTGAACAAACATTTTGTGGGTTAACCCCGTATCACTCCACTACGCATATCAAAAGCTATAAATACTTATAACTTATAAGCTACTCGCCCTAAATTTGATGTATATGTATCAAAATACTCAGAAATTATTCTGCTTTGGAACATGAAACTAAAACTCTATGTTGTCATTCAATAAAGTAAAAAACTTAAAAAAATATAAGGATAAAAAATATTTAAAAATATTATTTTTTTAACAACTTGAAACTATGTAAAAATATATTTTTTAAAACATGAATACTTTTTGAAATAATGAGTGTTTTATGATAAAAGAATCATCCTGTGTATTTTAGAAATATGTATTTAGTAAGTGTTTAAAAGATTTTAAATTTTCATCAAATATAAACTAATTATAACTTAACTATGACTAATAATAAATAATTAACACTGAATAAAATAGATTAACTATGTATATATACCTTCATGTATAAAAGATTAAGTTCTTTAGCAGTTGTTACAGCATCCATATGATACATCTCATAAAATTTTCCCACTTTAAAAAATAATATACAGTCAAAATGTTGTGCTTTTAACTCCCACCACTGTCGAACACCCTAATATAAATAAATTTAGTATATATAAATATAGTTATATAGTACTTATTTGATAATACATTTAAAAAGTATATTTACTGGAGTCAATGTCAGTTTAAAATCTTCTGGTACATATAATGTTCGAGGATTATAGTTAGGATCAGATGGTGATTTTTTATTAGCATCTCTGATTTTTTCTGGTTTCAAAAACTCAAGTTTTAAATGAGGCCAATTGTCATGATCAACTCCATTACCTTTGGTTACCTATAATCAATATATGTATATATATTTTTTAATTATACGCAATATTAATTTAGAATTTAAGTATAAGATAAAAATCATAAAAATAATTAGTTTACTTCTTTGATAGATTTGTCCACAGCAGGGGTATATGATTTATTAAATTTGGAGGATTTAGATTTTCCTACAGATTTTGTATTTTTCCCACTTTTTTTCTAAATAGTTAAGAATGTATTATTACATTAATGTGTATTAATGTGTTAAACAGTGATTATAGTTCAAAAAGATTATGATATACTTTGACAGGGGATACTTCTACATCTGATTCATCATCAATAAATGAATCACTGTCCGATAGTTCAGGACTTTCTTCAGATTCTGAATCATCTAAAGACTTCTCATCTAAAAAAAAAAAAAATTACATAGATATGAAATACTAATAATATACACAACTTTGATTAAATCTGAGAACTTGGATCAATACACTGGAATAATGCCTACGTCATAGTCATAAATTTTATAATTTGGATCATTCGGATCCAAACAAACTAAGATGCCTAATGTATACAAAATAAATTATTAATTTAATTTTGTTTATTAAAACAATTTAAAACAGTATAACTCATTTTTTTATTTTGCATTTGTCTTTAGTGAAAAGATTTAATAGATTTAGTTGTTTTAAAAGACTATAACTTACAAACTTATTTTATTTTATATACATTTTAAATGTGTATTTTATTTTGTTTTGATCCAAAATGAAATTTTGATAAGGATTAATAACGCATGTGATGTCACACTATTCATCCATATTTAATTTATTTAAAACAAATACCTGGCTTATATTCATCACCAGAATCTTCTTCATCACCGCTCAAATCTTCTAATGCAAGCCTACGGCGTTTTTTCATAGGCAACTCTTCATTTTCTTCATTTTCTTCCATAGATTCATCTAAAAACAATAAAAAAATTAATGGCATATATTTTTCAATATGTTATAGGTTATTTATTTATATCTTTAAATTTGTTATATGCATAAAAAAAATACACAATTACAAACACTACAAAAAAGTTATATTTGGGCTAAATAATACTCTAGTTAACAACTATTATGGATAAAGTTCAATATTATTATAAAAACGATGATAAATCATACAAGTATTGAAACCATTTCCTATACTAATGTTGTATAATTGTAATACATGTAGATGATTTAAAAGAATTGATGTTAAAGCAATCCCATATTTCAAAATACAAAGGCTTTGGAAAACTTCATTGTAATATAATCTAATTAATCAATTTTAAATACATAATTATTTTATTAATAAAAATAGTATCTATAAGTAGGTAACTACTTAGATATATATTTAATTTAGTAAGTATAATAATAATACTTTTCTTACAAAAACTCATACTATTGTAAAATAAAATTAAGTGCATAATATTGATATCATAATGAATAAAAAAAATTACACATTATATTCTTTAAATGAGCATTTTGTAAATTGTATTTAAAATATTTGCTATTAGTTCTTGAATGACAATGACCACATATTTATCTATAGACATTAAAATATATAGTTTTAGGCAATCGAAGTATTCAAGTACAGATGCAGACACTTATTTTGTAAAGTATTAAAAATACATACTTGAATACTTGGTCAAAAATTATTTAAAAAAAAAAATAAACATTTTAGACACTTCAGTGGTTTTGGTACTTTCAGGGTATATTGACTACCAAAATATTTAAATAAAAAAGTATAATAAATATTAAGTATAGGTATTAGGTAAAAATTATTTATAATTCATACAATTTGCAACACTTCATGTTCTTAAAAAAGTTAGACAGCTTCCTATTCTAACAATGGCAAACTAAAATAATTCATGTTCTCAAAAAAATATTTGTTAGATAGGTTCTAATTAATAATATAGCTGACAACTACTATGGACAAAAGATACCAAATAAACAACTGTCAACTGACTGATAAAATAAATGGTTAATGATCTAATCAATATATTATGTGGATAGTAAATTGTATAAAACCAAATTGAATTGATGATAGGTACAAATTACAAGGCGGGGATGTAAAATTAAAAATAGATTCATGATTTTATTATTTGTTACTAGACACACTAGGTATACAAGATAGTCGATATAACCAGAATGATCATAGAATATAATTTTGGAAATATTTAGGTAATTGAAATAACCTGGAAATACCATAGTTTTATATATGTTTTTTACTTCCTAAATCAATGGAAAAGTTTTTATAAAAATGTTCATGTTATAAGTATAAAAAATAAAAATTTACCAACTACATTTTTTTTGAAAATTAGTACATTATTAAAAAAGGTAGGTGCAGATATTTTAACAATTTATTAAAACACTTTGTTCAACTACTTAAATCAAAAGTATTTAAATAAATACTCGAGTAAGTACTTAAAAAGTATTTGAATACTTTCACTCGAGTACTTTAGATTAGTATAAGACTGGTTTTAGGATACATTGATGAAATATTTCAATGATAAAATAATAAATAGGTACCTATATAAGCTCAAAAAAGCCAGTAGTTTCTATGTGTGGTCTAACAGCCATATTTAGGCAGATACTGAGTAAACATTATTATTACTGTATGAAAAATTAATTAAAAAAAATTATTTTGTGTATTTATGTAAAAATATATATTTATAGAGTAATGTTAACTCGAATATTAATGAATATTTTCTATCATATGAAACTCTCAACTACTATAAACACTTATAAGTATCTATATTATTAATTATTACCAAGCGGTTTGGGTTTTCTTTTTTCAGTAGTTTTCTTCGTACTAGCACCATTGCTGATGGTTTTTTTTCCAGAACTTCCATTAACTGCAGATTTTGGTGTCCTCTTAGGAGTGACAGAATTACCCTTATTAGTATTCGATAACTGACGTTTTGACGGAGTCTTCGACGACACTACACCGTCAGGCTTAGGTGATCCATTCGCTTTAGGAGCTCCAGAGCTAGGTGACCTGGTAAAGTAATTGAACAGCGTATTTTTGGACATATTAATGGTTCAATAAGCACAAAAGTCAAAAGTATATAATGACTGATGACACGAGGGAATTCACTTTTGATGACCGAGTGCGGTACGGTTTATGGAAAACTAGAGAAAAATAGTGTACACGATGCGTTTAGATGTGAATACTCAATTGTCGCAGTAGTTGAACAAAAAGAAACTGGCACGAAAAACTCATTTCACGGACAATGTTCATCTACCTTCAACATGTAACATGTGTCGTACATACTACAAAAAACAAAATACAAAGTGTACTATATAAGTGCAGGTAGCATATCTTTGTAGGACAGAAAAATTAACCAAATTCAATATACATACCTTCTACCTGTAACCTATTGGGATAATGAATAATAATAATAATCGGAATGCTAACAACACATTTTGGCGGCAAATGTGAATCACCAATCATATTGACGATATCGTACTATAAATAATACACATGAACATGGTAATACAGTACCAAGAACAAATACGAGTGACACAAGTTATGAAGTTAGAAACGACATTTAAAAATAAAATATATTATTTTAAATATGAACAAAAAAAAAACTTTATATCTTATACCGCGGTTAGCTAATATACCGCACCTATCGCTTACGAATTTCAACCTATATGGAAACGTTACAGACGTTCGTATTTTCAAACGTTTACCGCTATTGCATTTTCCCTACGTTCGTTGTATGGTGTCAGTGGCGTAGCCAAGGGGGGGGGGCTAAAGGGGCTATAGCCTCCCCGTGTTTTTTAAATTGTTTTGCATTATTTAAATTTAAATATGGAAATTGTTTTACAAATTTTAATTATTTAAAATAGTAAATACGTTAACAGCAAATCAACGTTAATATGTAATCAGTATTTTTGTTTTGTTTTTGATTTTCAATAATTCAAGTTAAAAGTATTTAGCCTTCCTCATAAAAAAATTCTGGCTACGGCTCTGTATGGTGCAGCTTTGTGGGGTCAAAATTTGTAAGTGACTCAACCAAAAGAGATTAACTGTTTTATAATACATATTGTTTTGCATTATACATTTAATGTGATCGAACTATCGAATAAATCAATATTCCAATATTTCCAATGAATACATTTTGAATTTTGTTGACAGATTTTAACTACCAGGGTAACAGTTAATGCCTTATTTATGGGAATCATGTCAATCACGATAGTATCATCAATAGAAAACGGATTAAAACGCTCTTTAAACAAGAAAAATACCTTAAAAAATGCTCTTGAAATTATTTTTAACATTGAAAAAATTTATTTAACTATATACATTTTTATTCTTAGGTGTTAATTATTCATATCATTTTCGTCATCTTCTAGTTCTCCTATCTTATTTTTACTCTGATAATTATTTCCAAAAAATGAATATACAATTTAGATAATTACATTGGTTATACTTTTACCTTGTGTTTCATAATAACACTATATAATCAGGTGCTACTAAATGTTTATCGAATTTTATCAATTCCTTTATAAAAATGACTTAAAAACATAAAAAACGCACAAAAAATGCTCTAAGAATCAGAAGTCTTAAAAACGCAAGAAAGTGCTAAATAAAAGTTACATTTTTAATTCCTTGATGTATTAAATTAACTTTGTGCTTGGAAAGCAATTTTTTCGGTTTGTTTAGTACAAATAATTTTATTTAAAATAATATTCTTTCTTAGTACATACAACTAAGTATATAATATATTACTTTATAGTATATTAATATTATTTACATTGTTTTCATTGTACATTTTATACATTGTAAAAAATATAGAATAAGTAACCGCTTCACTCGCCTTTTTGTTAGTTAATCGTACTTTACTAAAATACAGAAATATTATTTGTGACATAACGTGGAGCAGTCAAGAATTTATGAATATACAGTAGAAATAATTACAGGAATAAATATTGATACTTGTCTGAGATGCCTATTTATTATTTATTGATAAAATTGTGTATTAGGCACATTTTTGTATTTTAAACTTAAAACATTATATTTTATTTTTATATATTAATTATTATTAATAATGCTAATTAAAATTATGATTAATAATAATTGATAATTGATAATCATATAATCAAATTAAATATATTTTACTATTATATCATATCAATTAATTTTTACTTATATAATACAAGCTATATAACTCGATTTAACCCGGGAAAAAATTAACAAATTTAAAATACGGCGCTATATATCGGTGTAATTTGGTTTTAGACATTTTAATGAAATACTTATCTCTGTTCACGGGAAAATTGGTGTCGTGTACCACAAAATTCGATTGAGATGGCCAATCAGCTTGTGGTGGATTGACATTTGGTTATTTTTTAACGTGGTTCAAATTACTTTCTACAAATTTCTGATACAGTGATACCTGTAGAAATTATATCTGATTTATTTTGATGTATATCAGCAACTACGGGATGTCAAGGGCAAAGCAATGCCACGGGGCCCTCAACCCTTATAAATACAATTTGTATTTGAAAATAAATAAAAAATAAATTGAATAAAAAACATTTGAATTTTATTTTACAACTACTGTTAGAAGAAAGTGTAAAAAAAAACGATTAAAATATAAATTATGTAAAAATAGTGTGGTCCTCTACGCTCTGAAATGACTTGGGTCACCGGCGGCATGTGGCAGCCAACGTTTTTAAAGACATTTTGGATATGCCACTGGGGTTGAATATTATATGTATAATAAAAGATTGCGTTAAACTACACACATATTTTTCAAATTAACTGCATAATTTATATAACAAATTCTAAACAATATAAACTTATTTTTTTGAAACATTTTTCTCGAGTTAATAAGTTACAGTCTGTAAAATCTATTTATCTATATAAATCATACCCCATAGGAAAATTCTAACTTTTAAGTTTTTAATTTCAAAATTACGAATACTGAGAACACCTGGGTTTAACTATTATTTTGATTTTTAATTGACGGCAGGCTATTTATTTTGTATTGTAGCTGGGGAATTTATACGAGAATATTATTAAATTCTTATATTTAATATTAATTAATTATTAAATTATGTTTTCAGCTGATCGTACAATACAACTCAGAATAATTGCCAAATAAAAACAGAAAATTAATATGTTCATTTTATAGTATTTAAAAAAAAAAAAATTCTGGCTGCATTAAGAATAAATAGTTACGTTATTTGCTTAAGACTATTAACAACTCAAGTGTTATTCAAACATTCAATTTATATTTTTGTTAAAAGTTCTTACCTAAAGTTTACCTAGAACTTATTCGTCATTTGCGTTTATGTATTTTTGTTAAAAGCTCTTACCTAGTTTACCTAGAATTTGTTCACCATTCGCGTTTATATATAACTGTTTAGAAATGGATACGAACCACGTATTAAAAAAAATAGTCAATTTTTTTTGGAAAAAAAAATGTACATATTGCAATAAAATTAAATTGTTCAAGAAACTATATATATGTTCTTGTCAAATGGTTTGTCATAAGAATTGCCACATGAAATCGATGGAAAAAACAGAAGACATTGTAGCTGCTGCCGCTCAATGTTCCGTGATAAAGCATGATGAAATCATCGGGCACAAAGGAGATGGTTTGGTAATTACAGAAAAATATCAATATCTAAAGAACCAAGTACAAAACACCAGCTTATTTGTTAACATATTGTAGATAAACCCATGATCCATATAATAATAATATGAGCATAATTTAATATACTATTACTAACAATTTGAATAATTGGATGGTTTTTATGAGAAGGGGCATTAGTCATTTTTTGACATTTTTTTTTTTTTTACGTAATTTTGTGTGAAATTTTACGCCCGATCGAATGGTAGCACTGCCGTGGTCGCACGAGAATTTGTTATCAGTTTATCCAGAATTTTAAAATTCGATATGACACAAGTCAAAATAAACTTTTTTTTTATATTCAAAAGGGCACAAGTCATGTATTACATTTTAAATTTATATAATATAGCTATCCCCGTGCACTTCGTCGCCGGTACAAAATGCACCCGTGTTAAGTTTGGTTGCCTATAATGTATCTTTTAGCGTAAGGATAAAAATATTTTTGGTTCGTGTATACGAGTAGATGATATCCTTGACAGATCAATTTTACATAACTGTCCCGTCTATGGAGTTGCATTTTTTCAATCGATTAACCGATTATGTATCATTCGTTAAAAATAATATATTATTCTAATAATCGCACAACCCTAAACATAATAAAGAGGTAATATATTGAGGTCATTAATCGGGATAAAAACTATCCTATCTTATGACGGAGATAAAATTACACACATTGTTCATAATTTCATCAAAGTCGGTTGAGTAATGTTTCGGAATGCATCAAGAATATGTATATGTATATTTATAGTTATCCAACTTATACAATTTAAACGTTTATTTTAATTAGTAGATAACTCAGAGGTTTTTTAACTTAAGATTTTCATTTCATATTTATATAGTTACATAGTGTAAGATAATAATTATCATTGTTTAGTATCATCAGTGTGTAAAAATAATATAAAATATATTTGCGGTGACGCCCCATATAATAACAAAAATAAGATAGAGCATTAAAGGGGAACTCCAACTAAAAAAGGGTTACTCCTGCTAATTGCGACTCTAGTAAATAAACCTACAATACCGCCTAAAAATAATTTAATAATAATATTGCTTAAAGGATAAATATGAAGTGGATATTAACGAAAACGATTTGGACGAGAAGAATTGTGAAACAACTACAGACAATCTACAGGATTGTTACTCAAATAAGTAAACAATGTTTTTAATAATACCATAGGAATAAGTTATATACATTAAGCCTTAATGATTAAGAGAACAAATCACCAGTCTATTTGTATTAAAATAGTGCGTTCGTTTTTCAATAAATACATATGTTATTTTAATTATTTTCATTGGATAATTTGAGTAATTTTAAAAAAACCGAAATTTTGTCAACATATTAACTTTCAAAGCATATGTAAAAAAATAAATTATTACAATATAGTATGCATTATAAAGTTTTAATATCATACCGATATAAAAACAAAAAATACAATATATGATCACTATGCACAGAAGGTTTACGATTTATGTTAGATAATATGTCATGAATCTAGATAGTAGACAGTATAGTATCAATATAAAAGGTATCCCAAACACCCATGAATTGTGAAAGTCGTAATACATTGATAACTACTTTTATTATACTATTTAAACTTTTAAAATACAATTAATATTTATTCTTATTATTTGTTCGGTTGACTTAGCTTTCAAAGTTTAAAATATTACAAAATTTGTACTTACTGTTAGAAATAACACGAAACTGATAGAAAAAAAAAAATTAAGAAAAATGTTACTAAATAAATCGACAAATCTATAAGAAAACAATTTGATAACAGTTATTAAAAACCGACTATGACGTTTTTAAACATATTGAATGGCGAGAAAAATTTTAATTTCATCAATAATGTTGAACAAATGATAATTTGTTTATGTGAAATATATTATTTTATATAGTAGACATAAATAAAGTTCATAAAAATATGTTTATATGCACATACATAAAACCTAAAATTTTAGGAGTGGGAGTTTGAAGCCCACCACAGCCATCTTACATACGACTATGCAAACACCTATTTACAATATTTGTATACTACCTACTATTGCCGGTTTGGCGTTTAATAAAAAATAATCATATACTTGAACATTTTATAAGTTATGATTAGAATATAATTTGTAATTTTTGGTAATTTAATATTAAATTAAGTCAATATTTTATCTTTTATGGTATATATAAAAAATATTATAAGTGTCACCTCTCCATTGAATAATAAAAGTCATGGTAGATAGTTAACTATTTTAATATACTATTTAAACTTTTAAAATGTAATTAATATTTAATATTATTACCTGTATGATTAACTAAACTTAAAAAGTTTAAAATGATAAAAATATCACGAAACTGATAGAATAAAGATATTGTCATTGTAAAAATGTTAATAAATCAATTGACAAATTTATAACGAGATAGTTCTAAAAACCGAATATGACGTTTTTAAACATAGTGCTTTGTAAGAAAAATTTATAATTTTATCGAAGCTGAAGACTGTAAAATCGAATTACTTTACATTATTCACAATTATGTTGGTATTGAATTTTACTTTCAAATTATTTAAAAAATACTCAATTATCTGAATTAAATTCGCCAAAAAAAAAAAAATTATAGTAATTTTTATTTTTAGGGATGATCTTGTATGTAACGAAGAAGAGGAAATAGAAGTATTGTCACAATTATGTATAAATGATAATACAAAAATTTCTTCCGAAAAATCTCTTAATGCAAAATTGTTTGCTGATAAATATTGGAAAGCTTATTTTCCAGTCCACCCCGAAGAGTATGTATTATTAATAAACAGTACATATAGATATAAACTGTTATTAATCGAGTAAATAGAGTAAATATGAAGTTTTTAAACATAATGCTTTGTAAGAAAAATTTATAATTTTATCGAAGCTGAAGACTGTAAAATCGAATTATTTTACATTATTCACAATTATGTTGGTAATGAATTTTACTTTCAATTTATTTAAAAAATACTCAATTAGCTTGATTAAATTCGACGCTGAATTCAAAAAATGTATAGTAATTTTTATTTTTAGGGATGATCTTGAATTTAACGGAGAAGAAGAAATAGAAATATTGTCACAAGTATGTGTGAATGGTAATACAAAAATTTCTTCCGCTAAAGCTGAAGATACAGAAGATAATAGTGCTGAATATCTGAATGACTTTTTTTCTGTCCTTCATAATAAGTATGTATTATTAATAAACAGTACATTTAGATATAAACTGTTATTAATCGAGTAAATAGTCCTTTATGTTATGGAGGGCGTGGGATTTCAAAAAATGTGGTACAGCAGATATTTTCTTTAATTGGTTATTATTTATTATTCGTATTGATGTTTACAACTGCTTTGAATGATTATTCGTTTATATGAAATATATTTTTTTTATATAATAAGCATAAATAATGTTAATAAAAATATATTTTGTGGAGTGACATTTAACCTAAAATTCTAGTGGTGGGGATTTGAAGCCAACCTTAGTCCCTTACTTACAACTATTCAAAATCCTAATTACTATATTCGTATGCTACATAAAATTATCGTTTTGGTGTTTAAAAATAGTTATAATTTACTTGAACATTTTATATATTTATAACTAGAAAATAATTTGCAAGTTCTGATAATTAAATAATAAATTTAGTCATTATTTTAATTTTCAATGTATATATAAAACATTTTATAATAAGCGTCCCACTCTCCCTTAAATTATGATAGTCATAATACATAATTACTTACTTTTAAAATGCAATTAATATTTATTCTTATTATCTGTATGATTAATTTAACTTTAAAAGTTTAAAATGAAAAAAATATTACGAAACTGATAGAATAAAGATATTATCATTATAAAAATGTTAATAAATCAATTGACAAATCTATAATGAGATAGTTCTAAAAACCGAATATGAAGTTTTTAAACATAATGCTTTGTAAGAAAAATTTATAATTTTATCGAAGCTGAAGACTGTAAAATCGAATTATTTTACATTATTCACAATTATGTTGGTAATGAATTTTACTTTCAATTTATTTAAAAAATACTCAATTAGCTTGATTAAATTCGACGCTGAATTCAAAAAATGTATAGTAATTTTTATTTTTAGGGATGATCTTGAATTTAACGGAGAAGAAGAAATAGAAATATTGTCACAAGTATGTGTGAATGGTAATACAAAAATTTCTTCCGCTAAAGCTGAAGATACAGAAGATAATAGTGCTGAATATCTGAATGACTTTTTTTCTGTCCTTCATAATAAGTATGTATTATTAATAAACAGTACATTTAGATATAAACTGTTATTAATCGAGTAAATAGTCCTTTATGTTATGGAGGGCGTGGGATTTCAAAAAATGTGGTACAGCAGATATTTTCTTTAATTGGTTATTATTTATTATTCGTATTGATGTTTACAACTGCTTTGAATGATTATTCGTTTATATGAAATATATTTTTTTTATATAATAAGCATAAATAATGTTAATAAAAATATATTTTGTGGAGTGACATTTAACCTAAAATTCTAGTGGTGGGGATTTGAAGCCAACCTTAGTCCCTTACTTACAACTATTCAAAATCCTAATTACTATATTCGTATGCTACATAAAATTATCGTTTTGGTGTTTAAAAATAGTTATAATTTACTTGAATATTTTATATATTTATAACTAGAAAATAATTTGTAATTTATCGTAATTTAATATTAAATTAAGTCAATATTTTATCTTTTAAGATATTTTTAAAAATTATTATAATAATTGTCCAACTCTCCGTTGAATTATTATAGTCATGGTACATAGTTTACGACTTTTTAAATGCAATTAATATTTATTCTTATTATCTGTATGATTAATTTAACTTTAAAAGTTTAAAATGATAAAAATATTACGAAACTGATAGAATAAAGATATTATCATTATAAAAATGTTAATAAATCAATTGACAAATCTATAATGAGATAGTTCTAAAAACCGAATATGAAGTTTTTAAACATAATGCTTTGTAAGAAAAATTTATAATTTTATCGAAGCTGAAGACTGTAAAATCGAATTATTTTACATTATTCACAATTATGTTGGTAATGAATTTTACTTTCAATTTATTTAAAAAATACTCAATTAGCTTGATTAAATTCGACGCTGAATTCAAAAAATGTATAGTAATTTTTATTTTTAGGGATGATCTTGAATTTAACGGAGAAGAAATAGAAATATTGTCACAAGTATGTGTGAATGGTAATACAAAAATTTCTTCCGCTAAAGCTGAAGATACAGAAGATAATAGTGCTGAATATCTGAATGACTTTTTTTCTGTCCTTCATAATAAGTATGTATTATTAATAAACAGTACATTTAGATATAAACTGTTATTAATCGAGTAAATAGTCCTTTATGTTATGGAGGGCGTGGGATTTCAAAAAATGTGGTACAGCAGATATTTTCTTTAATTGGTTATTATTTATTATTCGTATTGATGTTTACAACTGCTTTGAATGATTATTCGTTTATATGAAATATATTTTTTTTATATAATAAGCATAAATAATGTTAATAAAAATATATTTTGTGGAGTGACATTTAACCTAAAATTCTAGTGGTGGGGATTTGAAGCCAACCTTAGTCCCTTACTTACAACTATTCAAAATCCTAATTACTATATTCGTATGCTACATAAAATTATCGTTTTGGTGTTTAAAAATAGTTATAATTTACTTGAATATTTTATATATTTATAACTAGAAAATAATTTGTAATTTATCGTAATTTAATATTAAATTAAGTCAATATTTTATCTTTTAAGATATTTTTAAAAATTATTATAATAATTGTCCAACTCTCCGTTGAATTATTATAGTCATGGTACATAGTTTACGACTTTTTAAATGCAATTAATATTTATTCTTATTATCTGTATGATTAATTTAACTTTAAAAGTTTAAAATGATAAAAATATTACGAAACTGATAGAATAAAGATATTATCATTATAAAAATGTTAATAAATCAATTGACAAATCTATAATGAGATAGTTCTAAAAACCGAATATGAAGTTTTTAAACATAATGCTTTGTAAGAAAAATTTATAATTTTATCGAAGCTGAAGACTGTAAAATCGAATTACTTTACATTATTCACAATTATGTTGGTATTGAATTTTACTTTCAAATTATTTAAAAAATACTCAATTATCTGAATTAAATTCGCCAAAAAAAAAAAAATTATAGTAATTTTTATTTTTAGGGATGATCTTGTATGTAACGAAGAAGAGGAAATAGAAGTATTGTCACAATTATGTATAAATGATAATACAAAAATTTCTTCCGAAAAATCTCTTAATGCAAAATTGTTTGCTGATAAATATTGGAAAGCTTATTTTCCAGTCCACCCCGAAGAGTATGTATTATTAATAAACAGTACATATAGATATAAACTGTTATTAATCGAGTAAATAGAGTAAATATGAAGTTTTTAAACATAATGCTTTGTAAGAAAAATTTATAATTTTATCGAAGCTGAAGACTGTAAAATCGAATTATTTTACATTATTCACAATTATGTTGGTAATGAATTTTACTTTCAATTTATTTAAAAAATACTCAATTAGCTTGATTAAATTCGACGCTGAATTCAAAAAATGTATAGTAATTTTTATTTTTAGGGATGATCTTGAATTTAACGGAGAAGAAGAAATAGAAATATTGTCACAAGTATGTGTGAATGGTAATACAAAAATTTCTTCCGCTAAAGCTGAAGATACAGAAGATAATAGTGCTGAATATCTGAATGACTTTTTTTCTGTCCTTCATAATAAGTATGTATTATTAATAAACAGTACATTTAGATATAAACTGTTATTAATCGAGTAAATAGTCCTTTATGTTATGGAGGGCGTGGGATTTCAAAAAATGTGGTACAGCAGATATTTTCTTTAATTGGTTATTATTTATTATTCGTATTGATGTTTACAACTGCTTTGAATGATTATTCGTTTATATGAAATATATTTTTTTATATAATAAGCATAAATAATGTTAATAAAAATATATTTTGTGGAGTGACATTTAACCTAAAATTCTAGTGGTGGGGATTTGAAGCCAACCTTAGTCCCTTACTTACAACTATTCAAAATCCTAATTACTATATTCGTATGCTACATAAAATTATCGTTTTGGTGTTTAAAAATAGTTATAATTTACTTGAACATTTTATATATTTATAACTAGAAAATAATTTGCAAGTTCTGATAATTAAATAATAAATTTAGTCATTATTTTAATTTTCAATGTATATATAAAACATTTTATAATAAGCGTCCCACTCTCCCTTAAATTATGATAGTCATAATACATAATTACTTACTTTTAAAATGCAATTAATATTTATTCTTATTATCTGTATGATTAATTTAACTTTAAAAGTTTAAAATGATAAAAATATTACGAAACTGATAGAATAAAGATATTATCATTATAAAAATGTTAATAAATCAATTGACAAATCTATAATGAGATAGTTCTAAAAACCGAATATGAAGTTTTTAAACATAATGCTTTGTAAGAAAAATTTATAATTTTATCGAAGCTGAAGACTGTAAAATCGAATTATTTTACATTATTCACAATTATGTTGGTAATGAATTTTACTTTCAATTTATTTAAAAAATACTCAATTAGCTTGATTAAATTCGACGCTGAATTCAAAAAATGTATAGTAATTTTTATTTTTAGGGATGATCTTGAATTTAACGGAGAAGAAGAAATAGAAATATTGTCACAAGTATGTGTGAATGGTAATACAAAAATTTCTTCCGCTAAAGCTGAAGATACAGAAGATAATAGTGCTGAATATCTGAATGACTTTTTTTCTGTCCTTCATAATAAGTATGTATTATTAATAAACAGTACATTTAGATATAAACTGTTATTAATCGAGTAAATAGTCCTTTATGTTATGGAGGGCGTGGGATTTCAAAAAATGTGGTACAGCAGATATTTTCTTTAATTGGTTATTATTTATTATTCGTATTGATGTTTACAACTGCTTTGAATGATTATTCGTTTATATGAAATATATTTTTTTTATATAATAAGCATAAATAATGTTAATAAAAATATATTTTGTGGAGTGACATTTAACCTAAAATTCTAGTGGTGGGGATTTGAAGCCAACCTTAGTCCCTTACTTACAACTATTCAAAATCCTAATTACTATATTCGTATGCTACATAAAATTATCGTTTTGGTGTTTAAAAATAGTTATAATTTACTTGAATATTTTATATATTTATAACTAGAAAATAATTTGTAATTTATCGTAATTTAATATTAAATTAAGTCAATATTTTATCTTTTAAGATATTTTTAAAAATTATTATAATAATTGTCCAACTCTCCGTTGAATTATTATAGTCATGGTACATAGTTTACGACTTTTTAAATGCAATTAATATTTATTCTTATTATCTGTATGATTAATTTAACTTTAAAAGTTTAAAATGATAAAAATATTACGAAACTGATAGAATAAAGATATTATCATTATAAAAATGTTAATAAATCAATTGACAAATCTATAATGAGATAGTTCTAAAAACCGAATATGAAGTTTTTAAACATAATGCTTTGTAAGAAAAATTTATAATTTTATCGAAGCTGAAGACTGTAAAATCGAATTACTTTACATTATTCACAATTATGTTGGTATTGAATTTTACTTTCAAATTATTTAAAAAATACTCAATTATCTGAATTAAATTCGCCAAAAAAAAAAAAATTAATAGTCATTTTTATATTTAGGAATGATGTGAAATGGAACAAAGTAGAAGATGGAATACAATGTTGGTCACAAGTTCGTGTGAATGATGATACAAAAGTTTCTTCCCAAAAATTAGATTCAGAAGATAATAGTGCTGAATATCTGAATGACTTTTTTTCTGTCCTTCATAATAAGTATGTATTATTAATAAACAGTACATATAGATATAAACTGTTATTAATCGAGTAAATAGTCCTTTATGTTATGGAGGGCGTGGGATTTCAAAAAATGTGGTACAGCAGATATTTTCTTTAATTGGTTATTATTTATTATTCGTATTGATGTTTACAACTGCTTTGAATGATTATTCGTTTATATGAAATATATTTTTTTATATAATAAGCATAAATAATGTTAATAAAAATATATTTTGTGGAGTGACATTTAACCTAAAAATCTAGTGGTGGGGATTTGAAGCCAACCCTAGTCCCCTTACTTACAACTATTCAAAATCCTAATAACTATATTCGTATACTACATAAAATTGCTGGTTTGGCATTGAATAAATAATAATCATATTCTTGAACATTTTATAAAGTATAATTAGAATAGAATTTGTAATTTTTCGTAATTTAATATTAAATTAAGTCAATATTTTATCTTTAAAGTTATATATAAAAAATATTATAATAAGTGTCCAACTCTCCATTGAATTATAATAGTCATGGTACATAGTTAACGACTTTTCAAATACTATTTAAACTTTTAAAATGCAATTAATATTTAATATTATTACCTGTATGATTAACTAAACTTAAAAAGTTTAAAATTAAAAAAATATCAGGAAATTGATAGAATAAAGATATTATCATTGGATAAATGTTAATAAATCAATTGACAAATCTCTAATGAGATAGTTCTAAAAACCGAATATGACGTTATTAAACATAATGCTTTGTAAGAAAAATTTATAATTTTATCGAAGCTGAAGACTGTAAAATCGAATTACTTTACATTATTCACAATTATGTTGGTATTGAATTTTACTTTCAAATTATTTAAAAAATACTCAATTATCTGAATTAAATTCGCCAAAAAAAAAAAAATTAATAGTCATTTTTATATTTAGGAATGATGTGAAATGGAACAAAGTAGAAGATGGAATACAATGTTGGTCACAAGTTCGTGTGAATGATGATACAAAAGTTTCTTCCCAAAAATTAGATTCAGAAGATAATAGTGCTGAATATCTGAATGACTTTTTTTCTGTCCTTCATAATAAGTATGTATTATTAATAAACAGTACATATAGATATAAACTGTTATTAATCGAGTAAATAGTCCTTTATGTTATGGAGGGCTTGGGATTTCAAAAAATGTGGTACAGCAGATATTTTCTTTAATTGGTTATTATTTATTATTCGTATTGATGTTTACAACTGCTTTGAATGATTATTCGTTTATATGAAATATATTTTTTTATATAATAAGCATAAATAATGTTAATAAAAATATATTTTGTGGAGTGACATTTAACCTAAAAATCTAGTGGTGGGGATTTGAAGCCAACCCTAGTCCCCTTACTTACAACTATTCAAAATCCTAATAACTATATTCGTATACTACATAAAATTGCTGGTTTGGCATTGAATAAATAATAATCATATTCTTGAACATTTTATAAAGTATAATTAGAATAGAATTTGTAATTTTTCGTAATTTAATATTAAATTAAGTCAATATTTTATCTTTAAAGTTATATATAAAAAATATTATAATAAGTGTCCAACTCTCCATTGAATTATAATAGTCATGGTACATAGTTAACGACTTTTCAAATACTATTTAAACTTTTAAAATGCAATTAATATTTAATATTATTACCTGTATGATTAACTAAACTTAAAAAGTTTAAAATTAAAAAAATATCAGGAAATTGATAGAATAAAGATATTATCATTGGATAAATGTTAATAAATCAATTGACAAATCTCTAATGAGATAGTTCTAAAAACCGAATATGACGTTATTAAACATAATGCTTTGTAAGAAAAATTTATAATTTTATCGAAGCTGAAGACTGTAAAATCGAATTACTTTACATTATTCACAATTATGTTGGTATTGAATTTTACTTTCAAATTATTTAAAAAATACTCAATTATCTGAATTAAATTCGCCAAAAAAAAAAAAATTATAGTAATTTTTATTTTTAGGGATGATCTTGTATATAACGAAGAAGAGGAAATAGAAGTATTGTCACGATTATGTATAAATGATAATACAAAAATTTCTTCCGAAAAATCTCTTAATGCAAAATTGTTTGCTGATAAATATTGGAAAGCTTATTTTCCAGTCCACCCCGAAGAGTATGTATTATTAATAAACAGTACATATAGATATAAACTGTTATTAATCGAGTAAATAGTCCTTTATGTTATGGAGGGCGTGGGATTTCAAAAAATGTGGTACAGCAGATATTTTCTTTAATTGGTTATTATTTATTATTCGTATTGATGTTTACAACTGCTTTGAATGATTATTCGTTTATATGAAATATATTTTTTTTATATAATAAGCATAAATAAAGTTAATATAAATATGTTTATAGGCACACACATTTTACCTATAATTCTAGGGGTGAGAGTTTGAAGCCTAACCAAGCCCTTTGGCTTACCACTAGGCAAACACCTAATTACTATATTCGTATACTATATAAAATTGCCGGTTTGGCGTTTAATATACAAGAATCATACACTTGAACATTTTATAAATTCATAACTAGAATATAATTTGTAATTTATCGTAATTTAATATTAAATTAAGTCAATATTTTATCTTTTAAGATATTTTTAAAAATTATTATAATAATTGTCCAACTCTCCGTTGAATTATTATAGTCATGGTACATAGTTTACGACTTTTAAAATGCAATTAATATTTATTCTTATTATCTGTATGATTAATTTAACTTTAAAAGTTTAAAATGATAAAAATATCACGAAACTGATAGAATAAAGATATTGTCATTGTAAAAATGTTAATAAATCAATTGACAAATTTATAACGAGATAGTTCTAAAAACCGAATATGACGTTTTTAAACATAGTGCTTTGTAAGAAAAATTTATAATTTTATCGAAGCTGAAGACTGTAAAATCGAATTACTTTACATTATTCACAATTATGTTGGTATTGAATTTTACTTTCAAATTATTTAAAAAATACTCAATTATCTGAATTAAATTCGCCAAAAAAAAAAAAATTATAGTAATTTTTATTTTTAGGGATGATCTTGTATGTAACGAAGAAGAGGAAATAGAAGTATTGTCACAATTATGTATAAATGATAATACAAAAATTTCTTCCGAAAAATCTCTTAATGCAAAATTGTTTGCTGATAAATATTGGAAAGCTTATTTTCCAGTCCACCCCGAAGAGTATGTATTATTAATAAACAGTACATATAGATATAAACTGTTATTAATCGAGTAAATAGAGTAAATATGAAGTTTTTAAACATAATGCTTTGTAAGAAAAATTTATAATTTTATCGAAGCTGAAGACTGTAAAATCGAATTATTTTACATTATTCACAATTATGTTGGTAATGAATTTTACTTTCAATTTATTTAAAAAATACTCAATTAGCTTGATTAAATTCGACGCTGAATTCAAAAAATGTATAGTAATTTTTATTTTTAGGGATGATCTTGAATTTAACGGAGAAGAAGAAATAGAAATATTGTCACAAGTATGTGTGAATGGTAATACAAAAATTTCTTCCGCTAAAGCTGAAGATACAGAAGATAATAGTGCTGAATATCTGAATGACTTTTTTTCTGTCCTTCATAATAAGTATGTATTATTAATAAACAGTACATTTAGATATAAACTGTTATTAATCGAGTAAATAGTCCTTTATGTTATGGAGGGCGTGGGATTTCAAAAAATGTGGTACAGCAGATATTTTCTTTAATTGGTTATTATTTATTATTCGTATTGATGTTTACAACTGCTTTGAATGATTATTCGTTTATATGAAATATATTTTTTTTATATAATAAGCATAAATAATGTTAATAAAAATATATTTTGTGGAGTGACATTTAACCTAAAATTCTAGTGGTGGGGATTTGAAGCCAACCTTAGTCCCTTACTTACAACTATTCAAAATCCTAATTACTATATTCGTATGCTACATAAAATTATCGTTTTGGTGTTTAAAAATAGTTATAATTTACTTGAATATTTTATATATTTATAACTAGAAAATAATTTGTAATTTATCGTAATTTAATATTAAATTAAGTCAATATTTTATCTTTTAAGATATTTTTAAAAATTATTATAATAATTGTCCAACTCTCCGTTGAATTATTATAGTCATGGTACATAGTTTACGACTTTTTAAATGCAATTAATATTTATTCTTATTATCTGTATGATTAATTTAACTTTAAAAGTTTAAAATGATAAAAATATTACGAAACTGATAGAATAAAGATATTATCATTATAAAAATGTTAATAAATCAATTGACAAATCTATAATGAGATAGTTCTAAAAACCGAATATGACGTTTTTAAACATAGTGCTTTGTATGAAAAATTTATAATTTTATCGAAGCTGAAGACTGTAAAATCGAATTACTTTACATTATTCACAATTATGTTGGTATTGAATTTTACTTTCAAATTATTTAAAAAATACTCAATTATCTGAATTAAATTCGCCAAAAAAAAAAAAATTAATAGTCATTTTTATATTTAGGAATGATGTGAAATGGAACAAAGTAGAAGATGGAATACAATGTTGGTCACAAGTTCGTGTGAATGATGATACAAAAGTTTCTTCCCAAAAATTAGATTCAGAAGATAATAGTGCTGAATATCTGAATGACTTTTTTTCTGTCCTTCATAATAAGTATGTATTATTAATAAACAGTACATATAGATATAAACTGTTATTAATCGAGTAAATAGTCCTTTATGTTATGGAGGGCGTGGGATTTCAAAAAATGTGGTACAGCAGATATTTTCTTTAATTGGTTATTATTTATTATTCGTATTGATGTTTACAACTGCTTTGAATGATTATTCGTTTATATGAAATATATTTTTTTATATAATAAGCATAAATAATGTTAATAAAAATATATTTTGTGGAGTGACATTTAACCTAAAAATCTAGTGGTGGGGATTTGAAGCCAACCCTAGTCCCCTTACTTACAACTATTCAAAATCCTAATAACTATATTCGTATACTACATAAAATTGCTGGTTTGGCATTGAATAAATAATAATCATATTCTTGAACATTTTATAAAGTATAATTAGAATAGAATTTGTAATTTTTCGTAATTTAATATTAAATTAAGTCAATATTTTATCTTTAAAGTTATATATAAAAAATATTATAATAAGTGTCCAACTCTCCATTGAATTATAATAGTCATGGTACATAGTTAACGACTTTTCAAATACTATTTAAACTTTTAAAATGCAATTAATATTTAATATTATTACCTGTATGATTAACTAAACTTAAAAAGTTTAAAATTAAAAAAATATCAGGAAATTGATAGAATAAAGATATTATCATTGGATAAATGTTAATAAATCAATTGACAAATCTCTAATGAGATAGTTCTAAAAACCGAATATGACGTTATTAAACATAATGCTTTGTAAGAAAAATTTATAATTTTATCGAAGCTGAAGACTGTAAAATCGAATTACTTTACATTATTCACAATTATGTTGGTATTGAATTTTACTTTCAAATTATTTAAAAAATACTCAATTATCTGAATTAAATTCGCCAAAAAAAAAAAATTATAGTAATTTTTATTTTTAGGGATGATCTTGTATATAACGAAGAAGAGGAAATAGAAGTATTGTCACGATTATGTATAAATGATAATACAAAAATTTCTTCCGAAAAATCTCTTAATGCAAAATTGTTTGCTGATAAATATTGGAAAGCTTATTTTCCAGTCCACCCCGAAGAGTATGTATTATTAATAAACAGTACATATAGATATAAACTGTTATTAATCGAGTAAATAGTCCTTTATGTTATGGAGGGCGTGGGATTTCAAAAAATGTGGTACAGCAGATATTTTCTTTAATTGGTTATTATTTATTATTCGTATTGATGTTTACAACTGCTTTGAATGATTATTCGTTTATATGAAATATATTTTTTTTATATAATAAGCATAAATAAAGTTAATATAAATATGTTTATAGGCACACACATTTTACCTATAATTCTAGGGGTGAGAGTTTGAAGCCTAACCAAGCCCTTTGGCTTACCACTAGGCAAACACCTAATTACTATATTCGTATACTATATAAAATTGCCGGTTTGGCGTTTAATATACAAGAATCATACACTTGAACATTTTATAAATTCATAACTAGAATATAATTTGTAATTTATCGTAATTTAATATTAAATTAAGTCAATATTTTATCTTTTAAGATATTTTTAAAAATTATTATAATAATTGTCCAACTCTCCGTTGAATTATTATAGTCATGGTACATAGTTTACGACTTTTAAAATGCAATTAATATTTATTCTTATTATCTGTATGATTAATTTAACTTTAAAAGTTTAAAATGATAAAAATATCACGAAACTGATAGAATAAAGATATTGTCATTGTAAAAATGTTAATAAATCAATTGACAAATTTATAACGAGATAGTTCTAAAAACCGAATATGACGTTTTTAAACATAGTGCTTTGTAAGAAAAATTTATAATTTTATCGAAGCTGAAGACTGTAAAATCGAATTACTTTACATTATTCACAATTATGTTGGTATTGAATTTTACTTTCAAATTATTTAAAAAATACTCAATTATCTGAATTAAATTCGCCAAAAAAAAAAAAATTATAGTAATTTTTATTTTTAGGGATGATCTTGTATGTAACGAAGAAGAGGAAATAGAAGTATTGTCACAATTATGTATAAATGATAATACAAAAATTTCTTCCGAAAAATCTCTTAATGCAAAATTGTTTGCTGATAAATATTGGAAAGCTTATTTTCCAGTCCACCCCGAAAAGTATGTATTATTAATAAACAGTACATATAGATATAAACTGTTATTAATCGAGTAAATAGAGTAAATATGAAGTTTTTAAACATAATGCTTTGTAAGAAAAATTTATAATTTTATCGAAGCTGAAGACTGTAAAATCGAATTATTTTACATTATTCACAATTATGTTGGTAATGAATTTTACTTTCAATTTATTTAAAAAATACTCAATTAGCTTGATTAAATTCGACGCTGAATTCAAAAAATGTATAGTAATTTTTATTTTTAGGGATGATCTTGAATTTAACGGAGAAGAAGAAATAGAAATATTGTCACAAGTATGTGTGAATGGTAATACAAAAATTTCTTCCGCTAAAGCTGAAGATACAGAAGATAATAGTGCTGAATATCTGAATGACTTTTTTTCTGTCCTTCATAATAAGTATGTATTATTAATAAACAGTACATTTAGATATAAACTGTTATTAATCGAGTAAATAGTCCTTTATGTTATGGAGGGCGTGGGATTTCAAAAAATGTGGTACAGCAGATATTTTCTTTAATTGGTTATTATTTATTATTCGTATTGATGTTTACAACTGCTTTGAATGATTATTCGTTTATATGAAATATATTTTTTATATAATAAGCATAAATAATGTTAATAAAAATATATTTTGTGGAGTGACATTTAACCTAAAATTCTAGTGGTGGGGATTTGAAGCCAACCTTAGTCCCTTACTTACAACTATTCAAAATCTTAATTACTATATTCGTAAGCTACATAAAATTATCGTTTTGGCGTTTAAAAATAGTTATAATTTACTTGAACATTTTATATATTTATAACTAGAAAATAATTTGCAAGTTCTGGTAATTAAATAATAAATTTAGTCATTATTTTAATTTTCAATGTATATATAAAACATTTTATATTAAGTGTCCCACTCTCCCTTAAATTATGATAGTCATAATACATAATTACTTACTTTTAAAATGCAATTAATATTTATTCTTATTATCTGTATGATTAATTTAACTTTAAAAGTTTAAAATGATAAAAATATTACGAAACTGATAGAATAAAGATATTATCATTATAAAAATGTTAATAAATCAATTGACAAATCTATAATGAGATAGTTCTAAAAACCGAATATGACGTTTTTATACATAGTGCTTTGTATGAAAAATTTATAATTTTATCGAAGCTGAAGACTGTAAAATCGAATAACTTTACTTTATTCACAATAATATTGCAATTTAATTTTAATTTTAAATTATTTAAATGATACTCTATTAGCTTGATTAAATGCTTCAATGAATTCAAAAAAATTAATAGTCATTTTTATATTTAGGAATGATGTGAAATGGAACAAAGTAGAAGATGGAATACAATGTTGGTCACAAGTTCGTGTGAATGATGATACAAAAGTTTCTTCCCAAAAATTAGATGATTCAGAAGATAATAGTGCTGAATTTTTGAATGACTTTTTTTCTGCCCTTCAAAATAAGTATGTATTATTAATAAACAGTACATTTTCATATAAACTGTCATTAAAGGAGTAATGAGACCTTTATGTTAGAGAGGGGTGTTTTCTAAAAATGTGGTTTAGAAATATTTTTTTTAATTGATTTTTATTTATTATTTCCAATGATGTTAGTTTACATCTGCTGTGATTGATTATTCGTTTATATGAAATATAAAGATATTATCATTGCAAAAATGTTCCTAAATCAATTGAAAAATCTATAAGAAAACAGTTTTAAAACCGACGATGACGTATTTATACTTAATGCTTAAGATATTTTTATGAAAATTATTGACTTCAATTTTGAATTATTTAAATTTATTCACAATTATGTTTGACACCAACGTATTAAAATATGGTCTTAAATAAGTTTCGATTACTGTTACTTAACAGTTATTGTAGCATTAAATATTAATTATTAGAATTTTTAATGGGGTTTTTAAGCGGTTCTATTTTATCAGTTTTATAATAATATTTTTTTTCCGGATATATTATTAAAATAAACAATTTTCTTTTTTTTTTTAGGTGATGTTAAATTATTGTTTCTAGATGCAGATCTTAAACATGTTCAAAATAATTTTGTTGATATTCGTATGCAAGTGAATAGAGGTAAATAGTTAAAAATGTATTGTGATTGGATTTAATGTAAATATAAAAAATATAAAAATTATTGTATTGTTTGTGTGCCATTGCTTAAGGGGAGGCCTTAATCACTGGTCGTTTTCCGCCACGATCCATCGTTGTCCCTTATGCCGTTAATCAGTTTCCTACTCTCGCTCACGCTTACCAAATGCTTACCCATGCTAACCTAACCTAGCCGAAAGCAATCGCACTCTGTTGTTTCATTTTTCGGTGTACATATGCCTTTCGACTACCATTTCCTTGTTCCGTAAACGTTAAGAGTTGTTTATCATTATTAGGTTAGGTTAGATTAGGTTAGGGTAACCTATCATTATTCGGACGGTATAATTTTCGTACGAGTTAGTGCATTTACTTTGTATAACTATCGTTGTTAACGTCGATCAAAGTTCTCTCTCGTTTAATGCCAATCTCGAGGTCTCATTCGCCGGTGTACGTCCAACGACCCTGTTTCCCAAGTCTACCGATCCATATAAGTATGATATAAATTCGCTCACCTGTGTGATTTATAAGTCCCGTTCGGTGCAACATTGAGTGCGTTTTACGGTTCGCCAACCCGCCTTGTTTTCGTTTGTCCTTTTTGAGTGTCACTTGATCCCTATCCGTGGCTCTGTGGTGCGTTGGTGCGCCATTTCTTCTTGACGTGTCTGACGCTCGCCGTCTGGAGTTACGTTCACCATAACGTATAAAATTCAGATTCTTTATAAAATTGTATATGCTCAAGTCTAAAATGTATTTTTTTTTTGAGTTGAGTCATTTATGATTATGGGATTTTATATTGATTGAAGGTTAAGATTCATAAAAAAAAAAATAAAAAACTCAAATCATCGACCCACGAATGCGTTCTTTTTTTGAAAGCACGTTAACGTTTACGCGGTTGTTTGAAAAAACACGAACGTGGACGTGAACGAGTACCTTTATTAAGTGAACGATTCGAACACTGAATTAATATTTTATTCTGTATAATAACAATGTTTTTCTTGTCCAAGCGCACACCTATAATACGGTGTTACCCTTTTTTTTCTCGTAGTTGTAAATACCAGTACCCCCATATCACAATTATTTCTTTTTTTTATCAATTATTAAAATGCTTTTATATAATATCATATTTTGAGTTTCTATGTTGCTATCACTAAAAATTTCAAATGAATGTATATAATATGTTAATTCATTGACAACATTACTATCTTCAATTAAATCTATAATTTTTTTTAATTTTTGATTTTTCTATACGATAAAATATTATTTTATACATTTTTTTTTTAAATTTGGCTTTAATTCAATACAGCACGTCATTTTGAGTTTCGTAAAAATATGCAATAACCATTAAATATACAGAAATGTGCAAAAAAAAAGAATTTTGCAAGTGACTTATTATAATTTGTAAATATTTTTGACAAAAATTAGAAAATGTGTTAAGGAAAAAATATGGATTTGCATAGAAATTTGCGTTCAAGTTATGAATAATGAAGAACTTTATCCATATTTTTCTTCACTAACATTATTGTAGTCTATTTCTAAATTTTAGTAACAATAAAATCACAAGAATAAATAAATAAATGAAATTACTTATTTAGAATATAAATAATTTATTTTATATTACTGGTTGTATAATAGTACACAGACTTGCCATATGATATACAATATTCTTTATTATTATAACACATACATTTTTAAATTATTTTAATTTGATAACTGTATGTATCGATCATTTTGAAGTTCTGACAGTTTCTCATTTATTTGAAAAGAAATTTAAAATTTATAGTTATTTGAAAAAATATATATCAATGTATATATATATATAGATTACCATACAATATTATATTATTTAACGTACCTACTTGTACCTGATCCTATGATGATTTTATTACACACAAATACCAAAAAGATAACTTGTTTGGGAACAGTTGACCCGTAACCATACACATGGTTTGCGCATTGTTACCTTTTAGACTTTAATAGTTTGTTTATTAATAAGTAAATTATTACATATATTTTCCTTCCCCCTTAACAGACTTAAGACTGTCCATGAATGTATTCATAGGCGTAGTTAAAAATACATGTTAATATTTGCTTATTAATAATTGTTAATAAATAATATTTAATACTTGTTCAAGTCAAAAATGCATGTTAATTAATTTCTAAATCCATATTCAGTAAATATAGGTTAGAGTCACAAATTCTATGTACGCACATTATAAGTTGTCGAGATGTACTGTTTGTGAGGAACTTAATAACATTTCTGTACTCTTTATCGATGATTATCAGTGTCCATCTGTCACCGAGATTAAATATTATTATTTTCGTGAGCGCAAACCAGTTGTACATTTAATATAACCGTATATTTTAGGTAAAAATTATAGATTGTGCGCAAACAAGTTGCAGCCGTTTTTTCTCGACGAGAATATCACAATAAACTTAATGCTTTTTTTAACCTCCTTTGGACTTTTGCTTTCTCTATTTCTTCCTATGCATCTTATTGTTTTTTTTTTTCGAAAAATAGAATTAATTAGCATTCCACTTGTGTTATTCTTTTATTAACTGAATACAATTTTCGTTGGAACATTTCACTTTTCTAACAATCTTGTATAATTTTGAATAAAAAATTAAAAAAAAAGTCAAATTGCACACATAATCGGTGTACGGAAACGTTTTAACGGACGTGATTTTGACAACATTTATCATGTAATTAATACTTGTCTTATTATATAAAATATAAATATCGAGATCCGCCGGGGGCGCTCTAGGTGCCTCATGGTTCAATATCTGACATCGAGAATGCGCTTCGCACGACCAATCGAAAACCTTCGTCGCCGCCGTCGCCGCCGCCCGGTCGTTTTGCGCGCTTCGTCTGCCGCGCGAAATCGGCTTTTTTTTCAAAATCTCCGTCCCCTAGTCCCACCAATTTCCTCTTAACCGACGTTTTTAGTCGACTCCGTCGATGTTTTCCGCCGCCGCGGCGGCTTCGCGGGCGCGCAACGTGTGCGGGCTGCGGTCGACGCGTCTGTAAAACCGACGTTCGACGGCCGATCATTTTGGCGACTCGTGCGCTGCGTTTCGCCGTTGAATTTATTTAAATCGTTTTATAGTTTTACCCGATCGGAGAAAAAAATCTAAGTGTATCCGTACGGTAAACTGTTATTATGACGCGTGTAGTAAATGTTAATTAATTATTAAAAAAAAAAAAACACCTTATGATATCTTATTGTACGTTTATTATATCGTGTGTGTACGCGTTGTACGTGCAATTTTTATTATAAACAATTATTTTGTAGGCGAAATTTGTTAAAACACGCGAAAAGAAATTATTTATTTTACGTTATTTGCGAATTATACGATTTGTCTGTGTAAAACGACGTTTAACGTGGAATTATAAGCGGCTCCGAAAGATTCGGTTTCGGTTCACAACTCAAACTGTGGTCGATAGGTGTTAGACGTAGGGTCCCCATGATTAGGCAGGCAGGTTTAAATCCCGCCCTGGTGGATATTTCAGCGGCGCATTAGATTACACTGCCGACCAGTTTTTTGCATTTTTTTTTTTTGATTTTTTCATAAAATATTTTTTATTTCAAAATCATTTAGAAATTTAGAACCATTATTATATATGATACGATAAATACGCGTTTAAGTTTACTTCCGTCTATAAAGTTTTTATTTCTGTAAATTAATAAATTAAGTTAGAAATTATTTTTAATAATATTCGAGTGTCACGGTTTTTGGTAATATTGTATATTCAGTACATATACCATTTCACTTATGCGCCCACATTGCCTACCTGGTAGGTTTAGTTGCGTATTAAAATCGATTTACACCGTTGTTACTGATAATGTATTTAACATTCTAAAACACGATTCGACTTTAAATATTTTGTGAACAAAACAGCATCCGTCTAACGACGTCAGAAGGTGGTATTGCATAGTCGGGTATCAATTTACACCCGTTGATGACCAACGGCTAGACACCCAAATGAAAGATTCGACTTCGACTTTTTTACGTACCAAACAACACCGGACTATAGACGTCCGGTGGCGTGTGAAAAGTTGATATAATATACCGAAACTTGAGTATTCAAAGTTTTGATTTCACATATTACGCTCACATTGTCTGCGATCCGACGAAGTCGAATCGCCTGCCTGGTATGTTTATTTGTGGATAAACCGAATTTCACCGGTTGACGACAAACTGTTAGACATTCAAATTAATCTCAAGGTTGTTTCTACTTTAACCTTTTCACGTACAAAACAGTACCAGATTTTCGACGTCAGGAGGCAGGAATCGATTTACACTGGTTAGTGGTTGATAACTGAGGTGGTCCCCTGGGAGCGTCTTAAACGGGGTCTACTGTATATTAGTTAGCGTGTTTGTCATTTCTAGACTACAATTAAATGATTAAAATTACATTGGTGGCATGTATTTAAAAAGTTCCATAGTGCCATACACGATACGTTGTAGGACACTTTGTACGATCAACCGGAAAAAATAAAAACCGCAGACAGTTTGTACTATTTCAAAAAGTAATAAAATGTATATGGCGGACAGTTTGTATTATTTCAGTTAAAAAGAAATGTTGAGACATGAAATGTTAGACATAATTATTTGTTATTTCAAAACACAGGTAATTAACAATATTAACATACATAAATAATAATAATAATCAGGGCTAGGATTTGTATGCATTAACAATTGTAAAATATACATTTTTTTTTTATTTTAATTTTTAGAACCTTTAGTAAGAAAATATGCATTTTATTTACCAAAATATGCATTTAAATTTTTATAAGATAAACATAAAAATATTTATTTATTGAAATACATCAGTGATTGGCTGTTTGTCTTAATATAATATAATTGAGAAATAAAATAAAATAATTTAGAAATAAAATTTATAATTCACATTCAATCGTGGAAATATTTTTAATTTTATGTTTGAAAAATTGGAAAATTTATATTTGAAAAAAAAAATCCAAGTTATATACTTTAATCAGCAGAGCTAAAATTAAATACGAAATATTAATATTAAATTATAAATATTGATTACGAAATATGTTATAAAACATGAATTTTTCGCAATAATATTCTTTTATTCAATATATGCAATAATATGTTTTTTATCCAAAATACGCAAAAATATACAAAATAAAAACACCACCATTTACATACCGTACAAAACGTCCGCGATATGGAACTCAAGCAATAGATAGTACAAACTGTCCGTTTACCACGATACACGATATTGTTAGGTATAATATTAAAAAATATAAAAAAATCATATATTACTGTGAATTAATTTTTATTAAATATTATCGTTAAAATACTAGAAAAAAATGTAAACAAAATGTATGTATTATATCTAAAATTATAAAAAAAAAACCAGACATTGGGTAAATGTTATTCGCACAATTTTTTATACAATCCACACGTGTTATTTGATAACTCATCAATGATGTTTCCGCAATGAACTCCTGTTTTTTTTAGTACGTATAATTTATATAATTTATAGTTAATTTCGATATAGAAGTTATGTTCAATGTTTCAGTACTATTTTTTGTATCTTATATACTTTTAATATTTCCGATTTTTTCAATATTCCGTTTTATAAATTTAAAATTAAAAAAAAAAATGTGAATAGAAATTATAAATACTAACATATTATGTAAATAGTCTATGATTTCAGGTACATTTCCCGTTGAATGCCACTACTGGGGGGTAGCTACTCGCCTAAAGCATTTAAGCTCATAATATTTATACCTTGTCACCCATATGCTTATTGTAAACTAGTTAACTGTTTTACAGATTATATATATTCTATTAAATGTTAAAAAAAAATTTAAAAATATCGTTTATCAGCGTGTATTGATCTCAAATTGGTACACCGATATTATCGTCAATAGTTTGAGAATTTACCTGATCGTAAAACCTTTTTCGAGGTGTTTTCGGAAGTAATTAGAACAGTAAAACAGTCTACTCATCAAATACTGCCTCCCATAGCATACTCTTAGATTATCGATAGTTTTACGACTTTTACGTGTACTATCGATTATTATATCGGTTTCCGCAATGTTCAAAAATATTATTTTAAGATAAACAGTATTTCCCAGACAGATTAGTTTGTCAAATGCAACAATCTTATTGATCACTGATTATCAGTTAAAGATTACTTCATCATCGGCAGTTCAACACGGTCAGTTTTCTTCGTGTACAATTATACATAAACTTAAGTTTTTGACTGTATAATAAAATTATATTTTATCTAAATTATTTTATGTATTGATTTTTTATTATTATTAATTATTACTGTTGAGTCGGTTTATTTACTAAAATATTATAACTATTTATTAACATTTATTATTTTATCAGTTTGTTTAATACGTCTATTAGTTTAAGCCTTATACTATAAGGTATAATATCTAAATAGATTAATTATAGCTATAATTCTGGAGGCAATTCGATGGTCATATGGTAGGCGATTTTTGAGCGCCCCTGTATTTGCATCGAGTACTGGTAATTCAACGTTCCAACTTACTATATACCATGTAGTTTGTTTTATTTAATACTAAAATGGATAAACGATATTTCATAGTTTTTGTATTAATTATAGGTTTATATTGTATAGTCGTGTATAGAAATTAAATGTCAATAATAATATTATTATTCCGGTAGTTTTTCACGTTTTTTTTTTTTTATTTGGTGGATTGGTGTTATGTGGGTATAACATTGTATCGGTTCGATAATTTGGGTGAATCAATAATATCATGTACAAGGATAATTATATCATCATTTATTAATATATAATAGGTATACATGCAGAAATTCAGAACGATTCACTAATTATGCTCACCAGTATTTTTTCTTTATTAATGATTTTATACGAATTCATATTTTTAAGTAGGTACCTATACTCAAGAATCACATTTCCTCATACTTAGATTTTTTATATCATATAAAAACAAACTTCTTTTTTTTCTACAAAAGAATCAGCCTATTCAGTCTTTTTTGTAAATTATTAATCAGATGACTTTTCTAAAATTCTAATGTATCTATCTAAATAATAGTTTTCGAGTTAATTAACTTTGTGTATACCAATAATAATAGGTCAACAATAATGGGTTTGAAAAATGTAAAAGCTATGAGTATTTGAACATTTTGGTAATTAATATTAATGATCATACATTTTATAATTTGTTAAACTTATCCGAGTATAATAAAAACTAAATCCAATATCACATTTATTTTATATTTTTGTAAAACTATTTTTAAGGACCATTATCTTCAATACCTATATATTATCATACGTTTTAATAATTCAGAAACTGACTTGTTTGAGTTTTGATTTAAATCCATTATTCATTTATATTTAACGATTAAATGGATAAGAGCTTTTAGTTTTTGTATTATTATTAAACTATATGTACATGATTTATAAATACACATAGGCATTATATACATAATATATTATTATATAAATTACTAGTAGGTAGACATCTGTATCTTAGATGTATGTTTCACATTAACACATACATTTTTAAATTATGCGACTTTCGTTATACATTTATATATCATCTACAGGTGTATTATACACCGTCCAACGAAAATATACACTAATTTATTTAAGTTTGTATACCTACTAAACGATTCAATTACCATTTATTTATTAATTACCTTACTTATTATGTTAAATTATCAAATTTCTTTCATTGCCTCTTGTTTTAATACATTATTATGTTAACAAATAATAAACCATGGCCAGACACTGTAATTTGCCAATGACAAATTACGTAATGCTCTTGTTATGTTTTAAAGATGTCGGGAAAAAATAATACAATAAAATATAAAAATTTATAATATATTATTCTAGAATCCATTATTATGGACTGTTTATTAAGCTATAAATAAACGCGAGCATCAGCGAACCTATATTATACCGTTGACATAGGCGCAATTAAACCTAAAATTCAGAGAATACTAAAATTGTTAACAGCCAACAAATACCCATCTAACAAATTAATTATTCTCATCTCACCCATTTGAAAAATATTTAAATTAGATAAGATGACTAAAGTAACTTTTTTTTATTTTTTTATAATATTTTATAATAAGTTTATAGATATTTACTTTTTTTTGTATCTTTAAAAGCTAATAATATTATGTGAATTATTTTGAATAATACAATATATTATTAAATAACAGTAATAACTTAATAACAAATATAATGTGTATTATAATTTATTTCTAAACTACCTATTTTCCTTGTTTTTATAGTGTTATTATCGAAAACTAACTAATATGAAGTTATTTTTGAATAATTGTACATTGATAATATTAACTGTGGTAATTATTATTTTTATCAAACCGTTTTATAATTTATTAATCTAAAGTAAAATATTTAAAAATACAAATGTTGAAATAATGAATTTGAACAATCAAAAAATACATATTATATTATTATTATAATTATATACTATATTATATTATATACATATTCGTATTACAGTTTGAAGTGTTGAATAAGTTGTTCAATCTATGTTTATAAAGGTTAATGTTCATAATATTCAGTTTATGGTATGTACATAGACTTAATATAGTATAATATAGTAATGTATGCATAATACATTTTCAATGATATTACATAAAAAATTAAAACAAATGTGTCGTCTTCGTATGGAATATAATATATTAAGTAAATCAATTAATGTTATTTATTAGTTTATTTCTTTGCGTTATTAGATAGGTATATTACACAACATTTTTCAAATATAGCAATAGTTTAATGAATTTATGATATTAGATGTATGGTCAATAGTTATTATAAAATTGTCATGTTAATTCTTTAAATCCGTTTAAAGTGAAATATTTTTTTTATACATAAATCGAAACATAATTGTGGATAATTTGATGTCCATTAAAAGATCGCCTATTTTTTTCAAATCGACTGTAATTGCCATCAATTGATCCTTTAAATTGTTTAGAAGCTTCGAGGGACTCATGCGTTTCAGCATCTCATTTTTGTAAGAAACCAGCAGTCCTGTGATTTTCTCAACTAATCCGCTTTGATCGGATTTGATGTAGGCATCAATAAAGGCATTGATTCCTTCGTCGATTTTTGATTTTGTTAAATTCTTGTAGTGGATACCGGTCATGCTCACCTAAGCAACGGACATAAAACATTACGGTACAATATATTATACTACGCAATCATTACAACACCCATAATATAATGTATAATATATAAATTACATATTAGGCAACTAGCAAGGTAAAGTAGCTCAGGGATGGAATGAATCTTCTTATTTTAATAGAGAGTTCACTGTTTGGTAGTTTTATATAGAATCTTAAACAACGGTTTAAATTATTATTATTATTATTATTTATTTATCAAATATTATATTACAATTTAAAATATATAAACTTAAAATTTAAAAGTTTATTTGAGCAATTCGTACGTTGAAAATTGATAAATCAATAAATTGATTTTGATGCGGTCAGATAAAAATGTGTATTAATTAAAAAGATGAAATTAAATTGAGATCAGAATCTAGACGTCAAGAAGATAGTATAGAGATTTTAAGTGAGATTTTTAAATTTATTTTTTATTTTTAGAACTTCTAGTAACAACTATGGAAGTACTTTAAGTGAGTTAAGGATGAGGAAATATTCACGAGGAGGATATTTAATTTTGGGATTGTGGATTACATAAAATAATAATTTATTCTGAACTTGCTCGATTTTCGTGTTTCTGTTGATGGAATCCTAAAATGTCTAGAGCTTTACCAATGGTAATATTTATGAAATGTTCAAAGTACAAAGAAGAAGTTAAGTTGAATTATACGTATTTGATGTAGTCAATCTAGTGGAGTAATATATCATGAAGAGAATACAAATAATACAATGAAGATTGACTCTAGAAAAAGATCACATTACATTTGTAAATATTAATAATTTATTTTGAGTCAAATTAATTTTCTAGTGTAGTAAATGAAGAGGGCTTAAATTGCTTCTTTAATGAACACCAGCTAAAACAAGGTGAGACTTAGAAACAAAATTACTATCTATACTAGTAACTACAGTGTGAGATTTCAACTAAGAAAAAATATTTTTGATACCAAATGCCTCGATGTTATAATAATAAATATATATATACATTATATATTATCTAAATTATATACATTATATCAGTATACTGATTATTACCAAAACGCTTTCCAAGGATACGTCTAATGTTTTGTTTCTGTTGCTGAGCCGACAATCTCCTTCCGAAAAGATAACCATGTTACAGTCCAAAAACGTCTCGACATTAATATACAACGTATTAACAGCAATGCTAGAATGATATACAAAATTAAAAATGTTTAACATATAAATTATGATTTATGATGTATGAGTGTATTCTGATAAATAGTGAAAATATGTAAGTAACGTATGTGCGTTTGGTTACTATCGAGATTTACGATGCATGATTTGTAAATAAATATAATATATTATACATAATACGTAATAACTAATAAGTATACCAAAATGCGTATAATATATTATGAAAAACTATCATTATTTTCATATATAGTGAATGTACAGACTGGAAAAAAACAGTGGACCTTTCTACTGTGAAGTAGGTAAATTTTGAGTGTATTTAATTAATTAACTAATTTTTGCCAAAGATCAATCATATATGTTGTAAGTAACCTTACACATAAATAATTAATTTTTTTCAAAATCTAACTAGCATTAAAAATACTAAAATTCATATTTACAAATTCTTGAATTTTTTAATACTGGAGTGATTTTTGGAGATAAAAATTTATCTAGATACTTTTTAAATAATAGCCCCTTCCCTCTTTTGAGCTGTAAATTAATTGGCAGATATTTTTTCTGAATATTGTTGACGTATCAAAATCAAAATTTTAGTGAGTAGTGTTTGAGCTATTTAACTTGTGTATAAGGATAGTAGCTCCCAATAATGGGTTTAGAAGAATAAAGCAGTGGTAATATTTTTTAGAAATATTTTCATGGTTTTGACGAGTTTTTTTACAATTTGAATTTATATTTTTAAAAATAAGCTATTAATATTTATTTATAAATAGCTATTAAGTAAAATTAAAATAACTTAAAGGAATCTTCGGAATCTTGTATTCAATATTCGAGATTTTTTACTTGTAAACGACAATTTAATAAATTGAAAATGAATAACTAATAAAAGTCAAAAATTTCAAATATCTATAAATAACTCAAAAATATTCAAAATATTTTGAAAATTATACTAGGCTAGTAAATTTTATTATGAAAATTTGGTGAAAATATTAATTGTTACAATATAGTTATTCATTTTTCGATATTTTTTTTGTTTTTCTAATTATTTTGAAAATTACTGAAAATTCTTCTTAAGTATCAACTAAATCAAATTTGATGCCAGAAACTACTATTTAAAATAAATATCGAAGTATTATTTCTACAAAAAAAGAGTCTACAAACACACACAAAAAAAAATTAAAAATATACATTATTGTCTAAATATAACAACTAAACTAGGGTGAAAATTTTTTTTGTTCTTATATGTTTTATTATCTATACCACAAGACAATATCATATTTTAACTGTTGATAATTATCTAAAATAGATTTCAATATTTCTACAGCTAAATTATACTTATTGATGTTTTTTTTTATCTATATTTTTTAAAAATTAAATCTATATTATAAAATATAAATTAATAATTACCAATTCGATTTTGTATCGGTAGTTTAACACTAAACGTAGTATGTTCTAGAACAATCTTATAAGTCTTATTGTTGACGATTTTAGCTATTTAGAATTTAGATTCTTTGAGAAAATCGTGATAAAAGGTAAAATATTGGTATTTGGTTTTACAATTTATTATTATTTGGACCAACAATTATATGCTTTAAAAACAGGCATAGGTACTTAGATTATGAAACAAATGTTGGTATAAACTAGCTATTTTTTGGACCAATCAATAAAAATATACAAATCCATACAAGTGTTTGCCTTAATTATTATCTTTTGTTTTTCATAAAAACATAAAACTTACGTCATGTTACCGGCACCAATAACGGGAGAATTGTCGACAATCCCCTTCAATGTATAGTCGGTTTTAATTGCCAATGCCGGTATGGTGACTTTAAATTGAGTTGACATGGTGCACACATCAAGATCACATTTTTGTATCATTACATTTTCCAAACCTTCCAATAAGATATTTTTTATTTTAAATTCTGAAATACTGTAAAAATACTTAAATTGTTATTCTACGTGATACTCTAATCAGAGATGGATTTACACAATTGCCGCCCCCCTAGGCAAATTTTATTTTGCCGTCCCATCAAATGTATCAATGAGAAAACGTATTTTGAAGTACTTATTAAACATAAGTTACATAACTACTAAAAAAATAAAATATAAAGACTGATATTAAACAATAACTATAAGCTATGTTCATAAACTGCAGTTCTAGCCAAGAAAATAGTATACCAATATAATATTTTTTAAATATAATCTATTACTATTTTTTTTTAAATAAATTTACCGCCCTAGGAAACTGATTACTTTGCCTGACGCTAAATCCACCATTGACTCCAATAGTCAAATTGTAAATCGAAAACATATATACAACGAGTATTAAATACCAGCTGTTATTAGGTATATGCAATTTTAGAATATAGATCTACGAAACTAAAGTCGCTAGTATATGTTAATTATTGTAAAAATATTGATTAAAATAAATACACACAATTTAACTTTGTCTTTATACTTTTGGAAGTTTTAGAAGTGACTTAATGCTGTGATTTAATTTGTAGAACGCGTGATCAATATAATCGAATATTAATACTATTATTCTGTGATATACAATGTAGATATAATATACAATAAATATAATCACGATCCGGTTAAATAAAATTCATAGTATTATCTGGTTTTCGAAAATGATTGATTAAATATATATGTATACTGTATAGGTATTGAATAGGTACATAGATTTTGTATTATATTGAATAGGTACTCGCCTCATTCCGTTCGTTTCTGACTGATTGAAGACTGGCAATTCAGGAATGTGTATGTGTGCTAAAGATGTCTGTTGATCGGAAATCATAACTTCCAACAGTGACTTCAAGGATTTGTTCAGTATTCTCGAATACATTGTTTGCCCTGAGTTGCATATTCCTTTTAAAATTGCCATATCTATTTTGTATCATATCGGGGAAAAAACAAACACAGAATAATTAGTTTATCGGAGAAAAGTGTACTCAGCACATTATACACGCTTAATAATGGTCGAATAATAAAATTAAGCATACAATATATGACGAACTCAGAATCATTATAATATCACCTATATTAATATAGGAATAAAATATAGATACACTTTGTGCATCACTATATTGATAATTTCAACCATTTTTGTAGACATGGTTGTGCTTGATTCGATATTTAGGTAATGCAACATCGTCCATTTAGTAGTAATGTAAAGCTAAAAGTATCATGGTTCATGGTTGATAAATCATTTGCGTACCCGCATATATTATTTATTAACAGAACCGGAAATGATTATGAATAGCAAGTTATTTTGAACCTTCGAGCTTGAAATTTGACGGTCATAATAATAGTAATATTCAATTTTTGAATATTCAGTCGAACAAGATTAAAAAATTAAAATGTACGGTGAGTAGATGACTCGTAATTACAACCATTCTATTTATCCATGGATTTTTATTGAAATATTTTTAAGTATTTTAATCATGACTATTATTTAAAATTTAATTGAATAAGAGCTGATTTTTTAAATTAAGTTTTAATTCTAGTTAGTTAACCATTAATTTTTTTTTAAGTGCTTATAAAATACTGTACCGTTTTTAAATAATACATCGTAGTTTAGTTAGTTAATTGAAGATTAATCCAAAATCAATATACTTTTAAAAATGGTTATTTCGTAATAAACAAATAGTATCTGTTAATATCAATAAATAATAATTTTATTATAAACTGATTACCATTTACCGGCGCACTTCGATATAATGTATTTTATATAAAACCGATTGTTTAAACTAATTAAATATGTAATGAATAGAATAGTTATTTAGTTATCATAACTAATTTAAAATAAATAAAAAAAAACTCGAAGAGGAAAAGATCCAAAAATGTCTGTATCATTCAAAAGCAAATTTTGCATTAGAGCAATAATAAAAAAAATAAATTCCTGACACAAAACATTCAAATCTATAAGTTGAAAAAATAAAGAAAGAGCTAACAGGAAATAAATAGTTGTAGAATATATAATAGCTAAACTACTGGCTGTTTATGTACTAGATAGGTATTATTAATAAAGCGGAGAGATGGAAACAACTTGAAGAATATGATGTATGGAAATATTAAGAAATCAATAAGATCCCTAAAATCGGCACTATTTGTGGTTGGTGGAGGACCAATACATGTACATGAATCATCAACAGATTACTTAGCTGAATTATTCAGAACTATACAAGTTTTGGTAGAATAAAGTATCCCATACAAATAATACTTCAATGTTATTGGCTATATTAGTATTATACGTGTACACTTAATGACATAAAAAAAACTTAAAGCTATTTAAGTAACATACTAGTTAATTAAAAAAAAAAAAAAAAACATTAAATCAATTTAAGATTAATAATTATTAATTTTTATTTATTTAAATTATATTAAAAATCATTGATATAGGATATTTATTCCCCGTATACTAAATCCTACGACAGTGTTTTCAGGAATTATTATTGTTTAACAAGATGTTTTATTTTTACTAAAGAACATTTATTTTACTTAATATTTAAAAAAAAATGTTGAAACTTATGCCAATCAATTAGAATTTTCTTATTAATAATTTACTGTAATAAACTCACATTTAAATATATTAATTTATCGCAGAGATACAAATACTAATTAGTGAAAAAAAAAAAGGTGATACGAAACTTTAGAATTGGCATTGAATTGGCTCCCAATATAATTTTCAACAAGTGATTCTTAAAATTTAAAAACTTTAAAAATACGCAACTTAAATATTTTTAGTGACACAGTGCCGAATAACTGCTTGCAATTATTTAATCGTTAATTCGATAACTAAAAGGTAAAAGTTATAATTAAATTAGAAATTTGTTAGCTAAATCATTCAATACATTTAATATAAATCATTAATTACTCATAATTAATAATTATAGTTTCAAAATATACTTCCAATTATAATAAATTCTTAAACTATTATTTGAGTTGTATAAATAGGTACGTACTAAATGATTTTTGATTGGCCTGCAGTCTGTTGATAGCCATCAAAGCTTTAGAAGAATAATTAATCATATCTTCTATTGCCATGGTAGTATAATTGGTGGGCAATTCACTGAGTCTGTGATTCTCTGAATCGGAAGACTTAACGACTGACATCACGTTTTTTGACAGCGTTTGTGTACACGAAACGACCAACACGTGAACGAGAACGCACGTAAAAATTGCTTTTAACATCATATTAGTTTTTCTTCTAAAAAAATACAATTTTTTTTTTAATCCATACGTTTTTATAGTACCGTGGTAATATCGTTGGCTGTAGTATTATATAAATAGGTATATATTTGTTTTCGCCCCGGAATTAGAACTATCGTCGTTCTTAATATTTCGATATGCTCATTCGGCGGAGGTGCAAGATTTATAAACACGCATTAGACAATATATTATGATAATATTGAGTCTTATATTATTGTATTATAATTTTCTTTACGATAAAATGTGTACACTCGTGTTAGACTAGAATAAAAACAATGTTGATTTAGAAAGTCATAAGTTTACAACAGTTTGCGCCACCTCTGAATTTAATATTATGTCACATCATGTTTAACTGTACCTGCAGAATTAAAATGATGCGTGCAAAAATCTCCAACAATATTTAATCTCTTTTGATTTTTCAACTGGAATTTTTCTCTTTAATTAGAGAATTATTCAAGCTTTCCACAATACTTAGGTTAATTATCAGAGCACTCTGATTTGTCTCAAACCAATCCCTAAAATCTATGGACCTAAAAATCCGTTCAATGAAACTGTTATTATTTTCTTACTAATTCTCCCGTGCAAAACTTAATTCCCGATCAACCAAAAATCTGATTTATATCACTTCCAGGGAACCCTGCTAAGTTTTAGATGACTAAAATGAAACTAACTGATACTGTATGACGAGAATAATTATTAAATAATTTAAATTCTTCACATGTCCCAACAGTGAGACTTCCTTTTATATTTCTATCACTATTATTCATTCATTGCAAACAATTATTAACTATTATTTTATTTATCGCAAATTTTCATTATTGATTTAGTTAAAGTTAAAAAATTAAAAATTATGGGATGTATACATTCATTCATAACTTATAAATATATAATAATAATATTAAAATTGACGATATAATGATGTTACCTGGTGTACAGACGGGCGATGATGAATAATGAAGTGTATTTGGTCAGTGTATAGGTTAGGCGTGATCGAGTGTTTTGATGGATTTGCTGTAAACATTAAACTTCTTTAATGTCAGCTCTTATATATCATGTTTTCCGAGCCAAATTAATTCGTTAAAAAGAAATTAAAAAAAAGTTCACGATAAAAGTAATAGGTAATAGGATTACACAAATATAATATAAAGAGTAGATAGTGCTTAGTGCCGATAATAAAACGGTAAATTTTTAACAGTGACATTTTATCCCCGAACATTAAAAATGTATATTAATTATTGTACAAAAGTATTATGTACTTAAATATACCTATCCTTATAATACACAGGTGTACATGTATAGTGATAATATCATTATTGATTTATTGAACGCAACTTAATTATATAGCAAATAACTACTATATTAAACACAATTTATTATAACGTTTGTTCATAATAAATTTCATTATTTTTCTTTTTAGCTGCTTGAAATACAATATGTTTATGGATAGGTTGACATTGACTCAAGCTTAACCTTTTAGGTTTTTTGTAGTTTCATATCGTGGTTTGAAATCATTTTTATTCCTGTAATTTTTTTAAATCATAATAATAAATGTCATTCGTTGAAAAGTCTAAAAAAATAATAAACCAAATAATTAAAAATTTTATAATAAAAATATGTATTTACGGTACAGTATTATTCATAATACAATTAGTATTTACTATAGTAATACAAATTTTGAAATGTCGATTATACTAACACAGATTTATATAAAAAAAAAATGATTACCTACTCGAATCTGTATTTAAAATATATATATATATATACCTATTATTATAGGTATTATTTGAAAGTATTGCCTAGTATACTTCATATTATATTCAAATTTTTTGGAAAATTTATATATATTTTTTATTGGTGCATTTATGTTGACATTTTATTGCGTCCCAACAACTCACGACAGAATACTAGACATATATGGGCATAAAATCTGAAATCTACATATGCAGTTGTAGGTATTCTGGTATTAACGGGTATATTATTATTACAAGTATTATAATAATGTAAATAATATACCGACAAAAACTTTAAATAAGAAATAATAGAAAACATACAACTTAACTTATTCTTCGGTAATATTGTATAGTCTGATAAGGAACACAAAAACAGAAACTTTCTTATGATAAAACTCCTGTTTTATTCGTTAAAATTAAATACCTTCATGATAAATTATGTAAATCCAAGACCAGATTAATTAGATAGTGGGTTTTTTCTCTCAAACACAAGTTTTATGAAAGATCTATGTGATTTTTACGATAATTATAGTGGTAGATCAATGTAGTATTATTACAGCATAATGTATATTTTACTTATATATGTGTACTACTATACCTATATAAATTGTAATATATGTATTAAAATCAGCCGTGGGAAGTAATATGTCTGAATCTGATCTTGTGTACATGGTTGATTTACAATTATTATTGTTTATTGTATACACTGTACAAATATAAAGTATATCAAGGCGTTCGAAGTTTGAAGAGTACATTTTATATTTTGGAATATTTTGCATTTTGTTTGAAAAAAACGTATATTTACATTATACTGTACGCTACTATTTTGTGTATTTTTTGAATATTTAAATATTTATGGTTTTGAACTTTGAATTGGTACATTAAGTTTAAAATTGTTTTCAATGGTGTATTTTTAAGTATATTGTATGATAATTTAAAAAAACACGTAAGTATTTGTTTTAATTGCAAAACTATTTTGTATAACATAATATTACGATAACACATTAAAATTCAATTTAAAAATAAAAAAGAACAGAGATTTATCGTTATATTAAATTACTGATTTTAGTGATTTTCATTGAGAATAAATTCAATTGAGAAAATTTTTTTTCATTTTTATTTATATTGTCTTAATGCATGAATGTGTAAAAAATATGTGTGCAGGTGAAGGTATTAAAAGTGTTTTTATTAGACTGATTATTTTTACGTTATTTCAAATAAAAGAATAATGAAATGGTTTAATTATAATTTATAAATTATAATAATTACCACGTAAGTAAGCAATATTTTAGTTAGCTAACAGTTAACGACTCAATCCTATAAAATTCATACTTTAATACATTGTTTATAGTATTTTTACTATGTGTTTTACCGTATATATAAATAAATAATGCAGCTGATAATCAACTGTTTATTGATTATAAATACTTCTTATAATGAATTGTAGGTATTATAGTTATGTAAAAGTTTAAAGATTAAGACAATATAAGTACTATTAATTATAAATACTTATATCACCTATTTATCGTGGAAACACACGAAATTATAAAATTAAATAAAATACAAATTACAAAAAAATGAAAAAAATAAACATACATAATAAAAATGTGGGATTCAAATAGTTCTCGAAAAAATATTATCTAAAATAATATATTTATTAATTTTGGTTGAAACTGGAAATAATTTTGGCGGTAAACAGACACGGTGTAACGATCGAGGATAACTTTGTCGGAAAATGGAAATCCCCTTAAAAAACAACAACAGAATACCTATTACCTATACAGATGAGTTATTAGTATGATTTATGCAAAGAAAGTTATGAATATGTTGACTTTTTTAAGATTAACTTCATATTAAGTTAATGTAAAAAACATTAGTATACTATACTTGATTAAGACAGTCACACAAAATATAATGTGTTATTTAAAAAACATTGCATGTTCTAACGAAATGGTAATAAATGACTTAAGTCCACGCATAATAAATTATTTATTATTTATACTCCAACTTAATATATTTTACATATTGCACTATTAATTTTTTTCGCGAATAAAATGCAAAATAATGAATCAAAGTAAACTCAGTTATGTTATTAGAAAAACAATTGTATGTTAGTGGATAATTATAAGCGAATGCATAAGCTCAGTAAATTTTAATTAACTATATGTATACACCTACGCAATCTTTACTGTTAAAATGTTAAAATTTGACACATTATTTTTACTTATTATATCTACAAAATACATTTATTTTGATATTTGATCCCATTCACTCAATAATAAAAGATGGATTGTAGTAATTGAAATTATGAGATAATTGACAGATATTTTCCCACAAAGTTCAAACGATACCGAATTGTTGAAAAAAAAAATAAAATTTATTTATAAAAAAAAAAATAAGATAGTTGAAAACACGTATAATAAAAAGCAATTTATTACTTTATGAAAGTTGATTGAATTTATAAATAACGAAAAAAAGGTTAGGTTAGGTTAGGTTATTTGGTAATTGCTCTGCTATATCTTGTGTAGTAGGTGTCGAGTGTACCTCATCACAAAATTATAAATTAACGGACATCATCGTAGAATAGATATGCTCAGAATCTAAAATATTTGACTAACAACTTCAGGTCTAATTTATGCAAAAATAGCTGGGATTATTATTTTAAATACGTCGTTTTTTCTGCATCTATTTTTCCTTTTTAACTTTCTTGATAACTTCGTGTGCAATACGCCGTGTATTGCTGGGAAATTCAAAAAACGTACTGTTATGAGATTTTACTTTATGTAAATTCTACGGACTGTATTAATTTTTCAAACCCTTGAATTCTAAATATGTTTATGAAATTTTTCAATTATTTATGCTAATCTAAAAATTAAATAAATATTATATTCGACATATAATACAAAAGTAAATAGTAAATATATTATTCCCTTACTCCGATTTTTGAAATCTGAAACGAATAATATCTTTATTGTAATAATCAATAAGCGTATACACTATTATAGGAGAACAGAGACACTTAAAAATTATTTTTATGGTTCATTATCCTTTAATGAACCTATAATTCTCGCACATTTATGACGTAGCAAAAAACCGTACACGGTTGGATGGTTGATTTGTCGTAAAACTATATGGCCGTATTATAAAAGAAAAAAATAATATTTCTGTTTTCACTGACTTTTTTTATCGTCATAACTTATGACTTATAAGTATATTCGACGTAAGTTTAAAGTAAGTATAATAAATAATAAAACTTTTTGCGTTTGTTATTTTTTTTTGTAGAGACTTTATAAAGGTTATACCTTGTAATTATCTACCAGCACTTTTTCCTAGGATAAAAATGGTAATATATGTTAAGAAAATAAATCCTATAAGGACTACTACGGTTTCATAATTCATTAGTGTAATAGATGTTTTCGACATAAATACATTCAATTATTTATGATCGATCAGCGTAAACTTGTTTTTGCTGTATTTTTCGCGCAAGGGACAAAGATAATAAACCTCAGTGTTTCATCATTTTAATAAATAATTAAATTCTTCTTCAGTTATATGTTGGTGGTTAAAGTGGTGATATGTCATGATCTTTTTTACTGTCAAAGCTGTTTGGTTTATACTAAGAAATTTAGTATATTAAGATTAATACTAATTAATAATTATTATGTAACTTATGATGTAGATATAATGCAGTTGTCTGGTTTGTTAATTGTGATTGTTTTTTATATTTTTTAGTTATTGAATAAATTCTCTGCAGTGTTTTTAAATCTAAGATATTATATTTTGATATATGACGGAGATTATCATTATAATAAATTTATTTATTTGGAAGTGTTTTAACTATTTTATACATAATAATAATACATTGTACCTATTGCATTTAAAAAAATAAACAAGGGGGAAAGCATGGGTACCGTTCTGCTGTATGATAGGTGTCAAGTGGGTCACTATGATGGATATGTTAAATTTGAATTTATTAATAAATCATCATTATTGTATACGAACAACGATTTTAAGCGGAGACGGTCTATCAGCCTATATTACTATAAGTATATTTTATGTTATGTTCTATGACAGTGGTCGACAACCTTTTTGGATTCACCGTCTACATTCACAAATAAAAAAAAATTCGCAGGCCAAACAAAAATAAAAATTTAATATTCTTAAGTTATTTACTATGAAAAAAATACTATTTAAAACTTTAAAATAATCAAATGAATAAGAAAAAAAAATTATACTAAATTTTAAAATCTTAGATATAAAAATTTTTTTATGTATTTTTAACAATGATTTTAAAATTTTAGAAGATTTATCAAAGTTCTAAATTTAAACATTTATCGTGACTAACAATTGTTTGATATTTTTTAATAAGTAAATGAACAACTCATGAGATCAAATAATTGTAAATAAAACTTACACAAAAAAAAAAACATGTACTTTCACATAATGGTTGTTATTATAAGTCCTGTGGGGTAATGGGTTTACCTTATTTATAGATCACATATAACTATTTGATTGTAGCTAATTATTATAAATATATAGTTAGCGAATTACTTTGTTTGAACAAAAGTATAAATTGTATTTATCAACTATACGCGAAGAAGATGCAAAATTATATATTATAGTACTATACGGAATGGACGTTTCGTCAATTCTCCTAAAATATATGTAGATTAATAGGTAGGAATGTCCGATTTTCGAGGTAAAAGTAATTTGAGCTATAAGAACACACATAATATATTATATTACATTTTGATATCCTATCCGGCTCAGAAAATTCAATTAGTATGCCGTACGTACAAAAAGTAGGTACACATACGTATTCAATACAAACATAGCTATGGTTTTTGTGTTAGTACTTTTTTTTATTCGATTTAGGATTTTTTTTCCAACAGACAGCATATAATGCTTGTGTGTGTAATCTGTAATGGTGTGAAATATCATTATAGTATTTATATTTTAATATATATAAGATATATTATATATATCATAGAAGCATGTGTCATCTTACATCCGATCTATAGTATTATCACGAAGTTTCACCATATAGGTAATAGTTACAACTATTTTTGATTAGGTACTCAATAAAATATAAAAATATATTTATGCGGTAAAAAAATAAAAAAAATTGTGTAAATACATTTTAATTTTATTAATATTTAAATAATAACAAAAAATTAAACGTAAATTACACAAAATATTAAATATCAGAATCACGAAAAAAATTAGAACGAAGACATGATGCTGTGGACACAGCCAGCATGATTACTGCTGAAGGAAAAAGAGAGTCGCCGACTGCGTCGCGGTCCAGATAATATATTGTAATACGCTTACCGTAGATTTCGCACTGGCGGTGTTTTGTCGCTGTCGGCCACGTGTCTGCATCCGGCTTTTGTCCACAGAGTCACGCACCGTCTGAAAATCAAGTTCCCGCGGGTCCGGTGGCGCCGACGTCCGTGTTCTCATCTCCGATCGTCACTCGCCTCGTTCCAAAGTCTCCACCGTCGTCGTCGTCATTATTGTCCAAAAGGTCAAGCTCTTTTAAAATGAATCACATAATGTCAAAATTATTTCCTTCACAATAATTGTTTCAAATAAATAAAACTAAATATATATTTTGATATATAGATACAACAGACGTGCACGCGGCTCGAACCAACCAATTTGCTAGCCAAAACTGTTTTTACCTCAAGAAACTCGACCAACATGAGGCTATCACACGCGAGTCCTGCAGCGGTTTCGGTATCGGAGATTTCGATGGACGGCAGTTGTTCAGATGGGGCGTCTCCGCCAGCCGAAGACTCACAGACCAACCGCACCAGCTCCTCCATAACGTAAGCGATCACAGTTTCCACTGTCTCGTCTTCATGATCTGTGATGTTGTTGACAAATGGTGTTCAGTATGTCACCTACGATGGAATCGAGATCAAGGATATCATCGTGTAATATAGCTTTTTTGGTGACGTTATCTTCAATCGAGGAAACCATTTTGTTGTTGAATATTTTTTGCGTGCGTGCATTTGAAGTTTAGATAGGAAATCCGTCGTTTATTACAAACCAGCGAGTGCCTAACTGTAATATTTTTTTGGCCCAACACTGTCGACGCGGTCTTAACCCCAGGACATTACCACCAAAAATAATAAAAATATTATTATACGATATAATTAAAAACCGTCGAAAAAAACGTGATGTTTTATAGTTTTATATTCTGTAGTAAACACTTAAGTCCTACTGTCATACTGATAAATATATTATATGAATATATAAAATAAGAATTTCCGTATGTTCTACCTACTACGTATATGTTATACACTGTTATAACAATTATTTTGTGGATGTTTGTACAGTACAGTACACATTTACGATAAATAAATAATAAATAATATGTTACTGTTACACATAAAAGCTTATATTCCTGACAACAGTTGAATCGATACGCAAAGCCATTACGAAAAAAACCTTTTAGATATTTAAATTTGCAGTGCATATATCCCATGCTTATGGTGTAATGTGACATAAATGACTAAAACGGAATTAACGAAGTCGTCGCTTTATCCAAAAACGAAAAAATTATATAAATGCATTGACGAGTTTATTAATATTGTGTATTTATGTATTGGTGTGCTTAATTATTACAATATTACGTACGCAATTATTAGAAAGTACATGCAATTTACGGAGCAGCATATGCAACAAATGTCACACCATTTAAATTTTTTTTTTTAGTGCCGGTTGACTGCGAGCGCTGATAAAAAATTATCGATTAAGGCAACTATAAACCCATCAACAGTTTTTCAGTTATTGCAGCTCGTCATCAGGGATAAGATTGTATAACTATTAAAACCATACAAATATATGCCATCATATTATTAAGAATAATATTTAAATAAAAATGACAAAATATTCATAAAGAACAAACGATGAACGATAATGTTCAAGTTAGATCAACTTACTAACAATATAAATTAAAAACTTAATCTAAACAATTTGTTGCTATAGCAAAAATTCAAAATACATTTATATTTTATTTGTATCTAATACGTAAATGTCGTAATAGAAAACGTTAAAAGTGATAAATACGTGAATTTGACTAAAAACAAAAATATATAGCCGTACAACATAATATTTATAAAGATACGAAAAAATCAACAACTTACAGCTGTTTATTTTTGTTGTATTTTGTTATTGTAATAAAATTATAAATCGATTGTATTTGATACTGTGAAGTATCTGTAATAGATGGCAGCACATAATAGAGTCTAAGACACTTCCATGAGATTAGGTGAGCAACTGAAAAATATGCAGTGCAAAAAAGATCTATCATAAATTTAATTCATAAATTTACCAAACAGTAATAGTAATGGTGCACACAGCACATTCATATACTTGTGACGTACACATATTTACCGAAGCGTTACAACTCGCAACAACTCTTTTGTTAAACGTTTTTCTACGACGTTGCTCTTCAAAGGGTTAGTAAGATAAACATTATAATATTTTTTTTGCCGTTTAAATGAGATTTATGAAACAAACCATGCAAAAAATGTTAATGACTACTTTAAAACATCGTAAATTTGTTTATACATGTATATATAATATATATTATATACGGAATAACTCGTTGTTTATTTCATGACATCGGAAATATATCAAAATCTATGCGAAAAACGCAGTTAAAACCATAAAAGTATACTTCATGAAAGTATTTAGTGCTTGTGTACAATTATTAGTATTTTAGACACACGCGTATATATAAATATATATGAACATTTTACGTGGTATTATATAGTCATCTGACTGTGTTTTATTTATCGTGGAAATAATGTACAATATTTTAATGTTCCTATATTTCTTTCGCTTTAAATAATATTAGCACTCAAGTAATAAAGTACCTATTTAACTAATTAATAAAATATAAGTATAAGGTCATAAGCAAAATTTTTTGAATTTTTTTCTTTTGAGAGGCTGAAAAAAGGTATTCTAAAATGACTCCTATAGGTAGATGGAGGGTAGCTTTCTTCTTTAATTTATCTTCAACAGTTATTTAAATTTCGCAAGAATCTTACGTCATATTTTATTGCTTCACTGTCATTATTACATATTTTTTTTTTTGTACTCAGGCCTATCCCAATAGAAGGTATATGAATCTACAATAAAATAAATTACATACCGAATACAAAAGAATAAGGACATAACGCTAATTAAAATCAAAATTAAAATAACCTCTAACTATGTTTATATTTTGATTTTTTACGATATTTAAATTTCTCGGTTATATAATGAATTAATGATTATTTTAAAATTGTAACATATTACATGCTTAGTAGTTACCTACACAGAATGCTGTTCTCTTTAAATTTAAATGCCCTAATAATAATTCAATTCTTTATAATATTAAAACTAACAACAAATTTTGTTCTACTGAATGCAAATTTACTAAGTTGTACGTGATTGGAATAGAAAAAACAAATGCGAGGAAATCTTTAAATTAATTTTATACAATTTGAATTACAAATATTAGTTAATAGATAAATAACGAAAATATGTTTTATGTGCAATAATTGTGGTGTAATTGGTTTGGTTTTGACGATACTAACATAACCAATTCATGTTATATATTATTATATATAATATATTTTAAACATAAGTATGTGATAATATAAACAAACAATTCTATTTCTTATAAAAGTTCTTGAACTAACCTAACTGTGCTAACTTAATATAATCTTATCCAACCAAATGGTTATTATGGCCTAGGTACCCTCAGCGTTGTAAACAAAATAATTTGATAATGAATTCAAATGAATATAAACTATAATTCAAACATTTAATTACGAGGTATAATAAATTATTTGGTAAAAACCTTTTTAAAAGTCGATCAATATTACTAAGAGTGAAGAGTCAATAATTATTTTAGTTAAAGAACTAGTTTAGATATTATATTTGTATTATTTTTTGTCTCTGCGAACATGGAATAAAGTTTTTTTACTTCCATTTGTGATCATTAAATTACGATTACCAACTTCATCTGAATCGTTAAAAATATATTTATTGTAGAGGTCTATAATGGTATTTAATTTATTTTTTGAAAGTTTTTTGGAAAATTATAATGCAATAGTATAATATTTTTTTATTATTCACTCACCTGTTGCATTTTGGAATAATGGATGAGAAGAATACAAAATAAAATATTTGATAAATTCAAAATATGAAACTCTAAAATAAAAAAAAATAATTAAAACAATAATTCTAGGTTGCATGAATCACTAAACAATTTATGAATCAATAGCTAATAATCTCTAAAACATGATTTAATAATTTGTTATTGGTCCATTAAAGTAATCAATTTTTTATGCAACCTAGTTTAAGATACATATGTAATATTACTAATTTATAATCGGGGCCGGCGTCAGGGACGTCATTTTGGGTTTTTTCGGGTGTGCGAAGTATCAAGCAGGCCATTTTTCACCAGGCCATATAAAAATAGAAGTACTACGTAGATGTACATTATTCTGCTTCCAATTATTTCCATACATCATAGATATAATCAATACATTAACATAAATATTAAAAATCAATTTAAAAACTAAAATATACAATAAAAATGTATAGCACAATATTTGTGACTTTGTGTATAACCCAATGTAATTTAAAGTTGTAATCATGATTGACAGTATACCAGTATTGATAGATGTCAATATAAAAATCAAAATATTTAAAATAAAATTTAATTTAAATCATATAAATAATCGTGCATTATTTCATCAGGGCTGCAGGCTAATTGGAACTTTTTAAAAGTAAGGGGTGCAACCGCACACCCTGATCCTCCCAAATGACGTCCCTGGCTGGCGCTAGCAAATATTGATTGGGGTGGGGGATAATTCAATAATTAGAATAATCTATTTGATTATGTTATTTTAAAACTAGAGTAAATTTATATATTGTAAAATGTAAAGATACAATTATTACTCGGGCATATTGGAAAATTTTATTGATATTTAAATTTTGAAGAAAGTTAGTATTTTAAAATTATAATTTTTTTGCAGATTTCAAATTAACATAACTTGCTTTATGTTTAAAATATCAATAAAACACTCCGAAATTCTCTAGATAATAATCTTAACTTATTTTTAAATTGTACACTAATTTGTATATACATAATTGATCAATTTACTGTAATTTTAAAAATAATAGAGTGAAATATATAATGAACTCAACATTTTATAATATATGTCTTACGCGTCTGTAAAACAGAGTCAACACTCAGCACATGCCATTAAGACTAAGACTAAAAATATAAAAACAGTACCTTTTTATTATATTATGTAAATTAATGTAATTTAAATATAATTTGTATTATAGCTACAATGAACATTTGTATTTACATTACAAATTAGTAATTACCCTGTAAGTTATAATCGTGGGTGATACAATTGCGATTATTTATCCACACTTTCAAAACACATTCACCATTTCTGCTATCTATAAATGTTTGACAAACACTTGTAATGTCGAAACTATTGGTTACCGTGATGGCAAGAATGTTTTAATTGTGCGAACTGTTAGTCGCTATTGTATCATCCATTATTACTCGCATAGAACAATACCAAGTTTTGTGTCCTACAACTCCTATCGCCATTTGATAGAATCATTGTAGGTAATTGGATTAGCCTAGATTTGATTCTGGCATGGAGTTATCTGTCTTCAGAACCGTTTCATCAAATTCTTTTTCGTCCATCACTACCAGATTATTTGTGTTTATTTCAATATCCGGTACATATGTCTTCGCATGGTAATGAAATAATTTTATTCTCTTCCAGAATAAAATTTATTGGGCTTAAAACTTCACCGTTACATTCTATACTTAGTTGGACGTTTTTAATTGCTGTTATGTTTATTTCAATTCCTGGTACATACTGAATGTCTGTACTTAGTAATAAAATATTTTTATTTTCTTCCAGAATGACAATATTTTTGTCTATAACGTGTACATCCTGTTCCATCATATCATGCATATCCTTTAAAACAATATTACGATTGAATTAATTCATTAATTAATTTATAGGATTAATCTTTTTTTAGTAGGGGTCCATTCTATTGCTTTACCTTATTTCTGTTACGTAGGGCGTTACCACAAATATTTATTATATTTTACAATATTATTTATTATACTAAAAAATGATAAATATTATCTTGCATTATATTTTATACGTGTTGACTGTTAAGTGTTGTTGTTTTTTTTTAACTATAAATTTACTGATCAGCTATAAACGTATATTTAATATTTTAATGTAAAAAACTCTTCGGCTATTTGAATACCGGCCAACTTTTCCGTCAAAAACTACACATTTAACTTCAATCAGTTTAATCATTGTATTGAAGCGATAAGACTTCTGAAAATGTATATGAATTCGACATGAAGTCTATTTAAAATCGATTGGACTACATTTTTTAATTTTGACCTTAAAATTCCACAAATTTGATTTAAATTGTTTGAAAAATACTAAATTTTGTAGCATTGTTAAACAAAAAACAAATATTATTAAATTAAACTGAAAGAGTGGCCCCACTGATCTTAAGTATACTTATCGCTGAATTAAAATTAATTTTCAGAAGTTTTATCCCACCAATACAACGAGTCCGATCGTTTGATGAAAAATTAGTAGTTTTTGACGAAAAAATTGTACGAATCCTGATTCCTGAACAGTAATTGTTTTAACTGATTTGTGCATGTATGTATATGAGAGTCACCCTCGCTGGTTTTTCTACGAATAAGTTACGCGCTCTCCGATAATGCGATATCCAATTTTATTCATAAATAGTGTTCATCTTTATTATAACCATAAACGTATAAACGTATAACCATTATAAACAATTTATTATTGTGTATGAACTGAATTAATGCAAGACATTATAAAATATGATTCTGTGGTCAACGAAAGTCAACGTTATTCACCAAATAAACAGCAACAAATATCAAAAAATAAAAATCTATATCATTAATAAATATCATTTTACAAAAAAAAATAAAAAAAATATAGTACTTATAGATAATGTTCAGTAATTGTATCTAAATTGTTATTAAGAACATAGAATAATGCATTATTTTTTGTTGATTTGTGTAGCAATCGCTCAAAATATACGTTATTCCATAAAAACTTCCGCCATATCCTTCAAAAGACAAAAACGCATACGTAAAACTTTTCTTTCTTTATCCTTCTCTTTACATACATACAATTTCATATCACTTCCACACTTATAAATATAAACTGTAATATCGCACAATAACTGACGTACTAAGTGACCGAGTCCATACTTTTACAAAATGTCAAATAATTTTTATTGAAAGTCACAAAGTATAAGTCCATAAAGAATAAAGATAAGGGGATAAATTGAAAAATTAAATTTATTTATACCATAGTTGTCTCCGTTAGCTCTAATACTTCTGATTTACTCTTCTCTTTTGATTGTATGAAGTTTTTTAGGCACTCGCGATGACATATCTTATGACAATCTGTGCATTTATTAATTTTCTTCAATATTTTTCTTTTCTTACAAAACAAGCATTTTCTTAAACAAAAAAAGTACGTTTTCTTCACAAAATTATGATTTTGATTCATTTTTTAAAGATTATGATAGAAATTCTATACAAGCTAGATTAATTACTTTTAATTCAGCCTGATAATATTTTAGTTTTTTAAAAGATTGTTTACATTAAACAATAAACATTTTTGTTTTATCAAATATAAATGCCAAACAATTCTGCTATAATTGGTTTAGTTATTTTCCCAAACTCTATAGATGCATGGGTGCAAAAAACCCCCGGGCCCCAGGCGGCCGGACCCCAAATTAATTCATAATAATAGGCATGTGGCCAAACTATTTGGAATTTTTTTTCAAATATTATTATGGTTACAATTTAATATATATCTCATCAGGTTGAAACATTTTTAGACTATAGGAGAATTATTATTCAATAATGCTATAATAATAACAATTCTATGTATTTAGAAATTAAATTATTTATTATCTAAAAATAGAAGAATTTTGTATAAAATTAACGTATGTCTTATAGTTGTTGCTTCGCGCTACCCGCCATAAAACGTTTCATATAAGTATACTTTAGTATACTATATATAAGGTAATTTTTTAAGCATGCTCACCCCATTTGTATGCTTAAATTATTTTCTCATTCAGATCTCACCCGCAACATAGATAAATACTTCACTTAAAATGATTATGATTTGAGTAGTCTTAGAGTTAAGTCACTCATTACAAATTTATAGTTGATAATATTTTCGAGCGAATGAAATATCGGTTTTATATTTTATTATTATTTGATTTTATATTTGACTTTCAAAAAAAAAAAAATTGGAAATTTTCAATAATGTTTAAATTGTTTGAGACAATATTTAAACAAATCGATATGTCATACCCTCAAAAATATTATTTTCTATTGTTTTTGTAATGAGTGATTTTACTCTAAGATTAAGTAGGTACTCAAAAACAAAAAATTAATGATTCTGTATAAATGCGTTTTGTCTATATTGTGCATAGGCCAGAGAGAGAAAACAAACAATGCACTGACATTCTGTTAACAATTTATTGGATACTAACAAAGTAAAATAATAAAATAAAAATTATAATTTTAGGTATACTCTATAAATTTAATTCTATATTCAATAAATCAAAATCAAAATTTGAATTTGACTTTACTTTAATAGGTTTTGACAAATTGATAATTTCTGTAGTTTGCGATCGTACCTATAAATATAGATCACCAGCAGCATAGAAAAAAAATTATTTAATATACGTAGTATAGTATATACAAAGTAAGTTGATGATGGTATTATAAATAATAAAGTGTTGACTCATAAAGAGAATATTTCTATGTTTAGTTTGGTTAGGCATGTTACTGACCAGCAACTAACTTGTAAATACAAGTTATTAACTATCAAATCAAATATTTATTATATTTTATATTAAATATTATTTGAATATTCATATAATATAATCATACAAAATAATAAAATCATAATTGCCGACTTGCCGAATAAAATGAAACAGGCATTTTAAGTGGAGAGGGGTGTAACCCCCCACGCTACCAATAAATTCGAACCTGTTTATAATATCTAGATATGGTATAATAAATTGTATAGTACATTTTTTTTCGTAAATAATTGGTGACAAACATTGAAACATTTACCAGGAAAATGTATTAATTAATCCATTTTGTTGTCATTATTGAATAAACTTCACTATACCCAGTCACAATAATTTTATATGTGTTCTCATTAAATCATAAATAATTATAGTTATTTTATAGAAGCTTATACATAATGTACATTTATAGTATTTATACTAACTCTTATTTTTCAACTCAATGTATGGTTTAATATACCCATTAAAATATAATAACATTATATGATGAGAAAATTAAAAGATTTGCATAACACAAATTAAAAAATTAACATCAAAACAAACATCACATACTTTTTTATATCTTAATAAGGTCATAAGTATTATCCGTAGCACAATATTATTCAACAATTTAGGGTACCTAATAATTTATGTATGCATTTCTATTCCATATACTTTGTTTGTATTACTGTTTATTTTTCTAATATTATTGTGCTTATGTACCTATTTTTTTTCCTATTGAACAAGCTATATAATAATATGCATTTATATATCATAAAAATCAACATTTTTTTTTACTATTGTGCCCTTAGTTAAATACTTACATTATTATTTTCTATAGATTATTGATTATCTTAAGAAATAAGAGCCAATTTTTTCGTCGAAGTAATGAACCATTTGGAGTTTTTTTATAATATTATAGAATTTTTGCACGCATATTACTTATTTTTAAATTGGTTTTATTTTTAACACTTTTTTTGATGTACCCTATTAATTTTCAATTTCCTATAAAACACGAAAATAGTGTTGTGACAGTGACAAATTTTCATTAGGTGTGGGAATAGAATTCAGGATATAATGACTATAATGATATAGGTACGCCGTAAGCATAATATATTGATAAATCAAATTATCTAATTTATATTACGTAAAAGTGTGTTTGGTCCACGAGGTTTTTCAATAAATAGTAATCTATATACGTAATAAAGAGTGGGTGCAATTTGCATTTAAATGAGCGTTTGATTGAATTCTATAATTATATAAATTAGTAACCAGACAATTAACACTCAAGTCCAAATACATTGAAACGATGGCATTGACATAGTTATGAGTACAGTAAGTTTTATATGAACATAGTTGGAAAATATAGATAAAATATTAAAATACATCTTCACCGGTGTATTTTGAATAATAATAATCATACTTGGACTCGGACACTTAACTTCTGACACGAGTCGTGTATCGTTTGATTGGCGTTATTACCAGAATATTGCGCACAGACTTAATACTATATCTGGAATATAATAGGTACATAATATGCAGTATAATATAATAGTAATAATTATATAATATTGACCTTGATTGGTTTCTAAATTATATTTATTAACATCAATTATTTTTCCCGCATACATTTTATTGCTATTTACCATATACGTCGTTCTTGTATATTAATTATTGGCCGAACAAGTATTCAAAAACCATCATGGATAAAACTCAAATGTACAATAAAAGTTGTGTGTAAAATAAAGAAATACAAATTGATATTTTTCATTCATTCAATACGATATAGTACTTACTTTATTTGATATTTACTGTTGAATATTTCTTATGATATTAAAGTCACTCGTTAACATATGCATTTATGAATAAGTGTATAGTGGATATTCCGTGATCGAATGTTTTATGAACATTGCGATTTGCGAACATGATTATTCTGTTAACCACGAGTAGAGTGATGTGGTAACGACCGAGTGCTGACTACAATTGTGTTTCAGATTTGTTGTGGATCGCGTCCGTCATTGAAAAATAGAGAAAAGCGAACATTTGACAACATTCTCAGCTGTTTGTCATAACACGTGGTGCTTGGATCGGTACATTGAACAAACATGCCACGACAAAGTGTTCAGGCTAAAATTGAGGTATGATTTATTTTAGTGTTAAAAAGAGATCCGTTTGAGAACTCGCGGTAAATTGTAGACATGTATGCGTTGCGACGTGCGGGAATTGCGGAGACGACATTGTCTAAGTCGTCGTTTACGGCTTCCGAACGACGCCATTATAAAATGATTTAAAATATCGTATTTGGTAGATGGGATTTTGTGATTTACGAATAGCGGAAAGGCTTTCACCTCGAAGTACATTTTTGTAAAAACATATTTGATTAATAATAACACTTATGGTTTTAGTACAACTTTAGTAAAATTAAAAAAAAAATCGATATTATTTACTATACAGATATATAATATAATATAATATATCATCATCATGTTATGTACAGCGAGAAGCATCTCTTAGTCTTTCAATTTACATCAATGACTTATTATATTATATTTATAGATATTTGAAATATGTTAACTATATAAATGTCACAAAAAATATTTAATACTTCAAATAAGCTTACCTTTTATAATAATATTTTAGTCTGTACGAAGTCACAACTTCGAAAGTTGTTATGCATATAGCACCTTTTGTTGTATAGACAGGAAATGACTGATTCTGACGCCAAATTTAAATCATGAAACTTGGAGGAAACGCTTGAAGGTAACAAGACATATCACATACATCAGCAAAATCTAGTAAATCCGGGCAAATAATTATTTATCCATATTCTTTTCGGAATCGAACAATGTGCCGATGATCCCGGGTTTGTTTGTGGATTTGTCAAGTTCAAGCGCGCAAGTAAATTCAATAAATGGTCCAACAAAATATAACAAATTTTTTATACTATAATTAAGCCAATTTAAACTATAATTTAGCTCTAGAATAGTATGCTGATACCAACATGACACACACCATTCGATAACTTTTGTGGTGAACTTGGGAAATATGTGGTTACGGAAGACGGATTTATATGATGGGAATGATCTAGTCGTACAAATTCATGTTAATTACATACTAAATATTAATTTAGAAATAATTTGGCAAACAATGTGCCCCATTCATATTTTTTTTACTACGCTTAAATAAAAAAAATGCAAAATACAAAATTTGGCATACAAATACACTGCTAAATATTAGCTAAAATTTTTTTTTTAATTTTTACGTGGGGCTGGGGACATATATATATATTTTAGAAACGAATCTGTCATGTTCACGGATATAAAAACGTGAAATATATTTGTAGGAAATGTCCGAAATCTTAATTTTTACTAGAAAAATACTGGAAAAACGTATTTCTGGTTACTTAGTACTTGTTATTCTAGCACACTATGGTTATTTATTTTTAGTTATAACAAAGCATCCAGTCGTTAACAAGTAGATGTATACTGACTTGGGGAAAAAAATGACACTGTTGACAGTGTTGACCACAACAAATTAATAGGTAAGCTTAAGAAAAATGGATGTTGGAAAACCTTTTCTGTCATGGCTTTATTTTTATCTGACAGATCACACCCAAATGTTAAAAAATGAAGAAATTATACAAGTGGATCAAGTTTGTAACTTAGGAATAATCTTTTCTAAGGACTTTAGTTTTAGTCCACATATTAATTCAATTTATTTAAAAGCTTTAAGAGTGCTTGGATTTTTGAAAATAAATTATGTTGAATTTAAATATATAAACTGTTTTATTGCACTTTACTGTATATTGGTAAGGTTGATTTTAAAATTTGGGTCAGTAATCTAACACCCGTTTCTGCGCAGTTAAATTGAAAATTCAAGAAATTAAAAATACGTTTTCTTCATATTGCTTTAGTATAAATTGGCTGTTAAAGACATCAGAATTGGTCTAATATCGCTACTCATCGTAGAAAATATCTTAATGATATATTTGTGTATAGGTTAATTAATAGCTTAATAGATTGTCCTGAATTGTTATCAGCAATTGGTTTCAAAGCCTTGGCTTTTAATTCTAGGAATAAATTTATCTTTCATGTTTCCTTTAGTTCAAAAAGTTATGTAGTTAATACACAATTCCACCTACTATAATGATTATTGAAGAAAGTACTAGACATTTTTTAGTTTTTACCCTTTAAAGTATTAACTAGATTTAATTTTATACCATAAACCACCACCAAAGTTATAATTGAAGCAGTTTTACCGTCCCAAAAGGTAATGATAGAAAGAAACAAAAAATACATCATTGTAAAATCAATACATTCATGGCTCTGTTCAAAATCTAAAATTGATTACAAGGTGAAATGAAATGATTAAGGTGAAGTTCAAAACGGTTTACAATCAAAACATTTTTAATTTAATTTTAATATCATTGGCATATTTATAGATAGTTGAATGATTATGTAGTTATAGGTACTACTTAGTTTTTGCCTATTTGTACACTACCCGTTAGGTGTAAGATATGTTTTTAAGCATAGGTTTATTAAAAATATTTAATCGTTAATTATTATATAGATATAATAGATAGTAGATACATAATAATATCGTTGCTATCGACACGCTCCATTCATGGATGAAGGTAATACTGTTGAATATAAGTAGATAATGTATAATATTGTATATCATTCACAATTGTTTAACATTTAAATTTAAATTTCGATAATTAGATCTGTTATATATGTTCTAATATATTAATTGTTTATTCTTATACAATGTACTATGTACTTATTAACCTACACAATTATTCTATAATTTCTATAATATTTTAAATATAATATAGGAATAATCTTCAGAAATACATTATATACATTACATTATATATTACTGTATTAATTATACCATTTTTTAAATAAAATATTATTTATAAAAATAAATTATGATAATATTAATATACTTATTAGTTTATTTTATAATTTAATAATGAAATGCTTTAAGGATAATAGATAGTTTTTTAGAAAAATTGTTTGTATTTTTATTGCTATTTGATAATGAATGGCGATATATTTTTATCATATTTTATAACTATATAATTTTCAGGTTTTTATTTATATTTTATATTTTGTTGAAAAATTCAAGGTCATAATTTCGGCATTTAACACGATAGTTACAATGTACTAAAATATATTTTAACTGTAATTAGATAAATGACAAAATGTGACTAATACGAGTATATCATTATCAGCATTGCCAACATTTATACACTTAATATGCATAATGTATCAAATAATGTTTTATCTAATATTAATATTTCATATTAAAAAAAAGTAAGCATAACAACAATTACCTACCCAAAGTTCTAAACAGTAAAATGTGGTATAAACAAAATAGACACTTGTTACCAATATATGCCAATTTAAAATTTACTCAAAGTAAAACATAGTTTTGAAATACTTAAGGTGGACATTTTTAGTAAACTAATTGAAGTAAAAATATATTAACTGTAACAAAACATGTTGAACGTTAGATGTTAATAGGTACCTACAACCAATACGTTTTGGGAGTGTTTGTAAGGTATGAATATTATTATATTAAAATTTAAGACGTGGTTCCGGAGAAAAATGATAGTTCCGACGTGTATAAATGGAGGTATAGCGAAGAATTCATCTGCGATTACATTTACAACGGATGTAGTATATACATAGAAGTTGCTCAAAGTTTATAAGGAAGTTAAAAGATTGTACTTTGAGATTAATTGTGTAAAAACCGGAAACCTCATAGACAAAACGTGTAATATAAATACTAAATACTTTTGTCAGTCTTGTTAACCGTTCCATACGCAAAGTAAGAATTTAAATACTTTAAGTAAATGTAGAAAATTTGTGTTCTTTCTCCACCCGTTATCTTACTTAGGTATTGGTATAGGGAATTCGGTTTTTTTTTTATTATGTCGATAACATTTTCTATAGTAGTGTTAATGTGGTGTGTTAGTTTTAAAAAAAAAATCACGGAACCAAGATTCTTCCTCCGTAATTATGCCACTGGATGTCACGTTTATTATGTTGATGAAGATGTAAACGGTGTGATTGGAATTACTTAGATGAAAAATAAATAACTTCGACTCATATTTTGTAAAATTAAATTGTAGATTAAATCGTTAAGTGAATTATTTAGGAAGTCGTATGAAACCCAAATACTAGCTATTCGAACCCAGGGAAAATTTATATAAATACAATACAATGAAGGTAGAAACTTTTGAAATATTACTGTAGCGTAAACCTCATCATTATTAATACGATATATTAACTTTTTTTTGTTTTACTACAAATATACAATCTGTGCTCTAGGGCATAATAAGAATGTATGCTACAAAAAAAAAAAAAATATTATAAAAAATGTAAAAGAAGAAGCCATTCTGTGATAATACTATCTTTTGTTCAAACATGAATATATTAACTTAAATCATTTTTACATTTTGTCAACTCATTATTATACAACAATAATACTGTATCATTTCATTACAATAAAACTTCTTGTTTGCAGTTCAGCAAACTTGCTTCTATAATTAAAAGGGGAACATTCTTGATGTTAAGTAATTTTTTATAGCTTCGTTTAAATTGAGATAAAGGATAATGATACTTTAAGAATTGGTAAGTTTAAACGTAGATAACTTTAATAAATTATTTAATTAGTTTATATTGCTTTAATTGATGTTGATTATACTTAGATTTTAATGAAAAAATAAATACAATTCTTTCTTAAATAAATGTTATGACGCTTCAACAAGTTAGGTAACGAAAATTAAAAAATTAAATTGAATCGAGAGTCTTTGCATGTTTATAATATAATAATTATAAATAAATATTAAATATAAACAGGGCAGTGGAGTAATTATGAATTTGCTTTGAGATTCAATTTTTTCAGTAGAAAACTGTAAAATATATTATGTATCACTTAAAAAAACCTTTAACTCTATTAAGATTTAAGAACACAATTATTTATAATATTATAGTTGGATTACTATTAAATTATAAATATTGCAAAATATTAGTAAAAAAAGGCTTTGGGAGGGAATCTATTCCCCTCATCTCCTCAATTACGTCACTGAAATAGGGTGTTTAGTAAGTTTGCAAACGGTCATTAGACTAATTGGGACTGATAAACGATAATATGATATAATTAATAAGGTTATTAAATATTTTATATTATACATGAACAGCAGTGTAATCTGTTATTACTCCGTGTAGATATTGAAATATACATACAGTAATTAAGAGTTTCCAAACTTATTGAATAATGAACACCTGATGGCTGGTATATAAATATAATGTAAACCATATTATGTATACTGCAGTAAAGGTAATACCTACGTATATTGTTATATTACATCCTTTACGATGCTGTCAATGTGGAAAATTACGCTTATGCTTTAGGTAGGTATATTTTAATTTTCTAATAAATTTGAAAATTATATAAACATTGACATAATGGTATAATATGGCACATTACAGTCACGAATTAACGTAATTGTAAACAAAATAAAAATATAATCATTTAAATATTATATTAGCTAGCCGATTAAAAATATAAATCTTAGTTTAGAGTTTTGATTTTCCAAATTAAAATAATTATTTAGATAATATTGTTATAGTGTCTAAAAATAGAATTCCTTTGAATACCTGACTGCTGACTTTAACAAATGAATGTTCTTGGCTCTTGTCAGTTATTATATATATATTTTTTTTACACATAAATGTAACGAAACTTATTTTGTGTATACGTCACATAATAATATAGTCGTATACCCCTTGAATATAATATACCTATATTATATTACTATGAAACTTATTATGCATATTACGAAGTATCGGTAAATTTTTTTTCATATTTTAGAGAAATTCGTCATATAAAATTAAATAAATTTGTTTCTAATTTGGTTTGGTAGCCAAAATTATTTCATTAAATAGAAAATGTTGTTAAATGGATGTTTGTGGTGTAGAAATTTCCCCACAGACATTTTTAAGTATAGGCCCTATCCCGGGCTTGGGCCTAGAGCATCGGCAAATTTAATAATCTTTACTTTTATAAAATACTTGAGTATTTTTTATTTGATGAATTTAAATTTTTATATTTTTTAAGTAGACAAATTATTTTTATACAATTTATTTATTAAGTTATGATATAATATTTTAATTTATAATTACTAGTTAAACGATTGCGACTGTTTGCTCAAAATTGAAAAGCTATTTACATTTTATACATAATATATCCTATACGGCTATATGCAATATGGACCTACAGTATGATGTATAAATTACAAGAAAATGAGCACAATAGTTCGGCAATATTGAACACCGAAGCTGATTTGCTGTCGACTTTAAAACTGTCATGATTTAATTGATGCATTTTTCGAGGAAAAAAGTAGATGAAAAAATAAATAATTAATTTGTGAATTGCAAGAAAATATATTACGAAGACTTTAATTTTTATTAATAATAAGGTATTTTTGTTGTATTATGATAGTATAATAAATTATATATTTGAATATGTTTTATAAATATTTCTAGGAGAGTTAAGGAAAGAGAGGTGGAAAATTTGTAAGTGTCTATGAATGGGAAAAACATAAATTCGCCACTGATGAGTTCACGATATAGGTACTTAAATACCTATAATACCTATTTTACTTATTGTTCTAGTAAAGTCTTAACTACATAAAATATATACATGATAATTTTAAAAGTGGGCTTAAATTGACTAAACTTTGCCGATGAACAAATTATTCGGTCCATAAATGAACATAAAATACAAGCATACGTTATACAAGAATATATTTTTCAACTATTGTTTATTATTATATATACTCGTATACATATCACCTACGTGATACGGTTATTGTTGTCACTCTTATGCCAACCAACAATCGTCTAGATCACGAAACGCATTATTTTGTTTATTATTAATAAAAAAAATAAAAATAGGATATGATATAGCTCGACCATAGCTTGAAACGTGCTTCAAATAATAGAATTGGTTGGACCTACGTTTTATCTAGGGTTCAAATTTAAATTGATTCTTAAATAAAACGACATAAAAAGGGGAAAAAAGCAAACATAATAATATACATTCGGATGAATCGTCGTACTGTTGTAGCGCATATGTGTATACTTTCAAATTGTGTAAATCCTTTACAATCTTAAATTCATAGACTAAAAAATGCCATCACAATATAATTATAATTATAGTATATACAATATTTCATATACTTCGAAACAAAAATGGTTAGTTTTTATTTTATTTTATGACTGTTATAAACTTAAGTATAAAATAGTTGTGTTAAATTTGAATTCAATGGTATATTATTATTGTATATGGAAAACGATTCTAAGCGGAGACTGTCTGACAGCCTGTATAACTAAGTATATTTCATTATGTGGTTTTTAATATTTCTATTAAAGTAATTTATTTTATTATTAGTATTTACAGTAGTTTGATTGAATGCCAGGAAAACTGTAAATTAGTTGTGTAAAAGTTGATTTTATTTTTAAAAAAAGTCGAATATTTCAACTGTCTATAAAATAACAGTCAAAATAATTTGAAAAGTATGCTATGTTTAGAAAATGATAATATACAAATATTTGGTAAAAATTTTCTAGTATACTAGATACGGCTATTCATTTTTCAATTACAACAAAATAACAAATATCATTTTAGAAGAAATACGTTATTATTTTAAGGGTAATTAGGTATGCAATGTCATGAAAATTTGTCATTTCAAACACTCAAAAAAATTAATTTGATTTTCCAATACAAATTATTTTTTTTTTAAAGATTGAAAAACTTATAAAAAACATTATTGTATTAAATTTAAAAAAACCTTACCTATAAAAAATTAAAATTTTATAAATTTTTTATTGAAAAATACTCACAGCTTATAAATTGATCATTAGACATTTTTAATTTCATACGCTTATAAAACTTTTCAGTGAAAATTTCAAATTTTTACGGTTATTCATTTTTAAAATAAAGAAATTAATTTCCTCTAAAATAGGTTTAGAGAAAAAATTTCCAATTTTCATTAATTTGTTTTGTTTTTCTTGATTATTAAGAAAAGTATTACAGGAAATTTTTTACTTTTGTTCCACTAAAGTACTAACTAGATTCAATTTTCTATCAGAAAACATCCTCAAAGTTAAAAATTCAAGTATTTTTACTGTCCCAAAAAGTGATGACAGTAAAAAAAAATAAAACACAAATCATTATGATTGAAATATTGTATTAAAAGTTTTTAATTTGATTAATTTGTATGTACTCAATTAAATTAAATTATATTAACGCACTTTAGATGTACCTAGTATTTATATTATAGATCAGTGATCACTAGATAAGATAAAACATCTTAATGGGAGGAGGGTAAATTGTTTATTCAAGTGACTTACCTCACATTCACTACCTCCATCACTACTTTACCAATTGTTCTTATTTTTTACAGACATTTTTTGAAAAATTATATTCATCGATCTGTGTTAATTTTGAAAGATTTCGACTTGTGTACTACAGGTGTACAGTGTACACTAGGACTCACTTGAAAATTGTTAATTTTTTTTACAACTTGTTTACTAATTTTAAGTTTACTTGTACTATGCACCTTGCGTGTGTATAATCTATAATAATCATAAAGAATTAAACATCTTTTTTTTTTTATAAATTTTCAATATAATATACATTATAATATTTTATTATTTAGCCGAACGCCGCCGTCGCAGTCGCACCGTAATGCTGCCTGCGTCGGAGGCGGTGGCAACGCGCACGGTTATTCGCCGCAGACAGTTGGTCATACTCCCCCTCCCGCGCGCGGCAATGAGACTCGGACGACGATCCCACATGGGCCGCCAAAAGCTTGGAAATCCGTCGCCGCGACGGTAGTTCACGCGGACGTCGTTTGCATCCGTGTGCCGTTGTCGTCACTGTCGTCGTTGTTTTCGTTACCGTACGCGAGTTTACAGTGTTCCGAAAAAGATAATTAACAATAATAACATAGTAAAATATATGTGTTTATAAAATATTATTCGTCGTAGAAGATTCTAGGACCGTCGTCAACGTAGTATAGGTAAGTAATTAAATATTTTTTTTCACTTTATAGTTAGTTATAGGTTTTAGAAAAAAAAAATATGACTACGACATTTTCTACTAACTCATACACTTAATAATATGTCTAATGCTTTTATGAACACACCCGAGTCTCCGACGACGGTGATTTACTGTGTTATGTAGCCATTAGACAGGTACGCTGAAAAACAATGTAATCTGCAATCGTATAAATACCTACTCGTCGGTATTGGTATTTTTTTTATTTGTTTGGGTTTATAACTTGGATATTTCATATTTTTTTTCCCGGTATAGCTATTGATACTAATAGACGATTAAATTAAGAAAAATCGTTGGATTTTTTTACACATCAAGTGTATAAGTAACCAGTTACTATTATCCATCGGGCCATATTTTTCTTGATATTTCGTAGATATGTACAAGTGTACAATATTTTTTTCTTTAAATAAATTGTTCTACGATTATAATATATACAATATTAAATATTGTATAATTATCAGATACCTAACTACCTAATTTTATTATTTAAAAATGCCTAAATTTATATCATTATAAAATATGCAAATTATATTTTATTAGTATAGGTAATTAACATTTATATTAATAAGTTATTTATAATTTTATTATAAATAATTTACATAGGTATATTATGCAGTTTTATTCAATTGAAAATTTACTAATTATCCATCTCATAATATAGTCTTAGGTATTAGATGAAAAATAAAACATTATTCATAGTATGATATATATACGTACATGACTTAATAGAAATTTGAGATTTAAAATATTGTTGATAACAATTTTAATTTTAATGTACATAATTTATTCCATAATTCGGTACCTACTATCTACTACAAATGCAACGCATTTAGTCTACTGAACAATTTGTAGAATTTATGAATGAAAAGGTATAATATTATAATTTACATTTATGTTATGTTCAAATTACTCATATTTAAGAGAGTTAAAATAAAACTATTTTAAATTGTTACATTTGTTTGACGATTATAATTATACTTCGTAACGACATAAGTAGGTAGTTGAGTTAACCTGAGTTCATCTATATGTATGTATTTCCGTATGTTTATATTTATATAAATTACTTTATTGATTTCGTCAACACACGTGTGACTTTAATAACAAAAACAAAATTATGTTTACTTATAGAAATCCTTAGAAAAAGTTTGTAAATTTTGAGAAATTCTCTTATCTCACATTCTAAAAATACGATAGCCAACATTTATTAAAAATACCTATAAATTGGGTTAGCATCACAGTTTTATGATGGATTATTATTTTTTATGTGTTCCACATTTAATTAAATTATCAATCAAAAATCATAAGTAGGCACAAATGTTAAGATTGCTAACGAAATTTCGAATAGATATATACTTATTGTCGATCCAATATACACACTCGAATAACAAAATAAAACTATTTATTTTAAATTATATAATATTTGTATAATAAAATAAGTATATAATGATGTATAAACTATGTATGTATATTATAATAATATGACAATCATAAATCAAAAGTAAACTCCCACATTTTATTATTATTATTTTTTTTTATCAGAAAGATAATGTTTAAATAGTTAAATTATGAATATGATACCAATAATTTCATTTTAATAATTAAAAATAACTATTTTTGAATATATTTTAAACTAATATAAAAAAAGGTGTTCATTTAAGTATTATTATGGAGATAACTATTAAAAAATAATAAAACATTTTTAATGATTTTAATTTTCACAGACGGTGTGCGATGAAAATATTTAGATTTAAAATAATTTTGTAGATTCTGAGCGGAGCAATGAATATATTGATTTTACAATGATGTGTGTTTGTATGTGTGTGTAGTTTTTGTTTGTCATTACCTTTGGGACAGTAAAAAAAAAAAAATGTTTTTATTTTTAACTTTAGTGATGGTTTTAGGTAGCCAATGGATCTAGTTGGCACTTAGAGAGCCAAAACCAAAAAATTCCCAGTATTTTTCTTAATTATCGACAATTGGGAAAGCCTCTCAAAATAATGAATGAAAAACGTAAATTTTTAAGCTAAACTGATTTTTGAAAAATTTATTTTTATTTTTTTATAATTAAAAAACAAATGACTGAAAACTTGATATTTTCTTTTAGAGAACAGTTTTATATGCGTTTGAAGTTACCAATTGCTTATATTATTATTTTCCTAGTCATTTTCTACCAAAAGGTATAATTATAAAACTATTTTGACTGTTTTTGAGCTATTTATAAACAATTGAAATTTTCATTATTTTATTTTATAAAAATGTATTAACAATAACTTATGAACGGGTAAAAATTATCGAAAATTGTATACAAAAGTATATATAAGTCGTTTTTATATCTTTATAAAATTATTAAAGGTGCATTTTTAAAATGTTTTTTATATATATAATTGAAGTTCAAATTGTTACAAAATTTATCAAAATCCCGAATTTGTTAACTACAAATATTTTGTATTAGATATTTATAGGATCTAGTTCATTGAATTCAAATTTAACACATCCATTATGTGTTGTACAATTTGTAAAATTAAACACATAATATTACTTTTACTTAAATTATAATAATATTATTGTTGATTTTATGTTATAAAGGTTTCAGTGATGTAGCTTATTAATTACCACTTATCAGTTAGGTACTTCAAAGTGCATTGCATTACATGTACTTCATAAAAAAAATGATGTTATTTGGTACATTTTACTCTTATTTTGCACATAAATTTAAAGTTATAAAAATCATTATTTATTTTTATAAGGATTCTCCAAGTTATTTTTATAATAATAAACTAATAAACTACTAATAGGATATACGTGGACTAAAAAGACACTGTTTTTGTTTAACTCACCTTGAAATAATTCAGTGGTATACTTATTAACCTATTATTATTAGAAATTTAGCCACAATATATAGTTTTTAGAGTGTTCTTATTTCTTACTATTGGAATTAACAAAAATAACACTTACTCGAAATTCAATATATTTCCAAAAATAAATAAATCTCTTTTGTATTGATTTCTAATATCGTAATTGCGAAAATGCTATTTCAGATAATTTTGTTATTACATTATTTGTACTAAATACTGATTGGTAATGACGGTTGGAGAAAAGTATAAGTTATTTTAAACTAACTCCATTTCGGGTTACCATAAGTAAAGTTTCTAAGTGACAAAATTAATTTTTAAATTTATGAATAAGTATAAATAGGTTTTTAAATGTATGTATATAAATTGTAAAACTACGAGTCTTAATTTCTATCTATTTACATAATATATTGTAAGATTAATAATTGTTGTATGGGAATATGAAATTTAGCATAATCAGATAAATGTTAAGTGATTGATAAATATCAAACTTTAATGTAGGTTAACCTGTTTAAGTTATTTATACTAATACATTTTATTAATCTTACTAATATTTTATATTCCAGTTTTCAATAATTATGTAATAGTATTTAATTTAAAAGTAGTAAGTACCTAATTCTTAACCATATATAACTATAGGGAATATTTAAATCTTAATTTAAATTTTTTCTTATTAATTTGTTTATTGGCTATTGTACTGAAATAACAACGAACACTACAAAAGAAACAAAGTTTTTACGATTGACCAAATTTGAACATAGTTAAAGGTTTCAACATTTTAAAATATGTTGATTGTAAAACCCAAATTATACATTTCACATCATAAAAAATAAGTGTAGTACCTATACACTATATTTATCCTTTATTTTATAATATGTGACTAAGTCCATTTTACATTTTGGTTACATTTTTATTACGTTTAAATAAGTACTAAAAGTTAAATTTTACAGAAGTTAGTCAATTAATTAATGACTAACTTAAAATTAAAATAATTTTAAAAATACCCCATAAGAGGAAATTAATTGGTGATAGTATATAACAATTTTGCGAGATATCTCTTGTTGTTGATGCTTCAACTCATTCAACAATGTTTTATGGTTTTTATTTAAATTATCTATGTTACTTTTAGTAAATCATTATTCGATGTGTAATTCGATATGTTGAACTAATTTTTGCCAAAAATGTCATGGTATTATATAATTATTTAATTTATACAATTATGTAGGTATTATAGATGAATGTTATTAACTTATAATACGTCAATATTAACACAGTAGAACGGTACCTTAAATTTATTTGTGGTATAGGTATATAGTCATGGGCGTAGCTAGAATTTCAATCGGAGGGGGCAGTGACATAGCCAATTTTAAATCATTAAAACTCAATTTATAAGATGTAAGAAATATAATTTAGTTTTAAATGCAAGAGGAGGGCACTTTCCCCCCTGCCCCACCCTCGCTACGCTCATGTATATACCTTAAAATTAGTCTAAATATTTTAAAAATTATGTATAATATTATAATAATATATCTACAATGGTAAGAAATTGTATGTAATTGCGATTTATATTTTTGAATTACAAATTATAATTAATTGCAATAAGAAATCGTTATTTTATATTTAAGTATCCTGCAATTTTACTACACAGTTTGAACAAAACATCCGAAAATATGTATGTGGTTTACTCATTTTTTTTTCTATACCAGTAAGAAAAACTTAAATTTTTAGTGCTTATAAAACTTTAAAATATTCATGATTTTTAATAAAATTTGAACTGTCTACATTACTACATTTATATAAAAACATGATTATGTACATTCAATATTTTTAATTTTTGTAATAATAAATAATAAGGAATATTGTATACAATATTCAAATTTTTTGACTAAAAATGTCAAGTGTTACATCTATAAATAATAAATGTATCATGTTTAGAAATGCTAACATGACTAATTTTTTAACATTTAATCTAACTACGGTTATTTATTTTTGAATTACATAAAATAAATATAAAATTAATTTGATCGAAAACTGGTGTTGAATACATGAAACCATCCTCAAAGTTAAAGATTATATCATTTTTATTACTCAAAAAGGTGATAAACGAAAATAAAACGACTGACACACACATATCAGCGTAACACTTATACATTCATCGTTTCACCCTGAATCTTAAATGTTTAAAAACAAAAAACTAAAAAAAATATTTTAAGTTGGCAGCTATTATTATTAATAGTTCTATAAAAAACATGTACAGTGGTAATTTTATTAATCAAGATGGAGTGCACTCCCATATTTTCATTATTCAATGGATTCATATTTTAGTATTTTTAGCTTAATTTCCTTTTAAATGTTATATTGCTATTAATTTTAAAATATGTTATGAATTATAGTTATATTTATAGATATATAACATAAATTCGAATAAATAAAGGGACTTTATAGTGGTTATATTTAAAGAATTTCATGTTTCAAAACTTTAAATTTTTGAACAGCCTAAATTGAACGTTAAAATACTATTATATTTTATTAATAGATAGTTTGTAAATTTAGGCATGATTACATAATTAATTGTATATATTTTTTTAGTTTAGTTAATACATTTACTTACATAAACAAGGAGTATAAACTTTTATAAAAAATAATATAGTGATTATTGAAGTAGCTGTGTAATAAAATCATTTTTTACATAATGCATAAATATATAATAAAAATAAAATAGTTTCTTACGTTTTGTAAAACTTCTAAAGTAATACACGTTGCTTTTTAAAATATTCTTAACATATCTAAGATTAAACCAAAATATTATATACTTTATAACCTATTATACGTATTATTGAAAATTTAAATGTTAACATTTATCCTTGTGAATATTCTATTATTTTATTATAGTACTGCAGTATAGGCCATAGGGGTATCGTTAAAATATATTATTATTAAATTTATAGTTATTATCGAACAAGTTTTTTTTTTAGATTTTTTTAAATGTTTTACATTTTTATATAACCTAAATTATTCATTCTTTAGTATAAACATAATATTTTTTATTGAAATAATAATGATTGATTAAGATATTTATGTATGATTTCTGAAATGTTACGGCTATAACTACTCATTATACTCTATATTCTGTTTAAATAATTAAAATAGTAACTATTTAATATTTATAATGCATACAATGATTTAAATTTCTATGAGTTTACTCAATTTTACATCTAATAGCATATTGTATTCGTTAGAGTTTATGTTGATCTCTTGGAATCACGTTTTGAGTTGTTATTACTTGTCTGGTAGTGTTGTCTAAGTCTAAAACTCTAAAAGCAATTAATCACACTAAAAACAGTTAATCGAAGTTCAATTTGTTAAAGTCTTAATCGGGTCTTAATTTGTATGAGTTTAACCTGACCTGACTGACCTAAGAAAAGCTAATAAAGAGATAGTTTAGATTATTCATTAATATAATATATATATTTATAAATATTTTAGTGATGTAAATCGCTCTGCTGTATGATATTGTAATATTTTTATAATTTTTATATTATAGGCGTAGACACGTGATGGTTATGGGGGGGATGGACCCCCATGACTTTTTTTTAATATATGTATACTTTACCGAAAATATATCTTTTATATATCTCACATAAATCTAGGAAAATAGACATAATATTATAGATTAACAATTATAAAATAATTTTTTTTTACGAAAATTAGCTAGTTTTTTGGGGTATTTATATCCCTTTCCCCAATTAGAACTCCCGTCTACGCTACTGCCTGTACTTATTATTAAACCAATTTCCGAGAATGAGTGAATAGGTTCGTGGTATAAATAGCTTAAAAATAAGTACTTATAAATATTTTGAATGTTATTGTGTATAGAAAATAATAGTTTAGGCAAAAGTAGAATTTTTCAAGTTTATTTAATTAATATTTTTTGAATTATTAAATTATTAAATTCCTCTTAAATTATTTAACTATAACAGTCAGTATGGTGCGATTAATTATTTAATGAATAATACAAAAATATATTTTTTTATCGTTATATCCTGAAAGATAATTAAAAATAAAATAAAATGATTCATTTATGAAATTGAAAATTATAATAATTATATTTCATTTACGATTTTTAAATTGATTTAAATATCATATATTTAACACAATTTCATACCAGTGTAAAAGTTTTCAATGAGTAAATTAGTTATAATTTGTTTTATTATAACTATAAATTAATTATATAATATTAATATATTTACTATTTTGACTCATAGAATACTTTTGTATTGACATTTATAGAAAATAATCGACAATCTATCATGCCTATAAAAAGATCAAAATGTGTCAAATGTTTTTAAAATTTTACCAAAGAAAGTAGTTATAGAAAATGATAATGTAAACATTTAGTGAAAATGTCTGATTACTACAGTCATTTGTTTTAGAATTATAACAAAATAAAGAAATTAATTTTGTTGAAAACTGGTTTAGCTTTTAAATTAAATTAAATAAATAACCGTTTAACTTTCTTTTTTTCGATTAAAAAAAAAAGTACATGGACTTTTTCAGTTCCCTCTCCCCACCCCAAGTACAATCTAGATGCAATTTGTTGGCTGAAATTATATTCAAAGTTAAATATATTTTTTTGTTGTCTCAAAAGGTGATGACAGACGGGAAAAAAATATCATTATAAAATCAATACAATCATTTATGTTCTCAAAATTTTAAAAACCCTATATATTGGAGTTTAGATCATTGCTCGTAAATGTTTTTTTTATGTCTACCCATTTCCTTCCAGGTATAATTTTTTTAACAACGTTAATAATTTAAGCACCTTGGTCTTAAGAATACAATAAAATTAAAAATATGAATAGTAAGTTACTACAAAAAGTCGAAAAAGTATAATATATATGTCGTCCAGGACATCCAAGTTATCCAATAATACATGTATTTAGTATTATTTTATAATAAAAAAAAAATATAGAGACACCTGTGGCTCATCTTATAATTAAACATAATATTATTTTATTCATGGACTTCTTTAACATTAACAATTCACAACTTTAAAATAGCTTTTTTTAAATTCACTCTTTGACCTTTGTTGATAATACTACCAAAAATAATGTGACATATACTTTAATGTAGTAAAATTAATAAAAACATTTACTAGTACGCTTTAAAATATAACCATTCATATGAAATTTTTAAATTGATTTATCATTATTTATCTCTTGATGAATTACCTCCACTGAGAAGGCTCTTCAATCCGTTATTCCTGTCTATATATCATTGTATCAATTATTACTTAAGCTTATTATTCATATTGTAACAGATTGCTTAATAAAGATTAATGTTTGAAAAAAATTCATTATTTAACCATGTCAACAGAGTTATTTTGGTAATTCAACAGGTTTTTTATTATTACTTCACATAAATCCTGTCTCATGTCAAATCCTTTTAGAATAGTTCAAAGATGGTCATTAAAGTTTGTTATTTATTTCCAAAATTATTTGTATTTTCCCTAGGGAATTACTGCAATGTGTTAGGTTGTAATGGTTTGGAGAGCAGGTTGAAAAATAAATGTAAGACCATTTGACAATGCAGACAATGTATACCTCACAAGACAAAATGTCGCCACATTAATATTATCATAATAAGAACTTTCTTTGGAAGTTTTTTAAAATATGCTCCTTTATAAAACTAAGTTGTTTAAATGAAATAACCTTATGATTGCATTATATGCTAATAAAACTAATCTGTAGGTAGTAGGTATGTAGCTATGTATGTTACCTATTGCTTTATTTATTGATATTTTTAATAAAATATTCTATAAACCAATAAATGTAGGTATAGCTATTATCTCTGTATATTAATGATTTATTTTGAGAAATTATCTTAAGAAATATGATAGTATAATTTATAAAATTTGCTCATACATATATAGATTAAAAGTATAATATGTTTATCCATCAAATATATAATGAAAACTAGTTTTTTTTTTAATATGTAGGTAATTAGTAAAACGTTAAAAATCACTTTTTGAATAAATTGTTATGAAATAGGATATTTAATAAATACGTCATATAGCAATTAAAGACATTATTTGGACATCCAATTAGTGTTTTTATTTTATTTATACATTGTTATAATAATACTGTACATCGAGTAAACCTTACGTTCCAATTATAATTATTAATGATTAGTTATAATTTAATAGGTAGTTGGGTTGTTTTTTTAATGAACTAAAATTTTTATTTGATATAAATTGAGAAATTTAAAAAAAATTTAATATATTGAACTCAATATTTTATAATTCCCCGTTACCTAAAAAAAGATAAAAAATTACATTTTTATTTAAAGTAAAGACAAGTATAAATCAATTGGAACATAGAGCCGATAATAAATGAATGAATAATATTAAATACTCGTTAAACTATATTATACTGTAATAGTTTTTAAATGTTGAGATAGAATTCTTGTTTTTATCCACACAATTTGCCGCGTGAAATCTGAATTTATATCATCTTTATAAAATTGAATGAAATCATAAGAAGATTTAATTAGGGAAGACTTATCATTTAAAAAAATTGATTTCGGGCTTAAAAATTTAAAACGATCAGAAACACATTTCATTCAATTAAATAAAGATATTTTCACAACTACGCAAACGCAAGTACTGACACTGTTGAAAATTCGTAAACATACTTTGTCCAATAATTGTTGAATATAAAGTATAATCTAAGATCATTAATGTATAGTTATCGAACAGAAACAAATAAGATAAACTATAATCAAGTTATTAATATTTAACAAATACTTTCATATACTTATTTCCCATATGTATTATACACTTACAATTTTTACGAGTACTATTATTGAAGTATAAATGTATAATAATACTACTAAACCACCGAAATTTTCAAAATTTAGACATTTTACAAATAATGTTAAAACGTGTATTTATGACAAAATATGTAAAAACATGTAAAATAAAATATGTTTTATTTTATTGCAAATCACTTGAAATTAATTGATCATTTTGTAATACTTAATGTATTATGTTTTAGTAGAAATATGTATTTACATACAAATTCCAGCCCTACAGTAATATCAATATAAATATAAAAATTAAATTAAAAACCATTTTAAGTGCATTTTATACATTATGCTATAATTTTTGGCATTTTAAGGTTTTTAGAGCATTAAATTCATAGTCCTACTCATCACATAAGATGATATATCGTATTATATGTATAATGCATATAATATATCGATTATCGATACCCGTATAAAATCGATTTTTTTTTTATAATAGACATTATAAAATGCTTAATATTATTATTGTGATACTTGACAATTGCATATTATATTGATCCTATACTTACCATTACTAATACGGTTATTAATAATTAATCGGTAATAATATATAATTATATCGCTAATAATTCTAAAATCAAGATATTTTCAAAATATCATTGCACGAATTCCAATTCCATCAATATTTAAATACTCATAAATATTATTTTTGGAATCGCATTAAGTATTTTTTCATAATTTTATTCTTGTAAACAAATCTTAAATTGAACATTGTATTGAATTTTCAAATTTTTGGTAGGTATGACTATTTAAGATGTTCAACTACAATACACTTTCAGATTTTCGTGATTTTGACGATTTTTTCAAAACTTTTCTCAATAAAAAATAACTTAAATATAGATTTATGTTCTGTGTTCAATTTTTATAAAAATTATATCATAAATAACTAAACAAAGACCTTGTATTAGATTTCACATTTTTTGTGACCAAGGGAAAATTTTTTTATCAACATTTATCAATAATAAACTAAAAAAAAAAATCAAAATTTCAAATATTTATAAATTAGGTTAGATACTTCAAAAGTTTAAAAATATTTTGAAAATTTTACTGTGCATAAAAAAATCTGATATAAATTGTATACATTTAAAATATGTAAGTAGATGATTATTACTTCCTAACAAAATAAGAAAATTATCGAAAACTGTTTTTATGTATAAATTCTCTGTTTCCCCTAAATTTTCCCAATTTTTATTGAAAGTACTGAACATTTTTACTTTTAATTTCTTTTGAAAAAAGTGCACAATAGATCCAACGTACTATCATAGTATAAATCACCCTCAATGTTGAAAATCAATGCATTTTTAATATTCCAAAAGGTGATGACAGACACAAAAACAAAACATGAGAAACACACATTATCATTGTAAAATAAGTACATTCATCGATTTGTTGAGAATTTATTTTAAATGAATAACACATTACATCATTGTTAAATCAATACATTCGTAATTCACTCAGAAGCTAAAATGATCATCAACGCACATATTAATAAACACAATAAAATTAAATATAAAATAAATAATCATTATTGCGCTATTCAGAAGTTTAAATAATATAAAACAAGTTGTGATTAAATAATTCTAAAGCCACAAGATAGTAATCTACTGTCTATTCTACAACAAATAATCAAATCGTGGTGCACTTACAGTTGACACTGAAAATATCCGGTGGTTAAAAATAATGCGATAGCACACAGCTTATCGGTCTTAATTTCACCTTTATTACTTTTCCGCAATCGATTTATTTGGTTCTTTTAAAAACGATTTGCTATATTTAGAATCTATGCAACGTGTATATATATATATAGTATTTAGTAAAGGAAAACTTTTTTCCCCAAACTACATGTGTTCAGTAAATCCTAACATTAACTATATAATATGTAGTAATTGGATCCAGACAGTAACAAAATATAATATAATTAATTTGCATATTACAATATGGATCATGCAATAATAAATTAATGTTAACAATTAAAAATGATTTTATAAGGACTTAGTTTAGTGGAGTCATGCAGATTTAACGATAAATTTACAAATCACACAATTGTAAGTAATTTATGACCATTGGCCAATAATGATGAACTACAGGTATTCTCTTTATTATTTTTTTTTATACATCAAACGCTCCTATTTTAGCAGTATAGCAGATGAAAAGTTGTATGTAAAACTATAGTGTAGAATTCTGATGTATAAAATCCTACGACACATTACACATTTAGTGTACCGAGTAATGTCGGAGCCGGGTGGGTCGATGGATTAATTTTCATATTTTCGTTCGTGGATTTATGTCGTGAGAAATTTTCCCGTCTTCCAGTGACAGTGACGGCAGTCCTAACAAGTTGCTTGGTGGCGGAAGTGGGTAAAAATAAGAGCGACGTATACCTGCATATAGCTATATAATAAGCAGGTAATGGTAAATTGTGAAAACATTATTTTTTCTCAAGAAATGCTTCAGGTGGGAAACGTGACATACACCTTGTCTGTCGGCTATATAAGTTTTTGAAATTCAATTTGTAATGCAACGAGCTTTGGTGGTTGAATAAAATAAAGGTATAAAATATAACTTACGGAGATAACGCACACCGAAACATGTAACCGTAATAATACAGTGCTTGCTATATTGTGTTATTATTATTTATCGTTTGTTATACGCTTGTCTGTCATTTTCACACAGAGGTGACAAAAATCCTCCTTAGTCTATATTATAGGTTCTCAACCTTTTAAGGACCATGTTTCTTTTCATACTATTGTATGAGATCACACCTCCTCTTACCACTACAAGATTGAAGTATGACTAATATAGGATATTATATTTTATATATTATATACTATACCTATCATGCCTTTTTTGTTGGTCATTTAATGAATTTATTTATTTATTTATTATTTCTATCTAGCATTCTAGGAATATAGCTGATATATATGCTATATACATATATATATAATATGTGTACAGTATATAATACATATCAATTTTGTTTATAACCCAACTTCTCAACGGTATTCTCTAAGTACTTACAGATAATATAATTATTCAATAATGCCCGATAAAATATAAATAATTAGTAATAACGTTTTCATGTTTTGAGGTTTTTTTTTTAACTTTCACACCTCCCTAGGGGGAAAGCTTGCTCTCTGGGCTAAGAATCATTGATATAGAGTATAGACTCTATACTTTATACGTACTTGTAAGTTCTGAATGTTACTTTCAATAATTTTTCGTTTAAAGCTCTTATCCTTTACCTACCATCATACCCTTTTCGCTTGCGATACGAACACAGTATATAGTATATACAGTACCTATGTACTATATTACCAGAGACATGCACCAACATAATATTAATTATTGTGTTTGTGTTTACGATTAATTTTCGAAAGGTTGAAGGTTTTCGGCTCGATTTATTGATGATTGGATTGACGTTGCAGTCAAAAAGGTGGTTATCGGCGAGGGCTTTTGGAAGCTTAGTCCGCTTCTAAATTTCAATAGTCTTCCTAAAAATGGAATTGTATGTACATAATACATCTAAATAGAAATCAGGGCTCGGCAACGTTACTATAGATAACACTATCCCGCCAAAAATTCAACCAAACGTCCGCCTGCCGTATGAAGCTGTTGTTTTTTCGCACAAAATGTTTAGAAAAGTTTACGTACATAAACACATTAGGTATACTTATTGAAACTTTTATACTAGTTCCACTAAGTTTTATTATCAGCGACCACTGATTCCAAATGGTGAAATTTATGATAACTATAGGATGAGATAACTGTAATCAGTCGTTAAGAGAGGGATTGTGAAACCAAAATATATTATATAATATACTAACTATACAGAGTATCCTACTGTATTGATTTTCGTCGTATATTTTCGACCGTTATATTGTTTAACTATAGTAAAATAAAGTATAGTATACGGATCTTTCACGTTTTTCCTTTTTTATGTTACTTTAATGAAAAAATAGCGAGTAAATAAAATATTGGGCCACTCTGTATAGTGTATAAATAATTTATATATATTATATTTTTTTTTCGCCTCGTGTCTACATTTTAAAAGTATAACGGTTACTAATAAATATATAAATGAGTACCAGTGCCAAATAAATTTAAACATAATAATATTACCTAAGTATGTATGTATTTTATAATAAACACAGTATATGAATTAAAATGGGAGCGATTTTGTTATTCTCTCTTGAAAACTATGATTATAAAAAACAAAATAAATCGTAAAAAAAAATTACGCCGTAAACAATTCCAAAAACCCCTTTTTAGCATATTGAACTCGGTTTTGACCTGTGGTAGTAGAAACGAGTAGCATTTGTAACGTGAGATGTGTCTGGAACTACACAGTACCTAGATGTTTGTGTATATATTTATAACGTTAAAACTTAAAGTAATAAAAATTCTTCCGTGATACGTGTAAAAACATACTATGTATATGTATTGTTATTTTTTACAGAAAGGTTTATGTAAATATATAGTATATTATAATTGTTTTTATTGGCACGAAGATTGTCATGAATGGTTTGCTTCAGTAGATTTTGTTAAAATTTTTAATATTATTTAAATTTAAAAAAAAATGTAATACAAATCTATTTGACTTCTATCGATAAAATAGCCTAATATTGCTTTAGTGAGTAAACCGATATTGTAATATTTATTGATATCTATTTAGTATTCATTGTTATTATTATTTTATTATTAAATAAAAGTAATTCATCAATATTACTAATAAAGTTCACTGAAAGTTTTATTAAAGTACAATATTTAATACTTATTTCATTGTTTATATATTATTTAGTACAAGATAAAAATCTAAAATTTGAAATACAATTTGACTATGAAAAAGTGTAGGTATATTATTGATTCTGAGCGGACCAATAAATATATGAATTTCACAAAGACGTATTTTTTTTTTTTTTATGAATACTTAAGTAAAAGTATTTAGTATTAAAGTATAAATAAATGCATTGATTTGATAACTTCAACATATTTTTTGGTAGGAAAATGAATCTACTTTGTACTTTAAAGTATAATAAAAATTATTTACTGAATCAAAATTGTTGAAAATGTAGTTTAAAATTTCACATAATAGTTGTTTTTATATCTGTATAAAAATATTCATAATAAATATGCACAATTTTTTTTTATACTATTAATTTGAAACTAAAAATTACAAAACTTTACAAACTGTACAAATATTTTGTGGTAAAAAATGTATGAAATAATCGATTCTTATAGGTGAAGTTTGATAATTTAATAAAATTTTCCTCATAAGTAGCTTGTACTGGAATTTAGGAAGCCAATACATATTTTATGTTTCAACTTAAATAATTTGTCAGGTAAAATTTTGTATAAATAGCTAAAAAAACATTGCAATAAACCTACCTTTAATGTAGATGTTATAAATACTTCATTTATTTAAATATATTACCTATAAAGCTACAGGTATAGTTTACATAAACAATATATGAAATTCAGTTATTTATTTATTTTTTCTAGGTATGTAATATATTGTACAATACAATTTTAAAATTTACAAACATTTGTTATTATTTAACATATAATATACATATCGTTATTTCAACTGGTCTATATACTTATGCTTGTGTGCATTTATAGGTACCCATAGATCAGAGTTTAGGTAAGCATTTAGATATTAATATTTATACATGAAAGTAATTATATCATTAAATTATAGTTTAAAATTGTAGCTTTATATAGTGTCCATATGAACATATTTAATAATGCAACATATATAGAATATAAATTAATCAATGTATAATTTAATATATTACTTATAACAAATTAATATATCAAATCATTTATAATAGTTATTATTTAAAAGCACCAATTTGAAATTGGATGATAAATATATGAATTATATAATACTAATAACGAAAATAACAAAAAATAGGAATAACACAATGTTTAATAATTTATATTCTTACAGGTGGAAAATGCAATCAGAATCAAGTTCACTTCATACTCTTACAACGAAACAAACCAAAAACAAGTAAGTTTTTAATAATTTATTTTTTGTTCGAAAAATTTTGAAAATATATTACAACAGGTGTAATATTTTTATCTTACAAACGTTCATAAAATTACTTTAAATTTTACTGAAAAATAATCCTTTTCATTTTTTATTTTCACCGACTTTCATAACTCAATCATAAACAGTATTTTATCTATGACACAATATACACATATATTAAGTACCTATAAATTGTATTTGTTCCTTAACATAGCTGCTTAAAATAGTTCCATAAAAATTGTAGAATGAATACAATATCAAATTTCTTAGTTAGTGAAAGCATTTATTTTATACCTTATCATGAGTAATGCATTGTTCTTGAAAGTATACTGAAAAAAACTGTAGAAAAGTATAGAATTGGTTCTACGTAATATAAATTTGTGTTGATGATACTATGAACCGGGAGATGCTATATAGTTAGTGTCAATTCTTTGATAAAAAATGAGTAAATCTGTAATTTACTGAGGTGTACTGTTGTTTGTAACAGTCAATTTTCTAAAAATTTAGTATATAATAATATAATATATTAATATATGAAAGTATTGTACTATATGATTCGATATGCATGTTACGATTATAACAATTCAATATGATAATTTGATAAAAACGATTAAAAACCTTTATATTATTATATATTTGAATGAAAAATTAATTTTAAGAAAATTTAATAAAACCAGCCGAATAAACAACAAATTAGAACTTATATAATTAATTATATAAGTATATTATTTATTCATCTATTCATCTATGCACAACAACACTAGACAAGTATACATCGATTATGTGCAATATGCACGATACACACTAAATTTAACCATAGAAGCAGAATAATATTATTAACAAAAAATAAAAATGAAAAGTAAACCCTAGTTTATCAAAATTAGTGAAACAGTGTTAACTGCATAATTACATAATTATCTTATATTATGATTAGCAAATTAAATCATGAAAAAAAAAATTGTTATAAATTTTCTCTTGGTACCAAATTACAGTTAGTATAACATTATGTATATGTACATTAAACTTGTTGTAATTCCGTATGTGTACGTAGTCAATTTCTACTTTCACACATATGTGCAATAATAATAATAAAAAAAAATAAACTTGAAGTTTGAGCAATAGAATAACATGTTTTACTGTGGCACTAAGTACCTACATATTTCATAAAATATCCTATTTACTTTATTTAAAAAACAAACGTTAAATTATCCTATAATAAATTTCGACTTATAATCAAACATGAAATGATTAAACTTGAATATATATACATATATATATTATATATTATTATATTTTCTGTAATTAAAGATTTAGAATTTCAAATTATATTATATCATTTAAGTATAAAGACAAAATTTAATACATCATTATAAAAAATAATACATATATTGTTATGATAAGTATATTATATATTGTTCATTGAAATTTAACAAGTAGATAAGAACTTAACATTAATACATTTATTCAAACAAATTACGTAAGTAAATGCAAAACGATCAATAATAACAGTTGAAAAAACTTATATTAATAATTATAAAAACTGTGTTTGTTATCATAAAACTCAATAATAATTACCGTTCAATTTGGATTGAAAGTGGTAGTAAGAGAAAACAATTGTTGAAAACTTTTATGAATAACATTTTTTCAATTTCTCTGATTTTACTAATAGATATCTTATTTTTTTGTTGGACAAGCTATTAAGTAATTCTTGTCTTAAAATACAATATGTAAAGATTAATATTTACAAAGAAAATAATACATTAGGGAAACGATCGTAAACTGAAAGGTTCAGTTACCAAAAATTTAATCTTCTTTCGTTCTATAGTAGTTTACATACCATAGGTAGTATCTTATAACATGTATATTATGCAATGTTTTAATGTACAAATACAGAATTCAAATTTGAAAATTAATGATATGACTCATATGACCAACCCTTAATTTATTTATGAATTAATATTATTTTCCTTGATATTCGATATACGTAAAACTACTAATTAATTTTTTTTTCTATGTAGGTAAAAACATTATTGCTGCCATTAATTTCTATTATTTCCTAAATTGTTATTCATTATCGATTCTATATTTTATAGAAAATTATAAAGATACGTTTGCAGCATGTTTTGTGTTACTAAAACGAATAAGAAATTGATTAAGTATAAAATGTTTAAAGTATAAAGTTTATTTTATAGTAATTATTATACGTACGATAACTGATAAAAGTAATATTTAATCATAACTAAATTTATGCAGGAATTAATAATCTAAAAATTTTATTAATTTATTTGGAAATATAAAATGTATATTTCTACTGTAGGTACTTTAATTTGACAACCAATAATAGTAGATGTATTTGCAAAAGTTTTAAAATTTGATAACAAAAATTATGTAATTTTTTATGTGATAGGTACACATTATTAGTATATAAATATATCTCAATTTTATTTGTAATATATTATTTTTTTTGTGATGGAAAAGTCGTTCTTTATTTAGTAAAAGTACATATTATTATAACGTTGGAAAAAATATGACAAGACTTTGATGTGTTCTTAATGTTCTTTTATCCTTGGATCCCTATTACACCCGCTACCCTTTGACTGAGCGCGTAGAAATGAAGGGTAATGAACATGGTCATTACGGTAACCTATAAAATAATACGGCAAACTTTTTAGTCATTAAAGTAGACGAAAATGGAGCAAAATCTAACACAATCAAGATAATAAGGTTGTATCCCAGGGTAACAGGGTCGGTACGCCTAGAAATTCCTAGTGTTATACGAACGAAATTAATAAAGAGTAATTGATTCTCGTGAAATTTCGATATTCCTAGTCATTCCCTAGAGTATCCACCAAGTTTTCATTTCTAGAAATAGCCCAACGCTAATCAAAGTATAATGTTTAGGACAAAATTTTATTTTGAAACGTTTTATGAATGCTTATAGCAGTATTTAGTTCTATGAAAAAAAAAATGTATGTAGATGAAACTTGAAATTTTGCTCGTATAGTACGACCAGTGGAGGAAGACGATATTTTTGAATTAAGCAAACGTAATAGTTTATTCAACAATGAACAAATATTTAGAAGGCTAAAAAGTATTTATAATTTATATTTATTATACGTCCTATTGTTTTTTTTATTATATTGCTTACCAATTGTGGCAATAAATTGGTTCTTGGAAATACATTTAACTCGACAATTGGCTATTTTCTCAACATTAATGTGTAAGCTAAACTCAAGTGGACTTTTTCATTTGAAAGTCATTTTTAAAAACAAACCTTCATGTATAAAATGATTATTCGGTTAAATACTTACTTCTAAAATGTACAGAGTTTAATATCGTGGTTAAACTATCTATATAAAGGTAGGAAAGAAAACATTTTTTTTTTTATTTTTCAATTATTTTAAAATGTAATAATTTCCTTTTAATAGGTAATTACTTTTTACTTTTATACTTCGATAATTTTATAAGCCCTATGTGAGTATACATGATAGCCGAATTATTGCAGGGCTGTAATTTATAGGGTCCATAATCATAAACTCTTCATCGTTTTATGGGTCCTTGCATAATATGTTGATAAACCAATCATTACATCGATAAATCATGAGCTGTGGCTGACACATTCAAATAAACATAATAACTACATGATTTGGTATAATTTTGAATATTTACCTGATTATAATACAATCATTTTTCATTAAACATATTTTGATTTGTTAATTTCTTCAATCGATTGTATTATGTATTTCCGTATCGTTCCCTTCTATTACCTATACATTATGTACATGTATAATACAGAGATATAACACATTGTAATTCGAATAAATAAACAGTGTTTAATAAAAATTTAAGTTTTATCGAAGACAATAATTTCCGAAAAAAAATGTTACAATAAATAATATATTTAAGTATTAAATTATATTTGCCTATTCTTAATTTACTAAAAGTAATAAATTATATAAAATTCTTTCGATATAAGATTTCTTAATCAAACAGAATCATGGACATAATATATTTTTAGTTTATAATATTTATTCAGTTTATTGAATGAAGGTACTTAAATTGATACTATAGTATACAGAATATAAGTTGTGTATACTGTATAGTACAATCAAAGATTGGATAATATCGGAAAATAGAATATTTTGTAATTGTATTTATGTACATATACATAATAGAAGATACACTGTGACAAAACTTCTAGGTATCATAATAAATATAATCTAATAATAATAATTATAACAATTATTTATTTATTTATTAATTACTAACAGGCTTTGAGCTCAATAGAACAAAACAACATAATAGTTAAAGTAAGCAAACAACAATAAGGATCAAATTAAAAAACGGTAAAAAAATAAAGTATGGTTATCAGTAAGTTGCAATACTATAATTAATTAAAACATTTAAAAAAACTTAGGTGCTATCGTAACCCATGCACGTCATATAGTGAACGAGATTATATAGTTAATATAATAAAAATAAATTATCATGTTTAGAATAGTTATAGTTTAAGAAAATAGTAATTATTGAATTAAAAATTAGCAAATGTTTAGTATAATAAAATTAAATATGTAATAATTAATCAATAATAATACAGTTTAGAAATATTTAAGAGTTTTATTATTAATCGCTGGTTTGATTAATCAATTCAGAATGTTCAAAAATTCTGTATTAAGAAAGTATCAAAACATACTTATTCATATTTTCTAGTAGTACCAATCTTAAGTACTGAAAATTACCTTATTGAGAAATAAAGCATTTTTTTATAACAGTTTGTTTCAACAACTATAGAAACTTAAGTGGTTTAAAATTAAAAAATATTGCTATAAATATAACAAGTATTTGATAACAGATATTGTATTTAGAAAACATAATAATATATGGTATGTTCAAAATCTCTTAAAAATCACTGATTTATATCTGATATAAACGTACAGTAGATCGAATTCTTAAGTGAAACGTAACTAAATTAATAATGTTTATTGGGAACTTCCAAAAAGTCTGAATATAAGGAGTTTATGTATAGTACAACAATTTGGCATACAAACGGTTTGGTTGCGGGTCAAAAGTGCTCCGGTCGACGACTTTGTAGAGTTTGAATATGGTACTAAATAATTTTGGTATCTAAATGTTTAATGATTTTATACACATTTATACGTGACTGCGATTCAATTTTAGATCATTGGATGATAACTGACTTAATTTCCAAAAATCCATGAACATTTTATTTATCTGTCATGATTGTGTTAATATAATACTGTACTGACCTAATGATATAAAATAATTCTTTTTTAGTATAATAATATTTAGCTCAATAAACTATAATATGATTTTGAAAAAGATTTGAGGAATTTTAAATAAATGTAAAATTATATTAAATATTTAAAGCTTAACATACAAAATGATAAAGTATCTCGTTTAACTGGACCTCAATTAATTCCAGATAAAGTAATTTTTGTTAATAGCATTCCTTATAATTTATAACGTGCTATTTAAATCACGAATGGGGGCGTCATGATTTAATTTGGAGATTTGAAACTGTCATTATCAAAAGCTCTCGAATGTGTCTCACAAAAACTCGTTATAATATCAAGTTTGACAATGTACTTACTAAGTACTTTTAATAATTAATAGGTGCGTATACAAATTGTTCATTAACTAGTTTATGATTCATTGTGAAATTTTAACGAACTTTACGAAATCATAACGGTTTTATTACCCAAGTCATTTTTTTCCATATTGACAAAATATCCCATAGTCATGTTTAGATTTTATTCGAACATATACAATTTACTTCATTGCTTTCTGCCTAATCTAGTATCCTTATATATTAACTGTATTGTAATAAATCTTCCTGTTTGTGTTCGTATTTATGTGATTATAGCTATTATTATATGTGTACCACCATGTACCAAATACTCTTTACAGGAAAGTTTCGATTTATTTATAATCAATCAAGTCTAAAGTTAATCGAAATTTAATACTCTGTCTGGTAGCAGATTATTGTTCCCATTTGTTTCATTCGTCTTCCTTATATAAAATATTTAACGCATTTTGTAGAAAAAGAGAAGAAAAAAACAACGATGTAAAACTTTTTTATTTCTTCGGCAGCGTTAAGTTCAAAATCAATCATTATATTCGTATTTTCTCACACCGTGGTCAGTAATTAGCACCATAATATTAATTCCGTATTATTTTTATTTTCATATATAAACACAATTATATAATAATATGTTATATACATAAAAATGACAAATTACATTCTCTAACACTGCTGACGTAAGTCTTAAATATATTTGTCGTATTGTCTTTTTAAAATATTAGGTATATTGTCTATTTCAGTATCATTTCGACAGTCGACTGATATTTTGAACGATGGTTACATAATTTATAGGTATAATAACGGATATCAATATAATATACCAGCTTATTTTTTTATTTCCTCGCTGAAAACGAATATACTTATCACATACGTGTAGTACACTATAAGTAATTGACTGGAGCCGAGATACTTTATTACATCACTCAATCCTGAGATGACACATGTTTCATTCCATATACGATAAAATATTAAAATAAACTGTTTATCAATAATATAGTATAGCTTATGCGCCAACGCATATTGTGCAATAATATTAATAAAAACGCTAAATACTAAGAAAGCCGGAAATCAGTTCTCACGCACTATTATGATGTGGCGAGTTATGGATGATGGGCAGTATATGATATTATATTTTACGGTTTTTAATTTAACCGTAGATTTTAAAATGTTTGTTTAGTCTTTTTGGAAAATTTAAGCCGTCCAATTTACTTCTTCTATATTATAACTTGTACAAGTCGTATAATATTATCAATTGCTTTACTACGTATTTACTTTATTTTTTGTACGTCTACCTCTACCCATTTTTATTGTTGTTTTGATTTTGAATGGCATATTCGTACATTTTTTTCAATAAAAATATCAAAAAATAACAGATGTGTATAGTTAAGTGTTGTTGATATGATAACTAATGTGTTGATATTTTACATTACAATACAAAATATATTGTACACAATAATAATAAGTTAATTCATTTTATTAATCTATACTGGTCATTTTTTTTTTTTTACTGATCGAAATTTGCTACAGTGATGAAATTTATAGAAATCATATTGTGTAAATATTTTAGTCGAGTCATTTAGTGTGCGTAGACTTCAGCGGCGACAGCGTAACAGCAGATAGACCCGACGGCGACTGTCGCTAATAAGACGTCAGCTGTTCCGGCGCCGTATTACGGTACTGCTTTCTTCTCGCTATCGCCGATTCACCGTTGTAGCCGGCAATCTTGTCCATTATGTTTTTTTGTTGTTTTTATCTCCTCTGTCGATATAATTTATCTATCTGTATAAGCCTAGTCGTATATTTTTCGATCGATTAGGACAGAGAAATAAATGGACGGACCGAAAACAAAAATAATAACAACTGGACTTCGATATTGACGACCTCGTCTGCGACCATGGCATGTGTAATGGTTTAAAATCCAATTTATTATGTAATAAAATTACGTATATACATTCACGAATATTGTGTGCCGCGACGGTGCGCCGTATATCGTGACAGAAGACGTAATAATAATAATATATTTAAAGTAATGCTATGTGTTGTGCAAACACAATTTTTCTTAGCTTCTCTGAAATTTTTGCCTCGATAGAAAAAAAAAATAAGATAAACAAATAACTTAAACTGAAAATGTGTAATTCTAAAGGTTTAGATGCAGATAATTGTTATACCTAATCGTAAACTCTGACTGTTAATCGTATATATAATATATTAATATTACATAACAATATCAACTCCAGAGCAAATTATTGTAATGTATATGTAATAGCATACGAGTTGAGTCCAAAAATTAAATGTTTACACTAGTTAAGTCTAGGATTGTTTTAGGTACCTAGCTATTACACGTTTTTGTTTGGTCGTTTGATCTTGATAAATTATATTATATCAATGCATTCGACGCAGTAATTTTGATACTTTCGATATTTCGTCAAATATTATATGATATAATAGTGATATCATAATTTTTGTTTTATTTTGTGAATCGTCACTTTTTCCCGAGTTCTTTAAAGGTGATTTCTTTCGTTCATAGATGAAATGATACCAGTTCATAAACCGACCGTCCAAAGGTTGATCACACGAGTTCCCATCGTTCCATTATTATAAATCTCTTATCATTTTATTAGATCGTAGATGTAGTACTTTACTAAAGTTTAGGGTGAATGTAAATTCTTACACGAGACATAGTAGGTAAAAAATACATATGTAAGTTCCTACACTGCGTATATTATTATATATAATTCATAAATTATCAATCTAATATCAGTTATATCATATAATACTGTCATACATTTTAATATAATAATAATTCATTTATTATGTGGTCATATTATTCCTTTACTTACTCCACACTATTATATTCTTCTAAATGATATTATTTTCATATAATAAGTTTGATAACTATTATAGTTATAATATTATAAAAAATGTATTATATTTTTATTTTTTTTTAAGACAGTATCATTCGTTTGGTAACTTATAAGATTATATAAGATATGGTTTTTTTTTTTACATATGTATACCATGTCTTCCGTCGGGTAGGAACTAACATATACGTACCTATTTTCCTTGTAGGAACTTACACACAGTCACGTATGAAGGAATTAATGTATGTAATTCTTTACCTATTACTCTCGTGTAAGAACTTACGATTCCCCAAAATTTACAATAATATGTTATGGTCGTTATCCCTTAATTAATGAACATTTCTCTATATATTTTTAAAATTCAAATCATTAAATTTATTATCCAATATCGTTTATTGTACTAATTTATGTTACTTAATATTAATTAATTATTACATGTTTAATATATTCCCATTATACAAATACAATATATTTTTCAACTCTTCATTGATTACCCGGTTATCAATGGATAAACATTATGAAATCGGAATTTTTTGATATTACAATAATTTTATATTGTTAATAAGAATATCTGCTTGAAAATTCACCAAATTTACAAACTTCGAATTTATTATATTTTAGCACTTACCGAAATACATTCAAGACCCAATTTATGTAGCGCTTATTATAATTAGGAACTCAGCTATAATGGTAAACGGACACTTTGTACTATTTATTGTTTGAGTTGCATACCACGGTCACTTTGTACGGTTAAAATAAATTGGTAAAAATCGATCGCGGACACTTTATACAGTATAAATAAACTGGGAAATATATTTTACAAGATAAGATTAAATTTAATTAGGTACTCAAAACTTCAGATCGTGAATCGCGATTGCAATCAGTATGAGACATGAGTTTGGTGACACAATAGAGCATAACCTATACACTCTGAAATACACTGAACCAAAACCAAACTGCTGAACCAAATCCAAATTTTTTTTAATATGGTTATGATTATACCATTTTAAGAATAAATAAATCAAATATTCGTTGGAAGTGTTCAAAAGTGAATTGTACAGGTAAAGTTACTACAAACCTTTATGGATGAGTTATATGTTATCAGTATCAAATTATTTTATAATATAACATCAGAATATTAAATTATTAAATTTAACTACCTGTGTATTTTAATAAAAAATTATATGATATGTATACATTTTTTTCGGGGAATCGTTCCTACACGAGAGCAACAGGTAAATAATTACATATATTAATTTCTACATATGTGATGTGTAAGTTTCTACACGAAAAAAAAGGTACGTATGCTAGTTCCTACACGGCGGTATAATATTTATACATAATATTAAGAGTTATTAAACTGATGAGACTATCTTAAAAAAATTAAAATATCATTGAACATTTTATTTTTATATATTTGAATAGTAAAAACAAAAAAAATATATTTATTACATTTTATATAATATTATATCTATAAGTTATCAAACTGATGACTATATGAAGATATAATAGTGTGGAGTAAGTGAAGAAATATTATAACCATATAATAAATGAATTATTATATTATATTACAGGGGTGGCCAACATGACTATGTACGTGAGCCACATATATTAATGCAATTATATCAAGAGCCAAATTATCTAATCTGTAATCTAATACTTTTATAACACAAAAATAATAAAGATAGCTAACATCCGATAAACATATCAAATTAAAAAATATGAAATTTTAAAATAATAATAATGATAATAATAAAAACATTTTTTTTTTATATAAATGTATGCAAAAAGAAATTGAAATTTTGGTTTTTGTTAATAAGACCGCGAGCTACATCGATGAAAAGAGCCGCAATTTGGCCACCTCTGTTATATTATATTAAAATGTATGACAGTATTATATGATATAACTGATATTGATAACTTATAAATTATAATTAATGATATACGCAGTGTAGGAACTTACATATGTACATTATTCTATCATATAGGATCTAACATATGTATTTGTTTACTTGCTAGGTCTTGTGTAGGAACTTACATTCGCTCTTTTTTTCTACCTGAACTAGTTCAAACTGTCTAAGGTTTTAATTTTTTCTGGGTGACTGTATAAAGTGTCCTGCGAGGCTACAACCCAACTATAGTGTATAATATCCAAGATATTCCATTATCCAACTATTATATATTTTACTACTCGTAATTTGTAAGTGTTCTCATAGTGTCTGGGACACAACTCGTATTATGTTTCTGTTATCTTGTATTTATACAAAATCGTCCAATCCAAGTAATTATAATAAGTTCAGATTATTTATTTATTTATTTTAAAAAAATGAAATTTCATATTTTGTATTTTTATCAATAATATGGACAACTATAAGAATATCAACAATCATGTCGGCCCTTTGAGTCGGAGGTCGTCAGTACGTTTCGTATTTGTCGACAATTAATCTTTTACATCTACAACAAAAGTTAATATATACGAATTTACGATTTATCTAAGACAATATTATACTATTATCACTCAAGCTGGCAAATTGTCTTTGAAAACTATCCGTTTATACGTTTATTAATAATGTAACCACGTATAGGTTAATTTATAAAGACTCGAAAAGCGGTTGCAGCAATTTATGAGTCGTTTTAATATTGTTATGATCATATGATAATATTGTTAAGCTTCATAAGTTTAGTATACCTATAGTCTATACTAATAACGTGATAACAAAGTAAAATCGATCTGTTTTTCATAAAATGAATGTTACGCGGAAGTTCCTACATATTGTAGTTGTAGACATTCAAATAATCTATTCTATACGCGTCGCGATTTGGAAAAACTCTTATAGTTTATTGTACAGAAAAAAATAATATAATATAAGGGAGACCGGCAAAGTCATATAATGTTGGTGGATCCGACTCATTTTGTAAATCGTGATTTCACAAGATTTGTTTATAACAATATTATTGTCACTGTTTGTATATACATACTCGTGTGGGTGTGTACACTCGCACTTTTATATTATATAAACACCAAAGTACAACCGTAACCAATTTATTTACAACCATTATCAACGAAATACGATTTTAGATTCTGAGTAATGCGATGAAACTTTGTATATTGGTTTTACAACAAAGTTTTTTTTTTTTGTAATACCTATCTAGCTAGTATAGTAAAAATACTAATACATTACCAAGTATTAGTTTTACATAATAAAACATTATTTATAACATTCTAAATTTACTAAACTAAAATGGCTTCTTTTAATGTAAGTCACGACACTTAGGATATGATCTGAATGTTTAATTGGATATGCTAAATCGAGCATTAAAAAAAAAAAAAAAAAAAATGCATTATAAGTCATATTAAAGCTACTAGTTTTCATAAAATCCATCCGTTAGAGAAAATTTGATGGATATACATTGTAATCATTACATATTATTATAAGATACGATATTATTAGTTAAAATCAATGCAAATTTATTTTAATTTGATTACTACTCGTATAGTTTTCATCGTGTAGTATTACGTATTTATTATTAACTTCATTAGAAAGCTATAATTTTAATTGTAAACGCTCATTCTATCGTTAACTGTTTAAAACGAATGGGCTGTTTGGTACATAAACTAATAATTATTATAGTTTCCTATATGAATGCTGCAATTTTTAAGGCCTTTGAGTGGTTAAAATATTTATATAATTTTTGTGCTTAGAAGTTAGAACTAAAAAACTTTACGACCTTATTGTTGTAATTTTGAAAGACAGACAATGTATTTTATTTAAACTCAATTTTAAATATGATTTAATACTTTCTATTATAAGAATATTGCTGAAATAAGCGAACAAGATCTTCAAACATTTATTATTGTTTAATGATGATGACTAAAACTTGTATAATAGAAGATACATTTAATTTGCAAGAAAAGTGTTTGAACTTGGAACGTACATATTTCGATTCCAGCCCAATATATAGATAGGTCACTTAACCTCATTTTCCATAACCCATGATAAATATACTAAAATAATTATTTAACGAGGTGGTATTATTAGTATTAAGATGCAAAACTATACAGAAACAACAATCCTGACAAATGATAATCATGTAGATATTTATCATAACACTGAGCACTGTATAGCTACGTAAAATGGTTCGCTAAGGAAACTCGCCCTCATGTTTTTCTTAAAATAATGAGTTTGTTTAAATGATTTTTGGAATTTTTAAGTATATATTCAAGGACTATATTTTTAAATACTTAGATTTTTTAAGGTTTGTACTTTAGAAACGGTAACTAATTTTTTTTTAAATTGTCCAACAGATGAGGTTTTTGAAAATTTTCATGTATCTATATGAAAATTTAAATGAGAAGTTTTTGAGTTATTGAACTTTGTGTATTCAGGAAAATAGAATTGAAAGATTTGGGGTATGATTATTTGAACATTTTAGTCATTTATATTAATCATTAATCTGTTAATATTTTATATAAATTTTAAAATGGTCCTAAGTATAATAAATACTACATCAATTATTATATATTTTTATAAAAAAAAAAAATTTAAAGACTATTATTTTTAGTAAGTATATCTATTTTAATAATTTGAAAACTACTCATATTTAGATTTAGATTCACCGGAATCATCTTTTTAACGATTTATAAAAAGTAGTTGATTCTCATTTAGAAAAACAAGTTATAACCACGGTACAATTTTTAGATGGTATGAAAAATCTCAATTATTTATTATTAAAGAACAAATTAGGAGTAGGTGATAAATTATGCTATATAATAATAATCGTTCTATCTAATTTGATTCATGAATTATCCTAAATAAAATTAAAAATAACTTAAATAGGATCTAACATGGAAAATAATTCAACATTTTTAAGTGATAGATTTAATGGAAAAAAAACTACAACAAAGTGGATACATAAGATTTTATTTTTACAAAATAGTACAGGCTTGGTCTTACAGCATTTAAATTTGGAGCCATACCAAACCATCAGATATATATTTACCGCCCATTTAAAGCTTTAAAATGCATTACAATGACCTAAGACTTATAAAAAATTCTCTTCATATGCTTTTTAAATGACGCTTCTTTCCTTTTATAATAATAAATGTATATATAATAATATAATATATAGGTATGTTAGTATATGTTACAAATAAATCAATAAAAAAATTATACAATACATTATCAAATCGATCAAATTAACAAAAAACACGTAAGAACTAAGAATATGTTTTCTCTCATAATACCGGAAAATATTTTTCTCTAAATTGAAAAAAATTAGTCTAAATATTTATTTTAACATAGCTTAATAAAAATATATTAACAATTAAAATGTAGAGCTTCTGTTGTTTACTGTACTAAGTAGGAGTTTATAATGGTTGTAGTATATTGTAGTTTATATCTGTGTTATTAATGTTACTCATTGGTCGTTCAAACAGATATTTAATAATAATAAAAATATTTTAGTTTGTACAACTTGTGTTTTGTTATTATTTGTTGTTGTTAGAATAACTATAATTTGTACACAAAATAACACTGAAATAGTAAATTAGTATTTGTAATATGATATTGACAAAAATTTATTTGACGAACAAGCTCTATTTACTAGTAACAGGATTAGTTTTTATGAATAAAAAATAAAAATGTATACGAAAAGAAAATTTTGAATTTTATATAAAAAGGAATCTTCGAAAGTAATGTCCTATATTGTGTGTCAAAACATCATGTATAAGTATATAATATATATTTCATAATTTATTACATAGCCTATGTCCTATACATTATAAAGTATTTGCGACAGATATAACACTATAATATATAAATAGTTCTTATACTTATATCTAATCTATTGTCTACTACAGTGATCGTAGGTACTGACGGTTTATTGTTATTAGGTACTTACACATCGTATATTTTTCCAAGTTAAATTTTGTACTCATATAAAATATACCTCAAACAGCTTAAGCAATTGTAAATTAGCAATTGTTATCAGAAAATATTAAATTATTATTATTAGTTTTTTACGGACTTTGACTTGTAGTTTCCAGAAAATTATAAATAAATTATTTTCCTTTGCCTCTCGTCCAATCAACTTAACGATAATTTACAATAACTTAACATACTAGTAAAGTAATAACTGATTTACATTTTAATATGTTGTGTTGCCAGACACACTTACTGTTTATATTTACAAATTCTGCAATTGCGCAAATGTAGAATAAAAAAAACTCAAGATATGAAAAAGTTCATTTATTTTTGACACATATTGAAACATACGATATTTCAAGTTGATTGTGAATGCGTTTATAAAATTCCATAAGTCTTCGCTATAAATGATATACGATACGTAACGCTATACGTATTCCATGTATTAAATATTGTAGTCAAGTGTTAAATTTGTTGTGGTTTCATATATTTATTTGTGGTATTCAATTGTAAATACAAATAAAAAAAAAAAATACTGAAATTGGAGTGTTAAATAAAAAATAAAAAAAACCGATGAAAAGATTATATATTATTAAAATTTTTATGTAGCCGACTTGATGGAGAAACAAAATAGGTATATAAAAGAAGACTGTTTTAAAGCAATTGTGTGTATTATGGGTAGGTACTAAAATGTTTAAATTGTATTTACCATATTTATTTATTATTTAAATTATTTCGTAAGCCACGTATAGCTATATTTATATTACATATAATTCTAGGATTAACCCAATTTTTATAACCTGTTGTTAAAATATATTATGACCTCTTTTGTTATAATATAATATTTGAGAAATTTTATGGAACATATTTGATTATAATGATCAGTTTTATAATAATCGCATCAGTGTCAGCATAAAAGTTTGCTAGATCTAAATTGTTTTTATAGATTTTGACATAACATTCTTTACACGCATTTTTCTCGGAATGGAACACTTACTTAATGCGTAAAGTATGGCCGCATTTTGACTTTCGTTTAAAACTTTAAAGTAAATAAATAAAAAATAAAAATAAAACAGTAAAAATTGTTTTAATAATTGTATGACTAGACTAAACAGTAATTTTCGGATTGGCTAGTTAATCGAATTTGTAAAGAAAATAATTTAATTTAACACATTTGATTTGAAAACTATTGCTATGATATTTTCGAAGTATTTTTATTTTATTGTTTATTGTACATAATAAAATCAGATAAAATAAATGAACTACTAATATGTGACACAATATAATCGTGGCGAAGAGCATTTTCTGTGTACTGCTGGCCATCACAGACCGCGGAAACAAACTTATTATATATTAGTTATTATACGCTCACCATTTAAAATATGATTAAATTAAAATTAGAAAGTCTTTCTGCTGTATAGTAAGTTTTGATTTTCATGTGTATTACTTCATTGAGGTCACTTATTACTCATTAATATAAATACTAATTTAATGATTATATTTAATTCAATGATATTTGTAAATTATAAAAATTATTCTGATCGAAGACTAATGGTCAGTCAATATACCTAAGGAGATTGTATAATTAATTTATAAAACTATGAGTATTTTATTTTTTATTATAATGCTAGGTCGTACTTCTTTTTACCAAACACATCGCATCATAAATTAATTATTGTAATATATTATGTATATTATATTGTTATTATAAAATATGAGTTAATAAAGATGTACAGCAAAACAGTGTAAATAAATTCATAGATTAAAATAATAAATAATGAAAATATTTTAAAAATTGAATTATATATTGAAAATATTAATGTTGGAGTTGTAAAAAGTTTCAAATCTCAATGACCTCATTAAAATAAATCTTTAAAATGAAAATCATTTTTTTTTAAATATTAATTTGTTTAAATTGTTGAACTTTAATTGTCTATAAAAAATATGCCTGAACTGCAATTTATAGTTTATAAGGAACTACATTCTGGCTATACATTACTTTTCATAATAAAGTATATTATATTGACATAAGATTTGTGATATTAAATTTTTTACGATAATATAATTTTTCAAGATTATTATGTTGTATACTGAACCAATTTATATATTTATATTTAAATGATAATTTGATGAAAATGTTATTAAGAAATAGAACAGTCAGAAATTCTGTGTTATATTTTGCGGCATTCGTTTTCTTTTTATATTTGTATTAATACATAAGTACTGAGAAAAATCTACACAATCATTTTTTAATGCTTATGATTTAATACAGGATACGATGACCAATAATGATGGGTATATTATATTTGTTGAAAACCGTAAATTCTTTACGTCATTTGGCTCACGCAATTATTGTGTTATAATATATATAGTGACAATTCGGGATGTAGTTAATGTATGTCATATATAAAAGTATTCAATTTGACAGTAAATGCCCCAGTTGCTTATCAATTATATAATATGTTACATATTATATATACGAATATTAATGTATAGTTATTACACATATTGTATAGAATAATATAACGGCATAATTTTATTATATTAGTCATATAATAGAATAATTTCTATAAAAAATGTTAATTACCTATGTAATATTACTGTTTATCAATGGTTTTAAATATTACATAATAAAAAGGAGCAAAAGTCCCACGGGTACGGTGTATGTTTTATAATAAATAAGTCAACAATATGCTATTAGATGATATGTAAAATTGCTACTGTTTTATAATGGCACAATATAATCAGGTTTTCTCTAAATTTTCACCTAGATTTTGCAAACATTTAAATTTTATAAATGTAAGATTATTTCTTAATTTTAGCTCCATTCTCCATTCATCTCATGTTAGTTATTTAATTTTAAAACGAATAAAGGCTTCTTAAAACGTAAAAATGAAATAAATAATAATTTAAATTTGTAATATGTATTTTATTATAGATTTGAGAATTTTCCAGAATAATCTATTATTTATCCATTTTTTGTTTCAACGCAATAATTAGACGATGCACTGAATGATACTTTATTCACTCCAAAGTTAGATTTTGTATTGTTATCAATAACCGTATATTGTTATCGTACCAGTTTTTGATATGGAATTTTGAATATTATATAAATAACAGTAGTAAAATGTTAACAGGTTATTTTATAATATGAATTTTTAATAATGAAATAATATAGTTGGGCTTGTATCATTCCTTTTTTTTTTATATTAATGCTGGTTTTTTAGTAAATAGTAAATATTGTAAAAGAATTCGAAAGAATAATGAAATCAAATTATAAATTAATAATAATATTATTATTGTGTTACTTAATACTTTAAGACTTAAGAGTATTTGTATTTAAATATGAATTAATTAAAAATCATTCAATGACATAACGCATATTTATTTATGTGAACTCGCGGAAATTTAATAACAATAAAATTAAATAACAATTTTATTATTATTATTTTTTTTTTTGTACAAGGCTTGTGATTTTTTTTATTTTATAATTACTTTTAGATTGAATATAATGTCAACCAAAATAATAAAACAATACATTCCAAAAAATATACTTCCTAAAGCTAATTTCATAATTTAATGAACTTATTTCGAAGTAGCACTATAATATAATACATGCATAGTTACTGGATGGTCTTTGAATAGGGCATCCTTATTATATCGGTTTACTTATGTGTTTAAAAACCAACCTATTTTTAATTTTATAAACGGAAAATTCGTAATTAAGGTGAATCGATAGGTATTTGTTTCCATTTCAAAATAATATAGTATACGGCGATGCACATATGACATATCTATAATACAAGTGAAAAAAGTTCATATATTACGTGCACAAAGATTTATAATTAACTAACTATTAATATTTATTATTCATAATTAAATAGCTGGAATGAGTATATTGAATGTACAATGTACATTGTATATCTATATTATATTATTTCTTAATTAATATAATATTATGTGAAATGATTCACAAAAAGATTTACACCCACCCTTTTTATCGTTTAATATATTATATTTAAATTTTGATTATAAAAGCTATACTTTAAGACCATGTTTTTAGATGCTTAAATGCCTTAAATTAATTTTACCATTTAAAAATTGTCTTGCAGTGGTTGAATAATGTTTTTCCAAAAATGTTTGAAAATTGTAATCTACTATAATTAATAATATTAATTACTATTATTTTCAAATCATCCCCCTCTATTTTTAAATTATTATTATAAGTACATTAAGTTCAATAATTCAAAAACATTCAAATTTTCATTTATAATTTATATAGGTAGGTAGAAGAAACATAATTTTTTTTAAAAATCATATGCTCAATGATTTATAGTAAAATAGGCCTATTTTAATTTCAAAAAAACATTTTATTGACACAGTACATTTTTTAAATAGCATAAAAAAATGTTATATACTTGAAAAAATAATTTAAAAGTATACTTAAAATTGTTAAGTATCAGACTTTGATTAAAAACATATTTATTAAAAACCACGAGCGTGGTTAATAAATCACATCATATGTTTATCATGCTTGAATATAATTTATAAATGAGTATATTTAGAGTTATGTTGTATGTATATGAAAAAGAATAGAGTTGTTCAAATCGAATTTTAAAGTATAGAGGTTTTATAAAGCAACTATAATGTAACGATGACAGGCGATAAAAGACGGAAAACCGTTGTTTATGTGGTATATTATATACATGATAGTAATATTATCAGTTTATGTCCCACTATTATATATACATCCATTTTGATAAGCACAAGCATCGTTATGGGGAGCAGCAAAGAGTGGTGTCGTTAAAACAACAACGATAATATGTACCATACGTTGTCGAAAATTTATTTATTATTGTGTCTATACTAAAAATTGTATCATTCAATTATTTTACCAATAGGTTTTTCTTGGATTTCCAAAACCTATACTCATATTGAAGTACCAGTAGTTGATATACGTTTTTTTTTTTTTTGGAGAGGGCCCAAAAAAGGCGCGTTCATAATTATTATTAACTCATATAGTTACAACTACGAATATAATATCTTATACCTGCTAAGGAGGCCCTTAAATTCACCACTGGTATATACAATAAATACTAATTTCTAACTAACGAATTAGAGAAGCGTATAAAACTATCCATTCCTGTACAAAGGCTTGTAAATAATAGAGGTAGCTTTAATATTAAATCAAGATTCTCTAGTTGCGGAGGAGGAAAAAATACAGAGAATAAAATTGTATACAAAATTGCTTATTTATATAGATTTTGGCGTGTATACTAATGCACCATATCATATTCAAAACGAATATATTAATACATTAAAATATATTTAGTATTTACATTATTTTCTTTGTAAATGCCCAATATAACGGATATGGCGTTACTATTCAATATCTTTCGTTTACCGTCGCTGCCACTCTGCTACCGACAGTTTATGCGTTTCTTTGGTTTTTTCTTTCAGTTATTTATTCTTATTATTCTTCTTATTATTATTTATGTGAACTCGACATGTGGTCCAATGAGTCGAGAGAAAATCGGTTTAATCTGTTAAAATGTTTGCGTGTTATTTGTTTTTTTTTTCATTGAAAATATTCTTTAATTATATCAATAAATCTTGTAAGTTTTCAGGGTGTATGTATTAATATATATATATATTATCAGGTGGTTTTCATTAGATGTCCCGCTGCAGGATAATATCCTCGACGTAAATCCTATAAAATAATAATAATAATAATATTACTATCGACATAGTGCGAAAACGTAGGTAATAGTAATTGTTATAGACAGCAGTAATGTGATTTTCACATTGCTTATATAACGGTTTACAACTTCAACGCCGTTTACAAAATTTACGAAATCCCAAACAGCAATCATATAATATATCGTATAGTATGATAACAAATAACAATATTATCTTCGATGTCGTTATTATAATTTGCATTAGGTATACATATTATAATATTATATTGATTTTGCTTTGTGACGTGATTTGTAACTGCTAACTAATTCGTATGGTATACGTGTCTTGTTTCACTAGAAAACTATATATTATTTTATTTCTATTAATGTACTAGCTTTTATAATCTAATTACAACGTGAATAAATTAACAAGTTTTAAATACTGCGCTTTCTAGGTGTATCTCGGTTTTAGACGTTTTAGTATACCTCAGTTCACGGACATATTGGACATTGATATTGGTGTACTTCGCTTTGTAAATGAATTCGTTTGTTGTGGATTGCATTTATATCACTTAATATATTTTTGAACGTGATTAAAACTACTCTACATTTTCCTGGTATCTCTAAAAACGATCTATTAAATATTTTTCAAAATAATTTATGTAGTTTTAGATTTTCGATACATAATACAATTTTCAAAAAAAATATTTTTATGATTTTTTAAATTGTTTTTAAACATTTGAAATTTTTGATTTTTATTGATATACATTTAAGACATGATTTATGATTTAGTTGTTATTCAGTTACCACTATGAAAATATTAATGATCGGCATAATTTTTTTTTATAAGCATAAAATTACGTAAATTTTAAAATTATTTTATAGTAGAAAATGAAAAATGTATAAAATGATCAATTTTTATATGTGATAATGCTTAACAATTTAGTATAGGATTCGTCATAAATAGTTCATACTGAGACCAAAGGCTAAACTATTAATTTTATTTAAACAATTTATTTTGTAAACATTTTAAGATAAAATTGAAGAGAAATTAGTTATTTAAACGAAAAATAATAAATATGGGCACTTAAAACTTTTATTGTATAATTAGTATATTTTTGTTATTTTATACACTCAATAAAATTTTTAAATGTTATTATATTTTAAAATAAATTACTTCAATAACAATGTAAATATACCATGAAATATATTTAGTAATAGGTATAGTCTGACAGACGGTTTTCGCACAGAATCGTTAATAGGATGCAATGATTTGTCATTTAATTTAAATTTAACACATATTTTATAGTGCCTTACTCCTCAATAACGAGTTTCACTCGACTTCGCTATCTGGGTATAGCAGAGCGATTACCTATTTTCCCGTATTTCCCCCTTTTATATAAAATTAAGATATGGGTTGAGCTTTAAATACGTGAATATGATGTACGATTAATGAAGTTTACAATATTAATATTACATAACTTATCTATTAAACTCATTAAAATAAATTTAAAAATTAAAATTATGGTCTGTATTGGTGTTTGACATCAACCGTCTTTAGAGGCTTGTTGGCCATATAATTGATGGTGAATGTGATGGTGGATGTAGGACATAATATGGGGCAGTAGACCGAGACGAACGCTGATGTGAATACCCTTAAAACTATTATTACTATATCAGCTAAACAAGGGCTACACGAGCATAGACGACATGCTATTATAGTCTATACCTTTATGTATGTGTTTTGTGTCCGTGTCGCGCTTAAACGTCCGTTATAATCTACTCCTGTACTTGGACTCCTACACGTGATATTATTTATATATTGAACCTACACGTTTGAAAAATATAATAAATTTTAAATATCGTATACATCATGTTCTGTACTTTGCACCGGGTAATTTATGATTATTGTGAGTTGTTTACCAGCTTTTACATTTCTGTTTTTCTTAACACAACTTTTAACTAACCTATTAGCGCGTATGTGAATTAACGTTACAATATCTTATGTAGTCTTAAAAATTGTTGGCTTTTATCGTAATAAAATCATTATTTTTAATGTTTTTATAAAGATTTGCTTTGAAGCGCTCATATCATTGTTAATGATGCGTATTTCTAGAAACTTAAATTAATTAGAAATCTTAGAATAGATGACCTAAAGCTTATATTATATTATACACTATTTATATATCAATATGCTATTAACGCAAAACTAACCGTTGAAATACTTTCACATTTTTATTTTAATAAAAATAAAAATTAACATTAAAAATTATCATATTATATAATATGTGTGTATATTAATTATTTTTTTGTTCCATCGATGGATTCGTTATTTTTTTTTCAAGCACTTGTAACTTTTTCAAATAAACAATAGAAATTTAGTATTTTTTACAAATTAATGAATTAATAAACACAAATACACGATATTACCAACAAGAAAAAATTATTGATATACCGTAACTTATATGACATTAACACGTATGACATGTTGATGTTGTTTTCAAAAATGTAATCGGTCTTGTAAAAATAAATAATAATTTTTTTATGTTGGTTTATTTATTATACAGGCAGTTTGACAGAAATCTACGAAATGGATTCTTGGCAAAACAATTCATTATTTTAAAATTGTGTACTCACATAGAAAAGGCCAGCTGCCAAAAGTTATTCGTTTAGTATGCATAACTATGTAAGAGCAGTATATTTTATACACAAATGCGTTCATTTGGAGAATTCACTTTATATTTATCGGTAACATTATCAAATAAAATTATAATTTTCGGTTCGTATAAAGTATAATATATACGTAGACCAGTGTTTCCCAAAAGATGTACGATGAAATTTCAAAGGTGTGCAGCAACAAAACTTTATTATGTTATTTTTCCGGTCCTAAACCATTTATTTTTGGAAAGTACCTAGATAATATTTATCCAAAGTGTGCCGTGACTTATAATAACGTATCGCGATGGAAAAAAGTTTGGGAACCACTGCTGTAAACACATAACAAAAAATAAGAAGAAACGCCATACATATTTTTATATTTATAAAATATGATTATTTTAAAGGTAAACACTAATTTTATCAAGAATAGAATATTTTAAATTTATATAAATTATGTGTGAAAATATTTTGAAAATTAAGCCACCCATATATATTTTTTTTTTTTTTTTGACATAAACAAAATATACCATCAGCACAATCAGTTTATACGATGAAAATAATAATAAAACATATACTTTTTGATTAAAGCAGCCACCTATTAGTGACTCCAAACTAATTGGTTACATATATTTATTTTTATTTTTTAAAAAGCACTAGATAGTAAAGTTATGTAAAAGATCGCGTCACCATTTTATTTTTAACCCGTGGTTAAGATTTTCTGGGAGTATAAGGGTGGAAAGACTTTTTATGATAGAGTTAAGATGGATTTAGAATTTAGAGCCGTTTATGAAAGCATACAACGTATATTAAATGCCAATAACCATTTGGTAAACATTTCAAGTATCTACTACTGCAGTTATTCGTTTTTGATTGATACAAAAAAAAACTAAATCAATTTTGTCAAAAACTAATTTTGCGTGAAAATTCCCGTTTTCCCTATTTTTTTGCCCAATTACTTTGAAAAGTACTGGGATTTTCGAATGTTAAAAAGCTCTCAAAACTACCAACTAAATTCAATTTTCGACCAGAGAAGATATTGAAGTTTAAAATCAAAGTATTTATTTCTTCTGTAAAATGTGTACACTACAAAAAAAGCACACGCATTGTAAAATTAACACATTCTTTGTTTCACTCAGAATCTAAAATAGGTGTTAAAAAATAACTAATTTTCACTTTTTGACGGTTACCTATGTATTTCTGGCCCAAGACATTTTTCTTTATCTCTTTCATATAATTTGATTAATTGAATTGTGTTTCATGGTTTTAAATTAAAAATATTCTTCCTTAGGTATAATATATTTATTTAAACAGAATATTAAAACAAAATTACTTATCAAATTAAACATATTTTAAAGGATTATTATATGTAATAATAAAATAGAATATATTTAATATCATAAAAATTCGTTTGAATATATTTAGAACGTAAATTTGTCACTCAACGACATAATTTTAGAAGATGTCAAGTCTGATGGACATTACTACAGGGGAGTAATTTGGTTAAATTCCAAAATATTATGTGTGGTCTTCTTGACGTTTAGCACCTACATAAAAATCGATTCAAAATAATATGTTATCGTATTTTTGAATTATTATTCTGGTATACCTACCGGCAACCACATTAAAATAATAATAAAATATAATGTCGTACGATATTTATATGCATAGCAAATTTAAAATTAATTACACGTTGTCTTGGCACTCAGAACTAAAATTTTTATTTTACGTCAGTGTTTATATGACCAATTATAACGAATGAATTAGTAAAAATTAAAATATTAATCTGAAATAAAATTCTAATTAATATTAAAGTATTTTTTAGTTAAATTTAACATTATACACAAGTCTAAATAATATTTTTAAAATTGATTTTGCATTTGTATAAATAGATGCATTTCTCAATAGATGTCATTTATTGTCAATGATTTTTGTTCTTCTCTTATTTCTTTTGACTGTATTACCACAATATTCTACGCAGGAATACAAATATTATAGCCTTGGTTCACCTTTTTTCACTTCAGTTAAATTCTTGAATTAATTATTTAAGAATGATTTTTTGTTTTGTTGTGTATGCAGTAACAATATTAATATTTTACAATTTCAATCAATGTTTTGTTGACAATTTAACATTAAAAAACATATATATCATAACTATACGATATGCATAGATATTTATTTTAACGTGGATTATTTATAAATATATAAAAGTGTATAGAATAAATACAACAATAATTTTAGATAAATTTAAAATATATATGTATATCACTGTGTCTAGAAAGTTTTAATAACGTATCGTGCATTCGTGCTATATTACACATATGTAACATATGTACATACACATGGTTTTTTATGTATAATATGCGTATATTGAAAAGGTTAAAATATATATAATAATTTATTCAATTGTTAATATAGTTAAATTGAAAAAAAAGTCATTTCAATTTTTAGTAACATTTTACAAAAATAGAGATATTTCTAAAATATTTTATTTCAAATTCCGATTAAATAGGTATAAGAATAATATTATAACAGTTTATGATACCATCGAATCATAATAAAATTGTATAACACATTACTATTCGCCATATAATTCTGAAAATAATTAATAAAAGTCAACATAAGTGATGAAGATTAAGACAAATTTGAATGAGGTACATCAATCAATTTTTTATAATAATATTAACCAGTGACATCTCGAAGATGTTTTTAAAGGGGCCATGACAATAATTGTTGCGATAGTTGGTTGCGATAGTACGACCACGTAAATAATTTCAAAGCATATGAAAACATTAATAATTGTAATTGTAATGTTACTATATTAGGTAAGTATTATTTATAAAGAAAATAAAGCTTAAAAAAAACCCGGAATCCTAAAAAGATATATTTTATTAGTTATCAGTTATTACTATCATATTATAACAGATTGCTAATTGTATGCAATAAAAGTCCCTTGCCAAAAGGTGTATTTGAATTCCAGAAATTTATAAAAAAAAGGTTCTTTTCTTGTTATAATGAATTACAAGTAGGATTTAAGTTAGAAAAACTATATATTATATTAATAAAGAAGAAAATAGTGAACGATGTAATGAAAACAACTATGTGATGTCAAAAAATAAAGTACTAACAAAAATAATGAAACTGAGTTAGAGTTTTTAAAATTCTTCAACTTTTAGGTTTCTATGATTTAATCGCAGCATTTTATGATTTTCATGTAGCATACAGACCCGTGTATACAATTTCTGTTCTTCGTATTTAAATTGAAAGATGTTTTTCAAAGTTAAACCTTATTAAAACACACATTTTATCTACATTAAATCAAAACTTATTAGATATTTTAGTTTTATTAACTACAGAAAAAGAATTAACAAACATAATTATTAACATTGATGAAACAATTGACAAGTATACTTTAACATCAAGTTTCCTAAAAAAACTCTGATGTTTAGGTAAATAAAATATTAAAAAAATATTATGCAATTTTGTATTAAGATAATTTTTTTTATTATTATTTTTTACTATCTTTGATCATATTTAATTATTTAGCATCAAAAATCAAATATAAATATTTTTAAAAAATACCTTGCTTAAAATAAATGATAAAATTATATTGTTATAATGAATTTAATTGTATGTTAACTACCGATGGGGAATATATACAAATTTTAAAATTCTATAAAAAACTATTAAAAAAACTTAAAATAACTTTAGATTAAAGAATTTAACGAGTGGTCATATGATGTCAGTCAATTCATATTATACAACATTAGGAATATTTATTACACATAAGCAGTAAACTAAATACTCAATTTATATAAGATGTTTTTTATAAATGTATTTAAATTGATCGATTTTTTAAGATAATCTGAATAGTTCTTTTAATTTTAAATTAAATCATGTACATTATTTTTAAATTACAAAACCAAGTAAATTAATCATGAAAATATTGTTAAGTATCAACCTAGACTGGCTAGGCTAATTATTTAAAGTTTTAATAAACGGAATGGAGAAATAAAATCTTAAAAATAAATAAAAAGTGTCTTACCCTTTATTCATTGCAACGCAGTATAACCCTTAATGTTCAAATAATTATATAGTTAATACCACAATAATCGGATTAATTCGGTTGTACGTTACGCAGGATACTTAAGAATTATTAGGATTTGTATGGTACTTATAATACTTGTATATAATGTAGTCATAATATAGAATTGATGTTAATTTGTGTGGAAACCATTGATATTTACTATTATCACATAATATATTACCTATTGATTAGGTATATATTATTTTAATTTTTAAACAATTCATCGTAACTTGAAACGCTTATATTAAAAAAATTGTATCGGTTAACGGTTAAATTAGTTAATATATTATACTATGTAGTCGATTTTATATTAATTTTATAATATAAATTATAAAGCTGTCTTTGTGTGTGGTGAAGGTTATATATGTATTATGTATTATATTAGTTGATTATATTGATAACTGAAAGTCGAAGGGAGACTAAAAACACTTCCATTAACGTATTTAAACAAATACAATAGAAATAAGAGTGGATATTTTTCGCGTTTATAGTGTATACTATAGTTAATAGCCATTGGCTGTTTTGATGTGATTAAATTTAAAAGTAATATAATAAAATCTTTGCTTCTCAAAAAAAATTCTTACTGCTGACTCGAATTCAGTTTATTATAATGTATACACTATTTATAGATTGATTTACCAAGATATGCTTATTCCCATTTTTTTTTTCATTTAAAAAACATCCTATGGTAAAATAAACTTTTTTTAAATTAAAACCACTTAAATTGTGTTGTACATTTTTAATAAATTCACGATTAGTATTTGAGTTATTAAATTTTATGTGGTAAGAATTAAGAGGATAATAGTCTTTAATAGTGGTTTACCTAAAATATAAAATACATGTTATATTATTTAGTCTAATGTTCAGTGTAACATGAAATAAATAAATAATAATCTGCGATTCATAAAATTAATATTAATTAATACTAAAATAACATAAAAATAAAAAAAAGTTAAAGTATTAACACTAAAATAAAAATAAATTTGACAATTTGGAAATACTTTGTTGTATTGAAAATACTATAATATTAAACAAAAAAAAAAAAATGTACGTTTTAAAACAAAAAAAATATCAATGCACATTTATTGTTTAGCAATGCACAAATTTCAATTTCTTATTAATAGATAAAAGAACATTGTCAAGTATAAAAATGGTTCTTCTTTTGATGTATCAAAAATATTTTTAGATTAAATCACAGTTATATGAATCGTATACGGGTAGGTTAGGTATTACCTATCGTACATTGTATACCATGTAATGTAAAAAATTATAATAAAAATGTCGTTAATTGACAAACACGAATAAGGCGTACCCCAACTACCTACCTAATTTCCCAATTTGATATAAATGTTCTAATATGATGCTTTACCTTAATCATGGTGATATTATATTGCATTCTCGTCGAATAAACAATTTCCACGCGTGTAGTAAAATTACGGATCTATATAATGTATATGGTATAACGGTTGGGTGTACTATTTATTGTACTCAGCTGTACGTGAAACGAACGGCTGTGCTAAAAATCTTCTCATGTGATTTCGTAATGGTGGGATGACGGATGCCGTCGGAACAGGCGAAGCATAACATTCATCTTCGTTAATACATATACCACGCTAGTGCCGAGTACGAGATACAATAATTATTATTATAGAGACAGAGAAAACAAATAATGGCATTTGAGTGGCCACCACAGCCTTGATGGTTGGTGGGGGAGTGGTTAGAGGGTGGAGAGATAAGGGGATGGCACACTGTTCCATAAAATATAATCGCGCGTATATATATATATATATATGTGTACAGCGAACTACGATGACGTGTGCGCTCGTGAACCGCCTCGTTGGCTACACGTTTCCGGGACATTAGGTCCGACACGCATGCACCGTCGTCGTTGTCGCCGTAGCTGCCATCGGTATAGGTCGGTCGGTCGGTCGGTCGCGTCGCCGTTTTGGTATTGTATACGGTTTTTGGCACGCCGTCCGAAAAGCCCATCATCGCACGAGCTCGACGCGATTAATTCGATAAAAGCGAGTCCTCGGGAAACGAAAAAAAATGTATACACACACACACATACACACATACACACACACACACACACACACATATATATAGGTATGTATATCATTTACGACCAAAAGACGTTTTTGAAACCGTGTCAAAACCGTATGCAGAGCTTATTACCAACACCGCCCCGGCGGCGTTCCGCTCTTTTTCTATATCGAAGCATATAACATAGTTTCCCCTTTTTCTTCTTTTGTCTGGCGACTGACCTGTTTACGACTCAATTACCTCCTGCCCCACCCCTCGTGGCGCACCGTCAACAGTTCAGGTGGTGCTGGAGTCATGTCGTATCGCGTCCGCACGCGCGCAGTATACGCACGTATTATAAATATAATATTGATATAATGACGTATCACAACATTATATAATATGACGTATATTGTATACGATATAAGACGTGTAAAATATCGCAGAGTCGTAATATATATATATATATATATTTTTATTGGTTTTGAACAGTATAATTCTAATATTGTACAGCCGGGTCAATATCATTATTCTTGGAGGACAATAACAGTCGGTTCAGTTCTCCGTCTTCCTCCGCCCTCGCCCGGTTAGTCGAAACGAGATCCTTGGTGACTAAAGCGTACGGGTCCGTTTTAGTCTTTCCCTGCAGCAGCGGAAATGAAAATAAAATTTTAAATACAAATGAATGATATAATATATGACCAGTATACAGGACAATACACCGCGAAAACTTAAATATAATTATTACAATGTATATTATGAGCACTTACTGGCCATACTGCAGTACTTACATAGGCGCAATTAGGGAGGGTTTATCCCCTACCCAGTTTTATCCATAGCCTCTCCCTAGTTTTTTAAACGTATTTTAGCATATTAAAATTAATTTCGAGGACATTTACTTGTCTCTGTCTCATTTATAAAGTTATCCCTGGAATTAGAACTATATAGTGCGCCTCCGAGTACCTATAGCTACGCGTGTTTACCACACCACGCTCGGAATTGCGCAGAGGATTTATTGCTGTCGATCGATTTTCTGTCTCGTTTATTAATCGACCTTTGTGATGTTTACCGCCATTATTATTACCACCGTCGTCACATAATTTACAAACACGTAAATTAAAAACGAAAAAAAAATGTATCGATTGTTTTCCCAATGAAAATAATAATACGTCAGATCCCGCACCCTAATATACGACGCATTAATAAAAGGAACTAAGTCACGTACGTTTGCGTGATTTTGAGGGTTTTTATTATACTTTTCGCTTTTCTTTTTTACGCTCTACTACGCGATACAATTCGCAAAAATAAATTATGAAATAGCATTGGGTTCAGGTTATTAGTTTATTACTTATCTACTTTAACTATTGTAACCTTTCGTTTTACGGATGGCCATAGATTCTCGGATTTTACAAATTAGTATTCATAGTCGTCGTTGAACAAAATATTATGCATATTATAAACTAGAATCATTCAAAACTTGGATAGTTCCTGCAAGTACTATGAAAAAGTCAATGTTGTCTACCGCCCTTCGATTTTTAAAATACATATTTTATCTAGTACCTGTCAGATTGGTTTGAATATTTTATTTTCTATATATCATCGCATTATGATTTATGAGTTGATGATGAATGTTGAAATCAGAATTCAAGGTGTGACCGTTCATAATTTTAAATCTCGAAACCGTGGCTGTGACTAGACTTACCATTAACTTGTGAATCCATATATCGTAATGTATGCACTGGAAATCGGGGTCGTAAGCGGTCTTAATTGCTTCAGTAATATCGTCGGGATCTAACGAATCGCCTTCACGAAGCACTTGTTGCATAAAATCCACAGACAACGAGCCTTTACTTTCTGTGTCTAACGTGTGAAATGCCTGCAGCAATTCGTCCGCCGTCCCCGGTTTATACCTAAAATAGTTATTAATTATAAATACCAAAGAAGACTTTCTCAGTTGCTGTTTGTTCAGAAATAAGGTAATAGGTCTATAATGATATCGTATGTCCTATTGTGGATTTATCTGCTGAAAGTGTTAGGTTAAGTTAAGACTGAAAATAAAACAAGTAATTAGCTTAGCCATAAAAATAAAAACGTCTTGACCATATTCCGGTTATCGTCATAAAATCTTATATTAACTTTGTTGAATATCGTCTCATGATTTTTATTCACTTTTTGATTGTATGTTTATATAACATACACGTCTTAGCGATTTTATAATTATATAATGTACATAGGAATTATGTATTTCAGATATTTTTATATATAAAGTGATTAAAAATTAAATACATTTTAGGTACCTAAACGCTCTTATTTGTTTTTCCATATGCGGTACAAATACATTTATATCGATTATATTCGGTTCATTTTGATTTTCCACCAAACTTGTGAATTCGATCAGTTCTTCTTCGGTTGGGACACAACCTAAATAATAATTAGTATCGTTACAAAAACTTCTTGATAAATATAACATGTTTAAGAAATATAGTACATTAGTTTATGGGTTAGCATTACATTTTTTTTTAGTTTGCATAAACGCGTGCAAGTCAAACTAATTTAGTAAACTTTATTAATACAATTAATGCAGTCGTTTCATACGTTATAGTTTGTTTGCACTATCTTATTAACGCATAGTACTTAAGTATAATATCGAAATGGTCTGTGTTAATTAATATTAATGGGTTTCGCTGATCATCTAGACTAGTTAAGTTAAGCTTCTTGATTTTAATGTTTAAATTATAACGTATAAACATGATATTATAACATTGATTGTAATGGTGCATCATAATTGATTATCGAAATATAAAACAAAAAGTTGAAAAATATTTGTTATTTAAATATCAAAAATAGATATACATAACATATTATTGACTAAGTATGTTTTGCTACGAATATTATTTCGAATTTACGAAAACTTGATTAAACGTACAACCAGGATAATGTTTGAATGTTCGAGGTATTGAACAACCCTGAATAATACATTTAACCAAATGTGTATTATTTCATTTTATCGCCCTTTCTTGTTTGAAATCTTAGTTCCTTTTGTTGAAATAAAATAAGAACAAGATAAAAATCAGACAACTGTATATAATATAACCGAAAAGCATTTAATTCTAGAAAGAAATATATATATATATATATAATAAGTTATTAAGATAATAATTTAGATTGTAATATATCTATTAAAACGATAACCAGATAATATATCATTAAGATGACCAATTAATAATATAGATTAGATACTGTGCCATTAAGTATTTCAATTCATCGGTACAACTACCTAATTTATCATGCCCTACACTCAGTGTTGAATTTATGGGGGGGGGTGTGGTTCATTTGGTCTAGATCCCCCCCCCAAACACTGATATATATATAATTATATAAGACTAGAGTTTATTTTGTAAATTTTTAATTTTAGGTCCACATACAATATACTATAATATTTAGGACGCCCCCCCCCCAGAAAAATTTTGAAAATCCGCCACTGCCTACACTTGGTCACTTAGTATCCTTAAAGTCATTTTAACAAAACAACAATATTTTCATTAAACTTAAAATTAGTAATTTAATTAAATTGCTTATTTAATCCTTTTTATGGTTATCATTATCAATGATCATATATTTAAGAAATCATATACATATCATTATATATAATTAAGAATTTTAGTTTTTTTTAACATTATATTATATTTATTTATTATGTTATAAATTGAATTTAATTTGTTCGTAAATTATCCATTTAATACATCAGTATTCTGATGATAGTTGTGTTTTTTATTTTATATGATCATATTTTATCGGTTTACTCTGAACCATTTGATAATTATAAAACTAAGTAAAATATGTACATACATAATGTATACAATAGTATATAAGTGCTATGTTTATAATTTAGTATTAAAATGTACCTACAACATAAACATTGAAAATGAAATAACTCGATTACCTCGCAAAATGTATTTTGCAGCTGCTTTGAAATTTGTAATTGATCGGTTGACATAACCCATATATTATCTCCAAGCACACTAATATTATTTCAGCTTTGAAAAACTAACTACTATCGATTTTTTTTTTACGTGATTTGAAACCTCGTATTTCATCCGTTGTGGTCCTCGACATTATTATTAATTCGAATACCGCTTTGAATAGAACGATTTACAAACCCTCTTTCAATTTTGCTTACTACTGCAAAAATATCATTTATTTCACACAATCTTAGTTGAATTGACTGCCTGAACATTATTTTCGCTCCGCAGATATAATATCCACGCGTATAAAATACATAATAACACTGAAAGGGGTCTAAAAGAAGGGGTATACAACTTTTAAAGAAATTATTCGATTGGGTTTTTGGTTTAAAAAGCTATTCAGTTTTAAATGAAGTATGAAAATTTGTCGGAAAGCCATTTTCAATGTATTCGTATAGTACCTATGTTTCCGGTTTCGCTTCCATTTCATTCGCTTTTTAGTACTTATTTTATTTCTTTAAAGTATAAAATTCCATAAAGACAATAATTTAAGTAATTATTCAATTTAATATAGTTATTTATTAAACTTACACTTACCTATATAAACACACTTATATCTAATGGCTTATATACCTATGCGATGCAGTCGTATAGGCGTACTACCTACTCATGTACTATATTTATTTTTATTTAATATCATGTGTAAATTATATATAATCTTCCATTTATTCTAATATATATATCTACTCATCTCGATTTTTGGACTTTAAATATGATGATAGTAGTGCATTATATATTTATATGTATAAATGTGTAAAAATAATTAATTGATTTAATGAATTCTACAAGTATAAAAAGTAGATAAAATAATAATATCTACAATCAAGGAAAATCATTGATTAGTATCGTTGGCAACGTTTCAAATGGCAGCTGGTTTTATAAATATCACTGTTTTTATATCGGTTAATTTTGGATTTCTTGAAAAATAATAGATATGATACAATCGATTTTTGTAATTAAATTGAAAAATTATAGATCACCTTACTGTTTTACTATTTTAAATCCTTTTCTAGTTATTCTAACATACCTAATAAACCAAATCTCACTCCCCATCACTCCCACTTTTTAATTAATTCACACATGCATCACATATCTTCTGACCATTCATGCCATATTTAATAAATAAATTCTAAATTGTATTAAAAAATTTGTAATAACATATCTAATATGTTGACAAATTTAAAATGTAATAAATGAAAAAATAAAAATAATTATATTATAAATAGATTTAATAATTATTTCATTTTTTTGTTTCATTTCAACGTTTTAAAAGTTACATAATACATTACTTATAGGTACAAATAACTTATTTATTAATACTTTAAAAGTTTTAACTTAAAAACCTACAATACTATAAACTAGGTATACAAAGTACAAAGGTATATCGTATATATTATATAATATAGTACCTACATATACTACATATACATACTCATGAATAATAATATTTATTAAACAATTTCTGTTCATCGGTATATTAATAATATAGGTCAACGTTACTTTTATGTATACCTACCACATGACAAAAAAAAAAAATTAATTTAAAAAACCAAACCAAATCGTTTTTTGTTAATTTTTTCCAACTGAAAGTAAATATTATAATACGTGCCGATAGTAAAATCAAACAGAAATTTGAGTATAAAAAATAGACTCATCATTAAAACTTGTAATTTCGTGCATCACGTATCACGTATGTTATACCTATATAATCTAATATTACACAAGTGAATTTTTTAAATTTCGTACTGCACTACATAATTAAAGATATTCAAAACACAATTAATAGATATTTGTCAATATGTAATTGCATTTACCAATGAATTTTTTTAAAATTTCCTGAAATTCTGTTTGGTAGCGCCATCAGTTAATACCACGGTCCACGGTTATCTACTATTTGCAATACTTCAAACTTAGTAGATAACCTTGTTTAATGTGCAGAATTATAGGTGTTATTTTACATCATTACTTATTAACTATTAAACCCCCCCCCCACCCAGCAGCTGAGGTAATCATGACTATGCGCTACTATCAACTGTCGCAGGTCCGTTCATTTACAAATACCAATCGAACAGAAATAATATTAAAGGCTTAATACTCGCGAGTAATAATAGTATATCGCATGGAATTATCATTTCATCCTGTCTACCGCACGGGACGGCAAATTATCCATTTGGATTTCACAAAATAAAATTATTAAAATTATTATTAATAATTATATATTTCCTCCATAAATCATCACAAACGTTGGCGCACAGAATAAATCAAAGGTCTCGCCCTGGTACATGAATTTATACATGGTGGTACAGAGCAGAGGATTCATATCAGTGCTGTGAATTTCTTTTTTCTGTAGTTTGCGGCAGGCCTTAGATGTAAACATCTATCACTGAAATCGATCGCTCTATGTCGATAAACGACGTTCTCTGTTATTTCACTGGACGGGTCGACCGAGGTTTTTTCTTTTACCTACATCAAGCTCTCGTCACGAAATTATTTTATGGCGCCAGTGTGTTTTTTCTCCCGCTCCACCCAAACTCTCTTTACAAAGTTCACGTCAAACGGTCTCATGCAGGTATTCTCGTAATAGTTAAATAATAATAAAATTAAAATACACGAGGTAGATATTTTTCATACTTAAATATTATACAATGTATGCGTAGACGGGTGACACGTCCGTTGTTCCTTGTTCACCAATTAAGTGTACACACTACGTGAAAAGTTAAATCCTTACCCGTTTCAGTATTTATATATTCATAAAAATGGAGTTGGAGATATAGAGAATTGGCTACGAAATGATGACCAGACAATTGTCTATGTATCCAACTTTATTTTGTGTGAGTCTGATAAATAGTTTATGTATATGATGATGATTGATGAGTATAATATTTAGTTATTACAATTTATGATTATCCCTAATTATAACCTATACATAATATATGTATATAGTTATGAACTTTATATTTTGTTTATTACTTTAAAAAAATATTATATGGATATTGAATATATTATATTAATATTCATTGCAATTAATTCATTAAATATAATTAAATTCAATAAATTTAATAAACCTTTATTAGGAATCATATTTGTAACCCATTAATTTGTCTAACATAAGTACGTTATGTCTTATGCGTACCTATATGACGAATAACCTTCCCTAGATCAGTAGTTGGTATGATGTTAATATTGTCTGCGCTTGTAAACAATGAAAATGCATCAACAATAATTTTTTGAAGATCGTTCTTAATTTCTAAAAAAAATATCAAAAAATATGTAATTTAATCTACGTACACTAACAGTGTATAATTTTATATGAAGTATCTGAAAATACCGAAAGTCGAAATAACTGATTCACTGCTATTTGTTATGTTGTCTTCAGTCATTTTAAACAATTAAAAAATAGTTTTATTCAATATTGATTTAAAAAAATGTCAATACATTTAATATAAAACAATATTTTATCAGCTGTGTGATTAACTAAGATGTTGATTCGAGTGTTTTAAGCCAAATTGAATTTAAAATGATGCTGTTTAGATTGTATCAATAAAGACAGTTTTTTATCTGTATAATTCCCACTTTATAGGTTACTAATTTATTTGTTATTATTATTATATTTTTTAAGGATTGTTTAAATAATCTTTATTACTCGTATGTTCTATTTAATAACGATTTAGAACACACATAAATTCAAGTTTTGACTATGAACAAAGAAAAAAAGTTATGTAATAGGTATTAGTGAAATATATTATTTTTAATTAAAATAAAATACAATTTAATAAATTGTAATTTGTTTCTGAAGTACAAATTATAATAAAAATATCTTGTTTGCAAACGTCTTACTAGAATTTGGTAAATATTTCACCTTATCGCGTTGTATTCTACTACAGCACGTTTACATTGGTAGGCGGTTTATCAAAATCGGTAGTATTGATTATATAATACATTTCATTATCATGTTAAAAGTACGTGATAAAATTACTACTTTGTTCTTCGTTTTTCAAAAAATAAATAATTAAATTTTTTAACACTATATATTATACTCCATTAGTCATATAAATTAGATTTTATAATTATACATTTATACATAGTAATTAGCAAAATCTTAACCATGAAATTCTACCACCTACTCACGTTGTAAACGCTTATTTTGATATACATTCAAAAAAACTGCAGAGTACAGTTATTTTTAAAACATAACTTTTTAGTTTTTTTTTTTAATTCATAAAGTATAAAAAGTTTGTTAATTTATCTAAAATATCTACTTGTTTTGAAAATTACAGTCCAATAAATCTTGATATTATGTTTATTCGTTTTACTGTAACTCATTTTAATAAACATTTAGGTACACTACAACCTAAACTGGTGTTAATTTATTTAGTAATATTTTAAGCTTAAGTACATAACTCACATTTATATTAGTATGAAGTTACTATTATTTGAATATTGAATGTATATTAGGAAAAATGTGTAAATTAGGAGAAGTATATAAGATGAGTAATAATAAATTAAAGTGCACATTTTATAAAATACATGTTGACAAAATACAAATATAGTATATTAAAAAAAAAACCTGATGAATCGAATAGGTTTTTTGTATAGATAATTTATATGAAACTAAAACTTTTTGATATTTACTACTTAACTCAATGTATTTTTTAGTTTGTTTTTTATTCTACGTATTTAAATACTATTGGAGTTATAAAGTTCAATCCCAAATTTGGAATTATATTAATTTATGGCTTAATTTCGTCTGATGATATATACGCTTGTTATATAATTTTTCTGGTAATTCTTCGATTATATCTTCTAGTAAAGTAAAAAAAGAAATGTTTCTAATTTTCAAAGATAGCTTAATAGCTTTACGATATTAATTATTAATTCATATTAGTCCTATAATTTACCAAGGTTAATTCTAAATATAAATACGGTAAAAACAATTAAACTATAAATATGCAACTCAATTTCATATTTTGTTCATATTATTATTTAAGTCAGTTAAATATAAAACAATATAATTAACATTTTTTCCTTATCTCATGGCATTAATTATTATTGTATCGTAATGAAACAGCTTGAATGTTTAAAAAAAAACAATAATGAATTGCTTAAATTATCTTAATTTTGAAATATAATTTGTAAATCTTCTTTCATTACAGCTTTTAACAAACTTTACATTTTTTAGATGTTAATCATCACAACTCTTATAAGGCATGTATATTAACAACAATTTAAATATTACAATATTCATCGAAGTAATCAACACTGATATTGTTAAAAGCAAAACTTTAATATGCATATTATTTTTTTTTAAATATGTATCATAATATTTTGTTAATAAATATATCTTTAAGTATTTATATAAAGGGCGTTAAAAATGTAAAAGATAACGATTTTCATTATTTTCTAATCTTTAACATTTAATAATAAATACAATTTTTTATCACTATCAATTAAACAAATTATGTACTCAAATAATAAATAATTGAAAATATTTAATTTTTGTCGGAAATTTTATAATGAATTTATAAAATACTTTAAAAATTAAAAAAAAAAAACAAACTTTTCTTCCTTTCATCTAAATGTAGGATTACAGTACACGAAGGCATCCTGTAAACTCTATCTACAGAGAATTTCAATTTAAATTACTTTACGTGGACTGCGTGCGCGAATCAAATTAATTCCACATTTTTCCCCCTTGAACTATCCTTTTATATTCGTTTTTTTTTTTAAATTGTATTCGAACGCTGACTAATTAGGAAGTTTGGATTCTATACGAAGAGGTCCAATATCGAAATATTTTATTTCAAAACATCGTGCTATTATTATACTTGACAAAAATCAAAGTATACTCTTTCAGATAAATAATTACAAGGTTATTTTAAATCCATTAGTTTTCGGTAAAAAAAATTACTAACAATATTATCAATATTATTAAACTATAAATATAATATAACTTTTAAATGTAACGAAAACACTAGCATAACATTAAATATATAAGATTAATAAATTAATAAAACTATAAATTATACTGTTTAAGCACAAACAATTGATTTTTTTTTTTTATTTGAGTTAAATTATTTATTAGTTTATTTTTTTAAAAATAACTGACAAAACAATGTAAAAAATAAATTTCGTCACTATTTATAAAAATTGTATCACTGAATTACTTGTCATTCAATAGATTGTTTTAATTGTACTTATTACGTATTCACATCATGACAATATATACTATAGTTTCTTTTAAAAATATTTGTTTACAAAATACTTTATAAGTCGACATAAATGTTAATAATTATTCAAATAGATTAAATATTTTGAAGAATAAACCCAGAAGTATATATAAATATATTATATATTTTCTTAAGCTATTATAGTCTATATATTATTTATTATCATGTTCATTTACATTTTTAGTTAAAGTACAATAGTTTATCATAATGATTTATTTTTTAATTTTGTATCAGTCATGGATCAAAATAACTTTAGAAATTTTAATCGCCAACTATATTTGGTAAGCTTTTTACAGTTTGTTTATTAATAATAGTTACTAAGATATTTTGTATTAAAACTTTGATCGTTAGTACATTTATGATAAATTAACTTGTTAATATTGCCAGAATAAAAGCAGAAATATTTTAAAATGTGAGTTATAAAAAAAATTTCAACTTCAAATATTTGACATGGAACGTGAAATAGGTCGAAATATTCATAAATTATTACTGTAGCCACATACAAACCTATAGCGACAAGTGGAGACAAACTTCAATATTTTCCCTCGAATCCGCGACCACGATCATTTTGATCATTGCCATTGTTGAGTTAGCGACAGTCCATTCAACATTTTTTTTTTCAATACTCATATCTAGTATACGGTTTAGTATTTATCAATGTATTATTTACCGCACTCTGACTCTTCCCTTGTCATTTCGTTTTAGATTTATTTTCCACGTCTATGTATATCCTATATACGATAACAAAAAAAATATCCACATCTCATCATATATACCCTTTTCCTGTGGGCTTTATTTGAAAATTCCATCACTCCTACAACTGGTCGTTAATGTATTCCTACTCGGCATTGTTGGTTCAAGAACGGAATACATCAAGTAAAATCAAACAACTAGCTGAGTGACCTATACATAGTTTCCGTACAGTAGATGTTTACAATTCTAACAGCATATTTAAAAACCGTATGATCGTATTACACGTTGACAACCAGAGGAGTCAAATTACTCATGTTAACTATAGTATTGGATTTTACAGTGAGCACGTGACACTAAACTTTCAGTAATGGATCGGTTACACGTGCACATAATTCGATATGAAAATGTAATGTCGCCATTAAGTGCAATTGAACATGAAATCTTATTTAAAAGTACTAAAAAAGAAAAAACTATTTCCTGTTTCTGAAATTCTCGATTAAAAATACAATTTATGTTACACAGTTTTAAATACTGAAGAGTCCTCTACCTATAATAAATTATGTATTATTGTTTTGTATCCATGTCATATATATGTCTAAAATAATTAAACATCAAATATTGATTATAATATTATATTATTCGTAGAGAAAAAAATCCTATGCATGTATTTGTATACCTATATTCTTAATCTTTAGATTTTTACTGAAAAGCAAATAACAGTAATATGTCATAATCAATAACTATCATTTTACTATTCATATTATATTTCTTAAACAGTAACATTATCGTGTAAGAAATAGTATTTTTGTATATTTATCTAAACTATAATGAACCAATTATAATTTATGGTAATCGTGGTTCATAATGAAATACATAATACATAATTTACATTACTATTATTTTATTACATAATACTAAATGTGTACTTTCATACTAAATTTTAAACTAATTTTAGTTACACAAATAAATTCACATTTTCTATACATATAAAAAGCTCTTCTCTTTTGTCATTGTCTAAGTGATATTTTTTTTGTCAGGAATACAGTCGGCCCGTTCGGTCAGTCAATCCTTATTCGGGATTAGGTTTAGCCAAATAAAGGTCAGAGATAATAATAGTACACGTTTTTATAACGAAATGTTCTTAATATATATAATAAAACGACAAGGCATTGCTTTGATTTGGTGAAATATTATAAACATTTCTCATATACTAAATTTCCTTTTAGTATCATTACATCTCTTTACCAAACTGTAATACTTGAAGATAATATGAGCATATATAAAATAGTACATATAATAATATCACATAGTATCACATTTTTCATTAAGATTATTATTTAATTAAAACCCGTATTACAACTATACAAATTTATATTTAATTTAATCAATTTTACTGTAAGTGGGTAATATATCTTTATAATATAGGAGCACCTATAATTATGCAAATTTGTGTTTAAAGCTATAGCTATTCTGAATAATAAGTTTTATTTATTTTAAAATTGAAAAACTAATTCTTCGTCATTGTCAATTAATATTATATATCAAGTTGATATTAAATTGTTAAATCGAATTGTGTATAATATAAAAACTAATGTTTCATAGATTTGAGAAATATTCGTAAGAAAACATTTGATAAAAAATGATTTAAACTTTAAAAATATAAGTAATATTTTTTTTATCTTCAGACTACGTAAAACTGACAGTCAAGCATAGATGAAACAGTCGGTATAAAAATAAAACATATATGTACGTATACTTCAAACAGTCTTAAAAGTTTTTGTATAATTCTAAATTCAAATAGGTACACTTCGCTTATTTTACTATTATTTCATTTTAAATGTTTATAAATGTGATTTTATACATATAGAAATGGGTTTATAAAAAAACAATGCTTTTATAATATCATGTTTTATTAATGTTTAGCCTTTGATCTAAATACTATTATGCATTTTACAGTCATAAATAATATATTAGTACTTATTTCGTCATTAATATTTTAAAAAAACGGTTATGATATGTTATATCAAATATAAATATACTAAAGCACTTTTAATTCACTATTCTTTTATTAAATAACTATCATTTATTTATTATTTTTTTTATAAATAATATACCTATAAATTCTTATCTTTTATTTCTATTGTTATAAGAAAATATGTATTTATATTATAAATGATCTCAACGTTTAGAATATTAAGTTAGGTAAATTTAAAAATGCAAATAAATAAAATATATACATTATTAGTATTCCTAAAAATTATTTTATAATGTATTATAATTTATAGTAAATTCTAAATTTATACTTTCACATAATGTATAAGGTATAACTATATACAAGGTGAACAACATGATAACTAACTCAACCTGTAAATATAATATTATATTTTAACTATTTTTTTTTTAGTAATTGTTCAAACTATGAATGTACCAAATTGTTTAAAAACATTTATTTAATTTATGCATTTTTAATAAATCAAAATAAAAATGTATTTATAATTTAAGCTATAGGTATATTTGATTTTTTTGCTAGAAACTATCGAATAATTATTAATCTCTACGTTTTGAGTATCTATATCACTATACATGTATAGTTGTGCGGCACACAAGAATTATTACCTATTGTTTTTTTATTCTTTGTATAATAATACAACTCATGTGTCCAACAATTTATGTCTTAATCAGTGCACTACAGAGTTAATTTAACTCCATTTAGCTGTTAATTAACTAGGTACAAGGTACATATAGGTATCTTCCTCTGTGTGACCTTAAATGTCTTGCTACACTTGTTATGATTTAATACACTCACTTAGTATTAGTGCGTTCTTAAAAAATGTAATACTTAAAGTTTACAAATACTATTGTGATGTATTGATTTGATATTTATTGGAATTTACTGCTACGTAAATTTAAGAACATTATTTTTATTACTTGAAAATTAAATTATACAAACCATACAAATGAAATTGGTTAGGTATACTCATATAATAGCATATTTTTAAAATAAAATATTAGTCATACAAAAGCATTAAAACTAACTTTGTGTGTGTGTGTGTGTGTGTGTGTGTGTGTATTACTTTATAGTCTGTACAACTCTGAGATTTTAATACTATTTAATGATAGAATTTACATACGGTAGGTAAACATTATAGTCATTTATAGTTGTTGATATTCGAGAAATATTGCTTCGTATAAAATATAAGAATATCACACATTTCGTAGTAATATTTTCATCTTATTTAATATACCTTCACCTACTTGGGATTTCGGTTTTGATGGGTTGGCATATATATATATATATATAATATAAAGAGAGAGAGAGAGAGAGCAATCGTAAATTTTCCTTGTTCTCGCCATTCTGATGCTGACCTTGTTATTAGATTTCATTAGTATACACACATACTTGAAAAGCCATAATACCGTTACCCGTCGGATGTTTGAAATAGAAGGGTGCGTGTAGTAATATGGTGTATGTTGGTATATAGGACGAGCAGGAGAAAACAATATTCCGACTATAATGTTGGTGGCCGTTAAAAGCCGAGTGGACAATAAAAATGTACGTCACGTGCATCGCGCGAAGATATCGTTGTGTGTGAAAACCAAATCACAAAAACGCACATATTCACATTAACTCCCCATACGCATACGTCTCTATGACAAAGGGAAGGCTTAAGAAATATATAATATATATTACGGGTGTTTGTCTGTTCTATGTACATATAATATCATATATATTGTATGCATTTGTGCGTGTGTATGGCATGGCAAAGTACGCGAAGGATTGACGTCGGTTGGCAGAGCAGAGTCGGGGTCTGATCGTAATAAAGTTCAAAAACATTGTTCATTGGCCTTTGCAAGCGTATGTGAAAGTTTTATAATATTCCGGATTGTCGTAACGACTTGTTGTTGAACGGTTTCTGATATTTTTCTTACCCATCGTTCCTCCGCGGGGATTTGATTAATGCGACTAAAAGACTATGTTTATATGTAATACTTATATATTATAATGTATATACCTACAACAGATTAATATAGTAATTTATATTGTGGTACATTGCTTTAATGTTTGTGTGCGTGTATGTGAATAACAGTTTGAGTCGTATTATATACGTATGTTACAACTTATAATTATTCGTTGTCATTTAAATGTTTAAAATTATTCTTTGTGGCGTAAATATTTTTTTAATATTATACCTTAAAAACCGCGAACGTATTGTTTTTATTTTATCGTCAAGTTATTTATTATTGCTTACGAAAAATATAACTTTGTTTTTAAATCAAAAAAAATATAGTGTACAATATTTATGTTTAAAATCCAAAATTAAAATACGAGTATATCAGCTAAACATCAAATTTTATATTTTAATTAAAAATGAAGAAGTTTCACAGCTGTAAAATTGCATTTTTATCAAATGATCTATTAAACATTAATAGTTACAGACATTTAGTAACTTTCCTTTACTTTAGTTATTTCATTAAATTATTTTAACAGTATTATAAAATGTAATAGTAAACTTACAACATTCTACGTATTTATTATGAAATATTGAAATAGTGTTTAGTAATAGAATAATTTTGACTTCTCATGCAATTATTCTATTTATTATTACACTTTGGAATATAACAATATATTGCAGAGATTATCAATATTATTATATTATTGTTTTTTAAAGTGGGGAAAGTGAAAGTTTATCAAAAGTAAAATATTAATTAAATCTTTAATATAATTATTAAAATTTTTTTTTAACGTTGCTTATTTCACTTTTAAATTTTGGAACTAAAATAAATTTATATCTAATAGATAAACTAAGTTTGAAATTATAAAAAAATATTATATGACTGTGAGTTAAAATAAATATTGAACTACAGGGTGTCCCGCGAGGATTTACCCATTGTGATATCACCTGAAATAATGGAGATATCATAATTCTGGTTTTTTAATAAGATTCACAGGAACAAGAAATACAAATATTTCATATTTTAATTTATTTTTATGTTTTAATAAAAAAGTTAAAAAATGTATTTTTTTATTTAATTATTTAAAAAAAATTGAAGATAGCCATTTTGTAGAGTTCTTTTTTCTGAAAATATTGACGTTTCAACATTTTAATTTCATCAATTTCCTGATTTTTAATATTTTTTCTAGTTTCCAAAAAACTCGAAAATCATTATTATGTTTATGTCTTGCCAAAAAATGGGACAAGATAATAATATCAAAATATTAAATTAGGTATTTAAATTGTGAACTATGCCATACTCAAATTACCAACAAGTCATAAAATATTAACTATTACGTATTTATACGTTGCCGGATAAAACACCTTTTTTTACTAAATTCAAAGTAAACAAAATACATTTGTTTTATCTATTTATTATAATTATTATAATATAACCGTATTTAATACTTGGTATAACAAAAATGTACATATTGATATTTTGTACAATAGTTATTAACTTTATTTAAAAATTTAACAATGTTGAAGAAATAAAATATGACATTTATTGCGAACCACACTGAAACCCGTTCGAGCACGCGGGCCACATGTTTGATACAATGATACCATTATGGCATTATCGTATTAAATAATTCGCAGTTTTTTCGAAACTAGAAAAAATATTAAAAATCAGGAAATTGATGAAATTAAAATGTTAAAACGTCAATATTTTCAGAAAATTGGTATAATTGGTACACTCTGTATATCAATTATTAAGTTATATAAACTATATTCTGATATTAACTTACTAAATAATGATATTAATTGTTCGTAATGTAATGTACCTACCATATAGATTATAGATACTTAACACTAATAATGCTATTACATCTATAGAGTAGACTTATGTATATTCTAATTAGTATCTAAGAACCATTTTAGTTAATTAGAATAGTCTCGCTTAGTTATGATTATAATCATAATATTAACGACATTGTTTCAAACACTTATGATGATATTCTATTATAAATAACAACTGAAGATTAACGATGTATTTGATTTTTTTTCCATTCATTTATTGTGATAATGTGTGCTTGTGATAATGTTTTGTGTGAATCACAATACAATTTCCTTTAATATAATTGAAGTTTTCAAGATGAATTTTTTTTAAAAGTTTTTGAGTATGTTTAATGAATTTAGAATTAATTCTGTCTTTAAATGTACGTAATAAGATATGTGTGTCAATTTTCTCAAAAATATTAAATTTAGTTACATAAATATACTCGTAGACGTGTTGAAATTATTTTTTATTATACAATTCCATATAGATAATTTTAAATAAGTACTTGAGTACCAAAAAGGTTTCCCAGAGGACCTCATCTTTCGGTATTCTTCAATAACTGTCACCTTAAGAAAATATAAAGAACTTGTCATTTTATACATCATGGTATAAAATGAAGTTGACATAGATCAAACATTTAAATGTCGAAATATTGATTTGTAAATATTTGAATATACCATAAACTATACTATACATGGTATACGCTATGGTTAAAAATTGTATTGTTAAACAATTTTAAATAAATAAAAAAATGATAATAATTACATATTATGTGTATTAACTATTAAGACATATTTATCTGATACCGGTATAGTGCACGATATAATATATCATATTTTGGAAAATTTTATATCTTAAATTTTCTGCTGGTTAAAAATTGTCTTGGATTAAAACTGATGAATTATAGTATTATAACGTGTATATTATAGTACATCATTAAATTGATCTATAATTTGATGTTGTAGTATATACTATGTATTTCAACTTTAATAATTTAAACGAGTCAACTGGGTTTTTTCAACTAAATTATCTTTACCTTTATCTACTCGCCATATAAAAAAAAAAAATGTGTAAACATTTTAATTTATATAATAATAGAGTCTACAAATTATTTTATGCATATTGCATATCGTTGACAATTTAACAATTGTTTAGTTTAATATGCTTTGTCACGTGACAATAATTCATTGATAGTTAAACGTTTTACGTTTTATCTATATAATCTTAAATAATTCATATTGTTGAATGCTAAAATAAAAGCATAATTGATACCCGTCGTGTCTCGTTATGTGACTACATTTTTCATATTTTTCTTCTATTAATTATTTTATTTTATTTTTATGATTACTATTACCCTTTAAAATACAGTTGTTCGTGTAGACTTTATAATATTATCAAACTTGATTTTTTTTTGTTTACTATATTGGTATCTAGAAGAGACGAGTTAACTAGATATAATGTTCGTTTAATATTTTTAGACATGCTTGTCAAAGTCAAGTTATTTATTAGCTGTAGGCACGCGTTATCCCAAAGTTATTGTATATTTATGTATTACATTATATTTTTATATAAAACGATAAATAAGATGTATATACATGTTAGTAATTTAATTATAGTTTAATAATCCCAATGATAATTCATTAACTCCTAATCATAAATGCAATACTTTCTTTCAATAAAAACAATCTCATTATACGTGCCGACAGATAAATCAGTTATATCTAAAAACATTGAAATTAAACGTTTTAAATGATATGTATAAATACTCTTTGTTTGGTATTCTCGATGGGTTTCTACTTCTATCTCAAGGCAATTAATTTATTTTCCTGTGACAGGTATTTCTAGGGTTGAAAAAGGGGTAAAGTAATGCATTATTAATGTCGTGATGGATTAATATTGTAAGGTTGGAGACATTCAGGTTAGATACATACGAGTATATAGAGTCACCGATACATAGAACTGTTGATCGTATTACAATTTCAATTGAAGTAGAAAAAACGTGTATAAATACAATAAATATAATTATCATCCCGGTACTCAATAATTTTTTATGATAAATATCACCTTCATTTTTTATTTGTATTTACAAATTTAACCGTCTAAAAGTTACATTACAAAAATGTGTGGGTTACATGGAATGTTATGTAATTTCATTTTTCTATACCGTAAAAATATGCCTGACTACATATTGTGTATATAATATAACATAATATACCTATATTTTACATAGCAAATCTTAACTACTTACAAACATGTAGGATTATTAGCAATTTGTATTCATACAACATAAAATAATACAATATGTATAATAATATATTTAAAATGTCAAACATTTTATAATGAATATTCTACTTGTATTTTATAATAGTTATAACGGTAGATATGTACTGACAAAATGTTTTTGTTTATCAAAAGTTTTGAATGTATAAAATATAATAATATCTAATATACTCGTTTATTGTTATAATATAATATTTATCTAATTCCAACTATTTACAACTGACTTACTATTATTGATTATATTTTATAATATTTAGTATGTTATAACTTTCACATAATTGTATTGTCATAGTTGTCAATATGTAGTTATTAGTGTTTTAGCACATGTAGCATTATATATAATTATATCCATAACCGACGAATCTAGTAGAGAGATGAGGATGACTGGCATTAAAGATGACAGTTTTAGTTTAATGGAAAACAGCTAATGACATTTTATCATCATAAAAGTATAAGTATAATACGATTATTTAGTATAAAAGAATCATAATAAGCTAGATAGTTTATTTTATAACCAAAATAACATTTCTTCATAATTATAAAAGTAAATATCGACTTATATATTTTCTTATTTTTAAATTTCATATAATACCCACTGATTTCTGCATAGGTAGTCTAGTAATTTTGTAAAAAAAAAAATTATTTTTAACTTTATTCTGAAAGATAATTTTTATCATTTCCCGGTATTGATCCAGGAATAAATGATGGATTAGACATTATAAACCATATTTCATTTGTAAATATGGTTTTATTAAAAATACCTAGTTATATTATCATAATATGTTACTATTATAAAGTTGTTTTTTTTTACTTGAACTTAACTTTATACTTTTTTAATACATTCTGAACAAATTAATACTTTTAACATGCATAATAATAAATTAAAGTATCATTAATATTATAGTCGTATGTTTCCAGTTTCTACTATCGGAAGTCATAAATATGTCGTCGAATAATGTGGCATCTTATGATATACTCCAGGCAGAAAGAGATTAAATGTATTATTTATTTATTCCTTTTATATTATATATAGATACCTGACAATTGCAAAAAAAAAAAATAATCGAAGTTTGGAATAAATCTTTTGTTATTGCATCAGAAATAACAAACTCGTTTATATAATGGTTTCTGTTTCTATTAGTTCTGGTTTGATGTTTCTAAATCATTTCGAACACAAACGAACCAAAACAAGCTATGTTAGATTGAGTGTGTGTGTATATAAAACTTTTTCAATTACTATAGTTAAATTGATTTCAATTTTTTTTTTTTTTAAGTGTTTTGCAAATTATTTGAAACGAATATTATTTTAATGATTTTTTGTTGTTAACTTACATTTATTACCTTAATTTTTTTTTTAACACAACTTTTTATCTATACCATAGAGCTAAACAGTACGCTCAATAGATAAAATAATATAGATACAAAAATACAAAAATAGAATATGAGCTAAGAGGCCTCCTAATTGAAAATACTTCATCATGAAATTATAGTTATACACCTATGTCCTATATCTGTTGTATTAAATTCACATAATAATAGTCTACATTTTTAATTTCTTTTTTTCTAAATTTTAGATAAACAAGCAACACCACTTTATTTTTCCTTTTATTATGGAATAACTCATACTATTCTATACTATTATGAGTTATAAGGAAAAAGTTTGAGGTATGAGTTATTTTTTATTTTTGTATTCGATTAGTCTTAAAAATGAAATGACCTAGTCGAGTAAGGGATAAAGTATAGATTTAAATTCACCTAAAAAATTAGAAACGATGTTGTTTATGTTTGCTTCATTTTATGTAGAGTCGTTACCCGTCACATTATATAGTTATATAGGTTCGAGCAAGTGTGTTTGTGGTTTGCACAGTATAGTTGTTATCTAACGTCCAGTTTTCTCGCGTTAAAAAATAAACAATTGTCATTATTTTAATATGTATTCAATAAATAAATCAATTATTACTCTACATAGTTATTGAATTTAACTGTTTTACTATGCATTCATATAATATGTATGTAATTCAAAAAAAAAAAAACATAGACGCTCTTATTGAATTTTTAATAAGAATTTAATTCAAAATCTTAAATTAAAAGAATAAATTCGCGGACAAACGGAATAACAAATGTTTAAACTTCAGTGATTTGGGAGAAATAAAGTGTCTTTGAGCTGAAAACATATCAATGGTGTCCTTCAATTCTACAAATGCATTCATTGACAACGTCAACATCGGATTTCATATTATCATATTATATATGAACACAATTGACTGATACCTACATACACATACCGGCTGAATGAACCGTTCGGTATGACTGGTCCGCAACTTATATCACTGAGCTTGTCCGGTGCCTATTGAATGATATACAAAAAGGTATATAATAAATGTATTATTGTATATTATTTACTGGTGCCATTAAATACCATAATAATATATAGGTACGTACATATCGTGCACAGCTATTACAATAAATAATTAATTTTGAAAGTATAAACGTGACTCATAATGTGTTTGCATTGCTTTTTGTGAAGATTAACAATGAACGCAAGCGACGTAATATGCCTTAAATAGATCATCTTAATAAGCGACCGGTAACTATATATATATATAAATATAATATAAATACCAACGCCGTCCACGTGCTTAAAATTCAATCCCAGACAAACATTAATTTGTATGCTGAGACTGTTTTAGATATATATACGTTTTACATGTTATGCGCGACGCAATAAAGTGTTATTAAAAAATATTACGAGTTTTATTGAAAATGTTCACTCTATGTCAAAATCTGTTCTATTTAACTGACATAGCCATATTATATTCACTGATTTAATAAAATATTTAAATGTAAACGGTTAAATAAATACAATACGAATTATTTATGGAGGTTTGTTAATTTTATTTGTGTAAAATATAAATAGGTATTTATTTTGTTTAAATTATACCTAATATTACAAAAATATATTCTTATGGTAAAAATTGTTTTCATAAACTATTGATTTGTTAGTTATACAAGTAAAAAAAAACTGTTTAGTATAATTAGGTCTTAAAATAGCTTTTCTTTAGAATCTAAATTAATATTGATTAATTTTTTGTCATTATTTTTAAAGTGTCTTATAATGTTTTACTTTATTATATTAAAATGTAAACTTAATAAGAAAAATATTTTTAAATATTATAATACCTACATAAAAACACATTTTTTAAATTATAATTTGATATAGACAGTTAATAGCTATATTTTTTAATTATATGTAGCAACTAATAATACAATACTATAATATATAGAATATAATATACAGTATTAAAATGTTATAATAGATTTTAAATTGACTTAATACTTGATAATATATAAAATATACAAATATCAACGAAGGTACTAACATTTATCAAATTAATCATCTGTGCATCCTAATAATATTAATAACCAAATAAGACTCTTTACGATGACTTTTAAATCCCTTAAATAAACGATTAAGCGATGTATGATAAACGATATATCGTTATTTCATCAACGACATCAATCATTCTGCTAGTTTTCTTATTTTAGCCCTTATTTACATACTCTTCCGAATTTCCGTAGAACATTATTAAAACATAGTTAATCCCAAAATAAATTTAATGTTTATAATTATATTATGTTTTTATACCTTATTATTTAAAATGTCTTCTTTTAAACATTTCGGGAAATGTACATACAAGACATGGAAGCTTGAAAAGAGTAGCCATACCCAGTAGTAACATTCAAGCGTGATAGATGTAAATTCATATTAAAACAAATATTTATTTTATACAATAAAAACCACGAGATTCTATATTAATAATCTAATTAATGATAAGTGAGAACACTAAATAATATATCCTATTGATACGATTTAAAGACGGCGCAATAGTTATCAGTCCTTCTACTTCTGACCCACGTCTAGGAGTCATTCTCTTAAGTATTTTCTCTAAATGGTAAACTAGTACACTCAAACGTTCAATTTGAATCTTAGGAAATAATTTATTTCCTCTGTTAAAAATAATTATTTATTATCAAAATCTTATTATTTTATTATGAAGTTATTTTATTAAAACATTTTTGGTTTCCTACAAATATCATTACATACAGAATTAACTTATTCATTTATTTTTTATCGTCTCACTATTCCATAATATGTTTGATTCTATACTTTTTATTTTATTTACATCACATTTTTTATTTGGTATATTTTATTTTATCGAGACAAATTAATAGGTACGTGTAATGTAAGTTCCAAATTCAATTAATGTTTCTATTGTTTTATTTCATAAAAATATGTTTTTATTAAAGATGATGATTTATAATCATCACATAGTTTAAATTCTGAAGAAATCTATGCTAGTAAGAATAAAAATAAAATATGGTATCAAAAATGAAAAGTGTATATGTAAATTTAATTTATATCATTATAGGGTATTTTATTTAGAGTTAAGAAATATTAGTGAACACAAGAATTCTCCCTACCATCGGTTACAACAACGTGCTAAAATAACAATTAATAAAATCAGAATCATTTAAGTTAAATTTTTGTAGAAGTTCAAAATATTATGGAAATCATACAGAGAATATTACAGCATCTTTCGCCATTTTTTTCCATTTTAAACTCTCCGAATGACATTTATATATAATTTACTCTTGGTGTTTTGCTATTTATACATGTTAAAATGATGTAAATATATTATTAATAGTCATATCTGTTTCGTTAACTGGATATACTCAAGTTATATCAGACTGGTAATAATCTACGAATAAATCATGTTTTAGTCTGATTGACTCGTACATTTTATGTTTGAATAAAAAGAAAAAGGTTTTTGTAAATGTTACAACAAGACGTACTTACAGTTATTTAGATTGATATCTCAACAACGGGTTGATGACGAATATTCTGACATAGAGACTACATTGTTTGGAGAATCTTTCTTTAAGTAACAAAAAAACATAATAGAGATGAGAATTCAATTTATTTATTTTTTGATATTTTTGTTTATAGCTGAAGCAACACGGATTTATTCTTTTGAGCTGTATGATTTGATTCAACAAGAGATAGCATATTGGTACATAGCGTCATTCGCATAATATATACTTATACTCCGTGATTGGAAGATACCTAATACTTATTTAGCAATAAAATATTATCCTTTTTGTAAACCGTTGATGTAAAATTAGTTAGTTTAAAAACCATATTTTATATACGGCAATGGGTAGTACTAATATTCAATTAATGTTATACAATTATTATTATTATAATCACCTTAATTCGAATTTTTTTTTTTGTGTTTTAGAGAGCTATGGCTGAGAGCGATACATCGGATTCACAGCCAGAAAAGGCGAAATCAACATGTCGATTTACAAAAGACAAATTCTGTTTCAAACATGACAGTGGTACGATTTATTTTTTTTAAATTAAGTTTAAATAACAATTCATAATAATATTTATAATAACATTTTCTTCTAGGATACGTTTGACGGTACAGACTACAACACCAACAATACATCACAAATTCCAAGTAATATGATATTTTATGTAATTAAACGAGGTGTTGTAATATTATTCCATTTGTCACAAATATGAACGACTCTAAATACTTCAAAGAATAATTAGAAATATAAATTATGATTATAATTATTATTTAATTAATCAAACATTTCCGAAAAAAAAAAATAACTTCATTAACGAAATTTATGTGCATTTAATAATATATAAATCAGTTATATATTTATATTATATACATATATTATACAATGAAAGTGTAATACATTTTATAAAAAGAAAGGCATGGTAAGTTATGGCTAATTTACTTTCAATTTCTATACGTTATTAATAGAATTAAAACTAAATATAAAATTAAAAAAAGTAATTTTTTCATTTGTCTTATTCAATTTGGTACGGTGTAACGAATAACGATATATATTATTAATAAATAATAATTATTATAAAATTGAAAAACTAACACTAAATTAAGCTTAATTTCCAAGTAATGTATAGGATTAAGTATATGAATTTTTAGAGATGTTTTTTATTACCTACCCAAAAATGTTCATAAAAAACATAAGTAATAACATCAGAATATTTATAGCTCATACATTTTAAGATGTTTCAATTACATAGATATAAATATATTGTACTTAATTGAGAGTATCAAAATAATTAATTGAAATAATTAACAAACTATTACTCATATTATGTACCTTTTTTTAAGCTAGGAAAGTCAATTCAAGGGTGATAAAATAATTTTTTGATAATTAAAATTCATTTTAAACAGATACATTTGAAAATGAGTAGATATTTTTTCAAATATAAATTAAATATAAATTTTCTGATTATGAAATCTAAAATTACAATTATTTCATGTATTATACAACAATATGTTCTATTTTATTACATCATTTTAAAATGTATAATATTTTTACTAGGAGTACCTCAGGTGGTTAATTATTACTTTTAACGCTTTCATTCGTATACATAATATTGAATTATGAGATATTAAACTACAATTTAAAACATTAATTCATTTTTATCTCAATATTATATAATATTACTTAGATTTATTAAAAAGGACTCATTTAACTTTAAAACAATTTCAGGTGTAACAAATATGAATAACTGTGTAAGCAGCTGTGTATAAGTAGTTATAATAATATAAAGTAATAATTCAAAAATTACAGTATTTAATTGTTGATAAATAACATTATTAAAGATTATTTTGTATTTATGTATCACATAAAAGCTTGTTACAACAAAGTAATGATGGTAACTATAAAAATTCAATTTGTAATCATCGTAAGAAAATTCAATTTTCTCAATGATCTCGGTCACTGTCCACTAAAATATTATTCATTAAATCGTTCTATAAAACCGAACTTTCTACTTCTCAAGTGTAATGAAATTGTTTTGTATTTGGTTTATTTGTAGTAGGAATGTTTATTTTATTATACTGTTCAGAAATGTTTATAAAACCATATTACCATATTGTATGTTTATTAAAACATTGTAAATATAGTAATAATTTAATGAGATGTATGTCAATTGATTAGTCGCGAGAAATAATTTATGTTTATAATAAATTATAAATACCATATTATTTTATTAAATTATGTTTGTAATTATAGTTTTCAATTTTGAATCGTGAAATTTTTATATAATTAATTTACTATATATGTCTTCAAAAACTTAAATTTATGATAACAGACTATTATTAGGTATATTTGTTTATTTTTGAGAGCAAGATAATAATCAATTCATGTAAGTACAGTTGTCCTCTAGATTTCGCACAAATCCTTTCAAATAATTTTATAATTTAATTATGAGTTATCCCTTATCACCATATCTCTATTAAATTAACATTTATAAATCAATAAATGCAATAGTAATACGGTATTAATTATATTTAAAAAAATTATAGGTATGAGTTACCCATGTAACTATTAATTTGGTATGTAGGTAATTGAAATAAATTGAATACAAATTGAAATGATTGAAACTAAAACTTTTGCTATTTAATGCGTTTAATGTAAAACATTTTTTTTTTAATTTTAAAATTTAATAAAGTTTAAAATAATATAGTATAATGTCATAAATATTTAGAAAATAATTTCTTAAATATTATAATTTACTGTATAATATGTTTAATTGATTTATAAACTTGAATACTTTTGAAAACTTTGAAACCATTAGTAGATTGTTGTTAATACAGTGTACTATACAGTGTAAAATGCTTAATATAAAATATTTTAAACTCTTCACGTTGATAAATGATGATAGATTTTTGAAGGTATTTTGTATATTCTTTTAATCGAAAACATTTTAATATTGTCATCATTTTAAAGACTGGAATCAATTAAAATTTATATGGCTCCACGTTTATACACATTTATACTTAGGAAAATAAAAATATCTAATTTTTTAATTTATTTATTTTAGACTTTTTAATAAATGAAAAATATTTAATAATTGTCTTTTAAGCTTATTATCACTAGTACTATCGATTGCAAATTGAGGAGTTAATTGATACTTTAATAAAGATACAATTTTTCGATCTTCTCAGTTATTACTTCAAATGAAACAAAAAACTATACCATAAACTTGCGATATATTTATATTATAGATATAGTCTTAATTGCAAAGCTACGTTCAGAGAAATTGTTTTCCAATGATTTACTATTATAGGATTTGAATTTACAATAATAAATAATAATACAGCCCTGAAGCGAATGAATCGAGTGTCTGAACTGAGTCAGTTCAACTGACACCCTTTCAGTATGCCCTGTCAAGTTCTTTCCTACGTCTTAATTGTTTTTATTAGCGTACAGCTTCGTTTTTAGACTTATGAGTATTATCTATGAGTATAAATGCGTATAATATACGTATATGCAGAAAACTAGGCCCCTAGTACAAATAGACAACAATAATAAAATATTATAAGAAATCTGTTTTTACTTTTAATACGTCAAAATGCGTAAAACTGAAATTCAGTAAATTACATTTTTTTTTTTTAAAGAATAATATTTTTTAACTTGAATCAACTGAATGTCTTTTATTTTTAAGTTACTAAGTCCGATATATGATATATATATACGTATTTTTGTCCCATTACTTAAGTCCTATTGAAGCGGAAAAGCCCATAGGCCAGTCATATGGGATTTGTATTTATGAAAGTACGAAGGTACCTACTAGACAGACAATACGAATTATTAGGAGGTATAATATAAAATATTAGCTAAATGAAAAATTTAATTAAAACTGTAGAACTCTTCATATATGTTAACATGAAAACTCATAACATAATTCATAAATTGAACAGCCACTGTTAACGTCTATCATCATCATATGCAAGCCATTATAATAAATTGTATATACCAATCGATTATAACCAATAATTTTCAATAAAACTAATACCCAATAAATAATGAACAATTATTATTTTTACCACAAACTAATTCTAAAGACAAAACAACGTGAACACTTTTAAAACTGATATACATAATATTATCGTGACTTTATTTTAAATTGTTTTGTTATTTAATCTGTATCTTATATTAAGCACAGTAAGTTGGAGAGAAATTATCAAAGACATCTAACGTTATGTTGCTTCTAATAATGTGTAAAATTTCCAATATAACGATAAAGGTACATATCAAATGGGTTTAATACAATATTATTTTATTATGACCCGTTTTTTTTCAATCGATATTAGGATTATATAGATTGTATCTTATTCAATATATATCTTAATTTATAATACATTTACACGTCAATTTATGAATTGTTAATCATCTTAATTTATATTATTTAATATAAAATTATTCTAAAAAAAACTATTATTTTTATTTTTATAAAAATATATTTAATCTTAAATATTTACGTATTGAATATATTTCTCTCGACAAACCGGATTTCGTTTTTTCTTTTTTATCAAAAAATAAATAAAAACTAGACGTATCTATAATACCAATTTACATTCTCGTAAAATATTGCATGTTCAATTTGCTTTTGGTTATATTTTCATCTACAAAATATACAGAATACAATGATAACAAACATATTTTTTAAAAATAACGCTATTGTTTTATAATATCTTAAAAAGATGCGGTGCCAAATTTAGTTTCTATCGATCACTTACATAAACACCACTTCTTATTTCTCATATTCCGACTAGATGATGATATTTATATTGAAATAACCGATTATAAAAAATTACCCAGTTCTAATATCTGTATGTCAATACACTCATATACTAGTATATATTGTATATATATATTATTATATTATATTTTTATGTTATATATATTCTACTTTTTTAAGAATTTAAATTAAGTAGTTTTAAATTTATTACATAAATACATAACACAAGTAATTGGTGTATTGAAAATTAAAAAATATTATTTCACGGTATGTCGAATAATGTTTTTATAGTATATTTTAAAATTTACTTGCTGACTCGGCAATGCCGCGCTAATGCTAGATTCAGTATGTATATTGTATAGATTAAATGAACAAAATTGAAAGTTATATATCAATTATTCTATGTATTCATTTAAAATTATATATTTTACACTGGACGAGTTGCTACGCTTCCGTCCGAAATCGAATAGGTATGTACAGAAAACTCGCTATAATATTAATTTTATTTTAAATAATTTTTATGGCTTTTTTTACATTTTCTACGAAAAAATTCCGAGCCTTTAACGTTTCGTTTTAAGTGCGTTGGATACACAGTATTTTTAGTTTTTCCGTTTCGTGTGCATAATACATACAGAGGTGGATTTCCTATAATATAAATATAAATTTCTTTGTTTTATATTTACGAGTAATAATTGTAATTTTTATTTAATTTAATTTCGTGATATTTCTTTTAGCGTTTATAATGAACATAGATACCTTCAGTAAATATCTAAATAACGTCAAATCATACCTAAATGATAACTAGTTTAATAAAAGAAATATCACGAAATTAAATATATCACAAACATAACTTTCTTTACCCTACATCTGAAAATGTGAGATACATAGATATACCAATTTTAGTCCTATCCTTTTTTCTTTTGCTCATTCGTTTATGAAGCTTGCAATACCATTCTCACGTACTTGAGGTGCAGATTGATCAATTGATTTTTGTTTGGAAAATTGTATATTTACAAAACACAAAAGTTACAGCCACAATATACTAGCGAATGACTGACGGACGTAAATCGCTTTCCAGAAAAACATTGAAGCATGGAATTGGACGATTTTTTAGTCTATAGTGGACAAAAAAAGAAAAAAAACATTCATTTATATAACATATATATATATATATATAGATATTGAGTTATGGTTATCTTAACCCAAACCACACAATACCATACAGGCGCAAAATAAGAACATCTATAAGAATAGTATTTCTATACATTGTACAATGATAAACGGCGAGGACAAAAAATATTGTACGGACATCCTCTAATACATAATACAACTCTTAAGCATTTTACAAAACGTTCCCGATTGGTTGGTTATACAAACAGTAAACATGAGCAAACACTTTGTTATTTCTGTCCCATAAGACACAATACACGTCTTTTACTGAATTTTTTCACACGTTTAGTGATCTGCTAAAAAAAAATTTAAAGAAATTAAAATGAAAACAAAACTTTTAAACTTCTACAATAGAACATTGATGAATTATATTCATTATTTTGAATTATATCTGTATAGACAATTAGCTTTATAATACATTCAATTTGAACGAATGTGACATAAACAAAATGTTAATAAGGTAAGGTCGATTAACATATTTACATACATACTATATTTATGTTTAAATACTGCAAGTATACTACAAATTACGCTGTAACTATTGAGTACAAGAAACTTTCATGATTACATTTAATATGCATAATATTCCGGATAAGGTACAATTATTACGGCTTACATCAATACTTATTAGCTATTTTTATAGTATTTCAATAACGCATAAGGTAAAACGTTGTTATAAAATTTAATGTTTGTTTTTAAATAGTATATAAGTAATTCTGTATAATTTCTGTGGAAATTTATTTACCTAAATGTTTTAAATTTTAAATGATAAGTATAAAATATAAATAGTATTGCATTCATAGAATTATATAATATACTACTGTATCTATTTAGGTACGTCCCTTGTCCATTTCAAAGAGGGGATGAATTAAACATATAATTTACATTATACATTATTATTAATTTTTTGAATAAAAAAGTAATTGAATGAATAGAATTTAAAAAAAAAATAGATCATGGGTAGTGGTTAAGTGGACACTATAGAGCTGTGCTAGAATCAATTTATTTTTACAATATAAGTTTAAGAAAAAGAAAAAAAATCTAATACTTTGAAGATGAAAACTACGTGAGACATTAGTTTTCTACAAAATAGTGTCATAATCAAAAACTACCAATTCGACTTATTTTTTTTCATCCACATACCGTTCGATTATTCTTATAAAACATATAATACCTTCAAAATAAATTTTTTTTTAATAAAATTGTTTGTTAGATATAAACACACATAATACATTTATAATACCTACATATTTCCCACGATATTTTAGTAAAAACACGTTTCGCCCAAATATCTCTATTTTTCTATAATATCCGGACATTAGTCCCTTATTAATTTACATTTAGATTAAAAATATTTGATAAAAGGTAAAGAAAGTAAAACTTTGGAAAAAATTATTGAAAAACAGGTTGGATATGATGTAACTTCTCTCCGGGCTCCGGTATTTAATATTTTTCTACAGTAAATAGAAAATGCGGTTATTGTGCATATTATTGCGCACTAAACAAAATGCTTTCTACCACCGATCAACGTACCAAGATTACGGTATACTACATAGGAAAATGCAATTATTCGTACCTATGTTTAGCCTCCATCGTTTTTTGTTGGAATTCCGAACTTATCTCCTAATTTAAAATAAAAAAACAAATTTTACTAAATTAATTAATTTTATGTATATTAAAAAAAACGAATTACATTATTATTACATCGGTAGAGCATTAATAATATCCTGGGTAGAGTACATATTAAAATCGTAATATCACCAGTACAACGCAAATGGCATGTTAGCTGAAAATGTCTTTAATAGGTAAGCGAGATATAGTTTCACATATTCAAATTGTCCGAAGTGTTTGAACCCTGTTTTAAAAAATTTAAAAAATCCATTAAATATTCGTAACATTTATATAAATAATATTCTACAATATAATGTAAATATTATATGATTCATGATAATAGTCGAATTCTTAGCTTGTTTTTTTTTTTTTATTCTATGAAAATAGAATTGTACTTCCATACTATTATTTTAAACTATTAAAAAATAAAGGATTTGATGTGCGTATTAAAAATTAAATGATGATAAATTACTTTTCGTTGTATACGCATAAATCAATAATCATATTACATTTGAAATTTTAAGGAAATATAATAATGAAAGTTATTGTTGAGTTTATACAGCTTGGTTTTAGATCCATATAATTTATAGGTGCAGAACGTGATTTATTTCCAAAAATAAAATCAAAAAGAAATATAGTTTAGTAACTATAAATACTTTTAAAGGGTTGTAACTTAATCTCTCTAGCCTCTATTACAGTACATACTGTGTGTAATCTGTAATATGTATACAAACTTGCTTTACCTTACATAACTGTTATAATTTTAATTAATATATTACAACTATAAATGTGAATTTTTAATAAAAGTAAAATATTATGACGTTTACCGTTAATTAACAATTTTATATCATAAAATAATATTTTTTTAAGAGTACTAAATCCTCTACCGTAATAAATTAATTAAAAACTCATTGATGATTTATCTATGTATATTTATACAAGTAACGCATACACTGTGTGTAGTATACTTACGACAGAATTTTTGTAAAGATAAAAAAGTTTGAGAATAGTTTGGTTGAACATCGTATTTTATAATAATAATATTATCATACAATTAAAAATAACTTAATCAATAAATTAACGATCTCGCTAATTTTTATTTTTTAGAAAAATAGACAAACTAAAAACATTTCATAAATAACCAGGGGGCTGCTCACTTCGCTCGCAAACCCTTGTGGGGTCAAGATGCCTCAGTGGCTCTAGTCAGTAGCACTGACACTCATAAGAACTTTGCCTCTATGACCCACAAGTCAACTCCGTTTACATCTTGAAGTTTAAAATATTTAAAAATAGAATATCTGAAGATAAAATAGGTTAAAAGTTAGATTAAGTTAGGTTGGAAAAAAATCAAAATATTATATATTTATTAGTTTCCGTGGCTATAATATAATGAAGCACACAAAGGTAATTATTTTAAAGATTAATACTAGATTTTCCAAAACTCGTAGTTTATTTTGAAGATTTTTTTTCACGTTATTTGATGTCATAACAAAACATTTTGAAAAGAAAAATTATATTTTTAGTATTTCTATTGTTATAATTTTTTACTTTTTATCTGATAGTCAACATTTTTAATTTCATACTCCAACAAATTATTTAGTAGAATATTTTTCTGAAAATTTCAATATGTTAATATTGAATTTTGAAAGAATTAATAAGTAAAAAATATAGATATAGATAAACGGAGTAGAATGACATGTGCCCGACAAAATGTTGATTTACTTTACTCATTAAAAAAATCCTTATAACTTATTAACCACTAGTTCAAAATTCGATTTTTATATACATTGAAAATTTAAGAAAAATATTGTGTTTATGATTTTAAAATTTAAATGACTCATTTTTATTTTAATTAAAAACTAAAAAAGAAACATCAAGACTAATAACAATAAAAAAAAATAGTAAAAATATAATTTTTCAAAAACGATTTAATGAGTATTTACCGATTTTACCGATAAGATATTCATCAAAATTAAAACCGAATATTACCCGACTTTATCGATTCAAGTATATTATAATATGAACAATACAATATACCGCGCATACATTTATATCAAATATTTAATATAATATTGTGCTATTATTATAATATTATTTTTTCGATGTCGGGGTCGTGGGTACTTCCTGAGGCTACGCGTGTTGTATGATTTTATATTTGGAAAGGGTGAAAGTTGATAAACCCCTTCGAGGAAATGGATTTTTCGTGACAAAACTTAGATGTATCTATTTATGTACCTACAGCGAATCAACGTGGAGAAACGACTGTATAAGGTGAAGTAGTTTTGTGTTGCAGTATATACACATGTGATGGTGTGTATGTGTGTGGAGTTGTACACTTGACAAAATGACAAACGACCGCATCATCGAAAATACCGAAACATACTTCGGTACACCAGGTCCAAGCACACTCTTACTTCTCAGTGCAGTACCTACTAATATTAAATTATAATATATACTCCGAGTTAATCATTATCGTTTGATCATGTATATGATTTTTTTTATTGTTAATTATTTATTATTATTATTATTATTATTATACTTAGAAAATTTAAGATCTTTTACATTTACATTCGTCCATTACCGCGTACTGTGTAACATCAATACATCATCTGCAACACAGTAAAAATAATACCAACACTTACCGCACGTTCATATTATACATTATATACATAAACAACCACAAGTAAATAAAAAAATCAATTATATAACCGACTATACGAGTTTAAGTATGAGAAAATGTTTTTATTCCTATACAATAATATATTTATTGCTATTTAGTATTATACTAAAAAAGTATGTTTTGATCTATTATAGATGAGTTATGAAAATTGTATTTTTGTATGTTGAATTTTTTATAAAAATATTTTTATGTCCATTATATTAGTTTTGTTAATTAGCCAAAAAAGATAAGTTAATAAGTTTTTAAAATTTAAACATTATCTATCTGCTTTAAATGATGATTTTGTGATGAACGGTACAAATCGTATATAAATATTGTTGTTTGATGAAACGTTCAGTATAAAAATAAATAAGTACTAAAATAAGTAACAAATAACAAGTAACATTGTAAATACAATAATTATTATAACTAATTTTATAAAATAGTTATATGATATCTTATATTTTTATTAAAGTTTAAGTGCTCACAATAAGTCATGGCTAGTAGTAACAAAGCATAATACTAACGAGGGTTACTACGATAATATTAAGTAAAACAAATTAGTCATTTATTAAAAAAAAACATGGTAGATGTGTGCATGGTAACAAAATTAAACATAACATGAAGCTTTGAGTTTGTTTGATTAAACTAAAAGAACTGAAAATTGTATACAAAATGTATTTTTCATTAATTACTTTATAAAATTAAACCTTATATTATTATTGTATTTGTCAAAGCATACATTTTTTATAAAAAAGGTATCAAATTTTATACGTAAAATACATTATACTTTAATAATTTATTTAAATAGTGTTATTAATACTATAAAATTAAAATTGAATTAAAAATACTGTTTAATAGTTATTAATTATACTAGTTACCTAGCTTTTATTTTTATTTATTTCAAACATCATAAATCAATAATTTTTTCATAATTAGTACATGTACATAATATATAGATATTTTTATAGTTTACTAGCCAATCTTTGCAGGTTTTGCACAGTAAATTGAAACATATAATGCTTTGGACACATTTATTCAAAATTTCAAAAAACCATAAAATAGGTATCTATACATGATATACACAAAGAAAAACTTTCTATGTCGTCTTTAAAATTTAATTTTTTTGCATTCATGAGAAAAAATATTTTACACTGCAATATTCTGAGCAACTATTAATATTTTTTTACAATCATGATGAATTCTATAGTATGATAATTAAAGTTTATGTTAAAACTCGCAATTTACTTTCTCAAATACGGTTTCAATTTAGGGTTTAACCACGGTCCTTCGTGACCCCTTCAAATGCAGAGTCGACTTCTGTGACTTCTTTCACTTCTTTATTAATTTCCCTACTCTTTCATTAAACGAGACAATTTAAAAAAAAAACCTCTTCCTTTAATAGAAACCTTTCTTGTGTCAATTTCTTAACAACTAATAACGTAAATCTAATTTAAATCCTTTTAGATTTCATTATTAAACAGGCTGTAACTACTATGTCCTTACTTCTTAGTACAATATTCTATTTTCTGTTATAAATGAATTTTTTTTAATTTTCTGTTTTTTATGTTGGTAAGATTATAATAATTTTTATTAATCATAGTAAAAAAAAAAAAAATGAAGAAGATCGTTATAAATATTATAATTGTATAACCCACTTGTTTCTAAAAATAATTGTTAAATACTTAAATTAACCTAAACGTACTATGTTTCAAATAAAATATTTTAAATTTATTAACATGAATTTATAAAAATAACATTTTTATTTATCAACTTTTTTTATTACTAAAAATATTATAACGAAACGACCACGAGATCTATATCGATATACTAATCTATAAAAATAAACGTATTACTCAGTTGTATATTTACATTCTATGTGTAAAATTCTATGATTATAACAAGTAAAATGACTTCAATAGTTCTAAGTTACTGACGTTTAAATTTTCAGTTATAAGTAATTTTGTTTTTATTTGTTGTGTTGTTCAATTTACATAAAATTATATCCGGCTCATTTCCATTTATCTTGTATATTATCTATTATTATTAATTTATTATTATAAAAATTAAAAATATCACCAGTTTAGAGTATGATAAAAATTTAGGTACTTATATCTAACGTATATCGCCGATATCGAAAATAAAATATTTTGAACAAAATTGTTATAAAGTATTATAATATAATAAATGCGTTGTTTGCGATATAGTATCGTTTGTAATATTTATGTTTTTAATGTACTTATACTATTTAGAGTATACACATTTCTTAGTTATTGGTTTATTTAAATTAAAAGGTAAATAAACTGTAAACTTCAAGAATAATATCTTGTAGGTACTCTTACGTATTATTTAACTTACTTGTTTTGCTTATGTATAGCTAACCTATATTGCCCATTGCGTATATGCACTATTCATGCATTTAATTATTTAGTATTAAACTTATTCATTGAAGTCTGAGTTTTTGACTCAGATATAATTAATAAACACTGTAGTAACAACATGTGTTTTAATGTGTATCTTAATCAGTTAGAATTCGTGTTTACATATGGCTATTTATTGCATTATACAAAACATTTATGGTCAATATTTTTGTTTCCAATTCCCGGCATATAGTTATTTCGTTTAAACTTAAGAAGGTATAAACCTAGTTAGATTTTTTATTTATAAATAATGTGTTTCTTATGTAGTTATGTATGATATAATAATATAAAGGCATAGTGTATATTGTATGTTTATTTGCGGAAAGCAATGGTAACATAGTTTCCTCTATAGTTCACGTGGAGAAATAAAGTGTGTTCATTTGAAATAAGAAAATCTTGAGTTACAAATTACAATACCGTGTATGATACTCTAAGAAATCCATACGATAAATACAAGATATAGTTATAAAATTTTACTATGGAAAAATTTTAAAATATTATTTATAAAGACGATGTTTTTATTTTTTGATTTTAATACTACGTTGACAAAAATATGTTTCAATAAAAATTAAACATTATTATTTAAAATAATAAATGTATACATATTATTATATTAAATTACATTTAAAATTTTTAAGTATAAATGTATAGTTTAAAGAATATATTAAAAATGCATTAACATATTAAAATATTATATAGAAGGAATCTATAACAATAAAATATTATTGAAACTACTTTAACATTTTATTTTAAGTGAAAATATAAAACTCCGTATATTTTTCAGCATTTCGTAGATAAATCTTTAAGCCTTTCTAAGGATAATTTAATTCCGAATGAAAATATCTTCACAATTTTAATGCTTAAAGTTAGACGCAAAATAATCCTTTTAACTTGCACTTTATTGCTTGAGGTGCAAAGTTTATATGGAAAACGAAGACACATATAGTATAACTTTCCGTAATCATCTATACGTTTGAAGAAATTAAACAGTTTACGTTCGACTTCAAAAGGACGAAATCAACATTAAATTATAGTTATATTAGTTATAATATAGGTGCATTGTGTTTATACATAAAGTTGTCCCGTATGGATGTAATTTAAATCGTCAATTATTTACGTTTTAACAAAATATATCGTTTTGCTTATTCCAATCAGTATACATAAACATTATAGCTATATACTTGTTGCATAATTTTGCTTACATAATAGCTTACATAATTTTAACATGTGTAGATTTTTATTGAAAGTGTTTGTGACATTTACTCACCCTTTACTGCAGATTTTTATTTTACAAAGGACGAGATTATTTTTACGTTTCCGCGGGAAAGTACACAACTTTGTTTTATAATAAACATATTCGTTTTCTATACTTTCTAAACTATACAAAGATTATTCTGAACTCAAATCGCATTAAAAGATTATAAATATCAAAATATAACATATAGGTTGTTTGCCATGATATCAATTTCCGTTCGTCGCGTGCGCAAACAAACTGTAACCATGTCAAAAATTAATAGAATTTTCGGATAATCATTTGTATATACAATGTAGGCTGTGGTGATTTACAACTTTAATTTCTACGTCATAAATTGCCAGGTGAAAATTATTGATCACGTTGTTAAAAAGATATTTTTTGTCGTTACATCTATCGTTTCGCCGGCGTAAACGTTTATACAGAATATCCTTAATGAGCGCAATAAACGATTTAACTATTATATTATGCTATTAATGAGTGATTTACGCGATTTTCAAACGAAACTAAATGAACAATGATTAAAACATAATAATATATATCAATTTACCAACTCTTTCTTATTAATCGGTTGGTCTGTTAACAAAAAAAAAATTAAAAGAAAAACTCATAAATCATGATGTTATTGACATTTAACTCAAATAATGTTTGTCCGTTAATGTGAAGTGGGGAACAGAATAAAAATATGTGACGCACTATAATGGGAAAACTCGTTAATATTTTCCAGAGAAAATGGAAGATTTATATCGAATACCTACAGTAATATTTAGTCAAAATTACTTTAATGCAGTTTTATAATTCATCATAAATACAATGAAATGGACGTGAAGCTGGTAATACACGTTTTTGGTCTCTGAAATAACCATATTCTTGTTATTATTTCACTTGACTCAATCTTATTTTTGGACAGATTTTGTTAAGTATAACAGAACTTATAAATTATAACTGAGTCATAAATAATTCTATTATTTAATTGTTTCGTAATAATTTTCAGGTGGCATTTCATTTGTTAAAAATTACAACAAATATTAAATTATATAAACAATTATACAATTTAATACACGATTCACATAACAAATAACTATGCCTTTAATTATTTTATGCTAACCGTCATATAAATATAATAAAAAAAAAAACTGATCACAGACAAAGGCGTATTTTGGCATAGCTCTGTGGACCTAGAATGGCGAATTTTTAAGGGTGGTAAATTTTTATATTTTTATATTTGTATATGATTTATGTCATACTTTTACTAATATTTAAATATAAAAATTATTTTTAAACAAATTATTATTATAAATTCGATAAATAATGTATATTATTACATCATTTGTAATTATACAAATTAAATTATATCGCGTCCGTTCACTCAAAATTGAACAGCTAACTACATATTATTTACAACATATATGCAATACACGTCAGTACGCACATAACAAAAAATTGGTGCAAAAGTTTGACAATATTGAACATCAAAGCAGATTTTTTGTGGACTTGAAATTATCATGATTTAGTTGCTGCATTTTCAGAGTACAAAAAATTAATGAAAATATACTATGAGCAATCTAATTTTCATTGATTATGTTTCTTTTTTGTATACAAGATTATATAAAAAATTGTATATTCAAATATTTTTTATAAATAATTTCAGCAAGAATATGGATAGAAAGGCGGAAAATTGAAAAGACTATAAATTATAATAAACTACATATTATATAGTTACTCTAATCCATAGATTCTTAACCTTTGTTGGGCCATGGACCCCTTTAAAGGATAAAATACAATTACCGACCCCCCTCCAAAAATATATATATAAATTCATAGATATAATTTTTATTTTAAATATATTTTAATGATAATAAATCTAACACGTAATACTACAAATACAATATTAAATGATTGTGAATAATCACTTTTTCTTTTAGTCAAAAACAAATTTTAATGTGACATTTCCTGTTGTTTTGGTTCCAAAATTATCTTGAAATCTTGGACCGTATTTATTTTTGGGTTATTAAAAAAAAACTCACAGCCACTCCGTGGACCCCCGAGTAATCATCTACAGACCCCCCCGGTTAAGAACCTATGCTCTAATCAATAGTACCCTGTAAAATAACATACATTTTGATCAAGGAAAATGTTATTATTAAAAACTTACAAGAGCTTTAAAACCCAATACTCGAGGATTGAATTCGAGTGTTTGTACAATGTAATATAATAAAATAATATGTATTATATTGCTTTTGAATTTAATTAATCTTTTTCATTTTAATCATAATTTATAGTTGTTTATTGTCCGCGAGTTCTAACGATAGCAGTTTTGTACTTTTAACGACAATCCCAGTCATGATAAGTCTATAGTGACAGATAAGAATATTTAATTGTCTCTGTATTTGCAACACAGACTTTTATAGTACTATGCGATCACGGAATGTATATTCAATTTAATACTATACTATCATATTATTAGAATCATGCCTTATTTGTTATAGCCATTGATAACAATAAAAAAAAATTAATATTGAGTCGAGGTTTGTTTATTATTGTTTACAAAATTTGGGACTGAACAAATGTTGAAATATTTTTACCTCTGCAATGAAATATTACTTCAATTCACTGTAGTAGGAATTGCGGATCATGTGCATCGGTGCATGAGTATAGATCAAAAGAGACATTAACCCTTTTAAATATTTTAATGCTTTGCACAAATGTTTTATATGAGTAAACACGATTTTTTTCACTTTAAGGTTACAATTGGTTCAGCTCATATCACCTACGACAGAACTGATAAATACTATTTTCAAATTGTCTGCCTACGGACCCGAATAATCGATAACTATATTACAAGTACGGCCGTTTTAAGCGTGCATATATAAAACAATACCAATGATCATTTTTAGCTTCTATAACGTATAATTAATTATTATAAAAATATGCAAAAAAACCACTTTTAAATCATTACTCATCATGTCATGACAAATTATTTATAGCATTCGTATTTGTTTTCACTATTCGTTTTATACCTTCAAAGTTCAAACGATACTGTCTAGATGACTTCATATCGTTTAATTTTCTTTTAACGAAATCCCTTTTTGATACCCTTGTTCTTCTGACATTTTCTTAATTAAATCGTTGGTTCACTTTTTTCTAAGGAATTTTACTATAATGTTTATATCTATTGTTTTAGTTTGTGTTTGTGTGAATGTGTTTGTTCTTAATTATCTGATAGTATATTATTAAATATTTTTTTTTCTTTTGATAAGTATTAATTTAGTAGGTATTTAATTTCTTTGGCTTGATTTTAAGAAAAATACTGTAATAGTTTAAATGTTATATTTTACTCAGAAATTAATATAAAAAAAGCAAAATCGGTACTCCAGTAAATGTCGATTGTAATTCGTTATTGATAAGTAATAGTCACTATAATGTATTATAACGATATTTCAATATTTAAAGTAAAAATCTCAAGTAATATCTAGATTATACGTTTTTAAATTACACCGTAAATATAAAATCTTTTTAGTCTAATACTGGTTTTGTGTAAAAAATTCAATTTTTCTTTAATTTTTTTTCCCTTGTTATTTTTACTTTTAACTTCCTAAATTCCCAACTAGATCCAATTTCCTGCAGCATGAAACTACTCTTAAGTTAAAAATTGAAGCATTTTTATCCCTAAAAATGACAACAGACAGAAAAAATACGTTTCACTATAAAATCAAAATATTCATCACTCTCCTCAGAATCAAAAATACATCATTAAAATAGTTGTTATACTAAATAAATAATTAATATATTCAATGTACATTATTATTTGTTTGTTTTTGTTAATATCTAAATTTCTTAAATTATTATCAATATTGTATTATTAGTTAATTAATTTGTTTATTGTACATATTTAAACTAAAACAATAAAACATGAATTGTTGTACTTATCATTTAATTTTAATTATTTGCATACCTCCGATTAATTTTTTTTATTATTTTCAAATAAATAATTATTAATTGTATACCATAATAATATTTCAAATTTCTAAACTTAATAAGAATATTTATATTAGAAAAAATGATTAAACTTAAATAGTGTTAGAAAACACAAACTTAAATATCATCTACCTAAACAACGAATAAGGAAAAATGTATTGGTAGCCGATAGAATCAATATTAAGGTTGCATACTGTACAGTGTACATACAGTATATATCATACTGTTGTGTAGTGTACTTAATGTATCTATATATGTACATTATAATACAATTATACTAAGTATGCATGAAAAATAAATAGTAATTATTAGCTTACTACTCTTATTAGAATATATGGACGCAGATAAAAATTTAAATAAATTAGATCATATGACATTTTTATCACATACGATGTATTATTAAAATCTTGTTCAAAATCTAAATTAACGTTGTATTTACAATTAGAATAGATTAATATCTTTCTTATATGAATGCAATGCAATAAAATCCGGACAGATGAAATTCTTTTTAGTTTAGCAGAAACTCCAAATGATGATTATCGTCATGATAAGCATTATCTATTGTAGAATCGAAGAGTTATATCCTGCACTAATATAAAACACAATGTCCTGCATTATATCTGACCATGTCTTGTTTTGTTGTACAATTTATCATTTAACAATAACATTAAATAAAGATTAAGTTAAGTACATTAGTTATACGAGATCTAAAATGTATCATTTTATTTTTAACAAAAAAGATAGATTATTATTTCTTATGATGTTTAAATTGTATTTAATAATATTATATTATAAAGTTTTAAAAAATATTCGATTGAAAAATATAATATAATATTACTTTTTTATATATTTTGTATAGTACCATTATTATTTTATACAATTTAGTAATTGTTTTTTTTTTTTAATTACACAGATATTTCTTTCTTAAGAATTATTATATTTTCAAATTTGTAAACAAATATAATTATTATTTATCAGCATTAAAATAATTTTATTCCAAGTGACAGTATGGGATGATTTGAGTAATGTCAGTGTATATTAGAGTGCTCGTATATATTTTCCATGAATTACAAAATTAATTTAATCCAACAGAACAGTAAACGTACACTAAAATAGATAATTACCTACTCGTATAGTCATATATACATAATTTTAACGTTAAATGTATACAAATTAAGTTTAACTCAAAACAATCCCTTGGGTTACGTCAAATTTGATCAACACTCAGCTATATAAATCATCAGTATATTATGTGTACCGTTTTCCATCGAGAACATAACTTTAAAACTGACCTGGTGTTGATAGATTGCTTTATTTATTAATGCTGTTCTTAGAATCTTAGATACATTTTCATATTTTGAAACGAATCTGAAATTAAATCAAATTACGAGGGTACATTTACTTAACTTTGTAATATATTTATGCAAATAAAAACGCAGATCTGCAGGTTGTTAACTAAATATTTCATCATTTATGTATATAATATAAATACATATGGTTGTATTTTTCAATAATATTTTAGTTTAAGTAAAAATCTGTGATAAGTATAGGTAATACCCGTAATATCTGTGAGTTAAAGTAAAAATAAACTCTAAACATCTATACAATAAGCATACACTATACACAATACGCATTATACCTATGTACTTACCTACATATTATTATGTTATTAATAGATAAACTTTAAACGTTTGACGTTTTCAGGCTGATTATTACGTATTATATCTTTACCAAGTACCGACAACTAACGAACGGACGATGACGATATTATTATGAAAGATTTCATTTAACTATGTTATTAGGGCCGGCGGGTTATATATTTGCAATTTCCTCTTGACAGCTCTCTGTGTTCATTCCTTTCCCTCGTCACTCGACTAACCATCGTTCTGACAACATAATTACAAGAACTGTTAATTACGATGTGAACTAGACAAAACCAATTTAACTTCAACACTGCGTTGTTATATCCATCGAAATCATGTTTGGCAATGGCAACATACATTATTATAACCGAACAACATCCTTTGGTTTCGGCAACCAATGGAGCCGCGTGCATTTAAAGCAGTGTAAGCAGCGTGCTTACAATTTCAGTTGTAACACGTTATGAATACATATTCAAATAAACAAATTAAAATTAAATTTAAGCCATGATCAAAGCTCTAATAATGTAAAATTATAGATCATAATTTGTTAATGTATTATTGTTATTTGTTGGCATCTAAAAATAATAACGTTGATTTCTAACGTTTCAACCGTCGAAAGATTACAAACTGAGGATACTCGGTAAAATTTATTTCAAACTTTCAGTACAACAGGTCAACAGTGCAGTTTTTATAATAATTATAAAAAATATGACGCGTGTGTGTGTAAGGTGTGTAAGGTGTAAACTATTCAAATTCCCTTTTCTATTTTGTGTATGAAACCACTACAGCATAAGCTGCGAATACACTATTGTCACACCACTCACACCACGTGAACTCGTGTGCTATCACGTTAGCATATTTTAACCGGGATATCATGCTTAAAAATAAATTATATAGTAAAATCATCAAGTTACCATGCTTTATCGCGTTACGGTTCTAAGTATTCATTATGTTTTTTGTATGAACATGCACGTTTTTTTTTCTGAAATACAAATTAAAATGAAAAGAGTGACTTCAATTAGTTCATCAGAGTGGAAAACCGCAGCTGTAATAGCAATTTTTTAATAAAAAAAAAATAAAAAATATACCCTGTGAACCTGGGTACACGAAATCAGTAAAAAAGAAGATAAATTTGATGAATTTCATCATTTAAGACATGAATTGCGAAATGGTCCAGGGCATAAAATGTGACGTGACGCGAGCGTGAGGTGACAATATTGTGGAACTTACTGATACATAAAAATAACATATAAATAAACAATTTATACTCTGTTCCCGTGATGTGATAACATGATATAATAGCACGTGCGCTCACGTAACGTGACAATAGTCTGTTTGCAACTTACTAATGCTAAAGCTATTTATAGTATAAAAGTAATTGCATTAGATTATTAGAATAAGTGTATGGAATAGTATAAAGAGTATATAATGTACATAAGTGGTGTATAAGCGATTTTTAAATGTTTTATACGTGAAAAAATAGGTTTCTCATCACAGTTGTATAGTATTGCGCATATTATCCTTCACCTCTGACCTATACCATAGTTCTTCACTTCTAATTGGTTTATTTTTTCCTTATTATTACGTTTTTCGCATATCGTATTTATGTGGCAATGATAATGTCAAGTAAACAAGAAGTGGAGAACTACAATATAGGTAAAGCACTGAGATAGATAACAACTACTTTGTTATCCATCTCAGTGAGGTGAAGTGAAGAAATATTTGCACGAGAGGTGCGCATCGAAAAACTATGATGATATACCTACTACTTATCTATTTTATCATGCAACCAATCGTTGTGGTTTTAATCGATATCGTTATATTTATTCCATCGCGGTGATACGACACTGGGACTGTCATCGGCTTATTGACTTCCAAGTTCGAACTATTATTACTCGAGTAATTTTTTATTATTTTATTTAGTGATAGTAATCAATTATTTAAATAATTGTGCATAATATTTACATCTTTAATTTTATTTTATGATGTATGCGATGATCACGATAAATATGTTAATTTTATCATTTGTGTAAACAAGTAAAATAATATTATAATTAACTTCTCCGCACAGATACTTGCGTTGTGCGAAATAGGTAGATATAATTATCAGTGATTGCTTACGCCACTGACAACTCCCCGTGTCACGCCACTGTTAGCAGCATATTACCCTTGCGATTGACATCAGTGTATCGAGTATCATAGATAAATTCGACCGACATACAAGAAAGCGCCGGCAATATATATTATATATGTATTGGGTATAAATACTATTTTTGTTTATATTGCAGTCATTAATTTTTATCAAAATATTATATTCAATTGACGAAAAATGTCAAATCCGTCGGCACTCGTGCTTTTCGATACACTTCAATCACATCCCCTCTTATAAAACTATTTAATATAATATACTTCGGAGCGTCGGTTATTCATCGTTGTGCAGAAACTATACTATACTTAAACCTTTTAACTCGTGTATTGAAAACCGCATAATCATTTATTACTATATGTATTGGCACCAAATATTTTATTGACTGCGCAGACCGCGGAGAGAACACTACAATACAATACTGACCCACAAAATGTCTCGATATTTCTTGGAGCACGAGCGCCCCCGCAGTTATATAGTGTTATCGTAGAGATGCGACAAGCGTGACCGGGTAAGCGTCTGTTTTGAAGACTGCCGGTGTGTCTGTCTATATATCCATAATATTATACGCTGTGTGTCGGAATAATTCGATTTCGGCGGTCTGAACACGACCGCGAGGATGCTTATTTTAAACACGATCATAACTCGCCTTTATAATAATACTATATAATATAATACGAACATCACTGCATCCAGTTTGCGTTTTACTACTATACACTGTAATGGTGTAGGTATAACATATTTAATTACAACGCAATTATTGTTCTGCGTGAATAACACAATTAGTACGTACAGCCGCATGTCCGTACAGCTATTACTATAAGCGCAACGCGCATTTCATTGTTCGAAATAAATTAATTGCCAAAATTGCGCCGCGTAATAGTCGTCACCCGGCTCAATGCAGAATGTGTATTTAAAGTGTATAAGTAGGTAATTTTCGCGAATAATAGTATTACCCACTGTTCGGCTTATTTATTTAACGACCTATTTTATTTATTTTATCACAATTTTTACCACAAATATAGGCCACTGTGTTTCTATACAGTTATTGTCTTCGTCACTTCCTCAGTCTTAAATTTTTAATAACGGTCCGTATTTTTTTAATCCCGGACTTGGTTTCTGTGGTTAAAGGAAACTGGAAATATTTTATTTTTAAATTTTCACGGTTTTATTTTAAGGGGCGCTGAAAAAGATCCAGCCATTCATTATGTATTTTTGTTGTTAATTTTTTATGTTAAGCTAATATTAGCATAAAAAATGTGTGTACATATTATTTATTTTTACTATTTAATGAATAATATACATTATGGATCTTTGAACAGTATAAACACTCATTATCTCAAAAATTATTTGTTTTATACTCATATATATATATATACCTATTTATTTATTTTACTCTTTTACCTAATTTCAAGTAATTACATAACAAGTCATGCCCTGCTAAATCTAAACTTTAAATACTTATAACAGTTATAAACTATAAGTTATTATAAATTTATTATTGGTTAGAAATGTGTAACTTAGACACATTTTTTCCTTAAAAAATAACATTATAAATGTAGGTGTATTAGCAGTCTTTCAAAATAGTAAAATTTAAAATATATCAATAAAAAGTTTTTTTTTTTTTTTAATTAAGTAAAAAACTAAATATATTTACAAAAACTTTAATACTTTTTAAAATACAGAGATCTTAATGTTAAAAAATCATCACATAGCACTTGATTCATTTAATTTAATTTAATTTTAAATTTTAAGTCGAGTATTTAACACGGTTTTAGACAAGAAATTTATGTAGATACTATATATACATAGTAATATATTTTTTTATGATTTAGTTACCCACTCAGTTATACAGTATTATACCTTTACAGACATTTTTGTTGTTGGAAAATTGAAAGCAAAGGTTGAAAAAATATTAGAAACACATTAGGTCTGCACGTTTCATACTCTTGCATTTTCTAAATTAAATATTTTCAAAAAACTGTAACAGTTTTTGAAATGATCATCACGCTACTGTGTATATTTACTGCTATATTATTATGACTTAAGTTTATGATATTCTATTTACGATATTTATTATTAACGTTTCAACTATTATATATTTATATTTGCATGCTACAGCTATATTTATTATTTTATAATTTATTCTGATATACCGTTGTATACATTTTTTCTGGTCCACGCGCTTGGTTAAAGCGTTCATTCCCTATATGTAACAGAATCATCCCAACTTATAACAAGCGCTTGGTCGATCAATTATTAGTAATTATTACAAATTCGATTTGATTGGCATAGATAGTCAGAAATTTCATTTTTCTAGTTAACCACAAAATAATTGAATTTAAATCTATAAAAATGTGCACTTATTATAGCTACTGAAACACCTTTAAATATTAAATGCGACCAGACTTTATAAAAACCAGAATTCACGGTAACACTTCATCTCATTTTCAGCAGATCTGATATCTAATATACACTTTGCAATCCCTCTCTAGTCGATACACCTAACACACCCGAGACTTTTACGTCGGTAGCCTGTAAATTAGATAAATATTTATAATATAAACATATACATTTTGCCCACAAAGTTTTGACCTCAGTAGTACAACAGATTGCGGCCTTAGTAAACCTTGTATCTGAACCCAAAATGTCTAAAATATAGTAGGTAATGTTATTTAAATTGATCATTTATAATAATATACGTAGCGTATGCTGTGCATAATATATTATTTTATAGTTTAAACTTTCAATTAGCAAAGCCGTCAATCATTCGAGGAACATTAATTTCTTCCACTGTTTTAAGCTTGTGTTTCTAAATTTAAAAGCTTTGTACATTTAAGACGCTCTTAGTATATTTTAAATGATTTTTTTCATTATTTCCAAGAAATTTATATTATAATGTTGAAGTAACAATAACTTACAATAGGTAATACTACTTCATAATAATCTATTATAAACCTATATTCAAACCACTTAGTAAATTTCCATAATTCCATTTCCATAACTTATATTATTCTACAAAATATATCTGATAGTGAGATAATAATTACCTATAACATTATTATACTGTCAACGAATCTTATTCATAATATAAGAAAATCATTTTAACTATAAGTTCTAATATCATCGAGTACCTGTATAATCTGCATAATTTAAATTTACGATATTTTATTTCTTATGTATATATATTATAATATATTGAAATTATAGGCATCTATACTTAATAACACTATTACTTAAATTCGTATATACAACCTACCCCTCCTCGCTGTGAAATTATACTCGACCATAGCCTTTGACTCCTTTGCTTTACAGTTATTACGATGGTGATTATTTCATAATAATATGGCAAATAATTTTTCATTAAATTTAAATTACGAGGACAATATTTCTTTCTTCAATTTCCTATACGATTTAGTCGCGTATACTTCTGGTAATAATAATTTTATAAAATATATTTTTATGAATATCGATTTAGCATTGTTTGGCTTTTATATGTTATTGCTACTTTATACTATGTGTGTGTGTCGTGTGTGTTTCATTACTTATGTCACATAAGTTAATTACAAAAGTTATGTGCTTACTGTTTGTTGAACTCAGTTGACAACAAATATTATGTACATAGAATATATAAAATAAAATTAATATTCACGATAAATTTCAAACACACAAAAAATATAAAAATTAAAATTTATTCTGGGTAAAAATAATTACGTTTTTTTACAACAACTATCATAAATATTCAAAACTTCATCGGTCATCACTTGAGAAACTAGTTTTTGAATGTAATCGTTTTAAGTTACATAAAATAGATTATGTCGTTGCAGGGATATATCATATTTGTTTAAATCTATGTATGTATATACATAATGAATAATAATATATTTGAATATTTTGAATCCAATTTACTAATTTATTTTTTAATATTTAGAAAGTCCGTATCAGGTTTATTGTTGGGTCGGTTAATTCTATTTTCTCGTGAAAACTAAATACATAATATAAAAAAACATTTAATTTTATACCGTATCCCGACGGTACGTTTTAAATACTAAAATTTTTAGCAATGAGAATGTTAATTTTTAATTTTTTTTTTTTTTATTGTTATTATTTTATACTTTAATCCACAGCTGGGCGAACAACCGTTTCGAGGTATGTCTATACAGAGTACAGAAATTGAACTATACAACATACCTAATACCTATACACAGGTAAACGGCCCTTGCGGTAAGCCGCCGCGAATTGTAATTGTATTTCTCTGTGGAAAATAATACACGTTTAATATAGTTATTTCCCCGAGGACGGTAACCCGGAAATTTCGAGGACTCGTTTAAATCTTTCTATAATATATAATATTGTGCGTCCGTAATATGATATACTTTTTAATATTATGAACGATTGGTATTTATTTACAAGTTATACTGTTTAAGTTATGTATATATATATATAATATAATATTTTGGTTTTAATTATTACCGTGCGTAATGTATAATAAGGACAATATTATACAGTATATTATTATAAGTATAAAAATGCCATAGAAAAAAATGTAACAAAACTGAATCATTCCAAAAGAATGGTTGGTGAAAAATTGTAAATAATAATATATCTATATTTCTTATTGTAACCTACATCGTTAATCAGATACATGTAAGTCAATTACAGCAATAAGTAACAACTGTCTAGAGTCTAGACTCGATACAATATCCGTTATCGCGTTTATCGTAAATGGTGAACGCGGTACAATTACACACACTATCTATACACTATAACATTATAGTGGCTATACGAACATCAAGCTTTAGTACAGATCAAGTGTATTACGTATTATTGTACTTGTGTTGTATTTTTTTTTTAATTTAAATGTGTACGCCTCCGTAGTCGATAAAAAAAGATTAACCAATTGTATCGCTTATGTCAATTATGTCAGATTTTTAAATGGGATTAATTAATGGATTTAAAGAAGTATTTCCAAATTCAAAACATAAAAGATTCAAATTTTATTTTCGCTCGTGTATTTGGTGTAAAATATAACAAATCCATTATACAGCCAAAATTATACATAGAATGTGTCATTTTCATTACAGATACGGCTCTTAAATTCGCATTAGCATATGTACCAGAAAATCTTGTGATAGATGCGTTTGAGAAGCTAATAGGTTCACAATACTCTATAGATAACGAAAACATTTAATAACCGCTTATTGGCAACTGAATAGGACGCCCAATGGGTCGAAAAAAGGTCTAAAAAAAATATTATACTGAAATATTCAATTAGTTTATGGAATTGTTACGAATCGGCAAATACTTCAATGCCAAGGACTAATAATTCAGTAAAGGGTTGAAATAATAAGAGTGTTGGCGATTTGTACTTTACATCTACAAAAAAAAAAATGGTAAAACATAATACCTTTTGTGAATAAAAAAAAGTATATAAATTAATTTAATCTCGCTGTTTTTGATTTCGTGTAATAATGTAAACTTACTACATTTTTATTTTTTTCCCTATTTGTACCATCACTATCTGTTTTCGTCATTACTCATTATGGTTTAGCATCGGTATCGATATGTACACATATATATAGGAATACAATATTGCGTATCTATTATTAAACATGCAGGATTTAGTGTAATATTTTAAATTTTGAAGTATGATTATTCATCAATAATATATGTTTTTACAAAAAAATGTAAACGTTGTCATTCAATTACAATTTAACACATTCATTACAGCAACTTACTCAATGATGAAGTACACTCAATATTATTACTATACGGCAAAACAATTGCACCGATTTTTAAATGTGTTGTAAGAGCACTTTTCTAATGACAATTGTGTACTGAAAATTATTTTAAATATACATAAATCTCACTACACAACTTTTACGAGCAACTGCAAATATTTTTAAACAATTTCTCTTTCTTCGTAATTTATGAAAAAAAAAATTGATAATTTTTTCTGAACTCCAATTACAGTATAGTGCATAATATTCAATTATAGTAGTATTATACTATTGTGACACTAATCTTGATGCGCCGGCATGCTTAATAGTATAATTATTATTTGTTACAGTCGAGTACACGGAGCCTGTGTTCAAAAAAGGCAGAGTTTACAAAGGCATTTATTGTCCAACGCTCACCAACAGTTTTCGAGAACCCAGTCTCGAGCTATCGTATCAGAGATACTCGCACAGACAACGACAGAAGTCCTTAATCATCGTTAATTTCGTCGACATGACACTTAAAGCAGTCTTAGCCGGTAAAATGTCTTTCAGATTTACGAAAATTATTTCGACTATTGATTAAATGTGTTATTGAAGAAATTTCAAAGGTAAAAATAAAATAATAACACAATAATATAGAGTAATATATGTAACGAAGCAGTTATAATAATATATATATACCGTCCGTACAACGCCAAGCATACATAGTAATAGCGTCACGTCGCACTTGCATATTATACTGTTATTATATTTATTTAAAATCTATGGTATTAAGTAAATGGTCCACGCACATTTTGTAACATATGACATAGTTAACGAATATACGTTCGAACGAGGGATTTCGGATTCGATAATATAATTACGTATTACGGCGATTATCATATAAAATATTATTGTTAAACGTGCTTTGTGTACATTTTAATAACTGTAATGATTTTCCTCTGAAAACAGGTGTGTGGCTGTTGCCGACCTATCACGAACCGTACCATAGTCAAAGGGCCATATGGACGTGTCTGACGATGTTTGCCAATCTCACCGTGTGTCTGCTAGGTTGGTGGAAATGCTTCGCCAATAACTATCTCCAGTGGGCAGCCGTTTTCACTTGGTGTTTCATTAATATACAAGGTACCCACGCGATAATATATTATTTATTACAATAAAAAACGCACGGTAGAATAACGTTAGTGATAAACTGCCATAACACGCATAATAATTAAGTATTAGTTTTGCTGGTGTAAAATTATTCCGATAATACTGTATTCAATCAGTTTTTCTCCTATTATATCATAAGATAATAACATTCGATTTATATTACCTTTAGGCATATAGTTATACACGGTTAGTAATTTTTATTACTGTATATAGCAATTTGGAATTTTAACTATCAGATTAAAGTAACAATGAAAATTATCAATAAAATGATCCACTAAATAATTGACAGAAAAAAAGGAGAGTTCTCATTTGAAAAAGAAATTTGTATCGTCACAAGGACACTCCTTAAGTAGTACGAAAAATTGATAGTTTGAAAATATGGTATATTTTATGTATGCTGTTTTATTTTTATTTAAAAACTTAAAAAAACAGAATTTATTAAAGGAAAAATAGGGGTGAGTTTACTTTGAATCATTCTGTATTATACTGAATCCATCCGGTTATCCGTAATTGCATATTATATGTTTTTCCTCCGTGGCGCAAGTACATAGATAATAGTTAATGTAATATTATATAAAAATATTCACCTAACAATGTATAATGTATATAATGTGTTATATTAAATAGGTTTCGTATGGGAGAGTTATGGACAAGGATCTAGAGAATACCTGGTGTGGTACGTGCTGTTCATCGTCTTCGTTACTTATGCCATGCTACCGCTTCCGTTGAGGTGGTGCATACTAGCCGGTTGTTCGACCGCACTCTTACACATACTCATCACCAGTTACACGAAATCGTCAAAAGAAAAAGTAATTTTGTAGCGCTAATTATTCGGATACCGGATACCGATAGTTGATACATCAATGGGACACGCCTCGCAGGTCCGAGTTCTCTAGTCGTATGCGATGATGATGTCTATATAAAATCGAAACTTAACAAATTACATTAGAATTCACTCTCGTCAATACCAGTCGCACACGATTAGCAAGTGACTTTAGAATAATAGGTGATAGCTCACACATGTTTTTGTGCCATTACAGCTCGACGCGTTTATACTTTTGTTATGAATATATACCAGTTATATACTTTTTTTTCGATATACATTGATAATTTTTTTTCAACAATAAATGTATCGAAAATTTGTTTTACTTTAAAATTTATAGCACCTATATATTATAGAGATTTTAGTTTCAAAATAACTTACTAATCGTCCGTGACTGGTCATCGCATGAACACATGATACATTTTTGCTATCTACCTTTAATACGCAATAGAAACGATAAAGTAACAATAATAATGGCCTCGAAGCTTGCGTGACATCCTCGTGAGCGTGCAATATGATTGATGCCGATCTTAAATGTTTCTAATTTTTTTTCTTTTTAACATTTTTTTTTTTCTTTCGCAAATACAGAATAGACTGTGCGTCGTTCGCCAGCTAACCGCAATGAGTTTGTTGTACGCTGCCGTCAACTTTGCCGGAATGTACACAAAGTACCTAACAGACCGAAGTCAACGAAAGGCGTTTTTAGAAACGCATAGGTCCACCGAAGCCCGATTCAAGACCCAAAAGGAAAACGAACAACAAGAAAAACTTTTACTCTCGGGTATGCTGACAACGCAGTATATTGTTATACAAATCGGTCGTTGTAGAATGTCATTAACATATTTTGTTTGATGTAGTTTTGCCGGATTTCGTGGCTAGGGAAATAATCAAAGACATCGCTTCTGAAACGGACAAAGGACCTTTTATGCCAAATCAATTTCACCGAATTTACATTCATCGTTACGAAGACGTCAGTATTCTGTTTGCCGACATTAAAGGTTTTACAGGTCAGTGAAATATTTATAATCTACACGTGTCAATACTTATAATGGCTAAATCTTAATATTTTATTTAAAATTATTTAAATCAGTTGATTATCTTATAAAAACCAGTATACCCTTCATATTTGTATTTTTATTTAATTATTCTCAATTTACACAATTTACACAGTTTATTATTGTCGAGCAAGTGATACAGTTTTTATTATCATATGCATTATTCAGTTACCTACTTATAATTTTTATATTATGTATAAGTACTATATAACTATTATTTATATATTTAAATACTAATAAGTCTAATTTTTAACAAATAACTATTTAAACATGTTTACAGAAATGTTAATCATAAATTTATGAAAATAATTTTTTTTTAATTTATTTAACCTATTGTTACACTTTTTTGTTTGTTTACACAGAGTGGGCGAGTCGTACTTGTGCTCAAGAATTAGTCAGAGTACTCAACGATCTATTTGCTAATTTTGATAAACTAGCTGCGGTAAATACGAAATTTTTATTAAAAAGTAATATGTTTTATTAATGATTACAACTTATTAAATCTATTAATCAGGAAAACCACTGTCTTCGTATCAAGCTTTTGGGCGATTGCTATTATTGTGTCTCAGGTCTTCCTCAAACTAGACAAGATCACGCCGTCTGTTGTGTAGAAATGGGTTTGCATATGATAAACGCGATTAAGGAAGTGCGAAATAAATTGAACGTAAGGACATATAATATTATAAGTTATACTTACACTTGCGAGTGGTGTAACCCATTTGTGCCCAAAAGATAAATAAAAATAAAACTACATTTTTGCCGTATCCGCCCGTTTTGTACACCATGCATCGTTGCCACCGTAGATATCGTGAACATATTACCCATAAAATAGGTTTCCATTCATCGTTATATTAATTTTTGATGTTCATTTAGCTTTTTATCGAGATGCTGCGGATAAGCAGGGTAGTTAATGAGTTTGTGCTGCTTTTTAAAAAAATTTAAAGTTGCACGACTTCACCTTATTTATATAAAAAACAATTTCGAGTGGATACTTAATTAATTTGAGTCGTACGTGAACCACGATCAAATAGGTCGCGCATGCAGATTAAATAAAAACACTGACACTAAATTATTGGATTTGAAACAGGTTGATCTAAATATGCGCATCGGAATACATTCAGGGTCGGTTCTTTGTGGCGTCTTAGGGCTCAGAAAATGGCAGTTTGACGTGTGGTCTTACGACGTGACATTAGCCAATCACTTGGAGTCAGGCGGAATACCTGGGTATATTTTTGAAACGTTTACTCTCTCTCTTACCGCCTTCGCTTTAATGTTAATTATTACACACCGTTCGGTTTTAGACGTGTTCACATATCCAAGGCTACTCTAGATTGCTTAGAAGAAGCCTACGATACAGAACCCGGTCATGGGGAAAATCGCGATGCTTATTTAAGGGTATAATTATTATAATATATTATTATACTATTATCCAAAATCATGAGAATATGACACGATATTGTGTTTTATTGTGCTGCAGGATCACGGGATTGAAACGTTCTTGATTAAAGAACAAGAACCTTGCCGAGGTCACCGAAAGCTACAGAAAATTAATTCTTCGAGACCGCGTTTATGGTCGGACGAGAAATTGTGTTTCAATTCCAATACGCAGAAACTAGTATCGCCAAAAATTGGTAATCTATTATCTATAAAATTCATTAGAAAATAAACTAAATGTTAACATAGTAATAGAATAACTACTATGTAAACAATTTAAAAAATATCCAATGCAATACGTATATTGTACGCATACAACACACAAAATATGATATAACTAAGTTTCATACCTTTCTTGGCTAATTAATATTTCATGATTGCATTAAATAATACACTGTACAATATAGGTATATTTACATTTTTGAACATGATATAATATTTAATATAAAAATATTTGTACGAGTATCTTTTGTAATTTTTTATTGAATTATTTATAATTTTAACGGCTCAGATCAATACAATATTAGTACTTGTACTTAGGTGCCTGCTGTTTGTTGATCAATAATAATTATTACTAACATTTTCATTGATTGCATTATTCAATTAACATGACTAATATTATAGTTAAATGTATATTCAAACTTATTTTTACAGTTCCTATTTATGATTCACACTTAAAAATAATAAATCTCAAAACTTACGATTGATATTCAAATAACTAGGTACTTTTAGTTTATTTAAAAAATATATTTTATTTTATAGTATATTTAATCTTTGAATAATTTATTAATTTATTCAAACAAACATACCGTGGGACAAAATCGATAGTTACAACACATGATTTATACATATACACGTAGCTAGTTAACTTTATGTTATTCAACAATAAACACATTGTTTTAATTTAAATAATAAATATTGTATCATAACATAATAAGTCAAAGTTAGTAATAATATTCACGGTACTGTTACGATACATTCGGTACAGCTATAATAGTATGGCGTGAGCCATTCCGTACATGTGCATTGTTCAATATTGTTAGAACAAGCAAATTTGTTGAATAGTAAATTAGGTTAGGCTACAGAGATTAAAAATATTATTCGCTAAAATAATATATAAATAAATTCATAAATTATAATTTAAAAAAAAATACCACGAACGGTGTATATTATATATATATATACCATCATGAATAAATAGGCCATTCAGCAGTGTGTATACATCTTTGGCTTGTAAAAGTTTTTTGGTCGTTAAAAATAGGTGTCATAATCAGGATTTAAGATATTTTGATTTTCTTAACCTCGTTTAAGGTATACAGTTGCTAGCCTACACGAATCATCAATCATCTAGCACATTATTATAGATATATCATCGTAAGATTTTTCTAGTTTTTTTTTTCTTATATTACTTATTTTTATCGTGATCTTATAGTACATACTATTTAACATTAAATACACTTTTATTAAAGAATAGTTAATCATACATCTAAAAAAAATAAAACCAAAAATGTTAACGTACATAACTCTCATAATTGACAAAAATATTTAATGACTAAATAAGTTAGGTAATGCAAAAAATAAGAGGTAGACATATTCGTAAAAGTTTATATTTATTTATTAGGTAATAAAAAACTATTTTCTAAATAATATTCAGTAAGTATTTAGTGTTTACACATTATTTATTTTTAAAATAAATGATTTTAGTTAGTTGCGATGTATTTTGATAACATATTATTTTTTTATTTATATTAAAATTTCCTATACTATCAGAAACAAAGAGAATTTTATCTGTAGAATTCACAAGTTGTGCTATCTTTTGTTTACGTTTTCGTTTTATTCTGTCATTTCAGTTAAGATTTTCAATAGTTACCTTCAAAGATCTTTATTGAGATTTCGCAAGCAGAATGCAGAATTCATACTATTTCCGATATTTATAGATTTCATTTCCATTTGACTATCGATGCAGACATATTATATGTACCTGACGTGCTATTTATTTAAAAATGTACCTACATAAAATGATTAAACAATAAATACAACTGAAAATGTTTCAGTCGTAACAACTAACAAATTACAAAAAAATAGTTTATAGAATAAAAAAATAATGAAAATTCGCAATTAATTAAAAAACTTAAATTGATGATTAAATTAGGTCTGATTGATTAACTATATATTCAGGCCACAGTGACAACAAATATTTAATAAAATCAAGGAATAGTCGATTCCATCGGATATTATCTATAGTTCATACTGTTTATAAGTATACCTGTAAGCCCTACATTGCATTAATATTTAACTGAATTATTTTAAATAAAACAGTTTATATAATTCAAAATAATTATTAACATAATAGGTACCATTACACGTTAAACCAACTACCAAACTTTTTTTAAATTAATATGAATTTTACTATTAAATATGTATGTATTAATTTAAAGCTTTGTGAAGTCGATATGAAATAGGCGGAATTGATAAATATACACTCCAAATTTCAACTAACAGTAAAATTTTAGTAGGTAAACATATCAGTTTTGACGCAATTCTTTTTGAATATCTTTAGGGCAGACGCATCCAATAATTAGAAAATAAGAATTTAAGTATTATTAGAATTCACATGAATAATTAGATGAAAACCAAATTTAGTATGGGGTACTTACATTTTATTTAAAATGATTATTATAATTTTAATTTTAATATGATTTATAGAGGATTATATCGATGACAATAAATGCAATGAATGGACTCCGGAAATACCATTTGAAAACGTAAGTTTGAAATACCAAAATAGTAAAACGTATTAAAACTAAATTATAAAGTTGAATTTGTTCATTTTTTTATTTTTTTAGTTAAATACAAGTGATCAAGAATTGGAAATCGAAGACGGTGAATGTGGTACTCCTATAACGATCGAAGGAGACGTCGAACACGCCGAAGACATTATGGATCATTGTATCGAAGTCGAGAGTAATGAAAGAATGAGAAACGAAAACATAGATCGATGGACATTAAGGTTCAAACAACCAGAAATTGAAACTAAAGTAAGATCACCAATTTATTATAGAATATTAAATATGAAAAATTGTATTTATTCAATCCTTTTTTATTACCTTCGTAACGATTATAATAATACATATTATTAAAATTCTATTAAAAGAAATTTCTCGCCAATAAAAACTTATCAATACAAAACTAAAATCATATAATAACATACCTTCAATAATAAAATTATATTATTTGATTATAACCACTGATGATATATTATATTATTATTTTTAGTTTTGTCAGTTACGCGAAGACATGTTTAAATCAAACATGGCGTGTTGTTTTATCATATGGCTGTTGGTCGTGTGTTGTCAAACGATCATGTTGCCCCGATGCATGAAACTATTGGTTGCCTTAGCATTCACCACCGTTGTGCTTTGCGCTGCGCTAACACTTGTCATGGCAGAAGAGTTCATGCACTTGCCGTCTGCTTTGCAGAGGATGTCCTCAGTATTGGTGCAAAACCGGTTCAGGCGGACAATGTTCATTTGCGCTGTAGTCGGACTTATATGTTTTTCCTCCACTCTTAGTCTCGTGAGTATTTCGACTGTTAATATTGTGGTTTATAACGACACACTCACGTAAAGTCTCCTATCTAAAAGCGCCTCCTTCACAAAATCAGACCAAAAAATGTCAGTTGTTAAAGTAAAATAAAAATTAAGCAACGTAAATCAACGGATAAAATACTTAAGCGAATGCGATCGTTCCGTTCAATGTTAAAAAACGAAAATAAAATTAATTTACAGTCTAAATCAGTAGGTTTCATACATGTTTACGTACATTAATTTAATTTAGCTGTTTACGCCCGACGAGCACCTGATCAGGAAAGTGGACAACTCGGACGGAGACGACGGCCGAAGGACAAAACGCCGGACAGAAGAAACCAACGACTGTGTGCACCCAGAGTATTTAGTGTTCACGTGGGTCCTTTGCCTAATAGCCTTAGCCACCACACTCAAGCTATACTTCCTGGTCAAGACTTTCTTAGGCATCCATCATGGTGGCCGTGTACACAGGACTCACATCGCTAGCCTACCCACAGGTATTCTCACAGACCGACACTGAACACCGGACCATGCCGCTGTCGTCGCAGATGCTGTTGCTGTTGATCGTGTTCCTAGTACTAGTGGCCTATCACGCCCGGCTAGTAGAAGTCACTTCCCGGCTAGACTTTTTATGGAAACGGGAAGCCGAACGGGAACTTGACCGAAATGCGTGAGACCCGAACCAACAACCGACAACTGTTGCGCAATATACTGCCCGATCACGTCGCCCACCATTTCCTGTCGTCCTCACGCAGGCACACTACGGACGTAAGTAGAAGCGGGTATTCAATGTTGAAATGAAAACCTATCATGATGTTGGGGAGGAGAGGCTCGATGAGCAGCATGTGGTTTGAACCACAAATATGCTTTAAATACAATCCCCTCGGACACGTGGCAATAAACATGCGACTGCTATTTTAACCTCATTCAGTTATATATATAACCACGTTTTTGTTCACAGGAACTGTACTCGCAGTCCATCGACAAGGTTGGCGTCATGTTTGCAAGCATTCCAAATTTCACAGAATTTTATTCTGAAGACATTAACAAAGGCATGGAGTGCATCAGATTGCTGAACGAAATAATCGGTAAGCACATGAGGCGTTTACACGATGTATGTCTTAATAATATTATTGCCTAATGGTATTTATATATATATATATATATATTTATACGTAGATAGAGAATGAGTACTATCTACTCATATTAAAATATGATATTATTTAGCCTGTTTTTCCCATTCACCCATTGCTATCTTTGGGGAGGGTGAACTTTGTACAATACGAAGTCTGTAGTAATCCAGGCGGTCGATGCTGTACGGGTGAACGTCAGTTTTGACATCACGTGATCTATATATACATTATATACACATATATTTATATTATTTAAATATGTATCATATACATTATTCGTGAATATATTATACATCATATTATATTTTATGTCGTGCACTCTGTGGGTACCTGCTGTTTTATTATATTGTGTCGGTTAAGTGCGTATATGTTGGATTCGATTAAAACTGTCACTTACCTAAATGCGCGCTGTAATATATTATGGTAGTATACTATAATATAGTATAGCTATTATTATCATGATTATCGCCGCATTCGTGGTCTAAATTGTAATATATTATACATACGGCGCTTAATGAACTATTATATATAGGTATTAAGCGTGTACTTGGTCGGTGTTAAGTTTTCTTTTTTCCTTTGGAAATAGTGTCGTGTGTCTACTACTCATAAGGGTCAAACTTTCACACGAAAGAGTTTTAAACTTTTAACCTGTTTTAAGGTTTTTATTACACGCGTACCACGATAAAGAATTTAAGAACATAAGTGTTTAATGATTAATGTGCGTGTATGACTACGCAGTACAATAAATTACGATGTTAGTTAAATGTCATAAATTATTTTGTTTTACAGCTGACTTCGACGAATTGTTATCGGAATCGAAATTTGGTTCGATTGAAAAAATCAAAACCGTCGGTGCAAGCTATATGGCCGCGTCCGGGTTAAATCCCGGTGTTAAGGCAAGAATATTATTACCATTATTAAATATTATGTAATATTGTTTCTAACCTGTCAAATCCAATATATTTAATACGATTAATATCATTTAGGTTGATAGGATTTTATTTATTTTATAATGTTTTTCAAAACATAATATCACAATATATTTTTATTGTTTTAACATTTACATATCTATTGTTTAAAAATTATCTGAATATAATTCAAAAAAATCGACCAGTAATTTTGTTTTCTTGGAAATATTATTGTAGGTAATATTGATTATTCTATGTTTAATTAAAATGTCCACAATTTATATTATTTTCGACCTTGTGTAGTTTAAAGGCTAATACGTAAAAACTTAATTTAGCACTAAATAATCGATATAATATTAATACATATTTTTTATTATATTGTTGTTTTAGGACGGAGAAGACGAATACGGTCACCTTTGCGCTCTTGTCGACTTCGCATTAGCTATGAAACAATGTTTACAAGATGTCAATGTGCACTCGTTTAATAATTTTCAGCTCAGGGTTGGTAAGTAATTATTAAAAAAATAGTTAGTATTTTTTTTTAAATTAATGGACAAATATACTACATTTTGTCCATTATGATCAAACTAACAAGCTGGCGTCATAAAAATAAACCATCATCATTCCAAAATATTATATTTCACATATATATTTATTATTTATACTGTTGATATTAATTTATACGTAGCCCCATATAAAATAATTATACATTATTTAATATTAAACTAATTATAATAGGTTTCGCTATGAATAAAAGAAGGAATAAAAAAAAACATATCAATAAAAGATAGTAAAATAACAACAAGTAACTGCTGTTGTATAATAGATTTTATAACAAATTCATAAAATTAGAAAAAAATCCATGAAATCAATTGTAATTTAAATGAAGTACTCATACTGTAGGTATATAATATTCTTATACTCTTTTTAAAAATCAAAGGTCAAAAATAAAATTACTACCCTATTATACATTTCACCAAGTTTCTTTCAGTTGTATTTGTATATTTTTATTTTCAGAAAATTAATACCGTATAAACCGTATAAGAACACAATTATTATTGTTCTATAATTCCTATAATCATACATGTAATTTGTATTTTTCTATACATATGAGATTGTAGTTCGTTCTAACTTTTGATTCACCTACAAAATAAACGTAATGTCTCTTAAAAATCTGAAACTGCCAATTTTCTAGAGCAAATTGCGGTATAATGGTGTAAACATTAGTTGTATAGAAATACGCTAGCAATATTTAAAACGCATAGTCGGGAGACAGACGATTAGACGAATGTACATACCATTATACACATATTATGTACATATACCGGGTCCGGGGGATATTAGGATAAACAAACGGTGAGGGTCGCCCTATGGAATATACACCGAACTACCAAAGTATGACGAAATTAATGCAAACGGCGTGATGATCATATTATGTACATATCGAAGTTTTACGAGCACAAACAAAACATTTTGTAGACATCAAACCCGTATATTTATTTTGGTATATAAATTACATCCTTTGATGAACGTTATTTTATTTCGATCGATTCGTGTCCGACAGGAATAAGCTGCGGTGCCCTAGTGGGCGGAGTCATCGGAGCGCGGAAACCCGTGTACGACATATGGGGAAACACCGTGAACGAGGCTTCCAGGATGGATTCCACGGGCACTATGGGCCGGATACAAGTGCCCGAGAGCACGGCCAAAGTAAGAATCGTGTAATTGAATTAATTTTAACGTCACTACAAATGGCGTTTTGAAATTATAATTTATTTATATTTACATCATTCCGTTTTGGCGTCGCTTTTCGTTGTTCGCATTTATTTAATATTATTATGTTTTTGTCGTCGGCGTGTCATCGGCTATAATGACCAAAGTTTATTTCCGGAGTTTTTTTGTCTCTTTTCATAAATTGAAAAATAATAATCGTATCGCGATGTTTAATAATCTAATATTATGTGCAATTTACATGACGTATAATTAAAATAAAAGAATTATACGGGTAATAAATTATACAAAATGCGTCTAAAAAAACATTAATTTATTGCATTGTTAAATTGTTTTAATTATATTTTTCACACATACAACGAATAACAAACTATAGGTACAATAAAAATTGTATTCACTGTAAACGTTTTTGGCAGGACGATAGCAATTTGTATTACATGAGTATACTAAAAAACATCATTGTTGTACTACACATGTTATACATGTCATTACATAATATCAATTCATAAATCTACGTAACGTGACGTACTTATAGAATAATTTTGTCAAACGATTGTGCCTTAGAATAAAGTAAAATAAATCCTCGCTGTATAGGTATAGTCGTAAAGAAGCTTTGAATTATTATTTATAATTTCCTTTATTTAATTAATTAACTAAATTCATTAACAACATAAGTTATTAATAAAAACTTATTATTAATATTTTAATAGATGACTATAGATAACGTAGGTACCTATACAAAATTGTTATCAATGTCTTATAACTAAAACTATGTAATCAATAATTATTATAATTTTGGTTACAAGTGTCTACAACAACTATTATAATAAAATATAACAAAACCCTTCTGCATAGGTATAAATGATTTGAAACGTTTATTGTTTATATATGAGTAAATCATACTTCATGCACATAGTTCCACATAAACTAAAACACAACTCTAAAACAGTCTAAGCCCTTATTTTATCAGCAATGCATTACTTAGCCGAATTCAATTGTCTTAGTGTTTTATGCTCAACGAGAATAAGTTTCCTAAAAGTTTATAGGAAATTATGTACCTACCTACATACAAGTTTAACTTTGAGAAAACCTTTTTACAAATTTATCAATATAGTTTATGGAAAAAACAACAAAAATAATATATTCCAGTGCCTGTGTTAAAAAACAAAATCTTGACCTTTTTTTTGTTTGGGTAAGCCGCGAGATATACTTAGATTGCTTGGAATCGTTTTACGAGATCAACAATACCCGTTCTTGCAACTGTGACCGGCATAACTGTGTATCCCACTGTTTTTTCCTTTTAATTGATTATTCGAGTGAAAGTTTCATGAATTATATCTCCTGTTTGTGGAGATTGTTTTTAAATGTATTTAATCAAAATAAAAATGCACAAGAGTACGATGAAAAGTTTTAAGCTTGTATCGGAGAATAATACAACATATTACAGAAGGGTAGGTATATTACATAATACATACCTACGCGTGCGTTTCATGCATTATTCATGTTATTTTGTTTTTAAATAAAAATTGGATACTACGGATCAATTTGAAAAATAAAATAGTGTAATGTGCAGAGGTAGACTATAAGCATATTATCCTTTTAGATGACCAACCAGGTCCGTCGGAATAAACAAAATAATTCACTTTATTGGACTACGGATGATGCGTGCGTTTTTACATTATATTGTAGACACGCAAGGCGCGTATACCTGTGTTGTTATTCTGCAGAACGCTCGACGCATAGTACATACTCGTATAATGGTATACATAAATTTCAAATTTATGTAAACATATTCTTCTGTCGGACACTTTAAACTTTGAACACTGTATTTCTTTCGATAATAAACGGCTACGTCTTCATCGTCACACGCAGCCATCATCGAACGGTAATATTTTGCAGAATCGTTTATTAAGATTTATGTCGTTTGTTACATCGTGTAACATCATAACGTCATGCGAAATTGTCCCGCGCACGGGTTGTGTTCAAATGTTGTCACGTGCACGCAACAGCGTTAGAACATGATTATTAAATTATTAATGTTTTGAATGTATGTTAACTACATATATGTATAATACAGTAGTAATCTTTAGAGGTACGTACACTATAGTGCACTTCCGGAAAATTACATTTCGCGTAATACAATATGTCAGATCAAGGCGGAATGCCTGACATTTGATCAACGCGTCGAGAAACAATAATTTCACTTTTGGTAGTATAGGCACAACCAAACAGTGAAGCAACGTGAATAATACTTTTTCATTTATGCGTACAATAGGTATTATAATTGAATGTCATAACTTCAGTTTATACGATAATATTGCATGGATACCTATTATACCTACATAGTATATACGTATAAAATCTATAAGTATAATTTTATTTATTTAAGAACCATAATCGATTTTCGATACATATAAAATATACATGTAATGTGCCTATATATATATATTGACGCGTTATCAAACTTTGTTGTCCGCGTTTATTATTAATAATATATTTTTTATTGTTAATACATATTATTATCATCATTGGTGTAGATCCTGATGGACAGGGGTTACGAGACGGAGTTCCGGGGCTCGATCGCGGTCAAGGGCAAAGGCGAGATGAAAACGTACTTCGTAGTGGGCAAAAAGGGAGCCGTGGCGAACAACCTGAGCCGACAGTCGAGTCAGATCAGCAGCTTGGCGACCGTCGTCTACGGGATGGTGCAAGCCAGACGCCGGCAAAACACAGTAAAAAAAAGACATTTTCATCGTGAGTGCGCTTTTACTAACAACACTAATAATAAAATACATACCTAATGAGTACGGGCGTACGGCTTTGTTATTATTAATATTATTATTATTATTATTATTATTATTATTGTGGTGACGAGAGAAGGCTGTACGCGTAGTGTTGTACATTATGCTACTTATGTGTGCCGACATTTTTTCGACTTATTTGTCTTGTTTCGCTGCGATTTATTAACAAACATTAACCGCGAGCTTGGATGCATATATATATTAAACGGTTTAGGTGTTGTGTTGTCATTATTGGGCACAGAATGTGCGAACCACGAATCAATCACATCGCGGTGTTTGAACTATTCAGTCGGTCCGTGACGAACTCCCGAGTAAGATATTGTCGCGTGCAGTGACTCGTGTAATATACCACGTCGCGTTGATAAATGTTTATTGTTTGTATATACATCATATAACATATACCAATCCGTGTAATTGCACCGTCGTTATGTATTATAAGTATATAAACAGTAAACACACGCGCGAGATTATATCGCGGGTAACGCGGTCATATAATAATTATTATTACTGTATCGACGGTAATACATCGTAATTATTTACGGTTTCGCCACCAAATTGGATCTCATCAATCATGCTCCGTTAACTAATAACGTAACATTTGCATTAATATACTAAAACATTACGCTAATTCGGTATTGCCTACTCTACACGACCGTTTAGAACGGCGGCCATAATAATATATGAACATTGTACACATATATACGCAACAAGAATATACCACCGACCAGTAACCACCAACATTATATAATATATTGGCATCGTCTTCGTTATAGGCTTTTTTTTTTTACATAATATGTGTATATGTGCAGTGACGTATTTACGGGAAGACAGGGACGTGGGCAAAAGGCGATATATATATATATATATATTTTTTTTTAATGTTGTTGCTATATGTATCATCAAGATACGACCATAAGTATTTGATTTTAAGATTGGTTTTTTTTTTTTAAATTGACTATTCCATATATCTCTATAATATCAATATAATCTATAATCAATGGCAACTATTTATTTAAACAAGAAAATAAATATTCGATTTTCAGGAGCCAAATCTAAATAATACATATTATGTGATCTATAGCACAGCGGTATATAAGAGTTGAAAAAATAAACTACGACAACCCTCGTAGGTACCGAGGAATCTATTGATATAAACTTTTATTGAAAACGGTCCAGTACAGTTCTTTTAGCCCATAGCGGACAAAGAAACAATCATTTTTATACACATATTTAGATAAATAGATACCTAGGTAGACAACGATATAATATGTGATTTGTTGAATCTGCTCGCGATTCGGTTATTACAGTAATATGATACTTTGTACCCGTCGTCGTGAATATAATAATATATAGCGTACAGCGTACGTGTAGATATAATAATGATTATTATAATGACACGATGTTCGGGCAAACGTATTATGTGTAACACGAATCTCGGGGTCAACAAGATGCCCGAAAAGGATTTATGTCTAAGATACAGGGTGATTTTTTTTTTTGTCGTACAACACCCGATATCCACAAACCTAGGGATCTTCAATCTTTTTATACGTCGAACCGAATCTTTGACAGTATTAGTCCAAAATTGTCCGTGGAGGTCAAGATATTATAATACAAGGAAAACGAAAAGATAGAAAGATAATTTGTTATTTTATTTCACACAATTTTACAAAGAAAAAAAAATAATTACAATTTTTTTCGTCGACTGATTTTCTACTAACTCTTCAACTTGGATATTTATGTGTATTTATGTGCAGCTAGGATATTGTGAGAAATCTGGTTAAGTAAGGTTAACCTTTAGAACAAGCTGTCGTAAAAACACCTCTTGTGACTACCGAGGTAACTTGGTAAGATTAGTTTGAAGAGTCTTAAATCGATCAAATACGAGGGTCATAATACTTTGTGTCTTGTAATATGTCTTGCGAGATAAAATATCCACCACAATTTAAAAAATTTTGATTTCGGTTTCTGTTGAAAACCGCAATATAATATTATTCAAGTATTATTATTCATGCAATAATCTAATATCTAACATTAATCCCACGCAATCGTTGAACGGATATCTATCGAGTGTACAGTATTACCGTGTTTGCGTGGTATACTGTTATAACGACTTAATCCTAACGTCATAATCGTCGCAATAATATTATATGTACATATAACAACATAACTGTAATAATATGAACGTCGTGATAACGCAATAAACCGATTTAGCTGTGAATACCGAAAAAACGAGATTAATTACAATAATAATAATATAATACTAGGTATTTATAGAATACCGTGTGCCTATCTACCAAAATCAAATAAACCAGTACCTTTTAATAAATCAACATTCAAATGTAATAAGCAGTAAGCACTAAGCAGCTGATGTATGTAAACCCGTAAGCCGTGATTTATTTAGTAAAAAAATATGTAAAAATTACAATGTTCATAATGCAAAATAATTTCTACGGAAACAATTTATATTTACCAGGTAATTCTTTTAGCAGTAAACACTGATTATCTCGAAAACTATTAACATTTTTTAAATTGTTTTTTTCTTAAGAATGTTTAAAGTTTTGATGATCGACGGCACAAAGTAAAACTGTAGTATACCAATAATGTGCAAGGTACTACTTCTGCACCGCTCAACTCCACTCTAAACTTTAAATACTTATAAATTATAACTAATTAATTACTCGTCTGAAATCGGATTTTTCGATATATAAATTCGCAGAAAAACATTCTATTTTGGAACATAAAATTAAAATACATTTTGTGATTCAAAACAGTTCTACGAATAACTAACGATAAAAATAGAAAACATTTTTTTTCAATATTTTTGTTTTATGATGACTACAAATTGTATAAAAAATATTTTTTTAACTACCAATACTTCCAATGTAGTGAGTTTTTACTGTTGAAAAGAGTCACAATACATACATTTTTTCTGACAGCCGACGTTTTTCCATAAATAAAAACCTGTACAAAAAATATAAAGATATAGGTACGTGTTTGACATATTTTTATACCATCATAAAAAATAATTCATTATCCAACGATTTACTTTTACTAATAACTGAATTTTTATTTTTCAACAAATAATAGATGGATTTTCGTTATTGGCTTTCCGGACTATACAGTATTCAATATACATAGTTTATATATACATATTGATTAAACATTTTATTTTTTAATTTATACTCGCAGAAGTGTGTTACGGGAACCATTGATAATTTAATAGAAATTATTTATTTGTTCAACTGTTTATACCTACTTCGCTAAGTAGTTTTAGAACTAAAGAGTTCGACTTTAATGATATTTTTTTTTTATTTTTGCTAAAACTTTTAATATAAAAAATTATTTCTTTAACTGTTTAATGCCATTACGTTTTGCTCATATAAACTGTTTCTGATATGTTAGTACTTCATCGTGTATGATTTTGATGCTGTAAAGTTTTGGATAATAGGTATTTTATTTATTATTTTTTTTTTTGAATTTGTTACAACATTTAAGTTTATTATACTCGTAACCTATTTGGTACAATAAAAAAATGTTATACATTAATGTTGATTGATCATTAAAAGAAAAGTACATTATTTAATTGAATAAATAAATAAATATAATAATGTCTAAACTAATTGAAAAAATAAATTAGTAGAGAAATTAAGTGCATAGTTAAATTTTTGATTTGAAAATCGGGTGAGAAAAACTGAAACCTCTTAATTGAAGAAAAAATTATGTGTTAAATCTCTAGAATTTTACTAAAATATTACCTCATTATAATCAGTATATAATTTCAACTATTATATTATATTCCACAGTTGTCACAGTTTATATTTAGTATTTAAATAGATAGTCTCTAGTTTTCAAAGTACTTATTGTCTAAAATAATTACATAACGTTTTTATCTCTAGAGTCCACACCACGTTGCTATATACGAATATCTTTATTACACTCTAAAAATATATATTTTAAGAATCAATGTCGAGAAACAAAAATGTTGATAACAATATATAATTAATTTGTGTTTGTATATCAATAAATAAAAATTAATTAATTAACTTTATTGAAACTATTGTTTAAAAAAAAAAAAAAAATGTTTTTAGAGGATCTTGATGTTCATTTTATGAACACATTTTTTCAAAACCATTATTTATTGACTATACAAATCATTAAATTATTGTATAATATATACAAAATACACACATTTATTTAAGTTAATGTAACAAGGCGCTAAACCTCGATAATATTTTACACTATTTTAGTACGTTTGACCTAACTTAACCTAACTTATTAGTACCATTGAAAATTAAATTTTTGTTTTGTGTTTTTAATAACTATATTATTGTTCATTTATGGTTTCGTTTGCTTTGATTTGGCTCTGTAATATAAATATATGGTCATATAAAGGTGTTGGTAAACAATGCTTTCTTTATAAATCTAAAAATTAAATTTTAAACTATTACACCGATGGGCAACGACAAAAAGAAATAAACTTTTCAAAAATTAATTACAAAAGCTTTTTCATGTTTATCTTTCGTTTTAAAAATTTGTTAGATCTTTTAATATCCAACTAGTAATTTATTAGAAAAAAATATCACAAGACAATCATCCTTACTTCACGGATGCATAAACAACAACACTACTGTAATTCTTTAGGTACACATTACCTGTTTTTATACAAATATTCCAACACGTTAATATAGAACATATATGTTTACTTTGTCGTAAAAAAATACTTAAATCAACACAAAAGCAGTTGTGTTTGAGATTTACACTGAAACGTTTTACAAACTTATCTGGCGCATTTAATGTAAGTGTGTTAAATGTTCACAGGAATCCAGCAAAATCTATTCTCGGCCTAGTCGTTAGAATAACATTTCAGGAGCTTTTCGTTTGTTATTGTAATTTGTCTGTTCCGCTATAGTATATTATATATACCTATCTATGTATTATTTGTATTATTATATAGACATCAGTGTGACGTTAGCTGCATGTAGCCATGAACAGTCAATTTAACTGTGTTTAAATGTCACTACCTATACAGCATTAGTTTGTTGGAAACAACAGTGGCCGTGATTAATAAGAAAATCGGGTCATCCTATTCGAGATCGAAATAAAAATAATCAAATAAAATGAAAATATTCGTAGTATCAACGCATCACTATAATAACGATTTATCATAACAAAGTACCTATCGTAGATCAAAAGTTCAAGTCGAAACTATCACACAGCTGTAAATCGGTAAATAAACAGTATGAAATTATTGTGAATTTCTAAAAACAAATGGCAAAATATGTTATTTGAATCTCCGTCGACATAGTATGATTGATATTAAAATGTCTATCATAGTACGAGACATAAATACTTTTGAACAATTTCATTCACGTGTTTCACAATATTTTTTTTGTAAAATGTCCAGACAATTATGAATTATAATACATCGTTAAAATATCAACGTTCGGTTTTACAACATCTTGCCCAATAAATATTCACCATTTGTTTATTATTTATCTTGAATGAAAATTTTCCAAATTAGTTCCTTTTAATTCTCGATTATACGTTTCGTACTTACAGCGAAGAATTATACCCGTATGAAAAATTTTGTTCAATCTCGCTGTATATTGAATTTATTTATTCTGTTTTCGATCAGATGACACCCGATTTTCTGCAGAACGTCGTCGACCACCCCTATTTTCAACAAAATTCACATATTATTACAGGAATGATCAGGCAGTGGGCGCAGATATATATAATATGTATGATGATGACACGCGTGTGAGAATATAAAATCGATATTTACACACTGCAGCAGCACGGTCCGTTACGGGATGGTCGTGTGAGATATCCAAAACCGTTGTCGACGCGGGGATCCGTTTTGGACCTAATATAATAATATATAGTCATCACATGCAGAAAATACAGTTCCTTGGTCACAATCACGTCTCGGTTGCGAAACAAAACACTACATTATGTAAAAGCATTATAATAAATAAACTATGTTACCTATGTCATGCAATAATCTACTCGCCGTCGTATCACAAAATGAAACGTTAGAACTTTCTCGGTTTTTCACGTTTTCTGAACTGATATATAATTATTTATAGTGTGTTTTATATATATATACATTCGTTATCTTGTGCAGCGTGTTCAGTTTCCATGCTCATCATCGAGAAAAAAAAAGTATGAAAAATCTCTTTTTGTTACTATACATCTATATATATATTACATATTTTATTTAATCCTTGTTATTTTTTTTTTCAAACTTCAACTTTTAAGTAACTAAATAATATATTATATTTAACTTAAACTTTGAAATGTAGTACATGTATATACAGATACTTATTATATAAAATGTAAATGTGCACTCAAATACAACAGTTATGCATTAAAATATTTTTATAGAAGTTTACATGTCTAATATTTTTGAAAGATTATGATGAATTTTTGTATACGAGTGTACCATACTCCGTTAAAGCGGAACAAAATTTCAAAGTGAAAACGTGCGTTTTATGTTTTCACATTATATTACATGGTGTGACATTTACATGCATGTTAATATGTGATGTTCCTACCTATATACCGTTTAGAAAAACGAGGATTTTTTTTATGACTCGCAGCTTTAATACGACGAGAAAAACCTACGAGAAGAAAAATATAACTATATTTTATATATACAAATAAAGGTATACGGAGAGCCCAGCAAGTTTGATTATATGTTGAACCGCAATTGGATAAAAACATTTAAGGAATGACGTTCAGTTATTCTGTGCGAAGCACGTCAAATTTTTATCGTAGGTTGAACTATACACGACTAAAACGTTTTTTTCCAATCGGTATTTCGACCGCAGTCGTTTTCTTTGCAGTCGGCTGCTGTATACGTTTTGGGCGAATTCCAATATTGCCGAGCAACTATTTCACGTCCGCGCACAATAAATGAGTATTTATTTCGTTTTCAATATAGCCCAGTGGCGCAATTATACGGAAAGTGATATACCATCACCTCCCGGAACTTATATTATTTTTTTCGTGTGTTAATTTGTTTTTTATTCATTATATATTTTATCACTTTGGCATAAAACTCTGTTGGAGCATGTCCTATAAAATTAAGATGGCGCTTTTTCTATTGTAGTTGAAAACAATATACATTATTATAAAGGTAAAAGAGTAAAACCATAACAGTAGCGAAGTACCATAACTCGAAACATTAATGAGACAGCACATACCCAATTAAAACGCATATAAATGATTTGGTTTTATTATATTTAAATAAAATTTATTTTACCATACTTGAATGTAATAATAATATGTTAACATATACTAACGTTTCGTTTTTATATTTATATTATAAATAGCTTCTATTTTTTAATTATTATTATTATTGAAATATATAGTATAGTATAGTATCTATACTAGTTGCAGACACACCAAGTCGATGTTGAATTTGTCTCATTCAAACAGACGTGCAAGGAGAATCGGAAAACTGTAGTGATTACCGTTGCGTTATGGCCTATGAGACATTATTATGTCTCGCCTTTTATAATTTTGCTTTATTCTATTTTTAAGTAATCATTATTATTATAATTTAACTATGGACTTCCTAACATACATATATATATATATAATATTAGTTCGTGATTTTTAATGAACGGTTTGTTCTGTTCTACGGTTTTGTTTCTAATGTGATACTTTTCAAATATGAGTGCCAGTGATTTTTTCATTATATCTGATTTTTTTTTCAACTTCTCTCCAATCTAAAGACTCCCGTGGATTTTATAGTATCTCGATTCTTCTGTTTTAGATTATCTAATGAACTCTGATTTAGTATAACATTTTTATGTATAATAAATATGATACATTGATGCACATTATTATACCTATATACAAACAATAATCAATGTGAATGAATTATTATAAATATTATGAGATTTAAATGTTTGTTTTTTCTTATTCCTTGTGACAAATATGAAAGATAAGTTTAAATTTAAAGAACTACACTTATTCAGTAGCTCAATTTTGGCCAACAAAATTGACTATTTAATTTCTATATCGATATTATGTAATCTCGGATACGTTTTTCCGCGTGTTTAATTATTAATAAATTAATAATTTTTTTTAAGTGCACGAAACTCGTAATAGTTGGGCCTAGCTGCTAACCTGCATTTTAATATGTCTAACACGTCTTTAGTTGTGATGATTTTTAATTAGCTCAGCATAAAAAGCTTTAAGGTACGGTTTCCCTGCGGCGTCATGGCACTTACTATGTCCAGACTAGTAGGTAACACTGGACGCTGTAGGGAAACCGTACCTTTAATGTCACAAATATGCAACTGTCAACTATTTATAAAAATCGTTATGAATATGCGACAATACCGTCACGTAAATATGAATACTAAGATTTGAAAACCAGTCGTCGCTTCATAAATGCAGTTGTATTCTTGTATTTTATATGATATGAAGTAAATGCCCGTCGCTCGTAACGTGAGGGAGTAAGGAAAGTACGATTGTCGTCCATACTCTCGGCGCGTACGAACTGTACAGAAAAGAACTATAAACAATTTTTTTAATTAAAACCCTACTTTAAATATTTTAGAAACCAAAACCAATATTTTGAGAATCCTAAATAGGTATTTTACCGCGACGTCAATGGCTTTGATCGTTTTGATTTGCTATTTATTTTTTTTAATCATTCATTGAGATTGAAATTAATTAAAACCTAATAACTATATTTATACAGACATATGCTTTTAATTTTTAAGTACTGAAAGCACCATTTATGTATTTCCTATGAACCGTACCTACCAAAACAGGAACCGAACTAAAAAACCCGTCGAGGTTTCAGTTCCTGAAGAAAGACTTTCGTGCGAGTATACAACTTATAATTAAATATACGAGTATAAAATATTATACCGGATCACATGAAAAAAAAACGATTGATTTAATGGTTCTCTGAAATTTAATGGACCAATCGTTGGTCACTATACCTAAATCGTGTTTAACGGTTACCACATTATAGCTCTCTACGGCGATTCGTTAAGATATTAATTAATATGTTTACACCGATGGCGTGCGATCAGGACAAGTTAGGTAAACGGCATGGCTGGCAGAAAAGGATGAAATAAAAAGCTTAACATTCATTATGTTAAACGACAATGTGACTAATCCGTCATTAAAATGATTACTATTCATTAATTCTTGTACGACTATTCAATTTATAACAGTTTATCAGTATTTTTCGAAAGAAGTGAGATTATTATTTTTTTTTTTTTTTTGTACAGACAATATTTATTTATTTATTGTTTCTTTACGATGAGAGCACTAACCACTAGGTATTACAAGAATGTTGCCGCGTCGATCAGGACTCATCGATAATTTTAAAAACGTAATTTCAAAATTGCGCCGCTGCATATCGGAAAATGAACATCGTCAATACACTTTTATTAAATTTAATAAATACGTTTAGAATACAGCGGAACTTCGTTCAACCATCATAGATACTCAAAAATAATTATTGTTTAATAAATGAAAAATATTTATCATTATAAATAATAAACATTTATCGTTGTTGAAAATTTCCGTAATGGTAAAAATAGAATTCGATAATGTGTGATAAATTCATTCGGTCGGGTATCAGTTTGATTTTGATCGCCGAGTCAAGTGGTTGATTATGATACATCGTTGGAAAAAATTTGATTTATTTTAAACGACCGTCGATCGCGTCAATGTTTTTGAATTATTATACACTGTAGCAGCGTTTCTCAACCTTTTTTCGTGTACGTACCCCTTGACCTATTACCACTGCTTTACGTACGCCCAAATGCCAATTTATCGTATATTCACACACAATACAAATAAGATATTATGAAATAAGTTTTTTTCACGTACCCCCAGAGGTACGCGCACCACGGCATTTTATAATAAAAATAATACACGCACGTGTACAACGATGCGCGAAAATTAAAAATCAATTTTTTCGTTTCGTTTTCATAAAAACATAAAATTTCGAAATCGTTCAAACGTCCGACTTACCGTCTACATTTTTGATGATTATATTTGTCAGGGCTTTAGTCCGGTGATAATCAAAGTTCCACTGTAGGTGTTGTATCAATAAAATATCATATTTTTTTTTGAGATTAACTAGAAGTGTTTTATTTTAACGCTTACCCGCGACATAAGACATCACGGCGCGCCACCGCGCACCGGCTTACACCTAACCTAATATGTCGTCCTTGCGACTCGCCCGCCATAATGTGATACCATAAATACGTATATTAACAATAAATGCACAATAACATAACAATTACACCGCCCACGACACCTGTAACTGGACGTCCCGTCGTGTACGATGATGTTTGACTGATGCGAGCGCGTGTTGCAGATGTTGCAGGCAACAACAACCTGACGCGCACCAAGTCGCAGTACCACCGCACGCAACCCGGCCGGTTGGTGAACTTTAGCAGTTTTCGTGTGTCCAACCGGCACCAACAACAACAACAACAATCACAGCAGCAACAGCGGCAGCAGCGACAACAGCAGCAGACGTTCCGCGACGGTGTCGACGACGGCGGACCGAGTCCGGTGGCCAGGGCCGTCGCGGCCAGCGGCAGCCGTCTGTTGTCGTCGGCGTCGGCTTTCGGCGGCGCGCTGCAACAGCACCAACGCGACAACGGGACGGCTGCGACGGCGGTGGTGGTCGCCCGGGTGGACTCGCGTAGTAAGAACCACAGGCCGGTCACCGCCGCCACGTCGCTCAGGTACTGCAAGTCGGTGTCGCCCATCGCCGAGAAACCGCCGGCGCGCCGCAGCCCGCCCAGGTCGGCGTCCATGAACCTCCAGGCCCGCAGCTCCGCGGCGGCGGCGGCGGCCGTCGACTCGTTCCCGAGGTGATGATGATGAGTGATGACCGGTGCGGGTAGACGCAGCGCGGCGGCGGTCGAGTGCAGCGTTCTATTGTAGCGGAACAGAGTCCGTATTATTATTATTATTATTATTATTATATGAATATTGTTTTAAACGGAAAGCGAACGTTCGATGGGGTACGATCGAAAGGTTTGTTAAAGTACCATCTGTTCTCTATATTGATTTGTCAATAATTATTACGTGTGTGTTATAAATACCTCTAAAATCACATTAAGTATATTATTATGTATAAGAAAAATTGTGCGTGATGTATATATTATGATAATAAACCCACAGAAAATATATGTCTTGGCGCGTCCTATCGAGTGCAAAACTCGCAGTTTGAGGGCCGGGAGGGTAGACCGACGGCGATTTTAATAACTGCACACCATTTTGTTGAAAAGGATCTAATGAGTCACATGTTTGAGTATAGAGTAAAATATTATACAGTACATTATGGTGAATTTATTTCCTTTGACAGACATAACATTATTTAGAAATATTCATATAGCGTCATAAAAGTATTCTAGGTCAAAATATCCACAGACGAAATAATATGTATCCAGGAAAAATGTATGCCGGTAAAAGAGGTTTTGAAAAAGTAAATAAGAATAATCCAAATTCGAAGATTTATCGTTCGTAACACTGAACTGTTAATAATTATTATAAGTCTGATTTGATCCACGGTGACAGTTCAAATAATACCCAATTCACGTACGTTGTGCTCTTATTATTTTGTCAGCTGCTTGTTCTAGTCACATTTTCGCAATTATAATTTTCAAACATTTATACATCGATAATATTAACCTGAATCAATATTAAACAAATCGATTGAATTATATTGAATTGATAATAATACGTCTTATTAAGTTTGAAAATCGAATGTTCCGCTAATATCGACTACACGTCATATATAACACACTGTTTATACGATAAGCTGAGTTTAATGAGCTTAGATTATATTATTCCGTTATTATTAACTTTATTATCTAATACCGACGTAAAATCCTTATTAATAAATTGTTTAAGTTTGGATATTTTGACTGAATACCTATATAAGATACTCGGCCATATCTAAACAACGTGCGTACAAAATGTTTGTATTAAAAATGTTTAATGGGTAGGTATTTATTAAAAGGTACCTTTTTACATTTTTAACTTTTCAAAAAAAATAATCAAATTTTCATTTTTAATTTGAGTTTTTTTTTTAATATTTACTACCTATTTATTCTATTGGATTTAATAAATGAAATATAATTGGATTGTTGGTACAAATATTACAAGTACTATATTATTTTGATATTGTATATGTAAAACATTAGAATCTATTAAAAGGGTCCTTTGTCACTTAAGGTTTAAAAAAAATTAAAAAGTTTTTTATCACAGGATGATTCGCTGAACGTGCTTATTGCTCACCCTTTCATATTCTTCAATAACGCAGTTATTCAAAATCTGATGTCGGGAATTTATCAATATACTTAAAGGCCATATTTTAAATGACAAGATTTTTGTGCTACGAAAAATGAATATCCCATAGAGATACAAACTCCTGTCTCTTAAATGAGAATTCCCTTTTCTACTATAAATTATTTAATAGATAATATTTTAAAAATGATTACCTATCACAGTGGCGGAACCAGAGGGGGGCGATTGGGGCGATCGCCCCCCCCCCGTTCACTCAAAAAAAAATAGTTTAAGTCCCTGATTTTAATTATTGACGTAATTATACTTCAAGGGTAACAAAATTATAGTGATATATTTTTTTACTACTATTATTATAAAAAATATTTTTTTTGTTCTGTACGAGACTGTGGAAAGTAACATATGTATTATGTATGCACCTAAATTAATACTTTATCAAAATTAATGTGTGCCCTTTAAAAATCGCCCCCCCTGTTATTTTGGTCTGAATCCGCCTCTGACGTATCAAAATGTAAATTTTAATAGTATTTTTTTTTTTTTTTTTATTGATATTTATTGTATTATTTAACTTTGTGTATTAAGGATAATAGAACCATTATTGTAATGGGTTTGGAAGATTTGTGAACTATACTACCAATGTGATGGTAATATGGTTTTAGTAAAGGTAAACCAAATGTATATCAATCCATCTATCAACATTTATAATATTGTGAAAATTATTCAGGTATAATAAACACTAGATTCAATACCTATTACATTTATTTTATATTTTTATAAAACCATTTCTAAGGACTATTATCCTTAATATAAATATTTTAATAGCTGAAAAACTACTCCTTAGAAATTAGGCACACCAACATTTTCAAAAAATAATTTACAGTAAAAAATGGGGTTCTCATTTGAAAGACAAGAGTTTTTATTCCCATAGGACAAGGGCGCAACCAAGGGGATGGCTAACGAGCTTTAGCCCCCCCCCCAATGGTTAGCCCCAAACATTTTGATAATTTGATTAGGTATATAAATACTGTGTATAAATACTATTAATATTTATAAATGACTTGAATTCAGACCCCCCCCCCCAAAAAAAAAAAGAAAAAAATTCCTGGGTGCGCCCCTGCCATAGGACGTTTGTTAAGTAGTACAAAAACCTGAACAATTTAGAAATATGGTCATTAAGTATATTTTATATTTTAGAATAAACAAATATTCTTAAAATGATATTCATTTTTAAATGAAAAATGAGGGTGAGCATAATTGGTAAATCACCCTGTATAGTGTATGGCTGTATATTATATAATATATATAATAGATAGACTATAATAGACTTAAGTCTTAAAGTATTTAATTTATATAGTAGGTAATGCTATAATTCAACCAAAATTTAAATGATGGGTCTTAAAATGAAAATTAATTAAGAACAAATCAGATTTTTGTTTTTCTTGAAAAGTTGTTAAAAATGTACAAATGTTTTGATAACAAAATATACCTACCCATTTATATTATGCATATAAGCAGTAATTGAAAACCCAAAAGCGTGGTCCTCACTTAATCTAGTCGTAATGTACAATATAACATATAAGCGGCGTGTATGATATAAGATATAACCTATTACTATTAATCATTATTATTATTGTTGTTGTTGTTATTATTATTATTATTATTATGATACGGAACTTATGGACACACCTATTACCCATAATAGGTTATAATAGGTACGAACGAACGCTTAAAAAATATTAAGATTTCGTATAGATACTTATAGAATGTAATGCGGTGATTCACCAGCCTTTTATAAGCGTGTGACCCTAACATTTTAAATTCAACTCTTCGTGACCCTTAAAAAATCGTAATAATTGTAAACATAATACTCATTTATTAGGTAACACTAAATTATACTGTAAAATAATAAAAATTAATCATAAGTATGAGTATCATTAGTTATCATATTTTTTTATTAGTTACTCATTCTGATTATTTAAAATACTCATATCGATTTTCTTCCTCCAATTTTTCTAAAAACTAGGAAAAATGTTTGTATATGTACACGATCGGTTTCCTTCGATGCAGTGTATTTTTACCCGGGGTGAAATGATGATAACAATTTATTTCTCACCTCGACGCTGGTTTTTTTTAATTTTAATCAATCTCTCTTGTGATCAAAAACAAACATACGGATAAGTTCCATACTAAAATTATACAAGTGTACCGCTCAATGTAAATAGGTATTTAAGGAACGTCGATGCCTATCCATCACAATATAACTTGTTCAGAAAAAAATAGTTTCTGGCATACCTATCCTATTAAATTGTATACTTACAATTTACATTGATGTTATAATCATAAACCCATAATATCTATAAAACGGATTCGTTGTAGGTACATAATATTAATTTTATGAATACCCTAATTCAAATATCGAGTTTAAAATTATACACTGTTTAGTGTTTACGATAATTCCGATTTTCGATAAGCATTTTCCGTGTATACTTATTATATATAGATACGCCACTGCGTCGACGCGGACGTCGTCGGTCATTAGTTTTGAACGAAATGTAGGTACTATATACAATAAAGTGTACTGTATAGACCAATTTCTGTAACAGTAGTTACTAGTTTTTCGTATTTTTGATCGTATTACACGTTTCTTCGGTCAGCCATATAATATACCTATATATATATATATTATGATGGTCTGTGTGTTAATCCCGGAATCAACTCGTAGGACATCTATCGTCGACTTATCATACAATTCGAACTCCGAATTTATAAATATCTATTATATTGTATACATACAACAGGCACGCTCAGGATTTTTGTTCGACGAGACTTACTAATTTTCTTACTTTCCTTATTTTTGTTGGAGGGGGGGGGAGTTTAGCCCCGAAGCCATTCTGGGTACAGCAATGAATATATATACCTATGTATTTGTATTAGAGTACACTACGGTAGGCGCCTATTGTAAATTTGCAAACGCCTTTCATCATATTTTCTTAACCTCAGTAATATACTTTACAAACACTCTACCAGTTTACATAGGTACATACATCTTCGCGATAGTATACAATAATCGCAAATAATTAAACTGAATAATTCGGTGTACAGGTATCAGCCAAGCCCAACATTATTAAAGGTTACTGTTACTTATAGCTATAATATATTAATATATCGTACACTGCTGCTATGTTCATAGTTCGTACCTACATTATTCTTATCCGCCCCCTCGTGACGGCCTCGTTGCTTTTGAATGCTAATGCACAGCCCTCGTCCGTATATTTATAACAATATTATTATTTATGTAAGACGTACATAAGTGTATTTTTCGATGTTCGTTATAATATAAATTATTCCCATTTTGTACAGTGCGATTGAACCAACGATCTTTAAATATATTTAGGTACCTACCTACGTATTATTATTTACCTACATGTGTATATTGTGTTTCTATTACTGTAAGATAAGATAAATACAATTAAAATTTTTAAAAATATATCCACTTGTTCGTCATTAAGCAACATCGATTCATAGCTATACCCTTGTACATTATCCGTCCTATCACACATCTGCGGTCTTCTGTTATTACACGATTTGACCAAAGTACCCTCAGGTAAGCAGCGTTGTTCGTTATAAAACGAATAACAACCATTCGGATCGTTCATACAATTTTTCAAAATTGGAATTTTTAAAATAGGTCATCAATCAAATTCAGAGTATTTATAGTTTAATTTTTATTTTATGTCTAATATATTTATCATGGTTTTACATCTGTGAATAAACTAGGTCATTAAAATCTGTTTTTAGTTTTAATCAAATTTAAAATTATTAACTTATTGTTTTTTAAAACATTACTTGATATAGTTACAATACGCCAATACACATAATATATAATACACCACATTACATAATATTATAATAACAGTTAAAAACTCAATTTAAAAATGCAATTACAATATTATTTTTAAAAAAAATTATAGTTTGTCATTTAAAATAACTTATAATAACATTAAAAATGGTTAATAATGAATTTATAACTACCTAGACATTTTATTCTAGGAAAGGTTTGGAGATTTTAAATGACGGGGATTGATATTCTGCCGTAAATATCAAATAATAAAATTGTAGTATTAGTAAATTAGACAATTTGATAATCAGTAAAAATTATATATACTGAAAAATAGGTAAGGGTTAAAAATTAGTTTATGATAAAAAGTTTATGAATTTAACAATTCAGGTATTTAAATAATCATAAATTTAAATTTTTTTAATAAAAAAAACATTTTTAATGTGCCGAACATTACATAGAAAAAACATTTGTGGTTAAGTAGTATAGATTTAAAATATTCTATAGATTTATAATGCCTGTATCCAAAATCAGATGTTTTTTTTACATTATTTATAGCAGTAGTAGTTACAGTTATTTCAGTATTCTTTTTAATCAATATTTGACAATAATATACCTTAAGTGATGTTGTTATAATAAATAATTAATTATTTAAAAAAAAAAAGTAAATTAAAAAAAAATGGTTATGCACTCAAAATGTGGCAACAGTTTGTCTTTTCATCCCTCCGTACATAACATTGTTCATACAATAAACATTAATTTTACACAAAATAATAAAATTGGGGTAGGTAATAAAAATAAATAATATTAAAATACATATTTTGATCCAGACAAAATAATATAATAGATTTGTAAAATTATTAAATACGTATATGTATATGGTGTAAATACAATTTATAGACATTATATATATGTATTATAAATGTATATATATTTATATAACGGTGAACTAAAGACATAAGATGATATTCTAATATATTTGTTTTAAATCACACATATATAAAGCTCATTTAATCTTTAATTATTATCTGTTGTTTTTAATTACATCATCATCATTCCAACACTCTGTATCAGATGGCACTGGAGTGACTTCTCTTGTGGGTCTAGGTGGAGTATTCATCTTTTCGGTTCTATCATTATCATTATTTGATGAAAAATCGGATCTTGAGAAACTATTAGGAGTTTCTTCAATAGGTAAGTCAGCAAGACGATGACGGCTGATATAATATTCAATGGTTGATGAATTGGTTGCCTTAATTGAAGGTGTTACTTTGGCCACTTTCTTTTTTTCCATTTTCAATTTAGTGCGTACTTTTGATCTTTTAAATGGATACATGTTACGTTTGAATTTTAATGTTTCCCGCATTAATGCTTTAAGAGGAGGAGGTGATAATGGACGACCGAAATCATCGTGTGTTGGAGACGCTGCCAAATTGTCACCAGGACGGATTCCATCAGCAAAAGTCACACGTTTAGACAAGTTAGAAGTGTATAGTGGCTCAATCGACCTAAACACAATAATTAAAAATTAAAGTTTTTGTAAATAATTTAATTATATTTGACTTAAATACCATAAGGCAAAACACTACATAAGTACAGTAATAACAAATAAATTAAGAATAACATATTAATATTTAAGAAAAATAAATTTATATAAATAATTTGGATATGGTAATATGTTCATATAAATTAAAAATATTAAGCATACAGATAAATTTTTATTTAATTTTGATTAAAAGTAATTTATAAATACTATTATTGTAAAAAAAATAAATAATAATAATTCAATGCAATTCAAGGCACTTAAGTGCTTTTGCATCAAATGCGACTCAATCATAGCGTGCCAGGAGGCAGTTTTTCATTAATAATAGTACGTAAATAAAGTGGAAAATTTAGAATTATTATAATATTTACAGAAGGATTTTCTACTATAATAAATCTACAAACCATTGATTTGAGTACTATCAACTGACGCCCTCTAATTGAGTCGCATTCTATGTGAAATGCACTATAATATATTCATACATTTAAATATGTATGTGTGAACTTACTTTGGTTTAGATAGGATACTGTTAGTTGGTGGCTGAAACAGTCCTAAAAATGGATGTTTAATGGTTTCCATGTTGTCGCTGTAACGAACCATTATTGTATCAGGCAGTTTCTCACGAATCTTTTCTTTTGCGCGAATTTTTAATTTCTGAATTAATATCTGAATAATGTACAACAGTCAAATTATTAGTCAAAACTAAAACCAAATATAATTCAAGAAATTATCTACACACAAGTTTTTTTATAAAAAATTTAAATTTTTAAGATGGGTATTACATTTTTTTTTACAACTATGTAAAAAGTAATTTAAAATTATTATTTAATATTAATTTATTTATACCTTTTGATTAATAATAGTATCCATCATTGAAAGGTCGTCAACAGTAACTTTTTCTTTTGTGAATGCACCTATAAAACATAAATAAATGTATTAAAAAGTTACTATTAATATAAAACTAAAGTAATATTATATAAAAGATCAGAAACATAATTGTATCATTTAAGAAAATGTAGATACAAAGTTTACTTTTATTATTATTATCACTTTATTCCAAATGTTTATTATTACCCGATTCATTTCCATGGTTTTCTTTATCTTCTAACTTTATGGAGACATTACAATTGTCTTCTGTATTTATTTTTGAAGTTAGATTATTCTCATTAATCCCCTCCAACGTATTAATTTCTTCTTTAACTTCAATGTCCATACGTAATTGTTCAGATAATTCAGTTTCTACTAATAAATCTGGATTTTCAGTTTTTTCAGAAACATCTATAGGCATCACTTTATCGATTACATTTTGGTATTTGTGTTTATCATCTTTAGTTTCCAGTGACTTTTGAAAATTATTTTCATTAATATTTTGTTTATCAGTAAACATTTCAACATAGGAATCTGATAACTCACTTCCATCTGTGTCAGATTCCGAGGAACTAGTCATACAATGATCTTCATTAATATGACTAACATCATTTTCAATATTATATTTTTTAAGTATATATGGTTCATCCAGCCAGCTATTGACATCGTCATGAAAATTGTCAACTAGTTCCCATTCACTTTCTATTAGATCATCATCATTTTCATTGTTGTCATTGTTTAAATCTTCTTCATGGCCAGAATCTGATTCTAAAGAGTCAATCTCGTCATCACTGAACACACCTGATTCAGCATCAGATGGAACGTTAAATGGAATTAAATCTGCATGCAGCCAATATTCATTTATTGATCCACTTAAGCTTATATTGAAACAATGTCGGACATCATTCTCTATTCCATCACGGCTACATGGATTTACAGATATGTGCACCATACATCTATCCTCAACAGCACAATATGCCATGTAGTTGTCACTGGTGAGATAAAGATTGGTATTATCATCTTCGAGTATACATACGTAAGCTCGAGTTTGTAAAGGTATGGGCATTATATTATCAGAATTTAGATCAGTTTCAGACTTTTCTTGAGATAACAAACTATCTGGGATATTTAGTTTGACTTCTTCTGTGTTAATTATAACAGGATCGCTCAGCGAGTATTTAACTGGATTTTGATTGTAATGTTGAAAATGCTGTTGATACAGTTTGACAAATAATTCATCACGACTTGCACTATCTGATTTTTCATTTTTGACAATTTCATCCTAAATACAATATTGTGATTTAGTATTGTTAATGACAATTAAGTAAATGAAATATTTTTATAAATAACTCCAAAAACCTTATTCAAAGTGCACTTATTTTATAATAGGGATCACTTTAGAGTATATAAATCAATCCTGTAATTTTTGAGTACTAACATTCAGTATATTAAATAATATTAAGTACTATTTATATATACTGAAATAATTTAAAAAGTTTATAAATATTTTGTTAATTGATGGTAGAAATTTAATTTCTTAAAATAAGTACCATAGATGTATCTTATCTGAATAAACGTTAAGTAATATTATTTACAAATTATCCAAAAAATGTTATTTTGAGATTATGATAAAATGATTGACTAGTGCGTGATTTTAAATAAATGCATGTGTTATTAATACAATACATATCTATGAGTGTAGTATTAAATAGTATGATTATAAAAGTGTATGGTGGTATTGATGAATCAAAGAGTGAGAATCTGAATGAGTCTTTTTAAGAAAATGTGCAATCATGAAAACCCCGATACACTGTCTAATTACTATCTATTTACCTGATTGTCCTGAATATCTGTAATAATAATATCAACGTTTTCATTTGTTACTTCCTCTTTGGAAAATTGAACTTGATCAATAGAAACTTTGTTAATGGGCAACATTTCAAAAGCATTGTCATACTAAATAATAAATAAAATGGTAAATACACATTATTCATAAATAATCACTGATAAAATAAATAATTTATCATCTTACTTGTGATACTGTTTCATCGGTTGTTGGAATGGCTTTAATCACTCCATAATCAGATGTTTCTGTATCTATAGATTTCCACATGTCATAATCTTCAGAATGGTAATTATAATTTGGATTATAGTTTTCATACACACTATAGTCAATCGGACTTAATAGATCATGTTCAATAGTTTTCATTTCAGAATACATAGGTAAACCACTATATTGTTCATAAGTTTGAACATAATCATCATATACATAAGGACTAATTTCATGAATATCATTTGTGCAATTTATTGACATTATTTCACATGCCTGGTTTTGTTCATTATAAAGGTCATCTTCATTGTTAGATGAAGAACTAATACATTTTATTTCTTCATTGTTAGATGAAGAACTAATACATTTTATTTCTTCATTATAGGATGAAGAACTAATACATTTTACTTCATCAGTCAAGATTTTTGATTCAGTTTCATCCTTATACTCTTTCAGTCCATTATTAAGATTTTGTGATCTGCTTATATTATTATCCATGGGTTGTTTGTCCCAACGAGATTTCTTTTTTAATTGTAATTCCTCATCCCCAGATTTGGAATTGCTTGAATGATTAATTTCAGTAACAGACTTATCCAAATTTATCCAATCTGACGTCCATTGAGTAATTAGTTCATTGTTAGATTTAGAAACTTCTAGTAGATCATCGCTAACCGAATCTTTTTTCTCCATTTTAACTAATACGTCACTTCGCAAACCTTCAGTATCACTATCTAAATGTTGTTCAGAGAAATCAGCGAAATTTGACAAAGAGGTTATTTCTTTCTCTATAAGGACATTGTCAACTTCTAAAGGAAATCCTTGTCCTTCCCTTCTTGAATCTAAACTATTTTTTTCAAACACATTAGATACAAGTTCCTCAAGTTCTTTGCTATCATTTGAGAATGTCTTATTTTTATTACTTATATTTGGCGAATCATTCACCAATGAATTTGAATTAATTTGTTCACTTGAATGCTCTGACGTATCCGTGCTTGTAGTAAGTGATTGGTCAGTATCGGATTCTTCAGAATCATCCCAATCATAACTATGATCTACAGCTTTTTTATCTGATTCAACATTGAATTTAGGCAATTCTTTATCAGTAATTGTTACATGAGGTTCTTTCATTTGTGTTTGAAGAATTACTTTTGGTTCATCAGAATTTAAAAGTTTGGTTTCATTAACTGTTGGATTGTCTACTTTTGGATCATCATCTTTAGATTTATCTTCTTCATTGAATACTTTAAAATCTTTAGTTTTATCCAATTTGAAATTGTTTGATTTAATTAGGTTGATTGGTGAAGAAAATCCAAATACAAACGGCATATTTTGGCAAGTGGAAAGTTTCTTTAAATTCATTTTTACTTTGTCCCTATATGATATGGGTTCTGTAACAGGTTTGTTGACAATACAAGTAATAGGAGATTTATTATATAGATCAAGTGGTGTGTTTTGGGTTTGTGGTTTAAAAATACTCTTAAGATCTTTATCTTTATCATGCTGTTCACTATTATCATTTTTCTCAAACACAGTTTTTTGTAACTCATTTTTAAGTTTAAATAAATCATTATGACATTTATCAACACATTTCTTCGACATTTCATCATTTTCTTCATTAGATTCAAAGTCTGAATTTTTAAAATTAATTAAAACATTTTCTACAGTTATATTTTTTGAAACATTGTCGATTTTATCACTTTTGACATCTTCATTAGTCTTTTGTAATTGTGTTTTTCTTTTTTCTTTTTCCTCAACATGGTCTTTAAATACATTAGGCAACTTAGATATTTCACTTTTATTTGTACTTCTGTTTGTAGAATGACAATTATCTATTAAATTAATGGAATCAGATTTGTTTTTTTTATTATTTACTTCCGAGTGATGGATGACTCCCCTCATGGAACTATTTTTATTAATGTTCCACTCATTGGGTCGCAATTCAAAAAACTGAACTGAATCAGTTTTACTTTTATTTTCGTTTAATTCCTCTAGATCTTCAGCCTCTGAAGTATCAGTGGTCTTAGGTTTTTTCTTAGACTTCTTTTTTGTCAGGTGTTCATCTGAATCAACAGATTTTCTTTCTATAGATTTTTTCTTTTTACTTTTCTTTTTCTTATCGTTAACTTTAGGTTTTGAACAACTATCAGCTAACCTAGATTTTTTAAGTGTTTTCTCATCATCAGATATATCTGAATCGTGCTTTCTTTTTGAACTTTTCTTTGATTTTTTATTCTTTTTTTCTTTATCATTTAAATATTTTAATACTTCAATGACAGTGTCATCACATGAAAGAGACTGACTTTTATTCACTTTATCAGTTTTAACCAATTTTGTAATTGTTTCTTTTAAACAATCCTTAACTTTTTCAAATTTATCATCATTCTCTTCACTTGATTTATTTTCTTTTTTTTCGTGTTTCTTTTTTTTCTTTTTTTGTTTAAGTTCTTTACTATCTGAAGGCCTCTTTTTAATTTCAACATTTAATGCTTTTTCGATTAAATTGAGAATACTACTATTAGCATCTTCTTTTTCGTCTTCGGGACTTTTGGTCTTATTCTTGTCACTTCTATGTTTCTTTTTATAATTTGTTTTGATTTTCTTTTTTTTCTTATTTTTCGATTTGTTTTTCTTCTTTTTTTCAAATGTAGAGCTAGAATCAGTTGATTCAGAATCGCTATCATCTGAACTACTATCACTTTCTGATTCTGAATCTTGTGAACTTTCAGTGGAACTTGATTTATGCCTTTTCTTCTTACTTTCTTTACTCTTAAATGTCTTAGACTTTTTACTAGATGATTTTTTCTTTTTTCTAATCTTTAAATCAATAGCAGAAGATAACTCTTCAACAAATGATCCATCATTTGAATCAGACTCCTCGGCAGCATTGTGTAATGAAATAGAATCATCTGAAGATTTTGTGGACATATACTCTTCAGACTCGTCTCGCATAGAATCATCATTCATTGATACAGACTTTGTAGATAGATTATTTTCATTGTCATTTTGAATAGTTACATTATTAGTTGTAGTAATGATGGAATTGGCACTTTCTTCCTTTTCAGCTTTTACAATTTTCAAAAACTCTTCATATTCTGTATTCAATTTAGCGTGTCCTTGCGGTTCTTGAATCTGAATCGGTAGAACTGGACAAATGTTAACTTCAATCTTTGGTTCGTCTTCACCAACATCTGATGCTGTGTCCATTGCTTCTTCCTGATGGCTTATATCTAAAGGACTGTTTTCTTCTTTTTTGATTATGCAGACATTATCATTAGTATTCATTTCTACATTTTGAGTAACTCCAACATATGAAACTTTATTCTCAGCAGCTGGACTACCGTCATAATCACTGTCCCATTTGGATGGAACAGTAGGTCTTAAATCAACAAGAGATGTATCATCATTGAATCTAGATTTTTTAGTTCGTTTACTAGTAGTGATTTCATTCATCAATACGTCTTCATCTATTTCAACATTTGGATCTTCCTTGACTTGTGTAACAATAAAATTTGTTTTGGGCCACCAACCTTTGAATGGATAAATATTTTTATCCTTCATCATAACTAATAGTTTTTCGTCAACGTTATTTAAGTTATTGTCAGTATAATTTTCTTTGAGCCTGAAAAAAATGTAAATAAATTAAAATGTACAGAGCATTACAATTTATCAATTACAGTTTAAGATCCACAATTATACAGCAAAATATTTACTATGTAACACTAAGTCTACCAGAGGACAAATATAATATTGACCAAATCAATTGGTAACAAAATATGATTTAGTGGCATAGGCTTATGGTTGATGTGTACATATATGATTATAGTAATTGAATACACTAGATGGTACTTGAGTGGAAAAATAAATGTAAAAGTATGAGAAATATTAAGACAAAGCTCATGTCATTCTAGAGGTGTAAAATTTAGTTGTTATTTTGTGGACCGAAGTATAATATTACATTATTAATTTTTAAATTAATATCAATATAATTTACTTTTTAAGCCCACTATTATAATATTTTTAATCTTAAATATAAAATTACTTTTTTGGTTTCATTGAAGATAAGAATTTGAGAACAATCGCTTCAATTTCTGGAAGAAGTGTGGCAAACATTTGCTGTCTGTTCTGGAGATGGTATGTGGCATTTGCTGGATTTTCACTAAACTTAATGACTGGTTTATTTTTAGTGCATCGAATAATATAACTGGGAAAATCTTTTGTAAAATCTCCTTCAAGTGTGTTGACTTCAAGACCCTTGAGAATTTCTTTTTTGCGTTCTAATATGTTGTGGCGTAATTTCTGATCTCCGGTTCCTTTTTCTGTCTCGGATGGTCTTTAATAAAGATAACATAAAAATTAGAATAAATAGTAGGTACCTAATTATAACTTTGGATATGGTAAATATCTATAATCTAGTGTTAGTTATAATACATTGAGGAAATTAAATATACCACTGATCATAGTTTTAAAAAAATAAATGAATTGACATGGACTTTATTTAAAAAAAGTTTTATTTACAATCTATACAAAATATGACATAATCAGTAAACTGTATGAAAGTATAATATGAATTTTGCTTGAATGACTAGAGGGAACCATCTATTATCTATTAAGGGATCTCTTAATTAAGATAGATTGGATGGGGACAGTTTTTTTATTTTAGGACTTCTCTTGGCCATATTCTTTAGTCTTCTTTGTTGGTTGTTGAGAATGGTAATTGATGATATATGAAAGATTAGTGGGTTTTGATTTAGTAGTTTGAAATGAAATTTTTTGTAATGGCGGATTGTTTCATAAATTGTTAGGATTTGTAGATCTTTATGTAGAGCATTATTGGTCTTATGTTGAAGGGTTTGGTTTGACCCCAGATTTGAATACTATATGACCAGAGAAGTTATAATTGTCTGATGTATTCACTCATTGAAGAAAATAATGGGTGGAGAAAGTGTAAGCGAATGTTACTCTTTTCTTTTCTTTTTTTGCATGTTGGACCAAGTTTAGTTTGTCTATTATCCAAAAGGACTCTTAGAGACTTGGTTATATTTTTAATTTATAAGGATATTTTATTGAAAGACAATTGATTGTGAAATCTACTTGAACTGATTTATTTTTGTTTACCTTAATTTTTCATTTGTTTGTTCAATTTGAGATCTGGTTTAAGTTGTATTGAATATTGTGGGCAGCTAGAATGACTTTGGTCTTTATGAATGACTGTATTATTAGCATAAGTTGCTAGAGTTGTATGAATTGTTCAGGGAGGATCAAATGTGACACCATAGGGGATAGGTGATAAATCACTTATTTTAAGTACTCTAGTATTGACTTTGTAGTAAGAAGAGTAAGAGTTATTATATTTAACAATGAAGAATTGGTCTTCAAAATTAATTTTAGAATAAGGAAACATAGAGCAGGTAGCAACAATTTTAATTTAAACAATAACCTATCATACCAGACATGATTAAATTTTTAGGCGAGATCGAGAAATAAACCTGAGCAGTGTTCTTTTTTTTAAATACATTGATACTTTATCAGTAACTTCGTATATTCGAGGAATTGTTGAATGATATGAGTAGAAATTGAATTAATTATTAGGTATGATTTCATTTTCTTAAAGTTTACTAAAATCAGTAGTATGCTTATAGGGCAGTATGAAGTTACTAAATGTTTTGGTTTTTCAGGTTTGTTAATTAATTTAATTTATATAATTTAATATTAATTATAATTTACACGTTAGATTCATTTTTATGGTTTTTGCTATCAGATCTTGAGTCTCCATGCCTTTTCTTTTTTCTGGACTTGCGCTCTTTTTCTTTTATTTCTTCAGTTTCATCCATCTTGAATCTTCTAAATCTGTCAAAGTGAAATCCACCTTTGACAAAATCTTTCCAACTCTTGACTTCTAGTGCTCGCATCTTTGGTTTCTCTGTTGATCTTGATCTTGACCTAGTCCTAAAAGAAAAATAATGTCACGGAGACATGAATTTTAAGCAGTAATAATTTCGGGTAATTGATATACCTCTATTTAAATGATAATGTAAATATCAAATAGGTACAAAAAGTGCTCAGCGCTTCCTTCACTAAAGTTTATAGAATAATATTGCAGCAATGCTGACGACCCGGGACTTTGTTTTCTGTGGATAACTTTTGCGCTAAATATTTATTATTGGATTTAGTACAGTCTTTGTGCTGAGGAATAAAAATTGGGCAAATAATAACCTGGATTTCGAATGAGAACGACGGCGATACTTGTGGCCTCTTCTGGATTCATCTCGACGCCTGTGATGTTGTCTACTTGAACGTTTATCCTGTTCTCTTATCTTAGCTGAATATTTTTCTGCTAATGATTCTATACCAAGTTTCTGAAGGATAGGAGCTTCGTTGCCTAAAATTAAAATAAATTTAATTAAAACTCAACACTTAGTTACTTCAGTAAAGCTTCTATTAAAGTAGACTTATACATTGTATACAAATAAATAGTGAATAAAATATTATGGGAAGTCATAACCACAAAATAACACATTTCTTTTCAAACATTTTTAACATGATAAACTTTAACTTAAAAACACATTCATGAGCTAAATTCTAAAAATATCAACAAAAATTAGCATTAATTTTTTTAATCTTTTTTTTTATTTTTATAATATTAAATTATTAATTAAAACCAAAACACAACACCATATGGTGAGTTATGAAAGTGTGATTTATTCATAATAAAAGTAATTTTAAGTAAATAAAATATTATAAAACAAAATAGTAAAAACACATTAAATGTGTATTAATTAAAAATCTTTATATGAAATAGGCTCTTATTAAATACCCAAGAACCATGTCAAGTTTAAAGTTAGAAATAATTTTTTTTAAACTGAATAGTAGTAATCTATAGCAAAGAACAAAAGGCAGTTATGATAAATGTTAACATATAAAAAATAAAAATATATAATACAAAAGAAATTTATGGTAAAAATCACAGAAAAGTAGAGGGCGCTCCAGTAAGTTATTAACTATTTAAGTTCATTTTTTAATAGATTATGGCACCAATCTATCTAATTTTAACATATTAAAATCAAGATAATTAATGAACTAAATAGTAACTGCATAGTATTAAAAATAATTTTAATTATATAAAAAATTGTATTTTTATGTAAAAAATCATTTTCAAATTTTGTATTTTGTTGCATGTATAAAGAATGCTTACATTAACATTAAGTGAAAATTTCAATTAAGTTATTTGTTTTTACATAACAAAATAAGAAAATCGATTTTGAGTAAAAATTCTCATTTTCACAATTATTTTAAAAAATATTGAGCATTTTCAATTTTCAATTCTCAAAAGTACTAACTGGATTCAAATTGTTTATCAGAAGCAAACCTTATGGTTGAAGATCAAAGCAGTTTTTCTACTCTAGGACATATATTAAAAAAAATTGAGATGATGAATGCCATTAATTGAATCACTTTAATTTAATGATATACCAATCAAAACAATTCTGACCAAAGCTGATCTAACTTTTGTCTAACCACAACTATCAAACAATTATCTTATTAATATTGAAATTTTACAAACATTCATATTCCTCTGTTAGATTGTTTTTAAAAATACTGAGAAATTTCTATTTTATAACACTTAAATACAAACACCAAGTCAAATTTGCTACTGATAACCATCCCAATTATCTATACCTGCCACATACACAGGGGGTTTAGGGTCTTAAGCTCTCTTTTTTTAACAGTTCTGTTATTCTCAAGTTTATCATGATTTTAATCTTATAAGATAGTGGTAACTGTGAAACACAATATTGGCTACAACTAGTACAATTTCATGTTTGATAAATATTATTCTATTGTTTAAACTAGCATTTCCCAGTGTATACCGGCATATATATATATATGATTATTGAGAAAATTGTTTAATATTATATTTGGATTATTTATATTATTAGAAATTATTATTTTAAAAAGGGGGTTACATGAAACAAAAACTATTTCTCAAGGATACTCAGGCCATAAAAGTTTGGGAATGTTGGTCTAAACGACTATAATAGCTATGATGAGACTGAGGTGAGCCCCATCTGAAATTGCAGGGGGTGCAGATACATGCATACTTTAAAAACGCTTATACTAAGGACTATTTAAAAGTATTAAAGACACAATAATAATAAATAATTTCAATACATCCATTGCTTTGCTTAGAATTTAATAAAATACATACATACAAAACGTAATATATTAGTATTAATGATATACTAACAATAAATGAGATTAAATACATCTGGTCACCTGGATGATATTAAGTAAGTAAAATAATATAGTACTACTTTATATTGAAAATAAACATCAATATAAAGATATTTATATATTTTAACCTTCAATTTGATAAATTGTTATCATTAGAGAATAGATTATATTTTAAATTGCCATAAAACTAATAAAAATATTTCTGTATTTAAAATTAAAAATAAACATTTGAATTTATAGTGATTAATATTTTATAAAAAATGATACTCAGAATTAACTAATATATAAATTATTTTATTGTTTTTTTTTAAATATATTTTTATTAGTTTTCACTAAACCCTAACACATGCATGATTTAACATATTACTATAATAACTGCATTTAAATGTTATATTTACCACCACTTCTAAGGAGATGTTGATATAATGCTGCATTATTTCCTTGTAACAGTTCATCTTTCTTCATTTCTTCAATTTGTTCAATTGTTTGTTGAGCCTTGATAACTTTAGCAACTATAAAATAAACAGAATCTTATAGTAAACAAACATATTATAATTTTTAAATGGGATACTATCAAATAATAATCTAATACTTTAAGATTTGAAAGTTATTGAATTATTGCTTAATATTCATAGTATCTGAGTAGATGAATTTTAATACAAAAAAATTCTCAATAAACCTATATAAATAATAAAATAACGATAATTCATTTTTTACAGAATTTGTAAAAAAATATGATGAAAAATTGTTCTTTATAAGGATCAAAAAATATAATATATAGTAATAATATAAACTGATAATTATCTAATTTGGTACTTGCTTACCTTTTTTATTAGTCACAACTTTTTTTTTTGTAACTGTTTGGAATACATTAAGTTCAGGCACAAATTCTACATCATTTCCTTCTCCAATGTCTGAACTCTGATTATCAGTAATTGAATTATTTTGTTCTTGCAACTTTTGTTTCATCATTGAAAAAGCCATCAGTCGTTTTTTAGCTTGGGATTTACCCAACACCGTTGATGCTTTAGACACTTTCTCAATAGGGTCATCTTTTCCATTCAATGCAGGCAAGTTTTGCTGTTGATTGTTCGCCTCATTAACAGTTTCAGTGGATTGCTGCACTTGACTTTGTGGATTAATTGGATAGCTAGATTGTTGAACCTGCATATTGTATGGTTGTACCTGGGCTATCATAGGAACACGCTGTTGCACTGGTGTAATTGAAGATAAAGTTGAAGGGTCAACAGTCTGTCGAAAAATATTGTCTATGTTCTCGGGTATGTTTTGTTGCACTTCTGTTTGTTCAGGTGGTGCAGTTTGAATGAGAGCCGCTTTGATGGTTTGAGCGGGTTGTACAATAAGGATATCAGATTTTAAGTTCTCTGATAATACATCATCATCAGTCTCTGCTGTAGGAGAATATCTGAAACATAAAATACATAAATGTATTAATAAAATCAGCTAAATGATTATTTTGATATTTAAAAATTTATGAACAATTATGAAATATATAAGTTACCTATTAGAGTCATCAACTGTATTAATGTTTTTATTAGCTGGTTTCTCTTCAACTGGCAATTGCACAGAATCAGGTGGAGGTGGAGGAAGTTTTGATGATGTTTGAGTTTGATTTGCTTGATTAAAATTATAATTATAATAATTTTGATATGGTTGATAGTATTGTTGACTATTGTAATCCCATTGATATTGAGGATAAGGATAGCCATAATAATTATTATAATTATACATATAACTATTATAGTTTGCATAGTTTTGCATGTTGTAATCAGCTGGTGCTGCTGGTGGTTGCGTCAATTGTCCATTATCGTTTTTGGGAAGTGGTGGAAGAGGTGGCATAGAATTATCGGCCGGAACAACCGAACTAAGTTCAGTAGTAACATTTGTACTTGGATTACTGACATCAGTTGATTCTACAAGCATTTGGTTTTCAGAATTATTAATTTGATCTACAATTTTTAAAGGTTCTATACAATCATTGTTCAATAATTCATCTCCAACTGGCTGACAGTTATTTTCAATTGGTAATAACTGTTGTTGGGATGTTTCACACATAGAATTCTCAGTTGCTTCAGAATTATCCATGTTTCTGAAAGTAAAAAATACATTATAAATTTATAAATTTAGGTTCATTATAAAAACTAAATAGTAAAAGTAATAACAGTTACACAATTTCAATCTATCTAATAATTTAATATAAATTTAGTATCTACCTACTATAAAAATACTCAAGTGTACATTTTCACCTGTTATTACTTTTCAGCAAATATTTCAATAATAATATTTTGAGTACAATAATCACGTAATGAAGGACTCAAGATTAAAATAAATTTTTTTTTTTTTAAACAAAAATGATTATTATGCAAAATCTTAATAAATCCTTTATAATTAGTTTTTTAAGTATAAATTAACTAACAAAACAAATAAAAATAACACATAAAGCATTTTCATAGTTCTAAACATTTTATGGATTCAACAACATAATTATATTTATTATATAGATTGTTTTTTTTAATTTTAATGATAAATATTTTTTTAAATTAATGGGGGGCATTGTTTAAACAGTTGTTTATTCCTAAACATTTTTATTTAAATTTTAATGAAACATTATCAACATTTCATGATTTGTAATTGATAACAGTATTTAATAAATGCAATATAAATTATTTCTTTTATAGCACTAATCAAAAATTCTGTTGTATAGAAATTGAATATTTTCACATATTATGCATTTACAAATTTAATATTAAAGTTAATATATTTACAATTGTAAAGTGTTTAAGAACTTGCCAAACATTATTAGAATGTACCTAAACATTAACAGATACACATTTTGAATTTTTATTGTTAGGTAATTAAATAAATCATTTAAAATATGAAAACTAAATGCATAGTTACTATTGTTTTTTTAACAAATTTACAAACATAACCTACAAAATGATAATTCTAATATGTCATTGTAATAAAATATAAATTATCAACAGTCATTGAACTCAACTACCTAATTTATCAATGATTAAAAATGTATTTAAAATTTACGTAAGATTGAGACAAAAATTTAAGTTTTAATTATTAGTGTCATTAATAAATGACTTCTTATGTCCAAGCTTTCAGAAAATGTTATGTTTTTATTATTATTAATTCAATAACATGTTTAATGAAATAAATATGTACCTTTATTCTTTTCTCATTATAAGTATAATATTTTACGGAAAAGATCAAATTCAGAATTTATTATAATCACAGACCCAACTTTTTCCTCGAAAGAAATATATTGTGGATTTATAAATTTATCAAAACTTCAATTCTTAGATATTTATAAACAGAAATGAAGGTTCAAAAAATTGTATAATTTTGTATTATTAAGTAGGTATATTGTTATACTCTTGTGTAGCAAGAGAATATTTTAATTCTGCTCATCACCACACGATATCCAGTCATAATGAAACCGGTTTTGATGGTAGGATGTCACATGGAAAAATGTGCTTAAAGATAACTTAAAGATACTTAAATTGTAATTTGTATCATAAAAATGTTCTGAATCTAGTACAATAATACTATATGATAAACTTATCAAAACAAATTTATTGTATACAATTTAAAATTATGCTTAATTCTTAATATTTAATACAATGATACAGATGACAATTAAGACATTATATTAATATATAATTACTCAATTTCAACAACTACTATACAAGGCCTCCCATCATTTTTCATTTTTAAAGACTATTTAAAAAGGAGTAGGTATTTCACTCAATATCTTTTATTTTATATTATATTGAATACAAGATACAACAAATTGTTCATTTCAATAATTAATGATTATTTCGACAAATCAAACAAGACCATAAAATTTAAAACATCTATACATTGATGTTCACACATTATACCTAACCATCTATAGCTAAATAGGCTATAAGACTGTAACATAGTAGTAGGAGTCTATAAATCCGTCCGAAGCAATAGACTTAGCATCTGGTCAACGGCGAGAATACCAAATGATTTATAAGTACATCATTTATTAAAAAAAATAAATAAAACCAAAGTTTTCAGAAAATAGCTTTACCTCTATAACGATGGCTGTTGATATAGAATTTTCGTTGTCGTTCTAATTGATTTCAACTGGTCGAATGTGCCATAATGGCCTCCACTGAATGACGATTTAACTTGCAAAAAGACGGGCAACGCATTATAAATTTTATTATTCCGTAATCGGTTCTCAGCGGTGTTCTCTGGTAATGATAATACACAATAGGAACAATACGAGACACAATAATTAATTTTTAATAATTCACATAGGTAAAAACCATCAAAACATTAGTCATGACAAATGCCGAAAGGTAGTCACGCGTCAGTTTCGACATGAACAATTTGAAACGTACGAATCAAAAAACGACACAAAGCGTGTGCAAAATATCAAAAGTCAAAAACGCACACGCCACACGGTAATCGATAAAATAGTGTATATTTGTAGTTAATAATTATCTCATTACTGTAACACTTACATAATAATATAATAACTAATAAGATATTTTATGTTATAAACTTAATTCTTACAGGTAAAAGGTATAATAAAAATATAAAATATTCAATATTATACTAACAACAAATTACAATATCGCATCATTGCAATAACAAAATACGAGGTACCGCCATTGGCCAATGGTTTTTACTTTTTATTCTTTTTTCGTTACTATTACTGCGGCACGATAGGTTCCCGTAGGTTATCGTCTATCGGATTGGTGGGGTAGACAGGATGGTTGGTGATGCGGCGCGCAATTTATAGTTCGTAGATCGCAACGTCTTTGTCGACGTGGTTTCTTCCATGACTCTTTCGGGGTTCGCACAGTGTTATCAAATCAAGTAGAATCCATCATGGTTTTGTTGTTTTGTAGTGTTTACGTTTTTATTGATGCTAAAATTATGTATTTAATGCGATCCAAGATCAGTCTGACATAGGTTTGGCGGACTTTCGTATCGACCGTTGAGTTTGTGTTCGGCGAACGGTGCTCGCCATGTACTCGAAAGGCAAGGGGTCGTCGGTGCCGTCGGACGCACAGGCCAGAGAAAGGTTAGCGCTTTATGTTTACGAATACCTATTACACACAGGCGCCTCCAAAGCGGCGCAAACGTTCCTCAGCGAGATTCGCTGGGACAAAAACATCACACTAGGTGAGCCACCCGGGTTCCTCAGTTCTTGGTGGTGCGTATTTTGGGATCTATACTGCGCGGCGCCCGAACGCCGTGACAACTGCGAACATTCCAGCGAAGCCAAAACATTCCACGACTATGGTTTCGTTAATCCGACCAATTACAACCCCGGTGGCGTCAATGGCATTGGACACAACACTGGACCATCCCCAGGACCGATGGGCCCGATGCCGCCCAACGATTCAATTCCTCCCGGACCCGGAATGCCGCCAAGCTTTTTCAACAACTCAAACATGAGACCGTCTCCCACTCATCCTGTATCACAATCGAGCCCTCATCCGCCACCCAATGCTCCCCACAATCAAATGATGAATCAGCCTTTTATGGGCCCTAGGTATCCCGGTGGACCTCGGCCTGGTGTAAGAATGCCACCACATATGCCTAATGATTTCAATAGCCCAAACCAACCTATGATGAATAATATGGATATTATGCGTCCTGGACCACCAGTAATGAATCCGAGAATGAATCTATCACGGGGTGGCTATGGTCCTCCAATGCGAGGTATGCCTCCTGGTAATGTTATGGGCCCCGGCCCTGGCCCTGGAATGCATCCTGGTATGGGCATGGGTCCAGTCGGTCGACCACAGTGGACACCAGGTAATCCAAATCATCCAATGGGTTATTCTTCTTCATCACCTGGAAATTACCCGCAAGGTCCCCCCGGTCCTGGTACACCATTAATGGCAAGTCCTCAAGATTCAAACTCTGGTGGTGAAAACATGTATACAATGATGAAATCTGTACCTGGCGGTAGTATGCCAGGTGAATTTTCGATGGGAAATCCTGACTCTGCGGGACCATTAGGTCCAATGGGACCAAACTCAATGGGCCCTGTAATGAATGGTGATGGTATTGAAGGTATAAAACGATCTCCCCCTGATGGGCCGAGCACACCAAGAGATGATAGTGGTAGTGGTATGGGAGATTATAACCTAGGAGGATATGGTGGACCTGTGGACAATGATCAAAATGAATCTGCGGCAATATTGAAAATTAAAGAAAGTATGCAGGAAGAAGCAAAAAGGTTTGAAAAAGATTCTGACCATCCAGAGTATTACATACCATAATAGTTGTGGGCATTTTAAAAGCAACTCATCATCTCTGGTATTTAGAAAAAATTCTTGCCAAAATGTATGTATATTTATATTATTAATTATTATTTATCACTTAAAGGTTTAAAGATTACTTAATATCATTGTAAATAGTTCCCAGCGTGTCATGTGAAAACGCTGTCAATATTATGCGCTTCTTGTATTTTGTTATTTCTTTTATAGTGTTTTAAGACATTTCTGTGGATCACCTTTACTCTTGTATGTTATATTTTAGATTATCGGAATTTAGATTAATAACTTATGTAACCAAAGGAGTATTTCATAAATATCCATTTTGGGCTTAAAGCTAATTACCATTATTGCAATGCAAGTTATTATAATTTGTCCCCTATGGAAGAATGGACATAATATTTATTTCAATACATAATTGATTTTTTTAAACAAGATAATACATTAACTTAAATCAAGCATAATATCATTGATTATAAAAACAGAATTTATAATCAATAATAAACATAAATGATTATAAATAAAGTTCATTATCTCCACTAAATAATATATTAATTAAAAATTGCTAAATTTACAATTTGGTATTTTTGATCTTATTAAAATTATGTTAAATTTTTATAAGTCGATAAATATTAAGTATGGATTTACTTAATAGTTGCAACTGCAATAAAGTTATTTATATTTTATTTTATTTTTCCTGAGGAACTTAGTTTTAGATACTGAAATTGTTTCAATATTTAAGAACTTTCAGTATTTATGATTTGAAACAAAAGTTTAGTGTTTTCATACTAGTCCTATAAGGAAATGGCCAGTGATCAGTTAAATTTATTTTTATCAAATATTGATATTCGTTTTGTGATGACATGTGCTTAAACCTTGCGTGATGTCTCCCTAAGCATACCTAAAAATCTATATGATAATCAGTAATCTCTAATTAGGAAAACAACTTAAAAATATCCTTAAAATTGTTGGTTGGGATACCAGTTCATTTAAACAATTAGAGGGTTATATTTATTATGCCCATCATTTTAATTAATTATTAAAAACTTTATTTATTTTTGTTTGAACTGTATGTATAAGATGGGGGAAATGAGAAAGATGTAAAATGATTCTCTTATAGACTCATCACATTATCCTAGAATGTACCATAAACTTATATTGTATATTAATTTTAACATTTAATCTATTTTTAAACCATTTTCATCTTTGTGTATGTATGTTGCTGACTTAGTGAGAGGACAACTTAAAATTTGTTGTTTAACTTGCATGAACATTTTTTTTTTTTTTGAGAATTATGTAAAACGCTCTATTGCGTTCTGATATTGTTCTTATTTAGTGTTATAAAATATTGTTCTTAATGTTTTTTCTACATAGTGTGACTATATTCTCCCAACCAAACCCTGTCCACAAATATTTTCTTCTTAAAGCTTGATGCAATTTTTTTTTTTTAATTAGTTAAGGTAATATCTAAGTATTCAATATTTGTATAGTATTAAAAGTAGTCTAGACATTATTATTTATTATACTGATATAAAAATAAAATATATAGTTTGGCTCAAATGTTTAAAGCGCTTTAAATATACGCGCAGATAATTTTGAATTATTATTAAGTACAATTCATGCTTTAATTATGACTTCCAACTTGAATGAACAATGCTATCTACATTTATTTTACATTCTTTTTCATGTGCATTCATCAATATTTTGATACTTCCAGTTTTTTGTACCTCATTAGTTCTTTTCTTTTCTCCATTTTAAATTTAATATTTTCCCACACTTAATTTAAGATTCTTTTGAAACAAACTAAATCATTTCACACATTAATCAGAATTTATATACGTCTGTTAATAAATCTAATTTGGTGTCAACATTTTATGTCAAGTATTGTAAAGTAAATCAAAAAATTAAAGATGGTTATTTAAAATTGTATTGTTAATTTTCAAAAACCTCAATAGCATATATTATTATGTATGGTCTTATATCAATATTATAAATAGACAAAATTATGTCAAATGTGAGGATCTATATTGCTTTATTGTATATAATATTGATGTGTACATATAGGCTGTGGATAATGAATAATATTTAGACAATTATTAAAAACAAATTGAAAGCAATCTACTTATTGTTAATCATACAAACCTATTTAAATTTTAAGGTAATCTAGAAAAATAAATACATTTGTAATATATATTATTGATAAACCCGTAATAATTCTTTCCATTTTTCATTTTTATCCCCTTGGTCAATCTCTAGTCTTTGTCTTCTTAATATTATTTTAAAATGAAAAATAAAGAAAAAGAGTTTATAATATACATACACATATTATACATTAAGTCAATTAAGTATAAAATTATTGTTATGAAAACAAACATTTATTTATCATAATTTCTTTAAAAGATTGTTTATCAATATTTAGATCCTATTATTTTCCTTATTATAATTAAATTTAATTCTAATAAATATATATAATATAATATAATATATTATATAGTTTACAAAAAAAAATCATTGTCGTTTATCTTATTAATCCTTATTTAATTGAGAAAAGAAATACTTCAACATCAATAAGTTTGCCATCAGAAAATTAAATAAAAAAATTAAAATTAATATTGAATTTATTCAAGTTGAATGAACTAACTAATAGTGGAGTTATAAATTCAAAAAAAAATGTTACTTTTGATTAAAATTATTACAACTTATGGAAGTATTTATTAAAAAATACTATGTTGCACCATTCAACAAAGGTCAAAAGACAAAAAGCGATTTCATGTTATGGTTTATGAACAACTGTCAAATATGACTTATCTATGTGATAAGTATATTTCAAACAATAAAACATTTGGGGAATAGTGATTATCTATCAACTTATGAATCCACAATAGTGAAATTATCGAATGATAATTAAGAAGTTCTAATAGTTGATTTTTAATAGGAGACACATTATTAATGTGAAATAATTATATATTTTATAATGAACACCATACAAAATATTTTCAAGGCCAAATTGAATAATGTCTTTGGGATGATTCATGTTAAACCATTACCAGGTAAGAGTGTATTAGTATACTAAGTATAACGAGAAACTACATATATATTTCACTATTCCTATTAGATAAAAATTGATTTCTATCTTTTAAATTATTAATAATTATATTCAGGTACACCGTTATATGGTAGAAGTATAAAACAAATAATATACTCAGCCTGCAAGGAGGCTGAAATATATATGAAATATGGAATAGTAAGCATTCAACAGATATACTTATTCCAACACCCAATATAATAATAAGTATCAATTATAGGACGGTATTGTTGTTGAAAATATGCATGACATACCTTACGTGCCTGCCAAAGAAATAGGTCCAGAAATTGTATCCTCAATGACTAGAATTTGTACATCGGTTAAACAAGTGGTACCTGAACATGTACCTTGTGGTCTCCAAGTGGGTTGGAAATTGAAATTATTGTTGTACAGCATTTACTAAATTATCAATGACAACTTTAGATATTGGCTGCAGCTAATGAAGAAGCAATTGCTGTTGCACATGCAACAGATTTCCAGTTTATTAGGGCTGAAGGTTTTGTTTTTGGCCACGTTGCTGATGAAGGTTACATGGATGCATGTGCTGGTAAGTTATTGAGATATCGCAAATCAATAGGAGCAGAAGATGTGTGTATATTTACAGATATAAAAAAAAAACACAGGTAATTTCTTTGAATAAAAAATATTATATTTATTGAATTACATTAAATATCTGAAAATTGTGAGATATAAGACAAGAAAAAAATTGTTTTTTTTTTTGTTCCTCAAAGTTCACATGCTATCACTCAAGATGTAAGTCTGATTGAAACTGCTAAAGCAGCAGAATTTTTTTTAACTGATGGAGTTATAGTAACAGGTACTGCAACTGGACAACCCGCCAAACCATATGATGTAGTTGGTATAATATACTTTTACTATAATATTAATATATTTTATTTTACCCATGGATATTTTATATATTGATAAATGTACCATTATGTAATATAGAAGTGAAAAAGTGTGTGACTGTTCCAGTACTTGTAGGATCTGGTATAACTGTTAACAATGTACATAAGTACAAAGGTGCTGATGGATTCATAATTGGATCTCACTTCAAGAAAGATGGCATGTATGCACCTTCTATACTACCATCAATAATTATTTATACATATTCTACAAAAACAATATTAATAACCGTAACTTGTTTACAGGTGGCAAAATGAACTTAACGAGACTGTTATTTTAGAATTTATGAACTGCTTAAAAAATAACTGAAATAAAGATTTATTTATTTTATTATTCATTATTGAATGTATGTTATTGTATATTAGGTTCCACACAGAAAATTGACAGAGGCCATTAACACAATATATTATGGACTTCGTTTTAATATTATTAATATGAAATATACGTATTTTACATAAAAATTAATAACTAGTTACATATTACTAATAAAAATAAATTAAATACTAAAAATAATTGTTCTACTTACACACAAACTTTATAAATGTGAAAAATATTCAAATTTAAAAATAATTACAACATTATAATTTTTACTTTTAAGTAACATATGTTACTGCATTAGGAAGTATTACCACAAAAGATATTATTCAAACATTATTAGTTAATTGTTACAAACTATGTCTAAACAAAAATGGACAACATAGCTGAGATCTCATATGGATGGAGTAAAAAGAAAATATTTTATTTTTTGAATTTCTATACTGAATTTCTTCCCACTAATTTTTTTAATGTTGATCCAAAACTAAAAACAAGATTTCTTGCTGAAGCCATATATGACATTTGTTGATTTGATTTAACAATTGTTGTATCCTGCATAAGAAAAATTAATTAATAACAAGACATATAGGAATATCTAAGAAAAAATGTTGAATATTAAAATATTACTTTAAGACTATTTAATGATTTCATTTTTTTAGTTGGACTTGAATAACAATTGTCATCATTTCTAATTGTGTTATTTTCCTTTTTTCTTTTGACTAATTTCAAAGGACCGCATCTTTTTACTGGCATCAAAGAGTTGGCTTTGCACTGAAGTAAAATAATTTGTACAAAAATATAATTAATTATAAATAATACCTATCAATAGCATACCTTGTCAATAGATTGCTGTAACATTTCTACCCAAGAACATGTAGCATGAGGTGCATCCATCGTGTAAAATACAAATTCTACAGACTGACAATTTATTGAAAACAATCCTCTTTTGTACATGACAGATTTGGCTTCACACTTATTGAGTGGCAATACTCTGAGACAAACCAACTTTTCTGGGTCCACCCACTCTTTACAATATAGTATCATGTCACTAAGCAATATTAAGTAACGGGGAATAGATGTACTGCCCTCAGGTGATACTTTCATCAGAGGACCTTCTTTAATTAATTTACGTCCTGGTAGTACAATGTTAACTTTGCCACAACCTGAAAGACTACGTTGAATGCTTACTAATCTGGACATGTTTTCTTGTTCTTGAACTAAGTTATTAATATGGTCTGCAACTTTACTTATTTGTTCTACAGAAGCTTTAAACAAAAAATATTATATTCAATTATAAATTTTATAAAATATAATGAATTTTTTAGTTTTTGTAATTGCATACCTTTAATATCATTATAACCTTGATGTTCAATAGGAGTATAATTCTGAAGTTCACGTAAAAGCATTAGATAACGAGGTATTCTTTGAATGGGAGTTATTAAAAGTGAATTCAATTTAGCAGATACTTCTGGCCTTGATTCTTGTGTACATATAAAGCGATAAAGTTTTGGATGAGATTTTGGTAAATCCTAAAATAATATATAATTAGGTTTTCAAATTGATTATAATTTATAAACAATAAAAGAAATATTTTTTACTTGAAGTGTATCCAATACGTTCTTGTAATTGAATGCGTAAACTGAATAAAGTTTAAGAAAAGGAGCAGTATTCAAGAAAACTTGTCCAATATTTTCTTTGGCCGGATGTAATTGAACCAATAATTCTTTATTCACATTCAGAATTGTCTCAACATTGCCAAATAATTTACTGATGACTTGGCTTGAAGCAAGTTTTTGTTCTTCCATTGGACGTTTAAAATACTGTAACCAGAAAATTGAATATTAAATAACAATGTGAAGGAGTGAATGACTCAAACTTCTCACTGTGATCAATTTGTCTAACTGGTGAATATAATTTGTTTCGGAGACGCATATTTCTTGAATAGATCGAATCCTCAACTTTGCGATGCGTTTTTCATTGTCATCACAAATATGTTGGTCCAAGTCTCGCAATACTGTTGTATAACAACAAAATAATTAGTAAGCATACAATTAATGGAAGCTAGTGTTATTTTGTTTTTACCTTTTTGTTTGGTTTTGGCCGAAAGTATGTTTTGTTGATCCAACACTCCTCGCAGTTCTTTGACAAAATGATTCGGCGGCGTCATAGGCACAAACGAATTCATTTCGTCCATTTTATTAAGCAATTAATTCAGCGAACGCGATGCTCAGAAACAGATCAAAACAACTGATCGCAGAAACTGATTAACTAAATAGTAAATAGCCAATAAATTTAAGATTAAACTTGCGTATGGGGAATAGGGCTAGCGATTGGATATTATTATTATAGTGGGAAACCGGGAAAACGGGAGAAATCGGCTGCAGCGATAATCGGTATTCGAATTAATTACGTTTTTCGGAAAACGTAAAAAAAGTACGTTACGACCATTACAGTATGACCATATTGTCGGAGATACCGTTGCCAATTAAAATATAACGCTGGTTGTTTCGTAAAAAATTATAAAGATTATAAAAAACAGTCGAATATTGTCTTCACTTGTCCTGTCAATCCATTATCGTCTCACCTAAAATTATCTTACGAATTTCATCATTTTATATGTTTACGCCGACTATGGACTCAATTATTAATTATTATTTGTCAATGCACCTGTTATTGTTTTTTTTTAACCGAGAAAACATAAAATGGAAATAATTCTACAGCCAATATTAGTTTGCCACACTGATTCTCAAAGATGTAATGTTCGTTTTCTGTGTATGCACTGTATATTGCCAGATAAGTTCCTTCGTGGATTGGACAACAATTTTTAAAAATAACCGTCGTTGTCCAAAGAATTTTGTCTTCATTATCTATTGAATATTTTTAATTCTGTATTTTCTATTTCCAACTTCTTTAGTTCTGTATATTATGCTTATGTAGTTGTGTTGATGTCTCAAAATAATAACTATATCAAAGTATCAAATATCAACACTATCAACAATCGACATTTATGCGCCTGTTGATTTCCTGAAATCATTTTTCATTAGGGTTTTATAATATTTCACATAGTATTTTCGGTCTCGTTTGTTCTTAGTTTTTTGCGAATTCTCCAATCAACATTTTTCAAATCCTTAAGACAATCTTTTTTTCTGCCATTTACAATTTTCCGTCTGTTTTTCGACCTTCCTTTTCCCCATTTGTTAACCATGAGTAGTTTCGCGCTCAAGTCAAAAGAAAACCGAATGCAGAGACCGCGGATACCTCCGGTAACCACCATTTCCTCAAACACATCGTCCGCATCTGGTCGCACCGTGGGTTTTGGAACGACCACGACCACCGTTACAACTGCAAAGCCAGTTGGTGCGCAGTACCGCCGATCAGTGACTACTACTATTAGCAAGACACCGGATTTATTACACCCGCCCAAGTTTGGTGGCCAACAGCTGTCCAACCGCAGTTGCAAGCCAGACATCACTAAAAATCTGCCTACCAAAACCACACAGAAACCACCATCACAACCATGTGAACCGACAGCCCAGGCAAGGTGAGATATTTGTCAATTTAACCTATGGATATGAATTGTCTTGTTTTGGAAATAGAACGGTGACATAGTGGTAGTCTGAGAAAAGATTTAAGGTTTTATAATACCACATTGTACAAAGTGGTTGTCCCTGAGTATTGAACTAAATATATTGTACCTACCATATTAACAGATTTTTGACAAAAATTATGTAATTTCAGTGTATATTGTACAATATTTCCAATTGGTTAATCAATACATCATAATTAATGCATCTTATTTCTTACCTTACTCAAAACTACAAATAATTTTCCCTTGACTTGGCCATCTAAACTGTGATGATTTATAATATAGGTAAATACATTTCTGAGTATTAGGAATAAAATATTACAATTTATAAATGAATATTGTATATCTACAGTCTACAGGAAGCTTACTATTTAATAATAATTTAAAAACATCAAGTTATATCAATGGATAATCTTTCACTTCTAGCTACCTATATTAGGTATACTAGAGAGTAATACTTATCATTATTCATTTTTATTGTTTCCCTATCACTATATATTTATTTTAATTGTTAATATTGTGCTGGAAAACAAGTTGTAGATATTCTTTACTAAAATAAAAACTAATTAACTATTATTTTTAGCTATGTACTTGGATTTATATACAAGTACCTAATAAAAAGAAATCTAAAATGAATATTTATAAAATCTCAAGTAAAACCTTATAGGTTAAAGATGATCTATAGAAGAAATGTCTTAAAAATTAAGATACTATAAATGAAATAATAAAATAAAAAAGGACATAATATTGTTCATAGTGTTTTTACTTAAAACACAGAACTATTTTATTCTATAGACTTGAGGTCTGGTTGAAGTTGAACCAGGATAAACTATTTTGGGAAAAAAATATTTTCAGTCCATCACGGTCAATCACCAGTTATAACATCCTACAATTTATTCTCAGCATACAAAATAATGATTAGATTAATATAATCTAATATATATTTGAAATTCCCTCATCAATAATTCTTTTATAGATTTTTAAAATGTAATCATATTGTTATGATTTAAAATAATAATAACTAGTTCATAGTAATATTTGTTTGGATATAAATATTTTAAAAGATTAGATTAATTATTAACCAATATTTTATATTATAATATCCTACAATTAATGAGTATTAATTAAAATAAAATAAAACAATTTGTTCTTCATAACCTTTACAATATTAAATCATATTATCCTAATTTCTCTCCATAATTTATGTTTTTAGTTAATTCTTTAGAAATCTTAAATGTCTCGTGTGTAAGGTATTTACACAATTTCATTAAATGTTATTTAATGACCATGATTTATGTAGGGTTTTTTTAAATTTCTATTACAAACCTTATTTTATATCATAATGAATAAACCATAAATAACTTTTGAAAATAATTTAAAATGAACAGTACCCATTAAAAAAAATATATATATTATCTTTTTTCAGGATTCCCTCCAAAGAAGTATTTAAAATTCCAACTGTTGCCAATATACCAAAAAGAAATGCACAAGTGACCAAACCACCTACAACGGTTAATCAACTCCAGAATAATATGAAAGCAGCCAGTCTTGAAGAAAAACCTTGTACTGAACAAGAAAATAATAAAAATATGGGTCTAACAGATAAAAAAGATGAGTAAGTTTGCATCATAACAAATCAATATAATTTTTAAAAAGATCATTAATAATGGTGTGCTTTGATTATTAAAATAGAATGAAATGGACTTTGGATAATTTTGATATTGGAAAAGCTTTGGGAAAAGGAAAATTTGGAAATGTGTATCTTGCCAGAGAAAAGAGCTCTGGATTTATTGTTGCTCTTAAAGTTTTATTTAAAACGCAAATTTTAAAAGCAAATGTTGAGCATCAGCTCAAAAGAGAAATTGAAATTCAAACACATTTAAGGTAATTATTCAAGCAATTATATAAAAATAAAAATCTGGATTGAAATACAATTTGATTCTTTTTCTTTTTTTAGGCACCCTAATATTGTACGTATGTTTGGATATTTCCATGATGATGCTAGAGTATATATGATCCTAGAGTATGCACCCAAACAACTTTATAAAGAACTACAAGCTCAAGAAAATCAACGTTTCTCTGAAGTGAGGTAAATATTTACAAAAAAAAATTACAATATGTATTATTGATTTAAATAGTTCTAAAGGTCTACCTTGTTATAATTTATTTTACTGGAACTAAAAATTTGATTTATTCTACTATGGTGTTAAATAGGGCAGCATTGTATATTAAGCAATTAACAGAAGCATTGATATATTGCCATGATAAAAATATTATACATCGTGATATAAAACCAGAGAATCTTCTACTTACTAAAGCTGGTGACTTAAAAATTGCTGATTTCGGGTGGTCTGTACATACACGTGATTCCAAGTAATTTTTAAATACTGCTTTGAGTTTAATATTTACACCTTAAATTATGATCTATAAAAAAATTTATTTTTCAGGCGTATGACGTTATGTGGAACCTTGGACTATTTACCACCAGAAATGGTCAGTGGCAATTCCCATGATAAATCAGTTGATGTGTGGAGTGTAGGTGTTTTATTGTATGAGATTTTAGTTGGTAAACCACCTTTTGAAGCTCCAACATATGAAGAAACATATAAAAGAATATTAAATGCCCAATATATTTTCCCACAACATGTTGCTCCACTTGCTAGAGATCTCATATCACGTGTAAGTATTTTTAAACATAATTTTTCATTTCACATATTTTAATGCATAATAATTATATTTGCTGTTATTTAGTTATTAAGAGTAAAACCGGAGAGTCGCTTACCTCTCCAAGAATTGTTACTACATGACTGGATAAAACTACACACAAATCTCTTAAAGTAATGAAAATTTTAAGATTTCAATTTTATGATATCTCTATTTTTTTACATAACCATATAAAAAAAAAAAAAAATGTTTAATTAGACTTATTTTATTAATTAAATTTCTCTATTTTATTTGTGATAGTGTCACTTTGAATTGCATTATTAATAATTATTGACTGAGCATTAATAACAGATTTTTGTATATAAGACTTTATCATATTTTAAAAGCTCATAAGTCTTACTTTGGTAATTTTATTATATTTTAAAAAATTAATTGTGTCATATTTTTTATATGCACCTATCATTATATTTTACTACACTTATATGAAATATGTACTAAGTAAAATACAATTTTGCAATTGTTCTTTAATTATTAATGCAGATACAAAAAAAAAAATGTGGAATATTTTTAGTTATTATTTTCTTATATATTAGTTTAAGTAATTTGTTTCCTCTCTATGTGAAAATAAGCACACTAAACTGTGATTATGTATACTCAATAAATTCCATTGGATTGGATACTTGTATAATATTAAAAACAAACTATAATTTTAATTTGTACATACTAATAGTATATTATTTTTGACATTATGTTTAGTTTTTAACATGTTGTAAATCAAAATATTTTTATGAATTAAGTAAATAAAATAAATACTTGATAATGTTTTTTTATGTTTTATTGGTAAAAATCATAACTTAAATAATTAATTATTACATAATATAGGTATTTATAGTATATCCGTGTTTGGTTGAAATGTTCAAACTCATACTTTCCGTTTTCTGTTCACATAACCAGACTTATGCTTTAGGAAAGAAATTTATCTAAATAGTAAGTATATAGATTTAAAATATAAGTATATCATAAACTAAACCTAATTTTTTTCAAAATTTAAAACTAAAAAACCTCACTTTTTCTCCGTTTTTAACGAAGCAATTTCTAATCACTCGTCCAGCCGCGCATTTTTCGGTGGTTTTTGGATCGATAATAGCTGTAAGAATAAAACAAAAACCATTAGATTATCATTCTGATGTGTTTGTATACTTGAATGTTTATCCGACTCGCGACTTTTCAATTTATCTTCACAATCGCCAACCTACCTTCTTTTTCGCAAGTTTCTATTATTGTCACCGCCTTCTTGTGCTCTTCGGGTTGATTGGCGAAGCGTATCCTAGCCATCGCCTTGCCATCGTCCACACTGAACTTGTTATTCTTGATCAAATTTAGATTTTTGTATACACACTCTAAATAACACCTTTGCTGTTCATTCTGTGGTACCACCGTGTTGCTGACCAGTGCCATGATTTCCTGAGGTGCGTGCAGCTCATCCTTGCACTTTACCGCAATTGTGTTCAACTTCTGTTTCAAAGCTACATGTCCTTCTGTCATCTGTATAAACGAATATTATATGAGTTCGAGTGACAGACATAATACGAATTTAAACCGTTCTAGGGATGATTAGTAAGTTATATTAATATAAACATAAATATTATTAATCTTAATAGCGTTTATTCTGTAGTTGAAAACTCAATACAACTATAAGCTAACCCCCCCCCCTGCTGATTAACTATTAAGAAACGTTAATAGGTATATCGTCAATAGGACTATGAATTTGTAGAGAAATTAATATTATACTTAGTTTTCTTGACGGAAAGTTTGAAATTTGAATTAGGTAAAGTATACCTATTTTTATTAAGTTCTGTCAATTAAAACTTTTTACACTTAATAAATTGCTATTTTTATTTTTTAAATTATAACTTTTGTATTATGCATTAAATTAAAGCCTCATCACTTGTATATTCATAGTCTGACATCATGGTGATTGATCGTGATTTCTGACTTATGGATGTGTTGCAGCGTGTCTTAACTTAACGTCTTTACATATTTGTATGCGAGATGCCGAAATAACTGCTACCATTGATCTAATGTGTATATTGCCTATACGCAGTGCCGAATTTAAAGGGAAATGTAATAATGCACTGGAGTCTCATTAAGACTGAGTTTGTTTTAACATTTAAGGGCGTCAGATTAATGTCCTAGATTTTATAATTTTGAAAAGTGATAAATTATTAAGAACAATATTGATTAATAGTAAAGAAAAAAAAGTATTTTATGAAATTATCTGCACCTGTTTATTTTAAACTGTTATGAGCTAGTGGTTCGATTCATATAGGAACACATAAGGTATGAGGTGTGCCTAGTTGAAATATTTTCTTTTTTAAATCCACCATCAATATTATCAAAAACCAAAAGATTATACAATTAACGTGTCGAATTACAGTTGCACCTCGGTCTTCAGAGACTAATCTGACACTATATATCAAAAATTCAAAACGGTCTACGTTTAGTTTCGAATTTTATTTTATTAGTCTGTTATTGTACTGATTATTAAATTTAATTAAATGTCAATGCCAAAAGTCAAAACAAATCGCGCGTTCTCGTTCATAGTAAATTATCTTTCTAAAAAGTCAGGTTGATTGAGATTTAATTTAGATAATAATTTATAGTGATTTATACTGTTGGTTTTGGTGTGGTGGCATTTCCAGCTACCCCGGAGGAAGACTTTGCGACGGTTGGCCGTTCCGTGCCGTTGACAGTCGTTCCGCTGGCTGTCGTAGCCGTGACATTAGCTCCAGACTTAGCGGCGATCGAACTATGCGTATGGTCCTTAGCGTACGTGGTTTGTTGATGGCTGGTTGGCGTAGACGATGACTGCACCGGAAGACGAGTGGGCGTCACGGTCGTCGGTGGCTTCGTGGTTCCACTCTTGTAACAAGTGGATATATTACATGGGTCTGAGCTCTAGAGACGAAAAAACGAGGTGAAATGATGATTTACATTTTGTCATTGTGTAGGTACATTTAAATACCAATACCAATGGTCTTTAACTTAATTAGACTCGCTGCTATCAATTTTAAATATTATTTATTATTTACGACACTTATATGTTATATGTGTAAATTGAATATTTAAAAAAAAACCATCAAGTTGATAACCACTTTGTTATACACAGTATGCACTTTAATGGATATGTTAAAAGATTAACAAATATTTAATTTAATAACAATACTTAAATTTTTATAAAATATGTTTGTATTTTCAAATGTGTTTCATATGTTTGTGAACTTTCATAATTTTACGTTAATAACCTTTACTCTTCAGATTAAGATTTTACTAAGTCGTTAACATTGATCATTAGCAGTATTAGCACAGTTAGGTAGGTATGTATAATTTATAGAAGATTCATATTTTCATAAATATATATGAATATAATTATTTAATTATATAGAATCCCGATTTTTATGAAATAATTCTAGGTAAATAACTAATATTCGATTGTACGTCATTCAGGTGTACTTAAATAAAATGTTGGCGTCCTGTTATATTAAAATTAATATTTGTTTGCTAATTTAATACATACTTATAGCACTCTTCGAACTAGTGACACGTCAAAAATATCTCTGACAAAATATCCCAAGTAAATATTAATTCAAAATGTATACTTTTTTTATAAAATGTACATAGATATTATTAATAGTAATACAATACAACTATTTTTAACATTTATAAAATACAAAAAAAATTAATTGAAAAATGTTTAAAACACACAATCGCTTTGGATAAGTTTGATTATTATATCTTATCACAACTTTTATAATAAAGGTTAACGGTTAACATTTTAAGTTTTTTTTTACACGGAATATTTTGTCGTGGAACCATTTACATTTTAATAATCTTTTTTTAATTTTAGAATAGCTATTGAAAAGCACCCCGACCTTTCAACTCTTTATTTATACCCAACGGAAAAGCTGCAGTGTAAAAAAAAATATTATAAATATAATGATTATTCAAATACCTATTTACATGATGGGTAATAAGTAGAATATAACTAATAACCAACTATCCTACTGTTAACGTTATACATATATTCGATCATCATGTAGTATTAAATGACTTTACCTGCACGGTGGCGACCAGAGCGACCAGGACGGCGGTCGCTGCAGATACCTTCATAATGTCGGTGAATGTACTGAGTACACACGATGCTGCTGCAAGAGCTGATCCTCTCGCACGATGATCTGTGATATTGCACTGTGCAGTGTAATGAATTAAATGAAGTCTGCCCGCGTGTTTGTCCTTATATATACAATAGTTTATAACGCGACACGACGGCAATATTGATTTCTGTGGTCTCTTCGATGAGCTGCAGTATTATGTCACCTCGTACAACGATCGACGCGTGATTTCGACTGACGCCCGGCCGCGGTACCCGAGGTCTTTTATAGGGGCCCGGGTGCCTTTGTCGCGGTGTTATGATTATGACCTCTGTGCACATTAAATAGCAATGAAATGCAATGTCTCTGCGGAGACCAAATTGACGCGAGGACGTCAATTTTTTTTCCATTTTCCCTCCGAACGCGTTTTATATATAAGTGACGCGTCCTGTTTGTGCGGTACACGTGAGAATTAAAGAATTAAATTGGCGCGCCGCATATATACAACACCCCGTCGTTCCCGAACAATAATGGTCGTCATTTCAATTGGAGAACAAACGCCTCATAAATCCGCGACAACGATACAAAATTGTGTATATATCATTTTACAGAGTCGCGCGCGTTATAATAATATAGGTATATTGTTGTTATTGTTATTATATGTATATTATATATATATATATATACATATAGCGAGGTACATACCTACGTGCGTAAACATAGACGAGATGGACTCGCCGCTACGAAAGAATCGAAATATGTTTCCGTGTCTTAAGTGGACAATAATAATAAAGGAATATCTATATATATATATATGATGAATATATACGCCTATTTATATACACTTCGAAAATTGAATTACAGAAGACTACCGTATACAATAATATTATTCCTGCGGAATAATGCAAACAGCAAACATACATAATAACACGCGTCTTATTAAAAAATATACGTCTGACATTGAAATCATTGAAATTGATTAATCGTCTCGAGATTTATACGGCATTTACGGATGTCTGCAATGGGACCGGAGAAGTTACGTATGAATAGGTACAATGTTAATATGTTATATATTTGTTCATATATTATCACAATATAAATAAACCTACTCGAGTTTCTGCACTCTTATTACAGATGCGATAACTTATAAGGACGTACGTAATAATAATATTATATAATGTGTGTATTATATATGTTAGGTATAATAGCTTATATATATATATTATGCTGTCGTTTATGATTTTCGGTATCAACTTCCCATATGTACAAAGATGGTATGCACTTTGGAGGGAGAGTGGGCAGTCGGGTTTAAACCTTCTCATCAGAAATGGCAGAAATATATGGTCTTTAACTTTTAAGTATTCTAAGTGTATACATCGCACTCACTTGATGAAAATTTGAAAAAATACATTATTAAAAGATCAAATGGAGATGAGCTTGGAGAATCACTCTGCATCTATGTAAGGACTAAAGTCTTCTATTTACATCGAATTTAAGTCAAATGTTTATAATTAATAAAATATAAATAAAATAAACTTATCTGCTAATAATTTATAGAAAATAAACGAGGTTATCATTTTAAAAATAGCTTAAATCACTACGACATTACTAATATACTAGCCACTAGGTGAATCAATAATGGCTAATGAGTAATTAATAATTATCCTGTATAAACGTAGGTAATATATAATAAAATAAAATATATAGCTAGGTATTAGTACTTAGCAATTGTCGTAAATAGAAGAGAAAATGTGGGACTTATGCCTTCAAATCTCTGCCGAAATGTAATAGTACTTAATAGTTAGGTATTGATCAGTGATCATATATTATTTTTAGAAAATATTATAGGGGAGAGGACATTAAACATTTTGATGATTTTCAGACCCAAATTAAGTTATAAGTAGCATAAGCTGCAGCCTACACAACCACGGATTTAGGGGCACCATATACTGTCCTGATATTATTTTTATTAAAATATCTTAAATCTGAAATAGTAAATTAAAGTCGGTATCGGGAGGTATTACACTTACTTGTATTACTTGTAGACAAGTGTATTTCTTTTATAATTTTGAATCCTATATTTTTAACTTTAACATAGTATGTATCTTATATTTAATAATAATTCTGTGAATTAATTTTCTAAATTATTATCAACATTTAGAATTTAGCGTAATATTGTAACGTTATAAATTTTATGTCGTAAGCATTCTGTAATATTTCAAATATTTGTATACCTACTTAAAATATTTCTATAGTACTTAATCTATTTTTAATAGCCTATAATTGCCCTATATTGCCCTTATATATAAAATGTAATATATTATATATTACAATAAAAATATCTACTCTGGATGTCATCACCCATACTGGCCATTCGACAGGATGTCCACCGATCAACTACTGCAGAACCCGTTGCGGGTGGCTATGTATACCGCCGGGGCTGGGCAGACCGGACGGTAGACATCCAGCGATCACTACTGCTGCAACCAAACAGGGATGCACTCCAGTCATAGCCATCAGAAAAACAACTACTGCAACATCAAGCCACAGCAAAAATAGCGAGTGAACTCAGCCCCGTCATGCCCGGGGTCCGAGGAGCCGGCACCGGTATAGGGGCATCGTGCACACCAGTGATGAAGGTGAGGACGGAAGTACAGCAGTTGCGGAACCATAGGAAGTTCCAAAAGCTGAAGGAGAAGATAAATGTCAGAAAGAAATTGGTAAGCTAGCAATACTGGCTAGTCATACAACCTGGCGCAGGTTGCATAGCTAGTCGGTATTGCTAGCTAACTAGCTTATCAATTTCTTTCTGGCTTTTATCTTCTCCTTCATAGTAGCGGTGGAGGTAGACCTACTGGTGACAAAGGGTGAAATGCCTGATCAGCCGGTACCGGCCACCAGCCAGGAGCAACTCAGCCAAGCCGTGGAGACATTTAAAATACCATATTTTAATTGGTCCATCTCATTTTTACGCTGGTTGTGTTCTGAATAATATATTTATAATAAAATAACATTATTATTATTGTAATGAATTTATTTCTGGGAATAAAAATTATATTAAAGAAGTTAGATTTAACTTTCAGAATATTGAAGATATTGATAAATGAATATCACTGTATCAGAATACCAACAATACTATTTGATACTATCAAACTTATCAATTTTAATATAAAATGTGTTAACTTTAAAGAGCATCTTTAGTCTATACTCTATTCTAAATAAGAACAGACTTCGGCGGCGGTCAGACAACACCCGTTTATCCTAACCTACATGTATGCCTGCTGTGTTGTAAAGCCGCGTACATGAGCACAACTTGACCACCGAATAAGGCTGATCTTATTTGGAAATTTGGAATAGAGTATAAATGAAATGCAAATGCATGCCCGCAATTAACACCCCCCTAGTTATTTAGTGATAAATAATTAAAACACATTTAAATAATAAAATAACGAAAAGAGTTCTCACAAGTGATAGGTGTATAGGGATGGTCAATGGACAATGGTTAGTTGGAGCAGAGCAGTAAAGCTTTACTATAGTACCTAATAAATACTTATAAATCATTTAAGGCTAACTGAGACAACTGAGTGTTGCTATTAAATTTGGTTGTACTTATAATTTATACTCATCTACCATTGGAATTTCATAATTATTTATTATGAAATAGCTGTTGTTTCTTTATTAAAAAGGTACATAATGTGTTATTGTTAATAATTATTACTCGTGTTTTCATTTTAATTACAAAATATATAAATACTATGTATGACAATATTATTAAGTTTTTAATGTATGAATGAGTACAATAAAAAAATGATATAATTTGGACTATGGTAGCAACTATTATATTTGATTAAAGAATGAGATATTAAATGTTATTATCAATTTTTGTAGTTATGACGTTTTGTGGTGTAATAAATAATAAATTGTTTATTATTAGCTAATTTTGATATTTACCACAATTATTAATACATAGGTACTTATAATTATTTAAATACTGCATTTTGTGGGTTTTTTTTTTTTTGAAATCGAGTCAACTCAACCTTAAAATTGTTTTATAAATTTATTAGTAATTAATTATCATTGCATTTTGGTACATAATCAAATATGTATTATAATTTACAACAATATTCAACCAGACACCAAAGTACTCATCCTGTTTATTTAGTTGTTAACAGTTAATTCAAAAGAAAAAATTGTTATTTATTAAACATGCATAATTACCGATTAATTTAATCGATATGGCACAATTTATTAACAAAAACATCAGCCCCGGGTTGTCGGGAATTAAAACTGTTTATGTATGGTAATGAGTAAAAAAATGTTAGGTTTTTCCTACAAACGGTATTCCCGTGATAAACACATTTACCTGCACAAGTGCACAACCCACAATCGTTGAACCGTGACCGGATTTATGAAACTCGCACAGCAACATTCGTCATCGATATCATTAGTTGTTACTTGTTTTGCATATCATTATTTGTATACGTATAAAAAATTCTCATTTTCCGTATAGTTGTCTAAATATAAATAATACTATTATATAATTCTTCTACCAAAATCAAAAATTATCGATTAGACCATTTAAAAAGAAATACGCTGTATATATAAGTAGGTATACAACCGTTGGGCTAGCAAGTATATAAAGCGTGGCCCGTTTGTTGGTTTAATCCCCTTCTCGTCAAAATGTTGCAAAAAAATTTTACATTACATAATATTTAAACCTATATCATTTAATTTTAACCACATCCCCTGATTTTTTTTTTATTTATACCCCAGTATTATGAGACGAATATTTTTTTCATATAGCATAATATTTAATATTAATGAAATATTAGCACAATATATGTTAAAATCATAAAATCTTAATTAAATTACATTATTTTTGCTGTCAATAATTTTAGATTCTAAGCATATAGCAATAAAAGTATTTTTTTTATAATATATTTATGTTTATTTTTTACTCTCCAGTATATTAAATAATCAGAAACCATTATAATATTGAAATTTTTAAGAAAAACCACTTAAACTTTTTAAAATATTTTGTAGTGTAAAATAAAATAACAATTTTAATCTATAATGTAAATAAGTAATTCAAATTAAAAGTATTAACCGTAGAAAGTAGAAACATTCCGCAGCTTTTTAAATTTATTATTTTCGATACTTGATGACATTTTCAAAATGTTTGAACTAAATTTAAGCTATTTTAAGTATTTATAAACATTTTATATTTATTATTTTTATACTTAAGATATCGATAAAGAAGTTAAGGTTCTGTTAAAGAGCTTGAAAATTTAATACATATACATATAATTACGCATATTTAGTTCTTATAACTATATAAAATTATTTAAAATATATATAGGTACAATTTTTTTATACTGACATTTTAAGCTCAAATTTGGAATAAATTAAATATTTAAACGAAGAATAATAATTTCACTGCAGTGCACCTAACATTTCGAAGTTCATGGACGAATTTGTTAGGTACATATAGATATAACACATAATTCTGTTCATAATTTAAAATAACTTATATTTATTAACTAAAGATTTATTTAATTATTTATATTTAATAAGTAAATTTATAATTAATTAAAAACTACTGTTTGTTTACATTTTTAATTACCGTTCGATAGGCCAATACGCCGGACTATTTAAAAATATACTTTAATGTGAACAAAAATGTGGGTATTTTTCAAATGTATACAGAAAAAAAAAAATAAAATTAATGACATTTTTATAATTTTTATACCACGTAATATAAACTAGATTCATGAATATACAAAATAAAATGTTAAATTATACAAATTAGCAAAAAAATGCACCATTAAAACTTGAAAAATAGCACTAAAAATCTAAAATACTTAAAATATGCAAAAAATAGCATTGTAAATTTTCATATTTGGAGTTCCTGGTACATAAAACTAATGTATAGCTCACTCTGCTATTTTTATCTGTATCCTATAATAATTAGCAAATGCTATAAAATCTGAGCCCTGGTTATAATGAAACATTAAAATGTAAACATAATAATTTCTGTTCAAAAGTTATTTCCTATATAGATACCTATACAAAAGGTAATAGTGGAAATACAGTTATAATTGTTATAATGAAACATTAAAATGTAAACATTATAATTTCTGTTCAAAAATTATTTCCTCTATAATAATATAGTCCGATACGCGTCACCACAATAAATCATAATAGGTATTAACGCTCTGTCAGTCTGATATAATAATATAGGTATAATGCATAAAAAAATAAACTGCGTATATTGCGTCTATGTTTATATATTTTTGGCATTATTGTATTAATGTTTCATGAATGTTTTAGCATCAATAATTGGATATTTTGATGTTCACTAATCTCTAAGCGACGATTATTAATTTTTTGCTAATCTGACTAAAATGTGTTATGTAACTATAAGTAATAATAATCAAAATACATAAATTATAAATTATAAATAAATATTAATTAATTTATTAGTTATAAATAATTATTTTTTAAGTAAATTTTATAGTGTAATGGCGAGTTGTTTAATTCATTTGAGTATAGCAATAAAGATGATCAGATACTAATAAACTAGATATAAATTTTGCCATTTGCAATAATTATATTATACGTGATTTACTATCGCCTAATTATATCGCATAATTTTATATTTATCATGTACACCACACGCCTTTCAGGGGTGCCCAATGTCACCCACTCATCTCGCATTGATTACACCCATAGGCGACATACCTCCTTCTACAAAACCTAATGCTAACATGACCTGCGTTAGCATTACTTCCCTCGCCACTTTGAACTGCACAGTAAAAATATATAATAAGCCTCCCTTTCAAAAAAAATTCATCGCCCTACAACTATGATTTACACCTTGACAATGTTATTAAAACTACATAACTTAAAGTTGTAAATATTAATACATTAGAATGCATTACTAAATGTTTTCTATTATCAACCTTTTTAATTTAATCCTCGCCTTCATATTTAAATAAATAGGATGTATATTGAAAATTTTCAAATTTTAATTATTAATAGATGTATAAAAACTAATAAGTTATATTATATTTTAATAATTAGGTAAAAGTATCAATTAAAAACGAAATGGTATTAAAAAATAATTTTAAATAGATTTGGCCAAGTATAATTTTCGACTAAGAAGCCATATTAAATACGACATTGCAGCTATGAATAGATATACTGAATACTTAATAATTCGAATATGTATGTATCGTGTAATAGCTTACACATAGATAACGCTATTATTTATCACTATTTCTTTTTAATTTTTTAAAACAAAACATATTAGCTACGTGCATAATATATTAATTCAATGCAAATTATTTAAGTAAGTAGGTATAAATTAAGTATACTCCTAAGTTCACGTTCATAATTTTTATCCTTCCGTTCAAATTATTCGCTTAATAGTTAACACACTTTTATTAGGTAGATACTTAAAATTTTTTTTTGTAAAATTTTCAATTTTCTTTTTTCTTTAGATATTAGCAGGTATATAAGTATTAAAGTATCATGACACTATAGCAGGCTCAATTATATTCACTATATATACATTTTATGTACGAAACGTTCCTATGTGAAATTTGTTGTGAGCCCTGAAGGATATAATTATTTTAATGTATTATTTTATATTCAAAAAGTATTTCCTGAAATTATACTCTGGTATATTTTAATTAAATAGGTATTTATTATTATAATATGGTAAAATTATTTAAAAAATAAGAAATCATAATAATTTTCAACGACAACATCAGATTCTAATTACTTAGTTTTATTTATTCGGTTACAATGTGACATTGAGTTTTGTGGTGATTTTCAAAGACTTATCATGGCAAATGTCAAAAGAAAAAAATAGCACAAGGTTAAGTTATCATTTAGATCATCAGTCAATTATAAATAATTTATATAATTTTTTATAGAATATAATTTCTACAAGACTACAAATTATATATTCGTATTACACAAATCAAACCGTAAACTGTCAGGCTTTAATACACATTTGCATGTGATTTTTAAATTTTATACAAGATGTATATTTACTCCAAATTACTGTTCAGTCGCTCAGTGATATTTTAGTAAAATCTAAAAATAAATAAATATAACTAACTGATAATAATTAGTATTTTAAATATTTAACCAGGTTCTTGGGTTTTAACAATAAATATTATATTATGCATGAATACCCACAGTACATTTAGTATCTGCTTTTATTATGCATATAATTATAGGTAAATATAATTTTAAATATTTTTAGAATATTTTAATGATTGATGTAATTATGTGACACAATATTGAGGTTTAATATTTAGTTGTTTTTCTTTTTAATTGATCTTTATTTCGTTTAGACAACTTGACCTTTACCGCTACAGATACTTAAATTATAATAATTATACATATATTATATTTTCGAAGAAATAAACAATAATAATAATATTTAAATATTTTATATGTTATAAACGTATGAATGAGAAAAAAAGAGCATACATTATTTGCTATATATATGACATCGTAATACGCCAGATAGTAGCCAGTAAGTAATAGTATTCAAAATAGTTATAGCAACGATAAACGAAATATTCATAATGATAATATTATTGTAGTTAAATCCTATCGATATTCACAATTTAGACTGTATTACTATTTGTGATCAATAATTTATTCAATTTACTTCATCATGATTTTTATTTTTATTTTTATTTATCATGATGATTGTCTAGGACCACAAGGAAAATAGTATAGATGACCGATTAATATATATATATTTACTTATTATATAATAAATTTGTAAATTTAGATTTATAGATTAAATAGTACATATAGTAAAAACTAAAATTAGCTTAGTAAGGTAGTTTGTAAATTGCTAGCCAGTTATCGACTTTCCCTACAAATTATTGACTTCTAGTATCTAAACACCCCAACACCACTTTCGACTTATTGGAAGTAAATCAGAGTTTCCGTTGAATCAAATTCACTTTCCCCACACCTTCAGTAAACGGTAAAATAATATGATAGTCATACAGTCTTACACTTGTTGTGAGTATGTAAAAGTCTTTTTTAATACCTTCACGGATATTATACATGTATTATCAATGATCGCTAAAATCACTTATAATATATCTTAGATCTCGCCGATAGAATCAGTAAATATTTATACAAATTATTTTGTAGTTAATTGCTTAGACGCGCGAAATCTGGTTACAAGCACATAAAAGTAATCATCATAATACATTAGGGACATTTAAAAATTTGAATCCACGTTATATTAACGTGGATTTAAGTTATGTTAATAAGAGAAAATAGTTTTAAGTAAATATTTGTAGAAATCGAGAACAGCATTTTTAAATACTATGCGTATGAAATGTGCTGTTTATAAATAGATTCACGCAGTAAATAATAAATATAACATAGGTACGGTAAATGAAATAGTTTAAAAAGTCATTGATGGTTTTAATTTGTTTGCTCCTTTTTAGTAAAATATTTTACCTTATAAATTGTATTAATATTAGGTTATAAAATGTATTAAAAATTGTTTTTATTACATAATTGCACTTTATAGTATATAATCGAACCATTTTACAGCACTTTTAAAAATTCAAATCATAGGTTATCTGTATTTTATAATATACATGTACATATACAAGGAATACAATTGTTAACAGATATTAAATTATTTGGGTATGAGTATTGGTATACAAATAAACAGTGACTAGTGACTGCCAACGTAAATATGTAATGAGTGATGACTAATGCAATTTAATTTTTATTTTGATAATAATATTAGTCGATTAAAATTTCGAGAAAGCAATAATTTTACCAATCAATTCATACTTATACTTTAAACATTTATATTCTCTTTTATTATCTATTAAATGTACATAGCAGAAACTTATTTTGTTCAGTAAAGTAAATTCAAAAGCTTTAATTTAATGTAACTGCGGACTTCTAATGAATACAATATGGTACTAAATACTAATATATTATATTATATGCCATCATTATATTTATATCTTATATACGCGTTTAAACATTAGGAAGTATAATTTGCATTTTTTAAATATATATTATATTACATAATCGATTTAAGAGTTAAAAAAAAATACCATACTTATAATTAACTTAGGTATAGCTATATATAGATATAAGTTATCTAAATATTTTAAGTACCTAAACGTGTTTTTTTCAATACATTCCGTATTGACTTGTCTTAGGAAGGACTACGAATCGAATAAAAATAATTTACAGAACTTCTGATTAGAAAAATTAGAAAAAAGTATTATATAAAAAAATTATAACGCAACGTAACATGAAATTTTTTTAAATTATTGAATTTTTGTTTTTTTTTTTAATTTTTCGTCAAAATTCCCTATATTTAACCTCTTATAAATTGTTACGTTCGCACCCTTGTAAAATAAGTCTAAAAGAATACAATTAATGTATACATTTCTAAACATCTGGGAGACTTCTCAGGCCTGGGCTCAGATTTGACCTTGGTTTTTAAAAAATAACAAATAGTCCGTAAATAATAGAGTGCACACAAACACATATTTATAGTATATTAATTTTCACAACAGAGTGTGTAGACTGTAGAGTGTAGATAAACCTATAATCATACGATATTTATAGTTGATCAAAATACTTAATAATAATATTTAGAAAGATGTTAATAAATAACGTATACTTAACACCTGTGAACTAATAATAGTATAGTGGTCAGTGGTGTAGTTCTATTCAAATAATTATATGTTTAAGGTACATAGCTAGGTAATATATATATTTATATAATATCTGTGCACTGCGGGCTAATTTAAGCAGTTTTATTTGGCGTCTTGACGTCAGTTGGCTAATTGTTACATAGAAATTAGAATAGGTGAGAGATAGAAATACACATAAGACTAATATATAAGTATTAAAAAAATTTTAAAGATTGGGAATTGCACCAAAATATACAATATATTGTATAGCCCTCAAGGCTCAAAGGTATAATATATATTTATGGAAAAACAGGTAATTATGTATGATGATAACACTATTACTGCATACACACAGTTATGCTAATACTTTTTTGGACGAACAATACAAATATTGAAATATATTAATATATAATACACTGCAGGCGCTGCTCAGAAAGCGGATAAGGAATGTAAACCGAAATAAAAATTATAAACTTTGAAGCAATGACGTATGTAAAAACGTATCATTTTTATTACCATATTTTTAACGATAGAAATGCAAATACATCTTAAATGTATAATATATACGTGAGTTTTGAAGATAAACCTTATAAAATAAAGAAAAAAAAACATCGGTGGCTTTGAAAACGTATAAATTTATGTCAAATACTCCTCGACCCTCGTGTCTACATTTTTTAAACGTACCTAAATGCTCGTCAAAAGGTTATAAACAATTCGTCCCGTAAATTTTCTAAACATTAAAGTTTTCTGACTATCAGCTATCACTTATGTATGTGTCTGAAGAGGGAAGTTAATATACTTTTCATGGTTATTACTTTCCATTGTAAAAGAATAATGTAAAATGGACATTTTTACGCAAAACCATTCGCACAATATTTATTGAATTGTTTTGAAAATTTCATTGTGTATAAAATAATATAAGCGTTACAAATCCTCAAAAAAATTATTTGAACTTAAAATGTCTATAAAATAAATTGGGGGTATTTATTTATTAATTTGTTTTTTATTATTCTAAGTACCAACTCTAAAACTGTATACCTACAACTTTAATATTTTTAAATAGCAACTTATGACTTATGAGTTATGTTGAATCATCCATTAGATTTTTAAGCGTTTTAACTGAATGAAAATTGTATGGATAATATTTAAAGAAAAGAAAATCATAAAATCTAAAATTTCAAATATCTATAAATAGCATAAAAAGAATTAAATATTTTGAAAATTTTATAGAAAATGCTAATATAACAATTTAGGTATGTGACTGCAAAAATGTATCAAAATAAGAAAATCGATCTTGTAAAACACTTTAGTTTTGCGTAAAATGTTCCGTTTTTACTGATTCTTTTTGTTTTTTTCGATTGCTTTGAAAATATTAGGAATTTGTAATTTTTCTAGCTTAACTAGTTTCACTTTTTTACAGGAAAAGATATTAAAATTTAAAATCAATGCATTTTTCATACTATAAAACATGAATACCCAAAAAAAAACACTAGAGTACATATGATTATAAAATCATACATTCATTGCTGTTTCACTCCACTCAAACTCTAAAAAATATATACATACATTAACATTATGAATACTCAATGTTAATAGTTATAAGGTACACATAATACAAGTACACAATTATCTATTATTATTTAAATTTATTTTTTCATTTCATTGTTTATTTAATTATGACAAATTATTTTTATTGAAGCATAATAAGGATTTTCAGTGGAATAAATTTGTAATAAAACCATGTCATGTTATGTGAGAGACAACTCTCTCTCCCATAATTATGTTACTGAGCTAATAAAAAGTTTAGATGTGTGTGAATGGTGCAATAGAAATATTTTGTTTCCCTGGTAAAAATGTTCAAGCTGCCAGTGGCGCCCACAGGTTTTCCATAAACCAGTGCAGTTATAGTATTATAGAGCCTCTAAGCTCAAAATTTATTTTTTGATACTTAATTCAAATATGTTATATTAAATATATATATTTTTAATGCTACAATTTGTTATCTATAATGCATAACGCGTTAACACTTTTAAACTTCTCATGTTTTCCTTAAATAAATTTAAAAATATTGCAAGTCCATAACCAAATTTTTTTATTTAGGCCCCGGGACCCATCACCAATGTGAAACTAGTGCAATTGCACTATTTTGCACTCTACATGGACGCCGCCGTAGGCTACTTTTGTATATATATATATATATTACCTGTATATAATTTTACTTTAATAATATAACGTGCACGATAATAAAATATATATTAGATACCTATCTATATTAAAACTATAATCATTAATCTATGTAATAAGTATGTTTATAATTATAAATTATAATAAATTAATATCGATAGGTCGACTTGTGTAGATAGGTACTTGCGTATAACTACTATCTTCAAAAGTAGTAAGTAGTGAGAATTAAACTGTAGTTGGTAAAGGTAAAACAGTAAATACCTACTTATTACACAAAATATTTAATATGTATATAGTCATTAAGACATAGTTTATGTACAATGCCACAATTCATTGTACTTTTATCTTTTGGCGATCAATTGATATTTTGATTGCTACATACTTAAATATACTATATATTTTTGTTTTTAGTAAGTTTTCTAGAATGGAGGGCAAATTGAAAATAAAGTGACAGGTAGGCTTTCATTTTACACCTTCGGTGGACTGTGACTGCAATTTTTGTTGCCACCACTGTCCACCCTTAATAAAATAGTGGATGCCTGGTAGACACCTATCACATATTTATATTATACTATAGCTGTTCCGTCACGGCGTTACCCCTGTATTAGACGCGTTAATAATGTGTGAAGCTCACGTCGATTAAACGGTTTTCAAAGTGTATTCGAATAAATACGTGTTGTACGAATGTACTGTAACAAAATACAACAAACCATTATTAAACAATTAAAAAATACATATTATTATAGACCTAAAGCTGTATAAAAACCCCCCTTTTACCCCCTTAGAGGTCGAATTTTGAAAAATCCTTTCTTAGTGACTAGGTCTGAGCGTTGATGAGTGAATAGGAGCGGTCTCCTATACGTATATAGATTATTACGCAGGTATAGCTAACTGGCTATTGATGAAAATATGCAAAAAATCTTGTTTTTTCGCTCTCACAAGTTTTTCGTGATCATTTGCAATAGGTACCTTAATTATTTTATAATAACGCGTAGGAGGTATTACACATACCTACACAAAAAAAAAACAATCACTGTTTGACAAGTGGTTGGTAAAATGTCGGTGATTAGTATTTTTAACCAATAGTTGGTATTGTTCTAATGTTCTAAATCTAAACGTTTAAAAATGCATGCGATTTTATACGATATCGCGACGTCGATGTAAAAGATTTATATACACGGAAACGACGGGCCAACAATAATAATATGATGATTAAAATGTCCAACAATACAACAGTGTGCATGAATATTGTTCATTGTTCGCTCATCTGCTAATACTTCAAAATATGTAGAAATGGGTTTATGTTTTATTATTATATCTACGACGTGTTTAATACACGTTGCGTAAATTATATTTCTTACTGCAGATACTGAGACACTGGTACGCTGTTTGTAAATGTTTCCTAATAATGTAACATCAATAATTGTTTAGCTCCCCCTCGCGCATTTCTACATCAGAATTCACGATATTTATATTTATAGTGGGTACATACCTACACGACGTTAGTGATTATTTATCAAGTTCAGAAAAAAAAAGAGACTAAACTGCTCGCCGGAGCGAGTTATATGTATGTATAATATAATATTAAGTATAGGAATAATATTATTACGCGTCGAATATACATGAAATGGAACAGTAAAATGGAGTACAATTTACAACGTGCAAAAACGAGTTTTTTTGTTGAGAGCGCCCCGACGGCCAACATCACCGATATGTGTATACAAAATATAAATACATATATATTCATTTGATATAATGTATAATTACAGGAAGACAAAAACAAAACGAATCATTCCTGTACGAACCGCTGTACCAACGTACATATACATACGCTCCTGCACGCCACGGCCCCACCACTCCGCACATACATAAATACTATAAGCACACTCACACAAGTCAGACCTTGACCATTATTATCATTTATACTACTTTAACGTACGAGTATTATATTATTATTATTAAATATTGAATTGAGAATCGATCAGTTATACTTAATGAATTCACGGCGAAGTACGTGAACTCCACATTCTCTACATAGGATACTACCCCGTCGGACCTACTGCAGAGGTATATTTAAAATTTTTAATGTTATAGTATTAAAATAATAATAATTATTATCATCGTCAATATTTATAATATTCTAATTGGTGAACCCCGGTACCTGTGTATGAAATAGGATTGTTTTTTTTATTTTTTTTATGTATATATGATATATTTTATATTATATTTTAATATACACTTACACAATACATATAATTGTTTATTTAAAAAAAGGTAATATAATATTATGTAATTTAAAATTAAATGGTCTTTCTTATAAATGACTGTTTAGTTTGAACACAATGTACTATTTTTTTTTTGTGTGAGTAATTTATCTATAAAAACTACATATATTTTTTTTATTTATTTAGATGTGGTCAAAAATGTTGTTGTTAAGTTTAAATATTTACATTCTGTTGTCAATAGTGGATGGCAATAATGGCAATAATAAAATTATATTTTTGGAACCTATGGTGAAGACTAATGAGACCCTATCTGTAAATGAAAATGGAACTAAGAATGAAATTAGACCTATGAGTCTTATGTTCACAGATAAAATTGTTAATGAAACTAGACCTATGAGTTCTATGTTCACAGATAAAATTATTAATGAAACTAGACCTATGAGTTTTATTTTCTCAAATAAAATTAGTAATGAAACTAAACCTATGAGCGCTATGTTCCTAAATAAAACTATTAATGAAACTAAACCTATGAAGATAAATACAACTATGAATGAATCACTAAATATGAATGAAACTGAAACTATGAATAATGAAACAGTTCATCCACACATACAAAACAACTCAACTTCAAATAATGCAGAAGGAGAAGTAAATAATTTTATCTATAATTTTATATTGAATTTGTTGGTAAATTTTATTTTTAAATTTTCAGGTATTGTCACTAGGTTTATTTGATGCAACATTGAATATTGACAGATCAATTGATAGTTTGCGATCATACGGCTCTAATCGTGACAATAATATAGTTATATCACCAATATGTATGGCGGCTGCTATGTCACTTGTCCTTTTAGGAGCTAATGGTGAAACTAAAACTGAAGTTGGTAAATTATTTGGTTATGATGAGAACACAACAAACCATTTAGCTGATAAGTAAGAGTTTGTACATTTTATTTTATAATAATTATATTCTAAAAATATATTTTATATATTCATAGCAATAGCCAAAATTTTAAGAATTTGGGAATGCTATTAAATTATTTTCAAGCCAACTCTGGTGAAAAATTGGGCTCCGAAGTTAATCTAGCAAAAGCAGTTTTTGTACAAAATGGATATAATATTACAAAAAGTTATATAAAAGCAGCTGAAGAATATTTAACTAGCAAATTGATTACAGTTAATTTCAAATCAGATGGAGAAAAAGCAAAACAGATTATCAACCAGTGCGTATTAATTACAAACCATATAATATTAAATATAGTAAATCATGAAGTTTTAAATAGGTAGTTCATTTTTATTTATACATTTCAGTTTTAATTATGATTGTTGTTTTTAAATTATCAAATATTTATTTTAACTGATACATATTTTATGTAATCTGATATGTCTGGTTTATGTTCAGCTATTTTTTTCTGTTTCTATACATTACATTTCTAAAAATCATTATTATAAATATATACATTTATTTTAGATTTTTACAATGTAACTTTATAATGATAAAGCTTTTAATTAAGTAAATGATTATTTTTTCATTAAATTTAAGTAATTGATCAATTTGTAATTTAAAGACAAAATATTTTATAGCTAATACATAAACTATACTAAATAATTCACAAGGATATAATAATTCCTACAGTTGCAAAAAAAAAAACTAGGTAGATGATTAACTGATGATTTAAGTTTACGAGAATTTTATCTATAGACTATAACTAGAAATTCATGAATTTCATTAAATATATATTTATTCAATATTTTACTACCTATATGGGTCAGTATAATATAATAATTAAAAATATATTTTATAACTAATACAAATAAAGATAAACAAGATTAATCATAGATTATAATTAATTTTGAAAACTAGTTTTTATAATCTAATTTTATTTATTTCTACATCACAATAACATCATCTAATCCCTTTAGTACAAATAAATTTAATCAATTTTTACTTATTGAAATTTATCAATTTTAAATTATTAAATAAATATAGTTTTTATAAATTTTAATGATATTTTTTTCTCAGTACTACAAATTACCATCATTATATTTTATAATAGGGAAGACTAATTATTTCATTATAATTATATATTATTTAATTATAGTAATAAAATGATTCATTAAACTAAATCATTTATAGTATTACATAAAAACATTTATTAAGTGATGAAAAATTACTCAAGAATAATATATTAGGTTTAATAAAATTTATTTTTTTTTTAATGATATGTATTAAAACTATGTTATGAGTACTGTTAAATTTTAGCACAACGATTGTTAAAATAAGTTAACTAAAATTTCAGTCAACTTTTTTTTAAATCTATATTCTATACTAAAAATATAATTAATATTTTAAAATTTATTATGAATTATGATTAATAACAAGTTTTTTTTTTTAAATAGATGGATATCTAATCAGACACATGGAAAAATCAATGATATTATGCCTGACACTCCTCCAGCGGATACCAAAACTATTATTGCAAGTGCATTATACTTCACAGGTGAATGGGAAAATCCGTTTTTTGTCAATTACACCAGAATGTAAGTTTAACTATTAAAATATATTTTAAAATAATAACTATTATAAATATTATTTTTATTTTAGAAAACCATTTTGTAATGGATCATATACTGGTGATAAAAAGTCATCTAATCAAAACAAAGGTTGCATTTACGTTCCAATGATGGTAGGTAGCAGTGAAGTATTGTTTCATAAAAATGAAGAATTAGAATTTAAAGCCATTGGACTACCATACAAAGGCAATCAATTTATAACATATTTTGTGCTTCCTGACACAAATGTTAGTTTAAGAAGTTTAACTGCCAAAATGAATGGGAAAGTATTAAAAAACATAACCAAAGATACAAAGATTGCAGAATTCACATACTTTGTGCCTAAAATGACTCTTAAGTCTTTGATTAACCTACGGCCAGTGTTACAGGTACACAATATATAATTTTAATTATATGTTTTCATAGTTTTATTCTAACATATGTTGTTTTTATTTTTAGAATATAGGAATTAACAAAATGTTTGACCCTTTAAAGGCTGATTTATCAAATATGGCTATAGATCCAGGCTCTTACATCGGTGAGATTTTACACCAAGTTGAAATTGATGTCAATGAAGTTGGTACAGTGGCATCGGCAGCTACCGTAGTAACTATAACAAGAGGAGGCCAGGCTATTTTTAATGTAAACAAGCCATTTATATTTTTTATTCATCACATAGAAAGTGATACAATAGTATTTTGGAGTACTATATATAAACCTACACCATATTCAATAACACCGCCAAATTCAAATTCTTATAAAAAAACATAAATCACCTATTAGTATAATTTGAAATATTAAATTTTTTTTTTTTATTGTAATCTTGAATACTTATACAAATATAATAATATATATGTTATGTAGTAATGTTATTTCACAAATGATCAGTGCATTACTCATGAACAATTTTACTTTTTGGCAAATGTAATTTTCATTGCATGAGTAGGTGTAATCTTGAAACCATTTAATGATAGCTTGGCAGTATTTGATTGGTGTTCATTTTCAAATTCAACAAAAGCAATGTCGTGTCTGTTTGGTACAAGTCGTACTTCTTTGAATCCAGGGAACCTATAGAAATTAAAATAGCTCACATTAAGCTCAATTGTATATAAAACGATAGAATTAAACATACTGGTTGAAAAGCATGGATAACATCATCTCAGTCGTTTCGTCAGGAAGGTTGGTCAAGAAAAGAATCTGGTTAGGTGGCTGTTCAGGTACATCTGTTGAAGAACAAAAATTAGTATTGATACAATAACAAGAAAATTAAGAAAGCGCCGTATCTGCATGTATCATTTCCATCTTACTGACACATAATATACCAAAATATATATATCAGCCGTTCTAATTGTGTTTAGCTTAAATATTAGAGTGAAATGATCCTATTTCACTTTAAATGGCCTATTATCAAACCCAAAATTAAGAACATCATTTGAGTTCTCTTGTTGGGTTTTAATGGTATTTTAATTTTTAAGCGAGTTATGAATATGTCAATTATTAATATTTAAAAATGCTCATAATTTACTTAAAAGTTAAAGTACTGTAAAATATAAACAAGACAACACAAATATTATTCTCAACTGTGAATTTAATAATAAGTCATTTCACTCGAATACTTAAGCTAACAACACAATATTGGAGCTACTAGACGTACATTTTGGTATGTTATGCATTAGTAAGACAAAGAATGCATATATACACAATTTCCTCTTAATGTAAAACAAGTAAAAGTATAAATAACACTCACTACCACCAGATACACCTCCTGGGTTATTTTGTTGTGCCAAAGCACGAGCCTGTTCTTTAGCTGCTTTACGTCTCTTTTTTGCTTCTTCATCATCCTTGGGCTTCTTAGGTTTTTTCTGGCGCTCAACAAAAGTACCTTTCATTTTTGCAATTATATCTGATTCTGATTTAGCAAATTGTATACGCTGAAAAATAAAATAAAAATGATTCTACAAACCAATACTATATTGTTCAAACACATGTAGTATAAATATTCAATTTTTGATTATGTTTATTATAGGTACATTAGTATTATATTAGTGTTCATATTTTAGAAGTGACTATGACTAGAATGATTTCTATTTCAAGGACTTAAAACATATTATTAATTTTGACGAATATGGTATGTTGATTAATTTATATCAAATATTAAAAAAATGATTAAAATACAAGAATTTTATTAAATTTAAATGAATAAATTATGATACACGAAGAAAAATATCTATGCACTTAAATGTGTGCAAAAAAATAATTTAATCAAATTGTTTAAAATAAAAACTAGATTAAAATATTAGAATAAAAATGTATTAAAACTGCTGTTAATAAAATGTATTAAAATTAAACACATAATTTTATTCTGGAAAAAGATTATGTAAACTAGAGTGAATGTCAAAATTATTGATGGCCCTGGTAAAATACTATAAATATTTATAAATTATAGTAATCAGAAAGTTCACTTGAAAATTTAATCTGCCCACTGCATAAAAAACCAAGTTAATTTGATCATTCATTGAAATTAATTAATAAATCTTTAATATAAGACATAGAGTATAGCAAAATAATTATTTTTTAAAGCTGTTTTTTATTTATGTAATAAATTTTGTATTATTTATTTATACAATATCAATTTTCAAGAATACACTAATCAATAGACTAATACAAAAACAAGATCAAGCAAAGTTAGAGACATCTTACATAGTAATACAGTTAAGTAATTTAGGAAAACAAAAAATGCAAGATGTAACCTAAAAATTAAGTTAGTTACTTTTGTTTTATATTTTTTGTATTACGGGATTATTTAAAGAACGTATCATATAGTGTAGGTTAGAATAGTTCAATCTTCAGTAGATTTCAATTTAAAAACCATCAATTAATGGTATACAATATTAAAGGAAAAAATGTATTTTAAAAATATATTAATACCACAAAATATTAAATAAACTTTAAAGTAATTTAAAAGTATTTGAAAGTATTATCCTTATCAACTCAAGCCAGTTAATGCATAGACGTATAATACGTCCAGTGGCGGACTGGACAACCAAGATACTGGGAAATTTCCCGATGGGCCACTGCTTGTATAAAATATATATTTAATAATATTAATAATATTATTATTCTGAAATTATTATCTAATAAGTATGTAATATTATTAAACATAAAAAGCCAGGTTTCTGTTTATTTTAAAATGTCTGACCGGCTTGTGTTCAGCCAGTTCGTGGTTGTTGACAACTTATTGTAACAAGATTAAAAATAGAATCTCAAATAGTTATTTATTTTATTTTGTTTTATACAAATTAATTATAATATTTAAAAATTTAAAAGCTAAATTGTGTTTGCAAAAGTATATAATAATTATGTATATATATATATAAAGGGCCATTAGTGTACTAAGGACCGCTAAAATTATGATTTTCCCGGGCTGTAAGTAAATATATCTTACCATAGGCTTATCATAAAATGGAAATCCTTGCATTGCACGTAATGCATTTGTAGAACTAGTTATATCTTTGAATATAACAAAAGCTTGTCCGTTCATTTTAATACCTTTCATTGCAACAATATCAAGTATTTGTCCAAATTGTGAAAATATTGCGTACAAAGATTTCTTTAAGTCTTTAAAAATAAAAAAATATAAAAATTATAGTAAACAATTATTGAATATTTTAGAACAATACACTTATTTTAAATAACTATTTTTCTTAGTAAATTGACTCCAAGAAAACTTACCATCTTTTTTTATTTTTTCGTTTAAATTGTTTATATATATAGTATGATTTGGACGTGTGTCCAACATTTTTCCACAATTTCTATTAACTGAAAATAATATTATTAATTAACATAATATTTAATACAAAAATTATAATAAAATAAGATGCTAATATTGACTACACATTAAAAAAAAATTGGCTAATTTATGAATTGCAGAATAATGTACAGAATTTATGCATAATTTTTAATTACAGAAGTTATAGTAAATTAAATGTCACAATTAATATTAACTACTGTATCTTAATATGTGATAAATACTTTTTTAACTGTAGAATTTTAATACAAAAAAAAATTTATATTTATATATGCATGTGATTTATTAAAGAAATCTATGGAATATATTAAGTCAAATAAAGTGCATAGAAATACATTATTTCATCGAGTTGATGTCTGCAATATCGTAGGATAGTTAATAATAACGGGCAAAAGCTCGACGCTGAAAATCCAATGACGTGTTTTCAAACATTATATTTAAAGAAAACACATCGCCGACACAACGTCGTCGAGGATGAAAACTTCGAACGTACTCACCTAATCAATTATGTACAGACGAAAATCTTACTCTGATGTTGTAAGATATCGGTAAACGTTGATTAATCGAACGCACCACAATTAATTTTCGGGACAAACAATTCAATATTCAGTAAAAAATAAATCTCAAAACATGACAATTTTGGAGTTCGGCTTCTACAATCGACATCCACAACTTTGGTAACGATAACGAAACCGCACATCATAAACAAAACGGCGTTGGCTAATGCTAATCAAAATCAGTCCGGCCATCGCTTGGCATTGTATCTTATGGTTTTTGTTAGTCTTGAAGAACGACGTTAGATGGCGCCACTAATGACAAAAACATTGACATAACATAATATGACGTATAATAGTATCACGGTCTTATTACTCTTATTATAATATAAAACCGTGTTTAGTATCTTTATAGTAAATATCGTAAATTCATAACTTCGTAAGTGCATATTATGCAGTATGCGCTATACACCATGCCGTTTTCTGTTGAGTTGAATACCTACTACCAGACTACCTACCTGGCTGCCGGGCGTAACATGATTGTGCACTTTTCACCTTTTTATATTTGAGAAAATACAATACGATTGTGCATCTTTTACCTTTTTTCTCTGAGTAAACACAAATATTTAATTCAAAAAATTTACCAACATTAATAATAACGTAATATGTATAATCGAAAAAAAAATTATAATAGTACACTACACCAATTAGGTAGTAATTATTAATTATTACGAGACGTTAAAAAAAAAAAAAAAATATATAACAAAAAATAAGTTTTAACTTTTTGGCTCAAAAACGTAGTTCTAGGTTAGGTTACAACTATATATCATCTGATGCCGCTTTTCTACCAATTGTATGAGCATTGGGCAATTGAACCATCAACAGAAGCAAGAACAACCAATGGGCCAGAATCTTTCCATAATAGCCACTATAACGCTCAGTTTTATAGCTAAAATTAAAAATTAGGTAGGTATCGCATTAATTATATTTTTATGAAATATAGCTAGTGTACTCGATAGATAATAATTAATTTTACCACATTTTACATAAAACCAATAATTATCAAAACATATTTGTAATTTCTGTTGTAAAGGAAACATACTCGCTAGTCGTGATCTTTATGATCATGAACAGATAGTACAGATCCCCTAGATAAAGTCAACTTAGATTTCATTATTGCTAATGGTTCAAACAGTTCAAACCCAATTGTTCAATCTCTATATGGTACTGTAAGTGCTGAGAATTTCTATGTGACCATTAGTTCGCAAAATGTGTATACCTATATATTTCCATTTTCCAATACCACAGGTAAAATTAACAAGTTGTTTGCTATTAATCTATTATGTTGTATGTATTATACTATTATATATTTTATTATGTACTATTATTATGTGTGTGTTAAACTGTTAAATAAAAATACTAGCATTATTTATTTATTATATATTTGTAATTTGTATATTTATTTATTTGTTACACGGGCGCCACCGGCCACTGGTTATAACCATTAGCCTGTATAGGTTTTAGAAATTAATTATAAACATTAAATACCAACAATTCTCGTGACAATGATGAGCTGATAAAAACGATAAAGTTATCGTTCAATGCGGAATATACTTATAAATTATAAATTTTAATTTTAAACACAGTCTTCTTGACTCTTGTAAATTGTCTTGTATTCATATCTTGCATCTTGCATATTTACGTGGCAATCGAACTATAGCAAAAATATAGTAAATAACACTGTAAGTACCTATGCAAGAATAAAAGAGAAAAAGGAGATTAAATGGATAACAATAAGTTATAATAGCCAATAGATATTAAATATAAATGTATACATCGTACATGTCATACGTGTGATGTGTCGTTTGGACATAATTGAATTGTTATTTATGAGTTTATGTGATTATTGTGATATGAATACAAACACACACCCAAGTACAAAGATAACACATTATTTTAAGAAATTAAATTAATACACTAAGAATGTCGAATTCAATTCGGTGTTTGGACACATGTAGTTATGTATATAGGTGCATTAGTTATATTAATTATACTATACTGCATTGTTTGTATTACCGTATAAACGATTTGCCTTCGTTCTACCATAGAACGTTTTTTTGGTTCTACCTAATATAATACTATAGTCATATACCAACTCATATTATAGTAATAATAGTATAATACTATAGTGTACTGTATTACAGTGTACTTGAAACTTAACATCCAAACATTCCTAATTGTTCGGAAACACGTCATCAGTAATAAAAATAAACTTACGCACATTCATTAATATTATTTTAGTAATTAACCACGGTATGACGTCTGATAATCAGTACCTACTACCACTGATTGTACACTTATAAATACTATTTATAATCAATGCTACTACTACCTACTCTGTTCTCAATGAAGTCCGTGACTCGTTAGACGTGCAGATATATTATTCGTAAAATCATCTATTCACTATTGCTATAATATTTATGATATAGCAAACTAAGTGCTTACTATTCTTCCTGTAAATATTTTATCTTATTTATCAATTAAGCTTATATATTTTTTTAATTTTAACAGATAGCATAATGTAGAATTTTGAGAAAAAATGTGTATGCTAGCGTATATTGACCCCGACAGAAGAAAATCAACCGGTTAAACTTCTGGAAGGTAGTAGTGAGTAGTGACGTAGTGTACATTTACAACTATTAGTATCACATTATATGAGTAGTATTTGTTAATTGATAATATTTTCAGGACTCAAGTCTCTGCTGTCTCACTATTACATATCTACTACGAGGTCATGACTAAAAATAATAATTTTGTATTTTAATAGGTATAGGAAAACTGTTGACTTTGGTAAAAACGCTCATGTGATTAATACTAAAGTTATAGCTAGAATTATTTTTTTTTTACTGCTACAGAAAATAATTATTATAGATTTATATGTATATACATAAATACATAACTATCGTAGAATATATTTTTACAATTATTATAAGCTTTTATTAATCACAATATAATTTTAGCTAACAAAAAATATTTGTGATCTGATAACTGAACTTACTAAACTATAAAAAGTAACTCTTATATCATTTATTTCTATTATTTTTTTTTTATAAAACCGTAACTTTTATTCCGACAGTTTTTTCTCGAAAATTTTTTTTACCACAATATAGATTATTGCAATAACAATAAGATATTTTATAATATAGCTTATAAGTTATAAGTTATAATGTATTAATGTATTATTATAAATCGATGTATTGTTGTATACTTGTATGGACTATAATATTAGATAATATTTATTTATTGTTTACCTATTAATAACTGAAATATTAAAAACATAATGAATACTGTAAAATACCAGTAGTAATTTTATGAAAATGATTTTTTACAAATAAAAATATGTAATTTTTATTGTTAATATAATTATAGAGATGGTATTTAGTATTAATTATTTTACCAAAGGCAAAGTATTATTGTTCAATATTATTTTTTTACATGTTTTTACCAACTATAAATATAAATTTGGTGATTTATTGCCCACTGGTACGTCTGTAGTTAACACAATTAGTATCAATAAGGCTATGACATTAATGTAAAATTATATACCTACAATACATTGTTCACAATAATTACTAATTAATAATTATCTATATTATAAGAATGATATTTTATAAATCATTAATATTGTTGGGCAATCGGCCATCAGATACTAATGGGTATTAACTATTAAGTTATATGAATAATGAATACTACCTAGGTACATAAGTACTACTAGGAATTAGTATGCCCTAATTTACAATAATTATTCAATTAGGTTGATGTATTTTCGAATTATAGGACGTTTCTTCCTACGTTTATATTAGTTATGCATTATTCTATACACAGACTCATAGTACCTACACACTTATGAGGCTATGAATGTACTATAAATGAATGATAAATTAAATTCAACTGAATATATTACATTATATTTTTGACTAAACATTTTATTTTTCAGGTATATGATTTTTAATTAATACTAATTATATGAATGAATTTTAAATATTCTATTAAAATGAATATTTACATTCTAATTTAAACTAGGTATATTATAAGTTTAATATTTTTCAAATTAATAAATATCTATAAGATTTGAGAATTTAAAAGCAGATGGTAGATAAAAAAAATCAGTCCACCGTGTTCGTATACTGTAGAATATATTCTAATATAGTAGCTCTAAATGCGATAAAATAACAAGGAATCAGTCACTCAGACCTAGTGACTTGAACAATCTGGCAAAAAACAAAATAGTACACCTACACTAACACGCCTATAAATACACATTTGTTATTTTTACTCAAATAACTATATTATAAGGACACAGAGACAGTGAAACATGACCAGTCTCAAAGTTTTAAATGAAAAAAAATAGATATCAATCTAGATTCAAGAGTCAAGACATCTCATTGCAAGAATAAATTGATACCCGCTTTATAAAATTATTATTACATTTGAATAATTCAAAATAACATTAATGTTGATACATTTTTATTTTCAATATTAAAATTGTGTTAACTTTATAATGCGAGTATTTATAATATTATAATTTACAATTTATAACAATAGCTTGTGATTTATAAATTTATAATTTATAGTTTTGATTTTTTCATCTGAATTTCAATAGTTATTGTTTCAATATCTACTGATTAACTGAAACGAAATTAAAAAAATATAAGTACCTACTATTTGTTAAAACGAAGAGGGCGAATGACAACCAATATTTAGAGGGAAATAATTATTCCCAATAATCTCATCAAAATTTACGGTAATGCAATTCATTGAAATTATGTCATACCTGGTATGCATCTTAAATTTTAAAAACATGAATAAAATAATTTTAAAAGTTTTATTGCTGGGCAATACGTATAGGTACCATTTAATTTGTCTTTCATGTTGTCATAAATAACACTTATACATAGTCATAATATACTCATTTATATGCGCCGTGTAAATAGATTTTAAGATTGGGTATTTGAATCGTTCTAATAATTTTAATGAATGTTTAAAAGAAAAATGTATACATACATTTTTAAATTATGAGCCCAGCGATGAAAGTATTAGTTTTACAAAGATGTTTTTTTTTGTGTCCATGTCATAACTTTTTAGAGTAGTAAAAACGCTTTTTCGATATACAACCTATTGTGAGTTGTTTCTGGTAGCGCGAATTGCATCTAGTAACTAGTTGCCAGTTGGTATTAAATTCTCAGAACATTAAATAAAACTATATTAATAATTTCGGAACATAAACTGTAATTATAAAGAAGTTTAAAAATATTTAAAATATATAGGTTAGGTTATATTTTTAAGTATCTAAATTAAAAACTTTGATAAAATACCGCAAATTCAAAAATTTTTTAATTGTTTTGTAGTTATAAGAATGTATATTTTCAATTTTAATAGCTGATGCTTGAAAATAAAGTATAATTTTTTATATAAGCAGTTTTTATTTATACCTAAAATTTTTAAAATTTAAAAAAATCGTTTTAGTTATTTTTTTTTATTACTCTAATTTAAAAATATTAACATTACCTTAAAACTTTTACGGTTTTACGTACACAATTATATTTTACTATACATAAACAATGGACATTTTAAAATATTTAGATTTATTTTGAATTATTGCTTTTTTATATATACACCTGTTTATCACGAATTTATTCACACACGGTTATAGTAAGTCAGTATTGACAGTTGACACAAAATTTTTAATAATTGCTAATTGTTATAATAATATATTAAATGTAATGTTTTTATCAACAATTAATTCAACCAAATCATATTATAACTAATAGCAACATAAATACATAATAAAAATAAATATCTACTTATAATAATATAGTATGATGGTCATCTTCGATCAGAATCGTTTTTCGTATGATCATTGTCATTTACATTATTTTATCTTTAAATTCAATTTTAAGTATTTTAACACTTTCATTAATTTGGCCTGTTAAATAAAATTGTAACACACGATAACTACTTTAATTAGTAATTACTATAGGTATATCAATATATACGATTTTCCCAGTTTTTCGAGAATTTTAATTTATATAACGTTATGTGTTAATGTGTGTTTTTTTCAATTTTTTTTTGTGTCTGTCGTCACGTTTTGAAGTAGTAATTACTAATAGTACTTTGATTTTTGACTTAAGCCCCTATTTGAAAAGGAAATTGAATCTAATTGATACTTGAAGGGGGGGGGGGTCAAAAGTAAAAAATTTCTAGTAGTTTTCAAAAGCGTCAGGAAGAACTCCGAAAAAGTAACGGAAAACGGGAACTTTTACGCATAACCATTTTTCGACAAAATCGATTTTTTGATTTTGCTATAACTCAAAAACAAATCATTGTAAATACTCGACATTTTCACAAAATGTTTATATTATGTGTTATATATTTATGATTAAATTTTCAAAATATTTAGAAGTTTTTTAAACTATTTATAAACCATTGACATTTTTGATTTTTCTAATTTTTTTTTCCTAAAATGCCGATAAAAAAAAATTTGGCTTTCCAAAAAGTCTTTAAAATTTAATATAAGGTTTATCATAAATTGTTCTTATCGAAGTAAAAAAAAAAAATCAAAAATCGTTAATTACAATTGTTGTTGATAAGCGTTTAAAGTTCAAATATTTACGAAATATGTCAAAATCGAGAAAATTTTCAAGGAATTTTGAATTTAAAAATTCGTAACATTTTGTAATTTATACATACGGTGTATAAAAATCTCAATACAAGGTTCTCAATTAATCTTTCTTCAAATGAAATTAATTTTTTTACGAAATCGAGTAAAATAACGATATATTACGATTTAAATATAGGTAATAGTATAATATTATATCCTACTAATTATCCTAGACTGACAAATCATCTCTGTTCAGAATCGTTTTTCGTATACAATAATACCTGTCATTGCATTCAAATTTAACACAACCATTATAGTGACATACTCACCATCTCTACTATTCAGCATACAACAGCATGTACAATACTATACTGTATACTACACAGTTTACCATCAACATTATAAAAATAAAATTATAGTCAATAAACACAACGTATTTGCCAATTATTTTGAATGTCCACACGACCTCGTGAACTTAATGTATAACACATTTTGACAATTTATAATGCCTACCTTATTATTTTGTAACACTGCCAATTGGCAAGTGAAAATGAAATAATAGGTTTACATATTTATTGTTATTATATATTTAATATATATAAACATATTTATAAAATATATCTAAATATTATATTAAGTTAATAAAAAATAAAGCGTCAATGTGTTATGAGGAGGCATAGTCATTAGTCACATTTATAGGTAGGTACAATATAATACCATGTATTGTACGATAAGTCTACAACTCTACGAGTAAAAACTATATTCTGAAATACGCCAATGCAAACTACTGCAGTTATTATATCTTAAAATAATTAATAAGTTAGTTATGTTAATAATGTGTGTATATTAATGATAAACAGAAAAGTGCTGGAAAAATATTCTTAGGGAAAATTTTCGAAAATAAAATAATGTAATATTTATAAAAATATTATGTGTGTGTAGACGTGTAGTGCAGTGTTACTAAATATTTCCAGCTGTAGTTAATAATTCTATAAAAATATTTAAACAATTTTCTATGATGGTTTTGTGTATTATTTTATAAGTTATTATAATGTTGACTTTATTGAATTTTAAAAATTAAAATGTATTATATCTATATGTGTATACTTAATATTAATATATCATCAATAAAAATATAAAATATTTTAACCTTTTACTTCACAATAAAATATTATGATTTATAATTCCTCTGACTGACTACACTCCTATATACCAAGACATTTTATTAGTGCAATTAAACTTAATCATTGTATTTACTTGTTTTCTACACAAAACTTACTAATTATTATATTATATAGAGTGAATATTAAGTTTTTTTTTACATGAGATTTGTACACTGTTACTGACACTTCAGTACATTTTTTCTAGAGACATATTTTCCATTATTTGTTTATATTACATGGTGGCCCAAATCTTTAGTTTTATTTAAAATTGAATATTTTAATTTTATACTTACACCAAGTTACTAATTTACGCTCAAACTTAGAGCAGTCTACTAGTCTCAATAATTTAGTTACCTATATTATATAATAATATATATTAATATTGCAGCCTGTAAAATAATAAATTAAATATTTTATCCATCCCATTTATAACTAGTATTAAGAATTATAATTATATAATCCAAACTTCAAATGTATTAATCAAACTTCAACATTTTTTATGCATTTATATATGTATAATAATTATTAAACATAGTAGTTATTCGAATAATTTTCAGTAATTTTTTTTTAGTTAACATATGGTTGGTATTTTATTAATTAAAATATTTACTTATTAAAAAACAATAGTTAGCACTGTATTTTAAGTTCACGTTTGTAAATCTTTTTTTATTTGAAATAAATAGAAAAATACTAATAAATGAAACAAATATAGAATTATTTAAAGAAGAAATTAGACAGTAAAGAATTTGAATTTATTAATTGTATTTTGTATTGGCATTATGTTTGAAAATGATTCAATTACATTTTTATTTAAAAATTATAAAAAAAAATCATTCGAATAATTATCTAGATAATATTTTGCCCAATAATTCTGTATATATTTATATATTATAATATAGATTTACCTAGCTATATGTTTTTAAATTGTGGTATTTTACAGTTATGAATAAAAAGTTTATAACTATACACTATAAAATAGTGTATGAAGAGTTTTAGTAGACTACTAGACTACAGAATCTAGATGTATGAAAATAATATGGTAAGAAGCATGTATGTGATATGTTGTATACTCGTATGGTTAAATTAATTCTCAAAGAATACTAGATTTTCCTCAGTTCAAATATTATGTAATATATACTGCAGCGAGATTTGATCATTACCAAATATCTAAATACCACCCGCTGTACATTCCATATAACATTTCAATGGTCCTGTCTATTATATAAATTACGATCGTGCCGTATACTGTCATAAGTTTTATGATGTTTATGATATACTTTTAATGTGAGTAACTAATAACTATATATATATATATTGCATGCGTCTGTTAACGCTTCTTGAGTTCTATTATGTAATGAGTAATGATACTAATGACTAATAACATATAATGATTCATAAACGACCAAAGGCGACAAAAAAATCGACCTTTCGTTAAGTCTTCATAAATAATGACCAAAATAGATTTCCATTTATTCATTCATTCAGTTTGTGAAATTACGGGCAATATAGTCGTTTATGATAAACTGCAGTTACCATTAATATTACCTACATAATATACATAACTTACAACTATCGTAATTTATAATTACTGTTTAACCGTGTACGGCTACATTGCTGCGGTAGCCAATAATTATATAACAATACGAAACATAATATACTAATTAAATAGCAATCAATACGGTAATTATATCAATTAAAAGTAAATTATCAATTGTTAAAAAATAATAACAATGTGCGAGTGTTAAATCGTATAGAAGTCGTGTCTTAGGCACACGCTTAATTCTATTTATTATTTACGCGCACTGTAAGCACGGACATTTTAATATTATACGACGTACGTGCTGTACAAACGCAAATACACATTACAGACAACACGATAAAATATTACACCGCGGATGATGGAAACTATGTAGACGACAATTATTGTTCTCGCGTCATCGTCGGAAAAGGAAGTGGAAAAAAACCATTCGTCACAAAATCCATCGTCTGGTTTTATTTACCTTGGACGTGTTCGATGTAGTCGCGCTCTCATGCAGTGAGTCAGACTGTCAGGATTTTATTAATATATAAATATACCTATAATATATTTTATTAGGTACATAAAAAGTAAAAACATTTCATCAGCGTCGCGTAATCGTTATTATAAATATAATAACAATGTTATAATTTATTAATATTATCACGTATCTATATTATTTATTATTTATGGGGTATAGTCGGTATAGACTATGGTATATGATGCGCAGACACAAAAATCCGATTTGTTTAATATTTTTTAGAACCATTATTTATGATAGATACCTATGGGCTATGTATGACGTATCCGCGATCTACGTTGAAATAAATCAACGATATGGTGATTTCTGTTAATATATAATATATAAATGTATTTTAGTGCTTAGTCAGCCTATATAGAATATTATATAATTAAAAACGCGTAGGTGGTCGTAGGTCAACGTGCCACGTACAGTTTACAGTTCATTCTATCTTATAGTAAACACGCCTTTCATGTGAATAAATATATATTTTACATTAATTGAATACTATAAAAAGATTAAAAAGTACAATAAAAATAAACTTTTTTTTATAAATTCCTAATTATACGTATTAGATATGTATTTGTGTTGTGTCTGGTTTATCTAAGGAAAGTGATTTTTAGAGATCACGAATATAGATATGATATATTTCTCACTCTTTCGGGATATTGAGAATTTGAGATCTACATACGAAAATCGTACTATAATTCTTAATTTTTCTTGTGCGTAGAGGGAGAGTAGTAGCGCACTACTGACAGGTACTTCTTTCCCATTGGGCACTTTGGGCGCGGAACCAATAATCAATATTTATTACCGATAAATAAACTTATTTCGAGAAAAATCAAAGGATAATCGCTAATAGTAATAATTAGGGCTTGAATTTATATGCATTTGTATGTTTTTTACAAACAGTCCAAAAAGTAGCTATAGATAAGCTACAAGTTTGAATTACAATCAATAGATCTAAAATACAGTTTTATTTTACATATTTTGCCATTTTTCGACACGTACACTGTAGAGCATATTTCTGTATTTTTAGATTTTCCTTTACATATAGACGGGTTTTAAATACATAATATAATATATAATATTGTGATTATATTAATTAAATAACGTATTTATAGTTATATTATTATTTGCTTTTGGCATGTATTTATTTTCATATAGTCACATATCGAATTATTAAGAAATATTTTCATTATTGCTTTTTCAGATTAAAATTATAATATGTGACATCACCATTGAAAATTTGTCATAATATAAAATAATTTTTTGTAAAGATATTAAAAATAATTAAATCAGATTTTTTAGCATATTTTTTAGTTAGGTTAGGATTTGTAGAGCATATAAATCTGAACCCTATAGATAATAATAATAATAAAATAAAAAAAAATTATAGTTAAATCGAAGACCTGGGGTCAACAAGGACATATGTCCTTTTTTATTTTTATTCAGAAAACAAAAAAACATTATAAATTAAAAAAAAAAAAATTTAATTTAAAAAAATGGTAGATTTAAGTTTTAGGGTACATACAACTTATGCACTTATAGGTAATGCTTAACTTTTAATAATAATTTAAGAAAGCAATAAAAACTTGTTTGGACATATCTTATTGTTGCACCGTAATGCAATATTGTTTGGATATATCTTGTTGTTGCACCAAAACAACAACAAGAAAAGTCCATTTATATTATAACTCCATGTATAACAGTCGGATATATCTGATTGTTACACCAATTGATTCGGGTTTTTTTTCCTATTTTATTACGTGAAAATGCGATTTTGACTAAAGCATGGACATGTCTCGTTGTTGCCCCCAGGTTTTCAATTAATCTAGATTTTTTCTTATTTACTGACCACCCTATTTACCTGTTTTAATAAAATATTACTCTGTCCAAGTCATAGGGACCCCATTATACCACTGCCTAGGGCCTCAAAAAGCTTAAAGACGGCCTTGACCACCGAGTACTTTTGACAAAAATGGGCAAGAACTAAGAAGATTATAAATATTTCCGTTTTCGGGTTGGATATATTGAAGTCGATTTAAATATACAGATTAGTGCGTTGGCTAAGAAATCGAAAGAATTATAATTAAACCTTGTGCTAGGACGATTTATTCAAATATTTGAATTTGAATTCGGTGGGTGTGGATGTTTTTCTTTCATTTATCAAATTATTATTATAACTAATATAACTGTAACTAAGTGATAAGTGAGTGTGCCGTGATTAGTAAATTATATTTGTTTGAATAGCATTCAAATGGAAATAATTGGGTTAATAGAAAGTATACAGTATGTATCTATATATGATGACTATAAAAATATAAAAATTCATATATTGTACATATAGCCTCATAGGTATTAGGTACCGATTTGTATGGTAATAAATGTAATATCATATTAATACGCAAAACTATACAAAATTCGAACTTTCTATGTAGACGTATATTATATTATTATGTTAATAAAATAATAATATGAATTTGTTATATACTTAAAGAATATAATTTTGTTCGGTGGGCGACAATAACGTACACTGTCCTATAAGAGGACTGGACCTTGCAGATTCATTCACTCGAAAACACGAAATATATAATTTAGTATTTAATAATGTTCAAATTTGCAATATCACAATAATATAAGTGGGTAGTCCGGCAGTGACGTATTTATGAGAAGTATAAGGAAATGTCGAAAATATGTTTCTCTCGTCCCTTTGGCTTTTTATTTTACTATTTTATTTTCTTATACTTGTAGTATAATATAAGAGTATCTTTTCGTGTATATTGATAACAATTTTATGGGAATTATGGTAACACTAACACGTATTAATGTTTAATTTATAAGGTATTTTTAATTTTAATGGAAGTAGAAAGAAGAAAAAAGATAGAACTATATTATATGGGTTACTCTTAGCCTGCCAGGAGCGGACTGGGAGGTATGCGGTCTTGTATTTTACAATGATAAATTAATAAACTATATGTATAATAAGTAGTAATATTGTTCAGCAGTTCAGCGGCCCCAGGCCAACATGTTGAACCAGACCAGTGTTTTAAGTTACAATCTATGGCACACTAGCACCACGATTAACTAAGTAACTACATAACTATAAATTATTAAATTAGCTTATCATGACTAGCAAAGCCTGGCCATCCACTCTTGGTTTTACGCCTAGTATATATCTCTCTAAAAATGATTAATTTTCATTGTCTGACAAAGCCGATGATAAAAAAACAAAAACACGGGTTATATTGTATAAAACTAAAGGAATTATAAATATGGGCATACTTATCGAATTATTTTTTGAACTTCTATAGAAATAATATATTTTATAAACAATGCAAATTTCGTACGCGGCTTTGTTTTTCTTCCCGTGTAAATATTATCCGCATTAAATAATAATTTACTGCGCGGTATCGTCGATAATAATTTAATAATAATTAGAGAGCCCCGAGAGCATTTGATTATTAAGAAAGCTCTTTAAAACAATAAATATCGTAACCAAATATCACTTGCATGAGTACCACGGTTATTATTTTTGTTGATGTATCGCTGAAAGTCGTATACGTTTTTTTTTTTTCAATTTTATCGTAGTGGGCGCCGAATAAATGGGCGGCAAAATAATATATATATGCATACAACATACACACATAATAATATAATTAACTCGGTCCGGACGACATTTCGGCCGACGCGATGGGTCGTCGGTGTCTTGGCGGCTCGTGTGGGGGGGGAGTGGCAGAGACGGGTCTACCGCGACTACCAAACGGCGTCTACGCCGCGCGCCTGGTGGGAGTGCGTGAGGAGGTGTGGCGGCGGATCGAGTCCGAGTGGCGGCGAGTGGCGACGGCAGCGCAGTGCTGCTGCTGGCGCTGCTGAACCGTCTGCCTAACCGCACACAGCCGCAGTAGAATTGTGTTTATTTTAAGAAGTCGACGTCGTTTCCTATAAATGGTTATTTCGCTGGTCCATTGACAGTGGTAGTGTTGTGCTCGTGTTGCTGCGTGCGCCCGCTTTTTTGCACCTTTGTGCGCCGCACCGCCCCTACCCACCACACCACCGCCCGCGCGACAGTCGCGTTTGTGCGTGTGTTATTGGCGCTCGCGCCAGATAGATAGGTACCTATCCACGTCCCGTCGGCGTACGAGTTTCGTAAGGGTTTTGAATTTTTTTTTTCGAATTTTCTGCCGCCAAAATGCCGGTGTTTCACACGAAAACCATCGAGAGCATATTGGAGCCCGTTGCCCAACAGGTAATTTTTAATTTTTTAACGTACCCGTTCCAAGTGTTATAGGTGTATATTAGGCTATACGATATGATTTGACGCATAACACCTATACTTACGTATACTATCGTTATTGTATCACGTCTGACGTGTGTAGGCATGTGTAGGTAGACTGCGTGTAATTTAGGCTTTGTAAATATCGAGCTCGGACCTTTAGGACGACCATCTGCTGCTGCGACCGCCGCCGTCGCTCTTGCCCAATGCCAACAACACTCCTCGCATAATCGTTGTCCTACTATATCTATATTTTATTGTCGTGTACGTAGAATATAATCGAATGTTATTGTGCTTGTGTGTGTGTGTGTGTTACACTTGTCACTTTTCTCGTCAGCGAGCTTGACCCAATTTATAATATTATATTGTAATAATGAAAAATTATGTTTATTTATATATATGTTTATATAATACATATAGATACCTACTTCATTATTATTACTATTATATTTTTTCCTTTTGATCTGATCTCAAGGATTTTTCATGTATAATGTATGATGGACTCCTGCCAATGTGCCTTCAATAATTAATGTTTCCATCATGTTCATATCATGTTTGTTTGCAATGTTTTACATGATGATTGATTTATAACGACCGTCATGTATGTTCATTGGCTTTTGCTACTGTAGTACATTGTTGTAAGCTCTTTGATTACTGAACGTTGACCATTTCGAGTTTCCTAGTTTGCCTGAGAGAGTCTTCTAGTTATCCTTGATATTCTTTTTATTATTTTAGTACATTTTTGTAAATTGACAAGGTGAACAATTTTATACGGTATTTCTAATAGTCAGATGAATAGATGATAGATAATATTCAATGACAATTTGGTGTAGTTTAATAAGTTTTATTGTAAACTGTGTAGATTATTAATTATTAAACATAATATTATTTAGAAAACTATTTACAACAATCAAAACTACATGGTTTTATATTGAGGAATTTGTTTTATCTTTTTAATGTTGATAAAAATTCAAGAAATGTATTATTTAATAAAGTAGTAAAGTACAGTTAATGTTAATATCATTTTTTTAAAGTACCTATAGGTAGTTTTGATAAGGGCATGAGTCATGTGACATTGAAGTCACATAGATAAATTATGGGTACCTTACCTGTAAACAATTCAAATTTCAAATACAGAATGCATTCATATTAATTCTTTCTTGGTATGATAAAAGATTATGAAAAAACTTGAGTAGTATGATAATCTTTTAAAATTGGAAATTATATTTTTATGTTTACATTGAGTAATTGAAATAAAATACCAAATGTATTTCCTTGTACTAATAATCAATTAAAAGAATAGCTTCAATACCTTAAATACCATTAAATTTTTAAAATTATTATTTTAATAAAAAATTTAATACTCACAACTCTATAAGTTACTTTTAATATTTATTAAAAAATATTTTTTTTTGTTACTATCAGAATATTCTTTTTATTTAAAAGTTAAATTAACAAATAATTTAATAATTTAGTGAAAAATATATCTTATACAATTTTTGGATTTAGTTAGGAATATACTGCCATATAATATTATTTAGTGTCTATTATGATAAATAAAATCCCTAAAATATTATTAATATATTAGGTATAATAATGAAAGATATAGATAAATAAATAGATATCCAATAATGAAATGCATAAAATAAATTATTTTAACTTATTACATTTATTATTTATGTTAATTATTACTATAAGTATAATGCAGTTTGATGATTTATAATCCATATTTATATCCATATATACCATATTATAGTAATTAATAACAAGAATATTTAAGAGGCAGGTTTGTAGCAAAAATAAATATAAAAAAATCCAAGTTTATTAAAAATGTTGTCTTATTGATAAATTTGGGTTCTTAATATATTAATGAATCAATAAATAGTTGGATCGAATTGATAGTTACCTATATATTACTTGTTTGATACTTTTAAAAGTTATTTTGTAAAGAGTTAGGTATAATATGAATTTTCAAAATTTAAATACTTATCTACTTTATTACTTAATAATTAATTTCCTTAACATGTTTATTGTATTAAACATTATAATAATTATATTTATCAATAATATCAAAACTAAAAATTTATATTGGATGTTATTATTCTGACAAATTTTCACAATTAATTTATTATTTGTCATATTTTTATAATTTTTTGTTAGCTTAAAATTATATTTAGTTTAAATTACATGATATATAAATATTTTAGTTATAATTTATATTTATCTATATATATATAATAAGATATTTGTAAAAAATGTGATTCTTCTGGTAATATGTTTTTCAAAACAGGATGTATTTCAAACTCAGGTTTCTTGTATATATTTATATTTCTTTGACTAAAAGAACCCAAGAGAGATGTATATTAAAATAATTTAGTTTACCCTTTAACTACTCTATTTTTATAACTAATGTAGTCTTACAGTTGAGACAAAACATTACTATTTTTAGAGTAGAACATGATACATATGGATTCCAAATGACTCTTTAACACTCAATATTTTTAAATGACTAGTTACTTACTAGTTACTGTTTACTAGATTTACAGTGTATTAATAGTTTATTATTTGAAAGTGCATTGTAATATTTCATTGTATTTTTATAATAACACTTGTAATAATATATGTCGTAAACATTTTTTAAATATTATTAATATAATAATAATATCTATTTATTAAATTTATAGGTATCCAGATTGGTTATTTTACATGAAGATGCTGAAGATGGAAGTGCAATGCCAGACTTGGAAAAGCCGGTTCAAGCTGTTAGTCGTGCAGTTATGAACCTTATCAAAGTTGGAAAAGAAACTATAAACAGTAGTGATGATCCAATACTTAAACAAGATCTTCCTTCAGCCCTTTATCGAGTTGAAGGGGCATCTCGTTTACTCGAAGAAGCTTCAGCTATGTTAAAACAAGATCCTTATAGTGGACCAGCTCGGAGAAAACTGATAGAAGGATCTAGAGGAATTTTGCAAGGAACATCATCATTGCTGTTGTGTTTTGATGAATCTGAAGTTAGAAAAATCATTAGAGAGTGTAAAAAAGTTTTAGATTATTTAGCTGTTGCCGAAGTTATTGAAAGTATGGAAGACTTAGTGCAGTTTCTTAAAGACTTAAGTCCATGTTTAAGTAAAGTAAGTTTATTAATTATTATTTCCTTTAAATAATATTGAACTAATTAAAATTTCTTTTATATTTCTAGGTTTCTCGAGAAGTAGGAGCTCGTGAAAAAGAACTTACTCATCAAGTTCATCGAGATATACTTATTCGTTGTCTTGATCAAGTGAAGACATTAGCTCCAATACTTATATGTAGCATGAAAATTTATATTCATATTCTTTCAGAAGGTAGTAAAATCAAAAAATTATTATAATTTAAAATACTTTTTTTATTATTTTTTACATTTTATTAACTAAATATTAATTTTAGGTGGTAAGGGTGCCGCTGAGGCAGCTGAGAATAGAGATTATCTTACTAGCCGAATGACAGGAGAGTTATTAGAAATAATAAGAGTATTACAGTTGACCACTTATGATGAAGATGAATGGGAAGCCGATAACATAACTGTAATGAGAAAAGCTCTTAATGTAATCGAAGGTAAAGTCCATACAGCCCATGATTGGTTACAAGTAAGTTTTAAATAATATAAAGTTTTAGCTAATATTTTAAATTAAATTGTTTTCTAGGAACCATTATCAATGCCTGGTGGTCTGGGTGAAAAGTCCATTCGCCATTTACTCGAACAATCTCATTTAATATCAGAGCGCTGTTCACCTAAAGTTCGAGAGCCAATACAGAAATTGTGTTCAGAAATCAACACTATGACTGATGCTCTTTGTGAACTGAGACATGATGGAAAAGGCGCTACTGCTCAAGCAGAAAGTTTATCGCGTAGCATTGATGAAAGAATTGGAGAGTTAGTGAAACTAGTTACACGTGCAGTTAATGACACAGAGAGAAGTGGAGTTGCTGCTAAGGGACAGCAAGTGGCTCATACACTTGGCGGACAATTAGATCAAGCTAGACAATGGTTGTTACATCCAGAACGAAATGATAATGGCTTGGGGCAAAGAGCTATTTCGTTGATAATTGATGAAGCACATAGGGTAAAATAGAGAAAATTTAATACCTTTTGTTTATGTCATGTTATTAGTATTCATTATTCAATATATGAAATATCTTAGGTGGCTGATGGACTTCCTGGTGTTCAAAGAGCAGAGATATTGAATCTCTGTGATGAGGTTGATACCTTATCTCGACAATTAAATGATTTATGTCGCCGTGGTGAAGGTAACTCCCCTCAAGCGCAACAAATAGCCAGGTAATCATCAATAAATTGTCTTTTTTGTATATTATATTATAAGCTTATAACTGTAATGCTATGATTTCTAGAAAATTATCTCACAAGTTAGATGAATTGAAAAAAATGATACAAGATGCAGTGGTCAGTCGTGTTGTGGAAGATTTTGTTGACATAAATACACCTTTAAAACAATTTACAGATGCAGTGCATGTACCAAAAGGTAAGCTTACATAATATACAATATTTGTTATGTTTGTTTTATTTAATATATGGCAAATTTTATTTTTACTTTGTTAAGGAACTCCTGGTAGAGAGGCAAACTTTGCTGATCGAGCAACTAGGTTATCTGACTGGTCAAAACGCTGCAGGTCGAACTGGACGACTCGTAGCTGCGACCGGTAGTGGTGGAAAAAAGTTGTCTGAAGCTCTAAATCAAGCTGCCACACAACTTGAATCTCTTGGACCTCAGTTAATAAATGGTGGACAAATCCGATCACAATACTCTGATAATAAAGTAGCCGGAGAGCATTTTGACAATTTGTGTTCTCAGTATGCCGATACAGCTACACACATAAGAAATCTTTGTGATGAGGCTACAGATTCAGCAACTTTTATTCGATTATCTGGTTAGTATAAAATTGTATAATTATTTGGTATGAAATTTTTGTTTCAGCTCTCCTTTATACTAATATTTAATTACTTAATTTTTATTTATAGAGGACCAGATGCGTAAACATGCAAAACTGTGTGAGGATGCTATTGCCAGACACGATCCCAATAAAATGGTAGAACATACGACAGCTATTGCTCGTCTAGGAAACAGAGTATATCAAGTTGCCAAGCAAGAAGCTGACAATTCTGAAGATCCTGTGTTCCACGCAACATTAAATAGAGCAGCAGATATATTACAAGCTGCTGTGGCAAGAATGGTCCAAGATGCTAAGCCAGTAGCATTAAATACCAATAATGATCAAGCTATTAAACGTTGGAGAGAATCTAATAATGTATTGTTGGATGCGGTTCGTGGTGTGCGTGGAGCTATCACTGTTGTACCAGACCTGTATGAATTGTCTATTGAGCCTGAAATAGCTCCACCTCGTCCACCGTTACCTGGTGAACAGGCACCTCCACCAAGACCACCATTACCTGCTGAAACTGATGATGAAGATGAAATGTTCAAGCATGCACCATTACCTAATCAACCTATTATGGCTGCAGCTCATGGACTTCATCAAGAAGTGAGACAATGGTCAAGTAAAGATAACAAGATCATTGCTGCTGCAAAGAAAATGGCACTTTTGATGGGCAGATTATCCCAATTGGTTCGCGGACAAACTGGTACCAAACGTGATCTTATTGCTTGTGCTAAGGCAATTGCCGAAGCTTCTGAAGAAGTAACACGTTTAGCCAAAGAATTGGCTAGAGAGTGCACTGATAAGAGAATGAGAACTGTAAGTTTATTTTTAAAAATAATAACAACTTAGTAATTTCTTTCTAAGTTATAATAATATTAAATTTAATTTAAATTTTCAGAACTTGCTGCAAGTGTGTGAACGTATACCGACTATTGGTACTCAATTGAAGATTTTATCCACAGTAAAAGCAACTATGTTGGGTGCCCATGGTTCAGAAGAAGATCAAGAAGCTACTGACATGTTGGTAGGTAATGCACAAAACTTGATGCAGTCTGTTAAAGAAACCGTAAGAGCAGCTGAAGCAGCTTCAATTAAAATAAGAACTGACACTGGTATACGGTTATGTTGGGTCAGACGTCAACCATGGTATCATTATTAATAACTTCCATTTGCCTCCAATACCATGGCCATAATTAGGTGTTCAATATTATTTAAGTATTTATAAGCTATAACAAAGTAATTGGTATAAATCACTTTGGGCACAATGTGTGATAGGTTGTAGTCTCTGGCTCATTGGCAGTACTATAATTCATTTACATTAAAAAAAGTCTTTGAATTTGTGGTTTAGGAATAAATAGATAAAATAAATAATACAAATTTGGAAAATTTATTTTCTATATTTCGGCAATTAAATCATTCCAACGGGTCGACATGTGCCTTATATTTATATTGATTTGCGGTGCTTAGAGTTGTATTTAATATTAAACATACTTATTTGGTTTAAGAGTGTTAAATCAAATTTAAATAATAATTAATAATCGAGCTTTAACTTTTATTGTTGAGTTACCTATATATATATATAGACGCTTCAATCATCAAATGAGACAATTTCACAACGAATTAATATCTTTTTAATTACATATTATGTTGTTATTTTAAATGCCTCTAAATAATTTTATATAGGGTAATTTAAAGAGGCTTTTATAATTTTGTTATTCTGCATTGATAATGTGCATAAATAGAAATCAAAGATTGTTAGAAAAATATTTTTCATACAAACATATTTTAGAATATTTATATATTATATTGTTATTTGTTTTTATTATGAATTTATGTTTATAATTGCAACAATGTTCTTCTAGATGTTCTGTTGTAAAGGTATTCAGTGCTTCCATTTTATAATATCTGGTTTTTACTTTAAAATGTTTGTAACGAAACAATTTTATTAAGTCGTTAATATAGTTGTTATTTTAATTTACAAAAACTACCGAGCCACTTACATGTTAAGATTTGTATCTATAATAATTGTTAATAATACTATGTTCCAATTGTATTATTTTTATACTTATAATAATGTATCAAATGTGTATGATTTATTTTTTTTATGTTCTTTTAAATGTATAAATATTAAATACACATAGTATATCAATGATATTACAAAATAATAACATTCACATCCATAATATAAGACTTAAGAAAATTAGTTTAAGACAGTAAAAAAATATTGATGTTAAACAAAACTTGTGTGGCTCGGAATGTAAATTTTTTAGTGCCATTTCATAGCCGTCACAATTGTGTTTTCCATGCATTATTTTTTCTATTTTAAGTTAGTATTGACTTTTATGCTGCTTGTAATAGTATGTTTATTTTTAAAAAATCACTATTTGAAAATAGTAAATGTTTGTCAGTAAATATTCTATTTTATTGTTGTGTACAATATGAATTTTGTTTTGGATACAATGTATTGCTGAATATGAAAACAGAATCGCCATCATATAAAATGTATAAAATATATGATTTATTTATTTTTTTTCTTGTATACTCTTATCACATATTAGTTTTTTAAATATCATTAACTGTAATTTAATATTGTATTTATTTGTATTTAACTTCTTTCTTGAGTTTTATTATTTTATTTTTATTTATTTTTCATACAACATTGTCTCATTAAAAAATGACTAACATCGAAAAAAAATGCTGTAACCTGGTTTTTAACTAGGCTAGCGCTAAATTCTTTAAAAGAATCAATTTTAACTTGCCGTTAATAAACAATGTTGTGTTCAGTTCCTAACTTTCTAGTTTTTCAACGCGTTAACTAAAACTATTATACTAGCATATTTACCCCCTTTTTTTTTGGTATATTTTATTTTACTCATAAGCGACTCATACACAAAATATTGTATTAATATAGTTGGTGCTAATAAACTATTACCATTATTCAGGATGTGTTTTATCATACCAATGTTAATATTTTTAATATTTATAAACTTGTATTATTTACCTTTTACCTAGTCAACCTGTATTTTAGTAATTCCTTAAAATTTTAAAATTATTTAGTTATTATAACAAAAATTTATATTTTATAAAAGATTTTGAATTTTTATAAAATATTAAGGTTAAAAGAAATGTAATTTGATTTTAGATTTTCTAAAATGGAAATGTATTGACAAAAAATAATTATTCCGAGCATAACAATCTTCAGTTATCAGATCTATACAGTGTGACTCTACTAACTCTTTTATCAAACAACACTCATTATTTCAAAATCTATGTTTTTCAAAATATTTTATAAGTTTTTACTTTATTTTAATGCTAACATAAATTTTTAATTTTATACACAAATATCGAAATCACGACGAGTTATTTATGAGATAATTAGTATGTTACTGTTATAAGTGTTTAGTGAGCGGAGTTTTGATGTATGGGATATCTCGCAAAATGTTGGTCTACTACTTCGCTTACCTAAACTTTAAATACTTATAACTTATAAATTATTCATCCGAATTTAAATTTATGTGAATTCAAATTCCAAAAATATTTTGCTTCAAAAAATGAATGAAAAAAGTAAAAATTAAAAAAAATATACTTTTATACATTTTAAGCAAGTTATGAGTGTTTAATATATAATAATATTCAAATGTTCATTAATCTAAATTTAAAATACCATACAAATCCTACGTACAAAAATATATAATGCTCTTATAATTAAGTTTGATTATGGGTCAATTCACCCTTATATTAGATATACGACACAAATCGGTTTTACTGAATTTAGCTTTGCTATATTGTATGTTTGTATAATTGAATCAATTATTGAGGCAACACATTATTGTGTAGCTATGTAAACGTATTGCTTATTACTAATAACTAATAGTTTATTAGTAATAAACTTAAAATTAATAAGCAATGAAGAGTATCACGTTAGATTTTTTTAAATGTATCAAAATTGTTGATTTGTGTTAGAATGTTTGGTTGACATACGAATTTAAATCATTTCTAATTTACGCAATTTGAGGAAGGAGGATACTCTCTTCTCTCTCAGATTTACAATGTTTATAGTATATAATTTAAATGCAACCACGCAGGACCACTACAAGCCTTGCAGTACAAGGGATGGTGGCAGGTGGTTGGACCTGTAGGAGTATTTACAAGTTAATCATTGATTACCTAGATGAGATTACCTGTATGTGACTCTCGTAACGCTTGTATTGGGTTATACACCTATTATTTAGCCCTTAGGCTAGATTTGATCAATATTGTGCAACTGCAGCAATACACTGCGTGTTAAGCCCTGAATTCAGATTCAAATCATTTAAATTATAGGTATATTAATACTAATTATTAACTTTTAAGAATTTATGGTAAATTTTATTATTGAAAGCATAGTATAGGGCCAGGAAAAATATTTAGTCCATGGGTCCAAAATCTTATGTGGTAGGCCTGTGAATATGAAACTTATATCCCTTTATAGCTTGGTGTATTATTAATACTGTTTATGCGTACTGGCTACTATAATGGATTGCCTGGCTACGTGCCTGAATTATTATTGCACTATGTTTTTTTGTATATACCTTTTAATTATTATATGCTTTTACACTTCAAAGGTGATTTCATAAATGGCAATCAGTACCCGTTAGAGTGCACCGTCCGGAATCTTTTCGTGTAAATGAGCCTTTTTTTTAAAAATAATTGTAATCATAATATTCAAAGAGTCTCATTGGCTAAAATAAAATGAAAACTCGCCATAGTACATATAAATGACTAATAAAGTTCACTAAACAGTTTCACAGGGCATTATAAAAATAATAAGTTAAATTTAGAAAAATCTTTATTTCATATAAGTACTTAATACATGTACATCATTAATCATAATTACGTATTAGACTATGACGGTTATTTACTCTTAGATCCGGTAGACTACAGACTAATAGATAATCGTCATCTATACCTATTACCTTTTCAAAACCTTCTATGTAACGGGATAGTCGAATTGCACTTGCGTTAAAAACAAATAATGTTTAAACCGCAGTCGTTTGAGAAAGGGGTTCCAACAAAATATTTGAAAAATAAACTTAATGTTAAACGTTATACTTATCTTTCTTACGAACGTATAACGTAGGTATTTAATAGCGTATTATTTGTACGTGAATAGGAACCAAAAAATAAATAAAAATTGAAAAATATATTAACTTATATGCTCAAAAATCAATCAACAGGTCTTTTTAATAATTTAGTTTATTATAATTAATTCAAAAAATAATTGACAAGTTTTAGAACGCTTTATAAAAAATTATGTCACATTTTATAACATAATTATATAAATTTATAAATTATTTTTTAATTATGCAAATGATTAAAATCATTGTCACTTTTAAAGTTTAAGCCTGTAAGCGGGAAAGAAAATAAGCGTTTTTTCAAAACGTTGAACTTTTTCAAGTGCGTGATATTTGAAACGCCTTTTCCAAATCCGAGTGCAGTTCGACTATTATCTGCTTTTAACCCAAGTGAAATTCGACCATAATCCTGCGATGTGGTACCTAGTTATTTACCGAAATATCCGAATTAGTTTTATAGCGTCCGAATGGGTTACCGGGTTGTTATAAAAGGTGTATTCAAATTGGCTCCTAAATTTTAAAAGTAATTTTAATTTCTTTTTTTACGAATTAACACAAACCTAGTACTGCCTATATTTAGTACCCAGGGGCGGTCAACCATTTCACACATTATTTTTATTCTAAAATTATTTTATTATTCGTATTATATATATGTATTATGTACCCGTGTCTGTTGGTGGGTACATAATATTATTATACGACGATTTGAACCATAACCGAATCGTAACGCGTTGTATTTCTCATTTTTTTTATTATTAAAAAAGAAATCAAATCAAATTTACTGCTGTAAGGTTACTTCTATATAGGCGTGTATACGTGCATCTCAAAATATTATTACGTGCGACTATATATAACACACGCCGTCTATACCACTGCACGTATATAGTTATATGGGTGCCTCCGTCATACGCCGTATGCCCAGTCGATATACAACCGTCATAATGTACAATGATGATACGCCCGCGTCTGCAGCCCCCCCCCCCCCGTACAGCGACAGTGGTATTGGTTGTGACGACAATATAATAATGTAATAATTGGCTTCGGCCGGCGCGGGAGTAAAGGTGTGAGAACGAGAGTCGAGAGCGTCGAGACTCGGCCGGCGGTACAAATATCCGTCACCGTAGCGAGTACCACGTCTGTATTATACGCGCGTAGATATATAATATTGTACAGACGTACGACAGCGTACTACGTGCTGCGATATAATTGCAGGCGGGCTGTCGCGCGTACGGACATAAATTTACAATTATTTGTTAAACAGAGACGCTGTACAACGTTATTGCGCGTGCGACGTACAGCGTACTACACCGCTGACACGCCGCATGTATGTGTACAATAGGTACGGTCTACACGGCAGTGTATCACACAGAATAATTGCAATTATTTATTTGAATTTCTCTCGTCGAAAAGAAATCCGATCGGCGGCGGCGACAATTTACTGTCGCCTGTCGGAATATAACGCGGCGCATAATATATTATATTATATACCTATTATTATACCTACACATAAATAGCCAACATTATGTTTCACCGTATAATAATATATATATATATAGCGTAGGCAATTACCAATTTAGTCATACCGTTGGTTGTAGAATACCTATGGAAGGTAGAGGTATACATATCACACACTATATAGTCTATTGGTCGGAATATGTTATTGCGATTGCGAATTCGTTTTCCAATGATATATACGTACGCCATATAATAATTCATTAATCATAATACTATGCCTATAGGAAGGTACCTATGTACAAGGTTTGCATGCAGTGTGCATACCGCGCGGTTATCGCATACGCCGAGAAAACTGGCGCAAACTGATCCGCGTGCGTGAATAAGTTCAAAACAACACTGCTGTAAGCTGTAGTATAATATAATGAGCTTAACGCATTAAAAATCGAATGTGTGTTTGCACAATAAACTAAGATATTTGTAATGATTAATTATGCATTACGAGTTATTGGTAGATAAGTACAATTGTTAAATGACAATATACAACGACAATAGTATACCAGCTATACGATGCTATTGTACGCCGTTTAAGTATATAATAGGCGTAATATTCTATTAACAAGGCTCATATGTAATTAATTAAAAATCTATACCTACGTTATACCAATACTACAATACTATACGCGCAAGGCTGTATTTTTTAAAACCGTTTTTTGTATGAGGAGGAGTGAGGGGACCTTGTTTCGTTCGTACATTCGTCGTGCGAAGACTGAATAATGTATCACATTGTACAATAACAATATTATATCAAAAACTTTAATTATCAATAAACTATAGATAATATACTAATATTTGTTGATTATTCCTGAATTGTGAGTATAATCAGTATGAAAATTGGATAAATAATAGTAATAAGTACTATTGCCAATGATTGGATATTTGTTTATTAACGTTAAAAGGCACGTTTAAGAAAAACATGATAATGTTTCTTTATATTGTTATAAAGAATAATGTGGGTAAGATGGGACATTTTGCACTTTTTAAGAAATTCGGTTCATAAATGTATACATTTATTTTAAGATATTCATGCGAAATACGAAGAAAAATATTTAAACGCAGTGTACTAATGTTTTATTTGTTGAATGGCATATAAATATAGTACTTATATTGAATTATCATTAAATAAATGAAAAATTCTGTACACCGATTACTATTAATAGCTAACAGTTATTTTTAAAATTAATTACGAATATGAAATTCATTTACTCATAAAACACGAGTGACAAAAAAAAAATTTCATGTCAATAGTTTATTTTTTTTTTGTTTGGGACGTGGCGGGGATGGCCAAAAATCTTAGTTAAGCACCATTAACCTCGTTTTCCTAGTCGCACTACCTATACGTTGTATAGCAACACACTTCACGCGGAAAAATAAAACATTTGGCGTGTTGTTCGATCATCATATAGTCGAAGATTAAACTTTGCTCAATTGATTCGCTATTGTATAAAAGTTTTCGTACAGAGAGTTGAATGCTCTCGCGCGTTTTATATAATTGCGGGTTACCTGCCTGCTGACTGTTTTATTTTTTTAGCCCCATCTAAACCATTAACGCTTGGGAAAACTTTACGAATTGCCCGAAAACATCGTATAGCGATGTACATAACGTAGGCAAGTCGTTGTAGGAACTTTTTTCGATTACATTTAAAAACAATTGTTATTGATTTTATATTATATGGCTTTATATTATCAGTGTTGCAACTACTGTATATAATATAGCTGCAAGGGTGGGACTCAAATGTTTATATCGAACTCTCAGACTTTACTATAAACATTTAAAAAAATATATAATATAACACATTAAATCGTCCAATAGTTTTTTGTTGATAAAAACAAATCGAGTCAATCTCAACCGCTTTTCTGACCAGACATCTCATTACCAAGATGTCAATAGGTATTAGGTAAGTATATGCACTGTATAGTATACACTGACAAAGACAAAAATGATTTGATAAAATTATTCATCACACATTTTTGTTCTCTTGCCGAGTCGCAACACAGTGGTAGTTGTGTGGAGGTGGATTCAATCAAGTCAAACATAAACTAATAATTATGTAACATTTTTTGATTTTTTTGTATAGTAAAGTAATTAATATAATTTTGTAGTTAGCGCTATGTTTGTTGTTGAGTCAATTTTCGTATAAACACGGGTAGGAGATCTGCGCAGATTTAGCGTAGCTGTATTATTTTGGTTAGTAGCTGTCTAGCTGCTTTGGAGTCACTGCATCCAGACCAATGATACACTATTTACCCGAAAAATGTGTCTGTCTTTCTCAAATCATCATCGGTAACGATTAAGTAATCGAATATCAGCGACATATTATATATGTTTTCGACAAATACAATTTTGGTTCGGATGCGGATTTAGAGGTGTGGCTTTCGGATTTTCAATAAGACCCGAACGTGTCTGCAAACGATTATAAAATACATATTATATACTTAGTACTTACACTTTATACAATAAAAGTGCTGGACGGTATGTATATACAACATCCGTTTAGGTATTGAACGCCGCCGATTTCAAACGATGCTAGACCGTCTTCAAAACGTGCGCTGTCAGAGTGTACGATAAGCGATAAGCCGCCGTTATATACTACGGACTACGGCGTTTGTTCCTTTGTATACACACGCGAATCGCGGTACATGCGAAACATTCGCTCTATAGATGTCGTTACAACCGATAGAACAACTCAAAACTAAATACCGGCCGTGTTGGAAAATAAAAAAAAATATAATATTGGGTTTAGTCGTTTATATAGATATATAAGCAGCAATAATATATTAAATATTATTTAATTATTATGAATATGTTATATTTAAAAAGTCGAAATATTGATAGAATAATATTCTACATGTGTATTACATATACTATACAATATACGTTATGTGTATACTGTATATATTACATTTATTTTCTACTTTGGAGTCATAAACTGGGTAAAACTGTTGTCTTTAACAATGCAACCACTCGAGTAACTATGTTTAACATAATAATTATTGCATACTTTACATACCTCCACAAAGATACTACGTAAACGGAAAACGTATAAATAATGTATATATATATATATATAGTCGAACATTGCAGGTATCATACCTACTGAACGATTATTATAATATACATAACGTTACAAATCACCATATATATTATTACGCCCACTACTGCAAAAATATAGTTTCCCGTTAAAAATGAAAATATTCTATTAGTTCGAGTAAACGTATGTTTTATTCACACACGCAGAATGCAAATGTATAGTACCTATATAATATTATGCTTAATGTTTAAACGCATTTAGACGAGAAGTTGTTTTAAAATGGACGTCGATACATAATGTATTATAAGCAAATAATAAGGTTAAGTTTTCAATAATGTTACCCGAGTTTTTAGCACTATTCCATTTCACGATAAATACGTATGATAGTTGTATAAAACCACCGTAGAAGAAAGTGTAAGATTAGATGTTTATCCGTTGTTTGGTAGGTAGTCGGCGCAATAGCGTATAAAATTTGTAACAATCCGTGTATAATACGCATCACATAAATTCATGTATATTTTCAGTAGATATGTAGGTATAAGTGCAAATTAAGTGATTGTCTTAAACAGTGTAGGTACCTATTCTAAATTATCTCAGTCATGTTTTTATGTAGTAGTTTGAATTTAAAGTATACTATTGTTACTTGTCTATTAATATATCAATACTTAAACAAACGTCACTTTTTGAAAAAAAATATATTTCTTAGGTTTTTGTATTTTATTTTATTTTATTATTTTTTTTTTTTCATGAATATACCCTTAACTTTAATTCTACATACGATTAATTTTAGTTTATAAATTTCAACATCAATTTAAACAAACAGTTTTTTTATTAATGAGAATTCTCGGTTCGGATGAGTGGAGTAGGGCACCAAACGTTTCGAGTGGTACGTCTTTATTTTCATTTAATCTCTTTCATCTAAACTTTAAATGATGTATAATAATAACTCATGTGCAAACATTAACGCACATTGTACAGAATATGCTTTCAAGAAACTATTTTCAATATTATATTTTATATGTCGACATATTCATAATTATATTCTAATTCATATTATGAAATTAAAAGTTGAAGTTGTAATTAAAATATATGTATATGTATATTTCAAAAAAAACCTCTTTTGCTTAATATAATTTCCATTCATGTCTCATGATCATGTATGGCGAACACACGAGTAATAAACTGCATAATATACGTACTGCAATCGGGTATTTATCGTTTCCTGTTTTTATTATTATTTTTATTTACGTTTTACGACATGTGTTGCTTTTCGTGCGCGCCACCGCGGGTCGCTCTTGTATTGTATAATTGATGATATTGCGAACAACCCATCAAAACCCTGCGTGCATTGGTAATCCGCACGTAAATCATTTTTACCTGTTTATATTTCTTTCCGTATTATGTACAGGTTTATTTTTTTAACAGTTAACACTCATTGGCTCATTATCTCGAAAAGTATGAATTTTATCAAAAATATAATTTTGTATAATTTCTTCAAATTATTATGAATGAAAAATATTTCCAAAAACATTCATTCTTTTCGACACACCAAATATGATTGTAGTTTACCTTTAAAAGTATTTTACCTTATGTGAATTGTATTAATTTTAAGTCGTAAATAAATCGTAGTGAATTATAGCTGAGCTCAGTAGTTTACGTATAGCTAGTATTAGTATATATTATTTACATCGTCTCAATAAATCATAATTGATTGGAATTAAAATGTTTTATTATACCGCTAGTAAATAATTCGATAGCCCCTCGGCACTTAACTGACATATCGTTTCGATTTGTTTTAAGTATACATTGAATTTAAGGCGAGTTACTTCTAAACCGTTGCATATCACCACCACGCGAGTCTAAACGAGTCTCTAGAAAAGCTGCCCAAAGCCGATTCACATAATTAATTTTTCATTTTTATCTATATAAAACGTAGTATAAGTATTATAAAAAAATATATTCGTAATGCACTCGAGAGGAGCTGAAACACTTCCGCGGCATGACGACGCTGTCCACTCGATGGTGGTATAATACAATGTATGAATTATTTAATATATTATTATTATACATTTACACGTGATTTCTAATTCGCTCTGGGCGTTTTGGCCTGAGGATTTACGTGAGTGCCATGGATGCAGTGGCCACAGATGATATATCGCGTGTACGGAACTTCCGAACGCTTCACGCCACTAAGCATCACGTCCGCCTATGGTAGCTGCTGCAGTTATGTAAAAGCATAAGATATGGGAAATTATATTTTATACACGAGAATGTACGAACTAAAACGATATATAGTGAGTAATTTATATCGTATTTTATTCTTTTGTGCAGCTGCAGCACACTATATTTATAAAGGTTAAACTTATAATACTCCCACCACGGCGGCACATGCACTGAGGTTCTTTCAGAGGCAGATTATACTAGTTGATTCGAAAAGTTTTAAGTTTTTTCTTTAATGTCTATTGTTGCCTATTGTATATTTATGTTATTGCCCTTATTTTTCTACTCTTATTCTGAAAATCATATTTACAACGTTATAACAATATTGTGTTTTACATTACGAACTCGATGTAGCACTGGTTTCGGAGGCAAAGACATTAATGATGTTATTTGTAACGCCGTGACAATTAGCGACTGATAAGGTGGAAATAAAATTAAAAAATAATACGTCGAATAGAGGTACTTACATTTAAATCCTCTTTAAACTAACAATCGATGATACATACTAAATCCCGAAAAAAATGATTGGTGATTGACGTGAATGTAAGTAACTCATAATACATTTTGTATATAACAGTAACTACTTATAATAGTAATAATAAATACGTGGTGGACCGCGGTAAGAACCAGATATAAGCGCAATAATTGTGTAAGCACGTCTCAAGTCTTACTGTTATTGATAATATTTATAATTGTGTCGTTATTGTTGTTGTTCCAATGAGTGTTAAATGTATCCGATGCACACGATACTTACGTAGCTTGGCGCCCTGCGGCTGATCGCCAAGACACAGTCATCGTGATGCGTATCTCTCATCCGTATATTACATTATGTACGTGGGTATATAAATAGTGATTATTATTAGAGTCGTCGTCGGGTTAAGGCTCGCACTTTCTCTACCCCGCGCCGGGCAATTGACTTTCTATACTATAAGAACCTAGTGACGTAATAGGTAGGTGCTTGTTGTTTTTCGTATTATTATTATTATTACATTCTTTCTCGTTTTAACGCACATCGTTTTAGCTATATGTACCGCCGCGCGGTGACTTCAAATCGTTTATATAGAAAATCTCCACTTATATATTGTGTATACATACTGCATATTGCATTTTGTATATTGCATTATTACTCTTTCTACTTGGATAACAAACCGAATTCGAAAAATAGGAATCGTTTTTACGTTACATTATCGGTTTAATAATAATAATATAGTAATCATAGTAAATAGATAATATTACCTAACGTTAAATCACCAATAACAATAATTTACGCGATTTCAATCTGAAAATCATAAAATACGATAGATATAATAATATATAATTTTACTTTTATGATCGAAATAAGTTAAATATAAGGTCAACTATAGAAATTAAAATATTATACAAGTATAATATTATTCTGAGGTAAATACTGTTCGATAACCTGTTGACGGTGCGTGTGTAAGATTATCCTGGTTATAAGTTTTCTTTTGCGTATACCTAAATATTATATATCCATATTTTTTCTGAAATTATTATGATTTTGCTAATTCTACAAGAAGAAACGAATAATGAATATTACGAATGTTTAAAACTTTATCGCAAGCTTCTGTTTTCATTTTCCAAAATCACAAGTCTATTTCCACGCTTTTCGGTTTCAAATATGTACATTATTATTTACTTTCGTGTTGTTAAAATTATAATTTATTACTATATTGTATATTATCTGTGGACAGAATTTTCTACGATGTTATTTTTTTCAGTGATACGTGCACAATTCCGGTAGAAAGAAAGCTCAGAACTACTCTGCTGGTAGGAAATGATAGTTATGTACGTAGTAGAGGATTGTACGGGCTCAAAATTCTTTTTCAACACTCTAATTTTTTGTTAACATAAAAAAGTTCAGTATAAATATACTTTTTAATTAGGTAAACATAGTGTTATAATTTATAAGTAGATAATAATAAATCTATTACTGTCACCATGGGAGCTTATTCAAGCGCAAAGTATATGATTAAAAAGTGTAGACTAAAACCAATAAAACCACCTATAAACTATTATATATTTCTATAAAAAATAAAAGTTATTGTTGATTGAGCTTTTATAATAATTTAATTAAGTACTTAAAAATTAAATTTGAAATGTGAAGTTTATACTTTTTAAGTGGTCCCATTCTAGAAATTATGTATTTTTCAGATTACATGTTATTCGCGTTAATATTGCACGAATTTACCATAATATATTTAATAAACATAATTTTACTATAAAATTTTGTTATTTTAGTTTTTAAAGTAGAAATACGTGGTATTTGAAAATCAGCTATTATATAAGAATATTTTGAAGATGATAGCTGGTAGGAAAGCAATTTAAGTACAATAGATTTTATAATACTGGGGATAATACAATTGAATTTTGTGATTTAATTCAATTATTAAGATACAATAAAGCAAATCAATTTTGGATTTTGGATACCTACATAATTTTATTAGTTGCATTGTGTAACAATACGTAGCACAAATTATGTTTTACTGGAGTATTACAGATGGAAGATCAACACCATTAAATGATAACTATCTTGAATAACAAATAGTTAAACATTTATAAACAGCCCGGATTTTATTTTGAAAAGTTCGGTGGTTTGGTGGTACTTTAAGGTCATTAGTTGATACAATATCGAGGTGCATAATCAAACAACAATTTTAAATTTCTCGGTCAAGATTGTTTTGTTACCTAGTCGGGTACGTAAATTTACTGTATCTTTAACACTGCAGGTTAATAGATCAATATAATTAATATAGTTATGACTCTTACCAAAATATGCTCTAGTGGTGTATTGTCCCGAAAATGCTTAATTTATTTGGGATAACAAATAAATGAATTTTTCAATCCGGTTTTAATTCAATTTGAACCTGAAATGTTTCAGTTTACATTTCTATGCATCGAATTCAATATCACAATAATAGCCTATTATAATAGATGCGTAAATGCGTGTAATAGCCAATAGGTATAGACAATAGACATAGGTATGTTCTAATATTTTAATATATATTATATAATGCTCAATTTTGAGAGTGTATGTGAGAGGGCGAAACTTATCTATTATTTTTATTTATCGAGAGCACATATAATACTTATTTTCATTAGAATTAGAAAATGGTATAGGTATATGTTCTTTTTAAAATATATTTTTTAGTATACATTATTTATGTAGTTTTTATTTCGCGAAATTGTGTTGAATAAGATATATCTAGATATTTATTTTTGGTATTCAACTTGATGAACTGTATGTCTGTATATAACTTATTATTATTATATTCACTTCCCTTCCCACAAGTTAGAAAGTTAGGTTGAATTCAATTATTTTAATTTTATTTACTTAGAATTCCCCTTCATATTTTTCCACTTCGAAAATTACTAATATATATATATATATATATATTATACATAAACATGGTTGTAACTTATAAAAGCCGAGTTTGGTAGTTATTTTCGTTATTGGCAAATGATAACACTCGATATTTCGGTATGATCTGTATGAAGTATAGACATACAAATCTAAAATATTACGCTGTTACCAATATTTGTATCATAATAAAGACTTAACCGAGCTAGTTGCCGCGGAAGACGACATCAACGTGTTTTTAATACATAGATTTTAATGGTCGACCATTTTAAAATTGTAATTACAATAATAGGTTATATACTCCTATATTATAATTTATAAGGAACGCGGATGATTGGACGGATATAGGACATACCGGATTTTATAGTAATATACGCTCTCGCGTTCCGAAAAGAGAAATGTTTTGTGCGTTCTCCGTTTTTATTTTTTTGTTTTTACTTTACATTTACACTCACACGCGTGCATATATCTAATATATCGTTTTATCGATTATGAAATAAAAAACTTTTGTGAAGTGGCGCCTGACCGTACTTATATTATTATGGCATCATATATACGTGTATAAAATATGTTATTCGAGTTTTTAACTTGGTTTCTGTATCGTTTCGGCCGAACAAAATAATATAAAATGTACGCTGAAACGCTATTTCTCAAAAATGTACAACAAACTTAATAATGCAGTGTTTCACAAATGTACAGCCCCACTGATATAAGTTAAACTAATAATATTGTACTTGAAAAGTTAACACTTATCACTTATTATATTGAGAAAACAACCACAACAACTATGTAGTATAAAGCACTACTAAAGATGATATAAAATACAATAATTACAATATAATATACAGTTGTCAGTTATATACAACCGTAGTATTATTTAATTATCTGACCGTCGACTTCTTTATTTCTCCGAGTATTAATAGTATGCTAGTATCTTTGATAACATAATCACAAATCACATTCATAGTGATATCGTGTACACTTTTTGATTACATTAAAGTTTTTAGTTATTGAAAGCGCTACTCGTCATACAAATTCCAAACAACTTTTCATATTTTATTTTGTTTTATTATTTACTATTTAAATATACTAATTGCTAAAAATTGAATATCAGTTGCCTAACAATTTAAAAGCTCACCGGTCACCTTTGAAACCTAAATTAAACCGACTCCTACCAAATCCTACTCTTCAAAAACGATAAAATTGTTTTGAAGCTATATTCAATACATACACCATTCTTTATTTTATTTGATATATTAATTAATATGATTGAAATCTTTGCCAATATTCTGTTCATTACATGGTAACTAATATAGTACCGTGCCCCGGTGTGCAATTATTTTTATCATTGTATATATTAATATTGTAGATACTTACTTAAATTATTTGAATGAAACTTTTGAAAGATATTGGGTATTATCAGTGGCGTAAATTGGGTCCAATTTCTAGTGGTGCAGTGGCATATTTTTAACTTATAATTATTTCCAACACACTAATAATCCAACTTCCTAAGTAAAATCCTTCCCTAATTATAAATGTATTTTGAATTATTTTAGCAGTAAAACCTTTATTATTATAACATTAATAAAAAAACAGTCAAAAATGTTTTTTTATTTATTTTAAGTTGAGACGACGTCCTCTTTCTACAGATCCCGAATCAAATTCATCAATTACTTGGTCTAAATTAATATTATTCTTTTTTTCGAGCTGCAAAGTAGCTAAACTACTAAGCCTTTCTTGTCCCATAGCCGTTCTAAGATAAGTTTTTAACCTCTTTAGACAAGAAAAAGATCTTTCGCAACCTGTTGTACTAATAAGTAGGTATTGTTTGGCATATTTTTAATGTCCCTGTAATTAATGGAAAACCTTTTTGAATGTAATTTTGTTTTATGTATTCTATTTTTGATTCTAATTTGACAGGTACTGAATTATTATCATGTTTTTGATTTTACTATTTTAGAATATAGATAGAATAATAATTTAATTGACAATGCCTAATACATGCATGAAAATTACAATTTTGTACCTGTTTATATATTATATTATATATTTCAATGATTTTTTGGGGGTAGCAAAAACATTTTAGATGTGGTGGTGCAAGTGCTGCATTTGCATCACCTAGTTTACACCACTGGGTATTATAATTTATAATAATGAATGGTTGAACGTTGTTTATATACCTTAGACCGTAACCTTTCTTCACTCTTCATTTTGAAGCGCCTTGTTCTCGATTGACTCATATGCATACTATATTATATTATAATAATAATTAATATGTGAATTGTTTATGTATAGTAGTCCGCGAACGTACTGAAACGGGGATGCCGAGTACTCAATAAGCTTTCAGTATATCGATCGTTCTTTATTATATTTCATTCTGATTTAATTTCCCTGAAGCACCGAATTCAATATCATACTTTATAATACACATTTTTTCATATGGTATTGTACTGACAACTTGAAAAGAAAACCGTGTTAGTATTACTTCTCTATCAGCCACATTGGTTCTGGTTTAAAATAAAGTATAAATAGGTAGGGTTTAAAGAAATCAACGACAAAGTGTATGTCTTCAAATTTTTGGAAAGTTCACAAATGAGCTTTCTAAAGTGATAAGACTAATAATCATATAGAGGAAGTGAATAGGTGGCTTAATATTCAAATGAAGGTTAGGTACTTATTCAATAATACAGGATTTCATTGTATGTCTTCAAAAAATTCAGTGACCGGAATTAAAAGTTGACAAAAGTCCTCAAAATAAATAAATATTGTTATCGATAAATACATTTTTAAAACCATTAGTTTATTATTATAATAGTAAAAATAAAGTCCATCAAAAATAAAAATTAATTTCAGAAATAAGACTTGAGTTAAATATTTCAAATTGTTGATTAATAATTATTAATGTTATTAAAAAGTTTGAATTTGGCTTGTCAGGCTAACGAACCTGTAGAGATTGACTGTTCGACAAGGTATCGCTCATAATTTAGGATTGGAAAATTAATTGTATTAATTTTTATTAAATGTATTTGTGTTTGTATATAGTTATAATTTATAAATATTGTAATATCGAATAAAAAATACATTACACGAGAAAAGTAAGTACGTATATTGTACAATATATGTGATGTAATTAATTATTTTTGTGTTTATTTTATCTTTATTTTGTTTTTTTTGCCAATAAATATTATTTATTATTTTATGTATCTACGTACCTATTTATTATCTACTTCCGTTAGAACAACCACGCCGAAACGTTCGTGTTCGTTTTATATAGCACAATATTATTATTATGCATATAGATATAATGGTATTTATAATATTATGTATAATGTATAGATCTCAATATTGTTCTCCGAACTGCGCGCGTGGGTATATGTATTATAATATGTAGTTTGATTGACATTTCGATACGTCCTGTTTGAATAGGTAATTTTATGCGATTCCGTTATGTGCTAGACGGAGAAAGAAATCAATTTCAACAAGCATGTAGGTGTGAACCTTTCTACCGTGCACGGAAAACACAGCGGATGAATGTTTGCATATAAATCATAATATTTGGTCGATTTTTATGAGAAAGGACTTTAAGTCACTTTTTAATTTTCTATTTACATTAAAACTTTTCTCTTTCTTTTTTTATCTTATAACTACAAGTATAAACTAAGATGGCTTATAATAATTACAATATACTAAAGTACACAATATTTTAATTACAAGTATATTTTATGATGATATGGTTATATTAATTAAAGCTTGATACTGAAACGGAGTTGAAATGTGTAAGATATTATAATGAGGGCATGATAGCCGATAGGTAGAGTAGATGAGATTATATGATGGCAAATTGGACGAAAATAATTAGAGTCTATGGTAATGAGAGTATTAAGATCTGAAAAAGAAGTGTAATTAGTGGATTGATTAGTGAGTTGAAATTAAAAATAAATTGTAATAATGTAGGTATCTGAAATATGTGCAAACAGCGGGAGCTTTTTGATTACTGGTAAGTTCTGCAAAGGTTTTGGTTTTTGGCTGATAGTTTAAATCCAAAATCCATATTATGTAATTCTTAATATCTATTTCCTAGTTTTTTAGATTTTATATAAAATGTCCAAAAGAATCGTTAACTTTTGTCAATGATAATCGGTAACTGGAAAGTACAAATTAATAACATTATACAATTAATATTATATTTTTAATAGATAATTCAAATGGTTAGTAATGAAGAGTACTATGATGCTTGATTCATAATTGAATTTTTTTTTAAATATATTTATTATATTATAATAAACATAGGTATATATTTTATATTAATATTATATCCTATATAATATATACGTTGTAATAATTTATTATTATTTTATAAAACAATACAATTTTTTTACAAACTACGTTTATATCAAAGCAAGAACATGATAACTTAATTAGCGAAGTTAATGATACAATGCAAGTACAAGAAGTAATAGTTATTTAGATAATTATTATCTTAATATGATTCCGGGAATCTCTGAAGATGATAGTGACCAAGTAGACCATCCTAAGTAACAAGGGCGTATAATAATGAAAATATACAATATTCTTTATTCAGCTGCCTCCTGTTATAATATGTGGACTATGGAGTGAGTTTGTAGCTAAAATAAGGAATCATGAAATAGGTTCATGTTTATTTAAGTTTTTAGGTAAATTTTCAGTTTAAATAAATCACGTAATAATACGTAGCGTTTGTTGCGGTCTGCAGAACAAAAATAGCATAATTATGGTTATGTGTCTTTGGTTTTTTAGAGAAGGGTGAATCTATTTCAGTTATGTACCATAAATCCATAGTCCTTGGACACACTAGAATGGAGTGCAAATCTGACCAAGTCAAGATTAAAAAAACTCCGAAAAGGTCCTAGTCATCAATAAATCATCCTTATGATTGGTTACAGTTAATACAATGGACAGTAAAACTTAAGTTTAAGGTCGAAGATATTAATTCAATAATTTCCAAAATCATTAAAAAAAAAGTACAAAATGAAGAAGAAAAATTAACTTGGAGAGAGAGAGTGTAAAATGATTACCTACTACAAAAAGTGTATATAAAAGAAGGAAAAAAAAATGTCTACAAAACTTTACTTAAGGACGATGTTATTTTTAAAAAAGTTAGATTTGTCCTGTATAAAAATTAATAAAACTATAAATGATGTAATTTTGTCAATTGCTTGTAATGGTACTCCATCAATTACAAATGAAAATAAAAATATATTTTATCTCTGTTGCCATTAATACCCCATGTCTTTCATGAATATCAACTAAATTTGAAGGCAAAAGGAGATATCACAGATCCATATTTTAGTTGAGGAATTCGACTGAGGTTTCATGATTGTTTATTATATTATATACATTTTTTTTTTATTATTTTTTGTGTTAATTTTGTAAATATTTTATACTTAAATATTTAAACAAGATTAAATTAGTATTGTTATTGTTATTTTCTTTGTATATGAGTATTACTAGTTTCCATGCAATTATATTTTAATTTGAGAGCTTCTTATAACTATTATATTATTTAAAATGTATTTTTAATTCGTAAACTTATTAGTTCAATAAACTTGCTATAAAGCGTATAATTTTATTTTCTAAAAATATCTATACAATTTTTTTTTTATTAAATGCTGTGCTATTAATTTTGAATTTAACATATGAATTAAATCAATAAAAATAATATGCTTTCATCATAGTTATCAAATAAATATATAAGTAGTTGAAATAGTATTGTATTTTACGTCAAAGGGTGTAAGTCCTATAAAAGCATATGCGGTAGGTTATATGTCATGATGCGAAAATGATTAAGGCACATGAGGTATATGCAATAGGTAAGTCATTAGTATAAATATATATAAAAAAAAAAAATTGTATTGAATAGAAAAAATAATAATAAATATATTAGACATAGTTATGAATATAAAATTTAAAAATATTAAAAAGACAAAAAGTTAGAAGGTTTAATGTGTTTCCTGAAAAATAACAATTTTTGATTTGAGCCCTTTCTCATAAAAACCGTCAATTTGTGTGGTAGGTTTATTACGTATTTAAACGGAGTGCATGAGTTTACCATTAGGAACAAAGGTGGATATCAAAAGTCTTGCAGGTACGATAAATAATTTTTTCTCTGCATTTTGAAGAGCTTTAAGTTTCATGTATGGTTGATTCTATTATTACCTTTGTCGATGAATAGGTACTTAATGTTTTTGTATTCTTTGAATAAATATTTTTTTAAATTAATAATAATATGTATATTGTATATTATATTGGGTTAGATGGCATGGTTATACTTACTAGTGCCGTATGACCATTTATATATTATATACAATAAATATGCGTATAACTTTACAAGAATAAATAGAAAAAAATAAACACAGTATGAATTGTATATATAAAACATTTTATTACAACAGTCTTCTTACAAAAGTTTTCAATTAAACAAAAAAATCCGCGGACTATAAAAAATGTATAGTATATGCTTATAGTAGTAGTCCAATTACGACTATATTATATAATAATATTATAAAGATGTATATTATGCTAATTTTGTGTCTGAATCAAATAAATATTATATTATATTATTCGTAAAAAGAAATAAAATAATAAAAACATTCCTCTCGAGGAGGAATTTTGGTTTTTTGTTTTTGGCGAACTTCCCGTTAAAAATTAAAGTAATTAAAATAAAAACAATAATAATAATTATAATAAGAAAAATAATGCTGGAGTACCTCGATTAAGCGAGCACTTCCGTCCAGATATCATATTAATGCGTATACATATATTATATATTGTAGTATACCATATTATGATAACGTGCGCGGCGTAATTCCACGAACCGCTCCCCCTCCCATCCCATACACATACATCTTCCGTGTCCCTCATCAAAGCTCATCGTGCTTGGGCCCGGTGAACTCGTCGTGCGATATGAAACCATTTTTGTCCTTGTCTTCGTGTTGGAATATTTCCTCAACGAGCTTCTCGTGGTCGGACATCATCTGCTTGATATCATCGCCGCCCTCCGCACCCTCAGCCGCAGCCATCTGTTTCTTCAGATATTCGCTCACCTCGTCTCTGGACAGCTGTTTGTCTTGGTCTTGGTCGATCTCCTTGAACACGTTTGTAGTTGGGGCCTGGTCGCCAACGTTCAATAGCTCGACATCGAACACCAAAGTGGCTCCTAAACATATCATATACCTGCTTATTAGTACAGTCCTGTTTTACATGCGGTAGAAGACCACAATATATTAATAATAAATAATAGTAATAAATATTTTAATTATTTGATAAAACTAAAAGGCAATGCTCGTGATTTTTAAATTGAAGTTGTGACAAAATTGCACTCGCTAATTGAGTTGGTTGCGTACAGTGTATAATATGATATTATTATCACAATTTTGTGGCAAGATATTTTTATTTTATTGAAAATTGATTAGTTAGTTTAGATAATCATAAGATATTTCCCATTAGTATATTACTCCGTGTTTAAAGTAATAAAAAATGATATAGTAAAAATATTATATAGTATTATATAAATACTTCGAACATAATTTTTTTTTTAACATTATAAACATGAACTTTGATATATTCTCGCCTGTTTTCACTGCAGTTAATTAAAGTTATTTTCCCACAATGAGTATATTCATGCTATTTTGTAAAATATAAAATTTTGCAAATTTGTATTTTAGAAGAAAATATTAAAAAAAATTTATTGTAATTATTAGGTTAATGTTTATATTATAGACATGTATAAATCATGGTATATCCATGTTATTATATATTAATATAAAATCACACAGCTTGCGTATACAAGGATTTTTAATAGTTTTAGACAAATTATATATTTTGTAATCATAATTAATACAATTATAATTGTTATTTTTTCTTTCTTTTGTGACAATTTATAAAATACGTAGCATAATATTTTATATGTGCAGGGCAGACTAGTTATTGGATGTATTGTGTTACAGCTGTAAATGCGTTTTATTAAAAAAGTAATTAAAATATAGTATTTATGAAATTTAATTGTATCGTTTTTTCAATTTGTAATGCAGTTTTTCAGAAATTTTTTTTAAAATTAAAATTGTGTAAAGTTATTTTATATGTGTTACTTGAGAAGGTATTGCCTTTAAAAGTGCGCACCAGTCACGCAATTTATTAAATTAAATTAATTTATAAATCGATTTTTGTTTATTTGTCTGATCATATTATATATTTATATGATTACAAAAAAAATAGTAATTTAAAATATTTTGATGCTATTGTAACAAGTGAGTTGCACCTAAAAATGTTTTATTCTATACGCAAGAATACCGCAGAGCTTCATTACAATCCTTTATTTATACGATGTGAATATTTAAAGTTTTTTAAACCGCACTAGCAATAATATATTAAAAAAATTGTTGTTGCTTTCACAGTAGTAAATACCTCCGGGAATGACGTTTCCGGCTCCACGGTCACCGTAAGCTAGATTGGCAGGTATGGTCAGCCTTCTCTTCTCGCCAACGCACATTTTGGTCAATCCCAAATCCCATCCTTTGATCACTTGTCCCACGCCCAATTGGAAAGTGAATGGCTGGTCTCGGTCATGACTGCAAAAATGTAATAAAAAACAAAATCGTATTACAATCTACAAACTTCATGAATTTTAAAATGCACATAACGTATATAGCATAAGAATAGGTATAGTTACACATAATTTTTTGGTTTTTTTTTTTAGAAAATAGAAATTCGCGAGCATAAAGGTCGTCGTACACGCGCATGTCCATAAAGAATTCATCGGGTGCGAGACCAAGTTATATATATATATATATACACAACACACATGAAGGAGGTGGACGAAACAACCACGGATGCCCCAAAGGACCTTTTGAGTCTGTAGGGGCGACCGCGCGGATATAATTAGTATATATATAGCAACGCGGTGGCGGTCGCTTCATCCTATTATATTATGGCCATGCCAAACTTTGGCCATTGTGAAGTTTTTTTTTTTTGTTTTTCTCCCATTTTTATGTCCAAACTTTTAACGCGCGGACACCAAGAAACGACCATCGCAGGAGAAAATTAAACGAAATTAATTTTTCCTCTTAACCGCGGGTCGGAATGTGCGTACACGTAATACCTATACATGTATTCTTGCTGCTGCTGCAGTGTCGAAAAATTTAACCTTTAGTATTTTTTGATTCCCGTAGAACGAAATCCATATATTATTTAATATATTTTAGAAATACCTTCTCTTAAATAAATAGTAAAGTAGTAAAGTAAAGCACATATCGTATTATATGTATTATGTAAGCGTAGTGGGCGTATCTAGAAATAAGAGGCACAAAATATGCATCTGTATAAATATAAATTATATATGTTCGTAGCCTTAAAAGTTATAAGCTATAATACATATACATTATAGTTACCATTCCAAATAAATGAACTAATCATGATAAACAAGAAAAAAATTAGAAATACGCCGTTTAGACCTCATAGCCGAAATAATATAGATATCCTATACATAAATAATAAATAACCGTAAATAAGAGTTGAGCGGTAAGCATATTTATACATAGTGTTATATTATTTAACGTATATATGCAGCTGAAACAGGATCAATGAATTTATCGTGTGATGTTCCTATGTATATTTTGCACTTTTGGTTGGGGATCGTCGCGCACGTGTTTGCGTGCAGTGGACGAATACGAATGGACCGTAATGTAAAATAATGTATACAATATATATGCAGTATGTTATACATCAATATTAATCACCGCAAAAATTGGATGTGACCGACGACGGACGCGATGGGGCGCGCGCGCGTGTGACGTGTGTGCACAAGTGAATATCCAGCCATGCCAGTCGTCAGTATGATGTCAATTATTGCGAATTCGTTTTCTATTCGCGACTGTACGTATATAGTATTTGTTGTGAAAAAACTTACGATATTACTTATTATCACGTAAGTCTGTGCGGTTTGGCGTTGTATATATATTATACCTATGGGAGAGGAAAAAAACCAGGTGGATCGCACTCGCCGCGTTCCGGATATATTCGTTTATAATTGAACGCCGTACTGAAAATGAGGTAACTTTTCGCGTGTTTGGCGAAAACTATTTTCCTACTTGGACACGCGGCATGTGTGTATAACGAGTTCTCACCATCATTGATTAAAACACGACCCCGGTGTGTTAAAAGTTTAGAAATATATAAATACACAAACGCACGTTAGTCGTGTATAATATGTGTGCAAGTGTGTGTACTAATATAATTAAACGTACATAATATCACTATGATCTGTGATGGGGAAGGGGGCGGCGATGACACTCAGAAATCGTAAATTAAAAGAAGGAATAGTTGATAAAAGAGCTATATATTAAGCGATGATAACCGTACAAGGGAAAAGTGGAGAAGACCGTCATATTATAATTTCATATAGATTTAAGATACCGGATATGGAAGTAAGGAATTGGGACAGGGGTGTCATCATCTACAGCGCACAATACATGTTAGGCTCACCCTCTCAAATATAAACGATAAATTCATATCTATTACTTCCCGTATAAAAATACGTACGAGGTTGGAGAGGAAGTTGCTTCCTGGTTTCGGTGGCCTTTTCGTTGCTTTGTATTCAAACAGACGACTATCGCGTTTAACCTACATACAAAAAGACCACAACAACTTTTGTTCTCGGTTTTACTATACGCTCCGAAGACATGGCGAGGATACACGGCCACGTCGAGGTTTCTTATGAATTTGCTAACTAAACAGTTAGCTTCTGACAGTAAAGAATGGCGTTTTGATTATCAGCCCTGACGAAATAATTGACGGTTCGGAGTTTTAAATTTGTTTTCTAAGTTTTTAGAACCGGGGCGGTCGAATTGATATGTGTGTGCGATATATCGTGTATTGCATATTGTGGCCGTGGCATATCCCTGACATGCAAGTTAATAGAAGTGCGTGTATAAAAGTCATCGTACGGGTCGGAGGAGGAGGAGGAGTAGAACGGTAAAATCACGTAAACAAATCGTAAAAGAAAAGAAGAAAGAGTGGCTTGACGCCCCTAACACACAAGAGAATATTGGCTTTTTGTGCACCTCCGAAGACAAAACCTCATAATATGATGCCACCCCCACTATACGGTATATGTTATATATTATTATCATCATCATCGTGTTTACATATTTTCAAGGTATAAATCAATATCGAATGATGCATATAATGAAGTCTAAATATATTATACCTGCTTCTTGTCATGAAAACGTCTAGGAATTTTCGTAATATTTTTTGAGTATAGTTCTATGACCATCGTTTTTATATTTTCTTTTCCGTGCTTCATTATTTAAATATATTTGGTTTTGATTTAGTTTCACGCAAAACGTGTAAAAAAAAAAAAAGCACTGGCAAGTGCCTACAATTATAATGTAATAATTAAAAAGTTCTACCATGCGGTTTATATGAATAATTTATGAATACATAATAATATATATTATGAAGACTACGCTGCGTTTATTAAATATCTACAAACCATTTTCTGTTTTTTTCAATGTAATAATTATAAAAATAGCCTATTTACCTACCTACACTTTACGGTCTATTTTTATCGAAAATGGATGATTTTTTGTGTGGACAAACTTTTAATTTTTTATTATTTTCGTTAAACACACGGTTACCTATAGAGAAACGAATGTACATTTATGTCAGTGTTAGAAATGTAAAAAAATTCGATAATTTACCATACGGAGTGTCTGACATTTTAAAAACTAGTTGTCGGCGTTTTGTTCGTCTTTTGTTCCTTCTTTCCTTTGCATCGTTAGGGAGGTGCGAACATACCACGTCAAGCACATATTATAATATGTATATTACGTACGACGCATGACATACAGTATACATTATTTTATACAAGCAGTGAGTGTGGGACACACGTAGGGATATTGTAATTGAAAAGATTTTTTACTACTTATTTTTACTCCTAAACTCTCTTTGTTTTAACCCTTTAAACTCAAAGTGTTCACATCAACAATACAAAATAATAATAATAATAATCATAAAAACTTTTTCAATATCACAGGACATTTTGTGGAAATATAATATTATAAAATGATGACCATCTCTTTATTACGTGTTCTTGACATGTTGTACAGTTTTCGTAGAAACGTCGAGGTATTTTTGCAACCGTAATAATGATATTAACTAGTACACCTATATCCTCTAGGCACTTCCTATAATATGCATGTATTATCATATATTCGTATTGTAAACATAAATATAGTCTAAAGGGTATAATAATATTATAATAGTTGTACCTGTAAATGTAATAGTATTATGTCATTATAACATATCTATTGAATTATTATTATTACGAATGTAAAATAATTTTTATTCATAGTTTCAAATGTCTATAACAAATGTTTATAGCTTTGTGAAAAATTCTGTATTTTGAAAAATAAATAATTGTGTTGTCCACAATTGTTTTTGGAACTAAACTGTGTTTCGTTTTATATTTATTTTTTTGAATTTAAATTACTTCTTACGACGAATATTACAAGTGTGCACGTGTATAATAAAAAAAGTGTCGCGGAAAATGTATATATTGATATTACAATCGTTAAAAAGATTGTAAAATGACGAGTATAAAAAAAACCTCTACCATTTCCAAATAATCAACTTCACAGCCGCGCGCAGGTACACGCTTCTGCAATAACCGCCGCAACTTTCGTAATTATAAGAAAGAAAATCCAAAAGGTGTAGACGACGTGCACAAAAATAAAAAGAAAAAAAACACTTACTTTAAATAGCACCACAAGCGGTCGTTTACGAAAAAGAAAATAAAAGCTCCAATAATTTCTTAACAAAACTTAGTTTTTGAAATTATTACTTTTATACGACAGCACGTTTTATTTCTGAAGCTCTATATTATAGTCGCGTAAAGCCGCTAAAACGAATCAAATTATTTCGGACCAAAAATAATATTTTACCAAATACGGGCACCAGATATATTTAAAATCGTTATACCTTTCAGTAATTTCTGGACGCAGCGTAGTCCGTGCATATAATATATTGATGACACATGATAATTCACGAAACTAAAAACAGCAACGAGATATAATATTGCATTATTCATTATTCGACAACGTGTCGTTATGCCACAGCCGTATTGTATAAATTATGTAATATTCAATAAAGTCCTGCGCGGTGTATTAAATGAATTTGGTTATCTCGCAAGTCACGTTAAAATATTAAATTAACGTGATTAAAAAATGATTTATTTGCACGCAAAATGTTTTTTTTATATATTCTGCACGGAGAAATATGTACGCTAAAAACTTATAAGTAAGTAATAATAATTTACCAATTATACTTAAATCGATAAAGTCCATAATGATTATCAAATACGAAGACGTTATTTGTATAAACATTTTTCACTTTGTGTAAAAAAAAATATATAAAAATATTAATTGACAATGCGAATTTATTCAAAATTTTTTTTAACAGAAGTTAACTCATCAAGTTAAAACTCGGAATATGTAGGTATGTCTTAAATGATATATTTGAAATACGCTTTAAAAAAAGCAAACGCATATAATATATAATAGATATTGTTATGTACGATATCAATAATACCTAATGGACTTCGAATATTATAATTTTAATAGTTTAACAGACGGGCTAACGTCATCGTTTTTGAAGCGTAATTATTTATTCAAATCGTTTGACTCATGTATATATATATATGAAAACAAACCATAATATTATGCACGTAAATATTAGATGAAAAAAAGTTATTAGCGAGTTATACATAATTTGCTACGCGATTTGGTAATAATAACACTGCGCTATTATTCATGCGAAATTTATAATATTGTTTATTTTAAATTTGTTTCTCCAAAGAAAACTCCTGGAAAACTTTTCAAAACGGTAAATATGTTAAACAGAAAATTAACAAAACACAAATCGAAGAAACCGGGTGCATAATGTCTATCGTCGTGTACGTAATTATTGATCGTTATATTTTTTGTGGTCGTGGAGGGGATCATTTACGATTATGTACTTTATAATATAATATTATCTCCTATAGATCGGAAAAATTATTTATTTATTATCGCGATAGCACTGCGAAATATCCGCGATGAAAGCGTATATTATTATGATCAGTTTCAATTAAACATCAAAGGTTTATGTTTTTGGGTTTGCTTAGGTAGAACGTGCGGAATAGCTGGTTGTATCGATGGCAGTGAGTAGTGTTACCTATATGATGGGTATTATTTTAATGACGTGCCTTGCCAAACTTTTTTGCAACTGACTTCGTTATCAGCACTTTTTTGTACACGTTTCGTGTGTGTGCCATATTAAATAAAACAATAGCCTCGGCCAAAAAAAAAAAAAATCGATAAAAAATGTACAAAATACAAAGTGCAACATGTACCGCTGGCGTGGTATATAATAGACCTGGGCCGCATATATGAAATAGTTTGTCTCATATATCGACACCGGATCGTATTGTCAAACGCGCACCGGAACGTGATCATAGTGCAGTCGTAAAACTAATACCTATAACGGCTATAACGTATTACCTGGTGCACGTGTAACCACAAACCACATGTTAAATATTAATAGTATGTTAGACATGTTATGCGTACCGCTACGAATACGATATGCTAAAATATAAGCTAAGACATAATGGAACTCGCTTGTTTTACACTCTCGTTTAACACGAATACTAATGGCGAATATTGATTTATTCATTTATATTGCACCGAAATGCCTACGAGTCCGAAAAATCGACAAACGAGGATTAAACTGTCAGGAGTTAAAAACAAAATGTTCGCAAAAGTGTTATCGTACGCACTACAATATTTCGCGTTTTTACATTGGCGTTTTGGACGACGTCATAACATTGTCGTAATCACACGAGCACATAGACAAATATGCAAAATATGTAATAACAATAACGCATACAAATGATCGTCTGGCACTGTGTACAAACGTATACGGGTCATATATTATATTGTGATGTGAAGTCTCATGACGTCAACCGTCGGTCGTGCGGTCAATTTCAAGGGGTGCCCAATTCATAAATCTCTGTTTGAGAAAAGGTATATAGTTATTAGTTATACTCCTCTATCATCTGTATACTCTGAGTACTTTCGACTGCATTTTTTTTTTTAAATTTATGATCATTGTTTTACGGGTTTTTACGTGTACCTATCAACTACCATCGATTATACTATAAATCAGCGTTTTAATTGTTAATTAATCATCAAACTTTTTAATCGTTTACGAGAGCTATTCGCACGTTTCACTAAAGTATTATTAGATACCATTTCACATAATTACTATTATACTTACTACATAAATTTAACGTTTGTAAAAATCTATAATTTTTTTTTTAAATAATAGTATTTGGCGTTACTACGCAAAAGCGCAAAACGCCTTGTGCACGTGTCGCGACGGCACACGCGCGTAATCAAATTATAAATTGAATTAAAATAGTTATAATCGTTGTATTATGAACGCGGCCGCCCACGCAATCGCGGGAAAGTCGTTCTGCGCTCCGCGCCGGACGCTCGCTCGCTCGCGCGCACAGTCGGAAGCAAACGATATCGTTACGATCGCATATCCGGTTTGGAAAGCGTGCACGGTGAAAGTCAGCCGCTTACCCACACGACGACAACAACCCAATAAAGGTGTAGTGCTTAGGTAAGTAGCAGGCCGCCGGACCTTTCGCCCGTCGGACGGTTTATCGTATATCGTTTTACTATATTATGATACACTGGTTGCTGGCACAGTCGACGGTGCTGCGGGCGAGACAATTTTACGTACACGCGTTTTATTTATTTGTTTGTTTGGTATTATTATCGTTATTATTTTTCATTTCGCTAACTCCCTTCCGACGTCAGTCGGCCGATATATCGGATATCCACTATATCCGCTATGGATAACACTGCGTTAAGGTATACGTCGTATATGTTTTATAGGTACATAGTGTACGCGAAGGGCGAGGGCATTAACTTTTAAGGTTAGTTCATTTTCTAATTAACTTAAGACCTCAACTAGTTTAATTGGCTGTTGAAATAACAACGGTTTTTCAGGTGATTTAAAAATAATCCGCATCAAGTTTAAATTAAAACTATTTTTGACATTTTTGGTTTTACGATTTCATATGATTATTTAATAATACTGTAATGGGTAATTCTACAATAAATTATAAAAATAGTAATAATACCATAATTTCTGAAAGGTTTCTTGATAAAATAATTTTATACAATAATTAGGTAGATAGGTAAAAAATACTGTTCATGTAATTTATTCATAGACCAATCACCATATTCACGTAACCGAGTTAAGTTAATATTATTTTCTATATTAACTTCACCTTAGTAAGTTAAATGTATAACTTGTTGATTATCAGCTTCTAATTTAATGATATCGTGTTCACTTAACTATTGTGCTTATGGTTTTTATTAACTTTCCTAACTATAAATTATAAAATATTTGAATCATATACGAATACATTATAATAAAGAGATACCTCGTATGTATTTATTAATTGCTATATTAAACCTGTCCAGATAGAGGGTAATTTTTTATAGGTTCGTTTTAACCTGTTCTGACAAAACGCTATTTTTCACGTCGGGACCAACGGTTATAAATTGCACGTCGTCCATGTACCATGTAAACCCATAGTGAGTATGGAGGATTTGAAAATGTATGTCGTGTAACATATATTTAGGTACATTGCGCTGTTGTTAATTAATAATTAGTATCTTGTTGTATTGTAATCGTTTGAATCTGAAGGAAAATTTTAGATATATCTTAACACGTTTGTTAATTACTAATTGAAAGTAAAATCTCATCTTTAAATAATTCCAGAACCTTAATCGTCTAATCTATATTACACACATCATACTACGCATCATAGTCATTTTTGATTACTTTTTAAACCTCCATAAATATTACATTTTCTTTCTACATGGATAATTGGTGAATAATCATCACAACCATATTTGTATAGGTTTAATACCTAAATTATGTTTTATTAAATTTATATTTTTACCACAATTTATTTTTTTAACAAGACTGTACAACAATAATAAATTAGTATTGATAATTTGTCTAATTAATTAACTTACATTTATTCAAAAACTATATTATATGTAGATTTAGTTTTATAATTTTGCTTGTACGGTATGTTTACTATTTATCAATCGTTCTGTTTATCGTAGATAATTATATATCGGAGCAAATACTGTTTTATAACTTTCTCCATTTTTGTGTATTTGTTTTGAGTTGTTATTTCTGGTGCGCGCCAAATAAAAAATTAATCTTTTTATAAAAGGTTTTGGTGAAGGTGAACTACATGTAGATACTTTATTTGTTTGTGGCAAACAAATAAAACCGCAGCGAAGTTGCAAGCCAGCATATTACTTATAATATTTATTATATAAAGGTATACTAGTTGTGTACGTAACATAATATTGGGCAGATTTGTTTATCGCTTTTATTTAGTTTTTAGTAAACTCGTAAAAATGTTGTAATTATATGGAAGCAACTCACATATTATAATTATTTATTTCATAATAATATCGATTTAAATCGAATGTGTTTTTTAAGAAATTCGCGGAATCTTACGATGCGTGTAATAATAATAATGATATGTTACGCGTATTACATAATGGCGTGCAGTATTGTATCTACCACATATTATATAGTTACTATATGTATATTTTATTTATCTACTTCCGTTTTGTTATTGATACCTACTCAAAGGGAAACGCTGAACCCGCACAATATTATTAAACACACTGCTTGTGTATACGTTGACTGGCATCTAGTCGATATATAAAATTTCGTATTGTCATTCGAGGACTTCCTTTTAACTCCGCCGGATGTCAATTTTAACGCGCGCGCGACACATTGCAGCAAGCTAATGATGACGCGCCAGAATTTAGTCACCTACGGTAAAATTATATATTATATATTACACGAATATCGACGTATAACAATAATATGTAGTATAGGCTGTAGGTAGGCAGGTTGTACGAACTGTACTACTACAGTGTGTTGTACAGTTACACAGCGAACTCGTTTCAATTTTCTGATTTCCCCTCAAAGCTCTCTCTCACCCTTTCTCTCTGAACACCAATGGACGCGTACAAAATACATGATAATAATTAATACGAAATACGAACGTCGCCCTGACGCCCTAAATAAACATAATATATGCGTGTAAACAAAGAGTACCGTTTAAAAAATGTATAGCATACAAAATTGTATTCTCAATATTGTTATAATTCTAACCGACCAACCTCCATAATCATGAATCCAAAATCAATTGACAGAGAAAGTTTAAATTTAACCACGCGTCGTAATTTTTTAACATATGACTTATTAAAATTATTTTTAAATTTTAAACATACGAATGAATTTTAATCCTAATCAAATTATACCATTATTAATTTTAACCACGTTATTAAACGATCATTGGAAAATAATTGTATAAACCACCTGAATTTATATTTGCACTATTTTTAATATGCTTATACAATTACTAAAACATAGTTATAACTGTGGAAACGGTTGTGGGTTATTTAATGACTATGTGAATGAATAAATCGGTAGAAAATAAAGTTTGAAAGGCAACAGACGCTATAATATTTGTCATTGTCAGCATATTTTTCGATTTTCACACACAAAATGAATCTAAATTAATAAAATTACACGATACGATCGGATTTAAGTTTATAATTTAAAACTTCGTCGTTCGTGCCACAACATGATGTGATCACTAATGTTTACAACTGTTTTCAAGCAGCTGAGTAAATTAGTTATACATCGTATTTTATTTTATTCGTATATTATATTATAAAATTATTATCCAGTTGTAATAAAAGTTTAAAATTCCTTTTTTTTTTTAATAATAAATTACTCTAAAACGTTCAAGCGTTTATTTTTTATTAAATTGTGCATGGATTTTAATTACATTTTTTTACAGTTCACTCTTTGTATAGTACATAGGTACATTGAATGTTTCATATATACAGCAGGGAAACAAAGTATTTTCCACTTAAATTACTTTTATGATTCGTGTAGTGAAACTCTCGTCGAAATTGTGCGTAGGCGTTCATTTGTTTTGTGTCAACTTACAATATTTATTTTTTTACACAATATAATTTTTACCCTGTCATATTACAGTCTACTAACTATTGATGTACGGTTGTAGTTGTTCAGTTTGTCAGCTCACGTTCTCGGTTATTGTATTACGAAAATTATCAAGTACCTTCCTATATAAAACGTTGTATAGGTTACATGTTATTGTTATTGTTATATGATATATAAACAAGCGGGGCAAAAAAATATACGATTTACTCGAGTCAGTATTGAAAAAAAAGTATTATAAAACGTCATTCATAAAATCATAGTAATAATGTAGGTACCTCTCATAGACTTACGTATAATATAGGTATATAGGTATAGTATACATATATAATATGAAAAATAAGACTAACTAAACAAAATAAGTATGTAAGAAAAACGAAAACTCTTTCGAGGCAAAACCGTATAGGTAATATTACCGTATTACGTACTATTATATTATTATACCGTATGTACCTACCTATAGTAATATGCTAATATGTAGTATATAATATTAGTTATTAGAGGTATAATCTATGTAAACGCAAAAAGGTTAGCCCACTCGTTGTTGTCGTCTCATGAACAATGCTCCTCGGGGATTCGTTTGATGTTGGTAATCTAATTAGTGTTGAAAAAATTATTTCAGAAATTCAAAATACAGCACAAAAATAGTTGGCTATATGGCATATGCCTATTTAATATTATTTATATAGTGCTTACATAATATACAAGCCATACTATTATGATTAACGTTGGTATAAGAATTAAATAAGCTATAATATATTGAGACGTTTGTGCAGTCGATTGAAAAGTAGAGTTATGAGAAAAAAATTTGTAAAGAGATTGTGGACTCTCGTATTTATACTTAAGATGTAGCCTCCATATAGCCTCTTTGGTTTTTCGTAGACTTTTCCTATAAAATATATTTTTGTTACGAATTGACTCCTATTTTTATGAGTGGTGTATTACACGATGACGACGTGTACATTTCAATCTTCCGGCGGGTTTGTATAATATTATAAGAAGAAATTTTGTATTTCAAATACTTTTATCATTATCGTTAGTCATATTCATAGAAAATCATATTGAATTGTATGTAATTAGTTAAAATAATGACGCGAAGATTATTCGTAAACTTTTAAAGAAACGTCGGTTAATATTCGCGTCTTTGTAACCAACTACTATATATATATATTTCACCATACGAATAAATAGATTAATATAATAATACATCGTATCTCTTCCAGCAGAAAAATAAAGATACGACAGCTATTTTTTTGCGTGCAAGTATATTGTTTTTACTGTTATAAACGTGACGTCAACGTGTAAAGCCCATAACCCGGCCACTTTCGGAAGTCTAAAATTTACTTTCTAAGATATTGTGCGAATAAAATATAATTATTTAAATTATAAATCATAAGGTGAATCTGTGTAAATAAACTCTGTGTATTTAGTGTAAGTATTTATATGCACCTCCTCTGTACATAATGTGTTTAATAATTCTCCTGGTTATTATTGTTATTATATTATGCTATTTGTTGCCGGGACAGAATCCTCAAACTCGTCAAACACCCGACCCGTTAAGTCGCAGGTATTTTTAGCCGCAAAAACTGCTGTCGTATAAAAGATCAAAATATGTGGTCACGAGTATAATATGCAAAACCGGTATTACCGGTGTTGGTATGAAATTTTTTGTTTTTCATACGACTGTAAGTCGTAGTAACGTACATGCATACAACTGAAAATGAAAAACAAATCATTATTACGGTGAAAAATATGACGCGGGGTTGGACGTAGTATAATATATAATAAAGCGGCTTTGAGCTTGGTTAATTTTATTATTTATTTTTTTTCCGTGGCACAAACATAAATGGAAAAAAGTGAAAATTCTTCGGGAAGGGTTATTATATTTTTCAAAAGCGATTTTTCTCTCTTTGGGTCATTTAAAATTCAAATGACCTTTCAGACCTTAATTTTAACTAAGTTGGAATCTAATCTACGCCACCGTGGTCGCTTTTGTTGGAATGGCTTAAGTATCGCCACGTTGTACATAACGTTTCATGTTTACTATAATATAAAGCTCGTCACAAAATGCGTGAAAAAATAAATGGAATAAAGAGTTCCGTTATCCATTTCGTGTTTTTCTTTCAGACGCACACTGACCGGCAGCGGCGTCGCGAACCCACATCAGTTTATTATTATATAAATGTACCACATACATAATGTCTGTAATAATATTAAAACGCATTGCGTCCATAATGTTATTTTACTTCACGCAGTGTATATGATATACTATATAGTATGACTTTCGGATATATACATGTAATACCGGATATTCACAGATGTGTGATGTATTCGCCATGTATTTGGTCGGCAATGGATAAGTTTTTACTGTAAAATCGTATTTTTCCCGTTTGGAAACTCGTAAAGAAATAATACCTAATATTAAATATGTGCGACGTGACTGATTTTTACGCCCCTCTCGCTAGTCACCGCTACTCCCACTATCCATCCAGGATCCAGCCATGACTTATCTCTATCTCCTTTACCAATATATTTTGAGTAGTTTCTGAAGAATTGTAATAAATTACGGACATAGAACTAGTATAAAATCAATAAGAGATTCGTTACATTGATAATACTTAGAAAACTTCAACTAGCAGTTGTATACACGCATGATGAACGAGAGTATTTTTAAAGTAAATTGCTAAGAACCTAATATTGATTGATATTTCAAAAGGCTCCTATCGGTTGAGCTTTATTCAGAAAAAAAAATTGAAAACGTTTACAAATGTACAACCAATTGTACATTGGTTTGGAATTAGTTTAAATAAAAAGAATAGAAATTAAAATATGTCGTATATCCATATAAGTGTTGTTAAACCATATATTTTCAAAACAGTGATTTATTGTTTTGTTACAGGTATAATAATTTATTTACACTTAAACTGCGCAATAGACACGATTTTTGCAGAGTTATTTGTATTGTTTATAGGAAAATTGTTTATCTTAGTACATTATATACGTAAGTATAATGTATATTATGAGGAAAGAAGAAAAATTAAACAAGATTTAAACCATCATATTATTATGCTTGTGTTTCTGGTGTTTTGTAAGTCAACAATAAATATTTATCTTTTTGCATTTTATCCAGAAAATAATCGGTAAAATTATTTTTTAAAACACCACGACGTGCGTATATTATACCTCTACAAATATTATGCTGCATGGTATTTGATATAAAACCTTTAGAAAACACGCACCATAATTCGTAGACTCGTTGGCGGGTTAATCGAAAAATTCGGTTTCCAGTTTACCAGGCTACGTTAAGTTAATGGAGAACTCCTCTCCCCCGTGCATAAAGTCTCAAGTCTGAGCGCGAGGTCATTTTTTATTCCCCTCGGTCGAATGGTTGCAGGTACTGTACCACAAATACATAGGTGTATATATATATATATATGTATACACGCACGTTTATTTTTTTTATACTATATTATACAATTGGAAAAAAATCGAGCGTAAAGCCTATACACGCGTATACGACCCGAGAAGATGGAAACGTATAAATCTCGCTGCAAAACTGGAATCGCAGACTACCGATTTTTTTTGTTAACCTTTGATCGATAATCATGTGTGACTGAACACTGTAGAAACGTTGTTCCGATCGTGTGATGCTATAAATTGTAGTGGGTTATGCGTGCGTTTAAAACGTCATAACAAACGAACTTCGAAGTGCGACGGACGACGATAACATTATAATATATTCACCGTATGTAACGTACCGTTAAAATATTGTAAATATATTATTATGTATAACCGAGTGCAGTCTGTTCATTATAAATATGTAGTCGGCGACCGTACGAGGGGTGTGTGTAAAAATCACCAAATTCTCGTGTGTTTATATACATAGTCAAATGTGTATATATATATAAGTATGGTGTTCTAATCAAGCGACTTGTGAAATATTCATAAAAACGCACCAGAGCTTATACACACTATATAATATATATACCTATATATAGGTAGGTGCGTGTGTTGTAGGTATTGCTGCGGCACACGCCTACGTGATAACAACCCTCTTCGACTCTCGGGGGACGTGAAAGGGTCGAAGCCGCACGTTTAAAAACCGTAGCGCCCCCCTCCCCCAACACTTGCAACCCGGTCGCCCAGGTCGAATCCAGCAGATAAGACAATAACAATTCAGTAGAAAAAATAATCACGTACGATTGCACGTGTGTATTACAATGATATGCAACGCGAATATTATTATAATAACCATCGGCGACGTTTGCGGCTCGACAACTCCCGATTTTTTTCCCTTGGCGGGACGTCATCGTTTTTCATCGTTCAACGCGCCCAATGTAATATCATATGATTGTATGAAAACATTGTTTGTTTTTACCTCTTAGTCGGACTGATAAATTATATCTCGTCGAACGTTTTTCAGAACCTCAAACAAATTATTTTGAAACGATATCATGTGACGCGAACCCGCTATGCATATAATATAATCTAATATATATTGAAATTTCTTTGTATACGCTTATATACGTGATTAAAAAAATAAACACCACTTACGATTATACGTTTATTTTTCAGTAACTGTTGTAATGATGTCAAGACGCCACGACAGTATTAATTATTGTTATCGTCGTTAAAATTATATCGTACAGCGATGGCTAAATGTTCGAAATCGGTTTCTGCTGCAGCTGTTACGCGATGCGCCATAATATTATAATATAATGTAATGTGCAACGTCGGCGGTAATATAAAACGCTGTGGCGAACTATTATACCTATATATACATAAATAAAAAGGACAAATATACTGAGAGTGTATACTACCGAAGATAACTATTAAAATTTAAGTATACGACTATTTTTTATTTGATTTTCGGTTAAAACTGCTATTTTCATCCGGTTTAACGACCCGCGGTATAATATTTTGGTCACGTCTAAGCCGATCTTCTCCTGTACCGGTGTACAGCTATTGATTTGATCCAAACGCATTTGTTGATTAAAAGTGCACGATTGTATGAATTCTTCGTTGAAATATTATACACAAATACACAATAATGTAATGATTTTGACGACATGATATCGAGTCGAATGTTGTATCATAATATAAGGTAAACTCTGGAACGGGTCTTGACGAATCCCTGCAAATGACGAGGGATAAGAGCGAAAATGTTTCGCATATTATTATACTTACACATTTCATTTTTTTCCCGTTGATAGATGTATGAGAGACAATTTTATGCGCTACACACTGTTGTATTAAGCAACAAGCATAATATATAAGTGTAGTATGTATACCTACACACAAAGTCAAGGTAGATATATGGGTAGGTAATAATACCTGTTGCAATACATGAACATTATTCGAATCATTGCTGTTTATAATATTATAGACCTATTCTACAAGAATTAATGGAAACAATATTGGATATCTGTTTTATTTAATTTTTATAGTAATTTCGTGATAGTTCTTGTAAAGAATACTTTTATTTTGTATTCAAATTAATGAGCAAAACCTTATTATTCCGAATAAGACGTATTAGAACAATTTTTAAATGTTGGTTATTTAAATTCTTTATTAATTCTACGTTATACAATGTTTAAAAATAAAATAAAATGAAATCTTATTTATTCTATACTATAGACATCTAGGTTATTTTTGATTAAATTATGGAAACTGCAAGTTTATAATTTATAAATAAAAAGTTCCTAAATATTTTTTTTTCTGAAAAAGGTATTCGAATATAATAATGTAAATACTAAAATAATATATTCAAAATATATATTTTAATACATTTTTTTTCTTAAATATACTATTATAAAGAGTTCACAAGACTAAGTAGGTACCTAATACGATAAAAAACGTATATTTTCCACTAAGTAGAAATTAAATTCGTTTTATGTCGCTTAACAAAAGACAAGTATACATAATAGGTTTTACAACTACAGAAATAACGATATAATAACTACGATTAGTAAAATATAATAAATTGTTATAAAATATTCGAGGTTCTATGTTTATACCACGCGTTTATCATAATAATATATGTTGTAATAACAATTCATAAGGCACTTGTCTTATTATTACTTTTAATGATTTCGATTGTATATGATTTCATATACTGTAGATTTTTTATAAAGAACGTATCGGGTAAAATACTAAATCGTAGTTTTCAGTCGAATCAAAAATTTAAGTATTCACTTAATTTTATATATATATACATAAAAGTATTAAAAATACAATATATGTTGTATGCAGATTATATTATATTTAAACAAAAATATACCATTTTTTTTTTTCAATAATTATTTGATCAGTATTTACTACAATTTACTATGCAGCAAACATTATATTCACATTTGGGTACTTTATGTTGCATAATATACAATAGTATAAGTAGAATATAATGTAATATAAATTGAAAACTATTAAAAATGATATGAGTTTTATAAAAATTATTTAGTATTTACGTCTTGGTATATATTGTATGTCGATGGTAGTTAAGTATTTAAGTCATTAAATTAAACTTGACGATTACCTAATAAATAATTAATGACAGCAATTACGTAGATAAGCATGTATTTTATTTTGATATTACATTAATTGTATTTATTTTAACTTATATTTTTAATTCTTTTATATGTGTATAACATAAAGTAATTATTAAACTTTTTGAGTTGGCCAAAAAACGAAGGGTACGAATTTGATTGTAAAGGGTTTCGCCCTACTAAATATAGTCTAGCATAGCCAGTATAGGCTATAAGGTATAATTAGGCACTATTAAAGATAATATTACCTAAAGATATAATATAAGATTTGTGAAAATGATTATAATAGAAGTTATATACATGATATATTATTGAGGTGGTAACAATAATATATTTTGATTCCTTTACAAGACATAGGTAAGTACTCGAGTATCACTAAAAATAATATTTACTTAAAATTTCTGTTCGAATAAAATGAATAACATTGTATTTTAATAACTGTAGACAGGTGCGTACATGCGAATCTGTGGTAGGTACAGCTAGAATAATATTATTGTGTATATAATTATGTACTCATTGATTACAGAAAAGTATCGATGATAATATTATAAGTACAGGTATATAGGTACCCACTATCGTTGTGATTTGAAAGGAATGGATTCTTGATAGTAAGTATTATTTGAGGATAATAGCAAATAATTGTACTTTTAAAACGTCTTTGAGAATAGTTTGAAACTTATGACTTGTACAGTTTGTGATGAGATGTGAGGGTAAGACGTATTGAAAACGATTCGATGGATTTGCTGCTGATGTTATCGAGTCCGAAAAAAAGTTAACGGTTTTACTTTTTCCGATGTTTCTGCCCAGAGTAGCATGGTGTAGTGTATGATTTATATTAAAGCGTCGTACGGATAATAATAGTAACGTAGTGTCATAGAAAAAGTAACGTATGTCAGTTATATATGTAATATAAATGCTTTGGCGATATTTAGTTATCATAAAATACGGTCATTTATCATTTGGTCTCACATTGCTACACTACATTTCCCAATGAAAATGAGAACCGATTACCCGGACGTTTATTTTATTTTTTTTAACGGTATTCTACAAAACTTCCCCCTTTTCACTATGCGAACCAACGTGCACTACGTGACAAATGATTTACACCGGCTTTTCCAGAATATATGTTTCTTAGCTGGATCTTACGCTCAGTTAAAAAAAAAAAAAAACAAAAAAAGGTTTTCCCTACATTCCTTTGCCGAGGAAAAAAATTACGAAATTCAAAAACCTGCGGAAAGGATGCAAAAGTATGTTTTGTATAGGTATAGTGCGTTACGTCTCTATACTGTATGACTTATGATTAATCGAGCTATGCCAAAGTGAAAGATAATAACTTCGAAAAATTGTTTTAAATTATCATATTTTGTGAATCTTCTAATAACGATAAATTTAATATCGCTGTACTCCTGCTGTAACGGCTGGCGGTTTATGTGCAACATTCACATCCCCGAGCATTGTCACTAAAAGGATTTTCACGTAGCTTATTGTCACAATATTTCGACCCATTGTTCTTTTGACCCGCAACGGTAAACTTGGTGACACTGCGGTGACGGATTTCATTATTGAAGCTTTTGGATTTTCAACGGAGTTTGACAGCCGACTATAACTCCTCTCATCATCAACATTAATTATTCGCATATGAATATATTAGCGTCAATAAAGAATGTGTCCGATATTTATTGTCCGTGTTTAAGTAGACAATAATTGTGGCCGCAGAGAAGTGAAGAATATTTATGATGCGAAATACAATATAACATACGAAACAAAATAAGTCTAAATAAATTTAGATCAACCGAACGATTACGCGTTATTGTTTATATTTATAAATGTATGTAAAAAATACGCTATATAAATAATAAATACGAACGCGTGCATTTTTAATTTGTTATCTTATAGCTTCTTACTGAGTTTGTTTGAATGCAGATGACAGCAGCATTTCAAATGCCGAAATAGTTGGTACGATTTCAATCAATGTTTCGTAAATAATGTTTCAAGCATAAAAGCTATATTTTAACCTCTAATTTAACCTATTGACGTATTGTAGTATTATGTTATGTATAGACGTTTCTGTTTATTCAGTTTCACTCAGACTATAGATATTCCTTCATATCTATATCACAAGTTTAACGATGAAACCTGCACATAAATACAATATATACTTATCACCCGGTCGTTATATATTATTGATTATTTTTTACATCATTTAAGTTTAGAAAAACATTTTAACTTGTCGCACTCATTGTACAATAACATATAATACAGTATATACGCACTGCACGTAATATTTCAGCCACTATTAATAGATATAACTGACGGAGCGTTTTCATGACTATGTTATCTGGTACTATTGGTACTAAACTACTGAGCATACATTACAAAATGTTATTGATCACAACTGGAAAATATAAATTATATTATTCAGTCGGTATTCGATTTGAGTGTTTATTATAATATTTGTATTGATCGCACTTGACTTTGTGAATACGCATCTCACGCCGAGCTTAATAATAGGTCTGACGAGCAATCGTTCACCTGTAAATTCACGTATTATCGTTATCGTTTTCTATCTACAGGCGTTGGATTTTTATGTCGTCTGGAGCGCCGTGTTTTAATAAATTGGTTAAATTATTTCTACCGTGGTCCCACGGGACAAAGCTATAAAAGGGGTGGCGCGGATGCGTGATGGGAATTAGGGGCGAAAGCTATTAATTTGCAGTTTACCGAGGTGGCTCGAGATATCTCAGGTCCTTTCAGGTAGGTGTATATACCTACGGTGAGGTGAAGGCAGAAAATCTATTCAAAATTAATGATGAGATTTTTCTTTGGCACATTTTCTGCACAATATTGGTTTACCAAGTTTCAGTTGTCTGTCGCATAGATGAATACCATTAATTACAGTCAAAAAATAAAAATGCTATGATCAAAAGTTAAACATAAAAGTCTCGTTCGCTCTCTTTTGTACTATGTACCTATATACTTATAAGTTTATGACTCGAGAGTTCAAAAACGTTTTCTTGGACGAAGCACATTATGCACGTTGGGTGAACAATTTTATGTTATAACGATAAAAAGGACGTATGCATTGTAACGAAGCAAGGACAGCCGATACACTGGACAGTACTATGCGTAGTCTCCTTTGCCGCAGTTACGACAAGCAATGTTTAGGTTAACAATAAATATATAGGTTACACGTCGCAGTTCCTACGTGGCTACGTGTCGCAGGTAAAGTAATATTCTTTTTATATTAATTCTAGACGTTTTTCAAGTATTTCGAGTTTAGAAAATGATATTATACGTTCTCCGACAAAACCGGTTTTTAAATAGTTAAGAAGTCGTTTAAAACGATAATACGGGTATAAATGCGTATAATATACGTGTTGTACACTTATATCACAAACTATTTGTAACAGTTGTCAATTACACACGTTACACATCAACATCGTTAAAAATTATATTTTCATTCAGTCGAACTGTTGTTATCAGTCTGTTTTTAATTAGAACAGAGTCCACGATGATAATATTAATCTGTAAACGCAACTTCTATTCTATGCACACAATAGTATTATTGTATTACTATTATTATAGTATTATAATTTTAATTTATAATACACTGTGTACGTAATATACATGTATAACTAAAATAATCTAATGACCAGCGGAATTGTATCCACCATTAAACGCGTATGAAAATCATTAATTGTTAAAACGTGTCATGTCGTACATGATATACCATCGTAGCCAAGATCTATAGAAAGAAAAAGGAAGAGGGTGACCTGACAGAAATATGTATGGACCTCTAATGTTTTGATATATATATATAGGTATAAATTAAATACTTGTAGTTTAAAAAAAATGATTGACTATAAACTAAGATAAAATAATATTTTAGCTTGTAAATAGATATATTATTGTGCTAATAAGTATTTACAAATTTTAATAAATTTGAGAAATATATCTTTGAAACAGTGTTCAAGGGGCGATGTGGCTTGGATAATTGTATCCACAAAGCGATGATAATCTGTTAATGTGACTGTGTGAACTTCATTACGACTATATTATGTATTTTTTTTATATTACATAAAAATCTGGAAAGTAACTGCCCTACGGGTAGGTAATGGTCGTTCCCGTTGATGTGTTGACTCAAGCGCAATCCACGGGTGGTTGGGTATAAGTATAATGGACAATTTTTTATATTTTAAATGCTCACGATGTTAACACGTCATAGCGACAGCCAAAAAATTCGTGTTATATAATAACTTGACGATTAAACATTAACACGTCCGACAACAACAACGTGGAATTCAAATGTTACGCCCATCTCGCGACTATTCGATAACGGACGCGTATGTCGGGTCGAGGACTTCCGAGCCGCCTAGGCGTTTTCGTACATAAAACGTACGAACACGAGCGACGATACGGCGGTGATGACGTTATTATTATTAACCGTAACGACCGTACACATAACGGCATGTGCGTGTTTGTCTGTTGTGTAGACAGTTAAGATAAATTATTAGCAGCAGTAGATTCAATCGCTGCAATAAAAACGCGTCTGCAATAATATAATATTTTAATAATACGCGATACAATATAATTTAATTATTATCATTGATGTTCCCGAAGTTTTCGAAACAGCAGCGATTTACAAACGCCACTTGTTGTGTAACCGTGTCGGTGTATCATAATCCGTGTTATAATCCGATGGGACGAAATTGGAAACGGCGGTGACTAGTGTTTTAACACGTAGGTATTGATATGATATGACGTGTAGGTGCAGTGACACGCTGGCGCCCTCGTTTCGGATCGAGAAAAAAATCTTTCGAGACTGCATCGTGTTATTTAGAAAAAAAAAAAACGCGCACTTACGATGTCTTAACAAATTGACGGATGGTCATATATTATCAAATACTTCTGTGTACAGAGCAGTGTTGTAGAAAAATATCGATAGGAGACACTCTTGAATATTACAGCTACGACAACACGTAAAATTGACCGAAAACGGACACTACTGCTCGATGATTTCCTATAAGTATTATTCTGTCCGTAGGAGCGCAAAGTGACATTGAGCACTGACAAATCAAAGCGGATAAAATTTACTCAGAACAATACATAAATCATTATGTCACTAGAAGATATTTTACGCTCAAATCCTGTACATTGATAATATTATATTTTGTTTGGACCGTAATCGTATGGTAGGTAGCTACCTATTTATGCGATATGATTGATAATGACAAACGTGTTTAGGAGAACGTATATGAACCGACGACTATAGCAACTGTACAACGCGAAAACCACCGTTACGATAATGTATAGCCAATACTTGAACACTGATTGATTTGAGCGTGTTTTTTTTGTTTTTGGTTTTTTTCACGATGTCAATTATTTTTTTATACTTCGACGCGCAGACGAGCGGACGCAGGACGTGTCAACGCGACGCGTCGTCCTCGTTGTGTAAGTCTGATACGTCATCATCACCGTGTCATCAAATAACAACGTGGAGCGCCCGTCAAACGAGCGTGCACCTGTTGTGCGGTATCCGCTATATATCGATATGCCTGCTATGATATAACGCGATATACGGAAAAACACTGTGGCCGAGCTTACCTGGAATCGAACTTGGTGCCGTCCACCAGCTTGCCGGTGTAGTGCATGGTCAGCATGTCGTTGATCTTGGACTTGGGCTCGCATCCGTCCAGCGTGTACACGTACTCGATCTTCAGACCGTTGGCCAGCGTCTCGGACTGGCCGGTGGTGGCCTGTTGCTCGGCGGCATGGGCCAGCGCCACGGCGGCCAACGCGCATAACCAGCTGCACCTCATCGTCGGCCGAGAGGGGACGAGTGTTGATAGCAAAAAAAAAAAAAAAAAAATCGGGAAAAAATTGCCGTTCCGCTAGTGGAAACGTGGGCAGGTCGTGTGGTCTCGGGAGCGGTGAACGGTGAACGGTGACGCGCGGCCGACTGTTTGACGACGACTGACGGACTGACGACTGTTGAACGCCGCCGTGGCCGTTTGGCCGCCGCGATCTTCCACCGTCCGCTTCGCCGCACCACCGCGCTTCACCCTACCCGCGCAACGTCGTCATCGTTGTGTACACGCGGCGGCGGCCGACCACCACTGCTTCTCTCGTCCGTCGCGGCTATAATATACTGCTCACAGTCGCCGCCGCTGTGGCGCTCCGGTCGTCCGCGTATAGACGTCGTGAGAATTCCGTTGGTCCAGATTTGTGTTTTAAAAGTTTTTCATATTTTTTTTTTTTTTTTTTTTATATTCTCAAACAATAAAAACGGCTTACACGGAATACAGCCACAGCCGTATTTTTTTTTTTTTTAAATCTTATTGATTTTACAATCAATGACGCGTGTGTTTTTTCGTTTCACCGTCTTTTGAAACAGTAAAAAAAAAATGATTCAATTTTTCAATTTTCGATAATGGTCTCTGGTAGGTAGCAAATCGGATCTAGACTTTAGCTGGTACTAAAATTCCCAGTACTTTTTTTTTTTAAAAATCGAGAAAAAAGCGATTCAGGCATAACCCTAGTCGTTGAAGCGTTTTCTTTAAATAAAAAAAAAAAAAAAAGTCGATTGAATTTTGACGACATATATGTACACTTTTTCTTCTCACTTTCTCAGACGATACTATAGCAGTTCTCTTGTTATAACTTAAAAACTAAATAGAATCTTGAAAATAAACATTATCTTCAAATAATGTGTTGTTTTTTATAGAAATTATTTAAAAATATTGGAAATATATATAAGCACGATGCCACGGTTATCTTTTCATAATTGTTTGAAGTTAACATTTTGACTATATATTCGTTGAAATAACAAAATTATTTACAATTTTTTTAAATTTTAGAACTTAGAAGAAAAGATTTAAAATTATATAGGTACTAAGTTCTTATAAGTCGTTCTCACAATCTTACGGAAACTTTAAATTAAAAAAAATCTTATACACAATGTTTTTTCTTACAGACATTTTAAGTTTAAATTTTAACGAAATTGTATGTTTAAATAAAAAATAACTATCTTATAATTATTTTACTGTAATTTAAAAGCATTATTCATGGGGATTAGAAACTTTTTACTACCACGTATATTATTACTTACCACTGTACACAATGGAATCTTCAAAATGTTTAGATTAATTTTAAGTTATTTATTCTTCTAACTAATTCACACCATTCTACTATACGTCCATATCGACTTGTAAGTTGTAAGTTAAAACCACTAGTAATATTATAGATGAATTAATAGTGCATAATTACTATTTCATTAATGCCATTTGTTTTTGACAAAATTAATTCAACTTATAGTATATTTACTATTATATTAATAAAAATGTATAGGTGTATTATAATATTATATCCATTATAGGCTGATATTCTATTCAGAATGTCTTTTTATTGTATATAATGATTTATCATGAAATTTAATTTTAATACATCTATTATACTGACCTTCTCAATGATGCAGTACAATAAATATAACGCAACAGGGTGAGTTACCCGGGTTTTTTATATTGTTTTAAACAAAATTTGCGTAGTACCTAAGTATACAATTCAAAGTGAAATAATATATAATATGATACTTGTTATTTTCGATTAAAATATAATAATATTAAAATATATATAAAATAAAAAAATCCTTATAATAAGACTTCCTAACCATTGTACACCGATTTAAGATTTTATCCTGTCAGTTTTTGTTGGTTCAGAATTAAATTTCTCACATTAGGACATTACCAGCTATTTTAATATATAATATAATAAACGACAAACATGCGTTTTATATACTCTAATATACAGAGAATATACGTTGGCGGACTTGGTTCGGTACAAATATTTATTTGTTGTTAATAATTATTAATATAACATAAATTAAGTGTCATAAAGTGACAAATAATGTTAGCTGTTGTCTGTTAGATTTAAAAGTAAAGATTGATGGAAAACATAATAAGCCTCTTAAAGGTAACATGTATAATGTTGAAATATTGTACGGGACATTATACTTTAAAGTTTCTCTAAATGTAAAATTTTAAGTGCACTTATACACTATAGACTTATGGTATGTACGTATATATATATATATGTATGTGTGTGTGTGTGTGTGTGTATTTGTATACTAATATGATATAGATATGTGAGAACTGAAATTTTTAGCCGGGATCGGATCGTCCAGTTAGGTTTGGCCTAACCTGGCCAGGTTTCAATGTATTTTTCAATTTTTTTGTTGCCTAGATACTATACGTATTATTTAAATTTAATAATTTTCATCTAATATAATAATAATTATAAATAATTTATTTGGTAGTATTTTATAAAACACTAAGTCTTAGTAAAATAAAAAGTAATAAATTATGAATTTAATAAAAACATATTATCGTGAAAATAATTATTAAAATATCGCATTTTAAATTCATTACAGACTAATCCAAAAATATTTAACAAGCCGGACCGAGAATTTTTTTTTAATAATTGTTTTTATTAAATTCTCGGTCCAGCCTGTTACATAATTTTAGATTAGCCTGTAATGAATTTAAAATGCGATAAGTCCGGCTCGATTGGTCTAGTTGGTTTTCTGTAAAACGGTTTGTTTTGACTTTTGAATGGTAGTCCCTTCCTAGTATTCTATTTTTTTATTTAGAAAAATACCATTAATTTGTTCTTAATATTTTCTAAGATATTATTTAAACAATTAAAAGATTTTTGACCTAAATATTTTTTTTTAATATTAAATTTTAATTTCTAAATCATATGTTATCTTTTCATGTTAATTTACCAAAATATCGACTATATTTTCTACATTTTTACAAAATATAAAATAAATAGCATATTAATTGTAGTATAATGGATTCAAGCCCTATAGTGTGCAATTAATGTTCTATGTATTATCAAAAATATCAACGGAAACAAAACAATACAAATAGTTCAAATCCGTTTAAATATTTTTATAAATTCGATATAAAAATAACTGATACTATGTATAACATAATAATAAAATATTGTGATTCGTTCAAACATGGCTGCGCTTTGTTTATTTTAGTTGCTGAATAGTAGAAATATTGCTCATCTCCCTCGTAAAGTCGTTACCGCTACAGACTGCTGTGTTGTGGAGCAGCCGCACACCACCCGAGTTTTCTATAGCGTCGTACGTCTTGGTTAGACTTAGACAACAACAAAAAATAAACAAAACACGGTAGACAAGGATCGGTTTGCCGTCGAGTTGCAGTACGCGCCGCCCAAATTGTTAACTAAATACAATAATAATAATTAATAATATCGTTAGAGATATTATATAGGTTGATGTTTTCATCGCCCGGTGACACCCACACCATATACTCAACTTGAAACTCACCGAACACTGCACCAGCTTTCGTCATTAGAATTTGTTAAAATATATGATTGTTAGTTTGTTGTTATTGCGTCGTCATTGTACGTTGACATTATAAATATGTATTGTCTTTAAAAGACGATTTATTATATTATAATAATGAATATTATATTTACGTTTTATTTTATTATTTCACAGTTTATGTAGATATAAACACCACAAAATAAATGAATCGTATTCCTATAAAATAAAATGGAAATAAGGTCTTAGGCGTTGACGCCGCTTATAGGCCTCGGGATTTATTTAATTTGTTTTCTCCCCTTTCACCGTTTCTATTTCGGAGGCGACTACACATCATCATATAAGAATGTAAGCGTGATTCGTGCGGTGTGCCATTGTATTCAAATAGTAATAAAGAAAAATCTTTTAAGCCACATAATGATAAAATCCTACGAGAAAACCATTTTTCAATTTAAATCAACTTACCGTATTATTAATAGTAGATAATAATATAATAATGTAATTGTTTTGATTTCTGGGTTGATTGGATTGAATAATAAAAATAAAAAAAATTCAAAAAATGCGTAAAATATGAAAGAATTCAGGTGTACAAGGAATATTAATTTGTACTTATATTATATATTGTATCCGATAATATAGTCTTAAAAACGTGTAGAAAGAGAAAATAAAGAATTCATACGGAGTTTGAAGATATTTATTTTATATGATAGATAATAATATTAATATTATCGTATATTATGCGAAAAAAATAATAGTAAACAGACCAGTTGAAAAAGAAACAAATGTCTAGAGATCTTACTCATTACAAAAAAAATATATTTTTTTATCGTAATGCATGAATGTATAACCAAAGTAATAAATTATTTTTATTTCAATTTCAGTTATGTCAGAACGATGATGTTTTACTAACGAAATCATACACGTATATACCGTTGAAATTTTACGAGTCTTCGGTTCAAGATTGAAAAATTATTAAAAAAACTAGCAGTCATATTATTATATACAGATATAATCGACGGTATGCTTGGGAACATTGGGCGTAATATTGAAACGATAAAAAAAAAAATGTAATGACGAGTTGAAAATAATATTCAACAACCTTAAAATGAAATTTGCTTCCAAAGAAAGTAATTTAAACTCAATAATATATAAATACATTATTTGTACATAAGAAAAAAACATTTATAAAGTATATAGTATATAGTCGCATGCGGTTGTTCGTTTGTTTAGGGAAAACGGAAAAGTTGATTCGCAAACATGGAGACGTGGATTGAAACCCTAGAAAGTAATACATTCTATACTTTTGTATGATACTTATAGCCTAACCCAACCTTAACTATAAAAGAAATCAATTATGTTTTCATCAAATACATTTTTGTGTGTTTGCGTGTAGAGTAGATGTAATAAAGAACACTGCGAATATTATTTGCTTGGACTTTGAAGATGAGTCCAGACATAGCCACTATTCCACCGGAAATTATGTGAAAAATCCCGCTGTATCTGTTGATCCCCAAGTACCGATGGTTTCCTTGTTCCACCGGCAAGACCATGGCAGTTTACGGGACTGCCGACGCCACTGGCCTACACCGTCTTCGAAAACATACGGTACCCACTCCGTTATTTATAACCGTGTCGAAAAGGACGGCTGTTTTAGATTCTCATCTGGTCGCCAGTGATACAATTTACTACCGTCTACACATTACAAAGGAAATGATGAAGTCTGTGGTCCTAAAGCCGGCCGGCTAGCTAAAGATAAAAATGAGAAGAAAGATTGTTATAAATCGATGGTTACAAAGCAAAAGGGGCTAAGCGACGTTTTTCGAGGGTTTCAAGAAAGGCAAAAACGTGTTTTTTTATTGTTTTTACTTTCAAACAGTTAGAACTTTTTTTTACAAGTAAATTAATACATTATATCAATCTTTATAAAAATGATTGTATACAATAATATACAAAATAAATAAACATTTTTCGAAGGCATAAAAATAATTTTAACCATACAATTGTTTCTAACAATATAATAATTATTTTTTATCTAAAAATAACTAACTTTTAAGCAGTTAATAGTGTTATTTAGAGACATACATCATTAATATTTTGTGAGAAAGTTTACAAGGCGTCAATGATTGGAATATTTTATTTTCGGAAAAAAGTTAATAGAATTATTGCAATTATTAATTCAGTTAAAAATGTTTTACACTATTACCTTTATTGTGAAATTATATACAATAAATTGACAATAATTTTGTAATTATTGGCCGGGTATATTTTTTTACAGTTGTTTGGTAATAAAATATTGACAACATTTTATTTTGACAACAGAATCATGAAAATTTTATTTTTGTTTAATTCAAAAAGTATTGAAGTTATAACTGAGTTTTAGATTACACAAATTCGATATTTATTCATCATAATAATTCTAAAAATAATATATATGTATATTGCTTTGGAATATTAAATTAATAATATGTGTTGTTGTTCAAAAATGCGAAAAACTGTTGTGCTGTTATATTGAATGATTTCAAATAAATATTACTTTGAAAAAATATTTTAAAAAAAAACCTTGATATATTTTGAGATAAAAATATTTTCTGTTAAAAAAGAATCACTCAATTTATATGAGATAGAATTACAATATAAGAAAATACTTAAATACTCGTGTAAATTATTTTTTTTTTTTTTAATATTATTGAATATGTCACTTTGGGACACGTATAATATATATGTATATTATGTATGAATAACAATAAGTGTAAATTTGACAGTTTATTTTCGCAGAATAGATTATGAAAAATACATCCAAATTTTGTTAATATTCTGTTATTATTTGTCAGAGAAAATTGTTAATGTTGTTCGTTTCAAAGTGTCCGAATTGGTTTCCGGGTTGTTAAAAATTGTGGCTTTATAAATAATTTATAACATACATTTTTAAAAAATTCAAATATTAATTTAATAATATAATAAATATAGGTATATCATTTTTTTTAAATTCGTACATTTTTTTTATAGTTATTATTTTCTATTATTGATGTAAAAACTTATAACAAACATTTTTTACATTTTTTAAAAATTCAAATCTACTGATTTCGTTATTTTTATATTTGTTCATTTCTGTTTTTATGAATATTTCTTTATTTTTAGACTTCAGGTTTTGTAGTTTGTTTGAACTTCTCAATTTTATATAAGTTTCAATTTGAACTTTTTTTAATACATCCATAAATTGAAATATGTTAGTGAAATATTTCACAGCAATTAGTAGTTCGTTCTATTCGTATTTTGCTTTTTCGTAAGTCTTTATCGGGAACCAATCCGGATGTCAATTTTCAGGTATAGGCACCAATTCGGATGCAGCCGTTCGTTTTGAAGTTAAAAACACAACATTAAAAATACGACCCTAACATTATACGCATCGTAAGAGACGTAGATAAACTATTTATAATAAATTATAAGTTTGATGCATAATGTTTTATATTTTAAATGTTTACGATATAACATACAAACATATCGTACTACTCATAGTAACCTGTTGCCTTAACGAGAATCCGTAAATCTTTGTAGATTTACATTATACATAATACCTATCTAAGCTACGTACCATTATGTATATATTATATTGTACATAGCCGGATCAGTGGTAGTATATCTTAGATTTATAAACGAGGCAGAGAAATTAAGTGGTATGAGACTTCTTGTTTTCATTGCAAAATAACTTTCACGTTTGAATACACAACCACTCCTGGCGGGAAAGAGGAAAACGTATACAACAATTGATTAACCTCACGATATAAATATAAATCCCATTTTATAATGGTTCAATGTCTAGATTTTCTGGATATAGTAAAGTATCTGTCATATGTCACGTAAAATATTTGATTCTTTGATCATTTGATATTTTTTAAATTACGTATTAGATATAGGTATTAGCAACTAAACGAATAAATAATACATATTATTTTAGAATTCTTTCATAAATGTAAATTATTTATATACCCGTTCAATTTATATAGTTTTAGTTTAATTATTTATTTATATTTAATATCGCAGTGATAGTGAAAACGGTCAATTTTTAACTCTTAATGTTTAATATTATAGTATTTTATTGAATTTATTGTAGTGTATTAGTGTATAAGACATAAGTAGACTCAAATATTATATTAATATTTTATTATTTTTATCTCTGGTTCTGAAATCTTATTTTATATATTATGATTTATGAATATTTATAATTTTTGTAAATATTTCAATGGTTTCGGATTCAACAGCTTTTAAATTACATAGTTATTTTTAAGTATTTATTTAAGTTATTATGATATGTGATTTAAGTTAATATATGACTCGCAGTTCAATTAAATTTAAGTTTAATATGTGCGTATATTTGTTAATTAGAAATTAGTCAAATCGAATTGAATTAGGTATAAATAATATGTTCATAATTATTTTTATAATGGATAAGGAATAACTAAAAAATTAATAGAATACAAATATGAACAGATAACTATATTACATGAATAATACATATTTACGAATTATAGTTTTAATATAAATATAACAATAGCATGTATCCTCAATGAAGACATCGGAAAATCATTTATCGTTTATTATTTATAAATAAAGTTGAATTGAAATACATTTTACTAATAATGAGTTAATAGTAATTTCAAAGTTTTGGCTTAGCAATATTTAATGTTACACGAAGGCTCAGACGTCCTTTAGTAATTTAGTTTAGTTGAGTTTCATGCATCCAGCGTTGCAATAGGAAAACAGATAAAATATCCCGAATAATGTTTAATTATTTTATACATTCTTATGAGTAGGTTGACACATTTTTAAATGTTAATAAAAACAGTCAAAAATTGTTCACAATAAATTTTATCAATTTTTTTCAAATTACCCAACTAATATTTTTTTATTACTAATTAATTTTAATCACATTTTGGCTGGTAATCCTAATTGTAATTACTAAAAAATGACCATTTCGGAGCCTATGACATATAATAATCTTTGGTGATCGTTAACTATAGTTTTTAAAATTATTTTAAGCTCCACGTTATAATTCACACCAACTATAAACTATAAATTTTACTATACTATATTTGAAGTAAAAAAAATGGAGAATTAAAAACAGAACCTTATTCCAGTGTCGTACATTTAAAAAGTAACTGCTAAAAATTATTTATAATACCAGGTACTTAATGTCTTAATATCTAACTAATTTGTAGTTGTATCTTTTTCATTTTATTATTACATAGTTTTATAATATAGACTGTATGTGTAAATACCAAAATCAATGTAAAAATCAAATAAGTATACCGACATTTTATTCGAATTCTTAGTTTTTTTTCAATGAATCTATTGTAGTACTTACCAAAGAATTTTTACCAAAGAAGGTATTACCAAATACGATTTGGAGGTCCTATATCAGGGTACTCATAAATGGGAAGTGGTTGGATATGAAGTACATGGTTCGGTTATTTTATTGGGCCATTGCAATGAGCTTGTAATTTTTAAAATTTTGATAAACGCATTTTATATTATACGTATGTATACCTACATAAATTGCCATTTTGATATACACACCAAATAGTCCGAACCCGGATCCGAATCATTTAAAATAATATTGGAATAAAAATAAATTTTTTTCTTAAGATACTGATTATTTTTTACTTATATAATTCATGGTGAATTGTATTATTATTTATTGGAAGTTTATATATTTATTATAGAGCCCACAAAAATAGCCCGGTTAGTAGAGTCCAAAATGTAATGTAAGGTTAGGAAAAGGAATAATATAATATAATATTTATATAATCTATATAAATAAATATAATATACCAAGACTATGGGCATGGATATATGTACTTATATTATAATATCATACATATTAGTCGTAAATATTTTAAATATTAGTTTTAAATCAACTAAATTTATGTCTATAATATTGTTTTTATTTTATTGACATTTTATAAAATTATTACAAAATAGTACCCTACCTGTTAGACAAAATAAAAACATACTGCAGCAACAAATAATTATATGACAAAAAAAATAATAGAAGGTAAGTTCATAAAAAAAAAATGCAATACATTATAATTCAAACAGTCAATAAAAATAAAAAATGTATGAAAATATTAAAGATTTCCATAATTGATAAAATAAAATTGATTATACATATAATGTGCAAAAATATAAAAATATATATATTATAATAATATAAAAAAATGAAAAAAATGCTAGTTATAAAAATTACTCATATGTATAAAAAAACCTACTAAAATAAACAATAATACAATAATATTAAATGTTTCAAAAAAGTTGGTAGCATAGCTACAATTGATAATATACAAAAAGGTATATTACAAATTATTATAATATGAAATAGTTCAAACATTTTTTTTTCATATAAATCATTTATTTTATATTTCAAAATCATAAGAATACTACTACAATAAACCCAATACAATTTATAGCTGTTATGTGAAAAATATATGTAATAACAATATATAAAATAGAAAAAAAAATCAACTATAAAATTTATATACATATAATTTATAAAACAATTAATAAATAAAATAAATTCTGTTCACTATTAAAAATGGATAAAAAGCATGAGTTGGTGGTAATTACAGAAATTTAAAAGGACAATTGAAGTTGAAAATTACAAAAAGAATTTATTTCACTAGTGAAAACTAGAAGAAATCATATCGGTTGGGGGTACTATACAATAATAAAAAATTATAACTTGAGTAGTAGACATTTAAAATATGAATAAAAAAGAACATATCCAAGATCATGTGTAGAGGAATTGTCAGTGTATAATATAAAATTTCTATTTCTATAATAATGATATCGTATACGTATATTATGCAGTGAATTGCTCAGGTTACTTATGCGCATTTACACGTTAAACACGGTTTCCCATAGGTAAATTAAATATAAGAGTAAATAAATGATTTAATGATAAATGTTTTATAAATATTAATTATTTTGAACATTGTATGACATAACTTTAATTATTTTTTAAATATTTAGTTGATAATAAAAAAGGTTTGATTAAATTTTATAAAAAAAATGCAATTATTAAATTATTTGAAACAATTAATTATAATATTAACAATATTGACAAAAAAAACTAATCTAGTAGTATTGTACTACTAAAATGAAAAGTATAATCAATCATTTTAACAACCGGGTTCATAATAATTATAATAATACGAGTATTGCTTATAAAAACTAAAATTGTATTTCATATTTAGTAGTTATGTAATGTTGTTTTCGGTGACGTCGCCGATAACGATTACAATGATATAATGTTAGTGTATTTTATAATTTATATACAAAAAAATATAGTATAATTATACTGTTATTATAACTTGTAAGGATACCTATACTTTACATATTATTTTGAGTATGATATTTTAATCAAAATAATGCGATTCTCTGATATTGTTTACAGACGATCAATAATTGATCGATACCATCATATCGTTATAAAATATATAAATAAAATAATTAACAGTGGATTTTTCGTTGATGTTTATATTATTATATTATATAAATATGACGTATTACCAATGTATGTATGAATTATATGTAGGCGTATATATAAATGCGTGTGTGTATAATTGTATAAACATAAAAAAAGTTTTAGTTATTTTAACTATAAAATTATTATACACGAGTATAAATTGTAATATATTTATACACTAAATACGATGTATGTGGAATTTTATTCAATAAATAGATACCAAGTGTGCTTAGTAGGGATCGAAAGTAAGTGAAATATACATATCCATAAATCTATTTAATATACAATAATACCACAATTCGATACATAATGATTTGAACCCGAATAGGAACCGTTAAAATTATTAAGGTCTCAATCCCTGATTTGATCTCTATAAATTTGATATTATGTTTTTTTAGATGCCTGTTATGCATTTACACCACTGCACGGTTTTATCTCCATCCACCAGTGACTGATTTTCACAGTGTAAGTATTTCCATTTCTTCGGTTTTCCATCTGCCTACTGTTTACGATCGCGACACCACATCAATAAAACTTTCTGGTGGAACTATGATTTCGCGTCCCCAGTGCCGTCATTAAAGATCTACGCGGTATTCCTCCGTATTGATACTTAACATGTTTATTTCTTTTTAGTTTTGCTGAGACACCATTTGCTCTTCGTTCGATGTGGTAATCATTAGCAAGTACGATATCGACGTAAGGCCTTAGATTTACTTTACTTTACTTTATCAATAAGTTTTTTTTTATGTTTTGTACTTGACGTTGTACCTATACTAGTTGTTTGTGCAGTTTGGAGTGATTTTACTATTAGTAAACTAGTGAAAGTAAGGGCTAGCTCAGGACCTCTTGGCGAGACTCAGACATCAGATATCTGAGGCCACAAGCTACCCTATCATGACAAGGTGTGGGTTCTATCAGAGGAGAACCGATAGATACGTAAGTAAAAAAAAAAAAGTCACGAAAACTACATAGTGTAATTTATATTTTTGTTAGGAATACGCGTTAATGTGAATTATTTATTACTTAAACAAATCACTTAAATTATTTAGTAATAATTATAGCTGTTATTAATTTAAGTCAATGCCGATGTACCTATAGGTACATACCATAGGATGGAACAAAAACATAATGTATTGAAAATTTCAATGTGTCCTATATTCAAAAACAAATAAATAAACAAATAATAATATGCATAGTGACGAAAAGTTTCAAGTCACAACAAATAATATTCTTTAGAACACTAACTAATTATAATGGTTATTTCTTATTTAAATATCCAATTTCTGAAAAAAATTAATTTTAAATGCTTAGATAAATAAAAATTGATAATTATGTATTTTTAATATTTTTATTACTATATGAATAATTTATAAGAACCTTACATTGAATTTTTAAGGTTTGATACTCAAAAATGAAATATTATTACTTATTACCAATACAAAAATGGGGAAAAAATTAAAATAATTTAACAATTTTAAATGTTTATAAATAGCGGAAATGATTCACTAACAAAATATTTTATCTTGAAAATGCTAATTTAAACAATTTGTGAAAAAGTCACTATAATTATTAATTTTTGATTTAAAAATTAAAAAATTAATTTAAGAAATTCACATCATTATGAAATCAACATCAATTTCATATTATGCATGGCTTCGCTCAACATGTAATAGGTATATTGCTTTTTAAAAATGTTATATATTTCCACCGATTGTCTGTTGGTAGTATATAATATTCATGATAATATTAGTTGTTATTCCATATTTAGTTGTATGATTTTTCGTCTTAATGACTTTCAAACTAAAATTAATTTTAACTGTTTTAAAATTGTGTTTTTTTGAAAAGAAATATATTGTGCAAACGATTGTATTATTATTTATTGTTATAAAAAGGTACTAAAATATTTATTTTTATGTACGAGATAAAGATCGGTATGAAATTTTAACCATACTGATGACTAAAATTTGGGGTTTTTTTTTCATCTCACAGAACGTATAAATATTATAACGAATATCTCATGAACAACTAATAAAATCCAATATAAGTTTTTTAGTCGGTCTATTTTATTTATTTCAAAAAACTTAGATATTTGAGATATTTCTATAGGTTTATTACTCAGTGCGTGGACAAAGAGGGATGATAGACCTGGAATACAGGGATCGATCAATTTTAAGAGTCCGTTGAAATAAATTTGTAATTTCTGTTTTATACAGAACTAGCAAAAATATTTGGTTGGTACCCCTACTCTAAACCTGTAGCGAGAGAATTTTATCGTATAATATATAATATGATTAATATGCATTTATTATATTTTTTTTAAAACGTTTTTACGGAATACTTAGTAAAGTACAAAAAAAAAAAAAAAATGAATAAATATTTTAGGTCAAATATTGCACTAGCAAAACTAAACCACAGTGTGTATTAAACTATGTGTGAACTAAATGCACTGTCTTCAAAAACGATTTTGTTTTTTTCACTCTCTCGAGTTGGATGCTGCTGCAGTGGCTGAAACACTCGAAGACACTCCATAAATACGGATACTGATATTGAAATATACTGTGTAATATTTTATGTATAGAAGCCTAAAATAATTAAGTATTGAACTATTAAAATTATATTGATTTAATATAACGATGGTGTATACCTAATACATACAATACAATACTATAACATTTAATACTATAAATTGTGATATTATAATATAATACTGTCTGTGCGTTTAATAATTTTACGTGTATTGTATTTATATATTATAATATAATGTATCGTGCATAGACGATGTGTGATACTGTGATCCCATCGAAAGTTTACCGGTGGTAGGGAGTTTTTAGAGGAAAACATCGCCGAAGTGCATACGCCTTCGTGCTATATTGTTACGGTATACATTTAGTAATATGTACGAATGAAAATACTGTGGCTCAGTGTATAGAATTTTAAAGGGGGAAACTCGAAGTGGGATTAGACACGACGAGCAGCCCGAAGCCCGTGATATCGTCAGGCTGCTAAGGATTTGTGTGCCGTCGTATTGTAATGCTGCACGTTTATAACATACAAATATAATACATAATATAGATAGGGTTAACGGTGATTATATATTTTCAACAGCAAACGTTCATTATAATTTCAAAAATAATTTTCAATCATTTAATATGGAACGGAATACATCCGCCAACTTTTCTGACATCATGGTTACACCTTATTGTCACACTCCTCGTTTTACATATATTTTACATTTTATTTCAAATACTTATTATATACAAAAAAGAACTATTTTAATTAGTTATTTGATATTATTCAATACATAGACGTTTTTGAAAAAAAATTTCGCTTTAGATCACGAAATTAAACATATTATGTTATATATTTATGACATTGGATACACATAGCTTAAGTTTATTTTACATTTATTAAAATAATTAATACTTCCTGTTGTAATAATTATTATTGTTTAATGTTAAATAGATCATATCGTAGATATCTATATTATATTGAGTGTATTATGCCTATTGATTTTATTTCGCCCACTATCGTGACCCCTGAGCGGGCGCATTCGGGTAATCCTTAATTTTAAGCAATAGGTAGATAATATAATATATATATGTTACGGCTTAAGTCCGAATTAAGCTAATGTGCACATTATCCGGATAATGCGCATATTATCCAATTTTGGATTTTAGCCGTGAATATAAGAACTGTTAGGAAATAGATTATGAATACATTACCCGGCTAAAGTAACTTTAGCCATCGTGTTATGGCTAATGTAAAATATTATTAATAAATTAATAAATTCATAATATATAATATTATATTTCAATAAAATTAATTAATTAAAGTTAACAATTAAATATTAAACTACATTTGATGCAATATTAACTTCATTTCTATTTATTAGATAACATTATTTTTTATTATTTATTTAAACATGGTAAACTTTGACGACATTTAGAATTGCATAAAATCAGTGGCGTCATTTCGATTTTTTTTTTGATATTAAGCATGGCATATATATAGCAGGCCACTTAAGTGCAAGCCACTATCAATTATACAGACCTATTAATTTATAAACATGGGCCAAATTACTACAATATTAGATTTTAAATACGCATATGTATACCCTTGCATGTGCGGTCCAAATAACGCCACTGCATAAAATGCCAGATGCTTTGCATTTGCATTTATTTGTTTTGAAATTTGATTTATATGCACAACGTTGATAACCCTGATCACCTAATAATGACATATTTTTTTGCGTTTTCTCTTAACAATTTTTTTTGTATTTGACACCTCGTCTACTGTAATGAATGGCTAAGGGTAAATATCAAATTGAGAAATTCAAAATTATTATTAATTAATTTAAATTTTCTCTAATTTCTCACGGAATCCTCGGTACCGGCTGATGAAACCCTTAGGTTCCGCGGAACACCAATTGGGAAACACTGACCTAGTTCATAGTATTTATTTATATTTATTTTTAGTATTACATTTAGTGCCGTTGAAAATATAATTATATAATAATATATTTTTTTGTACACTTTTTCTATCCAGATACTTCATCCATCAATCAATGGCTAATGTATAAAATATCCGGTTAATATACGAAACTATGATTCTAAATGTTAAGTGTTTATTTTATCCATCTAATATGGATTATGTGCGCATTATCCGAATAATGTACACTTTAGCCATGTTTCGGACTTTAGCCGTAATATATATATATATATATATATATGGTATTATCTATTATACCCAGGCGGTAGATCGATTTCAACCCACTTGGGAGGATGAGAAATTAATTTAATTATATATTAATATTGAATAAAACTATAAACGCGACGGTATTCGACAGGGTAACCGGTATAATGTATATAAAAGTTATGTATATTATTAAAAATAAATCCTATCTGTTCTAAAAAAATTAATTTGGATTTTTTAAAGCTGATAAATACAAGAATAATAATCCCGACTCAACTGTGTTTAAACATCCACGATAAAAATTAAAGAGATTTAAACTTTCTACATTTTTTCTCTCTATATAATGTACATCATTTTGATAAAAGTAAAAGTAAATTCCATCATTTTATTTTTTTTAACTACATCTCAACTGGATGTTTTGGACAAAAACTTGTGTACGCAACATTTTCCAGTTTTTCTGTTATTTTTGTTTTAGTTTTTTCCCAATCGTTTTGAAAAGTTTAGGGAATTTTTTTACTATCGTCACTTTAAAATAAAAACTAGATTCAATGTTTTACCAAAATCCATCATCAGTTGTATTAAATATTTAAGGTTTTGTTACATCATAATACTCAAACATTTTTTGTTTTGTTTCGAATCCACACATCACTGCAATAGAACCAAAATACATTCACGACGTGTTTGTTTCGTCTATGCACAGAATCTAAAATGTGTACGTTTTATACACATCACCACATTCTGTTCACCGATCTGATCTGAAATGCAGGATCTGGCGTAACACTCACGCACACACGAACAAAACAGTAAACACGTATACAATAATATATATTATAGTATAATATGTACGTATATACACAGATGTATGGTCGGCGGCGGCGGAGTACAGAACGGGCACGCGTTAGGTATATTGCGGTCAAAAAGTGATGACCTCGTTAAAAGACGCCCGCGAGAGGGTGAGAAAAAAAGTAGCTTCCGTGTAAATTATAAATAAATCGAGTTTTCGTATGCCGGTCGCGGCCGTTGCGGCGTCGCTCGTGTATGCGGATGGCTGGCGTATACTGTATATATATATATATATTATCATGCAAAATTCATCTGAGCTTTTTGTGGTATAATCTAAAAGAATGTGCGGGCGTGTGTGTCTGCCTGCGAACGGGAGCGCAAACACTATACAACTGCTAACGGAAGAAATACGAGTATGATGGGAATTTTTTAGCGGCGAGCCTCGCGGTGAGACAGGACGGAATTTCTTTTTTTCTTTTTTTATGCGGATTTTCGTCTTTCAGAAATTGAACAAGACACGTTCTCTTTCCGTACCACGCGTGTGCACACGTGTAAAATATGTATGTTCGCGTCACGATGATCCAATGAGTGCTGCTGTTGCAGTGAGTGAATATTATGGTTTATAATGTATCGCGGCCGTATAATAATAATAATGATAAAACAGACACAAACGGTTAAAACCTTGCCAACCGTGATGTACATGCCGCGCATATACGCACACGCAACGCAATAATAATAATAATAATAATACCTAGTAATATATTATGTATGCAACTGAACGGACGGTACGCGCGTGCTGTGTGTATTCCAAGAAACGGGTGAAATTTTTTTTCGTTTAGAAAATTTCGATGACGCACTGCCACCACTGCGGTTATCATTGACGGACGTTATAATAATAATATTATCGTAATATATACTATGTACTTATTAGTAGTGTTATGCACATCGCGACGCCAGGCGGATCGCACTTTCTCGCTGCAAATGTGCTCCACATGGGCGCTAACGTGTAAGTGTTTATTCTGTAGAAATAAATGAAACGGCAAACCTCACTGCATTATTTAGAAGATAATACGTCGCGGATACATTAATGATCAGACGTCTTTTAGTGTATATTATAAACCGATTGCGATTTGTACGGTTTAAAATTATAAACAACGGGTGAAAGTCAATACAACTTTCTTGTAAGTGTAATTTGTATGTGCGCAAATCACTATACTATACTATCTACGATTCCACTCGTACACTGTATTATATTATAGTTTTTTCATAACCTATTATTATTATCATCATCACCGTACGTTGTTTTGTTCGGGCCGGAAGTATAATACGCGTTTTTCCTATTCAAACAGTCCGATTGTATAATATTTATATATTTATAATACGATATGCCTACCTGTTTCGAAACACGTTTCATACCACACGTTTACACTACAATATGATATACACATAACGAACGTATAAATTCGAGCAATATTCTAGTGCTACAATTCCGCTGTCCTTACCGTATTGTTTTCGTTACGCCGGATGCAAATATACGGCGCATTCGTTGTCTGTAAACCGTCCAATATTTGTATGACATTTGAAATCGTTGTTTAGTATGATACGTATACTAAGAATACTCGATTTAAATTAAACATGTTTTCGACTTACAAGCCGGGTGTTTCAAGCCTCTGTTAAACAAATAAGTTTTGATGAATATTGTATTTCAAAAGTATCAAATAGGAAAAATAAGTTTTACCAAACACCGATAATACATCGCCGTCTATTTAACTAGGATCTAAGTACTTGTAATTATATTTATATAGCTTATAAAGCACCTGCAGTTTTTTCGTGTGTACGACATTGCTTATTTTATATAAATATATGTACCTATGTGTGTTTTTGATTTATCTTTAATTACATAGATCATTGATATGCTTTATACAACAGTTTTAATTATTTTCAGTTTTGATAATGGAATATTAATGACTTGCGAGAACAATTATTTAACTTTAAAACTAAATTGTTGGTATCTCATGAGTCATTTATAAAATATTATTAACTACCCAAGATGTGTGCTTATTATTATATTATGATGGGGTAGGTGGTGTTATGTTACCCATTTTTTGGTTTAGTGATTTTTCATCAACACAGAAGAAACTATATAACTTTATATTAAAAACCCATGTTTTCAATTTTATTTTTTAATATTCTATTTAACTTAAGTTTATTGATAACAATAAAATAATGTGACGTAAGCATCGTAAACATATTATTTACTGCTACCACAAAGTGATTAAAGTCCAGATGGCAATAAAAATATACATACAAATTTCCATTTGTAATTCTACAAAAATAGTCGTTGAAATCAGTGAAAGAATTACAACTATGCCTATGGTTAATATATTAGTTAATCATTTTTTTTTGTATGCCTACGGTGTTGTGATGATACAAAGTTTTTTTTTAATAAGTACTTGCTCATTTTTTACTTTAATTATTAAATTAATGATTTTTTTTGGAAATGTTGATGCATCTAAATCGAAATTCAAACGTGTGTCTTAGTTGTTCCTTACTAGTTATAACTTATAATTTATTAAACATTGTTTTATGTATCACAGATAATAGTAAATAATATCCATAGTAAAGATCCAACCTAATAATTGTTAAATTTGAGTTAAAAAGGCTTAAAATTCTGAGTGACACGGGCTGCATGTTGTAAGGATATCAGTTTATAAATTATGTGTGTGTGTGTTAAAAAATAAATACATTTTCAAGGTACTGTGTATTCAAGAGCTCTAAAGGTTTCGTATAACAACTATGTAGATTAGAAATTTGATACACAATACTTATGGTATTTCATACGTTAATTTAAAATGATAAAAATATTTAATGTGCAAGTGTCGCGTATGCGAATAGTTGACATGCATAATAATTAATAAGTAATATATTATATATTGTTATGTTTTTTTGTCAAAGAAGTTGAAATTTTCCTCTGGACAACGCATAACTTGTGTTTGCACATTTACATGGAACTTTAAATAATACGCCTAACACACTAATTAGAATATATGTGTGTGTGTGTGTGTGTGTGTGTGTGTGTGTGTGTGTGTGCTACATAATAAATCGAGTTAAATAATAAAACAGTATAGTAATTAATTTATTTTATATCGTATTATTTAAGCCACATGCGCCTATAAAATTGGATAGTTTAACTTTTTTTTTAAACTGTGAAAACATTGTGTAAATATAGATTATAGGTAAGGCCTTCAGATTATAGAGTAGTATTTATTATTGTATAATATTTAATCTCTGGCGTTCACAACGAACTTTAAAGCCATGTTCATAGCTATTTCGTCTGTCGCGTTATGTGCCTTTTATCGTATTATATAACTGACAGTTGTAACTTGTAATCATGGTATCATTCATTCATTCACTAACCATGATCTATCAGATCCAGACCTATCCAAAGTTAGGATGAGCTCAACCTTTGACTACGTCATGGCATACAGCTTAGTTATAAAGTCAAAGTTAGTAACTTATCCTTTGATAAAGGAATCATCAATTCAAATATAATAACACACGTCCAAATTATATTATATACTATTCGATTATTTAATATACGATCGGTTTTTACCGATTCACCACTTTCAACCACTACAAAGATAATATTGTACGCAATAGTTTACAAATAATATTTTTAGTAGGTACCTGAAATACGGCTGTTGCACTTTGTATGAGGTGTCTTTAAATAAGTGAATTGAAAATTATTGCGATTGATCAGCGAACGAGGGTTTAGCTTGTCTGAGCTGTTAAATTCACAACCCTTTATGCAACTCACCACTCACATGTCGGCATATACGCATATTTTGTTTTAATCAAATATAATATTGTATGCAGGCATTTTGACTGGTACTTATTGAGAGGGATTGACGAATAAGTGGATAATATTATTCTTATTGAAAAAATTGTTTTATGTCGTAAATTGTATTCTGAAAGACTAAAGTAGTTTCTTTATTCAAACAACAAAATATAAACCCTTATTTTAATGGGGAAAAACAAATTCAATCGTTCAAAATATTATAATATGATTATATGAATATGCTCTTTGTGGTCTATATTTTGTTATATTCAAATAATTAATTTACGTTATTGAGATAAAAGGACAAATGAAAATCTATAAATTTCAATAAAATAAAATTTTTATGTTATAAAAATATTATTAACTATTTAGAAAAGTTAAAAATATCTATTCTTTAATAAATATAAACGCAGTTTCGTGTTTATTATTACTTTAACCACTGTAACCATTGATTTAAGTTTGGATAATTTTTAATTCGTCAAAGCCAAAATCAAGTTATAATTACTTATATACATTATATTGATTATATTATTGTATGATTTTTACTTAAATTTAAAAATGTATTTTTAGTTTCTTTTGCATATATATTTATATCGCGCGGTTGTAAGCTATATAGGTATTCAATCATATAATAACCGAATTATATTATTTTGTGTACCGATATATTATTGGAACCAATACAATAAAATGTAGTTACGCCGTATAATAAGCCTACCTGTAAAAAATTACTTACCTGTATTGCATTATGAATGACGCATGTGTATATTTTCCTGTTTATGAGAACTAATATCGACGGCAATCAACATTAGCATATGTAAAATACACTTTCTATTTCAATCAAACTATAGTCTATTATAAAATGTTGTTGGTACTTACCTATCTTTTTTTAAACCACGTTTCATTCGTCTCGACGGCGTGATTAATACTTTATTCGAATAATAAAACAAATTGGTTATTTTTACGACCACGCAGCATACATATCCAGTATACACTATATTCGAAAGCATTTTGATTTGATCATTATGTGATTCTATCGTGCAATAACACGGCTGTTGTATATGTAATGCATAGTAGGTATAATAATTAATAATGTAGTCACGACGGTATACGCACTGAAAAATATAGGATTACCTATATATTATTTTAATGGTTAAATTATTTGGAAGATCTGTACATTTTACTTTGTACATTTAAATGTATAATACCATAATACTTTCTTTCATTGTTTTTTGTATACATCGTAATAAGTATTGTCGTAAAAGTGAAACATACACTTGACCTGCAACAACATATGGCTATAGTCTGTAGAACAGGACGGTGAAAAAAATTGTTTTACATTTTGCCATTACGATTTGTTGGATTATAAATTATTTACGTTTATTTATGAATTTATAAGATACTTACCATCTATGCACACGAAGTACATATTACGTCTTATTAATTTCACAAATAATTCAAATTTACCATTGTTAGTTTTGTTTGGTATGTAATAAAAACTAATAAAAATGTGATTATAATATCTAAAATGTATAAAATAAAATGATCTACCTACCTAGTTATAAAATATTATCATAATTATAGTTTACTGGATACGGACGTCTATCTCAACGCGTTAAATATTTAATTAACATTTAATGATCCAGTCTTATTAATTTAAATATAGGAAGGTAGGTACAATATTATTATAAATCTAGTAGCGATCTCATTAAAATGTAAAACCAAACATAATTACAATATAGGTATTCAAAAAGCTAAAATTCATATGACGTAAGTTTATACTGCGATAAACAAATAACACCTATTTGATTTTTAATTACATAGGTATAATTAAAATGTAATAGGATTATTTGATGTATATATTAATTCAGATTGTATTGAGGTTACAACTTGTTAAATGTTCGTCTATATATTGAAAATTATTTTTAATTGAATATAATATTAATACAATGTTAAGTGTTAATTCAATATAATTATACTTTAAACAATTCATATCTACAAGTTATCTGGTTAAATTATATTAATTTATTATTATACCATAAATTATAGGTGTTAAATTATTATTGATGAAATATCAGACATATTTCGGTTTTGGATTCACTAAATATATATATTAAATTGATCGCGTAAAATATGTATACATAATATATTTCAATACATGTTGAGTAGTTTTACACTTGAAAAAAATAAGAAACACCACGTGTTTTATTGGGTACTGTTTTTCTTAGTCAGAATAAACATTATAAATTAATATGTAAATTTAATTTTGTTTAAAATAGGTAAAACGTTTTGAATTATAATATATTAATTGTTTATAATGTACTTAGAAATATGAATATTTTAATAAATTGAAAAAACTATTAACTATCGATCATTAGACGTAAACCAAAAATTAAATATAAAACAAATATAGTTCCACGTAGGTACTTAAATCTAAATTATACAATATACACATTACCATAATACCATCTGACATTTCATCTTTATAAACCACTAAGTGACGGCCTGACGGGTAATGCAGTTGAAATTTAAGAAAAATGTAAGTGTGCCAATTCGCGATTTCACTCAATTAGTGAAATTTAACATTAACTAGAACATAAAAACACAAAAAATAAAAATATATTAAATACATTACTGTACATTTAAAAGATGATTTAGGAATTGAAGATTGTGGTAACGGGATATTTATAAACAAACTGTTCCCAAATAAAAATATTTAAATTGTTCTAATAATAACGTGTAATATAAATAAAAAATGTATTAGCTAACTAAACTAATGTTTTTTTGAAAATTTATTTTTTTTTAATGTTTTTTAAATGAAAAATATTTTATTCAAAACTTATCTAAACATTTTTTGTAAATAAAACAAACATATTAAACATTTCGAAAATTTTACCAATTTTAAATTTTCAAATAATAAATAAAACTTATCTTCAAATAAAGCATAGGTAATACATAAATTTGAAAAAAGGTTCGATAGACAATGTACATTAAAGTTGGAGTCTCTTCAATGTTATTTTTTAAAATAAATAATTTCAAATTAAACCATTGGTTTTAATTTAAATTAGTATTTTATTACTAATTTATTCAAATCATATTACATTTTTGGAGTAAGTATACTTGTGTAAAAATATTATACATTATATATTATGAATGCAGAAAATATAATACTTTCGTTTAACTTGCTTATTTTCTGTATTTGTTATACAAAATATACCAATAACGGATGCCAATTCAACGTTTGTTTATTAGATTGGTTTAATAAATTCACGGAATCCTTTAATATTTGTGAATAATATAACATGATTAATTATGTATATTTATACACAGGCTATTCGTCGGGTATGCTCTCCCCATTCACAACTTAAATAACGAATAGTCAAATTATTACTCCGGGATTTTTGCATTTTAGGAGTATATTTTCTAGCACTTACATATGCTGTGCTGTTAAGGAATTTCCTGTAGCGATAACATTTTTTTATTTCAAATAAGAACAATTTTTTTTACTGTAAATTTTTAGAAGATAATTTAATCATAAATAATATAAATTAAAAACCGAACGAGTAGTATTTAAATTATTATTAATCTTCATGTACTAAGAGTTTAAGCATGATTAATAAATAATAAACATTGTTTATAGTAGACTATAATATTAAATTATATAGGCCTACGAAATATTTTAGTAATTATTAATTTATATTAATAGTTTAGCATCTTATAGTAAATTTGTAAAAATTATCTTAGTGTAAAAACTAATAAGTACTACAAAATAATACATTCATTTTATTTTTTATGTTAAATCATTATTAAGGATTATTATAAATAATACTTGAGATAATCGTTCGAATTATGATTTAGATACTGATACATGGCAGTTTTCAAAAATATTATCTGCTTAAATATTTGCAGTAAAAAAAGGTGCAGATTATTATTAAAAAAGTTTGTGTAACCACGATAGATGTCATCATAGGACACTCTTTAAATGGTTTAAAATATCTAACTATTATAATCTGTTATTCTGTCTTAAAGATATGTGCATTTCGTTATTTCGTTTATAATATATTTATTTATATGTATTGACCATAATATTATATACATATATACCGGCTTACTTGGAATTCAAAAGCATTAAAAAATGCATATACAAATTATGAGTAATATTGTTAATTTTAATTTTGTATTCTTTTTATATTTGTCAATTTACTTGGTATACATAATATTATATTTACAAAATGTACAAAATTATAATAATAATAATACTCAGAACATCGTATTTGTTTTACAATGTGTATTACTTTATTAAATTAATATGAGTAATAATAATTAACAATAAATCAACCCCTAACAAACATTTAAATTAACTTTTTTTTTATTTGTTTTAAATTACATTTTTTGTGTACATATACCTTTTTTTTTAAACAATCATTGAATACTTTTTCATAGAATAAATGTAAAATTATTTTATTTAAACAAATTATTTATGATATCATAACTTATTATAAAACAAATATTTATTTTCAGAATTTTATTTATCCTTGTGGCGTTAACGAAAACAAAATATGGAACAGATTATTATTGCGAGAGTGCATTTCTAAATTATATCCTCTTATGTCGAGTTGTCAAGATGACGAGATAATTAATTCATCTCGAGAGCAGATTTATGGATATTTTTATTATTCAAAGTATTATATTTATGGCCTTAAAATTTAACTCTTTATAGTTATAACTTCTATATAGACTAAGTTATTCTTCTGCATTCACTTCGTTTTAACCGTTAAAAATTATTTATTAGCAGTAAACTTATTACTATTTAAAATACATTTAATGTAAGACAACTAAAAGTGTACCCGTTTTATTATTTATCATCACGATAAAATGAAAACATTTATTATTCAATATGTTTATTTAACAAGTTATAATTTGTCTTTTTAAAAGGTTTCTATTTTCTACATCCAAAAGTGATCAAAAATAGACGGAAGCGTATGACGGTTAATCGATTATCCACTTCTTAATATTATTATTGTTCATCATATAACCAAAGCTGACACATTCTATGATGATATTTTTGATTATTTTATCATATAGAATATATTATAGCGATTTTCGTATCTATATATTTCCAATTTAAATATATCTAAAATTATATATTACCTTTTGATTGATATGGAAAACTGTTTACTTTATCATCTGTTTTGGGCTATGTATAATAGGTAATAATTGAATTTAAGTTTTTTCCTATATAATTAGGAAATATATATAAATTTAAACTGCCGGATATCTACAATCAATCAATGTTTTTAATATAATTTGCGATAATAAAATATTCTGTTTAATCTTTAAAAACTAAGGATCAGTGTTTTCAATAGTTTCATTAATAACATAAAAGTATTAATGTGTAAGTTAAATTATATCATGATGAAAATAATGTAATTTATTTTATTTGACTAATAAATATAATATAATCTACAAGTAATATTTGTTATTAGTATTATTTGGTCATACTCACGTAGTGCTGTAACCTTAAATCAAAATATATAACTCACATAAAAATCTGTCGAAGGAAAATTTACAACGATTTTTCGGAATCGTGAATATTATATATCGACTATGTGTGATATAACTATATGAGATTTAAACGAGTTTAATGGTAAATAAATAATACGACGGACTGGGCGATTTACATAAATAATATTATTATTTGATATTTTTGAGTTTTAATAAGGCTTCATCGTTTATCAACATTTAAATTAATTGTGTTTTTACTTTGGGGAATTTTGTTTTAAACAACTCACAGTACTCACAGTTTTTATCACTGAAACGTGCTATTCCAATCAATTATAAATATTATTCAAATTATTTTAATTAAAATTAAATTTTTATAAAGGAGTTAATATTTCACCCTTCGTAATTGTTTATGAGTTTATGACCATACATCATCATAAATAAATATTGTATGGTACTACTCGGGTATTAAACTCGTAATCTTAATTTATATTATAAACTGCTAATATATTTTAGTTATATTTTGTTTTTGTATATGGGCCTATACTTATACATACTATATATGTAATTTTTAATGAACTATAATATTGTTGTTATTAGTGTGTAAAAGTTATACACTTATTATTATAGATATGACTACGTTTTTGATATTATAATTTTGTTTGTTTGCTATTAATTTTAAAATTTGAAGTGTGGTTTATCCAATAAAATAAAAAGAACTATTTCAAATAAAAAAAAGTTAAAAATATATTAATTTTTTTATATCACCGCAAACGATATAGTTCATATTATTATACAATGCACATTGTACATTTTACGTAGTATACTTATTATATCTATAGGTTAAGTTACTTTTTAGTATGAACCTTAAAAAAGTCTCGTAGAAATGTATGTGTATACTGTATTGCACAATAAAACTTTAGAACGGAAATAAAATAAATGTCTTTGAATTTAAGCTTCAATGACATTGAGTGGTTGAAAATTTATAATAAATATGAATAGGTATATAACACATAAAATAAATGATAGTCGCTGTTCAAAATAGTGAGGGAAAACAATAAAAACCATTCTTACTTATATTGCTAAAATAATACAATTTTTCAAAATTTTAGTTCGAATATTGTGTACATTCCTTGTGAGCATACCTAAATTTCCATAATTGGTATAACAATGTCTAGTTGGCATTTAACCTATAATATATAGTAGCTTAATATTAACCAATAAAATGGTTATAAATAAAATTGTAAAATGAATAGCACCTGACAGGAAAATGCGATTGAGATTGGGTCTGTGATTATATCTTACTATTCACTACTATTTTTTTTTAAAATTATTTAGTTATTTAATTACACGATAACTACAGTTGGAATAAATTTAATCTAAAACTGTAGTATGAGTATAATAGATACATTAACAATAATTTAATTTATAATTATATAATACATATAATATTTATACATATATATATATATATATATAAATATATAATATACATTATCGAAAAACATTATTTGATAATGCGCAATGGTATAAATGATTGTTATTGGTTTATCATTATTCACGAGAAATATTGAGATAAATGTAAATAAAATAATTTAGAGATTTATAAATATTTGTAATGCCGTACCATTTTTTTTTTTTGACATGTTATAACAACATTATGTACCTACCTAAGTTAAGAAACATTAAAATAAAATTTTTATCCTCCGTCTAAAGTTTAACTGATAGAATTGACCTATACTTATTTATGAATTGTGTATTTGTATCTTAGGTAAATATAGTAATAACAATATTTAAACAAATTAAAATTTGTTAAAATAATTGTAAATTTGAAATATTATTACGAAGTGATTTTCATTTATACAGTAGTTCTGTATCTAAAGTTAAATAATAAAATAAAAGTGATTGATACTAGATATTATTACAAAACAAGTAGGTTAAGTTAGGTTGGTTATACCTGGAGTATAGACACTAGACCAGTAAGTTATTTATCAGGCAGCCGTAATGTTCTGTAGCTAAATAGCCTATCCAAGACGCCGTGTTACCATAATTTTGTATTTTAACATAATAATGAGATCCCAAAACGAATCCAATTGTGATATTAAACGCCGGGACGAAAAAAGAGGCGAATTCACGTCAAAAATGTACACTGAGAATTTTGGTTGTCACGATTATGACATAGGTACATAATATAGGTATTGTTAAACAGAATAGAAAAGTAAATATTTCGTGATACTTTCATACTAATGTTGTAATATAATATAACTTTTGTAAATATCGCACGCATAAAATGTACATTTATCAGAAAAATATCACATTAGTCGATTCAAACGTAATCAAGGTTTAACAATAATTTAAGATAAAAAAAAAATTCTTCATTTATAATTAATACTCATATTATAGAAAAAATGTTATACTATTGATATATTATTGTTAATTGTTATAGTCATCTAATTTTATTTACTGCTATTCAGTTGGATCACATAATATGATACATACATTTAGCTCTAGCATATACGTATATTATATAATCTACTAACGAAATATCACATACATAGTATCTCAGTCAGTATATTAATAATACGATTATTACTATGCAGAAACCAAGATTTGAATGTTAATTTGAATTTGTGATCGAACAATAATAATTTAAACTACTCCGTGCGAGTGCTATGTGGCTGAAACTTCAATGACAAACACTGTTTGCCAGTTTTAATTTCAAAGTCATTAAAACAAATATATTATTCGAATGTGATTTGATTAAACTTCGAGATGTAATATAGCATTCAAAACTTTTAGCTAGTTTATACCACATAAGCCATATGTGTCTAGAAGTATCGCGTCTAACCATTTGCACTCTAAAGCTATATAAATCCCCAATATCATAAAATGAAACGAAACACGAGAGCTTGATCGAGTGTTTTTTTTTTTTTTTATAGCACATTGATGACACAAATTTGTTGACTAATCTTTACAGAGGGTTTACGGTCTGTATCTAATTATACATTCGGAAATTTGAAAATATAACCATATGCAGTTATGCCGATCACAATCACAAATCTCACTACCTAATAACATATATTTGTTTTATCAATCATATTTATTTTGTTCCAATTGCATTATATTGTCATTCGTAATCCCTAATTTATATATACCGCAAACAAAATAATGTGATACAATTTAAATAGTACCGTTTAACTCAATTTTATCGCCAATTACTATAATGATACAAGCGGACTTATCGAGCAAGGACGCCAAGTACCGTCGAAGACGTGGGATTGAGATACACGGATAATACGCCCGCCAACTGCTAAGCAGTAACGACAAATTAAAAAGTACCCGTTTGCTTACCTATAGTTTTACCTGTACGCAGGTAAAACGCGCTAATAAATGTTATCGTTATAAAATCGTTTGTCCTCCGTGCCCCGTTCACGAAACCGGTGGTGACATCTTTGTGCGGGATTCGGGTCGCGCAAACCTCCGCGCTCCGTGCCTAGATGTCGTCGCGGCCGCCGGGACTCCTTCACCGCCGCCGGCGGCCAGCCCCCTATCGACGCGAATCCGTTCGCACCCGGTCGGCGGGCCATATTCCAGCTGTTGGATCGATGCGACGGCCTGACCCAACAAAAATAAACACACTCACACGCACACGCACACACGGACGCGCGCGCGCGCACAGCTCACGAAAACGCATAGTTTTCTGGTTTGGTCCTTTTTTTTTTTTTCTCCTTATTTTTTTACGTTATTTATACAGACCGCCGCCGCCGCCGCCGCCGCCGACGAGTATACGGTGTGTGCGTGACGCGCGCACGCGCCGTTTCGCCCCCGCTCGCCAGGTCGGCCGTGTGTGTTCCGCGCGCGCGGTGCAAATCGTTTCCAGCGCTCCGTATCCGACGTCGTCTTGTCCCCCGCCCGCCCGCCCGCCCCCTCGCGTAGTAAAATCGTTTGCGCGCGCGCCCGCTTCATCGCGTGTGTTAGTATAGTGTCTCTCTCGCCGCGTCCGCGTCTGTGCGTGCGCGCGTGTGTGTGTGTGTGTGTGATAACGACCGACCGACCGACCGACCGACAGACACACTTTGTTCTATTCGTGTTCGACGCGCGCGATGCGTCCGATCTCGTTCGCCGCCACCGCCGCCGTCTGAATTCGATCGCGTTTTTTTGCTGACAATTTTTAATTTTTTAATACATTTTTTTACATTTTTTTCCCCGTCTCTCGCCTAACGTCGGGCTCGCGCGCTCTCGCTACTCAAGCGACGGCAGTCTGTCTTTCGAATAATTTATATAATATATAATACCTATAGTAATCAGTTTTTGTTTTTTTTTTTCTCAAAAGATAAAACAACAACAACAACAACAACAACAACAATAATAATAAAACGTATATAGTAAAGACCACACAGGTAAGCCGTAGTTGATGTCTCCCGGTCACGTTCAAACACGATATTATCATTTTAATGGTGTTTTAGTACATATTATAATATTATAAAATATCGTTTTACGTCGAAATCGCTGCTGCACCGCTGCCGCCGCCGCCGCCGCCGACGCCGCTGCTGCTGCTGCTGCCGATGTCGTAGGCGCCTCCTTATTGTTTTCACGGCGATAACGCGCGCCGGCCCTCGGGAGGGGGATCGGGAGGTGCGCGAGAACTCTGGTCGAACTTTCGAGAGCGCGAGCACGTATTGTGCACATACGGCTGGTACACCTACCTATGTCGGCGATCGTCAACGATCACCGCCTCCGAAGAGGTGTTTCGACTTTTCCCGAGTGATCGATATACGTCCCCGTCCCCGGCGGACGGGTCAACGAAACCGGTATTATCGTTTCGTTTTCATTTTCACGCGATAAACCCCCGTCGTCAGCACCCCCCTCCCCCCTACCACCAATTCGGAACACCGTCCGTTTACCGTATTATTACAAATCCGTATGCGACTTAGGCGTGCGGCTTGATTCGGACCGTGTACTCGCCGTGTACGTTAATCGCAACATTCAGACCATCCGCGCGCATTCGCTGTGCACTTAATCTAACATCATATTATATGCACCTGCGACGAAAACGACGACGATATAAATTGCAGTTGGAACGATCTTTGCAGAGGGGGGTGAGCGGTTGTCGCGGTGATGGATATGAAGGTGTAATACGATATTCATCGACGGTCGTCGTGTGTACGATGATTACCTATACCTACCGCACGTCACGACCACTGATTTTCGTTCGAGACTATTGCGCGATATCGTATATATTGATATATCAATATTTTCTCGTACGACGTTACCAATAATAATATTACATGTACGTTTATTACGTAGTCGTACGATTTTATTCATCGCGTATACGCATAATGTAATAATACACTATTACATAGTTACACGTAGACTTAGTGGTAATATTATGTTTTGCATGGACATTGCGTTATTATGCATTATATTGATATGTCTTGTGTTTATTATAAACGCACATTGTTATTGTTTTGATATTATATTGTATTAGTTGACCACAGCGGTAATAGAGACTATATTATTATAATATGTAAATCTATGTATGTAGTCGTACCTTCAAACACACGTATATATTATTATTTATGTGTTCACCTATATCGTTATTATTATTATTATCATTACTATTCAGTTGTTTGATGTTCCTTTAGGTCCTTTGTGTGTAGTGGCATGCACCTGATATTGTATGTACGTAATTATGCCGCCGCCACAGTGTATTGTGTTTGTCTTTCGTATATTGACGATGTACGCACATATTATAATATAACATTCTGTTATTACTTGTATTGCGATAATATTTAAGAATTTAGTTTCGGATGTCCTAACCCGTCTGTATCACGTGATCCGTGCTGTTAAGGGGCACCTGCAGCGGTCGACCCGGTCGAGCCGCGTTCACCACCACATCACCTATGCCGCAATATATACCACCTGCCACTGCAGTATGTGATGCGACATTGTATTTGTATCGTTTTACCCTTACTTTGACTGGTCCCGGTCGGAAAAATTCCTTTTATTCTCACGTATCCACGGTATTCGGTGTTTTTTCTCTCTATCTCTTTCCCCGACACACACACACACACACACACACACACACACACACACACACACACACACACAAAAAACACGCACGAGCGTAAGAGCAGCTAGCGCACGCGCTTGCGTGTTTACGTGACTTTGTTTAATATTACTTTTTGTACTGCTGCAGTGCTGCGTGTTATCGTTCGCCCCGGGTCCGAATCCTTGAATATTTGTCGAATGAGAGAAAACAAAATCCAGGTAGATATTTCGAATATCGAGAATCGTCGTCGCTTCGAAATACCCACGTAAATCGACATATTTTGACCGGCACATACCCCGCCGATCCAGATATACAGCGTGCACAACGTGTCTTAATCAACGTCAACGTTTACAACAATAATTGCAACGAGAATCCTGCACGTTGTTTTCAGGCGCAATTATAGCGACAAACAACAGTAACATTTTAACGCGCCAGCGCACACCCCCGCAACGCCATGGAATTAGCCAGTAATAACAAAATACGTAGATGTTTATGACAGCAAATATGTTGTTGTTGTTCGTAGATCTTCTGCGTTTTAGTATATGCGCGTCGCGATGACTTTAAAAATAGCGTTACTATCGGATAAATTTCGGGTGGTTGACAAAATTAACCGATAGATTTATGAAATATTATGTATAGTCCAGTACTCCAGTAGGTCGTGCGAAAGTTATGTAGGTTAGGTTTTACGGTGTCCGATGTGTAGATACCTACAAATAAGTATCATGTCGTTTATTTTTTTTTTTACTTACGGGTCGATAAAAAGCGCATGTACCCCATAAATATGTATATATAATGTACCCGTAATATAATATATACTCGTAGAATATAAACTTTAATTATATAATAATAATAATAATAATAATAATTCTCGTACACGCGAGAGAATCGATTCATCGACTTTTTTTCCCACCTTTTAAGTTAGGTAACCTGAAATTCGGCATACAAATAATATTCACTTGGAGATTAACGAGTTTTCAGTAAACCAGTAGTTCAAATAATTCAATCATATACCTAACATATTGATCGAGAAATATTTTGACACCAATCGACAGCCCCGGAATTTGAAATAATCTTTTTTTTTCACAATCTAGCAAAACGTTCACCCGTAAACAACCGAACGACTACGGTTCGGATTGAGTATATATTTATATATGAGCCGTGCAGTAGTGTAAACTTTTAACACCGAACCAGGGAGTATAAACTTCGAAGGTCAAACAATCGACGAACGATTGACGATACGTTACGCGTATACGATTCAATTATATTGATAAAACGCCCGTTTCTTTACTACAAATCGATAATTAGGTGATTAATTTATTTTTTCATTACTCACCGCACTAAATCCGGGGATTAGAACACTTTGAATGTTTATTATGTGAATACAATATTTTTATATACAATATACAGGGTCCGCTGTAACAAATTTAAACATTTATACAGTTTAAAAATTACACACGCACACTCGCTACTACGCACATATCTATAAAATCGATATTATATATATATATATATATACATTATACATACTGCAGTAGTTCCGTCTGGTATTTCAGCATAGCAGCTGTATATTATAAACTGAACTTTGATGTTATACAAGATTATTTTTTTTTTTTTTTATCAAACAACACTCATTATTTCAAAATCTATTAACGTTTTTGAAAATATTTTTTTTCAAAATGTCTATTCGTAAAAAAACAATATATTTTTTTAATATTTTTGATTTTATATTATGTATTGATTATATTTTGAGTTTTTAATTTTTTGTAAAACAACCTACATTTTAATTTTATATCCCAAAGCAGGATATTTATTGGAGTATTTCGATGCTTAAAAATCGAAATTTAGTCGGGTAGTTTATAAGTTATAAGTAGGCACCTATTTAAAGTATAACTAAGTGGTGTGGAATAGTATTGGGATACCCTGCAAAATGTTTTTCTATACTACTCAGCTTATTTAAACATTAATTACTTATAACTCATTAAGTACTCGTCTGTATTACAATTGTTATACATCGAAATACACCGAAAAATATTTTGCTTCAGAATATGAAATTAAATATACATGCTGTATGTTGTCGTCCAAAATATTAAAAAAAAATTTTTACTGTTGTTTTATTTCGATTGGAAATTATGTAAAAAAAAAATATCAAACATTATATATATATTGTATAGTATACATAGTGTATGTATGTATTATATATCTTTGGTCTTTATTTCTTTTGTACGTTAATTGAATTAATTTTTGTATATTAATATATTATATTACGCAATTTGCCTTCTTTATTACGCGTATGTGTACGGAAACAATAATAATAACGGACAAGGTAATGAAATGAATGAGTATAATATTAAATAATACTTTGGAGTTCTTTTTTCCAAATGATTAACGAATTTATCGGTTCTGGCGTGTCAACAGTCCGGTATAATTTATTTAAAGAATAGATAATCTACTCGTTTTTGACACGGAAAATTATAATTATTACCACGACATACTCTGTCATTTGCGCGTATCGTAGTTATAACTAATTATTACGCTTTAGTCATGTACCCATCGAGATTATATACCGGTGGTCATTATTATGTACATTTTAATACAATTTGGACCGATAATGACAGTTTATAAGCTGTATATAAAATACACATTATATGATTTTAATAGTTTCGTATTAGTATACTATTGAGCACCGCTAAACTAGTTAACTTAAACTTTTTTACACAATGAATGCGTGTTATCACATTTTGTCGTTATCAAATACATTCAAATATTTCTACTCGAAATTGTCAACAAAATAAAAGGATTTTTAGGTAAGGAGATTTTTAATTTCAACTCCTCCAGAAACAAATTCACTGTAAATTGTTGATAACACCTTACTATATGTATATATTTGTTTTTCTATAGTTTGTTATTACATTTAAATTTTATCATAAACAATAATCGTCCTACCAATAATTTATATATTTACGATATACCTATACTATTTTACTATACTATATACTATAACTTGTACGGAACACTACGAAACTACGCAGCCAGCTGATACTATAATTTGAAAATTTTCAATTCTATTTAATCTATTCGGAAATCTACGGCGTATTCGTTATACATTTTCTCATATAATATACCATACAATATTATATATAGCTTCAGGTATACAGAATTGTGATCGAGGGATTTACGTGTATGACGTTTACAAGACTAATCTAATAATAGCTAATTAAAGTTAATACATAGTTGACGTTGACTGGAGTACAGTGGTTTGCGTAATATGTACTGCGAACTTATGCTACTGAATATTTCTAAAACACATTAAGTCGATTATAAACACCACATTCGGGTGTTTAGAACAACGACCGAAATCCGTATTGATTGTCATATAATTAGGTACCCACAAATCACAATAATAATGGAGCATATATAATATAATTATTATAGTTGTATTGTGTTAAACAATATACATGGATGTAGGATGTGTCTAGGTATATATAATTATATACGTCTATTACATGCGGCTAATCTGTTGTTACTTAGCTTGTTATTGGTAAATTTTGGATTTTGTACATTCGTGTAGTACCTACAATACCATTATAAGGGCATAAGGTTTGAGAAATCGTTTGACAAAATAATTTTTTTAAGTCCATGAACGTACACTACAGTAAACTCGACGTAGTACAGTGTACCCTTGTATAGTATTTTGCGGATATTACGAACAAAGTCTTACAGGCCGTGATAACGACAACGGTGGAACTCAACTATTAAAAAAGAACAAAATATGTAGGACACAATTTGTTCGCACAGTTAATACAAATATTCTGACGGCAACCTGATTAATAATATAAACAGGAAAATATTATAGGTGACACGTGAGGATCGATGGAGGCAAGGCCGTGTTCTCATTTACGACCCTCATTCATAATAATGAACTACATATTATATTGTATAACATAGGTAACTACAATAATCGATTATAGCTGCACGTATACACACACATACACTGTACACATCGTCCCATCATATAAAATATTATATTATTCTCGTTGGGTTAAATACATCGTATTTAAATACATAAACTTGACTTGCTACGGGTGGTAGTATGTCTTTTTGAGTCATATGACTTTAGAACTCTCGTTAATGGAAATTTCAATGACTCCCGAGAATCCATAATCATCAGTGAGTGTTTTCTGTGTTGACTCGAAATAAGCGACGACGTTTTCGGTTTTCCACTTTGACGTTGAATTTTGAATTATCGGTTATGTTCTATGTAATATATAATATTATATAGACAGATTATGTGAGAATACTAACAAAAAAACTGCCAGATGAACGTGTAGACCGTAGACCATAATGACATTTCGTCATTTAGGCTGTTAATTAGTATTCATAGTATTGTTTAATTTATTTTTAAAATATAATTTGGAAAAATTCAGTAGGTATTTGTTAAGGGTAGTGGATAATTTTAAATTTTTTACTAACACCGATTATTTATATTATATCTTAAAAATACAGTTTGAGTTAGTTTAGGAAAAATATATTTTATGATATTAATATATAATCACGTAGTTTTTCAACTTATAAATGTACAGGAAGGTGGCTTATAAATATGTCAAATTCAGCTATAATACGTTTGAGTACATAAGGATATTTTTAGCTAGGAATTGGGAGAAAGGTTGAGTAAACATGTTAATGTTATACATTTTTTCAAGATACCAAGAATAAAATATGTATGTTCAAACAATATTTTTTAAAAGAATATCAAGATTGAATAAAGGTTTTTAAGGAACTTCTTTTAATATTTTCTTTTATAGCCGTCGCCTAGGAGACACCACAAGAAGGCTGACTCTTAATAATTAATCGTCTCTCAATATTTTTTTTTATTTTATAACTTTAATTTAAAAATATTTTTATCATTATGTATTATATTAAATTCATAAAAATAAAAATCTGTATTGTTTGTTTTTGCAACTTAATCAATAACATAATTAATAAATTTACTTGAATTGCGTATAATGTATAATATAGGTCAATTTTATTATACCCAAAATCGGTTTTCTGAGTTTCCAGGTAAAATTATGGTTTTGCCAAAGTAACAAATATATTTTATTCCATCTCAAAAATGTCTATTTGTACTCAAATGTGTTGGATTTACGTCCAAACGTTCACCGCCCTAAAATTCGAATAAACATTCGCTAACAATAGGCTTGTTCCGTTTATGATATATTATGTGATGTTTGTTTACGTTTGTTATCAAATTATTACATGACGGTACGATCGCTGTTGAGTTACTGCAACAAAACAAATATAGTTACAATGTGTAAAGCTCGCTGTATAGGTTAGGTAGTTCTACATTCGTACTTTTCACCTAAATAATAATGATCGTGTCGTTGTTTAATTATTTGAAAACAATGATTGCATTTATGTTATTATACAATTTGATTTAACTCATTGTATATTGTAAAATGGCAATACTAAAAAAGTATAAATCTATATTTTCAATTTTTTAATATTGTTTAAATATTTAATTTTATTTGAATCATACATCAGAAATATATTAAAGTTAATATTTATCTACAAAAATTATTAGACCAAACTTAATTTCTCGCAGGACTTATAACCAGAAAATTGGTTGATTTGAAACTTTTGTGTTGTGATAACTGTTAAGTTGAAGGGGGGTGGGGGCGAGTTTAGGTTAGGAAAACATATAAACGCAACAAATTGGAGCTAAATTGTAAAAAAAAAATATTTGTATATAAAAAATAATTATATTTATTTGGCACAAAAAGTTAATTTTTCGTAGTTATAATAATCAAAAAGAAATCGTATACTCTCTATGTATATAATGTATTCACTTATATTTAATATTACATAATTTTAATTATTTATAGCATAAATCACGTTTGAAAAAATTAATAGACAGTTAAATTTACAATATTAGCTAAATCTTTAGGTAGTTAAGAATAATTTGTAAACTATTTTTATAATTTCTAAATGCATGTTCTAAATATAGTATTATTATTGATTGTGAAAAAATTATTCTACTCTAATAATTATAGTATTTTAAATATTTATTTTTCCGGGATTTTTTGAAGTAATGAATATACAAACGTGAACGAATTGTTCAATTTATGATATTTTGCCAAATAATTTATGTGCGCATATAGAAATGTTTGTCATACAAAAACTATTTGAAAATTCGATAAATTAATTAGAAACTCTTTTCATTTAAACAATTAACATAATACAAAAAACGATTTATTATAAACATATCATACATTATTAATTGATGTAGTTCAACAAATAGTCACAGTTTGTGTATGGCTTTAAATTTTAGCTATAATTGTTTTATTAAAATTCAGTTTATTGTGTATAATAATTCTCTAGGACCAATTATTATTGTATCAAGGAGTCAAATAAAACATTTCGAACAATATGCATATGATGAACTAAAAGCTAATCGAGTATTTTTAAATAAACCCAAGATACAGTAAATATATTTTTAAGATTGTTTTGGCTGTAATGTCATGGTACAAAATAACAACCATAAAAACATTACATACGAATTAACAAAAAAAATCTATATTTATGTTATGTTCATATAGATAATTCAAAAAAAAAATGTTTATATATAGTTAATGGGTACTCTGTAAATTTTTTATTTTTGCGTGTGTTATGAATCGTGTGTCCTTGACCGAGTAAATTAGCTTTTTTCTGACACAACTAGGTTTTTTAAATTATTTATTTGACTTTTTTGCTCGGCCGTTTGCAATATTTTTATGTGTGAATAATATTAATAACACGAAGAGAATAACTTTCTGAACTTGAAACACGAGTTTATTTTAGTGTTTTCATTATTATGACCATCCCAATTGCGAATACTAAAACCACCGGGTACTAGGTACATCCTAAATGTCACTGCACGACATAATACTATTGATAACATATAAATTTAAAGTATTAATGTTCTCATTGCACTATATACGACTGATACGAGGCGATATAAATACGATTATTATTATAAAACATGATATAACCTTCGAAGTAGACAGTATTTTATAATATACGCACGATATGCGATGTGACTTTTGACTTCAACGGTGATTGCTGTAATTACAGAGGAGGGTTTAAAGACAGTGAACGAATTTCGCGTCACGGGGTTTTCGTCGGTGAATTATAATCATATACAACGTCAAACTGGACTCGATATGAATGACACTTCATAGTCGGAGGTCGAACTGAACTCATATATATATATATATATATGGATATATACACATAACAAACATATTATATTATACCAGGTTACTCGTCATCCTCGGGTGATTAATATTACAATAATAAATATAGGCAGTATAGCTATCGGTTAAAATTATTCTGTTATAGAAGTAATTTACAAGGAAAATATTTTCAAATGTGACATAATCGTTTTCTTTGTCAAAATATTTCTCGTGTTTTTTTTTTTAAATACATTTTTTCGAAATTTCCGATTTTTTTCTATAACCCATTATTATAACTATATTTTTGCGAGAAATATAATCAAATTTGCATGTTACTGATTTTATTAGGTATTCACATCTTAAATGAAGAAAATCATGATTATTGATTAATGATTTCATACTCTAAAGCAGAATATTTTTTTTCAATAAATATAGTTGTGGTTGTTATTTTGAATTGTAGTTTTTTATGTGTTCATAATAGAAAAAAATAAATAATAAGAGTTAGTAAAAATACTTTGCCGAACACTCCTATTATATGATCTAAATTATTGTAAAACTAAATATTTTATTATCATATTATAATATTACATTATTGGTTCTGTATTTGACATGTGTATTGTTTGCTCGTGTATGAAATTGATTTTTAAAAAATATTGTTCTCCAACACGCCATGACATTAAAGATGTTTATGGTTAACATAATGTTTAAAAAATATAAAATACCTATAAAAAAATTCACCACGGTAATAAATAGGTTTTATCACTGTTAAAAAAGATTGCGCTTTAATGAGTGCAAGTGTTACAATGTATATATAAAAATGTTCCAAGATAAACCAAATGTCGAAAAAAAAAATAATAAAATCACGGACCCCATAACGTTATAAAGTACGTGATATTATTATAAGCGTGATATATCACGATAATATGACATTATTTATGCCGTAATCACGAAACTGTCGTCGTTTCGCGGTGATCAACGCCATCAGCAGGTGGCATTTACGCGTCTCGAGAAAAATACCCGTTATTGTGCAGTGGGCGTGTGGGACGGAAGCGTTTCCGGTCCCGTCCCATCCCGTCGTCCTGGTATCGCGCTCCAGTCGACTACACACGAGCCTTCCGATAAACGCGCCATGTTTATATACGCATCGTATCCGGTTTGGGATGTACCTGTACGATGACGACGTATACAAACGAGCGTACAGAGATATTATCGTCGTCGTAGTCGTCTACACTCGTGTACAGCAGTGGTCGGTGTCGTAGGTATTATTATTGTCTCGTTGAAGCGCGTACGATTTATCGGACAAATACACACGCACGCAAACGGTCGACTGTGCGGGCAGAGAGTTAAAAATAATAAACACAATTTGTGTCGACGTGCGCAGTATCTATACACCGCGTGCATACGAAAAATACAATATCGTTAATGGGATTAAATATAATCATCACTGAGCAGCGTACTCGTATCGTATATAATCGTGTGCGACGCTGCACACCCGTCCGCGTGTGGTGTTTCGGATCGCACGTTACATTATTATTATTATTATTATTATTATTATTATTATTACGAGTATATCCCTCCGGCAGTTAACGCGTCTATTAGTAGGTACTTAGCAGTTAGCAGACGTCGTGGCGTGCGTACACATTATTATTACTATTATTATTATTATTATTATTTTACACCGCATTTGTACGTCATATTTTTTCATCATCATTTTATTTTTTTTTTCTTACATTACTAATGTACCAACATCATGTACCGCTGTATTGATACATTTAACATGTATAACGGTATTTAAGTATAATATAATACAATGAGATATGAGGTGATATATCTTAACTCCAATTAATTCGTCATGTGTTTGAAAAAAATATATAAATGTAATTCGAAGGAATTTCAAAAACCACGTTTTTATATAAAAATACGGTTTTTGTATTTTACCCGTATAGTGGCAGCCACTGAATATTATTAAGTTTAGTATTCTGGAGCAGAATGATGAGTGCTTCTAAATACGTTGCAGGCCATCATCGTTTTACATTTCACTATGGCTCGTGATCTCAAACTCAAAATAATATGTAGTAATATCTATAGTATTATTATTTATTGTAATGATAAAGATAATAACTTTATTAATATCAATAATTTTGGACAAATATTCAAATTTTTTGTAGAATATCAAATCAAAAGGTCTTCGTTTTAATAAAAATAAAAATCCTAAGAATTGATATTACAACAATATTTTCTTTTATCATTCGATTTTTATCATATATAAATGTTCAATTTCACTTAATACCACCTTTAACTAAACAACAAATATTCCTCCTTAATATTATATTTCATATTATACATACCTTCAATACTATGCAGAGCATATTTAGAATATTCTATATTGGTATATTTAGGCAATGTATTATTATTGTATATCATCATCATCATCATCATCATCATCATCATCATATTATTATTATTATTATTATTAATATTATACCATTATTATTGTATTATTATTATTACTATACATATTTTACATATTATTATTATTATTATTATTATACGTTGACGGCTTTTGCACGTACTCGCACGTACATACATTTTGTTTGCAGCTTTTGGCCCCGCATGCCGCAACATGTCCTACCGCTCGCTGGCCGCCGATCGCGTGTACAAAGCGACTACGGACGACCTGCAGCCGGAGCGGAAGAACTCTGTCGGTACCGTTTTTAAAAAGGCTTTCGGCACGCTAAGCTCCAGCCCCCGGCGCAGGCTGTCCGAACCGCTTATGTCCGGCGTGCCCGTAATCGGCACCGGAAACATCAACACGCCGCTCAGGTATATTACACGCGCGTATATAAAATTACAGGTACTACAATATAGGTGTACACCTATGCGACTATATTTGTCACAACCATCATCGTGTGCACGCGTCGAGGTCGAATAGAATCCAACACGACAGTATTTATTATGTAATATGTAAATAATCTTTGACACCGCATACACACCGGTATCCGTTTACAGCACCAATACTTCTTACAATTTTATTTCTCCATATTTTTCGAAAAAAATATTGTATTCGTTCGAATTATAATAATTACAAGAACATTACGTTTATATAATATACCTGTGAGTACCGTATTGTAATACGTGATTACAAATACTTAGCGTTTTTACGGCATTTAAGGACCACCTCGACAATATTATGGTTGAATAAATAAAACAGTGTTTGAAAATAATAAACTCAAATAAATATTATTGATAATTTACTTCACAGTAAAAATGTCTTAAAATTAGTTCTATCGTAGAATATTATTTGCGTATACTTAAACGAAGACTTAACCTCAAACATACTTGAAGAGTTTAAAAACCAGGTTTTCAATACATTCGTAATTTGAACATAGAAATAGGCCGAGTATAATCGGATTGACGTTGCGTCCGTCACTATTTCCACTTATTGACTGTAAATGAGTCATAGAGTCGTGGTAAATTATTAATAAATAATATACAGTTTATAAATTAAATACAGTTCCTCCACTATTTCTACAGTCGTTGTAAAAATTACGTACACGATTATTGTACATGTGTACAAGCATAGCCGATCGTCAGTTTTGTTTTTTAAAAGCTTTGGTTACGGACCGAGTAAGCGGATCTCGGGCACTATGAAAAAGGTTAAAACAACCTTCTCTGTATTATAATACTCGTAAAAACTTTTTTATTCACATTATACCGACACATAAACAAGGAGAGCCACCTTGATTTCTCATTCTCAGAGTCAATAGTAGGTATGTACAAACAACTAGAAAACACTAAAGACTTATACGTATGATGGTACGATTATTATTATAAATTATATACGATGAGTGAATAGGTAAATTCATACTTGATCGACTAAAAGAATTGAAAAGGAGACAAACAAACGAAAAAAAATATCTGAAAATTTTTGCCTTCCATTCGCATTGATTTTTTTGAAAAAACAAATATAGTCGATCTTCGAAAATAAGTTACTGATACATTTATTTTATATACTAACTATGCTCCCCAGATTGCCGTCTATATACTACATTCGTGGTGTATTCACGCTTATATTGCGGAAAGATGGGATGTTCAGTTTGTTGTAGTTTTGCTAAATATTTTATCATACAGTTAAATATAATATTTAATACTAGTATAATACTATAGTAGTCATTAATCGATTTATTTTTCGAATTAAAATTTTTCGGTGATTATTCTATAATTATTAATTACAATAAAGAAATGCATTTCATTTAAAAATGATTTAGAAACGTACACACTTAATTGTATTTAATTAAACACGATTAAAAAAGAAAAGTTAACGGGTTCATATATTACACAAAATAATAAACTATGATGACGTATACCAACGTATGCATACACACGCACACACATCACATATTCATTCGTCAAGACGCGCGATGGTGAGGGGGCATTAATATAATATAATATAATGATATGTTGTATGTTAACGTGTGTTTTTTATTTATCATGGTTTTCGTTTTACAGAAAAATGCCCACCTCTGCCATATCCGAGGAAGCGTCGCTGCTCAGGTGAGTGCGCCCGCGTCCGTTGTTTGATTTATTTTTATAAACGTAGTCATGGATGTCTTCTTATGTGTTAAATGGTGACGACGATTACCGAGTTTGGGCTTTTTGTCGATTGATAATAACCTTCTGTGTAGAGATTAAGTTAGATTAGGTTCTCCTAACCGAAATAATTATATTAACAATTTACACGGCACCAGCCCGTTAACATCGTTTTTTTTTTTTTTTTATGTATATCGTGTATACCGTGTGTCCATAACAGTTCAAGAAGGTCACTCGTATCGCCCACTTTGGCCAGACTCGGCGCCACTACGGCTACATTGAATATAATTTGTTACATCCCGTTTGTGAAATTACCCAGTTCACGAAATGGACAATTTTTTTTTACCATTTCATGACTTTAGAGTACCTTGGAAAGTTCGTGTGTACTTTGTTGATCCTGCGATAATAGCGAATAATATATTTAAACTTATAATTACATATTATTTTTTTCTAATGTAATATTATTTTTATTATCTACCATTATGTATATACTACATATTTTTACATTTTCACCATCATAATTAAATTACACGTTGAGAACAAAATAAGAAAAGTAAAAAGAGACCGTTGAAAATAACTTACAATTTCACGAATCGGGTGCAACATTGAGATGTACTTATATACTGGCTATTATACTATGTGCATTAAAATAATATCACTACAATTACCACTGTGTGTTTTCTATGTGCAACGCAGTGGCATGCGGTCGGAGACTTTGGAAGAAGTAGAACTCACCGGCGTCCGTCCGTCGTTACCCGCCGTCCGGGCGTTTACCAGGGGCAATACCGGTGTGGAAGAGGTGTACGTGGACACCGACAATGGGCCGGTGTGCGTAGCCGTGCAGGGCGATCGGTCCAGGCCACCAATACTCACTTACCACGACTTAGGACTGAACTGTAAGCGAGTCAGGGACTTGGAACAAATTAAAAGCCTCAAAAAAGTCTGAACCGATATAAGTTTATGAGCTTATGATTTATGAGTTTGGTTGGGTGTAATGCCCCATTAGGTTTCGATTCGATAAAATAACGATAACAATAATTATAGTCTCTGAAATATCGAGAACAACGAATTTATACTTTGGTTATTTCTCCTGTGCCAAGTGTGCCATTTATATTTAACGAACATTTAAACAATTTGGATAATTTATTATGCGTGTAACATTATAATGTTAATTATATGACGTATTGAACATTGATTTTATACTTTATAGAAAAAGACATATATTATGTATAGTGAGTGTCTACATATTTACACTTTAAACGCATATAATTTTGTGCAGTTGTTTTGTCAAGTTTTTGAAAAGCTTATCAAGCCTTAATTTTTATTTTAACTAACGAACACTTATAATATACATTTATACTGTCATTGAAATTCTAGTAGGTATGACATCTGCTGTGACTATTATTTCCTCGTCTGTGGCTTCGCTGTTCGACGAAATTCGAAACCACCCCTCATATGTTCATGGGGATACGTTATGACAATATGACTCATAACGTTGTATTTCTCTTCCGATGAGTAAAACCCTTTTATTGTTATTAAATTGGTATGAAGACGGGGGGCGGGGGATGCTAGTTTTGACGAAACGCTTATTTTTTTTTGACACTACAACGTAAATTAGTTATCTAGTTACCCGCATATTTATTTTATTACGCGTTTTCAAAAGTTTCTCTCTTCCCGAGTTAAATTGCAGAATTAAATATTAATATATAGATATTATTATATATTGAACATGATAATATTTTAATAATATACTTATACATATATATACATTAGAAATTATACATGACACATGTATTATACGATAACTATAATCAGTGGCGGTGCTAGATATTTTTTAAGGGAGGGGGCGATACCGGTTGTAATTTATTTCTGGTAGGTCATCTATGATTTATTCCATATTTTCAAGAAAGTATTGCAATTATTATTTATTGCAAAAATGTTTTGAGTATAATATTATACTATATATGTTTATACATGTTTTTATTCTAAATAAATAATCAACAAATATACCTAGTTTGTTATTACCACAAATGTACTACAGTAAAACTTCAAATTTTCTCCGTTTTATTTTATTTGTAAATAGTAATACATATATTTTTAATTTATAATGTTTGAGATTTTAGAAGGTGTGCCGTTAGTATAAAAGAGTTAGCAAAAAAAGTATATTTAATTTTTATATAACAGTCAAACCTAAAATAACATAACTTATCTAAGTCTATAAATTCTTTGAAGTAATTAATACTATTTTATATATTAATAATGATTTCCAATTTCTTTATTTACTTGCATATTTTTAACATTAAATTATAAGGTGGGGGGGTCAACGGAGTAGCAAAATCAAATGTTGGGGGGGGGGCACAATCAAATGTTGGGTGGGCACTTGTTCATCCTGGTTTCTGTGTAGCGCCGCCCCTCACTATAATAGAAAGATAATATTTTCATTTGGATGTTTTCTAATGACTATTCGTTTTGCAGACGTTACGAGTTTTCAGACATTCTTCAATTATACTGAAATGCGCACCCTCATGTCAAATTTCTGCGTATACCACGTGAATGCACCCGGACAGGAAGAAGGAGCAGCACCGTTATCGGATGAGTAAGTTTCGTATATTCCTATTGGCGAAATGTTATAAAATGCATGCGTTTGTGGATATAAGCAAGTACTTATGATTTTTAAATGCGTTATTCAACATTCATTATGATAAGTGACCATAATAGGCATACTACGATATAAGTGTATATAAATATACATTTGATTTGGATATAATAATATAGTGTTATTTTAGTACACAACTAAGTGATCTACCTACATTGAACGTATATCGTGACAATACGCTAACGAAAGATAAAATTTATTTAATGGTTTATTAACGAATTGAGTTACTGAGTAAGACTTTTAATTTTTGCATACAATTAATAATATTATGTAGATTAAAATGATCGTTTTTATAGTTGTTACAATCCTTATAATATACTAACTATTTTATAACATTAAATTTAATTTAATTCAGTTTAATGTTATTGATTTTGTTTGCATTACTTACATTTAATTATGTCTCTTTAAAAATATCTGTGGAAATAAAATGAAATAATTTATTTAAATTATAAAACTTGTTATACCTAGGATATATTTTATATTATTCAAAGGAAAATGATGTTAACCGATGACAAATAATACGTTGAATTGTTTTTCATAATACATGTTCAAAATCATATTTTTTTTAGTTTAGATTTATTATCAATTAAAAATACATTCCTTGACCCCGCTCACAATCTAACATATAGGTATATGTTAAATCATATCTACTTTATGCGTGAGTGCCGCATAACAACGCTACCACTCTACCAATATATTATTAATATGTATATGTTTGATTGGCTAAATCGCCCTTAAATCAACACACAAGTGATGTGTACCTATGCATTCTATTAAATTAATTTGAATACATCTTTAGGTTGTGAAATTAACTATAAATTGTCAAAGCGTGGTGATTTTATGGAAAATAAGCGTAAAATATGACTTATTATTATCTACTATAGTGTACTACAGTACTAACTACTGCATAGTTAATTATTTATTATTGTAAATATTGAACATTTGTCGAAAACCATTTTGTACTTGATATAACTTAATAATACTTGAAAACGAGCTTAAACCAAATGACCGTGAGCATTTATAACATATGATATTCAAAAATAATTTCAATTGGGTTATATTTTTGTAATGTTTGATTTTTATTTATTGATTTGTGTATTACATTATAATATATTATTGGTTTAATATAACATTACGTTAGTTTTTATATTTCAAACCAATAAGGGCGAATTGGTTACTCAATACCATCTCAGATTGTTCGTCGATGAATTTTTGAATGCTGTTTTCCAAGACTTTGGGGATGCGTTCATGAGCGAAATTCCTGATAGTTTCGCAGTTGTTATCGTTATTCAACAAAACTGTGACTCCGTTGAGGGTGGTCTTTGAGAACTTCTTCACAATGTGTCCTTGACCGATGGGTTTGGCGACGACAATCATAGTTTGCATGTTGTCAACGGCAAACGAAGCTTTGCCATTGTACACGTTTCCGGTGTTGTATTCCAAAGCCCATTCGCTGTTTCCTCTTAGGTCGAATGATGTGAAACAGAAGAGCATTTCGGTTTGATCATCATTAATAGTGTAGTTTACCATCTTTTGGATTTTGTTAGTGCCGCTTAAGTCGTTAAACATAGTATTGTAAATCTTGGCCTGTAATGATTATATTAGATTTTTCATTAGAGATAAATAGATAGTGAATATTATTTATAATGAACAGTATGAGTGGAAACAACACAAGAAAACTGAATTCCAAGCTCTAGGGCCGATGGTAAATAGAGCCCGAAAGCCTAGAGTTTTAAATATTTTGTAAAATTATTAAATATAGGATTATTTAGATAATAAACTTAAAACGTTTATTTTTTCAATTATAGTGTCTGATATTATGTCAATAAATAATATTTTATAAATATTATTTTTTTTTCGGCATTAATTGAATACTTATAAAAATGGTTGTAAAAATATATTAAATGTCTTTTAGAATGGTGGTACCAAAAAATCTGTCTACGAGTTGTAATTTTTTTAACGCGGCACTAGAGATTATGACAATAACGAATATCGTATATGATCATGTTTTATTCGCCACTCTTATTTAACAGTGATTAGTATTATCTTACTTGTATTCCGGGAGCAATGTAAGCATTGGTTTTTGGAACAACCATGGTTTTTGTCGGGAACAATACGGTCGATCTCAACTCTTGGGCGAGACGCATTGCAACTAGGGGTGCGAAACTGACGGCCATTTCTTCGGCGAGACGGCGTTTGATTATCTTGTTGAGGTAGTTGTAGTAATAGATGTACGGCTTTTCAAATTGGTCGTTTCCGCTCCTCAACTCGTTTAATACTTCCATGTTGGTGAACGCGGACTCGTGGTGACCGAATGTCAGCGACTTGGAGTCGATTTCTGGACGAGTTTCCATGAACTCGTTCAGTAGAAACTTCGCTTTGAATTCAATTTTTCTCAGTGTGATGTAGAACTGCCCGGACTCAGTTTTTTTAAAGTTGGCGGCATCGTAATCACCGAAGATATCGGCTTTCTCCAAATTAGCGGTGACCAAAAACTAGAAAATACACACTGTACTGTTTAGCGCATTCTATAACTTTGGACACATAACGTAAATTATTTAGTATTTATTTAAATTGTTTATATATTTTACCATGTTATCGGCGATTTGGTCGACATTAACTTCACTCAAGATTGTATTTCCCAAACCTTGAATTTTGGCGTTTCTGTATTCGATTTCACCGTTGCTCAAGAACTCGGTGGCATCGACTAAGCTCATTGGGTCTGAGAATTTAAGATTCTTTTTGGCTTGTTCGACATATAACTGATACTTTTGACTTGCTTTCAGAATAATTCTAATTTTTTGGGCAACGCTTTTGGACTCGTTGTTGTTATTATTTTGGTTACCATAATGAAAATCTTCCAAAGTTTTCAGATCTTCGTATTTGATTTCTAGAAATTAAACATTTCATGAAACCAAATGGTTAAGAGCACCTATATACATTATTATGTAAAAAAAAGTATATTGTATAACAAAATAATTTTTTTAAACAAAACGAAATTGAACACACTGTTACACAATTTTGATTTATAATTAATGTTGCAAGTTATAAATATGTATAAATTTGAAACTAAAAAAATTAACTAAAAATAAATAGCGTATTAATTAAATAAAAATTAGACAAAACTGTTTAAACATGTGTATAAAGTACCTTGGTAGTTACCAGTGTGGTTACTGCAGTACAAACAAGTAGCGTTGATTGCTGCTACTGTAGCAGCGAACACGAACAGAGAAACTAAGACCTTCATTTTGCTGTCGGAATTGCCACTGAACTGCCTGTAAAAGTCTCCGTCCTAACGTATTTAACCGTTTTAAAATGTTGATTAAGTGATTTGAAGCAATTGGATTTTTTGTCTACATGGCGACCGGTTGTCTATATTAATATAGAATTGTATGACCTTTAAGCAATATGTACACCAGAAAATGCATACAAATTATTCATATTTATTACTTTCCGTGAATTTTAATAATTGCAAATGTATTTATGTATAATATTGATGCATTTAAAAAAAATATGAGATAAGTTTTAGATTTAATTCATTATAGATTATAATTGTGTATTAAAAATATAATATTGCTTATTCGATAGAATAGATTATATAGTATGTACAATTAACTTGAGATGATATATTTTATAAATTATGGATTCTACAAATTTATAATAATAAACAATATACCTGGGGGATACTTTATTTAAATTTCTTAATCTATGATAAAATCAATTTAAAGATTATATACAGTTTAATAAATAATCCAAGACAAGTTCAAACCTATAATAGGTATTTTTTGAATATATAACTAAGATGATTTTGTTATAAAAACGGGGATGTCGTAAGTGTATTGATTTTTTACATTTTTTTTTTTTTTGCTGGATTATTTACAATTAGGGATACAAACTAGATAATTTTAAAAATATCTCTTCAAAATAAAAAATGATATACAATTCCCAATCGATAGGTAAAAGTAGTCACTGTCAATTGTAATAAAAAGGAAAATTAAAATGTATGTTAAATTTTAAAATAACAACAATAGAATTTAGAAATTTAAATATAGTTTAATACTTGTAAAAATTGTATGATTTGTAGTACAAAATATCTATAGGAATAATGTAAATTGAATATTATCTATCATTGTTAATATGTTTATGAGTACGAACTACTGACAATTTGTCGTGTGGAAATATTTCCGGTAAATTACTTCGTTTCTTTAATATTTATTTTCATTCGAATTTTTCCTATTACGTCTTTAATGTAGCTCAATTTAATGTTTTATACGCTGCTAAATGTCAATGATGTAATAATTTCAATTAGTATATTCTAATAATACAATCTTATAAATGTATACTTGTAGTTTTTTCAATGTGTGTAATTACATCTACAATGTGCTTATAATTTTCAGTAATAACTTACCACTAAACAAGGGCAGTTTTATATAATCAATTACTATTATAGTATTATTATTATTGGTTTATTTATTTATCATTTAACTACAATTATTTTTATTATTTGACAATTATTAACTATACAGGACACTATTACACTTTATTTGTAGTTAAATATTACGTATGTGACATTTTAAGTCACTTATAATTTAATAGTTTTAGGAATGTTTTAATGAAAGTATGAAATATTTTATTAATCCGATAAGGTATCATTAACAATCATCAAAGTCAATATTCGCATCGATATAAATATAGATATCACTAAATACAACACGCCAGTGAGGTATATTATTAATAGAAGTCATTAGGTCATTTCAGGTAACGTTGTAACTTGTTTTTAAACTATATTTATTTTTTATGTACAACACGTGCTGGTATAGGTAATTATTAATTATATATAGGGACCTAGAGACAAAATAATGATTAATAGTACAGTTTTCATTTTTTTCTTCAGATTTCGTAGATTAATTTTAATTGGCTAAAACGTATTCACCAAAAGAAAAAAAACTAAACATTATCAATTTACGAAGAACAAAACAAATTCCAAAACGGCTAAATAATAAAAAGCGAATAAATCTATTTAAACAATTTAATAGTTAGATAAAAATTATTACAATGTACATACATATTATCTATTTATTTAAATTTAAATTTTATTTTTTCTTCATTTTTTTCTTGAATGTAATAATGTATATAAATATAAATAAGATGCTAATGGCTCTTTAGTAGTCGAAGCAGAAATTTTATATTTTTAAGACCAATATAAAATAAATTGATAGTTAAAAACAATAATATTTTGAATTGTGGTTATTTATATAACGATTTTGAAGTATTATAATGAGTAAGATACAAAACAAATTAATATCATATACTATCGTATATTACATAATTTCATCTCCAATTGAATCGGTTTTAAAAAAAATGTATTTTTATTTTTAAATAATTTGCAGTTGATTAACTGTGTTGACTAATTTATTCTATTCTACAATTTAGAATGATTAATTAACAACAACAAGAAATTGAAAATTATACAATAATTTTAAGCAATATTTTTTTTTTGTAAAGCATTATGCAAACAACTTGTATTGGCGCACCCTGTATTTACTTTTTGACTATGACATTGGTCTTTAAAATAAATATCAATGTAAAGCGTTCACGTATATATTAAATTCTAAAAACAAATTTAAAAACGAAATTAAGGCAATCCTACAAAATGCAATACAAAAATAAAATAAAAAGAACGCATTTGCTTTATGGTTCGTTCTTTTGTGAGTAGCATTAACATTTCATTTTAGGATACTTTCCTCTGTACTTCCTCCGTACATTTGTTTTTATTGAATTGGTTTATTTAATTAATATAAACTAGCTGATAATATATATATATATATATATATATATATGTGTGTGTGTGTGTGTGTGTGTGTGTGTACATTACATTTAATATATTTTCCGACTTAAAAGATTTAAATTTTCTTAATTTTTAATAAATTATTTGTTGGTTATCTACTTTATTATTGCCTTAAAATAATTTAATAAACATGCAGTGTATTGTCTTAAATTAAGGTCAAGTGGTCAGAAAATTAATCAATGCAAGTAACACGGATAAAATATTAATTTAAAATAAATTATAGAAAAATAATATACATATTTTTAAATTTTATTTTAAGAAAATAATTATTTTTGGTTAATACACGGTTATTTTATAACAAAAAATACAACCAATTGTTGTCTTATCTTTGTTAAAATGTTTAATTATTAATTTTAATTTTTTTTTTTACTATACATATAGTAGAACCAACACAGTGCGGGAAATTGTGTATCATTATTTAATTGGTTTTATTTTAAATAATAAAATATTTAAAATATGTATCAATATTATTGAATAATTGAATTTTTTGTATGGTACCTAAATATTTTTACAATTTCACAAATAATTTTTAAATGCATTCTGGTGTTAATTTAAAATACAAACAATCAATTTATGGATTTTAATTGGAAAACAATTTGAATATTTTTTTTTTTTAAACGTATTTTATTAGTCTTGATGTGTAACTGAATAATATTAAATATAATTTCTGAAATTTGAAATTTAATTTAAAAGTAACAATTTTAAATGATTTGATAAATTGTAAATTAGATTTTATCAAAAAAATAAAAACAATAATATTTTAAAATTTCTCTACTCTTTAGTATTTACTAACTTACCATAAAATATTATCTAACGAATACTTTCTATTATCTCTATTATATGATTATAATCACTATAACCTATCATTGTATTTAATTGTTTTTTTATGATTGGACAAATTATAACAGCATTTATTATATTTATCAGTAGCATTTAATAATACAATTATTTACTAAAACAAATTTTAAAGAATTTTTTTTTATTACTTTAATCGTTATAACATAAAACTTTTATCAATACGTTTTAAAATACAACTTTCAATAGTACCATGATTTAACAATCACCATTAGGAGGTACTTATACGCGAGTAGTGCATCGTAATAAATAGTACATAGTGAATAGCTATTTAAATTTACACTCGTTGTTCGAAATCATTCGTAGAATGTATACGATTAATGTTTTTTTTTTTTATTTATTTATTAAAATAGTAAATACAATTCTCGGTGTTGCAATAAATATGAAAAAAAATAAGAAGAGGGAAACAATGACCTTTTGTAGATAAAACTGCAAGCTGTGTGTAAACCGTTGAAATATATCACTCTATATCAATCTATTTTAACGGGAAAAAAAGGAGGCGAGGCACGTAGTCAACACATCTACTTCAGTCCATCACAATGACGCTTTTGTTAACGTTTTAAGGCATCGAACTGTAATAAAAAAAAATAAAATAATGATAATAATAAAGTGACTTTTGATGATATTATATGAAAGTATAAAACCTATATTTCGGATTCGAATAAAATGATGACATTCTACGTTAAAATAAAAAAAGGACTTAAACATACATTAGTCAAATTTAAAACGAAAAAAAATATTATAGTAATAATAGGCATGATAATAATTATCAAATGTATTTGATTTAACTTTATCATGGAATATTCCATTTTAGTTATATTACTATAAAATACTAAATACAACAATTGGTTATTTAAGAACGAGAGCTTTAAATACACAGGTACCTAAACGTAATACAATTACAAATCTCATCATAAATTCATTTATCTTTCAAGGTTTTATTATATTTTAAATTTCCAGATTTTGATTTTACAAAGGTATCTTCTTATATTTCTACTAACATTTTTTTTTTTTGTTCGTGAGTATTGTTTATGACGTGGCCTTTGAATAATTTGAATCAAAATTGAGCATAAAAAGTTATTTTTTTTTAATCGTGTAAACTATGAAAATTTCTAAAATTTAAACAAACTATATATTAAACATAAAAAACAAACTTTTCAACGAAATAAAGTTCTGCTTAAAATCATCATTCTCAATGTTATGTCATACTATTATGATTTATCATTGATTTCTATAACATAGAAACAATATAATAGTATTTTTACTTTACAGTAGTTTTTTAGCTTATGTAGAGGTTAGCCAACTATCCGAGTGATGACAACATTTTTTCTACTATATGTCTCTATTTTTTCTTTCTGTGCTTTTTAATAATATTTTGCAGCGGTGACCATTTCAATATAGGTCTTATACTTGGATAAATTAGCATTCTGATAAATCGTTTGTGTATTAAATTTCTAATGTATTGGTTTATAATTTGATTTATAATTGATAAACAAATATTATATATGACAATTTTTAAATTGAAAATTAAATTTTCTATTGTTTAACTTATTTTAGTGTATCAATACAACTTAGACTGATTACACTAAATACCGTATTATTTTTAATACTAAAAAATAGCATAGTTTTTTTTTTTTTTAGATCTAGAAGAATGTTTAAAATATTGAACTCAATACGTACTATGTATGAGTAAACATTTTTGATTTAAATAAACTACTTATTTTAGTATTTGATAAATTCATATAAATTAAAATCCATTTTCTACTTTTGCAATGGCTACTTGCAAATTTAATGTTATATTGAAAAAGTTAAACGATTGGTATTGCTTTACTACGGACACACTTTTTAATAATTCCATTTGTATTCATATTTAAATATTTTTTAAATTTATACAATGCATACTATAATAATCCATACTATGAAGCCGATGAATTGAAAAAACCTAATGCAAAACGTTATTGCTTTCTTCGGTTTCAACGACATTTGCATATTGTTTATACATTTGTGCACACAAAACAATATTATTATGTCGTTAAAAAGAATATTAGGAAATCTAATCGTGTACGATTTAGACTCGTCTGGTTTTGTGAAAACGTACAATTATTATAAATGAATTGACTACAATACATCGTTTTATTATCGATTATCGTCTTTATTTTTAATACACTATGACAATTATAAAATGTTGCTGGTTTATTTTCTATTGAACAAAATGTATAGTCGTCCCGAGGGTCCGTTCGTAATTAATTACATCATGGATTGGTGGACGTTACGGTCGATGGCACTCTCGAGGGTGCGCTTGAAGTAAACGTTAAAGTGGGGCACCAACTGTTTTTGAACGTCAGACCAGTTGACCGCGGAATCGGAGTCGGTCGACGAGACCTGAATTTGGGGCCTTGTGACGTGGACCGCGGTGCGGACTATGTTTTCGACGAAGTCCAAGTCGCAAACCACCTTGACGGCGTCGGTCTTGTACGTGGCTCTATGGTTGTAACTCTTGCCATTGGGGGATGTGACGACGCTGTCGAATTCTCCGGTCAAGTCCAACAGGCGGAGTTCGAGTTTGGCGGAGTAGCTCTCGTTGGTCTTGTTCACCTGCACGAACGGAATCTTAGCCAAGTTGTTTTTGGAGTTGTCGAAATCGAGGTTTTTCAACTCGAAACGGAAACCGTCGGCCAAATCGCCGGTGATCGGTGACACGGTTTCGCTGGCGATCTTGTTGCTGCGATACACCATGTAGGGTTTGATGATCCTCCTGATTTGCAGAGCGACGTCGTTGTACATGTTGTTGGCTTCGGCGGTTGCTACGTATTGGGCTATGGTGTTTTTGACGAAATAACTAAACAAAAAAAAGAGAAATTATTTCGATCTTAAAACTTGGTTACGGCTGTCGTTTGATAACACTTTATGCACAGGACTTTGATATCAGGGCTTACCGGTGTTTATTCTACTCGAAAAATGTCATATTTTTTTCTTTTGCCTATAGTGTTATTTTAATTTTATATCATATCGGAACGATCTTTGACCAAGTTTTTTTGAAAACTATTAACAAATTAGTTTATATTTTGGACTAAATAAATTTGTCTTTGTCCGTTTCATCTTTTAAATAAAATTTTATTTTATTAAAGGTATTTAATAAAAATTAAAAATGTAAACACATTTTTTATTGTTATTAACGATCATTTATAATATTATGTTTGATGTTTAATAATACATGTTGCAATGTTGTTTTGCTTATTGCATGATATTTAAATTTTAAATGTGATGTAGGAATGAGAATTCGTTACTTGTTATAATGCTAATTCAAATTTAAAAAATAAATAAAAAATTTGCTCCTTGAATTTCATTTGAATCTCCGTTAATTGTTATTTACATTGACCGAATTACTCACTCAAATTGAGGTTTGTCGTCTTGGAAAACTTCCGGCAACGAGGTATGGTTGACGATGAACTTAACGAACTTGAAGGAGTCAACGTTCGACATTAACGGGTAGACGTTTGAGTTTTTTGTGAGCAAAGTTTCGCCCTTGTATTTAGGTTCGATAATGTCTAAATGGAATATTCCACTGTGTCTGGCCACGGTGTTCATGTGATGAAACACTCCGTTGACCGCTAGTTTTTTCCAGCCGTTAGCGACGTGGATCTGTGAAAAGGAAATCAAATTATATAATTTCCCTGTGGACATAACACGAGGAAATCACAGGGCTCAGCGTGACTAGATTCGTTTTACCGATTGTGCATTGATGTTTAAAAGCATGTCACTCAATAGTTAATTGAAAAGTCAACCCATATACACTGCAGGGTGATTCATTTATAAAATTCTAATTTAATACACTTTTGTTAGTCAAAATAATTTAAATATTACGTTTTACAAAATAAATTCTTGTTATTATTATTTTAATTTTAAAAAGGATTGCTTAAGTTTGCTTGGTTATAACGAGAACCTATATTTTTCATTCCATAGTCGAGCACTAAAATAATAATTATTATATATAAAAATGTTTAAAAATGCATAATTTTTTTGAATATAAAATTATAAATTTAAATTTAACAAACATCCCAAATAAAATATTATATACAAAAATTTAAAATATAATGTTATTACTTCGGTATTAAGTAGATACATATTTACTTTTAACAGATTAAAAATTAAAATTTTTATCTTATTTTTCAAAACATTAAATTTAACTTTGTAAATTTGTTTGTAAGCATTTAAATATATTTAAAGTTATTTACGTCATAACTATCATTATTTGCGGATTTGTAGTATACACACTATATTCAATGCCAAAAAACATAGCTGAATACAATTCTACCATAAAAACAATTTCGACTGACTCTTCAATAAATAAATCGAGTGTCAATGTACATATTATACTTAAATACGCTTACCAAATCTTCTCCCCACACCATGGTGAAGTTTTGGCTGTCAAAATTCTTCAATCCGTTGACGCGAACGTTGGTCAAAAACGTGTCGGCGTTGTAACCGAAGTTTACGGTGTCTTGGACGGAAATTTCGTTAGTTCTAAAGTTGTCGGATTTTGCAACGTCATTTTTGTATTGTCTTATGACGTTCACGATGGCGTCGAAAGAGTTTGCAATGGAATCACGTACCTCCTTTTCTTGGACATATTCGTTGTTATTGTAGTTTTCATTCGATTCGAACAATTCGTTTTGGTTGTTATTTTTTTTATCTGAAAAAATACCATTTTTGTTTTAACAATCATTATGGGGTAAATAAATAATAATTTAGTAATATTAGTTACGAAAACAAAAATAATTATGTTAATATAATAATGATATACGTACTCGGCAGCGTGGCGGCCGTGGCCAAAGCCAAACTAGCGGTCAAAATGATCACTAACTTCATTTTTCCACTTTTACGGAACAACTGTAATGTTAATTTCAACGCCAATACCAGCTTTTATATATAATTTTTTATCACCTCTATTATTTTTAAGTTTTAATAATACTGATAATGGCTGCATGCGCTATCGATAAAGTGTTGATTTGCATTCTTTATAGGCTTTTCTCAATGTGTAAATGAATTTTCACAAAATTATGCAAATGTTTTTTTACGAGTATTATGTATTATATTATTAATAGATTGATATTTGTTAATAAAATATTTGCTAGCATACACGTTTAAATACATATTCGTGGTACTCATCATAATAGGATACTATAAATATATAACGCGTACATTAAACATATTAATTAGATGATAATATGCTGTTGCTTCTAAATACTTAGATAGCAATTAAAAAGGTACGAACAAATTTAATTTTTAATTTCAGAGAACTCTAATCATTATTTTATTTTATTTCTATGGTATTTCCACATTATTCAAATGCTTTAGATTTAATGATTTGAACAAAATATATTGTTTATCGTTTAACTTCTGCAGTAATTTTTGATGTCTATAAGTAAATTTAAAAAAGAACTAAAACTGAACTTTAGTTTGACATTTGTCTTCGACATTCACATTGGACGGTCAATACGAGTATTTTTAATTTCTCGTAATCAAAATATGACGTATGGATAGAAAAATTAATGTGTATACTGTGTGTACTGTAACAAATAAAATATTTTTGAACCGGATTAACCTAGCTTTATTCATAATTTGAATTTTGATATTTCAACTGTCTTAACATTACTTAAAACGAATTTAATAAAAAATTTTAATAATTTGTAGTTCATATATCTATATATATTATATACAATATTAAAACGATATGATACTAGTTACTTAATTATTGTTTTTATTTCTTAATCGGATAAGGTTTTGATAAACATCGAATATCAATAACTAATGAATGTGATATTCTTCATTTAAAAATGTTAAATATATATGTATTTTCATTAAATGCTGTATGAATATTAATTTGATAAGACTTCTACTTATTGTGTCTATTCTTTTGCTGTGTACATTTATATTCAATACTATTATATTTTGAAGGCACATTATATAGATTTTCGGAATTTTATAAAAATGAGGTGTTTATGTTGAGGTATGTGTATTTTCATAGCTATCTCTTTTTCAGTAATCATGATTTAGGGTAGTGACAGTTTCTAAAAAAAAAAAAAAATACAGAGCAAAATATATTACAAAATATCGTATTTCAAATTATTCTGCGTTTTTAGAGAAAAGCACGAATATTAAGAAATATAAGTACAACTGGTACAAGTAAGCATTTTTTCAAATAGACCCTGATCATGTTTTATGGTAAACTGAGATTTGCTGAAAATTGCTCTTAAGTAATTTAATTTATTTTGAATTTAAATACATCTGTGCTATGCAGCTGCCTACGTTCGTTTAACTATCGTATTTCTATTCGTTTTTTTACAATGTTTATTTTTGTTAATGATATTATAAAATTATCCATTGTTTAATATTATCATAAAAAATTCGTTTTTTTATAATTATTAATTTAATATTAATTAATTTTTTTTTTTATCTAACCAAGAAATCTAATCAATTATTGACTGTTTATATGATTAATTATTTTATAAAGCTATTATATCATTAAATGTGATATGCATATTACAAATTAATGGTTTTGTATTATTAATGGGTAATTAATTAATTAATAAGGTAATATAATTATTTTTACGAGTTTATAATTAGGTTATATAAAAATATATTATTAGGTATTAGAACCGTTAGTAGATTTTAAATAATATGTATAATAAATGAATAACAGTAGGAATACGAGGTTATAGGTCATCTACTTATATTATATATCCAAAGATTAATTCTCTAATTAAAAAAAAATGTATACCGTTCGATTTTATACTCGAATATTTAACATTATTTAATGGTTATATGATGGTAATAATTCTCAGACATCAGTAATGTATTATAAAATGTTTAATACAGCTATTATACTTATTGCTATTGATGGTTCAAAAGTATCTATACAATTATTGCACTATTTTGATATTGTTCAACTCAATAACTAAATGATTGTGCATAATTCGAATTTTATATAATAACGTAGAAACAACCCAAGATGTCAATGTTAAATGTATAATAAAAGTTAAGTAGAAAACGTGTAATGGTAATGCGAATGTATAAAAATTCTTAAAAATTAGATGCATGCAATTTAAAGTCCAAAAAATGAAATGTTTTACGTAATGTTTATCATTTAAAACCTACTGCAAATTATGGTCTCATTTTCTTTTGCAAATGAAATCATAATTTATAAATATAGTACATACTTTACTTAGTTATTTACTATAAATGATTAACTATAATTTTTTTTAACCGTCGTCGACATTATCGAATTAGTTGTTTTGTTATAACTATTATTTCGAGTGAAATATATATTAAAATTTTGTATGAAATTCGACACATGCATTTTTCGTAAAAACTAAATTAATTATTTGTTTTTTCTTTTCAGTTATGTTTTTCCTAGTATAGATGATTTAGCGAATCAGTTAGACCACGTTCTAAGATACTTCGGTTTGCAATCGATCGTTGGACTTGGAGTGGGAGCTGGTGGGAACATTTTGACGCGGTTCGCTTACAGACAACCAGCAAAGGTAATGTATAATTATTAAACATCGTGGTGTTGTCACCATTTCGTTAACACATAATCGTAATAACGTATTAATATGCGTACTGCATATCGCCGCAAGCGGTGCACATTTACTAAAACATTTTACTGGTCGCGTATTGCAGGTCGAAGCCTTGTGCCTGATCAACGTGGTGTCGACGCCGGCCGGTTGGATCGAGTATGGTTATCAAAAGTTGAACAGCAGATATTTGAAATCCAAAGGCATGACACAAGGAGTGATGGACTATTTGATGTGGCACCATTTTGGAAAAGTTAGTAGAGAAATGCGAGTGCCCAAGTATAATAGCTGCAGCGACGGATTATCGCTGGGGCCCGTTCTCTTATAATTTGTTTTGTAATTGTGCGTTATAACCTATATGCATACTACCATAATTTAAACGAATCTTGAACTACTGCTGTAGTCATATACACAAAAGTCGTCATTAAGAATTCTATTTCGTTTATAATTGGTATGGGCCCGGACAAACTTGGGACAAACACAGTATATACGTACGAAATGTGCACAATGTGTAATAACATTCTCTCTTTCTCTCTCATCAATCGGCATCACTATACTGTATGTTATCCTCTGAAACGTTTATAATATATCAACATTATATGGACATACGCATGTTAAAGAGTCGGGCGATTGCAATAACTTCGATTTAGATATTCGGCACGACTCGTATTTTTTCATAATTTTGGCTTATTAACTCCTAATTATTTCTATATATTTTGTTTTTTCATTAATCGTTGAATCGTATTATGGGAAAAAACATTAAAACGTATTACCTATTATATAATACTATTATAGTATTATGAACGATATACGGGGCGCATAGTAGCAGAAAATCTTTCATCTAAAAAAAAGATGCAATTATTACGAATAATTATAGCAACAAATAATAAAATATTTCAAAGACACATTGGTCAGATTTTCTATATACAATTTGTTCACTAATCGTTAGCACATAATTATTTTAGCCACGGGGTTTGAATAATTGGTCATGATGTTGGTTCACATAGTATTTTTTTAAATGAGTTAAGAAATAGAATAAATATAATGTACATAACACAATGATCATGGTATAAAATATCGAAGTAAATACTTACCAAAATATTTTAATTGCAATTCGATATTAGGTTTAGTGTTTCGAAGGTATTCAACGACACATAATCAAATAGTCCGATGTAAGCGTTACATTGTGTGACGTGCTAAAAGCATCATCACGTAATTAAATAAAAATAGTTGAAAATCCATTTTTCTATGCAATATATTGCGTTGTAACTAATATTTAAAAAATAAATTATAATATAAAATATTATTAATAATCGTTAGATCATCATAATAATTACAATAAAAATTCATTGCATAAAATAACACGTGCAATTAGACAACCAGTCCTGTCCATTTATTATAGGCTGTTTTTATGTCGTATACTATGTAAAATTTACGATATCTTATTGCTTGCTATAATGTTATCTACAACGTTTCGTTCCGACGTTTTCAAAGGGAACCGAAGAGAGGAACCACGATCTGGCCAGAGTGTATCGCGAGTACTTCGAGCACAGCGTCCACCCGGGAAATCTAGCTGCGTTCATCGACTCGTACGTGAGACGGACGGACCTGGGAATCAGCAGGAGCACGCCGACGTCTGAGCAATGCCCGGCAGGACGCCGGCTCAGCATGTCCACCACGTTGCAAATGCCCTATCATCAACGTGTGCGGAGCTCTGTCGCCGCACCAGGAGGATACGGTGACGCTCAACTCGAGACTGGACCCAACCAAGTCGTCGTGGATGAAGGTGAGCCACTTCTCCCCTGTTACCATCTTAGATATTATATTATACGATATAGGTATAATTGTGTGTCGTCATTCGAATCAGAGGTTCTCAAACTTTTTTTTATCTAGTATTACTACTTGAGTGCATTACGGGTTAGTCGGGCGTACCACTAACGACTAAAATGTCGGAACTATTCAAAATGTTAATACATATTTGATATCGATAATAATAATATATAATTTATGATTGATAATTTACATTTAACTGTAATATTCAATATTTTCAAAAAATATGAAATCATATTAGATCCGTTACAAAGATCACTAAACATATATTTTATTTATTAATTTTTCATACAACCAGCGCACGGCTGCCTTATATGTATCGCGACAGGTACGCGCGTTAAACAGTTTGAGAACCGATGATTAAGGTGATATCAGTCTTATTGGCACGATTATAAGTATGATTTTTAAAAGTTAAAAAATTCGTCTTCTATGAATGTGTACGGGTCATGACTATAAAAATTAACTTTAAGAATGTTTCATATAAGCATTAAAACTCTCAACTACGATATTAAGTTATATGTATAGGACTACATCAAAAGCAATACGAGATAAAATCTTAACAACTGATTTATAATATTCGTAGTATCTTTCCTGCACGTTTTAGGAGCTCAAGCTATTATTGATATGTACCTATATTGCCTATATAAAGTGCCGTGCCACAAACTATGTTAAAATTAAAACCAGGCCACTTGTCTGACACAGAAACGGGCTTCGGGTACTCATCTCACTTACATAAATTATAACAACCTTAAAATAATGAAAATAATTTTATACATTTTTTCAACCCAATATCTCTTAAAATTCATCGAATTTCTATACGCACTTGAAGTATACACAATGTAAAAAATAGGTCGTTCTAAATAAAAAAAGCTCGTCTTTTTTTATTTTTTTTTTTCATTCGATTTAATTCGCATTTTTAATCCCACATCAGTTTTAATAAAACTTCTACACGCAATTTACTATATTTAATGTGAAATTATGTTAATCTGGAGAATTTACTGAGACAATTTCGAAATGGCGGTTTGGTATTTTTTTGTAAATAAATGACTTACATTGTTCTAATGTATATATTAGGCATACCTGTATACTGCGTTATAAAAACTATTAAAATATTTGTTTTATATATTTTGAATTACAGTTAAAAACGTTTAAAATTAATATATATATATTATAATAATATGTATGTTATTATTAGACACTGACTGTTTGACTACATCCGAATATCAATGTTTTTTTTTATCAGAAATAGTGCGATCTATATCACTTTTGACATAAACCAATAGTATGTTTAAATATTAATATATAAGTAACCTCTACTGCCGGTTATTTTTAAGTATTAACTTCAAAAAGCCTAATTCATAACATTTTTCCTAGACTGGGTTTGAAATCGTTTTAAACGTGCTTGAATGTGTAAACTGTAATATAATACAATTTGACTGTTATGATAAATATTGTTTTCTATATTTTAAATCGATAATTCATGGGTAGGGCAGCAATCAGGGAAGTTATTTGGAAAATCGTGATATTAAACAATAATCGACGGATCAACTAAATCACATAATAAAGCTGAATATTTTCAACAATTAACAATGCCTAAAAAAGTATATAATACTTTTTGTAACGATGCATTCAGAACATTCATTAAATGTGTTTTTGAGATGCGTTTGAGAATTTTATATTGCTGTGTGTTTGTGTTGTACCCAGTGAGTATATGTATTTCGCTTAAATTTGGTTATGAAGTAAATGTTCTAATAATAATTATATTATTGTGATACGTGGATTTAATTTATATATATATATATGGTTTTATATTATTAGTTCAATCGTATAATTCGGAAACGAAAACATATTGCCGTCGACGACAACATTGGTATTTATATCTATATCCACAGTATATAATATTATATTCTCTATTATCGAGAAAATCGAGTCATTGTTCGCATCATATCGGCTGATGATGTTTCCAATACGCGATTTCTAAACTCGAGACCGACCCGATAAAGGTGGTCCAGTGCCATTTCGTTTTGAAACCCATTTAAGTCTGTATTTTATTTATCCAAACAACGTCTGTTGTCCAATGTTCGTGAAAGACCCATACCGATTTGAAATCCACACTTTTCTTCTGTTTATTTCGTCCGTTTCCGTTCATGATAGGCACTAATATTGTATAGTTTTGTTGTTGTTCAATCGTCATCGACAAAAAAAAAAAAAAACCGTAACTGCGTATGCTGACGGATTTCATAGTCGAACATCAAGAGCCTGTCCACGGACGTCGTAACTCGAGTTCTAACGGTAATGATAATTTTGTTTTTCTCCCCTTCGGGATTACAACGTTACTTTAAACTATCAAATATCCCTCTCGTCAGTGATAACCGGAGTATTTCATTCGAGACGAAAATAAACTCGGTGTTGTATTTTGCGATTATATAGGTTACTGCGGGCGGTTTGTCATTACTGTGCGTGATAAATGCGTAGTTCGCCTTCACGCCGAGAAAAAACTCGAAACTAAAATATAATATTTGTTTCTTGCGATTCCGACACCGTCGTCCAGTTCGGATAGGAAAAAAAATGATAAAAGCTTATAATGTTCTAGATAATCGAGAGTATATAATATTATAAACGTCTCCGCGCGACCATTCAGACGAGGTAAACTATACACGAGAATAAATAATAATACACACCGTACATTCGAGTTATGGCCAAAGTATATTTTAAAACGGAGTAATCGACATTCATACATAACATATTATAAAGATTATTGCGCGCGTGTTTACTTATGAGCTAAACGGTAACGATATTTAAATGCGTACAAAAGCCAGACAATAGTACTTAATCTTAGCGATACCATACATCGGCAATAACGATGTTACGATATAAACATAATATATATATATTATACACGTCAAATGAATAAACATAATAATAATTATACGTGATATTATGGCGAAAACGGTGTACTCTGAATTGAACGATAACCTTTACGCCCCGATAACAATATAGTAAAAACGGCCTTTGAAGTGTAGCGGTATACCGCGAGAAAGAACGAATTTAAAAACAATCCAAATTTACACGAACAATATGCGCGCGCGTCCGTCCGCGCCGCCGTCGTTTACGCGAACGATCGCGTCAGCGCCACGTGTTCTTGATGAACTGCGCGGCCCTCTCGGCGACCATCACGACGGGCGCGATGGGGTTGCAGTTGGGCTGCGTCGGGAACACGGACGAGTCGGCCACGCGCACGCCGCGGACGCGGTGGACGCGCAGCTCGGGGTCGACGACGGCGGTCGGGTCGGCGGCCGGGCCCATCTTGCACGTGCCCGCGTGGTGGTTCTCGCCGCGGGTGTGGTACCGGATCAGGCACCGCCAGTACGAGTCCGTGCCGAACGCGTGCCGGCCGCAGTGCTCGGCGGGCTTCCGGTCGACGGTGGCGCCCAGCCGCTGCAGGGCCCCGGTGCGCACCAGGTCGTTGGCCAGCCGCAGGCCCCACACCAGCACGTCGACGTCCGCTTCCGCGGCCAGGTAGTTGGGATCGATCCGCGGCCGGACGAACGGGTCGGCGCTCGTCAACCGGATGGTGCCCCGGCTCAGCGGCCGCACGTTCACCGGCCGGACGTTCATCAGCACCGGGTCCGCGGCCGCCATGCACCCGCCGTACACCGGTTGGGCGTACGCGCAGTTCGGCGAGTAACCGTCGAAGAACAGCTGCACGTCGGCCGGATCCGCGGGCCCAGCCCGGTCCGAGCGCAGGAACGCGGACGTCTGCAGGCCGCCGGTTGTGGACAGCGGGCCGGACCTCTGCTTCAGATATTGGCCTATCGTCTCGAACGTCAGCAACCGGTCGTTGGTCACGTTCAGCTGGAAGCTCAGCTTGCTGGCCACGTGGTGCTGCAGGTTGTGGCCCACGCGCAGGTCCTGCACCACCGGAACGCCCAGCGGCCGCAGGTCCTCCGCCGGCCCGATGCCGGACACCATGAGCAGGTGCGCGGACCCGATGACGCCCGCGCACAGGATCACCTCCTTCCGCGCCGTCAGCCGCCTGGTCCGGTTCGCGCTGTCCACGTACTCGACGCCGTACACCGACCGCCGGTCCGCGGCCACCAGAAGCCGGGTCACGTGACTGTTGGTCTTGACGCGCAGGTTGCCGCGGATCCGCAGGTGCGGCCGCAGGTACGCAGTGGGAGTCGTCATCCGGGTCTTGGAGCTGGTGATCATGAGCTGCGCGATCGAGAAGCCCATCGGTTCCGGGTGGCTCATGTCGATCTCCTCGTACCCCAATTCTCGAGCAGCCTCCATCAGCGTCCGCGTGATCGGCAAGATTTCGCTGGGTTTTTGCACAGAAATCGGGCCCCGAGTACCGTGGTGTTCCGTCTGGTAGTCCTTGTTGTTCTCGGACATCTTGAAAAACGGCAACACGTCATCGTATCCCCATCCGACGTTTCCGTCTCTCAACCACCCGTCGTATACATCCCGGTGTCCTCTTGAGTACATCGAACCTTAGACAGTTGAAAAACCCTTTCGGTTTACTCCAATACATTGTTATTAATAATGAATCATCATAAAATGTAACGTGTTAATAAATCGAACGTGTGTTACGCATTTTAAAATGCGATTTACCGATAATTACAGGTGTTGTAGTGGTGTAGTGTTTTCAGAAATTTGAATTATTTAATAATAATTTAAACACTTGACTAACAATGAAAATTTTCAGTACATAACTTATAAAAATTTCGTAAATGTGAAAATAGTTTATTCAATACAACGACATACATTGGTATGTAATATATTTAAATTTGTCTAAATAGCTAGTTTAGAAAATTGTAATCATTGTTTTTTTAGAAATGTCTGATAGACACAATCACTTGTTAAAGTACTGACATCAGTTGTAACCGTAGTTCGTGTATGCAAACATTATACATTAGTTGTTACTGATGATTAGGTGGTTAACACACTCAACTCACGTCATATTTCATTTCGTAAACAATTATTGTCGTCGTAACCGGGAACTTGGAAGTATATTTACCTGACAGTACAGCCGTTCCACCCAACACTTTTCCACGAGGCCAACCGCACACTCCTCCGTATGCCAAACAAGCGTTTTTTTGCGGCGCCGTGGTATACTGCCAATCATACTTCGTGGCGATTGCCGAACTCAGCAATGCAGGTATATCAGTGGCCGCCGGTTGTTCTGGGCCTGATTCCAAAAGGGTCACCGTCCATTTAGGATTTTCCGACAGTCTACCAGCTACTACGGGTCCTGAAAATATACGATACATTATGTTTCTTAGATATCATGATTTTTCAAAATTATTTTCAGTAGTGATCCGTGTATTATAGAGTTAAAGTAATCATTCCAAACAGTTTGGAGTTAATAGGCAGTGTATAGCTAAAAGATATTCTCTAAAACCCGCTATCTGCACATAATTATTGAAAACATGAAAGTTTCCGATAAAATTGTTTAGCTTTAAATAATATTATTCTAATAATGTTTAATATGCAAAACATATAATGTACTAAGTAAGTACTTAATGCATACAGCTAAAGGGTTTTTTAGTTTCGATCATAAAATTTGTTTTCGCTTTAACAAACAAACTATTCTGGACTTTTCATAATTTATTATTCGTTTTCGTATTGAATCATTTATTTATTAAAACGGTATCAAATATCAAATCCAAACCTTCAACATTAATATTAAAATACCAATGATAATATCTCACCAAAATCGTTTAAGTACATAATTTAATACTGAAAGAATAATGATATAATAACTGTATTATAATTTAAAGTTTAGGTTGGATCAGAAGATAATCTTCGGGTATATATAGGAAATTTATACTCGTATCCTTCTCAATTCCTCCGGATATTATAATTGTATTTAATTATATATTAAACGTCAGATTTGTGACTCGAAAATATTAAAATGTTAAAATGTTTACAAACAATATCTCAACGAGTATTAAAAATGAAAAAAAATAAAGTTGTTATTTGAAAATCCTAAGTAGATTATACTGTTTTAAGATTTAATGAATAGAAAAACAGGATTAAATGTATATTCTTATGAAAAAAATATAACAACATTTGGTTAAAAGTCACTATAAATAAAAAAAACGAATCAGATTTTCCGGGTGTTTACCAAAACAAAGCTGCTATTGTTTCGCCTAAATATACCACCTTATCGTTTAAATGTTTATAATTTTTTTTCAACAAGATGATTTACTTACCGGCTACTCCTCCACCAACTACTATGAAATCTACTTCGTCGACGTCATCATGAGGTTGCTCGATCACTCTTCTACACGAATCGATTAAAACACAATCGGATCTTATCAAAATGTCAGCGGCAATCATAAATTCTTCCAAATCGGGATTCGATTTACATAACTCCTTGACGAATGACGTTTCTATATGTTCAGCATTTTGTATACATTTTTCTGCATTTCCTAATGGTCACAATATATAATGAAAAAAAGCACGATCAAAATGCATTCGATTATATTTAAAATAGCATTACATAATAGCATAATGGCTACCTTTATTGTTCGAACCCGTGGACGCAAACACGTTTACCACTTGACACAACACATGGAAATAAAAATACACTTTCATAATTTTTTTTTAATTTTTATGACAAAATATGTAAAGCAAAGGAGTTATTAATAATACTGAACTGGAAAAACGTTTCGGAGAAATGCACGTGGCTGTGCTAGCGTTAATAAATAGTATAAAATCTAGTGTATGACGAATAGAAGGATTTATACGTTGTCCGAAAGTTTTAAAACGAATTAAACGATCAAACATCCATATACGTGCAATAGTCCACATTATATCTATGGTTTTGGTTAATTAATCACCATTTATCGCTCTTAAGAAACCACATAGGTGTGACGGAAACGTATTTTAATGTAGAGAACGGATTCCAGATACACGTGGTCGTGTACAATTTCACATAGGTGCAATTATTATAGTTAGGTGTATGCAAATACGAAAAGATAACAATAAGGGGTCACTATAATAATGTTTAGTGTTTAATTGTTAGGCGACGCATTTATATTTATTTAAATGGATGGCTACTTGGCCTTAAAGTTTGAGTATAATGATTCGGTGTATTTATATTAAAATATTATTTGTGTAACATATGAAACAACAAAAAATCTCATTATATAACATGTAACGCGTATAACAATTACTAATTAAGTATTGAAATTAATACGGTGGATTTTTTTGTATTAACAAGGTTATAAGTAATACGGGTTTTAACTGATTTTTATTACCATACAGTAAGTAAATAACTACTAAATTTTTAGTTATATCGAAATCAAAAAAAATATTATATTCATATTATAAGTTGTCGCTTAACACAATCGATTGAATTATATTTCCGTGATACGAACATAATACAGGGACATTCGACAGAAAATACATGAGACTATAGCTGATTAAAAATATACATTATAAAAGTATAAATTTTATAATCTCCAAGCTGATCGGATTAAATCAGATAAGTACATCAACTAAATACTATAAAATCAAAAAAATATACAGAATACAGAAAAGTGTATATGTATAGATAACATTAAATACCTATTTTTAATGCACGGTAATTGAGTCAAGGCAATTGCTTATCAACTTAACACACAAATACCTTCCCCCAAAAAAAGTCTTAGGACTAGGACTGTATAAAAATCTACAACTGTCTATATGTCGCTTAATAAGTCACTAATAGTATATTAATGAACATTTATCTTAAAAAATAATAAACAAAATATAGTTTAAACAATTTTGAATATATTTAAAGCTCTTATAGTTATTTAAAACTACAATGGCGTAGCCAAGATTTTTTTTCGGAGTGTGGAGACTTATCAATTTTTATAAAATACAATTCAAGATTTTTATAGCGATTTTCATAGACCATTAAAAATTAATATAATTTTTAAATTTTAAATTTCCCTGATATTTCTGCAAGGCTGTAGCCCCATCAGCCCTCCCCCTGGCAACGCCACTATTAGAATATCATGATAGTTACATACTGAATCTGATTCTGTAATCAAAATATTCTAATATTATAGTTCTACAAGTCTAGAAAGCTAGGATATTGTGATATTATATAGGTATAAATATGTGTTAAAAATATGACATTAATTCTGTCTTAGATTGTGGGTATCGTAATGAAAATTCAAAATTGTTTACCTTTATGTTTTATGTGCTTTGAAGTAGCGAGTACGTTTAATACTTGAGCGAATATGTGTAAGTAAACCACAACACGCATATTTAAAAAGGTAAAATAAAAATGTATAATTAAATTTAATGGAAAAAAAATAAAATCGAATTTATAAAAAAAAAGATACTAACTTATATGATTATTATTGAACTGACATAAAAAATGTAGAATTAAACACTAATTAATTACAATATAGAAATACAAAAGAGAAAAAGCATAGTTATATGTATGACGTGTATTTTAGGCGTATTTACAGCGTAAATGTCCAATCTTTAATACGTGCAATATCTACGAGTAGCCGACATTTTTCATTGTTTAATTTTGGATATGATCGAATAAAACAACGCGTGCAGGACTGCGCATTCGTTGCATATAATAATAATATAATATATTATCACGGTTAGATATTATGTGGCAAATTGTTATTAGAATAAATCATAAGTGTGATACCGACACCATTATTTCTATGGCGTAAATTCAAAAAACCGTATTCGTCTAAGTCCCGTAATTTCATTAAAATACGAGATGTCTATTCAAAGACCTGTGACCGTTTTAAAAAGTGATGTTAAATTATACTTATTTGCTATGACGAGTGACTGCGGACCTCAGTGTATAAACGCCGATAATCGATTGATACGCCAAATACGCCAATGGAAAAACGGTGTTTGGTCCATAAAATCATAGTCCATTCGATGAAACGAATAAAAACGGTCACATGTCGATTTTGAAAATGTACGTCTCGACACGGCGACGACGACGATAATGTTATTACTTATTACTTACAATACTAATGTCATCGATGTTTATTTTTCATTTAGATATCCGACTGTAGCATGGTGCTGGAAGAGGTACCACAAAAAATGTGTGAAGCGCTGCGGCTTTTCTTGCAAGGACTCGGTTACGGTAAGCCAAACCAGTCTTCGTGCACAGTAAAATAAGCGGAAGTTTTCCTATTTGTCTAATGCTTCGACGTTTATACTGAAAAATACAATAAAAAAAAAATTTTTTAATTAATAATAACAAAAGCAGTACACCTACGTATAATAATAATATTGGAGAACTACCTATGCAACAAATTTGTAGTCTTATACTAATATTAAATTCACACATTTGTACGTTAATAATCATTATTTAGTCACAATGTGTCGTTATTGTTTTTTTTTTTTTTTTTGTTTGTTTTTTTCATTATTAATACATACGTTAACAATATATATATATATATATATATATACATATACTTATATATATATATATATATGATGGCAATTTATAAATGGTGTCTATATAGGCGTATATGCGTATTTTTTTTTGGACTCCCCATTCAATTTTGTCAACAAATGAAAAAATTAGTGCGTTCGCGAATTTGTATTTAAATTAATAAAAATCTTGTTAGATGATTTTCTTGTTGTTACATTCTGTGCGTATATTTTATGTTTCCGTTCAACTAGTTCTACTATACAGTAATATACCAAATAGGTAATCGAGTAAAAGTTTTATTCGTTCAAGTACGATGCGAATCACGACACGATATTGACGAGCCATGTTATACGGTGGCGTATACGAGTTTTTTTTTAAATTTTCTTCGCTTATCGAATATAAGAATATTCGACAAGCAAACAACAGACGACCGTTGTAAAAAAGAAAAAAAAAACGTTTATGCGTTATTATATACTTATTACAACTAAAAAACAAATTCAAATTAAATCACTATAATATAATGTTGAGATGAGTCCTCCTGCGTGTACGCCGCTGTATAATAATAATAATAATAATATGTCCGCATCGCATAGTACCTACGGAGTAAATAATATATCGTCGTCACATAACATCGGTACATTGCAAACATTTATACGATACACATAATTTTGTATTAATATTATGTTATATTTGTTGCGTTTAATTTGTGTGCACCATAATACATACATAATGTGTAAATTCAATTACGAGCGGTTCGGAGTTATCAATCGCAATAATCGCAATACATAAGACATTTAGACGACCGTGAAAAAAAAAATTAGTCGTTATCAAAATACGTAGGTATATTATTTTACATACGCCGCGAGTGGATTAACCTGAAATAGATACGGTGTGCACTCAACGTTACTAAACAATTCTAATATAAATCCGAATTGACCTGAATCGCTCGTGATTTGTCACCTTTACGTACTGTTTATAGGTACTAATATATACTGTTCATTTTATATAATACATATGCATATATATATATAATATTCAAGTAGTGATCATTTGCTACAGTATTTCACATTAAATTTTATTGATTTATTATATATTGTCATGTATATACAGAAATATTTGTTTGACGAATAGGTATAGGTGGCATATGTTTGTTTTTGTATTTTAAAAATATTATTTTACAAAAGATTTTATTACAAACAAATTCAAAAAAATTATTTATAATTTATAGATGATACACATAAAGATAAATTCGAATCTTTGTTATGGCCAAATATATTATAATATCCATTAGGGTCAAATATAAGGAATAGATCCACGATATTATAATATTATATTAATATTTTAAATTGTAATAAAACAATGGACATTATAATATGTCCCAATGACATATTATAAGTACAGTTGATTAAGTAATGATATTTTTAAAAATAAAAATTAATATACATAAATGTGCGTTAAGTGAATAAATCGAAATACAGTGAAATTATATAGCTTTATTGTGTTGATATTGTTGTGTGACTGGTGCGTATTGTCTGTAATAGATAACTTGTCATTGATAAGACGTCAACTAGCTATTCAAATGTAATGGTTTTGACATACAGTTATACGACTGCAACAGTGAACGTACGATTTTAGATTGAACTAATATCATAATGCAATGTGTTATTACTTATTACGTATTATATTGCATTGCTTGATTTATGTGATTTTATAAAATATTGTTGAATGATATCGGCACGGTTGAATATTACTGGATTTTGTTTAAGACGGAAAGTAGCAAATTTCTCCATATATAGTCTAATTAAATTTATATATATATATATTTATAGCATTATAGGCATTATATTTAAGATGAATACATAAAAAGAAGCATATCTTAAAACGTATAAAGTGAAAATATGATTGTTTAACTAGAAGCGTTTATATTGTAATGTTATCACACGAATATAACAAAGATCTAATTAAAACAAATGTTTTATTTTTTAGAACTTATCTAGGTACATAACGCTTATAAAACGTACTCGAATTTTAATTCGATACTTTACCTACCTACATTTTATGTGTAAAAAAAATGTATTATTATTTTTTTTTTTATTTAATTAAATATTGATCGATAGACCTTAGCAATCAACTTAATATTAAGTTAAAACTAGACCAATAGCACAGTCGACAATTCGTTAACAGTTACTGTATAATAGGTACACTAAAACAAAACGGTAACATCCAAATTTTATGTGAAATACATTTCATTCATGTGCCGCCGATCTGCTTCGAAGAAAATTATCATAATCTACAACCTCAAATTTATGTGTATATAGATATATTCAATTTTTAAAAATAGATAAAAAGTTTTTTGATATTTTTTGTTATGTGTATACGTAATAATTATACTTTGAATTATCATCAATAGATAGATATATTTTGATCAGCATCCAACACGAATGGCTAATTTTAGAAAGTTGTTCGTCAGAGACGGATAACGTATTACACCTATTAATTAGTGAATATGATGGTGTCACGAGTATGAATACAATGTGTTAAACGCGTAGACTTTGCACCTTTGTTAATAGCATACTGTAGTATGAAAAACACGTATATTCGATATTTAAAGTGCGTAGGCACCTACTTATTATAAATGATTTCGGTAGATACACTCGTCACCCGCCTACGCAATATAATATAGTCGTTATTGTGGCTTTACAAATTTCAGCGACGTCGATAATACGTCACGCCTAATTTCACATTTATCCTGTAAACGTGAGGACGAAATTCTTCACTTAAAATTTTTGGTTTCGCGTTGATTTTATTTAGCCCGCAGAAATATATTATACAGGTGCACATTCCCGATACAAAAGAATCGATAAAACGTTTTCGTCATAATTCATTTAATACGCAAATTTACACTCAATGTGGTATTATATAGTATCATATTATGTATATACATTTTTTATAAACTGATTCTATAAAACGACAGAAATATTATCAGTTTTTAAAAATATTGCTAATAATATTATATTCTCGGAATAATATATCGCGTAGTAATGTGTTAGCCTGGTCTATAGAAACGCGTGTTTTCCTTCGTAGAAATCAATTCAACAACCGTTCGCATCGATAACGTATTATTTTCACGATCGGTTTTTAGATTTTTTAACGTCGATTTGAGTTTTCAATTTCAACGATCTATACATCGTCGATAACGACACGACCTTTACACATCGTCATCCCTTGTTTCAACCACCCTCCACAGACAAAATTTCATCGGATCGTACTTAAATCGATGTCCGCCACCACCCCCCCCCCCCGGGTCTAAAGCGCAGATCGCTACGCGTGTATCATATTTTTATAATGGTAAATGGACAATAACAATCGTTTGCTGTTTCACCGAGTTGACGTAGTCTATTGTCGTAACGCTCCTATACGTTTTGCACACATTTAGCTATGCAATTTTCTCGTAATATATACACATTTTATATTTAATATTTATGTACACATACACGACACGTCGACACGTGTATATCATGCTCGGCCATATATATTATATCTACTTATCTGACTATTTTAATTGTGTGCGCGCGCGAACGAGAAAAATCGTTTAAACGTACTATAGTAATATAACTATTGCCGTAAGTAAAAAAATAATGCGACTATTTTTTCAAGCGAAAATCTCGGACGAGTGTGAATGTATTAATATTACCTAAATTTATTGTGTATGCATATTATAAATATTATAATACTCACACGTGCGCGCTCGCGATTAAACGATTATAATAATATATTGTGTTATATACTGATAGTGTATGGTGATGTTGTGTCGAGACGTATAAAGCGTAACAATGTTTACTAATCCGTAGTTTGTCCGTCGAACGACGACTGCTGCCTTATAATTGTTAGCCGAATTCGCCATTTATTCTAACGCACACGCCTCATGTGGCTGGACGGTTGTTGTTATAATTTTTAATAAACGCTACGTGCAATTTGACCTAGATAAAATTGTACGATGTATATACATGTTATGTGTGTGTGACCTTATACAGACCGTACATCAGCGTTTAGAGCCATCATTTATTGCACGATTTTATAATATTACATATTAATAATAATATTTTTTTCATTTAATATATACATTATTAAATATGTTTGTGCATCTGTTGTTATTTTTTTTTTTTTTTTGTATGTGTTATTACGACTGTAAATTATACACTATAACTATTAAGTATATTATAATATCAAATATAAACATACTTAGATACCTACCTGGTGCTTCTTTTAACCTTTTTTTTTTTTTGGAATTTTATAGATATATTATGCAAATTTAACATAATAATATTATATAACTAGCTTATTACTTCCATCCCCGTGTTTGTCGGCAGAACCACAACGATAATATCGATTGATTTTGATTTTTAAACTGTGACCTATATTTTCGATTTTACAATCGGAAGCAAAATAATTTTCTAAAATGAAAACTCTTACATTAGATAATATGAAAAGAACTGTCGATTCAATTTTATAATATTACTTCCACATATTATATTGTTAAGAACATTTTTGTTCGCGCTAAAAACATTATCAATTTCATATTTTTACGTATTTCGAGTGTACACTATAAGTAATTTTTAATAATATATATTATATTATCTTATACGATATTTGGCTCAAAACCAGTGGTTTTACCGACACGCTCGAGGGTGACGTTTTATACAAACCACAAACGCGTTATTTTATATTTTACGAAAAGAAAATGTCAAAAAATTTAACACTTTTTAAAGTGATAAATATTAAATCTGCCGTTTAAAAGGATCACCGTAGTGCTCTGCGTGTGTTTTGTGTGTGTGTATATATATATATATATATATACCAGTGTATATGAGTATATATTTTATAGTTTACACAGTGCTATAATAATATTAATAAACGATAATATAATATTATATATTACCTAAATAATTAACTTTACCTACGTAATCTATACATATTTATTTTCATGTTTTTTTTTTTTTTTTGTCCCGTACATGTTGTGTGCGGTGGGTGGTGGCGTCAACGGATGGTCGCCACAGCTGTGAGACTCGGCCGGCCACCGTTGACCGTATCCAGATCGGCTGAAGGTAAAAATGTACTAGCTAATGCATTTAGCGCACGGATGCACGAATAGTTAGCGCACGCACACACACCCACAGAAACACACACACACACATATACAGACACACACATATCAAATACACCCTCCTACCTACCGGGCAAATTGATCGACTAAAAGTATATCAGCTTCGAAAAAACGAAATTTGTAACACGTAAGTGTCATAATATAAAATGCTTGACGGAAGAAAACGGTTTTTCAACGTTTCCATAATATTGTTATATTATATATTTTTATAATGATGTCTTGCTTATACCTTCGCCTTAAACACTGTCTTATGATATAAATATGTACTCTCTCTCTCTCTCTCTCTCTCTCTCTCTCTCTATCTATCTCTCTTTCTCTATGTATCTCTTTATCTCACGAATTTCTATTTATGAACTTTACTCACTCTCTTGTTTTTTTTTCAAAACTTTTATAGTTGTATCAGAATATTATAATCGTGAGGCTGGGCATTATGGTGTTTAAGATGAGACGAAAGTTTTTTACGACGTGTTAAAGTTTTTTATTCGAGTATGTCGTTATTGTTTTGCATTTTAAATAAAAATTACAATTATATTTATGTCTATTATCTTACGTGTCTCGACTATTTGGTCATTGTAGTAAACTTATGAATACAATTTTGAGTATGAAACATATGTATTATATTTTCGATAATATGTTGTGATTTAATATAATGTTTTATAAAACCTATATTTTCATTTTTATTTTTTTTGTCTGATGGAGTTCGAATGCAATATTGTTGCGACGAAAAATAAATTATTAAAATATAAACTTTTTACCGATACCGTCCGTCTTCCCTTAAAAGTTTCCCCTAAAATAACAGGTATAAAAAAATACTCAAATGTTTTAAAAACATTATTATTAACACAACCAATTAAATACATTTAAAAAAAGTTACTTGACTGAGATATTATATTTCTTCCAATTTAACTTCTACAAGTATTATCACGAAATTATTATTGGAAAAAAAAATAAAGTTTAACGTCCAGCCTTGCCCATATTATATTCTATATAATGCTATCCACACAACTATAAGTGCAACGCTATATTTTGTTTTCAAACACGTGTAATTATTTAATCAATACTGTTATTTTTATAAATATACAATATCATTACACACGCTTATGTAGAATTAATTTATGTATGCGTGTACAAGTTAGAAATCATTAATAACTATAAATAATTTTTACTGACATTGACGCAACTAAATAAAACAGTGGTGTTTTCGAGGATACGATAGCGTTAGGTAATCAGGTTTTACAATATAAAACAATTTTTTTTTTATGAGAATTTGTTCAGTTCGATTGCTCAGAATCGACTATCATTACGCCCGTCGTGCAGTGCCTCGATAAATTACAATTATTTATGATAACCAATTTAAACCAAACTGCGGAAATGTGTTTATAATATTAGCTTATCTATATAAAAGCAATTTCGCCCTCAAGTGATGTTGCATATATTATGTTTAAAGTTATCACTTGCACGGAATCCAAAACCGTTCAAGCGTATACTAACGCGTTACTAATACACCAGAGAAATCAAAATTGAAATTATCCGTATATTCTTAGTCGTATATACATATAGTACGGTCTAATCAAATTAATAGATTATATAATATATAATCGTCCAATATAGCAATATGATAATTCCGTTTAAGTTAGTTCAACAATTAGGTATTATTTGTCCTTAATTGTTAAACCGTTGAAGACATTTAGACGTTTAATAGTTGAATCTATCTAATACTTGATCATTTAAAGAAAAAGTCTAACCTTATATCTAAAATTAAATTTTGGAATATAAAATAATACGGTTATGAAACCGAAAGATAAATAGGTACTGCCATGTTTATTGGTTTTAGTTTTAAACGAGCCGTTGAATAGTAATAATACACTTGAAAAACAAATAAATTCTTAGAAATATATCTCATTACCTGTTATATTATGCTATGTTTTAATGAAAAAAAAACTTGTATTATTGTATAATACGTCATATTTTCGAGTCGTGTAATTTTGTATTGAAGTTTATTATTTATTTTTTTCGAGATTCGGCATTATTTGTAATCGTACTTTTGATAAGATATCAAACATATTTTTAATTTAAATTGTGTCTTAAAAATATATACACATTTATGAAATATTTATAATACAATGGGCATATAACACACATTATCGCTATAATTTGTTCTGGTGTAAATTGTTTGATGGTGATAAAAGTCTTCAATTACAATAATCTCTCATCTTTAGCATATTATTATTTATCGATCAGGAATAACACACTGTAACTAACACAAACATAATAATCATAAACGCGCATTAATTAATTAAACTATAATTATTAAACTAATTTAATAATCTAAATACGATTTATAGTTTCATTTGAGAACTTAATTATTATGTGTGTAAACAATTTTTAAACTATTCATTGCACGTCGGTGCATAATGTATGACACACAAAACTGATAATAAAAAAAAATTGCTTGAATAGTTTAGTTTAATTTATTAGTACCTATTTAGTGACTTGTTATTTTTCAAACACAATAATTAATAATACATAAAAACAATAAATGTTTCTTTTATGTTGAATAGATTATCAAACAAATAATTACTAAAAAATATATTCATTGACATTTTTTTTTATTAATTATATTATATTCATTAAAATATAAGCTGTTTAGCAATATATATATTTTTTTAAACCAATTGTATTTAAGAAATTTAAAGAATTTTATTATAAACTTAGGTGTTAATGGTTATTCAGATAAGAAATAATGATCCCGACAAAACATTCAGTATAGCCGTATAGGTTCATCTAAAATGATACGAATCTGTAATAAACAATGAATTCGATTAAAAATTTTCCGAAGATATTTCAAAATTAACGAATACAAATTTATTCAATCGCATACTACGAAATTACGGGTAAATTGTATACAAAAAATTAAGTACTTACAGTAAATTTGCATCCCGGTTAATAACTATTTATCATAATAGTTTAGAAATGACATTTTGCATGGATAATGTTTGATAATTTTAAATGAGCTTATATTTTTTATATATATTATAGTATATATTAATATATTATATACAGACGTATATATGACATAGGTAGAGTATTTTTTAATTTAAATTTCGAAAGTTCAATTTTAAATTTTTTCTTTAGTAACAGTATTTTTTATTAAATATAATATTATAGTAAATTTTAGAAGATAAATATTTTTACTATTTAAACTATATTAATTTTTTTAATAATTTAATTATATGTATTTATATTTTACTATAGAGTAGGTACATACTAATTTTATTTATATATAGCAATACTGAAACTAGTCATTTTATAAATGTAGATTATATATTATTTATAATTTACTAAGGTCGTCTATTGCGTTTGAATAAAATAGAATTCATGATTCTTATTAGAATTTTAGTCTTCAAAAACACACATGATTTTTAAAATAATTTACTTACTAAAAATCGAATTATTGTCATAGTAAAACACAACAAACATTAATAATTAATGTAGGCATACACCTATGGAATAATCAGCAAAATTAATTTGACATTTTTAAACTGAAATGATTTCATTAGAAAAAAAAACGGCTTATAAAATAACCAAACTGAATGTCAGCTAATTTAGAACGGGAAAAAAAAATTCCGTACCAAACAGCCTAGATAGTACAACACGATTTTATTCCTATACCAATAAATATTATACCCGTCGATAAATAAACACTCCCCTACTACACTACCCTTCATTGGCCATTATACCTACCCCTGCAAGATGTTCGCCGAATAACATGTTTCTGATTAATGGTACCGATGGTATACAGACGTGTGCTTTAGTGTAATTTTAGTTTATTTAGTTTGTGTAGACATAATATTAGCGATTATTCTTCTTTCGTACAATATTATACACTAATATAATATATTATAATAATATGTTGTGCATGTAGGTCGAATAGATTTATTTCACTAGCCTATTATTTTTTTTTTTTCTTTCGTTTGGACACGTAGTTTTTGCGTTATCGTGTATACAGTACGCGTGTAATACGCATGACATGTCAGTGGCGTATACAAGGTTTCCGAACGGATGTCCGGGCGGGGTGGTCACGACGAGGTGCGTAAGTCCAGATTACTTCTGCTCCAAGTCGTACGCGACACCGCGAGTTGTGAAAATAATCGTAACACATACACAGTACACACACACTCACACACATACACAGTACACGCACGCATTCGATTCGGGAGGGACGGAGCTGATGATATCGACCACTCGCACGTGAATTATACGCCACCGACAATGGTATACTTCGCATGCATCACATGTTAATATACGTAATAATATTATGTTATCATAAAATAATTATTTGTTGACGTACTATTGTCGTCGTCGTCGTCAGCGTACGCGACAGTTTGTACGAGATAGTTTTTTGGTTTTTTTTTTATTATTATTTTTTTTTTTTTACGCGTAAATTTCGTACACGACTAATGCGCAACTATTTGGTTTCGTCGTTGCGCTGTCTGTCGTCGGCCGGATGTGACGGCGGTTGGACCGCGGACGTGGGCCTGAAACCCACCGACCGACCGCCATCCGCCCGCCAGGCAGTGCAGTCTCTAATGACGGCCGTGCCGTTTTTTTGCAGTGATATCAAAATCCATAAGACAGTCCGCGTCCAAAGACAGCGTGCGCAGCTCGCCGTGGCCGTTCAGAATCACCGAAAACCCGCTGACGGCATGATGACATGATGCGCGTAATGCGATTATGTCATTAGCGTGCGCAGGTCGTCTGGCGGCGAGGCGGGAGGATGGTGCTATAGCAACAGTTTTACAATAATAATACAATTATAGGTGTGCGCATATATATATATATATGTACATGTATATGTATGTATAGATGACATATATAAATATTATAACATAAATTATACACTCGTGCGGTATTTTCGCGGTCTGGCATCGACGAGTCGCGGAAAGAGTTTCCGAATAATAATAATAAAACACCGAACCGATTAGTCGAAAGGGGACAAACGTATACGAACGGTCTGGCTAGTTTGTTTTTTTGTAGACAATTATATATACATAATATATATATATATATATACGTAGACCTATATGTATTATGATAATAAACAGTTATGTAATATGTAATGACGTTAGGGATATTGAGACTCATATCATCAAAAAAAGCTTCAGACGTAGTTTTTGCTAAACGGAGAAACAAACTCCGTGTGTATTGTTATAATGTATAGGTACGCCTAAAAATTAAATTAAATTAATATATTATTATTATTATTATTATATAATCGTTAACGAATAATAAAAACGACGAGATAAACGAGTTAGTTTTAATAGACTGCACAAACACCTGCGCTTTTTTATTGTTTGTTTGTTTTTATATATATATATATATATATATATATACTTTACGTTGTTGATTATTGATGTTAATAGTTTGTTAAGTGTTGCTGTTATTTAATCAGATATATTGTACGCGCCGTGGATTTTATATACCGTTCTGTATGATATAAAGATGGATTGTGATAAGTAACAATATATAACAATGAAATTTATAATTATACATATTTGTAATTTTAATTGTTGCATATTATGTCTTTAAATAATTATTACATTGATAATACGTCCGCTGTTTGTTCGTTATTACCCGAAATAACGCGTTGGCGTGTAGTCGATACATACGTATGTGATATTGTGTATTTTTATTATTATCAAAGTGCCCATCTGATGTCTATACCATAGCATAATGATATTACAAGTATAAAAATGCGCTATAAACATTACTGTGTGCACATTGTTAATTGATATTCATAATTTAATATGTTTTGTTATATAGTAGTTCAAACGATTATATGATATATTCGTGTTTTTTACTTTAAAATGTTAAACGACAGAACACGTATTCGACATTGACACGTATTACGAGGTTTTTGAAGGTAAATACTCGTATAAAATATGATAAAACGTCATTCATTTGTTAACGAAAAAAATGCAGTCAAAAAGTAAGAAAACTAAAATAAGGTAAACGAAACCGCGTCAAAATAAGGTTTTGAAAAAAAAATGTCAGAACATTTTTACCCCAACGTGGTCCACGGTAATCATAATATCATGACGAAGTTTATCCCAATAATAATAATAAAATAAAAAAAAAGTCAAGTTTATTTTGTTGTGTACGCATCACATGTTGTAAAATAATATCACACTATTCACACTAATATCAATTGACTTACGTGAGGCTTAAAATAAAATTATAATTATTTAAGTCAACTAAGACGCGTGAAAAACGCGTTTCAGGAAATTTAGATGATTTATATTTTCGCTTTCAAATAACAATTCTAAATTTATTTCTGGTTTAAGCAATAATTATTATAATCGTGAAAAAATATATTACATTTTTCACTTATCTTTCAATGATATATTCATGCTTTATACTTAAAAAATATTAAATGACAGAACACGTAATCGATATTGACAGGGTATTAAAAGGTTTTTGGAGGTATATATTCGCATAAATTATGTTAAAACGTCATTCATTTATTTATGATAAAAATGCAGTCGAAAAGTAAGAAATATAAAATAAGGTAAACCAAAAAGCATCAAAATAAGGTTTTGATAAAAATAATCAAAACATTGAAATGATAAATTATTGATTCTAAAAAAATAAACATGGACGTGATCAACAAAAAACTAAATGTGAAACGAACATAAAATTATCGTTGAAACTACTTACGACACTTACGGTAATGTATAACACCATATTAAAAATATAATATACGTCACAAAGATACACAAATGTGAAAAAATAATAAAAATACCTACAATATTTTGTGGTGTATATATTTGTATTCTAGTTATTTTTGCGGTATAATAGATGCACATTTTTACCATCACACGAAACAACTGTTGTTCCACCAGAAGTTAATTAATTATTAGAGGTAGGTATATTTATTTAATTTATACGAAAAAGTTTATTAGAAAATGCATACAATTGCTCCGACTTTAAATGTTGAATTTACCAAAGATATTTTGAAGCGATATCATACGGGGGACATCGAACAAAAGTTGAGGGGAAAATGGGAAATTCTTACACATAACCAGTATTCTTGATTTTTTTTTATTCTACAATGATGAATTGTAGAGATTTTACATTTTTATTAGATATTAATATTAGCATTTAATAGTTATGTTATGATTTTAAAAATAATTTGACAATTAATTGTAATATTTATAGATATTTGATTTTTTTTTTTTCTTAGTGTGTTTTTATGATTAAATTTGTAATTGCGAGTTAGAAACCTTGAAGATAAATAATAAATAATAATAATGAAAGGTTCTTGTTCAATTTTTGTTACAGTAAATAGAAATAATTGAAAATAGATGTTCATTTTTTTTCTAAGTATCTAAAGTTAACGTTAACGTTAAAATTTTTATATTTTTCACCCTTTTATCCACTATCAACTTTTAATTTTCAAATGACAACCTATATTTAAAATGTTCTTGATTAAAAGGGTTATATTTTTATTAACTTTAACGTTCAAATTATTAATTTTTTAGCGAGATATAGCATTTCAAAATTGGGCAGCTTACGGTTTTTTACGATAGTTTTTGTTTCTGAAGACCAATAATCACATAGGTAATAAATAATAATATGAAGTACATATTTTTGTATACAATAAATTGTTATCGACTATCAGTGTAGTGATGGACTTTGTGCTTGTAATTGCTACATCCAACCATTAATAACATATGTACTCGTATTGTCATATATAAAATTGATAATAACTAACGTTCTAATTTACGCCTCACAAGCTGTAATAATCTGTAGGAAAAACACCTGGAAACCTCAAAACACCTAACTTAGAGTATAGATATAACTCACTAACGATTAAATGAAAAATAATAATTTTAACGTTAAAATTCATAAAAAAAACTGGCCCTACTACTTTATGACAGTTTAAATATAGTTATACAAGAGTGAAAAAATTAAAAGGTTACATAATTTTAGAATAGTATGAAACTAACAATTTTTTAAAAAAAGTCAACACTTTTTGAAATAATGAGTATTTAATGATAAAAGAATCACCCTGTTTTATGTTTAATTGATTAAATATAGGTAAGTACTGAAATATATATTATTGTGAATCATGCTTTAAACTCATAAATGTTCAACACGGCTCTAAATGAACCTAATATTACGAATTTAATTAATAATTATATAATATTGATATATTTTTATCTGTTAGTATTTTAATACTTTTAATCTATGTATAAATAGATAACTTTCTTAAACTGTTTTTATATATTTTGAAATTTTACATAAATTGTATAGTTACTAACAATAATTATTGTACTAATATCACAATTCGAGAAAATTTCACACGTTCTAATTTTGCTATATTATTATTATTTACGATAAATGGTATTTGATATTTTAAATTTTATTTTATTTGGCAATGTGTGTTGACGTCGACACCGTATAATATATTATACTAACTGACTTTACAAAGCTAAAGTTTGTTAAGTTAATTTAAGTATTATTAGTGTTCTTTAAATTGTTTCCATGTAGAGTTCAATCGAAAGATATGAAATATTATAGTTAAAAAATTAAACACCTAAAAGTATAGTACAAATCGAAATGGTCGTTTTTAAATATTATACCTATTACTAGCCGTTTACATTGATAAACGTTTGTAATCGCTGGCAAGTAATAAAAACATCACAATAACCGTCGTCTAAAAAATGTTCGAAATTCTCGGCGACGAGGTTCATTTGACTTTCGACAGTTCTAGACGTTTAACATCATAGCTATTTTTTCTTCGCATAAAGTCACATATCAAAATTAATACACATATAAAATATAACATAAAAAATATTTTTAAACAGTTCATTAACACTTACACATTTTGCAAGATAAATATATAGATAAATAAATACATTTAGTTTCATATTTTAATATGATGTAATATTATTGTTATACGATTAGATTATTGTAAGGCATAAGATGAACCACCCGAGTGTTTTTTGGGGTTTGTAGACAACATGATATCCAGTGACTTTTAAATTATAAGCTTACAAAAACAATGTAAAAAATAATAAATTACAAAAATCGCAAAAGCGCATGTGGAAAACGATTAACGTGAACAACAAATTGTAAACCTCGCAAAAAAAGAAGTGTAAACCGAGCGCTTAATCCGCTTCCGGCGTAGAACCGAAACGTCTTCTACGGGGCAGCGGATTGACGCTTACATTTGCAGCCTCTACGTGCGGATCAGGAAAACCTGCCAGATCACCAACTTCCACACCCAACTCCTCTATCATCATCACCGGGCAGTCCACGACATCACTGATTACAACGTCTTTAACCTGCTGTGGCAGTTGAATATTCTCTCTATTGTCCAACTCCACTGTCTCAATCTTCAACGTATTAACAACGACCCCGGCTGATTCATGTTGATTTGTAAGATTTCGTCTATTACCATCGACGTGTGTGCGTCGGATCTACCGGTGACGTTCTCCACACGTCGTAGCATTATTCTATGAGCCATATTTATATCACGTGATAAATGAAGAGATATATAGAGCGGCAGTTGGACATTTCGTTTGCGGGAAAACTCCACGTCCGGTGTTGTATTAACGACTTGTGGCAAACTCATGCCAATTTAAAAAATGTTGTCAATTATGACGTGTGTGCGTCCGATCCACTATCGTCGCCCTCCACGCATAGAATCATTCGGCGAATTAAATCTATAGCGGGTGCCAAATCGACAGGGATATTGCCATCCTGGATGATGCCAAAGCCGTTTTTAAGCGAGTTGTATTTGGTAAAACAAATTTCTGTATAAAAAGACATATTGTGTTTAAAACATTATTTTTTTAGAAGCACTTATAAAATAATAAGTTGTATTGTATTTGTACAATTATTTATTACATATTAGAATAATATATTCTAATATATAATAATATTATTGATGCTGACTATGATTATGATTTGGAATATATTTCTCGTTCATGAGAAAACTTAAAATTTTAAAAATTAGTTTATATTAGTATGAGGATTGGTAATACAATGAATTTAAAGTATCATATTTTAATATTGGGTTTAAAGTTTTACACATTTAGTATTAATTACAATTGTAAATAATCAGTCAACAATGTATTTGTAAATTGTATTGAGTATAATAATACGAATAGTTTTCATTGAATATATACATAATACTATAGGTTTCTACTTTCTTAAACAGAAAATATTTTAATATATGATTAAAAATTATAGGTAGGTACACTAATAACCAAGACTCGGGACTTAAAGCATTTACTTATTTTTATGGATTGACTTAAAATGTAGCAGAATGCTATGGAAGTGTATGTCATGTGTGGAAGTTAAAAAGAAGATGGCGTCGGCGGCATGCTACAGTGTTTGTACTTAGTACAATAGTACATGCGACTTCGATGCACCACACTAACTTAAAATACATGTAATTATAGATGCTTAGGAGAATGATGAATGTATTTGTGTGACAATATTTGCATATTATATTGTATACCTTCGTATGTTCGCTATGTTCGTATTGTTTAGTGTAAATGTTTTAAGAAACACATACAAAATTAGCAACCCACTATACATTTACATAGAAGCATAATAAATATCTCATTTTTATTTCATTTTATTTCTATTTTATAAATTTAAATATTATAATGTATGATATTAATACCTATTTGTTCTTTTATTATTATTATTATTGTTATATACAAATTACTGATAATGTACGTATATTATATATTATAGACATATTAATAAATTATATAGAAAAAACACTGTAATTGGAATTAATTTCCGTAATAAAGAAATATTATTATTATTAATCTCATGATAATATTTATAACATTAGTGGATTGAATAAAATAGTGATATAAACAAAATAATGGCGAAATACATTTTTTTAATGTATTGACAACTTATCTAATTTTCAATACATTATTTAAAACATATCTTACGTTGAATACGTTTAGGCATAACCATAAATTATATTTTAAACAATAATAGTAGTGCATATTAAAAAATGAGCTACATCCCTTCCCATGACAAAATCATTTGACCGCCACTGCGTCGACGTGCTGTGTTCTAATAGAATCGATCAAGAAGTTAAGAGCACCGTCATCACGTTGACAAGTACTCGTATAACCGATATAGCTAACGATATAGCAGAAGTGTGTATATTTTGTGTTTTATATATAACACTTATAAAAATTGAGATGTAAAAAAAATAGCATAATATCTGCATATGACTGGCGAGAAAGATAATATAAAATCATTAAAGTCCTAATCGTAAAATATTGATGAAATAATTTACGTTGAAAAACTATCTAGTATGCTTATATTAGTTATATTTAAAAATATTGATTGTATAATTTAAATACAAATATTGTAAATTATACAATATACATAATATTATTATATATGCTATTATCAAAATGTTCAATTTTATATTTATATATTTCATTGAATAAATGTATATTTTTAATAAATCGTTATTTTGTTTTACTACAATATACAACATGCATACAATATTACCCATATAATTAATGGATCAAATTTATGGGATATGAATACGTCATATATATTTAAAAATTTTACAAACGTAAAATTTATCAAGTATAGTTTGTGTATATTTCAAGCCAAACAGCAGCAAACGAGATTTATCGTGGTTGAAATATGATAGTTTGTTGATTTCATTCATTACAATTTATTTAATTCAGCTTATAATAGTATTGGAAGTATCTATAAGTAAATTTCAATTTTAAGAACAAAATAAAATAATATTGTTTTAGAACTAAAGAAGGTTTCTATTTATTATAACTATTTTATAATAATTCCTATTGAATAAACAAAATCACATATTATTTATCACATGTATACAATCAATTAATTTGTTTGTCTACTGTTGGTTGAATTGGTATCGGCCGCAGCTGTTGCAATCCATTGGACGCTGTTTGCAGATTTGTTGTTGTTGATACAGCTGTTGTCGCAGAGCAGCGCTCATTCCGTTTTCCATGATTTTCTGAAGATTTTGTCCAATTTCCCTCGCTAATTTTTCGTTAGTATTATTTGGTAAATCGAATTTTCCAATATCGTATCTGAGGCCTTCAAATTTAATGTTAGATTCTTCGACGATGAATTTGTAAACACCGTTTTCCTGTGATACGCGTTTCATGACGGCACTAGCAACAATGTTTTGGGCGTTGAATTTCACGTTATTTATGTTGACCTGTTGGTTTGATTTTTGGGCAACAATATCGGATTCCCACGTGGGTTGTTTAGCTAACACAACCTTGACTTTCAATTTGTAACCGTTTCCAGATTGGTTTTGACGGAAAGCGACATACTGGACAGACCTCTTTCTGTTGTATTGATTCCTGGATTGATCGTCATTCCATGAATGAGATTTAGCGAAGGAAACAGTGAGTTGAGATTTTTTGTTTTCCATCACCAAGTTGAGTTTGTTGTTCAATGGCATGTCAAAGGTAGATTCGATTTCAGATCTTAAACATCCGACCAAACCGTTGTAAGAGTTGTCGATCATTTCACTTTCAATTTCTGTGTTTAATAATTGAACGTATTTGGTTTCAATTGCTTCCTTGATCGATTGGTTTTCAGAAGAGTTTTCGTTGTTTTTGTAGGCAAGTTGAGCATTTTCGTTGCGAGAATGAGCGTAGTTGCGGTTGCGGTTTTCTAATTCGGTGGATACGTTCATATCAGTGTTGAACATGTTCAAATTGAATGATTTTTTCAATCCATTGTTAGAATTAAATTTAGCCTTCACTAACAAATTTTTGAAGAAGTATTCCAAATCGACCTAACCAAATGTATAAAATATTATAATTGATATATTTAAATTAAGTATAATTCAAATACAAATTTATACTTACGCAATTCCTCTCTGTGTTTAAATACATGGATTTGACAACACCGTAGTTGAGACCATAGACATTGCTTTCATCGATATTAAAGTATTGTTGATGATCCATTGGCAGAGAGTGTTTTCTTAAGGCAAGTGATTCTTGAGCTTGATTGGTTTGGATGGTTCCGTTACGAGCAGCATATTTATCAAAGATGGTAAAAAATCTGACCATTTTCTGTGCGACCTGAAGTCCGATTTCGTTCGATAAATCATTATTGTGATGGTCCTTGACATAATCTTCTTGTGAGTCTGACTCTGAAGAGACTGAAAATCCGTAATTTTGACTTGCGTGGTTTTTGTTGTTCGATCTCTGTTGGGTAAGTTCTTCTTGGCTTTGTTGGTCAAAGTTTCTAGAAACCTGTGATCTACTCCATTTGTTTTCGCTTTCGAATACTTCCTGGCTGTTTTGTATAATTGGTTGGTTTTGACTGTACTTGTTCATTGAACGATGAGGAATTTGAGTATTCCAGTTAGTTTCGCTGAACTCATTCAAGCCTTGGTTGTTTTGTTGGTATTTATTGTCAATAGACCTCTCGTTAGAGCTTTGTTGGTTGTTATTGCGCTGATGGTTCAATTCTCCATTGCGTTGTTGGTATTGATTTGCACCATAGTTGCTATTGTACTGATCATAACGTTCATTTGTATATCCTTGAGTGTTGTGTTCAGATTCTGTATGTGTATTGTGGTGATGATGAGTAGACACTAGAACAAATAGACATAATTTAAAAAATATATTTAATATTATCATTGATAAGTATACTATATAATTATATTATAGTATACCTAATATTATATTATAATCAATGATAAAATGAATATTTTAACGTCGTTAGTACCATATGGTAAATGAATTTATGCCATGTCTAAGCAATTTATATATTAAAAAATTATTCACCTAAGTTAACTATTGACTTATATTATAACTGTTAACTTAATTGAAACAAAAAAAAAAATGTAAAATATTGTTATATTTATCAACTTTTTATTAAAAATATTATGCTTATATTATAAAAATGAATTAAGTTTTTAAAGTAAAATCAAATTATATGTTATAAGCTATTATAAAAATAAACAAATTAAATTTATTTATTAAATTAATAATAATACTTACGGGCTTCTGAGCCTACTAAGGCTACGAATCCAATCACGACAACGGCTAAAAGCTTCATGGTAAGAGAGTTCCTTGCAGTTGTTCAATTTGCATCAAACAACTGATGAATGATAATCTTTGAATAGTGCAGCCCCGTTATATACTAATTTTTTTTCAAATGTGATGATAAGTAATCAATATTATTTGATTTGATACAATTTTAGGTAGGCGTTTATATATTTATGCATGTTATCTATATAAAAAAAATGCACAGGTCACAAAATAACGATTACCTTTAATATTATTTCCATCTACAGTTATAGCTGATTGGCAGTTTTAAATTGCAAAAAAAACATACGTTTAAAAATAATATTAATTGTACGTTTGAGTTTGAGTATGTTGTAAGATTTACGTAAATTGATTTACTAACACCTATAAGTTTTTAAAAATATTAGACTTAAACCTTGTCATAGAACATTTAGGGGTTGTTTTAGATTCTATAGTATATAGGTACATCAAATACTGAAACTAATTTTAATTATTTAAGTAAAATGGGCAAGTGAGTGCCATAAAGTGGATCACTATAATAGTTGAATTAAATTATTTATTTATATGTTTAATATATATAATTGTATACGAAAAATAGCTCCAAGCGGATAAGATCTGTCTATAAATAACTGATTTCATAGAATTTTAATTTGAGATACATACAAAAAAAAATTATATATATTTTTTTAGATTTTTGGATTTCAGTAAGAACAACTTATGAGAAATATTATATTACATTATCAAGCCTTATTGTTTTAAAATACATTTTTTTATCTATGAAGTGATAAGCATTAAAAAAAATGTGCCAATATATTTTTAATATTCATATTTTGCTATAAGAATCTAGAATATTGTACAAAATGTTCAAACCTTTTATCTAAGACTAAATATTTTTAACGATTTAAAAAATAAAAAAAAAAATTGAAATTTCTAAAATTAACAAAAAATTGTATAGATAGTCTTAAATTGTTTTCATTGAATATAGAAACTTTAAGTTTAATAAATGTTTTAATTTTCCACAGTAAATAATTTTTGAAAACAATCGGTTGAAGTTATATAATACGTTAGAACTTCACAATTTTTTTTAATTTCCAGTAAATACATTTATGAGGAAACGTGTATAGAATTTTAAAATCTTAGGTAATTTTAGCAAATTAAAATGCTTATGAATTTTATAAAATAACTTGTAAATATCCGTAATTTTGATAAATTTCGTTAAAATACTAACTTTTAAATGCTTAAAAAATATTTTTACTCGGTATGTATTTTGATATATTTTATTTTCTATAAAAACAAGTATGAATAAGTAAATATTAATTTTTTAAATGGGTTTATTTATAACTCTATTTGAAAAAAATTAATATAATCAAAGACCTATAAAGAACATAAAAGTAGCTATTTATTAAAAAGTTTATCATATTTATAAAAACGTAATATGATTGTACATTTTTTATGTCTATAAAGTCATACATTTTTAAAATATAACAATAAAACAAAATCAATTAAGTCAAAATCTCGTTTTGTTTAAAATTTCACGTTTTTGTTTTTGCTTATTGTTTTTGAAAGTACTGAGAATTTTCATTTTGACATCTTTAATATATTCACTAAATTTAATTTGTTACTAGAAACCACCCTTGAAGTTGAAGGTCGAAGAATTTTTTTCCATTATAAGATGTGTACATAGACATAGACACAAAAAATTAAATAAAACACAGTCAATTATAAAATAAATACATTCTCCGCTTCACTCAGGATATAAAACTATAAATCAATCGTATTACATTTATTATAACGAAATAACATAGAATTTACAAAACAAATAGCATAATAATATTATGATTTGATTATATGTAGGAATTTACTGTAAGATTTGTAATTGAATGTAAGTAGATTAGTTTAGAAATATAAAATATTATATCGAAAGGATTATTCGTTAAAATACATATATATATATGTATGTGTGTGTGTGTGTGTGTGTGTGTGTGTGTGTGTGTGTGTGTGTGTGTGTGTGTGTGTGTGTGTGTGTTAATATTTATTTATTCTTGACAGTGAAAGATCAGTATAATAAATCGTTATTTTTGCTGATTTTATAAATCAAGTAAGAATAATTGCTCTGCTACAGTACAGTTGAGGACAATATAAAATATAATTATTTAATTTATAATAACAAAAAATTATTATTTTTACTACTTTATTTTTATATCTTTTTTTAAACAAATTCCTTCCTGCTTAAATTTAATACTATAATTAACCTGAGTAATACACGTGGCATAGTGTAAGACAATTATAATACAATAAATAATAATAAAAGTTTATCATTACCTATACCGAACTATGAACATATAATTATTTTGATAGCCAATAAAATTATCTTTGGTAATATCTAATTTATTATTTTATCACATAAAAATTAATAATTAGAAATTATAAAAAATTGTAATTAGTAATTAATTATACAAATAATGATAATGATAATATTCAATTAAAGCTCTACCATAAATATAATATAGGACCAATGAGTGTACCTACCTATCAACGGTGCTTCCTTGTCACTTATTTTTTTATTGTTACCTAATTTTATTTAAAATTAAATATGTATTATAATTTAATAACTTTTGGGTTTTTATAAATTCAATATATATATTTTTAAATATTTTTGTTAACTTTTCATAAAAACAACTATTGGCTATTTGATTAAACGTTAAAAAATGTAGTTATTCATTTCCATTTAAATATTTACTGTAGTTATAAAAGTTATTCAAATTAAGAAGTTAACATACATTTCAATATTTTGAATATTTGATTGGTGTACCATGTACCATAATGTGGGCATATTTGGGCGCAGTTTAAAAAAATTACCTGAAAATTCTTAACATGTTTGAGCGCATTTGTGAAAACACTTTAGTGCACAACATTAAATATTGTAATTAGTTATCGAAAGTTTTGTGTAATGAAATCCAATATTAAGTACTCAATTATTGTTTCATGTTTGATCTATAGACCATGTTTTAATTATTGAAAAATACCGCATCAAATATAGCTATAGATATTTATCTGCTAGTACAGATAATACGTTGTGTGTCTGCCATTTATCGTTTGATAGTTTACAGGCGTTGTGTAAAAAAAAAAAATAATTAATTAATAAAAAAGATCATTATAATATACTGTGATATTAATAAATAATAAACTAGAAATATACAAAATTAAATTAGGAAATTAAAAAAAATATATATATATATTTAAATATTTTTGGAAGACTATTCAGCCAACCTGTACGCGGTCTTTTGTGTAAAGCTAATAGGCTCAGATTTAGTATAATATATTAATGTATGCAAAAATATATGTGCCCAAACGTGCTATTATGAAGGGAAATAAACGAGATAAACAAGACGTACCTTCCTAACAATTTGGGTGATTATAAATTCCACTAACTATACCTTTTTGGAATGTTAATTCCATCGGTACAATTGTTTATCTGAAAAAAATATTTAAATACCACTGGTACCATAGCTTTGGTCTGTAAAAAGGAATGTTAACTCTGCTGATATTATTTTTAACCAATTCAATTTTAATTTTTAATATTAATTAAAAGCTCAATGAATTGTTACTATTTTTTTTAAAACCATTAATTATTAAAAATGTAGAACATTTTTACTTTCACATCGCCACTTGTTAAATAAGCAATAACTATTTTTTGCTAAAATGTTGAATATTTGAATTTAATAATAATCGATTATGTTAATAGTAAGTTATACTTTTGTAAGACGATAATTTGTTCCTAGTATAGTTCTCTAAACTAATTATAGTTAGAAAATGTAGTTGTAACTACTATTTATTTATAACTAAATTGTAAATTTTGTTTTTATAATATTAAATAAGCATATTGAATAGAATAAGAATACAAATCTAACTATTTAAATATGATCTGTTAATAATATATAATATTTTATATTGTATGAGTATACTAAAACATTATTTAATTGTCATATAAATTGCGAAAGAAATTTTTAATATCCGTTTAAATTTAATAAGTCAGTTAAAACTATAAACGTAAACCATAAATAAATTCTAAACTGCTTACAAATTGATATTGTTATATAAACAATGATATGTCTAATGTATATACAGTTACAAGTATTAGTATGGTAAATTCATCAAACTAAACAAAGAAAACGATTAGAATATATTGCGTTATTCTGATATAAAAGTATTTTTAAACGTTTAATGTGCAAGGTAATTCACCAAGATTTAGCACCCAAAGTCAATCATTAGTATTGAATTTAATTAAAATTTGTTTTTATTACATTTCTTCGTATATTATAAATTTAAAGACCATATTTTCAAGGTGATATTTCAACATTTTAAAAATCAGATTTTTAATCATTGCATTTTTGAAAATGATTTATGGTTGAGTCTGGCTGTTGAATAACATTGTATAATGTAGGTCTTATACAAAAGTATTATTCTATACTTAAATGTCATATATTTTAAATCAATTATAACAACTCACGAAAAATATAATTTAGTTATTAACATTATTAAAGCATTAAAATTAAGCCGATACTTTCTCAAGTAGATTTAAATAACCTTTTTTACTTATTAAAATGTTAAAAATTCGTTTTTATTAATTTTAAATGTCATATTAAAATTAAATAATCTATTAAACTATTGTTAAGTTATAAGTTATAATATGAACAACTTCTTCATTTTTATAATCTATGTAATATAGTTCAGATTATATAATTATGTTTTTGTTTATTCTCATTCAGTTCTTTTAATTAATATTTTTATAAATTCTTCTTACTATACTAAAAAGTTAAAACTAAATAGCCACATTTATATATTAAATGTTGATTAAATTTTAGTTTACTTATCTAAAAAATACGAAAATGTTTTTAATTGTTTTATTTAAATGTCAAACGTTGAACTATTACATTTTTATAAATTACATAAACATATACATTTAATTCATAAATTATTTTATGATATAAAATATAATAATAAAGTATAATTTTGACAGCAGACCCCCTGACTAACCTCCTAGATTAGTAGAAAAAAAGTAATAATTAAATTAATGGGCGGGTTGGTAAAATTACGGATATGATGAGACGAGTACCGACTATTTGATTATATTTTAACGTATAATATTTTGCACTTCCTTTGTGTTTTACATATATTTGAATTATTTCTATTAAATAATTTAAGATTATAGAAAAATTATTTAATATGATAACATAACATGTAGGTTTTTCGATAAACTAAAATATTCATCATACAAAATATCTCGAGATTCGGGATTAACCACGAACACGGTTTACCGAGATACCTATAGGGCCTAGTACAAGCTATAAATCATTATACTCACAGCCTAGCACAATTTAAATAGTCATACATATTTGGATTTGTTAAATATCATGTATTGATAATTCTAAGGTGTATAAAATAATCGAGTTAGTCGTAATGTTCTCAGGATGATAATATTTAATTAACGAGTTAGGTTATTTAATAATTTACAAATGGGTAATTGATTTTTCGATTTGCATTTGAATCACTTTGTATTTTTATTTATACATAATTTATAATACGATCAATTTACATATGTAGATTAGCATGAATTTGTTGTCTGATTTTGCAAAAGGTCTGCAGGTCAATTGCAGCGCGTGTGCTTAATGATTTAATGATTCGACAGTGCAATACATCGGTTTATATTGAAATAAATAGAAAACTGCAATTTCGCATTCCGTGTTAGCCAGTCATTGTACGAAATTATACATTCAACAACATGAGATAAAACATTTGTAACGTTTTCCTCATAAATTTTACTCAATTAATCAAACTTAACTCGGGGCTTATTTTTATTGAAACAATAATCGATAATGTGATAATCTAATGAGAACTCTAAAACCGAAAACCAACTTATCCCAAAAATATGAGTTACACTCGATCATATACAAATAGAATGCCCATCTCAAACTAACAATGTATAATAATATAGTCTATCGAAATAAATATTCGATTACGATTTATAGTTATAACAATACTGTTGTGAGTACACTAGGAATATCACTAGCACCTTAATTTATTTTGAAATCGAGTTCATTAAACTTATAGCTGATGAAATATAATGTCATTTTTGTTTTATCAGCCGTAAAAAATATAATTTGTTTTATACACACACATACATATATATACATTTTTTTTTTTTTTTTTGGTGCCAAGTCGTTGATTTTTTTTTCCTAGTGACTGAGCCGCCGAGGTGTCTATACCGATGTCTATCATAGACACCGCACCGTCTCGTCTGTCCTATAGACTGGAATGAATTATTATATCAGTAGATGATAAATTATTGAATTAAACCAAAGGACCTAAAATCAAAAAGTTCACGTATGACGTTTAATTTTTGGTCCGTATAATAATAATAAAACATTTTAGGGTACCAATATTATTCGTCAAAACAATATTTTTGGTTTTAATAAATTACAAGAATTATTTAGTCAAGATTATGTGTAACCGTTCGGACTAGACAACTTTGTGAATTGAATATTATTATTTCATTAAGCATCTTCGATTAATATTTTATGTTTAAATTTGATTTTCTTTTATTTAAAATGTAAGATATTTTAACATAAAGATTTTTTTTTAATTTGTTAAAATATATTGTAATAATAATAGTGTTATAAATAAATAGCAGCTTTTTATTAAATATCATATCATATTACTTCACATAGTATATGTATAATAACAGTATATTATAATAACTTAGACGGTATTTGATTTAAGCATAAATACTAAATTGACATTGTTGTAAAATAAAAAAGTTTGCGTAATATATTTTTAATGTTAACAATATTTGACTATGACTATAATTTATATTTTTTTATAACTGCATATACAAAATTTAAAATAATATAATTGTAGGTATTAGGTAACCTTACTCTAACCCAAGTAACAAACTATCATTTAATTAGTTTTATGCAAATATTTATATTTAAACATTAAAAAATATAAATATTGATTGAATATTGTTTTAATTTATTAATACATTTAACTTTCTGTGACCTAAAAATTATAAATTTGATGAATTAATTTATTTTCACTGTGACTGATAAGTATAATACTTGTTACCCATTTTTTCCTTTAATACGTACTATATTTATTTAAATTTTGATTTTTGTAATTTTAAATCTAGGAAATATTATTTTGAAATACTAATATTTTTATACGATTTATGATCGTATAAATGTATATTTTCGTTTCAGTCCTTGATATAAAACATGAAATATTAATGGGTCACTTGAATATACATTTTATAAAATGACCTTTTATCGTTGTCAATAAAATGTACTGAATACAATCCGTATATTCGATGTGATGTTTTAATTTATCTTTTACTACAGCTAAAATTAAATGTCAACTCCACTATAATTATATTTTAATTTTTGTTTATCAAATATCAAAATTTTAAATCGTTGTTTTTCGATTTTAATTTTCTACGTAGGTATTATTTATAATGTACACTTATACCTATATGATGCAATAAATATAAACATATTTTGAAACCGAGTTCATTAAACTATTATAAGTACCTATCTAATGAAATTATATCATTTTTTTTTATGGATAAAATAAATATTGTTTTTTAGACATACATTTTTTTCTTGATGCATAGTCATTTTTTTTTTTTGCTCATTGGCTTGGGCGTCTATACCGACGTTTTGGACAAACATCATGTCATCTGTATATAATACAACAAGTATCAACCTACAAAATATTATTATTTTAGTTTTATTGAATCAAGTATTGTTTTTATGTTTGATTAGCGCTTATTCCATAATTTTAATTATAAAAGTATCTATATATTACAATAATTTATAAATTATTTAAAATTGTACCATTTTTCGATCAAATAATTCAGTAAAAGTACTACGGTTAGCAATAGTAATATTTCTGACGCTTGAATTAAGTTAGCCTCTGCATTTTTAGTTACCTTTTCTTTTAAATAAATTCCAAATAACTGAAAACATATTTGCCTTGAATTTATGTCACATGTTCGATATCATATACATATTATATAGACAATTTTTTTTAATTTATCTACAAAAAGCATACGTCCCTTTATTTGTAATACTAATAATATAATCCACCTTAAATCTAAATTATAAAATTATCTAATTTCATTGTTTTCATAATATTATCGAGTACAAAAAACAAAAATATGGTGGGGAGATAAAAGTTTTGAATAATAAGTTTCAATTAGCTTTCTTCCCGAAATTGGAAATAATTATTTTTGAACTAATATAAAAAGCGTAATTAAAGTTTATTATGTTAAAACAGTTTTTATTAAGTCTAGTTAATAAATATTTCAATATCTATTATATCAGGGGTCGGAAAGTACTTACAGTATTGGTGTCAAGAAGATTAAAACAATAAATAAGTGAGGATCAGAGAAAAATATTTTTATCAAATCTTTATAATCCAGTTTTTTGCTTTCCGTAGTCCACTATTTACCGACCGTTAATCTAGATATTAATCATTAAATATAGATAATTGAATTGAATTTAAAAAATATATTTTATTCTGATACAGACTTTCATTTAACATCTTAATATAAACTAATATTTAATTTATTATAAATAACAATTGAAAATAATAATGGTAGATATAATAAATAATAACCAACATTATACACAAATAAAACACGTACAAATATCTTAAAATAATTTACTAATTATGGTCTTTTGACCATTCCAGACTATTCAAATTTATAATATAAACAAATTGCAACAATTGGTTACTATTAATTATAATCAACAGAGTTACATAGCATAGGCGTGCGCAGACCTGAATTTCGGGGGTGCCTATAATTTTGTCGGTTCTTTTCTTAATTTAGGCCCTCTCTTAACAAGACATGTATATATTTTAATAAATTATAATGCCTGAATAAACGTTACTTAAATTATATCACATATTGATCAGTAGTATTACTATAGTACCAAGTTATATAATATCTCATTATATAGTTGGATCTAAAATCTATTTTCAAGATAATTGCAATATATTTTATTTATTATTTTTACTTTTTTAGTCAATAACATCTAGCTGTTATAATCATAATATGTTTTACCACGCAAATTTAAAATATATTAAGTTATTATATTTTTTTTATCCCAAAACATAATTTTTTACAACATATTTTAGAAAAAATATTATTTTTATTCTAGTAACATTATTTAAAATACGGACACATATATATATATGCTATAGGACTTAAATTTTTGGGCCCCAATTACATGTCGGGGGGTGCCCAGGCACACCCGGAACCCCTCCCCCCCCCGTGCACACGCCTATGTTACAGAGCTAATTAAAATAATTTTTGTATGTAAATAATTTTATCATTAAGTTAATTAACGATAATTACGAAGATTATTATACTTGATAATCTATATATTTGTGTCCTTTCGCGTACTGAATAAAAAAATTTCTCTCCTTCCTAAATTATGAATTATGAGCTTCCAATCTTTCCTCCTAATGTAAGTATTAGTGTATATAACTTGTCAATGAAGATACATATTTTTTTATTTTATTTATTAATTTTATTAATTATTTTGTTTATATTGTTTTCATATTTTATAAATGTTATAATTGTATTACTTACGAGTATATAAGTGTGCATTTAAATTGGTTCACATCTGTATTTTATATAAATAAATATTATATTATTATACTCGTATCTCAAGGTTTAAAGATAATACTTTTTACTATAGGTACTAACAATTTTATATATTATCTATGAGACTATAACTACTATAACAGCAATAATTGTTGATACGAGTTCTGTAATTTTTTCTATTATTTTAATTAAAATATGCACCTTATAGGTTTCCGTGTTTAAATATTGTGACAGTGTTTTTTAAGTATTAAAAATACTATTTGGATAAATAAATTATGAATATTTTTGCAGAATACAAAAAAAATTATTTAAATATATAATAGTGTTTCGTTATTATACGTACAATACGTGCTTTAAAACAGTTTTAAAAACGTATAACTATTATAAATTGTAATTAATATAAGTACTTATATAATTTATTCTTAAATTATGGCGTACAAATGTCATACAATTATCGCAATATCCAATTTATATGTTATTTTGAAACTGACTATTATCATTTTTACTGGGGCTTAAACATTTTTCACTGTCATCACATTTCGTAATATATTATTATGGCAATACCAACTGGTAGCTACTCATCACAGTGACATTAGGGTTATTAATTTTTTTTTCATCATATCGTCAAATCGTATTGTATAATTAAATTATTTTAATTATCTATAGATTAATTCAACACGCATGGTGAACCCAGTAATCATCGCTGTGACACCCCCTACAACACTGTAAAGTTAAAAGTTAATAAAAAATATATTAATTCAATTAAAATTACATACTAAAGACAATCGTTTTAATGAATTTTTTATTGTGTGAAACATACATAACATTATAATTTTAAAACTTTAATATTCTGAATATTCAATGTTGCGCATAAAAAAACTATCGAAAAGCACATATTATATAGGAGTAATATTTGAGTAATTAATTATTAACGTGTCTAAGCAGTTATTTACACATAAAAAATTATTGCAAACGTCATTCAAATCGGTATATTGGTTTTTAAAATACTCAATATAATGCTTAAACATAACATATAACACGCTATAATGGTGGTTATCAAATATTTTCTGCAATGGATATTCTATAGGAATTTTAAGGTGATAATAAATATTATAGATATTTAAAATTAATTTAAATCGTGGGATTTTTTCGTGAATATTTGTAATTATATAGAAATAGGTATGAATAAAATCTCAATTAATATTTTTAAACGTTCAATATTCTAATATTATATATTGTAAATTATAATATTTAAATTTACCCTATATTACTAAAAAAAAATTGTACATTACACATACTTTATTCGTGTATATAGAATATTATGATTTTTGATAAAATTCAAAAGTTTACCTTCTCAAGCTCGGTACCTTAATTTTAACATTACTATATAATAATCGACCGTGACGATTTGCTGATGCTTATAATGCAACACCGTTTAAACTACATAGAAGAAAATAAGGCAGACAAATAAAATACAGTTTGACCTAGCCGTTTTGTACATAGTTTATGTTTTTTTAATGGAATACACTTTCACGGTTAGTGTCTAAATATAACCGAAACGATATGTGTAATAATTATTGTATTGATAAAATTTACTAGAATTTATAGCATGCACTTGCAACATTAGCTATTCGATTGTATTCTATTCTGAGTGTTGCCAAACACGCTTAACATTATATTCTTCAATAATTAGATTACGATAAAAATTTAAATAAATCTATAAATATATTCTATAATAGTATAATCTATGATAATATCATAATAATTTAAAATGTTTATAGTAAATACCATTAACACATTAAATGTCCGAGTATAATAAATGCTCGACTAAGAAGTATTTATCTAATTTTGTATTTTGTGTAAAATGATTTCTGAGGATTATTATTTTTATAATATTAAGCGTATCAACTAACTAGTTTCACTCAAATTTATACAATTACATAGATATTAAATTTATGTTTAATCGAACATACTATTTATGTAATGTATATACAAATATCATTATCGAAAATTAACAATAATACAACGATATTTAAACTAAATTGTGCGAAACGTATAATTAATATGATATAATACATAATTTTGTAATTTAACTAGCACCCGTCTTAATCTGTGACTGAGAACAGGACGAAAAGCTATATTATACAGTTTTAGATGGATTATGTGTGTTTGTGTGTTATTATTTGTTGTAGCTGCGCCTGCAGAAAGAATGCTGTACAATTTCATATAACCCGTGGTCTATCGATCGGAAATCGGATACAGATGACGTACTATATTCGACGTACGCATGGCACTTTTTGGCATTCCCAGCAGATTTCAATAGAGAATACTATGCAAATATTTTGAAATATGTAAAAAAAAAATAAATCCCTAAAATCTACAGTGTACAATAACACACGTTATACCTTATATTTATATATATAATACGTATCAAACAAACTATTTTGGTTTTCTATTATTATTCGAACTTACAGGACTGCATTATTATAATATTTTATATTATGTATATTTAATAAACATATGTATATATATATTATAATATTATTGCTTTTATTTCTCAGCTTGTTTTGTAGATGCGTGTGTCGATTTTTCAGATAGTTTACTGTTTTTCATAGGTATTTTACCCATGAAAAATTAATTTTTTATTCCTTTTGTTTTTTAAAAACCTTAACACAAGCATATTTTGATGAATAATTTTTCGTTTTAAATTTGAATCATATCATAAAAATCACATAACTTTATACTTTAGTCTATTTAATGAATATTATATTATATAAGTTGTACAATGACTTTTTATGAACTAGAAAAGTTATTGATCTTATTACAATATAATATAATTATATATTTGTTTAATAGTACAGTGATATTATTTTAATTAATTGTGTAGGATGAATATTGAAATATAATAGAATAACATTTTATTTGATCATTGATATGGTTATCATTCGAAATCATTTATCAAAGTTTTTTTTTCTAGTCATACACGTGCTGTAAAAAAAATTACTAGGTAAAGTGCTATAGTTAAACACTCGAATAAATTATGGTCTTTCTCAGAATGCAACGACTTATGATTTAAAATTATTATTATTGATTGCATCAAGCATTGGTTATTAAATCCAGATGAGTGCTCAAAAAAATATTGTCTTTGACCTCTGCATTATTTTAAAATTATAATCATTAACTACGTACTAACATAAAAATACTAGGAAATATTAATGAGCTTTAAATAATGTATTTTTTGTCAAAAGTGATATTTTAAATTAGGTGATTAGAAAAAAATTATAATATGCAATTGGTGAAAAATGTTTTAACATTAAAACATACATTCATAACATAGTATTGGTTCGTTAAAATTAGTTGAATGTATACTGTAATAACCAAAATGTAATAAATTACACACGTTAAATGATTGAATGTGAGAAAAAATGTTTACAAAATTTTTTAATGCGTTGGTATTTTTTTTTTTTTTTGTTTGCAACATTTTTTTTTCGAAGAGCTATAATATCCGGTTTACAAGTATAAGAAGCAAAAAAACTAGCGAAAAAATAAATAATAATAATGGTAGACCAGTCTTTTTTTTTCCTATGTGTACAATTTCCGGTTCTAACCAGATTAAATTCTCGTTTAATTTTATTTATCCAACATTTATACGAGCTACACGATTTAGATACAAATGTATTTTAATTTACATTTAATCGAATTTGTGGATATTGCAAAGATGTTAAAGTGTTTGAAGATTGCTTTCCGAATTTATAGTATGCATCTTTCAAAAAATGTATATGTTATGATATATTTTACTGATATAGTTTAGATTCTAAACTTTAGAATAATTTATAATATAAAATAAATATAATAATGTTTAATTTAAGATTTAAGTAGGTTAATTACCATTGTTGTTGAATCCTTTACATTCAGCAACAAAAAAATATATATAACAAATATTATATAATATATTACAATATAAATTACCATGATGACATTAATTAAAATTTACAAAATTGACAATGAAGTATGATAAATTAAGTCGAATATTATGAGAAAATTCATAATTTTATTAAAATATTTTTAAATATATGAATATAAATAGAAACTATTATAACCACAATTACACAATAATCTAAACTATTGTAAAAATATAAAAAATAAAACAAATTATAAAAATAATGAAATAAAACAAATAAGTGTATAATGATGTTAAGTATATGAAATAATAAATTATGTTTAAAATACTTTCATAAAGTAAAATATTTGAAAAGGAATATAAGGTGAATCTAAGACTTATAAGAAGTAAAATATGTGGTTTTAGCAGGATTTTTTTTTAATTTTATCGATTTATCAGCGTTTTCACTCAACAGATAATCTAAAAATTTAAGTCCAAATTGTGTGTGTATACGATTTTGTTTCTCAAATAATTTAGAAAAGTTTACATAACATACATTGTAAGTACAAATACGCTCTTGTAATATTATAGTATTTGTACATAAATTAAGTATTATCTCAATAAAAAAGTGAAAATTTACCAATCCAATTATTATATCAAACATTTATTCTAAAATATAATGACTACCTATTTATCATGTTTTATAGATTAGAATAATTTTCTGTGTATAATTTAGTAATATATGAATATAAATGCACATGGTACTTATACATTATAATGTACCCAATTATTGTTATAAATAGTTTATGTGTATATTTTATAATGGGAAACTAGTGTAAACTTACTTAATACAATATTGTCATTTAAGCATGTATTTTTATATTATGCAATATTGGTTTTAGATTCTGGACGAAACGATGAATGAATTAATTTTACAATGATATGTGTGTGTATGTGTGTATACATAAGATATTAAACAATATAAAAAATACTTTGATTAAAAACTTTGAGGACAGTTTCTGATACAAAATTGCATATAGTTAATACTTTTGCGAGGTTATTATTTAAATAATAAATAGCCTGAAAAACAATCAAAAAATGAATAAATAAGAAAATATGGGAATCTTTACGCAAAACCAGTTCTGGAAAATTTCGATAAAAATGTTGATATTTAATATTTAAATAAAGGAAACAAATTTGAATTAATTTGTTGAAACTCAAAAATATTTTTTATAGAGATTTGATATTTTTACATTTATTATTATATTTTATATACACAATAAAATTTTCAAATCATTTAGATTAATTGTATGTTATTATTGCCCACTTTAATTTCATATCGTATAATGTAAAACAAATTACTATAATAATATTAATAAAAATGTATTTGTATGATAATAGACAGTCGTTTTTTTTTGCAATAATAATATTCAACACTAGGGAGACAGAAGGACCCATGGTACTAGGGTCCGGCGTTCGTGCAAATAATTACTCCAAAATATATTAGAAAAATGTTTTAAATACATAAATTTTTTTCAAGATTCAAATATTATTTTAGAATTTTTTTAATCAAATAAAAAATCATATGCGAAATCAAAAGCTTATAGTTATATCTTAAATATTATGATATCACACAAATATTAATAACTTGAAAACAATAGATTGTTTATGAAATTTTTCACTTTCTTTCTAGTAATCTTAGTTTATTCATAAAATGTACACACGTGATATTTTTTTCGTAATTATGTAGTTGTGTAATATAAATGAAAGAATATTTTAAAGTATATTATTAAAGTAGTGGTATTGTCTACGGATTTCATAATAACTAGCTTATTAATAACTATAGTACGAATAAAATGTATAATCAAAAATATAAGTAATATTTATAATTATACAATAACTGATAAAAAAAAATTAGTTACGTAGTATAGACATTTTAACTTAAGTGATAATGTGTATTAAGTATTATAATTTATAAGTTTACAAGAACTATACATAAATACATTCAAATAGTATACAGTATAAGTTATAACAATCGAACTATTTTATTTTTATCTAAAAAATATTTTAATGTTTTATAACTTATTTTTTTTCGAGATTTTAACTTGTATCATACATTTTTAGTGTGTACTATCATTGATTATAAATATTATATATACTATATAGTATTTATGATCAACGGTAGTATGTTTATAATATTACACATGTTTTAAATTTTTGATTTCGAAAATCACTACGAAGCACACTAGTTGTTGATGGTTACCTACAATGTTCTTCCTTTTTTAATAGCATTAAGCACTTTCAAGTAGATAATACAATTTATCTGTAAAAATAGTAAATTTCTATTGTCATATGTACACTTATTTATACACATCTAACAAAAATATACACACAGTTAGCAACATTCACGTATAAACATAGGTAGATATGTCTAATTTCATAAATACTTAAATTATTATAATGCACGATATTTGAATTAAATATTTAATTAGAAATACAAAAATTAGCACCAATATTTTATTGTACACGACGTAATCAAAAAGGTAAAAATAAAAAAATTGAAAATTAACTACATTTGACTACTGCTAATTACAATTATTTATGTTGTTAACTCGTAACAAACGCACAAGACTATAATAATAATAATAATAATAATAATAATAACAATAATAATCGTATAGTTTTCCACTACCCCAATGTTTCGTTTACGATGTAAAATTTGCTGATGCTTGATTTTCAAACGACCGCGGCATATAAATACCAGCCGATCATACCAATGAGGTACCAGTTGTGTCAGTCGATCATCAAAGCTATCAAACATGAAGTCTGCTTTGGTTATCGCATCCGTTCTTTTAGCCGGCGTGGCTTTCGAAGTCACCGCCCGGAACGTCTATTATGACAACCAAAACCAGCGTGAAAACAGTAAGTATACACATTTTTTTTTAAATATTAATACACGCATATACTCGTAAACTCGAAATTAAATTATTTCGATTTTAAATACTATCGTTATTTTTAGACGACCAGTGGGCACGTTTTCAACAAGGGGACTCCAGCGAGGAATCTGCAGAACCAAATTTCAATGAATTTCAAAACAACAACAAATTCAGCAACGTCCAAAGCAACTATGAATCAGAATCTACTTTTGCCGACCGTTCACGACAAAACAACCAAAACGACGAGACCTACTTCGGTTTCAACCAAGAATCGAGTCAACAACAACAACGTACGAGCCAAAACCAATTCGCGGCTGTCGGTCAGCCCGAAGGACTCACCAAGGTAATGGTCGAAAAAATCGCCGCCATTCAGAAAATTGCCGTCGAACAAAATATCGCCGACAGTGCCGATTTCTTGGATGCCGCGGTCACCGTCAACCAAAACTCCGTCAAATTCCCAAAACATAATTACGTGTCGTTCTTCAACTCAACCATGAAGAACCTCGACAACGGTGACTTAGAATACATGTACCTGAACCCCGAAAAAGATGCCGTGTTCGCCCAATACCAATTCAACGAGATCAAAACCGTCGGATCGTTCAAGTCCAACATCGCCCACGCTCATTCGGGTTACTACACGATCGTCATGAACAATGTGCTCAGCAACTTGTCTACCGGATTCTACGACGACAAACACGCCGTGATCAAGGCAGCCAAATTCCAATACGCTGACGCCAACATCAAGACCCACGACGGTTCCGAAACACAAGTGTTCAGCCCGGCTCTGGAGCAAAAATATTTGGGAGTATTGGCCAACGCCGTGTCCAACGAAGTTATGAAATCCGCCAACAAAGGTGCACTTGTCCATATTAAAAACGAAATCCGTAGACCAATCGAAATTAACGTCGCTAGAAAGTTCACCAACAAGCTTTTCGACTTGAGATGGCAGGAGGATCAAGTCACCATGGAGATGACTAACATCGGTTTCAAGAACTCCGAAGAGCTGAAACAGGCAACCGAACATTTATTGAGCTCTGTCACTTTCGAAAGGAAATCCCAAGACTCCTACAGGATGCGTTACGACTTCGCCATTAACAACCTGGAATGGACTTCGGCTCTGAACGTCATGACGGCTAGTAAGAGGATGACCACAGATCCAATAAAATTCACCATCGAAAAATTAAACATCAAAGTTTACGTCGACAAGTCCGTGCACAACCAACAACAACAACAATCGAATGGCAAGGCTTACACCAAAGTAGAAGTACGAAGTCTTCATTACAACTTGAAGCACGTCCAGTCTGAACTTGTGTCCATTCTTGAAAACAACCTCCAACGTTTCATGGAACTTTCTTTTGGATCTTACCTTCAAGATTCATTGGTACAAGAATTAATCAACTCCAACCGTCAATATTAAGTTAACTTATTTATTTTTAAACCTATTTTTTTTTTTTTAATAAATTATTATAGAGTAAGCAATAGTATAAACGTTCAAAATATTATTTCCTTTAATTTTTAATTTTACAATAGTCTTATAGTTTTATTATATACAAAATAAATTTAATATCTAATAATACACCAAATCAACTTGTTTTAGAAATAACATTATTATTTATTGTACCTATGTCCAATTGGTGAAAACAGCTATTTCAATTCCAAATGTATTGCTTTAAATTGGTAATGGTGAAATGGTAAATAATGTATACTAAAACATAAAAATATCATATTATTTTGACGAAGATATTTGACACAAGTATATACCTATACTTTGTTTTAAATTAATTTTTTGCATTTATGCGATTTCTATAAATATTGTCCATAGTCATCTATTGTTCTTATACATATTACTTAAGTACTTAACCTAACGATTTAAACTATATAGATAAGATTTGGCTTATTATATTATACATAAAAAGGAATACGAAAATGACAACATTTTAGTGAGCAGAGATTTAGGAAAATAGATTTAACTTACACTTACAGCATAATTTTTATAGATAACAAAAAGTGTGTTATTAATAACTTATCATATGATATAATAAATTTAAAAATATATATTTATAATCACGGTATTTTATATACACTAATATAATTAGTTATTAGTTATTAAGTATATTATTTGTGTTAAATAATAATATACATATAAGTGCTGATGTTAATAAATAATATTAACTCAAAATTATCAACTATAGTAATTAATAAGATGCTGCCTACAATTATATGTGCATAAATTACAAATTAAGATGTACAAGTCGGTAGTATTATTATTCGTGGCATATTATACACACTATTATAATACATTGCATAGGTACCTACTAATATTGACGTTTTCTTATACATACATTGATGACAATACGGTATCTAATCGACAAAAAAAAATTAGTTCGATTGTGCAAGATATAAGAACTATATAAATATTATAAATATTTACAGTATTTTATTATTATATAGCATATGACAATAGTAAATATAAAATAATAATAATTGCCAATTAATATTTGTCTGCGTACTAGTATTATAGATACAAGGACCACCAATTAAAGTATTTTTGGTGGTCCATTTTAGGACTTCAGGAAGATTTCAGGATCAAACAACATTTAATGTACAAATATGTTCTTCACCGAGGCAAAATCAAAACATATTTATGTTACTATAGTAAACCTCTTTAAAAATCATAACTAAAAAAATAAATGGCTTTTTGGCGGGCCACATAATATTTGTCCGTTGTACATATGCAGCACTAGAGCCGCTGTGTAGTGACCTCTGATTTAGCATATTATTATCGCACTTGCAGTACAATAAGGTAAATGAAAAATACATACATTTTTTGTTGATATTATGTTATTGCCCGCGATTTAGGACCATCAAATAATATATTTTTTATTTGATTTCGTGTATTCGTATGAATACGCAGCCGATTAAAAAAAAAAAAAAAGAATTAAATCGATTCTAATGAAGTATAAATAAAATATTTATGTAAATAATTATAAAAACACAAATATAAATGGATGACCGGAGTCAATAAAAACGCTAATGTTGTCGCATCTACACATCGTTATAAATGTTTTAATAAGATATTATATTGTTACAATAGGTACAGCGACGATTATTATACGTGTATTTTCTTTCGACGGCTAATTATTTCGTTTCGGTACGTGTGGCATTCCGGCTAACACACGGTCTTCGATGTGACACTCGTCGTTGCCCCTGAGTATCCTGAACAGTCCGTTCTCTCCCCACGACCGGCTCCACGAGTTGGCGCACAACCAATACTTGGTACCGTTGTCTACGCCCCAGCCCAAGATCTTGATCGCGTGACCGCCTTCCATCTGACCTCTTGTGTAACTGTACACTCCTTTAAAACAAAAAAAAAAAAAAAAACAACCATATGGCACATGGATCAAATCAAAACGAATATGACGGCAGTGTTATAATGAAAAGTTTATAATTATTACTAATTATGATATTATATAGCTACCGTCAATGTCGATAATCGAATATGTTCAGTAATGACTATAGTCATTATCAACGCAATGTTTAATTCGGATATAGACAATGGTGAAATTGCAGCAATACAACGCACGCGATTATTAACGTTTCGAGTATAGTCAAAGTGGACGACATTAATTAATTTACAGTATATTTATTATATCGCTTAAATAGTCAATAAAATCGATTGTTTTGTTATTTTACATTTTACTATTATGCATAGTTGCTAATATTTTTAAAACGTATTATTTTATTTATTTATTTATTTATTTATACGAATACTGAGCACTTTGAATACCCGCTGACTTTTGTAGTTTGCGAGATTTTAAAAGAAGAAGATTTTAAGCGGGAAATCAAAAATTGAATTTTGGCGACTATAGGACACACCACGCCCATTTTATGTTTACCATCTTTCAATAATACGAAATACTTATAATTTTAAATTTTTTCCTGTACGAATATTTAACATGTATTTGCATGATATTAACGAAATTAGTATGTTCATATGAACAATAAATCAATAACCAGCTTAGAAATAAACTTAACAGCCAATTACGGAAATATATGGCAAATATAGTGTTTATAGTTTATCACGATCACCGGCATTTCTCGCATTGCTAGTGTTGCCTAAACATCACCAACATAGACTGTAGCATGTTATATATTTCAAATAAAAATTGTCTACGCCGACTCGTCGTTCTTCGTTACTAACGTATTACATTTTAAACAACAATTACTAATAACTGATAAATAGCATAGTGATATTATAGACGATTTTAAATCAAAGAAATAAAACATAATAGGTGTATTAATCATAACAATAAAATACCTATCGTTTTCATTCAAAAATAAAGTTATGGTTCTATGACAATAAATCAATAATGTTGTGTATTGTGTGTATAATGTATAATATATTATCACCCTGGGACTTATTGTCGACAACTTACCGGTTTTGTAGTACATGAAATCTGTGTACACATAGAAAGCCGCTTGGACGGGACCATATTTGTATATATCGGTCATGATGTCCTCTTCGGATTTCAGCGAGTATACGGTGTCAACTAAAAACGCGTTTAATAAATGAATTAATGTACATTGTACAACAACCGTATAGGTTAATTATTTAATGATAATAATAATGCAATAAGGTACAATACGGTCAATGAGCGTATCTGCCTATTATGGTTTATACCATGTCCGACGACGACAATTAAGTATAATAATATGCCTAATAAACTGCAGTAGGTACTTACCATAATGCAAATCAGCTCTGTAGTCTTTGGTGTAGTTCGAATTGGTACAAGTTTTTATCGTACATTCGGGTGTATCGGGATCATCGTCTATGCAAGTATTCCTTCCTTTTCCGCACGGATAAATGCTGTACGGTTGACAACCCTTGGGGTGAGAAATACCACAAAAAGTTACATTACATATTATTATAGACTTGTATTATAACAAACGGTAGGTACTCGTAATCAATTACAGTCGATAGTGATTACTTGAAATAAATTAGGTATGAGATTATTTGCAACATCGCAAACAATACAAATATTATATTTAGACATAATTTATTATTAAGTCGTAAACTAGTATTCAATGACGAGTACTTCAAGTCCTTGTAGAATTGTACATAGTCGCGTTTGCAACGGGGAAGGTAGGTTTACTAATATACCACATGTCCCTCCCCGATGATCTACATCTATGTCATAACATACCGTTCGTATGTGTTACCGTGCTCGAATTGGGAAATATGCGTACCTGAATATTTAAACGTTTTTTCCAAGTATGACATAACTAAGGAGATAGGCTAAAATATTTTTTAAAAAAAATAGGAGGGACTCCGTCCCATCATGTTTCTTCTCCCCCCCCCCAATTCGAGTACGGTGTGTATATATTATAACTATTTTTGGGCTCACTTCTCCGGATTGGTATTCTCCGCCCGTGACGATACCGTGCCGCATAAAGAAATACCACGCTGCCTCTGGCGACCCACCATCGCATCCGTGACCACATCGATAGCAACAAGTGTTCAACTGTTCGGCAGACAGGTTTCTGGCCACCGCGCCACCAGTGGCTATGCAAAGGCGATCGCTGAACACGGAAGCCGCAGACACGGCCTGCAATTTATTATGTTGTTATTGCGAATAATTTTGTATAATTAGTAATAAATATTTTTAATCATTTTTATTTTTTTTTAGTTTTTGATCAATCAGACCGTTCTATTTTCAGTTGTTTTGTATCTAAATATTTATTCTTAAGATTTAAATTCACGTTGTTTATCTTGAACGTTTCAATTGGACACAAGCAAAATCTTCAAAATAAAAGATGAGGGTTGCTTAATAAAGATTTTCATTATAAATAATTAACAAAAAAATTAATTTACTTCACAGACCACCATAATATATTTATATGTATATAACTATAGATACTATAAATAAAACACTCGAAACTATTAAAATAATAATTAATCGCGTCGTTCAAAATATCATTCGAAGTATGGGATTCGAGGTTAGTGATTAAATGGCTTGCAAATTAGAGTACTTGCGTCTATATTAAAATATTATGTACCCACTCATAACAACACATCATATAATATCATTAGACAGTTTTTAATAGTTAGTACTCAATAGTCTTATCTATTTTATATGGTAGTAAACAATGTAGATAGTATGCAATATTAGGTAAGTACCACAATAGGCAACCCAAAGAAAATGAAAATGAAACAGTTAACTTATATTAATGATTTAAAATTATTATATAATATGATGTAAAGGGACTTATGTTTGTGAAATATATAGTTATGCATTTTAAATTAATCAATACGTATAAGTATACATCTAATGTCAATATTTTAGCTGATTCACGTTAAATGTTATCATAGATAGTTTGAGATAAAATGTTCGATAAAAATATGTGCTAGTGACCAGTGTGAATTTAAAAGTTAATGACAAATTGTTTACTTAAAGCTTAAAATATGCTTATTTCTCGTAGTTTACAATTTATTTTTTCAAGTAGGTATAATATTGGTAATGACTATATATTATGCTATAGAATTCACCATTTTATTACTAGTAAATTCTAGTATAAAGGTTAGTTATTGTTCATATAAGTTTATTTTGTTTGTAAACCTATAGTATTGAATTGTCTGATTCAAATCAATAACTTAAATTCTAAGGATACGGTTAAATCACTGTGTACGCTATGTGCACAATAAGGTATTTAATACTTAGTATATTTTCAAAGGTTCTACACATGAACGAATACCTAACCTAAGTAAATACTAACCAAAACAATAAGTATCCATAAAAAAAATCCTTGTAAAATAAAAATGGTCAAAAAATAGGTCTGAGTTGTTTATTGTTGCAGACTACTGGACCTTATATTTCACGTTCCATCTCTGCTTATAACCCGTAATGGTTATTATCCTAGCACTGGTTCTTAAAACGCACATTATATAAATATGTACAGAGAAAGTCTTTTAACATAGAACGCTCATGTAGGTTGAACAATATAAACCGATAGTGGAATGCTACACTTCAAATTTTGACGGTGTATTATATGTCCACTTGTTATTTTAATCATATTACCTAAGCTTTAAATCGTTGTAAGTAAAAAGGGGGGAAGTAGGTAACCGCTTCTCTGTGCAGTAGATTTCAAGTGTATTCCGTCACTGAGTAGGTCACTAATAATGGATGTGTTTAATTTGAATGCAATGATAAATCATTACATACGAAAAACGATTTTGAGCGAAGACGGTCAGTGTAGATATATATTTTTTATATTGTTATCAAAGTAATTTGATTGAAAAAAATTCAAAATTGATTTTGTCAAATATTGGTTTTTGCAAAAATTTCTGTTTATTCATTATGTTCACTAAAAGCTTGCTCTAACGTTGAATTATTGGTGTACACATGTACACAAAACTAAACACATCATTGTAAAATTAATAAATAAATGCAATGATAATTTTATCGGAATTTAAAATTACTATAAATTATCTAGTCTATATACTATTATTATCATAATATATTATACTTGCCCAACATGATCCACAGTTAGACTGGTCCTTGATCGAGCTCAACAAGGACGAGCACTCGGGCCATCGTTCCCTGGCATCGAAATTCTCGGGTAAGGCTTCGTTGGAGTCTCCCTCGGTGTTTGTCTTTATCGGAGCGAACCTGTACGCGTTTCCGTTCCTGGGTAACACACCCATCAACTGTTCGAAGTTCTTTCCGTCTCCTGGAATAACATTTGTGTCGGTAGCCTAAAACACGACCGTAAAAAATCGGCCCATACGATAGTAAAAACGTTATTTCTCAAACCTATTTTCATCGTCTTTTAAGTCAAAATCGGAAAGTCAATTTTAGATACATGCTTATGGATAAAATAAAATATATTGAAACTTGAAATTAAATTTTGTATATTTAAAGAAACTATTTCTGCGCAATATATTTACCTACTTATTTACACACATTATTTTCATAATATGTAGGTATATTGAAATTGAAATGATGTATCGTTGCATATTTATTTTTAAATTACAATTTAATTTTAATTTTTAAATACCATTATTGTGGTTTCTGAAGGCAGAAAAATAATATTATTATTATTATTGTTATTATTTATTTGATAAATATTAACAACTTATAATACAACAAAGATCATTCAAACACTATACAAAGAAATGATCTATGAAATATGTCGAAAACGCATGATTTTTTGATTTTTAGGAATTATAATGAACACGTGCTAGTGTCAATAAATGTATTAATGAAATATATCATAATGTTTATAGGCATATATTATGTAAGGCAATGAGATCAAGTAATAGTTTAGCGAATGTTGTATGTCGCTCAGACATAACTTATAATAACTGTAAACCGACTGTGTATAAACTTGACCAATATAGGTAGTCCAAATATTTTATAAATATAACATTATTAGAACGTTTCAAGGTATGTCGTTTGCGTATTGATGTATTGTCGAGAAGCTTACGCATACGTCGAAGACTTTGTCCAGTAGGTTTCAAAGCAGTATCATTTTTATTAAAAGTGACTTACAACGATTTGTAACGTTGATAAAAAATAGTTACAACGCATTTTTTAAGACTATGGAAAAAAAACATAACTCGGGGTTGCACATTCGTTGTAAAATAATGCCACCAAAGTTGGAGTATACTTCATGTACCTACAACTTCGTGTACCTACGTGAGAAACATCGTCTGTGTTCAATAGCCGCACGGTAGCTACTGGATCCTGTCAAGGATAGTATAAAGTATTTTCTCGTATACCACCGTTTATCAGTTATAGCATATATATATATGTTTATATAAATCTATTGTTAAACGTGCAAAAATAAAAACAATTTTTTTTATTTATAAACGTCACGCAAACCCAAACGTATTGCTGCAGTGATAATTAACTAAATTCATACAACTACAACTATATAATATCATAAAATTACTTTATGCGATTGTCTCGATTTGTCGTTTTATAAATTCCATTGAACTTATAACGTAAACAATTAAAAACACATTTAATACTTCTTCTTACGTCCCCAGAAATTATGCCGGAGTATCGTATACAATAATAATATTGCGATCTTAAGCATATTAATATTGTGATTTGCAGTTGGTTGATAAATATATTATACATATTATAATATACCTCCTGTGTATAATATTATCACGCGTATATTTTTCACGACGATGATATTATTTATTTAAGGTCGGTGGCTGTGGTACCTATTCTAATACATACCCTCCATGTGTTGCCGAGGTCCGCATTCACCGAGTCGATAATAAACGTCGCTTCGTTCGTCACCGCCGAAGATTCGCGGACGGTGACTGCCACTACCGCCGCCGCCAGAATAAAGAAAATATTTTTGGACATTTTTCTTCTAAGTCGAATTGAGATACGTCTGTACGTGGTCTTACGACTGTAGACCGTATTTGAAAGCGCTACTCGAGTATCGGCGGTGAACACTATTCGATGTTTTTTTTTTTTTTTACTTCTCAATTGCCTCTTCCAATCGAATAATATTGTGTTATCAATCGTTATCGCGGACACTTGTCGGAGGCGTCGTTGCGGAGAAGATAAAAGTTTGGATCTAAACGATCATACTATCTCTTAACGTTTAACACCATATTATTCGTCACATACGAGTCTAAGACATAATAATATCCTTAGGATTTGAAATTAATTTAAGATAAACAAAGCAAAACAATACTTGTCAGAAGATATTATACTTATTAAATTGATATCGAAAGTTCAAAAATGTTTTACATTTATGCATGTACTATGTGCGTTGGATTAACAATAAGCTGCATATGTCTAAAACTCTAAGTGGATTATATTTTGTAGATAAAGTCAATTCGGCACTACGAATAATAACACATATAACAATATACAATGAATATTATAATATTTTCAAAAAATAGTTTCCATCGTTTATACGATGACAAATTGATCTTCATTTTCTCGTAGTTTTGTAATAACTTAAATAAGTAAATGGTACACTAAGGAGGATAAAAAAAATGAAAAGTCACAAATCCATTTAATTTTTATGTTAACGTTTTCTTCTTCAATGTACATTTTTCTAGTTCTTGTTTTTTTTTTAAGTATATTTTTTAAGAGAGAAAAACAATATTTTTAAATACTTAGGATTTTCTTGCAGCTTAACGTGGTACTATTAACTTCTTTTTTTCAGTTCATATTTACCTTTTTCTACTGAAATTGACTTTTTGAAAATATTGATACTATAAAATCGAAATTAGAACAAGTATTTTTAAAATTTATTTAACTATTAGACACTAAAGATAATAATATAATCCATAATAATTTATATAGAATATATCATAAGGTATACATTCCGTAATGGTTTTAAATTATATTAAATAAAATGAATAAAGAGTTATATAATTTGTATAAATTGTCGAAATATAGTAAGTATTTATTTATATTTTTAATAAAACCATTACTCAGGAATAAAGACTATTATCTATATTATATATTTATATATAAATAAGTAACTCAGAAAATACTCGTATAAATATTGATTTTAAATGCATGAACATATTTTTAAAAAAAAATGATCTGATTAACAATGTACAGAAGAAAAAGGTAGTTTTTGAGCAAAAAAAAAAATACTTTCAGTCTGGAAATGATATAATTTTTAAATATACTTAAATTTAAAGTATTTGAAAATATGATCTTTCAATGTTTTAAAAATTCCAAAGTCCCCAAAAATTAAAAAAATGAAGGATAAACGAGTGGCAATGGCAGGAGAATCATCCTGTATATTGTTTATCGATGCATCGAGATTTCAATAGACGTTTTAAGAGTGTTTAAGTTATGTTTGAACTTTGTATTAACATAATAGCACGAATATAATAATATGCTTATTGTAAATCTGTTTTAAAACAGATTCTATGATCACCTTGATAACCTGTAGTTCCACAAATCAAAAACTTAATAACATAATATTATACTCGTTCTGGCTTAAATGTTTAAATATTTTCCCGAATTTCTTCATAACATAATAATTTTGAAAGAAATAATTATAATATTAAAATTTAAAACTATGCGCGTATTAAAAAAATAAGACGCATAAAAAAACTGAATACATTATTGTTTATAATAAACATCAAGTGTCGTGTATAAGATGTAGTCTACGTAAAAAAATTTAGGCGGTATTTAATTGATTCTTTTAAGATTTAAATTAAAATAATATTAAATTCATTGATTAAATATTATTTTATTTTTAAATACACATTTGAAGAATAATAAACAATCATTTTTCTAAAATTCATTCTATTTTTTAGAATATTTCATAATTTATTCATATTGCTATCAGTAATTAATTGTTTACTAATATTACGATAGATCAAACTTATTTTTTCCATAAACATCAAGTATATTAAATTATAAATTAAAAATAAATTATGATTATTAGTTATAAATATTATTATTATTAACTTATAATCCTATAATTTGGTACGTACTAACGTACCGTATACTGTTATAAATATTAAAATACAGTAGAACATCTATTTGATGAACTTTAAGAGGTTTTGAAAAAATTCGTTAAAAGAAATGTTGTTAAAAAGGAATAATATTATTATCATTTAAAAAACTAATTTTAGATTTACGAAATGACGACAACCTGATGACAACTTATTTTATTATTGATACCTAGATCATATATTACACACAAAATCGATATGTATAATCTAAGCCTTAGATTCTAAGGTACTAATTAGGTAATAAAATTCAATGAGTTTTGATTGCTCTCGATCATGAGTATACTCTCATACTATGTCTGATTGACTATTGTATACTTTATAAATATATAACAATTCAATCATTTTTAAATTGGCTGTAGAAAAATTTAATAAAGAAAAAAACATTTTTTTCAAAATTTGAAATAATTTGCTGGCAGAAATCAATTTTAAAGTTGAAAAAGTTTTTTTTACTGTAATATCAACACACTTATCGTTCCGCTTAATATGTAAAATCTAATACATTTAAATCTGTATATTATTATTTTATGCAAATTCTTAAAAAATGTGTGTAATACATTTGATTTATCCATTATTATTTATTACTATTAAATACCTATGTATAATATTCTAATATTTTTTTTACGTATTATGTAAAAATCAATTGCAGATAAATAATTTCTATTTTTAACTTAATCTATTCTATAGTTTAGATATAGCAATAGTTGTGTTATTTTAATTTTAATTTTATAATTAAAATTAACCATTTTCGATCAGATTAGATATAATCGGCTTATAATTATTTAAAAAATATTACTTTTTATGGTGACTTTATTAGTCATCGTATTTTAAAATGACGATTTGACAATTTCGAATTATTTAATTATTGTTTTTTGTAATCTGACCGAGAAATAAAGTTACTTGTATTCTAAACTGTCAGTTAAGAATATACAATAAAATACGATTAATTGCATTGAGATTATAAAATAAAGTAACTCAAAATAATGTTTTCTAATAGTATCATTCGACTCTGTGAAAGTAATACGTTATGTCTTAATGTGGAGATTATAGAGATATGTTAATATATATTTAGCTCTAGTAAAAGAAATTTATTCCAGTTATTTAATATTAATAAATTGATTTAATTTTAAAATTTTCAAAAGAAGACTAAACGCTAACATAATAATGTTAAATTATAGGATTCTATCCAAATAAAGATAATAAAATATGTATACAAACCTGTAAGATATTCTCTGTAAATATAATATACAAAATAATTGAATTTAAAGTAGCTTAAAATATTTTAACATGTCTATTCATTAAAAGTAATATGCGTAATTACACAGTTAGTGCACCACATTTATTTTAAACTCTATCGTAATTCGTTTTACGTTCCTATAGAACGTGGTGGTGGTTATACATAGAAATATTTCCAGTACAAAATATATATCTCTAATAAAAATATCAAAAATATACCCAACCCGAGAAATTCTGGTTTGTCAATTACAATAAATTTAATAAATACTAAAATTAAATAAAATAAAACAAATAAAAAAAAATATTATTCCAGTTTCATTCACTTTAAAAATGTGTAAACTGTAAGGTTGTGTATTTTTGCAGCTGTTAAGTAATGATAGACTAGTCGCTAGTGTTTAATCGAATTTTTTCACCATGCGCAACATCATTCCGCCATGATTCTTATATATATATATTATATTATATTATTATTATATTCTCGTATATATTAGACTATAACCACTATAGGCTACCCTGAAAATAATTTTTCTAACCTCATCTGTAAATATATTTATTTTGTTCAATATTTTAAGGCATGTTAACGATTGTACACTGTTATTGACTGTAATCCAATAGACGGAACTATAAAATACAATCACGATCCATATCTAACATTTTCTGTGTCAGTCAACCATTATTTAAAAAAAATTACGATGACATTTTACAGAAGATATTTTTACGAAGATGTTTTTGTGTTAACCTAACTTAATCGTAGATAATTAAAATATAAGTTTAACAAATTAACATGTACAATTATTATTAGTACGAACTATTATTTATTTTACAACATATAATGAACCTAATGTGTACTGTAATTAAACTTCTGTAACGTAAATAATTATTATTTTGTACCTATGCTTATTACCATACTGGGTGAAGCTCTAAATAAAAAAATTTTATAAGTACTAATTGTTTGATCATATTTAAAATAAGCTATGGTAATGATAGTTTTAAGTTTAATTTCAATTCCATTGAAATCATTTGTAGTATTAATACTTTTGATTAAAAAAGAAGTACTATACTAGTACTCCTAAGTACTAATTATTATTTTATAAGTATACTTATAAAATAAGTATTTTATAGACGTTATTTATAAATAACCTATACTATGAAATTATAATTTATTTTAAGCTTATAAAAATTCTTAAATTGATTTTTATTGTATAGTATAAGGTAAATAACATTAAGTTAATATTATGGTCATGGTTAATTTTTTTGTTAAATATTATAATAATTTGTGCTACCTAATTAATATTTAATATATTCCATTATAATCATTCTGAACATACATTTTTTTTAAACAAAGTAATCCAAAAATAAAAATGAAAATAAGTAAAATCTATAGAATTAAACAAACATTTTACCACTTAAAAGTAATTAACCAATACTAAAAATTTGAAATAAATACATACTTAATATTGGGTTCACGAATAAATCTAATTAGAATTATTTGTGAACCCATTATTAAATAAATAATAAATAATACTAAATAGGTAAAGGATGAATAAATAATGCATTATGGAGTTAAAAATATAATTTTGAAAGCTGAAATTATTAGTTTATTAAAATATTAAATAATAAAAATTGATTATACATGAATATTAATATAAATAAAAAATTTTATTTTATTTTATCTTAAACATACATGGTAGTATATATGTAAAATAGTTAATAGGTTAGTATAATGAGTAGGTTTACCTTAATTTTTTTTTTCAGAATAATATATATTTTTAAATGAGAATAATTTGATTATTTATTTTGTATTGGTTAATTGCTACTTGTAAATATATCTATTTAAAAATTGATTGTACATACTCCGATATAATAGTACGTAATACAACTTTGTATTATAACTATAGACTTTTATATTATTTATTGTTAATCGTATTTTAAAATTATTAAAAAAAACTTAAACTTTCAAAAATTATTTTATTTTTGTAACACACTTTATATATTATGTATTTACGAGTAGGTATCCGTTTTCCGATATTTTAGAAATATATAATAACATATTATAGTTCACGACTTTCAATCTAGCAAATGAATAACAATCATTTATTAAAAAATAGTAATATTAAATTGAATTATTAAATCTTGTAAATTCATGTTTATTGTGATTAATTTCAATATATTTTGATAATACGAGTAATATACCTTTGAATTAACTGAAAATAAACTCTGACTGACAATAAATGTTTAGGTAATCTTAAAATGTATACCGAACAAAACCAGCTTATTTCATCGCTAATCGTGAAATAGGTCAAAACATATATATATACTATACTATGGTAATCTATGTTTTTAGTTTATATTTTCTTCTGTTATATGCTTATATCTGCAATGCATATTGCTGACAGCTAAGTTTCTAATACTCGACTAGCATATAAATACCGGCCAGCCATAACAATGAGGTATCAATGTCAGTTGAACAACCAACATGAAGTCTTCTTTGGTTATTGCATCCGTTCTTTTAGCCGGCGTGGCTCTAGGAGTCAATGCCTACAGAATCAACAACAACAACAACAACAACTACGACAACCAGGATGAAAATCGTAAGTATACGCTTTTAAAAAATAATCATTATCCATAAATTATTATAAATGTATAATAAAAAAAAACGATTTACCGATAATTATTAATTTTAGGCAACCAGTGGTCCCGTTTCCAACAATCAGATTTTAGTGCTGAATCGTTTAATCCGGACACGACCTATTTTGATCAAAAATCGGTTGATTCTAAATTAAATTACAACAATGACCAATTCAACAAGCGCATCAACGACGACAACTCCGAATCGACTTTTGCCAACCGTCAATACCAGAACAGCCAATACGACGAAACCCAGTTCGGTTTTAACGAAAACCAACAACAGCAATATCAACAACAACAACAACAACAACAACAACAACAACAACATCAACAACACCAACAACAACAGTATGGAAGCCAAAACCAAGCTACAAGTGGTCAGTTCAGTGGACTTGCCAAGAAAATCGCCGACAAAGTCGCCGCTATCCAGCAAATCGCCGTCAACCACAACATCGCCGATAACGCCAATTATATGAACGGAGCGTTTGAAGTCGCCAGAGACTCCGTCAGACTGTCCGCAAACAATTTCGTGTCATTCTACAACACAACCATGAAGAACCTCGACAACGGTAATTTGAAATACATGTACTTGAACCCCGAAAAAGATACCGTGTTCGCACAATACCATTTCAACCAAATCGAAACCGTCGGATCATTCAAATCTGACGTCCGCGACGCTCGTTCGGGCTACTACACAATTGTCATGAACAACGTGTACAGTAACTTGACAACCGGATTCTATGATGACAAACACTCCGTAGTCAGGTCAGCTAAATTCCAAAATGCCGATGCTAATCTCAAGACCCAAGACGGTTCCGAAACACAGGTGTTCAACCCAGCTCTACAAAGATTTTTGGGAGTGTTAGCCAAAGCCGTGTCCAACGAAGTAAAGATGTCCGCCAGAAATGCTGCGTTCGCCCAAATCAAAAACGAAATCCGCAAACCAATCGCTTTCCAGAACACAGAAAATAACAAATTGTTCGACTTGATCTGGCAAGAAAACAACGTCGCCATGGAAATGCCCAACATTGGATTCCAGGACTCGAAGTTGGCCTCCGTCACTGAACAGTCATTCAAATCGATGACCTTCCAAAGGAAATCCCCAGACTCTTACACAATGCGTTACGACTTCGCTCTCGACAATCTAGAATGGATTTCCGCTCTGACCGTCATGACAGCCGGCAAGAGGACAACCATCCCTCCCACAAAATTCAACGTTGAGAAAATCAACATCCAAGTTTTCTTTGACAAATCGTCTTTCGAACAACAACAATCGTGTGACAAGATCTTCACTAATGCCTATGTACATGGTCTAAACTTCAATCTGGACAACAATATCCGACCCGAAGTCGTGTCCGCAATCGAAAACAACCTCGAACGTTTCATCCAACACTCATTGGGAAGTTACATCCAAACATCTTTGAAACAAATTGTTTGCAACAATAATTATTACAAATACTAAATTTATTTATTTACAGATTTTGTATACATGTTATTATAGAGTAGAATATTGAATAGTAAACATATTATATTATTAGCCTTATACAAGTAATACTATATTATATTTATAAACTATGTATATTATTTATAAATATATTTTAATAAACTGAGAACTTGATTCAACATAGTGACTTACACGTTTTTAAACAATATAATCAAAATTAAAAAAAAAAAATTGCTGGTATGGTTGTTTTGTGATTCCAGATAATTTATAAACAACTAAAACAATTAAACAACATCTTAATAAATTATTTATTTATTCGTATGGCTTAATATCACTATTGACTTTGATAATTTTATTATAGAAACAATATATAAATATATTATTTTAATAATATTATATTTTTATAATAAACTAGTAAAATAAATTGTTTAGTTTAATTAAGTAAGCGCAATATAATATACCAGATATTATGTACCTAGTTATGTAACATACAAATTATAATATAAAATACTATTATAACATAATATAACCATAATATAAAGTGCATTTTAAGTAACACGTTTGATTAGCCTTTTAGCCTAATTTATATTCATATATCTGTAAGTTTACAAACAACTATTATAACTCTAGGGACAATTTTCGAGTGCAACTATAAAACATTTAGTAGTTCAGTAGTTCTGGGATACACATATTTTTATAAGAAATGTAGTGGTGTTTGTAATAAACAAACAAAATAAGGTTAAACCATTAAAGGTAACCAAAGCATGATATAGCATTTTCACCTAATTTAACGTACATATGATTTAAGTATGCTCTTAAGCGATATACATAAATATAAAAACAAAATTAAAGCTAATTTAAAGTTGATCTACATCTTTGTCGCATAATGGCGCATACAGTCGTCCTCTAAACAATTCACGTATTAGATGAATTATTCAATATTTCATTATTTTTTGTAAATGTAGGTACCTACAATTAATATTGACATAATATTTTAAATAACACGAAGGTTGTAGACGTATTATGTTTTCTTTAGTTTAGCTTTATCTTCAGTTTAAACAACATATTTGCTATTAATTTTACTTTTAAGTTACATTTTATTATTTTAGAGTGAAAATTTAATATGAAAATATAATATTTGTTTAGTGGACTTGCGTTAAATCTTATCAATTAAGTTGGCTAGTAGAAACTGTTGAGTGTTTTGTTTGTGCTTGTATGTTTTACTATTGTGATTGTTTCGATATTTAAGTATATCATTTATTCAGTGATTCTTTACACTCCAAAAAAAAAAAAATGGTTTTGATAATAAACACTACAAAGCTTTAGAGTAGGTACCTAGAAACAATTCATTGTGATTTAACTAAAGATTATGTTTTTGCACGTCTAATTAAAATAAACTCACTTATCCTTTATTGCCTAAGCCCTAAATGCTTCGTGGGTAGTATCTTAAAAATGCACTTCAAGCTGTATTATTAAAACACACATTGAACGCCATTTTTTCTGATTTATATAAGTGCAAATGGTGTGGTTTTTTGGTGAATACAAATTTAAAACAAATAAGTCAGTAGTTATATAATTTAATATGTATAAAAATATCAAAATATTATTATCGTCATATTGTTTTAAACAAATATAAAAATAAAAACAAAAAATTAAATGTATAAAAGTTATGTTTGTCAAACATATTTTATCTTTGTAATTTTAAGAATCATTTGAAACAGATTGTGATTTAGATTTTGGGTGGAACGAAGAATGTTTTTTTTTATACATGAATACTCTAGTAGAAAAACGCTCCAATTATACATTTTAAGAGTTTCCTAAATGAAAATTTGAATTTAGTTGGTACTTTTAGGAGTGCAAAATTGAAAATAATTAAACTTTTTAAAATAATTGTAAATTAAAAATAATAATAATAAACATTTGTTAAAAAGTTTAATATTATTAAAATAATTTGATAACCAAAAAATTAAATTGTCAAAATCGTCTTTTATTGTATACAACGATTTATCATTAAATTAAATTCAAAACATACAATGACATACACGATTAAATGACACTATGATAATGGCGGATGTCACTATATGACTTTATGCCTTATATATGCTGTTTGTAAAGTATTAACTGTTTTTTATATAATAATAGTACAACAAAAATGTATCAAATATTTATATTTGAAAGTGAATCTCATGCTCAGTCCATGCAATATATTTTCCATTTAATAAACTATAAGACAATTTAATTTTTTGGTGGCATGTATTCCTGGACTACATAAATTACATTTTTGAATTACAACAAAATAAGAAAATCAATTTTTTCCAAAACCAAATTTGTGTAAACATTTAGTTTTTTCCGATTATTTTGTATTGTACAGGAAATTAATTTTTAATCTTCTCCCTCTTGAAAAAATACTTACAAAATACAATTTTCCATCAGAAACCACCCTCAGAATTGAAAATCAAAGTACCTTTACTAATTTTAGTACTGCAAAAGATGTTGATGGAAAAATAAATACATCATTGTAAAAACTACACATTCATCGCTCCGCTCAAAATTTAAAAATCTTATTCACTAAAATAAAACATTTAGTTAAAAATTTTAACTCAAAACTTTAGTTGCATGGTTGCGTCACGCGATAACTGTACAAAGTTAATCGTACATCTATCGATTCGATCATCCAGCCATTAATTTTAGCGTATCATCCATTCTATTATTTTGAAATTTCATAAATGACTATAGTATTATGGTCATGCGTACATAATATGCCTTTAAATAATATGATATATGTTAGCATAGGATACGTAATTATAATTTATTAATGATTAAAAATACTTTTTTTCTCGATTAAACCAGTTTAATTAAACAATTGAATAGATACCACACCTGTTATTTTATTTTATAACTCAACTTTTAAATCGATACCGTCATAATTGTTGGTACGTGAGTGATAACAAGATTTTTGAGTAATTTTTTAATTTTTTTCTGACGAGAGCGGGGTATAAGTTTCTATTATCGTTGTAATGCGAATAGATAACAATATAATAATATTTAATAGTATGTTCAAACAATGAAGTACATGATGTATACATGGTGTATACATAAGATAATATTAAATCTCAATTGTGCACCTCAAAGTTTATTTTTAAACGTCTTCACACGATATTGCAATGTAAACAACATCTGAAACATTATGATATTCATTTTTGGTATCTTTTAAACAATGGTTATACAATAAACGTATATATATAACTGGTTTTTAATGCACTCGAAGAACACTATCCACACTAGCTGTACTTCGCAATAAATAATATTTGGAAAAAAAAATGTAAATGTACAATTATATTTTGTTCATTTTTTGTAATTTTTGTAAACTAAATGACATCCGAATAATCATGAATTAATGAGAAACAAATATTAATTTATTTTTTGAATTTAAAAAACAGAATAGATTGGCAAGTCTTTGGTTTCTACTAGAACATAATTTTACATTTAATCGAATTCTTTTTTTTATTTGCCCGTAGTGTAGGGGTACACCTAAATTGATATTTTTTCATACACTTTATTCAAATTTATTTATTTTTTTACATTTGAATAATTATTCAACTTTTAAACCAAACTACTATTAGTTTTTTGTAATTACAAATCTGTATGGATTGCAGTACTTATCCGATTGCATTTTAAAATGTTTTTATAGTTGATTTAATTTTATTTTGTTTTTTAAAATACATTCTACTGCAGATACCCACGTTCCTATTGCCAAATTTTTTTTTTCGTATAAATTATACTCAAATTATTTTGTTTTTATACTTTTGCTAGCAATTTCCGAGTGACCTCTGAATAATCATTTATTAATTAATTTAATATCTAGACACCTAGTTAATAATTTATCAGGCTTAAAAACAGATAGACTACGTCTTCTACTGTCACATTATTTAAGTTTACTTGCCGATCTCCCCGACATAGTAATATAATAATACAGTGATAACGGATTGTTTAATTTAATTATTTATTGATTATTCAACATTTAATAATAAAATATTTTTGAAGTATGCAGTGCATAATATATATGCATATGTATGGACGTTAAATTTTACAAACTTTAAAAATATGTGGTTATTTATTCACTCTTAAAGATATTTTAAGTATATTCCAAAAGACATGAATAATTTCTATTTTACACTTACGAGTATTGCACTTTTCTATACACACTCATTGTTATTATTCGTCAAAGTAACAACTGTTGCGACCTCAGCAGTATCGCTTAATTGTGTGACACTTTTCTGGACGTTTTTACTTTTGATTTTCGATTTCTTGTATGTCATTTAATAGTGACCTGATATTAGCTAGCTAGTTAAGCTAGCTGTACCTACGTCGATGTCGACATTATTATTTGTATTGCTTAAATGACATTTTTTGTGTCGGCAAATGAATACAACAATTTAAAGCCGTTCTAATCTGAACCATAATAAATTATTATAGTTTATCGAATATATAAATACTTCCTCTGTAGGTATCTGAACATTATCACATGTAAGCCGAAACATTAAAACAATATTACAGCAGTGTCTACTGTCTACATATTATAATAATATTATCGTCGTACTCGGGCCGTCCGTTATTACGTATTATAATATTACGACGTATGCCCGTAATACTGTAACTGTAGTACGTGCGTTTTCCTACTATACATGTACCATTTGACCACCCGAAATCGAGCACCCGTAAGACCCTGTGGCTATAATAGGGTTTTATTATTAGAAGCAGATAACTCTCTCTCTATATATGTGTGTGTGTGTTACATACGATTCGACTGTACCGTATAATTATTATTGCAGTACGTCACGCGTCCCTCTCGGGAAATTTGAGCGGCGGCTGACAACACAGTCAGGTAAACCCCCCCCCCCCGACCGAGTCGGTTAAGCGCGTCGAATTCTACCGTTTAAACGATGGCTGTTGTACGTAACGTGTACGGGGAATTACGCGCGTAAAATCGTGTACGCCGATCGCGACCGGTCGGTGTGTACATCTCGCTCGTCCGCCCGAGCGCGGTGTGTCGTACGTGATCTATTCGAACCGTGACAATTTTACGACTCCGGTCCAATTCCCACCGAAGACAACCTTCGGAATAAACTACACGCACATTATAATAATATATATCATACTATATAATATTAACGTATATACCTGATATTATTATTGTACTATACGATCGCACGCCGACGTTTAAGCCGCTAAGATTTTTTTCTGTTTTCATTTCTGATGATATTATTATTATTATTATTATTATATGGTCATCGGGGCGCATGTGCATCAGCCCATTAAAGTGCCAAGACGACGGCATAATAATAATTATCGTGTACGACTTTTATTATTTTTACTTTTTTATGCGGTATACCTACGCGCGCATCTGTCGACTATAAAAATCGTCAACTATGGTTTTATTTTTATTCCCCTAGAACGTCGAGACGCGGTATCACACAACATTACACGTATATATATATATTAAACGTCGTTAACGTTTTTATTTTTCTAATATTTTAACGCTGTACACGCCGCGCGTAGGGTTTTTAGACGGTGCCGTGGAAATCTATAATAAATCCGAATTTAAGTATAGGTATCGCATAATGGTGGACAAAACGTGTTGGCGTCTTAATACACTATATAGGTGTACCCACGCGGTGGCGGCTGCAGTACGCGTACATAAAATATATAAATATATGAACGCTTCAAGACGATGGTCCGATGAATTGTATGTTTATATTTCCCGGTCCGTGTCTGTTGACGTAATATTACCAATAATGACATATTACACGGAATAATCAAATATATAATAAATATTAAATACATTACGGCAAAATAATAAGACAACGACTGGGTGTCGACATAATTAATTAATGTATTATCGACAGAACTGCAGTTCTACAATAGCATCGTTTAATGTACTGGGTTATTCAAAATGTATCATCCGATGCTTTGCATCTGGCTTCCTAGTTAATTTCATCTTACGCCATGTAATTAGATAATGTGAGAATACTTGTATGTCAAAAATACAGTATATTAAATATTGTTTATTAACCAGTATTATCAACCCAAAAACTAGCACAGTCAATTACAACAGATATGTATGAAATAAATTAGCTGGAGTTTCGATTAGATGTTGTCTATGTGACCAAAGCCACGTACTCCATTTTTTATACCATTAATGTACATTTGAAATATTATTATTTAATTTAATGTACTATATGTTCCTCAAACCTAAAATTAAAAATATACAAGCATTTGAAATCAGGTGAATCATTTTAAATAACCACATTTAGCAATGTTCTTATTTTTTTTTTTCAGTACCACTAACAGTGAATGAAAAATAATTAAAATGAAAAATTTCATAAAATACGAAATTGATTTTTTAACAACGTTTATTCGCATTTTGTAACACATTACAAAACATTTCAATAAATGCATATACAACTAACATTATTTTTCTCAATTTGATAAATGCTGTCATTTCAGTTGGATTATGTCACATTCCGTTTTAAGTATGTTTATATTATAAATAATAATATACATAAAAGGAAGGATCAAAAAAAAAAAAAACATAGGAAATATAAGAATAGTTTGATAATAATTGTTGAGTTTTAAATATATATATATAAGTAAAAATAAAATGAATTAGGAAAATTATATCAAGAAACGTCTAAAATATTATTATCAGTCGTATGATATTTGACGTCATGGATATCACAGTTCAGTAGCCCTTTATGAATGATGCCAAATGTTTTTTGTCTTCGTCGCTCAGACCGTTCCGTAACGTACGCCTCACTGTAAATACACATAGATTGCATCAATATAATGTATACGAAATTTCTTATAGGTGGACAAAGGTTAGTTTATCACAACTATGCCTATGTATTACAAAATAACAATATTGAGTAAACGACATTAAGCTTACGACTTATAAACAGTGGTATGATTTTTAAGAGAGGTCACACGATTTGTTGTTTTTTATAAAATGGGTAGAAGTTTGAGGAGTTTGACTGTGTAAAGTCCAATGGTTACTTATTTAATTATGTTATATCAAGTATGTATAGCTTTATAATTCAACTTAAAGTAATACTCGTATATAATAAAATTATTAATTAACACTAAAATACATCACAACAAGGTGCATTTTATTATTTTTAATTAAACGCAAATAATGAATATAATGCTAATTGGCATGAATAAGTGGTGGATGAGTTTCGGATATTTCTAAAATGATTTAACCTGAAATAACCAAACACTTCACCACGTCACTGTATTTAATTTTACGAACTTTCAAATTACTGAAAAACGAGGAAACTTCTTAAACAGCATGTTATTATTATACCGACAATCGATATTGTAAGATTTGTAATACCTCTATTACACGTCTACGAATCAACAAATATAAGGACAAGTACGTGAAGGATAATTATGGTAAAATAATATTAGTATTTACTTATGACAACAATTTAACTCGACTTGAATACACTACCCAGTAATATTATGCCTAATCACGATATGATGCTAAATACTATTAACGTCTTATCAATTAAACGAACGTCGTCGTCTAGGATGAAGAGAAGGTAAACCTGCTATATTATAATAATAATGTAACTATTGGTCAATGTCTTTACTACAAATTACATTTTAAATTAAAAAAAAAAAAAGAAACGAAAATAAAAACTCGATCAGATATCAACATCGGTTTAAATGTAATTTAATAAAATTTGGCAGGTAGGTATTTTCACGAAAACACACAACACAAAACACAAAAACGAACACAATAGTTATAAATTTACCAAAACTACGACATCGAATTACGAGAATGACTGCTACTTTGCCTTGGTACATTATCCCTAGTTCGAGACCTTTTGATCACTGCGTAAGTCATTAAACATATTCAGATAAAGTGTTGTTTTTGTAACGTATCATATTACCGAAGTATATGCCTCGTACTTACGTGACTTTCTATGAGCGTCTTTAGTTCTCTTACGCTCCCTCTGCGTGGTTCTCGTGTTCGCCCCAGACGTGGCAGTGACTGTTTTCACTAGGCTCTCGATCAGTTCATCGTCGTCGTTGCTTAAATGAACACCGTTCGTATTTCCTGCACGCGGGTCAACGGTCAATTTTCATTTCAATCGTTTATTAATATATCAAATTAGCAACCCTTCTATATTTATTGCAGTACTAACCCAAGGAATGTCTACACTGATTCCTCCACGAGAACACCCTGTTGTTTGAAGAGTCTTTGTCCAATAATTGTCTGAGTTCAGTATCGGCGTCTTGTTTATCGATTTTTCCGACTTCCGTTATCATCTTTCCCCGCGTCTTATTCCGCTCCCGATGGCTAGCCTTCTTGTGCAGTTGTTGAATGACACGCTCTCTGGTGGTACGGTACTCCAGCGAAAACTCAGATACGATACGGCACAACTCGTTTGGCTTGGTGAGTTGGACTTTATGCAGAGGAATTCCAAGCCAAAGACAAAATTTATTGAAACGGTTCATAACGCGCCGGTGGACTTTACCCAGCACCACAATACGTTCAGCACAGTCGGCCAAAAACTCTGACATTCTAAGACATAATACTCGTTAATATTGTTATTTCTATTACTTCTACTATTATTAAGGTCAAAATTTAATATTCTGAAAATATGCATAATATACACATACTATATTATACACTTAAAATAGCAAAATTATATATACTCAAAAAAAAAAAATATTGATTCTTTTTTATTCATAGATTTGCATGTTTTTTACATTACATTACATAACATAATTTATTTTTAAATTAAAATATTCTAGTTACCTATACTTTTAATAAGGTACTATAAAGTAGAAATAATATAAACTAAGAAATATAAAATATATTGTTGATCATCAATCTATGACACGATCATAAATTAAAAATCATCGTTTTTATTTTTGATTTATAAACTTCTTATTTAATTATATTATAAATTAAAAATTATTTAAACCATCAAATAAGCAATAAAAATTACAAAATCATAAAACCATTAAAATATCTAATTATATGCACTAAAAACTTGCAATGCAAAAAGTTTTATCCCTAATAATCATTATTACAATATTGCTATACGTATTGAAAAACGTTTTGACAGATAAATTTAAAACACTTGTTTGTAAAAGTAAAACTGTATGTAAATTACCCCAACAATTTTAAAGGACTTTAAATTGTATTATCTATTTCAATTAATCTAATTTATTTATTATCTTGTATATTTAATATACACTATTATAATACTATTTATTATATTTTATTTTATGTAAACTATTTAGGCAATAATATTATGTTTGTCATTTAATAACTTCAATTTGTGTCGATAAATAAAACTCATCTCTGTCACAGTCTAATGATTTTAGATATGAGCCACTTATTATTTATTATAAAATTTTGTGTCACTTATTGTTGGAATAAATATATATAATTATTAACTATTATGAGCGACAGCAGTCTGTGGTGTTGATTAGTAATGGCGTACTTAGATTTTATAGCAGTTGCCCCGTCGTGTTTACTGATCGTCTTTAAATGGTCGAAGGACGCCCTGCATTCTTGTTCTACTTTTGATAATGTCGCAGCTATTTCCCCGAAATCTACTCTTGACGCACGTGTAATAGCACCAATCTAGTTAAAAATAGTACGATTTATTTTTACAATTTTATTTTATGATATATTGACTATAATAAAAATTAAATAACTACCTCAGAATATAAATCCGTGGAATCGGGAAACTTATCCATAACGATATGACACAAATGGTGGAGAAGAGAATGTTTATGTACGGTGTCTTTAACTTCTGGTACTTTAGCCAGGTATTCAATTTGAAATCCTTTGACTTCAGCTCCGTTTAAAAATATGCCTACTGACAGCAACGTGCCCAATATCGCTTTAAATGTACGGTTCGTTTTCAATATTTCAATTCCCTGCATTAAATCCATAAGTGGTTCGGCGATTTCTTTTTCTACGTTTTCATAGTCTAATTTAAAAGACCACAGTTTTAACCTAGCTGGAAGTTCAGATATTGACGCTAGTGTTAATAGGAACTGTTCAGCGCTGCCTAGAGGCAAATCCGGACACGCAGACTGAGCTTCTTGAATTTTGTTTCGTTCTTCATCACTGGGCAGCATAGTCATAAGTTTCTATACAAAAAAAAAATTATTTATATTATCATATAATTAAATAAAAATTATAATGATTTGTTAAAAAAATATATTAAACGCTGTGCTCTTTTATAAATTGTCTTCCATTTATTACCTCTATTCCCTCTCGATTTATGACTGTCGGATCCATTTTCAATATGGCCGCTTTAATGGACCGCGGTGGAGGTAGTTTTGTCATGCCTATATTAATTGCATTTGATCGTTTCGGGTCCAACACGATTACTTCTTTTGTTTTATTAATCTCTTGTTGTTTCTAAACATTTAAATTACAATAAGAATAGAACATTTTTACAAACACCCGCCACCCCCTTTTAGTTACAAGCATAAAAAAGCCTTACCTCCTGGAAAAATTTGTACAATCCGCGTTTTTTTCAATTTGGTCGCATTAAAAACAAACAAAATATCATTAAAAAGCTTCACAAAGTATTACCAAGCATAAATGCATATTATAATTTTAAGAGAACCATTATAATCATAAACCAAAATCCCAGGTGTGTTACTTTTGCATTACCCGAAACCATTTGTGAGGCCAAATATACAGCATATTTTAATATTTCATAATCGAGTAATATTATTATTATTATTAATTAATTATTGGGTAAATAAAAAATTATATTATTGTGTTGTGTTCTTTACCTTGGTAATAAAATCTTTCGCTCGAGATTCAAATAAATGTTCAAGTTTATGAGTATCAACGTCAACAGGACTTAATTCTTCCCATAACAAACGTTCAGAGTTTAATTTTACTCTAGCGATAGGGTCATCTCTAACTTCCTGTAATTATTCATAAATTAAACAATTTTTATTTTTATATTAAAAACCATATAATATATACCTTCCAAAATAGTTTAACAGTCTTTTTGGTTTTCTTTGCAACATGCTGTTGCATGGGTGGTAGCATAGGACAAGGGGGTGGAGGAGGAGGAATACCTCCGAGTAATGAAGAAGACGCCAAAACATCAGAATCGTCATCAGAGTGTAGAGTAGAGAAATCTAAGTCACATAATTGAAGAGATCGATCGCATTCGCTTACTAATCTCTCCCATTGTAAATCAGTCTCAGTTTTTCTCGACAGTATATCTATAGCCGACTCCGAGGTCGGACTCTTCACTACTTCATTTTTTGACTGAGATTTGGCAAGTCCTATAAAACAAAACCATACATATTTTAAAATATTCAATGATTATTATAAAATTTAAAAAAAAAATAAAAATTAAAAAATTAAGAAATTAAAAACTTAAAAAACTTTACATACCTTCCATTGCTTTTGAAATTATTCCTCTCATATCATCAAGAGGTGGAGCTAGTTTGGTAGGCGACTCATCTGGACTTCTTAAGTTTGTCAACTTTTGTGTTAAGTCTTTTACCGAGCTCTCTCTCTGAACTTGCGAGTCTCCATTACAGAAAGATAGGTTAAACGGATGTAATCCATTTTGACCTTCAGAACTTTCACCTAATAAATTAAAATAATTAATACAAAATACATTTATTTTATTAACCTTACCGTACTTATTGTGAGTTGGCAAATATATAACATACTGATTATAGGTACATACCTTGATCGTCAGTACTGGACCAATCTGGTCGAGCAATATTGTTCTTATACTGTTCCCGGAGCAAACTCCGTTGTCTTTGAGCACGTTCCCTTCTTCGTTTTAAGCCAGGGGTCACTCCAGCGTCCTCACCTGATGCAAAGCGAAACAAACAATAACGCTACACAACGACGGTGACAAATATTAACGCTTAAAGCTAAGCTGTAGTAAGCAAAATAATTAATTGTAGTCTAAGTGGGAATAGTTTTAATATATAGCCATAAAGGTATAATAATAATATTTTTGTTTTAAAATAATTCAAAACCATACTCAAAAACAAAAATTAAATATGATTATTAAATTGGTTAGACAAGTCGAAATAATAATAAAACAAATCCATAAATATTTAACCACGCATACCTGGATGAGGTAATTTGTTTGGTTTTGGTAAAGGTGGATTTATATCGAGTCTTTCCATAAGTAAAGGCATTTGAACACACGTGTTACCAGCTGAATGTCTTCTAGATTTCCGCCTATCTACAGAATCTAATGACGAATTCAATGATTTTCTATTTCTTAGTGTTTTTCTGAAATATAAACGTAATGTACTGACATATTATATGGTACATATAATTTTTTTCAAAACATCTACCTATTAAAATGTTTGTACCGCTTACCTGATTGAATGGTCTACTCTGATCGGAGTAGATTTGTTATCTCCATCTTCGTGTTGCAGGACAACTTCATAAATCTGAAGTTGTCTGAGAAGATCAAGTTCAGTTCCCGGCTTCGACATGTACCTAGAAATAAAACAATGTTTATAGCATGTGCCATGATGATAAAAATATGTTTTTCGTCTCACTTCTGTATAACTTGTTCCATTCCTTGTTCCTCGATAGAATCGACTTGATCGTAATACGTATCTTGATCCGGTATACCGTTCAATGTCTTGTTGATTAACGTCATCGCGTACACCAACAGTTCAGTGTCGACCATATCGGGTTCGGTGAGCAGTTTCATAACATTACTCCACAATGGAGTGCCTACGGGAAAAATAAATAATAAAATGGACACGCACAATACGAACGATCGGCGGACCGAGATAACATACAATATATATATATATAATACATATTATACGATTATTACCATTGGATTGGTGCACCGCGAGTACGGCTTGTATGAAAATCAAACAGTTGGATTCGACGTACTCGATGAAGACCAGCAACAGCTTTAGCGCGGTCTTGACGACCAATCGGAATCTGGACGTCAGCAACGAGTACAGCCACTGAATGGTCGGGTTATCCTCGATGACGCCGTTCATGCCGTCAACGTACAACATCACTTGTCCGAGAGCTGAGAATACAAAACGATCGAATGTTATTTTTTTTTTGTTCGCGGAAGTTGCCGGGTACAATTTTTTTACGGAATAGAGGTACCTCTTAATATGTAGTTTTGATAATTCTGATCGACGTCCGATCCCAGCTTGATGAGACACCGCAGCCCGTCGTTCTGTATGAACTCGTGAACCAAATCCTTATCCTCCTACAACACATATATTATATATATTTAGTATAATGCTACAATAACATTTTAGCTGCGGCAGCGTGTACGCGGCGGCGGCGGCGGCGCACGGGGCGCTCGAACAATGGCCCGGGCTGTTTACATTGCTAATCACTATAACATATTACAATATAATATATATGATATATAAACACACAGGCGAACAGTTTCTCTAAACCTTGAAATGCTTGTGCCCCTGGCGAACACGCGCACAAAAGAATTATCATTGTTACGGTGTGTTCTCCGAGTCGTGGTCTCTCACCTGAAATATGTGCTTGAGCGCGAACAAACACCTCCGGAGCTCTTTGCCTTCGGAGTTCATCAGTTTGTCTGCAAAATAATAACGATAATAATATTAATAATAAGAAGAGATGAAGAAAAAGAAGAACAAGAAATAAAAGGTCACGATTTTTCGTGGACTATCCATGGGTACAGGAGCAATTATCACCGCGTGTTCGTCATTATTTGTTACATATTTTTATTGTACCCCATAACGTGTTCTATTCATATGAATATACGAGTATATAAGGTACAGTCAATACGACTTGCACTAATAACTCGCTTTAAATAACGTCAGTTTCAGACAATATAATAACCACTCGACCGTACATAACGTATTTCGCTTATTTACAATATTTATGGGATACTTACCGATTATAGTGTGTACTTTGACTGACAACTGCGTGCGCAAGACAATCGAGTTTCTTTTACTGGAATAAAAATATATATTATTATTATTTATAACAATATTAACAGTAGTTATAATATATTATGGTTGAAAAATGATGACAAACTGTGTTATTATTTCATGCAAAAACAAAATATATTTTATCATTTTAATTGGACCATAATTTTTAATGTATAGGTAGGCACGTGTCATATTATATCCTACCGCGGTATTTCCGCAAAAGGAATGTACCTATACTCCTTCAAAAGTAGAAAAATTAAAACTGTAACTGAGTTTTACGGCATGAGGTGAAAGAGGCCATCATATCAAACAATTACCGTGGGATACAAAATATTATGTTTTTTGAACAGCCCGAAATCGTGACTCAAATAAAAACCCGATCCAACTTTTAGATCTAAACGTTCGTTGAATTTTTCTCTTGGGTAACTGCAACCCGTGTCGAAGGCGGTAACGCAATAATAGCTCTCATTTATTTAGTTTTCTTTTTTCAACCAAGTATCCATATCGATCTTAATCTGTCCCCACATAACGGCGTTTTATTTCTTTGTCATGATTAGAATTCTCTGTTAAAACTATGACAGATTTTTTTTTAGTTTCGTTGTACCTATTTGTCGTATTTGATGAGACACGGTGACACGGTGACTAAATAATAACAGTAAAATGAGTTCACAGTTCATTAAGTAAATATTTAGTTAAATACTACAAACGAATAATTGTTTGATGAAATTAATAATGAAACAGGTACTCTTTGAGTTATTATTGGTCTAAGTTTTGTTAAACGGTCTTAAACAATAAATAACTTTTAATCTAAACTAAATATTTAAATACATTTTAAAAAATCTAAAATAAATATTGAAGAATCTACATTAGTATTAGTAACCGAGAACAAAATATGACGTGTTATTTTACTGATTATATATTTTTATTTAACTGCTGCATGTTATCACGCAAGCTTATTGTACAGTTTTTTCACGAACTAACAAAATCAATTTACTCTCCAATAATAATTATCATGTTATGACAACCGATTCCCATAACGCTACGAATATTAAACATTCTATATTCTCGATGTTTCAAAAAAATTCTCATAATATTATTTAACTGTGTTATTTATATAGGTAACCACGTGATGTATAAAATATAATATTATAATATGTAAGGACCAACATATAAATATAGTTTTATTAAATTTAAAATAAAGAATTCCATTAAAATATTCTTACATAATACGTAAATTTCACAAAAATGTTGTTGAGACTAAGGAAACATTGATCAATATTGTTGTATAATAATATAGACTAAAGATCAACAAATATTTATAACGTTTATTGATATAAATGTATTTTTTCACTAAAATGTATAGAAACTTTACATATCAAAATATGATCAAATAGTAAAGGGAAGTGCCTACCTATACCTATTATTATTTATAATTTCCTAGTACAGCATATTTAAATTAAATAAATAAAATTACATTTTATCTGTATACAATTGGTATAAAATATCTCTGACTAATATGTACTATATTCAAAGTGATTATTTTATCATTAAACACTCGTTAATTGACTTAATTTCTTTTTTTCAAAATTTTTAGTTTGACGCTTTTCTAAAACTTTATACAGGATTTTCATTTTTTCATCCTTACATTTAAAAGTGAAATCACTATCAACTTTTGATTTTCAAATGGCAACCTATATTTAAAATGTCATAAAATAGTAGGGCTATTTTTTTTATGAATTTTAACATTAAAATTATTATTTTTCATAAGCCGCGGTCAGTGAGTTATAACTGCTCAAAGTTGAGTGGTTTAAAGTTTTTAGGTGTTCGTCCTATGGGTTATTACAACTGTGAGGCGTTGGTAACTACAGGTACAAAGTTCATCACTGCATCGATAGTCGATAACGAGTTTATTACATATGAATATATGATTATATAAAATAAAAAGTATTATAAAAACCGAAAACCGCCCAACTTTTAAAAACTAAATCTCGCTAAAAAATTAACGATCAATAATAATTTGAGCGTTAAAATTCACAAAAAAGTTAGCCCTATTAATTTAGTACATTTTAAATATAGGTTTTCATTTGAAAATCAAAAGCTGATAGTGATTTCATTATTAAATAAAAGGGTGAAAAATATATTTTTTAAAAAAAAATTTAAAAAAAATCAATACTCGACGAAATAATGAGTGTTTAATGATAAAAGAATCAACCTGAATAATATGAATTATTATACATAATGTTTCTTAGGTAAATGCATGATTTGACTTTTAGTTATTACCTATCAAATATTCATGATATAAAAAAATTAAGCGTGTAGTTACAATTTAAAATTATAAGTATATAAATAATTTAATTTATCCGTTTAAAAATATAATTTACGAAATTCATTAAATTACATATTAATTGAACAAACAGAAATAGAATAACTGTATCTTTTTTTATGACACTCTTTCTAATAAAAAATATATACTTAATTATACCTTAAACTTATTCTCCTAATATGCCACTCAAGAATAAAATTTTATTGAGTATGCGATTTTTGGCGAAAAGACTAAACGATTATCTAGAATAATTTTTATGACATGAAAAAACGTGTTGTGGCCAATTAAAAATAAAACTAACTAAGTATAATAGAATCCTGTAAGCATAAATATATATTTATATAAAGTGTGGTCTAGCCAATAAGAATGATTATGTATTTATCATATTATCTATAAGCGTGGGAAAATATATAGTTACGTCCCAACACTGTCGATCAGTTTAAAATACCTTAAAAAAAAACGCATCACTTGACTCATATGAACAACATTGTTTAATATTTTGTTAGTTGACTACGAATAGATATAATATCAGTTGAGAAAATTTTGAATTAAAATTTGAGTTTCACTTTCGCATATACTTATGTATTTTACGTATTTATAGAAACTTATATGAGATTTTTTGTGAAAAATGTTTATTATTCTTTATCACCTCATACATAGTCGGTATTAAAATTTAGTGCATTCAATCACAACTCTTCATTACCCCCCCCCCCCCTGTTACTGAATTATTCAATTACGATATATACAACTCTATATGATTCCACCTGTACTAAAACGACCATGTTTAATAATATGCGGTTAACCTATTATATAGGATTATTCGCATCACGAATAATTGAGTAAATTTTCTGAGCGGGACTATTAAACCAAAAAAGAAAACACGTTTAGGTGAAATGCCGATCTATTTGTGACTATATCCTAATTCCTAATAAGATATAATACATACCTAATAACAACGTTTAAATAATAATATCGCTTATCCGAACGCATTCGGATATGACTGTCACGATTCAGAAAACATCCACCGTTATTGGTAACTATGATAATTGTACTCGTATATATGTATTTTAATCGGTACCATCCCCAACAACGACGATATGGATCATTTCACCGACAACAAACTTCATACTGCGGATTGTGTCGAGCCGGTATCGATAGCGGATAAATATATATTTATGGCTACAACGTTACTGAGTTTACGATAAAACCGATGATTTACGGCGTGTGTTATCAAACACGCGTGTATAATAAAAATATAATATGTACTCACTCGTTTTGAAATCCTTCGAATTCCTCCGGTTGTTCGGAAATGGACGCCTCCATGTCTAGGTAAGATCCGAAATCGCCGTCCTTGTACAGCTGCAGGGCGGCGTCGTCCAACTGAGAACAAAAAATAAAAAAAAAAAAAAACGGTGCAACATGAAATATGACGGTCGTCCGAGAGATAGTACGTATAGTTAGTAAGTACGACAAACCGAGCACCACCGCACCGGGACGCGTAACGGCGACGAGTCCGCGCGCGGGCAAAACGGTCGCGCGGCGGCGGCGGCGGTGGCGGTGCGGTTCTGATGAGCGGGTGTGTGTACCGCACCAGCGGTAGTGGTATATTATACCCGAAGCGTAGTATAATGACATTACGATATATGCATAATATAATAATATATGTATATAGGAGGCGGTGTGCTTCCGACGGGATGTGACACGGAACGCGGTGACGACATTATACATGGTAATGATAATGTGGTATAGGTATATACCTGGCCCGTATTAAAAAAAAAAAAAGTCACCGGCATCACCGCGGCACACACGACGAGCACCGGCGTGCGCGGGCGGGTGACAACCGCCGAGCGGGCGGGGGGGGGCAGCCGCCGGTCACGGTCGATCGGCGTGTGTGACGGCGCGCGGGGCAGGCGAGGATTCTGTGCGCGGTTAATGAGGTCGGGAACCGACCACGATTCGCGACGGTAATTATTAACGGGCCAAAGGTCCGTGAACCTAAACCGACCGACTACGACGCCGACGGATCTGGATCGTACACATTATATTATTTACGATCTGCCGCAGTTTTGTCACCACGACGCCGCGCGATTTCGGCTGCGCGGGTGATGTACAGTAGTATTTCTCTGCACCGGATCTGCAACAGCCCATCGGTAGGGGGAAAGGGATAAGAAAGGTTTTATTGTTTTTTTAATAATATTACATTTCCACCGTTTCCACCGGCACACCCCCGCGCGACCTGACAGTGCCTCGCGAACCGCCCGACCGTGAAACGACTCTATATATAACATTATTACATTGTATTGTCGTATGATGGTCATTGTCGTCGCGTTATAAATCGTTATTGTTTAGAACCCGCAAGTATTATTATGTCAAGACGTATAGTATTATTATATGCATATATAGTGACTGTTTTGGAAACAACGCGGAACGACTGCGAAGCGGAAGAAAGAGACGTTGGTGCAGGCGACGAAAAGACGTCGCGGTGATCGCCTGAAACGGTAATTATCATCGCGGGTAAAAATCGCGTACCGGAAACGTCACCTGCGGGTTCGCGACTTCCTCGAGTATACATTTTAGCGCATGCCGTGATGACATACTTCAGAGCGACGAGTAAGGGGTGGATTGATTTCGACAACTCAGGATTCCGTTGAGACGGTTAGAGTGACTTACAAATGTGTCACACATTAGGTGCAGATACCGCGGTTGTGTCTTCAGGATGACTATGTCATCTTCATGTCTGGCTTGCATAGCTATTAAAAGTCTTAGGGAATGTTTTTAATAGCAATAGATGAACGTTAGATCATACTTAAACACTAAATTATACCAGTGACCTGTATAGTGGACCATTGCAGTTAATTATTCTTTAGTGCGGAGTTTTTAAAAAGAAATGGTTTTAAAATTTTTAATTATTATAAATATTGTCTTAAACTTATTATTACATGAAATAAACATAAATTCGAGAAAATTCAAAAACAGACTAAACCTAATATCTTTAGTTTATAGTGTAAAAATAGTGATTTAAATTAAAACCTCCTCTATAGTTTCCACACTTCTTTCCATTATACTATATTCATATATGATAGTGATCTTACACCAGGAAAAAGTGAACGATTGATCACCTGGTCCAATTCTAGACTAACATATTTGTGTGACTATCTTAATTATTATTATTACTATTACAGCACTAACAAAATCATCAACCACTTTTGTACTTTTGTAAGACGCCGTCGAACCAATGTTGTTCATCGTTTATACCACAAGAATTAATATTATATATAAATTATATTGTTATATTATTAATTTTATTTATTTATTGTTTTATAAATATCTTTTTTTCTTTTCATATAGTATCAACACGCAGCATTAGAACTAAATACAAAATCACAGACGGCCACGAATCCATGAGTATGAAAACCTATAACAATAATAACCAGGGAAAAAATACATATGATAAAATCAACATCATCATACTACGCGTATACAATAAAATATACACATAATATTGTATGTGAGTTTTTGTGTCATAGAATTTTAAAATCGGTTTAAAATCGACTCCCCCTAGCTACAATGATTTCGATGTATCTATGGTATTATATTAATATACTTATATATCATAAATACGTAGTTATTGCGACGTTATTTACTGCTGTCATAATTTGAATAGGATAATCGTGTGAACGACGTGAAGATCACGTCATAATATATACACCATAAAAGACGGACGTCTGTGCAGCGCGCGAATAAGATAGATGTTTAAGGACGAACTGGACAATCGGTGTTTGCCATCGCACGCGCGTGCCCGTTTATATAATAATAATAATATATATAGTCCGTATTATTCGAATGCAATCGCCGATCGCGATCACCGATAAAGCGCGTTTAAAGAATCGGAGTATTATATTTTATTAAACACGACGACCGAACAGCCGCCGCACTATTTAAATGATCAACGCCGCCCACTTTAAGGATCATCAGTTGGTTCAGTGTGTACCTATAAACATAATATTATAATGTACTCGAGCGTTTGCGCACAATATACCTACCAATTTTTTAAAATATACAAAAGTCCTGTATTTCTCGCGAGTTGCGCGTGTATTATATGGTATTGCTATATTATGTGTGCGAATAATGCTAGTTTTTTACCATAAGCGAATCACAATATAATATTAGTCGTGATGAATCTCCGATTTAAAATATATATGTGTGTAATACATAGAGAGTACAGACAAATTCCAAACGCATAATGTGCAGCGACGTTTTCAACTCTATAAAAAAAATACGATAACAATAATTATAACGTGGAAAAACATTGATTGATGGATGCGTGAAATATATTTCATTATAATTCAATAGCTGAGGGTTATGTCGACTTTGACATTATTAAAGTATACATAAATATATAGGCGCACGTGCGTTTACATAGTACATTATAATGATTAATGATTGATGGACGCGCACGCGCGGAGAGTAAGGTATAATACAATTATACAATCTCAAAGTTACATCGTTTCGATACACCGAAAAGTATATTATAATATATTAAATAAATACCTACTTATTGAGCTTGCGCGGTATATGTTCCGTATAGGGGAATTTAAAATTTTCAAGACGTTCGGTGTATTAGCGCTTGTAATATACGCGTAATGTAACGTCTGTTGTACGCGCCACACGGTATAATTTGCGTTCACCGTTATTGCATTATAACTGCAAGAATATAGCAATTTGAAGGTATAAACAGTTTTTTTTCCGAGCCCGACCGTCGCCCAAATATATACCTTTTAAAGTGTAATATAAATCTCTAAAAATGACACATGTATTATGGTCATTATATACATTAATACATACGTATGTCATTAAAAAACAATTTGTACTTTAATGCATTTAACCGCGCGGCGTACAAAATGAACACGAGTAAAAAAAAAACAGAGACGATAATAATCAAGAAAATGTTCGCCAAAGTCAAGCGCCGCACGTAAAGTAAGTATTCGTACATATATATATATGAATAGATACTTAACTATATAAGACGAAGGTTGCCTATAGGTACCTCATAAACGTAAAAAATATATAATATATACTATTAACCGCAAAAGGGTGACTGCGGATCAAAATCTTTAAATCTATTTAATAGGTGTACACTGCCACGTGTCCTTTCCAAATATCTATTATACCGTCAGAAGTCTATTCGCGTATAAACCGCACGCAATAACGTTCAGTTATTAACAAATACACTTATTCAATAGCTGATTCGCGTGTTCAACTATAGCTATATAGACACGCACACACGCTGTATACGCCTATATAAAATATAATACTATCGCGACTGTGCAAATCTCGGCGTATTATTATTGTCAATGAATCCGAACTCGATCAGCGAACACGATAATATGAATGTGACACACGTCCGCGTATAAAAGATAGACACGGCTATTCGTATATAATATAATATTCTACGCGTATAACCTATTCGAAACGATATCAAAACAAATGGTTATACGTACATATATAGGTATATAAGTAAAACCAATTAGACCGTTTAATATACATTGTATGATGGACGCGTAGCTACATATTTATATTATGCTTGAACACTCAAGTCTTGAGGTCAACTGACTAAAGAACAAAAGTTTAATTACTATTATATTGTCAACGTGAATTGTGACGCCCGCGCATATTATATACAATACACGACGATCTCGATACGGTTTTTAATAATTGCAACTTCAAATAGATGCACGACGTGTAATATACAATGTGTTTCACTTAAATGGCAACACGATAATAATTTCAGCCAGATGACTGTACGACCGAAACGGCAACTCTTAATGAAGTTAAAGTAAGATACTAAAATACACATACTGGGTCAATTTTCAAAATTATTGGGAAGTAATATTGAAAGGGATTTTGATGTACGCGTCCACAATGAAACTTTTATTTATTTGAATAGTTGTACATATTATTACTAAATTCAAAAAAACCCTATTCTTTTCAAGTCATCTATATGAGTGAGTAAACTTCTTTTTAATAACATAAATGTATTGATTTATTACAGAAATTTAAAGTTTAAACAATTATGGATTTTTCTTTGTATTAATAAAAACATTTAAAACACGTCTTATATTAAATGTTCAATTAATATATATTATTATTTAATTTCATGATGTGTTCTGTCACCGGATACTTTTATATTACAAAATTTCAACATTATTAGTAATATTTCTTTTTTGTATAAACTAAAATCAGATTTTTTGTATTACAGATAAGCCCCCCTCCTTTAAATTTTTAAAGTTAACTATTGAGAAAAGCAAAAAAAAATGTTATTCGTTAAGGTTGCTTGGAAAAATAAGGTTATTTGAATTTGGTAATATATTTTACCATTTAAAACAATATAAGTTTTATTATACATCATATGTTTACTTAATCGAAAGGGTAAAAGTTTAGAATATTAGCCTAAAATCTGTATTTTATTATTTTCTATTTTCGTTAAAATTAATCCTGTTTTATTCAAAGGTCAACCAACCGAAATACTTTGATATTTTGTGTTACTCTTTAAGTGCATCACACTGTATAATGTATATAGATTATAGGTATATAATATACTATCTATGCAAGCACTCCTATACGTGCAACTTTCTATAACTCATGGTAATAATAAAATTCCATTATTGCTCAATTCACAGCCCAAATGATAATAATACTTTAAAATACATGCATGCGTAATTGTTCTGAATCCATAATATCGTACGCGTGTATGGGTATTTATTTGCATAGTTAATAGTTTAATATTATACATACACGAGAATAAAACCATCGATGTCGAGGAGACTTTAATGAACGGGCATTATAATTATAAATTTCAACTAAACTTCTTATAATAATATATAATGCATCTAAATATGTTTATTATTTAAAACAAAAACAATAATTTAGTCACTAAATGTGAATTCCTAGTTTCATACAATTTATTACAATCTTATGAATTGAATTTGTCACTGAGTCGATGAAAACTAAATATACATAATAATATAATATATAAATTCCTACGATAGGTACGTCTATTAACCATACTATACTGCAGTTATAAACAAATAAAACGCAGTGACAAGAATTGCTTGAAAAAAAGCATCCTACATTTCTTTATTTAATTAGAAGTGGCAAAATAAGATTTTTAATTAGCATATAAATAACTAAGGATGAATTTTAGATTTTATGACCCATAAACTTGCGATTTCCACGATGACTTAAAACTAAACTGACCGCCCAAGATTTCCTTCTAATAATAAATTATTTATATATACACACACACACACACACACACACACATGTAAGCGTTTATACCAGTACTATGATAATATATTAACATGGTCGTACACCTGGTCACTAAAATTTTAAATATATCTAGAAAGTTCAAATATACTTAACTATAATAACTACAATATTAGGTTAATATAGAAAGTTTAGCATATTAACACTAATCGTGTTGGTCGATTATTATTATAATCGCACACGTAATTTTATCAAAATTATTAATTAATTATTGTACTAATGTATATACAACCAGTGTATTCATCATACAAAAACATCAAACCAGTTCCATACAAAATATTTAAATTGTATAAATAAAAGATGAAATTAAATTAAATTAAATTGAATGATATATTTTTATTTGTCAACGATCTATATTAAAACAGTATACTTATTAAGTAAATTTCACAAGTCATATTTTTAAATGTTTGTTTAAATTATAGTATTTTCTAAGTATTACTTTTTTTTTCGAGATATTCCTAAAATCTTATTATAATATATGTATGAACTACAATCTTAAGAGACAATTTGCAAGACTTATAAGATATTTTTACAATATTCATAATTTTTATTTTATTTTTATCAACTAGCCAGAATGACTCAAGAGTTTTGAATACTATATAATTTGTAAGTTCTCTTTGAATACCGAAATAAACTGAAACTTGTCATTAAAGAAAATTATAATGCACTTACTTTATTTTTATAAAAAATTATACATTACGTTATAAATAATAATATAGAAAATTAATTTTACTTTATAAGAACATATTTTTAAAATTTCAATACGACTACATTATTTATAGTATTAAAATAATATGAAGAAAATATTAGTTAGCCACTCTTTAATAGCAATTTAATTAATTATAATATATATCTGTAACACAAAAAAATCATAAAATGTTTGCATAGACCTTCTAGATTATATATCATTATCATGTTTTATACCATGTTAAATTATAGTCCACAGTACCGTACAATTATTTTTAAAATGTACCTACAATTATGATGTATAACCAACAAAATCATGAATTTTTTATACATTCATAATGTATAAAAATAAAATAAAGTTTTTTTTCAATATTATGCTAAATAAATCAAAATAGAATGCAAAATAAAAGTTTAATTTTTCCGATTAAATATAACAGCTACTTTATTTTAAAGCGTATCTACCTACTCAATAAAAACAACCGCGCCCAAAAGACTCGGCAACATTTACACCAGCAATGAGCTATAATTTTGAAGCATATCCTGTGGCCGCGGGATTGCAAAAAAATCCTTTTTGATGACATGAAAAACGATACGTTAAATCGGGTTAAGACACAAACTGTAAGTACGAACTAAATATATATATATATATACACACACACACACACACATATTATACAGGCGTAGGTACGCTAATAAGTAAGTTAATCTGACGGTATTGTATATACGTACAAGGTCATTACGGGCCGCCGAGAAAGACCGACGATGTTACGACGTTTACGTCCACAAGAACGACGATCGTGCGTTGGCAGCCCAAAGGGGGCGTGATTCTAATAATGTGTTCCGGTTACATAGTCTGGCAGGTTCTGTATAGATACAGCCGTACAGGTGTATATATATATATGTATACGTATTATACATATTCCGTCTGCATAATATTATATTATAAATCAACCTAGGCAGATGGGCACCGTCGATAATGTTGGGCGGCGGCGATGGTGGAGACCGGCGAAAAGGTACGAGGAGGATTCCGTCCGACAAATGACGTGTATCGTAAACTATCCCGGACCCCTACGACATGCACATAATATACTAACGTATTATATTGTATGTGTGTAAAAACGGGAGGGACGAAATCCGGGAGAGAGAACGTTATCGCGATAATATTATATGTTAGTTGGTACAGCTGCACCAACAATAGCGTTTCACGTATTTCGTTAATCGGTTGCAATATAATACGGACCCGTTCCGTACCCCCACGTCGGTATATGGTATATGGTAAACGTCAAAATGTCACATTCAAATTATTATACGAATACGTATATATGATATAATCGAACACGCCGTATAATATACATATTATGTAGGACGTCTATGATACTATTATAATATAATGGTTATACATAATATACATTATAGGATAAGCGTTTCTAAACGTTTGCAAGCCAATATTATATTATAGCCATAACATAAACGCGCGTAATAGGGTATATGATATTAAAATGTACGAGTCGAGTTCAAAATATATTGGATTGCCTTTAACAGGTGCCCACCGGGCTAGTGTTAGCGAAAAACGTGTAACGAACGTTATATTATTATTATTATATTTTTTTATTTTTTTTATTTTTTTAATAGCTTCTAGTTTACCAACTAAGATACCTAGCTCAACAATAATTACAAAGACGAATATTATCAGTGCACATTATATTGGCACTAATAAAGTGATATATTTACTATACTCATTACGCACGTCGGATGTTCATAAGTATATAATAAGTAATAACTATTCCCTATATAACTTCGTTTTAACGGTACGCTTAATCTGCTGCGGGATCGAAATAGGTTAGGTTATATGAGACATGCTACGTAGAATTCATAGTATATTTTTTATCACATCCCAACAATTTGAAAAACGTTCAATCCACAACACCACAAAAATAAAAATAACACAACACAAATCGTTTTCAATTTAATATAAAAATAATAATTCTTTAACTTTTATAATAATAATATGCTCAATAGACAAAAATATAGAATGTATTATCATAAATTCATAAACAGTATAGTGCATACGATACGGCTATACAAATATTTACGGTCATTCGATAATAACGTAATACGGCTCGTGGTAATCGATGGTTATACCGCAGTATAAATCATAAATGTAAACATACATTATTTCAACTTCAAACGAAAGTATTACAATTAGGCAACACCGGGCTCGATAAAAATACAAATAATTGACCACTGCAAATTATACGGTACGTTAAAAATCCGTAAATATTTTCACGTTGTTGCGTAAAGAAAAACGAGTAAGGCACAAGTTCTTCGTATGCAGTTGACAACATTATAACTATAGATATAATTTACCTACGTTCAACATTTAAATTTAAAACAACCAAACATTTTTTACTGACATAAAAAGTGTACTAATTAAGTTTAAAACGTGTAGCCAAGAATAATAAGTATATACGAGCTGTGTTTAATCCGCTTTTCGCAATCGTAAAAATATATACCTATGGCACTACAACTGTTATATTGGCTCTTATTTAAACAAAACCAAACCATTGGTTATATTCTTAAGTAATATTCTTTGGTATTATTCCAACAGTACTATATAACTACGAGAAAACACTAGACTCATCACCCCACGTTCATTATTATTTATGAAACGTTGCTCAACATTAATATACTGCACTTGCAGCAGTGGCGACGAAATATTAAACCAACAAATGATCTAACATTTCGAGTGGACATAATATTACTATATATTATGCATAGTTTGCTGCAGACTTCGACCGAAACAGATTAAAATCAGAAATCATCAAGTATATCAATGCAAAAAAAAAATGTTGAGATTCTTTTATACACGTCGGCCCGTCAAACAGATTTTTTTTTCTTCGCGTATGTATATTATATAGCTATATAGCCGTAGTTAAACGATGCGACTTGCACACAATTATCGAACGTTAATGACAACTAAGTACCCCAACTAACATAAAAAAATTAAATATTGGGGAAAAAATGTTAAGGTCACACAGTCAGAGCAAAAAAATTGGTTTGAATTACAGGAAAACTTTTTTTTTTTTTTTTTTAATATACAAAGAAGAAAATAATAGATAATTATTATATTTCACGTTATGACTTATAAGTTATAATAGCAAATTAAGTGATTCGAGACGGGTTTAACAATCATTTTTCGAATTATTTCGAGAAATATATAATATATTTACATAAAATCTATATTATGTATAGAATAATGTCTTTCTAAAATTAGAAAATTCATTAAAACCGATATCTATACTTTTAAAAAATAAACAACATTAACATAAACGAGCTCGTGCCTAATATATAGAAAAATAAAATTCGTCGATAATAATCTGACTACTTTTTTTTTATACATATAAAATATTATAAAAACGCATTATTATTAACTAAACCAAAATAAATGTAATAAAAAATCCTTAAAAACACCAAGCAGTAGGTGAAAAATTTCCAATATTAAAAAAATATAATGATTTCCTGGGCTTTTTATCGGTATAATTAAATGTTAACTTACAATATATTTTAATACTTCTGTAAAATCAATTGTTATAATCTATTTTTCAAATAATTAAATAAATCATATAAATTTTTAATTTAATCCATGTTAAATCATTGTAAAAAGTTGACTCGACTGCGAGGAATGAAGGAAACTTCATATCATTCACAGTCAATTTATTCTCTTTTATCATATTTACGTATTATACATAGTACATAGTACATAATGTATATATTTTAAATTTTCAATAAACGTCATTCATAAAAAAAAAAAAAAAAGGCTTAGCAAATATTCTCATGACTTATGCTTTCATTTAATGGTCAAAATAAAATCCTATATTATTTTAAGTAACATTTTTTTTTTAGTGATTTGCTTTAAAAATAAAAATTTCAGGTACCTACGATAAACACATGCACAGCAGTATACAATAATATGGCATATGTCACATGTGTCATGTGTTGCCCGTGCGTGGTGAATGTATTTATTGCTAGATTTTGTAATATAATATTTTTAATACTAAGTAGAAGTTAAATAGTTAACTCGGAAAACGAGTCACCCGTGAAAATTTAAATTTTTGTTTGTATAGGTACGTACTCGATAGTCGTATATAATAACACTAAAGATTTTTTTCTCCTTTCGATAAACCTATAATTGCGAAACGATAGGATTAATAATATTATGTAAATATGTACTCGGACGGGGTGGGGGAAGTTACACCGAACGGGTAGTTGAAAAGTCGAGTATAAACTCTGAGTACCCACACGTGCTTGTGTGTGTGTGTGTGTATTGATTGTGTGCGTGCGCGCGTTCGCATGTGTGAGCGTGCTACAGATGACCAGCTGGATTGTCGACTCAGAAAAAAAGAAGACGTATAAACCGGTTGTGCGCTACAATCGGGACTACACAACTTTTATCGTCGCATTATTATTATTATTATTTCCTCTAAACAAAACCTATACCTCCTATACCACCTACTTATACTATATATTTACTATATTATATTATATTATTATATTCTCCCAACTCGGAACAATAATGACGATTTCTCTCTTTCGGTCCCTCGGAAAAACCGACGTAAGTGCGAGGTAGCTACTGCCTGTAAACTGACTGCTGCAGATGACCACGCACGGGTCGGCCAGCTCGTTATTATTATTTTCAGTTATCGTTCGGTTTTTTTCCGCTTCCTTTTACGCCACCGTCGTCGGTTCGATAATACAAAAAAAAAAAAAATCAACGGCAACGACGCCGCCGCCACCGGTATACAATATATAGGAAGCAGAAAACCGATGTTTTTTATTCATCATTATTATATGTTTTTTCGCATTCGACCGAGTATATATTATATACATATATGACACACACACATACATATATATATATATATATATATATATTGTGTTGGACGATCTCGTGGTGCTGTTTAAGGCCGCCGTTGTTCAACGGAGGAACAGGCAGCACAAGAGGTGTTTTTCGAACGAGTATTTTGTGTAGGGTTAAGCGGGGGAGAGGGAGAAGGCCGTAGACCTGCGGGAGACCAGTTTTAACCAGTGTATTATATAGAGTTGCGTTTTATACATCGACGAACGACTATTTATATGTAATAAAGTCTCTTAAACTTTCAATACGTGCATTTAAAACCAAGATATACAGAACTTGAAGTAATTGAAACACTGTTGATTAAACACTTATACATAATCCTTTTCGAAAAATAAAATACAATTATTTAAAAACTCGCACTACCGTTATTCTGTTACTATAATGTATTTGCAAGTGTTATTAAAATCTATTACAAATTATTAGTTGTTTAAAACCATTTTATTTTTAATCATAGACTTTTACCGATTGACTGTAATAATTAAATTCTACGATGATATAGCCGTGCGGATTATGTGCGTATCAAGTGATAGGTAAATATTTGAACACTTTAACGAGATGTCTTTATGATTTATAATACTTATATTGTCAAAAAAAATAATTACGGCCATCGAAAATATCGTACAGCCGGACAACCATTATAATAATATAGAACATGATGCTTAAAAACTCTTCAAAGGTTTCTCGTCATAAGGCTTCGCTGTGCTTAGTATAATTTAAACTTATCCCGAATAACACATTATGAATGCACCATAAAAATAACATTCGCGGTAAGTTTTCAATTACATGTCCGTGAAACTATTTATGCGTGTATTATAATTTACATAAGTCACTTTCCAACATTTACTCAAAAAAAAAACTCATATGATTAATGCGGTACGCGCTGACGTCCTGTAAATGGATTACTTGTCAATTATAGCATTATAATATCACATTTAATACTTCATAATATTGTTTAAAAATAAATCAATATATTTAATAGGTCATTATAGTAGCATATTATGTATTTGTGTCATCACGCGATGAATTACAATTTTCTCCGAGCCGATGTGTTGGCGTATGTTGTATACGTATTATTTATTTTAAAGTTTTAAAATTTTTATTCAAATACTAAATAGTCTAATAATATAAATTTATCGTTTGATGCTTGATCAAAATAAAATATTCTTTGTAGCGTTTTCAATAATTCAAAAATAAATAGAAAATATTTTTACATTGTTATACTAACAGGAATATATTAAATTGAATCATATCAAAGAATTTGAAAATGGGTCAGCCTCAGAGCTATGAGTAATATCAACTAAGATGCCCGCCTACACACGGTGTACGCTTACGTCTAAAAATAATCACATTAGATGCACCGGTAAATTAGTAATACCTCAATTTTTGTCACGCGCATATACTCATATTCGTGCCACTGTGATGAAAAACTTAATCGACTGGAAAATTCTATCGGGAAAAAATCATTATCAAGCCAAACTTTTTATACGGTTTTAATTTCGTATTTATTTTTATTGAAACTCTATTTATTGCCCGTCCGTTGTTTGATAGATGAGAATATTATATAAGTTCAACAATCGATCAAAACTATTCCACTTTTGTAGTTTGTATAATATGTATTTGAAAATATGGCAAAGATAGAAACCTGTTTTTATTTACTCATAAATGACCAAACGGCAAACACGTATTCGACACCATCTTTCATTAACTCTCGTGAAGCAAATTTATATCTTATTAGTTATTACTCCAAAAGCTACCAGTATATTATTATATCTGTATAATAATCGACAATCTAAGTAAATTTATTTATAATTTAATTTAAATATCGTCCAATATTATAATAATTTAGTATTTATACCAGTTATTTGTGTTTTTTTTTTTTTAACCATTGTACATACAATTAAATGTAATAATAATATAACTAAATAAAAATAAGAAAATAAAAAAAAAAAATTTGAAAAAATAACATAATAATACAATATTTATAAAAATAAATAAAATTGACCGTATATTTAATACAACTGGTTTCAACTAACTATTAAATATTACACAAATCGATTTTATTCAAATACCCTATAATAATCATTCATCAATAACAGCTATAAGTAATACATTTAAACAACTAAATTAAATCGACGCTTATTTTAATAACACGAAGGTAATATATTTTTAATATCATATTCATAATCGTATTGAAGTTATGATTTTGCCAAATAAATTACAAAGATAAGAAGGTAAGAATAAAAAAAAGTTAAATTAAATTTTTTCCACGTAGGTACGTTATAGGTACCACAAAAGTTATTTTTATTCAAGTATGATAATTGATACCTGGCTATAGTTGAACACTCAGAATGATCCACGTAAATTTAATCTAAACATTAAGTACCAAAATGTTTGAAACAAAAAAAAATATATAATTATATGTATATCATATTATTGTATTTACATGGCAAACCACTACACTGTTCATTTTATTATATAACACAATTATTACACGTACGTGTAAAATACTATAAAACTCAACATTTAAGACATTATGAATATAAAAATGAATAAATATCAAAACCTTCTCTGCTTTATAACATTATTAAATGTGTAAAGTAATAGAGAGTATCTATGGAACAACACAATTTAAACCCCTACGTAACATCGAGTTAAGTGGATCTACCTTTTATACTGTCATATAAGTGTAGTAAGTGTGTAATTTCGATGAAAGTATATTTTTAATTCCAACGTCGATGTTTGAAGAAAACAAAAAAAAAACTAGTCTCTCGTCACAGCTAGGGCTTTGGAGTCATGCAGGCAGAAATATTCTTCGAATTTATTCATTAATACACCTACTAATTTCAAGATAATATTATACTATATAGCCAACATAAACGAGCAAACCAACAAACATCGAACATACAAGTATGATATTTCGAACCTACGTATTACAATCGACGGAACTCTGTCGTCCAATAATATGCAGCACTGAATTAAGTACACCGAAGTACATTCAAATAGGTAATAAAAGTTCTTAACTCACATAGTCACATGTATTATAAAACGTAAATGTTTTATAATTTTACGTTTAAAAATATAAATATATTACAACTAATATATAAAAATATAAAAATATTTTAGTGTTTTACTTATTTAAAAAAATAATTTTCTATCGTCCTATTACAATTTTTATTTTTAGAAAAAATTAACTGAACACCACTTTATTTTTATTTTTTCATTATTTTACAAATAATATGCTATACGATACCTAATATAATATTAAATTGTATAAAAAATTAAAATTAAAAAAAAATGTGAGTTATCGGTATCCGGTCAATTCGTCACGAACAATTATCGCGGTCGGTCAGATTCGTCGTTAACCAATTCGTCATGAGATGGAGTATATTTTTTTTTTAATTTGAATACTTTAATATTAAACAATTTTTGACTACAGCTACATCATGTTAAATATTTCATATACTATTATGGTTAGTGACTATTGACAGACTTTAATTTTAAACTATCAACTACGAGCATATATATTAATACTTAATAACATTTTGATTTTATACTAAGTCTTTTTATATATTGTACCAATATTGAAAATGAAATAAAATGTAGATTATACACAAATACTTGCTTTTTTGAAACTTAATTTCGCGTTTAATTTACGTTGTACCTAATTATCGAGTATCGCCCAAGCTAATACAAGTGCATGTGAACCGAATGAACCGATAACTAATCCTCATTGCAAAATCGATTTGATTAACATTCTTCCGAGTTTCCGACCAAGTTTGAATGATATAAAATTGATGTAAAACATTTTGCCCGACGTTCATAAAATACCTATAACGTGTTTTGTGTTTCGTATTATCTTGAAAAGAAAATCAAAGGTGAAATACAATAACGCGAGTTACCTACATATATTTTATAACTAAAGATTACATTATACAACACATACTTTATAGCTTTCAGATTATATATGGTTTAAAAAAAAAAAAAAAAAATTAATAATCGTTCTATACGAGACGTATTAATAAATCGTCTCATTAGTAATTTCTGCACGATTGAATACGGTATATAAATGTCACCGTATTTTATCACGGCACATCGCTCAATCATCGACTATAACAGTCATTGCTATATAACGATAATAATAATATCATCGACGAAGATATCCGAACGCGACAGATTTGAAAACTAAAATAGTTTTTAAATATATACTATTGATACAATATAGCACGATGCGGGCCAAGATGAATTTTTCATATTTTTTTTTTTTTTGTTGCTTAAAACGTATAGTTAACGAATGGCCGACACGTAGTCTGGCAGGGTCGTTAAATGTCTCACCGGTCACGGCAAAAGCAAAAACAACCAATAACATATTCCGGGATCGTATTTTATGATAATTTATTTACATTTTTGTCTTTTCGTTCGCCACCGTCTCACAACGCCGGAGAGGAGCGAAGTCGCGGCGATTCTGAGTGGAGGGGGGTCAGGCAACACGAGACGAATACTGAGGACGAGCTCGTTGCTCATCCCCGTACTTCCTGCATAACGAAATACGAATCACTAGAAATATATTCATAATCCGTTTGCGGTAATACATATACTGTAGTACATACCATTGTGCGTGTAAAGTCGTGTGTACACGGACTTATTATGTGTACCGATATGTATTATGCAGGGGTGGCCAACGAGCGGAGAGACCTTCCGCAAAACGCCACGGGAGCGAGAACCGTATACAAAAAATAAAACGAAAAAAATATATTTGTCGTGGCGACTATTACAATGGCCCCGTCGTTCATCGCGACCGGGGAATATCTTAAGAAATGCAAGAAATATTTTTTAAAAAAAAATCGGTTTGACGAAAATAGTCTCGTGAAAAAATGAATACTTACAGTAGGTAGGATTTTCTTAAAATCGATAAAAGTTATAAGCTTTTGAGTTTAAATTTACCCTAATGGCTATTATAATCTACTAAAATGTTCAAGTCCGATATAAAAGTATCACCCTGTATTCGTGGATAGTTGTCGATCGTTATTGTATATCATAACAGTACAATATATGCAAATACATGTACAATATATATAGTATAATAGGGGGGATTAAGTTTCGATATTTCCACGACAACCGCGATGGCGGGCAATGATATACGTCGTCGGTTTCGTTTAAAAAAAAAAAAAAAAAATACATAGTAAAACGTTACTGTTTTCAAATGAGACGACCTATGTAACAGGAGCCTCATCATCTAATATATGCCGCCGATATCAATTTATCTTGCATTGGGTCGGTGTAAAAATATTTTGTACTCGAAAAATCGAAGGACAGTTAACGAATGATGTTGTGATCGTGTGATCGGCCATAATATTGCCATACTGGAATATTAATTATAAGTGATCATTTGCAAATACATTTTGAATAAACACGCGATTCCGTTTAAAAATTGTTCACAACTGCTGTGGCGCGGGCAAGTATATATTAGTACTAGAGGCTTTTTGGAGGTCCGACCCGCCGCCCTTCACCAATACGGTAACTAAACAAAAAAAAATTGTTTTACTTATATTATAATAATCTACAATAATGTTGTGTAACGCCTTATTTCCCTATAATCACGGTGGATTGTGTCTGCAGACCACAAGTTGGCCACCCCTGGTATACAAGCCGCATCATACGCAGTACACTTACACTCGCACGCGTGTGCGTACGCACGCACATCGGTGAAAAACTGAAAACGGCGGCGGATCTAGGAGTGTTGCAGCGCCGTCCCGTATAGTAATATTATGGTGTAAAAATATTGAAATATCATATTATATATTATTATTATTATTACGATTATTATTGTAACAATAACAACAACAACCACAGCGGAAATTGGTACGTTGTTGTTACAAGTGAAACGACACTGACGACTTGTGATGGCGAACGCAGCAAGTCGTGAACCGAAAGGAAACGCGCGTTATTCCACCATTATGTAAATCGTCAACAACAATGACGGCGATGAGCGGTCCGAGATCCACGCGCAGGTGTCGACAACGATCTAGTTGTGTCGGGGTTAGGTTAGATAATGTATTACAATAATAATGCGTACCTACATAATATTATTGTTGTTGCTGTACTTTAGTCCATACGTGTATTCATTTTCGAGTACGGTGAATATGGGTACATTGCATCAGAACTATTTACGTGTGTTATGCTTGTTCACTTTATGTAGCTGCTGCGACTTCCCACAATATTGTGACGTATTTGAATTTTGGACGTGTTTTTCAATTTTTGGTGGTACCTAATCCATCGCAGGAATTTAAAACGCGTTTATTTTATAGAAAAAAAAACTTGAAAAAAATACTCCCATCCTAATTGAAGATTACGTTTTAATAATAATGATAATAATAGTAGTAATAACGATACGGTTATACGTATATACGCACATGTAATAATAGAAATATCTACCTACCTCCTATATAATACGACTATACGTAAAATACAGAGATAGGTACGGGAAAGTCATAACCTTGTGAACGGGTTTATCCTAATCTATCAAACATTGTGGTACCTACGTGCAATAAACATTTTAATCATTCGATTATCCCGCGCGTGTGTGTAAAAAAAAAAAAAATACAAATTTAATTTACACTCGAAGAAAAGTAGGTATAAATCAGTCGAGTCCGAATTTCTGTTGGATACGTCATAAAATATACGCATTTGTAAAATTAATATGCACTGGAATAAACGAGAGCAACAAATTTATCGAAAACGATTTCTAACAATTAACCTTTGTATATTTTATACGGCGTATTATACATTATTTACAATTAAATAGTAAAATCGACTATCGAGTGCCTCCGTGTACAGCCGGCAGGTACCGCTATAACTCAAAATAAAAAGGTATTCTCCACAAATCTCTTTTATGTTACACGTGTATACCTACATGAATAAATGTATAAGTAAATGGTCTTGTACACATTTTTTTATCGATATTTTATTTTACAAAATACTAGTTTTCTGCGATTCGGTAAACAGAGAACAAGAAATTAAGTGTTAGAAATTTACACGTTTTTTAAGTAATAAATATTTTATTTAAGTTTTGAAAGTAAAATTAATAATTTATTATTAAACGAAAATGTCCACACCATGATAAGCAACCGATATTGTTATTATTTCTATTACTATTATTTGTATTTATTACCTCCAAGGTGTGTCACGGTTTCGCAAAGAAAAATTATTAATATTAATTTAAAATAATTAGGTCAAATGTGATTAAATAATTAATAAGAGTAATATATTATTTTTAACCTACAACCCATGCCATACCTGTGTCTTAAATTTAGTTAAACAATCTTGTAGTCATACATTTATGACTGGAAATTAAAAAAACGTTTAACCTTTAGAATACATTGATGTGTAATTGATATTATGTGTATAATTTATTTTGATGTACAAATTTAAAAAAATATATATTTAAACAAGACAATAAGACAAGTAAATGAAACAGTTTTTTTAATCGTTGTCAGAGATAAGTGTTTAATTGTGTACCAAATATGAATATGCTTACATCATTCAGACTTTGAAGACCAAGCTAAACGTGTCACATTATGTTTATTATAAATTGTAATATACGTAGAATATAACTGGACCAACGTCGCATTATTATTATGCATTTTACGCGTAAACTAATAAACTCTTAATAAACAGACAAACTATAGACAAAAACAACTGATGTTGTAAACATATTGATGCGATTCGTATGCGGTTTAAAAGACATGTTTACGTATAACACATGACGGTGACGCTTTTTCCTAATAATACTAGGAAAAAAAATAAATACATTTTGTGTGTAAAAACGGTGGGCGATTGGTAGTTGATACATATTTGAAACACGAAATAAGTATGAGTACCTATCTAATTCCTATATGATGCAATAATTCTATAGAGATATAATAGAAATGTTTTCTTCTACACCGCTTTTTCATTAAACACGTGCAGTATAATAGCGTTGAAAAATTCCCTGGGCCGTGCATCGGTGGCATAAATTTCTATGTGCGAATAAAAAACGATAATCACAGACCCTGCATAGACGCCAGTCGCTTAATTTTTATTATCGAATGTTATTGCGGAAAATATTTAACCTCGATAATTTCAACCAATAATCGTTAAATCTCACACAACGACATGACTCGATCCGGGCAAATTAATTATTGAAAATAATACAACAATAAAATGAAGTACGGTATTAAAAAGACAAATCGCGTTAGACGCGTGTTTTTCTTTTAAAAAACAAAAAAAAAACAACGGCCAACGAGCTGTAGGTATATTATAATTTATAATATTGTTCTATAGGTAATAATATATTATTATAATCGAACGCGATTAGTCACACCGCGATGAAAACATAATATTGTATTATAATTAACATATCCAACGCAACTTTTGATCGTAGCTTATCGGATTATATTTTACTAATGGAAATTAAAAAGAAAACGTGTGTGACAGATTCGTTATTTATTATTATTCATATCCACGCAGTTAGTTTTTACAACAAATTTTGCTTTCACAGTATCGTATAATTCTTACATATATTATTATTATTATTATTTGTTTTCTGGCAATTACACAAACCAAAAATTTTTGTAAACCAAATAATTTCATATGATTTGACAATATTGTTTAAAAGCCAACATTTTCTAGGGTATATTATGTATATATATAGGTTAACACTTGATAAATTTAGAATAATGGTATTGTAAGTTTTCAAACAAACTATTGAAACGTATCTACAACTTAACTTTCACCCTTTTACCATGTGTACAGCAAAACAAAACACGTAATTTATGTAGAATAAAGTAAAAATTGTCATAACATACGAGTATAATATTACATCTACTCAATCGAATGGACGAATTATGAATACTAAATAATGTGCATAAAATATAAATTAAAATTACTAAAATAGAATTTACACATTTTAAATGTTAATTTCTGATAATATTAACTTACACTTTTGTGATTTCTTCGAACTTGTAATTAACTACATCCAATTACCGATTATATAAGAGATAAAACAATCCAATTTAAAAGAAAAAGTTAAATAAATGTATATTTAACAGCAATGTTATTTAATGATGTAGGGACTACCACTAATTCTCATGCAATTAGAATAAAAGAAACTTGTGTTTTATATATCATTCTTTCCATTTGTCGATTAAATATTTTATTTAATAAAATTATAATAGTAACTAGTAAGTAGAACATTTTAATTAATATTTTATGTTTGTTTTTTTTAACACAATAAGCAATAATATAATATCCTTTTAGGTATAGTAATATGATTTATATAACAAATTGTATGTTTTTGTACGAATGTAGAAATTACCGTTTCAATGTTAAGGAAGTTGCATTTAAAATTTAAATACCACATTAAATACTTATAATTATCGTTTTATTATAATTGTATTAAAACTTGTATAATAATGGAAATTTTAATAATAACAATGTAAATAGTAAAGTGGGTGCCTATTGAAATTATATTATAATAACCTCTTAAATTATGATTAGGTATATACATTTAAGACCTACTAATTAATGGTTCTTAATGATAACAGTCGTTTCGCTAAAATAATAAGATTTATGATTTAGATTAAAAAAAAAAAACAAAAAACAATGTCAAAATAAAGAAAATATAATAGAAAAACGGATGTGTAATATGAAAGTTATTGTATCAAAATGAATATCCAACAGGAATAAAATACATAGAAAACATAAGACGAAAAAAAATATAATGACAATAATTAAAGCCCGTCTATTTTAACACTATATTATTATCGTCTACAATCTACATAAAAAAAAAAGATTATATAATAACTTCGAATGATGGTCAGTTTTGTCGAAAATATCGTTTTCTATTAATATTTCAGGAAACAAATAGATTTATAACCAGCGATAGGCGTGGCCATGAAAGTAAATTGCAATAAAAATTGATAAATCTACATTTTTATCCGTATAATAGTCGTTCATATCAGAAACTAATTGACAATTCTTCACACACGCGCGCGCACGGTAAAAAAAAAAAAAAATGATGGTACCTACAGTTGGTCTTCTATATGTTCTTAGTGTTAAAAAATTCATGTATGTGGTATATAATAGACGTCATATTTTATAGTATTAAGAAAGTGGTTTTTATTTTTACTTTTTTTGGTGTGAACACGATAAGTCGACCTATTCGGGTGCGACAATATTTAGGCGCCTATCTTGTATACGTTTTATATTTTATAGATACCGGTCGCCATCGAACAAACGAATGTGCCTATATAATAGTACGGTATAATAATAATAATAATAATAATAATAGCATAGCGTTGTTTTCGTGCGGCCACCGAGGAAAGCGAGTCCGGGTCATTTATCCGCACGACTGTCGATCCGCGTGCATTAATATAAACTCATGCGAAAAAATTGCCGTGATTTGTAAAGTATTTACACGTCGGGGGGTTAGAAAAAGAAAAAAAATACCAAAATAATATGTAATATCACTCTATATCAGAACATTATAAAATTCGTTCGATCTCGTTTCGAAAATATGTTATGCACATATCCTCTCTCTCTCACCCTATCCAACTATATATTATAATATCATAATAGTATACGTTTATAATACTTATAGCAGACATAATCGGGCTAGATTCGGGTTCGGATCAATGAAACGCAGCGGGCCGATCGAATGCTGTATGAATGCGATCCAACCGCGTTACATAATAAGTATAGCACACCGCGAATTTGAGAGCATCCGTTTTCAAGGTCGGCCACTGGCATCCATTATTGTTATTGTCATCATCATCATTATTATTATTATTATTATTACACACACGGTGTATTCTATAAGCTATACATATGTATATATTATCGTAACAGAGGTACGTATAACGTAATAATAATAATGATAATATATTGTACGCGTTCGGGAGATATTATTATTCGGTGACACTTCACTCGCCGGACCTAGGACTTTATCGACTACCGCCACCGGGTTCAACGTATTTACGCCGTCGTCACAGGGTTTCGTCATCGCGTCGTCGTGGTCCTATACAAACATTGCGATTTTTTTCCGCCAATTCGTATTCAACTCGTGTTTCGCTCAAAAACCATCTCTACACGGATTATACTAAATATATTTAATGCACGCGTACTGTATCTCATGGGCATCTAATACTCACACGCTGCACTGCTGCAGACGCGGGCGATTATTGCATCTAAATCACGCCGTACTGTCCGTACTAATATACGAGTAGTAAAATCACTCTTCCATCCATAGGATGAAAAAAAATGCTCATTTCCCAAAAATCAAACGAATAGATATTTATTTATTTATTTAGTTATTATTTTTTTCTACCTTTTATGGCAAGAGAACGAAATAATTGTACCCGGTTTTTATTGTGCTTTTATCGCTTTATAGTTTTACTGGTTACAGAAACTGTTAAGGTTATACAATGTAATATTGTACCCAAAAACTAAATTTTGATAAAACATGATATGGTTCTTAAACCTGTATAAATATATTGTAATCAATTGAACAGGACAGCAGACGTCATGATATTCCTTCCCCCCGCCCTCTACAATTTTCTTGTGGAACGAAAACCTTCATCGAAGAGCCATATGCAATTTGGAAGTTATACAGGGTCTAGATCGAATAAAAAAAATGCTTCGTTTGAATAATAAATTGTCCAAGTTGTTGTAAAACCGTTGTTTTTAGAGAAGCAACCACCCCCTCTTTTCAATACCCACGTCCAAACTGGCACAGATCCTTGTGTATGATATGGATATATTATTATGTTTGTGAACGTTTTTTTTAAAAAAACAGTAATAGCTGTATTTTTATTCAAAACGCATAGCGTAGATTCGCGCATCGAAATTCCTGTCATCACACGATGGGCACGTCGTGGTACGCCAGGATGCCGCAGGACCGTATAACGACAATGGCAAAGGACTTACTCGGTGTGGAGCCCGGAGGACCCGGTACACGGCGGCGATCTGATTGATCAGGGGTAATGTGAGGCTGAACAAATGGACCGGCGGCGACCGTTGCGGCTCCGGCACGTTGGCCGAGTACTCGAACGGATCTGTGTCGTCCACGTACTGTACGCGACACGCGAGCGACATCATAGCGAGCGTAAAAACGGCGTCTGAATCGAAACGATAGACTACGGCCGACGATCGCTGTTGAGCGGACTACACCCGCGCGACGACGACGCGTATGTCCACGGCAGTTTTCGGACAGTGACGCGCTGACATTATTTCATGGTATATACTGCCGTGCGAAAACCGTGTAGGCGTCCACAGTTCGACGACGACGAGATAAACGATATTATTTTTGCCGATCGAGTGCGACACACGGCTATTAATGTGTCGCTATTATTGCGATCGTATACGGCAGAGCAGACGAGACGGTACAGCGTACACACCGAGATCGGTCGTACGAGACGGACACGGACTGACTGACTGTTTGGCGTTTGGCGTACGCGGAGGACGCCGCCGTCGCCACCGCCACCTCCCCGTCACCGTGCGGACAGATAGGCGGAAGACCGTGTAGTAGTAGTCTCTCCCCACCCCGTCACCGCGCTGATCAGCTGATAATAACGACCCTATCGCAATATTAATACGATATGAAAAGAAAGAATTGTATTATTTACTATATGATATTATGCTAGGCATATATACATACGACGATTCTTACCCTCGAGGGTCGTCCCTCCGCGAGATTACTGTGCGCGCGCGCAAACCCTTCGTTTGGCAGTGACTTTACCCTCGAGTTTTTATTTTTCTATGATAAAGTTTTTGGTTTATCGTAACTTAACGAAAAATACACATTATACGCAATGTTTAGTGTAGTGTCACTAAAAAAAAAAAATATCCGTTATAGGTACCTTGTAATTATGCTCAATACGAATAAAAAAAAAAAAATACTAATGTGAGTATAATATTGTGTTTGCATTTATTTACCACGTAGGACTGTACAAAGCGCATGAAATAAAACGGTCGTAATTCAAAGGTTAAATTTTCTAAAATATCACGTAAACATATTTTAAGTATAGGTGCCTACTAATAATGTTATAGGTTTAGGTATATAGAAGACGACAAGTAAATTAAATTAAATAATAATAAACGTCTTCAAAAAAGTGCTCAATTAATTTGATAATACCCCGGCGGTGTAATGCTGTGTGTCGAATGACCAAGACCAGGTGTATATACAGCAGTAATGATATAGCGTTAGGCATTTCGGTTTTCGGTCGAAGATGACCGCGGAGACAAAGAAGAAGACGTACACTATCATTATTTTTCGTAACTCATTTAGTCATTTGTGTAATAATCTGTATATGCCGTGGCAGTATTCCCGTCGTCGTTGTTGTTGTTGTTATTATTGTCTTAATAATATCGTCGTGATATTGCACGCAGTAAACGCGGCGCGTCATCGGGTTGACGAAACGAATTTTCGCCCGAAATCGTGATACCCACACGAATACACGACGTTATGCCTAATTTCCGATGCGCCGATAAAGGCGGACGATACGTCGACGATACCTATACCTACCTGCCTATATTTGCTCACGTCTTCGACTATGATACGCCACACGCAATAGTTATTGTATAACATTATAATAGTGTTGTCGGGTAAACCGTACGGGAAAAACAATATTTCATTGCACGCGCATAATGATTTCAATATGTATATAAGTCATGCGTAATATAGATATCTCATACATACTAGACGGCGACGATAACATACAGATCTCGAAAACGAATGAAGTAAGTGAAAGTACTGTATATACGCGCGCGTCACGGCTAGGAAATTCAACTGTGTCTCGAACGCGACCGGCGTAAACATACCATAGGAACCGATTGCATTTAAATTATTATTAACGTCGGGCGGTTATTTTATTTTGTTTTTTCGAGACAATTACATCCAAGGATTTTAATGTCAAGGCAATTACTTTTTTTTCACCGTAATGCCACACGCGTTATAATAAAATTACAATTGTATATTATACCCGTTTGTATACCAACAATATACGTATTTATATTTACGTGCGATGTGATAGGATATCGGACAGACTACTAAAATGTAATAAAGGGCCGTTAAAAATGTTCACCGGTGAAAACACTTTTTTCCGTTATCGGCAATGTACTTCAAAACGAAGTAATAATTTATTTTATTTATTTATCATTTTGCATATAGGCGAGGGAGGGCACACGGTGACAATTTCTTAAATAAAAACTACCTGGCCTGATTTACTAAAAAAAAATCTTCTATTTAAAAATTATTTTAGATAATACTCAACTTTTATTATTTAATACCCAAAGAAAAACTTATTTTAAATAAGCCATGTCAATATATGACACAGCTGACGAGTGCATTTCCGCCTATGTTTTACGTGTAAAAGTTACTTGGTGTACACAACGACTTAATTTGTTTTTAACTAATAATAAAATAGTATTCCTTATTGTTATTGTATATGTTGACTTTAGGGTAGAGGTTATGAATGTATTAATCATCATTATTATTCAGTATATTATAATACCTTTTATAACTACTGTTCGTGTGTTATTAGAAATTAATATAATCAAATTTATTGAAAAAGATCAAATTAAATTATAAATTTATTTAATAATTAGAAAATATTAACTTGAGTCAGCGAAAAAGAGCTAATCAATTTTTATAATTACTAATTAAATCATACTCATAATGAACTTTTTTTTAAATATAGTAACCAATCATTTTATAAAAAATACACTTCTTACTACAAACTATAGTCACATTCCGTGGGACTTAGACAATATAGCATGTTTACGTCAAAGAATATTTATTGTTTACTTTTATTTAAAACCATTATATAGGTACATGATTTTAACTAACTGCATTATTTTTTTCAAAATATCTACAAAAAGCTATGATGCTACAATAGTGAATGGATACTTTAACAAGTCAAGTTATTGAGTTAATTAGAAAATTAACTAACTAATAAAAAATGTTTTTTTTTTACTTTGTTGCGTTATATTACAAGCTTAAAACTTCAATGAGCAGCTATTTCTACTTCGCAACAATAAAATTTTTTAATACAATTATACAAACCACGAATAAGATATTAAAACTAATATTATAGGGCTATCACTGAATTTTACAAGTTGTGACTTATAATAATTAATAATACATAGCCACTAGACAGCTTTAAATTATTATTTTAAATCTTAAAAGTATGATAAATTATGTCACAATTGAAAAGTGACCCTGACGGAACTCGGCATTGACTAAATTGCTAATCATAATTCACATAACAAGTACTTGCAGAAGTCATAATAAAATTCTTTGAATTAAAATTTTACTAGATATATATTGTTCGTAAGTAGTAATAATTAATCAAATGTGGGTATCGTTAAATTCAAATTTTAGTTAATACATGAAACTATAAATGTTGCCAAAATAAATAATAACATTGAAAAAACTGATTAATTTCATAATAATTTAAACGCCAAACAATAAATGTTGTAAAATAAATTTAGAAATATTATAATTAAAACGTAGAAAAAATGTGCTGCGATTAGCCTTTTGCTCAAACTTTTAATATTTTAATCTAAAATGAAAAATATATTTAATATTTCAAACAATAAATAAAATATTAAAATAATTTTATTGAAATTAAAATCTGTAATATTTTTTATCAATTTTTGTTAAAGCACCTCGCAATACGTATATAATGATAATAAATTTATTAAAATAATTAACTTTAAAACGTTAAAATATACTTATTTTTGAATACTATCAATATTATTAATATTATAAGACCAATAGGTTTTTTAGTTTAAATCTAACTATTTAAAACTAAAAAATATTATTATAAATACATTTCTTTTAAATATCTAAGTAATATAAAATGTAAATATTTTAAATTTTATACCCAAAAACTTAATAGTAACAAAATAACTTAACCTTAGTGTTAAATATAGTTAAACATGTAAAACATAAAACTTAAAAAATAAAGTTATTATTTAATTTATACACATTTACTAGCTTAAATAAAGTAATTTAATATACTAACTTTCAGAAAAAATAATTTTTAACAACTGAAGGTCTTATAGCAGAAAACTATTCTTATTCGCCCCATTTTACGATAATTCTTCATTAGTTATAACATACTGTAGGTAGGTAATATTTATATGGTTTATTTATTAATATACTATAGTCTATAATTTATAAAAAGTAAAATTAAATATTAATATATTTTCTTAGCTTTTATTTTTTCTCGTTATTATTTTTTTTTATTTATACGTATTTTATTTTAATCAAATCGTTCTAAAATATGCAATAATAATTTAGCTAAAATTAGTAGTGTAAAGAAAAGATTATGAATTTTAAATTAAATTGGTAATAATTACAATTTTTATCTTAATAAAAATACAACGATTTTATTAAACTAACAATAATAATTCCTAATCATTTTCGTTTTATAAAACAATATTATAATATCTTACCTAAGTAATAATTATTGAAAACTCGATTAATAATCGAATGACTAGGTTTTGACTAACCTATTTCATATTTACTGTAGATCAATGTAGTATACATATGTGTAATTATGTAGATGTGCTGGTGTAAATAATTAATTAGTACAAAAAATATGCACTTACCGTAGTAAGTTTCTTTTGTATTGTCGACATCTGAGCTGTGCTATCGTGAATATGTACTTGGTCAGGTCTGATTTCCACACAATCATCTAAAATAATATGATTAAATCAATATAATGTTTTGTTAATATTTATGACTATACGAAAAGTGAAACAATATTACCTGAATCAGTATCTGGTGGTGTTGTTGGTGCAGCAGGTGGAGGTTCTTCATTTCCTAGTAGTTCATCAATATTTCGACAACCTCCAATAAACAACATTAACTGATCCAACTCATCTTGTAAATTTGGTTCTTTTTTAATTTTATTGATAGGTATTTCTACAATTTCATTTACAACATTCTCAATTTTCTTTATTCGAAGAGAAGTTCTCTTGGTTCTGACGAAATCGTCACTTTCATTTTTTTCTCCCCACCAATCAGGACTACTATCAACTAATTCCTCTTTTTGTTTTGAGCTTGAATTAGCTGCATCACCACTACTTGTTTGTTTAGGTTCATTACTTTGAGATTCCGATTCTTCACTTGCTAACCAAGATGGACTATCAAATGAATCCATTTTTCTAACACCAGTTATGTTTTTAATAGGATCATCTGTTGGAGTACTTTTATGTTGATCAAATTGTTCGGGAACGTCCCGTGACCAATCAGTTGAAATACTTGTGCTTCTTTGATCTGTATTTTTTTTATCTTCTTTCCACCAATCAATTGAATCCGTTTCCTTTATTGACGTAGAATAATGATTATCACTTATATTATCATTTAAGTTAGGCAAATCGGTTTCTAACTGAGAATCAAGACTATTTTCCAACCACCACTGATTTTCACGTGAATTAATATTTACATCATTTTCAGAATTAAATGGAAATAATTCATTGGAATTGTCTTCAATACTTTGGTTTTTAATTGAAGTATCGCTTGATGAATTTACTTGTTTAGCCTCATCTCCAGATAGCCACCATGGGCTATCAAATGAATCCATTTTTCTAACTCCATATGATACCGTCATTTCTGGACTTTTCGTTTGAGAATGGTCACTTTTTCTAAGTTCTATTATATTTGAGCTTAATTTTGATTCATCACTTGTACATGCATTTTTTTCTTCTGTTAACCACCATGGCGTATCAAATGAATCCATTTTTCTTACACTATACGCTTGATTTTTAGTTGATAGAAAATTACTGGTACGTGTATCTGAATTTGAAACACTATCAATGTATAATATAGGGTCTTGAGTTTCAATATCGTTCAAACATTGACCGTTAATATTTGATTCCGCTCTTATAATATTGAACGTAGGACTTACGCTTGATTGACTATTACTATTGATACAATCGTCATTTGAAATACTGTTAGCACATGATTTTGGTTTTTCATTTATTAAATCTTCTTGGACTGATTCTTGTAACCATAGATTTCTATCAGATGAATCCATTTTTCTGATTCCATATGAATGACCTTTACTTGATGTAGAATTACTCTTTGTCGATTGTAGAATTACTCTTTGTCGATTCTGAGTAGGAAATACTTTCCGTACCCGATAATTGACCATCATTATTATCAGCTTGCGCAGCTTCTTGTAACCACCGATTTCTATCTGAAGAATCCATTTTTCTTATATTATATGAAGGTATTTTTGTCAACTTATTATTCATATTTAAATCGAAATCTGCAGTATTTTTACATACATTTGATTCTTCATTATTATTTTCCGAATCTTGTAACCACCAGGCTTGATCGGAAGAATCCATTTTTCTTAACGGATATTGTAATTTAGGTGCATCAGATATAACTGCAACGCCGGAAATTGGTGCAATACTTCTAATAGTAACTAATTTAGGTTCTTCAATTTTACGACCTGTTGGTGGTTTTTCTTCCGCAGTACTGGAAAATGACGAAGACCGACTAATGCCAGATTCTTCTCGATTTTTTTCCGAAGTTCTGTTCCTAGTCCAGTTGGGTTGAGGTAATTTTGATGTTTCTGCACCATTTGAACGACTTTTACTATGACTAGATGAGTCAGAAAGATACGAATCTTGTTCTTGACCTTAAAAAAATTGATAGTATTATGTTTTTGTCTTTTGAAAATAAATAAATAATAATATACCTGAATTATCACTAGTCGATCCAGAGTCTTTAGATTTTGAATAATTATAGCCTGACCTACTGCCAACATACCTAGGTATAGGAATTGAAGATACTACCTTTAAACTAGGCATGTGGCGAAGGAATTTTTCATCTGTTTGTAAGCTGACATCCACTCCTTTTTCATATTTTCGTGGTACCATTAACATAGTAAATTCTTGTTGTCCAGCGTGCTTACTTCTAAGAAATGTGCTATGAGCAGGAGGTGTTGGTGACGTACTCCGAGTGACAACTGATACCATAATATCCACTGGAGTATTTGCTTCTATATCTGGTACATTGCATACTCCAAAAACTGTTACAGATTGTTCCTTAATCGGACTTCGAACAATTGGAGCACCGAAACGACTTGCACTTCCAGTTCTCAGAGTAGGTTTGTTACCAAATCCTGATGCCGCCACTCTCATCCTTTTATCAGCTAATACAGCTTTATCCCTCGCCATGGAAGAAAATTTGTCTTTTAATGCAGTCACGGAGCTAGCATCGGTGTACGTACGAGTTGGCAGAGCCGAATTTCCAGTTAAAGCTCTGTACGAACTTCCACTTAAAAAACGATTTGAACTTGTTCCCTGTAATTAATGAAAAAATAAATATTTTTTAAAATTTCGAAATATTTTAATTTATATTGAATTATTACTAAAGTAGTAGGACGTTCTGGAGTCGATGTATAACTTTGACTTGGAGATCTCCATGGTGGCTATTAATAAATTAATAAAACGTGCTTTAGATTATAACAAAATAATAGCAAATAATATAAATACAATAATAATTTAATTAGATTACTTACCCGTGAGTTTCTATACGACGAAGTCATGATTACATTTGCATATTATCAACACGTATAGCTACAGTACGACTGCTGGATATGAAATGTCAACAACGCAATGTGCACCGGAGTATTGAATGCGGGCCAACTCCACGTCCACTGATCCCGTAATGGTTATTTTTATATTCAACTAAAAGTGCCTAGTGCGAACTTGAAGCCAAATGCGATTTAAAAACACGAAAATGAGACATATGTATAGACTAATATAGGGTAATTGCGAAAGAAATGCTTTAAGACCTAAAGAAAAAGAAAATTTTAATTTTAATTTAATTTAAAGTAAAAATATTATTTAATGATTCTTTATAAAATATTAATAATATATATTTTATTAATATAAAAATAAAAATCAATAATATTAAAAAAATTATTTATTGTTTTATAGAATAATTAAATGAATAAAATTGAACTTGCAAATTATTAATTTTAAGCGTGAAGTAGGATAAACAACAAAACGTTCTGTTTAGATATATCTATATAACTCAGACTTCAGTGACTATAAACCGAGAACTAGGAAAAGCGAACACAGTCTGTGTGTCTGGTAAGACATTAAATTACATTATGGTTCATTTAGGCTGCATTTGTAGAAATTTGGCACACAAGCAATCTGTCTATTATGAATCTCTTCTATCCCCGGACCCACATATATCCGTCCGAGAATACAATATGTTCTGTTCCGCAGTAGAAACTGCCAAAACACCATAATTACTGTACAACTACGCATTTTTCTAGCCAAAATGTATTTGATATGATATGTAGACATTTAATTCTTTTTTTTTTTTGATATTTATCATAAATTATATTTCCCAAAAAGAATAAACATATTAAAAATGATTTATTTTGAGTATAATTTTTACATGTACGAACTTAAAAAAATAAAATTATCACGACGGTTTGTAGTTACAAAAAAATAATAATTTACAAGTAAAGGATAATTAAAAACATCACTTTTATATTTTTCAAAATCTTCAATTACAAAATTGAATATATTATTTTGTGTTATACCTAATACCTACAATTAAAAGCAAAAGTTTTCCAATTTTCTTTTATATAAAGATAAACTATCAATTTTAAAATTAATTTTATGAATTTTAATGTATTCTTTATATCCAATTGGTTATATTAATATTTAATTTATTCTTGATTAACTTGATATAAAAATTTTAGTTCAAAAACTTTAAAACAAAATAATAAGTATACCTATCACGAAATGTACTATATTTATATACATAATACATACGTACAAGTCACTGTAACAAAAATTATAAATGTGCAGTTGGAGAAAATCCTAACAACAAAACCTAGTACAGTTAACTTAACACATAAAATAGTTTTATTTAAAGTATGTTTATTAATCCATATTTTATATTTTTAATATCATAGTATAACTTGATATTATCACTAAACCTACTTATTTAATATTAATTTAAAGTATGTCTCATAATACAATAGTTTTCAGTTTTCACAGTTAAAATGTAATATTAAAACATTTAAAATATATTAAATCAATTGGTGAATTGATAAATTATCCAATATATAGCTATTATCTATATCATCAAGGAAATCAAAATAAAACGTATGCCTTCAACGTTTTTCATTAATTAATTTAATTAATTATTAGTTTTTAAAATTATTAATATTCTACTAAACAACTTCATAACAGTATTTCAAACTTTATAGTTGCATGCAATCTTATTATATTAAATATAAATATCGACGCGACCCGCCGATCGCTGCGCTGCGTGTATCTATAAGGAACCGACCAATTAAAAAATAAAATACGAATAATTTTAAATAGTCATAAACATTATATATTATAATGATACGGTGTATCTACTAGCTATACTATATAGGTAATACCTACAATGTGTATATTTAAATTATTTATTAGTTATTACACAATTATATTTATTACTTATCAGCAAGGCTCGTAAGTTCATGCATTTTGATGTATTTTTTGCTACACAGGGAAACATGCTAACTGATGAAATACAAATCAATTTCATAACAATAGTAATAATTATATAAGGCTTAATTAAGTGCATATTTGTGCATATTTTTGCTGTAAAGGCTTATTATAGTAGATTAGTAGATTTTTTAGGATTATTAGCGCATATGATTACACAAAAAAAAATAGCTTATTTATTTATTTAAGTATTTTGGTTCTTTTTGTTTTTTATTTTATTTATTCTCCTACTTACAAAATAATAGTATTAATTTTGATTTATTCTTATTAATTTTTATTATTTTAAAGCGTATAAAAATTAAAAGGAATAAAATACTTTTAAAATATATTGATGTTTTATCTTATTATTTCAAAATTTGCCTACGATTTTTTTGCATTGTGAATATTTTAAAAATACTAGCGAATATAAATGCATATTTCCAAACTTTTTAGTACATATTTTAATGCATATTTTGCCAATGTTTAGAGCATGAATACATGCTAATTTTCATATTTTTTAGTGCATGAACTTACGAGCCCTACTTATCAGTTATCACTGACAAATTATCAACTACTTTACCATAATATTAGCATTAAGATATTATCTTTTTATTTATATATATCGTTATTTTTTTTGACGAAAATAAACGTGGTAACCGGTGATGAAATACTGTATAAATGTATAATATATAGTAAATATGTGGAATCACATATCCAAAAAATGATATTTGAAGTAATAATATAAATAATAAGTATATTTTATTTAATAACACAAAATATTAATCAATATAACAAATAACAAACGATTACGATTAAATGGGTATAATTAGTTACTTAGATCTATATTAAAATGTATTAATTTACTACTCGCAGGTGTCTGGTTTAAATTAAACACTGGAAAGTTTATTATCAAACTTACTAGTTGCTGTACAATATAACATTTTATACCACGTGAAAACCATTTAATAAATTTCCATTTATTTCACCCACTCACTATTGAATAGATTACAAGTAGCCTACACCATAATTGTTTGAATGACTACACAATTACCTTTTATTCGGAGAATAAAACATTAATCCATCTCTTTCACTTCATTCCTTAACATTGAATAGGTGGTATACTAACAACGGGATTTAAACTTAAATTAGAAAATTAATATTTTGTTCTCATACATAAAATATTGTACGAATATTAATTATATAGTTACAAATTAAATAAAAAAAATATTTATTGTTCATCAGTTAATATTGATAAATAGTTTTATAACATAATATTCTTTATAAATTTAGTTATTTAACTATTTTATTTAAAAATCCCGAGCGTTTAGTTTATATATCATTAAAAATAAACCTTTAAAGCAAGCTACTAATAGAAAATATATTTTAAGGCCGCTAATAAAAGCATGACATGTTAAACACCTTAAGTTTAACTACGTCAGTCGCAAGACGCTGTCAAATTCTTGTTGATTCGTTTCACCGTAATTAATAATTTTTCAGCACTATTTATTTACTCGAATTTGATCATAAGCGTATTACAGTGTTAGCATAATAATATGTATCTATTATATTTTTTAAAAGATTTTTATGTTATACTAAAAATATTTCTAACTAGGTACATACAGTAGACTTATAAAAAATAAGCATGAATCACTCCAGTTTCTAAATCTAACTGATACCATAATTATCCTAGTAATATTATATAATTTTGAATGTAAATAAGCATTAAACTGTATAGATATACGTATAAATCTGAAACCATAAAAATCTCAGTGTTGAATAATTTCAATTTAAATATAAATACATAATATTATACTATTGAATTAACAAAATGAATACTTATCGGTTTTAATAATATTGTACTAAAGTACTATGTTACAAAATCATTAATTATTATTACAAATGTTGTCACTTACACAATTACGCCCAAAAATTGCTCACTTTAGTTACTATTTATGAATTCGGTACTTATATCAGTTTTCAAGTGCCTACGTTAATAAATATTATAATAAGTATATCATGTTTATTTAAAAAAATATATTTATATAGATTGTACATTTGTTGTGAGCATGTCATTAAAAAATACCTTAAAAATAAAACATGTGTATTATAATATATAATAATCCCTTGTTATTCAAAATGTTGAAACGCCTTATAATATAGGCAACAAAAGCTGCATCTTTTCACATGTGATGTTTTTTACAAAATATTTAGATAATAATTAATAATAAATTATAATAAATTGGATCATTATTTGTTAGGTTACTTTTTAATTGCTAAACTCAAGTGTTGCATGTAAGATATCAGAATATTGATAAATAAAAATGCAAACAAAAATAGGTATACGATATTACGATGCCGAATCCTTGCATAGTATACACTAATATACAGCACTATTATAAGTGTGTAGCATCAGTAGTTTAGGTAAACCTTTTGTCTTTCAGTCTTTGTTTATTGACTTTTCGGTATTTTAAATATGTATCTGAATTCTAATTTTCATAATTACAAATTATTTATTCTAAATGGTAGGTTAATGGAATTAGTTGGTTTCTTCACTACCTACTATATTGGTTACTCATTCACAATAATAAATAATAATGTGCACTAACCTAAGTAGCTAAGTATAATAATAAATAATAACCTTCTTGGATCTAATTTCCTAGTGGTTTTCAACAATAGTTCAAAAAAAAAAAAAAAACGATATTATAGTCATATTCTATAGCAGTGGTATTCAACCTTTTTGGACTCTCGACCCACATTTTTAGACCTACATTTTTCGCGACCCACGTAAGCTTTGTAAAAAATGCTAAAATTGCTTAATGTTTTGCAGTAGTACTATTAAAACTGAATACAATACAACATTTTTTTAACTGTAATTTCATTTATTAATTTTCTATGTTTAATAATTAAAAAAATATTTTTTTACCTTATATCATTTTATAAATTTAATTTTTATTTTAAAAAGAAGATTTATCATGACCCAATTTTAAAGCTTACGGGACACAAAAATAGGTCGCGACCCACCGGTTGAAGACCACTGGTCTGTAGTATATTTATTCAAGCGAACACCCATTTTTAATTGAATAAAAAAATCATTTTGACCGTTTCTAATTCTAAATAAGTTTTGATAATATTTGTGTTTTTTAAATGCAATATATTAGTATGTTCCATGATTAGTGATTCATTTGTCCAATTTATTGCTATTAAAAAAATATAATCTTATAAGAATTTTATTAACCGTACAATTATACTTGAACATATACATACTTATAAAATATTTAAATATAATTAAAAGACTCGTTACTATCGCCAACGACCATACCACGTTGAATACACCAGTTCTCGTCCGATCACTGAAGTTAAGCAACGTCGGGCGTAGTTAGTACTTGGATGGGTGACCGCTTGGGAACACTACGTGCCGTTGGCATTTTTTTTAATAAATAAAAATAATATTTTAAATATTTTACATTTTTAAAAAGTGTAACCAAGGACACAATAAATATATATTATAAACTAATTTTTCATTTTATAAAATATCAAAAAAAACACTAATATATATATGTATTATAGATATTATAAGGCTTAATATAAAAACGAACGCTATGACTGATGCTGCTGCAGAAGTAAGTAACTTCATATACAATTTATATTCCTAAGATTAAGAGATTTAAATATGATAATTTTATTTTAGAACGTAAGAGCCGAAGTTGAGAACCCAAAACGAATTACGTCGGAACGCCTTGGAAACTATTTGATCGACGGATGTCAAAATAATAAAACAGATAAACTAAAGTCAAAATTAATATCAGAAAACTTACCCAGAATAAAACTAGCTGGAGTGAAGTCAAACTTATACAATCCAATTCAAAGTACATTTCGAAGGCGTGATATTGAAAATTTACAAGGAAAACTTAGTGATGAATATTCGGGATGTACATTACCGCCAGGATTAGGTCCCTATATAAGCTATATTTATAAGATGAATATTATTTAACTTATACCAAGGATAGTTTTTCTGAAGGTGGTAGGACACGCATATAAAAAGTCCATCACATTCAATAACATGCTATTAAAGTAGGTAAAAATATACTCATAGGCGCTGGATTTTCAATAGTTGGCCAATCAAAAATGTATAATAAAATATTTAAAAGAAACTGTTTAAATTTTTTACAAACCTTTTTCACAGTTATAATTTACCAACTAAAAATAAACTTAAGTGTTTTCGATGTTTCGAGAGTAAAAACTGTAATATCTATTAGGTGAGTAATTTATATGTATAGGTATACTAAAATATATTTGTCTGTACTTCAATAAAATACTATTTCTCACATACTTATTTAAATATTATACATAAAGGAAAATTTTTAATATTAAAAATTTACAATAAGTGTTTGGTGTTGTAGAAAGAAAACAAATTTTATAGATAAGAGCTCGCTGCTCAATCCCCAGAGCTCCCACGTATTAGGCGCATATGTATACTATAACTTTATTATTAAGCTTAATGTATGTATTATATACATATAATTTTTATAAAAAATTTAAGATTTGTCCTTTGAATTTTATCGGGTATGGGTTTGATTTTCATTGCATTAGGGTAAGTCCTTGTCTATTCAACACGGACTAATTTTTATTTTTGTTTGTATTTATTTATTTTTAATATTGTAATAATTTTAAATAAATAATTAAATGTTTTTAGTTGCATTGCAAATTATAATGATCACAAATTTGATCCACCACAAATAGTTTGTCCAGGATATGATATTTTACCCTTGCCACTAAATGCAGAATACCAAAAAAAAACCACTGATGAATTGTCATTTTTGAAACATAAAGATATGTCTGATTTGTGGAAGAAATTTATAGACAACGTACCAATGTCCAAGACCAGAATGAATCATATTCCTAAAAATAAGTATAATAATAATTGTTCTTTAATTAAAATTAAAAAAAAAAAATTAATACCTAATGTGAAACCAATTAAAAAAAATAGTTAGGATAAGTACAATAAGTTTAAAGAAAAATTAACTGTTATTTTTTTTCAAGGTAGACGGTAGGTACCGCTCTGTTATACAATTAGATGTCTAATGGGTCACTATTTTGTGTATGTTAAATTTGAATTCAAATATTCAATGATATATTATCATTTATATACAAAAAAACGATTCTGAGTGGAGACGATCTATCAGCCTAAATAACTAAGTTGATTTCATAATATGTTTTTTGATATAGCTATTAGTTATTTATATTTTATTTTATTTTTGGTAATTAAGTAATTTGATAAATTTTTTTCTAAAAATATTGCATTTATTATATTATTAGTATTTAGTTATTATAATAGTATATAATATATATCTATACTACATTATATCAACTAGACAACTCAAACTGTAATAAACTAATAACATCTTTCTGTAAATACAGTAAAATAGTAAAAATAGATTCATAGTATAAATAGACAATGATATTTTAAAAAATCAAAAATGTCATTGCGTCTAGTAAAATCCATTATACTATAATATACGTGAAAGTTTCTTAATTCCCCCGAAAAATGTTTTTAAAATAAAACAAAATAATAATATCGAATATTATATCTAATAAGTAATTTTGTCTAAATTTAAACTTAAAATGTATATTAAAAAAAATTGCCCTTAAAATATACTAATTACATTTTCAAAACTTAGATAAAAAAGAAAAATTCTTATGAATTTTTAACTACAATAAATTTAGCAATTCGTTGCGATTTTGATGAACTTTGTTAAAATCTAATTTAAAATGAATGTGTATAAAAATAAACGTACCAATGTATTTTCAATAATTTTATATAGGTAGTTATAAGAACAACTTGTGTGGGATCTTGTATTAAATTATTAAAAATTTTGACTTGACGAATAATTTTTATAGAAAAAAATGAGAAAATTGAAAATTTACGATGTTTACTACAATACCTCTAAAATAATTAAAATATTTTGAAAAATGTTATCATATAATAAAAATGAATTTTTTATATACATATGTATTATATAGATTGAAAATGTTCATAATTTTACTTTCACATAACTATTAGCTAATTTTCATGATTTTTTATGAATTTTGTCAGTTTTCTTTAACTTTAATTAAATATTTATATAAAATGTTGTAACTAAAGATTTTCAATACATTTTAATTGAGAATCAACAACTTATGAGGAGCTTTGTATTAAATTTATTAAAAAAAAAAAACTAAAAAATTCTAAAATTTCTTATGCCTATTATTCTATAAATAACTCAAAAACTTAATATAATATAAACATTTGGTAAAAACTTCAAGTATCTATGATTATTCGCTCTTGAGTAATACCAAAAAAACAAAATTGATTTTGTTAAAAATTGGATTTACGTAAAATTGCATTAATTTTTGTTTATTTTTTTGTGCGCGCGCATGTGTGTATTTTTTCCGATCATAAAAATAATTATTGATCATTTTTTATTTATCTGAACTCTCTAAAGCACAAACTAGATCCAATTTTCTACTAAAAACTACTTCCATTTTTGAAAATCAAAGCATTTCGTCGACTGCTTATCGTGTACATAAAAAATATACAATAATATATAAAAAATAAAAACACACATCATAATAAAATCAATACATTCATCGCTCCGCTCAGAATTTAATAGTGCGAGAAACTCATATGTCTATAGTGAACCTATTTGGTTATGCTCATACATCCAATTTTTTTTTTTTTTTGTAATTTAAGTGTATACTTTAAATAATAATAATATTGTGACATTATGTTATGATATATTTATAATCAACAATCATAACAATTTAAACATACTTAGTGCTATGTAGTAAGTAAAATGGATTTGGTACAAACAAATAAACAATAATTAGGTACCTATACATACATTTTTTTTTTCAATGTTATTTATAACAATAAACTAAAATTGCCGTAAAAAAATTAGTAAAAGTAAATAATATATGTTAATAGATATGTTTTTATTTATCTTAGAGATTTTCGTTTTCATAACTATGTGGTGAAATACGTGAAAAAAGACTAAGTGACGAAAAAAGCCGAGAAATTTCCATTTGAAGTAATAACCGTTATACGAAACCAAAAAATATATTTACTATGATTTTATACGCTATCTATTAAACACAACATGCATAATTTCTGTTGTTTTATCGTATCGTCTACAGATGGTGCATGTTAATTTATTAAAACACGTCTTGGTATATTATTATGACTGCAAACTATAAAATTAGTACTTTTTTTTTAACTTTAGCTTAGTGTACAACCTATATTTAACCTATGATCTTATAATAGTTTATATGTATTTTTTTTTTACATAATACAATACAATTTTTTATTTTTTTTATTAAAGATGATTTAGCCAATCGTCACGATTTATTTTAAAGTCCAATGAGTCAAAGTACGTAAATTGCAATATAAGTTTTTCTATATAATAATACTGTACTATAATTAGGTCACCGGTGGAACACGGGAAATAGGACATGAAAAAATAGATATTGTTATTATGTAAAAAATACATGAGTCCATAGTAGGTAGTTTGCGGGGTTTTATCGACTAATGTTGAATAAACATAATTTTAGAATAATGAATACAAAAAATAATGCTCAAATTCCCAATTTTGGTTAGGATATAATAAACACGGAATATTCAAAATGTATATACTCTCTTTTTTCTGATTTTAAGCCGTTGCATATAAATGGGAACCCGGTGAATATTACCTCTTCCCCTGTAACATCGTGTATTTAAATAAATAATATACAATGTAGATACCCTCAATTTGAGGACTTATATTTTTTATACATTTCCTATTACACGTCCTGAATTTCTCAATAAGACATCGAAGCCCACCGCTCTTGGAATGCGACTCATTCATCCCGACAAGTTTTCGTGATCGCCATCTCGCCTGCCTTAAAAGTGGAATGAGGAACGGGTCTGTGAATAAATTTATATTGTAATTGACATTTAATATGTACCGTCCTAATATTATGGGTATACATCATACAATTACAGATAGGTACACTTACTATAATTTCTATTACGGGTAAATTCTTTATTCTATAACCAAACTGGCAAAACGATGATGCACGGCCATAATAAAGTAAGAATCAAGAATAGACTAAATGAGGTTGCCTCAATGCTATATAATAATGTACAGTGTAAATGCTGCGGGAATGGCGAAATATTAAAATTAATTCTGCCAGATAATGAAGTAATTGATGAGTATAAAGTCTACAAAAATCGAAAGTTCGATTTTCTGTTATAAATATATAATAATAACTATGATTATTTACTAGGTATGTGGAGATAAATGATAAAATAAAGTAAATACCGCCTTATACTTGATAACATTTAAATAACATAATAAATAATAATATACCTAGGTAAATTTTTGTTTTAACAAAAATATTGACGCTCTCAAGTAACGGTTTTATATAATGCATGGAGGGCGAAGAATAAAGATTCTTTAATCTTCATTTAGTATAATGTTATTGGTAATTGTTATCACACTTATATGGCAACTTAGGGGGGAGTGTTGAGGAAAGTAGAGCTCAGGGGATACATACATCCCCCCACGTCCTATTAAACAAAAACTTCCGTTTGAAACTTTCAGTGACATGTGCTGTATACAGTATTATATCACAGATCATAGTTGAAGATAATGTAAGATTTAATTATTTTACTAGTTTTATTTTAAAATATATACTTACTTATACACATAATAAATTGTCTAATATTTAATTTCAGTTAATTACATACTTACAACATATTAATTATTAATCATATACTTCAAGATTTTTAGTCTGTTGTTAATCTATATTTATTTTTAATTTGTCTATACTATACAGGAAGATTCAAATAATATATTGATAAATTAATTCTAAATCCTGATTTAGCATATTTTAGTATTATTATAGACCATATTTTCAAATACTTAGATTTTGTAAGTCATTTAAAGAGCATTATTCTGTAGTGATACCAACTTCTTTTTCAAATGAATTTTTAAATATATTGATTAATCCTGATTGAAATTTAAAACGTAGTTTTTGAGAAAGTAAACTTTATATACTAAAGATAATAGATCAATTATAATAGTTTTGGATGATTTCGGGGCTATTATTATTTGAAAATTTTAATAATTAATATTACAGTGAGTTCCACTTAATGTGATCACATTGGTTCAGATAATTTTTATTCTATTAACCGATTGATTCCATAAAACATTTTTTTTTTTTTTTTTTATTGATGAGTTTATATTTATTTGTGTGTTTAAAATTAGATTAAAATCAAATAAATTTAAAATAAAGTAAAAAAAAACTATCTATTTTTGATTGTACTTGAGAATCTACTAATTTCATTTTCATATTAGCTTGAAATTAAAGTCCATATTCAGTTAATATGATAATATATACATGATTTTTAATTATTTAAAAATAAATAAATAATAATGTATGTACATATTGTACTTATAACTTTTGGAACAACTGAAAAGTATCGTTTACGGTAAATTTACGAATAGCTCCTTTTAACTTTTTCAAAACGTTTCTTTTCATTGAAAGTTTGAAATACCATTAAAACGATAAGAATGTTCTTAAAAATGATTCAGTTATCCGGTACTTGGTGATTCTAATAAAAGGTTAATTTAACATTAGTAAATAAGAACTAGTTTGGGATTTTCAATTTTGATTCCAATAAACGGTTGATTCTATAAACCAGTGATCACATTAAGCGGAACTCACTGTCATTTCTAATTTTGATTTAGGTATATCAACATTTCAATAAAAAGTCATCTGCTTAATTATGAAAAACAACAACAAAAATGGTTCTTATAAGAAATAAAGCAATTTATATGTATCGCCACAGGACATTCTTCAAATTGTATACATTTTTAAATGTGGCCTTCAAAGTATACTTAAAAACATAAATAAACTATACATTTATAATCAATGACAAAATCAGAGTGCGCTTGACAAGCGGCGCTGGTGTACAGTTAAGTTTTGCTCATTTTCAGACACAACTATATACATAATTTGATTACAATACGACCGCTTTATTTTTATTTTTGTATAATTTTGTCATAATAAAACTGCTAGAACTGCATTCACAAACACTGACAATAATAAATTGTTCAGTCGAGAGGTAAATAAATATCCAATAAAATGAATGTAAATTATTACGCAATAACAGTTATTGGTATTATATAATGTAAAACTAATATTAAAATGAAATTAGTCATAGCCTGAATTTGGATATATATTATATTTCAGTACTCATATAGCGATGTCATTACGCTTATTTTATTTTTAAAATGTTGAATGCTTATATTTGGTTAATAGTGTAATTTTTTAGAATAAGTACATTTATACAATAATAATACATTAAATTTGATATGTTTGTATTATTTTTGCAATTTTACCAAGATGTTTAGGTAGGGTTTTGGAAACGATCCATCAAATTGTGTGTATTTTTGTGACTAATGTCATTTAGTGTACATTTTTTTTAGAATACCCGTGTTCTTAATGCTAAGATTGTTGTACATATTTGAACAAATTTTCATGATTTTAATAGCTATTCATAAAATTATGACAACATATCAATTAACAAAGTCTGCACCCGCAGACACAGCTCCCCCCCCCCGCTATTTTTTTAATATTAAATATTAATTGTTTTATTACCTACTTGCATGGCTTAAGTATTTATACTTTTGACTATGCCCCCCCCCCGGATTATATTTTAGCGAGCGCCCTTGTCAATTAATTTGTTAATTATATTTAAAACGTTTTAATTAATCTGCTAATATAAAAAGCGAGTAAATATGTTCGTTAAATGTTGGTATCTAGATACATAACAATATAAGTAGCCAGGTAGATACCAATAGAAAATGGCAATTAGCGCAAAAAAATCTCCAATTTTTTTTTGCTCAAAAGCCATAAAATAATTTAGAACTTCTTACGATCCAAAGCATTATAATATGTAACTAAGTAAGTAATAAACGTATTTACGTTTTTTAGTTTTATAGAAAATAAAAAATGTAATGAATGCCTATGATAAATAAATGTAGAATTTGAACGGATAATTATACGGCACGCTGTTGTTTAAAGTAATTTTAATTTAGTGTAGGTATTTTTTCAAACTTAAAAAAAATTATAAGAATATACGTAGTTTTCTTTACTATATGTACCTATATTATAAACTTCATAAAAATAATAATAAATAAACAAAATTAATTAAAAAATTAAAATTAAAAAGTATGAATTATTCATTTTCGAACCAAAAAGTCCGTGACTTATAATTGAATTTAAAATTTTTCAGTAAAATTGATATTTACCATAAAGTTTAAATCTAAATAGGGTCGTCACCGATTTCAGCCAAAATGTACCCTTCCCTTTTCGCCCATTATCAGTAGTCTATCCGGCCAAAACTTGTCGTTTACTTTTCGGCCAGCTCAGTTTTCTTTTAAATTTACCATTTTAACAACGTTACTAAACTTCATTATGATTGTACCCAAAAATGTAATTTTTTTATAAAAATTATTATCCAAAACTTTTTTTAAAAATTAATAAAATCAAATAATTGGCAATAAAATGTTATAATATATTACATTAGTCGAATAAAAATGAATATAATTTACAACTCACTATTGCAGTGTTAGGCCAAACAGCTTCGACAAATTTGTGAATTGCTATCTCAAAGTTTATCATGACTCATTTTATTTTGAAGAATATTGTATACTCAATTTATTTAACAAATTATTTATTTTATGGAAAGTATAATATAGTATAAACATAGGTTTCATAACTTTTGTTTAGTAATAAACAAAATATAATGTGCATTTTAAGTAGATACATGAGTGGTAAAATTAAACTTACATTGAAATGTGAAGACTATAAAAATAGTAAAATTTGTCAAACAAAAATTAATTTTTAATTTAACAAAGGTGTTAATAATAAATGTTAAATCGTATGTTCAGTTGTTATAATTGTAAGTTTTGAAGAAAACTGTACTGGCCGAAAAAGGGGCCGCCCGTAACGAAATTTACAAAATAATAAAATAGTATTAAAGTAAATATAATATTGAATTTATATTTTTAACACATACTAAATATGTTTTGTAACCTAAACTAACCTAATCTTAATAATATTGAGTCAAAATGATTTTTTTGTTTATTTAAATAAACATTTAAAAAATAAAAACCTTAGCTAGGGTTTCGCGGGACAATCAAATGTGTTCCACCAGATGTATATGTGATTAGTGATTATTGAGAAAATTATTTTATATTATATTTGGGTTATTTATATTATTAAAAATTATTATTTCAAATTATTTAAAAATAGGACCAGGGAGTTCCACAAAACACAAACTATTCTGAAGGGTGGTCGTTCAAGTTTGGGAACCACTGCATTAGAGTACCTATATAAAAACTGTTAACAACTCTAGTGTATATAATTTAATATAGAATTATTTTTTCTTACATAAAGTATTAAACTGTACATTATACAGGTTTGATTGTTTTGGTATTATGAAAATAAATAAATATTATGTTGAGACTTAGGTTGAAGGTCCAAGCCCAGTGCTTATCCCATTTATTATGGAATATGGTATTTTGTATTGTTATATTAAAATATTACACAATTTTTTGTAAATTGTCACTACTCATTAGTCAAACTTCGAGAGGCATTTTTACAATTTTATTGTTTTGTTTTTTTGTATTGAATTTTTATAATTAAGTAATAAAACCAAACTATATAAACTACAATACGTCTATAATACATCTATATAAATTGTATTAACATTAAAAATAATCACAATATTTTTTTAAAGCTAAATTATTGGAAGTCCTTGAAAATAAGTAGAAAAAATATGCATAAATAGCATATAGATATCACCATGATTTTTAAAAAGCAATAAATCACTTTCAAAGTTTCAAATAAAATCTCATTTAATAAATATTCAAACATAAAATATACATTTAAAAACCATTCTAAAACTTTATGTGTTCTTAATTACAATTTTAAAATTTAAAGCTTAAAATATTCTACTTAAAAATTATAAATAATAAAAATCATGATAACTTTATAGTTAAAAATATTATTTTATAACTTAAAAATAATTAATTTTTTTTTTCTATGCTAGAATGCTAATTCTTTATAAAAATCTTAAAATAGATCAAATAAGTCATGTATACATGCTGTTCAATGTTGCATGTTGCTGTATGAAAGATGTTAAACGCAATCGAATAAAAATAAAAGAATAAAAGATAAACAACAAAAAAAGTTAGACATAGTTTATACATGAAACTATGAAAGTAGGTCATTGTTTTGGTACCTTCAGAATTAATCCAATTATATTCCCAAAGACGAATTACGTATTGAATATAAATCGTTTTAATTTAATATTAATAATTAATAAATCATAAATATAACTTTTACAATTAAATATTAATAATATCATGTATATTGTACATAATACATAAATATATACTGAATAATTCGCCAAACATGATCTCCCCTTTTATCTTCAATAAGCTAATTATTCAAAATCTGATTGAGTGTATTTTAAAATTCTTTAAAGAGTATCCTTTGAAAATACAAGCTTCTGTCTCTCAAAAGAGAACCCATTTGCTACTGTAAATTATATAACCGATAGTTTTTTTGAAAATTTTGACATATCAAACTCAGTATTAGAATGAGTAATCTTTTAGTTATTAAACTCTAAATTCTAAGGATAATAGGTCTAAATTATGATAATGAATTTAATAAAAAATATAAATCCATATCAATCAATATATTATATAAATATTGTAAAAATGGTTCAAGTCAAATCAATTTTAAATGCAAGGTTATATGTATTTTATATTTAAGTAAAATTATATTTAATTAGGTACATCGACATTTAGAAAAAACTAAGGATTTTATAGGGTTTTTATTTGAAAAATAAAAATGTGTAACGTCACAGGACACTCCTAATAGAAGTGACAGTTATATATTGTTGATAACTACGTCTACCTCAGAACAAGTCAATATTGTAGACGTTTAGTTATACAATGTTTAATGTTTATACCTATTTCTTAGTTCAAAGTGAGTTTTTAAGCACGTAAATACTCAAATAGTCAAAATGAATACATAAATATGGCCCACTTCCTTTAAGTCCCTTATTTTATAAGGCTTTGTTGATCATAGTAATAGTATTAGTTCTTATAGCCCCTATCTACTTTTTTTAGACTGTAAATAAGTTTAGAACATTTCATATGAAATCACTTTAATCTTTATATTGTAAATAATATATATTTTTAATTCCCTGTAAGCTCCAGTATTATACTTGACAAATCTCCCTAAATAACAATAAAAAATTCTATTTAAACACGTTTTTCGAATGCGATAATTGTCGTATTAAATATTTAAAACAAAAAACACCACTAATAATGTACCAATATGATGTATCAATTTATACTTATCTATTTATATTACAAAAACAAAATTGTAGATATTCTTTCATGATAACCCTTGTGTTAATATAACTATACATCATTATTGATCATTATTGAAATATGAAATTAATATTTTAAAAAGTCATTTATTATAAAATGTCTATGGGAAAAAGCAAGTAAGTAAAATAATTTAAAATATTATTTACAATAGGTTAGAAAATATATAATTATTCCGATAAAAATAATAATAGATCGAAATTAAATGAAAGTATCTCAAGTCAACATAATATAGTGTTATAGTACATTCTGCACGCAAGTTGTTGTTTTAATAAAAAAAAATATTTGATATGCCAAATGGGCGTGTTGAGAAGTAACCACTCTCCAGAGCATCGGCTGTTACTATACAGAGGGGGAAGACGGACGTTCTAAGTTCCCGAAATAATTTTGTTACGAACCACTCGGTTGGGTTCGTGTTACGTCGAACCTTTTATAGACACCACCCAGTTGACTCAGAAAACCCCTACCCCACTCTATTCTGATGGGTCCCATAACACCTATATGCTGGCGCTACTCCAGGGAAAATGCGGTAGTTCTTTAAATCCGATCCAAGATAAAATACCTATGTAAATTAATTATTTTTTTTTAACAAAAACGAAAAAATATTCATGTATTAAGTAAAAATTCTAAATAATATATTTTACGCATAAATAGTCATTTAACGAACCATATTAAAATATATTACGTTCTATATTATATTATAGCACATCATTAAAGTTGATCGGGTCATAATATTGTATAGTACCTACTCATATAAACCATGTAAATATCAATAATGTAACTGCATCTTGCGTTACTCCCAAGTAGACACTGATACCTTATGTCATCAAGCAAAATGTATAAATATACTAATATCCCATGTTATCCCGCGACCGTTGCACGGCGTTTCAGCGAATATTTCAACGCCTACGAGGTCCACCGAGCCAGATTAGGCCCTTTGCGCCCCACTCCGTTCTATTTCTAGAGATGACAATACTGAGCTGCCGTGTGTAGTGGACCCGTTTCAATATTTCAGGAATTCGTTATGATTATCCTGTTTATTTTTAACAGTCGTATCGATTTGTTTTTTCGTGTAGTTGGAATATTTATGTTTATTCTTTTATAATTCTAAAAAAACACAATATGATAAAACTGTTATTTTAATTTCCAGTAACCCGACGCCAGTGAAATAGAACTTTTAATTTAAAAGGCTTTTTTTTATACTATAATACATTATAAATCTGTCAAGCGATATTGGGACTATGCAAAAATTCGTAGGATATATCTCTATTTGAAAAACAATATGAGTAGGAAACGTAATAGATAATCAATAATTAATTTCGATAGTTAAATTCAATAATAGTTTACTATCTTTAAAACTTTTGAAGCCAAAATCTACTAATAACTTTTTTAACTGGAATACTTCATTCAAAATTAAGTTTTATTCGTAAAATAGACAATATAATTGTATAGGATTAATAATACTCAAGCATTTACAATATCCAGAATGTACCTATCACTACAGTTCTCCCCGTTAATACATTTCATATCAATACATTTAAAAAATCAACATAGTTTAAAAGATCAATTTAAATTTTTTTTTATTATTTAGAATAAAGTAGTATAAGCACTTAAAAACTTAAAATAAATCGATCTTTAGGACTATTTATAAATATAATTTAATTTATAAAAAGCAAATTATTAATTTCTATAAAATATTCATATAATTTTGTAAGTTTTAAAGTATAATGCATAACATATAAATATGTATGTGCACGAGAGAATAAAATAAAACAGAATATGTTGTAAACAGAACATAATATACAAGACCTGCACAAATGGCAGGTGGTAAGTTTAGGGACAACAAGATGAGCACGTTATGTAACAACTAATTTATTATCCTTTTACAATCTAATCAGGTAAATTTTTTGGTAATATTCAAACTGAAAATATAAAATTGGTTGAACCAACTTAAGAATCTTTTGTTAACATGAATAATGATTGTTCTAAAGTTGAACATTAAATCTGAATTCAAAATTACTAGACCACACGTGGATGAGACATTCTTAATTTTTATAATCTGTCATCTTGACAAGAATTATACTTAGTTAATGTTGTCAATAATAATAATCATATAATTTTTATAATAAAAATTATTCAGAAATAACAGTTTCCCTGTCATTAACTATGTAAATTTTTGAGTTTCAAATTGTTTATGAAGAACTAAAGACATGTTAAAAAAAACTTCATAATAAATCATGAAAACTAGGTCAACCCTCTAAAATTTCTAAGAGGTCTTTATATTATATTTAACTTTACAATATTTAAATATTTTAAGAAACTTACTCTTATTTTAATGCAATACAGAAAACAATAGGTAAAATAAATGTAAAAAAAAAATATACATAATAGTTTTTAAATGCTTGCTTACAATGTGTTAAATTTACTCATAAGTACACATGAATTAAATAATAGTCTTAAGAGTTTTTAAAACAACATTTTTTTTCTAAACTTAAATTTGATATTTTTCTCTTTAATAAAAACGTATCAAAGTGGATGGATCAAAATGGACCTAATAAAATAACATGATAATAGATAATAAAACATATTTCGAGTTTTCAAAAATTACTTCGTTAAATATAGTAGTAGAGTAATGTGTTTATATTTCAGTCTATTATTTACTCCATAAAACATATTTGAAATTGTTTATGAAAAGTCGGACTCTATTAAGCCAATATGTACTTGAACAAAATTAATATTAGTACTAAAATATACTAAATATACTTAAAATATTAATTAACAATTGTTATTTAAAACAAGAATAATAAATAAAAAATTTTTCCAAAAATAAAAATCGTATGCTTATTTATAATTTTCAAAAAAAAAAATGTTTAACACTAAAACATCTTACTGAGCATTGTTAATTATACATATCTTACTACAATGGTTTATTATTTAAAATGCATTGCTTTGTATTATAGTAACTATTACTTAATCAACATTTTTTTCTATTTTTATTATATAAGATATTGAATAATAATTTATGAATTTAAAATTAAATTAAGTTTACTATTTTCTCTTATAAATTCTATTGTAACCTTTTATATCCTATTAATAGCCTTATATTCTAATTCAGTCTTATTTTAAATGTCGAAAAATAAATATTTATATAATCAATAATTGACTGCATAGTGCATACCTATACATCAAGAACCAAGGACCGAAGATATACCTATATAACTATATGTGGCACATAGTGATGTAAACTATTTTCATGATGCTAATTATTTGAAATTTCAAAAATAAAATAAATTAATTTTTGATAGAAATTGTTTAAATAAGCAAATTATTGATAATATTGATAATATTGATAATATTGATAATATTCAATATAGTAACTGTTATAAGCATGATTGATTCTTTTTCGGTAATTAAAGGCCAATACAATTTTAACTATTCCTTTCAAGGACACAAAACGCCGACCTCAAATGTTCAAGTTCGTTACTCTCCAGCCCTCGAAGTAAACAACGATTATGTGGAGGGAGTAGCTTGTGAGTGGGCGTCAAAACGGGGGCTAGTACTAGTCAGACGCTCAGCCTTCAGTTAAGTACGACAGCTCAGCTCGGTCCGTCCTCAGCGCTTGGGTAGTCTAAAAATAGTCACATTTTTCTAGTTTCTACCTTAAGTGCGATTTCAAAGTTCTAGTGATACTGAAAAAAATAAGAAGTTCGTTTTAATTAGTGCAGACATGTCTTCATCCAAGACAACCAAGACTTACAGTTACCGCTCTGTAGGAGGCGGAAATGCTGACATAAATATCGACTATTCCCATGACCTCAGCGCTTTATCTCGGCTTGAAGTAAGTACATTTTGAATAACTTGTATACTAAAAACTATTATAGAGTTATGAAATATCCAATTATAATTTTCCAAAATCAAAACTCACAATGTTTAGGTACCATAAAAATAGAATACATCACATTTTCCAGGTATATATTAATCATCTTCAGCTGCCAGAAGAAGAACGAATGTTGTACATAATAGTCAAATGAGACTATTAAATGTTTTATTCACAGATTTGAGAAACGCGGAATAGAGATTAATAGCTTTTTAGAGGTAGGTGAAGAGAGGTTTCTTCTTCTTGACAGTCTGAAGGAAGCACGGTGTGACGCCGCCCACCCTCCTTAGCCCTTACAATATAATAAACGATTAAATATACTGAATGTTTTGATTTGATTAACCAAATCCTGTGTTTGTTTTTCCCTTTAGGATAAGATCAGACTTCTGCAAGAAGACTTAGAATCGGAACGCGAACTCCGACAACGTGTAAGTACATAATGTGGCATTGATAGAGCTGAGTGTCATAAACTATTTAACCATTAAAAAGATTTAATTTTAATGATAATTATTTATTGTGTATTTATGTTAAATTACATTTTTTAATACTTAAATTGAAAATAATGTTTTTATTTTTTTGTGTACAAGATAAATTATAATAACTAGCAGAAAACAATTTTACTAAAAATGTATGATAATGTTAGTACTAAAATATTAAATTAAGCTTATAAACGAACATTGTTTAAAATATTTAGAGATCTACTACTTATATATTGCGTTAAACTATAAAAAATATTTTAAATACATAAAAAATTTTCAAAAAATAACTGATTGATAAAACTTTGACTAATTAATCAAAGTTCACATTTTCTGTAATCTTAGGTTTTTCAGATTTCACGATTTTTGTTGTTATTTAAAATTATTGAGGGACACAGTTTCGATTTTGCTATAGTTACCAATCGTAATTGGATCCAAAAATATGTGTAATCCCTAAGAGTAAAATACATGCATTCCTTTAAATAAGTCAACACTATGTTATAAATAACAGCAGGACAGCTTAATTACCATAGTCAACGGCGGCAGGGTGAAGAAGTACTTTTCTTTATAGTTGCCAGAATTATGAGACAGTTCAAATCTATTTTCCCACCGTCCGCCATGGCAAATGACCAAGTATAAAAATGCTGAGAAATATTAACAGATCTTCGAATTCTGGCAACAGTAATTATATAATATACGCTCAAGCCACCGTGAAATGCCTAAATATTACTTTACACGCTATTCTAAAAAAAAAAAAAACAATCTAATTATAAATCTAATTAATGCTTTTAAGCATAGTAATTTCAATAATATTATTATTGAAATCGATATTCAATACACCTAACATAAACCGTAGCCGTATGTACCTTATTTAAAAGAATATTTGCAATGTTAACTAGATTTTATTTCAACAATTAGTTGACAAACATTAATCGTCAATAAATGAAGTCTAAAAATCTATACCCTCCATAAAATTTGTTGGACTAAATTAAACATACTAATCAATAAATCTGCCACTTGATTTTGCTTGATTTCGCTTGATCCGTATTTATATAATATTATATATATATATGTGTATGTGTGTGTGTATGTGTGTGTGTGTGTGTGTGTGTGTGTGTGTGTGTGTGCGTGTGCGTGTATGTATATCAATAGATTATATATCTCTATCCTATTTATCCAAAATAAGCAGCGACTTCTGTTTACTGAGTATGATATATTATTTAACATAACAAAACACTTTAAAAATTGTTAAAAATCCAAATTGGTTATCATCAAAACTTAAATTAGTTATGAAATATTTTTACTACAATAATAATATTACTAGAAAGAGCAAAGTTATCATAATAGTTAGATTTAAAGAATACTTGTTTAAATCCTATCAATATACTTACAATTTATAGTAATTATAAAATAACATTTTATATAATCATAGTGTACACTCTACTTTAAAAAACAATAATTAATAAATAACGAAAATCGAATTTTTTCGGTATTAACTATAATCATTATTTAAATAGGTGTAATATTGGCCATTGGGTATATGTATAAAATATTATTGAATACTTGTATAGTATTATATATTTATTGCCATTGTTTATGATTCTCAGTCAATTATCATTTATACTTTATAAAATACTAAAATAAGTTTAAATTAGTATTAAAATATTAAAATAATAAATTTAATTTTAATAATATTCTTAAAAAATAATAATAATAAAAATATAGTTATAAATAAGGTAACAAAATAAAGTTTAAAAATATATTTACTCAAATCTTCTTAATAAAATACAATGATTTTGATTTATATAGTGAATTGATGTTTTACTTGATATTTAACTTAAATATATTTTCTTTGATAATTTTCTATGAAATGTCATTATTTTGACAAGAAGTAAACCTCTATATTTACTTTAACCGTTCAGATTGAATATAAATCTTATTTACCGTTACTACGAATACAATAATTTCTATAATTATTTATACATTTTTAACCTACCCAAGTACCTAACTGCAATCAAATATTATTATTAATAATCATAATAGTAAACAGTAGGAATTTTTTGCTTGAATAATAAAAATATATTCTCTACTCTGTGTTTGGCGTACTTACAACTCCTAAATAATACATAACTATATTAAGTAGGCAATTTATTTCACACTTTTAGTATATTATAAAATGACTAATCGTTATAATAGATATGCCCTCTATAATCTATATACTAAATAATATAGATTGGTGATGAAAAATGGTATAAAATTGACTAAAACAATAATAATTACAATGCATAAGTTTATAAGTATTATTACAAGTATTATTGTAAACATTCTTTTAGATACGTGTAGTAAATATATTGATAGCTTATCAATGGAATTTATTCAAAATTATTGATTTACAAAAGAAAAATGTTATTATTTTAAACCTTTAATTTAAATGAAAGACTAAACCAGTCCCTGTTAATAAAATGTTTATCACTATATTCATGTTTTTATAATTTATACTATACTTTAGCTTCTAGATTATTATGTAAATATATATTGTATCCGTCCCGTTTCAAAATAATAACATATAAATAGTGATAAATGTGTATAGGTACTATTTTATGTTAAAAAAATATTTTAACGACAACGCGCCAAATTAAAAAAGTAAAAATAAATTAACGTTTCACTTTTTTTTGTAAGAACTTAAATTAATCTTTTAGATACGGCGGTAATGCAAAATATTGTATGATATGTTGAATAAATATTATTTTAAACAGAAAATGTTACACATGCATAAAAGTTGTAGAACATAGAACTAATTTTAAAATTCCTCATAATATTTTTAATAATAATATAATATACTATACATTTTTTTATTTTCTCAAAAATATGCATAATATTTAATTTTTTATACACAATGATATTTTTGAATGTTAATAATTTAAAATTTAACTGCACGCTACCATACACTTTACAGTAAAAATAATAACTCATAAATATTATTTAATATTATTATAATGTTTAAACAATTTCCAAAATCACTATTGCTTTTTTTTTTTATTCGTAGCAAGTTAAATTTCTTTGGCACAGAGCTTTGGAAAGGTACTCTAAAAATAAGTATAAAGAAAGTGATGCTATGCCGAACGGGACGAATGAAGTGTGAACGACCACTAAGCTGACCATCTAGTTATATTTTTATAAACGGAATTTAGCCTGGTTTCATTGACATGTGTCAATCGACACGTTTGATTCACCTAACCTAACTTAAATGTTTATTTTAGAATTTTGGCGAGTACCTACCTGAAATATATTATAAATGAAAACCAAGTATCCTAACTAAATAAATCATTGCTGATAACAACCTAATACAAAACTAAACATATTATTGATTCTATTTATTATAATAATATATGATATTAATATTATTTATTCAGATTGAAAGAGAAAAAGCTGATGTGAGTGTGCAATTAATATCTCTCACTGAACGTTTGGAAGAAGCTGAAGGCGGAGCCGAAAGTCAAGTAATTTATAATATTATATGAGAATAAAATTCTTGTAAATTTTTAACAATTGTTATTTTTGTATGGTTATGTATAAACAGTTTGAAATCAATAAGAAACGTGACACAGAACTCACCAAGCTCCGTAAACTATTGGAAGATGTCCACATTGAATCTGAAGAAACAGCTCATCTTTTGCGTAAAAAGCATCAAGAAGTCGTCGCTGACTTCCAAGAACAATTGGATCAACTTGCCAAAGCAAAAGCTAGGTAAATAAAACCTAAATATGCCTAACATATTATTATATTTATTATATTTTTCGCATTTATTGTATTTGTGTATTACATAAATATTTTTCATTTCCAGGACCGAAAAAGAAAAGGCTAAATTCCAACAAGAAGTTTACGAACTATTGGCACAAATTGAAAATGCTAACAAAGATAAAGTAATAATCCAAAATTAAAATTAAAACAAATCAATCATATATTTTTATCGTTTAATATTATTCCAGTACACATCGATCAAGACAATTGAAAAATTAGAGATCACTATTCATGAACTTAACATCCGTATTGAAGAAATTACAAGATCTGTTACAGAAATCACTTCGATTAAGACCCGTTTGTCAATGGTTAGAAAAAATCACCAATCATAATTTTTTTGCAAAACTAAAATACTATTATGATTTTAGGAAAATATTGAATTAGTTAAAGAAGTTCAAGATTTAAAAGTATCAATTGAGAACAGCTCATATCTTAAGTCTCAAATTGCTGGACAATTAGAAGACGCTCGCAGAAGACTAGAAGAAGATGAAAGAGTATGGACACACATTTAATATTTAAATGTTTTAAAAAAATTTACTCATTATAATATTATTACAGAGACGCTCACTTTTAGAATCCAACTTACATTCAGTAGAAGTTGAATTGGAATCAGTAAGAGTTCAACTGGAAGAAGAATCTGAGGCTCGTTTAGACCTCGAGAGACAATTAATCAAGGCTAATGGTGAATCTCAAGCATGGAAATCAAAATACGATTCTGAAGCAAGCGCTAGGGCCGAGGAAGTTGAAGAGCTACGGTAATTAAAATTTAAAACAATTATTATAAGTAATCATAAATAAGCTTTTTGGTTAATTTTTTTCTAGTCGTAAATACTCTGCACGTATCCAAGAACAAGAGGAACACATCGAAACCCTTTTGGTTAAAGTCAACAACTTGGAAAAACAGAAATCTAGGCTCCAGAGTGAAGTTGAAGTTCTCATTATTGATTTGGAAAAGGTTTTTTTATTTGTTTATTATAAATTTAAATAGTTTGCTTAAATAAAATAATAACTGTATGTTGTGTACTTAGGCTAACAACACTGCAAGAGATTTACAAAAACGTGTGGAGCATTTGGAAAGAGTTAACATTGACTTGAAGACTCGTCTTGATGAAACCACTGCATTGTTCGAACAAGGACAACGGGACTTGAGAAACAAACAAAATGAAATTCAAAGATTAACCCACGAATTGGACAAAACCAGAGAACAAAAAGATCAACTTACTCGTGAAAATAAGAAATTGGCTGGTACAGTTATATTATTTTTACAAGATATTTAAATCATAATATAATTAATTTTACAACTAAAAATTTAATTTAGATGATTTGCACGACGCCAAGAACACTATTTCTGAATACAACAGAAGATTACACGAGTTAGAATTAGAACTCAGGCGGTTGGAGAATGAACGCGATGAACTTAGCGCTGCTTATAAAGAAGCTGAAGCTGTATGTATTTTATTTGAGTATTGAATAGTGTGTTTTATAAAAAAAAAATGCAATATTTGTATTTTAGGGAAGAAAAGCTGAGGAAGGTAGATCTTTCCGATTGTCTGCTGAACTTACTCAATTCAGACATGAAGCTGAAAAGCGTTTAGCTGAAAAAGATGAAGAAATTGAGTCTATTCGGTAAGATTTTTGAACTTAAATATTATAAATTAAATGGCTAGTGAGTTTATAAAAATAACCAAAACAATAACAATAATTTTTAAATTATAAAATATTTAAAGTTCAGACAAATAATAGCTTTATAATGCATAAAATAATAAGATACATATATATCGTATAAATATATAATAATTTTTAATATAACTATTATATGTATATATATATATATATATATATAAATTATCAATTAATTTTCAAGTATAAATATTGTAAAATTAAAGAATGAATCATAAAATAAGTGTATAGATCATTTCAACATTAATTTGTTTGATAATTATCTACCTAACAAAAATAAATATTATTAAAAATAATTTACTAATATAAGTATTTAATAAATAAATTCTAAATAAATTCTTATATAGTTTCTTATATATAATTTTTTATTGAGTTCATAAAATATTTAAATCCATAATCCATTATATTGTCTAAAAACGATACTTATCTGTAAATAACATTCATTTTTGCAACTGCAAAAGGTTTTGACGCAAATTAAACTTTAAATCAAACTAGTCATTGTTATACATAATAAAGTTTTTATAACTGGAACTTGTAAACAATATTTAAATAATAACATTTCTTTGTTAACAAATAATTTTATTATACCTAATATGTACAGGACATAGGTATTTAAAAACAGTAATAAATAAATTAAAAAAATGTCCAATCCTTATTTTAAACAAAACTATAATTAACTATATTTTTATTACAAAACTATAAAAGATGGGATATTTGTCAAAACTATTCATATTATTTACATGTACCTAACATTTTTTTTTTATTATTATATCCAAAGCAAAGTATTATTTAGAAATAGGTTGAAATTTCAATTTTCAATCATGAACGTTAAGGCACATTTTTGAACAAATAATTGTTTATCTTACTTTAATAAAAACAAAAAATAATAGAAAAAAGTTGGAGTAAAAAAAGATATTTAAACATTGAATTAGACTAACAATTAAATAAATGTTTAATGTTTAATGCATACAGATACAGACAAGTTTAATGGCTGTTCTAATAAAAAAAAAATTTATTGAATTAAATAAACAATTAAAACAATTAACGTGTCAAAATACATACCAATGCATAATTACTGATATAATTAATTAATTAACATTATCAGCATTAGGCATTGCACAATACTGTAATAGATAATAATCTATTCTATTAAATTATATTGGTGAGTTCGACATTTTAGCAGATATCTACTACCAAAATAGTAAATTTAGAAATATATTTAATAATATAATTCCACGACACTTTATCATGAATTGAACAATAACAATTTAATTTATTTTACTTCGGTATAAAAATAATTTAAAGAGAATTTTAATTTTATAGTAATCTGCACTCTAAACAGTCTAAACATATACTTTTGCTATTATTTTTATTATATCCGATTGTACTGCATTAACGCATTATATCATCTGAAATAACAATTAACAAATCATAGGTATATCGATTGACGATTATGTATAGATATGTGACAGCCCTTCAGCTTCATAACATGATAATATGATGTTAAATTTTTGTAATACCCTTAAATTCCTCTTCAGTATAACTAAACATTTTAAGTATAGCTCAGAATCACATTAGTAAATACAAAATAACGTATAAAGCATATGCTGCATACGAATTGAGTCCCTAAGCCCCTGTACAACCTTTTAGGATGAATTGAGTCCGTGTTTTAATTATTAACTAAATTCCGTCAAACTTTTAAAAAAACATCTTCCCATTTTTATAGACTTAACAAATGTTTTAAAAAAAAAACATTAAATATTTTATTATATAATTATGTATAACTATAACATAATATAAATAATTTAAAGTTACTTGTGTAAAATTAACATGTATAAACATTTTTAACCGTTTTTTTTCCAAATTTCGATCGCAATAGACGAATAAAGAATTACGATCGTAATAAAATTGAAGGTACGATTACCGTCCGAATTGCGGTTCATATTTAGCGACTATTTGGTCATTAATTACATTGACAATGATTCCATTTTTCCAATCACCTTTGGGACACTTTCAGCTTTAGACATTAATCTTTGAATACCAAATAATGGAAGTGAAGCTTTCAATTCTAAATTCAAAACTTAAAACCGATCGCCAAATTCCAACATATTTGAAATTTAATAAGTGTTTCAATACCCCTTGATATAGGCTAAAGCACTGCCACTAGATACATACCTAGCCTATCTTTTTTATTTTTTTATTTAGTTTAAATGTTTGTTGATAATTTCTTATGCTCTTTTATCAATCAAATAAATTATGTATCACGTTTAGCCAAAATAGTAATTTACCTAATACTTAAATCGCAATGATCTAATTATAAAATCACCACCACACACATTAATAAATACAAATATAATTCTTTTTTTTTAATGTATAATACCAAGTTTTCATTAATATAAATTTATAATTATTTAATTTAATATTAAGTGACTATACCTATCTAGTAATTATTATATATGTATATATACCTATTTATAAAGTATTGACCTACTTTTCGCCCAACAAAAACACATTTTGGCATTAATTCAAATAATTGAATAACTTCCAAAATTATAATATGAGTCATAAATTTGTTTAATTTTTTATACATTTTTTAATATGTTTCAAAAGCTTGAAAAAATAAAGCAATTTTTTTTAATGCCATTAGATATCTAGTAATTTACCGCTTTAAATTTTTTAATTGAAAATGTAAAATACGTTAAAAATTAATAAAACCCAATTTTTAATAGTACCTATGCTTTGGAAATATAATAATATATAGATACCTATGTTGTGTAGTACTAAAATCTTATACTAATATTGAAGTACGCGTCATAATCGAGTTACAAATATATTTTGATATTATGAAATTACTGTTGTAGAGAATTTTAAAATCTAATTTCATAAACTAAGTACACTTAATCACTAATGTTATACATGTTTAGGGGAAAATAACATATTTTCGTGTAAAGTACTTTTAAAACTGATTTATTAATTCAGAAATAATTAATAATGATTTTTCATAATATGGGCGTTTACCTATCTTGATTGATAAAACAATTTTGCTGTTTTTCTCATATTAAATAAAAACATATGTATTACAATTTTGATAGTATGTTGTTACACGCCAAATTTACTATTCTCCTTTTAAATAACAAATTATCTACAAACATCAAAAAAAAATTTTTCTTATTTGATTTATTTACATTTTTTATTTTACCAACATCATAATATTTGGCTCAAAAATAATTAATTGCCTTTAAGTGACATTGACCTATTTCCCAATTGTGAAATATTTAATTAAACCATCATAATCATATTTATTAAATTTTTCCGTAATTTTCTAGTATAAATCGTATATTATTGTTATAATAAATCTATTTTAAATATATATATATTAATTAAGCTACTGTATATTAATTAAAGTTATTGGTGTAAAATTGATTAAGTACTATATTTTTATTAATTTAATAAATTAAATTAAAACAAATTTTAGTTCTATGTGGCCACCATTTAGATAACTAAATATATCGTGTATACTCTATAAGTAATCATTCAATGTAGACAGCATTAAACTAGGAAGAATGTACAAAAAAAGATCTTAAAGTGTTTTTATTGGAATTTTATTGTGAAAGAATGCTCAATATGCCAATGACGTCTGTATGGGAAAAAAAGAAAGCTAAATAGAAGCTTTTATGTAAATCGACATTGACTGAGACTGAAGACCTTCGATCTGTTTTATAAATATACTTACTCGATCGACATCGCCCAGTATTCATAAAAATAAATCAGTTATTATTGACGATCAGTAGTGAGCGTAACCCATCCCTAGATTAACGTTGTATTCGTGTTCAATCTTCATAAAAAATGTCCAAGAACTTCCGGGGTAGATCTGCTAAAAGCATCGAAGCTACATTGCTGAGAAATGCACACAAGAATATTGCTGAAGATTTAATATTATCAAAGGTATCGACAAGAGAAAACTACAGAGGTGAAATGAAAATTAAGAAAAAAACCATTTTTGATTTAACCCATACATATAACTCTTTGGACGAGACCAAAATGCTACAACCCCTAACCGAAATCTCAAATGAACTCCGGAAGTTCGAGGCTAAAAGTTCTAATTATTTTGAAGACGGAAGGTATTAATACAAAAAACGGAAATTCGATTTATTTTTACTGTTGTATATTTTTTTTAATTTTAATTGTATTAATGATGTATTTGAATATTTATTTTCAGCAAGCAAACAAGCATCGAAATTGAACAATTGAATGCTCGCGTGGTTGAAGCAGAGACAAAATTGAAGACCGAAGTAACAAGAATTAAGAAGAAGATGCATATTCAGATAACTGAATTGGAAATGTCATTAGATGTTGTCAACAAAAACAACATCGAGCTACAAAAAACCATCAAAAAGCAATCTCTCCACTTAACGGTAAAATTTATTTTCGAATAAAATATAAAAACTATATAAGTCGTCACTACTATTCTCACTGTTAATTTAAAGTAATAATTACATAGTGATTGCAAGAAGAAGCACTTGAACCAAGTTTTATGATTCGATATTTTATATAAAAATACATTGATTCGAGCGCAATATTTATACCAATCCAGAGCCATATTTGGGGAGTGGCTCGAGTGGGTAATTGCCCGGTACACTACTTTTTAGGAATGCCAAAAAAATAGTAAAAAAATAAGATAAAAATTAAATAATGCATAGTAATTTTTTTTTTTTTTTTGAGTTGTTTTATAAACCGTGTTTGATAATTTCAAAATTATCTTTCATACGCACTAAATATTAAATATTTTATATTTTTATATTTACTTAAATATTTTACTAAATGCTATTTTATCACAGTATTATATTAGTCAGAGATGAATAGAAAATAAGTATATTTTTAGTTCTAGTAGTGAGCAATTTTTTGATGACAAGTCAATGTGGAAATAAAGCTTAAGGAAACGGTGCTAAAATAGTTGTAGCCTTAGATTCCCAGGTACATTACTAAATATGGCCCTGTAGTAATCAAAATAGTTATATTGATTTTATAGTACAATGCTAGTGTTAAACAAGTTATTTTTCAATTTTACTATTTAATACTTCGCTAATTTCAATATTATAATAATTTTACTTTTAATTGAGATTTTTATATTAATTATTATTTGCATTATTGAATAGGAATTGCAAGCTCACTACGACGAAGGTCAACGCCAGTTGGCTGTTACATTGGATCAATTGGCCATTGCTCAGCGCAAGATCCAATCTCTTACTGGAGAAATGGAAGAGCTCCGTGGAAACTACGACGCTGTAAGTGTACACAAATTATACTGCAAACCATTTTTAACGTAATTTGTATAATCAAAGTTCAAAACTTTAATTTATATTTATTTTAGACGTTGCGCAACAAACGAGCCATCGAAATTATGTACGAAGAATCGCAAAGCCGGGTAAATGAATTGACCACTATCAACTGTTAACTTGTCGTCATCAAGAGCGAAGATTGAACAAGAATTACACCAATTGGTATCAGACTACGAAGAAGTATCTAAGGAGTTGAGAGTGAGTTTTTTCTAAGTAAAATCCGAATTTTATTGTAATTTTTTACATACTTATATTTATTATCATTAATGTAAAGGTATCAGATGAACGTTACCAACGGGTACAAATTGAATTGAAACACACAGTAGAAGTATTGCACGAAGAACAAGAAAGAGTGATTAAGATCGAAGCTATTAAGAAGTCGTTGGAAATCGAAGTCAAGAACATTTCTGTTCGTCTTGAAGAAGTTGAAGCCAACGCTATTGTGGGTGGCAAACGCATTATTGGCAAGCTAGAAGCCAGAGTAAGTAACATTATGATAGTTTAGTTAATAATTAGTACCAATTAGGTACCAATTTTACTTATGTACAGACAATGACATATTCTTTTCAAACAGATCCGTGACTTGGAATTAGAAATCGACGAAGAAAAACGTCGTCACGCCGAGAGTGTTAAGATTCTGCGCAAGAAGGAACGTTCTCTCAAGGAGCTGGTCATCCAAAGCGAAGAAGATCACAAGAACGTGCAGCTTTTACAAGAAGCTCTAGACAAAGTCAACCAGAAGGTCAACATTTACAAGAGGCAATTACAAGAACAGGTTTGCAATTGTTAAATACATACGTGCCGTGTAGTAAATGTTGCCATTGGCTTGTTTTATTGTTTCATCGTTCCTAAAATATTGTTCGGTTAAACGTCTGCAGGAAGGTATGAGCACCCAGAGCGTAACTCGAGTAAGGCGATTCCAGCGAGAATTGGAAGCTGCCGAAGACAGAGCCGACGCTGCTGAAAGCAATCTATCTTTGATCCGCGCCAAGCACAGGAGCTTCGTGACAACATCACACCCAGGCTCACAAGTGTATGTTGTGCAAGAATCAAGGGCTACAACTACGACTTCAGAACAATATTAATTCATTTAATAACAATTATTTTCTGTTTTTATTAATGTAACATTTATTTTTTTTTTTTAATAATCGACCGAAATAGGCTACACATATTCCACGTGACGCAAATCGTTTTAGCTTTTACCACTCTTCGAAAAACACTTTATCAACAGTTCGGTGTTTGGTATATTCTCAAAATTACCTACTCTAACTAAACACGATCAATTTATCAAAAAATTAAAAATTAAATAAATGTAATACAGAGAAATGAATGCTTTTAAGACATATTTATAACAATCTTCAAGTTGGACAAGCTGGAAAATATCATTACGATCGGTAGACCTATTTTTGGTTATTTATGAATTTCATTCAATATAATATGTATTTCATATGTCTACATCAATAAAATAAATTAATAAATAATTTAAAACAAGTCAATTTATTTTTATTTTAACGTAGGTAACTCCTCTAGTCCTATACGGCTCTACCTATACTATACACTCGTATATAGTTTGATAGGTTATAAGTTATAAGAAGTGTTATAACCAACCTTGATAAGTATTCGAATACCTACTTATATTTGAATATGTTTCAAGTATCTATTTTTAAAATATATTTGACAGATGTATTTTAATTACCTACTTTTTCTTTGTATTCTTATTCTAGAATACTAAATAGGTACCTACCTACTTTTTATTTTTGTTTTTTCGTTTTACCGTTGTATTCTACCATTTCTACTCCAATATGACTAATATTTTCTTATTTAAATATTTTAAATTATGTTTTTAGAAAAAAAAATGTTACAATGATTCGAAAAATATGTATTAAGATGTCGTCAAATAATATATCAGTAAAGCAAACCATGGTAGGCCCCCGTATTTGAAATTGTTGAATTTATTAAATCATTTATATAGGTTTTATTATATATTAACTATTTAATTTTCTAAATAAGGTTAAATATCGTAATTATTCCAAATTAACGAAGAAATATTTTAATATCAAATTTATTGACCTAAAAAAAGTATTTATTTATTTTATATTCAAAAATTGTTTAAAGAAAATATTCGAATACAAATGACACCAGGTACCATTCAAATCTATGTTCTGAGTAGGTAGGTACATTACAAAGCTATGTAAATCTATTAACTTGTAAGATTTAAGAAGATATGATTTATTACATAGGAATCATAGGACAATATACGACAAGTCGATAACACTTACAAATTATTGAATCGTTTGGTCTATATTGTATTAGGTATGTTTAAAATTGTATTTTTTAACTCATTACCTGGTCTGTCTCTGTTTATGATTTGTCTTTCGCCTTTCGTATTATTTATTCTTAAGCATCGTTGACCATCATTACACCGTCAGTATCGCCATTTACAATATCTAAGTATTGTTGTGGATTTCAAATTTATCAGAGGTTTCTGTTAACAAATTATACCTAGTTGTTATTTGGGTGGTGGTGAATTCATAATAGAATTTACTCGAAGATAAAAAAAGTTGAAAATGCAAATTTAAAACGATTTCTCATTAAACAGTTTTAGTTTTCTTATTGTAATCTAAAAAGATCATAGATTAACTAACCTACTTGTATTATCATTTTCTTTACTCAATAATTTTTTCAAAAATATTTGAATTAATTTTGAGTTGTTTATAGATATTTGAAATTATAAAAATTATTTTCACAAGTATCAAATGATTAAATTCTGAAATTTGTCAAAATCACTAACATTCTAAAATTAATTTGTAATTAAAATCTTATAAAATATTCAATTTTTATAAAACTAATTATAAAGCTTGAAAATTTTGTAAAAAATCTCATAAATGGTTTTTACTGGGAAATAGAAATCTATAAAAATGTATGAGCACAGTTTATTTTACACATCTGAACTTTAAATTTGAATTTTGAACAAAATAAGATATTGATATAACAATAACAATTTTAGTTATTTGGTTGTAATTCAACATTATTTGCGAGTACTTGATACTTTATTTTAATGTATATTATTATATTTTATATGCACAATGACATTTTCAAATATTTAAATTAATTTTAAGGTATTATCCATTTATTACAATTATACATACCTTATCACAACAATTTATGGTAAGTCAGTATTTACTCAAAAATTAATGAAAATAATGAATAATATAAATATAAACTACGTACTATAATAAATATTAATATAATAGTGAAATATTTTAACAAAAAATAATTCTACATACCGTATTACTAATTTAAAAATAAATTTATTTAATAGAATTATAAACTTATTAAAAAATAAAAATATATACTTAGTGATATAAACTGACTAACCATCTATTACTATGGAATATCTTCTTTTTTATCTTTAATTATACTCTCATTAACTGGACGGATAATATAGGTACCTATCAAAAGTTATCATTATTTTTTTTTCAATTTGAAAATGTGACATTTTAGTGTCCTAAAGATTTCTTCTCTAAGAACAATGCGACAGAGTAATGATTATGGTAATTTTAGACATGTATAACATGATTTAGGAAGAACATACAAACTATGTATTTTTAGGTATAAGTATAATGAGTACATACTGATGATATAATATTATAATAGTTTATAATACAAACAATTAAATTTTAAATGGATATATTTTAAGTTTTGTTCACCATAGTAATAAAGACAAATTAACTAGTATTTCAAGCAATATTTAACATAAATATAAACATACATTTATTCACAAAACTGTTGCTTTGATCAATTCTAAATGGTATTGAATTAGATACCTATTGCATTAAGTTTATAAAAAAACAACAATAATGTATTCATTTATACATATAATTTATGATTTAAACTTATTACTGATTAGCATTGACTATGTCAACAAATTCTGGTTTTAAAGATGCACCCCCAACCAAAAACCCATCAATATCGCATTCTTTAGCTAATTCTCGACAATTAGATGCTGTCACAGATCCACCATAAATGATGCGTGTAGTTTTGGCAACGGTTTCATTTACTTCATCAGTTAACCATTTTCTCAAAATTCTATGGACATCTTGAGCCTGAAGGAAAATAATATAATTTAAGTATACAATAAAATCATTTTAGAATTGTTCAATAACTTACTTGTTGAGGACTTGCAGTTTTACCAGTACCAATTGCCCAGACTGGTTCATAAGCAATAACTACATTTTGCCAATTGCTTATTTTCTCCTTAATAGCTTGAATTTGCTTAGCTACAACAGCTTCAGTTTGTCCAGCTTCACGTTCTTCAAGAGTTTCACCAATACACGCAACAACAGACAATCCAGACTCAAGAGCATGATTTATTTTTTCAGCCACGAGCTGTTAGAACATTGAAAATAATTTAGTATTAGTATAAGTATTGTATTAATATCAAGGCTTAATCTGAGAGAGAACCTTCCTCATACTTTTGTAAATTTTCAAATCATAAATATTTATTCTAAATTTAATTTTCTATTATAATTTAGGCACAAGAGAATATTAATATAAATATATAAAGAAAGATTAACTGGTATATGTAATTTTATTAAATAGGGTCAAGAGACCCTGGAAAAGTTAAAAGACTGTTTGATTTAAAATAATTAGGAAAAACCTACTAATATAAAATTTATTATTATTATTATGATAATTAACTTTAAATTTGTCTTTTTTTATTTTTTTTTTTTATATTGTTTGAGTTAACAGTTATCAATGTTAATTATTATTTATTAGACTTTGGTCTAAAGCTATTTTTGTTTTAATTTTTAATGATTATAAAATACATAATGTCTGTCCTAAAATAATATTGTAAAAATCATAAGAAAATAAACCAAACATACTTTAGAGTTAGGACTTATGATCATAATAAAGAATCTTATTTTTGTATAAACTGTATTTAATAATCATAAGTAAATAAAACAAACATATTAAAGTTTAGACAATTGTCTAATAATCACATTAACAACTATTAAACAATTAAAAAAATAAAAACAAAATTTGAGAGCATTATAATTGTATAAATATAAATAATACACAAATATACTCTATTCATGTAAAGAAATAACCCAAGTGACAATAATTGTTTATAAAGTAAAGCCACGCCCCTGCACACAAGTTGACAATCAATAATGAACAAAAAACATTAATAAATACATTTTTATAGTAATATATTGTACCTATTGGATTGTGTATAATATATCTTTACAAATTATAAAAGAATTAAGTGCATAACCTACAAAATATGTATGCACATCTTTGTCAATTTTATTTATTAAAAAAAAGTTATTGGTAGATCCATAGAGATAAAAATATACACTTTGTAATATGTATATGAATATAAATCATGAACGAATAAATAAAGCATAAAAAGAATTAACAAGTGATGTGGAAGGAGACCATTAGACATGTTGCACTTTTTACTCTAAATAAGGCATTGATTAGTAACTTATGACATGAAAATAATATGGGAAAGATTCAAGTTTTCTTAAAATAAATATATTTTTTGTGTTTAAGAATAGTATCTACCGAAATTCGGTTTTTACTTATCAGTATAATTCAACATCAATACTCACAGTATCAGACTCATTGAATATCTGCCGACGTTCAGAGTGACCCAAAATCACCCAATCGATACCAATATCTTTTAACATACTAGGGCTTATTTCTCCAGTAAATGCGCCCTTTTCAGTTTTATAACAATTCTGTGCAGCAACATATATGTTACATGGTGCTTTTTCTTTAACAGAATTCAAGTATATGGCTGGTACTCCAATCAAAACCTCTGCAAAAAGAATTTATCGAAGTGTATGGAATCTCAATCTATTGATGTCATGAACTTACCGACATTAGGGTCCAAAGGTCCCTTTACTAAATTGCTGAGTAGTTCATCGGCAACTTTCTTTGAACCATTCATCTTCCAGTTACCTCCAACAAAGAATTTTCGGGACATGATGGCTGTTGAGTAAAACGATCTAGAAGAGAAAAATAGAAAATGACAGTCAATGAGCAATGGATGCTGCAACTCACTGCACGGTAAATGGAAATGAAGTGATTTGCTTAACGACGCCGACCGTCAAATCTATTTTGTGGTCGAATGAAAATTGATGTTGATAGCGGACGTAACTACGTAAGTATTCACATGGGACGTGATAAAAACGTAGGACATACTTATGACCTCTAGTGGGAAGTTAAGGTCAATTATTATTTAACAAGTCAAACTGATAACTTTATGATAAGTTATCATTATTTTGCGTCTTGTTGCTACTTGCAATAGTTGATAACAATATATAACAACAATACAACATAAAAAATAGAATATATATTTAATATAAATAATTTTAAATTTTAAAATTAAAATATAAAGTTTCTATGATTTTGGTAATATATATATTTTTCTACATTGAATGATAATTCAATACATTATTGTCTATTGAAACTAGTATTCTAGTGTCTTAGTATATCAAGTACTATAAATTGTAGTATTTAGTGTTTTTAATTATTTTTGAGTAAGTATATATAGTCGTATAATAATAATAATAATAGGTAATAATAATTATTATTATTATTTGTTGTTAAGAGGAAAATTTACAATAAATAATGAAGGCCTTAGGGCGCAGAGTACATATTTATAGAGTAAATACATATAATATAAAGTCAGAAATTTAGATAATAATCTCAATTAAATATATATTAAATTGAAACACAATTGAACATAAATGTTCAATAAGTATAATAAGTAATTTCTTAGTTCATTAGTTCTTAGTTCTAAGTGTACAAAATACACATACATAGACACACTTTAATAAAATTGCCATCTGGTACTGATTTTTTAATGGTTAACAGGCCTGGCTCATGGGGTAGGCGATATAGGCCCACGACTAGAGCATTTTTCAGAGGCACCATTTAACATTTTTGTAGTATAGAATTGATGTAATATTTACATGTAAGGGGCGATAAAACTCAAGTTTGCCTAAGTGTGTTTAAACATTTGAGCCAGACCTAGTGGTTAAGAGTTGCTTTTTCTCACAAAAGACTACTTAAGAGTAATATTTCAGTAAATTTAATGTTTTACAAGGCATTCTATATATTTTTATTTTACTCTAAAGCAGAATATTTCCTATGCTGTCACTCAAAAATGTATAATCTATATTTTGTTTTCTATTTTATTTAAATTACTTAGGTATGTAAAAAAACTTTTTCAAGAAAATATCTTATTATGTTTAAAAAAAAAGTAATTAATTTATAAAAATACCATGTTACTCTAAAACTTACCTTTTAAAACAACTTGGTATATATGCTGACATTTTGTGGTTTTACATTGAAAATATTAGAAAAAATTGATTTCATCTGTACAGTATTATAGCTGCCGAGTAGTAAAAAAAAAACCATGGATAATCCATTAACATGGTAAAATGTATAAAAATAGCCATAGAACTCATACTCAGAGTATAAGGACTATGAAAATAACAAACACAAATAACAGTGCTGTAAACAGGAAAGCAAAAGAGCTAAGTTGACCCACAAACCATTTTAATAAAGGAATAAAATGTGTATGCATCAATTGACTGCCAACTATGTCAGTTGGAGATACAAATTTGACATTATTCAATAAATATTTGATAAAAAAAATATATATTAATCTATTAACACGTAATAGTTTTTTTTCAGTAGACAAATCGAACATCCATTTTTTATTTTTAATGGTTTAATCTTCAAATAACTCATGGCAAATAATCCTGTAGACGAAACAACTCACAAAGAAGAAAAAAAGTTTGTGTTCAAGGACTCAACTTTTGACGTAAGTAAATTTACTAAAAATATTAATAATTTTGATTAATACGAATTATTGAGCATCATTAAATTAAATGTAATGAATACAATAAGTAAAATGTATATTTTATAACTGTATAAGCTTAAATTTATATAAAAATATTTATAAAATATTGTCAACAACCTTACTAGATAGTTCAGTCTCAATATTTATTATACTATTTGATACTATTATACTATTAGATTCTTTATCATTTATATTAGTTAATACTAAATTTATAAAAGGTATACTTAATGGTTTTAATTGTATCAATAGTATTGCACGTGTTGTAGTTACACAATAGTATAGCAATATTGCACATATACAAGTATTTAATTCATATTTATTTAGAGCTTATTGACCCTTTACCCATATTCTTCAATATAATTTAATTTTTTTCTTTCTAAAAGTAGTTTAGTAAACTATATTATTAAACTACAATAACAATATGTCAATATATATTAAATATGTACTATTATAAACAGTAGAATAGTTTTATAAAAAATAAATAGTAAGTAACTACCGTTTTTACTAATGATTTATTTGTATAGCGAATGAAAAAAAAAAATAGTTTGGTAGAAATCATGGAATCTCAGTCTAATTTTCCCATAAATCCTTAACTATTTAGATAACTCATCAGATTATGTTGACTTACCATCAGCATACCTCCTAGTTTTAGAATTTCTAACGTTTGATTATAGCTACAACTACTGTACAGTTTAATAATTCAATTATATTATATTTTCTATTAATGTTTGTACTAAATTTTTTATTTAAAAAAAATAATTCAATTACAATCTAACGCTCATAACCGCCCTACTGAATTTTTTTTGCCATTTTTCATTCCTAAAGATTTACCTTTGAAAGTGGCACATCTTTTTATAAAGACAAATAGTATGTGGTTTATTTATTAATATTCAATTATGTTAGAAACAAAGTTTTTTAAACTATTTATGAGTATTTAATAATTAATGTTGCAGAGCACCAAAACAATCAATGGAAAAAAAAAATTGTGGCGTTCTTTAAAACAAATAACAGCTCAAGAAAGAAATTTACCCTGGCCTGATAACTCGATTAATTGTAAATAAACCTTATTACTACTTTAAGCAATTATGCCTCATATTTAATTTGTATAATTTCTGTTCACAGATAGCAGTATTTCTGCTCCACCATCATTCAAACCAGCCAAAAAATATTCAGATATTAGTGGATTAATTGTAATAATTAAAAATGTTTATTTATAAATACTCAACTAATCCCTCTTTTTTCTTTTTTAAAAAGGCCAAGTATAAAGATCCCCAAACATCTTTATACTATGCTGGACATGAAGAATTCAGTACTGTAAGAAATCTGCCTAGTGATATTATTACAGGATATTTGACGTTAAGAGGATCATATAATCCTATTGGATAATGTTAAACTTGATTATTAAGACTGATACATAAAATGAATAAATATGTTGGTAACAGTAAAATGTATATTACTATCTTGAATTATTATTAAACAACAATGAACTTTATAAATCAATGTTTATTAATGATTTTACCATCTCTTAATCCTCCTATTCCTGCATAATTACATCACTACTTATATTAGTATAAAAACACACAAAATGTATTATCTTCAAACTTGTGGATCAATTTTGGGTTCATCAAATTTAATTGTTGGGAATTTGGTAGGATCTTCATTTGGTCCAATGTTGTATTGTCTGCCAATCTTCTCTAGATCAGCCTTGTAACCTTTATCAATTGAGGGGTCAAATGTTTTGGAATCAAATTTTCCTTTGTACTCGCGAATTTTATCCAAGAACAATTGTTGGATGGGATCTGAAACGTTGGCCATCAATACCGATGAAGCCGATATGTTGCGGCGAACAAATCGACTGGCCGATCCAGTGGCATTCAATTTTTGTAATAAATTAAATGACAACATGTTAAATCTAAAATATTGGTTATATATTAATACATGCATTTTAAACATACACAAATAACAGAATACTTACTCTGTGAAGTTAAAACTCGTGGTGCAGTTATACAGAAAAGTTTCAAGTTTAAAACTTTGTGAAAAATTTATCGACACATAAAACGATAAAACCTCAAATCATATGTCCAATTACCCCTGTCCTAGTCAGGAATCGTATCTCCAAAACGAATGTCAATTTTTTTTTTTTTTAATGATTAAAGACAGTGTATCCAAAATAAAATTCTTCAGAGTAATTATGTGTATTGATATACATTATTTATTCGGACAACGTATTAAAAATTGATACATAAACAAGATTTTTTCAATACCATTTCTATTTATATTCAATTTTAAATAAAGTTATAAATTCTGAAAAAATATTTTACATTTTTTTCTAAACGTGAAAAATTGTTGTTCTACAATTACGTTGCAGTAAATTCGTGTTTTCTGATAAGCGTGTGGCCATGACAACAATAACAAAGAATGACTGGGTGGTTTTCTTTATTTAAATAGTTAGAAAATAGAATATAAATATTAGATAATAGTAAACACTACAATTTTAAGTTAATTTACATTTTTTTAGAAAATTTTTTTATAAATTTAACATAATGAAGATTACTGTAACAACACACGACGACCACTTGTTTGTACTCGACGTAAGCGAGGACTTAGAACTAATCAATTTCAAGGCACTTTGTGAAGTAGAAACCGGAATTCCATCACAGGAAACTGGGCTTACACACAATGGTCAGCTTTTGGTTGACGATTTTAGTACGATGAAAAACTTGGGTGTTCACGATGGGGATGTTATCATAATTCAAAGAGTTGCAAGTAGCGCTACTGCAATGGATCATTCATTTAGTAGTCCAAGCAATAGTAGGATATATAAAATAAATTTTATTGGACCTTGTATCAGTAATTGGTTTTGTTTTTTAGACATGTTACCACAATTTGACTTTAGCCGTATTCAAGTGCCTGGTTCATCTAATAGCAACACAGACACTAGCAGACAGCATCAAATGCAAGATGCAGAGTATGTTAGGAACTTATTTCTCTCCAGTCCAGAACAATTAGCACTCTTAAAGCAAAATAATCCCAGACTTGCGGATACATTGTCCTCTAACAAAATAGGTTAGTAGCTAGTCACACTTATTTAATATTAAGTACAAAGTCTTATTTATTCACTATTAAAGTAGATAAGTACTAATATTGATGATATGATAGTAAATCAACAATACACAAGACTAGATTGAATTATTATTAAATTAAAAAGCTTAATATCTTATGCTGTCTAACGTATAAATTTAATAAACCTTATGGGCTGTAGAGTATATTCAATATTATTAAAATGTAATAAATGAAATGATTCACTAAGCATACTCGCACCTTTTTTTCTTCAATATTACAGTTATTCAAAATCCGTTTTTAGGTTTTTTATCGGTATACTTTTACACCACATTTCCAAATTATTGAGATTTTTTTGTACTACTTAAGCCTTAAGTCAATTATGCCTTAGGGCATTAAAAAATGCCCTTTAAAAATACAAATTTCTATTTTTCAAATAAGATTTCCCCTTTTCTACTAAATTATTACAGATTTTTCTAAATTAACATAAAAATTCAAATGAGTTTTTGAATTAACTTTGTAAAATTAGGATAATATGTTTATGATATCAACACATTAGTATATTACATTTATAATTTGTAAAAATGGTCCCTTCTTCCCTAGTATAATAAACATAAGTTTCAATATTACATCTATTTTATATTTTTGTAAAATAATTTTTAAAGACTTAAATACTTGGTATACATTTTAATCACTAAAAACTGCTTGCTCAAATGTTTTATAATTAACTTCAACATTATCTACTTAGTAATTTACAATATTAAGGGAAATTTTTCATTTGAGAAACAGAAGTTTAGATTGCCTTAGGACCTTAAGTAATACAAAAAAATTATAAGAATTAGAAAATATTATCTTTGAATATATTTAAACAGACTAAAAATCAAAATTTGAATATATTCATTATTAAAGTAAAAATTAGAATTGAGTATACTTATTTGAATCACTATGAGTATTATTACTATTCACTAATAATATAAATTTCTTTAAAAAAGGATCTTTTAATTAAATTAAAAATCTAGACCATTCATTGTCTAAACATTTCACAATAATTAAAGGGATTTAGCTAAGAACTAATTTCTAAACTCCAATAGTATTTTAAAAATAAAATAGACTATTTCTTTATGTATAGCTGAATAATTAAGATTGATAAAAGTATAGAAATTAAATTGTTAATTTTTTATGTAGAAGAATTTGCAAATGTTATGGCTGAACAAATGGAAGAACGAAAAAAGCGCGAGGACCAAAGAATCAGAATGATGAAAGCTCATCCATTTGATTCTGAAGCACAAAAATTAATAGCAGAAGAAATACGTCAAAAAAACATTGAAGCTAACATGGAAGCAGCTATGGAATATAATCCAGAAATGTTTGGAACAGTTGTCATGCTTTATATAAACTGTAAAGTAGATGGATATCCAGTGAAAGCTTTTATTGATTCAGGAGCTCAGACTACAATAATGTCATCTGCTTGTGCTGAACGATGCAACATCATGCGTTTAGTTGACAGTAGATGGGCTGGGTTAGCTAAAGGTGTTGGTGTACAAAAAATTATTGGCAGGATACATATGGTTCAAGTTGCAATTGAAAATGATTTTTTAACAACCAGTTTTTCTGTTCTTGAAGATCAGCCAATGGACATGCTTCTTGGATTAGATATGCTAAAAAGACATCAAGTAAAGACTCTTTTACAATTAATAAACATTTCCTTTTATGAACATTTTTTAATCATAATTCTTATCAAAAGAATATCAATTCATTACATTCTCCCTGTTCTTCGTTTTAGTTCCTTTTTATAAAAATACACATAAGACATAACAAATCTGTATTCATGAGAACACTTTTTATAGTTGTAGCTTCAATATTACTAATTACTAATTAGTGTCAATAGACCTGTTATCAAACTTAAAGGTTACATTAATAATATTATCTTATCTTAGGCACTTAGTAGATTTTTAATTTATATTTCAATCTTAAATTGAATAATAGTTGTGATACTTTACAATTTTAAAATATTTATAACTTGTTTTAAAATATAATTATCAGTAGAAGCCTACAATATGCCCCAAATAATATTATTATCATTAAATTAAATACTAGTATTAGTACCTAACTAATATTATAGTTAACACAAAATTAATCCTTTTGTATTAAAATTTGCTATGTTATACATTTGTAAAATAGAAACAACATAATATGTTGATTCAGCATTTTGTATACTGATTATGTCTTTTTATTTGCTTTTATTTTTTCCTATATTTAAAAAAGAAAATTGTACATGGTAAAATACTAAATCAATGTCATTGACAAAAATGCTAAATGTCTAAAGATTATAAGATTTATATGTTTATTTATTTATTTAAATTAATAGTGTTGCATAGACCTGGAACATAACGTTTTAAAAATTGGAACAACAGGGACTGAAACACCATTTTTACCTGAAAATGAGTTGCCAGACTGTGGTCGTTTAACTACATCCAGTGATCATGATGGAACTAAAAATGAAGATAAAGAACTAAGAAAAGCTATAGATGAAAGCAAAAAAACACAACAAAGTAGTGGTAAATTTTCACAAATATTTTTAAATAAACATAATCTCTCTTAATTTCTTTAAGATAAAGTATTTTTATATTATTATTAAAATTAATTAGACAAGAGAAGACGTGATGCCTACTTTGTCCAAATTACACATTTCCCATTACTTCCAGGTATCTTTTTTTTCCGATCTATATTTGTTAGTAGTTTCTTTATTTTTTATGTATTAAATATTTAATTTTGTTATTGTAAAAAGCTATTTAATACAATCAAATTTTTAGTTATTTATTTTATTTTGTTTTAATAATTTTTATAGGTACCAGTAAATCTAGTCAATCTTTTAAAGAAACTGATATTACAGAACTGATCAACTTAGGATTTTCTAGGGAGCAGGTAAATAAAAATAAAAATTGAACATAATAATATCCAGAATGATGTCTAAAGTTAAATACTTTTTATTATAAGCTCTATCAAAAATAATCACTACATGGCACAAGATACTTAAGGATCACTTTTTGTGTTTCTGACTTAAGTTATAGTAGTCTTCTGTATTGAGTGTTTTAACTAACATTCTTAAGAAAAAATAACTGTAAATAAATGATAAAATAGAATAATTGTATAGATCTGTAGACTATTCAATAAATTCAATTAGTCATGATTGTCCAAACAAACCTATATAGTTCACACATTATTATAAATTGGTACATTTGTTTGAAAGGTATCTTTTCAAATCTATCATTTTAAAGAATATTGTAATTCAATTAAACTATAATGTTACTTAACCTAATGATAATAATGTTATGAAACACATAGTTATACTGAAAATAATTAAATTTATATAATTATAATGCATTATTTTCTTTTTTTTTAGGTTATTCAAGAACTAAAAAGATTTAATGGAAATAAAAACGAAGCTATGGCTTCCTTATTTGCAAAAATATTAAAATTTTGACAGTTGTCAGAAGTTTTTAACAATATTAATATAAAATATTCTTCCTCTTCGAGACTGTTTCTATTTTTCAGTCAATATTAGTTTTAATTTTTCAAATTTGTATTTCATTATTTTTATAATTTTTTGGCTGAATTTATGTATCTATTGTTTTTAATTAATTAATTTAACAATAACTTTTTTAAATGAAACTTATAAATACCTTAAGTAAATGTATATTTTTAATTACATTTTGTTTCTATATATAAAGTGATGTTAACCATTTAAAATATTAATAAAATCATTTAAATAAAAGGTATTTATGAGTTTCTAAAAAAATTCCTCTCTAGTAATTTTTCTCCTTGGTAAAATGTTAACTTCTTTTCATTTAGAGACTGTATTTTCAATATAATGACTTATTGTCTATTTTTTACACAATTATATAGCATTAAAGGTGTTAAGTTTTCATTCGGTTTATGTAGTCTTATATTAAAAGTAAATAATAATAAATAAATAAGGTTTGGGATTATTAACCACAAAGCTAAAATAATATATTTCAATATTTGTAGTTTTTGCATTACCTAAAATATTGTGTTCAAAACAAATGCATGATTGTATAAAATAAAAATAATTTAAAAATCAATCTTTGTTATAATTATTTTGCATACCTATTTAGTACTCCTTTAGTTCTCAATCCTTTTATTATAGTAGTGATGTTAAACAATTCAATCATCAAATAATTTAAAAATTAATTTTAACAATAAAATTGGTTAATGATAATAAATAAAATTATTAATGATTACATTTATGTATATATAATGTATATTTACATTATATCTTGTAAATCAGAGAAAAATGTTAAAAGACTTTTTTAATAATAATCAAAAAATTATACAATAGTCAACAGCTATGCATTTTTTTTAAACTATTGATAGATGTACATTATCTAAAGCTGCAGTCACTTTCTCTTTGTCATCTAATTGTGTACTTTAGCATGTTCAATTAAATGATACCTAGTATAGTAATATCAGAAACATATTTTAAAGTGCACTGGTAGAACCATAAAAAGTCAAATTTTAATGTATAATCTAATTAAATATAAACTTATAATAATAAAAACTTTATACTTTTAGTTGAGCTCTACTTTTCATAAAAATACTTAAATTATGAGACAAACGTACTCTATTTGTATTTTAATAAAAAAAAAAATAGGTATATTATATTATTGTATAGAGATGAAGCTTATAATTAGTTTAAGTTAATAGAAATTTAATTTTATAGCTTTTATATTATACTCATAAACAAAGTAAGTAATATGTACAATTAATGGTATGACTCATCGATAAACAATAAATCAATGTAAAAATTCTATAATAAAGAACAATAGATTATACTAAGGTATCTAACAAAGTCTTTCAAATTATCAAAAATTAACATCTAGATACTAAATTTAAACTAAAAAAAAATTATTATCAATAAATTCTAGATTATAAATCCAAAATTATTATTGAAATTATTTTTTAATTACTATATTAGTTATTAATTCTCAAAGTTGATAAATAAGTGATTCTTTGATACTAATAAAACAATTAAACAATGAAGTTTTTAAATGTTATCAAATGAAACTAAATTACAATACAATCATAATATGTTTTTTTCATAGGAAGATATTTCATAAATAATATCAATCAATTTGAAATTTGAATAATATATTATAATAAACACTTAAATGTGATAGATTATAGTAAAAAAATAATGTTGGTGTATCACTAATTTGGGATAGTTATTCAGTGTTTGAGATAGTAAATACTTAGTACCTACCATACAACGCAATGGGTATGTACCTACTGTAAAAGTGTGTAAAACATAAAAACCTATAAACCTTATAGAGTTTCAACCACTCAATTGTTTAGAAATGATTGAAAACAAAAAAGTTCATTACTACTTTTTAATCATATTAGTATGTGTACATTATTTAAATGTTTTCGTTGTAATGGACATTTTTATTGTACACCGCGCTGACGTGGAATAAGAATAACAGCATGTAGTGCATGTGCATAACGCATTTTGAGAATTAAATGACCTTTTCCTAGTTTCCCTCAGTTGGGTCATTATCTGCAGATGTGGCTAATATTATCATAGTCAGTGTTTTAAATAAAACAATAATTTTCAAATGGCGTTTAACACTCGAAGGTGTATATAGATTATAGACACAAAGGGCATAGGGCCTATAACGTAGATAAGTACCTATTTATGTTGTAAAAATTTTTTTTATTTATAATCATCATAAGAGGACGTTATACCCGCATGTGTTGTCTCTGTCTTACTAATGTAGATCATAGCAAATTTTCGTTCAGCAGAACACATTTTATGATGTTACCTTTAATATTAGAGTAAATTTACCTATTATCAAATTTAAAGGTAAGAATATTATCTAGAAAATGTCATATGCTTTTATTGATATACACATTTTAAAGTGAGTTATGAATGTTTTAAAGTTGTAATATTTTACATAGCTATAACTCACTGTAAAATAATAATATCAATAAAAGCATATGGCATTTTCTATTCTTATTCATATTCTTACCTTTAAATTTGATAATAGGTAAATTTACTCTTAATATTAAAGCTAACATCACAAAATGTGTTCTGCAGAACGAAAATTTACTATAATCTACATTAGTAAGACAGAGACAACACATGCGGGTATAACGTCCTCTTAAACACATTTTTACCTAATTAGTTAGTCGTAACATTGATTATAAATATTCATAATCAATGGTAGTAACTAATAAGTATAGTAAGTTACTAATCACTTAATATCTATTATTACCTACAATTTATTAAATAATATTTAAATACCACAATAGGTTTTACTTTTAGGACTTCCTTATCTCCTTGATCATGGACAAATGCTTGGCAGCAAGTTCAAATTTCTGTATTTCACCTCTCTATAGAACATTAAAACGACATACAACAATTATTATTGTCTTATAATATCAGCATCGTTGAAATTTAAAAATGGTTCCCGCCACAAAATTATCAGCACAGTCACCGCGGTATAACCTACAATAAAACGCTCATGTCGGCGGTTTGATGATAGCAAAACAAAGATTGTAATATAAATTTGTAAGTGATTTATTTTCATATTATTTCATCTTTATGGAAGTCGAGTTTTTAAGCGTTTACTATTTTTGTACGTATTAATATATAGTAAAGTGTACACCTACTAAATAAATTTATTATGAAGTCATGAGCGATAGGTTATAATTCACAGTCATTCCGTTTACGTAATCAAAGTTTCCTATTTTTACAGATACTTGTCTAGGTTTACCATTATTATTTTTTAGTAATTTTAGTCATGGAATCAGTCACCAAAAACGTAAGTAATAATTTTTAATTCATTGTTTCATTTGAGTTTTGTAAATTTACTCCTGCTTTTTAATTATGTCTAATAAATTATTTTATACAGTTTTCTAATGCACACTTGGGTACCAAGAACTCAAATGATACTACTGCAGACAATCGAAGCAATACTTCAAGTGAAGACGACAAAGAATTGCCAGCGTCTGAAAAATCGTTATTGCAAAAAATTGTGCGTACGGGTCTTATAACTTCCAAACATGATATTGAGGTGCAAAGACGAGACCCAAAATCACCATTATATTCAATCAAATCATTTGAGTTACTTAAACTGTAAGATTTTAAAAATTTAATTATAACAACATTATTTATGATTAAACTAAAAAAAATTATTTTGTATAATATTGATGAGTTATTTTTGTTTTCATATTTGTTATAGTCATCCAAACTTGCTCAAAGGAGTTTATGAAATGGGCTATAATGCACCGTCAAAGATTCAAGAAACTGCATTGCCTTTACTCTTGGCCAATCCGTAAGTCCATTATATCTAAAAACATTACATACAATAATAAACAAATAGTAAAACTATCTTAAGACATCAGTATTATCTTTGTATTAGTATTTAAATTGAATTATAATTCAACTTGTGTTTAAGTAAATCTAATTTTCAACTGATAAATATTAAAATATAATTATTATTAACAGTGACTAAAATATTAAGCTTATTGCATGTTATAGACCTCAAAATTTAATTGCACAATCACAGTCTGGTACTGGAAAAACAGCAGCATTTGTGTTAGCTATGTTGAGTAGAGTTGATCCAGAATTTCAGTATCCACAGGTAATATAGACTAGAATATTTTTTAAGACAATACATTAAATTCTTTATTAATATTTTTATAGGTAGTTTGTTTGTCTCCCACATATGAATTAGCTATTCAAACAGGAGAAGTTGCAGCAAAAATGTCTACCTACTGTCCAAACATTAGGCTAAGGTATGCTGTTCGTGGTGAAGATGGTTTGTATTTTTGTATATTGTTTCTTAATTTTTAAGACAATACTACATATATTATCCATTTTTAGTTGAAAAAGGTTCCAAAATAGAGGAACAAATAATTGTGGGTACACCTGGAAAAGTTCTAGATTGGGCAACGAAGTACAAATTTTTTGACCCGAAAAATATCAAAGTATTTGTGTTGGACGAAGCAGATATTATGGTTGATACTCAAGGTCATCAAGATCAAAGTTTCCGGATTAGAAAGTAAACCTTTTTTTTATATTTCTCCAATATTTTTATTTAAATTTAACATTTTAATTTCGTATTAAGGTTATTACCAGAAACATGTCAAATGATGTTTTTTTCGGCCACATACACAGAAGATGTTATGAGATTTGCTAATGCTATTGCACCTATGTCTGTCATCATAAGATTAAAACGTGAAGAAGAAACATTAGATAATATCAGACAATATTATGTTAACTGCAACAATAAAGAAGACAAATACAATGCATTAGTTAATATTTATGGAGGAGTGACAATTGGACAAGCTATGATATTTTGTCAGGTAATTAAATCAAAGTATTAATATTATATATAATATATGTTAATTGTCTATTGGTTACTTTATTATATCTTAAGGATGTATTAATTGATCGTCAAAGGAAGTTGAATATCTTAAATCATAAAAAATTTAAACATGATAACCTATTTTTATTTTACTTTCTAACATTTAAGTTAAATTTTTAATCAAAAACATGTTTTTTTTGCCTAGTTTTTCACTTTTTGAAATTTATTATTCTATTCTAAAATAAAAAGTAGCCACATGAATTACGTTCTTTTGTCTTGGTATTTTTTATACTGGTGATGTTTAACACACAATTGCTTATTGTATATGTATGTTAAGTTAATGATGCTTATTTTTTAATGCCACTAACGTGTTTATACATTGATAACCCATTAAATCGACTAAAAATTATTTTTTTATACTTATAGACCTAACCTTTAGTTTCTAAAACTTACAATTAAGTCTAATTTACTTATTTTAAGAAATTATGTTGAAAATTGATAGAACAGAATAGAATAATTATGACATCTGTGTTAATTTATCTTTTAAGTTTTGACATGAATATCTATCTAAATTTGTCCAATGCTTTTTATTTTGTCAGTTAATATAATATACCATATTATGGTGACATAATTGTTACTTTAATGAACCCATAAATAATGTATAATACTTTCCAAAATTTGTTTTGAAATATCTTGTATTTCAAAAAACATGTTTATGATTCAATGTCTTTCCCAAAAATGAATATATATTTATTTATTTATATTAACTTAAATTTTTAGGAATTCTATTAAGTCCGAGATTAAGTCACTAGCATATTTTTAAAAATTTAAATTTTACTACCAAACATACTGGCATGACCTATAGTAAGGAGACATGAAAACTAGCATGTTACTACCACCATATTGTAACCCACTTCCTGTCAGCAAACAAGGGTTCTTAATCAGTAGGAAACTAGCGCAAAAAGAATTTACAATCGAGAACATATTAATGACTTTAGTGTACACTTGTTACACAAAATTGAAATTAACTTAAAAATATATTTATTTTCCTTTTAATATATAAGTTAAATTCATGTCATATTTATTTATTTATTTTAATGATATTTTTATAAAATGATATGGACTTATAATTATGTAACAAAATAAATTTGGATACACATAGACTTATAATATAAAATTAACTTATAACAATTACTTTTTGCAAACACAATATTATTTTATATAATTCAATCATTGAAAATAATCTATAATGCATTTATTCCAAACCTTGGGTATTAAAAATAACTTTCTTGAATTTCTGACCATAGCCAACATTTGGTTTGCTCTTAGTTTTTTCACTATGAATATTTGAAATAGTCTACTAAGTATTTTAATTCAAATGAAAATTGAATTTTCAATTTATTTTTGTTTGTTGTACTTTTGTAAAACACCTAGTTAGCAAATTGTTTATTTATAATTTATTATTCAATATTACCTATCTAATGTTTTATCATAATAGATAAAACCATATTAATAGTTATATCATATTATTTTATTAATTTAAAATCATAATAATAATAACTCCAAGGAACTTAATTTTATAGTATGAACCATAATTAACTAGGTCTATGAAATGAACAATCAAAGCTCAGCTAATTGATGTGTTTTATTCCTTGACGATCTTTAATTATTATGTCATAATATTATATTAATATTACAAGCTAAGACATCATAAGAGTAATAAAACTCGTTATTTTATCAAAACTTGGGGATAATTGAAAACAAAATAATATCACTGAACTTGTTTGTAATGAAACATAAATCATTATAAGTCCACTTCTTTACAGTTAATGTTTATGATCAAATAAAATAAGTCCTTCATCTGAAACATTTAACTGCATTCATATAATATCTAAGCAGTTAATAAATTGGAGAATACAAACCAAATGTATGTTAAGTTCGGATATATGATAAGTGTGCACTAAGCCATTAATATGGAAATGGAACGATTTTATCACTAAGATTGCAGCAATCACATACTAGTTTTTGTGTCCCCGACTATAATAATAATTCAATATTGATAAAAATGAAATATTTTTTATTTATAAAATTATAAAGATTTGTATATTTTTATAAACTAATATGTTCTATGTTGTTAATATAAATTAAATCATATCAAATTAAATAAAAAGGTATATAAGCATATAATTTTAATTTCAGTAGCATTGTATGTACATAGTTATACCACTTAACCATCACAAAATTTCAATATTAATAGACTGATTAATACCTTGTAATATTTTACCAAGAGCCATTTGTTTGTTATCAATAATAATTGTTTTAAGCGATTTACATTTTGTTAACTCTTCGCATGAAATTTCTTGAATTGTGTTGTCTCTCAGATCTAAAGTTTCTAGATTATTTAGAGCAGGAAAATTATTCAAGTTTACCAGTTTACAATTCTTCAATGATAATTTTTTACACATAATTAAGTATTTTAAATGATTTAAATTACTGTTGGATAAATTATTATCACTCAAATCAATATTTATGTTAAATAGAAACATATGCATATGATAAAATGCTGTTAATCCATATCCTTTTAAATTTACATCATCCATATTATTGTTATTATTGTTAGCAATCCAATGTTCAATTTTGTAACGGCTTTCGAGATCATGATAATAATTTTTTCTTTTAGTGTCAAGTACGTTCAATAATTTGATGTTCTTAAGACAATTTTCAAAATAATCTTTTGGTTTTAAAGTGTAAAGAAGTAACACATAAGTGAGTATAGCCCATTTACTTTCTGGTTCCAATTCCAATAGTTGACGTAAACTGTCTAGTTGACCATTTAAAACAAGTTGAAGTTGTTCACTAATATCAAGATTAAATATATCTTTTTGAACGTTATCTATTAATACATTATCTATTTCTTGGTTTAATTCATCAATAATCTGAATATTGGTACTGTTGATATTGTCTAGTTTTTTATACCAAATTTTTGAATCATATTGTTCCCAAATTGTTTCTCCTAGTCCAATAATTTTATAATTACTTGGTAAATTTCTATTTAGTATGAGATAAACTGTATTTTTTATTTGAGAAACTTTGTATATAATCTTTGATGGTTCTAATTTTCCTATAAGCCATCGCTGGTATATCCAAGCACTTTGATCTGAAGGATCAGTAAATGCTGCACTTTCTACCAATGATAATTCTGAAATCTTTGTACATTCTTCATCTTTTCCTGCTGCACCGAAAAGTTTTGATCGATAATGCCATGCAGAATAATTTGAAAAATTTGACTCGATCATTTCCATAGTAAATTTCAATTCATTTTCAATTGGTTCTTGACACTTGGAGGCAACAATTTGTCGATAATCCCAGCAATGAAAATTTCTTTCATCCAATTTTAAATACTTTGTACATAGTTTCAATTCCTTATTCCAATCTGGATTAGGATCTACATTATCCATTAACCAATTTCGGTGATACCATGCTGAGTAAGATTTTGGATTTACTTGTAAACATTTTTCAGTTAAATAAAGTTCATCATTAATTATTTCTTCAGAAGGTTTCATATGTAATAATATTTCTTTTCTATAATTCCATATGGTAACAATATCAGGATTAGATCGTAATAGTCCTTCAGATGATTTCAATGCTAAAATATCATATTCTTTACGAGATCGACGTTCAAATACATCATTTATTGCACTTCGATACAGTTGAAGTTTTTTTTCCTTTTCTCGATCTGCAGCAGCTTTTTGTGCTTCAGTTGTACGCACTTTTAGTCTGTTATGCATATTTTGTGAAATTAACCTAAAAATTAAAACATTAAAATCTTAAGTACACTTGTTCTCATATTATAATATCTACTAACAATTAATTATATTTGATACTTTATAAATAATTAATAAATATTAAAATATTTGATGTAATAATTATTCAATTATACACTTTAAGTTACATTGTAAATTGGTAACATAATTTAATAATTGACAATATGTAACATTAATGAACTATCTATATGGCGGCTATATATGTAATAGTGTCATACTCATACTAAATATATTCTACAAATCTCACCTTAAAAAAATATTCGGCAATAAATGTATAGTTATTTTAATAAAAACAAGTTCTTCACTATATAACTAGTTACTATAAGTATAATAATGTACTTGCCTTAAAAATTGTAATTCAGATTGTGATAAGAAAACGATAAATCTCAGTGTTGCCAAATATTGCACCCTAAAAAAATATATTATTGTATGCAACATTTTTTATAACAGTTTTGTTTTAATTTTGACTTATGAGTAAGGATATAATATTTGTAAGTAGATAAAATTGTGGAAGTAATGACAAAACTTATAGTAATAAAAGTTAATAAAATTGTTGATTATAGGTATTATATTTTGTGTTATTGGTAACTAGTAATTTAGCTTAATGTTCTTTAAATAATATATGCTGTATCATCTAAATATGCCTACCTTTAATCTATTATTTCCCTAAACAAATTTTTTCTTAACCTTATGGTTAAACCAGACAAATATAGTTCCATTTTATATATTTTTAAATATGTTAAATAATAATTCTTTTAGGAGCTCCTACATAATAAATAACTTTTAATGCTTAGTAAGGATGACATTGATGGCTTTGATACATTGTAGTTTTCAGACTATGTTTTATAATTTTCATTTTTAAATCCAGTCCTGTATATATTAATACATATTACAACTAAGTAAATTGTATCATTAAATAAGATTTTGTTTTTTATTTTAGACAAAGAAAATGGCTTTATGGCTAGTTAATCAAATGGTAGAACAAGGACATGCTGTTGCTTTATTATCTGGTGAACTTACTGTCCAACAAAGAATTAATGTTTTGGATCGTTTCCGAGAAGGAAAAGAAAAAGTTCTGGTTACCACAAATGTATTGTCTAGAGGTAATAAACATTATTATTTTATTTTCTATTTATTTTAACTTTTATTTATTATCTTAGGTATTGATATTGAACAAGTCACGATAGTTATTAATTTTGATTTGCCTGTGACAGTCACCCGTGAACCTGATTATGATACATATTTACATAGAATAGGACGTACCGGTCGTTTTGGTAAAAAAGGTATTGCTATTAACCTTGTAAGTGGTAATTCTGATCATACTGTATTGAAACAAATTGAAGAACATTTTTGTAAACCCATTGAGTGTCTGAATACTGACAATGCAGATGACATGGAAAAACTGGGAGCTGAAGATTAAATTATACTAATTGTCTGTACATTTTTTTTTTAATATCTTGAAATTGTAAAACAAATGATGTATCATTAAAACCTGTACTAAGTAATATTAATTTGATAAATATTTGTTTTTACTTAAATTAAAATTTGGATTCAAAACCTTTTTTGAACGAGAATTGCTTTTATATTGAATACATTAGTATTTTTATTTTTAAGTTATATAATCATATAGCATTATTTTAATTAAATTAATAAAAAAAAGGTTCTTTTAATTTTATAATTTTAAAACCAAATGTGTACAAATCCAAAAAAATAAATATTTACTCATTTATATTATTTGTAGTTCATTTTTATACCATTGTTAACTCAAATTAGCAACTTAGCATTATAAACGAAAAAGATTTTTTTATGCGAATATCGTGTGTAATGTTAGATGACTAAAGTTTGGTGACTATTGTTCAGACAGATAGTAATAAAAAACATTGTGTACTCGGTTACGTTTCAATGTATACAAGGCACCAAACGTTTAAATGCAATACAACCACAAGTCAGTGCAATGACAATGATTATATACTTTATAAAAGCCTAGTAATAAGCGTCCAGAGTCCCAGCTGACTATTTTTCATGCGGCTGCTGTACCTACGAGTTAACTTGTATGATCTTGTAGTTTTAAATTTTTTTGACCGTGATCCGAAAGGTGGCGAAGCACTTAATATTAATAAAGATAGGAAAATTCTACACAAGATGAAAACAAATCTGGTATGCACATAGGTCTGGGCAGAGGTGGGGTTTTTATAATTCAAAGTTGCAGATCCTTTGCGCCGACGTGTTTCGTCCTGCGTTTTCTTTAACTGAAGATGGTGGTTTTTAAGCTGGACAATGAGATCATGTTTTTCGGAAGTTCTAGCAAAAGTTCTTTTCGTACGTGAGTGCAGTTTATCCTGCACACCCTTGAAGTTCATTAACTCCATGTAAGTTTGGATGTCATCGTCCCTCATCCAGGGATACTGGATACAGCCATAACGCTACAAGTGGTGACCGCGTGACGCACACTTGGACAAACGTTGTCGGTGGGTCCTTCTGGCCGGCAACTTGGACACGGCCGGTAGACGGTCGCGGAGCCTACGGCCTGGTGCAGATTGGCATCGACGACTCGACCATCTTCTCCGACACGTCCGCTCGAGTAGTTCGACCACGCTGTCAAGCTTGGTCACGAGCCGCCTTACTTTTCTGACCACGAAAGCCACACAAGCGCCATCCGGTCAAGAACAGTAATTGTTTCTGTAGCTGTGCCTACAGACGATTGTTGGGCCTCCTTATTGCCCCTGGCGCCGTTTCCCTCTACAAATGCCTAATACAAATTATATGCCAAAGCCAAACAGTTAAAATAAATAATCAAATTAGTTGCAAATCATAAATTGTATGAATAAAATTTATAATAAAAACAAATTCATAGTGAAACAATAGTCTACGTGTATTATTAGTATAACTAGTATTAGTGATCTAAAATAATGTCAAATAGTGTCGTTACAAACATTTATAAAAAAAAATGCCAAATTTTAATACTCAATGGAATTATTTATTCCAATCATAAAATGATAAAGAGAAATTTAAAAATAGTAAGCGGTCTGTTTGCTGAAGATTTATCTCATCAGAATGTGGCGAGCATGTGTTGTCTAAAAATGATATTGGAATTGAAAATGTCACGAGCGAATAATGAATGCTGAAATTCGGGTGACCATCAAAACGGAGTTAATATCAGCCTGATATGAACGTTATTGGTTGTTAACTAAGTTTATTTTTGAAACCATTTATATCCTATATATGTTAAATAACTATTAAAACTACACCGATTATAAATTAATTACGGCGGCCGCACGAAAAATAATCCATAATTACACCAACACTTTCAAGAAAACCAGATTCATATTGTTAGTAAAATTACTTCTAATACGATTATCTGTCATTCAATGGCATTTAAATCTTTTAACTATAAACCACGAAATTGCAGTGGTATTTAAAGAGTGAAGAGACTATTATGCTTCTTCTGTCATATACGTAAAGCAAGCGGTCCATAAAATTTCGGGTTAAATGTCGGCCCCATCAATCGAAGACTAAAAGGCAGTCGTCCTCATAACGTCTTAAATAGATTATCTTCAATGTAAATACTATTTGTATATCGTTCATTACTTGTAAATATATATATAATATATTCCAATATATCTTATAAATCTATTAATGTATATCGCAAATTTGTTAACTTAGTTATTTACTACATAATATTATGTTAATATCGTTTTTATAAATAGCTAAAAAAAATGTTTGTACTTCATATCTAAGTTTAGATAATTTTGTCAGGAAAACTTTATAAATAATAAAAAAAAAAATTATCAAAAAAATACCAATTCATATTATGTTTGACTAATTACTTTATTAGCATAAATATACCATATTAAAAAAGTGGATATCGCTCTGCTGCAAAGTAGTGATAGATAGCTGGTCACTATAATGGATGTGTTAAATTTGAATGCAATGACAGGTATCATTGTATACGAAAACCAATTCTGAACGAAGATGATTTGTCATATAATTGTTCATTTAAAACGCAAGTACATTCCTATAACCTATATAAGTATGAAAAAATTAATAGAATTAATTTCGTAAAATAACTAAGTTTTGTGTGACTTTAAAATTGTTCTATTTTAAAATTTTAAACAATAAGAAACATGTGGTATATCTATATTAAACGTGTTATAGTATAAAATATTTTTTCGCCTATTTGAAACACTTAAATTCAACACATAGTTTTTCTAATTGTTGGCAATTCTTTGAAAATGTATGATTGATAAAAATCAAATTTGAGTCAAAAATTTTTTTCCCGTGAAAAAAGAATAGTATATTGTGTGGCAAGGGCGTGAAATGGCCTTCCCGCGCGAGCCACACATACTATTTTTTGTCACGCCCCTGCGTTAATGGAAAAGGTTATGCAGGGATCTATGCAATAATAGACTATTATAAAGATCGTGGTATACATTTTAGTTTCTGGTAGTGCAGGGGATACGTGCCCGGCACTTTCCGGGATTTCCTCTTTTTCCGCCCGCTGGACGGAAAAAGGTTGCTTTCCAGCGCTTCAACCGTGGTCGAAAACCAAACTTTCGGTGCAGGCGTGACAAAAAATATTTTTACGTATATAATATATGTATTCCAATATACGTCTATGTCCCATAGTTAGACTTAAGTATAACATTTGGAAATATCGAACTAAATAAAACTACTCAACAGATACCTAGCTATTAGTATACTTAACAATCGTTAAATGCTCTAATAAACTATAATCATTGTCATTGCGCCTATCTTATGGTTGAATTGCATTATAAACGTTTGGCGCCTTGTATACATTAAAACGCAACCGCGAGTACACGAAGTTCTTTTAATCACTAGCTGTCTGAAAAAAAAGTCACCTAGATTTAGTCACCTAACTTCACACTCATCATAAATATTATACGTCTATGATTATTCTAGTAATGATTTTAGAAAGATTACAAAATATTATTCAGATAACAGCACATTTTTCATTATATGATCAAAATCTATACAAATCAATGTACTATCACTGCTATCACTACAACTCGATGAATATCACAACACAAAAAATACAACAATGACAGAAATAATATACGTACCGAATGACGAACATTTCCGTTTATACTCGTAAAATGATTAACACAAGAATTGCGTTAATGTTCGAAATACGCGTGTTTTTACCAGACTAAAGATACACGCGGCACAGCAATCGGCAGGCCGCGTCAACATCTTCATTTTATATAATAGAGTGAAAAATCATATTTCAGTAAAATATTGGGAACCAAAAAGTTCTTTTTCAGTTCACAAAAACATCATATTTAATAAATTTAATCTATAGTAAATAAAAATGGTCATTTAAGAACGAATAAACGATTCGTACACATTTTTCGTAAACAGAATACCTACTCACTGAATTGCATGTGTTTCATAGTCCATAGACTAGTAGACTACTAGAAGTAAATGTACTATATGTATTACTATTTACTGTATTAAAGCCACTCGCAATTATTAATTTCAAGTTTTACCATAATTAAGTACAAAAATAATTAGGTGCATTATCTTTAATATTTAAAAATTTTAAAAGTATTTTAAACAGAAATTATTAAATTAATTTAATTATGACCAATTTATTATCTGTTTAAACAAAAAATACCAAGTATATAAACATAGTAAGTATAATATATTTATTTTAGATATTTCAGTACAATAATATTATATTGAATTTTATTAGAAAAATCATGACAAATTGTCATAAGAAAAGTATCTATCAACTAATTATATTTATAACAATTATTGTATATTCATGCGCTTTATAATTTTATGGACCAGATAGGCTAAAACTTATACTTTAAACTACCTCGTGGTACACTTTTAATTTCAAAACATATTCACCATTACTGCTACCTATAAATGTTTGACGAACACCTGTAACGTCGAAACTATAGGTTGCTGTGATGGTAAGAATGTTTTAATTGTGTGAACTGTCAATCACTATTGTATCATCCATTATTATTCGCATAGAACAGTACCAAGTTTTGTGTCCAACTCCTATTGCTATTTGATAGAATCATTAACAAATGTAGGTAATTGGATTAGCCTAGATTTTGTTCCGGCATGGATGAGTTATCTGTCCAAAACCGTTTCATCAAATTCCTTTTCGTCTATCACTTTGTGCTTATTTCAATTTCCGGTACGTACTGAACGTTTGCGTTTGATAATAAAATATTTTTATTCTCTTTCAGAATTAAAATTTTCTGGGCTTAAAACTTCACCGTTACATTTCATATACTTCGTTGAATGTTTTCAATTTCTATTGTGTTTATTTTTATATAAGTTTGTATATTATTATAATATACGGGTACACTGCTCAACATTATTACCAATTTGTTATATTTTATGTAGGTAGCTGTAGAAAAATATTTTTAACCTCATGAAGTGCAATTCATGTATGAATTCAAAATGTTTATAGATTTTCTTCCCGCGTAACATTACACAAGTTTAAATATATATAAAAATTAAACATGTACACCATGTCACCATACAAAGGTGCATAGAAATTTAAAATATATTTTATTGTAATTACTATTTATAGGTTAGACCAGTGCCAGCATATAATTATGAAAAGGTTGAAAATGAATGCAATTTGAAGACTCTTCGACAACTGTCAGATAATTATATACAAAAATTACTGTTATAAATGTTTTAATTTAATTTGGATTTGTTAAATTATAAGCGTGCTCGCGTGGGTCATAAAAATAAAGAAGGTAGTACTCCTCGTCGGCTCGTCCTACAAACGGTATACTTTATCACTTAGCAAAATATTTTTATATATTGTTTTTCATGTGCTACAAATCAAACTTTAATAGTTTTATTCACTATAATTTTTGCTATCGGCCATTACAAAATATAACGACACAACAATATTTCAGATGACGGGACTGAATCAACCGCAGATACGGTTTTAAAGTATCCGGCCATCCATAATAGATAATTTGTTTGCGTTCAAATTTACGCTTCGTTATCTAATTATTAATAAAATATTTATTTGTAAATGTTTATCTTAACCTTTCAGGTATTTGAATTGCTAATCATTATTATCATAACATGATAAAGTCTAAAAAGTATCAATCTTCATAACGTATATAGGACTTAAGCCATTAATCTTCAGCCATACAAATTTAACACCATCGTCAGAAATGTATACATGTGTAATAAACTACCTAATAAACTAATAACTATAATATATGTTAATATTTTATTCGTTAGAAATATTACCTCGGATAAGTGGTATAACTTATATAACTTGGAAATATACTTGGTATAACTTAAACTCGTTAATTTACTACATTTAAAATCGTGAGGTTTAGAAGTAATTATCTCACTACATCCAATTACAGATAAAAAAAGCCATTATTAATGAATAGTTCTTTTAATTATATAACCTTTTATTGAAAAAATTTCAAAATAAAATACATCATTTTGTTATACCTAATGTTTATTAATTATAATTAATAATTTCGTGGAAGAAATAAACTACATAAAATTCAAAATATTTTAAAGATAACTAATGAAGATTATAATTATTATTATTATTAAGTGATTACCAAAAAATGTTTCTATTCACTTAAATACTTTTTTAGTCTAATGACTAATACCTACTTATTATTATATTTAGACAATTTTTATTATAATATTCAACGTTAATAATTTAATATAAGTTATAATTATATTTTATTTTTGTAAGGGTTTTTAATAAAAACATAATTTAATTTTCATAATATTATGTTGATATTTGTTTTATGCATTATACTAAATAATACATATTTAATTACGCTATAGGGATAGTCAGAACTATTATTTTCAAATTCAATGATTTAAGATTGTCAAGGCAAATTTAAAAAAATAATACCTGCATGTATATTTTTGATATACCGTGTGTTTTCAACTTTAAAGGTAACAGGAAATATTTCGAATGCATGACCTTTAATTTGATTCGGGTTTTTTTACAGGGTACAGGACATATAATTACATATGTTTTTGATAAATTTAAATTTTTAACTTTTTTTATCTGCGCATGCGCAGTAAAATAAAAATGTCTTAAATAGGAACCACCATTTTTGACACTGGATTTGGATTGCTCTATTTTTTTTCAAGCAACTTTGATCTTTACAGTTTTTTTATATCTTTAAAATTGTCATTTTTAAGACAGTCGAAAATTTTAAATTAGGTGATTTGTAATTATAGGTATTATTATAATAATTTACTACATGGTGTATTTATTATTACATCAAATTTATAAAAAAATATCATTGGAATTTATCGATAAATTATACTTACAAATGTGTGATTAAGATAGAGCGTTGAAAAATTCGATAATTATAAATTACCTAATTTAAAACTTTCGACTGTCTTAAAAATAACAATTTTGAAGATATCAAAAAACTGTAAAGATCAAACTTGCTCAAAAAAATAGAGCAATCCAAATCCAGTGTCAAAAATGGTGGTTCCTATTTAATACATTTTTATTTTACTGCAGCCCATATGCAGATAAAAAAAAGGTCATACGTTCAAAATATTTCCTGTTACCTTTAAAATTGAACACACGGTATTTTAGGATATTTTTATTTTGTAATGTGATGCAACTTAACCTGCAATCGCCCAATGTGTTACTTATTGCTACCTACTCGTATACGGTACGTCCGTAGGTACCTATATTACATAGGCTACCTATGTATTATATTTTTGTAGAATTTACTTACATAAAAAAACGATGACGGTATAGGAGTAATATATCTCATCTGCTGTCGGTTAAACAGAAAAAAAAGAAACATATTTAAGATACATTAATTCAATTAATTTAATTATATTAAAACATTTGTTTTGAAAGGAAAATTACTAAAATGTAAAATACTCAATTATTATTTATTTAATTTTATAAAGTTAATATTATTAATATATACTCTGATGACTGATACTCATTATTATAATACTACAGTCTACACTTCTACAGTATACTATAATATATTTAATATGTAATATGTATACATAGATACGACTGATACGAGTGAAATTTATGTTTGTTTGTCAGAAGTCTGTGTATATAATACATATAAAATAAAATCAATGATCTATACCCGTAGTCTCCAACCGGTCGCGATAAGTGTTTTTTTTTAAATAAAAATTAAGTTTAATATAAATGAAATAAATGTCAAATAAATGAAAAACATTTTATATAATTTATATTCTTTAATATAGTTATTTTATATTATTAAATTCCCTAAAAATACAAAATAAAAACTGTACCATTAAATTCTATATTTCATGAATTAAATTTCTGTAAAGACGAGCCTCGAATGTAATCGTTAGAAAAAAAGATGCAAATGCATCAAGTTCAGGGCCCTAGCAATCATGATTAGTGCACTTATCACTAAGTTATTGGTAGTTAGTAACCATTCTAATTTCTTATACTATACTAATTTAATTTTTTAAAGTTAATTTTTGGTCAAAGTGATACTGATAATTAGAATAAAGGTCGTTAGGGAATTCGAGCGAAGCGAGAAAAATTTTTTTTGATTTAATGTTATAGGTATATCATTGACACCTAAGATCTAGAAGGCGTATACCCACAAATATTTTTAGCAATACACCACTGCAAATATATAATTTTCAATTTTCTTTATTTTAATTTTTAATTTTTTTCTTCTTCTAACATTTCTTTGACGTGTGTTTTTGAGAAGGGTGATAATCATATTACTTTTCCATTGCAGACACCCTAGCTTAAAGGTAAAAACATCATCTATGTTGCAGTGTTCGGAACATTCACTTAAAAAAGGAACTCGTTCACGTTCAGTCCTTAAAAAAAGAACTCGTTTACGTTCACGTTCGTGTTTTTTTCAAACGAACGCGTTCATGTTCACGTTCTTTCACAAAATGAACGCGTTCATGGGTCGTTCATTTAATCTTTTTAATTTTTTTTTTTATGAATCATTAACCTGCAGTAGATATAAAAACCCATAAACATAAACGATTCAACTAAAAAATAAAAATACAATTTAGATTAGAGCATATACAATTTATAAAGTATCTGAATTATATTTTTAATGTCTGACATGTTATTTGAATTGCAATCAAATAAATATCATAGGAATTATAATAAGAAAACACATATTTTATACATATATTTATTAAATAATAAATAAATTGAGCGTCTTAAAAATTGATCAAATTCATTAAAAATATAAACGTCATTCACGTTCACGTATCGTTCACTAAATATGAACGTGAACACGTGAACGTGCGTTTATGAACGACGTTCTTTCCAAACACTGCTATGTTGTATAGTTGATTTTTTATGATATTTTAGTTTTTAAATGTTAATATTTTACATAACTGTCCATTATAAATAATTTAAAATTTAAAATATCGTAAAAATCCAACAAATAGACAGATGACATTTTACCTGATAAGATAGTATGATTATAAGTTTAGTAACTAATCACTATCCACTAATATTTGAGCTAACAACAAAAAATTCGAACTGCTGAAGTGCTGAACGTATATGCGCAAAGAAGATGTATGATTGTGGATGCGCGTAAGACGTTCTTTAGATTAGTATTTAATCATTCTAATCTAATATGACACTTATGCCAAAATTAAAGACAACATTTATAACCTTTATAGTCTATATATATATATATTTATATATACAATTAAATACGGTCACGCACTCGTGTGTGACATAATTTAATGGTTGTACTCCATATACTCGTACAAGCAATCTAAAAAAATTATAATATATTATATATCCTAATTATATTATTATATCCTAATAATATATCTATTGTTTATTGTTGTAATACGTTTATACTGTTTATATATATATACGCATAGTTTAAACAATAATGAGCTATACAAAACACGTAATGTCCTAAAAAACCTATAATTGTATCTCGGGGAGAGAGGATCTAATATGAGCCAAAAATAATTAGGCACTCATGCTACATATAGACATATAGTGGAACTTAAGTTTATACAGAAACAAAATAAAACAAAAAATAGTTGCCAGGAATAATATCAATATTATTACATTCTCATAAATAACAAATATTATTTATGTACAATGCTTTAAAATGTAATGTCCTTAAGTTCTGTTTGTATACGTAAATCAAGAAATAAAAATAGGTTTATTGGAATTACATTTTATTTGAAAATTTAAAATTTAAATTTATAAAGTTAAAATGTACTATAGACTATAGTACATTATACCAATACCTTGTATAATGGTACGGTACACACAAGGCAATAAGGAAAATATTATTGAGTCAAAGTATTACGAATCTAGTCTTTGAGAGACAAAATACATTTATTACTCATAAATTCGCTGACCAGTAAATCATTTTATTCCAAATCCAGAATGGCTGTAGCACAGAAGCGAGTGCACAGGTGTATTTTATAGTTAATAGTAAATACCTAGATGGCTTAGTAAAAGGTGATATTGAATAAGTAAATTGTAAATAAATAATAATAAAATATTTATATAATATAAAAAATATTACGTATAGTATAATTTATTGTATGAGATACCTATACGAATATATGATTAACTGAGCTACTAAGTGTTACATGTCCATAAAAGTCGTGCATTAAAACTTATTGATTGTGGGTAGTAAAACTTTTTTTGCTATCAACAATAAAAGCAACTTTGTCTACTGTTCTATGATTATAAATATTTACTATATCTATGTACATAACTTGGTATTTCATATTTTAAGCAAAGGACAAAAGTAAAAACATAATAATATCAAATAACAAGTTACAAGAGTTAATTTTTACAGTAATAATACCGCGGAATTTACTAAAATTTAATATATAAAAATACAAAAATTCTATTTGTTAAATGGTAATATCTAATAAGCTTTTACAATAACTACTAAATGTCTTAATGGTTTTTAGTATAGGTTTTGTAATTTGTAAACATGATGATTCTATATTTGTAAATTATAATATATTATTAATTATTTATTATTATTACAGTGCAGTAAAATATTCATTTGAGTAACTGACCAGGCTGACTGAATAATGCATACCATAAAATACATTACTATTTACATGTTTATAATACACCTATTTGGCTATTTATAATTTACATATATTTTTTAATTTCACCATATGCCACCAGTGAACTCAATAAAAAAACAGTGACCAAATATTACTATATATACCTACACAAAAGAGTGCATTATAAATTATAATATAAATTTATATTATATTATAGATTGTTAGAAACAATGATTAAATAAGATGGATGTGTATTATAGTTTAGAATATTATATTTTCTGATATAATACAAATAATGCAATGCATGTTTCATATTTTTTAATTAAGGATAATGGTAATTTGTATAACTATTTAAACTATTAATATTAACTTATTATTAATATATAACAGGTAGGTAGGTACTGAGTACAAGGTGTACCTATATTAGTAATTTAATACTTCTTTATAGATTTTGGTATTAATTAATCATTTATAATGTAATATGTAATACATATGTATGTATTAATATCAGACTAATATGTATGTTAAATATTCAAAATTATATTTATGTTACCTATATATGCAAAACTCAAATCAAAATTAGTAGCACACTACCTACTTTTGTACCTTTATTGGAGTATAGTCTATATAAGTTTACTCTATCCTTCAAAACATGTGATTTAAGGTTTTCTTATAAAATAATAAACAGATTAACAAAAGTACTTATTTATTATATTTTGTGGTATTTATTTCCATGGTTTTATGTCATATTTTGAGTAAATAGCTACACTTATTTTTATTTAAATTATAATTTTGGGTGGCATTTTATATTCAATTGCAGTTCTATTTCAAATTTAAATTAAAAGATGTTAGGGACATCCATTTTTATATAAATACTCACGCTGACAAGAAACAAAAATTAAATTGCTGTTTCTTACCACCTTATATTTGTTTTTTTTTAAGAAATAAATTTTTTTTTTATTTTATCATCAATAAAAATTAACATAATACCTAGATTATTTAATATTTATACAATTGTTATGACTTATGATTATCTCTCTTTTAATCAAGTCTGTGATAGAGATAGAGAGTAATACAATATTGATTATTTTTAATCAAATGAATAAAAAAAACTATAGATAGGTACATTTAAATAAAATACAAGCACAAATATTATTGATTAAAAATTAAAAACAATATTTTTCTGCGAAGAACATCTTCTAAGACCATGGTTTTCTGTGTGGTCTTTGTAACTGTTATATCCATCAGGTATTATTATTGATTAATCAATGGTATTATTAAATATTAATTGCACCACTACAGCATTTTTATTTTCAATAAGGTGGAAGTATTGAACATTATATATAATTTTATGCAATAAAATATTATATACCTACTAATTAATATGTATGTAAAATATATATTGTATACCTAGTGATACTAGGTATGTAATAAATTAAAAAAGTTGATTATAATAACACTTATCGATGTAAATTTGGTTGAAATATTTTTCGGCTGATATATTTTCGGCTCCCAAAATATAATAATTTCATATTACCTACTTTATTGCCTTTTTTTTTATTAATTATTTTTATTTCAAGTAAATTTAATACTTAAACCAATCATGTTAGGAAAGTAGTTATTTCTACAAAATATTTTTTTATTTTTAAATATTAGTATTATTAGAAAGGTGATTTATTGCCATATGTCATTTACTTTTAGATTTTGAACATTACGTGGAATGAATTTTTACAATAAAATATTTTTTGATTTGAATGACAGTTATCATATTATTGAGCAGAAGATTTGATACTACACTCTTTTAAAAGATACGGAATGTTATTTTCACGTGTAGGTATTGTTAATTTGTTGATTTCTTATTTTGTAATAAAATAATATATAAATAAATAAAACTTAGAAAAATCGAAAATTTAAATTGCCTATAAATAGCTTAAAAAAAGTCAAAATATTTTGAAAATTTAATCGTAAATATATAATGCTAATATAAACACGTCATGGTGAAAATTACAAGTATTTACAATGATTTATTTTTGAGTTACAACAAAATTAAAACAATTACATATCACCTTATGCTGCTTTTCCTCCGATTTTATAGGCCACTGAACCTTCAACAGAGGCAAGAACAACCAATGGCCCAGAATCTTTTCATAGCCACTATAATGCTCAGTTATATACAACTCATCCGTCTATTCATTAAGTTATACATATTTTATTGGATATTCAAAGTGAATCTTACTTAAAAATATAAAGTATAAAACAACAAAATATTAACAAGTCTCGCAAAGAGCAAGAAGAAAATATTGCATGTATAATAAATATTTGGAAAAAATATAAAAATAATGAAATATCTTTAAATGATTATTTGCTTACACTAGGACCACGTTTAGAGTGTTTTTTTCAGGTAAAAAGGTAAAAATTGCGCAATCGTGTTACAGCCGTTATTAGAGAGCTGTATCTATAAACCTGTTGTAACCTGTAAGTACTATTGTACTAAGACACTATAAATACATAATAGCCATAGTCTGTATTTTAAATATTGTATTGTAATATTCTGACCAGCTGCGGGATTCACGGTGTTTACGCGGGAAATTTTTTGAGTCGTTCCTAACGTCCATTCGTAGTCCGTTGACAGTGTGATAAGAGGGTAACGGTTTTCGTAACTCCAGCGTTCAGACTTCAGATCCCAGAAAGACAAGACTGTTGAGTCTTCAGAATATTGGTATAATTTCAATTATTGATACTTCATACACCGGACCGGCCTATAATTGATTTCAATAATTTCCTTCTAGTTCAGAGTTCAGCCGCTGATCTGTGGATCGTTTTGTCATCTTGTCGGTAAAACTTACTCGGAACGGTCGGAAATCGGTGTTGTACTGTTGTTAGGCTGTCGCTGTTCGTGGTACAGCTGATCACTATCGTTTCGGGTAAGTGGCAATAATTAATATCTACCTACCGACCGATATACCGAATCTTAATATTCCTCGGACCGGAATCTCAAACCCGAATAACGACGGTTTAAACTGAACGAATCGGACAAAAATATATTTACGTGAATATCCGGTTCTCTGGAATTAAACATTTAGGTATGAATACTATAAGTCAAAAATTCAAAAACCTACAAGTATATTGGTACTGCGTTTGTGAGCAGTATGCTTTAATTATTATATGTAGACAAGTGGAAATGTTAACATGTAGTAAAATTTGTTTATCATTGACTTTAATATCAAATTATATTTTAAAATGTTAAAATGTTCAATCTTGTCACCACCACTGATTTTGTATGTCAATTTAAATTTAATTTGCAAACTTTTCCTTAAATTGTCCATAACTAATCTATAAGTTTTTAACCTAGTACCTAGTTTTTGACTTGATGATTTTCAATTCCGTCATTAATCGTAGTCTACATCTACTTACATGTGTAATCTGTTAATTTATTTGAATTAATCATTCATTATAATTTCCAACTTTTAGTATAAAAGAGGCCAAAGGGTGTACACTGCATCTGCTGTACCTACTTTTAATGTTCTTTTCAATACCTATTTTAAATGTCCCTGCCTATATAGGTAGGTCCACCAATTAACATTGAAAACTATACTATTCTATAATTATTGCTAAACATTTAAATTATTTTCTTTTTATCTAACATGACTATGATTTAAAAATGTCCACCTATTTACCTTAACAAAATATACACATTCGTTAATGCCAAAATATTAAATTCAAAATTATTTTGATAAAAAATTTGATTAAATGTTTTAAAATAATAAAACTAATTATTATTGTGATTACTTTATAGTCATATTATAATAAATCTATTTAAATGATATTTGTTTATTAAAAAATACCTACTTTTTCTTTAAATTAATGTATGCTTTACTGTTTGCTTAACATATGATTTTTCATTTTTAAAATCATTATTTTATAAGTAATAAACCTAAAGTTACCAATATTAATAACATAAATATTACATCATTTTTCAGATAGATAAATTATGAAACCTCAAGATCTGTGTGATATTGATGACTTAGCTACATCACTTGTTGTTGATGTTTTCCTTGGATTTAATACCCACAAAATGAATATAGAACATAAAGATAGGTATAAATGTAAATCAGATTTAAAACCTATTATTGATGAATTCATAAAAAATCAAAGTATGAAAAAAGCTTTTGATTCATTTTGGAATCAAAAGTATATACCTGATCATTTATTTAAGGTATCTTATAAGAAATTAGTCAGAGACCATATTGAAAGATACATGGGAATGTTTTATTTGGATTCTGGTTTTCAAATTGAGCCATGTTATAGATATTCTTTAGAAAATAAAGTAGGAGCCAAAGTAAATGCTACCAGTTATTGGCATAAAGATGGAGTCATTAAACGATTAGTTGGTTGTGTGGCTGAGTTGACAGAAAAAGAAGAAGATGAAATCTTACATATTGGAAAGAATGATTTTTCAGTTATGTATAGCTGTCGCAAAAAGTGTGCTCAACTTTGGCTGGGCCCAGCAGCATATATCAATCACGATTGCCAGGCCAATTGTAAGTTTGTAGCTAATGACAAAGGAACAGCTTGTGTTAAAGTACTCAGAGATATTAAACCTGGTGATGAAATAACATGCTTTTATAGTGCTAATTTCTTTGGTGAAAATAATGTTAATTGTGAATGCTGCTCATGTGAAAAGTTATGTAAAGGAGCTTTTAAAACCAATGAAGAACAACCAAAATTGGGACGATACAACTTCAGGCAAACTCATGGTCGAACCAATACTTACCGGTCTCCAGATAAAAGCAAAAAAGTTAAGGAACCAAAGACACCTAAAAAGAAAAAGAATGTGGTTTTGGAACCAGTTACTCCTAATAAAAATCCTGAAGTTGATAAGGGTGAAGCTTTGCTTGGATCGCCATACACAAAAATAATCCAAAAAACAAGAGGCTTAGATTTAGATCAAGCATCAAAATCACCAGAAAAGTAATATACAATAAGGAAATAAAACATTATTTTTACAATATTGAATATACAATTAAAACACTAATAAATTATTGTATAATCGATAAATTATTAAAATTAGAAATTAAATATAATTTGTACTTATATATTTCAATTGAAATTTTAAGTCTTTCTAGTGCAACAATTTTTTTTTATATATAAAATTGTTATTAGTATTATAATTGTTTACCTATCACCGATTGTTTTCATTAGGCATTTATTGACCAGTAATAGAATATTTACTATTTAATAAGTAATTAGCAACCACAGAAAATTATGTATCTAGCTCTCAATTTTAATTTTAATAATGATGTATATATCATAATTATTTGACTGACTGTTTGACTTTCTGTAATCTTTTAAATATTTTATTTTTAAAATAGGATACAAATATCAGTTATAAAACTATAAATGACTTGTGAAATTCTTATTTTTGTCTTGCACACCTATGTTATATAGTTAGTACAGTAAAATCTCACTCAATATGGCTTATTAACAAAAAGGTTACAATGGTTTCATGACTTATTATTTATTAGTAATATTTTTTTTATGCTGTTCTTCAATAACTTTCAATATACTTTAATTGTAATATTTAAACATTTTTTGTTACTATTCACATTTTTACTTTTTGTAATTTAAATAAACCATAAATATACTTACCTAACATTCAAAATATTTTATTATACTTCAATATATGAAACTAAACTGCCTGTAACATCTTAAAACTATAAAACTACAATCATGGGCGTAGGTAGGAAATATTTTCGGATGGGGTTTTTGTCTAAATCTATATTAATAAAAAATTATGAATAATTTATTTGTATATATTAAATAATACAATTGTTTTATTTAATTTTAGGGGATGTTTGAACACTCAACTCCCCCTTACCTACGCCCAATTTTTTTTACAACATTGAATAATAAAAACAGTTAAAATAAATAAGGTTAGGTTAGATTGAATGTTCAGATAAACAGGTTTTTGAGTTTTTATAATATATATGCATATATTTATTAATCAATAAGAATAAAAATATTACAATTAACTAGTAAGTACAGCAATATCATATAATATTATGTGCTAGATAATAAAAATGAACAGCTCTTTGGCAGTCTTGTGAAGATACAAATCCTAATTCAACAATGATTTCACAACTCTAACCATATGTTGATCTTAATATTATATAATATTAGGCAAATTTAAGTGTTTTTTTTTTATAAAAAAAATGAATTTTATACTAAGACGATTAAGCAAGATCAATATTTGTGTGTAAATTGTATCCTAATGTACAACTTAATTACTAAAAATAAAATTGAATGTAAAGAACAAAGTAAAAACTCATTGACTATATGGTTTTACATTTAAAATAGTTAAAACATATTAATAAGTTTAACACTTGTTATGCTCAAGAAAAACATTTAATCACATATAAAAGTAATCAAAGTAGAATACTAAACAATCACAGCAGTGGGAACTTGTTCTCCGTGTTCTCGGACCTTGGTTATGTGTACCAAGCTTTTAGTCTATCTAAGTTTGAGTAGTGCACAAAGTTGAATGCTTTGATGATTAAACATAGTACAACCGGACTTTTGATGATGATATCAGTAAGTCATCATCATAGAAATTTGTTTCTATCACAATATTTCCACTGAAAAAAAAAATGTATAATTATAGAAAGCTTATAACATTTAATATGTTTATCTTATGGAAAAAAACTATATGTGACATATTAAATGGAAATTAGCGATATAAAATAGAGGCATAATAAATGGTTATCATACATTCATACAAAGGATTAAGCAAAGGTACAATTATTTTTATTATACTATTTTTCATTTATAAAATAAATAATGTATTCTTGTATGTTTTTTAATAATATTAGAAATAAATCAAAAATTTTAAATAATCACAAACTATACTAAATCATAAATTAGTAAAACTTACTTTAGAACATTAGCAGGCATCATTTGTGATTCTGGTGCTGCTTCAATAAGTGACTGCCAGGTGTTGGTTGAATTGGGAATAACAAACCCAAATTCAAAATACCATTCTTCGAGACAACGGCCCTAAAATATATATTTATATTTAAAACATAAATTTAAATAGATTAAAATAATGTGTACGCACAGATAGTAAATTAGTTTTGATTCTATTACAAAAATGTTTTGTTTACTATTATTATGCTAGGGCAATAGGCCAACATATTATCATAAAAATGTATAATACAGAAAATTATTTATTACAAACTTTCCTACCTAGGCCCTATACACATACCTTAAACAGTACTTTTTGTTGTAACCTCAGTTTTTCCATGGGTTCAACAGATGAAAAATTTATCTCCCTAGATACTGCTCGACACTTCAATATTTTTTTTGGTACTTTAGCTTCATGTTCTTTGTCTGGTAATGATCTAATAAAAAGATATTAAAAAATATTGAAAATTAGTCATAACTGTATTATATAGATGGTATAAGAATATTTTATGTAATTTCCTTACAGATCCTCGGTGCCTTGCCATAATACAACTCCCGTATCAGCATCTCTTAAATTCATCCAATTTCTATGAGAACACAAGAATTTAATTTATGTAATTATTGATCAATACTATCTCAAAAGTTTGACTTACACTTGGAATCCACTTAAAATATCTTCAGGTTTTGGTCCCATAATTTTATTCACAATATAGCTGGTAATGACACTATTATTAACGGTATCTATTAACGACAACTCGATTTATCATTCAGATCGACATTTTCAACGATCGGATAGCGATGGAAACAGACTACGAAAGCGGTATTGAGACCGGGAGAAAGATGATAAGTATACAAAAACGATCAAACATAAAATATTGTGTGAACCTTTTCGACGTCCCGTCGGAGTAATAGAAACGGGTGCGCCGAAAATGCGGTTCGTCAATAATGCTAAATGTGATATTAAATATTTACAAAATATGTATACCTAAATTATTACGTACTGTTGTCTGTTGCTAGTTGCTACTCATTACTCATTAGTCATTAGCGTAATTAGGTCTATTATTATTATTTATATTGATAATCATTATCAGGCCGCAACGAATGATTTTTGACGACAGCCGCGAATTTGGTGCTGGAGGAAAAAATAAACATTTCCACCCACGAGTTTCACTTCCACGGCCTTCAGCCACACTCTCGCGCCATTCGATAATTTCCTGCAAGGGGGTGGTTGGGAGTCGATGCTGCGCGGCGCGGGAGCTTTGTATTTTTGCACTTAGCAGCACAGACTACGACGGCCAAACACGATTATCTCTGATCGATCGTACGTCGTGCTCGATGGTCTTACGGTACATTATGTTGTGTACGCATTGATGTGTTGTTTCTAACACAAAATATAACGAACGGACGATTAATTAATTATAATCAATAGATAGGTATATTATAATAAATTATATCGTATCCGCCCGGAAATGACTTCGTCATCCGTCAATGTACAGACCGCAGGGATGTCGGACGCTGCGGCGGCAGCAGCAGCGATAGACGACGGGTCCGGGGCCGCGTCCTGTAATCGCAATCCGCTGCTGTGTTTCCTGTGCGAGGACTACTACGACGATCCTTGTATCCTGATATGTTTTCACACGTTTTGTGCCAAATGCATCCGGACAAAAAACCAGGATGGAAAAATCAACTGTCCCTTGTGCGGGTGAGTATCGTCTGCAGTAAATAAATATTATAAATTATAATATGGTTAAATTGGTAGGTAATAAGTAATAACTAATAGCTAAAAGAACTAGGCAATAGCTAATATATATTAGGTTTATATAAATTGGCGGTTGGCTAAGATCCCACTAGTCTTCATAAAAATTATAAAGTTTTAAACTTTATCAACACTTTATGACATAAATATTATATTAGTACTTAGTAGGTAAATTGATATTATAGAACTAAACTATAGATTACTTATACATGGATTATATATCTAATAAATTATAATAAATTAATAATATAATATATGACATAATATGTAACTAGTGACAACACCTAAAAATATTTTCTACGTACTTACATGTTAATTAATAGGTATAATATTATATATATCATGTATAATAATATGAAAAATTCCCCCTCTCCAAAAAAAATAAATAAAAATCCTAAATCTGTCGCTGGTAGTATTATATTTTTTCAATTAGGTAATAAGAAGTAGGTAATTATTAACGAATATTTTATATTGCATACCGAATTATAATTATCGAGCTCGTATCTATTTACGAATTATTTAGTATAATAGACTATTTATTCCTTAGTATTTAAAGTAGAATAACTCCTAAAGTTTTCGTTCAAATTTAAATTACAATACGTCAACATTTTCAGAAAAATTACTTGATTCACATCAAGCTTTAAAACATGTATATTTTTGATTGAAAAACCAAAATGTATCGCCACAGGATACTCCTTAAAAGTTGTGAAAAATCTAAGTACTCGAAAATATCACCTTTAATTACATTTAAAAAATTCAAAAATCAGAATTTAAATGTATCCATAACTTAAGCATAAAAATGGGGGTGAGTATGCTTAAAAAATCACTTTGTATATATTATATATATGCCAATGTGTGACTTTATAATCTATAAAAAACCAAGATTTTATTTATTAGTTTTTATTTTTTAAAAGTGTATACCTATGCAATAATTACTAATAATACCCCTACTCTTATTATACCCTGTCATCTGTCGTATATTTTTGGCATTTTTTGTATAACAATAAGAAATAACTCTTTTCCTCTTTTATAATCAAAAATTTATGTTTCATAGTATTTACAATACTATAACTATAAACTAGTATAACATAGAATTATTTAGATTTTAATCTCATCATTATTGCTTGATTACAATTTTACATATATTCTCATTTATCGGCAAACCCGTAGTCACGTACCGGTATCGCTAGGATTATACTCTATTCCTAATTAGAAAATATTCAATCTGTTAATTTATCTGGGCGAGAACGAATAGGATCGTTAGACAACTAAGAGCTAAGAAACAGCATCAATATAGCTGTCAGATGTACAAAAGTTAATACTAGGAATTACTCTGAATAATTTTATTTATATGAAGTGTCAACTGTGGTCTAAAATATTTGAATCTAAAAAGTTAATGGTTAAATTTGAAATGCCTATTTTTCCAATATATCATCGGTCATTGTTTGAATAAAAAATACATACGAACACACGGAGTTTAAGATAGGCAATCACAATACACATAATTACCGTAATGGTATAGTTGAACGACAGTACTTTTTTTTTACAATTGTATTTACAAAAAAATTATCACTTTTGAAATTATTTTTCTTCTTCTATATAGTTTTTGGCTCTCAAAATATTATTTAATATTGTTATTTTATACTATGGCATATTTTTTCATCCATAGACAGTTAAGACTTTATGTTCGGTTTAACCAGTTCTGCGTCTTTTGTAACTTAAGCATGACTAGCCTAAGATAGTCACCTTTTTCTAACTCCATTTACTATACCTAAAGAATTTTTGATAAAGCTCCTAATTCTTCATGTTATTTTTTATTTAAACTAAAATAGCAACCGTTACTAAACTATTAGTAAAATGTTTAGAGAATTTATTAAAGTCAACAAGTTCTTACAGTGGCGCTGAGTTCGCGACTTTTTTTGTGTGACGAAATCTAAAATGTTTGTCTATTTGACTTCTAACTTTTATGTTTCACGCTATCGAGCATCAATTATAATATAACACCTTATTTAACTTTATTAACTTCTAGAATTCACTTATACCCACCCCATTTAAGAAGTGAAGCGATTGCTTCACATGACATATGAATTCAGCACTATTGAGTTGTTACTATCAAGTAACATACATGAGAAAACAGTAGAAACTTTATTACCTATTGTATATTTATCTTCAACATTGAAGGTGATTTCTGATAGAAAATTAATTTTAGTTATACTTTAAGAAGTTCAAAAGTTGGAAATTCCTAATACTTTCCAAAATAAATGTGTTTTTATGCTTAACTAATTTTTGACAAAATCAATTTTTTTATTTTTTTGTAATGTAACACGAATAACTAAATTTTTAGGTTACTATTTTTGATACAATATAGTATAATTTTCAAAATATTCTTTCAAGTCGCTCATTAATAGATAGTTACAATTTTCGCTCAGTGAAAAAGACACATAATATGCACATTACAGTGAATTACCCAATAACGAGATACACTCAAGTAACAGTACCTAAATTTTTATTACTATAGCATCTTTGAGAAATAATTTGTTTTGCGGAACCCCCCTTTTTTTAAAATTATTTAAAATAATATAAAATATTTTTTTTAATAATCACATACATCTAATATACTATTCTTTATTTTTGTCTTATGATTAACAATAATAAACAAATATTAATAATTTATAATTTATTTAATAACTAATTTTTTGGTTTAGCGTTATAACTTATAGGTACAAAATAGAGCATCTATTTCAATTTTTATATCATTTTTAATAGATAAATTGTGTATATTTCTAAGTCTTTCTATAACATACTGCCCATATGCTTGATCTGCGTCTGTTGGGTGTAGTTGCTTGTACGGTGTCTTAATATTGGACTGTGATTTGGTAGGCTGAATATTTTTTTGTTTCTTGGTATGATCAATACTTTTAAAATTTTCTAAAAGTAATTCTTGACTTATCACTTTATTTTCAAATTTATTATATATCTAAAAAAAATCACATCAAAAATTAATTTCTATACTTAAACTTATTCAAGTTGTAAAAATGGCATAGGTAATTTATAGTGAAATGTTACATATTTTCATTCAGTATTTATGAAATACATTTTTGATAGTAATTTACAGAAAAAATAAATTATTTGCTGTAATTTTGAATATTTGTAAAAAAGAAAAAAACATGCAAATTCAGTAAGCAAAAATAACAAGGGCATATTTTTAGTTTTAAGTGCAAAGCGCATAACTACAAGTCGGTACGCATAATATTAAATATATCCTTAATCATTTAGGTTAGTATTGGTAATAATTAGGGTTAGGATTTTTATGCAATAAAAATTGTAAAATATGCAAACAATTTTTTTATTAAATATTAGTTAATATTATTACATGCTATTATTAAATTATGTTTATTTAAATTTTCAAATGTGAATGGTCAGTGATTAAATCAAAAATTTGTATTGGCTGAAACTCCTTTCCATACCACACAACGTTGTTGGAGCATATTTAAATGACGTGATTTGTCCCGGATTTAAAGTAATTATAACATATTTTTCTTCCGTTTCATATTTACCGTTTATAATGTTACATATTTTTAGAAATGTTTTGAATCTCTTATGCTTCTTTAGTATTAAGTCTATTTTAGTTTAGATAGGTAGTATATTTACGATAATTCAACAAATAAACCAATAATTATAGACGTTCATTAAATATATACCATTTAAAATTAACAAGATTCTCAAAAATTTATATATATGCTATTATATGCATTGTGTTCAAAATATATAAAAAAAAAAATTGTACTATTTAATCAAAAATAAACCAAATCGTGGACATAACTGACAACCAATCAATTTGAACTTAAGGAAAAAAACATGTAAATGCATAGAAATCCTAGCCCTAGTAATAGTAGGTAGTTGTATATAAAATATTTAATTATTTTGTTATTCTAAAAGTTATTAAACAAACAATTTTAGGAAATATAAACAGATATTCGTGATTTAGAGATATCGCTAAATTCTATAAATTACCATTTATAAACATAATACTGTCACAAATGATCTATAGTTATAAATTATAACTTATAATATATACTCTAATACTAATCATTTGCAAAGCTGTTTTCAGAACAAATTTTAAATTATTTAAAGTGTTAAAGCTTTTTTTTTACAGCCATTAATTTGGGGTTATTAAAACCCATTTAAGAATTTTAAATGCTGGATGGTGCTTGACCACAGCACTATTCAGCAGTGAGTATGTCGAAGTTCCATATAATATACTGTAATTATCTGAGCTGCAATGCTAAATTATTAATATAATATTATATTAATAAAAATAGCTGATATTAAATTTATGAGTTTGTGTAATATGAGAAAATTACGGGGGAGAGTTTGAACTCCCTTCCCTCCAAGTATAACCTTGATCATTTGAATGCTTAAAATAAAGAAGTACTAGAATATATATAAAAATTTTAAATGTTTTAGTATCATTACTATATTTTTCTGGGTCAGATCATCAGAACTCATTGATACATTTACATTATTCAAGGCTCCATGATCTGTTAAAATAATTTCCTCAGTAGAATTTAAATCTGCCATACTCATGGCATTGTCATCATCATCATCATCAATCATGTATACCTAAAATTGTTAATAGAATAAAATAGCTGTTTAAAATATAAATAAATTCAAGTACTTACATTTTGTTGTATGTTAGGATTGGTATTAGTAGATGAAATTGCTGAATGTGATTTGCCTTCATAACAATTTTTGAACAGTTTATTGTTTTCTAAAACGGTACTGCTCACTGGCAATTTTTTTTTTTTAATATTTGTGCAACCTATTGAAATATAAAATCAGCTATTAAAATAAATAATGTCAATCTTGTAAAATAGATACCTAGTTGATAAATTAAGGTTATTTGTTTATGAATTAGTTATAATTATTATACATTAATTTTTTTATAAATAAAAATATTTTAGTTAAATATCTAATTATAAATTAAATAATAATATAATTTGCTAAATACCAAACTATATTATTATAGTGGATGCATAAAAGATAAATTTAAATACATAATTTATACTTTATAATGTATAGATATATATTTAATTCTTAATATTTATTATTTACCTTTATTCAAAGAAATTTCTTCTAAGTTGCTATTATCAGTTTTAGTTGAAGACAAACATTTATTATTTAAAGCTTCTTTGTATTTAATAAAATTTGCATTTGTAGTAGATGTTGTTTGTAAATGTTCATATTTAAAATTATGTTTCATAATTAAAGAAGGATTTTTTGGTGTAAAATATTTTAAAATGACATGTTCACTAGAAATCTCATGCAATTTATATTCATAATTACTCATGCAGAAAGAAATTTTACACGCATTACATTGAACCGGAAAAAAATCTTTTTCGCAGGATTGTTGATCACTGTAATAGTCTATAAAGTCAGACCCAGAATGATTGCTTATGTATTTATAATTATCTTTTAAAACTTTAGATAAGAAAGGCAAGTCAGTAATTTTTGTTTTATGTTTTTTTTTCAAATGATTGTTAATTTGAATTTTGGAACCATAAATGTATAAATTGCAAATAGTACAAAAATATGAATAGAAATCATCACCTGCATGACAACTTGTGAGATGTTTAGGTGAAATGACATGAAGCTTATAGTTAAAAAACAAATTTGTATAAAAATTACATACTTTACAATCATAAGCTGTAATCAACATTTCGTGTATTTCTGGTGCCAAATTACCTTTATTTAAACATAAACTTATATGTTTGACTATTCCCTGAATACTCCAGTTAACATTAACATTACAAAAATTACATTTTGCCATTGATTCTGAAGTTATCTGAAATCTATCCAATATAATTAATGGTAATTTTAATGATTTTATTTGTGTACGAGAATCATGTGTAGTTTTTGTTATTGTGTCTTGCTTTTGTAGTTTTAAACTATTTACTTCAATAGCTTTCTTTATTGAATAAATACATTTAAATGTTAAATGTTCTACACTTGCTTCATGAAAATTTAATTGTTTTTTATTACATAAAAATGTGGCGTTACAATATTTACAATCATACAATGTTTGATTTTTATGATATTCCGCAGAAATATGAATTGGTTTTTCTGAAACGATATTACATTGGGCACAAAAATAAATGTGCATTGAATGACTATTCAAACAACTCATTAATTCAGACATTAATATTGATATACCAGATAAATTATTTTGGCCACCATGCACATTCTTTTGGTGTTGTTGTATAAGCTTTTCTGGGCCATAGAATAATGTTTTACAAGCTTTACAGAAATATGAACACACTTTATTTAAAATGTGGCATTTGTCTATGTGCTCTTTTGACATAATGTGCATTTTCCATTTTTTAAAATGTTTAGAATTATAATTGCAAACAAAACATAAGAATTGAATACTTTTCATTTGATCTGGTCTTTTAGTTTCCCATTGATTGATAGTTTTTAATAATGGTAACATTATATTGCTATGTTCATGAGTTAGATTTATAGTATCACACAAATAACAATTTTTCAAATCTTTAAAATGTTCAATACTGTTTGTACAAATTTGTTTTACTTTAGATCTATTCATTTTAGATGTCTTTAATTAATTCTGCAAATAAAAAAATAATTCATAATTACTAGTTAATTAAAATTAAGTACTCCTAATTACCCATATCATTATATATTAACTATAATGGCAGATACCTTTAATAAAAAATTACCTATTTATTTAAACTTAAAAACTAAAAATAAAATCATAAAAATGCTAAATGCTAAATTATTATATTTATACTATTTACAATTTAGGTAAATGATTCCAATGAACTATGGCAATTAAATAGGTTACAAAAGGGTGCCTGCAGAAATATAAACCAGGAGGGCAATGTCAAAGGTATAAATACTTAAGCAATTCAAATAGATAATAAAACAGTTAATATTTAATATTAACTATAATAACAAGGGAGCTATGCCCCTCCCTTGCAGGCACCCTTGAGCCCTTGAAGTTGCAATAGTTATTAATTATACAAATCATTATCTACTAAATTTCTTTTACTGAAGTACTAATACAAAAACATAACTAAATCTACAAATTATGACACTCTCAACTCTGGTAAAACATAAATACATAATAAGTTTATCAAAAAAAATTCTACTAAATTAGATTAAAATAACAGTTATAAACTATTATTAACCTAAATATGTTTAGGTTTTATTAACATTTACTACCTATAAAGACATATTATACTCATATGCATAGGAGTGCGCAGGAGTGTATGCAGGATATGCATCTGCATACCCTAAAGCTCTTTAAGGGGCAAAAATTGACTTCGGAAAAAAATCTTTTTTTGTGCAAAAAAACCAGTGGTCTTCTACATACCCTAAAATAGAGGCCTGCGCACCCCTATGCTCATATGTTATGAAAATAATTATTTTGAATGAATCAAAAATAATGTATAGATAAGTAAAGTTATATTTTTATAAAATAGCTTCTATTTAATCATTTGTAGGTAACTATATTTTATACAATGTTAATGAAATATAGTAATTTTAATTTTTTTTCAAATTTATAGAACAGTTAAATAAAAGCCACCAAAAACCTAGATTCTGGATAAATAATAAATAATATGTTTTATTAAACATAAACTTTGAAATATGTAAAACAAATTTTTGTATTTAAATATTAGGATACTGGATGTTCCAAGTAGGATTTATATTAACATGCTATTTATTGAACTATATCTGAATAAATATCTATTATAATACATTTAACACCTTATTGATTTATTATAACATGTATGTGTAAGTATTGATAAAGAGTATAATTTTTTTTTTTTAAGAAAATAAAAATGTAACAATAATAGATACATTAAAAATAATATAAGATTTTTATTTCATTAAGGCTAGCACTCAGAGAATGAGCTACTATGTTGACATTTTGACAGATATATCTAGGGGTTTTAAGTATCTTAACATAACATGACAACAATACGTATAAATGATTGAAAGCAAATAAGGGCAAATTTTAATTTTTCAGTATTATAGGTACCTAATCTGTTTATACCAATGCTATTTATCAATTTCTGTGAATGCATATTATATAATAAATTTTAATTTTATATTGCATAATACTACTGCATTAGGTAGATATAATGTATTATGAAAATATGAAATAGACATGTTAGGACTGTTCCTGAAATTTTAGTATGGAGCTATGGTATAAAAAAACAAAATATGTATAGGAACTTAACTTTTTTTAGAACAGTCGATGCAACCTTACTTTAATATTTAGAATATTGAGCTCATAAAAATAGAAGCATAATTAGATACAAAACTTCAGAGTTAACTTATATATAAAAAAAATAAAAAAGCCTATTTACTTAGACCACTAGGATAGTAAAATATCAATTCAAATTTAAAAATAACAGCAGGATTTAAAGAGTTAAATGCTTAATTAATGATACCTATTTCTTTTATCATTTTTAGGAACTGAAAGCAATTTTTTATTGATTTAATTTGGTAATGCTTATGATTATCTTGGTAATTAAAAATAACATATTGGTGAAAATAATCTAAATTAATATGAATTTTATTTAAGCTTCAAATATTTAAAATAGACGGAGTAGGTATATCTGGTGGAAATTTGGACATTAGACAGTATACAGTATACACTGTACACTTGTTATTTCCAATATATATATTCATTCAAATTTTAATTATATAGTATAATCAGTACCTATATATGTAATAGAAAAAATGTGTATGTTCACTATGGGTTGATAGAAAAATATGCTGTCCTAAACTCCTTCTAAAATATTGTTGTAAAAAAAAAAAATAATATTAATAAATAATAATAGTTGGTAGGTACTTACAATAGTCACGTTAAGTGGAATATGAGCTATTGAAAACTTGACGAATGGTTGAACTTCCGAACAATATAATGATATACTATAAAGTAATCGCGATTTGAAAAATATTAATACTACAATTTAAGATATACCTTAGTAGTATACCATAGTATATCTTAAATCGTGATTAATAGCCATTAGCCATTACAATGCTACATACTCCGAAGACAGCGATATCGTTATTCACAGATAAAAACGTTGGCCAAATACAAATCACGTACTACCTACAAATTGGCATAGATATCGCATATACTTGGGTCCTCTTACGGAGTAAGTCGATATCAAAATATAGTGGTTGAATAGTTAATAACTATAAGAATAACTAGGTACTATGGAATTTTGATCGAACAATCAATACCATCAACAGGACGATAGACGACCAAAATAATTAATAACCATTATATTAGTAAATACTAAATACTGTTTAATGTTTATTAATAGAAATAAGAAATAACCTTTTATTATTATTATAGTTATGTATAAGCATTCAAATTAAAAACATTCATGATCGATACTTCGCATTAGGTAATTCAGCAAATGAATGATATAATATAAAACATAGGTACATTAATTTTTATATGATATTAAGATAATACCCGGCACCCGTATCCTGTATGTGGTTTCCATTCCGTTTTTCGTATACAATATACATTAGGTATATTTCAGTTATTAAATTCCAAATTTTCCGTGCAGAATATTATTCCATTATTAGTCTTATTATTTTTATTCTATAATCAAATTTAGACCTATTTATTTTTATTAGCGATTAGGCCCTTTCAGTATTTATTATTATTTATATTACCAGTTAAGGTCTCCGCTTAGATTTGTGGCCGTCAAATATAGAACATTGTTTAATTAGCATCGGTTGTTTACATAGTTTTAAGTTTTTGACATATTTATTATTAATATGTACCTACACAGAATTGAAACCTATCTATTTCAAGTCACAAAGGGCAAGACTGGCAAGAGAGCGCAGCATACGAATTGCGTCCCGATAATATATTTTATAACTATATTAATTGCGTCCGATATAAATACATTATTTCCATTCCATTTAATACAGACTTAGGAGTTAGAAATGTCAATAGCAACAATATAACATTACATATTTAATTGCTAAAGGTAGGTTAAAAATATATGCAGGATTAGGTCATTGTCTTATTATAATGTTATTTTATTATTTATGGATTGGTAAAAATTTGAATGATACAGTTTAGTTCACGTCATTAATAATATTTTTTATAAATTCTGAATTCAGTGACGCAATTATTATAGTCGTATTGATCAGCCGGGACGCATTACGCAACTAGTATGTCACTAACCGTAATTTTTATATCGGGGAGATGGGGACGCAATTCATATAGGACGTAGCCCATTCGGCTCCCGTTTTAAAAAAGGTAAATTCCTAAACGGCTTCCGTCAAAAAAGGTTTTACGAACAGGTAATTAACCAAACAGCTCCGGTTTTTTACAACACAAATTCTTTTCCACTTCATATAGACTTAGGATTGTCTCAAAAGAGGTGTGGTTAAAAATGAAAACTAAGTAAATTATAAAAAAAACGTATAAAAATTATATAAAAAAGCATATTATATTGATTTAAATTAAGAATAAGTTAAACAAATGTAAAACGTGTATATATATAAATATTTTAAAAAAATCAAAAATTTTAATTATTGGTAAATTTTTTGGCACAATTTTTTTATAAACTCAATGTATATTATTTTATTTAATGAAAACTCGTTGATTATTTGCGCAATGAGCTCCTGTTTTTTTTTTCATAAAATTCGTTTACTTATACCAGACACTTAGAAAAGCTCAAATTAGTATACCGATATTACCGTTAGCAGTTTGGGAATTTTCCTGTTAGTAAATTTTTTTTTGGACGGGAGCCGTTTGGGATGCACCGAATTCGTATACAGCCCAAAATAGTAGTGGAACTTAATTTTATAAGAAGCGAGACGTGTTTCATAATACAGTAGAACCTCGATTATCCGAACCCCTGTTATACGAACCTTCTATTATACGAACGTTCTTATCAGAATGTTTGTGAGCCTTGGCTGCAAAAAATCGCATACAGCTCATTAGTCATTATCAAATAAAAATCGATAATTTTGTCAAAAAAATATAATAAACATTATAAGTTCCTATGTATGTAATGTATATAATCCTAATAACATAATAATAATACTAATAATAAGAACCGTGCCGTTAATATTTGGCGCCCAGGGAAAAATTAAAAATATTCGCTTCCTATTTTATTTATCATTATGCATTTCAATTTTTTTGATGCCCCTTTAAACTATGCTCCCTAGGTCCCCCTACGGCACGGCTCTGCTAATAATAAATATGTATGTACATAATACAAAATATTTAACTGTTAAAAAATTTTAGATTCTGAACGGAGTGATGAATGTATTGATTTTACAATTATATGTATTTTCTTATTTTTATTTTTGTGTTGGTCATCACGTTTTGGAGTAAAAACAGTGCTTTGATTTTTGATTTCATCCCCTCTTTGAAAAGGAAATTGAATCTAATTGGTACTTTGGGGGGTAAAAGTTAAAAAATTTCCAGTAGTTTTCAAAAACATCAGGAAAAACCCTGAAAAAGTTTTTGATAACTCTTGCTGTAACTACAAAACGAATGATTGTAAATACTTGAAATTTTCACCAAATGTTTATATTAGCATTATATATTTTAGATTAAATTTTCAAATTATTTGGAATTTTTTTAAACTATTTATAGACCATTAAAATTTTCGATTTTTCTAAATTTTTTTTTTTAAATACCGATAAAAAAATTTGGCTTTCCAAAAAATCTTTAAAATTTAATACAAGGTTTATTGTAAGTTGTACTTAATACTTATCGTAATAAAAAAAAAAAAAAATCAAAAATCGTTAATTACAATTTTGTTGATAAGCATTTAAAGTTCAAATATTTACAAAATATGTCAAAATCAAGAAAATTTGCAAGGAATTTTGAAGTTGAAAATTCGTAACATTTTTTTAATTTATACCTACCTAAGGTATATAAAAATCCCAATACAAGGTTCTCCATTACTCTTTATTCAAATAACTGTAGAAAAAACTTCAGTCAATATAGAAAAATTTTATGATCGTATGAAATTTATTTTTTTACGAAATCGAGTAAAATAACGATGTATTACAATTTAAATATAGGTAATAAATTATTACTAATATTACAATATATCCTAACAATTATCCTAGACTGACAAATTATCTTCGTTAAGAATCGTTTTTCGTATACAATAACACCTGTCATTACATTCAAATTTAACACATCCATTATAGTGACCTACTCTCCATCTCTACTATATAGGCATACAGCAGAGCGATATCCACTTTTTAATATGTTATATTTATGCTAATAAAGTAATTAGTCAAACATAATATGAATTGATATTTTTTTGATAACAAATTTATTTATTTTGATAAGTATAACATTAATTTTAACAATATAATAAAAAATTATACAAAACAAGTATATTATGTTCAAAACGAATTAATTTTATTTGTGATCAAATTGTTCAAGAAGTAAATAGTAGTTTAAGTTTTTCACTGTTAGGCGACGAAACTTCCGATATTGCTGGTAATATTGAACAACTTACAATTGGTGTTCGTTATATTGATAGTTCAAAAACTATGAAGAGAAGAATTCATAGGATTTAGTGCACTACAAACATTAGATGCAGTTGGTATAGCTACTTCTATTTTGACTTCTGTTTAAAAATACGGTTTGGATATGAATAAACTTGTTAGCTTGAGTTTTGACGGGTGTTCAGTAATGGCTGGAGAAGAAAATGGAGTTCAGAAAATAATTTGTGATAAATATTTTAAAGCAACATTTTTTCACTGTGCTTCGCATAGACTTAATTTGGTTGTAAATGATTTGAATGCAGTGACAGAAATACAAAATACTGTAGCAGTAATTAAAGAGGTTATTCATTTTTTTGTGAAAGTGTACTTTGTCAAAAATTGGTTACAAATATACCACTTTTGTGTGATATTCGTTGGTCTGCGAATTATAAATCTATTCGCATTTTTGCAGAAAACTTTATTAATATAAAGTCAGTTTTAGAAAAACTATCTCATAATAATGACTCAGATTTTAAAGTTAACACCACTACTCGCACAAAAGCACACTAACTATCATGTACGACATCAACATCACAATCTATTATATCTTTAAATATTATATCCAAATACTCAGCTTAATTAAAACCAGTTACAAATTAACTGTAGGTAAAATCTATTAATTTATACTCGATCCAAAATCATATTCAAGATTTATTAACTATATTTAATAATAATAGAAAACAATCAGATATCGTTTTTAATGATATTTTTAATAACTCTGTATTTATGGCAGAAAAAATTGGCACAGAAATTAAAATTCCACGTATTACATCCAAACAAAAAAATAGATAAAATTACGTAATCAATTCTGCTGAACACTATTACAGACTCTCTATTTTTAATCTGTACTTAGATTCACTAATATCATCTCTTTCACGACGATTTTCAAATACAAATAAAATAGCATTCTCAATAAGTCTACTGCATCCTATAAATATTAAAAAGTACACCATTAATGATTTCAAAGAAAAAATTAAGCTGATTAGTGATCATTATGAAATTGAAAATATGATAGAGGAATCTCATATTTGGTATCAGTATTGGATTGATAAAAATTTGATTGACTCCCAGTGTGATGAAATTTCGTTTGTTGATTTATTGGCTCATTGCGAATATTATCCTGTAATTTTTCAAATACTTAATATTTTTATATCACTGCCTCCGACAACGTGCACAATAGAAAGATCGTTCAGTACATTAAGACAAGTAAAAATGTGGTTTCGCTCGACTACAAAAGAAGATCGTTTAAATAGGTTGTGTATGATGAGCCTTCATCGTGAAAGAGTTAACGCAAACAAGGATACTTTTATTCAGGATGTCATTAATATGTTTGGAATAAAACGAAGAAATTTGCAGTTCTTATTTACTGATACTGAATAATATACTTAATTATATTATTTAATTTCTATTTTTTTATATACTTATTAAAATTATTATTTATTTATTTATTTATTCGTATGGCAATTATTATTAACAACCAAATGTTATAAAATAACATTAAATCTTTATTATCTTACATTCAAAATTTTTTTAATTTGGACCCCCCTCCTAAAATGTTACATATGGGTGCCCATGATTATATATACCTAAATAAAATATATATTGATACGCCCTACACGTTGAAGTTATTATTAAGTATGGTGGGGAGAGGGTGGCGAGGCACAGCATCACAATATCACATACGTCATTGTCATCAGCTTCCGGGTCTCTTCTTTGTTTTGCCTGCAACCTTCTTGATTTCATTTTATCTTTTAATTTTAAAAGATTTTTCCGGGCGCGGGCTTGCTGAGCCTCCGTTTAAACCGTTAGCACCGTTGGTTTGCATGGTGCGAGTACTTGTACCGGCGACTCCCCAGGCGAAATGCTGGTAGTCGCCGCCGGTACTTTCTCCTCCACGCAAACGTCGTAAACCAACGGTGTCGGTTCGGTCGGAGGCGTAGCGTCTTCTTCTACGATCTTCTTTATGTCTGCAAATGGCAGTTAGTATAATGCAATTTTATTTATTAAAATAGAATGCTGTGACAGAAAAAATTATCATAGCTGCTGTTTGTTGTGTTAAGCTTCTAAAATACGCGCGCGCGTTCATTGCGTAATTTTTTCTTTGTGTATACTATCGATCGACACCCGTTCATATACAGTTAACAGCTAAAATTATTATAAATAAGATACTTACGTGTTAGTCGGTCCAGGTAATTTACCACGTAAGGTTTTAAAAAGTACATTAATGTAAGCGTGTTTTATTTATTGTCAAAAATAAATATACTTGAATATTTCACCAATGCAAATATTCCACTAAATGTTTTTCGCAGACTATAATTATATCACATTATTATTTTACCATGGAACTTAAAAGTATGTAATAATAGAATAATATGGGGTGATTTCTTGGGTGAAAAATAGAACATAAAAATATTAGAAATATAAATCAAATATGTCCGTAAACATAATCTGAATACTAATAAAATTAGTATGCATATGTTGTAGGCATATATTCAAATCAAGCATTTTACTAAACTATTCACCTAGGTCCTAGACATTTAGATTTTAGTTGTATGTATATTTAAAGTCAGTTGAATAATAAAAAAAAATGAAACATTTTGTATTATTTTAACAATTGAACTACATTTTCTTAGTAATTATTTATTACTAATCTATAAAAAATAATCTGGATACATGGATTCAAATCAAATTTTGTCACTATTGTAAAAAAGAAAATTACGTCATTATAGCAAATGTCGTATCGTCGTAAGCGTATTCATAACGAGAAAAGAAGAAAGATCAGGGCGAATCTTCCTTTAATAAAAATTTAAATAATAATTTAAAACCGAATTGTGGGGTAGATCGAAAACACGTCTACACTATTATCTATACATGGATAAGAGAATACACAAAATGTACCTCAACGAGTTTTGAACCTACCACCATACAAATTTAACACATCCATTATAGTGACCAACTCTCTATCTCAACTATACAACAGAGCGATACCCCCTCCCAAAGTACCAACTAGATGAGTTTTCCTTTTTAAAGAGGGGCTGAAGTCAAAAATCAAAGCGCTATTACTACTCCAGAACGTGATGATGACAGACACAAAAATAAAAATAAAAATTTAAAAAAAAACACACATTGTTAAATCATTAAAATCAATACATCATTCATCACTCCGTTCAGAATCTAAACGTATAGTTTATAAACATTTATGCTATATCTATACACTTAATTACCTAGAGTACGAAATATGTATAACATAATCATATATTTGTCATTTGACATGTACAGTAAAAAGAGTATAATACAGAAATATAGTATAATTTATGAGGTACATAGTTAGTAAATACTATTGTATGAACCAAACTGCAAACTGCTGAAATCTCTTTACTTATTAAATTATAACTAATTAATAATTATGACGATACATGATTGATATGTATAATAAAAATAAAAATGATTAATTGTTTTTTTAATTTATTATTCATTTTTCAAATTAGAACACAAACGACATTGAAAGAAAGTGTACAGTTACCACCTCCCGACTATTTGATGTGCAAATTGATCGATATGGTGAACGTCGAGAACCCTCCTTGTTCCAACTGCGATAAACGCGATCCGTCCTCAATGTATTTCTGCTCTACTTGTGGTAAGCCTGTGTGTTTTACAACAAACAACCCTCACCTCATTCACTCAACATCCTTGGATGGGTGTTTACACTGTCTTTTTACCTACTTAAAAAAATGTATTGTCGGCTTTATAGGTCAAGCTTTATGCAAGCCCTGCCGAGAAAACACTCACCGAGCAAAAATGTTTTCGTCACACGACATAGTGCAAATGTCCAAGCGCTTGGCGGACAAAACAGAAATAGTAAGCTACATATGCACAAACATTTTTACTATATACTAGAGTACCATTAAGCTCGGATTAAGTTCTTCAGAACAGCGGTTTTCGACCGGTGGTCGGTAATCGAAGGATTGTAAATTGTGATATATTTTTATAATAATTAAAAAATATATAAATAGTTGAAAACTTGTAATGTATTTCATTCAATTTTATAAAGCAAATAGATACATTGAACACAGTAATAATAATTTAAATTATTCTATCTTAACACATATTACATAATATTAGTAAACATTTTATTTTTTTGAAATTGGCCATAAAAAATAAATAATGACTAAAATGGGTTAGTGTAAGTCCAATAAAATTGAAGACCTCTTTCATTAGAGCTCCGTGGCCTGTCATATAGTTAATATTTGATATCTGTTATAAAAGCGTAATTAGGGCCAAACAACTGCCCTACCTAAAAATAGGTAGGTAAGACAGCAGGAGCTATCAATCATTCAAATAGGTAAATATTTAGAACAATTTAAACAGGATAAATAATAATAACACAAAAATAAAACCGAGACACTATAAGTATTGCGATTTGGAAATAACTACTCATTCCATATTTGTTATATTATTATTTAATACCCTGCAGAGGCATTTAAACCTTTAAAGGTTAAGAAAGGGGTTCACTACTTAATAATTACTTTTTTATCTGGTCTACAATAAAGACAGAAGTCTGGGGAAATTGTATACAACTTAGTCCACATATACCCATTAATATAGCAAGCGGCAGAGACAGAGATTAAACAAAATAACAATATTTTTATAAAAAGATAGCGTACAACTTAGTAGGTACACTATAATTTATAATAAACGCACCTGTATTGGTTGACATTTAATATGTATATTTATTTTTATTAAAGATGCAAATTATGTTAATGGTACTAAAACTTTTTTAAACTGATATTTTAATTAAGATGAGGGACCAGTTAGATACGCCTTTGATTATACCTCTGCCTCAATCCGAGCTTATATAGCCATATAGGTAGTATAATAATAAACAAATAACAAGTATAAAATAATATATTTTTATAGACAGAAATATTTAAATATTTCTATAGACGTTATAGTCTGCAGTTATATTATACGTTCATTGAACGCATGTAAATATACCTAATAACATTGATTATAGAATAAATTAAAAAATAAAATAAGAATAGATTATTATAGATAGTCTATTCTATAATAAATGCTAATAATAAGTAGGTTAACTAGTATAAAATTGATATTGTTTTTAAAAAAACTGTTTATATTATAAACGTTTCCGTAGTGTCCAAAGCACGACGAAAAGATCAGCTATTTTTCGAGTACTCAGAAACATGTGATCTGTACCAGTTGCGTACGCGAAAAGCCTCCCGAGAGTCGCAAGGCATGCGTAGACATAGACGTAGCTTATAATCAAAACTTGAAAAAATTAGATAGAGCACTTTTAGTAAGTGGTTTTCGGTCCTATCGCGATCAAACGTGTTTGTTAATTTTTAAATTTTTTTAGTCGGTGTACGACATGCAGAGTACAATTCGCGAAGGTGTAGTGGCTTGTCACACACTCCTAGAAGAGCTGCGACAAAACACAGATACGGAAAAACTAACTATACATAATTTTGTGCAAACGCTCCACGATGCTATCAACAAAATACAAACTGATATGCACTTGGAAGTTCAACGGTAATACTTAATTGAATTTTATACATTGTTTTCATTCTATTATTATTGATCTGGACATGATTTGTAGATCGTTAGAGTTAATAAGTAGATAATAATATTAATATTTTTACTATTTCACCACATTGTATATTAGGTAAAAGCATTGAGTACTAATATACTATATATACTCAATAGTAATAGATGTGCCTTGTGCAAGTATTTATCGTTTATTTAAAATTTTTAAAATGAGTTAATCAACGTTTTTGATTTAGGTAATTCTATTATAAAATAGGCAAGGGCGTCCGTAGACGAAATTTCAGGGGGGATAGCCAAAGCCGTATCCAAGGGGTCCGCCCCCCCCCTCGAAATAGTAACTATATTAACTAATTAAACACAAATTGTAATTTTATTTTATTTTTCCAAATTCATTAATAACTTTTTCAGATAAATTAAGTTCTTTATTTTTTTTTTCTACGTAAACTTAACATACATAATCCGGTTAAACGGTTCTCTCACTTTGTTGAACGTAACCAGGTTTTAATACGACGTAATTTGCTGAATGTTCTTTCTATACTACAAGTTGTTGGTGGAATAGTCATATAAATAATAATACTTCTCTTCAAAGTTGGATAAAATTCACAATCTTTAAAAAAAAGAAATATTTTCCTACCGACTATATATTACTTATATCAAATATCAATACACCTTAGTACCAATAATGATTTTTGGGATTTTAGAATATTTAATTTGGATATAATTATTTTAACTAGCAGGAAAGCTAGAGGGGAGTTGTTCCCTCCCTGACCCCCTAGCGGGTGCCCTTGAAAATAGGTTATATAATTATAGATCCTTCGTTATTCATATGAGTTTAAGTGTTTAAATATATAGAACCTATTGGTTTATAAAGTGCGTTAAGTAATGAACTCATTTTTTCTGTTTTTTTTAAATTTGATTTTTTGTTATTCAACCTCGTTCATGAAGCCATGAATAAACGATTAATACTGTTTATACCTAATTAACCTAAGTATCTTCATTGTTTCTTTTATATACATTATTATTTCTATTGTGTTTTCATATTTTGTGATTTAACTAGGTAATAGGTAGTAAAAGTTTATTTTTTCAAACCAGTTTATATTTCTTACATTTCAGATTCTGAGTGGAGCAATAAATGTACATATATAATTATTGATTTTACTGCAATGTTTTTTATGAATATGTGTGTTTACTATGGGATGACCAGACTAATAAACGTCCCGTTTAAAACGGGATTGTCGGGATTGTCCCTTTTTTAATCATTTTGATCAATTCAATGTCAAGCTGTCCCAACAAACTTCGAACGGAATGCTTATTATCCCGTTTTTAGATGTTATTACATTGTATTTTTAAAAGAAATCGATCTATGAAAGTATGAAACAAATCAAAAACTGTTTTATAATTAAAGTTATAAATTATAGATAACAGTTAAACAGTTTTCGTAAAACAAGAATTAAGGGCCGATGCTCATGAACAATTAAATTAGCGATAGTGTTTAATAATAAAAAGAACATTTTCCTAATTGTTTAAAAAAACTGTAGTAGTTTTAAAATGCAATATTGTGTTGATTAATGATAATAAAAAAATATATTTTCCTAAACATTTGAATACTTTTATTATTTAGGTTAAGTTAGTTAACTCAAAAAGGGTAAAGTAATAATAATATTTTTTTTTTTTGGTCCCCTCTCCCTAGGGTGTAACAACTATCCGATTATTTTATTTTATAAAAATGGTCACCCTAGTTTACTATATACAAGATTAATAGTTGAAAAATACATTGATCTCCAACTTTTAGAGTGGTTTTTGCTAGAAAACCGTATCTAGTTGCATTTCTAAGAGGTCAAAAAATTATAGAAAAACGGGATTTATTTTATGCAAAATCCGTTTTTGACAAATTTTTTCAATTTTTTTTTCTTATTGACTACTTGAAAATGTATTACAAGATAGCTATTAAATATTTCACATTGAAACCAAACAATCTAGAAAAATGTATTAAAAATAATTTTTTTTTGTATATAATTAAAGTTTAAATTTGGATAGAAATATATAGAATAAAAATGTTATTTATTTTGTTATATTTCTAAAACATTATTTGCAGGGAGTGGGGACTTAGTACTGTTAGTTGTTACGCATATTATTAATTAATTATAGCCTTGTGCCTGAATTCAATTTTAACTCCTCCATTATATACACTTCTTAACACCTGCCAACTGTAAAGCAGCATTATACCTACTTGCTCACCTTTTTAAAAAAAAAAAATTATTATTTTTCATTTATTCTAATGTAGGATGTAGGTGTAATGATCTAATTTTTAGCTAACATTTTGAAAGACTATTTGAACTCTCTTATATTTTTGATCTTGAGTAAAATAATCACTAATCACAGCAAAAATAAGTTATTAGTTTATTATAATATACTCGTATTATTCATTGACCACAAGTATCAATAATATAAGAAATTGAGAACAAATAAATAATTTAATGTTATGATATAATTATTTTTACTTTAGCTACCTATCTATAATTTACATGATATACCTGATGTAGTTATGATTCTCATTTGAAGCATAAATCTTAGAATGTTGTAATTTTAATAGCAGATAGCACTAATATTTATAATTTGTCATTTAATAAATTGCCACACACGGTCAAGTGTTGTATAAATTCATCACGCTGTAGCCTGTACACATAAATTATATTTTTCTTATACTATTACAATATTTTATTTTATTTTTATTTTTATTTGCAGACAATATGAAATAAAAGAAAGAGCTTTTCGTAATCAGCTTTTGACTTTAAGTGCAGTGCTTCCAATTTTGCAACACCATATTCTTCTATGTAGAAACTTTGTATCAACTTCAAATAAGTATCATTTTCTTGAAATTGTGTCTTTAATGCTCGACCGATTAAACACTATTGTGAAAATTCCACAGCCCACAAAGTAATCTATATACATGCTCACTACTCATAAACTTATCATACAATTCTATTGCAATTATAAATGAGTTATATTTATTTACAGGCCTTTATTGACTAGTACAATAAAAACAAATTACCGTTCTGAGTTTGCTCAGTGTTTGGAACCATGGTTTGGTAAATCAGATGTAATGGACTCTGGTATATATGAATCATCGAAATATATAAACAGCTTAGCAGCTAAGTCTAAAGAAAACTTAAACTTATCTCATTCTACATTACCGAGTAAAAGACAACATTCTGCTTTAAAAGCTAAAGCTTTAGAAGGTGAAGGCACTTTTTCTAATCATTGTCGAAGTTTTGATTCTCAGATCAAGGTAAATCTATTAAGAATACATAGGTATATATGATATATGTATTAATATTCTATAATATTCATTGTTTAATAATAATTAATATAGTTAATGTTATTAAATTAATATTATAAATAATATTTTTTTAGGAACTTGGTACTCAATTGAGTTGTGTGAAAGACCGATTAAATGAGTTGCAGAGAGAAGTAAGAGCTCTCCAAGGTACTAAATCTCCTGCTGTGCCTCCTTTGATTTTACGACATCAAAATATTATTAGGGATTGTCTTCGATTAAATGACACTCTTGATAAAAATCGAATAGAACTAGAAAGATTAAGATCAGTGTTCCAAACCATTTGGCAAGAGCAATTGTATAGAATTCATGTTGAACAAGATATATTCCAGTCACAAGTATGTTTTAATGATTTAAAGTATTTGATTTCTTGATTAATATTGTTTATATAAATTACTTGTATAATTCTTTAGATGACTGATATTACAAATTTGCAAAGTGAAGTAAAACAATTAGCAACATTAGCACAACAATTAGATCCTTATGTCAAGCGATTGACGTCAAAGCCAAATAATAATGAAATGGCAGATTTAAAGAGTTTATTGGATCGACTGAGTTCTCTTCAGCAAACTCAAAGGTTAGGTATCTTGTAAATGCAACATAATAAATAAAATATAGTTGAAATCTAATGAAATAAGAAAAAATTATTGTTATATTAAACATCAATAAATTTTATTCATTTTATAAGACACAAAAAAAACAGTTTACCATTTTATTTTGTAGATTTCCAATGGGATGCCACAAAATGGAATCTCATTGTATGAGTAGTTCTTCACCTTTATCGGACACAATATATGCCAAAGAAAATAGACCAGAAACTCCAGTTAGAGAAAAAGATCAACAAATGTTATATTTTCATAAGACGCAATCAACTAAAAGTGTATTATCTCATATAGTAGACAAAGTCTGTGTACGGGACAAAACTTTTCAAGAATTTAGAGAAAGAAGCAAGTCTGAGGGCCGTATAAAAGATTGTCCTATTAGATCAAAACCAAAAAATGGTAAAATATTAAACAATAAATATATATATATATATTATTATTTATTATATATTTATGACATACTCTCTTAATATTTATTTTATAGTTGTTGGCGAAGAGTGCGTAAAAAATACAAGAGCCTGTTCTTTATACCAAATGATAGACATTCGTGATATGCAACATCTGGCCGCTCAATCAACTTCAAATATACATGAGAGGGTATATTATTATAATATAATGTACAATTTAAGATGCTGAATATCTTTTAAAAACTAATTATATTTATTTAATCTTTTTTTCTAGGATTTAAATGCTGAAATGATGTGTGATAAGTTAAGAGAATATTTAAAAGATCATTTGAAAAAAAAACTAAATGTCGAGATCATCGATGACGATAAAGGTAATTTAAAAAATGTATTGCTGTGATATATGTGTTTTCCCTTTTGCTATAAATAAGTTGGTAATATTGTATTTAGTACTTAATACTTGTATTATTTATAGTGTACAATGTAAAAGATATCTATCATCATCATGGCATCATGTTTGTCTTGAAAATAAATTTATTTACTTTTTAGTATATTTACAAAAGCTGTTAAACGTAGCCTTCCATTGTTCAAAATTTAAATTAAAAATAAATGATTGTGTGAATAAGCGTGTAAGCGTAGTAAAACAATAAAACATAATAATAATTTTTTTTTTAACAAATAAAATTTAACTTTTTAAATTTTAATAGTAATTTAAAATATTATAATATTATATTTTTATTATTTAAACTTTTATTTATTATATGTTTATACTGATATCCTGTTAAACAATTAATACAAAATACAACTATTAATGAAATAGTAAATATAAGTGACTTTATTATTTACTATTAAAATTAATTATTGTCAAATTGTTTATAATGTGTAGGATACCAAAAACAAGAACATAAAAAACCGTTTGAATACGTTGAAGGAATGATTGGAGAAGTTGAAACTATTAGTTGTGAAGGAGCAAAAGTTTGTCGTAAACAAGGAGGAAGAATTCATAAGAAACCCATGCCACCACCTGCTCAAGATCCTATGCCTATGCCAGTAGCTGCGCCGAGAAAATATAAGAGATATCCACATTCGGACACTGAAGATGGTGCTATGTATCAAGAATCTATGTCATTGCGGTTAGAAAATATTAATAATATTATATAGAATTATTTAAAATTAAAAATTAAATTACTTACTAATTGTTAATAATACATTTAAATCATTTAATACATAAAAAATAGAGGTATAAAAAGGTATTTAAAAAGGTACCTAGTTAAGTAAAGAAAATAAAAAATAATATATTTATTACAATTTCATACTTCAGTATTCATTGAATTGTTACATATATGACAGCTATAAAGTTACAATAAAATTAAATTTGAATGAGTTAAAAATGCAATTAAAATTTTCTGAATTTGTTTTATAGGCATATTACTTCTCCCGAGGGTGATAAATGTACTCGTACAACAAATTCAGTCCGTTGTCGATCTAAAAAAACAGGACCTGTTCGGAAGCAAAGATCTTGGGAAACGTTTCCAACTCGAAAGAAATCAATTACTCCGGAACCAAGTAAATTTTGTCGCGATCCAGAATCTTTTCGTAGTCAATTTGATCTCAATACTTTTCAAGACGGTTTACGAAAAGCCGATAGTTTTGAAGGTCATGAAGAAGCTGTAAGTTCACTTGTAAGAGAATTTCATAAAGTACGTTCTTTAGATAAGAAATCAAAAAAGGCGGAACAATAAAAATAGTTTATACTATTAATATATTCATATAAAAAAATAATTATATTTAAAGTAATTTGGGTTAATATTTTTATTATATGATTTAAGTAAATACAAGGTTTTTAAAGTTTATGAACTTATAATTATAAAATAAGTATCTTTTATTAAACACTATTTATTTAATGTTCACCCAGTTAATTATGTGTTGATTAGGTAATAATATTTATATATTTTTATTTTAGAAAACATGTCTGGTCCTAGTTCGATAAATAGATATGTTTTTAATGTTCTTTTAATTTTTATAGTCTATTATAACAGTTTTATTTCAAATTATAATTAATTTGTTTTTAAGACGTGTATCTCATATTTATTTAATTGGCATTTAAAAATTGTTTTCATTAAGGGGCCGCTACACTAACAATTGTTTCCTTTGTCTATTTCCTACATAATATAAGAACAAAGATATTACGTATTTCCACGATTACAACTCTCTGATTCAGTTTAGGGCAAAGGTATTTATTATACATTTTATAAAAAAGAATATTTCCTATGCATTAGCCAGCTAGATTTTTAATATTTACATTTTTTATAAATATAAGCATGTTTTAATTTAAAATAATGTTGATTATTTTTAACCATTAATACCTTATTCAAAAATGTAAATATTAAACAATTTTATGGCATAATAACGTATTATACATTATATATAAGTTTCTAGCACCTTATAAATTTGATTTCCATTGAGTACCTACCATGTCCTTTGTCCATGTGACCATGTAGTATAGTATACTATATTAGGGAGTAGGTATTATAGTTACTATACAATACCCATGTTTGACATGTTTTTAAGTATTTTAGATTATGGATTTTATAGTAGATCCATATATTTTAAAGTACCTTCCAATTTCTATTTTATGTAAATATGTAATAATGATAACATCTCCACGATAAATTAAAACTTTTTCATATTAATTATTAATTAATATGTTTGATACCCTTATGGCTTATTCCATTTAAACAGTTTGCCTTGGTATGATGTGTTTATAATTGTTTAATAGTTAAAAGTTAATTAGAAAAATAGCTCTTCTTTTTTTATTTTATTTTAGGCTTATTTCAATAACTTCACAATCCATAAAAAAAATTATACTTTGTATTGATGATTTATAAATCTTAATAAGTTTAATGTGTATAATATCTGATTGCAATGGTTCTAGAATTTTTACTCTGTGAAACTATATTTATTTTATTATGAACCACAACCGCGTAGAATATACTTATATAGTTATATATATGAGTTATAATGTTAGTACCTACAGAAAAAATAATAATGTAAAAGCTAAGTATTCAATTATATCATTAAGAGGACATTACTTACTAATTCGATTTATTTGTTTTACAAACATGACTAAATTTACTTTATGCACTTCCAATAAAGTTTTGTTGTTTTTATATTAGAGTAAATTAACATCACTTGTGTTGTCTTGTTGATTTTTACATTTTTTAAAGCATAAATATACACATATAATAATAAAAAAAACATAGTTGTAATCTTCGCTTTCAATTAATAGGATAATGTTATTGTGTTTAAGTTAAATAATTGATATTTGAATTTACTCAATTATTAAAAATAAAAATAACAAAACTATATTGTAAATGAGAAATGTAAATGTGTTACTTATTTTTACCTGGCTATATATCTACGTATGACATAAACAACAAATGCGTATGGAGCGTCCTCTTTAAATGATCGTATTATGATTCAATGTAAGGCCATAAGGGTTATAACTTTATAAGATTAATAATACGTAAGTACTTACAAAATATATCATGTACATGTTGGGTATACGTTAAAATAATATTGAATTCATGTCTTAATATTAAAATGCTATATATCATTGTTAATTTATTGCTATATCGTATTATTTAAAATGTTTTCTCTGATGTTTTATATCAATTTAATACGCCTTGTCTGTTGAATAATTTGAAATTGAATTTGTAAAAAAAGTATTATTTTTATTATTTGTATTTTAATCATCATTGATTATTGTATAAATAAAAATGTTTGATTGTTTTAATAAGAATAAAAGTTTTACTATAACATGATAAAAAAAAAAACGATTAGGTAACATATTTTATATTTCAATTAATTATTACAGAATTCTTTTCTCCAATACATTTTAGAGATTGCATAATGTTATTTTAAAACGTACACATTTATAATTTTACTATTTAAAATTTCAGGATTTGTTTATTACTTATTTATACTTACATCAAGAATTTATTTATATATTTTCAATATTTTTATCATACATATTAATATTTTCTATCATTATAGGTGCCTACACAATACAACTGTATTATTGTTTCTGTTTGTATCAAATTTCAATGTATAAAGCTGTTAAAGTTTTTAAAGCACATATAATAAAATACATATTAATTAATTAATTAATAATATTATCAACCCTGATTAACTTTATAAAATCATGTAATATACTGATTACTGATATTTTATTATATTAAAAAATAAAAACCATAACGTAGGATAAACAGTTAAACACCACATTCAAACATATACATATTTGTTTATCATCCTCAATGCTCAAAAAACAAGCCACAGAATCCTAGTATTTACAATTTCAAAGAATAAGAAAAGAAAATTATTATGAAATCACTGTATAGATTGATATACTATAATATATCAACTACTACTACCTACTAACTATACACAACAGTGTTATTTCTGAATATAGCTTATGTAGAATGTAGGATTAATATTTTCAGTAATCATATCTGATTCTTAATAAGTTACATTATCTGTATACTGTATTTAATTTAAGGTAATTATTTGTAAGACGATAAGTGAAATCAATTTAGTACTTAAATGGTAACATATTATATTGCTTCATATTGCATAAATATGTAATAATCAAATGATTAAACCTAAAATTGAGTAAAATTTATATTTAATCTATGGATACTTAGTTATAACTTATAAGCAAACGAAATTTTTACTTCTTCGGTTTGTATTATTGTAATTTTAAATTTCTAAAAAATTAAAAAAATTCTTATTTTTAAGTTTTTTCTCTTCTTCAAGACACTTAATTTTTTCAGATTATTTATTTATCTAATATTGATTACATTGTTTCAATTTTGATACCTACCTATTATTGTATAATTTTGTTATAAATAAAGTATCTGCAGTATATTACCTAATGCCTAATAATATATCCTTATCTGGGTTGTAAACTTTAATAATATATTATATTTATGTATATTTGCAATATTAATGATTTTAAAATACCATACCTGTGTTTTATAAATAAAAACAATAAAATGTTATTATTATTAAACAAAAATATTTTTATGTACATGAATAATTTATATGTGAATATGAATAGTTATTATTGGTTATTAATTTATTACATAATATTATGTTATAAATCTATTGTTGAATATTATGCATTCTATTACGGTTAACCGGCGTTTGGTCGTGTTATATACTCTTATTATTGTGTTTCTTAAAGGGGCGCCGTGCTAGAAGTTAAATTTTGTATTATATTTTTGCTCCTATAGGGTGCCAAAATCGTAAATACGTCTCTGCTCATGCTAGATTATAATATAAACAATCTCTATACGATTTTTCTTGTTATTATGATTCTTAAGATATATTATAAAACTTGCTTTCGTATGGTTATTTTAATGATGAATTGGTACCTTTAATTAAAATCCTTCTGAAGCACCAATGACTACATATCAAACCCTATCTGAAAATTGGTTGCAGTTGTCACTTGTCATCAGGGGGATACAGTTCTTCTATGTCAAGCGCTGAAGAAATGTTTCACGGACGTAACCCAAACGGCTCCCGTCAATAAAGGTTTTACGAACAGGAAAATTGCCAAACGGCTCCGTTTCTTTACAACACAAATCCCTTCCTATTTCATACAGACTTAGGACTGTCTCAAAAGAGGTGTGGTTAAAAATGTGTTGGTGAACACTGAGTAAATTATAAAAATTAAATAAAAAAAGCATATACTATCGAACTACCTATTACAATCAGTAGCTATTCAACGTTTTGGCCGAAAAATTAAGAGATTGCACCCACAGTTTTTTTTTTTTATTGAAATTGCGCCTAGACATATCAAGTTATACGTATTACGAGTTAAGTAAAAACCAGAAGTCAAAACTAAATTGTATGTCGGTGTTACGATACCCATAACGGCTATAATTGATAATAACTAATGAACAGTGCTCGGATTTTTATGCACTTGCATATTTTTTAGGAAGCGGCATATTAAAAATCTGATTCGATACAAATTCGTTTCATAGTATATACAATTTGGCAATTTGAATACAAAGATTGATGTTGCATATTTGGTTAAATTTACATGATTTTACATATTTAAAGATTTTAAGCATATTAATGCATATTAATTAGTAAATCATTGATTTAAAGAATTTTAAATTAAAGAGCCGCCACGTCAAGCCTGCATCTGTTTCAGCTATAAAATGTCAATTTTTAATTGATTTGTTAGGTGTTACTGTCAATTCTTGTTTATCTACAAACTTTATAAGTAATATAAAACCGTATACCAAGAATCAGAAAACAGTGCTACATTATGTAATCATGATGATAAACTGTAAAATGTTATTTTTATATTTTATAGCTGATACAGCTGCAGGCAAGGGCAGATCCAAGGGGGGGAGCACTGTGGGCAAGTGCCACCCCCGTTGGAAAAATATAATGCATATTAACAAACATAAATTTTTATCATATTGTTTTTTTTTTTGGGAGGGGGAGCTATATCTATATTATATAATTTTTCTTATAAAGTGCCCTGACCGTAAATACATGCTGGATCCGCCCTTGGCTGCAGGCTTGACGTTCATTTGACACTCAGTGCATAGAATAGTCAATAGACTCAGTGTTCGGGGTGGACGGTTAATCAACATTAAACTGTTTCTGAAATCATATGTAAATTTCTCATAATCGAATATTAATTTATTATCATTCGTTTAAATTTAAACGTTTAACCTCGAAATACATTTTAAATAAATACTAAATCATATGTATTATTTAAAATATAAAGTTACAACACCAAACACAATACTGGCTTGAAACATTGTGTTGGAAACTAATCTAATTTTCATTATTAAATCGTAAATACGTTATTTCAAACATTTACGTTCTCGAAAACTTCTCGTTCTACTGTTATGTACGCAATAGCAATTAGTATATAGTATAAGTCTATTGCAGCGTTTCTCAAAGTGTGGGTCGCGTCCCATTGGTGGGTCGTCAGTCAATTTTTAGTGGGTCGTGAACAATTTTTTGAATTATGATGTCAATGCTGTTATTAACCATAACAGAAAACAAACACATATTTCACATACACCTCATTATTAAAAGTACATTTATAAAAATAAATTGGTTATAAACCTAAAAAAATACTAAATATATATTACAAATTTATACATACTTATATAATACAAATTTTGTTTTTTATAACTTCTTTTTGAAAAATGAAATCATGTGGGTCGCGAAAGATTTTTTAAGGTAAATTTGGGCCGCGGTACTAAAAAGATTGAGAACCACTGGTCTATTGTATATTAATTATAAGAGTATATTATTGTAGTCTGTCGATAACGCATAATGTGTAGGCGACTCGTAGAATATTGTACGCGGAATTCGCGAGCGAGCCAGAGAGTCAGTCGATACAGCAATCTTAAAACTGTACGTCGTCCCGACGACCATTAACGAATTGTACATTGAATTAAATATTTCGACTCACATTAAAATTATATTAGTATAAAAATTCTTATAACTGTTTGTTGTACTTTCTCCTAAAAAATTGAACCTCACACTACCGAAAAAACAACGTTCGAACCTAGAATCTAGACTCCATAATAACTCAATTAGTAAACCTATAATTGTTATATTATTCAGTATAATTGTGAAAATATGTGTGACGAAATCTTGTAAGAGATATTTACTCGGAACAGAACCTAACCTGACGACGGACACCTACGAGAAAGAAACCCTATCTACGCGGCGTTTGTAATCCGAGGATTGTCACTGCCTTGTTGACAGTTACCTGCGTCTGTGCGGTGATATAAAAATCATACCCATGCGACGTATGTGCGACAATAAGGAGTTTATCAGTAATAGCGTACTGACGGTGCACCAGCGGATGCATACCGGTGAAAACCCTTACAACTATGTCGTGTGTGATAAGTACTTCACTCAAAGAAGCATATCACTTTAATCAGTCACCAGCGGGCGGACGCACGCGGATAAACAACCGTACGACTGTTACCTACGTGCGCGATAAATCGTTCCGTAGTGACGCGGTACGCGATGGTTGCCAGTACAAAGTGTAGGCACCGCGCAGCGACCGGTCAGCGCTGTCACAACCTTCCAGCAACGCCGCAAAGGCAGAAACCGTGACGGGAAGACCTCATCATCGTCTATAATTGAACTACATACCGACGTCCTTTCTCCCATGCCATCCACTCGGTCGTTGGATCATCGATATTGTTGAAATTACAGATGAATTTCAAAATTTGAAACCAAATTGAAAAATAAAAGGGTCATTGGCGATTTCGTTGACTGCCGCGAGTTCAGTCATTTTTTTTATCCAAACATCGAAAGCAATCCGACTGTTTGTATGTGAAAGCGTAGAATCCAGTGTATACGACTAGCGTGAAGAAGATTCCAACCAGAAATACCCAAGTTCATATTTGAACTTCTAGATGAAAAATGGTGGCTGTTATAGTTAGAAGTTTCTTTTCCTAAATAAGATCCAAATAGGTAAGCAAGTTAAAATAAATACATGAATATTTAATCTTATATAATAAACTAGTGTGCCTCGATTCCAGGCTTGGAGGTGGTAGAATGAAAATCGTTTCAAGGGAAATTCGGTTGGAAATGGTAGTTGGGTGTTTATAAATCGGCCACATGTATAGTTTGTCTCGAGGCTTGCCTGGTTCTTTTTTGAATGTATAAAAAATAAATAAGTACGAAAAATGGTAATTGAGTGTCTAGCTATCAGTCCTCATTCGATGCAAATCGATACCTGTACCGGACAATCCTGACGTCGAAAGTCTGATGTTGTATTATAGGGGAAAAAGTTAACGAAGTGTTAACGTCCTATCTTTTGGGAAAATCGATTTATACACAACTAAATCGCTTAGGTAGGCAATCCGACTACGTCGAATTGCAGAATATGTGGGCGCAATTAATGAAATCTGAATTTTTATTTGCTAAAAATTGAATATACTTTATGTGTTACTAAACCCCTCAGGTAGGCGGACAATGTGAGTATTATGAGTTAGGTATTATAAGTGAAATAATCTACAATACATTTATCACATCATGTTGTAAAAGAGTTTTATTTTTTGATCTTGAAACTTGAAAGTTATTAGTAATTTTGCATAAAACCCCGATGAAGCTTGGATGTTCTTATTAATTGTCTTTTTAATGTATTTATCTACAATATGTCATGCTTTTATAGTATTATTATATACTATCCTTAGTATAGAAAAAAAAACTATAGAATATACACTATTTTAATATACCAAATTTATTTAAAGAATTAAATATTAATGTGCATACCTGATCAATATAACTTTAATAAATACATTATAGCACAGTCTCTTAAAATATTTTCTAAGTATTCCATACATACACATATTGTGTTTCATTAGGTAAGTACTAATCTTTTTTACAATATAATATAATAGAAAACTTATTGATTATTATTATTTATTTGATCATAAGCAAATTTAACATACTCAGTGGTAGTTAATAAGTACTATTACAAAAAACATAACAAAGCTGATACCAAAACATATATTTAACATTTGCAATATATTATGTGTTTGATTCAAAAAAAAAAAAATTAGTACATAAATATTGAAATATTGTTTTTTATTAGTCGAGTAACCAGTAAATTATTAAACAATAGGAGCATAGGTAATTAATCTGAGTAATATAAAAATCCTACCACAGAAAAATGTTTTTATTTAATTTAGTAGTCTGCAATAATTATCTATATTGAAATATATTATGAGTAAAACATACAATACTTGATTTTATCTGCTCACACGATGTCAAATGTTGCTTTCCAACGTTTTCAGCAAAATCATAAGTGTATTATATAATAATAATATGAAATAATAATTAGAATAACATGGAAAAAAAAATGCAAAAAATGATTCGTCGTGTTAATCAAAGTGCTGCCGGAATGGGATTTGATTTCATTACACCTGCCTAACCTATCCTATTCCATCGCCTAATCCTATCGACTACCGTTTTGAGTTGAGAATGGCAAATCTCAAGCAGTTAAACCGTTTCCGAACCGTCACTGAATTTGCCTTACACATCGTTTTACTCGTTTAATTCGTATTTCATTACACGCACAGACACATTCTTGTTAATTTGCTTTTGAATATATTTGTAATCAATATCAGTCTTATGCGTATTTTATTTATATTTGTGATTATTATATATAATATATATATGTATTAAACGACTTAATACCTAATTAATACCCAATCGCTCGTCGTGATCACACGACAGCATTTTTGATACGTATCCAACGCCGCGGTCGCGGCACAGAGCTAAGTAAAAAAAGGGAAACGAGCGCGCGACGACGGTGTATTATTACGCGAGAGAACCAACTTGTATTTAACCAATCTCATACCCAATCGCTCGTCGTGATCATACGACAGCATTTTTGGTACGTATCCAACGCCGCGGTCGCGGCGCAGAGCTAAGTAAATAAAGGGAAACCGCGACGACGGTGTATTATAATGCGATAGAACTAACTTGTATTTAACCAATGTTATTTTACGAAAATCATGTCGGCTACCCTGTAGCCTAAACTAATGAACCAATTGACTTGAAACTTTCACGAATATCTCAGATTGGTGTGTAGATGATTCTGTGAAAATTTCAAGTTTATCGGAGTATTCAGCCTTAGTTATATGCAAAATATTGACATAATTATTTAGCAAAACGCTATTTTTTTCAACAATTCTACCATTTATATGTTTGTATGTACTGGCCGCCCATTTTTCTCCTTCCACGCGTCAGTTGCAATCACTCGTTGCGTAATCGGTCGTCACGGCACAACGTTAAAACACCAGGTCGCCCGAATTTCCCACTCCATGCAACGCAACGGGCTCACGTTGATTTCGTCTTTAAGTAAATGTTAAACGAAAAGTTCTCCTTTGTCTCATTAACTATATCTAAAATTGTAATTAAAAAAATGAGTGACATCTCATCAAAAACACTCCGTGTAAAAACATCGCTAAGTAAAAAAAATCACTTAAATTAGAAAAGTAATTTATGAAATTAGCCAATTTTTGATATCACAACTTTTCTAATTTAAGTGATTTTTTTTTACTTAGCGATGTTTTTACACCGAGTGTTTTTGATAAGAATAATAACGTATACTACGCGAATACGGAAAAAGCTATATCAAATCCGTAGAAAAGTGAAATATAATAATAATAATAATAATAATAATAATAGTAATAATCGTATAGTTGTCCACAGTCGGTTTGATAACCGGACGATCGCGGTGATAACGAAACGGCGGTAGTACGGCGCGGAACGATGATCGGCGGGCGAGACTTAAAAAAAAATCTAATTTTCTGAGGGGTAATTCACTATAAATACACCTAGCGCCGGCGGCAAACGGGCGAACTACGTCCCGTTTTATAGTATAAGAAGAAAGAAGATATGCGTGCGGCTCTGTAATTGTCCATTTATTCTTATCGTTTTTCCATTTTTCACAGTGCACCGAATAGAAGATTAATTCAAGCGGTAGGTACACGGACGCAGTATCCATGATGAGGGCGTGTCAGTTGTTCAAAACGCTTCATATCAAGCCAACGCTCGTGACCGGTTTAGAACACAGCGGTGGTTGTGCGACTTTGAGACTGCCCTCGATTTCGATCAGAAGATCTATGGTGAGTTGTATGTTGTTATGTCCATTTTTGTAGTTACTATAGTTACATACATTAGTTTGAATGACGGACTTGTGTAAAAAAAAAAAAGATCGCCTTTTAATTTAGTTATCTACCTATTTCTTAATAAAAATGTTTAAGGCTTCCAAGTGTGATGTTGGTGTCCGCAAGGAATCCGACACTTTTGGTGAATTGGATGTGCCGAGCGATCGTTACTATGGTGCTCAAACAGTCAGGTCGACAATGAACTTTCGTATTGGAGGCGAAAAAGAACAGATGCCGGTATGTGCAGTTCTTGTACTTAGTTATTTGATATTAAAATATTATATTTTAATAATATTATGTAAGTAGTGGCTTATATAAATAAATAAGAATAAGTGTTTAGTAGAATTTTTAACTTTTTATTTAGCGCAATAATACATGGCTAAAGGTACGGTTTCTCTGCAAAATTTGAATGTGACGCCTAGCATCAACTACTGATCCAGACATAGTAGGCATCATGATGCTGTGCTGTTCCACTGTTTGGCACTTCAGAGAAACCGTACTTTAAGTAAAAACAAAAATTTAATTTAAAATATCTGTATTGATAATGAAATTAATTTGTAAACTTTATAGTGTTACATTTAATAATCAATTTTAACATCTAATACTAAAGATTCCTTCAGATATATGGAGTATAAAATTATGAGATTATTGAATTTCTAATGACAGTATTATAGTTATATGTAAATAATAGACTGTTAAAAAAGTTAATTTCTAGTCATCAAAAATATAATACAAGAGTATAAGACTAAAAAAAATACTTGCTTTATGTTAAAATATCTTGTTATTTAAATAGGTACTATTATTATGTATTATAAAATATAATTATACTAGATAATTATAATGATGAAAATATTAAATCAACAATTTATGGCCATAATTTTATAATGCTAATTTATTAAAAGAAAATAATTAATCAATATTAAATTAAATAATTGATGAGTTAAAAATATTACTTGTAATGTACTTTATTAAATTTCAATTTATTTTAAGCATAAACTTAATTCAATATATAATATAAATCTATAACAGTGGTTCCTAAACTATTTTTCATTGTAGCATATTTGATATTAGTTATTATAAATCACACTAATCATACTAGTCTAATAAGCACTTTAGAACTTATTAAAAAAAAAAAAAAATGTGTAACAAGTTTTCACGGCATAATGGCACTCTTTTAAAATGTCTAGTCATATACTTTGGAAAACACTGACCTATAAAGATAGTTTTTTTCTCTAGATTACAATGTTTAGATTGTTTAGAAAATAGTTCTCATATTTTTACAATAGAACTAGGGTATTCTTTGTGGTAATCTTAGTCGTTAGAATTCTGAATTTTTTTAAACATAAATATTAGTTTTAAGAATTATTTATAGTTGAAAATTTGAAACATTCATTAATTATTTAGGATTTTAATATGTAAACTTTCATCTTAAATTTATTCAAATAAATTAAATTATTATGTAATTACTATTTTTTTAGTATCCAGTAATTGTAGCAATGGGTATACTGAAAAAAGCAGCAGCTGAAGTAAATAAAGAATTTGGCTTAGATGCTAAAATTGCTGACGCAATAAGCAAAGCAGCAGATGAAGTAATCAGTGGAAAACTTTATAATGAAGGACATTTTCCTTTGGTAATATGGCAAACTGGATCTGGTACACAATCAAATATGAACACAAATGAAGTATGTACTAAGTTGAAAGCAATTAATTAAATTTAATGTGCAAAAAAACAATTAAATGAAATGTATTACAGGTGATTAGTAATAGAGCTATTGAAATTCTGGGCGGAGAGTTAGGATCAAAAATTCCAGTTCATCCTAATGACCATGTAAATAAAAGTCAGAGTTCCAATGACACTTTCCCAACAGCTATGCATATTGCAGTTGCAATGGAATTGAACAACTTATTGTTGCCATCATTGAAACATCTACATAAGGAATTAGATAAAAAAGCAAAAGAATTCTCTGGTATAATAAAAATTGGTAGAACACACACCCAAGTAAGAATAATAGTTAATTTATTTCAATAAATTTGAAATTATACGTAAAAGTCTAAATGATGTTAAATATTTTCAAATGAGCTCATTAACAATCCAAATCACAATAGTGTTTATTATTTTTTGTTCACTAATTAATAATTATTAGTTCCAGTTATTTTAATCTTATCTTTAAAGTGTGTTATGAATAATGTGATATAATTTTCTAATCCAAAAATGAGACAATTCCTATAAGTTTTTAAGAACTACTGATACCTATTGGTTATTGGATAAAATTATAAAACCATAATTATTTAATTATTACACAATTCATTTTACTTTAATATAAAACTAAAACTTATAAACAGTAAAATAACATTTAAATGCTAATTTTTATGTACAATCATAATATTTGGTGATTGAATAATCGCAGTGATCAAACCTCAATGGTATAAATTTTATAACTAAACCTATGGATATGTAAAATAATAATTTTAAATATTTATTTGCATAAAAATTATTAAAAGTTTTTTTTTTTTAAAAGGCATACAAAAACAAGGATATGTAAATATCAAAATCTAGACAATTCATCTTATTTTTCAAAAGTATCTATAAAATAAATACTAAATATATTTACAATATAATCAATAAAATTAATAAAATTTAACTTACAATATGTATAGTAGGATAAATAAAATAAGCTCATTTTTAAAAGAAATTTAAAGAAAAGTTTGGAAAAAAATATTTTGAGGTTATAACTTAAAATATATTAATTCACATTATTCTAGCATGAATATTAAAAAAAAAAAATATATATATATATATGAAAATATAGTTGTATGTAATTTCAAATGCTAAAATGTATTATATTATGTTGTATTGTTTATTGTATAATAATAGAATTGTAAATTAATGTTGAATTGTTGATGTAGGATGCCACACCGCTAACTTTAGAACAAGAATTCAGTGGTTATGTCAGACAACTACATAATGGTATCAAAAGAGTAGAAAATACCTTACCTCATCTGTATGAACTGGGGTTGGGTGGTACTGCTGTTGGAACAGGCTTGAATACTAGAATTGGTTTTGCTGAAAAATGTGCTGAGAAGATTAGTCAGTTAACCAATTTGCCATTCAAGAAATCTCCAAATTTCTTTGAATCATTGGCTGCTCATGATGCCATGGTAGAAGTATCAGGAGCACTAAATGTACTCTCATGTAGTTTAATGAAGATTGCAAATGATATCAGGTTCCTTGCATCTGGACCTAGAAGTGGCTTAGGCGAACTTTCACTACCAGAAAATGAACCTGGGAGCAGTATTATGCCTGGTATTATATAATAATTTAAATTCTCTAATAATATTATGATGTATTTATTACTATTAATTCTATTCATATTATTGTAATTTAGGAAAAGTAAATCCTACCCAATGTGAGGCAATGACAATGGTGTGTGCTCAAGTGATGGGTAACCATGTAGCGGTAACGGTTGGTGGCAGTAATGGTCATTTTGAGTTGAATGTTTTCAAACCAATGATTGTGTCCAATGTGCTAAGATCTACAAGGCTTTTGGCAGATAGCTGTATGTCATTTACAGATAATTGTGTTGTTGGAATTGAAGCTAATAAGGAGAGAATTTCTCATCTTTTACAAAATTCTCTTATGTTAGTTACTGCCTTGAATCCACATATTGGATACGATAAAGTAAGACAATCTTTATAAAATTAATTTAAATACATAACCAACCAAATTTGTTAATCAAATTAACTTTTATTTCAGGCTGCTAAAATCGCAAAAACTGCACATAAAAATGGATCTACGCTGAAAGAAACAGCGTTACAACTTGGATACTTAACTGAAGAAGAATTTGATAAATGGGTCAGACCAGAAGATATGTTGGGACCCAAATAATTGATTTAATTCAGCATAGGTGTTAAATGGCATATGTTTTTCTGTTAATAATTTTTAAGATGTTCTACGTTGATTTGAAAAAATAAAAATAAATTGAAATCAATATTTTTTAGTATTAATTTTTTTTTTGTTATTTCATTTATTTACATTAAATAATAATTTTTAAAATTTTCCATAGATATACAATCAAAATTGTAATGTACATGTATATTTAATCCTTAGATAATATACAACTTAATGTAACCTAATCTAGTATATGATCTAAGATTTAATCAATATGTCAAATCATTATTATCATTGAACACCTTACCTAAATGAGTCCTGGAACATGTTAATAGGTTTGAATTTGCCTTGGGCTTAATGTTTTAAGGTTGCCAATTATTAATTTATTTATTATGATATACCATTTGGTTATCACTCCACTTATAAGACGCAAACTGTTTGTGTAAGACAGTGGTCAATCAATATATGTTTGTCATCCTGATCTAGTGTATTATCTGTATGACTATGGAAAGAAGACCTATTACTAAATTTGCACAAGTTTATCACCAAATACATTGCTTAACTTAAATTTTTAAATAAGGGCATCATTTAAATAATACGATAATTAGCAAACCATGTGTAATGGGTATCATTAAAGTAATATTTTTGTAGTAACAGCATTTTCTACAAAATACTTAACTAACTTACTTTTTACCTAGTATTTTACAACCTAATAGTTTTTTTCTTTCAGACTTCTCAAAGAAATTAACAAATATATCAAAATAACTAATTTTGTGTTAGATATTATATCATCTGTTTATCTATATAATATATATTAGTCTGATTTACATAGATTTTTTTTTTTACTCTTGTGAAACATTGACATTATGTAAATCTAGTGTAGGTGATATTACAAATATTATAGGGACATCAAAATTCAAAAGTACTCCTTGATACCCATTTCTTCAGTGATTCAGATGCAGGGAACAATATTATCACTAAAAAACAATTGATATTACCCAGATTCTTTGATGTATTAAAGACATATACATTACAATAATACATATAATGGATTTCAATTGAAATAACAAATTATATTTTAAGAGAAATAAGTTCAAAATATTACATACTTAACCAACAAAATGTATTAAACAACATTTTAAATGTTTTTACAAGTACAATAATCATAAAAGCAGTCTTATCATTATTCAAAATAAAACTTTAATTAGTATAAATAGAAAAATATACTATTTACGCTTTCCCTGTGATCCATTATGTGGTTTATTTCCATTTCTGGGACGGCTTCTTCTCTTTTTTAATAATAATTCCCAATCTTTCCGAGCTAACATGTACAACTGTAGTGCTGCTTTAGCATCTTGAACAGAACTGTGTTCTCCTTCTTGTATGCTAGCTCCAAGAAAATGTAACGTCAATCGTTTTAGACCAGGTGTTCGACCTTCTGTTAATTGCTTAAATTGCCAATACGTTGTGGTGTCTCTAATCATATGTTTGGGATGTGAAATTCTTAATACCCTTAAGTCATGCTCCAATGCATGGCCTACCAATAATTTGTTTTTAAGTATTTGTGTGACTTCTTTTTTTACTTTGACAAATAATTCTCCGTGTTCAATGTCTTCAGGTCGAATGCCACTTACTGGCGTACGATAATCTGTCACTTTTTCAGTGGGCTTGACAAACTTATCATAAATAGTTTCGCCCTTAGAGTTAACAATAGAAACACGAGCTAACATATTTCCCTGTCCGTCAGGGTGTATGCCAACCATCTCGCAGTCAATGGCTACAACTTCAATTTCTTTTTTTTCCTGCTTCTGAAACACAAAGAAGCATAGGTAAGCAAACATCAAATCAATTACACTAATCGGGTTGCAACCATAGACACTCGGATTAAGTTACCTGTACGACTGCATTGTTTAAATAACTGGCGGACGGCGGTAAAGCATTCATAAAATTTATCCAATTGTTGGCGCCGTTGGCGTTCTTATGGACCGCCGAAGCGACGTTTTTGTTCATTTTCGGCTGCAATATTGGGTAAAAAATAATAACCGGAAGTCAGTAGAATAACACGATGTAAACACGGGATCGAGTAGCAGTTACTGGCTAGTAGTCATCTGTCAGTGGATAGCGGAAAACTGGAACTTAAAACTGAACAGGAATACAGGATTCTGTGACTACCGGTATGTCACGAAAGTTAACTGGGTAAGACACTCTGGCCGGTCAGATACGAGTATACGACGTTGTGATAAGAGACAAGAGAACACATGAATTACACGACGGATAAGTAAATAAAAAACTTGTATAAATTGAATAATATATTATTGTGATAACGGGCCCCCGACAATCGTGTTGCACCCGCTTGTTGGAAGTACGTCTTGAGACCACACACTATACCACTGAGTACCAGATGGTTAATTATAGTATTTGTAGTGAGTAGGGAACTACAACTTACTGTAACAGTTGGGGAGGAATTACGGATAATACTATAATAACACAATAGAAATATTTTTGCGGCCAGTTAAGTAGGTGTATATAACAAAAACGAACGCGACAGTAAGACACTAAGACCAGCACGGAAACGACATAACCTCGAAAAGTCGAAACATCTAGAGCGGTGAAGGTATGATTGTGTATAGGAATGTTGTATTATCTATTTTAGGTTAAATTTGAGGTGGCTTTTAAAAATAATATATAACAATCATAATAATTAAATCGGCGGCGATAATAATAACAATAATAATGACGATTGACGATAAGTCGTTGCCGTCATCGGGCCAATTTAAATATTTCGAATAACGATAATATTGTTATTATTTTATTATCGGATAATACCGATTCGCGAGTTCGTTTCGTGACTCGCCACTCACGAGTCACGTCGTCACGAGTAGTTTCTAATTCGTCGTCGTCGTTGTCACTCGCCGATCGTCGTCTGTTCGTACAGAAATAGTTGACGACTCGTAGTCGGTCTCTTTTACTTATCACGTACTATTATAGTACCGACCAAAATAATATCAATATTTATTATTATATTAAATATAATATTGTGTTCGGTTCGTGCTAAAGTCGTTGTCGTCATCTCTGAACAAGTAAGTAAGTTTAACGTTAATATCTACCAAAGTTTGTGCTCTCGTTTTGGCTTTTAAGGCTGTAGAATACTAGACGTTCCAATCAGCAGTCTCTCTATTTTACTGTTGTTGGTTTATTTATCACTTCGACACAGGTACTTCTTTCGAAATATTCTAATAATTAATAACCGTTCGAATATTGTTACCTACCTACACACATGTGGCAGTCTAATTTACGTACATAATGGTTGAGTTTCTATAATCGAAGCTGTAGTGGTGCACACAATAAATCATTATAATCGTAATAATAGATCGTTCCGTCGATCGCCTCGAGGGAGACTTTTTACGTAATCAATTTCCCGGTGGCGCGACGTCTATTGTGTGAGCACCTCGCGGTTACTGTTATTGCGAACGTTGCCATCCAACACTGCAACTGATTGTGGGCTCCAAGGTAATGATGCCCCTTGGGGTATGTTTTGTCAACAAATGTAACTTTCACGGTCCACTACCTCCCTCCCATACCTTATGAATGTTATGGGTTTATTGTAATCTTGTAGATTGTGGTACTGTATTTACATGTTAAACATTAAGGATATTGTTTTTGGTCAAAAAAAATTTCGGGTTGTCGCCCTTTGATGAGTCACTCTCGCTAAACTTTCAACGCTACCAGTCTGTACGCTCATCATCCTATGGGTAATGTTTGCCAAATAATTGTCCATTGCACTGTTATTGTATGTGTTCTCACCAAATTTTATATCACTACTAGTTTTTGTGCTATTTATCTACTTTATTGATGTATGATAGTACAATGTGAAAGGTATCATTTTTTCTTAAAGTTAGTATTTAGATTTAACAATAATCATATATATTTAAAATATTTTGATATTTAACGCCGCCTACGGTTTTCCTTATAAATAAAACTAACATAAATATCCATGGATGTTACATTGTTACCTATTATTCAAAAGCTTACTTAAAGTTAGCAAGATATTTATATGTTTACATATTATATGACATTTATGTTGTTTGTTAACTTAAATTATAATTTGTTATTAAAGTAGGAAGTAAATAAACAAAATATTTTTGAAAGTACATTTAAATTATGTATTGCTGTGGTTAGCTACATTAAATAATAAAAAATAAAATAGCACTGGAATTAACATAAATCTTTTACGAACTAACTTTTATTTATTTTAATCATATTTTTTGTGTAAACATTATTTGTCTTTTTTGCCGTGATGTAATGAACCAATAATTTAACTTTTATTTGTAGTTTTTAAACATGAAAATAGTATAGTATAGGTGTATATTGATTAATTAACCAAATTATTTTATTGTTTTGTTATATATTAGCTACCTATATGTTATCCTTATAGTTGGTTTTTATTAATTTATTTTATACATAACCTACCATTTCAATTAAGTATTTTTTTGTAAACCAATTATTTATTGATTCAAATAGATTAATTTGTTGAAATCTCTTAAAGAATTTTAAATATACTGTCAACTAGTATAATTTTTTGTTTAGTGTATCAAAATAACTTTCAAGTTTTAAGAAATATAAAATAGTCATTTTTTTTTTATCTATTTCATATTATTATTTTTAGAAGTAGCTATCAAGTTAATTAGAAAAAAATGAGATACCAGATTATACACGGAAATTTCAACGTAAGTTTCTGTAATAAAATACTTGTTTAAAACTATTTTTATTGGTTAGGGCTAAAATTAAATGTGCAAAATACTTGAATACATATAGCATTTTTTTAGTTTATTTATCTAAATAATAAAACTTATTGTACTTGTACATTCACGTAGGGTTATAGGTATTCAATTTTATTTAACTACTAATTTTTAGTTCAGTTTTTTACAAAATTTTACCCAATTTTTGGATGATTTTATTTTGTTTTATTTAGTTGTTTAGTAATTCATTGTTCCTTTAGAACTTTAACAATATTATATTACTATACACTACCTAGTTATTTTATTTATTAATTATTTTAAGTACCTATCAAAAAATACATTTTTTTTAAGATATTTTAATTGTGTGAATTCAACAGGAACGATGAAGCTGATCAAGTGATTAAACCAGTGTGCTATCTTGACAGTGATGAGTACTAGAGACGCAACAGATGACCGCTATATTGACGATCCTATCCGAACGTGCAAAAAACCACCTTACAAGGTAAAGTCACCATCATATGTCAACATATCTAGATCTATAAATGGTTATACATCATCTTTAACTCAGTACGATAGCAAGAAACGCGAGAGTCGATCTAGGGATTGTAGCCCTATCAATGTACGTACAGTTAATTGTAACATGGAAGACCAAAATATTATGACGAAATGTTCAATAGCTGATACAGTTGATTATAGGACTGAATCTGCCAATTCAATAGTTGTAAACACAATCCAAAGACTTTACGGTTCTAGTGTTAAAGTGTCACCTAAGGAAAAAAGATTAAACAACATTCCTACATCAACTGTAATACAAAGAGAACATGCTGATTTACCTGTCTTAAAATTGCTCAACCCCCAATTCCGGGCAAAACTAGTAATAAATCATAATTCACCATCCCCAAAAATAAAACCTTCACAAATAACTACTAATGGTAGTGATGTAGAAATTAATGGTGGTAATTATTTTATTAAATTAGTTAACTTAGAATGTGATGCAATAAAAAAATTAATATCACAGGTAGAATGCTTATTACCAATTGCTCCTGAACATGGTCAGGCTCGTATTCAAGCAATCATTGGTAAATCAAATCTGTTAATGTCCAAAAAAATTCAACAATTTGTTGGTTTATGTGAGAGTAATATATCTTGTGCACATGATGATTTGTCTAGACCAAAAAATAATGATTTAGAAGGGTTTTGGGATATGGTCAAAATACAAGTTAATCAGGTGAAAACTGAAATGCGAAATATTATTGATATAAGTAATAAAGGTTGGCCTGATGACGAAGACCAAAACAAAGAGAAACCTATCAAAACTATTAAAGTAAAAACGAAAGCAAAAAAACCAGTTGTTTTAAATTCAAAATATGATGCGGCTAGAAGAAAAGCAATCGAAGAACAACGCAAGGCAATGAAAAACTTAAAAAGTGATGATGTTATATTTTTTTAATTATACACATGTAAAGATTAGACTGTAATATTATGTGTTAATGAGTATTATAATATTTAATTAGTAATTGTTTAACTTTTTAATTTATATATTTTGTATATTATGTCACTTGCATTATTGTAAAAACATTATTTTAAATTTTTAAACAAATTTTAAGAAAATTTAAAACAAATTGTTAATACATTATAATTATGTTGATTGAATATTTTTAACTTTTTAAAACAAGTGCACTTATAGTTAATATACATTTTGTATTTTGCTTTAACCAAACCATAGAATAAGATATAACAATTAAGACAAATTTCTAAATTAAAATTTTATATGAACAAAATAACTAAAATTGAATTACCTAATTATAAATTTTTTTTTATTATTTATAATTTATTGTTTTGCTCAATATTTATTTCCCTAAGTCTTTATTTATTTACAATCATATTTTATTTTTAAGTTATTTTCTTATCCAATATACTTGAGTATTATTTATATTGCATAAGGAATTTTAATTCCTACCCACATTATAGTATAGCTCTATCTGATCTACTTCTTGGTAGAAGTTCACAATTATATTGTAAGTAGATACTTCATGGAATAAATAATTTATCTTTTAAAATTCTTACATTAATTATTAATCCTAAGGCTTGGCTATAAGTTGTCGATTGCAGAATTTAAAGAATCATAAAAACTAATTTTTAATTTTTAAATGAGAAAAACTAAAAACTCATAACAATATTAAAATAAATATGGATTTTAATTACAACAGTCAGTTGGGTACTTAGTTTATTTTAAATTACTACTAATATTATATTATCAAATGTAAAAATAAGTTGATAAGGACCACTGTCCACTCACCAAGCTTAGCTATAGGGGGTACTGATATATTTAAAATTTAAAATTTTAATCAACAATTTATAAAATGTATAATCTGTTATTGTAATAAAGTTATTGACAGAGACTCCAGTGTTTAGCAAAACAATTTATGATTAGCTGTTGAATAATTTTTTTAAAGATTACACCTATATTATTTAATAACGACACATTTCAATACATTTATAATTTATCATTCTCATTGATTCTAATTGCTCTTGTAGTTCATGATTCCATTAAATGTGTTTAGTTTAATTTTTTTTTATTATTTTAAAAATACTTAATTTACATTATTACTTATATTATAATTATATTGATCTATTATATAGTATTCATAATTTGAATAAATATATATTTATTATCTTGTTTATTATTAAAGTTTATAGTATTCAAATTATAGATAATATTATAATCCTTATAAGTTATAAACTTTAAATCATTGGTTAATAATAGAATTTTTTGGCCCAGCGCTAGTAACGTCTTGTTATAGAAGGTACTTTAATTGTAAAAGCCTGTCTACATTGGCAAAAATATTATAGTTCAAGTTAAAAATACACGAGAACAAAAACAGATTTAAAAAAAACATTAATTTTAACCCACGTTATATTTTATAATATTATATTTGAATTTAATTTAATTTGTATACTGTATAATATAATATTTAAATAAATATATTATATTAATTGTTAGTATGTACAGTACTAACATAATGCACTTATATGTGTATATTTTTAAAATTTTAATTTTATGGCGTATATGTACCATGATATGTATATACGATGTACCATTCGAATAAATCATTTCTTTTCTTTACTTGATATATGATTATTCGGTTTATAACTATATTAAGATTATTATATAGCTACGTTAAAAATTAGGGTTCTGGTGACTGTGTTTAAGATGTTTAAACAATTAATAATGTTGTAACTTACTGTTTGGGATTTTTAAACATTTAATGAGTATTTATAATGATAACATTAATTAGTATTTTTCAACGATTGTTGAAACTCGAAGTTGTCTAACATTGATTACGATGACATAAATGTACCAAGGTGTGACTGTGCAAGGTTTTGAATTGAAACTCGTCTTTATAAGTGTAGACCAATTTGGTATCTATTTTTTTATTCGTAAAATAAATAACATTATTTTTAGGTATATTTATTATTTACTCATATTTTATGAGTTTATATTTTCTATACGTATATTTAGTTACATTGATTATATTAAGTGTATAAAATAGCTACCTATCTAAACATTGTAGAAGAAATAATAACTTTTCGAGGATAAATTCATTTAATAAAGTCTATTGAATTTAGAAACAATTACAGAGATAAACAATAGTACCATTTATAATAACAAACTTTTTTTTGTAGGTATACTTAGGTCAATATGTACAATGTATGTACATCAATTTGTTCATGATTTTAAAATCATAATACAAAACATAAATATTTAATTGATTTTTCTATGTAATGTTAAATTTATTTTAGTTAGCAAAACGCTGTAAACGATCCTTATATTTGTATTTTATATAGACGTAAAACATAACGCAGATTCAATAATAATAATTTAAATAGTTACAATAAATTTGAAAATTATTATGTAAACTTAAATGTATGAGGTCTTTTTGAATACAAAATGTATTATTTATTGGAAAGTCTCGGGTAATGCTTTTCAAGTACCTACGAATTCCGTATCATACGTTAGACTTAAAGAATCAAAAATTTAAACTTATTTTATATTTTTAATAATTTTAGCACCTTTTATAATTTGTATTTTTTAGGTATCGTATTAGTTTTTAGTATAGGATTACATAGTATGGATTTGTTATTACAATTTAATTGGTAATTCAAAATGTTATAGCTCAAAAAATGTTCCGATCATAACATTTATTATTATTCTATTCTGATTTCGATACGCTAATAATGTCTTTCAACAGTTTAACGGCCGTTATACGTTCTGTACACGTACAAACGTAGAATTATATTTAATATAAACTAAATTGTACAATTTTATATAGTTCTTCAGATTTTTAAAATCAAATAAAAATTACAAATAAATAGAATAAAAATGTATAAATTTATTTTATTAAGGAATTTATTTTTATTCTTTTGTGCATTTTCAGATAGCGTTTAAGGCATTACAGTCCGGGCTTTAAGTTTTATAGAACTATTATTTTTCGACGGAACGATTTGTCTGGTCTGACCATTTCAGATATGTAGCCAGTAGGTTACGTATAATGTAAACACTAAATTGCACGTAATATATGTTTTATACAAAGTCTGGAATTGTGTACATTTCAACTGAACAATGTTGCTGTACAAAGTAATTAGATTGTACAAGTTATACATTAAACGATTCGCGATGCGTACAACAATCATTGTGTACAAATCACAAAATGTATAAACGTATTCTAAAAATCACATTTTAACCACGATCATACATTTTTTCATGTAAAAAAAATATTATAAAACTACGTACTACTAAAATAAAATATAATTTTATATAGTTTGTCAAATATGTCAGCATAAAAATCACTGTAAGTCTGTAGGTTCTTACATATTATTGTATCATTATTTATTCTTACGGCCAAGTGAGTCATGGCAGCGAGAGTTGCATAATACATTTTTAATGGTCTTAGTAATATGTAGTTTTATAATAATATATTTTTTTCTATGAAAAATTGTATAATCGTGGTTAAAATGTGATTTTTACAACGATTGTTGTGCACATTGATAAATGTACGATTCCGGTCTATATGTAACATATATTTATTTATCATTATTATTAATATATGTATTTTCATAGGTCATAGATATTAAAGATCTTTATATTATTATCTTTATGGACAATCACCCGCACATTCTAAAAGTCGTTTACATTTCCTATACATAAAATATAATGGAAACTAGAAATAATAATATTGCTTCTCTCCTAGCTAGTCTCAAAACATGTGGTTGGTGAGAGTATGAATCACCACTATCATCAGTATCATCTCGAGGACAGCACTGCTGTGCGCATAGGGGTTGACCAGCGTCCCGCCGCACAGAGCACGTATACACAAAATTATATGACAAGCGCGGGCCATTATAGGACTTTAAATTATAATAAATTGAATTGGACATTGTTGATTTATTATACGTGCATTGTAATCGTTTAATGTGGCGGAAAAATTCGGTTTAATTGGACTCGTGGGCGAATGGAGTCTCTCGTCTGTAGTCTTTACCCACACTGTATATACAGCGTGTATCGCGAAGATCTGATAATAGTACATGGAAATTAGATACTTTAAATTAGGTAGGTATGTAAATCGTCAGATACTTGCCGTATATTGTAGCGGCGTAAACGTAAAACCTCGTACTACGATATTAGTGATTTACCTGATACACCTATAGCCGTATAGCTACTCGGGCCGTATCCGAGAGGGGGGTCGGGACCCGAAAATCCTTCTATATTTTACATATTTTGTTTAAAATAACTATTTATTTTTAATACCAACATAAATATTTTCAGTTATAAATGGCTTAAACTACAATTAAATTAACTATTCACCGTTATGTATCATAATATTAAATGAACATATTATTATAGCGTCTAATAATATTGATGGACAACGGCCGTTATCGATGTCGGTCGGCGACGATTAACGGGTTAACAACATTATTAAATTTGTGTAAATTAAAAATATCGGTATAATATTATACCGTCGTTCGCCAGAATTGTGACAAGTACATTATTTGTTCATAAGAGGATAAATTATTTGTTGTCTTGTTTCAAAAAAATAAAAAATGTCAAAACCTAAATTCATTAAAATCACAATATTCATGCTTTGGAAACTCCCTCCATACCTGAACAAATTTTTGGATACCGCCTTGCACATACAATCTATACGTATATAGATAGGTTCGCCGAAACGGCTTCGTAGGCAAAAAAACAAAAAAAAAAAAAAATCATATTATCGCAAAACTCGAGACATACCTAATTTATTATTACGCGTTTAATATGTGGTGGCGTTTACGCTGTCGGAAACGCCTACCCATTGTCCGTGAATTAGCCTCATCGCCGAAATCGTAAATAGGCGCCTCTACCTACCTCATATACTTCGAGACGTGTTACGAATATGTTCTGTTAAAATCGTTTTAAGTGACTAAAATTATATTATTAGCGTGCCCGAAACACTTTTGCGTATAATAAATACATACCCACCTGTGGAGCTGATGCCCTCGATCGAGCACAAATATGTACGGATAGTATATTATAATATTTATCTACAAAAACAACTCGTACATGCAGTTACTGCACGAATAAAACTATATAAAAGGGGGGAGGGGTCTGCAGCTTTCGGACCACAAAACAATTTTGTTTAATCCACGCGATAAATGTATATAGTTTGTAAAACAAACCAACGCATACGCCTAGTCCATATCCAACGAGAACGTATTATTGTGCTCGTTATATTTGTTGATGTGAAACCAGTATTTTTTTTAATCATTGCGCACAACACATTTTGCAATATACAACCGACATTCTATACTATGGTATCTAGTGTTAACTGTATCCAGTCTTACTGTAAACAGTTTATACTGTACTTTCCTTAATATGTTTGTTGTACAAAAATAAAATATTTATTAACTATCTATACCTATTTTTATACTTTTCTCGTGTCCCTCGATAACAACTGCAGTGTAAACAGGTATACGTTTATAGCTTTTGTTGTAAAAAAGTATCATGTTTTTCGTTTCGACATTTAATCAGGTATAATTTCCTCGTACCGCAGACGATATTTATTATTTTTGTATTGGATTCACGGCAAATAAAAATATAATTTATCGTTGGTGTTTTCATTACCCATATTAATAAATGACAAATAATAGTTTTAACAGAGGTTTAATTAATAGATATTACTATTATATAATTAAACATAATATAATATATTATAATTAATTCGTTACATATTATGTAGGTTATATGCCCATTCGAACGAGTAATGACGCGCAAGTACATTTATAATTTATGTATGTGTCTGCAATAACAGCGAGGTTAAAACAATATTAACTTAGAAAAAAACTACCGATGCGATTAGTGTGCACACAAAATGAATAATATAATATGTTGTAACCCGATGTCGTGGACGGAAACGAATTATTTAGAACAGGTACCTATTTCGAATTTTTGTATACATATATCTGGTTTAAATTTTAAAATAAACAAAAGAAATTTATGAAAAAAAAAAATTATCACACACCCAATACTCATGTACAGGTCTTGCAAACGTTCAATTCATTTCGCATGACCATCATTGCAGTTGTATACATATTATGTAGGTAAATACAGTTCATAACATTTACAATAAACTTAACAAAAATATTCCCATTTACTTTAAATGAAAATATAGTATATTATCGAAATTATACCCCTATAGGCTATATCGATATATTGACACGTGGTACAGTGTACGAGTGTACCATTAAGTATAGATAAAAGGTACGTGCTATACCGTATATGATGAAATACAAATAATATTGTATCATAACAATTAGAGACCGTATTTTTATGCAAAATATATTGTAGAATATGCACATATCTGTACATCATTAAATTCCGAAAATATGCAATGAATATGCATCAGGTATTCGTATTATATTTGTGAGTAAAACTTCATAATGACGATACAATGTTTTTAAAGACGTGTACACCTATGCATTGTAACTATTATGAGGTATTTTTAATTTTTTTATTAATTTATTTTGAAACAATTTTAATGGCATTAATATTTTATATTTATATATTATGTATTTTTAAAGAAATTAGTTAGACATTAGATATTACGAAGCATTTTTATTTGTTGCGAGAAAGGTTATAGCCGTTATAGGCCTGTTAGGTACGAACAATAATATTATTAACTTGTATTGGTTGTGCACACACCATCCTTATTAAAAGAGTAAATTTGCAAAATAAATTTAACTTACCGTTTGGTGAAATGATCTTGAAGTTAAGTGTTACCCGAAACGAAGTATAAAATAAATATCAATCTATAAAACATGGTTTTTGATTGTGACAAAATTTTGATCTGAAGAGTGTTTTAAGGAAATCGAGTTGAATATTAGCCTGTTTATGTTAAGCTTTAGTATGGTTAGCCGTGAGTTGCTTTTTAAGAAATAGACCTAATAGTATTTTGTTGATAGTTGGATTGGGGTTGGCTTTTAATTTATTTGGAATTGGTAATATTCATTGCAACTTAAAGTGAAACTCACTTGAATTGATATCTCTTCGTTTATTTTTATTTTTCAATCATTTGCCCAGTGTGCAATTTTGTTCAAGTGGGTTTGGAGATGGTTACTTATAGATTTTTTTTCTAAACAATTGTATGTACATTATATTATATCGAATAGCTACTATGACGAATAGTATTTTTGTAAACAAATATAATACAACTTTTAAAATCAGTTATGTTTTGGCTGATTATACAATTTTAATCATTTAACACCTAAGTCAGATACTTAAATTTACGTTTGTTTGTTAAATTAAAACTGACATTAAATGATTGTTTAAGTAGGTATAATATTTTTGCTCGTATGTCTTACCTTTATTATACGTTATAACTAAATATTATTATTATATAATATTAATTATTATACTTTAAACGTCAATATAAAATGAATCTGACTATTTTTAAATTAATTTAAACAGGCCTATATTTTTAAATATAAACAATTGTGTGCAGGTAAAATTGAACTGTAATAGTTATAAATAAATTCGGAAAACGGATTTGCATATTTTTTTTTATGAAATACCACGAAATGCAGCAATTCTGTAAATTTGTATGTGATATGCATATAGAGGAAAAATTATTTTTGTATATTTTAAATTTTTAATGCTTTAAAGATTATTGAATGAATACCTATGTTAATTTTTTTCAGTATTTATCATCTGTATTCACTTTATGTACAAGTATATTTTGTTTTTTAATTGTATAAAAATTTGTTTTTTATTTTTATATTAATTTTTAAAATAGTAATTTGCGTAATTTTCTAAACTATTTTTAATATTTCCTACACTATGTTTTCAGTCAACATTTTATCTGATTTATTTTTATTGTTTTTTTCTGTGTTTAATAACAACAGTATATTTTACTATAGGCGGATTTTTAATTTTGATTTGCAAAATAAATTATCAGCATTTTAATAGAAACTCAACTGTCAAACTGTCAAACACTCGTCAGTCGTTTGTTTTTTAATGCATGTTATCATTATGTTATTTTATGGTATGAAATATTATTTAATCGGGGTCACATAATTTCGAACAGATTACCTATCTGAATTTTAATAAGTATTCATTTTGGCGATGAGAAAAAACATCAAACATTAATAGTTAATTTTGAAGAACATGGATTATTTTAAATTTCTATGATATCACATTCTATAAAAATTTTAAAATTGACTTTTTGTTCATCACATCTAAGTATCTGATCCAATTACATGAATTTATTTGTGTTATTTTTTGGACCGAACTTTATGGCATTTAATAGTAATTATTAATAAATAATTATAATAGTTTTGGTCTCTTTTAGTGATGAGGCATAGGTGTGATAGGAATGTATTTTTATAATTGAAATATGTTAACATTATTTTTACTACTTTCTATTAGGTGTCTATACAAATTAATGTTTTTAAATAATATATATCTACTTTAAGTTAAATCACTTACATTCTTTTTAGGTTTGATTATACGTTATTTATAAATTCACCAAGCTTACGTTTAATCATACATGTAATATGTATATAATATCACGTATCATATAATTCAATTACTATCATATACGCCATAAGTTATAATTTAACCTACTTAAAAGATAAAACGTTCAGAAAAAGGCCAACTTCGCTGTAACAGTACTTAAGAGTTAAAATATTAAAAATTGTTTATAATACTTTCAAACTATATAGCCACATAGGTAACTATATCAGGCACATTTTTTCCGTCAAATTTAATTTAAAAATGTATATATACTTAATCTACATTATTTTACCGTGAATGTTCTTTATAGAGAAGAGTAACGGATAATAGGATAATTTCGAGTTTTAAATTATTTGAATTTTTCATTTTTACAGTAAATTTTGACATGGAACGTCATTACGTCAAGGAAAATAACAGAATTAAATTAATTATAAAATTACAAATAATACGATTTGCTTTTGTTTCCTGTGCTTTTTATACAATTAATGTGTTTTCAGTCCCATAATTACATTTATTCAAAATGTAACGTAATGCATTTTAAATATATTATCAGGTCTTATTTGTAATTATTATATTATAATATATTTTTATCATTATTTTTAATCACTTTATTGTTTTAATTGGTTGTGTAGGTGCTGCATTCCTAGACTTTTAAGTAGCAGACGGTTGTAAGTCATCATTAATCGGCATCAGTAATGATCGGAATACGGTCTTCGTTACGTTTTAAAACGACCGCTTGTAAAAAATCTCTGGGCACCGTGTTTAAACAGATGAATAAAGATACCAAGCAGTTATTCGGTGATCTATTGGAAACGAACAAAACGCGAAAACATCGTTTGAAATTGGCAGAGAAAATCGTGGGCGACGAGAAGGAAAAAGAAAACAATTACCTCAATCGATTAAAGTCAAAGATCAAACCGACGTCGGAAGGTATACGGAGCTTGCCTGCAGCCAACTATAAACATATCATTTTAATTTAAATGTTTATCTTACCGTTGTACAATGTAATTTATAGATAATATCAATAGTATGGTAAATGATTCAAAGCAGAATTTAAACCAAGAATACTACGAAAAGCTCACCGTCGAAATACCTTCCGAAATGATTATTCACGAAACCCCAAAACGTGATCTACCTTCAGTAACAAACATTCTTAATACCACAATGTCAGAGAAGTCAAAAGCAGCTTTAGAAAATTGGAAAAAGAGTATGATTGAAAAGCTAGGAGAAGACGGTTTTAATAAATACAGCAGAGGTAACATTTGTGTTTTAGAAAAGCAACTAAACTTTTTTTATGGTTAAAAAAAATAATATAATATGGTATCTGCTATACTTAAGTACTATATACATCTGAATTAATGCTTTCACTATTGTGTAGTCGAACGAAAAAAACATTTTATTGGCTTATATAAAATTCGGAAAATGTCATTATTTTATAATAATACAAATAGTTTTATTTTTCTATAAACGGCGAAACAGAAAAATGCGTGGATTAAATTATAATACACCGCTACTCAGTAGTATAAAAATAATAATTTCTTATGCTTAATTTTATAAGTTTTTTTCAAATATCAATTTTGACTAAAATGTCTAAAATTAATTTTACGATTTTTGGTTTTCTTATTTTTCAAACTATTAAAATAAACGTAAAATCCTCGTAAAATGTAATAACGCACTTAACATTTTTATCAGAAGCAAAAAAATTACAAGAATTGAATATTAATAAGTTTAAATGTTTTTTTTATGATCTGGTTTTTACTGATTACACAAATTAATTATGTTAAGTACCTACTCATGTATTAATATTATTATTTATCATTATTACATAATTATTATAAATTATAATACTTCTTTGCGGTCTTTACGGTTAGAGAAAATGGGATTAGAGTAAATAAGATAAAAATGATATAGGCAACTTATTTTAATTTATAGGTATTAAAGATCTATAATATAATACATTAAAATATACAGTAATATTTTTTAAACTTTGAACATTTATTATTTCAAAAATATTACATTTTTGGCAAATCTTATTTTTTGCTAATTTTAAATAGGTACATACAATTTTAACCTAATCTAATGCAGTGACTTTAGATTCTGAATATAGCGATAAATATATTGATTTTATAATGATCTGTTTTTTTCACAGTTTGGGACAGTAAATATGTTTTAATTTCCAACTTGGGGAGAGGGTTGTTTCTGAAAGGAAATTGAATCTAGTATGTTCTTTAGAAAGTAAAAATATAGTAATACTTATAGTATTTTTAGGTACTTGTGGTACTTTAAAAAATAACTGGAATTCATAAAAAAAAAAAAAATGAAAGAAAAACGGTTATTTTTATGAAAAATAAATATTCTATAAAATCTCTGTTTAAACAAAAATAAAATACCACAGATGATTGGCATATTTACCTAATTTTTATGTGAACAATTTCTACATTATGGAAAATAATCCAAATATTTCGAATTGTTGAGCTATTTTTAGACATTTTCCATTAAAATTTTTTTTTTATAATTGTCGATTAAGAATTATGCAATTGGTTGAACATTTAATACAAGACTCTTCATAAGTTATTCTACGTAAAATAAAAGAAAAAAATTACTGAAAAGTCAACTTATTTTTTATGAGCGTGTTAATAAAGTTCAAATTCGCATCATCTGTTAAGTAACTATTTCTCCTCAAACGTTGATTTGATGGTTTATTGTAATTTAAAAACATTTAACAGTAGGTATTTAAATTTTTTTCCAACTGTTTAAATTATTATCTATGTACATGACAAAGTTTTTAAAATATTTAAACTTTTCAAGCTATTTATATTAGACACAATAAATTTACGAATTTTATTTTTTTATAACTAATAATAACTATCGATAAAAAATTATTAAATTTGCTAGTTCCAAAAGCTTGAAAATTTAATGCGAAGTTTATTATTATATATAAATTGTGATCATCACTATTTAAAAATATTGAAAATACACGAGCATAATTTATTTTTATAAGCATTTGAATCTTATCTAACACATCCATTACAATGGCTTATTTGACACTTATTGTAGGTACAGCAGAGCGGTATCTATTGTTTACTTTATTAGTTTGTGAATCCATGGATTGAGTGATGCATCACTACCAACAATGGTTTCCTAAATACGAGATCAATTAGTATGTTTATTGTAATCGAATCAAAAACAAAAAATTACTTATAATTGGATATTATACTATAGCATTTTGAATTATTATTTTCCAAAAAAAATCCTGAATTGTAGGTAGTTGAATTTTTCGAATTGCTAATACTTTTTGAAATAACAAATATTCATCGTTAAAAGAATCACTCTGTATCACACTATTAACTCGGCTCAAAGATCCCCTTTTTCGAACCGCATATTTCACCCCCTTATAATTACGCCACTGCTTCTATATTGCATTTATACGCAGATGTATACGATATACGAAATATTTAATAATACATATTTTGTTTTCGATCTCGATATCGGATGAAAAAATAATTTTATTATTTGAAAATTCGATTTAACACCGTAAATCCAATATACTGTCGGACATAATATAATAATGCACCAGTGAATTGTTACGCAATCCTAAATAGCTATAGTTTGCTTTTCCGAATAATTCAATTCATATTTCATAAAATAATGTAAAATACCTTTATTATGTATCGTAGACGTTATGAATATTTTTTGCCATATTATACGAGAACTATAATAATTTATAATACCTACAATATTAGCTGTTATAATATAGTACTATTAGTACCCGTTACCTCTAATCGGATATAAAGATTTTTAATTAAACTATTTTAACCACTTAAAAATTAAATACAATTTTCTATATACTTTTATAATAAACCACCAAGTGTGTCATTAATTTTTAACTGCAGTACTTACCTTTATATTATTTTTACTATTAATTTTTAGTGTATTGTGCTTTTGAAATAAAGCTTAGAGTGGTACAACAGTATACTTTATTTTATTACATTTCATTATTTTTCCAAGTCGGGTGTAGTCTGTCGTTTTAATAGTTATTTTTTACTTAGAATTCGGGTGATTTTCCTTCTATAATATTTTAAAGTGTTCCGTTTAAATTGCTAGTATAGTTATATAGCGTATTATTTAACCTACTTGGAGAGACATTATGTTAAAATTTTGCAGACCATCTAAGTAAATAGCTAACCAATATACATATTATAATTCAACATCGTTGTTGTAATTTAGCGCCGGCGTCGGTATTGACCCGCTGGAGTGAATTCCGAGAGAAGTCGCACTCATAATAATTTATTGGTACTCTCTTATCGTATAATAATATGGAATAATAGTAGGTATATATATATGTATAGGTAGGCACATAATCAGAATTAAATTCACGACGGCGATATAAGTTCGACGAAATGTACACAATCTAAACAAGTAATGATGCATAGCAATGATGAATACTGAATTTCGCGGAAAATGCAAATTCGTTTACGCGATTAAAATAAATGCATTATATAGTGCAACGCGCTGAAAAGTGTAATCGTGACATTAAGCAGCTGTTATACCATATTATCACAGCGTATAATAATTTTGCATTAACTAGCAATCTGTGTACGGAGTTATGTATTGTGAGCTCTAAATCCTCCCGATCAAACTAATTTTTTTTTTTTACTGCGACACTCGTTTGCTGCAGTCGTCGGCTAATCGGCGGAGGACTGTTTGACGAAATTAAATACACAATATTATTCTTTACGATAATAATATGTCCATTAACAACACACGTACACGTGCGAGCGCTCGAATGTCTCGATCAGTATAGTACTTAGCTTTCTAAAATTATTTCAACAATGTTTCATTCAGCGCAGTATATATATATAATTCAATCTGCACAGCGGCGTGAGCCGTTTTAATCACAAATGGAAAATCGTTTAATTTGATTGTAACTGTGCTGCAGCAGCTAGGTATCGTCTCTACGGCTTTGAAAATACTCATAAAAATGGGGCGTGGAGTGGAGATAATTCCCCGCGGAGTTTATTTTGGAGAAAACGCCACTGTGAAATACCTGAAAGTTGAAATAGCTAGTCCGAAAGCTCATAAAATTCTGTTTTTGCAAAATACGGTATACTACTATTAATATAGTTGCACACACCGTGGGCGTTTGTTGCTTATTAACAATGGAATAAATACAAATTATATTATTTGTTCGTGTCAAGTCATTCATTTCGAATGATCGTACTTACAGGCAGCTCTGCAAGTACGTTATATCATGATGCGAGAACTGCTTACCTGTACGGGAGACACTGCGGTGATCATACTGGAGTTCGATTCGAGTCTAAATCGAAAAATAAAATAATAAAAGATCGACTTATCGTACCTCTATCTGTATATCTAAAATTAATTCTCAGACGATAAAGATAACATTTAGATAAACTCCCGGAGAGGTATATTTATAGTAGTTTAAAATTAAAATATAATATATTATCGTAACACTTTTCAGTAGAATATCAGCAGAATCGATGTGCCATCACTTATAAGTTTTGACGATATAAAAATTCTTTAAACAATATCGATTAATCTAAACCCTATTATTTAAGGCTATAATTTCTCTACTCATAACCCGTACACATCGTCGGTTTATATATTATTATAGGGTTATTTATATAGGTACCTACGTATTATAGGTTTTACTACCTATAGCTACTCTGACAAAATTAATTGTAGATATGTATTGAAATGTATACTAATAATGTCTTATTGATTAGTCAGTGTAATATTTTTTATGAATTTGTTTGGCTTATTATGATTGAGCTGGAATACAATTGACATTTATGATGGTTTCAACGGGTTTCAATTTTTTTCTGGTTTAAGTTATATCAATTATTTTGGTTAAAAAGGATTAGGTGTGGATTACGTTTTCTGATTATGGGTACAAGCTACAGCTACTGTCATTGTTAGTCATCCTATAATATTGTCCAAATATTTAGATAATATGCATTATAATTATTTTTAAACTTTATTGATTTTTTCGTGCCAGGTATTTAATTTTGCCCGTCATCGTTATAATTTATTTTTTTTTACACGGCGTGAACTGTGCTTTTTTTAAATTAATATTTTCTTTTTTATGTTACAAGATTTTTATTCAATTATTATCAACGATGGTTTTTTTTAAAAATACTTTTTTATAAAGCGCAATAGAAATTATATTATATGTATAGTATATGTAAGTATAATATGTTAGTAGATTGAAACTTTTTAGGCTTACACCATACACCAAACAGGATCCTCGAAATTAATTTATTGTACCTGTACCGTATTGTAAAAGCAAGTTTTATACAAACAAAAGTGTTGTGAGCAAAATGTTTCTACGCTACTATTACAATAATTATAGGTGTACGTACAACTCGTTGTAACATTTTCAGAACTAATGGCCATGGGAAGCGCTATGCATAGTAAAATACGGTCACATTTAACCGGCTGCCCACCGAACGTAAGCCATTACGAGGAAGTAGAAAACTGTTGGAAAAGTTTGGATGCAGTTATAAAAAACGTTTCGAAACCGATTTTGGTGGAAAAAATGGTCGTACACGACGGATTGTCGTACAAAGGCATCGTGGACTGCGTCGCGTTTTATAAGTAATACTAAGTAGTACTTACTACCTACACTTAATATGAATTAATGAACTGATAAAACTATAGTATTTTTAACGTTAATACTGCAAATCGGTTATAATAATGTACATAAACGACGATAATTTCTCGACATGTTTTTTATAGAAATATTCCTGTCGTGATTGAATGGAAGAAGTCGTCACGTGATAAATCGAGTTTGCAGGCGACGTATGATGCGCCTATTCAATTGGCGGCTTACATGGGAGCTGTGAATAACGATATTTCCTACGACTTTAAGGTAAATTGTATAGTACGCGATTTTTGTTGAATTAATTATTTTCAAATTTTTAGAAAATAACTTTTTTTTTTTTTTTACCGATAATTAATTACGTTTACGATATAATATAATGTATATATATATGATATACATGATACGCATTTACTTTCAAAGTTTGATGTATAAAAAATAATGGATGATGATGATTCTGTCTGAATTCGCGTTTTACAAAGTTGTGTTCATGTTCAGACGTTATTATTATTATTTTTTTTTACTATTATAAACATTAATTACGAAACGCAACTTTTTTTTCGGTACGTTTCGAGCGTGTTGTTATTGGCATAATAGAATATATGATACGCGCCATGTACACGATATACCTATTTTATTTTCGAGTGAGTTATGGGTCTCTGGGAAAATTTAGTGGATTATTCGCCATCATATACGCGTGTTCCGTGATACATTTTTTTTTCGGACGGTGAAAAAATCTCCGGGACCAAAAAAATCGCCGTAATTTAAGGCGGTTATGATACTGATGGTAGGCGGGTAGACAGAGGTTTCGTTATTTAAGTTTCGTCGTATACCTATAATTTACACTATATAGGTACCACGAAATTGTTTTTGTGTAATAAGCCTATTTGTTATTATATAAATAGAATGTATTTTGCAAAGATCCACGCTTAAAGCTTTTAAAATTATTAATATATCATGTAATTTTATTATTTAGGTCGAAGAAGGATTAGTAGTCGTCGCATACAGCGACGGTCATCCGGCCAACGTTTTTAAACTGACGAAACAGGCATGCCTTGATTATTGGACGATTTGGATGAAAAGACTGAATAAATACAAACAAATTCAAAGTAGTCTTAAATAATTATTGTTATAGTCCAATTAATATAATTGAATACATCAAGGAATTGATTAATTCGTTTTTTCTTCTTCTGTTTCATCCGTAACTTTTACATTGTTGGTAATTTTCACGAAATTCTTACTGAGTCTGAAAATCAAAATAAATCAAACATAAATAATATGAAAAATCCATTCAACATCATTTCTATAATGCGTGATATTAATATTAGGTATAAACCGCATGGTATGTTTAGGTATGTATTGTTTTTTGATATATTTATATGTATTAAGTTATTCAGTTAAGTACTATAATATTTATCTGATAAATAAAAAAAAATTAATAAATAAACTTTTAAAAAATAGTATACTTCTTATATTTTACTAGTTATATTTTTGATTATATTTTCATATTTTTAAAAACAATAGGGTTTTGGCAGTACAATTTTGTCATCTATAACTTGACCGTATTTTTTTTATTTTTGTTTTTTCATAAAATGTGTTATCTATAGGTATGGTATATAGTTAAATTTTATTTATTGAGATTAAGTTAATGATTGTAGCACAATTTGTAAGGATTCTTAGTAACATAAATTACTTTTACTTATGTAAATAATATAATTTTTTTAAGTTAATTAAAAAAATATTTTTTAATTGAGTTCTTATTTAAAAGAAAGTCTATTATTCAAAATGTATTGTTTGTTTCAACAACAATAGATATTTTATACTTTTATTTATTTATTACGATATGCATTTTAATAGAATATTTGTTTTTTTAACTTTTTATTAGTTATTCTTTTCTACGAGTTGATATTAAAGTCTTTGTCCTCAAACCCTTGCACGTTTTCCTTCAGAAATTATTTTGCTGTCGATCCAATAAAACAACACCTCAAAATAATTAGAATAAATATTTATTTTTGGTTTCTTCATTCACATCAATAGCAAGTTTCATATTATAATGTTACTTATATATTTTCTATAAGGATATTACAGTTGTTTAATATATTTTGCAATTATATAAAATATACAATCTACAATAAAAATGATTGTATTATATCGAAAGATGAGTAAATGAGACTTTATAGTATTTTAATTTGTTGATACATATATATTAAAGCTATTTTATTTATTTATTTAATTATTAGTTGATAATAAATGAAAAATAATGAAACTAAAACATATATATATATATATATATATATCGTAATGTTTTTGTTGGTTTAAAAAATTATCCGAGATATTTTACTTTGAAAAATGATTGGATAGATTGATGTGGATTAGGGTACGTACGTATAATGTATTAGGTACTTTCAAAACGTTATTTTTTGTGATTATTCAAATGTAGACATTTAGAAATTTGTCTATTTGGCATTTTTGTGTAGCATATTTGTTACAATTTATTTATTGAAACAATTTAATAATGAGGGATTTTATATGGAGTTAAAAGCTTCAGACTTTTGAATAAATCCCGTCACGTCTGTGTCATTTTCCTTAGGTACCACAACAATATCACAATGTCGCTGTTTTCTTTTTTCTTTCTAAATTCTCACTGTTATTTGCAAACCGTAATTGAACCAATTTATTAGTACTTGCGCAAATACTACGCATTGATATTTAAATTGGTGTGCATAAACGAAAAAATACCTTAAAAAAATTATACGATCTTATGAAAAATAAACAATGATTTTAAATTCTAAATGTAGCGAAAATGCATTGGTTTAACAATGAGTGTGTTTTTTAATTTTTAATTTTTTTTTCTATGATCACTTTTTAAAGCAAAATGATTCAATTTTTTAACTTCGAGAGTGAATTCTGCTAGCATCAAATTTTATTTACTGTATTACTAACAATAAAATAAATTATTAATAGGATTATAGAAATATATAATAAATATACTCAGTTCCTAATATAGGCGGACACATAATCTTCGTTCAGAACCGTTTTCTGTATGCAATGATTTATCATATTATAATGAATTTGAATTATATTGCTCAACCATTGCAGTGACATTCCACATTATTTACTCGTATATACATTTGCCTTGAGTTATTGAGGAGTATTGTTAAGTGCCTAATTTACGAACACATGTATCACGATAAAAAAAATAATATTTAAATGAATGAAAACAAGTAGGCAATGATAAACTTTGATAATTATATATAACTATTACTATTTTATAGAAGCAATGAAACGGGTTTCAAAATTCAATTTGAATGGAAAATCTGTTTGATATTTTAGAATACATATAGATACTTTGTATTTTATCATCTCGACAAATTTGTGATGTTAATAATATTTAGATAATTATTTTTAACATTATGTTTATAAGAATATTATTTTACGGTTTACCTAGAAAAAATATTTTTTTAAACGCAAAAATTTATCTTCAAACTCAATAAAGTTTAATTCTGAGGCAACGCAGTACAGTAATCAGCTTTGCAGAACTTTTATTAAATTGCTAGGTCGAATGTTACTTCGCGTACCATATATTACATAACAAAACCGTTGAAATGGTGTGTTATTTATACATGGGAAAGAAACCGCGTGATTCGAATGTATTTGTGTTTATCAATGTAATATGGTCACAGTTTTCCTCTCTTAAATTTAGTATATACAATTATTTATTTTAATTAAGACGACTATCACATACCTAATATTTTATTGTCACTTAAATTCCCGTCTAGCAGTTCAGTGGACACAGTGCAAGCACAATAGAAGCTTATTCAGACGGACAGTAAATACAAGGAGTTTCAATCGTTCAGTTATCTTAACAAAATAATACGGGTGGTTAGAAAAATACAGAAGTTCTCAATTTTTGTAGTACATCAGTGGGAAATGAGAAAATAGAAGTATTTATACAATGGAAATGATACCCATGTATGATCAAAACTTCATCGGCAGATATTAATTCTTGAATGCGATGTGTTTCACTTTCATTTCAATAGTGTGTCATAGTACATTATATTATGAAAAACACCGACTATGACGAAGATTGACAATATTATACGACTAAAAATATTTATTCGTAACACTCGTCTGCCGACCTAATAATAATTAATCCTATAACCTAACGTTTGTAGCTCGAAAGTTTGGAAATCAACTATAATTTGTGTACTGGAAATCAACTTGTGCATGTCCCCTAAATTAATTCGGGACTTAAGACATTAAGTTAACTAAGTCTCGGGAATCAACTCACCCACATCTGTGGTGCACACTACAACGAGCGATTGAACTTACTTGTTGAGCTCTTCTTCGAGCCCGCGGTTTGCTTCTTCGATTTGTTCTCGCTGCGCAGTAATCGCTTTCATGCGTTCCTGCAGTAGTTGTATCCTCTCTTCCAATAGTGCCTCCATTTTTTGTCTCGAGTCGGTGTGGCTCAAGTTTTGCAGTTCGTCGGCGAGGCACAGCTGCACACGTCGACAATGACGATGAAAATAATAGCAATAATAAAAACAACAATTAGTCGTTATTGTAATATTATACGTAGTTATTCGCGCGCAGAAAATAACGAGAGCCGTATGCGTTGATGTGCACGAACGTCGTTGGACACCGAATGTGGACGTGCATATCATGTACAATGTGTGTGCGTGTGTAAGTATAACGTGTAGTGTATACATGTCGTTTGTGTGTGTGTGTGTGTGTGTGTGCGCGGTGCACCATGTCTATAATTACTATAGGGTTTTGGACGTGCGCCAGCGCCGTTAGTCGTACAATGGTATGAGTGTGCGTGTTTTTGGTGTTGCTATTGGGTCCAATATATTATTATACAAAGCACTGAGATTGGTAGCAGGCGAAAAAAAAAAAAATAATAATACTACTTAAATACTCAACTAGTGTGAAAAGTTTGAAGAGAGAGGGGACGTGGTTTCGTTTGAAGATATTCATGAAATATATCTTAGAAAATACAAGGAATTTCCAACTTTTGATGTGTGATGATTACCATAAAATAATGTCTGATAATAATATGATCTTAAACGTTTAGATTTTTTTTTTTTTTGATTTGTTGGTATTGCCTGCAGGTTTACAATAAAATGATCTCTGGCCCTGTTAACATTGTCTATATATATAAAAATAGGTAGATGTGTAAATAATAATAATAATAACTTAAAACTGGCACCATAGTTTTAATTAATAATTTTGTTAATATTGTATTTCAAATAAACTTGTATAGTTATGAGTTATACAATTTCATCTGATACGATTTTACTAAATCCATATAAAGCCCTTTCAATATAATTTACAACTACCGTACCAATAAAGATGAAATTTATTTCAAATGCACTTCTTTTTATGACCCTTTAAGTGGTTGTGGTTAGTAGGTACCGTAGTTCAATAAACTAATGGCTTGCGAACAATATCATCGAACAAAAACTCTTGACATTTAAAAGTTATCGCTTTTAAATAATGTTTGAAATTATTTGGACGATATCACAAAAATGTCCATATAATTCTGTTAATCATAGAAGGAAAAGTAAATTTAATAAATTCTAGGTTAATCTATTAGTCGAATAAATAATCTTGTTGGTTTTGCGCATCAAATAAATAAATAATTGAAAATGGCTATAAAATAAACATTCCGTTTTAAAAAATGACGACTTTATGGAATATTGCTTGAAACATTTAAACAATAACGGGAGTAAAGCAGCGAGTATTAAAAATGTACACCAATAAATATAAGCCTTTTGAATTAAAGTTAATGAACTTTTTGTGTATATTTTTAATACCGTATTTCTACTGAATGAGTTTTCTTGTTATAAGTACAGGGTTGTAAAAATAGCTTAAGGACAATGAAAAGTGATTTTCAAGTAAATCGAGTAGAAAGATAAAACAATAGTGTTCTTTATTTATCTAACAACAATTTGTGTTGACGCAAGATTAAATAATTAAGTTAAAATTTGATTTCAAAATAAATTGACTGTGATTACACTGATTAGTAATTATAAACAAATTTTGGGAAATATTATGAGTTATGTATATATCGAAAAAATAACAATTTATCGTTTAGTGTTTTCAAATGAAATATCAGTAACTATATAATTATTATATCGTGTATCAATACTAAATACCCGGTAATATTAATATATTTTATAACGAAAAAATCGAAGTAACTTCAATTGGATGTCTCTTGCTCTTGATCCACCCACAATCAATCCAATAAATATCGATACTTGTACTTATTGTAAATAATTATTTTATACCAGATAAAATACATAAAATAAAAAAATACAAACAGAAAAATAGATTGTTTAATCAATAAAATTTAAAGTCGAAAATATTCAAGAAGTAAAAAACGTGTCACGCGTACTGGCTTGATATTTATTTATTTATCGATTGAAATAAGATTGATTCACAAGTATTTATGAATGTAGAAAATAGAAATTAAAATTTCTGGTCAAAAACTTGGGGAAAATAATAATATCAATACTAAGAATAAAAATAATTATTCAAATGTCCATAGCAAATACTATATAATAAGTGATCATATTTAATTAATTTAAAAATCAAAAGACAAAAAAAAAAAATAGAAAACTTTGTACGTAGAAGTAAAACTATATAAATATACATATAAAAAAATGATGAAAGAAAAATAAATCAAAATTTTCTAAATATAGTGGTTATCAAAGTTACTATAGTAATGTTTGGTATACACATCGGTTTTTAATCAATAAAAAACTACGCTTGACTTGTGACTTTTGTTATAACGGTCATTTCATTTCCACAAAGTTCTACTGTGTATTATTATGTTTGAACGGTTCGTTGTCATCCCTTAAATTTCCCTTCAGTTGTCACAACCAAATGCAGTTAAGCTTTTGTAGTGAACAATAATACAATTTGAATGCATAACTTCCTCAAGGTTATTGTTTTCGAATTAATATTAAATTATAATTCAGAAATATTTTTTGAAGTTTGTTTGTATATACTACTAATATTATTTATATAGAATTATTATTTTATGAATTGTTTTTAACTACTAACCAGATTCACGTTCCTAGGACAGGTAAAGAAATTCTCAGTAAAAGTTCCATGCGGCGTTTGGATAATTAGTACGAAATATATAAATTATTTAAAATAGGACAACTAGGACAGATCACGGGTAAACGACGAATGATAATCATTAGTTTTTCTAGTTTTGAGTCACCCAAAGAAGGTGTATTAGTATAGCAGGAAGTAGATTCACCAAGACTAAAAGTTAAGTTTTACTAGGGCTATTAACTTATTTTTCCTTTTTTATTTTTTTCCCTTTCACCCATTGAATTTTAATAATATTTCTGTACTACTTAATCATTTTTGAGACACAAGTAAACCTTAGTATGTCTCGATTAACTTTATTTAGTTTATATAGTTAAGTACTTAATTTTCTTGATTTTTAAAGTACCACAAAGATCAAGTTTTAATTTATTTAAAAAAATATGTAGATAGTAACGGATGCAGCTCAAAGGTGACAAATTGTTTATCAGTATAATTATTTAAAAATAAAATGAATCTGACGAAATACATAATTCGATATAGATTTAATAAGAATTTTTAATTTCTTGAAAATAATTATTTGTATTAATTAACTTAACTGGGATTTTATAATTGAAAGTAACTTACTACTAACTTCAAACTCTATATTGCGATGTTGAAAACCTAAATGCAATTTATAACACATATTGTATATTATTAATTTAAAATGTATTACTCTACTCTTTAAACATCAATTGATACTGATTTTCTAAATATCTCAGTGTAGCATTTCTATTACTATAAGTAGGTAGTTCCAAGTTCCAAGTCTTCACGGGCTATTTGTTATGTCTTACCGACTGCCCAACTCCCATTATATTGATCTTCGCCTACACTAACCCCCACTCTTCCCGGCCATAGCTATAATGATGGTTTATTCCCGATTGTCAGACTTTTACTTTTCTTAGTTTTTTCTACTCCACGTCCACGAAGTACTTTTGTGCTTATATTTTTTAAATTTTGTCGCATTTATCATAATATATCTATGGCATATTATCTTACGTTGGACGAAGACACTTCCTTTTCTTCTTCTATTATTTTCACTAGAGTTTTCCCATGGTTTTCAATCATCACACTTCGTGAATAGTTCGACAAAACTAAATTATATTTGGATAATAAAAATCAATTGAACATATTGACAAACAACTATATATATATATATAATTCAAGACCACGTACCTTTGATGCAGCCCTCTAATCCGTTGCCCACGTGAACGGCTTCCGTGAAAAGGTATTTACATCTCGATATCTTGACCTTGGTATTTTTTATTATTTTATTAGACTTTTCCAATGACTTTCGTCTTTCATTCACTTCTAAACTTAATATTTTAGTTTGCCTTTCTTCGTTTTTTTTTCTTTCTTGTTTCAACATGTCAACACGCGTGTCGGTCAACTTTCGTAGTTTGTTTGCTTCAATCTCTAATTCATTTATCTAAATATAAATGCATGATGTATAACACAATTAATTTGTCGGTTTATTATTATTTTTATTTATCGTACTCGTTCGATCGAACTAGATCAAAACAAGACCAGACATGGAAATGTGAACAATATAATTTTTGGCAATAATTGTTAATTAATGAAAAACATTTTCGAGTGGCTGTATTTTGGTAAGCACCTATTATATTCGTGTTATAATGATTATCTCATAAAATAGTAAATGTTATATATATATATATTAATTATTATCAAATGGATTCGCATCTCGTGACAAACATAATATTAAAATACAATATTATTTTATAAAATAAACATCTGCTTTGTGTACATTCCTACAATATCATTATTTTATATAAATTTAAAAATTACACTTTAGTTATACTGTAAACAGAACATTAAAGTGTATTACTCATATTGTAGCCATTATTTTATAATGTCATTGTCATAATATTATTTTTATTTTTCTGAACTTTATTTAAATTGGTTGTCATTTGAAAGCATTTATCTGAGTTGACTTGAATGTAAATATATATATATATTATATATTTATTTTATTGTTTTAGCGCATTAATTGTTACAATATTATGCTTGTAAATGAAATGTTATAATGATAACTAATGTTTCATTTCAAACTTGTATACATTCTTTTTTCGTAATAAGTAAAGAGAATATCATAACGTAATGTTATGAGACGCTTACGAGTATAAAGTTATTTGTATTATTATTGAAGCTATTTGCTTACGAAATGGTAGACTATTAAAAACTACCCAGTTTACAAATGTGGGTCGTTAACAAATAATAACTATGCTACCAGTAAGCCATTAGTTATACTTTTTTCTCACTATTAGAAATTATTGTTTTTATGTTAAACGACGACATTACTTTTATTCGTTTTGTAAATATTGTCCTTGTAGATTTCAAAAAGAATACTAAGCGGTTGTCACTTTTTTTAGTTTGCGCGGTTTGGTTATAAATCACTATGTCGTTCCGAGATTGGCAAGATTTAAATTTCAGAATGATTATATTATATTATACTGCTTAAACGAATATAAATTAGATCAATATTTTGATTATAATATTATGCCCAATTACATTCAACTTTTGTAATTTAAGTAGAAGTAACACTCATGAGTGTTGCTCCCGTCTTAGATTGGTCAATTTTTGTTAACGTAATTTTGTGGAAATACGTGGGAGTGATTGACGAACTTCGGAAATAACCGGGAATATTGAAGAATTCACGGTAATAAAAATTAGTATTTAATAAATAATAATAATTATGTTATTAAAAACAAAAATGAATGATGTATATCAAATAAGAGATTTATTATTAAAATACTATGCATTAAAAGTGAAAATCAAAATCAAAATAATTTGTAATTTTCTTTTAATTATGTAATCTTGAAATATATAATAAATTAATTATAACATTCCTTCGATGCTGATCATAGCTTGATTATACCGCAGGATAACAGCTGTTAAAGTGATATAGTCTATCATAAAAATGAAATTCGTAAGACACTAAATCAGTTCAACTATAAATAGTCAATTTATACTTTAATGTTTGAACGATTCATTAACGATTTATTCAATAATATATATTTCGTATGGATACCGTGTTTTATTAAAAAAAATATTTTTAATATATTGCTTAATTTTAAAATATATGGTACACGTTTATTATTAAAAAAAAAATACACATTTTTAAAAACATTATTATTACACCTGGAACTGATTCCATTTAATTAAATTCTCGCAAATATTCATGTTATCGAGAATTTCGGTGAGTGCCAAAGTTATCATCTTACGAACGTTACAACTTATCTACAATAATCCGAATTAGTGTGAGGGAAATCAATTATGAGTTCAATGTTTTAATAATAATATAGTGAATAGGTCAGATTATCAAATTAAAATATAACTATACAAGTACCATTATTATTGTATTTATATATTGATTTTTATCATTTATAAACCACATAACTTATAAATATAACTGATAATAGGTTTTTTAATATTAAATGACAAAATTGATTCTGTAAAACGAAAATTTGCTGTATTATATAATTATATATATTTTTGTAAGACGATTAAAATACACGTGGGTGCGGCATCCTCTCTCTTAAGATTAAAGCTAGTCATTATTTTTATTTATAAAAACATGAAAAAAAATATTGGAATATTACATGTGTATTGATGTTGAATTCTTTTTTAGATTTTTTTTTATCAACGTAATCGTAGAACGTATATTATACTGAAAATTCTTAAATTACATTGTGCTAAGATACTATTTGGGTAACACTATTTTGTATAATGAAACATTTTCATAAAAATGTATTAGTATAATCAATGATATAATTCAATCATTTAATGTTTAACCTTGTAACAGTTAAAACCATGATACTAGGGAATACAATTAATTAATTCATAATAGTGGTGTAGCGAAATTGCCTATCTATTGCGCCGTATTGTTATGGTTTTTATATTATGATATTAATATTATTGTTATTAATATCGTAGTTTTATAATTTGCTTAGAAGAACTACTATGAAACATCAAATATTTAATGTAATAACAACGTTTAAATATTAGAACGATAAATGTATACATATTCTACTTATTAAACAGGGTGACTCATGCTGATGATGAAAATGTAAGTATTATAGGAGTAACGTTAATACCATACCAGTAAAGCTATTCAATAATAAAATATGTTCATGGTCGAATAAACACACACACGCACGCACACACACATATATATAATTAAAATAGCCAAAATAAAAGTGTATTTCTTATTGAATATATTAATGTAATACATATGCATATACTGCAATTGAAAGCTATGTATCGTTGCATTCAATGAAAAGATTATGAGATAATCAGATAAGCTTTGGCGCATAACTTTTATTGTTGAGCATGTGTTCAGTATGTTTAATATAACATCATAAGATTTAACGTCAATAAAGAATAAATTAATATTCAGTGCAAAAACTTCAAAATCTAAAATGTCTTTAAATAGCCCAAAATATTATAGAAGGATATTCATAATTCTATCAACAAGAATTTAATGCCAATTACGTAATTTGGTGTTAATTTCTGGTTTTCAGAATAATTTATTTTTGGAATTAGGATAATATAACTATACTCATTTTATAATTTTCCAAAATGTTTATAGTTTTTTTAAGCACTCACTAAAAATGTCCAAAAATTGAAAAATAACTCTCAAAAGTATTAATAATTATAGTGTACAAATAACATATTATTATTTCTACCAATCTATTTTTCCAGGGAATGATTGTTAACTGATTTCTAGCTACCAGAGAATAATGCGTATAATATCATGTTGTATTTTTTGAAATAAGCCTGTTTCGTTCATTCAAAATTCAACCAATTTCAAAATTGTTTTTTCTCTATATTACAAATAAATAATTATAAAAATTACCATTTTTGAATTTTATTTAAAAGTTTTTTTTTAAATGTTAAAGGATTTTTCATTTTATTTTTTTTATTTAAGAGAAGTTGTTATAAGTCATAAAATATATTGAAAAAAACTGCATTACAGTATCTGCATTATATTTTGAATTGTAGTTTGAAATATAACTGACTACTGGCTTTCTAATTAATTTACATACTATATTATCCAGATTAAAATAAATTAAATAATTTAAAAATAATTAATAGATGAGATAATTTTTTTAAGGAGTTATATAAACATATTTTAGGTCTTCTTAAAAAAATCCTGTCCAGAAAATATTTATACTTATAAATTTATAATTGTTTCGTTAAAATATTGTTTTTAACATAATATTGTGTTAAATATATAATATAATATATAATAGATACTATATATCTACTGCGCTAATTTACCCCACGATTAATATTGTTTTCTTACTTTTATTGTCATCTCATCAAACAGAACATTTGGTATTTTTAACTTCACATTTTGTTCTGAATAAAATTCACATGCCACAAGATTGCTAATGTAATTTTCAATAAAAACTTTATTAAATTCAGCAATCATCTTGTTTGTAAGTTTCTCGATGTTTTCATCCAAGTCTCTAAAAGTTATAAAAATAGTTATAATAAATATATTTAGCTGAGTGTGATATATTTCTTCTATACATTTTTATCGCAAAGTTTAACGCTGCCATAAAATAGTGTTTGGAAATAGAATATTATGAAAGTGTAAGCAATTAGCAAGTTAAACTTTATTCAAAATTTGTATGTAAAGTAATCATAACTAAAAGTAAATTTATTTATTCCAATGATTTAACCCTATAGTGGGCTCGAAAAATGTATAGAAGTCTCAGATTAAAAGTTTGGATAAGTGGCAAGAATATTTCAAATGTTTATGAGTAATACGGTGTACATTAATATTATAAAATTTGTCGTACGACGGTTCTACATCAACACCAATTAAAATTATTGCTCGAATAATGAAATTTCTCTCCATTAATAATGTTTGAATAAAAATCAACCAGGATAATATCTAATATCGATCGCGTTTGTCTGTGGAAACCATAAACGAAACTATATTGTCTTCAACAAGTACCCATCGTATAATGGCGTGTAGATAAGATTTCAAATTTACAAATAAATATGTTACACGATACTCCACATGAACTTTAACCTTAACTGAAAACGAGCACTGGCAGAAACAAAAACATCATGCCGACGTAAGACCGAATTCTCGTTTAGCTTGTGATCTATACAGTTGCAATAAAAATGTAAACAATACAGCTCCCTTGAACACTATGTAGGATCATTAATGCGTGATGTATTTATTGTCAATATACCGAAGACGATTGTATTATTTTTGCGATAAAATAAAACGGACGATAAAAGCTCGCAGACGAGTGCCGTAACTATGTATTATATACACATATATACGTATATATATATATATATATATATATATATAAAGCTATACAGTGGTATTAGTGTTCGAACATAATGTTATACATTTATACTACTCGTCTGGAGACCGACAAATCCTTTCCTTTTATCATCGAACTGATTCCATTTCACTCACAGATGACGTAATAATTCCGCACGCACGTATACAACGACCGACGAGAATTTTATAACCGTTTCCGACAATGGTCTACGATTTATTCAGGTGGTTGCCGGCTACACGCGAATATTATAAATTACAGTATTATGCATATCTCGTAAACGTTTCGTAAGAATTCACTGTAACTTTGTTTTGACCAGTCATAATTCTCGCAAACGAACTCGTCTCGCACAGCTGCGCTGTTATCCATTTAGTTTTTGGTGCAGTCTTGTTATTAAAACAAACTCGAATGTGCTATTAAATAATAATATATAGACGAATATTTATACAAGCAGCTCGAGCGCACACAACGTAATATTATAACCTACGAATTATGTCGGGCGCTATCCAGCCGGTCCGCATGATTAATAATAACGCCCAGCGGAATAAAATAATATACACGACGAAGAGAAATGATAAAAATGAAAAATAATGAACGCCCGCGATGTGGCGCACGTCTGCACGTGGGACGCGTAGTGTTTCTGAAATTATTATTATTATTATTTTTTAACGCGGTATAGGAGGTATATACCTGAAAATTACAGGATTTTTTCGGTAATCGTCGTTTCCGCGGCGTATGGATTTGTGTATGCAAACACCGTACTGTGTTTTAAATCCGTTTATCGCGGCGTGAAGTGGTCTTTGGGGTAGGTAGTAGGTATATTATGATATGTTATAATAAGAGATTATAATTTGATTTTCAAAAATAGTTATTTTAATGCGAATGATATACCGAGTCGTTGTTTGGGCTTACGGTTTCTCCCGGTGCATTGCAAATGGATATATAGGTATAACATCAGTGTAATATACAGGTATACCTATGCAATATGTTACGATTTAAATTAATTTGATTTATTTTACTTGATTAAAAAATAATATATTACAAATCATAATAGTATACATCGTAATTTAATTTTGCCAATGGGTATAGTTGTCTATAGGATTTATCTAATAATAATAATAATAATAATAAATAAATATTATACGTTTAAGTCGTATAAGTAATTAAACGTATTGTTGTAGTGGTGATTGAAATGGAAATCCTACCGTTTTTATACCTTATTGATTTAAAAACAACAACGCAAAGCTTTAAATATTTAATAGTCAGTCCTACTATCAAAGGTAAGCTGGATAATACCTACTAGACAGTCAAATGTAATAATAATATTAATAGCAAGCACATTTTATATTGATTACTGAAACTTATTCGCATTTTAAAAACTTATTATGACCAATCGTCTCTCAAACAATAAACGTACAGGTATATTATATACAGGTTCAGGTAACAATATCTTCGAAAGTAACCATAGGGAAATACATTAATATTATACACGTCTTATATACGAGTATTGTGCTATAATATGGGTGTAAGTTATCTACAAGTTTAATACATTATTTTTGAGTTAAAAAATAAATAATAATACCTAAACGGTTTGCAGTAATAAATTATCTTTTAAATTTTCCTCGACTAAATACAAATATTATTTTTTTCATGAACACCGAACCATAATAATACTTGTATTAAAAAATCAATTTCATTCTAAAAATTCATAAAATGTCCGTCGATTTGTTTTCATTAATTACCAATAAAAAAAAAAAACTTGCTTCTTTAGTCTACTACGAAAGTTTAAGATATTGCTATTATAAACATTTTTTTTTTTTTTTATGAAATATAATAAAATTACAATAAAAGGTTAATTGTATTGAGCTATAATAATATTATAACAAAATTACTTTATTGAAGACAATAATTTTTTTTCAGTCGCGTCTTGCTCGTCAGCTCGAGTTTTGCAAGTGTCTTTTGATTTTTTTAAATCTTTTAATGTAGTATTTAGTTTTTGCAAGATTATTTCATCATAAATCTTTTTTTTTTTTAATCGTTGCTTCGATTTTCTGGTTTTATTGATGTCTGTGTTTGGAAAAAATAGTTATTGCACACCAACAAATATCCATTTTAAATGATTGTTATAATAAGCATTAATTTTTATTTCATTAATTATAAATAACTTAATAATATAATAATTATATGATAGATGTCTATACAAATTTGACAACTGGGAGAATTCTATTTAAAACTGTTATTAAGTTTATGATAGTATGACATATTAATACATGATATGCAATTGTATATAATTTAAAATTGATTATAATTTGAATGTGTCAATAATAAAGTTTTACAATGTGAAGACGTGTAAGTAGAAAATAAATCAAATTTTAATTTTGTTGACGGACGTATACAAATCTAACGTTGGAGAGTTAATTACTTAATTTAAATTTTAAACAATCCAATTTCGGTGGATTATGCATATTATACTTTATTATTAAGCTGCAGAATTCATGTGATGTGTGTTGTTTACTAAATAATTGTCTTATTCTTATATGATTATGATACAATTGTATAAATGCTCAAAATATGTCATAAAACACGACTTTGATAAATACATAATTTTAGAACTGTAATCTGCCCATCATTTAAAAAAAAAAAGAACTGACATTTTTTGTCTGGTAAAAATAATAACTTACCTGCGATGAAAACCTTTTCGTTTCGTTTCCTAATCTCTCAGATTTTTATGTTTTATTTAGACTACTATATTTGAAAAAAAAAATGCACCGTAAATACTTATGTGTTACCAACTACAAGTACGTGCGTATATACGTTGACACTATGCGTAGTTTTTGTACATATGTTATTATTTTTTTTTTTTTTGAATTGTCTGTCAATATTGATCATTAATGTATAGGTACACGGAATTCAAGGAAAATCAACTTGAACTGTAAGTGTATATCTATATTTTATTTTGTTTGAATAAACAAGTTAAATACGAAAACACCTTATCCTATTCAATCTTTATTTTCGACGTTCAATGTTAAGAAAACGATTGTCAACCAAAAACTTAACGATAAATACACAGAAATTTACTCACTAATTAATACACTTTCTTTGGTCGAAACGATACATAACGATTTGTAAGAATATTATATTTTATAGAAATGACATAGAACACACGATAAGAGTTTATGATGATAACCGATAAGAGTTATTGTTGTTTTGTACTTATATATTCTTATTTCGTAATTTCTTCGCATTGTCGTATCGTAAACGTATGTAATATAATTTATATTGGACGTAATTTAAGTTCATAGTGAACTTTTAAATTTATAATATGTAACGTATACATTTAAATGAAAATAATAAAACTTACGATTCAATAAACCTTATAATTAGTCATTGACTTATTACGTATAGTTATCACGTTTACTTTTCTGGATAAATAATCTAACATATATTAAACGTCTTAATTTGATTTTTTTTCAATTTTATCATTATTATATTTTCCTTTTTAAACCTTAATTTCGTAATATTGGTCACACTTATATAAAAAATGAAATATTATATTTTATTCCAATTCTATACGTGATAATATGATTCTAAGAGGACGCTACACCCATTTATGTGTTATCTATGTATAGAAACATGGACAATTTGTGTTCAGCAGTTTCTATTTTCTACAGTAAGCTTTGATATTATTAGAGAAAATTGACATGTTATTATCAAATTTAAAGGTAAGAATATGTGTTTTTCGTAAGTTTTTTATGATATTTTAATTTTTAAACAATATAGGAGAAATTTTGAATTTTAATATTTTATATAATATACTTATAGGGTGCTCAAAAACTAAAATATAGATAGTAAATAAAGTGAATCCAAAGATGATATGTTTTTACTTTCCTGTTATAATATGTTTAACGCAATTTACTCTATTATTAAAGATAACTATATAAAATTGAAACTTCTCAACAAAAACTTGATATTTTATATTATAAGACGTAGACAACGCATGTGGTTGCGGCGTCCTGTTAACTCGGTAACGTAACTTATATTAATCGCTATAGGTCCTGTTCCTATGAAATATCCTATTATAGACTTAAATGTGTTATTTGTATTTAAGTTTAATATCTTGGAACATTTTATAGAAGTTTTTTCCGTCTCTCGATTTATTTAAATTTTTTAGACAGATATTACGCATGTCACGTATTCTTCAGTTAGCGATTGAAAAAAAAGTTTATAAGTTAGTTTTAATTTTAATTTTTAACTTGATTTTTATTTTATAAATATATATAAATGTATTATTTTGACTTTAAATAGATTAAATATATTCCTTATTCCTTTCAGAATCTAAAAATTATGTTTATTACCTCAATATTTTCTCAAACAAATATCATTTTAAAGGTTGTTTTCATTGGAACAAAATATATAATTACATTATAATAATTTAAATTTAAAGTGTAGTAGATAGCAATATAATTATGTTAGAAAAGGAATTATTTTGGTTCAATCTATTTTTTTTAGTTATAAAAGGAGTATAAAAGGATTATAATTTATAATTTTTAGTTAGTTGACAATACTTACCATTATTCAAACGATGTAGTTGGCTGGATTTTTGTAGTATTAACACTTCTAATGATTCATTCATTTCAATGTACTAAAAATGATATTATTATTATTTATATTGTATAATTATAAGTCTATGATGAATATTAAAATCATTGTTATACCGTATAGTTATGATCAAAGCGCCATTTTGCATAATATTATACTTAGACAACTTTTGTAAGTACCTGCGTTTTGTTGACTAATGCTTAAGTATAAAAATAAACCACAATATGGGCCACTGGGGGGTTGTTTAGTGTATTTTGGTGTGCGAATTGTGCCGGATTCGAACACGAAGGTATATATTTCCTTATATCTAATCATTCTAATCGTTATTCCGATGTAATTCTAGAAGGATCATATCTAGGGCCAATAAGGTAAACAAGTTGTGTATATGTATATTGTATATATTATTTAAAAAAAAAGCAAGAAAAATAAACAACTATGTACACATTTCGACATTTTAATTAAATTAATTATTTTAGAACTAATACGATATTATTAAATTAGTGTCGAATCGCATTAGGCGCATTACTAAATAATATCATTTTTTCGTGATGTTAGACTATAATCATAAGTAATAGATAATATTTTTAAAGTTTTTTTTCATTTATTTGTTTATTTGAGGAAGGCAATTGTTTTTTAAACTTGTTTTATAATATTAACGCTTGGTTAATATTTTTTCATGAGATATACATTTAGAATTTCTAAAAAGTTGTTTGATTGTTTAAAACGCGTATTGTTAAAATACAAAAAAAGTTGTCTAAGTTGACAAGAATAAAAGCAATGTGACGACATATAGTAATCGGTACACGAGTTGTTATTATTATTTGGGTCTTTGTTATAAAAAATTATGTATCGATATCTTGCTACTGTAAAACTATTGGTATAATTTATAATGCATTAATTTGGGAAGGGGAAAATTCTCTTTTTACATATCAAATAATTAATCAATAATACATTTTTGTACGTATATACCGTATAGGAGTCTTAGGTTATTAAAATTAGTGAAAATTAAGTTAGGTACTTATACAATACAAACATTTTAAAGACTAATTATAAGTAATTACATAAAACGCACACAGACAAAATATTCAAGTATAATGCTTTTAAAAATGCTATGTAAATTGTAATATACTGCAATAAATTAGAGGTTGAAACTAGAGATCATTAAACTTGAATCATTTACTTGGGTTTCGGGTTTTTAGTGTTGAGTGTATTTGGGTGTTCAAACACAGGAATAAAAAATTTAAACAAACATTTGGGTGTGCTCATAACCGTTATTATTTGGGTTAATATAGAGGAATAAGGAAAAATTTAATTTGAAAACCATTTTTTTTTTTTAGATTATAAGATACTTGGAATATTCTTTAAAATATACTAAAAGCAAGTAAAACGCTCTTAGTTTTTTTTTCGCGACCAACTGATACCAGAATCATTGAACAATTAAGTGAAAATACAATATTTTTTGCAAAAAAAATGTGTATGTGGACCGCTAGTTTTTTATCCAATATTTTTGGTACAGTTGCTACTTTATACTTGACATGGCTCCTTGACTGTCCAAGAATATTATTTATTGCTTTTTAAAGAATGATGAATGTAATAAAGCATAATGCATTAAATACTATGATAAAATATTTCGATAATCTTAATAACTAATTTCAATCGATTATACAATATAATAATTATTAAGTGACTAGTAAAATGTAAAAAACCGCAATAAATAAATTTAAAGTTACAAATTATCACACAAAATTTGTAAAATAAAAAGTATGTAACCGCTTTGTTATATAGAAAAGGTTCATTATACCTAATCATCTAGTAGGTACAGTAATTGATGCGATAATTTAATCTAAATTCAAAAATAAATCATTGTACATGATGAAAAATGATTCTGAGCGAAGATGTTTAACTTTTTGGTAACCAAGATTATCAAACGATTATTTTAATAATATTTAAATTGTAATAAATATTCGTATTCTCTTTTTTTTTATTTATTTTAAAAAGTATTAAATATTTTTAATTGTAAAATCTTTAAAATAGCAATTAGATCCTATTTCTAAAAGAGATGCAATCAAAGTTGGATAATCGGATTATTTTTTACACTAAAAATAGGGTTTTAGAAAAAAAACACATATTATTGTAAAATCTAAAATTATTCGGGTTATGTGGGTCTCAAGTGTCGGATTTTTTAAAGGGTTATTAGAGGTGTTTCTGGTTAATTCGGAGCAACGACCTGCATAAAATGAGAAAAAAAGATATCTTTGGTCTAACTATAAAATCTCTGGGGAGAACATCCCACCATTCCGCCAAACTTCCACTCCAACACCTCAAGATTAAATCTATGCGCACGGCAATGTTTTCATGTGTATATATATATGTATAAAATGTATATTATAAAAGTATACAACACCTTTGTAGATAGATATAGTGTTGTATTGACGAGTGGCTTTCTTAACCGGAAACTATAGCTGCGTGTAATTTGTTTAATTTATGAACTATATTCCATAATGTGCATGCTTGGTGTCCCAACAACACGATTTTTGAATAACATTAACTAGAGGTGCCACGCACAACTTGGAAGAATATTATGAAATTAATTAAGCACCGGAGACACTTGAGAGTCGAGAGTATAGAATTATTATTATTATTGTTATTTTATAATATTAAAATAATGTGGTACCTATATTAGCAGAAAAGCAAATGCCTCATACGCACGCGGTATTCTGAATAATTGTAAAACACGGAAATTATTGTGTCTAATTAATTCGTTGTTAAATAATGTAGGCAGGTACCGTTGAAAAATACCATTTAATTATGGCGGATACAGTCGAGTGGTATAGGTATAATATTATTAAGTCCCTCGAGCAAAGCTTGTGGTTATGCAATAATATTTTATGAATTGTGTGGTTGACATGCGCATAATATTTGCAATAATGTAAAGTATTCAGCTAATACGCGTTGATCTACAATCACTTTTCAATATCGAATTATATAATAAATGCTGTTACGGTTATTGTGAAACAAACATATTCCCTAAGTTCTGAGAATCCATAGTTATGTTACACCGTATGAATAATAATAAGGAGCGAACATTTTTGAACAGTCAATTTAAATGTTTAATCTTGCCTATTTCAATTATCCGTCAATTATATTCTATATTATAATAAATAATTTTACTTGGTCGATGTTTTCGGATAAACTAACTGATATTTCATCTGATTGGGTTTGAAAATCATTCCATTCCGACAATATTGATTTCCTATAGAATTAAATGAAACAAAAAATAATGATAGATGATTATAATATATTTAATGCGTATAATAGGTAATAAATACAATTAAATGGCGATTATTATTTTTTGGAGTTTGGGCATGACGAATTTCTCGTTAAAATATAGTAAACGATTGTGTATTTTAGTGTAAAAATTCTTTTAAACTAATAGTCTATATAATCACCGTTTTTCTTCAGCTATAGAAAGTTCTGATTTACAGTCTTCAATTTTTAAAGTCAAATTCTTGCTAGTCTGACGGCAAATATCTTCGTAATCCGATACTTTGATGTACACTTTTGAACAAGTTTCGCATACTATTTGTATACAATCATATTTCATTTGAAGATTCATCGCGTTACTAAAATATTTCATTGCTTAATTAAATTACTCAAATTTCGATGTTAAAGCTATTTTTTGGATTTTATTATTATTAGTATTATTTAGTTGTGTCCGAATCCTATTGGAAATATATTTTGTGTTGCGTCGAAATAAGACATAAATATAAAAAAGAATGGCAATTGTTTTCCTAGTCAATTCTTATTCTGTTTTCTAATTATTTTCATTGAGTATGTTGACTTGGTCTTAAGTCATACATTTTTCGTATTTAGAATAGATAATTATAATCCGAAATACATAAGGAGTACATGCTTACGGGATTATAGGATGTTATGGGATGAAAACTAATGATTACGTTTATACCCGAGAGTGTCTTAGACGTTTGACAATATATTATGTATATAGAATTGCGATAGTGGATAGTTCGATTGGTCATAGAATTAATTTTAAATCGACTAAACCGTCGAGTTGCAATACTATATTATGTATACTGTATAGCTATTATAAATTAATAAATATTATGCATGACCCAATATTATAATAATTTTAACAATACGGGTTTAGGAATAATTATACTCGTATAGTCGGTTTAATGTCATGTTTTGAAAGATGTTAAAGTAATAGTGATTGGTGTGTAAATGTGCAGTTCAAATTACGATAGGGCGATCACAGCTATTTATACATAAAACGAGTCAAATGATTTTTGCACAACTCTAAAAAAATCCCCGTACTTTATTGTATAGTGATTTTTATGTTTTTAATAATATTTTGTAGATAATGTTTGCCTATTATAATATGTGGTAAAGGCCCTTGTTATGAGCCCATATGATATTATGCTTTGAAATACGTTTATATTATTATAGGACACATCTCATATTTATTGCTGATAACTGTTCGTCGTTACACCACGCTCATAGTTAATTATACAAAAACTATTAATTAAAAGTTATAACTATTAAAACTGTCATTGCAATAATCTCTCAGAGTAAAACAGTAAAAATATTTTTTTTTTTATGTATACAGGTTTTTTTTACTCGCATACCTATATACGCATAATTATATGGAGGAGCTTATAACGGCCAACGGAACTATATTATACACAAAAAACGGCTAAAAAAAACGCGCTGTTCGAAATTTGTCAGGACGTATTGTCACCCTAAATTACGACCAGCTGCTGCCGTCTATGAGTATGTTTTCTAAAAAGAGGAAAATTCAGATTATAAGGGGTAATTAGGGTTTTCCATCGAATATTGTATGAACACTGGTTACTTTATGGCTCCGGTTTTTTTTTTAGGTATACATAATGCGATACATCTCCCTCGTTATTTCAAACCAATTAACTGTTGATAATTACACTTAATCCTTTTCGGTTATAGGGTAGTTAATTATAATGGTAGTCAGATGGCTAATTACTATTACACTAACCGATCTGAGAACTGAGTTCTTGGATTAATAATATTATAAATCATGTTTTCTTAGTTATATTTTACAAGTCCCAGAAACTTATTATGACCCGTGTTCGAACAAACACAATACACATGCAACATGTATACAAAGATTTATTTAATATCTAAAATAATATAATACAACCGAAGAGAGTATAGGTAAACACGAGTAGAAAAATTAAATTTATACGGTTTATCTATCAAAAAATATTTTACCACACAATATATAATAATATGTACTCGGTAAACGATCAAATAAAAGTTTATGGAGTTAATTGGCGTCGCTCGGCGTTAGTTCATCCATTTGCCGATTCAGACTGTTATTGTATAAATAATAATAATATAAATATATATATATATATATATATTCGTTCCTACTCGGCATTCCGATTGTGTTCTGTTAACCTGTAGGCACATTGCACGACGAGTTTACCGACGAGTATACGACATAATATTACGCGTAACCGACTATTCGGTAATCTGTCAACCGTTAAAGTAACAATCATTCATATATATATATATATATAATTCGTCACGCCAAGACGTTAGCCGACTTCTTTTTCCGCGTCCGTCTGAAAACGCGGAGTTGTTCGGATATCGCGCACCGTATGAATTATTATTATTATGCCCACGCGTGGCAATCGATCATCACAGCGCGCGTGTGAGAGATACGAATGTCACGCGGACGATCAACTTTTTTTTTCGGCCGCGACCTTCCCGTCGAGGGACGTCGATAAAGTGGTGTAAAAATTGCGACACTACCGCACGCACCGACGACACTGCACGAGCGGCTGTGTCTCGTATGACCGTGTCGGGTACATCGTTGTCGGGTGTCTCTGCACAATGATAATAATAAGTAATACGTAATATACGCATACCAGTGGCGTGCTCACAAGGGGGGATCAGGGTGTCATATCCCGCTTTGGAATTTTTTGTAATGATACATTATCTATATGAAAAAAAAATTTAGGGTCTGTGACAAGTCAAAAATGAATATCGCCCCCACCCGTTTCAAAAGAGCTGAGCACGCCACTGATTCGTACTCGTCTACTCGGTGTGACGAGAAAAGAAAAAAATGTCACTAAACACGTTTGATTGGTCGTTCGCGCCTTTTATCATAACGTTGTCGATCATAAATTATGACAGCTATACACATCTTTGTCTCTCTATTATTATTATATTCTAAGCGTGCGCAGACTCGCGCGCGCGGTTTCGGGTGCAGCACGAGATCGATCAAGCCCGTCATTTCTTATTGTTTTTAAATAATTACTGTACGGCCCGGAATACCGTTACGTTATATATTATACTCTTTTCCGTCGGGTATTTCGCGAAATATAACACCTATAGGTTTATTTATTTTGAACTCGTGTGTTATTATAATTTGTACAAAACAGCGATATACGGGGACCTATATATACACTGTTAGACGGTTCAAATATTTATAAACTAATAGATATGATATTGTGTGTGTATAGCGATGATATTTAAACACGATTAGGTATATAATACGATAATATATTTAATTTTCGATGCGGCGAATAAATCGATGTATTTTTTTTTCCTTTCGCCAAGACTTTGCATACTTTAAAGGAAATGACAAGAAACATAACAGAGAGAAAGCCATACATAATACACACATACATTTGTCTTGTCGTAATACGAAAAAGGAAATGATTATTACGATGTGATTTTCTTTGTTTTCGTTTTATTTTTGGACTTTCCTAGTTTTATTTGGTAAATGTAAAATTGTATATTTTTTACAAATATATTGGTAGAAATATTTTGTTTATCCGTTACACGAAAATATAAATTTTATTTTAATCTTTTATTTATGGAATTTTTCTCATCGAGCCATTTCCATTTTTTCTTTTTAATGTATTTTCAAATAAATCATTGATGTTTTCAATTGAATTTTTATTTACTTTATGTCAACATCATAACGATAATTTTGTTTATATGAAATTATAAACTATCAATACTTTACTTTCATTTTATACTCAGACTTATGATCGTCATTCGTGCATATGTTATTACCATTTCTAATAAATTTCTAATTTATATCATTCCATTATTCAGAAAATATAATATTCCTTTAAGAGGTTAGGCAACGGTAAAAAGTCAAGGAATTCTTAAACAAAATAAATATTGACGAAATAATATTAAAAAATATGAAGATATAATATTAAAGAAATGTAGAAGTGGTTTCAAATCAGTACCACTTTCAATTGTTGGGTAATCTCAAAATTTGTCCAAAACCATATTTTAATATTTTATTGGTTGCGGTTTGTAGAATTTTCATGGATGAACATATTTTTATTTATTTATTTTTTTTAAATATGAAATAAGTAGGTTTGAAAAAAAAATTCTTAAAAAACGGAATTAAAATTCACCTCCGCGGACTTGTAGTACAAAAAGGCATAATACTGATTATGAAATACCTTCGTTGTAATATGTATTAACTTAACTACCCCTGCTGTTCGCAGCCTCGTTACTTATCATCATAATTTAACTCATTTTAAAAAAAAATTAATTCAGAGTTTAATAATATTAAAACATTTTTGTTTTTAGATTTTACCTCATTATCCGTGAAAACACTGCAAACGTTGCTCGATTTTCTTCCTCTATTGACAATATTCTGTTTTTTAGTTCGTTAATGATGTCTGCATAATACTGTTTTTGCCTTTCTAATTGTTCTATCATATTTTTTATATTATTTCCATAACATGAATCCCACTACAAAAAAAAAAAAAAAAACCATAACATTAAGTCACGCAATAGTTATTATTTTATGCAAATAATTTAAAATAATTTAATTTCCAAACGATAATCATCAAAGTTGAAATGATTGTTTAAAGATGATTAATATATTTGGTTTGTATAGAACAAAACTGTTGATATGTAAATGTTTATAATAATAGTTACATATTTTATAATTTCGTTCTTGCCAGTTGAAACAAAATAAAATAGGTAGCACGTTTTTTTTTTTTAACACGGCGTGGTGTATAGATAAAATGTATACATTCAAGACACAATATTAAGAAACGCTGCATTTGCCGTTAGTAATAATAATATTTGTATTTAAAAAGCGTGACTTATATGATTTCGGTGACTTACATTTTTGTCTTGTACAGTTGTTTATAATTTATCTAACTTGAATGCTCAAATATAGTGAAATATTCTCGGTATATATAATGTCAAATATGGTTCAATACATAATATTTGGGAAAAAAATAATATGAAATCGTGCATATTGTCAATCACAATTTTATACTCGATGTTACATCAACTCCACATTTTTTCAGAATATATACTATTCAGAAGAAAGTGTCATAATACTGGTGTACTTTAATACATGTCATGCGATAATCTTGCTGAGATGCAATGATAAGAAACCAAAATCGAGAGCAGTATAGGGTGATATAAAATTATTCGAGAAACTGAGTTACGACGGGCTAATAAAGATTTTGCCCCTAAGGCTGTCTAGAATATTTATACTTTTGATTTAGATGACCTACTCAAATTATTTTAGCCAATCCCGCAGACCGGAATTTTCTACTTCATTTAAAACTTTTGGAAGAGTAATGGGTTCTCGTCTCTGACAAAAATAAACGATATATCCCTGATCTTCATTTTCAACTATTCATTTAATTAAACTTTTAAACCTTTATTGTCGCATATGAACTACCTGGAATTTTCACTTGGGGAATTTTGCTATGTTAAATTTCCTAATTAATATTATATTGAATACACAGATAAATATCTTTATCAATTATGCGATTGGAAAATTATTGTTTTAAAATGCAGTGTATAATTTTAATGTGACGTAATTTTTATGCTGAAAATGTGTTTTGTCAAAAACATAAAAGTAAACTTCATAAAATATATGGTTGCGCTGTTATCAATAACATTAATTAAAGCTATGTAATAATGTTATATTAATTTACAACTTGTAATTTGTATAATAAGTGACATGATTTTCGAGTAACATTAAAATATATGTCGTTAATGTTTTTACCGTAACTTTAAATACAATTAATAATAACGTTGTCTTTAGCTTCGCCTTCCATATCAGTAATATCAAAAATACAATTGTTTGTTTTTTTGACTTATATACCTTAAAAGTTATTGGATTTTTATTTTATTATATAACTTAAATGATTTATGATGTTATGTATAATGTATACATATGACGAAGTGTAAGTGATGAGTTTTACATAATATTATTTCGTATCAAAATAATATAGTATAATTTGTTCTTTGATATTTATATAATAGTATCATATATGAATATATATTAATTATTCTATTCCGTAATCAATGTTTTAGTATATTTCAATAATAACAATCTTAAATATTTTAGTAATACAAAACTTACATGACACATTTTTCTCTAGAACCTCATACGAACTAATTATTTAGCGTTATCATTATTTTCAGTGAAATAAGCATAAAATATAAATACCAGTTAAGTAATTTGTAATTTTTAATTTATTTAGTAAATGCATTGAGTTACTGTAACTAGTAACCAGTTATAAATTTCTAAAAGTATATTTATTTATTTATTTTTGTAACTAGATATTCAATTTATTTTAACTAACTATTATAACTTGTGGCCGTATTCTACTAACCGAATAAAAATGCCATCTTTAAATAAAACAAATAAAAATGTGTGTTCACATTTTTATTTTATATTACAAATTATAAAATTGTGTAAAATTAGTCAAATTATACGCTTAGTCGATATTAAGAAAATACTAAGAAATTATTCTAATTCCATTTTTGAAGTATATTATCTAAGTTAATTGAAATATTTATTAATAATGTCTACATACTCATTCTCGAGTAGTTATACATACAGGCAATTAACAAACTTAAACACAACTTTTGTATAAATAAAATTAATCCGATATTATGTTTAGTTTATAACAAACTCAATTAGGACTTAGGAATTATTTTTTTTTAATATTATGAAATACTTTTAATTAATAAATATCAAGTGATTGAAAGTCAATTCTATTTTGAATAATCAACTTATTTTTATAACACGTATTTAAATGGCAGTATTTTTTTTATTTCTTAAATTATATGAAAACATCTAGATTTTTTATATGGTATTTATGGTTTTGATTCAGATCATTAAGCATTGGCGTGTTAACAAAAAGGTCTAATGCTATTTTATTTTGAAAATTTCGATTTATAATAATTGTCCATTGTAAACATTAGGTTAATACCAATTTATACGTTACGTAAAATTAATAACATAGTCAACTAAGCTCCATTCAGAGTTGTTTCCAAATGCGATAATTTATCATTGCTTCAAGATTTAATGACACTTGTTCGGGTACACCAAGCCTATCTTAAAAGTCTGACACCTTTTTTTTTTTAATAACGTATTAATGCAATCGCTACGATAATATATTATGTCAACGGTAAAAATATATCATCTGAGTGTAATTCACAAAACTACACATATATTCTACGCGCATAGTGTGTACACATATAAGCTTTGCTTCGTATAGACCGGAAAGATCAAGTAACTTGCGTGAACTTAAAATTATTTAAAAATTAATAAATCGTTACTTTACAATTATGCTTTCCGCCATTTTGCCTTTTAATTATGAGAATTTTTAAGTATATGTAATAAGAATCATCAAAATCTCTCCGCTGATTCATACACATATATTATTAGTAAATACAAAAAACATACAATTAAAAATACAATGTATAAGATTTATAGTTTGGCATTTTTAATACTCAGACAGTTTTTACAAATTACAAAACGTTTACATCAATAAATCAATTATCATCATAGCACATTATCTTTAGACACATTGAAAATATTGATACATTAAATGAATTATTGACCTGTCAACCTAGGTTGAGTGAGTATGACATTTTTTTTTTATCCTTAGTGGCTTTGAACATAAAGTTTAATGTCTCAGAAACTCGTAGTTTTATTTTCGATTCAGATACATCAACATCTACAAAAAAATAATCTATATAACAGTTATTAAAAAAAAGAGGGATATTATTTTCTGAGAAAGAGGTTGTATGGCTACAGGACACTTATATAATCTTATAAAATCAATTTATACTTTTACTTAGTATTGGAATAAGTACACGTTAGGTATATAATATTATGCTGTATAGTTTTCACAAACTAATATAATCCGACGGCAAACTGTTAAAAATTGTATTTAAGTGTGAGGAGGGAGTAAGCACACGCTTTTGTTCGTATGTTAATATAAAATACTCACATTTTGTTTGTTTTTATAAATTAATTAATGTTATTAAGTTTAAATTAGTATTATCTTCAGTAGCTGTGTTGCACTAATTAATAATGCACCTTGTTTAATATTTGTATTGATACAGGCAATACATCATACATGTGTGGCGTAAAATTACAACATTTCAGTATTCAAGACTCCAGTGAAACGATTGATATAAAATATATAGTATGATAAGATAAAATTATTATGTTTTTTTTTGAAAAACTCGCTAAAAAAAAAATAATAATTTTTCAAATTCCTGCGGTATTTTTTATTAAAAAAATTTAAAAAATAAAATAAAAATATAATGGTATCTAATAATTTTAAAAGTGGATTTAAGTCTAAGAGTGTCAGTCACTAAAATATCTGCTGATAAACTGCGTTTAGCTTATTATTAATTAATAAGAGCTCACGAATAAATCATAAGCAATGAGTATATGCTATTCATGATATGTATACGTTTATTTGTTAAAACGAAATAATATAGTTGGGGTTCTACAAAATATGTTTTAATTGATTAATATTATTTAAAACAATTAGATTTTTAATCTTTGGTAACTTGTCTTATAATTTTCAAATTAATATTTAAAAAAGGCACGACAGGAAATTAACGGAGTCTTGAATGTTTTAATGTTTTAATGCATACTGTTATTATTATGAAATAATCTTCTTATATTGTAGTAAAAACAATTAATTAGTACTTTAGTCCGGAGTAAGTTGCTCGTTTTTAATCAACGAGCCCGTGTTGTTTTGTGTTTAAAGACCGTTTAAAGTTCACACTTTGGTAGATAATTTTTAATATTTATAGTTTTGATTTAAAAATAAAATGTTGCTATTGATTATTTATCTATTTGAATTCGACTGGTTTCACATATTTTACATAATAAATTATTGTATGTTTAAACATTTATTTTTTTCGTCATATTTATTATTACTCATTGAATTATATAAACTAAAAACTAATATATTTTAAGTGTTATAGAGTGCATAACTTTGTACCATGCTATAATAAATGTTGGTTGTTACACATAATTGACGGAGACATTATGTACGAAAAATATATTCTTATTTTTTTATTTTTCTTAATTTTTCTTGTTTATTCTTCCTATTCTATTGTCAATTATTTTGACTATGTCCCTGTATAAACTTATCATGGTAAATATAAATCAATGTTTGAAAAGAAAAAAATCTGAACTCATATTATAGACAATAGATGTTATAGATGTAGGTATTGCTTTATTGAAATCGGAATTTTATCGCACAGTGTCGGAAAAGCGGGGAACAGATATTGAAGTCTGCATGCAACATGAAATAATGATGTATTTGTTTATTTTATTTCAGTTTTTAATTAAGCCCGTGAATAAGTATTACTTCAATAAAAATAATTTATCTGAATTACTTATAAAATTACACGCCTACTTTGAATTAGCGAACGATTGAGAAATAATAGATAATGTTATGAGTTATATTTATTTAAATTAGACGAACGTAATTTAAGATCAGTAAACTTACGAGAAATCTGCTGAACCCCATTGCTTAGATCTATCTGATTAGAGCATATTTAATGTATTATTATTGTGAAGTAGTTGCTAAAGTAATGATGTGGTGAAATATGCGGGAATAGAGGCTTAGGCGTATGCTGAGATCGGTATAAGGGGGGTTACGGGGGCTTAACCACCTTTAAATAATTTATTTGATATAAAAAACTGTTGTTTTAATGCTTTCAAATAATAGAAACAAGTCCCCAATCTGTCAAATACTTAGCCGTCACCAAATATTTTCCAGGACCTTCTCCTATGTGTTTAGGTATGTTATACATTTATAATAGCCGAAACGTCATGCGCCATCATTTCTGAATATACGTTAGCTGAGATATAGTAGGCACCAATTATGGGTAGCAAGTACAGATTATATAGACTTACTGTAAGCAAGTATTACAAATTGCATACAAACTTATTTAATAACGAAATTTGGCTTACGGATATAAAAGTAATTTATTCAGCGTATGATGTAAAAAAACAAATAATAGAAAAAAAAATATAACATATAACGTCAGATGTCATAATTGTATTATTTAACAATTATTATGTTACATGTCATTGTAACATATACCTATGGGCTAAGGAATATTGCATTTTATATTTCAGTTATACTGTCTCGAAATCTCGACTTCTTGAGTATACAACTGATTTTTAAGGTATACTCATGGATACCTCCGGATTGTCTGCAGGTTATCAACTTATTAAAATATATGATATACAACTTGAAATAAAATTATAAACTGTAATGCATTTCATAAAAAAAAATACGTAGTTTTATAAAACACAAATCATTTACTCAAATATTAGTAGGTAGTAGGTACTTATGTTTTTAATGGTTTCGATCAATCGTCATACAATTCATAAAAATATCATACCTATATACTCTATTTCACGAGGAAATCATTTTTCGATTTGCTGCTTCATTCGGCTCAGAACGTTGTTTTTTATTATTCCGAATCAACGGGTTATCGTAAAAATGTGATTACTATGGATTGTAAACCTAAAATATAATATGGTCGAGCGGTAGTCTTTAACTATTTTTTAATAGCAATTTGAATTTAAAATATTGAATATTTATACGTGTATAATTTTGAAACATAATAATTTGATATTGGTACGAATATCAGTATATCTTAACGTCTCAGTATCATTTCAACCATAATTTAAAACAAATACTTGTCCTATGTACTGTAATATATTTTTGTAATTTATAAACAAGTTTAGTTTTTGGTGTAATAGTACATTCTAAATAAATGTATATAGCTTATTTAATTTCATTTTAAAAGCTATTTACATAGTAGTTATTTCAAAGAAAAAAAATTAACTCTTGAAACGTTACTGACGTTACGCTACGATACGATACTACTGTATACATAATCTTATTACACGCCCGTGTGCCATAAATATCGTTGAACTTAAAGTTACAATTTAAAAATGTAAAATTCAACAGTTATTTCAGTAATACAATTTTGAAGCAATTACCGTTTATAAAATGTTGAATTTACGTAATTTATATTGTCGTAGAAATGTATGCCTCATTATCGCGTAGTAAAGAGTTATTTTTGTTCTACTCAATACTCATATATAGTTATTTCTGACATTCAAACTCTTAATTATTATAATAATCATTATTTTAAGTTTGGACGATGACTGTATAGTCAAATAATATCGTATATTATTTTAAATTAGTTTATATATATACAGGTTTTAGATTAATCATTGATGTTGTTAAAGATCTAATTTTACGTTTAATTTGAGAAATAAAAAAAAAAAAACGTAAAGCTTCCTATATTAAGTGTATCTAATTATAATATTGTAGGTTAGAAAGTTCTTACAGAGTTTGATATGCTTCGTGCCGAATAAAATTTCATGGTTAAGCATTTTCCTATATGTATAAGTTTCCTAAAATAGAATGTGAAAGCTAACTTTATTACTTATCAAAGAGTTAGTTTTTACCTTTATCACGATTGTTCCGTTTGTGTGTCTGACACGATCGTGATTCATGATGATTCTAGTAATGTTACTTTTAGTTCTAATACATTCATGAAGCGCATTTTGTACGTGATGTGTGATTGCTAACGAATCGGCTCTGAAATATTCGTCTTTAATTCATAAATAATATTACAATGAAAATAAAATACACCGACGCACCTAGTTTGAAGTTCAATTTCATTTATGTGATTAGAGACACAAGGTTTTGCTGACATTATATTCTGACGATATTGTGCACACATATCCTCAAATATATTCAAGAGAGACTTTATTGATTTAAACGTTTCATTTTGTATACCCTTCAAATCGTCTATGGATAGATAATAAAGATATTGTTTATATTAATTTATACATTACTATCCTTTGAAATGCTGTGATAGTATTATTATTAATTGTTCGTTTATAGAGACAACTATTTAAAACAGAAATTTACTTTGATCTCTGAGTGTTAAATTAATGAATTTCAATATGTATTTAAATTTTTCTTTTACATTAATTAGAACGATTTGAAAAAAAATAGGTTCATCAACAAAAAATTACTGTTTCATTAGGATCTTTGTAAATGAATAAATGAATAATTCTGTAGTTACTTACATTTACGATAAACATATTTAATGATATTTAATATTTATAAAAAATAAATTATGGTGAATATTTATTACATTTTTAAGTTAGTTAAAACCTTAGTTACATTAGCATGTAACGAGAACTATAATACTAACCTGTATATCAAAATAATTAAATAGGTATTATTATTATTTATAATAATATTAAAAAAAAAATCAATAATCGATTAATTAAGAAATTCCAATAAAGTGTATGCCCCGGTTTTAAATTGTTTTTTATGCAAATTTCTAAATTAAGAAAATCGGTTAGTAAATGATTTTTACTTCATTTTTTTTATTGTAGTCTAGTCTATATTATATGTACATTAAATTAACTCAATTATTAATTAAGACGTGATTGACTTGGTAAGGCGTGAAATGGAATCCACAAGCCACAGTGGAAAGTTATTTTGAAAGTAATGCTGTAATTAGAATAAGTGTAGACAATTATACGAGCAAATAATGCAATTAAATTATCTAATTCTTAAAGCGGTATCATTATTAATTGTTAAGTACAGGCATATTTTTGTTTGATCATAAGTACAATTAATTTGTAATAGAAATACACAATAATGTTCATTATATTTCATTTTTAAATTTAATATTTTTTGTTTAAATTTTCATTCTTCACATTATACAACGAGTAATTTGTTATTTATTTTTATTTAATTTTTGATTGTCTTTTTCTATTTCCCTTAGATCATATTGTTTTTCATTTTTTTTTCTTTAGTAATCCTACTCTTCACTCTAACTATAAAACTAACTTAACTAACATATTATGAATTTGTTAATATCGTATTTTAATTTCTATTACTATTATAAATTATTTGTATTATTTTTAGACGAAGTTTTCAGTTGAATCGAATAATAAAAAAAAGAATGTAGACTTTTCGTTAAATATTTATAAGATTTAAAAATATTGTGAAAAATCGAAGTTGAACAATATTATAATATAACATAAGCCTAGTACATTTTTAAACTTCAATCATATATTATTACCTAGCTATAGCAATTTATGTTTATATTAATTTGCATATCATTTTAATAGGTATAGTAAAATATACTTTTTAAGTGTGTAGCTAATTTTATTTATTTATTTATTTTTTGTATTAATACCAAGTCATTTAATGTTTTATTATAATTCCCCGAATTTTATCTTTTCCAAAATTAATTTAATAATTTAATTTTCAAGTCAATTTGAAATACTTAGAATTTAATATTAATATAAATACAGTAAAAATAACTAGATATTGAAACTAAACTCGTTTAAAAAAAAAAAAAAATTCGAAAAACGGCGATAGTTAGGCTTTTTTTTATAAAATGAATTGTAGATTAAAAAACTAAATCAAGACTAGTACAATTGGAAGTATGTGAAATGCGATTTCACGGTCTACGATGTGATGGAGACTGCGGTGAGAAAACTGATCTTATCGCGACGTCTTTTTAAAAAACAAGATGGTTTAATTGGAAATGAAACTGTCAGCCACGATTATCAATATGATTTTGGTACGTGATTTGGAAAAATAATCGGACGTTCGGTTCAGTGATAAAAAAAATAAAATTAGTGTGTTGAAGAGTCTTCAAAATCCCGTGGTGCGCTTCTTTTTATTGCTTTATATTTTGATAAAAATAAAAATTATAAGGTTTTCTAGAATTTTTTAGGATTCCTTAATCAATGTTCATTATTTAAATTTCACAGAAATAAATATTATATTAATTTATTTGACTCACTGTAATTATGACTTTGATAATAACGTGAAAATGTTTCGTTCTTTTAAAAGTAAATCATGAGCTCTTTTAAAAAAAATTAGACTAATTGTATTAGGTTGTTGGAATAATAATAAAAAAAATCTCAATAGGTTAGGTATGTATGTAAGAAAAGAGTAGTATCCATCTTTTTTCTCAAGGCTGTTTTTAATATTTGTATGTCGTTAGAAATCTATATTCTCATAGCCAATAGGAATCGAAAATCGAATATTTATTTGTACAATTTATTATAAGGGTTACTATTGGTTACAGAAATAAAATATAATTATATATATAGTCTAAATAATTGAATGTATGTTTGTAGCTCATATAATTAAATGGGTTTTAACGAAAATGTAAAAGATTATTTTTAGAAATCTTAGAAATGTTTAAATTACTCTCAAAACAGTCAAAACTATAATAAGTGCTGTATCCAATCTGTGACAAAATTTGACAATTTCAGCGGAATTAATTCACAAAGCGATGTACATCGCCTTTGATTTGGCGTGAACCGAAATAAAGCGCGTTATTTTATATTTTTTCTCGGGTGCGCGAAGTCAGATTAAACAGCTAGTAATACATTATACTTCAATAAATACGTATAATATAAAAATTATATTTAAACATAAAAAAATTGCTATCAAATGTAGGTGATATTTTGGTATTGAATTATTTCAATTTATTCTGTGTGTATTTTTAAAAATAAATTGTTTATAATTTCCGCATTAAAAACATTTTAGGCCATTATTAAGGTTTTATTTTTATTTATCGAGGTTACATCAGTTACTAAAGATTTTTTTATGATTATTATGTCTGCTGTTGTACTGATCGAAATCCAATTTTCAATAAACAGAATTATCTTATGCTTTTGAAAATTCTATAAAATCGATATTAGTTCATAATTTTATAATCATGTAATATAAATATTAAAGTTACTTAAAATTCTTATTTTATTTTTTAATATTAATAAAAATAATAACAAATTCAAATAGATTTTTAATGATAAATTTTGCTTCTGGCTATGTATGTATGTATGTATGTATGTATGTATGTATGTATGTATGTATGTATGTATGTATGTATGTATGTATGTATGTATGTATGTATGTATGTATGTATGTATGTATGTATGTATGTATGTATGTATGTATGCATGTATGTATGTATATGTGGAGTATAATGACATTTGTAGTGCTTTCAGCTTAAAATACTTAAGACTTCCCGGTGGAAAGCTTGTATCATAATACACTTATATTTAATTAACTATGTTAGGTACGTCAATATACCCTTCTACTTCGGGTATCCAACTAATTATTTCATATTTATTCATCTATAAATAATGGTTTTCTGTAGTAACTATGGTAACTTTATATGGATATAGACGCACGATATTAGTGTAAGTAATAAGTATTTAGCAGAAACTAATTTAATTCGTCCACTGCAGTTTAAGATTTATGATATAGTAAAGAATTCAATCGTGAATAACTAACCAAAATTTTATTGTTTTTAATATAACCCCTATTTTCAATTTTATACCCCAAAGTAGGTAGCATATTTTTCTGAAAATGATAAGTTATACGAGTTTAATATTAAACTAATAATTTGTTATTTATAAGGGTTTTCTTGTTTGGATATTAGTAGGATAGTGGCACGCAAAAGATACCCTTCGAATGTTTAATACAGTTTTTCTATATTAATATGCCTATAAAGTATAAACAATAAATTATTCTTTCAATATTCAATATTTATACGCACAAATATTAAGATTGGCGCTGTCCTTCGGGGTTTCGGAAATTTAAACGAATAACACTGCAATTTATAATATCAGGTAATACCAAACAACAACAACAATAGTTGTTCTGTGTTAATACCTAACATGCATAATGATAAAATAATATGATTGTTATATAATTCGTTTATTCAAATTATGCATTAATTGACGATGAATACGATAACACAAAGAAATATTACAAACATTATGTTAAGAACAATTATCACCCTATATACGGTCTAAGAGTTATTTATTTATCCAAGATATTTTTTTAACTTTATGTGGCATTCATGATTTATCATTGTCACACAAAGAATATTATAGGCTTCGTTTTTATTTATTTTTTTAGGGTTTTTTTCGGGGTAGTTATGTCAAGTCTTTGGAAATGCATTTCATCCCAACAAGGAAAGTTTGAAAAATCGGTCACCGGCGGTGGGGATCTCGAGGGGAAATTAATGAGGCTATAAGGTCCTGCGGCTACTGGGGTGTGGTCGAAGGACCTTTTCCTGTTGACATTGTTAAAATACCCTTTTGTTTACTTTCGAACGTTTTAGGGTCTTCGCTGACGCCACTTTCTGCTGTTCGTATCAACTCTTGGTGAAACCACTGTAGATCTTCCAACTGGTCAACAATCCGTTTGTACACACTTTGGTCGCCATCTAAAGTTTCCGGACAAACTATATACTTTGTTAAAAATATAACAAGGAGCAAAAGAAACGGGAAACCTTTTATGAAAGTATATATAGTACACAACATAATATGTGTATATACGGATGTGAGTGTGTCTAACATCGAATGTAATAATTATCAGTTATTTATTGCTATTCCCATTATTCCCAATAATATCTTACGGTTATTTGATTTATGAATCATAAATGTACTTTATCAATAACGTGTACCTACTACGCACGGATTAAACGTACTATATAAACGTACACACAATAATGTAATATAACTCACTTGAAACAAATGCAACCAAACGTTCACGTAACGACTGCTGCAGTAAAGCCATAATAAGATAATTATTTTCTAAACGTAAATAATCAAAAAAATAAATAAACAAAAACAATTCAAATCGAAATCATATTGTTTATCTAATATATATATATGTATATACACATACAAATAATATATATATATATATAACTAGTCTCGTCACTATATAACATACAGTATGTATACAACGTTGATTTAATATAAGTAATAAATAATAATAGCCAATTAACAATCAATAACAATAATTACACATTTTTATTTATATGTTTATAATTATATAAATATGATTTCATTATATGTATAGGTACACGTTGATAATCAAATTGACATTATGACATTAATACAAATTGCGCTCAGTTAATTAAATTTGAGCTCATCGTTTATTTATTTATTTTTTTTAAATTTAATTTCCAAATGACATATTAAAACTTATTATTTGACAATGGAATATAATATTGTTACGTTCGGTCACTTGAACATTTGTAATGATATGAAATTTGCGATTTCATTAAGCTCCTGTGTGGTTCTTTTTTCATGGCCCAGCGGCTTCCGTATATCCTTTGATTAATGTCTCTATGATGAGTTTAATGGTGATTTTATATATTGTTTCGATGTTTTCTGTGAACCGGTCACCTAATGTAGTTTTTACTGCTTCCAAAAATGGCACTTCAATTTTCTAAAAATAAAAAAAAACATAATAACATATCATACTAAATATAATATTATTAGACATAAAAATAATAAATTGTTAATGATTATTGTTATTATGTATTTGTCTAACCCAAAGTTTAATTAAGTAAAACATTCAAGTCAATTTGTATTTTTTTTTATTTATCGACTATTGTATAATATGTTGTAAAAGTATTATAGCAGGATAGATAATGTATAGACAACAGAAACAAAACAATACTTTGCCTTTAAATATCATACTCGTTTTATTACATATATTATCTTATGATTTAGGTTGATAACCAATAAGAATCCTATTATATAATAATTATCAATTAATTTTATAACGATCCTTAAATTCCAATGAATTCTGAATCTATGTACTGTTTTGAATGATTATTGAATAGTTATTTTAAACTCTGAACGGAGTGATGAATTTATTGGTTTTACAGTAATGAGTGTTTTATTTTTTATTTTTATACCTGAGTAGTAAAAATGCTTTGAAAGTTCCTGTTAGCGAATTGTATCTATTTACCAATTGGTACGTTTTAACAATGTAAAAAATGTCCATTATACTATTTAATAATATAGTCGAAAAAAAATTATGACAAAACCACAAAACAGAAATATTTAAGTATTATTAGTTTTTGAGAAAATCGATTTTGTTAATTTGTTTTAGTTTAAATATAAATAACCTTAGTTGTTTGATATTTTGATTAAATTTATAAAGATATCATATAATTTCCAAAATATTTTAGGTCTTTTTGAGCTATTTATGCTATTTATAAACATTTTAAACTATAGAATTTGTTTATTTTATTTTATAAATATCAATAAATATTTTTTATCAGTAAAAAAAAAACTACAGAATATAATACCAGATTCTTCATAAGGTGTACATCATACTTTTAGCAGTTATACGACTTTTATCTATGATTTTTCGTTTTAAGATTAAATTTTGACGCTTAAATACAAATTAACAGACTAGTTACTATGTTTTAATTAAGAAAATAATCATTAAGTTTTTTCTCCATTGCGCTTATTATTATTTTCTATACAGAATTATATTTCTAAAATATTATAATACACAATATGATTCATTAAACATGCTCACATACTTTTTCGTCTTTAATTATGCAGTTATTTAAAATTTAAATTTTTAAATAATAAATATATATTTAAGATCATGTATTTAAATTTTTGAGATTTATTGTAATACTTAAAGCATGTTCAGTGAAGATACATACTTCTGTTTTTAGAAGTTTGACAAACCTAACCTTCCATTGTCTACTTTTGCCACAACACACACCTTATATAGTTACAAAAATTTCAAGAATTTGAATAAATTCAATATTATAAACGAATAATTCGGGTGGGTGGGCATGGTGGGTAAATCAATCATTTTACCATATTATAACAATATTATAACCATTATTTTAATATAATATATGCGATGTTTCAGTCGAATTAGTTCCACATATTGTAATATAACTAGAGAACGGATTTTATTGTAATAAATAAATCAATTTATGATATGTATGATTTAATTATGAATTATGTTATTATGTTATTAATTATGTTGTCTTACTATTTTACGATATTATGAACATTGTTACAACAATTTATGTTTTATTTTTATGCTACTTATTATGAATAATGTTATGATTACTTATGTTATTTATGATATTTTATGATGTATTTTGGTTACGGTTATGTTATTTTATGTTATGTTATATTAACTTTCTAATTTTGGGTTGAGGATAACCCTAAGTCAGGATGGACGAGTTGTAGGGCGAGGTTGGCAATATCACCATCTTACACCTCCGACGACGCACTGTTTGTGTGTGTGTGTGTGAGTAGTTCGTTACAACACTTTCTTATGTACGTAAAGCACATATAAATGTGTGTTTTGCTTATGAATTATGTTTTTAATATTCTAATGTCAAATAAAGTTTTCTTTTAAATCTTATGTATTTGATTTATGTTAATTAATTATTGGTCGGCGTTAAAGTAATGCCGCCTACAATATATATGTATCAATTTTTCTTAAAATATAGAATAAAAAATCCAAAATACTTAAATATTAAAAAAAATTCGTTAGTATTGAAAATTACAAAAAAATAAATATTTCATAATTACAAATATTGAACAAAAGTAAAACAAATGATGTAGGTATATAATATTATCCCGGAACAAAGCAATGAGAAACAAAATGTTGTTATAGGTTTGCAAATAAAAAAATACGACGGTTTGGAATACTTTTGTGTTGGTTAAAATACCGTTTCACATCAACATATGTGATAGGGGCATAATTCTTATTCACTATATCAGAAGGAATGTATTCAATTTCCAGAGATCCTTGTTGAATTTTTTCTATTAAAATTTCTCTGACAAAAATTACATATCTTGTTGTTTTAGACGAAGCAGATGATGTTAAACGTCATCAAGAATCAATGAAAAAGTCAAAAATTATTAAAATATGTACTTATTTACCAAATATGTAAAAATATGTAAAATAAATTTGGGTTTATTTCAATTAGAATGATCTAAATTGTCCACATTTTTATCAGATTTAAAATATCGCATTCCAATAAAAATATGTATTTACAATAAAATCCATTCCCTAAATATAACTTATAAACTCCGTTTCCGCTCAAAATAGTCTATCCTACATAAGCATTTAGTCATAGAATTTATATTTAACACATCAAATTCGGTGATCCACTCATTCACAAGGTAGTAGGTACACGTACTACACTCATATACTCAAAATTTGTTATACAGCTATACGATTTTTTCAGTATTTTTTTTTTCAAAATTAATTTATATGCAATTTTCTAAACACTTAATACAACAACAACAATTCCATAATATTATATAATTTATTGATTATAAATACACTATCTTTGTAAATTTTTAACTATAATTTTATAACCGCTTTTAATACAGAACTAATCCACATCCGTTTTATATCATTATACCAATTAGATTCATTGCTAAATGTATTGAAAACCAATAAAAAAATATAGGTAACCGTATAATGATTGCAGTGTTTTGTCAAATATAATAGCTGTGAATTGTTTTCCTCCAATAAATATATATGCATTTCGTCTTGACGGTTGAAAGTTTTGTAAACGTTATTATTATCTAGTTTTTCTTTGGTCTGTTATTTTTGGACATTAACCACACGTCAGACGTTATCAACTTAGGCCTAGCATCAGTGATTGCATGTCAATATATTGTTATTTTTTGTGTCGGAGTTATGAAACAGATTTTCCTCAGTTTATTACAAATATGCGTTATCGGAGAAACTCTGTATACAAAATTTATTGTAAGCATTGAACATATTCATGAGATGTCTATTTCATTCTCAGCATGAGATAGATTTTATTAATAATGTAGTGGGAAGCCCGGGACAATAAATTGAAGTAATCGAAAGCAATTTATAGGTAAATTTTGTTTAAGGAATTTGTAAATAAAATAAAAATTAATTAATAAGAGAACACCGGCTATCGAACGAATTTATGTGCAACGTTGCCATATTATTTATTTGGATATTAAACGATTCAGTAATAGAAACGTTAATAAATATTCTTAAAAAAAGTCAATGATTATAATAATTTCATACAAATATATGGGTAACTGCCATCTAATAAATACAAATATTTGGAACAGTCTCCATGATTATACCTAATAAGTAATAATTATGAACTTATAAAAATATGTAATATATATTACGCTTAAAAAAATGTAAGATGTGTAATATATATGTATACAAAAGTAATAAATATGACATATTAATGACAAATGAGTTACGGTATATCATATCGCATCTAGTATCTAAGTTACTAATACATCCGGTTAATCCGATAAATATCAACACATTATCGTACTCAAATTATTGTTTGACAGTTATTAAACTTGGCAATGTTGAAAAAAAAATTAAAATCTAGCGTTCTCAATCGTGTTTCCAAAAATTCTGTCCTCAATCGTATTTTACGCAGAACACCAAACCCTTATCGCCTTGTTTTCGTTTTACAAGGTACTTTACACTTAAAGCACAAGTTCGCGTTAACCATCGCTAGTTTTAATATCTATTAAAATAATATATTCACGTAAAATCAAATCTATACTCTATAGGTAACAATATTTATCGTGTTTTGTCAGAGATAATTTTTTGACACTAAAATTTCAAAACATTCTAACCTATAAATTCTAACAGTAAATAATTTTATCTACTAATGAGTGGTTATTATTTCAATCTATGTATAATATTATGAATATTATATATTTATAAATTTCAAATTTATAACGATAAAATATTTATTCAATGTATAGCATATTAGCATGTATTTAAAGTTCAGGCTTAGACATCGTAACAAACATTATTCTTGCATACGTAGAGGCTTAACATGCTTTTAAATGCTTTTAAATTATAGATGTTTACTGATTTTCGTGTTAATAAGACCACACGATAAAAAAAACGGTAAAACCTAACCTAGGCAAGTAAAAAAAAAATCACTAGTGTTTAAATTTTGTTATATTTTGTTAAATTTCAATTTTTCGCCGCAGCTAGCCATGATTTATTTATAATGAATTTTGAATAATTAACCAGACGACGAAATCAATTTGTATGGCGTATGGAACTGTTAAAACTAATGGTTTCACCCATAATTCCATCGAACATATTGTACGTAATTGCATCAACAAATCACAGGGTGCAGTTAATTGTTCTACGATGTCGAAGAACAACCAAAAACAATGGAACCACTGATGTGTGCCCCAAAAACGATTGCCATTATATTATTGCTATTATTCTCGTTATCCGAACAAATTCATCAAACCCAACCGTTTTCCAATAATAACACAATATATTTTGGGTGACAAATCGCCTACTTTAATAGCAGCAAGTAGGTGTATACCTGTTGCACCGGGTGATAAACAGATACAGTTTGGTTGTGAATATTGCTGTCACTAATATTATTAGGTATAATCATTGATTTTAGATTCTGAACGCAGCGAAAATACATTAGCTCGGCTGTTCACGAATTTAGTTATTTTCGTTTTGAGTTGTGTACCTAATTTGTATCTATATTTCCATTAACAATCAATATTCAATTGGATTAATTAATGCACTAAAAGTTTCGCATTCACCTATTTCGCTGTGTGTTGCGTAATGCGTATTGGAAATACTGTCGTTGGTATTTTTAAGTAGGTAAATTATTCATTTCACGTTAATTTTTATCAAAATACAATTATATTAGTAATAATTAAAAAAATTAAAGTAAAATTTATAACGTAGGTATATAATTTAGTATTAATACTGAAAATTTTTTTTATTTTTGTTATTTATTTAAAAAGTTACTTTTGAATTTGGATGCACTGATGCCTGACGTTTTAATTTTATACAGATATAGAAATTTAATATTGAAAGTATTTTAAAATTATATTTCTTTGGAAAGATATTTCAAATATCTAAGATAAAATCACTACCTACTATTTACGGGTTTAAAATATTTGATAAAGTTATAAAATAATTTGCATTGTTATTATTGGTTAGAAAATGACAAATATAAAATTTGAATCATAATTATAATTTTATTATATTAAAATCTATTATACTGGTTTTAAACTTAATGTATTTTTTATTATTATTTAAAAGATATAATCTATAATAATAATAGCACGACAGGTAAGAGATAAGTAACGACTATAAGCAAAAACTGTATATAATAAAATACTTATAAAAGTAAAAAAATACAATTTATTAACTTGTTTAGATTTTTTACACACATTTATAACATAATATAAAGTAAGTTAATTTTTTTATTGCAACTAAAATATAATTTTAGATTATTCGAATTTTGATTAAAATAATTTTATTCACATAAATCTTAAAACCTATAAGGTGGTTGTGACATCTACATTTTATTTTTTAATTCATCATCATCTATCAGGCTATAGGCGATTAGTTCTATCTACTATAATAGTCATATCCGCGGCTTTACGTAGTACAATAATATTTAAATTATAATACTTCCATATTCATAGCGCAACAAAGTATATGACATATTGTTAAGCATATATAATAACTGTATTATCATACAACAGATACTAGTAGTTTTTATTTATTGTGTTGCATAGCTCAAAAATTGGTAATTTATTTTAATTAAAAAAAAAAAAAAAAAAAAACATTTAGAGAAAGGTTTTAACTCCTAAATGGCTAAATCCTCCCATTCATTGTTAGTAATGGTTTTCTTTACGCTTAGAGCAATGACTAAGAAAATCGAAAAATTACCTCTTCAAAGGACCATCTAGATAAGATTTCTCGTTTACGTATAAAGAGGAGTCATTGAAACTTCGAACTTAAAAAGTGTTTCTCAAAAAAGATAATAAAAAAACCAGCATAGTGGAAATCATTTCACTCGGAATCTCAAACTATAACATTATTCTCGATTTTATATCAATATTTATTGTAACTGTATTCGTAAAATTTATTGAATTTCTTAAAAAAATATATACATTAAAAACAAAGAAATTATTATAATTTATAAATTCTCCTCGCACTATTTTGTATTCGTGTAAGTATAATTGTATAATGAAGTCATTTTTTAACTGTGCTGATGCCTGATAATAATTATAGTCGACCCGAAATAATTTACATACTTACCTCGCCGAACCATGACAGGATGGCTACGAAGTTCGGGTTATCTCATGTACCTACCGTTTAACTATACAAATATTAGCTCACTCTTTTCAGAAAATAAATTAATGCAAAATGTAAATTTAATGTTAAAAAGCGTTGTCGTATTTAAACGGGAGCTACAAATTATTCAATGGCCCGTTATAAAGACGATGATTTCAAATATATAACAGAAAGGAAACAATAATACAACGCAATAATGTAATTTGTAACGAGTTTTCAAAACTTTTATACGAAATTTATTATGGTAGGTACATTGGTATCTGAATAATAATAATTAATAATAATAATAATAATAATAATTCATGATTTAGCGATTTTAGTAAATCATATACACGAGCTATATATTATTATTATTATGTATTGAATTTTAAGTTTTAATTTTACTCGAAAACACATCGCAGATTACGATAATCGAAACGTCGACTTTAATACAATTTGTGTTTTTATTTCAAATAGGTATAATATTACTATTAATTATTTTATTTCTATACTGTAGTTAGGTGTGTGTATGTACCTATATATCATACTTCTTAAACCCTTCTGAAATATATTTCAAATAAGCGTTTAAAACCCAAATACATTTTTCAATAAGTATGTAAATGTACACACTATATAATATATGTAAATATTTTCTGCAAATGGATGCTTACTTATTGAAAGCTTTTTATAATTGGAATTTGTTTTGCATGTATCTTTTAGTTATTTTACGATAGTTAAATATATATTTTAATTTAGCGGAGACAAAGGTCAACAAACAAATTTCTATACAATTTAGCATACAATTATAATCGAGATTTTTTTGTTGTTTTTAAATTTAAAACCATATAAATAAAACGTATTTTGATTATTTTTCAAACAATATTTTCGAAATGTATTTCAAAATATATTTGAAAAATAAAAAAAGTATTAATTACACACAAACACATACACACACACATATATAGGTACATATTATAATAATTTCTGAAGATTTTTCGATTAGTGGTGAACGGGACCATCGATTTCTAAGGATATCTCAATTTGCAAGCAAGCCACAGATGTTTAAATTGTTTAATATAAGCGAATAGGGTTTGTTTAACGGTAAGAGTTATTTATTTATCCGCGGCTGGTGGCGAATACATTCCGCACGCGTGGAAATTCTTCTCATTTCATTAAATGCAAATAGGTGTGACAGATGTGGCCTATCTCGGAGCGATTTATTATCACTCCGGCCCGTAGATACATTGTGTGATTTGTTGATGTACGATTTCGATTCAATCCTCTGTCGTTCGTTCGTTAGACGAAAGTTTTTCATCAATTTTACAATTGCTGAATATTTTTCAGTCAAGGGTATCGATTTTAATAAAACAACTTTTTATGGTGTAGTTTATTTTCATATGAAATCAGGTCCTTATTATCAGAAAACATGGACATACGACATTCAGATATGGAGCTCTGTCAAATTTCCAAACTTAAAAAAATAAAACTGAGGTCTTCCGGTCAATTTGGCATCGTAATATTAACGTATAATATGCTCCTTGGTTCATCAAGAATCTCCACAATGACTTAAACATTTCAACACTAACTAAATTTACAAAATACTTCTAGCTATCATTCCATTCAAAGTTAAAGCATCATCAAAACCCTTAATAATTAACCGACTGTCTTCCAGAATAATCCCTGATAACCCCAAATATGTTCAAAACTAACTTTGGCTCTATACAGTGTTCTTTTATTTTATTATTTCCGTTATATATTTAAATGTTATCAAAATAACTTACTATGAATAATTCTAAACATATTTTAATTAAAAAAATTAAAATTAGATTTTTATTTTTTTGTAAAAATTGTTCTAGACAGGTTATACTGTTAGTTTGTGATTTTACGTTATTGAAGTTTTATGTGAACGGAAATCAACCACTTGGGTTGTATATGTATTTATTTATTTTTAGACAAACGTTACTTTTTTTGTGAAATGTTTTAAAACGTTGTTTACTTGTTCCCGCTTGAATTAATTCAAATAAGAAATACATGAAAGCATTTAGAATTTCATCAACATAGTTCGTTGAAAATGATCAAAAGTTCTTTGTTATTACCATATTATAATATGCATAATAAACTTCCAAAATTTCAAAGTTAAATAAAAGGTTTACGTAAGAAGTTGCCAAAAAGTTAACTTAATTTTAACGTAAAAAATGAGCGCCTCTAGTTTATAAATATGAATTTTAATGAATAATATGTAGAACAGTAAAATAATAAAAAGTTTTTATATTAAATCCAATAATAGAAAAATTATAAATACAAAAGCACGTTCATTAGGCTACTTATAGTATCTATGTTAGACTCTTGTCTCTCGTGGGTATGTAATAACTAATTGAAACTTGTTGGTATTTAGTCGGAATTTGTTAGATTACAATTTGAATCGTCAGTGCCAATAAAAAAAACTAAGAAAAAAACTATGGAGATTTTATGAATTTTAAAGCCAACATTCTGTCATATTTAGCATAACATTAAAATCTTAGTAAATAAATATTTAATTTGTTATTATAATTATGAGTTTTTTAAGATCAAAAAATATTATGTAAGTAACGATCAATTAACAACTATTATAATAATGCATATAATAATATATTTATATTTTTATATTGAAATACGTCTCAAATTCTCAATCGGAAACACTTGAATCATGCATTTATACAATACGTGGTGTGTGATTTCTATTGTCTATTACCTTATAGGTTGTGTGGTAGGAAAAATATATTATTTTTAATTCAACACTTCCATCATTCCATGTAAAATTTGAAATATCTTAAGTTTTAATATGCTAAATAATTTAATTACAAAATATTTTTAAATTTTCTTAGCATGTTTCATATTATTTCTAGTTTAATTATTCATCACCAAGATAAAAAAATCATATGTATAAAATATATACAATTATATTTAGATTTTTGGTAGGTACATATTAAGAGTAAATACATTTTATTGAGTTTAAATATCGTTAGAAATACATTAACATTTAAAAAATTCTAACTGCTGTCTTGATAATATAAATGTATTTCTTAAGCATACAAGTAAGTTTAAATCACTAATTAATTTTGTTATATTTTAATTACTTTTTGCTGAAAAATCTGAGTTAAAACAATACAATTATTATTGAAGTTAAAATAAATCAAAACATGATCTCATTTAAACTTTTAAGTTTTTGAGTAAACCATAAACAATTATGCAGTCTGATATCATTAATACTAATTTTCATATTGTTACGTACATATTAGTGGTAGTTATAGAAATAGAAATTGTGCGTTGAGGGAGTTTTAGTATTTTAAGTTTCTTGTGTTTTATAAATACTTAAGGTCATAATTCATAATAAATAATGATAGCTAGGAAAACTTCCTGTAGTAATTACATTAAAATCGTTTGTTTCTAAAATGTATATCAAGATTGTTTACTCATATTATAAATTAATTTTTCATTATAATATGATAGTCAATAAATTATATAATTAAAGTAAATTATATACAATAATTATCACTTTTAAATATATATAAAATAAAAGCTAAAGCAAAATTATAACGACATAGTATTACTAGTGATGAAATAAATTAATAATAATAAAAAAAATTAATTGAAAATATTGGTTTTTTAGTTTTTGTTGTTAATATCGATTTTTAGTATTGATAACATCAATTGTATTTATCTATTGACCATCTTATTAAATTATAAAATTTGATATACATATTTAAATTTACAATAATTTTGTATTCATATAATATTTAAAATTTGTAGAAAATAGCGATTAATAAAAATGTAAGATTAGGTTAGGCTACTCAAACTAACAAAACCTATAAAATGAGATCATACCAGAATAATATTTATATCTTATTATCAGGTATAGGTAGTAAATATGAATAGGTTACTGTCTTGCCTTACTCTATGTAGTCACTTGTAAATAAATTGTACCTAATTTTTTTATTTTATCGTCTAATCGTAGTGCACAACATGTAATATTGTCCTTACCCAAAAATAGTCTGGGTTGAAGCCTGGTATGGTCTTGTGTGTAGCGCCCACTTGGGTCAGATACTGGAAGAAGTTGTCAAGGTCGTCCAGTTCTTTGATGCCTTCGTCTAGTGTGGTCATCACTTTGTTTGCGTGTTCGGCTAGCTCCATACTGTTAGCCTGTGCGTCCCTGGTTTTCAGTTCGCCGAATTTGGTGAACAGCTGGAGAAGTTCTTGGTGTTCTTCAAAAAGCCTGTACAGAAAGAAAGGAAAAATAAATCGGGTTAAGTCACACGATTTGAGCCACGGCGGTTACAAATTCACAGGGTACTGGTGTTTATATGGGAATGATTATTTGTTACAAACGATTGGGCTGCACTGGGAAGACGGAGAAAACTTTTTGCCACTCTAGCCGTTCCAATGTTTTACGTGATATAAATAATTTATTGACGATCGGATATTAAGTATTATATATATTCAGTCGATGTTGTATGCTAAACACGAATGGATAATGCTTTTAGCGATCGTTTTCCTTGTAAATTGTAAATTGTATAAATCGTTGCCCGTTAGACTATCTGTTGAGTGTTGTAAATGCGCACCTGTTGTTAATTTCGTCTGTTGTCACAGTGAGCGTTCGCATCAAACAATAAATTTATAAAACTCTAATTGACCGGGAATTTGTTTGAATTCAACCCATCGTCTACGCTAATTTATTTATTGTTAATTAAAGTTTTATTTTTATAATTTACATCATTACCATATTACTACTTTTGAAAAATATTATAGTACAGTCGTGGACGAGTTTTTCGTTGTTACACAGTACACGATCTGCAATAGCTGATGATAAATATTCATTCGATATCAATATTTATACTATTATAATATCAGTGGACAGGAGTTGCAGAATTTTTTTTTAATTTTTTTATGTTAGTTATAGTGGTTATTCTAATGTTATGCGTTGTACAAATCGATGATATTCAATGTGTTGGTTTTTATTTATTTGTTTAATCTAATATGATTATTACATGAGTACATGACTATAATATTGTTCGTATTCAATAATAGTTGATATTATACACTGCAATACGCCAATACATAATATTATAATATAATGTATACACAATAATTGTTTATTTTCAGTTCTTAGCTGGGTTACTTGTACTTGTGCAATATTTATAAATTATAAGGTTAGTCAAACAAAAATTGAGATTGCATATTCTTTTATCTAAAACCCTACAATTGATTGATTTTCTAAACATTTTGATTTATATATTTAGAATAGATTTAGATAACGGTTTATTAAATGTAATTAATTTAAGTTTAAACTTACAAGGAGAGATACAAATATATTATCTATTTTTAAACTACTCTAATCTAATCTTCATATTAAACCTTTAAATGATCATAATCTATAAACAATTAACTAGAAATCCGATTAAATTGGATTTATGCATAAAATCATAATTTTAAATATATTGAAAAATAGAATCATAGATAAACATTTAAAAATTTAAAGTTGGTTACCGTTTTCATAAATATGTGTTCAGCAAGATAAAAAAAATTATAAATAGGTATGAAAATATAGAATATTATCAATTGTTGTATGTTATATTATTTGTTGATAAAACTACAAATAAAATGTTGATTATTAATAATTTTGGAGTTTGAGTTTTAATTAATTTTTAAATCATTTAAAAAATTAACCACCGTAATATCTTATACTTATAAGTATTGTGAGGATAATATTATATGGAATTATTATTTAATCATATAATTGTGTTTGTTTTAAAATGTACTACCTTTGAAAAAAATACAATTATTAAGTGTTACTTAATATAATTTATTTTTATTACTTAATACTTACATTTTAATAAATATTAAAAACTTATAGGAACTAATAAAAGTTATTAATTTCAGATTATGAGTTCTACTAGCAATGTTTACAATGTTTTTTTTTATTTCTGAACACAAATACTTTTGACTATTTTTGAGCCTAAACGTTGTTCGAAAATCAAATCGTCTTTATTAATAAAGTATTTTTTGGTTTTTTTTTGTGATTTGGGTAACCTATGTTAAGACATTTTACAGTGAACTGCAAAATATATTAGAAATTAAGAAAATTAAACGGCTTAACGTGGGTTTAATAAGTTTCGCTCAGAATTTGTTTTTAGAGAGTTTTATGGTTTTATTTACACGGTTCTCTGTCGTCGATGAGGTAATCGAAGCGAGATGAGTGTTCAGTATCCAATCTGTCAATACCCATTATTCTGTCTAAAATAAAATTCTTTTTTTTAATTTAATGAAATTGATATGAAATAAAACATATTCATAACGAACTATAAATTCTGGTATAGTGGCGCGCAATTCTCGTAATATAATACATTATAGGTATTAATTTAGAATTCGAAATCTGCTCAGTAATGAAAATCAATGAAAAATATTCCAAGATTAAATTTTTTAGATCCATGAATAATTTAAATATTTGTAACTCAAGTTCACCAAGACCAGACAGTGGAGTTAATGAATCTATTGTTATTTAAATTCGTACCAAACGTTGTTTTTGAAGATTGTAACGCAATACAAACGTGACCATAACCATTTAAACTTTAAAGATTTGATATTATTTATAAGCTCGATAAAAAGAAATATGTAAATAAGTTATAATTTACAGATTTACATAAATATCAGTGTTATTCTTGTATGCAAATTATTAAATAAAGTCAGCCGACAAGCCCTTAATCTGTAATATAATGTATAGTTTAAGTTGAAAGATATAATAGTCATAATAATACTCGTAACTATATATTATTGTTGTTTGTCTCATGCAACATGCACGTTGAAAAACATAACAGTATTGTATTTATAGTGCCACAAATAATTTAAGATGAATAGTAGTATGGTTACAGTAATATTGGAGACAAGAAGTAAAATAATTTAACAGTTATAGTTTTTATATACTATAGAATATTACGCAATCCATAAAGTAAACAATAAAGTCAACCTATTACATTCTGAAGTAATATCAGCAGATTATAATAATACAATTTAATGATTTTTAGAAGCCGTTAAACAAAATTAAATAAAAATTACATTTTATCTAATAAGCTTACAAAAAAATTAAACATTACAGGTTATTAAGATTTTTCAAAGTGACTAGTGAGAAATTAAAATTTAATTATACTATATTTTATACTTTATTGTATAATAAAAAAAAATATATTTACTTAATCAAATATAGTATGTAAAAATGTTGATTTAAATAAGACAAAATATAATAAAAATATATTTTCTTAAAGGGTATTTATTGTTTTGATAATGATTTTCATTCGTTTTAAGCTGATTTCTCATACTAATCTATTTATTATCGATAAATACAAACAAGACAAAAAACTAAACAAATTGTGCTTACTTTTTAAAATAAAATTGTTTGAAAAAATACACGTCATAGTTTTTTTTTTTTTTTATACGAGTATGGTACTTAGAAAATTTGCATTGAAGGTAGCTTATTGTTGTTGAACATTTATAAGAAAAGTTATTTTTTAATGAAACATCTATAATTATACAGAAAGTATACAAGTACCTACTCGGAAGTGTATTATAATGATACGACGTTATCACACGTAAAAAAAAAAAAAAACAACCTTTTATTTAGATATGTACAATATACATTGTATGTAATATAATATTCCATATTGTCGAGGGGCGATGTCACGGGAAAGAGAGGAATGACGTGTGCTGAATTATTATCAAACGCAGTGCGATCTGTTGTAATACTACATCATATATAGCCATTGGAATTGATTAAAACAGATATAAATATTATTATTAATAGGTATTTAAAAGTGCGTTATTGTTATCGCCATCTCTGTTCGTGACGTTAGTGACGTATGTGCACGAGTTTACGAATCGATTTCTAGCCATCATAAGTTATGTATATATAAATAGTCCGTTATATTGATTATTTATTCTATGATGCAGGTAAATTATTAATGAACGGTGTGTGACGACGTCGTCGAGCCACGGCGGGTCGGTGGAGTGTTGTAGTCGTGTTTCTCGAGGTACCTATATAACCGACCATCGTTTATTTTTATTTTTTTTTGTCTACAAATGACGATTCACGACAAAACGTCTGGCTGAGTGTTGAATTCGAACGGAATGTCGGGACTCAAGAGTAACGAGAGAAACGGCTACCAAACCGACACGGTGTAGAAAAACGTTTAAAAACTCCTGAGAAATGAAACACTCGCGTGTTCGATTTATTCGGATCAAAAAGATACGTGGGTTTCATAGATACGTGCAACTGTATACTTTAGCAATGTATTTCGCGACAAAGTGTTAGAGGCGAAAGAGTGAGGAGAAAAAATAAAATAATTCCGTAGGTGTCGTCACTTCACTGTTATGGATTTCATATGGAGTGACATATCGTATAGGGGAACACAATAATACGTTTATGACGTAGGTACACCGGTAGTATTATACCGACGCGTTTTCCTTCCGCGACTCGACAACGATTCACATTATTGTCGACGTATATTATAATACGATAATACATATTACTATTATTGTTTTAAATATTATCGTCCATATAAGAGGATCTGCACGGGGGGCTGTAGTGAAAACACGCGTGTTGTATTTGCGACGTTTGTGTAAAACGGTTAGGGTGAAAAAAAAAATGTTCGATATGCGACGTACTATATATAGATGCACGCGGAAACACAAATAATTATGATGGACGATATTAAAACGATACATAAATTTATATTTAATTTATATGACGACATATATTTTTACACTGACCAATCCGCGAAATCGTTCTTAACGAGAATTCAAGTTAAATACTCTCATTAACATAGATACACGTAGAGTGAACGTCGCATTCATTTTTCAGTTTTTCGACAAATTGTTTTAGAAAATATAATACGATGTTATAATATTATAATATAAATTTGATTTTTTTTTTTGTTTACTCACACTTAAATTATAATATAGATAGTCATAGTTATAGGAAGTGACTTGTCTTGTGAGTATATTATTATAATAAAGTACACGATAATTTTGTGTGCGTCCATTGTATTACATATATTTAAATATAATTGAAATGTAATCGTGTATGGGAATAAATTACGTAGTTACATACATTCCACGGAAACCAATTTTACGCCTTACTTTTCTAAAAATGTAAACTTATTATTATTTCTTACGGTGTGCCGATGATTTGTTGGGTATATATATATATATGTTAAAAACATTCGATTTTCAATTTAAAAAATACATTATTTATACCAACAGAAATATTTGATTAGGCGTTGGTGCATAAAATGCAAAATCCATAGTAGTGATGAAATGTTCACGAAAGTATGTCTGTGCCTGCCGACTCGAGTTTGATAAACTGATGTCAAAGAACACACGCTTACATTCCCTATGTTTTATCAAATATTTACTATTTGGTATCCTTTGCATTTTCAGAAAATAAAATATCATCAATAAACATCACTGATTCCGTACCAACGACCGATATGATATTATTTCTCTTCATTTCAATTTATGATGATTGATTTTATTAGGAGGTATCCAATTATAGAGGTGTTACATATTTTGTTTATATAATAAATTACTATCAAAGGTAATGACTTCACTGTACCTATCGTAAAACGTTCATAGTATTTAATTAAATACGTATAATACTAAGTAATACTACGTAAATATTCAGCATACGATTTCGTGATTGGCATACACATCATATTACAATTATGTATATATATAAATATAATAATATAGGTACATTACAATACAATTCAGTAAATCCTATGTATACATTTTTTTTTGATTTTGATTCTTCATCATTTTGAAATAAACATCATCATTTTATGTTTCGAATACATATACGCCTTATTTAACTTGAATTTATTTTGTCTATATCACCGACTAATTATTACAGCGGAGAGGACGATATTTTTACGAGGCAGAAGAGATTTAAAATAATATCTATTGCACAATTATTATAAAATGTGAATATAAATTCGCTTTAACAAACTAAACGGGGTTTTTTTTTTTGTTTTCAAACGACATTTTATCTTTAAAAAATCTGTGTTAGACACCCCAGGTGCTTATTAATATACCACAGTCCACAAGGCTTTATGGCTTAATATGACGTTTTTTGGAGGGATTAAAATATTATAATTTTATAAATTTACTGTAATCCACAAAAAATACTGCAATAATTTTATCAGTTTCTTATCGATTATTTAAATTTGAAAATAACATTATATTCTCAGAATTATATAATATTACGTTTTAATTAAAACTTAACGTCGAAGGATAAAAAAAAAGTGCGCTATATTAGTATGTACCTATTGTTATGTTTGTAAATTAAAATTTTTCAAAAGTTATGCTTTCAGTTTTTTTAAGCAATGCCTACAGTTTTAGTATTTTGTAAAATATTTAATTAAGGAATTAAACGAATTATAAACTATTAAAAATCAAAAAATCAACATTATAATTTTAAATAATTAACTCATTGGTCAAAAGACATAATTAAATGATTTTAAAATGTTTATAATTATAATTTAATATTTTTCATAGTGTTCCGTTTGATGTGTTAACTCAAGGTATTTTTATGTTAAAAAAATGTAAATGTAATATTATAAGCTTCTCATATAACAAAATGTTCGACATTTAATCAATGTAAATAAACTAAAGGTTTATTTACTTTGAATATATATTATATTCGTATACATGTACAACATAAAGAACTTTTTTGTGGTTTTTCGCTAATATTAATTTATATATTAGTACCCCGTGTCCCATTTATTCAAAAGTTTGTATAGTTAGATATAATTTAAATTATTTAAAAATTAATAAATCATTTTTAAAACAGTTGTGTGTAATTAATTTGACAAATCAATACATTCGGTGTAAGTAATTTATTATTAATTCCTATTTATTTATTGTGTATAAAATACAAGTTTTATTTAACACTAAAGTTCAGAGATAAAATAATATTATTTTACATTAATCTAAGTCTTAGTTCAAAATTGAATTTAAAAATATTTAACAATATTAAATATATTTAAGGTTATCTCGGATAAATATTATTATTCTGTGATGATATTTTTACAAAATAATAGGTAACCTACTAACAAACTTAGTTTGTACCGTATGGTCGTTTGGGACATGTCTGTCTGTGTTAATTATAACTATAGATTATCATCGATATTATTATTATAATTCCATTTTTTTTATATATACAACACTCGCGTAATATTAATCTTTCTACGAGAATACAATATAATATACACGATACGTATTTCAAAATTTTAAGTCGTATAAAAACACTTGAACATCCTCTTTATTATATACAGTCGTAATATACGCAAGTAGTAAAAAATCAATAATATTTTTATGCTTATAGTTGTACACTTAATGTATGATTTATGTTTCCACCATAAAGGATTTTTTTATTTTAATAACTATAATATAATTGTCGTTCCAGCTATATTCTGTAGAAAATCAACATTAGTTTGGTATTTATATTTTCTTCGACGTTTTTTTTTTTTATTATTATTATTGATTTATATTTCAAATGGTGACACGGAAATGCAGTATTTGATTTATTGAATTCGATGTAAATTGATAGCCCCCACACAGAATACGGCGTTAAAAAAAATAGGCATCGGAGTATGAATTTTCAAATAAATATTAAAATATTACATTATGTTCAACATTTCGTATGCGGCGTGTGCGTGATAGGTATAATTTAGTCCTCTTGCTATTCACGTCATTTTGCGATATAACGGGATTTAGACGAAATGGCATTACAGCGCACGAGTATTTTAAGCAATACAAAAAAAAAAAAAAAAAAAGTAAAGAACAAAAAAAAGAATTTAAACTAAAAATGATACTAATTAGGTAACTTAATTAGGTGTATATAAAATGTAGTATAATAAGGAATAGGAATATTTCGTTGTACAGTATATAATAATATGTACCTATTATATCCATAAGAACACAATTAAATAATTATTAAAAAATGACTCAAAATATTCATTTTTATTTCACTAGTTTTGAATGTAAATTAGTTACAAAAGTTTAATTAAAGTTTATTTTAATCTCTTTAAATTTTTAAAATAAGCATCAATTGTAACTAATTAATAAATGTAAATGGTTAGGCTAAGTCCAATGAAAAAGAACCATCCATTAACATTATTTTATGATTTTTATATTTTATGTACATCTCTAGAAAAATGTTAGAACTTCTTAGCATAATATTATCATACGTTTTTAATATTTAAGGTTACAAATTATCAGAAAATTATAGTAAATCATAATTTTATTGTTGTGAAATTTTTTATACTATACAGTATATTGAAAAAATACAAATCCTAATATTATAACAGAATTAAACCGATAAGAAGTTATTTAAAATTAATATTGTAAATAACTTAATAAAAATTGTTCACATGAGCAAATCATTTGGCCTTAAGCTGACTTTATTTTTAGTAAATTAGTTTTAAATCAAAATGTACGAATATTTAAATATATATTTTATTATTTAAATTTCAAACTGTTTTATCATATTTTTTGTGCGTTGAAAGTGATTTTTAAATTTATACTTTTAATATATACTAATTGCGAATTATTGATCCATAAATATAATATAATTTATACTAAGTTGTATATTTTAATTAGTAATGACAATTAGGCAGGTACGAATATGAATATATATTAACGCTCAGTTTTAAATAAAAAACTATTTCCTAAATTATTTCAATGTATATATTTTTTATAAATCGTTGTACTTAGTATCTATATTCATCTACCATAACTTTGTTGGTGTCACACGACTCCTATATACTATAGAAATTTATTATCCTTCAATTTATCTTAATGGTATCATTTAAATTGTAATTTTATTTTTCGTTTGGAAATTGTTAAGTATTGATTAAAAAATATAACTTTTAAATTTATATTATTTACTAAGTTTTAAAGTTATTACTCATTATATTTTATATTTTATTATATTCAGTCATTTTTTTTTTTTGTAATTATAATGATAGTTTTTTAATTTTTTTTTATCTTCCTTAATAATTATTCAAGTAAGTATAAGGTTATCTACATTAAAATAAATCTCATTGGAACTTATTATTGTATTTTTTGTTATATTATTATTATTATTATTATTATATTGCAATGGTCTTATCCGAAGCAGCCCTAGGGATCTATCGTATGAGTTGCGTGTTCAAATGGCGTGCCGAACGTGCAACGGTACATATATGCCGTCAGTAGATCTTTTTGTATTCCCAAGGGTGAAATAAGAATATTGAATGGATACCTATGTAATCATCAAACAGTATCGATGTAAAATATGTTTTCGTTCGTGAATGTTAAGGCTCACATATACTTGAAAAAATCACCTTTCTAATTCATAAAACGACATACAGAATAACTATAGATGGTTATTTGATTTAAATTTATGTGTAGATATATATATTAGCACAATATATCACGATATATAAGTACTCGCATTTAAAAATAATTGAACACAATAATTATAATTTTATAATTTAATATTTAGTAATAAAATACACAGAAAAGAGCTAAAAATAAAAAAACTCGATAACTTATTATGAGTAATCAATCATTTAAATTACTTATTCTTCAAACTTATATAATATTGAAAAAACTGTAAAGAAGTTTTATGAGCTGCTACAAGGATATTTTGACGTTTTAAAGCAGTAATAAATCATTACATTCCAAATACAATTCTTAATGTATCTTCGTTAACCCATAAATTATCAACATTTTATATTAAAAAACAATATTTTTACATTTCTTCACCTTTTTGTATCAATTTTTACAGTTTAATTGAAAGCTAAGTACATAAAAATTTGAATGATTATTAAGTATATTATATTATGTATGCAAATATTAATATAGATATTAAAAGGTTTATATAAATATATGACTTGATGAACTTGAATAATACACCCCAAGCAAATGTTAGCGATATACAACGATAAAACACACACACATACAACTATAAAAAGCTTCCTTAATCTGATACATATATATAAAAAATAATTTAATGTATTTTAAAAGAAATTATTGTTCATGAAATGTATTTGCTTATTTATAAGTAAAAATTCATATTAATAATAATAACTAATGCGTAATAATGTTAAGAACATTTTTCATATTAAAACTTAATAAAATATAATTCGAAATTGAAAATATTAAAGATTTTGGAAATATTTAATTTATATGTTTATGTAATATCATGGTAAAATTAAAGTATGTTATATATTTTTTTGAATATAAACAACTTTATAATATAATAAAGTTATACACTTATACCTACGTATAACGTTAGAAACAAATGTGTTACAAGAGCCTATTTTTATAAGTTTTAAAAGTTTTTAAATTTATTGGAAAAAAAAACATTATTGGTTACATAAAGTACGCAGAAAATATGTTTATCTAACAAATTCAAAATGACAAGAGAATGAGTTAAGCCACGTAAAACGTCGATGGGTCTTATAAACATCGATTGGTTAAATAAATTAAATTGGCAGCGTTCACTAAGCCCGCAAGCTGCAATATAATCATCCTCAGAATATTCCATCTCTAGTACGAGACCTCATAAACCTTTTGAATAAAATACGATGATGTAATAATTAATTTCTGATCTTATAAAATTATCTAAAATTGATAAGGTTTCGATAAAATGTACTACCAATTGAATAAATTAAAAAAAAAAAGTTGTTAACAGAAAATATCGCAAAATGGTAACTTCAGAAAAATAGACCCTAACGTAAAAAGTATGATTAGTAGTTCATTATTTGTACAAATCAAAAGTTGATTATAAATTTTGCGTTTTATAATAGCACATTAAAAAAAAATAAAATAAACACTGGAATCACAAAAGGCGTTTCATTAGTTTTTGTTTCATCGTGTTAGATATCGTGTGTTTCTTATGATATTTATATTTTTTTTAAATTCGTGGTCCAGCAAACAAAGATATATAATAGTATTAATAAAATATAAAATAAAATAAAACGTCAAAAGATAACTTATACACAGTTCTCACTTCGTTATAAATCTAAGATTACACTAATCACAGTTATTTTTACAAAGACCTATCTGAAAAAAATCGAATGATCATTTTGTTTGTTTTTAAATTTCACCTAACTATTTGGAATGCATTATTTTTTGTTTTATAATAATTTTTCATATGAGCTGTTTAAATTGTTATTAAGTTATTTGAAATTTTTTTTTTGAATAGGATGATCGAAAAGTTTAATCACAGATTATTTTTGTAGAAACTAATTATTATACAGATGTTTCTTTAAATGTGCGATATCTTGAATTATTCAATATAATAAAAATACTATTAATTACAGATAATATTTTTTACGATATTTCACTTATTATTGTTTTAATTTTTCACTAAGTTACACTTCGATGTTCTTTTTTTTTGTTTCGATGATTTATTATTAAGTACCTAAGTATTTATTTTGATTAGTTAAAATTTTATAATATCAAAAATTAACATCTAATAAATGAAAATTTAATATTGAATTAAAAATCAACAATTATTTTAATAACAATATTACGTTTTTATAGATGTTTGTATTTGTTTTCGGATTATTAAAAAAAGACTGAGATTTTTCAATTTCAACTTCCCGAAAGTATAAGCTATGTATAGTTTTTTTTGTCAGAAACTTTCCTTTAAGTTGATCATTAATGAATTTATTCTAATAAAAGGTGTCTTTAAAGACAAAAAAAATATATAAATATAAATAATCAAATAGTTGTAAAATTAATACGATAATATAAAAATCAAATAATAATATTCTTTTTTATGTTCTATAATAATATTTATCATGGGTTTTTACTTTTATTATATATTTTAATAAATTGGCTTTTTTCGTTTAAATGTTTAGATTCGTTTTAATTGAAGGACAATATAAATCTCTATAATTAATTTTGACGATGTTTTATTTTATTTTTTTGTACAATTTACATTTATATTTCCGCAATCATTCAAATCATATAACTTTATTTTTAACCCTACGAAACAAATACAATATAACGAAAATCAATTATAAACTTTATACAATATATATTATACTATATAATATTATATATAGTATACGCACAATATGTATAATATATATATATATGCAATGTTGTATATTATGTAAACTATATGAAGTAGTTTTAGTATTATTATCAAACTTTATACTAAATTCTTTAAAATATATGAATTGGTAAGTTCATTATAATACAATTATTTAATTAATATTATTTTTTAATACTATTTACAGCTTCACAAAGTTGAGTATTACAATGGGAGTTTTTACAAAGGTTTTTCTCTTTTTCAGTTCATCCCGATATTAGTATTTATTAACTATATAATCAAGTGCTGTGTGATGTGTCCAACTCATAAACTATTAATTTAATATTAAAGTCAGAATTAAATATGTTCTGTGTATATAGTTTGTTGGGAACACGGTTTAATTTGTTTAATTATTTTATTGTTGATGTTAATTGAGAATAAATAAAACGTAGTGTATTATGTATTAAAATTTGATTATAACTGGATGTTGTGTATTTATGTATTTAAAAAAGTGCAGTTTTCTTAAGTATGCACTTTACTTAATCAATGGTAATATATGTATGCTTAATCGCTTTACGTAAAAAATTGTTACCTCCTATGAATAAGTCTATTTATTTTCAATGTATTGCCTAAAATTTTAAAGAATTATTAATTTTTTGTTATTAGTCGTTTCTTATTTAAAATAATAACATAAATAGTTAATTTTTATTAAACTAAGATTATTCATTTATAATCAAGAAATGAAAAGAACATTAAGTTCTGTAATCTTAAACAACTATACATTTGTTTATTTACTAAACTGTATATTTATATAATGTACGTTTTTGTAATATAATAAATGATAATATTATATTATGAACTATACGAAACTTAATTACAAATTTTTAATTTTTTTTTTTAAATTATAAAATGTAATTTACTATAATAAACTTAATGTAACACTGCTGCGTTTGTAAAGCATCTGGTTTTATGCCTGTTATTTGCTTATTGTACACAAAAAAAAAATAAAAATAATGGGTTTATTCGTACAATGTTCGATCATACGCATTATGTCGTATAGCTACGTCATGTAACGCTCACGCACAAGTGGTTTATATACAATATACATACAGAACTTGCGCGACTACAAAAAATGTGTTCGCTATAACCACATATTCGAGTCGGTACAAATAATGGTACGTGTGAAAACCCTGGTTGATTTTAAGGGTACGAAACACTCGAAAAGTGTAATTTGAAAACAGCGAGGCCAACATATAAAGGTGAATGCTGAGAAAGAGATATTATGCTCAGCTGGGACTGCCTATATGTAACACCCGCTTATTTATTTTACGCATAATAAACACGAGAATACGTTTGATTCGCAATGTATTATTAATTGAATTTCAACATTTCGAGTTTAATTACATCCATAGGTATTGAAAAACGAAATGCGATTACGTATTTTAAATCTAATATTGTAAAGTATAAATTTGCGGGAGCGAATCATAATCATAAACCATAATAATGATATAAATTTATCAATTTAATATATTTGATTAAACAATAGGCGTAACCAATAAAAAAATAATACAAATAACATGTACTAGAAAAGTTCACGAAAATAATTGGAAATCGTGAAAATTAAAATTAATTTATCGAAAATAAATATATTTCACTTGTTTTAATGTTGGAACTTAACAGGTGTGGGTCATTATTAGTTGCGTGATTAATTTTTAGTTAAAAACGGTCTTTTAAAGAGACGAGCGCATTAGGTATGGAAATACAATTTGACGTTGTTAAGAATAATTGATTAATAAGTATTCTCGTATAAATAATATGCAACCGTGTTTGAGTGGCTTAAAATAATATTATCATTACAGTGTACGGACAACATCGAATCTTGCGATCTCGATCTACAATATGTACATTTATGTAGCAGTAGCACTCGCATTGCGAAGAAAAATAATATTCTTTTGTCGAAGTCGAGCCACAATCACTTCAAATTCTATAACTATACAATATGTTTAACCTTTGGCTGAATGGTATTAAATTGGTACCTAAAAACTATATACGAAGATACTGCGGGTTGTGTTATAGCTTGGTTGTCTGCACTGCGAAACAATAAATTTTAAATTTATAAACTTTGGCACAATAATTATAACAACTGAACACATATTATGTAATTAATCTAGTAAATTAAAAAAAAAACATAGAGAAAAATTGTTCAATATAATTCATCTTATTATTACAGAAAGTTTAGGCCCAAATTTGAAGAATTTAAATTATACTATTAAGTTTAATAAAAAAAAATCCAAATACTTAATGAATTAGAGATATGTAATAATATATTATAAAAATTGCTAATCGTATGTTGTTAATGTGTGAATACATACTTTAGTGTTAAATCTGTTCTGTTGGTTGTGAATCTCGGAAAAAATACCCACAAAAAAATATTGAGCTTTACATTTTATTTAAACCAACAATACAACTGAGAGATGGGATCATAGATTCTCCAATCTAATATGTCATAACCATCCATCTATCTGGACTTTGATAAAAAAAAAAAGACAAGAAATTGCTGTAGATAATATCAAAATAAAGCAGTACAAAGACTGACAGTAAAACATCAAACTACATTAAAACGGCTATGGATATACTACAACGAAGGTAAAAGAACAATCGAACATTTCTTAGAGGCTATTTCATTTAATAGATATACAGATTATTCGATTAACTTTATGTGTATACTTTAATTATTACATTTTTTATTATTTTATCATCGAACTATCGAACTATTGAAAATTGACTGACGACTGACGAGCAACAAATTGCGTATCACGATTGTTATTATTACTATTATTATTATTATTGTTATGACTATGATTATTATCTGTTATCTATGTTATTATGTATGAGTTGTTATTATTGTATTACAGTACCTATAATCAACTAGATATTAAATAGAAAAATTATATGGCACTCGCGTGGACTTTTATTTCCGTGGATTTTTTTCCGGGTTGTGTTTATTTTTTTTACCGCCTACCGTTGATTAGGTTCTTCTCATTACAATATAATGCTCACGTCGCCAAAGTTCTAAGAAAATGTCGAATAATATATTATATCGTGTTAATGGCATAGTTTTCTACCCCGAATTATTCATGACCCGTAAAAAAAATAAATAAATAATACATTTTTAAACAGGATTTCGTTTTCACAATATTATTAGTTTGAAAATTTTTCAAAACGTTTTATGGTTTAATAATAATAATAATAATAAATCAAATCAATAGATTGTCAAGTAAACTAAATTATGAAAAACGAGATTCGTGTAAACGAAAGCTATATATTGTTAAAATATATTTTTGACCTCTAAATGACGGAACGAGTCTGTTAAGTATAGTCCGAGTATCCATTTCACGAAATGTTATCCGTATTGTGTGATTACGCAAAGTGAAGAGAAACTGTGTTTGAAAAATATAGTTCGATTTCGCGAAATGGGAAATAACACGATATGGACGCGACATAATATTGTGTACACCAAGGCAGGTATTCACCGCCATAATAGAACAAAGCGAAATAAAATATAGTTTACTCTCGCTCGATTATGTCGAGCAAAACACAGATCTATATAATAGAAATAGATTATTATCGCGAGTTTGTGGATACTCGTACTGTAGGTAAGACTACCTACATTACCCGTATATTGTACAGTAAGAACGAACGTTTTTCGTAAAATTAATTTAATGGGATTCGTGACCGTAATATTATCTACGTGAAAATGCTAATTTTCATATAATCGTTGGAAATAATAATAATAATAATAATGAAATATTCATATGGCGAAAAAAAAAAAAAGGTGACAGTAATGAATTATTTAAACATTACCGCAAACAAACGGTTAGGGTCCATCAAAATCCATTACATAAGAACATAAGACCTCCACAATGGACGTGTAAATCCGCCATGTATATTTCATGCACCTCGCGCGTCAACCCCAAATCGGGGAATTATTCATGATTCTTAAAGACGGGGCCGCCGTGATATGATTGCTGCACCGCGGCGGTACGGGCGGTATACCGTCGTACGTGCACGCTATATTACGATCGTTTAAATATTTTCGTCCCCGATGCGGCGCGATATCGGCAATGTTATACGGATACGTGTGATTATTATATATTATTACGTGTGCCGAACGGTGCTGCGGGTATATAAAATCTACTACTGTACGTCATAAAATAATGATGTATACAGCAGGAGGAGGTATACATTTCTGGTTACGAAAACGTGTATTTGTTACGGAATTTCATTGCAGGGACGGATAAACGTTCGCCGCAAGTACATAATAATAATACAATATATACCAATTGTAAATGGCGATTCTCGTCCGATTTTACCGCATAGAGCGGCGCGTAAAATATTTAATAAAAAACAATAATATTGTACAGAGCGCGTGCGTGATGGGAGGAGGTATTATACGCAACATATTTTAATAGTAGCCCCCCTCCCCCCCCCGGCGTAAAATTGCCGATTCCGCCGTAGATATTTTAATTATTTGACGTAGGTTCGTTTTGTTAATGCGGTAGGATGATGTATTTAATATCAATCATAGCCGTCACTCGCCGAAATATACGTCCATACGAATTTCTCGACTAAGTAAGTAGCTCGTTTGACTGCAGTGTTATTCTAATGTAAATAATTAATGCCATTGTTGTTATTCCTGCGCGCAGTATACAGCACCGTAAAAACCAAAGTCACAGTTGACATGATTTTTTTTCGGAGGAGGTCAAATAATTATGCGTACTACAGGTACCAACTGATAGGGAACTTAATCTCCCAACCTATGTGACGCACTCCGAGCCATCTGTCGTCGAACAGATTGCATCCATTTACAGAATTATACATAGTATATAATGACTATATTTAAACCTTTAATTAAATATCTATAACACGCCTGCCTTTTTTCGACAGCTGGTATAGTTACGGGGGAAGACAAAATCAGTTTATATTGAGTTGTTTTTCACAGAACTCTGGTTTAAACAAAACAAAGGCTTATAAAAACGTACGGAAGAAAGTTTCATGTTCAACGTCCCCTCCCCCCTACCCGTATATGCACGTGATATTATTTTATTATTATTACTTATACTATAATATATTATGTTTACGCGCGATTATCGTTATTTTTGTTCATGTTTTTAGCTAAAGAAAACAATAAGTAAAGTATAATAATTACATTTTAAAATTGTTGCGAAATACAAAATTTTATAAATTTTTGTTAAACTTATTTAAACCGTAAATCGAATCAAAGGTTATGTTTCTACTTATATTGTCCAAAAGTTTAATGATCGAAAAATAATGATTTTTTTTTTTTTGCCTTGAAGAAACATTCATATGTGACAGTAAATTATAAAATAAAAATTTATTCGTGAAAATGGCTTTGTGCCAGTTTTGTTTTCAAGTTGAATATTATTGTACACCATCTGCAGCCAATTTAAAAAATAAAAATGCAAGTAAAAAATATTCAGTGTTATTTATGAAATTGTATTGTCAAAAACAAAGGTGATATTATACATGTATGTATACGAGTAATTACAATTACTATAAACTGTGAATCACACGAAAAAGTCTTGGATAAAATAAGAATATAAAAAATATTAATTAATTTTGTTGAACTGTGTTGTGATCAAACAGATTTGTAACATGTACACTTTTTTAAATGTCTCTTAGCAAAGTACAGTTATAAGTTAGGAAATTAATGGCCCGGTAACACGTTCTCCGAGTATACAGAAAATATAGTTTCACGGACTTCCATCATAGTTATCATAATAATATAATCAAAGCAACTTACTTACTCTCAACTATTGTTGTTGAAAACAAACCCCCACCACTTTCCTCGTAGCTTTCTCGATGTAAGTCGTGCCGGTATTGCAGCAGTTATATTTGTACAGAGGTTGTGCGCACACCCCTCAATACTGAAATGCATTAAAGTTCACCCGACCGAGGGTTGTACTAAACCACGTGAATCACCAGCAAATTGCGCCCCGCGTATACTCTTAGTGCTCGTCCAGCCAATCACAAATTATTGTTGTATTCGCTACAAAAACCTATTTTCCGTGAGTTCAATCAACGATAATAACTATTATTTCGACATTGAAACGCACTATGGCCACGCACACTTATGACGCAGTCACGGACGACGTCGACAAATGACTATTAAATTTCCGCAAGATCGATTCGATTCATTTTGAATTGTATTTAAAACTGACATATAGCCATTAACGGTTGACAATTCTTCTGAATTCCACTTCAAACGTCACCCTACTATAATTTGTTCATATTCCTATTTTCTTTTAAATATTGTTTGTGCTAAATTTGTTAGTTTTTAAAATTTTTAAGCTAAATAGTATATTTTACAAAAGCTCTAAATTATTATGTGTTTAAAAAAACGATAATGTCATAATAAAGCTAAAAGTTATACGAGTAATATAATCGGATAAAATGAATAAAAAAAGACTATCACATAAAAACCAGAAAATAAGTAGGTCAACGCCAATACGTATTAAAAAATTAAAAACATTTGCAAACAATATTCTGTATTAATAATAGGTATTTTGTATAGTTCGCATATTTTTGTAAGTTGTTTGTTCATACATTTTATTATTATATTGTTTAAAATAAATAAAACTCTAACCATGGGCATATTGCAGTTATATATATATATATATAAAAAAAAAACTCTAACAACTCTCGACGAAGATTTTTTTATGCATAACATTTAATATAAATGTACGAAATATTAAGTTAAGATTACGACATTGGTTCTGGTGGCCGAAAGAAGATAAAATAATATCATATGTAACAAAAATGAACACAATATGAATTATTGTATGACTAGTATTATTATAGCAATATATAAATACTACTATACGTCGAATCATCGAATGTTTCGTACTTTGAAATCAATTTCGAAACGACTTTATAAAGTTACAAAACAAATTTTAAAATTCAAATGTATTTGATATCTATTCGAAAACGAAGCGAATATATATGAAAACATAAAAGTTACACACTTTTATGGAGTATGAGTTCAATAATACTATAATAGCGTACGTCGAAGAATGACTCATTTTTTTTATATATATAATGAATACTACTGAAAACGATGAAAATTAATTAAAAAACCCAATTGATTTAATAAAAAAAAAAGTTTTTTTTGTTTACAAAAATATTATATTTTTCTGTTTTTTTTGTTATCACACAACTTTTGTGTGCATTGAAATAATTGTAAATTTCGTAATACTTATATTTATACTTTTAAGTTTCGAGAATTTATTATAATAGTAATTGAAACGTGCAAAGAATTGTATGCACTTGCGTATAAGTTCTAAGAGAAACTCAAACTTAATGATGCCACAGAAATAACACGTACTGCATTTTTCAACATGGCTAATCCAATATAATGGTATTGAAACACAATTTAAAAAATTACAATTCTCCTCCACACGTTCGTCCAATATACCATAATAACTGACGAACATCCGTTTATTCATTATAGTTATTATTATTTTATATCGTGAAACTTCGAACACGTATAGGTAGTTTGACACGTCTAGTTAAAATTTAAATCATCAACCAAACAAAACGCATTCGCCACATTGACTACGGTTTGCTTATTAAATATTATTAATCATATCGTCATATTATCATTGTGATATATCTTCGCGACAGGTACCGTGCATCGATTATTCATTCTATTTATGTATATATACGTTATCTATATACGCTGGTGAGTTCTCCGCCGATCGCCGCGATTTCCGTTTTCAACCCTCCGCCCAGGAATTGATTCGATCCGATGCATTATAATAATAATATTATTATTATTATTATTATTATTATTATTATTATTATAATATATAAACGTGCGCACCTTGACGTGTATACCTACAGTATTATACCGATTTCTTTTCAATATCAGGAAATTATTTTCATTATTTGCATTATATACAGAATGGTTCTTTTATCGACCAACATTCGTTATTTCAAAATCTATTAAAGTATCTGAAAATATTTATTTTTACATAATTTTGCAGTCAAAATAAAACAATAGATCTAAAAAATATATACATTTTTAAAGTTTTTTCTTTTTTAAATTACAACAAATATTTTTAATTTTATAATTCCGAAGTAGAATATTTTTCAAAGTACTTTGATACATAAAAATCTCAATTCGGACAAGCAGTTTATGAGCTATAATTATTCCAAGTCTAGAGTAGAGTAGTGCGGCGTAGAGTGGTACGAGCTGCCCGAGCCGGGACACCTCGCAAAATGTTGATATACTCCGGTAACACTTTAAATACTAATAACTCATAAAATATTCGTCTGAATTTCGATTTGGATGTATATAAATACTCCGAAAAATATTCTGCTTTAGAATATACAATTAAAAATGTATACTCTCATTCGAAAAAGTAAAAACAAATTAAAAAATTGTAACGATAAAAAAAATTGAAGGTAAAAAATTTTAAAAATTGTTTTATTTTGATTGAAAGTTATGTAAAAAAATATGTGTAAACACGTTAATAAATTTTGAAATAATGAGTGTAGGTTGATAAAATAATCACCCAGTATAATATACATATATGTATAAAAAGCCTGGCTATAGAATTTGGAAAACATTTTGTCGGAGTGGCGTCATATTTTCATATTATATATATTGTATTGATGCGCCCGTTGAATTATGTAGTTATGTCATCGCATTCCGTTTTCGCATTATTATACCGAGCTTTTTGAGTGGGTAATTCAGCTGGATTTAAACGTTAGACCCTAAAGTCGGGTGAGTCAAGTTGTATATAATATACGTATATACGCCTTTCCGCACAATCGGCAGTGTGTAAAAAATTCAAACGTACACGTAGAATAGATTTATATGTATTTTAATATTATCAATAATCATAATACGTAGACTATTTGCACATAATAAAGTGTAATGTGTAAATAATAATAATATTAATTTTTTTTTATAATATTATAATCGTAAGTAACAACACATTTTTTTTCGTGCAGGAAAAAGTACGATGCACACTTTTCCGTTCCGACCTTATTTTATTTTTCTCGGAAACACTGTCATTGTTCGGACGTGCTTGAGAAAAAAAACTAAACTATAATTGACTAGACGCAAATACCACGTTTGAAGAGTCAAGTGTTATTTGCCCGTAGTCGTCGTCATCGACACCATACGCGTATATATGTATATACCACGGTCGTGGTTGTATAAAGTGCCCGAGAACTCTTTATAATATATTATATCCCTTCGGCGTCGACGACGCGTGCAAATAGCTTTTACACAACATCGCTCCAACCTAACGTGGTGCATATTATTATAATCGGTCGTCGAGGTCAGTCTCAAAAACCTCACCTGCCGGCGAGTGGCCCAATGGTTGCACTGTCTTGTCAGCACATCCTATTAAGTTGCGAAAACAACCGAAAAATATCATTATTTTTGGTATTATTACAATATTATTATAACAACCCATAATAACCATAATATTTGTATATACAAAAACGGTCCCAGACGGTCGTGAAATGAACTTTACTAGGCTGTACAGAATCCAGAAGTATACACGCTGCAGTGGATCCCTAAACATAAGTTTTGAGTGAAACGTTATTAATTTTTTGCCACTCATCTTCTTCAAGAATAAGAGTAAAACAAATAATGAACGATACATATACCATACTCGAATAGTTAGGCAAATACAAGTCTAAAAAACAAATAGTTGTTACCATTTGTATAGTTATGGTATATTACTATGAACATTTTGATAGGTACACCAGAGCCAATGAAGCACGAGACTTTTGATCAATGTACTGGAATAAAATAGACACTAAAATGATATTAGGAAACTTTGATCTGTCGTTGTAAAACATTGAACGATTGTTGAAGGTGGTTGCTTATTATTATTTTTTTTTTTTTACAAATATTTTATATTAAAAAACACCGACTTAATAATATTTAGCCTGCAACAATAGAATGGGGTTGAACTCCAATATTAATTCACGCGTTTAAGTATATTACATAGTAGCTACCTTACCAACATAAACATAAACCCAAGACCACATTATATGCATATATTATAAAATATGATGTGAATAATTTTGTCGTGATAATGACAACGTTACAATATCGATAGCGCCTCTAAACGATTTTTCTAAAGTGGATGGGGAGGGGGTCCAACTAATTATCATTAGATGTACCCACATTATATATCTATATCTACACCATTATTGTTTGTATTGCGGGAAAAAAATATCATATGAACTATCTACGAATAAAAATAATAACAATTAATGGTGGTCATGTGAACTTGCTCTATAACGCAATACAGGATTATTCAAAATAAATCATCCGCAATTCTTAGCAACTGGATTCCTAGGTCATCCGATCTTACGCCATGCGACTATACTTATTTTGAGAATACTGTGTACATACCACAATTATCGTCAACAACTGCAAAGGGGCCAACAAATTAGAGGAGTCAATTAACGACGGGTGTGCAAGGAAAACATTTGAGATCCAACTTAATGTTGTTCGTGTGACTGAAGGAAGTCACCACACAGGCAATTTATAACATATACCGTTAAATACGTTTGAAATATTGTTCTTTTATTTAATACACATATACTTGCGTATAAATTACCTACACCAAACTTAGAAACTAAAAATATATATGCATTTTAAAACGGACGAATCACTATTTGAACGTCCCCGTAGGTATATCGGAAACAGGCACGGTAATATACATAGGTACTATAGCGGTACGTACTTGATGAACATGTACACCCCCGTGGGTTCCATTGCCCTGGATATGCCCTTCCACGATGCGATCATGCTGTATTTCTGCTTGGCCGTCAGCGGGAGTCGGGGGTCCGGCGGGCCCGGGCTCGGCGGTTCCTCCAACGCATCCTTGTGCTTACCGCCGCGGTCGTCGCCGGACGTGGCCGAGCTGGCCAGTTTACCCAGATCGCAGCCCATCCGCGCGCAACAACAGCCCACTCCGGGACGTCTCTCGTCACGCGGAGACGCGAGCCACTCTTCCGCGACGACGACGTCTACTGCAACTCCGACGTTTTTATCACCACCACCACCGCCGCCGCTGCCGCCGCTTGCAACTGCACCTGCACGACCTACTGCACCGCTGCTACAGCTGCTATTACCCTATCCGCACGCGCCGTTATCGCGGAGACTTTTGGCCGCCGCGTGTGGTGTGCGCGCAACGTTATCGGAACACTTCCGGGGCTTCACGCGCGTATCCGCTGCCGCCCGGCGGCCGTTTCCCGTGCGCTTTTTCCCGTCGACGACCGGCTGCAGGACCCGAAGTCGCGCACATGCATAAAACCACCGAACTCGCCGTCGTCGCAGTTATCACTGTCTAACGGATACGACGGTATACGTGTATATATTATATTATATCATATAGTCTGTTTCAGTTGGACTCGTGCGGCGGGCACATCCGACCGACTGGTGCGCTCGTCGTCCACACGTCCAGACGCGCTCGCAGCTCTCGATAGACACACCGACCGTGCCGCGCGCCAGTATACACACACAGCCGCTACAGCGCCTGCACGTTCATCCGGCCGCAACACTCGCACAGCACTGTCGCCGTTTTCCCCGACCAAAAGGATAGAGACCGTTGCCCGCCGCCGCAGACCACATACACACACACGCGCGCACACGCACACACGCACACGCTTGTACACACACACAAGCGCGCGCGCGCGTTTATGCGTCCGCGCGCACACGCACTACGCACGAAACTCCCAGCCGCCACCCCCGCCGTCGACCCTCCCCGGCCCCCCGCGTAGAATCCTCCCCGGCCCCCCGCGCACGCGGAGGATCGCGCTACGACCCCTGCCGGTTTTCGCGGGGGAGAAGAGGCCAGGACTAGGATGGCAGGACGCGCGGCGGTGGGAGAAAAGAGAGAAAAAATATAGGGGGAAAACCTTATGTATACATATATAACGAAAAGCCATTTATTCTGTGGCACAGGACGCTCGGACAAGCCGTGTGGCGCTCGCGACACTGTATATATATATATATTATGTATATACATACATATGTGTGTGTGTGTATATATATAAATACTCACGTGTCACACCTGAGCCAACCGTGTATATATGTGTATACGTTTTTAAGGCGTATTATATATATATATATAGGTACGTGTGATATCCACCACGACTTTATTGTTATTATTGTCGTCGTCGTCGCCGTTATTGTTAGTATTATTATTATTATTACTATTTTTTTTTCGTAACGTCTTTCTCTTATGTCGCGGCCTTTCGGGTAAATAATAATAATATGTATACGCGCACTTCCTACTCGTTTAATGATGCTCGTTGTTATTATTATTATTATTATTTTCATTGTGACTGTCTTTACGCACCTGTACCACGTCGGAAATCACATGCGATATTACAAAGCTCATACATCACTTACACACACGTTTACACAATATGCGTAGGCATAGAGTGATTCATCGAAAAACTGCGACAATGCTTAATTAAATATTACTTGAAATTGTTAATTTTGGAATTTGTAAGACGTATATTTTTGACGTCTTTATATTATTATATTTAAAATTTCAATAACTCCTATTGTTTTTTACCATCGAATGAGTGTCCGATGGAAATGCAAACTTTTTTTCCCACGACAACGACCATTTTTTTGGTTGCTATAAATCGTTTATCGATAATCGGATGATTTGTTTGAAATAGTCAATACAAGTGTTATATTCGAACTAACCTATCTAAGTTATGAGTCAAAATTTAATCATTCATACAATTACAGCGCTGTGGTCGGTCACTATACCTATAAATGAGCCGAAATTTTTGGGTTCGTGGCGCGTGGCTGATGTATAGCTCTTGTAATTTGTAACTGACAACTGTATATAACCATAGTAACAATTAATCGAATAACTTTCTCAGTAGGTACTGGTTGTACTATTGTCACTTTTAGAAAAGGATATAGTGTGAAGGGAGTAAGGTTGAATTTCACTGTAAATTGAACAAGAACTTGCGCACAGTTGCTACGAAAGAGTGGCGAAAATAGATTGTGGAAATAAGTAAAAAAATATGTCACTGTCAAAAAAATATCTTCTTGCGTCCCATAAAATATGTCTTTTCTTTTGTCCATTGAATAGTAAATGTTAGTAATGTTCATTCGTTTATCTAATGCAAATGTAAATAGGTTAGATAACAGATTGTGTTGTAGTAAAAAAAAAAAAAAAAAAATGTTTTCCATTATCTTTATTTCGAGCCCAGTTATTAATTATTGAGAGGAATAAAAAGTGTCAAACGATAGGTATTTTCATCGAGATAAAACGTCCGTATCGACTGTATCTATCACTATGATTTTAGTCTTTAGTCTGAAATTTTTTGTAAAATCGTTAACTGTGATATTGAAAGGAGAATCTCGTATGTTTTTAACATACGAACAAAAGATATTTTAATATTTAAAAACGTAGTTTGAAAATTAATTTTTCACGTAAGTACTTAATTAATTGTTTTATTTATATTATTCTATTTTTAAAACTATTTAAAATGTCGAAATTGGATGATGTATATAATAGTTTATTTTTCTTTTCAAATTGTATATTAGTTTACACACAATCAGAGATTTTTATATCAAAGCTAATACAAAAACAACAAAAAACCGAGTACTATATATATATATATATATATATATAATATATTTAAAACTATGGTATAATTAAAAAACTATTGTTGTACACAAACTTCAAAAACAACTTTCCGGATAAGTCACTATGATTGTATTAGAATGTTTAAGGAACATTGAAAGTCGATGGTCATTACCAAACAGCTTTATGTAATATAATGTGTTACGGATTCAAGAATTTAATAACAATTATTATAAGACCATCGGGGAATTCAAAATTACTTTGATGTCTGTGAACCATGACAGAGAAGTGTTCACAAAACGGGGTTTGGACTAAACGTAGGAATATTATAAATTGCCCGTAGTTAGTTTAATGTATTGTATATTATATAATCGAATTAGACTTCAAACTATATTATAAAAGAAAAACTCACAAAAAAAAAAAAAAAATCTTCAAACGTGGGACCATTAAAGGAAACCACAATAATCATTACTTTCCAGTATATACTATAGTGTTTCATACACTCTGTCGTTTGGCGACTCGAATTGCCAAGTACACGTAAACGCCGTCTTCAATCAGTTCATACAAAACAACCATTTATAAGGGTAGCAGCGATTTGTGGTGTCAAATTCCTTCACTCTAAGTGTTTTTTTTACGAATTGTACTAAATTATTCCCTATCATTAATTTACTCAGCTTAATTTTGAATAACTGTGTATTTTGAATTTAATCTTTGATGATTAATATTTTATTGATTTTCATTTAACAATAGCCTTTTGTTTTGTGTTATTATTATTATTATATTTAATTTGTTATCAATACAATAAATTAACTGCTAAAATTGTTGTCACTATTCAATGACGAAATCTTATGTGTACCATTTATTTCTACACATTTTAAGCGTTACAAAATTAGATTGATACCTGACTTTTAATTCTCGAGTTTCGAATTCACGTTCTCTGTAGAATTATCTCAGTGTTGAAAAATGTCTGTTTTCTAATAATTACTCCAAATTTAATAAGTAAATAGTACTTAATATCGATTCGGGTTACCGAAGTACGAAAAATGTGGCAAAATGAGAATATTTTAATATAATATGTGCAAATTATGGGCCGTCCGCCAAGTATAACAAGGTATTCAAATCAGAATATTTCGAATATTATGTGCATATTATGCCTATGTAGTGGCAATGTAAACCGCATTTTGATCGATACATTATAATTCGTTCGACTCGGTAGCAAAGAAAAAAAAAAACAACAACAACAACAACAACAAGAGAAAATGCGTGAAATTCACAGCCCCGCTCGGAACGTTAAAAAGTTAAGCTGAAAACCGATTGGAAGAGCTAATTATTATTCACGTCATATATCGTCAGGGCCGTTGTATGTGGCGCTTTTTTTCCCTTCTTCTTTCGGCAGCATTACTATAATTATTTCGCACGGATTCCGAAAGCTGGCAGAACACTTTATGACAATATATTATACAATAATGTAATATATTTTCGTGTCCGTCCGCCGTCGGTTTATCTTCGTCGGGTCTTTATAACGACGGAGATACATTACATTAAAGGAGCTACTCATGGCGTCGCATCTACACACACCTTTATGGCTATATTGTGCACACTCGCACACACTCACATCTGCTTAAGTGTATTATATGTGTGTATATTATTACATTAAATACTTTCGTCGTATACGGTTCGTTTAAGCCCTTTATCGCGGTCGTTATTTAATTTCCATTGGATTGTTTCGCTCACCGATGTCGACGACAAATACGATTAAAATAAGCTTGCGTGATCGTACGTCGAAACCTAATGACATTGTTGTCAGTCGAATAATACGAGTCAATTTTTTTATTTATTATTATTGTTATTTAAGAAAAAGAGAATATCTATACAATTTATGCTCATTACACGCGGTAGTTAAATTTACCGGATGAATGTTATTATTAAAATAAAAGAACAAAATAAAATGTGACGAGAAGTGACCCGCTGATCACAGCACTCTTTCTTATAGTATTGTTCGTTGATTTACAGCTTTGTAGTTACAATTTTTTGAATTTTTTTTTTCGTTTTTATAAAGATTTTCTGTCTACACCATACAAAAATATAGTTTAGCTACACTGCAATTAAATAAGCGTTTATTTGTAAAAATATTATATTATACTAATCATTTTTTTCTATTATTGAAAATGTTGTTATATTTTCGAGTTTTCATTTGTACCGATAAAAGAAAACCATTTTATCGACAATGTCATAATATAGACTATAGTGTTTGCTATTGTTCGATATTTTTTCGAGTGGCGGAGCCGCAATGATAAGCACAGGAAATGACATCGACGACAATATAATATAATATAATTGAATAGACGTGCCGATTGCCCGCAAGCGCACCAAACGCAGTAATCTCAATCGGAAATCATAAAAATAACGTCCTGTTTTTAATTTTAAAAAAAATATGGACACCCTAGTATAATAGTATGAGCGTATTTTTCATGTAAACGATTTTATTTTACGTCGTTTTGCGAAAATGCGATAGAACTAACGAAGGGTGCATTATTATTAATAGTAATTTTGTTTTTATCACTTTTCAAAACGATCTCGTCGTCATTAATATTATTCTCGACGCTTCCGAGTTCGCGAAATTATCGTAGAGTAATATACAATCACTTGCTGCAAATCACAATAATATACTATTTATATAGAATAATAAATTATCAAATCGAAATTTATAAGCATCAATAATACGTATATACATATAATATTATCAAATCAACAAAATCTACCGATTATATACCTGGAGCAAAAATGTGATTTTTTGCTGAAGATAATCGCCTGATATGTCGTCATCATTAGTTATTAGTTGTAGCTAGCACTGGAATTCAATTGAAAATAACTCGCAACTAAATATCTATAAATTGTGTTCGTTATCACCATATTTTATAATAGTGAGAATGGATCAATTTTTAACTTTAAGAGTGGTTTGCATTAACGAATTGTAATTGGTAGGAGGTATGGTTAAAAGAAAAAAATTTCCAAGAATTAAAATAATTGGTACGACTAATAAATATTGAAATTATTATTATAAGTCAATCATAAGATATCTTTATTGGAAATAAATTTTGATTCGCCATTTTTACACAGAATCGTCTATTGCATACAATTATTTATCACTGGATTAAAATTAAATTTAACACATCCAATTTACTGACTTACTCAACGTCGTATTACACTCAAAATCTACTACATAGCAGAGCAACTTCCTTGGTCTTTGAATCTTAAATTAAGTAAAATCAGGATAAAAGAGGAACATACCAAGTTTTTTGCAAGGAATTAGTGTTAGGCTTATGTAATAATGAAAAGGCTACAACTTAAAACGATTAAAGATTTGTATTTTACTCTAATTAGAAAGAAAAGTTGTTTATTTTTAGAAGGTTTTGTTTGCCTTTGTTGGGTGATAGAAGAATACGCCTCTCTTAGGTATTTTTAAATAATCCTATCAGATTGAACAAAAAAAAAGTGTATATATTTTCAAAATGCATATTATAACTGAAACTAAATGGGTAGGTCTAAAAAAATTTAATATAATTGTATAATTTATTTTCCATTAAAAAATAAAAAATTCTTGATACTTTTTTTTCACATAACAATATCAAGTAATTGAATAAATAGACACTTCTGGATTACGAAAATTTTTTTAAAGTAAATGCTTGGAATGTATCAGATGCACAGGAACACCATTCCGGTTCATCGCCATGTTATTATATTTTGCTTCCGATCCAGCTCATCATTTTGACTTTTGATTTCATTCAGATTCGTAAAAATATGAGTTATAACTCGTGGGAATATTTAGTAATTGAATAAAAAATAAAAAAAATAAAATAATTATAAATAAGAGGTTTGATTTTTATTTATTATAGTAACACAATATTGAGTGAGGATTGTGACAATAACGATGATGCAAAAAAAAAAAATAATTACATTAACTGATCGACACAATTTAGTAAGTAATATTTTGTTAAACCAAATATTTGCTAATGAAAAAAAATGTCATTTTATTAACATAACCTCCTTTCTCTAAAATTTGGTCGTATTGTATGTATTTTTAAATTTATATGTTATTACATAATTGGTAATGTTGATGGACATTATGTAGTATTAATTTTATAAGCTAAGCTAGGAATAGATTAATCATATTGGCTTTTTTAGTTTTTTTTTATATCGCTAGCACACTCACTTATTGTTCATTGTACTCTAACAGGTTGTGAAATAACAATTTAAGTTCAAAAAGAAAAATATAATATATATATACACATCATATAATAACGAACAATGATCCAAGTTGTTGATTATAATCATTTGACATTTCTGAATAACCTACACGACAACTCAACTATTCAGCATCTGATTGTCTATCAAATATTTATTTGTCAATTTATCGATTTCGAAATAAAATCATTAGTTAACTAGAATTTTGTGTCCTTGGAATTTTCGGAATTTTTCATTAGTTTTCTGACAATTGAGGAAAATTACCAGATAACGACTGCTTTGACGTTAAAACGCGGGATACTTTTACTTAAGGGAAACTTTTTGCATTAGTATCCAACTTCCTAATAATCACAGAGACCAAAACATATTCATCGGTTATTTTAGTATTATAAATAGACTATTTGTGTAGTATATAATATGTATATACCTATTATACATTATTTGTTCAAATGGTTACAGCTTGCTGTGTCTTAGAAAATTTGCATTTTTCAAAATCTGTTACTTGGACATCATAATATTATAATGATTATAAATTGAAAAACTGAACAGAACTCTATGAGATATTTTTTTTTTTTTTTTTGCTGTTGTACAGATGTTTAATAAAACGCTCCAAACCCTAAACCGTCTCCGGACGCTGTAATTAGTAATAATAATTGTTTTCAAATTTTTAATAACCAAATATAACATATACAGACTTACGCATACATTGTAAAATATTACTGACCACGGTCACTGTTCACCTTTTTTATATTGTGCTAAACGTATTTTTTTCTTTTATGTTCAAATAATATATCACGACATTTTTTAAATGCGTTTTCCTTACAAAATACGTTCTGAGACCCGCGTTTTTTTAAAAAGAAACCGTCTCTTTTGAGTGCACAATGTATAAATAAGTATAACTTATAAATATGCATAAAAATTATGTACCGCGCACTAGATTGTGATAACCGAATCACAATCCGGGGAAAGTCGAATTCGAGACGCGGTCTTCCGCAAACATAATACTATATTGTGATATATTTCGATAAAATGATGACGTTATGCGGTCCGTGGTCCGCGGGGAATTGATCTGCTCGCTGGCACTCCATTGCATTCACGATAATGCGCTGTAAGAAGATAATAATATTATTATAGACGATAAAATATTTATCCAATACAAGACCGTTCCTGTGAGTTTCCTGGAAAACGTTTGTGGACGCTACTAAATATACATTTCGAGACGAGTGATTGCCGTTTCACAAGCTTTAACACGGCGCAATACCTTTACTACGAGAACTCACTATTATTATTATTATTATTATTACATAGTATATACCATATGAACACTCGGATAAAATGCTATTAATATAATTGACAAAAAGCGATAAATATGAACTAGGTATTCATTTATTTTTTCTACGTTTTCTATTCTCTCTGCCGCGCGGAGGGTCAAATTAACACACTCTGGTGTAATCCAAAATGCAGTTACGTGGAATGTTTGTTATATAATATTACGTATAAATATATTGCCGCACGTCTGAAATAACTTTATAAACTTTTGAGGTGAAAAGACTAAAAACAAAATAAATAAATAAAATAATATAAATAATTAATTAAATCTCAAATTACAAAATCATTCGATTTATTATACAGTATAACATTAATTCTATAGGTTTTAATCGGCAATTAGCTCTATTGCCTACTTAATATACCACTACATAATCGATCACACTCAAATGCTGTATTATGCTTTTTTGGGAATCACGAGATATTTTGATCTGACAATATAATATTATCTATTCTATATGAACAACATTTATTGTCTTAAAATATGTATTTATTTAAACGTTAAAGATATTAATTTTTGAAATAAAACTTAAAACGCATACGTGATTATAATATTATGACTACGGTTAAATTAGTTACAACGGATAATTATAAAAAAACGCATTTCAAACAACTAGTTTTAGACTAAGCTCATTGTTGAAAAGTATAAGCCACACGAGGGTACGCATTTGGGTGTCTGTGTGTGTTTTCTGGTTAGTTTTTCCTAATACAATTTTCTTGAAAATATTTTTTCACTTTAATGGTAGTAGTAATATAGTTACATATAAAGTTTCTTGGTACGTACAAATTGATTACAGATCTTATTTAATTTAAACTTTAGAAGTTCAGTTTTAATCTTTTCATAATTTTCTTAGCATATAAAAATAAAGTCATCCATAGGGGGTTAAAACAAAAAAATTCAAAATCTTTTTTTATTAATTTCAATCTAACGGCGAAAAAAAAATTAAAAAGCAGATTCTAGTATTTCTATTTAAATTAAGTTACTACAAGATAACATTATAAATTATTGCTTTTTTTCGTGCTGATTTAGTTATCGCGACATAATCGTGAAGAGAATACAACTGTTTTTCCAAAAAAAAAAAAATCTATTTCCAATCACTCGAATCTCTTATCCATGACATAATTATTATATTACTTGAAAGGAGACAACAATAAAACGTCGTCAAATATTCATACAAAATTTTGCGATAAAAGGTCCGGCTGTAGAAAATATATTTACCGCCTTTACTACATCCGAAAACGGTTTGGTAAAGGGTCGTTTTTGCTACTATTTTTGAATCCCAACAATATAGAGGAATTATATTAAACATCATATTCGAGTGCACTCAACCACTCAACATCCGATGCTTGGACAGGTGTTAAGAGTTGCAAAGTCCGACGCATGTAATATAATATAAAACATTTATTGGGAATATACATATAAGGTTAGGTTTTACGTTTTACTCTCGTAAAAAAAAAAAAAAAAACATATTATAATCTTAATATTTTTTTATTTTCGAGTCTTAAATGATTAATAATATTAGTAATACAAACATACGTATAATATATAAATAATTAAATTAAAATTTAAAGCTATGTATAAATTAGTGTTTTACAGTAAATCTTTTAGTTATTTCAAAATAAATTAACATTGTATCGTTGATCTGAAATATTTAGGCGTTTAACTTTCTCTACTAAATATTTAATAATACGTTTTACCGGAAAGGAATCAACTTTGAAATCGTTCGAAATCGACCCTGTGACCACTATTGCGCTGTGCGTGCGCGCGTGGAGCCCCCCCCCCCCTCAACTTTAAGTTACAGACTTCAGACTCATGCAAACTTTTACAATTCATTTGGTATAATTGGCAATGCAATTTTAAAAATTTGAAACTTTTCGCACATTAGCTGTATATAATGTAGGCGGCAACTTATATTATACGTGCATGTTTCATACGGCAAAAGCTGATCGTGAGTTTTAGGATACTGCGCAGTATTGACAGTGGAAAACGGGGTAGTTCCATACGAGAGGCAAAAACCATATGATAAGGTTTTCATAACACTATATGAGTCAATAAACAACAACAACAACAAAATACAAATATATTGACGTCTTTTTCCACAACGTTCGTATTATGTTAATATTGTTATCTATAATAGCAATAAACATTGTTCGTAATAAATTATCGTTCAAACATCCAAAACTAATACAGACGCTAAAATGTTTTCATATTTTGAAGTCAAATATAGACAATAGATATAATTGATATATTTGATATAAATGAAAACTGTTTTAATTTGCCATAACATAATACATGAAATATATTAATAATATTATAGATTAATTAACTGTATTATTTATAAAGGAATATTTTTCTTTTTTCTTTCAATTATGTGGGATAAAACAGTTGGGGTAAAATCGTATTTCATATATATATATATATATATAAAATAACATAATATATTGTTAAATAAATTATAAAATTTATTTTAAAAAGTATATTCATATTATGTTGTTATAATTTATCATATTTTTATGAGATTAAAAAGGTTCCTTTTATAAATATTATGTACTAATTCAGGAAAAAAGTCACATGTTTATTGTTTCATTTTCATTAATTTACGTGCTAACTTAAAGTCACAAAATAATTTTAAAACAGTTTATATAATTTGATTAAATAATTACTAACATTTTTTTTTTTATTTTATTGCAACATTCCTTGAAAGTTTTATGTCTGATATTTTAAAACGTATAGCGACTATTCAGTTATGGCGGCCAAATGTAGACTATTACGTTTTTGTTCTGTAGGTGGACTATCATATTATTAACATGATGTTAATGATATTTTTTTGAATGTATAATTAATATAATTATATAAACTTACAATATTTTAAAGATGATTTTGCCATCATATGTATTTATTTTTTTATTTTAAAATGTCTTATTTTACCCATTTAGAAATTAGTAGTACTGTACTGCCCGGCCTTCCCTAAGGCATTATATCTTAATATTCGTACCAGCATACCGCTACCTAAAATCATAGATGATACTTACTAATATTTCTGATACAGTTATTTCAAATATACATCATTAAAAAAATACGTCTTGTCATGACTATATTATAGAATTAAAACTATTTTTGTCGGTTGTTTTCAAAAAATACCTAAAGTGACGTGCTGATGTCCATTAAAAATAAAATAAAACATTGAGAACCACTGCTCGTTAACTGTTTTTTTATCAGATGCCTTGAACCACGTACTGTATTTTATTTGTCGTATCATTATGGTTATATATATTATTTGTAATATTATATTTACTTCATTAAACGCATGTTACTATTTATTTGAACCTTGAGCTTCTAAAAATCTTTATATTCCTATAATATTTTTGGAATTTACATACGTTTAAAAGCATTAAATTATTAGTAAATGCCAAAAACGTTTTCAAATCAGAATTAACAAGTGTATTTATGTAGTTATCAAGTTAATTGTCGTACAGAATATAATTTGAAAATATCTGCATACAACTGGTATTTAAAAAATTATAGTAAAAAAAATAGCAAACAGATATTAGTATTTTTATAAGTTATATCATTAATTTAGAAATCTCTATAATTTGAGATACTATATATTATCTGAAATACGGGTTATTAATTTTTATTTTCCTATGTTATTTTTCAGTATAATATTAAAAATATTGATAATAATCAACATGTTCTTGGAATTTTCTCAGCTGTCAAAAAAGTATTTGATTCTGTTGATCATGATATTCTTTTAAATAGATTTTATTACCGTAGTATTAGGGGAACTACTCATACTTAAAAGGTAGAGTCCATAGAGTAAAAATTGATAGTACATTCATTGACAAAATCGATATTAATTCCTAAGTGTCACAAGGGACTATTCTAGATTTTATTGATCATATATATATATATTATATATTAATGAGCTTTTCAACCAATATACTCATGGCAAAGTAATTTGTTTTTTCTGATGATACTGTAATTTTATTGAGAAATCATGACTTAAATGAATTATATAAAATAAATGAAGACAGTTTTTGATTGTTAAAACTTGGTTAGACTGGACAATAAATAATAATAATTATAATTATAATTATTTTTTTAATAATTCATTAAAAATAAACATGGATAAAAATGAATATAATTATTTAGAATGAGAAGACATTCACGTATATAATATTATATCAAAATTCTAAATTGTTATTGATGGAATACTAAATATTATATTATTGTGCAATGTATACAAGGTGGACATTGTCCCCCTCCATCTATGGTTCATGTCTTAAAATAATAAAAGCTGACAGTCTATTGTGATCCACCCTGCAGTTTATGTCTTTCTGGTAAATTGATTATAATATAGACACAAGTAGTTGTTAGCTTTCCGATAAAACTCGACATATGCACCCGTCATCACGTCATGATAACTAAAAAACACAAACAGTGCGTTATACTTAATCGACGTTATAGGACAACATAATCTTTAAACTCGACTTCATGGGAAACATTAAAAATTAAATCTTAACATTATAATAATTGCCATACAATATATTACAATGGCATTATAATTATTTTAATTTCCAAGGAAAAATTACTATGGTAACATAAACGCGCAAATTACTTTAACATGTGAATCAAATTATATTTTATTGTAATCTGTATGTACGACGTGATGTTTTTAAGATTTAAATACTATATAAAAATTGATGATTATTATATTAGTTTTTTATCGTAACACCACTCGATCAAATACGACGAATACTTAATAATGTAGTAGAGTTATAAATCGGAAATATTTTTAATATTGTTATAAATGCTTGATAGTATACTAGAACACGATCACCATTTTTTTTTTTTTTCATGTAGCCTATATTATTTAACACACGTCATTTATGCTCGATTTTTTTACGTATTTTTTTTCTTTTAAATCCCGCCGATTACGTTATTGACTATATTAGTTTTTAAAACATTTCGCATATACTTTTTATAACAACCATCAATAGTTATTTGATTAATAAATCATTGTAATATTAGTAAAATACATCGTGTAGTAGTATTTAAATGACCCATTTATGGGTTATTTTCTTATAATTTCAGCAATAGCCAACGGTTCCATTATGTTATAAACAGATAGTGCTTATCAGATGAATTCTGACGTTTGGTTATTCCGTACACCTACATCACATTATGTATCCACATGCCATTTACTAATATTTTAAATCTAAAAAGGTTTCTATTTGATTGATTATCGTGAACTCTTAGCGTTATAAAAATATCTAATTTAATAACTAATTTTTATTGCGCACTCCTGTAGTAAACCGTTTTCTAATAGATTAATGTATTAATTTACGTGATAGATATTATTTTATTTTACTTGAGTAATGGTTTTTTTCATAAATTAACTATACTATGTAGATTTATTGCATATCATTATATAATTAATTTATCAGTAGTTATAAAACAATAATTATATCAGTTGCAAAATAACATAATGACGTTTGTTCTTAAATTTTAAGCATAATATACATACATTTATATTGATAATTTTTTTTCATTTTATACATTCTGTAACTGTATTTATTCTAATTATATAATGAACAAATAATAACATTTTTTTTAAGAAAATGTTTCTTAATTAGTCAACAATAAACGAAATGTAAAATAATGAATAATGACCAAACTATTTATTATAAGGTAATAATTTATAACTAAAAGTATGATATATATTATTATATTATATTCTTTTAAATTATACATACCTAATTTCAATATTCTGTAAAAATACTTATAAATATAATTTTTAGGTATCGTTAAAAGATAATTGCTTTTTAATAATTATATATACTTACATATTTTATTAAATAAATAATATAATTTTCAATAAAAATTTATTAAAACCATAATTTTTAATTATAAATACAACTACAATTATTTTTAAAAATAAGTATAATTATTAATATTATAACCTAATCTAATAATTTGGTCTTAGAATTTATAACATTAGAAAGAAAATATTATGGTTAAAATCATGTAAATTGTCTAATTCTTTTAAAATTTGAAATATAATATTTTATATTATTATAATCTAACCTAATCTTAACCTTGGATTATATGTTTTAATTACTTTTAGGAGGTGATTGAATAAATAGTTTTAATATTTTTAGTATGAGCATTGATTAAATATGCAATATACATTATACACATATACGTACAAATGTATATATAATTAATAGTATAAATTAAAAATTAAAATGTTTAAATTAAATATTTAATTTCTAAACGAATTATAATAAGTAACCTTAGAGTCTGAAAATTACTTTTTCCATAAAATGAATTAGAAACTTAAATCGATTGTCCTTGGCGATTAGGTGAATTTTCATTTATTAGTTCCAATTTCCTTTAGTATTTTATACCAAAACTTTTTTGTTTTTCAACTCTACACGAGTGGCATGCAATTTCCGACAAGTGCTATTTCCGGTTTTTTTTTATACCAACTTTAAATAGCTGTCTTTTCAACAATATTATGAAACTAGTTCAGTTAACGTTATCATTTGATACCTAGCAACTATCTGTATTCAAAAACAAACATAAACATACTGCAATGGTTTATCTTTGATAATTTCACGATGAAACTATTAACATAATTATTGTATCTTCGTGAAGTTTTCTTAATACTATATAGAATAGCAAATAAATAATATTCTAATTATTTAAAACGATAGTTGTTTACTTGGAAAATGTAATAATGTATTAGTGTATTACAAGATTATTAGCTATTATTTCTAAAATAACTAAAAACTGAATACAAACGTATAGTGTACTTGTTTGTAAACTTTCCTATTTAAAAATTATACAAATAGCATTCATATTCAAACCAGGCTTTATTATGAAGATTTTTTTCAATTATACAAACAATAAATTGATATTATAGTGACTTTAGGGGTTTTTAGCCACAACCTCACCCCCCTCCCACCGCTCATAAAAAAAAGGTATCTATACGAAACTATATCTTTGAATTAATTATTTAAAGTGCGTACTATTCTAAATAGTAAACTATACTCTATTTTTATTTCTAAGTTATGACTTGTCCCCATAGATTTTAAATAAGCTACCTGATGAGTTATACTTTTACCTACTATTACTAAAACAGCCTATACTTGATAGAATATTGAATACAAATTTTAATACACAAAACCAACATTTTATTTTTATTTTAGAGGTTGGCTTGTTTTTTACAATCGTTATATCATTATATCATATAGGTATAATACAATAAATTTACTTCTTAATATTTTATACAATAAAATATTAAGTATACATTTTTAATTTTATAAACTTGCACAATTAGTGCCCTATTACACCTTACAATAAAGCCTGATATAAATATTAGCACTTATCCATCAGTATTTTCTACATAAACGATTAACGAAACCGTCACTATTCATTAATACAATATCAATATTTTTAAAATAAATTATATTTGTTCTGAGAATATTTTTGAACATAATAAAACAATGCGATTATCTCATTCACGCGAAGTGTTATCAAATGCAATTATTGATCATATTACTTTTATTACTAATAATAAATAATAATAACATTTTGCTCGGATTCTAAAACAATTTAATAATTTCATTTACGCTTAAAAAATATATTAAATAAAGTATTTTAAGAAATTGAACGGCATAATCGCAAAAAAAAAAATTGTTCCAATAATGGTTTTCAATATTTTTATTATTATTATACAATCATACTTTTTTTTCTATATATTTTAATATAATAGTTTTAGTATAGCATAGATATTTTATTGTACATACTTGTACATTATTGTTACATATAGTTGTACAGTTACGACTTTCGGTTATTTTTATTATAGTACCAATATAAATAAGTCATCAGGTCAAATATTGCAGCAAGAAAATAAAGTCCAGCGCTTACAGCTATAGCTGTGTGAACCTAACCAAATGGAAAAAAGAAAAGATTTGTGCTTTGCGTTTGAAAAATACTATGTACATATTGTAGCTTGTTACGAGGGTAAAGTACAAAATATTGCGTTACAAAAATGCCTTGGGTTATTACGTTAAAATACACAACATTTCACTTTTGTACAATAGAAAGACTACGGTAAAAAAATAACTCTCCATTTATTATACATGCCGTTTAATTTGGGTATTAAACGTCGTACAAAAGACGTAAAACGATTTTCGTATAAATATGTAGTAGATAATAATATGTGAACAAATAATAATAATAATACTATACAGTTTATAGACATTGTATATTATAAAAACGACGGACATTGGGGTTTTTAATTTATTATAGGGTTGAAATTATTAGACACTCGTTTCAACTAGACTGATTTCACGTGTATCAATTCATAGTACTAATTATCGAAACAATCAAACGCAATGATAAATCACCGTATTTTCATCAATAATATTCTGGTATGAGAGAAAATCAGTATACTGGTAATTATAATGTTTATATTTATTCATATTTTTTAGTTTTAAGTTACTCGTAAGGTAGGTACAACAGCAAAAATTAAACAATTCGCACGTCCCTCGTTATCTATGTTTAGATACATCATAAATCATAACTCGTTTTAAACTTTTAATAATGTGACCGTTTTTTTATACAACATTTTAAATTAACATAATAATAAAACGTATTCTATGCTCATAAAAAATTGTGCTACTCAGTTTTCATAATGCGTAAATATCATATCTCACCAAAACTTTTTACAGTAATATAATATATTTTAATGTTATAAAGAATTATTATAGTGTCCATCGTTTATATTATCGAATTGTCTACATCGGGCACCGTATCATTTATTCTGTGACTTTTGAATGTTACATTAGATAGCGGCACTGCGCAAGCTAATCAGCGGAATGTTATAACATTTGATGAAATGGTCGTAAACACACCAATAATAATAATAATAATAATAATAATAATAATATGCAAACGATTAACAGTGAACAATAAAAACGGTATTACCATATTATTTATCATCATACTCCGCGAGCAAAGAACATTAAAAAAATGTGAATCAAATTACTAAGTACCCTCTCTTCTAGCCACACATCACACAACCAACAGTATAATGGAAAATAAATCAAAATGATTTTCTTCACCAAATTGCTTTCTGCAACTATCTGCAGGAAATGAACAAAATTCTTTAAGGGAAAATAGACATTTCGATTTTCCACTAGCGTCTTGGGCTAATTTAATTCCTATATGATGTTCAGATAGATGTGTATTACAAATTACAATTTAGGATTTACTTACATTTATGTAATTACCTAATCATCTTTTTAGTACCCCCTTTCACCATTCATAAATTTATGTGTATATTTTTAAAAAAATTAAGTAAAAAATTAAAACTTAAGACGCATGGCAATTAAATGATTGAAAATATTTTATTTCATTGTAAACAGTGCTTGCACGTGATTGATAATATCGAATGAATCTTGCATAATATTGTTCTATATAATAACTTTGGTAGTTCATATTATATATACCAACTAAATTTCATGTTTGATATTTTAAAACAATACATAAATAGTCTTTGTATAATAGCTTTTAGGTAACTCGGATTGTGAGAAACTATATGACAGACAATAAATCACAATGTTGGAATAATCATTAGTTTACAGCTGAGTGCGACACCTCGTGGCTCATATTAAGCGTAGGTACTTTTGTTTGATTATTATTTGGTAGTTTAAAATCTAAATTCTAGTATTGTTTTTTTTTTCCCCGAAAACTAAAGAACCGCAAACCTCAAAACGTTAGATAATGATGGACGACGAAGTATACATTCAAAAAAATCAATAATTTATTTATTTGTTATCATTTTGAACATAAAACAAAAATGTGTTTCACTAAAAACTAGTGTATAATTCATGATATTAAATAAAACAAGACATTTTTCATTGTATTTGCATTTTCAAAACTGTTAAAAAAAAAAAAATGTTTAAATATCACAATTAAAAGTAGAATCATATGAAAATGTCGATACTTAAATGTTCCGTAAGAATTTCAATAAATACAAAATTTAATTGATTTTATAAACTTAGTAACATACTTGTTTGTCTTTAAAAAAGTTTCATTTAAATTAGAGATGTATGAATAGAAAAACTACTTATACCTATTAATTAATAGTTACCCATAGATATAAGTTTTTTTAAATTGTATCAACTATTAATTAATTTTTTGGTCACACGTTAATTATATACTAGTATAAATTATTATATATTATAGATTTTTAATAGAACGAGAATGTCATAATTTTAGGATAGTGTATTTTTATTTTTAGTTTGTTAGTTATTGATATTTGGCCACTTTATTAAGTTCAAAAAGGTAATAAGATTGCTTCAAAAGTTTTTTGTAATAACTCTTTAGAAGATTAGTAATTGCATTTTCATAATACATGGCAAAAATATTATATTATGTAAAATTTTACCATATCATAGAATATAGTAATATACAATCAATTAGCACATAATGTAAAATTAATAAATGTGAGATTTTAATTTAACTTGAATCTAATGGAAAAAATTGAAACTTATTTATGTATTTATATTAAAATATTTGTAATTATTCAATTTAGATAAATTTATCTTTTGTCACGTGCAAAATTAATCCTCATAATGAAAATGCATACATTCTATATAGCATTATTGTAGATTAAATATACAAACAGTCTTTAGAGTATGGTTATTTTAATGGCCGTACGAATAAATAAAATAAATTGTATTGGTGACGACAGTCTTAGATTTGTATAATAAGCTCTGGCTGCACTGTCATCCTAAGTTTTAGGAAAAACTGCCAACAATTTATTATTGTTTTGAAGTATGTTGTTATTTTGTTATAAATCAGAACATTTTAATCCAATAGATTTGAAATGTCGACTGTGGATATTTTACTAAAATTTATGAATATCTACTTTAAAAGTATTGTTTTAGATTCTGAGCAGAGCGATGGATGTATTGATTTTACAATGGCGTGTGTGTGCTTTTTCATCATACTTTGGAACATTAAAAATGCTTCAACTACCAACTTTGGGGGAGATTTCTGGTTGCAAATTGGGTTTAGTTGATTCTTTGAAGCACTTCTTTTAAAAATTTTTAATTTTTAACTTTTAAAATCGTGTTTCTTTTAAGAAGTTTAAAATAAATAAAAAAAAATATAACAATATACAAGCATAATTATTTTTCATAGAAACTTAAAGTTCTATTAGTGACAAAACCTATATTTTAACAATGATCAGCGATGCTAATTATTTTGTTTTAATTTAAAAACAATTTTTATGAGGACTTATAGTTTTACATATATTTTTATGATTTCTACTTTACCTACACAATAATATTTGTAAAGTATAATGCATATAGATTAATTATTTATGGATAATATCTTTGTATAGTTTTATACCATGTACCTATTCACATTGATAAACGGTATGGTAGTATTGACTCAAAAGTTAATAACAATGTCATAATATGGTATAATTATTGTACAATTACATATTATTATGATAATTAAATACTAATATATAATTTATATAATGTTTTCGGAAAAATGTAAATCAACCTACAGTAATTCTAATAGTAAAATTAATAACTTAATTCGAAATTCAAAAAACCATACCATGAAATGTACATAGTGATGTAAGCTGAAAGAAAGACGGTCTCTACTCAGATTCGTTTTTTTATGTACAAGTTTACAATGAAATATCATTGAATTCAAATTTAACACATTCATTAAAGTGATCCAATCGACACCTACAGAAATGGAAACCACTTTTCACTTTTTTTTTTTTTTAATTTAAAACAATTTCTAAAAAACGTAAGTTTATTAGTAAATAATTAATATTAGTTATTAGTTTATTACAATTAAGTTACGCGTTGTTCTAATCACACATTTTATATTTAATTGTATTATGATAAGTAGTAAATATTTGAGTTTTAAAAAAAATTATGATGATCCTTTTTTAGCCTTTAGATACTATTCATTTTTGCTCTACTAAGAATGGCTTATTAAATGTAATACAATTATAAGAATTTTGAGTTTTAGAATTATAGAGATAATAATTAATTAAACCTACATTTATCAATTAAAAAAAAATGTTTATTCTTTTTTTTTTATTATGATTTAATTTGCTTTTTTATCTCGCAAATTATAATATTTCTTAAATCAAAAGTATAATGTTCACATATCATTCATAGTTCATCTAACAAATAAAATAATTTTTAATTGTTTTTAGAGTCAATTATAATATATAGGTATTAAAAATTAAAATAGTACTTATCAATTTCAAATAAATATGATTTTTTGTTCAATCGATTATTTTTATTCATAGGTTGAGTTTGGTTTTATATAAATATATACCTATTGATTTGTTCAACATTCAAAATACAACAATAACTTTGAAGTTCAATCGACCTTGTATCATTAATAACTCTGATTTTATGTCAACCAATTAAAATCACAGTAAACTACGCTAGGGACGGAGAATTGGCTCAATGTCCCAGATACAATAAAATATAAATTGTACCTTTGGGATTTAGTTTGTTACACGCATGGAAAATATATATGGAATTATTTATAACTAATGGATTGTAAAATTATAAGAGTAAGCACTGCACCTATACATATTTTAAATTCTTTTTTATTAATTAATTTATTTTACCATATTTCGTGACTATATCTAAAAGGTGGTATTAAATTATTATATTTTTAAAACAGATATATCAGTACCAAACTGATATATACACATAAACAGTATTATAAATAATACATAATAATATACAAATTAAACATTTTAATATACCTGTTGATACAAAATATCTTACATTTCAAATTTTCAAATTAATGTAATTTATTTTTCTGCAATTATGTTATTGTATTGCTTCTAAAAACAATAGTTAATACATTATGTATATTATTTAATCATTAATATTAAAAGGGATATTTTAACTTTAAAATTATACAAAATTAAATTAATTAAATAGAAATAAGTTATCAAAATCGTTTAACAAAACATAACTGTTTATGACGACACGCACATTTTTAGATTAGGAACGGTTAAATAATTTATTTAATTAAATAATTTATTAATTTAGTACCATGATTCGTTTATTAAATAATTAATACCAATTTTAAAATGTTCCCATCATACTTTAAAGTTTTTATCATGTAATATAAAACGCAATGTTATAACTTATGAGATATAACATAAAATCTAAAAAAATTGATTAAACACCTAAAACAAATGAGTGTAACGTAAAATTAAATTAAAAACACGGCCTCGGTGGTGGAAACGCGGAAGTAGTAAGGTAAAAACAAAATACAGTATATACATAAACATTGGACATTTAGACACACAAATCTAGACTTGAGTAATTAGGTCGAATGCAATTTTAAAGGATACGGGTTTTTGCTTGTCGTTACTTTTTATAATAGCTACGCCGTGAAAATATTAGTGTTTTAAAAAATATATGACTTATATTTGTTTAAATTAAATGAAATATATTAAGCAAATAAAGTTTAAAGCTTAAATAATTTATAAAATTAACATTCAATTCTCAGCTCTTGCCAAAAACTAAGTTGCGATAATATACAATACAATTGTTATAGTAGCGGACATTAAAAAGTCACCAAATTTTTGTACAAATAACTATTATAAACATACACAAATTAACAGAATTCATCTAAAGCGTAATATACATATATATTTTTTTTCGTAATGAATTAATAAATTCCAGAATTGGTCATTATATGTAAAAATAGCGATACAAAGTTCATGTAGATACATTGCTGTACACACAAGTAATAAGTTTATGTTATTATGCCATTATAATAACATTAAAAGTTATTTTTTACACTCTGTTTACATGCATTAAATTTTGCTAACGAGACTAATTCAAACATTAAACAGAATATTGCATACACAATAATATTATTCAGAGGCCCCTTTTGGGGTGTCGCAGGGTATGGTACTTTGATGGCACTATATTTCTATATCAGTATATTACCCAAAATACATATTGGCTTTTCTTCATTTTATATTGGCTCCAATACAGCTAAAATAAAAGTAAGTAATTAATTCAATTAGTTGATAAATAGTAAACGTTTTGTAAATTATTTAGTAATTATAGAATTACACATTTTTTGTGGAAATAGTACCTTTTGAATGTATACAAAAAATTAACATCTCGACAACTGTAATAATTGATCAGTGGAAGGTTGACAAGCAAAACAAATGGTTTCTGTAAATTGATTTTATATCCATTTTAAAAATCAGAATGACAACGTGAATTTTATAGTGGCTTTTGTAAACTAATGGTTAGACAGTTTAATATACCTTAACACTTAATAGATTTATTTTAAAACTGAAATAGAACCCCCAATAATTGTTACGCAAATTATGTTTTGTTTAAAGATTTCAACATCCAAACTCTAATTATGATACATAGTGATAAAAATATAGTATACCTACCATTTACCGAAAATATGATATTATGTACCACAAAGATTATTTAACTAGAATTTAATGATTAAGAGTAAGTTGTTTATAATATTAATGCAATGTTAAAAATATAGGTATTTCCAGTAAAGCTCACCCTCGCTTGACCTTTGGTACAACACGTATCGCATTTTAAGTTAAAAATCAGTAACAAATTTATGTTTTAAAATACCTATCGATGTAAAAATCAATCATCACAGTAAACATTGCCAACTAAAAACTAATGACCCAGTTTGCAGTTTTTAATCTACTTATAAAATACATATAACAAAATAAAATACGTTAGCATTTTTTTTTTATTGTATAAAATTGTAAAATCACAAGTTATACGCACCTACCTGGTTACATATATAATATTTATACATATTTTTTCTCTCTGAATTGCTTTCTTATAAATAATTTAATATAAAGCCCTACAGACAATAATCCAGAATTGTGTGGAACAAAAAAAAAAAAAATACTTAAACATGAAATTTCTTACGTTTTTAGATATTCATCGAGTAAAGTACTTTGAAATGCCTAGTCACCATACTTCTTATATACACGCTTTGAAGTAAGTTACTAAAGTAAATATCTTATGCGTTTTGTATGGATTTTTGAGATTTATGAACAATAGAACTATTGTCTCGTGTGACTCTTGACCACTAAAACAAAAAGTTGTAGTTCTGAAGTTGTTAGAAAAATATGTATTAATATACACTGCTTATAACATTTTAAAAATATAATAAAAATAATTAAATATATATATAATTATATTTATATACGTAAAATTCTTATAATTTGACAGTTATGAAAATTTACATAGAAATTATATCATAAAATATAATTACCTTTACCTGTTTTACTTTTTTGGTAGCCCGAGACCACAAAAATTATAAATACAAATTTAAAATTATTTTTACGATGTTTAGGAAATATTTTCATAAAAAAATGAATCAAATTACAAGTATCAGCCTTCATACAGAATATTACCAATTTTCTACTGAATAAGAAGTGTAATTACTACTGGTTGTCTTCAAATGACAATAATATGTGTGATGTATTAAGTAGGCGTATAGCCCAATTTAAATTGACTGGTATTGAATTTTACAATAAATTGTCTGTTAACTGTCAATATTTTGAGAAAAGTGATATAAAATTGTATTACTATATTGTCTATTACTAAGATTTTTTTTTTAAAACAATCTAATTAAACTTATGTTTCATATTAAATCTTACAGCCTTACAGGTTTTATTAATTTATATGAATATTTACATAATATTTAAATGGTAAATATTTAAATAATAATTAATTTAATCACAAATATTTTGTTTTTATACTTCAATAAATATATTTAAAAATAAATTGGCAGGGAATAAGTCAACACAGCTCAATTTATAAATGTATTATTTATTGAGCATTTAAATGTAGAATTAACAATTAATCTTAATATTTTTATTCTTTAACAAGTCATTAATTTATAAAATAATATTCAATATAAGATTACTATAATTGTTTGAGTATTTTAAATTAACCAAGACGTTTGTACAAAATTAATTAAGATAACGTGTCTATATATATTATAGTGATATCTAACATGATGTATAAGCCAATCGCATGTTAATTTTTGTACAGAAATAAAATTACAACTATAGTATTATGAATAACTACACAGTATACCATTAATGTAAAATGTTCAAATGTATTATAAATCAATTATATAAGTCTGCATACTAAAAGAATCTTTCAGCAATTACCTCAAAACAATTCGAATTCTATTAATGTAAGGAAATATTAAATAAAAAACGTCGTGCACTTGTGGAATTGATAAAATTAAAAAAATAACCCATGTATAAATGGTTGTAAAAATAAATTTCTATATCAATTCTCTTTTACAGTTAGTAATTTTTTCAATTATATACCAACAAATTAAATATTTTGTGGATTTATTGAAATAATAAAATAGCAAAGCTTGAGTCTAAAATATAGAAATTTTACTCTTAATGTATAGTATACAAATTTATATACCTACGTATATATTTTTAGATTTTTCTATGTAACGATGAAAGTATTGGGTATTGGTTGTTTAATGTATTAGTATTTTTTTTTGTGTGGGTGTGTCTTAAAACAATTTTTATGAGTAGACTGGAGATAGGGTCGAGTAAAAACATTCCAATTTATTATTTTCTAAATATTCAGAAAAATAAAAATAAAATACGGAGAATTGAAATATTTACGTAACATTAGTTTTTGAAATTAATATTGATTTTTTTTATTTAAGCATAGTATATTTCAAGATAATTTACTTTTATGTGCTATTTTAAGGTATAAGATATTTTATAACTTTTTGAGTTATTTGTAGAAATTTGAAATGATTTTGTAGATTTAAAACTTCATGCTTAAAACTATAAGACATAATACCTCTTAAATTGTTCTTTTTGGAATAAAAAAAAAACGTTTATCTTGAAATAAGCTTTATTTTTTATAAGCGTTTACAAATATTGATGAAATTTAATATTCATACATATAATTACTTAATTATACTATTTTATACAAACAAAATTTTTATTATGTTGTAATTAAAAATTTTAAAAATGTATTAAATATAAAAACTTAAAATAATCCATCAATAGATATTATTTGTATTGAATATAGTTAAACTTTCAAAATATTTAAATTAATTTTTAGCTATTTATAAAAAAAAAATAAAATTTTTAATTTTTTTTGTTGTTAGATGTTCTTTGTCACTTATAAATTGTTCTGGCAGCAATGTCACAATAGTAACAAAGCGATGGTTTGGTTTCTTCATAGGTACTCGTATGGATAATGGGATTACCCATCAAGCTTTTATAGCTACTATTTTATAGTCATTAGTCGTTCAGACACGGTGAGTAAGCTTTTTATTTTTTTTTTCATAGTTTACACGTAACTCATAATTTGTACACTATGCCATTAGTACTGTTTCATAATGTCAGAAAAAAAGATCGAATTTATTTTCGATTACTATCTTATTGAAAACAATAAATACCAATTTCAAATTATTCACCTTAATGTATGAAATTAGATAGACTGAACAAAATGATAATACAAATGAAAAATATTGTTTTTATTTTAAGATTTAAATGATAATTGTTTTCCAATTCATTTTTAACATTTTACTACTACAGTAATAATGAGTAATAATCTATATCAACAGGAGAATACTTACTTATTCTTTTAAACCTTATCTCGTATACGTCAATATTTTTATAATCCAGTTACCAGTATTAACAACGAAGTACACTCAAACCAACTATACAGCAAAGTGAATTAAACCGGCAATATTTTCATTTAAAATATTCATAACTCTTTTACATGAAAATATTTGTTTAGACTTCAAACAACATTATGAAACCGAATAAAACGAATCAAATACCACCTACAAATACTATAGGTTAAGAGATCGTAGACGTAAACTCCGAAGTACTAACCATTTTAAACTAATTAAAATGTTTTCCGTTATATACATAATATAATATTATTAATATTTTAAAACCATTTAGACACGCATAGCGTTAATTAATATACATATACATGAATATATTAATACATGAATCATCATAATATTAACACAATTTTTATCTCGGAATAACACGTATAATTATCATAATAATAGTCAATTTTATTTTAATACGATTAGAATTGACCATAACACGATAAGACATAAATAAATGGATAAATGATAATAAATGGCCAATTTCAGCTTATATAACGGTGTAATGTTGTTTAAAAACTACATAAATATGTTTAACTGTAAAAGCTATATTTTTTTAGTCATAATTTATCATGACCGTAATTGCATTGTTCTCGACCAAAATATTGTATTCTTAGAATAAATGTTTAATTTATTATTCCTAATAAGGTTAAGGAAACTCCCTATGTTGATAAAACAATAAATTATGTATATTAAATAGGATATTTAATAAACACCAACTTAAAATTCCCAGGAATAACATATAAAAGAAAAAATAATTTTACCTACTATAACCCGCAAGAATTTATTTATTATAGAGTGCAAAATAAATGAGCTGACGGCTTGCACTAACTTAGTTTTTAACCTAACTAAGTTAATTACGCCCAAGGTTTGTCGTATAAATTGATAAAAATATTTAATATAAGACAAAAGTATTTTCTCCCCTTCTGGTAAAATAATAATTTTTATACATGATTTATAAAATCAATTACTGCACCGTGACCGTTTTCTACCGTTAATGAGGCGTTTACTGAAGAAAACGTTTTCAGGGTGGAAAAATATTATACCTACAAACTTCCGGGTATTATTAATCGAGCAGTTACCGACAACTACCGACGCTACAGCGCGGCGGTGGTATTGCATTTTTAATTTACGTACATAATATACGTATATATATTCACGTGACGAATAGCACACCATTTGCGCGCAAATGTAGGGTAAGCCGTAGGTATATATATATATATAATTTTTTCGGACTAGGAGAGATTCATTTTTGGAGCAGTTTAAAAACGAAACTGTGAGTTTTGTTCACCCCACTTCCGCCGCAGGTGAACGTGTCTGGATTTTACCCCCTCTGTTTCAATTGTAGCGAGGTATACCTTTATAGTTTTCGCGTTCTTATATAGATACAAGCTGCATATAGTGACTACAAATACTAAACTCCTTCAACCGTAGGACGATATAGATGCAACCACCCCAACCCCCTATTAATATTTTGTAATATGCACAGGTGAGTAAGCGAATGACAGCGCGGGGCCACAAGCGTCGAGGTAAAATCGTCGTTTTTTGGTTAGTAGATGGCAATGGATGACGACGGGGTTGGTGGCGGTGGTTTTCGATTTCTCGGCTTCGGGCGGGTGTGATAAAAATAAGAAAAAAAGATAAGGTTAATATTATTCATGAGATATACAAATACAGTATAATATAATTTACATAAATATTTATAAATATAATTAGCAAATCTCACATGGCCGAGTAAGCTCCTCTCCGGAGGGCGAGGAGAATATTATGATATCGAGCAACGGCAGATATCGACCGGGCCGCGTATCCACCCGTCGTCGTCGTAGTCGTTGCCGCCGCCGCCGCCGCCGCCGCCGCCACCGTGGCTGCCACCAGTGGCGACTGGCTGAGGTGGTGGCGCGACGTTGCCAAAGAGGCGAACACATCGCGAGCCCGTGACGAGAGGGCTTAGCTTTGAAGGGATGTTACGACAACTCGCAATCTGGCTAAATTGTTCATTGTGTGCCACCGCCGCCACGATGAATGGAGGGGAGGGGCAATATTATGTACATACATATATATATATCCGTCCCTTATGTTGTGTATTATGTGAGTAATTATACAGGGTGATAGTTTTACGGCAGACCTCTGTGCATCCGAAATCCCTTACCCGAATCGTTTTAACAACTCTAATCTAACTCGATGGTCATCATAATACAGTGAGCATATTATAATATGCTTAGAAGCTAGACCGAACGTCGTTTAAATGTCAACACTATAGCGGTCAGGTCGGACCTGGCGGCGGTTAACGTCCTCCCGGCGTTCGAGTGGTCTGCGATACAATTATTATCGCTCTATTTAATACAGGATGACTTAAAAAGCATACACGTATACCCGTGTTATTCTTTAGTCGCGCGTTTGTTCAAATTCTGAACTTTTCGGGTTTGTTTCGAGCATATTATAGTATCTACTTGAATCAGTGTTATTTATTTATAAATAATACTTGACGTGTTCTAAGGTTGACATATATAGTTTATGGCGAAAAAAAATATTTAGCAGGTTAACGTTTGAACAAAAAAAAAAGTCTGTTTCGCTACGAGCGACACTCGTTTGACGTCATCGTAAAAATAAATCAAAACGTGTAAGTTTAGAATTAATAATAATAATAAATAAGTCTTTGTACGGGTAGAACCCCGATGAACACGATAATAATACCAATAACCGGGTTAAATACAAGAATGTCGCGAAGGGAGCACGGACGTGTAGTGTTTGGCGAATCACCCTGTTTATATATTATTATTTATATTGTTGTATGAATTGCGCTGACCGTTCGCACACGATGTGGGAGATACTCACGCGGATTACACCGCAGTCGCAGCACGCAAGGCGTATATACGAGAATTTATATACATATAATATTTTGCGTAAGCCGCAGACTCGCGACGATTTGACGTCGTCCGCGATGATCGTTCGAAATAATAAGTCGCGTAATGTATGATTACATAATATTTTGTTATTTTTCGCACGTCTTCAGATCATATTATGCGCCGCTGCTCGTCCGCACCGACCGCAGTTGTAATAATGCAGGCGCGCCGCCGCGAAACGAATGACGTGAAAGAGCAGGCCGCCCTCCGCATATAATATTGCACCGGTTATTTGTACGCGATGCGTTCGCGTATCATCGCGTGATGAGCGTTTTGTGTGTGGGGAAAAAAACATTTTCAAAAGCGCGTAAATATTTACCGAGAAAATTACTGTACGTTTGCAGGAGGTGTATAATGATAAGCTGATAACTTTTAAACGATTCCCCCGTGTGTGGGTTTGATGTAAAACAAAAAACAGAACAAGCGTATAAAAACACCCACACTGTTTTCGAGCTTAATTAATATCAATTATTGTTTTTCGTGTACACAATTGAAGGTGTCCTTTAAAATTGGATTTAAAAATTATGACAACAGAAATAAACATAACGCGCGTATTCATAAATTATATAATAATAATACGAGTGACAACCGCTAAACAATATTTTTGTAGCGCACGTTTTGTGCGCGTAAATGCTTAAAGTACGTGGGTACCTGCGGGTTATAATAATTTCACACAGCGGACAACATACGTAGAACATTAAAAAAAAAAAAGAAAGATTTTTTCGACACACGAAAATTTGATATAACGATAATCTTCTACTCGTTTTTATTTTATGTAGGTAACAATAAATAATTGGGTAATTTAAAAACGTCAATTTAATTTTTTACGCTACATTGGATTGTGTATTATCTCCGTCATCATCATTGGCATTTACTACTCTTATTTAAGTCTTTGCCACTATCACTACATTCCTCCATCAATCTCGATCTTGAACGATTTCCTTCCATTCTCGCACTCTCAGATGTCAGACCCTTAAGATTCTCTTCTACTACATATAGCTACTCCTTCTTCGGTGCGTCACGAGGTCTTTTTTCTTCTCGCCTCTAGCGATTCCATTCCTTAACTACTATTGGATCGTTTCTTCTACAATTTTTCTGCAACTATTTGAAATATATTTCATAGTCTTTTAATCTTATTTGTCTTGTTCCTTTCCATCTTATCTCTTGCTGTGCTGCTACTTTAACTGCATATTCTCTTAATACATCCAATAGATTCTGATAAGAACCAGTCTTGTGAAAGCTCTATAAATTCCTAATCACGATCTTAAAATCAAACTTCCTATTTCCATTTTTAAAAGTCTCTCTATGTCCGAATCATATATTATTATAATGGTAACGTAATGATAGGTTTTTCTTAAGGTTGTCAACTCTGTGCTAAACTCCAAACCTCAGACCACGTCGACTACTCAAGGTCGTAGAGCTATTGCAATGTATACTGTGTACATTAAGCGGTGGGCGCGCTACCCTCCTTACGCCTTAGCATGGGACCCCCGGGTTCGCTAAACTATAGTAACGTTGAGCGTTCCCCTAAATCTTTTTCTCATTATTTTAATTCGTATGAAAATAAATAGTTTGACCGTTTAAAAAAGTTGATTTTATTGTTTACACTACATTGAATTGTGAATCCCTCTATTATAATGTTTTTTTATTCCATCAACAATAAAATTACACTTTAGTTTTATTTTGAACTCGCCATGAATATTATCGTATCGTTTTGACTTTTAACCCGACATGCATTAAACACCATTTCGAATGAATAACTGGTAAAAGTAAATACCGAAAAAAAAGCGTTACACTCCAGGAAAGGTCACGTTCAAAGCGATAATAACAATATTAACGCATATATAGGTACATTAATCACAATAATTTATGTTATGTAGAATCGTTCACCATCCCCGTTGACCATTTCATACGTTCGTTTATAAATTACTTTACAGCAAACATTAAAATCGGTGCCAACTTTTATGTCCAGCAAAGCTTATCGTTTTCTCCCCGCTCAATTAAACAGCGTTAAATATTATTAAACGTATACGAATACAAATGAGATAATAATAAATAATATTCAAATTTTATTGCGTAAAAACTATAGTTTAATTCTTAGAAAAAAATGTGTTATCTAATTATTATTGTTATGAGTTATGATAAAATAGTTCAAAAACAATTAAGTCATTTTTCTGTATGGCTCATTATTTTTGATTCGAGTGGAGCAATAACCTTTTATTTTACATTTTAAAATTATATGTTCCTTTTTTCATTATGTTACATATCTAAACATATATTTACTTGGAATGATTGCCTCAGAACTTTCAGAATAAATTGTTGGTGAGATGGACTCGAAAGTTGTCTAACGAATAATATTTATACAGAGTTATTTTTGCAATTTTGCAGTAGTTTTCTCCAAAAATGTCGTAAAACTATTGGAAATATCTGGCAATTATAGATATTTTAAATTAGCGAAACGGCTATATGCAGACGTAGAAAGTCGCTTTGTTCAACAATGTTGTTTTATGGATTTCCATAAATTTTAATAAAAGTTGAATTGCCATATATTTTATTTAATAACACAGTATTCGATTTTCAGAGATTATAAATTAAAATATTGCACGAAACACAAACGAAAAATTAACGATCTAAAGAAATTATTTTATAACTATTTAAATCGAGTTTATCGGAATATAATATTGGTTCTAGAAGTGTATTTTTGAACAAGTTAATAGATAAAAATTCTAAATCTCAATTCGCAACTGCAAAACTCACTATACAAAGGGTTTAACACTGATCGTGTTTTAGCACTGATATTTAATGGTCGAATAAAAAATAATTTGCAACGTACAATTGATACAACTTTTGTACCGCTGTATAAATGCTATAAATTATGTGCACCTAAATAATTGTGCACCGGATATGCACACCAGTCAAACAAATTAGTCACTGTAAACTGCGCACGGCTATACGACTACAGCTATGTGAATCGTATGCCGCGCCCGCTTTTCCCGTGAGATTTAAAATAATATTTTACAAACCGTTTAGTGCTGTTAAACTTTTCATTTGACTTTTCTTCGTACACTCTATACAGACGACGACGACATTATTTTACGGTCACACAGATTATATGATTATACGTTCAGCGTTAGTGGATCATAATTTTATAATGTTGTCCGAAACTTACACATATTAAATTCATATAGAGCAGCGGTCCTCACTAAGATTTTAGAAAGGGTCAAATGTAATTTTTTTAAACTACTTGCGGGCCGCATACATTTTTAATGATAATAATAAAAAATATGAAAATGTACAATTATTTAAATTTAGTGGAGAATAATAAAATAAGAGGATATTTTGTTTGGAAAGGGTAATTGTAGGAAAAAGTTCACTAATGACACATCAGTTTATAGAATTTTGGATTTTAGTATGTACAATTTAATTTTAGTGCGGGCCACGCTAAATTTATTAAAGTGCCACATGCGGCCCGCGGGCCGCGAAGCGGTGATCGCTGATACAGAGGGACAGAGGGTATTGCATCAGCCATCAGCGTGGTTTTTAATAGCACCGTTGATAAAAAATTATTTTTATTAATTATAAATCAATGGTATTGTGATAATAAAACCATTTGAAGGGCGCATTTTCGAAATTCACACTGAATCGATAACACCTACTATAGTAGCGCAGGCAAGATGATGAATGCTAAACATTTGAATCATATTTGCAGGTAATTATTGTGTTTTGCCTAAAATATTTAACTGAATCGAGTAAATTATGAATCAATTTTGTTGTTATATTATATAAAAACTATCTATATGGAACAAATTATTTTGAAAATCCCACTTATAACGATTGTTTGCCATTAGAAATTAAAAATAATATTTGTTCAACCCTTACGTTCTTCTAAAGGGATAGAAACGTTAAAACGGTTATAGGGGTGATTAAAAAAAAACATTTCACAAATCAACACACCACAAATTAAAAATAATGACATTGAATTATCCAAAATGTATTCATCTTTATTCTGCATACGTAAATAAAAGTATTACATAATATATAATAAGTAATAACACCGCTGTCCGGTACTCTTCGACATTGAATAATATTATTAAATGTAATAATATTGTAATAATAATAATTCAGCTATTACCATTTACCATACGGATATAGTAGATCGGTGATTAGTATAGTAGCCTAACCTGAAAATTGTCTAAATTATTAAAATACTAAATAAATGTTTATCATAGTATTATTGCAGTGTTATTATTACTTATTTTGAATGATTTGTATACCTAGATAAATAACTGTTAATTCTAAATATTTTGAAAAATATAAAATTACTAGACTTGTTTTCACTTTTTGAGTTAAAATAAAGCATTATGAAGTATATGGATGCAACTATAAAATAATAATATTTCTTAAATTATGCTAATAAATGTAATGATTTTTATAAATTGTAAAATTTTTAGATTCCGAACGAAGTGAAAAATGTATTGATTTTACAGTGATGTATGTTTTTTGTTTTTCTGTCATTACGTTTTGGAGTAGAAATAATGTTTTGATTTTTGACTTTAGCCCCTCTTTAAAAAGTAATATTCATCTAGTTGGTACTTTGGGTGGTCAAAAGTAAAATCTTTCCTGTAATTTTTAAAATCGTCAGGAAAACCCCTAAAAAAGTAACGAAAAAACGGGAATTTTTACGCATAATCAGTTTTCGACAAAACCGATTTTTTTTTATTTTAATGTAACTCAAAAACCAATCATTGTAAATACTTGAAATTTTCACCAAATGTTTATTTTAGCGTTTTCTATTTACGATTAAATTTTCAAAATATACAAAATGTTTATAAATACATTTTATACATCACTTGATACATTTTTATAAACGCATACCGAAAAAATAAAAATGCATAATAATGATTAATAATAAATAAATTTTGATTTTAAAAAAAATATATGAACCTCAAGTTGGTTACCTCTGTCACGTGCATTGCAAAAATAATGCCAATAATTTACATGTTAGGATTGATTATTGTAGGTAATAAACAAATATTGTATAATGTACAATAATATTTCGAATTGTTTTTATATGTCGATCATTTGTGATTACTAAAATAATTGTGACGAGTCGATAAGCTATGTATTAATTTTGTAGAAGAAATTATCTTGACACGGCGATAATTTTGAGAATCTAGATATCATATGTATTTGAAATTCAAAGGCAAAAAATGAAGAACAGTTTCATATTACTTGTTAAAGTTGTTATAGTTTTGTTACTTCTGTGTTATTATTTTATAAAAATACGTATGTAACACTAGTCAATATGTACTAAATTAACAGCTGAAACATTGTACCTTTTTCTTAAAAGTCGGTAGTTAAATCAAATACAATTCCCAATTTACTATACGGGCAAAGTATATTGTGTATACCTTGACCGGGCAACGTATTATCTTGCCTGAATAAAATAGTATTTCAACGAGTTGTCCATGAATACCGGGCAAATAAGTATAATATACATAAGTATACCGGTCAATGTATAACTATTTATACGATAGCCGATTGTCCGTAACGTAATATTATATCATATAACTGTTTTATACGCAATAATATAATGGTATATAAAACTATATTTATTACTGATACGATGTTGATAGTTGACAGAAGATTCATATTATACATGACATTGTGTGATATAATTTTTAACCACCCAAAATATCTAAATTAACTGTTTTTTTTTTTTTTAATTTAGTGCGTTTTAAGCCATTTTTAGAGATTAACAAGAAAAAAAGAGAAAAAATTCGTCGTCAGCAGTTATTCACAGTTCATCGTTCACTTATCCCTAATATTATAGTGACCGTTTTACTGTTATCCAATATCAGAGTTTCGAGTTAGATAATATATAAGCCATCCACCGTAAGGTATCTATTCGACATAATGTTATTATAAATCAATGTCACAATAGTTAGGAAAGGACTGAAAAAAAATTCGAACAAAAATTTGTATTCACTTAATTTACATTTATTGCAAATATTTTAAATTTCACATAAATACACATAATTCGAGTAAGCTCGAAGCTAAATTTTTCAATTAATCTATAACAATACTTATCAACAGTGGCGTTATTAAGTGGGGTACAAAAGTATTATTATTCAAAATAATAATTTATTGAAATTTAGTGTCTGTTTAATGGCTGATTCGTTTGGAGTGTTCGACAGAGGAATTCTGGCATGTTGTATTTAGTTCTGGCAACTTCAGTTTGTTTGCATTCAACGACGATATGTATGAAATTTGATTATTGCGAGTAGATAGATTCCACATGTTGTGCATTTCGAATAAAAATCTTTAAATTGTTTGAAATAAAGAAAAGATACAATCTATTTAATATACATTAATACAAAATACATTTTTTCTTTAAATTATTGCATTTAAGTACATTTATTTTACGTTTCACCTTTATATATTATGTTGACAATATTGTCCCTAGCTGTTATTGCCATTATCTTGGTTTCAAAAATAACCCAATAATAATATTATTTCTAGAATTACGATAACAGGATTATCATCACATTATTTTTTTTCAAATAATTTATAGTTTCTTTTTTTATGAACTGTTGTGTACATTTATAACGTCTTACGATATGGGTATCTACAATTCGCGTTTGTAAGCCATAAAGTGAGATTTAAGATTTGTATAAAAACAAACAATCCGACTATGATTTCGATTTTGATTAATAAATTATTTCGACTCTCCTCCCCAATAGTTTTTATAGGTAGTTATATCACTGTTTATCACTATTATTATTTAATAGATTGTTCTTAACAATTAATTTCCACGGAAGCTTTAAAGGTTCACGCACTTACTTTACCGAAAAAATGTTTTTCAACATTTAATTCTAGTTATTAAAATATTGAGTGAATAATTTATTGACAAGTTTAAACAATATTAAGTTGACATTTCTAAAATAATTACTAAATATTTTATGCAAATAAATGTGTTATAAATTTATAACCGATGATAGTCGTTCAGCCATCCGGGTAATCGGTAATGCCGAATTGGCAACCGGCAATCTCTCGGGCGACAATTACGCGTAACGGAGCTTAGAACAGGCGCTACTTCTTGCAAGTTGCAAATAATAAAGCCATAAAGGGTACCTTTAATGCTCGTCATTATTTGAATATTGCTCATCAGTAACTGACTGAATGAAAAATTAATCGCAATAATCGATCGCCAGCATTGCACCTACAATCATACCTTTATACCTTACGTTCTTACCCCGTCCAACGAGAGCAATAAACTTGTGCATTTCCGTCATTTCCAGTGTCTTGAAGTTTTTTAGATATCTAACGGGCAGGATTGGTAGTTCAGCGGCGGTGTCGATCGGTTTCGCTACAGTGTCTGGCGCCTTATGAACGGATTTTATAAGACTGCCAATAATTTTCGTTTGATAATATTTAAATGTTTAACAATGTAAGCATAAATACTTTTTTACGGTCTCCATTTTTCAACTATTGCACATAATCGACAATTTTATATGCTTTAAAACCCGACAAACCCCTACCCTAAACGCTTTAGACTAATACAAGTATCTAAGAATTGGAAAACTGTCTTATTATTGCATATTCATATTACAATAACTATAATAATATTAACATTTTATATAACAACTATGATAAATTATCATTTTATCATTTCGACCACGTGTATAGATAAAATTATTTTGTAAGCCAACTGTAGTCATTTGTCTTAATAAGTTGAAAAATAAAAATGAGTTTAGATTAATTTTTGAATATGTGTAGGTATATCAGTAAAATCACAGAAATGTGTGTTTCAAAATTTGCATTTTTTTTATCCATATTTATATCTTACTTCCTTGTTTTAATAAAAAGTTTAAATTATTTTTAAACATTTTAACTTCACTGACTTACTAGTTACTTCTAAATTATATTGCTGTACATGTGATGATTTTAAGTCGGTTCATAGTTTTTATAAAGACAACTTTAATACAATTCTATATACCTACATCCAAAGGATAATTTTCAGTTATGGCAATTTAATTGGAAAACAGTAAAACATTAGCAAGGACTAATAGACTAACCCACTAATATACTACAAATGCATTAATATGTTGTCTTGGGGGTCTGGTGACATCTTTCCTAATATTAAGTACTAAAGACATTATTATAAATACACTCAATTTTATTTCCGACTACAGTAATAGCTTAAGCTAAAAAAAAATGTCTCTAGTCTGATGCATATCAAAACATATTTTAAAAATTCAGTTTCTTAAAATTGATTAAATATTCTAGCAATACTTAACATAATATTCATAGGAATATAGAATTGTATATTGGAAATATTATTGATTCATTTACCAATTACCTCCCTCTAAAAAAGAAAATCGTTTAGCTTTCAAATTTGAACTAGATCGTTATTATTTTCTTAGCCAAGACTATTAAATTTAGTTTTAATGTCTAATATTAAGCTAATTATTTCATTTTCACTAACAAATTAATTTTCATTGTTATTTGATATTTAATAATTAATTTTATAACATACTTAAATGTTAAAACGTTTATTTCATCATTTTAAAAATTAGTAAAAATTAATTTGTTAACCCACCCCCACCACATCGAAAAATAATTATAAATTTCCATTAATGCGGTACTGGAACCTATTAATCATTGCTTCGTTATCGACGGATCTAAGACGTATAGCCGAAGTGATCGGATCCGTCACTTCGGCTCCGTGCCCTCTTCGTCAATCAAACACGCAGGAGTTCCGTTATAGTTCCGTTTACCGTTAAAATCTGTCATCAGATTTGGCTTGGCCGAGTGGCGTGCGTCAGCCTCGCGTCCACTTTGTCAATCCTACCTCTGGTTTTTCGTGCCCTTCAATAACACGGCTACAACTCGTTTGCGCAAATTTACTTTTTTTACAAACCGTTTGTGCACAAAAACATAACTCATTTGCGCACAATTTGCGAACCATAGAAACCTTTTTTCAAAGAAATTTACCCTCGTATAGGGTGTACATAACATGTGTACGTACCACCAAAATTTTTGAATTAATCATTAGAAGGGCTGTGCATTTAATGCACTAAAAAGATATTAAATGTATGCATGCATTTTTGCAATAATACAGGCAAAATATACACTGAAAAAAACATTCAAATGCATTATATTCACAGCACTGGTCAATAGTGATGGTGGAAAATTATTATACTCTTACAACATTTTCTTTCACTCTTTATAACATTCTGTCTAATCATATTCTGATATCATAGACTGGTGGGTTTAAAAAATGCTGTTTGAGTTATTTAATTTATAGCACAGCTTTCTAATAGATAATAAGCCATCATTATTTACAATTTTCAAATTTTTCACTAGCCCATAATTCTGGGTTAAAATCAGCATCAACGTCAATATAATTTTTTAATATATAGTATATAATAAATCCATACTTATGTTACATGGAGCTATTGAAATTACTTGATTAAATGCGTTTAGAACGTCATTAGGGTCTAAATAAGGTAAACCGAAAAAATATTTAAGCCACATACCAATTTCAGAATCATTTTTGAGTATTTTTTTAAAATATTTTTACACTTAAGTTTTTTCCTATTAACTGCATTGATAAGTTCATTATGGTGGAAATTCATGAGATACCACGATTGAAAATAATCATTATACTTTTAGACATCCTGTACACTCAAAACTGTACCTATTAACAGGTTTCCGTTGTTCACAATTTTGTACGCAAACGAGTTGTCGCAAATTTATAAAATCTACTGGTATGTGTGCAAACGAGTTTCAACCCAATAAAAAAACTCGAGGACCGTGCTTATACGGATAAAATTATTATGTGGATGGTAACTCAAAAAAATAGTTTATAGCCAAAAATGTGCCTCGACCTCAAAACATTTTGTTGTCGAGTTTGCAAATAATTACAAACGTCATTTGTATCGGAATTTGTTATGTATCGTACTCAAGTATTTAAACTAGAATAAAAAACAACGACTTCTTCTAACAAAATAATTGTAGAAATAAAATTAAATAAAAAACTTTATTTAATATTAACTTTTCAAAGAATAAAATAGATGTGTTTACCGAATCATTTAGAACCTATACTACATACATATTCAAAAAATATTATTTTCTGTCTTAAATTATTTTTTCATTTAATATTCACATTAATTTTTATTCCAGATTTAAATCATAATAGTGTTATAATAATTATTATTATATCAAGTTTTTAAGCAATACAATTATATAACATTATGTTTTAAAAAGTTTTGACTAGTGATTTACAAGACTTTTTGGTTTAAAAAGTTTCTTTTGGAATTTATTTTAGGTGCTTGAAAGTACTAAATGAAAATTGTGAGTATACATTGTTTCTCTATCAAGAATAAAATAATAATCTTACGATAATGCCTACCAGATCTGGTAAGATTTAAATTCCTATATACAATAAGCACTATAAAGTACAAAGTTTTGATTTAAAGCACTATATAAAATAATTTAATAATTTGAGTTCTATGCAGTCTAATATATTTTCAAACACTTTCTTATGATGAAATGATAAAATTATTTCCAAAAATAACAAAATTTATCTAAGCTTATTAAAATTTAGTTACAGGGATAAAAATATATATAGGTAGACATATCAATTCAATATTATTTTGTATTAGTGATTGATAATTATTAATGGTAAGTAGGACAGCAGATTAAATACACATTGTGTTTTAGCAGATGGTTTTTCACTTTATGTATAACATAGTAAATTGGTAACGCTTAGAATAGATTTTTTCATTCAAATTTATAATAATATTACACCATATAATCACGAGCCAGGGTTTTCGAAGCGAGACGAATCGCGCGTTTTTAGTACATATTTTTAATTTGGTAAAATATTAGTAGGTGTTTTTTTTTTTAATTGTATGGTGTCGTTTTGTTTAGGAAACAAATAAAATTAGAGCACCAAGATTACAATAAAATAATATATTCATTCATCACAAAACAATGGTTGTCTCCCTCGACAATTCACTAACCCTCAACCATAACAAATACAAATTTTTTTAATACCATATTTTTGTATTAAGTTACTAATAATTTGCATCAGATTAGAAAACACAATTATTAAGCAACATTCTATAATATTATATTTGTTTAAAAATATATGGTTTTACTATCATTGTTCCAAAATGAAATACAACCAATTTGAAATTACCTATCACATATATTATTCTAAAACCTAAAACGAAATTCATTGGTGTAAATGCTTATACGATGTAATTATATACAACAATAGTAACTTTAGATAAGTTTCATTTAAACATTTTATACAATATTATTTTTCATTTTGCCGGTGCATAATTATATTTTAACACATAATTTAAGGGAGAGTCCGAAGAGCCCCCTTCCACTCCCCCCCACAAAAAACACGAACAATAAAGTTCTGTTTATGAATCTGGAACACAGTAAATTATATATTCCCGTGCAGGATTCATCTAGAAAGGAATAAAAACCGTATAATATATTATATTATATACGTAATACAGTTTAAAGCATGTTTTGACAGACTTAATTTAACGCAACCTAGTGGTGTATAATACGGCTTTATATCATACGGTAACCTAACTTAACCTATTATATTATAATTAACAAAATATATGTTTTGAAAATATCATTACGTAAACAGAAAATAAAATAATAATATCAGTAATTGTGAAAAGTAACAATTAAAAAAAAAAAAAACTAAAATCGATAGAGGTAAAATCGTGCTATATAATTAAGTAAATTTACTATGAGTTATAATATCCGTATTTCGTACTACCGTATAATGCACACAATATTATATTATTATACAAGAATACACAATATAGTAATATAAATTGTATATTCAAATTTAAAATACATGAGAACAACAACAAACTTCCTAATTAATACCCGCAGCAAAACATGCGTCTAATAAATGTATTTTTTATTACCCCCCCCCATGGCCCCACCTAAAGTACTAATTAGATCTAAGTCAAATTTTCAACCAAAAACCACCCTCAGCGTTTTTAACCTAACCATTTTTATTAACCAAAAATTGATGTTAGACACAAAAATAAAAAAAAGACACATCAAAGTAAAATCAATACATTCATCGCTTTGTTCAGAATCTAAAATAATTACGCGCTCTCTATGATTATTGGTTTGAATATATTAATATTATAAAATTCAATAAAAATCGATTTCAATAATGTTTTCGTGAGCACTATAGCTGACCTCTGTTCAGTAACGTTATTTTTTTGGACGAAATGAAAATCTAAACGATCGCTTTTATTTTAATAATAATAAATAATAATATTAATAATTTACAATGAAAAAAATACATTTTTGAACTTCGTAAGACATACGTTATGTTTAAATGAAAACCATTAACGATAAAACTTTATCCCTAAAAATCATAAATAAAATTAAAATAGTAAAAAAATATTTTAAATTTAATATAGGAAATATTAAATATTTTGTACGTAGGTATACAGTATTTTAGTTTTTAACCAAAATGTGATCATTGAAGGTATTTTTTGTACTCGTATATTATTCTTGTTTAAGAGTGATAAACAACAGTGCAACATTATACTAGGTAATATATTAGGGTGTCAGGTTAACAACATATAATTTGGAATCAAGTGGATTACAATTATTGTTAGTTGTTACAAATTTGTTAATACGTTTATTTATTATTTATTATAATTATCACTTAATTAAGTAGTTAGTATATATAAAACATGTATAGTAATATTATTATTATTATTTATTTTCATATCAATTATAAGTTTATAGGTCTTATAATATTTTCGTTTAATTGTATTAAATGATCAGACGTATTTTTTGTCAATAAAATATTACAATTTGTATATATTAAATATAACTGGGGGTATATAATACAATGATAATGCATATTATATATCGTACATACCACAACAACTTCAAGATAGTTTAATTCTAATTCATTTTTATTTTGAATATTTGAATGTAATTCATAATATAAATTGTTTAAATAAAAAATAAATAAAAATAATATGTATAATGTATATATATATATATATATATAATATACATAATAATGAATGTTTGTCTGTTCATGACTTATATTGACTCCAACAACTGAACTGATCTTCATACAATGTAATTGCTACATAAAGGCGAGTAACATAAGCAGAAAAAATTATTTTCTGTTGTTGTTTTTGTCAGTGTATAAACATATGATAATATTATCATATTATATGTTTATTGTGTGCTTTATATGTTTTATATGTGTTTTGGTGTTTCGTTCCATTCATGTCCAAGTTGAGTTTTTCGTTTTCATTTACTGAACACTATTAATACAATAGTTGTATAAGTCATAAGATTGAAAGTTAGTTGTTTAAATTTATTTATTTAATACGCTAAGAAATCTACTAGCCATTGTGTAAAAATTACCAAATACCAAAAAATGAATATCATTAATATATAGGTACTTACTTTAAACGTCAACAGTTGCATTAAACAATAAGTCAATAACATTATCTATGAAATTGCAAGTGAGTGAAAGTCATTTGAATTGATGTGTGCTGCTATCTTAGAAAAAAAAAATATAACGTCTCCAAAACACCTATCATTTACAAAATCAACTGAAAGTGTAATGTCTATAAAGCAATTTTGAACTTCAAGAATGTAGCGAGTATTGAGTAATGACAAACGAATAATGAAGAAGATCGTTTACCTCAAATTGCTTACCTAATTACAAGAATCGGAATTGCAAGAACAACGCGCAGAAAGAGTTCGAACTCAACACTCCATATATGAATAATTGCTCAATCTCGACGAACAATTGTTGATTTGGAGCTTTGTGCATTTCACCGTGTGATGTCAATTACGATTACAGTCTACATCTGCATCAAATGAATAACGTATGTAAGCGTTGTGATGCTCGAAAGTTTAAAAATAAAACATCAATCAAGAACATATAATCCTGCGAATAAGGTAAAATTAGGTTAGAGGTTTTGAATCATGCAACACCTGAACCAATGTTGTTATTTTTTTTTTTTCAAAAATACACGAATTCAATGACTTCAAGTGTACGGGTTAAATCTAGAAAATCTATTTTTGTCATATGGCCAGCTATGATATGTTGCATACTCGAAAGCGGGACAACCGAATGCATTTGTTTTTGCTAAAAACGAAAAAAACCAATAATATTTTATATCCTTAAACACTTGAACAAAATACATTTATTAACATTAAAAGTTTAAAATATTACGGTGATGACTGATGAGTAGCGGAAAGAAACGTGTAGCAACGTTTGTAAGATACAACGATTTAAAATGTTTAAAATTAAATCAAACTTTTCTTAGCAGATAGACAACGCCACGTAATTCAGCTTAATACATAATATAATGAAATCTAGCAATAGCATAGCATTGCCAAGTAAACTAGTAAATTATAAATATTAATGTAATTATATTTTATTTTAAGCCAGTTATGAATATACAAATTTAGTAAAGGGTACACGGGTGTAAGGAAATTTTTCACGCAAATTAATAATGATAAAATATGAGTACAACAGCCAGTTTTTCCAAAAATTCGAGGTTACCTAACCTAACCTAATTGTCTCTATGGTTTTAGAAAGAAACAAATTAGTACTCAAAAATTCTTTGTTACGCTCATAATCTAAAATATATAGTAAAGTAAAAGTATAAGTATAATTAAAAAAGTAAATTATTATATTTAAAAATAATAATTAAATGTAAATACACTTGACAAAGTTATACATTTAGGATGTTCAATGTAGGGTTCTACTGTCAACTTGCATTACAATGTGTACCTATTCAGTTTTAAAATATTTTAGTTTAGTCAAAATGTTCATTTAATTATAACTTTTGATATAAAAATAATTTATTATATTATTCATTCTGTATTATTAAATTTGTGTTGAGTTAAAATATATAATATATTTTTTTAACTTTATGTAAGTGTTTCTTTAAATTGAAGCATGAAAAAATGTTCTTAAAACTGCGCATAGGATCTTAGATAATTATGTATTCTGTACGGCGAAAACATAGCTAAAAATGTATTTGAATTATTTATAATAGCCAATTCAAAATACATTTTTATTTCACATCATTTAAAATAATTGATCGAATTAAAATCTTCACGTTGATCTTTACTTTTTAACAATTTATAATTACTTATACAAATATAGTTCAATTAATTTTTAAAACGAATTCATGACATTTGGGAATATTTGAATAATAGTAGTGTACTATAAATTTAAAATCACAAAATTATTTATTTAGGTTTATTGTTTTTACTCGAATTTTATTTTTGTTGTATACATTATATGGACCAATAGCTAAATTATAATTATAATTTTCTAAAAGTATATATAGATGCAACTTTCTGTTGTTTCGCGTATTTGTGTGTTGATAGCCCACACTTATGTAGTCATATACTATACTGTATTATTATATAGTCATTATATTATGTTATACAAAAAGATTCATTTAACTGGCTTCATTATATTTCACGTCAATTTAAAATATTTTTAAATAGTTTAATTATTTATAACAAATAACAATACATTTTTATATGAAAAAAATAATATTTTTATAGTTTTTTTATCATAGTCGATTTTTCAAGTTTATCCAAATTGTTCATCATAAATAATATTGATTAGAACTTATATTTTTAATTTAATAATCAAAAGTAATAGAATAATATCTATAACAGGTGTCCGATATTAATTATTATTAATACGTAAAAACATAAGATTCTTACTTGAAAAATTAGCGTAAGGTAATCAGTTGAATAATTAAACACATCAACTGCAGGCTTTTAAATATTATTTACAAATTATTATTTATACATATTGTTTGTACGAATATAGTTGTACCGTTATTCGGTTATTCACATAATGAAAGAACTTCGATCGTTTTTTTTTTATTTACACTATGAAACTTTTGTTTATCATACTGTAACGGTATTAAAATAATCGAACCCACTTAAAATATGTGTTGAGTACCTGTGCGTGTATTTATATATCATACATAATATGAGGACAAACAGTGCTGCAGTGGTGACCAATGTAGTTATATATACTCACACAGTATAATAATATAATATCATATTAAAAAATCCTATAATAATTCGAGCACTATCATCTGTATCTGCAACTTATTTATATAGGTGCTAGCTGCCAATATTTTAAGTAGAACCAGAGTAACTATATAGAGTGTAAGTATATTATTATTGATCATTGATTTCATAACAGACGAGAAGTAGCGTAGATGATTCCGTATTGCCTTGGTGTCTGCCAACAGTGGGTCAACTCCCCTCTCGCCCTTATTACAGCACCGCGGTATAATATATATATACATATTATATACCAATTAGGCGGTTGGGACAGCGAAGCGATAAATGATCTTTTATTAACGATGATGCGGGGTTAGGGTTCGGAGGCGGTATAGAGTAGCCAAATAATAGTACCTAGTATAATAATGATAATAATAACTACTATTGTCTGTTATTATTTTTTATTATAAATTATAATGTTTGACGAAAGGACTATCTGTTTATTTTAAAACCAATAGCACTCAATCGATGTTGTGTATTATAATAGACGGCTATTTCAAGTTTATTATATAACCGTAGGAGTTTGTGATTGTGCTTACAGATGATCAAGCCATTTTTATGAAAACACTCGTACTAAATCATATCCCTTATCCGCCAATCCAATCCATATACTTATGTTCAATCAATAAATAAATAAAGATAGGTATACAGTTTAAAAATAATGTTGGTATTATCTATATGACCATAATAATATCCATTAGTTTTTATTCGTTTCACCATTTTATAACATACATTTTTATTTATTAATCGACTATTTTGATGGTATATTTCTTGAGGCCTAAGAATTAATTAAAAGTCAATTACACATTCGACTTTACAGTTCACACAATCGATATACTGGTGTTTAAACCTTCATAATAAGGGAAAACTGCCCCTAAATCCATAGACCTATCCACTATTCGTATCTGCTGTAGGACTGCAATATTAAATTGGTACAATTTGTTAATATAAACTAGGTTCTATTATAGGATGTTTTTGGAATCAATTTGACAATATATAGTAGGTACCTACGTCGTTTTTATTTTTGACTCGACCCATCTCATCGCGCAAATTAATTTATTTTATTTTATTATATATATATATGCATTAAATAAACAATTAAAATGCATGTTTTGACTTTTTAAAAATAAATTAGTTATAATGATCTGTTGTTTATATGATTTACGTAATGGTATAATTAATATCTAAACTTATAATTGTTTAGCGTACACCGTACTATAGGTAATATTTTATGACGAAGGAAACCAAACTAATTAAAACATTAAAGGTGGTAAAATGGTTATCTATGCAAATTTGTTTGCTTATTTAAATGTAAGGTTTAATTGAAAAAAAAAAGTTAAGCCCATCTCCCCCTAAAATTTGAGGATATCTCCGCCTATAATAGATCATCATTCATAGGTACCTCATATATTATAATATTATACACGTACATAGTATATTCATAGTAAACTACATACATATATATGTTACACCTTGGCGTTAAAAAAATATCTAACTGCAGCAGAGTGGTCCAAACATTCCGCTATAATGTGTGGATGGCGGGAGGTTAGACACTGTCAACAGTGGAAAACGTTTCTCAATAATTCTTCTTGGAACAAAGGCGTGTTTATGCCAACTTAATACTTATATTATACGATAATGTGTACACCAGCATAATATATTTTGTACGCGATGTGCGTAAACAACGTTGTATATTTTTGTACTTCGTAGTTAAAGGCGGTTTATATTTATGTGCAGTTATGAGTTAACATATATTAATATAATATTTCTTCGCGATTTACGCTTTAAATAACTACCTATTAGCTTACATATACGTTTAAAATTTGGAATGTGCACGAGTAGAGCGTACAAAAAATGTGTATACCTACATTTGTGAAGTTTGTAATAACTTTTAATCATTATAATAATATTCATATCATTGTAAATTTTGTACCTACGTATTTCTTATTGTACTACCTATTACTTCAGAAATGTAATTGAAGAACTAAGTGAAACAACTGGATAGTTAAAACTTTTTAACGACAAGAATAAACTTTATTTTTAAATTATCAAGTAAACGGGAATAAACAATTTCACCACTATTTTGTATACGTCAAATAACAGTTTATGTAGTTTGGTACCATAGGTTTCAATAGCTTGTTTAAAAATTATCTTTAAACTTGAATAGTAGGTACTTATACCTATGGTAATATGTCTTGTACAACGGTTTTTATTGAATTAAAAACATGTGGGATCAAATTAAATCAAAACAACTGAAATAAAATAACCAATACATTTTATATATTAAATATAATATATCTTACAACATTAATCCAATAGTGCTATCAAGATTTATCTAAATATTCTAAATGTTGCTTCAATAAAAAAAAGATTACTTAATCCATAACTATGATAACTTTGTGGGAAAAATATATTATAATATCTGTTTGTTACACTCAGTCCTTATCAATATTCCACATTTTAAATAAAGAATGAATATTAACAAAATTAATAAAAGCAAGTAACGATATAAATGTTAGTAATGACTAATATGATTATGTTAAACTATTAAAGAATGCATACTTGAAGTCTACTGACTACTATAACTACTAATGAGTTCTTATAATATATTACATAGGTATAAGTATTTTGATATTATCATTTATAAATTATAAAGGTACTCGGTACTCACTACTTATTATATTTAATTAAATATAATATGATATAATATTGTACACTTTACAATTCACTGATGTATCGTGTTCGTGTGTACCTACTGTATCTATATGTTTATACTATTTATAGACACATGCAAATATATTTGTTTATTTAAAATAATAGAATTCAATTCTGTATATGATTTAAAAACGACAAACTGATTAATTGATCTGGATAAATATAAAACACGATTTTATGATTTAAAGTGGTAAACGGTAATTATGTAAAAAAATATATATTGTATACGTAAACAATTTGAGTAAATATTTACTTTTGTAAACTTTTATACTAATTTTGTTTATTATTATTTTTAAAATTATTTTAAGCATAATTACTTACACCAAATTAAATTAAACTCTTCATAGTCTAAACAAAATAAATACATTTATTAAAAAATAAATTAGTTTTCTTTCAAACGATATCCTATATACAACCAAAGGCAAGAATAATTGAATTAAACATCCAAACAAAAATAGAACAATGATTATACATGACCTTAGTTCTGGAGAACACATAATGGTACAGTGACTACATTTTATAAAGCGTTATTGATTTTAATCATAATAATATTTGTCTTGTCTTACATCTATATTAGGAGAGTACAAAATCACGAAAGTAATGTCAACTATTTTAAATAATTTAAATTTATAATTTGATACTAACTACTTATCTGTAAATTATGAAACTAGAAGCTTACTTTAAGTGTACTTACATAATGCTTGAAATATGATTAACTTAGAACGAAATTCGATCACTTTTATTTTGATTTTAGACTTTAGTGAAGAAATTAACTTAAGCATTTGTTGGGTAATTATATTTCTTAAAAATTATAACGTCAACCTCAACACATTGTATGTGACTACAATTTAAATCTTATTTTAAATATTAAAGTCAAGTAGCCTGTAAAGTACATAATTATCATTATATATGTTTATGTTTATGTGCTAGAAAAATACAAATTATATAAACGTTTCATGTTATTTATTTATAATAACTTTGTAAAAAGTAAAAACTGTGTAAAAAATACTTTACCGAAGCAGAATATGTTTATATTTAGATTTTAAAAACATCCGAATATTCACGAGACTTAAAAATAGATCAGCATAATACTATTATAATCCTTCTATCTTTAATCTTGATATAGAAAATAGAAATTAACTCGGATCATCAACAAAATATTATAAACCGACAGACAAATTAACTCTTTAAAACTGTTTTGAAAAGATGTAATATTAATTAAATTTCATTTTATACTTTTGGTTTGTTAATTTTTCAAGAATAGTATAAATTGTCAACGAAAAAGATGGGTTCCATATAATAAGTAGATAATTCTTAGTAATAACATTTAGACTTTAGAGAATTTCTTTAAGAAAAGTACTACCTAATAAAATTGTTTTTATACGAATTTCAGTTGAATTTATTAAGTGGTAAAACTATTGGATCATTACATCTTCATACTTACTTGTATTAGGTAACTATATAGTATCTATGGATATATAAAGTTCAAAATTTAATGAAAAAACAAAAATCAATCTATAATGAAACTTTTATAATTTTGAAGTAGATAGGCATAAGTACATATAAATATGAATTTATGTGTACCTAGGCATATATTAGTTAAGTTTTAACAGATTTTGAAATATATATTATTTACCGATTGCCTACTCGACACCTTTATATATCTATAAATAATATTTAGGAATTTTTCTTTAAAAAAAAGTTGTCAAGTTCACAACTTTGGTGATAAAACAGTCTTAAGTAACTTTTAAAATAAATAAAAGTTAACATAACTTTTCTCCTGCTAGATATACCTAATGTTTTACAAAAATCCCCAACTATTTCATTGTAATTAAAAATTAAATCTTTAAAAAAAAAAATTAAGGTCTCAAATTGAGCATGATATACAAGAAATGTATATAGCCATAGAGGATATAATTAATTGGAATATCTTGTATTAGTAGATTATCTAAACTAAATATTTTTAAACAATTTTGATACTTTTAAGCTTATATAGGTAGGTCTATTATTTTTATAATGTGCGAGTTGTTGAAATAATTATGAGATATTATTCAAAGGAAAATTTCTTAAAAGTCGGAATGTCTAATAATCCAACGATGGATATGTAAGCCGCTTTGATCATATTATACGGATGTATATCAACAACAATATATAAAAGACTTTAAAATACTTTATTCTATCACTATACTTCATTCAAAGTATATACTTAAACACTGATAAATAATAATTCATGATAATGGTTTGAAAATGTTACATGGTTTAAAATAGTCATGAATAATTTATTATTGATAAAATAAAATAGGTCTAGCTATTTGAATATGTAATATGGATAAAAGCAGGCATCATTATCCAACAGAATTGCTTTTATTGTAAGAGTAATAACCAGTGCTTATTATTATATATATTTCTATATAAATAAATTATTGATGTATAACATTTAAATCGTAATTGAAACAATTAGAAAAAATCTGGTGATGTGTGACAAACAAAATCAATCAAAAAATTACATTAATTACAAAATTACAAAATTATATTACAAATAAATATATTAGCTACTTTAAAATATATAAATTTGCCATTTAATTTGGCCTTAAACTAAAACTAAGTTAAGAACCTGACATTATACTTTTTTAGTAGAAATAGTTAACTTGGTAAAATTTAAACGAACTATAAGCAGAAGAATTAGTCAAATCGGTTATTCAGTCAAATAGAAACTACCTATGCAAGTATTTTTAATGTTTAGTAAGAAAGATAAAATAAAAAAATGGTAAAATCACAATTCCTTGTTTAAGTTTTTTTTAAATAAAAATACATTAGTACAAGTTATATTGACCAAGTAAATTTTAATGGTTAGGTTAGCATAGACGTGCGCAGACCTTTATTGTATAGTAGCGTTGGTCAAGCCATTAGCCAATGATGATTAAGATACTTTATTAAACAAAAACAATTAAAGTGTTACATACTTTAATCTACTCAGTGGTCATCAGTGCATCATCAATTATTTAACGCGCAAATATAATCATTTGGTATTCATATAATAAAACCATTTTTTTTTTTCAAAATGTAATAAGAAATACTTACTAATTAACATAAGATAATAACCGTAAATCAACTTTCACAATTTGTTACGTTAATATATTTTTATATGACATTTATGTAGTTACATACATTTTTAAAATGTAATACAATTATATGACAGATCATAATCTCATTCTTCTTTCAATTGGAGTTAAAACTTTAAGCTGTTCTGTCATATCTTATTGACATTGATGTTGTAGGTTTGTAACTCAATAAATTTTTGATCGATGAACGTTATTATGAATCCATTTAACCATTTTCTTGCTTCATACTGCGTAGCTTTATTTGAATTATTTTGAGTGTTGGAAAAAATGTTTTTCAAGTACAGCTTGTAAAAGGAATATTAACATATGCTATTAAATATTAATTTAAATGCTTCAAAAAAATTAAAAACTATCTTTTTTATTACAAGATTTAGTAAACCATTTTATCCATTTTTCAATACTTGCTTTTCTATTAATTGGTAAATCAGCTGCATATTTCAGTAGGTAAATTTTTATTTTTAGTACCTACTTGGCGTATCAGATCAATTTAATCAAACGTGTTAATATGTCAATATCATCACTACTAATATGAAGATTTAATAACATATTTATACTTTTTATTACGTAAATGGTAAATTGTTTCAAAATAATCAAAAATAATTATACTGTTTAATATAGTATGATAAACATAAACTTATTAATTGTATTTTTTTCTTGTAATGTTGTGTGTGACTTGAGCTTTCTACTTTTGTAGAAATTCTGGAAACAAAAACATATACATTTTATGATAATTGTATAATCTTATACTATTTTAGTTTCTCATTGAATTGAGTGATGTTTTAAGCTTCAACGAGTTGTATTGCAGTTAACAAATTTGTAGTAGATGATTGTAAGCATAAGCATATATACAGGCTTTTAATATTAAATAAAGGATGGGATCAAACAGTTCCAAGGCAAATATTATTTCAATATTTTTCATATGAAATAAAACACCGAAACTCTTGGTTCTTACATTTGTTTGATAAGTAGATTTAGTAATTTAATTAATTGCAGTTAAAATAGATGAGTATTTAGTTTGTATAGCACTAAACCGCTTCAGAACATTATGCTCATTTGGTACCTAGTTGAAATGAATAACACATTTTTAAGCTTTACATTTATTTTATACAATAACTATCTTATCGCCGATGTGTCAATGCTATAGATAGTCATCTCTTCACTAAATCCTATACGTACCTATCAAATGAAATACGTGTCTTTCAGTAGCACAACTAGGGGGTGTAAAATGGTCTTAAACACCCCCTAGTTCAAATTGAGCACCCCTATAGTTTTCTATACCTAACTATTATTATTTTAGTGAAATATCATCAATTGGTAAACTGTTAACAGTTTTAGTACTCCACGTTTTAAAGGTCTATGGTGTCTTTTCGGCTTGATGTTATAACCGTTGAATTTTTTTAATAAAAATTAAAAAAATTATATTTTCAAAAACTGTAGTTTGACGCATACAATTATACCTTCAATAAAAGTGTATATTAATTGAATGTGTCCAAAATAATCAAATTTAAATATATTATCCTTGCTGATGGAGTTAACAAGAACTAATTTAAGAAATAATCATAGGACTGTACAGTTTACAAAATATAATTTTGAAATTTTTTCTTTATATTTATCCAGTACACCTTCAGTAGGTACTGCCTGATATATTATGTAATATATAATAGTAAGCTCATCATTGCGTCTTTTTTACAGGCTTACAGCTCATCAGTTTCTATCATAAATAATAATATATCAATTTTATTTTTCAAGACATTTAATTATTTCCATTGCAGTATCAGTGCTATTTTTAACATTCTAAAATTTCATGAAATAAAAATAAAAAATCGCAAACCTTGGTTCGTGTGATACTATTTCTATGATTGTAGGATCTAAAGTCACAACTCACAATGTATAACAATACAACTATAATACGGTAGGTACCACTTTCCTCTCACTGTGTATATGCCTTAACAGGTTAAGTATGGTTAATTATGATACAAAAAAGTCTAACATTGTACATTTTATACTTAATAAGTATATTTCAACAACTTGAAATTATAAAAGAATATGAATATTCATTGGAAGAGTTCAAACTTCCTAAAATTATATATACAATAAAGATCTTTTGTAATCTAATCTTGCATTTCAGCATAATTATACAATTTTTATGATCCGCGCATATTTTTCTATACTGACTATTGTAGCATTGATAAAGAATAGCTAGACTATATATTATACTATTGGTCTATTCTATACTTAATGTTATTAGCAACAACCTGCAATGTAAATAATGATAAATTATCTTAGTTTTAAATTACAAAGTACCTACTGTTTAGAATACGTCAACTTAGAATTTTAAAAGAGAGTTTATTTTTTCAATTTCTTCCTTAAACTATCAATCTTACGTTCAATCATTTTTATGATTATAGTATACTCACTTTAAGTGTTCTGCACGCACTTTATAACGATGCACGACATCAGCTTTTTAACATAACAGCTAATATAGGTGTAAAACATTTAAATATATTGTACAACAATAAATAGGATTTTTTTTTAAAAATCACACATAATTATTGATATAATAGATATGGTTAGTTAATATTTACAGTTTACATATTTATTAAAAGTCGAAATAGATATTTTAATATATTAGCCGACATCAAACATTTCAGACTATTTATTTATTTTATACGCTTAAATCCGATAATTTATTGTAGGTAATACAAATAATAATACAATCATGTAAGTATAATATATAATAACATAACCTAATTTATGTTTAAAAATCGCAGGAGAACTCGCTTAAAGGGGGGAGGGGTGTGAGTAATTGCGGCCCTACTATACATTAAGTATCGTGTAAATCTGTAATGTATATGTTAAATTTGAATTTAATATTAAACCATTGCATGCAATAATAATAAAATAAAATTGTATTTAACAATTTAACATACACAGTAAATTAAAAGTTTCAAGTCTCCGCGAATAATATTTTTAAATTAGGTACCTATAATAATATAACTAAAATAGTAAAATTGTTATTCTTTTTTTATTTTACTAAGTGTTTTCGAATTTGAATTTGAAATTTGAAATTTGAATCTCTATAAAATTATAAATAGTATTTAAATTAGATTACATTTTTCAATTATTTATAAATATTTATAAATTATGGAGAAGTTTTTCAATTTTCAAACTTTTCGGATCAAGTGAAAATTTTTCATAAAATCGTTTTAATTTATTCGATAAACAAAAACTTAAAAAAAAATTTTAATGCCAAATGTTTAGGCACAGAAAATATTATATAGGTACCGGAGCTATTGAATTGGCTCCCAAACTCAGGTAATCGTCAATTTTACGTATTTAATTGGCTCCCAAGATTTATGCATTGAGTTGGCTCCCTACACATTTATTTTATAAATACATTGGTTATCAAAATTGTTCAGAAATAAATGCATTACTATACATTAAAAATATAAAAGTTGAAAAAGTATGCGACTCTAATATTTTTAACGACACAGTTCCGGTTAGTCTTGAAATTATCTAATCGTTTATCCGATAACACATTAACGGTCACAATCTAAATACAATCTAAAGTGGTATAGTATAGTATTTCAGTGATATTAAATACAGCAATCGCTTTACTCACAGTTCGTTGCAATTTGTCGTAATTCGTACCTACATAGAATATAAAATTAATTCAGTAGAAAAAATGAGAAGTGAAAAGGGAGAATTAATTTTAATAGTCAATAAGTTTAAATTTAGTTACCATAAGCTTCTCCAAAATGCATTTAAAAGATTCAAATATACTAAAGAGGATGCAAAGCTTATTTGAGAATTTGTAACGGAGGAAATATTGTATGGGAATGGTCTAATCTTAACCATAACCACGATCCCGATGAAGAAAACAAACTTGAATGCCAAATTATTAGTAATGGACTGAAAAGAAAAGCTGTCGAAAGTATATGTGAACGCCCTTCCAAATTGTTTCATTCGTACTTAAGGGAATATTCAAAAAATTCAATTTCAACGCAAGATGTTAAATATATGTTATTTTATATGTTTAATATGCTCCAAGCTCGAAGTTTAGTACGTCCAACGTTACCCAAAAACAGACAAGAAGTGCACGATTTTTTACAAACCATGTATGTAAAAGCATATGATGAATAGAACAATTCAAAAATTGGCCCTTTCAACAGAGTATGAACAAAAAACAGTAATTGGTGAATATTTGACATATATATTTGGTCTACCATTTCTAGATCCGCAATCAGTCGGCGATTGCTTTTCATTCGAATTAGCTGAGATACAACCAAACATAGAAAAAGTTAGAAAATTTATGGACTACTTAGTTGAAAATTATATTGACAATAATTCTTTATTTCCACTTCTAATTTGGGCAGAAAAAAGCAGTAGTGTTAGTCGTATCTTTTCATAAAAAGTTTAATTCTCAATTTTATTCTACGCACCCAAATATTTTCAATTTCATTGATATATTGTATGGTATTCAAGCGGATACTGAAATTATTATGAGAAGCTTCAATATAGAAAAACCACACAAAAAAAAAATACAATTTATAGACAGTCAAATTTATAAATATGACAATGGTATAGTATCCAGATTTGAATATATAAAAATTTTTGCCTACTAAACAACAATGCAGTAAATATTTTTTTTTATGTATGTATTTTTATTTTTATTAACAATTTTGATGGACTATAAAGTGTAGTATTTGTATTTTAAATTATTTTAATGTATAGTTGAATTTATTTTAATTAAAGTCACGTATTTTTTGAATTTTTATATTTTGAGAACCACTTCTTGAAAATTATATTGGGAGCCAATTCAGTTTTCGATTAGGTACTTAACCTAATATTGGGAGCCAATTCAATGGTCCCCTATAGGACAGAATATAGGAGATTTCAAACAAATTTTAATTTATACTTACGAGCCAAGCATTAAAGACAAATAGTATTGAAAAAATTGTATTTTATTCAATACAAAGATGTATTTAATTAATATTAATAAAATATTAATTTTTAAAAACAACATTCTAAGTGGTCATCATCATTTTCAATGTCCAAATAAAATTGTTCATTGTGGCTAAGATATCTGTAGTTATGAAAATGTTGTCAAGAGTACATTGTACTGTGTTTTAAAAAAGGTTGAAAACCACTGTTCTATGCAGTCGGCTATCCGCTTATGAATCCTACTGTCAATATTTATGCCGTAAGCCCGTAAATTGTAATAATGGTAAAATTGTATTGATTCACAGGCCACGTGACCATAATTAGTGATTTCCTGAAAATGTAAAATGAACTTTAATCTAGCAACAAACTGGTTTATTTTATCTCTTCGGTGTATGAGCATAGAACATAATTCAACTTCTATAGCAATTTTTAATTCGTTAGAACCAGTGTCACGCTCTGTATAAACACTTGGTGAACCTATTAAGTATTTGCGGTTATTCGTTTTTAAACTACAACAAAAAAAAAAAAAAAATAAGAAAATTATTATTTTACGCGTGAGATGTAAACATTTTTAACTTCAGGTGCTCATCATATAAAATATTTGTGGAATTACGCTCAACTTTTCTTTTACGCATACAACGATTTTTCTTCCTAATTTTACAAGCTTAGGACTAATGACAAAAATACATATTACATTGTTGCCTCTTGAATTGTTTCATATTATGACATTAGTTCACTCAATACACTACTTACATTTTATTAATATATAAAAAACTATATACGCCTATTTACGTAGGTCCAGTTGCGCAACTTAATAATAAGGGGCCCATGTGAATATTTCCGGACCGTGGCCCTTACCTACTAATAAAAATTAAAAACATACCTTATTATAACTTTAAAAAATATTGTTTTTTTCACAAGTAATAGTTAATATAATTATTAGTTAAATTTATTTTTTTTATAAAATTAAACATAAAAATTAACTCTTCTTGCTTTTTAGTCATTAATGATTTTGTTTATATCCATTTCATTATTATCAGATAGTAATACAACAATTATTAAATTATATAGATAGATAGTTTTTTCTGTCTTATATCGTCAGACACATAATATTGTCACAAGTCATGACTTACACACTACACAGTACACACACCAACATAATTATTATTTATAATAATAAAAGAAGTTTCAAATTTTCAGTTATTTTCTATACGCTATACTCGCATTCTGGTACCTATATTGCTGTATTAGTGTATTGTATGTGTTACGATACACTTAAGAGGATGTCAGCGCATTGTTTGTTTTCTCTCTCTATCCTACGCGCAACATAGATAAAACGCATTTACACAGTCTAAGTAGAACTCGCTCAATTTTGGTTCTAGAGTAAATATGCCTATCATAAAATTAAATTTTGATAATATTTCTGAGTACAAGACGATGAGTTTTTTTCCATTATTCCCAATACAACGTTAATTATATCGTTAAAAAATAGCTATAAATTACAACATTTTTTATAACCTTTAAATTTTCAACATTTTAATTTTTAAACTCATCGTCTTGTACTCAGAAATATTATCAACATTTAATTTTATAATAGGTATATTTACTCTAAAACCAAAATTAAGTGAGTTCTACTCAGACTGTAAATGCGTTTTAACTATGTTGCGCGTGGGATAGAGAGAGAAAACAAACAATGCGCTGACATCCTCTTAACTGGTTTTCTACATAGGTAATCATAATTTAAAATATTCTCTAAATTCAAAAGAGTAAAGACATAATTATTTATTATATTAAAATAAATAATATAATATGTGTATATTACAGATTATGGTAGGAATATCGTACATGAAATTTTTAATCTAGGGGACCCTGTGAATTGCACACCCAACACTCCCGATAATTGCGCCACTGCGTAGGTCGTAGGTATATTTATTATAAAATACCCGGTTATTATATAATAGTTTATAGGATACCGGTTTTGAAAATGTCTTTATTTTATACATATTATTGGAAAAACTCAAATTTTTATTTAGTTATGTGTTAATATTTTTAAGTGTCTTAGAACATTGTTAAAAGGGCAACACCTATATGAATGGAGCGCAATCGCGTTGTATTTTCTAAAGGTAAAAGGGTCGCACTCATACTATTTTGTAGAGGGCAATTGTGTTGCGTTTTTTCACGTAAAAAAAATAAACAGGCGCAATCGTGTTACAGCTTCTGTTACTCGGTGGTAACTTACACTTAGTGTCAAATGAGTCACAACTCACAAATGTTTTTGAATTTTAACAATATAATTAACATTGAACATATTCTTTAGAAGTTTGAATGTCTATACAAAATAATTGGGTTTGCTCATTTTTTTAAGTTTTGGTTTTAGTATATAAACTAGTAATGAGAAACATATTATAATATGGTAATATATTTCCAATCCTTGGCTATAAAATTGAAGACTTTAAACATTTTTTACTACAAAATACTTGAAATTAGTAATTTGATTTTGACGAATTTTGTCAACATTTGTATTTTGTCTTTGAATGCATATTAAAAAAAAAAAATCTGTCTATGCATTTATGTGGGATCTTGTGTTAAATTTTAAAGCGACTTGACCGAGGAAAAGTATTTTTGTTGACATTAAAGAAAAAAAATAAAATATTCAATAATTTCAAATGTCTATAAATAGCTCATAAGAGCCGAAATATTTTGAAACTTTCTTATTCCATGTTCAAAAAACGGGTTTCTAAATAATTGACTCTTATGGCTCAATAACTTCAGCGTCCGTATTATTAAACCGCATATATTCATCTCTATATAACCTTATAGGAGTAGGTATTATGTATCTAGTCACTAATCCTAGAGTAATATTTCTATACGCAGCATACCGCACGTCTACAATTATGAATGATTATATAATAGTTTCCAGAAAGACTATCCGCCTGCTGTATAGAAAATCTATCAGTCGAAGGTTGCACAATAATATATTTTGTAACTTATGATCTGTATAAACACACGTTTAATATATACACATAAATCATAATATTATTATTGTTTATCATTATGGGCCAGGACGTAAGTGCGGTGAAGCCGTTTGACGGACGTCGGACAGTGACTGCGAGAGACGAGTAGACGACAGTGTTGCAGTCGTCATGGACGAAATCCTCGGCCGGGTCGGGGCAGCAGTCGTATCGCGCGTTGGTTCCATGACGACACGCGCGATCTTCCGCGTTCGGCGATAGCAGGGCGGCGGCGGCGGCGGCGGTAGCCGACGAATAGCCGCGGGCCCGCAAATCGCTCAGCAGCTGCAGACGAGACGTGCCGCGCACTACGCACCGGCGCAAACGCATCTACCACCGATCGCCCACCCGAGTGTTGCCGTTACTCGTTAGATACTCATACTGGTGATAGAGTGCGCGCGGGGTGCCCGTGCTGTGCGGGTATTGCGCACACTTGATTTTGGCGAAATGTTGTGCGTGCGTGTGTCGGATCGTCTTATCTGCTCTATAGTATAGAGCGACCTACGCGCATTGTAGTCTTATAATATTATATTGTATTACACTACAATTAATATTGTTGTTGTTAATGTATTGAAATAATAATATGTCAGCGTCTCCTCCGTGTTTATATTACTCGAACTAATATTATACCTATTATTATTATTATTATTATTACTAAACGCTGAGCGTTCATTATCACTTATCAGCGATAACAGTACGATCGAGTGCGAAACGCGACTGAATAATATTATGTATAGTAGTTGTTGTGGGACGGCGACCGTGACTGCGACCACTGCACGAAAACCGATTGTCCGTCAATAACTACAACTGTTGTATTCGTTTACCACCACTAAACCGTCCTCCGTATCAGAGACCGCTTCCGCCTGGTGGTGGTGGTAGTTCTAGTCATCCGCCGACGGACAGATAAACTCGCCGAGTGCAGCGGACTACGAGTTACGACAGTCCGTCGCCGACGTGCATCGCATCGTGTGTTCAAGTGTATTGTATACTCCGCCGTCCGTTCTGCGCCCTTGTCGCATTTGTCGTGTGATATTTGTGTTATTATTATGTGCCGTTTCAAAGTGTCCGCCGCCGTACAGACGACACAGTGAACAGCACCATGAAAACCATTTTGTTGTACGTTTGCGCGGCGCTGGCCGCAGCCGTGTCCGGCGTTTGGTCGCTGTCCGTGTACACCGACGACGACCGTACGCGCGTACCGCATCCGTTCGTCAATGATGTCTCCGACCGTGCCAGGGCTAAACGAGACATCTCGACTACGCCGTCGCTGCCGCCGTCAATACTACCCGGCGTTTCCGACGGAAACTTAACGTCCAAAGTGAGTGTTTGCTACTCTTCTGATATCGTTATTGGTACCTACTACCTGTTTATAGTAATAAACATACTTACGAACGGTGTAGTTGTAGTTGTGAACATTCATAGTACGGCCACACTTTCACAGAGAGATAAAGAAAATTGTATAAAATAATTTGCTCGTTTGAATTAGGATACCTAATGGGGTTCGCTAAGTAACTGGTATGGAACAGGTATAGGTAGAATATATACAGTAAACTTGTTTTGTGCTAAATGTTGTATCACTTATCAGTTAGCTTGAATTACTTAGCCTTAAATTCAAACTCTAATTTTCTTTACCTAAATGAAATTAAACAATTCCATGCGTTCAATAAAATAAATTTGTATTGTAGGTAAAACAATATGTATAATTTCAAATTATAATATTGGTTTTGATTTTTAATAATTTTTAGATTTATCATGTACCTAGGCTGTAAGGTTATAGATAAGATTCATATAATTATACAAGACACATCAATATTTTTTCTCCTTGATTACTATTTATTATATGTAATATGTTTTAAATTATAACAAACAATAGTTATGTTGTTATGTCTTTAATCTTGTTGTTATAGATTAATTTTCTTTTTCATAAGTGCCTATACTTTACTGAATATTTATTTAGACCTTAATATATGCATTTTGTAATTATCAGGTCAAGTAATTTATGCAAGCATAGATTAAAATTACTAAATCCGATTACCGACCTAATTGTCATAATGTATAACATTAATAGTATTAATGGTAGATACCTAATTATCCATATCTACCTAGCACCTAACCTATGTATAATTGATTATTAATGTTTTGTTTGATGAAATTATTTATGAATGTAACTTATACAAAAATCATTTGCTGTGGCTCCTTGTTTTTCAACCTTTTGGTGAGGAGATATACTAGAATTAGTTGGGATACATTTTTTGTATTCATGTTTGGGTGGTCATTTCAACTTATAAAATAAATAAATTAGGTACAAAAGAAAGTTACAAAGTACAGCTTATACATCCTTTAAATTATTGGGAAGTGTTTATTGTATGTTTGATTATAGCTAGATAGCTAGTAATAATATTGGTATTGGACTGTTATCACTTCGCTACGGAACTTAAAAATCTTATCATCCTGCTGAGCAAAAACAGTGTGATTAAGATCCTTGATCAATAAGCAAACACTTATTACATAAAATAATTATTTTTATTTAATTAAAAATATACTACAATGTACAATAAATAATATTATTAAATTGAAAACTTATATTCGGATATATCTGTTAAGAGGTTGTCAGTACAATATTTGTTTTTTTCTCTCTTAAAACCACTCTCAATAGATAATGAGATAAAACACATTCAGCGCATAAAGTTATTTTTTTTATAATTTTTGAGTACCTAATGTGTGAGTAATTACACTCATTATAAAAATGATGAAGAATAGCATTTTTGAGGGTTTGATATATTAGTTTTAGTTTGGATTATAATTTAAAATTTAAAATAAATTTTGTAAATTTAAAATGGATATTAATTAGTTTTAAAACAATATTTTAATAAATTAACATGTTATCTCTTTAAAAACGGGCTTAAAATTATTTTTTCTAAAAATTTTTTGAATAGTGAATTATATGTTACTCCTATTTATGTACTTAAACATAAAAGATGAAATAATTTGGCATGAATTTGTGTTGTCTTATGTTGCGGGTGGGCCAAAGAGAGTAATTAAATAATTCTCTTAAAATATAATTGTTACTAAAAGTACCTATAATATTATAATAAATAATATATATTTATAGTAAAATAAATAGAACTTCTAGTCGAGTTCCAAGTTATTTTGATTACCCAAATATTTCCAAGACTACCTTATATAATCATCCTTGTTATATTGACTACTTTGTGTAGAGAATCTGATAATAATAATAAAATCGTGAATCTATATAGTTGTATATTTACACCTCGTAATTTTTATCATCAATTTAATTTTGTTTTGTAACTTGTTATTAATTAACCATTTATTTTGTCAGTAAGTCGACAGTCGTTTATTAGGTATCTTTTTTCCATAGTAGTCGTCATCCATAACATTAAATAGCGCCTAGCCAGGAACAGATTGGCAGAATTTTTCGGCCCAGGAAAATTATTTAGACTGGCCCTCTATATTATAATATCTAATATTATACATATAAAGAAATATTACTATATTACTAGTGTTTTTTTAAGGAAATAGATGGTTCAAATCCCTCCCCCCATGTACAATTTTGTTTACTGACTTTTTTTTTATTAAAATCAAATTTGCACATAAATAATATAGCAAAACAATTTAATATGAGACTTCTTTATTAAGTAATGCACTTTTTTGTTTTAACTCAAAGAAAAACTATTTTTTTTTTCACTTAATTTTTCCTATAATTTTAACCTAAATATTTATATTTCAATAAATAAAATATTGAGATGAAAAAAACACAAGCAATTTTAGTATACAATGCATCAACGTCTCAACGAATGAATATGATAGAAAAATATTAATGTTATTATTATTTTTATTGTTGTTTTTTTTGTTAATTTATTATTCCTAAATAAAATATAGTTAACTTATAGTTCCTTTATCATAGCTTGATTTGTGGCTACAACATTGGTATTATATATAGGTATATTATACACGTATAATCATAGCCTTGATAAGAAGTCAGAAATTACGGACTAAGATATACTATTACTAATACTAGATATAGTATATCTTAGTCCGTGTCAGAAATTAAAATAATTATGTCAATTATGATAAAGATGTGATAAATTAGTAAATAATAAATATAAAAAAAAATTCATGATAATTAATGACAAAATTAAAAACCGTTTGCGGCCATAGCAGCCCTCAAGCTTACTGACCCACCGGGAAGTTTCCGGGTATCCCCCCCATGAGCCAATCCGGTCCTGTGTCTAGCTAAAAAATATGTTTTTCAAATTAAATATCAACAATATAATATGAATATCTTTATAGGTACTTTTTATTTAAGAATTTTGGTAGTCAAGATAACCCGGAAGTATCAAATATATTTGTTAAAATTTAATATATTGTATGATATTAAGAAATATGACCAGTGGCAGATAATAAACCAGTACTTACTGTAATATCTTAAGAGAATAAAAAAATGGGTATTGTTTTAGTTTTTAAATAATAGGTACAATACCTTCTTAATAATTGACAAGATAATTGATTATTTACCCAGTACCTATTATATATCTCTCATTTAACATAATACCTATCTTAACATTATTGGTACCTACATTTTTATTGTTAAATACTTTCTAAGTTTTTTCTTTTTTTACTTAATTTAAAATAGGTAAACCAAATTTTCTATTTAAAATTAAAAATATGTATCTACCAATAAACAATAAAATACCAAATATTTTTTATAATATACTCACATAAATTTATATACTATTATATGTTTAGTAATATCCACGCTTTCACTTGATAATAGTAACAAATTTAATAAAATATAAACAGTCAACAGTGTACTACTTATTTAGGTTAGGTACCTAATTGTATCTATTGTATAATACATTTTTTTATTATTAAGCAATAGGTCTTTTTAAATTATCAAAGATTCAAAGAATACCTACAGTCTTATTACAGTTTTGTGTAAATTATTCTGAAAGTATGTTTATTGTTCTTTAATATACTTTACATACCTAAGTAGTTTTTTTATAATAATTATCTATGCTAGAAGGTATTTAATATTTGAAATGCTTTGTTAGAAGGTTAAATGCATATTTATCCTTTTAAAAGTTTAATGAGCTTATTATTTTTTTACAATAGAAAATCTATAGTGAATTTATTTTAAATAAATAAAATAATTCATCTTAAGTAATTCCATTCATTTATGTCATATATTTCACGAATAGGAGCAAAATTTTATTTACAGTAGCTAAATATTGAAATATCATAACTTCTATGTAAATATACATTATTTGTGCATAGGATATATCAAACAAATTTAATAAATATATGTCAATATTAATCAAAAAGTTAATGTATTGCTTTTTAAATGTTTAAAAATCTAAAATTGAATCATAGATTTTTTTTTTAATTCGGGTTATCTATTTGATTAGTGTTTGAACAATAACACAAAATATTTAAATTAATCAAAAATAATTTAAATGTTTTAGGTCTTAAAGCAAATATGTTTTGCATTATGAATGACATATATTGACATAATTGTAAAAAGTTCCTCTTATAGTAACTAATGCCTAAAATTAATATAGGTATAATATATTTGTTCATTGTTTTTTTAGATACATAAGATAATTTAGATACCCATCATATAATTTTTACATGTATTACAATTATACTTCATTTATACAATTAAATGTAATCTCTGAAGTAACTATTTTAAAAACTTAATTAAAATTAAAAACAGTACATAATATATGTTAGTACTAGAATAAGTAGGTATTACTATTTTTAAATATTTGGAAGTGGTTTGTTTAAATTAAATTAATAATTAAGATTTTTTTTTTTGTTAATTCATGTGCACAGAAAAATTAATAGATACTAATATTTATTTACAATTATTTATTTTAAAATTAGATTCCTAATTAATAGTATGTAATATAATTTTTTCAGGTTTTTCATTTAAATGAAACTCGGCAACAATTGATGGTACACTGGGTTGGTGAAAACTCAAATGTTATCATATGTTTGGCTCGTGAAGGATATCCTTCTTCATCTGTATACATATCATATGATTATGGAGATACCTATCTTAATAAGACGGAAGAATTTAAAATTGATGCTACTAAAAATCTATATGCTTCTATTGACAAATTTTACATACATCCTGCCTTTAAAACACATGTAATTTATTATTATTTAATTAAGGCTTATATGTTTATTAACTATTTGTTTTCCCCTAAAGTGTGTATATACAGATGTAATAAACCGTAAAATATTCACAACAACTGATCATAGTAAAACTATCAAATCCATTCCACTGTCATTTGTGCCAAGCGAAGTGACTTATAAGCCTGATGAACCACTCGTGTTTATTGTCCATGACAAAGTTAACCCTACAAAACAAGTACGTACAATTTATACTTAAATACTATCATATTATTTATATTATTTTAAGGTCATATATTGTGATCGACACTCATATTTATTTTTATCATTGCCATGTTGTTAACTTTTTTTTAGTACTATTATAATTTTAAATAACGTTGGTCAGCATTTATGTAGGATGTTAGTGTAGGGTACCCATATCTATATTTTTCATTTCCTGTCCTTCAAATTGAATTGATTGTGGAGAAATTTATTAGAACATAACCGGATGTTTTAATATTTATATTATCAGGGACAGGAACATTTTAGTTTTTTCAATTCTGGTTTTGATTCTAGGACTTAATACTTATTTATATTTTTGTTTCATTTCAAATTTTGGGTTATAGAATTTAAAGGTTAGGGTTTTTTTTCTTATTCAGTTAACTGGTATAAGTGCATATAAATGCATTTGTCACCTCTTTTCATGGGAATCACAAATACACTCTCACTAACCTACTAGAATTAGATTAATGAGTGATAACCAACGAGGATGGAATTTATCTTACATAACTTTTAATGACTTACATTAAATAAAATTTAAAATCTATCTAAACACTTATAAGATGAAAAACGAGCCAATAAACCTAAAATAAATATTCATTTATTGGTATTAAATAAATTATTTGAACATAACTTTTAGGTAAAAGTTTAGGTAAATTAATTAGTTGTACAAATATAAGGTATTAAAAAAATTTCTAAGTACAATTTTGAAATTTTTAATATTTTATTTATAATTTTAAACTTAAGAGTATTAATTTAAAACAATGTGGATAATATTTAGTTTAATAATATGCAAAATATTATGTGCATATGTGTATACACAGAACTAATGCAGTAAAAAAAAAAAAAAAATGTTTGAATCACTTGACACTTTTGTTCCTTCATTTTTTTAGTTATGGATAACTCATGATTTTGGTGTCACTTGGACTTCACTTGAAGAGCGCGTTAAATCATACTTTTGGATTCCAACAAAATGGAATTTGTATACAAGTGGACATTCATTGGTTATACAACGTGAGGAATCAGCAACAACATCTACTGTAATTGCTGTTTCAGAAAATATCAACTCTGGCCAAAATAATTTAACTACTTTAGCTGTAAATGTATTACAATTAAAAGCAAGAGATGACTATATGTTTGTGACTGTACAACTTTCAAAGGTATTAATTTATAAATATTTATCTATATTAAATAATTTAAATTGTATTCAATACAATAATGCAAATTTTTTTTTTTTTAGAATAATTTAGATCTATTGGTTAGCTACAAAGGAGGAAATTTTGTTCGAACTCGATTTGACACTGAACTTGACAGACGTGATTATCATATTGCAGATATCACTGCTAATAGAATCATGGTTGCTGTTGCTCACACTCGTACTTTGTCAAACTTATATATATCTGATGTAATACAGTCTTCGAATGAAGATACAGTATCATTCAGTTTGTCACTTGAAAGAGTGGTTGCATATTTCCCTAATATTACATGGACAGAATCTTTAATTAGGTACTTATACTATTTTTGTACTTATTTAAAGTATTAAATAAGTGATTAGATAAAATTAAAATAAATCTAGTATCTCAAAGTTCTAACATAAACCTTAAAGAATTAACATTTTAAACTATAAGTTTATAAAATTCCTTTTTGTTTCGTATAAGTAGTTAACCTATCCTAACTTTTGCTTTGAATACTCCTCGTTTGCTACCATTTTCCTAACCACTTGCATTTATAGTTGATAATTTTTTCCTTAATGATACTTAATTTGAAAAACCTTATTTAGTAAATGTTATATTTTTTCCTATCTCTTAAAAACCTAATATTTTTGTTTGTTAATTGTATTAAAGAAATCATGGGATGCATATTAATATATAAAATTATTTTTAATAGTTATTTATTTTACACTTTTGTTATTTAGATTTTTTGTTATAGTTAATATTAGTAAGTATATGTTAAAATTAAAATATTTATTTTAATATTAAATAATATAAGATTAGACAAATACAAAAATTAAACATAAAGACATTAGGTCTTTTTATTATTGTTATTTATTAAATATTTTAATATTCAAGCAAGATATAAGTATGTAAAATATTACAATTTAAAAAACGATCAAATTGAAATATCAAAAAAAAAATTTAAAAAAATTAACACTTATAATAAATATGTTCATACATTTAAATTTGATATAATATTTGAATTCTCTCTAATTTTAAAACTAGCAAAACAATAATATGTTAGTAAAGCAAAAACAACACTTGTAGGTATTTTTAAAAAGTTATGTTTACTTAATAATTTATTTTAATATTTAGATAATCCTTAAGAAATAATGTCTCTTAGAATTAACTAATAATGTTATGTTTCAGTGATTTGTGGGCTGAACCATTTGCAGATATACACAAAGTAAAAGGCCTTCAAGGAATCTATATTGTTTCACAAATTTCTGCTTCAATGCCGACAGGAAGTGTGGACATAGGTCCAGAGCATATTGTAACTCTTATCAGTTTTGATTGGGGTTTTGATTGGCGGTTGCTAAATGTTACGCGATCATTTTCTCATTGTGAAAAGGTTTTATATATTTGATATATCATTTAATGTTTTATGATTTTGTATTAACTTCTTTCTTTCACTGCAGTCGGATAACTGTTCTTTACATCTTACTCAAATGTTTGCCCATGTGTACCCTGTCACTAGAACTCATACATTCATTTTATCATCAAAGTCTGCTCCTGGAATTATTATGGCTACTGGAGTAGTTGGTAAATCATTAAAGGGCAATCCTGGAGTATTTGTCAGTAGAGATGCTGGTCTCACATGGCGACAAGTATTAAAAGAAATGCATTTTTATAATATTGGTGATCATGGAGGCATTTTGATTGCTGTCCGGTACTACAAAGGTGAAAAAGAAGAAACCAGTCAAATTCTTTATTCAACTGATGAAGGAGAAACATGGCTTGAGAAAAATTTCACTAACAGTCAAATAAAAGTTTATGAGTTAATGACTGAACCCGGAGAAAACACTACTGTTTTTACTATGTTTGGCTCAGTTATGGAAAAACATGAGTGGTTAATAGTTAAAATTGATCTAAAGAACGCATTTTGTAAGTATTATTCTAGTATTAGTAATTAACAAATAGTAGTGAGATACATCTAGTTGTTATGATCTTATAATTAATATATATTTTAATTCTATTATTGTACAATTATAAAATAGTAAAATCAATATTTGACAGTTGTCGAATAACTGCTGCCCAATATTATAATTTATTAAATCCAAATTAATTTTTATAGCTTATAACTGCACCAAAAAGGATTACAAATTTTGGTCACCTACCACTTCCAAAGATCATTTAAAAACATCTTGTGTTCTTGGTCAGACACAAATATTTCAAAGAAGAGCGCCTAAAGCAAATTGTTACAATGGAATGAATTATGATCGACCAATTCAGACCATAACATGTGATTGTGATATTGAAGATTATACATGGTAAACATAATTTTTTTTTTTTTTTAAGTGTTAGTGTTAAGCAGTTTATAAATAATTTGTTGTAAATCATAGTAAATACTATTTAAAATCATCATTGTCATTGTCATTGAAATATTTATATTTATTTTTCAGTGATCATGGATTTTCATGGTTTTCAAATTCTAAACAATGCATTAGGAATAAAACAAGTAGCTTTGATCCTTATTTAATTCCATCGTTTTGCAAACCTGGTTTAATGTATAATCGTACAAAAGGCTATCGCTTAATACCTGGAGATATGTGTAAAAATGGACGTTCATTAGAATTCTTACCTCAAGAAGTTCCATGTCCATTTGAGTATGTGTGATTATATAAATATTTAAAATTATTTATTTGTTTATTATTTTTATTTTTTTAGGGAAAAGTCAGAATTTATTTTAGTTGCTCAAAAAGAGCGTATTCTTAGGTTGAGTGGTAATTTACCATATGAGGTATTACCTGTGCGTAAACTTGAAAATGTCATTGCTGTAGAGTTTGATGTGGAAAATAACTGTGTTTTTTGGGCTGATATTGTTACTGATACTATTGGGGTATAATAAATAATTAAATATATATTTTTTTATTCGTGTTACCCACTGTTAATTTTTTTTTAGCGACAATGTTTATCTGATGGTAAACAAGGTCCAGAAATTTTGGTGAATTCTGGTCTTAGTAGTGTTGAGGGAATGGCATATGATTGGATATCTAAACATCTTTATTTTGTCGATGGTGCGTTAGCTAAAATAGAAGTTATACGCACTAATACTAAAATTCCTGGACACATGCGCAAGACTGTACTAGGTCCTACTCATCTAAAGAAACCTCGTGGGTTGGCAGTTCACCCTAGACTAGGGTATGTATATTACTAACTTCATGTTAACATTGTTAACATATGCATTATAAAAAATGTTTTCAGTTATTTGTTTTGGACCGATTGGGCTGTTGGTGAGGCTAAAGTAGCAAGAGCTAATTTAGATGGATCTGATGTAAAAACATTAATTAGTAATGATTCTATTGAATGGCCAAATGGATTAGCTGTGGATTATATAGCTGAACGATTATATTGGGCAGATGCACGCCATGATTATATAGCTTCTTGTGATTTACATGGAAATAACATTAAAAAAGTTATAAAAAATGATGTAAGTATTGAAATTTATTTGTTAAATAAAAAATTCATTCAATACTTTTTATATTTTTAATTTTAGGAAAAAGTTTCTCATCCATTTGCTGTAGCTATTCTTAAAGATTGGATCTATTGGGATGATTGGAAACAAAATTCTATATTTATGTCAGATAAAGATCATGGTGCTAAAATACAAACAGTTGCTTCACATTTGCCAGGATTAATGGATTTAAAAGTATGTTTATATAAGATCCATTGGCGTGCGCAGACCAGAATTTCAGGGGTGCCTACAATATTTTTGGTCCCTTTTCTTAATTTGGACCCTTTTAACAAGACACGTACATATTTTAATAAATTATAATGCCTGAATAAACATTACTTAAATTATATCACATATTAATCAGTAGTATTATTAGTACCAACTTGTATTATATTTCATTAGATAGTTGGATCTAAAATCTATTATCAAGATAACTGCAATATATTTTATTTATTATTTTTACTTTTGTAGTCAATAACATCTAGCTGTTATAATCATAATAAGTTTTACCACGCAAATTTAAAATATTTTAAGTTGTATTATTTTTTTTTATCCCAAAACATAATTTTTTACAATATATTTTAGAAAAAATATCATTTTTATTTAAGCAACATTAGTTAAAATACGGACCCATATAGGACTTAAATTTTAGGGCCCCAATTACATATTGGGGGGTGTCCAGGCACACTTGGAACCCCCCGTGCGCACGCCTATGATAAGATCATGTAAATATGTATATATTACCTAATATATTTTATAATATTTTATTAATTTGATATTTAAATTTAGGTATTTTCTCATATGTCACAAATTGATAAGAATGCATGTTCAAATAATAACAAATGTTCACATTTTTGTTTTGGTTTACCGAATCAAATGTTTTCTTGTCAATGCCCAGATAATATGAGTAAATCTGATAATAGTTGTCTTTGTCCTGGTCTTAAAGAACCATTTTCCAATGGAACTTGTCCATCAGGTAAATACATTATTGTTTTAGTATTCTTTTCTAATTTATATATATATATATATATATATATGTATATATTAATATTATAAATTATTTTTAACTTTGATTTTATTGTTACTTATCTATTATAACTATTACTAATTGCCAGTATATGGTTTTTTTTCCATTAATAAAATAATGTTTTATTATATTATACCTATATTTTTATTATAATAGGTATTGAATAGATAGGTTAGTCTTAAAAATGTACTATAGTAAAATTAATATTTACAAATATATTATGATAAACACTTTCTATTATTGGCAATTAGTAAAATGAATAATAATTTATTTGGCAAGTGTTATAATATAATAAAAATTTATATATTTTTTTAATAGCTGGTCAAACTTGTTCAGCTGATTATTTCCAATGTGCTAATGGTAACTGCGTGCCTAGATATTGGCAATGTGATGGAGATAATGATTGTGGAGATAATTCAGATGAAGTAAGATTCTTCATTATAACTAATTACTTCTAGTTACTTCTCCTTAAATTATAATAACTACCCAAGTGTCAGGGGAGAGGCTGAGGGGGCTGCAGCTCCCTTTTCCCAAAATATTAAGAAAATTTAAAAATTATTTTAATTTTTAATGGTCTATGGAAATTGCAACAAAAATCTTAAATTGTATTTTACAAAAATTGATCAGCTCCCCCTCATTTTTTTTAAATAATAATAAATTTAGTAGGTATTTAAATTTATCTTACTAATACTAATATAATAATAATATTATGATAAATAATATATATATGTATATATTATATGATATAATAAATATATAAATTTCAAGTAAATATATAATTTTTTGATTAAAATATAGTAAATATGATTAATTCTGTTTATTATTTTTTTTCTGTAAAATATATTTACTCATCTATATTTATTATAGCTATTAATAAAAATTCAATATGTTTAGGTCAAGTGTACCAAAGTTTCATGTGGTCCAAATTCATTCCAATGTGATAATGGAAAGTGCATTCCATCATATTGGACCTGTGATTTTGATCCTGATTGTGAGGATAGTTCAGACGAAATAAATTGCAGTAAATATATTTTTATATTACTTTAAATTTGATTAATTTTCTTTTTTTTTTAAGTTAGTCAATTAAAAAAAAATATATATATATATGTATATATAATTAGTCTACTACTTTCAAGTCACAATTTGATCTTTCAAATACACAATTTTTATTATGAAAACTATTTTTATTAAATCTATAGAGTTTTTTCAGCTTTAATACTATGTTATATTGAACATTTTCAGAATATTCAAATTGTTCTGTTGGACAATTTCGTTGTAAGAATGGCCGATGCATTTCGATGCACTGGCGTTGTGATTTAGAAGACGATTGTCATGATGGATCAGATGAAGTTGATTGTTTAAATATTTCCAACAATTCTTCATCAACTTGTCCACGTAAGTATATACTATATTATACATTTAATTAATTTTGGATTTGTATGTACTAAAATAAGCTTAAAATAAGACACATTAATGGATTAAAAAACTTTGAAATATGGACCTAATAAACAATGTTTTGGTATTAACATCAAATTGAATACTTTCAAAAAATATGAAATGCATACAAATTCTGACTAATTATAATCAAGCCATTACCAAATGAAAAAAGGGCAAATGTAAAAATATTTAATGTATTTTCTTATCTTGTAGCAAGTAGTTTTCATTGTCCTGGTACTGCAAACACTTGCATTCCAGTCAAATGGCAATGTGACGGTGAAAAAGATTGCCCTGATGGTAAAGATGAACTTAATTGTGATATAGCAAACTGTGAATCTTGGCAATTTGAGGTTTGTACTAATTACAAGTATTCAATATAATAGGTTATGTTTATTTTAATTTTAATATTTCTACAATTTGTTTAATTAGTGTGCCAACAAGAAATGTATATTTGCATCTTGGAAATGTGACGGAGATGATGACTGTAATGATGGATTAAAGAGTGATGAGGTTAATTGTACGACTACAAATAGGACTTATCCTGTTGAACCAACTACTCCATCTTTACCATTTATCACCAATGTTAGTAAAAATATTTTAACTAAGTATTTTGTGTTTGTGTTACTAAGTTATTGCTATTTTATTTTCTAATTATTTAGGGCACCTGTAGTGAATGGTTATTCCGATGTAGTAATGGAAAATGCATTCCTTATTGGTGGAAATGTGATAATGTAATGGATTGTGAAGATGGTTCAGATGAAGAACAATGTGGAACTTTAATTCCTACAATTTCTAAAACAAACACCTCAATTGTAACTCCTAAAAATATGTGTCCTCAGCATTATTTCCAGTGCAACTCTGGTTTGTTTTTTTTTTTTTGTTTTTACTTATAAATAATATACTAATATAATATTCTGTTTAATATATAAATGATTTTTTTTGACATAGGTTTATGTATTGAAGACTCGTGGGTATGCGATGAAATTTTTGATTGTGATCAGGGTGAAGACGAAACTAACTGTAAAAACAACAATTTTGTGGGTCGTTGCAAAAATAATAGCAGGGAATTTAAATGCCGTATATCTGGGTCATGTATTAGTATTGAAAAAGTTTGTGACGGTACTCCACAATGTCCAGATGCTAGTGATGAAATGTTTTGTACCAACAATAACCAAAGTAATAGTGCTATCATTTATCAATAATAAAATTATTTAAGTATATCCATTTTCTAAAAAAAAAAACATAAATTATTTAGCTCCCGGAACACCAAGTTGTGGGGTTGGTCTATTCCCTTGTGATGGCAGCAGATGTATACCAGCATCCAAACGATGTAATCAACATAAGGATTGTTATGATGGTACTGATGAAGAGTATTGTGATACAATAAACAATACTTTAAGTATACAAGTGAGTATCAATATTTACTTAATTAAAGTTATTTTCTATTTAGTTACAATATTTAAAATAAGAAGCTGTTGATGTTCATCTTCCTTTATTTTTATTTCTGTATTTGCATTCAAGATAACTTTCTACTGTGATACTGTGTTTTGTTATCTTTTTTTTTTATTATTATTATTTTATATTAAGTCTGTATTAAGTTATTAAAAATTTTTACATTTTTCTTATAGGTGTCTTTAATGTTTATTGATGAACATGAAACGACTTCAAATTCTCTGTCTTTATATTGGGCAGCACCAAAAAATTTAAGTTTGGAATATTTACCTTCTATCAGTGAATCACGAATGCCAGAAACATCAGTTAATAAGACATGGGTGTCCGTGACTAATTATAAGTTTACATCACTCAAGCCATATACTGCATATAATATGACTGTATTTGTCCGTCAAAAAGATGTACCTAATGCTATCTACCCACCTGCTTTTTTCATACTGGCATCAACTGCAGAAGGCGGTATGTTTAAATTAATCATTTTAAATATAATTTGAAAATATAACTTTTGATTTAATTTTATAGTTCCAAGTGCTCCTCTGAATGTAATAGTTAAACAAGTAAATGCAGAAGAAGTATTAGTAACTTGGACTAGACCAGAAAATCCAGCTGGTCGCATTTCGTCTTACAATGTTTATGTTGAGCCACCTCATCCAGCTATGGTTTTGTCTGTTGAAGCTGATTATAATAACATTACACAATCATATCCTGTTCGATCATCATTATATCGTAGAAAAATTGAATATAGTTTTTGGGTATGCTTTGTTTTTAATAAAGGGGAATAGTAGCGACCACATTTTATATGAAAAAAGCCTCAAAACTAGGAATAATTTTCTAAAACCATTCTTAAAAGAATGCCACATTTGCATTGCATATTGTTTTTGTTTTATAAACATAAACCATTGCAAATGTTATACTCAGAATAATCCTCGGAATAATCTAGTTTAATCAGTAATTTTTAAAATTAGAACAAATTTACATATTATAATATTTGATTTTAAAGTAAGATTATTATCTAGGGTATCTCGTAGGCTTCTATTGATATTTTAATTTTAAGACAAGTTAATTATAATAATCATATAAAAATAACAGAGTAAAATAGTGATTATTGTGAATATATAATTTTCTATGTTGAAAATTTGTAAATTAGAGAAAACGCTTGTTGGTATGGTATCTTCTTAATGGATTTGACATATTATATTTTTTTCAGAAATAAATCATTCGGTAATGTAGCTATAAGTTTTTTCCATGTGAAATTAGTTTATTGTTATTCCTCATAATGTAGTTGTTACAAGAGCGCCATTCCCACATATGTTGTTTCCATCATAAAAACCTACTATACTGGGTGATTCTTGTATCAAACAATACTTATTATTTTTAAATCTATTAATATTTTTGGAAATATTATTTTACATAATTTCCAGTTAAAATAAATTTTTTTTTAATTTTTTTTTAATAAATTTGATATATTGTATATTTTCAAGACTGAAACAACATATTTAGGATTGGTTGCCTCTTAAATATTATTAACTTAAATATTTGGTCTAGGTTACTGCCAAGCTATCAGAATTTGAATCAGAACATTCTGCTGTAAAAAGGTTCCATTTCGAAGAGGATTCTTTAGTAGATGTTGATTTAAAACTAAATGTTACTGCGAGAACAGAAAATAGTATCACTATATCTTGGGAAAGTGTTGAACATGCAGATGGTTTTAATATTGTTTCTTCGGCACCAATTAAAGAAGGGCCATATCCCAATTCTATTCAATCATTTAATGTATCTAACAACAATAATGCATTAAAGTTTATAAGTTAGTATTATTCAATTTTTAAAAAAAATGTTATTTTTTGTTAATTTTATTATATTTATTTTCAGTTACTAAGCTGTCACCTGGTGTAACATACACAATAAATGTAATACCATACAATAAGCGTTATACTGGTATGAAATATACAATTGTAACAAAAACTGACGGTATGAATATTGAAACTGTTTAAACAATATTTAAACAAATGTTTTTAATCTATTATTTATTTAGGTCAACCATTACCATCTGTGACAAATATAACTGGTGCTTTGGTCAATATAAAAGATAAGAAAGAGTCAACAATTAGAGTACAATGGAATGCACCTAAACAGTTTGGAAAAACTAAATGGCTCTATGGGGTTTATTATGGTACAAATGTTAATGACCTTCTAAATGGTATGCTAATCCAGAAGCTTTATAATATCTATTTAAACATTAATATACATACAAATTTTTTTAGGTCCTAAGTATAATACTTCAGCAACCATAGCCATTCTCGTCAATATTGAATCTTGCACATCACTTATGATTGATGTTGGAGTCATTGGTCCCAATGGTATTGGACCATTATCTAAGAGACCATTTAACATTATAACTCCATTTGATCCAACTGTTCCACCTAAAGATATTAAAATTGAACAGCTTGAACACACAAATCAGCCAATGATTCTTATAAGTTGGAAAGCATCTTGTCACCCAGTTCAACAGTCTTATAAAGTAAGAACTTTTCAAATTATGTTTTAAAACCTTGTTTATTACAACTAAAATTAAAATATACAATTATTTTTTTCAAGGTAAGTATTTTGGAGTCCAACAAAAATAAAAATTTTGAAGCTACTGTTCCAAATGTATCTGACACCGAAGCTTCATTGCATTTTTCTGTTAACTATGGTGGAAATTACTTTATTCGTATCTCGACCATGACACCAAATGCTGTTCCATCATCATTGATTAATTATCGTGCTCCAGAATTGCCTTCTCCGCACCAGGTCAAGGTATTTAGCATGCCTGATGGTCATTATGAAATATATTGGCATAAACCTAATATAACTCTTCCACTTAAGCCATCGTGAGTATATAATGAGTATATAAATATACATTGATATAAACATTAATTAATATTAAACTTAATCTTCTAGGATGGTGCATTATTTGGTGCATATGTCTGAGGGCAGTGAATTAAATGTCACAACTGCCAAGACCTATCAAGCTGAAGATAGTCCATTTATTATCATTGATCCGCCAACAAGTAATAAATTGTCAGTGGCTGTTCAACTGGCAACAAATGAAGGTTATGTATCTAAAATGTCAGAAGTATTCTCATTTATACCTCAAAGTGGTTAGTAAAATATTCAAAACAAACTTTACATTTATAAATAATAAGATTAATATTATTATTATTAATATTTCAGTTGATAGTCAATCTTCAGAAGTGGTTGTTGTTGGTGTCAATACCGGGTGGATGTCTATGATTTTGGTATTATTAGTTATAGGATTATCTGCAGGCCTAACATATTTTGTTGTTCGACATCGAAATCTGCAAAATAGCTTTGTGCAATTTGCCAATAGTCGATATGATACACGGTCGGGATCAGCTACTTTTACTGGAGTTGATAGTCTTGGTTAGTAGTTTATTTTTATATTTTTTAATTTCTTATTAATTTATACTTATTTATGGCATAGTTATAAATTTATAATAATCTTATACAATTTTAATTTATAATTTTTTAATTGAATTGAATTATTTGTTCATGCTCTCATAGGTTTAGGAGTATTTAAAGGTATTCAATATAATAGAAAAATATTATATAGTATTGTACACACAATCATTTGATAGCTTGAATTTTTGTATTATTGAATATATTATTAATTAAATTTTTCAGATGATGAGCCAGCAGTTCAAGGCTTTTCAGATGACGAGCCACTAGTCATTACTTAACAATTATCAACTGATCGTTCCGTCATCTGTGATAAAGCGTAACCATTTATCTCAATCCAAGTGACATATTATTTATATTTATTAGAATTTAACATAGAAGTCAACTTCTTTATAATATTATATTTACCCTTAATTATAGTGTTGTAACTGTTTATTTTTTACTTGAAAATATGTTATTTTATCCCTTATTTTATACTTTTATTTTAATTTAATTTTTCTAAACTGTTTGCCTTTAGTTTAAATATATCATTTATGAGTGAACATATAAAGTTATATCCTATTGCCAAAATAGATGTGACCCATCTCAAGTGGCGTCAAAATGGAAAAAATAAATCCACCTATTATATTCTGTGCCATGAAAGATTGCAACTCCTTCACTCATCTTAAAAATGGAATTTTTCCCACTATGAAGTTGCTACTATATTCTATGAGACTGTTGATAGGCTATGAGCGGATTAAGTGTTTTGTTAATTATGGGGTGGTAGTCTCTCATGATGTGGAGTATTCATATAATACTAAAAAAAGTTCAAAATGTTTTTTTGAGAAATCTTATTTTGGTTTCACGAAAACTTAAAAATACAAATTGATAAAACAAATGTTCTTAATCTTCTAATGAATGGGTTTTGGCGTCACTGCCCTTCTTTCTGACTATCTGTAAAAATCGAAAATATTGAATTAAACGATAGATATTATGTTTAAAATACAATTGTTATAATTTCAATACAATATGTGGTATCAATAAATTATATCCTGAAAATAACTATATCAATAATCCATTTTGTTACCATACACATGTTGTAAATATAATATTAAAAACAATTGTTATTATTTGATTTGAAGTGACTTCTGAAATTCTTTAAAAATCTTTGCTAAATGACTGAATTTAATGTATTTATATTCAGTTGTTATAAGTAATATAATCAGTATATCATCGTTTTATTGTTTTATATTGAGTTTAAAAAATCAATTTTAAGATTTTAAATAGTAATTTACAAAAATTACAAACATTAGTATCCAACTTGAATAGACTTTCAATTAACACATAACATTTTATCATGAAAATTATAAAAATATAATCAAATCTCTTGTATATTATTTCCTAGTGAATGGATATTGTTATTTTAATTTAATTTTTTATAGTATTATAATAATCTCCCTTTTCATTTGAATAATTATTTGTGCTCAAATATATTTTAAATATATTTAATTAATGGCTAAGTAGATAATTAAAATAAGTTTAGTGGCATAGTATATCTAGATTTTATTCATAACTGCATAATATTAGTTAAAGCCATACAAGTATTGTAATGAGAAACTGCCCAATTTCTACTTATAATATTGTACGTACCAATTGTTTTTTTATTTATATATACATAATACAATAATATAAACACTTATACAATATCTAAAACAAGTATATAATTTGTTTATGACCTATGTCTTGTCAGCTGATATTACGAACAACTTTACATAATATATTTTAACATGATTTATTTATAAAGATATCTGTCTAATTTGTAATTAGTTTCACAGTTGTAAAAACCTGAAATATTCTGTTATTTATATAATATTTCATTAAAAGTTGTTTGCCTACCATAGATAATAAAGAATCTTTATTATTTATGATGTCTACTTAAATTAAATCAATTTTTTTTTTGATTTAGTCGTTTATTAAATACCAATCTACTTAATTTTTTATGATTTATGAGGTTTTTTTTACATTTGTTCTGTTTATATTATTGTTTGTGATAATTGATAATTCAAAAATAAATATAAACTTTTATTTTTGCTTAATGATTCAAAAATGATAGTTGTTGAACTCCATTCTAAAATAAAATGCATTGGGTAGAAATTCGGATAAATATTCTATGCATCGAACTTAAAATAGCAGTGTGCAAGCAAGAAGTAAAAATTCTAACCAAATGTGGCCATTACTCTTATTTTCTAATGAATCAAACAATTTTATTTTTGTTTTTAGAGAATCACTATAAATATCATAAAACATACTAACATGAATAAATATCATTCAATTTGTTATTAACCAATATCATATCAAATATATTATGTAAATCTATGTGTTCGATCCCTGCTTATAATTTTTAGAATAATAACTAATTAATATGCAGTTATGATCCATTGCTGTATCAACAAAATGTGCTGTTAATTTAAACTGCAGCTATTTATTATACTATGTGGTTTTAATTTTACTATTTAATTTATTATTGGGCAAATATTTGGTTGAGTATAATTGTAGTAGGTACCAAAGTTAGAAATACTGTAAATGTAATGTAATGTTTTTTTTTATTACTTATCATTTTAGTGAAGTTGTGAATAATTTTAAATACAATGTATTCATAATATAGGTTGTGAAAAATAAATTATCAAAATATATTTGTCTGATTAATGGAACTATAATATTATTATCGTGAATTTTTTTCTATAATTTTTTAAGTTATTGTTTAAAAGTTGAACGATATTGTACTACTTTTAGTGATTTTTTAAAATCACTTTAAAATACAAAAGTTATTGGCTCATTGACAGCCTTTTAGTTTTTGTTTTTATTATTGAAAAATATTATATTACTTATACACTTCTCCGGGAAAATGGACAAATGTCCAGTACATAAAACATATTTTTCATAGCCTATATCAAAACAAAATAAATGAATAAATATATAACTTTGTATACTAATCTATAAGTTTTCTACTACCTACCTTATATATTATTTTTTCTATCTATATATATATATTATTATTTTAAAACGCAACTAGCATATTTTACTGTTTAGACTCCATCATGTCTATTCAAACAAATTAATCATGCATATAATTATTGTTATTTTTATTATTATCATTATTATTATTTATTTTATTACATATATACATGCATTAATATAATATTATTGTCTTTCAGTTTGCATTATGACTGATTAAATTATAATTTAAGAAGTGTGTTTAGTTCAAACCTTTGAATATTATTATGCTTTCTGTTTACTATTATCGTATTTCTATTTAATATATAAGGTCAATGTATCCCGAATAATGTAATATTAGATTAAAGTGTTTGGTTGTTGTATGAAATTCAAAATACTATATATAATCCTATGTTTCTTTAGTAATTTATGTTTTTGTTTTTATTTTTTTACTTACCAAAATCTTAAAGTATAAAAATAAAAAACATAATTGTCCTAAAAAGATTGAATGGTTTTGGTTGAATTAAAATGCTATACAATTTAATGAGAAAAAAGAAAATTACTTTAAAAAAATTAGGCAACACAAGTAAATTATACATTTTGAAAAAACTTCTTTCTTCTATTTCAATGAAATCTGATACTTTTTTAGTTTTGAATGTAAAACTAAGTGTTATAGATCAAATTAGCTTTAAAAAAAAATGTAGTCAACTCAAATTGTGTGCTAATAGTGTTACCATTTAAAAAAATGCATATGTTTCCCATATGCGAGCTTCATAAATAATAGTGTAGGATTGCGGAGGAATATTGTACATTATCAAAGTATGTACTCCAAAATTAGAGTTACAAATATAAAACAAAAATCTATTCAACATTTGTTTCGGACGTCGTAATTAAATGCATAGGAATGTATGTCTGATGACGCCAATATAAAAACACGACCACCAGTGAATTCAATAAAATTATTAATTTCAATACGTTTATCACATTTAAAGACATAGGTACCTATTACAGTTGGTAAGATCAAGTTTAATAATCTAAACAGTTATTTGTTATCTTGCTGTTTTCAATTGAAATTACAAAAGTGTATTTAAATTAAGACCTTACATTAAATTTAAGATTGATAGCTAACTTTCGATCTAAAGTCACAGTAATTCAGATAGAACCTCACACTTGCATGCTCACGCGAACCGGGACACGATAAATGAATAGACGATATTATATGGACGATTTGAAAGTGCTGCAAATGTACGATCCCGCATTATTTGGAACAGCTAATCCAACTTTAGGAATTTTATTAATTTATTGCATAGATGATTCTCAATTCATTTTTTCTTCGTTTTATATTATAATGTACCCATACAGTATTGCAGCTTTAGTATTATATACCTACTTAAAACAAAATAATTTAATATCATATTATATAGTCGGAAGGTGCGTACCAATAAGCGTGTATGAGTGAGGCGGGGGGAAGTGAATGCTGTACATAATAAACTATCACGCGTTGTGTCAAAAACATTTTGTGTTCTTAAACAAGCGATCCGAGATAATGGAGTTCGATTCTGCTGCCAATGACATTTTGGCTTACTCGGCGCGGTGACCATTAATCCAAAATATTGAAAAGAACAATGCGATGAAATCAATGCATTTATACTACGTCGACGCTAACACAAAGCGTATATATATTATTATCGTCATCCAGTCATAATAAAAATAATAATGATTTATAAAACAGTGCGCACAGGTATCTGGTAAGTATAAACGTGTCACTGTAAATTTTTTTAATTGGTATTTTGCAAAATAGCTAGTGTTAAAAATAATACATTATCTGTGGGTACGAACATTTGTTTACGTGAATTACCCTGCATCGACTTAATTGCGTAAATATGGTTAAAAATATGAGTTAAAACTATAAATTAACACGTATTAATATAGTGACTATTATACTGATGAGGTTAATTTAGGAAATCTGTAGGGATAAGACCTTCCCTCATAATTTAGTCTACCTACCACTTATATGCTACCTTTCGGCTCGTTACATCGGCTATTTTCGATTACGGCCGGTGCAGATAACTGCAGATGCCTATTGCCTAGGTTAGATTTTATCCAACTTAGATGTAGGTATATATTAAATTGTATAATTTCAATTAGGTACTATATCATATTGCAATTGCGCCAAGATCAGTGATTACCATTATTCCCAACGTGGACGCGTGGTACCGCTTTTGTGTGGCCTTTTTTTAATTTTGATTATTTTGAAGCGGACATTGAGGTGCCAAGGAAGACAATTCTTATGTGACTTTAATTTTTATTTTTTATAATTTATTTTAATGAAATACATAGGTAATTGCGTGTCTGCGTACAATGAAAAATAATTTTAGTTAATATACCATAAATAATATATAAAACTATGTACAGGTATGCATAAAATGTACATAGGTATATACTATACGAATTTAGTATATAAAATAAAATTGTAGGGTTTTATTTTTATTTAATTAAGTTGCTGATTATAAAAATCAAGCTATAATCTTTTTAATTTATTGGTGGGTGGTGTGGTGTGAGATTTTTGATAACTTAAAAGAAGGGTGTTGAGTAAAAAAAAGTTATGAAACACTACACTACATTAACCGTAACAAAGGCAGACTTCAACTTAATAGATAAATATCAAGTTAATGTTTTACTTAAAATAATTTGTAGATTTTCTAATTAATTTAAGAACTTGATAGTTTAATTGAGTGTTAAAATAACCTAAGTTTTTCAATTGATTTAAAAACAATCCAACAAGTTAAAATTAAATTATTCTTTGTTTAAACGGTTTATATTTGTCTACATTAATCACCAAGGTTCCTACTGCATGTCTGTATATGTAGCTTAATACATACATTACAATGACATCTACTTGACATCAAGCTGTATGCACGTCTAGGTAGGTGGTACAGGTACACTCGAAATATATTGTACAACAATAACGGAATGATAGTTCTCCGGGTTTCGTGTTTTGTTGTTATGCGTTTTAACAATCTCAAGACTTGTGAACTTGAACAACAATTTATTATACTCGCAATACAAATGAAAATAATTGAATGGAAAACAAAGTTTTTGTGTAGACAAAGTATATTATATATAATAAGTACCTAGTTAATTAAACAACCAACCTATTAAAAAAATTTATATAATAGGTCTGAAAGATGTGAGGACAATTTGAATATTTTAGTACAATTTAAGTTAATTTATATAGATCTTTATATAATAATATTAGGTATCTACTATCATATCAATTTTTTTTTCTTTTTTAATGCGTTTTTAATGTTTAAATAAGTTTAATAAAATTAGTATATTGGTACGATGTACCTACCTATTATTAGTATTTACTGTACATGTTATAATATATACCTATAATTATTATAATGAATTAAACGTAAATATATTATATTTTATATTCTATAATTTTAATTATGAACACGAATGGTATTTCTTTAATAATATCTGTAGCACTAATCTAGTTAATAGTGTCTCTAATTGACAATTGCTACCTCAGTGCCGCCGTGGTGTCAGCAATATATTATAACAAATTAACAAATTATTATTTATTACAGTTCACTTATTTCAGTTATTTGTATCTATAGACTATAATTATTCATAGATAATAAAGGAATGGATCGCACATAAATGCTTATCACACAATAACTATTTAGTAGTAAACTTTTAAGAATAGTTACGAAGTCTATAATATTTTTATTAATTCAAAAACCCCACAATATTTGACTTTCTTAAATAAAAGGAAAAATCTGTGAATCTCTCCAAAAAAAAGACTACAGCCCCAAACGTACTTGATATACATAGGCTTGCCGCCTTGTCCTATCTATTGTTTCATTACTTATATAATATTATAATGGTTAATACTAAATAATAATATATGTTATACAATTTTATTTTATTTTACAGAAGAATTTTAAATAAAACTGTTAAAATACATTCCTAAATATATTAATATTGGATCAACGTTTTTGAATTTATCCTGAAAAAATTCAAATTTTTTTTTAAAAATCAGATATTTGATTATTCAATTATTTGGTTTGAGATTATGATAATATTATGTTACTGAACAATCGAAACGACATTATTTTATTCCGTCTAAAAGTTATAATGCTTTCAAGTTTTTAATTCAAATATAATTTAAAGTTCTGTAGTGTTGTATAGGTAATAGTTACCTATGTAAAATTTAAATACAAAACAACATTTTGCGTAAACTAACTAAAAACGTAACACACGTGTTAGTTGCAGTTATTTAGAGGTATAAATATTTTATTTACACCGAATCAACAAATATAAATGCCCTACATTGTCCAACAAGTCCGAGTTGAATTTGTTGGGAGGTTTTTGGAAAGTTGTGATAACTTTGCGCACTTCATAAAGTTTATTATGCTACAGAAAGTAAAAGTCAAAATATTATTATACATTTTCACTAGATTTATTTTGGTAAAATCATTGTCGTATTTCTGAATTTTCCAAAATTAAAAATTGATGAAAAATGAAATCATAAATAATGATTTTTGTAATTAAAAATAATAATAACGTAGATAATTATTACCATTCAATTTAGGTATGTAAATGCATTTAATCTAAATTTTTATTTTTTATCTAAATATCTTATTAGTAACTGTAAGCTTAAATCAATTTTTAACGATTACTAATTCTTTGAAAGAAACAATATTTATCATGTCGTTCCCTATTAATTAATGAAAGAATGATTATCCAATGTTATACTAATACTATTCTATATTATTATCTATCATTATTGTATGTACTATTATTTACTACTATTTATAAAATACATAATACCAATTATATAATATTGCTAATATTAACGCATTGATTTTTAATTATTATTAAGTTGAATAAAATATCAAATATTTTAATTTAAAATGCATAAAATATTAAAATTATACGTTTAAATAATATTATTATAATTTTTAGACTGATATATATTTAAATAAAAAGCTAAGTAGATATATGGAAACAGGCCACCGAATATTTCCTAATGGTCTAGAAGGTGGAGCAAGAAAATGTTATTTTAAAGCTAATGTTCAACATTTAATACATAGGTAATATTATTTGTCCACATACTACATTTAATAATACTCATCATAGAATTGGTAAGAGGATTTTTTTTAAATTATAAAATGATTAATAACTCATAAGATTAAATTGGATATTATTGAAAATAGAAACTAAAACATGATAATAATTAATAAAATGAATTTTAAGAATATGTTATTTGAAATTTGAATTACAATTTACAATATAGTATTTTTGAAGTATATAGGTAGTCGTATAGATACTAGTAAATTAGTAAGTATAGGTAATAACACTAATAAGTTATTATTATCCATTAATTGTTAAAAATCGTTGAATATGAGTTAGTATAACGAAAAAAAATATGCAAAAATCCTCAAAATATGCAAAAATATGCAAAATAAAATTTCATATTTGAATTCTCCGTACTATAAAACGTATTTGTATATCAGTCTGCTATGTTTTATATTAACTATGATGGATATGCAAATGCTATAAGTCCCGAACTCTGCTAATAACTAATAGTAGGTATACTATGTACATTTGATTAAATGAGAATAGCCTAGGTATTGTAAGAAAACGTAATTTTTACTACAAAATAATTTTGCAATTTTAAGTAGGATCATGGTTATTGGTTATTCATTTTTGAAATCAAAATCTAAAATTTAAGATTGCATAAATATTTATGTATTTCCCGATAATAAAGAAAAATACTTAGAAATTTTTATTTTTTGATCCCTCCCATCGGCCACCATAACCGGGAACACTTTTACCTCTATTACCGAAATTTACCAAAATTTATATAAATGAAATATTGTATTTTTACAGGGGTATTTTCGACGGGTAAGTTAACGATAATTACTTATAAGAAATGTCGAAACATATTTTTTTCTAAACTTACAAGAAATATTATTTCATTTATATATTTATTAGTCGATATATTTACTATTTATCGTTATAAGGAAGAACAACGATACCTATTATTAATAAACCAATTTTGAGAGAAATGAGCGAGTAACATTGAAATATACTTCAGTTTTAAGTGTTTGATAAGATCGACATATAGTAGCAAAAAGAAAATCGCTGCCATAATGAAAAAACTTCTTTGATACAATATGAAGAGAAGCCATTGACCTATTTAAATTGGTTTCGATACATATCATGCAATAATAATAATAATAATAATAACAATAACGATGATGATGATGATAAGACGTGTACACTATTACTGTGTTTTATACAATTGATTGTGATTTTTGGTCATACAACAAAATTGAATTGGAAAATTTGCAACACCACACGAAAACATAAAAACCATCACAGGAACTCTTTATTTTATTTTGTATTTAAATATGAATATATCTAGAGAATAGATAAATGTATAGCTATTATCAGTCTAGTAATAAACTAGGAAAAAAAACACGAATTTAAATTATGTAATTAAGTAGCACGAAGACGCTTAGCTATATAGGAATTAATGATACAAAATGAAAATTAAACCAAGAGAAACTGCGGAATCACTTATTTTCTTACGAGTTTGTGGCGAGAATTTCCACAAAAGCGAGGGGTATACAACAGTCATAAATGAACGAATGTAGTGATTTTTTATCACTGAAAAATTTAGAAAAACCCGTTTATAAAGTAGTACAACAGCTCTTCAGCCTTTTCTCAATTATTAATTTAATGCTAAGCAGGTCTTTGTAAAAGATCGAGTTATAGACATAATATAGATGGTAATTTTGTGGAGCTCGAGTATTCCGGTAAACTTGCATTTTTTACCTTACCGTCGCAATGTTGTAACCAGTATGTCCATATTCGATTTTGAAGCGTATTGCGGCGTATTTCAGTAAATTTTAATTAGAAAATTGTAAATTTATTTTTTTTCGATCGAAATGTTTTGGGTGCGCCGCAATGAGAGTGTTAATAGAGTTAATATTTTTGACGCTATACTATTATTCCCGGTAAATCTCTTGGCGATATCAAGACCTAAATATTTAACAGGATCGAGAGAAGGAATAGGTAAATTATTTGCGGTAATACTTGAATCTTTGCGGAGTGAATGTTGTATGGGTACGGTCGGATTTATGGTGGTTTAATATTTGATTCGGAATTTAGCGTATATGGTACATTTATTATAATCATAGACAGTAGATTTAAATGCGATTGTAAATTAGCAGTTGCAATTAATGGATCTCCACGACGTGCCTGTTAATAAGATGACTTTGTCATACACATAATCAGCTGTATTTTGTGCCGCGGTCTGTTTAGAGGCATAATATTATATGCATATTATTATGATGATCAGTATACGGTAAAGGATACACTCAAACACTCAATTCGCGTTTCCAATGCATTTTTTGTATTTTTTTTTTATTAGATACTAAGATATATTTTATGAAATTCAACGTTTCCTTATAATTACAACTAAACGATGTACATACATAATATATAACTACATTTTGATGGAACGTTAAAATATTTGTAATTCGATTTAAATTCGAGCTGTGCGTTTGTATAATATCTGCCCTTAAATTTGTAATTAATATAGTTTATTACCAGTATATTTACGTGAGCGGAGTTCAAAAAGTCCATCAAATAGGTAACCATTTTACCGTAGGTGTCGAGTGTGCCTCAACATTGAGTAGGTTACTGCAATGGGTATATTCGTATATTAAATTAGAATTTATCAGTTCAATGCAATCATAGTGTACGACGAAAATTAATTTTGAGCATAGACAATTTATCTTTTTAGTAACCTACCACAGTGATTTAAAATTACTTTATTCATAATTTTAAATTTAAAAATAATAACTTGATTTTTTTCCGATTGTTTTAAAATAGTATTGGTAAATTTCTACACTTGTTCACCAAGCAGAGTGCAATCAATTCGGTACGAGAAATCCCCATAGGCGGAGATCGGGGGAGGGGCTTACGGGGCTTATCCCCCCCCAAAAAATAATAAGTAATTTGAAGTTAAAGCCCCCTTAAAAATATTAAACAAACAATCCCATAATTTTTACAGTTTGTAGAATTTTTATCATTATTTTATATTCTTATATCCTACAATTATATAAATGTACCTAGTGTCCTAGTACATTACATACATACTATTTACCAATTTATTATTTACGGTAACATACCGAATAATTAAGACATTATCGGTGATATTGAAGATATTTAAAAAAATAGTTCACCTCAAGTATTTCCTAATCTTTATAAAGTGATACAAATTACTTGTTCTGCTACGTGCGAAAGAAGTTTTTCTGCTATGAGGAAAATAAAAACATGGCTAAGAACATTTATACATAAAAAAAAAAAATTTAATGAATTTTCAATATAATATATTGAAAGAGATAAGACTAAAGCTTTAAGTAATGAAGCTATTTTAAATACTCTTAACAAAAAATGTAATATAATAATAATAATAAATTAAGTTAAAAATGGTAATAGTATTTTATTAATTATTCTTTTTTTTGACGTTTGTAATTATTTAAGTTATCATGATAACGAGAACAATTTTTATGAGTGATTTAATGTAAAAATTAGATTGTTGGAGGTGTGGGGGCAACGCCCCAACGGGTCTGTTTGAGATCAAATATTTGAGCCCCCCTCAATATTTCACAGGATCTCCGCCTATGGAAATCCCCCTCAAAGAAGTTGACGATCGGAGAATTTTTGCTTGCTATAGAAAATTAAACTCCTTATCTCTTCAAGGGATATCAAAATATAATAATATAATAATTAATTAAATGCTTGAAAGTTACATATAAGTTACATTCCACATTGTCTGCGGTATCAGACTTTATCGCGACCCACTACAGTTGTTATTATCGTAGTGAGTGCCGATTCGCAGCCGCGCGTATGGTTAGGTAAGATAACCTATACGAGGCGTAGTAGTATTTCGACTTGCATTGATAAAGTTCGTATGTGACGTCGGCACGATGGGCTCGCGGTTTCGTCATTACGGCTCTTTAGTTTTAATTCGTGTTCGTGAATTCGTGACACACACGATTTCTAACTTGTAAACTCATAATGTGTATAATATGTATATGACTTACACAAAAGATTTATAAAATTCAATTACATAAACATCAACACCGACATATATATATATATATTATATTATAACGTATTATTTAACATATTAACAATATTTATAACAAACTACAAACGCGTGGAAATGTCAGAAAACAAAATGGTGCCAAAAACGAGGTGTAACCGTTGTGGTATAATATGTAAAAGCAACTGGTGGAGATCCAAGGTCCATCGTTTGAAAATACTGTAATATTAATAAATTGTATCGCTGAAATCAAACGTTTTTGAGGAGTAGAACGCGTATTGGTCTACGGGCGCCAATTAATAAGGTATATACCTATTAAATAGGTCGGTATATTCCATTTAATATGCTATTTTTCATCCATATTTCCTACCTACCTACGTCTACACCACGTTGGATTAACTACTATCGTATTCGCGTATTAATAGTTTTGTTTGCAAACTTTAAGCATTTAATTTAATAACCAATATTATTATGACCGGCGATTTGCATTTTACTATTTTTAAATTGTCTGGTTGTTTCCCGTCACAGATGACGGGAGCCTATATTACAACATCAATTGGATTTAGTGATTTATCTCATTTATTCAATAATGACGTTTAAATTCATCTAAGACACAGACAACGATTTCAATTCTGTACGAATTAAATTAATCGTTTACGCTCTAGAGATGTGTGATAAAATCATAGGTCATTGTAAGTTCATAATTATGAGTATTATCAGAATAATAATTTTTACATAAAAGTTCAATATTTTTTAAGACTTATTCTGCAATATTAAGCTAAAATTTCTTTGCTTTATTTATTTTTTTATAGGTAAGCAATTAATGTAATTTCTGTGAATATACATTATTTTGGAAATGTTATACTGTTTCTATTACGTTGAGTTATTATTTATTTTTCAGAAAAAAATTCTGAAAAAAATGTTTGATCAAATTTATCTTAAAGATTTATGAAATTTTGTTCAAAGTTTGAAAAAATTTAATAAAAATAAAACACAAACAATTTTTGGATCGTGTTCGCCGAGAAGCTTAACTATTTATATTATTTGTTGTGTGAACATAAATTATACATTTTTGGAAATGGTACAATTATTTAGTATTTACTTTAAATGTGTTTAATATACCTAGTTGTGTTTGACTATTTTTAAATAGGTACCTACCCATTATATCAAAAATACGTGAGATTCGCTGGCATAATATGTATATATCTAGCTACACCTATGTTAAAATCAATCTACGAAAACTTCGAAGAAAAACGAAATGAATTTTGAGTAGTTATTGAGTATAATTCTAAATCACATCGTTGGTCGTTGACAAATGTACGGAGTGTTACCCAAATCATATATCATATATTATATTTTATGAAAATACAAACAAATTTACCTTACTATTCAACGAACGGACACGAGACAATATAATTTTTTACTCATCTATCGACTATTACACAATAATATATAATGATGTACATTATTTTAAATTTAATTTCAGCACTAAATCAATATTTTTTACATTATATTATATACTGTATAGGTAATAATATACATATTTCTATATAGAACCCGTAAGGGAATGGATATCACTAACATTATTTAGTATTAAATAACCCGTCTACAGTGCAATCTATATCTAAATCGCTACAGACGGCCGGCAGTGAGCACGAGACGATCGGATTGTTTATTTTATCCGAAAAAATGTTCGCAGACAAAAACAGACATCATTAATTAAAAACTAGTGCGTATCGCTCGCTCGGATCAGGATTCAAAAGTACCAATATACTTACCTAATAAATTGTAAAAAAAAACTTCAACGACCGTGCCGAGTTTATCATGATGTTTACATTATATATCAGGTACCTTTATGTAGTACATTATATTATAGTTATCCTATCCAAGTATATTATTATTTATTATAACGTTTTTAATACTTTATGCTATTCTCTGTTCGATTTAAATATATAGGCAGCCGTAGATAATTATTAATCATTTTATAGTCTCGATGCTTAGTAAGGATTGAAATTTATGCTTGTTTAATACTCATACATATATGAGTACATGCGCCATTTTTTATTATTTGCTTACATATTATATGTTCAACGTAATTGTAATTTTTACCAACATATATATATATACAGTTAATTAGTTGTTTATCTTATCAGCTTATCTGTACGATTTGCGATTTGCACTAGTGTAAATTTGTGTTGTTTTTCGTAGTAAAATAACGATTTAAGACTCGAGTGTTTAGTGGCTCTTAAAAAATTAATCATGTTCACTTTAAAAGTTAAAGAATACATTATAGCAGGCGACTAATGAATTCGATCAGTCGTGTACAGAAAATTGTCTTATAATCATGATTGTTAAACGTTTAAGTATTTTACAGCATTTTGTATAATTTTAATTTTTTTGCCATAAAACACACGTAATACCGATCATGGATCCTAATAATTCAAAAACCGCACCAAGAACAAGCACTCCACCACCACCGTACGATGAAGGCCCAGGAATTTATCCAGCAAGTTGTGTATGCTCGAATGATTACACAGCGCAACATCAAAGTCTTACACCTGAATGCATAATAGAATCGAGTATGTATTTGATGGTTTTTAAAATTTAAATAACAACGAAAATCGATTAGAACATATTATATTGCTAATTATGTATAAGCAAATAATTTCAAATTTTGAAAAGAAATTAGGTTATCGTTGATAAATGAATAGCGAAGATTTAATTTTTTTTTTTTTTTAAATTGGTATGTAAATCTCAAAAACAGCTATATAGTAGCTGAAAGAATTGTTTAAAAAAAAGATTTTTATCATAGCATGTTTTTTATTTTAATAAAATTTATAACTTACAATAAATAACAACCTACAAAAACGTACAAGTTTGGAGTTTTTGACGGAAAAAGTAGACACCTCCTTTCTTTAAGTTTACATGTCGCAAATTTATGACCAGATCACTTCTACTTTATTGTATTTACTATTCACAGAATGTAAATATATAAACATATTTATGATTTTAATAGTAATAATAAATAAACAATGAATGATGATTTGGGTGCATTATAATATCTTGTAATTATAGTATAATAATTAAGCGACATAATAAAAACAGTTTCTATTTAGTCACGTTTGTACAATAATTATAATGCAACGAGGATTTCCAAAATAAATTTTTTTCGGTCGAATAAAAAAGTGATGGCTATAATAATAACAACAATATTGTGTGTGTATCATTTCTAGCTTTGGGTCCAATGCCAGTCCACATGTTTTGTCCGACGTGCCATAATTATATAATTACCGAAACCAATGAATTGCCGTCAAACGAAGCGTATTTATGTTGCATGCTAATATTTGTTGTAGGGTATGTATATATATATAATGATATACTAAAATACAATATATATTAATTCGTTTGTTTTAATGCCAGTCATTTTATAGTGATATTATACAATTCGTGTACCACCGTTCGGTATATCCTATATAATTATATTATTATATAAAAATAAATACTTTATATAATATACTCATTCAATAATTCTGTTCATAACAAAATTATTTTTATTTTTATTTATTGCTCAAAATTAGCATTGTGTTGCCATTTATGGAACACGTGGGTGGGCACCTACGATATGTTTCTGTAATAAAAATCTGCTAGTTGACCGACATTTTGAGTGTTCTTTAGAGATTTTATTCAGTGTTGTAGCTTTAATAATATTATGAATAATGATGCGTTGTGTACTTGTATGGTATAAGATTATTGCTATTGATGACTTTTGACTTTGTATAAGTACGGTTGTTGGTTGTTGAAGTTGTTTATTATTAAATATGATTGTAGTGCTTGTATTCAATTTGGTCAATCTGATTATATTATATGCATTACCTACTTGTCTGTGTGAAGATTGAACTTTTGTGAAATACGTGGAGGGTATTATCTACAAGTCATTATTTTGAGTTTGTTATTTTAATATTTTCGATCTATCCAGCATAGTTAGGTATTTAATTTCACTTTTAAAAACACGTTAAATTCTAAATTATACAATATTTTACTTAATTTTAAATAAATAGGTTTATAGAAAAATGCTACAAAATAAATTATTTTTAATTATAGTTTTATAATAGTGTTATGGTATATTATTTTTTATGTTTAAATTACCAGGTTAGGTTACACCAGAAATCCATTTTTTGTTTTATTACGTGTTTGGATATACAATATTCTAAGTCATGTTAAATCTAATTAACAATATTTTAATATAATATATTAAGAATTATATAATAAAAAAATCTTATGAATATATCTGATTAAAAGTGGACTTAAGTATCTTTAATCTTCTGTAGTTGTGTATACATATTAAACTTAATGTATTCTTTGTTTAGAATTAAGATTTTAATACTTTATGATAAGAGGGATCAGAAAAAAAGAATTAAACATAATAGGACTTAAAAGTTTTATTTGATCTGAGTATAATCTCACGTAAGTATAAAATAATAGACAAAAAAAAAAATTAAACTAAAGAACTAAAATGCAAATAAAGTTTTACTGAATATGTTTAGTGGTATTCAATTGTTGTCAAAATAGAATAATATGTAATATATTTATTGGTTCTTTGAAGTAGTTTTGGTTTTTGAAAAGACCGATAGAGCTATTTGTTTTACGATATTGTGTTTTTGTTTGTGTCTGTAAATATTGTAAATATATACTGTTAGTGTTTACAATATAAGTTTTATTATATAGTCTTAGAGCAACATATTTAAATTTCTCTGTTTATCTTTGCAAATTTTAAACTTTAATAGATCGATAGATTTTATACGCGGACTCGCGGTTGTCATACACTATCCATTATATATCAATTAAAATGTTGTGCAGTAGGTATATGATAATAATTAATAAGATATCTTGTAATTTTAAAAACATAAAATTGTTTTATAAAGGTTGGATTTGGTTTTATGATTAGAGTCATATTGCACACATCGAGATCAGAACCCAACAAATATAAAAATAAATAATATTGTTTTAACCTTTGGTATTTATATATGTTATGTGTAGCGGCTTGATTTGTTATTTATAGAACGAAAGGTTGTGAAAAATCTTACTAACCGATTGATGATTACTGTTTTCAAATTTGTATGTATTTTGATTGTACATTGTGAACATATTTATAAATTAATTTATCTTTTACATACTATTTGAGAGGATAATTCTAAAAAAGATAAAATATGTGCCCTCACTAAACCCGGAGTCAGGAAGCTAAGAAAAAAAAAATTAGAAATTGAAACCATTTCGAATAGAGCAATCATATAAACATGTCTGAAAGCTAAAAAGGTTAGAGTGGACTGGCCGTGCAATATAGTTGGCAAAGGATAAGCTAATACACAAGGTAAGCCCATCGAAGTAGACCAAAGGCAGTCTTCGTCAATGATGGCTTGATAGAGTGAACATACGTTTATATAGAACGGTTGGGAACGACGAGAATTGAAGATGTAAAAGATCGGAAATTTCGGAGAGATTTGATGATAATGGTTAGGTTAAAAGAAAAAAAAATGTCTTTTATACAGTAAGGTATAAGGTTAAGCTCGAAACTTACTCTATTTATTATCTATTATTAACTATAATACTGGACGTAAAAAAGTTACAATACATTAATATCATTGTACCTAATCTGGCACCGAACTATTGGTATATAGATCTGTGTGGTTCCATCAATTTAAAACATGTAAACCACAAATAAAATTGTTGTGTATCACCACCTTGTATACTTTTACACGAGAAAGTTAATTTTTGTTGAGGCGGTGGTCCCTTAGCGCCCTCGGCTATTTCTTATTTTACTTACATATAGTTTTAGAAACGTATCATTCGATTTAATTTCGACAAAATAGCGTAGACTTGATAAAGCAATACTTTTGTCACTACGATCGCCATTATAAATATAAATATATTTATTAATTATGTATTATAAACGAAATCAAATTTTTGAAATCTTACAACTTTAAAACTGTATATTTCAGGTGTACATTATGTTCGTGTCTACCGTTCTTCATGAAATCTTTTCAAAAAGTTGACCACAAGTGTCCGCAGTGTACGTCTTACATAGGAACGTATAAACCATGAAAATTACGATACATATAACACTCTTATATGAATTATGTTTAGCAAACAATTATTTAAAACGCATTGATAGTTTTCTAATTTTATTTCAAATTTCAAGTGTACATAATTATTTAGACGTAAAATAACAAGCAGCTTATGCTATTTGAATTAAATATGCTTAAAATTGAAAAAAAAATACTAATAATAAATAATTATAATAATTATTATGTGTAATAACATCCAATAGTATTAATTATACAAATAATTATATTAGTAAATAATCAAATTTGTATACATGTAATATTTATAATTTATATAAAATGTTTAATAAAAGAGTAAGTACACCATTGTTGTAACTATATATTTTGGAAATCAATTAAATACGTTAATAACAGATTGCATTTTTTAAAGGTAATATAGATACCTACACAATGTTACAGGCTTATAATAATATAATTGTATTAATCAACTTTTTAATTGCTTAAAGATTAAAACTCATAGTCTTACAAAACGTATAGTTCACAGAGTTTTTTAGTCACATATAGTTATCGAATTATCAATGCCGTTCAATAATATTTTATGTGACCCGCAAAGGCGTCCAAATCACAACTGATGCTATGAATGTTAATTGAATAAAAATTCAACTTCCTAATGCCCGAAGTTCCGTTGATGGATGGCCTCTTCAACAAGTCACCAATCATATCTCTCCATTGTACTTAACTTAAACTTGTGAATCTAATTTAGACTGTGTAATATAATAAGAAATGTTTAAGAAAAAATATTTCCTGGTATTATAATTCTAGAGTTTTAGTAAAATTAAGACTTTTCTTCCTTTTAATTCGTCATTTTGTTTTTGAATTTAATCAAAATATTCTAGTTAATTTCTTGTATTATTTTGGCAGAAGCGAAGTGTTGAGGAAAATACTACAAGTTTACAAAGTCTATAACATACTCAAATTTACTAATTTTTTAATTAAAAAAAAAACTTATAATATTATTGAAAAAAAAAAACTGAAATATATAAATAAAAAGTACTAATCATATTGTCATATCTAAGAGTTGGCTACAACTTATAGGAATTGAATCTGGTTTGGTTAATACTGTAGAGGTTCGGTTTTTAAGTTTGATTTTCGTCACAATTCGTTTCTGAAACATTAGCGAAAACAGTATGTATATAATATTACTTGTATAGAAAAACGTTTATATCATACACTGTAGTGTCTATATAAAAGTATAAATTTGACGTTATTTTTTAAAGAAAACTTCATAAATATAAACGTGATGTATAATTCAAGAGATATTTTATTATTCATCAAATAATAATATCTGTTATTTTATATTTTGAAATCTATCAACATGAAAATTGATGAAATTTGCTCGTGATAGGTAAACTTATTTTATACTTCATATTATTTATTTATTTATACGAGAAAAGCCAAGTGGATTGCTATCTTATTAAATACTTTACGATATAAAATAGTTTATAATGACTGAATTTTGACCGGTAGATCAACATTAAATTACAATTTATTAATAAATACTTTTTTTAACTATAATTTTATCAATAAAACACCCACATAGGCTTTTGTTTGAAAATCAAAAATATTAACTTTTTTCCATTGGTTAAATAAAAAAATATTTATTTATGAAAATAATTGATTTCCTGTGATAAAAAAATTAATAGTAAAAAGAGATCTACTATTTTACTAACTTCACTGATATTTGCTTGATTTACGTTTAAATTTACATATTATAACTGTCATGTTTTCATGAATGAAATTTTTTCTACAAAGGTGCCAAAAAAAAAAAAAAAAAACACAGATTGAAATTTAAGCCACAATACATATTGTTTTTAAATAAATAATGAATTAAAAATTATTACCAGTTCGTAATATTTATTTTTAAATTCGTTTAAGTCTTTTTTTGTTCTCTCCAATTCAAACATGCATTCTTTTGTTGTCTGTTGACTGATAATTAATTCGCCGGATAAGCTCTAAATACATTTGTTTAATGTAAAAATTAATTAAACCATAATTGAACCACATCACTTCAACCGATTTTACCCTCATTTTGTCGTCTTTTTTTAATAGAGTTCTTTTGATATCGTTCATTTCTTTGAAGACATCTCTGCCTGGTAGCTTAATGAATTCATCTTTTAGTTTTTCATACCTAGTCTGCAGCTCTTGGACTTGCAAATCCTTGTCGAATACCCTGGTGCATTGTTCGAGTAACCGTTTTTGAAGGATTTTCACTTTGGCAATCATCTCGTAAGCCGGCGGATCAGTGTTCTGGGCGATAATAACAGTGCACAATATTAATGTGTATTGTCAAAACTGAAATTATTTAACATTATTATACGGCGCGGCGTGGTGCCACGGGGATCTCAGCACACTATTTATGACAGATGACAATTATTTTGAACAGCTGCAAATATTATACGTTTTCCGAGAGTGGACTGCCGGCACGGGCGTTTTGTCACTCCGGTCACAACGGCATTATGACGAGTGCAATATCGTAATGTCGGGGTAGGTATATAATATTGTATAGCCGTTTATGGTTTTTTTTTTTTTTTATTTTTATTATTGATAACGTAACGGGGTATTGTCACAAACGGATTTACAATAAATCGATAACGTTAAATAAACACTTATTATATTACCTATACGAATTCACATATCGCTTTATCCCGCCGTCCTCTGTCGAGGGAACACGCGTGCGAGCTTGCTGCGCACAAATCGCAACACGTCTATTCTCGTTATCGAATTGTTATGAAAATAATTAACTTATAAATTAATAACAATTAACTGCAGTAGTCCAATATCATTCCGCCATAAGGTTTCCAAAGTGTAAAAAAGTATCGCACCATAAGGGTTACGTTATCCGCGGGTAAATGTAGTAGGTACCTAGTGGTGGCGGTAGTGGTGGTGGTTCATTTTTTTTTTTTTTTTAATTCGCCGTATCAAGACACGAATGGCTCACCCTCCACGCCCCGCGCGTTAATTAACCTCCCGTATAGTATAATGTAATTTTTTTTATTTTTTTTTTTACTACTAAAACCTTTTCTGTACATTTTTATATCATTGGCACAATAATATTATAAGAAGAAAATTCAAAAAAAAAAATCCCGACTATCGAAATGGCGGGTTGAGGAGACGGTCCACACGTCAATCATTTAAAAAAACACCACTGCAGGCGCGTTATAATATATTACTTTTAATATTCTCCATCGGTGTACGTTTGTAGGTTTGATTAACATGTCTTCTAAAGCTCGACATTTCAAACGTTCTCTGTTCAGTTTTTGCTCATATTTAAGTACTTCGCCTCTTATGTCATTTATTTCCGATAGGTTTTTCATCAACAAGTTTTTTTGAACACTAAAAAGCAATAGACACAACAACAATTTTAGGTACGTACGTATGTAGAGTATAGACGTTCATTTCTGTGTACCCGCGAATAATAATAATATACTATATAGTGTATATATTATAGTATTTACTATTCGTTTATGCGTACAGGAATTAATCAATATTTAATAAAATAATTTAACATATAGTATCATGTTTGGTGTTGTTCTGTATATATTATATTATATTATTATTATTACTACTAAGCGCATTATAGTGTAATACTGTAATAATATATTAAATTACTTGGGTTTAAATGTGTTATATTAATGTGTCTTATTAGCGTAATTAATTTTGTTGTACGCCCTACAATGAAAACACTGTACCTGTGGAAAATAATATTATGTAGTAGGTACTTATTATATAGGTAACTATAAGAATTTTATATATGAAGTTTCAACGACATTCATTTTTATGAAGTAATAAATCCAGTTTTATTACTTTAATAACTAATCAGTTAAGAATGTAAAAAAAAAAGTGGGCAAGTGGATATCGCTCTGCTGTATAGTAGAGACGGAGGGTAGGTCAATGGTCACTATAATGGATGTGTTAAATTTGAATGCAATGACAGGTATCAATGTATACAAAAAAACTTTGTATTAAATTTTAAAAATTTTTTTGATAGCCAAATTTTTTTTATCGGCATTTTAAGAAAAATAAAATTAAAAAGTCGAAAATTTTAATTATCTATATGTAGCTTAAAGAAGGTCAAAATATTTTTAAAATTTAATCGTAAATAGATAATCATAATATAAACATTTAGTGAAAATTTTAAGTATTTACAACGATTTGTTTTTGAGTTACAGTAAAATCAAAAAACCAATTTTGTCGAAAAGTGGTTATGCGTGAAAATTCCCGTTTTTCCGTTATTTTTTCAGGGTTTTTCCCGACGCTTTTGAAAACTACTGGAAAATTTTTACTTTTAACCCCCCAAAATACCAACTAGATGAATTTTACTTTTCAAAGAGGGGCTGAAGTCAAAAATCGAAGCATTATTACTACTCCAAAACGTGATGACAGACACAAAAATAATAAAAAAAAAAAACCCACATCATTGTAAAATCAATACATTCATCATTCCGTTCAGAATCTAAAAAACAATCGTTTTAAATTTTTTTGAATAAAATCTTTGGCGTGCTAAAAATTGATATATTATTCGGAGCATAATATACAATAAACATATTTAATTCGTTAAAAACGAGTTATTATGTTTCTAAAATTGTTTTTTCACTGATTTTTGTGATTATTTTTAATGTACTTTTTAAAACTGTTGAAAATCTCTGTTAAATTTTCAATTGATTGATGAGACTACATAGATTGATGTCAAAATCACGAACTATATTATATATATAAATAATAATAATAATAATGTATCAACTGCTCCACCACATCATAATATTATAATCTAGAAGTGTGAGAAGAAAACATACCGCAGTGATTGCTCACCACGTTCGACACTTAAGTAAGATTTTAATCGCAAATTAAGCCCACGAATTTATTGACAAATTATAATATTATGTACTTATTCTCATACTTAGTATAAAATCCCATAATCAGTGAAAGTCTGAAATTGGTAGTTTGAATATTTTTTTTTATTTACTTATAATACTAAAATAAATTGTTTTTATAACGAGTTCATATTTTTGTAAGGTTTCTGATCGAATTTATTCAAAAGTTTATTTTCTAAAAAGAAATATGCAATCAAAAACAGAAATATATTAATCGATTGGTCCATTACCGATTAGAACACAAGACAGCAGTTTAATTTAAGTAATAATTTAACTAATCTATGTTAGTATATATTTTTTTTAAAATTCAGTTCTTGTCAGCTGCGATAATAATTATGGAAGTTGCAATGTTTTTATACGTTTAACTGAGAAAAAATATTTTTTATCCTGTAGTTTTTTGTTTTAATAATTCGTTTATCAATTAATACTTCGTTAATAAATTGCAAATAACGGGCTATATAAATTATAAAAATAAATCCAAGTAAATAATGAAAATAGAAACTGAAAGTTTAAAAACAACTAAACAGTTATTGAATTTTAGGGTTAGGTAGATAATCCGTTTTATTAAAACTTTAAAGAAAAGTAATATTATTATAACTATATATTTTTATATATTTTTTATTTATATTTATCGGTAGCTGCGTGGGCCATTAGTTTGAAAGTATTATTATAGTATAGTACACAATGTATAATGTAGGCAGTACTTATTAATAAAATTAATTAATTTTATATTTAATAATTTATTGATGTGGTGCGATCAATTTTTTTTATAACCATTTTTACATTTGTATAATTATATTGCCTTATTTGTAAACTATATTATATAATATGTACAAAAATTAATCTAATTTTTTATCCATTTTTATTCTTTTTTTTCATATTATATCTCTAATAGACAACTATTGTGTCACGTATTTAATATTTAAATATCATAAATACGATTGAACTTAAAATAATGTACAATAAAATCAATCAATAAATTAAATACCGCACACACACAAAATTAGGAAAATCACTATAACCAGATATATTATAGTAAATAAACGTCATCAACTTCAAAAGAAACAAAATCAAACAGTTTAATTTAAGTTAAGCATACATAATAAATATATAACTGTATAAATAAGACTTTTAACATAATGGCCATAGTTTTCGATGCAATTTAGATAAATAATAAATAATTCTATAAAAAAATGATAATATTAGATTTTTCAATATACCTAATTATATGTGGTAGGTACTATAAGTAGATATGTATTTGATTATTTACATTTGATTTTAAGTAATAATCAAAATTATATAAGTTTAACGTTATGATAATTTGATAAAAATTATATATTCTAAAAAAAATCTTCATTTATAATATATTCACGGGGACGCGGTTCATGGTGTGTGTTAATATTATAATACCTTAAATATTTTACTTGTCTTGTTAACATTTATAATGTCACACTTTTATCATATATACTTTTATTGAAACTTTTATATGTACCTATTACATTTAAAAACCGTATAATTTATTTTGACATTTTGAACAGTTATGAAGCTTAACGTTAATTCACGGCATTGCAGCATTGATGTGTTCTAATTAAATATATATTCAATCGAATAATAAATACAATTACCTCAAACTCTTTACTTCCGATTTGAGCAATTTAATATCGTCAATCCTTTTATTATATTCCACTTCTCCCTTGCCTAATGTCGTTCTTAATATGTCATTAGCATCTTTTTGTTTTAATAGCTCCTCGTTGCGTTTATTCATTTGATTTATGAGTTTGTTTTTATCTTTGTTTCCCTGTGTAAAATTTAAGCTTTAACAACGAGAAAATGTATTATCAAAGTTAATGCATCAAAAACAATGTGCTTATTTATAATTTCAGTGAGTTTCTATCATCTGAGCCAAAAAAGAAAAAAAAATTTTACCCACTTCATCATTTTGTTTCTGAAGTTTTTCTATTTTTTTCTGCAATAATTTCAATGTCATTATCATTGACTTTTCGTCTTCATTTTTTTTCTTTAATAAATTTGACATTTCTTCCACTCGGGTCTCGTACTCATCGATTTCTTGTTGACATTTTTGAAGTTCCTTTTCAGTTTGTTTTAATACTGTGTGACAAGTTATCAAGGATTTAGTGAATACAGTTTAGTGTACTTGTGAGCCACCGTAGATTTACCTGTATCGTTTTTCGTCAATTGCATTTCTTTGTACGCGACGTATTCTTTTTGTTGTTCGAGTTGTTGTGAAATCATTTTTATTTTATCTTTTATCTCGTCTGTTTCATCCTGAAGATGAAACAAATTAACAATAAATTAATGCGTCATTTAAGAAAGTATTATGATGAAACAAACCTTAGCTTCAGCAAGATTTTTAGAAAACAGATTTCTTTCAGTTTTTATAGTGTGTAGGTCATGATCTTGTTCTTTAAATTTATCACTCCAATTACTTATTTCTTTTTTTAATTCTTGCACTTCCACTTCTTTGTGATTCATTGTCACTGAGTCTTCGTACATTTTTTGTTTTAATGTTATTATTTCTTGGTGTAACCTGTTTCGCAGGAGTATTTTATAAAATTAACATAATATTTATATTAAAAATATATAAATTATTACTTTTCCTTATTATTTTTCATTGTAATTATATCTTGGTTTAATTTATCAATATATTTTTGTGCGCTTCTAAACTCTTGTTCCAAAACCCGAAATGCTGATTCCTTTATATTCATTTTTTCGATATATGCAGTTATTTGTTCTATATATTTATATAAAAAAAAATCGTTACAGTAAAATAATACATCTGTATCGAATACTTTGTTATTTACCATTAACTTTAGTCATATTTTTTTCTAGTAACTTTTTTTCTCTTTCCGTTAATTCCAACATTTTTTTCAGTTTAAGATTATCTTCTTGTGATGTAATTAAACTTCGTTCCAAAGTAGCTACGTTATTTTCAGAATTTTTTTTTTCCTTAGAAATTTTGTCAACCTCCTCCATGACCTCTTGACGCTTTCTGACTGATGTTTCATGAGTAGCAATTAAACGTGTTAGTTCGGATTGAACTCTTAATAATTCATTTTCTTGGTACTAATGTTAATTGAAAACGTTAAAATGTATAAATTAGGTATACAGTTATAGGAAATTATTAAACGTGGATTATTAGATTAATGACAATATTAACATACGTTTATTTTATCTTGAAGTATATTTATTTCTTTGACGCTATCTGCCCTAAGTTCAGTTTTAATTTTTAATTCTCTAGTTAATTTCTTTATTTGTTTATCGAACGACGTATTTTTTGTGTTTAAATTGTTATTTGCAATCTAAAAACGAAATTAATACCTAATGTATAATTAATGAAAATCACTTTTTATTTTAGATTACTTTTAAGTCTTTTAATGTCTCGTTAAGTTTTTCTATATTGGATTCTGCCTTTCTGAAATTGTTCTTAGTGATACTAAGTTCGGTTTTTATTTTTTCCAATTGATCGTGGTTGGTTTTTATGAGGTCCTCTAATTTTTCCTTTGTTTTTATTTCTTTCACTAGATTGTTACTTTGAGCCTTAAAAATAATATAGAAAATAATTAATGGCGAACCACAATTAACGCGGATATATTATACTGTTTACGGCCACTTACAGCTAAATCGGCTTCGAGATCTCTGACATTATATTCGGCACTGTCTAGTTCTTTTTTCAATGATTCACAAAGATTATTTAGACGTTTGTTCTCTATATCTATTCTAGCCAGTTCTCGTTTTGTTCTTGTCAACTCTAATTGACTCGTATCACCTTGACCCATAGAAGAAAATCTGTACGAATTCATAATATAAATATGCGTTATTATTACGTGAAAAACACGCGCAAATCAAACTTACAAGCTTTCTTCTTCCATTTGTTTAGTTTTCGACTCTAGTTCAGTTTTTAAGGTCTTTATTTGTGCTAATAAATTATCGTTGGACTCTTGAATTATTTGTTCCCGGAGGTTGGAAGCGTCTAACATACGATGCGCAGAGTTCAATTCCTACAAAAATATAAAGTGTCTAATGATTATAAACTAATTACACAAGAATTTGTGTATTGCAAAAAAATGTAATTTTAACTTCTTTTAGTTTTTCCACTGTGTTTTGTTCCGATAAAATAGACTGTTTGATTTCTGGCATTAGTTGCCTGTAATTGTCCATCACGCGCGTTAACGATTTTTTCTCCTCTATACATTTTACAGATTCCTCGCCGAGTTTCCGAATAACCGCCCACAGATGAGTGAGCGCTTCTGTGAGAGGCGGATCCTTAGCAAATTCAATAGCCTAAAATATACATTAAATTATAGTTATTTTTTTAAGGTTGAATTTAAAAAAAAAAAAAAATAATTAATTAAAATATAAATTATACTTACATGTTTATATTCTAATTCGGGTTTCTTAGAATCGTCGATTTTCATTGCACACATATCTTACGAATGAGCTACAATATCGGCGGAAAAAGCTTATTCCAAGACTTTTCGAAGTAGTCAAGGTTACGTGCTATGTTGGCTTGATCGAATATTTTAAAAAGTTTTGAGTCTACTTCTTTACCTCAGTTTTAAATAGTATTAAGCTGAAATGGAAAATATTGTGTTATAATTTTTAAACATCGAAACTTTTGTAATGAATATTTTTTTTAAATTTGGTACTCGGTAGTAGAAGATAAAATTATATATAAGATAACTTATTGAATTAATATTTGCAATAAAGCTGAGTACGACTGGAGGAGCTCAATGACAATAAAAAATCTATTAATTTTTCAAGAAAAAGATTTTTTTATTAAAGAAATTTTAAAATAGGACAAATAAACACTCTTCATAACACCATACAAATACGTTGTTTACTTATAAAATGTGTTATCTCGAGTTAAAATGCGAGTATTAGATATATACGCCAAAAGCACTAAAGAAAAATATACAAGTTCAAATTACCAATTATAAAACTACGTCTGACTTGATTGGGCAATTGATATAATTCAGTATTGATAAAAATTGAATGTTTAAACTTTATAACAGAACTATATTATTACTTAAAAATATAAAATCAATATATACATAAATATATTTAAAAGCGATCTAGTTATGTACTTTTGAAATTTTATTGGTTATAAGTAATTAATATTAATTATATTTAAGGGGTAAATTACATAAAATATTTAATATATCGTGTACAGCTTTTGAAACTTTAGTGTAATTCTAGATTTTGTAATTGCGTTTCTACTTCCGCCAATAGAAACTTTTCTGTATTTCCTAATATGCTTTTCCGCCAAGACTGATAAAACTTAATTTATCTTTCCTCGATTGTTAAATATTCAAATTTTAAAATAAAAATCAACATAATATTATGTTTTAAATAATTAATTATGCACGCGTGTTTAAATTGAATATTTCGAAAATTATAATATGACTATAATCAGGAAAAATAATATTAATTAAGAATTAAGATTGACTTAGATAAGAATAATATTTTTACTGGTATTATCGTTATAAGTCGAAAAAAAAATATTTAAATTAGGCTAAATATTTAAAACATAATATTATGTATATAATATATTATATTATTATCACGGATTAAGTGGTCGCCGCGTCACGCGATTGATCTGCCGGCATTGTAGGTGGTGTTGGTCGCCTCGAAAAGATAAATGATTCTAATTGCATAAATCAATCAATTCAAAATTGAATTTAATATAAAATATAAAAATATAGTACAATTCATATCTTATTAATTATAGTCATACATAAATAAGGATAATGGTTATTTTTAATATATACAAGATATGAATTCGATTATTTTAATTATTATTAAACGTATTCAGATGAGTTAAAAATGCAATAAAACATACTCAAAGGATTAGAAAAAATAACCATGGACCATGAAATTTAAAAACCACAAATCAAGTAGGATTTGTGTTAGATAGAAAAACATTGATAATAAATAATAACGAATAAATAGTACTCACCCATAATTTTCGAAGAAAATCAAATATTTTTCCTTTATATATATAAATATTATATATAGTTGTCATATGTATACATAAATAAAAGCAACTTTATATAATCTATATAATATAAAATATAAATGAATGTGTTTGTAGCTTATATACTCAAAATGTCTCGACGGGTTTTAACGAAAATTTCAAATTTTGTTTAGAGATATCAGAAAAGTTTGGTGAGTACAGTGAATCACGTTCTGAAATGTAGCAAGTTCTATTTAGAATTTTACAATCCACCACAAGCGGATAGCCTATTTTAGTAGAATTAGTTTATAAAGTAAGGTATACCAACGTCGATTTTCTCGTGAACTAAGATAAACTAAAACAGAGATACACCAATATAGTACTGTATGTATATTATTAATTTATTTTTTGTATTTTAATAAACATATTGTTTATTTTATATAATTGTTTAAATTATAATTTTTATAATTTATAATAGATCATAATAATTGATTAACAAATTATTACTTCAATATCTATTAAACTCCTATTTTTTTTTGTTTTGTTTTAAGAATAATAAATAAATCACATTGTTTGATTTTATTGTCATTATAAATAAACATATTTTATATCATTTTTCGTTTAACAGTTAGCGAGTCAATGTGATAAATACTAAGTATCAAAAATGTGTATCGTTCTTGAATTTGTTCCCGTGTCATAATAATATACATGATAGTCAATAGATGTATCTTACAGTATCATTTATATTTTACGAAAGTATATTTCAGATAAATTGGTGGCAAGATATCAAAATATATTCGTTCAAGACTTTTTACCAATAATTTTGGTAATTTTATGGTACATTTTAATGAAATCAAGATAAATAACACAATTTTGAACAAATATTTAAAACACTAATAGCTAATTGTTTTATAATATAATGAACAGATGATAATTATTTTATTAATCACGTTTGAATTTCCAATATTATCATAATTATTCAATAATATGTAATTATATTATATAAATAAATAAACTTGACAGATTGCCAAATTTTCAGGCAGTGACCGTTATTAGCATTTACATAATGAAAATCATGAAAATCAAATTCAAAATTGAAACGATCAATAATTTATATAATGTGCAGGATACAGACATCGATCACGCAGAAAATAAATTGATTTTAATAGAAAGTAACTCTAAATTTGTATACATTAATCAACTTATAAAAATGCATATACGAAACATGCGCCTCACGAGTTCCTAATTTGTCTAGGACACGGAAAATCCATAACACAAATACGGTGCCCTTAAAACATGCGTTAACATTTTAGAAAGTAATGTACACAGAATACGCGTCTTAAGTGTGTAGTGGTAGTATACTTAAAATCGAAATAAATATTATTTTTATTAAACATATTTTTGTGTGTTTGTGTTTGCAGGAAATGCGATTAAAAACACGCTGTACATATTGTCGCGAAGTTCTCTACAGACGTCGAGGATAATCAGTTATGCTTCTGGTCCACCGCGAAAGTAAGCAGAAAATTCTGCTGATCACCTAATGGTCCCGAACGCTCCATCTGTGCAAAACTGCTACTAATTGCGTTGAAAAAAGAAAACTGTCATGCCAGGCATGCCGCCGTATACACATTAGTTAGTAGATACTGGAGCTTGTGGCCTCAAGCCCTCTGGTAAGATGAAAACGAAAACCAGAAAAATATTTAACATGTTAATGTCTATAGTAAAAGTTACGTATTACCTATATAAATAATTATTAAACTTTTTCAAAACATTGACATTGAGATAATTGCATAAATACGAACGAACATAATAATTATGTTCATTCGAGTTTAAAAAAAAGACAACTCTTTACAAAACATGCCATTGTTGCGTAAGACACTCGTGGTACCGTTAATGATATTAGAAGCCTATTATCGATTCGAAACTTAAGCCACATGTATGTTTTGTATACGCAATAAACTCGGTGTTATATTTGAATACAACTTGACCTAACTATAAGAGGAGGCGTGATAATAATATGCGAATCTTACCGTACGCCGAATTTCGAAAGCTCCGTTTATAATAACGTATTATTAGGGCCAATTGACGTAGTGGAGAACTGAAATCATATATGTGTGATACGTAAAATCGCTGTAGTAGTAATTAAATAATAAAGCGATAACGGTAGATCTGTCAGTCATTAAAAAAAAAAAATTGTCTTAAAAAATCGACTAACGGTAAAAAAAAAAAAATAACGTTTCAAACGTAAAATTTGAAATAAAAATATAAAATATTTGCAATATGAAATTTGTCGATTTCTTCCATAAAAATCATTGCATATATTATATCATGACTTGTATACAATTTGAGGTACACTATATAGCAGGGGCGGCCAAACTTTTTTTGGCCGCGATCTACTAAAAATATACTTCACCTTTGAGGATCGACTGCCATAAAATAGTTTATTTTTATTATTAAGTATGTATGATTATTAAGAAACAAACTTTGTGCGTAGTCTGAGAATAAATTCTAACACGATCGACCGTTTGCTGTACAGGTACATGATTTGTGTAAAATAATAAATAGCGAGGGGTACCAGCATAGATGCGCGGAACTGCGTCAGTGCACCAGCCAGGGCACCCGCTTATTGGCGCAACCATTGAAATCGTACATTTTTAAAAACTACAAGCAATTTTCCTCGTGCCCGCACAGTCAAAATAAATATATTTAAAATATTTAATTATAAGAAACAGCCGGCGGGAAAAATTCGGAATTCGCGGGATTTACCCTCTTCTGCTGTTATACGTAATACGACGTGCATTATATTTTGCGCTACACATAAACGTCATCGGGCGAAGGAAAAACGCACAATTAATAAACACGACGCTCAAAAGGGTCCGATCAGATCGTCCGTTCTTGGCCGCGGCGGAAACAAAACGAAACGGACGTTTCAGATGTATCGATCGCTTCATGTCTGTGTGTGTGTACATGATAGTAAGTTGTTCGGTATATTTGTACGATAAAAAAACGACACGCGGGGTCGGTTATCTTCGATACACTTGAAATATAAACAAACGAAAACTGTGCGCATCACTATGCCTACCGTACTCGACGACGGTAATGACGGCGAGACGGACATGTAGGCATAAATATAACGTATATACGTATATATATATGTGTGTGTGTGTGTGTGTGATAATAATGATATGCACAATGTGCGGATTGATAATGATATTTGTAAATTTATACATTCATCATACGCATCGCTCATGGTTTACTCAAGAGTCAAGACACATAATATACACACGTCCGAGGTTATAATATATTATTATTATTATTATATATTTACTTATGTTAATGCGTGTTTATCTGTGTGTGTGTGTGTTTTTGTTTATCGTGCAACGTGAAATGCGTACGATTCTCTCCCCCCCCCCCCGAAATGTACGTTTTCATTTCACGCGTGACATGATAAAAATCTCCAAGTTAGGTATGAGATGATTATTCAGTTTAAACGTGCATCGTGCGAGCGGTTATTATTATTATTATTCATTCGCGAGAACGCAGCGAAAACACTAATAATAATAATGATCAATAATATTTTTGATTAGCCGGTATAGTCGGCGGCGGCGGTAGTGCGTGTCATGTCTTGAACACGTGCGCGCGGAAAAACTCGGGAAAACTTATACTTTCCAGATCGATATTTCGCGTATACGATTTAATATACGTATAGGTACATCGGCGATTTCCATTACCGCGCACGAGACGTGCAGCTCGTAAGATTCCATCGAATTCTCGCAGCGTCGCGTCACCGCGCCTTTTATATTTTTTAACAAAACACTCGTAAATAAGAATACAGGTGGATATTTCTGTTCGATATTTATAATAAATACTCGTAAATCGAGATTTTTTTTTTTGTTCGACTCGTATTTTAATAATTTCTTTTTTCGTTTAAACTATAGTTGACAATAATATATTATGTTATAATCAATTAACGCAATCATCCCATTTAAGGGCACTGGTTTTTTTTTTATTTATGTTAAAACCGAATCTCGTTCTGCATACCTAACATATTCTAACAAATGTTTGCGTTATAATTTTTTTTTTTAATTACTATTCTGGCGGCAATCATAACGATGTTCTATCGATACTTAATATTAAAAACTGCGTATTTCAATGAGATTTGTATGATACGAACACGTGCGGCGGTATACAATATGAATATTGTTGCACCCATACCGGTCGTTTCAATTCGTTTGGTTTATAATTCGTCTTGTTTTGTGTTGTACTCGGAAATCTAATACCAAAACGTTAGTTCAAGTTCGTTTAACATTGCACTGTCGTTCGATTTTCGTGATTTTCGATTTTCACCAGCAACTACACTAACTGTAGAGAAACTGTAAAAACAGAAAAGTGGCATTATAAATTTACGCGGAAGAGCGTGAAATCAAAATATAATATCGTTTGTTTGTTTTTTTTTTACTTAAAGGCTATTTTTTACTACCTACTTCCAATCTCTTCAAGTGTGATGGTTTTATATCTAATCATCATTCGAGTGAAAATAAATGCTGGTGAGAATCAATGGCTACACGTTTTACCCAAATAATCTTTGTTTTATTTTGACAATACGTTTTTTTTTTTTTTTTTGAAACACTTACTGAAATCAATTTTCCAGACAGGCTAGTAAAATATTTTATATAACTATTCTCACGTTAATTTCTTAGCTCTTAAACAATTTGATTTTTTCTTATTTGAATTTAATGTTTAAAATATATATATATATATATATATTTGCATGTACTTACACCTCATGAAGTTATTTTGTAGTACAAATTCGTTAAATGTATGATTGCAATTGATTTGTCAATTTCACGATTGAAGTCTGTTATAATCATTCGTATGAAATATTTAAAAACAACTTGTGTTGAAGTTTTTTTGACATTGTAAAAAACGAAAAGAGACTGTGTTACGTGTCTGTCACATAAATACATAATAACGCCACAGTACTTAACTCGTATAAGCTTTTATGAACCTATACATATAGTAATCTAATGTTGAACATAATTTAAAGCCATTACTTTTTTTTTCCTTTGGGTGTTTCTAAAATTCAGTCACGTTAGAAACAAATTGGATACAAACACAAATACACTGGCCAACTTAATGAGATAGTTTTTTTCTCAAAGCTTTGTGTTTATTTCATAATAAATTATATATTTGTAATACGTTTTACCATGATTTTATTTTGATGTTGGCTAGTTCGATGAAAACACGATCGAGGCGTTGATTGTTTTATTTGAGTTTGTTTTAAAATTGATGTACAACTAATTGAATACAACTGAGCCACATAATAGGTAAAATGCGATTAAGGAAAATCAATATTGTTGAAATGTGTCCGGTCGTATCTTTACGTGGTATTTTGGACACCACTCGAAAATTTAATACAATAATATGGTATTTGAAGTTAAAAACAATTTATTCTATCGTTGTGCCGTTTATTATAAATTGTAATAATATGCATACAAAATAATACTCATTTGTTATTCACTGATTAAATTTATCGTTTTCCTATTTTAGCAGGGAATTCACAACAAGTTCCGTGATTACGTACTACATAGTAAAAATCCAATTACATTAACTGGAATATTGTAATATACAGCATATAATAATATTATATGTCAACGGGTGGAAATAATATGGTTTTGACGTTAAGCCTACTCAAGATTTACACTAATGTCATTTTATATTCTAATTACCGATCTGGTGGTAAAAATTATGAATACACGTGTAAAATGTACGTACATAATACGCAATAAGTGTACTACGATTGTTTGGTGACAAGCAGCTAATTAATTTACTAATTTACTGTACGGGAAAAAAAATATACCACTTGACTAAGCACCTATTCGGTTGGGTGATTTTTTTATCAGTAAACATTCATTATTTCAAAGAATATTTACGTTTATCAAAGTATTTATTTTAAATTATTTGAAATCACATTCAAATTCTATTTTTTTTTTTATCGATATTGTTGTAACTCAGAAATAATTAACTTGACATAATCGAAATCTCCACCAATTATTTATATCGATCAAATTTAATTTTCTAAATATTTTAACTCTTATTGAGCTATTTATTGACATTTTGACTTTCAATTATTTCTACTATAAATGTATAATGCAAGATTTTTCAGATAAGTTCAAGTAAATTTTTCAAGTACTCTATATCTATATGTATATACCTTGAATATCAACCTTATAGTCACGTTGTTATGGTGGTTCTATCAACCTGGATGTATGTATGTAGTTTCGATTCTCCAGTCAATAACAATTCACTGTTGCTACGTTCTTCTGTTATATCATCGAAGTTCATTATTGTACATCTATAGCATACTATATGGTTTGGTTGGTGAATATTCTTAAAAATAAACTTAGATGTATTTATATTTTACTTTTTTTTAACCAGTGATGGGCAATGGGCATATTGTACAGAATCAATAACAACCACCGGAACACAATCGTTCCGAAATACGACTTTATGAGATAAATGTCTGCTGTTTTTACACATGCATTTGTTATCGTCAGACTCAAATAATGTGACACGTGACATCGTTTATTTCAAACAACAGACGAATTTGTCACTGTTAAGTCTTCAATTTCAGATATCGGTTTTGTGTCTCTTATTTGAAGAAAATTGTAGATATTCCGATGTATTTATTATATTATTATCTAGTGTATACAAATACCTAATATATAATTTATTCCTTTTAATACAGTTGCAGCGGTATATTACTAAAGCAACGGTAGGTATATAAATTGTTGAGATAAATTTAGATTTGCGTGTGGTGGTTAACCTAACTCAGTAACCTAACCTAAGATGGAGAGATTGTTTTGATATTTTTTGATTTTCAAAAAATTTTGATCGTAAGAAAATCGAGTGTAGAAATAATTTCAATTAATATTATCGCATATTTGGGTTATTACATATTGTGCAATGTAGTGTAATAGGTATGAAAACAGATAAATAAGTTTTCAATAAAGACACAATAAATAAATAACTGACATTTTAGGCAGCACAATAATATTTTGTAAAATTTAATAGTCTTGGAAATGTTGACAACCAAGTAATATTTTTTATTTTACAAATAAAATAAATAAATAATACTGAATGATTTTAATTAAAAGCTAATAAAAAAGTAAATTAAGTATCGAAAAATACAAAGTGAAGAGGGTAATGGATATTTATCATAATAATAATATAAGTTTAAGAACACAATAGAAGGTAAAATTCCAAAATACTTGTTCAAATAGTTTTCTCGGAAGATTGAAAAAGGTACTTACCTGCTTACTGTGTGCATCGATGTCTAGGGTCAATAAAAGTAAATTTTCTAAATAGATTCCCGAGTTAATAAATAGTTAATGACGTTTATTTTGAGTATTCAGAGGTTTGTTTGATTTAGGGTATGATAATGACGTCAGTTTAGTGTACTTAGCTCAGATGTATGCTATAAATTTACTTTACTTCTTCAAACTAACAATACTGCTATGGAATGATCCTTGTATAAAATAAGATAAAAAAAGTACAAAAATATAGGTAATTTAAATACTATTTAATTAAATACTTTTGTATTCTTTAACAACTATAAATAATATTGATTTGTACTTGATATAACATTTTAGATTTTAAGAATATTGACTTTACAATGATATGCATTATTTTAATTTATTGTTATCATTTTTTTACTTGTGTTTGTAAAAAAATTTTTGAGAAGTAATAATGCTTTGATTTTTAAAACGGAAGTGGTTTCTGGTACAAAATTAGAACAAGTTGATACATAGGGGGGGGGAAGATTAAGAGTAAAAATTCATAAGAGTAGATTTTATAGTTGAAAAATACAAAAACAAAATAAAGGAAAACTGGGATATTTACGACAAAATGGATTTTTTTTTTTTTTTTTGGTACAACTCAGAAACGAATAATCGAAGATACTTGAAATTTTCACCAAATGTCTAAATTGATATTTTAATTATACGATGAAATTTAAAAAATATTTTAACTGTTTTTAAATTATTTATAGGCATTACAACTTTTCGATTTATTATTTTTTTTCTTAAGATTGTTGATAAAAAATAATTTGCTCAGTTAACATTTTAGAAAATATAATACAATATATCACATAAGTTATTCTTATATATGTATACAAATATTAAAAATACATAGCCACATTTTTTTTTTTGTACGCATTTGAATTTAAAATATTGATAAAACTCGTAAAGATTATAGTTAATTGCACTATTTTTTAGTTAACATTTCATGAAAATTTATGTTTTTTTATTAAAGTTTTTGAAAATTTAATACAAAATTCTTCATAAGTAGTTGATACTGAAACCATACAATCTAATAAATATATAAAAGCAATTCTATTTTATAGGCATTTAAGTTCAAATTTTGACGAAATGACTTATTTAAATGATAAGTAACGATGTTAATTATTTTGTTATAATTTAAAAACATTGTATGTGAGAATTTTAAATTTTTAAATTTCTTAGATTTGTAAATCAGAATCTCGATAATTTAAAAAATTACATATTATAATTATTTAGGTTTATATTATAGCATGAACGCCATGAACCTACTCAATAATAATATTATATAATATATTGAGGAAATAATGTTATCCTTCTTTCGTTAAAGTTTTAAAGTTTAATCTACTTTGATGAAACTTATTATGTCTAACATTTAATGATAAACGATAATTAATTAACGTAATTTGTTTAAACGATATATTGTAATACCATATCTGCAATAGCATATGAAAGCTTAGTAAATATTTTTCATTAAAACCAATAAACTAAACATTAATACTTTTGTGTTTGTCTTCTCGAGCAGTTAATCCCAAATGATAATTTTCTTATAGTAAATTAATGTTGATAATATTATATATTGTATTATAATATCATGTATCTAGATTACATTTATTTCACTATTCACTAATAATTAATCAAGTTTATCGAGCTAATATGACACGTCAACTGGTGTGTATTAAGTATTTTTTTTATCATGAAAATTGAGTTCATCAAGGGCCAAGGGGACTGTTGTACGTTTGAGTATATTTCTACAAAATGATAAAATGTTTATATTTATTAAAAATGTGATTCGAATATTGTTTATAAAAGCAGCATAAAAAGAGACGTACCGACATTTTTAATATTTGGTTTTTGCAAATATTGATATTGGTTTTTTTAAATTTTATTTTATAATATCCATATAATTATCATACAACCGAATTGACGTTATTTTTCTCGACAAATATTAATTGTATATACCTTTTAATTTTTTGTAACTTTTGAGAATAAATTATAAAATTCAGCACACGTTGACGGAAACTAAACTAAGGTCTTTTCGCTATGAGTTATGTGTATACGGTGAATATAATACGTTGATACATTTGTAGAGGTTAGAGGATATGCCAGATTTATATTATATTATAATAGTAAAATCATACTTCAACGGCGAAGAAAAGGAGAAATCGACTAATACACACTGACGTCATTGGACCATAAAGGATCTTCATTAACCCAACTACAAATCACGTTTCGTGAACATTGGATCGTGCTAATGTTCTATTGTGGAATTTCATTTTCGGTTGACTCTGCTAAACACGTGCAAACTTCAAGGCGTCTTATTATAATTTATCAGATTTCCAAAATAGCAAAATATTGAATTGCGTGTACACGAGAGGCACGTGTCTGAATATGCATCGAAGGTCTTGTTATTATTTTCCCTAGGTGGCTTTTAACGTTGTAAATAAATAACGTTTGAAAAAAAAAAGGTGCGACAATAAAAATATATTACATTATAAATATACTAAGAGAGAGTGAGAGAGTAGACATAAAATAAATTGAACAATGTGCGTTTAATTTCATAGTTTCACTTAAGTATTACTAGTAGGTGGTGTATTCTAGGTATAAAAATTGACGTAATTCCACCATTATATTATACCACAAAACACAAATGCAATTTCCGACTAAATATTTACACTTTATTTTTGTTTTAAATAAAAATCATATTGATATATAGTTATAACTTATAAGCACACGTGTGTATACAAAACTTCATAAATAATTAATTTAAAATATATAAATAAGTATAATATAACCTTGAAAGATAGGTCTAGTCATTTAGAAGTACATAATATTAAGTATGTATATATTATATCATCAAGTAATTTTGAATTAGGTATCTGAATATCATAATACGTATATCATTTGTTAAATAATGTTATTATACATAATATTAAGTAGTAAAATATGTCGTATTGGTTTTAATAAAATACGAATTCGAAATAATTTAGGTGATTTTACCATGATGATACCATCATTTAACAGTTTCAAAGATCTAATATCAATAAATAATAATAATAAAAAAAAAATGCTGTTTTATTTTTTCAATTCTAAGGTTGCTAACGACGGCTGATATAAATCATCAAAACACAAACAAAATACACGCTGTCTTTGAATTCTACACAAACACAATCTTGGTCAACTCATCCTTCTCTCGATTTGACAAATCGTGAATAACAAGATATGTTAAAAAGTTACTGTTATGAAATTAAAGTTTTTTTTTTTTTTTATCAAGTTTTATTTAAAAGTCAAAATACTGTTCAAATTCGATACGTTTACCACCGAAGCGTAGATCGCATAATATGGTTTCCGATGATTTTACATTGTGTTATATTGCGATACACTAGACTGAGGAATATAATATTAGATTATTATACGTATAATCATCAAGATTGAACACATTGTTACCTCCGTATGATTACGGACGCCCAGACTACGCGTATTAAAACAAGTTAAATCAGGTTCGGTACTCTGATACGATGTGAAATGAACGGCGAACACGCGTTTTATCTTTAATTTCGATTGCAGGATGTTGTACATAGTACGTTAAGAATTTATATAGTTTCGGACGTTTCGGTATAACATGTTTAAATTTAAAGCGCAGTCTTTTCTTTCAGAGTAAAATAATAGCCGTTTTTATGCGTTTTATAGTAAAAATAAATACTGTTGCAGGATAATATTATGCATTGTTTGAATATTAATATTAAATACTTGTGCAAGTATTCGATATATTATATTATTATTATTATCATTTTTTTAGAATTAAAGAAATATTTAACCTAACCTAACGACGTGATTCAAATTAACAAAATATAAATGGATATTGCGTCGTATTCATTGTTTAATATGCCGTATAAAAAAATTAAATTTCACACAAATACAGTACTTACACATAGATAATTTTAAATATTCTAATGTTCATTTTATCCAAAATATTCAAGTATGAATATTGAATAACAGTTTTAAAATATTTACAGAAAATGGTTGTGTTACAGTATACCGTATTATAACACCAATGCTTTAGCTATACATCGTAATAAGCAATATTATTATTAATTATCGTTTATCGATAATGAGGGGGATGAATACAAACAAGACGGTTTGCAAATTATTTGATCAAATATTTTAAATATATAATTAGTGTATCTACGCATTAGCATTTGTACAGCAACAACACCCTATCTTCTTTTATTTCAACCTAAGCCTAGCTGATATGAATGTATGGTTTACAACACTATTTGAATGCCTATACTTAATAAAAATGAGAATGATAAACTTTTAAAATGTTCACAACTATTATTTTTCTATATAGATTGGACGTTTAAATTTTTTTAGCTACACAGTAACAATAATTGTAATTTATACATTCGTTTTTTACCGATACCAGAGTTGTGCATGGAATACTGAAATAATGGTTGACCTTTTTAAATTTATTTTCACGAACTTCTTTTGTTGACGATATTATTCATTTCCTTAAACAGAGGTAAAAATAAATGGTTTTAGATACTTCCGATTCAATTTCTTACGTTTCACATCCTACATATATTATACATATAAATATTATTATATATTTATTGGTATATTGAATGAATAATAAAATTTCTCTTTGACTTATTTTCTATATATAAACGACTTAATATTTTATTTTTATTTTAGATGTGTAGGTACAAATCATTAAGTTTGGTTCGAGAGAATAGTGTTAAAATATTCAACAAAACAAATTAATAGTATCTTCTTTTCAGTATTATATATAAGAAAAATTCTTCCATATTATCGGGAAATATATTTTTCTACACAATAGTGATATGGGTGTGAAACTGTGAAGAAAATACATTTTTCTAACGTGACGATTTTGACTGAAGTACTTTCGTCTCCGTAAAAACATGTTCTATTTTAGTGCTCACTTTGTTAGACCGTCAAAGTATGATATTTTTGCACTTTTGACAAAAGTGACCACATCTGCAGTAAACTATTGTTTATAATTTTATGATCAACTTTTTTCTTTACTATTTGTTAAGTTCGACGTAAATACTTATAATTAAATGTTTATAGTCAATAAGTATATACGTATGTGACGTGTTTTTATTAAAATATATATATATATATATTCGTATTGCATGAGTTTAATATATTACACGCAGCTTTACAACGTCGATGTGAGAAAATTCAACGTGTGAAAATGAAAAAGTAGCTTTGGCAAAAGCTGGTTGTATATTGTAATATTTATAACAGGCTATACGTTCAGAACTATATTATGTATTCGACAGAAAAACAAATTTCACTTATCTGAACTTATGATTAAAACTTTTTTCATGCAAACTTTTTCGCACGGGGAATGTTTGGCGTTAAAACACAATATCATTGCAAGTACAACTTTAATATCGAGGTTTTTCACGGCTGTCTATAGTTGTATAATCGGCGTAAATCGTTTTCTAATACGGTTGTATACCTGCATAATAATATAACGTACATTGCATAATATTATCATATCCGATATCAATGTTATAATATAATCCTATTCCATTAATCCGTGACAATTTCACATTTGCTAATGACGTGCACATCGATAATAATAATATTATTACGAATAAACAAATTCGATTCGAATGCGCGACGAAAGTGGTCGCGGAGGACACGGACGGGAATTCTGTTCGATCTATCACGTCATCACGACGGTATTCAGTATCGATTTAATCAACCCCGACAAACATATTATACGAGTAGCTTCTGTAGGTTAGATCGAAGAAGTTTATCGCGAAAACACGCGCAGACGGAACCTGCAAAAAACGACCAGTCGACAGCACCGCCGAACGAATCCGTCGGTGACTATGTACTCGGGAAGACGGCGGCGGTTTATCGGCGGAAATGAAATTTGTCGAAAACCACTAGACGTGCAGGTCGTCGTCTGCTGGTTTCGTAGCTCGAGTATATCGCGTGACATTGGAATCGGTATTTTTATATATTACTCGGAGGTGATACGCGTTGGCGGATACAGCTGACAGTCTCGCAACAGTGTGAATTGTGTAGGTACACAATTGAACGACATCGTGATGGATGATACATTATAGTCACATTCGATAAAGATCACCGAGCGAAGCCGTTTTCTTATAATGTCAATGTTTGTGTTCGCTAGGGTTCTTGAAAATACTTTAAACCTTTAAAAAAATAAAAATAAAGTCATTTTTTAAATTTGATAAAAGTAGTTGGTTAATATATTATATACTTGATTATGAATTAAAGCTTATAATAATTTCAGAACACAAAAAATGATTCTGAAATCTCATAAAATATTGGAAACTGTGAAATTTCCTTAGTACAGAAATGTCTGAGTCTATTATGTTAAACATTTTATACGTTAACGATAATTTAATTATACAATACAAAAGGTTTATACTTTGAGTCACAATAAGACTATTGAAATATCATAAAATAGTGCGAAAATGTTACTATCATTTAAAAAATAATATATACATGTTATAAGTCCCTACGAATTTCATATTTTGGCAGTTTAACACTATTTAAAAAAAAAAAAACTATTGAGCATTTTTTTGAAAATAATACACTCGCAGTGTATATTATTTTTCAATCTAGAAAAGTATTGCCTATGTAATTTTATAGAACTTTTATAGTCATCTTTAAACCTGTAAAATATTTTACATTTTTATAGTTATAAAATAAAAAAAAAGACGATTGTTTTGTCAATTATTGAGGTTAACAATAAAAATAATATTTTAATTACAAAGGTCCCCTGTGCTTTTGCGAAAAAAAGTTATCTATAAATTCGTTATTGGTAATTTTTTGTTTCAGGACGAGCTTCTGGTATAAATTCAAAAAAATCGAAAAGTTTTTAATGTTTTTAGTTACAGTTTTTTCACATGCCATGTATTGTTAAATCGTATTTGTGTATCATTATTGATAAAAAAAAAAATAGAATCCAATTACGTAATTAAAATAATTAAATATTAAAATATGAATAAATATACCTTTTTTTTGTATACAACATAACATATATATATTTTAAATATCGTCCACAACACAGAGATTACACCGTTTTAATAAAGTTATCTGTTAATTTTTTTTTAATATGCCAAATAGTATAATATATAATTTATTAACTTTTGTATTTCCATTGGCTTCCTTAGAAAATCCAACTACCTAATTTTATCATGCCAAACAATACAGGTGTAATGAATTTAAATGTATTTAATAAATAATAATTACGTATACGTAACTTATAGCCAAAATGTTACGAAACCATTTACCAATAATTAGGTCTCCGACCTAATTCCGTACACCGACTGCCGAATAGAAGCTATAATTCCTCTGAACTCTAATATATTAAATTGATTATTCACTGTGACTAATCGTTTAATTTCAGATCGAGCGAATGAGTTGTAAATGTTATACTGTGGAGCATTATTATCAGCGTTCTCAAAACTTTATGGTATAGGTGTTTGAGGAGCTCGCGTGTATAGATAGTAATATAATATCATATAATATCAATAATGCAATAATTAATATCTAAATAATTATTGTAGTATAAATAATCGAATATTATTTTACTGTATTGATTGAAATTTCCATTAATACAACGTCATGGTAGTATAATATGGTACGATTGTAGTAAGATATTTACCATCGTCTGCGCCGTCTGCGCGCCGTTTGATCTGTATCGCTTCGTGACGACTGAAACAAAATATAAACAAATATAAGTCTTATGATATTTTTACTTAATAGTTTCAGCTATATAATATTATACAGCAGCACCTAATAAGTTGACGACGACGAAACAGTATTATGAAACATACTATTTTGTCAGTATATTGTCTTGTACAAATAATACAAACGTCGCTGTTGTTGTAATAATATTGACAATTATTGTACATTTGAATTTTGAGTGTCTCGATGATATGTGGATCATTTAGCGCCGGTAGTACAAATATATTATTACGGTGGAGATAGGATTAGTTGGTATAAGAGCCAGCAAGAGGCTTGCATCCCACAGAACGTAAGATTTTTGTGATAATACATTTCACCAATTAAGGCTTGAAAACTTACATGTAAATTGCACATATTATATTAGTATATCAAGGCTTAACGCTCCCCTAAATACAAATCATAAATACGATCAATACTGCATGTTATATCGTAGGCATATGGCTTTTAGTTTGAGGAACTAAATTCTAAAAACCATTAACGACGAAACATTAGTGCCCACTGTTAAATTTTGTTTATTATAGTGATACATAAAAATTACATAGCAAACGTTATTTCATAAAATTATGTTTATAGTTATTAACGGAAGTAATCTGACCTCACGTACAAATGTTTTTGTACTAAAAATGTATTTCAAATAATGTGATTTACTCTACAACGTTTAGATTGTGTTTTGTTTTATTTAGCTCACAATTTATAATTACGCCAATTACGATGTATTACCTATCTATTATAAGTTTGATTGTTTATGATATATATAAATAGTTTTTAATAAACTAATAAAATAAATAAAAACCTATTTACTAACCAACCTAAAAACGTACAAAATCAAATCATATTAATTATAATTCTTTTAAGTATTTATTAATTGCTCATTAATTTTTCTCAAAAATTATAAGAAATCGTTTAATAATTATAAATTATAATTTTAATTACATTTACATATTATTATCAACATGCGTAAGATGTTATAAAAGAAGCATTAATTAACTGTCATAAAGTCTAAATAAATGCGTTTATTTATTTTTTTGATTAAATAACAACCTAGTATTATATGTTTATATTTAAAACCGCATAAAACTAATTTTTTATTTGTATTATTATTATGAATTTAAAAAATTGTAAATTGTGAAATTTATTATTATTAAAAACGCAATTTTCATGTTATTTTTTTCATCGATATTCTTTTTCAGCGAAATGTTATAACGAATATTAGACAATATGCCCTTGAAGATATTGGTGTTAAAAATGGTGCGTGGTTTTTTTTTTCGAAACACACTTCCTGGTTTTTCAATTTTTTTGTTTAAATGGTATTTATTAACCGATTGAATGTTGAAATAAATCAAACATGAGGAAAGTAATTTTTTACATTTAAGAAAATAAAAAATACTGTGAATATAGTATTAAATATAGTTTAAAGATAAAAAAAAATGTATTAAGAATTTTTATAGACATTTAAAAATAAACACAATTTTTTTAAAATTGTAAATAAATATTGTTGTATTGTCCATTTGATTTAGATTAGACTTAAATGTATCTATTATCTTTGACATTTTATTGTTTTTTATTGAATCTCTTATATTATATACATTTATTTCAATATAATTTTATTATTACTCATTTAAAATTTTGATTTAATTATAAAAAATTATGTTATAATAATAATCAATTATTGATTGTTAATTGTTTACGTGGAAGAAAATATGATTATACATCGTTATTATGTTTGCTTAATTAATAAAAACAGTGAAAATGGCTTTCAGCCAATCGATATTTTGACATTAAATTCCATTAATTACTACATTTTAATATAGGTAATATACCACATGTCCACATTATATGATATAAAAATTCTCTGCAATGGCCTGCTATTTATACATACATTATAATCTAATAAACTCGTTCGCAAATTTTAGTTTGACAACAAACGTTTATGCTTGTCTTAATTTCATGTTAAAATTACTTACGTTTAGTAGGAACATGGTTAAATAATTTTTTATTGTATAGGTATTATTAAAAAAATAAATCTATTCATTGTACCTGCACTTTGTTTTTGTTCTGCGCTTGTCTATTGTTTATACAATACTTACTTAATATACTTTTTTAGTTTTATTTTATGTTATTGTTTAGCTTTTTAAAATTCGGTTTCTCGAAGAAAAACTGAAATCATTTTTCTATATTCATTTTATCGAATCGTTTTATTTCTTTAACTTCATGTTCATAAGTATTTTTAAAAACTTTCTCGATTTATATGTTATTAACGGAAGTTGAAACTGATAATCAATGACATTTTTTAGAGTTGCAGACACATTATTTTAAGTAATTTTCAATTATTAAATATTATATTTACTACTATGATATTCAAATTGAATTTTTTTTTTTAATATGATAAAAAATAACCATCATTAAGTTTGCGAAATAACTAAAAATATACATAATATAAATAATATTAAACTAATTTGTTGGTAACTGTTGCGGGACATTTTTAGATTATTACTACGAATTGTTAGATTTTGTTTTTTCCTGTACAGCTTTTTTTTATGTGTATTTTTAGTGATACCAACTATATTCCAACAGTACAACTTTAAATTAGTATTTTTTTTACAAATTTAGGCATTAAAATAACTATATTATTTCATAATTATTTGCTATTAATCAGAGGTCATTGTAATGCAAATGCGAATCGTGTGTAAAAATAATGAAAAAAGTTATTTTATGTATTAAATATTTGACTTAATTCTTTAAAAATATTTATTTTTTTTTTAACAACATTAAGAAATACTCCCCTTGTGCTATAACTATGTGGCTATGTATTATATATATGTTATTTTTTATAGATATATAATTTATATTATTAATAATTTTACATAATATGAATTGAGTTGTAAATAGTATATAAATGTCTGATTAATGAAAAAGTGATATTTTTATTTAAATAGTTTTAAAATTTGAGCCACAAGAAAACATTAATATATTGTAATACTTAATACATCTATAATTAATTATTCACGACATGTTTTAAAGTATTTTTCCTTACATGTATAAAAATCAAATTAAGATAATTTAATTTTAAATTACAACCAATAATTTTTTTATGGGCATATTGAAACATATATTTTTTTGTCACTCATCGAACGCTAAATTAGTATGTTATACATTTATAGTTAAGGTAATAGAAAATGCTTTCCAAAACGTTATTTACTGCTTAACTCATCTATATTAATTTTAAACGCCTCCACATAATATTTTATGTTTAGTTGAATCAATATTCGAAATGATAATATTAATTAATTAATAGTTTAAATAATAATTATTATAAAAAAAAAAATATTCTTCTTCATATTGTATAATTATTAATGTATTGTGTATTTGCGTTTATCATTTTAAGTAAAATCTAAAATAGTCGTTTTCATTGGAAAATTATGATATCTTCAATAAAAAAATTTGAAATAGAAAAATAAATTATTTCTGTTTTCAAATTTGCAATGTTAAAACAACTTCGATTAATTTATTATCAAATAAATAAATAAATAAAAAAAAAGGATTACACTAATGGAAAAACTATTGCTCAACAAATTGAAAATATGTATTTTTTGTTTATCATTATCAATATATAGTTATACTAATATACTTAGATATATTCAAAAACAATTTATAAAGTTAATGTATATTACTATTATATTCGTTTATATATTTGTTTTCGTTGATGTTACTACAAAGTAAATAAGTATTTTTAAAGTTATTACCTACTCGAATTTCATAGGTAATTTGTAATATATTGTCATATAACTATATTTAAGTGAAAAATCACGTGTTGATTTACATTTTCGTTTGGTTTGTTTTTAATTTCAAATCCACAGAAGTGATTTATGCGTGTGACAAACTGTGTGACTTTTTTTTAGTAAGTATAAGCAGCTAACGAAAGTGATAATTTTGAAAATAATAAATTTTAAGCATAGTTTATGATTTTCAATCTTTACATTGATACTTCAATCAAAATCTCAAACTATATCCACCTGTTATAAATTAAATATTTATCCCTAAATTGTATAAATGAATTTAATTTAATTTTTAATATTACCTATTTAATAAATTTTAAATAAATTAGAATAGTTTAATAAATATGTTCCTTCTCTTTATGCTTAAAAAAATACAAATAATACTTAATATACTGGCATATATTTAATTATTATATTATATAAGCTACCACAAAAAACATTTTAAACGCTATCCTTCCTCATGGGTTGTTAAATTAGAAACAATAGACGATAGCAACGTAAAAAATAAAATAAAAAATAAAAAAAAAACAAAAATACTATTTTAAAAAGATTGATGTGACGACGTTTTTTACGACCCGTTCAAATTGAAAGCTCTTCAGCAGCAATCTCCTCTATCGAATTTAAGGTCGGATCAAATTCAAGTGTTATTGCTTCGATAATAAGCACGGCGGCCTTCCGCGTCAGTATTCCGATATTGTTAAGTTAATAGCAACGTGTATAGCATATAGCCGCACACGCGTCCAAAGTAATCTGTATTATAATTTATAATAATATAATATTATGTATTGCTATATATGTTATCATTATTATCATAATAATAATTATTATGACTATAACTTGGCACGCATAATAATAATATGATAATAATAATAATAACGATATGTCGGCATGGTTGCCGAAACGCGCGTTTATATATATATTATATACAATATACATACGACTTAAGTATATTATACATATTATACCTACACACATTCTGATTTGATGGCGATCAAGTTGAAATATCTACCGAGCTCAATATATAATCGTATTGTGGTTGTATCTCTCGCATTTTGGAAGGCTATACGTACATAACAATGGGGATTAATCGTAGTTTTCAAAACTTTTAAACGGCCTAACCTATAACGCCTCTCCCACTGTCTCGCTCTAAAAAATAAAAAAAAAGGTTAATGCGCGAGAGACCGAGAGAGAGCGAGTGAGTGGTGGGAGAATCTGTGTATGTGTGTCTGTGGACGAGACAGAATTTGAGAGGTAGTTATAAAGTGTGAGGGTATGGTAACGGGGTGAATCAAAGTGTGGTGGTGGTGATGTGGAGGCTGGCAATTATTATTATTATTTTTTTTTTTTGGGGGGGTAAGGTCTGGAGCCCGGAGAGCGTTGTCGTGCATCTACTAGCTTGTCCGGCGGCGTCACGTCGTACTCGAGAGGAGCAGTCAGTGTGTAGTGTAGCGCGCTCGCGACAGTACCGGTCGACGACTACAATTCGCATTTGACAAAATTCGTTGGTTTTTCGGTTCGTTTTGGTTTTTTTAGTTTTTTTTTTTGTTTGTTGTTTCGCTTACTTATTTTTTGTGATTACGGTTTTTTTGTGCTATATAATATTATATAGAAATTAGGAAATAAAGATTTTTAAAAATGTAAATGATTCACTCATTATTAACGTAACAATAATTATAAATATTTTTTAACTGTTTTTATTCAAAAAAAGTTTTTAATCAATAGTGGTATATGATCGCACTTGAAATTTAACACGAATCTACTAAATGTGAGTACGCCTAAAAAAATATATTCTATTGTTAACTTCCTATATTTTATATTTTACATTATGATGAATCGTAAAGAGCAAAAGTATAATTGCAGATAATGTTTCAAATAAAGGACAGTACAAAAAAAAATAATAATAATAAATTATTATATTCTATAAGTGATTACTAATGAATATCTGTTATTCAAGTTTTAATTATTAAAATCGATAATTGTGTTTTATTATAATAGTTGTTGTTTAAAAGCATTCGAGATTGATTTTGATTTTCACCTCTATCTTAAGAATTTAATAAAGTTAGATTATGCAAAAAAAAACACGCGCGCAAAAAATTTTTTAACAACTTCAATCCAAAGGACATTTTAAGATGGTACTTTTTAATATGTTGCAATTAAATTAAACTGTAATTTATACACTAAATATTTTATTTTTAATAGTTTAAAATATTACAAGTTTGGATTATGTAAAGCGCATATTATATATATATTATTATTATACGTATTTACCTGTACCAAATATTTGAATTTAAAATGTATTATAAATTTCTAGGTGTATCAAAACATACGTTAAAATATACTGTAAACACTACCTGTGTTAAAGAACCCGAATGTGTACCTAATGAAATGTTAAGTAAATAAAGTTATATACACAAATAAATTAAAATAATTGCGTAATAATACAAATATTTATTCATTGGTGTAGTATAATTCCCTGTGCAATATAAATAATAAATATATATATAACATTTTTTTGTATTTTTAAAAAAAATGTAATTAATAAAAGTAAAAATAAATATGTATTTTTTTTCGGTAAACTGTGGTTGTCAAGATAGGCAATATTTCCAAGTTCAACTTGTCAATGCACTAGTTTAAATTAAATATCATACAAAGCTACTTCTTCTGCAGAGATCCACATTTAAATTTAAAATTTATATGAACAATTTAATTCAAATTTTTTTTTGGAAAAATTGTTTATTAATATTTAATTTAAATTGAACTCTTTGAATTGTTTAAACATTTTAGTATACTATATTAAATCATAATACCAACAATTAACAATCAAAAAAACTATTTTATTACTATAATATTACATAAATTATTTATTATATAAATTAAATTAAAATAATCTTTTCATGTTAATTGATTAAACCAATGTATTATGTCAATAAGAAAACATAGTCTTAAACTAAGTGCTAGTTTTATTTTTATACATTTTAAGAAAAAAAAATTAGATATACCTAGTGATCAAATTTAAATTGAATTATTATTTTATGAATGATATATTTTGTTTTTTCAACATAATACAATGTTTCGATTTAGAGCAAAATTTAAAATAATATACTATTAATTCGGTCGTGACTTATTGCTAGGAAATAACACTTACTATTATGTCACTATTTAAGTTGTCCATCTTTTTAATACAATGGTTATTAATTTGAAGTTTTAGTTAAGTCATAGTAAAATGAATAAAATAAAATATTTTTGAACAATGCACAACAAGTAATAATATAATACCTGTTGTTTATTTTTGATTTGTATAGTTTACTACAGCTTTGGTTGTAGTAGTAGCGTATTGCTAATCCAAATAAGTGGAAATTCAAATAATAATAATGTTTGATCGTACAATTACCAGTTTCATTTATTTTTATTCGACATAATCAGAGGAAATCGTTCGTTTTCCATTGTGATTTTGTAAATAGGTACCTACTACCTAGCTAATGTAATTTGAGAGGTAAACATAAATAGATAAACAATAATTATTCTTATAAAATAACTATATTGAGTATTTTATTATTTTGTAACGTATTCAATTTAATCATTTTGATATTAATACTATATCTTATATTAATACAAATTGTCATTCATAATCATTTTATGTAAAGTGTATAAGAAATAATATAAAAGCGAAAGTGATTTATTTAAAATTATAATAAATTTTTTTTTTCCTACAATTTTTGATTAAATACAAACGTAAAATATATGTACACACATATTTTGAATTATTTAGATTTACTGCGAACATAAATACTGTGTGAATACTATTTTGTAAAATAGTGTATTTCGGTAAAAATTAAATAAATAATTTATTTTATTTTGTTATTTACTTTAAAAATTTTAAATTTTAATAAACTACAGTTGCGAAAATAATATTTAAATTTCTATGATATAATTTATACTTAATAATAATAAAAAAAAAAATACATGAACATTTAAAATAGGTAATTACGTTAAACCTACGTGTGTACGATCGTTATTCCGAAATAATCCTAAAGTCGGTGTAGGTGTACGTTCATCTATCAGTATAACGATGATAAATGAGTTGAACGATTACTTTACTTCTATAATGTACAGTTTCCAAACCACAGTTAACAGTGTTAAATAATACAACTAATGAAGTTAGAAAATTATTGCAACGCAACTGTTTTTAAAATCGCTTTTCAAAAACGACTGTAGTTCTAGCATACATCAGTATTTGTTTAGTTTTTGATTCACTCTATACAATAATATAATACGAAGTATACAAATTATATAATAATAACTTACCTACTGATTATAATATGTATTGCGCAGGACGTCGTTGAATAAATAAATTAACTAGTTTAGTATATTCTGTAAGAATATTTAAAATATTATCTTATGCTATAAAATATTATATTTTATACAACTTGATCTTTACAATTACAATTATACAACGATACCAATTTTCATATTTTTTTTATATAATTAAAGTGAACGGGTAAAGCAATATGAAATAATTGTTCAGAAGATATAATAATATTATATTGAACATTAATTATTGCATAAAAGGGAATACGATTCTTTTTTTTAAATCAGTAGTAATATCGAAAGCAAAATAACGTAATGAATCAATTAATAAACTATTTTATACTAATCAAAAACAAAATGTAAAGTAAAATAACTTTTCACAATAATTTTAAAAATATAAAAATTAAATCTATTTTTACAGAATATAATCCATATTGAACTTTTTACTACAGAGTTGAATAAAATATGGTAAACAGCCTTTTGGTCTATGATGGTATAATATTGATAATATTTGCCAAAAACAAAATTACAGCACAAATACTATAGTACCTACTTGTATTTGTTTTTTTTTTTTTTGATTATGTTTATACATATTTTTTAAAACAATGAAAAATTAAATTTTTCACGAAGATAAATCTTCTATTGCGATTGGAAATACTTTTCACATCTTATATTTGTTGCTTCGAATGCTGATGCAGTAAAATATATCATTTAATATTATCAAGTGATATTATAATTAAGTTTCCAAAACATGCTCGAATCGCAATTTAAAAATTGGAGTGTATTTTGTTTTGATATTTTATATTAATATGAAATGTTATGATAATTACTAATTCAACCTAATTCATCAATAAGTCACTGTATTCTTAAAGCGATTTTTGTTATTTTTTTCGGGTTTATTGTAATTCGAAACAGATGTGTCAGATAGCATTATTATTTACGTTGTATTTTATTACGAGACGGTATACGGTGTGTTTTAAATTTCTTTTACTGTGTAAAATAAAAAGTAATAGTCCGTGTGATGTGAGCGCATGAAATGTGATATTATTATAAGCGTCATAACCTTTATCATTTCAAAGTTTTGAATTTATTTAGATATATAAGCTTATAAAGTTTTTCTAATATATGCTTATTCTAAGATGTCATAATATTACAATATGGGTATAAACTTCTTAAAAACATAACATTTCTTATTACAGGTATGTTTTTTAAAATATACATTTCAATTAGAGTAGTTGGAATATCTAAACAGAGAAAAATAAATTATGCAATATCAGCAGAAATAATACCTTAGTGACACAAATAATATTTCCATAAAAGATTTTCTTGTCGTCAGTGTAAAACATCTGTCAAATCGATAAATTATTATTTGAATATTCTGTAAATATTTTTTTTTTACTGAAAATAAATTATTTTACAATTTACACTTTTTGGGCTGTAATCTCAAAGAACTAATTAACAATTTACTTCAAACGCACATTCGTACGAATAACGAAATTGTAATAATTTCAAAATGTTACTTTAACACCCAGGAAAAGAATATGTTAAATGTTATGTTAATATTTACTTAAAATGTCTTTAAAAAAAAACCTAATCCACGACATTTTAAATTTGAGTACATTCTAACTGGTTAATATGTACTTTATAATAATTATTGTAGATGTTATATGAAGTTAGAAATATTAGTAGACATAATACATATATACAAATACTTCATAGGTATTTTAAATAAATGTATAATTTTGGTAAATTTTAAATCGTTAAATCATGTTTCACTCCGCACTTAGTTTAATATCAAAAATTGAGTGGCTTAGGACTTTAGTCCCTCTAAATATTAGTGAAAAATAACTAATATTTTTTAGTATGAATACTATTCAAAATTAGAAGTATTTTTCTAGTACTATAAATAAACAAATTTTCTTAGAGTATTAAATATATTGATGGACCTTCTCGGTAATGATCAAACCTAACAAAAATTTTTTTAAAAATTAATTATAAAAACAAGAAAATTTAGTTTAAACGATTATGTTATTCTGAAAATTGCAACAAAAAAGCAATCTGTTAAAAACTGATGCGTAAATATTCCCATTTTTCGTCGTTTCTCATTAATTTTTTCAATATTAAAGAAAGTAATGGAAATTTCACGATAATCTGAACGTCTAAGTGCAAACTGGATCCATAATACTACCAAAAACCACCTTCGTTGATAATGATTGGAGCAAGTCCTCTGGTTTAAACGTGGTGACAGATATTAAAAAATCACACACACACACACACACATCATTATTTTAAAACTTATAGATTCTTTGCTTAAATCAGAATTAAATCACTGCTGTAAGGAAAATTACAGCAATAGATAGATTGCCAATCGATTATATAGGCTTTTGCAATTCAGAACCGTTAGCATGTTGTAATTTTATCTGTTATGAATCCGTACCAATATGTTTTGGAACGAAACGATAATTTTTTTTGTATTTAGGCATTTACTATTTATAACTATTAGCCATCTTTCTCCCATATCATTTTATTATATTTCTGATTCTGCCACGACATAACTTCTACCGACGTAATAAATTCTCTCGTTAATATTATGTGTACAACGGTATAGCTAACCTTAACCACTTTCCCTGCAGAATAATCCCATTCCACCTTAAAAACGCGAGTACTGATGACGGAAGCTTCCGTGAAATGAATTGCGATACAAATATCTTTTGTCGATTACAAGAGTCGACGTGGTTTGAAAAATAACGATATAGACGCGCGTGTTTACTCTTTCCATATAATAATCCAACGAATTAATTATTGTTAATTTATAACATCCAGTCCTCATACACGCACGCACACACAAACACACACAGACACGGACACGTGTACGGTGTACAATATATAACACATATCTATAAATGTGTTAACGTGTACATGTGTGTCCGTGTGCGTATACACATACACATTGGCTTCCGATGTAAACACATTGGTAAACACACTGTTACATCGTGCAGACCACAGACTTAATCGCCTACGGTAATTCGTCAATATAACTAACGTTACGGGTAATCAAAAATCAATACTTTTGCTCTTCACACACACACACACACCGACAAGTGATTTATTAGAGGGGTGAGAACGTGGTTCAAATCCGTCCATAAATTATATCCACCGTTCGTCGGACCAAAATGTTGATGGCGCTAAACTTTTTGCAAGTCCAATTTACGATGCATTTTATCGTTATTTATTATCAAGGGTGAAGTTTTCCGCCTGGAATTAATGCGCGCTCAAGGTTGGCTGTCCTATATTATACGTGTGGAGATTTCGAGTTCCTTCGCACTATGGTCTAATTGTATCCGAGGAAACGCGGGAGCGGCGCGGCTGTATAGGCTCGTCGGCTACCGGCTTTCAACAAAACACTTTTCGAGACTTCTTCCGTATACTCGACTAGCACTCATACCGGAATAACCTGGGAAAACTATATCGGCCATCTCCATGCCAATGGTGGCCGCGTCTACTTAATGCAACGGCGCACGCACATTTTCCTGCAGAAGTAATCAAGGTCATGGGCGGAACTACGACCTGGGCCAACTGGGCCATGGCCCAGGCTAATTGGCTCCGTATTAATGTATATACATTTGCTACCTAAGTACATATTATTTTAAATGTAATAAAATAAATTACTTATGTTATACATTTGTACTGTAATAAAAAAACATTTGTGTTTCCTGTCGCCCTCCACCCTTTCCTTTGGATATGATAGGTGCAAAATGACTCTCATATAGTCTCATGAGTGGCCCAGTCTAATGAAAATGACTAGTTCCGCCTATGACCAAGGTCGGGTTTAGAACTGCAGGAAGTGCAAGACCGGGTGTCCCTATCTTTAACACGGAGGTAATAGAACATCAGTAATTTGTTACTTACAAATTGAATATATTCAACTCATCATATTACGTGTTAATGATTAAGCAATGATTACATTTTGACTGACTTGATTTTTGATTAAATCGTTGATTTGGTAGTGATTGAAGATTAGCTATCATATCTCCGTGTACTATATTAAATATTAATGTTACAATGTGTACTGTACTAAGGTTATGCTATAAAAGTCTAGTGATTATATCAGGAACACGCGTGGATCGTTTAAATAAAACAGCGAAAATAGTTACACGACGTATATGTCTTGGTAAATAACTGAAAATCCTAAGATTTTGTTTTAACCAGTTTTGTTGGTATTGTTCCAACTAGGTGTTGGGATTTTGGTACACATTAAATACATCCTAAAATACAGATAAGCCATAGCTCATAAGTATATATTATTATATTACACAAGTTGAATAACTGAACCAATGTTATTATTATTATTGGTAAGTTAATCAATTTTAAATAGGTAATTATTTTTAGGTAAGCTTTTATTCGAAGTAATTAACGTTAAATTACTGTAAATTATTATGATTTTATAGGTTTTTCGTTGTATATGTAATAAATTATAATTTTAAAGTTCCCAATATTAAAATACGAATACATCAAATAAATATTACACATATATAGGGTGATTCTTTTATCAAACAACACTCGTCATTTCAAAAAGTATTAATGTTTTTAAAAATATTTTTTTACATAGTTTCAATTTTTTTAAAAAACAACGTTTTTATTAAAAAATTATATTTTTAAATATTTTTTATCCTTATAAATTCTTAAGTTTTTTACTTTTTTGAATGACAACATAGATTTTTAATTTCATTAATTTTTTGAGTATTATGATACATAAAATTAGAATTTAGGGTTAGTAGTTTATGAGTTATACGTATTTAAAGTTAAGTTGTGCGGAGTGGAGTGGTACGGTGTTACCTCGCAAAATGTTTGTCCACTACTCCGCTTGTTTAAACTTTAAATAAGTATAACTCATAAACTACTCATCCTAAATTCGAATTTTATGTATCATAATACTCAAAAAATTATTCTTCTTTGGAATATGAAATTAAAAATCTATGTTGTCATTCAAAAAAATAAAAAACTTAAAAATTTATAAGGATAAAAAATATCTTCAAAAACATTAATACTTTTTGAAATAATGAGTGTTGTTTGATAAAAGAATCAGTTCTGTATAAATAAAATATATACTTGTAGGAAATAATTACCCAGATTACTATTTTTAATGAAAATTCCACGAATTTAATGATAATTTCCATGTAAAAGTAGCTTTATTATAAGTAATATTACAAATTAAAAAAAAAAAAAAAAATCGATACGCATAAGCCATAAACTAATACAAAAATCGTAATGAAAAAGCCAATCAATCAAAAGCGTATCGCTTCAAGTTTCTGATAGGAATTTTAACAAACCCTAGACGCCGTCCAGTCGTCCTCGTTTCACATTATTAAATCACAACGATTAGTCAGATAACCACTCTGAGGCGCCCCTCAGTTACGACATGTAGGGTCGCAATTCAGGTAAAATTACTTAAAGATACAAATATACTCGTCTCTTAATTGCTATACTATACGAGATAGGTTAATCTTTGTCCGTGCGCTCGCATTACTTTATTGACTATCCGACAAAATACCACGATATCTGTATGCGTGTGTTATGTTATATCTAAGTATTATGTTCATGTATAGTTTACACGAGTACGTATATTCCGCATGAAGTTTTTTGATTTATCAGAAGCAAAATTATATATTACTTTACCGATTGCACTTTAACGACTGTTTTTTTCACCCGTTATTACTTCGGGAACGAAGTTTTTGTCAAGCTGTCGAGTCGTCGGAAAGGAAAAGTATATAATATAGTTAACGTTATTATATTTATATATATATAGACGATAATGATAAAGAAGAAAAAGTGGCAATTAACAAAAAAACTAAAGAAACGACGAAGCATTGTTTCTATACACACACACAAACATATTATATTTTATAAATCGTTAGCGAAAAAATATTTTTAAAAAAAAGGCAATTATACGTATATTATTACTACGCGGGTGCGATATCCGACTTCATATTATAATCATATATACCAACAATAACGCACTGTCAGCGGCCCCAAATATCATCGCTGTAGCACGCCAAGCGATGCAATAATAATATTATTGTAAACGCTCTGTATATAAGTACAGCTCCGTATCATCGCCGTAGTCGTCATTTGTCAAACCCTTCAGTTATTTTTAATAACCCGTCCGAAAACCCGACACTTTCCAATATCGCGCGGCGGCGGCGGCTGCAGGCGAAGAAAATATTATATACAAGCGCACACGCACACAAAGTTTGAACGCGCGAGATCGTCGTAGTCGTCACGGTCGTGTATTCATAGATAGTTATATAATAATAATAATAATAATAATATATAACGACGAAGACGTTGACAGGACGTGTATTCTGTGTGTGTGTGTGTGTGTATTTATAGTCGTATTATCATCACACTATCTCAATCGCTCTGTCTCTCTCTATCACGCGCGCGCGCGTTCTGGTCGTGTACGAACTTCTCCGGTTCGCGATCAACCCCAATCCTACCGTTACAACCCCCACAACCGCAATCCTTTCGCCACCATCCCTTCCGCCGAGCGCGTCCGTATCAATTAAACACTGCGTCGGCGGCGCCTCCGTGCCGGCCGTCGGAATTCAACTCATCGCCTCCTCCCTCCCCCCCGCCGAGGCAGCGGCCAATTTTCGATTTTTGATTCGTCGCCTCCGCCGCAGTATATCGACAGAAATCGTTATTGAAACAATTATTATCAACACAATAACTGCGTACGCGAAAACGGTGTTATACACATCTGGTGTTGTCGTATTAGGCGCACCCTGTGCAGAGTTGACCACACGAGACATCGAAGGTGATGTGCGACGGCTCGTTTGCAGTGTTACGCATTTTTTTTTTTTTTTATTATTATTATTATTTTTTTTTTTTTTTACCTTTAATCGGCAATAACCAACCAGCTACCCCCGAAACTTTTCTCTGGAACTACTTCGAGGGGTAGAAGAGTGTCGCCGTCGTTCGTATTTATATCGAATTAAACACGTTTACGATAATATAATCGAACGCTAACTAAAAATTAACATTATTATAATACGTGACAACAGCGCAATATAAAATACAACAACAACGTATTATAATGCACGAGTACAACGACAATAATAATAGTACGTAATATCCGAGGTGTAGGTGTTCGAACGTCTTCGGCATGAAGGTCTCCACCAATATGAATAATATTTATCGATTTGATTACCATCTTCACGAACCGGCTTGGATAGCCCGTTGAACACGTGTACGCCAATTGTTATGATATTATTACCTGTTTAATGTATATTAATAATAATAGGTAATACCTGTGTGTGTGTGTGTGTGTCAGTCACACACAAGGTTTTGAAATTCGGTACACGAGTAATTTTATGCCCGAGGGCGTACCCCTCGAAATCAAATTTTTAAATTTTAAAGAAGGACGTTGTTTTGCGTGCAGGGTTATTGACGGTTACAGAAAATAAAAAGTTTATACCTATATTTTCTTAACCACCCTAATTGTGTTAAAAATATGTGTAATTTAAATTTTACAGAGTCTAAGAGACTAAGACGAAGTAAATCTAAAAACGAATGACCCTTATGCAATTAACGATTTTAGACGGATTTAGTTATAAGATTGTTGCGAAATGGATTCAGAAAAATTTGTAATGTCATAATATTATAGTTGACACACGAAAAACTATCATTTTTTTTAAAAAATGTTTATACCACTGCCATTGGTTAAAAAAAATAAACTTAAACATAATTGCAGACCTACGTATATTTTATATTTGGTCAAAACCACCCCAATGACTGTGTTCAAAATCTGTGCAATTAACATTCAACGGAGTGTAATAAGGGGTAAATCCACGGGAATTCAATTTGTCATAGACATCGTCATGCTGGATAAACTATTATTTAAATATATATACTGTAGTGACGCGACGGAAATATTTTCCGACTATCCCACAATCACCCCGCCGTCGCTAATTGCACCGCGTTGACGGAATTATATTATTACGCAATGTCATTATGTTGTACCTACTATACAAGATATATTGTATCGTATCGTTGAATATTGTCGAACGGTTTACGTTCGCAATGATGTATGTCAAGTCGATTTACCGGCACATTAATATGCTACAGCTATGTAACTAACTGGTATCAACAATTTACAATGAATTCACCAGATGTTGCTAGGTCATTTATGGATTTTGCTAGTCAACATCAGCTTTTTGTTAACATTTCTGATTTATTCGCATTAGTTGTCTAGGGTGTTTGTTTTAGATATTTTGATTATTTATTGGTCTATCAGAATATTTGATTACTATTTATATTTTGAAACGAAATAATTTTCTCAAATTCAAGAAATACATTAAAAGTTGTCAATAGGAAATAATTTTTCAATATTATTATATTATACTTAAACAAAATTTATTTTTATTAACTGATCGAAATTATGGCATTGAATGTTAGATTTTAGTTAATTTTATCTGCTAATAATAGTTTTACTTTTAGGAAAATAATTTTAAAATGCTTTTGATAATTTATCTCTTTTTAAAACGATTAAAGAGTAAGTAAATGTTGAAATTATATCATCGATTTTTTATTGTAATATTATTCTGTAAACTGCAATAGTAATAGTATTATCACTTTTTCATAAAATTATACAAAATCGAATTTCATGTTATCAATTGTTATTTAAAATATGTTAATGTGTAACCAACAAAACATGTTTTTGTTTTCCTGTGTACACGTGTATCATGACGTATGATTTGTGTTTTTTATGTTAACGATATAGGAAAAAATATTTCACTTTATTAACATACATGATATACATTTTGCGCAATAATTAAAACGATGTCCTGTTATTTGTATTGCAATAAAAAAATACATCATCACCGTTTTTTCGAACATAACACAAGATACGACATCGAATTGCAATAATTGTTTTCGATGCAGAAAAAAAATCGTCACTATATACACTATAATATAACACATATAAAATGTTATGTTCGAAGGCTGATGGCATGGAAACTCACAGAAATCAATCTTGTCTGTGTTATTGTTGTGTTATATATTATTGGGCCACAGTGTTGGTTGTCAAGGGACAACTACGAGCAGAACAGACGGTGCGCTATAACATCATTCCGTTGTTCTCCACGCGCGCCACTTTTGTTTACCGCGTATTTTAACACGCCAGTGGTCCGCCAATAAAACCGTTGTACACTCGCCCACTGTGTTATAATAATAATAATAATAATAATAATAATAATAATAGTACGTCTCAGTTTTATTACGTTACAACGATAATTTGAAAACTTTTAATAAGTATATAAGACGTATATTATATAAAAGCTTTTTATGACAAAACGGTCGGTAGGCGATAAAGTTCAATCAAAGTGTTTTTGCTTTAAAAACTAATAGTGCCTATAATAATATAATAATAATATAAAATATGTATACTCGATATTAGTTGTTTTTTTCAGTTTCCATCAAAAAATTATACATTTTTTTATTGATCTTATAGAACTTCATTCAGCAGTTAAAGCAATTGGATAAACGTTTAATTTAAATACAATACATCGAATTAAATTATTTTCATATATTATGTATATTTCTAGTATTCTATTATTGTTCTCATTGGTGTAAATTGCTTAATTTTAATTGTTATACTTCTTTATCCAGTCCGGTACATCTGTGGAAGGAAATATGTGTATTTCAACATCCTTATGTTTGAAGTGTCTGGGTCCTGTGGTTGCATATAGGTTTGAATGAACGTTATATTTTAGCCTATCGTAGCTTCTTCGTATAATACGCAATCTTATAGATATAATATTATTATCACTCCACAAAAATTGCAGGTTGTCGCCTTTTTGTTTTCTTTTAGGTAATCGTGTGTTAAATGCGTATGGAAAATTATACCTTTTCTAAGTACTAATCTCATTTTATACTTAAACAATTAGAGAGCAATCAATTCAAAAATATTGTTCAATAATGGACACATATTATGTAATATTTATAGTAAGTAGAATTAGAATTAATTTTTCCAACTTACTTTTTAAATAAAATAGTAGACGTACATAAACTCTCTACGAAATTGCTTGTTTATTTAATTTTGTATAAATGTTTTATATAGCCACATAAACAATTTGTGTTTTAATTTTTGATTTTTTTTTTTATAGATTAAGTATATATACATAGAATAATTATTACACGTCGCTATTATCTAGTCGTTAAACGATTTACACAAAACATTTTGTAAAACATTATTAACTATTAAAACGTTTATACTGCTGTTAATATTATTGTATTTAAGATAGAAAAAAAAACTGTTGTAAATGTTATCATGTATACTCAGCCGAGGTGGCGAATAAACTGTTATGGTCTAATTTTGTATCATTTTATAGTTTATTTATCACAATAAATAATTCCAAGAATACAATTAAAAAACGCTAAATTTTCGAAGTATAATAAAAATTATGCAAGACAATTCTCGCGTTTCTTGCTAGCGGAATATTGATTGAAAAATATTATTTCCGTTTCCTTTGATAGATGTTTATTATTTATACAATAAATTGATTGCTTTGTAAATTTTCGTACGCAAAGTCTCCACTAGGTATACGATTCGATTTCCTTAAATCTAAAAGCCTTGAAGTCTCACGAACATCATACATATTATTATACACAAGTATACAAGAGAAAAATAATAACCACTCCGACAGACGCAGCAAGCAACTATTTATCTTTATACTTATTTAATGAACAGTATTAGTAATTTTAGTAACGTAGAGGAAGTGTTTGACTAAATGTGTCAACTGAATACAAATGGTTGATTATCATAATATAACTACGCTAATAATAATATTAAATATTAAGATATCCGATGGTAATATGGCGACTTATAGTTGTACTTTCTAGATACCATCCTTGTAGTAGACTGGATTTTCTTATAATTTAATACAATTTTAATGTTTATTTATTAAAAAAAATATTATGGTTGATTAAATCTCCATTTATCGTGATATTACTATTAAAGTTTTATGTACTATATTTATCTTTTGTCTTAGATAATCATAATTTACTCTAATAGTTACTTAGATTGTTTGACGAGCTTAATAGTTAACCAACAATTACTTAACTCTATAAAAATAATATTGTAAATAATATATTTATTTGAATTTAATCACATTTATACATATTGGTGCATCAATATCAATACCTATTGTAAAGTGAATAAAAATTATTAGTTTTAGAAACATTGATGCATTAATATAAAATTAAATTTGTGAAATGCATTAAAATAATATATTCAACCAATATTGTCACTACATCAACATGTGATTTCATTTTGAAACGAATTTCATAAAAAAAAATTGTTTTGATTTTCAGATTCTCGTTATCCACATAACATTTTTCAATGTTAAAACTTCTATAAATATTGAAGTTGAATTGAATTTTAAAGGTACAAAAAATAAGATTCAACAATACTAGACTAAGTGTTTATTTTTAAACGTTTACATTAAAGTAAATTCTTAATGTTATATAAACACTTGATTTAGGTTAAATTTTAAATATTAAAAAGTTAATTTGTATTAAATGCTGAATAAACTTATAATGTCCATCATTTAAATAGAGTATCATAAATAATGTTTATTAAACCTAAATCTATAAACATTAATATTAGGTTACCAAGTTAACACTTAGCATACATTGAATTTAAATTGAATTGTAAATATGTTTATTTAAGTATTTATTTAATGCTTAATAAAATTTCGTCTACATTATTACACAAAAAATGTATATTATAATATATATATATATATATATATACATATAATTTGTATCAAGAAACATTTTTTTTTTTCATCTCAACACTTTTTAATAGCAGTAAAATACTACATATACGACTTCTTTAAATCTCCACTGACTTAAGACACAGGACAAAAAATTTATGACAGCTTGTTTCGAGAATATCTGAAAAAATGTAAAAAAAAATTATAAAATTGTGCATCAATTCTTAACAAAGTTATACTTAATTTGAAATAATATCAAAAGAGTTTTTTGAACACAAATGTTATTGTTACACCAAAATTCAAAATAGTCACAAAAGTTTGCGTGTAGGAGGAAATTGATCTTCCAATAATGGAATTCACCGAACAAAACTTTTTTTTTTAATTCTTAGTTGTCAATATATTATGTTCAAAGTTAATAACATATTAAACTAGTGAAAACTATTATCATACTCACTCTTTTGAAATTGTGACTAAAATTTGCATTATGCAAATTTATTTAAAAGTTGCCGAGTTAATTGGTATTTGATATTTATTTTGACAATATGTGTCATTCGTTTTTCCTTTTCGTTGAACTATAAAGCTAAAATACAGCAATGAAATGGAAGTAAAAGACAAGTCGGAATGTTTTATTCGTCGAAAAAAAAAAATATATATATATAATATACATATCATATATATATATATATATAAATATATATTATAAAATGAAACTGAAAGACATTTTATGAGTTCATTTTTTTTTCTTTTATTATTTCACGAAAACGTCGGGATGCCGCCGAATTGAGAATAAAAGTCGGAAACACTTTTGTTTAGTTTATAGCCTACCACCATTCTTTAAGTTCAAAATCGGAGATTTATGATTCAGTTTGCTGAAACCTTTTATTCACGTTAAAGCTTTTTGTAAATATCAGTTTTTTTTTTATTTTAAAGGAGTTATGTATTATATATACAAACTAAAGAGTAATTTAATTTAAAAAAAAAAACAATAAAATATACTAGGTTTTAGGGATTTTGACAATTGTTTTTAATGCGACACATTTAGTCTGGGCTAGTTAATAAATCATTTATTTTTTTAATTGTGTCTTAAATAGTTTTTTTTTTAATGGGATACAGAGATTGGATGGATTTCTTTAGACGGATAAAAAAGCAATGATAAATTTATTTTTAAAAGTATTTAAAAAGAATATTTAGAATATACCACGAGTTCTGAACAATTCAAATTTATTATCATACTTTTTTAAAATCATGAATGATTAAATGAATCTATCAAAAATTTGGAATATTTGTTGACACCGCCTATTATTAGAAACATTCAGGAGAATGTTTGTCGTCAATGTAAAATAAGCAATAGAGATTTTGGGAATTTATTTTACCGTGGCATATTTTATCGCCTGTATAACATATTGTATAAGCGAGAGTTATTGTACTAATAAGAAACATTCTCTATGATGTTCATTAATCTAGCTTAATTTAGTTCAAACCAATAAATCACACAGTAAGTTGTATAAATTAAAGATTTCATTTTCGAGACCTACTAAGTATATTGTTATAATGTTGTCGGTAACATAAAACATGTATATTATTATCGATATTGTAATAATAATCTGTTGACGTTAACAGCATTTGTAATTTATTTTTCCGATTGGTGAAAAATTATGTTTATACTTACTCGTAAAATAAACGTTATTCACTGTAGTATAATTGTACCACGTTGTATTATGTTTATGAAAATTATTATTAGTTGTGATCTTTTCGGAGATAATCTAATGGTTGCGGAATAAGTTTAAAAAAAAATTGATTTTGGACACGTCGTTTTACTAAAACGTGTACGTGAGTACTAAACAGTGTCAGTGCGTATGGAATGCAAATTATATATTAAAACAATAAAACTACCAATACGTTTATCGATTCTTCATGCAGGAGACGGCCTTAAATATAAATTAGTCCTAACAACAACAAACATTTACATCCTTTATTTTTTAATACAATATATTTTATTCTTACCATTATTGTTTACTCTGAGTTATACTCTTAGTTTAGTTGTTTGTCCAATAATTAATTAATTTTAAAATCTATCATATTAGTATAGACAATGTTTAATAAGAATAATGATAAAAACAAGCATAAATCATGTACAAATATATTGAGGGGCCATGTCATGGGCTATTGATTTTATAATATTATACAATTATACAAATGCGATTGCAGTAATGTATCTAATAAATATTTTTATCAAATTGATAAATTCAAACGATTAAATAGAAAAACTTAATGCAAACAAGTTTATCGATTTTGAATATTTTATCTTGGTTTTATTGTTATATACGATTTAAATTTTTTATTACAATGACCTAAAGTCCTAAAGTATTAAGTTAGTTATAATATACTATTTGCTCAAAAAATGCAAATTAAACTGTTTTTTCATAACCATATAGTAAAATTATGTTTTTCAAAGATAATTATTATTTAATATTTTAATTAATAACAAGACGTATAGACAATAAAATCGTTTCGTGTAAGTTGTGCATTATAACTAATGCACAACATACGATTTCTCTACACACTATAAATGTACCAAATTACAATACTTTGATTGGAAATAAGCTATATTAGTTAATAATTATAGGCTTTTAGAATTACATTATTAGTATCGTATTAGAAAAATATAAGCCTAAGATATAAATAGAAAAGAAACTAATTTTATAAAATTTAAGTTGGGTGTTGAAGTTCTCGGATCAGTATGTCGTAGTTAAAAGTTTCATTTTTAAATCCCATAGTTTGACCTATAATATATAATTTAATATCTGTAATTAAGATGAATGGATGTATAAAACTAGAAAGTATAGGTATTGAAAGTGGTATTTTTCGCTTTTCCATAAACTACACCCTAACGACATTGTAGCTTCCTTAATTTTCTTTCATTATATCGATTTGGTAATTAGTGTGTTGAGTTTAGTGCTTAATAGTACTCCAACGACTAGTATCAGAATTTTGTAAAGAACTATTAGTGAACGTCATATGGTTATTAGAAGGGGTGAAATAAATCTATTCACAACTCACTTTAAAGCGATAAATCTTAGAAACGTCTATAGTAAAGTTTTGAATAGACATTTGTCTTCATACTACCAAAATTGAGCTCCTGATCCATGGCTCTTAATTTATTAATATATAATTATTAATTATAAAACAGATAAATATTTTACAATTATTCGGGTTTATTAGACAATATTGGTAACAGCTCAACGTTTTGTATTTGTCTGATTTTTACACTAAGAAGAGGATATTTAATAAAGTATATAAAAAAAAAACTGTTGATGTACTAATTGTTTATATATTTGAAGTGCTTAGATTTATAAAAACTGGTATACAAACACTAAGCTTATTATAATTTATGTTGAAACTTTAATAATTTCTTATAGTTATTATTTTTCGTACACTGTTTACTAATTTAAAATAAAAACCTATAGATTTTTGATAAAACTTATAATATGAAATTGAATTGATTTTATTTTACTATATATTAATATGATACCTAAGAATTCTATAGAAATTGCTCTGTTGTATAATTATTGTGTTAAGTTTCAATTCGATATGATGAAAAACGATTCTGATCAGAAACACGGCCTGTCATTCTATATTTCATAGAATATTTTATTATATACAATTTCTATTTCTATTATAAATTTATTTTTAAATCACATTAAAATGACATAAATAACACGATAGCATATTACTATGATAATTATAATATTATTTCTTATTTTTTTCGTATATTACCAGCTGTAAGGTGTAATGTAATAACAAATCAATATTCGTGTAGAATGATATAAATATCTGTATAGATTTGTGGTACAAAAATCTTAAAATTAATCTGAAAAATTTTAAAAATTGCGTTGTGTAAAAGGATATAATAATATACATAATGGTAAAACTTTCAAGTTCATACTAACAATATTTTTAAATTAGAATAATATAATAAAATAAAAAATTTGAATTTTGTAAAAAAAAAAAATTAAACCTACATTTTTTGAGATACTTAGTATACTATAAAAATATTTTATTATAAATTATGTTACAAAATTCAAAGTTTAATTATTATAATTGAAAATTTCTGAAAAAATAACTTATGAAAAACTTAACTTAATTTTTATTATTCATTAATAGAAAATAAATTAAAATAATTGAAAAAAAAATGTCCATTAAAAACAAAAAAATCAGAAATATTTTAAGAAGTATCATATTATCTATAAAATGCTTATTTATAAATATGATGATAAATGCATATTTTTATATCTAAAAATATCATTTTTAAATTACAACAAAAACAAAATTGATTTGGCCAAAAGCTGATTCTGTAATCAAAAATTAAATACTCAAAATCTGAATTAACTTTTTAATAGACTATACATATTTTCTTTTAAAGTGATAACATTAATATATTATAATTTGATATTGGTCAATTATATTTATTTAATTGAATTATTATATTCTCTGAAATTAAAAAAAAAACTACTGTAATAAATATAAATCAATTAATTGATTTTAATTTTAACATACAAATTATATACCATCAACCTATATTTAAGTATTAGGCCAACAATCTCGATGACGTAAAGACCAAAGAAATTTCGGTCAATAAAGCTATATAATATTATATGTAACGGCTTTTATCGCCATGAAAATCAAATTTTTACTTTCATTGGTAATATTTGTTGGCTACGAATAATCAATCAATAAATAAAATACTACTATTTATTTTGGTTTAACATTTTCCAGATATAATATGTGAAACAATAAAAAACATTAATTAAAATAAAATAGTTTATTTTTATTTTTAATTCTGAGTGTATCAAGGCACTTTTTCTTTTTTCAACAGCATTTTTGTTATTTTCAAATCTGTGTAATAAATAATATTTATATATTCTATAATAAAGAATGATAAATAATTTAATATAACCTAATTTTTTATTCAGAATCTTTACTCAAATATATAAATTTGTTTTATAACTAGTAATTTTTCAAAAATGTTTTTAAAAAAACTATGAAATGTATGTGATTCCAATTTAAAATAATACAATAAATTTGTATTTTTTTTTTTTTTTTTAATCAACAATAACATTACAATAAATTGTAACTTACCACTAAAACAATTCGTGTTTGTTAATAATATTATGCTGACGTTGCACACAACTTTAACTCTTATAGAGATTATAAAGGTTACTTTATAATAATATGTATGTTTGTTTTAGCTCAGATAAAATATCTATGAATGTTATTATTGTAGATACGATGTGAAAATTTAAAATACAATTTTAACAAAACTTAAAACTTTAAAAATTAATGTAATATAAAATTAAATTGAACGCAAGTACAGCTTTTTAACATATGTTAACAGTGATAAAATACTTAATTAAATAAATAATTGGTTTCGTCAGTATATTTTCATGGTCTGAACTTGTTTTTAAGTATGATTTGAATTATATAATAATACTATAGTACTATACTATGTAATAACACTATCTCATGAATACTAAATTTATAAAAAATTTAAAAAAATTACATTTTTGAGCGTTATTTCCATTGCAATAATTTTACTATTATACGACAATATTGAGAAATAAACAACAGATGTATTAGTTACAATGATAGTTTTTTTATTCAGTTTCTTCAGTCGGATAGTTATATTTTTTCTTTTAGATAAAGTTCCCCAAAAGTTGTAAATAATATTTTTATCGATTGGAAATATTCTATACGGTTGATGCTGCAGAAAGGTAATTTATTTTCTCTTAAACGTAATAAAGTACCTACTGCTAACAACAGTAACACCTGCTGTATCTGTATTGTTCTCAGATATTTATAAACGGAATAATCTTGTGATTTTAATCCCTTTTCATAAAGCATTCGTCCAAACATTTTAATATATTATAGTCAATATATAAATATCAAACAAGGTTTAGATCATAATATATGGATGGAGTTAAAGCCCAGCGATAATATATTTAAATAATGTTCACATTTCAATGATATCAAACCACTTTGGTTTTATCCAATCAAAATGACTCCAAACAAAGCAATGTCACTATAATATTATGATAAACATTATACAATATCCAATGCCATTGATCTCACTTTTCTATGAACATAAAAAGAAGAATTGTATCGACATGAATATAATATTATTAGCTGTAAAAATAAACCAATTATATTCCGGGACATATTATTATACTCATATTATTTTACCAGCAATATGAATTTTTTCTAGGAAAATTCATCAATATCGGTTTAATTACATCGGGGTATAAAAAGTGCTCAAAGTTTATAACCTTGTTTTATATTATATGTTCATAAAGAGCAGTGTTCATTTATAAAAAACGAAAATGTCATAAGAGATGTAAATTGAAGAATAACGATAATATTACATACATAATATAACAACATAAACATATTCTTTGAATGTTGGTACTTGCAGTAATATAATAGAATAAATAAACTGATCAATACTAATTTATAATTATTCAATATATTTACTGACTTACACGTTTTCAGCCATATTTAGGTCTATTTATTGGTTTTAGATGCATATTTATTGTACATGTTATATATTATATATCTATAAAATTAAACAAGAATTATAAAAAGTAATTACATATTATGCAATATACATAAAACAATCGGCTGAAGATTTGACATGACATGCATTCAAATATGATTTCAACTGTAATCTTTGTGATACACACGAGTAAATATTTATTTATTTTTTAGTTGATTAAACCTAAAGTTTGATTCGAATGATAGGTATATTTATTGTTGGTTAATAACTTTTTAAGATATTAAATTTGTTACCCTTTTTAAAACGAGATTTCGTCCTAGTAATAAATAATTATTTTTCCCAATAGTTATAAGTTTCCATACTATATGAAATGGTTGACACTAGTATAATAAATGGTATATGTTATGTATTCCAACCTCATTTTCACATTGTGAATACAATACACGAGTAGAATATCCTATTTATATCCTATTTATGAAAAGGTGAAACGATGATTTTTATTGAGTAGTGTATTATTTTATATAGGCACTTACACAAATGTGATTTTTATTATTTATATATATATATTATTTATTTATATTTATTGTGAATTAAAAAAATCAAATAGGGTGTTCTATTTCACAGCAGATTTTCTACATAATTCTTATTTTTTTCTGGTCGTTAGACAACGTGTTCTGCTTACAAATAAACCACAGTTATAATACTGAACTGTTTTCTTTGATAAACTCAAAATTTTTTTTATTATGCAAGTTTATCTAATGAGATCTAAAGTGCGTACATTCAAAAACCTGAACCGTAAAAGAAAAAAATGATCGGCTACTGTAAAATATTAAATCTCTGGTATTTCAATAAGTAGGTTTACAACTTACTATTAAGTATCATTAACGAAATACACTTTATCATTCTTTTAAACCATGTAATATACAATATAAAAAACAATACATATTTTATCAATATAATCGTATGTACCCATATTCATACTTTTAATTTTTATGTCAAATTTCAATGCCTCTAATAAGACAAGTATAATAATTATATTATATAATATTATAGTTAAATTGCGCCTATTTATATAAATACTTTACTTATAATATATTTATAATAAATTGGATCAAATATCGTTGTATTGATATTTTAAAGAGAAATAAAAATGTCTTACACGGAATCTATATTATATTACAATAATAGAATACATTACAACACGTGACCAAGCGTTATTTAACTTCCATATGATCAGAAATCCGAATAAAATATTTTGGTTATTGCATCCCGTCGATCTCAGTGTTACGAAAATACCTAAGTGTCTCGTGAATGTAATATATATATATATATATATATATATATTGATTATAACAAGATTCGCGTGGGATAGAAGAACGACGACTGAAAATACATTAATAAAAACGATATTCGATTTGTGCGCTCTGAACCGTCGTAACCAAATCAAACGAACATGTTATTATTATTGTTATAGCTTTAACCACGTAATGTACGGAGCTCGTAGTACACCATTATATATCAGTAAATTGTGTTATTGCGCACAGCAAGAACGTGGAGACGAGAAAAGGAAAAAATCTAACATTTATTCGAGTTTTCGTTATGGTAAGTCGCGACCGTGGAAGCCGTGAAAAACGCACTAGGCATAACTATAATGATACAGCTGTGTCTATGACACAGTCTTTACCGCGGTATAACAGTGTTTATTACATTGTGATGGAGTTAGAAGCCCAATAAACGAGCTGTCGCCAACACGCTCGGCAACTCTCTGCAGATCTACCGTGGACCGCCGCCAGTGGGGTTTAGCCTGGCGATGCTTTCGAGTGGTTAGCATACTGACGACCGCCAGCGCATTAGTCAATCTCCAGAACAAACTGCAGTATACGCGTAATAGTATATATATATATACATAAATGTAGGTTAATTCCTATCTTAATAGACTCAAAAGGAACAGAATGGTTGAAGAGTATTTTTTTTGACACACACATTTTTCATTCACCAACCCCTCCGGGTTCTCTTTTATCAGCATTATGCGTAACTGGAGAGGAAACTCGAGCCCACCGATATTTTCAAAAGCTCACGACTAAACGATGTACGTGCGTGTAATTTTTTTTCTGCAAGTTAAAACCGACACGATAAATGTATTGTATTTGTCACGATAACCATAAACGCAATGATGATATAAAATATATTTATACAGGCATTATAGTATTTTAGACTTTGTGATATTATTTGATTCCAAATTCGACCATAGTCGAAAAATACATTTACACTCATACCTATTTCATTCTTCTGATTTCAAGAACCGCAAGCCGACAACTTTAATTTTCGGTATCGAGTTGAATTAAAACTTGGATTAGGTTCGTTAGGGAATTTGATGAAATCAATCATACATTTTATCTGTTGAATGTAATTTATTCACAAAAAAAAAAAATAAATAAATAATAATAATAAATAAGCGTTAGTGAAGCTTGTAATAAACATATGCGTTTACAATTATTATAAAATATTAAAATTGAAATAAGAATCGTGTTTATAATGTGTGATTGAGTATCATTAGAAAATCAATTGGAATTTATGAAATTTGATTTCGCAGATCCGAAAATATGTATGCCTAAAGGATAAAGGCTCCATTATAGATTGCTATTAAAGTCTGCGAGTGCACTTTAGAAAGGTGTGGGGAAACACGAACGACATTTCCTCACTAATGTGCTCTTAATAATTTAAAGACATAATTACCCCCGTGTTCACCGCTCACTGGACACGAACCGTTTTGGTCTTAAAACGTCGAGCGTATTGTCGAATTTTAATTTTGCCCCATCACTTATTACATGCCTAACGCCCCATCGCTTTTCCTACATAGATGTCAAGGTTTTTACGTTCGATGTAATATAATATAGATATATTGTCTATCGCGTATACGGTGCATCGTTTTCGAACTAATTGCCATAGTGTTGTTTTCCATTACAGTGATGTGATATTATCGACGCAGTTTATGACCACCGTCATCACGACACATAACGGGCAGAGCACAATTCACCGACAGGTGTAATTAATGATAAATTCCGTAATTGGTTTTCATTTCGTTTAATTACCGTGTTACGCAGGTATATTATTATATTGTATCGCATTACCGAAGGGTTTTTGTTGGCGTTATTTCGTGGGTGGTGTCGGGGGCATATTATAGTTAAATGACAACCGCGCTTACTACTGCGCAATCCTTTTGTGTGCGTCGTGTGTGTGTGTGTGTGTGTGTGTGTGTGGGTCCGACGCTGCAACACGCACGTTTACGGGCGTACACGTTAATTATAGAATGTATTATGAACAAGATTAACAATTTTCTGTGTAATTTTTTGCATGAAAACGACACTGTAATTTATCACCGTGACGTCCGAACCGATGTATGTAATGTAAATTATGTAATAAAACGTATCATATATAAGCGCCACGCCAGCACTGTACGCCGGACAGATGATATTAGCGCGTGTTACTCTATTATTTTAGTCGCACAAAATAAAATGACATCTGTTTAGGTACATGATATACGACCTAATAGCTAATATTATAATAGCCAAACATAATTTTAGTCGAATGACAACATACATTTGGACAACTCAAAGTATCATTATATTAGTATGCCCACTATATACATTCACGGGCGCATAACTAGTGTTTTTCATTTGCAAGAGCTGGAGTCCAAGGAAAAAAAAGTTAAAAAATAAGCCACATAGGTCCCCATTTGTAACTAAAAAATAATTCTTAAAAATAAAATGAGTGACGGTGTATATTTCTTATGCTCCTGCAAGCTGATTCAATATGCTATGACACCCCATACGCTTAAATTTAAAATAAAATACGTTTAAATATTAAATATATAAAATATTATTGTATTTATATTGTACACATAATTTAAATGATATTTATTAATTTTTATATGCATACAAGTCTGTTTCACAAGTACGCGGCTTCTATGTGAAGAGAAGGCTAAAAAGTCCATCAATAGCTAAGCCCAACATTCCTAGTTACGACAATGCTTTTATTACGTATTAATAAATGACCACTGGTGTATTATATATTATCGTATTATATATTTCTGGCGTGCTTAACTCCAGACGACCATATTGTGTTCCAAGTATATGTTATAACTATTATTGAAAATTAAACTATTATTCACTATGTAATACCTATCAAAAATACTTTTAATATATAATAATAATAATAATAATAATAAAAATGTATTTTGTCGTGTGGTTTTGATGTTTTTAAAATTTAATTACCAACTAATGGTTTCTGTGATGAAACTGAAGTACTGGATCGCCCTCTTTTTTGATGGCAATCGATCGCCGTTCGAATGGAATTTCGTTCTAGTAATTGATCAAAAACTTCTCCATTTTCCATACCTATCCAATCGTATTTCGTATAATTTGCGAGGCAGTTCTTTTAAGCGTTCTTGCCCGCTTTTTTTTTTATTTGTGGCTACTTTTATTTTACGAATTTTGACGTCTCAATGACAAGCTATATAGGAAAGACATGATTAATGTATTTGTCATTTCCGTCCTTTAATAAAACGGTAGCTTCGATATTTTTATTTTTATACCTACTCTGATAATATTGCGGTCCGACTGGTCCACAAAACGTCTGTATAATATTCACCGCCATCTCTAATTTCTGAATGTTTTAAATGTGTAAATTATAAAACTATTGTCACTAATAAACATTAACGGGTGCATTTTATTTCAACTTGAATTTCAAAACTATTTTATTTATTTTATCTACAGTACATCATCAATCATTGTATCGATAAATTTGCTCGTAAATAGTATTCAGTTTGATCTACGGGTACTGTTCATGGTCCAGAAGGCACTATACTATTGAATGTTAAAGTTACACGAAAAAATACTCTGTAATCTCACATTGTACGTATTTCAACTGTGTAAAATAAAGAATCGGACTTCATCTAATTTAGAGAAAAGCGTTTAACACCTTATAATATGTAAGAAGTTTTTATAAGTTTCCCTGGACTATCAAGTTTTCTGCTTTTTCATAAATCATATTACTAACTTGGAAGTTGTTGAAAGAAATATTACATATTATTATATTGTTACATATATATATATATATAAGTTTACATGGAAAAAATTTCAATTAAAATATATAGTTTTTATAGTCGACCACTTGTTGATCTAATTTAAAATCTATTAAAAATATACAAAGTGCATCCAAATATTAATTTTCACCATTTTAAAAATAACCCAAATATTCAAAAGGCAAATACAATGTGATTTATTCTTAGAATCTAGAGTTTTATACAGTTTTATTGTGTGGTTAGTGGTTACATATTTTATATCCACGGGTCAATTTATTGTTCAAGTCACATTTAAATAAAAATATATGAAATGGAAATAAAAATAATTTTAGTTTTGCCCTATTTTGAAAACTCTAATTTATTGTTATATATTTTTCGCGTTTGAAAATTATCATTATTGTTATTATTATTATTATTGTGTGAAAAATATGTAAATTTTAGAATACATATTTTTAGTTTTAATTGAAATATTTGCTATGTGAAATATGAACAATAGTCAATATGCAAAGTCAGTGTATACAATTATTAATATACAATGAAATGACGAATGAAATTAAAATATAACATTAATCGTTGAAAGACTACAATGATTGGCTGTTACACTTGTACAGTTTTACTAAAGTTCATTATTGTCGTTTTATAAAGAAAATAATATTTCAACTTGATTTAAACAGTTTAATATCGAACAAAAGCCGTACTCAATAAAGTATGGTAAAATAGATGTAACGATTTCAGTTACTATTAAGGTGGCTTTTTTATAATTTATAATTTATATTATGTATAATGTTATTACATTTGTTACGATTTTTTGATGATTTATCGATATCTCTGAAAAATAAAAAATACATTATTTTAGAATAACATCTTATGAAGCGTAATAGAGTCATCAAATCTTCTTGACACTAGAGTTAATTACATTTTTATGAAAAAATTTTAAATTTTAAAATAATTTTATGTTATAATATTTTTCCGAAAATATCGTGGAAGACGACTTTAGAATTTTAAGATAGTAGGTGCTACAAATAATACCTTAGATATAACATAATATATCATGCCGTACCCACTGGTGTTATAAACACAAATTTGCACATTTTAGTCAGCTAGTAAAATATTTTTCCTCTTAAGAAAGTCTTATAAAGTCATTTTGATGTCTCTACGGATAACGCGAGAGGTTTGTGGGTCGTTATCATAACAGTACAAACCACCGGCGGCGATCACTATACATGACAATAATATTATACAATAATTTAATCAGGATGAATAATATTATAATACCTATAATATGAGCCAATATTGATCACAAATCATTGTTACGAACAACACTGTTTTCGTAATATAATAATATTTCCCGTCTTGATAGATTAAATTTTCTAGACACCGTGTCTATAATACACAGTTATTATACTTGAGTCATTTTCAAGAACTTCGTTATAAACACGAATAATAATTACTGTCGATATATATATATTTATATATATAAAACGCAGGCAGTGTAAGCATTACGACAATTTTCAATTTACTATTCAAATCATTATAATTAACAATGCTGAATATATACAAAAAAGGATATTCTAATATTTCGAGTTATAATGTTCCTTTGAGTTCATCTTCTCTTATTATTTTATAAAAAAAAAAACCATTTTTTTTTTTTTTTAAAGGTTTTAAGTACCTAACGAAATAAAAGTTTTTTTTTTAAATAAATTGATCAACAAAAAAAAATATATTATTAAAACTTATTACAGTATAATGTAAATAAAAATAAAATCATAAGTTATATAAGTTTATGATAAAATTAAAGTTTTTAACTATTAAAAATGTTCCCTCACAAAGTTATCAATACAATCAAAACACGTCTGGATATGAAATTAATGCAAAAAACCTGTTAGTAACTTGTTGGACATCGTAAGATTGCTCTCTGATTTTGTTGAACTTTATATCCAGTAGTAGCGCTTTTGTGAATTTTGTTCAGCAAATTATAATCCAACGGTACAAGTTGCAGATGTTAAATAATTTTTTCCATTTAAAAAAAATTGTTTTAGTTTATCGAATATTTTTGAGGCACTCTCGATTTTTGAACTATGTTTTCACTAGTAGGGATTTTTTTAAATTTGTATTACCAACACTATTTTATGTTAGTGAATTATTTCTGGAATAAAAAATGTTGAATTCATAATGTTGGACATTTTTAGAGCAATCACAATATTCGTTGACTTTATAATCGCCGCTAAAGTTTTATTATATTTCACACTACTCATTACTACTTATACGCCGACTTCACAGCTATCAATTTTAGTAGGAACTTTTTGCTACTCTGTAAATTATGTTAATTACTATACTTGCACAGTTAAATTTAAAAAATATTCAGACTAATTTAAAGTTGCATATTATTCACATCATTCTAAAGTATGTGGTATTGACTTATAAACTAACAAAACAGAAGTTATCAATCGTAAGTACTTGGTATAAATCAATTATAAAATATCCTTATAAACAGGGACCAGTAACTCTTCTCAGAATCATGGTTTTTGTTTTTTGTAAGTGTGCAATGATTTATCATGGAATCAAAATTTAACTCATCCATAATTCATCAATGACAAAGTATACTCTAAACCTACTATAAAGCAGAGTTACTTCTCCGAAATTTGTTGATGATTTTATTGTCAACAGTAACTTTATTCTATTTGCATATTATTATAAAATAATAAATCAATTAGTTATTTGTCAAATTAAATTTAGATTTCGATTAACTGTAAAATCTCAAGAGTTTTTGTAAAACTACTTTAAATTATTTTCTAACGTTTAACGTTATTTTTCGATATTTAAATACATTTTTTATTGATCTCAAACCTTAATACACTTTGGAACTGCAAACCGCCCATTAGTTATTAGTTTTCATTGTTTGCTTGTTGTATTTTACTTAATTCCATTTCTTTATACAGATAAAGTTGATCATATTTACTTTATATACATTTTTTTTTAAATACTTAAAAGTAATATCTGCGTAATCGTACCTATAATTATTAATTTAACAAAAAAATATTTAATTTACTTTTTAGATACCTATATAAACTATTTTAACTCAAAATGGCATTACAGTAAGTATGTTACTGTTTCGGGATAAAAAGTTTTTTAAAAAAAAAAGATGAGACATTTAAACAGAATGAACTCCTCCAAAAAAATAATATTTATATGGTCCATGTGTGTTGTTCTAAAATTAACAAATACAAATGTATATATCATTCAGATAAAGATATATTATACATATAGAAAAAAAACTGAAAATCCGGAACGTGAGAACTGCAAAAAAAAAATCCCATTAAGCATTTCCTACTTAGGCCATATTATTCAAAAATGAACCATAATATGCATTTTTTTCCAACAAAACTGTAATAATAATTGCATAATTGCCTTTTGTTTTTTCATTATTGCAAAAAAGCAAACAACTCCGTGAAATTAATTATGGGTGTGGTACAAAACGTCGACAATAAAAATGTCAGATTAAAATGCCGACATTCAAAATATCGAAAATTACGAAATATCGACCGTCGTTGTAATTTCTATAAATCAAATTGTGGATAATTATTATTTTTTCAATGAAAAAAATAAAAATTAAAAGTATTGTAAAAAAAAAAAATTGAAAATTTAGAAATTATGCCTTCTGATAGGAAAAATTACATATTTGTAATTACATAATTGTATAATGTGTAACAATAAAATAAAATAATAATTCATACCCAGGTAGTAAATAACCTATAATTTTAATATTATATAATAACGATTTTTATTACATCATGATGGTGTTAAAAAGGAAAAAAAATGATCTATATTTTATTATAAAACATTTTTTAATAAATTCTTTTAATAGAAAATTATTTTAACCGCGAAAAATTGGTTACGATACCTTTTAATTTATCAATATTTACTTTGGTTTTTCGATATTTTGTTATTTTCGATGTTTTCATCATTTCAATCATTTCAATCTGTCGATATTTCGTTCTTTTCGATATTTTTTTGTCTGCGTTTAGACCAGCTTTCATTAACTATATGCATAATATTTATCTCTCCTGATCTTTAAATTTATGTATATTTTTATAATTTATTAGTAATTAAGGCGATAACAGTAAAAAACATTGTTTTTTATGATAAACTTGTTTAATATTATAATTCAAAATTAACGACTTCTAATCACAAAATTACAAATCTTTGTAACTATTGTTGCTATTAATTTTTTTTATGATCCATCAAAATTATTGTTTATAATATATTAACATATATTTGTATGTATTTATTATATATTGTTTGGTTTAGTTTAATTTGCTTGAGGTTTTTAATACAACATTGAACATACAGTTATAGTTAAATTAAAATTATATATATATATATGGTAGGGCGGTGATATGTCGTTTTAATTTGCCCTCTTCCCAAGGAAAAGTTTTAGAACATTTAATAAAATATAATTAGTCAAATGAGTATATAAATATTTTGTTCAATAATAATCATATTATGTAATCTGTTGAAATATTTAAAAGCTCAATTTTAATGACAAAAAAATATGTTAAGAATATTCATGTTTTAAATTATGAACAATTTGAATTTTATAATAGAAAAGTATTATCGAACATTTTAATTTAATTTTAAAGTGTGCACTGCTCAATGTTGTAGCATATATCATTAAATCTTTAACATAGTTGTTTAATGTAACTAATTATATTGCATAAGTATATTAATTATTTTTTAATTATAAGTACCACGTATATTCTTTATGAAAATTGAAATAAAAAATATCACGTTTTTAAGCAATCTAAAATTTTTAAAATTTCTAATAAATAATAATACATAAATATTTTGATAATGATATAATATTTTATTTCCTTATAAATTTCAAAATTGAATTTCGTTATAATTTTTTCAAGAATAATAATATTAGCATTAACATTTCACGTTGGGTAAGTTTATAGAGTTCTTAAAAAAATTCACTACATTCGTTTAGATTATTATATAATATATCAATGGTTTTATGTCGTTATATAGGTTATCGACTTTTTAGTATAACCAGATGGTTGATGACAATCACTAAGTACTTCGTTTAGTAGACTAAAGAAAATGATTTATCAGTTTTCGATGTTAACACAAATTTTTCATTTTTTATCCCCCATCAATAAGAATAACGCTGATGAATACATATTCTTCCGAATATTAATAGTAATGATAACTTTTAATAAATTGAACATGAATTTAGTATTACAACAATCTGAAGGGGTAACAAAATATTTTAGGCTTTAAAAATATTATTTTATATCATTAATTAAGTAACTATTTTATAGAACTATGTACCTATAAAAACAAATATACTACATTTTAATATACATATATTATTTACATAAAATGTTGTACGTAACTTAACTAAAAATAATAATAATAACAATATAATCATTAAAATCAATGGAGTGAACTAAACTTTATTATAACACACGAACTTATTTTAATAAATATTATTTGTTAAATTATTTAATTGTTACATTTAAGTTAACATACGAATTTAATTAGTAAATTATTGTCGCCCCTACAGTAAGTTTAAAATAATTTGATTAAAGAATTATCATGACGCACAGTGTATAATTACCCACATTCTCCATAGGTAATTTAACAGTAACTGTATACGATAGCAAATATATCAACGTTTGCTATTTTAACTTTTCTTTAAACCGTGAATTGTTTTATATAATTAAATATTTAATAAATTTAAATGTATATTATATAACACACTGTTCTATTAAACACATATTAGAAAAAATAAAAACTTTAATAATTACAGACAGTATGACATATTATATCAAATGTATACAGTATGCACGGGGCTACAATATTGTCCGTTTTTCAGCGAGGTCGACCAAGTAAAAATGGAAAAATACGTTTACCTACCCTCTTACAACATAATATATAATCAAATCATATACAAGTATTTATTTGATAAATAATCTAGTTCTATAATTGGAAATTGAATTCCTAAATGAAAGTTAAAGTACTTTAAAGTTATAAAAACTAATTGTTAACATTCGGCATTTATAATAACTCTAAGCATTACTGATTTTACATGAAATCTGGGTAACTTAACTTTGTGAACTACATTTAATAAAAGTTGTGAGATTTGGGTCTAAATATTTTATAATTTAGATAAAGATAAAGATAAATTTAAATAATTTATCATAGCATGCAGATAAAAATGAAAAAGCTTTATTTAAGTTGAATAGTAATCTAGTAATTTGAATTTAATTTCCAACACAATATCATGATAATAGAATATTCAAATTGTATTTTATAAATCATTAATTACAGAACAAAACATATACAACTTAACCTATTCCTACTTATAACCAGTAAATATGCATCAAAATATTAATAAATCGAAAATAATAAAAGTAATTTTTTATTTCAACCAGAAATATTTGCGGCAGCACTACATTTGAAAAGTCATTATATATCAATATTATGAGTAGGCATTATATTGATTCTTAATTCCTCTTCATTGACTCGATTCGTATCATCCTAATTGTCTGATGAATCATTATAATGTACTGTAATATTATAATATAAGATCTACCCACTGTCTTACTAACTATCTGTTCCATGATATCTACGAAGTAGTTTCCTCACGAAATCCTTTTTGTTCCTCCACAGTGGTGGCGGCACCACTGATTGGCAAATATATTATTTAGTACTAAGAACGCTTTGATACTGAATATATTGAAACTAAATTATTTATTTATGGCGTGTATGTAAATGTAATATAAATTAAAATTTATGAAAGTTAATTTTAATGAGATGTTTTTAAATTTAAAAATATATTATAAATCTATATTATTAAGATTAAATTGTATAATAATTTAATAAGTTACAACTAATAAATTAACCCAAATAAAATTTATATCGTTAAAATTATGTTTTATGAGTAAATTATTATACATACAAATTCACATGCATAACTAAAGTTTATTATGAAATAATTAACGAAATAAAACAATAAAATATATATATATATATATTTCTTATGTAATACGACCATCATATTGTACTAACAAAATCTTAGTGTCCAAAAAACCTATTTAAACAAAATTATTATTCTATGAAAAACTATTTTACAACAATATCGTCGCCATCATCGTTATCAGTACTCATCTCAGCAACCTATAAACGATTAGCATGATATTATAACAAATACTTTTTTTTTATATCGACAATGCCATTACCTACATTAATGATATAATCGATATAATATTATACAACAAAAATTATTATTTAGAGTATGTATTATTATTAAAAACAATCCTATCAGTCCACTTTTAAATCCATTTGTGCAATAAGCCAATTAATCATTTTTATAAGATTTTTGAAAATGTTGTGATTTTAAATAATAGTTAGTTTGGAACCAATGTTATATGATGTATGATATTTATTAGATTGGTATATTTAATAATTTAGCCTCGATAAATATTTATGAATACAAGAAATGTCATTAAAAGATATAAGTATATAACATATTAAAATAGGTAGATATATGTCTGGATAAAAACTGTATTACTCGTATTATCTATATTAGGATTTATGTACAATCAAAAATGATTAATAGCTAAAGTAAGTATTTTTTAAACGTCTATAATTAATTTAAGAATTTTTACGAAAGTTATTTATTTATTTATTAGCTAAATAGGTAGTATTAGTATTTACTAATGGGTAACCAGTGATAGTGTAATATTTTAGTATATGCCTAAGAGCTGCCATAATTTATTACAAGTTATTTGTATTTCTATATACAATTTTAGTTTTCTCTGACATTTCCAAAACTAGCCCTTTTCACCATGGCTTTTAATTTTGTTTTATCTCACGATAGTATAACACCTTGTGGTTTTCGTAAGCACGACGTATATAAATACATTACATATTTATAGATTAAGAAGTATTAAGTTTATAAGTTTATGTTGTCTGGGTAGAATATGAGGTTTATTGTTTAAAGTTATATAGTCTAGAATATAGATAGTATATTATTATTTGAATATAGTATGATGTGTTCACGTTTAATATAGTTAAATGTTTATCAATGCAAAGAGTGTATGTGACCATTTTAAGTATAAAATAAATAAGAATAAATAAGAATTAAAAATATTAATTATTATAAGAAACACTTAAAAGTAATTATAAATTAGATTTAGTTGATATTTTTAATTGGTTAGTTTTATGAGTTGTTTTCTTAACCGTAAGGAAAAAATATTTAGTTTTAAATTTCACCGTAGGTAAAAATATAGACAAATGCTTACAAAAAAAATAGTAACTTTCCGAAAAATAATCATTTTTTTATTGTTATTATTATTTAAAGAACCTTTTTATTTTTCAGAATTATTGCCCCAGGCGATTCTAGTATATAGACAGGGTGGGTAGCTGCTTACACTAAATCACTAAATGTTTTGGAACACCCCTCACCATTATAAAAATATAATGTTTTAAATCATCCCTTACTAAATGCGCCTTTGGCTCTTATAAATAAGAAGTATTATCTAAGTGGCCTGTACAATCGATATTTACCAGTTGTAATATCAAGAACCACTTCTATTTGCAGCTTTAACATTTTTTAAATTATGTGTTATACAATTATAATAAAATTAAAACACTGCACAACAATAACTAAATATTTATTATTAATTAGACTATTGTCTATCATCATATTATTATTTATAAATAAATATCAAATCAATAAATAAATAAATAAATATTGTGCAAGACTCAAAAAAAGAAAAAAATGTACAGACATATTAATATAATTATTACGAAGTTATTGAAAAAATGTTCGCTTTAAGATAATTAGATTTAGTTTATTGCCAATACATATTATTATGCATTCCATATTTTAAAAATTTAAAATTATAATTAATAATTAGATTATATTTTAATTTCGTTAAAACAAAATCAGGAATATTCAAATTGGTCGGGAAATATAATATTATCAACAATAATGTATTACAATAATAAATTATCGATAATGTTAACTTTTATTACATTTCATTTTTAGAATAACTGTAAAACGACAGAATTTAATTTTTTCTTTTTTTTTAGAACTTGTTTGATTTAAGTTTAACTGATTTTATGTAATACTTATTAGTATTGTTTTAATTTTGAAAAATAAAAATAAGTTATTTAAAAATTTGAAAAATGTAATATTTATTTTCCATTTTTAATTGATTCCTAACCCAATGATGGTAATACATTTTATTTTTAGAGCTCTCTAAAGGTATACTCTTGCATTTCACAATTAATATTGATGGCTTCATACTCTTTCTGCTATAAATTATGATCGACAATACAAGAAAAAATGAGATAAAATAAAAATATTAATTACAAAATTGGATATAATATGCCATATTCTTATTTATTCAATATTTTTCCTATGTTTATAAAAATATCATACATATAAAGGAAAAAAAAATAAATGTCTATATTATTATAATATTCAATTTGCTTATAAAATTTTTTGTAACCATTCATTTTTAAATAAAATACCAATTAGTACGACGATGATTTTATTCTTTTGGTGTACCGTGTAATGTAATATCATGTTGAACGTGCCTACATATTTCTACGGTAAACGTTTAACATGCTTTTAAAAAAAAAAAGTGTACGACGACGACGCGCACACTATCCCCGTAGGTTAGATTGTGAACCGTACTCTGCACTTAAACGTTATTCGAATACATTTCACATGTGAATTTAGACGTGTTTTCTGTAGTTGAGATTTACTCCACTTTATTGTGGTGGATTTAATTCACACATAGTGCGCGTGTTAAATTCACACAAATCTTGTATACTTGGAGACTACACGCACACATGCATATTGTATCTGAGTAAATATGCTATTCGTTAATACAATCAAGGCAAACTGACTCAATTTTACAGGTAAATTCAATTTGCTCTCGTTCTGTGTTATGTTTTTAACAGTCAAGCCATGGTAATTCAGTATTTACACTACACTTTGTACGGGGCGATGTATACGTCTACAATACGACATAACTAATATTGTATACAATTTAATCTATGTTTATGATTAATAAGAACGCGCGATTCACAAATAACTGCATTGTTCGACGATTAAACAGATTAAGTATATTATAATTTTAATTAAAAAATAAAGTGATCTTGTATTGTGTATCACCAGACGCTGTAATATAAAAAAGAAATTTCCCATTAACTTTTTGAATTTTCGGCACACCATTCCCCAAGGCCTTACTTTAGTTGGTGCTATTAAGGATTAAACTTATTCGCAATGTATATCCTAAAGATAAAAGTATTTTTTTTATAAATAGGTGTACATTTTCAAGTAAAAAAATAAATTAAAAAGATTTTATACCGTAATAATGTCAGTTATAACCTTTAAGGTGTACAGCCGTACAGGCAAGTATGTATGATCTCCACAAAACGTTGATATAGATCACGAAGTTTACTTATTATTTGATTCTTAAATGTAATTTATTAAAAGATTTGAACGGAGTAGAAAATATCACCATACACGTACTATATTATATTATATTATATGCATACTATTATATATTATATTATTTATAGTTTTTAACGTTCATGTTATTAACCGTGTCTACGTGTTTACTGTTTGTATGAATTTGTACAGAACACGTACTTATATGGTCCGTTGGTATAAGCCGGTAAACCCAGTAATATGTTGTTAGATAAAAAACATGAGTCACATTTTGCCCGGTTAAACCGTGTTTAAACATTTAGTGTTATCAAAATTTTAATACATTAACAAATTATTTTTTGGACATTTATAATAATGTTTTAACTAAACAAAGTAAAGTACACATAATATACATATATAGTAATAAAGTATATTACAATACGATGAAAAATTGTGGATTCGGAAGTTTAGTGATCTTAAGTATGCAATTATTTTTTCAATGATCTCTATTAATTATATTATCGTTGTAATTGAAACTGTAATGCATAATATTATAATTTATGAATTCAATTTTTCATAAAGGTATAGATATCCTCATTGTTTTAGAAGGAAAAATGAACGATTTAAAGTTTCAATAATTATGAAGATGGCAAAAATCAACCAAAATTAAAATTTCAGCTGGTTGTCTTATAGTAGAACTACATTATTGATGTACGATTCAGAAATTTAATAGTTTGAAAATATGTATTTTAAATAGTTTAAATCTTAGAAATATGTTTATGTATTGGGATTTACGCCACCAAGTGTAACATTTTTAGTTTTAAACATTCAACGTACATGAACATAATATAGGAACCAATTATGTGTCTAGTTTGGTATATCATCATACGATGAATTTTGAAACCGAACATAATCTGTTTTCGTTTTTGATATGATCGTAATAATATATAGCAATTTGTTAATTTACAAAAAAATGATGGTAAAAACTTTAAATCCTATATATTTATAGTCATATCACATATCACGTGTATTGTATTACAGTATCTGTGCATGAAATTGTTGTTGTCTAGATGATTCGTTAATGCGTTGAGCACTTTCGATGCGATTAGTCGGACGTTATATTTTATTTTATTTTCCACTCAAACACTAACATATCGGGGACACATTTACTCATCAAAACGGATATCCGGTACACATGAACGACTAATATTTCACTTTATAAAATGATGTTAGATGAAATTAATGATATCTTAGTTAATGGATTATACGTATGATTAGCAATTGATCGTAAACGTTTTATCACGAGCTTTTAGAATAATCGAAAAAACGATTTTTCATTTTCCGCCAGAACTATGTATAAAATCTTTCGTCATTAAAAATAATACTCTTTTCGGAAATCGTGTTACCCACTAAAATATTTAAGAAACAATGATTTCGGTTATCGGATCTGATAGTTCATCAGGTTATGATTATTATAATATATACATAAATATAATCAGATAAAGCCAATTTTCTATATTATCATTATTAAAATATTTATTTAAATTTAATTTAATTGAAATTATAAAGTGTATATTATTTTATATAATTCAATAAAGCTATTCGTAAATTATTATTTATTTATTTATATGTAAGAATTTCAATTTAAACATTTCATAATAAACTTAAGTATGACTAACATGTATTATTGACTCAATTTATAAATATAAATGATAATAATTTAAAAAAATTCTAATTAATTTTAAATTACTCATTCAAAAATATTTAATTTTAATTAGACTAATTCGTTGAAACTTTAAACAAGCATTTTTTTATTTAAATAATACTTATTATTATAACGATTATTTATGTCGGAATGTTTTTTTTTATATTTTCAGTGTTAGTTATTTGTTATTTTATTTTATTTTTTTGTTTTAACCACAACTAAATACTAAAAAAATGTCATAGAATATGTGTGTGTTTATATATTTAAATATAAAAAGACGTTCAAAGTTATGTAAAATTAAATATGAACAGACGATTTAACTTTCTACAAACTACTCTTATTCATAATGAGATTTTCTAACGTTTCCGAATTTAACGAACCTATTATTTATTAAAGCAAAATGAAGCAAGTAGTTGACTTATTAAATTGATAAAACAGAGTTTAAATAAATCTGGTTATTTGCTTATTAAAAGTTATGCTATATATTTTACGGTATTTTTGGTATCTCGTAAAATATAAATTAACATTATTAGGCAAATTTCGTATATTACCACTGCACATATAAAATTAGTCCAATTCATTAAAAAATCTTTCACACATTTAATATGTATATTTTTTTTCTGCACACTAAATATAAATTAATAATTATAAATTACAATTTGTAATGTTTGGTTTGTTCGTATGTAAATAACAGCAACAAAAGCCTGTCCAAACAATGAACACTATAGCGATGAGATATTATAATGCCATTCAAAGTATGAGCCACATGCTGAGATTTTACTTAGGCAATGTACCATTCTTTAGTACTACGATGTACTATATAGTTAAATATGAATACGGCGAAACGTCACAAACGGAGAACGGTTCCAAAAGCAAAGTTATTTATTATACAATAGAAATAAAATAATTTGTCAACCAAAAGTTTCATTCGCTATATACAAATATCAGAGAAAAATATATCGATTTCAAACTATTGCATACTATACGTAAGATATGTTTGGAGCATTTAACGCTTAAAAAAGTGTTCTCAAACATAAAAAAAAGCAATAGCTTAGTTCCTCTGCTCAGAATCTTAAATAATTCAATATATAAAATAAGACTAACCCTACATGGTTTTATGATATTGAAAATAAACCTTTTTTTATATTACTCGACTCTTTAAACTTTGAAAACAGGATGATTGCTTATTTCCATCATTGGCAACTATATATACTTTATATAGGCAATGATTTCCACGTATTATCGTTTTATGTAAGTCTGAGTATAACAATAACATCGTTTACAAACTAATGAGATGAACAATATGCTTACTTGTTCACCACTTAATCTTGTGCTATATTAATTATTAAAGGTAATGATTTTCTGTTTGGTCAAAATAAAATAAAAACCATGTACAAATCAATAATAATATTATCATAATGTAACAGATATTATAGGTATCACGTCATATATCTTGGCATACCAATGTATTTTAGTTATTTTTTTTTAATAATAAATGTGTTTAACTCGTTTACTTTTTTGATTTTCTCGATTATGTTTTAATTTTAAACTTAATCACATTATCCGTAGCGTGTAATATTATAAAAAATAATGGAGAATTTATATTTTATAATAATATAACATAATATTATACTCGTCTTTTTTAAAACAATTTTACGCAAATTTAATAATATTATAAATTACTTTTTATGTTACAGACTATATAAGTATTTGTAGTTGATGATTTCTTTCTTTTGAATAAATAAATATAAAAAAAAAAAACTAGGCATGGATTTTGCTGTAGAGACAACAATACGTCTATTCTGATAAATGTTTAGTCAATCCAGACCGAGTGGTTGTTTCGTGCTTTTTGCATTGTATAGTGATAGCACAATTTTCTTAAACATTTCGTGTAATAATCTACGGTCCTGTGAAAAGCGGTTTATTAGACTCGAAGGGATTGAAAAATGGAGTAAAGTCTCTTAGAAAATAGTGACCACGTTTGTCTGTTCGTAAAATGTTTAACGACTACTTCTTCCTCATCCGTCCTGTCTGTGAATAGTGTTAGAAAATGGGATTTCGCTCATTCTGTCCATTATTCATTCTTTCTCCTCCCTTAAGTATAGAGTTTATATGGAAACTTACAGGCTTTGACCAACAAACGAATTTAGACAGAAAACCCAATTTCATTCTTCCAAATTCTGATATCTTACGTTGATATCAAAGTTGTATTACTTAACTATAGTAATATAACTATTTGAAACGATTTCGGGAAATTTTTGTTTTATTAAATTTGGCAACATATCGGCTAAAAGAAAAAAAAATATTTATTAAAACGAATTTTTATTACTTCCATTAAGACTATTAATAACAAGTTAGACATTTATAAGCTAATATATGTACATAATTTTATTTTAAATTAAAACTATTCGTTTTTAACAACTTTAACTTTAAATTAATAATGATAAAATATATAAATTTAAAAGATAAAATATAAGTTTAAGTGTTATCGACGTTAGTAATTTTAGTTAAGTATTTTTCAGGTTTACTTCAATTTTTTACTTAAACGAAACATTTTAACTCAATAAACACTATGATATACATACATGGCTATTGAAAAATTTGACTCCTACGTATAATGGAACCTTTAATTTTTTTGGGCCGTTCCTTACAACATATGTAATTCTGATAAATTATTATCTTAATATTTTTTTTCAAAGTGTATAATTTTTATTTTGTACACTTTTATGTCATAACATCATAGCGACCAAGACCTTCATGATTCATCACAATAATATAATTTTTATTAATTTAATTATATTTTATACAAATTAAAAAAGGCTATACTATAAACTAAATATAATACCTAATCATAATAAATAATATAACTATATCAGTATACCACTTTTTTAGAATAGATCATGTAATCATTGATTCGTATTCAGAATTTTATTTTTATTTCTTAATTAAATTACACTGTTTGAGTAAAACGATTTCACTAATCAGTAATTATTAATAACTACCTAATTACATAGTAAAATAATTCAATATTTTCAACTCCATGGAAAATTATAATGACATGTTAACTACATTGTCTATATTGATTATTTATTTTTCTAAAATGTGTATAATAACTATGAACAGTCATATTATATTGAATAATAATGTATTTTAATTTAACATATAAAATGTTGATCCTTATAAGTATGTTATATTAATCAATTAACAAATTATACTAAGTATATAATATTATTTATTATACTTGTCAATAAATAAGAAAAATGCTGATAACAGTTACAGTTTAAATTTAAACTATGAGTATCTAAGCAATAACAAAGGTTACAAAATGTCGATTGCTTAGACTTGTTTAAATCATAAGAAAAATGTATTTAATTATAATAAAATAAAAAAAAACCATGCACACCCCCATTGTTCAATTCTGAATTGGATATTTAAAATGGTATACTTTTTTAAAAATAACTTTGGCGATAAATTTATCGGTATTTATAGTTATTTAAACTGCATAGTTTAATCATAATAATCTTGATATAAGTAAAATTATTAGTAAGGTGCATTTAAAAAATGAATAGTTAACTAATAAAATATAACAATAATTTACCTCAAATTTTTAATAGAATGTTAAATAACAACATTTATTAGAAATATGTGTGTCTTTAGGGTTTCATAATATGAATAATATAAACAGCATTTCCCATACATTCTTAAACCAGTTGAATTTTCGAATAGATTCAATGAATGCCAAAACAATAATTTCAACTGATACAAAATAACTAATGTTTATATGAATTATATGTGAGATCACTAGTGAATACTACAGTATTCTAAATAATATGTTCATTACAGTTATAAATGTTTTTACGGTCAGAGATACGATACAATAAAACTAAAACCCCCTTTTGGTAGCAATATTGTTTCAACTCTTTATTAGTCTTTGCATTATGTGAATATTATACAACAATACAAGTGTTTTATATTAAGTCTACTAGTATTTTCTGTTATAATAAAACCATAACGTCAAATATTATTTCACTTTACAAATTAAAATATTATAAATAATATAAATTTAATATGCAGTTATAATATAAAATTAATTAAATTTTAACTGAATAAAAACTATAAATAATTAAAATTGACTATTCCTTATTATTTTTATAGTTATATTTTAGATTATTAGCATTAAAAGTTAAAAGAATGAATATATACAATAAAATAATATTATGTAATTATATTTTACTCTTATCAAAAAATAAAAATTTAAAAAGAAAAGTGAAAAAGAAGGTAATTTCTCAGTTGTAAGAAGGAGTTATCTAATCATTGAGTAGATTAGACAAAACATTTTATCATACATAAATCAAAAAAATACAAAAGAGTCAACAAATTAAAATATAATTATTAATTTTTGAGTTACAAAAAAAAATAAAATTGTACTTGTTCTTCAAAATTTTAGTTTTGTGTTAAAATTCTTGTTTTTCAATAATTTTTGTCTTCTGGTATTTTGAAAAGAAGTGGGAAACTTTTGCTTTTGATCTCTTCCAGTAATAACAAAGTTCAGAACATTTTCCAATAGAAACCATCTTAGAAGTTGATTATTAAAGCATTTTTGTATCAGATACACGAAAAAAAAATTAAAATATACAAGTATGCATCATTATAATAACAATACATTTAACAATTTGCTTAATATATAATTTAATATACAAAAAACATTAATGTTAAAATAAAAATATTTTTTTTTCAAAATTAATTCGTTGGTTTTTATTTAAATTATAAATACGATTTAAAGGTGTCTGAAATTAAGTATAAAACACATAAATGTATTTAATCAACTAATATTTTATTATATTTTGAATTAATAAGTGATGAAATGAACATTTTAATGCATAAACAAATCTAACTGAACAATTATTCTAAAAAGATATTTCTATATAATATATGAAATATTTATTTTGAATCTATAAATCGTCATATATAGTTCTAATCGTTTTAAAAATGTATTGTATTCTAAAGAAAATATCTCGACAGATTGTTGTTTAAATTATAGACTTATAGGGTTCGTGTGGTTTTTTTATATAATAACAGTAGTAGTTGGTTTTTTTAAGGTAAGTATATGTATTAAATATACATTTATATTATAATTATTAATTACTTAAATATTTACAACACTAATCTTTAATCTTAAATAAACGTTTTATGAAAGAGAAAAATAATAAAATTGGAATTCTTCTCATCGATTCTCCATCAACCGAGCTCACTAAGAAAAACGTCTGATTGATGGCACTATGTTGTTATTATTACTAATTTTTTTATTTGTACGTGTGTTTATCAGAAAAATAAAGCAACGGATTAAAAAAAAAAATTGCCTAATAAATAAAACAGGTCAATGACGACTCGTATTATATGTTATTTATTACTGGTGCGTAACTAAGACCAACCATGCGGGTATGTCGATAACGATATTAGGTGACTTGTCAGTTGTGGTGTAACTAGTCTAATGGAAACAATGATGCTTTTTTTTTTATAACATATCATTGTACACATAATTTTACCAACTGACATTATATAGATTAAAATACAGTGCAAATGTGTGTCGAACACTGTTATTTTTTAAGTATATGACATTATTATCATAATATAGGTGTAAGCCGTAAGGTAATACAAATGGCCATCCAGAAAATATAATGTTATAATATGTTATAAAATGTGTTTTGTGTATAATATAACATGTCTAGTGAGTAGAGTATTTAATAATTACACATAAAAATAATGATATGCCGGTTTTATCCTGTTTAGTCGTAAAATAATAAAATATTTGCATTTTGCATCACCTATTATTATTATTATTATTATTGCTTTATTTGAACTTTTACTGAAAAAGATTAAATCGAAAGAAATTCGTATCATTAGTTATTTTAAAAAACTGTATTCTAGATCGGAATAAACTTCATAGTCAACAAATCTAATTATTGCGAATAAAAGTCATTGCGTAGTATAGGATTTTAATGTCTGAAATTGATTGTAAACTTATAGTACTTTTTCTTTTTTTTTAACAATAATTTTAAATTTCTAAAAATCTATTAAATAGTACATATATGGTAAATTATGTATTTATTGTACTATATTTTGGCCAAATCAAATTTTTATTAAATAAAAAACATCATTCACAACTATAACGGCAACTAATATACAATACAATAGGTAATACAAAATAAGCCCTCAGGATTTTATATCAAAGCAAACACTGACCAAATTGTTTTCAGTTTTATTTATTGGGTTTTTATTTTTATTTTTTGCAACGATGCCTTCTTGGTCTGGTTTTACTGAATAGAAAATCTTAAAATAAACCACAGTTTCATATTATAGTTCTCATCTTGATCAAATTCATCTCAATTACGTGTGGAAAATTGTGTATTAAGAAACCGGAATGTCAATAACACTATGATATTAAACTTCTTATATTAAGAAGAATAAATATTTGTTTGAAATAGAAACCCCATTTTTTGATAGGTTTTTTACTTAAACCTCAGAAGATAATGATAAAATAAAGTCTTTAGTTGTATACTTCAATTTCGTAGAATTTTAATAACTTTTTTATGACAATAGTTTACTATAAGTTATGGCATTATAGCCAACAGTAAACCATAAGAACAATATGAGAAATTCTAGATAATACTCATGGTATATTACTACCAATTAAATTTCTGTTCTTGCTCAACGTAGAACTGTATGGTTATTTATTATTTAATTTTGGGTTTATTATATTATATTTTAACTATCGGTTGCTATTATATTATTCTAATGATTAATATTATCTAAAATCGAATTAAAAATAACCATTAGTATTCAATTATATTACATCCTTGAATAATCATATTAAAATTATTAATAGTTTATTATAGGTAATTTATTAAATAAATCATATAATTAGTAAATACATTATAATATGTTATACTTTACAATTTGTATGTAAAAACTTAACTAATCTAAAATATGATTATACAAAAAATAAAAGAAACTTACTAAATATGTTTGACAATATGTTAGTTATATGTATTGTTATAATATAATTTTGTACTGACAGATATGTGAAAATATATACATATTTATATTTGATCTTAATGTTTAAAGTGGTTTTTAGTTATTTGTATTTTTTTTTTTTTTTGTTGTAATAGTGATTATGTTAATGATTTATAATCAATCATTCAAGATTTGATTTTTTTTTTGTGCCAAATAACGAGTACGAAATTTAATGCATTGTAAATGAGAGGGTTTGGATTGAGTCAATGACCCATTTAAAAAAAAAAAGTATTCTTTTTCAGAAAATATGCTAGACAATGTATACGTTTTAAATGTGCTGAAAATCGTATTGTTGGCGCCAATTTTAAATTTTTCACATTATTATCTCCGAGTGTTAATTTTATTAAAGCAGTTTTCATTTAATAAAAATATTACATTTTTTCTCAAATATATATCACTAAAATGCATGCAAAATTCATTGGTCAATTAAATAAATAATTAATAAAAAAAAGTTAATAATTATTAAATAAACGTATCATTAATTGGCTGGATAACAAGTCAATAGCATAATATTGTGTTATATTATTTAAAATTTAGATATTATTTACGATTTATGTAAAACGGATATTTTATAATACAATACAAATTGGCTTATGTCTTTTACCATATTATCACGATGTATATTATATGTATTACTGCGATCAGTGATTATCTGCATATAATATATTAATGACTCCATCTTAAGTAAGATATAATATTAATGAAGTAGGCGGGTACTTGCAGTGAGTCGCAATGATTACTACTTAATGTTTTTGCATTCTCTCAAATTAACATTAAAGTATAACCGTCATGTACTACATCAATGTATTTTCTCTATAAACATTTTCACTTTGCATAAATACACTATATTAGGATTACCTATATTTATATTACCTGATTTTTTGATTAAAATTACAAAATAAACATTTTATAGTTTCAATTTTTTTTAAATAGATTTATATACATAACTATTGCATTTATATATTTTATACAGATTGATTCATCGAGTGCATGCTAATCAGTAATCACCATTTTTTACTTTATTTATTTAAATTATGATTTTATAAACAATACATTTTTACATCGAAGATTTTGTAAACCATTTAAGGAGTGTCCTATGTCAATTTAATTTTTTTTTTAAATGAGAACTTATTATTTTTTATCTACAAACTACAATACATATTGATTATAGTTCAACTATTTTTTTTTTACATGTTTTATAATAAATTCTAATAACATAATTTAAACTTAACTATTACTTCCTGTAATTTATTTTTTAAATTGTATTTATTCTCTTGCAGCGCATTCAATAATCCCAAGAAACTTATTTCACTTGTACTTCAAAAAATTATAAAATACCGAACAGTAGAAATAAAAATAGTAATAAAAACTATTTAGCTGAAGTAGAATTTTAAATTTACCACTATATATTCAAGTACTTCCTAGTCAAGTATAAAATATTATTGCTACAAATTTATGAAACGTTTATTCGTAATAATAATATGTGTTAAAATATATTTTATTTTAGAGAAAGTTAATTTTTCGAATATACACTAATATAATATATTATATTATTATTGTCTATAATATGCATTTGTATAAATTCCTCGTAAATGTTTATTATCGGCATTTGTATTCAAGTGGTGAAAGCTAACCACGTTTAATGAAGAATCCAAAATTGCTTTTTGTTCGAGTACAACCAAATATTTTTGTTGTATCATGGAAATATCAGTTTAGCTTTTTGTGGTTTTCAAAGCAGTTATCATAATATTATAACCCTGTCATGACAAGGTACCACCGTTGTATAATTATTATGTTGATTGTTTTCAAATCAAAGACAACTCACATGATTTGTCTTCTATTCGTGATTTTTCTTATTTAAACATCATGATTAGTAAATAAAATCAATACAAATTTATTAACTATTTTCACAATTAAGCTCGAGTACCTATTTGTTATCCTTTCTTAATTTTGGCAATTTCAGTAGTTCTATATTATCCATACAAAATAACTATTCATATTTAACGCTAAACGTTTAGTGCTAAAAGAGTTTTATTATTTTTGTTTGAAATAATGCATTCGCGAATAGCGTACTATGGAATTCATTTGAAAAATAAAAACATTAAATTTTCATTGAAATAAATATGTGAAAAATACACACAAAACACACGACATATAACATATTAATATGTAGACACATCAGCGTGTAGTACTGCTGTTATAACGATTCGAAGCCATATACGATACGTATATTATATCGGAGAATAAATCTCAAGAGTAGAATAATAAAAAAAAATTGTAATATTTTAAATTGAAAAATTAATTAATTTTCTTTGGTGTTCGTTTTTTTTATAATATGATTGCATTTGTGAGTGTATCCATTGGAAAAAAATAATAATAATTTCACTGTATTTGCAAAAACCGAATGGAATATACTATATTATAATGTTTAAGTGTGGGTATTATTTAAACTTGTAAACTTGTTATATTATACTGCATATATTAGTATGTACCCGATAATGTTTCGTATTAACATAACTGTATTGTTAATCGCCATTCTGCCGTATTTATCTCATTAAAGAAAATTATATTATTATTTATTACGGGTTATTTATCGATTTGTTCGTATGCGACGAAGAAGCAAAAAAAATAATAAATAATAACCATCACCTGAAACGCAAACGGTGCGGAGTACTATAACGTTATACACATATAAGCACGCGGAACACGTTGCAATATTTCAATATTATAATATATAGGTTGGTACAGTGCGAAAGACTGAGAGTAACGTTAATTGAAAAACTTTAATACGCGCATTTTCCCAAATGCGTATTACTATTATTATTATTATTATTATTATTGTTATTATTATTTAAGTCGATTGCGTCCATACGACGACGGGCTTACAGTAGGGTATCTATATATACGTAAACCATGTGATTTACTGTCCACGAAACACAATAAATTTTAAACACGACACTACCACGGATACTTAAATAGGAGCTACCCACATATGCGTTATCTACGTAGAAATTTATACCTCATCCGACGAAATTTATGTCGAAATAACCATGGACTTATCAGCATGGTGCGACACCGTCACGCGATAAGATCGTATGCAGGTATCTACATTTTTTCTTGAGGTGGTACAAGGTACAAAGAGTATTTCTTTATAAATTAGTCAATATCATTAACATTGTCGCGATGGACATGACGGCGACGTCTCCTCCAAATATTTAACTTTCCTCTTATACTCCGATACTAGTTTCTAACAATTAAATAAATTGCAATCAATTGCACGTTCCAAACATCAAGAATCTTATCAATATATAATGACTTTACATTAATATTAATTGTTTAATATTCTGAAAAAATACTTGAGGAAAAAAAAATTGAAGCTGTTATACAGTTAATATGTTAATTTTAAATACAATAAAATATTGAAAAACGATTTAATATTTTACATTTTAATAAATACATTAAATAAAGTTATGAAACATGTTATATTATACGAATAAGCATTAATAAGAACTCTACACCTGAATTTTTGAGACAGACGAATACTGTATACTATTAAAGTCAGTGAAAAATGAATATTTATTTAGTCATTTAAAAACGATTATACTATAATTTTATTATCAAATTTTTTCTTGTTTTCCTGGAAAATTTTCTCAAAATCTAAAACAAACATTTTTCTAAAGAAAATAAAAAAAATATTTCAGATTTATATATTAATGGTATAGGAATCATAAAGAAACGTGAGGTCTGTCATCGTTTCATGCGATAGAAACTACGTTTTATGCTCATCAGTCATCACAAACGCATTATGCGTTTGGGAAAATTACTATTTTACCCGCATAATATAAACATTTTATGGCAAATTCTGTATAGAGTGTGTTTGAGCGAGCAGAGTACAATAGATGCGTACTGTAAAAATTTGTCGACTTTAGCATACTAGTGGACTATGGTATAAGCCTATGGTTTAAGAGTCTTATATGATTTTCGCATCGTCCTGTTGTTTATCATGTGTACTGGTTATAAAACTCAATTGATACCGCTGCTTTGACCAGTTTGCAAAATATAAAAAAATATTCGCAATGTCCGAGGAAAAGCTATATTAGTTAAACTAGAGTAATTAAGAACAAGTGGGAACAAGAATGTATCAGGTGAAATTCAATTTTTAAAAGACGCATGAGGTAAAATTCATTACTGTACTTACTAGCACAATTAATTTTATTAAAATAATTTAACACGTATAGTAGGTATATTGTATTTCTATTTATGAATTATTATTTATTAATTAATTTAAAATTTAATTTATTATTATTAAATTATTTACTGTAGTTTTTCACTGATTACCTATCTAAAAATGTGTTCAAAGAATTATTAATTGTGTCGTTGTCTATAGAATAAAGTATGTAATTATAATAATAATTAAGATATTTATTATTGACTATTATAATATATTGTATTCTATATTGGCTATCCCCTATTTAAATTATATGCATACACGGGCAGTTCAGGGTCTGTCAATATGTGATGAAAAATGAATTGATAAAATACTGTTCAAACACATCACACGATTTTAAAAAAGTTCGTTGAAACACATTATGCTAAATTGCCCAAACACGTTCCAATTTTGACAAATTTTCAGTGAATCGCCCATCAATAATGCTCAAAACCAAAATTATTAATTTAATTAATAAATCAGACATTATTTGTATTTATTATTATTCAGTGGAACAAAATTCTTATTAAATTATTTGGTATAGTCGGTGTTTAGAAAGATAAAAATATATAATTAACCGATGACTTAAGTGTAAAAGAATGTATTTTGTATATATTATTTAAAACGATTTATTTCAATAAATTTGTTGAATTATTTTCAATGCTTTTAAAGGTTAATATAATATAATAGGTATTTAAAGCATTCTTTTTAATTAATACAAATAAAGCAAAACAAAATAAATCATGGATATTGATTGAATTTTTACTATTGATAACGTTTAGTTTCATTGTCACGGATACTTATGTAACCTTTATTAACTTGGTTAGGTTCTTCTTTTATTCATTTATCATGGTTATTTTTTGACCTTTACGGTTGGTCATATTAAAAAAGATTCAATAATATTTTTAGACTTTGCGTTAATTAGTTTTTTCAAATATAATTTATGTATTATTTTATCATAGAATAAAAAAAAATTATTAAAAAAACTTAGTTCATCCCTCAACTACTAAATACAAATTATTTGAACTCATTAGAAACCTTTGATTGTTATAGTTTTTGATGATATAGGAAGTATTTCTAAGTGTTTTGTTGTTATTAAACTTAGTTCATAATTATCATGGCACAGATAAATATAAGGACATAAATTGACATTGTAAATTATACTAAAATAACCATCCTAAGCAGTATCACACCCATTACCCTGTATGTATGTATATATATCCTGGTTAAAAATTTATAAGCGCCGTTTAAAAAATATTGCTGTTAGCTAAATAGCTACATATTATAATATAGGTTTACATAAGTGTTTTGTCCTGCTTATCCTCGTAAATTATTTTGCACCCACTATACAAGATACTACTTTATAACCACCTTCCTAACACTTAAAAATGTACATACAACTACTATAAATAAGAACATTTAATGAACATTAATAATTCAAATGTCAAAAACTTAAAATACAGCTAACTTTGTGACCTACGCGCTTCTTCTGTAAGAAATAAAATAATAAACATTTTAATTTTAAGTTTCTGTAACTGACAAACATACACATACATATCACGTTTTGTAGATTCATTCGGGCAATAACTGTATTCTCTCAATATCTTATATAATCATAAGTGAGTATCGTTTATTTAATATTTTATCGTAATACAGTTTAGGAAAATTAAAATGATGATCTGCTGATAATACAAAAACAAATTTTGTGTTTTGGTGAAATAATTACATTATATTATGGTAACGTGTATATTTGTAGCGTACAAGTAGTTTTATTTTTACCGATTAAAAATATTGTAACTATTATTTTTTGTCTTTTACTGAGTTCAACGCAGTTATTTTTCTCATTCAAAATCGATTTGATAAAAAAATGTTCACATCACAAACATTTTTATGTGGTATTCAGGCATGGTTGATAAAACAATTTCACACTACCTGACTTTTCCTAAAGATGTACACTAACTTTTTGGTGACTTTATGTGAATTTTTCCAAAAAAGGATACTTGCATTCCGACTAAGATAGAAATAAGGTTACTGAAGTTATTATTACAAAGCTATAAATTAACTGATATTTACTACTACAGCTAAGCGGTTAAGTCCAAAAAAATCAAACGATCGTTTCCTTAAAATTAAAAGGTGTGTTTATCTATATTTAGGACTGTTGTTATGTTTGTAATATGGCTATATATACAATTTTTGATTAATAATATATTTTACAATAGATATAAAATACTTTCTTAATAATTTTTATTTATTAAATATAATATATATTGAATATGAAATTATATAAACTTTAATTGATTATTAAAAATAAAAACAGCTGTTGAATATTTGATATTTATATAAGTTGTATATTTAATTTTGTAGAAAAATATTATTCTATTTCTAATTATGAAATAATAAAAAAAAAAGTTAACCATAAAATAATTATTTAAAATAAAAAAAAAAATCATATACCAAAGATGAAAAATAGTAAAATATATATTTGTTAAAACATAAACTGTGTATGCAAATAAAACTGTTTTAGAAATCAATCTCTTAAATGGCTTAAAATAAATATTTGGGAGACTAGAAGAAATTTATCAAACATTTCCAAAGACTCATCACCAATACTCTTCCTCGGAAAAAAACATATCTGTTTTTGGACTTGATAAAATAAGTCTTGAAGCTCTTGACAAAAGATAATTTTCCCATATGTAACTAATAATTTTAAACCTAGTTTTTCAATATGACGCCATCGCATGTAATAGTGTTACCGTAACGCATAACATGGCAAATTTAAAGTTCAAAAAATCCATTTCACTCTTTTTTTTTAATACTAGAGTGATTTGATCTATGATTATCCCGTCACACAATTTTAATGTAAAGATATTTAGTCGAGCACCTAGTAAGTTTTTTTTTTTATCTATTTTAGTTTTGAAGCAAGTTATGAGTATTTTAAAACTTATAAGATTCGTAAAAAAAAAAAAAACTCTACACGGTGTTCTAGATAATATTCTCGTATCATATGAAACAAATAAAAACAATAATTTTCACCAAAAATGACCTCCCCCCTCATTGCATCTGATATGCGTCGTAGATGGGTTTTTATGTTTAGTACAAATAAAAATATATCGTGGCCTCATACCCACGTCGAATGCCATATAGTTTTCACCCCCGAAAGCTACCCATATCGAAAAACAACATAGTTTACAATATTATTATTACTATCGTTGTTGTTGTTGTTGTTGTTGTTTTATCGTGGACATAATAATAGTATATCGTCATCGTTCGCCAGGTGTTTGGGCGGCGTCCACTACGAACTCGCGGCGGCGTCATGGCGGACACGATTTGAGCAGTTGCGTATGCGGCGCGTACACAGCCGCGGCCGATGTGGATCCCGATGATGGCTGCGGCCGCACAACACGACAGGGTCGTACTGTCACCGCGCCGGTTGCAGCAGCACCAACAGCAGCAGCACACGCCGTCGCCGGATCGCGATCGACATGGCCGGCGCACATATCTGCACATGGTGCCCATACTGCCACCTCCTCCGGCCGGTCCTGCGGTGAGTGTCCTGCCGCACGCACAACGACCATATTATATAGTTTTATGACTAGGACTCCTATGCATTTGTAGTTCATCGAGTATAGATCTCGTCGTAGGTATAATAATAATGTTTTATTACAGCTTAGGGCGAGATCGTACGAGATGTATGACGGACGTTCCGCGTTCGTTATTCGTGTAACGCGAACAATTCGAAACCGGAAGGGGTTTTATTTTTCACTGATAGGCACACAGATAATATTGATATCGGTTGCCTCGTGGATCGTTTTGATTTTTTGGTTTTTAATTTCATTTCAATCACAAATGTTTTCATTGCGTCTGTTGTACGACTATTATTATATTCTGATACGATGTATTTTAAAAGAAAAGATAATAAAATGAAATAACATTTTCGTATACTTTATTAAAAATCTGTGTAAGCGTAGCCCAAACGGGTCAATTGATTCAACAGTTTGTGCAAGTACGTACAATAATAATACGACGTGAAAACGCCACTGACGACTGGCCTTAATTGTGTATCAAAAACAAAAACCGATAATAGAATACAGATAATGTTCTTACCTTTTACCGTGATATTGGATCCGTTCACTCTAATTTATTTTATTAAAACTTACATCATTAAACGGGTACTCTTGAACTTAAATTTGCTATGTTACGGGTTCGTAGGATGGATACCACTCATACCGGTGTTTACTTTAAAAGTTAGAAGATTGAAAACAATGCTTATTTTTTTTTAAAACTATTTTAGAACTAATAAGAATCGTGTAGACTGCACGTACTAAGTAAATATTGAATCATTATTTAAACTAATTAAATTTAATTTAATTTGACAAAGTATATTTTCTGGATTACAGTGAAAATGCATTTTGATATTTTAACTATTAATAATCATAAGATCCTGGGAATTACTGTTAATTTAACGAACGTACATAAAAAAAAAAAAAACTCTATTATACAGAGTGTAACAGGACTATTTAACAAATATAGTAACATTCGTAATGGAAATTTGTCAAATAGTTTTGATACACCTTATATACCCTGTGTACCAATGAATTACTCTCGAAAAATCATGCCGACTATATTATGTTTTGTTATTATAATATTTGTATTCATTGGATCGGTAAAAAAGTGAAAATGTTACATGTGTTCACGTAATGTTTATTTTATAATATGTCCATCATAATTAATAATACACCTACCTATTAGTATTAATTAAATACTTTAATTTATTATTTAAATAAATAAACTAATTTATTTTCAACAATTGTTTGGAAAAATATACGTTTAATTATTGAGTATGCAATATACCTAGTATTATATAGTACAACCAATGGTATAAAATTAAGAAAAAAAAAAAAACAAAGCTCTTTCATTGTATCGTTCTCATGATGGTATTTATGAGGTGTTTATATTAGTATAATAGTAATATTTTGCATCGTCATTTTATAATTCAATGATAATTTACCTTAGTTGTGTCATTAACAACATTTTCTTATACTTACTGCTGCTGCATGTGTGTTACCTACGCAGTTAAAAAAAAAAAAAAAAATAATAGATGTCTTTAGTCTTCATTATTATTACATAATAAACTATTGTCGAATTGAAAAAGAAAATAAATAAAATGTATTAGCCGGTTCAGATCTCTCGCAATGCAAGTACAAATAGATCACTACCTACGGGAAGATCAAACGTAACGATACCACGAAAAAAAAAATGACTTACTATACACTTTAAACAAAATAATTGCTAAACAAAGAAAGTTCTAGCTACCGTCGGGTAACATACATAACTTTAATTTCAGCAGACTGTTCAATACAATGATATTTACCGTAATCGTAAGTCTGAAAACAATTAAACGAAAAAAAAAAAACAATTATATGCCACGCGCTCTTGTATACAGTCATACGTTACGACTGAACAATGCTTGTTTTTAAAGAAAATGTTTAAAACGTTTAAAAAAAAAAAATAGTAAAACACCGTATTATTACGTTTGTGAAACCGACAAAATATCATATTAATTTTCTAATAGTCCGTCCCCGTGCAATTCTTATAATTCCGCAGAGCATATTAATATTGTTCATTAAACTGCGTATAATATTTGACGTTGTGATTTGTGAATCAATACGACCTGATGTACTGCGTAGCCACCGTGTAACCACATTTTAGGTGTACGGTTTCAGCAGCATCTGTTGTTATATTATTATTATCACGTCAATATACCGCGATCACCTCTCGCCGTCATCGCGCCACGGTGGAAAATTGAAATTTAAAAATTTCATTTTCGCGTCATCGCGGGTACAAATACTTACGGCAATTCCATTATAATATAATATTAACATAACCGTTTTTTCCGTGATTCAGTATCTTAATGCCATACGATGTTTACCTCCGAACCCTTCATATTATGTTATAAAAAAAATACTATTAAAATAAAATAGCAATAAAGTGTCTGCGACATCAAAGATTGCGTTGTTAGTCGCGGTCCTCATTTTATTTTTATAAAAAAGGGTAGTCATCAATCGAGATAAAATGGAAGCATCGAGTCAAGACGTTACAATTTACATAACGTTTTAAAAAAATTATATTAGTGCTGCTCGGTAGTTGTACACGATTTAAATTAAATAAATTGTATAAATAAACTAAGAACGTCGAGGACATAAAATATTATACTGTTATCGATAATAGTATGCTATCAATTTATATGTTAAATATGACAAATTGTCGATACGTCGTCATGATTTTGTCGTACGATTTTGTCGACATATTTTAGTCTAGCTGTTCATACATTTTCGTATTTAAATTTATTTTTAATAATTTTGCATATTAAGAAAATCACTAAACAGTATATTTCAGTTACAATCAAATAAATAACATGACCTATATTCAGTTAATAACTATGTCATCATATAAAACTGAAATATTTTAAATGTCTCCCTTTGTTTAATATCAAATCGACATCTGAAAGATACATTTAATTAATATTTATATTCAAACTAAAATATAATGATTCTACTTATAACAGTACATAGTAAATCACTGTTCAGTATTTTATTGATCATACAGTTAACTATAGTTTTACGTATAATTATTATTAAATGCGACATCGAAAGGAAACCAATTAGTTTGTTCGTGAATATTTCCATTCAAACATAACTGATTTTAATAATGATGTAACGTTGTAACACAATAAATTAACGAGTATCTATTTAAAATTTACAAAATTAATCAAATAATATTCATTGGTTTAAAATATACATATTTACATTGTATGACCTACTTTATTGTGTCAATTTATTTTAAACGTAAACAAAATTAATTCTAAGGAAAATTTACATCTAATTTTTGCACACCACGAGTACAGATATAATGAAATGATATGTTTTAAGACATATATATCAATTATTTTTTCTTTATTATACGAATTTATTCCAACTGAAATAAATACTTTCTATAATATTAACCACTTCAATTTGAATATAATTGAATCTAATAAAATAATGTATTATCATTTATCATTTACAATAATAAATACCAATTCATCGATTGTTTAATTGTACTCAATGATAGATGAGCACTAAGCATAAACTATGTATAAATGGCGCTCGTGGAAAAGTATAAATTCAAAATTTGATATGATAGACCACGAGATACATAATATATTATGTAGTGGTGCTCACCTTCGATTATAATTTATAACAGAAGTTCTATAACTTATGTTCATATAGTTTATTACTTTATTAAATATACCTGGGATTTACTTTAAAAAAATATTTAATATTTTAGAGTATCCACGGTAACTTTGAAGTTTAAAAATTTAAAGACGATTAGATATTTAATTTCTTTTACCCCTTTGAACGCTTTTAATTCAACATTTTTGACAAAAAACATAATACTCAATAAATTATTTTTTAATTGTAGTCGTAACACATATCCAAGTATATATAAACATTTTTTTTTTTTTGTTTAAGAAAATATAATTTAAGTTATTTATAGTAAAGACATTTTTATTTATAGTTTATTATAACTAATACATAAAATAGTTATTAATCATACTATACCAATTCCATTTTTATCAATGTTAAAATATAAAAATACAATGCATTAATATCAGTGTGTTGATAATACATTATAATACAATTAATGCTTGATATTAAATATTAAACTTAAAATTACCAATCGACGATAAAATACTAAAATAGTATACTGAAATTGTACTAAATTTTAACTTTTTGTCTACCAATCATTGAGATTATATATAAAGGAAGTTTAAAGTATCATTTTTTACTATCGTCATAAATTTTTTTTTATTTATAGAATAACGAAAAAGAAAATAAATGTTATTTGCTAAAAAAATATCTTAGTATTTTCAACTAATTGGTGGTAAATATATATATTAAAAATAAAATAAAAATTTTCAAAAGTCAATTTTTTATTCACTTAGTTTAAATCGTGTTTATACATGGTAAAACTAACACAAGTCAAGTAAGCATAGTTGCATTTTTAATACGAATAATTTTACATAATTTGAAGACTAAATTGAACTGGCCGAGCACTCACAAATAATTGTGCAATGAATTCACATGAACATATAACTGTTAAAGTGCAGTGCTATACTGTTTTCGATAGAATCAAATTTAAATAACGAATAGCTTGTTTTATTTATTTTATTCATAAATAAGTAAAAGGTTTTAACGTATTATTCAAATATAATTAATTTTAAATTCTGTATGAAATAAGTAATATACTATTAGTTTTGAGTAAGAGCATTCATTGTTTTTATAGTATTTAGACTATTCGTGATAAGTATAATAAACGTAGTATAATAAAATATTATAATATTAACTATTTTTATCAGTAGAGAACTACTTTCGAGCATCACTTTGGTTACAGTTAGAGATCTATAAATTAAATAAAATTGTTTATTTATAGAAATAAACCAATAATAAAAATGATGGATTCATACTATTTCGATTTAAAATGAAGAAATCGTATTCCACGTAGATTACTATACTTACAAAATGATTATTTATATATATATGTTCAAAAATGAAATACAATTTTGAAATTTACTATTCATTTTACAATACCTACTGTTAGAGAAGGAACTAGAAAAATTTTCAGTAAAAAAAATTTATTTTTTATTTTTTCATAATTATTTATAGTTTAATAAACACAACATATTTTTTTGTTGAAATTAAAACTTAAAATGTTTTAATTTGCGCAGTGTAAAGTTAAAAATGAACGAAATTTTGAGAATAAATATGGTAAGCCTTATTCTATTTAATCGGTTCATTCGACAACCACCAATATTAGCCTATTATCTTATTATAAGTAATTATAGATTTCGATTAACTTTAAACATTTGATTTAATATAATGTTTAAAAAAAAAAAAAAAACAATACAAATTAATGAAAGTAATTTAAATTAATCAGCTACTATATACTGTGTATGCTTATGATACATTTAACACTAGTTTATAAATACTTTCTTTTCCTTTTTAAACCATTAAAAGTTGGCAGTTAGTCTAGTCACCCTCTCTTGTAAACTATAGCCTCTTTCATTTTGAAATGCTCATCCTTAACGCTCAATATTATATATAGACGGTTGAATTTTATAGAGATCGACGAAAATATATTTAGAGAGATTCGCTGTTACATAATATTCGATGATAGTGTGAGATTATGTATTGAATAGAATCTTTTGTGCGTGCAACAATGAAATCCCGGCCTGTTCGTGAACGGACACTCGTGTTTCTACTGCGTACACATACATAGACACGTCATATACGTGTGTGTATGTGTATGTGTGTATACGTACGTGGGGGGTTAAGCAAAGGATGATTAAACGTGTGATACCTAATATAATCCTTTTTGGTAAATTAGTTTTGTACCATGTTATTGATTCAATGATTTAAGAGGTTTCCAGTCAATTACTGTGGTTTTTCATTAGTCCTTTTCATAATACCTTACTCACTGGAGTAATTATTATAACTCGGAGGAGGGTTTCCAGGGATTAGTGGTTTCTTTAGCAACGTGATTTATGAGGTTCAGTTAGGCTATACACGCGTTTTTATCAATAAATAACGCGTATCGAATGTTATTCAAAATTACTATGATTCGGAGATATTAATGAGTATATTATATAAGCGCTAAGCGTTGTATTCATAATAATATTTTTTTCCTGTTAGACATTATACTATATCAGTAATTATATCATCCATGACGACAGAAATGTTTACACAATTTTAAGATGAATTTAAAATAGTATTCGGTGTTATGATAAATAGGTATTACATGCGTTATGTATACTATACTATATTATGTACTACAAATAAATAATGGATATCTCATTTCTACTTATATTAGTTGTATTAACTAAATAATTATAGTCAATCAAAGTTTAAAAAATATATGTTTTTATGTTATATCGTGAACATAATTTGTTCTGTTAAAAAAAATGGACGACAATAAACACATTAATAATGTTCATCACGTTTTACCAAAAGTTTGTAATATAATATTATGTAATTTATTCGCAAGAATTTGATAATATATAATATTATATAATATATTTTATAAATTTAATTTAATTTTCTCTGATCTAAACCATGTACTAGTTTATCGCCAATGGACGTAAAAAGTCATAAAACAAAACATACTTTTTAACACTCGTTGTTATTTTTCACAAATGGCGCATCAATATTATATACTTGGATTTTACAAATTTAATAAGTGTTCTCAGATTAAAAAGTACAAAATGTTTTTTATTTCATTATTTTTTCATAGGTCGTGATCACACTGTAAATTTAAAATTTAACGACCATCTGAAAAACGAATAACGTAATAAGGGTAGTGACCTTAAATTACAATTTTGTATACACCGCTTTTCGGTACTTCACGATCATAATGTAGCCCACAAAATCGTTGTAACTGGCCATGACACCGGTTTCATTACGGATAAAACTGTGAATAAAATGAATAAAAATTGTTTTCACTAGAAATAGCGCACGTTTTTCGATCCAATCATGTGCAAAGCAATAACGATTAAAAAATCGCGTGTACCCATCATAATACGATACGAAAACGTGTGGTTTTCGACCGCGATCTACGTACGGGATTTTCGATCTCTGGATCGTATCGGTTCGGGAGTCACACGTTGTTTGCGGACTAACGGTCAGACCAATATAATATTTACGTAAAATATATGGACACAGGGATTCACTATCAAAATACTAATTGCGAATATCAAGTAAATAAAAATCCTGCTGACACGAATATTTCCCTCATCTTTTTTTTCAGTACTCAGGAGAAGCTACGTATGAAGTAATTAGTAGGTGGGGCTAAAAACATTTGTGTCATGCAAAAGATCAATCGTTAGTCTTAAAATGTTTTTCTTTTTTCATAAATATACTGTCACTATGGATTTGATGGCAATTTATTTTTTATTTTTAACAGTCTATATAGATATTAATCTGTTATTTTCATTACTTAAATATTTCAACATTTGATTGTTGACGATTTCTCCCTTTCCGGTGGTTTTTTGCCCAATTTAAACATTAGCACAATTCAAAACTTTCTCGACGTCCGCAATCGTTATATCAAAACTAATGATTGGTACACAATTATTAGTATGTTAACTATGTTTTTGCGATTTGTAAGTCACTTTTTGGTTCTGTCCGCAACGTGGTTTTTATTACTTCGTCCGCAATTAGGAAACACCAGTGGACTCAGGGTCTGTAGTGCAAGAGTGTAAACAATATTTTAGCCGATATCCGCGTGTTAGGTGAAAACCACCCGCGGTAGTGTGTATAACTGAAATTAGTATCAAAGGACTCCAATCATTGTCTGTGTTTAAAACATATTATATGAGTTAAGTGTTATTAAAAAATAAATATATATTAGTTCACTGGATTTTTCAAAACGAAGTGTATTTTTTTCGGAGCGTGCTCGCAACGAAATCACGTGCGATAAATAATTTTAGTTTTTACGCAGGTATACGTTTTGCGGTTCATATTGACTACGCGTTATATTATACGTGCCGGAGGTGACCGGAAAAAATAACCAATTCGGATGATCGTATAAAAGCAAATCCGCTCGCTCTTTTAATAACAGTATGTGTGCCGGAAATAGTTCGAAAGTCGTCACTTCCGCGTTATATTATTGAACGCGACGATAACAGTATACATTATGGTTTGACCGCAGCCATTAGTTTTGTGTCATTAAAGAGGTGGTGATGTGTGCTCCTGGTCGAGAAGTTTCTCAACGTTTCGGTTTTCGTGACAGCGTCGACAACGACGACTTCGACCACCTGCACCACACCGCACTACATCGCCCGCGGCTGTGAATTTGCACACGGCACTACTGCAGTGTACGCCATCGGACGCGTTTATAAATAATATATGAAACGTTGCGATTTTCTACATAATATTTCCACATATATACATACGTGTACGATCGTATATGCATCATTATATCCTCCAAAACTTACACGAAACGCATAGCCACTTGTTTTGCTCTACGTGATGGTTAAAGAGAAATGTTTCCGTCGCCGTGTCAAAATTGCATCCCAGATGTGTTTTTTACTTATTAACATTTTTTTTTCACCAACTTAAGCCTTAGTTATAACTACGCTATATTTATTTATAGCATTGTATTAATCCGGGGGGCATTATAGATCGACTAACTAGCGCTTGACAGGAACTATGCGTTGAGGCTTATAATTTATTTACCACGACATCCCAGGCTAAACTCAAACAATTTCATGGGTTTGTTGACTATAATAAATATTAATGATACATTATAAAAATAAAATACAATATTCGCTTAGTATGAATTAATATGATATTATTAAAAATAATTAAAAAATTAAAGATATCTTATTTTATTTATTTATTAAAACAGCCATTTGATAAAATAACTACAAAATATAAAATATAATATTTTAGTAACTTACTTTTCTCACTTTTATGAATTGAGTAACCTAAAGCTAATTGTATGCAAAATACCAAATGGAATTAATTCGAAAATGTAAGAATATAACAAATGCTAAAAGTTGTTATTCTTATTTTTATTTGAACTCTTAAAAATTTGATGTAGATAGGTACATATTTTTTTTATAAGTAGTTAAAATAGTTTGAGTGTTTTAACTTTTCGAGTATTATGACAAACTTGACTTCGCTAAAAATTTCAATGAATTTTTATCATTGCTTTTCTGTAATATATATATTATAATTACCATGACATCGCACCTACTAAAATTCAATGAGTAAATTTAAAGTTTTATTATAAAGAGTGTAATTTATGAAAATAAGTACATACTCAAATATACTCTTCCATGTCTGCTATATTTTATATATAATATTCTTAAAATTATAATGCTGTTTCTCCGATTTATAGAAAAAAACGACATTATTTCAATTGTTATATTTTTTAAAAGTATTTCATAAAAATCTTACATAAAATTAATTATAATATTTTAGTTCATTAAAAACAATAAATTTACGTTTGCTTATACTGTGTTAGTTGTGTACTGGTAATATTATTATAGCTTTGATTTGTTAAGCTCAGTATAAGATAATATTGTACTATTATTTTATATTTTAAACTTTAACAAAGAAAAATCTCATGACACGAGAAATAAAAAAACCTCGTATCGCTGTACCTTTAAGTAATAACTTTTTTTTTATATCATCTAAGATCTTCACGAAACAAAGTTTAATTTAATTTCAAATGTTCCTTGGAAAAAAATATACATAAGATAATGTATTAAAAAAAAAACTGAATATTTTTATCTACATTAGAATTGTCACAAAATACTTAATGTATACTATACAAGTTGTAGAAGTAATAAGAGATTATTATTCTTTGAATATTATTCATTTTCCAATCCTTTAAAGTACAATAAAATTGGTGATGGATCAAAATACATTTATGTGTTAACAGTTATTTTTTATAAGTGTCTTAAAATAACTTTTATTGGTTGTAACGAGTTTGTTCATTTTATTTTAGATTATTTATGTAAATAAAAATAAGATAAAATATTCTTATGCCTTGTAACACGGCGACATGTGTAGGCAATTTCGGTACGTACATGTGTTGAGCATAATAACGTGTTAGGTCGTGATATTAGTATTTAATTATATTATCATGTTTTTTTTAGTAAAAAATAATAACAATAATAAAGCTTTCACTATAAAATCACCGATTTTATAACTATTTCAATATTATTATAGTATTATGCTACAAAAATGTAAAAATTTGAATAATTTGTAATGCTTATTATACTGCCCGGGTAGTTAGGTATTTGGCTAGTTGCGCGCGTATCTACGTGTAAACAATGTAAACCAGAAATTAATATTTTTATGTTTCTTTCGTAATATTCTTTGTAAATGTTTTTTTATATTTTAAAATATTTTTTCAACTTTTTAGTCGCAGTGCAAATTAATTAATCTCTATTATATGTATTTAGTCTACATGGTTTAACAAAATATGTGTTAAAACACCTGTAAAGCTGTATTCCTAATCATATATATAATAATGTAATGCTTTAATTCTAAAAAGGTAGACAATATCAAATTAGTTTATCCCTAAAAAACTGAAAATTTTTCCACTATTTTTATTTTTTTTTATTCTTTTTGGTCTGAATTAAAGCCGTGGAACTCTGGTATAAATGCATTTAAACTATTTAACAACGACTAAATAACGTGGCACGACGTAGTTATTTTAAATCTGGGGATGTTTGTATTGGTTTTTTTTTTTTTTGGCTGATACAGCTCGTTAAATTACAATGACTATGCACGTATTCAAGAATATCACAATTGTTGACCTGATGCCAAATTCACGTGCTTGCTATTGAGAATTTTCTATAAGAGAATATATCGTCCCCTTTTCGATATTTGCGCAAAAATACATTTTTATATCGCAGCATTATCATATTTCGCGCCCTATTATCTGCTGTCATATACAAATAGTTTATTCACTTGTCTCGCCAAGTGTCAGTAATATATATAAAGTATACATATTGTATTAGCTTCGAATACATAAAAAGGAAGTCACAACTTTGTTTCGATATTTTGTAACTTTTATTTTCACGGCTACATAAATATTGCGCGATTTATAAATATTTATATGTAGATCAAATTGGTACTTTTCACAATTGAAATATAGTGTAAGCACCTAGTCAAAACTCAAAACATTTACTTTTTAAAGTGTTATTTTTTTGAAAAATAAAATCGATTAAATAATGAATGGTTAATAAAAATTGTCACATTGAACTAATAATGCGTATTATATTATAAACAATATTATTATACTATTTGAGAATATGTACAAATATTGTAAAACTATATAATTTTATATCTAACAACTTAAAAGAATTATATATGTCATAAATAATTCTGATAAATGTTGTATTTGTTAAAATTATGATTTTTCTACAGGTACAATAATAATAATAATAATAATAATAAAATGTATAACACAAGAAAACTATTAGAACAATTCCCATTACTGTTTATGTAAATCTGTATCAAAATAATGTAGAATATGCTGTTGTTAATTGTAATTTGTAGCAAAATACCTTGTGAAACGGTTTCAAGATATACAACTTAATAGCGACCACGTACATTTCTATATAATTTCATGTCATTTAAAGGTACGTAATCGTTTATCATTTCGTAATAATAATTGAATGGGATAATGGTAAAAACAATTTTACATATTATGTTCAAAAACTAATAAAATAGAATAAAAAAACAATAATAGTGATTTATGTTCATGCGTTTTTTTAAATACATACAATACATACCACATTATAATTATTATAAATATATAAACCAATTATTTTTAATATACATTTTTACTAAAGCCATTATTCACGTACTTTTTTTTAAAGTGTTAAAATTGGGTTCTATTATAGTGAACATAGTTAATAAATATAAGTAAAATACCAAATTTTGTTTTATCATTTGTGAATAGAGAATAAATTCAACTGATAATTAAATGAGTACACTTGGAAGATAAGTATTTTTTTTTTTTATGTAGAATACTTTTAATTGTTTTGATATCGATTATAATAAACGTGAAAATAAAAAAATCGTAGTATTTTAATAAATTTTCATAATAATACAATTTATCGTTTAAGTGTCAGTTTACTTAAAGTATTTTATGTATTATGTAGGTTAAAATATACGTCTACAGAGTAACTCACAAACTGATGAACTTGGGTGGTATTCAATCAATAAAGTTAATTTACATTTAATAATCTTTTACCGCATGTGTTGTGTATGTTATTATACTATAATAAACAGTATGATATAGGTTTTGGCCAATGTTCCGTTCTCATGTTTGTCGTTTCTGATATCACACAATAAACATATAGTTTGTGATTTACAGGAATAAAGCAATTTTCCTATGCCATATACAAACTATTGATATCGAACTTATATTGAGTGTGGTATAGCGTTTGTCTGACCTTATAATTTCAAAGGTTTAACTTGTATAAGAGAAAATCGAATAACTGCAAAGTCGTTGCTTTCTTAATCCTAATATTCGATTATAAAGTGCATCACATCTGTAGATTTTATTTATTTTCCTTGAAATATTAAAGTATCGTTTTTTTTTTTATTTTATAAACTGCAACACTCTCGAATAAAACGATAAAATTTGCATGAAAATGTTGACAATAAATAGTTATAAATGTTATAATATAATGTTATTGTTAAAAATACTACAATCGCACAATTCTACAATTACACGATGTGTAGAGATAATATTTAGTTCATAAACAATCTATTATATTAGTAATTAATTCATTATTTTTAAACATTGTTCAACTGTATTATGATTGAGTGAATACATAATCGTATAGACAAATTTCGAAATAAAATAAAACATTTAAAAAAATGATGTTTAAAAATTAACTTTTGCGTGGCGTAGGTATTTGTCCCAGCGAGGTAATAATTTTATTATTCTATGGTATACCATTATTTTATTACATTAATTATAAATTAGCTTCAAATAAAGTGAATAATATGTAGTCCTTGAATTCTATTAATGTGAGAAATATCGTATCGGATTTACAATTATAAATATTGTGTTATTGAAAATTATCTATTCGGCGATAACTTTTTTGGATATATGGAACATAAAAAAGTTTCGTGTAGCACCTGTAAAATCATAATCGTTTTTGATCGCGATGATTTATCATCACTTTCAAATTTAATATCACAACACATCAGTATGTCTCGTTCCTCCAGCTACAGGAAACCAGTGTTGAACACCCGGTCTGATATCTTTAGTACAGTGTTCAACTATTTTTATTACTTTATTTTTTTATTTTTTTTGTTATTCAATATGTACCACATAAATCTAAGAAATAAAACATGATGTTTAGCCGTTGGTAGTTTAAATATTGTTTACTATAAAATGTTAATGATGATACGTAAAATATACCTCGTAATATATTTTAAAATGGTTAAACAGTTTAACCATCAATGGTCACTTTTGCAATGTTTCTTATACCATTGTATACTTACAAATATAATACACAACAAACAATATTTGCATACCGTAGAAATGTCAACTTTAAATTGTATAATCAATGACAAAAAAAAAAATATATTTTGGTGGTTTGTGTTTAATACAATTTTCTAATTTATTTTTTATTTTTTTTTTTTTTTGAGCGCAATAAACAGACAATAATTTTTTTTTTTTTTGAGTTGTTTGTAACCTTAAATTCAGGAGTATCAGGAGGATAATAATATAACGGTAAAGTTTTGTACTGTTCTACAAAGTACTTTTATTCCTAAAGGTTTTCAGTGGTTGTGTGAAATGAACTTGATGGTTTTAAAATTCTTAAGTATTGGGAAATCTTTCATTTCATTTTGGGACTTCGTAGATTAAACAATTCAGTCACAAAATATATATTCAATATTTGCTCTTAACATAATTGTGTAAAATTATTGCATTGATTACATATTGTTTATCAAATATAAATTTATTTTACTTAAGATATTAACATTTTTTTTTTCATGTTAAGTAGTTTAAATATTACTACAAATTATTTTTTTATCATCCAATTAATAGATCAGTTAAAAGTTTTTATTGAGCTACTGTTTTTTATTCATGAATCTATCAAAGTTATAATAATCTTTAATATACAAATATGACAGAAATGTGTCTTAGTATTTATCTTTTTTGGTATTCACTAAATGGTAGAAGTCAACTCACAATGATTAATTTTCTAAAATACAGGTAATTTATTAAAATTTGAATACTGAACTGGACCAAGTCATTTACATTTTATTATGTTAGTTAGCCAGTACATTTATCATTATCATATAAGTTAATTTTACTTTATCAGAATATTCAAAGAAAAATTCAACAACAGTTTAGTTTTATAAAGTTTTTATTACTTTAACTTTATTTAACGACATCTATTAATATTTTTTTTTATTATTAAAAATTACTTATATAGTAAAAGTTCTTGAAGTTAAATGCCACATAATAAAAAGCACTAAAGCATTTCAAATTTTACTATTTATGAAATAATTTTCCCCCAATGGCCACTGCTGTTGTTAAAGTTGGGTCAAAATAAAATATATATATTATGACTAAAAATTTATTTCCCCGACTTTTTAATTAAATATAACAAATAAAAAGTTTTGAGTAGGTATTTTCATATCAGCTATAGATATGAATGAGTAAATCAAAATTATAATTTATTGCACATATTTTATTTAACAGATTATAATTTATAAACATAATATTGTACAGTCGAGTAATATATATTTTTTTTTATTCACGAAGTTCTCAACTATATAGTCTTGTCTTGAAGTTAATAATTTGTTAAAAAGTAAAAGAATTATTGGTAACAGAACTTACTAAATCTACTGTTAAAGTGTTTAATATAGATTATTTAGTTTTATAATGAAATAAACTAGAATTTTAAATATTTTTAAAACAATGATATTGATTAATTTATTTTATTAATGTATTTAAATCTAAAAAAAGCGAGCAAGTGGGTATCACGCTGCTGTATATTAGAAATGGAGAGTAGGTCACTGGTCTCTATAATGGAGGTGTTAAATTTGAATGCAATGACAAGTATCATTGTATACGAAAAACGATTCTGAACGGAGATGATTTGTCAGTCAATGATAATTAGTAAGATATATTATATTATTACCTATATTTAAATTGAACATATCGTTTTTTTACATGATTTCGAAAATAATTTTTATTTCATATGCTCATAAAATTTTTTCTATATTGACGCTGGAATTTTTTTTTACAATTACTTGAAGAAAAACTTATGGATAACCTTGTATTGGGTTTTTTAACCTTAGGTATAAATCACAAAAATTTTATGAGTTTTCAACTTTAAAATTCCTTGCAAATTTTCGCGATTTTGATATATTTCGTAAGTTTATGAACTTTAAATGCTATAAACAAAAATAATGACTAACGATTTTTGATGTTTTTTTACTACGATAAGTACAACTTATAATAAGCCTTGTATTAAATTTTAAAGATTTTTTGGTTAGCTAAATTTTTTTTATCGGCATTTCAAGAAAAAAAACTAAGAAAAGTCGAAAATTTCAATTGTCTATAAGTAGCTTAAAAAAGGTAAAATATTTTGAAAACTTAATCGTAAATAGATAACGCTAATATAAAAATTTGGTGAAAATTTCAAGTATTTACAACGATTCGTTTATGAGCTACAGTAAAATCAAAAAATCCATTTTGTCGAAAAGTGGTTATGCGTAAAAATTCTCGTTTTTCCGTTATTTTTTTAGGGTTTCTCCCAATGCTTTTGAAAATTACTGGAAATTTTTTACTTTTGACCGCCCAAAGTACCAATTAGATGAATTTTCCTTTTCAAAGAGGGGCTGAAGTCAAAAATCGAAGCATTATTACTACTCCAAAACTTGATGACAGACTCAAAAATAAAAAAATAAAAACACACATCTTTGTAACACCAATACATTCATTACTCCGTTCAGAATCTATAAAATGTAGTATGTTATAAAAATAAAAATAATAGATATATGTAATGATGTATAATACAGATATATCTAATATAAATATAATTTAAATTGGTCACATATAAGTCATTCAAAGTTGAATATTTTAATTTTTTTATTATTTTATTAAAAGATATTTCATTTCTATACATTCATAGCATTTAAAATTTTGGATTGTTCAACTAACAATCATAATGTTTCAAAACTTTTTGTGTATAATAATTTATTACATTTTTGAATAATAATGCTATTTTGAAAGTGTAATACAATTAAATGAAAAATGTGTATAGCAGATTATTACTAATTTTCTGTAGAATTGTAATATTATTATTAGTATCTGGACATATTTTTTTTTAGCTATTAGTGTATTTTATATACATATATATTCTTATTACCTATTATATTGATTGTATATTACGTGGGGTCCACCTCTTACGTATTTTTTATATGGCTACAATACTTGATTACTTGAACATGGGAAAACAAAAAGACAAGGTAGATCACTCTATTTGTATTTATACCTGCTTGGCCGTAATGGTAATACAATTATGGTTCGTTAATCAGTTTTTGTTACTTACAATTTATTAATATAACACAACAATCCATCTGTTTTTGTAACATCAATATTGCAATTCAAATAGACACGTGCAACAATTCCCAATGGTTTTTAAAATATTTTATGAAAGTTAGAATGAATATTTTTATTTTTTTTATAATTTGGATGTTTAATATTAATATAACAATATTATATTATTACGTATTTTAGTAAGTCTTTTTACTTTTATTAGTATAATTTAATATTATAAAATATAACAATGCGACGAATTTGAATGTGATTATTAATGTGAAAATCCAGTAAAGTTACTGAATAAATTATCATTTTAAGTTATTTCACTATAGGTCCTAAATTATATTTGTACCAACAAACACAGTTCTATTGTATTTCACACATGTATTAATTTATATTATTATTATATTTTTTAAATTTAAGTTCATATCCTATAGAATTACTCTATAGAGGTATAAAATCCAACGGTAAAGACAGTATAATATGATTTTAACAACGTATTTCATCAAAATGATTAATAGATAAATTTTAAACTTAAAAGTTTAACAACAGTGGTTATATTATTTTATATTATTAAAATAATAGTAATAATTTTCCACGATCTTGATTTAGTAAAATATTCAAGCTTTTGACTAAAACTGAGAAAACTCTAAACTCTTGGTATGCAACTATAACAGTCACCGAGAATTTTAAATTATCGAATACTGTTATAGTCATCTGATTTGAGATTAACGATGTCGCGTGTCCTCTCATTGCAGCAATGCAAGTTGATGATAATCGTAAATCGACGTTAAATGAACCGAACCTAGTGGTTACATAGTATTTGCCACCGCCGTTAGAGAAGAGTATTCGCTTAGTAGAATGACTAACACAGTAACAATGACGCAGATGTCGAAGAACCCGAATAAAATGAAAAATTATTACAGCCAACAATGATAGTTATTTATTCTATGTCGGTTGTCATCGTGAACTGTTCTTTAATGGTGCAGCAAATACGTAGTAAAGTACATTTTATTTATACTAATCGCAAAATTTTTCAAACAACTTTTACAATTTATAATTTTATAACGCAATGTTGATGATTATATTTTATCTGCTACCTTCTTCAACTGTTTTTGTTTAAAAAAAAAATTGGGTACCTACAAGTGTGCAATAATAATAAATCGACTTATCAGGTTTGATGTTCAATGTCGCATCATTTTATTTTATTATAATAAGTACACATGTTTTGGTAGATGTTGAAAAAAAAATACATAATAATATAAGCATTATAATATTATATTGCATATAAGTATATTTGATTATATTTGTATTTAAATAAGTTGTGATCTTTTCATACATAATGACCGTAGTTTTTGTACATAGGAAATCTCTATTTTTATAATAAACTATAGCTAGTTGGTACTTGGTTATAAACTTTTATAACACGTTTAACAGTTTTTTTTTTCAAATATTCATTATCACCACTACAATGTCATTCTTTACACAATAATAAGAGGCGAAAGGTATTAACGTAGTGGTATATTGTGTAGCTCATTATGTATTTATATTGTATGGTTAGTATATACTATAAAACCTGGTTAATACATTTTTTTAAATCGTATTTAATGTCATACTTATTTTAAAATTATGTATATTATCTTTCATAAAAATATATCCTTAAAGTTGCAAGACAATATGTATACTAATGTAATAATAATAATAATTTATAAGAACTATTTTTATAAAATGCTATTGAATAACATTAAAAAAATAAAAATAAATTACATATATATATATATATATATATATATATTATAAATTAATAATAAAATTTTAAAATGATATATTTTTAAATTCATTAAAGGAATAAAATTATTTTTTTTACAATATATTATGACATAATAATAATAATTCATTGATTTATCAAGATATTGAAAAATAGTGGACAAAACGTTTTTCTCTATCGAAAAACAAGTTTTTTTTAGGACTTTTGGTAATATTAACGTCCTAAAATAATATATTATTATAAAAACGTATAATTATAAAAGGATCAATACAATTTTTGATTTATGACTCATTCAAGAAGTATTGTTTTTTTTTATTTGTTAAATGTTTTAACAATTTATTTTGGTTTCCTTTTTATTGTTCATATATACCTTTCGGAGTTTATAACATCAGCTTAAACAATATACATAGACAGCAATCAGTAGTATATTTTTTATTGTTTCATTAATTCGGTATTCTTTTTATTTTGTTAAACAGTTCGACAAATTCAATTAAATGTTTAACAATTGTTATAATTTTTTAAATATTTGTAAAATAAAACAACCATATTAAATCTATTACTAAATAGATCAGTAATTTATTTCTAAATAATTACTTAAATTATCTTAAACAAATAACACATTTGTATACGAGTGCAATATAAATTATATAACCAGATAACCTAACAATTTTAATTTGTGAAAAATACTTATATTTTGTTTTTAATTTGCACGATTTTCAATTATAAATAAACAACATAATATATTAAACTGTATTTTTAACAGATACACTGTGCTTACTACAAATTACTTTTTATTTGTATGTAATAATAAATTTAGGAGAAAAAATATACATAATTAAAGCTGTCGATAGAAAACTCAAATAAGCTAAATCATATTATAGGTACCTTTCAAAAAAAATAAATTTAAACTTAAATTTTATTGTATTTTCTAATATAATAACATTTATCGAATGTTGTACTAACTAGCAATAAATTTAAATGCAATTCATAAAGCAATTGGACCTTAAACCATTGTCAAGTTGAACTGAACATTTCAAACGCAACATGATATGCAATCAAATTGGCTATACTGTCATTTACTTATCGTATTACATTTTTACAAGTGTCTCGGAATGATCATAGGTTTTAAATAAAGTGGCTATCAATTTTTTTCTATATATCCAATAATATCCATCATACAATATATTATTCATGCATGACCTTGTCCTCAATCATATTTGACAATCATACAAATGTGTTATCCTTTTCATTAAAATAATTTTGTTTCACTAGAATCTCTTGTATATATGATAAAATAATATAAAAATGAAGTGAATTGATTGAACTATCTTCAAATATTGCAACAACCGTCAAATTATATAATCATTACTCAAAAAAACATGACGTGAAATCAACGTATGTGTAATTATTTTTTAATAAAAAATCTTATATTTAAATGTATTATTTTCTAATTTATAGACATAATAGTATACAATTGTTCAAAAAGTTTTAGTGACATTATAAAATTATTAATATAAATAACGTGAATGTATATTATTTATTTAACACATACCTATACAAAAATAAAATTGTTACCTAAATCTTAAATTTTGGTGGTAATTTGAATACAAATAATTAAATAGGATACGTATTATGTGTTTTAGGTTAGTAATAATTATGTTATTAGGCGAGTGGCGCTATAAGGTTTATTATACGAGCACTATTATATTATGATTATTTATACATTTTTATCTAAGTTTTCAACAAATTATCAGTCATATTGAACTATTCAGTTAAATTGTGTTCAATATAATTATCAGTTCTAAAATACTTTTTATTATAACAACTATGGAAGTAACGCAACTATAGAGTTTTGTTAATTATACTCAAAGTTATAATAACAACTTTTTAGCGTTCAAATATTCACTAAAAAATGTAAAAAAATATAATAAAAAGGTAAATATATTATTTTTTTTTTAATAAAATATGTGATGCAATATTAAGGAGATGGATATTAACCATTGTTTTTTTTTTTTTTTTGTGAAAAAATGCATATTTTTTGTTCATCGTACCAATAAAATGAGTAGTGCTATAAGAAATCTGAAAAAATATATTTTAATTTGATGATATAAAGTTAACTTGGGATCAAGGTCATTATTTTCTTCTTCTTAAATTTGATTTCGTTAAATTGCAAGACTTGAAATATCTGAAAAAAGTAATTATTCAGAGTTAAAAAAAAAAATAAAATAAATTATAACGATTAGTCTCGAGTAAACTTCATAACGTATTTATATATAATCTATCAAATTTCCAATATTTTTGGACAATAAATACACTATTTAGAAAAAAAAAATATATTAATTGTTGACCACAGATTGGTAACATAATATTATGCGTGCATATGCTGTAGTGCTACATTATCTTATTTACACTAGTCTCCCATCGTTGGAAAATTGCATGCTGAACTCCTTAAAAACACATTCGATATCTTTAGCAAAAAACGAATCGTAAACATTTTAAAGTTATAGTAGTTACGTAAATATTACAGAATCTATAATAAAACTCAAATTCAACAATATAAAATATTTTATAAAGTCCAGAAATAGTTTAGACGATATAGCGGCTAGGTTTGCTGAAATACTATTTTACAGCACAAATGTCATTTTGTCAGAGCAACATTCTCTCAAAACCCTACTTTACTGGGTTTGTTTTCATTGCATTCTATTTGTTATTGGTAGAATTCAAGACGCCAACGTATTTCCACTAAACATTTTAGGAATGCTTTTTGATTACACAGTAATATCCATGTGCAAGTTTCTTACATTATTAAAATTAGATAACTTATTTATTCATTTTTTTCTTACTATTTTTATTTTGTTAAATCTGACCGTATACAATATAACCATATATATTTGGATAAAGAAAATAAAAAAATTCAAGTATTTATGATATTATCTTTAAAAATAAATATGAAGCCATATAATGGTTATTCATTTTAAATTATTGCAGTTCAATAACACTCACAATACATTTCTTAAAATTCTAAATAAATGTATTTTAAGAATTTCGTTTAAATATTTACAATGTTCATATTAATTATTTTGAAAAAAATTAAATAATTATGACAAGTATTTTATTAATATTTGAGTACAGTCGATACTCTTAATTTAATATATTTATGATATTTGTATAATAAGTAATAACCTTGGTTATTGATATTGAATCAAGAATCGTATAAAAGGAAAAATAAATAAATAATATAATATGATGAACGAATTTTTATCATGTAGAGTTAGTACCAATTTTACAAATAATACTTAACTTCCAATATCAGCTTTAAGCCATTTTCATGATATATGGCATAATATATTATATGGTGAAAATTAATTTATTATAAACAACATAAATAAATACTGTTATAAAAACAAATATTAAATATAATTAAAAAATAATTTTGATAACGTACGGAAATATTTTGATTTGTGTGGAATAAGTGATAATTAAAAATTATTTTAATTGTATACTCATAGTATCAAAAAAACTTTACACACTTAGCGTTAAGACTTGAGCTTATAGTAAAATAATACAATTAGGAAATACAACTAATACTAAAAATATTAAAACAAAAAAAAAAAAATCTTCGATTACAGTATAGTGCAGTCTACACAAATTATTTTCTAAAATAATGGAATTTTTAAATTGTTTAAATTTTTACAGCACATTTTTTGAAATCTAATGTTTTACTTATAGCGGCTCATTTTATTTTATTCTATGGTTTATATTTATGATATATTTGTTTTAAATAAACAAATTTTAATTTTAATTTTATAATAGATCTTCCATAAATATTTATGTGTACGTAATACGTATTAATATAGGATATGAATAAATATTATTTTTATTATATTCTTGACAGTTTAGATTGGTTGAGTAAAATGGCTTGAAGTATTCTGCAAAATGTGTCTACTAATCCATCAATTCTACTGTAGCTCCACTGACCGCTCATCTAAACTTAAAATTTATTTATTAAAACATGATTTACTCAACCTTGACACTTTAATAATGTTATAATGTATTATTATTTTTAGATAAGAATAATTAGTATTATTCTTCCAACTATGAGTATTTGGTCTTTTTAAACATAGTACTATTAACAAAAGCACAAAAATGCGGATATATAAAAAATATCAGCAATACCAGACCGTAGCAGCCATTTATAAACCGATCGCCTTATATACATATAATAATATACTATGATTATTATTTTAATATACGAAAATCATACGTGACCTGCTACACCCGTCATCGGTGTACGAGTAAATAGCCACTCCGGCAACCGGTATAATTTATTGTCAGTTATTTTTTTTTTATCATCATTATTTTATTTCCTACCACTAGATCTTTTCACTAAACAATAATATTGTCATTATATTATAAGACACGTTTTTTAGAGAAACTTTTTGTCCGTTGTGTAAATAGAATAGGGTAGGTATATCACAAAACGACAAAAATAAAACCGTAATAATGTGAAACATGCACGGTATCCGTGTGGCGATACAAACGGCGAAACGAGAATAACTATAATGTGGGTCTCGCGTTTTTAGACTGGATACAGCTTCTGTTTCGGGAACGATTGTCGTGGTGCGCTGTGCTCATTAATAACAGTGGCGTATATACCTCTAATTTTATTTTTTCACAGAATGTTTTCATTTTTCACCGTGGTAATCACACCGTGTTTTTGAGAGAATACCGCTCTCTAAAATCTTTATTCCGCCCGTACACATGTTATACGGGGAGATTACATGATATTATAGTCTTTAGTGACCGTCAATTTGTCGCTCGAATAAAAATATTTAATAGTGTATTATGCTAACAACACATAACGGTTTTACACGACGTGTGGGCCTCTTAATTTTATCAGAATATTACGTATAGCCGAAAAAAACTGACTACCGCATAGACTGTGTAATCTCCCGGTAATGCGATCCCGGCGATTTCCGTGATGAAAAATCGAAACACACCTATGTCTTAATCATAATATACGGTGCATAGGTACTATACCAATAACCGCCGTTTCTTGTATATTATGTGCGTGGTGAAGCCGTTAGGTAAAGTGAGCGTTCCCAACGCGGTGACCGTAACCACTGTCCCCGGGTGGTCATATCACCCGATTTCATAACAGTGTCTCCCACGAGTCCCATCCTCAGACCGCAATCCGTACGTCGTCGATCCTTACGCCCTTCGTAACATTGGGCGCGTGCTCTGATCATAAAACCGTTTTCGTTACAATTTCAATGTCTATAGTTCGGCTGCCGTTTGCGTTCGTCGTCGCTCTTGCAAACCTTCGGGCCAATTACTCGTGGCCACGTTGAAGATTTTCTGGACTGAAAAATTTAATTTTCCAACTCTTCGACAAAAGTCGAAAATTAAACTTTCGGCACGGGAATGACAACAAATTTAATATAAAACGCGTTAGTGATGGAAATTGATGGAAATGTTAAACTATAAGAACGACTTAGTGGCAACGCCCAAAGGCATGCCCATTTTTTTTTTTTAGTTATCTCCGCGAGATATTATAACGTTATTATATATACTTGCTACGATATTTACATCTGACATGAGACAGTGTGTGTTTGGCCTACAGCTTTATCCTATTTGGTATAAAACACGTACGCTGCACACAATGCTCATGTGAAATAGTATAGGTATATTGTTACATTATGGAAACTTACGAATAACATCGATGGTTATAATATGCTCACGTTTTAAAGAAATAATATGTAAACAAATGTAAGCTGCGTGTGTGTGAACATTGGATTTTTCAAAGACATTTTAAATTTCAAACATTTCTTTGTAAGACATATTTTTTTTTTAAAAAAAAAAGACGAATTGCAGTATTTTTAAGATTTAAATTATCCATAATATATATCCATAATTTATGGGCAGCTGTATAAATTATAAAAAAAGTTGCGACTCAAAAAAATTTAAGAATATCTTTAATCGTGTTAATACAAATTTCTTGCTATAATAATATTTAGACAGTCCTTAATCAATATTAAATCGTAAAATACATTGATATTGCTTTTAAAATGTCGGAACCAACTCAGATATTTTGTACATTATTATTTAAACGGTGCCATTTAAGCATGCACGTATAAAATTGCCGTGTCCATTTATTGAGTATAAAAACATTAAAGTTGTATGCATTACCATTTCTATTTTTTGTACGTGTCAGTGTTTTTTAGAATTATCTGCCTACGGTTGTTTTAAACACTGTTTGAATTATAAAATGTCTTTTAAATATATCACGAAACAATTATTGTTAAATTGAATTGTAATTGAGGCTGTATACCTATCTACATATTGTAAACGACAAAAAATCGTTTTGATATACGGTTGAACGTATTGAATGTAAACAGTAAACGTATAATTATTGTTGTCAGGTCGAATTTTGTCCGTCCGACCGAAGTAACGATGTACGCAATAACCTTTAATGGATACGATAAACATAGAACATTTCAAATGATAGAACCGCCACTATTTATAGGCTCGTACGTTTATATAAGTGCGTCGTTTATGAGCAACGAAAACGGCGGCGACAGTGGTACATACGGTTGGCGATGACGAAGCATTTATACTTCACGTCGGCTTCAGGTCCACATCGGTTTTTCTCTCTTTCGATCGTTTTAATCCCTTAAACGGCTGCTGCAGCAGTAGGTTGGCCACCGTCCAGACAACGACGGATATCATTATATTATACACGCCGCAGGATAATGCAGGAACGGCGGTCGTGGCGAAGTCACACGGCAAAGCCCCCGAAAGAAAGCGAATCGTATACGCACAGAACGCGTCGCACGGTCTGCTGGCAGGATAATCCTGCAGGAGCCGACCGATAAATCAAACATCCCTGCCCACGTGACGGCGGCGGCGGCGGCAGCGGCCGCGGTGGTCGCACATCGATTTTACGCGAATTAATCGAAACGATACGTTTGTTGTCATTCCGACGGAGCGCGCATAACATATTACCGTGTGCATAATATAATAATATAATGCGCGTCTCTCCCGCGCTACCGTCATCGCCGACGCCTTTTACGTCCCTCCTTAATTTACGACTAGGAATATATACTTATAATATCATATAATATCATATGTTCTTGTATCGACGGCGGAGACGGTTATGGCGGTGAAAACTCTTTTACGCCCATAGTGTATTGGTGATTTACGACGAAAGACGATAATATCATAACAATGTGTCGTTATCGAAAATCCGTAGCTATAGAACTGTGTATGAACTATATTATTACAATCATTATCTGATATTTTTACGGGAAATCCAGCGAGGAGTCACTATATTTTATACGTTAGCTAACATATTATAACCAACACGAAAGTCACCTTCGTTGTACCTCTATATATGGTTATGTGGTAGTAGTCTGACAACCAGTGCAATATATACCAGAGGTTTCCAAACTACTGACGATACATTAGCGACCCGTTTTGGAAATAATAAGATGACCCACCAAACACCGATTGTTTTTTATTAATTAATTAATTTTGCATGGTATACTTTTTTATATTTAAGATTCCAAATCAACATTATACATTATAATTATATTTCACTAACCGACGCGTAGGTATAATGTATTTGATTCTATTATAATATGCAGTGAACAAACACGTAATAATGAATATACAATTATATATTATGTTTTATGTGATTAACGATTATTATTTTAATATCGCTTAACATGCTATAATATGTAGTTACGCTGATTTTGGTTGTCGATATATTTTTGACCGATTTTCAATTTTTACTGGTTGTATAAACGAAAATTTTTTTTTTTTTTAATCGATTCACCAAAAAAATCATAAGAAATTATATGAGACAAATTTATATATTGAAAATTGAATAATTTTTGAAAATTCCAATGATTAGTTTTGAATAAACTACTCGAACTCTTGGAATTTTGTTCTCGAGATTCCAGAATTTAAATAATAATTGTCTTTATTATTAAATCACATGTTGAATAATATAAGTGTTCTATGTACATAAAGTATAAAAGTGAAACAAGATAAATAATTAATTCAGTACTAATGATCAGAAATTTGTTTTTATTACCTAACTTGCGAACACAAACGTTACATAATCATATTTTTTTATTATGTTTATGAATTTTTGGTTTATAATTAAATATTATATAGTATTTTGAGATGATTATTTGTTAACAATTTATTATTATATAATTAAAACACACTATATATTTTTTTCTCATAATTATTTTTATGTTTGAGTGATACAATTTTTTTTTTAATTGAAATACTTTTTAATTAATAAAATGTTTATACATGTAGACTAATCACTAATGGTATGTGCATGCATATGTTTACCATACTAACTAAAGCTTGTAAAATATAAATAGGTGACATCGTCGGGATTTTAAAAGCCCTTGATTCCCGTCTATCGGACCATTTATCTGTCCTTTACTAAACATTTTAAGACGAGACGTGCCACAGCCACCTCTTATCGTTTTGAGTTGTATTCATTTTTCCACACGAGCAAATACAATAAACCCAAAAGAAATCTGCCACTACTCAAAATTAATAGCTGTCAGTAGCGACGATGGCGGAAAATAATATTAAATTTAACAATATAATACTTATCCATTGGAAACAGAACACAAACAGACCAAATATAATCGCGTTTTCTACGTGGACATAGCATAATAAATAATATTTCGTGTTCACCGGCGGTTATTCGGCTATATATATATATATATTTGAACGTTTATGATAAATACAAGTACAACCGTAATATTTTGGTTATCGAATTTTATTATAGTTTTAAAAAACTAACGATGTATGTCAAAACATAATATATAGATTGGACAATTTTGAATATATTTTAAAATATTAAAGATATTTGATCGACACAGACTCTTCTGAAATAATCAATATTTGTCCTACGTATGTATATTATACGAATATGTTTTATAATAAATATTCTTTAATATTCAATACTTTTTGGAGTCAAATAAGTACACGGGGAAAGTTTAGACATTTATTTAAATTATTTGTTTAGTAACTTTATTTAGGTACGCACTTTTCTGTGAACTAATAGCACATGACGTAACTTAGTTTCCCTGAATCCACTATAATATATTTTAAAAGATATATATTCAACCTATTTAAAATGCCAATAGATATTTACCAAACTTATTTCATAACAAAAAATTGAATAATGTATATTATTTATTTTCTTTATTTGCTATAAACTTTTATAATACGCCAAACGTTTAAATATAATTATTATAACTTAATAAGAGTTTAATCCGTAATAAAACCCTATGCTATCATGTAAACATGTATAATGTATAAGATATGGACACATACAGCTAAAATGTAAACGGTTTTTCATAATATATATATATATATATTAACATAATAGTTATATAATTTCATAATTTGTCGATAAATATACGATTTCATTTATCACAAGTATACAAAATATATTCATTGTTTTGCATTATTTAACAAAAAATATGGTTGAATACATTTTCAATAAATTTAACAGTTCATACATTTTATGTGTGGCTTAAAAATTAAGACTGCATTGATTTTTGTCTCGAGTCTCTAGAAATTTATAGATTGTCATTCGGAGACATTACTTTTTATAGATGTAAGATATTTATAAATTTTATTGCTTTATGAAAAGTTTTGAAATTTACAATTATTAAAATTATTAACCTAAATATATTGTATAAAATGTTTGTTTAAGTATTTATTTTTTTTATTTTTATAATTTATTTTTTTTTTAGATCAATGACAGCCAAGACACAATTATTTCGGATCGCCTCCAAGATACTTCATTCCAATATGCATCCGCCGCACCATCAGTCATTTCAGGAAATGCATTCACTACCCCGTCAAAAATCCCCAACTCTATCAACAAATTGAATTTGATACAGTCACACGTGAGTAAAATAAACTTTCTCTATAAAAATAAGTCATTAGAATTTTTTACAAGATAAAAATACCTACACAAGTGCATGTTTATTTGAAAAAAAAAACTAAAAATTAATAATATTTTAAAAATATACTTGCCATTACATTAATATTACAATGTATTTCCCGTAGAAATTTAAAATTTTGTCACTACTATATTAATTTAAAAGACTCAACAATGGAGCAAAATTATGGCTTTCGAATAGTGTTGAAATTGTATTAAAGTTTGTTGTTTACTCATTATATTGTTATTATTTACTGACGGAACATTTCTTCATTAAATTGTGATACGAGTAACGAAATTATTTTGTCTTTAAGAAATATATAAGATTTTATTCCTTTACAGTTGGTGTTGCGGATATTTAATTTACCTATATACTCAATAACGTATTATATTATACAATTATTCTACGACTTATAACTTATTTCTCAAACGGAATATCACTCCTTTCTATGGCAACAATATAAAGTAGAAATTCTAATTGTATTTGTCAAATAAACACAATAATATGTCATTGTAATAAAATAATGTTTACACTATAAAATGTACGATTATAAGTATGTATTAAGATATCATACTTAAATTAAATTATTAAAAATAACTTTTATTTTCGACAATACGCGATGCAGAAAGACTAAGGGTATTAAATTTATGCTTTAAAAAATCGTTTATGGTAGTGAAAGTTATCCAAAACTTTTCATGCAGTATACGCATTCATTAAAATAATTTATAAATTATTATATTTTGAATGTGTATAAAAACAGAGAACGGTCATTTTTATTTTTATAAAAAATGTTGGGAAAATAACTTAGACGATTACCTCAAACATATATTTTTTATAGGTACAATGAAAAAATTAAAAATAACGTCTAAGTAATTATTATATACTAAATCAAAATGTACCTTTTTAAAAAATCAACAAAAACAATATTATAATGTTACATAATAATATACTTAATTGGTAACTTTGAAAAAGTATAGGATATACCCAAGACGGTTATATAATAATATATTATGCTAAAGAGTTGTAACTTGTAAGTTATAATCATATAAGTTTCAAAATTGCATACTAAAAGCGCCGTGATATGGTATTTATATATTTACATATTTTATATTTGTATGTTTTCTTAACGTGAAACTAATATGCCTATTTATTTAAAGATTAATTACATTGCATATTCTAACATGGTATGTTTATAAAACAAATTATTTCAAAACAATTTTCCCTATTCGACATAAATATAAATTTATTTTTTCGTTATAATCATTTTCCAATTCCAACAATATAAACTCAATAACATTAATTTTATGCTCATTTAATCTACAAACAGCTTAACTTAGTTCAGAACTGCATTACATAAATAAATGGTTTACTGCGCACATTATAATCGAAAAAAGCACTTTCATCATGTTCTAGCAAAACCAAATCAATTATTTTATAAATCTATAAATTCATAATATTATGATAAAACGTGTATAATGTTGGTACTTCAATTTTTCCGTTTAAATTATAACAAGATTTTAACATCAAAGGTAAAATAGTTTATATTACATTTTGAATATTTTGAACATTATTATTATATACTCTTATAATGGGCAAAACAATGATTTAAAAAAAAAAAAATGTAAAACTTTTAAAAGCATAAAAAAATATTAAAGAATTGATCAATACCATCTATTATAATAATTCGAATTATCGTTTTGTAATATTACTTTAAAATTATTTTGCTTAAAGATATATCACTAAAACTGAGGATAAACTATATTATGCTTTCGAGTTTATAAAATTTAATATTAAAGTAATTACATTTAAATATGTCATTATTCCACTTTATCCACTTTAGTGAAGAAATAAATTCTACAATTAAAATAATATGAACAATTAATATGTTTTAATCAAATTTTGGTAGAAATAGAAAGTATTTTAGATAAGGCAATGGTTAGTAAACATTTATTTATCTATTCTATTTAGTCTATGTTTTTTTTTTTATAAACTTATAGGTCGTTTAAAAAACAGTTAAGTCATCATTTTATATTAAATAAAAATTATAGTAATTCATTTATATTTTAAATAATTGTTATTTTCTGTTAATGCATTATTAATTTAGGGTTTTAAAATTTCATGAAATGTTCATGAAATATTTCATTTCAATGAAAAATAAAATATGAATTACTATATCTTAAAGTTTATAATCTCGTCAACTTGCAAGTGAAAATTTTTTAAAGTTGGTTTATTGTATGAAATAAAAATAATATATTAGATAAATAATAATAATAAATTAATAATACAAGTGATAAATTCTAGGGCTAGGAAGTTGTTGAAATTCACCTTTTTTTCAGACTATTTGAGTTATTACTTAGCGAGCTAAAAAATTATTCCCTGACACTACAAAAAAAATATCAAAAATGTATAGTGCATATTTTTGTACATTCACTATCAATATTTTCTGTGTATAATCAATATATTATTTTTAACCAACTATAACCGAACACGTTTAAAAGAAGAAAAAAGAGTGAAATTTTCAATTTTGAAATATTTCAAATTTAGAACCCTTATTATTATCATTATTATTTCATATGGTAAGTTATTACATGCAAATGTGGTTGTATCATTACTCTATATTATATCAATTCAATTATGATTTGCTTTTGCTCACCACCCTAAATATTTGTGCAATAGTAATAATATAGCCCTATAAATTATATTAAAATAACTTAACTAAATTCAAATTAATAATATATCATTAATTTAGGGCTCGGAGCTTGATCCATTTGCATCTTTTTTTTTAATGCTCACATTTGAGGATCGTCTTTACAGAAATTTAATTTATGAAGTATAAAATTTAATAGTAAAATTGTTATTTTTCATTTTTAGTATTTTTGTGAATTTTATTAATTTTTGTACTTTTTTTTACATATTTACATTTTTTTTTTTTTTTGAAAGTTATGTACATTTTATTGCAACACATTCAGTTACTATTAGTTAGTCGATTACCAGATGCTATCTAGGTCTGGTGTACACGTGTGTTAAAATGTAATTAATAATAATTATGATTTATTATAAATGAATCGTATTAACTGTACATTTTTAAAAATGTAAATCATTGTAACATATTTTTGTGGTCATTTTTTGTTGTTTATTAGTATTTTTAACATTTTTTTTATGTTTGCATTTTTTAAAAATCTTTAGGTCATCAAGTTTAGTGTCCTAATCATTAGGTATATTATTGTTACATAAAAACCACTGATATCCTCCACTTAATATTTATTACAGTTTGTAATGAAGTATTATGTATAAATGTATTTAAATTTCATACCAATTTATAAGTTTTTGGTAATTTTACAATTACTTAATCAGTTTATTTACGTATACTTAAATTCCAACCGACACGATAAAACATTTTCATACTAACTACTATTGTTCACGCTGTGAAACATAGCAGCTAAATACACTGTGTAACGTAACCCCATCATCGATTGTAAATACTACATGATATAATAAATAGTATTAATAAAAAACCTCAATAACTTACTAATATTAGTTCAAACTCATATAACATCTTAAAAATAACGAAATATCTTCCTGAGTGTTTAACAATTTCTGATAGGTTAAATGCATAGATCTTAAAATATGCCGATGGGCGTTACACATACATGGTACATTGGAGGTATTGATATGGAATATATATTGCCATTTAATTTAACGATGTGTCTTATATTTAAGCAGAATTTCATGATAAAACGTTTTGAACAAAACTATACGAATATGATAACAAATTATCTAAATGTATAGTATATCTATTAAACACCTAGTTTACAGTGTATTTTATATAATATGTATATAATGATTTTTAGTAAAAATAGAAATGAAAAATATAATTTTCTTTTAAGGTATAACACTATAACAAATATAATTTATTAATGAAAACAACGCTTTATCTAAAGCCCCGGTTTATAAATCATTAATATATATTCCCCATCCCTCTATCCACAAACAATAGTGAATTCTCAATTAAATTGTTCATAAATACACCGTTTAGGCAAATAGGAAAATAAAATAAAATATAATTTTACTAACAACCTTAAAATATAGTTGAATTATTATTTCGTGTCATTTTTGTATAATCGTACTATTTTATTTGTATTTATCATAATATTAACACCACGAAAGTATGTTAATAATTATAAAATTATTACTGATCATTGAGTGTTCAAAATTAATTAAAAGCAATATCAATTTTAATTTTTAGTTCTGTATATGTATTATAAAAAAAAATATTATATCAATTTACAATGCGTTATAGATTAAAAATAAATATTTTCCCTTAAATCTTGACTTATTTAATTTTATCAGACGTTCCAGGACTTATGACTACCTAACTACATGTCTTTAGACAATTTAATAAAATAAGTAAGCAGCGGATTAAATAGGTAGAGAATTATAATAAATGCACAAAAATCGTTAAATGTGAAGGTACCCTTTATACTTTGGAATAACGTTTAATCCTTACAGATGTAAAAAACACATTCGTATATGACAAAAATAAAATAATCATCTAGACATCATCATGAATGAAGTAAAATTTAAATAACAAGGGAACCTGCACCAACAAAAGGTAAAATACTCATTATGTACTTACCTATTATAAGATCCGTATAATTATAGGCATAATATAGTGTCAACCCAAATTTTTTTTTTATGAATTCGTCAAATTTTAATTTAATATTAAATAAATCTCTGCAGAACTTATTTGAACGTGAAACGTTGTAAAATGTGGTGCCATGCCAAACCATCTAAGTCAAGACTTTCGAATCTATTGCTTACACATTTATTACGTACGATAACGATGCCTTATTGCTACATAGAAATCATAAGATAAAAACGAACAGACATTGGTGATCAAATATTATTCTTTAAACGTAAGATATTCATAAATTAAAAATTATTAGGTATTTCGATCTATTTATAATAAAAAGAAATTAATCATTTCTATTTTTTTATTTGTTTCAAAAAATATTTACAAACATATAGTATGTAATATTTCAAAAAATAAAATTTCATAAAATAAAGCATAAAAAATTGATATTTTAACTTTTAAGTTCACGTTTTTCATAATAAAATAACAAAAAATAAACGATGTAAAAAAATGTAATTTTACGTTAAAAAAAACGTTTATCGTAGCTGTATTATCTGACTTTGCTTGAGTTAAAATTAATCTATCTTTCAATAATTTTCCGTCTTTCTTCGGTTAAAATAAATAATACAAATACAATTACAATTATAAGTTGTATGATTTCCTACTTCTTTATTCTGTATTTATTTTTGATATAAACACAAAAAATTAACAATAAATATAATTCAGCAAATGTTTAAAAACCGACATAATCCATTTAACAATAATGGATTGAGATTGTTTGTCCTTATATCTACGTTTAAAAAAAATATGTACAGAATTAAAATAGTAAATCATATAATTATTAATCGTTGTAATTTATTGTGTTCATAAGTATTTTTAAGTATTTCAAAATAGGATTTGTATTTTTTTTTCAAATATTTGTAAAAAAAAAAATTAATTTACTATATTTCTACTAATTATAACAATATAATCATAATCTGTATAATTTTAATCTGTATCCAATGACAATCATTTAAATAAACAAAAAAATATTTGGTTTTCATGAACCTAAAGTACATTCTCCCTAATAAGCTATCCTATGTAACCTGTATGGATTAAACAAAATAAGCTATTCTAATAAGCTACCTTCTTAGGTCAATAAATGTATTGATATCATTTTTATTGAAAACGGTCTAGTGGTTTTTGAGTCTATAGAAAACAAAATATATAAACAATTATATATAAATATTTATATGTTGTGTATAGTACACTATAGCAATTGTTTTATTCCAAAAAATAAATTTACTAAGTACAATTTGACAGTTAGAAATTTATAATGATACAAATTAGCGACAATTTTTTTAAAATCACTTTTAATTTATTTTCATGAATATAATTTTTTTTAAATATGCATGTTTATCATACAAATTATTGATTTTGTTTAATGTATAAATATCTATATTCAAAAGTCTACAAATTAACAATTAACGGATAGGTTAAAAACAATTAAATATTCTGCTGTAACACATTTTTTTTTTTTTAGTAATAGTTTTCATAGCAACGTAGTCTATTAAAAAGGTTTCTTGATAGTGTTTCCACGAAATTGAGTGCATATATGCATGTTATTTTGTTAACAGTAGCGATACAAAAACATTATTTTAATGTTCAAAAACATAATATACATTAAATTAACCGTCACACATATAGTATATGCATCTACTTCAATGCAAATAAAATCTACACTCATTTTTATAAAACCTATACATTCGTGTTTTTTTTACAATAATCGTTTAATATAATTTAATGTTAAAAAAAAAATAAAATCTCCGAAACACCTCAATAATAAATAGTGAAAAACCCTCTTTCCTTTGGTGCACGTCATTCGTTACCAACTTCGTTTGCTTTGTTATTTAAATAATAAATTATACTAAAGTGAAACTCCCTAAAATTTAAACTATAACTATACATTCCTACAAAGCTTAAACATATGCGACCAGCTTTATTTGATCATATTGCATTTATAATTTTTCTAATATTATACTTTATGATATTTTTAGATATTGGTTTTATTTTGTTATTATTGTTGTATGCATTTGTCACAAAGTTTTGAAGCAGTTAAAATTCTTCAATCGTTTATTTTGACAATTTTATTATAAATAAATGTATAAACGAAAATGTTTTAGCTAAAATATAAAAAAATAATACTTATGATTATAGAATATTTAATAGAAATAAATGTTTGTTTCTTTTTCTTTAACCAATCTTATAGGTCATAAATTCAATAAGTGAGGAAAAATAATATTATATTTATTAGAATGAATAAAAAAAAACTGTGAAGTGTACGAGTATACGGCCCTCAGTATATAAATATAAATTTCGAATGCGGTCCGCAAGTTTGAAAAGGTTGCAGGACACACCTGTTGTAGATTATAATATTTTAAATATATTGGCTTATTTTAAACTACTTTTCCTATAAATTTATCCACAGTTCACACTATTCTACAGTATATTGATATTTATTCATTAACTAATAACAATAATATAATATTATATGCAACGTCTTTGGAAAGATTAATCTGCCAAATTACTTATTACAATATCATTGATCAAACTAGATAACTAGAAATAAAGGACAACGATTATTATTACTATCAAATTAAATGTTGGATATCTATTTCAGAGTACAACATATTGACAAGGTACACTAGAAATCACTAGATATCTAAACGACTTTTCTGGTTTTTCAAATTTCAACGAAATATTTCATCATGAGAGTTTATTTTTTCATTTATTTTATATTATTTAAAATTAATATAGTTTCAGCATTTCTTTTTTAAATATTTCTTATAGTAAGTATCATAATAAGTATTAATTATTTTTTTTACTCAAATGACCAGTGATTTTGTGTTTGTTTGTGCTCCGCTCGATTATTGTTTTTAATTAGCTTTGGTTTATGACATTTTGGTTTATTATATATGTATATATAATATTGTAATATTGTTTATTGTTAATATTATGTTAAAAAAATTCAATATTTTAGATTCTTTCCTCAATTTATAAAATAGAATATTATGGATATGACATTATTCTCATCAGTAATTAATTGAAACTGTGACCAAAAAGCATTTAAAATACGTCAAAATATCATACAAATGGTTGTTCGATAACCAACCATTGAAAAAATAGCATATTTCTAAAGATCGAAAAAACTAAAATAATTAATTTTCTTAATGTATTAAATCTTTATTTTTAGTATTTTTTAAAAGTAGTTTATCGACAATTCATTAAATAATACGAATTCGATTTTCAATAAAAGGTTATATAATATATTTCCTGTCTTTTATTATGTGTACCTACACATTTTAAAGATTGGAGTTCTAATAAACGGATAAAATACGTGAATAATGTATTTTAACAATAGCTTATTGTACATTTCTTAAGCATAGTAAATAATGTTTAATAATGTTGGCTTGTAACATACATTTATTTTCAAATTCAATATATTCAATTTAGATTTGGATTTGAATTTCCAAATCAATAAGAACAAGTCCAGATTAAGAGGGGCAAGGGAATCAAGGTCACGGAGTCCATTAATTTTGAGGGCCCATCTTTATCTCCAAAACATATATTTTTTAACGAGTTTAAAATAGTTTATAAAATTATTTTAGTGGTTATAAGAGATAATTAATAGTTATAAAATAAAAATTCTCTTAATTTTATATCACAAAAAATTAAGAATCGATATTTATTAAATTTATATCTTATAATTAATAACGTAGTAATATTGATATTAGGTATTTTTGATATATTCGCATGAGGTACCCATATATTATAGGTAATAGGTAATAGTGGTAATACGATCATAATAAAATTATTTTACAAAAAACCATTGCAAGAAGTATTCCCAAATATTTTAATTGCGCTTATATTATATGTAACTACCCCAGTGACCAATTGTCCGGCCGAAAGAGCATTTTTCAAGTTAACAAGAATAAAATATAAACATAGAACAAGTCAGCCTCAAGAAAATTTAACATCATTAACGATATTGTACTCAGAAAATGATATTTTGCAATGGATTGATTTCAATGAAACTATACAACAATTTGAAAAATAAAAAACAACGAAAAAAATTTAAGTTTTAATTCATTAGTTACAAATACAGCGTTTTTTTAAATGAATACATAATATATATTTAATAAATTATTACATTATTTTTAATTTATATAGCTTTGTATATATTTTTATTGTATTGTACAAAATTATACAATAATATACTATACATACAGTCTTTAAAATGAAGTGGTATCATTATTTTGAAATTAAAATTTTAAGGGGGCCCACTAAATTTACAGTGTCCCCGTGGCCCAATCGATCCTTAATTTGGACTTGAATAAGAATTAACAAATTAATATTAATTTTAAAAATATTGAATATTCAATTTGTAAAATGTTTAATCTATTAAAAATCTTATTATATTAAAATAAATATATTTTAATAATACGAGTACAATGTGTTACTATGTATACATTTTATCATCTCTGCAAGTCATCGAAGAATAATTATTATTATACCTTTTTGTCTCATCAAAGTGAATTCTACGAAATAAGCTGATTAAAATATATCGTTATCAATAATAAACATGAATGTTTATTTTTAGTTTTAATAAATGTTTGTTATTATTATTTTGCTTATATTTATACCTACCGAACTATATAAATAAATACAAATAAATTATATAAATAATTTCAACATACATATATAACAAATATAATATATTCATACAGTAACACATTTATATTATAACACAAGAGCGAATTTATAGGGGGCTATTGGGGCATCAGCCCCCCCCCCCGAAATTCAGGAAATATTTATTAAGTCTGTTTATTATGTCCTATCATATGTAAATTGTAGAAGTTCAATATAATTAAAAATACCTCAGTCCCTCTCAAAAATATTTCTAAATACGCCCCTGTTAAAAAAATATTAAACAAATATTAATTTTAAATAATAATTAAAAAATAAAGTGTAAGAACATTGAGTTAAAATTGAATAATATGTAAACAGTTTAAAAATACTTATTGACTAAATAATAGTTTTAAATTATTAATACTTATTATTAACTAAAAATGATTAGGCCTCTACAAAAATAATTAAAAACAAAAAAAAATGCTGTAAAACGTATTCATACGTACTAAGTTTAATCAATTATTTACTATTGTGTATACAACAAAAAGTTGTAGGCACGAAATACATTTAAATTAATAAATATAATAAATTTAATTGTTGTAGAAAACAACTAAATCTAGATTCTAGATCTAGCTTATTTCACATTGATAAATCCGAAAAAGCGTACTAATATATATTATGATTATTTATGACTTTATGAGGTTAATATTTTCCTGGTTTTTGCGCGTTACTTAATGCTACTTAATTGAAATGTTAACAAAATCGAATAATATTAAATTTCCTGTTAGTTAAATACGTTTAAACATAAACAACTATAATTAAATTGATGAATTGATGTTCCTATAAAATGGTTATTGTGTAACAGATATTCTCCTGTAACCTAAATGAACAATAAAGTTGAAGTAGGAAATTATTATACACATGTTAAACAATTATAAAACTAATAGTATTTTGCGTGATATTATTTATAAAAGTTAGAATAAAAAACAAAATATTATCGTTAAATATTACATTTTTTTATTGTATGCCAACTATGCAATTATTATGTGTTTATAATGGAACTGATACACTTTTCACTTAACAAGTTTTTATAGCAGAAAGACACCGTTTCATGAGGTATTCAATACGTACTATTCATACAATTCAAATAATTATGTTATTATTATTATTATTATTCAAATTATATAAGTAAACAATTCAGATTTCAAATATATTGTATAGTATTATTACTCGTATCATGATATTTTAATTATTTTATGTACACTTATAAGCTATACGTTTTCACGTTAATGATATGAAGTAAAATATAATATAGTCGCTTATATCAAATATAACTATAAACTTGTTTTGAAATAGTTTTTGAATCCTTCTTTTTAATATTTAAATTTAAATGTTTAGTTGAAATATCTGATTTTGACATCAGACTTCAAAAAGAAAGTCAATTTTATTACGTTATTTAAAGTAAAATAAGTATAACATATAATGTAAGTGAAACTAAATTGAAATAAAGTATCCTGATAAGTTTTTCGATAGTGCAAATGTATGATTTGTAATAATATCATGGAAAGTGGATAAGGATATAATTTTTTATTATTTTTATATACATATATCATATCAAACTCATATTTTTTTTTAAATAGGTAACACAAATTAAACAGTTATAACTTATAACTTATTATGTAGTACAGTAACCCTTTTTTGAATAATGTATTCGTTGATATTATCTAATAATAATCTTGTGTCTCGTAGGTATACATACAATTTAAACTTATAATCTTTTTTTTTTTTTTGTAAATATGCACAAAAATGAATTTCATTTATTTATTTGCAAACGATTTTAAATTCAATTCACTAATATTATTTTAATATAAAATATATAGTTAATTTTACAAAATCTATAATGTTACAAAAAAATTTTAATCCTTACGGGATTTAAACCTTCAAAATTTAATTGCATCTGTAAACTAAAAACAGCTTTATGAATGAATGTAATATAATATTCTCTCAGGACCCTGTAAAAGACAAAATAATGGAATTTCGCAAAATACTTGATCAACCTATATGGCTATATGTGACAGGATTAAAGTCATACCAAAATTGAGGATATAATGCACGTGATTTTATATATACATAAAAGTAAAGAAAATGACCGAATATAAGTGGAAATGGATCCGTTAACATTCATAACGTTTAGCCAAATTACTATAGTCTGCGGTTTTAGATTTTCTTATTCGTATTGTCGAATTATGTGAAGTGTTTCATTATCCATTTCTCCACCCTCCCAATCGCTTACTCAGCCTTTAAAGTTTGAAATGTATTTTCAAATGGTGTAGAATTTTAAATGACTTTACTTATAAACCCTGGGGTGATTACAATAAACCTATGGAAAACACGTAATATTTTTCATTTCTTTCCATTTATTGTTGCTAAAATTCATTATTCTAAATAACATTTTGATATTCAGCGGCTAAGAAATAAATTAATATTTTCTCGATTTTTCTTGTTTATTGATCTAATAAATTACATTTAATATTATATTATAATCTCGATGTGGACATATTACTTTTGAAAAACCAAATTAAATTAAAATCGATTATTTAAAATAACAATATGAAATACATATCATATTATAAATATAATTAACCTATTATATTAAACAAGTGTTTCATATTTTAGTCTTAAATGCAAATATGCGTTTTAAGTTTAAAAAAGTGGAGTTTTCGACTCAAACACTCCCAATATTGCAATAACTATTATACACGTCGGTAAGTATAAAAATAAATAACATGCTCTCAATCTACACCATATCTATGTGTATATAAATGTAAATATAATATAATAAAATCTGTTTTCATATTTGCAATTAATTGTGTACATATACCAAAGTACATATTTTATGTTAATAAAATGTATACATTCATAAACCGTAAATACAATTGCATATTGTATGCATCGTCAACTCAAAAATGTATATCAACGAAGTATAATATTTGATAAAATCTTCTCGTAATACTAAATTATATAGGTATATTATTATGTAGAATAAAACACGAAGGTCATAAGCACCTTTAAAATTGATGGACGTTGGTCAAGTTATAACCCGTCTAATAATGACTCGATTCGTAAAATATATTATTGTATTTATAAATTAAGTCACTATTTTAAACTGTTATTGATTTATTAAATCTCCGAGTTTTAGAGACAACGAGAAATATTAAATTTTATTTTCATTTGTATATCGACGAATATATTATTTATTATGCATTATGAAAGCTATAAATCGCAATTTTGTATTAGTTTGAGTATTGAAGTATTGCACGGAAAATATTGTGTCAACAAAAAAATTATTTTATCGCTCTTTTATCAAACAGAAATTATTAGTATCATTATATTTACGCATTACCACTGGATCCCACTCGTTATCGGATTAGTAATGTAAAAGGTAATATTCTTACCTGCAATAAATCTTCCTCGGTGACATTACATAACAGTACAATTCCAAGAGAAATTGACGACCGTTGTGAAACCAACACAATAAAAGTTGTACAAAAAAATACTCCTGTTTATATTTAACTATGCAAAGTACCAAAGAATCAATATGTCCGTTTTTTAAATGACGAATCAAAATAAAAACCGCCTACGAGTTTTCGTAACGATCACCAAATCATGGGATTTCTTTTACGAAAACTTGAACGCATTTTTAATTGCTCCAGGTGCACGTTTTAAAATGCTCGAGTTTAATGAAATATATTTTATTCCGTAAAATCGACTGTAAACGAAAGTTAGCACCTCATTTTCCGTCTTCGAAACGCTAAAATTTGGCAACGAAATGTGTTATTCGTTTCTCTCGACAAATCTATAAAAGTGCAGTCATGTTAAAATATATATATGCCAATATATTTAAATCGAAGGATGTATTCCACATGACATTTCGAGGAATTCAATAATACACGACAAACCACTCTTGCGAAAATTTTAGAGTAACTGACTAAACTTTGCAGGCTTAAATAAATAAAGATTCACAATGCTTTTTTTCTAATGGTTATGCCGTTGAATGAAAATTGTTTTGGCTGTATTTCCAAAATATTTAGTTACATCGACGCATACTTTGTTTACATTGTTGCACAGCACCACATGTATTATATTTATCATAGCGATCTGCAGTGAATTTTTCAGTAATTCTATCCCTTAGTTTTCATCGAAATTTCTTCAATAATGATGTTTCTCCGTTCTGTAAATCGTGTCTTTTTTTTATCAAATGCATTGTCATCACCGTATTTCTTTGTTGTTTGATTTATGAATATATTATAAAATAAAAAAAAAAATTTAATTTAAAAACAACCATAAGTTGTTCATAAATATTCCAATAATCCATTACCAAAAAAAATTCGTATGGTTTAAACGGGTTTTATTTTTACTTGTAACATCATAGTTTAGCGTGTAAAAAAATGCTATTTCTCGTTTTCAATTCTGTATAATAATGTACCTTATAGGTAAAAAAAAAATAAAAGTCTGTACTTGGCCTTTCAGTATTTCACATGTCTCTTTATTTGAATAGAAAACTAATTACATTACTATGATTTAATTTTTAATACTAAATTATTTTTCATACCTTTTGTATTTTAAGGAGGAAAGAGGAGGTTCAGATCTGTTGAAAAAAACATAACTTATCACTTATATGTACGCTTTTTTAGTTATTTATAATGTACAGAAAAACGTAATGGAAGTATTATACCATAAAATCCCCTTTGAATCGCCCTTGATCTGTTTATAAACTAAACTCAATAATGCAATAATAATATATATATAAATATAAAAAAAAATATATGAAACCTTCTTTATTTAGCTGTTCAAACAACACCAGTTATTAGAATTTTATCTAAAGAACTCGAAAAAATTATTATGAATACAAATATAATATATTATATTAGAACATTTTTGACAAAGGTATATATTATAAAATAATGTCTTTTTAATGTTATTTTTTTTCTCGTGGCTTCTAATAATTAGTTTACAGCGGTTACAGAATTCTGAAAACTTTCTATGACGCATTTGTACATTATAGCTTATAATAAAATCAATCAAAGCACTTAAATTAAATTGTATGGTTACTCTCAATATTTCATTAAAATTTTCTTAAAATGTGTTAAGTGAAAAAATAATATTATATTGATTATTCTCCGACATCACATATTATTAAACTAGATTTCGGGCTTATATAGAAAACTTAAATTTGAAAATACTTCAAAATGTGTCAAATAGTTTAAATGCATAAAATATTCGATTAGTAAAACAATATGATGTTTCAACATTGTATATAGGCATAGCAGGAATCGCTTACGACAACAGAGTAGACTGGATTGAAATTTTGTGACCTCTGTTTTAGAAATATGAACAGTCGCATATGTGTAAAATAATAAAAAATTATTACATCGCATCGAATAAAAAGTAATTTGTAATGTGTTTTTTTTTTTAGTCTTTTTATCCTATCTGTGTACTAAATGAGATTATTCGACTTATAGGTATGCGAATATACGGATTTCTGCAACAGACTATATCTACTCGTTTTATGTTTAATTTAGTTGTGCAATCCTGTGGATGGCTTTTATAACAAATAATTTATAATAATAGTTTTTTTTTTTTGATTCTAAAGACTCTTCATGTAAAGGTAACTGAACACATAATATAAACAACTGTTAGACTTATGTAATTTTATAAACATATAAGTTTGTATCGTATTTTTGCAGCTATTATGGTTATTATAATACAGTATATTATGGTAGTGGTAATATTAATTTTAAAAACTTTATTTCAACAAATAAGTAATTCACGGTCCCCGTGTTATTTCTAATAGAAAACGAATAATGACATATGAGGCAATATCATTTTTAAAACATTATTTATTCAAATATTTTATAGTTGTTTTAATGAAAAAAAAAATAGTCATTCTATCGTTTTATTAACCAACAAAGTTTTTAATTGGATCATTTTTATTTTTATTAAATTGCGAATTCAAATTAATATACTCAAATAAGTATTACAAAGGTTAATTACATACTTAAAAGCATTCTCGCGTGTTTCTCAAATAAATTAAAAATACATACAAATTGTACATATCAAAATGTCTAGATTAATTAAATCACTATATTATATTGATAATAATGTTAATCGATTAATTCTCCAAAACAAATTAACTATATTTTACTACATCACAATTGTGTGCAGTATACACCCTTTTACAATCATAAAATAATTGTTCAATTAACAAACAAAATTTACTAGAACCAGCTGCTACATCACTTTTGAATATTAAAAATGTAAAACAAGTTTGAATGAATATTTTAGTTAATTATAATATGTTTACTATAATTACTATTATTATTTATTATTCCACATTTATCTGACAACATTTTTAATATTTCAATTACATGATTAATATACACGTGTATGAACCTACATTTACATACAATCATGATCATTTCAACTGTTATTTCTCATAATTTAAAAATACAAATTAATTTTGTAAAAATCATGTGGGTTTGTGGTTTTTATGATTTTATTTATTGTATTTATCATTCTTCGTGGATTTATTATGTGTGTGTGTCTTTTTGATTTTTTAAATAAAGTTTTAATTGCATAATGTATAAAGCAGAATATATTACTAAAAATGTTTATGTATAAAATATTGATTTTAAGAAGGATAGTTGTTTCATATAATAAAATGTCTTAAACTATTATCAATAAATCGATAATTTATAGTTCAAATGTGTAGTGAAGTGAACGAATATTTTCGTTTAGTAGTTAGGTACCTCTTGACACTTTAATGTTTTAAATTATATAAATTCTTATTGATAATAGTAGAAATGAAAAAAAAAACACTATAAGTCCAATCGAGTTACTTTGACACTATATAGGTACAAGATAATAAATTACAGTTAAATATTCAAACCAATTTATTGCATAATAACAAGTAGTAGACTTTCTAGTATTAATACGAATGCTACGATCAATCTATAATACCTAAAAACATTTGTAATATAAAATTAAAAAAAAAAAAAATTAGAACCATTTCGTGACACCATAGTTTATTGCGACACGGTTATAATAATTAAGTGCAAATTGTTAAATTAATATAATTAAAGTTAATACAAACAGTCGTTAATACTGTGTAATAAGTGTGTGCAGTGTACTGTATTTTAAGAGTCTCTCGTAATTGTTACCAAACAGATAGACCTCACATCTTCCTTCCTCGCTACAATGCAATAGGTTTAAAGACGTTCTGAACGAACAGTGATGTAGTACATCTGGTTCCGAACCATCAACTATATTGTGTACTTCCCATTAGCTGGCTGTTCTGTGTCCCCGTTGAAGATACGGGATTACTGACAAATAAATTATTCGCTTCTCTTCATTCACGACGACAACTCGGTTATTTGTTTCCTGGCGAATGTCGGGATCAAGTACGACGACGAGTCTCCTACCGTAACGACAATCCGGAACTCAGATATCAACTCACCTATTAAGCTATTTTATGTAATTTGTGTTGTATTTTATTGTATGACGAATGAACGGTAGAAAAGAAATGCGCGTGCACCCAAACCACGCGCCCGGAGAACGAGCCCCGACAATATCTGTCACGGTACATAATATAATATAAAGTATTATAGGACCTAATCACTGCAGGGAAGGAAAATGTTGGTTTTTTCGTTTATAGAGGTATAAATAAAATGTAATGTACATTTTAATATTATATCATTCAATTATTTATAAACCTTTACTTCGAAAAACATAGTGATTTTAAACGACATTTTCTTCAAATCGTTTTTCATTCCATTCATCTATAGTGACTGCTAGTAATTCTTAAAAACAAAAATGCAACTTCGCTGTGACCCAAATGAAATCAAACAAACGAAATATACCGGCGTCATTAGCATGCGCAACAACCGCATACATATGGTAGGTATACGCTGCATTAACAGTAAAAAACCCTAGGTTAATGTATACACTTCCGTTTGAATAATTTTTTACTTGACACAACATGCTGCTGTTATTTATGCTAATAAATTGTCAAATTATTTGTGATAATAATATAATATTCTGTGGTACAGTTATAATAACGTATTGACATAACAACATTAATGCATCGTTTTTTTTTTTTTACATATTATATCTGTTATACGATATTTTTAACCACTTAAAACCATCCTGAATATTGAAATTTCAAAAGTTCGAACATTAAATACTCAATTTAAATCATAATTAAAACTTTTTAAATCGATATTCTAAGATATAATGTTGTTTTTTTCACTACCTAATCGATTCATATACACAGAATCCGTGATAAGGTGTATTGTAGCAATTTCATAATTTATAATATGATTGCATGAAAGATAATTTAGAAATTTAACATTATAATTTTTATGTTTGAGAGTATGATTTTGTTTATTTTATCATTAACCGTTAAACAAAAATTACAAATAGATTTATTTACAAACATAGACATAAAACCAACATGGAATTTAAATGTATCTGTATCGAATTATAATATAATGTCATGCACAATAAATAACATATTCTCAAAATAATATATATAAATTATGATAAATAGCTAATGCCTCGAGGATAGAAGTAGCAGGTTTCGATTATATTATCGTTTTAAATATTATTCGACAAGTGACACATTATATTACCGTAGTATAATGTAAGTGAAAACCACTTAGATGCCCATTTCTTTCAAATTATATTACGTATCTCCCCAATTTCACTGGTAAATATTTGAAGAGACGATGAGGTATTTAGATTATTTTAGTTTCAAAAATCACAAATCATTATATATGTTCTTTCTTAACATATATTATATAAATGGCGAGCTTATTTTTTTTTATACATAGGTTCCTTATTTTTTTTTTTTTTTTTGTTTAAAGTAAACAATAAAAAATTTCATCAAAATCTACGAATAATAATTTAATATTAAAACTTGCTAATTTAATTTGGGGTTATTTAAAACGCTTATAATTAATTTTTAAAAGGTTCACAAAAGGTTCTTTGATGATGATCCATATATTATCCGGAAACTTGTTCAGATTTCTTTAATTCCGAGCTGAAAAAAATATGGTCTGTTGTTCGAATGTCAGTTACAGAAAATATCGATAATTCGTGGTTATAATTATTGCCAAAAAAATATTTTATTGAGTAAGTATTTTATTCAGACACTTTTGGTTGGATATATATAAAACCGTATACCTACAGTTTATAGTACGTCGAGTAAATTTTTTTTTAAATCGTTTAATTAGCATTTAGTATTTTTTTTATATATTTGTCAATTTATTAATGAATAACGGGCAATTGATGAGATTTCACAACAGTCATCGATGCCCCGGGTTATTGAGCACAACTGCTCAATATTAACGTGGAACAAATGTTTGAATTATACCATAATATACCAAAAAATAAATAATTATGTAAATTATTAGCAAATTACGATTTCGTACTATTATTATTGTAATTATGTGTATAATTACATAATATAGCAATCAGTATTTTAGATTGTGAAAGAAGAATGAATTATTTGTTTACCGTGTGATAAGAATGTATCAATATTTATATTATTGTTTAATTGTACTATTACTACTTTTTAAACAGAACAATTATTTTTAAATACTTAATTTTTGAGAACAATCTATATAGTCGACTATATAACAGTAAAAAAATTATTGTATGCATCATTGATATTTTACGATATTTTATTTTGCTTTTACCGCTATAATCTCCCACAGCCCAACCCCACAAAAAAAAAAAATAGTAATAAATAAGCATAAAAATAAAATATCCAGTCAGCTATCTTTTTATAGTACAAAATATTTATTTTCGCAGTACAAATAAATGGGGCAGCTCAAGAAAGGTGCACGAAAGATCCACAGGACCAGACTGGTTCGAGACGAAAATGGCGAACGCAAAGATGGAGAAAAAAAGATCATCAAAGTGTTTTTGGAGCTCATCATTCGTAGTGGACCCAACCACGCATTTTCATTATAAGGTCAGTGATGTTATATTAACCCACGTCTTCTATATTTACGACGGTCTAAGATAATTAGTGTACCGATTTGGTGGTAATGAACACCCTACGTTAAATCTGTTCGTTTGAATTAATTATTCATATCGTCTATAATAACTATTTTTGAATATTTTATACTAGTTATATTCTGCATAATAAAAAGATAAAAAAAAATTGGCATTACTAAATATATGATTCAATTATTAATATTATCGTTTGATATTTTAATATAAAAATTATTATCACGATAAAATATGTAAAGATTCGTGTGTACTCAATTTATAATAAACCGATAATAATATAATAAAATATTTAAAGGAAAAATGAAATGTTACATACAAAATTCTATACAGATCAGGCAAAAATCAAATCTTGCATAATACTGAAAAAGGGAAGTCATTCTGTCATAATATAGTAGGTTCCAATTGCACCTTGTTACTGAGTAGTTCCACTGCAATGGACTTGTTAAATGTTCAATGATAAATCGATGTATGTGAAAAAAGGTTCTGAGCGGAAACCACCGTATGATATTTTACTATAATATATTATATTTTTTATCTCTATTAAAATTATTTTTAGTATAGCGCGGTAAACTGAACTAATTACTTTCAAAAACACATCACATATTATATTAAGTAATAATAATAATAATAATATTTCATAAAATATTGATAATTAATTTTTCGTTTTAATAAGAATACAATTTTGTAAACATTTAAACTTGAAAATGTGCACATGTATTTTAAATATTTTTAAAATTATGTAAAAACAACTTATGAGGAACTTTTTATTCAATTTTAAATCGTTAGATTTTAAAATTAAATTGAGTTGTTGGATGGCATTACCTACTACAAAATGCTTTCACAATTATTTTATTCCCGTTACTCATTTATATGGAAACGAAATTGCTTACTGTACTTTTTTTATGAATTCATTGTAATTATTCGTCTTTTTAATAAACATAAACTTTTATGAATTCTCAATTGTAAAATAATTTGCATATTTTTCTAATTTTCCTGATTTTGACAAATTTTGAACTTAAAACAGTTATAAAAGAAATTATGCTAAAGTAACAGTTTTTGATATTTTTAAATCACTACAAGCCTAAAATGTATAAAGAATCTCGTTGGTTAAATGAATTTAATTTGTTATCAATATTATCATATTAGTTTAGGCTAAAATTGTGAAGACCAATCTAAACGTTCGAAAATATAATTATATAGGTATGGTGGTACGATCGCAGTACGTATGTGATCGCAGTATATGGGATGGCTGCTGTTAAGTTGAATAAATATCGGATAAAAATTAAAAATAGTTAATCTGGTTTTGAGAAAATTCCCTAAATAATGGAAATATTTAGGTGTGTAGTAAAAGTCACCAATTGTAAAAATCGAGAAAAATAAAAACATTTAAAAGAAGGAGGGTTTTAACTATAATAGTAAGGTGCGAGCTTATTTATTTTTTAATTATGTATAATTTATACACAAAGTAAAAAGATTTCCACTCATTAAAATGTATTGTTATTATTACTAAGCTTTCTAAACAAGTTACTCAAACATTACAAAGTATTATAATATAAATTATAAAATTTACAATACTTGTTAAAGACAAAACAACACACCAACACACAACATGAATTAAAAACTGGAGTAACTCGTATAGTATAGATCACTATAAACGTATATGTTAAATTTAAATTATAATATAAGAAAAATAGAACGTGTCGTTCTCTGTTTTTTAAGACATTTTATAATATATTTATAACAATTAATAAAAAATACAAATGAAACTATATTTTTTACAATTAAATTGGATATGTTATATTATTATTATACATTTATACAATAAGTCAATAACCGACGCACCATGATATAATTTTGTGAATAGTTTTATGATATAAATTAATCTTAAAATGTTAACGATTTCATAGATTAGAAAAAAATATCATACGTAGTTAATGGCCAAGATTTTTGCGATTAATATTTTGAAATTTAAACTAAGTACAAAAATGGGTAGAAAAAATCTTCATTTAATTATAATATATATTTATGCATAAAAAATTAAGTCAAATGCTCATACATACATTTTTTTTTTACTTTTTTAATAATTTACATTAACAATAAAAATTATGTCTCTCAGTTTATTCATTTTCGAATTACAATAGCAACAATAAAACGAATAAATCTTGTGAAAATCTGGTCATACGTAAATATTTCTGTTATCTACTGTTTTTATTTGTTTTTACAGTTATTAAAAAAATTATATTACAATAATAGGAAATATTATGTATTTTTGGTATTTTAACCCAGTACCAATTAAATAAAATCGTCTACCAGAAATTACTCTCAAAGTTGAAGATTGAATCACATTTTTTACTCCAAAAAGTGTTGGCAGCATAAAAAAAAGCACATAATTCTAAAACATTACAACAAATAAATTCGACCAGTATATAATGAGAATTTAAAAGTATAATAAAATTATATATTTTAAATATAAATACGCAATCAATTGTTTTTGTTTAATACACTGATATTCGTAAATTGTATAGGTACCTACTTATTTGCATAATATAATTCATTTCTCATTGTAATTTTTTGTACTTATCTCAAACCATCTTATTTATTTTGTGAAATGAAAGTACCATAATAAAAATACTAAAATGACTTTTATTAAAAAAAAAAAAATATTTAACAATGAATTTTGTCAAGTATTAGAGATTCTATGTATTTTCAAAAGTAAATTAAATAGCCGAAAATGTGATTGTGTTTTTTTAATATGTAAACAATAACGTTTCGATGTAGTTATACACTCTTAAACCGAATAGTTTTTTTAAAAAACTATCATAATATAAATATACTAAAATTTATACAAAGTCTTAGTACCTATTTTATGTTTTTAATTTTTTTTCAGCGATAGTTTTTAAAATTTTAACAGTATATTGTGTATGAACACAACTGGCATTTGGGTCTTTTAGAAGTTCGTGCATTACGTTATTATGATTTATTTACTTTAAACTCAGTAATTAGTGTATAACAAATGTTTTGTGTCATGATTAATATATAATAACAGCATATGCTGCTATTATAACATATTATTACCTATGCTGTGTACGCGTGTAATAAACATCATATGAAATATTAAAAAAAAAAAATATTAATTTCTGATAGGTTATGTTATATGTTATGAATCGTGTAAACGACATTCAATTAATTAATGATATTTTTCGAGTCATCCGTAACTTGATAGTTGATACTGTCGTAAAAATAATAACTAAAAGTGGCAAGTATCGACTTGAACACAACACTTCAAATTAAAGTCGACTTTATTATTGCACCTATTGGGTGCCACCCAACATAGACTAACAAGAAAAAAATTATAAAATAAATGCGTTGAAACTTTGAAAGTATCATCTGTGTGACATTACTTATCACACCGTTTTTCTCACTCGACAAAATATTATCTGTTAAACACACATGCCTAATATCATATTAACTGCATAAAGTATATATATATATATATATATATACACGAACGCGTCATGGCGTTTGATGAGATATTATAAATTATGTTATACAATTATCTACAGTGGCCAATGATATATATCGTATAAATCATGACACAGCATATTGCATAAAATATACGCTATAAACTAAAATAATATTATGTATTGTATTAGACAATACTGGGCCATAAACAATGGTAAACGGGAAGGAAGAAAAATAGTGAAAACTGTATCATGTTATATTATTATTATATTAAAATGTTATATCATATTATGAATTAATATCCTAAAAACCAACTCATTACTAGCGGAAATGCAAAGAAATGTATAATTAATGATTATTAAAATATTATTCTGAAAAGCAAGTAAATATAATATACGCAAATGCATTTATATATCAATACAAATTAGTATGTCGAAATAGTATAGGTAAACGAATCGCAAACATATTTCATAGATATCAAAAACGGCAAGACAAAGTAAATATGAAATTTAAATAATTGCTAGAGATTTTTGTCAAATTTTAATACCGCGAGTTTAAACCAAATATGATGATGAATATAAAATTCTTTCATGTTTTTATTGTCCTTGTAGTGGATACAAATATTTTGTTGCCAAAAACATGTTATTGATCACAAATGGGTACACAGTAGGATATGTGAATGACCTTTTTCATCTGCAAAAATAAATAACGTCGCCCACCAATCAAACATACATTTGTGCCTCATCAACAAAAGCAATAAAACATTAAATTATACCGCAGTACCGCACTAAGTGAAAATTTTCCTCGTACATAAAGTATTTAAAATGAACCTATTAATATTCATTTGACATTTTAATAAATAATTTTATTTGTTATTTCAACTACTGAAATATAATTAATAAACATTTAATGTTATTCAATTTATGTTTGTGGTTATTTATGTTACATAATATTATGGCATAGTTAGTTAGTAAAACATCATGCATTTTAATTAATTCCGGTAAAGATGGATAGGTGCCTATATTAATTAAACAGTCCAATACCAAGTGTCTAGACTTTTACTTATTCAAAAACTTCTATACTTTTATTTTTGCGAAAATATTTAATGTGATCAACGATAAGAATGTGATACGGCCTTCTTGCAAATATTTTATTTTTATTTAAATAAAAATAGGTCAAGTTAACCTCTGACAGTAATGCTGATATTAAATAACTAAAACAAAATAATAATCGAGGTATAATAAAATGCGTGATAACATTTTAATTTGATTTCTAAAAAACGAATATAATTTACGAATACGAAGAAAGCTTTAAGTCATACAACACCGAGTCTATGTTGAATTTTTAATTTTTTTAATTTTTTACGACTTTACTATACTATCTGGAATACGTCAATTTAGTATTATATTTGCATAAGCATAAAAATTCATGTAGAATTAATTGATTTTTAATCGACCCCCGTCCAATATCGTGTGGATAATTAATTATGTACCACGCGCGCAACCAATTTTTATATTTCAACCACGTACTTAAAGCGAACACACATATTCTACTAAAAATATTTTTTTGAAAAAAAAGTGTTTTTGAATAGTCAAATCAAAAGTAATAATTTCGTCAGACATTATATTATACAATATTGCTGGAGTAACATTAGATTTTTAGTCAAATAGCAAGAAAAATTATAAATTGTATTTTTAACAATCATAATAATATATTTTTAATATAATCTACTAATACATATTTTATTAAGTGATTGTGACATAGTAATTGAAGAAATATAATTTTTCTTTAATTTCATTATTGAAAACTATTAATTGTAGTATGTCGTTATAAATTACTAATTTAACTGTTATAGTACTTGCATTTCTAGATACATCTATTAATATTATTTAATCGAATATAATATTGTATTTTCATTAATTAAACTAGATTATAATAAAATTATGTAAATGTTAAATAAAAATATACAATTTGTGTAAAAAGTGTACACTATTTTTTTCATAATTTTTATTTATTTAAAATATTTTAATCAAATATTAAACGTAATAAAAGCTACCCAATAACCTTGTAATTGATGTTCAACCCAAAAATTAAATAATATATAGGTATAATAAAAATGAATTTTATTACAAATTTTTAATAAAAATAAAATAAAATATTTAAATGATAATTAAAATAAGTTTAATAAGCCACTTTTAAATTCTTAATTAAAAAAAAAAAAAATAGTGACCAAAAAAGTATTAATATCTATCTTTATTATTAAATAAATAAACTGTTTATGTACAAATAATAGAAAGTATTCAATTTTGAAGGGCTTGTTAATGAGTTTTATATCACCCAACAGTGTATTATTATGTAGGAGTTCAAACTGCAGATTCTATATCCCTTTATAAATTAATTATGAAATTGAATATTAAGTTGCATCAAATAATATTGTACATACGATTTATAAGTGTCCAAAGAAATTGTTTAAAGTTGTGGAGCTTATATAAATACATTCATTAATAATTTACATAACATACACAATTTTTCAAAAAAAAAAAAAAAATAATGATTTATATTTGTTTTTTATTCAAAGTAATTTACATACTATTATAACATGGTTTATTTGCATTGTATTCGTAAAATATATTATTTTTAACTGTAGTCAATGTTTTAAGGTATTTTCATTGTTGTTCGTTTAATGTTTATACAATATAATATTATGATATTATGTGCACTAACCTACATACTAGATGAAAATTACTTATAAAATTTAAAATATTGATACAATTTTTATTGAGATATTACTTGAGTTGAGTTGTATTCAACAATTTGATATCAATAAGGGTTATTCATATGAAGTATAATAAAAGATAATAGTATACAGAAAAATCGTTAAAACTACAGTATTATTAAACACTGCAATTGATAAATTGCTTATAAAGTTATAATGTTTAGTACTTTAGTTGCCTTATACATACTCGTTTAACATTCACCACATACTCATCAATAATATTTTCAGTCAATACCAACTCAATGCTTTTTCTGTTTCTTTTTTTTTAATCTGAAAATGTAATCACAAAAATGCTTCAACAGTATTATGCAGGTTTGCGCGTTAAACGCCTAAACGATTTGAGTAAATTAAAACTGTAACCTACTTTGGCAATTGCGTATGTTGCCGGGTCATTAAAATACATTGGCATGTGCGAAGCGGGTAATAGTTTCATAAAATGCGTGCGGGGGCCACACAATTTTACAATCGACGGCCGATGCATGTTAAAAACGGCAATGAAAATATACGATGGTAAATTTAAGATGAATAACGGCACGAGTACGTTAAACACACATTTAATTCACACGTATAATATGTACCTAAACGGTACACCGTGAAAACGATCAGTTACAATAATAACTCTGAAAATGTTCGCCGGCATATTTTCCTACATTCGTGTTACATTAAATTACCTTCATAGAAACGTTTGTGGGGTTTATGAATGCATTCATTCGATAATTCATGGAATATTTATTTAAACCGTTTTTAACATTGGTGCAGGACTGCGGGGTATCCAATTTAATCCGTACAAAATAATACTAAAAACAAAATCGTTATAAATGTGTTTTTAAAAACAAAAACAGTTATTTGGAAATCTATTATATCTTTTCAAAAAGTTGTAGGGAACTGAAAAAAAAATTAATTACTTTAAGCTTAGTTTTGGATTAGAAAAATCAAAAAAATAAAATTGATTTGGCTTAGTATTTAAATTACTTTCATCATACGGTGAACAAATATTTTTTAAAAATATAAGAGTTTTTTTGACGAGCAAATATATAGATACCTATTTTGTGGAATAAACTTTTGTCGTTTTCGTATAAGTACGTGTGAGCAATTGAATAGTTAATAATTATTACAATAACTAATTTTGTCTGTTATAAATATTATAACTTAACCTAATAGATAATTCTGATTATGACAATAACCGTTATATTCATTGTAGTAATTTCCTGAAAAGCGCAATCTTTATATCGAAACTTCATTGAGTTGTTATGTTAGGTTAAATTAAGTTTCAGTTCAATTACTTTTTCTTGGTATTGTTTTCGGTCAACAATAACACAATTAAGTTAGCTAAAAGTGTTTACTGGGTGTCGTGGAATCGTCACTTCGCATTTGAAGTATGATTTAATAGATAGTTGCTTTTATTTTTCATTTATGAACTTTAAAATATGTAATTTCAAACTTTGTTTTTACAATTTTGACTATAATTTACTGTATAGTTCATCAAACATTAATTCGTGAGAATTTTAATCGTTCACCTCAAATTATAGAAATTGCTATGGCGATTGTGGTTATACAAAAAGTTCTTAAATGTTATAATTTTTTAGATACCTATTTACATATTTTAAAATCAACCTAAAATTAATTCCGGATTTAGACATTTTACGTCTCAGTGCCAATATTTTTTCCACCTTTAAGAATATAAATATTTCAAAGTGCATAGTATAAATGGTTATTGACTGCCAAGCCAGATAACTAATAAAATACATTATTTTACAAAACAACAATATTGGTTTATTCCAGTGATTTATAATAATAAATAAAGATATAAACCATTAAAATATATACTTCTGTAACCGATAGGTAGTATATTTAATACTGTGACATTTTAAGTACTTTTAAAAAACTTAAGCAGGTGCCCTTTTTGGCCCATTTAATCCGTCTTTGTCTATCATTATAACAAAAAATTATAAATAATTTTGTCAATAGTTAGTACTGTATAGTAATGCTTTCATACAAAAATATCACAATGTTTATATTTAGCTGTACATTCTACTATGCTATGAATTAAATAAACTTGTAATTTTTATGATTGAACGCAAAACGAATTTCTTTATTGAATATAATATACTATTAATAACTTTTTAATTGAATAAACTTGTATCTTTAAGATATTTATCTATTTGTGTTTAATGCATTCAGACAGAAAATTACACAGCAGTATCACTTTAAACTTTAAATTCGATAAAATATTGATGTTAATTAAAGGGTAATAATTATTACAAGTTTCACAGAAAGTTTAGCTTTTAGGCTTCCCTTAAACATTCAAATATGTAACATTTTTTTTTACTTTTTTGTTATCACTGCGCCATAAATATGTAATAAATTCTAAATTTATGGACGATTTTATGCTGATATAGTGAAAAAGTACGATGCTATGCCACAAAAACTTTCGCTTAACTCTCGGAAAAATCACGGAATTAGCCAATTTCCACCTAGATCATTTATAGTTTTTTATTTGAACACATTTCAAACGCTCTTTTTAAATATTACATTGAGTTCTACAACATTGTGTATAATGTTTTTCACTTTCGATGGAAAACTATATAAATATTTAATATAAAAATATAACAAAAATACAGCTTGATTCACCGGGTATTTTCTCTTTTTCTAATAGAACATTTATTCAAAATCCTAATTTAAGATTTTTCAATTATACTTTAAGACCAAATTTTCATAATTTTTGAGATTAAGTGTAATACTTAAAAAATGGTTTGTGTAGATACAAACTTCAACTTTTAAAATGAGAAACTACTTTTTTACTTTAAATTACTAAACAGATGATTATAATACTTATAAAATACTATTCTTAAGTAGTTCAACAATTTAAGACGTTAAGATATGGGTATTTACTAGGTATATTAATAAATTCTAAAAATTTAAATTTGAGTAAATTCATTATTAAAGGAAAAATGGCATAATATGCTTGATGAATCACTCTGGATACAAAATACAATACAAAATTGCATAAATCTATTGACTATTAAAATAACAAAAATACAAATATATTAACATTCGAAATAATATTTAAAGCATGAGACCTTTTCATATGTCTGAAAATTAATTTTTTTTTGAAAAAATAAAACTAATAATTTAAATTATTTCTTGTTGTAATAAGTGCATTAAATCACTTATGCAGGCAGTTATGCATGTTATGACTTACATGATTATTAATTAAAATTTAAAACTGTGAACAAATTTAAATAATATAAATAGATAAAGGGACGGAAAAGGTTTATTGTTTGCATGTTTTATTATTCAACGAATGTAAAAATATGTATTACCTTCAAACTTATACTTGTTTATAAACTAATATTTTTATGATGACGTACTTTTTGTTACAGAATATATAAATTATATCTATACATTTTTTGAGGCTTAAGTTTATATTTATTTATAAGTAATATGTATGCACATATAATATTATTAATTTATTTTAACCATGATTCTAGTTGTAAAATTGATTACATTTATGAATGAGATTTAAAATCCTTTTTAAAGCTGATTTATTAAATTTACATCCTAATTTTTAACTGCAACTAGAAATTATTTAAAATACTGGCTATTTTTTTTTATTATTTCTTAAGTTCTATATTATATATCATTTATTTGTAAATGAGCTTTCCTCGGAATCGTTTTAAAAAAATTTGCTTAACAGTTTTCAGTTTTAAAATATAATACATGTTAAGCATTGATTAATGATCTGTATGTAAAAATATTTTTTTTACAATTAGTTCAATTTTAATTGATTACCAATATTAATTGTCCATCGTAGACAGCTAAAATTATTTATAAAATTATATTTACAGTAAACTTATTAAGTTTTGTAGAAACACAGATGATACATCTGTTCAAAATAATAAATTGTAACAATAATTCATATAGTTTTGGTGAGCCAAATACCCGCTGTTATTTTGTATTAATTCGTCAAATGTTTGTTAAAACAATATTCACTAAAAACTTTCAACCACGAATATTAAATTAATAAGAGAGATGTTATTTTAGTTTATAAGTTTAAATTCTAACTAACAACACTGATTTCAAACTTAATTAAAGTTTTTATAGTTTATGTCTGTCAATTTATCTTACTGTTTACAAATTCATACAAAATAAATTTAAATGTTTAAATACAATTTAATGCACCTATTTCATGGTAAAACGAAATAACAACATAAATAAGTATCGTTATTTGAAATTAATTTTTGATTGTGTAATACTAAATATATAGTAAAAAATATAATAATAATAATAATAATTATAATATAATATAATATATATATTATATATATATTATACTTATACTAATTATAATTTAAATTTGTTCAAAATTTAAGTTATTTTATAGTATATCTAAATAATATTATAAGTCTTTGTAAACTTTTGTAAAATATAAATTAATTAAAAATAACATGACTACGAATATACAGATAATTTATACAATTTATAAAAAAAAAATGCAAGTTTTAATACTAGAAATGTGTGATTATGTACATATATTTAACTACCCGCGAAAATAATAGTATGTGCTTATCAGGTTTTACAAACGTTTTAAAAACTAGATGATTTTTGAGACTGTATGAAAAAAACTCATCATAGACGCTGTGTCGACGTTCGACATATTAAATTGAATTTTTTCGTTTAGCGCTATTTATTAATTAGGAATATTTTAGTGTTCGTTGAATTATAATAATCCACTGTGCCACCGCTCACCGGTTGCAATATCGACCACCACCACCTCTGTTCATTGTCGCACAATCGGACAACCGCACTTGATCATTTCATTAATAAATCATTATAATTTATTATTATCAACAATAATTATACAACCCATCGTCCTCGCTGCATTTGCCATTGGACAATGGTATTAGCTTACACAGATACACGCCTAAATACTATCGACTACCCACACGTGACTCGTCCCTTGATTGATAAATAATAATATATTACGTAGTACTTATTATTATGATTATTATTTCACGCAGACATCTGTCCGGCATGACGTCTTATTAGCTATTGCATTTTATTATTTCAAAAAGTATTATTAAAAGTTGTACGAACAAAAAATAGTCACGGACCTTCATTTTTGTCCCGACATAATATTATATTCTACACATTTTATTCGTATTACTCTATGTTACGTTTTCCATTCTCCGTCCGGAGTTCTAAGCCCGTTTGGCTTTTCTGGCACCAAATTTTAATAATTATTATTATTATTAAATTTTGTTTTCAATTTGTTCAACTCACTCGTTACTTTACCGTGCATTCATTCGTTTTATGTTATTACTAACATTATTGTTTCCTTTAAATTAAAATTAGTATTTGATGAAAATCAGCCCCTTGAATTTTGAATCGAGGTCAACGATCTTGCTAAATATCGGTAGACAACTATTCCATTCCCGATGTGTAGGTACTGTCACCTATGGCGGATAGTCGAATAGTTAATCGAATTGGTTAGTGCAAGTCATAAACGGCAAATCATACCACCACCGGTTGGCCTAAAATATTACATCCTATTGGAACATGAAGCTGTTTATGAGTAATCTTAAGTGTATTTTCGAGTAATAAACGAAAAATAATATATATACGAATATTATAGTACACAGTAAAACCTTTTCTAACAGACACCCCCAAAATAGAGGACGTTATAACGAGTCAGTAAATTTCTATTTTATCGGGTTTTTTTTTTTTTTAATTTTAATATACCTAATCTCTCTCCGTTTAAAATAATTATAATATTATACGGTTCATCGAGTTATATTAGATTAGTCAACGTTTTCGATGCAATCGTAATAACAATAACACAACTTAAGATGAACCATTTATAGCACGTCACACTAATTTCCTCAGGCTGTTGTTACATTTGTATACATTCTGAAATATTCACAATACGGTCAATTTTCGGTATAATTTTCATTACTGTTGTCGTCATAACGCAAGTTTTTTATGTTTAAATAATTTTATTTCTAAACCAGAAGCAGAATACGTTTCGAAATTAAACGGCGATTGCGTATGAGTCGCGGACCACTGTCCGCCTTAGCTCAACTTAACATTCAAAAACATAAACCACCTATTCGCGGCATCTTATACCGACAATACGTGAAATCGTCTTTGGGAAAGTATAATAATTGTGTAAATAAATGAAAAAAAAAGTTAAACACAACGAAAGCCGTCGCGGGAGACGTCACAGCCGTTTAAACACCGCGTGTATACGCCGTAAACGTAACGTATTATCGATGCGGCGGCAGGTCAGACAATCCGTCGTCAATCGTTTTTTTCTGCTTGTTCGTCGTCGTGGTCCTCGTCCCCGCCATCGTCGTCGTCGACGTCGCCATATGCCGTCGTCACGCTCTCGGAAGACTTTGGCGGCGGCGGCGGTCTTTTTAACAGGCCCACGTCGGCGTCGACGCCCACTATGGCCGCCGCCGCTTCCGGAATCGTTTCCGCGAGCTGTTGCAATGTGCAGCAAAACGACATGCCGGCCACCGCGATGGCGTTCCAGCGGCCGTCCGCGCAGACGTCCGCGCCGCCGCACGGCGTGCCGGCCGCGGCTGTCCGCTGAGACGGGTCATTGCGGCAGACGAACGCGACGCCGGCGCCGGCGGACCGGTCGACGACGGCTTTCCACAGCCACGCGGCCACCGGCACCCGACCGTCGTCCGTCAAGAACAGCGGCTGTCCGCTGTCCGTCAGCGCCTGTCCGTGCGTGCCCGCGTACGCTTCCAGTATCTCGCCGGTCTGAAATGCCCAAACGGTTTCATACGTTTAATGTGTTTCGCACAAATCATTACCAACATTATTTCACGATATTAGGGTTTCGATAGAGACCGATTGGAAACGAAACGAACCGCCCGAAAGCATATATTTTGGGGACATCGTCACGTGCATTTTCCTCCAAAAATGAGACACCATTTTTTTCCTCAGCCGTTCGAGTTCCTCGCCAATAAAAGACAGGTATTTTCCGTTTTCCTCCACACGTTTTTTGAACTCGGATCATATGTCTATTTTCGTCCGTAAAAATCATATACGTTAGTTTTTAATTGTCTGAGCATTGAAGTTATTTATTTTAATTGTATTGTGACGCATAAAATAGCAGGTATTTTATTATATTTTTCGATTTGTATTGATATAATATATGAATTGCACTCATGTAATATCAATAATATATATATATAAGTAGCTATTTAAAACACATACGAAAATATTAGAATAATATATTTTTTCGTAATGGTTTTTAATTAATTTTATATTGATAATTACTTTTATTTTGTATAATATGACATGCAAATATATAGAACAATAATCTAGGCCCAGAAATGATAGATACGTATTTAAATAAGTAAAAAGTGTTACGATTGATTAGTTTGATAATGTAGGAAAATGAACAGCGTCATTCTCATCTTTGGAAGAAACTGCTACGGCGTTATCTTCCCAAAATATGCAGTCTGGAAAGCTTTCACGTTTATCTGCATTGAGTTCAAAATTCAGATTGTGTTTCAATAATAACAAAACGTATTATTGTTATGGTAGAAGTTTTGTTAAACGTGATAAAGCGGGACAGTTGACTAGGAAGTAGTGAACTAATTCATAGTATAGTTGGCTTCGCGATGGCCAATGCTTGAGCTCAAAATATAATGTTTGTTTAAGAAGTAGTTTGGGGGTCGACCGCAGCCTATACAGTTGAGTATGCAAATGAATACATGCAAACATTCAATTACACTACATATTCTAATTTATTGCACAAGCACACGTATGTAATAACTATTTCGATAGTCAACAAGTGGGTATTGTAATGGACAAAATAACGTAAAAGCTAATCTGAGGAAATGTATATATGTGCACACAAATTCACATTAGTTAAACACTACAAACGTTACGAATTATTATTATATAATTATTAGTATTAACCCGGACCAGAAAAATGCAGGTAAATCAAAAAATCTTATGATATTCTGAAATTGTATCGTAATAGATTAGATTATTCCGTGTGTACATTATTGTACCTCAACATTTAAAATGGACTTTTACCGAAGAATACATATTTTACTAGCATACAACGTCACTGCAATGTATTTTATTTACGTACTACTGTTGTTTTGGTATAAGTTGTGTATTATTTTTAAACGAACAAACGTAATACTATATATTATATCTTACTCGGTCTCTCATTCGCCCTCGATGACTTGTTTTGTAGTATTATATTCGTATCCCCTTCGTTTCAAATCTCTGAGCACGTATCCATAATATTACGAGCCCGGAAGGCATATATAAACATTGTTTTTATTTATTATTTTTTTTTTTTTTTTTTGGTAAAAAGTGAGGTCGGGAATAATTTGACTGATTTTCGAGCCTACGCTTGTAAAAGTAAGAACACACTATATTCTACGTGTGATTTATATACGCGTAGGCTGTATATACTGTGGCAGACCGAATCGCATATAATATATTCTATTGTGATACAACATCGAAACTATACAGAAGACCATTAAACGAAAAAAAAGTTTATATCGCTACAGGACACTCTTTTAATGGAATAACAAATCTGAGTAATTGAAAATGTTATCTATATATATATATATATAAATTCGAAATCAGAATTTGGACAAATTGATTTAAACGCCAAGTATGTTTGGTGTATATAATGCATTTCGCATAATATTATATAGACGGGCGTAAATATCGCTGCTCTAACATCTAAGCCAATATACGAAATCTAGCGAACATCACTTTTTGTGATTTATTTACAAGCGCACAAAATTCTCGTCTTATAGTAAATATATATCAAACACTCTATATAAATAATGTTGTTTTGCTCGATAATATAAAAAGTAACGCAACACGACGTCTGCCTATTAAATATTACAACATTGTAAAATAATAACAATCCGAGCGTGAATACCCATTGTGTTTACAACTATGTAATTAATAATAATATTTTACTGCATCGTAGCTGAAGCTAATAATAATTGTTAGTATATTTACTAATGTACGTAATACGTTTAATTTATATTAAGCTATTATGCACAAGACGTAATAACATAATATTTGTATAAACATAAAAGAATATTATAGAATTATAAACATGCGCATTTTATTTTCCTCTCGGTTATGTTAAATACTTTGTTTTTTTTGTTGAAAGCAAAATATTTGTTACCTACGATAATTATTGTAACGATATAATACAATATTTAAACGTTTCGACTAGGCCGTTGTAGTACACCCTTTCTGATTTAAACGATTTCGTTTTAAGACCATACATTTGGTTCAATGACGTTTACAAAAAAAATTCGTTTTGAACATTTCCGTAGACTTTTAAAAAAATATGTATTATACACTACACGTGAACTCTATAGCATAATATTGAAATAACATACTTACATCAATTGCATACGATCTAATAGCTGATTCAATAAGTGCCCACGCGTGCTGATTAATGGATTTCCATTGGGGCGTTATGTTAGCATAAAAAAACGTTCCCAATTGCTTATAGTCTTCAGTAAAATCGGAATTACTAGCTAAATGTCCTTCGGTTAAAAACGACGAATCGGTAATGGCATCTTCACTATTGTATATATATTTAAATAGAGCTGCTTGATGATTCTATGTACACATATAAAATACATTTTTTTTTTAGAAAATAATAATAGGTATACGGCTATATCTATACATAGAGGTATAAATATATTATGTTGCAGACGCTTTATATGATATTAGTTTTCATTTTGTTATTCTGATTCATATTTTTTCTACATAAATACAAAAGTTATAAACTGTAATATTCTCGTAGGTAGACACACAAACAATTTATTTACTTTAACAAAATAGAATTACAATAAGTAACGCCGTTTTTGAAACAGATATTTATAATTATGGCAACAACATTGAGTTAATACTTAATAATATGTTATATTCATTGCATGGTAAACGTAGAAGTATTTTAAAAACAACTTAAAATTCATTGAATTTTTATATTCTTAAAATACATAACAGCCTAAAATTCATTCCATCTCTTTCGATGGTTAAAAATTAAATTAATTTTTAAATCAACACAATTTTTGTTATGTATAAATATTTTAGTACCTATAAAAACTAAAGCATTTAGATGAAATTACTTTTGTATAGAAACACGCTACATTTTCCGGATACAAATTTATATTTTGAGTCACAAGTGGTGGTATAATCACACTGTCAAACTTTTTAAGTGAAACGCCATCGATTTCAAATTTTACGTATATTGTTTTTAATAAAAACTCGTCATAACAAATTTCCAAATTCACAATGCCGCCGTTTCTCTTAACCTTTAATAACGAAAAATTACTTGAGCACTTTTTATTTGTATTCACTAGTGCTGAGAGGATACCATGAATTGTTGGTGTTTGATGATTCACCGTAAATGGATCACCTGAAATGTGTACACACGGTTATATATATTTTATAAATTGAGTTTAATATACAGTTAACAGGTCTAACACACAATTCACACATATTACACAAACACACATTATATATGACATAGGCTATAACTATATTAAATAAATATACTTTAATATTATTAAGCTGTGAAATATCCAATGACATATTTAATAATTTTGTCATTTTATCAAAACAATAAGTATTGTATTAAAAAAATTATAGATAGTCTTACCATTTTTTTTTTTTTTTGTTTTTCATATTTATATAAAAGAGCAAACTGCCCAAAACAGATCTTTAAATAAAATTAAAATCTGCTCTTGACGGATTTTTTAGGGTCTAGGTTTAATTGTTTTTTCACACATTGTGCACTCTTCAAGTAAAACAAACCGTTTCTAACACTAAATCAAAAGCTAGTTCATACAAAAAAGTTAGTTAAATCTATAATAAAAAATTAAATAAAAGTAACAATGAATGTAAAAAAGTTCTCTCATTTTGTTATTTGAAATACAAATTCAAGGTATGTCGTCCATAGGTATACATTCAAAGTACAACTACAGTTAATAATTAAAAATATTAATTACATATTTTATAGGATAATGGTTAAAAAAACTAAAGACAAAAATAAAGAAATGATTATAAAATATTCTAACGAATATAAAATTTAAAAATGCGATACAATTATCTCATGATTAATGTCATATAATTAAAAATTGATATACTTATATTTTGATAAGTATATTTTTTTAATATTTAACTGGGACGAATAGAAAACATGACTGTCGAAAAAAAATTAAAGAAATATTGACAAGCATAGTTTTAACTTATTTTTTAAAACCACAATATCTAAAAATATAATATTAAAACACACTACTACATATTATTTTCCCTCAAAACGAATCAATAATAACGTAAAATAATAATACTATAGGCAATTATTTTTGTTTTCATGTATTGAATAACTTAAAAATAAACTTTTAATGGCTTATGATTTTTTTTTTATTTATGTGTGTACTTCTTTAAATTTTTAAGAACTATAAAGCATACTATGTAAATATTTTCTACAATTCAATAAAAACGTGTGTTATACCTGCTTTGCATAATTCTGGAATTAATTTGATGTGATTAGATATTACAAATGTGAAAATATTAAAAATAAATAATATTAAAAACTTCATATTTATATAGTTAAAAACATAATTCCCATATTTTTATATCATCTTACTAAAACTTGAAATAATGAGATATGTATTTTCCAAAAACTATATTATTATTACACGCATTAAACTTGATAACTGAGCTCAGGTTCAATTTAAAAACATATAATATGAGTTATGACTAATGTCGATATTACTTTCTATTGTATATAGTTTACTACTAGTTAAATAAAAATGTATGTTTTTTTTTTTAACAATTGCACTTGTTAAACATCTGTAGCTTAAATAAATATGATTTTTTTTTTCATGGAGCTTATACATTTTAACGTTCGATTTGTTTTTCATTCAATATTAGTGTATCAATTTTTCGTTCGATAAAAAAAAAAAAAAGTTATTTAGCTATTGTGTCAAAAGTGGAATTGCCATGTATTGTCATTAATTTAATTCTATGGTTTCGTTTATTACAAACGAATAACTACATTTTTACTCGATGAATAGACTAATCTTTGTATTAAAAACTATATAAAAACCAATAAGTTAAGTGTTAAATAAACACTGATGACCATATTTTATAAATATTTCTTAAATAAGCGCAATTGTACTTACTACCTAAGTTTTAAAGAATTTAAAAAGGTATATGTTATTTTATGAAATTCATCTTTAAAAAAAACATAATTACAAATTATTGAATCAAAAATATATTACTGTAATTTGTATTATTATCTATTGAAAATAAAATAATACAGTGTTCGATGAAAAAATACACAATTATATATACTGTTCTAAATGTCATAATACAATGGTGGATAAAATATGATTTGAAATTCAACAGAAAATATACAGACTAACCATAAGTACAGATAAATTAAGTTTTAATGGTTTGAAGAGACGCAAAGCCTCGGTTAGTACATACACGTTAATTTTTTTAAATATACATGGAATGTAACGGAGGTATAAGTGAACTTTAAAAAATAATAATAATAACAATAATAAAGGTCATATATTATACTTATGTTGAGTGGACATCATTTTTAAAAATGTTGTACGAAAAAAAAATGTATATTAAATATAAAAAAGCCTAGTTTAGTTGTTAATAACTGTACTTTGAATGGTAAATATATGAATTTAATATTAATTATTCGCAATTGTGGTTCATGTACTTATATAACATGATACTTAGATTGAATTATTGATTTTTACGTGAATACTTTAATTACGTTTAACGAACTTTTTTCGATATAATATTTGGAAAAAATCGATATTTAATTATGAATCTTGCCAACTATAACTAGAAAAAAATTAATTACAATTTTACTCATCTATATGATTATTATATATTATACATAATATGAAAAAACACGTATAGCTTAGTGCAAGTATACTATTATCAGTATAAAAGTATAAACTACAATGCCAATAGATTTGTACGTAATAATATTAAACTTCTTATTCAACTATTTTATAATTTATACATGTCGATGTGTGAATAGTTATAATACAGTAGTATATAGTTTTCACAGCATAGGCGTAAAGCGTTATAAATTAATCAAACCAACTCAAATGTCAGAATTATTTGGATTTTCGTTGTGTATTTTCATGTACTATCTAAAACTACGTAGCATTAAAAATATAAATAAAATTTAATTTTTCTGTAAATTAAATATAATATCTATCACTGAATGAATTGTCATACATTCCGTTGACGGTCCGACGTAATATGTCATAAATATATAACCATGATGTTCTAACGAGCCACGACAACCTTTCTCACGTTATATTATATCCGAACTTCATATAAAACATAAATATTGAAAAAAAAAACATAGACATATTGACACAATGACCAAGGCTTAATTAAAATACGATATCGTATGACGTGTATGGTATATCATTTTTACATATTATTTAATAAGGACCAGTCATTTTGCACAATAATTATGTTACCGTCAATTATAATGTAGTCCCGTATCCCATCATGTTACTTGGATTCTCATACTTCTTCGAATAAATATTTAACATTAATAACATTTTTACATATACCTAAATACAAATAAAACCAAAAAGGAATTTTCTAAAGGCACATTCTTTTATTAAGCATTTCTATCTAAAAATAAAACACAATAGGTAAATATATCAACAAATTATCAGAATTAAGTACACATTATAAAATTATATAAATTAAAAAAATAACACGTCTAAATATTAATATTAATTTAATTAATTAATATTTAGATTTAAAATCGTATTTGAAGAAAACACTAATCGCATTTACCTTAAACTTTGCCCTGCCACATATATTAGGTATTATTTTCTGTATACACTGAAATGTTTTAAATATTTAGATTAACTATAAACTAAGACGAACCCATCCAATAGCTTCCTACACCGTTCAACGGGTACGCATGTTATTGACTTATATGTTAATAACAATAATAATATATTCGATGTTTTAGACAAAATTAGTTTGACCTACCGTACTATTAATACGAATAAATTATATAATAGTTTTAAAAATATAGGCTGACAGACGATCATCGCTCAAAATTTTTATTAAATTCAAATTGTACATAGTATCCATTACAGTGATATACTTAATGTGATCACAGCGCGCAATTTTAAAAATAAATCTTATTTTTATTTATAATAATATGAATACAAATCTTGTTATTGAATTATTTGCATATTCATTGGTCAATGTGCTTATATTTGTTTTTAACTAGAACCAACGATAAAAATATTGTTATTGTTTTGATTCAATCCATTTTTTTCATAATATATGTTATATGTTTTTATTATTGTGATTATTATTAAAATTCCATATTGATAAGTGTAGAATATATAATTTATAAGTAATTTTTAATGCAAAATAGAAAATAAATAATAAGTTACAATTAAATTTAATAAATACTTCATGTAACCAAATTAATTTAAATGCATATGAAATGCAAATAAAAATCTTCAACTTTATTTAAATATTGCATACTTTAATGAAAATAATAATAATACAAAATATGACAATTGAAGTTTTAACAAAACTTTAATTAATACCATCTTATATAACAGGTATAATATTACTCCTGTATAAATAATATATTATTCAGTTTAGCTCATGAATTATTAAAAATCGTCCAAATGTTCCATTATACTTACAATACTTATATATTGTTTTACTTTGATATGTTATACCTAATACGTACATATGGCCTTTTTGAAAATGTCTACGATTTTCCCCAATGGATATTCAGTAATATTTTGCAATACCAAGACACATTGCACTCTACTGCCGTCACAACATTATACATAGAGCAAAGGACCTCCCAAGTGATATGTCAGGGAAAAATCAATACTTTGAATTTGCTTTATAGTATAATTTTCTAATTCACATGACTACCTGACACACACCGCATAATATAATATGTTTCAGGCATCTCAGAAGCACAGTAACAAACGATGATATTTTTTATTTGATATTTTATTAACATAACATAATGTTATGACGAATAACCAAAGGCTTATAATTTTTTTGTTATTACAAAATATACTAGTTGTGATGACAAAATAACTTTATAAAATAATCACAAAATTCTTTTACAATATTATATAATGATATATTATAATGTTTATATTTTTACATACGAACTAAATACCATATAAAATAATTTTATAATATTAATCAATATAAATAAATCATGTACCTCTATTTCTTATCAATATAGTTATTAACAAAAACCGTAAAAGTTTTAAAATAAATATCACTTAGCTTAAAAAATGTACTTACAATATTCTAACGGTTCTATAGATCTAAAACAATAGTTAGTATAATTCAATTCGTCCAAATAGCTTTTCAAATTGCTAAAATCTGTTTAGTTTAATAACATGTTAAATAACTACATAACCAAAGATAAAAATTTTCTAAGAATATTGTATGATGATTAATTGACTTTATATACGTGTATGCATACTATTTCGTTTCGACTATAGTCCTTCGATAATAATGTTTTCAATTAAATTCTTTGCGTGGCATTTTTCAAGTTATATGCGAATATACCAACACTAAGACTCAAATCTTATTAATAATTTATCATCAACTAATCTACATTCATTTATTTTGAGACGTAGCTGAGATGTAAAATGGATTTAAATTTAAAATAAAATAGCGGATGGATAAAAATAAAAACCAATGTATAGTTTTGAATTTTTTTTTATGTTAGAAAAGATTTATTACCCTAATAAAATTATATCACTTAAATGTAACAACAGAAGATATATTTATTTTTTTTTTTTTGGTCTAATATTGACATATGTACACATTTAATTGAATATTTTTATAACACTTTTTTTTATAAGATTTAATCAATGCCAATATGCCTTACACAAACCTATATATATCTTTTGTAAAATCTATTTATATTTTTAAAATTTAAATGTATCAATATTAAATTATAGCTTATAAAATGATATATACATCTCAATCTGAAATTAATTTAATAATAAGGTTAGGCATTATACTGAAGGCATTTCTTTAAGGCTATTTTTTTTTTATTATTCTTAAAATTAATTTATGAGTTATAAATTATAAATTACAAGTTATTTAATGATTTCCACATTGATTGTTGTTTAAAAACGTAATAAATCCACATTCATTCAAAATTGTCTAACAACTCACATATCATGCACAAAATAATTTCATCCTGCTATAAAACCGCAAAGTTTAAACTGTTTCAAATTTAAATTTTATAAAATAACTATTTATCACAAATCAAAATAAATAAATATAACTATATAATAATAATTTTAGCGTAAAATTATTCCATTTTAAGAATGATATTGACAAAATTATTATTCACTGAATCACGATCACGATCATCGGATCATATATAAGTTAACTTAACTTTTTCACAGTAGACAGATATGTATAATTATATATTTCCGCATGATATTAATTGAATTACTCTAACTATTAGTTTGTACAATGTTTTACTAGTTTTTTTTAATTGACATTTACTAACTATAAATCATAGTTTCACCATTATATGTCATTTCTATGAATATAATTTAATTTTATCTAATTTATGAGATCTATTTATGTGTATAGATAAATATTTAATACATTTGTATTACATAATAAAAAAAAAATTACAGTTCAATAAGACCAATGTATTGAACAATAATTCTCAGTTTTAAGCCGTTAAATAAATATAATAAATAAAACCGATAATGAAAATTCAGATAAAAACTAAAACAGTTACAAAAACATCATATTATACTCAGTATTCCGATATAATTTTTTTAATTAATCATCAATACAATTTTATTTTTGAAATATATTGAATATGGGCATATTTTTTCAATTTTTTTTTATTCACTTAAGTTAATCAACAAATTGTATTTATTTAACTTATTGTCAATATGAGACCTACTATTTTAATCTAATTTTCCTAACAAAATTAAAAGTTTATTCATTAAACTCTATATTTTGTATTCATGGAGTCTCTGAATTTTTTAACAAAACTATTATGCTGTAATGAATTAAAATTCAAAACTTTATGAATACTTAATGTTAATATTAGTATTTTAATTTTTTAAATTAAATAACTTTATGCGAATACAGTCATTTAGTCTGAATTCAGACCATTTTCAATTGTTCAGTGAATAATATTGGTATATTAATAAATATAAATGTTATAGTTAAAAATAAATATATAGGTAGGTACAAAGAACAACATTCTAACATAATATTATTTTGACAAATAGCTACAATATAATGATCAAAAAAAAAACGAAGATTTAAATATATTATAACTATACCAAGGATCGAGGTTTTATAAGAGAATATATTAAAAAAAAAAGTTCTATCCAAATCATCCGGACCACCCACTTGTAAATATAATTACGTAATTTTATACAACTCAAAAAACGTCAGAAACTTATCATTTACCAACAAAATATATTGTATTGTCTGGTTACATAATAATGATATTATGCAATTATTATTACATTATTATTAAATTTAATATTTCCTTTTCCCTTTTTTTTTTTTCTAGTGGCTTATGTTAGTAACCGTCACAATTCTTTACAACTTGGTATTTGTAATCGGCCGTGGTGTATTCTGGGAACTGAACAACGCGATGCCGACCATTTGGTGGATACTAGACTACGCTTCTGATGGGATCTACGTGGTCGACACACTTGTACATGCACACGAAGGTAATCTAATGAATAATAACTAACATTATATATATATAAATATTATAAGAAACTAAGGGAAAAAGAGCTTACCTACTTATTAGTTATGAGATTACAGAATAATATATCTTATTAAAACAACAACGAAAAAATTGATCCGTTTTATTACCACATTTTTTGATATTTATTTCATTTTTTTTTTTCATCTCATTTTATATTAGAACTTACAATAATTGTATATATGTTTTTTTTTTTTTTTTATTATGTAAAATTATAATTCTTTTATATTTATTAACTATCATAGTTTATAACTCTAATGATTAAATTATTAATCAATCGACAATATATCGTTTAAATTGTTATAATATTTACTTTTAAATATGCGCAAACATGTTTTAAATTAAATTCTTCATCTACTTTATTTTTATTGTACTGCCTCTCCAACTCAGACCCAACTGTGTGTATGTAGTGTATTCTTAATAACTTGAGTATTATTTTTTAAACACTTAAATCTATAAATCATAAAAATTTCACTGAATTACATTTTTTAGTCGATCATTATTGTTAGTGTAGTCTTCTGTCATCATGTTTTATACACTTCTGGTGATATTTTATTGTCACATTATTGCAGGTTACTATTTTTAAGTGCTATAAAATATTTACTTGGTTTAATTTACAGTCATTAGTGGAAGTTTAAGATTTAAACATTACAATTAAGTCTAGAAACCTGCAAAATCAAAGTAAAAATAAGCTGAAAAGCCTTCTTTTTCAATTGTGGCGGAAACCACGTAATATTACCTTCGCTAAAACAGAAAAATATCATAATATACCAAACCTTCGTCCCTTCATAATCTCACATTAACAATTAAGAATAATAAAGGTTTTACATGCAACGTTAACAATAACACAACCTTTTACGTATAGGTTTGCAACTAACGAACAGAAATGGGTATACAACAATCAGTTTGTATACAACTAAGGTAAAAGGGTATTAAAAATAATAACAAATATTAGTAAATAGACCTCTTTGGACGACCGCTCACAGAACCTTTAAGACATAACATAAATTAGTATTTGAAAAACAATTCTATTTTGAAGTAACAAGACTGCGTGCATCACAAATTGGAATAACCACCAACGCAAAATATTATACAATTTGTATTAAACACTGCGTATAAACAAACGGCAACAACATTTACCTACGTGGGTGTATTTGAAATTCACTATTGGGTACTCTGCATAAAAAACGTATGCAACACTCATCGAAAACGTATGATTTTCATTGAGTTATTATTATAACAATAATGATGATTACCATTACATACCGGCTGTCATATACGGACATAACGATCGAGAGAATGTGTTGAGCGACTGACGACAACTAGTAACAATCGTCCCGAAATTACAATCCGCAAATACCGCCGATTAAAAAAAAAAAGAAAATAAAAAAGAAAAAGAAAAAAAAACCGTCACCACGATATTGTTATACGTTTGTCGTACTTATACAGAGAATGCGAGCTTTCCGGAAATTCAAACTATTCAGGCTCGTTTGTCTACGATCTTCTATTCAATGTTTAGTTTGCATTTTGAAAGACGACGAAGACGTTTTAGCAATAAGCACTGACTGTCGTCTGAAAACTATCATAATCTAATCTAACCATTTCGGCGGGGCTGGTTGAGCTACCTCGGGTCTACGAGCCCGCGAATCGACCGTCGAAACAGATTCTCCATTTTCTCCAACAGTTTCGCCAGAGTTTATCCGTCATACATCTTCAGAAACTACTCGCGTTTAGCGCTCGTGCAATGCACACGATAGCCGCGATGAATCGTGCTGTACCCAAACAATAGGTGTATTATACGCATCATAATAATAGACAAACAATTTTAGTACGAAAATCAGATTTAAAAATATTAATATAAATACATATTTCATTTTGCTGTAGGTTTTTTTTTTTTGGAAATCGATTACTTACAAAATTAAAATAAAATTATAATTAAAAAAGCCATCAAGTAGGAAATCGCTTTGATACGTATACCTAAAATAGATGTTGAGTGTACTCCATCATTAAGTAGATCGCTGTAATAGATGACAGGTTAAATTTGAATTTAACGATCAATCATTTTATAAGATGAAAAACGATACTGAGCAGAGACGGACTAAATTTTTAGTGACCTTAATAATTACCTAACAACTAGTTCAATAATAATATTCAAATAATTTTAATAAATGTTTATTGAATATATTTTTTTCGTGACTATTTAAAAAAAGTACAGAGAAATTTCTAAATCTATCCGCCTGAGTATAAACTAGATACAGTTTTTTGTCAAATAATTTCCTTGAATTTGATGACTGGAGAATTTTTTTACTGAAAAAATGTATCTCCAAACAAAAAAAAAAACTATAAATAAACATTATCTTAATCGATTTGCTTGGAATCTAAAATGATGTAAAAATACGTATTGTCGAATAAAATATACAACTTATTAACTACAACTTTTTTATTTATCTATTTTGAAATGTAATTCTATTACGTGTATAGTTTATGTGTATACGGTGCTCTATACGTTGTACGTGATTATATATATATATATAGTATATATTGCGTTATACTATTCCAGTAAATTCACCATTCATTGTTCGCATGCTGCTGTAATAATGATATGTGAAATCTCGCGTGAGCATCCTTAAATATTTCGACGGTACATGTCGTCCACGTTTATCTAGTGCTGGTAATTGACTTGACATTCTGTGTGTAAAATCTCTTCCGAACGACTGCCTTTATTTCTGCTCCGCTTCCACGATGTGTGCTCTACATTTGTCCGTACATCAGTCTCGTCGGATTACTATTGAAATATATCAGCTTTTCTAGTGCGGTCTGATCCCGTCTGGCCATCGCCGCTATTGTACTGCATAGGCAGTGTTATGTTGTAGTATATTTACCTACGGGTCACGCCAAATTGTATTTTCCCGTAGCGTAACGATAAAAGATTACGAGCAATAAATTCGGGAGACATTTATTCAGAGACGATAAATTGCCCCGAACAGGAGCCGTTTAACGAGCGCTCTCTAAAGTCGCTGGAGCACTGTTTGAACAGGTTTCGGAGTGTAATGAACACGCCGGTCGGGTGCGAGAGGGGGCACGGGTTAGTGGGGGTGGAAACAAAAATAGCAATAATAATGATAATAACGGCAACTCGCGATCGCGTGTGCGGTATGATACGAGTAGGGAGGTTTGCAATTCCTGTGTTTGTTCGCGATAAACAAGAAAACGTATAAAGACTCGTTTGTCGCACAAACATACATCACCATCGTGTTTGAAGAGGTAATCGACTGAAACATTGGTCTTAAAGACTTTTTTCTTTTTTTTTTACAGTCGCATTGCAAATATTACTTCGTCGGTAGATATACACACAATACCTCCCCGCGCAGTATATTTTACTGTTTGTGTCCCTCGGTGGGCCACAATACGTTTTACGGAATGCTATTCCGTAGCTGCAATATTGGTATCGCTTTTTAAAACACCGCGTTTACGAGTCTAAGCACACGCGCCTATAATACGAGACACAGTTTTTAATAACCATGGAAGTTGCTCTACTGTGTACTTTTTCGAGAGTAACTAACTAATAAGTCAATACCGTGTTCCACTGAACGGCATAAATAACTTGGTATAGTAAAACGAGCTTTAAACTAATTTCTAAATTTAAAAAAAAAAATTCTATTAAATATTTATTAATTGTATTATGACGTATAAAAAGTAATAATTTATTCAATGATAAAAATATATTTGAGCACCTACGATTAATATGTTTTTTTAATTATGACATACCTTAAACCGTTAGATTTTATAAGAATCAAACTTCAGTGGCCTACGCGTTTTTAAACTACTGTAAGAAGCCAAATGAAGAACCTTATATGAAATTTTCAAGCTTTTTGACCGATCAAAATGTTATCAAAATGTATTTATTCATAGAAAAATTATAAATTGAATTAAACTATTTCTAAAAAAAATGGTAATATAGATGATATTTGATAAAATTTTCAATTATTCATATTTATACATTTTTAAAATATATAAAAAAAAAAATATATATTTTATCAAAAACCTAGTTATACACTTAAAAGTAAATTTTTCTGTTTTTCCGTATTTTTTGCCTCAATTTATTTTTAAAAAAAATGTCGAACAACTAGATTCAGTTATCTGCCAGAATTCAACCTTCAAGCGAACAATCGACAGCATTTTTAACGTTTCAAAAAGTGCAAACACAAAAAAGCGCATACCATTGTAAAATTGACATTCATTAAAATCTAAAATTAAAAAGTCAATTACATACAATTTTATCGCTTATGTTATTTAAAAAAATATATATATAATTAGTATTGTAACATTCATTTTTCGTTTCAGACATTGAAATATATCAATACTGTTTTATTTTTTACCACAAAGTTTCAAAGAAAAAAATATTTATAAACGTTAAGTAAACAAGAAAAATAAGTTGTAATAAATTCTACAAAAAATATTGATTTTACATTGTACAACAGTTTGTGTACACTCTCAGTATAAATAGATGTACAGCTATTCAAGCGTTTTAAACACAATCTAATAATAAATAATACAATTGAAAAATCACTTTAGTGGATAAATTTTTTAAATAACACTTAAATACCTCTATATTTCCTATAAATTAATTAAAACCAAAATTCAAAATTAATGAAAAAGTATATAAATGTTTTTTTTTTATTTTTTTTAAAGTACTTTTACCTATACAAAACATTCGTAAACAGCGATCCATGTCAAATAAGTTTAACCTGTTAGTAAAACCGACTTTCACTGAATATACAATTGCACATTAGAATTATTATTCTTAAATGTTTTATCTTAATGACGTAGTATTAAAATTAAATCGTCAAGCTTATAAAATAATAGCTGTAAATAACTGCATTTCTTGTTACTCCCATAGAGTATTGTGACATGAGTTCAAAACCTTAATTAATTAAAAATAATTATTAAATTGTATCTATGTTTGTAAACGCTTGAACTTTACCAGCTGATTATGTTGAAAATAAATCTAATTTGTAATGTATAATTTTTAAAGTGTCAAATGTTAATCAAGCTTGATGAAAATACAACTACTAATTTATCATAAACAACAAATGGTGTCGTGGTATTCATAATTCATACAAAGTTTTTATTGTTTCGAAAGTTGAATGCAATAATTATGTTCATTTTACATTCTAAAGACGTGAAACGATTTTACTTCCATACTCAAGCCTTTTGTTTTGAATAAATTAAAAATTATAATATCTCCTATTAAAATGCATTATTATTATTTTAAGTTACAAACTAATTAATAAAAGTTCATTTAACTTTTAACGTCCGTGAATATTCCATAATATTTTTACACAATAAGATATTTTTCGATTACTAAAATTCTACTCTAGTATTAAAAAAATTATAAAAGAGTTTCAAACATTTACCTCATTTATTTTACGTATCAATAAAGTACAATAGAGTATAATACATACGATTCGTCCCTTGAGAATTTAATAATTAATAAAACTCCGATAATACTATAACTGCATATGAAGTAAATTTTTGTTTGTTTAGTAATTGTTGGTGAATGTCTAGGGACTATAATTTTAATATATTTTAAGGCTTCTCCTCGAGTGAATTTTTCTCTGTCGATTCAATATATATTTATGTTTTCACAAATTATAACTGTAAATATTTACAAATTGTATTCAAAAAAAATTTTAAATGCTTTTTATTTTTTAATTATTTTAATAATTTAATAATATTAGCATACAATTTTCCTCGTATATATATAAATATATATTAATTTGAGACGGAATTTGTACGTCTTCGTTGATCTATCAAGTTATTTTAATTAGTTACTTAACGTTCATTTTATGTACTGTCTTCTTATGTCCTCCTTCTTACTTGTAACTTAAACGCATCCACCTGCCAACGATATAATTATACTTCTCTACTCACTTCTTATCTAAAGTTTAAAATTCATACAAAACTATTTGAATAAATAACTAACTTTTAAAATCTCTACATAAGCGGACTCTTTAAGTTGGCTATCTCTAATTTTTAACAAGACAAACTTAAAATATTATACTTTAATAGTTTTTGATCTACAAAACGGTCATAGTTTTCCCAAATCGTACTTCAAAAATATTGACGGTAAGTCGGTAACATACAAACGCGGTATAAGACATTCTGTGTTGTAATAGTATATAATGAACACAATACCCCGTCTGTACAGTAACTGACCCAGTTTTTAGTTCATCGAATAGTATATTTTTCCTCGATCGTATCCATCCTAAAATTATATCGGTCGCTTCCTCGGTGCGCATCCGTAAACAAACAAAAGCATTTAACGATTTCCTGTTTACTGCGAAACATACATTATTGGCTTCGTTTAGTTTTGGCGTATAGCACCTACTCGACTCGATCGTTCCAGAGGATGTCGTGTTTTCAAATATATAATTGTGACCCACCCTCTCCGTCTACACACCCGCCCACGGCCGAGCACATTGAGGCATTATCGTTATATTTCTGTATAACAAGTAAAGTTTGGCATAATAGATGGCATAAATCTCCTTCGCGAACACACGTATAATACGTAGGTGCGTGTACTTTCCACATGGGCCACGTTATTATCAAAAAAGTTTAAGTTAATGTTGAAAATTCGGTTTTGTGTAGGTATACTGTGGTCAACGCTAAAAGTTCTTAATCATTATGTACTATAACGCGTAGGTACTTATTAATTATTATATAACATTACATCGTTGATTGGCCATACACGCAATTTATGTCATTCACTAATAAGTAGAAGTGTGAACAGATTAAGACTATAAAGTCTAAGAACCGTGATATTATCATATTATACGTACTATATCTATGGACATTTCTTTTCCCATTAAAGTTATTTATAACTAATAAACACGCTATAAATATCCGTTGTAATATACTGCAATTGTTATAAATTAATTATTAGTCATTGTAATTATAATTGTTCTTAAATATAAACGTGTATAATATTTTTATACAATTTATAAGCAAATTAATAAATTAATAAATTATTTTCGCATATTATAGGTACAATATTATAGGAACTACAATAATTGAATAAAACTAGTTCTCTATATAATAAAATAAACAAAAATTAAACAATAAACAATCCAAATATTTATTTAATTTGGTATAATTTGTAAATAAATATATGAATAATACTGTAGATGACATAATAAATGACAGATAATATACATAAATTTAACTAATCAAAAAAAGAATTACACATACGATGAAAATATTACCTTAACAAAAAATTAATACTTTGATAATTATTGCAATTGGATTTTAAATATATACCTATATACGATGTTATGCGTTTTTGTATACATTTTTTTTTTAATTACACATATTTGTACAATACCTTAAATCAACTACATTAAACATAACTATAATATGGAAATGTGTGTCATATTTCTAAAAATCTCTCTTTTATTACCCACATCTCATGTGTATATTTTCTATTCATAATACTAATTCGCACTACGGGGTTTCTCCCTAACCAAACAATTTCGAAAAACGCGTATTAAAAAAATACTCCTTACATTTTTATGTGAATAGTTTTTCAGCCCAACGACTTTCTTGCGCTGTTCTGCAGGCTCCATTTATCTACCTAGCTGATTTAACACCGTTCTCAACGATTCCCTACCTACGTGACTCGAATCGCACCGACGGCGACGGAATTATTCTGTAGTCAGTGTAAAATATGTCACATCCGATAACATGATTAATCTATCTGATTGTGCTGTATAATAATTAATCAACGGGATATCGATGATGGGGGGGGGGTAGGGAAAAATTGAAATTCCATCACTCTGCACCCTCTTATTCCTATTCGCGCGCACAAATTGCCGGGAGATTTGATTTCAATGGATGTCACTGAATGTGTACCAATAATAATACGTCCATCGCGATCACCGACGATCGTTGTCACGCGCACAACAGGAATTTCCTACGATTATTCCATATTAACCTATTGTCTACGCGGAAAAAGTCGAAGGAGTTTCGAGCTGTATATACGCGATGGACTGAAACAAAAAGTTTTTAACTCTTAGCCAGTAGGTGTTTACTCACATTACATTTGCACCGATATCCTGCGATTATCTTATAACTTTAAAGTGATTACTTCTCTTCTCGTATTCAGTTAGAGTCTTACGATTTCCTGATTAGGATTCTACGTGTAATCCGTTGCGTGGCTAAAATTTGTGTTAGTGTATCAATAGTTCTTTACGAATGTGTTCACACAACAGCACTATTGTCTAAAGCTATAATACATTGCAGGTAACAGCTTTTAGCATTTTAATGCATGCCATTTCCAAATGTTTATATTGTTCACTACTCACAGTGAAGATAAATTAATCATATTTTAACAGTAGCATTTGAACACGATAAAATAATAACTTATATTTAAATTATTTTGGTAGGTAGATAATAATATCATACAATAAGCATTACTAGTAGACCCGGTGTTAAGATAACATCTATATACATTAATTATCTTTTAACCTATCTAGATAGTTATATCAAAATGTATTTATTTTTATTTTAGATAAAAAAGAAATAGGCTTATTTAATATAAGTAATACAATTTATTTAGATAATTTTCATATAAAAGTTGTACTCCTATACAAAATTATGAATTCTATTTAATCACTTTATTATTTTACAAACACGAACTAAGAGATATAAATATCCAACCCATAATACGAATAGAACCAATGTTACTAAAATATAAAAATTAAAAATTGAAAAAATGATACAATATTTCTTGTTATTATTTTCAACAGTGCTATTACGATATTGTACATGCACTCTAAATGCCATAATTAAATATTAGGTGTTAGTAATTTACACCAGATATTTTAAAAATAGACCAAAGTTAAACTCCCGTAAAGACCGTTAAATTTTAGATATTTTATAAAGAATATAGTATCATTGTATACACTTTACACGTGTATCATGTAATGAACGGGAAATATGAATACAATCGATACTCAATAGTCATATTATATGGGTACAATCAGATCAGTAGACAGTATTTACAGTTCCGAGTTCAGTAGTCAATACATCACGTACATATTCGGTGTACTTATGTGTACTTAATATTAAGTATACATATAGCTCATCCTTAGTAACTGGTCACTTGGCTATAAGTGCGTACATAGCCGTTTGACAAGATTTATTTAAATCCAATCCTTCTTGAAATAATATAAATTAATAATTTTTTTATTGTAATTAATTAATTCCTATTAAAATATTTGAATTATTGTATGCATAATATGTAAAACTAACTATATGAGCGTAAAAATCATATAAAATCAATTCGCTGTTTAATTTTAAGCGTTAAATTACCTATAGATAAACGTTAAAATGTGGTATGACGTTTAACTTTTCATAAATTTTCAAAAATAATTTAGAGAATTAAGGTATAATTAAAATAAAAGGCGATCAACACAATCCGTTTTTATCATAAGTATTATGCCATCATATCGTTATAAGCCTAAGCATTAAAAATACAAATATGTATAAAAAAAATGGTAATTCATCCGTGGATAAATTCCACTTGTATGTTATCTTTTTTTTCATCTAAATAATATCTTTTTACAATTATCTTATATTATCTAGATTTTTTTTTTTTAATTATTTGTTCCCAACAGTACTAGCACAGCTAATTCAAAAAATAATAGACCATGTATTACACATTGATAATACATTTATATAACATCATACATTGCATATGACTCTAAAAATATGTAATCGTTAAATTTACATTTTATACATTTAAATGACGTTTTCTCATAATTCCTCTTAAATACTTATTTTTGCAAATAACTTTTAATTTTTGATAAACAATATAAAATGCCATTATACTTTGCCCATTATAATGACCGTAAAATAAATAATTTAATCATTATTAAGTATTATAATAATTACACAAATTTGTATTCATTCACAGGACGTAACTTTATTACTGAGTGTTATGTATTAAAACGTATGTTATAAGTTAAAACACACACATTTGAAACATTTAAATGTTTCAAAAACAATTATTTGCACGTAGATTAATGTTAGGATGTAAAATGTAAAATGTTAAGTAAGTATATTTGATTTTAAAATTTCGGAAACTAAACCATACATGACACAATTTTCTATAATACACAATTTATTAACATTTTATGTAAAATTAATTTATTCTATTACCGTTAGTATTTCAATATTTCTTTAATATAATGATGAAAAATCAATCATCACTATTGTTCAACCGAATTGTGTACAAAAACATATTCGCTGTTCAGTGATTCACAACGACTCACTTATCCCATTAACAATATTAATTTAAATTAGATTTTTGGGTGTTTGTAATAAATGAAAAATTAAATTGTTTTTTTTTTTTTACTCAAGTTTCAAACACATAATGGAATCCGTAAAAACTTTTCGAAAAATTACCAGTGTTTGTAAAAACAAATAATTAAAAAGAAAAAGAAAAACCTTAGCCACCGTTGATGCATTGTTGTGGAAGGTCCATAGTCGTTTTGCTAATATAGGCTGCAATTAATCATTTACCACACCACTAGACCTCTGAACTAACAAGGTGGACGTCCTTTTTGACGGATGCCCTAGGTAAGCAATATTGTTGCGTGTTGAGTTGTAGTAAACATAATTAAAATTTATCATTTTATTATCTTTCCATTGTGTTACACTTCGATATTTCATTTTTGAAATAATAAAAAATTTTCAATATAAGAACTTAAATAAAAATACAATCAACCATTAAATTTAAATGTTTTAGCAATAAATACTTTAATTAGAAATAAAATAATTAAACTTTATAAAAACTACTTAAGCCCTAGAACTTAAGAAGAGTACAAATATATATAAGTCTGAGTTGGGCGAAATTAGTTTTCCTAGTCTTCTTAGTGGTTTATTGAGGAAATTTATTACCTAGTGGCTAGTACCTACATAGTAATATGTACAAAATAAAATGCTTAAAAATATAGCGTTCATAAACATTGAAAACGCAACGAGTGTTGAATCGGTAAATTTTAAAATAAATGGTCAGCAGTGGTTATTTTGTTGTTACAAAAACACTGCAGTAGTGAACCACCACTATATGCCCAATACAGTATTTACCATTTGGTAAATTTATCCTTCTTCATTATCTCCACCGAAATACAATAAAGACTCTTTTAAAAACAGTATCTCTTTATGTACACTTAAAGTTAATTCGTTGATACACAAATATATTTTATTTCATCAGCCCTAACATAGTATTATACAGAAAATAAATATATACGGTATTTTCAATAAATTATTATTAGAATTGTGTACATAGTACTATATATTTCCAAAACACGCTTAGGTATTTCCTATTTATAATATCATATTTAAATTAATGTACGTTTGCATAAATTAATAAGTTAAAGCAATTTTAGATTCACCAAGTTCTAAACAAAAATACTATTTACACAAAGTATTACCTTGGAAAATGAACTTCTACATAAATTCGACTAAATTCCTTTGGTAGACTTTTAACATCTCCACGAACGATATTATATTTCGATACGGCATTTTTTATTGACTCAGACTACACCCCCTACATAAAATTATTCATATTGACGATCAATTTAGAAAAATAAATTAAGTCATGTCTATAGATGCCTATCTCCGTGTAGACGGCTACACAATGTAAATGTTTGTTGTTTATGTTGTTATAACTCTGTATTAATCATAAACCCATCATAAAGTAATTCAATACAAATATCTAGCTTTTCTTATTAATTGTCGATTCGAGTTTCGATATAAAACTAAATATTTATTTATGTATAACGAGGTATCGATTGTATTATTATTACCCAACAACGTTTCGGTTTACAAGTTTCGACATATTATAGTTATTTGAAGTGTATATTATTATTGTTATAATAATTAGTATGCATTATTGTAGTTTTCGTTGTATAATATCTGAGTCAAGCTTCATTGTTGAATAAGATGAGTTTTACTATTGCTTCAGCTGTAGCTATTATAATTTTTCAGACGTAGATAATTTTGGCATATTGACGGCGTTCAATCAAAATATATTTTACAACGAAAAAAAAACTCGTTTAGAATAATATTTTTATGATTCATTAGTTCTAAAACAAATGAATTAAATAATTAATTATATACAGTGAATGTGATTTTGACACAACTTTTCTCGTCTTTTATTCTAGTATCGCGATTACTATTAGTTCCGGTATTTCACACCCAACTCATGAATATTATTGTAATTTTTATACAATAATATTTCGATTTCACAGCGTAATAAACAGACAATTGAGGCACACCGCCATCGAAGAATCATTTTTCCGGTATTAGATAAATATATATTTTTTTTATATATATTCGCCTGGCTTAGGGATTAGTAAAAACACATATTTAGTAATATTAAATTTTTAATATTTGCTATAATACTTATCTAAAATAACACTAGACAATTTGATAATATATAAACGTATTCATTTAAATTTTAAAACCATATTTTACCACAGATCGTCTATTACTGTCTTAGCTAAAGTATTTTAAAATTGATATTAAATTCAAGTCGAATGTATTAATTTATAGTACGATACATATAATATATAATATTTATATATTGTTTTGTAATATTTAGTTTTGACAGCTTATATAACTAGCACAAAAAACTCTGTTTGAAAACAAGCATGTCTTTGTATTCTCTTTTAATTTATTTTCTAATTCCTACAAATCGCCACTTATTATAGTGCACAAATGATACAGTACCATTAGCAAATGTAATATGAAACAAACACGAACAGTCGTTTTCAATGCATTAGAGATCTAACAAATCTTTAACTGAACAAAATGTTGTAAGCTAAATAAATACGTTATACAATATTATAGTTGGTAGATATAACTTAATTACTGTCTGTTGACTACTCGGAAAAAGGCTCAAAAATACACTTCTGGAATGGGCATTAAATCTCTGTCTCTCAGTTATTGCTTTTATGTTTAAATATTACATCCCTAAGCTTCCCGATGGACATGCTTTGTTCCCATATTGACTTTTTCGTTAGAATTGTAACGTCAAATGAGTCAAAATAAAACAGCTGTAGAAACGATTAAAAACAATTAATATACCTAAAACATCATTAAATATGAACTACAATAAATCACACATGACACGTAAACAGAGTGATAAAATGATGCAACAAACACACTTTCGGGCGTAAATAAAAATAAGTACGAATTTCCAAAATTAATTACACTGCAACCTGTATATAACGAACAGTCACGAAACCAAAATAATTGTTCATTATAGCAAGATTTCAGTGTTTTAAAAGTAAAATTAATCTACAAACATATCTGTTTAATAAAAAATGAAAATGTTGTGCGTGTATTATATTAATATAATCTTAATCATTATTATTATATTACACATATACATTATAAATTTAATTTTAATATTTCGTAAAAAATAATAGTACTTATCGGTTTGTTTTTTGAACTTCGATTTGGTAACTCGTGTTGGATTTTCTCACATGTGAAAACCCTTTTTCATTACTTTTATACAAAAAAAACTTCTTCAGACAATTAAGCTGTTCGAGAGCTTCTAAACAATTTTCAAACGACTTAATTTCAAAATTTTCTGATTTGCCGTCAGCTTGTTAAGATATTACATTTGAATTTTAACCAGGATTATTGTCCGTTATGAAATCACCGGGGTAAAAATATATACAAAGAGTCCGTTATAGACAGGTCGAAATGTATTGAAATATATATCATTTTTCCGGGCCTTGGTCATTTTGTCTATTAAAAGAGGTGTCCATTAAGTCAGGTTTCACTGTAATATAAATTAAAAATAACAATTACTTGAATAATTATTACAATCGAAAGAAAGTTACACAAGTGGGTACCACTCTATTATACATTAGGTGTGGAATTATATAATGTAACTATTATAGTTGTGTTAAATTTAAATTCAATAATATAACACTGTATATTTATGTATGACAAATAATTCTGAGCGAAAACAGTCTGTCAGCCTATATTACGAAGTTTATTTTGTGATCTGCTTTTTGGATATTATAATACCTACAATTGATTGAAATAATTTTTAATAAAAATATTGCATTTATTCTATTATTAGTATTTAATTATTATAATAACATATATTTCACCACATAATATAAACTTATATAACTCAAATTTACATATTTCTGTAAATACCGTTAAACGGTAAAAATAGATTCTACGTATAATTAGATTATATTTTAAAATAAATCAAAAATGTCATTACGTAATGCGTATAGTAAAATGCATAATAATATAATGTACGTAAAAGTTCTAAGTTCCCAAGAATAATGTTTTTAAACTATAATAAAATAATTAACAACATTATTTATCGTTTAAATAAGTAATTTCGTCCAAATTTAAACTTAAAACGTCCATAAAAAATAATAACTATACATATTTTTTTTAGAGTTTATGGTTCCCGTATGAACTACTTATGATAAATCTTGTATTAAATTTTTAAAACTTAAATATAAAGAAAAAAGTTTATATGGATATTCAACTACGAAATAGCTTGTAATTTTTTGCAATTTTGACGAATTTCTTCAAAATTTTAACCACAAATGCATATAAAAACCTAACCTTACAGATGTATAAAGAACTTGAGTAGAATATTGTATTAAGTTTTCAAGACAATAATTTTTTTAAAAAAATTTAATTTAGCGTTCCTATAATTAGCTTAAAATGAGTTAAGACATTTTGAAAATTTTATCATGTAATGAATATGATAAAATAAACATTTTGAGAAAATGTTAAGTATCAACGATTTTTCGTTTTTTAACTAAAAAACCAAATATCGATAATAAAAAAAAAATAGTCATTATACGAGTTGTATTTGGATTATCTATATATCATAAAAACTGTTCAAACTTCAATTGCTCATCAAATATCAATTTGGTTTTTTTTATATAGATTAAAAATAACTACAATAAACCTTGTATTTTTTGAGATTTTCATGAATTTCGTCAAAATTCTAAATTTTAACGCTAATAAAAAACTATATATCACGACTAAACATTTTCAATATTTTTTTTATTGATAAATTAACCAATTATTAGGAACATTTATTTCAGAGTAATAACAAAATAAAGAAATCAATTAGCCAAAATTTGGTTTATCGTAAAATTCCGGTTTTCTGTAATTTATTGTTAAATTCGTAAATAAAAAATATTAGAAATTTTTAATTCAAAACCTTTTAAGTGCAAACTAGATCCAATTTTGTATCCAAAACCACCCTCAAAATTGATAATAAAATCATATCATCTATAGCTTATCAATTACTGATACAAACAAAAAACGCAAAATTCTAAAATCTTACATTTATCGCTCTGATTTGAATCTTAAATGATATATAAACCTATTTTTACTACTGAAAATATACATTCCATTACAAATTTCGAATGATACACTAAAAATAATCAAATTAAATATATCCCAAGACTTTCAGCTACTTTAACTCGAGAAATATTCGATTTCATTACATAATTTATGAGCGAAATATTTCTGATTGTACAAATCTTCTAAAAATAAAATCAAAAAATACAGATTCTTAAGAAGAGCTTATCATGTTTAATAAAATAATAAAAAATTGAATAAATGTGCATATATATCACGACAAACCTTTCAAAAAAACTTTTCGTGTTGACATTCGTAATATCAACTATAACAATATTGATAGATATTTTTGATAAATTAACTATTACAAATCGATAAACATTATATAGTTAGCCAAATCTCTTAAACCGTTAATAATATCATCATACATCATTAAATTTTTAAAATTATAAATAGTTATCTTTCCAAACCTATGAAAATAGAATTTTATTTATATGTATAATTCAAATAAAATTACTAGGTACTCACTTTAAAAATCAACGAACTGTTTCCTTAGGGTTAAAATTTAAATTGATCTATAACCAGGCAACTAGCAAACTTATAGCTAACTCAGATAAAAAAAAATTAAAAACAATCAAATATTTTTAAAGACCAATAATTAGACCTTTAATCAGACAATAAAATCTACTTTTTAGAGGTTAATGATCTTTTAAGTACTGTTTGTATTTAATTATTGATCCATAAGGGAGTCACAAAACTTTAGAACGCTTTTCAAAAATTGTTGATGTTGAAAACTGATAGAAAAATACGAATTAAAAACCATTAGCTAGGCTGGAATCTATTATAAGTATTATACTTCTGCGGTACAACATATTACATGTAAGTAAATTTAAACATAATATATTTAAACCTAATTTACTTATATTACAGTTCGCGCATTGGAGTACTTAAAATTATCGATTTATCAAACTATACTGTAATGCGCGATTAACAGTATAATAAATATTACTGATGGTTTCTTAATAGCCACACCATAAATGTTTTGGAAACATTTCTGGCCCACAAATAATTTTTCACTTATGTCAACTAAAGCCCATCTTATATTTGGAAAAATTCCAATGCTTTAAATTAACTTTTCTCCTCTATGAGTTGCTATTTATTTATTTATTTATTTATTTTATTTTTTTATTACCAAACCCCACCTCACAATTCTTAGTTTAGTGCCAAATCGTTACAAAAGTCCACGTGATATGTATAAAAAAAAACAACTTCAATAATATAATAATATTTTTACTTCATATAAATCTAATATCTATTTTGTTGTTAAGAGGATAACTTTATTTTTCTAGTAATTTAAAGATACACTTCTATTTCATTTCATAACTGTTTACTGTTATCGCTATACTTTCCATACAACGCTCCATTCAATAGGTAAAAACATGTTAAATTTTAAAATATAACTTAAATATATTTATGTACATCATTATTCAAATATTAAAAAGAAAAAATAACCATGTACCTACAAGCATAATAGGATTAAAAAGATTTTCAGTAAGAAATAAAAAAAATATTCCATAAAACTTCTCGGAGTGATTACATTGTTTAAAAGGTATCCTAGATATATGAATAATAACATACAACACCTTGTAGAAGTATTGGGAGGTTTGCAGCAACATTGTAAAAGGTACTTGGATTTATTTAATGTTGTTATGATTTTATCTTACATATATTTGCTTTTTGCATAAAAAAAACATTTTTTTAAATATTCGTAACCCAAGTAATAAGTACCCACCTTCTACCCATCTATACTTAAAAAAATATAAGCTGCCCTTGATTTTCAATTTTTGTCACACTTTTAAAACTATTTATTTTATAGTATAAAAATTTCCATTCTCTTTATTATACATTTTTTTTTTTAATTAATATTTATATTATATGAGTTAATTATGAGTAATTGAATAGATGCCATAATTATTATCATGATATAACCTTTTAAACTAAATAATAAACTTATCTCAATAATCTACAAATAATATTATATTTAATACATTTAGAATATTGAAAGACTTAATTTCAAAATATAAGACACCGAAAATCTTCAGAAATTAATTGTTGTGCCCTGAATAGCGTGTTTACATACAAAGAGCGTTGATAGTATTTTAATTGTTAAAAATCAAAAAAATTTGGACAAATAGTTTAAAAGTTATTACGAACATTTAAAGTTAAGACAAGCGAAATGGAATGGTACAAGGGTATGCCGCAAAATATTGATTCACTACTACGCTCATTAAAACTTTTAATACAACTAATAATTTGTCCTACGTTTAATTTTTTTTAAATTTGAATTTTTCTATAAATTATTGTGTTACGGAATATGAAATAAAATTGTATGTCGTCGTTGTACAAGAGTAATAAAACTTAAAAAGAGGGAAAGTAAGTAGCCATCCACTATATGCTGTACAATAGGAGTATACCTCGCCATTGAGCAGGTTACTGTAATGGATATGTTAAATTTGAATTCAACCATTGCAATACAAAAATCGATCCTAATCTTTTCCGGTCTGTCATCCTATTATCGTAAAAATATATTGCTATTAATTATTATGGTAATTAATTTTATTATTCATAGTGATGCAGTATAAACTATAGATAGGCACTATAGTATAAAATTAATCCAAATGTTTTAAAATGTTATTGTGCACAAAAAAACATAATAATAAGTAAAAGTTTCAAATTCAACAAAAAAATATTTTTGAATTACAAAAAATTAACTAAAATTGTTATTCTACGTTTTGACATCGAATATCAACCGAATTTTAACTTTAAATATCTATAAAAAAAAAAATCGAGTGTATATTTTTTTTTTAGATTTTAGTTCTAGTATAAATCACTTATACAGAACTTTGTATAACATTTCAAATTTATAAAAAAATAAAATCAAATATGTCAAATAACCATAAACAGCTACGAAAACCTCAAAATATTTCGATAAAGATATTATGTACAAACAATGCTAATGGAAACATTTGGTAAAAATCGTATGTATCTACTGTTATTCGATTTTGAATTCCAAGAAAAAAAACAAAACCAATTTCATCGAAAACTTTTCTTGTGTACAAATATCCACTTTTCATTAATTTTTTTTTCTGGTTATTTTGAATAATACTAGCAATTTTCAATATTGGCTTTTCAAAAGTAACAACTAAATCCGATTTATTATCAGTAACCACAATCAAAATTATAAATCGAAACAACTTTTTTAATACTTTCGTGTGAATACACAAAAAAAAAACACACATAATTGTAAAATTATAATACATTTATCACTTCACTCAAAATCTAAAATGACAACAATAAAAAATAGTAAAAAAAAAAATGACGTTTTTAATGACTTGAAATTAGGTAAAGGAAATATTTTCAAAAACGTTAGTGTTTTCTGCAGATATAATAAGTGTTTTATATTAAATGGATCACCCCGTACTTCTGTTTCTTTCATTTGTCATCGTGTAATCATTATTAGTGAATGTATATTTTTAATTAATCACATATTTCCGTGGTTCTATAACAAAAATATAAGTGTATACATAAATTAAAAATAAATAACCATTGAAAATCTAACTGTGCGGTGAACAGATTTTTCATTTCGTTGAGACGTTGATAATAGCAGTTCCTCTTCTATAAGGTTTCTCCTTAATCAAAGGAATATTATAATACAAGAGTCAGTTTTACGTGTCAATCATCAATACACTAGTACCATAGATTGATTATTGTATCCTACGCAGTTGCAGTGGAATAGTAATATTGCCGTCGAATGTGTGTACATATTATAATATTATTTTGCATTCGGCGAGCGTCTCGTCGACTCGGTTCGTCGGAATACTGCAAACCGTGAGAATGACGTAATTCCGTACTCACACGACTGATTGTAAATACATACATTTACGTAAATCGCTGTCGAACACCGTGGGTGCTGTGTCGGAATAAGGTACACTATCATCATCATCATCATCATCATCATTATTATTATTATATCAATATACGCATTCACTATTCGACGCAATCCACGTGGTACAACTACACACCTGTCTCGCGGGTATGGCAAAATAAATTGATAACACGGTACTTTATTAGAGTGTAATATTATAGCTCGACCGTTGATATCTATTTTCCTGACCGCACATTCGTGGATAGTACATTTCCAATAAATTGGTTATGACGTGTAAATAATAGTAGTAGTAAAATAATAATAATAATAATAATAATAATAGCTATTATTATTATTGTTATAAAACAAAATTTACGACCAATTCGAATCATGTGATTTGTTCGACAGAAATATTAATATTTATAAAAAAAAATTAACTATAATGATCGTCATTAAAATTAAAAAAAAAAATAAAAACGAAAAAGAGGGAAAAAAGGGAACGAGTGTGACTAAGCACTTGCAGTTAGTTTATACGATATCGGTCAGCGTGAACAGTATTGTTAAAGATAATATTCATTAATATTAGTCATGATTTAAAATAGCCTAATATTTTTTCAATTCATATACTATAAAATATTTGGAGAGAAGAAATTTAGCTCGCAGTAGGGGAGTCTATCCAAACTACCACTCCCAAGCGCACGTCAGAAATTTAGCCTAGCGTTTGGTGACCTGTTGGCTGATCATTTCGTTAGATTTATTTTCTAAACAAGTGTTTCTACGTAATATTTTAATTTGTAGTTCCTACCTAAATATTTTTAATTCGCTGATTGCAAACCTGTTTATCGCCTATCATAATACGATCATTATTATCTTATTCATCTTCCAGATAAATCGTGACAGAACAATGACTACAGTTTATAATGGAATTTTGTTTTTATATAATAATGTATTTAAAGTTCTACATATTTAATAATATCACGTAGCTAATTTAAAATTCTTATTAAAAACCATTGTGTCAAATGTTTTAAAGAAAAGAACGATACTTTTTAAAAATGCCAAGACTGCGTATAGAAAATCAATTAAACACAACCCGAGATCAAAAAAAAAAAAAAAAACTGAGACAAACAAAAAATGTTATAAATATTTTACATTAATTAAAATTTAAAAGTATTATAACTTATAAGGAACAGCTTTAACTTTTAATTTGAATCTCTATTATAAGGTTTTAATTATTTTTGATTTAAACACAAAATATATAGTAATATAAAAAGCTCTCTGAAAAATAATCGTGTCTGTATTAATGGTAATACAATCCGATATAATTTTGGTAACGAATTCAATCGTTTGTCCATAACATATTTGGACACATCACGTACAACATCATGTACAATTACAAACACGTATTAGTATGTTATGTGTATAATTTATAGTGTATTATATTATTTTCAAACAATTTAATTTCAATATTAGCGCTATAGTACACTCAAATAATAACACGACGAGGTAGGTTTTAAATCGCCTCACAAAAATATTTGTTTGATGTTTATTCTATACTTGTAAATTGTAATATAATCCAAGAAGTTATAATTTTAATTTTATTTCCAATATTCGTAGTTTACTATCGTTTTCACTACTTATGTATTAATATACTTAAGATTTTTCTATTAACACATTGTCATGTCTCCGATGTCCATTTTATCTTCCTCGGCGTTAACCGTTTTTCAAAAGTTCATAAATCACCGTTTTCCAACCGGCATAACGCGTACCTGATATAGGATCAGACATTAGACACCTATAATATCGTGCAATCGTGCAATAGCCAATAACGTGAATCCGCGAACATATAATTCGTGTCTGTATAACAATATAATAATACAATGCGGTCGGCGATTGACTTCCAACCGTTTTCCAAGTAATTTAAAAGTGAAAAATATCGCTATACCCGTGAAAATTATACTGGTCAGGTAACCTATTCCGTGGTCCTAGCCCGTGTTTTTACGCGCGTACAAAATCATAATTACGTCGCGAGCCGTCGTCGGATCGATCGATATTCAAGTGCGCTACAGACAATCATATATCGTCGACGACTCGTTTGTGTGCGTGCGCGTGAAAAATCGATTTCCCGAAGAATTCGGACAAGACGCTGTGATGGCATTGTGTTCGTACGTCGTTCGTGTTCGCTATACGTGTGCGGCACGTGCATCAGCGCACACAGCTGCGGACACCAAACCCGAGCCCGCCACACGGTTGATCGGGTGGCATCGCTACATTTTTCCGGGCGATTCGGTTGCCAAGTGCGACAAATTTCTCGCTTTCGCGGGGCGGCGGTGCTCTTTCACTGCCCGCGACGATACTGGCGATGGGTCGGGGAGAGGAGCCGATTCCTTTCGCACGCGGACACTGCACACACACACACACACACACACACATATATGTCTGACGCTCAGGACGGACGGCAGTAAATCACACTGGGAAATAAAGCGCGCGCGCACGCACTTTTATTTACAACATCCGGTCCCACCGAGTTCCGGGGGACATCATTAATAACGTTCGGGGACCGATACGTATTGCGACTAGTATTTTATATACGTATACAATATATTATATACATGAGGCGACAGCGGCGCGTCGGGGTGGTTAGGGCACGATATACGTTAAGGTCTCGTAAATATTAATAGGTCTCTCTATATATATGTATATATGTTCGTGTGTATGTGTGAGTATTTAGGTGGGTGCATGTGTGCGTGCGATCGTTTTTGCCTAAACATTCACACAATACACTACTGCGGAGTGCCGGACAAAAATAATAATAATAATATGTTTGCAAACCTTCGACCAACGTGCGGTGCCGTATTTTATACACCGGAATAAAAAATAAATAAATAACCTACAGAAACTCCACACACATACTCCTCTCCCCACCCCCACACACACACACACCAGTAAGCCGTCACTATACCGATCCCATACAAACCGGACGACGATAACCGTAAGAACGAAATCGAAAAAAAAAATAATCCAAATCCGTCTTTATACGTCGTCGTGCTTTCGACGCGATGTGTCATTACTTATTATAATATATCTTACGCCGTCACCACCGCAAGACGACAGGTAACACAATGAACACGTGTATATGTACATTATCCAGCACACAACATATACATGTTTATTATATTATCGTGTCGTTTTCGATCCATCTGAAAATTCAATTGCGGACGACGTGCTATTATTGCGTTCGTTTCATGTAATACACCAGCAACAGCAGTCGATTTTTTGGTTTTAGATATCTCGTGTATAGTTTGTCGAAATAAACGGCACGATGAAGATCGCCGAGTAACAACCGCGATGACCGTGCCCAATATTACGCATTTATACGATTAAAATATTACGATTTTTCAAAGAACAACCATTCCGGCATATGTATATTATGAGCGCACGATCGTGATAATATCTCATAATCACGTTCTCTGCAAATAACCACTTTTGTCTGGTATTTTATAAACGAAAATGTCCATAGAGATTTAAAAATACCTGCCAATAATAACATTTAAATGCTATAGACTTTAGCAACAATCCATTAATAAAACAATTACCTTCCAACTCACTTCGAGTAATGTGCACAGAGGATACGAAAAAAAACGGTTCAGATACGTACTAAATGATGCAAACAAATTTAGTTATTGTAGTTTTCTAGCTGGTGATTACCAAAACCATCCCATTAATGCGAATATTTTCTTGTCATATTTACTTTGTTATCACAATTCACAGTTACTAATTGTACCTAAAATGGATTATAAATCTATAAAATAAAAAACAATATATTAGAAATCGATAAACCACTATAACAGTAATAGTGTAAACTTCGACTTCCTCGTGAAATTAATGTACTACGCTTAAAACAAAAAGTTTCGTATATTCTAAAGGCATAGATTGGAATATTATTCAAAACGAAAAACTCGAGTATCTCTATAAAACCAACTTGACACGGTACCGTTACAACACAATTTCACCGTAATTTCTTTATTCTCCGTCGGGAATAATAATTTTCAAAATACGTTCATCGATCGACTTTTATTTTTCGCGTAAATATATAACTAACCAATGGGGTTAACAACGGCGTGGTTCAATTATTATCGGGAAATAAGAATTGGGTCGTTTAAGAAATTGTTCATTATACGTTTATACGGGTTAACTTCATTTTATATTTTTATAGTTCAGCAATCATCGTCCGTTTCAAATAATAATAGTCATAGCATTTACTAACACCAATTTTTATTATCATTATTTTTAGGTTTTCTGGACCAAGGTCTCATGGTCCGCAATTCTCATAAGCTACGGGAAAACTACTTCAGCACGTCTAAATGGAAATCAGACTTTCTGAGCCTGCTTCCCACCGACTTGGCGTACTTGTGGTGGCCGTCAGGCAGCTGTTCGGCAGACGTTCTGCCCTGTCCTGTAATCGTCCGTGCCAATCGACTGCTCCGAGTACCCAGGATGCTGGAGTTCTTCGACCGCACGGAAACCAAAACCGGGTACCCAAACGTGTTCCGCATTTGCAAGGTGGTGTTTGCCATACTTATACTAATACACTGGAACTCGTGCTTATACTTCGCTATAAGCTATGTGATCGGATTTGGGTCGGACAACTGGGTGTACAACTTGCAAGGTGCTAGGAATTCATCGCTATCTAGACAGTACATTTACTGTTTTTATTGGTCGACACTCACGCTCACAACTATAGGTAAGGAAAAAATATCAATCGACAGTAGAATTTAATCGAAAAGTAATGCAATATGATGCCTGTAAAATAAATGTTTTGAATGTAATGCAATGGTTTAAAAACGTCGTGCAGTACGCGTAGAAAAAAGTTTGTATTTAAAGGAAGAAGAAAGAGTAATAAAAAAAAAAAACCTATTAAAGAGAATTATATATAAGTGCTTTGCATGCTTAGCCGAATGTCTCTGGGAATTGTAATTTTTTCTCTTTAGTAAAACGGTTTAAACCGTAGATTAAGATGTCCACTTGAGGTGATTAAATGGGCATTATGCCAAATAAAAGTTTTATTCTATAATAATTTTATGCAAAATTGGCCACTGTCCAAAGGTTTAAGCGGTTGAAATCTCAATATTTTTAATAATAATATAGGTATTCAAATATATTTGAATAATAGCTCATCATAATGAATATTTGTTAAAGACCAAATCAATAAGAAATCATATTTAATGTGATATATCTAGTTACTCTAGTTCTTACTGAAACTAAGATTTAATAGTAAACCGTCGAAGAAAATATATTTTGAGTGGAATCGCCATAGGTAGAGCGTGTTTATAAGTAGTAATTATAATCATAACAGTTCATAAAAATAGTTTACGAGTACCTATATAATTTTTACGTATATACAAAAATAAAGACTATACTATAGTATTAAATCTCAAAACTAGAATAGAAATACGAATAATTTAGAGATATACTAAATTATTTAATATGATCGTTAGTTGATTAATTAGTTTTAAATTAAACAAAAAAACTTTTTCAATAAATTTATCATTTTTCACAATTTTATAAACAAAAGTAGTACATAACAACTATGAATTTATATTATGACGTGATGACTTTTTATAAGATTACTTAAATTATTTTAATGAGTTAAAATAAATAATTATCATAATGCTTATGTCAATTTTCTTAAAATATTAAAAAATGACAACAACAAAAAAAACCGTATAATACCACTTTTTTGTTTCATAAACTATCAAGAATAGCTAATCAAACTTTTAGAACTCTTTTTCTTCAATGGATACATGTCAAAAAACATATATCCATCTAAAGTAATCAAATTAAACAAAATTATAAACTGGAAGAAATAATAAATTAAATCATTTATTATACATTTTTTTTCGTATCATTGGATATTTTCCAGCTTCTAAAGTTTATCACCATTTTTCTATTGTATAATTATTCGTTTATTAGACATGTATTTTTTTTTTTTATTTTAAACAGCTATTAACAAGTCGTTGATTTCATCAACATATTTTTATATTTAACCCAATAACTATAGACACCAAACATTAATTTTTTAAAAATATTTCTTACTCCGTTCTTCTTACATGATTAAAAGTGATAAAATTCATCAAATATGCTATCTTGATGGTTTTTCAAAAACTAATAAATATATGTAAACAATATATAATCAAATAATCAAAAAATTTTCAAAAAATGAATAAAAATATATTGTATAATTTATTATTATAATAAATATAAATAAATTTCAGTGTAGAAGAAATTCATTTGGAATTCGCTTTAAATTGGTTTATTAAAAATTATATTTTGAGATAATTTTAGTGAAAATAAGGTTTTCGTAGTATCATAAGTTTATTTTAATTTAACCAATAATAAACTATAATTTTGTATTTTTATGATGTATTTTAACTTGAACTTAACTTTTTTATAATATATTTTTATTGAAAACTTTATATTAACAAAAAATTGTTTTTTGGGTATAAAAAAAAAACAAAATGTATGTTAACAGCTGCAAAATAAAATATAATATTACGATTATCTGAACAAGAAAATCAGCTTGTTAAAAATAGAAAAAAAAATTAAATTTTAAGTTATAACAGCTTGGTATTGTAATCATAATGGGAAAATGTAGATTGCAAGTTGAAAGTGTGGTATAGTGTTGGCAACCTACATTAAAGCTTAAAAGGTTTAAAAAGTATAATAAATATATTTATACATATTATATACGTTTGTACGAAGAGTAGGTACGATCATTTGAGTTATGAGCGTAAAAGGTTTTTTTTAAATATAAAAATCATAATAATTGTATAGGTGGGCGAGAGTAGCACCTAACCTTTTAGTCAGAAATTAATTTTTAGTTTCTCCACTTTTGTGTTAAAACAAAAACACGCCTGAAAAACTGCGGGGGAAAAAAAACCCTGCAGCCATTTATAACACTAGCTGTACACAATATATAATGCAATGTGATGGACATTTGACTGACGGAAGCTGCGCAAGATTAATAATTCGTCTCGGCTCGTGCTGATTCGACCGGCGATTTTATCTTGTCCTCGAACATCTGTCGCGCCCGCTAAAACAAATGAAGGGGAAAAAAAATAATAGTGAAACGCCGCCGGAGGACCCCGTAAAAAATCTTATAGACATTATGCCCACACGACCGCACGGCGTATAAATGTGTGCGCGGGTGTGCGTTATAATAATATATAAGAAACGGCGGAAAAAAATAAATAAAATAAAACGAGTGCGTTCGGTTAACACGACGGGACGTTCACGGTGCTGCATGTGGCGCGGCGCGGGATGCGCGCGGAGCGAATTCACAGTCATTCATCACCCCGACACGAAACGGCCCTAGGAAAATCGTGGTCACGTGACGACGGTGGTCTCGATTTTCTCGATTGCCGTATTTTCCACCTTTCTTCGTGCCGCGGCGACGATGCTAATGCGGAATGTATGTCGCACGGGAAATAATCAGCGGTCCGACCATTGTATAATAATAATAATAATAATAATAGTGAAAATAACAATAATAACGGTGTACAACACACACACGCACACGTTGTTATTGTTTGCGGGTAACAAAGATTTTCTTACCGATCCGGCCGCCGTGCGAAACCCAGTCCACCGATTACGAAACGCCCGAGTGTACGAATAAATTACCAAAATCATCATTTATATTATACGGTATACGATCTTAACGCGTTCGTTGGTAATAGTTTGGTATCGGTTATACCACTATATATTATTATTATTATTATTATTATCTCTGTATTGGAAGATGTACAATATAACTACTATATGGTGACCGGATATAAAATTTTAAAAATAAGTACATTCTAAAACTTAGCTCCTTCTCTGTCGTAATTGCCCAATGCGTATACTATTCTACCCGTTTTACCCATATTTCCATTGGTCATCTCCTTCTATAAAAATTGTTTCATTTCTTTCAATTATTTGAAATTATAATATCGACTCATTTAGTGTGTGTCTTTATAATGAAAATACCTTGATATTGAAGAATTTAAAGTAAACTTAAACTGGAGTATAGATTATTTTTTAAAGGTAAAAATACCAAGTGTAAAACTTAAATATATACGATTTAGTATATCTTAAATCGTGCTACCAACCAATAAGAATGCTTTAGGTCGAACCATAAAATATAAATTAATAATCAAATTATAAAAAACAGTAAAAACACATAAACACGTATTAGCCCATAATAATTTTAAAAAAAATAGTGTACAATATCGTGTACTTAACACTATTGTTAAGGACAGTAGGACACACGTCAAAAAGAGTATTGTCCTACGAAAAAGAGTACGTCTAGTCACCATATTATATAACGATAGAAATAACTTTTACTAACGAACGGCACGACGTATTTTATTATTATACGGACGATACGACTCAACTAAACGCCATTTTTTTTTTTTATTGTATAGCATTGTAATAGTGATATTTAATCGATTACCCTATTACTACAGCGCGGCAGTATATAATAGTGTTATTACATAATAATATGTTTGAAACTCGTTTTAATAATTTTTCAATGATCAATACACGTCTTGAACGTGTTTACACTGTTTTTTTTTTTTATCATTCGCCACTTCCTCGGCGCACGGAAGTCTAACAATTCTAGTTAAAGATTTCGATATCATTAGCTATACAAGAGCAACAATTGTCTATTTAATCAATGATGATGTGATTTACTATACAGAATAAATATGGATAAGGAAACTAATAATAGTATTATGTTTGCAGTCTTACTATTCAATCCTAATAACCTGGTATCATGATGGTACCGTATCTTTAAATGCAAGTAAATAACAAATAGCGGATTATACCTAAATTATGTAATTTCATACTTCAAAGAATAAATTATTATTTTATCGATGAAAATTATATATGTTTTTGAAGCAGATACTATTTTATATTGTCAGGCTGTCAAGTTTCGGTGATATTAACCGTTATCTTTATACTTTTAAATCGAGTTATAAAAAGTAATTCTACCATATTATCGCTTGTTTAGATTAAATATAAAAATTATATTGTATCCCATGGTCAAAAACTAAAAACCGTAAACGTTTGAAAAAGATGGACATTTTTACGTATGATTTAAATGTAATCAATCATACATATAGTTATTTCAAGTACGGATGAACATATATTATGTTAATAATATTTATTACATTTCGATCGTTGTCAGTCTCAAACCCGTTGAGGTTGTGACATAATAATATGGTACACCGACTACGCCCACATAGTTTTATGCCTAATATATAATACCACAGAATATTATATCGGGAATGGCCGTGTAAAAGAACTCCGCCTCATGAATATTTAGCACGACAAAAATGGTCGATAATAATCACCCGGCGAACGGTGAAAAAAAAACAGAACATTTTTTTCTCAACGACAAAAAATATTACAAAGCTATTGCTGTTTTCTAAACCTCACGCTGACCCTCCGTATACGGTATAAAAACGTTTATTTACATTACGAGTATTTATTCGAACTCCACATGAAAGCGGATGAAAGAAAATTGCACTTACCTATTGTTCGTCCTCGAGCATGACATCCGACACAGACGGACGTGTTCCACATTATATGGTTTAACAGTGCCGTCCAATGACACTTATTCAATTCGACAAAGATGGAAAATCTGTCACTTAACATTTTTTTAATATAGCTAAACCTTAAAAACGTGATACATAAAATATCAGTATAAAATGTTCCAATACTCCATTAGATACATAACATTAATATTCAATAATATTATATTGTATAAAATATGACGTATCATAACAGTGTAATACGAATACGATGATGTTAAAACTGTATGTAACTCTTCGTGTTCCGCCATTATATTACTATCAGAACATTATAATATTTGAATCATACAAATAGTATTTTTTTGATTAAGATTAGTTGTTTCAATCCCCGAGTCAAATGCATCTCTTAAATTTTATATTAAAATCGATTAGATTTCGTTCGAAGAACTATTGTTTTTAATAACGGTTTTTATCGAATAAATAAATATAAAATAGATGTTGAAATACCTTAATTGTTTATTCTTATTTTTAGATCAATTAGCAAATTTTTATCTTCTGAAAAGCATGTTTTAATTTCTTTTAATCTCTGCAGTAATCCAAACGGGTAGAAAATAATTTTGAAATATTAAATCGATATACTATTACTGATACACGTTGTAGTTACACGAAACATGATTGTACACCTTACAACAAGTCGTATATTTTCTCTAATCAATTTAGTTAAAACTTTTCTTGATGATTTATGTTATTTGTACATTTCATAATAATATTATGCTGTAATGAGGATCAATACCAAAGTAAAACTAACAATTTCATTGAAAAAGTTACGAGCTTAATTAAATTGTAACTTTTGTCTTCCTTTATTTCTTGTACAAACAACAAACAGCAAAATCTACAGCAAGTTTCTAGTGGACCGTCCAAAGAGGTTTACTTTGTTACATAAATTCGATGTAAGGATTCGTTGTGTATTCCGCCGGTCGATTGTTATCGCTTATTTTTTTAGCCCACATAAATGTGGCCCAGTGCACCTACTCAAATAAGAGTGTATCGATGGGAGGGGGACTAAAGTTAAACGACTATTGAACCACAAGAAAAATAACCGTACCTACACAGCTCTATCACTCTCTTTTACGCTTTACTGGGATAAAGTGTGATTTTCGTCCAATCTAAAACACTGTACGACTATATGCACTTTAATCCAATGTTATCTTTTATCTCTCTTTCAGTATATCTTTCTCCTTGCGCGTATACAATATGCATCTATTTGTTAAGACATATCTCGGTTGAAGTTTATGTATGAACTCAAAACACCGTAATTTGGTAAATGACATGAGGTATAATAATCATTCGGTTCGCAGGTGAGACACCGCAGCCGGAAAACGAACTGGAACACGTATTCGTGGTGGCCGATTTCCTCGCCGGTGTACTCATTTTTGCCACGATCGTGGGAAATATCGGCAGTATGATCAGCAACATGAATGTGGCCAGGGTAGAGTTCCAGAACCGCATGGACGGCGTCAAACAGTATATGGCTTTCAGGCGGGTTTCCAAGGAACTAGAGGCTAGAGTTATCAGATGGTTTGCCTACACCTGGGCTAACAAACAGGTAATGTTACCAAAATCTGTTTAATGAAATAATTGTTAGTACGACGGTTATTTATTACAATTTATTAATAATATACTTTTTAATATCTTGTGAATGTCTGGTTTTTAAATAATATTTATTTAACGAATTTTAAATATTACGAACAACAATAAATAACAAATATAAAAATCTAATTACGAAATTAAAAATATTTAAAATTATCCATATTTAAACAATAAATATAAAATTAATTATATTGTGTGTTATATTATATCAAATAAGCAATAACTATAATTTATTGAAACACATTGTCCGTGTATTTACATACATATATGTATGAAAGTTATAACCATTATGATTACTCATAACAAATTATGTATTTTATTAAACATACCTAGGTACTGATTATAATCTATAAATTTGTCATCTATAAAAATCAAAATTGTATACCACAATTTTTTTTTACTTATAGTGTATTTCAATTCTCAAGATTTTAATATAACAAGAGTTTTAGATGCAAAATAATGAAAATTCCTAAAAAATATAATGTGTTAAGATTTTAATAAGCTAATATTGTAAGCATGATAATTAATATTTAAGTATAAACGGTACACAAAAAATAATTTAATTTTTATAAATAATAAACTCTACTAATATTATTTAATGAATTATTCATGTTCATATAATATTTTCATAACACGCTTTTAACAAAATCTTTTTTTCAACTTCTTTTTTTTTTTTTTGGTGTAAAATGTATGATCATATAGGTAGTTACTTTGACCTGAAACTGTATTGAAATTATAAAATCATCTTTTTGTTTCGAATTTTTTTCAAAGAACAACATTCTTTTAATAAATAAGATTACAGAAATACTAAAAGCAAATATGATGAGTAATAATATCCAATGATGTGTAAGTAAAAAACATATATGTCGGTACCTATATACACTATATTAAGTATTTTCTTTTAAAAATAACACGAAATATTCTATCTAGTGACCTCGGATTAAAATAGGGTTAGCAATATCAAAATATACTTTTTTGACGATTTTTAAATTTTCGTATGGTTTTGCGTATTTTTAACCTAATTTTAACTCGTAATTCAGTCAGTTTTTATTTTGAACTTTTAAAGCCACTTTCAAAAATTCAAAATGTCTTAATACAATTTGATCCATCCAAATATTGTATTTAAAATACATGTTTAGCAATATAAAATCTTTTAAAAAAAATAGTATTTCAGTATTACCGAATTCTTTCTGAAAATATTAGTTTTAGTTCAAGATCACTGAATAGAAAATAGAATTCATATTAGGTACCTTAAAAAAAAATTATATAAAATATTATACTTGAAATATTTGTTCACATAAAACATATTACAGATTATATTATCATTATTATAATATAGCTAAATTAATATTTTTATTATTATCCTTCTATAATAAATTAATATAACAATGTGAATTTTCTTAAACACACTTTACTTGAAACCATTCCCATTGATAATTAAAATATTATTATGATTTTAAATCAGGTTCAAACCTGACCGAAACTAAAATCTTTGTAATTCAAATTTAAATTATTCAGATGAGTGGAACTTCAAAAACAAAACAAGTTATTATATTTAATTTTTTAATTAAAAGCATTTATAATTGTATTTTAATTTAAATTTAGTAAATAGAAATAATAAACATTGATAATAATTTAAACTAATATTTAAGGTACAATATTATGATAATAATCTAATTGTAATAAAATAAATTAAAATTGTTGTACTAAGATTTAAAAACTATTAGTTTAGTATAAACGCGATCATCTTCTTTAAACACAATTAAAAAGATTTTACAAAATTATTAATATAGTCCATTCTATCACATTGTATACAATACTAAATATCAATAAGTTTTACAATGGACATTTTATAAATCTTGTTTGCGTGAGTCAAGTTGTTACCTAAGACTAATCTGAGAAAAGTTTGTGAAAATTTGTAATTTTGTCTTGTTATACTAAGGTTGAGTTTTCAATGCAGTGTTTATGATCTTCTGATAAAAAAATCGTCGAATTTATTTTAAATAGTTATATTTTCATAAGTATAATGACTTATACTTTATACCTTTATATACTATTGTGTACAACACATTATTATTAGTGCTACTATTATTTGATTTACCGCTATAACTGTATTTGTATAATTTCTAGTATACCTAAAGAAATATTAAGTCTGTAATAAATTTTTGTTAAAATTATATTCTTATGATAACATTTAACGATAATTAATTGGATATTGCTAGATACATTTCAATACAACTATTTTATGAATTTAAAGGTTATCTATTTATAAAGTGTAATTTAAATCAAAATTATGTCCTTGGCATAATAACAAACATTTTACTCTGAGTTACCTAATATTTTGTCAAAGACGTAATAATATACTAAACGCGTCATAATAAATTATGCAAATTATTATTAATCTTACCATACATTAAGAGGACGCTATACCAGCATGTGTTGTCTCTGTCTTATATACGCGTAACATAGTTAAAAACTGTTTGGCGCGGGACAACTTTACTACCTCAATATTTATATCAAAATTACTAAAATTATAAATCCCATTGGAAAGAACTTTACCTGTGACGTAGCGTTTTAATTTTTTTTTGATAGTGGTAACCAATAATTTTTAATAATTAAATGAAAAAAACCTAAAGTTCTCAAACCGATAACTTTAATTGCATTCATGTTATCAAAAAAATTAAAACGCTACGTCACAGGTAAATTTCTTCCCAATGGGATTTATAATTTTGATTGTTTTGATAAAAAATCGAGGGAGTAAAGTTGTCCGGCGCAAAACAGGTTTTAGCTATGTTACGCGTGTATAAGACAGAGACAACACATACGGGTAAAGCGTCCTCTTAAAACGTTTCGGTAAAACCGACCACACGACATATGTGTACCTAAAAAGCCTATCTAGAACGCCGTTATACAATAATTTTTTGATTTTTTTAAATACAAATTTATTATTTTAACAGCATATTATTAATACCATACCCATTAGGTAACAGTCACACAAATTCAATTTTTATTGTACACCTTCGTTGTTATCTTCATATTTTCGGAATACTTTAACATAATAATATAATAATAGTATAATATATTATTTTAATACTAACATATTATCTATTATTAGATTTATATAAAACACTACAATACGTAAACGATTATCAGAAAAAATATCTCACGTTATTTGTGGAAAGTATAGAATTTCTACAAATGGGTGGTCAGAAATTTCTGTATAATATCATAAGTATTAAAGCATAATAGTATAACAATTAATGCACATTCAAATAGTTCTTTTAATTAGTGAAGGTTCAATATTTAATAAATTATCGCATTTTTAAATGTTAACCTAAAAAATATGTTCATACACTAAGTTTAATGTACGTACCTAATTTAAATAAGTATAGATACTAAGTAAGTATATGAAAAACAATTATACACAAATTGTTTTACAAATAAGTTTATTAATCTATTACTTTATTTACTATTAAATTATTTAAGTACAAAGAAATGAGAAAATGTATTGCTTAATGTATAGTTAGACACTTATAATCACACAAACGCATTACGCGTGGCGTAGTTAATCATCCCATTCGCTTAGAATTAATATAAATCAAACTCCCATTTACATCGAGTAAATATGTATATAATAAATGTATATATATACATAATATTATGAACCTATAGATTGAATGCAAGTACATTAATTTAGCAACTCAATTAACACAAGTTTAGAGTTCAATATTTAATCTAATTTAGAACCGCCTGTCGATTATCTCACTTCACCAGATGCATTAAAATAAAACTTAATTTACCAATTCCAGTAAACGTGTTAATCTTACTAACATAATTATAATTTATTAAATAATTAGTTTGCTTATATTAAAAATAAATTAAATGTTTACCAATCATCATTATTATAAAATATAAATTTATAGTTGAATCAGATTTTTGTCACTATCATATATATTACCGTAAGTATCATGTTTACTTTTTAATTTGATAGTGCGTATTGTTTCATCCCAAATTGTACTTAATAAAAAAATTGAAACAAACAAAAGTCATTCAAAAATAGGAATACTTTTTTGATGCAACTACATATTATACTACACATGTGATACAAAATAATTAAGTTTTTTTATTTTTTTACTCAATTTCAATTATTAAAAACGAGGTATCATAATTCTTGAATTATCAATTGGTTAGTAGTTCATATATTATATTATTTTTCCATAAAACTATAGAAATTTTTACATATTTTAAATAGATATTAAACGGTAAAATTAGACTGATTAGGTGGTTTTATTTTTAATAAGCTTTGTTTATGTAAATATGAAATATTTCTAGAAAAACTAATATCGTTGAATTATGTGTATTTTTTTATGAAGTATGTATATTCTATAAATAAATAATTCACAGCCATAGTTTTTATAAAAATGTATATACAACATTCTTGTTTAGTTACAAAAATATCTACGTCCCACGAAAAATCATTGAAGTTCAATTAATTAATGTGTATACCTACGAAAAATATTCCTTTTTAGTTGTGTAGAAAAGATAATTATCGGATAATAAAGTTTTAATGACCTTGTCATTAAATAAATGACGTAATAAATTATATTCGTTATTCTAAATTAAAAATATATACTTAATTAATACAAATTAATTTAATAAGTGTCAAGTTTATATATCCTTACATCAATATCTTACATTATTTTATTCGACAAATTCGATCAATATTAATAAATATTATAGCCGATTTTAAGTATTTGTAAGGTTAACAGGACATTTTATCGAGAATGATTATAACTTTGGTTTAATTAATATTTTACGACAAGTTTTTAGAAAAGTTATTAATTATGGTAATTTTTAATGTTGTCAAATCTTTTTTTAATACTGAATATAAAAGTAAAACTATTGACTTTACAATATTTTTTTAACAAATTGTTTAGTCTTTTTTTATATAAAATGTATTTTGTATATTAATCTTTCTAACACATAAGTTAAAATTATAAGAAAAAACATGAATTTAATTAAAGTAAAATAGTAAAATATCCAATTTTTGATAAAATATATAATAATTATTGTATCATATAATCAATGCTACTGGGTTTTAAAAGTTTTTACTGAAAACAGTTTTTAAAACCCTTCTATAAATTTAATAAAAAAAAATTAAATTTTTTATAATGATATATTATATTCTTAAGAACTTAAAAAATATTCAACATAAAAAAAATTGATTGAAAATTTTACTTATTTATTTTATTATCCAAAACACCGTTTTATCTTCACGACAGTCTAACAAATTTTATATATCAACAAGCAATTGTGTTGTAATAAGAGTAATTAAAAAAAATGCAAAATAAATTATACTTACATGGCTAAAAATATCCTAATTACCTAATGTACAGTCAAGGTTTCTCAACACATATTATACGAATAACATTACATACAATTTGCTGTCGACCGACAGACAATGAAGCGAATTCCTATTGCCCGGCGACCATGTCCTGTTCGCGCTTTTTAAATTTATTAACTAATTTTTTCACGCAAAATAAAAGTTGTGCCAAATATATATTATTATTCTAAGTAGACGATACGTCTACTACGAGCATAATATTCGTTGGTTTGAAAACGAATTCACTGAAGCAATCAGTAAACTCTATTTATTTGTCTCGTATTTTTTGGAATTCGCCTTCTGCGTGTCGGACATGGATATACTATATAAACAAAGAAAAACGGTGTCGAAGTGTCGACACAACAGCTGAGGTGGCTGCTAATGCGAACACCGCCAATTTGGGCCCGAACGGTTTTCTTCGAGGCTGGAGACACTAAATCGGGTTCGACTCGCACAGTCCGTGACCACCGCGTTACCGAGTTTGTATAAGCCGTAGATCACTCCGCGTAACAGTGACCATACAGAATGGTTACAATAATTGAATAATACGCGTATTATACTCACACAAGATCCGTATTATATGTACCGGTTGGCCCGGAACGAGTCTAGGACGTTGTATTGTTGTACAAAGGGGCTGGTTAACCCCCCCTCCCCCGGACCACAGGTCTCCACTATATTGCAACGACGCGTATAGTCTCCTTGATCCTCAACCCCGCATCCAACTATATCTTGAAAACAGTGCGGTGGTAATTAATGTTACAGTTTTTTTGGACGCCGTCCAAAGTGAATTTTTCGCCGCCCGGGCGTGTACCCGTACTTGGCAGGGGAGATTCAAAGACAAAAAAAAGTAGTAGGTAACCTACACTATAGCGTGGGACCGGAAACACCCGAGAAACCGGGGAAACTTCCGCAATCGGATCGTTTATAAACAAAGTAAGGATTTTGTAGCTCTAAAGAACTGTAAAAAAAATTTTGCGACTACTTAAATTCAAAAGAACTAAAAATCTTAAAGAAGCGCTAGGTTAAAAGTTATTTTTATAAAAACTAGAAAAAATAAATAAATACTAAGCCTGTCTGTTAATTTTTTTTATTCTTTAAATTTAACATATTCAGATGGACCTTAAGTATGCAGTTAGTTAAAAATATTGTACACTATAAAATGTTTATAATTTCGGAATTAGGTGTTGTTAAAATAAATATCAAATCTTATATTATATTTCAAATACGTGTTTAACCGTAACGTATTTCATAAAAACAAAAAAAGTTATAAAAGGTATGCTATTATACGTAGTGTAAATTTAATTTATTGTTGGAATAGTTTTAGACCAAAAGAAAAAAACAAATTTCTACAAAACCCAAATTCTATTTATAATATATCTACTATATTATATAATATTTATATGACATATGTGATCAAACATACTCACCTCTATTTTTCCTTTAATAATTATTAATATATTAAAATTCTGATTTTTGGTATTTTTAAATTTTCTATTTTAGATCACATTTTCAAGTTCTTTCGTGATATTAATTTCTGTTTTTCAAATAAGAATTCCCCATTATGTCGAATGAATAATTTTTTTAATAATTTTGATGTACCTACTCAAAATCAAAATTCGAATTATTAGAATGTTCATACTAAGGATAATAGTCCAAATGGTTTTAAACAAATGTATAATATTGTATTTTTTTATTATACTTGGACTATTTTTACAAATCATAAATATTGTATATTTAATATTAATTACTAACATTTCCAAATTAATATTGCCCCGTACTTTCCAAACACGTTATTACATTCACCCACTATCCTTGTGCGCAAAGTCAAATAGTTTTAAAAAAAATACATGTTTGATATATTCCCTTGTTTTTTCATCTGTTTCAATGATAGTCATTTGAATTGTTCGGCTGGAGCGACTGCCAATACCCAAAATGCTCTAACCCAATGCGTTAGTATTACAAAAAAATTTCAGTCAACAATACGATATGAACAATAATTGATATTTTTGACAAACCTGCAGTCGAGTTTTTGTGCTGTAAACGACACTATATACTTCGTTACTCTGTACATGTTTTAAAAATGGAATCCAAATTTTACGAACATTTGAACAAAGTTATCGAAACGACAAAGACTAACAGACAACAGTACTTTTATTAGTAAATCTAAATATTATGAAATAATTAATTATTTAAAACAACTGAAGCAAGGGAAGAAAACCAATTCAAAATTAATGAAAAACTAGTTTCAAAGAAATAATTGATTTAACCACCAATCCTTTTTTCACTGTTTTTCTTTTCTCTCACATGACTCGCAAAAATTTAAATATGACAATGTTGTTTCTCTAGTTATATTTTTAAATTTTACATTTATTTCATATTCCATACGATTTCCTCTACCGTGATTAAGTGAATACTTATAACTATTAAGTGAAAAACCAGCTACTAATGCGATCCGTTGTGGCAATTGTATAATTGTTGAATCATTGCCGCGATTTTTGTTTGCAGTAGTCTCATTCCAAATCCCATCACTAAACATTAGCTCCAAACACAATTATTCATCAAGACATCGAATTGCGTTAAGCGTTCGATAATTTAATTCGAAACTAAATCATCTGCGTAATAACAAGTATTACTGAGAAGTGAGAGGTTCCGTTATTTTAAGGTCACGGGATTTCAACGAAATAGTTATTTAAATAAGTCGTATTAAGTTCGTTAAAAACGTTCTGTATTGTCAACGTTTTGTCGTACAACTGTGACGATATACAGCGACAACTTTCCGCGTCGACCGTCCCGTGTAATCATTAATTTAAGTCGTTATACGTATTTTTGCGTTTATAACATGCGCTTCTCACTACAAATAAGCCTCCGCAATGATTCATCATTCGCGTAATAAATTATAGCGTTCTCGCCCCGGTTGATTATTGTAAAAATCACGTCAAACACAGCATACGAGTGGAGTGTGATGAATTATATATTATTACATCCTTAAATAACATATTCTATAAAACCCGGAGTTGTTATAAACAAATCGTTTTGTTTCCGCCGTAACACCTATATATATATATATAGATAAAGAGAGAAAGAGATAGAGTGTAGAGAGTGTGTGTGTGTGTGTGTGTGTGTGTGTGTGTGTGTGAGAGAGAGAGAGAGAGAGAGAGAGGTTCCTATACATGACATATTACTAGATTTCGCTATGATTCATTGTTTTAAACAATTTGGAATTTTGATCGTAAAGTTTGAAAATTGTCACCGTTTATTATAATAATAGCAGCTGCTACTGCTCGACGTCGGCAACGCGTGCCCGCACGTTGATGTTGATTATTTAATTAATTTTGTATCATTCTGATGTACGTTCGTTTGTTTTCGGGGCACACATCGTTCACTGTGAATAAATCTCGGGGGTTGCTGATCGCTTATACAGTAAATAATTATCGTAGGTCTCTGTACAACGTTCACGTCGTCCGTATAATAAAACGTCCAAACGCGCGTATATTAAAATGTAATAATATAGTCGATACGTCGATCTTAAATAATATCTGAAGAACCCGCTTTTGTACACGAATTCGTCAGGCGTATTTTCGTTATAGCGGATGATAACATAATAATAGACACATTATTGTAATGTGTCTTTTTGTATTTTTTGCATCGAATGAATAATTTTGTTTTCTGATGTTTCATATCGTTATATATACACTACACAGGTACTTACCATACTATTGTTAACACGCGCAAGATAATATATCAATAATACATTTATAATACAACCCAAACCATTATCATTGTAATATATTTACGCTGGCGTTATACAGAAACGTATATAATAATAACAATAATAATGAATACAGGCATAACATCTCCTTTTCAAAATTGAATAACACAATTGGCAGTTATACCGTGTTAATAAATCACCCCATGTTCAGTCTAAACTATTTATGCGTTAACTATATAGCTACACACAGTACTTACAGATAGACGTGTAAAATTGTGTTCGATTCTTAATGTCTGCGTGCTGAATCGCGTCGAATCAATATTGAATTATCGGTAAAACAAAATCATAAACAAAAACGAGTATATTATGTTTTTATTTCCAGTAGCACAATTATTAAGTAATAATGTATTACTAATAATTAATAGATAATGATGTACTATCGCGTTAATCTCAACACCAAAGAATAAAATAACTGTACGTCAAATAAATATTGGTATTCCAGATTATAGAATAAAACACGGTATTTTAATTTACAATATTGACCGCAACTATACGATCGTATTTTATATTCACCTTCCTTATTCATATTGCTTGCGGATTTCATTTTTCAATTTATGATTATAATATATAAAATATTATTATTACGTATTGCATGATATCTCAAAAGTTTTGTATTGGTCCTCTTTCCCCCTCCAAAAAAAAAATGAAATAATAAAAGAAGCGATCGAAAAACTTTTGAAAATAACACCACTGTTATATAGATTCGAGAAAAAACTAAGAAGGTATAAAATAAAAAATGTATTAAAAATGTAATACCCCATGACGAATAATAATTTATTATGACCGTCATTTGTGTGTAATAACAATAATTAAAACTTTGATTTCACAATTCTTTGTATAGTTCTGAGAACCGACTAAAAATTAAAAATATTCATCATCAAAAAATAAAAAGCTAACCATAAATTCAAAACACAGAAATTGGAAATTGAGAACACGTAATACTTCTATCACATCGGTACAGTAGAAAATATAGTGTTTTGTTACATAGTATACATTTCAAATAAATGATAAATCCTTGGCAATGATTCATTGCATTCAAATTCCATTCTGCTTGGATAACGGTTAAGACCTCGAGTATATTCAATGTTTTTCACCGGTTGTCAATATTTTTTTCGTAATACTTTTCCTGCGCTTTATGAAGCTATTGAAAAAATTTGAAAAATCCCAATTAGATTTGATTTCTAATCAATAAAAAAAGACTAGTTAGAATTTTTGCAGCGCCTTTTTCCCATAACAACGTCGAAAAAAAACGCTGTACCTAAAGTATAAAATTCCAGATATTGTAGGCCTCGAATAAATAAATAGAGATAATGATACCAATACTTTTAAAAAGCGATAAAAATAAATTCAATTTTAGTTTGTGAAATATCCCTGCAAACGTAAATCAATTTTTTCGGCTTATAGCTAAGGGCGAAAATATATAGAATTATTATAGAATTTTTTAGTTTTAATCTAATTTTTAGGTAACTGAGATTCATATCATTCTCTCGCGAATTCAAATATAATTTCCTATTTGCATGTTTCGATTATTTTCCATCTTCCAGTAAAACTGCATAAATTGACATACAGATATTATTTATTTTTCTAGCATATTTTACAACTGAGAAAATCATATTTTATGTATTATTATTTTCGATACAAGCTATATACAATTAAAATTAATGTTCCATATAATACATCTATAGTCACAAAAAATAAATTTATTTCACAATAATTATTCAATTAATTATAACGCATATTTTTATTTATTTATTTATTTTTTATCGACATTATTACTTACACCGTCTGTCTCGAGTTTGAACAATAAGCTTAATTCATAAAATAATAAAATAGAAATAAAAGGGTAAAAAGGCTTCCTAGTCGAGGTTCTTCACCGTGAAGTATTATTTATATTAAAACGAATAATAATAATAATACGTTATACTAGATGCTAATAGTGATCTACATAATGCATCATATTTTAGTAATTTTTTTTTTTTTTTTTTTAATTTGGATTCATTAATTATCCAACCTAAATTTTATATCATGTACAATTGAATTATTATAAATAGCTATAAAGTTCTTTTGTGCTCATGTTTTAAATTTTGAAGTGGAGAATATTTTGAGTAATGCTATTGATATTGACCGATGTTTAAAGTTTAGACAGCGTGACAGAGTATAATGGACAGAAAGTAGAGGTAAAAAATAATATGTTATATCATGGAACTGCTGCGGCTAAACATAAATTACAAAAACTTTTACAGATAACGTCTGATTCTTTCCAAACTGATTATTTTATGTATAATATACGACATATATATATAAATATATAAATTATATTTTTTCTTTTTTTTTATTAATAAGACAAAAAAATATTATACATATATAATAGCCTTAAGTATTTATTAATGCGTAAAAACTTTTAAAAACTCAAATTTTAATATTATACTAATATACATATACATAACATATATATTTTGTATTATGAATCCTACGGTTAATAATTATAAAAATTCTTAATTAATTAATTTAATAAAAAACATACTGTCGAAAAACGTGTTAACATAGTGTTGAATAATGTACTAAATGTTTTAATTTAGATATAACAAACTATAGCTCAAATAAAATCACTTAAAATTTCAAATATTTGCATATTATTGTAAGACTTGAATTCAAATAAATAAAGACAGTTTAGTATTTATAAATACTAAATAGTAATAACCGTATAGTTTTCTTTTTTTTAATATATCATGTTTGAGTCGTTTTTTGGACTCTAATCTGAATACAAATGATAACAAAACCCTTTATAATATTAGGCTCTTGATGAAGAACGTGTATTGGCAGCTTTACCAGATAAACTAAAAGCTGAAATAGCTATACACGTACATCTCGACACATTAAAGAAAGTCGAGATATTTCAGGACTGCGAACCTGGCCTATTAGAAGAACTCGTGCTCAAACTCAGACTCCAAGTGCGTACCACCTATACATACAACCTAAACTTTATCATTTTGTTTTTGTAATTTATATCATTTTTTTTCCTATCAAAATTAGGTATTCAGTCCTGGAGATTACATATGTCGTAAAGGAGATGTGGGCAAAGAAATGTATATAGTAAAGAGAGGCATCCTTAGTGTGGTTGCCGACGACCAAAAAACCGAAATCGCCACTTTAAGCGCTGGAAGCGTTTTTGGAGAGGTCAGTAATAAAATGAATGGGTTTTTTTTATGTGTCTATGAGTTTTGTACAATATAAGTATTAATCCAGTTTGATTTCTCTTATATTAGATCTACAATTTTGATCTTCAACAATTTATTACTCATAAAAACTTCTATAATTTCAAAATCTAAAGTTTATTTTTAATTAAATATTAAATTAATTTAAGTCACTTAAAATTATAATTAGTTGTCACTGCCTCATACATAAGCTGTATATTCTAGATACTAATTCATATTTTAAATATATTGGGTCATTAGTATAACTGTATAAGTTATATATATATATATATATATATAACAATACTATTTTAATATCATAACTCAATTTTTAAATAAAATACGTAAAATCACTAAAATGTAATGTTATAATTTTAGATAAAAAATAATAATAATAATAATAACAATAACAATTATCATAAAAAATAATTCATTGAAAAAAATCTTTAACAAAACGTGGTCAAAACAATCATCATTAACTAAAACTATGCTCACATGTCAATCGAGCAATTTTGATTAGGTAAAAAAAACTATTTTTTTATATTTCAAGATTGTCAGATGAAGGCTTTTATATATGACTTACCATATATTCATCTTTGTGAGGGATACGACAGTAACTTAGTATAATTAAGTATGCACTTGCATAAATATTGTAAAAATTGTAAAATATTTGTAACAAAATACATTTCTATACCGGTTGCAATTTTTGAAAAGGAAGTTTCCTATTAGTAATATTTAATTATACAATTTAATTGTTATGATAAAAAACTTTTTTATCTACATATAATAAAATATAACCATTACTTGTTATTTTCTGTGATTATTACACCTTGCAAAAAACATTGCTAATTTAAAACTTTCAATCAAATTTTTTTAACAAAAACATGTATGATTTAATTTGCTTTTATACCTAAAAAATAATTTTGTTTATTTTATATTAGCGACAAATAATAGTAATAATACTGATGAAATTTTAACAATTGCTTCGATATTATTGAAAAAGCATAATATATAATATATTATAGTAACAAACTTTCCGTATCTATTTCTATAATTAATTTACAACCATAATCAATATTAACTAGGTTTCAAATGCAACAATATGTTTTGCGAATTCGGTACCTAACTATGTGATTTATCAAGTACAACTTTATATTATGCAAAATTTGTAGACACATATACATGTTATTTCTTGGAAAATATACACGAGGAAAGATTTATATATAGTATACCTACATAAATGTATACATGTGCTTTGTATACACATTCGAGTTTGGATATGTATTTATGCATGTATGTGCGTGTATATGGCTGTAATTAGGAGAAACACAAATGGCACCAATTAAACATACCCCCTTTTTGAATGTCAGTATGATTTCACTTCAGAGTATCCACATTTTAAATATGTAAAATAATAAATTAAGTTGGTAAAAAAGAGGGGATCTTTTTTTATGTTATTTTCGGTAATTTGGTATATTTAAAAATAAAATCGCCATTTTTACCGTTAGTATAGCCATTACATCGCCACGCCACCGCAGTGTTTATTACAATCATCGTGCAATGTGTTATATGATCACTAAAAATTACAGCTATTCATAAAATCATTCAACTCATAATATTATTATATAAACATATTTTTAATTTATTAAAGTTACATAATATTTTATAAAAACAACATGTTTAAGTGTAAACAATTAATTCAGCATGTTCATTTAATAAATCATTCAAATAGGTAGTAAAATATTACTGAAATTTACATTTTTAGATTTTACTGTAGAAAAAAATATATAAAGTATAAAGAGAATCAAAAACCAAGCAACGAAATATTATATACAACTATTATTTTCAGTACTTAGCCAAAGAGTAATAATATTCAATACCTAATAATAACAGATACAATTTCTGATATTATGATTACCAATAACGGAGACTCTCGTGATTCGTTATGTCAAAATCAAATCAACATCATTGCAACATTTTTAATGGGTGCCCACCGGTCATGAAATCGTATACTATAGATCTTTCCTTCTTCATTTTTCCATAAAATTATAATGATACCCATGAGATTTATTTAACAGTATACAACACAGTTTTATTGGCTGTAAAACACTAATTTATTGTTGTTTAACAGACAAACAAACAAAACAAAAAAATATTTTTGTTATAATTTGCATACAATTTTATAACTTTACTCAGAAGTAAAAAAAGTTCCAATTTAGACAGCTTGCTATAATCGGGATTTTTACAACTATAATCGTCTGAAGTTAAGATAAACTAAAGATACAATCATCAAATAAAGGCTAAACCGCTAAACTCGACTTTCTAAAATTTTATGCATTATATTATAAAATATATAATTCAAATATTATATTTTTTAAAACTATAAAATCTTTACAAAAAATAGCTTTGTACCTATCATTCATTATATAAGTGCGCACATTCAAATAGTCCAAAAAATCCTATTAGACATATTCAAAATATACAATTTCAAAATTACATTTAAATCTCTTACTATGCTTTAACAAATTAAAATGCATTTATATCAGTTTTATTGTATAACCTATACTATAGGTTAATATGTCCTATAGGCTATAAGTATAATTATTAGAAAAAAAATATATTAATGATCATTACTAAAGTGATATATTAAGTAAATATGATTATTTCTTATTTATTTAGAAATATTATCTATATATTATAAATAAATATATAGATATAGATATATTATATAGATATTAGGTTAATAAATGTAAATTTAATAGTTAATACATTTCAATTATATTACTAAACACATAAATAATAAGGTATAATACTACAATAGCTCATTACGATTTTAATAAAATAATACAATCTAATTTTAAGTTTGAGATCTTTTTTTTAGTTAATTATATAATTTTATGTATGTTTTTACCATGATACACTTACCTGTAGTATTAGTTTTAATTTGATATTTTCAAATACAATTTATTTGTATTTATTAGCTTTATAAGTTGTATTTAAAATTTCAACAGACTTAAAAATGCATAAAAATTAGATTAATATTTAGTGTAGAATGTATAAACTAACAAACTTGTAGGTAGTATAACTATAATAGTACATCAATAGTTAAGTATTTAGCAACTCTAAGAGGAATAAATAATGGCTTCTGATATAAGAAGATTATCTAAGCTTACAAGTATTATACAATAATATTTAAACACCAATATGAATTTAATAATGAATTACACTAAGTAAAATCCTAAATATATTTAGTTATTAATGTATTTTCTTATTTTATTTAAACTTAATACGTAATTTTTTTTTACCTTTACTACAAATCAAATTTTTAAGGAATAACATTATTTATTATACAAAGAATTGTTATCATTCATAGTTTGCATAGATAATAATTTATTGAATTTGTCTATCAAACCATTAAGCATAAAATCAAAATTGCATGAGATCAAGTCTATGTTTGATACTTAAATTTTCATTTTACATATTATAATATCACATGAAAATTATATTTTCTTATTGCATGCCTAAAATCAATTGATTAAGTTTGTTTTTCATTCTTCCTTATAGGTAAGCGTGCTAGAAATAGCTGGAAACAAAACAGGCAATCGTCGCACAGCCAACGTCCGGAGTTTAGGGTACTCTGATCTATTTTGTCTATCTAAAAGAGATCTCTGGGAAACACTAAGAGATTATCCCGAAGCTAGACACAGCTTAATGCAACGTGGTTGTCAGCTTCTACGAAAGGATAGGCTATTAGATGAGGACGCGTTCCTGCAAGCTCAAACGCAGAATGAAACCATTAACGAAGCAGTGTCTAGATTAGGTATGTATAATAAACTTTTATTCAATTACAAGTAAACACAGTTTGATCAATATTAAATTATTTATATTACCAAATACGTTTTCATAACAAATTACAATGTTAGACATTTACATTCAACAATTAAAAATTCAAATTAGTCAATACAATTATTAAATGAAACCGTTTTTTTAACCCGCTTCCATAAGGCTTTATTTCAAAGACTAAAATTTGTTTCGCATAAATAATTTTAGACAAACAATGTTGTTATAAATAATTATTGCTTTAAAAACAGAAAATAATTGTTTATCATAATATAAGGACCTAACAATTAATTTAATAATGTGCGAATCGTACAGTAATTTGTTTTCTTTTGATAATAACGTGTTTAAGCAATATTGGCTTCAACAATAATAACAATTTAATAAAGTGTCATAACAGACATACGACTGAAATATTAAATGTCATAAACACTTTATATTTATTTTGTATTTTTGTAATATTAGACATAATATATTGATATAAAAAAAATGTATTATATAAAAAGTACATTCCTCAAAGTTATCTCGAATATAATATTATTTATTTGATTTTTTTCGGGAATGTTAAAAAAAAATCATACAATATTCTTTCGAATTTTCCAAAAGTTTGAATTTCTTATTTCAATAACGTTGCCAACTAATTAAATTAATCATTGTTATAATGATATTACTATAAAACTTTTAACGTTATAGAATAAATTTAAGTTAAAATAATAAAACTCATTTTTTTAAATGTTGGAATATTATAAACTGTATTTAAAATAAATAGGTTATAATAATATAGTATAGGTTTTAATATATGTTATAAATACTACAAATATGAGAATTTTAACTATAAACGTGTACGCTATATGTATTATTTAAGCAAATATTATATAATTTATTAGTTCTTGAGAATTGTGAAATTACTAATTTTAGTTTTAGGAAAAGTGAACTAGTTGAAAAATAAATAATGTAGTTGTAAGATTAAATTCCCATCAAATGTCATCACATATGGTTGCATCTGATAAATGATGACAACCCTTAACATGTACAATAATTCTACACAAAAATGATTTATGACAGATATTCAATACTGATAATTTAATATAAGTATAGTATCTCGTACATTAATTTGAAATTGTAGTAAATAGTGACCAACCAAACTTAAATATTACTTAATGTTAATTGAAAATGTGTAGTCTATTATTTTTATTTTTTTTTTGTATTATGTTTGGAATAATATCAATTATAAATGTTAAATAATTTCACTAAAACATTTTAAAGATACCCAACATAAAATAAAAGTCGTTAAAACTTCAATATAATATAATGTTAAAGTACACATAATGCTAAAGTGACAAATACCATCAGCCTCCTCCAGAAGATTTACTCTTAATCAGTACAAATTGTAAGTAGATATGTACAATAAATTATATGTAATACAAAGTTAGACCTAAGATATTATTATATTATGACAAATAGCATTTAAATATTGATAATCTAAAATGCATAATTTGTAGTAATTTTAAAGGTAAAATAACTCAATTTTATCTCCATCCAAAATCGTTTGATTATTAATTCATACAGTTAATGCTTTACATACTATTATACTAATTAACACTTTTAACAGATAGATACATCAATGTGGACTAAAAAGGGTCTAAAGACCGAAGGACCGTTATTAAATGTTACAATATTATGTGTACACCTCGCCACCTTGGTATAATTAATTTTCTATGATATTATGAATATATTACAATATTATACATATATTATTTTTGAATAATTATGAATGTTGTGTTATTTTTTTTTAAATACTCATTGTAATTGTTAAGAATTTCAAATCCTCCGAGCCAATTTACATTTTTGGTGTTAATTTTTTTTTTCTCATAATTTTCTATTTTATCCAATCGTCGTAATTATTATTATTATATTTACATTTGCCTTAACTTTAATATACCAATCCGTCGTAAACATGCAATTTTTTGGAACAACTAAGTATATATTATAATTATATGTAATATGTATATAATATATAGACTGTAACCATTTCGTGTCTCCGAATCGAGGTGTGGAAGGATACATTAGATTAGCCAACAGCAGGGATGACTTCGGGCAGCCGACTATGCAGCAGTCTAATCGCAAGCAGTTGAAGCACAAGTCAAAATTCTCGACAGTCGTTATCAAACCGAACAGGAAGCAGTTCGCGCAAGTTTGTACGTCACCAATACGTACGCGTGACGGACACTTGCTATAAGAATCTGTTAAGAAGACGTTTTATCCGCGTCCCTATGTAACTTGTCACCGTCTTACGCAAAAAACTGCGAATTTTAGGTTCAGAATATCCATCTAATTCTATTATTTTTTTTTATATCAGATTGAATTAGTCTATTATTGTTTTAAAGGTAAAAATATTATCCAGGACCACGCTTAGGTTTTTTATCAATATTTATATTTAAAAACTAGTAATGAACTTTTTAAAATTATAATTTTTTTATTAAATTTTAAATGCTAATAAAATGAATCAAAAAATCATTTATCAAAACTTACGTATGGTCCTGCGTAATATTCTTATTTCTAAATTTTATATTAAATCAATAAATTTATTATAATATTATGCAAACTGTACAGAGTTAAATAGATTACACTGAATGTAAAATTTGACATGTTATGCATTTGTAAAATAGGGATAACACGTGCGGGTATAACGTCATCTTAACAGTATGGTGAATATATAACGAAGATATAAGCTCTACAACTGGAATCAATCGATCCGCCACTTTTTGCGATTGTCCTGGTGCTTAATTCTCGCGGGACGCATCCTGTATATCGTAACGATAAATCTGGGTGAAGGTTACTAGTTTACTAGGGTTGTTTTTGTTGTTATTGTTGTGTGTAATATGATATACATTATTCTATACAATATCTGTACAGATAATATTATGATATATCAGATTCGCCAAAAATGCTTACCACCATGTTTCCTTTAAATATGAGGTTATTCAAATTCCGATTTTTGGAATTTTTGAGTATACTTGAAGACCATATATTTTACTTTGATTTTACTATTCAATGAGCAGCATTTACAATATAAATCTGCAAACTAGAGTATCCTATGAAAATACAAACTTCTTAAAGATATTTTATATTGTTATTCCCCTCACGCACATACACATATAAATGCGCGCACTCGCCACATAATGATATGTTACCTAATATAGCAGTTTTTTCCACCTATTAGTAAATGATTTTTTTAAATGTCCGTGTGTATAAATTCAAATTCAAATGAGTAGTAAATCTGAGTCATTGAACTAATAGATTAATTAATATGACATATGATAGATATAGGCTATGCGGGTAAATACTATAAAAACATGTGACAAAATTAATCTACCATTGCTCGTTATACTCGGTCAATTTTTATAATAATAAAATGCTAATATTTTTTTCCTACTAATAGTGATTATATTCAAATCATCGTAGCCTATATATCTTCTAAACATCTAAACTTAACACGGTGGACTATATGATTATTCTCACTGCCTATAGGCAATATCCAAAATTTAAAAAGAGGCAGTTTGGAATTATATTGACAAAATTGAGGTGAGCATGTTTGGCGAATCACTATTGCCACGCTATGCAAGTTTTGCGAACTGAATTTACTCGTTACCTCCTTCATACTTCATAGGTATTAGACTAATGTATAAAACGGAAAATTTTGGTGGTTGATGCGACAGCAATGGTGGTGACGGTAACGGCGGAGGATACATTTTATTATTATATATACTACTTAGAGACAGTTGACGCCCAGCTACTCAAACCACTCCATATTTCGTTTTTGTAATGGATCCAAAAACAAATGACGAACAAAAAAAAATGAAAAGTATTTGAAAGAATGCTTAAACTTACCCATAATGACAACAGAAACAATAATAATAATAATAGTAATAATAATGCACGCGCTAAGTTCTGACGCTTCCTGCTCGCGCGCTATGACATCGCTGCAGCATGCTGTATTTGCTGCAAAGTCCGGAATACCTTATTTAGGCAGTACGCCTATCTATAATAACATTATATTCTATTCTATTATATTATTATATTATGAATATATATAATATAGTTTGACAAATAAATACAATATTATTATAATGTATATAATATAACATGACAGCCGTACCATCATAATATAATTATTATTCACGTACCACAACAATAATATCTATACATAATACGTGTAATTATATTTAACAACATTTATAAATAACAATATAATAATATACTAATATACGCATAAGATTAATGCTAACGCGATCAATAGTGTCATAAGTCTATTAATATATTATGTCTATTTAATATTATATTTTGTACCCATACTAATTCAACATAATATTATTGTACACTAATCGTATGCGCGTCCATATAATATTATATGCTTATAGTCTCCTTCATGCGCGATGACATCTTTTGATTGTTGGGATATCCTTTTGTACATTTTCAGATACAACTATGAAAGATGTAACTACTCGGTTGTCAAATCTCGTGACCGAATATTACAATCAAAACGTCAAGCTCAATGAAAAAATTACCGAATTGGAGGAACAAATACGAGTTGTCAAATATCATTCAATGTAAATATTTTTCAAAATTAAATTAAATTATATGTCTAAGTTAATTTTTTTAAATCTATCACAATTAACTAAATTGTACGAGAAACAAACGTAATTACATGCAGCGTAAAACTTCAAACATACATTTTCAAAGCATCCGGTCCACAAAATGTAATAGGGATATTGATAATTGAAAAACTTTTTGTTTAAGTATATTGAAAAACGTAACTTTTAAATGTATTAAGTGTTTATATTCCTTTCAAAACATTTTCCAAGAAATTTAATAATTATTATATGGATGCATTAAAAGGGCGTTTAACCTATACATCTAGCTCAGAACATTTTCCAATAGTCTATATAATAGGTATCTATTCGTGCATTGTGTATTTTGCGTAGATTCTTGTAGTAGTCTTTGTTTTAAAAATATTTTAGATATTAAAATATGCTCATTTTAAATAACGCTAAAGTCTATAAAATCTAAAAGGTTTAAAGTAAATATTTATTAGTTTATTATTTTTGACTCTATACGGGGGAAAACTACAAATCTCTTAGTTTCCCATATAATAAAAACCTACGTAATTTAGTTTTATTTCGAGATACCTACCTTTAAGCAATTTCCTGAGGTTTGTTTTGTTTCCTCTGGGTAAGCAATTTAATTTAACTGACGTGTAGGTAAAAGTACATTTTGATCGATAAAAATATCGATCGACGTGCGATGCTTAATCTTTTCAAGCAACGAACAACAATTGCCTTCAGGAAAATTCTCATAATGATAATTTATACAACTCTGTCGTATAGTCGTATTCGGAAATTTGTTCAGAAATGAATAGCATTCTGCGATACGCCATTATCTATTGTAATATTTGTCCTTTTTAGCGCCTCCTTTTGTCTAAATTATATTAGATAAACTATATATTATACGCTTAACGTTTCTGTCTCGCCCTACGAACATCAAATAAATAATGAGAAATAGTACAGTGGGCTGGTCTATGTCAAAGGAGGAAAAAACGTATAATATAACGGGATTGTGGGATTATTTACGTTCTTCTCTGTCCCGCATACTCTTCCACTGCAAACATTTTTATTCGCTTTTTTTTATTTGTGCATTTAAAGTACTCATTTTTTAAAAAAATCTACCAAATGTCATTATTGTAAGTGAATGTTATTAAGCGGTAGACAGATTTTTCCGCAGATCGGGACGTTTGTTTACAGTTGCTCGGATGTTTTTAGTGGCAGAGGTGGAGTATAATTGCGGTATTATAGTTATAAATATGATTCCAAGTCAAAATATTTGCATTCAATTTCATAAATTATTAATAGGTATCCTACAATATTCATAAATTGATATGCAAAAATTGGTTGGGTGAATTCACGTTTCAAGGCAATGATAAATCTGCTAAACTAGGTTTGGCAAAAACTTATTAAAATTTGGATTTCTTATATTATTTCTCTAGATTTTGATGTTTTATGTGTTTTTATCAAAAACTTCTGACAGATTCATTTTTTTTTTTTTAAATCTCGCTCTAATATAAAATATTATAAAATACATCATGTTAGATTTATCACACAAAAACACATTTCCAATTTCCAATTTTTGTTTTCAAATATCTTAGAACATATTGTAAGTACATTTTATTTGTCTTATAATATAATATAATGATTTTCAATTGACTTTACTTCTAAGGAGTTGAAATACCTTAAAAGTTAAAAGTTACCATGTCTTTTTTATCGACACGAAAATGTACATTAGTAGTGGCAGGCACGTAGCTAGGATTTTATTTTGGAGGATCTAAATAATTTTGATAAAATTTTTATTATTACTTTTTTACATGATTGGTCTACAAGAATATTTACTTTTAATTTTTAAAAATATCCAGGGAGTCTAGACCTAATGGACCCCTTGACGTTCCTGACTATTAGATACTTTATTTGGTTTTTACTTGTTACGTTGCACAAATTCTAAATTCTTTTTTTTTTATTAATTTTATAACTAATTTAATTATTGAGAATTTGGATAAAATATCAAAATTACTGTTGGTTGTATTAAGAATACCAAAACATGTTGATCCATTAAATTGGCACGTTTTAGGTTTTCAAGACTTTTATAATGGAAAAGCAATCAATGATTACTAATTAATAAATAGTAATAATGAATATTATAGTATACGAAAAAACTAAAAACTAAATAACGATTTCCGATTTTTTATTTTTATATTTTACAAATATCGAAATAAGAAATATTTTTCTCTCTCTCGTGTTCTAAATATATACTAATAAGATATTATTGACAGTAATAAATTACATTTATAACAGTTTTTATTAATAAAAATGTAACATAATATGTTCAGAATATCTCAAACATCCAAAAATTATGTTCTACAGTTGAATTCATTATTTACTGGCATTTTCGAACATTAAATAAAATAATATTTTACAAATTATATTCTAAATTACGCCATATTATTAATATTATAATGATTTTTTGACTTTTCTAGATAAATTATAAAAAAAATATTATATACTAAAAATCGTCGAAAACCTTAGAAACAATTACTTTTTTCAATTTGTATAAGTATTTATATTTCAATGTCTTTTTACTTTTAGAACTGATTCAAAATACGAGGATCAACAGGGTTCGAATGTTGAAAATGACTCAACTTCATCATCTAGCCAATCAACGGTATTCGGAACTTATGCCACAAGGAGATCGTTTAACGTTCCCAAGAATTCTTGGGCTCGAAGGCGTCGTAAACTTAAGTCTACCTGATGTTTAACGGATGGGCTATCTCATTTACAGGATCCATATGCTTCGGCTTAATATAAACTACGGTGATTAGTGTACATATTGTTAATATTGGATAGTTAAAAAAAATCAACTGCCAATATTTAAGTAAATTGTATGCACACGTTTTATATTATATGGATCAGTGTAGGCGATTAAATTTGGGATAGTCTACTAAAATTTACATATAAAAATATATATACAATACATAAAATAAAAAATTTTACACCTCAATAGATCAACTTTCTATTATAATTTACGTATAAATGACTTCTTTTTTTGGAAGATTCAAAATATTTTAAAACTAATACCATGGTATTTTCCTCAGCTAAACAATAGCTTAATGGTGATATCATAAAAATATTGTAAAATATTCCTACAGAAATATTTTAGCTATTGTTTACATTGTATGGTTTTTTTTTTAATAATTTAACTTATTTCATGATATAATTCCACGTAAAAAAAATAATCCAGTTAAAATATTCCCATAATGTATCAAGTATAAATTTTTAAAATACCAAAATAACCATAAAGTATGTGCATCACGTTCTTGTGTTCATTTGGTTTGTAAAAAGTAATGTAATAAAATTAATATTTTAATTTTTATAACACCCAGTACGATAAAAAATTAAATTAAATCCAAGTTTAAAGATTAGGTATAATATTTTGTTACATGAGAATCTTATGATATTAGATTCTGATTTATATAAATTTATTTTTGTTGAACATTCAGTATTCCAAACTTGGGTGCAAACATGAAACAAATGCTTAACACATAATTTAATATAGAAATTATCTACTACAGATTGTAATAAAATATAAAGCAATTTAATTAAGCTTGTAACGAAATATATATTCACGAACATTTTATTGTACATACCACAACATAAATATAATAAATTTTATTTAAATTGAATGGCATACCTATTACAGTTGAGTCCCGTGGTCCGTGGACCCAAATTTATACCTAATTTATTCTGAAAAATATCCTAATTGAGTTTAAAATGTTTAAAAAAAAATGTATTTTCCTTCCTAATTTACAGACGCAGGGTTGCCAAGTATAATATGTCAACGAAATTATAGTTAAAGTATCTATTTCTAAAAAATTGGACTCAATTAGACAACTTATCGAGCGAAATTCAGCCATAATATAATATATAATTTAAAACCTGGGACTGAACTGTACAAATAACTCCCGAATTTAGTATCCTTCCTTGGGAATTATGTGCATGCATCGACCATAAGTTTATTTCTCCATGTAAATCTTTTACCTGGCAAACAATTTATTTACATCGGGTAGGAAACATGAAATGCGGAGATGGTGATAAAAACGTACTTAGAAAAATGTCTGAGAACTATTAATAAACAAAATGGTTCCATATAAATTAAGTATTAATTACTTTCACATATTTTTTTATGATATAGCAATTAGACGAAATATTTATATAATAGGATCCCTTTCTTTGTATTAGTTTTAGATTCATTTGTGTCATTTGTGATAGTTCATTGTATATTTACTTTTACTCGTCAGTTATCAACAAAATTCATTAATTTACTATAAAGCGTAATATTCCTTTTAATAATTACTACAAACCTCAACACTGTTCTTATGATATCGTCTAATTAAATAATATTATACAAAATGTTATCCGCAATTATTCGAGTATAAATTAAATAAAACACTGTCGCCCAAAAAACCTCTCTTAATTTTTTAATTGTATAAAAAGTGGATAGACCCAGAACCTATACTTAGATGGATCGAAGAGAATACATTTGGAGATGTATTTTACTACTTTAATAATTCCTAAAGTATTTATTAAAATTTTAATTTATAATTTTTTTTTTTTTTGTTATTTTGATTTTGATTCTGCATAGTAAAATTGTTATCCTTAACATCACAACGAGTATACGAACTATTTTTATAACCATGTGCATTTCGGATTAAGTTTGCCATTCGGTGTATAGTTGATGCGCGAAACTCAATAATTTTAAATCGTTTTCTTTCGCTATAGGTATATTACATAATATTATTTATAAAATCAATAAATTGTATTTAAGCATCGGTCTATATATGTCTCATTCGCATATATTATGATATGCATTCATGTGCGATATGGGTTAGGGTTACAACGATCATCCCCTCAACATTTCAGATGCTGTAAATTTTTCTTTTAGTTGAAACACATCAATTCGCGAAGTTTGACCAGTTTTTAGGAAAAAAAATTAGTTTAAAAACCTTATTAAAAACAAACCGAAAAAAATTAACCCTGCATATGACGATACTGCAGAGTATAACTACGATAAAAATACCTATGCAAAGCTCAAATAACAAAATTACAAACTGTTTACAAAACTAGCTTGTAAGACATACGTTCATTGTTGATTTGTCAAATCTGTATATCTATATGTTATAAGTACCTATTATTTTTTTATGCTACACTGAACACGTGTAGTTTGTGTTAACGATATTATCTTATTGTTATGTAGTCATTTGTAATTTGTATAAATATATAAGCGAATCCACTTAAATGTATACACAGTTATAAATGTTGTAATGTTATAAATAATATTATATAGTTTTAAAAGAGTTCTTACTGTTATTAAAGTTATTGTCTTATTGATATTATTAACATGTACCTATAGATACGAAATTTCAAAGAGTACGACAAAAATATACATAATATATATTTTTTTTTGTACATACATTGTTTGATGTTCGTTATATACTTATATATTATGTATAGCATAATATTGTGCCATGTGTTTTACATCGAATGAAACTACAAAATTATGTTTAAGTTTTTTACCATACAAAATTAGCTTTAGGAGAGATTCTGTTAATAAAATAAAAACCCGTGCAGACAATATTGTATATTATACACCTACATGGATTTAATAGGAAACACGTTTTATGTTGTATTATTATCATAACATAATATAATATATTATACATACTTTATTATGCATTTTACAATTTTGTACATGTGCACCGTAAATTTACTTATATACAATATTTAAATATAGGTAGCCAAGTAGGTATGTACATGATATTAAATATATATATATTGTGTTTTTAACAATGTTTAAATTTCAGCGACAACTGCACGGTAAAATTTAATTAATTTATATGATATATAATATAACGGTGTACAAATATATCAATTCACGTCTATAGTTCATTTAGTATTATATAATATCCGTAATTTATGCGTATATTAGTTTGTACAATATAATATAACATAAACTATGAGGTTATATAATAAATAAATAATATACCACAGGTCACGAGTGGTATATTATATGGTATAGATATCATAATCCAAAATTTTGGAAATAGAATAAACCATTTCATTGAGTCGTTTATTTTGATCACTTCCTAAACACCCATAATATAATAAGGATGATATTATTGTAGTTGCAAAAACATTTTGCAATGATTATTGTGACTACATTTTATACTAATCATTGAACATAGGTATAACCATGTAGGACATTATCTGCATGGTAAATAGTACTTATAATACACTAACAAAGTTACGAGTAAGTAAATAGTTAGGACTATTAGGTGCATTTCTTCATATTACGTAGAAAATAAAAATCAGACTTACCTATCTATTACGATTTATAGACAAGACCGTAGTCAGAACAAATTTTCGGGAAGGAGCTATAAAATATGATAAATATAATATTATTTTTAATCAAAATATTAAATAACAACCTCGATGACACAATACATGCTTACACAGTTATAAACTATTTACTTAACTCGCAATTTAGAAATAATCAAAAATTTATTTGGGGTAAAAAATGCCTTTTACTACTCTCCGTATAAACTATATAATTACTTGTATAGATAGATGTCTATAGACTACAATTAATTAGCTGCCACGCGTAATTTCTCAGCAATGACTAATTTTTAACACAATTAAAAGGACTTTATAAAACCAATAATATGCTGTCTCTGTCAGCGTCTTGAAATTTTTCCCAATAAAGTATCGTGAAATTTAAAACTTTCAAGATGAAAAGTTAGGCGAACGTGACAATATAAAAACTATCGACAACAAACTTTGCTGACTTAGTTGGTTCTAATTAAACCAACTGACCAATATAAGAAGACCCTCAAGCTAAATACGTAGGTGCATTAAAATCGATCTAATACGTATATTAGACGAAACAATGCAGGTATATACCAATGGTTTATCATTATGTTAAATAAAATATTAAAATAATTATAATATATAATTTAATTCCACACTATATAAATATATGTATATCATATAAATACTGTTCAATAAGCACATATTTTTTATACATTACAGTCACAAAATTTAAGGAAGTTGTAGGATCGATTCGCCCCCCCCCTCAAAAAAAAATCATATTTTAGTAACTAGAAAATTAATAAAAAAAAATATATTCATTAAGCCTCAACTATTCTGAAAAAGGTTAATCGTCCTCTCCCCGCCCAAAAAAATAAGCACCTATTTACGTGCCTGATACATTATACATTTATAATATAATCATATATTATAATTATATATTTTAAATTAATTTCATTGAGTATAGAAAATAATAATTTACGTAATGGCCAAAAGTTTCAGTCCCTGTGATTAATATATTTTTTGTATGAATTATTTTTTTCAAATGTTTTGACTAAAAATAATATGTATCTACGTTAAACAAAAAAAGTAGAAAAATTCAAATTATAGAAAAAGAGTCAAAAGTATTTCAAAAATTTGAATTTATCTAGAAAATTTTAATATTTATAAAAACTAAAATGTTTAAGTGCGCTACGATTTTACAACTTTCAATAAGGTTCCTTTATAAAGCAAAAACGACTGTCGAAAACTCTTAGCTTAAAAATCACAATTTTCCCCCATTTTCTTAAGAGCACCAACTAGATGACCTAATTTGCTACTAGAAACTACCCTTGAAGTTAAATATCGAAGCATTATTTCTACTATAAAATGCTCAGGTTTACTGGCAAAAAAAAACCTCATTGTAAAATCCATTCATTCATCGCAACGTTCAGAATCTAATATTGTGATAATTTGTTTATTCTTATACGGAAATACGTCCAAAAGCTATATCCCGTTATTCGGATGAATCGTACGGATCTTTTTTCATGGCTGAACACATTCGTATATTATGAAAAAGCATCAAGAATGCGTAGGTATTTCTTGGATTATGTGGATTTTTAATGCAGGAGTATTACTTACTCTAGTCCAACCCTGGACTTCAAAAATGATTTTGAAAATTTTAACTATTATCATTATTCAAATTTCAAATAAGCGTTTCATTAATATTTTGACTTTAGTACAGATTTATTAATTTTTTTAATTTAGTTATTACCTTTATTTTGAAGTTTGCTGAGAAGTGTTTTAGTGTTTGATTTTTTACGCTCCTCCCTTATAAATTTACCTTGGGTACTTGTGGTTGTGCATAGTTAAAAAATATAAAAAAAATAGCGAGCTGCTGAAATGAATTTGAACTTTAGAGCATCAGCTGTCCCAAAATTAAAAAAATAAATAATAAATCTTATTTAAAACCATAACTTTTATGGGTAATGTTAGTTAATTTATATGCACTCTTATATTTTTGTCTCAATTATTTTTTGCTTTAATATTGTATTATTAAATTATGTTATATTATTGTCAAAACATGTTAATCTAGGAACTCCTGGGCCCCCACACGAGTCTTCTCAGTGGAGCCCAGTACCTATTTCATTATATGAAATTAAAATTAAATAAATAAATAACTGCAGCGCTATGTAGTTACGAAACACGAAAACGTATGTACTCAGTGTAGGTAATAGTTAAAAACAAAGCTGTCACAGATGGCGTTGTATATTCAGATATTCTTTGTTGACTACCATCTTAGTCCGTGGGCCTAACGCAATAACTACCACATATGTCCTTAACCTTAGCATTAACGCAGTATTGTTTATTATTTTACAACATAAACTATGGTGACATGCCACTAATCGGTATAACAGTAGCTATGAATCAGCAGACTGCTTGCTACTAGGCACTAGCGGGACGTATTATAGTTACTTATGTATAGTATTTAGAAAGTGTTAGTTAATAATAGGTACTTACTACTTATTAATTATTACTCAAAATGTCAATATTTTAATAATTTATTTAAAGAATTAAAAAAATAAGTATTCAAATACGTCATGATTTATCACTTTGTCCGTATGATGATAAAACTCCTTGGATTAAATTATTTTCAAGGGGAATTTAAATAATAATATCCACCACGAACTTGATTATTTTAAAATTCTATCCACTTCGTGCTACATTGTTATTTGACATATTTGACTAATTATTACTAAGCTAGCCTCTCTGCACAAATATGATATAATCGAAATATAATATAAATTATATTCTATGATAAACTCACACATAACAGTTAAAAATAAAACAAATAAAATTATTGAAAAAAAAAATAATTCGTAAAATAAATATCTTCTTTTTCTAAAGTTGCTAATCGTCAATTATACACATGAAAATGCTGAATGTGTAATCGTTGTTCCGTCATCTAGTAATATAAATAACATTACCATGTTTATCGTTATGGGCGAACATTAATTTAATTATGCATCCATCACTGATATTAATTTAGTTCTAATAGTTCTATATTACATTATTACCCACTTATGTTAATGGAAAAATTTTAAATATTCTATGCCCGCCAAGAATTTTGATGATGGCCTTCGACGGAAAAAAAGTTGGCTACCACACTTTCTATGCCGTGTTTGATGGTTGTAGCTCTACAACGGTTACGGTAACCATAAGAAAACAGTCCTTATCTCGATTTCGTCATTATCACCGCAACACACCAATTCGGCAATACCGCATCACTGTCCGCACAAATCACATCACAATTCACAATAATATTCACAATTCATCATAGCGCTAACCGTTAGACAGTATAAGAAATTAAAATAATAGTAATATTGTTTTGTTTTCGAATATTGAAGTACTCGAGTGTTTGTTGAACCGAACAATATCGATTTTAAGTCTTAACAACTTCGACGCGATTACATTGTTGTAAGGGTAACTATAATTACAAAGAAAAACAACTATTTACTACCAGATAGTGGTAGATACCAGTACGGCATCCCGTGTCCGTTAACATAGTATATTACAACGAATTATATTATAAAGAAAATGGCATCATTGAGATCTCTCCAAGTACGTATGGTTTTCATTCTGTAACCAGCATCGCAATAATCAAACATTAATTTCTCTTTATATTTCAGCGTACTTTACGAAATACCCAGGCTGGAGCCATAGATCCAATGCAAGTAGATGCACCTCCTGAAGAAAATGACAACAACGAAGAAGAATCATATGAAGTGGATATCGATTCATTTGTAAGGACCAACATGATTTTTTTACTAATGATCATTCTTTCTTATTTAGCTTTGTTATTATTGTTATTATTATTATTATTATTATTATTATTATTATTATTATTATTATTATTATTATTATTATGGACTTCAGGATCTTGACACATATGCCAACAGTTACGTTGGGTTAGCTCGAATTTACAGGCTGATGTATATAGCTGACCATTGTCCAAGATTGCGACCTGATGCATTACGATTAGCCATTTCACACGTTATTACAACAATGAATGCTAATTTGTATCAAGTGCTACACCATAAACTCCAACAGTGTCAAGGGTATTATAATTATTGTTTATTACTATAAATAAGTTTAAAAATCGAATAATTTCAATTTTTTTTATATATTAGAAATATACTACCAGATGTTACTGGAGCTAATCCGTCAGACACAGGACTTCCAGTGTTCAATGCTATTTGGGTAGAAACTACAACTCAAAAATCAGCTATGAAACTTGAAAAACTAGATGGAGATCTTAAGAACTATAAAAGTAATTCAATTAAGGAAAGCATTCGTCGTGGTCATAATGAAATTGGTGATCATTATGTCAATTGCGGAGACCTCATTGAAGCAACTAAAAGTTATTCTAAGGCTCGAGATTATTGTACTAGTTCCTCCCATGTCATTTCAATGTGTCTTAACATAATAAAAGTATGTATCAAGTATAAGATTTACATTATTCTGCTATTATATAAAAAAAATATATTTATAAACTAACATTTACCAAATTAAATTGTGTTTAATGCTCATTATATTATTCAAATATTAACAGTTTTGGCTTTCTCTACTTTAAAATTCTACATTTAGGTTTGATAAACAGATTTTTTTTATTGTTTTTCGTTATAGGTAATAAGTATGCCTCACTATAACTCAAATAAAATAATATTATTGATGTTCTTATTGTTAATATTCTTATCGTTTTTTAGTCTCAGGAAATTATAGTTACTTATTTCCATATAAAATAGAATTATAATTAATCCATTTCTTATTAATTTGAATACATTTTAATTTAATTTAAAAAAAATGATTTTATTTATTCACAGGTTGGAATTTATCTCCAAAATTGGTCACATGTTATCAATTACATAATTAAAGCTGAATCTACTCCGGACTATACAGAAGTATTATTAGCTTAAACTATTATTATTGGATAATATATTCATGTTAAAAATATTAATAATTTTTGTTTATTTATTTTTTAGAACTCTGAACTCCAGACAACATACAGTTCTACTCTTAAGTGCATGACTGGTTTAGCTGAATTAGCTGGTCGTAAATACAAATTAGCTGCTCAAAATTTCTTAAAAACAAATCTTGATTATTGGGATTCTTGTGACGTAATGACACCTAATGATATTGCAATTTATGGAGGACTTTGCGCATTAGCTACTTTTAACCGTTTAGAACTTCAAAATAGTGTAATTTGTAACAAGTAAGTTTTACAGTATATATTATATTATCATACATACATTGTATACATTCACTACAATAAAATATATTATATAATGCACAAAATCATTTGATATCTCATAAAACTAGTCTATTATGAATTTAAATATGTATTAGGATTGTAATATAGTTCAATCACATGACAGATTATATCACTTGATGAATTACTAAAAAAAATAATTAATATTTTAGTACTTATTGTATTAAAAGTATCAGATACTTAAAGACAAACGTATACGACTACCAAGACGATTAATTATTTAAAAGAATGAACATTTTTTCTGTGCGGATATACTACTCTCTCTCTCTACTAACTTCTCTTACACTCTTAGCTATACTTTTTCTAATCTCCATTTTTGATTCCTAATTTAGAATATATAATTGTATATATTTCCATCTATGTTATTTTATATTATATGTTTGTCTTATGTATATATTACTGCAGTGCACTTATTCATACTAAAAACTTACTCAACTATTAAATTATAACTATATTAATAGTTAAATAATTAATGTACTAATATTTTTATAAAACAAAGTAATAAAATACATTTTTTAAATGATATTTTTCATTATTTAATCACTTATAATATGCTGATATAGTTATCCAGTATTTATTGTATTATATAAAATGTGTATCATTATTAATATTTATAATGTTGCTTGTATTTTTTTATTGGTGTAATATCATATTTTATCTCAAAGCTAAAATAAATGTATAGATATTTTATTTACAGTATTATTATTCTCATTTAACAGTCATTGCCATGTATATAACTTAAGTTTTTGTTTTTAGCTCATTCAAATTATTCCTTGAACTAGAACCCGAAGTACGTGATGCTATTTTCAAGTTTTATGAATCCAAGTATGAAGTCTGTTTAACAATTTTGAACAAAATAAAAGTATTAAACATTTATTTGTATATTCCTATCATATTGTTTGTTGTAAATAGCTATAAAATTATACAATATATTTAATTTTAGCCAATTTTACTCCTTGATATGTACATTGGATCTCATATAAACCAGCTCTACTCTAATATAAGAAGCAAAGCAATGATTCAATATTTCTGGTAAGCAAAATATTTTACAACATTTAAATCATAATTTTAATAATACTCAAACTTATTATTGTTCAGTCCATACGACTCTGCTGACTTGAGAAAAATGGCATTATGTTTCAATACGCCATTGCCTGATTTGGAGAATGAACTTATGCAATTAATTTTAGATGGACACATCAAGGCTCGTATTGACTCTATTAATAAAGTAAGTCTTATTGTATTTGACTTAAAAGTTTTAAATAAAAATAAAAAATTGATTTATACTTTAATATTAAAAAAAAACATGTCGAAGTCACTTGGCTGTATATTAGATTTTGAGTATACTTCATCATTCAGTAGCTATATTAAATTTGAATTCAACATAGAAACAATAATAAGCCTAAATGATGCTCATATCTATTTTTTAAGAATGCTATAGTTAAGAATCTTACATTAAGTTTTCAAGTTTTTCGACTGACCATAACATTCTTAATTCATGATTTCAAATTAACTGGTCAAAAATTATTGCAATATCTTTTAAATTATACAATTTATAAAAAAGTAGTATTATAAATTATGTAAATGATGTGATATATTCGGTGAAAATTTCAAATATCGGTTATTTGTTTTTAATTACAACTTTTGTTTAAAAAATAAATTGACAATGCATAAATATTTCTATTATTCACAATTACTCAAATACAAGATTTTACTTTTTAAATCACCAAAGCATAACCTAGTTCCAATTTGTATCACTAAACAACCTTAAATTTGACAATACATTCATCATTCCACTCAAAATTTAAAACTAATTTATAAGTTTTACTTATATAGATGTATAAATTAATCCTTAAATTTCTTAAGGTATCCAAAATCTTGAATTCTTTTTATGTTGGTATTACTTCATAAATAAATGCTATTATTTGACTTGTTGTAATTTGTTATTTTAGATCCTTTACGCTAAGCATCCAAATCAAAGAGTAGAAACATTTGAGAAAGCTATGTCAATGGCTCAACAATACAGTAGATACATGCACATTCTAATACTGAAAAGTCAAATGATCAAACACCAGTTGAATTCAAAACTCAGTAAAGTTGAACGTCTTAACACTATTGGGAAAACTATAAATGTAGATTTTGTAAAAATATCTGGGTAAAAAATTGTTTACATCTTATAATTATCATAAATGAAATAATTGGATCGTATAATAATTTTTTCATTAAACATAACAAACTTCATACACAAATATTGTTTTTATCAATAATTGTATTTTTGTAAATTAATTATTTCACAAAGCAATATTATTGATGTAATATGTATATACTCTTTTTTTTTTAAATTACAATTTGTATTTATAGTTTAAAATATTAATTTGTATTACATATTCAAGAAAAACTAATTTGAAGATTGAATGTGGATAACTAATAGGAATTATGATACAAGATTAATAATCAGAAAATATTTTCATTGGTTAAAAATGTTGTAAATGTTCCGTCAAAATATTTTTTTTACATTTAATTTTATAATAAATGACCACTTCTTAGTTTAAAAAATATATAATTTTTCAATTACAATGATTATTATATGAATTAAATCTAAAAATAATTGCTTGCTTAGCAAGTTCCTTGCTCACTTATAAAAAAAACATGTGGAAATTCAGTTAAAAAAAAAAAAAACTAAAAATGTTTAACTATGTTTAAACTAATATTAGAATATATGTTTAAAGTATTAAATTACTACACTATTGGAAGGTTTTTATATAGCTTTAGATGGTATTTGCACAATTTGTGAATACTATTTACAGAATGCCAGAATGATAAATAATATGGGAATATACAATGCAATTGTAATATATTTTTATCGGATACATTTATATATTATTTTAATAAACTGAATATTTTAAGAGACAATTGAGGGCATTTTAATGATAATTTTTACCGTTAAAGATGTAGTGGAGACTGATCAAGTAAGTACTAAGTATGTCAAATATATGTATGAAAAAAAATTAAGCTACCTACTTGTGTTATTACCTTTATGTTGATTATTATTTATTTTTATGACTAATGTGTTTTGTAATAATTTGTGATAAAAAAAAAGTAATAAAATGCATAGTGTATACTATTTGTAATTTGCATGGTCAGTTTTGTAAGTAATAGGTAGACCAATTTATTTGCTGTTTGTGGTTGTTGACTGAATACACAGATAAACAGAAAACATATATATATAAATAATAATAACAATTACATAACATTCATACTTCAGAGCTATTTATAGGTTCCTAGTTTTATACTTATAAATTACATTATAATTAAAGATATTAAATGTTTTTAACAATTCAAATAATTGCGTAGTTGAAGTTATTTATGTTACATCGTCATAAAATACAAGTGGAGTGCAGGCAACATTACTTTAAATAATTACCCCTCCCTCAAAAAAAAATTTCCTTAGCACCTAATGGCTAACCTATGTACTTAATAATCTATACGACTATGCACTACATTAATTTTTTTTTTTAATGGACATTAAAAGTGTATACTATTAGTTATGAGTGTTATGACTTATAACTAATATTATAGTATAGATATTATGAATTAAGAATTATGATAGTACCCTACTACCATACAAATAATATATGTAAGGTATAATTGTTGTACAACCCGCAACTTTTCGTGTCTGAGATAATAAAATAATAATGTATTTTATACTATATCCTATTTGTATACTATTTAAATTTTCTAAAATAATATTTTTATTTTTTAATTTATTAAATTTTTTCCCGTTTAATTCGCCCCTGGTACTTCATAAACATAACACTAACACTAGCAAGGCCGTGGGGGTTAGCCTTGGACACTAACCTAATCATCAACTGCAGTCACTATTGTATTATAGTATTGTAATTAATTTTAACTGTACAAAATAATATGTATAGTATATTTATGTATATTTTAGTCGTCCTACAATATGAGTACAAGTGTCCAATGGTCAGTAATTTGAGTGATTATACATTTACATACATACACAACTAAACTTTTGAATCTTTAAAATTTTCAAAACTATTAAAACTGAAAAAGCAATAATTAAGAAATATTCTATTGAGGTTTTAATGTAACAGCCTATAATTAAGTATATGTAAAATTTAAATCAACAGATAAATTAATGTCAATGCCTAATACTGAATACTTATTAATTATTATATAGGTAATAGGTATCATTAACCATTAATCATAATAAATTGGTAACTTTTGTGTAAACATATTATTATAATACATATATAGTTTGCCAATTTGGAAAGCATTTATTTTAGTGTTTTAAGTTTATGTTAAAGCGCAAAAAATGAACTTTTTTAGTGCCTTAACTTCCGAATTTAATTTATTCGTGAAATGTTTAAATATTATATATCAGGTTGGTCGGGCTAACCGACAGAGAAATGGGAAAAATTCTCGATGGGCACTAGCCATTATATAATTGGCACATTTTATTAAAACAAATTACCAGCTATATCCATGCGTTTTGTCACCTATTCTCGGTTCCTATTTTAAGTGTTTAAACACTGCACCCAAAATAAATAAATCGAAATGTAAAATCCAGTATCACCAACAAGACGACATTATGACAAACTAGTTTGTACCTATATTTATATTATATAGACGAATTTGTGAAATAGATTATTTTCGTCGCTTATCTATAAATATTAAATACCTACTGATAAATTAACGTACTTACCGATAACTGGGGGTAATATAACATAAATATATTTTAAAATTATAATTGAACAATATTATCGTATTTTATAATGAGGACATTGGAGATAGAAAGAAGAATATAGTTAATAATTATTGTGGAGCTTTACTTATTATTACATGTTCAATTTTTTATCATATGATGATATATTTATTTGAACTATAACTTCGAAGCTATGATAACTGCTCAACTGTTTCTAAAAAAATTTAAAAATAGGTATAATTTCACTTAATAATACTCAAAAACTAGCAGAATATGCATTTTGCAATCAAAATCACTAAAATTAATTTGAGAATTTTTGAAAACATTTATGAGGTTACTCTTAAATTTGATATAGTTAGACAAACAAATATTGATTTCAAAGTTTAAGAATCATTGGATAAGACTATGAAAGGAAAAAAATGTTTGGTAAAAAATTAATTGATAATATAATAATATGCAAATATGTAACTAATGCATGATAAATTATAATAATAATCTAGAATATCGCTTAAACTAAGCCATAAAGAAGGAAAACCCATTCACAGTAGATTTTTTTCTATTTAAATTAAAAATATTTTAAACAAATTTGACTTTAGCCCGAATCAACTTTAAAAAATATACCCATGTAATTTGCCTTTCAAAATAGCCAAATTATAATGAAAGTTTTAAATCCGAAAAAAGAATTATTAGATTTTATTAAAAATGGCTATAGAACTGAAAAACTTCGAATTTAAGACTGAGAATTTACATAAAACAGATTGAAAATATGGAGGGATCTATAAAAAGTATAGAAGAAGAAAAAAGGAAAAAGTGTTTTGATATCAACCATTACGTACCTAATTACAGTATTAACATTTAACGTTATGATTATATATTTTGTTACTTAAATATTTTAGTAGGTAAGTACATTATACGATACAAAATGTACTCAAATGCGTATTATAACTTATTTATTGTATTTATATAATACATAAATAATGTATTAATGTCATAACTCTTAAGCTTATCTTCAACTTAAGTTTTGAAGGTTGAACGCAAAAAAAGTTTTGCCATATTAAATTACAAAAAGCTGGTTTGACTGAGCAGTGTGACAAACATAATTTGAAAACTATCATGTTAATGCAAATAAATAAAAATACATCTATATTATATATATAATCATGTAAGTGAGACACTCGAGACATAAGCTAATAAAAAAATTATTTCATTGCCTTGGGAGGCTATTACATAATATATAACTTACTTTTCATACTATTTTAGTATATATTAAGTAATGTCTCAAATATGGTAAAAAATTAAATGTAATTTGAATTTTAAATGATCGTGTAAAAATTGTGACTATGTATTTTTGATATTATGATATTTTTTAATTGATATATGACTACATTGGCCAACTTATGATAAACCTTGTATTACATTTATAAGACTTTTTACTCGCGAACAAAAATTTAATCGTAAATAAATAAAAATAATAATCAATATTATTACCTATATATTTTAATATTTTTATTTCATTATACCTATTGGCTATTATAACAATTTTCTATCAGAAACAACCCTCAGAGTTGAAGTTCTTATAAGTTTTTCCACTATAAAGATGTACACATTAACTCAGTGCTTGATTTGGAAAAAAACTAGAAGAGAGACTCAGCAGATGTTTGATGAACGACTAACGAGCTTTCCCTACAAAATTTATTGTCACATTACAAGGGGGGTATAACCGCCCATATTCCAAAAAATCATAAAAAATTGATTATACAAAAACATTTTATAGTATATATATTACATATATGTTTATATTTCTATGGCATAATACAATTTCAGATTTATTATCACTATCTATATTTTACAGTAAGGAATTTTAACAATCAATTTCATAGTCGATATTAATTTAGTACAAATATTAAAGTTAGGTATAGGTTATAGGTATATTATGCATCAGAAAAACTGATTTATAAATTCACTATTGTAAATGTTGCGTTCCCAGCGTTTCATAGTTTCGTTTCTAATAAATAGAAGGGGTATGCTAAAAAAAAAATTAAATAAAAAGGGGGCCGGGACTTCGTCTCCTCCCCCAATCATAAGCACTGCATTAACTATAAAAAAAATAACAATATTATACAATCCATATATTTATCGTTTTATCTAAATCTATAAATGATCGCGTAAATTAGAGGGGTACCTATCAAATAATATGTACCTATATTTAGCATTTTGGTACACAAAGTAAATACCTATCCGAGCTTTGAGCAATATCTGATTGTTGCAGCTATATAGTTGTGTTTTTGTATACTCAACTGTAGTAAACAAACAAATTATTTTATTATTCAAACAACATTAATACAAAAAATACTAGAAAAAAATTAAATATGTTAATAGGTACTTTTTATACAGGTGCCTATTACAAAAAAAAAAAAAATATTAAAAAGTCAACAAAATATGTATTTAATTTTGTACATACATAACACATAATTGCTAACTTAAAATTACCTTTATTGTGTTTTATTCGTGGTATAATAATGACATCAACCAATCTACATTAAATTGTAGAAGTCGTTGATTTTTAAAAATATTCAAAATGAACCGTTTAGTAATTTATATATTTTTTATTTTTCAATATATAACGATTTCGGTAAATTCATATAACTGCAGTAATGCATATCAACATATACTAACTGTGCATTATAATTCAAATAAACGTAAGTATAATGAGTGTATAATATGTTAACTTAAATATTAAGCAAATAAAAAAACAATAATAGCAGTTTGTAGGTATCACATTAATGTAAAACAATAACAACTATAATAAATATTTTGTTAGGTGTTTCATTATATCTATGTTTATAATTTTTACAACTATCGAATTTTGAATTATTTATACTTATTATAAATATTGATATAAATAAAATTGTGAATTTAAAAGTATTAACACTTAATTTAAAAAAAAATAATAATTTCTTAAAAACATTTAATATTTTTATGTGTATAAAACTATAAAATATCATGATGTATAATACAAAACTATTGTCAATTATTATTAACAGGGCTCAGATTTTAAAGCACTAAAAATAAATGAAATATGTACTATAATATGCCCTAAAAACATGAAAAACAGCAAAAATAAAAATATATTCTATTCATAATTAATAAAAACTTATATTCATAATATTTACTGTTCGATAGGCCAATACGCCAGACTATTTAAAAATAGACTTTAATATGAACGAAATGTGGGTATTTTTCATTTGTATTCAAAAAAAAAAAAATTAAAATAAATGACAACATTTTTATAATTTTCATACCACATAATATAAATTAGATTAATAAAAATACAAAATAAAACGTTATATTACACAAATTAGCAAAAAATAGCATTATACAATTTCATATTTGGAGTCCGTGGTGCATAAAAAAATTTATAGTTCACTCTACTAAATGCTACACAATCCGAGCCCTAATTATTAATAAATATTATTATTGATAAATTATAAAGCATTTTCTGAGTTTTCATGAGGTATCTATAATTGTATATTATGTTAAAAAATATAAATGTTGATATTTAATATTATTTATAAGCAAATTCAATATTTTAAAGTAGGTACAGTTAAACCATAGAAATATGCAATACTCTTTGAGTTGTAAAATAAATAATTAAAAGGTGAATTTCATTAAAATATCATTTATGTTTAAATTGTTTTTAAAATTAAAAATAGACGTTAATAAAAAACTTTAGAAAATTTGCAATCAATATAAATATTTTAATGTTTTTTTCTCAACTGATTACTGCAGCTGAAGTCCTTTATTAACTTTCGTCTTTCCTCTTAGTATATATGTTCAATAATTTTAATATTAATACAATTTTAAATATTAGAGTTAGAATATTATAGAATATAGAAATATTTAGTTTATTCTTTTGTTTTTCAGCCGGGTTTAAATCATTGTTTTGGCAGTCAGGTGGAGTAGACGAAAATGGAGAGTATTGCGAAGACCCCTCCCAGTTAATAAACTATATGATACTAGATGATAACATCAACGATTATATTTCATTAGTAAAAAGTAAGAAAATATTACTCTACTTAATGTAATACCGCTTAGCTTGACCCTTAGAGACAATTGACACTTACACTATACATGGAATTATTTATATTTTGTATTTTTGTGTAAATACAGTAAAATCTCTGAATAGCGGACATTCTCAGTCATCAAAATTTCGTTCGCTATTCAAAGAGGGTAAATTTTTAAAATTCAAAAATATACATTAGGTAAAATGTAATTACATATTGTTAATATTTTTAAATTATTGATTCAGGTGTATCGTATATTTATATATATATATATATAGGTACAATAATAAAATATTCCTTATAATTGTATTTACTACAGAATAAAATAATGTAGGTATAAACTTAATATATTGCTTACAATTGATTTTTGAGAATTATTTTATACTACAAAGAAACTTTTATGTGTGACTTTTTATAATTTTGATTTTTGAGGACACTGGGACTACCTTGCTGAACTATCTACTAAATTTTAGTTACATCTGTGTAAAAAATACAAAGACAAAAGACATAAGATATAAAGCCATAGGACTATCGACGGGAAATATTTGGTAACAAATAGATCCATGTTATGGCTTACCCTTAGACTTATTCCAGCTGTTTTACCGTTTCAATATTTAGAATCTTACAATAGGTATTTATTGAATAAAATAAATAAAATATTTTATAGAACTAAAACGTCTAATTATAACATAATTTTAACATAATTAAACAAAGTATTAAACGTAAATTCTATAATATGTATTTATTTGTTAAAGTATTAAACTATAAATAGTATTTTTCTTATATATACCTACTCTATTAGATACATTTTTCTTATTAAAATAAAAATTGAATAAATAATTGAAATAATAGGTAAATAATAAATAATTTATATAAAATGTTTATAGGTACACTAAATACAAGTTTTACACAAAAAGTTAAAAAAAAAAATTCCAAGATTTTAACATCAAAATTTGTTTTTTACCAACAATTGTGTGTTTTATTTTCTATCGACATTGACGAATGACGACATTGTATATAAAGTATACATCAAATTATTCGTAATATAATATATTGCAATAATTGGTTAAACATTTTTTGGATCGTGCATCCACAAGCTGCCACTGCAGACGGGATTTGTATTTTTGATTTGAAAAACAAAATTGTAAGCTTACAAATCATTTTAAACGCTATGAAAGCATTGACGTGTTTATATAGGATAGGCCGACTAGGCTCGGGCCTACCCAATTTTTACTTGACTGTTTGGCTCCATGTGATAGGAAAAATCTTTCCTAATAGTTATAAACACACTTACACACTACAGAACCAAACTGGCCTACCCAATTATTATACGCTGGACACGCCACTATGTATGAAAGACGCGGAACCCTCCCTAAAACGGCGGGGCCCTGGGCAGCTGCCCCTTCTGCCTTGTCCATCCGTCGGCGTTGCGTAGATTAACTTGTTCTTAATGTAAATAATTGAAATGAAACAATTGTTTTGAGAATTTATATTAATATATTATTTATTTTTTATTAAATCACAATAAATATGAATAAAGGCAAAACAAAGCGATTTTTTTTGATAATTATTTATTTTTAAGTAGTATTACACTATTACCCGTTATATTTATTTAAATATGGCGACAATAACATTACTGAGAATAATGGGGATGGATTTTTTGTATGTTTTCTCACAAATACATCAAGCATTTACTATTTTAATCCGACGGCACCGAATACGGGGCATAAAGCATAAGATCTCGGCTAGAAATTAAGAAATAGAAGGTATGCAAATACCTAAAATAAAAGATCTATTCATCGCTCCACGGTAAATGGTGATGTGGGGACCTAAGGTAAGGAGTAAGGACTAAGGGTTGGAATGTTGGATTATATTTAAAAGTCAAAAACAATGAACGAATAAGCGGTTTGGTTGAACTGCAAACGCCACCTCTCCGTATCGATTGAAATCGGTACGCTGAGAATTTCACGTTCGTTGGTCGGGCGACACTGCGCTTGCAACGGTATGCTCGGTATGGTGGTAGTAGTGATGGTCCGATGGAGCGCGGACGAAGCAACAGCAGTAGGGCTATGGAAGTATGGAGTACTTATGCTTGTATTATGCTCCATGAGCTGCAGGGCATATGCTGTTTATTATCCACTCCGCGCCACCCATTCCCGAACGACGACAATAGTCACGGGCAAACAGCAGCAGCTGCGCCGACACCGCTCCCCCTCACCACCACCAAACGCCAAACCGTCCTGAACGGCGCGCGCACGTCATTACGCTGGCGCTTTTAATGATGTTTGTTCATTTTCGGCACCCTCCGCCGAAGACCGTGGCCGGCAGTTCCATCGAAAACCGATCGGCCCCTACCCCGCACGGCGTCGTGCGTGACCGGATCGGCGCGCGCATCGACGGTTACCACCACCGCGCCGCTACACCAGTCCAACGACAGTGGTACCGACTGCCGAGCGCGCTCTCCGCTGTGTCTGTGTGTGTACTGTGTGTCCGCGTGTGTATTATGCACGACTATATTATGAGTGTTGAGCTGTATTCGTAATTCAAGTGTGTGTGTGACCACCGTAAATTGTAATTACATTTACGTGCAAATATTACGTATCGCTCGTTTCGGCTGGCCGGAGCGACGACGACGACGACGTTCGTTAACATTAATTAATAGTAAAAATATCGTCTACACTCTGATCTGACTACGACTAAATACCACTACAAGGCACAGACAGCACAAGATGCAGTCACAGACGCATCATCAGCTCCCAGGAGCCACGGTCATTCTGAAACTCGAAGAAAATGCGTCGGCCGGTAAGTGTGGAGGCTATAACGATTATCGATGTTACTTTGTACATATTATGATATCCGAATACCATGATAAATGCCGTGTGAATAACAATTACGATATCATACTAGTATCATTCTTAATTCTAAATTCAAGTGCGTTAACGTGTTAGACAATGACCGACGGAATGGTCGGTGACTGGGAGTCGACAACAAGAGGTGTTCAGCTTGCGAGACCTATGCACGGCATGTGCTGGTGTGCGCGATGACTGACAGAAATAGACCTACTTGTGCCGTTGATCGTAACCATCGATAATAAATATTATCATAATTTATGTTATTGGAAGTGTTTAATCGTAGAGCCATAGAGGTACCTATTCTGGCCATGCGATATTCGATCCTAACATCCAATGTATTGTTTAGGTTCATTTACTTTTATCAAATCAGTTTCGACCATCGACTATCTATAATTTTTTATCGCAATAATATACCATTGTAGTTGAAGGTGTTTTTGTATTTTCGTCAAATGTTTTCCTCCACGTTCGTCCGACTCTAACATTGGATCACACTCGCGTAGTCGCGTTCCATACTTACAAGTTACAACTACATGTTCTCGATCTCGACTTTTTTGTGTTCTACGTACGACGCACGTGATGACGTTTTTGTAAACGTTCATACCGATAATATCTAGAGGTGTACTTCTACACTACTCAAACTTCAACTACCTTTATTGATTTTAATATTATATTATTATCAACGTGTCCGCTGACTCGTTTTAACTAAAATGTTTCTGATGCCTGGCTTTTTTCCGATCAGCAAAAATCCGAGGGTGGTGCACATCAATCACGGTTAGTATATAAAATGTTTACGAATGCAACAGATGTTATGGACCGAAATCGTAGATTAGTGTTTCTCACAATCTTTAGATGAACGTCTTCACGCTCTACTCTGGACTTGCCTAATTGAGTGCTTAAGGTATAATAATATTATTGCTGCATTGACACAATTCCATTTTAAGTATTTAATACTGAGTACCTACTAACGTTTCAGAACCTTAACATTTTCAAATGTATAAGATATATATATCTAGGCAATGATTTAAACAAAATTTACATTTATCATTGTTATTACTTATTAATGTTTAATTTTTCTCGTGTGTTGAAGAACAAATTTATGATCTTAATCTTAGTTATTGTGAAATAGTAGCCAATATTTTTTTCAAAAGTAATAATATTAAGGCTATTTATATATAATAAATAGTAAGTAGTTTGTTACAAGGTTGTGATTAGGACTTCAATTTGGTCGTTAACCGTGTTATTTTGTTAGTGAAAGCTAATTGTATATAGTTATTGATTATGCAACTTATTATTCAAATTATTTTGTTATTGCAGCAAGTTTATTGAAAGTCATTAACATATTATTTAAAAACTTAAGCTCATTTATGTTTTTTGATATTGATTGATTAATCAATACCAATAAATTAACAATTTAAAGATAGTGGTTAGAATTTTGAAGTGTAATAAAAAAATATTAGTATCAGCTTATACTTTGGTACTTTGTAAACATAATTAAATTTACACCTACAGTAAAAAGCTTTAGACCAAATTATCTCTATTCTAACCTCCCTGGTACCCTTATAATATAGATTTGTTTATTTTAAATATACAATTATTTATAAACAATAGAATCAATAGATACTAGATAATTTAATAAAAATGCGACACGATACAATAATAAAATTTCATTTGTTCTAAATTTATAGTTGTTGTTTATGAAATAATCTTATTATTAAAAATAAAATAAAACGTAAACTGTGATAAAATTATATTAAGACCCTCCATGTAAATGTTTCAAGTACAATTAATAGAAAAAAAAATTAAATTTGTGATTTCTTTTTTACCCTTTGCTTCTAATTATATTGTGTTAGCCACCCTTGTTCTTCATTACTATTCAGTTCTATCCTCACATCTTTTTATTACTCATACTATATATTTTTATGTTATTCATTATTCTGTCTATGCCTCAATTCTTCGTTCTTCCTCTCCTTTTATTCCTTCTGCATTAATTTCCATAACTACTTTCACAGTTTGAATCATTTCTTCTCATAACATGACTAAATATCTCAACTTATTGGTCTCATTGTTCACTCTTAGACTTCCCCTAATGTATTAACTTATTATTCTATTCAGATTAATCATACTACGCAATACACATCATTCACCTTAGTATTTTCATCTCTGTTCTGTTTTATTGTCTAATGCTAAACGTTTTAATCCATACAACATGACAGGCTTCATAACTGCTTTATTGAATCTATCTTAATTTTAACAATATCCTCTTGCTACACTAGAAATCTGATGATTTTTTTTAATTTCTATTTTTGATCTTATATTTAAAACCACCAATCCTAAGTACTTGAACCTATTCAACTCATATATTTTCCTCCAATTTTTCACATACAATGTTTAGTAACAATTAGGTACTTAAATGTAATTTATGCAGTATTTATATTTTACTTATTATTTGAACTACTCAATAGTGAGTTGCATTTATAATTTATGTTTAAGTAGAATATTATTAAAATAATTTTTTAAATCAAATTATCTTATTTTTTACAGGTTTATTAGAATTAGCACATAGAGAATACCAATCTGGAGATTATGAAAGCTCCGAAAGACACTGTATGCAGCTCTGGCGTCAAGAACCTAATAATACTGGTGTACTATTACTTTTATCGTCAATTCATTTCCAATGCAGACGTTTAGATAAGTTAGTTTACTGTTAACTTAAATATAAACTTTGTTTTTTAATTTTTTTTTATTTTCCTTTAGATCTGCCCAGTTTTCATCAATGGCTATTAAACATAATCCATTACTAGCTGAAGCTTACAGTAATTTAGGAAATGTTTTCAAAGAACGTGGACAACTTCAAGATGCACTTGATAATTATCGTCATGCTGTACGTTTGAAGCCAGATTTCATTGATGGTTACATAAATCTAGCTGCTGCTCTAGTAGCTGCAGGTGATATGGAACAAGCAGTTCAAGCATATGTTACAGCATTACAGTATAACCCGGTAAGTTTTAATTTTAATTTGAACTTTTATTTCTTGTATAAAATAAATAATTAATACATTTAATTAATTTAATTAGGAATTGTATTGTGTTCGGAGCGATCTTGGAAATTTGTTGAAAGCATTAGGCAGATTGGACGAGGCTAAGGTAATGCCAAATACTAATTGTATTGCTTAATTAATTTTTCAGGTGTTCTGTTGTAGATTGGTCACTGATAAAAAATAGTATACATTTTTCTGAATAATAGTTTTTTTTTTATTTTAACATCTCAAGACCGCTATTGGATTTCATCTATTGCGCGAATAATGACCGAATTTTTTGAAACAAAAAAATGAATGAATTTTGTTAGCTGTGGCTTTATTATTCTTCATTGATTGGTTCAAAATCTTCAGTATTATCAAAATAATTTTATTCCGTGAACAATAATGTATTTTTTTTGGTTGTTTGCGGAATTTCAGTTTTAATCATTATGTATGTTTTTTTTTTTTTTATTAATTTAGTTATGTAAAATCTTATGAATAATTATTTTCATGATTGTCATTTATTATAATTTTAAATTTGATGGTTTTTAAAAACCTACATAATGATTCAACTGACGTGCGCGGCGCTTGCATATTTTTATTTTCGCGCGGAAAGAAATTAAATGTTTGGTTTAAAAAAATTAAGATTTTTTGAAATTTCATATAAATTTAATTCATAATTTTCCTTTTTTACCTACTATTATATAATAAACTATTAATTTTTTTAACATGAGCATTTGATTTTTTTCATTGTATTCTGTGAATATAGATAAAGCACTAGTTTGCAATGTTTAATCTGTATTTGTTTCATTTTTAATTAATACCTACGCAATTATTTCATTTTTCATCATGGCCGATATATGATGTAATCACTTAAAGTTAAATAAAGAACTTCAAATTCCTTACATTAGAAATAAATAACAGATTAAGTATTGAAACCTATGTGTTTTTGGTGATGAATATCCAATAGCTGTCTTTTAATTTTTATTGAGTAAATTTTACTCAGCATTTAACCTAACTAAGTTTGTTTCTATTTAAATTAAATCTATTGTAAAGCAATGAAAATTATTATTTTTTTTATTTACTTATTATCATATTTATTAATTAATTTAATATTTAATAATAATTTTAATTACATATTTATTGAAAACCATTTCCGAATCTATAGTAATCTTAGTAATCTGATCATGTGGAATTCGATATGTTCACTTATAAATTTTGTTTGTTTTTCATTATTTGTTAAAAATTTTAAATGATTAGGTTATCTCACAATTTCAGTGAATTGGCCTTAATATATTATTGTATTTTAATTGATTTTTGCATGTATATTATATAATATATAGTGTACAATTTTTTAATGGCAATCAAATATGTTACACATAATTAATACATTAGTTAAGAAAATAAATCATTAAATTATTATCAAAATGGTTTGATAACAGATAAAAATTATAGACGTGTTATTAATCATAACTTAAAAACATGATCATTAAATGTTATATTTTTAAATTTTAAATTTTCATTGGTTATACATTTATAATACAAGTATTCAAAAGAAATGTGAGTTTGCTAAATATTCCATCCCTATATGCATAATATTACTAAGATTATTTTAGTTATTTTTATATAAGAACAATTTTGAACTTACAATATCCATATTTTATAATTATCTTAAGTCTTTACAATAGATAGACATATCAATAACTTTGATTCATCTAGTTGATGAGATTTCATTAAAAGTTTTCAATGCGCCGATCTACAACAAAAAGTTACCAATGTACCTTTCGTTGTTTTTCATCTTTCATTCACTTTCCTGCAATTTCTTTTAATTTTTTTCCAAACTGTTTTCTTGGTTTCAAAAAGTGATGGACAACCCTGCCTTCCTTATTATTGATGGTAAGTAATTAAAACAAATCTTTGCCACTTTCTCGATCTGGGAATTTTATCATCTAATAATTATATTCTCTTTAAATCAATTCTATTTAGTCTTAATTTCTTGTTTGTGTGAAAAAAAGTTTATTACATTTAATGCATAGATTCCATTCATTTTCAAAAACGTTCGAGTGCGGGTTTTTGATCGAGAAAGTATTCTTTCAAGGCTGTATTTAGGACTCATTTTAAACATTAAAAATTTAAAATTTTTATACTATTTGTTTAAACACTTTAAACTTAATATTTATAACACTGCTTTTGTTGTTCAATTTTAAATTTTACATTTAAAATTTGTTCTACAATAAAAAGTAATGAGACAATTTTTTTCATCTGAATGAATACAGTCTTGAAGTTAAATTTAATATTTTAATTAAATTTCATATCAAAAATTTCAATGAAACTATTTTTTCAAAATTCGAAATTCTAATAATTATTTTTCGTGAAAGGAATTCAGTTTTTCTTATACATATATATTAAGAACAAGCAGTGCATACTAATATCATTCGGATTTTTTTTTTTTTAATTTCAGGTACCATCCATCAATTTATCTAGGTCCATGATACGAAAATGTTGTGTATTTAGTTGATGAGGATGTACGGCGAGTGTGTTCCTATTTCCTGAATAGCTACCACCTCATACATTAATAGGTACAAAGTAATTCACACCTCTTAAAATCAAATTTTGTAAACGGGAAATTACACCAAAAGTACTAAATTTATTGGTAACCACTCGCCTCACACTCTCGTAACAATGTTCATGTCAACGGTGTCAATGCCGGTTTTTACAAAAAGGGCCAAAAATTTATTTTATTTTTGTTCTAATATCATAATTCTTCATTACTTCTTTGAGAAAATTATGATATTAAAAAATGTTGTGATGTGTACACTATAAGTATACTTAATATTAAGTTGTCAATAGTCATGATTTTCTCCAATTGAAGTGGGCAAATGTATTAGATGTTAGGATTTTTTTTTTCTTAACAAGTGCATTTTTTGTTTTTGTTTATAGGAATGTGTCAAGGAATGCGAAGTTAATGACGAAGCATGCGCGCTAGTGTACATTTTCTCTCCTAACACTTCTATTGTGTTAAAATATAAAATATAAAGTATGGCTAAGCGCGTTTAGGTCCCTTTATATAAGCATAGTACGATTTCAAAAATATCAGAATATTTTTTGGTCGTATTATGTTGCAGCGTAGTTGCGCGTTTTGTCTGCTGGCTGTTAAAATTATTATAAATGCCTCCTTTCTTAGATAAAGAAAACTAATTGTTTAAACAAGTTTCTCGTGTAAAATTATTTTAGCAGCCTTCACAGACAATTTTTAGTCTTTGTTTAGACTGGCATATTACATGTCTTCTTCTGCGCTTTCCCAACTTTTTAAAAACTTTTTGGAGAGGAATTTGTACATAACACTTTTTTCAATCTGTTTTCCGTTTACACTTAAACTATAAGACACAGCTATTGCTTATTATTAATTGTTTTTTTTTTTGTTCCTTTCCTTGAATTTCCTCTGGGATCCATTTATATTTTGTATTTACAGTCATGTTATTTGAAAGCAATTGAAACTAGACCAGACTTTGCTGTTGCTTGGAGCAATCTTGGATGTGTATTCAACTCTCTGAATGAAATATGGTTAGCTATTCATCATTTTGAGAAAGCTGTTGCTTTGGATCCTAATTTTTTGGATGCATACATAAATCTTGGGAATGTACTAAAAGAATCAAGGATATTTGATCGGTAAGGAGTTCATTACTTTAATTTTATAATAAAATATGTTGTATATATTTACTGTAAAAAATGGCTTAAAATCATTTTCTAATATTTAAATTTTAAGAAAATATTTAAGATCTGAAAATTCTTATTTGATGTAGTAGTTGTGAATTCAAAGATATGAGAAGTGTATTTTACATAATTATGTTTTATAACCAATGCCGGGGATTTAGTTGCGGGAGGGGGGAAATCGGGACACTTTCTCCGGAAGTCTTGGTTGAGAGGACGCTAAATTACTAAATAACAGTGATAAAATATTAGGGACTGAATTATGAAAGGGCACTAATTTTATATTTTGCCAAGGATAAAAAATATGCTTAATTCCGCTGTGTTGATAACTATTCACTTGGTTATTTTAAATAGAATAATACTGTGGTTCCAAACTTTTTTCATCGTACGCCCCCTTGTAAATTTTCAAAAATCGCATTCCCCCTTCCTCTTAAATTAATTTAGGCGCATTTTTATTTTGTTAGCCATACAAATAAATCATACTAAATAACAATATATTGTACAACTATTTACTTTTATTATTTTCATAATTTTAAAAACGTATTATAAATCAACTTACGAAGTAATAATATTAAGTATAAGAAAAAAATATTGAATATAAAAATAAAAATACTGGTATCCCCCTCCACACTTGTTGGTAATCACTGAAATAATATATACAATTTATAAATACAATTTTTATTAAGTTTATTGTAAAAGAACTTGTATGAATGTACGATAGATGTATTTATTTTAAATTTTAACTGTAATTGTAATCAATACCATAGTACTATAGATTAACAAATTAAATCGAAAATGTTTCTATTTTACTCAAAAGCGAGAAATTCAGTTCATTTTATAAAACAAATTTAATTTATATTTTGTATTTGTACTCAAATGTCCAATGTATAATTCTCAGAAATATTAATTGTATAACATTTATCTATTTCTCCAGAATTATTTATTTTGTTATAAATTTAATTTCAGTGATTATCAAGTTGCGAAAAACTAAATTCTAATTATTTTTATGTAAATATATTATTTTAAATGTATATATCTTGAGAACCCCTATTGAACATTTGGCCGTTACCATAGTAACTACAGGCTCTATCCCTATATCTGCAGTTTTTGATTTAATACTGACGACTAGCGGAAATTGTAAATTATATAATTAATATGCTATGCATAAAGTATTATGTGCCTATTTATTTGTATTATATCTAGCGTTTTGAAAATGTATTTATAACTTAATTTTATGATTTACAATATTCTTATATATAACTTACAATTTGTATATAATACTATTCATATAAAGAATAAAAAGATACATTATAAGTACACATCTACCCTCCCCCATAAATTAATCATTTATAAAAACTACCTAATACAATTGTTTTACACATTAGGTACATATTTTATGTTCCTTGTACTTCAAAAATTAACTGATTGTATTATATTATTTGCGTTTATACTTTCATAATTAATAAACTTTTAACAATCAGAAAAGTAGAAAAGTAATTAGAACGCCCAGATTTTGTTGTTTTTCTTTTGTTGTTATTTAAATAAAAAGTTGATTCAGTAGTTGTTGAATTCATCAACTAGCAGTAAAAGCTTAATTATGTACAGAATATTAAATTTTTTCCTTTTTTTAATTACTATTTTTTGTAGTTGAAAGAGTGTAATTTAAACTTTTGCAGATTTTACCAGTCTTTTTTTTCGATAAGTGATATAAAAATGAATAATTATATGAATTTATGATAAAACCTTATGACATTTAGATTCTAGATTATATGGGGAAATGAAAATCGATATATGTTCCAATAATAACACGGTGTTCAATTATTACGCTTATGAGTTTATAAATGTCTAAAACAAATTATAGTGTCCGTATTAATCAATATAGGTACGAGTATTTTATTCGAATTAGGATAAAATATATTTTTTACCTATGGCATCATTTTATTTTGTAACCTGTGTGAAACGAGAGTAGGCGTTGATCGATTTATTCTTTATAATATATTTTTATTTCATATTTCTAAGCACATTTTTTTTGATAATAAATCCATATTCCCATCATTTTTGGTGCAATAATTTCTGAAGTAATTACTATCAATTTCTTCTAAATTGAAATTTGAATGAGTAGTTTTAGAATTGTTTAACTTTGTTTGGAAGATAGCATTGGAGCTGTATTCATTTTATAGTAAAATAATAGTTGATCTTTTATAGTTTTATAATTTGAAATATAGTGCTAATTTTTTATTTTTAAACCATTTTTAAGGCCATTTTAGGATATATAATTAATAACTTCAAATCTACTCGTTCGAATTTTGATGTAGATAGCATCATCATTTTCAAAAATATTATCTATTTAACAATTTACAGTAAAAAAAAGTTGGTTTTCATTAAAAACATAAACTTTACCTTAGAATGGTATATAATAAATTTAATTTTTTTAATATAATATTTAAATACTCCAAAAACCAGAATTTGAATAAATATATTTTATAAAGAAAAATTAGGGTGAACATGCCTGGTGAATTATCCTGTACATCGGGATTATTCACTTTATAAGTATAATGATTATTTAATAACGCGTAATTTCGGGATAATGAAGTTTCTATTTATCTTTAAACAACTGCAGGCGTGCTTTATAGTAAGTCTTCCCCTTAATTCTATACCATAATATTATGTTTAAGTGTTGGACGTTGGTAAAATAAGAATGGATTATATTATATCTTTACAATCGATGGTCTTATTGTTTATAATTTCTAGTTTAATTTCAGTTTTATTATTTAGGTATACGAAAAGGATTGCTTATGTAAATATATCTGTTATAATTTAAAGGAAATTTTAATTTTTTATGAATTGTGCTTAGGTTTAGTATTATTATATTAAACTTCTGATAAAATAAAATAAAATAGGTATAATTTAGTGAAAAAAGAGTCCTAATTTAAATAGTATATTGAGTTTATTAGATATGGTTATAATTTAAATACTATACCAATATTGATTTCAACTTTTTCTCATCATATACACTAATACATCACTATATATCATACAAAAAACTATAATAAATATAAAAAGCTAGGTATTATTAATAAAATAAAATTAGTGAGGTACCTACATTAGATAGTAACTAGAATAGAATACATAAAATGTAGTTGTTCACTGCCCATATATATATTTTTATGTAAGTACTCTAAATCTAAATTAAATAATTACCTGTATGTTGATTCTACTATTTATCTTTGTACTTGTATTAATATTTCAAAACTGAGTCTTGATAACAAGACTGTAAAATTTAGTTATACTGATAATAAAAAAAATAGTGATATACTCTTGAAATAACCAATATTTTTACTTTTGTCGAAACATAAATTCGTTTAGACGATTGTGTGTGTATAGTATAATATACGTCATATATACATTATTTTATACGCATCAAATACAATACGATCATTGTTTTGCTGAGGACCGTGGTTGGTAATTCTCTATATTTTGAATGGCGCATGTCAGTAGTGGTTAGTGTTAAATTGCGTCCGAGGTGAATAATGTTTTACTATTTTACGTGGTTTTATCTTGGGCGTGTATTCGTCCTAATCCTTTCTAGCAATTTAAATAAATTTCATTATAACAAAATGGCTAATTTTTTTTTATTTATCACTTGTGAAATCTGACTAACAATAACGTGCGTTTAGATAGGCTTTATTGCCTTTATTATACTGCATTGATAAACGGACACTTGGTATTATGGAAATAGTAAAAACTATTGAAGTATTTATCTATATATTATTTCTGTTTTAAATCCATAACCAAACTATATAGCCCGTGCCTACATAAATATATAATAATAATTATGAAAAAAAATAAACCTTATAGTGTTTTATTTTTATTTTTTCTATTTTATGATCGTACAGTGTCTTATTACCATACTACATAATAATACATTAATACTGTTTTTAAACGGCATAATATTCGAAACGTTGTGTGTAAACTTGTATTGTATGAAATATGCGTGTAATATGTAGGTTGGTTACCTTACCCTACATCTGCAACTGTGACTGCGGGCTCCATAGTGAATAATGAAGCAATTTTTTTTTTTTACAAACGATAAGGCTTTGTGCCACGATCACAATATGAATTTAATTTTATGTATACATCGGTGGTTTATATTTTATATTCTATATTGGTGTGTAAAATGCGGATTTTGCTTATCCTTTAGTATTTCTGTATATACGTAATATAATGCGTCGAGACAGCGATCGGCGACGAAGGCTGTGACAACGATAAAGTATACGTTTTATTATTATTATTATGTATTGAATGGAAATGGTCGGTGAACGAGTGTAGAGAAAAAAAATCCCCGCCAGAGATCGAACCGTACCCGTCCGTCCACCGCCTCGAGCACTGTGACGAACCCTTCGACACGACGTGCATGAGCTTTGCGTCCTCCTTACACGTATATAATATACAACTATGCAGTGTATTCGACGACATCACCATGGCGACGACGGCTGAGCACGGCGCGCCACCGTCGCGGCCGCCTGTTGCTCGCCGTCGCGCGCGCACTCGCGCTCATGCCTCATCGTACGGGAGCGTCCAGAGAGAGATACTACGATATTGTACAAAGTTGGCGCCGTCTGTCCGTGTCGTCTCTGTACAGTCGCGAGTCGCGTTCGCCGCGTGCCTTTCTTACGGACGCGGCGGCCGCGACCGCGCGCGCGTACATTGTTATAACGACCGTTTTTCGCGCGCGCGAGACACCGAAGGCCGTCGTTTTTGGCGAGTATCGTAATAATTCGTAATATATATATACAGTAGTCCGAGGACCGCGTGTCCGCGCCTCCCTCCCCTCCATCCCGTCGGGGTACCGTGGCCGCAGTGCATGTCCGTTGTAGTACTCCGCCGGCGCGGCAAATCTCGTACCGCGGTGGTGCGCAATGGACTATCAGTGCATCGTCGTGTACACCATCATAACGATACTGCCGCCCGACGAGCAGCGGAGGTATGACGAGTCGCGGTTGTCCGCTGCGCTCCGGGACGCCCCGGCCGACGGATGTCTGGGCGTCATTAAACGGTGGATGAAAAGGTACACAGGACATCATCGTTATTCGTTATCATGATAATAACAATAATAATAATAATAATGTATGTAACGTACACGTTAATCACCGCTGCAGTGACACGTTTTTGTGAGGGGGCGGTGAGGTCGTCCGGTGTTCGGGGCTCTTGCTGAGGAAAAAAATAAAAACGTTTTTTTCGCGACGAGAACGGTATAGGCAAATATTTGTACAACACGCTTTTGTCCGCCATGCGCATTTCAAATTATTCAGTATTATACATTTATACTTTCAATCGACAATAAAATATAAAATACAATTTGATTTTATAATGTGGGGTGTTCTACCTTGTATTCCGGGACGAAAAGTTTGGGCTATGTGATAATATTATAGTTATGTATAATTTTAACTCCCATTTCCGTTTTAGAAATCTGACCTGTTTATATGTTGTCTTTACATCGCTACATTATTATAATTTACCTTGTAGTAGAGTGCGGAATAGTGCTTTCGAGTGTTAATGATATTGGCGGCTGCCATGACTTGGGCTAGGTTTTGTACTATCTATTATGTATCGTAGTAAGTGTAAATGATTTGATTTGAATTAATACAAAAACCCATCTCTTCTAAAAAAAAAAGAATTTGTCTTCCCATCTCCCTTCCCCGATTACTTAACCCTCCTCATAATTAAAAGACTAGCTACGTCTTGATAATGGGTTTCAAACGGCGGGATTAAGGGGGCGGGGTGGGCGGAGGAGACTGGCGTTATTTGACTACATGTGCAGTACGAGATAATAATATTAAAACCCTAAGCATCTATAATATTGTACGCATTGCGTTTTTTGACCAACAGTCCAAATGATTATTGTGGTGCCACATTTTATTTTTCCGTCTCAGGCTTGTCGAATTGAACCAAAAACCGAAGAACGACGAGAAAATATAATTATATCGTGATTTCAATTTCTTCGTCTCGACCCGTCGTCACTTTTCGAACCGTTGAATGAATGGAATTGATTTATTTTTGAAGGGTTTCGCCTAGTCACTACTCTAGAGGCGAAGGACCTATACACTTGAACACACACACATTCACACGTATTTACAGTTTATTATACCTTTGGCGTCGTTGGTCTTTTGTCCCGAGGGAAAAGCCCCCGCTGCAGGACTAGTGCGGCTACTGTGTATAGTAGTTGTTGTGTCGGTGACATTAACGAGCCCCGCCGCCGCCTGTGGTCATCTTTGTCGAACTTTCGTGCGTGCATGCACGTGCGTCCCGTTTTCCGTACAATATTGCACGTCGTATCGTATAGCCTATAGCCGTTTCTATTTTATATTATGTTTTATTTTTTCGCAGTAAAATGTGTATATATGTAATATGTATGTATGAAAGCAATCATTTTCGATATTAACTTTCCGTTCACAAAATTCATTTATTAATATCTCCAGAGGAATTTCATGAACCTAGATATATACCCCCGCGCGTAGCGCTGTTTGGTACAGCTTGGTGTGGTGGCGGTGGTATTTCGTGTGTAACTTCCGATTAATAGATTAAAACTTTAAATATAAAGTAGCGGCGGGTGTGTTCTTGTTTACTGTTTTATTCATGACTTGTACAGGATCAAAAGTTTTCAAAACCATAAATTTATAATTATATATACATACGTAAAATAAGCATAATATTAATTTAGTTGAGTCGCTCACCGTAGTAACGTTTTGAATTTCGTTAACTGCCTGGACACGCGCCAGGGTTTTATCTAAATATAAACTTTTTGGAAAATGTTATTCCTCTCTTTTGACGATGGTACCTACGAGTATATAATATTATAAGAATACTGAATAGCAATGTGCACTAGAGTCCGGCCAAGGTTATGTCGTCATTTTGCGTGTATGTTGTAGAAGTATTTTTATTCGTGAAGAACTGTTCTACAAAATGTATATAGTATTACCCTTTATATCGCTTAAAAGGATTACATCAAATGCGTATTAAGCTATTAAAACGCTTGTCCTATTTCAAACAACTACAATAATAATTTAAACAGAATTAACGTTATATTATAAATGAGCTCCTCTCTACAATTGTTTTTCAAATATTAATATTCGCATAATATATCTGGACAAAGAAGTGACTGGTATTTATTTTTAACATCCTACTACATACGTTCCGTTTTTTAACGATTTAAATAAATTTCCTTCTTATAGCTTTTATTTTAGATTATTTATTCCAATTTTTAACAAACAAGGTTGTTAATTTTGGGGAAATTTTAATAACATTTTAGTTTTTTAAGCGAATATTTTTACTATTTTATATTCATGATTTATTTAATAGTTCCATTAACTATATTGGTTATAAATTATAATCCATCAATTATTTCGTATTGTGTCCATAACTATTATCTGTCATGTGCAAAATATGACTTGTTTAATGCATCGCATTTCTTTCTTCCTATTCACAGTTTATAAATGGAAATAAAATATATATAATACTATCTGCATAAACCCTGAGGGAATAAAAAAATATATGTATCATACAATAATTTCTCAAACTCTGGCAGTCTGAAGGTTACGATTTTGATTATATTATTTCCACGTGTTACAACAAAACATTTTATTGATTTATTGATTATTAATAATCTTATTAAGTTTTCGAGTTCACAGACCACTGAAATTTTTCGAAATTTGTTGTAATTCTTTCATTGGTATTTGGAATTTTAATTCTACTAATTTTACTCAAAGTACAAGTATAAAATATATTATAAAAGTGTAAGTATTTTATGTTTTAACACTCGCACTACCGTCTTACTACTCTTTTGATAGTATTACAAACACCGCAGTGCTATTATTGCGTATATTATTACTTAATACTTATTATAGGTGGTAATATTCTTCCATACATCAGGTATTACTCTAATGGGCATATCAAAAGTGTAGTTGACCACAGATTTAAGCACTTGGAATAAAATAATAATCATTATAATTTTATATGTTGATCTAATTCTTATCGATTTTAATCGTATAAATTGTAACTAACCTATAAGGTATAATATCATCCTATAACAATATTAATAAATATAAATTTGTTAATTTTAAAAATCATCTAGTTCTAGTATATTATACTATCACTATTCAATATTCTATTTTATTGAGCAATAGAGAAACCTCCTTAGAATAAGGTCCATAATACTATTATTTTAATTTGTATATATTCATAATATATTATGTGATACTATAATATCATTGTCTTGTGTAATACTTATATAAACTATAAACCATATAACTTGTGATTTGTAGTTTATAAGGTATATTCTATAAACAATACACGATTACGAAGATGAAGTTTTTTATTATTAATACAATATTGACATCAAGTCATATTTTTATTTCTATTCTCATTGCTATTGTGTTATACATAAAGTTTTACATTTCGTAACTAAAATTCGATTTTCTCGAGGTATTTTCTTTTGACAATAAAATATAGTTTACTAGTAGGTATTAATATACCTAAACCTAACTAAATATCGGCTCATGAATACTGAATAATATTTTGTATCAAATAATGTTGTAGAAAACTGACAGTTTGTTTACTTGGGACTTTTTTTATTATTTTCTTATGTTTTCCATTCTTTGTATAGTATATTTAAAATGTAATTAAACGTTTCAACATTTATATTATCCGATACATCATTTTATATTTTTATTTTTTTCAGATAAAAATTTTATCCAAAACTTAAATGTACTTAAATAACAGTATATAATCGATAGATTTTCATGTATAAACTAACTTAAATATTCACAAATCCGTAACATTATCATTAAATTGTTCATGTTATTCGATTATTGCGTGTTTATGGAATTAAACCATTTCAATTATATATTACAGTTATACATAACTATTTAATTTTCGATATATGTTTTTACGGAAATCAATATAATATAAAGCTTAAAGCATTTGTTATATCTGGTGTTTAATATAAGAAATTGTATTAATATTTATTAACTCTACAGTTACTTGACTGTTGATTTCATAGTAATTATTGTTTTTAACGTTTTTCGTATTAATTAAAATTTAACTTTTAAAATATTAATATATTTTATGTAATTTTTCTATAATTATTTGTAAGCAATATTATAAATACATTTTGTTTTTATTTATTTAGTAGTTTAAAGTTGTATAATATTTATTATTATTATTTTATAATTTATTTCTCCTTCGATTATTTAAAAATTGTACACAGTGTTTATATTATGTTAAATGTTTTATTTGTGTTGTGTACTACCACAGTCGTTAGATTCTATGTGAGTAAGCAAATATAAAGTAAATAAAATACTAAACATTTTTATTTAGACATTTAGTTCTAGTATAATGTTAAACAAATACTTTTTGAAACATTGAATATGAAAAATATATCAAATACATTAAAAACATATAAAGCAAATATTAAAAAATTTTAAAAAGACAGTTCTGTATAGTGTCAATCATAAGTTAAATATCGATCAATTACTTTAATAAATAAAAATAACACAATAAAGTAAAATGTGGAAATATGATTTAAATGTTATCAGGATAAAATTACCAAGAATTAAATAAATATTAAATTACAAAGTATAAAAAAGTAAATTTATTTGAATTTAGGTATTAAAAATAAATTTATTTTATAAATCATAATTGATAAATAAATTTAGTTATATGATTTTTAATACTTGGTTAATGGTGTATTAACAATTGTGTTTAATTTAAACCTAAAATATACTTAGATTGTATACTAAATGTATATCGTTATTCATTAACATTATCAATTCTGCAAAATCCTATTGTATATAATTACTACAACAAAAAACGAATAGCTAAAAAAGTAATACTATTGAAATTTGATATTGATCTATAGTCTTGTCGAATATTATTTTTGCTTAATGCTTAATAAATGTTTGTTACTCTCAATAAATCATACTTTCAAGTAGACTGTATTACCTGTATATATTAATTCTACAAGTTTTACTAATTCAATTAATTTCATCTCAAAGTTCTAATGAATTTTATTTAGGTGTGGTAAATATAATATTATTATTCCTTGAAAGATATGTATACTGTATAACTATAATACTGCTTATAATATTATACATATTATAAAGATACAGATTGTCTATAATTTAATTCCGAGCTCCGACCCATTTGCTTTAAACTTAATGGAATTTATATAGTTAGATACAAACACTAAGCAAATTATAATAAAAACGATTTCAAATAATATTTTAATATAAAATATTATAAATTATAATGAATCCGATGTTTGGGAACGGCATAATTTAAAAAAAAAAATTTGGTATAATAGCGTAAAAGGATTTTTGGTTATAATTTTTACTAAACCGTTTTTTTTATTTATTTATTATTTTTTTGACTTATTTAACGCTGCTGCCGTTAAAAGTAGTTTTGTTCGTGGCACTACGCGTGTTTCACTTCTCGACATTATTTCGTCTTCCGATGAATTTATCGATTTTATATCATGTGATCGGATGAAATTAAATTCGCGTTGTTGTCGTGTTGTCTTCGGCGGGGCAATATCGACCCTCTTGAAAGACTATAATATAACCTATATAGACCTATATTACAGCAGCGTGTGCACGACTGCTGGGAATTCTGTTCCTGACAATCGAGACTCACACGCATAAATGCACAGTATACAATATTATTATTACACACCGACAACAATATTCCGCCCCTATTTGGCCCGTCAACTATATTATACGTATACGAAATCGTTGTCGTTCGGCTACATTAAACGCAGTGGCTTTTGTATGCAGGGTAAAGGAGGCACCATCGTCGTCTTTCCAGGCCAAGCAAATTAAACTTCGCGTGACGTCGCAAAACTGTACAGGATTAATACACTACGTTAATCAACATAATATTAGGTATATTTCGGTACGCACGTGGTGTCTGTATACGGGGCGATCGATTTGAGCGACCGCTTTTGTATGTTATAGTATACATTATCTCTGGAAAATTTTTGTTTTGTAAAACAAAAAACTGCATTTTTACCTTGGTTGGATAACAAGTGCTTTTATCACTTATAAGAATTAAATACTAACAAATCTTGTTTTTAATGATATGATTTTTTTTTAAATTAATCATTTTTTCATAACCTAAATTTTAGTTTTCATAATCTGAAGCAAAAAATATTTTATTGTACTTTATATATATAGATAGGTAGAGTAGTGTATAGACTACAGATGAAACTATACTGTTTCGTTCATTTAACCTTTAAACATATACCTAAAATACGAAAAAAAAACAATTTTAAACATATAATTTTATATGTTAACGTTAATCCTTATATCTTTAAATATAATAGTATAATTCACAGTTAGTTAAAATATTAATAAATCATTAAAAACTTAAAAATCGATGAAGACAATTTGTATGTGATTGCAATAATGAAATGGATCGTTCCGTATGATACGGACTGTACACATATGTTGACTGTTGACAGGGTAAACTGGTGTGCGAGTATGTTTACATTGTTTAAAACTTTTCCGGAGGCAATACGTATAGTGCTTACAGATGAGCACATATATAACAAAACAATCAAGTGAATAGTAGAAACATGCGATGTATTAAAGATTATTGTGACTTACGACTTACTTATAGTCTATATAGGCAGCACTTGTTTAAGTCTTGTTTTAAACCGTTTTGCTAACAATCGAAGTGCGTGTGTTCGACGTTATTAATTTTTATTTTTATTCATATTTTAAAAATCATAATTTTATTTTTGTCATAGTCTCATTGTGAAATTGATTTCTTTTGATATGAATGATTTATGATTTTCAAAGAAGAATGGAGCTCTAGTAGCAGATTTATCAGGATTAAAGTATTTTTGTGTATGTTTTCAGTTGAGAATTTGATTTAATTTATACTAACGTCAATAATAAATATATATACGGTTTCTTGTGGTCGTATACGAATTTTTTATTGTATATTACGTATGTAATATTCACTTTGTGGATTCATGGGTTTTTGTATATACTATTCTTATTTTTTGCAGTGTTATTATATTTTTTGCTATGTGTATGTATATATATATATATATATATATATGTATATGTATGTATGTATGTATTATATTACATGGGTAGAATTTTATTTTGAAAATAACTACCAAAATTATTTATTAATATATTATTTATATTTTATAATTTATTTATTGAATGTTAAACTAATCACTTGTGATTAAATTATATTTAAATATCTTTGGAAGCAAATGCTTCATCTACTTAGAGATTTTGAATATAATTATAGAACTTGGTTTCAGGTCTGTATCTGCTTATCTTCGGGCACTGGCATTGAGCCCAAACAACGCTGTTGTGCATGGAAATTTGGCTTGTGTTTATTATGAACAAGGGTGAGTAAACTAAAAATTTGTTTATTTCTTAAAAATAACATTCTTTTTTTTTATTATTCTTTAGACTTATTGATTTAGCTATTGATACATATCGCCGTGCTATAGAGCTGCAACCCAACTTTCCTGATGCCTATTGTAATTTGGCTAATGCTTTAAAAGAAAAAGGACAGGTATGTTACAAATTTTTTTCTAAGTTTTACAGTGGCTTGATTATGTTATTTATTGTAGGTTGTTGATGCTGAAGAATGCTACAATACAGCTTTGAAGCTTTGTCCAACACACGCAGATTCTCTGAACAATTTGGCCAATATAAAACGAGAACAAGGTTACATAGAAGAAGCGACTCGGCTCTATTTGAAAGCTCTGGAAGTTTTTCCCGAGTTTGCCGCTGCTCATTCCAATTTGGCTTCTGTTCTTCAACAACAAGGAAAATTAACCGAAGCCTTAAACCACTATCAAGAAGCCATTCGTATTCAGCCTACGTTTGCAGATGCCTACTCAAATATGGGAAACACTCTCAAAGAGATGCAAGATATTCAGAATGCTCTACAATGTTATTCAAGAGCTATACAGATTAACCCTGCTTTTGCTGATGCTCACAGTAATTTGGCTTCTATTCACAAGGATTCTGGAAATATACCAGAAGCTATTGCCTCCTATAGAACTGCTTTGAGGCTAAAACCAGACTTTCCCGATGCATATTGTAATCTTGCTCATTGCTTACAAATTGTATGTGATTGGACTGATTATGAAGCTCGTATGAAGAAATTGGTTAGCATTGTTGCTGAACAATTAGAAAAAAATCGTTTGCCTTCTGTCCATCCTCATCATTCTATGCTGTACCCATTATCTCACAATTTTCGTAAAGCAATTGCAGGAAGACATGCTGCCTTGTGTTTAGAAAAAATTCAAGTCTTGCACAAACCTCCATATAATTATACCAAAGAATTGGCTCCTGGCAATCGCTTACGTATTGGATATGTGTCATCAGATTTTGGAAATCACCCTACTTCACATTTAATGCAATCTATACCAGGTCTTCATAACAAAGATAAAGTTGAAATATTCTGTTATGCTTTATCAACAGATGATACTACTACCTTCAGATCAAAAATCGCTAGAGAAGCAGAGCATTTTATTGATTTATCAAATGTAAGAATTAAAATCCTCTATTGAAGTACATTAATATTTTGTAAACTTATAATAATGTTCCATGTTTATATATATTACCATATTTGTCTATTATAGATACCTTGTAATGGAAAAGCTGCTGATAAGATAAATAGTGATGGTATTCACATTTTAGTGAATATGAATGGATACACAAAAGGTGCAAGAAATGAAATATTTGCACTGCGTCCTGCTCCAATTCAAGTAAATTGATTTATATTTATTAGAGTTATTAAATTAAATTGTGTGTGACGATTATGTGATCACTATAATATTAAATTAATTTTTAGGTCATGTGGCTTGGATATCCAGGTACGAGTGGAGCTCCCTTTATGGACTACTTAATTACTGATATGGTTACATCACCTATTGAACTCGCTTCTCAATACAGTGAAAAATTGGCTTATATGCCACATACATATTTTGTTGGTGATCACAAACAAATGTTCCCTCACTTGAGTGAGCGTATTATTTTATGTGATAAGGTTACCTGTAGAAAAGACATGGCTGACAATGTGGCTGTTATAAATGCTGCAGATTTATCGCCAATTATTGAAAATACTAATGTAACAGAAATAAAACAAGTGATCATGTCTGAAATCACTGATTCAAAACTGACTAGACCTGTTGAGGTTAATTTTAAAATAGCTGAATTGCCAACTACTACACCAATTGAAGTAATTTAAATTTAAAAAACAAATTGAAATATTTTACTTAATTATAACATATGTTTTGTTTTTAGACTATGATTGCTTCTGGACAAGCTCAAACTTCAGTAAATGGAGTTGTATTACAAAATGGATTAGCAACTAACAATGGTAATAACAAAGCAGCCACAGGAGAAGAAGTACCACAAAATATTGTTATTACTACACGCCAGCAGTATTGTTTGCCTGAAGACGCTGTGGTCTATTGCAATTTTAATCAATTATACAAAATAGATCCAAACACTCTTCTTATGTGGGTTAATGTAAGGAGGATATTTTCTTATTTTGTACACTTAGTACCTAGTTCTGTATTTTAAAATTGTTTGTGTTTAGATCTTAAAAGCTGTACCCAATTCTGTATTATGGTTGCTGCGTTTTCCGGCAGTTGGTGAAACCCATATTCAAAGCACAGCTGCTAGTCTGGGCATTGAACCGGGCCGTATATTGTTCAGTAATGTTGCTGCAAAAGAAGAACATGTACGTAGGGGACAGTTAGCTGATGTATGCTTAGATACACCCCTTTGTAATGGTCATACTACCAGTATGGACGTACTGTGGACAGGCACACCTGTTGTTACTTTGCCAGGTAATATACATGATCATTTATAGTTTTTTTTTTTTATACATTTTAATAATTTTAAATCTATAGGAGAGACATTAGCATCCAGAGTTGCTGCGTCACAATTAGCAACACTTGGATGTCCTGAGCTTATTGCGCGGACTAGAGAGGAATATCAAGACATCGCAATCAGACTAGGAACTGATAAGGAATAGTGAGTGTTTATTCTTAAGTGTTATTTCGATAAATATTTTTTATTCTTTTATAATATTTATAAAATTATTTTTCTTATAATTATTCATTTTTTCAGTTTGAAAACTATAAGAGCAGAAGTCTGGCGAGCAAGGTCTGAAAGTCCATTGTTTAATTGTTCAATATACACAAATGGCCTAGAAAGGCTGTACAGAGCAATGTGGGATAAGAATCAAAAAGGGGAAAAGCCTGATCATATACTCTCTCTAGAAAATTATTAAACATTTTGTTGTAAGTTTAAATATTTGAATTCAAATAATTTAATAAGTATTACCTTGTTGGAGTTATTATTTATAAATTGGTTGATGATTATTAATAAACTCATTAACGATGCGAGAAGTGGATTGACAGTTGATGATTAGAATGTTATTTTTATGAAATCTAATTGATTAATAAGTGTTTAAAATGAAAATATTAAAAAAATTTAATATTTGATAATATTTAACCAATAATTTTTTTGGGATGAATATATTTTTATAATACTGAAGTATTTATTAAATTTAAAAAAATATTAATGATTAAAGTACAATGTTGATGCGAGAAGTGGATTGATTCCATGTGATTTAAATTGTAACCATATGAGATAAATAAGGTATTAGTCAATTAGGTAATAATTAGGTATCGGTTTTTAGTTATTTAAAACTTATTTTTTTATAATGATTGGATGTTTGTTCAATATATTAATGATTATTAAACAAAAAATACATTTCGATGCGAGAAGTGGCATGATTAACTGTTGATTAAAATAATTATGTAATGAAATGTATTGAAAAATAATTTTTCGTGTTCACTAACAAACAGCAGTTTATGATTAAAAACTTACAGCGATGCAAGTAGTGGAATGATAATTCAAATGAATTAAAATTAAAATTATGATATTTTGTTTGAGTAGAGAAAAATAAAAAACTCCCTCTTAATTTCAAAAAGTTAAATGTAAAATCTAAATTAATATTTCTATTTTAGTTAATAGTTTAACATTTTACTGTTTCACTTATATATGAAATGATAAATGTTAAAATATGTATTAATATTAAATTTTTAGTAATTAAATATTAGCTATACTGTTTTAAGTTATACATACATAATTTTTTATAATATTCAATACATTAATGATTATTAAACAAAAAATACATTTCGATGCGAGAAGTGGCATGATTAACTGTTGATTAAAATAATTGTATAATGAAATGTATTGAAAAATAATATTCTAATATACATAAACAAAGTACAGTTTATGATTAAAAACTTACAGCGATGCAAGTAGTGGAATGATAATTCAAATGAATTAAAATAATATTTATGAAATCTGTTTATTGTCATACAAAAAATTTTAAAATTTCAAAAAAACAAATAAACATCATGTTTATTATTTTTTTCTAAGCCTATAATTAAATTATTAGGTACCATGATAGACCATATGTCTTAAATGATGTTAAAGTTTTCATTAATATTTAATTATTGGTTATACAACTTGAGTATGAAGGAAGGAACCAATTATCAGGAAAGCATAAACTATAATATATTATGATTCAATTCATTAATGATTATTAAACAAAAATACATTTCGATGCGAGAAGTGGCATGATTAATTGTTGATTAAAATAATTATGTAATGAAATGTATTGAAAAATAATTTTTCGTGTTCACTAACAAACAGCAGTTTATGATTAAAAACTTACAGCGATGCAAGTAGTGGAATGATAATTCAAATGAATTAAAATTAAAATTATGATATTTTGTTTGAGTAGAGAAAAATAAAAAACTCCCTCTTAATTTCAAAAAGTTAAATGTAAAATCTAAATTAATATTTCTATTTTAGTTAATAGTTTAACATTTTACTGTTTCACTTATATATTAAATGATAAATGTTAAAATATGTATTAATATTAAATTTTTAGTAATTAAATATTAGCTATACTGTTTTAAGTTATACATACATAATTTTTTATAATATTCAATACATTAATGATTATTAAACAAAAAATACATTTCGATGCGAGAAGTGGCATGATTAACTGTTGATTAAAATAATTGTATAATGAAATGTATTGAAAAATAATTTTTCATGTTCACTAACAAACAGCAGTTTATGATTAAAAACTTACAGCGATGCAAGTAGTGGAATGATAATTCAAATGAATTAAAATTAAAATTATGATATTTTGTTTGAGTAGAGAAAAATAAAAAACTCCCTCTTAATTTCAAAAAGTTAAATTTAAAATCTAAATTAATATTTCTATTTTAGTTAATAGTTTAACATTTTACTGTTTCACTTATATATTAAATGATAAATGTTAAAATATGTATTAATATTAAATTTTTAGTAATTAAATATTAGCTATACTGTTTTAAGTTATACATACATAATTTATTATAATATTCAATACATTAATGATTATTAAACAAAAAATACATTTCGATGCGAGAAGTGGCATGATTAACTGTTGATTAAAATAATTGTATAATGAAATGTATTGAAAAATAATTTTTCGTGTTCACTAACAAACAGCAGTTTATGATTAAAAACTTACAGCGATGCAAGTAGTGGAATGATAATTCAAATGAATTAAAATAATATTTATGAAATCTGTTAGTACGAAGGAAAAATGTTATCTCAAACTTTCTCTTAATTTTAGAAAAAAATGAAATAACTTAATCATTATTTTGTATGTTATTCAATAGTTTAATAATAAACATTTTATTTTATTAATACTTAAAAGTGAATTTTTTAAGCCTATTAATCAAATATTTTGACAATTAAATAATGGTGGAACTGTTTTATTGTGTTCAATGTGTTGATGATTAATAAAAACAAATCATTTCGATGCGAGAAGTGGAATGATAAATTTTTGATTAAAATAATTATACAATGAAACATATTGAATTATTATATAATATGTATTTTTAAGTCTGGATATTTTAATTAGATATTTGTTAAAGTTTCATGTTTTGGTTGATAAAATTTATTTTTGGAAATAGGTTTTGTAAAAAAAACTTAATAAATAATTATAATTTAATTGCTATATTGCATATTTTATCATTTGTTCTTAATAAAATAAAAATAATGTTCTTAAATTAATATTTAGATATACTATCTGCATGTACTATTTTATGATTTAAAATGTAGTTTACATTTGATTTAGTCTATATTTTTTAATTTATTAATGATTTTATTAATATACATACTTTGATGCGAGAAGTGGAATGATTTATTTGTTTTTTGATTATAATCAATGTGATGAAATAAATTGAATTATATAGTATTAAGTAATATATAAATAATAATTTTTTTTTAACAAAAAATACAATCAGTTGGCTGAATGATAATTTAAATAAATTAAATATGAAATTATCTTTGAATATTAATTAAACAACTGTATCAAGTTTTTAATGCTAACCATTCATTGTGATATAATTCATATTATAACTACTATGAAATTAATAAAAACTACTATTTTTGTTTCAGAAAGGAATATGTAAAATTTCATTAAAAATGCTCGAAAAATGTCAACCCCCATTAGAAGATTTGTTCCATAGATCATAAATATTTTATTAATCTCTTTCAACTTTTAAAAGTTGTAGTTTTCTTAATCATTTATATACAATATGCGTATGTATAAAAATTGAAGAAAAATCGAAATGTTTTTCTTTTTTTGTATTTTTTTTTTGTCTGTGTATATAGTAGTATTTAAGTCGTGTTTTAACGAATATAAAATTAATCCTGATCCTGTTTTGTTTTTTTTTTGTCATAATTGTGTTTAGCCAAGCGGTATACACTATAATATATTATGTATGTGTATAATATTATTTTATTCATAATCATAATGATAACTTTTACATAGCCATGTTTAATTGTAATTGTAAGTTTGTATAATATTACTATGATGATCATTCATATTCATATTATTAAACTTAATAGTAAAAATAATTGATAAAGTGGTGAATTTCCAAAAAATTATGTAGGGTTTACTTTGCTTGTATTAAAAAAAAAAAAAGTCATTGACACAAATAATTAAAATTCAACTATTTTTCTTTTGTTTTATCAAATGGACACATATAGATCATTATGTATAGTATACATTGTATACCCAACGGATCTATAAAGTGAAAACAGATATTTACATATATTATGTAGGATAATACGATGCAGTATTTGTACAGCGTGGAAACGAGTGAGTTGTCTTACGGAAACGATATAAAATATAAATTCATATATGTGTAAACTATACCTGTGATTGATTAATGCTAATACACAATCACTGTGTAGCATCACGTATCAATCACAGGAAATGTCTCAACGACATGACCATAATATAATAGTATCAAGTATATATGTCATAAATATAATATTTTGGTTGTGTAAACTCAAATCAAAAAATGTCAATAAGAGGTGGATAAGTGGATATTGCTCTGCCGTACAATAAGTGTAGAGTAGTTAGTATATATAGTGGTCAGTAGGTCACTGTAATGGGTGTGTTAATTTTAATTCATTTATACATCATTGTGTACAAATACTGTTTAGAACGGAAACGGTCTGTCAGCCTAGATATTTTATATTACCTATAATTATATTTATATTATTAGATTATACATATTCAACTATTATAGAAGTTTATATTGTTTATATAATTGTCTATTGTTACAAATATATGAGTCAATATTGTCTTATCGTGGAATGGTGTGAATACGTCTGTGGTGTATAATTATAGGTGTTAGCTTAAAGCTTAAAATTAACCCAAACGTTGTGAAAATGTAATTTGTGTGTAGTCATAAAACATGAAAATAAACGTTAAAGTTTCTGATCTACACAAATAATATTTTTGAATCATAACCTAATTAAAAATTGTATTCCATGTTAATAAAATTAGGTAAATTTAGTACAAATTTGAATTTCAAACCATTAAGAGGACGTTTTACCCGCATGTGTTGTCTCTGTCTTATTAATGTAGATCATAGCAAATTTTCGTTCAGTTGACCACATTTTGTGATGTTAGCTTTAAAATTAGAGTAAATTTACCTATTATTAAATTTAAAGGTAAGAATATTATTTAGAAAATGTCATGCTTTTATTGATATTATTTTAAAACGAGTTATGAATATTTTAAAGTTGTATTAGTTGTAATATTTTACAAAGCTATAACTCACTTTAAAATGATAATATTAATAAAAGCATATGATATTTTCTAGATAATATTCTTACATTTAAATTTAATAATAGGTAAATTTACTGTATTTTTAAAGCTAACATCACAAAATGTGGTCTGTTGAACGAAAATTTGCTATGATCAACATAAGTAAGACAGATAGTGAGAGACAACACATGCGGGTATAACGTCCTCTAAAAAGAAAAATCTAATTGATTTAAATTTTACATAAAAATATTACTTATATATTTTTATATTTCTTATTTCAAAATTAGCTACTCATGATAAACCTTATATTTAATTTTCAACCCTTAGCTATAAAATTTAAATACTAAATACATTTTTCACTATAAAATTATTTGCAAATTTTTGTAATTTAGACAAATTTTGTAAATATTTAAATTTCATACGCTTTTTAAAAAATAACGTACCTGTGTATCTTTAATATTTTTAAATAGCTCTACTGACATCTTATAAAGACATTTTTATTACATTTTCTAATTCTTAGACCGAGCAATAGAAATTTTGTTGACAATTATTTAAAAAAAAAATTCACATTTTTAACTGAAAAAAAATTCAAATATTTTAAAAATAACACTAAAGGAAATATAAATGTAAACATATGTTGATAATTATACATTTACGGTTATTCGTTTTTTAATTGCAACAAAATACGGAAATCGATTTTACGTAAAAAATCCTGTTTTTCCTTTAATTTAAATTTTGAGTGGAGGAATGAATTTATTGAACTAGCAATACAATGATGGGTTTTTCTGTGCTAGTATAATATACACTATATGTTAAGAATTTGAAAAATTGTTCGATTCTCAACTTTGAAGGGAGTCTAAGGTTTTGTATTGCTAATTGGATTTAATTTGTACTTTAAAGTTAAAAGTGTTTATATAATATATTATATTATGTTTTTCGACATTATTGTTAGAAAATGATAGTTTTTTGTAGTTAAAAAGTCGTGACGTACGTCTTGTATTCGTACATATATAATATTATAAAGAACTTGTATTATCATTTATTTAATTACGTCACACGTAGTTGGTCCTGAAAACCATATACTTTTCACTGACAACGATTTTCTCTTCAATGCTTCATATTTCAACTATGTCCGAAGTCTAGTTCAAGGCACCGCCTGTTTGTATGGGCCTAATCAAGCCAAACGGCTCAACAAACCTTTTTGACATGTCAAATAATGATGTCTTTGGTCGACCGAAAAGGCATTATAGTTCGATGCCCGATATAACATTTGTGGCATCTGAATCCCCTATATCAAGACACCGTACTGTTCTAATAGAGGATCAAACCGGGTCAAAATGCCTGCCCGTATTGTACGTGACAAACTATGGTCCGCTAAATAGATGTTATATAGTCCGATGCCTAATATGCTTTATAATATGTCGTCTGTCGTCTATATCCTGCAGGTTGCAGGATATTGATTCATAGATTCACCGTAAATAAATAATATATTATAATATAGGCATGTATTGTTATATATACATATTCTGACCACACATACTTAAACGGTAGTATTCATTTTGAATAGTTTAATCAACTACGTGCAGTCTTTATTTTGGGTCGTCAAGTCAACAACGAGTAAAACAGTGAGTGGGTTGCCTAGACGTAAATCTTAATTATTGATAACAAGCACAATTTATAGTTAATTACAAAATTTTATTTCAACAAAATTTAGTAACGCGAATTGAGGTCGCAGAACTCAATAAAATTTCATTACATACCGACTGTCACCGTTAATAAGCTATAGCAGCCGACCACAACATGCCGGTTACAGGAAATAGTATATTTATGTTGGAGCTGATCGTGTACCGCGTGACGTTGACGGACCAGATCCAGATGCACAATACGTGTCCGGTGTGCGTGTGTTTCCGGTTCCCAGGGCTGGTTGAATTGGTGGTATGCGAGGGTGGCTTTTGCACTGATGGTAAAGTTGGCGGTGGCGAGATATTGATGACCAACGGCAAGTCATGCTTGTTCGCTATCAACAACGCGGACCTTTGCCGGGCGGCCCGTGACTTTTGCGCGAAAATCAGCGTGAACAGGCGCGTAGACGGTGAGCAACAAATGCGATACGTCGCACAGACGCATCTCGAGTTTGACCGGACGTTCACTGATGTTATACTGAACCCCAATCAGGTTGAGAGGTCACGGAAATTGAAACGGGTAACATAAAAAATACATTTCTTAAAATTAGTGAAATGATCCTATGTTATTATACTTGTGTTATTATTGTACATAAATGAAAAACGTGGTGTGTTTTGCGACAAGGTCTTGCCGTTGTACGAAAAGGGTCGTCCGAATCCTGTGGGCAGCATAGAACTCTTCGTTCGGTTGACTTCGCAAGGGGATTTAGTGGTGACTCATTTCAATCGTGCTCCGGACAGCAAAAATTATCAGTACAAAGCTGTTCCCATACAACCGTCGACGGTAAATTGTTCTGAGAGAAAACCGTTGCCCCCGAAGAAAATATGCAAACACAAAACTTCGTGTAGAAAGACACGACCAAAGTCTAAGGAAGGTAATTATGACCCATCATTATGTATAAGTTAAAAACGAATACTTTTATTTTTTTCAAAATATTTTATCATATGAGATGTTAACACATCTCATTAAATTTTTTTTTAATTTAAATGTATTCATTACATCCAAGTTATTGAGAAGTAATACCCTCGAAATATTCTCCAACTTGATTAATACACTTTTTCCAATTGAATAACACTGAGTACGGCCTAAACACTAATCACTAATCACCATAAGCATTTCTCATCATTTAATGAGTTTCAGTGAAAATTACTCTAGACATTCATATGACCGAAAAAATATCTAATTTTAAATAGCATAACAATAATATAATTAGAGAGAGAAAAATAAAAAAAATATGCCACTGTCGTGTGAAGTCGTCGGTGTAGATACAACAAATTGACGCTTTTTTTGAGGATGTGAAAACAAACAATATAATCTGTACAATACGTATGCATTTATCACTTGTTGCATTAACATTTTCTAAAATAATTATTTACTTACGTTCATAACCGTCATTAAGTTATATTTTTATCGTCTGGTTAATGAAATTAACAGTTAATTAACACTGTGCTTGAAATGTATTATTATTTTAATTTTTTAACTTCAATTTTATTAGGTAGGTATATCTTGTATTTTGATTTTGAAACGATTTGAAGATTTTAATGCATACCGACTAATTGAAATAGTTACTCTAGCTAGGTAACAAATATTTAAATCATTCAATTATTTAACATACATTATTTTATCTATAGATATATAATCAAATTTAATTTCAGTTTTACTATTAAGCCCATATTTACATTTTGTTTTGAACATTTTTCACTGAAATTGTAAAATTGATAACATAAAATTGTATTTTAATATGCCGCCACTTATTCGCCATTTTTCAAGTGCGTATAGTAGAAGGATGTACGTCGCGTGAATCGTAGGTAACTGTTTCTTTTTTTTAAAAAAACAATCAAAACTATAACTAAAATTTTGTACTTGGGGACAAATCATCTGTCACCGTCCCCCTCCTTGTATATCAACTACTGTATCTAAATAGATAATATATTACATTTTCGTATGTAGATCTGCAATGCGCCAAAGAAATGAGACAGGCTAACTGCGTTTTGACGATGATGGAAAAGCTAAAAGTTTTGTACAAAGAGATGGAGACAACTAAGCCGTTGCGCAACAGTGACACAAAAAAAAATAATCGCGGAAAACCATGTATGTTTGACCTGAATTGTCCAGTCGCCCGTTGTCCGTTTAGAAATAGCGAACCGGAAAACGCATTCATCGACCACCTGATCAAGGGCACTCGTCCCGGGGACGAGCAGCCTCCGAAAAAATTTTCGGAAGACCGTGAACTTGTGGACGACGCGGATTTGTTCGTCATAAACGTGGGTCGGGTGGATCCGTGCCGGGTGATAGCGCCAGCAAAGTACAAGGACGGCTGCTCGCAGTATTTCGAAACGGACTTTTCGAGAAGATAAATTCTTTTATTATGTCCTATTAAAATATTAATATTTTATTATAGAATATAAAACTATATTTTTTGATTTAGGTTTTTTTTGTTGAGTTTTTAGGTTTTTTTGTATTTTTTTTTTTAATTTTTCACTATAGGTTTAAGTATTGTCGAAAAGTCCGTTTTAAAACACAGGGATCAGAAAAAATAAAAAAAAAAAACGAAAAAAGCTTACGCCTTTTTGACAATATTTAAACCGCCACTACCTATTGTGAAACATTAAAAAAAAAAAAATACAAAAAAATCTAAAAAGTAAAAAAAAAACCTAGATCAAAAAATTTAGTTATATATTCTCATTTTATTTCTATTTCCAATTGTTGTTATATTATCATAAGTTATAGATAAGTACTCTTGCTCTTCGGTTAGAAGTTTTACATCGGTTTAAAGCAATGCTAGATTTTTCTAACTTATTGTTGGCGATCAGTACCGGCGGACCTTCACCAGATGGACAAACACAAAACTTCATGTAGGAATAAATAACCTGGGTCAAAGGTTCTGGAAACTAGTCAAGTTGTTGTCGAATAAGTGGCAACAAAGAAAAATAATACTTATAAATCGTTTTACTCTACATACCTTACCTGTAACGAAAAAAACAATCTTAAAAAGTTTCTTTGTTTATGTTTTTAAATAAAGGTTGGATTTTTATATTTAAAAATATAAATATAATATATATAATATATATATTTTTATTTTTATTTTTTTATTTTTATGATTTCCCTCATCGAAACATTACTAAAGTTGTGTATACGCCACCGAACAATTTGACTAGACAACTACAAAACTATGTGAATTTTACCCGCTCATCTATGAGTTAGGTAATTAAGTATATGTGTGCGTAAGTTACCAAGACAAGTTTCCAATACCTGTTACAAACAGCTTTGTGTCTGATTTTGTTAGACTTGATCGTTATTATTACTATTATAATTATAATATACCTAAAATGGTTGCACGGGGTGTTATATAGGCAAAATAGGTACACGAGAAAAATTTAACCAGACAAAAAATGTATATACCTACCTCCCCTAAAATATTGTAAATTACTCCTAAAAACATACGATAAGTATTAGATTTATGTTAATTCCTCATTTTATAAAATGCATACACTTTTATTCAAACGTCAATAAATAATTATAATCAAATAGTCGCACAACAAAAAATACTAACTACTTTCGTTATATAAAAACAGTTTCACATTATTACAGTAATATATATTATTTTAATTCCACTAGAATGATGATAATTTATTATGAAATTTTTTTGAATATTAAATGTAAATAAAGAAATATAAATATAAATGCAATTAAAAACACTAACATTTTTGGAGGGTAACTAGAACCACTTCCAAGTGGTATAGTTTGGGTAATGATAATTAATGGTTTTAACTTTTTTAAGATAGTGAAATTGTTCTATAGGAATTATCTTAAGCTTCACTCTGAGGTCAAGCAACATCCGTTTGTGTTTGTTGTCTCCACTGACACAAGGATTTATGTCTACCATGCAGTTAAGTCACGCCCATGCGTATTAATCAGCCACCGAATATGTTTTTTTAGCCTGAACAGAGTACAGAAAATACTATAACAAACACTTTTTCGTTGAAGATGTCAAGTGTTTGCGGATAATGAACTAGACAATTTATAAAACATTTTTTGAAAACCGTTTTCCCAATTATTTGAAGAGTACAAGGAATTTTTAATTTTCATATTCTAGATGTAATTTCTAAATCAATATATTCATTGATTTCAATATTTTGCGCGTACATTTCACTATCCTTCAATACTACTTTTCAAACCGCATTCACTCCTATTTTTGATTTCGAGTGCACATAAGTGCATACACATATTTTCATGGTTTCTTTAGTATACCGAATTGAGAACTCTATTTATATCGAGGTTTGTCTTAAGGAGGAGGTGGACAATTGACCGATAACCAAAATACCGACAAGACAATTTTACCTTTAATATATATATTCTTATTTTAAAAAATCTGTGCATAATGTATATAATTGGAGTATCTTCGAGGTATTGCTCACAACCTAATCATGTAATATACACTCTAAAATCGCATATATTCATATATTATTTATAGTCTTTTAAGTATTTTTTTTTTATTATACAACGAATTATTTTTAATTATTTTATTATTATACTAAACTAGCTATTACTATTTATTATAAAACAATTATTATCAATACTGTTATTACACAATATCATAAAAAAAATTATTATTAACATAGTCGATTATATACATTATGCGCAGATTTTTAAAATAAGAATATAAATTAAAGATAAAATTGTCTTGTCGGTAGATTGTCCTGTCGGTCGATTGACCAAGAACCATTTTAGGGTAATAATATTTACTGTAATTTATATACTTAGATAATTGTCATTACTTAAAAATTTAAATCTTTATTGTATATTGTCACAATTCACGGTAGAAAATCGCAGGTGAAATTCTTATTTTCGTTAACAATTTCATCAATCAAAATTTTCTAGCACTCACTTCTTCAGAGTTCAGAATCTAAATAATTGCGTAATGATTATATAACTAAATATTCAATTATAAATAATAAATACGTATAACATGTGTTTTAAAATTTTAAAACACATTAATAATATTGTATTAAATATATAATCATATATGTGTACAACGATGTGATAAAATAAATTTAACTTATATTTCTATATTTTCATAAAAATATAGAAATAAAACTAAAATGGCAATACATATTGAAAAAAAAAATAATTGTATTCGATAGAGGAAATTATTTTGATTCAAATTTAGTGTTTGACCGCTCTATTAGGGTATGTGGTGCTTTAAAGTTTTTGAAGAAAATATTGGAGAGAACGCTTTTAAAACGCGGTCAAAAATAGCGGTACTGTGCACTCCTTCCCTTCCTCATTTAGCCTCCCATTATACACTGTGTCAACTTAATATAACATTTACCACTCTCTCTCCGACTTTCCGTCTTTGTCTATGTCTTTCGCACACATACACACACACACACATACTCTCTGAGTTAGCCGTGCATATATTTTTATGTACAGAGTCGTCGAACTTGGAGGGCGGCGGATGACGAGGATTTACGGAGAGCGCCAAGGAAGTCCGGCAGCTTCGCGCGTGTCGTTTATTGATCCTGTCACGAGCGCCCGTCGAAGGTCACAGCGCATGAACCGCCCGCGCGCTTCCAATCCAGTGTGTGTACAACCATATGTACACATAGTATAAATATATACAATATTACGTTTTACACGCAGCCTGTAATATACACAGTACGCATCGTATATATATACACGTGCGATATAGTGTTGTATACTCATATATATATATATAATGTTATAATGCATATATATTGTATATATATTAGTATCGAGGATATACTATGTAATATTGGTATACGCACGCGATATTATATGTAGGAATCGTGCGCAGGATTTGCGTCGTACACTATAATATAGTTCGTCGCCAGCAAGCTTCGCCTTCATCGCGACCCCGTACTTTTCACTTTAATACAACACGCTGCAATGTACGCACGCATTATTAGTAATGACATTTGAATAATATGATATGTTCGTTATTAAACGGACTCGTGTAGGTATCCAAGGTGAAATGTCCGAACACTGTTGATGGATTGCAAATGTCCAATACTATATGATAATTGATAAAAATAATATAGATAATACACATGGTCTAGACGCCTAATAATATGTTTTATTAGTACTTATACTCCCGCATGGACTTTAGGATATAGAAAATGTATTACATTTAAAAAAAGTAGATAATACGCGGTTATTTGACAATTAATTTAAATTTATTTGATTTCTCCAATTACTTTGAAACGTACTTGGAAACTTGACCACTTAAAATGCAATAAATTAGATTAAATTTGTTTAGAAAAATCTCTCTCAAAGTTACGATGCATTTTTTCTAACAGAAAAAACGTTAAAAAACGTATATCATTGTACATAACACAATACGTTTATGGTTCAAAATCTAAAATATCTATCTATCTATCGATAGTAGGTAGGTAATATTTTTTCTTATCTTTCTAATAACGTGAAAACTTTATTTTCTTTACTTATTTGTATTATTAATTGTAGTTTGAATTGGTAGATACATCGAAATAAATTTGTAAGATATTTTTTCACGAAAAAAAAATAAATATAGGTAGAAAAATGAAAATACTCTAACGATTCGAGAGTGCTAAATTTGAAGGGGGAGTGGGGATTTGTAGCTTATTTCCGCTTGTGACTACGTGGTTTTTTTGTTCACGTCATTATTATTATTGACCGCGAGGCGTGAATTGCGCAGTTATCCGTAGTTCGTTATACCTTTCCTCACCTTTATATAATATCCTCTCGTCGTCGTCGACGTATTTTAAATGGGATACCCGCGGTCGAAGGGAAGAAATGCGCACTGTCGCCAATTAGCCGGGAGTCCAATTATAAGTTTTCGGTGCTCGCAAAGATAGAATAATAAAATAATATAATATAATGACTTTCTCGTTGAGCGGTCATCCGACGCGGCTTAGTCGCTCCCCTCAGTATCGAACATTTCTAAAATATAATATCATTATTATATTGCTGTAGCACAATACAGGTACTTTCATACTTATCATCTATTCGTATGGTGACCACACGGGATCGTATAATGCGTATATGGAACAAATTCACTTAATTTGCCAAGCGTGAACGATGCCAAAACGAAAAAAAAAATTCATTGAAATAATAAATTTTAATGTTCGTTATTATAGCCTTCCGAAGTTCGTGATTTTCCGTTTTTACGCGTGTGCTACACGCCCGTCGGATTTACCGCGGGTTTTTGACGTATTTTTATTGTTATTATTATTTAAATTTAATTGTCTCTGCGGCGGTATAGGTATAATTTTTGCGATTGTAATCCGCTAATAATGAGCGTATTGTAAACTTTCCAGTCATAAGATATGACTCCTCGGCAGTACAAGAGCATATTATACGGTTTTCGGACTCTTTTATAACGATGTACGCGGTGTTCGAATGCACGCGGAATCCGGAAGACGACACATCAATTAGACGCATATACCAATGTCCTTTATAATACAATAACACGAAAAGCGTGTCGTTAGCTCGGACACGTGTGTAAGCCGACGCCCAATCGTGTGTTCGGGGTGAACTGTATAGTTGGGGCGGAAAACCGACTCAACTCGTAATATTTATTATTAGCCGTAAGCCGTAAGACGTTATATTTATTTCACATATATTATATTATATAGGTACTTACCGTGCGTCGTGTCTCCGGGGACAGAATTACCGTGATTATTCGCATCCCCGCGGAGCAATATATCGTGGTCATCAAATGTTGTATTATTATGTTATATAATAGTAACGGGACTACGGGAGCCGTTATTATACATTATTATTATCATTGAATTTCGATATAAAAAGAGATATGATTGTGCTGCAGTATAATATAATCGCGGTTCTAACCACGACCGCGGAATAAGTGTAATAGGTGCCAGGTGGTTATAGGTATGTACGCAGATATGATTTAAACAGTAAATCAGCCTTACCGAGCGTTTCCCAATGATAATGTCACGATATTATACCTACGTATGTATTTTCTATACCGCGAACAAGTGGATACTTTTCCTTTCACAAAAAAATAACATAGGTCTTATGCATATTGATTTTTGTGGTTAATTTTAAATTAATACGTTTAACTCATTACAGTGTTCGAACATTGTCAGTTGTTATTACTTAATTGTTTATAATAATAATAATAATAATAATAATAATAATAATAATAATAATAATAATAATAATGATTTGTTGATAGTGATAGATTAAAACGAGTTATTCATCGTGATTGCTACTGGTATATGTGTTAGGTATCGATGATTGGGAAAAAATATGCATATATTTTAAAACACGATGTATAATATGAGCTTTACACCCGGTATTTCAGACATTGAATATAATATAAATATATGTCGCATCCACTTGATAAAATTGTGTATTTCACGAAAAGTTTTAAGTTACTCAGTTTATGAGACCGAAACCATATTTTTCACTTGACGAAAAATTTGAAAATTATAGATATATTTTCATGAAATAGATACTAAAATTTTATACCGTGTAGTTTTCTCATCGTGGCCATTTGACATCCACTAGGTGAAACAAAATATTTGGTTTTTATAGTAGATATTATTTTGAAAATTTGGGATATACTAATATTGCAATCATTTAATTATTATTATTACTTATTTAAAAAAAAAAAATTATAGTAGGCAGTGGTATGGTAAGGTATGTAATAGCTAATATTTATTTTAATGTTTTTTGTTTATTTCTATACCTAAACTTTTGACATAATTTACCTATTTTAATATACACTTCAGTAAAATTCGATGACCACAACTTGTTTAGTATTGTCAAGTAAAACAAATGTAGTAACGTATAGACAAGTGGGGTAGACAAGTCCAGAGGTAAAATTAAATATAATAGTCGTTGTCATAAAACAAGTAATTATTTGAAAAAATAAATATTTAAATTAAAAAAAAAAAAATACTAAGCGCCTAACTAACCTCCGTGTATCATTTAAAAATAATTCTTAATATTTAAATTCTTAATTAAAATAGTAACATTTTCTAAATTTTTCATTTTCAAAATAAAATCTATAATAATAAAGACTAAATATCACTAAGTGTATGAAAAAATTTACACGATATCAAATTTTAATGTTTATTTCGTAAAAATATATTTACAGTTTTCAAATATTTTATCAAGTGGAAAAATAGTTTCCACTTCATGAAATGCATAATTGTTCGTGAAATTCACAATTTCATCAAGTGGATATGACATATATATTATATTTAACGTCTGAGATTTTGAATGTAAAGCTTATATTTTATAAATATTGTACTGAAATTTAGGTATATTATACCTCTAACCACTGATACTTCATATACCTACTAGTAGTTATCGTAGCATATATTTGTTTATGTTACTGGAAATATTTATAATATTTTAATCATTTATAGACATATAGTATACCAATGACTACATTTAATACGACAATAGAGTTTAAGGGTAATAAAAAAAAAAAAAAAATTGAGCACTAATTTTAGTAGCCATTTATTATCTAAATTATATAATATAGTAAAACATACTCTGTATATCTTTAGTCTTAATGTTATATGTTATATTACCTGTAAGCATTTTTTTGAACTATCCACATTAATTATCAAAGAAAAGCACTACTTAAACTACCGGCTAAAAATGTTTTTCATGTTAAGTATTTTTTTTAAAATAAATATTTTTAAAGAGGTATTACACAAGCATGGATTTTTACTAATTTATACCTAAAAAAGACCTACAGCACGATCATTCACTAGCTATTAATAAAAATACAATTTTATATTTTTTCTCTTTACCCGACACAATTTTAAAACACAATTGCGTTTCAATCAAAATAACAAATGTATTCTGAAATATAGACTATGAGATTAACGTAAAATATTTATCTATCAAAAGTTACTTAAAAATTGTATACTAGTAAAGATTTATAAATTGTGATTTTATAATTGCATTTTTTGTGAGAGAAAAAGGCCTGATATTTTGTATTGTGTAACTTATAAAGTTAATGAATAATTTGCATGCATATGCAAAGTTCAAAGTGCATATTTTAATTCAAATTTTGTCGTTTTATTTTTTTTTCATTTTTCACATTGCAGATTGGTGTTTCGTTGTGAGAACAAAAGATGTACACATTTTCAGTTTATTAATTTATTGATATTGAACATTATATTAATACGCTGACTATATGCTTATGCATTTTAAGTAAATTTACCAAATAAAGGAATAGGTACATTTAATATCATATTATATAAATACAATGGATGTTATATTGATGTTGATATAACTATATATATATATTGAATGATAAGTATCAGGTTTGCCCTACACCGTATTTGTCGTCGTTCTCCAAATATGACGAACCTTTATATTTTATTGAAAGAATAAATTGTCGTTTATTAAAAAGTGCGCTTGTTTGTTTGATGTATATAAACTACATTTTTATTATACATATTAATATTTTTACGCAGGAACAAATAAATAACATAGTAAACAATAATATTATACAAATAGTAAATACCGGAGTCTGTATTTTGCATGTTTGCGAAGAAAATCACGGCGAGAGTGAGTTGTAGGAAAAGTCATTATATATATAAACAGTCGTCTCCGCCGTGAATAATTTCTATCGTGATTTTGAATATTATTGATAGTATTATTGTGTATTTGTGTGTGTGTGTGCATGCTGTATATATATACATATGTATAACCATCATGGTATTATATATTATTCATCGAAGTCGTCGTAATCGTGTTTTATATTATACACATTGCATTAGATATTCCGTCCGCGTGAAATACGAGTAACAGTATAGCCGCAGTATCTGTACACACACCAAATAACGTCTGACTACAGTGTCATCGAGTCTTCACGTATTATATACTAATAAACCTCTAGTCGTACTAACTTTTATCCGTATTGCACCCGCGCGTCCGACAAATTGAAAACGAAATATTAAATAAGTACCTACGCGTCATTATAGCTTCCTGCTTCCCACTCGCATTTTCGATTGAACAGTTCCATACACAAACACACACCCGCACACATATAAACTCACTACACATTTCGATCATCGTGTACGTTGCGATATTGGATTTTGGAGTTTTCACCCGTAACATGTATTTTAATATTAAATCATAAAGCCAAACGGTTTGGCTGTTGTAACTATATACACGCGGGCTGACGGAGAAATAAGACCTACCGACCAATAAAATTCACCTTTTGGTACACATATTATTATTTATTACGTTACACGACTGCACGCGTTTATATATATAGTATATGTTATGTTCATACTTTTGTCAAAGCTGCACTGTTAGTGCTTTTGCATAATTATTATAACACTATAATAATGCATCATTAAATTATGTAGATTGGAGTTGAATTTGGGAGATAAGCGGGTCCGCGGGGACTAAAGTCACAAAGTTATGCTCCTATAGGAAAATAATACTGTTACATGTGTTATTATAATTAAATTAATTTAAATATAAATAAAGTATTCTCGTGGTCTCAAAGTGATATACATACCTACCTATACCGGACATAACGCGTCACAAAACATTGTAATTTGTTAGGTCTTCGAAGAGAAAATATTATTTTCGAAAAACAAACGTTGGCGCCCTGCGTGCAGATATACATAACGTTAACACACACACACACACATACACACATACACACTCGTCACTGTATGACCACATAACACGAAGGTTATAAATCATAATATTATGTAACGGTGTTTTAATATTCAGGTTTTTTTATCTGAACTCTAAGATATCGCTGCTTTGTACGAGTAGATGACATTTTAAAAATGACATTTCGTTCGATTGAAAGGAATTCGCACATAAATAAACTTTTTGTAATTAACTTTGTCCATACTGTCCACAATAATATAAGTAATTAACGTCAAACTATACTAAAATATTTATCGGGTAACCTCTAAAAGTCGTTAATTAACAGAAATAAAAGTAAATAATGGACGATTTTCATTTTAGGAATCAAGAGGAAGAATAGTTACTAGTTATTACGCATGGTAAACACCTAGTCCAACATCATAGCCGTTGTATTCGAGTCTAATATTTATTACAATTAATTAATGAATAAATAAATAAATCATTAGTGCCACGCTTTGTCGTCGTAGTTTGGAGTGTCGCTGATGATGGATAGTATTGTTTATAAGCAATTGTGCTCACCCAATTAATACTGTCAAGGCAGCCGACTATAATAACGTCTAGCCGAGGCCTTGTCTTTAGCGGTAAGAATGACCGCAGCGCACCCGTACACGACTCCGAGGATAATGAACGTACTGCTGTACACCAAAAACTGAAACATGCAAATCGTTTATGGAATTAATTTAAACAACGCGAAAAAACAATACCTGATATAGGTAAGTCAATATGTCAGCGTGGGCGTTAACCGTTACTAACTGTTTGAAGTAAAAAGTCGGTATGCGTCGTTGACTTGACTCGATTAAAATAAATAATTTGAAATGTCTTGAATAATAAATATTAAATAAATTGTTTTATTCAACTGTGCTTTTCATAATGCACTTATATTCATCCTATTTAAACTTAAATGTTATATTATTATGAGACGTGAATCTAGCCCATGAGTAAGGAGGTAGTTAGGAGTTAAAATCACCTATCTCCCGTTGTCTTTTTTGCATATAGGTCGTCAACAGCTATACGGTGTATTTTATCGAATTAAAAGGGAACTTACTCCTACAAGAATTTTTGAAGTATAATGTGTGATTAAAAAAACTATAATTGATAAATACTTTTCATATACTTGAAAATTTAGTAAAAATATAATACTTTTCTTTTAATAATATTTTTTTTTCATAATACCAAATACCTTCCATACAGAAATTCTTCACACGGTCCTGACCTACATTATATAATTATATTTAATATTTATAAATAATATACTCTAAGATTCAATTGCCGCGAGTTATTTTTATAAACAAAAATACAAACATATCTTGTACACGGATCGTAGAAACCCTATCAGAATATAGGTATAGCAATGGCGATTGTTATGAAATGTATTGTATAGATCACAGTGACATTATAATAATACAACTGTTTGAACTGTTATGATATTGTTTATTCACTACGTGAAGTATAAAAAATGCGTCTACTTTCACAATATACGAGCTTTAAATACCAAAAGTTGTTTTATCCTATGTGTTTAATATAATATATATATAATATATATATGTGTATGCAAAAATTTCAATATAAAGTAACATCTTACCCGAAATGGCAGGGACGTCTCGATGCGCACAAGGAGTGACGACAAGCACGTGGACAGAACGATGCCCAAGAAAGCGTTGAATCCCAACACTGAGGTATAGAAATCGTGTTTTAGTTGTTTGGCAATTTGTGACCTAAAATGAAAAGCGGGTAAACTCGTATACGATAATACTGATAAATTATACATAGTACATAATAAATAAAGAAGTGTTGAACTGTTATAATTGTTATAAATAATACCTAAGTAATAGTACAATAAGTCAATTTGAAGAAATGTACACACATCATTTAGATTAATTTGACGAGAGACACTATCCGCCATTTGAACCTTTTAGAATTTGATTTGATTAATTTAAATTAAAAGATCACGGCACCCACTTCTTTTGAGATGACGAAATTAGCTGCCAGGGAGTGTGTGCAAGGATAAGTAGGAAATGAGAGGATTTGGGTGGTGTTGAAATTTGAGTGAAATTTTTTTATTACATTTTTTTTTAGCCAGTTGACCGACTTTATTAATTTTTAATTCATCGTGTAGTTAAATTTGTTTGTTAGATACTAGTGAGCCGAAGCTTTGAGACGGAAAAATAAATTAAAAGGCTTGAATAATGAATACAGTATGAGTTTGAGACGGTTTGGCGTAGTCCAACGAATATTTAACACTCCTAAGTGTGTGGCCTTCCACAGAATAATACCCATAATGTCTTATAATATATACTCACATAGCAATGACGAAGACGGATTGTACTACCGTGTCGAAGCAGATGTACATGAAGTACACGACAAAGATGTTCGTGGAATAGTAGCCTAAGGACAGCAGTAGCGCGAGCACCAGAGAACTGAAAGTCAAGAATGTGAATCCGTGATAACTCCAGTTCACGTTTACCTTGCCGATTTGATAAGCACTAATCGCAGCTATAATATATGCGTATACACAATATAATATCATTAGTATATTAAATTTTTTCTGTTTGACACAATCTTTAATATGGACAACCGTATAGATTTATGACATTCCTAATTTTTTGAGGAGGAGGAGTGGTCTTTCATTAGACAGTTTTCTGTTCAGAGGGAGATGACGCAAAAGATCGGGTCCGGCAACGGTGCATATTGGAAGGTTAGATTTATAGGTATAGAATGTATACTAATTCAACTACTATTTGTATACTATAAGTACATAGATAATATAACACGGGAACATGGGTAAAAATTAGCAATTCACTGTACACAGCAGGTACACATATTATAATATGTATGTATAAAAACGTAAATGGGTAAAATACGCGGTGTAAAAAGACTATAATTATATTATGCGTTCACCATTTGATCGCCAAAGGTCTATAAAAAGTAGGTCTATTTCCATGCTTTTTTGTAGGTCTCTAAGAACACGGTAGAAAACTATAAAACCTTATTTTCTGATGTCTGTCAAAAGTTTTGATGAACTATTTATGTAAATTCGAATTAAGTTTAAGTTGTTTACATTGTACCTACCCGCAGAGTACCGATAACCCAGCAGATCGATTATGTGTAGTTCTCTTTACGAGAAATTTACGGGAAAACAATTGTTTTAATAAATAACATTTTCTAGTTTTCTACTGTTTGTCAAACAGTGATATTCGATTTGATATGCGAATATACAATATAATCGTGAATTATTATATTATTATGTACCTACTGTTATTACTGGTGCACGAATTGTGTATAATAATATTAATTCATAATGTCATACACTCCGCAATTATTACATCACTCTGTCTCTCAATTGAGCGGAAGACGAACCAGCGGCTGTATACATATTTCAATAGTTGTGCCGATCGGTGCACACAAACACACACATAACCATAATTGATTTTGATACTTGTACATTTTCCATAACATATCATATTGTGCATAATGTTACTATTAATTATTCTGGTCGTTGGACCGTGATGCGACTCTATTGCCGGGTAGCATAAACGATCACTAAACATCTAGTGAAACCATTGTGAGCTGTAATAATGGTCCCCTAAACATTAACAGTCCCTCAACAATTTATGCGATGAATAAATTAACGCAATAAACAATTGCGCGCAGCGCAGCGGCTCTATTATTATGACCAATACAATACCTGCTGTTCCTTATTTGTGTTTGTGTTTAACAGTATATAGTTCGAAAATAGCTTATCAACTACCGCACACTACAGCTCTGTATAATACTAGTCGAATTGTATTATATCATTAGTTCGGCATGAATAGTCGGACCAATTATTATTATATTGATATATTTACAAGTGTGTAAACGGAGTATTACATAATATGTTTTGTACACAAGTGCAAATTAATTAAATTTTGTCTCCCATGACGGTGTTTTCATAAGAATTTATTTATTTGTCGGCCAGTAACTGATCTTGAACCTTATCTTTTTTTAACCTGTTGACGCTAACCGTAACGTACGTTACTTTCTCCCATTTTCCGCTCAATTTGAATTTTTTAATTGTTTCGCGCCAATAATTTGTGCTCGATTCTAGCTAATTCCTGACCATAGATGTTTATAATTAACTCCTGATATACACATGTCGTCCAATGAGAAAGTTCAACGATTCCGGGTTGGGCTGGACCTTGGTATGGTAACTTTACTCTGCGTTGAGTTCATTCATACGAATTCAGCAATAATGTTCGTACGAAAATATTCGAAAAATTCAGATTTTGGGTAAAGTAAGGACTACTAGTAAATCCACCTCTTATAATATAGATTTTAGGTAATCCGCGGGTTCACCATAGTCTTTTTACACGAATTTTTTTATCTATATTGATTTTTCATTGTATGCTTATATTTTATATGTATATATATATATTTCTGTATAAAATGACACAGGAATTTGTAATATTTTTGTAATATTCGCTTCGTTAACGGTATTTCCGAGTTACGCAATGCGTAATTTTTTTAGTCGTTATATTATGTATTTTTAGCTATATTATACCATATTATATTATATATTTTAGACAATTTCGTTTAAATGAAAAAAAAAAAATGAATATGGTAATTATACTCAATATACTCACCACACATAGTGGCCAAAGAATCGACCAAACCATTCAGCAACGCGTGCTTATCATCCGATACGTCTACGATGTATGTATACAAAATATTTACGTATAAATTCGTCTGCGGGAAAAGCAAAAAAATAAAATAAAATTACATAGAACAATAATTAAAGTAATTAATAGTATCTACATACATATTATAATATTAATATATATCTTACAGCGTGTTCAAAAGGCTTGTAATTGCATGTCTGTTTTCGACCTTTTTCAACACTCAGTGCATATGTTTATGACTTATGAGTGTGACATATTTAACATTTTAATGAATATTAAAATATATTTCAAGTATTTATTTATATATTTTATAATTATATGGAGTTATGACTTATAACTATAATATGGTCATTAATCGGACTGACTAACTGACTTAACATTTTTAACTGTTTAACTTATTATATAACTGTAATGTAATGTACTCCAGTATTCAATAAAATAAATATTATTTGATTTTTCTTTATTAAATAAGTAGTATGTTAATAATATACTATGTGCTTATTGCCTATAAATATATTACCTATACAAAGTTCAATATTCTCTACATTTAAAATTCATATTTTTTCAAATTGAAAAACAAACTTATAAACGTTATAGGCTATAATTTGAAAGATAATTATTGTAACGGCTTAGGTAATTATAGAATATTACATATTATACATTATGTTGATTGTAAAATAACTATGCAGTTTTTATAGTTTAGTTGTTTGGAAATTGTATGGCATAGTATGATCATTGATGTAATTTTCCGCATCGATTTAAATAAAATATCTTTTATTTTTCTTAATATTTTTTTAAAAATATAAAATGAATATATTACTATGTAATTAAAATAATATATTTGAAAATTAACTCGTGAACCATTTACTCAACATGCAATATTTGAATTTTATATCTAATATATTGTGTATTTGTGTATACAATACTTTTACCAAATTCATACAATAATATTAAATTTTAAAACTAAATATGAATATTCAATTTTTTTTTCATGAGTGTGGAGTAAGTATTAAAAGAAAAAGAAGAAGATATTATTATTATGAAATGATATAAATTTATATTTATGACATAAGAATATTGTGTATACTTGCGTGAATCCGGCCATAGCTACGACGTACCAAATAGACCACATCAAAACCGTTCGGTCCGCGTACGAATGTCTAAAGTCGCAGAAGCGGTTGACGAAAACCGTAGACGGTACTACCTGAAGTATACAAATAAATAAAATAAATAATAGTCGTATATTATGATATTCGTGGCTAAGTATTTGACAAAGAAACGGTTCTTAACAATGTTATATATTAATGATCTACCAAAATTAATAGTAATCTATATTATACTTCATAAGTTGTTTGAATATATCAAAATATAAATTATATTTATATGATATATATTACACGAAAAATGTTCGATATAATATAACTTCAGCGAAAATTTAGTAATTTATCTTTCAAAAAATATTATAAGTAGTAAATACTTATAATATAATATCTATATTATTAATCAATTACCAATTTGAAAAAAAAATTAGCTTTTTTATACTTATTGTATAATATTTACAATATAATAATGGTGAAAAAAAAAGAGATTTGAAGAAAAATTAATTAATTTTTAGTTTTTACCTTGTAGAGTAGTTTAAACTTGTCAAACTATTATTATAACGTTATATAGATTATAGTAACAGTTATGGGCATAAAATATGTATAAACAACGTGGGCACGTGGTGTTATAAGGTTTTATTATTATCATGTATTAATTTAATTACTATGTTTGTACGATATATACGATTTGAAGTACAGAGAATTCAAATAAAAACTTTTAATTTGCGTATTTAGTGTTTAGGTTGGGTTATTAACCCTGGTGGCCTGATTGTTATATCTTATTTCAAGTGTTTGTTATTTCATAGTTCTGAATTATTAATTCTTTTTTCTATAATTTATAGTTGCTTATGACTACCTGCAAAAAAATAAATGTACATAATGCCCAATCAGTAGAAATTGTATACATCAAAATATTTTAATTGGTAGATCCATTTTTTTGATAGATCGCATGCAACACTAATACAAAAAAATAAACGATCGTTCAAGTATTAATTATTAATTATTATATCAGTAAGTATTATTCTGTACTTTATAAATTCAAATAAAATAAATAAACGTTAAATCTGTCTATTTCTGTAAGTACTATAATATATGGGCCATTGTAATAACATAATAATAGATTTAAATGCATTTCATCATTATAATTTCTAGGTTATATACAAACTATATTCATCAGTTTATTTTTAGATTTTTTTTTTGTCTAATGGGGCCTGCTTCTAGTATCTTTATGGATATATGTTATACAGTATACGCCATACAGTAGATATGTTGACGGCGTGACTACATTAATTATTGGGACTACGAGTGCATATAAGTATGTATACTATTCAAAAGTGTTTCAGAGTTAAATTATAAGGGTTAACAGTATATTATTACACTTTTACGCCCATATTTTTATAAAGTTATTTTTTTTTTTAATTGTCCAAGTTTTTATTTTTTCCCTCGCGTTTTTAAATTTTAAAATTATAGAATAAGCTTTTTTAAATGTACTTATGTGCTACGAAAATTAAATTACTAAAGTTTTATTTAAAATCACTCAATAAGAGGAGCTACCTATGGATTCTATAAATTTCCAAAAATTTATATTTATGTTTTGAATAAATTCTTAACAATAAGTAGGTATTTACTAGCTAACAATTATAATATAATTCATTTTCATAATATTATTATGTTTAATTAAAATAATTAATTATATATTAATGATTAATAAAATCTAATTTACATATTTAATGAAACCTTCAAATATCGGACATTTTCGATCACTGCAATTTTGTATGCTATTTGAAAGTGTCTGTTATTTAGAGGTGTTTGTTAAAGTAGGTATCACTGCACGGTGCATGTATATACAAAAATAAAAAAAATGAATAAAACGTATTTGCCAGTGATTTTTAAAATATTGTCTATAAAAACGTGAGCTAGAGAAAGCGATTTTTTTGGGAGGGCTGAGAAAACTACTAATCCTGATATTGGTTCTGCGCGAAAATCGAATGGTCGTTTCGGACAAAAACTTTACCGCCCCGGCTAGACGACGCCATATGAAAATGCCATCGAGTGCTCACGTTTGACGTGTCGGATTTTCTGGTCGACGAGTAGTCGGGTATGCTTGGGTCTTGAATTGCCGTATTTGAGAAATCATCTTCGCCGACGTCATCCACCTGAATGGACGTTTTGCTGTTTCCGACGGACGGCAAGAAGCACGCCCATACAGTTGCGAATGTCACGACTGAAAAACAATAATGCACCAATTACGTCTGTATCACTATACAACTATATGATATAACAGAAACACAGCCGATGAGTAATTCAGTGGCGTCACTAGGAATGTTTTGTGTGTTTGTTTAGGAAAGGGGGAGAGATGATATGTTTATAATTCATATTTGTCACAAGCATTTGTATCTTATAATATTTATAAAAATGTATTCATATGTACGCAAAATATATATTTGTTATAATGATATGCATAAATGTATCATGTTTATCATAATAAATATATTATCGAAATTCGTTGGATAATCCTAAACATATGAATCATAACGCGATGACATGTTTATAAGCTTTATAATAAAAAAACAAGTGATCTAAAGTTTACATGACATGTACCAATTAATTTTTGTACTAAAATGATAAATAATATTAACTAAAAACAAGTTATCACAGTAAAAAAAATATTGTGGGGGCGATAATGTGATATATCATCCTCATTGCCTCCTGTAGTTACGCCACTGATGAGTATACTGTAATAATAATATAAGGGTGTGTGTGTGTGTGTGTGTGTGTTTGTTATTATTAGTGGTAATGTGTTTTAGAAATTAAGGTTAAAAATAGATAAAATACACGATGTATACGTTATTTTTTCGGTCTAAACATTTTGCTTATGCGTTTTCCTGTATGTTATCACGAAGAAAACCATATACGTATTCTGAAAATATGTGTTTGTAAGGTTATTTTTCCCTTGGGTCAGATCTACAATAGGACGTCGCTTGTGCGTCAGATACAAAAATACAAATAAATAAACCACTAGGAAAATCGTACAAGCGAGGCTGTAGTAAGGCAGGACGGAATAATTGCGATCGTTGAAGTAGACCGCCAGCTGACCCAGGAGGCCGGCCACGCACGTGCCGCTCAGCATCCCGGATTTAGCAAACCCCGTGGCTATCTGATAATGTTCTTTGTCTTCGATCTTGGAGTATAGGTAGCCGTAATACGCCATCTCGATGCACGCGAACAGCGAAAAGCAGACCTCCGTTACCTGTTTGACACACGCGCACACGAGACCGTATAGGAAGGGCATATAATACATCACACTAGAGAAGCACATGTTATGCATAAAATCGGAAAGCTTAATTGTGTTTAATATTTAGTTCTATAAAAAAAAATTGGTGATAACACTGCAGTGGACTGGGGGTGTTTCGGTATTTTTTTATGCACCAAAATCGTCTTACTATCGCACGACTTCTTTGTAAGGCCTTTTCAACAAATATCGCATTATTGTCGAGTATATTGATTTCGTTAACGTATTGGTTATAATATTATAATAAATGCGTGTCGAATCACCCGAATATCCGTCTCTAGAGCGTCACTGTATTTAGTACTATACAACACATATGCGACACGATAGCTTTCGGGCGGGTGACCGACCGAGTTCTTAGCGACGCAGCAATGTCTTTTATACGGAAATGTTCTAGAACTCTACAGTACCATACCCTACAGTAACAAGTATAAAACAAATTCCACAACCTAATGAGCTAAGTCGACAATGTTGAATTATGAAAAAAAAAAATGAAAAGTATAAGCTAGTGATAATTTAGCACACCCTCACCACTGCTATCGTGTTGAACCGGTCTCTGGTTTTAGTAGACAATTAGTTATTTTAAAATATTATAATATAATATTATAATTATATTATTGTACATCGCGATTCTTGAGAATAATAACAAAATGTTGTTTTATGTGAATCGATAGATGTTGATTGTTGGAATAAACTGCAGTGTATATATGAAGGTGGAAAAATTTCCCTAGGCTGTATCTCATATTTAGATTTCGGGGCGACAGTATATCCATAATAATATTATCGATTATATTTATTATATAATAATACAATTTAAAATTAAGGTCTGTCCAGTCCACCCGTGATTCTTCGTTTCAAACACTATATCATGCGCCTCTCGTTGTAATAAAATTCGAAATATAAGTACGTTAGGTGACATTTCAAATACATATTAATGTACTATACTATTATACCATTATTTGAAATGCGGTTGGCGAATCGATCAGATTGATGTATGCCACCATACCCAGCACACCGTTGAATATCATCACCGGCTTGTATCGCAAATAATCGGACAACAGGAACACCAAAAACGAACCAATCACTCCGAAGTATATCCTGATCGGCGTAAATACGTTGGAAACCTGTGTACAACGATAACATAACCGATATTACGACAATATAAATCCTCGGATTTGCTGGGGACTTATTCGAGTACTGTAGTGACAAAAATAAATAAAAACGCAATTCCAATCTCAACCATTTCGCTGTATTCGTCGATCGCGAAGCAATGCCGAATGGGGTGTATAAAAGATTACGACCGTATTAGATCGATGCTATAAAAACAAACCACCCCATCGTATCTTACATAATATATTACGTATACTATAATTGTTTTATGCGTCCGGATTGCGTGGATTTTTGATTTTTGAGCGAAGAAATAATATACATTATATAGCAACCCATCAATGTTATTGTTTGGTTTCTATGTAGCAGATCAAGTCATAAGAAGAAGTCGTACAAACATATGTCGTCTATGTCTTACACACGTGTAACATAAAAATTACGAATCACAGAATAAAAACCAAAACATAAAAGTCGAAGGAAAAAAAACTATGAAGATAAAATCCAAATTTTTATATTTTGCTATTATGTCATATTTTATTAGACATTATTTCTAATTTTCTATTTAAAATTTATATCGGTAATCTAACTTACTAGTTGCCCTGGTTAAATGCACGTATATTTATATCATGCAATTAATAAACGTTGGGTTAATAAATTAAATACAGGACATATAGATCAAAGCGTTTGCAGGAAAGTTTAGTAATATCATTGATCACAGAATAGCAGATTATTCTATAATCAATGGTAAAATATATTAAATGCAATTTTTTTGTTGAATTTCGAATAGTTTATATCAAATAAGGTTGATCAAATAAAAATTTTGTCATACGAATAAATATGCGTACGTGTCAACGTATAGATTAAAAAAAATATAGCTTAGTATAAAAACAAAACTATCGTCTTTGGATAAATATAGTTTTAATTATGATTGTTATTGGTTCAGATTTTTAATCAGTACTGATGTCTAATTAAATATAAAAATTTTATTTGTATTTTTATTGTTTTGTTTTTATTCTATTGACAAATCCGTGTACCGGGTTTTTACTACGGTCCATTTATAGTGGAAATTAAAGGAAATCTAGAGAAAAATTGTTGTGGAGATAATATGAACTGTTCTCGAGTGAAGAGTTTTTATCAATAAATAAATTTATTTTAAACGAGTTATTTGAATTTCAAAATTTAAATTATTCAAGTATTTATAATTAAATAAAAATATAAAAAAAATCTTTGTTGTAGTACACAGTCAATGTTTTCCTCTATAAATGTTATGATATGTAAATTGGTTCTAATGTTATTAATTAAAAATTAGCTTTAGTAATAATCCGGTGTGTAAATTCGTAATGTTACGTATGTGTAAGACAAACACAACACAGTGTGGTATGACATGAGACTATGTCGAGTACACTCGATTAATTTTTCAAAAATAACTTCGTATAGAAACTCAAAAATGATTTTGTATGTGAACGCGAGTACTGCATTACTGCCACAGCGATTTTTGTTAACATAAAATTCATAATATTATGATACTATAATATATGTTTATTTATTTATTTTTTGTTTACATAAAATAGAATTCAAGCGTCGAGCCGAAAACGGTACAAAACGTTTTACGAATACCAAATTTTGTGAATTAAAATATAAATAAATACGTTTATAATATCTGAACGTTAGTCATCGTTTTTTTTGTATGATATTATTCTGGTCCCGCTCTTACACAATATTTTGTAGTTTAAAAATAGCATAATACACTGACGCAATAACAATGGCTTTCGAAATCGCATTAACTATTCCGTTAGTTTCGTCACGAAAGTTTAATACTTCACACAATTCAATTTGTTATTTTCGCGATCCTATAGATGTTTCTTTTTTGTTGTTTCAATCCGCTTTCAATACACACATGATATCGATTTTTTAAAATTTAGAAAGAATGGATTCCTTTTTTTTTTCATTTTTCATTTTTCTTTTATTCCGTTCGATGATTGTGGCTTTGTTTATTTACATTACATAGAATTGATTTTACGAAAGTTATATTATATACGTGACTTTTGCTCGCTTTTTCCAAAACTGAAAATGGTTAATAATTCAGCTACGACACGTATGCGCCGAGAATAAAAAAAAAAAAAGGTCTTTGGGTTTGTTTGAGTTATCGATTCGACGAACACCCACAGAATAATAAAGACAATACAATGTATTAATAGAAACAAAAACGATTTTTAACAGCTACATGGAAAAGTACAATATTATTCAGTTGGGTAAATTCCACAGATTTTCGCGTAGTTGATTTTTAGGTCGAAATTATTATAACATGTAAATTTCAACGGTTTGATTTGTTGACCTGCAAAAATAAATGTAAGCTCCACCGCCCCGTCGGTACCAAATTAATATAAAATTCACCAATATTATAAAAAATATCAAATCCAAATTTTTATGCACAATTATCATTATACACAAGTACAAATGTATTACCTTAATGTAAAATGTATGTATAATAAAAAATTAATTAAAACTAGATTTTCCAACTATGATTAAGTACAAAATTCAGTTGAGAAAATTTAGTATTTTGCTTATACTTTTTATCAGAACAAAAAATTTACTTTATAAAGATATTACCTAATAACTACTAATTATCATAATCTACGCAATAATGATAAAAAATCATATTTGATATTGAATACTTGTTTAATTCATTTTAGAATTAAATGGAAAGAAAAATGTATGTCATTATGATAAAATTTAGTTTGAACGGCACGCATTAACTACATACAATTATCATGTATTATTTTAGTATATTATCATACATAAAAAAAAAACAACAATTATCTTTAATATTGTATTAAACAATTTTGAATCGTTATTATAGTGCGTACGCAGACATTAGATTGATGTTTTCGGGAAGAAGATCTATTATCCGCTAGCCTTGTCTAAAACTAGTTAAGTGTCCAATTATTTAATATTTTCATGGTTTAGGGAAATACAAACAATTGTATTTGGAAGGGCGAGAAATTGAAATTTCTGAGATGACTAAATTCTTATGTCCGACCCCCGTCTATGATCATGACAGTTCGATAGTATGTTACTACTTATTACTATATAATGGTAACTGATAGTCACTAGTCATTGATCACACTCTTATACCGAAAGTGGTATATAAGCATAAGGTTTTTTCCCCAGTTACCTATATGCTATATATTTCGAAATAAAATGTTAACGGTTAATTATTGGTTTACGCACGCATAATTGATTACTTGCAGCTATGGACTATTGACTAATAATAATAATAATAATAGGTATAAAATAAATAATATACTAATGTCTAAATATATAACAAGAGTGGCCGAATTTTTTTTATAAAGATTATTGTAAATACATTTTTTTCTCTCGAGGATCGAAGATATGTTATTTATATTTCTATTATTTATTTATGATTCGTATATACTTAATAACTAATAAGCAAACTTGTATAAATACTAATTTAAATGAATATTTAAATTGTTAATAATATTATATTTAAAAATCAATATTTACCGCGTATTGTACCAATATCTATGCCCTGTGTATGTATGTATTTAAGTAACATATTATATTAGGTCGAAATACAAATATTACGCACATTTTGAGTAGATACTACTCAGAGAGGTGTATGTAGTGGATACAATATTATTATTACGCAGGAAATATACACATTAAAATATAATGTCAGATAACTTCCACATCGTCGTTATTGTTGTGTAGACTGAACGTGTAATAATATATTATGTCAAAACAACAGATTGAACAAAGTACAGAAAAAAAAATACCCTACTCGGAGTAAATTGACGTATTACATGATATTTGCGCTAAGAAAAAAGTCATACTTAATAATAGAAATATGAATATGAAATTTCATCTCGAGAGAAATATATAAAGTTACTAAAACTTGAACTTTCGAGTTTCAAACAACTTTCGACTTTCGAGTTACTTTATTATAATATTGACTACACGATGATACTCGAATAATAATAATAATAATAGCGAATGATTTTCAGTGTACGGCACACTACATCACTACATAGTTTGTATTATTGCTATACCTATAATTTTAAATTTTATACTCATTTAGTATATATAATAATATTTATTAACAATTTTTATTTGTAAATTGAAATGGTGCTGCATCAAGCGTGTCACTGTTACACAACGAAGTCGGGCAAAGACAATAATTAAGATCTGTAGATATATATATATATGATATATAGTATATACTAAATTGATAATATTAATATCCATTCCGTATTATGGGTGAAATGTTCATAATATCAATCTGTATTATAGTCATGTCTTTAGTTATTCAGTGGAAGTTTACTCATTGAAGTGTAAAGTAATACTATTGATTATACTAATGATAGAACTTAGGTATTGAAATTCAGTCTTAGTGTATTTATAATTTATGATATCATTATCGCGTCGGACCATAACACAATGGACATCGCGGCGTTGCTGAACCATAGAAAATAATCACAGACAGACTCACCGAGTTACTGAGTTTAAGTCGACGGGCCAGGCTATATTATGGTAGTTTAAACATTAAATTGAATTATCAAACCCTATTTAACGGGTCTACCCGTCACTAGGCCAGATTATCTCAATAACGTATTTGTTTAATGCGACGATTGACTCTATTTTTATAAACTTATTGCAGCTATTGAAATTGAGCAAAGAGAATGAAAAATATGACTATGCGCTTAAAGTAAGCTTAAAAAGGTCTTGAAATAGGTAAATTATACAGCTGCAATAATTATGAGTTAATTAAATTAAAGTTACTTGAATTTTTCAACTTGTATTTGAATCGGTTTATCAAACTATTGAATGTACAATTTAGTATATTATATTATTAAACATTTTTTAATTATTTATTACACGACAAAAAATATTAAAAGGTAACATATACTTCAATCCTAAATTTTAAATTATTTTATAAAAGTAGAAAAGTATTTATATTTTTTACTTAACAAATGTCCTGTTATACTTGTGTACTTCAATACTTATGTGGACGTGTATGTACTAAAAGCCGTTTGCCTGTTTGTATACCTCGTTTAGTGATACGTTTACGGACGGTCCAGTTAAGTATGCCGTCAAAAACGAGTCCATCGGTCGTATTTCTACGGTGAATGTGAAAACTGTGACCATGACTGTTATTAATTTCCAATGATCCATGGTAGCGTCTATGCTTTTATCCGACTCGGAAGGCCAACGTTAAAACCACGCGCAAGCCCTTTTGAAAACGTTTAATTTATCTCGCACCAACGTCACGCCTGTTGCAGCACCTACTCTCGTAACATCGAATATTTCACAATTATTGAAAATGCGTGGTACGAGTAAAAAAAATAAATTGAGTTGTACACGGCACAAACCGATACCGTAGAATTTAAAGAATCTATATTGTTGTAAACAATAAAAATTTAAAACAAATCGCACGTACGGGCATAGGCATTGGCCGTTAACTGGTCGTTGCGCGGCAATAAAAGATCCGATATTATGCTTATTGTGTAATTCAAGCGAATGTGTATGACCTGTTGACCACTGTAATCCGTTAAATGCTCGGTTTTTTTTAAATATTTTTTTTTCCATCTTAGCAAAGTTGTGAATTAATACATAAGTGCAGTAAAAAAAAAAACAAAATACAAAAATCGTTCTTCTGAACGATTGAAGCGTTGTGAGACGTTTGATTTTCTCAATATCATATAATATTATATGGATATTAATAATTATGTGATTAGAATAATCGTTACGCAATGCGCACCGTGTTTGTATTGTGATTCAGTGACCAAAATGTATCATATTATGTCGGTGACTCGTCAAGAAATCTGGCTCAACTTGCGCCGAGAAAATCATTTTCGGTGGGTACTAATTCTTCTGTAGGTGCTTTAAAGGCCGTCGACCAGTTATATTTATTTATTTTTAAAAGGCTATGTGAGTATATAATGCTGCATCATAATTCATAATGATTTTAATTGTGCATTGGTTAATGGTAAAATGTGTGACATATTGTATCTATATTTTATTTTTTATAGCAAAAGCCATATAGATAAATTTAAAATATTAGTCGTGCTAAATGTATTTCAGAAGATTATTTTTTAGTAGTTATTTAATCTTAATATACAACAGTGTTACCCAAATAACAAAATTCGTCTGTAAAATATTTTTAATGGATCGTTGTTGATAAAATAATGACAAGAAAAATATTTTATTCATAAAAAAATAAAAAATAAATGTATAAAAATAATTTGATCTATTAATTAAATAATAATTCTTAATTTATGTACTAGTTCATAACTCTGCGTACAATGATAATGTGAAGCAAAATTAGTAAAAGAACACATAAGTGAGTATTCATTTTATTTTTTGTAACTTTTGTATTATTTTATTATAATAGTAGACAATTTGTAGTCTTATCCATAAATACGCTAAAAAAATAAAAACTACTAAAGACCTAAACTATTGCTTGTTAACTTAAGTATAATAACTTTTTAGAAAATGATTATCTAATGGGTAATGTTTATATATTTTATTGATTCGATAACAATATAAATATATAATTACGCATAATAAAAATAACGTATTTAATTGTAGGCAGTTCATGCGAATTTATTTCAGTAGGTATAGCTAATTAATTTGCAACACAAATTATATTTTTGTTTATTTTTTTTTCGTATTAAGTCGCCAATATTATTAATACATATATGTCTAGATGATATCTTTAAATATAATATATATCAAATAATATGATCAGCAATATCAATCTACTGTTATACAGACAAATAACCAATCGATCAACGAATTTGTAAGTATCTACTAATCTATTAAAATATTTTCATAAGCATATTACCGTTTCCTTAACTTTTTTTTAAGCTGGTGTTTTGGTGATGTCTTCTTTATGTAATAAAATATTCAGTTACTGTGCTCTGTCATAAATATTATATAGAACACGAAGAAAAGACCGGGAAAATTGTCTCGCCGTATAGTTGGTGTCCTCAACATTGGGTATAAATCACAGTAATGTATCTGATAAATTGATAAATCATTGCATACGAAAAACGTTTTTGAGTGGAACCAGCTTATATGTATAACTGAAGCAATTTTATTATATTGCTATTAATAGTTAGGTTTCCTTTTAATGATACGATAGGCTGAACTAATTTTTACTAAACACATATAACATATATTATAACATGTTAATTATTATACTATCATTTCACATATATAATGTATTATTTGTGTTTAACTAATAACAAATAAGCATATAAAATACAAACGTAAATATTAATGAAAATCAATGCATATTTTATTGTATGTATGAGTGCAAATAATAGTGTTTATTATAATATTTATTATTCATGGGTATGAGTGTCTAAAAAAAAAAAAAAATTGACGGAATAGAGTCTGTTGTGTCTCCGATTCTATATTCTATAATAAATTAAATAATATAATATCTTAAATATAATAGCTATCACTTAATACCATGTGACGTATTATTTTATAAGATAGATAATTTCATGAGGTTTAATCCTGAGTATTTTGATTAGATTGACAGTAATCCAGAGTTATAAGACTTATATACTATGTCATCGACTTAGCGATGCTCTTTTTTGTTTGTTTGACTTTTTCTTATCATAAAGTTTCTCACCAACTGTCATCATAATATGGTAATCTGGCAGCAGTTGTTGAGCCTTTAGTGTCAATGTTGAAGTTCTTGTTATAATTTTCCCAGTCCCAGTAAAGTCACTAGACAATTTATCATTCTCAGTATATATGAATAAATTCATTATATGATGTGACCAATAACTTATAATATATCTAATAATTTATTATACATTCATATTTATGTACTTTATTGTTACTTATGTATTCGATTATTCGTTTCGTATTTTTGTTTCTGTAATCTGATATTTTTTTACAAGACGCTGAATTTATGTCGTGAAGTAAACGTCATATCAGCATGCATTTTATCAGTATTGCTAACGCACAAAGTGGTATTTTTTATAGTTTAAAGCACGAGTTTATGTCCCATGGTTGTACCTCGGAAGAACGCGTATAAGCTATATAAGTTTTTATACTTAACCTGTAACATATTAGTAGTTGGAACATAGATTTGCAGGTTTTACAGTATATATATGTTGGATTACATAAAACATATATTAATTTAATGGCTCACTAAAATTGAATGGACTAATTATTATATTCCTCTAAATCATGTTTAAAGGTTATTAACGTATTGTCGATTCATTAAATATTTAGCGATTGTTTAATCCTACATAACAATTACATCTATTAAGTATCGTGACGATAGTTTCGTCAATATTTTATGTGTATTGTTCTATGTATGCAAATTATTGTAAGTAAAAACAATATAATATTTTAAAGATTAATCTTTCTAAAATTATGCAAGTTTTATTTTTGTTTGTATATTTGGACGTACATGTTATATACCTATATATTATAGCTATAGTCTTATATAGGTACGGTAGATATTTGTATGGTTTCTAAATTATGATATTATACGATATAATTTCCAAAAATGTATTTTAGTTTGTTTTGATTAGTACGTTTTTTAGGAATGGATACTAAACGCAACTAACGGGGATATTATACATTTTTATAAAATATAGTATATTACACATCAATAATAATTTTTTGTGTTCGAGAACCCTCGGTTGATTGTCCGCCCAACTGAAACTCGTGCCCGGGCCGGCTGCAAGGTTGAGTGCGCGCGTGTGTGTGTATGAGTGTGTGTGTATGTATGTGTGTGTGTGTGTGTGTGTGTGTGTGTGTGTGTGTGAGTGCGTGCGCGCGCGCGTTGTGTGGTGTCGCGGTAGTGATGATGCAGTGCGGGGCGAGGAGGTGGTGCCGGGTGACAGATCGCCGCCGACGCGCACCGCGTAGCCCGACAGGTTGGCCAACCGCGTGTCGACGACAAATCGGTGGCCGACCGACCGTCCGCATACGTTTGTCGCGGTGGCCGCCGCCGTCGTCTTCGCCTGTCGGCGGGCGACCGATGGTGGTAACAGTGTTCGCCGTGCACACTCGACCGTCGTCGGACCGCCGCCGTCGTCCGACCGTAGTCCGTACGACTCGTGCACGACATTCGGTTGTAGTCGCTGTCGTGATCGCTGGGAACGCCGCGCGTTTTGTCGATCGATTATCAACGAACTAGTCGGAGCACGCGAGGACCTCCGAACGGCTTCCCGATGATCGTGGCCATGGAGAGGAAGCTGATATCGGAACTGATCGACGAGTACAAGACATGCACTTGCCTGTGGAGGATCAAGGACCCTGATTACAAGAACAAAGAGATGAAGAACGAGGCGTATGAGTCGCTGCTGCAGTTGATAAAAAAGTAAAATATTAATAATAATAACATATTATAAATGAACACTGTCGTGTAGCGCGGGCAAGCGCAGTAATAACATGTTCGGTAGATATATTAAGAAAAAAGTGCGGGCACACGGCCGCGGCGGCCGATTGCTGAGCGTGACAGATCGTCAGCGACCTCAGTTGTAGACCGCGGCGGGCGGGAAACGAATAGGCAGTGTATTGGTGGGGAGGGAGGTGGGAGCGCGCGATGCGGTGGCGGCGGACGACCTTTGAAATAATAATAATTTGCGAGCTTACACTACGAGTTGCGACATAGGTAGTACTTATACGACTTGAATTTCTGTTACCACCGCTCATTTACGTCGTAAGGGCGAACGTTCTTGCTCACCACACTTCCCAACTGTCAAACTATACATCGTTGTTTACTTTACTATAAGTCTACTCTATATATTATATAATTCATATACTATTAGTTATATAATTTACTAGATGTATAACCCAATATCACCAAAACTTAAAAGAGGGAAAGAATTAATGCCGCCGAATTTTAAATGGTCATTATATTTATCAAAAATTGCAAATATCCATATACAATAGAAAGTATTTTTACCATTATCTGTGATTTAATTGTTGTTAAAACTTTTATATTTGTATGATTTAAAACTAAAAATAATGTAAAATATACATTATTATGATGCATGTTTTTTCTATATCCGGTCAAAGGTTCATACTACCGAGACAAAATTAATTTATCTATGCTTAGTATTGCCAAGTTTATTAATCAATCAATTATAAAAATTATTTTTGAATGAAGCTACATGTTTTAATTATTTTAGAAGCTTAAAATTTCGCACTACTTACAGGAAGTGTATACATATATATATTTATGAAGGATAAAGCCATATAATTAGAAATCATGAATTCTAGAACATTATTAGATGTAAATATCTCGATCCTATGGCATATTTATTTAACTCATGATTAAGAAATGTAAATGATTCAAGTTTCGTAATCGAATCATCTTGATACATTTTAGAAAAAAGCTATAATATAGATATTAATAACTATAATAAGTAACATTTTTATTTTTTTTTAGAATCCAATCCATCAGAAAATTTTTGCTGTATTTGTTTATTGTATGACTTACTAAACCTCTTCTGTTCTCTAGATCCATCAATGACTGTATGTTGTATGTAGCTTTTCTTCAATTTATCGTTATTTGCCGTCCGTCACTATCGAGGTCACTATAATATCATTTTAATAGATGGCGGCGTTATTTCACATGTGCTAACGTTTTTCGTTTTCCCTACTACTGACTGTTGTTTTTTAAGAATCATCGACGCACGTGGCACGTCGTCGATAATCGCCACAATAGAGGTCACGTCTTATGTACATTTTTCGAACTTATGATTTAGAGCTTCTAGTATTACATTATCTATATTTTATATTATAGAATCTATAATTTTTATACCATCTCGTATCTATGGATCCATGAGTGTTGTGAATATAATAGCTTTAGGATGCTTAAGTCATTCAAAATTTTTAAAGTACTTTCAAAAATATTTTATAACAAAATCAAAAATTATAACTCTAAGAAGAATGTTACAATTTAAAGTATTTTACTTAATTTATAAGTTTTTGTGATACAATTTCAATATCTCATTGAATATGTTTATTTTAACATGTTAAATATATTTTGAACGTAAGATTTTTTCCAGTGTTGTTTAATAATCAAGTACCATCAATTTAAAATGCTAATTTTTGTAGTTATTGAGCGCAATATTTTAATATACATTATTATATATTATATGGTTTATAGATTCTCCTTTTTATTTTACTTATATGAGAATTTTCATTCATTGTTTGTTACTTTGTTATAATATTTGGTATGTACTATGTACCATGAAAATACCTTATGTTAAAATAATAGTAGTCGTATGATGTTTTTGTTACAATGAAGTATATAAACGTGGATTACATTTTAGTCATGGTGGTATATAAAAACAAAATAAATTATGAAAGTACCGTATGTGCTATACCTAACGACTAGTTATATAGTTAAAAGATACATTTAAACTTAATTACTCACTCAGATTTTTAACTTTTATAAAGTTAATAGAAACAATACTATATAATAATAATAATAATAATAAAAAAAAAACAATAATTATTCAAATCAAATTGTATAGGATTAGTTAAGGGAACATGAAGAAAATGAGGATATTAAAATATTTGTCTTAAATACCTATGATATCATGTCTTAGAAATATAATTTATCTCATCAATAATAAATTAAAATCACTACAAGCTTCTCTTAAGTTGTTTGATATAATAAATTGTTATTTTATCTTTAAATTTGTTATTTGCTTATTGGAATTTTAGTTTTTTTTTTGTGTTGTACCTATAGCAAATATTTTAAAATGTATATTTGTTATATTAAACATTTTTAAAACCGCTTTTGGTATTAAATGTTTTTTGAAACTGTACATTTTAAAATGATCATAACTTACTTAAAAATAACAATATCAATAAAAGGCTTCGTGGGACCTGGATAATAACCTCACCTTTAAGTTTTGTAATAGGTCAGTTCACTCTAATATTGAAACTCGTGAACGAGAATTCGCTATGTCGCACGTGTGTAAGACGGGGATAACATATGTGAGTTTTACGTCCTCTTAAACTGTTTGTCATAATTCCTCTATAAATAAATATATATTTTAATTTACAAGTTATTTCAATAAAAATAAGTTTAAGGTGATTAATTTAACTGAATAAAAGTAGAAGAGTGTTAATATCTCTGTGGATTGAATATTTGTTGGACATCCTGTAAATTTAACTTTTTATTGTTTGATTTCACAAGAACTTACAAGAATAATGTTATTATAATTTACTTACAATAATATTAATTTATATGTTACTTATTAAAATCATATTATGTTTGTGTTAATAACACAAAAAATAAATTAGCCTTAAGTATATAAACCTTAGCACCCCATACTCTCCTCACAGTTCCTTACATATGAATACGTTGGTTCACCATAAAATAAATCCTTAATGATTAAATTATTTTTACTATATTAACGAATAGCTCAAAATATCAAAATAAATTTCAAAAAAAGTTAAAAATATATTTTGCTGTGAATCAGTTGACTTCTTTAACAAACAAGTTAGTTAACTAGTGAAAAATTATCGAAATATATTATTGATTCAGCAGTGATTTTGAGAGTAAGCATTTGCTTGAAAATTAATTATGGCTAATTTGAACTTAAAAATAATTTTCTTTAGCATTGCGTTCTGTGTTGTGTTAATATTTTATATATTATATTGTAAATAGATATAACGAGAGCTGTACAATGGACGACCTAAAACGTAAAATAGCCAATCTGAGAACATGTTACTTGAGGGAATTCAAAAAAGTTATGGACGCCAAGAGATATGGTGGAATATACGAGCCCAGTTTGTGGTATTACAAGTAAGATACCCTATTATACACTTATAATAATATACTAGGTACCTACAATAGTACATAGTACTATTCATATTATATTATTATAGTATTATAATTACACACGTATGCTGACATAATGTTTGATACACACACATACTCGTGTTAAGGTAAAATTACTTCTAAAAAGTAATAGAATCTCGTTACTGTATGAATAATTAATATTGAATTATAGTAATTAAGTTTGGTACCTTCACGGCTTTACGTTAATGTATCGTAACACGCATTGAGTTCCATAGCATGATTTTCACAATTAAAAGAAGAATGTTGCTGAGTATTATTAGGTCATATTATGAAATTTTTAATTTTGTTTATACTAGTGTTAAATACACTAATAATAGATAATAATTAATAGGTAATTGATTTGTCGACTTATAAATTATTATGTCCTCGAGTTATGATTATTATTAAGTTGCCCGATTAGATTAACGTTGTAGACATAATATCGCTCTGTGTTAATATTTGAATACAGAAAAGAATTTAAACGGATGCATAACAATAATAGAAAATAATAAAAAATACAATTTAAAAATTGTGTAGATGGTGAAACACCAAATATTAAATGTCTACAATAGTACAAATTCTGTAATAATATAATAATAGGTCATGTATAAATTTTAGGAATGTTATTATTATTTTTTATAAAAACAAAAATACTTATTGATCAATATATCATGATAATATAATTAATACTATTATCTATTCATTTATTATATTTCACGTCAATAATTTATATACTTTTTAAATTAAAACTACTCTTAAAACGTAAATGGTTATTTAGCCTTCAGAGGAATTGAAACGCAAAGTAATCAATAATTTTCTTACTACTTAACACTTTTAAGTATTATACACACGGTGAGAGATATCGAACACGTATTGTTAGTTGGTATACGCGTTTTATACAGTGTGTGTAAATGTAATGTCAATATCGTGTTATAGATCCTTGGAGTTCCTAAACGACCAGCATCATAGCGAAGACAGGGTGCGGTTGGGCCGCAGTTATCCGGACAATAGCGACGAAGATAACGAGTCAAACGAGGTACTAGTTAGTTGTTATCTAATATATTAAGCCATAAATATATTTTTATATAATATATATTATAATATGAATGTATTTTTATGGAAGTAATTTTTTATTTCTGTTACTATAAATATTAGATAAGAATTATAAGGATGACTGTATCGTAACTCTCACACAATCTCATTCCTCACCTACAAATTCGAATTTCCTCTAACTAGTACCTATTTATTGACATATTATACAGTAATGTGTATATTTTACGCGTTTTCATTCTCTAGCGCATAAATATATGATATTTCAGAATGATGCGGTATTACCATATAGTCGTATATTTGTTATATTTTGAGGTTCTTTGCTAGGTAGGTAGTAGGTGTACACTCATAATGTAGTGCTCAGTGATGGACCCGATGTACTGTATTATGTAAAATATAATATAGTAATTTCGATAGGTGTATATGTATATGATACAACATTTAGTATTTTATAAATAAATCTATTTTAAATAAAAATAAGTTTTTAGTTATTAAAATAATTTTATTTTGAATCAAGTAGGATTGTATTGTGTAGAAAGATCAACCTTAATATGTGTGGGATATTTATTATTGTTTTTAAAATTCATGATTAACTTTTGTAAAAAAAATATGTGTTAATGCTTGAAAATGTGTTAAAACCATACATGGTATGCTTATATGTTTACCTTCCTTGATGAAAGACGAGGAGGGTGCGGGTTGAACCCTAGATTTGTAGAGCATTGAAAGTCGTTTTAAAGACGATCAATCAATTAAATCATAGACCTGATAGGTACTTTGAGTATTCAAATAATTATCATAATATATCATGTTATTATGATAAATATGGTATAAATCATCATATTGTTACAAGAATTTTTAAAGAAATATTATCAAACAGTTTTGAACACTAATAATAATTGATTCACGGAAATCTGTATGTCTGTATATCTCAATTTGCTATCGACAAAAGTATAATTAAGCTTTTTTCGATGTAATCTATCATGATATCATATATAATGTGTTGAATAATATTTTCTATTATAATTAAATTGAATTGGTCCCAATAACTATATTATATTATGAGATATGCATCTCATCGAAATAATATTATACAACCCATGCAAATATAATTATTTGGGAAATGTATTTTACATGACTAGAAATACGTATAAATAATTAGGGACATCATAATTTCGAAATAGTGTCATTTGCGATTTATCGAATTTTTACAAATAAATAGTGATATTAAAGTTAGGTTTAATAATTTACATTGCAATACATAATTATTATATATTACCTACTGACATATATTTATTAAAATTGTGTAGTGCATAGTAATAAAATAAATAATAAATATAGACTATAATATAATATACAAAATAATAATGTTGGTATATTAGTTGCGTCCATTTATTATTATATTTTATTTCTTTATTTAGTATATTGCTTCTATGAAACTTCATCATTGTTGATACATTCTTTCTAAATTATTATAATTCTATTGTACGTATACATACTTTGACACTTAACTACATACACCTCAGTTATCATACCTACATAAAATCATGATATTGGAAATTATTGGTATTATACGATATTCAATACAACATAATAATGAAGCTGTCTAAGCCATTTCTAATTTAATTTTTTCTTCTACTTCTTATCATTATTATTTGTTATTACTGTTGTAAAATGTTACAACTGTTAACATTATTTATTTGTCATTTATACTATATTTATTGTAATTTAGTTCAATTTTAGTTTGTCTGTAATTTATTAAGTATTTTGAATTTAGTTCATAGATATTTTGAACGAAAATATATTTTTAGTAATTAGGTGTAATAGGAAATATGATTACTTTAAAACTAAAATACTGATAAAAATGTTTCTATAATTAATACCTATGACGTGTGCAAAAATAATATAATATTTTAGAGAATAAAATTAAAATTGATTTCTACAAAGTGTGTAAATGACGATAACTATTAAATACGTTTACAAAAAAAAGTATAAACAAATTAAAAAACACCGTATTTAGTAGAAAAAAAATTATTTTATTGAATATTAAAAGTGCAAATTAAAAGATTAAGAATTTAATTCATCAGTATAATAGTTACCTATAATTCAAACTTTGTGTCTGGGAAGTTTTGTATATTACAGTGAGCTACAAATAATACATTTCCCTTCAAATTCACAGCCCTGTTTTGAAATATAATATACATGTTATATTTATGAAATTACAGACACAAAACATCTTGGTATACGAGGACGTCGATGACCGAGCCGGGTCCGAGGACAAGGATTCGTGTTCCACCGAACCAGAGTACCAACAACCCTGTACGGCGACCAGCAATAGCTTGCAGACCGTATTGAGCGGCAGTGGCGGCGGAGATGGTGTCAAGAGACCCAAAAGACGGCGACGGGTGTTGGACGTGCAGAACGGGCCGCCTACCAGAGCGTCGCAGCCTCCGCCGCCGCCACCGGACCGGTACTCGAGCGGTACCACCGGAGCCGCCGACTTTTACGAACCGCAGATATTGGGCGGAGTGGGCGGCGACCCGGCCGAACCGCCGGTGGCCGACTACTACGACGGTTTCGGCCGGTACGCGGCCAACGAGCTCCGGCAGATGGACAGGCAGTCGGTGATCATCGCCAAGCGGCTGGTCAACGAAGTGCTGTTCCTGGGCCAGATGGGCATGTTGAACGTCAACACGAGGATAGAAACGCCGACGACCGGCCGTCGGAAGAACGCGTCGTCCGTGTCGGCCGCGTGCAAGTCGGAAACGCACAACCGTAAGCACCGTCGCCGACCGCATCGCGACGATGACGAGGACGACGACGACGGCATCGACGACGTGGACGAACACGGCCACGACAACGGTGGACGTGAGTCTTCGTCGTCGCCAATGCCACCCGTCGAGTTCATGGAGACTTCGTGATACGCCGCGGAAAACGGACGGCCGTTCGACTAGCAATAATCTGCACACTGCACGCGCGTAGCCGATATCCACTTCCGCAAACACCGCGACGACTGAACTCGATTTTAAGACGCCGTCTTACTCGTGGAGAGTAAATTGCGGTTCGTATTGATGTACGGCGTGTATTCATTAATTATATTATGTCTACCTATATGCATAATAATAAGTATTAATAATTGTGTATATTATTTGTAAAAATTATTCATAAGACTATATTATTGATTATGCTGTGCGTTCCGTTCGTGTGTCGAGGCGGTGGGATGCGTCTCGATGTATTTTTATGTATTACGATTTAAATACAATATATTTTTTTTAATTTAAAAAATATTGTTTTCTAAGATTTTTATCATTTGGACTACAGCTTATAATAATAGTTCAAAGAGTTAATTTAAAATACAGTAAACTAATACATCATAATAATAAATTAAATTATTTGTCTACATATTGTAACTACACTTAAAACTTTGAAAGTTATACTTGTTGTTCGATAATTAATATACACATATGTAATTTAAACGTTCCTAATAATTATTGACTTTACTCGAATCGATCGAATTTATTATTTCCATAACCTTTTCTTTCACCGAGGAGCTACATTTATTTAAGTGCCGTCTAGTATTCGACGAGCCCGCGTACAACTACACAAATCTCGCACATCATCAAACTCGTGGATAACGATATTCGACGTGTACAATACATCGGAAACTGCAATTTTGTCCGCTATTCGGAAGGTTCAGTTTGCTGTTTTTTTTTCAAAAACCCTTCTGTTATTTGGATCCAAGGTGTCCGTTGTCCTCAGTATTATGCATATATATATATATATATATATATATATATATATATATCGTTATAATATTATGCAAGTACAATTAACGCACAAACATAAAATAACCCATTCATACTCCTGCAGTGCTGCGAGTCACAGTTGGGTGTCGCGTGTCGGGAGGTGATTATACATAGTATAATTATATATTTATATGTATACCAATACCAAACTTTTGTCGTTACAATAACGCAACTTTGTACACACTGTTGTTTGTTTAACACGCGCGCGTGCGACCTGCACCCGGAATATATAATTACTGTACGTGAATTTATGTTTAATGGTCGTTTGAAAAATACGTTTTTGAAGACTGCGTGCGATTTTTTTGTATAATATACGTACCTACCTATTAAATTATATTACATTATTATTTAGATGATATTATATGAAAACCTAACTAGGTATCTATATAATTAAGTAGCGTCGTGAGTTATATAATATTAATAGGTATTATATTGTATCGAGTACGTTGTTCCTATATATATATATATATATATATATATATATATACATTATGCGTATTTGTGGAACTCAGAGTAGGTGGGATTTTTATGATCCATAAATTAAAAACGAAATTTGATCGGGTTACTGGGATTTAAAATGTTTTAATTGCTGAAACAAATTTAAATGCGGTCAGGCGAGTAGATAAAAACTTTAGGAGCCTAAATAATGGTAAATTTACCGAAACGACGTTCTGTGAGTATTTATGTATATCACGCATAACGAGGATTATTTACACATGTTTTGAAAGTACCTTTTCTGCTGGATTTTTTCCCCAGCCATTTATTAACGTGTCAGCTATAAGGTTAGTTGTGTACTTTTAACACAGTGCCACTAAAATGGTAAAAAATTACGTCCACTGACATACTTTCGTGTGTATAGAAGCACACATACGATTACATATTTACAACCATATAACTATAATTGTTAATCCGTAGATAAAAAAAGGCTTAAATCTGAGAATGTACTAAAATGTTCCGGGGCATAAACTATTTAATGCAGTTAAACTTAATATATTTAATACATTATATACCTATAATATATAACTAATATAATACAATATTATAACTATTTTTTTTATTTTTTTTTATTTACTTTATTTTTATTAATTATACTTCCATCATAAAACTAATAATATTATGCTTCTATTATATAAAAAGTTGTAAATTTTAAATTAAAAATATTAAATTTAAAGATGCAAAGGGGCGTAGCCCCCAGGGGTCGGCTTGGGTCGACGGGGAGCCTTGGTTGACTCTTATCCCACCCCCCAGACGGTTAGTGAGCGAACCGAGTAGTAACTAATTACAAACTGTCTGTGTTTACACACTCAAAGTTTAATTGTTTTATTAATAACCCAAAAATTATATAGGTGCACGCGTTTTTATTTTCAAAGGGGCTTTTAACTTCATGGGTGGTATTATATGCGATGGGTGATATTTTCACCGTTGTTAATTTATTAATTATTACATTATACTAAATTTATGCCACACTTTTTATTATAAATTTAACAATTAATATGGGTAATTCAGTAATTAAATTAACGAAGTTATAGAATATAAAATTCATTTTATCAATGTTGGAGATTCGTTTTGACCAACAATATTTTATGTGATATTTATACGTTTTATATATTATGATCATAGAGCACAACAATTATAATATTATTCTAAACCATTGCCGTATAGCATAATGTGTTACCAATGTTTCCATGAAAAATACATGCAATTTTTTTTTCTGAATCATATTTCACATTTTGTAAGCATGTATGTACTATGGATGACGTATATATAATATATAGCCGATATGTAATATTTAGTATTTACTTATTAATATTTATGCAAAATTTAGTTACACACATCACACACACACATATATATATTTGTATAGTTTAATAAAACATATGTTTTTATGAAAATTTGTAGCAGTGCAAATATGTATTATATTATAATCTATATTATAATACCTAACTTATATTATACACATTTATATAATGTTTTAATGAAAATATTTTTACAGACGTCGTAGTTATAAGATTATAATTGACCATGGTTTTTCTCAAATTTACTTTTATCATTGTTTTTATTTATAAAAACTAACAAAGCTACTTATAAATATTATAAGTACATCAATTTTAATTCTTAAATAACGATTGCAGATATGCGCATTAATGGATGTGCACACATATGCACATAAAGTTGCAGTCTGTTCCTATTTCATGCAAAATAAACTTTATGATTAATATATTATTATTATTATTATTATAGGTGTGACTTTAAGCATCTACCTTAATAGTTAACACGCCACTCGGTGTATAATCTTCCAGGGGAGGGTGATTTGTGTCATCTGGTCGGAGGTGATCAAGACTTATTTTACCACTGCACAAAGTTATAATATATATTATAGATGTACACTTGCGAAAAGGGTAAACCTGAACGATTAATAATCAAACTTTTGAGAAAGGTAAATATCGGAGTCACCTGCTGGCCGTAATTGTACCATAAAAAAATATAGTCGGCAGCCAATAGCTCGGCCGTATCTAACCGTGGTCGTCAGTGATGGGGGGCGGGGTAGCTGATAATTATTATTTCTTATATCGTATTATTTTATATTTTAGTTGACCTATTACCTTAATATTAGAGTTATCGTTGTGTACTATTCAATAATTTTTCCACCTAAAAAATCAAAGTTACACGGAGCGTCCAGCAATATGTATTTCCAGCCCTTCTAGAAATAATTAATACAATTTTTATATTTTTTTATTACAAATACCTATATTAGCAAACATGGGCGTTGTTACTTATCATCAGTTATCAGAAACTGTTTTAAACTGTATCAATATGTCTTCTCCGAGGTGTCTTGACGTGGCGTCTAGTGTCGACATCGGATTAGTCGACGTCTAGACTGCGACTAACGCTTCGGGGAAAATGTACCTTAACACTTACATTATTTACAGCATCGACAAATATATAGAGTGAATCTATCTACATATTATGAAGTTGTAAACGCGGGATATGATATACCCACTTAAAACTTTTATATTTTTGTCCATGGTTATAAACTATATTAACACTCTAACTCCTAAAGATCCGCTATTTGCGCGTCTTTGGAATTCGTAGAAATGTACAATTACTTTTAAGATAACGTACCCTTTCATTGAAAATTCTTGGTCACGCAACTTTTCATTGAATCACTTGGTTTTAAAAACAATTTAGATTTCGTCCGCGAATTCCACAGTAAGACAAGTTTAATAATGCCACGGTAACATTGTATGATTAGATTATATTATGCATATCCAAACACAGAGGTGTGTAGTGTGACAACATTTTGTCGAAAAAGTTCTTGAACGATAGCGTCCGTATCAAGTCTGGAAAATCCAAAAATAAATTTTTAAAAAATATTTGAGTGACATATTATAAATATCGATGGTAATACTGTGCATTATCGTAGCGTCGTATATATTATTCATAAATGGTAGTATACAGTATTTTATTGTATATAATGTATAGATCGGATATACGATAAACTATAGTTGTGTTGCGTTGCAATGTTATTATGGTAGGGAGCGAATTCAGAGGGGAAAAGTAAATGATATTATAGTAGGTATATAATTATGATAGGGAATCATAGGATTTGTTTCGATTTGGGAAATCCAACCAGCCTACCGCTTAGGCTAGGTTTTGCATAATATTTTGGTTGCTGTGTTATTTGAATACAAAATAAATCAAATTATTATACGTGAATTCGTGTTATTATGCATAATATAATTATTGTACTGAAATCGGGTTGATTACTTTTTACATGATGGAACATCAATCATCCCTCGCCGCTACTCGGCCGTTATGATGTAGGTACACAATAGGTCCTCATTATATCTTGACTAGATATTTTAATTATCTCGTGTCTCTGGTACCAACATCGCACAGAAAAATGGTGATAACTTCGGAAAGGATCGAAAATAAACCGTCCAAACACATTAAAACTAATTTATATTAATTTAGATTGAAAATATTAAATAGGTAATCCTTTTATAAACAAAAAGCGAGGAAAATTTAAACAAGACCATATAAACATAGATATTAGAAATTAGTACACACAATTAGCTGGTCGGACCTCTGGCTGTTTATTTAGGATATTAAGTATGACACATCAAAAGTTTCTGTAACCTGATAGGATGTTACCAACAAGTTTTGCTCTCGGTTACTATGAATAATGAAATAGTTCGTTGGTAAGCGACAAGTATATTATCATATATATATATATATAAATTAATGTAAGTTTGGATGAGGCTATAGTCCGGGGTAGGTTTATCGGATTATAGTATTATTGGATAGAAGTTCTGACGGATAACAGTATTTAGGACTAAAGGTAGAACAGCAGAGTGTATTTCACGAAGAAACATAATATAGCACTATTGGCATACAGATGTTTGCTCTTACTCAATTCTAAGTGGAAATATTATTATACAGTAGGATTCATCGAACATGACATCTTTTTTTTTTTATTTCATAATAAATTCATTCAAATTTTGATTTTTAAATTTTTAAATTCTTGAGATTTCTTGTACTATTTGAGAAATGTTCTGTGAAGATATAAAATTCTATTTTTTAAATGAGAACCCTCTTTTCTTGTAAAAATTATTATGTAGATGTATATTCTTTTTAATGTTGATGTACTTACTTAAATTAAAATTCGAACACGTTTGATCGTTATAATATATATTAAATATAATAGTCTTTAAAAACAGATTTAAAAAATATAAAATACATATGATTCTGATCTAATATTTATTATGCTTAGATTATTTTTATTAACTATAAATATTGATATCAATTACCAGTTTTTTTAATTACGTACTTAACCCTCAAATATTCCAAACATCATTGCACCATTATATTGAAAGCGACATGGTGTGGTAGTGGAAACATATTCACCTTATGTCACTCTTTTTGTTCTGGTGAATCAGGTCACCAAGATTAAGTTAAGTTTAGACTACAGAAAATTGAACAAACAAGTAAATAAGACATACATTTCCATTACCAGATTTACAAAACCGACTGTAGCCACTGAGAGCTGGAAACTTTTGCACATTCAAATTTGGCGACAAGTTACGTGTCTCTTTGTCAAAAAAAAAAGATTGTTGCTACATAAGTGTACTTGTAATTTTTTTCAATTTCTCTGCGATTAAACTAAACAATAAAAGTATAAACCACAATTCAATATTAATTGTTCAAAGATAATGTACACAAGGCGGCACATATTGTAATACTATAATTGTATATTGTATATAGTGTAATATCATTTGTAGAATCAGTGTTGTATAACCAGCTGTCTTCTCTGCGAGGTAGCCAGTATTCATACATGTACGAAATTAATTTAAATTAATATAATAAATAATAATTTATGCTTATATCAATTATACCGTTGTTGTTTTAGAGATTTAAAACGTATTGACGTGAAAATCTGTGATCGCGGTAACAGTTGAAACTCTGTAACAATCATTATTAAAACGATTGATGTGCAAGGCCTAAAGTCCGTTATGGGAGTAGAATGAGAAAATAATAGTCTTAAAATAATATTTTGTCAAAGGAGATGATTAGTCATATCTTCTGTGCGGGCCGTTACTCTTCCATACTCCTCAATGCGTAGGATATACAAATAATAATACGCAGCTTTATATAGTCAAATAATATGTAAACGATTATGTAATATAACGATGTGACGTATACATGTATTTGTTTTGTTTGTTCATTAGCGATACAGTGAGAGTAATGAGATTTCATTGATTGGGATACCTTAGCTATATTATAATATCATAATTTTGTCTTTATACTACGTTTTACAAAACACTCGGTAATAGATTTTTAATTCGAAATTTAAATAATAAAGTGGCTGCATGCGGAAGAGAAATCGTAAGACTGTGAAAACTAAAAATAAAAAATAAATAAAGCCATTCGATCGACAAAACATGTACAAAATCTTACAATATTTATTGTATTATATTATTATAAAATCGCTCGCAAAGTTCGAAGTTATCATCATAAATTAGACTAAAAATCGCGCATACAAATATCTCACATAGTTTTTCAATTGCCAAAGACGATGCACCGATTTGCTCTAATTACGGTGTCCACATCGACATCAACAATATTTTCACTGAATTCCGTATATACGCCCAGGACAAAGAAATTGGTTGATTTTGCAAACATTGAACTAGGACCCCAAAACTACTTTCATCTCATTAAACCGCCGCTAATCTACTCAATAATATATATAACTCTCTCTAATGTATTATTGAGTATTTAAGTAGTATCTTTTATTATAATAGTTGCTTAGTAGTTGTTTCTTAAATATTGCACATGTGTAATTAAACCCTATCCATATCATCTAATGGCCACTGTTTCTGCGGGCTAAAAATATCTAAATTTCAGAAATTTTGATAGAGGTATTAAGTTTGAATTATTATAAAAAACTGATTTCAACGATAAGAATAATATTTTGAGTTCAGTAGTTTATTGATCTGCATATTATTATATTGCATTGTTTATTTAATATTCCATTATGTATTACCCGATTTTTTCAGATTGTCTTTTTGACTAGATAATTATAGTCATAGAACAGTAGGTAACAACTTTAATAGATACCTACTTAATATCTGCGTACGTAAGTAAAAGTGAAGTAATATATTCATCAACTCGTAATCCGTGAAAACCATGCTAGGTCACCATATCCGTCTATCTGTATGCTTATTAATAATAAGTTATTATTTAATACTTACCAGGTGCGGTTATACATTTGACACGCGAAGTGTCTGGTAGTGAGACATTGAGTGTATATATAGTATAGGTATTATCGTTAACGTTTACAGTTTTGCACATCCCGTAAATCTTATGTTAATGTAAATTTATTTGTTTTTCATGATACAGGCAGTAAATTAATGCAATGCACCTATACTTATAAATGACAATTTAAGCCACCGTAAAATTGTGTGGGGCGTAGTCGTTATTTGTTTTATTACTAAAATAATATCGTAGCTCGATTTGATTGATTATGGACGATTATATATTATAAAATTGATTTGAAAATAAATAATTCTATCTCAATTTGTAGTTAATAATATAATACATTGAAAAATCGTCGCTCTGGTACACCGCAGACGTCTTAAACGCGTTTTCGAAACGGTTAATGTTAATGTGTGCGTATCTATTTTTGTTGGAGTCTCCAGATGCTATAATAATGTATATTTCTATTGTGTGTTTAGATGCAGCACACATGTCATCGCGAAACACTTGAAAAAATATATTTCATTTTGCGATTCAGCCAGAGCTTATCGAAGTGACATTGTTTCAGTGTCCTATTTAAAAAAAAAAAATATGCGTAAACAGACGCGGATTGCGAGTGCAGACGGAAACTAAGTGCAAACATCGACAAATCAACAATTGTACCTATATAATAACAACAATGTTACCGGGGTAGAGTGCGATGGACTTTTACTTAAACGACAAATCGCTAATTGTTAAGAGAAAAATGTAAGTTGAAATTGTCAATATTACTGATGGCCGATTCTGCAACGTACAGAACGGTCAGGTACCTGTAAAAAAATATTATTAAAATGTACGTGTATGTGTAATATTTGTACATAATTATATACATAGGTGATCGTCTGTCGCCGCCACGCCGCCGTGGTCGTCGCCATTGGACAACGAAACGTTTTCGGCTTTTTGTATCGCGTCCAAAAACGCGTGCAATGTTTTCACGGAGAGACGATGAATTTTCGACGATTTTTGGCAACGACCTCTCGGCCCGCGGTCGTTTGGAAATATCACGACGACACGCACTATATAAAACAATAATAATAATAACGTAATTTCGTCCACGAGGCGACTATGACTCATCGCAACAGCAGCAGCTAAAATATACGCCGCAGTCTCGTCGCCGCCGCCGTAGTTTGCCAGAAATTCGATTTCATATTATGTACATTCACAGTATGTATATATTATACATACGTGTGTGCACGTAGAAATGAAACACATGAAACACACGGCGACCACCGAATCAACGTCTCCCGTCCGTGTTGCCTCGACAACTCGACTATAAATTATTATTATTATGTTCATCCACTCAGTGACTGCAGCTTATTTGAGGTGCGATAACGAAATTCACGACGAAAAACTTAAACTAGAATTCCTCTCCACCAACAACAATACACATACCTTAATAATATTCACTATATATTATACTATGTACTACCGTAAATTTATTCGAATTCTGTTTTTCGGAGTTACGTGTTCGAAGACGTTTTCGAACGTTGAAATTTTATTGCATATTTTCAGATAGATTGCCACGCGTCAGGCAATAGCGCAATACACGTACGACTTTTATTTTTAAAACGAGTGAACCTCATTTTTATGCTCAAGAGTTTTTTGGTAACTTTCGAAAATCGAACCAGCAATTTCTGAGTTTTTTTTTTGTAGTTTACACTGAGAGTAATATTATCTGGACAATATAATTAGTCTTTTGATTGATTAATATGAATAAATAAATAAATAATAAATAAATAATATATTATAAAAATAATTTGAAAAAAACACGAGAATATTACCGACTTTTGATTATTACCACATATTATATTTCATGTTATATTTGATAAAAATAAGTTATACAACAAGGTTCAGTTTGTTATTTCCAAAATGACAGTAGTTCTTAACTTAAATTTATACAAATATATTAAATTTATTAAATACGAGAATAAAATTACAATAATAACTAGTTAATTGTGGCCAGAAAATTTGTCTCCTTTTATTTTTCATTAGAATCTAGAAAATGGTTGCAAATATATCTTATTTTTTTATATCATATTAAATATGTATGTGTCTGAACGAAAAATACGAATTGGTGGTTGTGGTGGGGGTACACATACTATACATTACTGTTATACGTTGTGAAAAATGTAAGAGAATAGAATACGCATATTATATATGACTAGGCAAAGGATTTGTAGTTCTAAAAATTCGCCAAATATGCAATTAATATATAATTAAAAACGAGAAAAAAATTGTTTAATCACGAAAAAAAGGATACTAGAACTTTTTTAATTTTGAATCTAAAAATAAATGATTTATTAAAATAAATAAATTACAAATAGAACGTTTACTGTTTTCAGCCGTTTAGAAATAAACCGAACGCTTAATGTGAAATGTATCGAATGTATCAAAATATCCGTAATGGCCGCTTATCGGTAGTATCGATAAGATTTTTTGCCGTGAATGATTCTTTATAATATATAAATGAAATTTAAATGTCAGTGGAAAAAATATTGATAAAATTATTAATTAATTAAAATATATATCAAAAGGTAAAAAATAGAATAAATATGCCTTGCAATTAAAAAAGAAAAAACTTAAAATATGCAACTATGTATACAAAAAAATTACAATACTAGCTTTGTTTTAGCATAAAACGTATTTATTTCATAATTCTGTAAGTTTTGTAATAGTAGAAAACAAATATGTGAACCTTGCACGATAGCCTGTGCTCCATATATTTTGGTATTATATAATCTCTAAGATTATTTCAATATAATCTCTTGTTATATTGAAACAAACTGGTTTGAGGATTTTGAAGGTTTTCTTTCAGCAGGATTAACCACCCCGTGGGTTTAGGACCATTTCTACATTTCACCCGGGAAACGTTCAACGTAATTTCAACTATAATTTAGTCATTGATGTTTATTAACAAAACAGCATGCAGCTAATCCGATAATGTTATTTTCTTCCCAATTTATTATGTGAGCTCGTGCTACGCATGAATGCTGCGAAATTGCCTACACGATTCGCCGTGTTAATACGGGCTCCCGTTCAGGTAATTTAATTATGTATTCACTAAATATCCAATGTCCTTCGTTTAGCCATACCCTTGTAATAATATATTATTATTAAAAGATTAAAAGAAATATTTGATTTATTACAATCTTAATGTCTAAAGTCGTAAATATATTTTGAATATTAAATACTTTATGATTATTTTAGAAACTTTTTGAATTTTATGAGTTATTAACAAAAAAACGCATTATAAATACTACCTTAAAAAGTATAAAACGCATGGACACTACTAAATGTTATCTAAAAAATATTAAAATATTATAAGTAATTACTTACACTTATAGACTATATAGTATAGTGTAGAGTTCTAATTTCCTTTAAATTCAAAATAAAAATTATACCATTATACATTCTACATTCCATGAATAAGTTTTATATAAAAAAATAACGTATTAGAGCAAAATCAAAAGCAAAAAAAAAAAAAATCAAATGCATCAAGTTCCTTGCCCTAAACACCTGATTCGTGAAATATTAAACCAAGAATATTCGTTCACTGTTAAATAATATATTTGGCCGTTAACATCGAAAGAATAAACATAAACGCTCGGATTTCAGAATTAATTTTAATCAACAAAATGTTTGTACTATTTTTGTTTATTTTTTAAAAATCCTCCACACTTCTATAAAGTAAATAAGCGGAATTTATTAAATTGTTAACTCGCGTTGATTTTAATCGTCAGCAGCCTAAAATTGTTCGTTATCTAACGCTCTGACAGCTAAAACCATATTACTATTTGTCATTTGGGTATTTGAATACGCAGTGATGGCAATCGTATAGTGCGGAGATTATTGAAAACATTATGATTACACTCGATTTACACAAATTAAAAGTATTTTTTGCAAGTTATATACATAAATACAATACAAATACAACGAAGAGAGGGGGAAAAATAAATCAAATAAATTTTACAATAGTAACACAAAGTTTTCAGCACATTAAGTCCAAATTATTTACGAAACAGCATAACAGCATACGTAATAGTTAAAGGCATAATATATTAATATAGTCGTAGGTAAATATTGCAAACAGTTTATTAAAAACTGAACAAACCAAGAAGGGTCTACTACTGCACAGTTATTATTATGGAACTGCTATTGTAGTGCGGTCCTAAACACACTATAAATAATATATGATATTTGATTATTTGAATACCTGTTGAGTCCGTTTTTGTAGAGACTGGAAGTTTGTTTTATTTCTTTAACAACGTAATCTGTAAACACACGAGCGAGCAACCTATAAACATTGCTAAAAATATAGTATCAATATATATATATATATGTACATATATTACTTTTTAAGATGCAGTATTGTCAACAAAAAAAAAAAAAAAATGATTTGTTTACGGTGTACAGTTTTTCGATTGTCGTTCGTCGAAGATTTTTATGAAACATCAGATTCTGCGCACGTATCATTCTATTCGCGTAATCCATGAGCATTTTAAAACGTAATTTTTTTTTTTACTTTTCCGAGTAGGTACATAATCAAACCTGAAACTAGTTATTTATTTTAAATTCGAAAAGGCAGAGTAGCGTTTAGTTTATTAGTTTTACAACGATTCGTTTTTTCTTCGTTTTTAGTCAGTCATGTACGTGACAGCTTTTTCGGTCATACGCTCTAAAAGTTTTATTAGTAATCACTTAAAATACTTCACCTACAGAATACCGGGTACGCCACTCAATTCTCGGAAAATGTCTTTTCAAACGTTTCATATTTGTTAAACAAAAACGTGTTCAATATAAACTTTGAAAAAAATAATCATAATCAATATTTAATAAACTAAAATATCTGAAAATTTTGATTTTTTTTTTTTGTACTACTTGTTAATAAATATTGTAATTGTTTACAGTTACAGCTAATTAAATAAATAAGCATGAAAATTAGCCATTTAAAAATGAAAACTTATAGTGTTTTAATAAAAACGGCAAGTGGTTGAAAATATTATATTTATCAACAAATCATATTGAATAAAATAACACACAATAGTTTTAGTCTACTTGAAAAAAAATACCGTCCATTCTTATTAATTTTATTGGTAGGTATAGAAAGCCGAATAGACATTATTTAATTCATAAACGTCTACTATAACAATGTTTTTATTACAGTGAAACGTCCATATAACGAAGTCGAATAAACAAAAAAAAAAAAATTCGTAATATGGAGGAATTTTTTAAATATAATTATATATTTTTTCAACTTTTTTTAAAATTTAATCATGTATGTATGTATGTTTATACTTCTATGTTGAATGTGTTATGTAAAACAACATCAAATATCATAATACAGTTTAATTTAATTTTTAGTAAAATAATCAGTAAGTTTTGTTTGTTCATGGTTTTTGTAAATTGTAAATTTTTCGTAAAAAGTTAAAAAGTCTATATTATATCATTATAAATTTTATTTTTTTTTAACACCTTTATCGGCTTTTTTAAAAATTAAAAATTTAAAAGCGATAGATAAACATTTACGTTTCAACATTTTTTTATACGGACGAAGAAAAAACGAGAGAAAATTCGTATGTATACCCGTTTGCATCAATATTGGAACTGAAATACTACCTACGACTGCAGTAAAATTAATCAGTTTTCCTACCTTTGGTGTCTTATCTTTATCGGATATATTCTTCATGTACAATTTTAGAACAACGTTTATAATTTGATAGTGACAACATTTACAAAAACCGGTTTTTATCGAATAATTATTTCGTTATAGAGAAACAACAGATAAGTTATTTGGAAATAAATTAACTTATAATTAACAATGAAGGTCACAGGTCTTAAAAATATTTAGAAAATTTCGTAAAATAGAAATTTGTTATATGGAAGTTTCACTGTATTTCCTGGTGTTGTAGAAAGTATATTTCAAAATCAATGTCCAGTTATACAACCTGAAGAATGTTTTCCAATTTCAAATAAAACGAAAATTATCAAAATCCGACTATTCTACGAGGCGGAATCGTTTTTTCTGTTAAGTAATTTTTAATCATTGAAATGTTTCGGTTTTATTTTCCCGTACGACTTTTTGTGTACGTCCACCGCGCCACGTAACAAGAAATAATTGCACGCAGCTTTACGCCTTAATAAATAACCGGCTCCGACACCGTTAAGATAAAACTATTTTTGTTATTTCTTTTATTAGTGTTGTGTAATCTAAGACAGATTATTTTAATTTAAAAGGCATTTCATAACCCGCAAGTTTTACTTTTTAAAAAGCACCCAGTACGATCGTGTTAAACAATTCGAGTAATTTATTATTCTTTAATTAATTATAATTTGAAATTCCTTAAAAAAAAATATGCGTAAGATGTCATTGTTGTTTTTATTAAAACCATTGCATTCACCGTGATTACATGTTTTACAACACGGATGAAATACTCACGTATGGAAAACTATTACATTTTATGAGTAATTCATATTTAAAACTATAACCACCATAGCTATTTTAACAGTAGACGATCCCTAAATCGTAATAATACAATAATATGAATTTCAAATAATAAAATATTTGAATTTTTTTTCAAAGATGCGCATAATCGAAAATATAGTCTTCGATTTGCAAAATTGTGACGATTTGTAGAAACACATGTCAAACAAGCCGATCACGAACCATGTGGCAGTGTATTTTGACAAATATAATCCGACTTTTTAAATCTGTTTCATCGGCTTTTATTGTGAAAATTATTTCATTAATTTGGTCTTATCGTGACGAATACAATAATACTGTATTATTCAAATTATTCGGTATGCAATTTGAATGCTAATTCAAATCCTTAAAAATCACGCCCGCGAAGGTAGAAATTCACGGTGCATCTCACACCGATTTGGTCGGTGTCATAAATATTTATAAAAATAAGCAACCGAATACTATTTGTTTTAATTTATGATTATTTGTAATGTTACGCCACTAAAATAAAACTAGGGAACATTTAGTCAAATCTGCTGCATCATCGACCGCAGGCGCACTTGTATCGTTCGACTTTGTTTCGCTTGCGTGCCAATACGATATTAAAAATAGTTCGTCAACGTCATAGGTACTTCTACCGTCACCCGATGCTATATTGTAGTCGTCCGACAAGCAACGACTCCTGCACCTTGTCATTCGCCAAAAATTACAAAACCTGAATCATTAGATTTTAATAAATATTTTCAAACGTTATACAATCATCGTATTGTACGGTCGGTCGTCAAGTAAATACTCTTCGAGATGTGTATCTACCGGCAAAATGAACCCACGACAGTGGTGTAGCTAAGTGGCCTATTTAAGACGCCGCGTGATCGTAATTATTGCAAAATGTTATTGTTATTATAGGAGTTGGTCTAGAACCACTAACTTCTAGACGTTTATAAAACGATGCGGCTCTTATCGACAGGTTAATTTTTGGCCTATTAAATTGCCACGATTTCTTAGGAAAAGTTAATTTTAGATTATCGGCTTTGTATTGTAGAAACAACACTCCCCTACTGGTTCCTCGGTATTCTATAAACTTAATTAAAAATACACCGGACTACCGACTTTTGAAACGTTGTATACACGGTAAATCTAATTTCGATTTTTGTTTGGATTCTCTAGTTAAATCAAAAAACATTATCGCTAAGGATATTTCTTAAACTGCCTATTGTATTTATTACTATAGATTTTCTTTTATGTATATTAATCAATTTAAGATTGCATGAAATGTCCTGTCCTCATTGTCCCTTTGTGGTATTGAATTTAAATAAAATATAATTTTTAGCTAACAGTTTCCATTCCGCGTGAACAGTATGGCAAGTATGGCGTCGGCGACGGTAGCAAGGTAATACATTTATCAAATACGATGTTATCCACAGACCACGGTATCATCCGTGATGTTATATATTATGGCGTTTACGGTTCGTCTTGGTACAATATTAACTTACCGACTGGAAGTTTGCTCTACCCGTTCTGTGAATAGTATATTATAGCATAGTCGGGTGTCGGCATTTTAATGTCACATTTTCTCTTTTACTTCTTTTTTAATTATCGCTCATTACGCGGTGGTTTTGAAAAGGTGTCTGCCAAACGCAACTACGAGTATAATAATAATATTATCATTATAAACAGCAGCACTCTGCACTGCATAAACACGTATTATTTACTCGGAACACGAGTGAAAATTTCACATTAAAAAAGCCTTTTATGAATAAATCTTACTGCGCCGCGTCTACGACGGCGATTAAAGCGAAAAAAATTATCGTTTTCCCGCGTACCTATGTACAGAATAACGTATAATATAATACGCGCGCAGCCGTTAATGACGCAAAAAAAAAAAAAAATAATAATATTAATAACAATAAAACCACCGTCGTAATTTCACGCACTGTTCGAAATTAATATTAAATTATTTTATGTGGGTAGGCTGGTGCGCTAATGGAGGCAAATCTTAATCTCGACAGTAGACGCGTTTCAATAAACGGGACTCGATTTCGTTTGGCGTAAATTCGTCGTTGCATTTTCGGCGAGTTATTTATATCATAATATATACAAGTACAGCTGTGCGACGAAATGTTGTTCTGCAATATCACTGTACTATAATATTATACGTACATTACATAATCATTTTAAAACCTACTTTGGTTTTCTAAGAAATTAAAATGTCCGTTTTACATTAATTAAGTCAGAAGAAAGGACTCGACGACGAAAACTTTTGTAAAGCGTTGCGCCCATTAAAACCCGAAAACCATGTCGTAGTGTTGTAAAACGCGCATATACACTGCGTATTATATATGCGCAATGAAAACGATGTCGATTAACTTACTTTGAAACGCCAATTCCAGTGCGAGTAAGTACCTACACACGCACACACACACACACACACACACACTATATACATATATTTTATGCATATTATCTCACCGATGAAAGTTTTAATTAGAATTTGCCAAATCAACAACTAACTATTCATATATACACATATACGGTATTATATATACATTGCTGTATAGTGATATATGTATGTATTCTGTTGTAGATCGTTTGTGATAGGCTTAAAATGAACTTGTACGTTTTGAAATTAATTAATACACTTGGAGGATTTTAGACTCTGAGCGAAACGATGGATGTATTGATTTTACAATGATGTTGGTGTGTTTTTTATGTGTTTGGAGACACTTTTCAAAAAAGAAAAAAAAATTCCATAAATATTTATTTTAATAATTGAAAAATATCTATATTTTCGTCACATATTATATTTATATAGTACGTTCATATCTTATTAATTTAATACGTACGTCATTTATTACGCGGTCAAACTTATAATATTTATATAAAATATGTACAAAGCCCATATCACGAATTCAATAAGATGTTTCGTCTATGTAAGTGTATTAATTTAATTAAAACTTCTCACTATGCGCGTTATACGTGTGCGCGAAATACGAATATATGATTTAACTACATTACCGAGGTACCTACTATTGATTTATGAATTAGGTCAAAAATTCCAAGTCCCGTCGTTGCACGACCGCATTTCTTTGTCGAGCTTTTGGATGATCTCAATTTTCCATTACATTATACTTGCATACATATTCATGTATAATATTACAATAACGAGACACATTCGTTAGCACTTACAAAAGTAATAAATCATTAGCCTGTTGTATTTTATCCGCGTGTATTACAATTTTTAAGAATGTAGAAACTACATAACAATATGTAGGCGTTTTTAATGAATCGACGCGGTGGTGCTGATTTAAAGTTGATATTTTGTCCTAATGTATCTGCACGGTAATAAAAACCAGATATTTATTAAAAATAAAAAACAACTATACAAAAATAAAAATAATTAAGTCATTCGGTAACTATTTTAAAGGAACGTTCTCGACACACGGCGTACACCACGTGATGCCTGTGTCGCATATTATTATGTTACATAACTACTTATAAAGGCGCATATTATATAATATACGAGTACGATATTATTGTCGCACGTTGTCGTCCACGTGCGGTATTTCCTAATATAAAATACATACGGTTCGTCACAGTCGGTCCCATATATATATATATATATGTATTATATAATTCCACCGACATTAATAATTTATTATACAGAATTATTCCGCCAACGACTTCCGTTCGACCTTATATATTTTATGATATAGGTGTAGGTAACCAACCTATATATAACTGTCGTGGCTGGCTACGCGTACTTATATTTAAGATTTGTTGAGAAAACTTATACATGTATACACACACACACACACACACACACACACACACACACACATATATTTAATAACGGTGTATGGTATATATAAAATGGCACAGATCTCAACGCGGTCTCCTATTATATGCCAGCCACGATTTCCGGTCTCGGTTGTCGTACTTGCGCTGCACGACGTCGATAATGATAATAATAATGTTTTTAATAGCAGTACGTACTAATATTTCATACGAGAATTCAATACGTATAAGTTATCCCAGTACACTTCTCGACTACAAACGGCTATACGTATAGACGATGGTATTTGAGGGAAAAAACCCTTGGCAGTTACCAAGATACAAAATCCCAAATAAATCGATTTTTATACTTGTCTACTGAACGATAATTATTAATAACGGCAATAAAAATAAAATATGAGGTTTGACGTATGAAAAAGGTTAAATTCATATAGCCAGGTATGTACAACGGTACTATTACTACTTTGTAAGTAAGCAGTTATTACATACTAACTACTTACATTTTATAACATAATTTATATTCACTAGTTACAATCCAAAAGATATTTGATTTGATTTTATCACTGCAGCTACATTTTTTTCACAATTGTCCGCTTCGGCGCGGTCTCTCGGAGGACGACGATAGTAATTTATCGCAGCTGTAATCGATCGCCGTATTATCGCGGACATTCTCCTTGTCCCGATCCAGGTATCAGAAATAAATACCAATTTTCGCTATCCCAATTATAGTTAATGTTATTATTAACGTCGTCGTGTTCGACTGAGATAAGCGCCTCAACGATATTTAGATGCGGTTGTTATAACAAAGTCCTACCTCTATTATTTGTCTTTAAATTGTTGTTAATGGTGGAAAATTGTATAAATTGTAGTCCTGGAGTGGAAACTCGGCTTTGTTCACCACAGAATGCTGAACAAGTGACCGACATATCTACACAGCTGATGTTTAATCCAGTCATAACGTAGTAATAAACACGAAAGAAAATTATATTTAATCGTCCGAACACGTGCAGATAACTGATGGAAATTTTTATTCCGATTTATAAAACGTCAGCAAAAGGTGTATTTCATTGCCCGTACCACGACCGGGCTGTACGGTCAATGTGATGTCCATAAATGTTCTCGTATAGGTTACAAATATTATTTCATTTATGAACATACTAAATAACTAAATAGATAGTAGTTACCCGAGTCCGTTGTTAAAAGCATGAGTTCTTACGATAAGTAATAACAGTGGCGAGCCCAACAACACATTTAGGTAGGTATGTTTTGATCTGTAGTCTGTTCTACATGCGTACAACGGCCTATCACATGAGAAATTAAATTTTGGGTGTTACACTTTTTATAATATGGTTTATTTTATAAACTTTATTGTTTAAACAATATTAAAAATTACTTGAAGTTATAAGATATCTAATTAGTTACTTATTATAAAAAAAAAAAATGAATCGTAAACATAAGATTCAGTGTTTATTATGTACAGATATTTTAAAGAAAACAATTTAAAATATTTAACATAACCATAAAACAATACATTACTCCATCACAACTAAATTCGTCTAATTTTTATTAGATAAAATAGATAACGTATTATCTATAAATCTTGATTTATCTGATACGGTTTAATAAATATATTTTTATATGTGATAAAAATTGGGCAGCGCAAGTCCTGTAGTAATGTAAATGCGCCACTGCAGTTACTCGTGAGTAATAGTTCAACTGACACCATGCGAGATTGTCTCCACGGGAGCTTAACTGACGACAAACTTTTTGGCATTATGCAATTTGGTTTAACTTCATGATAACTTTCAACATTCCAGTACCTAACATTATTTTAAATCCTTTGGAACAATAAAAATGTTTTGAGATTCAACTTCGGCTGGTCAAATGTACGGAATAATGACCGATTAAAGAAGATGATTAACGTAAATGTTTATAATGAGCGGCTGGACTGCAAGATAGAAACTTACTGTAAAGTAATACAGATAAATTATAATTTATAAGTCTTTTCGGCGGCTTCCAATAATCTACATAATGCCGCTAAATGGCGCGTTGAACCTGATTTTCAGAGATAACGAAGGTCGGCTGAGCATATTATTATCCGAATTTATGCTTGCTTTTCAAAAAAAAAAAAAAAAAAAAACAAATTACTAATTACTAATTAAGTAATTATTATTGCTGTTATTATAGTAATCATACGTATAATGAGCGGGTGGCCAATTTCACAGACGTGTAACAATCAGTTCTAATCTACTAGGCGAGTTTCTCGTGTGTATATATTGTATCCCGTGTACGGCATACAATGAGGTTGTTACTTATTTGTGAAGTTATTATTATTATTATGATTATTGTTATTTTTATTGCAGCACACACTCCAGTATTATTGTTGCAATAAAAATGTTTCGGTTGTTGCGTTTCAAATGTTCACAGTTACATAATACATGAAATAGGTACACGTACGAAATTCGAAAATAAATTATATGCGTTGTCGTGGAAAAAAATGGACAAAACACTCTGTAACTTAAAATAATTTTGATCTATGCGCAGTAAACGCAATAAATATAATATAAAATATCCGAATACACAACAAAGCGTCTCAAAAGAAATAACACGATGTATTATGCATGTATTGCATTGTACTTGAATGTAAACGGCCTGGCTTTTATTATTATTAGAAAAGAGAACGAATATAATATATAATATGTAGTCTGTGCGTGTGTGTGTGTGTGTGTGTCTGTGTGTATACATACATGAAGCAAATCTGAATAAGTTATAAAGTCGAGTACGGTTTTTTTCTTCGGTTATATTCTAATTTCATTGCGCTTTTTGCTATATATATGTGTGTGTGTGTGTGTGTGTGTGTGTGTACGACGAATGTTGTGAGAAAATTAAATTTTTAAATTTTGCTTGAAATATTCTGCGTGTTTGTCATAAATTTTATGTTAAAACGAACAATTCTTTAGAAAACAAGAAAAAAATGCATTTTTTAATAGTAAAATATTGTAATGTTTAACAAAACAAGTATAGCTAGAACAATGTTAATCACTTAAAACTTTTATGAAATATTTCTAATATATGCATTATAATAGTATACATTTGTATTCACATTACATTTACATATTATTAAAATAATGACTTTTAGTATGATGTGGATGTTATAATACGTATTATTCCCACGGTAAATATTATTCTTAACGACTTTATTTTTTATCCTGTGGGACAACTCAAAATAACAGGAAAACCGACCGATCTAACAAAAAACATTCTTGATGTCCGTTATATGAATAGAATTAAGTTGTGGCCCACTTTGAATAGGAAAAATCCTTGTTTAATTATTTTCGTCCGACACACGACGGTCTATAGGACTATATATATTATGGTATATGCATATAATTAATTGATTTATTTAGAGCTATAGACAAATGTTATATAGGCTTATGTAGACTAAAACATAATATAATATATTTTTGTTGAAATATTGTCTGCCGAAGAACTTACAGCGCGTTTTACGTTTTTTATGCTATTACATTATTTTTATATTGTAACTTCTTTGTTAAGCATTTCGTAATGTTTTTTTTATCTCTTTCTAGTCACTATATATAATATAAAAAATCTATTATTTTCTTGTAAAATATAGGAGTAGATTACTAAAGGAAACACGGCTTAAGGATTTTATTTCGTGGCAGGTATAAAATTAACGAATTTTTTGATCACCGCAATAACATTTTTAATTTTTGTATATCAATAAAAACATAAAAAAAAAAAGAACTTAATATTCTTAACAATTAAAATAATAGGATATCATTAAGCTTAACTAATTTATTTGTTAATTGTATTTTAATTATATTTTAAACAATGTGTCGGTACTCAGTATCAATTATTGGAATGTGTTTACCAGTTTTAAGGACTTTATTATTTTTTTGTAAAAAGTCTTGTGTGGAGCGTAAAATGATCAAATTTCTGTATACATACATACGATTGTATAACATGCTGCACTTTTATAACAAATTGACGACAATGCTTAAACGTTAGAGAGATTTATTTATTTTTCTTAAAGCATATATTTTAACGTCAAATTCTAGGATAATATATATGATTTTAAGATGTTTTTAATATGTGATTTGAGGTTTTACAGAATTTTTGGAAAAATGTAATTTATAATTTTTTTATTAACTATTTATGTTAACAAAATTTTAAAAACTTCAATTAAAAGCTATACTTAAATCTACCTAACTTCATCTGATATTCTCATCTGTTTACGATAAAAACTTAGTTTATATTTTATCTAACATGAATTAACCCAATTCATGTTAGATAAAATATCTTGATATAAATATTTACCAACATTTTACACATTTTATACTCGATATACATATTATAAATATGGCTGATAGGTTTACCTAATAAATTGTATTATATCTGTTGATATAAATACTTGTGTAATGTAAGAATACTTTTTTTTAACGCGACAGTAATTCTGTCTGTTACGTTTTAACACGACTAAACTAAAAAATCGGTTGTAATGAAATTTGGTAAAGAAATATCTTTAACCCTGATAAAGGACATACACATTTTTTTTTTTAAGGAAATTCAACTAAATAATTACTCTACTCTATGTAGTTAAAAGTGAACTGCGCGAATATAAATTTTAAATTTGAAGTGTTAATATTATATTATATACTATAAGCATCGCCCTGGAAGAATATTTTAGAATTTCTACTCCTAAGAACGTGGTAGGGCTAAAGTTTGTATGGGAAGAAGTAATAGTCTAATGTACTTGAAATTTGGTACTAATCCTTTTCGACACAATGAATGAAACACGCTTAGTTCTGGCTAGCTCTCTTATTTACCACAACAAAACTACTGATATGCAAGTAAAGTTGCGGAAATAGCTAGTTATTAATAATAAATTCTATACTTACTAGCACTATAAGCATATGACTTCGTACCTTACGCCGTTCGCCGTGTCTTGATCGTTGCACATAATAAATTCTCCGCGGATAATTTCTGTGTGCTTAATAAAACGCTCCGATTTTCTCCTCGATTCATCATATACATAATTGTTTTAATATATAAAACGCTCGTCACGTTCTTCCGGATTTTTTTTTTTTTCATTTTTTTGAATAAAACAGAACTCGTGTCATATGATTTATTTTACATGAAACGATATTGCACATGATTAACGGTGTTGAATAAATAAACGAGTTCTCGCGTGAATCCTGTGACATTGTATTATTGTTGTATATAGTTTAACCGCGAACGGGGTACTTAATGAATAAAATATAATAAATTATCGCAACACGCCCGGGCGTGTATTTATTATTATTAAATACGTTTAGTTGTTGATGCAACCACCGTTACACGGAAACACATTTGGTAATCTGCAGCGTATGGTTCATGTCGGTGGCTAGACGTGCGTATAAAAAGAAAATAAAAAATTACTATTATTAAATGCATTATTATTTTGTATAATATGATATAAAATGGCAATATAAATCAAAACGAAAATATGGGTGCGTAACTACAAGTTACTGTTTTTGTAAAATATTATGTATTAAACATTGTGTACAACAACGACAACAAAAAATGTTAATAAAAATAAAAATAAATAAAGTGTAAAATACCGGGTACGATACTATTATATAATAAATTATTATACTTCTAAATATACAATTATAGGTACCTGTTTAATAAAAAATACATTTTTTATAACCGTATTACAAAGGGTTTGATCTGTAAGAACAAATATTTTTGGTCAACACTTAAACATTTTAATAATGCAATGAACCGTTCGTTTCTTTTTCCGAGATTGTTTCCTTAAACAACCATAATACATTATCAAGTCTTGTATATTCTTACATACTATCATCACTTGAATAATTCAATATAGTTACATTTTCACCCCCTCGTAGCAGCTGTTCAACGAAAATGTATTGATTTTACATCGACGATTTCAGTGTGTTTGTATATGTACCTATAACCTTTGTGTGGATAAGAAAATCTTTCCTAAACAACATTTTGAAAAGCTCGTTTTCCATTTATCCATTAGTATTCAGCTTCATTTTATAGTTTGCGCGGAGATATAGTCTGATAGAAAGCGAAGAAATCGATGATCGATCGCAAGTGCGGTGTTGTCGGTTTTTTAAATGCACACAACATATAAGAATATATATATATATATATACGATCATGTATATATGATTTATTGCCTCATCTGTATACTATATGATATACGCATCACGTCCGGATTTTCAATAGATTCCACGCACTATATACTGTATAATATGTAGGTAATTCAGGTACTTGTTTGATCTGCAAAAGCCGCGATTCTGATGTATGAAATTTGAATATATTTTGAGCTAAAATATAATGAAACGTCTATAATCATACGAAACGACCGAAAGCTTTTAAAATATTCATAAAAATTACGTTTACCGTCACTTATGTGCATAACGAAACACACATTGTCTGCAACAATGCCGTGACGAAATCATTCCGCGAGTTTTTTCAGGTCCGCCGTATAACATTTGTCGCACGTCGTCATACATAGACAGACAGATACAACCCAAATTATCGGCCGTTTCGCGAACTGCGGTAAATACCCTAACGCTCGTGGTCGTAAAATGTGCATGCGTCTTATCTATTTTGTTTTCCCCCGGTTATGGGTTCGTGAAATGTTTGTAATTTTTCGTTTCTCCACCGCGTCGTATACGTAATAATACCGAGCGGCGAGGCGTCGTCTGTATCGTGACTCGGTCATTTTTGTTGCGCTGCAGTGTATCGGATGATATTTTGGTACAACATTAATAGTAGGTACTGCTGTTGCGATATTAATACGAGAGATACGTGAAAAAAAAAAAAAAGAAAAGAAACGACCGGCCGTTAGATTATTTCAGTCGATTTCGGCGGTCGCGGCTGTGCAGTTCGTGACGAAACGATAGTATATGTACACGTATATAATACTATATGTATATTATAATTTATAATAATCTCCAGAGCCGGAGTGAAAATCACGATCGGTCGCGGCGAGTTTAACGTAAAAAAAAAAAAAAAAATACCAAACTCCGTCCAATACCATTGCCTCGTGGATTGTTTTGGGGTAACCTATGGGTGTAACGCGTCGACAGCGCGCGCATTATTGTGGTCGCCGCGTAGTGCTTTATACGACCGAATTAAAATAAATAAACTGAATAACCGTTTAGAAAAAATCGTCACCGCTACACCACCAAAGACAAATTCTACTCTCGTGTATTATTATAGTACCTATATATATATACATACGCCATGTTTCATATAGTGCGCCGCGAGTTGTGTACAACGGACATTATCATGTAAATCCACAGCCGTAAAAACTGTATAATATTATCACCGATATATTATACGATGTACCTACCTACGCGGCAATCCGTCGCTTTTCAATGTATTATAATTTGATATACATTGTAAGGTGCGCGTTATTATGTATACGTAGTGTGTATAAATATGTATATATTACGATAGCACCTATACGGTGAGCGAACAGAAAATCGTCGTTTTATGGTCAGAGTCGTTACTTGTTGTACTGAAATCGATAGCGCGAGAACGGTTTTTATTTCTAGTACCTGAGAATAGCGAAAAAAAAAATATTATTAAAACGTTTTTGTTCGCGTTAAGTGCGATGAAAACGATTATTGTCGTTATTATTTGAAACATGAGTGAAACATTTCAATTATTTTTCTAACAGTTACGTTATGTCAGTGCACGGTCGGTTTGTTCCTACCAAATATAGTCAATACTATAAAATAAAATATATATGTGAGTATATATACCAATATAAGGCCGTATATACTATAATATAATGACGATTGTAGTGATGGGAATTATTGTTTACTTTTTAAACAGTCGAAACTTAATACGACGTTTGGGAGGCGGCCTCCAGACAACATCTTCTAATTTCGACGGACCTTGGAAACATTTTTTCGTATCTATAAATATAGTAAAATCATTCTCAACTTTTTCCAATGCACAATTCAATCAAAATCACTAGTTATAAGTTAATTAAATATTTTTTAATACTCCACCACTGATTCCCTATCGACGTTATGTATATTATACATTAATAATAATATATTTATTTATTGCTAGTAGAAGCAATGTGTACCAAGTATAACGGATGAATATGATATGAAGTTACTAGCTTTGCTCTACACTGAGGTAAACCTCTTATTGTACAGCAAAAATACTTATCTAGATGTTATTTTAAGTATAAAGAAGACATATGTAATAAATAAAGTAAAAAGTAAATTTAAAATAAAGAATACAATTTAAAATGAAAAAATTCACAATTAGATATTGATATAGAAGGGATACAATAAGAACTTAAGAGTATAATAACAACCGTAATTATGTAAAATATCATTTGGTAATTGAATATTTAGGATTTTTAATAAGTAAGCTATTTAATAAATATAAACTGAAAGACCAGTATAACTCTTCATAAATAACAGTATTGAATAATAAAATAATTTCTACAGACTATCATAAAACCATTTTTTAGTTTGTATTTAAATTGCAAATAATTTGTACACTCTCTTATTTCATCTGGGATGATCTATAATAATGTCCTTAAACCAACTCGAATAAGTATATTAGATGCTTTATTGATGTTAGTAAATGGAATTTCGAGACGTTTTTTTCCTGAGATCATGACGATTGTTTTTAATTTTAAATGCTTTAGTTTTGTAAATAAAACATATCGCTTGCTTTTTGTATAGTTTTTTAATATTAAATACAGAACGCAATATTCCACTCATTTCGTCAAAACAATAAAAAATTAATATGATTTCCGTTAGTAATTTTAAACACCTAATTAAATTCGTTCCTTACATATATGGATTAAAAAAGGAGAAAAACAATTTATCTGAAAAATATTAGTAGTCTCTAAAAAAAAAAATATACACCGTATAAAAGGCACACGATTTAACCAATATATAATATGCGTTCACACACAATATCATATTTCATATTATAATTTTATTGGATATTGGCGGCGTGTATAATATACGTTTCCATAGACAGTTTAGACAGAAAAACACGATTTCAATTCGACCCACAGTCTTCGAAAACGTACCCGCATTCTACCTATACAAGTTACTTAATACTTATTCTGACTTTTTAAATACTTTACGGAAATTAGTAATTACTCTGTAGTTTCAAAATATTGACGTAACAATCGATCATAGTCGAGTATTTATAGTGCCAAGTGGTATAATATTATAATAAAACAAAATTGCATCGTACGCAATATTATGCTATTTCATATCGTACATAATATAGGCGTACGTTATTGTAGTCAAATCTGCCGTTTCGTTTCGTTTGTTTCCGCGATGAGCGTCATAAACAAAAACCATTAAATTACCGCGTACGCGGTGGTTGTGTGATTACATTTTTCCGTGTTTGCTATGCAGTTTCCCGCGATCGTTTTTATTGTAAAAACTCGTCGAGGCGGTACACGCGGTGTTTACACAAATGTTTCCTGCGTGCGATATTTCGGATAAAATATACAAACGCGAAACAGAAATAACCCGAAGATCGAACGTAACGTCACGCGCTCATATATAGTATAACTGCTATTGCCGTGTACACTATGTAATATGATGTACACATTTATTGGACTGGAAAACGTACAAGATGCACTTTTAGATGGACTCGCAAACGCCTGTAGTGTTCCGAGATTTGCTCATTTGCTTGGATTTCGTATGCTAGAAAAATTATTTATAATGTATTCGCATTTGATATTACACATAAATAAAGTTATTGAACTGCAAATGCGTTTGAAAATGTTTATCGAATTGTGCAGAAGTGTCGACAAACATCTAAGTCGTAGGTCGTGGTATCTCGAGATTTTATGAGTGCGTTCGATCTAAACGCATTACGCGCACTGTGTTCCGAAGGATTTCAAAGGATCGGATGTTTTTCTCGACTAGACGTTTACGCTATCAAACCTGCATCGGAACACCCTTAAAAAACCGTCCCGCATCCGGTTTGAACCGCATACGCCGACACGCCGTCATGTATACGACTCGCGATCGCTCATTGCACCCCTACGCCGCGACGATAATCACGCGACCGCTCGACATTTCTTCGCGGCAAATGCGCGAAAAAAACCCGTGAACGCCGAAAACAAAAGACTCCCGCTGAGCCCGATGCCCCGCAAAAGCCACTGCCCTACCGCGATCGTATACGTCGACCGATTCCGCGGCGAGTACAATATTTATTTTCACAATTAGTGTTTTTCAAAACTCCGGTGCTCTAACGTCATATTATTATTATTATCACAATTTCGAATTTATCATGCCGCACCGTGGACCGCGCATTTGGTGCAATTATTTCCATCGCTACTGCAGGTGATGGCGGTGGCGGTGATGGTGGTGGTGGTGGCGGCGGTGGTGGTGGCTGGCCGCGGAAGAGCAGAGGGAGTAGTGCGTTTCGCGAGCGCGGGCCACCGACGCCGCCGCCGCGTTTTTATCGCGCCGTTTATTGTCGTGTCGTCCCGCGGTCGTCGTACGCGCGCGCCGCGCCCGCTGCGGCGAAACGAGCGATGAGCCGGCGAACGAGCGATCGAGCGAGCGTTCGAGCGCACCACCGACACAAAGCGGCTTTTGTTGCGTCGCCGGGTTCGACGACCTCGCTGCGGCGGCGGCGACGTTCGGCCGTCGTCGGAATCGGCCCCGAACGGAGTCGTCGTCGGCGGCGGCCGTTGCCGCGTGGTACACGCGCGCATTTCTCCGCGAGTTCGTTGACCCGGGCCGGCCGCCGCACGCGCAACCCGCGCACGCACGCGCGCACCAGCGCGCTCGGTCGCCGGCACACAGGTAAAACGGCGGGCAAGCGCGCGCTATCGATTTCACGACATTTCGGGAGGTTTTTCTTTTTTCGGGTTTTCGCGTTTTTTCACTTACGCCGCCCCGCCGCCGTATCGCCGCGTGTAATAATATTATAATATTATGTGTTCCACGCGCCACGCGATTTCCCGGCGGCGAACATTCAACGGTCGCCCGAGCACCACCACTGCGCCCATACATATTATATGTGCATTTTATTCGCGAAAAGTCCCGTACGAGCGATACGGTTTCCGTTCACACGAGGTTAAGTTCCGATAATATACTAACATGATTATTGGACACACCGCACATTACAATAACAGCGGTTTAACGATATTCGGTACCATTGGTATTATATGGCGGGCGACGCGATGAAACGTGAACGTCGTGTATTATTATTGTGGCGTACACGAAAATTGGCTGGCTGTACGTTCGACGGCACAACTGTTACTAAAATAATGATGTATCGCGAGTATCGACGCTGTCCTCGTTAAGAAAAAAAAAAAAAAACCGACTTATATAATAAATGTAAACGACGGCGTATCGGGTATAATATATGATATGGGTGGATACCTAATATTGAATCGTCGGTCGTCTGCGTATGGGTTCGAAGATTATCGGATTTAAAAATGCCGTCTTATTTCGTGACCTATACGACGACGGCTATATTATCACCTTGACCGACGTCGTTATTACGGTTAAATGTTTGAGGAGAAAAGTCGGAATTTTTTCTAGGATATTCCCGACGTCCTGTCTGTCGGTATACAGATATATTCGGTGGCGCCGAAGTAGTTCAGAAATACTCGGCGAACGAGATAAAATAATTTGATGCACCACACACCGTTAAAAAACTTCAAACAGACCCGTGGGGCGCAAAGCACCCTCACCCCCTCCACATCAAATTGTAAATCAGACATATCTTTTTTTAAAGACAATAGTAAATAAATAGTTTGAAAACAATAAAATAACATTTTGAGATTACAGTATATCATATATTATTATATCGTAAAGTACGGTATTGCAGTAAATCTAAAATTTATATATATTTAATGCATGATGTGACAGGAATAACGTTCCTGCGCGAAGTACGAAATACGGACGCCGTGCAGTTCGCAGACCGTGGAAAAGTTTTAGATTATAATACAATATCGCTGATCGCACGTTAATTCTCTCGTTGCCTTCCCGAGCGTTATATCTACGATCAAACTCGCTTCAAGTGAAACAATATTTTAGTGCGACGTATAATCGTACGATATTTTGGAAATCGTGAGCGTTGCTCTCATAAGTGTCGCATTATAACGCTTATTTTTTTTTTTTTGTAAAAGTGTAATCAAAACGCGTACAAAATGATATATGTGAGTATTATTATATCTGAGAATAAGAACGGCATAATATCGTGGTAATTGATTTTTAATACCGTAGTCCAACACGTGTCGACATCTGCTTCTCCGATATTGCGCCGTATGTGATGACCCCATAACACGCGTATTATATTAATAGTTATTGTCATCTTTTAAAACGGTTTTCATCTCCGTTCGTCTTGATTCGTGATGCAGAGTAAAAGTTTTGACGCGTGTTTCAAACGATGCACATGTTATCATATTGACTGCGCTCGAGATCTTGATAAAAAAGTATAAGTTTCAATCGAAAATATGCTAATATATGATATCTACTAAAGGGAATAATCAAATTCCGCGCGGGCGTGGGAGGGCGAATAGAGCTTAAGCAAACGATTAACCATAATTTAAAGAATTTTGGGGATGTACACCTCCCACCGCCGTTTTAATGCTTAACACGTTTAATGGTATTGTATTTGTATTCCTTTATGTATTACCCCAAACAAGTTCTGTATTATAACTTGTATTGATACACGAATTAACCAACAAACGCTGAATGTAACGTTGGTCTGGTCGCGTTCGACTAACCATTCACTAATCACTTTAAAAAAAGAGAGAGATTGAATTATATTTTAATTTTAAAATAAAATATAATAATACATTAGTACTTACTGCTTACACAGCTTTTTTCTGTAAGTTTAAATCTTGACATTGATATTTATATTTATAACACCATTTTATTTTATTACACAATACATAAAGCCGATTTAAATACATTTATCTTGGCATGTACTATATGAAGTCTATAATAGAATAATAATAATAGTTGTAAAAGAAAAAAAATGAAAATCGCCTACTTTTAAAATCTGTTACTGTATTATAAATATTTTTTAAATATTACAAAATAATTGATTAATTCGGATAAATCAATTGTGTTTTTGTTCTAAACAGTTTAAAAAATATTTTAACAGTCCTTAAATTATTTGTGATCTTCCTATAACCACGGTTATAAATATTTATCCAAAATATTTCATTTAAAACGCTTTTCAACCCTGACTGCATGTTTGCAGTACCTATTTCGTGCAGCGTTCTGAGCAAAATCCGAGAAAAGAGCGTGAGGCGTTACAACGATCGGTTTTCAACCGACCGATCCGGTCGGCGATTTCTCATGAGCGCAAGGAAAATTGATTTATATATATATATACGTTAAAATCTTCAAAAAACGTGGAAGTAACTCGATATCAAGGTGGAACGATTTAAACGGCGGCGGTTAGGCGGTGAATTCTGTGAATTCACCATTCAACGACTGCTGCAGCTCTTCCGATGCGAATGCGATTTATCACTGCTTATTATAAAAGCACGCAGGATTTACCACGGTCCTTATTCGTAATCGGCTGGGACGCCAATCGAAGCGGGACGTTATTTTAATGTCCGCAGCGGGCCGCTGTTGCGATATCATTATTACATTGTCGTCCGGATTTCGGTTTAGTTTCAATCTGCGTATACAGACGCATTGTGATAGTATACCTACGCGTATTATTATCGGATCATTGTGCGGTACGTTCTAACGAATATTCCTGCGATCGACGTAAATACTGTACGTTTTTATGGCGTTGTATCTGTGTGGGGACTTTTAGCGTTACGCCGCCATCAATATTGTAATGCATAATAATTATAATACTTCGATTCAACACATTACATTATTTATGTTCCAATAATGTTCAGCGAACGACAATTATACATTTTATGTTATAATAAATGATCGTCAAGCGCGCGCGTTTTTGTATTTCGCTATAAAATATTATTATTAATGTTATACGCCGTCGTCAGTATATAATATTGGCAAATGAAGAGCATAGCGTTTTCACGTGGAAATCTATACACGCGTATATTATAATAATTTGATCGCGGACCGGTCGGCTATAGTTGCTATTAATTAATGTATATTGCATTGTAGGTGCGAGTGTATACGGGATGCAAATCGCCGGGAGTACAGTGTAGTGTACACGCCACAGCACATCATCGTCATCATATAAATATGGACCTATGAACTCGGACGGCCAATCCATTATTATGTACACTGTTATCGCAAAAATACTCGGTCGTATGTCATATATTATTATAACGATATGTATTTAGTGGATATTCGCATTGACCATAAGTATATACGGTCGAGTAACCGCAATAATTTATTGTGTTCGTTTGTAAATGTGCGTGTCTGCGCGACGGAGAACCCTAGACGATGTAAGTGTAAAATTATTAATTTTCGTCCGAACAAAGCAGCGCTTATGGTCCGGAAAAACAACGCCGGCGAAACAATGGCGCATATTATTACCAACGCGTTCCCGTGTTCTTGCAGTGCATTTGCGACGGACTTTTCAAACGCACGACACTATATGGACTACGACCAATGCGATATAATATTGTACATAATATTATATAATAATATACATTATTACTGAGTTACAGTGCAGTGGCGTGCCGACGAAGGGTTCTTCGAGACACACTTTTATTTACCTCGAGTCTAAAACGGACGGGCGTGGTGTGATAAATGTTAAAAACATGCGTAATAAAATATAACAACGTTGTTTTTTAGCTGTAAAATAAAATATATATTCATAGGCTCATAGGACATAAAAATCCATATCTTGGCCAGTGGGTCTTTAATTCTGTGTCTTGGCCCGCGCGCTTAGGAATTATCGTTCGGCATTGTTACATTTATAGACATGGACTATACCTATGTACATCTGTACGTATATAGGTAGTATACCTGCTATATTGCTATCGAGTTTTTCCTCGTGTAATATTATGCATCGCTGCAGCTGCATGCGCAGAGACTATACGCGGGCATTGTGGTAATAATCGTACGAATATTAACATTATCATCGTCATCGTCGTCGTCATCATCGTCATCATTATCATCGTCATTATATTATATTTCGGCGGTCGTGCTGCAGCGTCCGGCGGACGCGCGTGAAGAGATTTCCACGGGCGGCGCGCACACACTTTCGAAAACGCATTCGTCGGTGGCGGCGGCTGCGGCGGCGGGGCGGTGTAGGCCGCTGCCGCGTGCGTTGCCTTCAGGAAATATTTGGAGGTCGACGACCCCGGCGCGATAAAACGAGCTCCGCGTGCGTCGCCGTCGGAACGCGATGCAACTATAATAATACAGGCCGCCGCACAGTAGCTGTCTCGGTGGAAAGAGGCGAAATAACTCGGTTGTGCGGCGGGTGAGTAGTGTTCGAGTGGCGTTGGGGTGGTAGGGGGAGAGGAGGTTGTCGAATTTTTTTATTTTTCGATTACTCTTTACGGATCAGGTGGGACGGTTGACGCGGGGAGGGGGCGCGGTAAATCATAAAGGTATATAATTTGACGCATCTATATATATATATATTTATAATAGTGCAGTGTACTCGCATAGAAACGCGAAGAACGTACTTACAACTGAATTGCACTCTCGTTGTATAATGCCGTGTTATTGGTATATTCTGTACAATGTCATATTCTAATAACCTAACCTCTATACCAATCGCGAGAATATAATATAGGTAATGCTATTATAATATTATTTATTGGTCCCTAGAAAACATTGCATAAAATAAGCTACTCAAAAGTTCGAAACTATATAATACATTAAGCAATACCTTTAAAAAAGAAAGAAAAAAAATAACGTTACTTAATATTTAAAATACTAATATTATATATGATTCTAACTACCAAAAAATATTAAAAGACGTTTATATTATTAAAAATTGTAAGAACATAAAGAATTTAAAGCCATTAGCCAATCAAATTTTATAAAACTAAATATATTAACCAATTAATGTGCTAAAATATTTCCCAGCACCTAATTATCATTATTATAACCAATATATTATATTGTTTTTAATATAATCGAATGTGTCTCGTCGTTGTACATTAAAATATTATAAGTAGAGACATATATCAGCCACTCCATTACTGCAGCACTTGCATGTCTCGTTACGCCTATTAACATAATATATATTTTAACGTGAAGGTTATTATATATATTATTTCGTTTACACGTCACGACGTTATGAATAAACATATATATATATATATATGTATAATAATATTTTTTACCCAAAGCGCTTGCAGTAGTGCAATGTGAATCATAGTAAACGCGTCCTGGGCGAAAAAAATACGCATAAAAACAGGTTTCTCGCAACAGTTGGGACAGGTTTTTATGAACAAAAAAATTTAAATTTTATCGTCCAATTGTGAAAACGTCACGAATCTAATCGGCGCTGATGTGACGTGTGAATGACGAGAATATTTATAGGCAAAGAAAAAATAGCTAGTACCTATTATATTTAATAGATCCTATATAAAGATCAACTTAAGATGAAAATGGTAAGAAAAAAAATCAAATCGATATAGTGTGTTTCACCAAACACGCGCACATTCATATTTGTTCCTTTAATAGTATATATACTTATTCAAATTCTCGTTTTTGAAATTGTTAAGTATATTTTATGAATTCATTTTCAAATATTTAGATTTTTTATACTATTTAAGAAGTGGCATGTAACAATGTAAACTTCTATTTTTTCAAATAAGAGCCAAATCAATTCTGTTTTACTATATCTGCTTAATGATTAACAGGAAAATAGGTTGCTTCTCATTTAAAAATAAGAAGTTTTATATACGACACTGATTAAGTGATACAAAAATATGAATATTTAAAAATTGTATCCTTAAATAATATTTATTATTAAAGGAAAAAAATATGAGTGAGACTGTTTGATGAATCACCCAGTATTGCTAGTATTGGGTATATAATAATATATAATATATTATGTGAACATAATATATGACAGAGATGAAGTATTTACTAGTTTATAAGTTTAATTTATTTTTTATTTCACATCATATAATATTTTTTTACAAAATACTTGTAAAAAATAAAAATAAATATAGACACCTACGGAATTGTATCATATATAATAGTACTGCTGTTTGCTGCCGAAAAGTATAGATAAATAAATAATATCACTACACAGCATGTATATAAAATACAGTTATTTATACTATGCCAATCGTTTATTATTACACAGGAATTCGATTGTTTCCCTATCAGCTATCGATGCAAAATGGTTTGTTTTGAAACTTTTCTAATCGTCACTGTGACGCGTGCATAAATAGGTTAATGTATGTAAAATATTAAAATAACTATGCACACAGAATGTACTTGGTTTTTAATCAACTGTTATTAAAAACCGGAGCTGTACCTTTCTATGACATTAAACCGTTATACACACATATATTGAAATCATAATTATTGAGGTATGCTAAACCTATTATTTATAGCTGTACAAAATTGTGTGCATTTAAAAATGCAAAAATCATATTTGAATATAATAATATACATAATATATTATGAATGTTTATATTTATATATTTTTTGTATAAGCACCTGTACTAATAAAATAACTTGTAATAATGTACCTGATAAGGAAGACGAAAATTAAAATACGAACAATAAAGTTATATTCAACAGATCATTTTCGGTTGGTATATTTCTATTGCGTCCTGCATTGAAAAACCCTGTTTCATTGGTACATATTATAACTATTTTAGACTCATAATTTTCCGTGTACAGAGACTTATTTTGCAATAAGTTTGATCACTTTGATGTCTTCAATATTACATTTTATTCAGGAATGTAATAACAACAGCACGTCTCTGCAACAATAATAATAAACGTTAGCTGCAGGAACGGCTTTCGACGTAATTATCTATAAAATTACTTTTGGCTTTGGGAACCCTTAAGTCACGAAGAAGATTACTCGAACGTAATAATTACAAGACGGATAATTTTTTTCTTCAACTTTTACCAAGGAATACTTCAATGATTCGTTAATTAAAAAAAAAATCTCAAAAATGTTTTTATACGAATATTATGACTTACAAGGTTATACACTGGCTATAACTTATAGGCTATAAGCCTATTATGGTATATGGATGTATATACGCACATATACAACTATCGGGGTATATACTTAGTACTTAAGATATTTTAGTTTCAATTCTTGTATAACAGTCGTGAAATATAAATTAGAAAACACGATATTATATATGTATATATATACTTACTAAAATATTCTCTCATGACTGAAATCATTCTAGTTGCGATGGCCCTACAGTGGTTTATTTTTCCAACAATGCCTTCATGGTCTGTCGAACAAGTTGAAAAATAACTGTACACGGCCGGTACATGGTTTTCACATATAGGTAGGTACACGGAGTAGATTTTTTACACGGGAACAAAGGAACGAAATTCACGTGAATAATAAAAACACACAAAGCTATATATTATAATTGAATAGAAAATTACTGAAATATAAATACGATTTCTCAATTATGTATGGTTTTTAAAAGAGGAAAAAAATAAATAGACTGACTTATTTTGATTATATCTAATTTATACCAATAAAATATGTATTTATATTTAGTTGAAAACATTTATCAGTTTGTAATATTATTCTTCTAACAGCTTTATGCTTTCATAATTACATAAATTTAAAACCGTATATCATATAATATATTATATCAATAATGCGTTTTCCATCACTAATGTTTTTTTCTTATAATATTATATTTGATATACACATGTATACTTTTTATAACTGTTAAAGCATTTTAATATATATGTTGTAAACAAAATTATGCACTTTGATAAAAACCAAATGATGATAAAAAAAACATTTTATTAAAAAAGACAGTCGGATGTTTGCATACGCCTATATTTAATAATAAAAAATACATGGCATGTAGCAATTTTTTGCGTTTAACGTCAAAATAATAGATAATATAACGTCCGCGCAATTTTGCATATTGCAGTAGAAAATATTATAATATTATGTCGGATAAGATTAAACATAAAACATTTGTTCAGACTTTCAGTGACCAGAGACCGGACACACAGTGACTATATAAACGCGCACATAAAACCTATTATTAAAATATATTATTATGATATATTATCAACGTGCATCACGTAAAACGTATATTATAATATTCATACTTTTATCGGAGTTTCGGTCGTCTAAATTTGCATAAATATGGAAATTCGTGACGGACGTACATCTGTCATTCGTTGTCACGATCGTTTTTTTTTTTATTATTCGTCCCCTTTTCGCTTATCTTGAAATAAAAATATTAAGCTACATTTAGAATAATTTAAACAATATATACGATGTACACATGCCTAAAGCTTTTCGCGCACGATCTACCGTAAGAAATAATATATCGGACCCGTATATTCAGTTTTGATTTTTGTCATCCACATTATTTAAATTTATTTTATAACAACAATAGCAGCGGCCAGCAGGAGCAGCCACTGTCGCACCGTGTACACGTTTGTGTGAGTGGTGCAAACCGCGTACGACATAAGCTATTCATTTTATAATACCAATTATAATTGATACAGGCAAGTTTAAAAAAAAATTTACTGGTCATACATTTTCATCTGTTAGTTTACTAATTTACTGGAACATATATATATGTATAGCCACATCATAGTATTGCAAATAATATATTTTTATTATACATATTATAATATTATTGTCTTATCGGGCATGGCACATTAGACGAACGACATAATATAATTTACTGACTAACTGACTACCGAGTACAGACAAAGGTACAGTGTCTCACAATGTGTGCATCTTCGTACACGTGTCAGTCCACTCATAATATTATACTCATATATTCCTCTATCCGGTTCCTGTGTATAATAACCGTCGCAGCAGTTCTCCAGTACCGTAATCATTATTTTGAATCTTATTTCAAAAAATATTAATGGAAGAAAAATTACCAATGGAGACGAACACGGTATTGAAATACTAACCATACAGCAGTATAATATATCGTTTTCTATTTGAGAATATTTTACACGTCAGAAAGTTCAATTTAAACGCAATAATATAATGATAGTCCATGCTTAATGTACCTATACATATTATTATCAGTTGTTAATTGATAAACTTAAATATTGACGATTGGCATAATTGTAATTATAATATTTACTAATGAGCACAAAATAATGATTTTTACGAACGTTTCCTATAATAATTTCATCATAAAACACTTTTGTAGTTGAATTTTTATGACGAGTTATCTTCGTTTTAAAATGTAATTTAAAATGAAATATTATTCTACATACTAGTTTAAGACATTGTTTACGGTATATAATGTATATATTTATAGAATATAGACGATACCTGACAATATTTACAAGTCAATGTCCAAAATTCTATACTCGGACTTGAATATCAAATGGAAAAAAAGTATGTTAATAAAGATAAACAATACGTCTTGTGGTCTGTATATTATTATTGCCGGGTATAAGTTCATATCTATGCATAATATACAGTTTAATCAATATATTATATCTATATAATGGGCATAGATTAAAACTCTTCTTCTCGGTAATGTACTCGTATTTGTTTTCGCTATGGGTGAATAATAGTTTACACTTTATATACTCAAATACAAACTATTTGGAATGTATTTACAATAATGGCTTAATAACTAATCAAGTCTATTATAGATTATATGTTATAATAGTTTTTAGATTTAAATAAACGCGCTTCCGGTCACACTATTTTTAATTATGAATGATACAGGTCTAATATTTATTTTGTTACTTCAACAACGCAGTACTTTGTTACCACACATAGTCTTTTATTCAAACTTCTAAAATAATAATATTTTTTTAATAGCATACAAGTAATCATTTGGCGGTTCTGACCCTACCTATGTGTACAATTTGTATTCTACCTATACTTGTATATTATATTATACTATACTATCTAGTGGAATTTGAACTATATAACTTTTAGGTAGCGTATTCGCAGTAATCGGAATTGGTGGTATGAAAATGTAGGTATTATAAAGGAATAGTATTCATGATATTTTTGCCAACGTAAATGATTTAAAACAATTATGCCAGATACTGTGTTATGAAATCTAACCTTTATATAACATATATTATATACAGCATACATTTAAAAATATCAACGTTAAATAGTTATTTGATAATAATTTGTAATCAAAAAAGTAGATAAAAAATAGTTTATTCTTAAAATGTGCAGGTATACCAATATTATACATATTGAAAATCATAACTCAAATAATATTAGTAATATGATGATAACTACGTACATAACATATAACTGTATAAGGCCAAGTTTCATAGTATAACAAATATTTAAAATGTTTGCACACATTTATTTAATTTGTTATTTGTATAAAACACACGTTGGAACACTTGTAAAATAGCTAAAATCGTACCAAATAATCAGTTTCAAACACAAATTGGTTGATTAAAAAATTGATATTTTCACGTGTCAGTCATTGTTTTCTTTTGTTTAAACAACATTATACATATCATTTTACAAGACATAATTTTTGTGCGATATGAATAAATATTATGAAATTAAACAACGAATATAGTATATATATTATACTCAATAGTTAATTCTTAATTCGCAAACGTTTAATTTCTTAATCATTGTATAGTAATAAATAATTGTGTCATCCCTTTTTTATAGATAGGTGAATTTTAAATAAAGGAGTGTTCTTGTCAGAATTTATTATAAGGCAGTTTCTTAAAATTCTTCAATTGCATGCTGGTGCTGTAAAAACTAGGTTAAACCTACGTAAAAAAAACGTATTTTTTTAGTTTTAAACGTTTGTATATTCTTCTACTAAACATTCTACAGGTCGCGTTGAACTCGGGTTCATAATTCCATTGAAAATAGCGATAAAAAAAAAAAATCTCTAATAAATCGATAGTTTCAAATGTACAAAAGACTTATGACAGCGTTGGCAAATGAAATATCTTAAAATATTGTAGTTGAACGCTGCAACCTGTAGAATGTCGTCATCAATTATTTCTGCGGGAAGTATACACATAATAAAAACCATTCATACAATTATGTCGGTTGTGCAGCAGCGGGGGACCTGCGTTATTCTCCTGCCGCAGTGAAGTGAAGTGAAAAGTCGCGTCTGAGCGATAGTTCGGTTTACGTTTACATATTGGCGTGTACACGATGCATTGCAGCTTAGAAAATGGTACCCCCAAAAATCTCGTATCTACAATTGCGTTCGATCGCTGAAACGGTATTGCATATATACATTGCCCGCGTATACCAGGCGTTATAAAATAGTATTGTACACGCGATGTATATTTTCACGTTATATCGTCGGTAGCAGCCGCGTTTCGTCGGTGACAAACGGGCGCGGAAAACCGAAAAGCTACGCATTTGCAATTTTTTTTTAGGGGCTCCGGCGTGACGCGTTAGGTTTAATATATTTTACCTCCTTTTTACCTGTTGGTGCGGCGGGTGTACGAGTGACTGACGTCACGCCGCGCAGAGTCGAGCACTCGACCGGGTCCTCCTCGTCCCCCCCCCCGGCCGGCGCGCGAATTATTATTACTACGGTCCGCACACACAGCTCTTTTGTGTTACGCGCGACGGCGCACACGCAACGCGTGCGTATAATAATAATAATAATAATATTATATACACATTTTCGATGCCACTCTCCGTCCATCGTGATGATTGCGTACACTACGCCGCGTTCTCTGTTCGCGCACACGCAGGCTCGCTCTTTCTATATAAACCCGAACGCTGCGCACGGTTTCCTATTTTATTTTTTTTCTATTCTTTCTTCTCCTCCCCGGCGTTTCTTTCGTACACAATAACACGCATTGTACATGACGTTGTAGGTATATAAGTAGTTGGACATCGGCGCGTTATGCCCTTCCATTCTTCCGCGGCCGCCGCCGATGTGTGTTTTCTGGTCATCGGTCTCGCGGCGGCGGTCTCACGCGCGCCACAACTGCGCCGCATCACGAACCCGCGTATAGAATATAGTGTGTTGTGTGTTCATATTTTTATACATATATATATATACACGACTACGATTCAGTGGCGAAAGAAAGAGTGTATATATGTATATATATATATATATATATATATATATATATATAGAGAGAGAGAGAGAGAGAGAGAGAGAGAGTGGGAGAGGGATAGATGGATAGACGAGCGAGAGAGATAGATAACATCATACACACATAATATTTATCTATATAATCCCGCGCGGAGAGGAAGGAAAGAAAGAAGGAAAATACCACACAATAATAATATGATATATATATATATATATATACTAGTGGCGGCGGCGCGGGAGAATAGTGAAAGGACGTTGTCCGGTCATAGACCTCTCTCGGCTCTCTCTGTATATATACACCACAGCCGCCGCACGCACGCGGTATGTATAATCGGTTCGGGATGTGTTGTATTATATAGTATATACGCACGCACATTACAAAATACACACACACACATATATATACACATATATTATATATATGTGGGAGTCTATGTTTGTGTGTGTGTATGTGTATTGTATATAATGTAATACGCACGCAGAGAACGAACCTTGGCGGTCGCCGGTTGTGGTGGTTGTCGGCGATGAGAGGGATAGTGAGGGGGTTGCGCGCAGGCCGTTGCGCCGGACGAAATTAATGTGCACGCCGATATAATATCGCATTGGGTTCAATATAATACAATAATATTATGTTGTCGTGGATTTAAAATTTTTTTTTATATAGGTATTATTATTATTGTTATCATCATTGTTTCGTCTACGTACACTCTGCGCACGGATAAATATAAATCGCGCGTATTGTGATGACGCCCGCCACGCCGATCATCTCTATAAAACACGCGGTTTAAATCCATGCTGTAACAAGTTTTAGTACCGATGTAATGAATTTATAATATATCAGAGCTTAGTCACTCAAAATTGTCGAACGGACAGATTTTATACATAACTAAAAGTCTCATTGGCCGGATTTTCCTTTAATAATTAGTAACTTTTTTACCAAAAAACAATTCTACTCTCTTAACACACGCGTCATTGAGTTCACTCGATAGTTGTTGTACATTTTTCGATCACACATTCAACATTTTGCAAAGTATGATTCAAAATGATTTATGTTTGATGTTAACTTAGAAACTATTATTGCTTGGGTACTTGTATTTTTACTGCTTATGCAAATTAATTTAATAACTTAATAACACTCTAAATTATAACTAAATTGGATACGAGGTTATATAGTGCAGCGTAATACTATAGAGTATAGACTGTGACAAATCTTATCTATTTATAAGTGATTTATATATCATATTGTCGATAAAGTATCGTCGTCCGTGTGGAGCCAGTACCAATAAAATTGACAATGTAATTATACCTACTGATAATCTGTCGTCTAATAAATTCAAAGAGTTATAGTCGTTTGGAAGGAGTTTTACGCCTACTGCCCCTCCCCCCATATATCCCTGTAGGCTATTATACATAATTTTACAACGCTTATACGTATATACGTATATACATATACGAAATGCTTATTGTAAATAAATATACACATATTTGAACATTTCAATTTCCCGCATGATGCACACCGTCTCAATGTGTTATGCGATTTTCACTACATCCATATTTTAGTAAAATCATTGTCGGCACATGAATACCGGCAATGCCATAGTTTATTGCCCTCCCTCGGCTCCCTCCCCTACGGCCCTACGACTTGGTATAGTTATTTCCATTTGATGCGACAACTTTATATCGAGTATGTATTGTTTGCACAGATTACGTAATCGGACAATGGTTTTTGGTTCCTGGTTGAGATTTCGTGATAAAATCTAAAACAACGTGGGTAATACAAATTATAATATAAATACATAAATAAGTAAATAAATATACTATCTTTTATTATTACGTCGCCATAAATGCGTTTTTCTGTAATTCCGTTTTAGGTTATGGATATGATGACTATATACGAATAGGTACGTGTATAAAATTGTAAAACGTTTGAAATTAAAATTGTGAATTGCATAAAACGTTTCGTATTATTAGTATTTGATTTTTAATCATCACGTCGTGCACCTTACTGCGGTAATATAATGTAATAACATGATTCGATACTACTCGAAAGCTAAATGTATACGTTTTTCTCAATATCGGTACGACGAATGTGGTAAAAAAACTTGAAATTTGAATATTGTGACGACAAGGAACGAATGAAAGCTTTATAAGCTATAGCAGATAGTTATTTCGAATTTAAATGTGACACTGTTATGCAATATTAAATCTAAATAATAAACAGAAACCATTCGATGTCTACATATACTGTTGTATTGCTGCAGGAAGCGGAAGGATAATATAGCGTCATATTATATTTATATGCGCAGAGTACAGTGTTGTGTTATTGATGTTGCACAACGAATTTTTCACTGTACATAATATATTATACATAGTTATATGGTTATTAATTATTGATATATTTCGTATCGTATGTATACCATTTGTATCAGCTCTCCGCAGTATAATCACTCAATTGTCATAGGTTATACATCTACGCAATAGTTTACAATTCCGATCATTGAAAAACTCATATTATAATAGTTTACGGGTTATCTTTTCGATTTATCTCAACACATTCGGTCGTATATGTGTGTCGATAAACTTATCTACCACTTATTATTTATTTATTATTTTTGTCATAGATAAAACGGATGTATGTGTGTCATTTATCACATTATGAAATAGCTTTATAGTTAAAAAATATACTGTTTTATTTCGTTCACCGATGAAACTCAATAAAAGCACCGTTTTTCTATACAAATTAAAATGTATGATATGTCTTGTATACGTCTTCGCATAGAATAACCTGAATAATCATATATTATAAATAGTGTTCAAAATTGTTTTCGTCTGATTATGAATTGTATTTAATCGTACATATAGTAGCTTAAAGACACCTAAAACTTTCTATCTTATGCGATTTACGTGTCAATTATTATATTGTTAACGGATATAATACATTATTATTTTTAACTAAATGCAATAAGTATATGGGTATGTGTGACGAAGTCTTTCGTTGATTTAATACGACTTAAGACGAGGCTTATAAAATATTAATTCGATTATTATACAAGACGATTCGTTAAAATATCTTGATGATAGCACTTTTTGGAGCATCAATTAATATATAATTTCTACTAATTATTGATTAATGTATATAATAATTCGTATCATATACAAGACGCAATCTGAAAAACACTATATAGTATGTTCGTTTTAATTAAGCAAATTCAGTTAAACGAATTTTGACTATTTCCTTTCATATAAAATTTGTTTCGCGTGAATAATAATATACAATATATTGTATACAGCTAATTTAAAGTGAATTCATTTGCTGCGGGGGGCATCCCAATACTATCTGTAAAATCAGTATATGATCAAATATTAGGGTTGATTATGAATAGGAATGCATTGAATACTAAATAGTATTAATTAATTTTTGAATCTGATCTGCATACTATATTGTGCTTATTAAAAAGTATATACAAACTATCAATATATTTCTAAAACAAAAAACAATGAAAACCAAATGTACAGAAATAAATATCTAGTTTGAAAATTATTATCTACAATAAAAAATCACGATACAAACAATTATTAAGTCAACCTTAAAATCATTTATTTGACGTAAATTTGTTTCCGCAAGATAACACTGAGATAGTTTTATATAATGTATAATATTATTGCTATTTTTACTGTATTATTTTTAATCGCTAATCTGACAAAATTATTTTGATGATTTTACTATAAACAGTCTCCCGGATAATTTAAAACTTGACTCCCTTTCAACGTATCACAAAATAGTTTGTATGTCCTTCTTATATACAAATTATTAAATAATAGTATACCTTACTTTCCATTACTTGGATGTCCATCTCTCCAAGTACCCGGGTACTACTCCGATCATTATGTATTTATGACTAAAATTGCATGTAAAAAACAACAAAATATTATTATAGCCAATCTACACCACTCTGACAACTCTTTATTGAAGTTAATTTGTCTAACTTTGATTTGTTATTTAATATTCTACCCGACCTAAAGCATCTAATTATTTATTATAATTATTGATTTGTATTATGTTATTGATATATTATGTCTTATGACTTTATATTATTCATAACGTGTTATCATACTTTTGTTAACCAACTCATTATATCTGTACACGAGCCTTGCTGCCGTTAATTCAAATAAATAAATAAATTATATATACTATACCTATGCGATGATGCTGCATGATTGTGTTGCGTTGTTTATTTAATTTATCAAAAAACATAATGGCTAATTTCTACGAATGCGTGTTCGATTTATATCTAATATGTTTAACAAAGAAAAAAAACTCAATACATTAATATTACGTCTTAATGTTTATGCCGCCTTTTATGGTCCTTGTAATATTCTATACTTTGTCAATATTACCGGGGTGTCGTTTAAGTAATTTATCTTCAACATTTTTTGGGTTTTTTGGGTTTCGTCGACGTATTTTATTATTTGACCAAAGTACGAAACTATACAAAAACATATTTCACGCGCTTACGATATATTATCATCTTATTGTTATTTTTTCTTATTAAAACAATTTATATGTAAATTGATTGTGCAGTATCATCCCAAACAGTTATACCTATATCCCATTGTGGTATTGTAACTTACGTGCGTCTATATAATAACACGTGAAATAAAACAAATAGGTTAATGATTCTTTTGTACATTTTACGTTTAAAAAATTACGTCCTATGCATTCCAAAGCACTTCATTATAATAATTTATCGTAAGTGTGTAATTTTTCTTTCGAAAACATCATGAAATATTTACAAACACTTAAGCTTATTAGGTACAACATAATTTATACAATAACGTATAAAAGGTATCCCTAATAATACTATTAGTATACTTTGGTCTTTGGCCGTAATAATTACATATTTATATTATATTATAAAATTAATTTCAAGGCAGACCAAAACCGTTCCGTTTTATCTAATACCTATGACTCAATAAACTCTGACGTCCGCAGCCATAATCAAAATAACATTAATATTTTAGTAATACGCATATAATATTTCAATATAATATTACTGTGTTTATTAAAACCTTTATAGTTTATTTATTATTTTTGATTCGTCGACGTGTCGTGTCGACTCATTCTAGCTGCAACTATATGAATAATACCTCTACTATATTATAGCGTTTTAATAGTATACAATATTATACTATATGTACCACATGGTCATTGGTTCGATATCGCCGCACAAGAGTAAACTCATAGTCGCACTACATTTTCTTGGCGAATCATAATAATTGCATGTGTATAATTATATTATTGTGTACCTTCAGGCAACAGGTAAAATAAGCATATTTAAATTACCTAATATTTGTATCGTTCATTGAGTCATTAGCCATGCGTATGCTAATAATCTGATTGCGGTAATACCAAAACACATGTATAAATACATGAGCGTGTGTGTGTGTGTGTGTGTGTGTGTACTAAATGTTTGTTTACCTCTTACCTATACGACTTTGTACGAGAAAACTAATTGGTCTCGTCGTTTTATAATTTTTCGAGAATTTCTACAGTTCCGAGTATTGTATAATTATTAGTCATTACAAGAACTTACAGTGTTTGCCTTTCTCGATCCAATCGACTTCAAAAATTATCAAAACTATCATTCGTATACGATCTTTGAATGACATTTAAGAAATGTCATATTACATAATATTTAATATTATAATGCTTATACCTTAATACGTTTTGTAACTAAGTGTCCGATACTCAATGTTGAAAATACCTATAATATTCAATAGTAAAATTATGTGTCATTTGAAAACTGATGATATCAGTCATCATTGAACGGGAAAGTAATAAATCGAAAAAAATTGTGAAATATAGTACGATCATATCTTGCAAACATTAAATACAACTAGCTACCTATGTATATCGAAAAAGTTATAACGATTATGACTTATGTACAGGTGCATAGGTTAGGTTGAATAAAAAAAAAGTACTGGTGACGTTAGAAAACCGTTAGAAAACCAACGGTCGTAAAACTGTAGACATATACAATATAAAAAAAAAAACGAAAAAACGAGTTCCTGGTATTATACATTCTGACGTCTCGGTGATCATCAGCTATACCTCGTAGATACGTCGTGACGTGGGTCATTACGATAATAATATGCGTATCGCCGATACGTTTTTGAGTGGACATAACATGTAAGTACCATAACAATATAATATATAAACTATATACAGGTTGACGGTTGTATAGTGTATCGCCTTGTTTTTTCAGGTACGCGTATATTATTAAACATTATCACTCTCTTAATGAAACTTTAAAAATCAACCAAAATTATGACAGAAATGTATATATTTTGACATTAAAAATGTCTCCGTAGATTATATTTCTGTATTAATAATATTAAATACATTAAAAAGTATTATATTTTAATTATTATTATTAAATTAAATTTGTTACTTTAATCACGATTATCACTACTGTAAATATACTTGAAATTGGAAAACTTGTCTGTAAAATAAATGAATAAAAAAAAAAATCGACCACCTAAAATTTAAAAAAACGCAAACACTTCGCTTTTGAGCCATTTATCTCCTAAAAAAGACTTACAAAGTTACAAACGATTGTGCCAAAAAGAAGAGTGTGGTTTTCCAAATTTCACCATTTCGCACACATTTTCTCCTCCCAACCATGTTGAAACACTTAAGTACTTATAGCATTTAACCAGGCGGTGGTCCATGCAGCTATAAATGTGCAGCTGTAGCAGTCGTTATTACAATATTGTCAACGCGCCACCGACTGACGCGTATTGTATAATATACGAAATTTTTCATTATATTATTACTATAGTTTAATACTCTCTCGTATAGTACACTAATACACGATATTAACTATCTGTTATCGTGCCACACACAACGAAAACGGCCGCGCGACTAATAGCCATCATCATACAGAAAAAAACGTGTCATTGAAACATTTTTTGTTTCATTATATTTCATATTATTTCAAAACATAAAGACGACAAATGCCGACGGATACCTATCGACCTCGGGAAACGAGCTCGCCTTTTTCTGTTATGTCTTATTAATTTATATATTATTTTTTTTTCCGTACGTGGGCAATAGACTTATTTTATACGCGAGTCGTAAACGGGCCAGAGAGACCTAACGAGCAGTACGCACATAATATTATGTACATGAAATGTTTGTATATTACAACTGCCGGATACCCCCAAGGCCCCACATATATAAGTATATAAATAGGTATGTACTAATGTACTATATAATTTATTAATATGTATAGAACACTATTGGATACGAGTATGCGACCGACTGCCGAGATGACAATAAACCGTATAATATGTACAAAATCCACCAGTCACCATGTTATTACATATTATTGTTATATAATAGCCGATGTTCTGTTGATGTTAATAAAGGTTGGTTCTGACTGCTCGCACGATTCTGATGACATAATTAGTTGTGCAGGTCGATTTTTTTGTCAAACAACACTCAATTTTTCAAAATCTATTAATATGGTTTTGAAAATATTTTTTTCACATTATTTGTAGTCGAAATACAATTAATAAAAATTTTTATTTTTTAATATTTTCAATTACTTTTTATCGTTAATATTTTTAAAGTTTGAACTTCTTTTGGATAAAAACATACATTTTTAATTTAATATTCTGAAGCAGAAATAAAAGTCAAAACAGAATATGAAATTAAAAATGTATGTTGTCATTTAAAAAGTAAAAATCTTTAAAACAGTAAAATGAAAAAAAATATTAAAAATTAATTTCTTTTCCAAAAATATTAATATATATCAAGATCAAGAATATTGTTCGATAAAAGAATCAAGTAGTATAAACTTATACTAGACATGTATACATGCCCCGGTGATTGGGTGTTTAATGTGTTTAAACCTACTCACCGAATTTCTTTATAAAAACGAACGTTCGCATAGATATAGGAAAAGTTTATCTAACCAGGTTAGATCTTCATATAATGTTTAATACGATTTATTTATGGCAAACACTTTTATGATGATGTCCTAAAGATAAATTAACATTACTTTTCATTTTTTACTTATAAATTCCCAAAAATGTGTTTTCCGTTTAAGTGCACCTATAGGTATATACGTATAAAACGCTCATCATACCCGTATACACCTTTGAATTAGCCGTTTTCATATTTATTCGCTATACCTACCGTCGTACGGTCTTAATGTATTTACTATATAGGTTCTACAAGTACTACATACTAGCCGTGTTTATCTCCTTTAACGACGTGCCTATATTATTGTATCTACCAATAACGAAATGAAAATCGTCTCAGTTATCTACTCTCTTCTCTGAAACGCCTCAAAACGTATATGCGTGTATAACCGCATAATGAGTAATGACGTACGATATGACGTATTAATAATAAACTATAATAACATCTTCGCAGTACTCCTGAAATAATATGCGCGTTTAATCGTCTCGTCGCATTCACAAAATTAAATAGAAGATTCAGCCACTGAAATATTTAATTTTCTTGTATTCGACGGTAAATTTATTACAGCGCGCCAGCACTCCATAATAATATAATAATAAGTATATGCTGCAGTATAGTGCAATTATTATTTCAACATTCCGTCGAGGCGCTATAATCTCACAATACATTATAAACGCTGCAATCTTCAAAATACATTTCAAAACCTATTATACTATGCTTTTCTTTGTCGTTCTTTTTTGATTGATTGATTGATTGATATTTTTTTTTCTTTTTGGCCTTTAAAAGTGATAATTATATTATACTATATTATATTGGGTATTCATTATTGTACTACTTGTGCTATCGTCCTATATTTATATTATCTTCTTCTCGGTAGTTCCGTATCATTTTTCTTGCAAAATAATTATTTGTTTATTTTTGAACTAGGAGGTAGGTATGCAATAGTTTCTGCCGACGCTTTTATTTCACATTCTTTATCAGTAATATTATGTGTTTACGATGATGCTCCCTTTTCATATAAATGCTGCTATACCATTTTTCAAATTAAAATAAATGTTTTGGACTTGGAAAAATATGTGAATAAAAAAACACTAAAAAATATTTTCTGAGTTTAATATTTTTACAACTTATTACTACATCTTTTCTATTCGCGATTGTCAACATCACTTGGAATCGTTATAATAATAGCAACGTTATAGTCTGCGTGTATTCTATATTTGTATATTATAATTTATATAATTATCGAATATTATCGTAATTGAATGTACAGTACTACAGCTTATTTATGCCAAATTATGTATAGTGCGTTTTGATGCAATATCTGTGTATGTAAGTAAGATCGGATTGTTTTTCAAAACATTTTTTCAAAAAATAAACATTTATTTATTATTACTTTACCCATTTATAAATCGGTGGCGGATTAATCTTCTAGGCGACCTGAGGAGCGCTCAGTGTTTACAGCCCCACTTTTTTAATTCTATCCAAGAATCGTAGTTTAAATGACCTAACATCGAAGAGTAAAGGGTGATCAGGTATAGTCACCTCGGCAGTGAAAAATAGTAATGGTTTAATTTTTTTTTTTTTTTGGTTCAATTTTTTGAGAATAAAAATAAAATAACATAACAAATTTGCCACCCCCTACAAACTTCCGCCCTAGGCTCGAGCCTCACAAACCTAGTGGTTAATGCGCTACTGTATATAATACAACACAATAAATATAATGGCGTATTGATACTATATTATATTAATATAGACAATATGGAGTTCTGCCAAAAAATCTAATTTAAACTAAATCCTAAAATTCCAGCTAAAAACCCTTTGTCTAATCGACATGCCACATGCCATAAAATATATATCCATTCTGATTGCCATATGCGAATGGTTGGAGACATGGCCATCTGTCTATAGTATATATCAATTTTTATTTTTTTTTAAATTTATTTTTTGTAACCAATAACAACCTTATTTATATAAGAAAAAATTATTTGATTTTCGTGAGTCAAAACGTAATCGATGTGTATGGCCACTTTTTAGGAGTTGTAAAAAGAAGGAATAAAGGAAATTACCCGAGTTTTAAGAAGATACGCTCTTATATGGCTATTTGTATAATAGTGCAAAATTTGGTGCCAGTTGATTCAATATTTTTAAAATCTATATGAGTCTATCATCATCCGTATAGAAACATAAATCAATTTATATATGTGTATGTACTATAGTATATTTATAGAATGTGGTGTGTTTATAGAATATAATGTACCTGAACATTTTAAATAAAAATTAAAATAATATCTATTATTATGCATATTATGTATACATATATATATATATATGCTTCAGAACACGATATCATTTACATTATATTAACAATACGCCAATAGATAATTATTACGACATTTTGGTATTTCGTTTCGATTGATAATAATGTTATTGCGTATTGTGCGGAAAGATAATCATCTCTAGTTATTGATGATATGAAAATATAGAGTGATGATTATTAACTCATATTATTATTATTATTATTATTATTATTTTGTTTGTACAAACATAATAGGTTACCAATATCTCCAATAGTCTATTAGTTGGGACTGCTGCATTTCGTGTCGGTATATAACGTCTCAAAACATTAGTTGCAGTACACATTAAGTGTTACATGCAGTTTGCAGTACTCGTTAAAGTTAAGTACTCTAATAAGTTTATCGTTGTTTCACAAACGTTTAATAATATTTCGTGTACACATTTTTAGTTCTTTGTGTCGGAACCTGATGGCTGATTTTATGAACTAGTGAGTGTGTGCTAGTGCGTTCGAAAATTATTATTACCAGTTTTGCGTCGAGACACAATATAATTACCAACATACTTTGCAACCGAATGATCATATCAAAACATCAAAGAGACGCGACATAACAATTTGTCATACATACTGAATTCACAATAAAGGAGAAATTGTTTACGATTCATATCGTATATTTTTACGTTCTGCGATGAAATCGACCAAGACAAATGCAAATTCTAGTGATTGACCAATCCGAGCGAACGTGCTGTAATCGAAATTAAATCCTATATACACACGTTGAAGTTCATACGAATTATTTACGATTATGAACACTAAAAATTACCCTAAGAATCGGTTTCGAGGAAAATAACCTCAGTTTTAAACTTTTAACTGTATATAGTAAAGAAATTATTAACATAATGAACAAGAACAGAAATGTGGATTATTACATTGTGTAACATAAAAAAAAACAAAGACATTAATCCTAACTAAGATCTATTTTAGATTTCCTTATTTGTAAGCAAGATTCAAATTATTAATTTAATTTTTAAGGATGCACTTAAACCGTTTTGTTTTTTTAATTTAACGCGCCCGATCAAAATCATATCCATTATTTTTTAAAAAGAACATAATTTAATTTATTAAAAATTCTAAGATCTGTAAACAGAACTACAAAACTATATACATCGATAAAAAAATTACAAAAAAATAATAAAGAATATTATACTTACCTAAACAATAAATATATATTTTTTTCATTCTTTGGAAAATTCATTAGATTAAATTCATTTGAGTCGATGGTAAGAGAAGTTACTGTGAACATTTCAAAAATCGTCATTAAACGTCTAGCTGTGAAGTAGTATGTAAACTATTCACCTATAACTATACTATTATTTATTACTTTATTTAGTATTTATTTATAAGTTGTTGAGTTATTAGCTGTCGAAGGCCTCAAGTTCTCAAACTAAATAGTTTGTTCATTTAAAAGTATACCTATTGGTTATTGTACAATATATACTAAATTATCGTGTGTAAATTGTTACGTATGTATTTAAGTTGAATTATGTATACCTAATATATTATATATATAATATAATACATTGTATGTACGTTAGGTACTAACTCTTTTTCTATCGTTTTCCTGAAAAATGTTATTGCTTTTTCACAAACACATTTCACACAATACACATTATATTATTTATAGTAGAGGCCGTTTAGCCACCCATATAAGTAAAATAATAAACGACAATAAAACTACAAAATATTTAAATATATTGTTGTAGTACACTGCCTATATTATACTTCTAGCGCGTTTTTTCGGAAGAACGATTTTGATATCTACGTATAGATTATTGTATATATAGGTATATTAGGTATATTTCATGGTACATTCGATCAAGCGTAACAAACCAACTCTTTGTATTTAATTCGATTATAGAACTAGGAAAAAAAATAGAAATATCTCTCTCGCGTTTTATATTGTATAAAATATAACTCCTGCGTTATATTTTAATGTGCCACGTGTTATCTAAATTCAGGTGTAATAGTAAATTTACATATGGCAAGTATTTATGAAAATTTTTTTAAATCTTTTAATTTTATCAATCGATTAAAATATATGTATGCTATCTCATATCGTTTATCGTTTTCAATTTATTTTATTCAATAATAATTACAGCTAAACGCGTGGCTAATCAACCAAACACTCGACATTAAAATAATTCATTATAATATGATACGGACGAGGACAGAACTTTATAAAAATCTCAACGGCCAACATATACACACGCCAATGGATTACTAAAGAAATGTATATTATCGCTGAAGAATATTAGAGTATACGAAGTATATTATTATTTTATAATAAGTGTGTTGATAAAAATATGATAAGGTTTCTGACTTTTTGACATATTGATATGGAAAAAAATTAAAGTGATTAAATCGATGTCCTCAAATAATGTACAAAAAGTATTTAATAATGTGTTGCCTTTATCATTGAGTAATAATATAAATATAATAAAATTCCAACGTCCGTTTGAACGTTGGAATTTCATAATTTTAATTTATTGAAATATTATCATGATATAGGTAGGTAGAAAGTAGGTTCCTGTATTATATTCTCTACATTATTACTTAAATCACTTTAGATAATTGAATTACTTTAAATTTAATTTACCCACACGTTAAAACCATTAATGGCTTTGTGGAAAATCGCATTTAAAATATTAAAATATCATACCTAAATATTATAACTATAATTGAGAATTATCCATGCAAAATGTAATTACCTAATGAAAATAATGACTTTATATTAATATAATGATAATCGTATAAATGAAATGGTTTCACTAACGAGTAAATACCGTAATACACTTACACACCAATTACGAGCTAAACATACGGCGAAAACACTAAATAAATATTATACATTTGTTCAACAGAAGATATCAACAAATATTGTTTGATGGTATAAGAAAACGGAAATTGCCATACTATGGTTATCGTAATGCACTATTTGTATTATTAATTATTAATATACGTGACGTAATACTGCAGACGTATCTGTGACCAGCATCACTCCGGTCCAGCTGTAGGAACTATAAAATAACTATGAAATTGCCTGTGCGTCTTTATTATAAGTTTTCAGTGACTATTTCTGGCGTTGGTGTATATAGAATATAACAAAAATAACTGGAAGATATTTAATTTTATAACTTATTAACTAACCTTGAAATATATTATTTTATTCTTCTCAATTTATAATTTTTATATCTTATTTTAATACACGAATATCATTAATTATATATTTTAAAAAGACAGACACTTAAGGTTTTTGATACAAACAAATTAACTTAATAATTTGTTATAGCTATAGAGTAATAGAGTAATTACAGTAATATAGTATATAGTATATAGTATATAGTATATTATAGTAATTATTATATTTGTTAGATATTTTTGTTAAAAAACGCCCTTTTTAATATGTAAGTAAAGGATACAATATATTGGTATGACATGAATGCGAATTTATAAACAATATAGTTTGAGCTGAAACTTATACCTTCTCCGACTCTTCAATAATCGATATATTTAATACGTCATACTTCATAATATTTAATTATAGACCCGGCCTTTCATATTATACACGTTGGAAGTAGGAGATATTATTTATGATTCGTCGATAATGTGGTAAATCCACGTAAGTTGATTTTATAAAATTTTACAGATAAAGAAAAAAAACTTTATTAAAATATTTGAAATACGAGCTTTAGTGTTTTGTTTATTATTTTATATATTATTATAAAGAGATACTATTAAAAACTTTTTTTTTTGTAAAGTGTCGCTACTTTGTTAGTGAGTGATACAAAAATCTACAAATTACATGCAAAAATTAAAAACCAAAAAATTAGGCATGTTGTACAAAAAAAATATGTACGTCTCATCAATAGTAACACTAAACTCTCATCCACTTAGTGTAATCATAATTTTCAAGAAATAGATATCTATTTTATGAGCCAGGATCATATTGTGCAAGTGAAACTTGTGTTCATAAAATGGACATTATATATATTTGATATTTTATAAAATGGAAAATCTTACTTTATACTTTATTTAATATTTTTAATTAATAAGGTATATTATATAATTTTTCATAAAATTCTGGTTAATAACATGAATATACATGTTATTATGTATTTTATTATGAATGTTTTACGTATATATATATATTGAATTATTAGAGTAAAAAGTACTAATGAAAAAGTAAAAATTGAGTTTAAACAATTTTTTTAATTATTCCATGTATTTATTATTATTATCTATAATATGATAGTATTATTTGTATTATTTTATATTAGTAGTGTTATGATAGTTTCACTTAAAAGAAACTTTAAAACATAGATATACAATGTTTTGTTTCACACTTTTCTATTGCTATTCTCGTAATTTAGTATTTATGACCTATTGACATACGTAATTTGACAATCCTGTAGTAATGTCAAGTTCTTATGTAGAAATCCTTTATATTTTTTCAACTTTTTACGTGACAAAAAAAAATGTTCAATTACATACAGCCCATTAAAATAATATATCCATGTTAAAAAAAATTAAAACTTGTATTATATGATAAAACTCTCATCTTATTATTCAGATTTCACGAAAAATGATCCATATAAAAAGATAACTCAAAATATTATTCGTTTAATGAAAAATACGATTACACTAAGTGAATGTAATATAATATATTTCGTATATTATTATTATGGCTCTCAAGATAAAAAAAAATGTATGTATAAATATTATATATGATTACATAGATTGCGAATGACGGCATTGATCTGTGATAATGTAGCAAGACTGATGTTGCCCAATGGTCCGAATGATTTATACTTAGTTTTACTTATAATATTAGATATGGCTACTTGTAGTTGGTATACCACGGTGTTTGTGCGGAAACATGGTCGCGTTGCAAGTGAATCACGGTAAATGAGGCTGTAGATAGCGCACGCGCCTTAATTTTTCTCGTATAACACATTATTTATAATATTAATGACATAACGTCGTCATAGTATGTATTTTTATCGCTTTAAGACTATTTCCAGGTCAACAGCGAACGGCAGCAAATGTTCAGCCACGAAATTCGTGGGGACCGCACTTGCATGTAATTTGTATACAAACCTGCACGACCTGGACGTGTCCGTGGTGAAGACTGTTTAACTGAGAAACTACAATTAATTTTATAAAATTCTAGGCGAGAAGAACGCAAAAAGTTTCGATTTTCTTCAGTTTTCGTCTTAAAATTTGTATTATATTCCATTTTTTTTCGGCTAGTCCTGTACAAATTTTACTATTCATTACCCATAGAATTTTGCCATCATTGCGTGTCATGCACCTGTCGTTAGCAGTGCGATGTACTGCAGTTGTAGATTGCAGAATAGATGCTGTGTCCACGCGATGCTGCGCGAACCGGAAATCATCCACGTGCGTGCTATAGTGTTATGACAATGGATAATAACTCCATAAAACCACACATAACTATATTATAATAATTAATATCGTTATTCCGTCACTTGTAGACACGTGTCTCTCACAACTCCGTGATATGCCAAATATTATATAAATATTAAATACACTATGGAAGTCTAATCGGATTTCGCCTACGTGAATTGATGTCTCCGCACGAACTGTTATACATTCTATACATATACACACGCATGGTTTCTCATACTCAGTTTGTTTCCGAGCTAATATTTGTAGTCAGATTGGAGAATTCTCTTAGACTATAGACAATTAATTATTATTATATTATATTGTAATAATATTGTATAAATATTTGAACAAAATTCGCACTATCGCATCAATTTCCGTTAAACGTTCGAAATCAGCATTTCAAAAGTTATTGAATAGAACCTAACTGCAGAAGTGACCGCACAAATAGACACCCTGCAACATGATGTGTTACAAAACTATATTATTTTATATATCATTGTACAACGGCATACCTATTATAACGTGTGCATCAGTATGCAATACAATGCATTATGCACAATGCACATATTTATATTATATGTATTGTACGTACGTCTCTTTATATTATAAACGGGCTAAACGATGCAGTATTAATATCCGTAGCATATATTTAATTTTATGCTATGCGATGATGGCGGAAAGACTAACGTAAACACTTTTAGATTACCTCGCGTATATTATAATGATAAATATATTACTATTGCATGTATCAGTGACTAGTTTATGATTTTTTTTTTCTAAGCTTACTGCAGTTGGCCGTGTGTTTTACTGTTGTGTCTGCTGTGTAGCTTTAATATAATATCATAGTTATTTATAAACGCATCAGCCGGCACTTTTGATCGTCGTGCAGCGTACACCGATCAGCTTGACAACGGTCCAAAGTTTACTTTTAGGCTCAGCTGCATTTCGGCCGCCACAGCCTCCGACGGATTCGTGTGTAATAATAATAATTACAGTATAATTATACAACTCAGTATACTACGTTTCACAGCAAATGGGTCGAATCGACACGACACGCCTTCACAAAAATGTATATTATGTAGGTCGACCCTGTGACCCAGTTAATAATACGTGAAAAACCACTAGGTCGTCCGATTGGCACTGCGGCTATTGTACACACTCGCCAGACGACACCGGCGCTGAATACGTCTATACATTATTATGTGTACAATGGACGCAATGCCGCAACTAGCAGAGGTCCTGTGGGTGCATCGCGCCCCCAATGAGGCTTCATCATTTCACGAGAGGTCCCCCTCAACACTAAATTATATTAATATATATATATACAATTTGACCTGCGCCTAGACCCCCGAATCCCTGGTTGCGACACTGAGCGTACGGTCACGGAATTAGGTCAAAGATAATGTGACTTTTATTTAACTACAAAGAGGCGTACACGTGAAAATGTATATTTTAGTGTAACTAAAAACTAAAACTGTAATAATGTACTGGGTTGCAGTTACTTAGTTCGTTTTGTTATCTATTATTATAAAATGTTATGGTTTTGTTTTAAACTTTTGCACCAATGCTGTTGTGGTTCTGATAATAAATTACCACATTGCTGCTTGTTATACATAAAAATCTGAAACTAAATCATCAATTTAATCGTATGATTTACACAGTTTGAATTTTTTGAGCGATTTTTAACTAAATAACACCAATAAAATATAATATAATTATAAATAAGCATAGTATTTGCCATTATAATTTATTCTTGGCGTTTCAATGGTTATGATTGTAAAGCTATAGCACAATAAACACAATAAAAAGAAAATATTTTGTTGGTTTGAATCTATGTAAAAGAAAAAAATGTAACGAGATAATAAACCATATTATCAATATAATGGTGCTAACATCCCATTATCAACGCGCTTTTATTCACACAGGTTTAGACGAACGATTTTCTTGTAATATTCAAGAGTCGCTATAATTCAAATAAAGTACAACCCGATGAACGCTAAATCAACAAAATTATACATAGGTCAGTTTAGTCAGGTATCCTAACTTGAAAGGGACATATCCAAAGAGGAAATCTGTAAGAGATCGTTATTACAGAACGTTTATTAAACAAACATTTTTCTCGTAAATTTTGTTGGTTATGAAATCGCATTGTCAATTACTTACTGATAAATTTAAACAAAGAAAAATTGTATAATAAAAAATAAATATAATTTCTCCGAAGAATGAGAGAGTAAGTTTTTATATTTATAGGGAAGTTGGATCTGTTCGTCATTTCGTCGTAATAAATTATTGTTGATAATATTATACAAACATATACAAGCATATTACTATACATCTCGAATACAATGCAGACAAAATCAGAATAAACATCAATCAATATAGACAATGTCAGTTAAAGATGAAACTGTGAACAGCTAAATACACTTATAATCCAATTATCATCGTTATAATATATAATAACCTGTACTTTGTTAGTTCGTGTTATCAGAGAAACCCGCGCGCGTACGCTGTTAACTTTATTGCGGTTTTTCTAGTGATTGGCTTGTTTTTTTTATAAAGACTTACGAAAACTGCGCTGATTGTAAAACTAGACCAGTGAAACGAAAAATATGATGAACTTTCTATAGTAAACCGATTCGACGTACCTTTACAAGTGTTATATTATGCTTATGCATATACGAGACGCGTTTTTGTTGCATTGAGGTATAAGTACATTATTATATAGTTATTTAATTATTAACATAATGACGTGTTACATTTCTATATGCTTTATTTCGGGTTTTCGTAGATATAATAGATTTTCTTCACTAACGCCAATCTTATATGTATGTATATTTTATAGTGTAACGCGTTTCGCCTTTTATATGCCCTTTGAAGTGTTGCTGCTCATGCCATTTATTGTTTATGCGTCGTGTGTGCGTCGTGCGTGTGCATACGATTAAAACGAGTCCATAATATAATATAATATTAGTATAACGTGTGGTTTCGAATTAATAAACGGCGATGATAAATAATTATCGAAATCAATCATAATTCACAGCTTCAGTGTGTACAATAATATTATAATAATATGATTTATGCAATACAAATATCGATTGTCATAATATTATAATACGAATGATGTAGCGGTGGCACACCTAATATAATATTATTATAATATTTCATTGTTTGCACGGGCTAGGCGGGCTTAATTTAATAATTGAATTGTCACTCGTCAATCATCGTTTTTACATTTTTATCGTACGTGATCTTTCTCGTATGTGTTTTTCTGTAGAATTAAAAACATCAGACTTAAAACAAACTTGCTTTATGTAACGGGTACATTTAGTGATAACGATTGTAGTAGGTATATTATATTTAAGACAAATGGTTATACCTACTAAACTAATAAATTATAATACGTGCAATTATATTGATTATAATATTGAAAAATATTATGTAAATTTTTATTGCACATTGTAATATATAATTGTATTATTTCATAATCATTTATTACTTCACAACAACACCAAGTACGAATGAATTGTAAAATCGTCGTTTTTCCGCCTCCTTTAATTCGTGTGTACCTATACCTATAACGATTTCTACGGAAGGTATTATTTTTAAAATTAAAATGTTAATACGTATAGACATACATTAAGAACTGTACGTTAAATTTTACTGTGTTTTCAAAAATCCACTTAAGATGATTACACAGACGACGTCTGCAAGAAAAAACATTCCATAACTGTATGTATATGTATATCTATACAGTATACAGCTATACCAATATGAAAACTTGCCTTTACTCGAAATTACAAGATATAAAATTAAAAAATATCTTATATATTTTAAATTATGTTTAAATTTTCAATTTACGAATAAATCATTCATTTTTAAACGTTTATTTAGTTATATTTTATGAATAGCCATTATCTTCCTTCATAAATCTCAGTCTGGCTCTGGCATTATATATTTGAGTAATTTTCATTGTAAACATTTGTTTGTTTTAACCCAGTTCCCGTATAAAATATTGAAATTATCCATCGGACACGAAATTCAAAGCAAATAAAATCTGATAATTTAAAAACCCATTTTGACTGCATATATTAAACTTAACACGTACCTATGTATCGTATCGGCATCGCCCGTTTACGAACTTAACCTATTTCTAATTAAACCGTTTCTTGTTAAAAACAACCCAAAGTGACTTGGTAATATTTTACTGACAACAATAATTATAATACACGCATAATATTCCGAAAATTATACTCAAATGTCTATTAGTATATAAAGCTAAAATGGTACATAATATCGATACTGCGTTCTGTTGTTGGTTTGGTCTTATGCAGTTGTGCGCGTATAAAATTATTATTTTAACGAGTCATAAAAAGAAGTGATTCCTTGGTATATTATATACATACGTAAGCGATAATCCCAAGTTAGTTTGTTTTAACTCATCACGAAACGTTTTTGGACAAAATTAATAAAAAAAATTGTACTGATGATCAATTCTCGTGAGGAATTACATTCTGATAACATTTATCACAATAATATAATGCAGTTTATCTCGGGCCGTATACATTAATTATACATTTAAAATATTTATATTTGACGTCTTATCCATTAATTCAGGAGTCTCCAAACTAATACGTATTATATAATCACAGTCATAATTTTGTATTTCATAGTCATTTTATAGTATAGGACTCTTTATCGTAAAAAAAGTCTCAATAAAAATAAACAAAATAATTTGAGTGTCAATTTTAAGTCACTTTTCACTGCAGTTAGTGAGCCAGTAAAAACTTATCCCACAGACCGTAGTTTGGAGATACTTTTTATAACCCGTTAGAGGATTGGTACGAAGAAGTTTAGTTTAAAGTATATTATATTATTAGTATAAACATAGAATGATATTTTAAGCATGTTGAATGGCCAGTGTTCATCGGCCTCGTCTCATCTGTGTTCAAACTGAGTGTATGTTCAAATACTAAATTTAGAAATTTGTAAGTACCTACATATTTTGAAAAATATATTTTCAAATAGTTGCAACTATTATGGGCGTATAGCATTAAACAAAAGCTCTTCGGCAGTATATCATAAACTTTATTTTTAAAACGAGAACCTCGCTTTGTGAATCATTAAGATGATTTTTTTTTAAATGTTATTTTATTCAAAATTCAAATCGATCCATAAATCAAAACTCAAGTGATTATAAACACATAAAAATTAAAAAAAGAAATAATTTTTCAATCAGCTTGTAGAAAAAAAGAAGTTTTTAGAAAAACCCGTACTCAAGACGAGCATGCTCAAAAAAGTCGCTCTGTATAAATATTTAATACACATATCGGTGAATTGCATTTATCAGTGTTATTATGCGGAGACGATAATGTCGTGCGAGGACCGGTCGTTGCCGTTTAAAATACACGAATAATTGCATGACACTTGGATGAGGTCAAACCGTTCCAGGAAACCCGTTCTGTTTGCTCTTCGGGACTATCGTAAACGTTGACCTTCTGTCCGTCAAAAAATCTTTGTCGAAACGCTCCAATGCAGTACCAAAAACAAATTCAAATTATATTTTACGCACCACACGAATGCTGGGTATTATAATATTACGATGTATAAATAATATTATAATATACGTATGCAATCATATGAGTTATGGGTACTTATTACCATACTAAACATTTATAATCGATGCTATATTATCTACATCATAATTTATACTAGTGCAGTCTTTAAATGGTTATCGTCTGTAGTCTGTTAGTCTGTCACAATACTACACGTATTATACATAAGTATTCGTACAGAGTATCTACAGAAAAAAAAAATTCCAAGTAGAGGTGTATCCGTTTTGATTTTTGTTTCGGTTGTAAAACGGACGTCGAAAACTATACGCAGGTAGCATTAGGTAAACAAACCAAACAAGCGCATCGATGAAATAACCGATTTTAATCATTTAAAAAGTACATTTAAATCCTCTACAGGCTGACCGTTATCAGTGACGCTTACATTACAATAAAAAGTATGTATTGTTCAGATCGGATGATTATTGATCTGGAAAAAAAATATTATTTTTAAGAAATGAAATAATATTGTCATTTCCTATTGATGTATGGTTGATGTCTAATACCTGTTATATTATATTTTCCCAACTTCCGTTGTGGCGCTGGAACAAAAGATATGTATTTCAAACGCGCGCTATAATATAACACATGTGTGTGTGCGAGAGCTGCATCGGTATCCGGGACAGCGCGCGCACACTAATGATTACAATGAGCATTAACTACAAACACTTCCGGCGTGCGTTCTTCCGCAGGATTGCCTATATCGAACTCCTTGAAAACGGATTTTAATTTATTGGGAAATAAGTAACGCGAGGGTCTATGTTAGAATGAAAAATAATCATGGTATATTATTATTATTATTATTATTTATTTTGATCCAGTAATCGAACACTCTCGGCGTTATTCACGTATCTCGCACATAGACCTTATACTAGAGCGTGAGGTCTATGATCCCACGTATAGCACGACATAGAACTTAATATATAATACCGACAACTTGTTGATATCGAATGATATATGCGTATTGAAAACACCGTTCTTCTCAAATATTTATTTTAATCATTCCGTCGACGGTACGTCGATATACACACGCGCACATATATTATATATACCATCTCGCTACCGTTACTTCCATCGTTCGTGACCTCGGTTCGGTCCATGCCGCAGTCGACTTGTACGCCTTCGTGTGAGCATAATAAAACCATTTGTTTCAAATCTCAGCTTAAAGTTTTGGCGGTTTCTCACGACGACGTATATTTATCGCGGATACTTTGGGTATTCGACCAGTCTTGCAGTTTTCGTTTCGTTCGTCGAACGCACGAAAACCATAATCTTACATTTATCGCGGCGGAACTCATCTACCATCTAATCATTGGGTTATGTTGACATTTCCCCCCCTCATCTCAACCAGCAACTTACCATGGTTTATGTACCAAAGTCGCTGATCAAAACTTATATAATACGTATATTTTTTACACCCTCTGACTTTTGGCTCCTTTATACAACGAATGCGGTCGACGACGACGACCGACCCGCCGACGTTTTCAATGCAACGGTATACCTATTATACATACATGTAATGGCGTAGGCGGCCGGAAAGAGGTGTATTCGATGCTGAAACACTCCCCTCGGCTGTATTCATGCAAAAACTACTCGTATAACATACTTCAGATCTCCACAAAACATGTCATCATTGTCGTACGGTTCTATAGGCATAGGTAGGTTTCTATATCACACTATTACCTGACACGAAAATTGATGGCCGTGCAATGGACATCGTGTAACAACCCACTACTGAAGGTGGTTATGTACGTCTAAATAAAATATTAGAACACGCCCTGTCGTCGGCCTAAAAAAAATAAAATCCTGGCCAAAAGTACGCAGTATACACTGCGGAAAGTTGGCCACGCGCTTATAATAACTCCGTGCGCGGACGTAGTTTTTTATTTTGTCGGTTGTACCTATACTGTAAACGGTGCAGTACACGTGTGCGAATAATTTTTTCGTCCGGTTGCCAACACTCGTGCCAAGGTCAATGCGTTTATCTCTCGGGCTACACACGAATGCCAAAACAACAACAACAACTCGACACACGCGCAAGCACGCAAATTTTATACACATCACGCACACAGTATACAATATTATATAGCTAATATCAGAAATCAGAAGTTGCGTAATTAAACGCTTGTCCGACGTATGTTATTGGACGAATAGATCTCGCGGAGGAATATTTTTTTTTTTTATTATTATTTGTTTTTACGTGACACATTGATGCTCGAGACTAAGCGCGCTGTGTTTTATTGGAGTCGAGTCTAAATCTATATATCCTGCATGTATTGTGTGCAAAAAACAAAACTGTAAATGAATTGCAGCCGAAAAAAATAAAAAAGAGGAGAAGTATCAGTATTAGGAGGTAATCGCTTAATTGTCATGTACAGTTTAGATTCGAGTGCATACTGTATACACCTATCGTCGTTGAGCGATGGGCACTGTAATGGCTGCGTTAGATTATTTGAATTCGATGAAATAAATCATTTTGTGCGATGAAAAACGATTCTGGGCGAAGACGGTCCAACTTTTTTCACGTGACCAATATGCTATATAGGTTACCAAACAATTATTTTAATAATATAACATTAAAATTTTAACAAATTATTGTATTTGTTTTTTTCTCCTCGTCGTTCCGGATTATTCTAAAGATTACTGGGAATTTTAAACTTTGACCTCCCAAAATTACCAACTAGATTCAATTCGCTACCGGAAACCTTCATCGGTTAAGTTAATGTTCAGATGATTTTTGCTCTACTAGAAGAAATGCTTCACCTAACCGGAAAAAAAAATAAAAAAAAAATACAAATACACGTCGCCGTAATACCAATACATATTACCGCTATACTCGGAATCTAATAAATGAGTTTATTTATAATCAAATTTACCGAATGTAAAGTGTGTGATGAATACAAAATTACGTATATATTCGGTTGCTGTAATTTACTTGTATTATATTTGTAGTGTTACAACCAAAACAGAGATCAAAATGTCACGCACACGCTGCACTGACTATTAAGTATAAATGTATTATATTATATCAACGTTAATAATATATTGTAATAGTCTTGCCGGCGTGTCAGCGTGTGCGATTTGCCGACATCCAACGAAATAATAATATGACGGCGGCGGACCGCACCTATATTATATTGTACAATAATAATAATATTATATCTGTTTCAGCGCACGGCACATTCCGAGCCCACACTTAACAGACTCGCGTATGTGTGTACCCCTTCCTCTCATTTCGACTATGATGATGAAAATAATAATCTACTCATAATATACGATATATTCGCGTCAGGGCCATCGTTGTCGCTGTCCGCTACCGTTGCACTTGATATTAGGAAAAAATTAACGTTGCCGAATTATAAATATCGAGCATATTATCATAAAAACCTCAAAGCCTCGAAGCTTATTCGACTTAATAAGTATTACTAGTGACCGGACTTTACACATGAAAATCAATGTGCCTAGTTCTTATTATCTTGACATTAAAGTGAAAACGAAGGTTTGCGTTAATCCGCACTAATTAAATACAATTGGTTTTGCGATAGACATTTTCTTTGAAGTTCTGTTTATTGTTAATTTATAAATAATAAAAAAAAAACTTATTTCTAATCATTTTTCTTTTTATTTCTTCGACATTTTTATCGTTTACCATATTGTACGTATACTCGCACATATAATACTCACTGGCGCAAATCACGTTTATATTTAAATATTAAAACACTGAAGTACAAGACTTGTTTGTCTTAAGTTCGGACGTTTAAAAAAATATAAGTTCAATATTTGAAAGCAACCGTTATATAAACACATCTGCAATGTGTTACGGTTTTAAGAATAGTATTTTAGATGTTTAGGGTTCTCCCCTTACACAGACTATTTACGCGTAGTCTGAAATTCTTTGTCTTGCATAGATTATTGTAGTATCATTTCGCTGTACTGTCGCACCAAAGGCATTTTTCAATTGGAGTGGGTAATTGCATACATTTTTTTTTTAACACGATGTGATTATTATACACGTACGACTTATGTTATCGGTAATCCGACAGTTGATTAGTCCGATTCCCATGTCCTATTTCGGTTTGCTATTATTCATTTTATACGAATTATATGTGAATATTTTGAATAATCATTGAACTACCACGGAAGTATCAAATCTTAACAAAAGAAAATACAATTTCGAGAAGAAATCATTATTATAATTTCGAGTACAGTAAGCGCGCGGTTTTCCAGATACATAGTTAATTTAAAAGCCTGCAGCCAACGATTTTTCAATTTTACTGTGTACTGTGGTCTGCTTTGAATATAGATATATGTAGTTAAGTGTCTCATATCAATGTGTTTTTCATCGACTGTACATTACATTTATAAATATCTAAATTCTCTGCACGCTCATCCACATTCCATTTAAACCTTACAACTTCCATAATTATTATAACAAGAAATTAGTGTAATTTCAAAACATTTCGCATGTGCATTATATCAGTTCTGCAAATCGGACTACCTATACATTATGAAATGTTTATAATATAGACTTTTAAGCAACTTTTAAGTAAAGCAAATCGTTTTTATTCTTACTTCAGCGATACAGTAATCGAAAAAACATTACATTTCCACCACACTCTCACACGACGCACGCACATTGAACGCGTTAGTAATAGGTCAAAAATACTAACAATTTATGTTTGAAAAAAGTTATCGACCCGAACAAACACACGTCGAGACATCCCGTATAATGTCTATTTTATATACATATATACATACGTACACGCGCAATATGAGTACATTATAATATATTAAATATAGTATAGGCACTTCCTATATCTTTCGACTTCGCCACTGATGCAGCCCACAGTCAATTGTTATAAATTATAATGTTATACATATATTATTATAATGTTGTGATATTATTATTATTGTTATTATGACGTGTTGTCTGCGACTCAAGAATATGTATATCGTTATATAATGATGTGTATGATGGTTTCGATATATTATGCTTTATTTTATAAGCACTATTATATATTATAGAGCAGGTAAGTAAGCAGATAAGCAGCAGTAATATTATGTACTGATATGTTATTCATTTCATATGTACGTACAAACCCACGTTATCGACCGGACAATGATATGCGATTGACATATACCACTGTAAGAACCTTAATATGTTCCAACATTCCACCGTTATTATATTTATCTGAATAAACGCATTTTTCATTCACCACGATGTGGTATATTTATACAGCAAACTGTATAGATTAATATTATATTACAGATATATAAGTCCCACAGTACTACTGTACATTTTTTTTTTGTGAGCAAATAGTCAAACTTGCAAACGGAGTGAGTAGATGGGAAAGAATTTCAAACGATTTTGGAAGATACAACACACTTTCGAATATCTATACTTATACTTCACGCCGAAAAAGTAAAGGATATTCGAAATAATAGGATAACTATATAGTTCATGAACAAAAAATGAAATGAACATCAAATTTTTTGAGTGGTCATTTTTTTCAAAGTTCAAATCGCAGGATTGTTTGTACACTGAGATCAGCAATATTGGAGCTACTGTATGATACAATCATATAATAAGCCTATAATAATTGAAATTTGCCTAAAAATATATATATATTAAACCCAGCTGATATTTTCTACACATCCGTTACTATAATGATTTAATAAAAGCGACTATAATCAACAAACTTAATGATAATAACAAAGTTTAGACACTCAATATTAATAAAGACACATTAAATATTGTGGGTATATTTATTATTCATACATAAATGCCGTATATTTCATTAGACGTGCTAGAAACTCAAAAAGTGTAGAGCAAAAAACTAATATCAATATTGTGCTCATAAGATATTAAACAATAAGTCAATAAAGTATAAACGTGTACAAATAGCTATACAGCAAAAATTCGAACAGATAATATTTTCATAAAGATATAACCCCGATGGTCATATTTTTATTTTGATTTTAGGTGAATCATGTACCTATACAATACAATATTCCAAACCATACTTCAAACATTTTCATTTTTTTACTAGTTACAAATAGAATAGGTAAAAACATGATAAAATCCCCTACTGTGTACGCTGCAGTATACAAATTTATTTTTGCAGCTCGATAATAATAAACATCTCATCGTCCCGTACGATATGCTTAGAATAATAATAATTATTATTATAATTATATGATTGTTTTAATTATTTTAATTTTTTCTCACTATGAGTGAGACTCTCTCTTTCTTGCATGCGTATACGTACTTACACGTCTTTTGTTTCGTCGAAAAAATTCCACGGTTTGTAATGTGAACGTTTATATAAAAATATGATATAGAATGTCGCAAGGTACGCCGTACACCAGTGCACCACCCGCGTGGAGCGATATACACAGAGGTATGTGGTATATTATTATTATCATTATAATGCAGCCGAATCGGTTTATTATTATACACGGAGGGGTAGTGAAGCGTTTCGTAATATAGCCACGAAATTCGTTTGCGCACGCCATTATACATAAACATAAGCGCATACACCTATATATGTATTATTATATTATATGGAACAATGAGTATAGCTAGGTACCCTCCGCAGCCTATATTTTACACGAGTTCAGAACAATTATTATGTTTTTTGGGCGGCAAAAAAATATGACCACGGACTAAAAAACGCGTCGATCGATTGATAAGACTTAATACAAAAATACAATTATATACACTTATTTCGTGACCAAACACGATTTACAATGATATTATACAGCAAACGATGGTTTTTTTTTTTATATATATAGAAAGAGAAAATATATAATAATTAAACAACACGAATTTTAGGTTATATAGATATAAGTGCTTAGGTGGGCATATATAATATTATATACTAGAATACACTATTCATCGGTCGTGTAAGCAGCAGAAGAGCCAGAAAGTGAATGGCGAACAAAAGTTTTTTATCGATAATCTATTTTTCTATTATCATCGGCGGCAGCGGCCTATACCCATTATACATAATATTATTATAAATTTATAACTATATTTAGTGTAAAACCAAAAAAATATGTAAATATTAAAGTCGATTGTTTTTAAATTTCTATGTGCATGTTACCTAATAAGAGTTTATATATATATCACGTCCATAATATAACTTATATTCTATACAAGCATGGTTATTAACATAAATTAATTTCAGTATGTTCCTCATGCGATTATCTTACAAATGTATTCACATTAAATCGTGTCGTTATTATTATCATAATAAAGCTATTGTAATTCGTTTTGCTAAAAATATTCAAATTGTTTGTTCGTATTATGACTCGTTCGACCGAGTTCTCGTTAAAGACTCTCAGTATAATAATATACTATTAAAGTAGGAGGTACCTCTAACTATACGAAATGTGATTATAAACAAACGTAGCGGTACCTGTATTATTATGATAGAATTCATCATCGACTTTATCGGTCAATCGTCGTGCACAGCCGGCGGTCATAAATTCAAAGGATTGTAACACAGATCAAAAATATACCAAATACAATGGTAGGTATAATATAACATAGCATTCGGCGTTCAGCGTATAAAGGGTAAATAAATGTATTAACTTCCTGTGTGTGTGTGTGTGTGTGTGTATATATCGAAGCAAAAAATACGTAGAACCTTTTACCTTATCGATATTATTAATTATTATAATTGATCTGTCTTAAAATTATTATTTTTGGTAGTAAACTGTAAAATTATAAACATCAACAGTAATGTTATTAAAAAACATTAAAATATAATATTTTTTATTTGATTACCTAATATCCAGGAACGCTTGATTTCAACAAAACAAATGTCAAAGTTTTTAAAATTTACAATTATTTAAATCATATTCAATACGTACATAATTACATGGTCTATGTTTATTGTACATACACAAAGTTAACATTTACAAATTTATAATACAACTGCAATTTTCCATATAACTTAGATTTGAGTTAAAAATGAATATCAGTAAAATGCTACCTATAAATAATAACCTATGTAATAATGGATAATTTGGGATTTATTTTTATGCCGACCCTTTAATATTTATAAGAATCGTTTAAGTACAAACCAACTGTTTAAATAAGAACTGTTAATGGTTTAAAACTGCACAAAGAGCCTACAATAACTTAAGTAAAATCGGCTCAAGTTGAAGAATTAGTAGAAGGTCAAAAGTGGTGTATGTGATTGTTAAATAATTGGAAAACAAGAAAGTTTTGTTTTTCAACAATAAGAGTATATATACGATTTTAATTAAATATAGGTTTTACATTTAAACTTGGGTGTTTGGTCGTATTTAAGTTTACTCTCAAATAATTTAGTACAAGTAAAATCCGTTATTCATACCAGATTCTAATAAAACAATAACAATGCCTATATAATTTATCAAAAAATAGATTAAACGAATTTTGGAAATGATATAAGAAAATTATAATTTTCGTTAAATAATTTGATTCTCCCTCATTTTTCACATGTTAACTTCCTCGTGCGCGCACGTGTATATATTTATAATATATACGTTCAGGTGTATTTAAAACAATACACACTCGCACAGAATTAAATAGATTGCCGAATTGCATGTTACGCACGTTCATCATAACGTATAATATTCGACAAAATTATACAAAATCAATTATTCTTTGCCATGTATAACCAGTCTAAGTACCGTGCAATACAACGAGTGGGACCATTTTCCTCAAAACTTTTTTATGAACTAAAATTATGCCTGTTTTACTCCAAACATAAAAATAAATGTAATCAAAAATTACCGATATAATATATAGCCGTTATCAGTGCTATACACTAATAAAGTTACATAATAGTATGGAAACTAAATATAAAATATCACAACAACAACGAAAATATTATATTTTATCTTGTTCGTATTAAATATATAGTATGACAAAAAAGTATTTTCAATTTATTATTGGAGTAAACGATTATACCTGGCTGAATGCATAATCGGAAAAATCAATGGTTATGTAATCATTGATTACCTCGGAAGGAGGTGACTACCTATATACTCTTCGCAATCGACGAAACGGGGTTGGTAAACGTCTATAATATATATATATATATATATCAACAGACATAGTACAGCTACTGCACATATTACTAAACACTGCATATATGCATATTTAATACCAATACCAATACATATTAACGTTAGCCGGCCGAGTGTGCTCTCGAATTCTCGAGTGATGTAGTAAATATTTATAATAGTTAACCAATTTGTTTTCAAGCTTTGTAGAAATACGCGAGTGAATCAACGAGGAGCTTATCATATTATTATTTACTTGCCTGCTGTACACACACGAGTTTTGTTTGATCCTTTGGCCACGAAACGAATCACGTGATGCCTACAAAAAAAAACACAATATTACAAACGCTATACTGTTAATATTGGTATATGTAAATGGAAATACGTAATTTTGAGTATCAAAAGTGTGGTTTTGAAAACAAAGTCGTACCATACCAAACGGCAAACATTACAGCCGATTGCTTATATTCTATACAGTGTTATATATCCATATTTACGTCGAATAAAATATATTTTGCGAGAAATTATCGCGAATATATATACACGTACAATATAATATATGCCCACCGCGGTTGTAACTTTGCCATATTTTATAATTATTTGTAAACCGCATGATGGTTCGATCCGAATATTATAATATATTATAAGTACTCGACTACAGACTATAATATTTCATCTGTTTTATATTTTATGCGTGCGTAACCTCGTATTTTCTAATACTAAAAACACTATATTATTCGAAAAAATTATCATCTGCTCAATAATTCACAGTATAAAATACAGAGAAATCATTGTTTTACGAACTACGAGTTCAGCGCGGGACATTCCTGAATGACATATTATATATTGTGTGGAAAATCTAAGTATTTGAATACGTAGCATTTAGGATTTAAGTATATACTTAAATATTCCAAAAATTAGAATCTAGACGAATGCATAATATTAAAGGATTTAAAATGGGAGTGAACGTGTCTGGTGAATCATTCTGCGTGCACACGTATATATATATATATATATACCAGATGTGCGTATACCATAGTATGCGAAAATATATAACACTTAGTCGTAAGTACCATTCGACTACCCCGCCTATACTTAAAAGTTACACAGTTTATATATATATATATATATATATATTATATGCTGAGAACAGTGCATATTCTGTTATGTATATTATAATTTGTAAGTCGTAACGTATGCGCGCGCACGAGTCTCGACGACGAAAAATAAGCGGTCGATAGAGCGTTCGCAGCAGTGCGCGCGTGTAGGTATACATAATAATAATAATAATATAATATATACACGCGCTATGACTGTAATATACATTAACACTGCACACACACTCAAGGTCCAAACAATTTGTACGTCCAATTGAGTGTTAATTGAAAAAAGCCAACTGGGTCAGCAGCAACCGTCGAATATAAGCCGCCGTCGCCGGATTATCGGGAAATAGGCGGCGTTGCCGGAGGGGTGGGGAGAGCTCATTACGATTTCCGAGGGGCCTAAAACCTTACGGTGACATTAATATTGTATAAACGCCCGTGTGTGCGTGCGTGTGTGTGTGGACACGTTGCGCACAGTGCAAAAAAAGTGTCGACCCACATGTCAGCACGACACAACTGCGACGACGACGAGCTATATTTAAATAGGTGAATTCTCATCGTGCGTGCGACTATAATACCTTCGTACGTTATTATACGCAACGTTTGTTAAAAGTTTATAACACAAACGCCTATATGACGATTATAATGGAGTTTGTTTGGTGCGGGTTTTTCGCTTCAGTTTTCTCGCAGGGGTCGCGGCCCTCGTCGGGAGGGCGTGCCGCGTGATTAACGCGATTTTCCCCAAGTCTCGTCGATGTCCGCGCCAACGTGTTCCGTTTCGACACGAACGTTTTGAATTTATCGTACGCGTTACATATCACGCGTGTTCGGTACGAGTTCGTGGTCGACGGTTTTGGGGTCGTACTATTACTGGGCGTGCACACCGCTCAAGCTGTAGCGAATTCGTGATTTTGTGAAGAAGGCAATCTTATATAACTACCCGTTTCTACGATTAAAAGAAAATATTTTCACATATTCGTGTTGCTCCAAGTCGAAACCTAGTCTATGAGATGTCCAATCCGTAACTCTTTATATCGACTCGAGTCGTTATAAACTAATAACTAGGCTATTCTGTATGAAAACAAAAGAAAAATCGGTTTTTCGGTTATGTATATTTACCATCCGAATGTAATTAAATCGGTGATGAGAGCTGTCTCCTTTCCACGAAATAAAAATAAAAATGTATAAACGAAAATCAATTATTAATAAATACAATATACACGAGTATATATATAATCAAAAATGTATAGAGATTGACATATCGTGTCGATGTGCAGCTATAACGTAAACATTAACTTGGAAATGATGGTATACCTATAGGAAATGTATATTTCTTAGTTATATAAACATCATTTTAAGTTTGGCTATAACATCCGTAAAAACTAGTTTGACGGGCGTGAATAATTAATCTGAATTTAAACTTTAAAATTTGAGTATAAACAATATTTTTACCTCATCACATATTCAAATATTTGCTCATAGCAAGAATGTTTAATCTAATACAATATTATGATGTGATGAACTTTATGCTTTTGACAAGCTATTCCAAAATTCGTCCCCTACCGTTATTGATTGACATCTCGCGCGTATGCTTAATATGTATGATGTATACAATATAGGCGCATGGGTTTTGTTATTAATGTCAATGTGTTTACTATATTAAGATCGCATACCAAACCCACAAAATTCTTCTCAAACACATCACTGACTGTGAGCGTTATACGTAATCTGAGTAGGTACACTATAGTGCAGCTTACACGTGTCGCGATAGTTCCAAAAGTCTACACTGCGGGTTCGTGGACAATACGTAAGTCTCAATTGGTTTGCTGGTTGTCGCGGTGTTTCTAAATCGGAACAATTATTATTATATTTGTACACATTTTTTAAGAATGATTCGTTCAGTGTCATAAAATATTAAACAATTATAACCCATGACGTAATAATGATGAGTTCTATTATTATTTTGGTTTTTGTTATTATTATTGCCACGTCTTACGTAGGTGTACCGGTATACGTATACATATACCTAGATAATATATAAACCGAATTGGTGTTGTTTCGATGATGTACGGCTTTCCTCACTTTTTCACCCCATTTTGTCCATTCGTCTATGATATCGTAGGAGATCAATCAGAAAGTGCCCTTACCGTAACCGTTGCCGGCCATGTACACAGATAAATAATAAATATTTTCATACCCAATCGCCGACGAATAATAGTGGCACCGGTAGCTATATGGGTTGTAATACTGCATTATTACAGTATAGGTATATACTATATATTACATTGTTATACTAGCGCGGGCTATATATCTCTCGTCGACCCATTCCAGCCCACTGGAGGCTTCGTCCCAATGACCCGAGGGTCACCCTCGATTTGCCTATTGAAATGAGCAATCTATAATTTAAAATACGATGCCGAAGTTTAAATATACAATATAAAGATACACATTATACACTAACACTAATAATATAGATACACTACATTACGTATGCAGTTACCTCCAATATTAAGTATTTTAAAATCGTTTCCATGATTACCGTTCAAATCCTTTGACCACTGCACTGACCCACCATCCAATAACCTTCCGGGAAATCAATCCCAAACGTAAACTTAGTGCATTCCAGACTTTTCGTAACCTCGATTAATCGAATTTAAATACAATTAAAATTACAGAATTTAAATGCAATAAACATAAAACACATACTTACGCTTAAAATATTTGAAATCCTTAGCATAATAGTACATACTTTTATACTATTCAGTAGTGTATTATTAATGATACTCATTAAACTCATTATACCTTCATCGAGCAGAATAACGTCGAGTTTTCCCACGAACATATTTTCTACTCGTACGCTAATGGCCATAATCACGTGCATATATCACTCGTAAAAATTAGACATACCAACGAACACTCAACGTCAAAATGCTCTTCCCCTCCCTCATAAAAAAAACATTTTTGTTTTAGCCGTACACTCCATTCTCTCGACATTGTATCCCTCAAATCATCCTTAATATGTCTTATCTATCGTCGTTTGTTTTCACTTGGTTTATCAGAATATTGCGGAAACGTTCTTAGTCGCGTGAAATATAGAAAAAATTCAACAACGATATGGTACATCGGTAGTATTCGCATTATTAATTATTACCTTTTAATATATATATATATAATATAGATCACGTTTTCAAATATTTGTGTATTATTATATTATTAACAGCACATTGTAATAGAAATCGGATACAACGACGGCAACGGCGACGGTCGTTTAAGCCACCACGTCCTGTTTACTGTATTATAATATATTATGTATAAATGAAAACAATTAGTTCGATGAATTCGAAGACAACGGACTTTACAATGCGCAATTATAACATTTCCTGTTTGGACATTGTTCACGAACGATCTATCCAACCGCAATGACCGAATTATTTATTATGGGAACGTAATATATTATTATCTTAATAATATATACAATGCGAATAGTTTCGAATTTCGGCGGCGCGTTTTCTTGGCACTATGTATAGGTACACGCGTACTTTATATGCCGTGTACATTGATTTATATACGCTTACCTTAAGGTCTATACATTTGAAATTCAATTATCTTCGCTCTTGTATCTGTTTTTGCGTAAATACATAACCTTTTGCTGGCAACATCGGTGAACACCCTACACGTACATTAAACTTACGAAATTAAAACCTCACTCATGGCCAAGTTTTCATTTATAGAGCCGTCGGGATGCAATAATCAACAGGCTACGAGTAAGACCCACGGATTCACCGAATGATAGATTTCGAATGATTAGATGGCACAAAATTGTGAGAAAGTCCTCTCCGTCATAAAAATATTTTAGTTCATTGCTGAAAATATGGAGACATTGAAGAAAATCAAATTATTTCGTACAATAATATCTACTGTAAACCAAGATCCGGACGAACAAAGTGTACCAAGCTACTTGAATCATGGCTACTTAAGACATTCAAAATTGTACAGCACTGACTGTCAAATGAATTCTTTTAACCTGAAATCGAGGGTTTTATTTCTCAATTTAGTTTGTATACTAAAAATTTATACGATCCGGTGTATAATATATTTGCAGCTGCAACCTTAAAACCAATAGTGAAGAAAACCCCGTATTACTTGTATAAATGTTGACACAATCCTATACAGCACCTACAGTTGTGTTCGGTTATAATAACATTCCCAAAATTCCACAGCACGCGATTCGAAAGGTCATTGGCCCGATGTAAACATTCACTTGTAAATAGACACCTTGGATTTTGATTTGATTTTTTTCAAAACCTGCTGAAATCACTCGCGGTTTGCGCCGAGTGAACCACTATAAATCACTCAAGACAAACAGAGTTTATATAACTGCACTCCAGTCTCCGGTACAGGGATAGATACAAAAAATAATAGGTATGCACTTTTTTAACGATCTTAGTTTAGTTTTTCTAACATAGTTCGAACTAGCTCGCAGTTTATTACATTATACGTAATATTTACGAAATAGATCATACTCGGACGATAAAATAATAATAGTACTATATATATAAATATATATGATTACGTGAAATGCCAGAACTCACACCACGGTATTATATTTATAAACGAAACAATCTGCTAATGCGTTCTCTTGAAGTACATTATACAGATAGGCGTACCTATATGTAGAACTAGGTTATCCAAATATATGTTTGCACTACATTTTTAATAAATAAAGCCATGTATATTTTATAACGCACATCGTAACACTGCGTGTGTAATATTACATGTATCTATGATGGACAGATTATAGACTATACATATGCACTATATATTATTGTTCCGCGAGTACCTATCAGATATATAGAGGTAGGTATAGCTATAGCTGAATCAGGAGTACTTTCGGGCGATTATTAGAGTAAAATTGTTGATGTACATTATAGGGGTATAAATAACAACATTTAATGCTTTGATAAAATAACTATTAAATCACTAAAAAATATTATTAAATTGATAGTTAATCCAGTATAGTTTATATGTACAACTCAAATATACAACAAATTATTTTTCCTGACTATTTTAAGGTTGCAGTGATTAAACCTCTTTTAAAAGGTAAGGACTGTAAAAATATGAATAATTGTAGGCCAATATCCTTGCTGATAATTTTTTCAAAAATTCTTGAGAAAATAATCAAAGTTAGGTTAATAATTTTTTTGAAAGAAAATCAACTGTTATCTAAAAATTAATTCGACTTTAGACCTAGCACAGGTTTCTATAATACGACACAGTTTATATAAAATTAACTAGACAAAGGTAGTAAAGTAATAGCTATATATTGTAGGATTTAGCTAAAGCTTTTGATACCGTCAATCATAAAATTCTATTACAAGTATTACCTAATTTTAGAATAACTGACTTCAGTCAGAATTAGTTTCATAGTTACCTTATTAATAGAAATCAAAGAGTCAAAATAAATAATATTATAGGACGAGAAAATTGTATTGAATAGATTGTTCCTCAAGACAGTTTCCTGGGTCCTATTTTATTTATATTATTGACTCGGTATGAGACCTAAATTTGGATGTTCAGGTAGTTTAGTACGCTGACGATACATGTTTACTTTTCACGGACAAATCGTGAGAAGAAGTTCATTCAAAAGCTACAATTAGTATGAATGAAGTTCATAAATGCCTTTGTGACAGAAATCTAATACTAAATAATGACAAAAGAATGTTCATTACTTTTTCTATAAATAAGACTTTCACCAATGTCAATCCAATAATAATAAATAACTTCAATAACAGTAAAACATGCAACGTACACACTTGTAATAAAATATTATAAAAGTTTCTAGAATACGATATTTAGGTATTATTTTTGATAACAACTTAAGATGGCATCTACATTTGCATAATATAGTAGGAAAGTTATGAGCTATAACTTATAAATATATTAAACTCAAAAACTTGATACCTAAACAAACTATTCGTATGATATATTTTGCCTTGTATCAATCAATTTATCAATATGGTTTATAGGTATAGAGTAGCCTAGGTGATGGGATTTTAAAACTGTTGCAAGTTAATCAAAATAATATAGTACGAACCTGTCTAAATATTAGTACTTTAGAAGAGTCAATTGGACGAAACTATTTAGATTTGAGTGTATTACCAATTTGATCGCTCAACAAAAAAATTGTAGTTATTATGTTCGTTTTTAAACGTTTAATAAAAAAAAATCAAGTATTTCTGTTAATGAAAACAAAAGAGAAAATAGAGTCTATAATATTGATGTTAAATATGCAAAAAAATCTTTTGGTCTGCAGTAATTTGTTGATTATTTGGGGCCTACTTATTTTAATTTAATGCCTTATGAGTGTAAACAAAAATTAATACATTTACATCATGGTAGTGTTAAAAGAATTGTTTATAATTGGTTATTCTTAGAATTAGTTTAAATTTGAATTGTTAATATTACCTACTTCCTTTTGTTTGTTAATCGTTTTAATTAATATATATAGATGATAACTTGTGTTGTTTTTTTATTTACTCATCTATTCGTTTATATATTAAATTAAATGTAATTAAAAAATTTTAAATACATACTCTCAATCCCTAAAACAAACTATGCTTAAAAAGGATTGATAATCATAAAATTGTATTATCTGTTCCTATATTGTTAATTTATGATGATTATAAATAGGAAAAAAAATGCCCACGGACAACGATTGTATAAACACTTGATCCAATATCAAAGTAAAACGCCTAATATCTGTACGTTTACATATTGTTAAACATAAATATACATGGGTAATACTCTATTTATTAACATAATTTATAACTATTCGATATCTGTAATACATATCAGGTATGATTTTGTTAATTGTTGCTAAAATTCGGAAAGGTTTTCAAATCCCAAAACCAAATAGTTATAGATAGTGTAATATCTATACTTACGAAAAACTAGTTAGGTACAACGGCAAAATCAATTATTCTTTGTTTGCACGTGCTGCATTAATATTTTATTAGTCCAATTGTTTTTTTTTTTTTTTTGTTATAATTTACACGATAACTTCCACACTGGTTTTGACATCAGAACAAAGGTCTGAACGCGTCAAGATCAGATATGGACAAATTGCGTGGTCAACCACGGGGCGCCGAGATCCGGTGACGCGCCACAACTTTGAACGCATGTCATCCGTACCTACACTCAGTACGGGATTTCTTGTTAAGCAGGGAGAGGGAGGCTCCGGCCGGCTCTAGAAGAAGGAAAATGGGATACATGAAGTATAGCTTAAGACGAGTGGCAAAAAGACATCTGATACTGACGTTCAGTAGTTTTAAAACAAAAATGAACATTTTTTACTTTTAATAATGACAATGTTAACAATTAAAACCTCTGTGGTACCCATAACGTTATTTTATCTTTGTTTTTGTAAGTAACCAACGCATAATTTAAGTATACATGTATATAATTTACGACGAATCGCCTTCGAACACGATTTCGTATTGTTTGGTCGACAACACGTGGCCAAATAAATGAAAATTAACGTTGTTTTAAAATATCTAATGAAATTAAACTCCTGAATAAACCGTTTTCAGTGTAATATTGCGTGTATACTACCATCATATTTACTTTTTAGGTTTCTCTACACTAAACAATCAAACGTATTAAATAAAAGCAAACATTACTTTAATATAATAAAACGAACAATGAATTGCCATGCAAACGGAAGAACAATGATCTCGTTCGGATGTTCGTATCATACGTCTAAATTCCAAGATATGAGCGAACGACGTTCAAAGTCCGTCTGCGATTGTCACAATATATAATACTTATTTAATTAGTACACGATTATACTATTGCACCTAAAATGCTAAAGGTGTAAAATTCACAGTTAAATTGTAAATGAAAAATAAAATAATCGTTGACACCCATTTGCATAGAGTAATACGTAACATTATCTTATTATAAATATTTTAAATTAAAAAACATGTAATTTAGTATATTACACTGTGTGGTTACGCGGTATAGTCGGAGGTAATGATAAAATATGAAGTACACAATTGTAAGCGAATAAGGTTATTATCATTGATTAGTATTAATCATTTTATTCAGGTATAAAATGAACATTTTGTAAATTTAATGCAATTCATAATTAATGAGACATTTATTTTCGAAAATTTAACGAGTTATACTTTCATCCCGTTAAATTTACTACTTTATCGTATTGCTGCGCTGCAAAATTTACCGAACTCGCACATCTATCTCTATACATAATAACACCTATGTACCTACACGTATATATAATTCATTATAAATCGTCTGCCGGCGGCATAGTATATACTCTAAGTCTACAATGTAGGTACCTACGTATTATTATAATAATATATACGCATTATAATATTCTCGTCTCCACTCGTACACACGAGTAGCATGAATTTTTTTTTTTACTGCAATTTTTATTAAGATAAAAAAAAAAAAATAACGTTTGCTTGCATAGAAATTCTTGGCACCTCTCCCGCGCCGTCTACCCAGACACATTAACCTATTATGTCGCGGATACAGCAATATAAAAATATGTATACGTGCCTATATGTGATGTATATTCGTACATGGTGTGCAAAACGGATATCATAAAGTATATATAAAGTCGCTTCGTCAGATGCTCTACGACTTGTCGGGGCAGAGGGAGGAGAATAACGAGCGCTTCCAACGTTGCGTATATATAGACATACACGGGGAGGTACATTTAACGTAAGACACTCGTTATTTCGAAAAACGTTTTTGAAAATATTTCTTTTACATAATTTTAAGTCGTTACAAGACAATCGATTTTTCCTAAGTTTTTCACAATTTTAAATAACAACATACTTTTTAATTTCATACTCCGGAGTCGAATATTCGAAGTATTTCGATCTATCAAAATCAAATTTCTGGCGAGTAGTCTAACAGTTGTAAGTATTTTAAGTACCTATAGATGACTAATGATATAGTGGATCAACATTGTGTGCAGTACTTCTGCTATACCACTCTGATCCGCTAAAAAAAAAAAAAAAAATTATATATACGCGTATACGTGTAACATATATATTAATTTGGATGGGTGAGATGAAAATAATTTAAGAGTTAGATTATTTTGATGTGCTCGTGAGAGGATGTTATGTATCAATTGGACTTTGGAGATGACAATACAGGCATAAATTATACTTAGTGAAATGGCACATACCAGGTATACATAATAAATACCGTACAGTCTTTGCAGAGCTTTGTCCTTATTCGTCGACATTGCAGTTGTGTAGGAACACTGAGAAATATGTATTAATACATCGTGATACCACAATATTATGGGACATGCGCTGACTTACTGACCCACACTGCGTATAATTGCGCGATGCCTGTAAATACCTGTACAGCGATATCAGCCAACACTAGTTGCAGGTTTCTGTATAAATCAACACCGTTTATAGTAAACTTATCAATATGCGACAATTGTAAGATTTGTTGTACAAAACATATTGATCAATAAATATTCGAACTAGTTTGTAAATAATATTATCGTATTTGGTAATTTATCAGCTATATATATATAAATACCTCCTTTGGTGTGTTATACACCATTAAATAAATAGTTCCATCATGTAACAAACGGTGGGTTACATTATTTTTCAGATTATGGTGCGAAATGGGACAGAACGATGTGCAGGATTTTACAAGGAACGCCGTGGACTAGATTTCTGGTCGCCTAAAGTTCCCAAATATTTCACAACAGTACGGATACAGTCCATTTTGCAAAAAATTACATTTTAGCAAATTCATCATCACTAAGTATACAGAAATTGGAAATGACCATTTATTTCACACAAATATAAACAATTTTAATACATTCATATCCAAAAATTACGTTAACAGATACTACCTAACGTTCTCAACTATACATTTAAGTATTTGATAATAACATTGTAATAGGCAAAATTTTTATAGTTAAAAAAAATACTGTGTGCCTATATGATATCATAATACGAGTATCAAATAGTTCAAATGTGTACCTCCGTGACTAGCCAAAAGTTCACAAGTGATGCACCGTCAGAGAACCTATATGCCCTTTAAATCATTATATACTATTGAGGTGAATAAAATAAATATTTTATTTGTTTTTAACATATTATATTGAGATGAAAAAAAAATCCAAACAATTCGATTTTGGACCAATCTACTCGCGGGTATGGTGTTAATTTAGTGATGTCGGGTAGAAATATTATATTGTAGAAACAATCTGCATAATATGTTCAAACGTACGGTTCGACAACGTAGTACCTGAGTGTCTGTAACAGAAAGTCCACCGCGATCCATCTGCCCTGCAATTAGAATTTTTACTGTTTTAACCGTATTTGTTGGTTGTGGAGGACGGACCCGAGACGCCCAAGGTAAAATACAAAAATTCTCGTTGTCGTCGGAGGCGCAAATAGGTTGAGCGACTACAGTACGCCATTTGTATTTCTTGTTTTCCGGACGCGAGATATTTTATTTTTGTCACACAAAAGCTTTCAGGAAGCCGCGTTATCCATTCATGTCGTTTATTTAATTGTATGATATACACGAACCGGAAGTTTTATATTCAGGTTTTTTATCGAGGAAAAAGAAAAAATGCTTCCACTGCTCTGGTCATATTATACACTGCTGCCGAGCGGAAAAAATATGATGTCCGGCCGGGAAAAACATAGCAGCCGCCGCCAAATGACAATAATCCGTGACGCAAAATTTAAATATAAATTATTACACATTATATCTATATACGAGATCGTTGTGTCCGTGGACGTGATGAACAGCATCAACACGTTTTCTAGGAGCACATATATATAAGTATATACTTAGCAACCGCTATTATACTTACTATAACAAATATGAAATAACTGCCGTAAGTAATAGAATACATTATTATACTAACACACTCTTTTTAAAAATGAAATACGTTTAAAATTATAATACAATATATTATAGTTTATACTAAATAATATATTACGCACAAACATGAAATAACATATAATTACACTGCAGCTTTCGACTTTCTTCTACCTTTTCATGTACACAGAAACATCACAGGCAGCAGACCCATGTGGACATTTTCGACTTGCACATAAGCGAAAAACGCCACCACAACCTAATTGCACTTAAACCGAAATAAGCTGGTACCGTATCCAATCCGCCGCAAGCGGTGATAATCCAAACAGGCATCTATTTGCCAGCCCATGTGACGAATTGGTCGAATTTTTAAACTCTTCAGAACTAGACACTCAAACTCAACTTTCAACAACTTTACTAAATTTTAAAAAAAATCACCTGACATATATGATGTACCATAATGCCAAGTAATCATTGAGATACCAACATTACAAAACTTATATTTCATTTGTTTTATCGACTCTATTAAGGCGACAAAAAAAGATAAACGTAGCAATATATTATGAAATTTATGATTGTGACGCTGCAGATAAGAAAAAAAAAAGTTAAAAAAAAAATCAAAAATATAAAGACGTAATCATATTATGGTGAAATATTGATAGCTCTGCTCATCATGACCTTTGCCACCGCTACTTTCAACGGCCTACATCATCAATAATAATAATAATAATAATAATAAGTATATAATTAATAATATTATACATACATAAGATATAACTATATAAGTAACTACTTTATAACCGTTTCAGAGTGAGCATTAACTATACATATAGCCATATTGGTATAATTTATATCAGCAGCAATAAAACTTTTATGGAACACGAACTGAGGGTTCCAAAAAGGTATTAGAAAAAAATTTGACGCCCCCTTATCAACTTTCTTTCGAATACTCTTTCACGTTATGTGTCCAGGCCGAAACCACCGATTGAGCCCGCGCAAACCACCTACACGAGTGTCACGGACCCACAGAAGGGCGTGGACCACAGCTTAAGAACCACTGGTTAATATTATTGTTTATAATTCATGGATTACTACTACAGAAAGTTACATGAGCTATTGCTCGACATAATGTTGGGTAGACAAATATTTCGACATCCCTTATTGTTATTATTCTATTATCCGAACCCTTTTCCAGCTGCATATATTACATAAGCGTAAATGTGTGTGTGTGTGTCCAACAAAGATTTGAAGGGTAAAATTATTGCGCAATAGGAGGAGACGAAATGTTGAAAGGAAAAAATATCAGATACTAGTTTTATAAACATTATGTAATTTCATAAATCACAGCGATTAAAAACCGCGTGTATGTTGCAGGAATAAAACACTCGTAACAAATTGTGTAAGAAAGTTCACTGTGTCTTTCCGGTTTCCCGTGAGTTAAAAAACATAAAAACGCCATGACCTTCCGTATGTGCAGGTATAATGCACCTTGCTCACGATATCGATTCGGATTAAATTGAAAATATCACACAGATATAGTTTGTACTCTATATCGGATAGGTAATACAATTCAATCATATTTATACATCGACCATATAGATATTCGATATGACTTGGATACCCATGTATAATATATATATATATATTACCTACCTGATATGCACGAGGATTGCACTCGATGAAATGATACGTATTAAAAGTCAACGCATAATGAATATTATATTTATCATAATATTATGATGTATCTTCAAATGAGCATTGATACATTACAATATATTATTTTGTATAGGAACTATAATATGTACGCGTATGTTGGTCTGTGTATATGTATAGGTGAAAAAGTTGCAATCATTTCGCGTTGGTATTTTCAAATATTTATGTATATGTATTCCGGATTAGAAATTACGAAGATAAACTGTTAGATTTTTAAAATGCATACCAATATTTTACACCAACTATCTATTGTATATCTTGTTGAATACGCGCAAAACTTCACTGATGGATGGTATTTAAATCATCGGATGTAAAAAACACAGCGTTAATATTATGTACCAAACTAAATAATCAATTGTATTATAAATTTGATCGGTGACGAGGGTTGTAGAAGAAATAAGGACTCGCATACCGTTATTATAATTTATTATGGGCAAGTCATGTCCGAAAAATGTGTACGACGTAAATGACTTTAGACATACAAACGTTTTCGAAACGAAACATCCGATATTTTGCACCTGAGTACTTAGGTCATCGATACGCCACGATGTGACGAATTATTTTGAGGATATGTTCAAGAAACTGCTGCAGTTTACCATCATTATGAATAACCGCACAGAGGAACTAAAAAATGATCGCGATTACAACGGATATGCGTGAAATGAATTGAGTTCTCAGTAGATGGCTTTCGTGTGACCTGCAAGGAAAGCCATCTTGAACTTTTATAAGTGCCATCGAACAGATTCGAAATACTATTATTTTATGTAATGAATCGTGTTTATTGTGTTACTCATTACTCTAAACCTAAAAACTAAAAACATTTGATCATTTTAAAACGAACGAAAGGTTTTGAATAGCCCTGTGCATGTGCATTCGCGTTACACGTTTAATATAAGCAAATAATTCGTTTACCAATTAAATCGATTAAAATTATTATTAAATCGGGTCCGATTCAAAGATAACCGGTAGGCGCGAGAAGTCTTGGAAAAAATATTACTATAAATATTATCGTTTGACAAACGCGCGCCTTGCGATAAATGACGGCGCGCGCAATTCACTCGCACATAACATAATATGCAATATGTATAATATACTATATAATGTACCGCGTGTCACTGATCATAACTGTACAACAGTCGTTCTAAATCGTATACGTCGACTTGTCAAATGTCACACACGCGGGCTCAAACAAATATGAATATAAATAACCACCCCATCGCCTCCCTGCAGAAGATTTGAACTACTGGTGCGGTCTCGTGCGCACGCGCCCCCCGATATATCAAAGGGTCGCGGGTATTATTATCAAAAGTGATTATATACATATATGTATTAACGATATGCCCCGAAACATTTCGCCAAAGGCCTCTGACGGCGGCGGCGGCGCCGCGATCAAACGATTATTGCGTGCGTTTTATGAAATTCGCAATGGTCGCCGAGTGACGGGAAAACGCGTGTGCGTACCCCGCGCGTAGTATGTCGTATTATTATAACGCCATACGGATCATACGATATTCCGCTGCATCGCCAGACGGGCCCCGAGCGGCGGCTGCGGCGATGTAGAAATATGCGCCGGCGACGCAACAGGAAGACGCCGCCGTCGTAAGTGATGTCATTCGAGCGGCACAATTTTAAAACAATAACATTACTCTCTCGCGAATGAGACGCACACGCGTATTCCGCATTTAGTGTACGACGTGTACGGCGGCGTACCTATGCGCGGCTGTGTGAATATGTCATAGGCATACACGCGATTACGACAATATAATATAATATAATATATGCGTACAAAACGTATGACGATACTGTGCGGCAGTGTAGGGTTAGGCACAGGCGCACATCGTATGTAGGTACATAGGATAGTGAAAAAATAACAGAAACGACGGTCGCAACTGTGCAGCCTATACCTATACATATATTTATACCTGCACGATATTCGTATTAATATTATTATTATTATTATTATTATTATTATTATGTGACGCGTGTGTCGTGATACAATGATATATTATCATACAGGTGTGTAGTGATAATCACGCGCGTAATAATGTAACGGGCGAGTAAAAAAAAAAAAAAAACACATACGCTTTTGCGCGCAAAGGGCGGCCAAAGTGCGACTCGCGTCGTCAAGAACAACATTTATGAAAAAAACGTCGACTATATTACGCGCCTATACGATCGTACTATATTAGCATATATTATCATGTTTTCATGGTTTGGTTTGCAATTGTAACTATAACGAAATAGATGATATTTTTGAAAAAATCTAATTTTTTGATTTTATTAAATCGGTTTACATTTATACGATTTCGTCGTAGGTAACTCGAAACGGAATACTTTTCCTAAAACAAAATACATAAATATCGATAACATCTTATAAATATTTTTATTAATAAGTATTAATTTGTGGATAATACGATGAGTAAAATTCCATTACAGAACATCAATAGGCACTTGTTGGGTCCCAGATAAATTAAAAATAAAATAAATATTTCTTCAATACGGAATTTGAAATGAGCATCAACACGTTGCTTAACGAAGAATAATTTCAATGCTTCGGATCACAAAACGAAAAATAAAAACTGACGATAAAAAAAAACTGAAAGTTGTTCATTTTATATAATGATTATTATTTAAATTGCCTGTATATCACAGGATACATCCGCCCCTCCCGCCAGTGGGTTATATATATATATATATATGACCCGGGCTTGTAAACGTTGAACATGACGAAAAACCACTGTAATTTTTAAACGTAATTAAAACGAAAGCTGTAATTAAAATGTCATAAAACAAAAATATAATGAAAAACAATAGAATAATATAATAGAATATCATTAACAAAAAATAATGTAAGACTATATAATTAAAACCATTATATATTTCTGTATCGTAAAAATAAAATTTATTTTTCCATTACCAACGCATAATAATTATTATAATCGCATAATTCACGTGAAGAAGAATCCGTTTTACTAAGCTATTTAAAAAAATGACAAATAATATTATCTAGAGCACCTCGAGAGGTATTTTTTATAATTTAATTTTTCAGGTTAAATGTAATAAATCCAAAACGTTTTAACTATAAATACTCAAAATAGCCATAAACACTGCAAAAGTTGTAAGTGTATAACATTTTAATTTTAAATAACGTAACATGAATTTTATTTCAAATGAAAGCCCAGAATATAAGCACCTATATCCTGCGTAAACGACAATATAATATATTCTATTTTATAACAGCAAAGGCCCATGTCCAATAAGACAATGGAAATAAGTAATAAATAATAAATAAACAATACAACTTATAGCTGATAATTTAAAAAGACGTGCTTAGGGAGAGGCGCGCAATAAAAATAGTTGGTAGAGGAAAAGGGAACATTGAAAGTAAAATTGGTTCTTGACGAGGGAGAACTCTAAAATTATAATAATGTGGAAAAGCAATGTATGTAGGAGAATCGACCTCATCTTCCAAAATAGATTTATTTTTGTATTTAAATTAGCATCTATTGTGTCGTGTCCGTTCTGAAAACTCGATTGAAATTCACTAATAATATTCGTATGATTTATAAAGCGATTTTGACGGCTAAAGCTAATCGAGGAATTTTAATTGCAATTTCAAAATCATTTAATCTTGTACTGAGATCATTAAATAATTTATTTAATTATGTTATTAAATTATACAATTATATCACTAAAATCAATCTGTCGTTACTGTAAGACATTATAAAACAAAAATGTTCAATAAAACCTAATACACTTTATCACTATAATATAGAAGAGTATACATACGAACACTAAGGTGAGGGGGGTCGGACCCGGGGACCCACCTTCCTTTGGGCAGCCACTGGGTTATCATATTATTTTAGGAGTGTGTTATAATATATAGTTTTATAATGTGTATGTTGCGTATTCATATAAATATATATATATAAGTTAGATGGTTATAGGACGGTGACGTACGTCACGTACCATATTATATATTATCATTCATTATATGCAACACGGTAGGAGGAGACGCGCGCGACGTTGCAAAATAACGATAATGACGACCAGCGGTTGCCGTTGTGCGAGTGCGTTGTAGACCTAAATATCACATACTAATATATATATATATATATATTATAAGCCATGACACGGGAGGAAAAAAACGCACACACGCGCACACTTCTGCCGCATCCAAGGACACATTTGGGAATGGGTTGCGTAATATTATTATTATTATGTTAATTACGCGCGCACAACAAGAGCCGTCGACGATCGTCGCAATAATAAGCGACGTCCGACAGTATAATATAATATTATTATAACAATATGATATTATACACATCGCAACGCGCTTTAGTGTCTCTAACTTGTTAAGTATTATAAGTATTATCGTCGATTAATAAATGGCATTATACATGTGTAGGTACATATCACGCGTGGTGCGTGCGTGTACCATATATATATGATATTATGTTTGCGTCGCCATCGCACACGAAAATCTCTAGTTATGTACAGTATTATTGTTTATTAGTTTTTTGTTATTTTTTAAGGCTTAAAAATAATATTCATACAACACGTAATACTATTATTTTGTGTACGGCAAACGCCGTACATATATACATATATACATAAATAATATAATACATCATCGCGTACGACATGTTGTTATATACGAGGATCGGATGTCACGCCGTTGCACGCGCACATATCTTATTTCCCGCTTTATTATTTCGAAAAACGATGCCCGTGATAATTTATCGTCACGGGATAGAAACAAACTAATAATAATAATGTAATTTTGACCTTATATTCCGTACATAAGTGTATTGAAAATGACTGCACTCTGCGCTCCGGCTGTCTGGAAAGTCTGTGAAAAACCCGCAAAAGCGCAGTTGAGGTGAATGTTTAGGGGAGGTCGGGAGGACGATTCATCAATCGTCAATCGAAACGACATTATTTTCCAACATATCTGCACATTTTCAATCGTAAAATATCCCCCGCGCCTACTTTGGGCATACATAATACTACGCATTACTCGCGTTATTAATATTGCGCGCGGTATGTACGCACAATATATTATTATTATCGTGATTCGCGATGTGCCTGTCCGCTGAACACGCACATAATATTATATAATATTATTAGGCAGCTAGTACCTATACGCATACTACTTGCATATTATTATCATTATTGTATATGAGTTGGCAGACCTGCCGCAGCCTCCTGCGACATCGCGGATAAGCGCGGCGACTAATAAAAGCGGAAGGGTTAAACAGTTTTCCGTTTTCGTTAAAAAAAAACACTGGACCGGACCATATTATATGTATATAAATTATAATAAAAAAAAATATTTATATACTCTGTCGCGGCGGCGCGGGGCAAAAAATTAAAACCGGTTACGTCGGCCGTATATATAATATTATTTAAAAGTATATATATATTATATACGCATATGCATGTTATACCCGCCACCAATAACAATACGAGACGGCGCGCCCGGGTATATATATATATATATATACGTATGCGTCGCCTCTGTTCCTTATTTCCATTCCCTCCCCCTCGCACACGCAACCGCCTAGGTGGTTTTAATATATTTTTTTCGTCGAACCGAAATCTGCTGCACCGGCTGCGGACCGCGAATAGGACTGCCGACGAGGAGGAGGTGGCGGCGAACGGTTTTAACGGCGAACGAGGGGGTAGGGGGGTCGCAGCGCAGCAGACGGACGCCGAAAATTTAATGGTGGAAAAATAATAATATTACACTCGTACATATGCAATTTGTGTAATATTACGTGTATTATACGTGAACACTGTGCAAAGCTCTCTTCGTGCCATTATTATTTACATATTATAACAGACGTGTGGCTGTACATATACTCGTACGTATATTATATTATACACAGTGGCCTACACGCCATGTGGGCGAGTGGCGGGAGGGGGTATTCGAACCCCCTTGGATTTTTTCACTATACAAAAAGTGAACACTTTTTCTCACAAGACACGCATATTTTAATACGAGAAGGGGACCCATTGCGGAAATGTATTATATGCGTAAGCCACTGTTATTTATGTATTATACAGTATATACACAGAATACAGTACAAAACGATTACAATGGCGACGTGCCACTGCGAACGCGGATTCTTGACGACCATTCGTTTCCGCTACGGCACTTGGTAATATTTTGAAAACGTCGTGCGTACGAAATCATTTAAACCGCTGTGGCGCGCGCGTGACTCTTATAATGGCTTATCGATACACCAATGATAATGCGTAGGAGAGTTTTTGCTCTGGAAAATCCCCGACGCACGTGCTAGACCCGCGAATTGTTCGACAGAAACGAAAAGCGTATAGGTATAAACTAACGTCTAACACCATCTGCATTCTCGGTAACAAATAAATAGATTTTCGTTGAATAATCGCGTAAAATGAAAATGGTCTTTCAAGATTGAAAAAAATGTTTTAACATGATAACGTGTTACGTATACCTATAACCTATAACTTCTGAAAACATTGGAAGTCGAGAAGATTATGAGATTTGAATGTCACGTATAGGTAATATGGGATATTTTTATGTTTAGTTTTTATCATACAAATGATAAGTCACATCATAGACATATAAGAATTTAAAAATAGAGATAATCAGACGAAAATTCCCGTGCATAGTATATACAATATATACATACATAGATATAAAGAGAACTTTTCCCACAAAACACTATATACACATTCATCCATATCTTGTCAATACCTCCAATAGTTCAATGTAATATCAGCCGTATTTGAGTGCACTTACAGAAAGATTTTCACAAACGTTCATTCCGCTGCAACGACATCGAAACCTCGTCATTTTACCAATTTCACACGTAGGATAGTTTTCCTGCGAATAACGACGATTATTGTAATTGTGTTCGTGTTTTGCGTCGAAAACAGACGCTTACTAGTATATATAAAATATATAAACAACTCGCCGGCGACGGATAGTGTGTCAGAGGAGGGAAAGAAGGAACACGACTTTATTATAAAATTACCGTACCCGTACCGGAAAAAACGTTCATGTCGCCCCTCGTAGTGGTCATTTAAAGTGTAAGAACCTGCAGCGACGACCGTAGGAGGATGCGCGTATTTGACGGGAAATTCATTCGCATTCCGTTCAATAAAAAATATAGTGCACGGACTAATAACTCCTCCCAGTGCATAATACATTACACAATAGGTAGGTACACATAATATGCGCATTGCACATTATCCGTCCACAATACGTGTTGCAGTCGCGTGAAGCAAATACGCCTATATATATGAAGTATATAATTTATATAGTTAATAAATATCTACTTTCTTCGCGATAATTAGTATTTTAATTATTAACTTGATAAATATATAATACGTATTTATATTTGTGTGCTTATACTGTGTACACCTGTGTATATAATACGTGCATAAATGCAAACTATTATATATTACGCAATATATATATATATATATATAAATAGCGTGCATATACGTGCTGCAGATGCAATATATGTGCATTGTGCATAAGATACTGTAACAGATATCTCAGTATAATTAATAATTATACCAATATTTACACGCTCGCAAAACGTAGATATATTGCGAAAAATCTGAAGAATCGTAACAGCCATTCGACGAAATCCCCCCCCCTATCATACATGTGTTATCATCAACATCAATATAGGTAACCGTGAATGTACAAATCAAATAACGAAACGTCGCGTGTTTGCAGTAACAAAAACGGAATGAAAAATAAAACCGGTAAGGACAAAGGTTTATCGGCCATTTGATTTGTTTTTCGTTTATAGACGACATAATGCGTACCTATTTATACATACCTACGATATTAACGTGAGAATTTACCGCATGTACATATATATAGCTAGTGTCGTCCGTGTTCGATTTTTTTTTATTTATTATTCGCATCGTCTGCATACCGGTAGTTATAGTTATGACGGAACAATATTTATCGGTGTGCCAAAATAATAACAACGTATCAAGTAAACAATAATGTATATATGTTATAGTCGTATAAGTAGTATAATATGCAATATGTACAGTTAAGTGTATATACTTATCCTGTTTTAATTTCTTTATTATATGCATGCGCAATACGTATATTCTTGTTAATCGTTACGAATATGATCTTGAACTGGATCGGTAGGTATAGCATTATTATACAAGAACGGTTGCAAGGTGTTGTTTTTCCACATTTCAATGTCAACGTTTTATTTGTTTTTATTTTTTTTTTTCTTATATACATAGGTATTAAATTTCATGACTCGATTTTATATAATATTATTATGAACACGAGAATATCGACATTTCATACACAGCGATAACTATACAGTGTACCTATAATCCATATATATATATGCATTATGCATATAATGTAAAATGTATATATGTAGTAAATAATAATTTATTTACAACAATGAATGAGTAATATTTACAGATATATTATTATCACGAAAACGACTTTACCGTCGCCCACCATATATATCTGTAACTGTACAGCAATATATCAAACTTAATAAACGAAACGATACACATAATATATCATTTTATGATCGGTTTGTTCGTGTATTCTACTATTCTAGTCCATATAAGCACATAATATGTTATATTATATGAGTATATCAAATTCGGATTGTTAAAAATGTACATTGAAAATTAAAGATAACTATATTATTTCTCCGACAATCATGTCACACAATAAGTATATAAGACTATAGCATACACATTTATAGAATTTAACTTTTTTTTTTTATTAAATAATGCTGCAATGTTTTTATATGTAAGTACATGAAGTTAACACTTAAAAATCAATATAGACTAAGTATTATTATTTACATAATATAAATTCACATAATATAAATTCATTACACATAAACACGGTACAAACAGTATGTTTGACAATAAAAGTAATACAAATAGCATTTTGAACGCATAACCTTGAATTTGATTAATTTTTTTTTCTTACTGTGTAAAGGAATTAAATTTTTTAACCGTTTGTACCATTAAAAAATTTTTTTTTAATTTTAACTCTCTTTATTGAGTTAAAATTTGTATTAAATTATTTTCTCACTTTAAATAACTTAGAATTAAAACGTAAAAAAAAGAATTATCTTAAAAATTGACTATATGAAAGAAAAAAGTTGAAGTTCATAATAAAATATGGTAAATTAAAATTTATTTTTAATGGAATGGTCCGATGCGTGAAATGAACTTTGTATTGAAAAACTATACTAGCTACTGTGCAGTTTTAAAATAAAAAACAAACATTTATTGCTTTACAAACAGCTAGCCCGTCGATTAACTGTTATATTATACTTATGTATATAATCAATATATCATATATTTATAGGTATATATAACAGAATCACGTGACATACTAGATATATCTATATTATATGGACTCACCTCATATTTTAAAAGTCCAAACAAAATTGCACATCATAAATTCTAATCATGTTATGATACATTATTATGCAAGTAAATAAGATATATATGTTATTACCGGTCGGCCGTGTAAATTTTGGCCCAAACCAACGCGATTCATATAAATCCAGTGTGTGTAAAAATTGCGTCTATATATAAATATATAAACAAAAATTCAACCGAAAAAATTGCAACCGGAATTTTGCAACGATTAGACATTATTTCTCTGAAGCATTTTGCAACGAAATTATTATATATATATATATATATATATATAGTGTATATATATGATCAATAGCACAAGTCTTGCAGCCTACAATTGATAGAATCTACCAGTGTAATATTATTATCACGAATCCTATATTTTTCATATTCAGTTGGTGTATAACTCTATTTCTTATATATATATATATATATATATATATATATATATATATATATATAGAGAGAGAGAGAGAGAATTAGAGAGAATGAGACCCACTAATAATAAGTATTTACTCACGCACCAAAAGCTCGCAAATATAAAAAAAAATCTCTTAGTATAATTGTTATTATCTGTGAATCATTTAACCGATATATTCGTGAGATGATATAACACGTCGAAAACATACTAAATAACAACTTATTAAACAATAATATAGGTATAATATCATATACGACGCGCTTACATTATTGCGACAGTATAATAATGTAGAAAAGACGAGTACAAGTGGTTGTTCGTTAAGTATACAGTACACATGTTCAGCTGTCGTATATAAATATAAATATTATACTTGTGTATATTATATAGGTATGTACGTGTTTATATTTACAGTATGTCTCACAACGATTGTCCGCGTAAACTATAGAATAAGCTATATATAGTATATATAATAATATAAGCCCATCTCTTATAGTGGAAATAATAATACCTATATATTATATTAAGCTTAATCGAACTTATATTTTCATAGAACTAATTGAATCGTTGAACTTTTAACTTTTAAAGCACGACGTTTAAATAAATCATTTTAATGATTTGGCAGATTTTTTTTTTTATGAAATACTAAAACAAAATTAACTTTTAATACGTAATGGGGCAAACTATATAGGGTATAATATAATAATAATTATTATGAGATTCAATAACTATAACTCACTCTAAAATATAGTTACAATTTGATGCGCGATGGTATTTCATAATAAATACTACTACACGTAGTACTATACTCGTGTACATATATATATTGTCCGAGATAAAAAATGTATTGACTGCAAATGCGCGTCGACGAGGCAATCACCCTATATTGTTTGTACAATGTAAAATATTATACATATATTATGTACGGCATGCTGTAAAGGTCGACACGGCAGCGAATTGACAACGTGTCTCGCAATGTACACGGACAAGGCAAAGGGAGTCGTGAAGGACGTGGTCACTTATTATAGATATGTATATGCGCGTGTGGGTTGCGCGACCTGCAGCAGATGAATGACAATGTATATAAATAAGTATTAAGTAGGTATAACGAAGTGACGGCGGCGGCAATAACGGTTCGACAACATCATATAATTATAGTATTGTAGATACACATGCATATACATATATATATACATATATATATATATATACTATTTTAACTGCACGCGTTTAGGTACACAACGGATAATGCACAATAATTTAAATACATATTATATTAGAGTTATTATATACGTATATTGTAGATACTTATTGGCTGACTTAGTTATAGTATAGTCGCCCGATGATTGCGGCGATCATCACTAATGTCCGTGTTACAATAATGGTGATGGCGGGTATTTCATGTTAGAATCGTATACCTATATATTAAATATCACAATATATGTATTATAACAAGAGGTAAGCTAAAAGGTTGTTACTTATTTTAAACACACGTGCAACATGTATATGCTATCGGACGATAAAATATTGTAATCGTCCGAGACGAATAGGAAATATTTTCGTTAATATTGTATAATATCTTTTTAGATAAATCTAAATTACACTACACTATAGACACTTTATGTAAGAGTATACATTATACATAATTTTTAAAGTACCTCCGTACATACAGATATATAATATATAAATTCACGATAATTTGTAACCATTTGTGTATATATTATTATATAGGTTAAGTACCTATAATGTATTTAACGATTTATGAACAACGATAATATTTAATTTGTAAGCTCATCTGCATAACGCATTTACTTCATATTTTTACAAACAAAACACAATAACGTAAAAATGATAAAAATATTAATATATGTGTATATAATATATTCACATAAACCACTTAGCGAACAATTTAAACTTTTAAAGGCGCAGGCTCTTATTTATTAATATTTGTTCGACCTTCGTGTAAATACATCACTGCAGTTAAAACAGCAAACAGTAAATGCAAACAGCACGCGTCAGCACTTAATAATAAAAATATTTCTTTATAATTGAAATGAGATTGATTGTAGGTGATGATTTACGGCACGCTGACCTTGGATATATTCACACCTGATTCTCTGCGTGTGATTTAACGTTCAAAACTGAAATAATAAAACATTACCTATAACATATTATTATAATATATTATACTGCAATGACCATAGGCGGAGATCCTATGAAATATTGAGGGGGGCTCAAATATTTGATGCCAAACAGACCCGTGGAGGCGTTGCCCCCACACCCCCAACAAACTAATTTTTACATTAAATCACTCATAAAAATTTTTCTCGTTATCATAATAACTTAAATAATTACAAACATAAAAAAAAGAATAATTAATAAAATACTATTACCATTTTTAACTTAATTTATTATAATTCTATTACATTTTTTGTTAAAAGTATTTAAAATAGCTTCATTACTTAAAACTTTAGTTTTATCTTTTTTAATACATTATATTGAAAATTCATTAAATCTTTTTTTGATGTATAGATGTTCTTAGCCATGTTTTTATTTTCCTCATAGCAGAAAAACTTCTTTCGCGCGTAGCAGAACAAGCAAGTTGTATCATTTTATAAAGATTAAGAAATACTTTATGTGAAATATTTTTTTTTTATATCTTCAATATCACCAATAATAATGTCTTAATTGTTCGGTATGTTACCGTAAATAATAAATTGGTAAATAGTATGTATGTAATGTACTAGGTCAACGTTTCTCAAGATGTGGGTCGTCAGTCAATTTTTAGTGGGTCGTGAACAATATTTTGAATTATGATGTCAATGCTGTTATTAACCATAACAGAAAACAAGCACATATTTCGCATACATTTCATTATTATAAGTACACTTACAAAAATAAATTGGTTAAAAATACTATTGGGTAAAATACTATAAATATATATTACAAATTTATACATATTTATATAATACAAATTTTTGTTTTTTATAACTACTTTTTGAAAAGTGAAACCATGTGGGTCACGAAAAATTTTTCAGGGTAAATTTGGGCCGTGGTACTAAAAAGATTGAGAACCACTGTACTAGGTACATTTATATAATTGTGGATATAAGAATATAAAATAATGATAAAAATTCTATAAGCTGTACAAAATTACGGTATTATTTATTTAATATTTTTAAGGGGGCTTTAACTTCAAATTATTTATTTTGGAGGGGCCAAGCCCCCGTAAGCCCCCCCCCCCGATCTTCGCCTATGGCAACGACAAAATATGGGTAAAAACAATACCAACGACGTTACAATTTTGATGTACAAATATAATATAATGATGTAAACATAGCAACTACAAATACGTAGGCATTCATTGACAGGGAAGGGGGTCTTCCGGGCACTTAGCTCTGAGAAATTTAAACGATAGCCCTCCCCCTCTCAAATGAAATTCTACGTAGTACGTACATACTTGCAATGTCCTACTATAAGTTTAATAGCTTAAAGTAGATAATATAATATAATATAATATAGTAAGTATACATTATAGCTATAAACCAAAGCAAATAATATATTTGTTTACCTGGTTAGGTCAATTACAGCCAGCTGTTAAATTATATTTTTGTAATTTATAGATCTTATAAATAAATAAACAAAAATAAATTATAACATATATTCATCATCGTGGATAATCTATAATTTTCTCTACTTACGTTTGATGTCACATATGTAATACGATTGGGTTAAAAGTTAATCTTCAACATTTAAAAACGCAATAAGTGAGTGTATAAGATTCAAGAAAGTATACCAGTACGTGATAATAGTAAATGAAGGGCGCTCTTTTCGGCATGGTGCAAAATAATATTATACTATAATAATTTATTATTGTTATATAACTGTTATCGGTGTAAATAATTTCAAAGCGATGATATTATAAATATCTACTCGTATGTCATCTGATTTAACACCACCATATACGATACCTATAGTTATACACTATAAATACTGTATTATATTAAACAAACGAACCGAATTCGAAGCGTATGTGTGTAGGATATCTGAAGTAAAGTCATAGCTTTTATCTCGCCATATTTTATCGCAACTTTTTCGAAAACTTTATGACGAAAATCACTATGCCGTATATATACGTATTATAATAAAGTAATAAACACATTTATACGAAATTGCATTCGACATTTGCATACCTTTGTACTATAAGTCGAGGTTCCTTGTAAACTTTTATTACAGCCATGGCACTATACCATTAAAAAATAGATTTGTGTTTCACGCACGAAATCCCAACTCTAACTCTACTCCAATTTTTAAGCTATTTATTGAACAGACATTATATAGTCAAAAAAACCACCGCAAAGTCGCATAACAATATTACGTTTGACTTAAAAAAAAACAAACAACAGTTCAAAACCAAAACGTTGTATTTATATTGCATGTACAAATACTTTTAAAAGTCGTATGGTATGAACAGAATTAGTTAAGGGTTAATATAGGTTTTTTACCCTTTTATACGTAACTATACGTTCCGTACGAAACACATTTTAGGAACCGCAGCTATAAAAGTTATAACAAATGTGAAATATTGCACCGAAATCTAGCAGTACCTAAATAAAAATCCTCAATCGCTGCAGCTGAAGTACAATATATTATAAGTATATGTGCTTGTTTAAAAATATATATTATATATATACTACGTGACGGAAACACGAACAACCCGTTCGGTTTGATTCCAAGTTAATTAGTCGCTGCGATTCTTAACCACCATTTTCGTCTATATATATAATAATACACCATCCTGCAAGCACAATACCACACTCACGATAGTAATTTATTATAATACATATATATTATATAAGCATAGCTAAACGCGCGTACGGTATGCGTTTCTCGTTTTAACACTCGCGATTGATCAAGAACAGCACTTCGTACAATACATATCGTATTTTATTGTAATATATTATACTGCTGACTACACGGTATATACAAAATAAACATATATATATATATTTAAATAATATCTAAATATCAAAAAAAAATCAGAAACACACACGTGTTTAACGATTAATGTTTTTTCGAGAAACGCAACAGAAATAACCGTATAAAAACAGTAAACGGTTTACATTTATATATATATATATATATATAATACATAGATTATATTGAGTGGTCGACAAGTAAATAGTGTCCCGCGTTGTGAGAAAAAATACATTTCAGCTGAAGAGCCGACGAGGGGAAACAATAGATCGGAGCAATAATATTCATAGCGGAGACTGTATAACACACATATATATATATATATATATATATATATATATATGTACACCTACGTATACTGAGGAATGATTCTTTTAGCAACGTTAAATATACCGAAAATACTAAATAGATTAACGTTTTCAAACATGTTTTATTTTTAACAAAGTTGGAAATTTAACTGCACATTATCGAAATTACACGTCATATTTTTTTCATATTATTTTTTAAGTTTTTAACATTTTTGAATTATCTAAAATGTATAATATGTATATATTTTAAAAATTTTTCATTGGTTTATAGTACAAACCTTCAAATCATGCGTGTTAATTATACCTACGCCAAATGAAAATAAAGTTCCAGCTGATAACTCAACAATCTACTCCAATGGTGGCCAAACTACGGCCCGCGGGCCAACTCCGGTCCGCCATCATTTAATATCTGGCCCACGAAAGAACTATAATAATTTATATTTACGTAAAAAAAAAAAAAATTAAATTTACGAAAAAAAAAGGCCCATGGTAAAAAATGTTTTTTTTTATGGCCCGATGTAAAAATAGTTTGGCCACTACTGATCTACTCCATGCACACGCAATCATAATTATTTCATCCTTTTGTACTTATGCCGAATTGTATACGAATTACCTATCCATATCAAACATCTCGTTCAATTGAACAAATCTTTGTATTTGATAGGTTTTCAGATTCCAACGGTTGACATTACATTATACTCAGATATATGTGTATAATGCTGTATAATGCACGCATATCAAATTATTTTAAATAGATATATATAGGTCACTACATATATTGTACTTGCAATGGTTTCCGAAGTAAGGTTTGTCGTAGTATAGCACTTTGTATATAATTATATATAATATATACATATACATTATGTTATATAGATGTCAACTTGCGTGGCAATGCTTAAAAACCCGATTTTGTATTATATACATATATTATATCTGCATGTTATTCGCAATCATTTAAACCTATTATACGGATATATATAGTTGAGTGAAAAAATTATACAGTTGACAAATTATATTATATATGATTTCTATATTAAATACGAATTACAGATCATATATAATTAAACTCACTCTCTATTTCGGTTGTTATTATTGTTGTTATTAAATGCTTGGCTTTACTGCATGCAATTAGACATAAACTATTTTTTTTTTTACACGTTTATACTTAAAATCGAATAAGTAGTAAATCAACCCAAATTAGTAAATCCAACGAAAATCGAATGATGAATTTTAAATGACCAGATATAATACCTAATACATCAATACATATACGCGTTGAGTATATATGTCATCTATACTGCAATATTGTCTTGAATGTTTTTGAAAGCATCATTCATGCACACATCATCACCGTTTCAATCGTGAATCCATCTCGATAATGCATGATAGTATATCATACGAAAATACTCTACAAACGTAATTATAGATATTGGGAACGATACTATTCTATATATCACTGCAGACGCATAATATTATATACAAAGTAGGTATATTTATACAATAATATGGAGTATGTTTATATAATATGTATATAAACATGTATCGAAAACAGTTTTATAGTATACATCTGGGCAATATGCGTATATAATAGCACTGGCGTATAGCGCAGAGACTTAGAAGGGGAGATTCGGTATTTTTATATTATTATTTGTGCATACGAGGGGAGAGACATTTATTAAATTCAACGAGATTGAAGTAGGTATGTGTTTTAATTTTGCGAAAAAAAATTCTATTCTTATATAGTCTATTCTGGAACTATAGGTCGTACTCTACCCTAAACCATATACCTCATCCTAATGTATAAATCTATATATATATATACCAAAGCAAAAGTTTAGTTCAGTTATTCCAAGTTTTGAACGAGTTTTATTATATTTGAAGAACAATATAAGGTACTTGAAATATAATAGATACTATTATTATACTTACCCATCTGTTTGACTAATGTGTATTCCTGTGTTTCTTGCCTAATTGTTTAGTCCTGCAAAAATTATCCGCAACTCTTGCTACAGGAAATACTGTACCTATAAAGTCTGCAGTATCTATACATACAATATAGTATACTTAATAAGGTATTAACAACTAAATTCAATTTAGTTACAAATTGTATTTGGCCTGTCAAAAAATACAAATAATATATTATAATTTTCATTTAAATCGATATTATACTTACTATATAGGTAATTTTAAAAAGAATCACAATAATTTCTATTGATTATACGCCAATAATATCAAACAATGAAACGAATATATATAAACGATATGAATTACAGATGGTTCAAATATAGATATTAAATATAATATAAAGCATATACGTCGATTTTTACATTGTATTATAACAGATATTGTCTTTGCGTCCAACCAATACCGTTGTAACCAGACGTTTTGTACATATACAAATAAAAATTATAGGGAATTTTACCAAGACCTTGAAATTAATATCGTTTTACCCAATATGTCGCCGTTACGACCGGCGTGTCGTTATTTTATAGACGATACCGGCTGTATAATATGCTTGGCCCGTCGGACGATACAGATATAGGCATATATTATAATACCACAAGTACATTTATACAGAAAATATTAAACTCATTGTTCACATATATATATATTATATTTACAGGTATATATAAGGAACAGTCGTACACGCCCATTTCGATTGGGATAGGCTTTATATATCGTATAAATATACATATAAATATAAATACATATGTGCGAGTATATTTTGGGTGTCTGTGTGTGGATAAAACATACTATTTATATTATATGTGTGTATATGCGTGACGCCGCCATATTGGATTTTGGCCCCTGTGTATGCGTACACCAGGGCCAGACTAATCGCTATATCACCCTATTTATGTGTGCTCTGTGTGTGTGTGTGTGTGTGTGTGTGTGTGTGTGTGTGTGTGTGTATAAGTAGCATGTCCACCACGAAACTCGCATCCCCTTCACCGCACGCTATAATCCTCTCGTAGGATGTCCCCCGCCACTACTCCTGCACTATACACTATAACATTACAGGAATATATTTTATACAGCAACAATATATCTTATATACCTACCTACTATATATTATATTTATCATATCCCGTATATATATACTCGGCCTGATCTACTGCATACCACTGCTGATATTATATATAAATGATCAAATCACCAAAGTATACTTGAGAATTTATAGGTTAGGTGATAGGTATACCTAGTACCTATACCAGATCTGATGTAGCTATTATTATTGATCCATTCAATATCAACAAATATCTATGTATATGTTAATATGTATAGGCACCTATATATATTATACACACACTTATTGTATTATTATTTTTAAATTTGTCAATAAGTTTAAGTTATATATGAAATTATTGAATTTATTTATTTATTTTTACTTTTTTGAATGGCAACAGATGTTTTTCAATTCACTTTATAAACAAAATATTCTGTTGCATAAAAAACAGAATTTCAAATAAGTATATATAGTTAATTATATAACTGATATAAGTATTAAATAACTTCAACGAGATGCATATTGCATGTCACAGTGGTACAGTAGAAATGCAAGTATTCCGCACTCGTCTGAAATTTAAATACTTGAATTATACATAGGTAAGGTATGTGTTCGAAATTCAATTTTTGTACTTCAAAAAATATTCTGCTTCGAAACAAGAAATTGAAAAGATGGTGCCATTCAAAAAAGCAAAACTTTCAAAAAAATTACAATAACAAATACTTTTTTTTTTAAATATCATTTTCAATGATTATATAAAAAAAATATTTTTAAAATACTAATTATTTTTTAAATAATGAATTTATTCTATGTAATAGTAGTTACCTATATGATGTACTATAAAGGACGATTAATATGATTATCTTAAGTCATAACTGAACACCGCAATGTTTTGGAATACCTATGTATATTAAATAATAAATTCTTTTCAAAATTACCTATGTTTTTTTTGTTTCGAAAATGTCATGATTGATATACAAGCATGATTATCGCCTATTTCTTAATAATATATATATTATGTAGGTTTTATTTTTTCACCACGTTTATTAGGTACATCATCTGGTTGGTAACCCTTATAAACGAATGACACCGTCTAATTTTACATATATTCAAGTATATTATGTCATGGCGGTATGGCACCACTATTATATATACAACAGTTATAGGTCGACTTTTTCAAATTCAAAAATCTCTATCCAAAATTTTGTTACCATATTGAATATATCTATGTAAGGATAAAATTATGTTAATCTCTTATTATTTCTGTAACAAAGCGCCAAATTTACGGGTCTAAATTAAACTACATTAAATGGAACTAGTGAAGTAAGTATATATATACATATTTTATATCGTATAAACATAGTATAAACCCGACGCCAAAGAAAAAAATTATAACCGTCCGCCGACTTCAAACAGCTAAGTTAAAATCATATAATTATTACATATATAAATACCACCATATATAATACAAAAATGTAAAATAAATATACAATTATGATGGTAAGTTTATACACATTATGACATACTTAAACATAATATGACATAATGTCTCTTTCGTGGGAGCCAATTATTTTCCGAAAACTCAGTATTTTAAAGGCGTATATATATAATGATTATAAAACTATTGCTAAAATATATAATCTATCTTTAAATTTATTTCTAATTATTATTATAATATAATTATGTTATGGTTACTGGTCAGTAGTTTATTTAATATCAAACGACGATGACGGGTATAGTTCTTCCTAACTACTGTCAATCACATCATTATTTATACATATTTAGGTAGTAAGTATAAAGCATAAAGTATATATACAATAATAATATAAATATACCTACTAAAAAATATTTCATACCTATAAGGAATTCGAAACGTTATTATTTTTATTATTATTCTAGAGTACCGTGATGAAACAAATTAAAAACTGTAATTTGGCAGATTATTCTAAAGTATATATTATATATATATATCTACCTATAGATATAGAGTACATTATATAATAAGTAATTTATTAATAATAATATATACTAAATATAATATATTATCGTATATCTATATAATATATTATAATGTGTATTATACATACTTAAAAATATAATTAATTAATTTTAAAATGAGTAGAGAAAGATACAACTATATATAGTTCACATAAAATATTAGAAATTAGATTATTTGGACATTTATAAATACATATTATAAAAATATAATCTGAGGGCTATTACAAATCAACTTCCGAAGTAAAAAATATTTTTTAAAAAAATCAAAAACATTAATTTTTTGCACAAAATAGTTTTATTAACATCTAAATTATTTTTCTAAATAGTCTCTGTTTAAATTTACATATTTTTGGTAACGTCGTGAGACGAGCTTTTGTATACCCACCTTAAAAAATAGCACTGCCAATGCGATAAAGCATTGATTCAAACCGTTCATAAGTCTCTCATTACTTTCAAAATATTGAGATGCAATGGACAATTTCAATTTTGGAAAAAGGTAATAATCACTTAGTGCCAAATCATGACTGTATAGGGAACTAGGGAGAGTGATAAAAAATACCATAATGAACTCCTGAGACTCCTGTACTAAAGGTTTTGTAAATGTTCAAGAAATGCTTTTCCTCAATTGACACATTGAATCTTGTGGACATCTGTGAGCTGATTCGGGACCCAACGGGCACAGAACTTGTGGTAACCAAAAGTTTTCAAACACTGATTGCAACATGCAGAAACACGTCACCTAAGTGCACGTATGTAATGAACTGTAACACATCGGAGGTTGATTTTGGAATAGCCCTCGTATGTTATCCATCATCATCTATGTGTAACTAAGCATATCAATCTACATATACTTGATTTATAAATTTGTGTAATTGATTCTTTTATACCTATTGAAATATTTCTACCTGCCTTACTATATTGATGGTCACCAGTTGATTATATTCAATATATTATAGTTGTGATTTTAAAAAGTTTGAAAACCACTAATTTAAACGACTATAAAATTATTGTAAGTCAAAACTAGTTTATACACTATACCTATACTTTATAGACAAGTATTTTACTAACTAACTTATTTTGAAGCTATTTAATAATTTAAGTGAATAAATTATCGCGTATTGGTATTGGTATTATAATATAATAATCTTTAACTATTTCGAATAACGATATTTCTCTTTCAATTGTCAGATTAATTATTCTATTAATTATTTTAAGTATTTAAACATAATAATTATGGTGTAGAGAACGTAATGAAAATTACATTAATATAACACTTCAAAAGTTCAAAAAATGAGTGTTCTATGTAGATAGGTACAATTAATAAGCGTGTATTCAGTATGTTCAATATATCTAATTATAATTGTTATTCTTATAATATATAGGTACCATTAACTTTATACTGTTGTAATTAAGTGGAACATTTGGATAATTAATTTACCCATGTACAATAAACAAGCGATAATAAATAATATTTCTCATCATTAAATACTAATTATGATAATCAATGATAACAATATAGTAAGTTAAGGTATTTTACAAATTGTAAAAACCATACAATTATTTTGTATATATTTCAAAAACTATTATTATAAAATATCATATTATACAGGCATATATCCACTTTACTCGCATATTTTCATATAATTATATAGCAACATACATTTTTAAACAGTTAATTTACAAAGAATATACCAGCTATTATTGCTTATTATATAGGTACTTCTAATAGTTTACAATGAAACTCAAATAGGTACCCTAATTCAGTACGTATTGCCATTTAAATAATAATATTGATATCCGATAAAAACTTGTTATTAAATATGTATATATTATATAGATATAATAAAGGTTATTCATCAAACATACTCTAGTATGTGGACCGATTAATTAAACTCATTATCATAAATCTATTACTATATATATATACTCTTAGTACACAAAGTAAAATTATTGAAAAACTATCTGTTTAAGATAAGATTTGGATACAACATTTTCAAAAGTCATCTGTTGTTACAGAAATACTCTTTAAATGATATAAAAACTCTGAGCATTCGAAAATACATAGACTTATTATTTAGAGTACATATTGTTAAGTTCTAAAAAACAGAAACTAAAATATTAATTCATTATTATTGAAGAAATAAATTAGGGGGAGTATACTTAAAGTAAATCATACTATGTTTAATGATGTATATATAATATATATGTACAGTATATTATATATGCAATCAATTTGTTATATTTTATTTCTACATTTACATAATTTGTTATACACGATCGTATAAAAATAAAAACAAGTATGATAGTTGTTAGAATCATCGTATCTCCAGCAGAAAATAGTGGGATTATGAATATTATTTATATAATAGATGTTTTTTTTTTAATCGTGGATTTACCCAATAATTATTCACCGTTGTTAAAAACTTAATTTTAAAAAACATATAAATATCAGTTTTATTTCCCACGCGTCTTGGAACTTTTTTTAACAAGCGTGTATGTATATTTTAACATAATATAATACATAATATTCTAACCTACCTAGCTATATATACATATACATTATCATCACGTTTATATATATTAATGATATTAGCTATTACGATTCGTCACACCTATATCTACTATACATATATATTTTAATTATATGCACTTTTCGTCTTACTGATATTCGCCATGGCACTGCACACTATATAATATACAATATTGTGTAATAAATATATATTTTTTTTAACATTTTAATGACGTTAAAGATACAAGTTTACGTAACGATTTCATTAAGCAACTAGCGTGAATGTATGTTTGTAGATACTGAAGTTTATAGGTATATCCGTGTATACGAACGAAGCGTTATATAATCCTTTGATGAGTATGTTATTATGTATATCTATTGGTGCAAAAGTGGAGTATATGTAGGAAGTATAACAAACTAATTAATATAGGACGTCGTGGAAGTCAATTGGATTCAAGGAACCGGGCTAAATTGAAACCATTCAAGTGTTATTAAATTATTACGTACACTACATACATATATAGGTACTATATTATATTATATATGAATACGTCCATATTGCGTGGGCTCGACTACTATAACACACATGATATAATATGTATATTATGTGTTATAGAAATTAAGATAGAAATTTGTCTAAAACCTTGCAACTTGTGTATTCAACGATTATTTCAAGACAATTATACCATACCTTTTACGATGATATGTATATATATATATAGTTATACTACCTATTTAATATATCATGAATGAATAATTATTATAAAATTGTAAATACTACAAATTAATAAACCTGGAACTGCATTTATTTTTTGTAAATAATAGGTACAGGTTAACATTTTTGGTAATATTTTTTAATATAGATATAATAAATGTATAAAAACGAGAAAATAAATACTCGTAGTACATTCGTGTCTCAGTAGCATCATAATTATAAATTATACCTAATCGGACCTAGGTATTTTATATAAATGGAAAAAACAAATTGTAATGATCCGTTTTTAATTGGAATATTATATAAGCAGGTTCTATATTTTTATATAATTGTTCATTTTTCAAATTACAATAGATATATCCAATGCCTTACAACAATTCAAGAATTGTATATATGTATTGAAATTATAAGTACCTCTACACTGCAACAATTATAATTAGCAGTAATATACATATACATAGGTGAATACATTTATAAAAATATGTCTACATCACTTGATTTGTACATAACATAAGTAGGTACATGTACCTAAAAAATAATTTGTGCCATAAGTACCCTATTATCAGGTATAGTAGTCATATATATTATATAGGAGAACCAATTACATACATTTTTGATAACTATATATTCCTTTGCGGTACCTATATAAATTGAAGACGGATGTTATAATTATCAAACAATTAAATCATTAAATAGCTATATATCATTTGTGTCATAGTAGACAAGTAAATATAGGTACTAATAATGGATCGTATAGTGGTTATCATTAAACATACGAAGTTAAAATGAATACTAGCACAACTTATTTAATTATATAGATATAATGGGTATTCAAAAAAAGAATTACTTTTGAATCATATATATATATATATAAAGGTATATTAAATTGAAATACACAATTATATAGGTACTACATCAAAGACGCACTTAAAATCTATAACTTGTTATTCTTTTATTTAAAACGAAAAACTTACACATATTATTGTATACACACGAATATAATATAATATAATTGAAGTCCAACTCGAACATCCAAGGTATATTATAGAAGCCAACGTAGAAGTTTTCGGAGGGTAAATAGGAGAGAGAAAAAGACTGACTAATAAAACACATATACAGCCAAAGCCTGTTAACTCTCTCCGACGCATGCCCTTCCGATTTATAAATGCAGTCTTCTTGTCTGATCGCTAATATGCGATGATTCGTAAATGTATACAAACATAATGTATATTACAAAACCGTTGTTTTACATTTAATTTTCGAAAAGTTTTTATAATGATACTATTCCTTCAGTCGATCAAAATGTTTCGAGGAGCCTGTGGCCAACGTAGATTTAAAATCTGTCATATACGCACGTATATTATTAACGCGTACATAATATTACGATTCACACCCGTATATATAAAAATGCGAATAATGTATACAATAAAAATAATATTAAATGAATCGTAACAACAATTTGCAAATTAAATACATCTAAATAGCGAGAGAGCGAAATATTTACAACATATTATAATACCGCTAGCCAAACGAACCACTACTACATAATATAATACGACGCGTAAAATATCATGACGCCGACACCAACGAAAGCCACCCCCACCTTCTCCTCTTCGTGTACAGTCATGAACGGTGGAAAGATTGGGTGGGGGGGTTAACGAGCGAGAATGGAATGCGAAATAAAAATGGCGTCATTTGACATAGAATGTATGCGAACGTATATTATATATATATATATGAGGTCACGCGCGGAAACATGGCGGGATACGTGTATATATGTATGCATATATATATATAATATACGTGTATACGGCGGGCGGAAAGGGAAGTGGTTGTAAGAAGACCACAGTCGAAAGGATGAAAAAAAATTTGTTAACGACGAAAGTCTGCTTGCCCGTTGCAAACGCGCGCGCGCAATATTATATATTTCTAACTGACATTTTTTTTTTTTTGAAATATTTCATTATATTTTGCCGAGCGCATAAAATTATTATTATTAAACGAGACTCGGTGACCTCGCGCCAATTCCCCCACCGCTATAATTAATATACATGTAAAATGCGCCTCTTACACAACGGCGATGAAATTTCATTAATATTAATATTTTTTCACTCTTTAATTGCGCAGCGCACTCCCGTTACTCGCCGCGCCCACAACGATAAACATCATACGAGCACCTGCTGCATACATAACCTATACACACCTAATCCCACAATGACGAAGAATTTATAATATGATAAAAAATGTATTATTCGACAGCATATAATATTTTTATAAGTGTTAATTCGAGGTTATTATAAATATCCATTGTTGGTATAAAAACAACATATAATACCTATAATAATAATATCAAAGGTATATATGATACAAATACGATATTATAACTAAACTTAATAAAAATAGAAAAAAAAAAAATACAAAACACATTATAATATTATTATATAATAGTAAAAAAAAATATATATATAGCCACCTGTACGCGTATTATACATCTTATGAGCAATATACCTATATTATAATATAGGTACCGTGCAGTCGCTTGAATCATTGAATGCAAAAATGGTGAGAGAAAAATCTCGTCATCACAAGTCTTCTTGCAAAATAAATTAATCACATTTATACATATTAAAAGTAAAAGGAAAAAAAATAAAATTAGAAAAAAAATCGCACAACAAAATTTACAAAACAATTGCGCAAAAATATAATTACAAAAAAATGAAAATGAAAATAAAATACTATGGCAATAAAAATTAAATAATTTAAAAATAAGATTGATTATTGTACAGCGAATTGAAACGTTAGAAAAAATAGACTGACATGAAGTAAGGAAAAAATAATATGTGTGAAATAATAAATTAGCGAAAACGGCGGAGAGAAGAACGTACAGCGCGATTGAGAGAACTGAAGCGAATATCGCGTAGTCGTCGACGTCGAACGGCCGGGTCCCGGGCGAGCGCTATTCGCACGATCGTGCGCGCGCGCGGCGGCGGCCATGTTTGATGCGCTGCCATTGGCCCGGACCGCCGCCGCGCGAAGCCGAACACACATCGATCTCGCGTAACACCCCCCTCTCCACACCGTACACCAATAACGACGACACCCGTAACCCACCACCCAACGTACACGCACGATTTGCGGGTGTGCGCGCGCGGCGTTTGGCCTACGCGCCGCCGCCACTCACTCTACTGCACGAGGACGGGAGAGTTGCGTGCGCGAACAAGCAGAACCCATACGGCGGGAGAGGTGGAGGAGAAGGGAGACCGACGCTTCGTTTCTGTTTTCCTCTTCAAACCGCCGCGGCAACGTCGCAAACACGACAGCGGCAAACGTAATATATTATTATATGTATACACGCGACGAAAAAATACCTCTTTCCTTTCACTCCTTTTTCGTGAACGCTCCCTCACCACCTTCGCGCAACTCCTCGGCTCGCGAAACCCGTCCAACCGCACGCCGCCCGTACCAACATGTAACCAATACTATATATATATATATATCATATATCATAAACCGTCGACCTCGCTGCGTGCCACTGCTTTACGACGACGTTCGTTCAGTATAAACCCAATTCTGCGAGAGCACCACTTGCCGCCACCTCATCCTCCACATCATGACTTCCCGCAGCAAAACGCGAAAGCTTATAAAAACATCCATGCGCGCCGCACCTGTGAACACCTACACACATACGCACACATGCGCGCGCACATAGAACTGAATGCCGCCGCCGTTCGCGACGACCAAAAAAAGAAACCCGCGTCGCAAAAATAATAATTATAATTATCCCCCACTGTGGCAGAGGTTATTAGGCTGGTACTGAGTGTCTAAATATTATTATACACACCAGGCCTATTCCGATCGAAAATATATGCTTAACAAAACTGCAGCATTACCGGACGTGTATACGTAGTAAAGTTCGTCATGTCATAAAAATATATGTACGACGTGTTACTACGGTAGTCTGCAGGTAATTAGTAATATGTGTATGTATACATACTAGCTTACCGCAGATCTCAACAATTAACAGTATAATTATACGGTTAGGTAAACATTGTTAATATGTACACAACCTACATAACTGCACATAAACTATGAAAGGCCAAAGCTAATTATGAAACAGCAATGTAGCAAGTCCATTTGCAGCATTGTTCGATTAAAAACAACTAGAAATACAACGCGTTTTAGAGACGACGAGAAGTCAGGATACAATCAAGACTTTTCTGTACATAATTAGTAATAGGTACATATAAAATATGGGACAAATACTAAATACATAGGAAATTATCTGAAGCAACCCATACGGTAATGTGATTGTATAATTACTTGAGCATACAAAGAATGTTATTATAAATTACTTAATAAGATAATATAATATAGTGAATTGATGAAGAATCATAGAAGAACTCATCCTATAGATGTACCTGTATAATAAACTGTTCGACGTAAATAATGATTTGAATTTACACTGAACAGTGTATTATTTCACCCTTTGAAGTGATTATTATATACATTTATTAATTAATTATTAGTCATTATCATTAACCATTAACATAATTAGATATTCGGAGTTAATTATTTATTTCATTATATCAAACAATAAACACGCAACAATAACAACAAGTTTAAGTAGTATATTATTATACATAGTAGTTACTAGTCAAACACAATTTATATAAAAAAAATAATAATGCGGCGCGACAGTGAACAGTTTGACCCATCGCACTCGACGATGACCACGATATAATGATAAATAATCATAATTGGGGGCAATGACGTAAAAAATGTACACGCGCCACAGTGATTGAAACAGGAGCAATTAAATGAATAGACTCCTCGACGACGATAACAAACTTGTATAATAATATATAATGAATTATAATAAAACACAATCGTAACTATCGTAAAAAGACTGTCCATCCCATAACATACATATTTTAATATTAAATTGGAAGGATGTAGAATTATAGTTAATAATTATGAGCGTTAAATGCCTACGACGCGTCGTCGCCTGGTCTGTAAAAAAAAAAACCCAAAAACGTACAAATACCAAGGCGAGGTCGACTTTCTCGCCTAAATAGCCAACACATACTATAATAGTTACAATATATTATTGCGCAAGTTCTACTTATCTGCGTTGAACGTGAAACGAAGTCGACGGCGGACACCTGCGATGGACATCGTGTCACGTACAAGTCGTATAACATAACGTCATGTTGTTGTATCGCGGGTCGGGTACTATTACGATATCGACGGACGCGAATTATTATACGTTTCGACTTTTGACCGGTTGTTGCTGCTGCCGCTGTCGGTAGTGCGCGCATGCGCCGCGCCAACGTCCAAGAACCTTCGTGCTCTGTACGACGATCGGAGAAAAACGGGAAGTGACGAGGGTGGGGAGGGCGATCGGAGGAAAATCGTCGGGAAACGGTCGACGGAACGGAAAACAGACCGTTGCAGGCGGCGGCGACATCGGCGGGCCGGGCGAGATCGGACCGACGGACGGTCATCGCCGCGACCTTGTTCCAAGTGAGCGCATCGCTCCGCGCACACAACGGGCACATGACCACCGCCGCCGAGAAACGACGGTTGATAACGATTGAACAACTGACCGCGGCATCTGGTACACGTGCCGAGGTCACTGAACCGCTGCGGGCACGTCACACTAGAGGTCGCCGGTGTTCCCGTCGCCACGTTGCGCTTCCACAATAATTCCACGTCCCGCCGCGCGCGCGAATCGATAAAATATACTCCATTGTAAATTATGACGCGGAGGTGGCGCCGCCGCCGCCGCCGAAAATGCGCGTCGGTTTCGCGATGGAATGTCTTCGGCCAACGGGACCGAATACGACGCGAAAACAGACTTGTGCGAGTGGATAAGACGTGTAGGGGTGCAACAAGTATAATATACGGCCGTCATCACGACGACACACGTATTATCGTTGTCGTGACAACGTCAATATTAATATTTTACTCGATAGAATTTGTCGTGCCTCTGTCGGCCGCGGAATAATAAATTATAATACTATACGACGTGCGCCGGTGTTGTTGATCGCGACAAACGGCGAGGGAGTGGAAGAGGGATAGAAATGCATATTATTATTATTATTATTATCATCGGAGCGATTGGGGTCAATGGGCGAAGGCGGTGGCATTGGATTTAGGGTGCGTTCACCAGGCGTGCGCGCGTGTACCGCTCTCGTTTCACGGTAACAGTTTGTAACTGAAAAAGACATTTTAAAAAATAGCACCAATTCGCTCGACGCTTAACTCACCTATCGATGGGAGTTGAACTTCCAACTTCCGTTGGGTCCGTCTTCGAATGGACTGCAATAATGACGATCGCAATACCACTGCTATTTCCGTTTTAATTTTACCCGGAGAATGGTAACGGGTCTTTTCAACGAAACGTTTGAGACCAACTGAAGCGATTCTGTGAGCTGCAGGAACGGTTGTGATGGCGTTATCGTGCGAAACGACAACACTGAATGAGAACCACACCACAAATATTGTAGGCGCGTGACGGACGTGACGAGCGTTGGGCGCCCGTAGTGAAAATGTAACGGTGGCGCGTCGTTTGGCCATTGGCTAGATGCCGAGGCCCGCCGTTCCGTTCCGTTACGCCGGCCGCCGCGACGATGGCGCCCTCCGACGGTCAACCAGCGCACTAGAAATCGGTTGAGCCAGTGCGGCCAACGCAACGACCGTCTCCGCACGGTTATTCGCTCCGACGCGCGACGACCATTCATAGTAAGGCCGTTTTGAATTCACCGCACAAACGGGGACCACTCGAGTTGTTGTACCCGTCGTAGTTTTCCACCTGCTCTCACCGATAATAAAAAATAATAATAATGCATCTTTTGGGTCGATCGGCTTACAAAAGCGCACGCATTCTTCACGCCATTGTACCCGCGGAATAATAATATACTCACGTGCATATTATAATATAAAAGGTATACGCACTATGCCGCCGAATACCTACGACTTATACCTACCTGCAGCCAGTCGGTGTGTTTCACTTCGTTATATTGATTGAAAATATTTTATACGACCCCATCCGGAGCGCCATGTCCAGAGTCTTATTCCAGCTACAGGCGGTGTCGACGATAAAATAATATACAACAAAATATGTTATACAAACTGCGACGCGCGTGACAAAATATATATATATATATAGACTTTAAAAATCGTCCAGTTATTTTCGATTGTATACTGAGAGATTAATGGTGGTCGATTTGAATGTAATCTCTGCAGTTGTAACCTACTAAAAATCTTCAAATCCCGTGGCACTATCAAGAGCTTCAGCTTATTGCCAGCTCCCAACAAACTCAATCTCAAAGATTGATTTTTTTTTCTACAATAACAACAAAATAAAACACAATTACTGTATAATTAAGCCAATTTCAAAAAATGAAGATTTCTTATATTTATCTATAGTCTATATACCTTTTTGATAGAAAATCTGGATCTTTATATTATAATAAACAAATTAGTAATTCGTATAATATGTATAAATATGTGACGTGGTGCAAAAATTGCTGGTGTCAAAAATATTTTTTCTTCTGTTCTATATTTATGAAATTAATGTAGCCACATAATTTTACAACTAAAAACTACTTAGTACTTGTAAACAAATTAAACATTGGCCCTACTTGTACTAAAATACATAGACATATTACGTATATTATTTTTTATTGATTTTAAAATGTATTTATTATTATAAAATACACATAATATCTGCTCCTTTAAGTCGTAGCTTGTGTTGGAGTAAAGAGTGTATAAATATGTATAATTTTATATAAACAAATTAAATAATATTGTATAAGATGAATATTAATATTTAATTGCTATATATTCAACTTTGGAATGACTTTTTAACGGCATGTTTACGTATCTGAGTATGACTAGCTGATTGCAAATTTAAATTGGTAACATAGGATATCCTAAAAAAATTACTCTTAGGTAATATAAACCCGTCCATATATTAAACATAATATATAAATTATATTAAATTTAAATTAAAAAAACACATTTAATATTTAACTATTATATTGTATAAAATTTAATATTTTAATGGTAGATCACATATATTTTAGTAACCCTATTACATTTACCTATACATTAAAATATATCTTTAATACAAAATACAAAATTTAAAAAAGACTTTATATTTTTTAGAAGAATTTAATGTCACTATAATATATAACATAGGTATATAATTCGCAAATAAATTATAATGAACATTTAAAACGCATTTTTTTTCAATGTTTTGCAGATTTTTAAAATCACTGTTATAATAGTGTAATTGTTTTCGTATAGGTACTCACGTTTGAATATAAAAAATTATCTTTATTTTTATAATGCTGATATGAATCCAGGTACAATACCATCCGATTTAGAACGATTATACATCTATGTTAAATATTATTAAACTATCTCCCATATGTATATGTTTTGATTTTTATAAATACACGAAAATAATAAAGCAAAAAAACTGTTGTAGTGGAAAATTGAAATATGATGTCCACAGAAAAGAAAATTGTTCATAAAATAGTTGATATCCAAGTCTAAAAATGATGATCCATATTAATAAAACACCGGTGCTATCTTGATGAACAAGCGATATTTTAAATTCATATTATCGAAATAATAATATTCAAAAATAATAGTGTATACCTGTGTATACTTGTATTGAATTTTACTGTAAAAAATAAATAAATAAAACGAATTGAAAATTCTTTGCACTACCGTTCCTGTATAGTGCCTTTAACGTTTAACAAAATCAAAATACGAAAAATAAAGTGAGATGGTATAATATTTCTGTGAATCCACGAGGTATACCTACCACGACCTAACCTATACTGCGCAGCAGTTTATAATATATTATACGACGCATATTTTTTTTATGGAGTACTTTTTTTAAAATACAAATCGCAGACTTTAAAATCCTGAATAAAAATAATAAACAAAGGCTTGTTTTTACATTACGCAAAACCCCATGATCTTTGTCTATGTTTATATCTTGTATATCAAAGTATTCATGTCTTATACTTCAAGTTTGCATTGATGTAAGTAATTAATAGAGCACTAATACCTACATCACTTTGCAGTTAGTATGACATCGGATATAATATTTCACAAATGTTAAAACGGAACAATAGAGTCCAACAAAACATGCGTATTACATGTTATATTTCACAATCAAATATGTAATAAACACGTGTAGGTGCAAAGAGTTTAAAAGAAGTCGCATTTTAGATGTATATTATTATATCAGTCGACTGTTTTGTTTCTCAGTGGATTCTCCAACATCGGTTGATGTGAGATACATTGAACAGTGCGTCAGCGCCAATCGTGTAATATATAAAATACCTAATATGTGTCATGCACTCATGTCATATGATATCAAAGTATAATTCTTTCGTGATAATATGCACAACATGATACAAAATACAAATTCAATAAAATAATAATAATAACAATCAAACTGACAACAAAATATGTACAAGAAATGCCACAAAAATAAAATACACGTGAATTAGGTATTGGCTCTAAAGTTCTAACACTAATTCTGACTATTGCGCACATTATAAATACACAATAATATATCAGCTATAATTGGAATAATAGTTATTATTATTCTGCACAATCATTATTGTATTATATAACAGTTTGACTGTTTTTAAAAAAATAATAATAATAATTTCACCGTCTTTGTTGAATAGAAAATGTACATTTTTGTTATTTAATTAGTTTTTGAATGACGTAAAGTATACAACAGTTTATTTATAGGATAATATTTCAAGCATAAAATATACAGTTAAGTAAAATGGCTTTTATTATTAACTATATGTCTATATGAATATTGAATACAATTCAATTTAAATTCAAGTCAAAGAAGGCTCTATTTTATTCTATAAACGAGCAAATATTAAATATAAGTTGTAACAATATACTGTAATATTACATAAATAATATTTATGCATACATAGAATAATATATACAATTGAGTATTAACATACTTACAAAAAATACTAATAATAATGCATATAATCATTAATCATTTATTACGATCGTGTCATTTTCAACTTTCAAGCTTATTCATTTTAAAATACATCAAACATTTTAAAAGGTCGAATACATGTATAATACATATTACATATAACCTCTATATAAATATAAATATATATTTAACAATTTAGTGATTTATAATTATACTATATTGAGATATATATTTATTATTATTTATAATATTAAAATAATGTACAAATCATTTTTTTTGTGGATGTATGGACAAATTATTTTAATGATTGCAATAAATTGTATGATCAATTTTGTATAAACTTATTCGTCCCCCTTATAAAAAGTGTATCAAATGTTCAATCCACAAATGAATTACGTATATCTATATCAGGTAATAGCATGGAATATAATGTTATTAAAATTTTGGAACGCTTGTCCAATTCAAACATACATACCTACGTATAAAAACCCCTCGTCATTGTATATTAAACGCATATACAATGTATATAAACATTATAAACCAATATATAAATTCATCGCTCCGTTAGCAATAAAAAAAATAATGCCTTTTTTTATGATCATACATGTCATCGTTTAATATAGTAAATCTTGTGTCGTATAAGTATCACCCATAAAACTTCAGGTATGAAAAATATGAAACATATAATCCATGATGAAATCATAATCATTATATTATAAGAGATTTTGAAAAAGAACCTATATGTATGTATATAAAAACCATATGATACAGCCATACAGCTCATACAGAAGATCGGTTGGTCACCGAAATATATACATAAATAAATATATTATTTATTTATTTAATTATATAAGTCTTTTTAAATTAAATAATTATTTATAGATATAAACCAAATAGTATGATCAATTACTGCGTTCTAAACTAAAAATGATACTGATGAGTAAAAATAGTTTAAAACTAAAGAAAAACTGCGTGTGTTTGACTTAAATTTCTTCGCCGTTTTGTTTAGTTGTTTTTATTTCTATAAAGTTCCTCAATTAATTTTATTTTCGACTTATAAATATAGGTCCTAAGTGGAAACACTAAGCTTTCTTAATTTTTACTATTCTATAACTTGTAGAAAAATATTAATTCTCGGTAGCTGAAAATTTACAAGTAGGTACTTCAAATTGTGTTTTAAAATTACTTTTATACCCAACATTGAATATTAATTGAACACTGTTTAAAGTTTATAGTAAAAGCGCTCATACACTCATATTTCTAAATTATTTCACAGATCGGTCTTTAGATTATTATTTCTTTTAAATGTTTTGGTAATTCTCAAAAAAATCGCAGCAAAAGTTTAAAAAAAATGTAAGAATAAGTGCCCCTTGTATGTTATTTTTAGCAAAATTTGATCATAATCTATATAATTTCCTTTCAATTTAAACTTAAAATACATAAATGCATTATATGAACACAGCTCTCGTGACCTATTGCAGTATTAATGATTTTTATAACGGTTTAAATTATTAAAAACATTTTAAAATCAAATTATCTACTAATAAATTATTCTATTTTACTCTTTATGTAAAATCAATATTATAATTTAATAATATTTATCAAGTAAAATGATTATCATAACATAGGGATTATGTGAATTAAAATATATATTATTTAACAATAACAATTCAAAACTGAAGAGTAAATGTAGAAGAAAACTTTATTGGAATTATCTCTGTTTAGAGGTTTGAAGAATAAGAGTTTAAACAATATTTATATTTATAGTTTAGATAGTTTGAATGAAATGTATTGGTACAAAACAAATTTTGCTTCCGTCAACATATCATGTTCTACTAAATTATAAAAACAACTGATATAGGCATATACATTATACAACTAGAAAAAATTATATATTAAATATTATTATTATTATTATCACTATTATTTATCCTGTAAATTTTACGATTTCTTAATATTTGCTTAAATTATTCAGTTTTTAATATTTATTAAAGATATAATAATAAAATTATTATTTTACCTTAAAATACTATTCTTTATTATGTATTATATTATTTATTCATACAGAAATATAAATAATATATATATTACAAGCATATAAAAATAATAAATCAACATAATAATGTTTAGTTGTTTTCGAATAAATTAAGGGTTATTTATATGAAACTATTGAAATGGAAAATAATACGAGATAAAGAAAATAACTCAATGTTTTATTATTTTTCTACCAATATAGTAGGTAGAAACACAGAATAGATTATGGGTATATAGAATTACAAATAAGATGTTTGTCGAAAAATAATCATCGAATTCGATATAGTTATACTATACACCATACTACTTGTAAAAACTCTAAAAACCCTTATAACCGTTTCATAATAATACAGTATAGACATTAGATACTTATAAGTTACAAGTTATTTGAGCCAATGAGTTCAAAAAAGTTAAATTATTTGTTAGGAAAAATATATTATAAACTAATTTTAAAGAAATATAATATTGTGTAGTTATATTATACACAGGTAATATTAATCTGAGTACGAAAAATAGTCTTTAAGACAATAGCTAACAACTTGTTCTACCATCTTAACGTGTCATTTAACTAATTTGAAATTATTTTAAACTGTGTTTCAATATTAAGAACATAAACAAACTATATTACTATAGTAATAAGTCTATAACAAACATTAATAATACGATGGTATTTTTAACAGTAAACACTCATTATTTGGAAAAGTATTAACTTTTTGAAAAAAGTAAAGTAAAAAAAGTATAGTATTTAAAAACGTTAATAGTAGGTACTTTTTGAGATATAATAAGCATTTTATGTTAAAATAATTGTTCTATATATGTACGCATGCGCACCCTCTCTGTAGTAAAATAACATAATCGTGCACAGTGAACTTACAGCTGAAATATGATTTCAAATTTATAAAGTAATATTTAAAGACAAATATTATAGTTGTGTGATACGCCCAAGCTTAAAACGATTTAGGATATTGTTCAGTCAACATAATTATCATAGAATAACACCAAAGACTTGCGGCAATTGCTCATTTATTATATTACGCTTAAATGCGTATAACAAATCGTTAATATATGCATATATGTCTCTTAAAGTCTTAATAATATATTCATGAAACATGAGTATAAGTTAATTATTACGATTTTTATGTTATGTTTTATACTGTTATATTGATTGAAAAATGAATCAATCAATAAGAGTCAATAGGAAAATATGAATATTCATAAATAATAATATTTTGTTATATTATACTAACTCAAAGTCTAACTAAACAGTGTTACAGAAATTTCTTTTGCATATATAACATCTTATAAGGTATAATTAACTACCAAATTGACTAAATTTTAAAGTAAATATTTTTAACTAGGTACTTAAAACTCTCGGAACATTTGCTTTGTTGTAAATAATCCCATATGGTCACATATACAATATGTCTATTAAACAATGAATACGTTCCAAAATTCCTCACTTTAATCACAAAATCGAATCATTCTAAGCTTTATAACAAAAATTGGTTTTTACTTATAAGAATATAACTCTAAGCTTTATAAATTGTTTACAAATACTTAATAATGTATCTTGTCTTAGTATAGATTGATGTTAGTATGGTAGTTTTCAGACTCATTTTGTATACCTAGATATTTGATGATTAATCATTAATCTATTTTACAGTATTTACATAATATATATTTATTGATTTTTCTATATGAGTAAAGGTCACTGTTATGGATATGTTTTTATTTATAAAATAGCTAATTAATGATGTGCATACTTGATTTACGCGCAGTATTTACTTAGACCGTATCCGCTGTATTCATTTTTAACAGAAAACGTAGAACAAAGGCCTCAATACCTATATAGTTTCGTGTCCTCGTCTTTACAACAAAAACATTGAAAATTAGGTTAACGGTCTATTGTTTGTTTTTACATCGTCACTTATAGCTTATTATCGTTTTTTTAACGCGAGTAACGAGTAACAACCATAACGTTTTTTTATTTTGTTCAAACATATAATTTCCACAATCGGTTTTGGCTGATACCTTGTGTAGACATACACATTGTTTTAACAGCAGTGTGATATATGCTATTTTTTGGTCAGTATACATTCTCAAAACATACATAAACTTATTTTATAATAATCACACTCTGAATCATTTTCATATTATATTCGATCAGTAGAAGATTATAAATATTAGTATTATATATGTACTCGTACTATGTTTATTGTTTATATGTATGTTTGACGTATAGTTATGAAATTTGCATTATTTTTAGATTAAAAATATGAAACAAAACAAAAATGATCAAAAAAGCTGAATTTATAGTATTTCCACTGTGTTATTGTTTCACTATGGGTTGAGATTTAAAATTATAACACATGTCTGTCGACAATTCGCTAAATGATCTACTTAATAAATTAAATCCTGTAGTATATAAAATTGAGTGACATACGTCCGGGTTTTTCAACATCGATACATATCGGAAACAGTTAAGTGATGATGGACTAAAATGATGACTTATGATTATTTTATATATTTATGTACAGTATAAAATAATTATAAATAATCATAAAGGACATACCAGGTGTTTTTTTATCACGAACAACTCATCATTTTAAAAACTTACCCCTCAAAATGTAGTACACCTCTTGACTCATCTGAACTTTAAATACTATCATTGCTCAAAAACTACTACTCCGAAATTTGATTTTTACTCATCGAAATAATCCAAATAATATTCTATTTTGGAATATGTAATTTTAAATGTGTGTTATTATACAAAAAGTAAAAAAAACTTAAGCTGCAATTATAATCATAAAAAGGAGTAATAATAAAATTGTTTTTTATTACTTACAATTATGTGAGAAAAATATTTCCAGAAACAACTATACTTTTTGAAATAATGAGTGGTTCGTGATAAAAAAAAATCAACCTGTATTATATACACTAATTCAGAATTATATTGTTAACTGATGTTACAAACTCACAAATGACCACGATATTGCACATAAAATAACATATTAATATATTGAAAAATTGCAATGGCCTCATAATTTTTTTTTAAATTAAATGTTAAAAATTGATAAATATCGTAGTTTTAAATTATAATACATTTATTTGCACCGTTCGAGTAAATTATACGTATACAGCTGCGTAGTTTTTAAACTTCATACCCAGTTAGTAGTTCTTAGGTTTCAGAGTATTAACTACGTACGGAATGTTGCATTAGCATGTGTATTTCATAACTAATAAGCATTTTAAATAAAAAACTTAAAATTATATTCAATAATAATTTAATTTTAGACTTAAGTATAATTATAATATGAATAATATGAATATATATATATAATATTATTTCTATGTGCATATATATACAATGTGCACATAAAGGTAGATTGAGTAGGTACTGAATTATAATATTTTGTTATTTGTACATCGTATTACTTTATGTATGCATATTATATATTACCCACTATTAATACTTTACGATCGTCCAACTGAAAAAGCACTAACGTGTATGTTAATTAAGCCATACCTATTTAAAACATACACACATGTGACAATTATATAAGTAAAGTTAAATAAAGTTTTAAAGGTAAATGGAATTTACAACATTTTTTATAGATATAATGTATATTCAATAGTAAGTATATATATTAAATAGGTACTACTGAGTGATTGTTTTAATAGTAAATACTCGCTATTTTGAAAATGTAAGCGTTTCGGAAAAATATATTTTTACATAATTTAATTTTGAGGTATTCTCTCTAAATATTGCCTATCTATATCTTAAAATGAATAGATTTAAAGTAACATTGTTTTGTGTACCTACTTAAGTCTGCTCTATATAGTTGAATAAGGATCGATAATATAGTCTCCATATACCGAAATATATATATTACTTAAAGCGAATTTATCATATCCTAAACTGGTTTCTTAGTCCTCGTTTTTACTCTTAGGATTAAACATCCCAATCATAATAAATTATGACTCGATATCTCAGCTGCTAGACTAATCATTACAGCAAATTTATAGAGCATAAATTCTAGGACCTAAACAAGTACAACTAGTTATTAATGTATAATATTTAATTGAAACACAATTAAAACAAACTAAAAATAACGTTAGGAATCTTATAGAGCTTTTAAAAGAAAAAAATTTTAAATATATATTGCTAGTTGTACACTTGTACCAGATAATTGACTGATATGTTGTAAATCTACAAATTTGTATACAATTGGTCCTTTATTCAGAGTTATGAAGAGCTTCAAAAAATACTGGTAATCTGCTTCGGAACATGAAATTAAAAATGTAAGATCCCATAACAAAAAAATCAAAATCTTAAGATAGGGCTGATGGTATATTAAATGTTTATACCGCGGTATCCAATATTTGTATACTACCGGTATCTATAATATTACCGGTCATGCGGTATTTTCGGTAATTATATTATATTATATAATTCATTGTTAGTAGTGACCTGTGGTTACCAATACTATTATTTTGAGTGCTGCACGCTCAATATTAAACTACTTATCTTAAAATCGTTTTAAAATAAACATACATAAAAATGGATTGGTATTTAAATACCATCACAAATCTCTCAGTATTCAAATGAAATTAAACACGTCCGAAACATTATTTAAAGAGAGTATTTGTTTTTAATTTAAATTTAATTTCGAAATTCATAATTAAATCTACTGTTTTATATACATACGCACTCCACCAATGTCGATTTTACGTATTTCCCGCGGGTATATTTGTATACGGCGGAGATCGATGATATCACCGAGTTTTACTTTACTGGACTCTGGACTTAGTAACCATGGTTACCCTTAGCAACCAGTCAGATTCGGTAGTGTACTACGTTCCAGAATGACGTACATATTATACTTTATACAAATTACTTATATATAATATAATATCCAATGCGCAACATAAATCGCAATTATTTTTTTGTCATTGTGCTTGTCGATGAATTCATCAAAACCAATCGTAATTTGTATAAATATTAGTATAAATCGGCATGACGTAAGGAAAAGAGTGGATAAATATTGGATGGCATAATCGAATAAATTAAATGTTGTATCAGACATTGTCATTTTTTTTTTTTTTTTTTTTTTAAATTTGATTTTAAAATAAATTATTCATTATATTCCTTCTTTGAAAAAGATAATGAAAATAGGCGATAAAAATAACAGCATGATTTTTTGATTTTCATGACTTTTTATAAGATTAATAAAAGGTTGCAGTTCATAAAATTATTTTAACTGATTTTTGTTTTTTGTTGCTATTAAAAACTTACTTGCAATACCATTTTATTGACAATCGGTTGAATAAAACAATCAGAGGAGTAAGTCATACAGTATACTTGAATATAATACTATTTATATATTAAATTATGTAAATATATTAAAATAATTTCAATATTATAGAATATTTCAATAATTTTGGGTTTTGAATGGAGCTAAATATGTATTATAGATTTAATATTTATTATGAGATTTTTAAAAACAGTTTTTGAAGTAAAAAATGTATGTAATTATAACACCTTGAAAAATATATAGGTTTATTGATTATAATTTTAAACCTTATTCAAACAATAACTTAGATTAATTTAAACATTATTAAGAAAATTTTTTTAGAACGTTATTTATACATTTAGTCATAATTGTATTTTAATATTAACAATAAGTTAATATAAAACTTTTACTAATCGTTAGATTTTTAGATTCTGAACGGAATGATGAATGTATTGATTTTACGATGATATGTGTTTTTTTATTTTTTTGTCTGCCATCACATTTTGGAATAGTAATAGTGCTTTGATTTTGTTTTGAGTGGTTTTCAAAAGCGTCAAGAGAAATTCTAAAAAAGTAACGGAAAAACGGGAATTTTTACGCATAATCAGTTTTCGACAAAATCGATTTTTTTATTTTGCTACAACTCAATAACGAATCATTGTAAATGCTTGAAATTTTAATCAAATTTTTTTATTAGCGATATCTATTTACGATTAAATTTTCAAAATATTTTTCTTGAAATGCCGATAAATAAATTTGGCTTCCCAAAAATCTTTAAAATTTAATACAAAGTTTATTATAAGTTGTACTTATTGTAGTAAAAAAAAAATCAAAAATGGTTAGTCACAATTTTTGTTTATAAGAATTTAAAATTCAAATGTTTACAAAATATGTCAAAATCGCAAAATTTAGTAAGGAATTTTGAAGTTGAAAATTCATAAAATTTTTGTGATTTATAACTAAAGTTAAAAACCCAATATAAAGTTTTCCATAAGGTTTCCTTTAAGTAACTGTAAAAATGAACTCCAGCGTCAATATAGAAAACATTTTATATGAGCGTATGAAATAAAATTTTTTACGAATAACAATATATTACAATTTAAATATAGGTAATAATATAATATAATATCCTACTAATTTTCTTAGACTGACATATCATCTCTGTTCAAAATCGTTTTTCGTATACAATGATACCTGGCATTGCATTTGAATTTAACATATCCATTATAGTGACCTACCCTCTATCTCTACTATACAGCAGATCGGTACCCACTTGTCCACCCATTCTTAGATTTGATTTGATTTTTATTAATTTGTATTTGTTTATTACATTTAAAACCACTGATAATGAACTTTGGTAATTTAAAATAATATAGGTGTTGGGATGTTCAGAACTTTAAAAAAAATTTTTTTTTTCATTGCTTTATTTAAAACCCCTATATTGTTTATTAGCCAAATATATATATTTTCAATATCAAACCACACCCAAAACTACATTGTAATTTATGGACCATTAATCGCGTGATAAAATAGTATAGGTATCTTTGAAAATAGCGTGAACAACAATTATTTTTGTTTTGTCACCTAATATATAATTTACTAAATTTAGATTAATCATTGAATATAAAATAACAATTTATACTAATATGAACGCTATTATAGTATCACTCAAAAATAATAGCAATATAACTACAATACTATAATATTATTTTATAATTATATATTATGCAGAGCATGGGTGCAAATCGTAGGGATGTAACGAGTGCTTTTGTATGCTGATTTTTAGAGCTAAGGCCACGAATCCCGTAACCGCACCCACCTATCGGCTATCATTCTAAATCATAACTATTAACAATATACGTATACCTATGTCTCCAATAACTTATTGTTGTATACTTCGGTTTACGTCGGAGGATATTTATATGGATAATAAGACATATACATACTTTTTAACCATGTAATTTATATGACGTATATAATGCATAAAACTCTTACAATGATGGCCGCTACTGCTGAGGGTTATTAAAATAAATATAGATATTTATATATACTAAGCAAATAATTTAACAGTATTTAGTCATTTAGGTAATCATTATTTTGAAAATTAATACCTTTTATTTTCAAAATTATAAATAACGTGCACCGTTTTAATATTATATTATTTATTTTCATTTTTTTTCAAAATATGAAGACGAAAAGAATAATTTTTTAAACATATTGACGTATAAAATAATGCGTTATATAATCTTAATTTATAATAAGTTATTATAATGCATACTATGTACTGATATTCTAAAGTTATTTTTAATAACAAATTATGTATGCCTTATATAATTTCAAATATTCAATAGTTTTCATTCGAAGTTTACAGCGATACTGTGTGCTCTGCAAACTCCTAAATCTTAATTTTAAGGGAGAATGTTCATTAATATTTACAGTTGACACTTTCTTGCGATATATAACAGCAGCACAGCACATCGGTATAAGCACACAAATATATTATTATTATAATATATTTTATATAGCCGTCGATATCGGAAATTAGGTCAACGGGCGCCCGGGGGCGTGTGATACGCGCGGTGCGTATGGGCGTTCGCGTCGGTTGGCGTCATCCGCCGCGGCCGGTCCGCGCCGCGATTTCGGGGTCGCCCAGGCGATTATTGTACCGTTGTTACGCAACCGAGAAATGCGTACACGCACATTACACTATTATTATTATTATTTGGTCGGGCGCGGGCTGAATGTGTGTCAAACGCGTACCTACCCACACACACACGCACACGCGTATATGTATATATATATAAATAAGGTAGGTATATCATATATATATTGTGCGTGTGCCGATTTCGTCTCTCTCTTTCTCTCTCACCCTTTTTCTCTTTCCGTCTCACTCCTTCCGAGGCCGCCTAACGCAATTACCCGACGTTACGATCCATTATAATACTGTTATAATATTGTTACTATAATATTATATACTATAGACCTGCATAGGCTGTAAATATTACCGTCGGGCGGCAATATTATAACGCTTATACCTACGCCAACTGTGTGCGTGTGCATAACATTTAATGGGTTTTGTTTTTTTCGCGGCGGGCGACCGGAAAGTCCGTTATCGGCGGCCGCGTCGTCGTCCGTTTCCGTCCGTAAATGGGTTATTTGAAATATTCGTATAGGCATATTTAGGCATAGGCGTGTATAGAAAATATTTCGCAGACCTGCAGGTCGAGAGTAATAATCGTGTTGGTAATGATGTCTTCATGAAATCATGAACACCTCCACCCGCCGCCCTAAAAAATAATCTTCAAAGTTTGTTTCGATTTAATTTGAATTCATGATACTGTCCATGCAACGGCCATTCTCCATATATACATACACATAAGTAGCCAGTAAGAGGTATAAATGCACCGTATCAGCTATATATGTACGGTTCGCGGTCGATCGTATATATAATATGCTTAGGGCTTACAACAGAATAATATATAGGTATAATTGTGTAATATAGTTAGTGTATAATATTATTTTATTATAGATTCTTCTGACCTCACACTATTATAATATTATGGAATCATGCTGCTGTATTCTGGTGTGTGTATTCAGTGTGCCTATCCATACATATTTATGATTCTTTTTCTCTTTTCCCGGCGTGCGCTGTTACAGTACCCGTCCGTCAAATAAAAACAAATAACGATAAATTTTCGATAATAGAATACGATTACCTAAACGATAGTAAAAAAAATATAACATGCTTCTTTTTTTTCAGATTTTTATAACAATCAAAAAAAGCTGTAAACAAATACAATTTTGGCACATGAAAAATGTCCACCAATGTGTAGTTTATCATTATGCAATATCGAAAAAATAAATTGATTCCAGTCGTCATTGTCCGAAATATAAAAAAAAAAAACGGTTCTTTTTATATTTATTATTTCGAAAGTTTAACGTCCATTACTTACAGCAGAGACACAAATTGGTTAAATCCAATATAACAGATCAATTTCTATAGTAAATTTCTTGCCAGAACTTTCATTTAAGCTCGTGTTCAAACGTATAAATATTTTGTCCACGTACTTACAGTATGGCTAGAAGTTATTGCACCACTTTTTGTTCCCCATATGTAATGTAAATTTGTAAACACACTAATCCTCTTTGTTATTTCCAAAGTTTATGTCCTTTGTAAATTACAGTTTACGAATCATAAGTATAAGTAGTCGTGATAAATATAACCGATGTCTTATGTAATATATTATATTATGATAATATATAAAGGAAAATACATAATAATTTATAACAAACATGTTTGAATACATACTATACAAACCATTTTAACATTTATATTAACGTAATATTATATTATAAAAAAGTAAATATTTGATTATATTATACTATGGTTCTAAAATATAATTGAAATATTTTTCAGAAAACAGATTTATCAAATTACAACTACACCATATGTAAGCTTATCAGACAACTAAAGAGACACTGTACTGCATAGTGCAGGAGTTGGTTGGACCTATATATATCTGCTATGCTATATTTTTTTTAAATTTATTTCAGCATAATTCAATTTCAATACAATAATAATAATAAGAACTGATACGTATACCAACTGAGTCAAGCTCGTATCTGGTATACGGAGTTCCTAAATTAATATAATAATAATTTAATCATATATAATAATATAAATATCCTTATACAGTTGAAAAGTTGACTTGATTTTCTAGGTAAGTATTAAATTATATTACTAATATTAACACAAAAGTTTGCTTAAATATTTATAATTACACATATCTATATTTTTATAATTTGATTGATACACACATTCTCATCAAGGTCATTAACTCTATTAATTGTATTGTATTATTGGTTTTAAGGTCGTTCACCTGGTTCGTCATTGCCAAACTTTTTTTTATAGTTTTTATATTTTTATTTGGTTTTGATGAAAGATAACATTGAAAATAATTAAATAGTTCCGTTTTTTATTTCAAATAAGAAAAAAATGTATTTTCTTCTAAAAATAATACACATCGGAGTTTTCTTAAAACAAATCAATTTATGACTGAATTGGAATGGATGAAATGTGTGGGAAGTATGTTACTTGATGTACAGATGGTCGTCTTATACCAAGAGTGTTTTTGTGAAAAAGCTAAATTGAAAAGACCACGAATCCACGACATCCGTTAATGAAATAGTGGATACAATAAATAAAGGGCATTTGGAAAAGATAGATGAACGATGAACGCAGGCAATACTATATATGTTGGTATTGAAGTATTGCGATGCACGTATTCTTACTACAATACTAATACCTATACCTAGTATACCTAAATTGCATCAGAACATTCAGATCATTCTTATCTTACATAGAGAATTAAAGCATTTGCTCTAACAGCAGATGTTTAAAAATTAAGAATACATAATTTCAATGATAATATTATTTATTGCCCGATTTTAATTTTTTTTAGGTAGATATTTAATTCAAAGCGTTTTTGGTAAAAGTCAATAAACAAAAATTTAATATTTTTTTCTCCTCCCACAGAAGCATTTTATTTTTTTTATATTATACGAATATGTAATTTAAACGGCATTTGGCTTGAATAAGAATATGACTTTTTCTTATAATATAATTTTTAAACATCAGATCAAATTTTTTATTTATTTAAAAATTAAATGTCAATGAATTATATTATATAGTTTTCTTATCGTGTACACGTGCACCTATGTTATTAATAATACATGAAATAATTTTTATTATGTACATATATTTGAACATATTTTAATAATTAACTGCTACAATAGATTGGGTTATGAAGAAATTTAATTGAATTTAAAAAAAATAAATAATGTTTATACCAAGTATATTAGTTAGAATATATACAATCTCCGAGACGTAAATGTTAAACTGTTAAACATTTCAAACATTTGTTCGTATACAAAAATTTGACTTTGTATCCGATGTATTTGAAGACTTGTAAAAAAATCATAAAAGTTTTTATAGTTAATACAATACACCTACTCATTACTCGGTGCATTACTTTTTCTTCAGGCAGTAAAAATGGTTCAAAAGTTTCAACTCTCTTAACATTTACAAGAGGACACGACTCACTAATAATATATATCTATACATTTGATACGATGCAATTGTGAAGTCATCTTGTTGATGAAATTTCGGAAGCAGTTAGTATCTCTGTATAATAAGTTTTAAATTCTGTAACTTTTTTGTTGAATAGCATTTTATTGAATTACATGAAATGTATCAATTTCAAAACGATTTAATTTTATTATTCGATTCTGATTAAAGTGCTTATTTATAGTTATTGTTTATTGTTTATTTTTACTTTCATAAAACACTTTTTAAGGCTGTACAAAAAGTAGTTCTTAGCTCTTTTTATATAGATTCCTATAACCCAATAGATAGATAGATAAACATTTTAAACGTAAATTACAAATCGTTTTTCTAATTCCCGGTTATTGTCTTATAATAGGATACCTATGGCTATTATATAAACTGCGAAATAACGAACGGTATAAACGTACAGAACACTTTTTTAAATAATACGTCAATCATTTCAGTGTAAACCGCGTGCTCCGTCGAGGCGCGAGCAAAACGAAACGAATTTACCCCAAGGACCCAATACACTGCGAAAACTCAGTGTAATACAATACAATTTTTCTGTATATTGTTCACAGTCGGTAATTATGTTTTCTTGTTTAATTATATCTTATAACTTATGAAAGGGTTTTTTAAATGTTCATTCTAAAAACATCGGTCCCAAACCTTGTTGCTGTGTAAAATATTCAAATTGATTGTATAATTTAGAGTATATATTATACATTATTATATTGTACTGTAAATATAATTCGATTTGCAACACTTTGTGGAAGATCAAAGACAACACTCGGCGGTGGGTTGAAAATCGATAGACGGTTAATTAGAAAATAAACTTTATATAATACAATATTATATACCTGCCTGTATTATATTGCTGGGCAAAATATTGTATAAATCGTCGAAAACCGTCGAGGCGCGCGTAATAATTATAAGTGATGTAACGCACAGAATGTATACACATTATTCGCCGTTGTCGCTCCTAAATAAGGGAAGTTAGTTCCGAAGGGCTGACATCATAATTGCAGGGTAAAGGTTTTTCCCTTTTCTTTTAATATCAAGTCTGAATTACACAATATACAAATATAAACGAACGAGGCATAAGCGACGCATATATACGACTTCGACAGACGACAGAGGAAAGTGCCGAAAGCGCCTACCCATACATACTCAACTTTCTTAAATTACCTATTATTATCGTAATAATAATCGCACGAGCAGCAATTAAGTCTGAAGAAAAAAGTTGTGTTCGTTCCTGGTCAACCCTATAGTAATGCATATATAATATTCAGCCTGCCCAGCACGAACGTACCTATTATAATACAATACGAATAATAATATTGTTCGACGTAAAAACTGCGTTGCCGGTCAGGCGTATCTATATACATGTATGCGTAAGCGAGTAATAACACGTAGCTATAGGTAATATAACTGCAATCGTACCTATACGTATATATATATATATATTCTCGTAATCACACATATATGTGGAGAGAGAGAGAGAGAAAGAGAAGTATTAGCTCGTATACGCGCGTGTATATCTATACAAGTATTAGGTATGCACACGCGATATCCTATAGGATACTACACACACACACACACACATGTATATGTACATTATACGTATTTTATAGTGTGATGTGTGACGGGGACTAGACCGCGAAAACTTCTGTACACGATGTTAATAATATTAATATTATTATACAATGCACACAACAAACAGTGGAAAAGTTTTATTGTAGCGATAAATATTTACGGAGGCGCCGTCGCGGCGTCGTCGTCGTCGTTTGCTCGCCCGCGCGACAGCCGCGACGACAGCAACAACAGCAACACCGGCGGCGGCGGCGGCCGATTCGACTCGAACTGGGTCACGGATCAATAAACTGCACGTGCAAGTTTACCCGCGAGTACCCTCTCCCCGACACGCGCCGCCGCGATCGCGGGACATGCAGACGCCGATTCCGCGCATGTACCGTCGACGCGCGCGCCCGCGCTTTCGCCGCGCGACCGACACCGCGCACCGTCATCCCCTCCCGGGACACGACCGAAAGTCGCACACCCCGTCGGTCTTTCTCCGCCGTAATATTTTACCGCCACCGCAAACTCTTCGTACGCGCACGCCGAGCGCGAGCGGACGACCGCATTCGTCGCGCGATTACAATATTATACTATACGAGTGTATACATTATAATATTTTATAACTACTATTCATAACTATACGTCGTATATGCGATAGGTAAACGCGCTCCCTATAATGGCTAAGTGGCATATTTTGAATTATATGTTAATAATAATTATAGGTATATGCGTTATTCGCACGCCCCGCGCAAATACATCGTAATAATATGTACGACCGCATATCGTAATATTATTATATTGTAATACACATACATCTTATCAGTGTGACACGTTATCGTAAAAAACCTGCAGAAGGGGCGTTTTGTTATTGTCGGTTGATATAATATAATACCAGCAATACCGCTCTCGATACGAAACCGGGTTTCCTCTGCCTTGACACGCCGCCCCCATACACATAGCAATCGACTTCTTAGATTTTTTAGTTTTAACAGTGACATTCGTATTTATTGCTTGAAAATATTTATGTTTCGCGTATTATAAGTACAACAATTATGAGCACGTAACATATTATTATATTATACAACACACTTCAAAAGTTCCACGTGAAGCACGGTCTATTCGATTTTTAAAGGTGATCGAGGGAAGTAGGCGAATCGCACGTTTTGAATTTGTGCACATAACATGATTTACGTGAAGCGACGGCCAGATTTCGAAGAAGTTGTCCGTTGTCAATATCTTAGTGGATAAGTGAAAACGTTCGAACTTACAAATTACCAATTTAAACCTATAAATGACTATAGTTATAGCCGAAATTGAGTGGAACATTTTAAATTTGGACGACATGACTAGCTACTTCACGGTCATGTACAATTTATGTTTATATTATATAATTATAAGTATAAGCTATATATTATTGTGCACAAAAACGCACTATCATTTCCGGTCAGTTTCCTCACAAAATCGGCATGCAATACATTTAATCAAACTTAGTACTTACTCAAATATTACATTCAACCAAAATGCATCTAACTTACCGCAACTCAAATGCGGATTTCAATTAATGTTTTTTTAATTTCCCAACCAAATATTGAATTCTGACCGTAGTCGTTTTTAATATTCCAATGAATAATGATATACAGTATATACGGTATATAATATGATTTAAATTTTAAGAATTTTTCATCGCACTTTTACACTTAGATACCTACTTTATTGTAGCGTCGTATCAATTCTATTTTTTGATTTATAAAACGCTGACGTGTTCTTTAAATGATTCGGTCTTTGGTATATAAATATAAAATTGTTCACAAACAGTTCGCTCCCCATACATTTTTAACGTTTAGATATATTTATATACTACATGCATACAAAAATCGGAAGGCCGCCGGAAAACAATAAAATTATTACTACATACATGCTATGTATACTCTTTAAATACTTAAAGATAATAAAGTTATTGCATAATTCTTGAAACGCGAGTCAGAACGTTGAAATATTTTACAATAGTATATATACGGAATCGAAAATACGGACTGCAGATGAAGCTTCGACGACAAAAATTAGTACGAATTATCGGTAGATCTGTTATTGCAACTATACGTTCAGTAGCTAATTTCGCTACTAAGTTAATTAGTTACTAAGTTACTAAATTAGTAACCCGTTATAATATACGTATAATAATGCAACAAAATGCAATTATTATGGACGATACTATGATATTTCCTCCAATTGACGTTTTATTACCAAAAAAATAGACAAAAGATCTATTTAAATATATAAATAAACACGTCATGTACCACCGTTAACATAATAATATGCGTATACCGCGATATTTCACTGAGTATATTGTACTAGCATACATACGTACCTGCGTGTAATATAATACACACCAAACACGAATACGACATAATATTGCACAGTCATACACACAGTTGTATATTACAGACAGTAATGTTCATTCGTATATTGTATACACATTACACAGTAATGCGTTCGTTCGTATATGCATTTGAACTTTAAACTCGCACGCATCACATTGTTTTATTACATTATTTAAGCATATCTATACAGATAATATAATATAATGCGTGCAGCGTTGTGTATATTATTATATATATTATATTATATTTATATACTGTGGATGGCGGTAGCGGTGGCGACACGTAAAATGAATATAACGATAATACATATATATATATATGCGTATGTGTGTGTAAGTGTGTGTGATTACGAATCCCGGAGAAATCGGGTCAACCGTAAGGCCGTTTTTATATTTTTCGGGGCCGGTGGGGGAAAATCGACCGACCGGATCGCGTGCGGGGCACGGGGAGGAGAGAGTACCGTCTATTTTCTTTTTGTTCCGATTTACACGCGGCGACGACGTCCTGGAATTCGGATTATCTATATAGCTATTATTTATGTATTATTATTGTTTTTCACGATAGACGGAGATATATGATATTATAACGACACGAATATACGCGTAATATCACTACATCTAGTTAATCGGAACATTTTTTTTTTTCATCAATTTTTTTACCGAACTGTCGTACTTCTGTATTATTTCGCGATCGCATGCCATGGTCCGTCCCGTAAACGAATTATTATTTGTTTTGCATTTTTGTTATTTTCACCCGCGCTCATCGCCATAACGCATTATAGACTGTGTAGTGATGATGATTAATACTAATGATAACAACGACAATGATGATATATATTGTTTGTATTATTATAGTAATAACGACGGCTCCGGCCGTCCACTTACACACACACATATATATATATATATATATATATATATATATATTATGGCGTGTGCGTATATTTACGAACCGCGTTAGCGTCGGAAGTTTGACCTACATTCAAAGCGTACGACGGATTTCACTATACATATATATATATATATGTACAGTATATTATATTATATGAACAATATATTATAAATATAGGTAATCTATTGTATATGATAAACTATTGTGTTACGTATACATGTGTACTATATATATATATATATATAAATGTATATTTATTTACGCCTCCATTGTTTGTGTGTATTTACTCTTCATAATATATATATATTTATATATATGTTTGATATTATGAATATATGATGTTACCGGATCGACATCCCGGATATCACAATGATTTATTATAGGATTGCGAATTTGACTTCTATACGACAGCGATGTATTATTATGGAGTAAATACGGGTATACGGCATATTATAAAGTGTACGCACATTGAGAACCCGACGAGTTGCTTGCCGGGAAATGTTCTTTTTTCTTTTTACTCGTGTCGCCTTCGAATAACCTGCAACCCGTAACTTGAGTATTATATATTTGCACAATAACGAGTGGTTTTTCTAAGTTTTTCTATTGAAACATCACATTATTCCACTATAGGTACTTACTACTTACAAAAGGTACATTAACGCGTATAACGTAGGTAACTATAATAAGACTATAAAAAAATTGTCGTAAAATGCTTTTAACGAAAAATCATGGAAAATTACATTACTACAGTGATACTGTATACTCGACAATGTATTGTATCCTACAACATAAACATAATCGTATTGCCATGATTTTAGTTCACGACAAAAATACTGTATAATAACAGCAATTTGTCTTTTTTCTATGAATAAAATATGAAAAATAAAAATAAATAAATTTACACAAATAAATAACTATTTCCTGTCTTCTAAACAAATCCTAATGGTAATATAAATAAAGTATTTATATATTGTAAATGTATCATATTAAAAATCAAAAATCTTATGAAATCAGTAAAAAACGACACATTTTTTTCTAATGCCTAGAATTATAACTTATATCTACTTCAACTGTAATTTATTTTCAGGAAGGTAATTCGTGTGATCGTAGCCATACAATAAGTTAAATTATACGAATATATATATATATATATTATGTATAGGACACAGTTTTTATATAGAATGTGAACTATAACTTATAAATAAGAAAATGGTCCAGTCGTATAAAGGGTTCTCACGGAATTTTATAAGAAAGAATCGAACGAAAATATCATAAAAACATAGTCTTTGTCCGGTATCAGAATCTTTGCACAAGTATGTATATTGTGTACATATAAATCATTTGGACTTAAGCAGTATTTTACTGTTTGAAAATGTAAATTATATTGTTTTACAAACTCGGCACATCCGCGAATTCTTAATAAATTGTGATGCTCTTAGCTAACGTATAATACTTTGTCTCTCCCGGAGTTATTTACGGTAAATCTTACCAAAAATCCTCGAAGTCTCAGACTTAATTAAATCCATAGTTTACTTTTTACTTCGTGAAAGGTTTTGATAAAATGTGTAGTTTTTTCCACCTTAACAATACAGTCTGTTGGCAGATTTAATGAGATTTTTTTTTAACTTTCGTTTTGTTTTTGGTTTTATCATTCTGTTTTTTTCTACTTTGTTTATTATAAAAGTAGGTAAGTCTTAACTTTTAAGTACTTGCTGTAATATAGAAGAGATGTAATATTCTTTAAGAAATAAATCTTCAAAAAAAAAAAAAAATTAATAAAGTACATCCTGGTGTCTGGTGAAATTCAATACTTTTCAGTAATAACAATGAAACCCATATCTGACACACAAAAAAATGAGAAATCCTTTACATCATTCTTAACTTCAAAAACGCAATACAATGAATTCATTGAAAAATATACTGTGTCAAACTAAAAACAACGTTAAGAGAAAGTTAACGATAGGAACAAAACAAAATATAATAATATAACTAACAATTATACACATTTATAAATATACATAATAATATTATAATAACTAATTAGTAAAATTAAACTCAACTGTTCAATTGGGCTATAATCTTATAATACATTTTATGTAAAATATTAAAAACATAATTTTACACAATTTGATAATTATATATATATATTGCCGAAAATTTATTTATACATTTATTAATAATATATTAAATCTCGGTTCTATATCATTGATGACTACCTATCGACAGATACATGATTGAAAGTTGAAAGAATTACTCAATGTCATAGTAAACAATCTGCATAAAATCTGTATAAAATCTTATAGAGAAATTTATTATTTTAACTCATGGTTTTGAAATATTAATTTATTTTAAGAAACGTGTTTAACTCAAAATTCCACACAACGTCGATAATAATAATGAAAAATAACTCTAAAAAAATAATCCCAAAAATGTCAGAATTTTTATAACAAGGTGCATCATTAAAACTTCAAAAACAATTGAATACGGATATAAATAAAATAAATAATTTAAAAACAAACGCCTTGCTTAAAAATGCATAAAATCTATAACAGCGAAAGGAAACGAATTTCTACTTCAAAGTAAAAAATAAGTTCTATTTGTTATCTAATTTTTAATATAATAAGTCGGATAAAGTGTAAGAAAAAAAAATAAAAAGTATCAAAAGTATTTTAATAATACATTTCTAATGTCTTAGGGAATCGCCTTATTAATATTGTATAATAAATTATTATAATATATTGTGCACCATACGATATATGTACGTATGTTATATGTACAAATTAAACAAAATAATTATCAATAAAAATTAACAATAACAATAATTAGCGATTATACACACATATATTTATATAAAACGAATTAACAATATAATACAATTTATCTATTTATTTATTTTATCATTAGTACTGCTATTATTATAGGTTACTAAGCACTTCTAAAATTATAATTTATATTATAATATACTGTTCGACTGTTGTCGTTTGTTAATTCCCCATTTGTGAGTAAATATATTAAACATTTATACATGATAAAAACATAAACAAATAAGGACAACAAGCTACTCTTGAGGCATATGCATGATGTTTTGTTTAGTAAAACTTTACCTCACTTATTCGATTAACAATAATACAATAAAGCTGCTTCTATTAAAGCGTATACATTAAAATGTATTAATATGCTATTTCGGGCTTCAGCGTTAGTTATTAGCAGTACTCGTGGATAATTCTGAATAGAAATCGCATTAATAGGAAAAATATATGGTTATTATAAAATGTGACGTATTATGATTTCAGTTGCATATTCACTTAAAAGCAATATTGTAATATTCGTTCAATAGTAATTTTATTATATGAATCGCTATACTCTTATAATTGCGCCTACTGTGTAGTGTGTACCAACCGCATTCCATGTCGTAATTAAGCAAACAAAAGAAAAAATAAATAATAATTCGTATAAGTGTAGGTGCCTATATATTTTGTATTTTATTATTATTAACTTCAATGTGGTTTTTAAAATAAAACAGAAATACTTGGAATTTATTCAAAAAAAAAACAGATTGTAACTTATAAGGAATTATTTGTCAACGATCATAATTACATAATATGTATAATAACATGAATAACTCATGTTTTATGATAGCACTAATTATGACACTAGAATTTATGCGTTTTTATCAATATTGTATTATGAAACTCTTTTACTCGTAGCTACTACGTTTATTATGCTTTTCAAACTACATCATTATAATATTTTGTTTAATAATATAGTATTTATATACAATGCAATAAAATAAACTATTTAATATGTAACATGATTTATTTTGATATGAAAATAAAACGTGTTATAATTTTATAGGTACCTACGCTATTTAAATTAAATTATAAAAATAAAATTAATCCAATATTGATAAGACGGCATGATTTATACTATGTACCTATGATTAAAAGATACAAATACTCTACTCTTTCCCGCAGCGAATTACTTTAAATGATTTTACGAAAAAACTTTCAAAGTTATTTCGATTCTTCACATAGATACGTTATACACTTATACATCGACTAAATGACCTTTTATAATGTATATTGATAGGTACAATGTACCTACACGTGTTTAATAGTTTTTATTCCTAGTTTTACCTAGTTGTCTATAACAAAGTAATATTAACAAAAACAAATTTTTACATCGATTTTTCCGATGTATCATCCTATAATAACCATTGTACAGACTGATACCTGAAAAAAATGTACTAAACAAATATTTATTCAATATGAAATGGTATTTTTAAAGAATGTATTGATATACAGAGCAATTGATATTTTTAGTTCGTCGATTATTGAGTTTATCATTGTTGTAAATAGGTGCGGACAGACTCGATTCCCTCAAATTACCCCCCTCCCCAATCCCCAAATTCAAAACATAGATCCTATAATACTAAGCATATATGTATACCAGGTAATCTATTTAACATATTTTACATTATTTTAAAGTTATCATTACTTTTTTATCGGTATCATTTTTATTTTATTTTTTATGACAACAACCATTTTTCCAAAAGTGACGTTTTGTAGCGACTAAAAATTATGTAAAAGAAATAATTTTAAAAACTTCAGTGTTTTTCTAAAACAATAATGAGTACCTATCTTATACATTAAATGGATCATCTCGTTCATCGTTTTTATAAAATATTAAGTTGGAGTATCTTCAGTCCCATAAGCTTATAATATTATATTTATATAGTGTTATGCTCATGACTGAAATGGCCATCCGGATAATATCACATTATTGTAATGCGCGTATATACTGGAGTACTGGGCATATAGTAAGCTGTATAATATAAGGGTCCCCCTCACCGCCGTTCAGTTAGGTCGGGTTGCACGTGCGAGTTCTCAGGAGGATAACCCGGCCCCTAGCGACGAAGTGACGGTGGTGGTGGTGATGGTGGTGGTGGTGACGGTGGATAGGGAATCGAGCGTAAATGGTGAAACTGAAGAGGAGAAAAGAGGCCTCTCGCGGGCGGGGAACTCCACGTGCACCGAGAGCGGTTCTGTTACGCCATCGCTGCCGCTCGGGATGGCCTCGTTTTGCGCTGACACACTTTTCGCGCGGTTCATAGCTACGGCGGCGTTGTACCTACAACATAAATCCTGTATAATAATTATTATAATATTAAACTAAAAGGACTGCCATACGAATAACAATGTCGATATAATAAAACGAGTACCTACCGTACGATGATAATATTATATCGTTTTCGATCGGCCGAACCACGTTCGTATATGATTATTAATATTCATCATAAATAATGCCAACGACAATATTATGATATATATACTGCAGCACATATCCGAGAATATTCGGTATATTATTATTGATATTTATTTTGCGCTCGGACGTGCCATTTCCGAAACACACGTGTAAACAATCGCAGTAGCTACAATTGCATATGTATATATTACTAGCTGTATAAACCGACTTCACCCCTGGCAAAAAATGAACAAACATAAAAATTTAAAATACAGCGCTACATCAATGTGGCTTGCCGTTTTTTTTAGTGTACCTCAATTCATAAGCAGACTGGCGTCAGCGTACCTCGGTTTGTAAACTAATTCGATCGAGATGGACAATAGCACTGCTATATTTTTGAACGTGGTCCAACTACTCTTTGAAATTTTTGTAATATCCTTAAATTTTCATAATAATTGGACAAGTAGTTTTTGAGTCTATAACCTACATTCATACATACGGAACGGACATTGCCTTTGGTTGTACATTTAAATAATTGACAATTAATTTGATATTATTATTTTTTTTTCAAATAAATCTCATTGCAAAGCGCGTGACAGTTCGGCTAGTCAACAAATTTTTATTTTTTAACCAATCCCAACATTAAATATTCTAGCAAAAAGATAAAAACAATTATACACCGGTGGTTGTTTATCAGAAGATATAGTCCTACTCTTCCGATTTGTTTTTGTAAGAATAGAAAAGTGTATAGAAACAATGGTTTTTAGTAAATTTACTATATGCTAATTTTGATTCTTGATACAACAAGAATAAGAGAAGACATTTTAGAGTTTGTGAAAGCTAATTAACTGTAGAGTATTGTACAATTTAGTATATATATATACATACATATAGGCATACATCTAAACCTAAAAAAATAAAATTAAGTATAATTCTAAACGTTATTTTGTTTATGCATATAAAATACGTAGATATACTCGATTTGAACGCTAATTTTGTTGATGCGTGTGCCCTATAGGTACTTATGGCAGTTTTCAACGTTGTTTCCATAGTAGATTGTCTTGATGTTTGTGAAAAAAAGTTATGGTGCATTAAAAAAGGTAAAAATTACAATAAAAAAAAAATTACTTAAAATTATTGTATTAGGTATATGTCGTTTATATACCTTCGTTCGCATTATCGCGTTCAACAAACATACAATGGGAATCGGATTAGAACACAAGGATCTCCTCGAGTGTTTCCTGTCATCTCGAACACATCGTATTGTATTCATTGTAAATAAAGTGTACATGCGTTTATAAACGTATTCAGTTGAAATTCCGGCCGCAATATCCAGGTATAGCCTGTCATTAACGTGTTTAATTGACAAAGTGCAGGAAGCACAGACGGGAAATTACATTAAATTAACAATGTGTATAATATACATATATATGTATAAAAGTATATATACATATGGTTAAAAAACCATATACGAAACAATAAGAACCCACTTTTAAATTATACATCAACATAATAATATATAATATTATTATAATATATTGTACGTAGTTAAATCTTGAATTATATTAGACTGGCTATAGTGACTATGTACGTTAAAACATTTTACTGTAGCATTTTTTACTATCATATTATGACTTGTGCGTTCACATCTCATGTGTGATAGAATATTTAATACTATATATAGTTCGTTATGAATGTACATCAACGATTTTTATTTTAATTAGCATAAATAAAACGGGGGTGTACAAAATTAATAATAATAATAATACAATATTGTGTGAAAATATCCGACTACTCGAGCGACTAATACATAATAATAATACAATATTACAATATTAAATTTATATACACATGACTGAGCGGCAGTCGGTGTACAAAAATATATTTACACGCATATAGGTAGGTATTTTGTATAAACTCGTTGGAAAGTTCAACTTACTCAATCTAAATATTATCCTTGTACGTGCACAAATGCTCTACGGCTTCAAACTTCTGATGTTATTATTTATATTAAATAATAAATATATACACTTAAGTGATCGAGTCAGAACGTGATATAGTGGTCCGTGGGGACGTACTTGTGTCATAACTTGTAGTTATGATGCTTCAAAACATAATATAATCGAATAACATTTTATAGAATTAAAACTTGAAAATATGTTAGATGTGCGTATATAAGTATGCATCTCAAATTTTTAATAATTGTCTTTATTATACGATATATTGTTAAATTAAGTCTAAATTGGATAGACGCTACAGCATATGTACATTAATTACAATATAACAACACAAAACAATCGACACATCGATATTGGTGTTGAAAACTATTTGTTGAAGATAAACGCATAATATATATATATGTGTGTGTGTGTGTGTGTGTGTGTGTGTATATTGTAAAACCGTTCGTTTTGATAAACAGGTCATCCGACTGGAAACCAGATTGCTGATGCCAGATTTATAAGTGCCTAATTATACGGAGCTGATACTGACAGATTATTAGGAGATGTTACTATATATATGCTAAGTATATAATATAGTATATAAGGTCGTCCAGATAATGATGATAATCGAAATACGATTCAAAAATATCAAAAATTAATAGTTGCTATTTTTTTTTATAATTATTTAAAGTTTAAACTACTTCATAGTTTTAATTCAAATCACGTCCTATAAACACTTAAGTTAACCATGTAATACACTGTCAGACAACTGCATACATTATAAATAAGTGTGCACTAATGCACTATACCTAAAACGTCAGATAATTATACTTCACTATCGTATATATTAATTCCTCCATTTGGTACGTTCTTTACATTTTACATATGAATAATTGTTAATACGATACATGACTGTCGAAGAATTTAATAATTGCATATTTTTTCCGTTATTATGTGTATTATTCAAATCTAAAATGTAAAATTAAATATAATACTTCAACTACATAATATAGTAAATATTTTTTTTTCATAATAGGTACCATTGATTACCTATCAATGATTTAGTATTATAATAATTATATGGGTGAATATTTTATTTTTAATTCAAATTTAATGCTGCTTAATAAAATTCAACAAGTATAGGAAACTACATACTACATATAATATAAATTATTATATAATTTATAAGACAATAATAATTAGGTTTACTAAAGACTAAATTATCTTAACTATAGATAAAAAAAATAAAAATCTATTATTGTATCTACTAATATAATTATAAATAAATTTAACAATATATTTTTTATTAATATATAATACACGAGTAAACATAAACAAAATGAAACAAATATTTGATTGAAAAAACACATTTTTTTTATAACGCATATCTGTGACCAATATCAATTATTCCATCTGGCCCTTTTTTGTTGCCGACAGATATTTTATTCACAAAAATACTCGTACACTAAGATAACATATATAACAAACTTTTCAAACAAAAAATGTTAAAAGTAATAAAGCACTATAGTTACGATGAACCGATGAATTCCAAAACACATTTTTTATCAATCGTGGTTTTTTTACAAAGTTTAAAAAAAAATTATTCCTCAATAAATATTAAGTAACAAAAAGTAGATAACATAAAATACTAACTAAATAGTAACTAAAAAAAATATGTATATTTTAGTTACGCATAAACGTTTTACGCTTTTCTCAATTTCTTGACATTCCTTTTAATAAAATCCGTGCATTTTTGAAAAATATTTATTATTTGTATTATACGTATATTTTACATTCTTTAATGGTTTTCCTTACTAAATCATACATGAAAATATAGAAATATAAATTATACGTGAAAATAATTGAAAATGTTGACAACGATATTCTAAAAATCCTAAGATAAACCATATGGCTTGCATTTTACAATCCCAAATAATAGTTAATTTTAATAGTGTGCATTTATTTTTATCTATGTATTATATTATATTAATTTATTTATTAGCTTTGAAGAAAAAGTAAATTTATCAATTATTATAGCACAACAATTACAGTTTTTAGAACATGCACTTACTATAAGCCTTATATATTTAAAAAACTTTTTAAAACTTATTTTTGACTAGGACATTCAAATCATATGATCTAAGAATAGGTATGATAGCTGGTAAAACTGATAGCAAATTGTAAATTACCTAAAACAGTCAAATACATTTTTTATTGTCTTATATTATCATTAAATACTTCCTAATACTTACATTTCTATACTTGCCGTCAATTACTAAGAAAATATTCCATGTATGAAGAAACTAAAAACATAATATATAACCGAAATACAATGACTCATGAAGTAAAGATTAAATTTACTAATGTAAAACTTATTATATTTTTCATAATTTTAAGTTAATTGTTAAAACCATCACTCATCACAATGCATTGGGTTAACATGTTTGACCATTTATGGATAAATCGTTATTGCTATTTGAAAGAAGTACTTGATGTCATGTTTCAAAAATCAAGAAAATGTATAGACTTACTTTTATAAATGATTATTTTCTATACATATATATGAGGCATAAAAAATAATATTTGTTGAGATTTAAAGTACATTAAGTATATTAAGTATTTCGTTATTTTGGAGGGTGTGCAATTTACTATTTCACTGCTAACTTTGTAATCAATTATTGTATCCTCCTCCATAAAAAATTCTGCAGAATATATGCAACTACTGTGCATCCAATATTTATGGGCACTGTCCATGTATCTGTAAAATTGTCGTTTAACGTTACAATATACTTATATCGTACACATGTAATGTGTATATGTTTGGAAAATACCTACATATATATAAATGTATAATGCATAAAATTACTTATGCGTATTTTTAATGTCAATATAATTTAATATTTATTGTATTTTGTGCATACTTCATAGGTGTAGTTACATCAAATAGTACGAAACCCAAAGGAAACTTTTTATAGTCTAACCCGTCTACAGCGCCGTTGACGTCGTAAAGTTTAAATAGCATAAAACTGATTTTACTACCATATAAAATTTTGCTAAAAGGCGTCTCAGAAATCGTTAAAATTAATAACACTATAACAGTCAACTTTTAATTGTTATAGCGGTCGGTTAACATCACGTGTATATAGCCAGGTATATATAAACACACCAATAACTGTGTGATGTCTACAGACTTCCCGTATGCAGTTATAGAATTATAGTATACACTATTTAGCATTATCCTATAACTTTTCGATGAATAATGAATATGCATCGATAAAATAAAAATTACCCAGCGTGACTTTGACTGGTTGATTTCACTTGTACAGCTTTGGAGTGTTATACACACACTACAGCAGTTCACTATAAAGAATTAATTTATGATTTTAGTTTTTTAATTAGTATCTCATTTTCTAATACTCACTAATGCGATGAATTCATGAGTACGATATAATACGAATACCTATACCTAGTACCTACAAAACGAGAAACATCCCCTATTTTAATGTATAATGTACGAATTTTAAAAGCGGTACCGATCCATAAACGCGTTCGAACATTAAAAAAATATTATTCTATGCACTCTCGGCAGTCTGGGTATACCATTATAATATTCTCGTAATACGATTATTCAATACGTATACGTATCGTACACTTTGTTATATTGATGGCATATTGGTTAGCTGGAAGTATATAATACTTTCGATAAAAACAAAAGTTCATATACATTTTACTTAAAAGAAACTTCAATAATAACTAGTCCATATAAAATTTGAAAATATACAAGTATAAAGTAATCGGGATCCGCAAATAAGACATATTATGCCTGCGGTTTACGAAATGTATATTGTATTGAAATGTGCTCAAACGTCAGACCCTTATATATATGGCGGGAAGCTTAAGATACCATAACTATCCTTGATCGATTACAAGCTTCACTCCAAAAACTTTTTTTCAATTCAGTCTCCAGTCTTCAATATTTACCTATACATTTTTGTTCAATATTATATATATACATAGCAGGGGTTCTTAAACATTTCTGCATTATGATGGACCCCCATTGGACCTTTACAATATAAAATATAGTACATTTTTAATTTTGATTATTATTTAATATTCGAATTTTTATTTTAAAAAGTATTATTATTGCGAGTACATCGTCATACCTCACAAAAATTACTAATGCACTTTTTTATGAAATTAAATACGCACAAACATTAATACAAATTATAATAAAATCTACTCTGTAGTAGACCATCGAGTAATTCATCTACTGATCCCTTGAGGGCTTACAAACTACCGGTTAAGAACCCCTGATATATGACATTTATGTACTCATAGTTAGATGGTGTATGGGTGAAATACTGCACTTTATAAATTTACTCTGTGACATTTATTTCGGGCTCAAAAGCTCTTTCAATTTACGTAAATTTCTAAATACATATCTGGTTCGGGTAGCTCTTATAATTAATATATAAGTATGTAATATATATATATATATATATATATATATATATATACTAATTCAGACAGTATGGTTTTTTCAAAACGTGACTTATTTGATCGTATCGTCTCATAAAAAAAGAAGATTAATAATCACGTATCGTAGGTATAACGACCATAGTAAAATGGGAGGCGACCGCTATAGTTAATATAATATGTTATGTATGCTGCTCTACAGTGTGTAACATTTATATATTTAATATTATATTATAGAATGACACGTGGGATATGAGTACTCACATTTAATTTGGATAGATAGTTTTTCTTTAATTATATTTTCACCCGAAAGGTGAACGCCCATATTCGTGTTTGCGCTCCTATTGTTCGATGTAAGTATCGACTGCATATAGTGTATGTATATTTATAAATGTAAATATACATATACATGTATATATGTATACGATGTGTGTAACTGATGAAAGTCACGCAAAAGCTCAAAGCCGAAACGTGAACACTCCATATTATATAAACACTATAGTTAGGTAGGTATATCGTGCCCGCACAAACCGTGTGCATAATTATTTACGGTGTAAAATAACATATTACCTCCAAATCCATAACCATTCTCCCGTGCATAGTATACCTGGATCTGACTATTTGCGCACACTCCGATTAGGGATATTATGTATAATATAGCTTAATATTGCCATTTATAAAACTCGACGGATCGCGACATGCGTTGTAAGATCGTGATAGCTATTTGTTATTACATAATTAGTTAATACTGAATGAGAATTGGCTGATACATGGAGAGTAATTTTTGCCAAGATGATGCTCATCCCGCTTTTTCCCCCTTAAACAGTTTATTTATTCGGAGTCTGAATTTTTAGAAGAATGTATCGATATACCTAAATTAAAATTTGAAGTTATTTCTAAGCAACATGTATGCTGCAAATATATGATTAATTAGTTCGTCGAAAGGCACACAATTATTTGTATCCAAATATTTAGCGGAATTGTATTTATTGATATTAAATGAATACACATAAGTATACTTAAACTAAAATTTATTATTACGATTTCAATTTTTGAAATATTGAAAATACATGGACTAATAACGATGGATTACAGGACATATACATATAACTTTATACCAATATCACCAGTTGTACCCTATAATACTGCAGTACACGGATGTATATGAATTGAATCTATGACGCATACTGCTACTGCTACAATAATTAAACGGACTGTCAATTAATATAATATAATAATATAATGGTTTCCGTCGAAAATGATTAACGATTATCATGGACGCGTTCATGTATTTTTATTACGCATAACCTATATAGATCGTTACAAAATAATATGTTTCAATAACACCAATATAGGGAATAGAATTCTTGAGATCAACGTAATAAATATTTTATACGTGCGGTGTACAGTTGTAGTTTACCCGCATCAATGCACTGTTGTATATATTGAAAAACAATATTATTAAATTAAAAGTGTAACTAATCGTCATAAAATATATGTACAGAAGCCGGAGTTGTAATTAAGTCCAATAAAAAATTAAAATATAAAAATATCGCGAGTGCGTAGAACACAATCGTTTTTGAACATTATATTATATTATGATTAAAATGTGAAGATTGTAAAGTTGTACAATATTTCTACTTTCTAGAGCAATATTCGTATAGGTTATGTCGTTATGAAATCGATAATTAATATCTATTAATAACAGACTGCAGCTTTAAACTTTTAACACCAAACTTTTATCAGAAAATAAGATTAGTTATCTGCAACGATAATTGTTTCCTATAACCACCTGATATTACAATCACGATCAAATATTAATAAATATTCTTCACGCTCAAAAGTTAACAATTGATAAACGAATAACCGTACAAAATTGTTTCCACCAAATGTTTATACATATTAAACATATTTTTCAGCTATTTATAACTTAATAAGTGCATTTGAAATTTGCATTTTTTTTTTTTTATAATGAAGATAAAAATCTATGAATAGGTAAAAATACTTGAAAATTTAATACAAGATCCCGTATATCAAATGAATTATTTTTATATTTAAAAAAAACATAAAACTATTAAAAATGCACAGCTACAGTTTTTATGTACATTTGAAGCCTAAATGTTTACAAAATTCATCAGTCACGAAAATTATTAGTTACAAATATCTTTTGTAATAAAAAGTTTATAAAATCTTCAATTTTTATAGTTAAAGTTAAAAAATGTAACACAATACTATTCATAAGTAATTTGTATTATGACTAAAAATTTAAAAATATATAAACACAATTATATTTTATAGACATTTAAGACAATTTGAACTAAATTAGGTATTTTAACGATAAAAAATAATTATATCAATTATTTCGGTATAATTCAAAAACATTATTCGTGGACATTTGAAACTTTTAGGTATGTCATAAATTTTACTATACGCAATAAAATTTTTATAACACGTAGATTAATTTTAAGATTTTAACTATTTATACCAAGAACCTATTCAAACATTTCAAACCACAGTTTTATGGTAAAATGTTATCGACTCGAATGTTAATAACTATTGTTATTGTTTATTAATAGTAATAATGTAATCTGGCACTTATAAATATTTATAATTGTAGTAACTAAATATTAATGATATAATGAATGTCGAGTTTTTGACAAAAACGAATTTAACCGACAGTAATATTAATAGTAAAATAAATTACTCAATTGGACTAATAAAAAAAAAACATAATACATTGAAATTTACTTGGGTGATATACGCTGCGGAGATACTGTGTCCGTTCAGAATCTCGTTTTTTGTATGCAATGATAAATCGTCGAATTCGAATTTAACACACCCATCACAGCGACCTACCCGTGACCCTTTATAAACCGTTTTTCAGAATGAATTGAATGCAATTTAATCGAAGTATGTATTTGTGGCGTCGCCTGGTGGCAGACACGCGCGACCACTACGCGAAACGTTATTTTACGAACGTATAACAATAATTATTGTGGTTTGCGTGAAAAATCATCACGTCCTATACCATCGTTGTTTCGGTGTCATCGGTCGTCAGAAGGACCGTCGGCACGTTGTTCTGTAGACGCCGGATGTAAACCGTTTGGCAATCGTCTCCAACTCGGCGATTCCGGACCGCTGGACGGAAGCGACGCAACAATTGAGCGTCGTAAATCTTGCGCTGCCTTTTAACAACAATCTATGTTAATAATATCGAAACTGTATTGCTGTCGTTGTCGTAGTTCGTTCGATATTATCATAACATATTTTATAGTGTTTATCTGATTTATGTCGATCGGGGGCCCGTTCGTCACGACACGCGAAGGAAGAACAAAAAAACAGACTGGCGTCGGCCGGTAGATAGCGCTGATCGGCCGTCCGGCGAACGGTGGCCGGCTACCGAGCGCCGTCCGTTGCAGTCGGCCGAGCCGTGCGCGTCGCCGGCCGAACCGCCGTCGGACGGCGGACGGCAGACCGGCGGCTCGGCGGCGGCACGCGTGGCCACTCGACGGCCGCGTGACGCGCACCAAACGCCGCCGCGCTCGGTCGCGGCCGCTGCACAGCCCGCGCGCGCGACACCGCGTACAAGTACGGGTGGCCGACGGCGCGCACCGGTACATCCTTGTCCTAGGGGAGCGGCGCGATCTGTGATCGTATAGTGAGCCCGCGCTGCTGACACCCGTACGGAATAATTGCCCGTGTCCAGCGCCCTAGTGCGTTGAGGCACAATTTTTGGACGTCCCTTTACTTTACAAGGGACCAAAATGGTGTGTTCTCTGACCGTCCGCCGAATTTATCCGGTGTGTATTTCGTGTTTTCGTGTTTCGTTCGGACGACGGCGGTTTGGAGCCAAAATTGTTTTCGAAAGAAATGCGTAATAATAATAATTACTCATACACCTCAATTGTACACTCAGTACCAAATAATTTTAAAATTAGGCCACTATCGATTTGTTTACGAGTGTCGAGAATTGACTCTCCTCCAAACCGGTATTTTCGAAAAGTGTCACGGCCTATTTGTGCAGCTTCAAAGTTTAGCTCGGTTATTTTAATCGATTCCGACTCCGTCTAAATGTAAAATAGGCAATGCCCAAAACGATCATAAGTTGCCTATACGTTTCACCTTAAAAATGATTTAACCTACTCCAGAATGTATCGTAATTTTATATTGATATTATTATTAGCATTTAGCAGTAATGCGAAATAGCCGGTTCTAGACAATAAGTAATGTACATAGAAAAAAGGTTTGTTTTACAAATTTACTCAGTTCACTCTAATCGTTCGGATTTTCAATGCATTACACCCACAGCAGTATGAAAACGTTTGTGAAACGTGCGTTGGCTACATCAATGTCGAAAACCAGAAGTGTGCAGTATCAGTAGGGTAAATACAGGTCCACTAAGTATTAGTATATTTACTAAATACTAGCCCAAAACCAATTAAAATGGTTTAGAATGGTTTATTAAGCTTAATACTTATAAATTATAATATACCAAAATGTAGTTCATGTTATTGTTTTTCACCAGCCAGTCCACCAAATTATACTCAATAACTCGTTGGATCTATCCGTGTCTGTGAGGTACTAAAATCGAATACATTTAATGTTTATGCAAAAATACATTGACTGTTTAATTCGGATTTCTACAAAATATATTATCATATGGTTCTATTTCATATTGGTATTATTTATACGAAGATTGATGACCACAATGTAGAGTATGTAAAGTCCGTCATATATTATATTTAAATACAAAATTAAAACAATTTCCTACAAAACACTGGCTACACGTCTGACCAATATACAATATACAAGGTGATTTACCAAGTATAATGACCCTTTTTTATCCTTTAGTAATGTGGTATTCAAATACTGATTTTTTTGGGTTTTATTACTCTTAAATAATAAGATTTTTTTATGTGCCATTTACGGAATATCTTGTGGCGAATGATAACCACCATTTTTTAATGTAAATTGCTATGCAGATTATTTAAATCACGTCGTAATAGTTATAGTACTATTGTACTCGTTCACAGCCATATTACTAGTATTACACAAAACTACAAAAGACTATATTTTTTCATCATGTTTCAAAGTGTTTTGATTAAAAACAATTATTCTTACAACCGAAGGTCAAATTTTGAGACCGTACGGGACACTGAATAGTAACACAAAAACAGTCCACAAAAATACTATGTGGTATATATTTTCATAGAATTTAATATTGTTCAGCTGCAGTTCGCTGTCTCATATACGGTCTTAATAACACGACCTACGCAAATTTCCACACAGTGTGTCAGTGTTAAATTTAAATTTCACCGCACCTCTGTTTATTATTATGTTTTTTTTTTGCGTACATGATAATACATATTAAGTTAAAAATATAAATACAAAATATAGATTCGTATTGTTCCTACTTTGGAGACGATTACCGTGAATAAAAATAACTTATATCGGTACAATATTATATATTTTAATATTTATTTATAAATGTCATACAGGTGTATATGTATATTAAACATTAAACACATTTAAATTGTTTCGCTAATTGCTGCAGTTTATACATATATATATATATACATACATCTCATTGAGATGAATAAATTTGATAAAAGTTATCCGTTACAGTATACAGTTTGATTAATAAGTACGCATATTATATAAATTCTATATCTTGTAATGAATTAAAATTTGTTAAGAAGACCTGAAAACGTCAGTGCAATATTTGTTTTTTTTCAGATCTTTAAACCACGTGCAAGGTGCAATACAGTAGATTTGTGTTCAAGGTAATGAACTTTGTGCTGTCAGCTTTTAAATCAAAGAAAATTTACTTATCATAAAATACTTAATTTAAGTTAACAACATATATACGGTATTGTATACGGTATATATGAACATTTTTAAATCTACTCATAGCTTCCATAAAAATCGAAATATCGTAAAAAAATTAAAAAAGATAATGTAAAAACACGTTCTTAACTTAAATTATATAATAACCTATTCACTCTTACATAGCTAATAAAGTAATAACACAATAAGATTGATTCTGCTAAACGTAAATTTCTTAGGTTAAGTTTCTTATTGCATATAAGCGAGAGGTATAAAACCAAATATTGTACGCTGACAACCTCTTTTTAAAAGATATTCTCGGTTTGGTTTATCACAAGCACGTATTCAGGATCAATTTTTTTGGGGGGGGGATAAATATTTTTAATACATAAACTTTGATTGTATAATTATACATAAAATCTGTAGTTATAACTATAAAAGCTATAGTTTTTGTTTCTACTTTAAAAATTTCGGGAAGGAATGAACCCACCTCCTGTATATACGTATTGGTTTATCATGTTAATTCAATTTATAAGATAATAAAATATACGTAACAATAACAAAAATAATATGTGTAATCAATTTAAGGCTAATGGCTATGCATATTTTTAAAAAATAATGCAACACAGTATTATTACTATAACATCTAAATAAGTAATAATGAGATGTAAAGAAATATATATGTGTTTGATAATATTAGGAGAAAAATTAGTATTCATAAGAAAAGTATCATTGCATTTTCACTCTTCTTCGTTCATAAGAGCATTTTTTTTTTTTTTTTTTTTGTAAATAGCATGTATAAAAGAGCATATTATTTTACATAATATACCTACATATGCTTAGAAGAAGATAAATACGTACTGCAGAAAAAAATGTGCGTTGTACTAAAGTTTATTACTCGTATTTTTTCAATATTCTTTCATCAGTAGTTTTTTTTAATAATTATGATATTTTTTTTTTTACTTCTAAGTCAAGCTATAATAGCCATAAGTCAATAGAAAGTATATATTTGCTGAATATCATACATTAGAGTATTAAAGCAATTAACACACATTTGTTATAGAAACCTACATTAACTTTAAACTTAACGACTGATTTCGATATCGCACGGTAGAAATTATAAATTATGTTATTCATCCGCTTGCTAACCTCTACATAGGTTAGATGAAATATTTGAAGATTAGAGATCGCGACGCATTATTGTCTTGTTACGCGTCATCATAATATTAACATAAACAATGTCGCCGAATCTGGCAAAACGTATATAGGTATATATTTATCAGTTACGCGTCCCGTGGGCTTACGCCTTATTTACGGATAGCTAAATGATATATTAAGAGCCCCCCTACACACTCGATGACCTTCGTATGGTATATATTATTGATGACGCGCGGAAGTAATAATATTTTTCTTTTAAAAAACATTGCACCACCGTGTTATTTTAAGGCGAAAACTTGGTATTACAACAATAACTGGTATTTATAAACAGCTGATCCGCGGACAGACATAATCCCGGCGCGCAAAGCCGAATCGATGTCCGATGACAAAAAGATCGCGCGCAAGTTGGCAGAGGCCAAACGTCTAGAAATAGACCGATGTGTTAGCCGCGGCAGTTAGGTTTTTGTGTTTGCGCGCATTCCAACCGTATAAAGCCTTTGGATACAACAGGTAGTGCCGCCGAGTAGTCTAAAGCTTTAAACGAACGCTGCAAAATCTTAACCGTTGAAACATGACGAAAACCACTGAAGAAGCCGGATACGATCTCGTCCAAGTATGTTTCTACCATTAACTAGTCAATATACATTATTATTATCATAATCACCATCATTATCTTCGCGAATACGATTTATTTATACACATATATAATTATATATATATATAAGTATATGGATTGACCTTTCATTTTTATTTTCAAAACAATTTTGTACGTTCCGATGAAAAACGACTATATTATTGTCAGTCCACCCAGAAACCGTTAAGAATAATATTTTGTTATACAAATAAGACATCAATTTAACAACTTATCATTTTTGTGACAAAGTAGCAAACTGTATATGATCGTATACCAAAATAAAATATAATTTATGTATCATTGCATAACGAAAAGAAAAGGAAAATTAAAGTGCACTCTTAAAACGTCGAACCATTTAAAGGAAAAAAGCAATGAAATAACATCACTATATTTAAAACTACAATAAAAGACGCTGGATACGTATATTATTCTTTCTCTGTACGAAAAATTAATGAATTTCTTTTTCTCTCCGATTGACATAAAAATTGTATTCAATTCTTTGAAACAATATAATATTATTTTATTATATTAATTTTGTTGAATTATGGTAAAACTACAACTACTAATAAACAAAGTTCAAATTCTATAAAATTGTTATAGCTTTTACAAACCATTAGAGAATATACATATTAACATATATGCCATAAAAGAAAAATTATCTACAAAATTGATTTATGCGTTATTATGATTCCAATTTCCAAATATAAAATTGTATATTGTTTATTTTTACATATTTTTCATGTTTTTATTCAATTTTTTTTTTTAATAATATGCATCAAATTCATTTTACGGTATACTTTGATTGAATAAAAATAATAAGAAAAAATATTATATCAACAGAATGAGAAGGAAAAATACCAAAATTTAAATGCATTATAAATCGTTATTTTGATTCAATTTCACTTTTTTATTTAATTTTATTATTATACATAAATACATTTTCAATTGTAATAGATGATAATAAATTCATTTTTTTTTTTAATAAATTAGTTTACTAATAAACAATACAGTTTAATCTTAAATAAATATTCAAATTATTCAACTGCTTAAAATTAAATCTCGTATCATGTATATTTAATTAATTTAAGTAGGTACACTGTATATATTATGTAAATAAAGAAAATTAATATTAAAATGTATATGAAATCAAGAATTTAGTTTACATAATACATTATGTATTTATTTTTTGTAGGCTTTACTCAAGTTTCATGATGGCACTCATGGTGCACGTGAACGCATGGTTCATAAACCTGGTTGGAAAATGCTTTTTATGATGCTGAAATATTTAAACTGCTACCCGGAATTAAGTAAGTGAGCCAAGATATGTACTGCATGGCTCGTAGGAATATTAAACGTAAAAAAATATTCCTAAAAATAACTGTTTAAACTAGAAAAAATTTAAACACCTATATTTTTAGTAATATTTTTTTCATATCATGACATTCTTGTTTATGATATATATGGGATAATAAAAATATATTGTTTTATCATAATATATCTTCGATTGGTGTCCTTATAATATTAATTGATTTTAAAATTATTAAAATAACCAAACGGCTAAACAGTATTGTATACAAATAATCAAATATTACTCGTATTTTCACAATTTTTTATACATGTACGCAAACATAGAAATGCAGAAATAATACAATAAAGTGTTTTGTAGTTTTAAGAAATGATAAATAATTCACACAAACAATATAAATTATTATTATAATTTATAATACACTTTCATTGTCGCTGAAAATATTCAATTTAATGAATAGTGTTTTTATTTTTTTTTTTTTTACAATAAACGAATAACATAAACATTAATGATTTATTTTAACACACCTCGTTTTTTGAACGAAAACGTGGGAAATAACAAGTTGAAACATTTGAAGGCTAAAATCACAATATTTGATATAACCAAAATATGTTTACTCTAGTTATACAAGTTTAATTGAACGTACATTTTAATAGACATCTTGAATTTTAACTCAAATTATCCTATACTTTAATTTTTAATTTTTAATTAAATATATTTTGATTATGCAATATTATAATTCACAACAATTAAACAATGTTAAGTATAAGTAACCATGTATTTGTGCTATAACAATAAAAAATCACTACAGTTATTATCGCAATATTACACAATCAAGCTATATTATAGTCTTCATTTATCAATTATCTTATGCGAACATTAGATTTTACTAATAATACACTAATAGTAACGTCTAAAACTCAAAAGTATGTTGGGTTCCTGTGCTCCCCCCTCCCTCGGCTGTGATGCATTTCAACATAATATATTTTAAATCTTACACTTCTGCTTTCCATAATAAATATTTAGTCAAACTATCCTATGTTATATTACTTAACCACTTTCAAATCATTATATTTTCATCCTTTTTTTAACTTTATATTATTAGTAATGACTAATCCTCAGTATATATATATATAATCACTATAATCACCATTCCTTGATAAAATTATTTATTTAAGTTAAATTTCTATTCATGAAAAAACAATAAAAGTTCACAAATCGTTTATTTAAATGTGTATGGTTATATGAATTTAAATAACACTTAAATGTTTAAATATTGTTTCACAGCTTCAATGCCGTATCAGTTGACTCCGATTATACTGCACGTACCGCCCGAATACCATCAAATTGTCCTGAAAAATCCTATGATCATTAGAAGACGTCATGTAGAATTATTACCTATCAAATATGGCTATCGAGAATTTTGGAAGACTCATATAAACCGTTCGAGGGCATTGCCTTATCAATATTTACTATGGGAAGGCGGTTTCGTGCTGATTGTATTTTGTTTTTACGCAATTGGTTAGTAAATTAAATTACAATAAATTTAGAACTTCGCTTAATTCAAAAGCCGAAGTAAAGTATAAATATTTTTATTGAAATACTAATTACAGGCGATAATGTCATACGTGTAGTAAATATCACAATACATTTTTCAAAAAAAGACGTAAAACCTGAGCCTTTATGCTATCAAGATAAGCTCATGCTGGAAGAGGTGAACTAAATCATATTGATACTCTACTTAATTGTATACTTTGAAAATGAATAATATAAATATAAATTATGTTTTTTTTTAGTGTTATCCACTGGATACGTTCAATCCCGGATTTGCGTTACCCAAACCAGTATCAATCAACACAAATAGGTAACTTGAGTAAAATATTTTATGAATTTATACACCAAAAATGAAATACAATTTTGATGTAATATTATAAATTACCCATAAAGGTGGACAATTTTGCGAGAGTTAAAAGAATCCAGTGACAAAAAAGGCAATGAACTGTTCTTGCTATCGTTATCGCCTTTAATGGACGAATTATCTGAACAAATTCTAACGGATACAAGACGTAAAATGTTAGAGCTATTGGAAGAAGCTATGAGCTGGAAAAGAAACTTTGATCGTTAAAACGCTGTTCCAATCGTATACTTTGTTATAATTTAAAAATATAGGTACCTACATGAAAACATCATATTTATTAGTTATTTCACTTATTTGTTATCATATTAAGTACCTAGTACCTATAATACCTATACTATTACTTATTAGAACTTATGAGTAACTACTAAGTTTATATTTATATTTATAAGATGTTCCCGTTATATTTGATTGCTTATTGACCTCATAGAAATATATTATTATTAATTATTTGTATAAATAACGTTAAAATGTATTGTAAAAGTTATATATTTTATAAAATAATATTATATTCTTTTTTAATACGATTGTATTCTGTAGTATTATACTATTATAAGTATATTTTGTCTAACTATTGGTTATTTAAATGTCTATATTATAAATTATAATCTGTTTAGACGTTATAGTATTTAGTAATTAGTAATATCAAGTTGCCGGGGTTATTACAAGTCTACTAGAGATTAATATCTTATTTATGACCATATCTTATACTTGTATACATTTACACAAATTTAGCGTATTACTCGTATTAAACATTATGATTAAATGTATTCTCATTATGTTTTTTTTATTGTCTAACGCACTAATATTGAAACGAAATGTATCAAATGAAAAAAAATGTTTGTATAGCTAACGGATATATATTTATATTACGTCAAGATATATCCATTCGTAGTAAGCATAATATTATTAAAAGTTTTAAAAACTAGATGAGAATTTCAAGCAACTTTTTACACGAGTTCGTTGATATCACGATTGACCGTCTCATCACATACACCGAAGTCGTGATTATATCTACATTCTATATATACATGTATCCTCGAGCTTACATACTCCCATTTGTGTACTATAAAAAATATATATATTTTTACGAAAAGTTTCGTATAACGTTTACAAGTATTCCACAGTAATATTCACGATCAACGAACACATCCGGCGTACATATTCAACACAATATGTACAACCCAATAAAATGTTTGTCAGACATCTGTCTGTTGAAAATAACCACTCTGGTATTGTCACGTAGGATCCTACATGTATTTAAATTGCTCATTTATTGTATAGGCACTAAATAATTTAGGCATTTAGTATATCACGTACCTGCTGACCTCTTGCCATATGACTTATAGAAACTACACTTTGAAATAAATCAAGATTAAAAAATATAAAAGATATGCCTACATGGAATTATATAAAAATGTATTTTTGTATTCAAAACCAAACATTTATATGATATGTCCTGGGGACAGTGGTGGTCCAATTATTTTCAAAGGATTCCTATATATTGGGATACGAGTTACGGATATAATTACAAAGAAAAAAAGAAGTACAGACATTGGCTGTCCCAGCATTCAGACTATATAAACATCTATTAGTTTATGCTTACAGGAAATGGATACCATTGGGTAATACCACACTATATAGTTGTATTATGTTAGTATATTATACGTCGAGAATGTTTTATTTTTATTTTTTTGATAATGATGCTGTATTTTCCATAATATCCGTCATCACTTGCATTTTTCATAATATAGTAAATTTTGACAGGAATTTCGGGATTCATTGTACTTAACAAGAATTTAATACCTAATAAGATTAATGCTTATAGATATATACATTTTCAGAAATTTATATATTTCTAAAAAGACACTACTTTATCTTATAAGACATAAATACACAACAAGTTGTGTATTTAATGTGTTGTTTTTTATTATTTGAAAAATTAATTTTGTTATAAATTATATAGAGCTCAAAAGAACAAGTTTACAATAATATAACAATATAAATCTATCTACCATCTGTAAGCAAGCTTGTGATGTTTGTAGAGAGTTACAAAATCTACTAAATCTAGTAATTATATAATAATCGATAAATCGAACAATTGTATAAATAAAAATAAAAAATACATTGTTAAAGTTTCAGTAAGTACATAACAAAATGAATCAATATACATAAATATTAATCTATTAGAGTGACTAATCAGTTAACAATCAATTTTTTGAGACTTCGACTTTTTAAGATTCCTGGAGTTAGTGTGTATACTTATTTTAATATTAATTGGCAATGAGTTGAAATACGAAGGACCGAGATAATTAACAAATTTATTTTATAAAAGATTTTTTAGAATAAGATATTTTAGCATCATATGCTCTATTTTGTGTTACTTGTATACTTAATAATCTTATTAATATAATATGTGATATGTATATCGTTTTAAGCAACACAAGTATAATTTATTTTAGGTACATTTATAATCTATAAAGAATTGTAAAACAAAAAAATATTTTGATGTTTCCCTTAAGTACTCGTAGTATACACAGATTAGTATAATTAATAACAGAAATTAAGCGTTTAAGTCGACTAATATTATTAATGTAATATTAATTAACTATCAATATTTTAATGCAAATTTTTATTTATCAACCATTTACAGATATATATCTTAAGTTATATTACAATAATACATGTAATACACTATTTCCATAAAATATAATAATTGGATTTATTTTTCTCCTCGACTGGCGACTGATAATACAAATATACAATTCAATTCAATTTTGATTCCCCGATGCGAATGGTACGTATACTAAGAATAACATACTATAACGAATTTCTATACAACAACTACATTTATGTTACAATACCCTGCAGTCGGAGGTCCGGAATTTCTGCCAGGTGTATGTGAAAAGGTAGAATACTCTAAAACGGATAACAGAATATTCGGAATGCAATAAATAATAGGTATGAGTAAACTAAACAGGTAACATTGATATTACGCATAAAATAAAACTTAAAAGTATCCACTAAACCAATATTATATTTTCTTTATTTTTACTTTATTTATCGAATATTTTAATACATATATCAAGACGTGTAGATACTCAAATACCAAATAACAGATCGGTTATCTATATTTTAAATCGTAACATATTTTTATTAGTTATTTTCAGTTAGTACCTATAAGTTACCTAGTAAGTTTATAAACATAAAATGTTCTTGTTATTTTATTGCTTATTGATCTCATCATAATATATTATTCATTATTTATTTAACGTTGGTCTTAGGAACATATACATATTATTATTTAGCGATTGGGTATATTTAAATATATTATATTATGCTTACACGTTATAGTATTTTGTCTATAATGGTGGCTAAAATAATATTAAGTTGCCGGGGTTATTAAAAGTCAACTAGAGATCTTATGTATGACCATATGTTTTAACTGTACTAGTGTACTACACACATTTAGCGTGTCATAATAATATATTATGATTAAAATTATTCTCGTTTTGTTTTTATTATTTAACGTGGTGAAATTGGAAGGAAATGTGTCGAATTATGAAAACAAAGGTCTTATAGCCAATGGACAAATATATGACGTCGAGAAATATCCGTTCGTAGTGATTTTAGTAATAAAAATCTTCTTAAATTCCATTGCGGCAAAGGCTGTTTGCACGGGCTCGTTAATATCGCAGTGGTTCGTATTGACCGCTGCACATTGTACCGACAACATGACAATATCTGACATAAATGTAATCTCACTTTTAAACTCGCATTTGTATACGATAAATAAAACAAAAACAAATATTTCTATGAAAAGTTCCTTAATGATTACAGATATTCCGCGGTAATAGCCATCAACAGATTCAGCACATATATCAACACGATATGTTTAATCCATTAACGTTTAGAGCAGACATATGTTTGTTAAAAGTAAGCAATCTGTGATATTATAGTTTGTAAATATAATAATTATATTAAATTATTATTATAAATATTATTGTAATATTATGACGTGTGAAGGCGTGTAGCTAAAAATTCCAAGGTCTTTTCGACATGATTATCATATCTATAATAATATCATTTATATGTATACATTATATAACCACCTACATTATTTTCGCCTAAATTAACGTAGGTAAAGGGTACAATACGCATTAAGAAAATAATATTAAATATTTCTAAATAATAATAAGTATATTAGATATTTTATTTTTGTAACATAATTATTTCATTTTGTCCAAACGTTCCTAACCAAAAAATACAATAATAATAATTTCATATAGTTTAGATAATGCATTTATCGCCTAAAAAAGATGTAATACATAGTATGCATATAACTAAGAGATAATATATTACATGTACTGACTAACTATAATATTATAATTTTTAATTTATTTAACCTATTTTTCTTTTTAAAGATTTTTTCTGAGCATCGATTATGATTTATAACGCAAATTTATGTGTTTTTTGTTTTGTTTTAAATAATACGAATTAATTAATGTACAGGTACAAAATATGTGTATATTGAACAATTAATGTAATAAATAATAATGTATATTATTAATTATTATACAGTAGATACTTATACAGTTATACTTGGGATTTAGCTACGAAAACCGTTCAAGAACGTCGACCGTTATATAAGTGTAGCTGGCCATCCGGACGACTTTTCTCACGGCAAAAGTTTGGATTGTGTAGTTATCGGGTTCGGAATTACTGCAGATATACCGCAACCTGACTTTATAGGATATATGACCAATGCAAGTGTCACGTACGGTCCTACAGCATGTCAATTGTCCAATAGGTAGGTTAGTATAGGTAGTAGGTACTATATAATTTAATCATTTAGCAGATCCTTTACCACCGATCACGACTTATAGAAACTACACGTTGAAATAGATCGAATATAGTAGATACATGGAAAGAATATTTGTGTTCAAAACCAGACATCCATATGGTATGTCCTGGGGACAGCGGTGGCCCAATGATTTGTAATGGGTTCCTATATGGAATAGCCAGTCACGGATACAATTTCAAAAAACTAAATAAGGATTTCGAATGTGGCAGTTCCGAAATTCAAACTAGGCATTTATTCGTATATGCTTACAAAAAATGGATAGCTAATATTACAACAAATACAGGAAACCCATTAATACCACACAATAATTTATATTTTACTACTATTATGTTAGTATTATACATTGTGAATGTTGTATAAAATAAAAAAAATTATATAATAATATATTATATGCAAAATTACAATAAAAACCATAGTAATTTATCGTGAATTTGTATTACATATTATAAAATATAAAGAATTGTAAAAATGAAAATATTTCTTAACATATTTTATTCTTTACCGCTTAAGTAAGTGCCAAACAACTTTAACCTATTAACAGAAATTAAGCGTATACATCGACTAATAGTGCAAATGTTCTATTTATTTACTATTAATATTGTAATCATCATTATTTATTAACCATTTTAAGTTGTATACTTGTATTAAAATTTTGTTTTTTTGATAAACAATTATCAAATTTCGATTGATTGGCTTTTAAATTATACATACGGAAAAAGCGCACTCTCTTGGAATAAATAATTATAACTACAGACAATTAGTTAAACAGTTGTATAATATAAGAGATCGCGGTAGCTGCAAATATATATGCAATTAATTTTTAAAAGTTAGTAGTTTTTTAGTTACATGTATTATGGACTTAATAATTTTTCAAACATTTCACAAATTGTGTTAATTATACATTTAAAACTAACATTAACATTAACATTAACTAATTTCTATTTTATTAAATCATTGAAAAGAAGAAAAAACGTTAACACAATAATTAATTAAATACTAACATCTCGTAGTTCCTCCACTGAGAGGTTTCTTCATTCTGAGAAACATATTTTTTTCTCACATCCATTCAATTATTGTTTAACTATTATTTAAATAGATTGTAAAATAAATATTAACATAATATACAAATTAACAGATTAGACATTCAATAATATTAAAATAATGTATGACGATAATCGATATAAGTGGTAGCCACCAGTCTTTTATAGATATAATTGTATAAAATATAATATATAATATAATAATATTGTATATGCCTAAATTTTTAGTTTTCACAAATATTTATCTTAATGCGTACGAAGGTTCACGACTGTTCCACGTGAGAATGTAACTAAATGAAACAAACGGACGTTTTTTAATACTTATAACTGCTTATTACTTTCGAACGCTCATAACAAAGTAAAAAAATACTTTTCTAATTCCGCCACTGTCAAAACCATTTAGATAACTGCATAGATCCTCATGCGTTGTCACTCGTCTCCGTCTTACACACTGTACACAATGCAACATTTGCGTTCAGTAAATAATCAAATTTAAAGGTAAGAATATTATAAAAAGTTTAATTTATAATTAACATTTTTAAAATTTTAAAATTTTAATATCTTACATAGTTATAAATTATATAAATCACTTTAAAATTAAAATACCAATAAAAGCCTATGACTTACGAAATAGTCTATAATTAGTATCATTACCTTTAAGTTTTTTTTAGTTAGCAGTTATATATTATTCACGTAATAGTTATTTATATATATATCAAAGCGCATCTCAATGAGTATTATTATATAATTATATAACCATAATATATACAGGATGATTTTTTTATCAAACAACACTCATTATTTCAAAAAGTATTAATGTTTTTGAAAATATTTTTTTACATAGTTTCAAGTTGTTAAAAAACAACGTTTTTATAAAAATTTATATTTTTAAATATTTTTTATCCTTTTAATTTTTTAATTTTTTTACTTTTTTGAATAACAACATAGTTTTTTAATTTCATATTCTAAAGCAGAATAATTTTCTGAGTATTTTGATATATAAAATTCGAATTTAGGGTGAGTAGTTATGAGTTATACTTATTTAAACTTTGGAAAAGCGGAGTAGTGGACATTTTGCGGGGTAACTCCGTACCACTCCACTCCACGCAAAAAAAAATTTAAATACGTATAACTCATAAACTACTCGCCCTAAATTCGATTTTTATGTATCAAAATACTCAAAAAATTATTCTGCTTTGGAATATGAAATTAAAAATCTATGTTGTCATTCAAAAAAGTAAAAAACTTAAAAAATTATAAGGATAAAAAATATTTAAAAATATAATTTTTTAATAAAAACATTGTTGTTTTAACAATTTGAAACTATGTAAAAAAATATTTTCAAAAACATTAATACTTTTTGAAATAATGAGTGTTGTTTGATAAAAGAATCACTCTGTATATATATTATATAGCCATATCCGTATCCACTAGCCAGGTATGTAGATAAAACTTAAAAACATCACTATACATATATGTTTTTTAGGTCCTGAGCAGAGCAATGTATTGATTTTACAATTATGTTTTTTTTTTGTGATAACGCGATAAGTATAGTTTGTATAAAATACTTCGATTTTCAAAATTAAGAGTAGTCAAGAAAATTGGATATAGTCATAGGCGCCGACTTTTAGATATTAGAGCGGGGGTAACCTCCTCTTCCTCCATTAAGCGAAAAAAAATAGGAGTAATTACCGGATTGTCCGGTAATCCTCTTTTAATTCTCCTCTAGGGTGTAAAATAAAATATTATGCATGTATGTTATTTTAATTTTATATAATAAAATCAATTCCGTCTCTACATTCCGGGAAAAATTGAAATAACAGATGTATTTTTAGACCAATTATAAAACCAAATAATAGTGAGCGATCTATAGTGTTTATAATCATTATCGATGATTATATTATTTAGGTTATAATATACAAATATACAGTCGTCGATGTTCTGTCGTTCTGATGAATATTTTCATGTCATAATCTGGTATTTTAATCAAATAATTATTGTTGAACACAACGGGGGCGAAATAATACTTTTCCCCCCATTAAATCAATGCACGGGGGCGATCGCCCCCTTGCCCCCGTGGAGTCGGCGCCTATGGATATAGTTTGTACTTAAAAGAGATAAAACATTACGGTATTTTCTTATAATCAGGAAAAATAAACAAAAATTAAGGAAAAACGATAAATTTTATGCTATAAACTAAATTTTGACGAAATAATTCGTTTCTTTATAATTTATTATAATTTTCACCAAGTAGTTATATTATCATTTAATATATGTGGTAAATATTTTGACTCTTTAGGCTATTTATAGACAATAATTAAGATTTTCGATTATTTTTTTTTTTATATAAATGCCAATAAGAAATTTATGAATGGGTAAAAATGCTTGAAAAATGAATACAATTTTGCTATAATAAGTGATTCATTTCCCAACTAAAAAATATCGTAAATTTATGGGCATCATATTTTTTTATAAGCATTTAAATTTAGAACTTTAACAAAATTCGTAAAAATCTCAAAAAAACAAAAATACATGTTATTTTGTAATTAAAAGTACATAAAACAATATTTATTTATACCTGAGATTTGAAAATTGAATTCAAGGTTCTTTATAAGTTTTTCAATCTATATAAAAAAAAATTCTATCATAGAGCCAAATTAATTTTTATAAGCATTTGCGTTCAAATTTTTACAACAGATATTCACTCATATAATTACTTTTTCTATCCATACGATATTGGTTTTTCGTTTAAACTAAAAAACAAATAACTGTAGATACTTGAAATTCACATAAAACGTTTTTATTATATAATAAAATTATCAACATTAAGTAAAATAAATGGCATTAAAGCTAGGTATATCAAAATAAAACATATTACGACATATACTAAACGATATTGATAAGACTGGCATCAAACCGTTTACGCTTAAAATTATTATTCGTATCCAATGACCAATAATAATATAATATAATATATATTGAATTAAAATTAGCAATTCAACACACTCATAATAGTAACCCACTCGACCTAATGTACAGCAGAGCGGTAACAACTCACATACCTTTTTTCATAATACTAGTACAATTATTGGTAATTGGTGTGATCACATCTAAAGCAATATTTAGTGATTCCGAAGAAAACAACACTCTTATTATATTCCTAAAAAAGTAATTATTATTATTCGTCGAAAACAATATTAGCTAATACTAAGTAACCTTCGTAAAATTAACGAGTAATTTTACTATCGTTAAATGCAAATTATAATTTATTGAACAACGAAAACTTTACATTATGAACTATGATCGTATATACTTCTATACAAACAATATCTATAAACAATTGATACTTGATATGCTATAATATTACAGTTGTATAATAGTACCTATTTGGCTATTTATATAATATTGAATATAACATAAAAACTATAATATTACTATTAATGATAAGTGATAACCAACAAACCCAAATTCACGTAACTTTCTGATATTTATAAATACTAAAAGCAAATTAAAATTAATTTTAACTATTTTTATTTTTATTAATAATAACTATTATTATAACATTAGCTATAATGGACTTTGCAAGTTGCAACTAATCTAATAATAAAATCAGTATTGCCTTCGGGAGGCCTCTGATATAAATGTTTCTGATAAATTGTCATACAGATAACGAACGATATAGATAATTGAAAAAGCTTTTATAGATTTAATCAAAAAAAAGTAGAAAAATATTTTATCTAAACGTGTTATAATAGCCAAGTAAATTACCTATTGCGTGCAGTAGACAAGTTGTCTACACACTACACATTCACACTACCACACTTGAAATTTGAAATGAGTTTGTTTTCTTGCAATAACATAGAGCTTAAGTGTTTTTATTGACTGCTGTTATCTCATCTACGTCATTACTCTAGTTGTGTGATATGAACGTTATGCAATCAGTGGAGAGTGGAGACAAAGTATAACAATTTTCAATGAAATATAATAAAAACATAAATTATTTCTGAGAGAGAGACAAACTGATGGAATATTATCCAATAGCAAGTTATTTCGATTTATATTATAATAATAAATAATAATATATTATAATACAATGAATATACTCGTAATCGTCTTTTATCGACTATCCAGACAGTCCATTGCAAACGACGTCAGAAAAATGCGAGAGAACAGTATTAATTTGATCCTAAACCTTCGAAGTTCAGAGTTTCAGACCCGCTTCGGCGGTGGTCCGGGTGGTTGGTTTGCGATATCCAGAATAATGGGTAGCCGTTGGTCCTCCTCGGCGTGGGTACTATCCGAAAATCGTTTGCAAGTTTTGGACCTGTTGTGTTCTAAACGGGCCTTTGCAGGACAAGTATGCCGGTAACATGACGTAGACGTAGTATATCATCACGTTTATTGCTTTGGACGACGAGACGTCGAAAGGGGTGGTGATCGGGGGCGAGTCGGCCGGCGGTAATGTTTTGGAGATCCCCAAGGTCGGCGGTAACGGACGGAGGAGAGTGTCCGTACCTCACGAAACGTCTGCAGCGGTGGCGGCAGTCGCCGGAGTATAAAATAGACGTTGCCGATTTGTGCGACCGGTAGGGAACACGCCGGCTCGTCAGTCGGAGGGGAACCTTGGTGGGGGGGTGATGGGGCCGGGTGATTCGGGTACTGTTGCGGGGCGGAGAGGACAGGGTCGGCGGGGGCCGCGTGGAGAGGTACCGGGCGGCCGGGTTGTCGGATGACGCGGCGCCCGCGCCGTAGGCCGCGCCTCCCCGACCGCGCGCCGGTGCGACGTTGTTATCGCGGCGGCCGCCGACCCGCCTCCCCCGGCCCTGGCGACGGGCGGTCGACGCACAAGCCGCCAACCGCGAGCGCCGCACCGCCCGGTTCCGTTGGTCGTTGGCCGCGCGGTTGCCGCTTGTTGTCGCCCGCCGTCGTGCCGCAGCGCTCGCGCACCCGGCAAACACCGCCGCCGCTGAACACCGACGATAACGACGTATACGCATCGCGCCGCGTACATAACGACGAAGCCGTCGTCCGAAACGGTCCGGGTGGCGCTTTCGCTTCGCCACTGTAGTGTGTCGCCGCCGCCACCGGCTCACCGCCCCGCGCCGCCGCCGTTCGTTACTCTCTTTATTTTTTCTTTTTTTTTTTTATTATTACTATTACTACTGTTATTATTATTATTATTATTATTTCGTCCGCCGCCGCCACCGCCCTACCAACCTACTCGCCGTCGTCGCTGCGACGTTGCGTTGTTTCGCCATGACCGTGCTGTGAACCGACGAGGAAACCGGCAACATGAGCGCGTACAAAAAACGTTACAAGACCACCGCAAGTACGTGTCGGCAAAGTCCTAAACCGTTTTTCATTATTAATATTATATTGCTATTATTACTGTTTATTATTATTATTATTATTATTATTATTTAATATCTAATATTATCGTATTTAATTTTTTTTATAATATTTTTGCTGCTGATTTTTTTTTTTTATTGATATATATTTTTGTATTTCCCGTTCTCGTCAACTTTTTTTCGTCCTGCGTATGTACGCCTCCTTCGGTGACGCGCAACCAAATCTCTTTACCGGCCCCAGTCTCGGTGCCGGTCCGGTTGTCTGGACGACTTTCTTCGACGACGCATATAATATTGTTGTTGGTTGCCATAATACTATGTAGCTCTTTTGTAGGCGTATTCTTCGTCGCCAGCTGTACCGGTGATCACGTGTTTTCCATCTGTTTTTTCGGCAAAAACCGGCTTATTTCCATTACTATGTGTCGAATTCTCTCCGGTCGTCTATGCATAATATAATGCCCATTATTTTATTGTTATTTGTTGTTAATATTATGTTTATATCGAATTGCAATAAGATTTTGTATAATATACGAATTTCTCCGAACCAGGGATATCGTCGTCCCGCAGTGATCCCAAAACCAACTACCTTTTAGTAACTAATTTGATAAATCTTAAAATAAGGGCTCCCATCTCGACTGAATATTGTGATTTGCTTTGTTATGTCGGTTACGTCGTATACTCAAAAAAAAAATGTTAACGATGTCAAAATGACAGTCATCGTTCCATAGTTAGAAAAATAATATAGAGAAAAAAATTTGGTTTCGTGTCCACAAGTAATGAATGAATTTCATTTTCCAAATGTCATAATTTTTTTTTTAGAAAATCATCCAATCGATGGTTGAACCATTTTTTTTTTTTTGATTAGAGGGTTTTTATTTTTAAAACGGAACTTATGCAATCATTATATTTTTACAGATAAACATATTAAAACATTTATTTTGAGTTTAAATTCATAAAAATTGTTCATTGTCGTCCTGGAAATAATTTTACATTGCTTCTGAATAATTATTTTAACCTTGAGTTATGAAGTATTTCAGTATTTGTACCATGAAACATTATATTTGTCCGGCATAACGGTAAATATAATATAGTATACACCATTCAATATATGTATTGATACTATTAATACTCGTAGTCTGTAAGCACTAAAAATATAAAAAATACTATGGACTAAATTACAAATAACTCTCCTTGTGGATTTGTTGATAATTTAAGACGTACAATTTGATTAGAATATTCTATTATTGGTCAGATGTTATGCAAATAGTAATTAATATTAATTATAAAACATTACATTTACATATTGAAATATATTATCACGATCGACAAATTAAATGTAGAATTTAGGCCTTTTTTTATATTATTAGTGCTGCGCGTAATGAGAAAGAAAAACTATATTAAATGATTTTTTTATAGTTGATTAGCAATTTTTGTAGGGAAGTAGAAAAGCTAAACAGCTTCATGTAACCTTTTGATTGGAAATTTTTTACAGGCTTAAGTATATAGAATCAAATAGTTTGCTTGACTATAGTTCTTAGAAAAATGTTGAAAAACTATAAATTTATCAAATAAAATAAATTATGAGTGGGTTTAACTAGATCATGATAATTTTTGGAAACCAGAGAGGTATAATCATTTTTATATATAATGGTTTATAAACAATTCTCGTGCTTAAATATTTATACTATAACTAGTTTCTACCCATCAAAATTTAAAAAATATATATAATTATAATATAGTACCTACGTATGTATAATAATAATTCCATCTACCAATCGTATGCTTACAATTTGTATGTATTTAATTATTTCAACTTTGATTTTTCCCTGGAATTAAATTCAATTATCTGTTAAAATTATAAATAAATTTCTTAAATTGTTTAATAATAATTATCTGTAGTTTTTAAACAATATAATATATTATAATATGTTTTGTTGAAAATTTAAAAGCAAACGAATAGTGTAATACATTTTTTATATTGATTAACTTCAGAATTCTTAGAAACTAGTAATTAAAAATTAGCAAATACTAATTAAATATAAGTACATAAAATATTAAAACTAAAAACACTATTATTAGAAATTAGAATATGGGTACTGCTATGAATAACAGAAAGTTCAGGAAAAATATGAAATAAAAATAGATTTCTTTGTAAAATGTCGTAATTATAGTTTGGATAACTACTCTAATTTCGTCATAAGCTAACGGCTACAACCGCAAAGAATAAATACCAATAACTACAATATTATAATAATTTTTTTTTAAATAATATAATTTATTGACCGTCATTTTATGAAATACATTTTATTTTTTTAAACCCAAGTTTACTTTGGTGAACTATTTTTCAAACGTATTTAGAATATTAGATTACTTTTAAAATACATTGATTAATTTAATATAAAATAAATCCTTGATAAACTATAATCGCATTAAAATCGAATTCAATAACCTCTGATAAAAAAGTAGGTATTTAAAATTAAATTTTTCCATCCCAATTACGTAATAAGTGTAATTTTGTACAGGTACCTTTAATACTTAATTTATGAATTAACATTAGTTTCTAATTGAAATTTCAAAGTAAAATATTCACCGATTATACTATAACTAAATACAGTTTAACTAACTTTTATATAAGACAAGTATATAACTAAGAAATGTGTATACCAATTAAATTTAATTTTTGTGCCGATAAATAGAACAAATAAAAAAAAAAATCGATAATTTAAATATTAAAATAGTTGGTAGTAGGTAGTAAGAAATTTGATCTAGTTTAATCACAATCGTTTAAAATTACGTAATTTAAAGATCATTATCAAAATCAAAGTAATATAGCCCCGCCAATGGAAAATACACAAAAAATATATTAAAATAAAAAGTACTCAATATTCTAAATACATAATGTACATTGTATTATATTATAATATTATTATATCAATGAGATAATGAAAACCAAAAAATAATCAATACAATAAATAATTAAACTATATTTTTAAATTTGTTTTCACATTAATAAATATTTAATAAGTATTCGTAATATTTTCTTAGTATAAATATAACTCAAAAACGTAATTAAATAAATTTAATAAATATATGTTTAACAAAAAGTTATTCGAATCCTAGAGAAATATTGTAAGAAATCATGTTTATTATAATTATGTTAAATTATGTTTTTAATTGTATTGATTAAAAATTGAATACGTGAATCTAGATTATCTACCTATAATTATGTAATCATGCTTTGGAAAATATACAAATGCATGTGATAAGTATATTATGTTATACCATTATAAATTTTCAATAATACGTCATAACTCATAATATTAGCAAATTGTTTTCATGTATTAATAAGTATATCTAAATTAGTATTTTTTAGTATATTATATTAAACACTAAGTATTTCTTCTAAATCTCATTTAGTTTTCGTAAATGAAATATCTAGAAAAATGATATTCATTTTTTAATTATCATAAATTAAAATTCCAGAGCAATCAATTTTTCTTTGCTAATTTTGTTAGTTTGTTACCAATTCATTTTTATATATCTACGCAAATATTATATATATTACTTTTTTTGTGTATCATTTTATAGGTATAAACATTGTATTTTAAATTTTAATATTATAAGTTATTCGTATTATTTATTATATATGTATTTATTTATTTATTTATGTATACCAAGATGGTTTAAAATATAGACATCATAAATATTATTTATTTTTGCGTTTTTCCCTTTCAATGATGTCATTCAATTCTGACATAGTATCTTTAAGAGTTATTTATGTAATTTTCAAAATAACTAGGACAAGCACTCATTACAGCATGCCTGCTAAACAAGCCCTGCGTACAAATGTAATGTATTGAACGCTATCCCTGAATATACGTCTTATACTTAATATATCGACGTCCGGCGAATGGCAATGTCTACTTAAAACTATCAATCTTTTTAAACAATCCACTTATGTATAAAACTATTTCCACAGTTTAAAATGTAATTTTTACCGTGTGATTGACCTAAATTTTTTATAACCGGTCAATGGATAATATTTCGATCAAAATTGTCCAATCAAAGTAATCCTCTAATTATTTTTATGTTTGGTTAAAAAATTCTACTAGAAAAAAATTGGTATTATTCACAAATTTTAGGGGGTTTTCATTGTATGTTTTTGGAACTTTGATTATCTCATTTTGCTTGTAACAATATTGTTATTATAGTTAAGTTACACTTATAAAATATACTATTTAAAATATTTAAAATAGTTTTCTAAAAAAAAAATACATAAATATATAATAAACCATTTGCGGTCTTGTTGACTTGGCCACTTGGGGTTTTTTTACTTAACTAAATTTATAAGTATGTTGTTGACCCTTCTTTTGATATATTGTAAACGTTTCATACATCCAAAAATTGAAGGTCATCATCTTGTTTCATAATTTTATTCAAATAGTTAAGTTAGTTTTCATTCTTTTTTTTTATTAAATTACCATACCCACAACGAGTGCAAAATATTAAATAATTTGTTCCCTTTGACCATTGAACTTTCTTTTATATATAATCTAAACAAATTCTATTATCAATTATTCAATTAAGATATGATACTTAATTGTTGTAACTACGTTTCTTAATTTATTTTAGATTAGAAATAATTTAAAATGTATACATCGACAAATAAAAATAAAAATTGTATTTCTTTTAAAACGTTGATATCAGTTTCTATATTTTGTTTTTTAGACAGCATAAATATCTCGAACCGATATACAAATAATGTTGTATTCAAAAATGACCACACATATACGGAAAGGCAGGGCAGAACCGTATTAGAAACCATAATATGATAGTTTTATGATCTAAAATAGTAGAAATATAATTAGTGATACATTATACCCTTCATAAAAAATTTTTAATAACACAAATTATTATTAATAAATTAATTTTTTGTAAAATAATTATGACTTTATAATTTACCTATTTTATACAACTATCATGGGCATTCCCATGCAGGAAGAGAGGGATATAGAGTAGAGATTTATTTTAGGTACTCTTATAGTGGCTTTCATGTTTAACTGATATTTAGTGTTGATTTAACAGTTATTAAGTAAAAAGTATAAGCAATGTTTTTCCAAATTATATTATTAAATACCTAATCTGTACTTGTTCGTAATTTTAAACGATTCAGTAATATAAACATAAAATAAATATTCAAAAAGTCAATAATTATAATAATAACCTTATATAAATATATAATGGATACCTGTCATCTAATAAATAAAACATATTTGGAACAGTATTCATGATTATACCTATAATAATATTATGAACTTATAAAAAATTTAAATTATGTACTATATATATATATATTATTATATGTGTGAAAATGTAATAAATATGTCAGGGCTTGAAACCGATATTGAATACCGATTTTGAATACTGGTTAAATCCTTTAAAAACCGATATCAAAATTGGAAAAAAAATGTTTCGGTTTCGAGCCCTGAAATATATGACTATAAATTGACAAATGAGTTACGGACTACGTCATATCGTGGATCTAGTATCTAAGTTACTAATATATCCGGTTAATCTGATAAATATCTTGTGTCAACACATTATCATGCTCAAATTATCGTTCAACAATAATTATTAAATTTGGCAACGTTGAAAAAAAAATCAAAATCGAGCGTTGTCAATCGTGTTACTAAAAATGCTGTTCTTAGTCGTATTTTACGTGTTTTATTAAATGTTATATTATATTATTAATTATTCCTTTTGACTTATTTGTACTTTATACCCAAGTATCTAATCAAATTACAGGTAACTCATTATGAACATACAAAATGTAAGTACTTACTTAATAGTCAGTCGAAAATATATTTTCATTATAATAATTTATAATTAGAATAATTGTATAAGTACAAGTAACCAAGTAGGAAGTTTATTATGTTATTGATGTGAAGTTTAAGTGAATAACAAACAGCATACGTTTTTAACTTTTTAAGTGAATTTAAATAAGGTTTCTAATGTTAATATTTATTATTTATTTTAATGTTTTATCACTTATCGAGAAACGACGAAATTAAAAAAAAACTTGTATGATAACTCTATCACCACAGAATAGATTAAATCTATTCTGTGCTATCACTCTACAAAACAAATAGTGATGAAGATAAGAAGTATAAATATAATACTAAAACGTCAGTTCACAATTTTTTTTTATCAACTTATACGAAGGCATTAAACTCATTTATATTTATTGTTGATTGATTGCCTTTGTTTTTAAAACGTACATGATAAAATAGTATATCTTCATAAACATTTATACTATGATGATGCATGACCATATTTAGGGAGCGAACTGAGCGAAGCAACTAGAGGCTATTTCCCCCGGGTATTGCTAACTTTTTTTTTAATATTCATTATTTTATTCATATTCTCATAACTATTGATTTATTTCTTACAGTTAATTTTTCATAAAATTAATTACATTTTATCATATGTCTTAGAACATCAACATTAGTTGTTGCCACTAAGCGAAAATTCATAAATACCGTACTAATATATAGTAATGTGCCCATTTACTTTTTACCAATCGCATCAATTTTATTTTTAAATAATTAAAAATACGATTTTAGGATATTGCTGATATTAGTTTAAGGATATTTTAATTTTAATTTTTTCAAATATCATGTAAATCATAAACTAGTATATTTTTATACAGGTAATATGATTTTTTTTTTATACTAAAATAATATGTTCTAAATACTTCATGTCGAAAGTGTATTAAAGTAATATTCAAAATAAAATATATTTATTAATAAAATATATTATACTAACCTTGAAATATAATTTACATTTAAAACTATTAGGTGCAGTGATAAATTATTTTATTCTTGAAGTTTCGTGCATTTTAAAAATGTATTTTATTAAACTAAGATTTATTGATCTAGAACTTAACATTTACCTATGCATTATACTTGTTATATGGATTAAACTATTAATCGAATCGCGTATTTGAATGCCTAAATAATTCAACATCTACATTATCTCCGTCTTATATAAATCTACAACATATACCAAATTTACGTTCAGCAGAATCAATATTGTGATGTTAAGTTTAAAATTAAAGTAAATTGACTTATTTTAAAATGTATAGGTAAACATATTAAATGTTATCTTGTTGAGTTTTTCGTTATTTTAGTTTTAAAGCGATTAATAAATAAATAAAATATTAAAATTTAAAAATGCTCAACTATCAAGAGCTCACAAATAATATTCTTACTTTCAAGGTTGATTTTTTGTAATATTAAAACTAACAACATTAATCTCCTACTTCTCAATCAAATTCTTCATAGCCTCAGATTTTCTCATCACAATTTCAATATTTAAGTAGCCTTTAAATGATCATATTATTATGTACATCGTTATATTTCTATATTATCTTTATGTAATTTAATCTTGACAATGGCCACTGTTGCGGTCGCTGGTTTATTAAAATAATAAACTAACTTAAATAACAATACAAAATGGATTTTGTTGAAAACAAATTTTCAATGTTAGGTATATACGTATTTAAGATGAGTCAACACATGCGACTATGTAAGCATCAAGTCTTATTATTAAGTGACTAAACTATATCATGTTAACGATATAACTTCTGTAGTAACCCTATTACTAGCATACTAATATAATATACATTATACAAACCTAGAAATCGTGTAAAAGCTTAAAAAGCGTATGATGACTAATATTTAACATGTTTTTAATTTTTTTATATTATTACATAATACCATCATCATATTATTACCATGGCATTACAACATTGGGACCTATTGCAGCTTAGTAATTTTATACACCTCATGTCGTCACTAAATTTGATTACTGGACTAATCTAATAAACCTTCTAAGAACACTTCATAAAAAGGTTTATAATCTAACTGGCACTTGATTGTTTTGATTTAAACACAATTAGTTTTGTTTCTATATTATGTATATATTATTTAAACTGTACATTTATAAATGATATTATACACTATATTTTCACATATCCATGCGTCTGCCAACTTCCGTTGTCATAGTTACCTCTTACCTACCTACTAAATGCCATTATGGATTTTATAAAAATATTATTTGACTGTAAATTTTGGCATAGGTATCTTCTTGAATACAACGTTATAAATATATTGATTGTTAGAAAATTATTAAACCTACCATTTTATTTTATAAGTATATTTTTTTTAGATAGCATTCATACAATTAATCATGCACAGTTGTATTTTAACTATGCGGTCCGTTTAGAAATAAAAATTTGAATATAACACATTTAATTTCGCAATTTACCATACATTTGTGATTATATTTTATTTTAAACTTATGTATTATATACATAGTGTAGGTACATATCATTATTTAGTATATGCTTGTCACTCGTGAGCTTTTGTAGCTTTTAGAAAAGCTGTTCAAAATATATTCATTCATTGTGATCTTTTTTTTTTGTATTCTGTAAATGAGTACACATTAATTGTTAACAATTTAACAATATGAAATATCTTATTATTGAAAAATTAAAAAGCAATAATTTATTTCTAGTTACCTAAATCAATTTAAATATTTATCTTTTTCGTGTCATTTGGTATTGTTTCCAATGTCTGTAAGTGTACAGGTTTACAATTATGTATTAAATAACTGTAGACTGTGGTCATGTTTATCTGTGTAGATTACCATGGTTCTGGTCTCTTAAGCCACATTCACAACTTGCCGTGTCGTGTTGAGTTTAATATTATATTTTATTTCTATAGCCTGAGGTATATACCTACGTTATAACGTGTTTTTTCTTATATATTGAATATACAGAATATTACCAAATGTTAATGGTAATTTTCAATCCTACACATAAAGTGATAAATTTGTATTGATCCTCTTTCCAAACCTTGGATTTATTTAAATTTGTTTAAAATAGTCTATGTACAAACGAAAATATATACCGTTAATATTTTTTTTCAATATTTTAAAATAGAAAAAATAATTATACTATTCACATGTGCATGATGTTGAGTCATATTTGCAGTGCACAACTATTGCAAAGAGAAATTCGTTTTTAAAATTTGCAATGAATGATGAATCATTGGAAATATGTGATTTTTCTATGAAATTAAAATTTTTCTAGTGCATGACGATGTTGTATATGTTGTATACATTTCAGGTTACACATTGGGAATTTAATAATTGCATTTAATTTTATTCGTATTCAAACAGTTATTTTGTAATTTATATTTTATAATAATTCATAGTGTATTGTGAATTATGATTAGGATATACATACGTATATCATCTATTTTTAATATGTATATAGGTAATTATAATAACAAATTATTACATTATAATAGAACACAGACATACATTTAAAGAATTACATGCAAATTTTATTTTTAGGGCATAACAATGTTAATTTTTTGCATGACTTGCACAGCAGTTACTTGTTATGAGTAAAAAATATGAATATAAATTTAAAGAATGAAATTGATTTAAAAGATATTATAAAATATAAATAATACTGCAATGATATTTTAAAATAAAATAAATTAGTGCCATATTATAAATTGTGACAGATCTGCGACTGAGCACTCTTGGTATGTGAAATGGGTTTTTATATAAAATATTGTTATCAGTGATTATTAATAAGTAGATGATCTTATAATGTTGTAATTATTTTATTTTCATCACACTTATTTGAATTTGACTACAACAATTATTTTGGTATTTATATTAAAAGACTAAAATGAATTTTGGTTTTCGTAAATTTAAATTTTACATAATACGAGTACATAATAAAATACGTAATATATCATTATAACATTTTACAATACATTACTTAACTTAGTAGTTGGTACTTAAATAGTTGCACAGTATAGTCATGTATATATCTATATAAGACATGTTATACGACCTATATCTTAAAATATGTATAGTTATTGCTTTAAATTTCATTTTTCGCAAATTAAATAATTAAAACACATTTTGATTAATGTTTAATGTTTTATCTGAAATGTGGAATTATTGGTGTTTTTTTTTTACTTTATAGTGAAGTATTTCTCATTTTTAATTATTTTAGATTCTAGGCGGAGCGATTAATGTATTGATTTTACAATGATATGTGTGTTTTTTTTGTGATATATACGCGATAATTAATCGATGTATAAAATGCTTCAATTTTCACTTTGAAGCTGATTTTGGATACCAAATTGTATCTAGTTGTACTTTAAAGAATTAAAAATTCTCGGTACTTCTTTTTTATAATCGAGAAAAACAAAAAAAAATTAGGTGAAACATGGGAAGGGGGGCAAAATTAATTTTTCTTTTATATAAACTAAAAATAATTTAAAGTTAATTACTTAAATAGGCATAAAATTCTTATTATGTTAAATATTATGATATCATTACGATTTACAATCTTTATCAAATGAACATTTTTTAAATAAATTATTAATTAAAGTATTATATAGAAAAAAAACGAGCCCCCTTAGCCCCCCCTCAAATACTTGTCCTGTGCAATCTTCCATCACCAACCTCCCTCGGTCTAACCTCGGTTGGATATTATTTATTCATAAATAACTGAAAATAAATATTTTATTTATCATAGTTCATGAATATAATTTTACTATTGTGATTATTTTTATTTTTAATTGCCATACCAATACTATACGGTAAAATCAAAATTGTAATATATTTTTTCAATAATATAAAATATTATTGTTATTTTTTTTAAGTCAATATCAACATACCGAAGAACGATAATGTAAATATAAATAATAATGTACGTAATGGCCAAAAGTCAATAGTTAATATTTTTTTAATTACTACAAACTTAAAAAAATCTTCATTTGGGGTAAAAACATGAGACTTTTCAAAATGTTGAACTTAAAATACTGATAATTTTTTATATGTTTTCGATATTTTTTAAATTTCGAGAAAATTTTTTCTCATCAACATTTCTAGAAGCAAAATATTATACAATTTCAAATGTTTCAAATAATAAAAAAATACCTAACATTAGTCATTACCAATACATTCACTGTTTCGCTAAAAAACTAAAATTATCAATTCTTATATTTGCATAATGGTTTTTCATTTTTATAAAAATTGAAACATTTCAAAATGTTATAATATATTTATTGAAATTTTTAATATGTTTAAGGGTTTAAGCTTGCTTTATTTATGATGCTTTAACTTATTCTAATAGTTTTTTTATTAAAATTATATTATTTAAAAAATATATATCTGCAATAACAACGTTGTGTTATTTTGTTTATAATTTTGATTCGTAAAAATAATATTATAATTATTTATTATAAATCAATCATAAACGTAACCTGAACAGTCAGTTATAAATTATCATTTTATCTTTTGAGTAAAATAAACATAGTAATGACTAATGATCTTAAATTTCCTAATTCCTTAATCATCATTATCTTTATATCATCATAATATTATGAACTAGTAATTATTGACAGAAGTTCAAATTCATTGTATAGATTTGTATTTAGTAAAATACTAAAATAAATATCTATATAGTATATACGTAAATATTTTATCTGCTAAATATTCTGTGTATTACGTTTCTAAGGAAGTTCAAGTTGAAAGCTCATAATTTATGAATATCGCGTATAAATAACGAAAAGTCGGAAATCGGGAAATGATGCCAAAGACCGAACTACCGGGGTGTTATATAATGTAATAGTGATGGTGTAGTTGTTATTATATACATTTAAACGTAACAATAAATCATCGCATTCAAATATAACGATTGATTTTGACGCGTTTTTATATTTTATTGCGTTCGTATGAAAAATATTAATCACAAACATAATTATTCTGAATAAAATTAAAAAATCTTATGAAAATACAATTTCCAATTCTACAGCTATATAATAGCGTTTTTGCTATAGCAGGTATGCCCGAAGAAATCTTTTCCGTGAGATGAAACCTACCACGCAAAAGAGCATAATATATTTTATCTAATATTTAAGACCTCCCCAAACCAATCCGCTGTCCCGCTGGGCTATACGCAACTCGAATTTCTCGAATGAAAGCCGACGGTTCCGTCAATACCGCGGCGGATCTTCTGTATCAAATGGGGAGGCTCTTTCGAGGAATACTCTACACTTTAAACCTATAATTGATTAAGTTTGGGCGTACGTGATGGGTTGAAAGAAAAAAATGTTGATTCGTAAAATTGAAAAACGAAAGAAACGCCGAAGGCCGAACAGTCGATGCGCTTACGCACTAATTTAGCAGCAGCTATACCTACCACTACTACTTCTACTACTACTACGATACTTTAGTCAGTATATGGTTACTATTGCTGGCGTATAGATGATGTGGGATAACGCGACGGTGAACGTCGTCGAGTGTTATTCGTACAGGTATAATACTATGTAGTTGTAGACGTTGCCGCCGCAGCCGCCGACCTTGAACGCCGAACTCGACACGGCGTACGATCGGCGGCTCTGCAGCGCAAGCGGACCACGAGAGACGCGCTCGCCAGTGTCGGCGAACGCGTCCAGGTACAACCATCAGCCTATTACTACAACGATTGTGCGTCGTCCAGGTCCGCGAGTCGCCGCCGTGTCGTTTTCTTTCGCCTCTTCGGGAACACAACTACAGTACAACACCAGTCACAGCCGGCATTGCTCCGAACTCTTCTGAAACGTCGTCCTCGCGTTTTTCGTCGAGTTTTGAGCCTTTCAAAATCCAGTGTCCGGGCCTTACTCCCCCGCCCTCCGATGCGACAGAATGACAACGGGTCGCGTTCGTGTCGCCGCCGCGGCTGAGGTCAGAACTCGATTTTTCTCTTTTATTGTACAACAAAATAATAACAATGATTATAATACGATTTCGACGTTTGCATCATGCCTGCCGATGCTTTTGTTGTCCGTTCTCCCCCCCTCCCCTTACCCAACCACTCAGTCGGTGCATTTTTTTTTCTTTTCACATGGTTAAGGCGTGCGCGTTTTGGAAACGGTCTCGAAACGGATTCACTCGCACACAGCACACACATGCTGGCACACAAAAGAGCTGATGTTTACGCGGCGCGTTGTACGCCAGCGGGTGGTAGCGGTTGCATGCGGTGCTCGGCGCGGTTTCAACCCGGGGGTGGGGGCAGAATATTTCGATTTGTCAAAGCGACGTTGTCACGTTTCCCAACCGCCTTTTGTGCGCGTACAATGGTCGAGCGGCGTATACAGCGTGATCGTCTAACCGACGACAACATTTTTGTCGTGGTTTTGGTTTTTATTGTCTTTATTCTTCCTTTCTTTACCCGTTCCACGCTAACGTTGTCGACGAAACCGATGAATAATGTGTATTTTTTTCAATCTGTCGCTCGTTGCAGTCTGCGCCGTGACGAGTTACACGGATTTAAATGATATAATCCTTGATATAATAATGTACGAATATATTGAATTCGTATAGTTTTGATAATGTATTTGTGGGCCAGGAGACGGGAAAATGTCTTCGCGATACAACTCAGGTCATCCCGAAAACTTGGGCTGATCGTCGCCGACACTGCGACCGCTCTGTGTGTCTGATACACTATCATCATTCGTCACATTTAAAACGTCGTAGTAATATTATGTAACATACCCTGTCCAACACTTTTCACAATAATACCTATAAGGCTATAACCGATTGTCGGTTTCTATACCCCCTGCCGGTAGCACCATACGCGTCTTCAGTCGCCTACGGTCGACAATAATTAATTGTGTCCCTTAGTTTTGCCCCGATTTCTGGACCGTGTCTTGTCGGCCCAGAAATCGATTACGTTCAGTGATATATCAGCACGTTTCGCCTCCAAGACGACGGTCATCATGAGGTCTTTGAATCCGGCGAAGCGCAGTGCGAGACTTGCGGGAAAACGGCAGCCCGCTGTAAACGTTGCATTAGGAGGTTATACAACGGACTGCGGAGAAAGCCGCTGGTTGAGAAACGAACGGGGTTAGCGCGCTTGTAATTGTTTTTCTTGTCCGTCATAAATAATAATTATAATTGTGAAGCGTAGGTAGAGTGTTGGGCATCGATTTTTGAACATTTTCAATTCCAAAAATCAACAATTTATCATTGTATTTGTCTGTACGTACCGATTCTAACTAATTGAAAAAACTCCAAATACGAAACGAATGTCATTGTGTTAATCATAACATAGTAGTATGGACGTTGCGAACTTTGCCTGAAATATCCTAGTCGATTTAAATTAGTGTATACATGGTACATAAATAATAACATCATATTGTTTGGAAACACGAAACTTGCCGACTATTGTCAGTATCCCCACTTTAAAAGTCACTATAGGATTTGGTTTTTAGTGCATATGGCATCCATAATAACAATATAGGAGGTATATAGTATTATAAAATAATATTTATTACTTAATTTTTTTTTGTCTTATGCGTAAACGATTGAACGCTATTTTCAATAATAGACGTTTCAACATTTGTTACCATCTATAATCAGGAACTTCGAATATTTTTCAGGATCTTTATACCTACAATTATTTAACGTATTTTACAGTGAAATGTCGTTTGTAAAAACATTTATAAAATAAATACAACTTCACAAGTATGCGAGTATTTATTAGATATATATTTTTTTTATTATTAATTATGGGGTTAAACAAAAGTATGTTGTTATTGAGTTACTAGCTTATAACTATATTGATTGATAAGATTAATACATTCATTTATATTAATTTTTAACATTGGTTCCGACAGTTAAATTTATGATTAATTAAATAATATGTATGAAACATATTTTTAATTTCCATCGAATTATATGTTAATATATATAATACCAAGAATTTTTGTCACATTTGTTTATATTTTATACAAAATAACAATGCAATTCACTCCGATTGTAATTTTCGTTTAGTTCGCATTGTTTTGTAGTTTTGTTTATAATCATATATCGGGCACAAGTTTTATAGTTGACCTACATCGTAGGTACAAAGTAGGTAGCAACTTAGTTCCACCTTTATTTTTAATTGGTATTTGATGGTAATGATAATAATAATTTCTGCAATAAGGATTTATAAATTGTACAATAAAAAAAAAAGAATAATATAAATAAAGTGTGTTATGTAATCTAGTTGTGACTTGAAAAATATATTTTTCTTATACATAAATGCAATTTGAAATTAAATAATTTACTTTTAAGTTTCAATATAGATTTTTATTTTTATTTATGACTATCTACCATTTACTTATTAAAGTATGATGTATAGTTGGTTCCTTTTTGAGATAGGTATTTTGAATGAAACAATTATATTGTACATTTTTTCCTCTTGATTTTATTATTATTTTTAGATTTAAATAATTATTTATCTTCTAATTAGTAATTCCTAGAAAAATATGTTTAGGAATATAATTTGAATATTTTTGTTCACACTTACTTGTGTTTACCTAAATTAATGTAAAATTTTGTAGTAAAATTATTATTTTTATGAGTATTTGATTGGTCTCAGTATATCATTAATTTCTTATCAAATTAGTGTGCTTTTGTTTTATCAAATTGCTTGACTTAGTATTTCATTATTCAATATTTATCAGTGTCTTTGTAGAAAAAATATTGACAAGGTTCCTACTAAAAATATTTTATTGCAAATCAATTTAATATTTAGATTTTTAATTTTTGGTGAATAGCGAGTTGTTAATGCAATATATTGTGTAATGTAAATAATTATTAAAAAAATATTGAACATTTTTTCTAATTTTGTAGCTACCTATTGTTATTAATAGTTTTTTTTATTTTATTTTAGATGCTGCGAACAGTGATAAACAACAACATGCATCACCTAGAGTAACACTAAGACTTACCAACACGGGTAATAATCAATTTAAGAGTTCGTCTGCTCGACAGGATGAGAAAAATAAGAAAATAGCTGAGGAACAGAACGCCAGCATGACGAATGATACGTCAGTATTATAAAAAAAAAATATACTTTTTGGATTTGTCAAACACAACATATTAGATAATAAATCTTTTAATTTATAGAAAAACTGTTGAGACTGAAGAAAAACCAGATACACCCAGTCAGTCGATTTCTCAATCGACTGCAAATGTATCGACTAGTGCGCCAGCAGAGAGTACATCAGCTAGTACTTCTAAAGAAACTGAATCCAAAGATGGGGACTCAGTTGAAGCAACAGATACTGTAAATAGCTCATTAAATGATCAACTGCAAAGCCATCAAAAGAAGCAGATAATTTAAAACGACCTCTAGTTGAAGAAGATGAAGAAGTTAAACCAAAAAAACGCAAAGAAGATAGCCAAAGTTCTAAAGGTGACTTACTTATTTTGAATTTAATATGAGTTAATAAGTCACTTTCTATGGTAATGGTTACTATCAATTGGTTTAAAATGATACTTTAATATTCAACTATTAATCTTTTAAAATGATCAAACAATATTTTGTTAAATTTAAAATCAGTAAATTTATTATGGTTATTAGAACTTAAAGATTTGCTATTGCAAAAAAACTGAATATGATTATAGTTGGTACTTAGTATTAAACTATAAAATTACTAAAAAATTATATTAAGATTAGTTAATCGTATACTTATATGTTTAAACCTAAAATGTTATAACGTATAAGTCATAATAATTTATTTTAAATTAAATTAAATGTTATTCTATGCTATATTGATAAATATTAAGACATATCAGATTATTTGTTTATATGTATATAAATGGCAATATATAATGAAAAATTCCGTTAAGTTCAAAAATTGTATTAATTTAGTTTTTTTTTTATTAAAATGCACCCTTACATATCAATCTTGTACAAGTTAAACAATTATAGAAATTTTTAGTTTTTTAAAAAAAAAAACAAATGCAAATATGATCTTTAGTTAGTAGTAATAATATATTTTTCATACTATAATATATTGTACTTTGAATATAAATTAGTAATTTAAATTAAAATAATGAATTAGTATAAAATACCATATAATATTTATTGATCTGTAAAATATATTAAGAACTCTTAGAAGATATTTCAAGTAGAAATATATATGTATTTTGATTTAATTATTTATAATATAAATCATATAATATGTAGTTTATTATATTATTGTTGTATTTAATTGAACTATTGATTTTACCCAAATTTAAAAAGACAGTGATAATTTAATTTAACACACCCTACTTTATTAGATGAAAAATAAAAAAAAAATATTAAATATTCCATTTTTTTTAGGTAAAAATGAAGCTTCTAGTCCTAAACCTGATAGTGACGAGGATAAATCTGGTGGTTCTGGACCTTCTAATGCTGACAGTCCTGGAGGTGGCCCCAAAGTACCCCCATTAAAAATTGTGATACCTACTACTGATGCCGATACGGGTACAAGAACAAATGGCAAGAATGGTAATCGATCACATCATCATACAGCATTACCGTATGTAGTACCATCTGAAGAGTCACCACCGGCATCTAATCAGCCTAACTCACCTAAGTCTCCGCAAAAAGCAACTTCTGATACAATAGCTGTTGAAGAGCAAAAGTCTCCTCAAACCAGAGTATTACGGTCGTCTAACAGATGCGGCAGTAACAGTAGTGGTGCACCAAGTCGTGGTACTTCTCCAATTGTTCCTGATGAACAGTTGGCTCAAACTGCATCACCAGCTGCTGTGACAGTAGATGTAGGATCAGGTAACCCTTCTCCGTCTGCTACTCGTTCAGAACAAACTGAAAATGTATCGGCCAACATTTCTGGAGATGACAAACAGGCAACTACTACTGCTGCAGCTACTGCAACTACAACGTCTGAATCTACTGCAACTGCTGAATTGTCAGGTATGGAACTTCATCCTAGACGACGCAAATTGAAAGCTAGCCGTACTGAATCCGAAACTAGTGATACTTCATCTGCCGCCAATGTTACTACTGTAGAAACTAATCCGTCCGGCACAACCAGTGAACCTGCTCCAGTTACCAATTGCTATCAGATGTTTTTAAACATTAGAAAACAAGTAAATTGATTAAATAATAATATATTAAATTGCTGTTTTTATTTATTTATGTTATTATTATACTATATTTATTTTTTGTAGATTGATAAGAGACGTAAGAATTTGTTTCCTGTGCAACCAAAACCACCATCTGGATTTAAAGACTATCTAATGAACAGATGCACGTATGTTTTGGCTGGTAATTCTAATAGCCGTGTAGTAAATACACAAACCCCATCACCAGCCAATTTACATGAACAGTTGAAAAAGCTGTTTGTTGAACAGGAAAAGGAGAGACAAAGACTTCGTGTACAGGTTTGTTCAGTTGGCCTGAAAAAAAAATAACATTTATATAATAACACTACCGTGATTTTATGATTTGTTTAGCACATAGTAGAAAAAGAAAAATTGGTGTTGAGTGTTGAACAAGAGATACTCAGGGTTCATGGACGTGCAGCTCGTGCATTAGCTAATCAGCTTTTACCATTTTCTGTATGTACTATACTCAAGGATGATGAAGTATATAACATTATGACACCTGAGCAAGAAGAAGAGAAAGACAGACATGCAAGATCCCGTTACAATGGCCGTCTTTTTTTGTCATGGCTACAAGATGTAGATGACAAATGGGAAAAAATTAAGGTAATAATTCTATAAATTATAACTATTTTTAAACAAATATTTAAATATTTTATGATCATTACAGGAATCAATGTTACTGAGACATCACAATGAGGCAGAGAGTTTACATGCTGTACAAAAAATGGACTGGGGATGGAAGTTAAAAGAATTACAGTTATGTACCTATAGTTCAGAACCCAATATTGATGAAGAGCATGTACCAATGGTTTTAGTCAGCGATGATTTCGATCTCTTGCCCGCCTAGTTTTGTTATTCATTAACATATCGGTACAATGTCAACGGTCGAGTAATGGTTATTTATTCGACTAAGCTTTAGTTGAGATTATTATTGTTATGGATAAATATTTTACTTGACAACTTCCAAATGTTTGTCATTTGTATTCGTGCCATTTTATCAATAATATGTTAATAACAATATTGTGTGTTTGGCCAAGTATTGTTTGTTACATCTTTCTTTTATTATAAATTTATAATTTCTTGACGAATACTATTATGGTGATAATAAATGTTTTTTCAAACCAACTGTTTACTTTTATTTATTTATATTTTTTTTTGACACTAGATGAATATTTTAACAATAAACATTCATTATTTTGGAAAATGTAACAGATGCTTTAATTTTTTTTTTCTATGTTAAAAGAAATATAACTAGATACTGTTTATCTCAATGATTATGGTTAGGTTATGACATGACGTGTGTTAGTTAATTTCAATAATTTCCCAGTTGTTTACTTATAACTCATCTGGGAATTAACTAACATTTTATACTTTTTAATTTTTTCACTTTTATGTTTTTTTTTTTAATTATATAGATTTGATTTTTAATTGTTTGCTATAAATATTTTTTTATTAAAAAGTGCTAAGGTTAAGTCAGTGGAAATATGAACCATAAATATAATGAGACTAAGATCTTTTTTAAGTCTAAATACCTAAAAGCTTAAAATAAAAAGCTATCTAATATGTATCATGGTTGGTTTATTGATATAATATTGCAAATGTTATGCTACAAAACTACTTTTGCAATTAATTTATGTGTCTTAACAACATAATTTTTACCATAAAATTTATTTTTTTTTCATAAACAAGACAATATACACTTTTTAAAGGGTTTAATATAGCTAATTTTAATAACATTTAAAAAAAATGAAAATCTCTCATCACATGCAATTTACCCAACAAAATAGTCTTGCGCAGATATCAAGATAATATCTATGGTAGCCTTAAAAATGTATACCATACATACACATTTATTAGAAATGTAATGCATATCTTAGAATTTTTATTTTTTTATTTACTTAAAAAAAATTGGATTATTCATTAATTTTATTTCTATTCTTTGTGTATAATGTAAAAATGTAGTAAATCTACTGTAAATAATGTATTTAGATATAAGGTTTGTCCTATGTGAAGCCGTTTTTTTTATAAAACCTCATTATGTAACAAATATTTATATTACTAACATGGGACTACTTTTAAAATACTTTTAATTAGTATTTAATACCTATATGGCTATATTTAAGATTAAACTTTTTAATTCTTCTCAAAATGTCGTTAAAACTGCCTATACTAAACCCCTTAAATAGTCTATGTGTTCTTGTCTGTAAATGTAACAAAGTTACAAGTGATCTATGTATATCACCACAACAGTTGTGGTGTTGTAAACACTTTAAACTGTTTTTGAAGACTGGGTCTCAGCCAATATCGTTAGTAAAACCCTGGAAATCGGATAAGTAAGACAGTAGATTAATGATTTTGAGCCTTGATGATGAAGTAATAACTAATAAATAAGTATTACATTTAACTTATTGTACAATTTATATTCTATAAATATTATTCTATTATGCTTCTTAGTTAAAGCCTCTATATAGGTTTATATTAAATTTAATATTTAGTATTACTGTATGAGAGCGATTGAGTGGAGTAGAGTATTAAAACAAGTAATGAAATATAACCATAACTTTTTCAAAATAATTCTTGTTTCTTTTTAGTGAAAGTTTAAAATACCATTAAAACGACAAGAATGTTCTTAAACATGATTCAATTATACGGTACATGATTATTCTAATAAAAGGTTAATTTAACATTAGTAACATAAGAACTAGTTTGAGATTTTTAATTTTGATTCTAATAAACAGTTGATTCTATAAACCAGTGATCACTTTAAGCGAAACTCACTGTAAATATAATATTATAATAAGTATGTGTATTATAAATAATATAGACACTTTGAGTCAAGCATCAACCATAGTCGTGTTTAGAACAAAGTCACAAATTTTTCTACAGTATTAACCTTACGCGAAGTTACAAAAAGAAACAGTTCAAAAAACATAAATGAATATATTCTATATTCATATATTCATAAAAAAAGCAACATTGGATTTTAAAAACTTACAACTTACTGCAAGGTTCACTAGGTTCAGTTATAGTCATTTGATCCATTGTTCAAGATTAATATTTTCGTAATTTGGTAAATCAGCAGTATGTTTTCGTAGATCAATTTCTGTTTTTAATAATTTAATTTCTAAATTAAATGTGTCCAGGTTTCTAATTATGTCGATTGGTTCTTGATCGAAGCTAATATTTAAAGCAGAAATTATATTATCTAATGTAATGTAATAAAATTGTCTCATTTTATATTTTTTTGTGTTATAATTTAGTTATGTGTGTATAACTTGAGAAGTCTATTTTTTTAGAAATTCTTCTTTACCTAGTAACAGCCAACAGGAATGTCAATTATATTATCATCACAAAATCTGACAATATTTCTGTATGTTTTTTCAAAATTTGAAACATTATTTCTCATTAAATACAGTGTAGTTCCATTAAAATGAACATAAATAATAACAATTTAAATAAAAAATTAAAAAAATATATATCTATAGGTTAAATTAAACCTAGGAAAAAACCTGCAATGTGCTACATCGACACTCTTGTGTTAGCGTCGCTTCGGTGAAAATGTAGATGAAGCATAAAATCTTGCTGCAACAGAATAAGTTATACAGTACACGTGTAATGTACGTGTCTAATACTCTGCCGTCACCCGTCAAATATATTATATAACTATATAGATATAAGTAATTATTATATACTAGCTGATCTTGCATGACATTGTCTGTGACAGAACAAATTCTTCTGAATTTACTTCATTAAATGTGAACTGCACAGATTTTTAACAGAATTTTTTTAAGTTGTTTTGAGTTTTTGACCAAATATAAAGTATAAGTCTATATAATATTTTATCCAATTACAATATAACTATTTTATTTTCTATAACTAATGGTAATTATAAACAAGAAAAAAATATTTATTTTTCGTAAACCAATACATTTCTGTATGAATCACTCTTTAAAATATAAAATTTAAAAAAAATGTTGCCAATGCGGATTAGGATGGGACATTGATGATGGACTCACGGACGTCGGACATCGTTTGTTTCCGTTTATTCTAGCGAGGTGAATACGGAAATATGGGAACACATTATTTTGATAATATTAATAATATACAAAATTCGTTATAAATATCATCTGTAAGACAAATCTTATGTTATAAGTTTATTAGTCATTATCATACGATTGCGCATTATTATTAGTAAGGTGTATAGTAGCCTGAGAAATTATTGTTTATAGGATAGAATTTTTTTTCGCGGAGGTATTTAAATACTTAAAAAACAAATTCTTTTTATTGTATTATAGTTATTTTGTCTTTAGTTTTTATTCATGTATCTAATCATAAGGTATAACTTCGTGTTGTAGATATATGTGTATAATATCAGCAATAGATATTATTATGTGTAAAGTAAACTAAACATAAAACAGTTATATAAAAAGCATTTGTAAGTTGTAACATTTGTATAATTAGTGTTTACATGAATAATATGACTTATGGAATATACGAATCTTAATATTTAAATATGTGCTCGAGGTGATGATTGCTCGATTTTTTTTTATAAATTAAATATTTAAATCCATGTATGATCAATGGAACATCACAGAAATACGGGCCTTTCTCAAAAATAAAAATGGTCTACTGAAGTTTGAAATTGATTTTAGCAATAATACATAAAATTGAATGTATTATTCACTTTATTCGCTTGGCTTCAGCCGCTTCAGGCTTACTCAATTTATTTTGAAATATTAGTATACAGGTGTTGGTTTATTTTGTTATGCATGAAGAAAATAACAGTTTCTTTATTATAATAATTTACATATTTATTTTATACGAATTTTAAATAATGATCAATAAATATAAGAAACTCCTTTAAATCTCTAAGATCTTTTAAGATTTTTTTCTTGAATTTTTATGATCAAAGCCGTAACCAGCTACAAATGTGCAGTGACAGCGCCAGGGATGGGTAAAGTAGGGCCATGGCCCTGCTTAAAAATGGCTGGCCCTACCACTGGCCTTTCCTTAGACATTAAAATATGCTCTTTTTTATTTTTTTGTAGCCCTACCTTATAATTGTTGCTTGTTGGCCTCCCATTGACCCTACTTAAAAAAAAATCCTAGCGCCGCCTCTGGTAACATGCCTTAAATATATTATACTAATATTATATCTGATCGGAGAAAAAAAAATTTATTAATCGAGTTCCAGGAATAAACGAAAAATATAATAATTGATATTGAGGATTCACGATCGGGAAATGAAAAATGTACTAATGAATTCCAAAGATTATTTTTAGTAAAATAAAAAAATCATCTATGTGAAAAAAATAACTGTAAGTTGCTTTATAAATGAAATGTATTTAATATTATATATAAAAAAAAATTACATAATAATAAAATATGAAGTATATGAAAAGTATAGGTACAATCATATATGGTCACAAATTGTTTTCCTCAAAATGTGTGTTAAAAATAAATATTGTGTATGTTATTAATTTACAAATAATGTATCATTGTCCATTTACAAGATATTTAGTCTATTTTTTATAAGTTATTTAGCTACGGCTTGATTGCTTGAGTCACTGCGCAGTAAACAGACGAATACAGACACATCACACATTATATTATTATTGAATATTATATTTTACGTAATACGGATAACGGAAGACGACGTTATCGATAAATTACAATTTTGATTAATATTGCAATTTGCAGGGTAGACGTTGAACATGGTTGCGTTATAGAGTAGCCAGAGTAGGACGCCGCCGCCGATAGAATATAGAAATCACAGAAATGCAAGCCGCTATGTACACCAGGTGACGGTGTAGACCAGATATTCCCAACCAGGGTGCCGCGAAATTTATTTGGGGTGCTGCGAAATTATTTGAAATATATTTTTTAAGGAAAAAACGATTTCATGAAAAGTCTGTGAGTAATAAAACATACTATAATATAAAACCTATTGTGTTTCATATATTTTGTAGAAATATTACGATGTTCAGTCTATTTTAATGTTCATACCGGTTTATTAGACCATTAAAATCACGACTTTTTTCTTTATTATGTGAAGCAATGGAATCACAATTTACTAAACTTATTTTACATACAGAAGTACGATGGCTATCTCGTGGTAAAGTTTTGTCCAGAGTACATGAGTTAAAAAATGAACTTATCGTGTTTTTTACTCTTGAAAATGTACCCGAATTTTGTGAGTTATTGACGGACGAAAAATGGTTGGAAAAATTATCATACTTATCAGACATATTTTCACACTTAAATCAAATTAATTCAAGTATGCAAGGACCAAATGAAAATATATTAACATCAAGTAGTAAGTTATATACTCTTAAAGATAAATTAAAAATCTGGAAAAAACATGTACAAAAAAATCAATTTGAGATGTTTCCTTCCTTATCTATTTCTATGACACAAGAAAGTTCCGAAGTTATGACATTTGTGATGGAGCATTTAACTGTCTTAGATGAAAGTATAGACAAGTATTTTCCTGATTTAGATATTTCCGAGTTTGATTGGATAAATGACCCATTTGATAAAGATATAAGTTTAATTGAATTCAGCCTTGAAGAAGAAGAAGAGCTCGCTGAAATATGAAACAATCGAACTCTTTTATCAAAGTACAAAAATGTTCCATTAAATGAATTTTGGGTTTACGTTGAAAAAATCCATGATAAAATTGGCAAAAAAGCTCTAAAAATATTACTGTAGTTTTCGACGATATATTTATGTGAACAAGGATTTTCCACTCTTGTAAACATAAAATCAAATAAATGAGTGAAAATAAAGTTCATTGAAGAAAAAATGAGAGTATGTCTTTCAACTATTCGACCACAAATAAAAGATTTATGTAAAAAAAAACCAGCCTAAGTATCACATTAGTTCCATAAGTTCCTTAATTTTAAATTAATATTGTAAATCAAATAATAAATAAATAAGTAATAACTAAAAATAAAAATATATACAATGCAATATTTTGTTTTATAAAATGTAATATGTGTATATAGTATTATAATATATAGCTGTATACATTTTACTACTTTTGTTTCTTTTCTTTATACTTATGCGCTGATTAATAAAACCGAAGTAGTCCATAGACTATATAGTATAGACTGTAGAGTATAGAGCCTAGGATGCCTCAGGATTTTAGAAAATGACTAAGGGTGCCGTGAGTTAAAAAAAGTTGGGAACTTCTGGTGTAGACACTAGACTGTAGAGAATTATGAATCTAGAGGAAAAAAACCCCAGTAAAAAAAAACCTTAACAATATTCATAGGAAAAAAAGCTGCATCATAGAAAAAAAAGCCCCGTACCAGCTAAATACATTATTCGTTATTTTATCATGATTTCCATAATATAATCATTATTAATCATTATATTTATCTATGTAACACTTCTTTAGCATATCTATAAGTATATAGCTGCAATCTGCATTTAACATTGTCAATAATTGTCATTTGTATTATAAAATTAAAAAATGATTATTATAATAATAAATTATTCAAACTATGTATAAATTACAATTATTTTAAATTTTTATCCTATAATATTTTTTAAATTGTGTAGGTACAAATGACAAATGGCAATAGTTATCGACAATATTAAATGCAGACTGCAGCTATACTTTTAGATATGTTAAAAAAGTGTTACATCTTACATAGATAAATGTAATGATTTTATTTAGTTATGTAAATCATAATAAAATAACGAATAATGTATTTAATTGGTACGAGGCTTTTTTTCTGAATACCAGAATTATATAGGGGACGATATACCTATATATACATTTTTGTAAAAATCTTTCGTATTTCAAAGGTTAAGTTTAATAATAGTAGGTACACACTTAAGTAAAATATTGTTCAAAAGTTGATAATTTTTCTGTTTTGTCAGAAACAGATTTTTTAAAATAGCATTAACAACTCAAGTGAGCGTTATGATTTATGGCATAACAAAAGAGTGTTTTATAAATATTAAATTGTACATAATTTAAAAAAACAGATTTTATTTAAAAATCTGATTCCAACAAAACACAGTAAAATTAATCACCTATCAGTGTACCTATTATTTAAATTTAAAGGTAATAATAATATTAATAACTTCGTAGCACTTGAAATACGAACGCACTGTTTTTGATACAATAGACAGCTGTTTCGTCTTCTGGTCTTCTTAAGAATTATTTGCAGCGTCAGCGGTCGTCACCGCCGTTCGCCTGACCATATTTTTTTTATATGAATTTATACCGGGTTTAGGACCAAAACTCAAAACGTCAAACAGTCGATAAATATTAATGATGAAAAAACTATTGTTCAAAACACCAGTTCCCGTAACTCGGCCGCAAGTCGTAACCCGTATTATATTTCGTATTCTGTGACTGAGTTTCCAAATAATTTATTTTAATAATAATAATAATAAAATTTGGTATATCGCGTATTCGCGTATCATCTATTATACCGCGTCGAGTTTGCATTCTATAAATAAAAAAATTGACATTTTACCGGTATCGGACATCGGTGTTAGTTGACAAACCTCAAACGCGACATCGCCTTCATTTCAATTTTTTCTGCCATTCTAAAATTATTATTTTTCTTGTACCACCGTTTCCTAAACCCAAACTCCAATGATGAATTAATAATTTAATATATTTGTATAATATTATCTAAAAATAATTATATATTTCGCGTGCTTTGAAGTAGTGTCACTGGACGCCCCCCTCACACAAGTCCACAAGTCCTGTAGTATTACTTTAAGCTTTCAAAATTTACTTATTGTATTAAAATATTGGATACAGATGGTAAAATATTATTTTAAAATAAAAAAAATTATATTTCGCGTGGAAATCACTAAATTACATCAGTATGTTGGTATCTGTATGACGTGTTTATAATGTTTTTATCATATTATTATATTTAGTTTAAAAAATGTTGCTAAATGTATTCGTTTTGTGCGTAAATCCCTATTCCCTACATGGTGCATACTGCATTAGTTGGTGCCTAAAATACGCGTTATTAGTGTTATTACTTATTACAGTATCCGCCGGTGTGGCGTCTTTCGACCGATTTGTTTTGATTTCACCCATCCACTGTCCATGGATCAAAGGAAATACGTTATTTGTGAAATATTTCCATTATAAAATATAAAAGGTTCGCAATTTTAAATCGTGATCGGTTTATTTCAGTATCGTCCATTGGTTCGATCGCAGTTTTGTATTTTTGACCGAATACCTATTGTACTTACAATAAGATGGACTTGCAATCTGCCATGGCAAAACTATCCACTGGAAGTACAACGTCTGCTCATTCTTCAAAAGTAGCCAAGTTGTATGAAATCTTTATGAAATGGTGTTCAAAAAACAACTTAAAACCACAATATAAAATAACCGGTATTACGAAATATACATAATATACTATATTATTATTATTTTTATTATAGACGGTTGATTAATGGGTATGCACTGTACGATTTTTGTTAACAGTGTCTTCTGTATAATTGAGTTGACGTGTTATTTTGATCTTATAAAGTTTAAGTGTTATTAGAAAAATACATGAATACCTTTTTATGGCTGGTACATTAAATAATGATCACATAAAGGTGTCAATAAAAGTGCTAAATTATTTTTAAAATGTTTTATTTATCAGTCAGTTAAAAGTATTTCAGAATGTATGGTATATGGTGATTAATGAAAACATTTAACTTTAACTGAAAAAAAAGTGTGAGTGCACAGGCTTAAATTATGAAAATATAACAACAATGAAAAAATAATAAACTATAAAAGATTGTAAAATCAAATTAGCAATTTTGTTTATAAATGATTTTGACTTTAATGCTGCTCCACAAAGTATTACATATTTTTTAAAGTTTTATAACGGTCAAATGAAAATAATTTATTTCTGTTAATGATCACCTCTAAATAGCCATAATTGTTTCAAATTTGTTTAATGATTATTATACGGAAGTTTCCTTTTATAATAACTAATAAGTACCTAATGTGAATTAAAGTGATTCCACTAATATTCATTACCTTAATGTCAATTTTTGTAATTATCTATGTATACATAAGTATACACATACTATGTTTCAAAGGTTTATCCCGTGTATGTTATAAAATAAAAAATAAAAATTACATCTAAGTGCCAAACACTAAACAGAAGTAGGTACCTCCTACAAAGTACCATAACTTACATTTGAGGCAGCAATACTTATTGGTTATGTGATTTTTTGGAATAATTAATATTTTCAAATAGTTTGATATGTAAAAAAAGTGATACTATAGTTTGAGATGGACAATCAAAGTATTTATAAAAAATTGTTTTTATCATAGAATATTATTAAAGTGACCCAAACTTAATAAGTTTATGATTTTCAAATATATCAATTTACTCTTTTATTTTCCATGTGATATCATAATTAAAGTAAAAACTGCGGTAGCATTACTTTAACCTTAGCCGCATTGCTTATTTTACTACAAATCTAAGTTCAGCTAATTTTTCCCAGGATATATAATATTAAAATTTAATATCAGTATAAAATTGTTAACTCTTCCAGGTTTATGTTTTAATATTTTAAATTGTGAATTTAAGGAATAAAACTAGTAATATACAGAAGCTACTTTATTTAACTATTACTAATCTATATTTTTAAATTTATTGATAGTGATAGAAGTGATAGAACTCAATGTAATTTATGATATTGATTATTAGAATATTAGATAGAATTATTTTATATAAGTATTTTTGAATTAAATATTTAAAATTGTTGATAAATTATAAAGTATCTGTTGATTTATTAGGTAGTATACAAGATCAAAATGTAAAATTTGAAATAAGAGTACCAAATTACACCTATATAGGTGTTGGAACTGCAGAAAATGAAAATATTGCTCGAAAAAAAGCGTTAGAAGATATTGTATTATATTTAGCACGTCAAAATGAAATTCCAACTATTCCAAAGGTATTCAAAATAATAATTCTTTATTTGCTAAGTTTATTTTATTTTTATTTACTGATATTTATTTATTTAATTAGAAAAAAAATAAAATAAAGAACGATGACTCTAAAATAGTTTCAACTAAAATTAAAAAGGTAGGTAAATATAAAAATATAAATATCAGGTAATTAACAATGTGTTGCGCTAAGATAAATACAAGGATTAGAAGTATTAAACATAATATTATATGAATCCAAAAATATGTTTTCTTCATAGTTAAATAGTTTGGAGTCAGTCGTTTGTGGTAATTGGACAGTAGATACCGCTTACGAGAGATTAAAAGAATTTGTTAAATCTAATGATAAAGCAAATATCAAAGTAAATATTGAAACTATTGGAAGGTAAATTAACTTGTAACTAATTTTTCTGTTTTATACGTAAATGTTTGATCATATATTAATTTTTTTTAGGAATTTTGTTGTTTGTATGTCAATATTTATTGAAAAACTGAATGAAAGTAAAATAAATTATTTAAATATACTTAAATTATAATATTTATCAAATCATTTTTTAATTTAGCTATCTCTATACGTGAAACCGGAAAATCAAAGAAAACAGTTATGCAACAATGTGAAGTTACTTTAGTCAATAATTTATGTACATTAGGGTTAATTGAACGTTACTCAGGTGATCAAGTGAAAAAAGATAGACTAAATTGTATCCATAATTCATTTAATGTTGACAATGTTAATAAAAAACTGGTGAAGGATATATATAGTTTGTTAGAAGATCTTAATATTAAACCAATAATTGATAAAAACCAAGTATATTATTAAATTTTAATTTTATTCAAATTTAATGTATTTTGAAATGTTTATTCATTATCAATTATATTAGGATTATGCCGATATTTCAAATAAAACAGCATTGCTTCTTGACAAAGTTATTGAACCATTTAAACCATTAAATCAATTTAATGCTTCTAAAGTAGTACTATGGTGTCCTCCGGCGTCAAATTGGAATCCGTGGTTAGCTGTTAAGATTTATAATCCCGTAAGTGCTGTTAATTCTGCTAATTTTTAAATTGTTGATAAACATCAGAAATATTTTTAACATGTTAATAGTAAAATTTTAAATTTTACTCATAGAAACCTTTATCTGAGATAAGTTATAAAATGAAAAAAGATTTTGATGAAAAAAAACAACATTCAATTACATTTCAAAAAAGGATAAAAGACCGATCTAATTTGCCAGTATTTAAAAAAAAGGATACCATTTTGAATATAATTAGAAACAATGCTGTAGTTATTGTACGTGGTGGGACTGGTTGTGGAAAAACCACTCAGGTCAGTTAACTTAATGTCTTCAAATTTGTAATATCGCTTTCATATAATTGTTAAACAATTAGGTTTGTCAATTCATACTTGAAGAGTTTATTCACACAAATAAAGGAGCGTATTGTAATATTGTCTGCACTCAACCAAGAAAGGTATCTGCAATTTCTATTGCAAACCGAGTGAGTTTTGAAAGAGCTGAAGCTATTGGAAAAAGTGTTGGATATACAGTTAGATTTGATAGTATAGTACCACAGTCTTTTGGAGCAATTCTATTCTGTACAGTTGGTAAATTATATAATTCATGTTATATATTTTATTCTAATCTTGGTATCAATATTAAATACATTTACAACTTTAAAAATATATGCTTAAGTATTTATGCACTTTAATTTAAATTTAAAATTTTTAAATTAAAAAAAAAAAAAACCTACCTATTTTCAATTTTGTTTTTTTTTTATACAAAATATAATATGTACCCTTAATATAAGTATGTAAATAAAATATATAAGTAAATTTGTTTTTTAATCTTTAGAAATTTTGATACGGAAATTAAAGACTGGATTGTTTGGTATAACACATGTTATTGTGGATGAGATACATGAACGGCGTGCTAGCTGTGAACTTTTGTTGATTATTCTGAAGGACATGGTGCAAAAATATCAAGATCTTAAAGTTATTCTTATGTCTGCAAATGCTAATTTAAATATATTCAGTAAATATTTTAACAACTGTCCAGTTATTGATGTGGAAGGAAATTGCTATCCTGTAAAAGGTTAAGGTTATATATTAAATAATATACCTTTCGCAGTTATTTAGTGGTAATTTCATAAGATAGAAGCCATTCTATTTCTATAATTTTTGAAATATATTATTGTTTATTTGCTATTTAGTATTTATATTATTAGCAGGTACTGAACATACTGATCATAACTCATAAGCTATAATACAATCTTGTGCCTTGCAAAATTCATGTCTTATAATAGATATTTTATTATTTAATACAATTATTTGACCGATTAAATATAGAATAGTGACTAGACACTAGAAATATATAAAAAATTAATTAATTTTTGTATGAAATGTACAATAGTGGAGTCAAGGGGAGGGGGCAAAAGTTATATAGTGGTTTTTGACCGTGTATTGAAATATATCAATTAAAACTCGATAAATTCAAATAATCATTATTTTATTGCTATTAAATAAATACAAATTGTCAAATTATTGATACTTAATATAAACAAATCAAACTTTCATATAAATGTTTTTACATATAAGGTTATATCATAGTATGCACACAGTCCTTTAGACCAGTGTTTCCTAACTTCTTTTACTTGCGGAACTTTTGGAGGAGCTTGAACGTTTTGCGGAACCCCCATATAATTTTTGGAGCTTGTCTATGTGTATCAAAAATATTATTAATTAATTTATATTTTCCAAAATTTCTCACGGAACCTTTGGTACCGGCTGATGGAACCCTTAGTTTCTGCGGAACACCAGTTAGGAAATACTGTTTTAGACCGTATATTAATAGATAATTAACGTTGACCCCTTCTATAGTACAGGCATCAAGTTTTATACAATTGGGAGTTGTATCTAATTTTAGTTTATCACCTAATTAGAAGGTTCCTAGGTTTGGTTAGATTAATATTTCAGATTTTTAAAGCATTGAACAAATTTCTAAAAGCCTGGTCTTTTTAACTGTGAAGTGTGTGCTCTAGGGTTAAGATTTTTCAATGACCTTTTTTAAATTTTATTTTTTTATTTGGTCGTAGATTTTTTTTTAGAAGATATTGTTGAAATGATAAACTATACGCCGTCTTTAGAAGAAATCAAGAGCACTAAGAAAAAAAGTAAAGACAACTTAGTTAATTGTAATTTATTAGTTCCTGATAATTATCCTAGAAAAGTTAGAGAAGTAGTTGCAAAGATCAGTGAAGATAGTCAACATTTTAAAATTATTGAAGTAAGAAATATATTAATTTAGTTAGTAATTAATTAAAACTATTAAAGACTAATAATTAATTATTATTATAATTTTAGTTGCTGTTAAAACATATTGAAAATAACTTAAAAACAAAAGGTGCTGTATTAATATTTTTACCTGGATGGGCTTGGATTTCAGAACTCGATAATTATTTACAACAGAACGAAATGATTGGTAAATAATTTTTTTTGTTTAAGTTCGACTGAATAATTGTGAATTAAATAATGACCAGAATGTAAGAGCTGTTTACATTATCTACCTGTCTTACCAATACGATGTAATTAAGCATTTTTAATGTACATATTGACATATTTTTTTATTTTTTATTTATATTTGAGTGATTTGACTGTCAATAGTTAATTACTAAGAACTAAGAAGTATAAGAGACAGTTATTCAATTGATTGTGTACATACTTTGTACATATAGAAATAAATAAATAATCATTAACTTAAAATTTAAAAAAAATTTGGTCTAGCTCAAAACTGTTCCATTTTGCTTCTTCATTCATCACTATCTCATGCACAACAACATAAAGTATTTAAACCTGTTCCACCTGGAAAGCGTAAAGTAAGTAATGTAATTAATAAATTAAGTTTTAAAGAAATTATAATTCTGTTTAAAGAATTTAAATTTCTATTTGTAGATATTTATATACAAAGAGGTGTCACAAATGTGTGACTCCCTCCTCATGTGTTTATTCTTGTTAATTGTGTGTACATTTTTATTACTTTTACTTATTGTACTTTGTATAGATTGTAATTCTTCAAATAAAGCCAAATTTAAAAAAAAAAAAACAAAAAAAAGATTTATATTATTTTTTTTTTTAAATTATGAAATTGTTAAATATTAATAAAACTTTATTGATAGTTCTGTTTTAAAAATTGTTGATTTAAGGATATGTTTGGTCGGTTCTGTTTCAGTAAACTTAGTTACATTTTTTACTTTTATTTAATTTTGTATTCTTATTTTTAAATACTTGTACTTGATTATGAATAATACAATTTATTTACCAAATTATGTGTTCTAGGTTATTTTGTCTACAAATATTGCTGAAACATCAATTACTATTGATGATGTTGTGTTTGTTATTGATTATGGAAAATCTAAGATAGTAAGATGTATTAATAATGTAATTAAATTTGAGACAGTTTGGGCATCAAAAGTAAATGTGGTACAAAGAAGAGGACGTGCTGGTCGTGTTCAAGAGGGTATCTGTTTTAATTTATACACAAAGGTAATACTTGTGTTTATTTGTTTGAATTGTTATTGATAAGTTGATTTTAAATGGAGATTGAAAAGTAGTATAAATATTCTATGTGGGGTATACAGATATTGTAAAATTATTTATAATATCCTTATATAAATGGTTTATGTATTTTTAGGAACGATACAACAAAATGGATGATAATATATTGCCAGAACTAAACCATTGTTCTTTGAACAAAATTGGATTAACTATAAAATTGTTGAATTTGGGTGATATTTATACATTTTTGAAAAAAGCTATTGATCCACCTCCTGCTAAATCTGTATATCATGTTATTGATACGCTGAAAGGTATATTGTTAAATATTTAAAAAGTACAGACAATTTGATAATAAATAAAAGTAGAATAAATTAAATTGGTATATAATATAATTTTAATTTATCATTTATTCATAAATTGATTTATCTCTTGATTCAGGATATTTATTTTGTCATTTTTCCAGAAATGAAATGCCTTGATGTGAATGGAAACCTCACAGCACTTGGATTTATTTTGGCAGACTTGCCTGTAGAACCACAGCTTGGGCGAATGATGATTTTGGGTAATATACTATTGCTTGGTGAATCATTAAGTATAATAGCCGCTGGTTCTTCAACTAATTATGATTTATTCTTGGGTGATAATGGTGTGTCAAAAATTAGTGATATTAAAAAAAAAAAATAAAAATATTATTTATTTTAATTTAATATGTTAAGGCCAAAACACTGCAAAGCATTATTATTCTGGCAATCGTTGTTCAGATCAGTTGGCTTTTTTAAATGCATTTATGCAGTGTGAATCAACATATCATGGTCATTATACAAATGACATTGGTGATTTTGGAGAAAATGGGTTATCTACATCTGTATTAAAAGCAACATACAATATAAAAGTAATTTAATATAATAGTAAATTAATAAATTTGTGTTCTTGGATGTATGTTGATATGCATGTATATTTATTTTTTGTTAGGAACAAATAATAAATAAGTTCTTGAAGTTTGGTTTTCCTAAATGTTGTTTTGAATCAAAACATTTTGATTTTGGTAAAACTGCAAACTCTGATGAGCCACAGTTAGATATGGTATCGGCACTCCTTGTAATAGCATTTTATCCTAATATTTATGTTCATAAGGAAAAGCGTAAGGTAAACTTAATTATAAAATAATAATAAATTATATAATCCTGAAAAATTATTTTTTTCAAAAGTTACAAACTTAATTATGTAACTTTAAATATTATTAATATTTAAATTGTTTACAAGTTACATTAAATTTAAAAATAAGAAAATAAATATTATTTCAACTATATAATTATGCAATATGTTTAAATACAAGTATTGAAGGATATTAATATTTTATCTATAACTAATAAAAACTTTACAAAAATTAATTTTAAAATTATATTTAAATATGATAAAATATATTTATAATAATAAATTATATTTATGGTTTACTTTATTATGTATTATATAATGTTATTTAGGTAAATTTAAAGTCTCAGAATTTTGCTGTTGTTTGTAAATCTTCTGTAAATAGTCCTGTAGTGGGATCAAGTGATCGATTTCAGTTACCTTTTTTGTATTTGAACAACAAGTAAGTTGTAGGAATTAATTCTTGACTTAAACTAAGTATATATATATTCATATTTTAAATTCATCATTGGAAGTAAAATACTTTTTCTAAAAATGTTGATTTATAAATAATTAATGATCAAAATATATTTTTTGGATATAATTAACATTTATTACTGTTTTAAAAATAATTTTAGGTAAGTGTAATGTGTATGAACACAAGTATGGTGAGTCCTATACACATTTTATTATTTGGTGCTCATAAAGTTGATTATACCGATGGTTGTATTGTATTGGATGATTGGTTTGTAAAACTAAAAACTATGTATTCTTTAAAAATTGTGATTTAAAGTTTTGAAATCTTATTTTCTGTTACAGGATATATCTAAGAATGGATGTTAAAGTTGCGGCTGCAATTGTTGCTTTGCGACCAGCGATTGAAGATTTAATTATGAGAACTGTTGAAGATCCACAACTGATTTTAAAACCCACTATAATTGATATTAAGCTAATCAAAATTTTGAGAGATTTATGTAATTTTAACCCAGGAAGGGAAATTTAACCCTTATAACTTTTGATACTAGGTAGGTAGAATAATATAATAATAATATTAATATATAAATTAAATGATTAAATAAAACTTATTTTGTTATTTGTTTAGTGAGGATAGTAAGGATAAAAACAAGAATAATGAGACTAAACAAAAATGAAAAATATTAATAAAACAATATAGAAAATGTATCAAAAAAAAAAAAACAATTTTTATTATTTTTATTTTAAAGATTATTAATTTTAATTATTATTTTATTTGAGCAACTTATTGTTAAAATTTAAATATTAATGCATTTATTTAAACTTTTCTAATTATTATATTATAAATTTTAATATTGATTAAATTATTTTTATATTCATGTTTATATATTTACCTATGTTATATGTATATACTTATTATTCTAATAAAATAATAAGAATTAAATAATAGCATATTTATGGTCTATAAAAAGTATTTTGTTAAATTGTCGTAAATTTGAAAAGGTCAACTGTAATACCAGCTTTAAATTTATACTAGGTAATAAAGAGTGATTTTTAATTTGTTCTATTTAAAAAAAATTGTCAATAACATTATATGTAGTAAATGCCAACTGATTTAACCTGTAGCATCATTTATTTTTTTTATTGTATGCCAACTACTGCCAATTCAAAAGTTACTACTTAAAAATATTGAATTATGGAAGCAATTTCAAATTTGTAACTGTAATATCTTCCTTCATAATACACAATTTTTGTTGAATTGTAAAATTAACAGTTATTCTATATAAAGTTAAGTTGAAGTTTTAAAATAGTTAGGAATCAAACTACAGTATATAGAACTTTTTAGGCTGTTAATTTATTTTTTCTGCTTGAATTTTAGATTTTTAGTAGAGATTTTATAATGGTTAGTGACATGTTTTTTTTATATATATACGTAAAAAGTAAGTAGTAAAATAATTGATTCGATTTGCACTTTACCTAACCTGAGGGTGGTTATTGATATATAATTGGTAATTCTGAGAGAAAAATAGAAAATTCCCATTATTTTTTACAATAATCGGGGAAATAAAACAAAATCAGTATTTTTACCAATAATTATTTGATTTTAGAGTACCTACAAAAAATTCTGGTTAAATTTGAAATTGAATGGTTGTTAATTATAATTCAGTTGAATATGTCAAAAAAAAATCAACGGAATTAATTGTATATTTGTATTATAGATTAATGTTCTATGGTTTGTGTATGAAATATAAACAGATTACATTACTACTGTACTACTGCCGAGTGCTGACAAGCAACATACGAGTTTTAATTTTAGCGGGATGGGTACAGTTCGGCCCCTTGATGAAAAATTATAGCTGATAACCAAAATTAAGAGTTTGAACACTAACCTCAAATCACAAAAATTCATGTTGTGTACGACTTTTGGCTATTTGAAATCTGGCAACACTGTTCATGATTATTTTTTATTTTCACATAACCACAAAATAAAAGTGAGAATGGGAATGGGACTATGAGAATCGTGAGATCATATTTTATTATTTTGTTAGCCGTCATGGAGTCGACGTCGTCATCGTGACTGGTAAGTAAAATTAAGTTATTTATTTATTCACTAGTTGCCAGTGTAAGTAACTCGATTCCGTTTGTAGAAGCCGCCTTCGAGGTGATTGTGTGAAAATCGTTTCATCGGAAATTCGGTATAGAATACTACATTGGTAATCGGGTGTCTAGAACTCTAGAAAAATCAGTGTCTATATCACGTGATGAAGTCGATTACCATGTTTGTGAGTAATCAATTATCATTCAGTGTAAAAGTCTGCTTTGACGCTTGCCCGGTGATTTTTTAATTCAACAAATAGTATTAACCTTTTACTAATAACGTCTATGGTGTGAACTCAAATAAATATACGAGTAATCTTGCGTATGCGCAGGTAACGCATCTCAACAACTGACTTCGTCGGCCATTGCAACCACAGGGATATATACTATGCGTATGTAATGTTTAACAATATGTGTAGTATATATCTCTGTACTTGCAACATGTGCTTCAATCTTCAAGTTGTTTACCTCGCCCTTTCGGCGACTGGCAAGATCGAGCTAGCACGGAAAGTTGGAATCCGGTTAGGTTTGAGGTTATGATAGCATTCATAACCTCAAATCGGAGGACAGCATCCAAAGTGTTATGATCTTAACGATTCTAAGTCTACAAGCTGCCATTGACCATAACGATTTTTTCGTTTTGCTTTTATTCAGCAAGTAGTTTGTAGAATCCTGTATTATAAGTTTTCTTGCGTTTTGCATAGTTAAGCGTGTAATTATGTCTCCGAAAAACGCATTTGAATGTGTTGTGTAAGAGACAATTAATCCAAATGTATGTTACTCACATGTATTAGGCGACAAAAAAAAAAAAAATTGTAAACAATTTAACGCTTTCAATCGTTTTTCATTAGATGTAGTATGCCATCAATTTTCAAAGCTTGTTCCAGATTGTAGATGGAAGAAAGGTAGATGATTTAGATAACTTGGATCCAATGTCTTTTAATTTCAAAAAATATATCTGTGCTTTGCAGTTCTCAATAATTGTTCGAGTTCTGGTACAAAAAAAATAAATGCAAACGTTTACCTGTCTATTAACTTGGCAAATAAATAGTTATAATGTGTTGAAAAAGAAACTGTTCAACACAGGTAAATATACAAATAATTGTATACAATTATTAGATATAAATGCAGTTAAGTTCACACTTGATATTTTCTATTTTTTTCTCCTAGATAGTTTTAAGTTTCTGAATTGAAGTCTCATTCATAAACTCGCAAATTATTATTTTGGAAGTTATCTCATTCCAAAGTTTACGATTTTATGCATTTATGCATGCATGCATTAAACGCTGTATACATTGCTCTCCTACGTTTTCATATTAATATTAATTGTTAATACATATTTTAGTTTTTACCCTGTGACTTGCATGAGGTGGTTTTGCATAGCAAGTCGAGGGATATTTTCTTTTTGCGGAGTGTAGCGATGAGTGCCGATATATGCGTAATCACTCCCGAGGGATATTCTGTTACTTTGTTTTATAAAAGTATTAATGTTTGAAAAATTAAGGATTTGTTCACGAAAATAAAACATAATCAGTTCTATTGGCTTTTAAGTCATTTAATATAATAATCCAAGTACAGTGTACAATCGTTTATCTGCGGAATAGAGTGGCAGGGCATCTACAGATAGCGAATTGCGAAGATAATCCACCAAATTGAAATAATGAATTAAACGTATCAACAATTACCTAAAACTAAAAAGTATTAATATGTATTTAACAAGTGTATTGTATTTCATGTCAGTAATCTATAATAGTCCAATTAAATTGATAATGGTGTATAAAGATATATATTTTTTTTTGTATACATACCGTGTGTTCCTAAATTCATCAACCTAATCCAGTGGATTGATTGGAGTTTGGGAACACTTGGGCATTGAGTTGTAACTAGTTAAAAACAAGTTGATTAATACTTTTGACCGCCATATCATATCAGTTATCAATTATATTCAAACAAGATTGTTGATTATGTAATGTGTATAATTTTTTTTAAAATGTTTATTCAAACATTCCATTTGAATTATAAAAAAATTGATAATTATTTATTTTAAACTTATTTTGTTATTTGATTTAAACCACCTCAATCGTCTAAATGAATCATTGGATTTAAAAAAAAATGTTGGTATAGTTATTAAATGCTAAATGGTATTCCATAATATTAATGCATTACAATTTCTTATTAGTTATTTCAAACAATCAGATTAATAATTTTAAATAACTAAACAATTATGTTGTAAATATGCTTACCATTCAGGATATATTTCTATAACTATTATTTGATTTTCTTCAAATAAAACAGTTATGTTTTTTCATCAAAATCTAATTAAATTGATTAACGAATAATTAAAATATAACAATTAGGAATTAGATATCTTGATAATTTTTGTTAAATATAAATTGAAATAATTTATAATAATATTTATAATTAAACAAATTAAGTCTTTAAATAACCGTGCTATCCCATTATCTGGTGATAAATGTTTAATGTTTCATTGACTATTAATTTTAAAAATCTTAGAAATATGTATTAAAAGTAGACAAACCAATTTTATAAAAATAAAATAGTTTTACTTAATACCTTACAATGATAAAGCAATAAACATATTTAGTGTTTATATCAGTGTTGTATATAAACATTTTCATTGTGTATTAAAATCAGTTGAATATCAGTCAATTTTATGATTTAAATTTCAGTCCTAAAGTTGACAACAAAACTAAGAGAGGAGAAAACTTCAGAGAATTCAAGAAAAATTTTTAAGGTTAATTTTAGTTGATGATAATTGTCATATTAAATGACTCTAATTTTGGCGTGAATAATTGTTATCAAACTATTGGGTTTCACTTCAGTTCATCCATACAATATCAGATTGCTCATAAAGTCATAAGTCAATCAGCTTGATTACTTCCCCTCCAACGGATTGGCCATCTGTTGAAATTAGGATTCCAACAGCTGACCAATGTTGTGAATTTAGAAACACACTGATAGTATATAGATGATTCTGCGGAAGTCAATAAATAATCGAGAGTACACTATTATATAAACTTTCCATCAAAACTACTTTAGATAAAATAACATAATTAATAAGAGGTGACAATTCATTACTAAAACGTAGGAAAGAAAAGTATACAGCATTTCACGCGTGCATGGAAAGATAACTTCCAAAATAATGATTTGGCAAGAATTTTTGAATTATACTTCTGTATTCAGTGCTTTAAAACACACATTTGAGAGGGGGAATTTGAAAAAAATTGCGTGGGAACTAAACTATATTTGTTCCAATTATTGTGCTCTATTTAATAATATATAATTATAGATAATGTGCCAGGAGATTCTTAATTATGTTTTTTTAATAAACACCTGCCAGAAAGTGGTGTACTTATACCATAGTGCATAATAAAATCAGTCCCGTGTGTCAAGACATATAAATTCAGATTTCCTAAGTTTTTTTTTCTGTGTACAATTATTATACAAATTAGATTCAGGCATATATCAAAGATAAACATTTAAGTATCAATAATAAGGTTATAATGTTTAATTATTACAATGAAACATAATATTATATTTTTTACTAGCTAACTGAGCTAAGTATGTTTTGTTCATGAATTATTTTTCAAAGTATTTAATAATAATATTTCTATTTTTAGGATTAAATATTAATTTAACAACAACCAACTATTACTAAGCGAGAAATCCAAGATTATTTTACACCAGTTGAACATATTTAAATGATTATAATAGTAAGTATCTTATTCATAATTTTGAAATAGGTATATAATATATAAACTTACATATTTTACTATAAAAAAAAAGAAATCTTATAATTTAGGCATTTAAATAACTTTATCGATGAATTATTAAAAAGATATTGCTTTATACCAAAATATTTAAATATTATCGCAATCAATTTTTTATTTTAAAATTTTAGGTACAGTACCTATACCTACTTATTTATTTTTATTCATCTCAGTGAAAATATATAAGCCTTTGGAAAGGAAATATCATCATCACTATATCTATAAACTAACCTTTGTAAAAATATCATAGATAATCCTGTTAAAGAACATATAAATTATAAATATTAAAAATGTGCCAATCTTGTCATATGCGCTTTACCAAAAACATTGTGATTGCCTAACCTCACGTAACCATATGATTGCAGTCTACAGTGTTTTAACATAACTATTCAACAACTATATTTAGATTTTAAAGTTTGGCAATATATTCTCGTGATAAATGTTTGACGTAAAAGTGGTTTTAATGATGAATGAAAAATTCTTATAAATAATAATATATTGTTAAAAATTATTTTATATTATCATCGTTTGTCATTTTGTAATTCATTTCATTATCATTAATAATCACAAATATTAAAATACTTGTATCATGTCTCTTAGTAATGTGTAATTGTTGACATTAAGAATAAAAATTAGGTAGTAGAATGTGTATGACCAGCATCCCGTAGTAATAGCAGGTAAACCGTAATCTATGGTAGTGCCAAAAAGACAAGATAGCCATAAATGTTAATATAATTGATAAAAAAAAACCAGTAAAAATTTTTACAAGTATAATAGGTTAAATTAAAATATTGTCATATCATTTTACCTTAATGCTATTAAAAAACTTGCAAATAATTTAAATTTATTATATTATATACAGGGTGTCCCAAAGAGATCTGTGAAATGAAATAATACAATAACTTGTACTAATTATATTTTTATAAATTTATTTTAAATATAAGTCATAGGCCACTTACACTACTTTTTTATTTTTTAATGCCTAATTAAAACATATTAAAATAGCAAATTTATAAATCTGATTTAAAAAAAATTTATTTAACACATTCGAGACGAATCACGCGCGAGGCGCGTGATACAACTATGTACAATGGAGACGGAACATTTTCGCTCCTTTTTTTCCCCTGGAGACGAACAGTTTTTACCAATTTTCGTACAATTATTATGCTTTCGCATTTTAATAAACTTTTATGGTTTTTTCACTATAATATAGTAAAAATGTTGTAGTTTTAAAAAAAAAAAAAATAATTTTCATAACTTAAATACTTCATATTTTTCTTACCGGTCAAAACCGATCAAAATGACAAAAAAAAAAAAAAGTCGACCGATTTTTTTTTAATATAAAACTTCAAAAATAACATTTTTCTTTATCATAAATTCAAAATAAATAACATAATTTAGGTTATACCAAAAAACTTAAATTTATAAAATCTTATAATTTATAAAATGTGTCTTAATAATACTATTCAGGATTCATAGTAAAAAACAAGTTAATAATAAAATTACTGAAAATTCCTATATAAAATGTGTTATTACTAACTAATATGATTTAATTTACAACCAATAATTATTTATAGTGTGATATTTTTCAAAACAATCCTCAATACATAACGGTGTATCACACTGTTTGCAATAAACGAAGTTTCTTTTCTTCCTCTTTTGCCACTTATATATTTTATTTTATCGGCACAAACTTTACAGACTCTTCTTGGATTTTGCTTTGATGCTGTTGATGGTATACGTGCAATAAAATGTCGTCCTGACAGCCGATTTGTAACCGTATCATTATAGTTGTCTTGATTATAGCCACTTTTTTCTGCCAGTTGTAAGCCCAAATTAATTATAAATGTCCTTAATGTTATTTTTTTTGTGGTTTACTCTGTTCTTCAATATGTAACTATTTACAACTGTTACCATAAATAAATGAAAGAACATTTTTCCACCATTTTAAACTTTTTCTCTGAAATGGATAATATGAAACCATTTGATCTCCGTGATCAACACCTGTTTTGTTGTTATTTGTAGTCAATAATAGAATTAGGTTTAAACTTAAGAAGTTCACCAGTTTTAGATCTAACTGAGACTTGTTTCATATCTGCTGAATGAGCTGTTGATAACATCAACACGTCTCTTGTATCTCTCCATTTGATACATACCAAAGGACCTTGTTTCGAATATGTCATTTCACCTTTTGTAATTTTTCCTTTACTACTTCTTTAGGTAGTCCTTTACGGTTAGACATAACCGTACCTACCCATTTGTATTTTTTTCCAAAGAGCATTTAGAAGTGCTGGGCTTGTATAAAATCTATCCATGTACACAGTGTGACCTTTATAATAATACTCTTCTAAAAGTCTATCAAACAAAGCAATTATCGAATTATCTTTTTGATGATTTACCAGAATAAATTTCAAATTTTAAAGTATATCCTGTAAGAGGATCTGATAGAATATATAATTTCATACCGTATTATGTGGTTTATTTTTCATATAAACTCTGAAATGTATACGACCTCTAAATGGACACATACCTTCGTCAATAGTCAAATTTTGACCAGGTTGATATGACTCAACTGTTTTTTTATTGATTAAATCAATATAAGGACGGATTTTAAATAAACTGTCATGATTTTCTTTACCTCTTGAAAATAATTTGCATTATTATTCAAATGCAACATTGAAAAAATCGATGAGAAACGATCTCTAGTCATTAGCTTTGACGCAAATGTGCTATGAATAAATGCATTCTTCGACCAAAAGTCTTTGATATGTGGTTTTGGTATTATAGACATATGAAGAATGATTGAAAAAAAAACTATATATTTCAGAAATATTAACTGGTTTCCATTTATGCCAAATAGAATTTTGTTTCAGCATATTTTTTCGTCGAAGAGATCGAATAATCGAGTATGCATACCTATTAGTTTTTTTTTTTATTAATTTAATTAAATTATCTGGGAAAAAAATACTAAAAAACTCTATTTCAGTTGATTTACCAAGTACTTCATCTGAGACACCTGACATTGACGTAAATACGTGAGGTTGAGGTTCAGGATTTACTCTTTCCCATTCACATATAACAGGTTCTGTACTTTCAATTGAACGTCTTTCTATATCTCTATTTGTTAAAAAAGGTTCATTATTATCATGATTTTGTATAAAATTTTCATGTTGAATTTCGTCTATGGTGTCATCAAAACCCCATTCCTCAGCTATATTGTCATAATTACTCTCAATATTTTCTATTGGTACTTCATTCATATTTTGCCTTCTATTATCAGTAATTGGAACAGTTAAATCATTATCAATATTGTCAACCATTTCAACAAGATTTTCAAAAAGATTTGCACATTCATTTTCAAATGCAACCGGTAACAAATTCGTATAAACAGCTTCACACGTGTCCTCGTCAGAACTATTATTATCAACATTATCATCTTCTCTATCAGATCCACTATCATCCATAAATTCATCTAACATACGACTTATGTCTTGGTCGTTAATTTTTTTAGACATTTTTCAGTGTAAAAATAATAAAATATTAAACGTAAATTATTTACTAATCACGCTCTGAATAAAAATCAAATGTATACAGCGTCTATTTTATTTTAGAAATAATTCGATAACAAGACAATATTATGACGTATAATACGTAATATGCGTGTCTATACACATAAATTATATAAATAAAATAGTATTACCATTTAGGAACAAACTCCGTCAACAAACTCCGTCAAGCCGACACACGACAGCCCAAGAAAATGAAAAATATTATTTTGATAAAATTATTAATTGAAAACAACTATTATTAACAGCCAATAGGCGATTCGAATCAAATTCCAGAGACGCTCCACGTGGAGCAAATAATTTATTCTTTTTATATAAAAAATCTTTACGATATTACTTATCGATTGATTGTCGTATGAAAACAATGGTGTGAGTATATGATTTTATATCGATTTTTAAAATTCGATAGTAGACACAACGCGCGAGACGCGTGATTCGTCTTTTATAAGTAAAATATTGTAACGCGCCAGATACGTTACGCGTCTCAAACGTAACTTTTAGATTATGACGGACCGTCTCGAATGTGTTAAGTCCGGTGGCTGATTTTTTACAATTTTTTTATATATCAATATTCTCATTAGGTAAATTACGATCTAGTTAATGTTAGAAACTTAATAATTTCAAAAAATATTTTATGTAAACACTTTTAAATAAGGTGCGCATGTTTAAATCTAACAATTTTTTATTTTTATATTTACAAACTAGATCGTAATTTACTTAACGAGAATATTGATATTTAAAATTTTTTTAAAAAATCAGCCACTGGACTTAAATGTTTTTACCCTCTACATTTTTTTAAATTAGATTCACAAATTGGCTATTTTCGAATATTTTTAATCAAATTTTAGTTCTTTATTTTCAGTATTAAAAAATAAAAATGTAGCGCAAATGTCTATGCATTGTTTTTTAAAATATTGATTTGAACAAAAGTTATTTCATTTGTCAGATCTTTGTGAGACATCCCATATATTAAATATTAATTAGAAATATAGATATAGGTATTTTGGTAAATTAATTTATGAAGACATGTAAATATTAAACATAATACAGTAAAATCCCATTATAACAAACTCCAGGGGACCTATTTTTTTTCGTTATCAACGGAAATTTTTTTATAACAAAATTTAAGAAAGCTGTTTATAAGCCCTGCTTTTTGTCAGGGGACTTCTATGACTTTCGTTATAACAGGATTTTTTATGGTAACAAGAACTTACTGTATTTATAAAACGTTTAACTTACATTCATAAACCAATCTTCTTATATCAGTTTTGTTTTACATATAATTTCATAAAGTTTTATGAAACATATTCAACTATACATATATTACATACTACTAAACAACACCTGTTCATTTGTTTTTCCATACCCCAAGTCCGTACCTAAGTGGTAGTTGTGGTTCAACCCCCTCCCCCCTAATTTCTTTTGTGTTCAAGTATGTGGTAGTAAAATAACCTATACAATATTATATTAAAATTAGAATACAATTTTTTTTGCTAAAAAGCCCTCCCAAAATTAATTTCCAGTTACAGCCTTGTCATACTCCTTTTGATAAGCATTAAAATAGTAAAATATTTATTTAGTTTCAGTTCTGTCTTGATCGCATTGGGTTTAAGTTAGCACACATGGAAAATTTAAACCAAGTATATAATGCTAATAAAAGCACGTTGTCAACACCTCGTTGTTTCATTAAGACAGGCTACATCACTCAAATAAAACCAATTGATATTACAAGAAAAATACTATCTACAGAGGTATTTTATAAAATTATGAACAATTTTAACTTATAGTCTATTCAGAATAAGAATGCCCCACTTGTCGCACATGTATACTGAGAGCCGTGGGAACGGCTTGACCTCCCTGGTGAGATTTAGGTGTGCTATGATTGGTCGTCATTGTCAACTACTGCCGTTACCGGTCACTGTTGACAAACCGCCATCGTGTCTACAGAGGATAAATGCATAAACCACGAATGGCATAGTATCATGAAAACACTGGGAATATTGTAGTTCACTACGTATACAATTGTTGCATGTTGACGACAGCAAACATCAGTGCATACCGTGGCAACAAACGTGCGCGAACAAAATGAGTTTGGACGATCGAGTGGGCATTTTTATTTTGCATAGACTACAATAAACAATTATAAAATTAAGTATATTAATAGTAAGTTTTATTGTTATAAACTATTATGTATATATATATGTATGTATGTATTTATGTATGAAAGTACAAGATTTAATTAAATATATATAATGTTTACATGGGGTTTCATCTTACAGAGATGGTATAACATGATTTAATATAGTCTAATAATTTCTTTCTTGGTAAAAATAGATTTCATTTTATATTTTACAATTTTAAAAAATTTATATAATATGCATTTTTTAGTATTATTTGAATTTTATATAAAAATGTTAAGTATTTTTCAATATAATATAGATATATTCACAAAAGTATTTATTAGTTAAAAAGTATTGTAGATATCTATGATATAATAACTATAGTATTTTTTTTTTTAATAGTATTATTAATAATCAAATTTATAATGCCATAAGTGTATGTATTATATCAGTTTTTGCTATATGCTATCATTTTGTTAGTTGAAGCATAATTTTTTGGATTTTATTGTTCGTATTTCATATGGTTGAATGATTGTAATTTGTTATATTATGTAGAAAACATGGGTTGAAATTCAATTTTTTTAGCTTAAGATACAGGTAATGCATAACATTTATCTAAATTTTCCAGGTAAATGGTAGTAATCTATCATTTTTTGACTTTTGTTAGTAAATATAGAATTACATAAGTTACATATAATTTTCATTAAGCAATATGTGCTCTTTGATTTTATTCATTCATTATTTATCATAGGTTTATTTGTTTTAAGAAAATGTTCAACTTTTTTACTCCTGTAATATTCATAGTCGGATTGGTGTATAGGATTTGGTTATATAAAATCAAAGTAATGTATAATAATATAAGGTTGCCTCATTTAAACAAATTGATTCCTTCTGAACCATTCCTTATTTACTGATGTCTCTGAAGTATAAAATTCATTGAAACCTGCACTCCTACACACTTTCAAATATGTTTCACTGTGGCATAAATTTTTATATATTGAACTGCAAATTGAAATGTAATGTAATTTTAATATATTTGAGTAGGTACTAAGTTTAATATTTAGGGATACTACTATATATATTATATAATATATAAAATAGTAAATACTTTGTTTCTTATTTCAATTTTTTTTTGTATAAATAATAGTTATCTTAGTATTGATATATATGATCATAAATAATTATATATTTATTTACATTTCACCAATTGTACCTAAATATAATTACATGAAACCATTAGTACCTAATATATTTTTACTTAAATTTGAATAAAACTAAAAAATATAGTAAGATTTAAAAAAATACATGCCCTATAAGAAATACAAATTTATTTGGCTATAGCCATATTCCTCAAAGAATAAAAATAAAAATTATGTTTCACACAAATAAAATAAATATTGAAAATATATTTTTGAGTCATATTATATTATATTTTAAGTAGTTATTACCATAAAAAAAATTGAATTAAGATAATACAAATTAGATACCAATGTTTTTTTATAATTATATGTAATTGTTAAATATTCAAAAATGAATTTCCATTGACTCCGGTTGGTTGATTGTATTCATCAAGCCTGGCCATAGAAATATTTGTTTTTCTTTTCCACACAGGATTGTATGTATTTTCATCATTGAGTATAGGATAGTAGTTGATACACTTGAATTCATTGTTTTTTTTCTTGATTTAGTTTCTCAACCGTTCTTTGATCTTTATTTTATCCTGGGACAAAAATCCCATCAGTCCTTTATGGCCTGGTTTATGCTCATCAGGCATTAAAGTTATTTTTCCTTATATACATATAAACTACACAAAAATACACATTTTATTAATGGTTTTTTATTTTAATTTTGAATAAACAATTAAAATTTATAGAAAGTTTTATTTTTTTTAGATATTTAAGATTGTTCTTTATATTTTATGGTATTCAGAAAAGCAGTATTTCTCATTTATACATAGATAGACCTTGCAATATGAGCATTTTGAATGGGATCTTAACTCATCATTTTTATTACTACATATTTCATATCTTCCACGTTGTGTTACGAATGTTGGTCAAAGGATACTTTGATTTCCAGTACGAATATCTCTTGGCATAGAATAAGCAGATTTTCTTCTCTTATCATTTTTTTGAACTTGAGCTGATGATTTTTTTTTTGTGTGCTAATTGTTTGGTTATTAAACCTTACATTATTACTCTTCTATATTCTAAATTTCTAACACAGGAATTTTCTCAAACAAATGTACAATAATCTACATAAAAATTAACAAACATAATATCTATCAAACCAAAAAACAATCTGTGCCACTACTTACAGGATTTCCTATCATTATCATAAATATAGGTAACACATAATCTGTCAGCATGGTTTACTCTACCTATCAATGAATTATACATTTATTCTCTTAATTAGTATCGTTTGCTTTATTTTTATAAATTGTATAATAAGCAATAAATACATCTTGTATTCTTCATCGTGAATTAATGGATTTTGTTGAAAGTTCAAACAGTCTTAATATTCATCATCTACCTTTGGTTGGTTAAGTGATATGTTTGAACTTTTCAGAATGCTTCTATATTATATTTACCAGTCACAATAGTTTTGGTCGTTTTTCAAAAAAATTATTGAACATACTTTTAACTGTTAGTTCACGACTTAAGTAGCAGCGGATATTTGGGGCATTTTTCTTCTATAATGACTATACGAGGGTTATATAGCATGGGTTCTCAATCTTTTGAGGTACACGCATTGATATCACTACGCTGTTATTTACGCGCTTAACCTGGCCATTTGCTTGCGGTCTGCATGTTGAAGTCAATGTATGTTGTATTCCTTTCTCATCACAGCACTCTTTAAACTTCCTGGAAGTAAAACACTTTCCTCTGTTTGTACCAGTCGGTTGGGTAATTCAAACATCTGCAATATTGATGACGAACTCTCCAGCCTTCCATCTGCTCTTCGTAAAAATTGTTGCAATCTTGATTAACTATCCATGATTTAGTCTTTGACGGGTTATAACCTTTAATTTTTTCGTTATTAGCTTTAGCGTGGTTTATACTAGCTTGTATAGTTAGTATTTTCAATAATATTTGCATTTCGAAATTAGAGAGTAATAATTTTAGTTGACGTAAGGATATTTCAAAATTATTTTAATTAACACCTGGAGCTGTATAATAATAAACAAGGTATAAATTGTATGTTGTAATGCACATTTTTCTTGAAGTTTGAAACATATGTGCTAGTAATTATACATCAATTTTGAGATATAGATTGCTATGTTCTCTGAGTTTTTTGCAATTAAAATGGCTCCATACAATTTTCGCATGTTTTTATTCATTATTATCTATATTTGATTCTGTTAGTGTACTATAGAAATCGCTTTTTTTCTGGTCAATTCGTTTCTTCGAACTTGTACCAACTATAAAAGATAATAGAAAACGGGGTCTAAATTGTATGTTGAAATGCACATGTCTCTAAAGTTTTCAAATACATCGGCCAATAATAGAACATCGATTTTGAGATAAAGGTCGCTATATTCTCCAAGATTTTTGCATTTAAAATGATTCCATACAGTCTTAGCGTGCTTGTATTCATTATCCGTCTATATTTGATTCTGTTAGTGTACTATAAAAATCGCTTTATTTCTGGTAAATTCGTTTCTTCGAGCTTGTTCCAACTATCAGTATATTCGTAAGAGAGTACACCTTTACGAGTAACGAGCTGCATAACTTCGGTAAAAAAGTGTTTTGTTCTCTCTGAACTTCTCGACCCGGGTGTTATTAAGTTGTATGAAAGTATTGATAGTTTCGGTGCCATGAAACTGCACGAGTCTATAAATCGTATTGAAAAGGTGTTGGTCACGTGTTTTGAAAATGAAACGAACTTTTTTTCGCTATTTGGAATAACTTGTATGTATACAGTCATAACCTAATTCAGTTACGATAAAATGCGTTTCACAATTTGATAAATTGTGTAGAAAACATGGTATAAAATTCGGTGTTTGAAGCTTGAGATTGCCGGTATTATATAATGTTTGTCTGAAATTGTGATCTGCTACTTTATTTTTTTTGTTTGAAAAATTACATGTATTTGTCATCATATATGCTGTTTGCTCTTCTTTGGTCATTATGATGAGTTTATTTGTTTTAAGCAAATCTTGATTTCTTCCAATTGTTATATACTCTTTCAGTTTAGTCCGAAAGGTATATTTGTTGTATAATAGTTCGTTCACTTACGGGTTGTAATTCAAAACACTGCACAAAATCTGTTTAACTTAAAAAAAATATTTTATTGATTATTTTATTATAAGAATATTTTAACGACACAGTGGTGTGTATTGTATGAATCGGCTACTTATTCCCGACTGACTCTTGCTTATTCTACGTTCTTATCTTGGCGACGCAGTCGCTTACAAAAAAAAAAATGAACATATTGCTACACTACTATATTATTGTTTATATGCTTACTAATCTAAAGTATGTGCAAGGGTTCCTAACACAATCTATGTCACTTCATTCACGAATCTTTTGGTTACGTCTTGACGAGACTCATTACCACGGAAAATAATGGGTTCTTGTGGTAAATCGAACTTTTCCAGCAGATCAATCGGAATGTTTTCTGTAGTCTTTACGAAAAACCCGTAGCTCATCGGTTCATGTTTTTGAAAAGCTGTGTTTTTTTCGCCTTTGCTTTCTTTACATTTAACAAAAAGTGCTATACCTCAATTCGAGGAATATATTAGTTATTTATTTCCGATTTCCCACTCTATCGATGATTCTGGTGTGGGATCGTACCTAGGCTCAAAAAATCGTATTTCCCCATCAAGATCGTACCATCTAAGCATTCTAAGCATTGTAGACTGTTGTCTAACACACTGTACGGTAAATCCGTTTCCTTTGCTAGATTATGCATCTTGCTCAGTCATTAATTTTGTGAAGCGTTCTTCAACAAATTTCCGTATTCTAGTTTCGGAAAAAATCGTCCTAGCTGAGGTCTTAAACGCTTGGTTTTCTGATGAATTATCAATATTTGGATTATTATATGTAGCTTTTAGTTTTAAATTAAACTTGATCGGATGTTTGGATGCAAGCGGTTTTAGTAATACGAGTAATTCAGTTTTAATCGAATTCAAAAATTCTATATACTTTTGAATATGTTCAATAGCTCTCACATAAAACCAAAAAATCTTTCTATTTGCTGAAGACGAAATTTCAGTAAAGCCGGTAGACTGTACAAGAAGTAAACATGGTTTTTTAGTCGTGATTGCTATCAATTTATTTAATTAATTACGGACCTAATGTAAATGGCTTTTAGTGAGCCCAATATAATTCATTAAAGAGGTAGGTAAGCTTCATTTTCGATGTTTCTTGTTTGTAGAAAACTGTTGTAGGTCAAAATATTTGTATTTTTCATGTAATACCAATTAATTTTATCTGATTAGGTGTTAGATAAGTGTTGATGAGGTGCATTCGTGTTATCTAGCATTGACTGATTCGCTTGAATTTTCCACATGATGTGGTTGTGGACGTTTGAAATTGATAAACTGGTCTACATGTGACTGTATATATGTATAGTTGAGTATGTTTCATGAAATTATATATAATAAAAAATTGATATGTGAAGATTATTAGTTTATGAATTAAAGTTAAAATGTTTTATAGTTATATTTAGTATTTATATTTTTTCTTGTTTGAATTATGTTATTATTAAATAACTTTATCTTAAGATATGTGTACTTAGTTAACCTACCTATGTTTTTTTAAATATATTATAAAAATACCTATGTCTAATGTATATAATGTATAAATATAATATGTAATAAATTAAAATTATTTGTTTATGTTTTGCATTCAAAAAATTGTATGAAAATATTTCAAATTAATTTAAGCTATTATTTTGAATGAACTTGTAAAAATTGTTTATACTTTGTTGTATACTCAATGCTATTAGCTACTTTATGATGACTTAATTTGAGGGGAATTTTACCTCGATTTATGTCCTATTTGCGCCAATTATGAGTAGAAAGATATTTTCGAAAAAATAAAACAAAACATTCAATAAATATAAAATATTTATCATCAATTTATGTTTTCTGAGCGTTGCTTAGATGCTAGGCAATAACAAGGTATCTTCTGTTTTCATAGATCCAAACATGACAACAGCTTGATTTAAATCTATTAATGAAGCTGTTTCCTTCTCCACATAACTAATAAACAAATAAAGATATAGTAATACAGAAATTATTTATCAATAACATAAATGTCATGAATCATGTTAGTGGGCTTTGCATTACACTAAGACTTAACAACTTTACCTTTTCCTATATGTTTTCTAATATTAACCAACTAGTTGTAGAACATGAAAAAAAATTATTAAGCTTTAGTAGCAAATCAAAAAAATTAGAAGCACTTAAGCAATTTTCTACAGCATTAATGCCAACTAAATTTAGCGAATGCTCTTAACAAGGATTATATTCAGCATTGGGGTTTAATTCCTTTATTCTGACTTATAAACCTGTATATTGGGCCGAAAGTATTCTTACAACTGCATCTTTTAACTCCTTAGATTTATGTCCAATATTTGACATAACCAACAAAAATCGTTCAATAGGTTCACCATTTGAACACGCATACCGGACAGCAAATACTAATTGATCCACATGAGAAATATCAGGGGTGGAGTCAACAATAATAGAGTAATATTTTTCCCTTTTCAGTTCTGCTAAGATAACATTTGTTAAAGATTTGTGTATTTTAATAATAACTTCTTCATAAATTGTTTTCGATAGATATGATTGTATTCCTTTTCCCGAGTCAGCAAATTGTTTAACATGACTAGTAATAAATAGATCAAATTGTGTTAGCAATTCAACAGCTCCAAAGAAATTCCCATTATCTTTCATACCAATATGTTCATTAGTACCATGAAAAGCTAATATTCTCGAAGAAAGAAATTTAATAATTTCAATTGTCCAAATCAATACTTTTTTCCAATATAATATTTCATTATCCACTTGTCTTGCCAATTCTGTATCTATTATACCAATACCTCGTTGGAGAATTTTAAAATTAACTATATTTGTTTTATGTTCTGATGAATTCTCATGAGATCTTAAGCGATCAAATCCATTTTTCTAATCATTAAATCCATTACCCCATCCAAAATTACTATCTTTACCATATAATCTACATAGTGCACAAAATAATGATTTTTTTTTATTGAATATACTAGGTATTTTCTTTCTACTTTTACACCATTTGGCAGTTTATTGAAAAATAAGATTTGGTACAATGTCTTTTAATATTTTTATAATATATTACATGAAGGTTTTAAATCAGCATTTATATTCTGACTAAAGCCATTTTTTGCTATATATTATCTATAATAGTCAGTTGGTTACCAATCTGCTGGTTCATTTCAATTGATTACTATGGCTACATTATTAGTACCATCAATAATCATAGATTGATTTTTAAAATTATCTTGATTTAAATGTAATTGTTTATCTTTTAACTCAATGGGTTGATTATCATCTATTAATGTGTCTTGGAGTGATACAGATACTTGAGTTTCATTAACATTACTCTATTGAGAAGAACTTTGAGAACTTAAATATAAATTAATTTTTTGATTTTGATTAATGATACATTGTTTTTCTTCAAGTTTTTTCTAACATTTTTTTTTTAAAAACTAAATAAGCATATAAAATAAATATTAAAGCATGAAGCATATTTTCATAACAATGTAAACAAAATATTCAACTATTAATATATTTACCAATATGACAGTCTCTGAGGCTCAACAGTTTTCAAACAATATTTTAATTTATAATACTTGAACAAAACAACTATACACCATACATTAAATAAGACAAATAAGAACAAAAATTTGTTTGAAATAAAAATATCAGTGACGATAACAGGCAAAATGATAACTCAAAAGTATTATCACGTGGTACATGCGAAACAATATTATTACTACTGTTTATCACAATATATTACCATTATATTTATATAACCCTCATCCTGTTAAACAATATACTGCTGCCTCAAAATAGCTACACAGGCCACATCTCATTTGTTTTTAAATAATTGGAAGTGAGTTACGTATTTCTATAACTAATAAATTTTAATAATAATATTATGTCTACGTAATTTCATAATATTGTAATATTTTTAAATTACGTATTGACCTTTTTTTTTTTTGTTAGTTTCTATGTTATCCATAAATATATCATCCTATATTCTTTCTCGTCTCGAGCGCCCCTAAAATTTCGGCGCTCTAGGCAAATGCCTACTTTGCCTATACGTTAATCCATGCCTGCATTATCCAATTTTTTATTACGCGATTGACCAATAATGGTAAAATTAATATGGATAACGATCGACCTATATTCCTTATGGTCGAGTGCCACCACTGCTAGTTAGCTACTCGCCTCAAGTATTCAAGTCCATAATTTAATGAGTTAAAAATACGATATACTTGTTCTAATTTAATATTAGTATATAAAAATTAATTTATGGTATTTAGATTGATATTCTTAGCTCATTACTTTATATATATGTTTATTAACGTGTAAATTTAATTCGAGGTGTGGATAAGAGAAGTTTTTCTTTTATGTAAAAAAAAAGTGTATATAACTATGCGTAGAGTATATGTTAAATATAGATATACGTATTACCTTAAATCTTGCAAATCTTGTTGTTTAAACTGAACCTCTCGAGTTTTGAATGGATTAGGTATTAATGAAATAAAAACGTGAATTATGAACAATATTTTAATTTTACCAATTAAATATATGAACAGTGATATTGATGGGGTATGTGACTGAGCGCCTATGTTCTGTGCTTTTATATGAGAAATTGTGGGATGCTGCCTATGCTATTAAACAGGGCATAGACTGCATCATCTTACAAAGCATTTATGTGTATGACATTTGATAGTATATTATTTATCTACTTAATCCTAAATGTAAATGTTAAATTAAATTATATATTATAATTTGTAACTTAAATTGTTAAATGTTAAAATAAATTACATTTAATTTATTAATTAATAATGATATATTATATATATATATATCATTACAATATTTACCTGTCGCGTTCATATGCTTATTATTAACTGTTTTTACAAATTGTAAATATCCTATTAAATATTAAAAATAAAAAAAATAAATAGAAAATCCTAGAAAAGTTTTAACATATAAACACAAAATATTGTATACGCTGAACCATTTTGTTGTTACTGTTTATTATCATTTTCATTATTAAATATAGACTAGACATATAGTACCTATTAAAATATAAATTAATATAGATTTCAATTACTTTTAAATACATATTATCAAATTGCTGGAATACAGAGAGAAATGCATAAATTTGTGATACTAGACTTCGGGTTCTCGCACACCGGGCACCGACAGGTACTGTAAAGTACTGATATCCGGAGAAATCTCTAATAGCTCAAACAGTTTTAAGATAACTGAACTCCTCGAGATCAGACTATATTTGCCCACGAGAAAATGAATGAATTTCAATGCATTATAATATAATATTTAAAATGTACATTAAGAGGACGTAATACCCATATGTGTTGTGTCTGTCTTACTAATGTAGACCATAGCAAAATTTTGTTCAGCAGAACACATATTGTGATGTTAGCTTTAATATTAAGCATATACATATATATATTATATATATTATAATATATTATTATTATTATTATTATATTATATTTATGAGCTATGAATATTTTACATAGCTATAACGCTTATAACTCACTTTAAAATGATAATATCAATAAAAGCATATGACATTTTCTAGATAATATTCTTACCTTCAAGTTTGATAACAGGTAAATTGACTCCCAATATTAAAGCTAACATTACAAAATGTGTTCTGCTGAACGTAAATTTGCTGTGATGTACGTTAGTGAGACGGAGACAACAGCGGGTGTAGCGTCCTCTTCTAAGTTCAGCATTAAGACTTTAACTGCATTTTCGAAACTAAAATATTATGTATTTTTCTTAAATGAAGATTAACTTTATAACCGAAGAATATGTATCTTACTGTCTTACCACCACTGTTATGAATTTAAAGCTCAGCGGACCAATAGCCTCTACTTGTTTGCGCCTATGCTCCCCGTAAACCACCTTTTGGGCGTAAACCATACTGGCTCCGCCCTACACACATCGGCAACAGCCAACCACATGTCGACGGCAGAGCAGTCCGCCAATCGCGTGACGACGAACATAACGAGTCGCCAATCGGAACGGTTAATAATTTCGATACATCGTCAGCTAATGGTCTGGTCCAGTTTAATATCGTGACGAATTCGAAAACTAAATACATAATATTATAATACATATTTGATATAATGCAAACGTAGAATTTTACAAGTTTTGTGTAATAGTCGTTTAAACCGCTCGTGTTTGGGTCCACGCATAGATATAAGCTAAAAAAGTTGGCCGGCTCGATCTAAATGCATTTTGAAAAGTTTGTTAACAGCATTTTGCGGCCATTCATCAGAACAATAAATATAATACAACACATTTCCTTTCATTTACGATAATATATTTCCCTAAATACATTTTAAACAATACTCATTTTTTAAATTTATTTTAGATTTATAATAGGTTCAGTATTTACGTTACACAAACAAGTGCACGAATTATATTATGTTATATAATGATTTTTTTCTGTTTGCTTATTTTTTACTTTAGGCACATCACTAGACATTTTATATTGATGTTCCTAGATGCTAAACTTCACAATTATTAACATGAAAAGTGGTATGTGTGTTATTTTTGTTTTCCAGCGACACTGATTAGGTATTGAATAAACGATTTTTATATTACATCCCGATGGAAATGGTAGTCTTAGGTACATCGACAAAGCAAACACATAATATTAAATAACATAATATTGTGTCCACTTAGGACAACCCAAGTTATCGAAACAGTGCGCTTGTTCATGAGACACCTAATAAATAGATACATGATAATAAATTAGTTCAGCGAAGATAATGGTTTATTACATCATAAGCTTTAAAATGATCACGAAATAAAAATAAAAACATTTATTTTTTCAAAATAATTGAATAAAAGTTAATAGTCTATAACTTAAATTATAGGAAAATCAATAATTAAAATATGTTGTTGACTTTAAGTAAGTACATTGTACTTAGGTAATGTAAGTTACACACACACGTAAATGAATGTTTGACTTATGCCAAATTGGCTACTTCATCAACTGTAGGTAACCAAAATGCCATATTTGTACATGCAGAGGCCATCATCATGTATTTAGGATTAAATTTAACACAATGTACTGGGCCTGGATGATCTCCATTGAGAACACAAAACTTTATAGCCAGTAACTGCGTTCCATACATGAATACGACCATCGTTGATCCACTGAATATGTATTGAGAATCTGGACTGAACGATGCTTCGATAGGAATGCCTTTATTATTCAAGTGACCAGTAAATGTCTGGATTGGTGTACCATTAAATGCATTTATCAATCTAATTAAAGATCCATTAGTAGGAATAAGTATTGTACGGCCATCCTGACTAAATTTGAGATCAGTCCAGTCACATTCTTTCTCCTGAGGAAGCTTCACAGTAATGAATGGTCCTTTGTCAAATGACCTAAAATTAAAAATATCAGTTAGAGGTGGTAATTAATTTTATTCAATAAAAATAAATATAAATTACATTTACCTGACATCAAACAGTTTGAGAGTTTCAGAATTAATGCCAGCAGCCAACACTAAACCTTCTGGATCAAAAGCTGCCACAGGTCTTCCCATAACATTGATATAACCTTGACAATTTGGCGACCTCAAATCCCATAATCTGAGACTTTTATCCAATGATCCAGAAACAAACATGTCCTCAATGGGGGACACACATAATGACACAACTTTTTTGGCATGTCCCGTGAAATAACGAATGTACTTATTATCATGTAATGATAAGTATCTAAAAATTAAAGTGTGATAGTTAAAAATATTTATTAACCTAACTTAATTGAAATATTTGTATTTATATGATTAAATATTGTTCTCGACTAACATTATCATAAGTTGAAAATCTACTAGATTACCAGTTAAGAATATTTACATAATTTTTTAGGAAGTAGTCTAGACTAATTATATAAATATAATATAAATAGAAATCAGAAAAAAAAAATTAATTATACTGAACATTCGCATGTGCCTCGCTAACTATTGTATCACACTATTGTTAATTAAAATATACAAACACAGGCTATTTAACCAAAACTAATAATAGGCCAATTTTCATTTGGGTCATTATTTTCATAAATCAGCGGTTCTCAAACTGTGCACCTACATAAAATTGATTATCAATGAGTATTTTTTTTTATTGTTCTGCCTATTGTTATTTACAGCAGGGCACCGTGGTTAAATTGGATCCAAAAAAAGGCACCGCAGAAAAAAAAGTTTAGGAACCGCTGTCATAGATGAAAAAATATGCAAGATAAATAAAAAGAAATAATTTAATTTAGGGTGCTCGGTAAGTAGAAATATATCAAATATTTTTTTTGAACAATGAAATTTGTATTCATTTTTAATATTTTATAAAAAGTAGCTTAGTATATGTAATTGAATAAAAAATTGTCAATGAAATTTATTAAAATTGTTTGTATGAGAATACACTAGAACCTATTGATTAGGAACACGGATAATTGATATGTTTGAGTTTTTGAAATAAAATGTCTAAGGATGAACTGCCCATACATTAAAACCTCAATTAAAACATTGAAAATCAATTGTATTATTGAAATAACATATTGGTTATTTTAAGCAACTGGAGCCAAGGTACTACTGTACTACTACACTATATAATCTTATCCTTACTGTCGTTATGTATCGATACTAAATTCTACTTGTACAATTAATTTAATTTATTATACTGTTCTTTATCCTAAGTACAGTACAAGCGTGGAACCAGAATATATTTACGGGTGGGGGAGGGGGGCTATCGCCACTCAGATCTGCACCTGATACAGTACCCCTATTTTGCTCTTTATGCTACCGTTTTAGTTCAGCTTTGGTATGTATACATAAAGGTGGTTAGTGTTTCTCGGTTTTGAGCAATATTATTTCCATGAAAAAATGATCAAGTTACTCAAGAAGTTGTAAAAAATTAGATATATTATATCCATAGATATATATTTTACATAAAATATAAAATGATTCATTTTTTTCCATAGTAGATATTTTTTTTTCAAAAATAAAAAAACCAATTGCTCAATTGACATTTCATCTTGGTCTAAAAGTGCTTCTAATAAGTGGCTTCTATTGTATATAACTAACCTAACGCAAATGGAGCACTGTAAATTTTTGACACTATTTATAACACTAACTATTGAAGAAGAAATTAATAATTAGGCAAATAAAATAATAAAATGAACATAAAAGCCAAAAGGTAAATAACCTATTTAATAGAAAATCCTTTATAAATGTATATATATGTATATTGTGCTTACTAAAATTACTAAAGTTTAAATAATTATGGTTAAGAGGGCGTTATACTCACATATCATGTCTCCATCTTACTAATGTACATCATAGCAAATTTGTGTTCAGTAGAACACATTTTATGTTGTTAGCTTTAATATTGAAGTCAATTTATTTATTTACCCATTATTAAACTTAAAGGTAAGAATCTTATATAAGACATGTCATTATGCTTTTATTGATATTATAATTTTAGAATGAGTTATGAACATTTTAAAGTTGTAATACTTTACATAGCTATAACTCACTCTAAAATTATAATATAATTATTATGTCCTAAATAATATTCTTACCTTTAAGTTTGATAACAGGTAAATTGACTCCAATATTAAAGCTAACAATAAAAAATGTGTTCTGCTGAAAGCACATTTGCTATGATCTAACGTTTCTCAGATAGAGACAAAACATGCAGATAGAACGTCCTCTTAATACACAATTACAAAAATCATTTTTTAAAAGAATAATACAATTATTTTGTAGTTTATAATAATTTATATTAGGAAAATGTTTTGTTTGGATTGAGAACTTGGTACGGTAAAAACACAGTGATATACTATATAGCAGGGATGGGCGACTGAAAGTTATTAGAGGGCAAATTTTTAGAAAATTAAAAATTAGCAGGTCAGAATATAGAGAGCAAAAAACGGTCATTCAAAATATGCATTTTAATTTAGCATAGAGTATAGACCAGCATTTCTCAAAGTGTGGGTCGTCAGACAATTTTTGAATAATGATGTCAATGCTGTTATAACAGAAAACAAGCACACATTTTGTTACACCAAAATAAATTGATTATAAACCTATAAAATACTAAATATATATTACAAATTTATACATATTTATATAATACAAATTTCGTTTTTTATAACTATTTTTTGAAAAGTGAAACCATGTGGGTCGGGATAAATTTGGGCAGCGGTACTAAAAAGATTAAGAACCACTGGTATAGACGATTAACTTTGAAATTGTATAATGTAATTTGAAAATGTTAACGCGGGCCAGATAAAAAAGGTTTGCGAGCTGGATGTGGCTTACGGGTCGTCAGTTACCCACCTCTGCTATATAGTATCAATAATTGAACAAAAGTTATGTACTTTGTCTTTACCCATCCTGACCTAAAACCAGCACATTAATATCTTAATCTATATTATTTTCTGGGGAGTAGGATATAGCCTCTTGATTTAGAATAATATACTACCTTATTACAAATAAAGTTTAATTATATGAACTATAATGTTTTATTAACTACCTACCTGTTCTAAAAGATAACTGATTATAATATTTAAAGCAGAAACAGAATGATTATAAGAAACAGTAACACATGAAGAATTTATGCTTGTACAGCATACGTGACTATCATTCAAAATGTATGTTTTTACAATAGTGTATACTTAAACAGCACATTTACTAATTCGTAATTGGCAAAAATTAGTTGTCTACATGATTATTAAATGACTTTTAAAAATCAAAAACTTGTTTAAAATTAAAAAGGGAATATTTAAGTATTAAGTAATCAAAATAAATTTTTTTTTATGTCTTTATGTATAACTAGTTATTTTCTTAATTTAAATGTTACGGACAAAACCTAGTCGCTGTTGGTGTTGACCGATTATTACAATATTCAACTACACAAGCGAGCGTCCGCTATCCAGTACACTAAAGAAAGCAAAGCATAATAATTGATCAAAAAGACAACTAAAAAATACGAAATACAAATTGCGAGGAGCATGGTTTGTTGACATATACCTGATAGTGTCGTCGACTTTGGTCGAACTGTGTATAGCAGTCGTTTTAGTATGCGCGAAATGTATTAGATCGACGCCATATTTCTTGCTGTTAATGGTCTTGGACAGCTCGCCTTTCTGACTGTCGTATATAACGATCTGGTCGTCTTCACTACATGATATGATGTAATCTCCGGCAGGTGAAAAGTCAAAACTGTTGATCTTGTCGGTGTTCTCGCGGAACACCTTAGCAACCTTGAAGCTGCGTACGACGTTGTCGACCAGCTTCATCTCTGCAACCATAAACTATCTATCAATCACCGGATGACAGACGACGAGAATACGCGTCGACGCTTAATAGCAAAGAGACGAATGAGACTTGAAACCGACTTGGTGACTAGAGGTTTTGGACGGCTAAGCACGTATGTCGTAAGTCATCGCATCTATTCTGTGTTAATGTAATGATGTATAGGTGTAAATACACACACGCACACACACACAAACGCGCTAGCGAGCAGGACGATTGATTATCGACAACACTAATATTGTCGTTGTTGTTGGCCGTTACCAATTAACGTCCGATTGTGTTCCGTAGTCAGTACCACGATGATGAGTCGGCGGCGGAGTTCTTAAAGTTGTTCGATACGTGAAAGGACGCAAGCAGCTTTAGTTGGTCGTCTGTAGAGTGAGAAAACTGGAAAATGTAATAGCTGTGCGACTTGTGAGAACGGGTCGTGTTCGGGGGGCGAGAAATGTCGAGAATCCAGGAAATAAAAAGCGTAATAGCGGCGATTGACTATTGGCGGCGAACTGACAATGCGCACTAAATGCGGCTCATACTAGTCAGTAGTCATACTACTCATACTAACTGCTGCAGCTGTAAGCTTGTAGCGCCCGGGCGCCAGTCGCGTCTTTCCGGCGCGTAAACAGTGTAGCCAACATTTTCAGCAATAAAGCAGTGAGCACTGCAATGTTATTGCTATGAAACGTGATTGTTCCGAATTATATAGTACTACCAGTTACTACAGAATAGACGTTACCGCCGATACGGATATGGAACGCTACTACGAATGTCACTTATTCCGAATATGACAGTGGGTTAAATAATATTAAAATATGAATCATTAATGACATTGATCAATTTGTCACGTGGATAATGCAGCTGATGCCACGATAGAATAGATCATTACCACGAATTAAAATATGTTTTAATTCATGATCGTTACTCCGAAAACGATATTATTGTCTATTAGTTATTAGTTTATTACTTCGAAAGTCCGAATACATTATTATAACGCTTACGAAGCAACGGAGAAAAAATACCAACGTGATGTTTTGAGGTTTTGACGATATTTCATTAACAATTAAAGAGTCCGAACACTCCGAACAAAGTAGACCACCTTACACATACAACTAGCACGATGACCGAATACAATATCGACGCAGTCGGAAGTAGTTTATGATGTAGAAGACATTGAACATTGAACTGGCTTTGTGCAGCAACGAACAGCCGTCTGGCGAGACGCGCTGTCTCTAGAGATCGAAAGAACGCCAGTCGATCAAGAAGCGGCCAAGGCAATCATGGGCCACGGGTTATCAAGCAACTAAGAACCGTCGGCGATTTGGACGAGGCGTCGATGTGGAAAACGCAATTGGTAGTGACATGGTCGGTGGATCAGATCCGAGCGCAACCCGCACCACGTCGCCAATGATTTGGGGTGGCCCAAAAATGCGCCGCAAAACGGGTTGTGTTGTGCCCGATGCGATTGGCGTCCGCAGGCACATTCTTCATCCCCTTAGTCGAAATCATCGGACTGGACGACGGTGACACAAGAATCGGAAGGATACGAGACAAAGCACGGACGGTGTCCGGTGGTAAGTCACACGAGCACGAACCGTCAACGGCGACGATTTCGTCCACGTAAAACCTGCAACGACGGCGGATACTTTGGCATGGGGTGTTAGTGTAACGATATAAAGAGCTGGGAGTACGGACGTGAACGGCGCCAGACCCGTGGAAACTAAACGTTAATAAACCTAACGTGATCGTCAGTGACGAAATCCTTAGAGTGTAGATCAGGATCGCTGACTGTTTCGCCACGAGGCAATTCCGCCGGCCCGGTCTTGCCTCAGGTGGTCGCCAATTCTGCAGCATCAGTTCTTCGCTCGCCCCGCGACTTGTAGGTCTCCTCCGCCATCGACGCGCTCGCTGTCGTCTATAACATCGCCGCCGTGAGTCCGTGACCGAAGCTGTTGGGCCTTGTCTGCCGTTTAATTTTTCGTCGCATCGCGTGCTCGAACAAACGTGTTTGCGACACCCGTTTGTCAGTGAGACCGAATACCGATTGCGACCTCGCGAGAACGCTGCTAAGGTGACGAGTAGCCTATACTATACTCGCTGTACATAGGTATATACAATAATTATGTATAATATATATCGTGCATCCTCCTCCGTTTATTGTGTTGTCCTGTCGATGTATATTTTTACCTTTTTTAAATCTTGTTTTGATTTTGTTTTTTACTTTTTTGTTATCAACATTTTGTGTTACATTAAGCATTTTTAATGGTGTTTTTTTAATGTTTCGTTGTTTTCTATTATAATATGTAAAATATGTTGTATGAGCCACTCGGCCACAATTTTTTGTTTTATCAAATATATAATGATTAAAAAATAAAAAGCCTTTGATTACTTATATAAATTGTATATTGTATATTACCAATAGTATGACCAAATTGACAAATATTTATCATGGAAAAATAATTTACTTATAGTAGCTATAACACAGTAGCTTTTAAGAAAAACGAACTTGGCTAAATACTAGTTATAATAATAATATTTTTTTTTTATGTGTGATGATTCCACATAGATTTGAAATCTAAAATATATAAAATGAATAACTTAAAAACTACTTAATACTTGTTTAGATTTCAAATTTAATACATTAAATAAGTTATTTATTTGACAATTTGCTAAAAAAGATTGACATATTTGAAAAAAATAGCTTTCATTTCTATAGCAGTCATTTAATAGTTATAATCGATCTATAAGTACTTTAAAATTTGTATGTAATAAAACGAATAAACAAACTGTTGTTTGTAGCTAATAAATATACCTATCTACTTAGTACTTACTAATAATCGACAATTCGAGTAACATTTCTCAACACTTATCTACCTAGGTATATCAGGTATGATCATAGTATATGAAATGGTGCAGATGTTGGCCAATCAATTTTACTTTTATGAATATAATTTATTCTGAAATTACATTTTTAGAATTTGTGGTTTTCAACATGACCGAGATAATATTGTAAGACATCGATATGACCTGAAACAACATATAATTAGTTATTTATTTTGTTAAAGTAGGTTGTAGGTAGTATAGGTATGTGTAAGGTAGGTATATTAAGTATTTATTATAAACAGAAAAATAAATAAATAAATAATAAATACATTGGTAAACATTTGTAAGTTGACGACTTTTTTTGGTGAAATTTTTATCATTAAATTATTAGCATCATTCATTCGCATAGTTAATAATAATAACTTTTTAAATTTTAAATCCATTTTCGTCCAATCACAAGAATATATAGCAAAGTTAACAGATTCTCTCTGCAAAAAATATAATTACTATCAAACAAAATCAAAACTTGGAGTAATTAAAGGCTGTATCAAAGACCTATTAAAGACTTACTTTAAGATTCATTCTGTCAAGTAAATAACAATATAAAAAAAATTGCGCAGAAATAAAGAGGGCTGATGATCCGAGTTTGATAATTGTAAGAATTTGATTTGATTCCTTAGAAAAACAAACCTTTAAAAAAAAAATTGAAATGAATTAAAATTTATGATTAAATGCACTAGATAAATAATTAATAAATATATGTCACATGGTAGAAATGAAATTCTAGACAGGACTTTTAAAAAAATGAGGGAAAGTTATTATTTTTAGAGTGTGAAAACTGATTGGTCGAATCTGGAAATTTGAAGAATTATCAGCAGAATAGAAAAAAAGCAGTAACATGCCAAGTACATAACAGTAATAAGACATATTACAAGATTGCAATAAATAATAATTATCAGGGAATTAAAGTTCTTATGAACGTGGCATACAAATTTTTACCATATCAACTTTATGCATAATTATGGAAGATATTCTAGTTGGTAAAATGAAAAATATAATTAAAAAAATATGCATAATCACTGAATGGAAGACCAGATTACTGAAAAATGTGAGTAACTGATTGAGAATATTGGAGGATTGGATGTGTGACATGATGGAGACAATTTTTAATTTAATTCAGTAAAAAGATATAATCAATTTTTTAAATTAATACTTGGTCATATATATATAGCTCGATAAATAATAGTGGTTCTATAACTCAACTTTTTTTTTAAATGAATCCTTTGTTAATTATTATTTTTTGTTGTATGGATTTATGATAGATAGGTATACTAGTAGTGATCGATATGATTATAGGTTATTTAATATTATTCATTCGATAGTGATTTATTGCCACTTGACATATTGTTGGAATTGATTTACGCTATGCTATTGTTTTTTCAGGTACAATTGCAATATTGGGTTAAGCCATAAAATCAGCTTATACTATTACCCTAATTTTATGGTTTACAGAAAATAATAAATGTTATTAATAATGAAGTTGTTTAAGGGCATAATATTAAAAATATAAAAGCTACGGTTTGATTTAATGCACTATAAACAATCATAATTCCGAGTTCTCTATACTTCTATCTATCTATAGTGCTGGCGATCTTAGTATTACATGTTTATATTATATAATATTATAAGCTGTAAACTATGAACCATAGTGTATAATGTAACTACTAAAATAAGTAGGTAGTAACACATGTATGATGCACTAATAAAATTAATTACATTCCCAATAACATATATTGTAATAATCGATAAAGACAATTTAATATACCTACCACGATTAACACATATGTCACAATTATGAAAAAAGTCGATGACATAGCAACGTTTGCTAAAATAACAGGCCTCACTATTGAATAATATGATTTGATTTTCCTGAAAAAAAGAAAAATATTTTATTAAATTAACATTATATTAAAGTTTAATAGATTTGACAATATTTTTGATCAGTTGAATATAATTGTATGATATGTTTAATGACTATTGTTTTAGTCGACATAAGATTTAAACTCACGAGAATTAAACATAATGAATTAAAACCTATTAAATTAAATTACAGAAAATTATTTATAAAAATATGTCAATGTAATGATCCATTCTAAAGAATATATTATTTGATAATTTAATAAACAAATATTAAACGATAACAAAACTAGGTACGAGCAAGTATAATAAAAGTTAGTAAGTATTAAAACTTTTAGTTGATGAAACAAACATTTTTTACATGTGCCACACAACTAATATTCTCATTATATAATATTAATCAAATAAATTATGTAATTTAAGGTTAGCATATATAATTTTATATTATAATATTATGATAGGTACTCATCTAATTTTAGATTTTGAGCAGACATTTTTTCCGTTGTTGTTAATATATCTATATAATATGTTTTTTGATTTTAAAATTATTTTATATTATGTTTTTGTTAAACTTGAAAAAAATGTTACTATAATAACTATAAATGTATGATAAAACCAAACTAACGAATATTTAAATAATTCTGGACTAATTATAAGTAAGTTTAAGAAAAAAGTACATTTTATTCATATTTCTTTAACTTTACACAAATTTTGATATTGGTATTGATTATTCAATATTATAATTTTTATTTTATCGTAATTAGGTGTCTTGTATAGTTTACCTATACGTACTTAATTCACATAATTGATAGTCGATAGTCGATACTAAGTAACTAAGCATATTTGACTATTTCAAGTTTTATTTAAATCATTCTAACATATTAATAAATATATATATTATTTACTATAGCTAAATATTTTTTTCTTTAAATTGTCTGTAAAATAATTTAAGTATTTATACGTTAAACATGTATGATATAACATTTTCATTAGTTGACTACTGTCAATCTTTATACTACTTACAGATTAAGTTGTATATGATCTCCTAGAATTGATTTAAAATCTTCATAACATTCTGTAATATTAACCAAGAACTATACATTAAAATGTTTCTTATTCGTAATCATAAATATTTAAAGTTTGGAATTACAATATTAGTTTATAAGAAATTGGTGCTTAATACTTCTAAAATTTATTATAGATAAATCTAGTTGGAGAAATTTGATTGGGTCACTTCCGAGATGATAGGTAGTTGCGTTATAAGTTATAACTCAATATATAGTTATTAGTTATAAACAATGACTATGGATTACGCGCCAAAATCAAATATAATTTTCGACGACTAAAACAGTAAAAATGTGCTTGGGTGTGAATTAAGGGTTGTACATTGGTAAATTTGGTATATACAATTATACATAAATAAGTAGTTTGCATGTTGATAAATATATCAATAATCTGTATTCAGTTAATTTAAATAATAATCATATTTATAATTCAAGTGATTTTTAATGCTACATAATTAAAATTTATTTCTGATATTATTTTTTTTTGTGGTCAAAGAAATTTTTTAAAAAAAATCTTACTTGATTGAGAGTTTTCTTTGTGTCCGACATTTTTAAAAGCCCGACTAAGGACTTCCTGTTGAGAAATTATAGCCAAACTGAAGGACAATATTAGTGTGTCTGTCACCATTATTACGTATATGGGAAATGTTGATATCACTACTTCCATTAGGTAAAATATAAAATAATATTGATTATAAGTATGTGTAGATACTGGAAAACGCAAGTTCATAATGTTCGGTAAGCGATAATATTCGATATCGGGTGCCGTAAACGTGATTACCATGATAGGAAATATTATCCATTGCATTAATACTATCATCGAGAATATAAAAAAGTAATTAGTGATTTTAATCGTTCTCTCACGATTGTCGTATAGCACACTAAAATGTTTACGACAATGTTCGCTTGTAAAAAAATTAAATCGCGAAATGCTTAACGCGTCACCAATTGTGATACTTTTTTTCAGAATAAAGGATATTCTCCAAGAGCAAAAAAAAAAATTGATCATAACAAATAATATTAAAAAGAGATCAACGTCACTTATGGCTAGGCTATCATCCATGTCGACAAAAAATCCTATAATGCTGTAAATGACCATACTGTTCACGATAGCACCGTAAAGAAAAAATAATAGACGATAAGCATTACAGTTGAAAATTTTTGTACCATTCGGTTTCATCATGTGATAAAATCGGTATAGCTTCAATAGTTTCAAGTTAATGGCAACTTCTTCAATTTTCAAATTGTCCATCACACAAGATTTTGTTGCAGATATAGTAATCTGTGAAAATTTAAAACATATAACATATAAAACTTATATAACAATTTATTATTATGAATAATAATAATAATAATAATGAGGAAACTGGAGAAAGCTGTAATATTACAATAGTAATGTTAGGATTTTACGCACTATTTGTCCGATAGGGTATTTTTTAAACGACGCGATAATGTAGTGTAAATAATATAAAATTGAATTTTTTTTTTTTGAAAATCAGAAATTGACGGTTTGTTGTCAAAAAATGTTGTGTATTAGCTTATATACATCATCATAATTTTGAAATATGTTATATACGCAGATACTCGTTATCCATTATTCTTTAATGAATTACTCATTAGATGTAGTAGTCCGAGTAGTCAGAATCACTTGACATCATAATCTTGTATTTTAGATTCATAGACGAAGTCACGAAAACGTATAGAAATTATTAGTAAAATACTTAAACGTGTATTCTTTTAATAAAATATGTTGTTATAATAATTGTGGAAAAATAATTTATCGGTAACATTTTCTGTTTAATTACTAAAATTATTATTACGACTTACGAGTAATAAAAACAATAACAAAAGTATTATAGAAAAAATTCAATACGGCGTCTCGAGTATACAATATTGATGCATTTGTGCATTTATTTCAAAGATATTATTACCATTAAACATACAACTCCGGTAACACAAGTTGTAACAATAGACGGTGTTAGGGAGGTTATTTTTAACGGCAATATAATTAAATTACATTTTTGCCAAGATGAATATCGGGAAAATTCCACAATGCTAATAGTGATGCTAATTTACTGACATCAAGTTTTTTCATTTTTACACATATCATATACATTATGTTACATAAAATTCGTAAGGTGAATTGTATTCTTTAAAGCGAATCAATATTGATCTTTAATTAACTATTGATGATTTAGGAAAACTGATTTCTGAAAAAAAAAACATTTGATAGACCGTAAGATGATCAAATTTTTGTATGATAATATTGTTTGTCATTGAATGTCGCTTTTATATATAATAAGAAATATTATAAATAAAAGTGTAGTCATCATTTGTATGAAAATTCACATATCATATAGTGAATAAAAATAATTATCTATTTAGATAACCAATAATTTTAATTTAAATCATTGAATGTACATTAATATGAGGCGATAAACATTTAATTAAGTAAATGCTAAAAAAATATGTTTTAAGTATAATTTAAATGTTTATATTTTACCAAAAATTGTGTGTTTTCCGTTCGATTAACTTTGCGCTCTCCACCGCTGATAAAAATAACTAAAAGTTGCCTTATGATTATCTGACAGTCGTTTTAGTTATGTCTAGAACGTCCATGTTTATAATGAGCGCACAGATGTTCGTGCTGATTATTCGTGCACGAATAAGACACGCCTTGATTAGATCCAAGGGCAAAAATAAATGCATTTTGGATGCACTTAGATACAGGGTCGGGTTACCCTCTCGCTCAGACTGTTTTAAATAAAAACATATCTCGATTAATTATGCAAAACTACCCCAGGTAGCCAATTAGGCCACAGGATAATAACCAATTTGTTACTGTTTGTATAATAGTTCGAACCACGTATCCCCCTATACCAAAATATGTGACATGGTCAGTGATCGAAGACAATTATCTAAATTATTTGGAATCAAATATTTCGTGCACTATAAATTATTATACGTCCGATTTTTGAACTCAACAATTTGTTTTTATATAAAAATCAGATTGATATGGATGCAATATAATACAAAAAAAAAAAAATTTAATACTTCAGTTAAGGTTTTTTGTCTTAATATATATTTGATAGTTTTTTGATACGTATGTGAAGTATAAGATTTTAGAGTTATAATAAGTCTTTTAACTTGCATATTATGTATACATAGTATAACCGCAAGAATAGCTAATAATTACAATAAAATAACTTTTTAGATTTCTGCAAATATATATTTTTTCATTTTCCATTGTTTTTGATATACAATTTATGTATTAAATAACTTAAATGACAGTTAAAAAATGTTGAATATTATACAAGTATTTAAATAACTAATTTACGTAAATTATTAAAATATTGTGTTATTAAATTTTTTTGTGATAATTTGACTCGTTTAAACAAAACGAATTTTATTTTAAGAAGATTGTTATTATGGCGTGTTTCTCTATTATTGCTTGATGATAATGAATGTATAATTATTGTACTGGATAAAAGTTAATCCACGAGTATACACGATATACACGCAGTAATTGTTTTGTGTATCTATATTTACTGTTTATAATCAATTATTCAGTTTTAATCATCTATTCTAAGTAGTTAGCGCATTTTATTGAATAAATAATTACTTTAATTAGATGTTTGCCATCAAACCGTACTAATATTAGTAATTAATAATAAGAATAACTTAGAAGGAAACGAGAAACATGTAATTAAAATTATCATTAGTAATTATATACACATTTCGCTTGGAACATTATTTTTTCAATAATTTTTTTGAAACTATTGTATCTGCTACCTGCTTTGTCATGTAAGTCTGAAGAATAGCTCAATAGGTAATCAACAACTAAGTTTTATATAACAATTATGCTTACATTTTAAATTTAAATTTAATTAATTAAGTTATTTTTATTTAGTTGTATACTTTAAAATTCTAGCCTGCAGAATAATGAAAATAATTTTCCTAATATAATATTAATCTTATTTATTGTGCGAAAATATTTTGGCTTGAAAAATTCGTGCGAAGTCTTATGTAGATATAAAATTATAGTTTTAATAATATATAAACGGTATATAATCAATTTATTGTAAAGCACCCATTATTTTAGAAAACACTAAAGTTTTTAAAAAATTGTGTTAATGTAATTTTAAGATAAAAAAAATATTTTTAAAAAAAGGTACAATTATATTAGCAATCTAGCAAATAAAAGATCGTAAATTATAACGTTGTTATTTTTAATTGACATAACATCATATAAAATATTTTTAAAAACATAAATCATTTATTACAGTTACAAAATGCAATAAATTTATAAAAAATTAAACAGTTAATAGACGAGTTAACATCTCTATATTTCCAATTTCACGAAGAATGTAAAAAATATGATTGGAAGAAACACATTAGTGAACTGTTATCCTTTCCGCGCTTCAAATCGGCGTTACCGGGCCATATAAATTATAAATATCTTGTTTCGTTTTATTAACTTGATTCTTTTTGGTAAAATAATATGCATATCATTTATATCTTCCGTGGTAAAAAAATAAAACACGTTTAAACTTTTTTTTAACGTACTGGCGTATATGTAGGACTGGATAATCGAACACTCACTATATAAATTTAATTATTTCTATAATTTGAAAATAGTTATTTATCTTAATAACCGTAATATTCATTTCAAAAGTTTTTTCAGTGCTCTATGTTTATTGTTTAAAACGCTGCGTTGAGAATAGTCAGTATTACGGATAAAATTAATATTTATTGATTTATTGCGGAACCAATTTATTAATCGATAACATTGTACTTATATAAACCTGGGTTCGGCTCGTGGCTTGTGGATCGTGTAGGTTTTTTTTTTATCATAAATGTGCCTTGAAAATTGCGAAGCTTGTTATATACATTTCCGTAGGGTTCGACTCAGTGTAGTTGCGAGTCACAAAAATGTGTAGTTGGGAGCCGCCATATGATATATTGCAACGTATAATAATAATGTGAAAATTACAAAATTTGATTATGGTGACGTCAAATAAAATATTCTACGTTTAATCGTATTGTTAGAAGTTAATTATGGTAAAATAGAATAAGGTAAAATAGTCTATGCTCAATCGTGGTTCACCACATTCACAACTTTAAATAAATTCCTGTATAGAACCGATCATATACTGCGCTCTACTGTTTAATATCACTAGACACCAGCAAATACTATGCTATGGATTTATTTTAAATCATGTTTAATACCTATAGAAAAGATTTTGTAGTATTATTATTGCTCAAGTTTGTATTGTAATAAAAAAAATTAACGAGAAAAAACAAGTCTTACATTATTCAGTTATCAACTACCATAAATATTTCTTTTTATATTAAACTAATTAAGTTATAATGTAAACTTTTGATTTTGAAGTACCAAATAAACTTAATAAATACGATGTTAAATTATACAAGAATTATTCATGAGAATAAAAATACTCTGCATGTAATTAAAAAATAACACAACAATATATATTTACACTTTATATTATTATACAAATTATTTATATATAATATATTTTGTTGACTTAAAGGAACTTGTTACTGTATAGTACATAATAATAAACTTAATAATCTAATATTGACCACGCGCTGCAGCATTTCACATTATAGGTAAAACATTACTTAATTAAGATACTTTCTTATTGTGACTTAGCGATAAGTTAATCAATATTTATATGCAAATCTATCATAAGTATATAGTTCAAACGGAATTGATGCGTAATAGTGGCTATAACTTCCAATGACTCCATGTCATAATCAATCTTGTTTTATGCTACTAACAATCTTGTTCATATATAGGTACAACAAAAATTCGCAATTTAACTACTTAGATAAGTACTTTTTAAAATTTTTTTATGACAGTAACTTTATATATAACTTTATTGAAAAACTCGATAATTTGAATGTTTTTAAATATAACCTGCCATTGTAAAAAAATATTTATTATTAATGTGTTACTTCAAACTGTGTAATTATTATAATACAAAACTGCTCAAATAATTTTATTTATTCACGTCCAAAAGTCACACTCCTTTTGTAGCGTAGGTATTTTATCACGCGTGATAACGCCGTGGTCTACAAATCATCGCCAGCGAACGATGATCGTCGCTGAATCAATCATATGTTTTGTTATACAAATTATAGATGACAGGTGCAATCACCACTGCACGTGCAGTCAAGTACCATAATATAATACAGAGCGATCGCCCCCCCACGTTCTCTCAAAAAAAAATAACTTGAAGTCCCTCATTTTAGTTTTTGAAGTAATTATACTTCAAGAGTAAAAACATTATATTGCTATATATTTTTATTACTATTACTATAAAAAATATATTTTTGTTCTGTATGAGACTGTGGAAAGTAATATATGTATGTACCTAAATAAATACTTTATTAAAATTGATGTGTGCCCTTTAAAAATCGTCCCCCTGTTATCTTGGTCTGGATCTACCCCTGATATAATATGTATATATATAGGCAAGTATAGTTGCATAACCATGATTTTAGTATTATGCGTTAACTTAACTTACGAAAGACTATTCGTGTAGCAACAACCCATTACAAAAGTGTATAAAAAAGCCAATCTAAGTAATAAATAATTTCATATTTCAATAGCAAAATCGTAAATAAAAATGATTTAGTATATAAACTTCGAAGTAAAATAGTTATACAATTTAATTGGTTTTTATACCTATAATAATTTTAAAACAAATTTAATGAGATAATTTTTAATCGAAAGTATTAAACCATTAATAACTAGTAGGGTATTATTTATGTAAATTAACATACGAAAATATAAACCTCTTAAGAAGATATCATTATCTGCATATTGTGTTGTATACAGTATAGGTCTTATTAATCATACACGTAATATGCCAAGTTTTAAGTTCAGAAAATAATCCTTTTTTAATATTAGAATAAATTGAGAATTATTGACCGTTTTTAAATGTAAAGATCATAGTTATTATTCAGGGCCCCACGTATGTTATAGATTCATTTTGATACTTTAATTTTGATTTAATAAGTTATTATAAGTATTTTAAAATTGTAAATTGTAGAGTTAGTATGTTTTATATTCTTGTAATATTTAATTTTTTTTAATGATAATTATTGTACATATTTCATGAAGTATAATTTTTTATGTACTTATGTCTTAATAAAAGTCATATATTAACGATGAAAAAAAACTGTGTGCTCACTCCTGTATAAGTAGGTAGCACGGACAACACATGGTAGTGATAGAAGTGGCGCGATATGTACTGCAAGGTGTGATGCCCATTATATATTGTAATTTTATTATTATCAGTATTAAGGCTCATTTTCATGCGAAACATTTTTGAGCAACAAACAAAAATAAATAATATTGTGTTCAAGTCGCGTCGCTTCGATACTTTCTACGAAACAAAATAACAAAACAATACATTATAATATGTTGGAATCGGCTCTAAATAATAATTAAATAATTACATATATTATGAGATTGTTTCAACGATCGCATTTGCTCAACATTATATTTATAAATAAGATGTGTGATATAACTGCAGCGCGCGGGTATACAGCTATTTGTATATGTTAAAGGGATGGGCCAAACTTAAATTTTCATGAACTCCAGCTTCTTTTTTCTTAAATTAATCGAAGTTGAATTCAATCTCGTTTTTTTCGAACTTTTTGAACATTTTGAATTCTTAAACTTTAATCAGATAACGACACGATTATAAAATTGTCAAAACTGATAAAGGCCATTCGGAAAAATGGGAAATAAAATAGTACGGATATACCTAACTATAAGCTACGGCTATTCATATTTTATAAAATAAAAATTTTATTTATAATATTATCAATATTGAATTTGATTTTTCTCAAATTGTTCAAAATGTTCGAGTTCGAAGTATTCGATATCCAACGACCTTTGTACTGTATACGAATTTATCGAAGTTTATGGTATTCGAAAGTTTGACTATAGTTTGGAAACCCATCCCTAATATAGATTATTATATTATATTATATATTATGATGAATTGGATTACGGCGGATACCGTGGCCCGGCCGGATGTTGGTATAGTGTGGAAAGGCCCGCAGCAGATGTGGCCCAGTATGAAGGCCCAGCCGGAAATAAAGCGTTCGATGGACCGGAAGCGGAAGCGTGCTGTTGACTGTACAGACCGCCAGCAAAGTCAGACGGTGACGGCGTGGACGGTACGGCGGCTGACGATGGGCCCGCAGCCGCTTGGAGGCTAGATTGTGCTGTCGGCATCTGTGGCTGGCTCTGGTGGCACGCAGTCATCAGCCCGTGAAAGTCGAACTTGTACGCGTACCGTTTACCGTGAACTTTGGTCATGATATTTTTGTCGTAGTAGTACCTGTGACATCAGAACAATAATGATAAAACCACGTAAATTATATATGCAATAGATTACTATACAGAATGGATTTAAATAAAATTACATATTCAAATGATCGATAAAAAGAAAATTATCATGTATTGGTAAATGTAGCTATAAACGTATATGTACAGTAGAAATCGGTTGTAATGACCTAAAATTAATGGTTCCAGCAAAATGTATATGTTATGTAATATTATATTTTCTAACAGTCGTGGTGTTTAGCCAAAGAAAAAATTTAAAATAATTTATAGGTTCTGAAGTGTTCTGTAGACGTATTACGTTAGACTAAGACGTAAAAAATATATATTATAATTCACATAATGGTTGCTGAAAAAATCTAAAATTTTCTCATAGCGTCGGAAAATAAGACATAAAAGCGGTACATAATATAATTAACCTACCCTATAAAATGAATTATCTTTTTCCCCCACACTCAAAAGCAAAATCCTGGCTTTGCCACTGTAATAAGGAAGTAATATTTATTTTAATACCTAAGAGCTCTACTGAGCTTATCGTAGTTCATATTGGGCTTCGACTTGCGTTCGCCCCAACGCCTGGCCACCTCATCAGGGTCGATCAGCTTGAATTCGCCACCGGGACCGTCCCAGCAAATGCACCCGACGTTGTTGGAATCGGCCAGCAACTCTAACAGAAACTGCCACAATTGTATTTGCCCAGAGCCCGCGGCCGCTTGTGCTACAAGACGACTGCTGGCCGCGTTGACCACCTCGTATGGATCTGTAAATGAACACCAAAATTTTTAAGACAATGCTCAGAAATTACAAACGGAATAATCTCGCATTTGCATATAATATACCGTAAAATTATCATTGAACTAATTTACAACTGAAAGACTTACGTTGTAATGTTTTTATTATATTGAGTGGATGTTAGAACACTAATTGTTTTTCATCTCTAGACTATGCGCATCATAGATAAGACGCATCCACTAGGTACATCATATATTATATATAAAGTCAAATGATATCTTAATTATATTATTAAAAGGATATGTCAAACACATAAAAATATTATTCTCTATAATATTTTTATTTTTAATAAATGTTTTACTTTAAAATTACTCAAAAGTCGTAAACAAATATTTTACGTAAATATGTTTTGTTTATATGGCGGATGGCTAGGTTTGAGGGAGAAAACAAATATTGCTCTGACATTTTCTTAAATATATTGAGGGGTTAACAGTAGGCATTATAATTATAATATATTACAAGCAGTACGGAGCTACAGGGGATCCTAAATCCGCATCGGTAATCCTATTTAAAAAAAATAAACATGAGTCTTTTTGTTCTTTATTTTATTTTTATATTTTTGGGGGGAGGGGGAATAAAGGAAATTAAAAATTCACATCGCAATTTGACTTTTTTATACCTACTATAATATTATGTGTAAGTACTTAGTATAACAATGTGATTAATTGCGTTTGAGTAAGTGAATAAAAAGAATAAAATCTTATCATTGTATACCTAGATAAATATAATATAGATTATTTATTACTATTACACTATATTATTATTATTAGATTATTAAAAATTAAAATTCTAAATATTTGCTCAAATATAATTATTAGAATGCATTAACTTAACTTAGTTCAAACAGTACAAATTAAATCGTATTAATTATATAGTTTCTTGATAATATTATTCTATAAAATAAATTTACTTTGATCAATATACCTGGTTGTTAATCTTTAGATAATATTGTTATAAAAAAAATGATTATTATTTTATATTTATGACCACGTATTATGTGGATATGAAGACCGATGATTAATAACTTTAAATACCCACTGCAATTAATTAAAATACCATTTACCAAACCCATTTGGTATGCATTTAGTTTGTGGTAACTTGCTTAGGAAACCCAAGTTGGTCTGAACTAATGAACTCTTTTATCAACTACTAAAAGCAATAAAACAACAGGTGAATAATCATTCGACGAGTTATTCACTTTTAATATATTCTCATTCTAAAAGACAAGAATTTCTTTTTTTATATAAAATATATCGCCAAAGTTTATTTAAATCCTAAGACTAATCACATTTTAAGATAAATTGTTTTTCATGCTCAATAAGTTCTATAAATATTTAATAATTAAAATGAACAGCAGCATTAAAGTGACTTTCTGGTTTTTTTTTTTCATTGTATACCATATACCCGTTGTACTTTGTGATCATAAAATAACTTAAATTTTACAAATTCACTATTAACTTCTATTACACATGTTGCAGGATACGGATATGATGTTTAAAAAAATGTATTAAATTAAAATAGTAAGAGTCTAACATAATTATATTAATGTTATAGTAATTTAACTAATTTAAGTAGATATGTACCAATGTTTTAAAAATTATATTCTACATATTTAAATTGCATATACCTATAAAAATATATTTAAATTTGGTTTTTTTTTACCTCAGCATTATAATAATACATATTTATGTTAACATAATTAAGGTATTTAGATATTATAGAAAGATAATTGGGAAGTATTTAAAACGTTTTAACAAAAACTCGTATTTTTTTTCTTTTTTATACAATTATGTAATATTTGTTCAAACACATTTTAGTTAATTCAATCATGAATGCACATTGTAAAAACAAATTGAAAATATTTAAATCAAATAAGATATAGGTAGCTAAACGTTAAATAATTATGAAAAAATAAATTATTTAACGGGCTATCGTTTGGGTCCAACGCCTCCGTCATTACTAAATTACCATTAGAATAATAATTAGAAGCAAAGAACAGATAAACATGGATCAAACATTATCTATCAAAAAAAATATTGATAAACGGTAAAATGAGCAATATCTTATATATAACTATCAACACGAGCACACGTCGAATTTGTCGAATTTAATTCGTTGCATATTTGAAGTACAATTTTCTACTAAATGGTATATTTATTTAACATTAATCTACAATCTACTTTATAGTTTATATAATTCAAATATTAAATAATTAAATAATTATAATAAAACTTTATAACTCTGTAGATACAATGTTTGAGTATTGGTATAATATATACGTACTTGCTATCAATTACATCAATCAGTTGTAGTATATTATTATTAAATTTTTAACTCAACAAGCTAGAGAATTTGGTATACACCAAAATATAAACCACCTATAAAATCTATAAATTATGTAGATAAAATATTTGCAAAAATATCTAGTTATTAGTTATTACCTAGTTACGTAATTGTAGTTCTCATATCAAGTTAAGATTAAAATATGTATGTATATGTATACTGTTTATTTATTTTGTACATAGGTATAAAACTCATATACATATTAAATGATCATAAATCATAGAAAACAGTTAAAAATGAGTTTGTTATATCTTTGAGTTATCTCAATAACTTAAAATATATTTTTTTATCCAGGATTTCATCAAAAAATTAATTTAATAATACAAAATAAATATCATGAATTTTACTCGGAGTATATATAATATTTTAAGATATCTTTTAAATAAATAAAACTTGTTAAAATATTTTGAATAATATCAATTGATTCGGATTATAGGGGGCGCGATGTTTTTGAAGTAGGTAGTGCATGAATTCGGACAGACATATAAAATCAAATGTTATCTTACACAGTATTGAACTATTTTTTTCAGCTCTAATTATATGTTATACGTAGTATATTATTTTATTTATACGCTTTAACTGCTGTAGTTATTAGAATTTATAACAAATACATAAAATTTAATGTTATATTAAATGAAGTTTAAATATTATATATTACATAATATAATGAAGTATAACTAAATTGGTTGGTGTAATAAAAAAAATCTTTAAACCTAAAATAGTATGATATCAAGTATTAAAATATATTATTGTAATCACATTTATGCAGTTAGATGTTAAGATTTGTAAGTCGTTAATAGTTATATTACCATTATTATATCAATTCATTATCTAATAACTAATAACTAGAAGATACCAAAAAAACTTATTAACTTATTTACGTTAAGATGACAATACAAAATTAAGAGAACATTATATCGTCAAACCTATACAAACCCCCATAAATAAAGGATGTGTGATATCCTCCTTAACAGTCTTATTTAAACTTCCATGATTGCATTATTACATTGCAGTGAAATCATAAGTTGCATCTATAATTACACGCATACATTGAAATAATTTACAAACAAAGTGCATGACTATTATGAAGCAACGGATTTATTTTATTATTCATTGTGTTATCTTCTTAAATCGTATTATCTATATTTTTATAACAGTATATCACGTTAAAAAAATAAGCTTATTACTATTAACTTGTGGTAAAAATAACTAAAATAACTATAATTATATATAGTTCATTATTATAAAATACGTAATATAAACATTAAACAATAATAATCAAACAAGTATAAGGTATATATTATTTTAATTTATGTGTGTAAATAATATGCTACTGTTCGAACTGTTAAAAAATAGTATATAATTGATATTATGTACATACCAAATATTAGGTATATAATTCATATTCAGTGGCGTGGTAAAATTAAAAATTATCAGAGACGAGCGTTTATCTTTTTTACTTATTAGTTAGTTATAACTATAAGTTATAACATTTCCAATTTCAAGAATACTCACCGAAAAATAAAGGGTGAAACAGACCCACTGAATATACACCATTTTACATCACACATTCAAATACTGGGTAATTCTTTTAACAGTATAAGCACTATAATTTATTATTTAAAATATTCTTTACATGACTTAAAACAATTGAAACCAATAACAAAATAAAATGTTTGAAAAAAAATAGTATAGTTGTATAGGTATATTATGTCACAACTCATTCCCTTTAAAATAATAAAATATTACGGACATTCTGGTCACTGATTATATTTTTCTATATTTTAATTTTTAAGCTACCGGTCAATGTGTGACCTTATCGCTATTTTTTTATCTTTCAGTACGTTTTCCTATTCATTCATGCATAACTTATATTGTATATAATGCATATGTAAAAGTAATCAGATTATGTGAACAAAGATGTTATTGTAAAGAAAAACTATTTTTTTTTGTGAACAGACATGATAGAATTAATACAATTCATGTAACGAATGGCATTCTGAAGATGTAATAAATTCAACCATATAAAGCTTATAAAGTACCTTTAAAAAAAACTATGATAGTCGGTATAGTTATACCAACCGAACAGTAGTATAAAATAAAGAAGAAAATTCAAAGTTCGACTGTTATAAGATCCAAGAAGAATAATGAATGATGCTATCATTTAATGAAGCTATTATATTATATATATTGCATTATAAGATAGCATGTTTTTTAGGGTGGTATGTGGACTACCTGTTATAAGTTAGGTTGGACAAATCAACCGGTCACAATAATTAAGTGCTGTATGCAAATTGCGTCTCCGATATAAAAATTGCGATAAGTCACATACGAATCGTGACCCGATTTTTCTTTACGACTATACTAATTGCATTCCGGTTATATGATATCAGTATATAGGATTATCTATCGAATAATACTTGTACAGTGGTTAGTATGTGTTTCGATTGTATGTCGGTAACTATAGTGCGTTGTTCTGTTTTCAAAAATTATTAAAAAATATTATATGCAGTGTTCAATGCGTTGAAAAAAAAAATGCTTAAATCATATATTAAGTTAAATAACAAAAATGAAATATTAAACATGCTAAGGAACATATTAACCATGCAAATTTTTCTGTTGAAATATTAAATAATAGACAAAAATTAAGCATTAATTTAAAACACAAGCCAATAGACGATCTCTATGATAAACCATCAAAACTAGTTCATAGGGAATTATCAAATGAAGTATCACCATCGACATAAGCAGACGCTATTCGTTTACTATGAACATTTATACTAAAAAAAAATATAGTTAGGTGAAACATTATACGACCTCGGTATAATAATAAATGTACTAATACGTGTATTATATCACATAATATCTATGTAAGTATATATATAATATTGTATAAACCATTGTAGAAAAGTTGAGCCGAATGTCCGAATGGTTTGGCCCGGTTGAGGGCGGTGGCCATCTGCAAGTGTCTCCTGAGATCATTCCGATCGCAAGCCGACAATTGCCACATCTATACCTATGTACGTGCGGACCGCCGTGTAAGAGCACACGATATTCACGTCGTTGCAAAGGACATCTACTCGGTCAGCGTCACTATGTATAATCTAATATAATATTATTGTACGTACGAACACGGGTGATCGTTTACGACGACGACAATGACGATGATAATCACAATATATTTTATATACTACTTTTAGTCGTAATAAACATATATATATATTTAATTAATTAATACGATATATGATTATTATATAAAAAATATATTTATGTTGTATATATAGCATGTATTATTACAGTATAAAATATATCGCGTAAAACAGTATAATATTATGTTATTGGGGCTGCCCATTATAACATGTACGGTCGGCGGCGAGCGGAGCGCGTATACACTGGCAACGACATCACGCGACTGTTGTCGTAACAGCAATGCGTACTAGATGCGATGATTGTAGTATCATATTATATTATAAACATATAACGGCGCAACTGATCCACATAAACGGTTTTCGGAGATTTTTCTCTACACATTTCGTGGTATATACTATCCATATAAACCAACTCCGTTGCGCTAACCCATCCCCACCCGCACGCCCACCCCTAACCCACCACACCAGCAATGGCCCGGCGGTGGTTCAAGCCACCCGCCGATAGGTCGCGGAAACACCATTTTTTTATACACGCCTCCAGCTTCCGATACGAGTCCACGCCTTCACGACGATTTTCCTGAACCCCTCCGACGACAACGACGTCGTAATATATGTTATACAATGTACCAAGTTTATGCCAAGTCGTTGCATGTTGTTATTCCACCTATTCTATGCGCGCGAATATGGTTTGAAATATCTAATATGTTATAGCACGTATACGCTTTCGATTAAAGACACCAAATTATATTTTTTCAAAATTTCGTTTTATACCTTAGTTGGTACATGTAGGGCCGTATTTAAAAATTCGGCGCCCTGGGTTTATAATTTATCCTTCCTCCCAACTAATAATACTAATATTACACTTATTATTTCATCCATGATCAGGATTCTTTAATATTAAAATCTAACTTATCAATTAATAAATAAAAACCGTTTAATGATTAAAAAAAATTAAAATAATTTTTAATTAACAAATTATAACATAATGAAACATACAAATTTCTTTTTATTATAATATAACTTTTTTCAATTATTCATTAAAATACAATTTTTTTTTCCATTACATTTTTAAAATTAATTTCGCTAAAATATTTTGCCACCCATGTGACGCCCTCGGGCATTTGTCTACCCGTAACCCCCTAAATACAGGCCTGAGTACATGACACATAGTATTATTTTTTTTAAGAACACATATTTTCTATGAAATGATTGAATGCAAAACTTTACATTGATTTATAATATTGTACGATATAAAAATACCACAATTCTAGTAAGTACCTATAAGCTATAGGTACTATAAGACTATACTTATTCCTGCTGTTTGCTTACTATGCCTATTTAATATTATTATAAGACTAAAAAAGTACAAAAGTATCACTAAAAATATAATTCAATTTCAAAAGTAGGTATATGTGACAGTAAACCGTTGAATTAGTACCTCTTTAAAAAGAAAAGAACAATTACTTTTAAACTGCATCATGCGAATAGATTATACGAGATTAGTGCATGGGACATGGCTATATTGGTACTTATAATGACGAAGAAAAAGTTCCTATTTGTAAATTTTGCAGAGATGTAAAACTAACAATAAAACATTTCGTAACCGAATGCATAAGATATGAGCGAAATCGATACAGGGTTGAAATGAAAGAGATTCTTGACACAGTACTGGGGACAGAAACCGAGAGCAATATAAAAATAACACAATTTTAAAAATTGAATAACTCACTAACTTTTACAACGTAATTAAAATTTATTGTTTTAATATATTCTTTACATATTGTATTTGTAAATAATATAACAATAACTAATGACCAATGAAGTCGGAATTTTTTTTAGAAATCAATAAAAAAGTTCAAAAGTTTGAAACACATAAAGCTATAATAGCCGTTAGGTTCTTATAATTTATTTACTGAATGCATCAATACTATTGTTACAGAAAACAGAACACAAAAAAACGATTTACTAATGTATGTAATCTTTGCTATACAAAATGATTGAACCACATAATCATCTTTTAGGCCAAGTAAAAGACTATTTCTTAAACCACATAAACATATATCTCTCCATCTTGGTATTTAAATATATGCATTAAATAATATACAAGCTATATAGTATATTTTTTAAACTTTGTGTATATAGGCGTAAATAGTGTTTGAAGATTGGGAAGAGGGCTATAACAATTGCCTATGCTTGTGTCCTAATGTGTTCGTCATTTATAAATAATCATATATAAAATATATATTTAAAAATGTGAATATGTTATGGCGTTACGCGTAGAAATTAATACATACAAATTAATTAGTGCTTTTTTAATACGCTATCTATACGGACATCTATAATAAAAAATGTATTATTGTATATAATACTTAATATTATAATATTATTTAGATATTTAGCGGCACATACGCTATTTACTTATCAAAACTTATTAAATTTATAATAGAATATATTATACTTATATACGTATATTGTATATTATTATACCTTTATACCAATATACAGTCAGTCTCGGATTAATAAAATCGTAGGCCCTAGGTAAGGTCGTAACTGGAGGAGGGTCCAGGGGTCCAACATGTGCGGGGGGTACACCGAACTTTTTAAAAATAGAATCATGTTAGTGGTTAATAAAGTTTATTAACTATACATTTTTAGTATTTATATTTAAAAAAAAATGTTAGACCTTAAGAAAATTTTGGCCTTGAAGTGTTGAATTCCTGGTTAATTCTTTAAAAACAAAAAAAAAAATCAAATTTAAACTTTTATATAATAGCTTTTATGACTTTTTATGTAATAAATAATTTTAACAAATCTTAAAAACAATTAATTTTATTTCAAGTCTCCAAATGTATAAAAAATTAAATTGAAAAACAATAAAAAAAAACTTATTTTTCACCAATTTTTATATTTCTTTATCACTCGTATTAAGTATGAAATAAGATAATTATAACAAAAAAAAAATGATAATAATAATAACAATATTGTGTATTATATTACTTAAATATAACTTGATAGTTACAAAACTTTTTTGCAACATTTTTTGTTTGTAAATGATTCAATGACTTTTTCGTTATCGATTTTTTGAATACCGACCAATTATATCTCACATCTAATTCTTATTATTAATTAATAATTATATAGTTGTGTATGTGATCGCCGTGCATTCATGCTCGAAACGACTGATTAGTGCTCGATATTATTTTTCTAATATTTCCTAAAATATTTTAAACAGTAATCGTGATTTCATCCATCATAAACTGTCCTGGACATACTCCAGGATAAATCCTGCATTTTCGTAAAAACTTAAACTAAAACAGTCATAACAAATAGATGTTATTTTTCGATAAACTTTTTTTTATAATAGGTAAAAAAAATCTTTAAATCTTATGAATCTTGTATTAAATTTTTAAATTTTAGATATAAAAAATAAAAATGTTATGGGTTACTAACTAAAAAATAATAACTTTTAAAAATAGTGTAAGTATTTAAAAAGTAATACTTTGTGTAGGAAAAACTAAACATAAAAGTTGTTTATGAAAACAATAAATTATAGCGATTATATTGCATCGACAAATAATATCCTGATAAATATTACAGTTCAAATTACTTAATATTAGATCTATAGTTGTCGGTAGTTTTTCATTTGTTTAAAATATATTGAGAGAATTAATAACTAAAATGATTATTTAAAATTGAATAGCATAAAAAAATAAATTTATAATATAATTAATTTGACTAAGTATGTGCATATTTAAATTAAATAAATTCCGACAGTTTTTTATTAAAATTTTATGATTTATGGATGTGTCCAGTATGATAATAATGTAATAAATATTTTATTATTTAGAAATGACTTAAAGAATATTGAAAATAATATATTTTATGTCTGGAAACAGTGGAAACAGATCAATTATTGTTGCGTTTTTTAGTTTCTATACATAGATGGTTCTTATTTGGTGTGACTGTTTATATACGTTATTGTGGATGTAATGGGTAAAATGAAATCGGAAGGGGCTTTGATTAAAAGAGGTCATTTTTAACAAAAGGGCTGATGTTATCCGATACGTAGGGGTTAAAACTGTTATCGCGTCTCTGGGGTGTTGACCATAGTCCTTTTTTCTGTGTCTTTTTCCATTTTCTAAACCTATATAATATACGTACTGCCCAACGATCCAACGTCCACTTTTCAATGATATTTTAAGTGTGTAGATACGACTCCACTGATTGTTATATACGCGCGTAGAAATAATCAACGACTTCGTGTAGAGATTTTGACACCAACCTTCCAGATTAACTTCGAAACGTTACGCCACACTTCGTCACGATACTAATACGAATCTATTACTGCAGTTTCGCTTAATCCCCCCGACTTTTGTCAATGGTAAAATAATGTATATAAGTATAACCTTTATAGGTACAGATAATAAACATTTCATTCACCCTCATATACATTCATTTTAATGGAATACTACAATATAAATCGGGAAATACATATGCAATATGGGTTGTTAATTCTTTGCATAGCTATAATATAATTTTACGTTAAATGCACTATCTTACTTTTGTTTTGAGCAAAAAACAAAAATCAATTAAAACTTAAATCAAAAATGTTTACTCTTGAGTACTATAATATTTACATTTAACATTAATATATCCAGAAGCGTTTGATAAGAGATAAGCAGGGATCCATCTATGGATTTAGAATTAGGTATTGCAAGGATTTTTTCATGGTATGTCCCGTATACGAGTAGCTTTAGTAATTATGACTATTCTTTATTAAATTACTGTATTGTATTATAACATACAGGATACAGGATAATCATCAGTATAAGTTATCAGTTAAAAATGCATAAAAATATTTGAATTATCAAGATCAAAAAATTAAAACTAAAGAAACCACATTTCTAAATAAAACCGTATACCATTTAGTCAGTATGTAAAAATAAGGTTAATAGAACTATCACCAGGTCCATGACAATAAATGTTTTTTTTTATATAAATTTACGCATTGGTGTATCATTTAATAATAATGTAAATGTAATTAAAAATCTTATTGCACCATCGTCTTTATCACAAACAATTAAGTACATTAAAATAGCCATGTTATTGATCATGACAAATTTTAAATTATAAAAAAAAAATTAATGGATTTCTTTCCATGTTATTATTCAATTGTAAATATAATTAAACATAACAAAGCAATGGTATTACCAAAAATGTCAAATATTTGAATATATCATTATAATTTAGGTAACGGTAATTTGCAGGAAAATGAAAAATATAAATTAATATATATATATATATATGCAACTTAGAAGGACTTTCAACAACTTTATGAAGTGTAATATAAATAAATAAAAAATAATAGCCATGATAAAAAGTCCGACAAATATTAATTGATTGTTTAAATAAAGTATGACAGCTATATAAATAAAATACAATTTTATTATAAATAAAATTGAATAATGTACTATATGAAGAAGATTTATATTATGATAAATATGATTATGTAAATTTAATAACATTGTACACAATGTACACGAATTTTAAGACAAGTGATTTGGAAAAAAATAATCGTGAAGAACGCTGAAGTAGAAAAAGCATTCCCGAAAGCATATAATATTATCATTCGGTCATAAAATAAAAATCCTAATTTTTTTTCTAAAAGCCACTGGCAAATTTTTTTCTTAACACATTTTGTTTTTTTCCATGATAAATGTTGTGCCACGTTAAGTCACCTGATTTTTTTCATTTATTTAATTATTTTGAAATTTAAAATGTGTTTTTCTGTGTAAGTCACATTTTTTTATTTGATGAAAATGTTAATAAAATGTCTGTTTATACAAAAAATTATTGTTTCTTCTTTTTATATTGTCAAAAATATAATTTTTTTTATTATTATTATTTTATTAATTCATTATACTAAATAATAGGCTATATAGTATTCATTTACTTATTTTAACAAAAATAGTGGGCTGCACTGACCCTGTGTGCATAAAGGTGATTTTAACATCTCAGAGATTGTATTTTTTAGTCTCAAATGTGACATAACATAACTACTACTATGTGATTTTCAGTAGATGTTATAAAAAAGTAATAAAAAAATTTGTAATAACAAATATAAATTAGTATTTTATTGACTGCTATGGACTAGCTGAAATCAAATTTGACTTAAAATATTAAATATTTAGTTTGATATATAAGTTAAAAAAATAATAATCAAAATACTAATTTTTATTAAAATAAAATAATCGTTGAATTTTGAATTTGTATACTAATTTGAATAAATACTAAACATTAATTAGACACATTTAAAGTGTTCTTGTATATTAAATAATCATATTTTTGACAATAAAATATTATTTTATGATCCAACTACTCATTTATAAACAGCTATAATTACATATAACATTAATTTAAAAATATATTTTGCATACATTTTATTTTGGCATTGAAAAAAATAGAAATAAACAATTTAGGGCCCAAAATTGTAAATTTTACTGGGTCAATGAATTGATAAATCAGGCACTGCATGATATCTTGTTGTTATGAGATAATCATCGTCAGCATTTAAAAATTGTAATTCGTTTTACATTTTAGGATGCTCATAACTTGGGTTGGGATTTGTATGTAAATACATATTTTTATTAAAACATGATAAATTTAGTATTGCAAATGATAAATTCATTCCACGTGATTTGCAATAATATAAAACATATTTTATTTTACACGTTTTTACATATTTTGTTATGAATACACATTTTAATATTATTTGTAAAATGTCTTCCTTTTTTTTACATATTTCATAATTTTTGACAATTTTAATGGTTTAGTTGTATTATACATTTATACTTTGATAATAGTACTCGTAAAAATTGTAAGTGTATAATGCATAATATAGGAAATAAGTATATGAAAGTATTAGTTAAATATTTAATAACTTGATAATAGTTTATCTTATTTGTTTCTGCTTGATAACTATACATTAATGATCTTCGATTATACTTTATATTTAACAATTATTAGGCAAAATATATTTACGAATTTTCAACAGTCTCAGTACTTGCATTCACATGGTTATGAACATATTTTTATATTTTATATTTTTTAAATTAAATCGATTAGAAATTAAAAACAATTAATAATTGTATATATTCAAAAATTATTTAGAATTTTATTTTATATTTACACGTTAACATAATTTAAAATTGTTCTTATTACATATTTTTTATTTTATACTACATATTATTTTGGCCATTTTAATTATATATATATTATGTACATATTTTTCGTTTTTTATTACATAGAAATCAAATTATAATAATACAAATTTGGTAATGTTATTTAATATTTATAATATATTTACTGTTATAAGAGTCTAAATACACTATATTAAATCTTTTAAAGTAACTTGTTAGTGTGTCCCGGTAGGTTAGGCGTAGGGTAGTTAGGTGCTAGGGGTTAAGATATCGAATCCCAACCCAGATCGGCAGGTGTTTGATAATTAATGATGTGTAGTTTTGGATTTGAATTTTTTTTTCCGAACTTCACTTTGTGCACTCTAAGCGAAGTTGGAGCGCTGAAATTGGGAGTCTATATCTGATTGCATATGGAAGTTACAATGTGACGAAACATAGAACATTGTTATGCGACATCGCATTCAGTAACTTCACATGTAGGGATATTAATGGTGCTTACAACATCTCCGCGATACCCATAGGTACTAATATTAAACTTCACATTACGGAAAATAACTGCTATATAACATCTCAGAGAATCTTTTTTGTACACAGGGGAGCATGACCGTGCAGGTACTTGATAGGTATCTACTTCAATGGTATAACTAAAAATTTGTATGGTTCCTGGTGGTGGTGGTGATGGGGGGGGTGAATTTCCCTGAGAATTCAATTTTTTCTTAGTGGAAAAATAAACTTTATATCATTCCAAAATAAAACAACTTTAAACTCTATTACGCCCCGGTTTTGAAATGTAATCAAATATTAAGCTGTGTGTTATCATATTATGAGTACCTTACCATATTAAGTTAATAATAAATCTATAATAAATTTAATTTTCGCTCCAAATGTATAGACCAATCATTATGGCCGGATTCATTCATGAATTTTATTTCATGCGCAAAATGGTAATATATGCTTCCTGAAAGCTTATCGACTGCTTATTATAGGTGCATTTAGACGATTAGAAATTAAAATAAATAAAGAATACCACTGATTATACATATATTGAAGGATGTCAAGTATTCTGCAGCGATAAAGTAATCAACCAACCCTAATATTGTTATGTTATACACCGACTCCATGAATATTAACTTTACGTTTTCCGACCGAGTGCGCAGCGTGAATTTTTATTTTATTCGGTATTTATAATAATATATTATAATACGGTATATTTATTATTATTTTATAATACAGTATAATATATATGTTTATATTTATAAAATAATACGAGTGGATATCTTATGCTATATAATGGGTACGCGCATGGCCACGGGTGGCCCGCTCTTCGCAAATTCTCAACGCCGGGAGAGATTTACGTCACTGTTGCCTCATCTTTTTCCAGAATTATTATTACGCTCTCGTACCTCTACTGCTCAAGTACAGCCATATTATTATACAGGCATTGTAGCCGTTTCATAATACACTCGCGCGTCATAATATTTCGGGTGTATACGTATTATATACACGGCTGCAAATGTGTGTGTATGTGTGTGTGTGTGTGTGTGTGTGTGTGTGCTGTGTAGACTGCGCGTTTATTATAATTTGATTTATATATTCAATGTCTTTATTGTGCATCGCGTGGAGGGTGAAATAATAATAACAATAATGACAGCCGACTATTGCGCGGGGAGGGGGTCTCTCTCTAAATATAAGCTGACGTTATTAAACCGCGTTTTCTCCGCCTTTCGGTGGACGTCGAGGGCGACAACGCGTTTTCGTTTCGAGAGCTTTACATATAATACGAATGACGTCGCCGCCGCCGCTTGTTATTAAAACGGCTGTATATAATACGCGCGTTTTCATTCTTTTTAACGACGTCGCCGTGCTGTTATGATAATATATACGCGTTTCCCAGTAAATTTTTTACAATATATATTATAATATCAACATGGTAATGATACCACACGGCAGTCGTATACAAAATAGTATTTTAATCGTAAATCGTTGTATACGTACATGGTACATACCCAGTGGCGTAAATTGGGCTAAATTGTTAGGGTTGCAATCAGTTTCTAGGTTGGACAGACTTTGACTTTAAGCTAAGGTAATGTTTAACAAAATATCCTTAAGAGGATGTTAGCGCACTGTTTGTTTTTTCTCTCTAGCCCATGCGCAACATAGATAAAACGCATTTACGCAGTCTGAGTAGAACTCACTCAATTTTGGCTCTAGAGCAAATTTACCTATTATAAAATTAAATTTTGATAATATTTCTGAGTACAAGACGATGAGTTTTTTCCATTGTTCCCAATACAACGTTAATTACATAGTTTAGAAATAGCTATAAATTACAACATTTTTAAATAACCTTTAACTTTTCAACATTTTAATTTTTTTTTAAAAAAACTCATCGTCTTGTACTCAGAAAAATTGTCAAAATTTAATTTTATAATAGGTATATTTACTCTAAAAACCAAAATTGAGCGAGTTCTACTCAGACTACGTAAATGCGTTTTGTCTATGTTGCGCGTGTGCTAGAGAGAGAAAACAAACGGTGCGCTGACATCCTCTGAAATAGGTATTTAATGATATTAAATTAATATAAATTTAATTTCAATAAATTGTAAATGAATACTTAAGATATGATATGAAATTAATTATTAATTATATTGATCTTTTTCTTGTAGAATGGAGGTTTTCTTCAAAAAGGCTAACATTTTTCTCAACATTTGTATTAATATTTTTCTAATAATCAGGTATAACCATTAACACCGAAATAATAAAGAAATATTTACATAAATAAATTTAATTTACTCAATAATATAATATTACCTTAATAATTAATATAAAAGTTAAATTACAGATCAAAAATAAACTGTTTTATTCGTCAAAATTGTAGTTTTAATATAATATTAGACTCGAGTCGGCCGATCACAATAAATATACATATTAGTTTAATAATAGAAAATGATTAATAACAAAACTATAAATAAATGTGAAAAGGATATAATATAATAATAATTCCAGTGCTTCAAAACAAAGTTAAACATTGGTTCTCAAAATATAAATTAGTTAATTTAATATTATATTGATATTTCAATTTGTTGAAAACTGAAATCGTGATTTTTGGAGTCACAAAAAGATACTCTTGCGACCCTATGATATTTTCGGGGGTTGCATATGCTACCCCGTGTGACCCCCAGTTTACGCCTCTGTACATACCCTATACCTATAATGTGTGAGACATTCTGTACTTTATGACGTAACAGTATTTTTATTTGAGTATGTTATAAATTTTACTTAATTTATTTAATACTTAAACTTATACTACAATATAATCGAAGAAAAATCGGGAGTAAGTGAAGATCAATACAACATTATGCCGTTTTCACAAACGTCCCAAATCACACCATGTATTGGAAAAAAATATTTATAGAACTATAGGCGCAATTCGTAGCTATACACACTTAAGTACGATTAGTGAAGAGTAAATAAACATATACACCATAAACGTAGTATAATCTGAGTGTGAACTGCGGAGAAAGAAAAGATACTATCTAAATAACATATCTAATATAAATAAAAAAAGTTATGAAAATAAGTATTATATTAATATATTGTATGTACAAGTATATAAAACTATAAACAAAATATTACAAAAATATTCAAATTTTATTTAAATCGTATTTATATTAATATTACTTTTCGTATCTAGAAAACTTTCAAAAACTCGTTCCTATTCCCAACCAACCAATGAAAATATATTGCTACATCACAAATCCTTACGTTCCCCATTTTATACTTTCTTTCCTGCAACTGTTTATTTTTATTCTTCCCTCCTCTTTACTAGTGATGTATTTTCCTTGCCCTCCACAAATCCCGTATTATGTTTAAAACTTAAGTGTTTTTGTATTGAGTTGTAAAAATTAAACATCAAAGAATCCATTCTATCCTTCAATTGTTAAAATATGATAAAATATTTATTAGCGAACCTATAATATAAGTACTATTAAGTATAAAAGGGTATAGTCTTATTTTTTAAACTTTGAAGAGATTTAAGAGTAGGAATTTATTTTTATTTTTATAAAATTTAAGCTAGCACAGTAAATTCTTAACCATGAATAAAAATAAAATATTATATTGTACTGTAAACTTTTAAGAAAACTATAATTGGATGGACGGATACAGACAATAATAGGCCAATAGGCCATGAGTCCAATCGCAAAATATCTTCATGTGCACCACTAATCATTATCCTATTCACCGACCGGCCTGTATAATAATATAATGTGTGTACTGTGTATATAATATGTATAGCGCTCAACAAGAAGTGGACCGAACAATAATTTATTTTAATCTATATGACTATATATTTATTTAAAAATATTATGATACCCCTCACGCATATTATATGTTGACACCGTCTTATAAGTTACAAATGTGTTGTAAGAATAACATAACACGTTTTAAAGTTATCGTTTAACTTTATTAGTTTTAAGATTTAAGTGAACTAATATATTTATATTATTAAACTTAAAGATCACAATATTGTCTGCTGCTTAATTACCAATAGTTTTTCAATATTTTAATTTTGAAGCAAGTTATAAAAACATTTTTAAATTTTAATATTTTTAATGTTCTATTTTATTTAACAATTTTCTTATTAAATATTTATTACATAATTTATACAACGGTATAGTTTTATATACTTATATTTTATATATTCTAAAAATTGAATAAAATAATGAATTTATAATTAATATTATTTTCAACCATTTTCTCAGTTTCTCACAGAAAAAACATTTTTTAAATTGCATGCGAATCATTACTGGAATACGATTTCATCATTAGGGTTTAATATATTCGACATACGATATATCCAAGACTAAAGAAATGAAAAGTAAATGGTTCCTACTGTTCTTTTATTTCGGGGTGACTGTTGCATAAATCATGTCTTGGAGATCCTTCCAATAATAAAATCAGGAGGAGGTATGAGGATAAAAAATCTAGTAATCTAAAAGTCAAATGTCGAGAAGTAATAATGGCCGAGGTTAAGCGACAGCATGCCTTAAAGGGGATTACCTGTGTCCCTCTGTGATATATTACGCTCTAGACCCTGTGGGATTTTTATCCCTATTTTCTACTAAGCTTGTCAACAACGATGACGTCTTCTAAAGAAACAGGAAGATGAAAATATAAAGATAAAATTCTATAACTATTTGTAAAAATTGTCAAAAATAAATTTGAAACGATTATAAAAGTCAAATCTTCTAGTATATTATTTTAATTATATATTTCAGTACTTTTCATAATCTAACTTACAGTAAAATACTAATTATTTAGATAAACTCAATTCAATGTCTTGATAATTAAAAATAAAATCTATTTAAAATGCATTAACGAAACAAGAATTAATTTTATGTATCTAAATATAAACCCTATATAGCTATATAATAGTATAACATCATACATAAATATAATATTATAATACCTATGTAGTTTTACAATAATCAATAGTAATTGATATTTTGTATTAGGCATAGATGACGATATATTATAAATTACACATAATATTAACACAAGATACCATATAAATTTAGTGTAGATTTTGTTAAGGAAACTAAACACCTAAATAGTTTTAAATGCCGAATAAGATAGCAACTCGTTCAACAATTTAGTTTCACTAAAATCTGAAAGGGGTATTGTTATTATAAAATTATGTAGCAATTAAAATAATAAATGCTTTCTATTTATACACGTATAGATAATTTTTATGAGATAATTACTAACCCAACAAGTGTACACAGAATTTTAAACATTTAATTTATCACCTATATGAGTAAAAATATTACAATCTTATATTACAGTTGTAATTATAACTACTTACCGTCTTCTGGTGTTGTGAGGCTGGGACTAGGTGGCGTTCCAGTAACAGGTTGTCGAAGTAATGACAAATGTAGTAATAATAATCGGCCGGAACGTCTGTTTCGTGATCTACGATCAAACTCAGTCCTGTCTAATGAACATAGTTCATAACCTGTATTAGGAAAGTCGTCTGATTTCGGAATTGGCCACAATTCTAAATGTCTGACACACCATTTCAACCATGCCGCTACGTGGTCGTTAGTCCAATCCAAAGGATCTGTACAAAAGTCATATTAATTTATAAAGTACTATCTATATATGAAATAACTAAAACCTTCTTTATATTTTGAAATAAAAATAGGCAGTAGGTACTTCTTTTATAATTTCACTAAAATTAATAAAATTACTATATATTTTGCGGAATATATTTATAAAAATAATGAATTTTAAATTCAAGATTCATTAACGTTAACTGTTAAGTTTAGATTTTAAAATTTAGCTTTTGGCACTACTGAGTTTTATTTTAAAACATGATTAAAAGTCTTTAATAATAACTAATAATACATAACATTATATGAATACTGAATATATGTTATAATAATGATGAAATATTAATAATAATTAATAAAATATTATCATCAACTGACAACTTTTGACTAAATACTTAAGAATTAATTCAATTTACTGTAATACATACTAATAGTACAACAAATCACTATTAATATAGCAATATAATTTATATCATTAATTATACATATAGTAATATAGGTTGTCAACCAGTCTGTTAGTTTGTCTTTGCTCAGAAACGTTTTTCGTAGCAATAATGATTTATCATTGAATTTAAATTTAACAAAAAATTACCGAGATTTACTCAACTACGAGGTACGTTTAATTTAAAACCTACAATACAGCTAAGTGGAGTAAACGGACACTTTGTAATATCTATTGTTTGAGTTGCATTTGCATACCGTGGATACTTTGTACGACATAAATAAACCGAAAAATATATTTTACAAGTTAAAATAAAATTTAGTTACTCAAAAATTTAGATCACGAATCGAGATCGTAATCAGTATGAGAGATGAGTTATATGACACGGTAGAACCTACACACTTTAAAGTACACTATAAACCAAAATTAAACTACTAAGCTAAATTTAAAAATTTTAAGAATTATCCAAAATATATTATGAGAACGAACAAATTGCAAAACAATGTAAAATAATAACATATTTATTGTTTTTGCGGTTGAAAAAATACCTAATGAAATAGTCCATATGTATTTAACTTTTACTCAAAAACTATCTCCAATAATGGAAATTAATTGAATATTTTTATCCAACACATATTAACTGAAAATGTTATACCTAGATTCTCTCTTCAAAATTGAAATTCCAGACACCAAACAATTAATATTTCACACAGGATAAATATTTTTAACGAATAATGGAACAGTTCATTCAATAAATTGGTTGGATCGACTAATTCAAGTTTCTAGTGTTTAGCGATCTTCGCAAATGGACGAATGTGCTAGTCACTTAAATAAAAATAATAAGAAAAAACTGAAATACACAAAATACAATTCACGAAGCCTGTACACAGCAAGAAAATAAAATAATAAAAAATACACAATTACTTGAAATAGTTTTCCATACTTATAATTTTTAAATTTATATGTTATAAGTTTATAACTTATAATAAATTGACTGTGAATTTTTTTTTTTAATTACAAAGTCGATACATAGCACGAATAATAGTGCTTATATTATCATAACTATACTACTACTATTATTATTATGATTGTTTATGTCTGTTAACTACCTGTGTTTTGTAATAATAAATTGTATGATGTGTATATATCTAGATTTGTTTCTACCTAAAATATTACAAACTATAGTTTTAATTTCTTTCTTGGTGAATGACAAACGTACAGTGTCCTATAATCGCAAAGTAGTTACATATTTCAGGATAGTCGAATTGCATTTATTACCTACAAAAAATGATCGAATTGCACTTGGATTGAAAAAGAGTAATGGTCGAACTGCACTCGGGTAAATATTAGGTAGTGGTTGAATTGCACTCGTTCAAAAAAGAGTTAAAATGGAAAAAACGTAAAAACTTTTTACGAGTCGAACATATAGCATTATATATTAGTTCGTTAATGCCATTTAGATAACACAGATAATTATTGTCACCAAAAATCGACAAAAAATCTAACCTAACAACTGGATAATAAATATTTATTAATAATTATATAAGATTAATTCTTATATTTTATACCGTGTACTATTTAGACCTATATGATGTAAACTACAATTAGTACACACTTTTACGTCGCTGTGTAAAGAAGAACAATTAAAAAAGTGAATGAGGCCGTGACTTAATTGTGTATCAAAGTTATACATTTTACAATAAAAAAATGTAAATATTGATGTTAAATAGCGTTGTACCCATCGTGTTTGTCTTTCAAAACTATATCTAGATGAATGTTCTACAGTTATTTTCGGTGTGTTAATACATAACCATGAAGAACCGCTTAATTTGCATTGAAAAATGATTTACCCCTTTCAAATGAATGATAATTTTATTGAAATACTTTTTTTGAGCTCAAGTGCAGTTTGACCACTACCTGTTTTTTTACCCAAGTGCAATTCGACTAAAATAAGTTCAATTCGTGACCATACCCACATATTTCCATCTTTTATTTAATAGTTAAAATATTTTGTAAGAATTTAGTAAATGTTATAATTATTATAGGTAAATTTAAGCTCAACACGGTAATAAATATGGGTGTTGACCAGTTGCCCTCAACGGGGATTTTGGCATTTTAATAATATACCAGTTGCCCCCCATATTTTATTATATACAAATCCGTTAAATAGGAAAAGTAAATATGTAAATAATAATCATAGTATATAAAAATTATATTAATAATAATAGCACACCTGATAAAAAGACAGAATTTTACCAAAATGCATAATTGTAGACTTATCTAAGTAGATAGACGATAGACATGTGTGTGTATATGTACTGGACACTATATTATGTCATATGATGTGTGATGTGTGTTATTATCATATTTTATTATATCTTTATTAGTAGTGTTATGGTTGTTAGAAATGATTATATGATACGATGCAGGGCCCCCACAAATATTATTATTATTTACATATTTACCTCCCCTATTTTATGTATTGATATTATATACCTATTATAACAATGTATATAATACCTATGTGAGAATAACTGGCGCATTTTGCTTTAGGTAGTTGGGGGGGAATTGGTATAAAAACGATATTTTTGAGGATAACTGGTACACGCCCATAAATATAATTCAGGCCCGATTCGTCAACTACTCGTTTCACTGATGAGAAAACTAGTCCCCGGTAAAAATAGAAAAAGTTCCAATTCGTCAACCAATTGTGGTTTCACAAAATACAAAAATAATTTTATTTAACAAGCAAACTTCGAACTTGACCTCTTAGCACAAAACTGCAATTGACCACAAAAGATGAAGACTAAATATAGTTAAGTCGCAATAACTCAAAGTCGAAGGGAAATAAAAATTTACTTCGAGGTATATATTATTCGAGTTATTTAACTCGAGTTTATATTAATTTTTATATAATTTATATTTCTAGGGGAAAAAATATATCGTTAGGTTAGGAGTTATCGCGACTCGACTGAATAGAAAATTAAAAGAAATATTATCATTTTCAAAAGAAAGGTTCAGATGAAACTTTTCTAATTATAATTTTAGGCAACAAAATGGTACGATTTGTATTTTGGAGTACTTGGACACAATAATGTTCCATTTTCATAAAAAAAAAAACAGAATCTCATAAGATTAGGTATTTTTATATCAACTTGAACAATGTTCATGATTTATAAAAATAATAATTTAAAATTTAAAAAAAAATTATATTTTCATACCGATACGTCACGATAAATATAGCAGTTAATAAAATGGTCAATAGGTAAATACTCAACTGTAATCTCGGCCCTAGTAATTTTATCCGATAAAATTACGCTAGTAAAAACCACTATAAAATATAGATTATAATATTTGTATATTATATTATTATAGATTTAATATGTCGAAGGCTTCATAAAATACGTGTACCTATAAAGTAAAAAGATTAAGAAAACACATTTAAAAATATAAATTAATTAATACTTTAAATAAAATAAACAGGGCCAACTATTTAAAAGTAAATTTTTTTATAAATTTATAATTATATAACTATTATTTTGAGATAAAAATCTAATTATCTAATAATTTACGAGAACTATTTAATGAAATAAAAAAAAAACACACACACACACAATTTTCGAAACACAATGGATATAGTCTCTTTATGCGGTATCTTCTCTTTTAAATTCTGGATAATTAAAAAAAAAAATTAATCAATTTGGAACCAACATACTCGTATATTATAGAATATTGTATTTTTGAATGTGGTATTTAAATAATGAACCCGTATACATATCAAATTGTATCTATGAGCTTTGGATAAAGTTTATACGTAATTAATAGACTTGCGCTAGGTACCATATTTTTATAGTCAACAAAATCATTTGGTATTTTTTTAATTGGTAGATATACCAAATAAAGGAAAAATATCTTTTCTTATTCTGTGGGAAGAGCTAATTTTAAATGATTTTATGTCTTTTTATAGAATATATATACATGCTAATAATCGGTAAAAAAACCGACAAAACTATAATTTTAAAGATTAAAGGTATACAAGAACAACAGTTGTAAATTTATAATTAATTTGAGCATTGTAAATTAAATTTCAATTTTGATTATAATTTTATCGTTTTTAATATTTTCATTTTTTACGTTATATATAATATGTAAACTTACATATTATTATTTATTTTCAATAATATTAGATTTATCATCTATGAATTATGAAATGCGTGATTATTTCGTAATTATTTGTAAATCAAACCACTAAAGGCTATAATAATATTATAATAATATATAATATTTAGGCTCCGATTAAATAACTGCTGTCGCATGGCTTTAATCTATACTTCTATATATAATATATGTTTCCAAAATTAAGCAGACCTAACTTATATACGTATACACGTATTATTACAATATTATTTATTGAGTATTTGGTATTATAAAAGTTTAATTTAAGACTTTGGATGAATGTGTTAAAATTATGGCTATAAACTACTAATTATTAATTACTAGATACCTTCATATATTTTGTTTGAAATGTTAAGCATCAATTACATTTTAATCTCAATTTCTTGCTTGATTCATTACCGTAATTTTTTTCGGAAAAAATATGGAATTTATTAAATCTAACAAAGGTGGGTACACAATTTTTTGGAGTGGACATTTATGTACCTATAATAAAGTATCAAGAACATATAAGCAATTAACGTGGAAATGTACAAATAATGTCACAGAATAATGTATACAATAAACATATAAATCCGAATGTAACGTGTTAAACTTACCGTTTGGCAATACAACAGCAGCAGTGATGGAGTTTCGATCTTCGGACGCTATGGCTTCGCGATCGATATCGGACATCACGTGCATAAGTAGCTGACGACGTTAGCCGCACACATGTCAGCAGCGGTTCACCATGAAAGTAAATACGGCGGGAATAGAAAACAACTGCCGAAATCGCAACGCGTTCGTGAACATCAGTCCACCACGTTCACCAGAAATATTATTATATATTATTATTGCCGTTAAAAGGAAAATAGAAACTCGCAAGAGGACTTCGGATGACGTTGGATAAATTATCATATCTATACCATATGATATATTATTTATATCTATAGAATGCCCATCGTGGTTCATGAATCCGCGTCGACGATTTAATTATTTCGTGCCGGTACGATTGTAGTATACTAGTGTCTATGGTATGACCAGTATTTCTTCTATACAGCATACTAAAACTATTGACGCGAATACAACGATGGATTGACGAAAACTGAATCATGGGCTTTTTTACACGTATCGTGGTGGTGTAGTACGTGCAGGTGTATTATAGCGTCTTCGTAGATCCGAAACGTTGTGTAGATGACGCATCCCGATTCCGAGACATCGACCACTGACTAACCCTAGACGACCGTGGTATATAGACGTGAAGCGACCATGTGATCAAGTTGATCGACCACACTTATACAACCTGCATATTATATATAGGTTCGCCAGCTTTATTACATAAAATATACACCTTATCTCGTCAGTTTTTTTTCTATAATTGGATATATAATATATATGTACAAATATAGCAAATTCGTACAAATGTGCTATCATTTTATTATTTAATAAATATTAAATAATGTGTACTTAATATTGTAATCGTTGAGAATAATGAATACATCTGGTTTTCGTCGAGAAATGACCAGAGCTGATGGTAATATTTTTGTTTTGAATTTATTAATGAGAATTTCAACAAAATAATTATTTTCTCTCTCTCAAATCCACACACAACAAGGACTAAATGCATTCACGAAAAATCGTATTTTACAATTTTTGAATAATCTTAGAGTAAAATCATCTAAAAAAAAATTATAGAGAATAATATTTATGAAAATTTGAAACATTGGTTTTATATTTTATTATTATTTGATTAAAAAAAAAAAATCATTTAAATAAATATTAAATTGTTTTGAGACAATATTTATACAAATGAATATATCAAACTCTACAAAATATTATTCTCTATAACTTTATAATTTTTAAAATGAGTGATTTTACGCTAAGATCGGGTACTCAAAAACATAAATAAAATAATTTTGTTTATACTTTTTAAATCGTGTACTAATGACATCAAAGAGAACCGGTTGTGGGTTTAAATTATTTATAACTTACTATTTTACTAATATAGATGATAAATTTATGTGTTCTTAATCAAAACTTATCATTGGAACTCTTTGAATCGATTATTTTTAATATTACCATATTAATAAAAAAATTTGATTAAGTTTTTTTTTGTAAAAACAAAATATACAAATACAAATGTACAATCACACTAGACCCCTTGATTTTTGAAGGAACAAATTAAAACAAATCGACTTTAACGATTACTTCTTATTTATTATATACACCAGCGGATATTTATATACACCGTGAAAGATTCATCGAGATGAATGAAATTTACAATACGTCATTGCGATATTAGAATAATATTCTTTGCCTTGTTCCAACATGCTCATATACACCGGAGTCCGGACAGACCCGTCACTCGTGCGTCATAGACATTCACGGTCATTATACGTCATCTACCTAACACGGTCACTATAATACTATATAGTATGTTCACTGTTCATTCATAAAAAATATAAAATAATAATACATTCTATTCCACACTGCCACATATCACTAGTTAATACATTATACTATTTATTAGTATATGTTATTATTATAATTTATTGTAAATATATTGCAGCCATCATATAGCTGAATGCTTGAATGTATGCATCCTGGTAACCGGTAAAAAATGACATGCGTCCTATAATATTACCGTAAGTGTCTGTAACTAATGCATGAATACTGTATAAATATTATGAATTTAAACATTAAAACACACACATAATTATATATTAAAAATAATATTACATACTTTATACATAGATATTAATTAATATTATATATTGTGTTCAGTGTTCAGTGATAAAGGTATTTAACATAAAATGTTTCGAACACATAGGATTGAACTTGGTTTATAGTTTTTTATTGCTTAAAGGACTTACACTAATTTTCGAAAAAATTTAAATTGTTAATCTTTTGTTTTTATGGCATGTGCAGCAATTCATTTTTTTTTTTTAATTACGTCCACGCAGGTTAGGTTACAATACTATTTATAAAATTAAAATTAAAACTAAAATTATAATATTATTAATTTTAATACCTTAATAAGGCTTGAAAATACAATTTAAAATTCATCATACAAATCTTTTTTAATATGGTTTAATTTAAATGGGATTTTTTATGATCAATTCAAATGTACATTTAATAACGATTTAACCAAAAATAATTTATTTATTTTTTTATTATTCAAAAACATAATAATAGATACCTGAAACGTTCCACTATTATTTAATTTATCATTGCACACAATGAAATTTTCGATAATTTTTTATAAAAATTATTTGACAACCCCAAGCTGATATACTCGTATACTATATTGTTGCTTGATTTTCTCTACTGCTGCAGCACATATGCGTCATATAATATTAAGCTGATATACCTAAACAGAAATTATTTTATATGGGTCACTAATCGAGAGATATGACTCAAATTCGAATCCAGTGGTGGTAGGCAAAGGAATAATTCACATCCGGTTACATATCCTTGTTACAGCCACAAGCGTTTTATAGTTTTTTAGTTCTCACTATAGAAGTATAATATAAAAAACGATAACCAAAGTAAAACATGGGTAGTTGAAAGATTTTAATTTATAAAACCGGCGCTTTGCAGTCAGGCAAGTGACTAACGTCCGAGGAATCCGGAGTTTATAAATATATATATATATATATATAATATCTCACCATCTATTCAGTATAATATTATATTAATATGTAATCTAGTATAAAGTCATAACAATCACATAGGTTATAGGTACTTAGACGTAATATATTTTCATAATATATTAGACGATTCTAACCAAACGCAGTTATTTGATATCGAATCAACTAACTTGCGATTTGCAATACATAAATGTCATAAATAAATATATAGGTACATATATTGATTATTTTATTTAATTTAATTTGCCTGCAGTGTAATAAATTATAATAAGCTTCTAATTATCTCTGCAGTTTCCGACACGTGTGTTCATTAATATTAAAATTAATAATCCCGACTAGTTAAAATCCCGACAAATTAAAATTTAAAATTCCGACATGAATGTCGGGATTTTGACCCAGACCCATTAGGCATTAATAAGAGGGGATTTGATACCGACCGTAGTTTTTGTCTAACACACGTGGAACATAGAAATTTAGACGTGTTTTTTGCCAAACGTACTGATTGATCGTGAAGTGATAATAAATCTGAAAACAGATTCAAATTTTGTTAAGTTTACTATGATATCGACTTTTCTACATTTTTGGTTTATCACCTTAATGCTAAATCCATAAAAAGTTATTTTAAAAATTGTTAAAAATTCAATTTTTGAAGAAGTTATAATAATAAAAAAAAAAAAACTCTGGGAAAGTTGATCTCAAGAAAACTTTACAAAAAATTTAAAACTGTTTTCAGATTTCTTATTGCTTCACTAGATCAATCGGTACGTTTGGCAAAAAACACGCTTAATTTCTATATTTCACGTGTTAGACAAAGACAGAAACGATCGGTATCGAATCCCCTTAATCACTAATACGGTTATATTTGTACGCACAAATAATAATAATAATATTTATTTTGCAAATATAGGTGCATAATACATATACAAATTTGGACAAATAAACAATATGCAACACTCCCTATAAGCATAGCTTGTATTGGGAGATTAGAGCTTATAGTATATAAGTTAGGTATACACGTTATTATGTTACAGTAAGTTAAAAACAATATAATATTAGTAAAAATAATCTGTTCTGTGGTCATTTTTTGATTTTTTAGTGAAAAACGAATAATGACTGCCATTTTCTTTTATCTTTGTCAGTAAATATTCAGTATAATTTATTGTCTATAGTTTATACCTTTAATAAATGCACAGACAAGTGTTATAAAAACACAGTAAAAATATGAAATAACTAAGGTATCAAGTATATGAGTCAATGTTATATTTTTTAAATGAAAAATGAATCAATTCAATCAACAATTTTATTTAGTCATATTCTTCAGTTTATTTATTTATCAACCAATCAATCATAAACTTTTTAAGCTTATAAAAAATAAATGTATAATATCCTGTAATAGTTACTAAATTATTTTTAACATTTACATTAGAAATATGAATACCTATTACCAATGTACAATGTACCTAATCTGTAAATATGCATTTGCAATAAACACATTAAGTGCATAATATATTATGTATTTATGAATGAAACTATGAATAAATGCAGTTGATATAAATACAAAAGAAAAGTTGTAAGTAATTATCCAGTAATAAGACTTTTGATGTGATTTTTTTTCTTGTTACTAAAATTTGATTAAATTTCAAATAATTATGGAAGGATAAAATTAAATTTAAATGTTATTTGTTAATCCCTATTTTATTAAAAAAAAAAAAAATGTTACCTTCTAAAGTTCTAACCAATAGAGCAGTAGACAATAAAAGTATATAAGACAAAGCTAATGAGATGTCATCGAAGCTATACTTAAGTTCACAAAGAAATTAATTTAAGTACTGGCCTAATATTATTCCTTTTCCATTTTTTATTATTTATTAGGTAATCAATCGGACACATTGATTACCCAATGTCCGAACATTAAACTCATACAATACTATGAGTTTTGATCACGCACATCATACCTACAATATGTAACGCTATGCCGCATGCCCGCATAGTGCCATTGTTATCATGTAAATATTGCATGTCAACAATTTATATCACAGATTAAATTCTTTATATTTATTTTGTGATTACATATTTTAGTGGCTACTTGAATGAGTTCAATGTTATCAAAAATTCAAAAATACGCTACAATCATCGAGATAATTATTATACTCTTTAGCTTGATGTGAACAATAAGCCTACAAAAGGCAACATAAGGTCGTACAAGGTGAGACGCCTGGTGGTTAAAAAACATGTTTTTGAGACGAGTAAATGTAAACGAATTTTATACTACTTACTTATCTTGTATACTATTGTGAATAAAATGTTAATAATGTAGCAGTATTAATTAGTTTAATAATTAATATCCATATTCATAATCTGATTAAGTGATTATTGTTCAAAAGCTGTGTAGTGCGTATATGGTCGATCGTGATTCGGAGGAATTAGACTATAAATTTAGTATAATATATTCACTATATTATCTAGGTAAATTAAGTGATTTTATAAAACCGTGATCAGTAACGTGATTAAATCTTATTAAAATGCAGATTACTAAGTTATTATTTTATACTTTATTTTTTTTCATCGTCACAGCCAATGATATGAATAAATTTGTATACTTTGCGTACGGAAGCAATTTGCTTGCAGAACGGATTCATATTCAAAATCCAACCGCTGTAAGAATCGGAGCTGGCAAACTAAATGTATGTTGACTGTTTTGAAAATAAGTTTAATATAGTTTTTAGTTAATAAGATATTTTTGTTGTAGGGGTATCGTTTAGATTTTAACGAATTTTCAAGTTTTTGGGAAGGATGTCCATCAACAGTGGTTCCAGATCCTAACGAATATGTCTGGGGTGCTTTGTGGCAACTGAATACTAGTGATTTAAACAATTTAGATCAACAGGAAGGTGTCGGGATAAAAATGTATTTACCATTTGAGATAAACATTGTAACTCCAAATGGCGATAATGTATTAAGTCGCTGTTACAAGCTAGTCAATCAGCCCCTTGTTAAACAAATACCATTGCCACTTGACAGAAGACCATCTAAAGCATATCTTGAAACTATATTACTTGGAGCAAAAGAAACTGGTTTACCATTAGACTATTTACAATTTCTTAATGAAATACTTGACAATGGTAAAAATGGACCAAAAATGCCATGGTTAAAACGTGAACCACTAAAAAATACTGATTTGTAATTAAATTCTTGTCTTATTTAAAACATGTTATAAATTAAGTTGCGATAATTTTTTTATAAAGAACAAATCTAAAAGTGTACAAAATAGAATAATCTATAATATTATTCAATGCTATAAAGAAAAAAAATCTGTAAGCAGCGTAAGTTCTAAGGGTATTAATTATAATAACTAATTAGTTTATATGTAGACATATTGATGTTTTTGGTGATTTTATACTAAATATAGTTTAAGTAGATTAAGCAAAGATTAGTTAAATTTAACCTAAGTAATTTATTTACCTACAACTAAATATTATAACTTATTATTTACTTCATTTTAATGTGACTAAAAATGATTGGTCAGTTCAACTGTAAATTCCCCTTTTTTGATTGACAAAAATTTTCCAAACTATTTTCCTCTTGACCTCTCTTGTAAATACTCATATCATATGCCAGAGCACATAGCAATTTTTTTAGAAAAATGCATCTATGAGGTAAGTATGTAGTTTTATCAATCATAAAACTAAAGAATTAATATAAAAAAAAAATGTATCAAATTTTATCCTTAAAACCAAGTGAATTTTTTTATTCATTCATTAAAAATTCCAACATTCAATAGAGTCAATTATTTAATTCAACTATAAGACTATTTCCTAGCGGATTTCCTAAGATATGTTATATACAAATTTGATTGCACAAAGCAGACATAAATATGAATTAATTTTCAAAATTCTTTACATTGCATATTGATACCATAAGAATAACATTGTAACAAATCTTAAAATTATTTTTATTATATCATAGTGATATCTTATTTCACCAATTTATCTTTTAGTATTAACTAATAAATTGTTGAGTAAGAACTTTACTTTATTCCTATAACAAACATTTAAAACAATTTGGTTTATTAAATATAATTTTATATTTATGATGTACATGGACTATGGAATATCTATAATTAGTTAATGTAATATTATTATGTATTATGATTTTTATAACTAAATATTACTGATAATAATTTTGTAATTGGTGGATCTATTTATCCTTTGCAGCAGATTTTCGGTCAGTCTTAATGAAAACATATGTATCATTGTCCTCGTATGATTGGAATCCAATATCAATAATATTCCAAGATGATGTATACTCTTTTATAATTTCTTGAGACATAGCTAATTTGATAGCTGCTTCTTTAGTAAGTAATGCCATTTCTCTTTTGGGCATTGGCAATACACATTTAACAGCATTGTTAACCTGAAAAAAAATTATGATATATAAATAGTACCTATATTGCCATGCTACCAAACAACTACATTGTTTGATATTAATAATTATAACAAAAATTTAAAATAAGTCAATAGGTACTTCATTGTTAAGTAAAAAAGGTTTTTATACAAATTTGTTTAAATTTTACTTATGATGAAGAAAAAAAACGGAAATGCTATTTACAAAATTGATTCCTGTCACAAAAAAATTATATGCCAAACAAATGATATATGCAACAAACCTAGTTACCATACCGTCTGCTATAGACGTATTGTGGATAGAAATCTTCTAACACATAGTGATTACCTAAAGATGCTCTCTACACCAAGGGGATTTAAATGGGCTAATATGCCATCATACTATAATAAAAGATACAATTCATATAGATTTCGTAAGCGTGGAAATGAAAAATATAACGTCAATAGTCAACAAAAAATAGTAAGTATTATTGAAATACAATCATAACATCATACTACCTATGTAATTATATATTTCAATATTTGTATAACCTTAATACATACTTTAAAGAGTTATGAAAAAAGATGTACTGTACTAAATAAAACCATGAATAATCAAAGGAAAATTAATGATAATTTAAATTTAAATAATAATAATAATAAATCCAAAAAAATACAAAATCAACAAAAAATGTTTTCCCAAAGTAAGAGTTATTTCTTTATTTAGTTAAAAACTAGCATTTTAATTTAAACATAGAAAAATTAATTAAACTATGTTATCAATATTTGTAGAGTATAAATGAGTTATTTTTAGAAGAAAATAATACCATGTAAAATAATGAAAATAAAAAATATAATTAATAGGTATCAATAAATATGGAATGGGAGAAGACTTAAAAAATAAAAATAACTTATTAATTCATAAAGATCAAGATAGTTCAAGCGAAAAATTAGGAAAAATAAAAGATCTACAAGAAACAGATTTGTTTTTGAAAAAAAAAAAAAAATTATGGTTACAAGCTGAAAAAAAACGTAAAAAAAGAGAGGAAGAAGAAAATAAGTTTAAATTATCTATACAGGCTAAACAAAAAAAAAAAGAAGAACAAAAGAAAATTATGGAAGAAAAAATAAAAATGAAGTCAAAACGCAACCAAATGTTGGAAGAACAAAGAAAACAAAAAATTCAAAATGAAAAGGATGAAATGGCTAAAGCGCAGGTAATAGCAAAAAAAAAAAAATTAGAAGAAAATGAAATACTATCAAAAGAAGCTGAAAGGTTACGCAGACTTGAAGCCCTTAAACAAGAAGCAAAAAGGATTGAAGAAGAAGAGGAAGCGTGGAGAAAAAAAATAAACCATGAATTTGCTCTAAAGATGGGTTATACAATGAATTTAAATATTGTTAACAAAAAAAACGAACATTCTATGTGTAATAAATATAATGGTAAAAAAAGATTAACTCGATATACTGACAAACTACTTAAAGAAATAAAACAAAACAATCAAGTTTTTGATTCAGGAAATTTAATGAAAGAAATCATAAAGAGAGAATTGAACAATGCTGAAAAAAAAAAGGTTAAAAATTAATTTTTTACTCGAAGTTTACATTATTATTAAATTTTTATTTTTAGATAAAACATAAAAGCGGGCTACAAGTATGTAAACCGTGTTATAAAAAAAAAAATAATGTGATAATGATAAAAACTGAAGAAAAAAATGATCTATCACAAGAAATAGTGTTTAAAAAATATTATACATGCAATAACATTATTGATTCTAAAAATAATAGAGTAAATCAATTGACAGAGGTCAAATCAAACGAACATTGTATACTAAAGAAACCTAAGAATACGTTAAAATGTAAAATACCCGATGTACATTGCTATAGTAATACTTCATTTAACACACTTGTGTGCGATTGGAAGAATGAAGTGGTTAATATGATAACAAATATGCAAAGTCGTCAATATAACTGTACCAAATGAAAAAACACATAACATCCAGAAATATTAAGATTCAAATTTTAATGAACTATACACGGTGATTGTTTTATCATAAAATACTCATTATTTCAAAAAGTATTCATGTTTTTGAAAACATTTTTTTACATAGTTTCAAGTTGTTAAAAAAACTACGTTTTTATTAAAAAATTATATTTTTAAATATTTTTTATCCTTATATTTTTTTAAGTTTTTTACTTTTTTGAATGACAACATAAAGTTTTAATTTCATATTCCACAGCAGAATAATTTTCTGAGTATTTTGATACATAAAAATTGAATTTAGAGCGAGTAATTTATGAGTTATACGTATTTAAAGTTTAGACTAGTGAAGTTGCGGAGTGAAGTGGTACGGGGTTACCCCACAAAACGTTTGTCCACTAATCCACTTGTCTAAAGTTTCAATACGTATAACTCATAAACTACTTGCCCTAAATTCGATTTTTATGCATTAAAATACTTAGAAAATTATTCTACTGTCAAATATGAAATTAAAATTCTATTTTGTCATTCAAAAAAGTAAAAAACTTAAAAAAATATAATTTTTTAATAAAAACGTAGTCTTTTTAACAACTTGAAACTATGTAAAAAAATGTTTTCAAAAACATGAATACTTTTTGAAATAATGAGTATTTTATGATAAAAGAATCACCCTGTAGATTTAATTCAATATTTTTACAGAGAAATTTTTATTTTCATTCAATGTATACTTATAATAATTTTCTTTACATTTTTGAATACTTACCACACAATATAAATTTAAAATATAATCGCTATCCACTTGAGGCCATTTTTGATTAATTACATCATTTTCCCAATTAATTTGTTCCCATTTATGATTTATGCGACCTGGTGCAGATACAAATCCACTCCATAATGCAGATGCAAAGTGTGGAGCCATCGGAGTTAACATTATTATTTGAACAGCCAGTAATCTTTCATATTCTGCACTATACTTTATCAATTCTTTAGGAGACTTCTGTAAAAATATTAATACATTTTAATATATAAAAATAAATATATATTTGAATAGTTTATTAAAATATGTATATACTCTTAAAATATTTGTCAATCCTTGTAGTTTTGAAATGGCCACACTTAATTGATATGATTTTCTGAAGTTAATTGAAGTTTTTTTGACATGATAATTACGTGCATCATGTAATTTAATTTCTTCCTTTTGGAATATAGACGAGTGAATTGTATGTCTTTGGATATCATCATTATTTCTAAGAGCTCGAAATTCTCTTATAGTTAACCATAATCTATGTTGCCAATTTAAAATTCCAGGAAATGCTAATAGTTTAAAATATATATTAAATATGTATTAATAATATTGTACTGCTATATTACTTATAACTCACTATCGGAATTCCAATTTCTATTAGATGTAGGAGCAACACTAGACAATACCAATAATCGCATGGTATCTACTCCATAGTTACTTATTGTATTCTTTGGTTCAACACCATTGTGTTTAGATTTACTCATTTTCTCCCATGTTACAATAACTGGGTAGTCCCCATCTTTAGTGAAATATGTTTTACCTTTTTTAATTACTTCATCTTCTTTTAAATATGTACCATTAATTTTATTTTTAAAACTTTGACCCATCACCATGCCTTGGACCAATAGTTTTTTAAATGGTTCTAAACTAGGAGATAATCCAATGGAATGTAAAAAGTGGTTAAAGAACCTCGCATAATATAAATGCAAAACAGCTAAAAAAAAAAAAAATATTTAAACTATTATCATAAACACTGTGAAGAGTAAATTTACCATGTTCTTTTCCACCAACATATATATCAACAGGCATCATTTTGTTGATCAAAGTCTTATCAAACGGTTGAGAACAGTTTTTAGGATCCAAATATCTCATGTAATACCAACTGGAATCCACAAATGTGTCCATAGTATTGGTTTCTCTCCTTGCCTCTTTACCACATCTAGAACACTACAATATTAATGTTATGTTTGTATTTCAAAAAACTGTTAAATTACAACTTACTTTGGACAAGTAGTCTTGATCCATTCTTCAACTAACTCTAACGATTTAAATTTTTTGTCACCTTGTACATCAAGCATTGGCAATTTTACTGGCAATTGATCTTTAGGTACAGCTTGAGCTCCACAATCGGTACAATGAATAATTGGTACAGGAGTACCCCAATATCTTTGTCTAGATATTAGCCAATCTTGTAATTTAGAGCTTACTTGATAACCACCAACATTTAATTCTTTTGCTTTTTCACAAATTGTTTCTCTAGATAAATATGAACTTTGGTTTACAGAATAAGAAATATTATGCTCCTTAGCTAATTCTTTATCAATAGAATTTACATATGGCACAGCTAAACGTGATTCTTGCCCATCTGGATATTCAACACGATCAGTAACTAAAACCGGTAATATACTACCAGTAATTGAATTCTTGATGTATACATTTTTATGATTCAGAACATAATATTTGTGTACAAAAGAATCAGGCTTAACACAAATAAATGAAGCTAACGGTACATGTTCTGGGTGTTGTGTCCAAACATTAAGAATTGTTCTGCATACATCATCAGCATATAGTTGAAAATCAAATTGATATCCATCACATTCTCCAATCCAATGTTTTTGTAGGTTAATAATATCCCTCCAATCTATTAAAGATGGATCATTTAGTCCTTCAAACAGAGCTCTATTGACAATGATTTTAAAATTATTAATTAAACTAACAATAACAGTTATTCAATTAAATATCAATATAATATTATATTATATCGATATATAATTGAATATAAAAAAAAGTTTTAAAATTAAAGTCAGCAATTTAATCTGTTTTATTATTTTTCAGAGAAATTGAAAGGAGAAAAAAACTAGACTAAAACAATATTGGTTATTAAAATAAACAAACTTTAAGTTGTTTGTTTTATTACTTGGAAAATTGTGTCGTTCTTATAAACCATTGTTTCAATACTTTTTTCTTAACAATTGCACCAGATCGCCAAGAACGTCCATTTTCATCTACTTGTTCATTAGCTAACACTGTTTCATCTACAGGATCCCAATTAACTTCAGCCTGATTTACAACAAAAGTAAATTATTAGTCAGAGCTAGTAAAAATTATACACAATAGTAACACATCTAACCTCCTTAGAATAAACAAGTCCAGATTGAAACATTTTTAAAAAAAACCATTGGGTCCATTTATAATAAGATGGATCACAAGTTGTTATTTCATTGGACCAATCAAAACTGCATCCAAGCTCTTGAAGCTGTTTTTTCATGTGATCAATATTTGAATTAGTCCATTTATCAGCAGGTAATCCATGCAGTATAGCTGCATTCTCAGCAGGTAGCCCAAATGCATCCCATCCCATAGGTTGAAATACCTATTTTAAAAAATTATTAAAAATATAGAGTTGACCTTATCTAATATGAATAATAATCACAAATAAATTTACATTTTGTCCATTCATTCGATGAAACCTAGCAATCGAATCTGCAATTACATATACTCGAACATGACCCATATGTAAGTGACCAGACGGATAAGGAAACATTGACAACACATAGAATTTTTTATCGATGTTATTTTTATCAAAACTACCTTTACATAGTTTATCTTTCCAGTATTTCTCAATTTTTAGTTTTAAATCTATTGTCAACTCTTCATTCTATAAATAAATTGTGATGCGTTTAAACATATTAAATTACAGAATAAATTATTTATTATTGATAGGTATAACTACTCACCCAAATATCATTACTAAGAGATCTACAGTTTGGAGTATATTTTCTATAAAGTCTAAGGTTATTTAGTTTACAAAATATTTCTTTGATAATCATTACAGATAATTAAAAATATATTCAACAATAGAAAGTTATAAACATTTAAAATGCAGTCCTTCTTTAATCCTTACTTAATAAATAATTTACTAGAGTAATATAGAGTATACTATATTATAGTAGTAAATTACTATATCATGGTATGAAATTTATTGGACGCATGTTACAGTGATTACATTATCAGCTATAACCGATATATCTTTATGATAAACACGATTTAATCATTTTATTATTTTAAATTTTAATAAAATTTATTCTGTGATAATAGCAAAGCGGATCTATATAGGTATATACTTATACTATATGTCCTATTACCTAAGTATCACGAACTACTACGTGTAGTAGTTCGTGCTAGGTATGTATAGTATAATCATTATATAGTTAAATGGAATCTACAAGAGCTTCTTTCTTTCCTTGTTTCAAATGTTCCTCTATTCCAAACACCCACGATTATCTACAATGAACATAAATCGTGTTAGCTAAAAATCAAAAACTATTAAAATTTGTTATTTTATCAATGTTTATTTAATAATTAATAAATTACAAAAAAAATTGTATAATGTAAAATTTTGTTCTATTTACTATAAATACTCATAAGTATTTTAAAATTATAAATTCATGCTACAAATTTTCATTTTATTATTTAATTCATCATATTTCGAGTATGTTAATTTCCTTAATTTCCCATAAATTATTTAACAGTAATCATTAATTACTATAAGTTTATGGCCGATTTCTTTACTCTTTAATAAATATGTAAATAAATAATAAACAATACTATTATTATTATATAACAAAAAAAAATACCGCTAGATCGCACTAGTCAATCTCAATTTACATGATAGATAACTGATTTTATACCAGAAAAAAATGGGTATACCACAGTAATAGGAAAAGTATAATGTATAAATGTATAATACTATAAAAAGTAGATGTAATGTATTTGTGCAATGTGTATACAGTATACATTATAGATTATAGATGATTCTTATATAGCATATACCGTGCACAAGTTAAATCCCTACGAACTAGGTATGATTTATAATAATTATTAATATAGTCCTAAAATTGTGTGTAGGTAGTACGACACATTTTGTGTAGTACGAAATATTTAAAAGTGTGTTATTCAAATTAAATCTTTATGATATTATATTTAATTTATTTAATTTTATAGTTTCACATTTTAATGTTTTTTAGTCAAACTAAATTTTTATAATTATCTAACTAGTATATTCTACACAGTCACACAGACACACTGTAATAATACGTAGTAAATATAATGTTTAAATTATTTGACTCTAAACCTCATTCTGCAGATGTAGAATGATTAACAACATTATGAAAACCTCAAGAAAAAAATCTTTATCACCAGAAACCATTAAAAATTCTATTTATATTTGATTTAATATGGTTACAGCCCGGGGGCTCAGGCACCCATTGAAATTATTATGGGGTATTGAGTACCCATTAGATTAAAATATTGGATTTTACGGGGACATAATATTGACCAGGGGCTAAGCTCCATCCCCCAAATTGTACATTTATGCCTATGATACCAAGGCACCCATTAAGTTTTAACACTTGGCGTCTATGGAGTATGGTTACAGTCAATAATTTCAATCCACAACCAGCTGTATTAATATGGTTAAATAAAAAAAATAGACATAGGTACCAAAAAACATACCTACTAAAACTAAGGCCATACAACAAGAATACTATGAAGGTGTTTTTCCCGAAGTTAAACGTCAAAGAAACCATAATTTATTAGAAATTAATACTCGTATAATGTTCTAATAAAGTTAATATTTAAAAATATTTGTTTTTAAAAGTTCCTTTATTTTGGTAAAATTTACTACACTATTTTAAGGCCATTGCTTTAAAACTAAAAGGTTAAAATATAATATATAATACAATATGTTAATTAATAAAATATTTAAGTAAATAAAATCAATTTTTTTTTGAGTAAATTAATAATGATTTAATTTTGCTCACAGTAATGAAATTATATATTTATATAATAGATATTGTTATTTATAATTTATATTAAGACTTATTGGTTGAAGAAGGAAGTCCATAAGAATTAGTGCTAGTTTTTTGAACATTGATTTTTTATTTAGATTTAACCAATTTGAGACTATGTGTGTAGTACGAAAATTTGAATATATTTTATATCATTTCAATTTTGAATAACAACGCAAAAGCTATGATATTCATTCATTCATATTATAGAGAAACAATATCGTTGTTGATCGACAATGATCATTAAAACCATATAAACCATATTAAATCCAATTTCCATATGTTTCCATATGAATATAGGTACAATACTAGGTATTTATTATTATAAATTAGTTATAGGTATTGTAATGTATGAAAAAAAAATATAAAATGTAAGAAATTAGATGAATTTTACGTGTTTTAAATTTCCATTAAAGCTTAATACTTTTTAAAATATTAAATGTTAAATATTAATTACGAAGGAAATATTTTCTGGGCGCCGATAGTTTATAGTTCCCGAGAAAAAGTACTATCATAATTCATAATTCAGTACAGTAGTTCAAAAATTATTTATTTAAAGTTGTTAACATTTTTCTACAATTTGTTAATAAAAATTAATGAATTACTTAAAAAATATTTTAAATATTATGTTATAATATGTAATGAATAATGATTACCAATATTTCATCAGAGTTGCACATTTGTTATATTGACTGCATAATTGTATATTTCGTAGCTAATAATTATTGAAAATATATTCTATTAGGCACTTATACCTAAAATTACTTTGACTCAATAAAAAACGTATTAATTAAAGCTACAAGTTATAGATATCAATGAATCAAAACGGGTTCGGTGCATAGCTCATACTTACATTTTCATAGCACATACCACATATGCAACACACTAACACGTTTACACATTTAATTTACATATTATGTTGGAATCATATACTTAATGTAAACTCATTAAGAAATTATGATTAATACTTATAAAGAGTCTTTATAATATTATCAATTATAATACAATAAAGTCGTAGTCACAAATACTTAACATTTTGATTGTAAATTAATGTTGCATTACTTCTTATTGAATCTTAATTTTAAGTAAACTAGAGTATTTATTTTAACAAATTATACCTATATAAATTAGTCAGTATAGATAGGTGTTATGTTCAATTATTTGAAAACCATAAGTCCATAAATATTCATATTAATTTTTTATTCTTTTGATCAGATATAAACTATCTGGTATCTTCTAAGATAATTACACTCAAATATCTTTTAAAATAAAATAAGTAATTATAGTCGTTTAAATAATGGATTATACATATTATGCTCTACATACAATTTTATATTAAGTATATATACTACAAAGTTGCATTGTTTAGATTTTAAATTATATATTGAACTATTTTTGGCATTTGAGATATAACCCAATCAATAAATATATTGGTGACAATGGTGACATGCAAGAGTGTTATAATAAAATGTTTTATTTAGTTTCTACATAAATATTTTAATTTATAACTATATAATGTGTTTCTTACCAATCCTTCAGAACAATTTTTGAAATTGTAATAATATAATTTAGAATTTGCGTTTTGTTCTCAGAGTGGTGTATACAAAGAGCGTGATGTGTGATATAGGAGTCAGACTGTCTGCAGATCAGAAAATTATTATTTTTACATACTTAAATTACTTATGATTCATCGATAAGGCTATAGTCTTTAAAATTTAAATAAAATTTATTTTAGCCAGTAAGCAGTAGCTACAACGGTAAGGCACTCGCCACTGATATAGCACTTAATATAGCAATATTATAATAACACATAACAATAGTTACTAGTTAATAATATTAAATTATTAATAGTTATTACTTATTAGTTTTTAAAAAATTATAAGACTACTAAAGTGAAAGTCAAAATATAACTTTTTTGAGAATACCAAATGGTCATATGTAAATCGGTTTTTTTAACAAAGCAGTTTGATAATTTTGGAATACTCCGTCTACTATAATAGAATACATAAAAACTTAAGAAAAAAAATAAGTCTGATTATAAAATTACACGAGAATAGGTTATAAAAATTACGCACATTTTTGTTGGAATATTCTGTGAAATTATTATTTTTTTCTGTTTTATAAAAATAATAAATTATTATATGTAACTAAATGATTTAACTCTCAAGGCCTCAAATAGATCAAAGATTTATACGATTTTTATAATAACTCCCAAATCAATTTATTATTATACAAAATAAAAAATACTTTGGTACTAATAAAATAAAAAAAATTATCATTTTGGTAAATAACAATATAATATCTTAAGAGTCTTCTGTAAATTGTGGTTTTGTGGTTTACAACAGTTGATAATTTAATGGTAGTCTGTTAACATTTTAAATTTTAATATGTTAATTATTATATTTATCCATAATGTGATATTAGTTATTACTATAATTTTAATTAAATCCATTATTTATTCCTCTGCTAGTTATATTGAAATAAAAACACTGTTGAATATCTGCGTATAAAAAAATTGACTATCAATAACAGTTTCCATATATTATGTTTATTACTTATTATTTGTATACTTACGTACTGTTCAAAAATAACCTTGAGCTATACATACAATGTACTTGATAATTCTTAGATCAGAAAGTAATATTTCTTTCGCAATAAATGTATACGATATTCACTATATTTAACATTGTATAGTATATACTTAAAACAGGTAAATATATTACCAATGAGGGCATGAGCGATATGTATAAAATATTGTTTCAATGTTCATTGGTTATTCGCAGACTCGCGGTTGTGTTATAATAAATACAGTACAATAAAATGTGTCTCCAATTAGTGAGTGTATGTGTGTGTGTGTGTGTGTGTGTGTGTGTGTGTGTGGAGGGGGGTATCAAGAGGGCAATCACGACTCTGCCAAAAATGAATAGGTTTAGCCTATAAAATAATAATAATTAAAATTTGATTAGCTTTACCACCAATACCTAATGTAAAATGTATTTATAAAATTAAATAAAGACACATACTATACTTCATATTGTATAAAACAATTCCTACAAATACTTGATTACTTTTATCAGTTTTTATATGAAATTATTTATTTAAAACAGGTCCCCCAATAAAAAAGTATACTATCCTAAGTAAAATCGGATGACACCGCGATCGATGTTATTGTGCATACAATGTAAAAACAATAAATCCGTGAAGAATGATGGTCAATGATTTATTTAATTTGAATATATCGTACTATGATTCAGTGGACGACGATTATTTTATTTTTATTTTAGATAGATTATGACAAAATTATAATCATAAAAATGTTATTGTATCAAAAATAAATTAAATATATATTTTTGTATCGAATACAGAATAATCTAAAATCATCTTCATTAAAATGCTCTATTATTTAAAACGAAACACATTGGTATGTTTAAGGGCTTTTTTCATCACCTAAGAAAATGGATAATCAAGATTATATTATATTATGTTGATTTATCGCTAATTGCGCAGAATTCAGTAAGTTGAAAAAGTTTATTTTCCAAAGCTGTAATCTTTATATTATTAATTATTTTATATACCGTACAATACATTAATACATCAGCGTAACTATATAGTACCTTATAGTCAACGGGCACTCAGGCAACTCGTTCCGGTGTGAATGTATTGTAATATAAATTAGGTAATAGTAAACACAACAATGTCCGTCACTATACCTCAAATCTTTAACTTTTCCATTATCGGTCGATCGCGTAATAAATATTCGGATAATGTGAATTGCTATATTGTATTCTAGGAATTCACCATTATCGGTACATAAAATGGCTTGAAGATCTTGCATTTTTAGTAGATATTACTGAATAAATTAATTTCCTAAATTTAGAGTTACAAGGAAAAGAAAAATAAATTATTAATATGATGTTCAAGCGTTTTCTAGTAAATTAGCATATTGGGAAAATAAAATGAAAAATGATGATGTCCAGAATTTCCCTACGCTTCAAGAAACAATAATTAATTATTCTGAAAATATTTGTGATGCTACAAACCACATAAATATAATTCAACATTTACTTTCCGAATTTAAAAGAAAATTCAATGACTAAAATACTAATACCCAAATCTACGAAGCATTGCCCTTCGTAAAATTTCAGTTTTTGGTTCAACTTGGTTATGCGACTCAACATTTTCGAGTATGAAATACTTAAAGAACAAACATCAGTCAAAAATTATAAACAGTAATTTAGATTCAAGTATACGAGCAGCTATTTCTAATTATATATCAGAATTTTCAAAACTTGCAAAAGAAAACCAATGCCAGTTATCACATTAATAAATTTAATTTTTTTGTTTACTTTTTCTCGTATATTATTATTATTTGAAGAAACACCTTTTTTTTTTTTTGTTCATCATCAAATAAATCTCCCTTGGTCGATCACTAGAGTCATAAAATTTCAAAAGTAGCTCACTTGTTTGAAAAGGTTGGCGACCCCTGTAGTAGTGTATTACTACATAATAATGTCATTATTTAGACATATATATATATATATATTTATATAGGATTGCACACGTGAAGCGGCATTGAATGCGTCAAAACCTAAATATGCACTCAAGGCCGCACAAAATATAGTGCGGTAATGTGGTAGGTACGGTAATACATATTCATATAGGTAGGTATAAATATATAATACATATATAGATGTATGTAATGTACGAACTGGTGTAGGCATCGTGAGCATACGGTCCTGATGTATAAAATACGAACCACTTCCAGATTCAGTTTATTCGTTCGACCATTCGGGACATGACGTTTTAACAGTAACGCGGTGTGCACAATATTCGCGAGGAATACATTCGTTTGCGTGTTATTACATCGTATAACAATAATAATATACTTTATTGCAATAAACGATTTTATTGGAAACGCATCATCTAACCGGCGCGAATAACTCGTCGATGACTCGTTCGCGTTTACTCCACCGGGTCGTTAATAATATTATAGCTACTGCTGGTACGTCAGGAACAGTGGGCAGTAATAATTACTATATTAATAATAATATCGCGATGTACGATTTTAATTCCTTTAACGTTTTACGGAATTATATTTTACAACAATAACAATACGGTTCGCAAAAATCAGCTGGCGGTTGGCTGTAGAGAACACGCGTGGCTCTATAATTATAATGACGAGTAAATTGTAAAACGATTAGAATAATTCTATTGTAAAATAGATATGTCTCCGTAGTGCAATGTAGTGAGTAGATATATATATGTGAACGTTCACGTTTCAATATTTATATCGTATCAAAACGAAAATAGGTACTGATTAAATGAAGTGTTGGTGCTACTTTGGATATAGTGTTTTTATTTATGAAAATACAACAGACTTTTATCATAGGTAAGGATGCGATATATTAATTATTATGCACTTAAAACAAAAAATTATGTATGCACTGAACAAATTCACAACTACCTCCTTTATGATTCATCTTTTACAGACAGTATCTTATCTTGGAACCTTGGAATACGTATGTCGTATATACTGCGTGATTAACTAACCACTCAACATAATTGAACATAATATTTGTATCATAGCATTTTTACACCTTCAGTCACATATTATAATGCACAATTAATATCTTCGAAGAACGTCGGTGTTACAAATGTAAAACGATTGCATTATATTTTATATAAAGTCTGAAAACTGTTTATATTCGAAATATTATTATGCTGATCGTTACCATTCGTAAACATATATAAGTGCACTAAGGCTAAACGAAATTACTTTACAACAAATACATCAGACATCGCAACCAGATGAATCAATTCAACAACATAATAATAAGCCAATTAATAATTTGTTCTTAAAATGGGTATGGATTAAAATCGATAACTATTAACTGTAATAATGGCTTATAATTTGATCATTATATACGTTTTTGTATTTACCAACAATAATTGTGCGTGTATGACTTCTGTTTTGTAGAAATAATAACGAAAAATCACTTATCCGTTGTCACGGGATCATCAAAAATGAATTTAATACTTGGCATATGTCTAATGGTCATAGTTTCGTTGACAGCGGCACAAACCAGAGTCAAATGTTTCGACAAAAATAAGGGCAAAGATCAAATGGGCATAGTATTAGACTGTTCCAATATGGTTGGCAAAAGTCATCCATATAGTATTGAAGACTGGATTCGATACCATGCGTTCTACGATGATGGAATTCTTGCTAATCGTGTATTGAATATTAACCTGGAAAACAATAATTTACAACAAATATTTACACTCCCGTCAATGACATCGTTGAAAAAATTGTCGTTTAAATACAACAACATATCGTCCATTGAAAATAAGGCGTTGACGAACTTACCAGCACTCGAAGAACTGGACCTTAGTTACAATTCGTTGAACAGTAAGTAAATTCTTTGTTTTACGTAAAAAAATGTCGATAAAAGATAAAAAAAAAAAAACCAAATCTTAGTATTTATAATAAGTGTAGTGTTTTATTCATTTAAATCATATCCTATGTATAAATTATTTTACTAAATTTTAAACTTTTAATAGTATTTTATAGTATCTTTTAAAATAAAAATATTCTAACTTATAACCCATGAGTGTATAGTGCATAGACGTATAGTAATTAAAATTCAAAATGCCAGTTAATAATTAACCAGAGTAATGCAATTAAATTTTTACTTTTGAATATTACATAACAAAGCAAGTATTTTGTACAAATTTACGATTAGTGTAAAGTATTTATTTTCACAGTAACAAAAAATAAATATAACCATATTTTGTAAGTCCCTTACTTTGCTAATAATTTTAAAATATTATATTGAGTTTTTTTACAATCATTTGTACACTTAGACTCTGCTTGATTTTTTTCACATTTGTTTGTTGTATGTGTATGTGTGGTGTACACACGAGAGTAATTGAAAAATTTTTTTGATTTTAAACTTTGATGATGATTTAGGATAGAAAATTGAATCTAGTTTGTATTTTAAGGGAATAATAATTCCTTGCGGTATTTTTCAAAATATACAGAGTTCTTTGTAAGTTTTTCAACCTATATTTTTTATTTCTTCTCAAAAGTTAAATTAATTCGTTATAAGAGTTTGAAATACAACATTGCATATTCAGACGTAAAATAACTATTTCTTCTCAAACGATTTTTAATATATTGTTGTAATTAAAAAACGAATAACCGTAGATATTTAAAATTTTCTCCAAGTGATTGTATGATCATTTTTATACATGATAAAATTTTCAATATATTATGACTATTATTGAGTTATTTATAGACATTTAACTATTTATTTTTTTAGTGACATATTTTTAAATATCGATAAAAATATATATAATTTAAAAAACTTTTGTTATTATAACATGTTTATAAGTTAAAATTTTAATAAAATTACATACTTAAAATATGAATAACGATATTTATTATTCTGTTATAATGCAAAAACATTGTTTGACGGCATAAAATGTTTACGTTTATTATTAAACTTTAAACACATAATGATATTTTTAATTGCAATATTTCCTGCAAAAATTAATTATTCAACCTATTATTTACTATTTACTAACAGTAAATAAATTATTTTACCTAGTAAAAATAGAAAAAAAATTCATTATATTAAAAATATAATTAAAATTATGCTATTAATGATTTAGGCTGATAAGCCGTCTCCGCTTAGAATCATTTTTTATTTACAATAATTATGTATCATTAAATTCAAATTCAACATATCTATTAGAGTGACCTACTCAGCACCTATCGTACTGCAGAGATTCTAAAATACTAAAACCAAAATCTATATCATTGGTTTTTTTTAATTGATAATAATACATAAACAATCGTGTATATCACTATTTTATGTTAAGGTATACAAAGCTGCATGTAGAACTTATACAATTATATCTCATTTTTTGTACGACAAATTAAAAGTTAAGATTTAAAATTCCAAATTATTATTCGAGGAAAATAAAGTGTAGGGTCATCATAAACGTATTTTATTTATTAGTAGAGCTTGAGTATGTTGATCAAACCTAATTTTGAAATATGTATACCCTCATAATGTAGTTAATTAGTTTTTTTTTTTTTAATAAATTAATATGTACTGTAAAAGTGTAAAAAGTAATTATTAAATATGTGTGGTTATTTAAATATTGAATAAGGCATGTATGAAAAGTTGTTTATTGTTTGGTCTATTATAATAGATTATAACTAAAAAAAATAACCAAAGAATTCACTTTGATCTATACTAATAATAATCGACGAGTGTACCTCGATATTGAATAGGTAAAATTCAATGATAAATAATTATATACGAAAAATGTTAATGAGCGGAGACAGCCTATTATCTATATTTCTAAATATTACTTACGATGATCTATAATATTATATCGTAATATTGAAATTATAGTAATATAGTTATTTACACAATAATTTTGAACTCAAAACGTTTATAAATAAATATTTTGACTGTATTTTTGATATATTTTAATTTTGTAGTACAACTTACGAGGAATTTCGCATAAAACTGTCAAGATTTTAAGCTCATAAATAGAAAAAAGTTGATAATTTCAATTGTTTATAAATAGCATAAAAGATCGAAAATAATTTAAAATTATAATAACAATAGATATAAAATAGTCATAAATATTTGTAAGAAATTAATTCTTGCTGTTATTTATTTTTAAATTACAAAATAAATATCAATAAAATATTAGGTTTATGTAAAAACTATTGTTTTTCTATTTTTTCATATTATTTTAATAAATACCTATTGGAAAATATTTTACTATTTTTTACCCAATAACCAAACCAATTAAATCAAATTTTCTACCTAAAACCACCCTCAAACCTTAAAATAATAATAATAATATATTTTTAAATCAATAAATTCATCACGCTTCACACATGCAAAACCTAAATGATGGACTTCAGTAATTTCATTTTTTTTATTGAAAATTTCCACCGTGCAATCGTCTTATTTGTCATTTTGTTCATTATAAAATAATTATAGTATAATTATAACGTGTATGTATCTAAAATTCCAGATAAAATTTTGTAAACTTTTTTACTGGTTTTGCAAAGGACAATTTCAGTTATAAAAACAATTATTTGTATCCATGGAAATTGAAATTACTATAGGGTGGAATGGTAGATCTAATTTGATTAACCTTCGAAGCATGTGATTCAATTAACCGCTGTAAATTGAACGAAGGAACTGAACAGACAAACAACCCATAAGACTATATTAAACTTTCACAACGACCGTGTAGATACATATATTGAACATACTAATATACATGTACTTTACGTAAGACGCCGGCGAACATCCTAAATTCATCGCCATGCGAACCCTATTGAATTTGGTTCATTTAAATTGACTAATTAGCAATTAAATTACAATTTACAATACCGTATACAGAATATGCAAAACTGCTCACATTCTTCAAGTTATATGCATAAATTTCATCCTCTCATAATATTATGGTATAATAACGTATGAAATAGCATGCACGTTATAAATTGTGCGAAAAATATTAATTTACTATTTAATTTATAAATTGGACTTCGGTTAAAAATTTAAATTTAAAATCAAAATATTAAATTATCAACGAACTTATATAATAATAACTAATAATAAAAAATTAATGATTTAAACAATTTATAATTTACCTATACATTTATGTATAAAACAATCTAAAATGACAAATTAATCATATTAACAAGAAAACAAACGATGTTAAAATTGTCAGTGGAGTATTTTTTAAAATTATAGATAGCTTATAATTTTAAATATTATACTAGACTACCAAGTATTTTCAATAACTAAAAACAAAATAAAATTTAGCGGATATTTTAGCTTATGTTTGGACACTTGAAACATACTCCTGTGTACATCTTTATAGAAATAAAGTACAATATAAATCAATATAGAAATCAAATAGTTAAAACAAGAATATTATATGATATTTTTGTTAATTTTATAAATTATAATTTATAATTTATAAATGTCATAATTTTTGTCATAATTAAAACTTAAAAATATTTGCAAAAATTTGTTTGACTGTTGAGCAGCGAAAGTTCTATTTTTTTTTATTTAGACTTAAAAAATAATTGCAATACCTACACATATATATATTTTATTTTTGAAATATATCTTAACTTTTTAGAAAATAAAAAAAATTATTGAATACAAATAAGATATGTATTTTGATATTATTTTAATTTTTAATATTTATTTTATTTGGTTCATAATTTAGGGTTTTCTTTAATTTAAAAGTACATATCATTGAAAAATACAACATTTTTGTCGAAGTGTACCTCAACTTTTAGTATAGGCAATAAATAATAATAATAATAATGTATTAACGTTCCACGAGGAAAATTAATTTAGAGAATTACTGGTATAGACTATAAATATAATTACGCCATTCTTGTAATACTCATGTTATTTTACTTTTTGAAATTTAACAAAATTTATGAGAACTGATGAAAAAAGTTTTTCAATGTAACAATTTTTCTTAACATTAAATTATAAAAGTTATGTCTAAAATAAGATTTTTAACAAAATATAATATAAATGCTATCAATACACTGTAGTAATTATCTACGTCTACACACTTCATTTAAAAAAGCATGTATTCGTATTCTATTTTGTAATGTATATGATTAAAATAGATATTTTCGTGAAATTATTTCATTTATTACATCAGTCAAGTTTCATTTTAGTATTTTGGTACACTTACAGTTACAGTACAACGATTCGTCAGATGTAGCCATGTAGATTGTGAAAGATATTTAGCTAACCTGTTTTAAACGTGGCTTATATCTTGCTTATTAAAACATGATTAATATAAGTTTAACTTACACACAATAAATGTTTGACAATTACGCACGTTTAATACGATTAAAATGTAAATGTAGTACAGACAAATTATATAAATAAATACTTATATATATTATTAATTATTATTATTTATTATTAAAAAAAAATAATATTATATAAATTAATCATTTGATGATTATATTATGTTAATCATTTATTTTTCTTATTAGTTTGGTAATATTTTTGTGTAAATTTGTTGCAAAATATACATTATTTAAAATTTTAAAGTGAATTTATAAAAATAATACTTAAAATAAAATTAATAATTTAATTACTAAAACACTTATTGAAATTTAAATAAAAGCACTATTTATATTGAGGTTATGTTATTTAGGTATTTATTTATTATATAATATTAAATATATAATGAATGACAATAAATATAATTTATCTTAGGTCATGAATTACGTCAATCTGTTTTCCGCCGTTATCAACATCAAAACATACCAGCTACAAATGATCCAGCGCTAAAAATCCTTAAATTAGGATACAATAATATACATTCTTTGCCACCGAATTTTTTTCAGTATTTAACGAAATTAGAAAATCTTGAATTAAATAATAATCCTTTATTGGTGATCGATCAAAACACAGAAATCTCCTTAGGGTATTTAACAAATCTTCAGGTAAAGGATTATGTCAAGCGTTAATAGCATAATAAAATATAGTAAAAAAAATTGCAGGTATTGGATTTAAGCAACACAGGGTTATCAGACTTTCCAGCAGATGTGTTTTCCCAGTCGTTCAATGTCCAAACATTATATCTGAACGGCAATCAGTTCCAGCAAATACCAAAAGAAATTCGCAACATGCCTCTAGCATATCTTAATATGAACGCAAATCCCATTAGTTACTTGGATAGTGAGTCATTTGTCGGTCTCGATCAACTTCAAGAACTCATTATTAGCGGTATGCCTAATTTGACCGATGTCGGATGTGGTACATTTGTGCCACTAAAGAAACTCATAACACTATACATGTCACACAATCCCAGTTTATCAAACATCCATTACGACGCTTTCGCGGACAATACCAGCCAGCAATGGTCATTAAGACAAGTAATCGAAAGCAAATGGGTTGGTGAATAAATGATTTTATACAGTTTTGTCTTTTGATTTTAGCTATCAATAAGTTACACGAACATTAACAGTATAGATTCAAGACTATATCCTTGGTCAATGCTAAACTTATTCGATGCCAAAGGCAATCCATGGACGTGTGACTGTAGATTGTCGTGGCTTGCAAGTTATATCAATGAAACATTTGCAGAAATGCCAGAGACACTCCTATATTATCGGTAATATTGAATGAGTATTAAATTTCTTAAAAACATTCACAAAACATTTCATTAAAAAATTAACATTACGAAAAGTTAAAAAAATATTTAGGAAAAACGTTTTGCAATAATTTTAATAATTTTACTTTATTTTATTGCACATATTCCTAATAATTTAAATTTTTAGTCTTAAAATATATGCTTGATATTTTTCTTTCAATAACCACCATTTCTATATGACTTTTCTGTAATTTCCTAACTCTTTGGTAAATGGTGGTCATCTCTATAAACTCTACAGTGATTACTTTTATTGTAATACCATTTTTTTTTTCAAAGTTTTATTAGGAATCGACCTACTTTATTATTCATTTGTAGTTTTAATGTACATTTATGATTTTTAGGTGTACCGAACCCAAAAACCTATATACCACACTAGTATCTCAATTGAATGAACACATCGATTGCGATGATTATCATCTCCACGCATCTAATAATCACAGTCACGGTCACGTCACACGGCTCCGACATTTCATTATTGTCATCGGATTAGTAATTGGCATTTTCGTGTTCGGCTCATTAATAAATATGGGTTGTAGAGAAATAAAGAAGGTGCTAAAGCCAAGGATATATGTTCCAACTGGATTTAGCACTGGTGTAAAATACAGACCCGCAGATTTCGAAGAAAATATAGACACATTAGAAGTACCTGCCAAACACACAATGATCCACGGACGATCGCCAATAGTTATAAACAATACAGACTGAAATTTTAAAATTTTAAACTTTTTGGCTAAAAACAAATTTGAGCTAAAAAATAAGATAGACAATAATGTGAAACATTAAACAATATTATTTAGTTGTTGAGTATATTAAGGTATACATACTATACCTCTATATACGTATATATATGAATAATTGTTGTTGATTAAAATAATAAATATTATTTTTACTTATTTATGTACTCTAATTTATTCGTTAGTTTTGTAATATGTATAATATGGTATATTAAATTAATAAATACCTGCTACTATATTATTATGTTTAGTGAAAATAAAATACCCGACATTTTAACCTACATTGTCTCTCTAGTCTCTACATTTAGTTAAAAACGTTTTCTGAAGCGTTCTCAATTTACACATTCTTGCTCTTAGAGGTCTTTAGGGTCTTGTCACAGACCCATTGCAACAGCTCAACGACCAAGAACACTTTTCATCCGTTTCTGTAAAACGTCTAGTGGGCTTTTGACATAATGAGTTTGTCTCATCACATACACACGTAGCTATAATGAGGGCACAACGTCAAGGGGTGTGTTTTTTCTTTCTTTTAGTTCATTGTTGACGAGAACCGGAAACCCTTGATGCCGGTTATTGTTATGTTCTATGTGCCAAAACGCTTTTGTGTATATAAAATTGTTTTTAACCTTGTTACTGAACCTGTGTTCATATTGTTCTGAAAAAAAAAACACAAAAAAATGACAAAGGAAGTGAGAAGATTTTTATCAAAATAATTTTCATAATAGAAATTAATTTTAAAATATCAGTTTAAACTAGGCATGTAATTATCAAACCCATGAAGTATATCATCTTTAATTTATACTACGTATTATATTATAATAGGTAATCATATAAAAAATATAATTTTCTACAGGACAACAGCTATCGCTATATTAGCCAATACATCAAGTTATTTGTATTTATGTTATTTATAGGTAATAAATAGTTTTATATAAATTGCCGATTTCTTTAAAAATGGCTATCACAGGTTCTCGCGCGGTTGACAAATAATATATATATATATATATATATTACTATTATTTCAAGTTGAAGTAACACATACATGGATCACTTGATATATTAGCGTGTTATTGGCCCAAGTAAAATAAAATAAACAATATATTTATAAATGCAAAGTTTTTAATTTAAAAAAAAATTAGGTATGATAGCTTCAGTTTAAATAATCTGCAGTATAGTAGCTCAGCAGTTAGCGAATCAAACATATTATTATCCTCACGAGGAGAATTAACGCGAATCAATAATGCATATACGAGTATATAGGAAACCAATGATACGATTACATAACTGACCTTCTAATTGAACGTAGGTTTACTGACGTAAAGACTATTCTATTTGTCTGTCCCTGAAGAATTATTCTTGCTAAACGGACTTATATATATATATATATAGGCACCAGAATATTATTTTCATTCTAATCCCTTAAGTATCGTATGATATTTAAATGTGGTTTATTCAATAATTATAAGAAAATTAAACGATTATATGTAATACATATTTATTATATCATGTATTAGATTTATTATTTGTATTTCAAATGCTTTATAATAACAGATTTGTTATTGAAATTGATATTTGTTTTTTTAACATGCAATACGCAAATAATATATTTTGGTGATTTTAAACATTTTTAATGATAAATGGTTTTTTAATTTTAACTCTTCTCATTCATAAATAATTTTTTTGAAACTCAATTATGCAAGTTTACTTTTAGTTATGGAGACAAAATATTCGTTTTTTTAATATCTATTTTGCGAGCAGAGCTTATTATATGGTTATTGGCTATTAGTAAATTGTTTTGCATTCCATACACAATTCTGAGTATTGCCAACAATGTATTATATTTCTCATACACGTAATTAATTAATATTATGCACGTGTACGCCTACATAGTATATATACAAATACAATAATGTTGGTTATGATTTAATTGCAACGTTAATAACAATAAATATAAAAGCACAATCAATCAAATATTATAATATTTAATAGTGATGTGTACAAAGCACACAATACACATAAAAATATATATACATATAATACATATTATCATTAAGGTAAGGATTTCAATCCAAAGTGCATTATTATTTGGGTGCTCTGGGACCTAGAACATAGCATTCTAAGTAGCTAGATATTTTGTTTCATTTAACAAATATAGATATTTCAAAGGTGAAACTTTTAGCTTACATTTTGTTTAGAATTTTTAGATAATTCAATTAATTTTTTTATACAAATTAAGACGTTATTACTTTATATACTAGCATATTTTGTGATACTTAGGAAATTCAAAATATCAGGTATATCAAGAAATATTTTTTACATAATATTTGCTTATTTTAGGTATTTTTATCCCTGCCAAATGTCGCCATATATATTTGTTTATTTATACAGCGATTTTCGAATGTTGTGTCTTTTACAACGGGACTCAAATAAATAACAACTGATTGGTCAATTAATCACGCAGATCACATCACGATCGCTTTTACTCCGATTATACTGTTAATTTATTGCGCGTGCCCGTGTTTGGTATTGTTAAAAATTGCGAAAGTTAAACAGTCGTTTTCCTCTCGTTTGCGTGCCTATTGAAAAAAAAATCGGATTATTTTAATAAGCTTTGTTGCGTTTAAAAGGTATTTTTTAGGCAAATTTTTGGGTTTTTTGCCAAGCATATTTAATATTTAGTGTTTTTAGAACATTTAAACCCAAGCCTTGATTGTTATATGGTATAATATCTATAGCTATACCGTGTACCCATTTCTATTTATATAATACTTATGCCACACATACCGTCCGCGAGCGCGATAGGCGGATTCCGCGCACCCGTACGAAATTACCATAACGGTTAATATTCATAACGGCGAGTCTGTTATACATATAATACGAATATAATACATGTGCGCGGCGGTCGTGTTGTTATTATTATTATGATTATTATGACTCTTCGCGCCGTCTAAAGTTCCGGATTCACGTATTACACTATATTATATATTATTATATATTATACTCGGCGGGCCGTACACCTCCGCCGCCGCGGTCGTCGTCGTCGTCGTCGTCGTCGTGCAAAGGCGGACGCTGCAGTGTAGCCGGGTCGAGAATAAGCGTCGTCATCGTGTTCAATCGCAATAACCTCCATAATATTATACAGCCCCTTTAGTATTCCGGGACTTTGCTGCGGGTCGCCCCATAGACAATGGGCTAAATGAAGAACGCAGACGTGCCGCAAAACGCCCGGACCGCCCCTCTGCAGCTCGCCACTGCCGCCGCCGGAGCTTTACCGCGTGTTTTATACATTTTTGTACACGCGTATATATTATTATTATTATTATTATTATTATTATTATGTATACATATAAAAGCCCGGAAAGAAAACTGGGCGAAATGATTCGATTTGCTCCGGTTCACCCTTCACACCCTCCCCGCGACGATCGCCGCACTGTGCCAATGTATTTTATGCGCATATATAATATTATACTTTATGCAAAACGTGCCTTTTATTACAATAATAATAATAATGTAAATACTAAGCCTATACAGTTGCCCCGCGCAACTGAGAGGCTATATAACCGCTGCGGACGGCGAATAACCCGATTAAACGCCACCCCGTCAACACGTATACCTATATGTATATATATTATCAATGTGTGTGTGTGTGTGTGTGTGTGTTTATACGCTGGTCATGTACCACATTATACATATAGATACGTATAAATACATGTATATATTGTCAGCCGACAGTATACATATGTTGTATATGTTTAGACATACATACAGCCCTCCGCCGTATTCATAAAACGAATCAAAACACGGGCGCCCTTTTATTATTAAAATAGAATTATAACGAAGGAAAAAAATATCGTATCCCGCCAAGTCAATATGTTTTTGGGGCCCTTTTGAAATCGGCTACAAGCCTACAACACTGCACCGCCGCCACCACGGCCGTCGTCGCCGTTGTAGACGACGGCTCAAAAAACCTCGTCCCTGGTCCGCCCCCCCCACGACCCGTATTTGTTTTATTAACTCCTAAAACATCACGCACGCACCCCTTCATCTGAACGGAAGCCAATAATGTTACTCAATATTATATTATACACTCGCACGGCGCACCTTAGTACTTATCACAGCGTTGATCCTCTGCTATAGTATATACTTTTAATGTTTCTAAACGCTTTGATTCTACATGATGGCAACAATGTATATTACATCATTCATTGTGTACCTACCTATGTGTTAATACTGGGTATATTAACTGTACAATATCATTATTATTATTATTATAAATATTTTAATACCTCATTACTATATATAGCCTATGGGCTATGAGTGAGTACCTATTTTATTTGCGTCTCGAATTCCAGATAGACACCGGCCAAAAGATGTATTTGCAAAATAAAAAGCAATGAATAATAAACAAAAAACGAAGAGTAATATAAAACGACCTTACAGGATTTTCTAATTTAATACATATTTTTACTTATATTATTGAACTATATATTAATATGTTTATTATCTATGATAGTCGTAATACTTTTCTTCCAACCCATTCAAGTGCAACACGTGTTTTACATAGGTACATTATATAAATAAGCAGATAACATGCCTACTTTTATATAATTTACAGTTTGATCGCAAATAAATCACTAAATATTTTAGTAGAAAGAAATTGAATTTTAAATGGCTTTTTGTAATGAATTTCTTTTTGAAAAATCACACTGTATATATTTAAAAACAAATGGAAAACACCTACATATATACAGTCATACAGAGTATGTTGATTTACATCGTAGGTATTATATTTTCCACTCAGACTTGCCTATTCTTAAATAATTTAGCTATTATATTATACTGATAATGATTTACCGAGGCTGGCGTAATATATTAGATACTTAAATGTGTAAATTAATACAACATAATGTACGACGTAATACCCCGGAAAAACCCAAGTTATCTGGGCGTTGCAGGCAATAAAGAAGTAATTGGCGTCGTGCACGTTGACGGCTAATTAAGCGGCATTAAAAACTCTGACATTCTCGTATTACTTGGTTTTTGAATGCGCGTCGACGACGGCAGCGGCTCGAGAGGGACACGCGCCGTTTACATAGCCTTTCTCTAGGGACTGGCAAACGGATTTAATGGCCCACTATTATTTGTCAGACAACATGAACTTGACTCGATATGTCTACACGAGTAACTACGGTCTATCGTATAGTTATTAATCCTACGCCCTCCCCCTCCACACAAAATATATATAATCATAACACATTGAATACTATCATGAGTAAACCAGAAACTTCCTTGGCAAGTTAGACTTCCTAAATATTGTAGCAATATTCAATCAAATGATAACACAATGTTATAGTCCATATGGTAATAATTTTATTTCATGAAATATTCTCCTCGCTGTAAATACTGACCTATAATATTTATAATATAATAACTAGCTGTCCCGTGCACTTCGTTGACCGTACAATATGTATGCACTCGTGTTAAATTTGGTTGAAAAATGCTAACGTTTAGCATAAAGCGTATGAAGGATAAATAATATTTTTGGTTTTTGATTTGGTGTATATTAGGTCCGGCGTTGATTGTGAAATTTTTTTAGAAGTTATTTTTCGTTCGGGTGTTGGTTAAATATTCTTCAAAGTTTCTATTGATATACTATAATACTTGTTTGTACAGTGTACACTATATTATTCGTTTTTAATTTTTATGATCAAGGGCAAAGATGTGTAAATTGTTTTCTGAGTTTATACAGGAACAAGCCGTATAGCAGTTATCTTCGTGTACTTTGTTGCCCATTAAAATTACGCCTCTTATGTGGTTTAACCTTTGTTGAATTTGTAATTTATACTCGTCATTTACAGACGACACGGCGTTCCTTTTATAACTTTATGTGTGTATTTTCTATAACTTGATTGTTAATCAACTTATACAATCAGAAATGGGTTTAAAACTTTCTAAACCCCAATACAAACGCACGCGGCTACATCGTTGTATCTCGGTTTTTGTATAACTATTAATTCACTGAAAAACCGTTAATTTTTGTAATAGATTTTTATAATCATTACTTTAGTATTAACTGAAAAAATTTAAGTTGATACAATATTGACAATTTTTCTAGTTGTATTAAGCTCGACTTCATCAGAAAAAAAGTTTTAACATTTTTGTATTAGGTACATTTAAATTTTATTTTCTTGGATACTAATATAGGTACATATTTTATTTCTCAATATTCCGTAGACAAGAGTTGAGTCGAAAAAAATACGGTTAATACATCAGTACCTAGTATCCGTTAAATTAAAAAAAAACCTTACGACAATCTAATGAGCGATGTTCAAGATCATTGACATTTATTTTAAGATTAACAGTTGTGTTATTTAAGATATAATAATCCATGTCAAACTTTCCTAAACCCCAATTGCATTTCCATCTACCGAGTTTAATTGTGAATCTAAACTATCCAGGGATCCACTCAAACACACACATATTTCATTAAAATTAGTCTAGCCGTTTAGAAGGAGTTCAGTAATATACATATACGTACAGAAGAATTACTCATATAAAGAATAAAGATATAGTATTATGTACTAAATATATTATATAGGTCATAGGGAGTAAATATCCTCTAAAGAGTTATACATAATATATAAACTACAATTTAATGCGTGACCGTATTCAATCCCCTCCTTTCTTATGTCGTACCACAATCACTTATATTCAAAACGAACAGTAAGATAATATTAATATTGAAATAATTTCTACTTATTTTTTTTATCTACCAAAAATTATGTTGTTAATAAAATAAACGTATTTTTAATAACAATATTATTATAATAATGCAATTTACGATTTTTGCAGATCTAAGAATAACAATTTTATTAATAATAACTATTAATCATTTATAATTATATTTAACCTTTAGGTTTAACTTTTAGAAATTTATCATAAATAAAATACAATAAAACCGTAATTAATTGTAGTTTATTAACTATTAAAACTACAATAAGTTAAAAAAAGTTTTAATATAAGACTAAAATCATTAATGCAAATCAAGAGCTAGGTCTCTTGGCCTCCCATAATAATCTAATAAAAAAATAGTGGTAATATTTCTATAGTAAATAAGGAAAATCGAGTAATTCGAGAAATAGTATTTATAGCATAGAAAATTTTGAGTATCTCGTCATTGCAGTATTTGAAAAAAATATTGCCAAAGTATTATAAATATTTCTAGTGCTGTAAGAAAATCTTATGAGAAATCTACCCAAGAAAACAAAATTATCAACATAAATCAAAATTACTATTTGTCTCAAAACAACCAATAAGTTATACACTAATTAAATACTACCTAAAATATATTTCATGAGTGTTTCAATTCGCTAAATTATTTTTTCTGAATAACGAGAAAAAATTTAATTTAATTCTCCCGAAGTTTTTCATTAATTTTTCCATGTACGCCAAAAAGATATATCCATACATGTGGTGTATTTATACCAATAGCACCATATAAATATATATTTTTTAAATTTAAATTTTTCAAATAATTCTAATTTCTATGATAATGGACAAAATATTGAAAAGCACTGAACACAGTACAATACATGCATTGTCGTCTGTCAAGCAAAAGGCATAAGAATAACGTAATTCTGTTTAAAATTTTATCAAATGTAAAAATTATTTTTCACCAAAAATAAAAATAAATATTATTTTAAATCTATAAAAATGTATAAATTAAAACATAATATATAATATATCCTTTAACAAAAAATTGTTTTTTTATTGTTCATCAAAATAAAGATACACTAATCCTGTTCACGCATATACAGTGGTTATTTTAAAATTAAATCAACTTATACCTAAAAAATCAATTAAAAATTTAAAAATATTAAGCTATTGAAATTAATTAACATATAAGTGCTATTTAGTGCAGAATTCAGATGGCAGATATATATTATTAATTTCTAATAAAACAATTAAATATATTTTATTTTTAAATTTTTCGATCATTTAAAATACTGTAATAATAAATCAAATGTATATAAGTACAATATATTACATATATATGTGTAAATATTTGAGCGTTAAGATTTAAATTATTTGCTGGCAGTAGCAAATAGTATGCTCCATTTATTATTAATAATTGTGATTTGATTTGAAATGGTCAAAAGAAAAAGTATTGAACATTGCATTGAGTGGAAGATACTCATTTTAACTTACTTTAGAAATTGATTTCTGCATTTATATTGAGATTCAATAAATAAATCGATTAGAGTACACTATTCTATCCGGTCGAAAAAATGATTGTGGTCGAATCGCAAAGTAATTCGATTTTATCACGAACGCGCTGTAAAAGGGATGCACATATAATGAAGTTCCCGGCTTGTGTAAACGACATTATTACATGGGACTTTAAGCAAAATATCGAAATTCACGCGGATAAACTGAGTTTAGTTCAGCCTTTAAATTGCCAATCACTGTCCCATTATATTGAGAGGCGAACGGAAATCCCCCGAGACGACAATCGGCTTTAGAGCAGTGGTCTTTGCTAAACTTAGGGAGTTTATATATAGTGTATACAGTATACAGTACAACATACTGTTTTTGTTAAGGACGGTGGTGGGAGAAAATTTATTCTAACAGAACTTTTAACCAACAATATTCATCGTAGTGTATGTATAAACAATTTCATACAAAAATAATTTTTAACTATTTTAAAAATTTTCAATTATATTAAGTATTATTTTATAATTATATTTATTTACTATGTATAAACTACATAATATATTTTTGAAAACGAAATTAATTTTTATCAAATTATGTGCTTTTATTAGACATACAGTGAATTTTTACATTATCGAAATTAGTAGCCATACAGAATTAATTATTTATGCAGAAATAATAAAACTATTTATTTATTGAAATTAAACAAAATAGACATTTAATCGTACCGGAATACATTTATATATATATATAATATGTATAATATAAACAAACCAAAGTGATTAGGCACTTTTAGAACTTAGGATATAAATAATTCGCTTATTTCTTCAATATAGTGTAGCATTCGTTATTTTTTAGTAATTATCTCCGACTAGTTTTTCATAATGACATAACTACTCTGGTTGAAATTGGTACTTATTCATTTTATCTACTAAAATAGTAAAATGTATTAAATATTTTAAACGTAAAAACAGTTAAAATTAACTAACGTTTTATTTGTTATTATTGAATATTATAATCAATTAGGTATCTTTTTATTTAAATAAAAATGTAGTACTTGTATATTTATTTAATGTTATATACTATTATCTTTTATTATAGTATAATATAATATTATTGTATTTTACTAACTATAAATTGTAATTTAATATTTATTGGCGCTAATTTTGATATTTAATTCAGAAAGTATAGTTTATAAAAACATACAATTTAAAACAACAATAATTATTTATTTATTTATAATTATTTAGTATTGTTTTAATTTTAATTAAATAATCTTAAAATATTCAAAATTACAACACTGCATATTTATATTAAAAATAATCAACAATTCGTATTTTAGAATAATCATTTTTAAAGAAATAAGTTACATTATGTTATTATACACCTATTATATATATATACATGGCATTTATTAATAATTAATTTCGTGCAATGATGAGCTGAATTTGACGAAAAAGAAATCCAATTTAAAAGTCATTCGCCGCGAAATGTCAACTATACCAGTAGCGATTACATTCATCTATTGTAAGTATGACCTTTGGGGAGCTGCCGCCGTTAATTTTAAATGGCAACCTCAAAATTGACAATTAGCGGCTGCCGTATTGCGTATTATAGTGTTACTAAGCAACACAATTTAAATTTATACAAAAACGAACAACACCAATAGGTATCTAATTGGCTATTGTTTCAACCAAGACTTTTTTTTATTTAAATTTTATTAAGAAGTAAGAATCTTATATTTAATAATAAAAAATATTTATTAAGATTGGTATTTATTTTGCAAATGATTCACAAAGATAATTGTTTAATTTACTATACATTTATAAATGCATTTAGTTTATTTATTAAATCATTAGTTTTACAACGATCAATTATATTTGTGTGTAATTCATTTTTATTTTTTATAACAAAATTATCACTTTTGTAGGAGGTTTCTAGTAAAAAAGTTAATCTAGCTTGTATTTTGAAAAGCAAATGTAATTAAAATGGTATTATAATAATATAATAACGCAATATAACATTAATTTTCATTATGAGTTGCAAATTGCAAATCCTAAAAAATCCTGAATCACACATATTACAAACATTAAGGTATATATTAAAAACCAAAGAGGATAGATACATTGATATCATTTATTATTTATTTGTACGGATACCTAGTTACTCGAAAATGAAATTAATACTAGTAGGTACTTATATAGTACAAAAAAAGTAAAGAAGTATATTATTATTGGATTTATTAAATAGGTTCATTCACTTAATAATGAGGTATAACTATTTACATAAATTATTATTCATTAGTTATTATAAATTAAATTCAATTAATATTAACACATTTAAAAATCTGTTCTGATTAATTCTTGCTTTACAATAATTTATAATTGCTAATAAAAATAAATTTGCAATTATTAAATTGATTGAACATTTTTTTTTTTTTTTAAATTAATTTTTGTAAGAAATACATACGATGAGACATAATAATATATATATATAGTCACTATATGAGCTCACGAGTATAACATTGTAATAAATTTTAAAGTTTTAATAACTTATATTATACATGACAAATACTATTAAAATTATGACTTAATATTGTCGGTGTAATATATAATAATATTAACCCTATAAAATTAAAATATTTGTGAAAATAATAACCTTTTCACTATAGTTTTTACAATACAAATGTGTACCTATTATTGCAGTATTTAAATATAAAATTGAAATTTTTTTTACTGTTAGACCACAATTTTTTGTAGTCTTAAATTGGAAATTATTATGTAGAACGATAAATGATAGTTTTTTTTTTACTTATTTTTAAATTTTAGAACCAAAAATGATAGTTACTATTAAAACCAAATAAATATAAATAATAAATAATAAAAAATTTAATTAATTTAATTAAAATATTAATAATTCTATGTATGTTTGTACAAGAATCAATATACAATTTAAATATTTTGTTTATCTTTTACTAAGCAATTTTTATAGAAAAACATTTTTAATAAAATATAGATGATAAAATGCACTAACTACTTATATAAACATACACTGATATACCATATGCCTGTACTTAAAACATGAATACTTAATATTACTATTCGGAATTCTATATACTCTTGTAATTTGTATCAATAAAATAGTTGTTTATTGTGAAATAAGTTCACATATTGCATCAGGCAAATTTCTTTTTTATTCGGAACATGTCTTATGGCACGTATACAGTATACATAAGTAACGAAATATTGACTAACCTGTTGTAAACGTCGCTTGTTCGTTGAAAAATTATTAAGGTTATACAGTACAAGAGTACAATATTCCCTATTATGACAAATTTACAAAAATGTTCTTTCAGCCTTCAGGTCATATAAAAGTATTATAAGTCTTCAATATCACGTGAATTAAGAATTGAGATTTAAAATATTTTGATACAATTTGCTTAATTAATTTCAAATATATTGTACACTGAGCTAAATGGTCTGGATGATCCATTTAATGTTGGATACTCTTTATTTCAGAAAAATAAACGTTTTTGAAAATATTTATTTTATTTAATTTTATATTCTTATTACAAAATAACATTTTTGGAAAAAAATTATATTTTTATTATTTTATTTGTAGTGTTTCAATCTATAAAAATCAAATTTTGGGTAGGTAAGTTATATATTAATTATAATTTTAAATAATTATGTATAACTCATAAATTACTAATTCAAAATTCTATGTTTAAACATTGAAGTACTAGTACTAAAAAAAATATCTTCCTTAGTAAAAACTAAAATACATTGTTTCATTCAAACTAAAAAAAACAGATAACAAATAAAAATATAATTAGTTGCCAAATGTGTAGGTTTTTACTTATACATTAGTATAAACTTAACATAATGACAGAAAAAAATATTTTCAAAAAGATTAATAATTTTTGTAGTAAAGAATGTCTTACATTAAATGAATTTCCCGTTATATATTATATATGTAAATATGTACAACTAACTATGTTAACAGGTTAAAATGGTTAAATCGTCTTTCTACAACTGAAGTTGTAAAAGTCAATAGCGTTTTAATTGAATATAATTATTTGATTTAATTACATTATGATTTATTAACACTAATTTATTGAGAAATTACAATCAATTAATGTGTAAAATGGTATCAGATTGGTGTTATAATAGGTATATATAATAATCATTAACGTTTTAATCAGTATTGTTAGATTTTAATAATGGTGTATTAAATAAGTGAGGTACAAAGGTGTTTGGTGCAGACAATCTCACAAAGATTATAGATCAGAACAAGCATCACGGTTTCTATTAAAACCCTATAGCGAGGGTTCATTAAATTTCTGTATTACACAGATAGAGCACGGATGGTCTGTGCGAAGCACTTGATGAAAATGATGTTTACAAAGCCGTGTTTTTATTAAAATTTAATTAGAAGAGGAAAGGATAATGCGTGTAGTGGTTTTCTTTTTACTCTTCATACATAGCATGTATTCTCAGCAATTGGATCATCTAAATATAAAGATAATGTTACGATAGTGTTAGGTATATTATATATTATATAATTAGTTATGTTTTAAATAAACACGTTTTGTTTCATACGAAATTATTATTTTATACACATATCTTACGAGTTTCATTCAATTTTAAATTACAATCACGATTAAAATATTTTATGAAAAATGAACAATACTTAAAATAATAAAGGCTATAAGTACTTGGATTTTGTAGGACTATTTTGCTGTTAGTAATATATGATAGTAGATTGTAGGTAAGTATCTACCTACAATCTTTAACGGTAATCTCAAATATACCCACCTAATATAGTAATATTATTATAATAATATGCAAGTTTTTACAATTTTATTGTATCGAAATAATAGACAATAATTATATTATTAATATTTTTTAAATAATCACAATTACTAAAACCGTAATATCAAAAAGTCACATTAAAAAAAAAAAATTTAAATCAGTATATTTTGAAAATATATTATGGTTTTGAATAAATTTAAATTATTGTAACTGATAAGTAAGTATATGATATAAATATATAATAATTTACACTTATAGTTTTTCTGTTTTTTTTTTGTTTTTCGTATAGACATAGCTAAAGATATGCTTTTTACAAAAACAAACCATAGCTAATAAAATATTGAAATCTTTATTAGATATTTAAAATTAGTATTATAGAAATAACTATATAGAAATTTTACTAATTACTATTAGTAGTATAGAAATTACTAATTTATTTTATATAATTTATTAAATTACAATATACGAGTAATATATTTATAATTTATTAATTACTTATAAATATAAATATAAAAATCTATATGATTATTAATTATATAGTAAAATACGTTATCATATTGTCATATTGTAATAACTATTAAGTTACCATTTATTATAATTTATAAAAAATATATAATGTACCTATAGCCACAATATATGATATCCAAATATTGTGTAATGTTGAATGTCTTGCTTTTAGAATAATAAATTGTGTAATCATAAATAAGGTCATGTTAAACAATAAACTGTTATTAAAAAGATAAACCTTAAACATTTAGTTATTAAATGAATATAAGGAAACTTAATAAATATTCATTGATAAAAAATATTTTATTTTAAAAACACAGCAAATATTGTATCTTTAAAATTAATTTTATAATCAACCTTAATATTCAAAATATTTATCCAATATGTTTATTGAATGGCATATTATTATCAATATTAGTTATAAGATTGCTTTTTTTTTAATCCACATAATATTCAAAATAAATTTTAAAAAATAAAATAATTTTTGTATTGCAAAAGATTTTGGGAGGTTAATTATAAATATTTAAGTGTGTACATATTTTATATAATCTACACCAAAATATATAAAAACATGTAACTTGCACACAAAAAAAATTAAATTAGTTTTGTAAATTTGACTACATAACAGAAAACAAAATGCAAATTATTAAATTTACGCCAAACTTTCAAAGTCAATTGTTAATTGAAAACTTCGTAAATTTATCAAACATACATCAGTTGTATCGTGCAAAAATTTATAGAAAGAGCTTAATTTTCTTGTTAATTTACCAGCACAAGAAAATGAGTATGCTAGGTATTATGGGTAATCTTATTTTATAAAATTATTATTAATTGAAATATTACACAAATTACACATTTAAAATACATATATAAATAAGTGTAAAAAGAACAAATTATTTTAAAGTAGCGCAAATTATAATTTTGATAAAATGAAAAATAACACAAATTACAATTTATGTAACCAAATATTTATAAAATTGAGCAGATTATATAAAATACCGTTTTATTTAGTCGGATATGGTTCTAAATTACAACCTTAAATGTGGTACAAATTACCAAAATTATTTTTAGATGTGGTATAAATTAAATATTTTTTGTTTATTTTGGTAAATTACATAATATGATTATTAAATGAAAAATCCGTAGCAAATTGATATTTGTTAACAATGATATTAATTATTTAAAATAGTAAATAATGGTATATAATTCTATAATATATTTTATGTTTATTATGATGATTTATTAGCTGAATTATTATTGGTTTTTAAATATTTGTATAATTATAATATTATACATATTTTTCTAATATTATTAATTATTATATTTTTAAGCAAAGAAAAACTATATAGGTATAACAAGCTAGTAATTAAACATTTTTTGTTAAAAATGAGGAGAAAATAAACTTTTTTTAAACTTAAACAGTTTGTAAGTTGAGAGGGGCTTACAACAATTACCTTGTATTTTAAAGCCTAATAGATTTTTAATTAAAGCTTGCTTCTGTTTCAAACATTTAAATACATGATAACAGTATCTTGTTAGAATTTAGATATTGTTCAAACTATATTCTTTATGCGATTAGAATATGTCTGAACTCTGAATATTATTTTGTATCGAAAGACAATTTCAAACACCACCAGCTCGTATAATAATAAATAATAACAGATGAAAATTGTAAATTTATCTAAAATAGGTTTTTAAAAATCTATTGTAATTTATTTATTTTTATATAATACAACGAATACAACTATTTTTTTAAGTACTTTGATACTATAATATTTTCAATAATAATTTAGGTAGGTAGATGAACATAAATATTGCATACCTACCTACGCTACGGTGAATTCTCAATTCATCAGTGTTCATATTTTTCTTTATATATTATATGACTTTAATAATTTTTACTGAGAATCTCATAACGAGAAGAAGCTTTTTGAACACCCTCCTCTCACAAAGCCAACCCACCCGTTTACCGACTAATTGCTGACAATCCTAACTTGTTTAGTATATAACACTTAAATCTCCGTTTTCCCTCCAGCCAGGACGAAGGGTTCCAGTATGGCTACCACCAAGCCAATGCGAAAGGGCTGGCACCGATCAATGCAGCCAATGGGAGGCGTCGAAGGGACGGTCTTTTGGGGTGACTAAGTAACACATAATGCCTGCGCGTTTACGGGTTTTGGTGTAGTAAATCGTGAACAATTTGCCCGTCAAGCTTCTAGGAAACGCGACGTCATTTATTATATAGTTTAAATAATCAAGCCAAATAAAATGCCAGAAAACCAGAGGAAATCGTCTCCCGGACACTCCACATCATTTTTAATTGAGGACATATTATTCAGATCAAAGAATAACAGACCAAATTCAGAGGTATTTTATTATTATTAAACGTATAATGTAAACTCAAAACTGTATGTATTTATTATATAACATTAAACCAAAATGTTTTCCACCTTATCTAAAAATTGACCAACCGAGATAATATAAAATATTTTTGCATTTATAAATAAAATATTTTCCATGTTCCTAAATATTTATTGACTCTTCATAATTGTATTACAGTGAAAATCAATTTGATGATTTGGTTATAAAATTATAATAATTTATAGTATACAAATTTCATTTCAGATTTTTTAGAATACGATGGCTGATTATACTAAATTATATACTAATAATATATGTTACAATTTAAAACATTTAGATGTTTTGATTATATTTCAAAACCAAGACCTGCAGTGACACTATTATAGGTAAAAGAGTAATGATTACACTCTATGGAAAAATATAATAATTAATATTTCGAATAATGTTAGTTCTACTTGGTGAATTTCTATGATAGTGGCCAGAATATTTCAGATAAATACAATACACTGTACGATCATGCAATGATTAAATATAATGCGTCCAATTATTAATCTTAAATTGATTTAATAATTTAATATAATAAATTATAATATGCATTTATTTTAAATTTAATATATACAAAATTAAAGTTTAAAATTTCTACACTTTGATGATACAAACTCTGTCACAAAAATAAAATGTTTTTCCTCTTAATTCATTGTCTTACTTAAAAATACATAAAATAGAATATAGCTATACAACTAATATCAATAGGTATCAGTAAAATTAAATTGTAGGTATTTCATAAAAAACTAGTAGTGTATTATTTATTTTATACTGCAATTAATAATTCATATTGATTATAATTTATAGTTTAGAACCTAATAAAAAAAAATTATAAGTTCCTATAATTTAAAAATAATACATCATAATTTTATGAGTTTTATACTATGGTATCAGTATATAATATATATTATATTGTTCGTTTTTTCATTAGATAATTATTATTTTATTATTCGTTTTGGTGATTCTTGGGAGTGTATGTTAGTGTTGAAATCCCTAATGGATTATATTAACACCAAAAGTATATTTCACCTATAGAATTAATTCTTCGTGCATGTCCGTTTAAATCATTATAATTTATAATTTATAAAGATGAATATTGAATATATTATATATCTACTATAAAACAAAATAATTTTTTTTAATTGGTACCTACCCATCAAAATGACTAACAAAATACCCATACAGCAAATAAATATTAATAACATGATATCAGGTTACTGTAAATATTAAGATATATTTTTCTTAGTGATATCCTCATAATATTATAGCAATAGCTTAAAATAATTATTCTACTATTTTTATTTTTATTGTGTTATTCTGATATTCAAAACGAGATATTTTATAGTATTTATTTATATAATAATAAAAAAATAACACTAATTTGATATAAGAAAAATATGCATTTCTTCATATCAGTATAATGTTAACTCTATATTAGAATTGAGATATTTAAAAGTATTTATTGATAGCATAACCAAAAGATATTGCTAATGTGTATATGATATTATAATATTATGCATATTTTATTTCTATTTGTACCGACGACGATGCGGGAATGCTTTCGCAGTACGCCCGTAACCAATAACACTTAAGCTTTATAAAAATTATGATAATTAAAAAGTATCTATTTTTTTATAATTATTATGAGCTATAAGTATATTTTTATATGCATTACACACTAACACGCTACTTTTAATATAGCAAAATCGATCTTTCTTTTTTATAAATTAAAAGTAGATAAATTCTTCGAGATTATTATTTTCAATTCTTAATGCTCAATGATCAGTGATGACGTTTATTTAAAATAATATATTTAACTAAAATATTTCACCTAAATGGCTAAATGTATTGTATGAAAATCTATGATTCACTGAAGTTTATAAAAATGTATCTATATATATGGGCCAATTGAATATAATAATTGATAATAATTTAAATATATTTTATAACTAATAAAAATATTAAAGAGAATCAACCCCAAATGATGTTTGTATTCTTAATTCGAGTATAAAATACAAGTGTTTAGTTAAATATATTTATTTTAAGTTTTTAACTTATTCATTTTGATCCTATGGCTATCCTTTGGCTCATGTGCAGCATAGATAAAACGCATTCACACAAAATCGTTTATTATAATTTTTGAGTAACCTCAGAGAAAAACTAAATATTAACAAAAATTATAGAGAATTATATTTTTGAGAGTTTTTGATTAGTCTTTTTTTTTATTATTATTATTTTACTTAAAAAATAATAAAAAAAATTATAAATATAAATAAAAATTTCAGTTTTTGAGACAATATTTTTGACAACATAATGTCACAAATGATCAAAAATATTAATCTATACAATTTTTATAATATATGATTTTTCTCTAAAATTACACAAAAACTAAAAAAAACTATTTTGCATAAATATATTTTATGAATGTTTGAAGTGTATTAGGGAAAGAAAACAACTATAGCTAACTATGTTAAATATGTTATATAGTACGCTGACATTCTCTTAAGAACACTTAAAAATTTGAATACTGCTTTTATTTGTAAATCAACGTGTTTTTTAGTCCTTTGAAACAAGTACCTACCTTGTGTCACTCGCAGTGTACACGATTATAATAAAAGTATACAGGTTTCTTTTACATCTGCTTGTGTTAAATTCACTATTATTTCAGTCATAAAATAAAAAATAAATAAAAGTTCCAGGTAACTAGTCACGAAAGAAATAGAAATCATCAATTGCCACAAAGTCAAGAATGCTTCCCGATGTTACCATCAACGGTGGCTTCCGCGTATTTATCATATCCAGCACATTATATGCACAAAAATGGTATTGCAGAACCATTTTTTATTTCACCCCAAGGTAATTATTAATAAAAATTAAATATAAGTACTTATTAGAATATGTTTTCTGTAAATATTAGTCAATACAACGGGGTGTAAAACTAAATACGATCTGGATATTTAGATATTTCTCGCATTCTACTCTTCTTTGCGAACCAGTAATTTACGACAGTGCCTACTCTTGTATATTTAAAAAAATATGATCAATTACTACATTTGCATAACCATCCTAACTCTTGAACTGAGTTCGTATTACTATAATATTTATGTACCTAGCCATGTAAGGGAATTTAAAAATTCACAAAAAAGGTTAATATTTTTAAGAAAAAAAATTGGGTGATCATTAAATTTAAATAAATAGGTAATTTTGTAATTCATTAAAATAATTATAAATTTAAAAAAAAGTGAAAGTTACTTTACTGTGTTGTAAATATTGAATGTACATCTTTGAATAGTTCACTGAGATAGATTATTGAATTATGATGTGTTAAATATTTTATGATTAATCTTGTGAATAGAAAATCTTAGCTTAATTAATATTGGAATGGAATGTATTAAGTCTCTATATGGTTAATGTTTATTGATTAACATCAACTTTTACATAAAAAATAACAGAAATCGTACTATATGTTTTTATTATATTTTAATTGTAATAAAAAAAACTTAAGACGAGCTTAATATGAAAATTTTAAGCTTTTTTAATCATAAACAATAATTTATCATAATATGTAAATCGAAAATAAACCAAATAAATTGAAAAATGTCTAATATCCTTAATAGCGCAGGAAGAACGAACATTTTTTGAAAATTATATCATGTCTAGTGTCTAGTCAATTCTAATATGAATATTTAATGAAAGTTTATACAGCTATTCTATTTTTAATTACCAAAAATAAGTAATTCAATCTATCGAAAATTAATACTGCGTAACTATTCCCATTTTCCTTAATTATTTTAATTTTTCTGTTGATTTTAAAAAATAGATGCTGGAAAATTGTTGATTTTTATAAAAGTAATATTTGCCTTCCACCCTCCCACAAGCACTAACTAGATAACATTTTCTATTAAAAATCACCTTCAAAATTGTACATAGGAGTTTTTACTATTTTGTAAGGTTTTTTGCTATCATACATATATTATATATTATGACTGTATCAGTGATGGATATAAATATGATCTTAATTTTTGGAAATAGATTTCGTGCTTTGGTATTTATACATTTTTATTTCGAAATAATATTAATAATGCAACATGATTATTACTATAATTATTTTAGGGGTACCTTTTGGAAGTATTTGGGGTGCCCGATCAGACTATGGCCATGGTCAATTAAGCTCTAGGCTATGTCGCAGACGAAAAGCTCGGACTGTATTTTCTGATCAACAACTCACGGGACTAGAAAAAAGATTTGAAGTACAACGATATTTAAGCACGCCCGAGAGGGTTGAACTGGCTACCGAACTGAGATTGTCTGAAACACAGGTAAATAATAACTAATAATTTAACTACATATAGTTATAACTAGTAAGTATTTTTGTGTTTATACTCAATAGTATATTAAATCATTAATCTTCAGGTCAAAACATGGTTTCAAAATCGAAGAATGAAACATAAAAAACAATTGAGAAAAGTTAATGACGATACAGTGGTTATTGGTTCAGAAAAACCTGCAGACAACACTGCAAACAAATCACTAACCACAGGTCAGTCTCACATTGCAATTATATACAAGTACAATAAGTACATATTAATTGTATATAACCTAAGTTATGAGTTGAATATAAACTTAACAAAATTATATACTTCAGATTATCCTGTTGACTTTTCATCTAAAGGATCAGTTTGCGGTGTATTAGATACAAGCATTCAGGAGTCCAAGGATTTAGCTCGACAAAGTAGGTCGCTCAACAATGATGATGAGAGGAGTCAACGGTACGACCTGAGTGAAGTCTCTGAAGTGGACGACGATGATGACGTCGATGATGCTGATGATGAGATTATAGATATTGTCGGTGATCACTCTCATATGCTAAATAGCGTACAGCGAAATTACGAACAACAAAGATTTTTCTAATTAAAAGCTAAAAACCACTTATCTATTATTATTATTATTATTATTATTAAACTGTGCACAAAACAGTTAGAAACCAATCGTAACCATATATACTTCTTATAATATTTCAAACATATACCTAATTACTAATTAGGTAGGTATATTGATTAATTAATTTAGTTATAGTTTTAAATTATAAAATATGTAATGTAAAAACTAAAAATAAGAAAAGTTGTCTGACAAATAAGAAAACAAATATTATGTTATCTTTGGCGTTACACACTTCCAATAAAATTGTTTGTCTTCCAATTTTTTTATCTGTCGCTATATTTTAAGTAAACAAACATTATATTTGAATAGCTCAAATGTATAATAAATTTATATTAGGGATTAATTATTATAATTTATAAGGATAAATATAATTTTAAGCAAATAACCGGCAATACATAAATGTATGTTTTGAATAATTTATTCTAATGCATTATTATAATTTGTACAATTGAAAATTGTATAATATCATTTGATATTTAAATTATTGGTAATTCGGGTAAGTAGGTACTCGTTAATATAATACAATTAAGTAAGAAGTGTTAAAACTAATTTTAAAAACTGATCAGTTATTTTAATACGTATTAAACAAAATATTTTATTTATTAATTATTATTATTCTGTCTATATCAGGCGCAAACGCAGGGCCCCCCTCAGCCGAAATATCAGAAACAAAAAATAAATTACCTTACCTACAAATGAATAGTATGATATTTATGAAAATTCTTTCAAACCCTTCCTCCCGAAATTTTTTCTTGTGTTCGCGCCTGCTGTCTATAGTATACATTTAAAAATAATTCATAAAAATAGATAATGTATTAAAATATAATTTATACACATAAGTACCTATCAACATCCGTTATGTAAACGATAATTTTTTCTTAAATTAAAACGTGATCTAAATAAATATCTATAAAATTATTAAAAATACGAATATATTTTTAAGACACAGACACACTCATACACTTAAATATCTAATTTCCACTGTGGATTTTATAATTTTGACGAATTTCAAGATAATTTGTTTGTGTGTTTATGTATATAATTGTATATAACTATATAAGACACCGCAATGTCCTATTTATTTAGATGCGATACTATAAATCCTATATATAAGGTATAATTGTATTATAGGTACACTGGTAATTGGTACACACCAATGAGAAAGCGGCTCTATAATAAGTTTAAAATAAAAATACGTTTATTTCAGCACTTATACAGTTATATAAGATACATGTCTACATTTGATTTAAAATCGATAATAATATCATAAACGCGCATTAGACTTAAGTGTTCTTTTTTCAAAGAATAAAAATAAATATAAATAAATATATTCTCTATAATAAACCGTCATAATAATATTCAATAATAACATACATTCTACATCTTTATGACCGACAATTTTTTTCACGCTCTAACGTGTGTTCATTTATATTCTTTGATAGTTTGATATTATTATATACGGTGATGTGTGTGTGTGTGTGTGTGTGTGTGTGTGTGTGTGTGCAATGTGCATTTATGTATATAATGAAGAGTAAAATTATTGAGTTATCCCGCCACGAGGGGTTATTTTTCCGCCCGTTCGTATGTATACCGTCATCGTCATAATACTATATAATATACATATTGTGTTCATACATAAATGAATCGACGGGCGTGGACGACACTAATTTGATTACCTGTATGTGATATTAAATAAAGCATCAATGGCCACGCGCCCGCCTAATAATAATGAAATGCCTACAATATATAATATTATAACCTTATCCGATGTAGGGGACGGTGAATATATTTTATAAAGGTGCAGCCGACGCTTGACTCTAGTCATTTCAATCATTTAACCCTATTATTTGCAATTATTTCTGAATAAAAACACTTAAAACCCCTCACTGAGGGCAATAATAAAGTGCAGCATTGATTAAAATGTTAAACGACTACGTGATAAACTATATTTTATTCCCTTAATTTGTATCAAAATTTTTCCCCACGCGCAAAAAAATATATATTGTACCTAAATATAGGTATATTTACTATGTGCTATACTATAATAATATTATAATACTTTAATAATATTAAATTGCATATGTATATAATGTAAAGAGTTCACTGCATGGTCACTTTATAGTAGTTTATACTACTTAAAGGTAAGGAATACATTATACAAATATTATTAGGTATTATTATTATTATCAATTAGTCTATATATTTGTATTTTATAATATAATAATATTACCTATAATAACCTATTATAACCTGATAATGCCTATCTATATTTATGCAGTGAAGTATCACAAATTAACAATGCTCATATTTAGCTAATAATTATAAATATTGAATAAAAGCCGATGAAATGCAGCTAATATTCATCAAATTTGATAATATATACATATAGTTCAATTCAATCTAATATTTAAACTAACGACATAAAATTGGTTCTACTAAACTCAAATTTGATATATTGTTTTATAAGATGTAGAGACCATGCGTGCGAGAATAGGTAGTACTGGTGATGCTTCTCACCGTCATCTTAATTTTATAATTATTTTAACCGAATAATTTTAGTTAAAAATTAAAATTACGTCTATCATTCACTTGCCGACATACAAACTTCAGTTTAAGTTTCTTCAACAATTATCGATTATTAGTAAATAGTTTAGATAGACAAGTAGTAGGTACATAATATCGTCAATTATTAGTTTTAATTTGTTTAATTTCTTAATTATGTTGTAGGCGCATAAGTGTAATTATTATTATTTAATTGTGAAGAGTGTAGACCATATTTTATTAGTACTTATATATAAACAATATTACTGAATGGCTATTATAATTCTAAAAGAAATTTCATTTCCTAAATAATTATATCAAACCTCAATAAAATATAATAAAACCACAACTATTTATTTGGTAATATTTTTACAGCGCAAACGTAGGATTACCTATCTGTAATTTGTACTTATATATATTTACGCCATTTATTTATTATTTTGATCTTATCTTGTAATATATCTTAAAACTTTTATAATATTTACGGTTAATATTTGCCATGAATTATTATTTTTGGGATTAACCAAGTCCCGAGAGGCCTCGATACAACCACTGGGGCTAGAGTGAAACAAAAATAGCAATAGCTAAGATAGTAGGATACACTACCTAACCACCACGATTATATTACAGAATAATACAGACACTGTATTACAGGTATCAAGGACATATAGATCGTTATTTCTATAGGTAACAGTTTAAAACAAGACGGTTGAAAATAAATACTTTTGATGGTAACTTGGCAGCCATTTTGGCAGTCACCCGCACGTCATATAGTGTCAGTGGTCTAAAAAGTGATTTTAGATTACCAAAATTAATATCAACTTTAATTTTATTAGATATTACTATTGATTACATTGACATCATAATCCTTATTTCCAAGGGCAACAAAACCAAATTTGACATTATTTTTTTTTTAATTTAACCTCGTATTATCAAAAATGTTGAGATTTTAAAAATGTAATATTATTTTTATAATAATTATTTAAATTTTACTTTGAAAATATAATTTTCACTCTATGATAGCTAGGTGCTTAAAATTATGATTTGTAATTTAATGTACGAATAGTTATTTTATATTTTTGGTATGTTACCTATATAGATTTGATATGATTGGATAATTTAATATGATTTGTAAATGATCTTCATTGTTATTGTTTTCTTCTCCAGTTCTCCTCAAGTGAATTTATTGTTCCCTGTCAATTAAATATACATAATTATGATATAAAAAATTCGTATTATAAGTATTTACGGATTTAAAAAATACCTAATAATAATAAAAGACAAAGAAATGGGTACTGGGTACATTAGATGTCAAATGGGTCCAGTGGTGTAGTGGAGGGTATACGCGGGTACACGGCGTATACCCAAAACGCTAAAATTCTTAAATGTGTATAGGAAAAAAAAATAAAACAAATACGCGGGTATACGGTCGTAGCCTTTTGGATGATAACCATATTACCACAATAACATACATGTTATAATTTGAACATTTCTGTTTTTTTTTTTATTCTCGTTAAAAGATATTATAAGATATTTAAATTAATTCTAATCTATAAAAATTATTCAAACCATAGTGGCATAGACATATAGGTAATAGATTATTTATTATATGATTCAAACAGTCATATTTAATCTATAATTTGATTAGGTATATCGTTTAATTATGTTTTATATGTGTAATTGCAGCACACAGTTAGTAGTTACATACCTGAAATTTAGATTTAAGAATTCAAAAAACAATAATAATAACATGTTTTAAATAATAAAAATAAAAATTAATTTTATGTTACGGGTAGAAACTGACGGATCAAAAATATATTTATGCATTTTCTTATAAACTGTTAAATTTTTTTATAAAATATTCAAATTAAACCCTTATATGGCAATGTATATTCTTAAAACATATTATTTTGTACAAATATTCTTTGACTTTGAAATATGCTTTTCTGATTCCTGCGCGCTGGCCGAAACTCGAATGTCAGTCACTGAAGCTCCTGGCGTAGATTTTGAGTTGGCAGCACCATGCAGTGACGTAGCCAGGGGGGGGGGGTGTCGAACCCCCCCCCCTCCCCCCTTCGGCGTATTTGTTTCAAAAATATAATGTTCATAATATAGGAATACAATCATCTGGTCTTGGTAAAATTTATTCTGTTATGCCGACTGAGATAGATAACATCTACTGGAGTGCAGACTCTGTTCCGAAAAACGAGCTGTCACGTTGAGCGTTACCTCCACCACCGAATGGCAAAAACCCGTAGTTTATACACGCAACTATAGATATAGGATGATTCAGTCACTTTGATTCAAAATCAATTTTTTTGAAATGTAACACATTTTACTGAACTATTAAATTTAATAAATTTTTATAATTAAAATTACACAGCAATACAACATCAATGTAGTATCCTGGTTATAATTGAAGCGTTCCGGCGTACCTTATGAATAATTTGTTAAAGGGAACGCTTTTTAACCACATTTAGAGGTAGGGTAACTGAGTCCCCACTTTAACCCCTGACCCCTGAGTATAACTTAATATAAGTAGTTCATACTAGAATATGTACTTTTAAAAGTTTGATAAATTAAACTCTAGAATTCCTTTTTCAAAAGGAAAAAATAAGCATAGAATTTGTACAAAATGAAACAACATATGCAGAATCTGATTCGGAAAATTAAAATGACATTAACATATTTTTAGATCAACTGAATAAATACATATTTAGGAGAATATGTTAATGAAATATTAAATTACATTTCTGGTTACATTGTTAGAAGTATTATGTCAAAAGTGGTGTGTGACTTTTGTATAAGTATGTTAATGGAAAATCAATTTGACCATAGTTATATAAATAATTTAACATTTACAAAGTCAGTTTAAGGTAAATTAATTAATGTTTCAGTCATATTAATTGTACAATATTTGGAAAATTATTTCAGATTATTGTTGTCAAAGAAAACAAATTTTTTAATAATCTAAAACTAAATGTTATAGAATGTGCTAAAAGAAGTATACTAAGTAAAAATACACTATTTTTTTTTCCTGGCACACACCCTGTAAATGTTGTCTTAGGGACTCCTAGTCATGAACATATATTATTTAATTTAATTAGTAAAAGGTTTGTTAATATTAGAGTAAGCCATTTTGAAAAAGAAATTTACTATATGTCGAATACTTAAAAATAAATCTTTCTTAAGAACCAAGTCATCTTAATTAATATTATTTAAAAATTTGTAAATAATTTAAATTTGTATTTATTTTTTTTTAATTATTATTTTACATTTTATTATATTTGTTATCTTGGTTATGAATATAACTTTTTTCTAGTATAATCATTTCTTTACTTATTTCTCTTTATAAATTAAAAATATTTCATATTAAAATATATCAATATACAGCTAACATCAAGATAAAAAATTTGATACCAAATTCGATCAGTTACGATCATTTTGTTACTGTAAAACGTCAAGTTAAAATTTACTAAAATCCATTGTTAAGTAATGTGCATTTAAATAATTTGCCATTCAGTACAGGTGGGGGTATCGGTATTCGACACGGCTCGTTTTCTGTTACATTATGAACATAACGAGTCGGCGCTCATAATCATTATCATTCAATTATTTTATTATTTTACCATGGTTGTAAATTTATTTTATTTTATTACAAACCCCCCCTCCTAAAAAAATCCCGGCAACGCCACTGGGCAGCACCGTCCTCTGCAGTTTGTCCTCTGGACAAATGGACGTTGACGCCGGTTCCTTCCACCAAATACTATATAGTGTACATGGCACATCTATATAGAATATAGATCGTATATATAGTATTTGCTTCCACATAACAGCTAATGACGACGGTCATCGGCTACGCGGAAACCGATTCCTGTGTGCCGGTCGAACCTCCAACGATAGATATCGAGGCCAAGCGGGGTGGGTGAACCTGGTGGTACAGCCGCAGAAACGATTGTACCGAAGCCCAAGATTGAGGACGATAGGGATATGTTTTTTATTTTTGTAGGCACCGGTCACCAGTGCCGTTTGTACAATCAATGCAGAACAGACGCCAGAGTGGTCTCTGGAGTGTCTTCAAAACCATTAGAATTATATAGATCATATGTTGCATCTTGTGTTGCAGCTGTGCGACGTCGTGCTAACCCTATACTAATCGGAGTTAGAGAAGCTGAAGAGAAGTTGAGCTTGTCGGACGTTCGGATAGGTGGATATAAGAAGGGAAAAGGAGACCGAAAGTGCAGAATCGTGTAAGGAGGTATGTTATCTATATTACGTTTTTGGAAAACCTCGGCCACTCGAACTCGACCGGCGGGACACCGGAGTCAAAATGGTGTATCGAACATTCGTACACGAACCAGTGCGGTGGTTCACCAAATTTTCACCCCGAAATCCCGTCGGCCGAACATGTACAACCGACCACCATCCGTTAGGTGATGCAACTCTATTGCAAGTGCGGTCGCTCTCATAGTACGCTGTAGACGCGCTGTCACCACCATGAAGCATTAAGATTGGTCTAAATAAATTAATTTACATGGATACATGGTTATTTACACATTTAAAAAATAACTAAAATATTTATTAATTAATTATCTATTACGTGCATAGAATAATTCTTTTTTTGTTATTTAATCGTTATACCAAACAGTGAACAATATTGAGCTAAATCAAGGAATATGTCGTTGAATTATACTTAATAACTTGATTAAAATTTGTTCTTCTCTGGTTCCTATATGCATTATACAAAATAACAATATAAATATGCTTACCTCAATTTTTTCATTTAATAAATTTATTAAAATTCTATTTTTAGAGTTTATAAGTATACTTATACAAAACCATATTTTTAAATTCTTGAAATTGTTATACTACTTGCTCTTTGTTCTGTAGCAAAATTGAATTCAATTTTTCAAATTAGAAATCCCCATTTCTTTTATTTAAAAAAAAATGATGTAACTTATTCAAAATTTTAATGAGTTTTTCAACTATTGCAATGTTTGAATAGATTTATAGTTAAAGAAGAAAAGAAATATGTTCAGCAAGTCACTTTGTATAATATTTATTAATTATCGTGTACCCAATACGTATAGTTAAAGCTGTTTTAGCTTAAGAATTTTGAACATGTTTCAAAATGCTAATACATAATATAAAATGACCATAAATTCTTGTATAATACACATAATGTAAATTAAATTTTAATAAGCCTAATTACCAAAATTAAACAATAATTGTCCAGAGTACAACATATAATAATTAGAAAATATTTTCAGAATAGGAAAGTAAATTATAAAAAAATACATACAATTAAAACCACAGAACACACTGTATTACTTATTCAGTATTATTACACCAATACAAAATTTTCATCCACAATACATATAATAAATTACATGTCTATAAAATTATTTATTTAAATATAACCTAATATTAATAATTAATATCTAATTAATATTTTAAATTAAAAAATGTGTGGATAAAGTTGTAAAATGTATATAATTTTGTATATATATTCAAAAAGTTTATAATAATAATTATAAATCAACTTAATAAATATAAATGTATTTCATAAGTATTTTACTACATTTCTTAAGTGTTTAAAATTAAAAAAGAATCTTATTTACTATAATTAAATGATGGAAATCTGTTTTAATATAATGTCATATATTTACAAAAAAAAAAAAAAAAATATAAATAGAAGCACAAACAACTGAAAATACAGGTAAAATGAACACGAGCCACCCTTAATGTATGCATCAGTTATCCCTCTTCTCAGACAAATTAAAAACCAAATGAAATTGAATACACGGATCATTACTAATGAATACTAATTAACTACATTAAATAGTATGAAATGAGTATAATATAAGATTGAAAACATAATTGAATAGCAAAAATCAAATTGCATTTTTTTTTTTTTACATGAAGCCATCGCCACCAGGACCTCCAGGTTTTTGGGCTTGAACGCTATAACAAAAAATAAAATAAATTTAACTTCATATTTTATAAATTAAAAACAATTTATTTAAAATAAATTAACTGACACAAAATTTTAAAATATATCATTGTTTTTAATTTACACAGATGTGTAATATAAAATTTAAAAAGTAATAAAGCTATACAAAAATAAATATGAATTTAAATATTATACAAATCTTAACTCAGTTCTTAAGCTAGAATAGATTATAATTTGTTTTTTTTTTTTTACTAGGGTTAATTTTAAATACCTTTGATAAACAATGTTTTTTAGAAAATAACGAAATAATTTTAAAAACAACAAATAACAACAATCCATGCAAGCATTAACCTTTATATTTAGATGCTTTTAATTTAAGGGGAAATAATAAAAATCTGCCAATTGTAAAACAAATTGATAAAATTTTGAGAACATTATAAAATACTAGAAATAATTTTATAATTATTCATTGCGATTTTAAATATCTATTTTGTTAAAATAATGCTATACTAGTTATAAGTACTACACAAAGTCATGAACAAATAACAATAATATTTTAATACAAATTTGATAAAAAAAAATTTATATTTCAAACACATTTTTTTATTTAAAAACCAGTAAATTTATATTATTTCCCGTATTAATTATAAAAAAATGTAACTAAGCAAGGTTTAAAATGCAGTTGAAACATTATCAAAATTATATTACATGGACATAAAATATTGTTAAACATTATAAGATATCTAACATAAAATAAATAATAGCATAAATTAAATTTTCAATAAAATGTAATTTTAAAACATTTTAATGAAATTTTAATTAAAAAAGTTAGAAGAAAATAAAGATACTTTTAGATAAAAAATACAATACAAAATTATAATATTTTTTAAACATACATATCCTTAGTAAAATATAAAGCATATAAGTTATTAGATAGTTAATTAAGTAGATAAAAGCAGTTATGGTTGTTGCATGCTGTTAATCGATACTTTCGTAAGAAGACTAGAGACTTTTTGTTAGGAAAATACATTTTTTTTAAAACAACAAAATCACTAGTCTTCCATACGATAGTTAACGGTTTTCTTGTAGCTGAGAACCCATAGTTAGCTGCATGGCACTTCGTTTTTACATGTTAGTAATTTTTATATAAAATCCTTTCACCTTAAATAATACACATTAAGATAAAAATAAAAATATGAAATACTAACCATTGTTGTAATAAATATTGTGCCATTTGAATTTGACTGTCTGTGCCATTTATAGTGATTATTCGTTCATCTGAGCCTTCAGTGGGTTCGCCAATAGTGATTCCGGCTCCTGAATCTTGGCGTATGCGACGGATTCTAGCGCCGGCCTTGCCGATTATCGCGCCCGCGAGCTTTAAAGTAAAATAATATATTTAAATCAAGTATAATGAAATCAACACAATATAATTTTAAAAAATAATAATAATCAATCTATATATTTTAATTTGTGCTTATATTTATTAAAATATATTAACTTCAAATTGTTTATAGTTATTTATTTTAATAAGTTCATCTGATAAAAATAAATTATATCATTTTTTAATGAACTAGTGAATTATTATATTAAATTAAAATTTTTAATTTTTTTTTTTTCATGAAACTAAAATAATTTTTAGCATTTATAGCATTTCAAACTTTGAGATATTTTCAAATATATAATCTATAGAGTTGTATGTTAAAATAGACTTTAAACTCAATGAACTTTCCAAAAATCTGAACTTGAGTAACTAGAAATCAATTTAGAATTTAACAAAGTGAAACCTAATTACATAAACTAAATAATTACAGTTACTATAAAACTATTGTTATACTAGTTTAAAAAAATATACCATAAATATTATAAGAAGGCATAAATTAATTGAAAATATATGTATTTAATTATATAATAATTAAATTATTCAAATTATTATAATTTTAAATTTTCCAATAAATTATTTCTTTCAATTTGTATCTATAAATAATGGAAGAAATATACAAAAAAAAATGTCAGACCACAATCCAGGAATTAATGAGAGTGGTTATGAATTCATATTGTATACCTAACTTATTTAAAATATAATGTTTAAATTAAAATTATTTCTATTTTCTATTTCCTCAAAAAGTATTATAAGATTATTAATTAAACTTATATATAGAAACCAATTGAACTCAAAATTGAAACCAAAGTTAAATTGTAAGTATTACCATTGATTATTATTAGTAAATAGTATTTGTAATCAATGGTATTAAAATATTCAAAATGCATTATTTGCTTATGTTTTTAATATCCAATAAAGAAATTAAAAATAATATTAACAAAAAAATACGTATAAGAGCACACAAGGGATCGCATACCGAAAAACAATGGAAGCAACAGTTTTAATCGCTAAATTGGAACTACTCAAGACAAACGTACCGAAACATCAAACAATGTAAATAAAACAAAATTTAGTTGGAGTGTTAATTGAAGCATATGTAAACTAACTTAAAGGAAACATTTATATCTCTTATTTCACTTATGTAAGCATAGTCTTCTCTTCTCAAAGCATTCTTTATTGTGCTTTCTTTTTTCTGTTACCTGTAGTATTTGTTGTTTTTACTATTTCTTTACTGCTTACATAAGAAATGACTATGTATTACTCTTCTCTTTTTACTTAAATTTGAATAGAATCTAACTCATATTACTTTTGAAAATTAAGTGTTTGGTTATTTTAATTATTATCCCCTTATGTTTTTCATTTATTGATAATTTTTATGCTTTTCGGTACGCAAGCCTTGTGCATAACTCCGTCAACGGTAAAACTGTCACTTACATCTTTCGGAATTGTGACTTGCGTAGAACCATTAAAAGCTGCAGGTTTTCCGGCTCCAGCACCCATAGCTGGAGGAGGCATACTAAAATCACTCATAGGACCATCGTCAAAGCCACCTTTTATAATAAAAAATAAGAATTAAATTATACAAGAAACCCTGAAATTAAAATAAATTTAAATTATAGCACATTTTAGGCACACGACCCCTGTCAGTAGTGGGATATTGTGCTGCACATAAATTTGTATGGTTAATATTCATAATACTCTATTCAACATACAGTGCAAATTTGTAATGGATTTAAGACTTAATATAAAAAAACACAATATATCATTTATATAATGGAAAAAAATAATTTATAAAATCTGTTTTAGATTAATGTAAAACAACCTTATTCCACAATCCTGTTCAGATTAACAAAACCTTACATTTATGTAATTTAAAAAAATATAAAATATGTTGAATTTTCAGAGCCAGAAACCAAAACTTTTTTTGGCAATTTACTTTACATTTAAAATTATATAGGTAATATTTATTCATATATAATTTGTACAATCAATTGAATAATAATTTTTAGAATGTGTTTTTTTTTTTAAATAATATAAAAATTGATTTTTGAAAAATTTTTAAATTGTATAAAATGTATTAACACAATATAGTGCTTTTAATTTTTAACATTTCTATTCATTTTAATTATATTACATTTTTAATGGTTATAGTATAAAATAAATATGTTTTAAACCTCTTACATTATTTTTCATCATCATTATTTAATAATTTTATTGTGGAATTTAATGGATTTTGTTAATTTAATATTCTCAATTGCATGGTTTGATTAAATATAAAAACAAAATGTATATTTTTTTTCACTTCCCAAAATATTTAAATAAAATTAACTTTCCTTAAGTAATCTAATAAATAATAATCAATATAACAAACAGTGTTCGTGCTGGTGCCAACTCAATTAAAAACAATTAACATATAAATACTATTGTAGTAACCAAAAAAACTAAAAATACAACTTACCACCATAACCTCCGCCGCCACCGCCAAAACTTCCAGATCCAACATTATTTCCATAACCACCGGGTCCACCGCCATAACCTCCAGCATTACCTCCATAATTTCCTCCACCAGTATTACCGAATCCTCCACCGCCACCGCCGCCAAATCCGCCGCCGCCACCACGACCACCACCGCCGCCTCTGGAATAAGCCCTTTAACACAAAACAAGAATTATTAAAAATTGAATAGATAAAAATTACAACATGTAACATTTTTTGTAAATAAATAATTGACATACAAATATAATACAGTTAACTTTTAAAGTCAGAAATTAAAATAAACCCTACAAGAAACACAAAAACTTTTTAAAAACTAGTATTTTATAGAAATTATATCCAGAACTTATGGCAATTGCATATTTTTCAAAGCAATCCAAGAACTGGAACTGGTTTATTTAATAATTATACTTTACATATTATATAATTAATAAATACAAGATACTCTAATTATTTTTTAGAAAATATATATGTAATACTTACATTCCACGATTATTCATAGGTCCACCACCGCCGCCGCCTTGGAATCTTCCTGGTCCAGGTGGTCCACGTTGATTCATATTACCACCTCTCATACCACCACCACCAGCTGGATTACCATAACCACCATATTCATCTGAATAGTATTCATCAAAATTATTGGGATCATATGGATCTTCTGCCCCTTTCACAGGTGCCTAAACAATAAAATCATCAATAAAATTAAACATTAAAAAATTCATACATTTAAAATACTTACAGTTTTTAGTAAATCCAGGACTTCCCTTACACAATCTGAACAGGTATTTGGTTTTCCAGTTATTTGTACAACTCTATCAGTACTCATAGGACAACAACTCGTGTAAATTTTAATCCGTGATCCAGTTTTCTAAAAAAAAAATATTTTAATTCATAACAAAGTATTTATATGATTGCAAATGAGGTAAAAAAAAATATATGAAATTTTAACTCTCATTTGTATTGGTATTCGTTGTAATGGGAATTTACTGTATATACATATATATATATAATATGTATATTAAACATAGTTTCTATATAGAATAATTACAAAAATAAACATTGACTAGTTATTCTAATAATTATTTAATTTATTTAATAACAGTTACCATTAATAAATAAATATTAAATACATTAATCATATAAAAAAATATATAATTTACTTTGTCAAATATAAAATAAAATTTATTTTTACACACATATTAATAAATGGTATTTTCAATACTTTATAATTTAATTTAATATAAGTATATTATACTTGATTCTTGGTATAATAACACAAATTCATAAACATAATCATAATCATTTTTCTACTATATTATCATCTAAACTATTTAATTTTATTTAAGTAAATTTTCTTAATTTAATATTATTGTACAATTTGTAGGTATTAATTATATTATTATGAAAAATATTCTTTTTTTCATTTTCAATAATGTACAAATTTAGTCGTAATTAATGTAAATTAAAACCTGAGTTTAAGATGATCCGTCAAATTATTTTATTTATTTTTACAACTATTAATTTATTTTATGTGCTGAACTAACCTCTCTTAGCTCTTTTACTTTTAATCCTCCTTTTCCAATTATACATCCAGCTTGACTTTGGTGTACTAACATTCTGACATCAACATCAGTCTCTCCTTGATTATCATTATTACCTTGACCACCACCAGCTCCACCACGTTTAAATCTCTAATCATAAATAATACTTAAATTAATAAAAATACATTAAATTGTTATTTATGTTTAGATACTTACTGAACCACCATCTTCTAAGTTGCCCATAACTTCACCCAAAACTTTCAAAGCATTGTCATTACTTGATATAATAGTCAGTATTCTACCAAAAAAATAAAATAAATGATTATTTGAATTCACCTGAATATATTAGGCCGACAAAAAAAGAAAGCATATTACTAAGAATGGACCAATTTATAGACACTAACACTAAAATAGTAAAATCAATCAAATGGAAAAATTTCAAGTTTATAATATTTTTTAATATAATTTAATGATAAATAAACAGGTTTAAGAATAAAAAAGCAGTTTATAATTTATGAAGGTTTTTAATTGGTCTACTCTTAGTATATTTCCCCATAAAACTCACAAACAGAGAAAGAAATTTATCAGTTTAAATAAACTGATTTACAGGACAAACGGAAAGTGATATAACATACAGTTCTGTAATATTTAATTTATATTCTTTAATAGTTTTTGGATATAATGGATTCAGTCTTAAAAGTTTTTTTCAGTGTAAAATCCCAGTGTAAGAGGCAATTTTTAAGTTTTCAAACTATTTTTAAATTAACCACAAAGAGTGAAATTTGAAAAAAACTGCAAGCCCTGAAAGCCATATGAGAAATCAACCTACTTTCTTTAAATAACATTTCTCAATTTTAGAGGCTTTCAGACAATTAAATAATTTATCAACAACAAAATGGTTATAAATACACATCTGAATCTACTAAAGAAAAAAAAAGTTATGCATAAAAGAAAATTTTAAGTATATATATGAGAGATTGATGATGGATGATTTACCGTTCAGGACCCGGGCAATCTGGGACAGTGACTGTGGCATTGTACTGTTAGATGGACAGCATCAGGTAGTATCCGTTATTGTTCGCAGGTCGTATTCGTCGATGATTGAGGTTCAGGGCATATTCGTGGTATATGCAGAGGGGCCCAGGGTACCACGGGACATGTGAAATTAATCACATCGAGGGGCATGGGCATATGGGCATAGAACACATAACAAATTTCCAAGATCAGTCCTGTTTTGGTTAAGTTACATAGCAACTATACATGATTATTATTTGAACTTTATAATTCCAATATCCTTTTTTTAAAACTTATCATGTACCGAGAGGAAAAATATCAAATAGGCCTACTTACCTTCACTTCATAAATATTTTTATTAATTTTAATTATTAGATCCAATAATTGGGAATATTGACAAATATAAAATAGTCTAACAATATTCCTTCATGGTCAACTGAGTGCCTCAACCAAACAAGAATAAATTATGAAGGGATTAAATGTTATAACAATAGTCAATAGTAGGCCTATTTTGGTTGGTTTTGAATTTTTAGTACATTAACAAACATAATTTTAAAATTTTAAACAAAAAACTCACGTCTGTACGCAGTCTGGATATGTTGAATCCACCCTTACCAATAATTGAACCAGCAACCTAAAATAAATAATTATTAATTTATTACCTATAATGGTTTAAATATTCAAATTCATAAAATTTGAGAAGCAACAGTACCTTGCTTGGAATAAGAACTCTTAATTCTATGTCATCGGGACCCATCTTGGGTCGTTTAAATGGGGCATTTGAATGACCATCATTGAATCTCTTCATGTCTGAAATGATAAGAATATAAAATGTTTTATTGTAATTTGGATAAATTATTTATCAAGTTTTTTTTTTTACAAAACCATTAATTGACTGATTTTTTAATTTAAAAAAAGTGTAAAGGAAGTCACTACTCTTAACATTTACACCTATTAATTTTTATCAAATTTTAAGTTTAAAACCTAGTAATTTTTTTTTATATATACTTAGGTTTTAGTTTCCAAATACAGTAAATTAATTATAAAGTATTATATATTTTATAGAATGTAATACAAAATAATAATTATACAACATAATTAAAAAAATATATAAGAAATAAATTATCTTGACATAATGTGTGTTAATATTAATTCATAAATAAAACCAATGGTCGATTAAAAATAATAAGTACATTAAATATTAAATATAACATACAATACCAATCTCTGATAAAAAAATAAATATATTTTAAATTTGGACATATACAACATAAATACAATTGTATTGTATGGTAGATATTTTAATATTTGTTCTAGTCTACATTTATTTTGATTAATGATTCAATGATAATAATATTGGTTGATGTGGATTATAAAATTAAGCATTATGTGGAAACTCTCTGGACCATTTGTTATTCTTGTATCGAAATTAATAAAAATTAAGTTATTAATAATAATTAAGTAAATTTTATGAAATTATGACTACGTTGCACTAAATTTAAATAGATACACGTGCGCAATAGAAATAATGAAAAAGGTCCCCGTAAACCATCGTAAATCACACCACTATTTTTGATATCTGATAAATAGTAATAGTAAACGGCTCAAAAGCGCAGTGACCGGTTCACGGGTAATAACTCTCCTTAGGTAAACCACTACTAACCAGGCATGGCAAAAACTTAAATTAAAATTCTGCTGAACAGTAAACCAAGTAAGACCTTAGAATCTTCTAAGCAGATAATTTTTATCAGAAGCCAATTATTTTTTCGGTAAAATCAAGCTTGTATAAAAATATTAATTTTTAGAACATCGAATATTCAAGCAGTAATACATTAGTTATTATTTATTAATTATTAAATTATAGATGTCTTAAAGTTATACAGCCAAACATAAAATATTTTGTAACGACTAACTAATTTTTCGTAATTTGATTTTTTTACCCGTACACCAAAATTCTTAGGAAAATATTCAACTTTGAAAACAATGTTTTCGTTTAAAAAAGTAATAAATATAAAAATATTAATAAATAAACTATTTAATCAGAATGTGTTGTAATACAAAAGATGCAGTTAATCGTAATTTGTAAAAAGGTCTTTAATCTAGAGAACTAAAAGAATACTATCATGTACTACCATATTTTTTAAAGATTCAAATACTCGATAAATTATAAGTCATAGATAATATTATAATTTAAGACGTGTATAATAGGATGAAAACAAATATATTTACAATAGTGTCATCATTATTAATAACGTTAATATTGTAAAATATTAATTATCACTCGATGTATTATACAATAAAATGTTAATAACTTTATATTCATAATTAAGTTAGCACTAATAAATGTATTCTTATTTTTATTTAAGTGTCTACATGTTAAATACGAAATATGTAATTACAATTATACAAAAATGACAAATTTTGTAAAGCTAATGACAAAATGATCAAAGAAAAATAAAGATCAATTAAAAAACACGCCAATTTATAAAGAAAAACTGTTTAAATAAGAAACACACTGAATCACGTGAAATATAATAACTAAATATTATTTTTTCTCTAATAAGCATAGTCAAAATTAATGTTGTAAAGGATTTTATTAAACCATTAAAAATTAATTTTTATATAACTACTACGCGATTGATTTATTTAGGTTTTTACTATTTTTACTAAACGTAATAATTTTAAAATTATTAATTTTATTTTGCAACCAAAATAAAAGTGTTGGTTTAGATTTAATTCCACTACAAACATGAATATGGTAAAATTTAAAAAAAAGTATCAACGGTAAATAAATTTTTTCCTTAACCACACTAACCACCTATAACCGAACTTTAACAAAATCAAGTATACAAAAAATATATAATTTTTGATATTTAGTTATTTTTACTGTAATTATTAATATAACAGATAAAGATAATAATGTTAAAGTACAATTATTATTGGAAAATACAATTATTAATAATGATAAAATTATGTTAGAAAATACGAATATAAATTATAATTGATTTTAATCAAAAATGTCTACACATTACGTATAATCAATGCAATAATTATTAATTACCTATAAAATAAACACGCAAAATGATCGTTGTGGAAACTTACAATAATTAAAATGTAAGTAGTTTACTTGCGGAAATTCACATTTTTTTTTTATGTAATTTTTTCAAAAACTTTCCTATTTTTTCTTAGTGAATATGATTCATCAATAATTTTAATTTAATCATGGGAAAATTATTAAAATCTATAGAAGAAAAAAAATTAAAACCCAGCAATTGTCAAGTGTACTTATATCATTAAGGATCTCATTTTACATAATCATTTTAGCAAGGCTAGCACATTACATAATACACGTTGAGAATTGGTGGGGAGCGATTTGATCGAGGGTAGTTTCATTCACCTTGAGTTCACTGGCATGCATGATACGGCAGACAGCAGACTGGCGCCAACAACCAACCCCTTTTACCCTGCAAGGGGACACTTCCTCTATTCCTATTGATCCAGTAAAAACCAATGTCATGCTATTGCCCCCAAAGTGTATACACTATACTAGACAATATATTGATTTAAAAATGATGAAAGTCCATCAACGTAATTAAATTTTACTTTATTTGTTAAACAAAGAAAAATGTTATAATATAACTTAGTTCATATAAACTATTGTTATTATAACATTTTTATTTAAAAAAAAAAAATTATTTTTTAATTCTTTAATGTTTTTATCGCTACAAATAGATTTATAAATAAGAAGAATGAAACATTTTAAAGTAAAAAATCGAATTAAATGTATAGGTTCAAATTTTAAATACAAACGAATTATGAATTATATCACAAATTAAAAATAAATGTACTAATTGAATAATGAAGTTGACAGTATTGGTTAATTATAGCAAACATAATACGAATCTTAAAAAAAATATATTAATATTAGATGAAAATTAGTAAAATTTTAATAAAATCGATAGATTATTTATTCAATTATTATGATACGTCTACCTTTAACTTAATTTTATTTATTAATTTTTTAATATCAATTATCACTTAATCAATAATTCGCCTACCTTTTATTGTAGATTTAAATATACAATATATTATCAATAAATATTAAATGTTGATTTTACATTTTTAATTTGTTACAAATAAAATAAAACAATTTTCACTCATAAAATGATTACTAATTAGAAATTACATTACTTTAATGTTAGTAATACCAATATTAGGTTAATAAATATTTTAAAAAATACACAAAGAAATATTTTTTTAAAAAACACGAAAAAAAATTGGAATATTGAATATAAATTTAATAACATAAAGTTTTCAAAGACTTACCCATATTATATTTTAACTTGAAAATATATTTATAAGGGAAGAAGTAGACTGTTAGACTGCTTTACTCAGACTGATATAAAAGGGAAACTAAGCGCACCTGGTAAACACTCGCTAGTGCTGTTTACCAAACAGTAACCATGGAAACTATAAGTTCAGAAATTGACCACTAACGGTCAAGTTGACTAATTTATTGAAAAGTAAAAAAAAAATGGAATGTTACAGTTTATTAATATTTTATAATACCTACTATAATATATACTTATATAATAATAGTCTAAATCTAAACGAACATGCATGCCAAGAGTATTTTAATAATATTATATTAAATTATAAACATAAATGCATCATTATTATAAAATTATCTTATAATATAACGTACTATAAATTATATAATATAATATCTTTTACAAGTGCATTTTTCTCTATACATTCGCTCAAAATTGTTAGCACATTTTATTATTTAGAAAATCTTAAAAATTAAATGTTTCATACATGTACTAATAATATATAAATAAAAAATGATCATTATAAATGATAAACATTTATTTTCTATAAAAAGTCTACGTTTTTTTAACATTTTTTTTCTACATAATTTAGTCATTACTCGATTTTAAACAGCAATTTTTTCATCAAAAACAATTCTTAAGTTTATTTTTTTTTTTCAATGGTAGAATATGACATTTCATATTCAAAATCTTACTGAATATTTTTAGTATTTTAAAAAACAAGTAAATTATTTTTAAGTATTTTGAGCTTAAACAAATGGAGTAGTGGAACAGGGTCAACGTCTAAATGCAGGATCAATGTAGCTCTCTCTCCTGTTCATCTAATAATTAACTTGGATCTATTTATAACTATTTTTTCGAAATTTCAAATTATCATTCAGATTTGGAATATGAAATTATAAACGTGAGCAAGACGATTATACAAAAAAATAAAAATATTGTTTTGTAATTATTTTAACGATTTTTTCGGTAAAATGTTTATAATAAAAAAATAATTACCTCCAATATATAACTAATCAATGTATATTATCAAACAGTAAAATGGTAAATGTAAATAAATAATTAAAAAATTACTAAAAATTCCAATTTTATAAATCATAAACAATTCATAAAATACTTATTTTTTCTTTACCCATAACGTCATAAGTATCATTTAAAAGAAAACCTTATTTTTCCGCCAAAACGTTTCATCGACATTTAAAAATTCAGTGAAAATCCTGCCATTAATGAAAACATACAAAAAACTGTAACTTACTTTAAATTTTAAAGCAATGTTTAAGATAATGTTTTTATTTTTTGTAGTAATAAAAAGTAAAAAGTATAATATTATTATTATTATTTAGTTTTAAAATCAAATTATCAAGAAAAAATCGGATTTAGGATTGTAAGATTTCCTCTTTCAATATTATAATTAATGATTTTAATTGTACTTCAACCTAAAAAACACTACTATTAGTGAATTTTTAGGTTATTAATACAAGCTAAACATAAAATTGATATATTTACTACTTTACTATGATAAAAATAATTAAACTGTAAAGGCGCATAATCGGAAATTGTATCTAAATTCTGAGATCGTAATAACAAAATAATATATCATTAAAATATTAATAATAATATTAAGTATACATTTTTCAAGACTACTAAACAATTATTGAATTTTTAGGTAAAAAAACAAGATTTAATTTATAATAGTTATGTCAACTGAATAATTGTTCTAATAGTAATAATGAATAACTGAAAATTCAGTTAATATCTAGAAGTATTCTATTTCCTTTTTTTAATTATTATAATAATTCTACTTCAATATAATATATCTAAGTTTAACTAAAATTGTAATTTTATTAGTAAGTCTTAACAGAAATATTTAATTTTCCATTTAGCGAATTTTTATTTTATTTTACCGATTTATTACTCGTTTTAACCATAAATGTATTACACAATGAAAACACCTAATAAGCATGAAACCTTACAAGATTCATGATTAGGAGAGGATTTGTATAGGTTTCTCATTTAAGCTGACTTAACTTTCAGGTGTATAAGCTGTAATTGAAAAATAAAGCTCCAAATAGAAATATAGTATCTTATTTTATAATTTACAAAAAAAAAAAAAAAATAGAAATTATAGTAGTAAAATACTAAAAAATAAATACCATAAATACAATATAATATTATAATATGATGTACACATCGTGCCAATAAATGCAAACCATAGGGTATTATTATTTGCTACCCATATGATATTAATAAAAGAAAAGGGGAAAAGTAGTGTCATCCATTATGAAAATAAGCTCTTTGTTTGATTGCATGTTCGCATGTCAACTATGGGAATGAAGTGGTACCAGTTTGTTTGTTAACAGTTGCCATGGGAAACACCCATAATATTAAACAGTTTTTATAACCACAGGCCACAGTGTTAATAAAATATTAACAAAATAATAATTATTATAAAAAACCAATATTTATTCAAAGTTCTAACATAACCTGTAGGTAATTCTAATATATAATATACTAACACAATATTTTTTTTTGAATTTACTATACATAAGATGAATTTATACAATATGTTTGTGTAATAAGAATAGGTGATGGAAGTTAGCTTGGAATTTGCAATTATCTTATGTTTGTTTGCAAATAAATAAATTGTTATTATTCGTTATAACATGTACAAAATGAAAAAGAAATCATTTATCAAGTACTGAGTAAAGAAACGTTTGATAATTACTCTTAACAAGGGAACAGTTATTTTACTTATTTTAACCCAAAAAAATCATGGCACAATTTTATTTCACACCAATAAAATGTGTATATTTCTAATTTGGATTCTTAATTACAATCAAAATTGCATATAGTCAAATTGGCTAGGCGCCAATCTTAAGAAGTTTATTTGTTTTTTGTACATTAATTTGCATTAATATTATACCCAACTAATTACTAATGGAATAATCTATCCAAGTAAAAATTATCACATTTTACTTATCTCAAATTAGTATTATGTTATAGAAGTATTAAATTAATTAATTTGCAAGCGACTTCTTATTATATTTATACTTTCTAGTGGGCTAAAACTACATGAGTAGCTAATATTGTAGAATATTAAATAAACCAGAATAGATGGTTTAATTTGTAATTTGTAAGAAAGTGATGATAATGATAACTGATAAAACATTAAACAAAGTTTTGCATTTAAAGGTTTAGATTTTGAAATGTTTATGTTTAAAAACTCCTAATTTATAATCTAAATAAGGAATTCCTAATGTAATTGTTTATATTACAAATCTTAATGTTTTGTTATATAATATTTTCAAAATTGTTATTTTTAGTAATTTATAAATATAATTATGCCATTTTAATATACATGCTATTATAAAAAATATAAAACACTAGTATGTTATAATGAATATACAGTTAATTTCCATTACAACAAAAGATCTCGTTATAACAAAAGTTGTAGAAGTCCCCTGCTGAAAATCAGGGCTTATAAAGAGCTTATTCGAATTTTCGTTACAACAAAATTTCCGTGATAACGAAACAAAAATTTAGTCTCCTGGAGTTTGTTGTAATAGGATTTTACTGTATTTATAATTCATAGAAATTTATACATATATGTATGTTTAAAATTATATTCATATTGTCTTGTTACAACATAACTGTTAAGGGATAACTATTGATTAAAATGTTGAGTCCACAACAATTGATTTGATTGTGAAAAAATTTAATTTGGTATTATTATTAATTTTAAGCAGCACATTTTAGCTATAAACCTATTATTAAAAGATCAATTTTTATAAAAACACGTTAACAAACATCACTGCTATAGCAGTCATGCACTTAACTGTAATCCCAGCATCACTTATATAGCTGAATTAGTATTGTTGTAACAAAAACATGTGTAAGTGTTTTAGGAAGCCATATGATTTTATCAAACAATTATTAAGACATAATTGGACATCATGTTGGTTCAAATACGATATATAGTTTTATGACTTGAATTTATAACTGCTATAACGCCTAAGTGACTGTTCGTCAATGTGTTAATAAAAATATTTTTGGATCGTCAATTTTTAAAGTCTCATTAAATTATGTCAATCGAAAAATTTAAAATACTGATTATGATTATAACCTAACATGTACTATGTTTATTTATCTTAACTCTTTCACTGCCGCTAACATACTATTACATTCAAATCAATTAAACTATAACAGAAAACTTTATCAGTACGGGAATAGGTTAATTTTCTAGATAAAGAAATATAACTAAATCCAGCAAGAATATGCCACAGCCTCAAAAAAAAAAAAAAGTTATTTTACACGTTCCCTTGCAACACACCTAGATGGCAGCGTGTCTGTAAGGTTTAGCAGAATCTGTGTTTTCTTTTTTTGAGGGGGTAGGACATAGATATTTTAATCGAAAATTGATATTTTTAAATCATCAAAAATTTATCTAATTTAATAGAAAATTAGGTAATAAATTAAAAAATTAGGTTAAAAATAATTTTCTAACTAAGGTAAAATATATATGTGTATGCTGAAATGGTGAAAATCAAAATAATATATTTTATACCTAAATAGCTCAATATACATATTATCTAATATAATTTTGATTACAAGTTTACAATAGTTAAATTATAAATATTGAATACTGATATTATTACTTTTCAAATAGGTCTTATCTTTAACACTTCATATCATACTTATGTCAACAATTGTATGAATAAAATTCAATAAACTTTAGATATTCACATAAGTATATTAATTATATTTATTTCACAAAAAAATAATGTCTAGATTTCGAAAGAAAAATACAATACAATACAACACTAGTAGAATAATAACTGTAATAAATAAAATAAAACTAAATTTAAGTATAAAATAACAATATTTATGCTAGGTTGATTAAAATATATAATTATTTTAGTAAAATTTATTGAATAAATCATAATTTATTAAATTACATTTAAGGGCTATTAGGCTTACTAAGTGACTTTTGACTGATTAGTTAAATATTTAAGAAGCGCTTATTAGATTTATCAATTAACATCTTAAAACCCATATTATTTCCAAAAAATTTAAAATGTGTAATCTAAAATAATAGATATATGATCATAATATATTAGTTTTTTTTTATTTATAATAATTGGATCTAATTTCAAAATTATTCATGAAACAATCCTATAATTTTAGACTATTAATGACATAGATCGCTTACTTTGGAGTTTGGAAGTATTAATTTATTAATTAATAATTATTGAGGCGTTCCTGGGCTGCAACTAAACCTTATACTTATGAACCAAACAACTTTAGCAGTGTTCTGACCTAATGACCGGCTAACAAAACCTTATACAATATTCATACAAAAAGTCCAGGCATCCAGTCGCAGCCATCGGACAGTTGGTGTTGTCATATATAACACCATGGTTACACACGAGACAGACTACACGAAAATTAATGGTTACCCCAGTCGTAGTATTTTGCTAAGGGATTGGAAGAAGGCTCGGAGCGACGGACAATGGTTGTTGGGCATAAGGGGAGGGTGTATCCAACGTACTACGACTACAACTGGTCATTAAACGTGTACGCACGAGCGAGGGTAATAGAAAAATACCTAACCATCGGGCGTTACGCCTATACGCGTGCGGTCACGTACGTGCCGCCGCCGGACCGTTACTAAATACTAGGTGTACTGCAACGGCGGGAAACAAAATGCCTATTACGAGCGCGAAAGCTTTCACCCTCGCGCGGGGCTAGTCGGGTATAGCTCCAATCGAAGCTTTAGCATTAACTACATACTTAAAAAATTATTTTGTCAGAGAAGGCTAATACGCGGAAGGCCAAACAGCGATTTGCCGGCCGGGACGCGATCAGCGCATTTGCGTTAGTAAAAAAACACTATGGTTAAAACGTGTTACCTGATGATTTGAAAGTACAGTCTTAAAAGCGTCTAAACTGTAAATGCGAAACGTCAGTGCTGATGAACGTGCTCCTTAGTCCTTTAAGATACAACAGTCAAGAATATCAGAAACGGAAAAGAAAATATTAATACGACGGACAAGCGTATTAAGTGTACAACAAATTGTTACGACTTCAAAATGGCTGAACCGCAACCGCGTCCTTGCCCGCCGGTAAGGAACCAATAGAGTGGCGGTAAAGTAGAGGGGTATATTTCCAAGGAGTACTATAAATTCATAAACACACTCGTCGTCGCCGGCGGGATTTCAGAAATTTGAAAAATTGGAAGAATAAAACTCCAACAAATGAATTCATATGGCGAATGGCGATACTAATAAGTAATAAGTAATAGGCATTGTGTAAACACTTCCTAGTTTAACTTTAGCAAACCTCATGTGGCTAATTCATAAATGTTAAACATTTTGACAATCTTTTTTTACGTTTCTTATTATATTATGATCATCACTATTTATCGATTATAATTAAATAGCACCTATTATACTAATAAAAAATAAATAGTTAAATACTAATATCAATACAATTTTATAAATTACTATTTAAACTGGGATTCAACAGTATTCCCCTAACCTTATTGTCCTCTACATATTTGTGGAGGGGAATAGGGGATTATTGTGACTTTTAGCACCTTCTCCTCAATTGTTCTTCTCTGTTCTCTCTGTATTCAGAGATCCCAGCTAAAGTCCGATTTCTCGACTTACGGAATCAACTTTTCCATTCCTAGAAACTCTATCAACAGACAACGTTAACTTAATAAAACTTACACTCACATATATAATGCAGTCAAGCCTTAGAATTTAAAAGTGTGAGCTTTTTTTTACGTGATATATAAGATTTTATCTATATATTTTATTTATAATTGTCGAGATATTATAATATTTTGTTAAAATTCAATAAAAAAAAAAATAAAAATAATAAAATTAATTACAATAAACAACAATTGCATTTCATTTTGAAAAATTAATGCAATTTGTATTAACTCTATCGCTTACAATTATATAAATAAATGTTTTAAACAAAAAAAAAATCAATAGGAAATACACAAATATATTTTTTTTTGTATTTTTTATAGTATAAATATTCTCATTTTTGGCCATAATTGTAAAAAAAAATATTTTTGATTTTAATTTTGAAACTGTTTTGTCGTACAGAAAACATTCATTCGTACTGAATGAACAATTTCATCTTAATATAATATACCTCCTTCTTTATTTGACTTTATCGCTGTTAATATTCGTTAATACCTATTGTTCTATGATGTACATAAATATATAAATTATATCAAACAATTATATAACGACGAAGTACCTCCACTCACCAATAAGACTGGTAGCAGGTCTTTACTCTTTTACACTCTTTTAACATTTTATTTTCATCAATTTCCTGATTTTTAATATTTTATCTAGTTTCTATAAAACTGCCAATTATTTAATACGATAGTGCCATAATGGTATCATTGTATTAAACATGTGGCCCGCGTACTCGTACGGCTGGCGAACGGGTTTAAGTGTAGCTTGCAATAAATGTCATATTTTATTTCTTCAACATTGTTAAATTTTTAAATAAAGTTAATAACTATTGTATAAAATATCAATATGCACATTTTTGTTATAACTAGTATTAAATATTGTTATATTATAATAATTATAATAAATAGATAAAACAAATGTATTTTGTTTACTTTGAATTTAGTAAAAAAAGGTGTTTTGTCCGCCAACGTATAAATACGTAATAGTTAATATTTTATGGCTTGTTGGTAATTTGAATATGGCATAATTCACAATTTAAATACCTAATTTAATGTTTTTATATTATTATCTTGTCATATTTTTTGGCAAGACATTAACATAATATTAATTTTGTATTTTTTCGAAACTAGAAAAAATATTAAAAATCAGGAAATTGATAAAATTAAAATAATAAAACGTCAATATTTTCAGAAAAAAACTCTACAAAATGGTTATCTTCAATTTTTTTTAAATAAAAAATACATTTTTTAACTTTTTTACCAAAACATAAAAATAAATTAAAACATGAAATATTTGTAGTTCTTGTACCTGTGAATCTTATTAAAAAACCAGAATTATGACATTTCCATTGTATCAGGAGATATTGCAATGGGTAAATTCACGCGGGACACCCTCTATAGTAAGAAATAAATAAAGTACTATTTGATTGTAACTAACTAAACATTTTTTTAGTGGTTGTTCTAACACCAGCATTTTTTCCACATAACATGAAATATATAGATCGACGCCACTGCAAGGTTGATACAGTGGTCTTAAACGGGGGGGGGGGGGCAATTTGTTAGTTATCAACTAAAAAAAGGTCATATTCTATTTAAAAAAAAAACTTTGTTGGAATATGATACTTTTTTTTGGGAATGGGGGAGGGGGCAATTACCACCATTGCCTACCCCTGTATCCGCCCGTGCACCACTGGCTCTACATACTTAACGTCTAATTATTATAAATTTATTATTTTGAAGCATTTAAACCTATATTATTATTATTGAGAAGTATTATTAAATCAACAGTTATTTATTTTTAGTTATACTGTTTACTTTAGTCTATACGACTATATAATATACGTAGTGTGATCCATTAAACGTAATATCTACACTAATAATTTCAGAAAACATTCATAAAAATATTTGTTTTACATCGTTATAAATCCTTACAAAATAACATTTTTGGAAAAAAAAATTAATTCTTTGTTATAATTGTTTAAATAAATATGATAAATTATTGAAATAATTTGCTATGTTCTTCTATGAAATAATGAATTTACAAAAATAAAAAATAAAAAAATGTGATAATTTCTTAAAATATTTAATGATGTAAAATTATGTAAAAAAATTCAAATTTTTAAATTTTTTTTGTTTAGTTTATTTAAAAATGAATTGTTTACATGAAGTAGATCAGCCAGTACACTTTTTTGTAATATTGTCATTTTAGTATAGTAAAATATTGTCCTAATTAAAGTAGAAAAGCCTAATATAATGAAACAATAATAAACAAATATAGAATTAATTTCCAGACTACATTTTTCTTACTTTTCAAATATGTTACCTACTGAAGAAATAAAAATAAATAATTATTAACAAAATTGGAAGACCAGTTTTATAATGAAAAATTACAATGGACAAAATGTCCAAACATTTATTTTTTGATGGAGACTAAAGATCCTAAATCTATAAAAATATATTTAAGGTAAAAACATACCATCATAGCCCATGCCTTGCCAAGTTGTTATTTGAAATCAATGGTGTTCATCTTTTTAATTTTGTAAATCATAAATTTTTACTTAATAACTTAAGTTATGCTGAAATAAGAGGTACTGTAAATACTACTCGGTAAAAGACATCAAATAGTAAAAATGAACAATAATCTGAGTCATTCTTTAATAGTTAACCTTGGAATATCACAAGAAATTGTGCTTAGTCTGATATTATTTACACATGATATGATATATAAATGGGTTATTGAATATTAATGTAGAAGCGGAAATAATATGTTTTGTTTTTGCAGATGAAACAGTGATTCTACTTCATGATAAAACTATTGTAAATGTACTTGTTAAAGCAAATAAAACATTTACCGTAGTTAAATCACGGTTTAATAACAATTTATTTGAACTTAATTTAAATTAAATTAAACATATTGTGTTTAATATACAAAATGTTTTAATTCAAAGCAATTTAAATATTTGCGATCATTTGTCACAAATTCTAGATTCTAATAAATTGAATAGCTCATGTGTATACATTGAAAATAATGTTTATCATATTAAATATTTAGGGCTATTTATAAATTCACAATGAAAATGGAAAATGTATTAATTATTTAGTGTATCTTAATTGTATATTTTTTTTACATCTCTTGTAATTTAAGGTATATTCTTGATAAAAAAAAAAACATTTAAGAATAATATATATTTCACTTTTATCTTATGGTATTGAGAGTTTGAGATGCACTTATGATATCCATTTAATACATTAACAAATATACAAATCTCTACAACAATATGTGCTATACCATATAAAATACATAATTAAATATATTTATTCAGTGGATCTCGTGAAGCAATCACTTCACTTTTTAAATGGGTGGGTGGGTTGTGATTAGATGGGTAAAGGTAAGCTCTAGGAGTTAATACGTTAATAAGGTTAAATAAGATGTTATATATATTATAATTGATGCCAGATAGCATGTTTTAGATTTTGTTTCACAAATAAAGTTTGGAGCCACTATATTTATTTGTATATTTTAAGTAAAGTTTGAACTGTTGAATGTAATAACTATAGAAAACTATAGATATATAGGTTGATAACCAAAAGATTCTGTTGTTATTTCACTTTCCCAACTGAAAATAATATGGGAATTTCTTTTTTTTAGAATTGTCTAGACAAAAATAATTTGAAATTGAAATTGTTTCATAAATAAACAATTGCCAATATTTAATAAATCAAAATAATACATTTTATTTAAATAAATAATCTTACTTTAAAATAAATAAATTAATATATTTAATTTGAGGTGCATATTCAGTAGAACTGTATTTTACACAAATTGAACATTTTCCATACCACTAATAAATTGATAAAAATTACATTAAGATGCATTGTTAGTAAATTAACTTATAAAGTGTAAGTACCTAAAGTTAAAAATTAAATGGCTTGAATGCTTATATAAAAAAAAAATGTATAAATAATTTTAATTAAAAATAATAACTTATAATAAATGAATAATATATAAAATAAATTGTATTTAACTAAATAAATAATTTATGGCTATATTCTCAATTACTGTTCATCTAGTAGAAAAAAATTACAACACAACTATAAACCAAGTATAATAAATTATGTCATTAACAAAACACGAAGCGCAAAACGATTATAAAGTCCATAGAAATAACTTATTTGGGTATACATTGAATTTAAAACTATACCAGCCTTTATATGAAAAATTGATACTTTTAAAATGATTAAAAATAAGAAATATAAAATATATGTTTGATAAATAATTTATATTTACTCTGGAAGACAAAAAGAAGATCTAACTTCAATTTTAAATTAAAGTATGTATAGAAAAAATATATAAATAGCTGTCATGGTAAAAATAAAACTTTGACCTTATAACATTAGTAGGAAATTATTTTGTAACTAATATATATAATTATAGCCTGCAAAAAATATTCCAGACTAAATGATTTACTATTATAAGTTCTGTTGGTACATATATATAAACATGTTTGCCTTAATTAAGCATTAAAACCCATGAATCAGTTAACAGAACTCAATCTAATATAATATTAATCGCAAAATTAGTTTTACTAATTATATAAGGAAAGTATTTTCTTTAATTAAATTACTAGGACCATTTTTAAATAACAGTTATTTATTATTATTAATGGTAATATTCAAATTATAAATAATTAAAAAAAAAAATAATAAGATCTTTGTACATGATCGTTTTACAACATTGTGTAAAGTTTAACACAAAAATGAGCTTTGGACTTAATATCATAAAAATATTATTTTATTAAGTACAATTTAATGTATGTATAAATGGTCACAAAATTATTTATTTTTTACTTCACACAATTTAAAATGCAATCAGAAATTCAATTTCATGTTTATTTTTAATTTAATCAGTAATTTAGTAAAATATTTACTGTAGTTTTTTTTTTTTTTATGGATCATTTAATGGTGTATAAAGCAAAATACAAAAAAAAAAAAAACGTAAAAATAAAAGTAAGTAAAATAATAATAATAAATATTAGTATAAAAAAAAAATGGGCTTTTAAAAAAAATTAATGACAATTAAAAATCAATAATTAACACGTGATAAACTCTGATTAACTAAAGTGTTTTTTATCTTTATTTTAAGGTCGTTCTTATTACTAAAATTATAAATTGAGTAAATATCTTCACATGATAACACATTTGTCGTTATTTTGAGGATCGCCCTAAAAAAATATTTAAAATAAAAACATTATAATAAAGTAATTTTTAAAAAAAAAACATGTTTTACTTCATTTTTATGCTATGATGAAGGATAGCCCACAAATTAAAGTATATACTATACTTTCCAAAAACCTATCTACATTTCACACATTTTATTCAATAAAACATAGTATATAATTGAAAAATATGAAAATAAAGTCATTTATTTATAGATTACACAAAACTGAAATATCATACAAACCCAGAAAAATTATGTTTATTTTATCCTTATTTTTAAAACTACCTCACAAAAAATAACATTTTTTATTTTTATATTTAAACCAACTAATAAAAATTTCTAAACTGATTGAAAGAACACTCAATATAAAACATATATATTTTTAGTTTGATAGTATATGCTATTCTAAAGATAATAATGGAACTATATTTCTATTTACATTATTTGTTGAATAATGAGGGATTACAAGAATACTTTTAAATGTGTAAAAGTTATCTATTTCATATAATGATTTACCTATTTTAAAATTATAAATATGTCTATTATTTTATTTTATGCTAAAAACTATAATGAAATCTATACTTACTGGTTGATGAAACAATTCTGTTTCATAATCACCATATCCTTCATTGGCTCGTGAATGAGAAACCTGCCCTTTTTTAAGTTCATGAGTAGCTACTTCCTGTAAAAAAATATAATACAGTAATAATATATACAATTCTTCATTTAAAATTTGCATACTTGACCCTCAGGATTTAAAAGTATTGTAGCCATAAGTTCACCAACAACCCAAGCTTGAGTGTTCATGACAATTGAACCAGCACTAGGTTCATGAATTTGATTACTGGCAGTAGAAGACCATACAGTTAACCAATTGCCAGCACCTAGTTTTACTGAACGATGAAACTTGAACACAGTAGAAACATTTTGCTCTGCAGTGGTGCGTACTAATTCATATCCACTCAATGCAAATTCCTAAATTATTATTATTAGTTATTTTATATTTCAAAGTCAAAAAATAAATATAAATATTTCATTTTTACCTTTGATCCTTTGTTGTATAATTTTACAAATTGGCCATCTGGACATACTTCACAAATTTCAATATCACCAGTTGATGAAGCAGTAATAACATTAGAAAATTCATACTCTGTTTCATCGCGTTGAAATAATTTTCTTTTTTTTCCTCTTGGGCTGCCAACTACAGATGAATTTGGAGTAATACTCAATCTCCTCTCTTCACTCTCTAATAATTTTCGATAAGCACTAATTTCCATATCCAACGCCACTTTTATATCCATTAAATCTTGGTATTCTTGTACTTTCTGGGACATATCATCTTGCATAGCTGTTAATTGTTGATCAAGTCCTTGAATTTCAGCTATATATTTAGTTCTTTGAAGTTCTTTTAGTCGTTCTAACTCAGTAATTTTCCTCTAAAAAAAAAAATATATGTATATATTTTTACTATTTTTTTTTTTAAATGTTAAAATTTATTAATAATAAAGTAAGTGTTATATACCAAGTAATCATTATTGGAAGACAATAAGTCATTTATTTGTTGTGTTAATTCAGCAACACGTGAATTGGCCACATTGATATCTTCTTGAGCTGCTTCCATAGCTTTTTTTTTGCGTTGCAATTCATTTTCCAAATTTTGAAACTACAGTGTTCAATATTTTGTATATATTCATTAATTACGGTTATTATTTTTATTAAAAAACTGATTATACCTTGCTATCAAATAAATCAGAAATTTCTTTTTTGTTTCGTTTAACATCTTCTTCGGCTTGTTGTCGTAATGTTTGTAATTCAGATTGTAATTTATCTTCATATTCTTTAATTAAACGTCCATCTACTTCAGTAATAACTTCTGTACGGCGGCTAGTTCTTGTATCATTGAGTTGTTGTTTATGAACCTATGAAAAAATACATTTTTTATGCAAAAAATATAATATAAAAAACATGTATTAACTTTACCTCTTCTTTAAATTTGAAATTTTCTTTCAAGCTTTGTAATTTGTTTTCAGCTGTAACTCTTTGCAGAATTTCTTCTTCTAATGTTTTTTGTACATCCTTAACATTTTTCTTTTCTATTGTTAATTCTTTGGTCAATTTCTGTAAGAAAATTCAAAAATAATTTAAATAATGACTATATTATATTAACTTATCTTAGTATATTAGTTTTGAATATTTAAAATTATCAACAAATAAATAATACTTGCCTTATTAGCGTCTTTTAAATTCTTATTGTCAATCAAAGTTTGACCATATTTAGAATTTAATTCATTAAATCGAGCTACATATGGTGTAGCTTCTTTTAATTCCTTCAAAGCTTTATCAAGTCTGAAATAATTAAATTCTCAATAAATTTTCTGATACATTATAAATAACATTGAATAGTTCTATAGTAAAAAAAAAGGTACACAATATTTTGAATTTTATTATCAGGTAATAATTATTGTTTTAATAATACCTAATTTTAAGTAAATGAGCAAGTAAGAAAAGTTTTTTCACAATAAGATATTATCTGGGAAACAATAAACATTTTTATGATGATATTATTTTATTATCTGACAATAATTTTTATCTATATTATATGCTATCAAATTTAACTTAATGTTATAAATAAAAAACTTAAAACATGTTATATTTTAGGTATGTTTAGTATATATATATATTATTATTTTCAATCAACTAATCGACCATGTACCTGATCAGCTGGTAATTATAATTTTTTTTACTCCAATATTATAGTTATTTTTAATATTACATCTAAAAGTATTTAAAATTAAAAAGAAGTTTTTCACAAATGATATGTGTGGTACTTACTTGGTTTTGAGCTCTTCGATTTCCAAAGTTTTACGCCTATTCTCTAACTCGAGGCGGCTCTTTTGTTTAGCTTCACGGTCTAATGCATTTCTTAGATCCTCAAGCTCAGACTCAAATAATACCTTAACGTTGGACACCTCCCGGGTGGTCACTTCCTCTGAAGAATGGAGCTCTTGGGTCAATTTTGAGTTTTCGGCTTCCAAGTACTTAACGCGATCAATGTAAGCGGCTAAACGGTTGTTCAAATTCTGTAGCTCGTGTTTCTCCTGAATACGGCTGAACCTGGTAGGGCTCAATGTCACCGTCCTCCTGCTCTTCTCGCTATTGGTAGTGCTGGTCGTGGACTCATCTGGTTGCGGAGTGTTTCTGGCCGCACCACCTTTTCTCAATGGCCTCTGCGACATTTTAATGGCCGGTGTTCGATCACCACCACTATTCGATTATTCGCATAAAACGCGTGTAAAAGAAAATTTACAATATAATCACTTCGAAATCGGAGCGCAAAAAAGATCGATTTTTATAATAACAATTATTATAAACGAAATAACACGGGTCACCAAAATTATAAAACACTAAATATTTACCATCAATCAGCCGCCGGGCAAGCTATAGTGTATACACAAAAATCTTAACGGGGGTCGTAAACCCACGCCTACAAGCCGCGAGACGCCGACTCGGCTTTTTCAGTGTGACCAACTTATTCATAAAAAGCGTTAGTACTTTAGTATTAGTCACGGCTTTAGATAGGAAAGCCGTGCCGCCGTAGTATTAGTATAAACTCTATGATTATTTTTTCATTGTCATCTCTACTCTAGTCTCTAGTCACACTAACAGACCAATGTAGAAATGTCACTAACATTTTAACATGTTTACATAAATATTAATATATTATACACGATATATAAAATACGTATATCGTATAACCGTAACCGTAAACGAAAGCTAATCGCTAGTCGCTACTTCTGACTTCGCTGCACAGACATACTGATGTCTTATACGAGTGACATGACAACATGAGCATTGAGTAAAGATAATTCACAATTATCTATAATATTATTATGATATAACTTATATTATCTTTTAAAACACGTGTCATGAAAACCTTATTAACTTATAGTAATAGTATAAGTTCTATGATGAAAACCTACCACATTGAAAGTGAATCGCTAGTGATGATGGACTGTGGTACCGAATGTCCTAATATTACTTGCCCTTAACGATTTACGATTATCTGTTTCATTCTTGCCTCTCTTACTCACTTACTCTCTATTTACTAATTATATGTAGAGCATTTACCTCGATGCAAAAGCAAATTAATGAATTTCTACTTATTTTAATTTGTTTTCTATTTAGTATTTACTAAATATTCATATTGCTAATCATATAATTGACAGCTCGACGTAATACACGAGTTTTGATTATCAGACATAATACGAATTCTATTTTTCGATATTAAAATAATTTATTTCAATGGCTAGATTTTGTTAGTATCAACAAAATATTGTTAATAATATTTAATGTGAATGCAGTTATTTATGATGATAGTTCATTATCAAATTACGTGAAAACATGTGACTCGACTGTCGTGTATGTGTGGTGTGTGCTATGAATTATGCATGAAGGTCTTCACAGTCCACACATATATTATATTTTCACGCATAATCTAATGTATACGTATATACATTATATATAGATATGATTACACTAATGCCCTATACTGCTCTAGACCAAATTATGGTTAGGTACGTTTGGATTGAAAGAATTTGTTAGGTATTCTACGATTCTACATTAGGACAAGTCGAAGGTCAATTTAAAAAAAAGTCATTGGTGATGAAAATGGAGGCATGAAGCTCTATATATTCTACGTATACGGTTTAAATACCTAATTTTACATATTCAAATATCTTTAGATGGCTATACATACATATGTGCTACATAATAACAAAAGACAAACTGTTCAAACTTTACATTTAAATTATTATTTTGGGCGCCAAGGTTAGTATCTAAATTGTTCGAAGAAAAATGCAAGAATAATTCTGAATTGTATAGGATTTTACATAGGTATAACTAGGGGGGCTTAGGTGGGCTTCAGCCCGCCCAGCTAGAATTTTTGGGTAAATGTATGTGCGTATTATAAACATATTTGTATTAACTTTATTTTTGCCTTCATTTAAACAAATTCGAATCAGTTTTAAACACCAATAAAAATGATAAATAATAATCAAATTAAAAAAAATTTGTTACAAAACGAATTTAGAAATTTAGCATTAGCCCCCCCCCCCAACTTAAAGGACTAGTAACGCCTATGAAGATTTATTTTAGAAAAGTAGGTTTTTTGATAGCTAGTTGGTACTATGATGTAACGTTTTAAATTTCCCCCGCAATTTTCTTAAGCATAAAGAAAAACTATCCAATAAAGTAATAAATAATATTATATACCTAGAATTTTTTTTATTTTTGCAAATTAGAAAATTTGAACTTTGAATTAAGTTAAGTTACTTTTTTTCAAAGTTAACTTAACAGGTTAAAAAATATCGTTAGCTTGTCTAGCCTTAATATTTCTTATAGTCCTAAGAATAATCAATTATGGTACATATATGTATACAAATAGAAGTGCAATTTGGGAAGGATTGGGTGTGCTTAGCGGTATTATACAAAAATTTCCTCGGTTTGTCACAAAACAAGAGTCAAAAGACGTATAAGAAGGATTTTAATATAATTTTAGAAAAATTCGCTAATATATATAATTTTATAATAATATAGTATATAAATAAATAATAAGGACGGAATCACAGATTTTTTTAAATTAGTAAATCGTTCACATCCAAGTATATGGTTATTCATAAAAATGATGTAATTAGAATATTAGGAGTCGATGAAGTTAAAATTGGGCAAAGAGATATTGGACAACCTCCGGCAAAAATAAATGAATATTAATATGCAAGGAAAATTAAAAAAAAATTGTGAGCAGTATAATAATAACGAAAGAAGTATTGAAAACTTCTTAAAATGTATATCATTGACATTTATAAACTTTAATTAGGCAATATGTGTGTGTTAATTATAAGGTTTTTTTTTGACAATTTTAAATATACTGCAATAACGAAATAATTGTTTATTTTTTTTTAAATATTATAATGAATGTTGTTAATATTTTTAAACTCCAAGGTGTTTTACTTAGTTTATTTTGAATAATTTTACCACGGACATTTTTATCTAGATTTGTGCTTAGCTCCTCCAATTTTAAAATTAGCGCCCCCAAATTGTTTCATGTTAATTTATATTTTAATAGTAACAGGTATCCATAACCTTAAGATAAAATCATGAAAAAAAGATAGAGGAGCTTCAGCACTCCCAGTTTTTTCACTGAAATTGCAACCTTGCATAAAATTTTTAATTTTATAATAAAGGAAAAAGAATCAATATATAATATGTAAAATATTTTTAGCAGCATTTATTACACCTAATTCAAAATCTAAGTGTAATTATCTTGGAGCTGGATGTATATTGCGGGTTTTACATTCATTTATTATAATATCAAAATTGTCCTTGTATATTATAACTTGAATTTTGCGCTCAAGAATACAATAAGAAGCAGCTATATAAAAAAAAAAAAATGTTTTTGTACACGTATCACATTTAATTGCTTAAATACTTAAAAAATTCAAGAGCAAAGCCAAAGTTACCACCGCTAAACTATGTATTCGACTTAGCCATCATAGACGTAAATTTACTTTGTTAGAAAGGCCCTCCCTAGGTTAGGTTTATAAACATAGAACAGACCCACGGAGGGTTTCGCCCCATACTCCTACATATAAATTTTACAATTTCATTGTATCTAAGTTTTATTATATAAGATGTATAGAAAAACTTCAAAATTATTTACTTAACGGTGTACCTATAATGCATAACTTTTTATCGTTATCATTTTAAAATATTATGATGTATAGCTCAATCATTTTAATTTTATTATAAATTTACAATACAAAATTCATACATGAAGCTTAAATGTTTACATATATAACACATACCTATCGGATATCCTGATTATGAATTACGTTTTACATTTTAAAATTGTCCATAATAAATAACCTAAATTTCTTGAAAAATTTTAAAAAAATGTAGGGGGAATAAATTATTATGTTTGTTACCAATATATATCTATATATTGATTATTATTAATAATCCTTGCGCTGCAGGTATTTGAGCCGTGATATCGTATAGTAAAAATCTTTCTTAATCTTATACTTTATATTCACCTATTAAATTTTTAATTAAATAAGTTCATAAGTATCTTATTTATATTTTAAAAATCAATTTCTGACTTTTACAAAATTTTTATTTTTAAGCGAGATGAGAGTATATAAGATATTGAAATTCAAAAATACTCATATATCTTACTTAAAGGTTTAAAAAATAATTTACCTTCAACAATTATTTCTGACAGACATCTCCGTGCGTTTAGGTGGATTTTTTTATCCTCTATGGTTTTGTATAGTTCTTTTTAAGTTATTTTCCCTCGGAAATTCGGCTTATAGGTACACTCTTCGGAACATTTAGTATTCCACTTAATACAAAAAATTGACTAGGTGCGTCATTGGTTATTTTGGCTTTTGTCTTCATAATTTTTTGAATTTGTAATGCAGAAATCATATTTTTATTCTCCTTGTGTACGTGATCGTATTCAATGGAAACTAAAGTTGGACTATCTATACTTAAATACATTTTTAAAATACAGGGACACTTCATTGAACTTGATTTAGTACATCTCCAACGAATTATAGTTTCGCATTATTTTTGAATATTGTAAAAATATCCATTGTATTCAATTTGAGGTTAATTATTATTATTAATAATAATATTAATTACTATTTATTATTATTACTTCCATTATATATTCGTACTATTAATTTAAAATAATTAAAACGTAACACGATAATAATCAGATGAACAAAAAATGTGTACTGGAGAAAATGTCATATACAACTGTAGGTAAGTAGTATGTACTATGTACTTAGTAAGTACATGCTTTTAATTTAAAATAATCACAACAATAGCTATGTGAACGAAAAAATCACATTTCTAACAATAAAATGTTGTAGATACTAAGATATGTACTAACATCAGTTTTCAGATTGAGTCTACAATATACAATTTAATACCTTCATCATTTGTAAGATAAAGTCAAATGTCAATTACTTTTATTACTACATACTTTAATCTCTTATATTTCAAATATAAATTTATATCTATACTGTAAAATATTTGGTGTATTATTTTATTAAATATTATTATAAAGTATATTGTATAAGTATATACAAATAATTAAACGAATATTTAATTTTATATAATTTATATGGTTATAGATACCTATATCAAAAAAAAAATGTTAGATAATTATATTGAAATAAAGGTACATTGTAAAATTAAAAAAAAAGTGTTATGTATTTCGTTGATCCGGGACTCTTTTTTCCTATAGCCGAGGCTTTTTTTATAGTATTTTTATATCAGGACTTTTTTTCCGAATACTAATAGTATAGCTACACTAATTCTACTCAGTAACCAGTATTCAGAATAAAATTATTAAAACAAATATTTTCGAAAATGACAAAAACGTAATAATTTTTCAATCAACAAATGGCTTATGTTATATGGATTATCTGATATATGCAATAGCCACCATTATAAATTGACTTCCAATTTAAAGTAAATGTGAGGCTGATTCTTCAGTAGGCTCCCAACAAATGTATATTTAAATTAGGTTCCAAAACCATAGAATATTATGATTTAACAAGGGTTTCTTATATTATACGCGTTACTATTTCAATGTCATTCGCACTTTGCATTCAATTAAGTTTTGATTCGTGTGAATTTTTCCATTCCAAATTTAACTTGCAATTTTAATCACCAGACCTAATAATCTATTCAACTTTTTAAATATATGTAAGCTAATATTATAATTATTGTAAAAATCTAAAATATAATAAAATCACATTAAAAAATGTGACACTGGTGCAATTTTAAGGTTTCAATAATATATAAAAAAATTAGTCAGTTCATATAAACCACGAAAAATAATTTATTGTACTAATTTTATTTTAATAATATATACGAACAGCCCATTTAAAAATATATTTATATCATTAAATAATATATTAAGTTATTGGTAATTACAAAGAAAAAACAAGTTAGGTAGGCATTTTGTATTTTTGTATACACATTTATATATATTATTTATTATATATTTACATATATAATACATGTATTTTGTCATGGTATAAACTATAAGGTCTATCGTTGTACTATAAATAATGGATTTTAATTTTTAGTACAAGAATTTTATTATATCTCGAAAATTATTGGGAACATACCTATCAATTACAAAATAATAATTAAATATCAGAGCCGTACCTTAAGCCATTTTTTATTCTGCCTGCAGAACTAGCGATGCACTACCTTGGTGGTGGGGGTAACACACTCACAGTTTTTTATATTTCTTAATAAGAGTCGGAAATATTTAAAAATTACTAATTAGGTTTTGAGCAAAATAAGAATTACAATTTTTAGCTACAAGTATGTTATTCTCAACAGTATATCTACAAATTAGTGAAAAATGTTATATTGTTCATTATATTTTTTCTAAAGTTAATTATTTAATATTTTTACGCCCCCAGCATCAGGCGCCCAAGGCAAACACCTCGCTTACCTCACCCTAGTTACGACTGACGCACCGTTAAATATTTGACTAATATTACAGGCTCATAACCTACAGCGTATTGATTGGCCTAACAAAATGTATTACGTAATAATTTAAATCTACTTCTACTATTTAGGTGCGCCAATATTTAGTCAATAGTTATGATAGGTAGGTCTTGGGTACCTATAATAGAAATTATATTATAATGTAAAAATATAAATTGTGTGTATATATACCTACCTATTAATTATCATAATCAATTTGATAGCAAGTTGTACTCAATAGAACTTATACCTTATGTATAGAGTACTCTATGGTTAAGGCATGACAAAATACATGTATTTTGTTAAATTGGACTTAGTTTGGACATTGAAGGGGTTAATATTGCAATTTTTCAGTAGATACTTTTTATAGGTAATTTTTTTTTTAATTTTAAATTTATTGAAAAAAAAATATAGATCCCTATATAATTTTCCAAATGAAAAATTAAAATAAATAATGAGAAGTTTTCCCATATTTAACTTTTACTCTTAGGCAAGGCATTGTTCCTCCTCTTTTTTTGTTGAATAAAATGATTCCAATGGCTCTAATGTCAAATACTTAGGCTTGATCCTAGATAAACGTTCAACTTGAACAGAGCTCATAAAACAAAAACGTCTCATATTAAACCTACGGAGAAAGTCCCTGTATCCATTTCTAGGCAAACACTTCAAACTCAACTTAAAAAACAAATTGTTGCTCTATCAAACTCTTCTGAAGCCTATTTAGTATTTGGACATATGGTGTCCAATTATGGGGCGGGAAAAAAAATCAAATATCTACAAAATATAAAATAAAAACATAGGTACCAATCTATATCACTCAAAATAATTGGTAGGTAATTATTAATGTGATCTTCTATGAGCTTTATACTTTTTGTAATTATTCATACTCTGCACTCAGATCTTGGCTTACAGACTATGGCCAAAGTGACCTCATCTTGTTTTAAATGCTAGGTATCGTTATCGTCTAGCGAACCATCCAAATCCACTTATTTCCGCATTGAACTAAAATAACATCCCAGGAAACCCTCCAAGAAGGCTCGAATATCGTGACTTGACTCAGTTAAATTAGAAAAATTAAAAAAAAATATGTATATAATAAATATTGTATATAATATTATCTGTTACTATCATCTAATTGTTCGTATCTGAGTGTTGCTGCTGGGTGACCTCTATATATAGTTTACAAATTGTATATATTCTAAAAACGTTAAAAAATAAAAAAATTGTCAAAATCACGATAATTTACAATTAAAAGTAGATTATGGTAAACAATTTATAAAATCTTAATTTTTTTAAGCTAAGATTTGAAAATGTACTTATTACAATATACTCGAAAAAATAATATATAATGAAACTAAAAACTTATCACTATACAAACATAAAACATAATTAATATATTACTTACAGATATTTATAGTTTGAATTTGACCAAGAATAGGTATTTTAACGATGAGTAATATATACTACAATAATAATAATAATATAATAATATATATATATTATGGTATAATAATATACTATTATTTTTATAATATGTTATGTCTTTATTATTTTTTATCATTTAAAAACTTTATTGATGAGGACCATGGACTAAAATTAGTCCGACTTAGTCCGGGATGAGAAAACTTTTATACATAATAATATTATTAATTTTTCTATACACAATGAAATTGTCAAAAAACGTTAATTATTTTTAACAAATTATCTTAGTTCATGGCTTAAATAAAAAAGTCCACAGAGTATTTAAGTATTATGATTTATATACTGTTTGAAGTAATGTTAAGATATACAACCTCTTCGCAATAGTATCTCTATTCTTTTATCACTAAACAAATTACAAACAAAACCTCGTGTAGTAGACAGTAGTGTTTTAAATATTGTATAATCTGTATTCAGTATTCACAATCATATTTATTTTGAATTTTCGTGCGATATTTACCTGTAAGCGTCATTTGTTTTTTGGTGGTGCTGTACCTTTATAAATAAAATATGGGAAGAAAAGCGAAATTCGGCGATGATGGGGCAGTAAAACAATTTAAAGGACCTGGACGGAAAGCTAAAAAACAAAAACCACCAAAAATGCTACCAGGACTTCCAAAACTCGAAGGTAATATAATTAATAGTTAATATTATTTTTAATTAACCTGAAAAATTATTTTATTTAATTTTACTATTTTTTAGGAGACGATGAGCCAAAAAAGTTAAGTCATCGACAAAAACAGCGAGCTTCTAGAAGAATGAAGAAAAAAGAAGAAAGAAAGTTAATAAAAAAAGAAAAAAAGAAGGGTGTTAAAAAAGATGATGATGTTGAAAGTAAGAATTTATAATTTCTATGATATAAAGATAATATACAAAATAACTGGATGCGTTTAAGTTCCTAAAGCTATATATTATGGTATAATATTGTTTTTGTTAAGAAAACTTACTCAACTATTTATTAAAAATGTTTTAGATATCTTATAGGGGTTCAAATTTACATAATTTTATAATGCATTTAATATTATTATAATTTATTTATTTATTACATTCAAAATACATACTTCATTATAATTTTTAGAATCATTAATTTTATGTTTTTTAGATAATAAGATTGAATCGGATACTACGAAGAACATAAAAAATGAAATTGTTAAGCAATTTTCTGATAGTAACAGTAGTTGGTTGAAGTCAAAAAATTCAAAATCAGTTATTCCTGAAAAAGGTATGTACCTATATAATTTTTTTTTATAGATTTCTTAAAGTGCGTACACAAATCCAGGGAGGACTGGCTCAGGGTGCTATACACCAAGTAATACCTCGTGCCCTTTTTAATTCAATTCTTGTTGTAACTTAGAATAGAAAGATAAATTATAATAGAAATGAACAATACTGTTGTTATACTATTATATTCATGACGTTACATTGTATCACTTGTGTCTATGTAATTAAAACAAATTTAGATCAAATAACTGCATATAATTAAAAGTGTTAATGATATAATATAGTAACCGGTTATGGTTGTAATAAAAAATAGTTGTGGTTTATTTATATTTTTGTTCTGTTGGTGGTTTCATCCAGAATAACATGTTATTCTTAATTCTTTTTTTTATATTTACTTATCTGGACTCTTTCCTAATTTTGGTAAGTTTGAAAATAATATATGGGCCCTTTATTAAATTTGCACTCAGAGTCAAAAATAGCCTCTGCACAAATCTAATATACCTAAATATTAAATAATGTTAATACATTTGCTTCGGTATTTTTAACAATGTTTTTTATTGATTTTTTCAGATGATGATATAGAAAGTTATGATAGTAATTCAGATATGGATGATGAAGTAGAAGAGGTATAATTTTAATTTATTACCTATTTTTTTTTTTTTTTTTTGTAAGTTATTGATTTAAATAGTTCTTTTTTAGGTTATTTAAAATTTCTAAAATACTATTGTATCAATTTTACTTTTTATAAACAATATATTTCAATTATTTTGATCAGTAACTTAAAATAAATTTCTTTTTTATTTAGTAACATATAATAAATATAATATATTGTTTCAGGGAAATGGTTTAGAAAGTTTTGATGAAGATGGCCTATCTGATGATGATGACTATTTGGTAATACATAATACATTATATGTTATAATTTATATAAGCTGATAGCTAAACTAATATTAATTTATACAGGCTGGTACATTAGATGATGTTGATAGTTCAAATGAATCAGGTATTGAAGATACTGTTCTTAAAAAGAAAAAAACTTCTACAAAAAAAAGAAAGGCAGAAGAAAGTGACGATGAATTATTACCAATTGAAAAAGCAGCTAAAAAATTAAAAGCTGCAAAGAAAAAAGAAGAGTATAAAATTTTATGATTGATCATTATTTTATTTATTAAGTTATTATTAATTTACCAATTATTTATATTTTAGTGCTGAAGCCAATGAGGAAATGAAAATGCAAATTAATGTTGCAAGCCAAGATGTTTTTGTTTTTCCTGCCAGTGATAAAATTGATGAACATATTCCAATACCTGAAGTAGAACAAAGAATTAAAGATATTTTATTAGTATTATCTAATTTCAATAAATTTCGTGAAGAAAATCGGTAAATTAAATGTTTAATGAATTATTTACTTGTCTCAATACTATTATACTGATTTTTTATTGTTTAGAAGCCGACAAGAGTACACTGATCTGTTACTCAAGGATTTGTGTACCTATTTTAGTTATAATACATTTTTAATGGAGAAAATGATGCATTTGTTTCCACTCGAAGATTTAATGTCTTTTTTGGAAGCTAGTGAAACACCAAGACCAGTAACTATTCGAACAAACAGCTTGAAAACCAGGAGACGTGACCTTGCTCAAGTAAGTACCTTACACTAGTATTTTCATAAAGATTGCCATTACATTTTTCAAATTTTAGGCATTAATCAACCGAGGAGTTAATTTGGACCCAATTGGTAATTGGTCTAAGGTGGGGCTTGTTGTATACAATTCTACTGTACCAATAGGAGCAACTCCTGAATATTTGGCTGGACATTATATGCTTCAGGTAAAAATATATTATTTTTTTATTTAAAATATGTTTTTATGGTATTTAGTTCACAATAGTTTTATCATTTTTAATTAATAGTTATTAATAGAACGGGAGAACTGGTCTACTAAATAATGTTGTTATAAAATAATAATAATTAATAAAAGTCAATTATCACATTTAAGATTTATCTAACCTAATTCAATTTAAATTTGTAAAATTTTATTTTGTATAGATATTTTACACATTTAAATGTAATTTTTTATGATTTAATAAATATTCATATTAATAGGCAGCTTCCAGTATGTTACCTGTTATGGCATTAGCTCCTCAAGAAAACGAATTTATTTTGGATATGTGTTCTGCACCTGGTGGTAAAGCCTCACATATCGGTAAATATATATTTATTATATTTATTTATAAATTTCATAATTTTACTACCCCCCTTACTAAGTTAATTAACAAAAATATATCTTGTTGTAGCTGCAATAATGAAAAATACAGGAGTTTTAATTGCTAATGATGTCAATAAAAACCGTGCTAAAGCAGTAATTGGTAATTTTCATAGAATGGGAATAGCCAATTCTGTTATTTCAACGTATGATGGTAGACATATACCTCAAGTGAGAAAAATTTATAATTTTCTGAAAATAGAATTTTAAAATATATAATGTGTTAAGTGATAAGTAATTCTTCTAACAGTTAATTTATTTTATGTTTGCATTTATTATATTCTAGTTATTCAAAAACTTTGATAGAGTATTATTAGATGCTCCATGTACGGGAACTGGAGTCATAAGTAAAGATTCTGGAGTTAAAATGAGTAAAGATGAAACTGACTTGCAAAGATGTTTTACATTACAGCGAGAATTATTACTAGCTGCTATAGATTCTTTGAATTTTAAAAGTTCAACTGGTGGTTATCTAGTTTATTCAACTTGTTCAGTACTTGTAAGTGATTCATACTATTTGATTCCTGATTTTGAAATTAATTAATTTAGATTTAAATTGTAAATAATTTAGTTTATAGAATATAATTCTGTTTTATGATAAAATGTTTGTTGTTGTAGGCCGAAGAAAACGAATGTGTGATAGATTATGCTTTAAAAAAAAGAGATGTAAAATTAGTTGATACAGGATTAAGTTTTGGTACTGAAGGTTTTACAAATCTTCGTCAGCACAGGTATTATTTCTTTAATTGTCTAAATTAAAATATTTATTTAAATTACATATTTCTAAAGTATAATGTTCTAATATATATATTATTGTTTAAGGTTTCACCCTACGATGAAACTTACAAGACGTTTTTACCCACATACTCATAACATGGATGGATTCTTTGTTGCAAAACTAAAAAAATTTTCAAATATTATTCCCAAAAATAATGAATCTGAAGATAACGAAGAAGAAATTGAAGTAAATAATGTTGATGCAGAAAATGCAGAGGTTCAGAATACTATTGAAAAACCAGTAGCAAATATTAAAAAACCAAAACATGGCCGTGGCAAAAATAGAGTTGAAAAAAAAAATTAATTTTCACTGTTTGAATTTTATATTATGACTTCATAGTAAATAAATGTTTAAATTAAGTTTAAAAAAAATATTTTTTATTGAACTTTAATATCCTATTTAAAATAAACCATTAGATTCCATCATTTTATAATTTTAACTATTATAATATGATCATAATTAATCTTTAATTTAATTTAAAAAAAGTGAATATAATTTATTTAAATACTTTGACTACAATCTTTATCTTTCTAAATGTAGAAACGATAAATATAGTATAGATGTTTTCAATAATATATTCTATTTTTATGAAAAGTTCAAAAAAAAAATTAAGTAATTACTACTAATTGCTGATTAGTGTATAATAATAGCATACTACTTATGACATTGGTCTAACGTGTAATTAAGACAATTCACGATTTAATTTCTTGTATACCTAGATAAATATGTATCCCAACAAAAACACTTTGTCAAACTCCCTGTAACAAATTGCTAAGTCAAAAAAAAACTGGTCATCTTCAGCATTAAAAAGATGTGATATAATTTATAAGACAGCATAATAAAGATCTGATATGAATAAATGCTAAGTAAATTACATTTAAAATAAATGCATTCTATCTCAATAATTTATTCACTTAATGAGAATTTACTTTATTTATCAATTAATAATTAAGATCAAGACCTTTTTACGAAACAAATTTAGTATCATTTGTCATGGAAATTAGTGAATTAGTCCAATTACGAACATGTGTGTTTGTCGAAATAAATTCTTGCAAAGTAAATAAATTATTGAGATAGAATACATTTAGTTTATTGTTTATACATCATTTAAATTTACAAAATTATTTTGTTTATTTTGAAAATCAAATAATAGTAAAATAGAAAATAGATGTCATTCCCTCAAAAATATTATTATCTATCTTTTTTGTAGTAGCTGATTTTCATAGACCTTATAAGGTTAAGGTCTATGGTGATTTTACTCTAAGATTAATTAAAAACATAGAAAAAATGATTCTGCGTAAATGCGTTTTTTATCTATGTCGTGCGTGGGCCAGAGAGAGGAAACAAATAGACAATAGTGCGCAGACATCCTCTTAAGTAAATATATTATAATATCTTTTTTTAAAATTCTGTAAGTTATAGGTAATTCACGACATTTACGTGCAATTGTGTAATCCAGTCTCAGATCTATATTATGATCTAAAGTAGTAAAGTCGTAGTGTCGTATAACAAATATTGCCACCCCAAATATAGGTCACCTGTTTACATTACACTACTACAGTATTAATTATTACACTATTACGATCTCGGATCTACTACACAACAATGATAACATATAATGTCATAATACATATTGTCATATTGACAAAGAATTCTTTCATTATCTAATTTATCTACAAACCTAATGTGTTTTTACCTTATCTATGAGTTACAACGATAATAGATATCAAGGTGGATTGAACCCACCTTGACAGAATAATGACTATACGAATTCGTCTGTAGTAGTATAACCATAGAGTAATAAAACCCGGGTATCGGGCAGTTGATGTGATTCGAGCATAATAACTTTCAAGGTGTGTATTTTTTCACTATGATAAGTGATAACATTAACAATAATATTATTATTTTTAATTGTTGTTTTTACTTATTAAAACGACGTACAATTTAGGGTTTCAACTATAATTCATAGCCATCAACTAATCGAGAGTATAGTGCGTCACAGAGTTTACAGGTCTCATAGTCTCATTGATCTTTTGATTGTGTTCTGCTACTGGGATTATGTAACATTCTTGGTACTTGTCGTTTTAATTGTAATGATCGAACAAAATTATTTGCGTTCTGTGTCTTAAATCGATCATCGGCGGCGTTGAATTAAAGTGACAATGTCGATATTTGAGAATAGTGCAACATTGAAGGACAAAGTCGACGATACACATCCGTTGAAATGTACAATTCTCAATTCACGGAACACCAGTGGATATACGGTGCATATAATAATAATAGACTTTAAATACACAATCAATCAATAACAATTATAATATTGACTGGTGTGTTTTTTATTAAAGGAATATGTCATTGAAGTAACACGCACTGGTGTTCAGGATTACACTTGGAAAATATTCAAGCGGTACAGTGATTTTGTTAAACTGCAAAATATGTTATACAAATTGTCATCAAAAATAAATTTGGATTTACCTCCAAAAAAATACATTGGAAACATGGATCGAAAGTTGGTGATGCAACGACAAAATGCATTACAAGTATTGTAAAATTTTTTACTTAAAAATAATGCTGGATAATTACTTTATCTACTTAATATACTTTATATACTTAACTAAATTTAAAAGATATTATAAATTATAATAGATCAGAATTGATCCTTGCATTAAGTTTTATTTTTATTTTTTGTAATTTTCTATGTTTATTTTGAAAAATTAAATTAGATAGATTTTAACTTTATTTTATAATAATACATGACATTTCTAGAATACATTGTAACTGATAGAACTGACTTTTGTTCTAATTAATTTTTTTTTATGTTTATTTTTTAGCACTGAAAATAAAAAAAAATTTAATTTTTTTAGATAAATTTAAAATAACCAATTTTTGAATCTGATTATTACATTTTTGATGATAAAACGATTTATCAAGTGATTTAATTTTTAGAATTTTTTTTGAGAATTTACTAACATTAGTATATTTCTTAAATTATTTACTCATCATATAATATTAATAATTTTTGTCATTCGTTTAAGTAGCATATTTTTTTTTTTTTTTTTGTCGTCTATCTATTATACCCTGTGTATTGTATATCTTTAAAAATTCTCTTTTTTCATTTCAATGTAATTTTTTAAAGTTATTGTCATTTTATAGAACATAAACAATTTTTTTTTTAATTTATCAATGTATTTAATTGTTTTCTTATTTCTAATATATGTTATAGCATTTGAATGAATATAAATAAAATAACATACTTAGTTTCTGAATTTTCCATTTATTAAACAAAAAAAAAAATTTTTTTTAAATTTTATAATTTTACAATATTGTTATTGTACATTTTCACAGTAATTTATTTTACTTTTTTTTTTTAGTGAACAACGTATGACTTACATCTTAAATGAATAAATTAAAGTTATACATTTATAGGTAGGTAATATTGATAGTCAAAATTTATGTTTTAGAGCTCTTTAAATACAATGGTTGAGAATTTAATGTTAGCAAATTCATTATTAGTAAGAAGCTTTTTGGATCCAGAATCATATAGTGAATATTGTAAAGGTAATATTGACTGCTACTATTAATAATTGTATTTGCATTTTATTTTTGTATAAAATTAGTTATATTTATAATTTGATCATCTTTATTCATTAGATTTAATCAGTAGAACATGTAAAAAAAAAAAAACATAACTCAGAGATTTTATAATTAACTTTGAATAAATCCTACCCAAAAATTTTTCTTTGACTCAAGCATGATTTAATTATGAATTAGAATTAATATAATATTTTTATTTTGTAAATAAAACTACTTTAAAATGGATAATAGAAGAACAAAAAGATGATAATAAACAATAGTTTGTTTATATATTTAATTTAATAGGTAAATTTTTATTCTAGAATCTTTATTCCAAAAAGTTGGCATGGTTCTTAGAGGTAATCGGGAATTTGAATTATTTAAAGAACTACCTAATATAGGATGGCGTTTAAGAAGGAAATCATTTTTATCTAAATGGAAAAAAGATCCAAAACAAGAACTTTTATTGTCATGGACTGAATGTGGTCCTGACCTTACACTTAAACAGCTGGATTTAGTTACAGTACTTAAATCTATCTCTAGCATAATAGTAAGTTACACATTTTTTCTTTTAAAATATACATATTTATAACTAGTTTTATAATACTATTATTTTTTTAAGCATCCGCTTGTAGACATTCCTGTGATACTTCCAAGTCCTGAAGGATATACATTATCAGTTCATAATATTCAAGTTGGCAGTTTGAGAGATCTGCTTTATCAAACCACACCTTTACAACCTTTCTTAAAAAAATATTGGGATACTTCTTCCCACGTTTATTTACCAGACCAAACTATGGTATCCTATATTAAACAGATCTTATATGGATTGAAATTTTTACATGATAATCATATCCCTTATGGTTGGTAAATAAATATTAAATTTATTGGACTATTGTTTAAATAATTGAATGACTTTTCTAGGTCATTTGCATTCTGGAAATGTTTTAGTCTGTGATATTGAAAATGTTAAACTAACTGGCATTGAAAATAGTACTTTAGGATTACCTTCATATTACCGTTCATTCTTAGTACAGCTTGGAAAAAAACGTATTCAAAGTTTAAATGATATCGATATATATGGATTTGGTCATATATTATATGAGTTTACTGAAAATGAACCTCTATCAAGGCCTTTTTGTGAACATTTTTCTCAAAAAACCTCATTAAATTTGAGTAAGGTCATACTTTATATTTTATAAATATAAAAATATCAGTTAATAATTCTCAAGATTATCTTTTCACTTTTAAATTATTTGTATCTTATAAAAATGTTCTAACTGTTAAAATATTAAATAATAAGATAATAATTTATTTTAAAATTTCTCAGCAAAACAAATGAAAACTATACTTGCACCTCCTTCATCAAAGTTACTCATGCCAAGTGTGAACTCAATAATAACAAATTTAAAACATGCACGAATGATAGATGAACAAAAAGACCCGTCATTTTTCAAATGTAAAATACCAGTTTTAGTAAAAGAACATTTTATTCTAATCGCAGAAAAATGTATGTCTAGAATTTTTGAGGACCAAAAAAAAGTATGTATGCACAGCTTCAAACGAATACAAAATACATTTATAGTTTTAATTGTTTTAAATTTATAGATTGCATTAGAAAAACGCCATAAAAAGATTTATAAAATCATCCATGACTCAGAAAAATGTTCTGGAGTGACACAATCAAGACATTTTGTAAGTATAGTCTATTCAAAGTGAGATCTGTGTACTCGGTGACCAACTTTTGTTCACGATGGTTTAGTGACGTTCCCTGCCATTGATTATGTGAGGCTGTGTTACGGAACAAAACCATGCCCTTGCACATTACTTAGCCGCCGGTTACCACTAATCTCATTTTAAATAGACTATAGATAACAAAATAATCTTTCTTTAAATGTTACTAATTTATATTATTTTGAAGGATTTTCATTCAATTAAAAATAATAGTTCACTTGACATCAATAATAGATCACATAGTTCCAGTAGTAACAGTACATTAACTTCTACTGGATCTGATATACAAACTAACAGTAGTGAGTATAACATAAATGTTGTATTATTATATCAATGTATTGTAATAATTTTAGGTGTAATTCCAAGAGTTAAACTTTCTAACTATCCAATAGAGTCATTACAATTATGAATATGTATGTAACAAAAGTTTTAGATAAATATTTTTAGAGAGAATAAGTGATATAACTAATTTTGGAATCCAGGACAAAATATCCAGCAGTAAAAATATTCAAATGTATCTTTTTATTCGAAAATATGTGCATCACACTTTACTTGTTAATAAAATTAGCTCAAATACTCAAATAATTTTCAAGCATTTTCACAAGAAAAATAAAATTCTATAACAAAAAATTTTTAATACAGTTAAATCTTGATAAGACGGAATCGCTTGGGACTGCAATTTTTCTGTTTATAGGGATTCCATTTTGACGGGGTTTAAAAAAAAGAAATTTGAAAAAAAGCACCAAAGAAATTTTCTGTATTACCAGGGTTACCGTTTTACTGAAGTTCCATCTTATCTTATCGAGGTTTTACTGAATAATAGAAAACGATCTAGGAACTTATCTAGTTTCTATATAATTCCATATCTCCCTGTTCACCTCAAATTGAGCTTTTATTTGTCGTTATTTGTTGATAAATTAGTTACAATATATTTTATAATATTAATAAAGCTCACAAAGTAAAGAGTAATGCACTTATTTTTGAAAAACAGTTTAATTTTATTAGAAAATTAAATAAAATTTTCTATTTTTAAAAACATTTTTCTAAATTTTTAGAAAATAGTATAATTATTTTTTTAGCTAATTATTTAATATTTTATTTTATTGCGTGTATACTGTATTTATAAAAAAAAATATTTTAGATTTTATATTATATTATTTGACTATTTGACTAATGTGTGTACAGTATATTTTATGATATTATTACTATTAACATAATTTATGTATTATAATATAATATATTTATATTTTATTAGAAAGTAAAGTGTAATGCACTTATTTTCGGAAAATCGGATACGTTTGGATATTTTGACCAATTACCCTTATTCTGACAAAAAGAATAACACCACGTTTTTATTTTTTGTTCATTTACCAATTTTATATAGTTTTTTTATTTGTTTCCTTATCAATTTGAAAAATGGACGTATCCCGTTATTGAACTGGGGCCTTCAATTTGAAATAGTGGGTTAATCGAAGGCATTTAAGTCTTAATTATTAAATTATTACATTATAATTTTAATCAGTATTAAATATTAATTTATATTATAACACTGATATTTTGGTTTCCAAACTATCATTTTAGACTTATACATTATTATTATTATATTTTGCATAGTTGCTGTTAATTCATCATCTTTAGTGTCTAATCCTCCACCACCACCTCCTCCACCACCACCATCATCAACAACAACTATCCCCGTTATTTCACCACAATCAAATGATCAGAGAATGGCTTTATTATCTTCTATTAGTATGTTTGATACAAATAAACTAAAGAAAATTGTGAAACAATAAAATATAATCTTATAGATATTTTTATTAGCAATTATTTTTATTTTGTTGTATGTATTTTAAATTGTTCCTAAGGTGCTATTGATTATTTTTAATAAAAATAAGAAAGCAATTATTATTTTTGATACAATTTAAATTACTTATATCAAAGATTGTCATAACTTTTTGACTGTTAAATGTATTTTTTCTTTATTGTTAACATTTTATTAACATTATTTATAATATATAAATTTCAGTAAGTTAATCAAAATTATATTTTTGTACCTTTTTTCTTAATGAAACAAATATTTATATAATGTTATTATTTTTATACAAAATTGACATTATAAATTGAAAAATATTTAATTAATGTATTTTTTAAGAAATCAAGGAAAAGTAACCATGTTTCAATGTTTTTAAATATAAATCAATTGTTCTTGACTTTTTAAAATAAGATATTTTATATCACTGTTAATACAAAACAATTTTTTTTTTTTTAATGTCTAATTTGATTCTGCCATAAAAATAAAATACCTATTATTGTTATTATTTATTATAAAAGTTTATGAAATTAAAATTATATTTAATTTGTTTATTTGTTTTAAGTTTCAAATAAAAAACTACTATTTTGAAACAAAAAATATTTGTTTTTACATGTGATAATCTGAACATATGTATAAATTACCATAATCTTTTATTACCAAGCTAATAAAGGAATGCTATAGTTATTCTATATAGTTTATAAATTCCAGTATTAAATATTATCTATAAAAGTTGTGAATCAAAAATTAAATGTACAAAACAAATTAGTAATTAAAAAAGTTCCAATAAGTCATTAAAAAAATAATATTTGAATTATTTAATTCTGCTTATGTTTCCATTATACTTTTATAATTAATTTTTACATTATTACTCATTGTATCAATTTTATGTTATTTTATCAACCATTATTTTATTAAATGATATTATATTTTTATGTATACAAACAAATAAATGAGTTATTCACTATTTAATTTTTTATCTATTTATAAAAATATTGTAATAAATAGGTTTATATGTTATGTTGTATGAATTATATTTGTTTTAATTTTTATTACCATTATTATCTAAATTAATATTGTATCCATGTTATCCATTTATTTAAATATTATATAATTATTATTTATTGTTATAAAAATTTGTTTTTATAAGCTTCCTTAGTACATATAATAATTTAGTGGTTACATTAATGAGAGATTGTACTACCAATGGCTAATTTTTTACAAATAGTTTATTTAGTTGAGGTCAAATAATAGTAACATTATCATTACTTTCAATTAGGATATAAAATAATCTATGATAGACATTTGAATATTTATCTGTTGTTAGTGACTACGATTAAAGATAGTATTTTAAGATACTAATTTTAATTGTGTCAGTGACATAGTTAAATAGATTAAGCCACAGTCTGTGGTATTATGAGAGCGAACTGTGCAGACATCTTTGTCTCATAGGTATATAAAAGAATGTATTTAAAAAGACACCACCCCTAAGTCCATAATTTACTTATTAATAACTGTTACAAGATAAAGGATTGAACCAACCACACTTTAGATCTAGTTTAGAAACCAAATGATTTTTTAAATATACAAATAACTGTAGTTATGGATGTGATACATCAGAGCTATCATGGGCAGCTTGGCAAGTATCTTCACACCAGTAATTTAAAATATTATTTTGTGGTTAAGAGAATTTTTCAATTAAAATTATGATTTCGATGTTGAAAAATAAGTTAAATCATATTTAGATTCTAAGCGTAGATGATGAATGTATTGATTTTACAATGTTTTTTTTGTGCGTGTGTGTATAAGTAGTATACTCAGTACACATTAAGTAGTCGATAAAATGCTTAAATTTTCAAAAATGTAGGTATTTTTCGAAAGAAAATTGAATCTAGTGTATACTCTAATCAGGTCAAATGGTTAAAATTCAAAATCTCCATTAAGTTAATAAATAGGCAGAATAAAAGATAAATTGATAAAATATAGAATAAACATATATCATTATTATTTATTATATCAAACCATGAACTAAAATCTTAGTTCATGTATCAAACTATCGTAATACAATTGATTTTGAAGTATATCTTAAAATCAATGGTTAATTCTAAAAGTAAAATAAATGTTATAAGTAATATATGATTCCTTATGAAAAATAGTTATGATATATATCATTGAATTCAAATTTAACACGCCCATAATATAATAGTGACTTGAATATTTTTAAATATTTTTTAGATACTTTTTTATTTCTTTTTATTCTATTATAAAAATATTTTTGATCCTCGGTAAAATTCTTGAAAATACTCGACACCTAACGCACAGAAATGTGGCACTCACTAGCTAAATAATTTGTTATTTAACCATGTTCTAAATCTAAACTATTAAAATATTTAATCAAAGAATCCATTAAAGTTATAGATTTAATGATTTAAATCTATTCCACGCTTGACAAATTAAATTTTATTTTGTCATGATTCAACGGCTATAGATATTATCTGTGATCAACTGTATCTATGACGTAAATACACGATGTATCTTCTCGACATCGTGCATACATTTAATATATTATCTATGTTGCTTATCTGTGAACATCAACCCACGGAGTAAATCATAGAGTAAATACAACAAACCACAATATTAATATATATATATATATTATTCTGTGTAGATAATAAGGAACAGTGATAATAATTATTAATTATTTATTATACACAAATACGTTTGTAAATTATTATTACACTATATTATATTTTTTGTATAATAGTTACGGATAATATAAACAGTACAAACCTAGTACTTAGTATATACACTAGTAAGTATTAACAATTTTAAAATAATCATTTTAATTTGTAGTTGGTATACTATCTAAAGGATTTAGGGACCTAGGTATTACGGAATATTGCACGGAAAAATATTTGTTATGTATAATTATTATTATTTATGATAAATAAAATATTTTATTATAGAATAATATTAATTGCTATAAAAATAAAAGCTTATAATTTATTATTTTAAATTACAAAATTAAAAATAAGTATAAATGTCTAATAATAATTGTATACCTATTACGTATATTATAATTCTGTTTTAGAGAAGAAAAATGGATTACAACGAAGTCAAAGTTAATCTAAGGAAATTTGGTTTTCCTCTTTCTACTGAAAATGCATTAAATCAAATACGTAAGTACCTATTATTGTATCAAAATTAATCAAAATATTTAAAATATGATAAAAGTTTTATTTTTATTTTGTATTTACTTGATTTATTATTTGAATAAAAAATGAATTAAATTTAATACTTGTTATAATTTATTGAACATTACCATCAGTATGTATATTATGCGATACTAGAGAAATGTCTAAAGTAGATTTATTATTATTTTAGAGACTATTATTAATGGTGAGACATCTCGTAAACAGCATTTAAATGAAGATCTTGCTATGGATTTAATATCAGAATTTATATTTTGTGAAACAAATGAAGAAGGAAAATCTACCAAAGTAATTATAAAACTATTTTTATTTAATAAAATCTTTTGATTAATTTTTATGTTTATTTTATGTTTATGAATAGCCAATGTCTCGAATTAGGTACTTAGAGCTACTAGTAATGATTTGTGAATACTTCAATAAAACAAAAATTAAACCAGATAATGATAATTGTTGTGGAGATACCGCTCTCAATGCTATATTTATGACTTTGTTCCCCCAATTTGGTGCACCTCCTCAGAGAACTAATATGTTAGTGAGCTTAGTATCATTGGCCATATCTACTTACTCTAATCTTATACTACAATCTGCTGGTGTACAAATGCAACAATTGGGTTGTTCGTCAAAGTACAGCTCACAATTAGCTGATGGACTAGTAAAAAAATTTTTTACTTTTATAAGTGCTGACAACACATCAATACATTTATTACCACAAAATGCTCCATTATTCACTGCCAATTTGATGACTTCATTATCAGAACTTTATTTTAACACAAGTAATAATAAATAATACAGTAATAATATTAAAAATATATGTACATTTTTTTTCATTTAATATTCTAGTTATGATAAAAGAAAAACAATCCAAATTACATTTTTTTAGCTCATAAGTGCTAAAAGTTATAGTAAATACCTATGTTATTAATAACATAATTATTTTTTTATTCAATTTAGAAACTACCGACACAAATATGTGTATCAAAGAGCCACCTCGTATTGTATTAGAAACTGTCGTACGGTGGATAAATTCTGATCCTTGTTTATGTTTCACTGCACATTACACAGATTTACAACGTGCATTGCCTAGTGGTGCTATTCCAATGGCAGCCACATTGCCATTTCTAGGTTTATTCAGGTGGTGTTTTTTTGCACCACTTTGTGTGAAAAATAATAAAGACTTAGAATTGTACTCCGAACTTCATTGTGCATTGATTGAAAGTGTTATGCAAGGTTGGAAAGTATATTCAGAACAAAATCCAAGAATCAGTCGTCCTTATACTTTAAGTGTTCATTCCGTTATACCTCAACAACTAAAAGATCTTATTGAAGAGACTATTAAGTAATTATTTTACTATACATCATTATATTACTTTTTATTTTAACTATAAAATAACCTTTAAATGATTATTTATTTAAGAATTTGAATAAAAAATATAAACATATTCTTAAATTTCAATAATTCATTTTTTTCATTTCAGGTCAAATGATCAAGCTTTATTACATGCTGTTGAAATAGTGGTAGAAAGATTAACTCAAAGCATACATGCTGCTATAATATCTGATACTATTTTTGGAAATAAGCGTAAGACAAATTATTCTATTTATACTATTCCTTAAGTATAAATTATTATTGATTAATTAATTTGTACTCCTTATGATTTTCAGAGGATTTGGTTAATCAATTAGAATCACTTCCGGAGAATGAAGTTTTAAAAACACTTATTAAACGTATTCAAGTATAAAGTTCAAAATGGAAAATATAATATTATTTAAGAAGACTAAATATTTAAATTTATGATGTAATTTTTTTATTTATAATTTATAAATACTGTGTAAGGATTATGTAAATATAAATCTTTGATTATATAATAGTAAATTTAAATAATTGTTATATATGCCATGGTTGAAATATAATCACAGTTTAAGGTATTAGTTAAATATATTTTTAGTCGTGGGTATCACTGATTATTTGTATCATAAATTTAAGGATACGCTTATTTTAATATTGGTGGTTAAAAATTAAAATTTACTAATCAAATTTTTTTTGTAGTACCTCCTCACTGGGAGGTCCTACATTAATATATTATTCATATTTTCATTTTATTTATTTATCAATTTATTCCCATAAATATTGTTCTTACTGTCCTATATTGGAACAGATTAAATGAATTAAAAAATAATCAAATATAACTTATTATTGTAATTGATTCAATATATTTTAATAAAACACTTCTAAACATAAAAAGTGTAGTAATAATAAACTACCAACAATGATAAGTCCTAGGTATTTAGTATTTACTTATAGGTATTCAGTGATTTCAATGACACCATTGAAACGATACACAAAGTTGCACAAGCAGCGGCGTTGCATAGGCCTATATAGCTATCCATATACCCGTATAATAACATTACGAGTTCGTAACGATATTCTAAATAACTATGAAAATAATTTTAATAATAATTAAAAATATATTTAATTGTTAATTTGCTAATATATAATATACTATATTGTACTAAAATATGTACCTATTAATTTTGTAAATATATTTGTACTATGAATTGTTAATTTCTGTTGGGAGTGTGACTACACCATGACCACCATCGCACATATGCACGAGCCGCCACTGATAAACCAATAACCGGGTAATTTATTTGACATACACTATGCATTATTTAAAATACAATAGTTTACTACACGAACTAAGATATATATCTTTGTCCCGTTGTCCGTGATTTACTATGTTTTTAAAAACATAATATAATTTTTAGAGACCGCGATGACGATCCGGGAATTTTTAGTTTTCATGGACTAAACAAAGATAAATTTAATTTTGTCGCCGGGCATTTTTAGGTTAGGTTTATTGCCTGCAGTTCTATTGTTGTGTTGACGTTCTGCGATAATAAATATTTGATAAATGATAATAACATTTTTTAGTGTAAAAACCAAAATTTACAACTGAGTAGTGACCGCCGGAGTTCCGATATAAGTGTTAAGAGTTAGAAGACTACGATTTTGTATTTTCAAAAACCATAATAGGTACTTATAATATAATTTAATACAATAACATTCTCTCAAATTGACTTAAACAACAATAACAATTTTTGTTTAAGACAATGTTAGTGTGTGCTTTGTTAACTTAATATTGTATAATTTCTAGTGAACCTATCATTCACGTTTAAATATAAAATGAATAGTTTTTTACACCTAATACTTTTTTTTGTATGTATTATTGGTTCAACCGTGTATTCGGTTGATCGTGGTAATTTTAAGACATGTGAGCAAAGTAACTTTTGTAAGCGTTGTCGTTCCTTGGACAAAAACCAAAAATCCGCCTTTGAACTAGTACCCGACAGTGTTATATTGACGGATAAATACCTCGAAGCCTTGATAACAAATACAAACTTTGATGATGTTTCATTACGAATGCGGCTGGATGGTCTCAAGGATCGTACACTTCGTCTTCGCATCAACAAAGATGGGAATCAAATGTTTAACAGGTTTCAACCAGTGCATGCTCTTGTATCTGAACCAATTACAGAGCCAATGGTTATGGCTCGAAATACATCAACTATTGAATTAGAATTAAGTAAAATTATTAAGGTGTATATCACGATAGCCCCATTTAAATTGGATGTTTATGTTAACGAAGAGTTAACCATAGGGGTGAACCATGATAATCTAATGCAATTTGAGCACTATCGACCTAAGCCAGAATCAATTCCAGACAATGAAATAGGGTCGTGGGAAGAATACTTTAAGGAACATCAAGATTCTAAGCCCCGTGGACCTTCTGCAGTTTCAATGGACTTCAAATTATATTCTTCTTCTTCTCTATATGGATTGCCAGAACATGCTGATAGTTTAGCTTTGAAAGGTACCAGTGGTAATGACCCATATCGATTTTATAACTTGGATGTTTTCGAATATGAATTGTACAATGGAATGGGATTATACGGAGCTGTTCCATTTTTAATGGGACATGGAAAAAAGGATAGTGTTGGGGTGTTCTGGTTGAATGCTGCTGAAACATGGGTGGATATTGCAGGTGTTAAAGGAAATACTGAACACACATCAGTTGTGGAATCAATAGTAAATTTAGTTTCAGGATCATCAACTGATAAAGACATTCCCAGAGCTCATTTTATTTCTGAATGTGGTATTATTGATTTTTTTATAATGTTGGGTCCTAAACCTCTAGATGTAACCAGACAATATTCATCACTGACAGGAACAGCTCCACTACCTCCATTATTTTCTTTGGCTTACCATCAGTGCCGATGGAATTACAATGACCAAAAAGATGTCCACGATGTAGAAACAAATTTTGATGTCCATGACATACCTATGGATGTCATGTGGTTAGATATTGAATACACAGATAGTAAAAAATATTTTACCTGGGATCCAGTTAGGTTTTCAGAACCTTTAGAAATGGTTAATAATTTAACTAGCAGAGGCAGAAAGTTAGTGACTATTATTGATCCACACATCAAACGTGATTCCAACTACTTTCTACATAATGATGCACTTAATAATGATTTATATGTAAAAAATAAGGATGGTGATGTATATGAAGGTTGGTGTTGGCCAGGATCTTCTAGTTATTTGGATTTCATGAATCCTAAAGTACAAGAGTATTATGCTTCTCGTTATTCTATTGATAATTTTGTTGGTCCTACAGAGGACATTTTTATATGGAATGATATGAATGAGCCTTCTGTTTTCAATGGACCAGAAGTGACAATGCCAAAGGATTGTATTCATCATGGAGGTTATGAACACAGAGACATACATAATATTTATGGACTGTTGCAGGTCATAAGCACATATGATGGTCTACTAAAGCGATCAAATGGTAAAAAACGACCATTCATTTTGACCAGATCTCATTTTGCTGGTACTCAACGTTTTGCTGCAGTGTGGACTGGTGATAATGCGGCTGATTGGAGTCATTTAAAAATATCTTTACCAATGTGTCTCTCATTAGCAATTTCGGGCATTTCATTTTGTGGTGCGGATGTGGGCGGATTCTTTAATAACCCCGATAAAGAATTATTGATCCGCTGGTACCAAACTGGTGCATTTCTGCCATTTTTCAGAGGTCATGCTCACATAGATACAAAACGTCGAGAACCATGGTTGTTTGACGAACAGACTACATTTTTGATTCGTGATGCCATCAGAATGAGATATTCATTGTTACCATTATGGTACTCATTGTTTAAAAACCATGAATTAACCGGAGCACCTGTCATACGGCCATTATTTTTTGAATTTCCTTATGAAGAACAACTGAACAACATTGATAATGAATTTATGGTTGGTGATGTCTTGTTGGTATGTCCTGTATTGGATCAAAATGTACAAGAGTTGACTTGTTATTTCCCCGGTCAAGAAGAAATTTGGTATGATCGAGATACTTACCAACCTATCAAAATGAATGGACTGATGAAAATACCAGCACCAATCAACAAGGTGCCTGTATATCAACGTGGTGGTACAATAGTTCCTACTAAGCAACGTGTTCGCCGATCATCTGTCTTAATGAAGGACGACCCGTATACTTTGATAGTTGCAATTGACTTAAAAGCTATAGCTAAGGGATCATTGTATATTGATGATGAAGAAAGTTTTGAATACCGAAATGGACATTTTAACTACATTGAATATGAATATATCAATAACCAATTGATTTCAAAATGTCTACACTGTGAAGATTTCAATACTAAATCATGGGTCGAAAAAGTCATGATTGTTGGTATTCCCAATGTATTCACCAAAGCCAGTATACAGGTCAATGGTGGTAGTTTGTCAGAATTAACTGTTTTATACAATACTCATAATCAAGTATTAACAGTGCGGAAGCCTGCTGTCGGAATAGCTCAAAATTGGACGATTTCTTTACTTTAATAATACATTTAAACATGTGATGGAATATTGTAACTAAAAAATTGTATTTGAATCAATATTAATTATTAAGTATTTATTTTATGTAGTGAACAATAGCAGTTTCACATTTTAGAAATTTTTTTTAATCAATAATAGTATACTTATTAGAATTATATCACATTTTTGGCTGTTTATATGTATGAATATGAAATCGACCAACCAGTTTATAATTATTAAATGAGTATCAGTTAGTAGTATTTTGTTTATTTTTTTAAGGTCCAATTGTATACAAATAATCTATAATCCGTCCCATGATTACTAGTACGGCTTAAGGTATCTTAAATTGTGATTACTAGTGCAGATAATTACTTTAATTTATAAATAATAACCCACAAAATTATGTTTATCTCTGGCTATCTGTATTTCATTATTTTCTTGCATTCAAAATTATATTGTAATTAATTTTTTTATACACTAAACAATTTATTTTTGTTTATTTGTAATGCAATTAATAATATGCAAATGAGTATTATATTATATTTCTTGGTTTATTCAATTTTTGATTATTTAGTTATATTAGATTGAGTAGGTAAAAGTAAATTCAGTTCTACAATGTATGCATAAATATATATTTGTTTTCAATATAGTATTGTTATCCAGGGATGTTTGTGATATTGCAACAAATTAGAATTTTAGGTCTCAAAGAAAGAAACTGCAAATTAAATATGTTTAAATTGACAGTAATATTTACAATTTACATATTGTAAAATACAACAGTATTTGGTAGACTGTAGTCCTATCTGGCACTACCTAAGCCAGGTTATGCATTTTTTTTGGAATACAGTATATAAATATATTATACATACAATATAAATGTGTGTGAATATTACTTCACGTGAACATCTTTAAGACAAAATGCAGATATAACATTTATTTATAATTAAATAATTAAATTGAATAATTGACTAGGTATCTTAAATTCATAAGTTTTGTTTATTAAACATAAAATACACTTGCTATACAAGTGTTATAACTGAATAAATCTATTAGAAATCTTTTAAAAATTTTTACTTAGTAATTAAGTTTTTTTAGTACTGTAAATGCGTCAAATTCATGAAATCTGAAAGAAAAAAATTATATTCATATATTATGTGGTAGAATGGTAGATTATTAGATGTAATGTCAATGTGTATTATTGTTATTAACTTATAGGTCATTAGGTCAATACCAACAAAGGAACTAAAGAATGATAATGATATGAATAGCTTTGAATTTTTTAAATATTTATAAAAAAATAAACTTTATAGTCAGAGAACATATTTTGTTTTATAGTATAGTAATAACTAATATTCAAACACCAAATAAGTTGCATATTTCTATCATTTTATGACAATTAAAACTTCTAACTTGTATGAAATTAATGTCATAAATTTGTCACAAAAAGGAAACTAAACAATTTCAAATGTCTGTTGCTTAAAATAGCTCAATATTTTTTACATTTTATCAATAAATAAAAAATTATAATTTAAATAATAGTAGAATGTATCTACAATCAGTATTTTATGAATCACAAAATTTTTTTTTTAAATTGTCAGAGGAAAAATAGTTATGTTAATGCTTTTTGCCTTTAACATAAATTGAAAAAATAACTAAAAAAAGTTTCACTTTTAATTCCTCAAATCAATAATTATGTACCTGATTAATAGAGCCCAGATTTAAATGTCCTAAAAACTATCAAAAATTGATTTGTTTACAACAACGCTTTTGAAAAATAATTAAAATTCTTTTTAAAGGTACAGAATTTTACTTTGTACCAAATAAGAAACTCCCACGGTGGCCGACTTGTCCACAAAGGCGTAGCTTTATGACACAGCAGGTATACAGATAGTTGACTCAGTAGGGTTGACAAGTGAGTAGTGTATGAACGCATATTAATAAACATAATAATAATATATAATTTGCCGTGGGTGTTTCTTATTTGGACTATTTAGAGTAGAGTATATGCTTGCAATAAGAAAATTACAGTTTAATTTTACGCATTTTAACACTTTATCTTAACTGACAAAAAAAAAAAAAAAAAACAATACAAAAACTACTAAAATAAGGAACAGTTTACGGTATAACTATTAAAAATAAATGTGATCACTAAGTATCTGTCTCCAAATGACCAATTAATATTTGTTGTTTGTATAAAAGAAAAACTCCTAAAAATGACTAAAGCAAATATTATAAAAACAATACTTCTTAATACAATATTTTGAATTTATACTAAAAGCTTATACAATGTATTAATATATATATATATATATATACACTAAAAATTAATAAAATTACTTGAAAATGAAAAATAAAAGTTTCACTTTTCACCTTTGAAGTATTTATTACATAAAATTAATGTGCTTAGAATGTATTGTCTTAGAGCACGCAAAAATAATGAACTTTACATTGAAGTCAGAGAACTACTAACCATTAATCAAAAGGTATGGCTGGCTAATAATTTTATATTTAATTATTTAAATTAAAAGTAATAATTTTGGCATATAACATTTCTTGGTTAATTTATTTTATTTATTTAGTTATTTTGAATTAGTAACTACTATTTATAGAGCTGCAGTATCATCAAATAATGCATTTGACAAAAAAAGAATCTAATTCATGAAACAGCAATCATTTTTGCTAATTTTATTAATTTTGTTGATTTCATGAATTTAGCGTTACCTGTTAAGAAAAATTGATTCAATATTTGAAGTATATTATATTATATATAAAAACAATATTTTCTAAATTATTTTAACACATAAATAAATCTCACATACATAAATAAAATTAAACATTTTATTAGTATTTTTTAAATTAAATAGTCACTTCTACGAATTTTATTTGATGAATCAAGGAATATATTAATACTTTAATAATGAATATTTTTTTCTATTTCTAAGGTTGTTAATTATAATTTGAAATATTATTAAAAACCAAACCAAATGGAAAAAGAAATATAGTAGTTGATTATTTTGATACAAGAAGAATGAATGTTCCTTTAACTATAATATTCAATTGCTATACATTTATAATTATTTTTACATTAATCGTGAAGATGTTTAATTCAATAAAATCACTAGATAAAAACACTCATTCCAGCCAAGTATAGTCTTAGTTCTTACTCCTAGAACATGATATACTTTATAAAAAACTCAGTGTTTCTCATGTTCAAACTTCAAAATCAATAAGATAAAATATTAATTATAACAAAGCACAATTAATTTGCTTGTACAATTATATAGTTCAATATTTTGCACATAATTTTTAATGACTCAAGGAATGCCACGGACAAAATACTGAAATATTTTATCAATTTTCGGTAAAATTTGTTTATGTAGCATGAAAATACTACAAATAATATTTAAACAATAAACTGTAGTAATATTATTGCCATAAGCCTGCATAATTGCCACATAAATTAGCTGGTAACGGTCCACCTGCAGAAAATAATCTTGTTCCTGAATAATCATAGCAATGTGTATAAATTGCTGGTGTATATTTGACTTGTTGAAACCCTTGATCCACCATGAAATCTTCATCAGGATACTGATAAAAAATATTATAAATTACTAAATTATACATGAATTATATATAATAATACTTACAACATAACCTCTACTTGTTTTTAAAACAACTGCTCTACTGGAATTAATACTGGATTCTAAGTACTTTCCTGCCCGAATATCATAGAACATTATAACACCAACACCAGTTCCGATTGTGATTACATTATCTTGGAAACTTAAAGACCTAATTCCTATAACAATAAATAAATAATTAAATCAGGAAAAGTTTACATGAATTATACTCAATTTTATGACATTTCTAATAAACATAGTTAAAGATGTAAAATCAAATTAAATAAAGTCATAATTTTTCTATTTTATCGGATGGTACTACTGAGTATCTTCCCACTCTGTAATTTCTCACTATTTAAACTAATATAAAAATTACTTATAGTAAAAAAACAAAATAAATAGACTATAATAATGATTTTTAATCATAAAAAAAAAAATTTTCCATTTTAAAAATGTACTAGAAAGTATAAATTATTAGAATAAAATGTAATATTATATAAGAAAGTATTTAAATATACGAACCACATCCACTATATCTAGCAGGGATTTTCTTTATGGTATGTAAAGTTCTAGCATCAAGTAATAGTGTGTATGAACGACATCCAACAGCATATAAACTACTATCATTTTTCATTGCCATGCAAACATTGTCCTGACAAGATGATAATCTTCTTGAAAACCTCTGTTATGCAAAATAATATATAAATAATTAGTAAACAAAATACCAAATTGTATAAATGTATTTGTGAACATTTTATTTTTTGATCTTAAATGCAAATTCATTTCTTAATGACATGTATATTTAGATTACCTTAATACCTACTAAATTATTTAAGTAATCAATATTTTTTTAGAATACATTTTAATAAATTAATATTGAAGAAGCTATATCAAAAAATAATAATAAATAAAACTGCAATTACTTGTCTAAAACGTTCAACATCCCAAACATGAACATATCCATTTAGTGACAATGTAACCATTTCTTTTAAATTCTTATTAAATGTGATTGCTCGGACTTTTTGTGCTGTTTTACAACTTCTTATAACTGCAGGGTTGAGAAATTGAGTAATTGGTTGTATAAGATCACCATCAGAATCATACTTTTCTTGATATTTATCTTGAACTTGCCATAACGCAAGTTTGGTATCTCGTGATCCACTAACAAAAAATTCATCATCCAACCATTCAATGTCGAATATCCAATCTTTGTGAGCACCCTAAGAAAATAATTTTGTAAATAATAGTAGCATGTTTTTTTTTTTTTTTTTTTAACGTTTTAATGTTGTTTACCTCGGCTAAAACAATTGGATCTAACGTCGGCAATCTATACACAGCAATTTCATTAGAATTATATGCTCCTGTTGCTAATAATGTTCTGGACGGGTTAATTTTTAATGAATGAATACCACTTTGTTGATCAGCTGCTTCATCTATACGTCCCTTTATCGATGGTATTTGATCCAGTTCATGTGATTTTACGTTATAAACCATTAACTAATAATAATATAAATATAAATGCATATTAAATAAGATATAAGTAAAATATAATAAGTCGATAGCTGATAAATAATATAACTAATTAATTTTTGAGTATAATTTAAGTATATTCAGTAAAATTAAAATATTATTTATTTTTGTGCCTACTTTTTTTATTAAATATAAAATATTATAAGTACCTAGTTACCAATTTTATCTTTTATGATCAGATTATAAAATTAATTGTTTAAGATTCTGGGTTGTTATTGCATCACATATAAACGTGAACATTTTATTATCTTGCCATTGCTTTGTTATTATTCTACTATCCATAGTAATAATAGCAATTAATACCAATAATCAGGGTTAGAATGTGTTTTAAGTGGTTTTGTTTAAAATATTTTACAAATAAATATTTAAAAAAAATAATTTAGAAAATTACATTGTAATTTTATTATGAAGTAAACATTTTGTTTGTAATTCACAACCATGGTGCAGATAACATAAGAATAATATTACTTTATAATATACCTATATATTATAATTGAAACAAAGTATTGTTATAAATAATTTTTTCATTTTTAATAAATTGTTTGAAATAATACAAAAAAAAATATTTAAAACTAAAAACAACATTTCAAACAAATAAAATGTTTACGTTGTATTATTTTAAAAAAATAAGTTGTTTTTTCAAACCCTGCTTGTAAGTAAATAGTAATTCTTATTTTTATTTAATACTCTTAAATATTATAAATAAGTAATAAAGATATTGATGTCTTATTATTATACAATTAGACATGATATATATCGATCATATTTGTGGCTATGATGAAGTCTGGGCGTGGCAATAACAACCAGTGCCATTAATAATTTTAATTTTTAAATGTTCATTTCACTAAAATAAAGAAAACAACTTCATATTTTATCAATAACAAATCTATTTATGTAATGTTTGCAACTATTTTTCATAAATTAATATTATACTGTTGTGTTAATGTACAAATACTTTAACCTAAAAGTAATTATTACAATTAAAATTAATATTTTACACATAATAATTGTAAGAATATAATTTCTAAAAGGCTAAAATTTAAATAATTTTTATTGGAATATATATAAAATTTTAGCAGCGTGCTTACTTTATTACATTTTGTACCAAAGACAATTTGCTTACTGCTAAGCCATTGCGAACAAAAAACTTTATTCATAGTTTTTAATGGTATAGACAGTTCTTTGAATAAGTCATGTGTGAGAATATGCCTTGTACCATGATTTTGATTTACTGAACGATACTCTCGCATTCCATATTCTCGATTTCTTATATAATCAACAAAATTATATGAAGAATTTAGCATAGTACACAATGACATAGTACTCTCTTCTTCTTCGTCTGAGTCTTCATAGCAAACAAAATCTTCTGGTTTATCAGATTTTCTGTTCCGTTCCATTCTAGTCATACGAATTTGTAAACTACGTTCATCCAGTCTGGATTGGTATGCACAAGGTGGTCGTGAACCAAAGACTGGCACGCGCCTTGTTTGTGCCATTCTAAAATAACAATAATACCGAATATCGCAGTATAAATTTTATGATTGAAAAATACGTGTAAAATGAATCAAAATAATATATACATAACATAAATAATATTTACCTTATGCCTAGGGTATGCTAGTTAATCATTGACGAGTCCAAAATCATTCAGAACAGGTAATATTGAATACAACATGAGAATTTATGTACAAAATATACATATTAAATAGAAAATATATTACAAATGTATTAACAAAATTAGTAATTTTAAAAGAATAAAATTACAAATAATAAAGTAAATATTTTTTAAATATTGAAAACAAAAAGATAAAATATTAGTATGATGATAAGTAGGTCACAGTTAGACCAACATTGTACAACATTTTTTTTATCGTCGCTTTACTGCAACTGAAAATCAGCATTGAAGATAAGCACACAAAACACATTATACGAAAAAAAAAAATATTTTCCTATTACTCTAAAAGTACCCAAAAATTACTGAAGTCGATAACAGAATACAGGAAAACATTTATATTTCAGTTTAATATAATATAGCCTATATTACCTCAACTATTTAAGATTCAATTATTGGAAACCAGAAGTTATGTATGGAAATTACAAATATGAAAATAAATATTTCATTATAATAAAAATTTTAGATCATTATCAATTACCTGATATCCTGATTTTTGATTTGAGTGAACAATTCATTAGAATCCCATGAGGCCACGAATAAAGTTTATAATATAATAATTAATATTTGATACACAGTCCTTTATGACCAATAGTATATATTAAAATGTACCCTGTGTACACAAATCAATTATACATAGTTTATAGGTTCACGGTTTATTCGTTATTATTTTTAAAACATGCATAATAAATTTATCATGATATTATTTTGGTATTAAAAATATCAACTGAATACCTTGAAAATTTAATTACAGATGTCTTTGCCAATTAATGTCATTATAAGAGCCATCTCAATATTTTCACCTTTTTTTAATCATATAATTGACATTTTTAAAATACATATTTATCGATAATATTTTTTAAAAAAGCATTTAAATTAAATGTATATAATTTTATAATTTTTATTTTGCAGTTTTTACGCCTGTTTAGTGCAATTATTTGGTATTATTATGCAATTTTTATTTATAATTCATTGCCATTTTGACTTATTTTTAAAGTAATTAAATCCCGTATTTACTATATAGTTATGACATGATTATAAGCAGGGTTGGTCTAGCTCAGTAGTTTTCAACCTTTTTAACCATGCGGCACAATTCATTTCCTACAAAATTTTCGCAGCACACCAATCCATATAATATATGAAACATATTTTATATATATACCTATAAATACATTTAAATACATACTAATAAAACTATTAATAGATTTTTCGCGGCACACCGATTAAAAACCACTGGACTCTAGCTCATACAAACGGCCCGGAAAATAATTTATTAACCGGCCCCTGCTTTTAATTATTATCATTTTACATGTACAAAGGCACCTTATACTGCTTATTACCGACCCCAAATAGCTTACTGCAGTCCCCATCATATAAGCTCATTTTCATTGCGACCTATTGGGAGATATCCCAGTGTCCCGGTCCAATCCTGATTATAGGGCTAAGATTTATATCTTAATACATATTTTTACAGTGACATTATGATGTAGCTATTGTTCGGCAAATGGTTAATTTGTTTCGAATAGAAATTAAAAATATATATATTATTTTTTATAAGCGTTATTTGAACTGTTTGAAGTCCAAATTTTGACAAAATTAGATATTCAAATGACATTTTTTAAATTTTATTATATAAATCAACCTACTGTTAGTTATAGTAAACTACTATATAATCAATAGTTATATTTAATAGTGATGTTTACTGGTTATTTTTAAAAAAAATTATAAAATCTATGTAATTAATATTTATATAGTAAAATAATTATTTTGTCTGAACCGTCACTTGAAGGGGGCCGATTAGAAATATCATTGATTATAAATACTATTCATTATTCATCATTAAGCAGTGACATTACTACTTTAGATTTACGTTGATGAGGTACAATAAACACTTACTGTACAGCAGAATGCTGGAATGGTTACTTAACGTCTAACAGTCAAATTTATAAGTATGGCAGTTGCCTGATACTATCAGTCCATAACAATAGTTAATATTTTGTTATATAGAAGTAATTCAATATAACATTTGAAAAATTATTCTTTTGGTACCATGCACTGATATATTATTTATATTTATTACAGGCCTGTTGATTGTTAATTTTGATAAGAGTTAAATAATTGATGGCTGATGCAAGCTAATAGAAATTTATTTTATATTATTTAAGACCTGTGGCCTTGTCACTTTATGTTTGTATAACAATTTTTGTTAGTTATATAAGTCTGTACATTCTTGAAATTAGTGTCCAAGTACTCTTGCGGCTTCAGAAATTATTCAAATACTATGGCAGATACTGTGGGAAAGGTGCAAAAATGAGAATACAACTGTATTGTAATATATGAAATATTAATAAGTTATGATTTAATATTTCAGGTAATTAAATGTAAGGCAGCCGTTGCTTGGGAGGCAAAGAAACCTTTAACAATTGAAGATATTGAAGTAGCGCCACCAAAGGAGAATGAGGTAAGAGTAAAAATACTTGCCACAGCTATATGTCATACTGACGCATATACCATGGATGGTAATGATCCAGAAGGAAATTTTCCTTGTATTTTGGGTCATGAAGGAGCAGGAATTGTTGAAAGTGTTGGTCCAAATGTTGAAGAATTCCAACCAGGTTGATAAATATATTACAAAACATTTTTTCACTAATAATAATATGCTTAAATTAATTAAAATAATATTTTAGGGGATCATGTTATTCCTTTATACATTCCGCAGTGTGGTGAATGTAAATTTTGTTTGTCTCCAAAAACAAATGTATGTAGTAAAATTAGACTTACCCAAGGTCAAGGTAAAATGCCGGATAATACTTCTCGTTTTACTTGTAAGGGACAATTTCTGTACCATTTTATGGGATGTTCAACGTTTAGTGAATATACTGTGGTAGCAGATATTTCATTATGCAAGGTAGGTAATATATTATTTTTATATTATTATATTGTGATTGATATTGTTTATTTAGATTAAGTCTAATTTAAATAAAACAATGAGAATTATACATTTTTTTAAATACAATTATTTATTTCATTTAATATTTAAATCATAATATTAAATATATTAAATAAGTAACTTAGTTTAATTATGTTTTTAGCTATAATTAAAAACTATATTAATTTTGCGAAAAGATCAATTTTTTTACTTAATATAAAAATATTGTTAATTAGTTATCATTTACTGTTATTATTTATTTTAATTATTTTTTTTAGGTAGATTCTGTTGCATCTTTTGATAAAATTTGTCTCTTGGGATGTGGTGTTTCAACTGGATTTGGTGCAGCTCTTAACACTGCAAAAGTCGAACCAGACTCAACATGTGCCATTTTTGGCTTAGGAGCTGTAGGTTTAGCAGTCATTATGGGTTGTAAAGCTGCTGGTGCAAAGAAAATCATTGGCGTAGATATAAATGAGAGCAAATTTGAATTAGGTTTACATCATCTTCTTATCTATTCTTTAAATCACTGTTTCTCAACTTAAGAATGTAGAGGGGTACACGAAAAAAAGCATAATGGTGAAATTTAATATATTTGAAATCCTTTGTCGTATTCTGAGCTGACACAAAAAAAGAATATTCTGAGCTTCGTTCATGACTACTACATTGATGGAGAGCTCCTGTTCACCATACACATTTATCAACAATATTTATTGTAATAATATACTTTTTGCAAGTTTAAGCTTACAAGTTTACTCATAATCTGTGGATCCAGATTTCAAAAAATTAACTGCTAATAAATAGCTAGTAGTGACAGGTTCAGGGGTACATGAATGATAAAAGGTTGAGAAACATTGTTTTAGATTAAGTTGCGAAATGTCATTAATATTATAATATTATAATTTACCTAACTTTTTAGCTAAATTATTTGGTGCTACTGATTTTGTAAATCCGTTGAAGTATGAAAAACCTATACAAGATGTTCTTATTGGAATGACTGATGGTGGACTTGACTATACATTTGAATGTATCGGAAACGTCAAAACAATGGTAAGTGAAATACAAAAATAATGTGCTGAATTTTTTGTATTTAAATGTAATTTTATTAATTTTATAGAGAGCTGCATTAGAAGCTTGTCATAAAGGTTGGGGTGTATCAGTAATTATTGGAGTGGCTGCTGCCGGTCAAGAAATTTCTACGAGACCTTTTCAACTTGTTACTGGGCGTACATGGAAAGGAACTGCATTTGGAGGTATTTGATAATTTTGTTTACTCTTCTAGATATTAATAAGTGTGAACCGGTATATTTCATCTACTAAAAATATTTAAAATTATTGTTTCAAGGATGGAAAAGTAAAGAGAGTATTCCTGAATTAGTTTTGAAATATTTGGATAACAAGCTCATGTTAGACGAGTTCATAAGTCATAAACTCCCATTTGCATCTATTAATGAAGGATTTGAATTACTGCACTCAGGAAAAAGGTAGTTGTTATTTAAAATCAAATAATATTAATTGGATTTTCTATAAACATAATTACATTTTTTTTTCAGTATTCGTACAGTTCTTGAGTTTTAGTACAGACTACAAAATACAGTAAAGTAAAATAATATAAAATTTGTATTCAAATAAACATTATAATTATAAAATAAATAATTAGTTATATTTACAATTAACTCATAAATTATTACTTTTTTTTAAGTAAAACCCAAGGAACAAAAAACACACTTAATGTTATGCTACAAGTCAAAACTACATATTATTAAACATTACACTACCAAGTACCAACATACCTTTTTAACTTGATAATTATTTACGAAAACTTAAAATGAATATCTGTAGTTTTTATAAATAAGTACATTGGCTGTGAGAATATTAATTATTTGTTTCAATTGTTGTAATAGCATTCTTAAGAATTTATTACATTGTGTTAATTGGTGTTTTGAAATTACCAATAATACTTATTGGATAATTCTTTATACTATAGATCAGGGATGAGCAATTGAAAGTTATTAAAGGGCCAATTTTTAGAAAATTAAAATTTAGTGGGCCAGAGTATAGAGAGCAAAACTTAAAGGTCATTCAAAGTATGCATTTTAATTTAGCATAGAGTATAGACGATTGACTTTAAAATTGCATGATGTAATTTGAAAATATAGCGCGGACCAGATAAAAAAGGTTTGCGGCTCGCCAGTTGCCCACCCCTGCTATAGATGATTTTAATTAATTGTTCAAGTTAAATATAAAAAAAAAAAAGTTACAATAAGTTTTAAATTGTACAACATAATGATAATCAGTATGAAATAAGAATCAATTTGTTGTATGGCATATTATTTCCTACATAATAGCAAGTTGTACATCAAAATTTATTTTTTTTAATAGAATATTTTTTCAATGTTTTAAACTGCCAACATATTATTTCATAAACATTAGCTAATAAATGTCCAGCTATTAATCCAACTGAACATGGAATTGGCCATCGTTGCCATTCAGTTTCCCAGTCGAATGGTATTACTGCTGCACCAATGAACCCTCCTAAAATTGTTGCTCGGAAATTGTTCTTTTCAAATACTTCTACATTATTATCAAATTCAGTTTCAAAACAATCAGTCAACAGTAATGGTAATATATTTGATCCTAGTTGAATAGCAGTCGGTGTAATTATGAGTGCTGTTGCGAGTAATGAAAATACAAAAGTTTGTTCTTGTTTAGTAGTCAATGGTGCACCAAAGAGAATTGAAAATAAATATGATACACCCACTGCTAGCACAGTGGAAATTAAAAACTGAAATATCCAGAATATAGGATTGGATTTTGGCTTGATTTGATTTGTTATTCTACTGACTAGATAAGAATGACAGGCAAATTTGACAAATTCAATTACATAACATGTAACAATAATAATCGTCGAGTTGCGATCAATTAATAAATTGTAGTTTTTATCCAACAAGAGCCACACAAATAGGCCCAAATAACAAAACGAGCTGAAGCAGTGTGGTATGAGTTCTGGATCCTTGTTAGCTTCAGTTTGAATGAAAGCACTTGGCGCTTTATATTCAGATGGATTCGAAGTATTGATCAATACATTAGACGATTCCATTTTTTTAATAATGTTTCGAAGGTTTTTCTTAGCCATTGTTCAATAAGACTGATTAAAATTAATTTAGTACTCACAGCCAACAGTCGTGTATTATATCATAGTAAATCGTATGAACTTATTCGCTTATGTTTAAAGTTCCATCGACATTTTATGGACGTCGATATAATAATATAATTGGTTCGTTCTATAATGTTTTAATTTTTAATTCGCGGATCGGAACGGAACGCAATATATTTATCTACACTTTTAAGGTTATGATCTAAATTCTGTGCATAGAATTCGAATACAATACTCACGGAGTATTGACTATTAAGCTTGAGTAATACAGACCCTCTTGTGCAGGAGCGCTCGGAGCCCTCAAGCGGCCCAAGTTAACTGTGCACTACACGCCTACACAGTACACGGTAAAAAAGTTTATATCAGTATATTGTAGAAGAAAAATATTTCGACTTGGAATAAACAACAAATCATATTATCATTTATCATTGGCCGCCGAATTTAATAATTATGGGCCGGTTGCACTAAACTATAAAAACTAAAACTATATTATATTAATTTAATAAATAGGTATTGGTCCAATAAATTGAGTTATTGAATCAATAAAAATTAAAATACATTGCATAAAGCTATAATACCTTATTGAATCAATAAGTTATCGACCGTTAGTCACAATTGATTCATTTGATTCATTAATTTATAGGCCCGATTTTGGTCCAATAAGTTTTATCAGTTCAATAAAATAAAATTAATGAAAGTTTATCAACATAATAATGAGATATTTGTTTTTTTATTATTTTCGAATAAAATGTCAATTTGCATATAATTTTGTATTCAAAAATAAAATATCTAAATATAATATAATATCATAAAGATACAACGGTCGTAATTAATGGTACTGTTATCGTTAATCTCTTTGCTAAATATTTTTCAGATGCCTATTCTAATGTACAACAGCCACTGCCATTTAATTCTTCTTCTCTAAATACAAATAAAATAAATCTAAATTCTATTTCCTTCATTGAAATGGATGTCCTTAATCTAATCTCTAGTATCAAATTTAGTTCTATAGGTCGGTTGGTATACCGTCCATATTTCTTTATAGCTGTAGATTTATCTTAATCAATATCTTTAATTTATCTCTAAAAAAAAGTTTTAAAATTAATAGCCTTAATATTAGAGATTCAAAATCTTTTTATCCACTTTTCTCAACAAAAATTATATCTTGAACTGCTTATATCTCCTGCTAACCTTCTTATGGCTGCAAGTAATACTTTCATCTTTGATATATTTGAAAAGTATTATTATTTTTTAACTATACTCAATTTGTTTTTTATATTTACTTTTACGTTTTATTATTACATTCAATCTCTAATTATGTAATAACTATAACTTATTGAATTATGTATTACTTTTCACACACAATGTTAATATTATTATGTTTTAGGACTCACGTCCGTTTATATTAAATAAATAAATAAATAATAAAATAAACAATGATTTGTGCAACGATTTTTAATATTTATCCATCGATAAAATATTTTATCAAGCCAATAAAACTTATGGAGCTAATAAATTATTGGATCAATTAAATAAATATTAGATGTTTTTTGTGTAACCGGCCATATATATTTTTATTTTACATTTAATAATATTAATTATGTTACTTATTGATAGACTAATTTTTGCCATTTACTATAAAGAATACATATATTACATGCATAGGCGTAATTTTGGGCAGGGGACTTAGGGGGCTGAGCCCCACAGTTTTTTAGGTTTTTTAAGAAATTTAAAGTTATTTATTAGAAATAATTATAAAATATAAAACGTAATTTCTAATCAGAATATCCGATAGGTAGGTATTTTTAGCCCTCCCTTCTAACATGACAAATTTACGACTATGATTAAATAGTAAATGTTTAATTCAACATATTCAATATGAATAAATGTAAAACAAAACTATTTTTTTCTTTAGGAATATATATTGTATGGCCAAGCATATCTATAAATTCATTTCTAAAAAGTGGTGAATTTATGGCGGTGATATGGTCACTCCCCAGACATCATGTTATACATTTTAACATGCACGTTTATCTGTGCGTTCTCGTTCCTAAATTAGCATCATTTGGCAACGATAACGAGACAACAATTATAATAGAAGTGTTAGTGTTACATTTTTCACATCCTTATGCTTTATATTTTTCATTTTACTCAGATTTTTATTATGTTAAACTTAGTTACTTAGTATATACATGTAGTGCTGAATTTAAGGGTCTCAAGGAAACTACTAAAGAAAAAGACATCACTTTGTATCTCTGTACCTATATCAGTTTCAAGAAAATAGTATATTAATGGATAACATTTGATGTAAAATAACAATTAAAAATCAAATTGAAACATATTAAGTTATGTTGGATAAATATATTTTATACATTAGTTGAGCTATTTAACCACATTGTCTGTACAATCTTTAATTATTATCTAAAAATGTAATACAATCTATTTAATATATCTGATAATAGGTAGGTAATTCAAATAAAAGGTTTTCTACAACAATTAGTTTTTTGTATTTTGTAGATATTATTTATTATTGTTAGGTATTATTATTTTTTTAAATTATATTTTAAGTTTTAGGCATTATAGAAAAATACCAAGAAATAACTTTATAAAATAAATGTTGTAACATATTTCCAATAAATAAAAATTACACTAAATATAGGTATCTATGATATAGATTAAAATATATCGTAAAAGTAAGCTAAATATATTGATTATTAGTGAATAAACGTCATGTACAATTATAAATTAATATTTAATTGTTGAAACGAATCCTTAATAAATGGTAAGATTGTCTCACTTGTTGGTCAAATAAGAATTTCAGCTATCTGTAAACAAAATTATATTATAATATTATTCAAATAAACATTTAAAATTTATATTTATGAATAAACGGAAATTCATGAAAACGTTATAAATTATGACTTTATAATTTTTAATATTCAATTATATTATGTTATAGTGTATAAAAGTTTATTACATTTACGTCTTGCGGTGCGGCCAAAACATATAAAACTGCATCAGCTATGTTCGAGGGCTTCAGTTTTAGTATATCGGTCATATCATCAACAATTTCGGTATCCACTAATCCCGGACTGATACTCTGAAAATGACAAATAAATATAATTTTAAATAGTGGATAAAATAGTGGTAGAATAAATTATAGTTTTAATAATTCAATATATATATATCATGTATTTAAAAATAAACAAATTACAGTGACTCTGATTGCAAGGCAAAATAATTTTCGTAAACTTTCAGTTATTGAAACGCTACTGAACTTGGAAGCACTGTAGATAGATACGCTGGCTATTAACGTAGGTGGATAATATGGCCAATATCGCTGGAACAAATTTTTTTTATAATATTAGGAGTATACAATATAAGAATTTAAGTTATGATGCGTGGAGTGGTTATCCCGCAAAATGTTTGTCTACTATTTCACTTGTCTAAACTTTAAATACGTATAACTCATAAACTACTCGTCCTAAATTCGATTTTTATTTATCAAAATACTAAGAAAATTATTCTGCTTTGGAATATGAAATTTAAACTCTGCTGTCATTCAAAAAACTAAAAAACTTAAAAATATATAAGGATAAAAAATATTTAAAAATATATTTTTTAATAAAATCGTTGTTTTTTAATAACTTGGATCTATGTAAAAAAATATTTTCAAAAACATGAATACTTTTTGAAATAATGAGTGTTTTATGATAAAAGAATCACCCTGTATGTTTAATTATATACATTATATTCTTTTTTAACTTATGATGATTCAAATATGTACACATAAACCATAGACATTTTCAAAAGTGCCAAATTGTCAAAGCAAACTATCTATACATAATTTATTAATTATTATTACGATTTTTTATATTTTTATGTTATATTTTGTATATACGTATCAGGAAACCTACAAGACTGGAAATTAATGTTTGACATTAATGTGTTAACACCGAGCATTTGTAGTAAAGAAGCCGTAAATATCATGAAGGAGTTGAAAATCAACGCTCATATAATAAATATAAATAGGTAAAAAACTCTTTTAAATTAAATTTTAAGTAGAGCGATCTAAATCTACTGGTTTTACAATTATATGTTTTTTATGTTTATTATATCATTTTTTTTAGAGCAGTAAAAATGCTACAATAATTAACTTGGCTTTGGTTTATTGTTTATTATTGAAAATTGTATTTTGTTGACAAGGCGGTACTCAGTAAACATTTTCAATAAGGGAATATAGTGGCGAATAAAATAATGATGAACTAATTTCTAAGTATACGTAATGCGAGAAAATTTTAAGAAGGGAGGGGTGAATCCCTTAGATGGCTAGATACGGGGCCGATAATAGATATTTTAGAGAGTTAAATATAAAAATGCAGATACATATCTACTATACGTATATATAACCTTAAATATTTTAAATAATTTACTTATTGAAGACGTTATGTATAAAGACAAAAACTAAACAGTGACCGTAATACTAAATGATTAATATACGTATACCTATATTATTTTACAAGTGTAAATGGATTGTTCCTTGATTTCCAGCCGATAATCTTTATTTTATTCATTTATTGTATGTATATAAAATAATTATAATAATATAACACGTAGGTATATTATAATACCATAATTATGGACACGAAAGCAAATAGCAAAATTATAATATAATAACTTATATTACTAAATAACAGTATAACATATTTGTATTGATGAATTTATATACATCTTACTTATGTACTTATGTACATAATAAATGTTTCTTAAAAAATTTAATTTTGCAATTAAAGTTATAAATATATAAATTTTTAATTATAAATAATGACGAATTTTGTAATTTTTTTTCAACTTCAAAAATGCAATTATAGGTATACCTAGTTTCAATATTATTAAATTGCTACAATATATTATATTTTTGTCGAATCTATTATTAAAATGTTGAGGTTTTTTATTTAGTCATTACAATTTTATCAACAATTAAAAAAATAAAATTAAAAATTGATAAATTAAAATGCCTATAAATACGTTAAAATCGGAACAAATATTTTAATAATTTCATTGTAATTTTAAATAGATAATTTAAGTTGTAATGGAATATTTCAAGTTACAAAAATAATTATTTTTCGAATAATAACAAATTTATAAAAATCGTTTGAGGGTATATTGTTTTAATGATGCAATATTTAATTTTTTGTGATTTTATATATATGTACATAAATTTAACTTTAAAATATTTATTAATATTTTTTACTTTTAAATTATAGTAAATATCACGAAAAAAAACAAAATATTTAATAAATTCTATCATGTCTTAAAAATTCTATTATAAATATTTGTTGAATAATTCAAGTCTATATATAGTAAGTCAATCATTTGGAAATTAAAACAAAAAAATGTCCGTATTAGAAAATTGTTTTCATTGAACCCACCAAGAGTATAGCAACTAAATCCAATTTTCTGTCAGAAATCACCTTCAATATTTAAGATTAGACTTTTTGTCTACTACTATAAAAAAACACAATGTAAAGTTAATACATTCTACATTCATATTAATTAATTATGCAGAATAGTCGTGATTTTATAGAATATAATTTAATTACATACTTACCTAAAATATCACTATTTTTCAAAATTCTTGCGCTGCTTACAAATATGTCAACCAATTTCAACGTGCTTTTTACCCACGTGAAAGCTTCTTGGATGTTTTGTTTCGAACACAAATCGTCTTTGTAGTAATAAAATTCGCCCGGTTTACCAGTCAATATTTCTTGTAATTCCTGCAATATTAAAAAATTATTGACGAACGCGATTCGGTCGTATTCTGTTTAGTCTTGTTTATTTTTCTCATTTCAATATATTGGTATATTTAATATACTGTATATGTAATATACTATATTACATAGATAGTAAATATCTACTGGCTACTGCAGGCTTTTTTAAGTATAAATGTATTTATTTAATTGTATAGATTTACAAAGGAGTTCGAACTGCCTACATTTAAGACAAGAAGGGGTTGTGTAACTCAAAATCAAAGAGAATAAGTTGTAGCAAACTAGCAACATTATATAAATCATCTACAATTAAGTCATAAACATTCATCGGAATAAATGCAAAGAAGTGCTTCCACAACCTGAAAATAGAAGAGACCTATAGACCTATAGACCTATATATATATACATATATATCAGATTTGTCAAACATTAGACGAAAAAAACTTTATTTTATGTGAAGATAGTTAGATGAAATTTTTTTATTTTTATTGGAACACCAGAATTTTTTTCTAAAATTATAGTGATGCTGAAACTCTTTATGGATGGTATCTACTATTAAAAGTGTACCAATGATGTTTTAACAATAATATATACTATATAAATTATGTTCAATTCCCAGGTATTCCCAGGAAAGTATGCTTTACTTTCTAATAAAGTTGAAGCTACATATAATCGCATGATTGACCTTTTAATAGCAAATGCTTATAGGCTAGGAAAACATTTAATTGGCTTGAGTATATTGTTACCTTCAAATGATAAGTTTACAAAAGAAGCCGCTATATCTATATTTCCTTAGGAGTTATTAGTGAGTAAAGTTGATTTTATGTACCGATAACGGATAAAGTGATGAACGGCGCCGCGGTATAGTGCTATATAATTTATTCGCGTGTTATCGGTACATTTATTTTTTTCAAAATAATGGCAGATAAATAGAAGACCAAGGAATAGTTTTTGAAAGACTCTGACAATACCTATTTTTTTTTTTTAAATAAAATTGCAATTTATATTTATTTTTTAAAAATAGTAGTTATAAAATATAGGTATATTACTAATTGTTGTAGTGAGTAAAAAGATACTTATTTCTATGTTTTTCTATGTGATTCAATGTTCTGAGTTAATCGAGTAATTAATAATAATAGAAACGTATGAGTGTGGTGCTCACGAATCCCAGACAAAAACCTACGGAAAAAAGTCCACAGAAAAAAAATCCATTAACTAAAAAATGTTAATTATATGAGCTTTACATTTAATTTTTGTTTTTATTTATTTATTGAAATTATATTAGAAGTTGCTATAGATATGATATCAAAATAAGGTAGTAAAATGTAGGAACTATGCAACCAATCAAAAAAGAAAATTAACAGTAAAAATTCAAACTACATTTAAACGGCTATGTATAGACTACAATGAAGGACAATTTTTTCCGCCACCGGTGCTTACAGTTTAGTAATCGTGTTATACTAGCTGTTATGTAAGATAGTTTTGCTAACGACGAGTTTAGATTTTATCTATTTATACCACGGACTTATTTACACTGTTTTACGATAAGATGGTATTCATTCAAAAGTTAAAATAACAATAAATAGTAATATACCTAATATGACATATACATATATTATATATTATAATAATAATTAAATATTAACAATATAATAAATTAAATGGTTTTCGGTAAAAATTCTAACGTAATACTATTAGTAAAAAAAATTAATTCAACATAAGTATTAAAAAATATACTTTGTGGCATTTTAGAGCGACAGACCTTGTCTGCTCAAAATCGTTTTTCATATACGAGTACAACGATGATAGATAATAATTAAATTAAAATTTAACTTATTCATTTCAGTGACCTAATCAATATCTACTATAATATTATATAGAAGATCGGTACGTAGTTGCCCATCTTTTTTAATTTTTTAATTAATATTTTTAGCACACGTATTGATGTTTTTGATAATTATTTTTTTTGTACATATTTTTCAGATCTTTAGGTCATACAATTTGGGTCTCAGTAATGATAATGTACCTGGAAAATAATGCCTTTTAAATTAGTCTGGCGATAACATTCACCCTGAATGATCTTGTATTTGCTCCGTAATCCATATTTTAATCATATTATTTTATAGGAAATCTCCCAGAGTGCCAAATGTCTTAGATCCACATAGGTATCTACTCACCTTGAACCTGTTTTCTCTTCTGGCAAAACCGACGACGATCATCCCGCTGTCAATTATAGTCGCCTACATATAGCTGCTCTGATTCCAGACGGCGCACCCGTAACCACGGCGACGACTTTTCCTACCCATTTGTCCATTTTTGTTGAAATTGTATTGCCGCACCAAACTATCACCATGAGTTCGTCGGTGAAATTGATCTTTATTATATTAATAAAATAAATAAGAGATATTAATAAAGCGAGTTATAAATTTGACTAGGTACCTATGATAGTGATGCCTATCGCACTGACTCGGTATTCACAAGAAAAAATACTTTATATTTCAAGGGTTTTGTTATCATATGCCTCGTATTCTACTCACTACATGCACGAGTGATTGGAGAATTCTATCGACTTCGATAATGATAAGTAGGTATGTAGGTGGAATTGTATTATATATATACCAATACTCACGAAAACAGTGAATAATCTCCTCTACTCTTCAATAAACTGAGCATTTAGGCATTGTCGAAAAGGTATCTACTTGTATTTTACCCTCACTTATCACGTATAAAAATGATAATAATAATTTTCAATGCTAGAAGCTTTGATTATTATTACATGGATTACAAGTTACAAGTGTTACAACACTCAAACCCTCCTGACTATATCACAATTGGTCGTATCCCGTTTCGCTTCCAAAATAATCCCATTCAGCAACCGACCCATTTTGCCGCATTATTCTAAAACTAGTTTTTATTAAAATGTGGTTATGATTTTATGATTTATAAAGTGCTAAATAGACACAGTGAAATATTTATAATTTGAAACGATCTAAATACTATACTATTTGAAATCTGAAAATTGAAGATAACATGAAACTTCTCCAACATGAAAAATATTAAATAAGTTAAAATAATTTATAATAAATACACTAAGATTGAACAAATAATTTTCTGTCTTAAGGAAAGAGTGACAAGCGACCCTCCGCAGATGAAATGAATTGATTATTTTTCAAACAGTTCTTTTTTATTTTACATGATTATTTTTATTATGTAATTATTAATTTTCTTATTTATGACTATATACCTATATAATGGCGTATGCAAATGCAATCGTACATACATACATTAAACATTAATATAATTAATTAGTATATAATTACTAATTTGTAACTAATAAGTTATATTAAGTTACTCGAAAAATAAATTCGGCGAAATGGGAGCTGACCTTCATAATTCCCATTCTTATTAACAACTTTGAAGATGTATATCAATGAGTTTAATTATGCAAAAGGTTAAACGACGTATATGAATGATTGTTTTTGAACAAAGTCCTATTTTTGGATTCAAAATTTTTTTCACCTATATTTACACAGTCCATCCCGCCTTCACCCGTGAACCATTATTTTCTCAAAACCCCGCGCAAGAGTATTTTGGCAACGTACAAGACTGCTATCAGATAAAAACACATACAAAAACCTATCCTCGTCACTTAAATGTACTCTAAACCAAATCTTTCGACTCATTCAACTCTCCGCATTAACAGCAAAAGATAGCTTCACTCTGGAATATAACTCGCCAGTGCATAAAGCAAAAACCTCAATACTCTCCCTTAAAAAATTGGATGGCACTTAGTACAAGTCTTATGTGGACAGATCAGGTGTTTTTTGTTCTTATCTTGAGCAGGTTTTCCAATTACACTATGATATCAACGACCAATTATTCACAGAATAAATCAAAAAATCATTTGACACCTCACTATCACTTTCTCCACTCTATTTTCCACCTAAAATCTTCTCACCAGCTGAAGACTGAAGTTCATCATTACCTACTTAAAATTATTTCTCCACAAAAAACCCCTGGACTGGATTTAAACACAGCTGAAGTAGCTGACCAATTATAAAAAAAAGCCTGATCCACTTCACTCATATTCCAAATTCTGTTTTAAGGCTCTCATTCCTATTCAGTATATGTCTAAATTGTCAAGTATAAACATGATACAAAGATTCCAATCGACCACCTTGTGTGTGATAACTAAAGTCCTCTTCTACGCATAACTACACACTTCATACTTACATCAAAATTGTCTCAGAAATGTCCTCAATTATTTATTCATTTATAATAAACTGGTAATAACCCTTTTGTGTAAGCAGTATCAGGTTTATATTTTTAAGTATATTAAAGTAAGACAAAAAATAATAATGAAAATACAGTTACAAAATAATAATAATTAGACAGTGGTAAATGAAAAATAGTATTACAAAACAGCATTACATTAATAATCATATAATAATAATAATAATTAATTTGCAACTAAATTTAAAGCTAATTATACATTTCTATTAAAAACAATACGTGACATAAAGAAAAAATCTTCAAGATCAGTAATAAAATTTGCTATTTTTAATGCTCTAGGGAAGAAAGAAGTGGAGCTATAATTATTTTTATAAAATGGTACATGAAATAAGTTTGAATTTCTTAATCGGTGATTATTGTTATATTAAACTCTATCATAGAGAGCAATTCTGGGGAAAAAATATAATCATTTAACAAATATTCGACGCCATTAAAATTTGATTATCTATTTAACTTAAACTTTTCTGTATTACATTATTAATCTATTTAATTAAACATTTTAAATGTCTATAAATAGATCAAAAAGGTCAAAAATTTCAAAATATTTTACGGTTATAGAAAATAGTAATTTTGACGAACGTTTGACGAAATTCATTAAAATTTTAACTTCATACACTAAAAAATTGGTGTACATTTTATTCAACTTCTTATGTTTTGTTTTCTAATTAAAATTGATAGGGAACTATTAAAACCTTTTGACCAAGCGAAGTATTTTTTGTGATAGTACGTTATTATAAGAATAAAACTCGACACAGCAACCTTCAAGCGCTACTTGTCAGTTCAAAACACGGACTAAGATAACAAAAACCGATGAGTGATAAGTTTTCGTGTTTATAGCCGTGATCCAGTAGGTATAATAAATAAATAACAATAATATTATCTTTATTATTCACGGTGTAAGGTACTAAGGTCTATGATTATGACGAAAATTACGGCCAACAGGAATACAGGATTCATCCAGAATTTAGAAATTAGTCTCAAGTCAGTATTTACAATCTTACTATATGGTTTTCAGTAATCGACAGCATCAGTGTTTTCTAATGGTAAAATGAAAAGAACACATTGTGATGAAAATAATGACAAAGAACTCGACGATTCTTTGCTGGATTTGCATTTCCAGTCTGATGAATGTGAAAATGAATCGTTAAAGAAACCCAAAACTACAGCAATGGCTAAAGATGAAAGTTTATTTCAAAGCCAAAAAATTACTGAATCCTGTGACGATCTTGTGACTGACTATAGTGATGTATCTCAATCTCACATCAAAGATGGTAAAATAATTGTTCTATTTTTACTAAATAATAATGACACACAACTGTCATAGGATTGAATTTGGTGCAGTTTGTTTCGATGTTTAGTTTTAAATGATTTATTGCATTTTAGCTGTGCCAAATGACACAAATAAAACATCTGAAATACATGAAAAAGAAACTAATAATATGGCCATACCAAGTGAAAAAAAGAGAGTAAAGTTGTTGGAACTGTTGGAAGCTATAAGTAGTGATGATGATATTGCTATGGATAGTGAAGAAGATGGTGTTCTGGTATTTTTATTCATAATACATTAATAAATAATTTTCATAGTGTCAATATACTCAATTAATTTTTTACTTTAGGATAGTGATGATGGTGAACATTTTAATGAATATATTGATGATATAGTTACACATTTTGACCCATCTCTGTTCCAAGCCACTCCATTGAGAGTAAGTAAAGTATTTGGTTTTGTTTTAATATAATATAGTATATATTATAATTATTGTTTGATGTAACTGAAATAATTTTTGTTTTTTTTTTTATAGATTATCCAAGATCCATCTTTATCATTATTTGAATATATACATAGAAAACTAGGCGATGATTCTAAATGTAACGAAGTAGCTGAACTCATGGATTCTTTAGAGTATTTATCAAAAACTCTAGATATCAATGAAAAATGGATTATTACCGCTGAACGAACTGTTAGCATTTTGCCTAAAACGTTAAGCCACATTCTAAATATTCCAGGTATAAAACTAATGTTATGTTCATATATGAAGAATTTTATGAGGTAATTTGTTCATAATTAAAAAATATATTTTATGTTCTAGAGTATTGTCTTAAGTTATTTTCTTTGGTGAATGTAACACTCGATTTTGAGTGTGCTTTAAAAGAACATGTTTCGATGTCCACATTAATTCTTCGTCATTTGAAGGTTGGCATTCAATTGATCGAAGTACTCTGCCATTACAATGAAGATTTATCTGAACATCTAATTAAACATCATCAAATTCACAATAAATTAATTAATCTATTTTTTGTAGAACATATGAGTTTGTCTCTTAAATTAAACATATTACGTGCATTAGATTCTAGTCTTAATGGCTTAGAACCTATTCGTCTCTTTTTATGTGATAAAGTTTTTGATGGGCTCAACGGAAATCAAACCTTACTCAAAATATTGTCAATACACCAGAGGCCTCGGGTATGTTTTTTAGTTACTAGTATTTTAAGGAAAATTCATTTTTATGAATTGCTGCAAAAGATGAATACAGATATAAAAGCTTTGGATTCAAATCAAGAATTGTTATTACAAGAATGTTTAGCAGAAATTACTACTACATACAATAAAGCACCAATTTTAATGGGTTGTCCTAAAAGGTTTTTACAAGCTCACGCACAATTTGAGCTTACTCCAGCATTAACTCATTTTGATGTTTATCCAACTATTTATAGATTATTTGATGATTTATCACTCATTAACTGTTTAATAAAAGTATTAGACCAACCAAATGGCATGGGTACTCTAGAGCAAAATATACTTAAACTTTTCAAAAGTTTAATGGATTGTGATCATGGACTCAGATATTTGTGTTGCAGGCATAAAGAGTTAAATGAGTTGATAAATATACTGGATAAAGTTAATACTCAGTTCAGATTAGCATTAATTTACAAAGTAAAAGTTTTAACTCTTATAGATTATTTAAGCTATTTTTGGGAATGTAATTTAATGCAAAATTTCAGATTAGATCAAATGGATTCTGTTGATTTTCTCCATGATATGTTTTTACTAACTCAATCCACAGTTGGCAAATGTGCTGTTGTTAATGTTTTAACTATGGGAGACAACTTAGATGTAATCTTAAACTTCTTTAAATATTTAGAACAATGTAAATCAAAAAGTGATGATTTACATATTATATATTCGTTGGATTTAATGAAGATTGTATTAGAAAATGCAGAAGATGTTAGCTACTTAAAAAAATATGGTACATTGATATATGAGCTAGCATGCAAACACAATTTTTTAAATGATTTAATTGATTGGACATTTCCATCAATGAGACATTCTGCTTTTTTCCATGATGATGTCAGTGAACTTTGTAACATTGTTAAAAACAACAAAGATAACTGCTTAAATTTTAATAAAACATTAATAACTAGTTTAAGAATTTTAAGATATTTGGGATTATCTAATGACGAAACAGTATTTGAAAAGGTAGAAGACTTTGTTGAACTTAAATATAAATATATTACTTTACAAATGTATTCATATGATATGCTAGGAACCTTGTTAACTATTGTAGACAAAATATGTGGTGACTATAAGCAGCCATCGGTAAATGTTTGGAAATTAACGGGTAATAAAGCTAAAAATTTAATATCCATCATTCGACCATCAATGATGTTGATTAGATATATGATTACATTATTAATACAGACCCGGAGAGATGCTTTCAAAGATCTATCACCTATCAAAGTATTATTGGAGCTTTATAATTTAATGTTTAATGTTCCTGAATGTTCTATAATTCATGAAGATGCCACCAAAGTTGCCAAAGATATACATAAAACACTTGAGGCTTATGTAGAAATCAAAATTGGATCATCGATGGCAAATGAAGTTATTATTTGGACATTATCTTGTCCATCTGTTTTCTTCCCTGGATTGTTACTTTTATGTAAGCTATTACCTTTGCCATTACCAATTCAAACCATGAAACCTTTAGAAGAATCTGTTATTAAAACTATGATATCTTTTCGTAACATGTGGATAGATCATTTGACTAAAATAAACAGCAATTTGATTGAACTTATTACTGTTTTGAGTTCAAGTAGCTTATTGTTACAACCTCTGAAATCCTTATGTATTAATATTGCCGATTTAAGCATATCAACATGTTTGTTAGTTACTCGGACAATATTAGATGCATTGGTAAGTGTTGATAACAATGATTGTTTTAACCAATGTTTAAATTTATTAACACAATTATGTGACAATAAAAAATTTGCAACTATCAAGACAGCAGTGTTACAAATATTAAATGACGAAAAATTACATGAAAATTACAAAAAATGTATTTACAAAATATGTGAAAATATTAAAGTAAGTCATCAAGAAAATTCTCTTTTGTTTGTGCAATGTATATGTGATGCTGATATCGTACTAAGCCGTACTGGTAGTTATTCTGAAGAGAATTTACCTAGAGATAGTGTTCCTAACAAATGGTTCTATACTAATATTTTAAAAGCACTATTGAGCTCATTTGAATCTTATACAAAGTTATCTAAATTGTTTATGGTTATTAAAACATGCATAGTGATCATAAAAAACGATTATGGATTTTATCAATTCAAAATGGTTTTAGATTCATTTCCTAAACCTTTTTATAACATTTTTGACAATATAATGCAGAATTGGAATAAAGAAGATATTCATTGTTCGAATACTTTGATATCTACTGTGGAACTTTTAAACTTGTGTATTAAAAATGACATTAATACAAAAAGAAAATTATTTATGAACTCATCAATGTTGAGGAAGTATTTGAATTGGTCAAATTATGGTAAAGATCATCCTTTAAGTTTGCTGAAAGAAATTATACAAAAGGATAATAACTTGATTTGTTATGAACATTTGGTTCATCTATCAGAATTTTTAAATAATGGCCAAGAATCAGTAGAAGAGCTTGCTAAGCCTCAACTGGCTACAGTTGATTTGTTGTTATGCACATATAAAGATAGACTTTTTTATGTTGTCAATAATAGTGACAAGAACTATATAAACCAGAGTATTGATTTGTATTATGATGATATTAATAATTTGGGAGAGTGTAACATCGAAGAAGCTGTCTCAGATTTACCCGATTTTAATATTAAAGATAAAATCAATGATTTATTTAAAATTGAAGATTGCATTGTCCAACCAGATCCAATTGTTCATAAACAAGAACCTGTTGTGATAGAAAAAAAAGAAAACACTATAAATACATCCGGTAAAACAAAACTTTTAGCTACAATTAAAATTGAAATTAATAAATTCATTATTGTTTTATTGATTACATACAGTTAACACTTCTACACCTATAATTCGTCATAAAGTATTTAGCAGACTTGGAACAATACAACGATCTGACGCCTTCCGAAACCGTTCACCCAACACATCTAGGCCACCATCATTACACGTTGATGATTTTGTTGCAATGGAAACAAGAAATGTTAGACAACCCAGATATAAATTGCCTATTCAACCCATTCAAGTAAATAAGCTCATTAATACATGATTTATGTGATCAATTAAATTTTTAATATTTTAATTGCTTTTTGTGTTATATTAGGATCTGAATATAAGACTGCGTGAAAGACAAATGGCATATGAACGTTCATATAGTCTTTTAAGCCCATATAAATCACATTTAAGTAAGATTTAAATCATTGTTTTTTTTTTCATTGTTATCAAAAATATTTAATTTTAGGTTTACATAATTGGCATGCACAATTTAATGCCATGGCTCATTTACGTGCAGATTATCGTCAAACAATGAGTAGTAGACATCTAGAAATTCATAGGCATTCATTAGTAGCTGAGTGGAGACAACTCAGAGTAGAGGCTGAACTTAGGAAAAATTTAGCATATTCTAGGAGATAAATAATAAATAATTTATAGTCTGAGTTAATTAATATATTAATATGTTTTTATTATAAAAATATATTTCAACCAATAAATGTACAAATAATTTGTAAAATATCCAATATACAACAAAACAATTTATTATTCTTATACATTATATGATTTTTTGTTCAATTTTAACATTAGTTAATTCATTTGAAGAATTCATATTATTTATTTAGCTATACATAAAATTGAAGTTTGGGATATTGATTTAATGTAATGCACGATTCCTGTTTTAATTAATTGTTATACAAATGAGCACAATAAAATGTAAAAAAAAAAAAATTACAATATTAATAATGCAGAATACTTAAATAGTAGGTAAATAGTAGTATTATTTGTGGTTAAATTACATGGTTATTGTTATTGTTCTAATACTGTTTTATATTGTATGCACACATTATTTTCTCTAATATATTATAACAAACTATTTTCATATAATATAATGCATATACAACAATTAATAGTTTGTTCTTATTTAGTAATAAAATGTATGTTTAACACTGTACGATTCCCCCATTTTTAAATTAAATATTAAACAGTAAACATGTGCATTATATATATTGTTTTTAAATGATAAATAGTAATAATAATAATATGATATATTGATATGTTTAATAATTTATAACAATTTTAAAATATTTTTTGATAATTAGTATTAAAATTAATCAAACAACATCACTAATATTGCAAATAATACAGTGAACACAACACTTTTGTGAGCAACAGAAAATATTTATTACTTATTTGGAAAAATCAAATAATAAACATTTACTTTAATGCATAATGATAAAATATTAAAAATTAAGACATCCTGGGATTTAAATAATGAATATTGAACTTAATAGGTTTTTATTTTAATTTTATTTATTACATTGCTATTTTAATAATTGATATGCATTTACTAATTTGTAGAGAAAATAAATATTTTTATCACTTCAAAATGAATATAATAAAATTATTGGGTTAAATTATGTAATGTGGTTTTATAATGTATGGGTTTATTGTGGTGGTTTTATTATGTTTTCAAATACATGTTATAAGCACATTTTAAGATTTTAAATGTTTAAATATTGTTGAGTCGTAAAATTTTCAAACATTTTTTTTAGGAAATGTTCATAAATTTATAAAATATTTTAAAACATAATAAATAGATTTCAAAAATGTACACCCAGGTTTGTTATCACCCAAATTTTACAGATAAAAAATTTGAATATCTGAATTCATTTGTTTTTACACCTTAAGTTATGTATATATTATAAAATACAGAATGAATAATAATACTTAAATAATTATTTTATGGTGGTTCATTCAACTTAATAATAATGTAAATATATATTGACTAAGATAGTATTGGATATTATAGTAATGCAGTAAAAATAACAATAACTTGTATTATTCTAACTATTATTTAGCTAGATTCACCTTCAAATATATGATTAATAACATATTTTTTAACAGTTAGAATTTTTATTATTCTTAATTTATACTAATTTTCATTTTAATGATAATAATTATTACATAGAAGTGTAATTCCAAAATGATATAAATTGAGATCGAAAATATTATTAGCTAAATAACTCGGAACAGGATCAGGATAACTATGTGCATCATTTTATTAAAAATATAGTACATTTATTTTAAGTTGTTGAGATATAAAATGGAATATATGTGCAATATTGTAAGCTGTGAGTTTGTTACTAGAAATTAAGTAAATTACAATATGATTATAAAAAATGCTACCTACAAATTGGTCACTTAAAACCATATTACACAACAGTATCTAATATTTACAATATCAAATAGATTTTATATATATAAAAAAAAAAAATGAAGTACCTATTCTAACATTTTACTATTATGTCATGGCTTAATGAGCAATTATTAAAAATAACTAAAAATATGTCCTGTCTAAGTTATAGTTCATTACAATTAAAATGGTAAAAATTATAAAATAGTCATATGGATATCATAATGTTTTATTGGTAAAAATTCTGGTCAAATAAAGATAAACAATTATAGTATTAATAATGAGAAGACAATTAGTGAAAATTTGATACAAACTTTTAGAATTTTAGAATTTTGAGAGATGAAAAATCAAGCAAAAATGATTAAATTTTGATACTGCAATTGAGAAATAGCTAAATACTTTTAATAAAAACTAGGTGATTTTGGGGGTTGGCAAAAAATGTTAATATGAACAGGGGGGGGGGCATAAAACATACTCACATGTATTAAGCAAAGATAAACAGGGACAGATAAGCAAATATTATAATTCACTAGACACTAGATTAAGAAATTTATATGGTTTCTGTTTATTTATTACAAAAATTTAATATATAGTTACTATATTTAAACATACTAATAAAAATATTTAATATTATGCAATATAACTGGTATGGTAATTACAATTTCCAAGTGGGCATATCAGCTCATAATAGAAAACCAATTTTATATCTCCTTAAATGATAATGGTAACAAGTGAAAAAACTTTAACTTAATAAAAGATTTTTATAATAATTAATTATAGTAAATTTATTTTAGTAAACAAATTAAAAATGTAAATTGATCAAACAATGTAAATAAAATCCCTTGTTAAGTCTGTACATAAAATATACACAACTAAACAAATTCTAATCCCTGCAAACAAAATCTACTATAAAACATTATGTTTTTTATGTATTGTAATTTAAAATTTGTGAACTAATTTTGTCAAATTTCTAAAAAATTAAAAATACTAAGGTATAATACATAAAAATAAAAACAAATAAATAGCCAGTTAACAGTTATTTATAAATATATGAATAGAAATAAGTTTTAAAAAAAGTAGTATAATTTTTTAATGATATGGCACTATGTCAGTCTAATAATTAATATCTGAAAATAAAAATGATAAAAAATTAATGCAATTGAAAAGTAAATGTTAATGATGAGTGATGACTGTCAACACTCACAACTTAAAATAAATATAATCTCAAATATTTCTAACATTACATAGGAACAATAATGAATAAATTGTTTAAATAGTTTTGAAATATGTTTAATGAGGAATAATATCTAAATAAAAATGTATAATATAAAGACAATTTAATTTTAAATATAAGTAGCAAATTACCTATCTACCTAAATGGAAATCAAAATCGTGTACTCTCAAAGACTAGAAAATATTAATAATTTTTTTTTGGTTTATTTTAAGATTTTGTCATTTTAAAATTAAGATTTCAGTAATAAAATTTTACCTGTTAAGAGTTCCAGATTCCTTGTTAATTGATTTAATATCAGATTTTGGATCAGGTGAATAGGAACTCCATGATGTTTCAGCACATGTGACTAACTCTTTTAGACCACAATCATTTAAAGATTTACAAGGAATCACAATGCAGGTCTCTAATACATTATAAGCACTAAAAAACAAAAAGATCAATTAAACAACATTTATGTTTTATTAATTTTATGTTATAAAATGTAATTAATTTTGTTTAAAACTAAACAAATTATATTATCTTATTTTAATTTTAACTTTATATCAATAAATATACCTTGTAATTAGACCATCAATCCAACTGGTCATTTTAGTTTTGGTACGATCGATAAATTTATTTTTTGTCTCCAATACTATTGAAGTTTTGAAATCTTTTATCACATTAGTCCAATCTTCAAAAGATTGTTTATAATTTTGGGCTTTATTTATAAAGCTACAGTAAAAACATTTAATTTTGAATTAAATAGTCAAAAATTAATGGTAATAATTTACCTCATTTGACTAGCAGAAATAGATGCATCTCTAAAGGTATATGACGGAGTAACTAGAAATTGAGTGTATGCCATAGTTACATTTTCATAAACTAGCAATACAGTCCATATTCCTTGTGACAATGGCATTGGTAAATTTGGTTTACCAAATGTTATCTAAATTATTATAATATAAAATTAATTAATTAACTATAAAACAATTTTAAAATTACTAACCAAAGCTGATTCCTCAATATTTGTAGATGTAACATTAATCAGTTCGTCATATGGATTTAACCATAAAAATGTAACTGTAAAACTGTGTTCACCAGCAGCCCACTGGTGTATCAAAACTGGCTCTGTATAAGGACTTATGAGACGTATAAAATTCCTAGACATTTGTTCTTTTTTATCAAAATCTGAACTGACAATGAAATTCTGTAATAAATTATACTTAAACACACAAATTTTCATAATAATAATAATTTTTTTTAATTACCAATAACCTATTGATTGGATCTCTATTATGTATAATGATTCCTTGTAGCTTTGGCCAACACCAACTTTCAAACAATAATTTATTAGAAGTATTTGAAAAACTAACTTCATATTGAATTAAAAACCCCTAATGAAATTATATTTTATTTATGAATTTATTTTTTATTATTTTCATCTATTATTAAATTAAAATTACTTTAAATTTATCTTTGTGATGGTAAGTGAAAACTTGTAGCAACTTATCAAGACTACGGATTTGACAAGTTGTATGTGATGTAGTGAGATATTTAGTTGCAACTCGAGCAAGACTGTTTCCAATAATAAGTAGCGATTCATCAGGAGCTGGATATACATCATCATAATGATATACATTTTGCCAATAGCTCATACGGTTTTTAAAATCTATAATAAAATTCAAATATTTAATTTAAATCTTTAGAATTATGTTAATTTTTGTATATTATATTTGTTAAAATGGATTAAAAAATAATATTTGAGACTGCATTAATAATAATACTGTTTAAATGTTTTAAAAGGTATTTACATTACCTATAGGGTATTCACCATACAACCAAACTTCTAGTGTATCTATAATAGACAAGTTTATAATAGGTTCAAATTTACGAGCAAAATATACTTGTTTCTTTTCAGTGTTCTATAGAGAAATATTTAATACAATGTCATATGTATTAATTTCAACAAAATTAATTTTTTTTTAATATAATTCTAAATTATATTACCTTTATGCGATTCCAGTCATCATATCGAAAAACATTTGGGCTACAACCACACCAATCAACCACATGACGATATTGACATTTGCAACCAAGCCATCTTTTCCAGTTTGTTACGTGTAAATTATTATCAATATAAGTTTCACAAAAAGGTGAATTTCTTAATACAGTGTGAAAAAATGACTAAAATCAAGAACAAAAATTCAGAATATTAAATATTTATTTTAAATTAACTTAGATTAATTATTATTGTTTTAAGTACCTCAGCTGGTAATAAAGTATATTTGAAGAATTGTGATAGACCAGAAATAAGAGTATCACCAGCCACTAGATAATCAACAAAAGGTCGAGATAATGCTAGCCAATCACTACCACCATCCCATATAATGCCTTTTGGTAATTCTTTTTCTCCTACACGCCACATTCTAGCTTCACACTCTACAAATGTCTTGTCTAGTCCTTGTTTTTGTATAAATTGTTGAACTTCACGACCATGTGATTTGACAAAATTATGTTCTCGATTCACAGTTAAAAACTTTACCAATGCATCATTTGACCTTGTATGATTTATATAATATGTTAATTAATAAAATATTTGTTAAAATATAGATTATAAAAAGACCAAAAGATCAAAAATACAAACTGATATTTTCATAAAATATATACTTACTTTATTGGAAAATCAGATTCACTAAGGTTAATAACAAAATCCCAATCCCAAGAAGACTGTACAAGATCTGACATAGCATCCATCAGGGTGGTTAATAGAGACGCACCTCCCCAGATGGTGGAATGCCTTCGCCGTGATAATCGAACATTACTCAATTTTAATTCAATTTTTAATAATTCTCTGAACATGTAATCATGTCTCTAAATGTAAAAAAATAATAATAAAATAAATAATGAGTAAATTTACCTAACACAATTTAAAGTATTAATAGTCTTACAGCATCTACGTGTATAAAAAAATAATGATCACGATGAAATAGTGCTTTAATTAATCTATACACCTGTCTTACAGCTCTTCCATTTAATGTTAAAAGAAATACAATTCGCACAGGAGGTATATTATTGGGTTTAAAATTTGGTGAAGGTTCTGAAGCAATTTTAGCAATGAATTCTAAGAAAAAAAATTGTATTAAAGAATTGTGAAAAATCAACATAGTATGAATAATGAACATACTAGAAACACCAGTTTTAAAAACATTAATAGTATAATGTCCGCCACACATTTGACTTAAGTTTCCTGGACATTGCATATCACAAAATGTATCTGGAAGTTTTAAACCCCATTCTGGAGTTTCATTGCCACAAAAACATTCAGTCCTGCAAATGTTAATTATAAACTTGTTTTATTAAAAAATATTAGAATATTTAACATTTTTTTAAAAATATATTCATCATTTATTACCCATATTCCACTCCAGCATAGACAAAACCAGATTGAAGACAAAGATCCATACAATTTTCTTGAGAATTAGTGTATATAAGAGTAGTTTTATAACCAGGCAATAATTTAATTTCTTTTCCATCACGAAAACATCCTACTATTTTATTTTGTTTTACATCTAATAATAAATTAAATAATATTAATCAGAAAACAAAATATGAATGTTCAAAAAAGTTTTAATACCGTTAGTTGGACATTGATGAGGCAGTCGTTTGGGATATGGAGGATTCGTCTTAATAAGACAAGATATGTTTGCTATGATTTGTTTACAAGTTTCAGTTTTTGCACGATGTAATGCTGATACACACTCACGACCACTTATATCACAAGGTGGAACAAAACCTAATTCATCTACTCCTAATACTTTAAAATTATCAGTCTTATAGTTGTTGTGCCGTTGTTGAAGCGCTTTATTAAAGTATTCATTTGATGATGCACTATTATCTTTGTCTGGTGGCAGTTTATTACGATGATTACTACCACTAAGAACATTGTTGTAACTTGATTCTTCGTCATCACCAATACCATAATCAGCTACATTCCTTAATCTGTTCAACGACTAAAAAAAAGATACTCTTATTATTTTTTATAATTTAAAAAAATTACAAAGCATTATTCTAAGACTGATTACATTTGGTGATAGTTCTTCGACAACTGAATATTCTTGAATGGAAAAGAACACAAATGCTAATACAACTTGAACACATAAGATGATTGAACCTCCAATGCAAAATAAACGGTATCTTTTTAGCCATTTAAAATCCATGGTTGTCGTTATTGTTCTTCAGCTTTAATGCTTTATTAATAACAGCTAAATGTACAGACATAATTTTCTTTATTTTTAACTGCAGCTTAAGACGTATAATAGTAAAAAGTAAAGAATTCAAATTATATTAAAATTGAATAGGTACAATAATCGTCAGTCATCACTCTAGACTTAGATCTCAAATTTTAAGCTTTATTTTCACCACGATTTAAGATAATACACTATATACTTTTCTATCTTTTGATTAATCACTCATTATCAGTAATTTTCAAAGAGGTTACAAAAGTATTTTTTTATCACAAGACATTAAAGTATCATATTTTGATTATTTTATTTGTGTATCATTTAATGCTCGTTGTATCTTTTTAATACACCATTTGTGATTTGTCATAACTCATAGAATTAGATTCTTTATTATCTATGCCTATTGTATATTTTGGATTTCGAACTTCGTACCTTCTAGACTTTAGTATTAGAAACTAGACAGTATTAGTTGTAGGCATTTCAGTATTAATTTATCTTGACTTCTAATCAGACTTATGAATTGGTTGATAAGTGTTTTTTTTTCAAATTACGGCCTTAGATTATAACTCGACTAAATACTAACTGAAGAACATTAATTAATTTTTGTGTTAACGCTAAAAACATTCCATTTCAAGTTTTTACACCTAAAGTTGCATAATGAATTCAAACACAAATAATATAATTAATTCGAAAAAAGTTTGTACAAAATTGTATGTATTTATAGTTGTTTTTTCATTTCTCAGTAGAGAAGTTTACTCAGAATGGAACACCAGAGATTATATGAAACGCGATCATTCACTTTTGAAACCATACCAAGGTATGATTAATTTTAAGGAAGTATTCATATAATATCTAATAGATACTTTTCCTGAAAGGATCTGGCATAACAGTACCAAACTGGGACTTTATGGGTTCCACTATAGTGACAGACAAATATGTGCGACTAACACCTGACTTACAAAGCAAGTCTGGTTCAATATGGAACTCTATAGTATGTATTTGATATGTCAGATAGTCTGATTGGACATCAAATTAATTTAAAAGCTTACTGATAGTTGTAGATTATATTCATGTTTTATTTATTTTTATTTTAGCCTTGTTATGTCAATAATTGGGAATTGCAAGTACAATTCAAAATCCATGGAAAAGGAAAAGAAAGTCTTCACGGTGATGGGATGGCTATTTGGTACACCCGAGAAAGAATGAAACATGGGCCAGTTTTTGGCAATAAAGATTTTTTTGAAGGGCTCGCTGTTATAATTGATACATATAGTAATCATAATGGAGAACATAATGTATAACTGATAATTGTTATTCATTTTTCCACATTATTTAATATTTATACATATTTTTTATATAATAGCATCAACATCCTTATATTTCATCAATGATTAATAATGGGTCTTTGCATTATGATCATGATCGCGATGGAACCCATACAGAATTGGCAGGTTGTGAAGTTAAAGTTAGAAATTTACCAACTGAAACTCATGTGTTAATAAGATACACTGGCAATACACTAACTGGTAAATTTTATTGATATTCTTATTATTCCTGATTAGGTTAATTAATCATTTTTATTAATTTAATCAAACATTTTAGTAATGACAGACTTAGAAGATAAAGCAGTATGGAAACCTTGTTTTACTGTTGATGGCGTTGAATTGCCGACTGGTTACTATTTTGGATTTTCGGCAGCAACAGGAGATCTATCAGATAACCATGAAATTTTAGCTGTTCGACTATATGAAGTGGATTCTGATGATCCTGTAACTATATTATTATATATTTTTGTAAAATATAATTTATTTTGCTATACATTCTATTCATTATTAAATTTAATATTCTTTTCCTTGTTTGCCTGTTTGTCATACTTCCCATAATAAATAATTGCATTAATAACAATATTAGATCATGAAAAAAAATTACATCACTTTTGGTAGATAATATTTTTAATTTTAATTGACAACCATTTCATAATTATTAAAATTTAAAATTTAACTAATTTAAGAGTATATTACTTTTATTACACTGATCATTTTATCATGTATTTATTTTTTAGAATGAAGCTCTTAAGGATCGTTCAAATATAATTCCCAATGCTAAAATATCCAGTCCGCCTAGAGGTAATTTTATTAAAAACAAGAATGATTTATTACTTATTATAACAGTTATGTTAAATGTAAAATATTTTTCTTTTCTAGAACATATTGAAGACACGAAGAGTCAAAGTTGGAGTGGCTTAAAGATATTTTTTATCGTTCTATTTGTAATTATTTTAATTGCTGCTATAATTGTTGGTGGTGTATGGTATTGGGAGTACCAGCAAACTCAGTCACATAAAACATTTTATTAAAAATATAGATAAATTTTGTAAAAAAAAAAATAAATATTTATTAAAAATTCAACATTGCCATCACAAAAAAATAATAATAATAAAACAATAATCATATTAGTTTTTATTATTAAAAATATGAAAACAAATTATTACATACCATGTTTCACTAAATCAAATTTCAGTAAAAAATTAGGTCATTTATTTAACTGTAGACTTGTGTGTTTGTGTATTAAAATTTTTTTGTATATGTACGGTATTTGTGTTCCATTTAAAATTCCATTCTATCTATATATTAGTCATTAGATTTTAGACTGTTGTAACATAGATTAAATACACCCATACACATGATCTACTTATATTACTATATATTAAGTCTAATTATAAATTTTTTTTTTAATCTGTTATAGCAGACCTGTTATTAAGACTGCTTGTTAGGTTATGTTAATCTAACCATTATGATGTATAACAATATACCTAACAGTTTATGTTACTGTCGGATAAGATCACATTTGTTTTATATAATGAAAATACAGTCATTCAAAGGAATTTTTTATAAAATGGCATTAGTCAATACTATTCTTAAAGTATGACTGTACAATACCTATGATAATAGTACTTATCACAATTAAAATTAATTTTGTAGTGAACAAATGTTAGATTATTACTTACTAGTCATGTATTCAATTTTATTACTTCTTCAATTCATGTAGATTTTACTTTAATACTTATGGCTGCAGAAAAAAAATTAAATAAGCTACAACAATTTTGGAAAACTCAGCATTATAATTCATTTGAAACATTCAAGAAGTGTTATCTTTTTTCAGCTGATTTAATTGCGATTGTAAATCTTTTATCCGCCTATCTTTCACACATATCAATGAACTTATGTGGTCAATCTAAATAAATAATATTTATTAAAATTATAATTTATAGCTAAGTAAACTGATTTTTTTTTTTTGTAATAGGGAAGTTAACACGAGAATTTCAAATTACAATATTTCATGGAGATTTTATTTTTTAAACGCATCACAAAATGCTAAAATAATCTAACCTTGTGTTCCATGTCATTAATTTTATGTTGAAGTTTATTTATTAATGCTACAACTTCTTTGCTAAGATATTCTTTAGTGCAACAATCATTTTCTGAGGAATATAAAAACTATATTATGTAAACTTAGTTTCAGTTATAAGTCTATTAATTAATATGTTGCTTTATGCTAAATAATGAATGAACAAAAACCTATATGTACTAATAATACCTGTAACTTGAATCATTTCGTCTTTAACTATGATATAAAGTGGACAATTTTGATTTTTTTCTAATCTTAATTGTTTTTCATGTTCAAGTTCATCTATTACTACTTTTAAAGATTTTAAAAATTGAAAAATAGTATTTGGATCAGCCATTGATAACTTTTCTATAGTTTCCTTGGAAAGTGGTAACTTCACTTTTTTTAATACCTTTTGACAAAATGTATCAAATTTTATTATAAAAAAATTTATAATTTGTAGCTTTTAAAATTTACTTTTCTATTTAAGGTATCCCAATTTGAAATCTTATTTGTAAATGAGCTAGCTGGTACATAATTGTGAAGATCTATTAATTTTGGCCAATAATATTTTATTATTTCAGCAACCATAGCTATTAAAATTTATCTGTTATCAATTTAATAACTCACAATGTAAGTAATAATTGTATTTTACTTGCATCAGAAAAATCTCTAACTATAGTTTTTTTTGGCCGAATAAATTCAAAAGAGTTAATCCAATGAATTATATTACTTAAATTTATTGGATTATCATTGTTCAAAGAATCACCCTGTGATGATGAAGGAAAACTGCACGATTGATTTTCACATTTTGAATAATCATTTCCAGATGTCATTTTTTTAATTCACACAATAAATAACAAGAATTTATAAAAAAAGAAAGTAAAAAATTATATTAATAAAATAATTATTGACAAAAATAAAACTAGTTACTAGGCAACATATATTGTTTTTCAGTTGGAAGATTAAAAATTATTTTTAAAATCAGGAACAAATAAATATAATATAATGAGACCTTAAGGAAGTCTTAGTAAAATATCTAAAAATTAATATTTTCAATCATCGACATTATCATTATTGTCAGATTCATCAGAGCATGAAAAATCTCTCTCTATAAATTCCATCTTAAATTTTTTAAAGCCTCTTGATATTGAATGATTACGATTTTCTTTATCATCAGCAACTCGTCTCTTTAAATTTTTTTTTAAATTCTTTGCTATTCGGGCATATGGCATTATTTTACATTTTCTTTCAAGAACACTTTTATCAACAATCTTCATAAGTTCTTTATAAATTTCATTATTTTTGTTTATAAATGGTATCGCTTCATTAATTGTATTTCCGTGTAAAATATGCTCATTTGGTTTGTAATGTTCAGAATTGTATATTTTGCAATTGTTTTCATTGATAGGGTTATGCATTGAATTATTATTTTGTGCCTGGTTATAAGGATGTGGATGAAAATGAGATAAATAATGTGACTTATTTGAAACATTACAATCACAGTCATTATTATCTTTAAGTTCATATTCTTCAACATCCTTGGGAATGATGGTATTATTTATAATTTGTGCACTTGAACTAATAGGAGTAAAATTATTAACATCATATTCATTAATTTGAGTATTAGAGGTAATAGGAACAGAAGGTTCATCGATTTGAGTGCCATAAATGTCAACGAAATCGTCAGTGGTTTCATAACAATTCATACATTCTAATGGTACATTGGTTTTAGTACAATTGTTTTTACCATCCACTAAACCAAATGATTTTGCTAACTTAGAAATACGATCCATGAACTGTTCATGGTCTTCTAAGAAATTGGTTCGAGTATATTTTGGTTTTTTCATAATATCAAATAATACAGTTGATTGATTACTACTACTAGTAGTAGAATCAGAATCATACAAACTTTCATCGCTTGTAAAATCAGAGGAATGATCAGTTGATAAATGATCTGTTTTGTCCCTAATTTCTAATAATTCAACAGATGATTGATCATGAATTGATACAGACTCATCAGAATTGTCTGAACTTTCATTACTTATAACATCTGAATATTTATAGTTTGGTGTAAATGATGTTTGTGCATCGTGGTCATATAGTTCAGGCGATAATCGATAATACTTATTTTCAAAATTGTTAACAATACCATCATTATCAATCATAACATAAGCATCATCTATTATAGAATTAGATTCTAATTCTTTTTCATTGTCTAATGTTACAGTGGATGATTGATCATGATCAGTAAAAGCATCATTAGAACTTTCATTATTTATAATATCAGAACAATCCTTGCTTGGTATATGTTTTGTTTCTTCTTCATTATTTAGTAATTGAGATGGTATTGGGCAATCATATTTTAAATTGTCATTAGTTTTAACATCATCACTACCCAAATTTTCTTTACCACTCAAGTTTTCTTCTTCATCAGTCATATCCTCTACATTGCTTAAATTGTCCACATCAGTTAAATTGTCTTCACTTAGCAAACCGAGTTCATCATCAACTCTCTGATAATTGAGTTCATCTCTTAAATCATCTTCATCCTGATAATCAAGATCCATACTCGATTCGTCTTCACCCTGTAAATTTAATTCAACATTCAAATCTTCTTCACCATGAAAATTTAGTTCATAGTCCAAATCATCTTCACTATGAAAACTTATTTCATCGCTTAAATCATCTTCAGCCTGTAAGTTGATTTCATCAATCAAATCTTTATCACTCTGCAAATTAAATTCATTGTTCAAATCATTGAATTCATTGATGATTTCATCATTTTGCAAATGGAGTTCATTGCTGAACTCTTCTTTGACCTGAAAATTGAGTTCATCATTTAAATTGTCTTTACTCTGTAAATTCAGCTCATTATTTAAATGGTCTTCTTCCTGAAAATTGAGTTTATCATTCAAATCTTCTTCCACTTTAATATTGAGCAAATTATTTTCATCCTGTAAATTGAGTTCATCATTCAAATTGTCATCATCTAAATACTTATAACTTGGTGAAAGTTGAGGAATTGAATTTGTATATAATTGATAATATTCAGTGTAGGAATTATCTGTAATGTAGTCGGTGATTAATGAATGTTTAGATTTTTTATTAATAAAGTCTGTGCTCAATGAAGACTTTGATTCTTCATTTGTATTGGTAGTAAATAAAAAAGACTTTGATTCTTCATTCATATCGGTAGAAAATAAATAAGGCCTTAATACTTCATTAATATCCAGTAATGCAATTGCAGATTGATTGTTCCTAATAAAAGATTCATCAGAACTTTCATTATTCATTATATTTTCACTGCTTTCCGTTAATGTTACTTCTTCTTTGACAATTGTTGAAAGATTATTATCAATATTACTAGAATACATATTATCCATAACTTCAAAATGATTATTGTCTGTTGAAATTTTGGTTAATTCAACTTTACATTTGTCATTATTTTCATCATATTCTTCTTTTATTTTCACATCTGGATATATATTAATTGGTATATTTTGAAATTCTTCTTTTGGCAATTCAGTAGGTTGATGATAACTAGTATCAGAAGAATCACTAAAAATTTCATTTTTTACATCTAAATATTTATTGCACGGAAAAAGTTTTGTTTGTTCACAGTCATTTTGTAATCCAGAAAATAATTTATAATACTCAATTTTAACATCAACTGCAGATGTATTTGATGATTGATTATAAAAAGTTGCAATATCATCATCATTTCTATTGCCCATAATATCTGAATATTCATTTTTTATCGTTAATTTAGTTTTTTCTTTAATATTTTTTATTTTATGCGGTAATTTTTGATACTTATTTTTATAGTTAAGATATTTTTTATGATATTCTTCATCAAATCCATACATGAAACCAGAAAAATCTATAGTTAGTTTAGGTTTAATTTTTTTAATTGGATCTAATTTTATTAACTCATTAGAACTAGTAACATAATTAACAACATGTTCAATGCTCTGAGTATCTAAGTATTTATTACTTTGTAGATCTTCTTTATTATTGAGTGATACTGTTGATAATTTATTTACATCTTTATCACGCTCTATAATTTTTTCATTTACTTTAACTTCAGTACAGTGAGTTAAATTTTTAATACATGGTTTAATATCCCAATCTAAATTACCAGAACTGGTACTAGGGTTGCAACTTGTTGTTACCATATCAACATTATGTTGTTCGACATATTCAGTTGTATTTTCTTGTTTGATTTTTGCTCTATTTGTTTTTAATAATCTTTCATACTCTATTTGATCAAATTCAGTTTTTATTTCCTTTACAACAGTATCAACTTTTTCACGTTCATTCATTTTCTTTTCGGGAGGCTTTCGAACAGTCATCTTTAGCTTTTTATTTTTATTGGTTTTTACAGTGCATAAAAAGTTAACTAGTGAAAATTTATCAGCTTCTGAATGATTAACATTATTACTGTTGTGACGGCGATAAAAATGGCTATGTATACAATCTCTTTTTACTATCATTGCACATTCATTACATGAAACTAACATCACTTTATCAAGTCGAGGGACTAAGCCAAATACAGGAACATCATCACTAGATAAAGTAATATAGTTGTCTGATTTAACTGGATCTTTTTTCTTAGAGTCTTTATTGGAAACACTGTTCAGTTTATCGTTGAATATGGACCAGGACTGATTTTGAGTTGTTTCAAAAATAGAGACAATGTCCTCTACAACTGGTTGTTGGTTAGGAGAAGACATTGTATTCTAGACGTTCAGTCTAGCTGAAAAAAAAAAATACCCAATATTCATTATTACATATTTAAGTATTAGAACGTAATATAGTATAATAATAGAAGTACATCATTTTTATTTTTGATTGATACATGGTAAATTATTTAACTTTTTGAAAAGCCATAAAACTATTGATAGCAAATTTCTGATATAAGTATTTGTTAATTGTTAGACAATGAAAAAGTATAGATATATTTTAATAAGCTCAAATAAATACGTATTATATATATGCATTCATAACTTTATTTTTGAACATAAAACATATATATATATTGTATATGTCATAAATTTATTTATGTAAGATACCTCAAAATCAATAAGAAACAATCATTGTTTTCTTTACTCTTAGGACGCTATACACCTTATTACTAGAGCCCAAATTTAAATACCAAAAAAATGTTTTAAAAAATAACCATAAATGTCCTATTATATATGTCTTTTAACACAATAATGCCCTTAAAATATGACCAATATTTTTTTTTTTGATAGTCATACAAGCAAGTGAGTAAAATGGTAGTTTAACTATTGAAATTTTCAAAATTTTTTTATCTTAACTAAACTAACAATAATACAAAAATAAAATACTTTAAAATTATGCGCATACAATAAATAAAAAGTAAACTTGAAATAAATGAGATTGTAATGTAATTTCTTCTGTTTAATTAGTTGCAATTTGTTTAAATAAACACTATATTGTTTATATCTGGTAATTGCTAATTAGATAGTTAAAAACATTATCACTAAAGCTTGAATGTTAATGGCCATTAGCATGAATTCATTAAAAATGTATTTAAAAACATCAAAATGTGCAATTAAATGCTTTAATATGATTAATGATGATAATTAATAATTGGTTATTTTTTCATAAATCTATGTAAAAAAAGGTAAATATTATTTCAAACTCAAAACAATCTAATTACATGCATTAAAATTATAAAAATAAATACATGAGACATTATTAAAATGTGATGTGTATCTAAAAAACGTTTACATATCATACCAATACATTTGTAGGTAAAATTTATTAAGTTGTGAGTATGTTTAAAATATAAATTAGCAAAAATGATTTTAAAAAATTAACACTAAAATGTTCTTTAATTGTTCTTGCAAGTGTGCCAAATAATAATAATAAAATGGAATTTTTTACTTTCATTGATTTTTAATCAACTAAGTATGGTAATTGAAATGAAAAAAGTCTGAATTTTTAAAACTTCAAGAATTTGTGTTAAATAGGAAAATGATAAAAAATGTTATAATGAGTAGATGGATAATTAAGCTAACTTTAACATAAAATATTAATGAGAGAGATCCGATCACACCCAAGCGGTATAGCGATTTAAATCCCAAAAACGTCGATGTGAACAGTCCCAAAATTTCTATTTTTTAACTTTTCTCCAAAACTATAGCTAAAAATTAGTTGGTTGATAGCTCATTAAAAAGGGATTATTAAGTAGTTAAAAAATGTGAGATTAAAAATTTATTTAATTTTTCACAGTTGAAAAAATAGTTATTTTTTGCTAGATTTTAATTTAGCGTGGTAGATTACGGAAACTGGAAAACAGATTTTGTTATTTGGGGTCTAGTTAGATTCACACTGGCTAGGAGAAGTGCAGTGAAGATTTTCAGAACTTTATCTTCAATTGTTAACTCGCTACAAAGCTATAAAGCTCAAAAACATAAAAAAGCCTAATAAAATGTATTTTAATTTTTTTTTGAAGCTCTGTAGTGAATTAACTATAAAAGATAAAGTTCTAAAAATTTTCACTGCACTTCTTCTAGCTAATGTGAATCTAACAAGACCTCAAACAACAAATTCGCTTACGGTTTTGGAGATCGATCTCACTAAATGAAAATGAAAATAAAATACATATATATTGCATATACAATTAATAAATTTCTAAAAATTGAAAATCAAGAAAGTTTACATGCCAATCTCTGACTTGGCAAGCGTTTTTAATTAGGAAATTAAAAATATGCTAAATAATAAACATTGGAGAGAAAAAAAAAATTAAAGCAAATATAAAAACAATAATTCTTGGAATATATTTTTAAATTTACTGATTTACTTATACATTCGCCAACATAATAATAATATGCACAAAAAATGTATAAAATTATCTAAAAATTCAAAATAAAAATGTCACCTTTGAAATATCTGTTAAATTAAATAAATTATTATAAATTTAGATTGTATTGTCTTAGAGCACTCAATTATTTCGTCTACATTGAAACCAGGCCTTACTTATTAAACAATGATATACTTGCATGGTAACATGTGTTATCTCTTACTTATTAACTTACAATATAACTTGTTATATAATATAACAAATTTGGGTTCAGCAGAAACAATTTTGTGTTGTTAGCATTAATATTAGAGTAAATATACATTAATCTATCATCAAACTTAATGGTAAGAATTGTCTGTTTGTATATTAGTTTATATAAATTTTAATTGTTAATAAGTTTGGTATAAATATGTAAAACATTACAATACAAAAATATTCAGCTTACTTAAAATCCAGGGTAAAAATCGATATACAACATAGACAATGTTCTTTGTTTAATAATTAGTTAATTAATGTTTACATTAAAACTAATATCACAAAATTAGTTTTGCTGAATGTCAATTTGATATTTTACCTATTTATTTTTAAAATGAAAATAATACAATATGTTTGGCAGTTACAATACTATACATAATCTAAATATTAATATAAAATATTTTAAGAAAATTAAGAAAATTAATATAATATTTTTAATATTACACTAAATTATATTTAAAGTCAATATTAATTTATTTTTAATTTTGAATGAATATATAGGTGAATTGTGAATTATAATTGTTTTTAATTTTATTTTCTATCAACTAACTACCTAAATAATTTTTAATTGAAATTTTAACTAGGTAAATGTAATATTATCTGAACAATTAGGTACATTGTACACAACATTCATAAGCTATACAAAGGTAAATAGATAACTTTTAAATAGTAATTATTACTAGTTATTTAGTAAGTTTATATAATGGTCTTGTAACCAGTTTGAAATACAAAGATACTGATACTTATTTCAATTACCAATAAAAATAAAAGTATCTATATGTCTACAACAATTTTAATGCTATCAAATAATTTTTAGAAATTAATTTGTAAGAAAAGTAATGTCAAATGTATATCTAACATAATGTAATTATAGTGTTTGCTTAGAGCATATATTATATCATGTGTGTATGTAGAGACATCATAAAAATATAATTTAATAAGAGAATTCTTTTCAGATACCATGAATTGTGAGTGGTAAAAGTAATGATGAAGGACATAAAGTAAGGTGGTATTGCAAAAAAACATCTAACCAAAATTAATTTTGAAGGCAAAAGTAAACCTGTTAAGTAACTTAAATTAAGTTAATGAATAATAAAATTAATACAAGTCATTATTAATAAGTACTCTGTCATTGAAAAGTAATATAAAATCACATTTCACTAAAAAACACAGACAATGGTACTGAAATATTAAATGTTTCAAGACATACTCATAAAATGAAAATGCCCAACATTTTTAAGCCAGAAACAATATCATCGATGCAATAAATGATGAAATTTGGGTAATTTAATTTGTCGAGCACATTATAATCATTACTTTTGTAAACAATTGTTGATTAATTTTTTAAAATTTTTTATATTGAATCATTCATACAAATTTCATAATAAAAATCCAACCTCATATTTTTCTCAGTCGATTGGTTAAAAAATAAAAAAAAAATTAAAAAACAAACATTATTTGGACATCTAGTCATGACATCAATTTACCAGCTATTTAATTCTATATTATGGCCATGTAGTTTATCATTAAAGACACGCCCATTATGTATCAAAAGTGTCGTCTTCTACCAATAACAATGATTTTACTATTACTATGGGCACCTATTTGCGTAAATACACGAAACCGTCCACGGTGCGGGTCCAAGATATACGTATTGCGTCGCGCGACCACCGTCACACGATTCCGTAATATTATTACACTATATATGCATACATTTCAACCCCCGTTACATAACGCTTTTGATACTCACAATATGTGCAAATTTTTCTCGTCGCTATATGTACATATATATATGTATATATATATATAAATAAATCTATATATATATATATATATACACACATATGAGTGTGTCGTCCGCTTCTACATTGCGCCCAAAGACTCAATTGTGTCTAAAACGATAATACGACGTACGTCCGCGCACGAGGAAAAAATTGCACGGATTTTCATTGTCGTTGTTGTTGTTGTTGTTGTTATAATTATTGTTATTCACAGATTCGTTCGTCACAGCCGTCATATTGACATGTCTGTGTATGATTCAGCGATGGAGAGAGTGTCAGTGGTGAGAATGTGTGAGGAGATCAGCTGCGATTTGCGCGATACGTCTTTGTATCTGTGTGCGTGCGTGCGTGCGTGCGTTGCGCAATGCCTGTGCGGTGTTCGTCGATGTACGTGTGTGTGTGTGTGTGTGTGTGCGTGTGCGTGTGTGCGCGCGCGGTTTGGATGTGAGCGTGTCGCGTGCGCGTGCAGCAGTGTCTGACTGTGTGAGACGCCGTGTCTGTGAAGCACTGAGCCGAACGTGTGCACTGTGCTGCTGTGGCCAGGCGGCGCCCGGGCCCCACTGCCACTGCTGATCAGCGAGGCTGCCGTCCGTAGCCCGTGGGTGGTGGCGACCGGAGACTGTGGTAGGATGGTCGGTCCCGGGACGCGGTAAACAAACACCGCCGAGTGTGGAGCGGCGGCACGGTACAATAAAAAACAAATTGTACAAATCGATGTTTACACGTCGAACCACCGCGGTCTCAGATGACTTGATCAGTCAGATGTAATGCGTGTGTGTATGCCCTTGATATAAATCACGTTTCTTATTTTATTAATTTTTTAGCCTGCGGACGCGGTTTAAGATAATGGGTAGGTATTAACTATAAATTGTGACTCTGCAGCCCCCATTGTCAGGGCGAAAAATCGAAAATATTAAAATACGCTGACGCGTGTTTCTAATAGTTTATAATTATCAAATATTTCGGAACTTTCGATTTTCACCGACGACTTTGTAGTTTCAAGTTTGTGTCTTTGTCAATTTGTCGGTTGTCTCGTCTGTAAAAGATCAAAAACTTCGAATTCGTCAACATCGAACATAATATCGATTAAATATTATGCATTGGTGACTGCGTGTTCGGTTGGCATTCCTGAATAAACAAGACGATAAGGGGGGAGGGAAAACCAAAATTTCGTGGACCCTACGGCTTACGAGAATAATATGACTAATATGAGCAACCTACTCATAATGTTAAATAAGTTATTTAGTAATGAGCTTTCTGGAGCTTTACAGTTTGCATAATGCATAAGACATGGCTATTGCCGATACTAAAATAATACCAATTACCACGAATATATTTCTGTACGTTTAACCATGGATAATATGATATCGTTAGGTATGAAAAAAATACCTTGGATTAAATATTGATCATAAAACAATACAATATATAGAAATATTTAATAATTTAATATATAATAGGTTCATTAAACACTCCTAAGAAATTTTCTGGTTGTTATAATATGTTACCTATATATTTTATTTTGTTTAACATTTTTTTTAGAAAAATGTAATTTATCAGCATAGATAAGTGCTTATTTAATGTTTTACTTATCAAAAATAATAACCATTGTTATTATTATTATTATTATAAGCATGAGACATTAAATATGTTATTAAACTAGGTAACCAATTTATTATACAAAATGTATATTCACTGTACTATATTTCAAGTGTTTTAGGTTATTGTGTTTTAATTCATAGTATCTGTAACTGTAATTAATATTTTTATACATTTAATTATTTTTCTATTTAAAATTACAAAATATGAACTGTATAACATTATTAGTTGAAAATAATATTGAACTCTACTCAACCAATGTAATAAATTACTTAGTTTGCGTTTTATTAAATATAATTTAATACACAGGTCACTATAAAATATGCTGGTTACCTAGATTATTATACAAGTTGAATTTGTTCGAGTTTAATCGATAGTTGATACTAGCGTTGGATAAGTTATTTATAAAAACGAACTGACTTAATATATTAGTTACTTAATTAAAATTTTAATTAAATTACTTCAGTTTTTAATTAGAAAAATAAGTACCTGTATCGGCTATATCTTATCTTCAATTTCTAAGCCTACATTAAAAAACAGCATAACTGCATATGTATTTTTCTAATTTAAAAAATAACGTTTTTAACATTGAGGGTAATTTCTACTGTTTCTAATAGCAATTGCATCTATTTAATACATTTTTTTTGTGGGGGATAGGGTGGGATCTAAAGTTAAGATGCATAAGAATTTTTACGCAAAACCAGTTTTAGAGAAAAGTAATCGATTTTGTTTATTTTTATGTAACTTGAAAATATTCACAAACTATTCATATAACTATTTACCAGTAATAGTTATTAACTAAATGTTCCTTCTGAAAAAAAAATAAAAATAAAAAAAAAAAACTATTTACTAGACACATTATAATTTTCAAATTTTTTGATTTTTAGTGTTATGTACGTATATTTGAAATTGTCTACTTTTTTCCATTTATGCATGATTGCATTTTTGTTTATACATATAAATAAAAAAACAGTGTACTTTTAACGAAGATTTCTTGTAAATTGTTTTTGTAGCATAAAGTAATCATTGTAATTTTTTTTTATAATTAGGAAATTCATCAAAAATCACAATAACTGTATTTTTTTTAAACTCAAAGATTAAAATTAATTTAATTTTTAATTTTGCCCCTTCTTTGTAACATTTGTTAGTTGTTACAAAATATAATATTCCCCATAAGTTTAGTCACAAAAATTTTTTGTGAGCGATTTAATTTTCAAAATATTTAGATTATTTTGAGCATGAAAAATTTTCGTATTTTAGATTCTGTTTTCAATTTATTTTATTGAGAATATTATTTAAACAATAGCTTATAATGGATTTTATTTCTTAGATAATATTATCATAGTTCATGCAATTTTATCGAGATAACCAATATTATCTCATTCCTTATCTCGATGAGCGGTTCATGATTCATGCACAAAGTTATTAATAATCTGTTTTTATCTTTATTCCGTGTCTGTGCCTTATGATTTATAATGATTATAGTGATTACATGCGGTGATAATAAAACGGTGTAAATACTATATGAATGTAGGTATGCAATTGAAATTGAATCAGAAATAAGTAATGAGTAATGACTTCAATCATTATGATGATCTCCGTGACTCAGTCCACTTACTACGACTAGTACTTAGTAATTTAGTAACTTTTAACATTTAGAAAAACTAATTTTAATTAAACACACTACACACTTTAATTCTGACCAGATTAAAGTTACACAAGTTTTGTGATTTAGTGTTTTCAGAAATTTAAATTTATAACTTTTTGATAAATAAAAAATAATCCTTAAATGCTTAAATATGTTTTTGGACAATAAAAATATTATTTTGATGTCAACTGGATCTTTTAACCCACCAACAAATATGCATTTGCGAATGTTTGGTAAAATATGTTATTATTTGTTTTTGTAGAAACCGTTAATTTATTTTTCACATAATGTTGCTTAGAAATCGCTCGAGATCACTTAAATCGTTTGGGACTTACAATTTGTGGTGGTTTGATATCACCTACTCATGATTTGTATAAAAAGAAAGATTTAGCACCGTCATTACATAGGTGTGCAATGATTGAGCAAGCCCTAGTTGCACTACCTTGGGTGAAGTTGTCTGATTGGGAAGTAAAACAAAACGGTTGGACAAGAACGAGACAAGTGCTACAATATCACCAGGTATAATGTTCATTTACCCACTTATTTCTATTTATGAATTTTAATTCATCTTTTTTTAATAATACAGAATCATCTCAATATGATAATCACTTCTAGACTAAATGGTTCAATTAAAGTAGATACTTCATTATTACCAGTCCAATTTATTGAAAATCTCAATGTCAGTGATTCAAATCAAAATACAGCAGTAAATGTGAGACTTTTGTGTGGCGCTGATTTATTGGAATCTTTTGCTGTTCCAGGTTTATGGAATGATGACGACGTAAATATATTATTATTTTTAAAGTCATTAGTAATTTATAAATTTATAAAAATTTAATTAATATATTCACAAGTAATATTTCATTTTAAAACATAACAAATAATAATAATGAATAAAAATTTTTGTCTATAGATAGAAGCTATTGTCCGAGATTATGGTCTGGTTGTTGTTAGTCGTTCGGGATCCAACCCTCATAAATTTATTTACGAATCTAATATTTTAACTAAATACATGGTAATCTAAGAAATTAATGTTAAACTATTTATTTATTAGTATTTTTTATAAGTATAAATCTACTTTTTAGGCAAACATTATTGTTGTAACTGAATGGATAACAAATGAAGTTAGCTCAACAAAAGTACGTAGAGCATTATCTCGTAATGAAAGTGTAAAATTTCTTATTAGTGAGTTGGTTGAATCTTATATCAAAGAGCATGGTCTTTATGAAACTCTAAACCAGTAAGTAATACTAAAACTAAATATTATACAAGGTGATTCTTTTTACAGTAAACACTTATTACCAAGGTTCGGGACTTTATGTATATGCATATTTTTTGTGGGAAATAGGTATGAGAAATTATATTTTATATATATTTGTTTTGTGATATAAGAATTTCAAATTTCAGAATTGTTATTGTATATTCTATAATTTTTTATTTAAGTCATAAGAAAAATTAAATTTTTGAAGAAAATGTATATATTGCTTAGGTAAAATTTTCATTTTTGACATGTTATAAAAATGTTATTTGTAGTTTGAAGAACAAATGTTTATTTGGTGTACTTTGTTTATTCCAAATTAACTTTATCTACATGATTTCGTCTACAAAAATTCTGACAAGACAAGAATTCATATTTTATTTGGTGAACACATTTTATTTATTTTATTTTCTATAATATTATTTTGTTTGCCAGTACTCTGAATATTATCGTGTCTATGCGTTAATAGATATTTTGTCGTGTCCGTGTTTGTATATGTGTTATTATTATCTTTAATTATATGTCAAAACAAAAACAATCAAAAATTAGACAGTTGAAAAGTTTCAATTTGGAATTTTCTGCAGCTGATAAAATTTTATTTTTATATTTTTTTGATTTTATTATAAATCGTTTTGACTATTTTTACTGTTTTTAAAAACTTAAAGCTATGAAAAAAAAAAAAATATTTAAAAATTCATGATTCTTTTTAAGATAATTTATTTACAGTTAAAGAATCACCAAGTGTAGCTAATGTATCCTTAATATTTGTTAAACATTAATTGTATGTTATTATTTGCTGCTAATTGATGAACAAAAACAGTAAGTACTCTAATGATGATAAATTGGATGTAGACTTAAAAAGTGCTTTGTTGTCATCCTCTCCTAGCAATAAAACTCTTAAAACATATCAAATGGATGACCAAAAACTTAATATTGATGAACCTGATAATCTACAGTGTAATGAAAAAAGAGTTATTAATTGTAAAAATTCTAAGGTAAGAAATGTAGCTGAAAGTAAAGAAAACTGCTCTAAAGTTGCCATTTTAGTATCTGAAAATGGTATTATTGAAGTTATAAGTGATATGGAAACAATGGTTTGACATTAAATTTCCATGTTTAGAACAATGTGCCAAATTTACTTATTTTTTGTAGTAATATTATAATTTTGTTGTTAATAATTGATTTTGGTTTATTCTTCCATTAATACTGTGATTTTAGATTTAATTACTTAACAAAATATTATCAAATGTATTAATTATTTTAAAAATTAATAATGTCTTTGATTAAGATAAATAGGTATTTTAGGTTTATAGCTAAACTTGCCATTTGTTATGGTTTTAACGGCATGTCCTGGTGTTTTGGCTTGTTATTAAGTTTGTCTCAATTAATAGAGGCTGAGTGAAAATAACTTTAATATTGTATTATTTCATAGTAAAACAGAATAATATTGTACATTGTATCATTATATGATTATCTTATATTGAGTATCTAAAACAAATTAAAAGGTTATTCAATATGATGTCCCAGTTTGGTAATTTCAAAATCTGGCAACCCTATAGGTAAACTTTTTTTACTTTTAAGTGTGATTAATGATTTTATAATTTTATTATACAATTGTTACATAATATTATTAGCTAACTTTTAGTTTGTGTTAAACTAGATCAGGGATGGAAAATTATATGAACACTATGTGCCAAAAATTACTTCTTTTTTTTTAGAACGTGCCATGAAAAATATTATATACATATTATATTCAGTATGTATAATAAAAATATTTTAATTTGCCATATGTGAATTAGATCTTATCTGACTTATCTATATAATAATTAATTGTGTATCAGATATCACAAAAAAATTATAGATAGAATTAAATTTATCAATAATTTATAGTCTAAAATTAGTTAAATAGGTGTTTGTAGTGATGTATTTACGGGGGGGGGGGTATCCCGGGTCCAACCACCCCCCCAAAGAAATGATTGAAAATACGGCATTGGGTGCTTGAAGTTTGATAACTACCCAAAAGAATATCTATCTCTAAATAAATAAAACAAATATAATTTCAAACCGATATATTTCATGATTCAGAATTTTAAATTAGGTTAAATATATTACAATAAGTATAATTATGTTCTATAATTTTAATTTTAAATATATAGAAAAAATAATATTGAATATTCCAAGTATTGAAATTTGACTATTTATCACTAAGAAACATACATTGTCAATTTTAAATTAAATAATTACATATTATAGTATAATTTAATCTTGTCAATTAAAAATTAATTTTTGTTTTTATTTTGAACCATTAAGTATTAACATTTTTTTTTAACCCCATAACAATTTCAATATTTGATAATCAATTTTCTAATTTTCTAATTTTTAAATATAAATTTAACCATACTAACTCAATTTTTCTAATTTAAAATTAGTAAAATTTAAAGTAGATTAAGAAAACGAGTAAAATAAATAAAAAAAACTTCCCAAATTAAAACATAAAAATACTCCACTTAAAGGATGAATATATGTATAAAAAAAAAGATATAATATGATTTTTGTTTTTAATATAATGTTTGTGACCTTTTAAATTATGTATTCAGTGTGTCATGTGAGGATTTACCCATTGCGATATCTCTTACAATAATGGAAATATCATAATTCTGGTTTTTTAGTAAGATTCACAGAGACAAGAACTACAAATATTTCATATTTTAATTTATTAATTTATTGATTTATCATAAATCTCCTAATTTTTAATATTTTTTCTAGTTTTGAGAAAAACACTGAAAGCGTTCGTTGGCTGACAGAGCACACGGTGCCACATGTTTGATACAATGATTTTATCGTATTAAATAATTTGTAATTTTTTTCAAAAATAGAAGTAATATTAAAAATTAGGAGATTAATGAAATTAAAATGTTGAAACGTCAATATTTTTGGGAGAAATGAACTCTTAAAAATGGCTATCTTCAATTTTTTTGAAAACAATTAAATAAAAAATATATTTTTAACTTGCTTACCAAAACATTAAAATAAATTAAAACATGAAATATTTGTAGTTCTCGTCTCTGTGAATCTTACTAAAAAACCAGAATTTTGATATTACCATTATTACAGGAGACATCGCAATGGGTAAATCCTCACGGGACACTCTGTATAATGTAAATATATGAATTTGTGTATAGCTGAAAGTATAAAACTTATTACCTACTGTTATATTTTATATTTATATTAAATTTTATTATATACTAAATAATTACCGGGTAATATTTATTTATACTAAAGATCATGATATGTCATAGGTTACAAACATCTTTTTTTAACGTTAAAGATATTTGTAGATTTTTAAACGCCTTGATGGTATTAAAAATGCATTATATATTATGTTATCTGAATTTTATTTATCTATTAATCGCTTGTTTTATCATTATTATAAAATTAATATTAAATCTTCAAATAAGATAGGAAATCTTGTCAATGTTATACTATATTTTTATTTAATACAATTTTAATATACTATTATATATGGTTCTTAGTTTTTAGACAAGGATGTATCTGGTGGGTATATATTAGATTCAACCTAATAAAAACATATTACTTTCACATTTAATTTTGTTAAGAAAACTTGAAAATATTTAAAAAATGTTTTTCTTTCTTTAAAACAATTCTAGATACATTTTTGCTCTTGTTTATGATTTAATATAGCTCTAAGAAAAGCATTTGTATTAATATAATAATTTAGATATTGATATAATTTTATTAATTAAAAAAAAATATAATTGTTATATTATTTATCTTGTTTTTAAGATAATTTGAAATGTATAGGATAGGAAGGATGACTATGGAAGTCTTAAATAAGTATAATAGTTATGACTTGTAATGTTTGGTTAATTTTAAATAAAATAATTTAGTATATGATTATATAAACAAGTAAATTGTAGTCAAAGTTGGGAATATTTTCAAAAATGATTGTATTAATCGTTAAAAAATAAAAAAAATGCTAGAAACAAATTGAATCTTTGAGTATTTTAACTTGTAATAATATTTAAAGACGACCTATGAAAAAAAAAATTATAAATTTGAATATATATTACGAATAATTTTATAGAATTTTTATTGAGAGTAAAATTAGGAATTATAAACTCATTTATTTTTTATTTTTTAAAACTAATCAAACGCACAATGTTTTGTTTCTTTCAAATATCAAAATTTTTCAGTGTATGTTATTTTGAGCAAATGTAAATACTTATGATAATTCTTTATCTAATTATTATGTCTGTTTTTACATACTACTATAGTACTACTAAACTAATTATAAATGTTTGCTTTTGTTTTGTAAGTTGTAGATTATGAAATTAATGTTATCGATGAAATAAAATCTCTTAAACAGCATAAATTCTTTATAAATGCTTATAATCTCTCTTTATTAATCATCAAATGTCTTCAGTATAGCCTTATGCACCCAGGCTAAGTAGTTGGCTGTTGTTGTAGGGAACTTTTCAATTAACATTAATTAATTATAAATTTTTCAAAAAGTGCCATTATTGTATTACTCTTTTTATTCACTTTTAGAATAAATGCTTTTTTTAAAACTGGTATTTATGGATTGAGTATACCTATAAGACATAAAAACTTATTATTTCTTTTATTTTTAATTTAATTCTTTTTAGTGTTTTTTTTTTTTTTTTAGATTAAACAATCAGTAAGTTATAACTTTTAAGCATGTCATTATTTGTTTCAGGTAAAAAGAAAAAGAAAACGCTATCAGTAAATCAGATACTCTGTTTAGAATTTAGTAGTCAAGCAATTGTTTTGTTGTTTACTAATTTTTTTCTATTAATTTAAATTTAAAATAGTTGCATGAATGTTAATTCCATGATTTTGCCTGTTTCTATTATTAGTGTTATGATGTATGAGTTGGTATGGTGTTTAAAATATTTTTGATATGTACTTACATTATTTGTTTTTTAATAAATTATTTTCAATGTGTTATTTTTTATTATTTTATTTTATAATATATTTGTACAGTTTATTTTATTTTATGTGTTTTACCTTAAAAATTTAAGTGTGTTTCTATTATAATTTGTAGATTTTCCCAATAATTAATTAGTGTATTCTAATAACATCATTATTTTTTAAATTTGTCTTTAAAAGTACTAGAAAATAAAAATATAAAATTTTCAATTAAAAACTGACATTAATATAAGATATTTAATTAGGTAAGTAGGTGTATCAAAATAAACACAGAATGTTAGTTGTTATTTTATTATTGTTTATTTTATAAAAGTAAAAACCTAAGCCTGGTGAAACAAGAAGGTAATGTATAAGAAGTATTTGAAAATTGAAAAAGAAAAATGGGAGTCCTCATTTATAATTGATTCATGCTGGCAAGGAGAAACCCTAAATAAATATGAGAAAGCAATTTATTACTAGCATAGTAGTATTAGTACCTGCTAAAATCAAAATAATGATTCTATGGAAAATTTATAGTGCTTATTTAAATGCCTTGAAGATTTTAAGCTCTACTATGATCTTAAGGATATAAATCTTTATTTCTACCTTCCTAAAAGAAATACCTATATATTATGATATTCCTTAAGTATCTTGGTAACTTATTATTATAATATGTTTTACATTATAATATTTAGTTTTTAAATATATTATTTAATGTATTTATCAGAAAATAAGATTAAAGAAAAGGAATTAAAAAAAAAAAAATGTAAAATGTAAGCATTATGAATTTTTAATTTTAAAGTACTTTGAAATATTTAGTTTATTTTTGTAGAATAAAATTAAAAATTTTAAGTTAAAAATTGATTCAATATTAGATCTTTTAAACAAGCACTGGTGTATAATATGTGGTTTACAAAAATAATTAAGTATACAATAATATCTATAGTTAAATTATTTAACTATTTGGGTTCATTAAATTATCTATTTGTTTTATAAAAAAAAAAATTTTTTAAATTAAATTTTTTTTTTTTTTAACTTATTGATTTTTGTTTTTTTTTTTGTTTCTTTGTATAATGTATATAATTTAAAATATAGTTAAAGTTGTCAAGAATGATTCAAGTGAAAATGTAATGTTTATAATACATTGATGATAATACATGATAAATGTTTATTTCCCTTCACCGTTATATTATATTTGTAAGACTTAACATAATATCCTAAATATTGTGCTTACAAAATTATATGATATGATATAAAATAAGATGAACAATTTTGCCTTCTTCCCCCCAAGAAAAAATATCCTATAATCGCCACTGGTAGATAAGTACATTCATATAAATATTTAGGTGGGTAGAATTTATCTATACAATTACCTAAGTGATTTTTGCGTTATGAACCATAATTCGATTTCGATAGAGTTTAAAAAATTACGTGCTTGCTGTACGATAGGTATTAAACTATGCACCAATCTATTATGAGAGCATATATTTTTTAAACGCAAATTACCCTATTATACCTCATTTATATTGTTTCTTTTACTTAAAAAATACGAAGAGATCTTTTATAATATATAAATATGCTATCACGGTGTTGAAAAACATTAAATCTCTTAAATTTAATATTATTGGATCATTAAATAAGAATTTAGATAGGTAGACACTAGACACATTTATAGCCCGGCAAATTAGCACGTTTGAACGATGGGTTTTATCTCATCATTACTTATAAATCTATATGTTACTTTTTTCTAATACCTATCATAAATCTATTCATTGTTATTTTCATTTATTTTATTTGATACATTAGGCTTGGAGAAGTGGAATGGTTGGAGCGGTTGTAATATTATCTGTATATATTCTATAAATCTCACTCACGCCGAACACTTTCCGTCCACGTGGTGTGTAAAAGGGTCGAAAAATAACAACAAACCAACCGGCCGTAGTTAACGTAAACATTTAGTGACTAAATTTTTGTTGTTTTGTAACGAAATACTATATGTAGTATACAACCTCTGCGGTAGTCATGCACTTATTGATCGCCTGACGTAGGTTAATACACAAGTAAGTACAATAATATGACTAAGGTACCTATTAAATTTATAGCCCCACGACACGGTATTATAATATGTTATAATATATCCCTGTAGCCCAATAATAATAATCGGTACCGTACGCCAGGGGTAAGTACAAAATATATTAATATATTATCTATATACACATAGGTATCATATTTATAAGCGATTCTGTCCATGGGAGTCGCGACCCTCACTAGGGCCAATAATATAGTTTGGCTGGCGTCCGTTGTCAACGCAGGTGTATTATTGTTATTATGAAATTACGCGGCGACCAGGGTTACCTACCTCGGCTACCTCAGCTAGCCGAGTGTGTTGACCGACGGTCGCAGCAGGTGCACTAATGTGCATTGTATATAGACATACGTATTTACGTATATATATATTATATATATTTAATTTTAATATCACATTATCGCATATTATTATGTACCTATGGCCAATGCCCATATAGATCTAAAAACGTATAAATGACTATAATATAGTGACTACGAGTACTAAGACTTATTATAATGTGAGTCGTGGGCGGGTAAATTGTGGTCTAGTAACGTGGGTGGGGATGGATCCGACGGAGACCCTCGATCGCTTTTATTGGATTGCTACTGGCGGTGGTAAATATACGAACGGCGCGATTAAGGGGAAGAAAAATAATAGGAAGGGTTGGAGTAGAGGTAGATAATCGTGAAGGTACCTACTTTTGGTAGGGCTTCGCGTGCAGTTCACCTTCGACGACGCTACGACCCCATAGGCCATAATGCGTATATGTGCGCTGCGCGTGTGTATGTCGTACCTACCTATTGTTTTAAGGGTCACCCAAGTCATCTAGGCGCGCACGGCAAGACTTAAACCATAAATCACCATAACGTAAACTATCACAATATTTTACTTTGTTGCGTTTACGTTGTATCGTTGTGTGGCTTCGAAAATACGCGTCCTGCCAAATTATATATAGGTTACTACTCTGATCAACGACCGCGGTGCAGCTTCTCCATGACCACGATGTCGTAGCTGCAACAATAACGAGCTGCACAGGTTAGGTACAGGAAACTTCAATGTGAATTATTTTATTTAAGTACCTATTTATGATTTAATAATTAGGTACGACATACATAGGCTCACCACATGTACCCCGCGTGGATGGTCATCGCGTGGTACCTACCTACGCCGAATATGTTTACGCTTTTGCAATAATTGCAGTTGTCTTCGGCAGAATTCGAATAGTAACCGGTTTCCAAACAATATAATATATAATATAGTCCGGGTACTAATAATAATATAGTGTGTCATATAATATCATTATTATTGTCATCGCAAGCAAAAGGTGAGTCTTTGTTTTTACTTTTTTTTATTTTAGATTTTGAGCGGAGCTAATAAATGTATTGATTCTACAATTATTTATGATTTTTTATGTATATGTGTACACAATTTATAGTAGAAAAATACTTTGATATTCAATTCAAGTTTTTTTTTTTTTTGTAATAAATTGGATCTAGTTTGTGTTTTTGGGAGGTAAAAAACTAAAAATAGAAAATTCCCAGTACCTACTTTTCATAACAATTGGGAAAAACAACATTTTTTTTACATAAAACCTGATAAAATCGATTTTCTTATTTTGTTGTTATTATTAAAAATAAAACAATCGTAGATATTTAATATTTTAAAAATATATTTTGACTCTTTGAGCTATTTATAGGCATTTGATATTTTTAAAATGTTTTCCTCAACAAATAACGAAAAAAATATTTTGCTTCGTGAAAAAGTTTAAAACCTTTATTTAAGCTTCATTATGTTATATTATTAATGCTATTTAAAAATAATAAAGATATTCATTGGCACGATTATTTGTATAATCTAAGTTTAAAATTCGTCAAGATTACAAAACTGCAATTTATGTTGTAGTTAAAAATATTTAAATTTTAAATTGTTTCGGTTTAAAATCAATATATGTTTTAATGTCTCATACACGCTAAGAAAATCTATACTCCCTTCTTTCTAATTCCAATATTCTTAGAAGTTAAATATCCCGGTTTCATACTTGACATAAGCATAGCCACATAGGCATAACTAAGAGGGAGGAGGCTTGGGTGGGCTTCAGCCCTTCCAGAATTATTGGGTAAATGTATATGCATATAAATATATTAGTATTAACTTTATTTTTGCTTACAATAAAAAAAAAAATGTAATATTTTATATAAACGAATAATCATTTAAATCAGTTGTAAACACCAATAGATACAATAAATAATAATCAAATTAAAAAAATTTGCTATAAAATATTTTTAGGAATTTACCCCCCCCCCCTAACTGAAAGGGAATAGTTACGCCTATGGACATACGATTGATTTGGGGTCTCCAAATAAAACTTAATAATAATTCCTCAATAGTAGACTTAATTTACTTTGCCTTGTTCTTAAATAAAAATTAGCGTTCTCCATTAAAATTTTAGGTAAATTACAAATCTCTATTAAGAGCTATTTGAGCGTATGCAATATACATTTAGGGGTGTGCTAAGATATCCCAAATTTGTATCTTATAAACCTTCCAATCTATCACTCTTATTTGTATTAGGACTATTAGGTACCTATTTCTTCTGTATTATGGCACTCGTTTTACATGTCAACATAGAGCCAGTAAATCAATTAACCACAAAACATTATAAACAACTTCACTCTAAATTAAACTCATTCAAACTCTAACTTTTTAATCGCCAAACTTGCATCCAACTCACTTTTTAAAAATTCCTCCATCGACTAAAATAAAAAATCGATGTTATATAAAAATAAAATAAATAATTATCAATGAGTTCTATCAGTGAGTAGCTTACGTATATCATTGTCGTGTATAATGTATCTAATTTGCTTATTATGCTTTGATTTATAGAATGTAAATATTTTTTTATAATAATAAAAAACATTAATATAAGGCTCCTCATAAATAACTTCTTTTGAAAACAAAAAATTAAAAAAAGCATATAATAAAATTTGATATTCAAGTTTGGATGAAGAATAAAAATTTTAATTAATCTGTTTTAGTTCAAAAATATTATTTATGGGGACTTAAACATTTTATGTTTATTATTATATTTTATATTCACAGTGTATTCAATACATTTAGAATTTAGATTAATGTTAAGTTATTAGTTTATCACCTAGTATTTATATCACAAATATATTTATACCGTTGTACGGCAAAGATATTCACCCAAAAGTTAAATGTATACTATTATAATAATTTAATAAATGCAATGTTTTCGGACAAATCAAACCAATTTTAATACTTATAGTAAAAATAAATTACTTTATTAGTATTTAGTAACCTACCTAATATCAAAAAAACATATTATAAAATATATTTAGTAATAACGACTGACCATATTTGCTCAGAATCGTTTTTTGTATGTGATTAATTATCATTGAATTCAAATATAACACATCATACATTACAGCGACTTCTCAGTGACGAGTTACACTCAACACCTGCTGTACGCTTTTTTTCTGTTTGTTTCAGTCGGGCATGCGACTGCAAATATTCATATAGGTATATTGGTATATATATATATATATAATATATTATACCATTGCAAGTCTGCTGCTATATCTTATTTGTTTGTAAATATTGGAGTTTTGTTTGCCGCGGTTATATTAATTATAATGCTTGTTTAAATTGATATTCAATATAACACATAACACCTCTGTTTTCTATACAACAGAGAGCATGAAATTTCTCCGTTGAACGTACAGACAGCCCTATTCAAACTCAATTCGGTTTAAGACATTTCACTTATAATGAACGGGTTTTTTTGTTCCTTTTGTCATTCTGTTATTTATGGTCGTTTCACTCCAGAATGGTATATCCATGTTTATTGTATTTAGATTTTATATACCTACGCATAGAATTTCAAATCGAAATTTAAATTAATTTAAATATCCAGCGGTAGAAAAAATGCTACGATAGTGTGGTTTTGTTGGTTTAATCAATAAAAAAAAAAAAATAGGTATTCAGAATCAAGTCGTATATGAATTAAATTCTAAGAAAAAATAACCATACTCTTAGCAAACTATTATGAAATTGACAGGGATTAAAATGTGTTTTAAATATTTAAAACATTTTAATCGATTGGTATATAAAAAAATCATTTTGATTCCTACGTTTAAACAAATAGGCATTCAATGAGTAGGTACGTCTTGAAGAGACTATTACTTGTCTATAATATATTTAATACTGCATTAAACAACTGACATATATGTGCATATTATTGAAATAGTATACCTATTGTTAATATAAAATTAAACGATGTGTATATAAAATATATATTATATGTGTAAAATTTGTGTGGTCTAGACAGTAGATATACAGAGCTTTATTTAAATTAAAAATGTACCTATTATTTATTGCTACGTAAGCTACTTGAAAATGATTATACAGAGATAATATTTTTTAATTATTAATAGGTAATACCTACTGTGAAAAAAAATGAAGCTAATGCTTGTTTACGGTTTTTATGGGTGTTGATGGTTTTTTTTTTTTTTATCAAAAATGGTGGTTGGGTTTTGTAAATTTATCGTTCATATTTTATAATTATTGCACCAAAGATTATACTTAATTTTAGTTACATACATATTTTTTAGCTCATTATTATAGTGAATTTAGTTTTCATTAAAATTATTTTTCGCACTAGAAATATTATTTGTTTTATTATTATTTATTTATTTATTGAATAAAATCTAACTACAACAATCATATTACATAACACCCAAATGTTTTTACAACTAAACAGTTTGTCACCTCCAATCCAGTGACTGTATTCTTCAGCCAGTATGTTGCTGAATAAGTCCAAATGTGTCAGGAAGTATCTAAAAAAGCATAAAATATACAAACATTTTTGATCCGATTTACAAAAACTTAAAGGTATTTGAAATAATTTTAACGATGATTAAAAATAAATTATCTGTTATCTACATATTTTACATATTATTTTATATTACTAATTAAAATTTAAAACTAAAAATTACCCATTATTCTTAATTTTTTTATTGTTTGTTGTATGGCAACATATTATGGATACAAAGGTTGAGAAACACTGACGTAGACAGCAAGTTTATAATTCAGTCATCCGAACTTTGACTAGATCACCTTTTTTTTTTTAGTTCGGGATAGACTACTAATACAAATACAGATAGAGAATTTGAAAAAATAAACTATGTTGATTATTAACACAACCATGGATATCGATAATATTTCCGTACATGGTTAAAATACGAATTGGTATATTACTAAAATTCGAGATCCACTGCAGAGGACTTGGTTTCATTGAAGATATTCAATTGTTATCAATATATGTATTTATTATATTATATACCATGATGTTGTATGAAACCGTAATTATAAATGTCTGCACCTTATTAAAGAAAACGGTATAATATTGTGATATGATGTTCAAATATATATATACTTTTTACTGTTAAAAAAAATCAAATTCTCTTCGTGGACATACCCGAAACAATATAATAGGTAATATACTATAAAGTAGTTTAAAGGTTTGTTACATGTATTTTATACGATTTGGCTGAAATAGGGTAAGACCTATGATATTGCTTATACATTGCAGTGCTTTAACCAGTGCCATTATCATTATGTTTGTAAGTGGCTTTTATACTTATATAGGTATGTGGCTATATGGCAGTCGATAAAGCGTGTTAGAGTCGCAGTAGGTATAATTTCATTTGTTTCCAAATGAACGCGATGTGTAAGAGCCTGGGTGAAAATTTCGCCGTGGGAAAATGTCTACCCGAGTTCGATACAACAATATAATATAATAGGTGTCCCATGAAGATTTATTAGTATGTGCGGTGAGAGTATATATTATACTCCACAGTCTATACATTACTATACCCTGCTTGTTTTAATTGAATTAGTAAATCTTTATGGGTTAGCATGTATAATATTTATTAAGTGTGTTCTATACACGGAAAGAGAGAGGCATATATTTTCAACTACCTAGTAATTTTTCCACTGTAAAACCTTCATCTTTTCGTTTTTTCATTTTTCGAGAATTTCTATTATATCTACTAAATCAGCGTTATCAATCACAATGATCAAAGTAGGAGATTTAAGGAAGGGTGTTAAGAGCAATTACTTCGTGATTCGCTTTTTTGGGAGTCGTACAGTATTAAAGATTTAATTAACAAAATTAAATATTGATAGATTTTAAAAATTATTAAAAATATTTCTATAAATTATTGCTGTACGCCTGTACCGTATAATAGAGTTCTACTTATTTTATGTATCTATAAATAATCAACGCGAATATGATATTATTTAAAATATTTTAATGTATAGTACGAAGAAAATTTAAGGGGATATAGGAATACGAGAACTACATTTACGACTGCAATGTGTGTATTGTCATCTGACCATTAGTTTTGTGCTATTTAGTTTCGTGAGATAGTAAATGATTACAAAGGAGATGTGGGCTAGCCGGTCGACTAACTCAAGTTTTTTAAATCAGTTTATCATTTGTGTTTCTTCTGACTGAATCCCGGGCTCTGACCTTAACAGAGCCCCATGAATGGCTCTAAAGCAGTATTTTCCAACTTCTTTTACTCTCGGAACCTTTGTAGGAGCTTGAACGTTTTGCGGAATCCCCGTATAATTATTGTAGCTTTTCTATGTTCCAATAATAATTCCAATCAAAATTATTATTAATTAATATATATTTTCCCAAATTTTTTTCGGAACCTTTGGCACCGGCTGACCTAAGGGTTCCTTAGGTTCCGCGGAACACCAGTTGGGAAATATTGCTCTAAAGTCTAAATCATATAGAGATAGAGCAAGATTGGAGTAATTATTTATTACATAAATTGGTTATGATCCAATAACTACTCTGTAAGTACATGATAATATGGACTATCAGGCACATTATCGAGGACACTGAGAAGTGCTAATATACCAGGTTTAGAGACAGGGTAGTAGTGTTGTATGATGTCTGTATGAGTAGTCTTTGGTAGTTAAATAGCTACAATCTATCTAAAGGGACTCAAAGTGCAAATACCAATGACAATGATGCATAATTTATAACTCATATTATCATATTAGTGATTATGTTTTTAAAATATTTATGCTATACCTGCCTATTATTATGTATTATGTTATTTGTTGCCTATATATTTTGCTTTAATGTTTTTTTTTAAATTTATTAAATTCTGATTTCTGTTCTGTTCCGTTCCGAACGGCTTGAACGTCATATATCATAGATAAATAAATATGTATATGTATTATTAAGTTTTTATGAATGGGCGTTAATTGTTTTGAATTGTATCTACGATTTGAAAATCGTGTTATTGTTATGTGAGCTTTATCGTTTGAGTTAAATATTGTATAATTAAGCTATATTAACGAGTATTTACTAAAATAACGTTCTTGTTTTTCGTATATAATTGTATATCTACATAAATACGAAAACACACATTCATAATATAATATATATTATAATACTGAAAGGTTGTGTGTACCTATAGTGAATTTTAAAGTTATATGTATATTGTATTTAACTATAAGATTTTGAGATTTTAATTATTATTAATATTAAATCTAGTAATAGATTAATATCTAGAAGCATTTAATATATCTACCAAAGTTACGCAATACAAATATATTACTTATAAATTGATTATTGTTTAGAATTTTTTTTTGTAGTTTTATTTTAATGATTTATTTTAGTATTTAATATGTTATTAAGTATAAATATTTGTAGGTGTAGAATAAGGGCGGTCGACTATATATTTGGTGAGTGAAGAGTGAAATAAATTATAAGAATTAGGTACCTATAGATATTTGTAAAAAAAAATGTATAAATAATATTACGTTCAAATTATATACTTACTTATTACAATATATCATATAATATTCGAATTATTTTATTACTGGATATTGTACCTATTTTTGTAATTTAGTCCATGGGCTGTTTTTTAATAAGTAGTTTATTTTTTATTTGTTTCTCATTCGGGACTTTTTTTACACTTAAAAAAATTTGATAATAATATTGTACTACGATTGCCAATAGTGGCATACTTAAGTTACTGTAATTTCATATTGGGAAATTCCGTTTAAGCACTTTAGAATATGTATACAGACAAAAACGTCGTCGCTTTAAACTTTGGTTCAATGTAATACTAACTAATTATTTCAAATTATGTTGTGTGTTAGTAAAAACAGAAGCCTGCAGGGTACGTAGGTGTACGACATTTCACAGTATAGGTATTTATACTACGTATATACAGGTATTATTATTGGATTAGAGAATCGTAAGGGTCGGTGGTGTCGTAATTAAATTTGCAAGCGTTGAAACGAGTCGCTTATACTATAGTTTTCATTATACTACAGAAACTAAGGGTACAATTTGTCAGATTACATATTACAAGCGTTCTGAATATTATTAAATAGTTTTATATAGATAACGTGCGTTAAGTGTTCTAATTAGTATTTAATATAATATGTTTAGATACAATAGCTATTAGCAAGGCATATTACGTTTAGACATTTTGAGCTCTCGCGCGGTAATTGGTCGGTGACGCGTTAACTTATTATAACGTCACGTGTTACTTAATCATGCCACTTAGTAGTATTTACTCGAATAATTGTTAAGGAAATACAATTTTCATAGAATTCGCATTTTTAGTTTAACCAAGGATATTTTTACAAATTTTAATTTTTTAAGTTTCAGAAAAAAATACTAGTTCTTTTATTTTACTTTATAAGATGTTTTGTGTAATTTTTTTAATAAATTATGCTTTTTTAAATTGATTAATTAAAAAAATTACACTATATTTTGTCAACAATTTGTATCAGTCTTAAACATTATTATATAGTTATTAAACTAGGATAAAAACCGGATGTTAATATGAAGAGAAAAACTTAAAAATTGCATTAATTTGCATTAAAATTATTATTAATTTAATAACCTATTGTTTATTGAATCTAAATAAACTTTATTTTCTATTTAAATTATTTTATTATGTATCTAATAATATTTGTCTTGATTTTGTTAATATAAATAATATTGTTTTGCTTTATAGTTCTATATCATTAGATATTGGTAAAATATGTTATTAACATTTTTTCAAATGTTATGTATTTACCTAATTTAATTAAAATATTCCACGTTGTATAAAGAAATAAAAATTGTACATAAAAGAATGATAAAAACATAAAAAACTAAAAAAGTCGACAAAAAACTATAATATAATATTTGAAAAAAAAATTAATTTAAGTTATTATACGTTTCAAAAGTGGGCAATAAGTAACAACCATTAAAAAATTCATTAAATAAAAATTAAAGATAAAACTATTCATGTCTAAGATTTTTGATAAAATAAATTTATTTGTAATAGATAACATGCGGTTAGCAATAAGTCTGTCAGTTGTGTTAATAGCGTGCATGGTGCAATCGACGTATAATTTGGATTGTGAACAAAATCAAAATGGACAGTCCATGAGTTTTTTTAAGACGAATGGCGATCTTCTGTTAACTGGTGAATAAATTGTTCAAAATAATTTAAAGTTTTCACAGGTTTTTCATTTTTGAATATAACGTGTGTTCCAGGTTTTTTTGATGTTTACGATGAGAAATGCTCGGGTCCTACTTCTACAGGTATCCATTCAATGGAAATGGTAGCCACCGTTGTGCAATTATTAAATTCAATTCATTACATTCCGGGCATTACATTGGGTATGTAAAATGAATATATCAATAAACAATATTTTAGGAAGTACCTACCTATGTATAGGTAACAATTATTATCATGGCATCATTTTCCATGTAATATGATTATAATTATGTTATAAATATATAATTTATTAATAAATAATTTAGTTGCTCGTTATGGTGAATGTTTTTTTTTTTTTTTAATTTGATTTCTGTTGTTAAATTTCCTTAATCAGCCTGAACATTGGATGTTTCCTTCAGCCATTGATACGATAAGCAATTACTCCCATACCCCCATAATAAAGATTTACTTACTACGACTTCATACAAATACGTGTATAAATACAAATATCCGGCAGACTCGGGGAACCAAATGGTTCTCATCTCAGTTAAATCTCTACAACACTAATGGTGTACGCGTTATATGTATATAATATTATGTTATTCAGTAATATTCCGTTACTTGTGGTTCAGTGTTATGATAATATATTTAGACGTTAAATCGTCGTTACTATCATGACTCAGATCAGTTCATAATCTTCCATTAATTTATAATCGTTTGGAAATTCGTCTCCCCGTTGCACTATTAATAATTACCTATGCGATATAATCTAAAATAACTGTCCCCCAAATTTAATTCCCAATGTTTGTCCGAAAGGAGATTCGGAGGTTGAATTCCATTGACTGGTAAATTAATGGACAATTAATGTAATCGTTACTGGATGATTCCGTGCACAATCGGTGAACTATATTGTATGTAAATGGTTATATATTTGTACAATTATTAATTTTTGTAATTTTAAAAAAATTGTCGATGAATATGGCAGAAGTCAATGAGGTAAAATGGTAAAATATATATATTTTTAATTTTAATCAATTCACTTTAGTATTTTACAAACGCATAAATACACATAATATACATAATTTAAATAAAATATAATAAAATACATATAATATTATGTACCTATTTTGTAGGTATCTACCTAACGTCCTTAGTTATAATTTATATAATATGGCTCTAATATAAATATATAATAAAATAACATAATTTATTAGACTATTTTATGTACATAGCTGTACAGTATACGGTAATTATTAATTGTGTATGATAAATGTTAAAGGTGGTACATTAAAAATGATTTCTTATTATAAGAGTTGACTATACATACAGCGTATAATACTAGGAAACAATAAATCGTACTCTTTTTAATTTTTTAAAGTGTGCAATATTATTAGCTTTGTGGTGTTTGAAATTCAATACACGAAATAAACAATTTAAATTCATGACAGTGGTAATTTCGAGGGAGATGATTTTGATTCCAATATTGCAGTTTTATCAAAACCACTATTCATCTATAGTTAGTAAAGTTTAATTTATAGGTATTACAGATATCCCAAGTGCACGCCTGCACAAGGTATCTAATTAGAAGATTTATTACACTCTAACCTGATTCCATACATTTAATTATTTAAAACATGTTTGTTTTAATACATTTTTATTTTTTTATCTATTTAATCAGGATTAACTTTGTACGAAGTGTGTTCATACCGAAGTTCAGACCTCCAAAAAGCGTTGATATCGTTTGTTGTCGACAAAGATTGCAATAACTCGACAATACCAATTGGTAATCATTACAATATTTGCTAGATATTATGAATCTGGAATAGATATTCATGTAGAAAAAACACTATTTTAATCAAATTAAATTGTAGCCATTTACACTACCGAAGATATACGAGCCAAAATCAGTCCGTCGATTGGTTTGGATATACCTATCATAACGGCAGGACCTATCGTTGACGTAGACGTCCATGCCGAAGCAGCCGTTAAGTTTCTAGTTGTAAATAATATCAATGTAGCGGACGTATTAGTTGCGCAGGATCTGGATGTCGCTCAACGATTTGAAAGTATAGCCAAAGACAACGAATTGTGTTTGAACAGTACAGTCTTAGCTCATAATTTCGGGTACCTAATTATATACCTACGTACAGCGAATTCGTTATTTTATTTCGTATTGTTTATAGTATATTTAATTTGGAAAATGGTTGTTTTAGGAATTTGAACGACTCCTCAGTAGTTATTGTTATGGCGAACAAGAATATTATTAAATCAATTATCGAATCGTCTTCCACCGTTCGAATAGCCCATTTCATCATAATACCACTGGATGGGCCGTTACCGCCAAAACCAGGTATTTATTTATTCAAATATTTCAAACGAAACACGTCCGCGACCAAAGCGATTTGGAGTTTGAACGATGCGTTTCGAATTGAGTTCGCGGTACCTATTCTCACTATTATTTTTACTATTATTTCAGATTTTGAGTACGGGTCGTACGTGTTTCAAGCGTATGGCAGTTGCCCGTTCGTCAACGGCAACAACGACAGCAGTAACAGCAACAACATTAGCAACAGCAGCCACAGCGGCGTTACTACCGCGGCCCCAGCAGAACAGCTGCAGGTGGTGTCCGCGCAGTTCGTGCAGACGGCCGTGGACGTGCTGCGCGCGGTGGACACGTACCTCGGGAACGTGGTCGACGACGGCGACGACGAGTGCGGCCGGAACTCGTCCACGGCACAGTGCGGCGAGGCGGCGGCAAACCGATCGGCCGCGAGTTATTACGACGTAGAGACGGTGGGCCGGGTGCTGGACAGGCTGCTGTTGCTGGACGGCAGCGGTGGCGAGTACAACGTGACGTTGGTGCACGTGACCGAGTACGGCGGCAGCGGCCAAACGGTCGGTGGTTACGCGCAGGACTCGAACGGCACGCGCCGGCTGTGGCTGCAGCGGGACGGCGGCGGCGGTCAGCTGACGTATCTGGGCAAGTGCAGCGAGACGGACGGGCCGTGTCCAACGTGCCGGGTGCGGCCGACCGCGGCACCGCCCGCGTCCCCGTCGTACGGACCGCTGCTGGTGACGTGGAAGGAGGACGTGTGGATAGCGTCCGCGCTGACCGTGTCGGCGGTGGGCGCCACGTGCGCCGCGTGCATAGCGTCGTTCATACTGGTGCGGGTCTGCAAGAAGGACGTGATGGAGGGCAACCCGACGTTCACGCTCGTGCTGGTCGCCGGCACGCTGCTCATGTACGCCAGCGCCGTGCCGTTCGCGGTGCGCGACACCGCCGCCGGTTGGCCGCGGCACGCCGTGTGCTACGCCAAGCTGTTCGGCTCGTCGGGCAGCTGCGCTTTCGTGTTTTCCGCCATGCTGGCTCGGGGCATGATGATCGCCGCGTGCGACTGCGACTCGAGCTTCATGAGCCACGTGAACGGTTACCTGCAGACGTCACTGTTCGCGTTCACCGTGGGCGTGCAGCTGGCGCTCATGGTTCAGTTCGCGGCCATACACGCCGCCGTCGCGCCGTCGTCCGACCTGTGTCGGGTGTTCGTCGACGGTCCACTGTTCCTGGGCACGATGTCCTACGACGCGCTGCTGCTGGTGCTCCTGTGCATCACGTCGCCGTTCGTGTTCCGGTCGAAGCGCAACTACCGGGAGGGCGCGTGCTTCGCCATCGCCACTTACCTGGTGTCCGCCGTCTGGCTGTGCTGGGCGACGTCGTACGCGGTGCTTCCCAGACGGTGGTCCGACATGTGCGTGATGGTCGGCCTGACGGCAACCGCGACCGTGGTCGTGGTCACCGTGTTCATACCACGCACGTACATGATGATGTTCGGCATTGTCCGCGAACAGATCACCAGCTCGCTGCCGTCGCTCGGTTACGGTCACGGTGGCGGCGGCGCTAGCGTCACCGACGTCAACTACCGGAGCACGCAGGCCCTGTACGATTCGGTTCACGTGGCCGCCCCCAAGTGCCAGTCGTCCAGTTTCAAAGGCCAGTCCAACCCGAACTACTACTCGCCGGCCGGGTCGCATATACACTCGATCCCGAGAAGCCGGCCACTGACTCCGGTCGACGAGTACGACACACCTCCGTCCATCGACCACAGGATGACCAGATTCTAATACACCAAGTCATTATCGATCCCGATAAATAGGTCTTAAATAACGTGTGACGACACCGTGACTTGACCACGACCCAGTACCGTCAAACGGTGTAATAGTATTATTATAAATGGCTCAAATAACAGTTTAATAGTCCGTTACAATCAAATATTTAACCGAACTTTGGTATAAGGTTCAGAGATCTTTTTAGTTCTTGATTAAGCTCATTCTCTCTAGATGAATAAATAAATCTGTACAAATAAAATAGATGTCGATGGGTGTTATTCTTTCCATTCGAGCTTTGTCCTTGTATCTTATAGTTTATGTAATATAATATTATTTATTGTATTACTTGTATACCTATAGGCTATAGACTGTAAATATTTGCTTAATTATAACAATAAAAAATGTAATTATTTAATGTTTATAATGTTTATAAAATATTTAATTTGTATCTACTTATTAATAGATAATGTAATTTATATACATTTTTACTCAATATATATAAAGATGAAGAAAAAAAATTAATCACCGAGATTTACGATAATTCTACGTAATTGCGCATTAAAAACTTTGAAATATTTTATTAGAACTATTCTTAGTCAATACCCTATTTCTCGATTTAACATGACTCCCTGCATCCATATTATCAGATAATAAACTTTGTATTGTATACTTCGTACCTATATCTACTATATTATATGCAGTTTATTAATTAGCCAGACAATAGACAATTTGTAAGTATTTAAAAAAATTATTATTATTGTTATTTTTTAAGTTTTATTTAATTATTAGAAAAACAGTTTATAGTTTATACTGACTGTTGGATATTGGAGTTCTGAGTATCTACTGATTAACCCGAAGTATAGAATAGTATTAGTATTTAGTATAACTGTACATGCTGTATAATATGCGTATATGTATTATATAAAATATAATTTATTTAAATAATATTTTATCATCATATAGTTTTTGTAATAATTTTACTACGATATTTTACTTACCTATTATTCACTCTGGCTAAGGTAAATCGATTGCTACTCTCTCTGGCTGCAGTTCAAATCTAAAATATTAAATAACTGTCGCCTTTCGGAACGCAATGCAAGTTCAGCCTGAATATTTAATTAGGGGAAAATATAAGTTATAATTTATTTATACATTTTGTTACAATACGTGATGAGGAAAAAATTTCTTTAATCCTATACTAATATCAATATTAATTAATCGTATCATAATATATTTATCTATATTATGATACGATATCATATTATGTCGATGATAAACTGTAGCAAAATAAAATGTGTAGATAATAATATAAAACATTTTAATGTATTAAGTACCAATATTATAATATTATGTTATTTTCGTAATTTAGCACTGTAATCATTGTTTTTGACATCTATTTAAGTAATCCTTGGAAGTAATGAAATAAAATATATATTTTTAGAGAGTTAAGGTAATTTATTTATAAATGAGGCAGGTCGTAGGTCGTAGGTATTCGGTGACAGGAAATAAATTGAATGAGAAAATAGATTACATTTTGTCTGGTAAGACATTTCGGCAGGACAATAAGGAACTAAGGTTTCACTACGCTGTGTTTAAAGTAAAAGACAATTAAACGAGGTATGCCAAAAGTTACTGATTATCTCGTTAGCCGTTTGTAAATAGAGTATAGAATAGAGAGTCATTAGAGGGGGAGGGCAAGTAGAGAGTTAGTTAATGTAATTTGATTGGAAATAATGAATGGCCTATTCGAGTGTACGAAATATCGTTTATAGCGTTTTTTGGAAGATTCAAATCCAAAAGATACAATATAGAAACAAATACATCTATTTTATTACAGATAGCATTGCAATGCCTCGAAAGAAACACCGACAAAATTAATGCAATATCTTTACTTGATCACCAATAGTATCAACGTTTTTAATCTTAATAAGTTATTATTAATTGCAATCGATTTCTCAAAACTATATGCCTGACACACAATTTTATTCTTAAATACTAATGAAACCGATTTTTATATACTAGCTACTATGTTTATTCTACACGCAATTCGATGTTGATATGCCGGAGTGAACAACGTAACCGATTTGTTATCGACCGCTTGGACAACAGTTAGTCTGACATTAATTCCACAGGAGTGATTTGTTGTCGACCATTGTCTATTATAATTTATAATAGCAATACGCATATATTATATATTTTTAATAATCATACTTTTTTTTTACAATATTTAGTATAATATGTTTAAATGGATGTTTCTAGAAACGAGAATATCATCATAATATCATTTATTTTAAATGATTTATTCACATGTGACTAACATTTATAAGTTAAAAATCATTATTAATTTGATATTGGATACTGTGGTTTTATCTTTTTCGATTAAAGTAGATATTAATATCAAATATAAATAGTATACGCATTATAAAGGTTTAGAGCAGGGGTCGGCAAGTAATTTCTATTGGAATCCTAAAGATTAAAATAATAAATCAATGAGGTTCAGTGAAAAAAATCTTTTTTAAATCTTTATACATAATGAAGTAAGTACAATGTGTTGACAGGGTCTAGAGGTTTGCCTTCCGCGGTCCGGATTCGGACCGCGGTCCGTCAGTTGCCGACCCCTGGTTTAGACATTATAAATTAATTTTGATAATATTATAGTTAAATAATAATAATAAACTGAATGTGTTAAACTTTTTGTTATAAATTACAACACACAGTTAGGTACTTTAAATTTTGATTAAACTGTGTAGCTAACGGTTTAAAAAATATTTTACATAATGTACAAAAAATATACATGTTATTTAATAAGAAGGTATTATATAAACTATACTTAAGTTGGTGTGGTTTTATGTATATAAAATGATTAAAATATTTAATCCAAAAAATATTTTTTAACCTCTACCTAATACAATGGAATTTTTATTTGTAGAAAACTCACCGAGTGGGACAATATTAATTCAGTTTTTACCAAAATGATTTTTTTTTTTGTTGAAAGTTTTAACCTTGACTTAGTGTTATAGACTTAAATCTAAAATAATTATTAGTGAAAATATTACGTAGCTATAAAATAGTTCTTATTAAGCTTTATGTTTATTACTGATAATATTAACAATTTTAATTATTTTCATCCATTTCGTCAAGTTTTTTATAAGCAATACGTTTGTTAAATAATGATATAACACTTGTGGACTTATAATCAGGAATAGATGTATCAGTATTGATCTAGAAATATAAATAAAAAATGATTAGTGCATAATATTTGATTACTATCAAAGATATTTACTTGTACCTTCTCCGTTTTGTTGTTTGAAACTTTACTTAAAAATACTAACAGACAGCAATAAGATATGTTTATGATTCCTACAGTTCTCATTAAACACGGAAATCCAAGAGTTTTCACGACTTGACCACCGAAAATAGGACCTTAAATCATAAATTACAGTACTCGCTCAAGCAAATATGTTTAAGACAGGTACCCGTTTAATTGTAGGTAAGCACATATTAAATGATAATCTTTTAATTGATACTATCATAATAACATTAATATCACATTTTTTCAATATGAATATAGAAGCCTACGTAATACTGCTTAAATAAATTCGGCATTATATATATGTTTTTTTGAAAAATGAAAAATATTATGATAATCAATATTGTATAATTGCGTAAATTGTATAACTTACCGAAAGAATATGCTAGACTAACGGCCGTTTGTTGGAGTGCGTATACCGATCCATAATGCACGTTTGGATGTCTGGTGTCAACTAGATTCGCTAGCAGAGGTACCAAAGCCGAATCTACTATTCCTATACCCAGACCCAAACCAAAATGTGGGCAAACAAGTCCTATTGTTGTTGTAGCAGCCGGAATCTTTTAAAACATGATGTTACGAGATGATAAATATATAATATATAATATCACAGTAAGTTATTAGTGGGAATAACACTGTTTGCTAATTATAAATTATCAAATTTATGACGGTTAACTCACCATAATTGCGGACAAACCAACTAGCAGAGTTGCTAGTACAGCCATTCTCCATTGTCCCATTGTGTATGATAAAGTGCCAAAGAAATTCGTGCCAATTAAATAGCCAAGACTATCCGGAATGAAAACTGTTCCCAGCTGCCATTTCTGAAATAATGACAACTTAATAACAGTATCTTGAGTTTTCAAAGTTCATATTACTTCTGGGTTTATAATTTGTATGAGCCAAATTGGTAAAAATGGTTCCAAAATGGCCATGGCAGATGACGTTAGACAAATAGAAAAAGTGATTAACAGGATATATCCATCTTTTAAAAGATCTTTCCAGTTGCCATTATTAAAGTGAGACTATTGACAACAGAAATATTCAAATAAAAAAACCATATTTACGCGGTATGTTCTTATAAAGAATAATAAATGCCGTTATAAAAAATTAGACATATTTTAAATTAAGTTTTGAATAAAAATATAACACAATAATGCAATTATCTGAACCTAAAATCAATTAATGAATAAAACGGTATATTTATTTATAAACACAATAACTAAATAATAATAACAACAATAAACAATGCATTATCGTTATTATAAACAATGACATTAAACACCTACTTGATGTTCATCATTATATGTTTGTTTTAATTGCAATATCTCATTGAATGAATTTACCTAATGTATAAGACAAAAGAAAAGTTAGATACATTGTTGAAATAAAAATAATTAATTAACAAAATCATACTTATATTAAATTATACATATATTTAGTGTTTAGACCACAATAGATTAACAAAGTTCTCAAATAAGATACTGAGAGAAATAGTAGTAGGTTACGCAGGTAGGAAATAAAGCTGAAAATTAATATATAAGACTATAGAATTGTAGTTATCAAGATAGTGATTAACTAAACTCTGAAACGAAGAAGATTGATCATTTGTTATATCTATATAAGGAATGAAGTAGAAGGCGAGGAAGGAGAAGAAGCTCAAGAATTTGACGAGGAATATAAAATGTTATTTTCAGAGGACACAAAGCTTGGGAACTGCAGTTTAGGGGTTAAACTAGATGATAAATGAGGGAACAAGTAGTTGAGATAATGAGAATGAATGAAAGCTGAATGTTTCTATAGGTAGGCGAGAGAAATACAATATAATGTATTTAACTGTTTAGAAAAAAAAACTTTCATTTAAAAATATATTAAGTGTTAGATAGATAGAAAATGTCATAATAGGATAACCAAATTGCGTGTTTTAACGACATAATGAGTAAATGAAAACGTAATCATTATTATTTATTAATAATACAAAAATGTGGTACCTATTTGAAACTTGAAAGCTGAAATTAACTTTTGTGTAAAATACCGTTTTAATTTAAATAGGCCATCTATACGATATGAATAATATTTGTTTAAATAACAAAATAGTTTTATTGTAATTGTATTCTATTTTTATGTTTGTATCATATTATATTATCATATTTATTAAACATGGTATATATTGAATATTTTTGAAACTAAACATATAGGTATCTAATTTTTATTTTTATACATATTCATAAAAAATAAAATGCATGATTAAGTATTATATATTTATATTAGATATTATTATATATTATTTGAAATATTTACCTTTTGCACGAGATTAAAATTAAAAATATAAAGCTGTAAACCTGAAAAATAAAATATTTGTAAAATGGTCTCTTCTAATTGTACGTGTGTGTAGTATTTATAATTTATTATATTTTAATTGAGTTAAAAAAAAATCAACCTATCTGAGTTGTAACTGTTGTAAGACTTGTATATTATAATATTTTTTTCGAAAAAAGAAATAATCGCTTTATAATCTTAAATCAATTTATTCTAGTAGGTTCACTTTAGTTTTTCACTTTTAAACTGGTTAAATATTTTAAATATTACAGATTTTAGACGATAGTTATTTGAAATTGAATTATTTACATAAACTTACTTAAGTAGATGTACTATTAAATATCGTACATAATATATTATTATAGTAAAATTATATGTAGCATTCGTAAAATTAATTGCAACAATTACTTATAAGCATAAGTATATAAAATAATTTTAGATTTTGACCACCGATGCACGTATCATAATATATTAACTATTATATGAATATGGTTTTTTTATTTAGATTTTAGGTTTGTCACCACGTTATGGAGTAGTAAAAATGCTTCAAAATCGTGGTACTTTTTTAAAAAAAATAATTGAAAGATTAAAAAATGCTTTTTTAGATATGATATACTTTTTTAAATATTTTAACTGCATTTAAGCTAAAAAAAATGTTTTTTTTTTCGATTTAACATCTATATTAATAGAAAATATTTTTTTTAAGTTTAAAGTCTTAAAGCTGGACAATTAAACTAAAGATTTTTCATATACTGTTCTTACGATTATTAAAAAAATCAATTTGGTTATATATGAGTGTTATTTGTGTTCACATTTTGATGAATGTTTTCAAAATCACGAAAATACCATCTAAATTATTTTTCAGTTAAATTCATATATTTTTTTGAATTCTAACAACTATGACTTAAAATGTTATTTAAGATTCATCATAAGTTTTTTTCACTAGTATTTAAAAAGATATTTAGCTTAATACACCAAGAATCATACATTTTTATTTATTTTCAAATATTTTAATTATTTTATTAATATTAATCTTTAAAATCAAATTTAAAATATTATTCAAATTATCATTTTATACACAGAATGATGTTTTAAAAATTTGTAATTTTGTACCTATACATATTGATGTAAATTTATCTAATTTGTCAAAAAGTTATAAAAATGAATATGAGATTCATTACAAAAGTTGTACTTAAAGTCACAATATTTTTTTTTATAAACGTTTTAAGTTTAAATTATAATAAAATTTGATATTTTAACGAAATTAATAATTTTTTCATCTTAATTTCTGCCACTAATTGATTTTTTAAAACGAAAAATGTACTAAATTTTAAATTAATTTTGTATATATAACGAGTTATTGTTAGACAATTTTAGAAACATCTTATTGACAATTTTTGAAATTGTGATAAAGTTATAATTATTATAAAATTCGTTGTTTTTCAGAAATATTAAAATAAATAACATATTATATTATACATAGGAATTTTAATTGCTATTATTATTTTTTTCACAAGTATATTAATATTTCTAAACTTTCAAGTAAAACTTACCTAAATTGAACGTTATTGCGCATATTATTACATTGAATGGTGTCGACTTGTCAACAAAATAATAAAGTATGCCACCAAATGGATAACCAACTAAAACACCTAAGGCTATGCTTCCCATGACTAAACCCATTACTTTACTGCGTCTTAAATCTGACATATGTTTTTGATCAGCAATTAAACACATACCTGAAATATAGTTATATAAATATCCATTATATTTATGTTTACTTAGTAAAAAGGTATACCAGAAACACTGATTAGTGCTGAAGCAGTGCCTTGAAGACTTCTAGCAACTAGTAATGAAATGAAAGTCTCTCCATACGCAAACACTATATTTTGAAAACAAATAGATAAATAATAATATAACTGATCAGTAACTTGATCATAAATGTGTATAATCATAAAAAGAACAAATTTGATATATTAGTATTAAGAATAAACTATATATTTTGTTTTCTTTAAAATAAGATTTCATTTAAAATAAATTGTTTTTAATTCTACCATTTAAAAATATAGTTTTATATATAAACAATAAAGATATGATTTATATTGGTTTTAATTTATAATGTATCATAATATTATAATGCATTTTAATTACAATTTTTTTTTTCTTCATAAAATCGATTCCTCAATTGATTACCTACCTTGTATAAATTAATTTTTGTAAGTATTTAAAATGTAATTTGATTAAAAAGTTAACTATTTATTAATCATGACGAATCAAACAATTATTCTATTATTATTATTATCATTTATTATATTCTCAATTAAATAAAATCAATATTTTGTTATTTTCTGAAGAATTTTAAATTAATAAATTAATTTATTTGAAAATTTAAAATGTTCATGCAGTTTATTGATAATTTAATTTTGATTATAATAGAATAGATGAAATATATTTTTTGTAAAATTAAAATTTATTTATAACCAATAACCATTGTTATTTAATTGTCATATTATTGTGACATCGTAATAAATTATATATTATATAATATGCAATAGCTATAAATGTATTTGTCTTGTTTTAATTATCTTTCAGACATTATGTTGATTTTAAATTATTAAGTCTATATACTATACATATATTATAAATTTGATTAATTTAAATTTTAAAGTTTATTACTTACAAACTGATATTATAATCAAAAGAATTGATCCAATGAATATCGGTAAACAGTATCCGACATATGATGTTAAAATTCCTACTAAAGGATTCATAAACAACTGAACAATAGCTTTTGAAGATAACAAGACGCCTATTGTTTCATTTTCATTTTCCAATGTTTGCAATTTCATTTTGATCAATGAACTAAATATATTTCAAACATTTATGGAGTAAACAATTATTAAATAAGACTTAAACCATATTACCTAGGAAGAAGCGGTTGGTCTATTCTAGTTACATTAGTTACAAGATGCGTTGTATTGGGGATCCATTGTATGTATAGATGTTCAGGAATAATTGGCACTGTAATAAATATTACTTGGATTTAATATGTATAGATTATAGTTATATTAAAATTTTTTTCAAAACCTATATTATAAAATATAATTATATACGAATAGAATTAATAGTGGTGAATATGGGTAAAAATATTTCAACCTTGAATGTTTGTAAACTATTTTCAACAAATTTAGAAAATTGTGAGTTTTTTTATAAATGTATGGTCCATTACAATTATTAATTTTGGTATAAACTAAAATAACATATAAAAAGTTATTTTTGTTAAATACATTTTTTTAATAAAAATGCTTAAAACTTGTTTGAAGATTAATATATACTAAATATCAGTAGTACCTATAGATTAAGTATGTTTATGTTATATATCAACTATGGAGTATAATCTATGTTTTGAAAATAAATTGTTATATCTAATTTAGTTGTGTTCAAACACTTAAGACTGTGTGGTAGAGACTTCTGTTAAATAATACCATAATTATTTAATTTACTTTTATATGTATTTAATTATGGAATTTGAAAACTTATTTTGAAATTACCTAAGTGTTAAAAAGTATTAGCTCATTTAGCTTTAATTGTTATTCCACATTAAAAGCTAAGCTGGTTAAAAATTAAAATTAAATAAATAATTTTTTGATTTATTGTTGTATTACTTTTAATCTTTATCTATGTTTAATATGATTTTTTTTTACTATGAATACTTCCTTAGTTCGAATTACAACATAATATTTTCTTTTACGCTGCTGATATTCAAAACGCACGCATATGCCTAATATATTATAAACATTGTATTTGTAGTATTTTTCATCTATAAATAGTGTTTATTAATATCTAAATAAGAACATAATTTATATTATCTCACCAACTACAGTCAATAGTACATTGTCCAAAAACATTGATAAGTAGACAACAGAGATCACACCCAAATCGCTCTCCATATTTTGTGATAAAATTGACCTGTAGATGATAAATGTTATTATAATAGGTACCTATAGTGTAGATAATGACTTAAAGAATTTAAATTACATAGAAATTTAACACGAAAAAATGTAGTCCAACGCAAAAATAAGTAAAATAGATACTAATATTTTGAATAAGTTAATATATGCAACTGAATTTTGTAAAAAAAAAAACACAACTAAGATATTCTTATATTGGAGCCAAGTGTTGCACGTAGATCGAACATCATGTAAATGTACTTTGTTATGGCTAAGTGTGCTTATTCTGGGGTTACTTGTTTTCAGAGTTGCTGGAAAAAATGATTTCCTGTCCACTGGACAACGCGTTGTCGTGGTAACATTCAATTTTATCATCGCACATGCTATTTAACGTTTCATTTTTTTTATCTTTTGTCAACACCAATGGGTTTTGAATTTAGTACCTAAAAAGGGTAGGTACTTGTATGAAAGTAAAACAATCATATTAAAGTGATATGATATATACGTATCAGTATATATACTTACTGGTTACTGATCTTTGTACTTAATTTTTTTTTTATTATCTCAATGTACAACAGTTCAAAAATTTATAGAATCAATAGTTTTGTTTACGTATTATTATTATTGTCATTGTTTTCAGTAATATAGGTTATTACAATTGAACCATTGTCATTTGTACATTGTTACTATTTATTATTTATGTCTTAGAAAGTGAAAAAAATTAATACTTTAAACATTTGCTTGTAGCTATATTTTTTGGCTTCGTGATATTTTTGTAGTTAAATTAATTTATAAATAAACTAAAGTATTTTAAAATGTCAAGAAGCAATGAATGTTATGATTATTTGTTTAAATATATTGTGGTGGGAGACGTAGGTAAGTACTAAATTATTATATAAATGTCAATACTTAGGTACTTTATACTATAAGCTCTTAATATACTTTAATTTTAAATTGTTACTAAGTGGTGTCAATAGACACCTTCATCAACCGTGTAAAACAAGTTATATTACCTATTTAAATTTTAATTATACCTACTACCTATACGTTAATTATTATTTTTATACTATTTTATTATTTTAAAACAAAAATAAGCACAGCAAAATAAAGTATACAATTTTAAATTTATAATTTTTATTAAAGAAAACAGTTGTATTTATGTGGAGCTTATTTTATATAAATAAACAATTGTATAATGTATTTCAGGTGTGGGGAAGACGTGTATTACTAGACGATTCTTGTATCACGAGTTTGATTCTAAAGAGCTGACTACTATAGGTATACATTTTTATAATAAATATTTTATTGTAATTATTTTACGTTTTACAATATCGAGGTAAATCGTATATGTTATATTGTTGTAATAAAGTTTCATTCCTTTTTTTATTGTACATTATTAAGTTCATGTATATAAAATAATCTTAAACAGTACCTCATTTTATGCGTATACTATAGAGTATAGAATAATAATTATAACAATTTAAAACAAACTAATAAAAAAAAATCAACACAGTTGCTTTATTGTATAGCATATTGCTTATTACATTAGAATAAAAAAATTGCACTCATGTTATTTTGAGATTTTTAGGTTTTTAAATGAAAAACTTGTGAGGAACCGTGTATTAAATTTTCAACTACAAAATAATTTGCAAATATTTAAGATTTTTAACTTTAGATGCTTTTTTTAAAGTATTTTTGAATTTTGTTAAATGTGGTAAGAATATTACTTACGAAGATTATTGTATTACATTTTAAAAGCCTATTTAATTACAAACATTTTTATCATACGTAAATAAAAAGTAAAACTAAAAAAAATATTTTAAATTGAATTATAAACAATTTTAATTTGGTTAAAATTATTGTTTTTTACTTTTTTTTTCCAATATTATTTTGAAAAATATTTATAATTTTTTCTTTCAACTCTCTGAAAGTTCCAACTTAATCCAATTTTCTACCAGAAAACACTCTCGAAGTTCAAGATTGAAGCATTTTTTTACTATAATACGTATAAATAGAACAAAAAAAATCATTGTAATACCAATATAGTCGTCGCTCCGCCCAGAAATGAAAAGACGAAAATACAAGGTAATTTTTTTTTATTGATCTGCATCAGCATTATTCTTGTGATCCGGTTCACATTATTTATGACATATTTTCAGTGTTATAAAAACATCATAAGATCGTATAGGTATATTACTATAATGTCAAATATAATACATTTTGAATTATTTTGTAATTATAAAGAGTTGTTTTTAAATTATTTCTTCAGGAATAGATTATGGACATAAGACGCTGTCACTGTATAACAGGAAAATCAAAATAGCTGTTTGGGATACTGCTGGACAAGAAGCATTTAAGTCCATAGCTAGATCATATTATTCGGGCGCTGCAGCTTGTGTACTAGTTTACAATATAACTAAACGCTATTCGTTTCAGCACGTTAGCGAATGGTTAAGAGAAGCTCGACTTAATTCTGGTTCTAGAATGATGTTTGCGTTAGTGGGCAACAAAATGTAAACAACAAAATTAATTTAATTACTAAACAACTTTAATTAATTTAAGTGAGTTATTTTATATTATTCGTTTGACACAAGACTATCATGGCTCATGACTCAAGGGCAAGATTATATAAGTGATCATTTTGTCTTCTTTGTTTTCTATAGAAATTACAATTAGATAAAAAGAAAATACATTCTAACAAATTATCGTGTTTAATAATTTGAATTTATTATTAATTAATATTTTATTATCACGTTGTATACTATATGCAATGTATACATGTGTATACATGTGTATGTATAATGTATATAAACAATAAAATGGAAAAATATATTCATTATACTTGTGCTTTGGAGCAAAATAACTGATATTATGTTCAGTGTTATAAATTTTATTTTTGGATTAAGTTAGCTTTGGTTTAGAAATGCGATAGTATGCATATCAATACGTATTATATATTTTTATGTTATAGTTATTAATTAATATTCTACAAGTGTTGTAAAATGCTTCGTATGTTTTTATTAATATATCAATAATAATATTAACAATAGATTGTACAGTGATATGCGATCTAGGACAAATGGACGTAGCCGTTTGGACGTCAAATATATATATATATATATAATTCAGTAAATAAAATTAATAAGTCATTTATATTTATCAACACAAGTTAAAAATGAATATAAAATATTTAAATATACATATTTTTATTATATAAAATATATCTAAAACAAATATTTTATTATAATAGGTATGTCGAAAATTAAGATACAATATCAAAAAAAGTTTTTTATATTAATTACATTTATTTTAGTAAGTACGTAAAAATGTATATAAAATATAAAAAAAAAAATATGAACAGTTATTTATATTAATTATATTACTTATTTTATGTAATAATATTAAAAAAATGATCAACAATTTATTTTAATGCAGAGAAATATTTTGAGCGATTCCGCGTAAAAATGTTATTTTAGTTCTAATGTCATACCCTTGAATAATTTTTAGGTTAGATTAATTTAATTTTGATGATGATCTATAATAATATTACTTATTTTCTTTATATATTTTTTTTACGTCCAATTGTCCTCACGTCCAAATAGCCACGTCTAAACGACTACGTCCATTTTCTCTATTCGAGTGATATGGTTTGGGTAAGCCACATGGTATTATATTATTATATTTGATACTTTTAAAGTTATATAAACCTTTACTTGAAAAAAATATATTGGGCTGAATTAATTTAAAATCAAATTTGTTTAAATTGTTTTAGTTACCTCAACTTTTATTTTCTGATCTTTCTTAACACTTATGAAATCTACTCAGAAAAATGAAAACATGTTATAAAACATAGTTATATTTGGAAGAATGTTAAAAATAGCAATTTGATTTCCAATTGATATATATCTATGTATAATATATATATTATATTAGACTACTATGTAGCAGTTACATTAAACTTACATTAAAAAAAAATAATAATAGAAATAAAAATAAATAAAAATAAATATAAGACAACGTAATACCAATAAAATCCATGCTTTGCTCTTGGTTTATTAGTTATTATTTATCACAATTATAAGTAATAACATAATTATTTTATTTTTCTGAAGATAAATATTAAATCTTCACGAATGAAATGAATGCATTGATACAAAAACTTAACAATAACTGCAAATACTATATTTATTTTTTTCAACTTCATAATTAATATAATTTGTTGTTATTTTACAGAGACTTAGAATATGACAGAGAAGTAGAACGAATTGAAGGTGAACACTTTTCTTATAAAAATAGCTTATTATTTTTTGAAACTTCTGCCAAAACAGCAAGTAACGTATCAGACGTTTTTGAGGAGTTAGCAAAAAGTTTATACAAAAAAGTTTTGAGTGGTGAAATTGATGTCAATAGACCGGTAAGATTAATTTGAAATTGCTTTTTATGGTTTATTAAAAATTTAGCTCGAAAATTGCTAATAAATATTATTTATCATATTGTTGTATGTACAAATGTTACGAGTATATGTATTATTTTGCTGCTTAAGTTTAAAAAAAAGATAAAGTTGTCCCGCAGGACGAATGGGTAAAGATTTAAGGGCTTAGAAAATAGATAAATAGTATGTAACTATGGCTAATAATTATCGATGTCGTAAAAATAAATTATATGGTTTCATTAGGTATTAGTAATTTACAACCTTCTAACTTTAAGGCTTCTATGAGATAGGAATGATAAAAACGTGTTTTTCCTACCTACTTAATATGTTTTATACTATTCTTTAAAATACCTAATATCATTTAAGTAATATAAACTTAACCATAAGTTTTATTGCATCAATAAAGATATAATAATTATAAAACACTTTATTTCGAAGTAGTGGAGGTGGGCAGAGAATGGTGTTATTTTTTGATGCTAAGTGTATATTTGCTTTATAATTTACTTTCAACATGTGCTTTAATTTGAATTCAAACACAATTTCGAGCAAGTAATATATTTTAAAAAGTTGTATTTAATACCCTGATAGATTAGAGATTCAATACAAATTGGTCAACTGGGTAATTTTTCGAATTTTCTTGTAGTTTCTATGGACACTGAGAAAAACAACTAATGCAAAATATAAGGTGACAAAAATCAATTTTAAAAACATGTCATTGATTATTTTTGGGTAAACTGAATTCCTTTTTCTAGTTAATTATTAGTTTTCAATTATGTTGAAATTACAAATAATAATAGGTATATCTATATTTCTATACTGCGAGACGTTTTAAATAATTTTTAATTGGACAAGTGTTTTATGCAGATAATAAGTATTAATATTCAAATATTTTGAGTAAAAAAATCACTAATCAGTAACTAGTATTTTAAGGTCAAATATTTCAATGAATATATAATGAAATTAAAAACATATTTTTTTCAATGATTACAGATATCAGGGGTTAAACTTGGTCGCAAACTTAGCAAATCAGAAATAGTGAAAAATCATGCAAGTGATTGTTGTACGTTTACCTAAAAAATAGTATCTACGCAGTATACTAAAACTAGGTAGTGTTTGTCAAATTATATTTTAACATTTGTAACATAATATTATTGATTTTTAATTTTCAATTACTACCCTAATACTTCAACAAACAATATTAATTATTACTTTTTTGTTTCTCATTACCTATTATATCTATAGTTATTTTTATTTACACTTTCATAGCTGTTATTAAATATAGATATTAAATATCACATCAGAAAATAAAAATTGACAATTTATTAACAATATTTCAACTTCAACTACTCTACTAATGGAGAGATATTTTTTTGTTTACCAAACTCGGAAACTCAATTTATATTATGGCTATTGGTTGTAAATCTTTTAATACCGAAAAATAAGTTGTCTTATCATAATTTATTATAATTAAAATAAATAAATTAAATGCTTATATTTTAAATTTGTAATTTTATTTAAAATATATAAAATAACATTACAAAACATTTCGTTATTTATATGTGTTTTATTTATATTTATACTACTTTTTAATTGTATGATTATTAAAGATTTTTTTGATTTGAATATTTGAAGAATAATATGTTTAAATAAGCTTAAAATGTATTAATTATATTTTTTGTAATATGAAAATTTATGATTAGTATGGAGGTATTTTTAATATTTGTTTTATGGTATAAATGTTAATCCATGAAATGTGACTTAAAATTAAAAATATTTATTCAATAAAGCATACTTTAAGTTATTTTTGAGTCAATAAAAGTTTGTATACTTAAAAGTAAAAATATTCAATTAATATCCTTAATTTGCACTAATATAATTATTTCTTAAATTTATTTTAAGTAATAAATTGATGATATTAAAAGTTATAAAATAAAATAAATTTGTATCATTTAAAAATTAAATATTATATGTGTTAACTTTATTATTATTAATTTACAGTGGATTTTCAGAGAAACTGTTAAAATCAACTTGTGTTAATTTAAAAAACTATAATACATAACTATAATAGTTTTAATGTTTTTTTCAAAATGATATGAAAAGTGAATGTTATCGACCTCAATTTATATGAGTGAAGTTAATAAAATTATAGGTTATAAAAAATATTTATGTATGTATCTTTATTATTAGACATGTAAAAAATGCTTACTCATTGCTAGTGTCCGGTATTTGATGTTTTTATATAATATAATTGTTGATATACACACAGAATGAATGAATACACGTTGAAAAATTATTTTCAACTTTAAATGTACATATAAAAAACATCAAAAGTCATATTTTAAAGGAATAAAGGATATTTTAAAGTATTTTGAAAATATTTGTATTGAAAATTATATTTTCTGCTTAATTGTAATGTATCGTAAGTACTTTAAGTATTTGTAATATATATATAATAGATATTTGATCCAAGTTCGTTATGAATTTTAAATTCTATGACATAAAATCAGCCACTTATTGTTACCATTAAGTACCAGTTATCAACTCTAAAATTTAATATTAATAACTAGTAACCTGTTATATAATATTATATTAATAAGTAATAACTAATAAATAGTTATTATCTGTAATTTTATTAAGATTAACATCTTAGTTTTTTTTTTTTTTTGAGATCTAGTTAATTACTTGTTTATTCATTAAAAGTTTGAAACTTTAATCAATTTTATTATTTTCAATCAGTAATTATTAATTTTATATAATTCTAGTTCTAATAATTTAAATGAAATATTTGATTTATTAGAATTCATATTTTATTATTTTTACTAAATATTATGTTTTTAGTTTTAAGCATAAATCCCTGAAAAATAAATAAATAAGAAATAAGAGTATAGTTTTGAGGTACATACTATATTAAATATGCATTAAATAGGGCGTACTCATTTATACATTTATAAATACGTATGTGTAAAACAGGAAAATGTTATTAATGTTGGACGAATGAAAGGTATTGTGAGCATAAAAAGGGTTACGATGTTAATTTTTTGGTTCTGGTAGGTGCTTTTAAATTATAGGTAGAGGTACTAGGTTTAGTTTGTATATGTTATTTTATTTTAGAAGTAACTTTCAAACAGGTACATTTTTTAATGTTATAAAAGGAGAACATGTTTTAAATGATTATATCCTGGGGTTATAATTATATACCTTAGGGCTAGTGTAAAAATATTTTTGACAAATATAGGTATTAAGAAAAAAAAGAAAAAGTTTTTTGTAGCTAAGATATTTGATTATACTGAGTTTTCGCAATTACGTAGCTATTATGAATTTGATTAAATGTGGTATCTTGTTGGTATATAAAGTAATAGTCTCATCATCCTTCGTCAATAAACGAGTTATTATTTTTTATGTGTTATATAATAAAACCTACAGTTATAATTTATTTTGTAGGTCGATTGATAAATCCGTTTTCAGTAAAACTGTCCAAATGTCAGTTAAAGGTTTTACAAGAGTTTCCAAAATTTGAATCGTTAAATATTAAAAATTAATCCAAATTATAAAACTAAAATAAAAGTAATTAAATATATGTGTATTAAGATTTAAGATTATTGCAGATTATATGTATAGAATATTTTTTTTAATCTCTACATATTATTATAAATCACGAATCTACAATATGTATTTCAATGTGTACATATTAATAATCACTAATTCAGTTACAATAATGTTTAAAACATAAACACAAGGGATATAACTATATTATAAGGTATATACAGAAGTTTCTTAAACTCGGAACTCCATATATCACTTTTCCTTTTTGTTGAAACTTGTTATGTTTCGTAATTAGTAAACTACCTACTTAAACAGTATTCGATAATATTAGATATAAAACATATTATTGTTTTATAAGTTGTCTACTGTAAAAAATATGTGTATGTAAGCGTACGCGAGCGGGTGAAGTGAAACTTTTTTTGGAGATTAAATTGACGGTAATAATAATCACGATAATCCAAATTTGAATGCTGATAAACAGAAATTAATTTTTTTTAATTTACCAATGCCATAATAATGTTTGCTTGTTTTCATTTTGTTACCAATAAATTTGTCGTTTTTTGTATCTACCCTCCATAAGAAATTTCACTTCAATAAACACCACATGTATTAAGTTGAAAACATAAGAAGTAATACAAACCAATTATAGTTATGGCTTATGGAGTTGTTTTTTGTTAAAAAAAAACCAGGGAAATATTGTAGGTTTTGAGTGAGTTAAATTTGAATTCAATGACAAGTCATTAGTAAAACACGGATGTGTATGTAATAAAAAAAATAAAATACGTACATTTTTATGTTGTTATTTTTACAAAAATATGAATTATGTAACAAATAGATTTTTTCAACATTAATTTTTGAAATTTATTATATTTATAATTTATATAAAAGTATCACATAAAAACAAATGGACGAACGACACTAGCATAGTTACTAAAGTACCTAATATTATATTGTATAACAAGAATAACACTTCCAAAAAAAGTACCTTCAAACATAAAGTTTGAAGAATTGTAATTAATACAAAAGGCAACTATAGATAAAAATAAAACATTGTTTTAATACTTTGTACCTATCAAAAAAAAAAAAAAATCATTGTAATCGTTTAAATTTTTGTAGACTGAATAGTGAACCTCCTAGTTTGTTATTTACCCTATATATATTAAAGGGTAACATGTATAGAATATCCCACAGGGTTTCAACAATTTTTTTGGTGGTTGAGTAATTTAGTTTCCATACTTTTCATTACTTGAATTAGTTCAAACACCATGGGATGTCTTGTTCACAAGGAAAAAGAGTACGACTTGTACATTTTGTATAATCTATTGTCTTATTACATTTTATGAATTATAGTTGACTATAAGGATTGTCGAATAAACATTTTTTATTATGAGTCATATTCTTATTAAATAATTAATAATAAAATTAAAAATAGTAATTTTTATAAGTAAAATTAAGGTTTATATCTTGATAATTATTAAGTTGAATACAATTAATTTTTGTCACTTTCTGGAATATTTTGTGGTGTATAATTATTGTACTCGATATTGTTATTATTTCAAACGTAATATAATAAAAAACGTACTAAAATCATACCTGAAAGATTTTTAATAATATAATAAAATAAATATTTAAAACTAAATATAACTATTACCTAATACCCGAAACCTATAATTACATAAATATTAATAAATGATTCATACATTTTAATTTAGAAACATATTATACTTCTAATATAATCATTTATACTTTATAGTATTAAAGTATTTAAAAAGAAAATAACTCGAAGATAAACCATATTATGTTTTTACTACTTATTGTTACTCTAAAATTACAAAAGTTGTCTGTTTCGACATTACTTTAATCATTAACATTAACCTTAAAGGTTTATAGTGATATGACGTACATAGTAGTTTATATTTCAAATGTATTGAGTTAATAATATTATACACTATTATCTGCTTTTATTTACAAAAAGTCGTTTAGTTCACAAATAACTACTTTGCCATTTTCACTTAAGAACATAAATCATATGAGTGTGTGTCACGGTTCAATGATCTGGATTAACTTTCGAATAAAACTTAGTTTATACTGCTCCTGCTTTCCCAGACTTCTCAACCCCTTCGGGTAAGGTTGAATCAATTTTGAATTGCTTGGCGAAAATTCCGCCTTATCGTCAACCGCCATTCGTCGTTTGTCATGGTGCCTTTCACACGAAAGACGCCCAATAGGGCTTTTTTTTATAAAAGCGACTTCTGTCTAAAAGCTACACACCAATACAACTACAAAAACTAAACTAAAGTGTGATATTTATGCGGCAAGGTTAGTAGGGCAAAACAATGCATGAATTCAATAGAAAAATGTCAAGAGCTCGGCGTTATTGCGAAGATAATATACGTTTTTCATTATAACGAACTAAATTAATTCTATGGTTATTCAAGATTTTTCTTCAGTTTTTTTGTTTATAAATTAAAATAAACTCAACAGTCTTAATTAATAGTCAGAAATTAAAATCATGCAAAATATGTTGATAATATATTTTAACCTTAAAATGTCTTCTCTGAATTTTTATAGGTTACATATAGAGCCGTATTTAAGTGTAAAAGGAATGAGGGGGTTGGTTCAGGTCTCAAATCTCATGATTTTTACTCAGATTTAGAACTTTGTTCTTAAAAAAATTAATGGAAAAATTGTTTTCAAAGGTTACATTATTAGTTATCAGTTTATTATAAAGTATTTCAAAATGTATGTATTTTAGAATAAAACAAAGAAATTTATTAGAGATACAGTAATGTTAGACTTAATATGTAATAATTAATAAGTAAATTACTGTCGTACCAAACTTATAATAATGAATCTAATTTGGTCGGAAGTTTATTAATTTTGAATCAATAAATAGTAAAAAAAAATAAAATATACTTGTAAATATAAATTTATGTTTAGCTTTGCAATTATTTTTCCCCATATCTTGCAAATTCTAAGGATGACCTGGGTTTTATAACGCATTATAATAAAACCACTGTAAAGATATAAATTGAACCAAACACTTACATTCAGTTTAATATTGATAATCTACAGTTTGGAACTTCAAATTGATATTTAAAGTCTACACGTCAACCGGTTTGATCCAGAGAAACTCGAAAGCCTTTGTCGTCCGTCTACCTTCGGCCAAGACTTATTTGGGATTTCGCAAAATTAAATACGTATATATTTATATGAAAATGATTTGTTATAAATCGAAATTCACATCCAGGATTCCGCCACACTGCACAATATTAAATTATATACACACAGTTGTTGATGCAATGTACGAAGAAAAAGCGTGAAAATATTATGATTGAAATTCGGATGGTGGTAGAAACGAAATAGACGTTGAGAAAAAGATAGTTACGATGACCACGAAAGCTAAAAACCTCACTAGACTTTAAAAATACATATTTCGGTGAAACTCGTTCGCCTACGAATTCTATAGAGATGTTCTATAAATCTATGGTCCTCCGTACACCCGCAACCACGGCTGTAAGCTTGGCCATGGTGACTTCCGTTCGATCATTGTAAATCTGTGTTCACAGCCACATCGTCTGTCGTGTTGTGTGCCTTTTATCGTATTCTGTTTGGCAGTTGCAACCGTGATATGAGTTTCAACCCATGATTTACCAGAGATTTGGGCAGATCATAATTTTTGAATACGACGTAACCGTGAACCCGTTTTAATGATGTAGGTATTTACAGTGAGCCAGTAATCGCGATATTTTTTTGGTTAGCGTTCTAACACACGTACTTATAAGTGTATATCGTAAAAGCTTGGAATCCAAGTAAAACATTGGTAAAATAATTATGTGATTAGCATTATTGAAGCTTCATATTATTGATTTAGTCATAATAATATACGATTATATATTTGAATGATTTTATTTACGTACAGACGTACAGTGTATACTATAGATCTGTAAGTTATAGTAGTACGATATTATCGTAGCCAACAGTGGTATAATTGAATAGGTTGTGAATTTTGCGGGGCAAAAGTAAAAAGTATTCCAAATATATAGACATCTCACTATCTTAGTTTTTAAAGTGTCAGTATGTATAGATAACAGAGATTTAGTATTATTGTATTTTACATGACTAATTCGTAAAAAACATATTGTTTGTAATAAGATAACTTGAAATATGCTTAACAATATGATTACCTATGAAAAAAATACAAATTACTGAATATAATAAATTAAAAGTTGTAAAAATGATAATATTCCTATACGAATGATAGGTTTAAATGGGTCGCTTTTTTCTAACTAGCCAAGAATGTTTTGTTTGTAGTGAACTATTGGAAAAAACCTATTTTATTTGTATATGTATCGTATGGGACAATTATGTAGATACAATTTACAGAATGTATGAAAATCCATCAAATTATATAATATGTGTAATACACTGTGTGTAATAATATGCCAATGTGTATAGCGTATAAATAATAACAACAGTAAAAGCAGTATATTATTATGTTTTAATGGATACAACAATACTCAGCACTATAAGAACGAATTTTACGATACATTTTATTATATTCACGTGCAGCTTGTAAAATATTTTGAGATGATTAAATTATTCATAGGTACATTAGAATATTATTTTATTGAAACAACTAAAGATTTGTTTTTAATGACACATATTTTTAATTAAAAATTTAAGTATAGAATTTTTGATTGACAAAAAAAAGTAATTTTGGATGAAACTGTGAGTTATTAATTAAAAAATATTTTATTTTATAAAATGATTTGCTACAAATGTCTTAAGTTTTCACAGTAAAATAAAAAATATTTTCAATATGACTAAATAATTTTTACGTACAGGAATTTAATATTAATTGAGTAAGAATAGTAGTATTTTTAATAATATATTTAAAAAGCCAGATAAATAAGTCAAATAGTTTTTTTCTTTTTTGAAAGTCTTTACACAAATTACACTCTTTAATATTTTGTTGAGTAGTTAATTGTTTATATCATTAACATAGATATTTTTGACATTTAACGAAGCAAAATATCAATATGGTAAAAACTTAGTTTTTAGAAATATTTTGATATTTTGTTAATAAAAATAAAAAAAAAATTATTTAATTATTTTAATGCCAAGGACATAATAAGGATTTAACATTGATTTATCACGCGTTTTTGTATCTCTTATAAGACTTCAATCATTAATCCTATATTGTGTATTCATATTGCTTCCCAGTGAATTTTATATCGTGTGATTAATAAAAAAATTCAAAGGTTATTGCTTAAATTAAATAATAGTCATTGTCTTTTCATAAAACGTATGGATGTTATAATAATGTGTTACATTTTTTTATATTCTTTATTTATACATTGTTCTTTGTTCTCGGATATTATGTGTACTTAAGTAGTTTATCTGTGATGGCCATATAAATACTTTTTTTGTTATATTAAGTGTATAAAATTTAAAAATTTCTTATTTGAATTTACTTAACTAATTATATTCAAATTATTTTTGTGCGTATTTCGTTATAATAAATATTATTATTATACAACTACTAGCGATGTCTAAATAAACTTAAAATGTTGTTTAAATAGCAATTTATTGAAAACAATGCTTAAACTTAAGAAGGTTCCTATCATATACAAGCATATTTTTATAAAGATAACTATTAATATTTGTGTAAAGAAAAATTTATGCACTGATGTTATTTTTAAATATTTTATCTGAAAATTTCTTTTAATTACATAAGATTTAAGCAATTAAAATATTGTTTGCATTGAAAAAGTTGAGTGTTATAATACAAAGTCTAAATATTTATACAGTTCATAATGCTTAATAGCTACTACTTATGTGTTTGTAATACACAGGAATTTGTAATTTGTTATAAGATATTTGTAAAATTTTTGGTCATATTTGCTCAAAAAATCATATCGATATTAAAATGAAACCTTGAAAATGCAGTCTTAATCGATATTGCAGATAAATAATACACAAATATATATATATATTATAAATACATATCCGAGTAAATTGTTCATACTTTAATTAGGCCGTCTTTATTGTGATTTAAGTAGAATTTATTTTTATGTCATGAAATTGAGATTAACAGTTATTAGTGTATGTTTGGTATTTTGATCATTGTAACCCAATTAAATTTCAACCTTGATAGGTACATATAATAATCATTAAGATTGGCCAATTTCCAATTAGTAGTCAGTTTTATTAATACGATTAAATATAGATATAGTGATGCTAATTTGTTTTATTCAATAAGACTTGTATGACTACTGTGGACTAGTAAGTAGGTATATGAGTATTCTAAGAATATACTTTCCGGTTTTAGTTGGTTAAAAAATATAATACTTGACATAAACCATAATATTATATTGTGTCATAATTAAATTGTGTACATAAATATATTTAAAATGCTAAGCTTAGATGTCAATTAACTAATTAGTTTATTGATTTAGTTAAATCGTTAATATTTTTAAAATTTTTAAATATTTTTGTTTATATTTTTTTTTTTTTTTTTTTTGCTATTGATGTTAGTTATCTATTTAATGACGAACAACGAGAACTCTTTTATTTCAATTCATCTAATTTTGAAATACTTGAAATCCTTAAGTAATAATTAAAAAAAAATAGCATCGGGAAATTTCATTATAGTATTATGATTAATGATTTAGCCTTAATTAAGAATATTGATGATATTGACTTATTATGTAGTTACGCCTTTATTGTTATATCTTCGATACAACTTTTATATTATAAATTAATGGTTGTATATAGTGGCACGTGACACAGAGAACGATAACTAAGGACATATCAGTTTTAATATCGACAAACCATTGGATTAGAGAAACAGTTCTGACTTTTTTTAGTCTACTATAATAGTGATTACGTGACGTTTTTAAAAATAATTTATGAGTTAAGATTTAAAACTTGGTTAAATACAAGAAGGAAAATTAGAATTATTATTGGATAAAATTATTAGATAATCCTATCTCCTGTCTCGTAGACAATAATTAATCATAAACATAAAAAAATAATAATAGCGATATTACTTTTGTACGTATTTTGATTATAATCAGAAATACCATTGATATTATGTAAATTTAATTTTCTGGATTATTGTAATAGCTTAAATTATATTAATTGTGTGTCATATAAGGTTATCGTAATATAAATACAATTTTCATTATAATGAAGGAAGTAGGTATATGACTTTCTATAATTATTTGAGTACACCGAGCAGGTGCAGTATTCTTAACTACAATTCTACAAACGATTCCATTTATCAACTGTGACTATAGGGTCACCTAAATAATGCTTAGTAGATTTTGTATAACTATAGTCTGTGTGTAGAATAAATTACTTTCTAGTGAAATAAATAAAACTTTTGACATTTAGCATATATATATATATATATATATCAACGTGAATGTTTAAACGTATAATGTAGCTAACATAAATAATATTCTAGAATAATTTAATACAATTTCGATGCTTTTATACTAAATATAGTTCTTACAAAACATTATTAAAAAAAAAAAAAAAAAATATATATTTTTAATACTATTGATACATTTTTGGTAATGTTATAGTTTATACGATTGTTTTTATTGTCAGGTTCATATTAAACTATAGAATGTTATATTAATTTATTTATACATTAATATATTATTAAAGTTATGTCTTACGAGTATGTATATAAATAATAATTATTATAAAAATAAAATTTATTTTTTATCCAAGTGTTAACATTAATTTTTATTTAAAATAAATTTGAATAAATTAATAAAAGTGGATAATTAATAAAATAGTCGTTAATTTAAATAAAAACTATCCTATAATATAATTTACTTTTATTAAAAAATTAAGTTTAACATATTTGTGATAATTATTGATTTTTTTTCTATCAATAAATAATAACAAAAAATGTGGGCTGTGTACGAGTTGATTCCCGGGTACCTGTTTACCTACACCGATACCGCTGAGTTGATTCCCGGGTCATTATATATTTTTTTCAATATTTAGTCAAATATTCAGCCTATTAACATAATTAAAGAAACACCACGAGGAGGTTTGCAGCCAAATTTTTCAAAAATGTTGTTTTTTTAGTTTTTTCATATTTTGAATATCATTCAATTTTTTTTTATCAATTATTTATTGTATTATATTATAATTTATTAAATAATTATTAGTAAAAAAAATTAGTACATAAGTAAAATTGTAAAACACATTGTTTTTAAAAACTGGTATCTAGTTATGAGACAACCAGTATACCGTTACATCATTTCTTTCAAAAAACTTTTTTTTCTTGGTTTTTCATGGATTTTAAGTCCCATTGCTCCTGCATTTATAATATATGTTTTCGACTGCACTTCTAATAGCTCAATCTATGTGAATCATGGATATTTTATTTACTTGATAGGTAAATTATATGTAATAGTTAAAATTACAACAAAATGTATGTAAGTAGTTATAATTACTAATTAATATGGACTATACACAAAAAAAGTAATCATAAAAATTAAAAATAAATTAAAAAATACGTTATATAATTTCTAAACCCATTATTTTTATTTAAAACTAGAATCTTAAATAATGGAAAAATTCTTATAATGTTATTATCAAAGATATTTTTATACTATTTTTACTTTTATGAAATATTATTAATATTCAATATTCAATTTAAAAAGTTGGATGAAGATTTGAAAACATACACCAAAATACGAATTGATAAGATTTTTTTTGATTTTTAAATTTATTAAAATACTACTAGTTTGTTATCTAGTTGGTAGTTTTATATTATGATTTATTTTTTTTGGATTATTAATTGTGTAACTTATGAGGAATACAATTTCTAAATATATATAACCTTTTGTTAATTTCTTTTTAGTTTTACATAATTATTGGCTTAACATTAAGATGTGCCAAGTACTAACATATTATTATACTTGTTGATTAATATCATATTTTATAAATTATGAAATGTCAAGTTCACATAAGGTTTAAGCAAAATTCGACATATTGTAACTATTTATTTAATGTTATCCTTTTTAATAATAAATTGCATCCATTCATTAAATTTAATCTGAGAATCGTTTATAACGAATGCAAATCATTAAAATAGGTATCGTGTTGTGTTAATTTGAACAATTATTACAAATTCGTTCGGTAGACATCTTAAACAATGGTAGGAATTCTGAGTATGTACTAATTGTAAGTCTAATAACTATTTGCTTTTCGTTTACAATGAATTAAAGTATTAGTATTAGTTAGTGTATTTTTGAATTATTTTAATCTTACGTTTAACAATATATATATATATATATATATATGTATTATAATAATAATGGCAAAAAAAAATAAATAGACGACGTGGTTGGGAAAATTCTTAATGGATTCTCATTAGTTTCATAACTTAAAAAAGTTTCAAGTTGGTTGTCTAAAAACAACACAAATTGATAAAAGGGTTTTGGAAGGGTAAAAAATAAATTTTTAATTTAAGTGATTAATATTTGTCTTGTCTCTAGGGGGTTTTGAAGTGTTTTAAATAAAAATTTAAAAGTTGTACCAATATTTTCTAATAGCACGAATAATAAATCATATTAGTACAACATTTGCATTAACATGAAGAAGGTAAAAATTCATTTTTTTTTTAATCATTAAGTATAAATTTAAAAATAACACATAACTCTGACTTTATGGTAGGTTATGACTTAAATTACCATTAATTATTGTTATCTACAGGCAGGTTTAAAGGGATGCATTTTTGAGTTTAATTTTTTGTTCATTTTAAAATCCCATAATACCGATAAACAATACCTACAAAATGTAATGTTATACTTTATTCTAAATTAAATATAAAAGGTTCTTCATAAGTCTTCTTACAGAAACCTAAAAATATCGAAAATAAATATTTACAATTTATTTGTATATTATATTATAAACCGTTACAAATGAAGTAAAATATGTGGTTTATTTTCGGTAAAAATTAGATAAACTTAGCATATTATTAATAAGAAAAATAAAATGTTAATAGCAATATATAAATAATATAAACAATAAAATATCCTTAGAAATATATTTTGTAGACTGGTAGAACTCAGAGACTTATCGAAAACCAAAAGCATCCCTGGCAATAAGTTACATTTTCATCCTAAATTATTTTATCAACTTTTCTTTCTTTTTTTACTTTTCTTACTTCAATAACTTCATAATCATCAGTTATATCGTCAAATTATAGTTTACCAGTCAAATTATTTTTTATGGATGAAATTGATATACTTGTTAAATTATTTTGGCCCACTGTGGTCAGTAGATAGTTTTAAATAATTTTTAACTTAGTAAAACTTTTTTCATATGGAGCTGTGGTTAGTGATGTAGTCAAAAATATTGTAAGCGCTATTGTTATATTTGGATAGATATCTTGAAAAGTATAAATATTTGAAAATTTTAACATATTTAATTGTGTTATTTAACCGAAATTAAATCATCAATGCTTTACTTTTAGTTCCAAAAATAATTCTGGACTATCTATGTCACTACTATAACTGTATGTCAAATTATTGACCCAGCATTTTTAGTCATCTGAAGGCGAAACTTTAGAAGAGTTTCCAGTTAAAAATTTAAGTTTGATGCAATTTCTAATATTCTTTAAAATCTTTAATATAATTACCTATAACAAAAAATGAGTCTATAAATCGATTGAAAACACTGTACTCTAGATTATTTAATATTTTCTTCTGCAACTAAACCCGGTAACTTAATTGACAGTTTCCAAAGTCTTTGGTGGAATTTCACTGCTTTACAAATTCCGATAAAATGTTTAGTCATTCTATTTTATATTTTTCTTCATTGAATGAATTATTAAAGCCGGGTTTTCATTATTTCTTCGATAGATGTGATCAAATCGTTTATTTATTTATTTTTTTTATGTCAATATTTAAACTTTTTGGCTGTAGTAAAATAACGTAATCAATTTAACGTGTATGCTATTCTATGGAACATAGATTATGTTAGAATATAAATTAAAATTTTTTTTTATTAATTACATTTTTAGCGTTTTTTCTCGTGTCAAAGTTGTTATAATATTTTTATTTTTTTCATTTGTTGTTTTTAATAACTTTAAAGTCCTTCTAAATTATTTTAAGTGTACTGATTATTTTTTCTTTTGTAGGAGTGTTTGTAAATGTATAACTTTATTATCATAAATAAATAATAATCACATAATTACCCAGTTTTTTTAAATTCAATTCTCATGATATTTTTTTTTTATTTTATTATGTTATAGGACTAATGTAGGTATAGGTTTTTATTTTTAATTTTATACTAACAAATATTTTGTGCCTAAATAATATACTTATCTGTGTTGGTATCAACTTAAATCTATATTCTTTAAAATACTTATTTTTAATTCTTTATTCTTTTAATTCTTTCTAATTTTCTCAAAAAGGTTATATTTTGTAATATTTGGCTTTGTGACATCGCAGAATATCGACCATCTCAGTTCAAATACGTTTTTCGTTTACCAGGATAGCATTGAATTTAAATTTAGTACATCTATTATAGTAACTTACTAAATGATGAGAAATTCTTGATACTTTACTATATAACAGAGAGATTTCCATGGTTTTTTCTTTTTGTTAATTGATGGTACATAAGTGTATTTGATTTAAACTTTACTCTTTTAGTAATACGAAAATATAATTAAAACTTTTTTGGTATGTTTTGAACAATTACGTTTTTTAATTGGATTAATTAAAAGGACAATGTAATTTATTATTCTTAAAATGTCTTGAATAATTTAAATTTATTTTTACTAAATGCATTAAGATTGAGGTATATTATTAACAATTATTAAATAATTTAATATTAAGATGTCATTTTAAAACATATTTCCACCTCAAATATTTTTTCAAGCACTATGATTTTTCTATTTTGGAGCACTAAAAATCGTATACAATTTTTAAAATAATAAAATATTGATAAACATTAATTTATTTAGTATGAAGTAATATTTTATTGATGTAATGTGAATTACAGAGTCATAACGTCCTATTTCCAACAAATAGTACGTTTTGGTGTATTTACCTAATCGATATAGTTCATTTTATATCTTATATTTCTATATTATACCATAACGTAGTTTTTCTAGAAATTGTTGATTTTGAACTTTAATATTAAGTTATATTTAAGATTCTGAGCCGAGCGATTAATGTATTGATTTAATATGTTTATTTTTATTGATATATTTATTTTTATGTGTTGCTATTACCTTTTAGAGCAGTAAAATTCAATTTTCAACTTAGAGGGTAGTTTCTAGTAACTTCAGTTACAGTACTTTCAGCACTTGTTGAAATACAGAGGAAAAATGAGGATTTAAATGCAAAATTAGTTTTCAACAAAATCGATTAAATTTAAATTAAGTTTGAAAAATTAATGTAAGGTTCCTCATTAGTAATTTACACTGTAATCAAAAAAATCCATATAGTATTTTGCAAACTTGATTTTTTATAGACATTTGAAGTTAAAATTTGATGTTTAAATGAAGAATAACGGCTGTATAGTTATTTTTTTATATTAATTCAAAAATATTTTCCTTAGAGATTTGAAACTTTTACGTATAATATATATATATATATATTTTATTTAAAAAGATTTTATTTATAGTCTATTTACAATGTATACGAGTAGTAAGTTTGATGACTTATAGTATTATGAAGCATTAGGATTTATGGATAGGTACTTAGGAGTACCATCCGATAATCATTATATTTTAAATACATTAAGGCATTTCCAAAAAAATTAGATTAATCTTATAGTATTGCGTATATTTTATAGTATTAACTGTATAACTATAAATAGTAATATAAATTGCAATATATTTATATGATAATAGGTTGACGGACAGAACTGTTGTTCGTTTGGAATGACTGTTAAATTGAATTAAAATTCAACATATCCAATATAGTGATTTATTCAATGACATCGTATTCGAATTTTACTGTATAACAGAACGGTTAGCTACTTCCCCCTTTTTATAAATATAACCCATGTATGCTTGTATGTATAATTATAATACTTTTGAAATAGTACCTTTTTAAATGTTACCCATTTTGTTGTCTGTGTATAGCTTAAAATTTAAAATTTTGTAATCGGATTACATAGAGTAATCTAAGTAAATTATATGTTATTCAAAACTTTTAGTATATGATTATATTTATAATAATAAACGATTTTTTTTTTTTTTTACAAAACTTTAAACGGTATTTATATTTTGCAATAACTAATAACCAGGGCTCGAAAGTTCTAGGAAATGCATATTTTTCTTGGTTCATCCTAGAACAACCAAAGTAAGTTACAAATATGTTTCACACTTCTCTGATGTCATACATGAAATTTTATTTTGCTATTTTTTTGCATATTTACGGTTTTTACTGATATTTTGTTAATTTAAGGTTTTTAGTGCTATTTTTGGGTATATTTTCACATAAATACATATTATAGGATAATTATAGGAGTTATAAATGCTGTTTATGGGCATATTTTTAAAAACTAAATTTAGTTAACCTACCAAACAGCCGCCTACGAATATGTGAACAAAAACAAATTTTTTCATTTTAAGATGGTAATCATCCGAAACAAACGGCTTTAGACCGTTGTTATCGTCGATTAAATCGAACAAATCCGTTCGTTTCCGATAACGATAATTTAACCCTTAACCTGTTGATACCTACCATCATATTCTGTGAAAAAAATTAAAAATCTGTAAAATTAAGTTTATCTTAAATTTCATGTTGAAAATTTTATTTTGCATATTTTCCAATTTTTAGTGCTATTTATAAGTGCTGATATTAATGTTTTTATGTGCATATTTAAGCGCTAATAGTTAATTTTTTTAGTGCTATAACTTCCGAGCCCTGCTAATAACTAATTAGGTGGTTAAATAATATCGACGCAGGTACAACTATAATATATCAAAAGTATATTTTAAAAATAAAAATAGAAAATTAAAAGAAAAGCTCGTACGCCAGTATCCTATTAATTTTAGTCAAAACCTTATAACATATTATACATTATGTGGGATTATTATACCAAATAGATTAAGTACCTAGTTACTTTTACAATTATTGTGTACTATAATTAAATTCCCGTTAAACTTTATTATACGTATAATTTATCGAAATAATGAATACAAAAATCGATCTAAATGCGTCAAGGGAGTAGGGACTGACGTAATTTTAAAGGTATTGTGCCCGTAACGAAAGGGTCAACAGACTATACAACTGCATCAGAATTGAAAACCCCACGCGACCGAGTGAGCGGTGACGGAGGAGGCGGCGGAAGCGGCGGCAATGGATTAATTTCGAACGGTTATTTTCGATATTTTGAAAATAAATAGACGAAAACTTGACGAATGTAAACCGGTAATAACCTACTCATCCTTTTCGCTCCGCACCGGCAACAATACGTTCATTTTCAAGTTTACTCACTCCACACCTGCACGGCGTTTACCCAGCAGCATCTCTTAAACAAATAACTCGACGTCGGTCGGGCCGAGCGGAGGCGTCGAGCAATTAATTTTGAAATTATAAATTTCATCCGCTCCGGGACTAACGCACTCGACCGTCAAAGTCCTCGTTCTCCGTGGTTACTGTGCGTGGGACGGGGTGCGGGATAACGCACGGTGCGCCGGCTAAACTCCGTGCGAAAAGAGGGTAAACGAAAAAAAAAAAATGCGCTTACACCCGCTCAAAAAATATAAAAATAAAGCTTTTGTCGCTTGTCCCACGCGAACAGTCGACCGGGACGCCGGCGTGGGTCGGGGGTTGCGCGGAACGAGCGAGCGGTTTGGTGTAGGGGATGGGAGGAGGAGGGGGGAGCGACGTGACAGTTGCAGTGTTTGAGAGTTGGACTAGGGGACTAGGGGATGGGAAAAATTATCCCTGGACGAGGATGCGCGCGCAGCGCTCGTGTCACCCGTGGCAACGGGAGGATCACCGCCACCGCAGCCGCAGCTTGAGGACGAGGCCCAACGGAGTGGCCGGGCGCGTGGTTAGCGTGGCGATGAGCGCGAGCGAGAAACGGCCCGCGCGGGGGCGGGTGGCGGTAACTGACGTGTCGCGCGCGCCGCGTCTTTCCGACGGTCTCTCTCGCGCGCGCTGGCCGCCGTCCGCCCGCTCCCCCTCCGCCCCACCGACCGACACCGGTCTGGCGATCACTCTCTCTCGTGCCGCCGCTTCACTGCAAACGCACCGACACGCTCGCGCGCGCGCACACTGCCGCCGACGACGACTGGCGCGCGCGGCAAACGCAATGATCCCAGCGCCGAGCTGTGCAGTACACACAGCGTAACGGTCGCGGCCAGGCGCCCACTTCACGTTTCGATCGCGCGCGCCACACGCACACGAGACACCGTCGAACACGAACTTTCGCGCGCGATCGACACGATATTAATTTTACCATTACCGTCGTGTCGATATCACAACAACAACAACAACAATAATAATAATAATAATAATAACAGCAACAACAACAACAACAACAATACGACAATAATTACCCGTTAGTATTAATTGGCGCCCACGTCGACCATCCCTACCCGCCGCTCAGTTCGCCGGCGATTTCGGCGAGGCGGAAACGGTATATACCGTCGGTGCCGGTGACGACCACGGCGACTACACGGCACCGTCAAACGATACGATAGAATATCATTCATAATCGTCGAAATCGCCTTTTGCCGGGCCGGTCGCTGTGGGGCAAACGCAACACAACCGGTCCAGCACGCGGCAATGTGTGACGCGACATCGCAGCAGGTACACGTGCGCCGGTGCGCGCGTGTTTCTCCGGGTCTGCGCGCCTGCACGACGTCCGTTTTCTAAAACCGTTCCATATAAGTACGACAACATAACATTATCATTATTACTACGTCGTTGCACGTGCGATTGTAATCGTCTCCGTAGAGTAGTGTTGTAATAATAGTTAAGTATTATTCGCTGTCCGCGCGCAGTTGCGGTGTTATATTGTTTTGTTTCCGCGATACCTTAACGGCGATTAAGTGGAAAAAGTCTTCGCAGTCACCGCGCATCGCCGTCATGCGGCGCGGGCCGTCCAATCACGTCCACCGCCGTCCACGCGCCGGTCGTGGCGCCGCCGCCGGCGCTACCGGCGTCCGTCGTTACGCCGGCCACAACCACGACGGTCGTTGTCCGTCCGTCACTGCAGTAATCGCACCATCACCACCACGTGTCGCCTGCCGATTGCAGTCGTCCCGCGCCTATTAGACGCTCACAAGTAGGAATCTTATTATGTTTTACGTAGCATTTTTATTTTTGTTTATATTACGATGTATGTCTAAAAACGCCGTCGACTCGAAAAAGCATCCATTTTTAAGCAGGACAAACAAAAAATAAAAATAAAATAAAACAATCACAGATTTTAAACACATTTGAAGCTATATTATCGGGTTTTATTTTGAAAAAAATTATGTCGGAATTCTATATTTGTGAAAATATTGTATGAAATGCCAATGTTTTGTCACGTTCATGTTTTCGCAAGCTTAAGTAGGAGATTTTTTAATGTTACACAGGTCGCTTTTTTTAATGATAATTTGTATCATATTATAATTGTTTATCATATTATTGAAGGAATTTCATGAATTAATATAGTAGATAACATCAGGTTTTATTTTTCAGTTCGATAGATATATTAGATAAGTGATAGAAGATAAAGGAGATATTATCAAATTATAGCTTATTTTTTTTGGATCCGGCTATTTCAAAACCTCAAAACAGTAAACTTGGTACAGACGGTTTTTTCTATGTCAACAATTTTGTCGTGATTGCGAAGTTGGGAAAATTTGTGGGAGAGGAGGGGGGGGTTAACGGATTAGCTATCTTATGCAGGTACGTCTCGGTACGTTTTCTTCTGTCACGAGGGACTACTAATATCGGTGTAGGGCTACCTTGCACAGTTACAGCTTGACGGCGTCGTAGAGTACGTGACATGTTTTTTTAATACTCCAAATGCATGTATAAGTTGAACTCATATCAGTTGCATCCCTATTACAGTAACATTATGCACAGCGATATAAATTATATATAAACTAAAAACATGACAAATTCTTTGACACTAGAGTCGTTGAGAATAATATTATAATATATACACCGTAAATAAGTGGTTGTTTTTATAGCTATCTTATATTTAAACGTTATAATGTATTGTAATATATGTAGGTACATTGCCAATTTACCATAGGAGTATAGTAAAGTGAATGAATAATAAATCGATTTATCATATATGGGTCTTAATAATATTAATAAAAAAAAAAATATTCTAAAATTTTTTCAAATTTAAATAATTTATCGCATTTTTATTAAAATTTAATGATAAAAAAATCGGTGTTTAGTTGTAATGTATACATTGATTAATGATTCATATGTTTCATAGTTGAGTCAATATTTAAAATTAGTTATAGTATAATATGTAATATACATTATACATATTAAATTACTTATTTGAACTGTGTTTGATATAAAAAAAATAGTAACTTAAAAAAATTGTATAATGCTTTGCTATTCTTTTATTATGATATTTCTATATGGTATATTAAGTATTATATATTTTAATAAAATAATAAAAAAATGTAATAAATAAAAAAAAATTATAATATATTACATGATTACTACAAATAAAATGTGCAACGCATTAGAAATCTTTATTAATAAAACGTGTGTAAATAACAATATTATTCTATAGATACATGTTATCTTTATGAATGATTATCACCTAGGTCAATGTGTATTATTTTATTGTTTATATAATAGAAAAATAAGAAGTATGTAGTATAAGTGCCTTTATATTTTTATAATAACTAATAATAAATTTAATATGATTTAAATTATATTAATTTTTCATTAATTATTATTTTAATCAAACAGCATATTAATATTGTGTAACTTATTACTTATTAGGCATAATTTGTGATATCAATTTAAATTTTACTGTTATTAAATTATATGTAATTTTACAAATATATACTATTTATATACTAAATTAGAAATTGGGGTACATCTCCATCAATCAAGATTGTTATTGTTACACTTACATATATGTCTGATTTTATATAAAACATATAAATAAAAAAATAATATATTAAAGTCATTAAAAACTATAAAATTGTATCACGAAAAAAAGATTAAAAATAAGTTATAAGAAATGGGCGGGTTACTGACATAGATTCTTACATTGTTGTCAATTTTTCACGGATGTCTTAATAGCTACTGAGAAATTTAAGAAATTAAATTTCGGAGTTTTATCTATATTCAATTTTTAGTCTTTAAGGGATTTGCTTGGAAATTTTCGAGCAATTTTTCATCTCCTCAAAGGAATCTAATCGGATAATAATAATAAAAAAAATTGTTAATATAAATTATAAACCAAAATTATTAAATAAATTTATGATTATAAATACATTTAAACAATTTCCGTGATTAAAATATACTTATATATTTATATTATATTGTTTTGTAATCCGAAACAGGTAGCTTATATGTATATATGATTTAAGTTGACTGCTGGTATATTGAACATATTATGTGTAATGTGTTCAAATATCACAATATGTCTATGGATAATATGGCGCTTTATCTCAAATATTATTTTTAACGAAACGTCTTAGTTTTATGCATAGTTTCTTTACTATTTTACTTACTGCCAATAATTGCTGTTATGCGGGGCCGTGTCAAATTATACTGTTTATCTTCATGTGTATCGTCTTCTTGGTTTTTTTAAAGTCCAAGCCTTGTTTTGTGTGAATAGGGACACTACCATTAATCTCTCTTTAACACCATTGTCTTCATATGGAGATGATACTCGTTCACTTGATACTATTCTAATATATTTTTTTATGTATGTCTTTTTTGATATTCCTCTTTCTTCGGGTTTATTGATTCATCCTTTCGTTATATTGGCTATAAAGAGGTTATATCTTGTTAAATGGTCCATGAGTTGTTCGTTTTTTGATCTAATGATATTCTTTTCTAAAATTTGGAGAATTTCTGCATTGCTCAACCGTTCAATCCAAATAATTCAAAATAGTCTTCTCTACGTCCATATTTCCATTATTAAAATGTTTTAATTTTACTAGTTAGTTATTATAGTTTACTTTAATAGTATAGTTTAATTTGGTTGGAGATGTGCTATTAGTTTAATTTTTTACATTCATCTCAGTCAACATATTTTTTTTAAACAATTCTTTACAGACAATAGAGTTCTTTATTGTGCGTTAAACTTGGAGTTCCAAAAACAAAAATAAAAATGTTATATGAAATTCAAATTTAAAATAAAACAAATTGGATTAGTTTAATTTATGAAAAAAAAAAATAGTTTCTATAATTTATTTTACTATAATTTTTTATGAGATTCAGATGAGACATAAAAGTATTTGCATTTTTTTATATTTTTTCGCAATTATTTGCCATCAAATATTTATTTTAATTTAAACAAAATGTGTATAGTATTCTGTCTAAATAATATTTTGGAATTAAAATCCAAAACTTAATAAAGGTTATTGATAATTAGCTATAATGTTAGAATAGGTATCTATCTAACTAATATGAAAAATTAATTCCTCTGCCTATAGTTTTCATAAGTTTGTTGAACATTTACTTTATAGCTCTACTTAACGGTTTGACGTACTCATATCATTGAAACGACGTTAATAGTTAAGTTCCTAAAATATTTTAACTAGAATTTGATGTTTCCGTGATTGAAAAAATTTGGATTCATTAAAGTATTTTATAAATAAAAATATCCAAAATAAAAATAACTCCTTTTAGTGAATTTTTTGAAATTAAAATGCATTTTAATGGGTTTTTTAGTGCATTGAGTTCACAGTTCTATTAATAAAATAATTTTACTTTATTATAATTGCAATTTTTTTCTCGATATATCATTTTTTGATAATTAATTATGATGGAAAATTTATATTTCATTACTAAAAACCTAACTTTAAAATGTTACACTTATTTTTGTTATTTAATTTTTTTAACTAAATATTTGTACAAACCATTAATTATTGGTGTGCTTGGAAAATATAAATAAAAACCAAACTAAATTAATTAAATGTTGAAAAAATATAACCACAGTAAATACTAAATAGTTATAAAAAATGTACAACATTTATAATAAAATGTCGGATTGATATTTGAAGAGATGAATGGTATTAATATTTTTGAAGTGGGTGTATTGTCAAGTATGTCATAATGGTATGCTTAAAAAGTACAGATTAAGTAAGGAGTAAGTGAAGAGTGAAAATGGACAGAGAGGTGATGACAAAAGTCATAGATAAATATAAAATATAATATTTTTATTGTGGTGGATATAATTCAATTTACATCATTTTTAATCATAATATTTTTTATTTGTATAGGGAAAAAATTGAATACTAGTTATAAGTAGATCGGGACTGATATAATATTATTAACATTCTAATAAATACTAAATAAATTAATATTTTGAAAAATTTTTAAAATTATTTAATACTTACATTAATTTCTTTGTATTAAATTGCATATTATAATATAAATTAATTATATTAATAATATATTAATATATATTTTTATTTATATTATTTTTATATTATATTATATTTTTTTATTATTAATTTTTTCTTTATGTATGTATCTAAACTAAAAAAATGTATTTAAAAAAAAAATAATTTAAACAATGCACATGGTTTTTTTTCTAAATAACTCTTTTATGTTGAGTTAGTTTTTTTTAATTTAAATTTTTATTATGTTTTCAATTTAATATATATTTTAGTATAATTTCTGATTTCAGTAAATTTACTATAATTTTCAATGAAAAAATACAATCCCAATAACAGCAATTTGCAAAAGTGAAAAGACTGAGTTATCACTATACATATTTTATACATATTATTACATAAAACTATAATATACGTGAATAATTAATTCAGTTTCAAGTTTGTTATCCATAATAAAAGCCTACAATACAATAACTTTTTTATGGTTTTTAAACCTAAATCCTACCTATTTGGTAGGTAATTAAATTAAAAAAAAAATTTAATACAATAGTCTATATTATTTTTATAAACTCAATCTTCAATTCAAAACATGAAATATAATTTAATAGAGAAAAAATAAAAATAATAATGAAAGTCGAAATTCTAGCTTAACTACAAAATCAGAAATATAATTAATTTAGATAGTTTTCGTTTGTATGTGTTGATCAGAAGTTTAATAATTATTATGCATCGATTATTAATGTTAGACAAATCTCATTATCGATTATATAAAGTGATTTACCATTTTACCAGGCATGTTCATCCATATTTTTCGTTTCAATAATACATTCATTCATTTTCAGATTTATGGAAATGTTAAGTATACTTAACAACTATATTTTAAACCATTTAAGAGGTGTCTAGTTCTAATACAAACTTTTTTTTTAACTAGAATTTCTAATTCTACTGTAATTTTTAAGTAGAAAATGTTTTTTTAATTTTGATGTGTATACGTTAAAATTTAAAATTTATAACAATCAACTTTATGTATTAAAGATTTTATTTCTTTGAAAATGATTGGCTTAATGATAGCTAGGGTTATTTAAAAATTATAGTAATTAACATTAATAAATTATAGAAGTGTTTTATAACTTATATAAAATTGTCTAATGTATGAGTATATAAATACTAGATACAATATTGTATTTATTTTATAATTGATTTAAATCTATTATTAAAGATTATTATCCTTAGTACGTAAATTTGAATTACTCCGTATTTTGATTTAGATACATTATTTTTTTTTCGAAAATTCGTCTGATTAATCATTTATAGAAAAAAGAGCAGTTTTAATTTTTTAATATGCTTACATCAATACATGGAACTCTTAGACGGTATCAATATTTTAAGTATTTGGAAATATAGTTTTTATGTAGGTATAAAAAAATTATTCATAAATTTAAAATTTGAATAAATAGATTATTCTTGGATAAAATGGAGGGAGCAAGAATGCTTGGTGAATTAGTTTGTGTTTACATTTTTCCATAATTTATAATGTTTTGTTTTTTTTGAATTAATATAGAGTGGAATAAGTAATAAATAAAAATTGACTAGGTAGCCATTAGGTTTTTTTTAAGTGGAAGTGTTTACTGAAATTTTTGTATACTTAGAATTGTGTAACATTTTCAATTATAATATGTAGTTGATTTGCGTTAAAAAGATTGAATCCTATTGAAGGTTAGCCTTCTAGGTTTACCTATGAATTATGAAAAATCTTTAATAACGGAAAACGTTGAACGAAAATAATATGAATTCTGGCATTTTAATTAAATAAATCGATTCTGTCTGCAATTGTTTATGTTCAAACTAAGTTACGGTAGCTATTCAACTAAGCTCTGAACACAAATAAGTATATAGACATATATTACTATAATGCTGTTATACATAAAAATGCACATAATTTTCGTTTTAAATTTTTTTTTTTATTTATATGTCGGTGTATCATACAATTTTTTTACCACTGACTTTTAAAAATTATACCAAGAAATCATCTTAAAACTTCCTTTTGTTTGTTACTGTAGCAGTGCTGTCTATTCAACATTATATATAATTTAGTTAGTTTTATATAAATGAAAGGTTTTTGATGAAAAATGTTAAATACGATAAATACATTATTAAGGCAAGTAAGACAACATGGTTATACTATAATAATGCATATAGCGTACCTATACGAAACAATTTCAATTTTCCTCTTTGGTTAATTGGATGTACACGTGGACGAGTATGGCTTTAATTAATGCTCTTGAAAAACTAACAAGTTCAATATTCTTACCCATTATATCCTGACCGTTCTTCTAAAACAAGCACACAAATCGATATCTTGTGTACAGTCCAATTAGTAGCGTACTGGTCAACATAATATTGATATGTTTTGTTTTTAACTATGAATAGTGACCACATATTGTGAAAATCCATTAACTCAGTGATTGTTGAACTAATATATCATATATATTATCACATGTGCAAGAGAATTCGTAATATTTTTCTTTTTCAAATTTGCATTGGTAATACTTCTAAGTATTAATTGAAAAATAAGAGCTGCCGATATAACATAAGTATTTAACTGAAATGTTTTTAATTGAACACATTTCTAATATATATAAATATCACGCTATCCAATGGTTTTAAATTATAATACTATCGAGTTTACACAGAACTAATCAATTCCTAAGTTTGTTTGAAATACTTAAACTCATTCTAATAAAAGTTTTTTTTATAAAATGTAATAAAGGAGTTACAGTATAGTATTAATGATTATCCCTTAAAATGAAATGTTTTGTAACAGTTAAATTTTGTTTAATATTAATGCTAGCTTTATTATAGTAGTATTACCTAATTATGATTTTGAAATTAACGTAAGATATGTTCAAATAACAAATGCTAAAACTTAAAATAAATTAAAATTGATTACCAACACATGAATTAATATTTATAAATTTATGTTAAACAGTTGAATTAATGGTATTGTTTTTTTAAAATCATTTTTAGACATGGGTTTTTCTACAATATTTTGAATTAAAAATAAGTTTCACTTGTAATGTGTTTGTTTAATAACTAATGATACGTTTATTATTTTAGTGTATGTTTAGGTACTGTACCAGTAGCCAGTAGGTACTGAAATAATAAACTATGCCAAGTTTAGACATAGAGTAGTTGGAAGATAATTGGAACACACACTACTTTGGTAAATAAGTTCAGGCCAAAGTGTATGAAATATTTTATGTAGTTAGGAAATGCTCTGCCATGTCTAAGATAACTCTAATTTCAAATGGTCGTTGGCAGTTCTTGGGATTAGGTCGTGTATATATTTAAAAATATTTGTGGAGTACAATTTCAGCATAAAAATAATCAAATACAAAATTTGAGAAGGAGCTTGTTTGTTATGGTATTTAATGATAACGGACATTTTTGATGTAATATTATTTACTACGATATATTATAAGCGAGTAACAAAATATTGGTGTCATATATAAAATATATTTCGAAATCGAAACTCAAACTCACACATAATATATAAATTACATTTTCATTTTTATGTTTTCAATGTGTCATGATACTGACTGATTGATAATAAAAACGGACCAGTCGAATTCGACGTTTTATTTTTATCTGAACATAAATATTACGCAGAAATTTTCCAAGTGTACAGTTACTCTGTCAAAGTGGTATCCTTGATATCCTCTCTGAATTTTATTACAAAATGAACATTTTATAATAGAATATTTGTGAGAAACTCGAAGATAGTTATGTCGTAAATTTAGCGAGAAATGCTTAGTCGACTATTACTTTATTAGATTGATATTTAATGCTATAATAAATATATTTTTAAAAATGATTTGACCAGAGAAAATAATTAAAATATCTTTTTAATGTCTATACTACATAATCCATAAACTGGATAAGTGACTTAGCCAAATATGGTACATATATCATAATAAATTAAAAATAATTTATTCTTGGTCGTTATTACGACATATTATAGTAGTAAGAAATAAATCCATTTTTGCTGTTTTCCCACTAAGTTATTGAGAATTTGTACATAGAGAACAAATGTATTAACCTTTGATTATAATTTAAAAGCATAATATATGCTTTAAAAAACTTTTATAGAATTGTTTCCAACTAAAACTAATAAACTAATACAAATGAAACATGAAATCCATTTCTCAGAATCAAAAACCATACAGTATTATACATTTTACAATTTTGATTGAAATATTAATATGTTTACAATATTTAAACGTAAACTTAATATATTTTATAAATTTATTATAACTATAATAATAACAACATATTGTTATATGATGGTGTATATAAAAATTATTTCGTTATAGTTAAATATTAAATAAATTAAACCTACGAGGGTAACTTATTAAGCTAAGAGCCTATAAAGTATAAAACATCAATATATTTATCTTTTAATGCAGAGTAAGCTTCTAAGAATTACAATAGAGGGGAATTCCTCCTCAAAACGAGTCATGATAATTTCTTGAGAAATTCTGCTTTGTAGTATAACACGACGTGTTTATTGACCATAAAACTGTAATCATCAATTCAATGTTTCACAAAAATGTGAGTGTATGTCGTAAATTGGTTGGTTTCAATATAGGCATGCTAATATATGTACGCTGTATATATATAAACGAAGCGGTCATTTTATCGTTCCTTATAGTTGTGACCCGAGTCTCAGACCGAATGAAAATAAATATATATATATATATCCATTTTTCATTGGGGATTTATTATAACGACAGTCAACACTTTATATTGCTGATATCAGGTCCATTTTAAGACTACCCACCAAGAATTCACGTCCCCGAGGAGTCACGTCGACTGAATTAATATCGAAATTCTGACCAGGAAGATTTGTTTGGCTCATAGAATAAGGTTAACGTCCCAGTAGGAAAGCGCTAATGCTAAACAAGACTATTGCTTATCGTTATAATATTGAATAGGATAGAAAATACTGATTGAGTAGTTGGATATTATAACTTGTTGTGTTTAGAGGTGTGCAAAAACTTAATGTTTCTTATTGTCAATTATTATCAGTGTTTAAACACATAATATTATTTTAGAATTTTCAATTATAATAATGATCATCAGAACTTAAAGGTTGGATATTTCAACGAAATATTTATAGATATAATACTAAATATCTATTCGATAAATAATCAATTATTTACGTGTACAGTTATTGATCCAGGCCTTATTCAAGTAAGATAATAAAACGCATTAAAAAAAAAGTACAAAATTTGATAATGAAATAATTTTTAAAAGTTTAATAATATACATTTAAAAAAAATTAGTATTTTACTATTTATTATATTTATCTAGAAGTGTTGATTTATTCCTACACAAGAAAAGTTAAAATTACTTTTGAGGAATGGCTTTGAATAACGTAATACATTTCACACCAAATTTATTTGGTAAATATATTATATTATACTATTATACTTAACTATACATAACCTAAGTATTTATCCAAAATATGTAATTTAAATGTACATGTGTTATGTTTAATTAATTTTCCCAAATTAAATAGCTATAATAGAATTTAGCTCAACTCGATCTTATTGAAACAGTTTTGACTTAGTATCAAGTAATATTATCACTTTTTTTGTGTATATACTCGTAGTTATAAACCTCAAAATTGTTGTATTTTAATTAAAAAAACTATACGTACAGTACACACGTATTAAAACATAATATATACACAAACAGTACTTATGAACTCTTTGAATGATAAATGAACTAGTTTAGTTTTAGTGAAATATGTTCCTTACTTGAGTGGCTCTCAGAGCCTACCATATCGACCAGGAAGAAATTATTTTTATAGTGGTTTTGAAAAAAAAAATAAAGAAGTTTTTAACATAAAAGGATATCTCTGCGTAAAACGGATGTCTTTATGTATATATATATATATATAATATTATATATAGTAGGTATGACGTCTGGTTATTAAATATTAAAAGCTTCTGAAGCTTCTGTTTGATGGGCCGCAAATTACACAAGCTGTCAACCGTTTTGAAAAGTTATGTGCGGCGAAAAAAGGGTCAAGTGAGTAACATTTTTAATCGTCAATCCTTCTAGTTTACAGCATAAGGAAAAACACATTTAGGGAGGAGCTGTAATATTTTTAAATTTTTATGGTGTGTCCTCGCCGTAATATAATATGTATGCAAGAAAAAGTAATAATAAAAAATATAATCATTACGTGAGTTTGGAAGAATAATTCTGAAAGTTTGTAGGTTACACCGGATATAAAGTGTGCCGTTTTGTTTAGTCAGGTTTACTGAGCTGCTGTCGTTAGTATTCAACATAAGTATGGGTTTTTACAACTTCTGTGCATTGGTTTTAGAACACTTCCTACGTACGTATGTATACGTGTTTCATCTCAGACACTAAATTAGTTTTTATCTGCCAAATTAGTGTTCTCAGTTAGCACACTGATTAAACTTGGACATTCAATTTGAAGTTTTCAAATAATTTAGAACCTATAATAGTAAATAAAACATTGTATGAGCTCATAAGTCACAGTGGACAGATACTTCTAAAATATTAGTGAATACAATTACTTTTTTGGTTATTTTTATTTTTCTTATTTGAATTAGGTAGAATTATTTGTAAAAATATGATTTAAATTAATTGTTTGTTCATTTAAATAAATTGCTGTAAATTAAATTTAACCGTAATTTGGTAATTATTTCATATTTTTATCGCTCAACCAGAAAATGTTTTTAATTTAAAAATACAATTATAAAGAACGTTATTTAATTTATGAAAAAGGTTTTGATGTGGACAAAGCTTCAACAATTAATGATTCGCTATTCAAAATATAACATCATCACGACAAAAATATAAATTATTTAATTTATGTTTAAATTATTTCATAGCTGTGAGCATTTAATAATAATTATATACTAACAATGAATAATAATAAAAAAGAAACAGTTTAGTTTTTTTTTAAATATTGTAATATTAAAACCTAACTAATTTGTGTCAAATTAATTAATTTTAAAAATAAGTAAATAAAAAATAACATAACCTTTATAAATTATATATTATTGTTGTAACTATTAGGTAGGAATAATGTTATCATTATAAACTCAATTCTATTTCTATAGCTAAAAATATAATGGTAACAGTTAAGCACTGTAAACAATAACAAATGTTATTTGTTAATATTAGGTTTAAGTATTAAACATTAGTATTATATCTATAAATTATACATTTCAGTTATTTATTTGAAAGTAGATTATTCTTTTTATACCTGAAATATAGTTTATTTAATTCACATAGATTGTCTGGAATATAAAATTTCGAAAGTTGAGGACAATGTATATTTAACTGTAATGTATTTAATATTGGACATAATATATGTATGTAAAATATATTCATTCTTATTTTGATTTGCCGAAGAACTTTCAGAAATCTTGTTAAACAACTTTGTATCAATATGATTTCAAAAATACTCGCATCTTGCTAAATAAGTCTGATTGACAATTGTGTTAATTTATATAGATAATGTAACAATATAATTATTTTTAAATTTTTAGTATAAAAAAACAAAACAAAATTATTTCGTTAAATAGAAACGTTTTTGAATGAAAACTCGATGGTTCTATAAAATATTTTGTTTTATAGAGAGTTTATTTAAATATAATGTTTTTAAGTAAAAGTTTCACTGTGTTATAATATTGTTCTAAGAAATTATATGTCATATAGAAGTAAGAGTAAAAAATGCAAATTTGTTTAGATCAAATTGGTTTTACAACGATATTTGATTTATTAAATTTTTCTGTAAACACTTGTTTGGATAAAAGTGTACAAAGAGCTTCATGAAACCTATCTATTGATTAGAAGTAGAGTCTGGATGGCAGTTTAGACAGGCCAATATATTTATTCTCAAGTATAAATAAAAGAGTGGTAGTTTTTTCTTCAGTAGTTTCTCACTTTTTTTCTTAGCCCAACGAAAATTTATCGGCTATCATCAAAAGATTGAATAAAATATCGACACGTGTGGTTTTATTTACTTAAAATTATTTTTGGAAAATAATTATCGTAATTATTGATTATTACTATCATTTTAAAATTATGTATCATAAATTACATGATAAACTGCTAACTTGCGTGAAGGTGAAAAAAGGTAGGTGGATAGTAATAAACTAATAAGGTATTTTATCCTTAATTCCAATCTAAATTATTTTGTAATTGTGTACATTGTATTTATTAAACTATTTATACTTTAGTTTTAATATTTTTAAGATTAATAAACTTCTTTAATGTTAAAGTTAAAATTTTTTTTTAAAGATACCATTTTAATATTATTAGTTATTTAGGTATAGTATTTCATGTTGTACTTATTACAACAACTTAATTAAATTTAAGTGTAGGCAATAAATCTATTAAGTATTTAATTAGTTTGAAATCATATCGACGAAGAAGTTGTTTACAAATTTAATTATTGAAAGTTAGTGATCTATATTATTGAGATTTGTGGTATTTACAGTACAAGTAAGTACATCTGAAAATAATCGAAGTAAATTTGTTTATTTTATTTTAAATTGGATTTTAGATTATCTAATATTTTTTAATTCATTACTATTACGTAACCTACTTACTAAAATTTGCGATAGATAACGAAAAATTGAGAGAAAGAACGATTTTCATAAAACCTTGATCATTTTCGAGGTAAAATGACATTTTACCGTTTATAATATCTTTGCGTCAAGTAATAGAACAATGTTTTGTAATATTATAATATGCAATTTAATAAGCATACATTTTATGATTATTATTAATATGAATGAATATAGTAGTGACGGTTAGAAGTTTATTTACTAGCATACTAATGATATAGTGATGTTTGCAAAAACTATTTTTATTATTTTAAAGTTTGTTTAGGCCCTAAGCCTTTAAGATGAAAAAAATAATATTACGAATTTAATAACTTTGAAACGTAATGTACCGAACACTAGGACATAATATTAAATTTTATGTTTGGATCTGTTGGAGTATTATTAATATATTATGATCATTTAGCTCAGCATTATGTGTTTTATTAAATGCTACTACAATTGGTATAATCACCGTACCATAATGTTTGTTTTTAAAAACAAAAGTACATTTTTTCAAGACAAATATGTTATGTTTATTGTTTTATAAAAGATTAAGATGTAAGACATATCGAGTCGAACCAGTTATTTTTCAATGCTGTAATTTGTATTTATAGTACTATTATATTATATTGTATGCGTACTATATTGCACAATAATTTGGGAATTTTATTTTATTTATTTTTGCAAAAAAAAAAAAGAAGTTGGTATTTGTACGGGTTATAATGAAATAATTGTTATTAATTTTATCTCTATCAAACTTACTTTAATTTATAACTTAATCATATTCACGGCAACTTGTTTGGTAAAGTGTTATACATAACATATATCATTTAGATTTTCTCTTCAAAACAGAGAGATTCATTCATCAACGTTATACATAATAATATGTAAATAGTTTCATCTGCGGATGTTTACTGGACATGATAAATCATGAAAGTTGGAAAATTTTGAAATGCGGCTCTATAGTAAAATTCTATAGGTAAATGCATTAAAGCAAGCCCAGAGGGCGAATTACCCCGGACGTTCCTATCTCGTTTAACGTCAAGGGCATTCGCGTTATGGAAACCCGCCAATCAATGTACACACAAAACGTTCAATTAAATATTAATTGATAGGTCTGAGGACTTTCCATTTGTGTTTTCGCGACAAAACCATCCAGAGTCGTATATGTATCTACTGTGTTTGGTTTTTTACCCTTTTCAATTCAATCGGTTTTCAGTTAGTTTTCTATACATTATGACGCATACACTTATTACATATTATTATGTGTGACCTACTCGATAATTCTACCTTTATGATGCGGTTTAATTGACCATGGGTTTTTAATATGCATGAATATAATGTATACAGTGTTCCACAATGAGTATTTAGGTACTAATTGCATGCGATGGAGTATTATACGAAATCCGTATTACTACCACCGTTTAAATTAGTAAGCCCTCGTGATATGGAGTGTATATTCGTATTTCTATATTTTATATTGAAATAAAAAAAAAAGTCTTAATATTTCCCATCGACATGATAAAATAACTAGTAACGTAATAATTTGCGATGGACTGTGCAGCCGTTACACAGCGTGTTTCGATCGATATTTGTACTGGCCATCACAAGCGGCAATCTAATTGAAAACCGTTACGTTTTAACTTATTATAAGGGCTAAACTCAAATAAATAATAATAATAATAATAATAAAAAAAAAATGTTACAATAAAATATAACCATGGACATTTGTGCAATAGCGCTAGTTATCTAATGAAATTTGAAAATTTTTATTAAACTTATTAGAATAACTATACTGTAACCAGATAGGTATTTATTTTCGTAAACATTTTTAGTTTAAATGGCTTAAATAACCAGTGAAGTTTTAAAAATCATTTCTATTAACTAATGCCGTATGTTGAAATTGGTAGACATTGATTTCACAACCCTCGATTGTCAATCGTGTACGACACGTTCCTGTACGAACTCGGTAAAAATAACTATTTACACTCACAATAAGACAAGTGCCAATATAAAGTTTGCAAACAAAAAGTAATTGCACGATCCCATCGCCAAGATCAATTAATCTTTTATAGTCCCTTTTTCTGTTGTGCGACAACTGTAAAAGTAATTGCAACCATCTTCCCTACCTGCTAGGGAAACTTCGTTCTCAACTGACTTAAAAGTATCACAACGTCTACCCTACGGCACATGAACTCAATTTTAAATAAATATTTATGTATTATATTCAAAGTCTACGTCTAACAATGTCACAGTGATTACTTTTGCGTAAGATTTTTTTACACTGACGAAAAAAAAACAGATTTTTATAAATTACCGATGCAACAGTGATAACCCAACGCAGTCGAGTTAGCGAAAAAAAAATATTCACCCGTTTTTCCACTCGTTATTCTCGTTTTGTCAGCTCCCAAAGTACCGATAAAAGTTGATTAGCTTTTATAACAGGCCATTGGAGACGGCTCTTGGCTCGAGCTTTAAGGGTAATTGGCATCGAATGACATGGACTAATACGTTCCAATTACTGATTCCATAATAATTATCGACATTAGGCGGATACCGTATAAATTATGTGCCCCGTGGCCCATACTCCCATAATTTATTATTTATTTATTCTTAGGTTTTTAAATTTTAACGGATTCGTTGTAATTCCTTTAAGACGGTCTTATATTTTATACATGATTGCTATAGTTGATTTAAATGCGTATGCCCAGTAAACATATAACATATTATGTACATAATTCACAGGTATATCGGAAAATAAATTAAGGCATTCGCTCGTATAATGATATCGAGCTTAACATTAATTTTTTACTCGTGATCGTTATCGACGTAAATCTCGAAAAACTAAGATAAGGAGCGTTTTCATATAATTTTGCATGGTTCGAGGTTTAAGGAAATATAATAGAAGGCACATTATTCTTGATAATTTGTAGGCTTGTGAAACATTGATTTTTATATTATCTTACTTACATATTAAATCTCTTAATGTCTTAGTATCCTTTAAATGATTGTATTTTTAATAAAACGTATTGCGCATAATATCAAACTAACATAAAATATTTTATATTAATTTATTGATTACGCTTAAATAATAATATTATTGTTTTAATTGGTTACATTTAATACAAAGAGTGAAGTACATGTATCGTAAGTAAGTATTTAAAAACAAAGCACATATTTTTGTTTATAATAAATTCTAATTGAATACAAATTATTATTTTAATAAAACCCATACGTGTGAAAATTAACATTGCGGACTGCTGTATACTGCTGTATATTATTAGTCAAAACACAACGGACGAACACAAAAATATCATTTATGTATTATTTTGAATTCGTTTCGAGGTTCCACTATGAGAAACTGTGACAAATCGAATCACGTCTTCAATATTAATTTATTTGTAATGTCATCGTTATTGTATAAAATATATTATAACGTACTCGTAAAGTCGTAAGTAAGAAATTCGAATATTAATCATTATTGTTAAAAAACATAATAGTATTATAATTTATAATACGCACACGCATAATAATACACCGTTGACTTAATTTTTAGTGTATTGTGAAGGGGATAAGGAGGATATACGGCATGCATATTCACTTTAAGTTTTCAAACATATACTTTCCTTTCACGTTTTTCATTGAGTTTTCACGATATTTGTTTGGAAAAGTACTACGATAAATACTTTCAAACGTATAAAGTACTTGCACTGATATTCAAATTAAGGACCCTTGAGAAAATAATTATTTCGAGTAGAGATTTTTATTTTTGACTTAATGATAATACAGTTTTTACCGTTGTCACCTATACCCACGTGAAAAAGGCGTAGGTATACCCAAGTGAATATTTTTTTAGCGACACACCACTGGATTTAGTCTGATCACTGTTGCGAGCAACGAAATAATAAAGTCCCGTTGCGACTCGCAATACACCGGTATATGGTGTACGGGGAGTTTCACATTGTTACGTATATATATATATATATATGTATATGTAGTATATAGGCACCTACCTCGGCAGTACACTCGGTGTCGCTGTTAATCCGACGTCTTTAACTCTGTTCAATTTAACCGTCTGTGCGCGCGTGCGGTCGTGTTCGGCAGAGATAAAGATAATCGCAACCATTCTCTGCGCCATCTTCCGTTTATTGCGGAAAACCTACCGTCATCGATAGTTCTCATTGTTTCGGCGGCCACAAAACGACACCCGGGGGAGTGCACGCTCGCTCTGCGGTTGGCTCCGGTCCAGTCTACTACCGTTATCGTTTGAATGATCACGTTTACCGTGTGTTGTATGTGTGTGTGTGGGTGTTGGTGTGGGTGTTGGTGTGGGTGTGGGTGTGGGTGTGGGGTGTATGTGAGTATGTGGGTGTTAATATATATACATACATGCGATATATTATTGCGCTTTTCCGAGCAAATGATCTTCACGTGTGCGCGCGAGGTGGAGTCTGCGAGGAAATATTGTGTCAATGTTGTAGCAGCGTCTACGTATATATATATAGATATAATATAGTGTGCGGTGGTGGCGGTAGAAAGGAATTGGTAAAATATAGCGTGGACGAGGAGAAATAATTAAATCGATTCGTGCGCCAAACGATATTTCACTCGGTCGGACCCCGTCGCGACATTTTTATATTTATATTATTAGGTATTTTTTTTTTTATCTTTCGTTCCCGAATAAATCGTAGGGACGATATTGTTGTCTCCTTTGCGTATATTTTACAGGCGTGTATATTAAAAACGATCATATAATATAAATTGCAAATTTACGACACTTCGTAGGTTACTTACTTTTATTGAATAGGGCACGAAACATTTTACAACTTCAGCATTTCGTAGACTTCTGCGAAATGTCGATTCAACATCCGATTTTAAATTATTATTTCTTTTACACATCATTTAATTAATATTTTATTTTGAAAATTTAATTTATTTAGTTGCTATTTATTTTTTGTTGTTTTTTTTTATATGTATTAATACTTAATACCACATAAATAGAAACACAAATTATGGAATGAAAGATAATATTTTTATCTTATTAAGAAGCTTATTTATAAAAGCTCATTATATTTTATTAAAAGTTTTTTGCTTAAAATAATATTTTACCTTAAACACAACAAATATTTTTTAATAAGTAAGAAGCAGAATAATATAAAAAAAAAAAACAAACATTTATACTATAATTAATTTTTTTGATTATTTCAACATTAAAATTGTTCATTATAGTATTAGTTATAGAATAAATGATATAACTTATTGGGTAGTTATAAGAAATTGTACACATTTTTATATAATATTTTTTATACTTGGCATATAATTTTTCGATAAAATTTGTTAACTATTTTTCTATATTATTATAAAATAAAAAAAAATATTATAATATACAATAAATAATAATATACTTTAATAAATTGTTGTTTGAATTAGTAGGCAAATATATAGTATCCCAAATTTCTACTAATTAGATAGTTGAGGAAATTTTTTTTTTTAATAAACTATTGCTTAAACCTAGATATAAAAACTGAATACAATTTTTAAAATAAAGAAATGTAAGTTGTAAAGTTTAGTTCGTATAGTGATGACAAAATATATCATGTGTATTGTGTATAAAAATTTGCAGTAAATAGTATCTTAATAAATAATTTTATTTATAGGAAAGAACACAAAGAAATGAGTTCATTAGTTGGCTGAATAAATTAGTGAAAAGATATCTCCGAATCTAAACTTTGATATCAAAATGTCTGAAAAAAGCTACAGGTATTTAAATTAGTATCTTTATAATTGTAACTTTAAATATATATTTGAATATATTATTATCTATTTATATTTAAATGAATGAATATGATGAATTTAAAAATATGTTTTGAATAAAACTTAAAATTTGAAAAATTATAATATGTATAAAGATATATACCTAAATTCGAATATAATATGTTATAATATTTTAATCACAGTAAGTTATACACAATTTTACTGTTTTAGTAAAATGTTTATATTATACAAATTACAAGATAATCAATGAATATAATATAAGTATTTCAATTGTTGTTTAAAAAAAAATTCATATTATTATATTGTGAAAAAACTTTAAGTATAAATCAATAGTTATAAAGTATATTTAAAAACAAAAATAAAAAACCGGAAGTATTAATATGTATTTAAGACTTTTATAAATAAAAATAATGAGTCTCACTGAATTTTACAACATAAATATTCAAATGTTGTAATAACAATAAAGACTAATAATATTCTATACCATAATGGTTATGAAAAAACTGGTTTAAACCTGGTTATATATGGCACATGTAAGTGGGACAAGGTATTATGAAAAGCTCATTTTGAAATCTTGTCATATCTTCTGTACCATATTATTATAAGGCTATATAAACGCATAATAAGCGTTTACTTATACGAAATTTTATTTTATTAGACCCTGGTAAAATAATACACGATACATATTAATATTGTTAACTTAAATTTGTTATATAATTCATGTAAGCTAATAATTTGATTGTATTTTCATATGATATTTTTACTTCACGAGTTATACTAATTCAAATAATTGAATAAGTCAGTCTTAACAAAAATATTATACTTTGTATCATTATTATTTATTACTTATAAAATAAAATATGTTTTATTTAATTTAGAGTAATCTATAAAATAATATAATATAAAATAAATGTTTGATTAAGACATAATTTTTGAATACATGGTGAAATCTATTAATAAGTACAATGTTGAAAATATTTAATTTTATATGAATTTCAGTTTTCGAATTAAATTAACCAAGCATTTAAAAGAAAAATAAACATTTTATTGGCAAACAAACATTGGAAAAGGCCGTTGAATGTTAATAATTAATATTTTTTTTAGTATGGTTTGATTGATTCTAGTGTCTGGGAACTATTGAAACAAATACATTTGTATTGAATTTATAACAAATAATAAAAGTTAAGAATGCAAAATATAATATATTAGTTGATAAATATATTTTGTATATATGGTAAATACAAACAAATATATCATATAGATAGTTACGTAAATAGTGTCATCGATATATTTTAAGCTATTATCAGTGCGTCGCCTAGACTTCTGAATAAGTGGGTACTTAAGTTTAGACAGAGAAAAATGGTAGTCGAAACGATAAATTTACATATAAATTTAACACATTTTCTAGAGGTGATAATTTAGAATTAAGGGAAACTCGAAGTCTTTATCCAAAGTAATGAATCACTTTTGGTAAAACTAACTTATTCAATTATTTGAATTAATGTAACTCGTAAAGTCGTGAAGTGAAAATATTATAAGCAAATTATTACTTTACATGAAGAAGTACTGTAATAACAGTATGATTCACTTAACATGTTCACCTTAATTTTTTTTAAATATAAATTTATTTAAATGCTGATTTTTAAAATTTTTAACTAGTTTTGGGTTAATAGTTCTTAAAATATATCGTTTGAAACATATCAAATATATATAACATTGGATCTTAAATTTACTATTATATAATTTATTTTTAAGAAATTATAAAATATTAGGTATTAAAATTCTTAGATCATCATAAACACCATATTTATTGTTCAAATTCTCGACTCTCGAGTTATCTCTTTTTAAATGGATTAAATTATATACAAATATAAATATTTGAAAATATGATCCTTAAGTATCCTTTAAAATTTAAAAAATTATAATTTGAATAAATGTATTATTAAAGAAACAATTTGGGTAAGCATGCTTGCTGAATTTCTCTGTATAATTTATTTTTAGGAATTTAAATAAATATATTATCATAATTTAAATATATAAACAACCATTGAGTTAACTTACTGTAAAATCTGTCCTTATTGAGTACTATACTTATCATCGATATAAATAAAATATTATAATAAATAAAATCATATAATCTTTAAGAACCCAACTGACTTGTTGTAATAAACAAAACATATTGTAAGATACCAAAAACTAGATTTGAAGATACAATATATTATTTGCCTATACTTACTTATCTAATAAGTTAATATAATATATTTATTACATTTTTTATACTTTTTACATTATTGTAAAACTTTTAATTTAATTTAATTTTTACTTTTTAACGTTATTGAAATTGTCTGTATTTTTTTAATTTTCGTGTTAATAATATAAAACTAATAATTTATTATAGGAACCAACATAAATATTTATTAAAATATTTTAAAATTGATAAATAAATACTACGAATGATATGAAATAATACGTTTAAATCATTGTAATTGTCATTATTATATAAATATTTATTTATGTTTTAAATATTTAGCATGTAAAAAGTAAGGGTTTATTAATAAGTAATTGCATCAAATATTTAGTTTTAGATACGGAAATGTCAATATTTAAAATTAAAATAAATACAATCATATTACAAGTATTATGGTTAAAATATTCAGAATATCTTAATAATTTTGATAAATATTTGTTATAATTTGTTGTTTTTCATATTTATTTATATTTATATTAGATATTTTAATTTATGGTTCATTATATTATTATTATTTATTTTATTCAAATATTTAGTATTATTGTCGTTAAGACAACAATTTATAAGAATCATTTTTGGCATGAAATTATTGATTATTGCAAGAATAACGCGCAGCCTAGTTTGTCTTTGTATCTTTACAAAAGTTTTAAGGTTTGCCTCTATTCTACTTAGTTTATCAGAGTTGATGGTAATTTAACTAATTTTCCATCGTAGGATTTTTTTCTTTAGTCTTTGATCCTTGGTCTTAATGACCTATGCAATTATCACAATGTGAAAAACGAAACAATTTCCTTTGTGGCATGTTTTATTGTTATATATTATACGTAATCTACATAATGTTAGCCGAATATCGTCCGTCAGATATATTTGATGAAATTAAAGAATTTACAAGTTTTAGGTGGTAAAAAATGAATATACGTTTAATAAACTTAAGCTTTGACAACATAATTCTGGGATCCAATCAAAAAAAAAAATGAAATATATTAAATTATAATATATCGTTCAAATACTTTTAATCACGCTGGATATTATAAAAAAGCAAAAATTCCAACCCTGACAAATATAGGTTAATATTACAGTAAATATTTTTAATTAATTCATTATGTATTTTATCCTATTACATTAATTAACATTTAAAAATTTTGACTACTGTTTTTAATTATTGAAATTTAGAAACCTATAATGCCTATATATTTGGTAAAAGACTTGAATTCTAGAGATTTTTACTCTACATTAATTTAAACCTATTATTATACAAAAATTAAATTATATTTTTACTTAAGTTTCACCTAATGGAATTTAGATTACCAACTATTTTTATTATTAAAGTTCTTCATTCACAAGTTGTTATAGTCAGTAGGTACATACATAAAGAATTCGCTCAGAATAATATACGCTCATAAAAGAGTACGTTTACATTAATAATTGAATTTACTTAGGTATTTTATAAAATATTTGTATGTTGTATATCTGAATAACCTAATGTTTTCAACGAATGAATTAACAATTTAGGAAATTGTTTTTACTTGACTAGTCTGTCGCTAGCACTTGTGATTTTATTTTTGTGTTAACTGATTCTTTCGTTGTTAATATTATTTCATCAAATTAAAAAAAAAACTTCATAGTTTTAAACTATTTGAATTCCTTTAAACATATCTAATATAACTGAAGAAGCAAATAGGTAGCATGTTTCCGTCATTAATAATGTGTAGTTATCTAGTATAAATGCATTTATATGTATGCATTTTTAAATGGATTTTAGTTTATTTATTTATTTGTTTAAGTAAAAATTTAACGATATAGCTGAATCTTACAGAATTATATATTGTAGAAGGAATCCAAAATTAGTCTTAAATCTAACCCAACATTAAAGTTTAATCATTTCTTTCGTGTACATAAATCTTTTTTTCGATATTTTAAATCAATTGTTATTTTATTGCTTAATTTATAAAATTTGTTAAAATTCTCGGAGTTTTAATAGGTTTGTATATACTTTTATAGGTCTTTAAATAAACATTATAGTCTTATTTTGAAAAAATAAGTGGTATTTTTTTAAATAGTGAATTTATTAGTTATTTATATTTTACTTATCAATAAACTAATACTATCTAATGTTTGAATTAAGAAGGGATGTGAAGCTCTTATTTTTAAGAGCACCTCTAATTAGTTATTTTCATTGAAGGACAGTTGATACGTTCTTTTAAACAAGATATTTAAATTAAATTTGATAAATTGTATATAAATTATTATTTTTGTTATGATATTTTATTACAAATATTGTATAACATTTAACTGTTTCAAAAATATAAATTAATATACATTTAATTAATTATAGTATCTAACTTTTATTTGATGAAGTGATTATTATTCATAAATATTTATTTTTACTGATCATATGTAGTTATTACTGGTATATCCTATATCTATCTAATAATTATATTTTATTTTAGGAATGATTAGTGGAAAATGAGAGAAGTGAAGCATAGGTAGTGACAGTAACTTTTTCAAGTCAGATTCATCATTTTTTTATTCTTCAAATTCAAGCACTGTTAATATTACACATTATGAGGTATATATTGAAAAGTTATTTTGAGAACCATTATGCGTTTGCATTTATTGTTAGTAGTAATTATTATTTAATCATAATATAGTATAATTTAAAGTGATTATTATAACGAGTTGTATTCTACAAATAGTTGAAACTTTAAAGTTGTTTTATTTCTCTCTTAATTTAAATTTAGTCTTCCTCATTTTGACATATTAATATGTACCTAGTTTATAAGAAATACTAACTATATACTATATAGTTATATTTTTATAATCTAATATTCTTTGTAGTAAAATATATTAATTAAAAAAATTATTTTTAAACAGATGTTATTTAAAGTGCATTTACATATTTATTTTCGAGTAAACAATAACCATTGAATTATGTTAGTTGAGTGAAATAAAGAATGTATTAGCTTAACAATCTTGTTTTTATATTCTGAATACAGCAAGAAATTTATTGATTATACAATAAAATATCCTTATGAATTAAGTGATATGCATTTATTTTATTAGTGTTAGGTATGTTGATATTTTATTTTAAAATAATTTTGTATGAACATGCTTTTATTTCTAGATAAATTATTATTCAATAATTTTTTGTATTATCTTCATTAATCAAAAATGTATAGTTTTTATAATACTTCGAAGTGATAATTTTTTGATAGTTTCTTTCAATGGTAGAAAAATCTTTTAGTAAAAATATTTTGATAAAATGTAGACAAATGTGATATTTACTTCACTTAAAAATGTTACGAATATATGTTTTTGCTTTCAAATGTAATATTACAATTCACAGTTGTTATATTTCAAAAACGTAAATGAAGCAAGAATAATACCCTAGTATTTTATCTAGTAATGTATCATCTATTGCTTAATTTGAGATTCTGACCGTGAAGCATTGCTTGTATGATTGTATTGGTTTTACAATAATGGCAGATGAGTGTGTGTGTGTGTTTTTATCGTGTCTGACGTCGCAAAAAGGCGCTTTAAAATAGCTTCAATCTTTAACTTTAAGGGTAGTTAGTGGTCATCGGTAAAAAATTGAATTTAATTGAAACTTGTTATAATTCTTAGTACTTTTGAAATAATTGAAATAAATTACGTAAAAACGAGAATAAATATAATTAAAATATTTAAATATTATCACAGCTATAATTTAAGTAGTGATACACTAAGAACCTACCAAAAATAGAGCGATTCTCTCGGTTTTTTTTCGAAAATTGATGAAATCGTTTTTTACAAAATATGTAATTAGTTTGTTAATTATATGTCTACATTATATACATTTATATTCATATTAGGTGTCTAGTGATTTTAATTGAATTTATTTATTTTTTGTCTTGTTTTAAAATAATTTTTTTTTTATTTTAACATTGACCAATGATCAGTGTCAATTAGTATCTATATTTTAACAGTTTATATTACCTAAGTTAACATGATATGATATTAAAAATTAATTTATTGAATAGATATTATTTTTTGTATCAAACTATTGGAGAAAAACCGTATGGTGCCTATATATAGAGTATAAAATATCATTAGATTGTCATTGGTTTATAGTTAATACAAATAATTCTCAGTTTGTCATCATCGCTTTAAAACTACATTGGCAGAGATGTCTAAGCGTCTTTGTATATGATTATTGAGCACATTTAAATGTATATTTTATATACGTTATAATATGGACATACGGTTAATAAGAAAACTCATTGTTTGCTTAATAATACTTCGAGAAAGGAAAATATGCATATTATTTTACAAGATATCAAAAGATTTGATGTTATGAAATATTATGATAAAATAGGAATATCGTCGTAGTTTAATAGAGTTTTTTTTTATTTAAATGCATCATATTATAATTATTGTTGATACTATAAAAACTAAAATAAATACAATTTCAAATTTTTCATTTAATTTTACTTGATTTTTAATTTTAATTCTTTAAACCATATAGAGCTAAACAGTTATATTAATTTATATTTATTATCTTTTAATGTATTTTTCATTTTTCTATCTTGGAAATACCATGTTATACAAATATATTATAATATTTAGTTCATTTTTTGATATGTGTTCATTTTTTTTATCGTATATTTACAAATTTTAACTTTTAATAATTTTATAATATGTAAAGGGAATGAGCCTAATTCTAATACAATATCATAAAAGTAATAATAATGACTTATAAATGTTTCAATTTTTTTTCTGTGTAAATAATAACTAAAAATAAAAAAAATAACGAACCGGAACAGGAATCGGGGGTTGGAAATTTGTTTCGCTTCGTTCACTTTGATAGTAGGATAGTGTTGTTTATTATTATTATAAACTTAAAAGCAATAATAAATCATTGTATTCAAAAAGGATACTGAGAGTTATTTGGTTTCCTATATTATAATAATGTTAATATTGAGCATTTTAAAAAAAATCAAAAAAAACCCAATTGCTTATGAAATTAATTGATATGAGTATGTACCTAAAAAAATTATAATTATATTGTGTAAAAATTAGTGGATATCATTAAAAATATAAGTAATATATAATGAAAGTTTCAATCTTAATAACTAAAAAGTTTATTTTTCATCAAAATCTCTAATACAAACAAGTTATTAATATACTTACTTATATATTTTTTTTTATTAAAAAAGGTAGTCAACAAACAGTTTTTAATTTAAAAAAATTAATTTGGAATTAAATTATTTATTAATTAATAGGTGGTAATTAAGTTTTTATTAAACATCCTATAATTTATGAAAAAAAAGTTAAAACAAGAAACAGCAATGCTTTTACAAATTCAGCTATTATAACTTTTTGAAATTTCTGAAAAAAATTCTGCTGGTTAATTATAAATTATTTGTTTAAACTTTACGTAGGTAATTTTTATGTCTAGTTTCTTATTATATACATTCAATTTTAATATCATTGCTTAAACCTAAGTTCATAATAATATATTAATTATTGTTATTATTATTAAAAAAAATTCATGTACAGTTATCTAACCTAACCTATTATAGTAATAAATTTGTATACATTATATATATTATTCAAATATTTTTGATGATAGGGATTTCTTAACTTAAAAAAAATAAATAATATTCAATCTTCCAATTTAAAATATATATATTTAGACTACACTTCAAAGTGTTACAGTCTAACTTCAACAAATTATCATGAACTTTTAAAATTAAAAATATATTATCAAATATTTTTTAAAGGTAATTTCAATCATAATAAGGAATAATAATGTTAAAAATGTTCGTATTTATAAAGCCCTAAAAATTAAATATTTTGTATGAGAGAAAGGTTGACATTAAATGTCAAATTTAAACGTCATATTTTATAGATTAGGTTAATTAATCAAATTGACCAGTTTAAAATAAGTTATAATTTCATATTAAAATTACTTTTGGATTTTTTGGTAATATTATGTGAGTAGTTTTTATGTAAAATATTTTCGTTTAAAATAATATATAAATGTCCATACATTTTTAATTAAGATAATCATCATATATGAATTTATATAAAATAAAATTAGTTTTTTAAAGAAAGAAATTATATGAAGACGGTGTATGTTTAAAACCAAATAACTGTAATGTGAAAAGCAGCCAAAATATGTGTGTTTTTGACGAGCACTGAGTTCACACTGTTTTCATGTCAATTTTCCACCTAGGAAGCTTAGTGGTCTCTCAAAGTATGTTGTTGGCAAATTAATGAAGTGAGTTCTGACCTTGAAGGCATATCCAGGAAATGGCCTTTTCGCACAATTACCACTTTCCCGCACTTGTCTCCGGAACGCGTTTTGACAGAATTTGGAAAATGGAAATTCATTCAGCTCCATTTCACATCATCCACAATTATTATAACTACTACAAACACCACCACCATCATCGCATGGAATATAGTCGAAGCAATGATACAAAATGTTGCGACGGTTAATGCCCTGCACAGGCATTTACCTAAATAAGAGGAACATTTCAGGACTGTGTGTAGTCTGCGAAAAGGATTGTTTTATATTTGATGACTGTACACTGGTAATGTGACAGAATAAGGGAAACCTTCCACTAATACGCGTCCCTTTCTTCAGGATTTAATTTAACACCACCGAATACACCCTCGCTGCCCGTCATGGACTTCTCGTTACAAAGTGCGTGTACGCGTATATACCTTTTACATTATTATACCCTTGTAACCGTATACCGCATAGGTCTTCGGACGAAATCCTAATTACCAGCCATGGTGGATTAATAATAAACGGGTTTGAACTCCGAGGTCGATTGAGACAATTATTCGTGTGTAAGCTCCACAGCTCTTTTTCTATAATATATTATACGTACGGAAATACTAACGTATTATACGATTAAATGTGAACAGTAGGTACCTACTATATTATAAATATATATATATATATATATTTTCAATTTTGTTTTTTTCTTTCTCTTATTTCTTTATTTTCCGAAAATTAACTGCTGTAGTTGAAATAAAACCAATCGTGGTGGACGTAAATAAATTACTGTTTATTTTGTTTGCAATGTTTGAAATAATATTTTTTCGACAATGGGAGTAGTTGGAAAACACAAAAGCTTTTAATATGTCCCAATGTTTTTGTATATAAATTATAGAACCTAACATTAAAATAATTCATACTACAACATCAATGTCAATTAATATCTGTTTTAAACATATAGTTTTATGTATTTATCTATATTCGTCAATAACCTACTAAAAATGTATTACATATTGTACATTTTATATAGTAATACTTTATTATTACATAGTATTCATAAAATATATTTTATTTAATTTTGCATTAAAAAGTATTTAGATATTTTTTATAATAAATAATTTAAAATTTGTTATGGTATTGATGGGTTCAAGTCAAGAATCATTTATATATTGACAATAGAAGGTAAAGAGGTATATGAAGAATAAAGTTTATTTTTCAAGAGTATTTATTTTGTCCTTTGGTCCTTTGGTTTTCTTGATTCTTCTTTTGGAAACTATGCATATTCAATTTAAATATTGAAACGAAATTATAATATTTGTAAAAACGATTATATATTTATATCATAAATTTAAGACTTTAAGAGATACAAAATCACAAACAACAAAGTGTCTCTTTGAGGATAATATGTTTCACTAAATATTATTTTAACTTTGTACTTGTAGGTTTTACAAAATAATAATTCAATTTAAATAATTATTGTTATGCCATTGATAGTTTTCTCTGTATATAACGGAGTTTTAATTGTATATAAAATTGAATAATGATTATTGATTAGTGAGTACCGATATACAGTTGGTTTCGCAAGTGATTGAGTCATTTTCATTTAATATAATATTATGTTATTATAAATAGTAATAATATAATACTATAATAGTATTAATTTATATTTTAATGAAGGTATAAAATAATTGAGTTTTACAATTACTCTTGTTTTAAACTTTTAAAAGTATATTTTTTCGGTTTTTCTTTCAATGTGATTTATTCATTAGTTTTCCATTTCAAGTAGGTAATAAAAAAGTTATTTTGGTCGATTAGAAATGTACAAATATTAATATTACTATTATTTTTTTTTAACGGCTAATGAAATACAATTAAAATTAAAATGTTTTTTATACATGCTATAATTATAGTACATTGTACAATTACTTTTTTTTAATTCTTAAATAGAAATAAGTACCTATCAAACTAAAAATAATAATTTAATAAATCAATATAAATTTAAAATTAGATCATAACACGTAACAATAAATTATACGCCTCATGTCAAACCACTAAATAATAATATAAACAATGAAAAACGATAAAGTCTGATATCCAATAATCTCCGTAATACACTTTTATGGTTTCGTGAGAATATAAGATCTATATGATGGTTTATTCAGTAATTATTTCTACTTTATTCTTGTATATCTGTATGTATATTTATATATATATATATATATATATATATATATATATATATATATATTTATATCTTCTGTATTCTTCAATAATTGTGTTTCGTATACAGTTATAATTTCCTTACGTTTCTAATACACTTTCTACGTTGTGAAGTATGGAATTTTATTTTCGAAAAAATATTTAGGAAATTTGTATTGGTCAGTTTAGGAAGGCTATTTATTTTATTTTTAGTACTTGTAGTATATAATCATATAAATTTCGTGTTAGATCATATTACTACGGATATACCATAATAAAAAATAATACCAAAATACAACATCATTACGTGCAGCATTAAATATTAATATAAAATTATTCAAATATTATTAAATGAAACCTTAATAATTTAAATAACTTTTGTGTATTCTGTCAATTGACTTTAAATACATTTTATATTTTTTCTGAAATTTAGATATTATAAATATTTAAATTGTAATAATATTTGTTTCAATGTATTATTTCATAACAATCTACTCATAATTTCTGTTGAGTATACTTGAAAGTTCTATTGCTAAATATTTAAAACATTTTTTTTTTATATTTTTCTTACTAAAAATATTTTTTATAAATTGCTTTATTTACCTACGTCTTAATACAAAAATGTTTTATTTTACTATTTGAATTATTTTAATATACATTTTCAAAAAATTGGTCATAATAATTATCTGAAATCGATATAAAATTGACAAAACCGTTTTAAGATATTGGTAATATTGGTTTGTGTTTTATACTTTTACGGAATTTCAAAGTATATAAATACTTAATCAAGTAACTTATTGTTTCAAGCTTAAGTATATGGTTACTTTATTATTTTAATAACGATAAATTTACACTTTAGTAATTAATAGTATTATTTAAGTTTAAGTTTTGGTACGAATTGAAATAGAAGGAAAATTTAGGAAGCTATCTATTATTCGTATATATTTAGTGATGTTTTTAATAGTTATTTTCATTGAACATAATATGGGGAGGAGATTGATTGAATGGATATGGTGTTACGTATTAACTATCGATATAGGTACCTACTTCTATTGTTTTGAATTTTTTTTAAACGATTTTATAATTTACATTATATTGTTTGAACGGTTAATTACACTTTCAATTTATTGTGTATTAATTGTACAATATCAATTTATAGTTATTTATATTGCTCGGACCTCAACACGTTTGATGTCTTTATTTGTTTATAGGTATAATAATTATATTTATAATTATACTTAATTGTATTTTAATGTATATTATATCCTCGTAATAGAACTATACAATCTATCTAAAACGCAATTTGCATATGACTAAACATGCGGGACTATTAAAACAACGGTCTTACAATATTTATTTAATTGTGTAGCGAATATTAAAACATCATAAAGTAAAATAGGTAAATTGAATATTAATTGTGACTGTACGGTTGAAATGATCGATTGTTAATTTCCATGGTCAAATCCTAACAAATACTAATGTTTGTCTGCCCTTTTAATGTACTTTTGTATTTACTGTATACCAGCACTCCGAACGGTATAGTGATGCACACATAGCTATTTGATGAAAATCGAAGTTTGACCTAATTCGTACTTGTCATATACACACGTACATCTCTAAAGTAAGTTTGCTTTGCCAATCAATGGGATCGTGCCAGTTTACCGAAATGTGTAAGCCTAAGACACAATATAATACTATTTTCGTCAAGATAAGATTGCGGGGATGTGCTGATTCAGTGGTTTGCACGGATCATGGATAGTAAACAGGTATATAACCCAAGTATACCGATTTCTCTTTTAATAATATTATTTATACTCCGTAAACTCGGGATATTGGAATCAACTATTTTAATGTAGAAAATAACGGCTTTTACAGTATAAATTGAATTGTTTGAGTGTTATATAATAGGTATTCGAATGTTTTGTGCATATAAGACGCAAGCTACGTAATGCAAATTACATTTAATAAATCACTAATGGTTGTTATTATAATATTATTGTAAATAAACTGATGAGCGCATAAAAGTTTTGAACTATCGACAAACACTATATTAGATTAGGCATATGTTAAGAATTTTTTTTTTCTTGTTAGATATTATGTCAAGTATTTGAATACACTATGTTTGCCATATTATAGATAAATTAAAAGATTTCATTATTTAAACTGATTTATTGAGTATTTTAACATAAAGCCGATTAAAAATATTTAATAATGTAATTATTATAATATGCTACGCGTAGGGGTCTTTATATCAATGAACTATTTACACTTAATACTTAAAAGAATAAAATAAATAATCAATGTTTGTTTTTTTAATTAAACAAGAAGTACTAATATGTATATAAGTTGTTATGTATAGCGTATACATAATCATTATTCATTATGATATCTCACATGATTATAAACTCTCTCACACACACACACACACAAGTGTGTGTGTATATATATGTTTAATTTGCTTTACTATGTTTATTGAGTAGTGGTAAATTTTCTCTTAAATTAATTACTAGATTTTACAGTAATTAAACAGTTCCTTTAAAAAATAATAATAAATTTGAATTGCATTATATTTGTCGTCTAAAGCAATTAAATAACTTACACACAAAGTTCATATTTATAATTATTTACCATAAAATAATTTATAGTAAAAATATCCTATAGTTTGTTTAAATAATTTTTGTTTTTAATTATTTTTATGGTAAGGCTCATTAAATTTTATTATTTTATTTACAATTAATCACTGTTGATGTTGATACATTTAACTTGGTTTTAATAAATATTACATAGATACAATTTTCTAATTTAGCAATATAGTAACTTCAAAAATGTTATAAATTATAACCTCGTAGAAATGAACTATCGTTTTAGTCTTGGATGGTTTAGCTCAATGTTTATGGTTGGTTTTCTTTTAATTAATATTAAAAATCTGTTAAAATAAACCAACATTTTGCTTTTATTAACGAAAATATTAATATTTGAAACGTTTTAAAAAATCTAAATCATAACCTCTTATCTATTACCGTCATATTTATTTATAAGATTAAAAAATAAAAATAAAAAAAAATATTGTAAATTTGTAATCTTTTGCATATTAATATAGGAAACACTATCAAAAGGTTATGATACTTTATTTAAAAATAATATTACCTTAATCAGTGTTAAATTTTAAGTGAAAGTATAGCAGTTACTGATGACAATATTAATTATTAACGAACTGCAGTGTGAATGCTAATACAATATAATATATGTTTGAATAATTTATTTGAACGCGTTTAATGTTAGTTACAGTTTATGAATTATTTTACGGCATTAGCACTGTTATTTTAGATAGTAATTATTAGACTTGGAAACATAAAGATACATATTATAAAGTATTGTTAATTATATTTTTGGCGTAGATCTTCTAAATAAATTCCCTGGTATAAGTTCACATTATTGTATCATTAGACATATAACATGAAACTCAATTAAATGAATCTTTTTAGGCGAATAAATTAACATTATTTATGTATATTATGGAAAATAAGGCATTTGCGGATTTTTCCGAGATCAACAAATGTCACATTTACAAGGGGTTGTATTTTACGTCAATATTTAATATGGTTGTTATTCTTATTTGATTGAAATTATATATAAAGGGCCAAGGGATCTATTTAGGTGTGTTAATATTTTAGCCACGTTGTTTTGGATTTTAAGTATAGACCACGAGAGGAAGTCTTTGAGAGTTAGTTTCTCGAAAAGCACTCAAGTTAAATGGAGAATCATCGATTTCCCACCCTGCCCACCAATATATACTTCTCAAACACGCATTCCTTATATGTGTTTTTCTCGCCGTCTTGCAAGTCATAATTTATAGCTTTTAACAAAAACTATTCCCTAAATATTCACAATAGACATTAAAAAACAAAGAACGATGAAAATACACTTCACTAAATGGGCCCATTATCTGTTTTCGCGTTCTAATGTGCTCTTCGTTTTACATAATTCAACTAGAAATGTGGCCATATCAAAGAAAAAGGACTTTTTATTGTTATTCGAGCACTTTGTTCTACTTGTTGCTTTGAGTAGAAATGCTTTTAGTGGACAAAGAAAGGAAACGATTTGTTAAAAGACACAACATACACATCTAGGTACTTAACAATAAATTACTTAATGTAGTGACAAGTGACGTGAAATAATTCACTTATAATATAATATGATCGCGCTAAAATTGTTGAAATAGCGACTGAATTATTTTGATAGCTACTTAAATAACTTTACACACAAGTAAGATTATACAAGCTAAAATTCAGTTATTAATATTCTATCATATCAAATTGTACCACTCTGGCGCGTTTACTTTGAAAAGTAACACGAATATGAATAATTTAAAATAAATACTGTAGTAAAATGTTGGACGGTTGTTTGTCAAATAAATTTTGAAAATTTAACAACGTCTATGGTTTTAGTTGATACACGGACTCGCGTTTTTAATGATTTGTAATAAACATACAATGATTCATAAAGTTTATTATCGTGCGTAATAATAATATTTGCGCAACGCATTCAGGTCATGGCACTTGACCGTCCTTGCCACATATTATAAACAACGACGTTACACGTTATATTATGTACAATATACATATCATAAAATATATATACCATAATAATATTGTCTTATAATCTAATCGTGATTCGATTTTGAATGATCGGCCATGGGTTTATAAAATACGGGATGAACCTAATTGCAATAGAATTGATGTAGGATATTCTGGATATTTAAACGACGTTGCCCAAAACTTATTAATCGCAAACCATTGAAACTATCGTCTCTCGTGATCGCTATTTAAAAACAGTGTGCTCTTATTAAATTCCGTCACGATGCTCATAATTGATTGTATTATACAACATTTTTTATTAACATATTTACCGAGTAATAATTAACTATTAAAAATATACGAAACTTAAATAGTACACAAATTACTCTTTATATTATTTCTATCCTTTTTCTAATAGAATGCTATTTTTGAATTCGAGTGTTTGTTTGTTTTTTTTTTTTTACAATAAAACATTATTTATTTGACATTTATGCTCGATAAAATATCTTTTAATTATTTGTTGATTTCAACTCTTTTGAATAGTATGATTCATAATTCGTGTTTTATACGATTTGCTCTACCCAGGATGGATTATTAATTTCACACTACATTTTGATCATATAAGTTGAGATTCTGAAAGTTTTCAGTTACCTATACATGCAATAATTTAAACTACAAAATAATTAGATAAGCACCAACTAAATGTAATCAAACTTGAAGCAGAAACTTTCAATAATATTCCATCAAGTGAATAATGAATTAAAGAAATGTATATATTGAACTTTGTTAATTAATTAATTTAAATATTTCAAAGTCGTTTTCAATACTTTTTTTGTTATAAAAACCGATGTTTTAAAATATTTAACTGTTTAGTATATTATAAATTTAAATAACTTACATTAAAAATGATTAACTATCTATGAAATTTATTTTTTTCAGAATTAACTACTTATATAATATTGTGTAACACATAGACGTTTAAAAATATATTAACAATTTTATCATAAAATATATAGGTATCAACTGATTTTTCATTTCTTTATTAATGTTTGAATTTAAACCAATCAATAATATATTTAACATATTATTGAGCTTATTTTAATACTCACTTTTTTCTATAAAAAATTTATTTTAAATACGCTGCATACATAATTAAACAAAATTCCATATTTATTTTCTCTATTACTATTTAATAAGCATTAAGTTAAAACATTTGACTTTCATCACAATTTTAAGTATCAATAGATTTTCAAATTAATATTCTACAACTGCTATTCGCTTAAAATGTAATTAAAACCGGAATCTTTTCAATACAAATAATCAGCTCTGTTTATTGGTAACTTTACTGAACTGAAACAGCAGTGTGTCTTCACAAACATCTATTACTCATCATATGAGTGGCTCGTCATTTCGGTACATAACCTCTTGTTCTTTGTGTGCTTGACGAAATCATTTAGTATAGTAAACAAATTTCAATACTTTTACTAAATATAAAACATTTAATATTGCTTACTTCTTACGATATAAAATTTAGTTAAATAATATTTAACACAGCTGAACGAAAGAATTAATTAATTTATTATACCTACGGACAGAACCATTTATGATAGTATGATAAACAATTTTAAATACAATAAAAACATGATTTTAAACTTAAAAATAATATTCATTGGTTTATGTTATGCTTATTAGAAATCTTTAGTTTAGTAACTGCTTCATTGTTAAAGTTTTGTTAATTGCTTATATGATATTGATTACGTTTTTATAAATAATAGTGAAACATTACATTTGTTACATCATTTTAATTTTTCATCTATTGTTCATAAATATTACTTACAAAATTAATGAATTGCTGTTTGATTATCTTTGATGTTGAATATTATAATAATATAATACACAATTTACACGATTTTGATATCATTTTGTTGAATATATTTACATAATATCATACTTACAACCTGACTTATCTAGGACTGTACATGACAAACGATTTACGTATGTATATAAAGAGTTATTTAATATCAATATTATAACAATTACATTGATATTCACTTATATTATTCTGAACGTGAATATATAAAGTGAATCCGCTGAGTATGAAGTCTATTTAAATAACATGCATAGTTTCAGATTTTGACGTACAAAGATGAACTACAATATTTGTACTGTACATGTACAATATTATATGTTTTATTTTTTAGGGCGGGAAAGATAAAATATGTATTTTTGTTATCGTTGTTTTGAAAGATGGTTTTATTTTGAATTTAAATTGAGTTTTATGTCATATATATACATACGTGTGTATATATTATACAGTAGACTAATGGAGTTTCACTGGTGTCATGTTAGCAATAGAACGTTGTTTTCTGTAGTTTTGTATAATATTATAACAAAACACAGATTACAACATTAAAATAAAAAAAGTATTTGTATTTTTTATGGGTTAACATATTTAGTTTTAGTATTTATTTAGTGCAATTTGTATAACGGTTTTGATCTACGACCGTACTAAATGTGCATCAACACTAATCACATAAAACAATATTAAATTTATCAAAAAGTCTATATTTTAAAAACTACAAATACATTTTTTGATTTATATGAAGGATAAAGGTATACATTTTACTTTAAAATCCATGATTAAATTTGAAAATAAAGTAATTATTACTTAGCCATAAGTGCCCATAACTCATAAAAGTAGAAATAACGTGGTAATCATTTTTCTAGATATTTCGTAGAAAAAGAAGAATATTAAGTTTTTAGATGATTAGGATCCTATAGGTATGGATTTAGTTAGAATATTGTTTAGATAAATACCCTTTGATCTAAAACATAAATTGTACCGCATGATAGTTAGTTGATAGTAGCTGTGCAATTAGTGTGCATATTTCTGATATTGGCATAATAGTTTGAATTAATGTATAGTGATTTATTTCTGATTAGTAGCTTTATATTGATGCATATAAATTTAAATCTATTGCATTGACGTCAATATTTATTATTTTTTTTTTTTTTTTTAGCAAGACTAACTTTTAAAAATACAACTGAAATTATGGTTATGTGTATGGTAATTTATTTTTATTGTACCTAATAAATCCAATCATTATCTCAATTATTTTTTTAATGGGGAATATCGTGTCAAATAATATGGTAATTGACGTTAGAAGAAAAGTTTTGGCAATTGATTAAATTGCAAAGATACAGAATATTATAATATTGAAATTAACTAGTAATATTTAAAGAATTAAAAGAGGTATTTATTTTTTGTATTTAATATAATAGCGAAACGCCTAATTTATTCTCTGAAAAGTGAATGGTTAGAATAACTATAATTATAATAGATTATAAGCGGAACAATGGTTATATTGATATCATATTTATGTGTATTTTAAAAAAAAAACTTTTGAAAATAATTGGTAGGAAAAAAATTACAAAATGATGTACCTAGTATTTACACAAACATAGTTTTCTACAAAACCAATTAAGTTTTTTTAAACATAATTCAAAAGTGAATATATTTTGAAATTTGAAATATTTATTAAATATTAAATACTTTTATATTCTAGACATAAACAATTATCAATATAATTTGGCTTTTTTAAGCTATTTATAGATATTTAAAAAATTCAACTCTTTTTTTTTAATTATGTATTGCAGAATAGTATTTGTGTCGAAAAATAATGAAAATGTTATATTAGATTCTTTGCAAGTTTTTTGTTTTATTGTAAATTAATAATCATAAAAAAAAGTATAGTATAAATCCATTTATCTTTTATACATGAGCGTTTATAATTCAAAGTTTCACAACATTGGATATTTAAATAAAAAATAATGATTTTAATTATTTGTTGTAATTAAAAAAAAAAACATTATTCTTAGGGACTTGAAACTTTTTGTCATTATGAATATTATAATTTACTTACAGCTTTAAAATTATTTTGATAACTATATATGTTATAAAGCTATTCAGACTGTTATACATTTATGGTGTTGTTTTATAATAAACATTTAAAATGTTTAACTTTTTATTTATGTATAAACAATACGAAACACGTATAATTATAAGTCAATACCAGATACTACCAATATTATATGAAATAATATAATGATTATTAGTATATCATACATGTGATTTGTTTTCGATAAATATTATCAGTTCAAACTATTGAACTATACTATAACTACTAATACTACTAAAAGAAATACAAGTTCTAAAAATAAATTAAATGTATCATTAAAAACATAGACTGCATTACGGACCAGCTCAAAATATTTTTTTCAACGTGTACAAAAATATATTATTGAGTTCAAATTTAACTTATTATCCACTGTACTTACACCTATTCAATGACGAGGAAAGCTCGACACCTACTATATAGAAAAGTGATTTGGCAGTTTTATTTGTTAATAATTTAATGTTTTTGCTGAGTACCTATAAGAAATCATAATATTTGAATTAATGTAGATCTGATAAAAAGTAACATGTATAGTTACTAATGGAAAGTAAAGATTACAAAGGGATTATTAATTAAACATCGTATATAAAAAGTAGTATTTATGTTAAGTATGTTGATTGTTGGTGTTGCATAGTTACCCCCAATTAAAAGTGAAAATAGTATATTATTTTAAAATTTAAATTATGATTCAACATAAATGCGTGCATTCAATTTAATTTAATCATCAACATTCACTTCAAATTTAATTAAAAATAGCAATGAAAATAAATGAAAGAAACATCAAAGTCAGTTTCTCCGTTGTAGATTAGATTTGTACAAGGAAAAATAGTGAGCATTGACTTCAATGGAGGCGCTGAACAGGTTGATGTAATAACCGACACGAGTCACATTCTGAACGGTGTGACGTTAATAATATACCAAGTTGTCAATAAAATACAGTGCTTTAGTTTTCAAAATGATAGGTTGACAAGTTCTGGTATTTAAAGAATCCGTTTTTTTTTTTATTTTTGTCATCGAAAGAAAACAATGCACTGGACTTTGTTTAAGTTTCTTTGTAATATTTTCAAACAAATTTAAATTTAGTTTTTAATATATTTTTATAATTAAATATTAAAATATTAATACATATTTCTTTTTATGGGAAAAATTATTCACGTATTCACATTCATTTGTTTACCTCAGTAATAATTTTATTTGTTTCATAGTTTATTAATATAAGTATCTAAGGTACCGTATAAGATACATTTATTATTATATTAATTAACTACAAATACAGTGAATATACTTTATAAATTTAAGTTAGAAATATTTTGTAAATAAAAATATAAACAATTATTACTCCAACAAAACGGATACATTGAACAGCCGGAATAACTAGTTCATTGTGAATAATATGTGGTAGATATCTTTTCCTAATGAAGAATGGAGGTGAAATGTATGAATTTAAATTCATAGGACGAGGAGGTGGTTGAACGATATGAGGAGTGAGTTTTTATAAAAATAGACGGACTACCTGCTAAACTTGGTCAAACACTCTTGCGATAATAATTGTGATGTCAAACATTATGATATACATTACGATATATAACACAAAACGCGCAGGAGTAATTTTCTCAAGAATTAAAATATATGTTTGATGAATAGAAATTGTTAATAAACCAGCTTTTAATAGTAACGGGACGGCACGTACGATAACGTTTCACGGTCCAACGCCAAAGTATGTACTTTTTCAGTGTAAATTTATATATATATAAAAAATATATATATTACAAAGATAATATTTATTCTTACCATACGCTCGCGTTTATCAAAAGTTTTTAAATGGTGGAAATTACACGTTGTAACTGATAAAAACAAACAATTTGAAAGAAGGAGTTTCCGGGTCCATTAATATTGTATTATCAATGGTGATTTTGACTTGTTCGGGAACCATGTATGGGGTGTTACGTATAGCAGCGCACGAACGCAGATTGTTGTGCACTGCGTTGGAGACGAAGATAAATTGCCCGCACGTGTCGCTATACGTATAATATAATAATATTGTATAGACGGTGGCGAAAAATCACAGCATTATACACGAACGCGAATTTCGGCATGGCGATATAACATTATAATATTATATTGTGCGTAAAAAAAAAAACTAAATAAATAAAAAAAAAAACCCAATGCACAACGGATAAACGTAATAACACTATCGTAGCATAATATCGGTACTATTGTTGCCGTAATCGGCCTAAAACGATGATATATTATTATCATTTTCGATGCGATTAGAAATATAGCGTTTCGTACTGATGATTAACGATCGAATTTTTTAAATTTTTTTTTTCAGGATTCGGATGAGGTGGACGGGCTGCGGTCGTACAGCAATTGTGGCTCAGTGATTAACCGGACCACTATGGACCTGGACGCTGACGAGGTAGAGCGATGGCTGTGCGAAAAAGCGCCGCAAGATCTGGTGGATCGCGTGATCCGGGCACGGCTCCAGCACCGCACCGGGTCGTTGACGATAAGCCGGGCGAAACGCGGTTCCATGACGTCTGAGATGTTCAACACTTGGCTCGCGTCGTCTCCAATCAAACGTTCGAGGTCGCCAAACAGGTAACGTAACCGCAGTCGTAGTACAAATACCTAATACTATTAAAAAAATATATTGTTATCGTTTTCGGAAGACTCGTGAACTATTGTTAAGTTTTTACTCCACGAATAAGAGTGTTTTAAATACGTTTGATATTAATCTAGTGATTTAGTGATGTTTGAAAATGGAAAATATAGAAAAAAAATCAAAATTATACTTTTATAGTATGTGCTATTGGGATTTGACTGTTGACATTATCTCCGCTCAACTAAAAACAATATTTATCTACCAAAAAATAATAGCTAAACAAAAGCTGTCAGACAAATTATTTCAATCCTGCAGAGCTTCCACCGGAAATTAAGTATTCATATGACGTATTTAAAAGTACTTTTACAAGAATTCGATTATGTAATATGCTTCAACGATTTTGCCAAGGGAGAAAATTGTATTTATTATTTATAGTGAATTCGTTTTGTTTTACCTTTGTTGTCAACGATAAAACGGTTTTTATTTCAATTTTTTATAACAAAATATTACTCGTATAATGTAAAATAAGCGAGTGCATGAGTGTATACATTATAAACAAATAGTATACTCTTAAAGCACTATAAGCTAATAGTAATAAGTTATTCGTATAGAACGTTCGAGCCTTTACTGTTTTCATTATTGGTAAATGTGTCGTAAATAGCAGTTACCTCAGACGAGGATTAGGAAGATTGCGCTGTAAAAGTTATTGTTGAAGTAGTGACGTTTTCGAGGGAGAGTTTTTAGCGTTTCGCCTTAATAACCTAAAATATTATGATTAGTATGTACCTCTGTCAACATATTGTTTTTTCTTAATTTCAATAAATGTCGAATATATGTTGAATATAATATTTTTACAATAGGTGTGATGTATAATAAAAGCGTGAAAATCTGCAAGTACGACGACAAAGAACATAACAATTACGTAATATAATCATAGTAGACTATAGACCGAACCTTTATAATCTAAACCTCTAAGTCCGATTATGGATTTATGTGGAATTTTTTGTGAACACATTGTTATGTTAAGCCCTATGATTTGAAACCAACAGCGGCTCGGAAAACAAATCTTTATTGATTCCGCAATCGTTTGACGTTGAATGAAATTCAAAAGAGTCGTGACAGATGTACGGTTTTATATATTCGATATTGGTTATTGATGGTTTTTCAGTACGAAACATATTTCGTTTCTTTATATTTTGACTAATCCGACCATACACACGCATGCGTATTTTTGTTCACAAACGATTTCAAAAGTTTATTGATTTTATTTTATTTTTTGTGTATTTTAACAATAATGTTTCTTATCAAAAGAATAATATAGATAGAATTAAACATCTCGCGAAAGCGAAATAAACATTTTCAATATGCCACATACTGATGGCTTATTATTATTTATGTATGTTTTTACTTTCTTTACTATCAACTGTTTGTTAAAATTCATAACTGGTATGTATATATATATATATTTAAATTCAAATTCAACAATGTTGTGTACATGAGTAATTTGCTACCTGCCCGATAATTTTATGGAACCGTTGAAAATCAAGAAACCAACGTAATTTTGTAGAATTCTTTTTCTAAATATCATTAAATTGTTATATTCAGGTATTTTATTTGTGACTAGATTTATGAATAGGTGCAGCATACTCGATATGATTATAATGTAGAGCTAAAGGTTGATTTAATGTTTTCCTCCAAGTCAAATTAAATAAGTATAAAATATCACAAATGTTTAAAAATTATAATCTTTAATTTTTTTCAAATAATTTAATAACTGAAATTTGAATAAAGTATACATTTCAATTTTGAAGAAATATTATTATTGCCTTAAAATGTAATGCCCTTAACAATATAGGCTATTTTAGGACATTCGACGTAATTTAAATTTTGTAATAACTAAGAGTAATTTAATATATATAATAAATTGTTGTTTGATTTCTAAAGAAATAGCAATATTTTTCTTAATCAATATCTTAATATCTTAAGCTTTGAGTGTTTTATTCATAGTACTTTTGCTTAAGTATTTTATAATAATATGATTTAAAACTTATAAAACCCAATTTTCCATAGTTATTGGTTTTGTTTAAAGTACTTGAGGATTTTCAGATAAAAGTAATCGTTTTACTTAAAAACATATTATACGATATAACATACTACACAGTACCAGTTCCCAGCTTATAAAACCTTTTTATTTTTATTTTATAAAATATTTTAAACTAATATACTACAGTCTACAGGTAAATCAAATTTTCATAATATATACTCGTATAAACTTATATTTTTTTTAACAATACTTTTTAAAAATTAAAAATAAAAAAATATAATATAGTGAATCGAATAAAAATAAATTATAATAAAAATAATATAAAATAAAGTTATACTATAGCTAATGATTATGTATATTTAATTTGTTTTACATTTGTTTTTATTTTAATTTTGATTTAAAAATTACACATAATATACACATCCCCCCAAACATAAATTAATAAGTAACTAATACATTTTTTAAAAATCTTCATTATAGTATCAATGCAATTTTGTTGGTTTTAATAACTAATTTATAAGAAAAGCAATATTTTGATTATTATATATATAACCAAAAAGTAATATATATTATCATTTATATTTTATAGGTAATACTAGATTTATTGCTTATAAACATATAAAGTACTATGCGTTGCAATTATCAAATGATTTTATTAATCAGCAACGAGTCTAGAAAGCAATAAGATCAAATAAATTAAAAATATGATTTGTTTAAGAAAAATATATTTTTAATTTGGATAGTTTTTTATGTTAAGTAAAATTTTATCGTATCTTATATACTATATTTGTATTTTGACCAACAGAAATCAAGTACCTATAACATAATTTATAATATTTCAAAGTATTTTATAGCTATGTTATTTCAATAATTTTATTACATTAAAATCATTATATTAAACTAATATGTGTATAGTTGCGATTTGATAAGGATAACATTATGTAAATGTACACATATTGTGCTTATACTATCAAAGTATACTATGCATATTTATGATGTTGTATTGTATGATATAATGTATATTTAGTGGTCAGATGTAATGTCAGTGGTTAATTATTTATCCAATCAAAAACCTTTATGATTTTAACAGAGTAACGCGAAGCAGTGGCGAATGGAGGCATCATTTGGGTTTGTTAGACGAAGGGGAGCTTTTTATGGAGCTCATTCGGGATGTGTCGAACGAATTAGATATCGACGTCCTATGCCACAAGATACTTGTCAACGTCGGTATATTAACCAGAGCTGACCGTGGCAGTCTATTCCTAGTGAGGGGCAGACATCTGGTGGCCAAACTGTTCGACGTAACCGTGGACACGGGTAAGAATTTATTCGTGTACGTAGTTGGTTTGTAGTTAAATATGATTTTTCTGCGGATAAAACTTTTAGTACCTATTTCAAGTATCGTAGCTTTTGACTAGGATTTAGTAGAGGAGCTTTTTTTTTATTACTATTTACTATATTGCGTCGGAAGGTTCATTTCTGTAAAATAATCCGTTTCGTTTTATTCCGATTTTAAATAAACAGATTTTATTTTTATTTTTATACATCAGTAAATACAATCTTATTGCTCTTATTATTGCAGTTTTATGAATTTAAAAAAAATACATTATATTGAGTTGAAAAAATACGTAGAACTATATAAATGTATATTGTATTTTTGTATATGTATATTATATCGATAAGAATTATGTCTTGTTATAACTATCTTCCTATTTAAATAATCTTAAAATGATCTACAAAAGTATGCTAAAAATTTTGTATTATATAGAATTGAAATATGACATACAAGTGAGGGCATTGTAAACGTTAATACTTTTTTTTTAAATTTTAAAGTTTATAAACATTAAAAACAATTCATATTTTAGTTTGGAAATAATTTTTTTTAAATCAGTCATTTTTAAATAATGTGAAGTTTGAAATATAATATGCAAAAAATTAATTATGATAATAAAAAACACAATACTATTAGGAAAAAAAACAATGTGTAGGATTGGAAGTGCTTAAGAAAAAAAATTTGAAATAATTATATACGTAAGGTTTTTATGCTTTTTTGAAAATTTTAAATGGTTTTTCAACAATTTATTTTATATTACCTAATGACGTAATTTACTATTTTTTTTTTAGTACTAATTAATATTTATCATACGTGTAACGTGTAACAATGTTGGTATTTAATATCAGATTTATCTATAAATAATAAACATAATATAAATATAGTATAATAGCCAAATAAAATTAAAAATATATAATTAATAATTAGTTTAGTTTGACGTATACGAGTATAATTGTGCAGAATACCGAAATGAGAGGAAACAATGTTTATATATATTCATTAAAGTATACTTAAGCTAAATATAGTTTAAAATGTTATTATCAAAATTGTTTTGGCTACGTGGCTACTGGCTTGTATCTCATAAGGATTATAATCACTATAACATTGATGATGGTTTTGTATATAGTACTTAGCTATATTCTTTAGTCAGAAACGCGAATTGATGATTTATAAATTATAGGAGATAAACGTCCCCTTACAATGCCTGTATAACTTTAAAATAAAGCACATTATAATATTTTCTAAAGTAACGGAGAAATTAAAAAAAATACATACTATATGTAAATTACTAATTAATACAAAATTAGATAATTTATTGACTACAGTTCACATTTTTAGATAGGTGATTGTTTCATTAAGCAATAATAATGTAAAAATATATCAAATGCAAATTATCTACGCATAAATAATTTTATCAAATCGAATGATGAAAATTATAATTGATTTGTTTTATATGCCAACACATATGAAATAAAAACATTTATAACTGTTGTATATATAAAAAAAATTATTTATTAAAAACATATAAAGGTACGTACGTACACAAATGTTATATTTTCTGTCAAATAAGTAAAATATTATTTAAAACGTTAATTGTTTATCAATTTATAATAATTTATATACACAGTTGATTTTCAATAACCGGACATTTCAATAACGCATATTAATTTATTTCCTCGTTGTATAAATATGTAATTCACTGTGAATGCGTGTCTGTGTTTAGTACCAAAATGCGTATTATTAAAAAAAGTTCAGGTTCTATTTCTATAAAAAAATGGGTTCTATTTTTCCTTAAAATGTATTAAAAAATAAGTAAAAAACCAAAAACCTATGATAATTAAAAAAAAATATTAATTAATTCTGACTGTCATAAGAGTATTTTTAAAATAATAAACATTGTAAATAATAACTTTCGAATAAGAAATTGCATAATAAGTGTATTTAATTAAATAAAAAATAATTATGCCATTAATTGTATATTTTAATAATAATTGTACTAACGTTATAATCGTATTTACTATAAAACATGTCGAAGAGCGGATAAACGTTATTACAATTTATTAAATGCACATTTATTCAAAATTTTATCATATTTTCATTTGACGAAATTACGAAAACAGAATCGTCTATTCAAATTAGTTTTACAACACTTGTATGTAATCAGTAACATGAATATTAAATAATATAACTTACAATACTTTTTATTATACTTATATCCATATTAATATTATTATTTGTAATGGATGACATTAAATAACCAAAACAGACTTAAATAAAAAAATAAAAATGATTTTACAATAAATATCTGTCATGTCTGTGAGATTTTTTCACCTGTGAAATATAAACGTTATATAGTTCGCTGACATGTGTATTTTTATTGTAACGAATGGTCTAATTATTTAATAACGAATCAATTTTCAACTAGTCTAGGTCTCAATATTTTAATCGTTAGAACGTTAACTAAACATTTTAAAATTTATAAAATTTATAAATACTAGGATTGCGAGTTTTCGGATTTCCCAAACCGTGTTTATTATTGTTGGTTGCTAAAATATAAAACAAAAACAATAAACGAGCTTTTTATAACTGTGTTTTGTGTAACATTATTATAATATTATATTGTATTGACCCGAATAATGTCAATTTTATGTAAATAACTATTGTTTACATTTTTAAAATATTGTCCTTATTGTTATTTTCGTTGATGATTTTGTATGGTGACAACCCAAATAATTTGTACAAGTTTCAATTGGTTTTTTTAAACCATCAATAACACAATATTATTATGTGCTGTATTGATTTCTCAGAATTAAAACGAATTTCTTGCACGTAAATGATAAAGCGTTAAAACTAAGTTATATTTATATAGTCTATTTACTTTGAAAATTACTTTTTATAACAGAATATTTTTTTATCCAAGCTAAATAGACTGAATTAAAAAAATTAATATTAAAAATCTCCCAATGTTTGAATTTTAACTTTTTAATCAATTTAAATGCAATAACCAAAGGTAAAATAAGTTTGATAAAAAAAAAAAACATTGTGTTTTAATTTGGATTTTTCAAGTAAAGTTAAAATAAATATGCTTTTTAATTCCATGTATAATTTTTCATTAAAATAAAACATATAGGATATAAAGTAATTTATTTGGCCATATTGCATATTAAGTACAGCGTGTACTTACAACGAATGTATATTTTTCAGTGTAAACTGTTAATATACGAGCTTTTTTTCATGTGAAACGCTACTTAAATTCTTCTTATTCACTTTTTTCGTCGAATATATGGCAAAATGGTTCTATAAATGTAGTATTTGAGGAATGTTTTTGTTTTATATTAAAGAAAGATAAACGGACAAACGAACTTATTAAAATGATAATTTGTTTAATACGGCATTTGAGTAAACTGCGTTAATATCTACCTGCTACTGTACAAGATCGGTGCCTAGAGTGTTCGTGAATTATTAATGAAACGTACTCACAATAATAAGTATTTGGCATAAAATTATTGTACACAATACACCAGTTTCGAATTAAATGTAAATTATATTTACAGTGGATACACTTTAAAGTCAAATATTCGTACGGAGAATGAAATATTTGCACGAATAAATATCAAGATCGATCGAATCTGTATTATACCACTGTAGTTCTCGTCAAATTTTCATAGAAATTAGTGTACAGTATTCATATAGGGCCAATCCTCTTCGAGGAGATATTTATTTTCAGTTACTTTTTTTATATGTCAGAATGCGTTGTAATAATTGTAAAGTAATTTTGCGTGTTTTATCTGTTACAAATATTTAGTAAGTAACATAAAAATGTAAGACCTTAAATCTGATCCTCTTTACACACATTATTCTTCTTTTCATACGTCGGTTACCGAAAATATAACAACAATATACAATAGACAGTAAAAAATCAATAGTTATACCCCAGTACCCCACAAATACATTCGGACAACGCTAGTTGAAACAACAAACAATAATAAAAACCACACTTAGTACAAATAGTATTCAGAAGATTGTGTAAAAAGAAAAAGAAAAAGAAAAGAACACTAAATTGTATTAAAATAAAACCGTGGTTATTGATTAGTAAAACCGAAACTGTAATTCGCATCTCCGACGTCACTACATCGCACTACCTACTGCGGCGATCTAATAATAATATTTCAAGTCTGTTTAAATTACTCTAATTCAATTTGGGCGGATTATTATTACAATTACAAAACAATATTCATTTTCGAACATAAAAATCATTTAAGTCGTTGAACATTTATTGAAATGATAATTTATTACTAAACGGCATACTAATTAGCAATGTTGATGAGTAACTATTAACTTAAGTTACAAATAAGCCAGTGTAACAAAATTACTTTTTAAGTAATTTTATGATAATTTAATCACATTTTATTGTAACTGTAAGTAATTTATACTAAATTACTTTTTTATAGTACAAAGATTAAAGTATTCGTTATTTTCTTTTCTTTCGTGCGAATATTCAAAAAGTAATTGATACTATAGTATGTAAATATATTATACAAGTACGATTTTCTGTCAATAAAATGTTTGTGGTACTTATTTTATAAAAAAAAAAAATATTTTTTATATGTAGTAACTTTAAATTGAGAATTCAAAAAATGTATTTTAATTTAAAATAAATATGAAATTATAAAGAATAAAATATATTAATCCATCATTGTCTTCTTTTATTCTTTATTAAACATTTTGTATGATTTCATATTGTTAATTGACATTACTTAGTTAATAAATGTGTAACATAATTATTAAGCTTCAGTGATATTTTTGAAAATAAAAAAGTAGTGTAACTTGGCTAGATAAAAAAAGTTCACTTAAATAATAAATATTAATAATAATTATTATTTTTGAAAGGTAATGTGTAATGCAATTTAATTGATGTAATGTTATGATTGAGTATTTTATAGCTTGGAATTTTGAGCAAAGAAGTCACTTAATGTTGGCAACCTAACTACATAGCCCAACACTCTTGGGGCTTGGTAATAGGGTTAGGTTGAATTGGAATACGTCTTTTTTGGTCTTTGAGACAGAATTGCCGGGTATTGATTTTTTGGTTAAGTTTCCTGCTGGAGTATAGGGCCATTGTTATTAACGAACAATTTTCTTTAAATTTTATTTAATTTTGATATTTTCAAAACATCAAACTTAATCACCACACATCTAAATTGGTTTAAGTAAGGTTTTATAGAGGTAACTAATATAACATTAATAATCGTCTTTAATTCGAGTTGTTAGTTATTTTAATGTATCAATCGTGAACTTAGCCAAATTGTTTTATAATTTTTTTTTGTATATTATAATATATTAAATTTTCAATATTGTTTCTAAATTTATGGTTTATTAAATTATTAATTTATTGATTCTCGGTTGAAATTTAAACAAAACAATTAAGAAACATCGATCTGATAGACTGTAGGTATTTAGTATTTGTATATTATTATTTCATGAAATCTGAACAGTATATTAATAATCCTATCAGCTTTACTGGTTTTAGATAATGCTCTTTGACTACGCATGCGTGAAGATTAAATTATTATTTAATGTTAATTTATATAACTGGCGAGTTTCAATTCGGGTACGCTGCACATTTGACAGATGTCAACCCAAAATTATGGGATAACTGATAAGTGAGAGTTAATAGCGAAAACAATAATGGTAGACTTAGTGGCCACAACCTCGACCATTATCTGTTACATGGTTTTGGAATATTACTTTATCATAAAAATATGAGTAAGTAATTTAATTTTCAAATGATCGTCACTTTATTTTCTAGTTTTTTAGTCTAAAAGAGCTTGGGGCGTTTTGGGGTACTTTTTTTTCGTTTTTCATTTTATCGTACAATATTCCTTTGAAATTTCTATGACGAAACGAACGTCGGTTGAACATAATGAAATACTATCGTACCTTTATACTTTGTTTTTATAATATTATGTCTATAAATACGTAAACTTTTAAGACGGGTATTTCGATTCGTATAAAATAATACATTTTAAAGCTTACGACGTCAACATTTTTCCATACAAAATGAAAACAAATGAAATAAAAAGTGGAATAAATATATATTTTATACGCGCAAATGAAATACTCGTACATAAAATTTCGTGGATGTAAAAATAATAAAATGTACCCAAACAAATACTGCGTTCTACTATAGCTTAAAGTTTAGAGATGAATTATAGTGATATTTTATTAGTTGAGAGATGCTTTTTCCCGGACACCACTGTGATCAGTAATGATCTTCTTATGTGGTGTTGTAGTTGTATATAATATCTATAAAAATACACTATAGCTATTTAAGGACCTCGTGTCATCAAATTAATTTTGTTTCACAATATTATTGGTTGAAAAATTGACATGGATATTTAAATAATTTGTATATTTTAGTTATTACGGTATACGTTTCACCTAAATAATTTTTATATCCATGGAAATTTATACAACCCAAAACATGGCGGACAAACTTAAATTTTTTTGTATACGTTTTATTCATAAAGTTTTAAATCTAGATGTAATATATACAACTATGGTTTTATACTACTAATTACTATCGTCTATCATCGTAGAAAATATTTTCGTAAATAGACAGAAAATAAATTGAGCTTTAGACAATAGACTATTATTATAATATTAGAAACTTTAATAAGATCCCAGTCTGGCTTCGTGTATTATGGAATACAATAGAATGCCATAGCCTATGGGTATATATAATAAACAAAAAAATATATATTAAAATACATACTCAAATATCAAATCGAACTATTAATTATTAAACTACTTTATATTATAAAATGTATGGTTCTTAATTTTAGCACTTAAACTATAAACTTTGTTAATTGGTTTTTATTGACGGTCAAAAAAAGTAAATTGTTAACATTTTTTTATTTTACTATGTTTGCTATCTTATTTACTTATACTATCAATTGGGAAAATATAGAAAAATAAAATATCCTTTTAAACAATGGTAGGATAAATATCTGGACAAACTAAATTGAGCTTTTTACAAACCAAACAATATATAAAAATCAAAGGTTTCGATTTGTAAATTAATAATAATTTATTTAGTAGGTACCTACACCTACGCTGAAATTGTTAGACCGAAATTGTCGTTTTTGATAGCTAAAATATTTAAACTTTCAATTTGTCAATAAACATTATAGTTAATTTATTTCATAAATAGTTGTGATTTGGCTTAATAACTAAAACTCGGAGAATATAGTTTTCAACAAAATTGGATTTTCGTAGAATACAAGGAATTTTAATTAACATAGAACCACTATCGTTTTATATTTTATGTATTGTGAACTGTTTGGTTATTATCTTTTATTTAATTTGCTCGTGTACAACGTAATCCCAGGGGATGAAACCGTGGAACAGAACGATCAATTAAATGTGGCTTTTGTCTGAGAGTATCCTTCCTTCCGACGGCGGACAAAGCGATAATCGTTGAACGTCTTTCGAGGCATTTTTTATATGTATATAAAATTGAGAAAAACTAAAATAGGGGTTGTTTTACACAATATGTCAAGCTCATTGTTGGTGAAACTAATGTACAACGTGTGAATAAGAATTCCATCAATCTAAAACGTTCGTTTTAAGCCTGAAAATCATGCATCAAACGCGGACGTCGACCAAATACGATATTTTTCATTCGATCACAAAACCAACATGTACCTATATGTTCTGTATATATATAATATATATATACCTATTTCATGCAACAGGCGTAAATCAAACCTTCAGGTATAAAAGAATTGGATTTTAATTTTATTCCTCAGAAAATACTATATTTTCTTTGTTAACCACAAGCCACGAAACACGAACGGCGCACTAGACGAAATTGATGGTTTAGTTTTGTATTAGTTTATTGTAAATTTTTTTGAGAGTTAACAATTACAAAAACAATATTTTATATTTTTGGACTTCTAATCTCTACAAATACGTTTATTTTACACGACAAACATAATTATAATTATTTTCCCTCGCGTTCTCGTTCTCGTATTTATACAGTTAAAATAAATAATGAGTACGATACTATATATAGACTAAAATAATAATTGTTGTATGTATACATATCATTATATACATTTAAGATAATGTAATATTCCCCACGTTATAAAAATATGTTAATTAAAAGTTAAGTTTTTTAAATATAATTATATTTTAAATTAAAATGTTTGAAATATCAAAAACAATATATGCAATTTTAATTACGGATATAGTGTGTAGTGAATTTTGATTTGTTAAAACAAGCTATAGCTGGTTAAAAGTAATTTATTCACTTAACCTGCATAATAGAAATTATCTTTTTTGATTTTTTGTAATTATTATTTATTTATTTATTTTAATTTATACTATAAAAAAAATTTAGTTTAAACTATTTATTGCAGTGATAAAAACATTCATAGTTTTATGGATAAATATTATTTTAATTTTAATATAATTTATATATTATATTGTAATTTTAAATAGTAAAAAATCAAAGAAATATATGTGATAAAAATATGTTTGCAAATTCGAGATGATAATAGCTAAATATTAAATGTAATAAAAAATAATAAATTACACAAATTTGTTTTTGTATTGTCATTTTTAAGACAATAAAATACGTTATGTTTTTGAAAAAAAATAGAAGATTAAATTAGAGCTGTTCTCAAAATATTTTACAATAAAAACTCATTAGATTATAACATTTGAGTATGGAGCATTTTTAAAAACTCTTAAAATGCTTTTAGCCACTTTAAAAATATTGGGTATCATTTTATACCTCAGGATGTGTTGCTGTACTGCCTCTCTATATATATAATATCTAATCCTTCAAAAACTGTATAATCAGTAATTTGTAACTATGATACACGTGGGTGTTTAGGGCTTAATAAGTTATTATGGTATTAGTGTTATTTAATGAAACATATTTTACATTAAAAAATTGTTTATCGTGTTGTAAATATTATTATCATCGCAAGATATCTAATATATAATCAAAGTACATACCTAACGGTCAGTGCAAAGCGCATTCGAGTGTTTTTTTTTTCAAAGTTAAACTTTGACTACGCCATGAAGTGCTTCATACACTTTATCTTCACCGGCTTCACCATATCTCCGTACTTTGTATTCAATGTATAATATAATACAGAAAATAACTTTGTCTGGCTCTTTTAGTATTCGTGTTTTGACAATGAGTTCGAGGGAGAAAATGCCCTGCTCGCCGGAATCATATCGGAAGTCGACAATAATGGAATAAAATATATTCGATTCGACGCGCCGTATTATACTGCAGTACTCTTGAAAAGTCTATTCGATACGGTACAGCTTTCAAACATGATGTTCCAATTATATTTTTTTTTCCGAGCACAAATGTTATTCAACCGATAAAGCACAGTGTAAAGTTACCAAGAAGATCAACCATCATTTATTACGAAAAATTATTGACATCGTGTGATTTATTATTGCGAACGCACAATATCACGAATTATTGTCCGTATTCATATCATTTGTAGTAATAAGTACAAAATAAATGTGTATGCATGTAGACGGAATACGAATAATGTTTAAATTTAATTCCATGTACATCCCGTAGACTGTAGAGCATAATAAGATGGATATTGGTTTTAAGTTTAGATGGATGTTTTTATTGTCTTCGGAAAAATAACTGCTTTTTGCAGTGTTACAAACATTCAAACACATCAATATAATTCCTCTGGAGATTATCGCGTAGCCACAGCTGGTACTTTGATAAAGCTATTTAAATAGACTCTATTTATTTATTTAAATTACATTTAGGTAAATAGAAATTATCGCTTTTATGTTGAACCATTAATTTTTTTTTTACTTTTTACAATTTAACTGGAAATCGCAATAAATGTGCGATATATATATATATATTTTTTTTTTACTTTTTTTATGTAGTTTGAATTTAAAAGAACCAATTAATTTAGTTAATTACCATTTTAATTATTGAAAAAATATAATTTATGTATCAATGTGCCAATAATTGTATTGAACATGCTTATTTAAAAAAATAACGATTGTAATAATTAAAAAACAATACAAATATAATTTATTTATAATGAACACATATATAAATTGTTCATTTTAAATTAACGAATGCAAATTAATAGAACGTTTCTAATCATGGTAATGATCTCAGTATAGAATTGGCTATTAAAGGACATCACAACCAGTTTACGAAGTATTACCGTTAACGTTTGATGTTTATTTTCTTCTTATAAAACACTTAAAAATAAAAACATTCAACATATTTACTCGTTCAGAATTAGTTTCATGTATATTTTAATTTTTTGTTAATCGGTTTAGCGTCTAAGATATTCATGGAGTTAAATCTAAAAGTGAAACTAAATTTAATTTAATTCGTGATTTAAATAAGGAATTATTGTACACATAGAATATATTTTGAAATATATTTCTATGAGCTTGAATCAAAACGTCTGGTAGGTAATAAAGAAGGATTTTAATGACTAATTTACTATGCTGTACGATATAGGCTTCTGCTATCAAATGTCCAATAAATTTATACGATATATTCCTACTTATAATATGCTTATGCTTCTCGCTTGCATTGCTTTTAATTATTATACATAAGTTTTCTTAAAATACTGTTTTGTATCGTTTTTAATTACGAATTTAATCGCAACTTGCTGTTATCCTAATTTAAGCATTCTATAAACATTCATTTAGATTACAAGCATTGCATCTTTGTGCATATAATATACATTTCTACAGTTGGAACAATATTGGGATAAACATTTTGATATAGAACATGTAATTACAGTTATATATATTTTAATTAACATACCTTAGTAATGTTTAAACACATTTATTTTGTATCTACCTATTTACTTTTGTTTTTTTCTGAATAGATAACTAAGTATTTATGTCAAGTATTAATTTTTATATTTAACTACACACTAATAATTTTATGATAATGTTTATTTATTTATTATTATGTTTTTTTTGTCCCATAATGGTTTCATAAATTAAAATAATTGCTATTTGAGTGTCAAGTGTGTAAAATATTAAGAAAAATTCAATCAACCAACAATGATTGTTAGTTAGATATGATAGCGTGCTTAATATTTCTGACAATGGTCTATAATATGTTATTATTTGCATGCACAATTTATTTTTTGAAATAAAATTGTAACTTGAATTTTATTGGGAAATATCATAACTGTTTATTATTTAGGTATTTTATTATATTTTATTATTACCTAGGTAAGTAAAAGCATGTTTTGACAAATTTATCACTTCAATGAAATACACAAATAAATAATCCGTGGAAATGTCGAGTCTCGTGGATAATTTATACGCAGTAAAATAATACAAATAGTTTTCTTCTCTATAGGGATCCGACCTCGGTTACCCGCAGAATTACCCGTCGTGTTTCGTTAGTTTTTCAAAAATTCCCAGTCAGGTACTAGAATATTTAAAAAATTCCATCAATAATAATGCAGACTATGGAAAATGTTTAATCCATAAAGAAGTTTTGTGGAATTTAAAAAGATATTCATCTAACACATAAGATAAAATTAGAATCCGCTAATGCAAAATGAATAGATTTAAAAACTTGAGGTACATTAATTAATTAATATACAATACAATCATAGTACTATAAATCTTACAGAGTAGAAAATTAAGTCAATAACTCAAATACTTAAAGGTCCTTCGATATTGAAATATATATATTATACAAATAATTAATATATATATATATATATTACATTACATAAAATATTCAATTCTGGACTAGTTACATTTTATAAAATCGAACACTTCACGATAATATTATGTACTATTCTAAATAATCCTTGTTGGAATATAAAAACATAAAAAATAGTTTTAATGTTTACGAATTTTGAAAAATAACCATACCTACTATAGTTTTTACTAGGTAGTAAAATAAATTAATAAGCGATGTTATAATGCATATTATGTTATAAATTCCAAAAATATAATTCATACTTTTATTGATAATATTATGTAAACACTTTCCGAAATCGTTGTATTTTCTAGGCGTTAATTCATCGTGGAAGTATGTTTCTATACATTATGATTATTTTATCATTATGACGTAATTTTATGGTAAAATTAATGTGATTTCCATTTTCTTCCATAATTTGAAGTCATTAAAACGCAACATTTTTAGATTACAAATTTATAATATTTATTATTATTTTTTTTATGTGAACTCGACGAAAGTCGTTGTCAAATAAAATATTAGCATTTAATAAGTAGTGTGATTATTATAGTAATATAATATAATAAATTTTATGTTTGTAGAATTGAACGAAGCCGTTCACAAGGCGAAAGAAGAAGAAATCCAAATACCATTCGGAGTTGGGGTGGCGGGAACCGTGGCGGAAACAAAGCAAGTCGTCAACATCAGAAACGCATACCAGGTAGGGGTAACAATACGATTTACGTGTACCGTTCTGTTTGTGATGGCAAATTAAAAAATAAACTTCTTGAGACCCTTTTAGTGCATTATTTTCAATCTGGGTACCGAAAGTGTGTTTGGCGTATATTGTCTGGTCGAATGATTAATATAATATATTATTAAGGCTAGGACTTCGATACCTAAAAGGTTGTATAAAATATAAAAATACCTTGGAAATCTCAAACGATACATTAAAAAATCGTTTTTAATATTCTATTAATGTGGAGATTGTAAAAGTGTATACCACTCTTTTATATAGTATATAGTTGTCGATTGTATAATAATTAAAATAAATTTGTTAAATTTGAATTGAATGATTTATTTTACAATAAGTAATATCGTAAGTAATACGAGGTGGGGTGATTTAATTTTTGTCAAACAATTGTATTTATTATATTATATTATTATTATTATTTTTTTATTATTTACCCTAATATAAATAAATGATATTAATTTTTGAGTCAATATCACCGTAACATAGAACAGTGTAAATAGGTTTATGATAATATTAATGGATAGTAATGTTAGTATCTTAAAATTAATTTACATAATTTGTAAAGTAATCCTAATATACCTACGGAATAGTTTAAATTACCACGAATAATGTTTTCAAATTATAACAAAATAATAAACATTTTCATTCATTGTTTAAATTTAGTCAAAATGAACTTCAAATTTCTATTATATAATGTATTATAATGTATTATATAATGTCTATTATATTATATAACTATAATTGTGTTATATCTTATGTACCTATTTTTTTTTTTAAAAGATTTAAGTTCCAGAAGAACTGTTTATGAGGAATATTCTATTGAATTTAACCTAACCTTTGTTATACAAATGAAAAATTTTGTAGTTTATTTAAAAAAAAATACTTATATTTTTTAAATGTTCGTAATTTAAACTAATTTTGTAAAAATTTAAATTTCAAAAAAATTATGCCTATATACCTATTTTTTTCATTTTTATATTTTTAAAAATATTGACCCAACGAATCCTTTTTTTATCAAGATTCACAATAAAAAAAAAAAAAAAACTAAAAAAAATCATAAATCTCTCATTCCAATAATACAATTAAAAAGGTCCATACATAAAATATTATTATTTAAATATTTGGTGAAAAATTCATGTAACTAACTATGGTTATTTGTTTTTGAATTACAATAAACTAAAAACTATTTGCAGAAAACTAATTGAGCGTACAAATTACCGTTTTCTTTAATTTATTTTTGTTTTTCTCAATTAAAAATAAAATATACAGAAATTTTTATTTTTGACTTCCCAAAATACCAAAAAGATTCAATTTTCTACTAGAAGTAACTAAAAAGTTGAAAATTGAATCATTTTTACTGTTCTGAAAAGCGATGATGCAAAAAAAAAAAGCATACATCTTTCTAAAATCAATAAATTCATTGCTTTGCTTTAAATCTTGATAAAAATAAAACACCAGTGACTTGAATTTTAAAATTTTTATAAAGAGTATACGATTCAATACGCTTCAACCTCTAATCTTAATTTGTATCATATAAGTAATCACCAATTTATTTATTAATATTATTTTTCTTTTTGTTTAGGTAAGTACACACAATATTTTATTGTTTTGGGCAAAAGCTTAAAAATAATGAAAAATACTATAAAAAAACCTAAAATTTTTATAAATAAAAAAAATACATTTTTAAAGTTGTATTAAAATAACCAGTAGGTACATACGCCGTACTATCTATGTATGAATCACATTTTCCACTCACGCGGCTACATTATTAATCACACACACATACACACACAAAATGAATATACGTCAAAATCCCTGCTCTATATTTTATTATTACACGCTATTACACCGCCCGCAGGTATCATTAAATACGAGTACAATGAGTTTTAATAATAAAAATAAAAATAATACTTAGATATAAAACAGGAATATAAAGAGCAGGTGACAAACGAAAACCTATAATGAGTGATTAAATTGCATTATATACCAGCCCGCGGGCATTGCCGATTGAGAGGATGATCGTATCACAATGGTATTACTGCGTTGATCTCCGTCCTGTACCCACGTTATTAATTATCTGTCATTATCAATGGCGACCGCGTATTTTGAATCGAATAGTACAACGTACGATTTTCGGTATTAACCATTTATAAAATATGTATATCGTAGTGTGGTTGTCGTATATTTGTGCAGTTTTTATGAAAGTATAAAACGCAAATTGGCCCGGGTTCAAATATTCACTGAATGAACAACGAAAAAAAAAAAGGTTACAAAACATTTTATACATAATAGCCTGACCAAATTATTCGTTTCCAAAAGTTCAAAAGTTACGATAAACGATGCTAGTTGTATTGGTATGTATTTTATCTCTTCGGTATCAAATTACCATAATTTTCAATCAACTGTTACTTTTTTATTGGTTTCATAAATTAACTTTTATATTTATTACAGTTATATTTATAACAATAAATATCATACAAACATACTGATATTCTCTTATTTAAAAATATGTATACAATGTGCATTTATATTTTTTAATTTTTAAAGTTTGGTTTCGATCATTATTTTCAATGTTATAAAAGTTTGTTTTTAAAATTGATCGTACCCATCAATAAAATTAGACTTTCTAAAATAAAATTCATATATTAATATAAAATTTTTTTAGGATATAATAAAATATGACTCATTCAATTATTATTTACTGACGTACTTTATATAATAGGTATCAATAAAATTGTAAGTAAAATTTTACTTTAAATTAAATTACAAGATTTAAATTTTATGTGTTACTATGTGAAATGTTTACCAATAATTTGATATTGTTCAAAATCACTAAAATAACAAAAACACTATATCAAAATAATGTGTTATATTTTCAACGGCTTAAATTAAAGATTCTAAAAACACTATTTATAATTTCGATTACTTTAGTTTTGTATTTATTCTCACATTCATCTTTAGGGACAAGTATAATGATTTAGAAGGATAGAGAATAAAGTGGATAAACTTTTCAAGTACTCGGGAAAAAAAACTTTTTAACATAATTTTAAGGAAAACTATAAGAAGAAAGTTTTCTTTATAATGACATAAAGTTATCGAGTCCATAAATTTTTAAAGCATATTATATTTCAATAATGTTTTGGTCAAACTTTTTTTGTTAAAAAAAAAAAATAAATAAATAAATTAAAGTAATTTTTTATTCTAAGAAATGTATTTCCAGTTAACACCTCAATATACACGTCTTAATAAGGTACTCAAAATTGGTAATTTTATTTCATTTCAAATACTTATAACATCTTTCATTATTTTATTTATATAAATTTTAGAACTATTTTTTTTTTTGTTTATAAATTTAATCAAGTTAATTCATGTTATCATCATTTTAATATTTACATTTTCAAGGTTAATAATATTATAGTGAATGAAAATTAAGAGTTAATTAAATTATGATAATGATAAATATATACCAATAGATTTTTTGTATAGTTGGTAAATCAAGATTATTATTGTAATTATCATAGGTATTACTGTAGAAAATTATTCAATAATAAGTTTGAATAGATATTGATATTCTATGCCTGCATAATAAATCATCTAAATCGGAATTTAAATGAGTTGAGCGTTAAATTATATGTTAAAAATAATAATAATAATGATTTACATAAAATATAAAAATATTTAGGTAATATTATTTTAATCTAACCACTTGGAAAATATAAAAAAATATGAAGTAGGAATAAATTAATATCAATAACTATAATTTTAAAATTATCATAAGTCCCATATTTTTAAAACATATCATTGTGTACTTTTATACTTTATGGCTAAAATATAATAACTCGAAAACTTTTTGTTTGAATTTAAAGTGATTTATACAGAAACATTTAAAAAATTCAATTTCCTTCCTACCGATTCATATAAAAGAGAGTTTAAAACAAGGAAAGTTAGTATTATCACTGAAAATTCCTAAAATTTCATCTAAAATAAAGGTATTTAAGTACAAAAGATAGTTAAGCATGCTCGTTGTATCAATCTGTATAGCTGCAAACATTTTATTATAATTATATCCATTATCCATATCATGTTAATTATTATTATTGTTATTTTTTCTTCATAAAATTAATTCTAGGAATTTTTTTTTCGATAAATGAAATACTTACAACAAATATGGTTTTCTAAGTGTTGATGGTTCGTATGTTGGCTAAGTAACCATCATAAAAATAATATACTCTAAACAAATAAATTGGCTAGTTTTCAAGATGTGTACAATTAAGTATCAATGTAATGACATTCAAATGGCAAAAGTGTAAAGTTTTTTTCTTAAGAAATATCCAAAGATACAACTTATCTTTAAATCTTTAATATTAGTTGTTTGTTAATATGATTGATTAGGTTTATGACGACATTCGAGTAAAATTAAATCAATGTAAAAACATATTTTTAAAAAATTTATTTTTTGAAAAATACTTATAATCTTCACAATTTTTATCTAACAAACATTTGATTTTTATTATCCTTTTTTAAAACTTACAGTAGTTAGATATAATTTTATAATGATATGATAAAATACATTATCAAAAAAAATGATTTACTAACCGATAACTATTAAAATCTTGTGTATAAATTGAAATAAGATTTATTTAGATAATGGTGTTGTATCTTACTGTATGAATTACATAATTATTATCTGCAAAAAAAAAAATTGTAAAATGGTTATGGGTTTTTAGGTTAATAAATGTATAAACCTACTATTAGTCAATATAACTAAAATGTTCTTATTAAACTATTACATTGATTTCGGTTGATACGTTTAAATGCACATACATTTTTATATAGCTACCTATTCGATAATAAAGCTAACAATATAGATATTTAGTAATATTTACCACGAAAAAAACTTAAACCAAAAAGTTTTTCATGTTGCCAAACCCACATAATAAAACTAATAATAACTTTAAGGTTTTCAAGTGAAATTTTAAATTTTAAACTGAAGTTATCTCTTAAGAAACTTTTCTGTGCGTTTTCAAATATACTCTAACATCAAATGAAAAATCTAAAATTCACTATTATATTATTATGAATACAGAAAAGAAGATTCAATATTTGGATAATTCAAAAAGAAATTCGTAATAATATAACATAATATAGTTGTAAAGTTGAAATATTTAGTAGTGTGTCATGGCAAAAAAGAAAATACTAAAAGAAATAATAGGTACTTTTGATATTTAGTTTTAAAGATTGAAATTATTGGTTTGTTCTATTTATATTCATGCTATCAACAATAACTATCATATATTATTGTTTATGATCTAACTATAACTATTGCCACATTCATATTCATTTTGTTTTGCATATTAGTTATGAGTTTGGAATTTATAATAGTATATTATTATGTATGAAAGTTATGTCATGTCATATTTTATACAACGCCAATATAAATGAACGTGATATTTCCCCGTATTTTCTGCTTGCAATAAATTGTATATTTTCACTACACCTACATGCGTTGTCTCCATCTTATTAATACAAAAGTGTAACACTGCAAATGTGCGATCAAAAGGAACCATCAATTTGTATGGATATTTTTAACCAAAGGTACTTTTAAAAAAACGTAGAAGAAACAATATTAATTAGGTTACTTTTAATGATTTTATTTATATTGTAATTTTAAAATGAATACTAATTAGGGATAAGATTAGCAAACAAAATTAAATAGTAAATTATTCATTTAATTTTGCTAAAATGTGCTAAAACATGATAAACTATAGATTCAATGAAATTATTATCAATATTGATGCTTTCCTATTATATAGAATATTATAAGTTATTATAACTTTGAATATGCTAATAAATCAATCCACTCTCAAGTTAAAATTAATGATAAAATGGATTGTGTTGAATACAAATTCGCAATATTGAGCGTAAATATAATAATAATATTGAGAAAACACATGTGAATGTGACATATTTTTAACCAAAATAAGTTGTGTGAAAAAAAAATATCACGAGTTGAATGATTTATCAAAATATGTTGGTAGATCTTAATTTGGATATATAATAATGTAATTATAATCCACATTTTCTGTTTGTGCATAATGTAATCACTAATCACGATTTAGCATTTATTTTAAATTATCAAATTATTAAATTGATAATTTTGTAATTTTATTATTGCCTTTAATTTTTCGTGAGTTTGAAACCTAGCTTATAATTTTGCGGATGGGACAATATATAGTTAAGTTATATATATATATATATAGTTTAATCAATAGGACGGAACGCCTCCAATGCCACTGGCACACTTACGTAGAAGTTAACGTCTCCAGAGTAAACAGACTTTTTGGATAGGACTGAGTGCGGTGGTGTGTACATAAAATATTTAACAGTACTAAAATCCTTAAGAAAATTGTTCGAATCATGATGTACATAGTACTTCTGAGTAAATTTTTTCGCGCATCTGGATTATATTATAATATATTGTCTGTGTAAATATAAATATATATATATATATTATATATGGTGACTCTTTTATCGAACAACACTCATTATTTTAAAATATAATATTAACGTTTTTGACGGGTCGAGAGTCGGGATGTAAAAATATTATAAAGATTTTTATGTTTTGAATTACTAATCCGAAAAATATTCTGCTTTATTTTAAAAAATGTTAATACATTTTGAAATAATGAGTATTTTTCGATAAAAGAATCACTCAGCAGTATAGCAACAGTAACTATATTTACTAATTGAGTTTATTTTTTTCGTAATGTCCTGATAAATTTTAGTACATACTTCGACGCATGTGTTTTTTACAATATAAAACATTAAAACGTGTTTATTAATATTGTTGTTGGTATTTAACTTGTAAAAAAAATGTTTAATATATTTTCAGAATTAGGAAGATTAAAATTTTATTCTCAAGTTAATTGTTTGTGTATTTATATTCACAACGAAATATTACAGCAAAGTAAAGATTATTATAATTTATAAACAGATGTTATAAACATATTGTACCAAATAGTTATTTAATATACTGGGGAGAGCAATAAATATGAATATGTATCGAGTTTACAATGATGTGTGTTTTGTTATATTTTTGTGTCTGAAGACACTTTTATAATAAAAAAAAATGCTCCGATTTACAACTTTGAGGTTGATTTCTGGAAGCAAAATGAATCTATTTAATACTTTTGTTTTTTTAAAAATAAACCATTCTAGCTGAGAATATTTTTTTTTATGCATTTATATCATTAAATTAAAATTTTACACATTTATTAGACTATCACACATCAATTACATATCGAATAATGAAGTATACTCGACAACTACTGTATAGCAAATAAATAACAATTTAACATTTCATTTAATTTAAATTATTTTTTAAATTTAATTTTAACGTTAATACAAAAAAAAAACCATGCCATATTTATTTTTACAAAAAAAATCAACATCAAGTTTGCAAATTATATTGTAATTAAAAATGTATAAATTGTTCAATAACTAAGACTTGAAAATTTAATACAAGATTCTTCATATGAAATAGACTTGAATAAAACTCAAATAGACATTTGAATCAATATTTTGCTAAAACTGAATACTTAAACAAAAGATAACGTTTTTAGTTATTTTAATGCAATTCAAATAAATTTTTGAGACAATATTTTTACGCACATTATAATATATTTTTATATTTTAATAATATGGGTACCTACGCAATGACAATGTTGAATTATTTTATAAATTTTAAGTTGTTGCCTAGTTTCCTTGTAGTTTATACCGTATTACTAATATTAAAATTTATTGTTATAGTAGTAATTTATATAATATATTATGATAAAATAATATACTTAGTAATATAGCCTGATAGACAGTCCAGAATTATTATTTTTGTACGACAATAGGAATATACTCGTTATCATTAAATTTAAAATTAACACATATATTGGCATATTGTAGTGATGTAATCAATGACGATAGGTACACTCGACTCAAAGTGTTCAGCAGATTAGTTAATTAATTTTATTTAACCTATACACTTTGTACAATTTATAAGAATTAAGTGAGTTAATTTTGTCCTAAACGAAATAACATAGATAACTTTAGGTATCTAATTTAAATGTAGATAGGCACTTTATATGTTAATTTTTTTTTAAGCTTAATTTTCGACGAAGGGCTGGCATAAATATGCGATTTTTATATTATACATTCAAGACTGAATAAATTATTACAATTTTTAATTTTTATTTGAAGTAAATATTGACTAAACAATTCAGTAAAGCACTTTTATGTTATTTGTACTTATTTATAAACTAAGAGTGAAAATAAAAACATCCAACTTATTCAATATACCTAAATAGTTATAATTTGTATTCAATATAATTCCTTCTTAGAAATATCAACAAAGTGAAATAAATACACGATTTAATTTGAAATATTATATTATTATACTTTAAACTTTAATTTAATATAATAATATGATTGTATATATTAATAATTAATATTATGATTTACGTTTATAATACGTATTTTTGTTCAAATAAGTCGATTTGAATATTTTTTTTTCTTAGAAACTGTCAGTGCCATTACAATTTTTTAAATGAGTAAAAAGTTACTAGAAATGTTTTAGAAATTTGAGCTTTATAATTCAAATTTTTACCGAGCTACGCTTAATTTATTATACTACGACGCTTACATGTTTCTCTGTTTTTCAAAAGTGAAATATTTTTAATTAAAGGTTGCTATTCAAAATGTTGTTATTTTGTTTAAATATTCAACGAGCTAGAATTTCATATAAATTTTAAAAGAGCAGGTACTTAAAATATTTTAATTGAACGTTTATTCTGTTTTGGGTTCTTAGAAATTTCGCATACCTAATGAATGTATTTATTTTTAAGAGAATAAAAATATGTTTACTGTGAAAAAAATGGAATTTATTTGTTACCAAAGAACAAAACAACCGATATTTTCTTATTAAATCAAAATGTAGACTCCTAAACACGTACGGCGCTCACGTTCACATAACATAGAATATCGTTTAAGCTATATTGGCGAAACAATATATATGTATAATAAATAATATATCTACAACACACGTGTGTCATGGTCATGTTTTTGTTTTGTTTTCGATGTCCGATAATGAATCGATTTCGAAACAACCACTCTTTATTCAGCGCTGGTGCCTATACATCACAAAATAGAAATAATAATGACTGCAGTAACTTAACGATAATGGTACATGTACCACGGTACCTATATACCTATAGAAGAAAAAAAGTGTTAAACTCACGTTTTACACGTTTTAGCTACAGTATGCCGTCATGTAGTCGTAATATTATTCCGGGTTGCATATTATGTTTCATCCACTGTGATATATGAATGCATAATACATTAAATTACGAAGTACGAATTGATCATTTCTTTTTTAGTACATCAGACCTTTCGATGTATATTATATATCGTGTAACCGAGTATTTTACGAGGCCGTGTTCGGTTTATCTAATAATGATATTCTAAACTCATAAAATGGCGTGGTGGCCCAAAAACGAATACATCACAGATGTACAGAATGATTCGCCGATTACGTTCACCCCATTGTATCCGAAAATATCATACATTTATTTAAAACACCGAGTTTTGGATTCTTAAGTTTGCCATACTTTTAAGTAGGTACTCAAACGTTTTTTTTTATGCTGCGAATGAAAAGGGGTCTCAGGCGAGTGTCCAGTGACGATATAGACTTGGTTTTTTTAAGCGTTTAAAATATTGTAGAATCTTTGTAAATGAATAAGGCGAACCAATCGAAAAATCAAATTTTGAATAGATGCAAAATCAAACGAAACGACGGGGATGTGCGCGGTCCGTGGTCATTCTGTATATTATACGCGTGGGTTCTGAGAATTTTTTATGCTCATTAATACATAATATTTTTATATATTTGTACAGGACCCGCGGTTCAACCGGGAAATCGATCACATGACGGGTTACACGACCAATTTGATATTGTGCGTGCCGATCTGCAACTACGACAACGACGTGATCGGAGTGGCTCAGATAATCAACAAAACCGACGGCAGCCACTCGTTTACCGAACACGACGTCGAGGCAAGTAATAATACGTATTTAATATTATTATAATCGAATACAAACGACGGACAGTCAATATAACGGTATATTATAATATTAAATTAGGCATTGTTGTAATAGTTGTTGTCATTGTTGTTGTTGTTGTTGTTGTTGTTGTACGATTTGATTAATAATAATAATGAACAATATACCTCAAAACAATCGTCATTTCACGTCATCACTATACAGTGTGATTATTTTAGAGATAAACACTAATTTTCTCGAAACATTTTAACGTATTTGGGAATTTTGTTTTTTTTAAATGATTTGAAATTGTATCAAAACAACATTTTTTCTCTAAATATCGTTATAAATTTACAAGTACTTAATTAGAATTTAGATAAGCCGAGTTAAGTGGAAAGGGGTACACTACTCCTATTAATTTCCGTCTATGGCAGAAACACATCCTGTATATTTTGGTCCGGTCGGTTTGATTGACGATCGTACTCGTGTGCTGTTATTTCATGTAGCTATTAGTATTGTACAATTGTTTCGTGCTCCTGTTAAGTGCTTATAACCACTGGGTTTTTCTCTGTTATTCAAAAACGATAAACACGATAATAACAATACCGACGTTTACATTTGTACTGACTCGTTTTGCGTGTGTAGATATTCCAGAGGTACCTGACGTTTTGCGCAATCGGAATACAAAATGCTCAACTGTTCGAAAAGTCTATACAGGAATTCCAGAGAAATCAAGTAAGCGATCAATATATTCTCTACAATATAAAATATCGGGTGATTCATATTATATTACAGTAATTTACATACAGTCGACGCTTGTAAAATATTATGTAGGTAGTTTGAATAAAAAACATGAACTATAAATATTTCAGGTTTTATATTATGTCGGTAAAATTATATTTTAATGTTATACGGTTATATAAAAATATCGATGAGTGGTTTAATGCAATAAAAATCTACGGAACACATAAAACGATTTACCCTTTTTTCCACTCTGCAACACTAAATAATAAGCTCCCTGTGATTATAATGCTATATATTATGTATTAATAATAAACCGTTGATTCGATTTTTGATAATTTTATATTATAGCAGAAAAAAATATTTTGCATCGAAGTGTGAAATTAAAAATTAGTGATGGTAATAAAAAAAAAAAAAATAAATAAATAAAAAATGAATTAAACCAAAAAATAAACCATTGGGGATAAATATTTAATAATATATATTTCCAAAATGAATTTATAGAAATAAATGAGTGTTGTATTGTGTTGTTAAACGGATCACCCGATAACTCACACACTCAATAATATACGAATCTACTTGGTTAAAATATATAAATATATTATTATGATAAAATAATGTACTTATATCGTTCGGTGAAATGGCAATCGGTGTGATTATTATTCATTTAAATTTGGCTTAATGCAAATTTTATGTGAATGAATGTCTTACTTTTATTTCCGAACAATACTGTTACCGTAAAATATTTGATTGATTCATTAAAGACTAATTAATGGATTTTACCGATGTATTAAACATTTTAGATGCAATATAAAATAATATAATACTTATAAAACTGATAATTCTCTGAACTGGTAGCCTTTTAAAATGCTTTTAACCAGATTAATCTAAAAATTGGTAAGCAGATATATATATATATATCTAGCAAAAGATATATAAAATAATAATCAATTTATAAATCAATTTTTTTTTCAAGTAGTTAATTAGTTAGATGGATTTATCAACTCGTATATACTTTAAAATACTTAAAACTATTATTTGATCTTCAAAGTTCTATTTTTATAATGTATTGAATGACATTTCTAGAAAAATATTATTCTTTAGGCTACGAAATTAAAAATGTATGCTGGAATTCAATTACGTATTATTCGTATTAAAAAGTTAAAATATTTTGGGATAAATAGTATAAAATTTAATTTTGTAACAAAAAAAAATCATATTTCCAAAAAAATATTAATACTTTGCGAGAATATGATGTAACTGTTGTGAAAGGTAATATTATTTTCTTACAGGATATTCTCTGCTCACAATGTAGTGATATAGTCATATCACTATTCTCTTAAACCAAAATAGTCTAAAGATTATATAAAATGCATAATATACTTTTATTTTTTTTCAATATGATATAATGATTTTGGTTTTTTTATTTTATAAAAGTATTTTAGCTGGTATGATAAATGATTTTCTTAAAAAAAAAAAAAAAATATGATGTTATTCAATATTTAGGCTAAATCGATGAATGTAGGTAAAAAAGAAATTTACTTAATATTTTCTGCTATGACTTATGAGTACCTATAATAACGAATATTCTACGAAAAGATTATTTCTGCAATTTCTCATCGCAATATTATGCATATTATAATAGTCACCGCTTTGGGTTCTACAACTTGCGGCGTTTCTTCTTTGAAAATGAAACAGTTCCACGTCATATTTTGTACTTTAAATATTATATTTTTTATTTCAATTTAAACTAAAATTAAAGATTTGGTTTTTACTGAACGTTTCGTGGCTTATGATATTATTTACTATATATTTCTGTGAAATATAAATTTAGACAATTTAGTATTTGAATCGTTATTAAAGGGAAAATTGGAGTAAAATAAATTGTGCTAGATATTTTTAAATTATTTATTTATTTATTTATTTAAAAATTATAAACCTTAAAATAAAATTCAAATATTTTTCTATAAAATACAAAATATACTTTTATATAATTTCCTTGTATACTCTGCTTGAATGAATTTTTTTAATCTTTTAATATTTAATTTAAATTCTTACACTTCTAAGCAATCAAAAACCCGTTTTCTTATTTATTTTTAATTTACATAAATTAAAAACATAATTTATAATAATTTAATTTTTTTCTTATTAAGAAACCTACATTTAATAATGTCAACAAAATTGTAATAATGATACTTGGACAAAATCTGTATACAAATTGAAGATTCATTTTTACGTAACAATCAATAATCTAAGTGTAGCATAGATATACGTATTATATTATGATCCCGATGAGTAATACATAACAGTTAATATTATTTATTAATGACTTTTAATAGTAGTAATAAATTAATTTTGGTAAATAAAATTATCGATTTTGGAATATTATAGGATTTGAATTATAAAATTTTATTTTAAATTCATTATAGGTTTATGATTTATAAACCTCAAAAATATGTGTTTCAAAATAAATACATTATTATGCATAGTATAAAATTATTATTATTTGTATACCTATTGATTTTCAATAAACTAACCATTTAATTTTCTTAACGTCACTTTATAAGATACGTTAAGTTTTGGAAAGTGTTTTAACTATCACTAACAAACTCTCTTATAAATCTCTCGACATTAAAGTCATTTCAATAGTTCTATAAACTTTTAGCTTTAGTGACTTAGTGTTTGATGCCATATTTTTTTGGGAATAATTTGATAAGTTAAATTTTATTAATAATAAAATATAATAATAAAATAATTTCTTAGATTATAAATGTCCAATTTTAAATAATATATTAGTTTAGTATCTTTATTAAAGTACATAAATAATAAAAGGCGATTTGAATAAGAAATAAAAAGAAATGTATTGCATAAAAAAAATGTTGTTTGTTATCCCAATATTTCGATCATTAATGATATGAAAATGTTCAATGCTATGTTAATGATAAGTAACGACCCGAAAAATTTTTCTAGATGTTACTCAGTTTGGCTAGAAGCATATTCGAAGAACAGAACAATCTTGATTGTCTAGTATCGAAAATCATGACCCAGGCCAGAGATCTGATCAAATGCGAACGTTGCGTCGTCTTCCTGCTGGACTTGGAATGCGAAGAAGCTGTACGATTTTTTTTTTTGGCAACGTTATTTTTCAATTCATATATGTGTGTGTATGTGTATGTGCGCAGTTGTGTGTGTACAGTTTATTTCATTCCTTTATAGAGCCATTTGGAACACTTTGGAGCCAAGCCAGGGAATTATTCGCTGGAAAAAAAAGCGTCTACCAAAAACGTAATAAGACTACGAACAAAAAATAATAATAAATACATATATAAACAATAAGGGAAATAGTATATAATTTACTGAATACAATTTAATATATTTTTTAAAATATTTTATAGAGCACCGACACGTTGGCCGAGGAGGTTGCTGTTACTCAAGAACAGCAAAAGGTTAGTTTATTGTTACACCGCAATTATATAGCCAATAGGTGTATTAAATATATTATAATATGCATAAGCTAATCGTCTTTATTGTTTTATAACAATTGTTTGAAATACTCGATTACCCGTGTTGAATTAACCATCAACACTTTTTTAGGACGTCAATTTCACCACGGTTTTTGAATTGGGTTCGGAACTCGGGGTGAAGAAAATCAATAAAAACGTCAAGCCGTCCAAACTTCTTCAGATAGCGCAAGAAGTGGCCAGCTCCACTCAGGTAACGCAGTATTCGAGTAAAACGATATGCAGGTACATAAGTACTAATTATTTCGTATATACCTGTCGGTTTGTCGCACATATAGTTATTGAACATAGCGGACGTACAAGTTTGGGCCGCCTCGTTAAGCCGACAGCCGAGCATGGATAGCGATGATGGATGCACGGATCAAGTACCCATCAAGTCCATACTATGCATGCCGATATTAAACGGCAAAAAAGACGTGATCGGAGTGGCGCAATTGATAAATAAGGTGTGTGCGTATTGATTTGTTCCGAAAACATTCGATAACTCTGCGTTTTCAATCATAACAACTGTCTCCGTTGTTTTTTCTATTTAGACAATTTAAACTTATACCTTAGATTATATTATAATAGAGATACAACTATTATAATAAATGCCTACGCAATAATCCATTCAACATAATATTTAATTACGTATTTTAATTTAAATTATACGGAATCGAATGCTATTTAATTATTTCAAAATATTGTTGTTAGTTATTATTGATTTTATAATAACAATACAAAGAAACCTTGTGACGTATTACTTAAAATCCAATAAATATCTTAAAAATAAAAATAAAATAATCGTATAGAGTTTTTTTTTTAAAAAAAAAAAATCAAATACTGTATATCAAATTTTATTTTCGAGTATAACATACATTTGACAACATTACAAACCCAAACGTTTGGATTAATAGTGCTATTTTGAAGCATGTTAAATTTCAAAAATTTAATTATCTTAAAACGAAACAGAAACATATACATTGTTGGTACAAAACTTTTCTGGATATATAAAACTAACAATAGAATCTTTATTAAAATATAATACACTGTTTATACATAATATATGGTATGTACCTATACCATAATAATTGTTATAATATATCTTTAACATCGTTAACACTAAACATACATTAGTGGACGGAGACTAATGTACATAAATGTTACATTTACTTATTTGGTTGTTGTTGTTGTTTTTATTTTTTTAATTTATAATTAACAGAATTTACTGTGATACCGTTTCCATAATATTTGTAACAAAATATTTTGTGGTTTTATATAGGAAACCGGCTTTCCGTTTACCGACTGTGACGTGGCGACGTTCGAAGCTTTTGCTATATTCTGCGGTCTGGGGATTCATAACACGCAGATGTACGAGAGCGCATGTGAGTGTCGTTGGCTTATTTTCATGGACCACAACATGCCTAAAACAGTTCCACAATAATATTTTATTCGTGTTTCAGGCAAATTAATGGCTAAACAAAAAGTTGCGCTCGAATGTCTGTCGTACCACGCGACCGCGTCAGTTGACGATACCATAAAATTAGCGCAAGACAAAATTCCTTCGGCCGAGACTTACAACTTGTATAGGTATCTAATTTGTTGATTATTTTTTTTTTCAAATTAGCTTAATCCGACAAAACATAACACATCCGTTAACATGATAGATACATAAATTATTCACGCAAATATAATTCCTCTTCAATTTTCAATATTTATTTTAGATTCTGAACAATATATTGGTTTTGAAATTATGTGATTTTTTTTGTGTGTGTTCGATTACAACACCTTTGAATTAGTAGGTAATTTGGAGGTAAAAAGTCACAAATTCGTTTTTCCCGTAGGCACTTAACTTTATTATCTAGAAAAATATAACAATTATGGAAAACCGGGAATATTCTTGTAACACTTGTTTTTGACAAAATGTATTGTGTTATTTCGTAAAAGTACAAATATATAATAACAGAAGATAATTGCATTTATGTTAGACATTTCTAAACACGAGAAGATTAAAAAATATTTTGACTTTTTTGTGATATGAAATTTTTAAATTTTTTAGTTTTATTCAACTTATGTGTGGTACATGTATGTAAGTGAGTAAAAGTTTGAAAATATGTTACGGCATTCTTTTCAAACATTTTTTACTGCAATTAAAAATGTATACGTAAACATAGTTGTTTTTTAAGCGTGGAATATCAAGCTTAACAAAATTCATCAAAACCACAAAAATGCATGAACTATGTTGTAGTCAACTATTTTATATTCATTCAATTTTTAATTTTTATGATCAAGGTTTCAAAATTGAATACAAGGTTTCTCAAAATTTTCCCTAAAATAATTTTAAAAAAAAGTTCACCATAAAGTCATTTTAATTTTTTATGAGAGTTTGAATTTCGAACTATAAGCTGACAGATGGTCTCTGCTCATACTCGTTTTTTATTGTATACAATGGTTTATTATTGAATTCAAATTTAACTTATCCATCACAGTGGCCTACTCAATTATGGGGTAGGTAAACTCAATATACTATAAAGCAGAGTAACTACCACTATGGTTATTGTTTTTTAATCACGTATCACGATCAATCCGTTTATAAACACGTGTATTATACGACACAATAATTATTATTACTATAGTTTAGTTCAATCAATCATTGATTCTAACAGTTGACACTCTGACAGTAAATCAAATTTAACAATACGGTGGTAAATTGTTTATAGTCAGAGCTACTTAAAAATAATGCAAATACGTATATAAATTGTTTGTAAGAACTTTTCAATTTATTTATACATTGATTAGTTAAATACAACTTTTAACGAATAAGTAATTAACTCCGGTCGTTTTGAAAATGTATGTGTATATAAATAATACATTTGATATAATTTTATTTATTATAAGTTTAAAAGCAACAATAAATTAATATAACACAATTAAAATTCCAATTCAATAATAATACATTTTTCCAATTAAGTATTGTTGCTTGCAATGTTATGCAAAATATTTTATTATTTTTAATGGAAATTCTTGTGTACCAATTAAATTTCTCTAAACAATGTTTATTATGATTCATACTTCCGCGAACAACTTTGAATTAATAATATTTTATATAGAAGGAATAATAGGAATATATATATAACATTATATTATACATAAACAAAAATTGTTCAACTTATAAACAGTTTTATTATAAAGCATTATTTTAAATATTCAAAGTACAAAACAAAACTATAAGTAAAATCAACTAGAAAATAAGTAAACAAACGTGTTATAATTATAACTTTGTCTCTAATAAGCATAGAATAAGACATTTATTTATAATTATTTAATCTGAATAATGAATGGCCAGTTAAAATACTTAAATATACATACTTGTGTACGATGTAATTTAAAATTCTTACTCTCTTCCAGAGACTGCTATTATTGACATCATTAATATTTAATTACTTTTTATTTCAGTTTTAAATTCATTGATTTTGATTTGTCAGACGACGATACGTGTAAAGCAACCATCCGTATGTTCCTGCAGTGCAATCTAGTGCAACAATTTCAAATTCCATACCATGTTCGTACAGTACATTATAGTATGATTTTAATCCACTAGTCGGAAAATTTAACAGTATTATACTAATATTATAATATAATATTAATTGTTATACTCGTAATGTTATATTATTGAGTGGTGATTCTGTTTGGTGTCAATGACAAAACAATAACAAAATATATTATATTCCGAAACTTTATTTGATTAATAACTGTTGAACGTAGGTATTACCCAATGTTTGACATTTGTATTCCTAACATTATATTTTCAGGTCCTTTGTAAATGGGTGTTGAGTGTGAGAAAAAATTACCGACCTGTAAAATATCATAACTGGAGACATGCGTTAAACGTGGCACAGACTATGTTTGCCATGTTAAAAACTGGAAAAATGGAAAGATTCATGAGTGACTTGGAAGTAAGCATTTGCCTTTTATAGTAAAAATGTGAAATATAATTTATTGTATTAGGTATCCGACGACAGACTATGACAGAAAAATAAATGTTACCGTTATGGACCGAATGAACAACAAATAAATAAATAAATGCAAATAGTGTTTAGAATATAGATAAAGCGAATTTTCGTTTATCATAATAATATCATATGCATATTTCAAATAATTATATATTCTAACTTCTTATAGATATAGACACTTGGAGTGATGATTTATAGGTAATTGAATAAAACAATACTATTACTATTTATTTAGTTTCTGGTATTTATATCAGTGTTTGACGTGAGTATATGTAGCTTCTTTCATTTCCACGAACAACTAATCGATGGTAAAATTAATCACATATTTGCTTCAACATACGTAATTGTTGTAATTGATTCCACCGATTGTTTAACTTATCTTCTTATGATTCATGCCGTTCATCATAGTATTTTGTAATTATGGTGTACATACATTGTGCTAAATATTTTCAATATATCCTTTAGGGTATAAAAATTCGTATGGCGTAAAATCGAATGACTAAGGAGGTTAGGTGAAAGGATCAGACAAGTCAACTAAAATAACCGTGTTTTTCACGCAAAGAAGATATAGAAAATATGTATTATTTTTTTCGCAAACAAACTGTATAATTATGAATGTAATTGAATCAAATTATCAGATTTTGGGACTGCTAGTGGCGTGTTTATGTCACGATCTCGATCACCGGGGCACGAACAATGCTTTCCAGACGAAAACCGAATCACCGTTAGCAATTCTTTATACAACCAGTACAATGGAACACCATCACTTCGATCAATGCGTTATGATCCTAAACAGTGACGGCAACAACATATTCCAAGCTTTGTCACCGGAAGATTATCGCTGTGTTATGAAGCTGGTAGAAAATTCAATTCTGTCGACAGATTTGGCTATGTATTTCAAAAAGAAAAACAGATTTATGGAGGTCGTTGAAAATGGTGAATTCGATTGGCAAAGCGAGGAGAAAAAAGCTCGTGAGTGGATTTTTCAAACATTATTGTTATTTTTTTTATAAAATAAATTGTCATAGCTAAATAAAAATGCATTATCCTAGTATAATAGTCAAAATTGGGGCTTATCGTATATTATAATATATTCAGATTTACAATTGTTTTTTTTATTATTATTTGCTAGAGTCATGTTGTATACCTACTTATGCAACTTACAGACCGAAATGCCTATAATACCTATTATTATTATTTTTCAGTACTGTGTGGTATTTTGATGACTGCTTGCGACGTGAGTGCAATCGCCAAGCCTTGGGAAGTTCAACACAAAATGGCTAAGCTTGTGGCTGACGAATTTTTTGACCAAGGTGATTTGGAAAAGTTACAACTTAATCAACAACCAATGGTAAACTTAATAATTAATTAATAAAATATAAGATATTAATTTTGAATTCAACTATCTTGGATAGGCTATGATGGATAGAGAAAAAAAAGACGAACTCCCACAGATGCAAGTTGAATTCATCGATGTCATTTGTTTGCCATTGTACAAAGTAATACTGTTGTATTTAACGAGTATATGACAAATACAATAAATTATTAAATTTGTTTGTAGGTTCTATGTGACACTTTTCCGTGGATCACGCCATTGTACGAAGGTACACTAGAAAATCGAAAACACTGGAAAGATTTAGCAGAAAAAGTCGAAATGGGCTTGACGTGGATTGACCATGATAAAATTGAAATTCCTGTTGAAGAATTTTTTAGTAAGTTATTTAAGATTTTTTGGGTCACTGGGTTAATTGGCTTTATATTTGTAGCTCACAAAAGCACGAAAGACATAGAGTTCACAGTAACTACACTGAATACTACACAAAATTCCACGAAGAAAAGCAATACAAAAGTTAGTAAGAAACATGGTAAACATACCTAATTAAGGTACCTATAATTTTTTTTCCTCGAATTTCTGTTCGTATTATTAATAAGGGAAGTTTCGAAATTCTATTAGAAGTATTGGTTAGGTATTAACTTTAGGCTAACGTAATTATTATATTTAAATGAAAAACGTGTAACAGATATTGAATCATTTTTAACATAGATTATAAATAATTTAAATTTACAAATATAATATTAAACTTCTGTTACAGTTTATATTAAATAATCTGTCTCGTTTTTATATAAAGATCCAATATTTAATAAAGTTATATAATTATTTATAATATATTAGTATATTACTAAAAATTAGAAATAATTTAGTATAATATATTAAATTAAGAAGCTTAAATATTTAAATGAACTTAAATAAATTATGTATTGTTAATTGTTATAATTGTTTAGAAGTACTTAAATATATATGTATACTTTTTTTTAATTAACTTTAAACGTATACAATATTAAGATTATCGAAATTATAAAAAACTGTTGTTATTCTGTATTAAAATATTAACAACTTATGTTTCATAATGTTTTATAATATCATTACTCTCGTATTATCTAATAATATTAAATATTATTTTATTTTTTTAAACATATGAAATTAATTTTAATTGATTTGTTAATAATTTAAGTTATATGTATATTTTAATTTTAAATATTATATTTATAGAATAATATAATATATTAATATACCATGCGTTATGCGTTAGATTAGATGATTAGAAAAAATGTTTATTTAATAATTTATGCCATACACCATGGAAGAATCTATTTTCAAGAATTGAAGAATTGTGATCACATTTGAATAAAATAAAAATCAAAACCATAACTATTCAAAGGAAATCGTGAAATCTACCGTTATGATTAGCATTGGTTTGTCTGAATATTTAATTTTAACTATGATTATGCAGCAAATTATGCACTATTATTTAATTAGTTTCAGCACCATTTAATAAGTACACGTTTTCAATTTCCCTAATGTAGTCAAGTATTTTAAAATTTATTTTAATACAATTATTTTAAAATAGTATAATATATTTTACAGTAAAACAATATATTTTTATTTTTATTTAATTAATTGTGTAGCTTTTAAAGCTATTATTCGTTTTCATTCAAATATAAAACATAATATGGTCTTATTAATTATTAATATAAACTCCAAAAGTCCATAATTTGATAGTAATAAAAATTATCTGAACCTACTTCATATTTGAATAACTTAAATGTATTTTTTAAATAAGCCTTGAATGCCAGGTAATAGGCAACTAGTTATACACCTTAACATTTTTATACCCATGTTTTCTTTATGTCAACATTAAATTTTTTATTAATTTTTCATATAGCTAAAATATGGACTTATACGGCATATAAAATCATACCAATGAGTAGTATATTATTATAATTTGTTTTGTTTGTTGTTGTATAAACACGTTTCTGTAAAATACAATTGTCGTAATTGTATTGTATTATAATGTAAGCTCAAGTTGTAAAATCTATGTATAAATATAGTTTTATATTCACATAAGTAAATAAATAATTCCCAAAATATTCATTTAGAATCGAAACTTTCCTTTAGTAAATACTTCTTTAGAATATAATATTATCGTATAATAATAATATTATATTTACCTTCTCTTATTTTTGAATTTCACTAAATTGTTACACATTATTTAGAAAATTTTATTGTTATAACGCTGAATAAGACCGGCTACCTCACGTAACACATTATATTTACCTGTACCTGTACCTACTTCATTAATACTCACTGTTGGTTATTAAATTTGTTTGAAAATTTTTATTTATTATGTTATCATGTGGCGTATTAAAAAAAAAAAAAAATAAATAATAATAAACGATTAGACATGGAATTATACTTAACGACACGTAATGTAATTACTTTTGCTCAACAGACGCAAACGTACCTCAATTTAAAAGACACTTACTGTATCTGTTGTATCCACCTTTAAAACATGATTTTACATTCAGCGGAACAAATATATTTTTGGTAGTCTCCGTTACTTGTCTATTACCATACAAAACGCTAAGAAATAACATTAACAGTGATTGGTTATCATCATTTTCGATTTTATTACAATTTATTTATATTTAACGACCATAATATAATAACTCGAATACCGAATTTAAATTGAGAAAAAGAAATGGACTAAACGTAAATTTATCACGATTTGTATTTGTAAGACGGGATAATTAATGGCCGTTGGAGACGCCAAAAGTTCCTATTGCATACATTAAATGTTATAAAAATGTTATTTTATGAAAACTATCAATAAAATCATATGTATTGATGAACAATATCGCATTGCCAACGTTCCCCTTATGTTATGGCGAACATATTATATGATTTCTTATGTTAATACAATTGTTTCCTTCCAACAGTCTAAATTATTGATGTCTATATTATTCCACATTTTTATTCAATAACTTATAATGATAATTTCGTGAAGGACTACGTCTTGTAATAAGTAATTTTTAAATAAATCTAATTCAATTTTTTTTTTAAATATATTTCGTTAAAATTACTTACATTGAACCGTTTAAATTGTCTACGGGATAGTTGATGTAACTTTTTTTTTAATAATATTAACCATCTCAAATACGCCTCAATTTGTGTTGAATATTTTTCAATTTAATATATTTTACATAAGTACCATCGTTGTATTATAAGTACCATCTATACTAATGCAGCTACATATTTACTGCACCACCACCGCCACTGTTATACAGAGTAATTTATCAAGCATATTCATCACTATTTTCTTTTTCAATAATATAGTTAATCAAAATCTAATTTTTGGAACTTTTAAATGTGCTTAAAATTTTATTTTCATATACTTAACATTTTTAGTTCTGCCTAATTAAAGAGTATGTTATGAAGTAAAAACTTCTGCTCTTCAACTGTAAATTATTTAATCGGTAATTAAACTAAATATTTATCACGTATCAAAATATAAGTGTAGTTTTTGAATTATTTAACTTTGTGTACTAAAAATAATAGGTCCATGATAATGGATTTATGGTGAATTTAAACTGTTAGTAATTAATATTAATCGATCAATATTTATAAATTTTTAAATGGTCGATGTTTAATAACTACTAGATCTATTTTATATTTTATAAAAATATCTTTATTGACTTTTATCCATAGTATAAACATTTCAATAACTGAAAAAATTAAAAAAATTTTCGTTCAAATTTTAAATAAGGCACATCGATATTAAAATATGTATTTATCCTTTAGATACTTAACAGTAAAAAGACAGGGGATTCTCATTTCAAATACAGAAATTTGTATTGTCACAAGACAAAAATCCTCATGAATTTCAAAATATTATCTTAAGTAGTATTTTTGAAAAAATAATTAAAAATAAAATTGAATTAATTCATTAATAAATGGAAACAAAATAAGGGTGAGTATGTTTGGTAAATCACAGTACGTGTCAGCATATGACAATATTATAATAATATTCTCATGATTGTGGCGCCGTAGTAGGCGGCGGTGACGCATTGCAGTAAGTCCAAACTCATCAAAACCGTTTTTTTTTTTTATTGTTTTTGTTGTTGCCGTGCCGCTTGCAGAACCTCGACCTCAACCTGGACACTTCCACTGTGTTCCACCGAAACGGCGCCAAGTTTTCCAGTTTCCGGAAAAAGCCCACGTCCAGCCGGTCCTTCCGGAACCGCGTTAGCAGGTCACTGTACAACAGCACGGCTAGCGGCAGCGTGTCAGCCTCCATGACTTCCGACTCCGTGAAGCCGTCTGACTCTGCGACCTCCACCGATCAGCATAACATGATCAGTTCCGCGTCGCTTCCGGTGTTCACATCACCGGCGTCCACACCGGGCTATAGCAGCAAGCATTCCGCCCACACGCCGTCGATGTCGGCCACGCCTGTGAAAAACAAAAGCAAATATTGCCGAATTCTGTGATAAACGTCGTTTTTTCGTATGTTGTGTTTTTGGTTTTTTTCTCCCGTCCTATATGGCTGTAGCGTAGACTTGACGTGTAGTGTAGGAATATACCATTACTTACTTTCAACGATATCCGGTCTATGGGTGAGGGTTGGGAACTGAAACCTGGAACTGAAACCGGAACCCTTGTTCAAATAGATATTATAATAATATTTTTTTAGTAATTAAGGCATTTATCCATGTTAATGTTTGTTCAGGTTTTTTTTTATTATTATTCGTGTACATATTATTATACTGTGACGTTCAAAATCTATAGCTGAAACAGAAATTTATGATTAATTTTGACCAAGCTCGATATTTATGTTCTTCTAATAGTCAAATCAAAACTGACATAACTGTAAACGAACCTATAACGAATTTGATATTCTGATATTATGACAATACACGTTGTATTAGAAAACCAAATAAATTTGGTAAACACCGCGAGATGATCAAATCATATAATCGATATCTGATCAAACTGTAAAATATATTACATAATATATCAACACATAAGCATTGGATATGATTTATTATAGTTTTACATTATTGTATATGTATTTGGATTTTTTTTTCATAAAATATCCGTTTTTGTATCAGAAAATCAGCTAACCTATCTAAATTTATTTAGTGGTGTTGAAAAAGAACGCGGAGGGGTGATTTTGTTTGGACCAATTCGTATAGTTCTATATATATTTTTTTTTTTTTTTTGATAATTGTACATTCTATTTAAAAAGTGTTGATGCGTATAAATATTTTTGAATGAATATGTTGTAATAATATTCTGTACAGCCAATGACTGATAAATGATAACAGTATCACATTTAACTGTCTTCGAAATGTTTAAATGTTATTGTAATATAGGCAATATAATAATTTAATTTTTCTTTATACATTCGAAGTGTTAGATGGTCGATTGTACAGGGGGTTTGAGTAGTTTATATAAATATATTGAATTTTACTGCTAAATATTGGCAAACACTCAGAACAAAATTTATGATTGTATCATAAGATGCACATATTAGTACATATATATTGTATGTACTTAACTAAAATAACACTGATTTTGTGTATGCATAATAATTGTAATATTTAAAATATATTATTTTTTTAGTCTTAACGAGATCTTGTACCCATCTTCCATTCCTCACACTACACGCCATGCCATCTCCACCAACGTTTACGTATCTTCCTCCTATAATTAATGATTATTATTGTTACACAGACCTTCGTTTTCGTTGTTGTCTAAAAAATATGGACTGTTTTATATAAGAGTATATAGTAATATAGTTAAAAAAGTATTCTAAATTATTATTATGATAATTATTTATTATTAATAATATATCAGAAATGTTTAGGTAAATAATATTGTAAAAGATAATTTATTTGAAGAAATTGTGTTTAAATCCGGTCAATCATCAATATAATATTGTTTAAAATTCCAATCGATTTTTGTTATTCCGACTGGAACGAATGAGATTTGCTCGAACGAAACAATTGCATTTAGAAGAACAATTAGTTTGAATGGGCTACTAAATCAAAATAGTAACGATGTTAACATCAAATGATGTTTCATAATATTATCTGTTTTACCCTTTCACAATATTTATAAAAGAGTATAGATCAGAAAAAAAATTAATAAATAATGTAGCCATAATCATTGTTATATTAATTATTTTAATTGTTTAAATTATAAGACATGATTTTTTTTGTCACAGAATTTGAAAATAAATGTATTAATAATACTAAAAATTGATAGATTTTTTTATACCTAAAAATTTTTAAATTAATTAAATAATATTGCATAGAAAATTTCAAAACAAAATATATTCAGTGGAACAATTTTTACAAAAACAATATTTCAATTCTTGATTCAATTCTATCATATTATATTCATTAATAATAATTAATAATTACCTCAAATCTATTTTGTAAATAATTTTCTTTTGATTGTTAATTTTTAATTTTTTTAATTTTTAATAAATAATAATATAAGAATATATATAAATTATAATATTTCCAATCAACAAAAGTTGTTTATTGTAAAGAACAACACGAGTGGTAATGGAACGTAAATTTTCGCAATACCGTTCGTAAAATTTGTGACCCAGTATGTATGGTTAGGGTAAATTATGGTATGGAATCAAATGTTTTCCATAAAAATGGATATTTTTAGTATAAAAAAAAATTAGTTATTTATATAAATTATTTTACATAAATTGGGCATTATCTATATAATATATGTTATAACTAATATTATATATCACAATGGTAATTTATTGTTTGAAAAATATTCATTTTCAATCGTTGTTGGCATCATTTCATCAAGGATATTTCCATTAATTTCAAGGCATAGTATTCCAAAATCATAATAATAATCACAATATGTCTAAATATTACTTAATTGCAATAATCTAGTTATTATTATTATGTTAGACCCTAAGTTAAATATATAATATTTTAATAATAATAATAATGATAATACAAATATTAAGTTAAATAATGTGATATTAATTAGTTTTGACTATGTAGCTTTAGCATTTTAATACTTCCTTGTTGTATTGTATATATTATTTATTAATGTCTTATTATTAAATAAAATTGTTATTATTTATTACTACTTTGGAAAATTATTTTTATTGGATTAAAGATGTAGTTAGTAGTTAGAAGTTACCTATGTGTAAACCAGTGTTTTAATTTTTTTATTAAAACATTTTACATGGACGTAATGAGCCAAATCAAAAGTATGATTGGTCTTTATTATATGTTATCAATTTAATAACGTTTTTAAGTTACCGTTAATTTATTTCAATATTAATAGTTGTATAGTAACGATACATATTTAAAAATAATATTATGAATGTTATACGGTTCAATAGTCAATAAAATTTGAATCTAGTTGTTATTTTTTTGGAGGCAGGGGTGAGGGAGAGTAAAAATAAAATATTTCCATGCTTCTTATGTATAAATTAGGTAAATCAAAAACAAATTGATTATAATGTTCTTTACAAGTTGTTATTATCACTTACTATTCTATAATATTTGTGAAAATCACGAACATTTGCAAATTATTTTGTATTGGACATTGAACAATTTATTAAATAAAATGTTCAATTTTCATGCTAAGACTTAAAAATGTAATACAAGGTTTCTCATATATGTTCATGTTGAAACCGATAAATCTAAAAATATATGAACACATATTTTCTTTATAGATATTTGAATTTTAAATTTCAACGAAATAACATATTAAATTAAGATTAAAGATGTTAGTTATTTCGTTATAATTCAAAAACATAATTCTTGAGGATTTCTTACACTTTTACGTACATTACGGCTATTACTATGCGTAATGACATTTTTAAATTTTGAAAATTGATTTTAAGCTAGTATCTTCTATTTATCTTGTTAAACCAATTTTACCTATTTAAAGTGTTTAATGGTAAGGTATTAGGTAGTATTAACAAAAGTTAATAATAATTATATGATATACTTACATATTTAATTTATAATATTATTATAATAATTACATGTTATTAATATAATACATGCAAAATTTCCTCTGAAGCTACGTTCAAAATCAAATGATGTAACTCTTGCGTTTTAAAATTTGTGATTTCACCAAGAGTTAGGTTAATATAAAAATCTTTAGTCAGATTACTTGCATTTAAAATATCACGTATCATAAAAATAAATTTTAGTCCTCGATTTTTATTTTTTAAAACGTTTTTGAATTTTTTGCTGACCTTTTAAGCAATTTTCCTTCATTTTGGGTAAATTTACTTTGATATTTTCAACAATTTCTAGACTTTCATCAAGTGGAATGGACGTATTTTCTATTTTTAGAATTGAACAAGCAATTAAGCTAAAAATACTTTTTCCATAAGCTAAATTACTTTTATATTGCTATTTAAAAAAAAAAAACCCTTAAATTTATATAGACTGCTATGTTTTTGTTTAAAGACAATAATACTGATTTTATTCAATTTAAATTTTTAGCATAATATGATACGGTAGGTATTTAGCTAAGTTATCTACCTTGTAATTAAAGGTTATAAAGACGATGCTCAGTAAATAATTCTCGGAATTGCAACACACAACTATAGGAGCTTGTGAAAACATTTTGTAACACAACTTGTTATATTATCGATATTGGATATTCGAGGTTTATTGCTTCACACATCCTATACAGTCCATAGGCTGCACAAGTCACATGTATCATATTTACAAACAAAAACAGTTAGTAAATCAATCGTTTAAACTTTAAACCATAAATGGTACAGTGTCAGTTATAAATAAAAATCTTTTATTGTATTTAATTTGGAATGGCCAAAGTATGTTTAAAGTATCATTAAATAATTATCCTACGGTTTAGTAATTGCACTTGATAAGTTTCTTAGATGTTAATACAAATGACTTCAAATATTAGCTAATAAAATCTTTATTTCTACATAATTAGCAATAAAAAATATAAAAACGATGTTTTTTAATTATTTTATTTTATTCGAGGTTTAGCAAGTAGTAAGATAAACAATATTATCATTTAATATTAATACAAAAATAAAAATTTTAAGTATTTTTCAGATACAAATAAATTAAATATAAAATAAAAATCCTTCCAAAGTGAAAATTGTATCCACACGGATACAATATTGATAATAAAAATTGTATGTAAATTGTAAATATGCAAAAACATTAATGGTTGTAATTATAATATATAACCTCGTCATATAAAATACTGCACTAATAAAACGATAGGTTAAGATTTATTACATCTCAGAATTTGAATAACTGAAATATATATACATATTTATATTTTTAATATTAAAATCGAAATAATCTTATAGAAAGTATAGTATCATATACCTAAATAAAATAAATTGGACCTCTTTCACATAAAGTTAGTCAAAGCCACCACTGGACATGATTTATTTTTGTGTACTATTGCTGTTACACGAACTGCCATACCTAACGCGTGTAATAATAATAATAATAATAAAATGCGCTTAACGCTTAAAGCACCGTCTAAAAATCGTCAACTATTAAAATACGTAATACACGCGAATGCGGCGGTCGATCGCCGGGCAGGGGTACTACGGAGGGTGAAGCATTGGTACAGGGGGAGGGGGCTGTGTTGCGACCTCGCAAAAGCTCGTGTAAAAGTAATGAAAAACTCGGTTAATGGACGCCGTAAATGTTGATTAGGGCGAAAGCGAGAGGGGTACGTGGCGTCGAAAAACGGAGCGGGTTGATGCGGAGAAGGGGGGGGAGTGTGGTGGCGCTGTATGCGGACGACTTTTATTGTGCACGCCGCCGGTCCGGGGGCAACGGGAAAAATATGTTTATTGTAGCGATAAAGCCCGAATCTCTCCCCTGGCGAATACGCAGCGGATACATTACAGCAGTTTCCAGCCCTAAACACTGCGAGAGCCTGGGAGATAGGTGGAGGGGGAGATGTGAGTGAGAGCGAGCGATAAGGGCGGCGGGGTTGGAGGAAAGAGAGGTTTGAGTGAGCGAGAAGGAGATGGGAAGAGCACACGATAATAGCTCCCGCGGGGCAACCCACTAATGCCGTGGTCCCTCTCATTTCCGCTTTTATCATATAAATACAAGCCACCACTGACCCTACCCTCGCCCATACAAATCTGTCGTCGCCTCATTTGGCCACTGACGATTTTGTGTTCGACGATCATTACATGCAATGATGTCTATGCGCAATCCGAGGACGTTTTACTCTGCGACCGTGACTTGTATTATGAAATTAAATTATATGGAATCGTATATTAAATAAGCACTGCGAATCGTTTGATAACAATGATAATAATTATTATTGTAACATTGTCAATTTAATTATTATTATTTGCATGTCAAATCAATTGATTGTTCAAAATAAATAACTGTCGCACATGTTTAAGATTTGCTAAGTATACTATGCGATCTCGATCTGTACACCACGAAACGTAATTATTGTGGTTTAAACCCGCTTTGCGTGGCAATGGTTGTCGGCCGTACGCCGTCCCCCGGGCGCGCTTTGTACCTAACTATAACGGACATCAAGTAAATCGTATAACGGAGTACGGACACAGATGGTATAGCAGGCGGTGCGCACACGTTAATTTAAAAGAGGTAATTTTTGTATAGAAACGCAAAATGTTTTTTGCTCGCGACAAGTTTTTTACACGTTTAATTTTATATCCTTTCAATATTATTTACATTAATCTGTAAACTAATATCTAGCTGCATATTACGAGTATAATATATTTAAATAAAAAGTTGATATTTCATAAACTTCTAAAGATGTAGACATTTAAATTTTATAAAAACAATAAAATTATTATTTGTAAAATCTTTCATGTCTACTTAATATTACTTACTAACAAATATTATATTTTAGTAGTACAACTAACTATCTTATTAGGTACTTATATTTAAACCACAAATCATGTAAGAATTTATTTCTATTTTTGTTTTTAGCTGACTTTTTTTTGTTGTTTGTTCCATTTTTTGTTTTTCATTCAGTTTGTCTTAAATACCAGTAAAGCCATTACACGCTTTTTTTTATATAAAGCAATATTACAATTTTTTAATATGATCACACGGCGTTTTGTATAGACTATTTAAGTACTTTGCTGTTCATTGTCACGTCCACGAGTCCGTTTTCTCAATAATTATATGCATGAATTCTTTAAAGTATATTTTATCGTATACAAATTGAAATTGCATTAGTCAAGATTCAAAATACATTGTTGTTTTTCAGGATTTTAGCACAATTGCATATACCAATAATAATATCGGGGGTCTAAAATACTGTGTCCCCGAATGACAAATGTGTGTCCCAAGTTTTATAACGTGTTTTTAGTTTTGATTGCAGAAATAATAATAACAAGCATTTAGGAATTTCAACACAATTAAAAATATTTTGAACTCAAACTTGTATTTATTTTATGTATTTTTGCTTTTAAGTACCAGTATCATATAAAGAATATTAGTGTGTAAGGTAAATGGTACATAAAAGAGGGAGATTTTGGGAGTTACAACATCCACAGATTTTTTTTGCTACAGGAATCTCTCAAATCCCAAAGATAACAGTTAAATTAATAAGTTTGTCCACTACAATCAGGTGTGTTAATGTAAATTTTAGCCTGTTAGCGTAATTTTTACACGTTGATACGGCACAAAATGACTCGCCGGAATGTTTATTAGTTTTTGTATACATGGTATATTTTACACTATTCACTATTGTAAACAAATAATGTCTCCTACGGGTGACTTCACGGAACGATTTCGGTAGTAACCCGGGACGAATAGGCAAATGTTTGACGGGGTAGTGTTACGTTATGTAATTACTACCGACAACCGCATCACTGAGTTACGCGAAATTTCCCGTACGTTTCGTCGCACGTATTGTAATGACGACGGTGGCGTGCTCAGATTTTTGAACAGATAGAGCCCATTTATTGTATTTATTGTAGTTACAGGTGTAATTAGTTGTTAAAGAATTCGTACCAACAAGTATATCACAAACTAGGACCGGATAGGACCAACTAATATTAATAAACATAACACGATAAGCTAAACCATAAGTTGCTGCCGTATTAAATTGAATTGTTCTTACTTATATTAACGGATGAACTTAAACAATATGTTTCTTATGCTAAATGTGCTTTCAATAAATCAAAAGTAAAGAAGTTTGAAGTTAAAAGAAAAATTAACTTGCGGGTTATAATTGTCTAATTAAGATTAGTCAATGTTAAGAAAATAAAGGTTCAGTTAACAATATACTTAGATCGAGAAGGTAATTAATTGATTAATTAATATCAATATTTTTTTATTGGTAAACAGACAACTTATGAAGAACCTTGAATACATAATATAAAATTAACCACAATACTGCCACCCTATTATATAATATCTACCTACATATATAGTACCTAAGTAAGAGTAAATAAAGAATTTCAATTTCTAAACATTCAAAATTTGAATATAGTATTGTAACAATACGTTAATTTTTACAGACTATAGTAAATAGTACTGAAATAAAAATAAAAACATTTACAATAATACCTGACCTAAAAACTATTACGAGATAAGCAGAACAATACATAGGAAATAGCAAAATACAGAAAATATTAAAAATGACGAAATGCATACTAGACAAAACGGTTTTGATGAATTAACACATTATGTAGAACAAGTATATGAAAACATGAATGAAAATCTAGGTCACACAAAACTATATAAAATCAAAAAAAATTTACAAATGTCACAGAACACGCTCATAAAAAAAAAAAAATGAAAACGATAATAATATTGCAAATCATGTAATCCATCAGTATATTTGCGCTCTAATACTAAATTATATAATTATTCATATAATCATAAAAAAACTAATATCGTATTTCATAGGAGAAACAAAACAAGAAATTATAAAGCAACAAAGAATCAGATGTCAAGATAGAATAGCGTAACTTTATTAAATAATCATATTATATATGTACGTTTATATTTTTTAGCATTAAGATAAATTTAATTTTTTTTCTCCTCTTATTTTTTTTCTTCAAAACAATTATAATGATAATAAAAAATAAAAAAAATAGTGCAAAAAAAAAAGAACGAGAAAATGTACAAGTTTAGGTGAACACGGCGGTTTCCAATACACAACAACAGGTCCCCTTGTTTCAACACTGGTGAGGGACATATCCCAGTCATTCGAACGATGGAACGGATTCCTGCAAGTGACGAAATATAAAAATTGGATATGAGGACGACGTAGATTTAATGTATATTAATTTTAGATTTATTATAATATATATATATATATTTATGTGAATAAAATGGGCAATAGATACATACGAATAATAAATTATAAAGAATGTTCATAAATTATAAAAATAAGGTTAGAAATTATGTGATTGAAATTTTACAATAATATAAACATAAAAAACAAAACACGATGTTGACGTCTGCAAAACATTACGTAGATCAAAATTATTCATACATGATCATCAGATACTGATAATTCAGAAAACAGGTAAAGACACTTACCTGATAAAAATAATATGACGAGTGAATGTGATCGCATTTTGGAGTAAAAAAAAAAAAGGTAATTTTAATAAATATACATATAAATATATATTCTAAAGTGCAGTCTGGGTACAAGCATATCATGTCAATATCAGTCACCGCAATAACAAAGTGGTGTAAATATTCAAATGCTAGTAAAATTGCAATCAATTAACAAAAAATTAACCTTAAAAATATATTTAAAAAAATCATTGGTAAATAAGAAACAATTCATATGGTAATTTTTTTTTTTATTTAAATATTAAATCTTTGAAAAAAGGAGGGGGGTAATGTAACAATCGTTCCATCATTATTTATAGTTAATAAACATAATATGTACAATATAGGTAAATATTATAGTAACATATTATTATACACTTTATGCTGATCTAGTTATTAAGCTCCCCGGCTTTGTGCCACATTCAGTATATTGTAAGGCTATGGCCAAAACCGAATATTTACGAGAACATTAGTTCTTCGCGATGACCATCACGCTCACCGGGACTAAGACAGCCCTACATTTTAGTAAGCTGTTTTGTAAGCATGAATACACTTTTATGTATTAACTATTATTAGACCGATATTCATTTATTTGTATTATTAAAGATCCTAAATACCTTCTGCTCCCGTGCTCCGGTTAATACAGATTCAAAAGAAACTAACTTCTTCAGTGAATCTTTTATATTTAACGGGTCACTCCCGACCACGTTACAGTATATTTAAACATGATAAATTACCGGAAAAAATCCATTAAAATGTACACTCACTATATAGGTAAATGTAGTTACCATAAACGGTACCAATATATTCAATCGTCGTACTGTTATTTGAAGCTATATTACCGGAGTGATTTTATCGTAAGATACAAAACAATTTTACGAAAAAAAAAAAAAAAATTTTTATATAAATTTATGGATTTGTATAATTGAAGAAGTCAGTGACGTTTTTACAAAGTAAGCCGACTAGGCCCGAGTCTACCCAATTTTTATTTGACAGTTTGGTTTTTTTTTTATCAAAAATAAATATGTTACTATTAATATTTATTATTGAATATTATTATCATGCCCATATCCCATGTGGCTATGTGATAGGACAAATCTTAAGTATAAATACACCTACATACTACAGAACAAAACTGGTTACAAAATAGTTTTCAAATATTTGTCTCTTCGTTATTTTAATAAATTTGGTATACATTTGAACTTAAAATACTTATTAAAGTAATTGTAACTACCTCTTTTTGATGTTTTGTAACTATGGCAGAAATAATTCGTAAGAAAAATCGTATATTTAATTGCCAAGTTTCTTCATTCAAAAATAAAAATGTAATCATATATAAATTATGAATAAACTTTAAAAAAATATTGAAAAATTTAAATTTGTGTTGCAAATAATTGCAAATACTCTAAAACTATATCATTTCTAAAAAATGCTAAATAAATATTTTAAGAAAATTAAATATACATTATATTTATTTTTAAATTATCACAAAAATACAAAATCGATTTTGCCAAAAACTGGTTTTCCAAAAAATTTTCATTTCCACTAATTTTTTTATTTTGTTTTTCCCAATTAAAGAAAAGTACTATGAGAATTTTTTACTTTTGATCTCCTAAAGAACCTACTATTTACTAAATCAGTGTTTCTTAACCTTTTTGATTTCACAGAACATAATCAAAAAATAATAAAATAAAAGCATTTTTTTTTACTATAAATCGTGAACACAGAAAAAATACACATTTAACATATTAATAAATACATTATTACATTCATCGTTCGGTTTAAAATCAAAAAATGGTTATAACTAAGACAAGTATTATTATATCGAATAATTTTATCGACAGTCAAAATCGAATTTCGATACAGAGAATATTTGATATAATGATATACGAGTATATTATCGTTACCATCTCTACGACATAAATAAACAGATATTTATAACAGTCAGATTTATTTCATAACATTTTAAAATTGACAATAACACTTCACACTTCACACGACAAAAAATGAACACAAAAAATTTCAAAGTAAACGGCGCCAGCGGCACAGCTTCAGAAACTGTTCTCGACCGGACGGCGCCCGAGGTGTTTACCGTGGCCAGGAAAATAAGGCGTCACGTGACCTGCAAGGTCGACAGCGGTCGTGCCACTCAAGTGGACGTGACGGAGAAAACGGTCGAGTCGCCGAAGCCGGCCTGCGTCAAGCTGCGCGCTCCGCGACGGTCCGCCGTTTCCAGGTTGCCAGCCAAGAAGACCCACCGACAACGAGTGTCCAAATCCGCGTCCCGCGGCACCCACTCGCAGCGTTATGGTTCTATGAAATTTCCCTGGTGGTTGGACGATTACGTCCAAACCTACATGGAGTTGATGGACGCGAGGGAGTTGCATGATAAACTGCAAAAGCTCTCGCATAAAACGAAAAGAACGAAGACGATTGACAGGACTTCTGAAAAACACGACCTTTGAGTCCAGCCTAAAGACCGTCATATTCGGTTAAAACGCAAGGCGAGACTCATGGCGGAGCAAAGGTCTGGTAAGTCGGTTAACCGCCGAAACTGCGCACGGTAATAATAGAAAGGTGGTCTAGTGCAAGGTATCTCTCTACCGTACAGTATAATACAGGTGTCGAGTGGATCACTATAACGGGTATCGTATTTTTGAATTCAATGATTTATAAAGTCTTTATAGTTGTAGATTATAACAACAACAAATAATAATAATTAATATAAGACTAGAACCACGAATAATATGTAGTGATTTTTATTTATTTCACAACAAACAAAAAATTGTTGGGGGTGCACTTGGGTCCTGTGCTATTCGCTATTCTAGGATCATTCTTTAAAAAAAGATGGTCACTCTCATTTACCACATTATTCGTGCTCGACATACCTAATTTGATGATGATATTTTATATTGCAATTAACAGATGGTTGTGATGCGAGACGCAAGATGCGAAACTAGCTCCACCATCAAGATCCTTTGCGCCGACGTGTTTTCGTCCTGCGTTTTCTTTAACCGAAGATGGCGGTTTTTAAGCAGGACAATGAGATCGTGTTTTTCGGAAGTTCTAGCAATCGTCGTTGTTTTTTTCGTACGTGAGAGCAGTTTATCCTGCACATCCTTTAAGTTCATCAACTCCATGTAAGTTTGGATGTCATCGTCGCACAACTAGAGATACTGGATACAGCCATAACGCCGCAAGTGGTGACCGCGTGACACACACTTGGACAAACGTTTTCGGCGGGTCCTTCTGGCCGGCAACTTGGACTCGGCCGGTAGACGGTCGCGGAGCCTACGGCCTGGTGCAGGTTGGCATCGTCTCCGACACGTCCGCTTGAGTGGCTCGACCACGCTGTCAAGCTTGGTCACGCGCCGCCTTACTTTTCCGGTCATGGTAGCCTCAGTCACCACAAGCGCCATCTAGTAAAAAACAGTAATTGTTTCTGTAGCTGTGCCTACAGATGATTGTTGGGCCTTCTTATTGCCCCTGGCGCCGTTGTCCTCTACAAAATCCAAATACACATTACATGCCGAACAGTTAAAATTAATAATTAAATTAGTTGCAAATCATAAATTGTATGAATAAAATTAATAATAAAAACAAATTCATAGTGAAACAATAGTCTACGTGTGTTACGTATTAGTGTAACTAGTATAAAGTATAAGTGATCTAAAATAATGTCAAATGGTGTCGTTACAAACGTTTCAAAAAAAAAAAAATGCCAAATTTTAATACACAATGAAATTATTTGTTCCAATCATAAAATCAGAATGTAATACGCTCGGCATGTGTTATCTAAAAATGACCGTAAAAAACTGTAACTTAACTCGAAAAATATAATACGAAGAAATAAGTTTATATTTTTTGGAATTAGTTGTATAAACTATGCATTTAATCTGAAAAATATGTGTCTGTTGTTGATATACCTAACGCAATCTTTTATTATGTATATAATATCCAACCTCAGTGGCATATTCAAAATTCCTTTTAACACGTTAGCTGCCACGTGGCCGCCAACGACCCAAGTAATTCCAGAGCGTGAAGGGCCACACTATTTTTACATAATTTGTATTTTGATTTTTTTTGTTTTTCAAAACTATCTACTCTTTGTTGTCTACGCTACGGTACAAACTATATATTTTCTATCTCCAAGCCTGTATTAAAATAGAGTCCATTAAAGATTATGTCGAATTTGGTAGCCGGCGACCTAAGCGGCTCCTGAAAAATAATTCGGTTTTGGTCGCCGGCCATCCAATTGACTTCACAATAAATAAAATCATTTGAGTCGCTGGCGGCCACATGACAGCCAACGTGGGGCACACACTGTATGCGTTCATGTATACGAATAAAAAATATAAATCTTTAAAAAAAAAAAAGCAAATACCTACGGCCATGGTCCCTGTGGCCCCCCTCTGGATACGCCACTGTCCATTGCCCAACCTAACCTTGAGCAATAATTTCAACTTTAATAAAAGACAACATACATTCAAGTCATCGTTTCAACACATTAAATTCAAAATATGTTTATTGCTTATATTTGCTACCTTGTGGTTGGCGCATCATCTATAACATTATAATATCATTCGTTTCCATGCTTAGCCGTGGACTTGTGCCGTTGCGTGGGCTGCGTCAAGTACCGTGGGAGGAGGGTGACTATTCGGCTGCAATCTTATTTGGTAGGTAATGGGTAGTGGGTGGAGATCATTATCATTGTCACGTGTGCGTCAACAAACTTTTGCGGAGGCGTCGCCACTCATATGGCGCTCGAGTGGCAACTGCAGGGGCGACCGTACTGCGAGACGACGGAGTAACTTGCTTGCGGAACTACGGCGGTGAAGAGGTCACAAACATTGGTTTTATGGCGAAGAGGTGGGGTAACCGCGGTTGCGAAAACACGGTTTTTTACTTTACCGAACGGTTCTCAGTCACAGGGGCTGGCATTGCCACCACGCGTATTATTTCATCATTTAAATACCGCGCGCGACCGCGGTTGACGTCTCCGCGTCGTCGGCTAAATAAATTTAAAACAACCGGCGCCCGCTCCCCGCGATGAACACTTAGAACGAGAACGGAGGAGAGGGTTTTAATAATATATTATATACGTATATAATATATTGTACACACACACACACACACACGCACATATATATATATCGTCGTCATTATTGCGCGCACGAGCACTTAGCCCTCAGGTAAATATATTATATACACTCGCACGTATTATAAAATAATATATACCGACAGTAATGGAAACTGTCATCACAGCTCCATCTCTCACCTCTTCTCCCTCGTCCCATCGCTCCTGGCGCGCGCGTATCGTCCCGCCGCCCGTTCTCGTGACGACTATCGCGCGTTTAATGCACGAACCTCGCCGAATTAATAGTGACTGATGTGACGGCAGCCGCGGTCGGTTCAATAAAACATAATAATATACGCGGTTACAAATGTGATATAGTTTTTTTCGGTTGGTTTTTTGGCATTTTTTTTTTTTTACCGTATTCTTTGTTTCCTCGGTCGGATAATTTATTATCATAATATGCGGTTGAGCGGTGGTAGCACCGCGTACAATTAATACTGCCTCGGGAGTTGTTTTTATTTTAAAATGAATTTTTGTCAAACAGGATTAAGCATGTATATATGCCACTAAATGGTATATTGTATTATATTATGACAAACATTGCACACGTTTGTATTATGCAACGCGCACCCCAGAAATTTTCTGTGTTCCAAAGTATCATCGGAGCAATTGTCAATGTAATATTTAAATGCGACTTCTCCAAAATATTTAAATGTATAGTATAATAACGTATAATAAATTGGTAAATTGGAAAATCATAATTATTGTTGTGTTAGCATAGAACAAAAATATATATTCATTAAATCAAGTTATTCGAATTAATTGAAGTAGCATTTCTATAGTATGCTTGATTTTATTTTTTTGAAACTAATTAAAAATAAAAAAAATAAAGAATTTAGTAAAAACTCAAAAAGTTATAGCAGGGTAATTTTTTTGGTTTTCGTGTGAATGAATGTTAATAATTATTATAATATTTTAACAATTTATAAGTGAGATATGTGAGACGATGACTACATAACTTGTAATACAATTTGGAGTGAAAGTGTTAAGTTTACGCGTTTAATGTTTTTAGATTATACAAAATAATTAACATTGTAATTTATCTTAAAATAAGTAATTTTTCCCAAATTTTAATTTCGAATGCATATAAAAAATAATATGCCTTTATATTTTTAATATTTTTATACAGATGTAAAAGCATATTGGATGTTATATAGTTGTATTAAATGTTCAAGAATTTTGACTTAGTGAGTTATAGAAAATAAAACTAAAAATAAATTGAAAATGATTATTAATAATTTTTAAAAGAGTTTAACTAATTTAAAAATGTTACCATGTCATATAATTTCATTAAATAAATTATTTATAGATATAAAAGCTTAAAAATTGTTTATATATATAATTTTAAAATGTTATTATAGTATAATGAAATTGACAATATAAAAATTTAGTTAAAACTGTATAATATACTATTATTTGTTTATGATCGACTCAAAAATGAAGGAAGTCGGTTTTGTCAAAAATTGAATTTGTGTAAAAATCCCCATTTTTCTTTGATTTTATTTTTTCTTTGCCGATTATACAATTTACTTTTAGAATTTTTTACTTTTGAACCCCCAAAGTACTAATAACTAATAAGATCAAATGTTCTACCAGAAACCACTCCTATTTTTTAAAATTCAATTTAATTTTTACGGACAAAAATTGTTTATAGACATAAAAAAAACCACATGTGAATATAAAATTAATACATTCATCATTCTGCTCAGCATCTAAAAAAAAAATAAGCAAAAATATTAATGGTAATTTAAATAAATACAATTTTTAGTAATAAATTAGGGTTGGTATAATAATTTTATGACTACAAAAGTAAATATAACATCACTGTGTCAATGATGGTGCTCATTAACCACCCTTCGCCCTTCTACTGCATTTTATGATTTCATTGAAAATGTATTTAATGCAAATTTTTATTATACTACGGTAAAAATTATTTTTCACGGACGTATTGTTAGTGATTTTATTAAAATAAACTCGTAATTATTAATAAAAAATAAATATAAATAATGGATATTTGAATAGCTTTCAACTATAAAAATGCATTATGTATATATTATTCAAGTACAATAGGTTACAATCTGTTCAGACAATTAATATTATCACATTGGACTTTAAAAACCTAATCGTCCATAGTAATACATCAATGTACTATACGATATACCATATTTCACTATTACTGTATTATATATAATATTATTTTTGAACGAAGCAGGACGTCGTGAATTTAAATATTACAAACGCATGTTATATTATGGCATAATATATTCTATTGTTTTTTTCATCTTAGCGTTCGATACCAATGTTTGCTGTTACTGTAAATCTGTGAATTGCAATTTTAATTATAACTATTATAAGTATACAATATACAAAGAATGTTTTTATAAAATAAAAAAGAATCCGTGTTTTTTATTTTTTTAGTTCTTTATTTCGTACGTTTTACACATTTTTTTCTCCACTCCAAATCTAGTTGTAACGATGTACACAACTATAGTAATATATTTTCGTATGCAGTGTACACATTATATATAATTATTTGATGAAACATACATTTTGTCTATAACAATAATTACATAATGCTGACATTTCCTCAAAGCCTAAAATTTGGTTTTCGTAAACTGTACAGTGACACTATGACAGAACATTATATGACACTTTACATTTATTTTGGAGTATGTTAATATAATATGTTTCAACGCAAGAATCAAAATTAATGCATTACATTTACATTTAGTGTGTTTTTGTTGGACAAATAAGTATTAATTGCCTCCCGTGTTTAATCCAAATCCGCACTTAACTCATCTAAATTGTTCGCAAACTTTTTGGTTTTCATCTTTAACGAGCTCATCAACTCTGAGCTTATATGTTATATTTTTAACGACTTCATGTTTACTTTTTATTTGATGGCCGTACTTCGGATTATACTATCTCGTATCCTAAATATCTCATTTTACGAGTTTGGTGTTAATATATTAATATCAAGAATGGAAAAAAATTTTCATGCGCTTAATCAAACCCATAAATATTATTTAATTATTATAAAATCTTGAAACAATAATTGTTTTTTTACAAAATTACGGTATTCTATTCAACAATATTGTGCAGCAAAGTTTAAATGATTTGTAAATTGACAATGATAAATCGATGATAGTTAATGTAAATTATCCAACCTTATTTTCTACAGAAATTGTGTAAAGGACCTGTACTTTAGTTCAGGAAAATAAAAGTTTGGGAATACGTGTTCAATCATGTATTATTTTATATACATATTATATATAGTTATTCTAAACATACGTATTTGGGCGGAATTCGATGGCTTTTAAAATGTACCCATAAACACCGGTATAATACAAATACCTAATGGATGACTGTGTTGTATGCGATTTCGTCGGATCAATGTGGTTCGCCGAGCAATAGTTGCCCGTTAGGATAATCCTCTGGTGACCAATAAATTAATCGGCAGGTAAACGGAAGTCCTTTCTTCGTCCCTCCGTCGTAGCCATAACGCATCTCTCCTCGGGCCCGTCGACCAGATTCATCCACCCCTATATTATACGATATATATCGTAGGTACATCCTGCTATGTATTATTCGCGCGAACGTAAATATTCGACGAAGGTATCGGCCAAATTGAGACGGATCGCGTTTTGGACTGCATTACCATTGAGACACGGTGTATATTATCAGAGCACCGGTAAATCTTCCATATATAATGTCAAACGGTTGATTTGATTATTTGTGGGCCGAACTTGATATAAATGGCTCCCAAGGCTCTCGTCGTCCCGGTATTTTATTTATCCGAACACCGATCGAACGGCTGCAGAGGATGGGCTTTTATTTCAATCCTTGTTTGCCATAAAACTATACCACCTTTACCGATATATATATTTATATTTATACGCAATACGCAATACGCAATACGAAATATGTGCTATGGTATGATAGGGTTTGATGTCTATGGAAATTACCCGAAATAAAAAAAGTAACATATATATTATAATATTTATTTGAATAACATGGTAAATCCATATCCGATTACCATAGTTTAAGATAACCGATAACTGTAATATTCTATACCAAAGATCAAATTTTGATTTTTGACTTTTTTGTAATAAACATAAATAATTGTAAAGGAAATATTTGACAATATTTATATCCATAAAATTATATTTAGTTTATTACTGGTTGACTTTTTTGTTTAATCAATCGCTTTGTATAAAATTCGATTTTAAATAATTATATACTATACAGTACTTTTGCTATAATTCAGTTTATGTTAAAAAGATCCATGATTAATCGTTATTGGTGTTTTAAAATAAAGTGTAATCGCCTTCTAATGAAATTTTAGATATCTAATAATATCGTTAATCTGATTCTTAAAGATTCAGAATATTGACAATTATACATACTATAATGAACAATTATTGAGACAATCGCATTAAGATGCAACCTACATATCATGCATTACTTTTAACAACATAAATAAAAAAACATCACCATTTGTTTCATTCCTTTGCAGATATTATAAAAAAGTCGGCCCGTTATTCAATTTATGGTCTACGAAACTTGATTCCAAGTACAGAAAGTCTAAATTAAAATAATTTTCCAAATTACTAGTGGGAACAATATTTCTTTTATAGTAAGTGTAAAATATCAATAATTGAAATCAATTAGTATAGGAAATAAATAAATTTGTTTGAACTCGTCACAAAAAATATTCAACTTAAAACTAGTAATCCAGATATCAATTTAATTTTGTGAGTTTTGTATCTTGAGTAGATTTTAAGAGTACTCGATAATCTACTAAGTTAAACAATTAACATAATATGATGATATAATGAAGAAGATTTTCTAATATTCATCACAACAAAATATATTATTTTGAAACTCTAGTGAGTAGTGTACTAATAATAGTGTATTATAATTTATCAAAGTTTCATAACCTCATAGTTTAACAAAAAGGTTCAAACTATGAGGTTAAGCATATTTTACATTTTTTTGAATTAATATTATATAATTATTTATATTTGTTTTAACTATCTTCTTTTAGATCATATCTAATGTGTTCATAAGGCCAGAAATAAATAATTTATTATACAAATAAATAATATGGTTCATCTAAATTAATAACGTAAAAATCACTTAGTTGAGTTAATATAATTATATTATTATAAATAGTTGATTATACGCTAAGCAAGTAAATATAAAATAATATTTTCGATTTTTTAGTTAAGTCTAAATAACATAACTTATATGTTACGATTGTTACAGCGACTAAATTTAATATTAGAGTATTATACTATAAAAGCCAGTAATAATTAATATTCTCAATGTAATAACTAAATTAGAATAATTATAATTATACGTAGTTGTAACTATATAATGGTGGCAAATTTTAATCATAGAACGTTGTTATTCCAATACAATTAGGACTATATTTAAGGTTTACCACCTAAGGGCAAAAATAAATAGAAACCGCAAAATATACATATATTACAGACATTACCTTAAAAAAAAAAAATGACGGTTAAAAAAATTAAATTTCTCTTATTTCAAAATATTCTCTAATTGGGTATACTTTCATAGTTAATGCACTGAAGTTAAATTACTTCCTATGTCGAGACCGCTAAAGCATTTAGCTGATCAAAGATAAGTTTTGTTTTTATCCTTTTTTTCCTTTTTAGAGTGGAAAATAAACTTTCCTGAGAACAATCGGTTGCTGGTGTAAACATTCGGAGTGCAATATCAACATGGGTATAGATTGTTTGTAAACCTTTGGAAATTAGATTGTATCGTTACAAATAGATCATGGTTATTGTTAAGAGCTTAATCTAAGAGACTTAACATGTCTGAAAATGTGCACATTGATAAAAAGCTTGTATCTAAGTAATCTTTGTATATTTTACATAGCCAATTTTTATCAAATTTAAAAATTTCTAATCCTAAAATTTTAGTTAGGTTAAAAAAAATATTGTACTAATTTTACTATTTTTAATATAATAAACCAACACCTCTACGTATAACGGGCATTATTATACACCAAAAATAAATAAATCACTAATTTGTAAGTGTCTGATAAATAATTTTATTAATTAAACAATCAAATATTTTGATAAAATGTGAAATTATAGTAAGTATGAAGTGTCGTCGATTAACTACGGTTAATATTTCACTGTCTATTATTTCGTTATTTATAGTCGGAAATCCGGATACTTTTTATAAAATATCTTAATGTTTCAGGGTGTTATAGATTATTTTAAAGTTATTCTTATATTAATTTATTGAATGGATATGTAAATAAAGAAACCTGTTTTATTTACATTGAGTTTAAACGTTGGTTTTTAATGAAAACCCGTAGATTAACATCTGTAAAACAGCTGCTTCAAGGCGGTAAATATTATAAAACATATTGTGTGTCAGTTTATACGCTTATTCACTATTATCAAATGATAATTGATTTTTATTTCATAGACACACACTTAATACTCAGTATGTTATATATTTGTGGATAATTGGTTTTTATTTTTTTATTGAGAATACTTTTTCAATAATAATAATAATACCAGTAATAACAATATTTTAATATTTTTTATCCACATTTATGTACCTACCTATTGCACCAATATTATGTACAGTGATTTTTTAATGCAGATTTTTTTTTATTCGTGGATATTTTATATTGTTTATCGGTTGAATGGAAATATTCTGAGTATGGTTCATCTGTAATTTGTAAATATTTTATTTTAAAATTTTAATTACCCGGGAATTTTAAATTTAAGAATCTAATTCTGTAATAATTATTAAAACATGTTTAATTTATTTAGAGTTAATTTTATTTATAAATTGTATCATTCACAAATATATAATATGATCATAAAAAAAATTCTTGGTTGTGTCGTCTATAATAGTACTTATTATAATATAATGATTCATTTTTTTTTAAATTTTTTATCTTTGACAACTTAATATTACTCAATTAGAAATGTATAAAATTATTTAAAAATATAAAATATTACTAATGAATATTTAAATCAAATTAATACTTCATTTTATTATTAGTTATAAAATAAAATTTTTAATTTTTAATACATTTTTAGTTATGTATTCTGTAAATATCTGTATAACCCGCACATGGATGATAAATATAAAAATAGAAATTATTAAATTAATAAAAAATTAATTTTCTGAATTCATGTATTAACGAAAATAACATGAATACCTACATACGTTTTTCATTGTATAATGGTTATGACGTAATTCTGAAACTATTTCTTCCCTTGCGAGTATTTGAATGACTAACTCTCTCGTTTATCATAGATCATAAACAATATGAAAAAACAAATTGCTCGTAAAAAACAATAATAATAAACACGTCGTGACTATTATCAATAAAGGTCAAAATTAAATTACATTTTTTTTATTCCCCCGCTAAATGACGGACAATCGCGATCAATTAGCGCAGACGTAATTATAACTACAGAGTACCTATACTCCCAGACATTCTGATTATGTCGGGCAAAGTCAAGTCGGCACACGCAAGTGTATATACTATATACTATTTATTAGCTTATGCTACTGCAGTATTATAAAATAATATCGTCTCTGTCCGCCCGCTGTTGTCTTTGTTTTCGTACAGCTCCCTCTGGTTTTTTTCCCTCAGAAACGCTTTTCGGCAGGTAAAACGGTCACCAATTTGTAAGCATTTCCTATAGGTATATATTTAATTTCGTTAAAATACCCGAACACCGTTATGTAGGTACAACGCGGTATACGGCGGTGTATCAACGAACGGAATTAACTGCTCTACGACACGATTTTAATTAAAAATAATAAATAAATATAAAAATATCAACAACCACAACAACAACCGTATAGGTACACTGGTTAAGGGCTCGTTAACAAACGATCGTCTAATGGGTTTTTTTGTCTGCGTTTTTACCGTCAAAGCTATGTACAGTGGTCAAGTGAGTGTACGCCTGTGTGTGTGTGCGTGTGTGTGTCTGTGCGGCACGTTATACATTAAACGGGCGACAGATGGGTCGTTGGCTACTTTTTAACAGTCCGCCCCCCGTGGCGTACGTACACATGGGGGAATATATAGTTTTATTTTTTTTTTAATGGGGATGAAGTGTGCGCAATTGGCCTCCAATGAAGTCTTTATCCGATCGTCAGAATCATTAAATGTGATTGCGTTGTTTGTACATTAATCTATTTTTAAAGGACCGCGTGCAGTTTTTTTTTTGCACGTTTGATTTGTCCGGCTCATATTTACAACAAACCATTTAATTTGACTAATGCTGGCGCGCTATATGCATTTATAATCACTTACAATATTATTGGTTTAATACCGTTTAATATGTACAAGCACGTTAATCACAAAGAAAGAACGTACTAAACGCTAATATAATTTTAAGTGTACCATAAAATATGTATTCGCGAGTTCAATAAATAAGTATACAAATTATTACGTTTTTAAATATATGTATATATAACGATTTCTGAGCTTCTATATGCACATGTTATATTGATAATTTTTGTATATTAAAATAATATAGAATTTACTTTTTCAAAAACGATTTTGTGTGCTTATTTTTATGGTCGGTAATCGATTCATTTATATTTATAGAAACTATATTTTATACTAGATAATTTAATAAAACGCCAAAACGATGATAAAATGTCTGGAAATCGTGTGTTAGAAGTTTATTTAACATCAATAATTATATGTTGAACCAACATATTATCTAATATAGCTGCGATTACGGATGATAAAAATAATGTATACCTAATTATGCATAGAATCTGCAATAAAATATGCAAGAAATATATTTAAATTAACAATAAACAGATTCAGCAGTAAAAATAAATGTTCACTAAATCGTTCTGACGTATAATATGCTAGGTGTCAAGTTTATCTCTTCATTATTGAGTAGGTACCTAGAACATTGTAATGAACGTGTTAAATTTAAATTCAACAATGGTTAAATATTGATAATAATCATTGTGGTTGATAAACAAAAAAACGATTCTGAACAAAGACCGTCAGTTAGTATAATATATACTTATATATGGATATTTTATAGTTAAATTTTTTTTGCTATTAGTAATGGGGTGGAATAAATTAATTTTATCAACATTATTGATATGTAATTATGTATTATAATAAAGTAGGAACACACTAAGTAACTAAAAATTAGAACTATTTTCCAATTTTAAACAAATGATATGTATAGTAATTGTTTATTTATAATTTTTATTACTGTTTTTATAGTTTTTAAATTGAAAAATAAAAAAATCCATGGCAGATGTCTCTGTAAAAAATTTACTGCTGTATGTTATATTATACATTTAAACTACATTACAAGTTACAACTCAATTAATTTTATGTACTCATACAAAGAAAGTAAAAACTATAAAGGTATAAGATAATAATAGATATTTTGACAATAAAGAATCCTATAAATCAAACTTCTTTTAAAAATAATTATAATTATATACTAGCTATACTTGACAAATATATATTGTATATATGTATATACAAGATACTCAAATACACATATTTATATACATTGCATTTAAACAATTTTCAAATAAAATAATTGATAAACCTGATTATTTTCTTTATAAGTTTACTAATTTGAATATTATAATATTCCAACTATCATTATTAAAAAATAATACTGTAAACTGTAAATAATAATACTTTATGAATATCAGGTTAATTTACTTATACAAATATCTCTCAATTTGATTAATATAAGTGTTTATTTTTTTCAACCAAGAAAAAACTAATTTAAAACACTAATTGTAAAATAATTTTTGTATCGAACCGAATACGTAATCAAGCACAGATGGGTTATTTTTCATTTAAATAAATCCACATTCAATATTTCAAAAATCCTTACGTTTAACGTTACACGTCTATTTGTCAAATATGCTTGAATACGTTTCAAAATGTCACAATCAATTCTTACAAAACCTATTGTTCTTTCGATAACTTTTAGAGCAATCTATTGAACATACTTTTCAGATCCTCGTTCGCACCGTTTATCTACCTTTTTTGAATCAATATGTTTAGAAAGTTGTGTAGTATTTCATATAAGTATATAACTATGATGATTAATCATTTGCTTTGAAAAGCACAGTAGAAAGAGTTTGTAATTATTTGTGTATTTGAAGTAAATTATTATTTTCCGTTTACTACCAATTTATTACCAGAGATAATCGTATCTAATAAATATAATATTGTCAGGTTCAAAAATTATAGTTTAATAATAATGACTGAAATTCATGGGATTATGTATTCGTTATATTTTATATATACTTAAAATCAACTAATCATATTCACCTCCACTGATTCCTTTCACATTGATTTTTATTAATATTTAAGTATCAGATTTTCATATCATTCGATCTGTTATGCAAATTAAGGAGTATTCTGTAGCGAGATAAACTTTATGGTTTTCTTATTATAATTACACTTTTTATTGTAATTTGTTATATATCTAATATTTCTGTTATATAATGTCTTTTTTAGAAAATTTTTATGTGTATAAGTCAAAATTGAAACGAAAGTTTCTACAATTTAGGATACTAGACCACTTGAGTCTTTGATAATATACGTTTAGACTATAATTTGTTGATTTGAACGTTATAGCTATGTACATTTTTTAAATTTTATGAAAATAATCTGAGTATAATAATATAAGTTCTGGATTAAAATAAACAATAAATCGAATTCATATTTTATGCACAGCCATTTTTAAGGACTATTATCCTTTATATATAACATTTAATAACTTGGAAATTCATATTCAAATATTGTTTTAGACGTGTCATCAATTTAAAAAATATATATCTAAAAAAAACCATTTAGTAAAAAAAAGATGCGGATCTTAATTAAAAATAATGAGTTATTGTATCACCAATTATTGCTACTACTTAGATTGTATTAAATATTTGAAAGGGTTATTAAAAAGGCCAAAAATACATTTTTTAACTATAAATTTATGGGGATAAAATTGCATTATGAATGTGAAAGTAAAATGTAATTAAGTAATTTATTCTTTGATTATTTTCTTCGTATAACGAACATAATTATTTTACTTATATCTATATAAATCAGTACATTTTTGGAAGAAAAATATAACCGTTCTAAGATAAATAACATTATTATAAGTATTTTTTTAACATCCAATAATCTTAATGCTTTAAGTTATTAATATTTTTATATTATATAAATACGTATTAACTGATTTTTGAAAATAACACGTAAGTTTTCCTTTTTTTTTTATCATGATTGCGTGAGTAAATCAGACTACATGGTAGTTTGTATGAAAATCGAAACTTTATAGTCTTTAACTATTGATGAATCAACACTGGTGATGTAGTGATTACCGATAAATACCTAACCTCCAGTAACTGTGTTGTCCGGCGTCGTGCGCTCCATCCTATTGCCGATCACTATTAAATCCAAAACGCCTGTTCCTATTTCAAAGCGGGATAACAGTAGTACCGTCGCGACTGGCTGTATTAACTAAGGTTATCCTGCTTTTCAGCTCACGTAATTGGCTCGTTTTGTAAGAAGAAACTTCATGTAAGTTACGAAACGGTATACCCGCACGTCGTTTATGTATATAGTGTACTCGTATACCTACAGGCTATACCAAACCCCACCGTGACAACGATCGAATTTTCTCAACAAGGCTTTTGCCGATTTCAGTGGTGTGAAAAGTAAAATACATTTGATGCGGTAAAGTTGTTCAACAATTTTAAAATACAAATAAATATAATATAGTAACGCGGTTACAGTGGTTACCTATACGTATAAGTAATGTATGATATGCATATGCCATGAACAATTTTTTAGATTCTTTTATAAATTATAAATACGACAATGTCATAAAAACATATAATTTCTGTATTATACTTGTATTTATAATAATTAAGCATTCACACGCCCACTGAACTAGTTATCGAATCCAAATATAATAGAATTGAATGAATAACATGTTTTATTTAAAAAAAAATCACATCGCGATTGCACACAAATCAAAAAATTTTTGATTCAAATTTTCTTCTCCCCAAATACAAAAAGTAAATTATTTTTTCGAGGCTTAACATTTTTTCTAGTTTTTTAAGTAAGCATTCTTCATAAATGATATTATATTATTGTCAAAGAATATTTTTTTCTTAATATTGACATACGCGTTGATATTAATATAATAGTAATAACACATAACACATTATAATTATAATAATAAAATTAAGACTAATAGCTCTAGCTCTAAAAAATCAACAGATAAGTATAAATACTTACACCCTTAAAGCCCCTAAAATATACACTAAACATTTGTTTAAAGTTTAATCAATAAATAATAATAATAATAAAAAGCACTCACAGTAAGAAAATTAAATTTAAAATTTACTACTACCAAATAAATATTCTTTTTTCTAAATAAAACTGTAATTTTAATTTTTATTGATTAGGAAATATTAATTGTTTGATGAAATTAATTTGTTATTTCTTCTTCTGTACTTAATTTGCTGGTCAATACTTGATAGTGTAAAATAAATAAGTATGCATTATAAAACGAAAATAAACCGACATCATATAGTAAATAAATTAAAATATGCAACAAAAAATTAAAATTGGATTTGTCGTATTATGAAAAAAATTTGTATCTAGCCGATTGTATGTCTATACTAGCTTACTATTTCCCAAATCAAATACCTATGAAAATGCTAGAAGTCCTCTACCCCAAAAACATGATATAATAACTATAAGTAGTATAATTTTAAATATACCTATTTCTTTTATATCAGTTTTCCCAATATTTTCAACAGCAAAACCGTTAAATACCTCAATGATATTTTTTTAATTATATTTTTCAAATGCCATTTTACGGAATTGAATAAAAAATTGTGAAATTTCTTCTTTCTGATAATGTACAATTGCGTCATAGTTTTTTTTAGTATTAAAAGTTAAAAGTGGGCATTCTAGACACGTCAATAGAAACCTATAAGATTTGAGTTGATGTTTTTATTATTACTATTTATTTGGGTTTTTTTTTGCTATTACGAGTAAGAATGATTCAAACTTTTCATAAAAAGCTTTCTAACTAAACACAAATAATACCACATTAATATATATGTATATATTATTTTTTTAAATATATTTATTTTTATTTTGTTCGTCAATTATAAATTTAGGAACACTTGAGATAGTATAAAGCATGATATTTTAAAATAATATTTAATAAAATATAAAAACGTGTTGGTTATTTTAAAATTTTATAAAATGTATGAAGAGCTTGTAAAATATGTTCATTAAGTTAAGTGCATCGCGTGTTATATGTGATTTAATATTTATCAACAAACACGACATACATAACATCATTCAACTATATAATAATAATAGATAACGATAATTTATGTTTCTTAACTTATAAAAATTCAATTTAACTATTTTACACAACAATAGTATTACTATATGTTATGAGTATAATAGACTACAAGTTTCTACTTATTAAATTATTTTTCTTTCGGTAATATTATTAATAATTGTTATTGTTTTTTGTTTTGATAATTTTAATAGTTATATAGTATAACTCACTATGCTGTAAGATACACATTTGTTAATTTATTTTTTTTTTCACATAATACTGATATGTTTTATTTGCTTAAAAATAATATGAGTAATACATCAGCAATAGAAAAATAAGGGTGTAACCACTAGATAGATGGTTGTTTCTCTCTTAAGGCATTTGCGTATAAAAAAGTTTTAAATAAACTTTGAACTCACTTGTCAAGTATAATTTTAATCGAGTGTGTAGTTTGAAGTATATATTAAAGTTATGAAATTTAAATTCCTCGGGGTTGGCGATTTGAGGTCCTTTTAAGTAAAATAAGACACGGGGGCAGATGGATGAACACATTATTGTCCCAAATTCTGTCCCGTGAGACTATCTGGACCCTCTAAAAACGAGATTTCCAGCCTATAGCCAGTTTTGACGGGATTTGTACTACTTTTCGAGAGTAAATATGGGTACTTACGTTTTAAATCGTCTATTGAGTTGTCCACAAAAGACCTAACCTAACCGGATCCTTTAAAGTAGTAGACATAAATTCTTTTTTGAAATTAAAGATTTTCTGTTATTCTTCTTTTTTTTTTGTAATATGTTTTTTATTCTATTAATCGTCTTACACAGATATACGATATTTTTTTTATTTTAATCAACACGAACACGCGGTGTTCATTTACAATGACAATGTTTATCAAAAGTAACAATCAACGACTACTGATATAATATTCCATGTTAAAAAAATCATGATTACAATTTTATGCTAAAAAAATTATAGTGAGTACCTATTATAGTATAGCAATCTAATAAAAATTAAATTACTTTGTTTATGAAATACCGTTTCTGTATTTATTAATTCTTGTTGAAATATATCATGATTGAACAAGCATGTAAAGCTTGTGCGTTACATGTTCGTGTATTTATTTGTTGATTTTAATTACGAATATAATATTTCATCTTAACACATTATTTTCAAGTTAAACGAAATATATTATTATCAAGTACTCATGGACCATAACTAAGAAAGAATAACATAACCGTATTTATATCATCACTTTATAATTACACGAATCTGTAAGTTATCTGAAACGAAGTATACATATGTACAAACGATTTATAATAATCAAAATCAATACATGTAATATATATTTATAGTAAAATATAGTGTATTATAGTCTTATGTATCTTGTTATACCTGCTGCAGACTTGATTTTTTTGCGCACATAATACTAAAAATAAAAATAAAAAACCCACTTCCAAAGGTTTTAGAAAGTCACACTGCACCAAAGGATGTAATTTAGCGATTGCAATCATCGGTGCAGCAATGTAAACACATCCGTAACCTTTTTTTTTTTCAGTGAGTAATGAAACTCGGTCGAAAAACACTATAATATACGTTATAAAACGCCCCTCTGGCGGCGGTGTCGTTAAAGAGTACCGTTTTGTCAAATCTCCTTTTCATCACGGTCGGGTTATAATTCGCGCTGCGAGCGAATATATATATATATATATATGTATAATATACGACTGTTCGTTTCTGGGGACCGAAAGTCACAAGTCGGCGCGCGTGAAGTTTTTCATTATACTTTTGTAACGACGACGCCAACGGTGTCGGTCGTTTTTTAGGGAAAGGGTGGGGGGGGTGAATGAGAGTATATACGTACGGGGGCGGGGGCCGATGGGAGAACACAGCCCGGGAGAAGAGATCAAACGCCTCCGTGCCAACCAACACAAAAGATATTTTGGAACGGGCTCGCGTGTTGGGTGGTGGCGGTGGATGTGAAGGGGGTGGCGCGCAGCAGAAGTGCGTGCGTTTGGGCGAAACAAACTTTACTGGCTGAAAACGATGTGACGGCGACGGCGGAGACGGTGGTGAGCAACGTAAATATATATATATATATATATATATATATACAAATATACGTACAATAATAATACGCGGCGGCGTACACATAATATTTATACACATAACGTCAGTGAACTCGCTCGCGCGTGTGTGTAGAGCGAGTGGAATGGAGTCTGCGGCGTTGACGGGGCGGGCGGGGGGGGGGCTGGAAACGCATTTACGTTTATAATATACATGTAGTATAGACGATCCATCGGCGTGTGTGTGTAGATGAGCAGCTGGTGCGCGCGCTTGATGATCAGCCGAGTGTCAAAATCTCTCGGCGGCAAAACGTTTCGCTCCGGCCCGACCCGCTCGTCGCCGATACTGCAGCACACCGCTGGTCGTCACCCAGCCACCGCCGACCGCCCCTGACTCACACCCCCTCCGCTAGACGTCATCGCCACCCTGCGCCCGGCAGACATAATAACATACGTATATACATATATACATCGCACACACAATAAGCGCCTCTTTTCGTATATACAAAGAACTCGCGGATTGCGTCGACGGCACTATGATTTCGAACAAACGGACTGGACGCTGCGGGGCTGTGTACGTGGATGACGGAGCGTAGAAGTAATAAATTCGTAGTCGGTCTTTTTGATAAATATTTCACGATTTTCCTTTATGTTTGTGTATATTATAGATATATATATATATATACATATATATGTACGGATGTATATGTTTATATATAAATGACGTTGAAGCGAACGCTTGAACGTCGATTTATCGCGCACAACGACCATTGTGAAATGTCGGCGATATATACGCACGATTGTAGGAAATGTATATATATACATGTGTGTGTGTGTGTGTGTGTGTGTGTGTGTGTGTGTGTGTGTGTGTGCGACTACTTCTAGTAAGTATAAGACAATGCATCCGGCGAAAATAATGAAACGTGACCCACTGTTGAATGCGTGGCGTGGGGTTGATATAGCAATCAAACGTTCTGAAATCTATTTCCTTAATAGAAACAATCAATTTATAAATGAACATTTGTCCCGAATAATGTTGTCGAAAGATAAATCAAACAATAAACAGTTACTAAGTACCTAAATGCTAAGTAATTAAATTTATAGTAAATTATAAACACGATATGGTTGGTATATGATTGACATTTAAAATATTATTCAGCATTCGTAATATTTAGCACATAGAATGTTGTATAGTATTTATACTTGCAAACATTATTGATATCTATCTACTTATCCACTTATATATTTAAGCGGCGTCCAAGGGAAATAATGTTAGTTAAATGGAATTGAAAAATCAGAGGTATAGTAGTTTACCGATATAGAGATATTTGTAAAATCAAATAATTTGATTTAGAAAACGACTCTATACTCCAGAATATTAAATATATTATCTACGTGAAGAATAAAATATGCACTACCCAAAGTGCCACAAATCTCAATGATATGACTTTTAACTAGATATGTTTTGAAAGTTACTATAAATATCATAATACTCGTACGTCGTAAGTCGTAAATCGTAATATAATAATATAAGGAACTGTTCAACTAGGAAAATGTTATTGAGAGTGTTTCATTAAAAATAAAACCTTTTAATTCATTGATTCCGGCATAAAAATCTGCATTCATAGCAGATACATTTTTACTTAACTTTGAACTCTTTCTTATATTCTATTCTATACAATATACTATTGTACCAAATTTATTTTATTAAAATAAACATAATAAAAAACAAGTTAAATAATCGATACAATTGTGAAAAGATTTAAACTGTAAACTTTCATTGACAAAATATTATTATTCAATCACAGCAATATGCTTTTATAATTAATATGTAACTTTTGAAATAACAATAAACACGATGCTACGTAGATATACGCAATTTCGCATTCATAAAATTATTGATTTTTATTACGATTAGTAATATGATCCTTTTAGTGGTCTACGCGTTATTTTGGTATATGAAACCCCCTTGATTCGGAACATTAGTCCGTAATAAGGGTTTATATTGAATAATTTAAATGAATAGTATTTTATTTTCAGTAAGTATGTACTTATGTGCATTGCATTATAACTTTATTATTCACAATAAAACAATAAAGTATTACCAAGAGCAAACGCATTAATACACAGTCTTTTTATTATAAAATTCTAGAATTCTGTTTCTATCTAAGTAACTAAAAATGTTATTTTATAAAACTAATAAATTCACTACCTTTTTTTTTTTTTTTGTGATTAAGTATCCATAAATTATATCACAATTAATATTTATTTGAATATTATTTTTGTAAGACTGAACATAAATTACGTAAAATAATAGGTACAGCACGTTTTATTCTTATTCGATAAAATAAATACGCATACTAGGAATTTTGCTCGCAAATAACGAGAGTCGATATTGTAGTCAATATATTAGTTTTTTTTTAACACGTGAACTACATTTATTATATAAAATTGTTCAACGAGTTAAAAATAAAAGCTGGTCGTTGGCCGATTCTCATATTGTTGAAATATTGAAATAATCTCAAGAGTTTTATCATTTTAATGTTTAATCATTTAACATAATATATATTAAGAAATCCGGGAAATGTAAATTGCTAATGTATTTAAAACTATACTGTAGAAAAAATTGTCCTGGAATATTCCTGGAATAAAAATAACACTATACCTATTACCTATACGTATTATATATTTGTAATATTATATAACTAATTATTTGAGTGATATTATTCTTATCCATCAATAATCTAGTTTATTATTTATTTACAAAATAACACAGTCGGATTGTCTATGCAGTTGATCTTAATTTATTTCAATTATCATACACTTACTGCAGTCTACAGTTATAATGCACGTTCATGCAGCTCGTGTAGAAACACGACGTCATTAATGCAGACACATTTCATTCGTATAAGCTATTCTACTTATTGTTATTTGTTATTATATGTTTATTTAACATGTGCACGACGCGCGTATTTAAATTAAGACATAAAAAATTAAATACAAGTTGTCGTGTAGTTGGTTTTTGTAAATAACGTATACATGATGTGTAGGTACGAAATAAAAAAATAAAACCAGTTTAATGATTAGATAATTTTTAGTGTAAGTAACGAAAAACACATTTGAACAGAATTTAAATATAACAGTTTTCATTATGTGAATAATGAGAAGAAACGGTAGCTTAGGGAAAATCGAATAATCGACTGAAAAGCCTCGTCAAAACAATTTATTAACTTTGTGTTATTATTACAGGAATAACAAGGATTAAGTGGGCATTAAAACTCTGTGAAAATATCAAACGTTTTTGTTTTTATTTTTGTTTTTATATACCTACATAATATAACGAATACAAAACTTTATCGCTCGTAAATCTATTTAGTTATTAATCCCAACTTCGGTCTATATATGAACATCTATCGTAATTTGTTAATGGAAATGAAATATGTTATAACGAGTGTATTTTATTATTTGTTAAATACCTACTGACGAAGTATAGACACTAATAATTTTTAATCACGATATAAACATGTATAACATTATATAATATTATGTGCATATTAGGTACCTATAGTTTCTGATCGTGATATTTGTCAGTAAAAAATAATTGCACACTCTCTAAGATTAAAATATAAATTAAAATAATATACAAAATATGGCAATAGAATCAGAGGCTTGTTACAATTTATTAGAAACACACGTCAATGTAAGATCATACAATTTTTTTCGGTTGTCATTTTACCTATTATCTTTGAAAATAGTGTGAGAATGAATTATAGATTTTTATCGTGTAAATATTATTATTGTAAAACTTGAATTCATTACAACAATTTTAATTTTGAGATTTTTTTTTTAGATTATCAATTTTTACCTCGTATTTTAGTAGTATAACTCATCCGATTTTCGACAAATATATATTCATGCCATTTTTTTAGTAAATTTTCTCAATGCGCATTATTACATTATTATATGGCTGATATTTTATTGATCACTGCAACAGTGAAAATTTTATTTAAAACCATTTTAAAAATGGGCTAATGGCAAAAGTAAGTCAAAACTGAATATGTTAAACCTAAATCCATTGTCATATAAACATGTGGTTTAATGATAATATTAATAACAATAAATATATTAATACAATTTATTATCATATTATATTTAACGTACTAAATTATTAAATAAATATAATATATACTATTCATAAGATGTGTAATTTTTAAATATTAAATTAATATTGTTTAGAAACTGAATGATATTTTTACATACTCATTTAAGTTAGTTAAATAAAAGCAGTCTTTTTGGTGTGATATTTTGTTAAAAACTTACACAAACAAACTTGGCGGTTATTGCGAGATTCTTATACTTAGATTAGCCGGTAACGAGGTTGCCACTTATTGGTCGAAAATGGTACTGGTCTATTGATTTTTGCGGTCGCTAAGGTTATGGGTTCCGGCAGAGGGAGGGGCGTTAAATCCTAAAACGGCATGGCTAGAGTAAGGAGCAACTTACAGAACAATCCTGTTAAGTTGTTCATAAAGCGAAAAGTAATTCACCGAGAGTGGAAATTGACGTACAAGAAGATTAAATGGGATGCGCAATCCCAGATGCCGTTCCATTTTAGGATTTAATACTGCGGGAGGGCTGATCAAAGGGAAAGCGTCTCGAATTTTCTATTCACCGGGGCGTGCACACACACACACATAAACCCATCCAAATGTATCACATGTGTGGTATGAATAAATGGAAAATTTGATATATTTTTAATAGAACCGTCGCCTTGATTTTACTATTTAACGCGTAACGATATTAATTCACGAGATTATGTTGTAAGAACCTATCAAGATACTCATAATCAAATGCCTTTGATATAAGTGTTATTATATTTTGATTCGTAGACAATTCATTCTCAAATCATACGCGAGTAAACGAATGATATAACTATTTTAAATCTTTTCGCGGAACAGAACTTTTTAACATGACTGAACGATGACAAAATTCATTTGATTGAAAGTTTAAGGTTTCGGGCGAATCCAATCTCATTCAAAACTTGATTTCACTATTTAACGCCCAACGATATTAATTCACGAGACTATTATATAGGAACCAATCAAGGTACTCGTAATAAAACGCTTTTGATATACGTATTATTATATTTCGATTCGTGGAAAATTAATTTTCAAATCGAACACGAGTAACGAGTTATATAATAATAATATAACGATTTTAAATCAGATCATGGAACAAAACATTTTAATATGAATGGATGATGACAAAATCTATTTGATTAAAGAGTTATATTTAAGAGTTTTATTTAGAGTTTAAAGTTTCGAACGAATCCAGTCTCATCCGGTTTTGATTTCAATTGTTATAATATAAATAAAATATTTATTATATTATACATTATTCACATTAATAAAAATATTAAAATTACATTATTACGAGCTTATTACATTTTTTTTGTAGGTGATTTAGAACTAACAATAGTTGGCCGATTGACATTTTTTATTTTTAAATCGAAATATATTTTTCAAAACTAAACCAATAATATTATAAAATATATTTGGCACATACATTCGTTAATATTCACAAATAAAATACATTTATAAAACTTTGTAAATAAAAAAAGTTTTACATAATATGTTTTATAGTAATACAAACATACAGTGTGTACTGTGTACTCTGTAGAGTGCAGTAATAAAGTTGTTAAAATTCATGAGTTTATCACCAAATAAACAATAGGTACGTCATTATGATAAATTTAAAATTATACAAGTCTGATTAATAATAATAATGAAGTCAATACGTATAATTATTGTAAGTATATAATGGGTAAAATTAATAGGGTTTTTTGGGTTTATAATCACCTTCCCATTTTTGACAATGAATTTAAGTAATTGTTTGATTTTTGTCTATCATGCATTAATTTATATGATAAAATAAAATTAGTCCACCTATTTTCAACTATTATAATGAATGAAAGCTATATTTATAACAATATTTGTATCACATGCACTCCATAATGCCTTGCTATTTTAGTGCTCATCGTTAAGTTTTTATTTAAATTTATATTATTTTATTTAAAATCATAACATAATTATTTCTCTTAAATAACTTTAAAGTTTCAACAACCATTAAAGATTTCATGAAATACATATTATAATATTACCTATTAGATTTCAAGAATATTTAAAACAGTGATAATAAGTTGGACTGTGTATTTATTATTTATGAGAGTTACCTGAAAATTAAGGTTTTTTTATTTTTAAAATAAATTTATTGATTTTAAAACGAACTATTTAGAAAAAGTTATAAACATAACTATCGATATCAATAATTGAAATTAAACCAAATTCGTGGGTTAAAAAAATAACTATATCAATATTATTTTTCATTAAAAAGTTACCAAACTTTTTCATATACATATTTTATATTATATATATATATATATATATATATATGTATGTATGTGTTTATATGTGTGTGTGTTTGCATTAAAAACTATTTGTAACAACCTCTTTTAATCCGCAGGGAGTACAATTTAATAAAAATATTGAATAATTTATTGCTTTTGGGTATTTTAAAAAAAAAAATCGTCATTAACCACACGCGTAGTTAAATTATTATTTTATTTCTAATTTAATTCTAAACGTTCTCTAAAAATTACATGTACGTTTTTTTTTTACTTTTAACAACTTCGCAAATTTTATATATTGCAATTAGCATTATAATATAATACATACAATTTTACTGTGGTCATACTACCAGATGGAATAGTTGCTCTGTTATTATAGAAACAATTGAACTTTACAGGCACACTTTATAAATTTAAAATAGTGTAATTGTAAAAATTATAAACTTAGACAATTTCTACAATACTCTATAAGTCAATAAACGACATAAAGCTTAATATAATAAATTAATGCGTTATTCGGTAGCCTTTTACTTCTATAAAAGTAACATTTAATTAAATTATAGTTTATTTTACGCAGTTTAACGATTTAGGAATTCTCTTTGATTCGCATTTATAAAATTAGAAATAAAGCATCGTCGAAAATAGAATTCTTAAAACGTTTTTGTGAAAATTGAATTACTTTAAACATGTCTTATTTTTCGATCGGTCATTAGAAATGATTTATTGCTTTTCCCGCCAAACTTATTATCGTATGTTGGTAATTATTATATTTACTTAGATTTACTTCACCATGACCTTAATTATTTTAATTGAATTATTGTACACTTAAATATAGATAAATAGCGATTAATTTTTTTATTGTATAACTAGAATTTATGCTTGACCTTTTTTTATAGAATATATATATATATTTACATTATTACCAGTATCACATTATCATTATTACATTTATTTAAACTTATATAATATGAGGAAAGATGCTATAAATAATTAAAAATATATCTATTACAGACAATAAAGTACAACGTCAATGCACTACAATGTTGAATGTAAAATTAAGTTAAAAACATAATATTAAAACAAAATAATCTAATCTAAAAAATATTTTGTTTGCTACATGCCTGTTTAGTTAGCCATTCAAGTTCAAAAAGTTCAATTTAAGTTGTATCAATAATTAGTAATATTTAGTATTTGTAACCATAAAACTGTAATTCACAATTTAGTTGTGTTAATTTATCTCTCCTCTCTCTCCCCCCACACAAAAAACCCTATATCACTTTTTTGAAAGTGGTTTGTTTTGTCATTTTCTAGTTTATGAACATGTCTTATTCAATTTGAAGTACTTGAAGACACACATTTGTTATCTCTTCTTAGTTACATTTAAAAATAAGTTGACGTGTTTTCCGAACTTTTACCATGTCCAAATTTTAAAATTCTCCATCTATGCCATTATGACAACCAATATAATGGTGAACTTATTTTATAGAGTAAATTAATAGGTGATTTACACATTTTTAATTTCTATTCACTAATACTTGAAAATTACGCAGAATAGTTTGACAAAAACAACAATTAAGAAATTCCGTACCTAATGGTTACATTTAGATGAAATTGGTCTTGATATAATATTTTTTTAGATTGTAACTACAAATCAACAACTCACCATTCAAAAGATGTTTTCAAATAATTTACCACAGTAATAATTACTGAGTCAAATTTAATTGAATATTATGAATTTCGATGGCCAACTTGGATGGACATATTATCTTGTACGACCATCGACTTATAATAATACGTATATTTAATGGGTTCTTACCACGGTTGTTACGGCATATTGTATGCTCGTAAATGTTTCTATTGTTTCGCCATGCGTCCTCGTCCTATGTTTGGTCTTCTCAATATTATACTATACAGTACATTATACTATTTATACTACAGATATATATATATATATTATATATACACATCTACTGAGTACTGACAAATGTGCTGTGGCCAAGACGAGAAGATTCCTTGAACTTAGGGTGCATTATATAGAACTGTGGTAGTGTATATCGTCATAATATTCTCTCGAGCACTGCGATGCAATACGCCCGTTGTGTCAACGGAATGACGTTAGATTATAACAAATCGCTTTATAATATTTTCAACACTTCACGATGATGTATTTTTTGGTACTACTCGCAGTTCTCTGTATTATAGCTATAGCTTTTCATAATAATATAAACCAAACTGCCAAACGGAATGTTTTGTATTTTTCACGTTCTTGTTGATGCGGTCGATTCGGTTGTTTTATACGTTTGTTAAGATCTACGCGTGTTATATATTATTGTGTAATAGTAGTATTTTCGTCAGTGATATACCTATAGGAAGCTTGACAGAGGTGAGCGAGAGAGTGAGAGGAAAGTAATAAATCTTTTTTTTCTTCGACAACAACTTTTAATGAGAAGGGCTTCGATTTGTACACGCAGTGTTCAACTTTTACGTTTACAGTCTTACACGTGTGTGGTGTCGCATTCTGCCAGTGTATTGTACCTATGAGCGTTGATATGTTAAAAAATATTGAAAGGTTTTTCTACTCTAGGAGATTCGGATTTTGTTATTATTATATTGTATTTTACCATTAGTAAACGGCTGTAGTATACAATTTTTTTTTTATTTGCATTAAGTATAATCAGTTATTTTACCATTTCTGCCATTTTTACTATTCCTAATTATATCGTTTTCAATACACGTAAATGTAATGCTTTTATTAATAAAATATTGTCTATATTGTATTTTCTCAGATCATTAATCGTCGTCGCCACATTAGCAAAATTGTAATTTTGTATTGATCCGTACAAACGGTCGGACTACAGTCTACAATAATAATATTATTCAATAATTCATTAGTATTTATTGAACAGTTCACTTCAAAAGTTCAGACGTCAAAATTTGACGGTAGATCACACAAATTGTTCTGTAGTTGCGCTTATAACGATGATGATCTGACAGTTATATTAATTTATAGTTATAATTCTACACATAAATACAATCTAATTATTGGCGGGAGCTATCCGCTCGTCGCTCTTTGCTCAACAATGCCAATCAAATACTCCTCTGATTTGTTCGTAACAGGTCGACCAACACACACACACACGCGCGCGCGCGAGTACTCTTATTGCGCGTATACCTATAAGCTAATTCAATCTAATAAAAATGCATTCGTACAACCGTATAGCCGGCATACGTCGCGCGTGCCCGATTGAGACGACTGCAACGATATAATACTCTTATTGCGGTCGCGTGTCGTCGCATATTATATCGACCATATGTTTAAAATAGATATATATAGTATGTATGTAATATATTGTATTATGTTATTATATAAACGACCCCGGCCAACGGGAATAAGACGTGTTAATGCGTGTGCGGCCTCCGCCATTCGGCCGTGGGGTGAAGAGGGACACCGCCGTTATCTGGCACATGCCATCTGTGTGACCTCCGACAGATCCGGTCGCCTAGATAGCGCTGATAATTTATGCGACCCTCCCGGGGTGTCTGCGCCCCATCCCTTCGCCCCCTCCCATCTAACCACTACGTGCACCCACCTACGAGCGTCTCGTACGCCGACCCCGCGCCAATTGCGTTCCACTCCCCCAGATACCACTCGTGCGCGCTAATGATTACACGGCTCTTCGAGCGACGCCCCCGCAACCCCCACGACCCCCGTCGTCACGGTCGAAACCGACCCAGCGAGCGATGGCATGCGGCCGATCCGCACAGCCCGCGAAACGTTTTGTCTGCACGCGCCCAAATCGGATGCGGAAAACCGCGATAGATCTCCATGATAAGCGCATAATAACGCATAATAATATAATAGAGCGAGTTCCCCTTGATGTGATCAGTAGTTAATAAATTCGACAGTTTATCGACATCGAAACCACACACAAAAACTAAGCCGAATTGTAGGCGTAAATATTATGCTTGTGAAGTTAGACAAATGTCTAACTAAATACTAACCGTTAGAATTTTAAACTGTTCTAATTATAAACCTAAAATAGTCTTAGTTATATACGAACCGGTGATGGTGAGTCGAGCAGGGGAAAGAAAATGGGATAAAAACACCGTAATTGTTGCACGGTGGTGTGTTTTAGCCTGTAGTGATCCCATAGTTGATGTAAACAGCATGTGTCGTGGATCTCATATCTTCGCAGAGTTTTGGAGTTTAACCTCTAACGTTTCTATACACATAGAATATAATAATATTATGAACGTTGTAAAATAACAATTTTCAGAATAAAGTTTAAATTATTTAATGCGTTTAGTCATAGACCGCTTTGCACTTAAACGTATTATTATGAAGCGTCGTCATCATGAGTTGTCGCGCAGCTAAGAACAAAATATAAACATTATTGATTTATGTGAAACAACGTTAATTTAAATGTATACAGTATATATACTAGGTTTCATAGTATAGTTTCACAGTTATATAATCGTTTCATATTAGTGTGGTGTTTTAATTGATAATATGATAGATTGAAAATAGTTAATGTACCTACCTATTCAATTTAGTGAAATATTGTTACACTTTTATGTCGTGGTCACGTATCAGTGTATAATATATATAGTAGGTATTACAGTTTGTTTTCTCAGCGATTATTACAAAACACTCGTACAATATGTGTTATATGTACAAATTAAACGATTTTGTCGTTAGCGCGGACCATATGATCCGAACGGCGGTGTGGCGTTCGAGTGTCGCGCGCCGTATAGATACTGTACGAATTCACTGGGAAAAGAGTTGAGTTCTTTGCCCGCGCGCAAAACGCAGTAGGTACACTGTACACTATATTATTATGCGTGTGCATAAAAAAAAAAAAAAAAATTATAATAATAATAACAGACAACTGTACTGTGACAATGATAACCGGGAGAACAATGCGTTTGACCGGAGGGAAGAGGGATGAACAGGCGTTGCTCATGTTCGTGCACGTTACACAGACGATTGCATTTTCGAAATTGCAAAGGTCTTGGGCGTCTCTGCCACCCCGTCCCCGTCCCTCCCCTCCGCGATCGCGCGCCGTTCGCATTGTATACGCCGTCCGCGCGTAAATTTACAATTCGCAACCATTGTCTCCGGTTCGGTCTTTATTCGTGCGGCGAAACAATACCGCAAAGGTTCAACGTTACCACTTTTGCCATTATCAGAATTATTATTATTTCTTTTCCGCGTTTTCTGAAAAGAGCAAAAACGCGTATACATTATACTGTAGGCGACAACTACCGCACAAAGACGACGCGTCTTCTCGTTGCAACTGCAGGCACACTATGTATATATATGTATATTATAACGCGTATATATGTGTGTGTGTGTATACAATTTACGTAGATTGTGTGTACATATATATATATATATGCCGTGTAATATAACAACAGTATGTACTCACAATACTTTGTTTTATTTTGTACGCCGATTTTATGCACTCGGGTCGCGCGCGTATTGCCGTGCACCTATTCGTATTGTCCCGGCGGATAATAACAATATTAATAATTATATTCGTGATTAAAAATTTGTGTGTTTTCATAACCGTATTGACGCAGAGCACTCGATGTGCAGGGTATTATAATCACTGTACAGTCAGAATAATGATATATAAAACACGGACAAGACATTATCAGCTTATCGCCATGTAGGTATTGCGAGTTAGATTGCATAATTATTGTACATACTTATTGGAAGTATACACTCTCATAATATAGTACTAGATAATACAGTGACACGCGACGTTAGCGAGCAATCTAAATAATTTAGTAAAATACGTGAAAAAAAAGAAAAATTAAAAGTCTTATTATAATCCAATAAAATGTAATAATTCACCTTTAACCAAATAGCATTGCACATCTATATGATGCAACTATATATTAAATTCTATATTTATAAATTAGAACATTTTTTTTTTTTTTGTAATTTATTTGTCGAAAATGTTGTACATGTTCATAGATATTATTTATTAATAATTATTCGAAATTATTAAATGTTTACAGTTTTATACTATTAACAACATCAAGGCTATTAAAATAAACTCCAATTTTTCGGTAATCATTTTAAAAAGAAGTTTATTTATTGCACCATAGTTTAATTACTATCAATATTTTCAAATTGCATAAAAAGTATAAGAATATGTTTATTGCTAAACTATTAGTTTTTAATGTTTTTGTGCACGAAAAATTATGTTTAATATTATAAATATTTTAACCTATATACTTATTGTTAGTTACTGAAATTAAATCAGTTTGAAATTTATGTCAGTTCATCGAATATAATAATGGTTTTTGATTAGCTATGCACGATAAATACATAAAATGAAACTACTATAGTATTAAAATTACGGATAAATAATTAAATAAACAGTACTAGCCACTAGGTATTATACAACTAGCATTATAATAGTGTAAATAATGTAATATTATATTAATTTTGACTTGACAACAGTGTTGGGAAAAACCTATGCTTAACCTATGTTTGAGGTATACACAAAAATATTTTAATATGTCTATATAGTTTATAATTCACTCATTTATCAACATGATAATATAATAACAATTTTTTTTTTAATTGTATTTATTTTATTTTATTTTTACAAAATTTCTAATATAAGTGTCAAAGTACACCTTAATTATGTAATGTTAAAAAGTTCAATAAATATATATTTATTGAAATTTATCAATTTTAGATTATAGATGTAACCTTTACTATAACTTTAACGTTCATTGTATGGTACAATACTTATTAACACTGTGTCTTTAATATATTATTATTATTATTATTATTACTATCAACAAATGTATTATTGTTTAAACTTCTAAAGTCCGTTTAGGTAGTTGAACTAATCGATAAGATCGCGTATTAAGAGCAACCCGAATTCATCGAAACGGTTTGTAATGAATCGAATGTATTTACAGAAAGGGGAAAAAACATTCGAATCTTAACAGCGGCTTCGTCTTGCAGTATATATTTTTTATTCGTCCCAAAGGGTACACATCCAAATTCATATATTTTTTTTTTTCTAAAAACAAAAACCTTCTAGCTGCGTAGGCATAATTTTTCCTCGAAAACATCCTATGCAAAATATTATGTTATGCTTTTTAATGGCGTCGTATATATAATACTGCAGAGATGATATATAATATTAATTCTTTGTAGATACTCGGGAAATCCATACCTCGGCCTCGGGGACCGTCAAATGAAATACATGATATTTATTATTGGCTTTAACAACGCGGGATTTTAGTCCTCGTTCGCCCCAGTAAAGGTAATGGGCATGAGGTGAAAGCGCACACTCGCACATACATACTTGCGTGATACGCAGAAGTCGTGCAATTTGTAGTCAGATGTGTGTGCGCGTGTGTCGGTGCTTAGTGGAAAGGAGGGGCGGAGGCTTTTATTCCTGTGCAATTTATCAAATTACATCGGACGAGCGGTATGTACACTGCAGTACAACATACAATAGCAGAATCCCGCGGGTCGACGAACGTTTTAATCGGAATGAAAGCTTATTTCGGGTTACTACGGCTTACTACTGCCGTGTATATTATATAATGATAAACGATCGACTAGCTTTTTGAACAGCGCTGGATGTTTAGTGCTTATGTGTTGTGTTCTTTAAATCACGTCTACAAAATGCTTCGGGGACATCGGCGTGAAAATAGCGCACAATACGACCTCATAGAGACAATACAGGACTGCAAACCGTCCGGTCGATACACATATCTATAAAATCTATAATAATTAATAATGTTATTACTCTATAATATGTATTGTACTGCAGGACGAAACATTACCTTTTCCCTATTTGTTTAACGTAGGTAAGCTAACTTCAGGGAAAACAGTTAAATACGTTTAACAATTTACTATAGTATATAATATTCAATTATAATTTATAATACATCTAAAAAGTTCTTATCTGACCACAAACATTTTTTTTATAAAACACATTGATGATACATGATAATAAGTAGGTACCGATTTTTTTTTCTTAATAATAAGTTCTTTTGCTTTTTTTTTTGGACATAAACGGTTTATAGAATATACATATTTTTAATTTAAATGTTAAGTATTTTATAATGAAATCACACGCATTATACATATAGCTCGTTTAATTTTTATGGATCTATTTTTAAGTTTGTTTAATAACAAACGCATGGTAAGTTTATTTAAAAATCAATACAAATAAATAAAAATCTAATGACTTAGCACACAATTAAAGTTTTTAAACTTTGTAAGCCATATTATATGTAGGGTATTAGTTTTATTGTCGTCAATTCAATGTAGTGTTATAGGTAGGTACTATTTATTATAGTATAATTGGCACGTGACTAACATAATATTGTTATTAATTATCATAAATTTATTTATGTAGGAATTTACAGAGTTATATAGTTTTTATTCTGACACTATTATACGAATAATATTTATGAACTTACATAACTCTATCATTTTTAATTATACATGTAAAAACGTCCAAGTCTCCATATATTTAAACAAACATTTTAAATTAATGCAGAATATAAATGTGCAGTAATTTTACATTCGTCTAATGCATCCCACTGTGTCATTGTAGCAAAAATGATGTAATAAAACATATTATAATATTATTTAATATCATTACATAAGTATTACAACGACGTTTTATTTGAATTTAACTAAATATGATAAGTTAAAAATGATTCTTTTAATGATTCTCGATATAAAAATAATATAATCGAAAATATTATAATTATGTTACATACATTTACGCAATGTGTCATAAATTATCGTTATTATATTGTATCATTTTAATTATTGAAAATTCAGAATGTATGTTTAACTGTATAAGAATTAACATCGTAAAATAATAGAAACGATAAAACTTAATAATTGTAAAAGAATAGGGGTTTTAAGAAGAATTTATTGCAGAGCTATTTTATTGTTTTCATAAGTGATGAAATATTTTTGTTTTTCGACGAAGTTGAGAAAACTTTGATGAAATTACTTTAAAAAAAAAATGAATAACTAAAGAGAGATGGATTGAGTGGGAGAGAATGAGAAAAAAATGAAACCTCCAATCGTCTGAAGTGTTTATAAAAGTTTTCACTACAAAAGAAAAGGAGGGAGAGGGTAAAAAAAAAAAAATAATAATAATAACTAATATAAACGAAGACGTTTTAAAATACATTTTCCTGGAATTATCGTAATTGGTTTTTTAGTTGACAATATTCTAACCGGGTAGGTGTTAAATACGTCTCCGATAACAAACGTATTCCCTTTGGCACTTTTTGTTCAATCTTTTATCCCCCGCCGTATTGTTCTTGGGATCGCGTTCATCGTAATTCTAGACGAGTTTTTTTTTTTGGAAAACTTAACACTCGCTTCTGGCCGTGTTTAAAACTGGTATGAGACTTATGTTACGTGTTTATTATTATTATTATTATTATTATTGTTGTTGTTGTTATTATATTATTATTTTCATCATTCTGCTGGGTCGCTCTTATTGTCATTGATTTGTTTGTGTTTATCCGGTGGGGCGACCGTTGCGACGTATGTTTAAAATTGAATCATGTTCGATCGCCTCCCTCATATATACTATCCGGCTCGTTTAATCCTTGTTTCCAGTTACGGCTAATCTCCGCCCCGTCTCATCGACGTGTTTTTGAAATGTTTGAATAGCCCGCACACCCGACATCATTAAACTATAATAGGCCAAGTACGTTTAATATAGTTGGGTTGTTAATATTATACTATATTATAATAAACACTTGCCATCATCAGATTGACGCGACAATGACAGTTTAAGAACCAAAATGCGGCAAACAGGATTACGTTTTATATAATATTCTTTAAAATATATTACTGCAGTATATACCTAGTAATATTATACCGATTTAATAATACGTAATTTTATAATAATAAATGATTTATAATATTTATATATCAATATAATTTGTTACTTTATATTGAAAAACATTATTTTATTTATTTATATTTAACATAAATACATAATGCCTAAAAACAAAAAAAATTGTACTGTTTTCCTTATTAAAAAATACAGCATTTAATATTTTATTGATGTCGTGTGAAATATCAAATTTCAGAATACGTATTTTTTTTTGTCCTAAAAAATACAGTATCACGTAAATTTATCTGATTTTTACATATTGAAATCATCAGCAATATACTTTGCTTCTGAATATGGAATAAAAAGCAGATGTTGACATATTAACAAATAAAAATTTATAAAATCATCAAATTTATTCTAATATTTTTTTAGGAACTCTTCCCTTTACTTGTGGTACTAACTGATATGTGATTTCTGTGGTCCAATTCGAAGCCTGTAATAATAGCCATTGATTAGTGTTATACTTAATTGAATTCAGTTTAGAAAAGAATATACATCATGTATCTTCTGATATTACTTTACTTTTAAATGCGAAACTATGTGTAATATATAATGAGGTCGATCAAAATATTATATAATTTACATTTGAGAAAGTAAGTTATAAAAATGTTGCGATGAATCAAATTATCTAAAAAAAAAATATATCAAAAACATTTTGAGAAAATTAGTTTAAAAAAGACTCACCCCTTTTAAAGAGAGTTAAACTAGAAACATTTTTTTTTTTTTTCTGTCACCCTGTATAGTATTTAGTGTGACGTATACTCTAGACATATATAATTACCTGCCGATTTTTTTTCTGAAATAGATACAAATCGATTTACAGTTTTTATTGTTATTAATATTTATACATTATATATTAATTTCAACCGGTTCAATTACCATCGGTTGACCCCAAAACTAGTGTTTTCAGTTACTTTGTTGTGCGCCTACGACCCTCTGCGTGCAAACAGATGGATGGGACGGTCTTTAAATATATATATATATATAGAAACATATTAAATACATTTACGCGTATATACATTGTACGCTGACCGAAAAGAGGCAAAGAGGCACTTACACACGTCGTATATACATACATATATATCGTGTTATATAGAGAGGACTATAGTTTGTCAGATGCTAAAACCTGATAACCCATAGAAGGGCGCTCGTATATAATATATATATATACCTCTATAAAGGGTCTGTGAAGCCATGTGCCCTATTCGCGTGTGTGTGCGTATTTGGTTTATAGATTTACAAGCAATTACATAATTCATTGTTTACATTCGTCGGTAGTCACATACACGAGAGGAGGAGTTCACTTCCTGTTTAATTATATCGTCTGATGCCGATGTTATTTTTTTAAAAAAACGAAAATAATAATAATAATAAAAATAAAAACCTCACCCTTATACTTTACACCGGTCATTAGTCATTTCCTACGTTAATTAATTAACATTTTTTTTTTTTCGTAGGCTCGTTGAATTATTATCAGTCCATTTAAGCCCGTGTCGGGAAATTAAGATAAAAAAATTCGTAAACGCACGAGACCCCTAACCGTGTAATTTATTTGACCGCGACATTTGGCCGACAAAATATAATATCTACACGATATTATTTTTATATAAATATATACGTATACCGGCTCTGTACGCGTGCATCTCGAAGATATGTCCGACTGGTTTGTATACCTACCTACCTACCTAGCTTTATGCATTGCAATGTTTATTTTCTTGTTAAATAAAATTAAATATTAAAACGTGTGTAGGTATTTGTGCAATTAAATATCAATATTTAAGTGTTGTTAATAAAGATTGATTTAGACGTAAGTATACGATCGGTTTTAGTATTTGTTGATATGACTATTTCAAAAAATAAACAAATAAATAAATACTTTTCATGCCTTGACTTTGAAAATTGTTTACACATTTTTTTAAATAGTTTAATTAAACTAAATAGTAAAAAAACATAATTTTTTTAAGTATTTAAATTCTATTAAATTAGACTTTTCATATCGATTTTTTTTTTGTTTTGAAACAGTATTTATACATTCATATTACATCGAACTTTAACATACATAGCTATAGCGAGTAAAACATTCTAGTTTGGTATGTCATATTATTATAGACATTAATAAAAAAATATATTATTTTAGATTATATTTTTAAATTATTTACTAAATTAATATACTTTTAAGTCACAAACAAAATATTTCTAATATTTGTTATACAACAATAATCTGCAGTCATGAATACCGATGACTTTATTATAGGTACGCAAGCTGTGTGTGTCGTACTCACTAATTTATTGTGCGCTACAAACCTGCTGAAACACAATAAGTCAATTAGAAACGACAGCGTATCAAATGAATTACAGTTAACGAATTAAATAATTTATTTTTATTGATCGAAATAAAACGGATAAAAACTGGTTTGGAATTTTTTTTGTCTCTCCGCAACGAACAATTACATTGTTACAAAGCATAGTCTGATCGATTTACGAATCGGCTGCATATCAGATATCTATGGCATATTTATTTTATTTTTTGAGTTATAATATTATTTTACCTATACGATATTACACTGTTATCTCAAAAACGACTAATTCAGTGATTCAATTGCGTATTGAAATTTATTTTGACAAACAGACAAACAAAATACTATATTTATTGAGGAAATATATTAGTTATTATAAACAATATTCGAAAGTGCACTAGGAACCAGGTGGTAATCAATTCATATCCTTTCGAATGATATAATTTCTTCACATTGACTTAATACTTTTCAACTTAAACTTAAATGTATATAACATAAAACTATTTTATAAAAAGTTTAAAACAATATTAACGTTAAAACTTATTAATTTTAAATGCAGCAATAAAAAAATAAATAAATATCCATTTATGGTACTTAATAGAAGAGACAGCAGCGTTAACTCTCTTTGACGATACATTATCAAACAAAATCGAAAGATTAATGGTTCAGTCACTTAATAATGACGGAAATGTTTAATCATCTAAGCGTCTTATTATTTCATTCCATGATCTTGGCGAGAGTTTTGAGATAATATTATTATTTAGTACAGCCTTAAAGGTATTGATCGAAAAAATATTTAACTAAAACATTGGCCTCTTTTATATTATCTAAAGAAGTATCCATTTTTTATTTGATTTAGAATTAATACGGATTTCTTTTATTGTTTTATGATCTGAATACATGGAATACCATGACAAAAGAAATATATATATTTATTACCCGTAACAAAAACTCGTTAAATAGATGAAACGAATGTCGGAATGTATTATTTTTTAATCTACGTAGGTTGGTTTTATACAACTTATTATGCGTTTTGTTATTATTTTTTTGTTCTGTTCTTTTACTAAATCCAGCGCAAGTAGATTATTTTAATTATAATCATAAAGATCTCGGCCGGTAAAAACAATACTTTTAGTGGTGTATTTTAATTACTCAAAACTAAAAAGTCGCGCAGATAAAATATTTGATGGGTTAATGCATGAAAAAAAAAAAAGAAAGAAAACCTTAATCACATAATTTTTCTCTTGTACATGATATTATAAATTACGCTTTTAGTGACCTACAAAGGGTTAAATGTCGAGTTGTTAAAAGTTTATTTTTTAATTACAATCATAATACCTGTATTATATTATATGCGTTTGATAATAATAATATGCTAAGGGAAATTATTCGCATTAGATTTAAGTGACCTATTTAATTAATTATTTATGCGGTTGAACGGTCGTCCGAGACCATCGTATATGCTCGCGATTACAAAATATAGACAGAGTGATATTACTTAATGTTTAATGTAACCAAACGGTATATTCACATATTATTATGTGTTTATCTCGAACTGCATAGTTCTACATATGTGTCCCCGACCCTAAGTACATTATGCTCCAAACATCCATATGTCATGTTAATTCCATGCTGAAGATTTGCATAGAAATTTTTTAATTTGGAGGGTTGTGTACACTTATACGACTTACGAGTATAGTTCAATATTGTGTTGTGTATTATGGTCGTTGTACCTATTAAGTAGGCGATTAATTTAAAGATTTGCTAAATATTATTTTTTTTTCATAGGAAACATTTTTGAAAAAAATATTTTATTTATTGCTTTTACTTTTTTTAAAGATATCAAATATTTTTAATTTCATTGAACTAATTAGAATATTTTTCTGATGATTTAAGTGTAAGCATGGAAATCGAATTATGAGCTATTTATATAATTAGTTGATTGCCGATTAGTTTACGCAAGAACACGAATGAACAGCTATAAGTATTTAAAGTTAAAATGATCTGCGTAAAGAAGCACACTATTCCGCTCAGCTATATAAACTACAAATGGTATAACTAATTAACTGTATAGGTTCTTACTCGTTCCAATTTCGAATTGCTATTTTTTTTTAAACGCATCGAAAAAAATGGTATTTACCAGCGCATACGTCGTTATATCAGTACCTATGATTAGTTGTTATAAGTTATTACGTCTTATTACCTATAATATTACACAGCCCGTTACACTACCAGGTAGCTGCCGCCGCTGACACAGTCGTGTGTGTACACAGCGGGCTCGAGCTGTAGCATAATATACAGAGGGCCATTAACGGAATTACTGGCTAGAAACCCCTAATTTAAATCAATTACCGACAAAATGCGTCTTATCGGATCTACCCCCGAAACGCTCACGACATGGCGTGCGCCTCATCAATTATTTACGAACCTGCACCACTCCGTTGCATACATTACCCGGTAATTAATAAACTCGAAACATATTAGAGAAGACACCGGCGGTGGCTCATATTATTATTATTATTAATATTATCGTCATCTCCATCGTAATTATTGTTATTATTATTTTTTTTTCTATACGCGTCGTATAATTTGTCTGCTGTAGGATAGGTGCCTACTTAGCCCATATCGGGTGCCGCACTTCCGCGGTGACGGAAGAGTTATTTTGACTGATTTTCCACAATTTTCCTGTTGTGGTATACCGACTGAAAACAGATTTCAATTCATGTCATATAAATGCTGTATAAAATTATCAGTGGACGTTCGCGTTTATTAATGATGTTTTTGCGGTTTCAGTTTTTAAGGTGTTTCAATTTTATTCCATTTCAAACAATAACATTGGTAAATCGTACGATTTTATTTTTTATAACAGTCAAAAGAGATGTATTAATACATAGAGTTCGATTTGTTGCGGTAAACGCTATATGCAGTATACACTAATACAAATTTTTATTTATTATAATATTAAATAAATATTTTTACAGAAAAAATATGTGTTTTAAAGTTGTCATCAAATTTTTAAGTTTTGATTTTGTTTTTACATAATGTTATTAAATAGTTATAAATGTATATATGCACTTAGTCTAAACAATATTTACAATGTTCAGTTAAGTATTGTATAGAATTTCTATAACAGAAAATAACATAATGTCATTATTAATACTTCATACTTTATTACTACTATACTATAATTTATATAGATAGATAACTGTAATGGCCCTATAATGTACATTATTTTATTATAGTTGTATTATAGATAAATCAAACGTATTAAATTGTAAAATATAGTTTCTTATAAAAAATAAACATTTTAAGCTCACAAGATAAACTGCTTATAAAATAAGATATTATAAGTGTATATATAACTGCACGAGTGACCTTTGTAATCGTAAATTTAGATTTTTTTCATCATTTACGTCTTCAAAATTATATTTTACTAATTATATGTTAAATATTTATAACCGTTATATATAAACTAACTTTATAAAAATATTATAAATTACACAAATATAAAAATCTTACGTTTTATGTATAGAATATGTAATTTAAAAAGTTATTTAATCAATATAGTCATCATACATAAGACAAAACTGTATGATCATATGGTTGTCCTCGTCATTTTAGTTACCTATATGATAATGTCGTGTGCAACAATCGTTAAGCACCGCGTAAATAAATCTATGGGTGACGGTCTTTTTTTCCTTTGAGCTTTATGGCAAAGCCTTTGACTCTTTGAGATCTGTATAGCAATACTATACTCAGTTCAAAACATATGGTTTTCGGTACCTAGCTTATAATAATGCATTCGCATCCGATCGGAGGCGAATCTAATCCGATCAATCTAATCATGTTTGTCTATAGATTTGGCATTATAATTATATTAATATAATACGCTTACGCGCAGTTGATTCGATGTCTATAATACAATAAAACGTTTCGGCGGATAGAATAGTATTCAAAACACCAAGGAGCGGCATTTTCCGCTTACGCCCTTTTCCGACGGTCGTTTTTTTACTTTTTTTAATTTCGTGCTCATATTGTTGGTTATATTACGCGTTCGCGTCTCACGCGCCGAATACGGTGCGGCGGCCTATCGCGACGGTCCTCCGCCCGTTTCGTCGGTACATCATCATATAAGCAAAGTGCCGCGCGCCAAAAGCGAAATTATACGTCGCGGACGGGTTGTTTTAATAACGACGACATACGGTGCTGAAGAACAGCGCGGTTTGAGTTGTTCGTAATACGCGTTTGGAACGAACCACCGCGACCGCTCGCTGCTACGAATCGCGTACGTCACGTCACGCAGACCGCACGACGCCAACGCGCACCGGTCATCGCGTCAAGCGACTCGCACACGAAGTCATAACGCCACTCGGCGGTGCAGGTAGCACTGTCGGATCGCCGCCACCGTATAATACGATAATATATTATTATTACGATGTGAACACAATAATATTATCGCAATCATATTATATTATAATGTGCGTATAAACGACGAGACGAGGGGGAGCGCATTTGGTCAATTAGGAAATGTTTAATGATAAAATCGGTCGGCAAACAGCGGAGGTGGTCTGCACAACACTGAACACACACACACACATATACTTCGCGCGTACACAAACTTGTGCAGTATTTACATTTTATATAGGACGTACTGCGAGGGGATGATAATGGTACATAATGTATATATACATATAATACATCGGGTAAAATGAAGAAGAGAGCGAACGCGTATATATCGTCATTGAGAGGGAGCGAATACAAAAAGAGACTTGGCTCGAAACCACCCCTACTCCCCTCGACCGACGCTGCTGTACGTATTGTACGTATACTTAGCACGTCGAGCCCTCGGGATACACGGCAAAATTAAAAAAAATACACACTCACACACGCGCGGCGATCGACCCTTCCGGCCGTTTGTTCATTATCGGGTCCTTCGTCGTTGTGTATATATTATATGCATGTGTGTGTGTGTACTGTATAGTATTTGTACTGCCACTGTTCGCGTTAAAAATTAGTCGAAATTTGAAGCCTTTTTTTTATTTTGTTGACAAAACGGTCTATTATTATTCTACGCGTTGTGTATATATATAACATAATATCCTCGTCGCAGTAACGATAATGCGCGCGGACAAATCACGCCACGCGTACAACACTTCACATGTACAACACATATACAGAGAGAGAGAGAGAGAGAGAAAGATAGTGAAATCTCTGAATAGCGAACACAACAGTAACCGACATTTTATACGCTATTCGGAAGTGTCCCGAATTATTCAAGCGATGAGGTTCAATTTGTGGTGAAATTAAAAATATACAAATAGTAAACTGTAATAATGAGGTTTAAATAATAATTTTAAGTATAACTTGATTTGTATTATGTACAGATATATCATGGAATATAATTTATATAATTATTAACAATTATTATTGTTTATTCAAAAAGCTGATTGTCAAGAACCAACATTTACAAGTATGATGTCTTAATCTTGCAATACTACGGACGACGAGTCGGATAGTATTATATTATATAGACTTTCGGTGGTCATAACACGATAAGCTTAACCGCTGCGACAATACTTATGGAAATGATTATCAGAAATCGTGATACTACTCGGTACGCTGTTAATAAAAGTTATTATCTAAATTGGCCTAAAAGCGTCTCTTAATTATAACAATGTCCGTAGTATTCAGTGTTATTCCTTTATAGAAAAGTAGGTAGGGAATATGCCTCCGTCCTCCCCAAAAACTTCGCCTTTTAGAGCTGTTAGTTATGGGAGGTTTCACTGTTGTTGATTTTTGCAGGCAATCCCCATCATCGGTATATTTAGGATGGGGGGGCTGAGTAAATGGATGGGGGATATCCCTCCCCACAACACTACTCCGGTGTCAGATCTCGGAATTGTTAAATAATCGTTTGATAAAATTAAAATAAATAGGTACCAATTATAGTTGAAAAAAATTCAAGAATTTTAATAATATAATAATATGAGTCATGAAGATGAGAGAACCTTTTTTATGTCAAACTTTACGTTGAAAATAGTGATTTTCCTTGGATTCCATCATCGCTTGTTTGTTTTATTCGTGTAAATACTCGATATTATTTTTCTCTGCACAAGAAACACGTTGCTAATTGATTTTAATTTCATAAAACATATTTTTATTATCGGACTTTATTACACACTGATAAATTAAATATAAATGAAACACACATATTATTGAAACAAACAATTTACAATAAATAAAAGCTGTCGACGAATGTTACACTTGAGCACCCAGTAATTTTATTTTTCTCATTTGTAAAAATACAAGACTTGTGTATAATATGACGTATAACATAAAGTAATTTTATTTTACGGTGCTATTAAAACAAAATGGTGATACTTATCCGGTGATTTGTGTAATATTTATAAACATACGATTCTTTTCGGATATTACAATTTTTATCCGAACATTCCCAACAAACGGTTATCGGTTCTATAATAACCACGCGATGATCGCAGAAGTCATTGCGTGATAATTCACCGAGGGAGTATTACATTCACCGCGGTTACGATTCGTCGTGATGAAATCATTAAATTAAAAAAACATAAATTAGTTTTGGCATATACATTTGCATACTGTTCAAAAAAAAAAAAAAAATAATAATAATAATACTACGACACCACATTATTATATTAATAATTAAACATTAAACTGACATCTGTATGGACTATGTCATCACACGCGTGCCATGTCGTTATTTATTATTATATACACCTGGACACCGACTGAAAATGCATATACCCCGTGAAAAAATTATCTATAAAACGATTGCGATAAATCGTACGCGCGGCGATGAACGATTGCGAATGCGGCGAAACGTCGGCGGTGAACATAGTCGAGTGGTGCAGATGAATTGATTGCTGTGAAATATCCGGATACCCGGCGTTAAGCTGCATTCTCCGTCTGTACATAACATTATGATAATCATTATCGTACACGCCCGACGCCTTACCCATATAGGTGCCTTACTGCGTTTGTGTGTATAACAGTTTGTTTGTTTCGTTTTCGCACTGCACGTTTTCGAATGTTATATTTTTAAATAATGTACCGAGCACAACACGGACCCGGCGATTTTCTTGTCCGCCCACTACGTCGTTACTATTGTAACAGTGTGTGTACAGCCGGTGTTCGCAGCGGTTCGCCCCGCGCCGCGGACGTCGTCGGCCAGAGCGCTGTGGAGAAAAAAAAATCTGAGGGAGTGTATATAATAATGTTATTATATTACTATTATTATTGTGTGTACTTCACGTGTGTGTGCAAAAAAAAAAAAAAGAGTTCGTTTGATCGGCGCGTTGTTTATTTCTACACCGCAGCACACACTGCAGCAGTCGCACCGGCTCCTCAAAAAACAGGAAATAATTAAATATTATTCACTCGGGTAGCGGGTTGTTATTATCTCGGTTGGCGCGGCGTGGTACGGACTATTAACACTAAAAAAAAAAAAAGTTATAACGATACGCGAAACAACAAACGGCGAATAAAAAAAAAGAGAGAGAAAAACTACCGCGCCCCCATTGTGCCCGTTCGCCTCCTCGGCGTACTGCTCTATATCCGACGCCTATTCTGTTCGCCTCCAAACACAGCACCGTGGCGGCGGCGGCACAGCGACGGCTATTACTCGTTCTGCGCTAGACGCGATTTAATAATAATGACGACGACGACGACCTGTACAAAATATAATACGCTCTCTCTCTCTATATATATATATATATACACACATATATTGGCGTACGACAACAATAACGTCGTGACAATAATATAATAATAACAATAACGTTTTCCATTGTCACGCGACACCCAATGCACTTCCGCCGCCGACGACGACGCTGACCAACAACGGTAGGCATTCAGCGTTATAAATATTATTACTATTAGTATTACGGTGGGACTCGGACTAGTCGGAGATTTGCGTAGTCGGCCGAGATTTAGATGGACCCTTAGAAAAATGACAACAATAATACTATTATAATGTGCATCATGACGAAAAAATATCTCTGGTATACACATTTCGATACAATAATGATATAAACACTGCGCAAAAACTAAATATCACTGAACGCACATTAGACGATATTTTTCCAATCTAAATCCAAACTGTTATAAGCCTTAAATCTGTACGATGGCCTATATATACGCTAAGGAAATTCGTCCATAGAATTATATTTTTTGAAGTGCATATGCTGACTGCGTATGACCGACTCGATTTCCAATAAAATATAGATACGACGGTTCAAAAAACGTGTAGGGCAATTGAATCGCTAACCGCAGAGAGGTGATAGTTCCCTTTCTGTAGTAAAGTAAAATTTCCAAGCACTATAATTAGTGCTTGGATAGTCAGATTTGACTTCTTTCTGTGCAGTAAACGATGTATTTACGCGCGATGCTTAATGTGAAATAATAATAAAACCAAAACTGATAAAAATGGACTTGTCACCATTCTGCAGTTAGCGATTCAATTATTTGAAAAAATGTTTATCAAAAAATTAACACCTGTGACAATTAATTTTTGTTCCTATTTGATTGTTGATCAACCGGCATTATAATAGTTTTCAAAAAGTAAAAATATATTTTTTTTTATATTCGACAACAAAAATATATGTATACAATTTATAATATGTACAATAAGTAAATTTGATAACTAATATTAAGATAAACACGTGGAGTAGCGTTTGGAGAGAGGTCCACCAATGGGGAAACCCTCTGACTCGGGAACATATTCTTTAAAACGAAAAAATGAATACAAATTCGAAGTTTCCAACTAAAAAAAATTGAGCTTTGAAAAAGAATATAATATAATATTATTATATTATTAGTGACTCTTCGTCGTAAACCCACGGTGGTTGAGCTGAGAAGTAGAGGTAAACATTTATTTATTATAATGTTCACGTAGACTAAAATATACATATATTTTTTTTTTTTTGTTCAGCACGCTTTTATATTGGGCTAGTATGATTTCCAAACCGTGGAGAACTCTCGTAGGAGTACTAACAGTAAATACACTCGTATATGCTTGTTTTTAGACCATTTTCGCAGTAGACTAAATTTTAATTGAAACATTATTATTTTATTGTCGAGAATTACTGTATCACAGGCGATTGCCGTAAAGAATTCACCTCCACCCTCGCCATTAAATCGATGACAATATCATGCGATTATCAATAAAACATAGGTCTGACTATTTAGAGGTGCCTATCGGCATTCATCATACACGTATTGTTCGTTTTTGTTTGGCACGACTGTTCAGAACGAGTAGCTTTATATTTTAAAATGATTAATTTTTTAATTTTTTTAGAATTCATAGCCATACATACACTCAATTCTACGGAAACACTAAATTCTATTGTAATTAAAGTTGTTAGGCACGAAGACGAAAAACGATGTCTGTATAGTATTATGTTCAATATACCGTCAATTGTAAATACGGTTGAGATTCGAAAGACTATATTCCATAGACATTTTTAACTCGTACCGCACATTTTTTTCACTAGTTTCGTACCTCAATATTTCATCGTATTACACAAAGCGTTTTGGGGACCGCACAGAATTATTATAGCCCTTAAGGTTTGTCCGGTGTACCGTGAACGAAACATTATAACCGCGCGCGGTACCATACGCGTATAATATTATATTTTATTCTGTATAGAAGCCACGCGGGGAAACGTGACACCCGACCGCCGCCGAATTCGCAGTTCTCGCGCGGACAATCCTTCCACAGTTTCCCGCGCACGAATTACCGTTTACAATGCGATTAGCGCGGAAAACAAAATATAATAAGGACGATCGTGCGGAACAATACGACATAGTGCACATATTATATTATTATATCTAATACGTGCACGCTCCGATTGATGTATAAACACAGTTTGTCTGACGTGTGTGTGTTATGTGTGTCTCTTTCTCTCTCTCTCTCTCTTGGTGTCCGCTAAAGAATCTAAAAGGAACCGCTCTCGCGTTCGTGTGCTTAACGTTCCGTGATAATATTGTTATTATTATTTCTGATTGTTTGCATGCTTTTCATTGCCCGCACTCGACATAGTAACCCTCTCAAATGCGCGATGTGCATTTACTCACTAAAACGTCGGTAAAAATAGTACCTTTAACTTATATTAGGTACCTACCTATTTAACGAGTCGAGTCGAAAAAACTGACGATTAACAAATTACGGATTTTATTTGAAATAGATAAATTTCAATAAAATATATTAAACGTTTATCGAATTTGTCAATAAATAATATATGCAATCTTATTACTAAAAAAATCACATTGACGGTTAAGATAAGTTATAAAAACACAACCATTGTTCACGATTCGTTGTAGTCAGAGCCCCCACAAAGGGTTTTTATATTAAACTGCAGTAAATTAGTGTACAAATGTGTTTTAAACTTATTTTAGGGTACAACAACGAGAGCCCAAAATTATTTATAGTACCGTAGTAGAAAAATTCACGGGAGGGACTGGTTCCATGACTATAGTTTCTATCAAATTAAAAATAAATACTGCTTATACCTAAATGTATTTTAATACTGTTTTGGCTGTATTATTGAATGAACCGTGGGTGTGGATATATTCAATGAATTTAATATATTCGATTGACATAATAATATTTATGAATTGTAAAATTATAAACAAGTATAAACCCTTTTAAAATAATTTAATTTTTTTAAAGTTTTTACACGACACATTATTCGTAGGTTCTAAGGCGAATACAAAATATTCAACCGTACATATTATAAGATTCTACACGAAAACATTAAACAAATTATGACGAATACAAATTTCCCTCTCGCATTATTCGCACGAATTAAGACTAACAGCCTAAATAGTGTGAATAAAATGTATTTGTTTTTACGTTTCATAAAAAAGTCTAATTTTTGATTAAATCCTATTCGTATAACTAATAATTATATCATATAAATGGGTTAAACTCACATAATATCATAGTACGTGCCTGTATAAAATAATAATAATTTAACATATCGGTGTATTTTTGTTTGTGTGGTAACATGAATAATAATAATTAATATTATATAAACGCTTACTTGTTATGTTTCGCGTGGAAACTTATCGAACCCCGTAGCGACCATGGCGCACCACAACATTTTGATGAATGGGTAAAGCTAAAATGATCATATTATTTTCGGTTCAACAATACATCATTATCATTTTTTTTTATGTTTTTATGCGCCTAATGAATAAACAGTATTTTATAATAATGCGTAGATTAATTTCACCAATAAGGCGGTAACGTGTTTTGTATTTTCGTATTTCATCAGATGCGTGTAAAAATACCTATACAGTGTAGTGTATTTTTATGTATGATATTACATCATGATATGAGTGTAATATTTTTCATCTTTTATAAATCTGTGCGTGGATGTTCGTAATAGGGTTCAGTCGTCGCCTCGTCGGGTACTCGCAGCAGAAAATACGACAATTTTTATTTTAACTAGTGTACGAGTAAAATATTTTATTCATTGATCATCGCACTATATAATATATAGAGCAATATGACATACATTTTCAATCGGAATTCGGCCGTATTTTAATTCAAAATAAAATAGTTGAAAAAAAAGTTAACAGTGAAAAAATTCGATAAATCAAAACAATAACAGACGAACTATGCAATAATAATTATATTTGGTAACTGGAAAAATAAAAAGCTAGTTATTATGATACAATAATTTCATAATAAAGTGTATATTGAATATATATATATATATATAGCAAAACACAAAGCCCAAATTCCGGATCGTGTATATATACATATATAGTGTTAGGTACATACAAATATACAATATGGTATTTTCTTCTTACTTAATTATGATAATAATAATAATGATAATAATAATAATAATATCTACACGCTGTATCTTAGTCTATATAAAATAAATAAGATGTCACTATTCTAGAAAAAACGTTATAATTTTATTTATGTACACGACGACGGCGATAACGTCCACACGGATAACTGCTGCGGGTTTTCCGTTCCGGATTTCGGCGGCTTTTACAAAAAAAAAAAAAATATTAGGTACATAAATTACTGATACAATACAATAATGACAAGATCGCAAACGGTAATAATAATTGTACACACCCGTTATTTACAATAGTTGAATTAGAGAAAAAAAAAATAATACTTTTTAAACAACTAAATACCGTGACGATAATAGTAATAATAATATACGATATAACGATTAACAATTTCGTCGCGACGAATCACATCATGAAATATCATATCGAGAGGCGGTCCTACGGCGAGTACAGTCGACTCCTTATTTATGCAGGTGTAGGTACAACACGATAATATTGCGAACGAAATGTACGCGAGAAGAGGTCGGAAACGAAGAATTACGATATTACTAAACAGACGCACACCGGCGATTTCCAAACTCTATTTTTTTTCAAAAACCATTTATTTCCTCCGTCTACAATGGCACGTCTCGCCCGGGCATACCGCGGCCGATTGGCGTTTCGCTCGGCCGTTTCGGACATGCGCGACATAGCGAGACGATTACAGGTGATGCGTGGAAAGCGGCGGCGAGTCGTAATGCATATGTCTACGGTCGTGTCATTAGACGAGTCCGGTGAGTGGCGCCCTGGACACAGCGTTGGGGCTGGTGGACATGGTGTGCGTGATGGTGGACGTGCTGACGGCGTGGTGGTGCTGCGGCGGCTGATGGTGATAGAACAGCGACGGCGGCGGGGGCGGCGGCTGCTGCGGCTGGTACGCGGACGCCTGCGTGGACGCGGACGAGTGCGGCGGCGTCGGGGCACCGCTGCCGCCGCCGCCGCCGCCGCCGCTACCGCTGCTCACTACGCCGCCGCCACCGCCGACCGCGGCCACCGAGGTGGCTATGCCGCCGTGATGGTGATGATGGTGATGGTGGCCGGCCGACTGCTGGCTGGACTCGTGGTACAGGATGGGCACGCGGACCAGGCGCTGAGCGGCGTGCGCCATGTTGGCCGCCTCGATCTCGGCCGCCACCTGACGCTTCCACTTGTTCCGCCTGTTCTGGAACCAGATCTTCACTTGGGTCTCGGTCAGGTGCAGGGACGCGGCCAGCCCGGCCCTCTCCGAGCTGGACAGGTACCGCTTGATGTCGAACGTGGACTCGAGCTGGAACACTTGGCTCCGCGAGAACACCGTCCGGGTCTTCTTCTTCCGCTTGCCGCCCGCACCGCCGCCTCCGCCACCACCGCCACCGCCGCAACCGCCGTGGTCCTTTTTACCGGCGTCCTCGTCGTCGGCACCGTCGTCCGCCATGTCGTCGTCGTCGTCCATGGAAACGGCCACGTTCACCGACTGGTCCATGTAACGGCCGCCGCCGGTTCCGCCGCAGTTGCCCGCGAACCGCCGCTGGTTGTTCGGCGACCCGGGGCCGCGGCCACCGCCGTCCTCGCCGGTCGACCATCCGTCCGGGCTGTGGCCAGCCAGCGACGACGTGCCGCCAGTGTTGACGCCCACGCTGTGCGGAGTGCTGGGACGGCTGTTTTCTTCGTTCGCCGAGCTCGAACCGCCTGAGGACATAAAAAAAAAAAAAAAAAATTATACGATGTGCTCTCAGGACCGTAGATGAGGAGAACCATAGAGGGTTAGGATGCTTGTGGGTGGCCGTTGTTGGGCGTAGAGAGAAAAATCTCATTGCGTTGTACATTACGGGAGCGTTTTATATGATTTTAGCGCCCCCTTACTAAATAGGTATTGGTGCGAACCCGACGGACATCTATGGTAATCTAGTTGTAAGGCGTATAATACTATAGATCACAGTACATTATTATATCTCTTTCTTTAGGCGTTTTTACGTTCGGGGATTTTGTTTTCGTTGTACTAAAATCAAAAAAAAATCCATGTCCGGCGCTCCAAATAAAAAACCCGGCAAGAGTTCACTGGCAGTACGTGAAAAAAAAATTCGCAATTGGTGATAAAATCGATATTAAATCGATTATATTAATATGTGGTATAATTGCCTATTAATTTATAAGCAAAGAAAATTTAATACGTTCGGGTCTTATATTATCTGTATGATTATCATGTTTTCACAATTATTATAAAGTATAAAATAATAAACGCATTCAACAATATTCTTAAAGGTTATATACGTGAATATTTTAAAATCCGTATGGCGGTCCTGTGACATAAAAAGACTATTAGCTAGTCTATAATACCACCTCAAAAGATCTATTTAAATATTATTGTATTTAATATTATCATATACTGTTATATGTATCTCGGGTCGTGGGTAAATCGTTTTATTTCTTATCTTTTTTGAGATCATTTGCACTTAAAACCAGCTTTCAGATCCCCCGCAGGCCACGCTAGGTTTTCACAGTAGGTGTACAGCAGTTTGTATGTCCGTATACTTTACGATATGTATATGTAAGCACGATCGGTGTTTACACAGTATAAAGAACTGATGCAGTGATACTTTGTCGGAATAATATATAATATAAGCTCTCCGAAAGCCAAGTCCTCGCCGGGGCTAAATGTGAGTAGGCAGAGAACCTAACCGATATTAGGGGAACTTAAATATTTGATAGCTACAGCCACACATAAAACAAATATATCGTGTATTATAATAGCCACGTGGACTCGCAGTCCTGTTATTAAAAATAAAATATTATTGCATTGTGTATGTCTTATACTTGAATGTTTGGCTACGTGTTTACATAGACTTATACAACCACGATTTCAAAATCACTTGGACGGTTTCTCCGTTTAATAGTTTACTAAGAAAGGTTTCGTAGACACATATATCATAAGTAGGTACATACAGCTGTTGTTATTGCGCGATTCAAGAACTTCGGGTTTAGGCAACTTAAAATGACTTAAGTACAATGTATATATATATATTGTACATACACATCGTATTATTACTAAGTATAAGCAGGTCGAATATCGCGTTTAAACTAAACTATGCTATGTGTAATCCTCAACGATAGTTGTATACGAACAACAGCAATTTAAAACAAATTTAAAAAATATAACGTTGACAAGTGGGATACCGCTCTGCTGTACAGTAGGTGTCGAGTAGAACTCGTTACTGAGTAAATCACTTTTAAGGATTTTGTTAAATTATTTGAATTCAAATAATATACGAAGAAAAATGATTCTGAGCTAAGTGCTGAAACACGATTGAGCATAAAAATCTCTGCAACGTTGCCATTTTAAATTTTGAACTGCAATAATAATACATGTATAAATATATAGTACAAAATATTTATTCAAATAATTAAAATAATCCAAAATATAACATGTCAAAAAAATAACATGATTTCATTCAATATGTAATATTGTTATAATAAATAAATAATAATAATAGATTAATAAAATAGTAATACTTAATAATAAAATATTTAGAAGTCAATAATCTCAATAGTCATCACATTATATAATAGATACATAGATTTGTTGGATAATAATAAAAAATTAATAATTTAAATAAACTCATAAACTACTCGCCCTAAATTCAATTTTTATGTATCAAAATACTCCGAAAATTATTCTGCTTTGGAATATGAAATTAAATCTCTATGTTGTCATTCAAAAAAGTAAAAAATTTACAATAATATAAGAATAAAAAATATTTAAAAATATAATTTTTTTAATAAAAACGTTGTTCTTCTTAAATTCCCCCCCCCCCCCCAATGCTTAATGTTTAAGACGCCGCAGAACTTTATTGCTCCAGATCTAATTTATTTATCGATAACATTGTCGATAAAGCTGGACTTAGTTCGATAGCTCATGGATCGCGTCTGATATCATAATAATTGAAGTAATAATACCTGAAAATGATAAATTACAAAATGTTGGCAACGTGAATGCAGCGACGTCGCATAAAATATTCTATGCTCAATCGTGTAGCTAAAAAGGTATATGCTCAATCGTGTTTTACCGGAGCTAAGACTGTCTAGATTTCAGTAACCATAATGGTTACAAAACAATTATTTTGATATATAACAACAAAATTATATACGCAACACAGTGTTTTAATTGTAACAAGCAAATAAAAAATCATAAGTTGTAACGAATAGTAAGCAACATTATATCATATATTATGATAAATAATTATCGTTTTTTAGAATATTAAGACAAACATATAGGAATCCAAACCATATAATATTATGATTGCATGTCACAACGATGGAGTGGTCTATTTCTAACATGGTTAGTGAAAACATTCAAGATATGGAAAGTAACTAAATACACTCGCTACATTAATATAATTGATTCCATTAAATAATTGGCAGTTATTATGTGTGTCTTCTAATTTGTAAAGAGTATGATAACAAATGACCTTTTTAAAATGGTGAGCAAAAAGTGCTGGAAAAAAGTAAAAATTCCAGATAGATAATACAATCGTGTAAATAGGTAAACCAATGACTAAGTACTCAACTATATCGAAGACAACTGAATTATAAAAGAAATTTGTTTTAAATTTTACAATCTTTAAAACATAATAATTTATAACATGTATCTATTTCATTTTTTTGTTTGTTTTCTAAAACAATCAAATGTATTTTGTGTTTTTTATACTTTAATAATAGGAATAATAGATTTTAAATATTTATGACTTTTATTAACTCATAATCTAAACAAACTTGTGATAAATGGACATTATTTATCTCCTTATAGCTATTGATAATGGTTATTTTTCTGCATATCATTCACGTACTTAATTAGGTAAATATATACATATACCCAGGAAGATGATTACCTCACTCGACCACGATAAATATTATTTGTAAATGTATTTCACGATAAGTGCAAAAATGACATATTATTAGCCATTGGGTATAAAAGATATGTCCGTCCTTATTCGCGAACTCATACCTATGTTTGATATAATCAGTGGCGTATCGATATGGTGTCATGACGGGCAATGAGACACGGATGCATGACTCTAGAAAGCCCATCAAGGAATGTATAGACATAGATAATTATTATTAAAAAATTTTAAAATACGATAATGTTTTGAAAACATTATATCCATGTAAAATGAAATTGCTTTAAAATAAATTGAATTCAATATTTAAAAAAAAATAGTGACACATGCTTATAAATTATTTTATGTGCAATGTTTGCTCGTTGACGTCTGTGATAATAATTTTAGAACTGATGAAAAGTATACACTATATTTAGAGCGATAAAACATGTTTTTAACTATCTATAATCTATTATAACCAAGGCGGATATAGAACTAAATTTTGTGGGCGGGTGCATGTCCCAAATGTCACCTTCTCTCAAATTTGTAAAACTAAGTGCTCGCTGGATTATTTTTCCACAGGCAATCGAAATTCTAGTTATGCCACTGGATATAATATTATTTACGAGTTTAATGTGTAAAACGATAACCATATCCGTTTTATATTATGTAAATTCTAGGACCGGATGCGCGTTTCCGCGTCAATAACGTTGCGCGATTATTATAATAATATATCAATATATATAATATTATTATAAATACATAATCGTGATTGAAAATGCGACATGTACATATTATTTCGTATGATATTGTAATAATAATACAGTGAGTATAATTGCGTAATGTGAACGGAACGCGCTCATACAACCGATTACGGACATTTAAATATCGAGTGTCACAGATACAGGTCGATTAGGCTAATGAAACGGTTATATTAATACTATACATGCGTGTGTCCGACGAGGGGGTAAAATACTACAGCCTAGTATTGTGTCATGTCATGTCGAAACAATAGAATATAATACGCACAACAATATACGATACGTGTACTATTATATAGTATTATAAATAATATACAGGATGTGCTCGATAATAATAATTTAATTGGATTATTCGCGGTGTCACGAAAATGAAGGTCCTTCTGCCGCGGTTTTAAATCCAAAATATACTATCATATTTACTATACACACACCACACAGTGGAGGATTTTCGATAATTTTTTATTTTTTTGGGAGGGGGATACTTTTTGTATTATTATATAATGATTATCATGTCCCATAGTTTTGCAAGCACAATAACGTATAATAGTCCTACAGACGATAATATAATATTATTATATAGTGCGACGTTTCTTAACTTTTTCTCATATAGCGACCTGCTTCACCGTCAGATTCGATTTTTTCGCTATACGCCTGAAATTTCTAGCGCGTACTCGCACAGGGCACGTGATGGTGACACTAAAAATGTTATCATACATGGAGACCTCCGGGCGAGGTGGTCCCGACCGCCAGTTTAAAATCCTCTGCGCCGAGCACTGTATAGCTGCACATCTGCTCGTATGTAGTCATACATGCTGCGGACGGTTCGTCACGTCACTGCACTCGCGGAACACCCTGTAGTGTGATGATATTATAATGTCAATAATACGTCGACGAGCGCATTTTATATAGCTTTGTCACTTGCGTGTGTTCCTGTGTGCGTTATTGCCGTCACCGCGCCGGGACGATCTAAAACGTGCAGAAGCCGTATAGCCGTTGAGGCGGCGGTGGCAGTTTAAAACGAAGCCTTTGAAGGTATTCACGAAGCCTTTCGCCACTGTGCGATTTATGCCGTCATATATTATAATTTACATACTATATGTGTGTGTATATCACGGCGGGGCGGACGGCAAGTATGATTGCATGCGGCGGCTGTGCGTGCCGATTAAACCATGGTCATTCGGATAGTGGAATATGTGTGTGTATGTGTACGAACACGGAATTAACCAGGTAATCGGTATGGAAAAAAAAGCTATTCCGTCGGATAGACGAATATATAATAACTGTCACTGCGCAATATATTTTCTATACTAAAGATATACCCCTCGGAATATGATCGAAAACAAATAATTTATCCATCGGCCCGCGCGCCGTGCGTGTACAATAATGCCTACTCCGGACGGAACTCACAGGTTAGGTTATGTATATCATTATATAATAATATGTATCACGTGCATCGCGTATGTGTGTGTTTGTGTGTGAGTGTTCGTGTACAGTTATTAGTACGAGTGTGCACTTAAATGTGTCGCCGCCGCCACCGCGTTCGCGCGATGTGCGTTCGACTAGGTCGCGTGTCCGAATCGACCCAAATTGCGTCCTATTACTCCGAACGCGCTCGTAGATCGCGTATCCGTACAAATGACGACGGTATTATAGGTACGACAAAAATTATACGTCGCCAGCAATATCGTTGCATTTAACGCGGGTGCCACGAGTGGTGGAAGTACGGTATCGCCGATATAGGTAATACCTTTGTATATACCACGTTTACCTATCGGATTTCAACCACACGTGTTTATGATGCCATGCGTATACGCAAGTACAACATAACATAATAGGTATTAATTAATAATAACATAATACTATCATCGTTATAGACGATAGATTCTATATGATTTGAAAATGATAAATTTCAATATTTATACATTCACTGTGCCTGTCAATACAATATTAATTTGACAACGAAAAAAAAAAATGTTGGAACAATCTTCTATTCTTTACTATAAAATATTCAATCCTTAATCGATCATTAATATATTTTGTTAATCTTTGTTTTTATCAACAATAAACCATATAAACACGTATTCGCTTAGCGAGTTTTATTTTTTTATCAGAAACTTTTTCTCTCCACAAAATTATATTTATATTATAACCTTATTGTTTCTCTAATAAAATATGCGGTAATCAGTTTTACGAAAAACGTTTAATTTAATGGAATAAAGTTATTCGTTTATTTTATAAAAATATAAAACATAATATATAAATTAAATTTTATAACGGAGCTCTTAAAACGCGTAAGTTTGGGCTAAGTGATCATTACTGTGAGTAAATATGTAAAATTGATTGTAAACTAAAAAATGTAAATAAACTTTTTACCAAATACCTACAAAAACGATCTGTATCGAATCCTTTATCAAATTGAAAGTTTGAAAATGACAATATGAATTATGTGACTTACCGGTAGGACTGATGGCGGCCGACAAAGGCTGCGACCACGCGGAGTACCAGTGCTTGTCCAGTGCGCTGGCCGTAGTGCCCGCGATGCCTACGCCCGGATACAGCATGAACGGACTCCGGCCCGAAGCTGCTGCAGCCAGTGCTCCAAAGTGGCTCATCAAGCCCAGCCTGTAATAGAAAAACAAACGAATATTATGTATGTGAGTGCAACAACATCGAAGGAAACGATTTAATATAATTTACAATATATTTTCTGATAGTTTTCGATCAAGTGATACTATATATAATTATCAGCTGCAATAACTTGTTTCATCGTATAAATAAAAAAGTCAGTTAGTTAGGATTCTAGTTTAATTAATAGTAGCAAAAACACTAATAATAGAAAAAAACCGATGATACATAGTTTTTTATTTAAACTTAAACTTTAAACGTATATTTATTGTTTTACTAAGTACCTAAGATATTGTATATAATTGTTTAAATAATTATTTTTTTCAAACATTTTAATTTTTCCTTTTAAAGTTATTTAAAATATTAAAAAATGTATAAATGTAATAAAACCTAAAATTAACAAAATTATACATGGTAAGTAAATATTTTAAATTTTAAATCATATATGGTAAAATAATAAAAACCTAAACATATTTTATTATTGGTTTTTTCACAAATATATTAATATATTTTGTTTATTGGTAATGTGGTATAATAGTTCTTTCAAGTGAATGGTATTAATAATGACCATCTTTGGCATTTCATTTATAAAAAAAAAACAATGGTAAGGCATTGGCTTAATAACCTATACCTACAAATTTACGCAACACTGCAGATATGTAATTTAATAATTATTATTTCCCCTAAAAAAATACGTAACTCTAGAAAGTACTTATAAGCATGTTTAAAAATATATGTGGTTTGTTTTTAAAGCTTTTTACTGTGCTTCCATTTTAAGCTGCTATTCTTGGTAAAAATACAACGAGATTCGAATGGTTCTTCGCTTTTAGGCTTTGAGGCGCATTTAATATTTATATTAAACACTTAACTCGTCGTTACACTTGTTAAATACTAATACGGCTTTCGACGAGCAGACATCCATATTCCTCGTCAGGCGTTTTTCAGTCAATAATAATAGAATGTGAGAGAGGTTCATCTTGTTATTCAGACCGTGCGTGTATGGATTAACTATTTATGCGATTTTAACAAAATGTGTACAGCCAATAGTGCATTTAACGTAGGTACTTACACATACATATTTAAGTTGCGATGAGACGCATACAATATGTATATTATAGAAAGTATTACTATTACTGTACAGTAAACAAAGAGAGAGACGTGCATGCGAGATATTATTTTATAAACGACTATTTATTATTGTAGGCACGCGTTTCGACGTAGGTATATCATGTATTTATATTATACGTTCCGATGCCACTATAATAATTGAAAAAAGTAAATTGACATGAAAGTTGTATTCTCCTAAGAGAAGATTATTTTATAAACCACATGAGTTAAAATAGAGCAATCAATATACGTTTGGCTATTAAGAAAAAAATATATTTTAATAGTCACATTAAGAAAGTACATAATGAAAACTGATCTGTTATTTAAAAATAAGAATAACAGTTGTCCGATTATCAGTAGTGGAGGAATATTAATATTGTTATTTCATAAAACATATTATTTTTCGTAATAGTTTGTATATAATATAACCTTAACTACATTATATTATTCAATAATTGGCATACCTATTACATATAATATACATAGTATAAATATCGTTGTGTATACACATCATCATAGTATACGTCCTACAAAATACATATACAGCACAAATAATAATAGTATGTTATTATATGCGACTGTAGTCATGTATGTGTATATATTAATATGATAGATAAGTATACAAACGACGTCCTCTCCTGTTCGGTGTCCTAATTCCTGCAGGATCCACTCTACAACGCTACAACTCATCATCCACGCCGTTTATATACAGGAATAATAATGTTATTATTATTATCATCATACCCGGAAGAACATTATACGAACCACCACTGCCATAATATTATATAGCAACGTGTGTGCGCGTGTTTGTTGAAACTTTAAGCTAAACAGTTTTGACTTGGGTAAAGTTTAGTTTAAAATTAATATTTAATCGTCCGATAATGGCGCTGGCGCGGGCGTAACAAACTTTCCTCGTCACGACCGTAGGGGCGGCGGCGGTGTGTGCCGTAAACAGTGCGCCGTTAAAAGCATTTAAACCGTCTTCGCTCTTGTAAATATATATATATATATACGAGTATAATCATTTTATGTTGTGTGCGTGTGTGAGTTTGTGCGAACGCGTATAACGCGCTTTGGCCCCGCCAAGCCCTTCTCCGGGACACACCCTCCTCCGACCGTTTTCGCCTCGCCATTTTCACCGCCGGAGATGACGACGATATCCCAACGGTGGCGCGGTGGTGGCATTGCTCGTTATATTTTTATTACCCGCTATTTTATTACGACTCTATGTGGATTCGTCGAGGGGAAATCGAAATGCCGGGAAATTCGCTAGGTGTACGGAAACGGAAATAAAAAAAATAGACATTTATATGTGGTCGCCGCGACTGCTGCACCGCGTTCGACGTTCGTTTTATTTTTCCCGAGAAAATCGTTGAGCTGTCTTCGAGATTTCCCGACTCATAACGATTATTTTTGCTATGCAGTCACCGACTCGGAAAAAAAACGCTATGTACCTACTACCGAACTTTTCAAAATCAAGACACCTGCAGATTTTATGGAATAATAAGTGTTATAAGACGATTTTCCTTGTTCTGCGTGGGTTTTTCGAATGAAAAACAAAGTTGATTTTAACGGCGGCCGAAGAACACACGACATCAGATAAATAAAGTAAATTATCATATACAAGAGGTTTAAATAGTTTATAACTATTGGACCATACACCTATATTGGTATATATGAATATATAATCCCGAACAGGGTTATGTTTATTGATCAGTCGTATTAAACATGTACGTTTCACTTGATTAAATTAATAACGATCGTAATGTTATTTGTGCACATTATATAATGGCTCTATAGGTACCAAACCCATATGCAATTAATTCGTTCCACTGCGCGTTTTATTTTTCATTTTAAATCTATTGGACGAAATAATATTACACACAAAAACCATTAATTGTAACTATTTGTAAGTTGTAACAATAGCTGAAGCTCAATATTATTCAAACGTTGGGTAAATCGGGATTACTTATGCAGCATTTTAAGCGATTATGATTATTATTAAGACTATTATTTGTATATATTTTATATATTAAATAAAATTAAAATTTTCATTAAATTATAATATTATTGTTTTTAACTCATTTATATTATATGATATGATTTGTAGGAGTTCAAAAAATATATTATATAAAAAAATTAATATTTGAAACATTTTTAAAACAGTAATAAAAATTGTATTTATACTTTTGAATTATAAAACGCGTAATCATTCAGGTTGAATTACCATCGTATACGACGGTTCTTATTATTAATGGATGAGTATCTATACCGGCCGGGATATATAATGTATTTATAACCACTAATATATATATATATAATGTTACGTACTTGCGTGCGTGTAATATATTGTATAGGTACATTTAAACGTTAAAGTACGTATTTACGTGTGTGCTTTAAAATTTAAAGTTATATTACGGTTATACGCGTTTTAATATAATACAGTAGATAAATACATTTTTTTCCAAGCATACTCATAAATGTATTTTAATCCATTTTACTGCTGTTTTAGTCTGTGTTCTGGGTGTATCGATTTGTTAAAAATAAATTCGCTGGAATCTAAAGTTAAAAAAAAAGTATGATAAAACAATAACACACACACAAATTCTTCAGTCCATCGTATATAAAATATAATATGAGCTCTATATTTACGTAAAATATGATACAATAATAATATGCAAGTACAATTAACAAGCACTTAATAATTTACATATTAATATAATGTGCATTATTGTATATGGCCACATTTTTTTTGACTACCTAACCTATACTTAGTAGCTTCTTGTTGTCGACGAGTCGTATAATTATTGTATTGTAAGCGATAATAATATTTTCGACGATAACATATGCACAGAATTTATGTTATGATATGCTTATTTTTCTTTACTCTTATTAGTTGATCACCAAAATACACAATTTATGATTTGTCTATTATCGAATATCTAACAATGTCATCTGGTCATCTTTTCTTAGATATTGGCGTGTGTTTTAAAATATTCACCGAATTTCAACCCACGTTCGCACCGTTTATATTTACAAACCCGTACCAAAAACAATATATACCGTACACATCGCAGTCGTTGGCTGAAGCCGGCATTCTATCATTTGCGATCAGGAAAACGCGCGATTCGATCGCTGTGTATCAAAGTCATAATATTATTGTCCAGAGGAACGAAAATGATGTGTACGAGGAATCGGTCCAAATAGTCATATACAGTAGCCATAACGCAGAGCAATAATCGATGTATGATAATTAATAATGCATATTAGGAGGACGCAATAGCTATAGGTATATTCACTTTTTGTGATTGGATTATGACAACGTCTAGGTGCGAGCCGTCACGTCGTGGCGGTATAATAACCACCATCACGGTCGTGTCACTATTATACAGTGACGGTCGTATATAATATTAGATTGATATAATCTTCGCGTCAGTCGGCCGCCGAAATTTCCGCCATTAAATAGAAGGTAGAGCTTTATCGTATTATACTTTTGTGTACACTCAATCGATATTTTCCCGCAAGACGGACGACGGACGCGGAAAACGTGACACGACGTCGTCGCGGTCATCGAAGCGGTCATAAATGACACGAATAATAACATGATAATGTTATAATATAATAATACGTACCAAAGGTGGCAAACCTACGTTGATCAGATTTCAATGGCACGTGATGGAAATTGAAATAATTAAAAACTATGCTATTTATAAAGTTGTTGTTATAACTGTTATGAGAAATTCAAAGAAACAAATTATGAACATTTTAAAAACTATAATTATAGAAAAAGGCGTGCTTGATAAGATAATATATAACAGATCAGTCACTTTATTTTTATCCTCAGGAAATTAAATTTCCTCTGGGCGCGTGAACGATTTTCAAAACCTTGATCGGGAAAATTTGGCACTTGGCCCAAAAAATGTTCGCCGCCCCTGATGCATACTATCGGAGCGCGATGCACTGCTACTAATTGCGATGTACCCCGACCGTACACTATACACTATTACATTATCATTATAACCTATACAATATTATATACACGCACTAGTCGATCGCCGTAATACGATTAGCCGTCAAAGGTGTATAATATACAATGATATAATCGTGATACCTAACCGCGCGGTATACATCATACATGTATTATAATATATATAGATAATACCTATTGTATAGGCGATACATTATACAATGTATAAGATAATAATATATCGCCACATATAGAGCAGCGCAATATGTGTGTGTGTGTGTGTGTTATTTGTTCGTATATATATATATATATATGAATATAACACTGGAAAGACATGCGTCCAAGGGGAGGTTGAAGGATGTGGGCATGTGGGTGGAACGGGAACGAATCGAATGGGTTTGTCCGTCGGTCGGAATAATACATCTATATATATATATATATATTTACGGTGCTACTGCAGGGGTGTCCCGGAGGGTTATCGACGAATTCCTGGCGAACACGCCTGCGGCACGCACCCCCCGTTCGCGCTGTTTACCACCTCCCTACCGCAACCCGACTCGTTATGCCCGCTATTCCCGTGCCGCCGCCGCCCAAAGCACGGTGGAATTTATCGCCGTCACAAATGGCTGCCGCCGCCGCCACCGCTGCCGTTTGCCAATTATATCGGGCGCGTCCGGCTTTACTGACAAATGCATTAGCGGTAATTGATAGTTATGATTGCGCGCCGCACCTCGCCCGTTGCCGTACCGCGCGCGTATCGCCCATCATAATATATAGTGTTTTATATAATATTATTATTATTATTATATTATCGTATTCGTTCTCTGCAGTTCGCTGCACTCTCTCTCACTCACACACTCGTTCCCGCCTTCTACCACCCTCTCATTCGTCTCCGGAAAATTTTCACGCCGGAAATATGATAAAATAAAATATTAGCAGTTCGCAAACCGCGGACGGTATTACGGGGCGTAATCTTTCATTCCCTACTGTGGTTATTATAATATATAGCTCAAATTTTAACACCCCATACAGCAATAGAAGTCATCATGCTCTCGACGCTTTCGTTTCTCCGAAAACTCATCTCTGTTGTAAGTTACATTGATCACCCTCATCCCTTATTTCATTTATCTCGTCAATTTTAGAGAACCAATCAGAAACACCATATCCAAACTAACCCGTCTCTTATAATATATATAATATACCTCTGTATTACGCTAATTATTTAGTAAACGAGCCATTTAGCCGTATCGTACGAAACTTGACGATAAGAAACCCTAATTTAATTTCGTTTTAATCCTTATTTAATATTTTATATGATTTATTAATATTTGTGTATGATTACTTCAAGACAGACCACGACTGTACTTTATTTAACTATTGGGCGCGTGCTCGTATCTCATAAATAAATAAATATGAAGGTATAATGATTAATAATGTTATTCCTCGCCCCATTTCTCCCGTAAATAATCTATACGCCGACACAAAAATTACGTGTTTATTAAACTGATTTTGAATAGCAATCCGAATTAATTCTCAGTGTATTTATAACACTATTATGTCGTAGTTATATTATAGTAATGATAAAAAAAATTAGTATGCTCAGCCTCGTTATAACGTATTATAACCTTATAACGATTATTATATAATATAATCATTATTACCGTTATTGTGTTTTCCGGGTACAAGGCGCCTGCAGCGTTTTAGGAAAAAAAATCTTGCACATTATCGCGTGTGGTATTTAATTGAATATCAAAATAGTGTTATTATATATACCTACGTGAAGGCTTTTTTACGTCTAATTAATTATAAAAAATGTTTTATAACATAGGACTAATGAATTTATATATTTTCCTAGTATTTCGAATGATAAGATATAAACTTACCGCAATCACAATATAATGTTTCCAAAGTTGTTTTTTTTTTTTACGAAGAATATAAATAGTAAAGACACATTTAACGATATTGTTTTATACATTTTTCATTTCCAAACAGCAAAAGAAAAATTAAATAAATTATATCAAGTTCATATACGTCATAATATTTTTTTTTCGTTAATATTAATTATGGCACAATAATAATGGTAGTATGTATTATACTTTTTATTTTCTCTTAGTACACTTTATAAATTACATTATCCATTAGATAATTTTGTAGGTAGTTATTATATATAGGTGTTTATATTATATTAACGGTTTAAATTTTTATTATCACTTTCAGCTTTAGAAATTATAATTGAAATGACAAAATGCTTTCATTAATTCATTATATTATGAATCAAAATATTTACATATTATTTTGAATTGGCTAATAATTCATAAAACTTGTGTAAAATAAAAATATTTTATTACTATAAGTAATACTACGTTTTATTTATAGATTATAATCATTACTTCTTTTGTAACCTATAAAGCAAACTAATATTATTTTATGAGTAAAACACAAATACAATATGTAAATGAATAATAATAATACATTGTTTTAAGAATAATCGTTTCCAGATTACAATTTTTAATTTTAATTAATTTTATTTAAATAAATAAAAGTTTTTTAGAATCACTCTTTAATTGTTGAATTCTAACTTTTATTTAATGACAGAATTTTAATTTTGGATATATATAATTCATAATATTGATTTTTTAGGTATTAATATTTGTAAGCACTATAGTTACACCAAAGTACTCAACCCAATTTTAGTTGATAAAACAAATAATACAAATATATAATTTTGAGAATTATGATAATTTATAATATAGATAAGTGAATTAGTTTAATTTACGTATTTATCTAAAATAACACTGATCTCAGTTTATATTTTATTAATATTCATATAATATGAATGGGTAAGTACCAATAAGTGAACAACTACCGTTAAATTTAATAATAATTAAATTAAATATAATCTTATAATTTATCGTACAACAATTGACGATACGTTTTGAACAATCGGGAAAATAATTAGTTATAAATTAATGAAACATAATACTTAAGCATAAATGCATAATATGAATATGACACATTAGCACAATGAATGATACGACGAATTTAATAATCAAATTTTCACAATTTAAATTATTAAACGTGCCGTTTTATTTTTTATTTATAATTATCAGTATTTCTGAAAGATCTTTTCATCGCCCACCACCGTATATTTTCCAATGCCCTGAAAAACGGCTTGTTGGGTGTTCCACAATCATTATAATGCGATAATGTAAAATACGGTCCCGTGCTGTATATCCCGTTTTAAACAAACAAAAACATCTAAATCGGTGGCCGGTGCATTGCCGGTCGATTGTAATTAACAAAATCGGCGTGACGGGGCAATGTTTTAAATAAGTATAATATAATATGATTTGATGTGTGTGTGTGTATGTGTATGTTTGTTTGTATACAGTAGGAAACTGGATATCAATCGAGCAGACAGGCAGCGGAATAGCTCGTTCGTATTATTATTATATTTTTTTTTTGTGCAGAAAAGAGAAAAGGGGTCCGTTTTCAATCGTCTTTTGTGATGGACCGGGCGTTCTATTGAGTGCTCAAGCAGCGTTTTTCGTGTAATTAAGAGGGTCGTTTTAAAATAATAATAATAATAATAATAAAAAGTGAATAATAAAAAAGAGTTAAGAGAGCAATTTATATACCAGTACGGATTTATATATATATATAGGTACCAATCTATAAATATATATGTATATATTATAAATGTTAAAAAAAACACAACAACAATTCTTGACTAAAACAATTGGGACGTTTGACACAAAAGAAATAGGAAAACGTTTTAGTAGATTTTTAATCTTTTTGTTGTGCCAGTACAATTATTTATTATTATTCGCGTATATACATGTGGGGTGGCGTGTCGCCGCAATGTGTGTGGCGAGGAGAATCCACCGACTCACGCCGCTTATTTTACAAAAATATACACACATATTATACCGAACAACATCTTAATATAATATATACCCATACGTTTATTATAATGGATCTTAAACGGGACATTACGACATAATAGACTATTTATTTGTTTATTAATTATTATTATTTTTTATTTTTACTAAACTCAATTGAACATTTTCATTTTAGATTGTAAGGAGATTGTATCGTGATTATGAGTAGGTATAATATTACGGTGCCCATCTATATAATGTATTATACCTACTCGGTGGAATGAACTTCCAGCATAACAATATTAGTTTGTTTTTCACATAAAAAATGTAATTGTCCAAATGTCCTTTAATGTTATTAATATTTATTCTCGTTTGTATGTAATCCGAAGTTGTACAAATTGTTGTAGGTACCTCACCTAACTAAAAAATAAAACGTAACAGCAATATTATCAATGGTAATTATAAGCTCTATAGTCTATAGTAATAGAAATATATATTTATTGACGATAATAAGACATACCTATTGGCTATTACCTATACATACGAAAACACATTTGCAGCATAAGTAGCTTATAGTCATTATGATTTACGCATATTATATACCTAATGACTGAGTAGGCTGTAAGGTAAGGTTTTTTTGTTAATCAAATATATTTAAGATTATTTAAAATTTGAATTTGAAATACTGTAATATATTTTAAAATTTACTATAGGAATAAATATTATGCTTAGAAAAATTAAGAGCTAAAATGTAAGTATAACTACTCATCAATACGATATTCTTAAATTTACAGTGTATACAATTTTAAAGATTAATTAGAAATAGTTGTACAAATTTCTAATTAGTAAAAAACAAATTTTGAAAAATGGTAATGACAGTAAATATTCCATACAACGTAATTTATTATCATAATAATTAATTTACTATATTAATACTAAACAGGTAATAAGTATATTAACATTTCATACCTACGTGGTATAAACAATAACTCATATTACTGCGGAAAATATATATTATGAATTCTGGTTATACAGTTGGTTTATTGTTAGAGTAAAAATAAAAATTCTTATACATAGGGACTATATAATATATGGCTATATAATGTGCTATGACTATTATATATTACTCACAAAAATGAATTTAAAACATTTCTCATACAGTCATACGATAACGACAAAAATACCATTAATATAAACATTATTATAAAATAGTTTTTTGAGTAAAAAAAATACGGAAACTAACTTAGAGAAAATTTAATTTTAAAAGTGTATATAAAGACCAATTTTCTATTTTGAGGATCACTTTTATAAACGTTTTGTGGTAAAAGTCATATACAAATCAACGCTTCACAGTTGACTTGATATTATTTCCTACAATATTATAGAATGTTAGAAAATCAAAAGTGTCAAAAAATTATTAGAATATTGTTAAGAATGATAAATTAATATAATAACTATTTAATAATTAAACATCAACTGCATACAAAAAAAAAAGTAACCAGCAATTAACATATCTGGTTTTAAGTTTTGACACACAAATTAAATTTTGTTTCGAGCAAATATTATACCTTAAGGTGAGAAATAAAAAAATTAAGAATTATAAACGAATATTCTCCTTTCCTCTTTCTATCTCTATGGTACAATTGTAGAGCATAATATGTTTTCAAGTTTTAACTAAGGGCACCTTGTGAGGCACGTCCCAGAGTAAGTCATAAGTGCAACTAGACCTCTAAAACGGGGGGTGCTAAAACTGTTGGCCGTTCACCGATTGATGGTATTTCTTTAAAATAACAATAGTTAGGTTTAAAAAACAAGGGGTGCTAAATTTCAACTTGGGTGTGCTAAAGACCTTTTTGCGCCCCTCTGGTTGCACCACAGGAATAAGTATATGCATTTAAAAGTCTAGTAATTCTATATGTCAACTTAACATTTTATTTAGTCATATCATTTTGACTTTGTGTAGTGAATAATATTACATTTAAAGATAAATTATAAAAAAAAAAATTAGGTATGTAATACTTTATAATACCTATTCGTACGAAAATAGTATAATGTATCATGTTGTTACCAGACACGCGTGTTCTCAGGAACATTTTCCTATTTTTCACATTTTATCATCCTGATGTCGACGATAATATCAATTAAGTTTGCTATTGCTATATTAAATATTTTTATCATTGATATAATCTTGGCCATTTAGTTAAAATTGATAATTATCCCCGATTCAAATAAATCCACATATGTATATTTAAAATTATAAAAAAGTGACGGCATACCAAAAGTTATGTCTGAAACAAAACACCACTTCAGTAGAGCAAAAAGAAAAATTTAGAGAATCATGAACAATTTTGTTTTAAATACTTCAAATATTACGGGACTTCCTGACTTTTTTCTGTATATATTATTTATCAAATGCCTACTAAATTTGGAAAAATATAACGTTTAATAGAATAGTATCTCTGAAGATATTCAATATTATAATTTAACAATATATTTTTTCAATAGACAATTTATGAGTTGTTTAATTAATAAAAATAAGTATACCTATTTAATGGCGGATGGGTATATAACCGATAAGTATAAAAACCCAGGCCCCTATACATTGGAAAATCGATTGTAGTATAACATAATAAACGATAATTTGATCACACCACATCACTATATTTTATAAATATATAGGTACTACAATAATTCAAGAGGTCAGTGAATAAATAAGTGTTAACTTACTTACATTTTTTCGAGAATGCATTTTATTGTTACAGTAATTTGAGTGTTATGAACAATGTTATAATATTTAGTTACAAAAAAAAAAAAAAACACTTGTGAACAAAATAATGTCAAAAATTTCAATATTAACACTATCTTCACTGTCCACTGACTCCTTCAATAGTTATTGCGCATAAGCACTAGCAGTACCGAAAACAATGCATTGGACTCACCTGGATAACATCGCGTGGTCGGCTGCGGCCGCCAGATGCGCGGTGACGTCAAACGTGGCCGCTGCAGCCGCCGCGGCCGCCGCAGTGGCCGGTGACACGGCGGCGCCCGCGGATCTGCAGTGTTGTTTTCCGGTGCCGCCGGGCTTGTCCTTGCTGAGTATGCTCGAAATGGAGAACGACGTGTACGGCGGTGCGGCTGACTTGACGGCCGGCGATTCGCGACCACCGCCGCCGCCACCGCCGCCGCCGCCGCCACCACCTCCGCTGCCAGCCGTCATGGCAGCTGCAGCCGCAGCAGTGGCCATCATCATCGTCTTGCAGGCTGCCGTTATCGGGCCGTTACTGACGGCGCCGGTGGCCGATCCCCGGTCGTTGTTGCAGCACAGCTCGTCGTCGTCGTCGTTGCCGATCACGTCGATGCGCGGGGACTCGGACATGCCGCGGTCGGTGCAACAGTCGCGGATATCCGCGCCGAAACCGACGGAAGTGTGTGACGGAAACCGAAACGTTTCGCGGTGCCGTGTGTGTGTGTGTGATCGGAAACGAACGAAAAATCCGTTACTCCGACACCCGAAGTCGTGCGTCGTGTGTTTTATTGCAGTCGTAGAGGCGCCTACCTATACACTCGCTGCACGTGTTGCCGGCACGATGTTTATTAATTTTTAATATATTATTAATAGTACGCACTACTCCGCGTCAACGTTGATTTTTTTTTTTTTATAGTATTATTATCCGCCAGCTGTTATTATTTATTATTATTTTAGTCGCGTATATCGTCGTCACAGGCCGACAACGGATATCGGATACGGCGATCGGTGCGTAAATCGACCGAGCGATTGAATGCGTGCGTGTGTGTACGACGACGGTACGCGCGCGATTGTCGTCGCTGAGCGGTCGGGTGGTTGTACTAACTGACGAGACGACTACGGTTTGCGGTGTCGGAGCACTTAAGCGGGCCGTCGTATTATTATTATTATTATTACTATTACTATTATTATCGTTATTATTATTCCTTCCCTTTTCGGGTTTTTTCCCCACTTCTCCGACCCCGCCGATCGACGGCAGTCACGGTTTTTACGCCGCGCGCGCGGACATTTTAACCCCGCGGCCACCGCCCTAGTACCGACGACGCTCCGCCCATCCCCGGCGCAACAGACACACCCACTCCATTGGTCCAAAAACGGATTTCATCCCCCACCGCGTACGCGCAAACTGCCCAACCCATCATGCGCGTTTATATAGATATGCGCGCGGGACGTTGGTGTGTATGTATATATATATATATATATAGAGAACTGTCGCCCCTTCCACCACGGCCGCCGCTACCACCGCCACCGTAGTAGTCGTCGTTCACCCTCGTCTGCTGTCGTCGTTTACCCTCGTTTTTGGCGTCGAATGCTACTATACATAGGTATAGATAAATGTACTTACCTACTGCTACTTCGTATAGGTACACCGACGACGATCATCGGATTCCACTTGAACGTCAATGCCACCGCCTACTTCTAATAAGTTAATCTATACAGTGCTTATATATATATACGTTATACCTGAACATTTGTAGTAAATGCCTGTACCTATATGTAATCAGTGATTACTAATCGCACTATGCGTAGGTGTACATTTTTGTTTACCTTCTCATCCGCCCAAGTATGGCTTAAGAATAATACCTACAGACTACAGTATAATATATATATAACTGCATCAATTTAATAGATTAAATATATTTGTATAAGATTAAAAATTCACGTTATTACAATATGCGTAGAAGTATAATATAATAAATAGTATATATGTATATAGTTTTTTAATATACTACCTATGTTGTTATTATTTTTCTTTTACAATAAAAAATATTGTTTTCAACAATTTATCATTTTAAGCGTGAAAAATACCCCAATAATGTAATATATTATGGTGGTATGTATATATATATACCTATATATATTTATATATATAATGTGCGTTTCTTTGAGGGGAAAATATTATAATTAATTAATTTACAGATTTGTTTAACTGATAATTATTGTGTAATGGAGTGTAAAAAACAGGGAAACATTTTCATAGAGTTAATTAAAAAAATTATAATATTCATGTTTATCAATTTCAAAGTATATAATATGCATTATAAATTAATATGAACATTTTTATAAATAGTAGGTACTAATTTATTATGTACCTACAGTTTGTCCATATGCTTTTAAACGAATCGTTTATATAATTTATGTATAACATGACTGTATATAATACCTATAATATTACTTATTTTTATTATTATAATCTAAGTTTTCAGCTTATATTTTATAAATAATACGTGTGATTTTAAAAATTTTACTGGTAATTATTACTATATAAAATAAAATTTAATAAATATGGTAATTGGTCTTTGGATTACGTTTAATTTAAACCTTATAATTTTTGATTCGATGGTTGATTTTAAGTAAATATTCTCATTTTACTGAATAATTAAGAAGAGTACGAAGAATTTTTACTTTTGATCTAATTTGCTACCAGAAACCAGAATAAAAGTTATAAAAAATCCACTTCACCTTAAGTCAATAAATTCATTTCTCCTCTCGGTTTTAAGAATTTAAAGTTTCCCATTTAAAACTTAAAATGTTTATTATAACACCATAATATTGTGTTATTTTATTTGCCGATAATCTTTGTGATATTCATAATATATAGTAACTATTCTTACCATATACTATGGATATAGCGGCGCTATTATATAAAAATAAAAACAGATTATTGTAAATAAATAAATATAAAATACAAATTGCGACCATATAATCAATGAATCAATTATTGTGTTAGTGTGTATAAATGCTATTTTTTGATAGGCCCCTACATAATATCTGTATGCATATTTGAATATTTTCAAGAGTTTTTATAAAAGTTGGTTATTTGTCTAGGCTCTAATAATGATAACATTTCTATCTATTGTACTAGCTATACATATTTCTAGTATATTAATTAAAATGAGAAAAAATAACGTTTACTGACTTTATTACAGTGATCTGAAGAATATATAATAAGCAAACTGCCATAATATATATATATAGCCATATAGGTAATAGCTAATAACCATAACGTCCATAACATAATTAGTTTTCCTAGGTCAGAAATATTAAAAAAAAAATTCCAACCATTTCCAATTGAGTGGATATAATAACCCTCATTGGAAAGATTTAAAAAAAGAAGAGAGAATAACAATACCAAAACAAAAACAGCAGCCCTCGTAAAAGCGCGATTATGATGTTACCGGCTTAATGTTAGGCGGCGGTTATCCCCGACGGAATTCGTGCATCAGAATTAATATTAGCCGATGGGGCGGAACAAATGTCGCGTGGGCGAAAGCATCGGACGGGAGTGAAGGGTGGTCGTGCAAAACATCCCCTGCAGGAAATTCGAACAGCTTGTGTACAGTATTAATAAACCAATCTCGGGGTGGCGAGCAGAAACGAGAAAGGCATTCAGGGTGGCACTCAATCAAAGCTATTAAAAGCTTTTTCTCGTCGACTACGCACAGCGATGATGATGATGATGATGATGATGATGGTGATTGTAACCCGGTTGATAATGGTAATAGTGGTTATAATGGTTACCGCGCGCTCGTGGAGGGGTCGTAATGATGATAATGGCTCGACGGCAAACACTGCGTGGGCTTCATCGTCCGCGAACATATATATAATATATAGTATATACACAATAATATAACAGTTGTACTAGCGCGTGGCGAGTTCGTATACACACGCAATTACACAAATGTATAAATACCAAACAATCGTCGCTGTAGGCGCTTTGCCAGCCTATGTATACGTGTACACGCGACACGAATGCGCAATCGTTCAAAACGTCAATATTTTGCGTAAATAGGTACGAGCTACCTTTTTCACACGCTTGTGGTGCAGGCGAGAAGACGGCGCACTAACAATGTCGACAAAACTTAACAATTAAGTCTTTATCATACTTGTATGTTCTTATATACCTAAATGTAACAAAATATATGTACACCCTAAATAGAAAAATTACTTAAGATTTAAGAACAAATAATCGATTACAATAAAACAAACAACTATAGCTTCGATTTCGTTACAAGCGATTTCCATTATAGATACTCAAAAGTATTATTATATTAAACATATAATATATACCTAAGCATGAATCATTTAGTATAATACGCCAATTTTAACATTTTTATTGCCTTGTGGCAATAAGAATAACGTATTAATATAATAGTGTACTTCCAAATATTTTTTGTACGATTTGAACTGATAAATGTTAATATTTTTAATTTATTTTGTAAATATCAAAAAAAAAAACATTTTTTATATTACTCAATTGCTGGTACGGTAATTTGAATGGCACGTTTATTTTAAATTTAATTTCAAGTTCCACAGCTGATTCGTTTTTTTATTTATAATTTATTTAGTTATAATTTATGAATGTATAAAACAACTTATGACCCAAAGGAGCATAATTATTAAGATGAAAAAAAGGTATAAGATTATAGTATGCTTATAATTATAGTAAGCAAATGTTGTATTGAAATAAATTTAATTATAAACACCAATATTTTTCAATCTATAGAAAATTGATATTTTATTATATAGTATAGCTAAATAATCCGGCTTCACTCGTGTGTTGAATAATCGATTTGTATATATAAATTGTTTTTTTTTTTTATTATAATTAAACTATTTGAAGCCTATAGCTATAATATATAATAATTTTTTAATATAACTTAATTTAAGAAATATTTTAAAACTAAAATGATATATAAAATGAAATTGGAAATAATAAGAGTGATTTACCCGTAGATGTATTTGGAACAACTTTGTGAAAAAAAATCATTTAATGAATTAAATATCACGCTAAAAACCCGTAGGTAATCTTAAAATACAACCCAACTCTCCCCCTGTAGACAAAAAGGAATGGAAAATCGGGTCACGTGGTAACACTTAGAAGAGTATTTAAAACATCTACGTGAAAAAAATATTGGAAAATAGTTAGTGTCGTCATAAATTGAAACATAAAAAGGCCTGTTCTTCTTTTAGGTATTATATACAAGTATATTATAAGGATTATGTTATATTATGAAGGTATTTGAATTAGACAATTTAAAATATTTAAACAATAAAATATGTTAATACCCAATTTTTCTTTTCATTTTTAAAATAGACTTACATAAATTTCTATATAAATACTACATAAAAGTATAAAACCATAATGTTTGTTTAGTATGTTTAACAATATTATAGAAAATGGATAAAAAAAATTAAATAATTCCCATGCATTGAGTTTTATAACATGATGCAAGAGAATGGTGAAATTGAACGTCTGTTAACCTATTGATCTGTAATAACGGACACATTTTGAGTTTTTAACCCTTCTCCGTATGATATCCACTATTTAGGGATTTCACTGTATTATGAACCAACTCTCAGATTTTTTGCATAAAACCTTAAAAACACGAACCACCATCACACACGTTTGATACATTTATGACGCATATAATAAATTGACTTTCAGTACGATTGCAGTATAATAACAGTACACTCAGTGCAGCATATAATAATTATTATCAATATAAATAGGTATGGGATAACATCACACTGTACATAACTTCGAAGTAATGATTTTTATTTGTTTATCGTTCGAAGTTTTCGTCTCAAACCGACACTGCTTAAAGTGGTCTGACGGTACTTATAACAGACTTTGTAACAGGTTCCCGTAAAACTCGATATAATATCCATTTGCCACTCTGACATACCTCTACGTAAAGCGTACAACAATAATACTATGTATACTATTATGTTGTGGGCTATCGGATTTCGTCTACCCCCGTGACATTTTCGCCGGTTATTCTCACAAAACTACATTGTACACGCACACAATATTATACATGTCTAATGTTAGCGCGCGGCACTCGATAACAACTACTCGTCTTAATCTCGGGATTATTCGTCGCACCGGGTAGAGAGGTGCATAATATACCTACCCCGCGGGTCGCCCTCGCCCGCTCTAACAATATCGTGTACGGTGCGACTAATTATCGTACGCGGATTCGTAGAAATCCATCGCGATGCAGATAACAAAACATATAAAAATAATAATGGTCGGAAAAAAATAATAATAATAATAATACCGAACGTCGGCGCAGATACGGATCTGCTCTGGTCACTACGACGACTACGACGATAATAATAATAATAATAATAATGATAATAATGATAATAATAATGCGAACGACGGACGTCTCGTCGCGAAAAGGCCGCCGACGCGTATCGAACAAAGGTCATTATTTCTCCGAACCGACGGTGTCAAATGGACACTTCTTCGGCGGCGTCGATTTCTTCACCTCGCATTGTGTCCCCGCGAGAGCCACCGTACACCGCCCGTGTACAGACCAGCGGCGGCGGCGGCGGCGGCGGCCAAACATCCCCAAACCGATTTATTGAATAGGATCATATAATAGTATATTGTATATTATTATTATTATTATTAAGTAGGCGCATATATATATAGTTGGCTGCAGCGTCGTCGTCGTGGATTAGCATTCAACGCGTTCGTTTGTGTATGTATATATATATATATATATACATTATATTATTGTTATTATTATTGTGTTTATCGCACCGAAAAAAAAGAAACAGAATAGAGAGGTACGTCGAGAAGAATATCATACGAACGCGCGTGTGTATAATGGGCGTACGCGCACTGTACGAAGACGAACGTTAATACTTATATATATATGTGTGTGTGCGTGCGTGTGTGTATGTGTGTGGTGACGAGGAAAAAAGAGGAAAAAAACCGGTGGGCATATTAATGCGCGTACATATGAGTACATAATATATAGGTACTTACAATCAGGTTAAAAACTCTGAACGCCGAACAAAAGACAATATTATTATCACGACAGTGTGTTCCGTGTGCCAAATCATCTACGAAAACGGGCTACACACACATGCGCGCGCGCGCATACACGCTCGTGCACATATTACTGGTACCCTACTATTATTATTATTATTATTATTATTCGTTAATATATTACTTATTATATTGTCGTTATTATTATCATTTTTACGGTGGGTACCTACCTATACTTTCTCGTTCGTCCCGCTCGCGCACCCGTTCGGGGCTATTCATTATCGACGTACCGGCGGCAGCCCTTGTACATTATAATATTATGAAATATATAATATAACCCATACAAGTAGGTACTTACCTATATCCATATATATATATTATTATTATTATGCTATTGGTCACCACTCCGATGGACGGACGCCGGCCGACCGACCGACCGTAAAACTATAATTGATCCGGCGTCAATTGTTGTTGTGAACGAGAGTAAACGATTATTTCGGCGGGGTGGAACCGGTAGCGAGTTATATTATACATCGTATAATAATATGATCCCGGATCCGTCGAGATGTATTTATCTTTTGATTACAACAGCGAGATAGAACGTGCGGTTTCGTTGCGGGTGCATAACACGCGTTTAACGCTTTTACATAATGTTATTAAGCTGTGCGTTATGATTTGCTATTGTTGAGACCAAGATTTTGATGTAAAATGCATTATTGTAGCGGACTCACAACTGTCAGAACTTTTTTACAGTACAGCGCTATAGAATTCGAACGCCCAAAGTGTTGCAAATCACGATTGACGATCGATGTACATTATACGGGTGATGATTGATTTGTAGAAATCCTCTGTAACCGGGTTTAACAGCTATAACATACCCAAAATAATAATGTAATAATAAGCCTCAACTATATAGAATGAAACCTGCACGAACTATCATTTAACTATTCACGTTGATCTACAACAACTTTCCAAAAGCCGCAACAGCAAGGACTTAATGGCCAAATTATAGCCTTAGGTCTAATATAGGAGGAACGAGAACGCCATATATAAGAAAGTTTATTGCAGCACAGTATTTTCAGATTTACCTTCTATAGTCGTTGAATCTTTAGTGTTTTCACGCTTCACGTTATTCTACTTTTATAAGCTAATACTTGTGTTATACTAAATAATCTAATATTTTAACTTCTATTGATTTTCACAAATTATTTCAAACTATGGCATTTAAGCTAGGTATAGTACACCTATCTAGTATTATTTTTCGAGTGTTTTTTATTAGGACAATAATTTTTTCTAAATACATTTCAGGTAAGTTATTTCAAATGTGATAGTTTTATTTACCATTTTTACATTTTAAGTGTTGAACAATTTTAGGTCATTTACTTAATTGCTAGTGCATGAATTAGAATATTGTACGAGCTTTTGGTAAAAGTTGCAGGGAAATTCATAATATTATATCAAGATATCATGTTGTTTTTATAATACTCATTTTAATAGTTTTTAAATATTTTTATTCATACAAAATTTCAATCATTCTATACTATGTGAATACGATAACGCTTTCATCTATATCCAGTAACTTACAGACATGGTGTCTTACTTCAAAAAACAGTAACTAATTACTTTGTTGAAAATACAATGTAAGGATTGTATATACTGGACATTTTCAGTGTATTGTTTATTTATAGTGCATGCCCTTGATATTTCGTTTTTGTATTACTGTTGAGTCATTGGATCAACAATGTTGACCTAAAAATAAAGAAACGTTAAAAATTCCCAAAGATAAACCACCGTTTTCTTATTGCTTGTTCAATTGCGTGTTTGTAACAGAAATGTTAATAATTTTTTAAGAACATTATTGTTGTGTTGAAAAAGTATTTAAAAAAAAATAGTTGTTTCCTGGATTATTTTTTAATAGTTTTTATTTGTTATTTAGTAGTAAGTATACATATATATATATATATATATATATATGTGTTATAGTTGCGACGGATGTACCGTTTATATCACTCACTCATTCATAAGTAAATAGGTTATAATTTTTAACACATTTCTAAGACATAGGTATAAGTAGATAAAAATCTAAATAATTATTTATTTAAAAAGAAAAACCACTAAAATATTTAAAACATATAATTAAAAACGTAACAAATATAATATTTTATCGATTTCTTAGAGTAAATGTGGTACAATTTAAATTAAAGACCGAAATTACCATAATAAAAATGCACTATGAAGTAAACTGCAACGAAGTTACAATATTATATTATGTGTGAACACGCGGAATTCAATACAAGTATAAAAAAACTAATAATGTACATTCAGTTGAACGTTGTACACGACAGTCCATAATAATTATTATAGTTGTATGCATTCGAAATACAAGAACCATATTATTATTTTCTACTATTAAATCTATATCATATACATATAATACATAAACTGTACCATCGCTATACCGTGTATTGAAATTTGAAATACAGTATAATGTTTATTGTTGAAAATCATCATATTTTATTTGTGATTTGGTTTTCATAAATTCATTATCAGGTGTCCCATTGACAGTGATGACTGCATAGCTGATATGAGTATATGAATGATTTTGAATTTATTTTCGTATGATCTATCAAAATTATTTAAAATATTAAAATATAATTTTATAATATCACTATGAAACACTATGTATAACATTTTTTATTTTCTTGTGTTACGTCGAAATTAATTAATGCCTAAACGTAGTAGCGTCGAAATTATATATATCATAATCATTAGAATATTGTATAAGTCTTATTTCGATTTATAACTTTACTCGATTTTATTCGATAAAGACAATTTATTAATTAAATCGTATTAGTATGTAGAACATATTCTTAATTTTCCTATCTATGTATAATATTACAATAGGTATAATATATAGTTAATTTATTGTGTTTCAAATATTCAACATTATTATTTTTTTAAAAGTTTTCAAGTTAGATCAGTTCAATGCCAATAAATTACATTTTTAATTAACCATATAATATCATATACGAATATTTTTCACATATAATATATATTCAATTACTTTCAACGTAATCGGGATGTAATCGGGAAATAAAAAAAAACTATTCCGATCTACAATTCACATTTTATTTTATTTACAGCTTTAAAACTGTACTACATTTAATTAATTTGTTATAGAATTTAATATCATTCATGCATAGACGTTGGAAATATTTTTTTTATTGATTATTTCATATTATATGGAATTTTCCAAACTTTTGTAACACGCTATATTATAAGCATATAACATTAATAATGTTAAAACCATATTTCGAAAATGTAAACACTATTAAAATAAAGTAATTATAAGTGCTTTAAAATGTAATATAATTTAAAAACTTTAAAATATAGACTTTATAGTTATGTTTATTATTATTAAACAACCAATTATAAATATATTATTTACATATTTTATAAAGTTATTTTTAATTACTTAAAACCATGAAGTTGTAAATCAACGGTCTGAAACTGGAGCGCTGTGGTCCAAACTTAGACTGCGGAAGGTAAAAAACTGGACCATCAAATTATCTCAATTAGATTGTGAATAATTTAATATAAAGATTTGGCCAAATTATTTTGTGTCTGATGCTCATTTATTTATTATTTGAATCTTCCGGACTCCAATAGAAATTACTTGCCTACCCTCGTAGTTTTAAATAAAAAAAGTAATTTAAATTACATTGTTACATATTTAAAATATTGTAAGTTAAAAAGTTAAAACTGTAGTTATTACCTACAAAATTATAAAATACACACATCCTTGTTATAAATCATATAAATACCTATAAATATATTTTTAATTAAAAAGTATAGTTATATTTTATGTTAGGTATAACAGTTTATTCTAGTTACTAAAACTGCTCATTTAATGAATAAAGTACCTACTTAAAAAATAATAATAATTTAGTGATAAATGAAAATGTATCCTGGTATCTATATAATATATTAATATATTTATTATTATTTTTGCACATTATACAGTGTGAATCCTGTTAAACGAAGAATTTTCTCGAAATAAATCGATGACACTTACCAGAAAGGGATGGTGGTAATTTAATAAAGGAACGAGAAAAATACAAAAATACATATAAAAGGTCACCACCACCACCATCATGATGTATACATTTTGGAACTCAACCAAATTTAATATTTGAAACACTCGGCCCTTTGCGTTAGTCTTGGCGAGTCAAAACTCTCTTTTGTAAACGGGTCCACCATTACCATTATATGCGTCCTCTAAAAGCCCGTCTCGGAATCCACTTACGGTATACGCGCGTCGTTGTCCGAATAATTGGATGACGGCGGGTCAGCTTCTGAGCGTAAAAAGGTCTTCCGCTTTAGCACTCAGATCCGGTTCCGTGCGTATCGACGACGCACGGTTATAGCAGGGTTGGCACGGGGGCGGAGGAATAATAAGAAAAAAGAGTATATGGCGGAAAATCGATGTGTTTAAAACAAGGGACGAGTCCCCAAAGGACCGAAAAAGTTCGATCCAAAACGCGGAAAGCCGCAGCTAACTTCTCACTTAAGCACTTAAAATGCCTCGCCGTATTATCTTAGTGCCCGAAAGGAAACACCGGCGCGTATAAAATAATCGAGACTTTATATATATATATATTTATATGTATAAGTATATAACACACATTATATACACCACATAAGTAGGTCGGTGGCAGTGGCGATGCACAGCAAGAGTGCTTATGAAGTTAGTCGTTTTGGCAAAGTACGTGGCTGTAATATACTTTAGTATAGAAGAAGAAAAAAAAAAGACGCGAAAATACACGAGTTTACCTTTTCTGTTGAAACGTTGATTTCGGGTCGTTGTCGGGTAATTTACGAAACTAGGGGTTTTGATATGAGTATACGTATATAGATATATATGAACTGTGTGTGGTCCTTATTACATTACTAATATATATATTTTTTTAATAGAATTAATTTTACGGTTAACGGGACGCGCGGGTGAGAAACAAACGGCAAGTGCACTGGTGCAACAGTGATTTGGCGCCGAAAAAAAATATATTAAATAAAATAACCGTCTACGTTGGTACCTACCTACGTACAACAATGCGCGATACGACTGGTAACTTGCGCAACACCGATGTTTACGGTGTCGTGAACAACAATAACGTTGGCGGAAATAGGCGCAAACGGCGCAAATTTTACGCGCCAACACTGCGGTGCACAGCCGGCTTTCCCGTGTTCCTGCTACATATTATTATTAAATATTGGTTCATTGTGGTGTCGAAACGCGTAAACGCTCTTCGGTTTGGCGACGGCGATGGGAGATAAACCGATTTCGGCCGTACACCTACCTACCTAACCTATAAATAATAAAATATATAATACCTCACACACATACACACACACACATAAATATAATATAATATATCTACCCGAGCGCAGTCTCGTGATAATAACCATTATTGTTCGTCATTCGGACTACATATTGTATTATTATATTTACAATATTTTTCCTTTATTTTACAGCGGCCGGCTATACATAATATTGTATACTATACATAGGTACATCGACCGAATACACACGCCGAAACGATTTGAAATGGTTTGAAATGATTTATTAGGACGGTCTAGCATTAGCATATTTTTAATTCTAGGTAATACATAATCCAAAACGCGTTTCAATCCATCTGCCTACGAGTAATAACATCTTCTCCTTGGTACTTCACGAACAATAATCTTCATAAAGCCCTAAAAATTCTTACACTCAATCAATTAACATAATTATATTACTTTAAATTCCACACCAACTTAAACTCACACAGTCACCCATTAATAAAACATCTATCCTCCGCCTCACTTAACAGTAATGTACGTATAAAACTCAAAAGATAGTGGCCTATAGACCTACTAAAATAAAAACGATAATAATTCTTAAAAAGTAACCGGCCGGGTGGTATTGCTGAGTGCCTGTCCATAAATGTTAATCTTCTGTCACTAATCATTATTAACTATCAAATTTGATTATTATACTAATTATTGTATAGATTGTAAATTATTTTAAATAAATAAATTACAAAAAAGTAATAAAAAAAAGTAATAATAGTAATAATTTTATTATTATTATTATCTATTTATTTAAAATTGACAGAAACCTCCATTTTTTAATAACAGTAAGTTAATATATTTAAATTAAAAAAAAATAGATGTAAAAGCTGAATAAGAATAGTATATGAAAAAGAAAACAACATTAAATAATTTGAAATAACATAGTGTAAAGTAATAACAGATGATACGAGTATAATAGTATAAAAAAAAATATGGTGCATCAAAACTGTAAGTACCTAATACTTAGTTATCGTATTTAGTGGACTAGAGAAGAAATCTAAATAAGAATAATATTATTCTAAACTGTTTAATTTTGTGAAATTAGCATTATTATATTGGACGTAGAAAATTTATAGTTATGAAGAGAGACTTTAGAAACTAAATATTATTTAATAAATACGGAAAATTCCTCATTAATTAATACCTTTAATGAGATTGTATAAGAATGATATATTCGCCGATTCACGTCAAGTGGTCAAGGTAGACAAGTCAAATTTTGAACTGTTATCACGAGGTTCCAGAGAAAGATTTAGTTTAAAAGCTACGAATTCAGGAAGCGTTTTTGAATTGACTCGCATCCTGAATTAGAGTAAGGGTTCCGAATAATGGAGCATTATACTCCAAAATATGTTAAGCTAGAGCCTTTTATAAGTCTTTCTAAATTCAGAAGAGTGATGTTTGATGAAACCTAACAATTTTTAAGATCTCATGTATTCGATATGATTACGGAAATTAAGGTCATACGAGATAATTATGCCAAGATATTTCACTGATAGTATGATAATTACAATAATAATGTTTGTATACTTGACTAAATAACTTGAAAACAACACGTGTGTATACGACGTAGGGTCCATAATATGATATGTATACTATGTAAAAAATATCAAATTCATACTTTATATAAAGGTGCAGGGTTACATTAAATCAGACAAAACAGACCGTTTTCACACAGTCTTCGGAGGCGTGCCATACATGTATTATTCGTGTTTGGATATCGTTGCCCGGAGGAAACGGGTTGATTTTCGCATAATTTAACGTAACTACGTCATTGCGCTCCGTGGGGGAGATGGAAACGTGTGAAAATCGTGATTGATGTAACAATAAAACGTCTATGCGGCCAGTACATGCGGTATACTTATATATAGTAATTGTTGGTTACGACACCTTACGCGTTGGAAACCGCCCATCTTGGGGGATAATATCAAATCGAACGACCAAGTGTCGAGTTGTGGGGCAGCAGCTGTTTTGGTTAAAATGCGATTTTATTATATTTTTTGTTTAATAATTTACTCAAAACGCTTTGTTCGGTATCCCTAAAGGGCCGTTCGATGAAATATATACGACCCTCATTATTCATTATACATCTATGTGTATGTTTCGTTTTAAACATTTTTTTTTCTGTATGTATAGTAACCTGAAACTATTCAATTTAACCACTTTTGATATTATACACATTATACCTATACTCGCAAACGCCGCGTATAACTTGTTATACTAGAACGAATGATAGTCATGAATATAATATAATATAAATTTAAAACAGTTGTCGAATTAAATAATTAACTACTCGGATATGGATATATTGTCGCATCATCGTAATAAATAATATGTTATTATATTATTTAAGTTAATATTTTTTTTTCGTATGGTGGTATGTAGTCCAGGAGTAAGCCCGAAGGCCTAGTTTAGACGCCTGTTGGCAGAATTTCTATTTGGGCACCTGTAGGTTTCTACCATTCCCGGGGTGAGGGGAGGCGGTCTCTCTCTCCAGACACCGTGACTTGCCCGAAGAGAGGTGCCGCCCGTGACCAAGGTTTATATTAATAAATATAATTCTAATTCATTTCATCAAATTTCCGTTAAATATTGATTATTACTCCTATAATATTACCATCTATCTAAAGCCAATCTCATTTTCAACGCACACTCAAACAATGATTACAAAAGCAACACGCGGGTCGCTTGGCTTTATGATCAGAAGCACTCGTAACTCAAACAACATATTACATAATATTATTATCATTAAAAACTCTTTTTTTTCTCTAGTTTGTTCAATACTAGATTATGGTTCCATCTTATGAAAATAATATCAATTTGTTTGGATAAACGAAATTGAAAGATTTCAGAATACATTTCTAAGATTTATTAATTTGAAAATTCTTAATAATTGTATAATTACTAACCATTGAAACGCGATTCACTTAGAAAATCAGTAAATAAAAATTTTTAAGTTCAAGACGATTATAATATAGGTATTATACCGTCATATCTATTTTCAAAATTGTATATGGTTCAATAAAGGACAGTTTAACCTAATTATTTTATCAGTCCTTGTATTTTATACTAGAAAACGTCCAACATTGCATATCTTTAAATTCAATAAAATACGTTACGGGTTTATTTCCATTAACAGATCACAAGTTTCCTGGAATAATCTTCAAAAAAATATTGATATTTTTTATTCTAATTAAAGAGTGTTACAAATTATAGGATATTATCCAACTATTTTTATTTAATAGAATGTATACTAACCTATAAGACTGAGCATTATATCAGTTTCGCTTGATATATATTTCTGCTGTCTGTGTCTGTTTATCATCGAATTACTATGAGTATTTTTCATTTTCTGTACTGAATACCTTCGAGCATACCTATTTAAAATAAATAAAAACCATATATTTAATATTATCAAGTTATGAACATGTTTGGATTGAGCGTTCTAGTATCCATAGTGGATAGTGTCAACTTTTTTCAGGCAATTTTATAACTAATGGCTTTATTGATACTTCGTTGCTACTATTTCAAATAAACATTAAGATCCCGGCCAACCAACTTTGTCCGTCACACATATCCATTATCCATACTTAATATACCTATCAAATATGCAACACCAATTATATTAAATATTTTTAAGAAATCAGCAAATAGTTAAAATGACACATTTAATAACAATTAACGTTTTAGTATAGGTCTTAAATATTATTTATATATTTTTATCAACAAATTATAAACAACATACTATATATTATAATATTAATGTGCATGTCATTGAGTTAAATCTCACATTAGTATATAAATAAATAAATAAATAAATAATATCTGTCTATGTTGCGGATATCTAATATTTCTTTTGAATGTCTAGTTATTGACTTCTTAATATTGACTGTTGTAAGAATGCTAGAATTATAATACAACTAGTTAGGTGCTTGAAATGCATTCATATTATATTGTGTGACATAAAAAATTAATTGCTAAACTTAAGTCGAAAATACTTGATTATATTCATTACATTTCTGTGAGAGTGAAAGCAAACCAATATTTTCTTTTATTTATATACATTTACAACGAAAACGAGTAATCAATTTGAGATCGTATACATTTCCGTTTGTGAGAGTATCTTTTTTATATATTTTTATTAAATGGATTTTTTGTGTTTAACTTTTGACCACGAGGTTTTTCGGTGGGATAGCCACTATTACAATCGTATAGTTTTTTTTATTCCCCATATATAATGGCAATACCCTTCATTATAATAATATGTACTTCTATCAGATCTCTCTTTTTATGCTTAGTGCTTTGTATGAATGTATATTTTATTAAAAGTTTTACGCGCATTTTGACGGCGGGAAAACGCGTTGCGTATCCGTATATAGCCTATATACCCTTTGATCTCTAGCAAAGCTCTTTTAGTTACATTCCCCAGCTAGGCCGGGTAAAATAAAATTTAAAAAAAACAACATTGGTTTACTAACCAAACTCTTTTGTACAACATCAATGTCGTGTTTAAACTATTATATTAACTACTCGCCGCATTTCTCTAAGCCGTTGTTTCGTTTTTAAAATACATTTTCAATATTTGGTTTTCAGTGAATAATGCAAACCGAGTTTTATAAACGAAAAGAAAACATTTTTTTATCATTCGATTGGTTTTCATTGAAGCCTTGGTTATACAGGATAATAATATTCTAAAGAAAATAAAATGATAACCTGCAGTTCATATAATATATCTGGTAACACGGATACGAAACTTACACATAACTATACATACGGTATATATTGGCTTTTAGACATATTAATATTTTGAATCACAAGTTTCAGAGTTAGAAAACTAAAAAATTACATGTTTTTATTGCCGTATATCATGTATACTTAAAATAATTAAATGCGTAAACTTAATTTAGTGACTGCTGACAAGTAAATATTATGTATCTATATAGGTAATATTAATCAGTTAAAAAGTTTATTTATTGTTAAAAAGCAATTAAATTGAATTTCATAGAGATAAAAACATATTTAAATAGAATAAAAAGTATAAAAATAATATAATAAACATATATTAGGTACTTACTCATTTTATAATATAAGATAGGTATTGATATGCATTACAATTAATTAAAAATAAAATTACTTAAAAATTAAAAATATGTTTTTACTATAGAATATAATATATAATTGATAATTTTATTTTAAATTAAATGCTAGTATAAAACTTGACAATCGCATGTTGTTTCATTTAAAATGTATTTGGGATTTGCATTGTTGAAAGTTATCGTATACCTAAGAATAATTAATATACAGATGATACTTATAACTTCTATAAATTAAAAAAAAACTGCCTTTTATTTCACAGTAACATATTTGAATTCAGCTTTTGTTAACTCAACTAAACTGAGCCCTTGAATTTGCTCAATATTAAACAGATGCCTTGCTACGTATTTCAATCTATTATCTATAGTTAATTTCATTTATAAGCGAACTCTAATAATCTAATTATTTATTTTTTTTTAATACAACCAAGGTAAAGACTTGAATTCAAAGTAGTCAACCGTATATTTCGATATTAAAAAATAAATATAATAAAATAAATTATAATCATTAATGTTTTATGTATTAATATTTTTACGTGGTCGTATTGTCGTAAATTTATCGTTATTGCATCGTTGGCGCGTAGGTAGGATACACAGTATAAACACATACGGAAAACCATAGCGCCCGCCGGTATGCCGCAATGTATAAGTAGATATTAAATAATTAAATATGATATATATTTTATCTACAACGCTCGTGATGATGTATTTTTCATTATTCATACTATGCAATTAATACCTATAGGGTACGTTTAAGGAATACAATGTACATATTCAATGGCGGATTCAGAGGGGGGCAATTGAGGCGATTGCCCCTCGTTTTCTCTCAAAAAAAAATAGTTTAAGTTCCTGATTTTAGTTTTTGACGTAATTATACTTCAAGGGTAACAAAATTAAAGTGATATATTTTTTTATTTCTATTTTCTACTGAAAAAAATATTTTTTTTGTTCTGTTCGAGACTGTGGAAAGTAACATATTATGTATGTACCTAAATAAATACTTTATCAAAATTAATGTGTGCCCTTTAAAAATCGCCCCCCCCCTATTATCTTGATCTGGATCCGCCCCTGTACATATTTATTTATTAAACACGTCAATGAACAAATAATAAATACAAAATATTTTCGCGATAAGCTTAATATTGGATGTAAGAAGATATCCATTAACGACACTGACGACGTCACGATTATGATATGGATTCAATTTATATAACCGTCGCGCTGTAAGTTTTGTGTTACCGGTTCCAGGCTGAGCTTGCCGTTTTATCCATTCGGAATTTACTGGGCGAATTAAAGTCTTCCACGATAATATCGGTCGTTGTGTGTACTGGTGGTGGAAGAATGGGTGGCGGAGATTGAGTATAGCATGATGATTGCTAGCGAAAAACTACAATTGATCTTTTATCGGCGCAGACATTTCTATACACACACATACACTCGAAGACGTAAGCTCGAGAGAGTATATTTCATGAAGCGTATTTATATATCATGTGTGTGTGTGCGTGTGTGTGTGTATACACAGATATATTGTATAGTATAGTGTAGTGTACACTCTATACATGCGAATAATGTGTGTGTGTGTCTATGTACGGCGATTATACGTATTTTCCAACCCTTGGCCAATTCAACGTTATATAGCCTCCAACAACAGAATAGGACTGCTGCAAAGCGCGCGTATATGTATATATATATACACACACACATACACACGAGAAAGCTAATCATCCGTCTATTCACCCGATTGCGTATGAATCGTTCCTCAGCGGAGGGTCGATTGTACATGATAATAATAATAATAATAATAATAATAATAATAATAATATAGGTACCTATATATTAAATGTATATGTTCGTTATTATACATTTTTTTCTATATTGATTTTTAGTTTTGCTCTTCTCCAAGTGGATTTTTTTTTTTTTTTTTATTAATATCACTAAGAAACTTTCCCCGCTTGCATAAGAACATACCTGTGGTGGGTTATTAACGCGTACGTTTTACGTGTATACATTATATGATAATATGCATAATATACATAATATACATATTATTATAATACATTATAATAATATAATCTTGTCTATGCTTACGGTGGCTGTAGCAGTTATTCATAATGTAATTTGTTACAGAAACAAATTACTTCTCTTTTCTGAATGGCAGTTCGTTCGTTCGTTTGAGATAAAGTTAGTCGGGTCGTACGTCGTGGCCAGGGCGAAGCGGGTGGCTGCGGAAGCTGCACCAGTGGATTAATTAACGTATAAAACTAGAAAGCACCGTTCTCAGTTTCTTAGTTCTCTTTTTGAATGGACTAATTAAAATAAATTGAACCGGGAACAGAGAAGAAGCGCGCGGTCATATCGTCCCGAACAATCCGCGGTGGAAAACAGTGTGTTTGAGAAGCTCATACAAGTTTTCCGGAACCTTTTGCTCGCGGCAAAAGGGTTGCGAGCGGAGGGACATCTTTAAATACGGCTTTTCATCTTTATCCACTTTGGAGTCTTTTTAGCTCCACTCAATGGAAATGTTTCTCTAGTTTAATTTATTCAAACGGAGATACACGCATCGTGTTTAAAATCCTTGATGAAACCTTTTACACCAAATTTGAAATTACCGTAGAATATATAGTATTACACTATATACGTTTTGTAATTAACTGATGTTTATCGTCGTACCAAACTTTTGAAACATCGTTTTCGTTTTATGTAAATACACAACTGAAAGTTGACATGATTTTCATGTATTGAATGTTATACTTGTGAAGATTTATTATATGGTATTATGTACGCGTATGTATTCATGTATTATGATGTATAAATCTATTTCAAGAACTTAATTTAAAAATTCTAGCTTTTACATTCGAAACTCTCTAGACAATTTATAAGATCTTAGTATACAGTGAAATTTTTTATTAAACCAATGTGTATAAATATTATGCCTGACTTAGAATGTATAGTTTAAGTTTTATTTGATAATTTACAATGTAACAAAATTTTAATAAGGTTTAAACCATATCGCAGTTATTTTAAATAAAAAACAACATTTTGATACATTGTGCTCAGTAATGTTATACAGTGTAACCTCTGAATCGTATAGACATCGTCGTTCAACGAAATTTTATCTTTTTTTTCTTTCTAAAATAGGATTTTATTTCCATAAAATCGAAATTCTTGATTTCATGTACTCCAAAAACGTAGCAGTTTGTGCAGAAAAGTTTAAAGTAGAAAAAACTCGGGTATTGTGTTAAAGTAAACTGAAAGCATATGCTGAAAATAGAGACGGCCATCAGAAATTAATGAAATTTAGAACATGTGAAAGCAGCGCATACTATGTTTAAAGATTGATAATGAACTTTCTACTCGGTTCAGCAAAGTTCGAGAAAAAAGATATTTTGCATCTGAACGCTGAAATCGCCTCGAACGACGACAGCAATAGACGCGTAAATAAATAAACCTCAACATGCATATAAACATCAATAACAATATATAATATGATGGTAACCGCATGGGAACAACTGCAGACGCTACGGTGACTGATCCCAGCTAAACATTATAAGTATGGATACTCATCGACCAAGTATATTATAAGACCATTATTATAGAAATGCACTTACACAAAAGTAATCGGTTTACCTTTTTGAGCATGAATATTCTAATATTGAGTGTGCCATGCGACAAATGTCCGCAAACACCTTAAGCCGGTCAAAAGCCGCTCCTGTAATGCGATTGTTTTGGAAATAATATAAATATACGACGGGGCAGCGGGGGCTGTTGCGGCGGTAGCGTTTGGGGCAAAGCGAAATCCCTCTTCAAAATACCGCACAGCGTGTGAGCACCGCGTATACATTGTGTATAGTTTTTATTCAATAAATTCATCCGAAACGCATAAAAATTTGCGCATATAATCCCCATGGTTTACTGGAAATTTACATCGGCGGTGTACATCAAAAGCACGGTATATATGTTACTATACACAGTACACATTGATGGACCGAGATCGCATCGACGTCCGTTCACAGCCTGAACGCTAAACACAATAAGCATGTAAGACGTAAATACAGTGTGTGACTTGTCACCGATAAAAGTGATCTGGAAAAAACAAAAACCAAAAAAAACTGTCCATCAGCTATGTAATATATACTTTTCATCCAAAGTGAAGTCGGCATTTATTTTTTTTAAGGGCATTTGTTTACTATGAAATAATTTACAACAAACTATATAGGTAAATAAAATATGAACACACGATTTAAGCATTAAAAATGTTTTTGATCTGATAAGTGATAATATAATACATTTATAAAACCGGGACAGTTACTGTGTATTAGCTGGAATGTGTGTACATATAGTATAATATATAAATATATATTTTTTTAATACAAAGAAATTGACATAGTGTATAAAATGTACATATATGTATAATATGTACATAGAAAAATAAAAAAGTTTTTAGTCGTGTTTTACTTTTTTATTATTAATATTAATATATAAAATAACCAATGTTTTAGTTGGTAGATTGAAATTTAAAATATATCATACATTCATACAAATTCAATGTACATATTTTTTTAACAGTCTAATCATTTTTATAATTTATAAAACGTACAACTGAGTAATAACGAATAATGTAATAAATATTTTTTAAGTATTACATTAGGTACCTACATAAATATTTCACGAGTGCCGCGAGCTTTACTACTACAATAATTTCAGTAAATAATATAACCGTCGACCAATTACCTCGTTCAACATGCACAACATACCTACTAAATAGGTATATATAATATAACATTATTACAAACATTATAACATATGTTACTTACTATATCATAAAATTATATAATAAAAATTATCGTAGACAAAATATTTTGAATTGTACAAGCGCAAATTAACTTAAAACAAACGGTTAGGTACGGAGTATAGATTATTAGAATATATCTACTGGTTCATATAGTTAGTTAGTTTTCAGTATTCGTAGGGAATTAAAAACAGTGACATGAGATGTAAGTCACGTAATTTTATCAGATAGAATAATCTATCAGGTGGTCACATTGACACCCTCTCAAATAACATTCATCACTATCATCACCCCATAAATCATATGTCACTATAAAAACACCGATATGATACATATTTTTGAAACTTTCTGTATTTTAAATAGTTGAATGTTTTCTATATATTAAATTAAAACTCAACTCAAGCTAATTGTGAAAAAGTGTAATTTTAAACAACGTTTAATTACTTATTACAATACACATTTATTAACAGTATTACAGTGTTATATAAGTATTGAAAACCTACGACACTATTTAGGAAAACGTAAAATACTTGGAAAACTGAAATTGGCCGACTGGCGGAAATAATCAGATAGAGAGTACGTAATATTATTCGTTCTCGATTTTCAAGTCATTAAATGAATACTAAATAGGTCTATAAGATTTCACAACATACTCACGACATATTTGCACTCGTCTAAAATGCTATATTTTTTAACATAATATATATATATAAATAGACGATAGTATAACAACTATTACCGTAGGTACCTATACGCATGAATAAAATACATAGTATTTCCGTAATTATGACAACAGTAATTAATATATTACCCATGTTTCACCCCTTAGTCGTTAATTAGGCATCTATTTATTATTTAGGTACTATGCGCCGGCAGTCGTCGTTTTCTACGTATACGTCCGTGATCTTCACACGCACCAGAGCACTATTCTATACATACGTGTACACGTGTATTATAGGCTTATTGTTGTTGTTATTATTATATACACGCGAAACCCATTGAAACATCAAAATAAAATGAAGATAATCCGTCATAAATCCGGCCGAATGCAACCGATTCGCCGCGGGAAACCGCGCCGCATTGTTCCGGGCACGTTACAATACCCAAATAAATCACCGACCGGCAGTGCGTGTACATATATTATAACGTGGAATATAATATTAATATAATATTATAAAGCGTGTATTTCGAACGCGCGGCGGGTCCTATCGCGGACGCGTACATAGGTAGGTATAGGTATACCTGCACCGCTCGTCGGAAAAACTCGTATCCATAATCGGATCACGGCGGGGCGGAAAACGGGACGGAACACACAAAAAAAAAAAATATAATGTAAATAAAATAATAATAAAAAATAAATAAAATATTATATAATGTATACACGAGATATTATTCGCTAACGGGCAGCCGCCAAAAAAAAAAAAAAAAAAAACACACACAAGGCATGCCAGCACCCTCTCTCCCATTGCCTTGCCCCCCTCTCTCTCTCTCACGGATAAAAAACATGCTTGGCTGGACTTTAATGTATCGTAATAATAATAATAATTGTTGTTGTTATGGATATATACGTGTATAGGATACAAAGTGTGTGTAGTTGCGAGAGGCTCCCGGGGTGGCCTTTGTAATGATCGACGACTACGACGAGCAAAACAATGGGGACGGAGGGCCGGAAAAAAACGCTGAAGTGACCCTTGGGTTACGCTGTTGTGTGTGAGGCACGCATTGTGTGCCATATTATATCGGTGCGTTGCGCGGTGCGCCGGGCCCGAGAGGATTTCCTCTTTTGGACGCGTGTTCCGTTTAATAGGACCGAAATTAAGTATTTTTATTTTTTAATTTTTACCACGCAACCGTTTTATTGTAACCGAATTGCAGGTCGGCACACTTCATACAGCTATATTATATAATAACATACATTTAGATGATTCGGTGGATATCGCTGCCGGTGACGTAATCGAAGCATCGTCAATAATATTAAATTATAACCGACACGATTCGAGTTATAACATCACACGTACGATGTTCACGTACTGTTTATTTTTTTCATTTATCAGCTCGTTCATCTTAGCCGTGTCCGAGAATACATAGTCAAACTAATCTATAGTTAGAATTTAGTGGCGAAAAACGGTATATTTCCCACAAAGATGTCTAATTTTAATAAAAATTATAGTGGCGATGGAATAATACGCATGTTATATGGTACCTTTTTATTTACCAGTTTACTTACAACGAATTGTATTTTTAGACATTTAATATAATAATTGTCCGTATATACATTTAATTAATTACGTAAAATAATATTACTATTTCTTTATGAATATATTATAGCTGATATTAAACAAATGCGTAATATCAATAGAACCAATCTAACGTATTACAACAAATTTGTAAATATTATGTATCTAAGTACGAGTATAAAAAAACTAATAATAATAAAGTTATTGAACACAAATAACACGGGAACAATCTTCAATTTAAATAGCTTTAATAAAATGTGCGCACTTTTGCGTAAAATATTTTACTTATATATCTCGATAAAAATATTACCTGAGAAATATTTATTTAGCTTTATCGGAGCGTCACGTGTACCTATTTACGGGTGTAGATTATTTGGGAAAAATTAATTCAAAATTTCGTCTATTAGAGTAAATAGTCGTATGAATAAGTTTGTATAGGTTAAATAAAATCACACGCTCGTCATAGTGCATAATCGCTCACGCGGGTAAAAATAATTTCACTCCATCCAAACGGTGTAAATGATAATATAGTCGCCCAAACGGACTAATAATTTGTTGATGATCAAGATCATCACACTCGTCCAAACGACCACCACCCCCATCTAAAATTTATCCCGCAAACCATTATGATACGAGACCCGTCGATAAAATATACAACCGCCGCGCAATGAACACTGCGACGCGTCACATTTCGCTATAATATTATATACAGCACCATCATATTAATATAATACTATCCATATATATATAATATTTACACCCGTACACTATATGATGCGGTGGCGCGTGTGAGTGTACAGGCGTAATATTATTATCATTCGTATATTATTATATTATTATGTGTATTTCATCCCTCTCTCACGCCCCATCAAGAAACCATCTCATACCTACGGATCACGCGTGGATTGATCATTTCGATAGCTTATGTACATCCACACTCCACACTATTTACAACCGCACGATTTATATATATATATATTATTATATTTATATACGTACACGTTCATATATAATACATAATATATATTCAAGTATAACATACAACTATACAAGTACATTATAATAATATGTGTGCATGTATAACGCGGAAATAACATTGCGCCTCGAATCCCGACAGTCATTTTGTCAACATTTCCATTTACCGGAATTCGTGTTATATTAAAATATATTATTATGTGCAGGTACTCACAAAATAGTATATTATATTATACTATACACCCAAAACCATAACGCGACGTAACACTCGGCGTTGAAAGTACCAGCTATACAGTATTTTTTTATTTTTTATTTTTTTTTGTTCCTGAAAAAAACGAACGACACAATAATAGCAGTACATGGTTGGGATTTAGTTTTCCAGCTTTACGAACCAAACCGTTTTGAGTGGAAGGTATACTCGAAACAAACACAAAAAACCTTCCACCCCCCCACAAAAAAAAAAAAAAAAATAACAACAAATAAGCGTGAGAATCATTTAGCTGCGGGGTACGAAGCCTTTCGATCCGTAACAAAGTACCTTTTGACTAATAACATAATAACGGGTGAAAATAATATATTATTGTATTTACAGTATATTGCAGCGGCAGCGTACACAATATAGAAAACTCGAGGGCTTAATCCAATTTGCGGCTAACGATATGCTGACACCCCCTACTCAGGGATAAATGGCTAAGAGTATCGAACGAGGTTTGATAAGTGGAAAATATGTTTTTTTATTATTATTATTATTATTGAATGTTACAAAACGAGTGGCACGCGTTACGCGTATACAGTAATATAGTAATAGTAATAATAATAATAATAATAATTGTGTTTAAGAGGCTCTTCAGTTAAGGCACCAGCGTGCGCATTTCACCCTATGCCCTCGAGTAAATACCGCAAATAATGCTCGAACGGCTAACGAGAACCAAAGGCCCCCGCGGATACTGTAATGTATACACATATATCCATGTAGGTTTTCTGGAGTTGTTATGTTGTCGTTTTCGTTTTTAATGTCAACAAATTAGGAGGACGATTTACTCGACCATAATGTTTCACCTGCGCACCATATAATACTATACGGAGAAGTAAGTACACCGTTTTTAATAGTTATTATTGTACGCCGGTATACTCGGTTAGGCTGAACAATAATTTAACGAGTAATGACATGTATTATTTTACCCGCGAATATTATATAATTAGTTCAACGGAAACCGCGAAAAGGTTATTATTTATTATAGTAATACAGTTGATAAAAATATACGTAGATCTACAAATGTTCACGAAACAAAGACTGCAATAAATGCTGTTTAGGATATGTATATATTTTATTTACGTAAACCTTTTTCTCCATATTGAAGTATAATATATAGAATTATGAACTTTAAGAAATAATGATTATTGTTATTAGGAAAGTATATGTATAGATTTATCACGAGTTAATTTTAGAAATATCCTTTTAAATCTACTCTGTTTGTTGACAATATGTTTTTTGCAGTTTATAATTTCACACACACACATTATAGAATCCTAAAATATTATACCTATACAATATAAAAAAATTCTTACATAGTTATTAGCTAGCATGCCATGTAGTAAGCTTTTAACCTTTAGGTATTAAAAAGTCATAGACTATAAAATTATAAAATTATTAACAAATTCGAGTAGGTACCCATACTAATATAAATGATTCACAAAAAGAGATAATTATTATTGGTAATATACCTTAACCTAAATATATAGTTATAACATATTTTTTTAAACACCAAAAAATATAGAACTTATTTTATTGAATTAAATAAGGCGTATTTGAATATTTTAGATATTATAATAAGTTGTGTGTATTTTTTTTTTTTTGGTTCTCATCGATAATATTATATTGAATTCTTTCACATTTTATTTTGGGCATTTTTTATATATTTACAATTTCATATTATAATTTAGTGAATTTTTTAAAATTTAAAATAGAACACTAATTTTAATATACTAGTGATTGATTAAGTAAAAAAAAAGATTTTAACTAAAAAATCTTGATTTACACTTTTGTGTCTTTGTTCAAAAACATTTTTCAAGTTAAATTATATATTTGAACTCATCTGCTCTTATGCGCCTGCTATAGAGATCCGCCCAATTCAAATACTTGCACTATTTTTTTCATTATTCAGCTGCATTTTTTTCCTTAAAAATTATTATAGCTTATAAGTATATATAGGTAGGTATAAATAGCAATTACATAATAATTTATTGCTGACAAGGCTATAAAAAGGTAATTTAATATAGGGAGTAATTAATAGTTTTAAAACCTAATGCGGTGATGTATAGTATTATATTACGTATTTATTCACGCGTTACACTTATATATAGATATATATTGACTTTTATTTCCATTGGGGACGTTAATATATATTGATATTATAAAGGTTATTAAAGCAATGGGTTATTAATTGTTTCTCATATATTTTTAGCTAAAAAATTTTTATATTTCACTCCAGTGTAAGTCGTCGAGATGTTTGAAATAATTAGGAACGCGTGCTATGTTTTAAGTAAGCATTTATTAATTGTAAAGAAATTAAGTTTGTAACATATTATATAGTGTTAAAAGGTATTCTTAAAATGTTGACAGTATTTACTGGACCTAAACAAAATACAAAAAAGTAAAATGAAATAAAATTGAAATTGATTATAAAAATATATAATATATTATTGTCTATAAATCTATTATAACAGTATAACCATATCGAAATTTGTCACGGCGGAGTGGCGTGATATACGGAAACCAGTTCCTGTACGATAAGCGTCCGAATTTTAAAAAGATTCGTGATAATTTATAGCACTGGTAAACGGTAAGTAGCCGTGTGGGCGTGTGGCTTAGGTACTGTATACGAGCTCAATATCTTTGAAATGGACGTTTAGTACAGCGCCGAATCATTCGTATATTATTGTATTCCGTGCAACATTTTTATTGTATATCTTAAACAGTATAAATAAATACTATAACAAACGTATTTTTTAGTAGGTATACCCGAATATTTTCCCTCATTTTTAAGACACTTATAAATATGTGGGCGTGCCGGGCTCCTACAATATCCGGCCGGCCACACGGCGATATTAGCATGCCAGCCGCTATTAAAATTGACAAGTTCATTTTAAGAAGTTTTCAGAATACGAGACATAAAACTAAATATGTAGCTCATTAAATATAATATATTTAATACGTTATGCAATATATACTTATTATACTACTCTGACTATGTTGGCATTTTGTTTTTATGTTTATGACACTTGATTCATCTCCATTCCAATGTAAACAATGTGTTCGTTGCCTATATACAAAGTATGATCCGTGGACATCACAAATAGGTATACAAATGTGTATGTATACTCAATAGAAGGGAAAATCGTGAATAAAAATCATTCGAAAAACATGATTTTCTTTAAGTTGTGCGTACAGTGATGTTTTAAATTTAAAATAATTCTATACATCTCGTACGTCTGATTTTTATAATTCCAGAATGCTCATCGTACACGCACGTTTTCTCCGGGTGCATATATGATATATCTCTCTATATATATATATGTGTGTGTGTTATGAAAAAGTAATAAAAATAATAGAATGTACTCGTGTCTCCTTTACGCAGTTATAGCGATTCATATACGTATAATACATACTATATAATATATTATAATATTGCGCGCAGTCGACGGCAATACACCGTGATGCACTGAATACTGATGCTGTGGCGGCGGCGGTCAGTTGTCAAGACGAGCGATATAAAACGCCGTGCCACGCGCGCGCTACGACGAGAGCCCGTAGAGGACCCTATCGTGATTGGTTACCGAACAAACATGGCCGACGCACGAGGATCGTTTTTAAGAGTGTCCGCGTGCACACACACTCTCATATACATACGTAAACTACCTTTCCACGCACACACATACATGCACGCTATCCGACTTATATGATGATGTACATATGGTACATGATATAATCATGTAGCACGCGGGCCCGATTTTTCCGTCACAATAAATAGGTTAGACGTTGTAGGTGCATACCACCGTTTGGGTATCTAAATATTATTGTGTAGCCAATTATTCACCTACGTACCTAAAAGTTTTTAAACGTTTCCAATACGCAATCAAAAAAATATTTTTATATATTAATACAATATTATTGATTGAAGCCACTCACGGCAACAACCATTATTGGCTTTTGAAGTTTAAAGAATATTTACATCAGTACTAAGTACCTATACAGGTAATGATACATTTTAAATTTATAATATAATCGAAAATATTATTAATAATGACAAATTTGTCATATATATATATATACTAATGGTCGATGCATTAAAGAACAATAAAAATATATATATCAAATTATCACGATAATATAGTCTATAACTATATAATTGTGGAGAAGTAATAATAGTTTAATATAGCCGCCATTGCCGTCGGTAAAAAATAAAAATTGAAAATAAAAAAGAAGTTTTAATATAGTTGTACTTATAGTTATTGAATTCAACAAACCAAAAAAAAAAAAAAAAATTAATAACAGATTATATATTATTATTTAAATATTTTTTATTAAATTCTTAAACATTTTTCTATCCTCGTTATTGTATTAAACGACTAATTGGAGTATTTAAATGATTTGCTCTTAATTTATATTAATTATTACCCTTGTTCCTATTGTGTATTCAATGGTACCTACATAACTTTAACGGTTCTTTATCTATACCTGTATAACCAGTATATAGAGTATACCTATACACGCATATTAATGCATATTGTGTAACGTTAAAAGTTTTTTGCATGACCCAACGTCATTCTAATAAATAATACTTACTTTGTTTTAAGGTCCAAACACCGAGTAAACGATTTCTTTAGAGTGGAGAAAAAAAATAGTGAACTCTTAATTTAGTTAATTTAATATTGTTTTAAACATCGTCGGTCGAAATTATATAGCAATCGTCATAAAACGATTAAATCGCATTACCACTATAGGGTAGGAAAGGTTATAATAGTTCCGTGTAAAGCTTCTTCTGTGTAAGCTAAATTTTATAAGTTACGTTAATGTTTTATCCCAGCTTAAAATTCTAAAATGTATTGTTAATTTGTTATTAACAATGATTTGTGTTCACGAGATAAAAGAAGCCCCAATTAACATGCTATACACTACAATGAAACCTTATAACGGAATCTAATTTATTATTTATTGAATTAAATCGAACAAGAGTTTTAGCATACATATAGAGTTACGTATTATACCTACTTATCAATATAAATATTTAGTGGTGTATCTATATATACTGTGTTGTGGCTTAAACTCTATTTTCTTTCTAACCAAATTTATATTTTAATTTAAATATATAGTATATAGACAAAACACAAATAGTATAACAAACTGTACAATTTTTAATATTACAGGATTTTAGTTCATAAATGTTATTGACTGCGTTTATGTCTATAGTCGCCTGTGTGCTCATGCGTTCATATGAAAAATCAAGAGATAAAAAATGTTATACAGTAAAACCTCGATAAGACGGAACTTCGGTAAAACGGAAACCTTGTTAACATGGAAAAATTGCATGGTCCCAAGCGATTCCGTCTTATCGAGGTTTTACTGTAGTGTATTTATAACACTATATAAATAAGCATGGTCCATTGGTACACTTATACGACTTATAAAACATACTATGCAGTATGCACTATACTCACCACCCAATAATGACGCACTATTATTTCAGAACACGATATTCGCGGTAATTTTCAACCTCAACCTGACGAGGGTTAAAATAATTGAACAGTTAAAGATGCTTAATGTCAAATAGAGTTTATTCATCAAACTAGACTGCTAGAGCTAGAGATCGTGGACACTGAACATGCCGTTTGTACAAAAAAAATCATAGCAGTAAACAATAAATCCAATAAGAATAATCCATTCAACTGTGTTATTTTTTTTAGTGTTAAAGTGAATTGGTCTCTAATCTAATTTAAAAGTAAAATTATTTTTAAATTAGAACTTGTAAATATATTGTATATTTTAAAATGCTTGTAATTTGCTTCAAGATTAAAATACCAAAAACCTATGTGAACTCAAGATAATATCCGTGCCTTTAAATTTTAAAATAAACCGTTTCCCTCTAATAATATAGTTAAATGGATTAGTTTGAACGTAAAAATTGCTATGTTGTGCGATTGTAATACGATTACCATAGTAACACATATATTACTTTGTATATTTACTTACCATTTAACCATATTATAAAATAGTACAAGCAAATATCAAAAATAACGAACAAATATAATTTTGTGTTGGTGTGTGATAACAAATAAAAATATTATATTTGTATTTAATTAATTTAATCATTAATAATAAGATATTTGATTATAAATTAGTATTAAATGTTATCGCAACAGTTTCTATAAAAAAAAATTATTAATTAATATTAATAAATATGTATAGTTAATATATAATATTAAAACATTCGATTATACACGAAAGTGCACATACCTCAATGTAAGACGAATTAGTGCGTTATATGTTATGTAGGTCGTATTGTATTATAAATAATTTAGTTTTAAAATTGATATTTAAAATAAAATTATTTAAAATATTATGTTTCTTAAATAACTAAACCGTGTATACATACAAGTAAATTCACTTTATAATGTATTCAATTATTCCATACAAAAAAAAAAATGAAAGAGGTCATTTTAATTATATTTAACAATATAATAGAAATTAATGATTTAATAAATATTATTATTATTATTTATACCTGTACCTAACTATATTATAGTTTGTACTTACAATTAATATGATTATAATTCATAATATTTCATATTATTTAAGTATTTAACTAAGTATCATAAATAATAATTGAAACAATTTTTTAAACAAAAATTGAAATAATTTTGATATTAGAAATTACCATAAAATAGTTAATATTTTTTATATTTAATGTTTAATCCTTATTATCAAATATTATTGTTAAGCAGTGTTTAAACGAATTTTTATAATATTAAAAGCCATATTCATATCTTGATCAGTTTTATGCTGTCAAATGTTAGGGGAAAACTAACATGCTTCGTTACTCAGCGACCAAAACGTTCTATAATCGCGACGCTTTTGTCTTTCACCCCGTCAAATTCACTCCCTAACCAATATGTAATAATAATAGTATACCATTGTGGCGTTGTCGGTCACAATAATAAAATAGAGCTATAGATCTATTAATATGATATATAATATAAAGGATTTTTATGACTTAGTCCCATTTGCATAAACGTCCTATAGTTACTTACAGAATGTGTAACATAATATACTAACGCTAAATAAAATTGGGCGCTGATAGGCGAAAACGTTACCAGTTTTGTAAATTATTGATTATTATTGAATCTGCATCTCGTACAGGTTCGTGATTTTCGGTCGCCGGTGATTTTTATAAATAGCTTAATAAAATGGTGATAAGAAAAATACTATTTATTTTTTAATTTGTATTACCTATTATAAGTAACTGGTATTTTTATTTGATAATATTATTACATTAACCAATAAAATAAAATGTTTTTGCCCAACACTATTTTATTTTCTATACAGTCCTTGTAGAATTGTAAAGTTTAAATAATTTGCACGAGTGACGACAAATATACAGACACTAATCTCTATCACTATCTCTCTGAATCTTAAATTACCTAATTATAAGGAGTGACGACGATGCACGATAATAATATCTATACTTATGACAATTGTAAAACTGCGCAGTATTTATATAATCACATACCTATTTTAGTATTTTACCAAGACTTTACTTGGATAAGTTGAGTTTTCCATACTCGAAACCTACTTATTAGTAGAAACTATAAACTATAATAAATTATATTAATTAGACAAATAGTACAAATAAAAATTGATAAAACTGAACAATGTTGTATATTGAATTCAATATGATAGCCTGATAATGGCGCTATTCAATGTAACTATATAGAGATTTATTTTTTACATCTCAATCTATATTAATCTATGCATAAAAGGTTTTAAATGCAACAGATGGCTGTTAAGCGGACCTGCGGGTTCACCAATATCTCGACCTCACTGCAGTTGGTCCAACGTTGCTTTGTCCAGCATAATATATATGTATATAAACCGATGTTCTTCTATTCATAGTTGAAATTACCTTTTTTCATTTCTCCCTTTTGCCGTTCAAATACAAAATAAGAACAGAACAAAAGTATCTTTTCTTGAAGCCTATTATATTTTTATAAGTAAAATATGGTTAAATATAAGGGGACGATTCAATCGTCATAAATCATAATCATAATAATAATATACTTTCTGGGCGCCGACTATTGCAGTTATTGGTAATAAAATTTATGTACCTACTTTTTAAAATTTTACAATTATCGACCACTGCGCGTATTATTTTCAATATATTAAAAATATATTGAAATAATTCACTATATAAGAATAATGATGTTGTCCTACATAATATAATAAACAAATTTGATTTATTTTTTCGAATTAAAAGAAAGAAATACTCCTCTACAGCTTGCGTTGAACTCTGTTTTTCAATATTTTTATTTAAAACTGTGTAATATATAATATAATATATAAAAATAAATAAATAAATATAATGTTTTCAAAACAATAAATAATTTTAAGCTTTTTTTTTACAAATTATTTTATATCATTATTTTAAATAAAATCAATGTAAGCTGTAAAAAATCTTCTTTCGGATAAAACAGTCATTAAAATCCAATAATATTCTGCGAGGCATAAGCGTTTTTTCAGTATGTCAAGTCATATTAATTGTTAATTTTAATACACCATATGATGCAAACTCCGTTCACCAAAAACGTATTGAGAAGTTTATCAAGTTTTAAGTAAATTAAGGTGACAATACTAAAATATATTAAATAAAATTTTCGAAATTTATAGAATTGGGAAACGTTTGGACAACCAGTACTGGTTCTCTTAAGAGATCAATCTGTTTTATGATTTAAATCAGCTATAATATAATATTGCACTTAGAATTTTGTTAATACTTATATTAAATTATTACTATACCAGAAATCGTTTAAATGCGATTGAAGTCTGTCCATTTATCAACACTATAATTTTCTAAACTAGTGAGCACTATAAAAATAATCATTTTTGATTTTGTCTAGTTCGGTTTCAAATGATATAATATATTTGTGTCGTATTATTATTATTGGAGTTGTCATAATATATCATTCGTTTCGTAATTTTTGTTATTCGACGTTTCAATATCGTTTGTCACGAAATCAAGTGTAATATAATAGAAGAACCGCGTTGTCACGCACTCGACGTCCACAAAAACTTTCTTTTTTTTTTTATTATTAAAATTGTTGATTCTATTTATTTCACAGTACATTGACAAAGGTCATCCCCTATATAAACGCGAGATATGTTTGAATGAATACGCTCGTGCTATTGAACTGCACTGTTACCGCGGCAGTCACCACGCCCTTATTCGGGGACGCGAAAACTCTCGAAATAAATCTAAGGATAAAAACCATCAAAACTCGGTGACACAATAAAATAATACAGATGATACGCACAATATATACGTATTGTATTCTGCTCATCCGGCGGGCGGCAAAACGGCAAAAGTTTATGATTATATTGTGATGTCTGTTTTCGCCGTCGCGGAATTGAATACGAGAGGAATACATATAGGCGAGAGACATGCACGCGAGAATAAAGAGAAGAAGAACAGTGGAAAAAAAATGCCATTATTTTTCAAATCGAATGGGTTCTTCTCGTGGCTTTTCTCCGCAAATAACGCGCGCGCTCCCGTCATATATATAATATGTGTGTGTGTGTGTGTGTTGTATAATAATAATATATACTTATTGTGAATGTGTTGGCGGTGTCGGCGTTTGAATAACAATGACCGTTTTCCGGGTAGGATATAACATTTATACATATATATATCATATTATTATACGGAGAAGAAACGTATCGCGGCGCATACGAAAAGGGGGGAAACTCGCGGTGAGCGAACCACGAGCATGTACGAACTGCGAATTGCTAATTGTCCCTGGAGAACGGTCCTCTGACGCGGGGTACGGCGTGCGCGCGCGCGCTGATTACGGTTCGTGTCGCCTCGTTTGTTTTCCCCGTCACCGCCGACGCACTTGCTAAAACACACACACACACACACTCACATATACACACAATGCCGTTTTGCGGTTCAGCGACCCGAAAAATTGCTTCTGATGCCATCATCACCTGCTGCTGCCACTGGACGTATTATTATTATTGTGTGTGTGTGTGTGTGTGTGTGTGCGTATAATACGAGAACTTTTCGGTAACACAATCGGAAAGTATATAATTGGAAATGTTTTCACACCTCTCTTCCCTTTAGCCATCAACGACTTTCGAAGTAATGGTCGTGCAATGCGTACATTATACTGAATAGTCGACGTTGTTGTTGTCGTTGTCGTCGTCGTCGTCGTTTTCGTTTATTCGTATTATAATTTATATATACAGGACATAGATATGTATAGATACAGTCGAACGCCGTTGCGCCAAAACAGATATCCGCTATATAATTTAGAATACCTGTACCGGGGTAGAGAGAGAAGTATATTATACAATATATACAACCGCCATCCGGAAAATCGAAAAATATCCTAGAAAATAAAATTGTAGAAGCACCAATGTAATGCAACTTGCGCCGGATGACTTTTATTGTGTCCATAAGTTATTTGGTCACCAAACAACGATAATATACACGTATAATTATTATGGTGATAATAATGGACCTTAACGAATAAGCTCGCCAAGGGCAATGGGGGCTCACATATAACACACACTATTATGTGTGCAAAATGATAAAACAACAACAGCTTATATAATTTTATAAAACTACATTGTAATTTATAATAGTTAAAACTAATTATAATTAATTTCACACACTTTATTTGTTTTATACAAACAACAGCGAATATATAATATGATTATAGTTTGTTTAAATTGTATATTTCATTCTTGGATAGAAATTTGATTTTTAAAAACATGTATATAGGTATAATTACCATTTAAAAAAAATGTTTAATGTGTCTATAATTGTGGTAGCTTATAGCTTATTAGAAGGACCTAATAAATTTATAATAAAGCTAATATAAGAATTATAATACTATAATCTTATAATTCTTGAAATAGGATCTTTAATATTATGTCCAAACATCAGAAAATAGCGATGAAACCTTATCTAAGTTTTTATTTAATATTAGTATATATTTATTATATATTATTACAGTTTTATGACATTTTAAATTTATATTTCTAAACTGAGATTAAATTTATGCCTACTACGAAACATATTTCTAGAAGACCAACCAGAACTTAATAGTGACTAACACACTGATATATTTCTTTATTTTTTTTTATATTCGTGTTTAATTATTGTTTGTTGTAAATTTAAAACTTTGTATAAATATTTAGCATGTTGAAACAATTAATTATTAAATTAAATAAAAAAATACATTTACATTTTTACAACAATTGATAAATTCATTCATTTATGATCTCAAGTTTAAATGTTCTTCAGTGTAAAAATATAGTACCTAATAATTAAAATTATCTAAACAACTAAATACAAAGTTATCTGTGTTTAATTATTTTCTACGTAAATTATGTTTTTAACTGTATTTTGTGAAAAACATGCAATACATTTTTCTTTACATACAAATTAGAAAAAATAGCACTTAATATTTAAAATACAAAAAAATATGCAAAAATATACAGCATACAATTTTATGTTTGAAATCCAAATGATGCATAAAACAAATTTACAGTATTTACTTATATTCTCTGTTTTTTATCTGTTTATAATAAATAACATATTCAATAAAATCCAAGCTCTACTTATTGATATTATGGTATATAATGTATACTATTTTTGCTCAATAATGAATATTCTTTTTTCGCATACATAATATTAGGATAAAGTATTTTCCCGTTTTTTCCAAATAATATTTACTAACAATAATAATCGTATTCGATTAATATTGTCAGTTGATTATTGTGACAATCTTAACGGTATATTATAATGTATACTATTGGAATCCTTATAAATGATTGAAATTATTTTTAATAATCATATTATTAAATATAATATAATAAAGTAATTTTTTTTATTTACACAAACATATTAACTTTTTGGAGAGTAAATATAGAAGCTATATCTGTAATGGTGCGCTCTCTGAAGAGTAATTTTAAATGGCTTTATTAAACTTATTTTGAGACAATGTTGTCAAAATGATTATCGCAAAACTGTGCACGAAAAGAATGAAATTATCATTAGGTGAAAAGAGTAAACTACTTTATCATATTGGGGTGAAAAGACGTGGAAAGTCATTTTTGGATGAAAGGAGTTCCTTAAAAAGGAGGTGCCCATACACTGTATAGTGTATATATAAGATCTAATGTTATTATATATTGTAGTTTCTTTTTGGTCCTTTTACAGACGCGATAAGTAATATTATGTATTTATGACTTTAGATAATATATCACCGTGTAGTTTGATTCAATCTCTTGATACTTATTTGAAATAAAAAAAAATTATGTACAAAAGAAATTTTCAGCTATACAAACCCAGTTACCTAGTACTATTAATATAGTCTCGGTTTTCTCACAAAATCGACGTTATCGTATTTTCCAAAAATGAATACAAAAGGTAAAAGTGTAAATATTTTGTCAACAACGTTGTATTAATAGATTCCACGTTTGTGTATTCTCACGGGAACATCGTTGCAATATCTGCCATTTGTACGCAAAGTCGTGAAATGTAAGATGATACTTTTTTCAGAGGCTCAAAGAACGAAAAAAGGGAATTTAACAAAGAATAAGAGGTGAGTGATAAGTGGTAAAGAAAAAGGTAATTTTAAACGAAACTTTTCCACAGTATTTTTGAACAAACTTTCGTAGAAAATTATATAAAATACCTACGTGTGAGTTACAAGAAAAAATAAACATTTTGAAAATAATCCAATGTGCTTACATAGTATGGTATATAGTTAAAATATAAATAATATTTAATGTTTATGTACATAATAATTATTTTATTAAACTTATTTATTAATACATTTTTCCATATCATTGTCTCATAGAAAAAAAAAATACTCGATTCCTTCATTTATTTTACTTGTAGGTACTTTTTCTAAAATTGTTTTTATACACATATTATTACGTATTATTATACCATGATGGGGCTGCTTTTATTATAGTCAACTTCTTTTCTAACCGTGTAGAGCTATGCGAGACTCTGTATATATATATATATATATATATATATATAATACGTGGCTAGATACAAACATTATATATTTAGTTTGACATCCCAAATCGTAGATTTTTACATCATAGATCGTTGCTCATATACACAATATAATATTGTCGTACATAAAAATCTATTTTCAGCTATTAATATCTCTATGCATAAATGTACTAAATTTAAATAACCACATACCTTACAGCTTTCGTAAACAAACAAATTGTTTTTTTTGTTTTTTTTTTGTTCAACCGTCTACTCGTACTAACCATGTAGAGCGTACCTTTTAGAGGTGTTTTTTTTTCAAAGTAATAGTGAGATATCAGTACAAAAGTTGCATTAGCTAAACAAATAATACAAAATGAAAAGTTATTGTCCAAACAATATGCGCGATAAAAGACGTTATTATAATGGATAAAACGAGACACGAGTATATAGTGGAACGAGGAAAAATTTTAAAGAAAAATGTGATAATATCGCTAAAGAAACACGTTGTGCAGATGTTTACTTACTCAAAAATTATACGACACCGAAATTGCAGAAATTACACAACGTTATGTATAGGTAAGTACACAAAGTGTGTTTAAATTTGGCATAGCAGTTCAGGTCCCCAGCGTATTTGCACGCACTACATACATATAATATTATACGTTGTACGATAACACTGCTACAGAATGCACAGCACTTAACGTTCACAATAGAGAACGTTTTCGTTGTCGGCTCGCGCGCAAAATAATAATAATACAATAATAATATATCTTCCCCTCGACCGTTCTAAATTTGGTCGCATATACATAGAGAGTAGTATATTATTATCTATATATATATATAAATACAGTATATATGTATACGTGCACAGTGTACCTTTGTATGAGTTGCTCTGCTGATGGATGACCGTTTGTTGTCGTCGGTCTCCGCGACGCAGTAACCGTAGTTTCGCGCTCCATTTAACGCCCCCACGGTGGCGTCGGCGGCGGTTGTGGCGGAGACGGGGGTAAATTTTAAACCGCAGAGCCACCGCCGCCGACCGCGTTTTGTAAACCGATTTTGCGATCGGCTTTCGGGATCGGTCGCGCTACACCGCCTCCGCCTCCGTACCCATATGCCGCGTGTTATACGATAATAGCAATAATAATAATAATAATAACAATATAATGATGATGACAATAATAATACGTATATATAATAAAGTTTCCTCGTTCCCCGACCAACGGTGGTGGCGGCAGTCGGGTCGCATGGGACTCATTACGGCTTCGGGACCCGAGACTTGCCCGCAACTGGCCGTACACACATTCCATTAGGGACAGACTAAGAGGAACATGCACGGTGGGGGAGGGGGGGGGTACCTTGACACGACGGCGCGAGTAGGCGCTTTGGGATCAGACTACACGTAGGTATATATCATATATAAATATATATACATTTGCGTGTTAGATCGTGACGTCATAAAAACGATTTTATAACCGTTTGGCGAGTATAAAATTTTTACGCTTTCAAAACACCGTGCACTTTTCCCTTGTTGTTTAATAATAATATTATGATGGTACGGTATAGTGTATAACATATACTATTATACGGAGTCATTTTTTCTCCGTATAACTTAGGTACTCGTACTCCACCGTTTCAGCATAAATTGTCATCAAATTATAATATCTTCTCATCTCTTAAAACCTTCGGTTTCGTCTGTCCCGTGACTTTGCACTATTACAGTTATTGGCTGCTTTTTATTGTTATATGCTGCAACGTGCTTGTAGCGATTAGTGGACACTCAATTTCACATCGTCTCGTATACTTTAATATTATACACAAAATATACATTTTTATGAATCTAAACTGATATTTTTCGGTGCAATTGACAATATTGACATACAACATTACAACAATGTATTGATGATGTATATACATCCAAATATATTGACCGGCGTAATTGATATATACTCCTAACTCCTAGCATGGTCACTACTATATTACTAATACTATTACAATATGCAAGAAAATGGCATACAGCAATACAGGATGTCCCGAGAGGATTTTAATAACGTCGTTGAACAGCATCGAAAAACAAACGAAGCGATTAATTATTATAATTTACTAGAGTTAGAGGATACGTGCGTTCACAAAAAGCCCAGGAATGTTTAGCAAAACTCACATACAATCATATTGATATTTGTATATAATATTTTTAGCACTTTTCGGTATGTTTAAAAATTGATGGCACAGACCTCAAACTCGTAAATAACTTAAGTGCATGCATTTTCGATTAAAAAATACACCAAAATTCCTAAATTGAACTATACAATTTTCTTGATCGGTTTTTAACCGTATATGAGCCGTTTTAAAATTATAGTTAACAATCGCCGCGGTCTCTAAGGTGTAACGTGTAAGAACACTGTTTCTGAACCGTTAAGTTTTCGTAAGTGCGTTAGCGCATTCTCAGGTTCTCGACAGTATTCTGTGTCAGAAACACCGACTATAATCCGTAAAAATAATTTCCAATGAATAGCTGCACTAAAACATTTAGAATGAACTACGGCGGTTTTCCAATACGGTTCTTAAACCGTGCACGAACTGTTTTAAGACGAACGGTTATCAGGCACCGACATTGAACGTTAAAATTGTTACTCGGGATTATTATATGAGCGAAATCATTAGATAATCGAACTGCACATTTTGCACTCAAAGCATGATGAAATAGCTAAAGTTAGTCCTAGGTTTTTCTAATAATATATAGTGTCTCAATCGTATAATTCAAGAATTGTCTTGAATGTCAACTGTCATTGGACAGGTGACAGCCGCACCACGTCATTTAGTTTTAATAGAAAGTCTTAATAGTTTTCATTGCCACTGTTCACTGCATTCGATGCGAACCCATTTACAGAGTATTTTTATATAATATGATACGTTTATACATATATATAATACATCGTATCGAAAAACTCGAAATAAACTAAATTTATTGTAAACGATATAACATAATATTGTACTGCACTCGAAAACACCTCGTTCTGGTGAACACTTCAGTGTCGGTGGTTTTTAAGATATGCGCGTATAGTGCGCTTCAAATGCAGAACATAATAGGTACTCTACTGTGGATCTCTTGTGTGTACGGCCTAATGGATTTCCCTCCCTCCGTCGCTCCCCGCCGACCAATTCATCTGCAATGAACAATATCATTTCTGGTGTTCTACGTATTTTTTCAGAAATATTTCCAACGACAGACGACCCGGACGGTCGGTACACATACATATTATCTGCGAGCGCGCGCGCGATGATACGGTAGGGTGGGTTATAATAATAATAATAATAATATAATAATAATACCGTCGGGCCCGCAGTGTCCGTCTGCGCGCACACGAATAACGTTTTAGAAGAGGACTACCGGGCTTTCGTACGCCTGTATTGATATGGCGCCTTGGCCGATAAAACTGTCAAGCGAAAACGACACTCGGCACACGGTCCGACGAGCACACGGCCGAACAAAACAACTGCCTATATGTATCGTACATATATTTACGATATTATATTATATTATATTATTATATTGTACCCGCGCGCATTATGTACTTAAGGTACACGCCGTACAAATCCTATATTATTGTATTGTTATCTTTATCATTTTTTTTTCTTCCAAAACATGCGCACACACAGGTACGGTCCCAACCCGCTTTCGTAGAACGGATTGTGTGCCACAATCATAAACTACCTGCTCGCCGCCGCCGCCGCCCCGTGTCAATCAAACGGCGCGCCGCGCACTGCAGCAGACGTATTATGTACAACTTGAAGCATGAAAACACTATTATCATTATATATATATATATACGCCGTATACACTGTTGTGTTGTAGCTGGCGACCGACGAGACATTACTCACCGCTGTTTCTGCAATTAACCCGCGCTTAGTACCGATCGGACGAATACTTCACTTTGCATTATAATATTTATTATTGAGCGCACAACGAGTTGTAATATGTTTCGTCTGAACACACAATAATAATATTATAACAATACAATATCGTGTACGTACGTCGTGTATGGCGTGTACGTGACTCTCGAGCTTCTACAAAGTACAGGTATTGAAGTATGTGTCGTATACGGATCAGAGCTCACTGCTGATACTGGTCACTGGTGTTGTCATTGGCCCGACTGTTGAAATATTAGTCAGGGGTGTTAAATTGTTAAACTTGAAACGGATTTAATAAATTAGAGAACGTATTTAAAATTGATTCAATTTTTTTTTTTTTTTTTTAGAATTTTTTAAAATGATCCCAAGGAATCCAATAAAATAAGGCTTTGCACCCAAACGATTTATTCGGTTTATGGTTTCGGGCGCTTCAAAGAAAAATAGAGGTTGTGGTTTCAGGTTTTTCTCGTTTTAAAGAATATGGGTTTTGTTTAGCAAATATATTTATTCGGTTATGGGTTATTTAAAATCGAGTGATATATCAATTTTGTTGTGAGTAAAGTGACAAATTGTATTCAGAAAAGTATTAAGTTATACAATCAATCTATCGATACTGATAAAGACATAAAGTAGTGACACACAAAATATGATTTAATTTAATACACATTTTATATTTTATAATATAATAACATCAAAATATTATATGCTAATAAAATAAAATATTAAAATTTTATTTTGAATGGATAAATACATTTATAAATTATTTATTATTCCTTATTATAATGAAAATGTTTTGATAGACATAATTCGTATGTCATTCGAAAATGTAATATTTTTTTGTACGGTTTATATGGGTTGAACCCGAATTTAATTTCCCTTTTTGCTATATCCGGTTATATATCATCAAGATCAATCGGGTTATAATATGGGTTTACAGTTTTGATAATTTTTCCGGTTTTTTTTTTTCGGGTTTTGGCCATACGACCTAAACTGGTGCAAATAAGCTTTAAAGATTTAAAATAAATGCTATTTTTAACACATTCCGCTGAATATTATTTATTAAGATTCTTAGTTAACCAATCTATACCCACTGTATAGTTACTTATGCAATTATGTTGTGACATTAATATAATTGATTTATTGCTAGTATTATACATGCGCAGTACTTCTATGTATAGTCGTATTATAGATAAGTTGTATAAAAAATAATAAAATGTAAAACGTGTAACAGTTATAATAGTTCGTCGTTTAACAAAGATTTTAAAGGATACAATAATAATTTTATCATACATAAAATCTAAACTAAACCGTCATTAAAATGTTTTATCAGATCCCAAATAAAAATTAGCAAATTATTGTCATTAATTGGGGGTTTAAATATTTTGTGATATTTTCTATACACTTAAGATTTATATCGCTTTCGATTTTCAAATCAACAATACATTATATTATATACCGCACGTCTTGTCGATCAAAATTCGTATAAATAACAATAGGTAGTATGTTATTCGTATATATCGGAATTCAATGAAATGTGGGTGTGTATTCACTCAATATATACTATGTAGCGCACTTGCAGTAGATAAAATAAGAATTTCGTCTATACGAAACGCTCTGGAAAAAAGAAATGGTTTTATGGATTTTAAAAAAGATACACAGTTGTTAATAATATTATGTATTTCTTAAATTTGTATAAAATGTTTTCGAATATATTGTTCATAAAATAATTCCCAAAATATTGACACGATCGATTTTCAGTTATCGCAGGACGACTAACGCTCACCAATACATGATGAGTATATCAGTATAAGGTGATACTTGACCGCAGTCCACCCAAGGCGGTTTATCGTAATGTACATGTATCCACATTAATTCGGCCATTTTTCATTAACGATAATTATTGCTAATGTCTCTCTGATAACAGAAATTACGTCAAATTTTTGTTCGCTTGATGTTTCAGAGCTCACGGACAAAATATATCGTCTACACGGTTTAACAGTAGGTACATTATCATACATGATTTAATTTACTATAATATTATCATGGTTGTAACAATCCCGCAAATGCGATTTTCAAAAACCATTGTATTATGGGCTTAGGCCAACGGTGAACGGTTATCGCGATCCGCAAACGTTAATTATTGTATACTATACGCGGCACAATAATCATAATAAACTCGTGCGCGTGCCCGGTGACGGCAGTAATAATGAAAAAAAAAGAAAGAAAATTAATCAAGGACATGATTTTAAAGCTTATGTACTTGCACGAGACCAGCGAGGGTGTGTCGGGGGAAATAAAAAGGGATAACTGGTAGGACATATTATACAGTTGTCGTATACATATATATATGCGTGCGTAGAGAAATATAATATTAAACGGGAGACTTTGATGCGGTCACAAAGGCAGAGGCATTAATTTGACGTCGACCCCTGGACGGGTGTGCGTGTGCGTGTAACCGAATACAACGCAGAGCTGGCCGTCATCACCGTCGGTCGGCGGCGACCAATGGACACGGTTTTAAGACCGAGTGATGCCCTCCGTCGTGTGACGACAGATAATATTATAAGAGATAAAAGAGACACACACCGGGGGAGTTTGATTATGGCTTTTAATAGATCGATATAAGCTTTCGGAATACTGCTATGCCGTCGGCGGCGGCGGGTGGAGGGCAGCAGCCACACCACCCAAAGGCCGGTAAAGGCCTACGACGCGTTTTATGTAGTGTCCGGTTACCACTAACTACCGACCGCCACTGCCGATTCTTTTCTTCGCTATAAATATATATATATACGCGTTTAATACATATACACCAGCAACATTTATACCATGCCGTGTCTCCATTGTAATTATTATTATCATTCTATATGCGCAGTATATTCGACCGGTTAAAAGGGTTACTTACGTTCATATAATACACCTTCATTATATATAGGTACATGTCTACATGTGTTGTTCACTAAGTAAACGCATATAACACAATACAACCGTCAACCGTCGTATATACAACTACCGTGTCATACACATATATAACTTGTAAGTGCCTAACTAGAGGTTATAGGTATATATATATATATGACATACCGAATACACATATTGGAAAGCCGAGTATAATATACAAAATGGAGGCTGATACTTTTAAAACGATAGCACTCACATTCTTTACTTAAATGTAATATTTATCAAAACATATTTATTTTACACTGAATTATTTATTATTATATAACATATTACATATTTTATAACGGCGCGTATAGTATTAATTACATGATATTGATCTAGCAATAGCCTATAAAGTTTCATTCTATGGCAGCCAATAACATGTACTCGTATTTTTCAAATCAAGTTTGAAACAGAATTCTTTTATTGACATCAAAATGTATACGATATGTACATAATACAAAAAATAGCAATCATAAAAGTTTTAGATAATAAAGGTTTGAAATTTGTGGAACTCGTCATGTAGTGCAACAATAATGAACATTATAATATTAACTATGCTAGCTATTATTTTAATTTTTAAACACGAAATGATCAACTAATAATACTAATTAGTAATTAATTTATAAAATAGAAAGATACAGTTAGTAAAATTAGGTTTAGGTATATAATATATATATATATATTATTTAATTCACATTTTATACGATTATATAATGTTATATTATATTATTATTATATTTGTATAATATATTATTCTTTATGAAATTTCAAATTAAAATATATTTGTAACAAAATTCGTTATACGTGTCAATCGTATACAGGGAGATTCATTAAGAATGCTTACCCCTCTTATTTTCTTTAATAATAAAGTTATTCAAAATTTAATTTTTGGAATTTTCAAATTCTTAAATACTTAAATATTAAAGACCATGTTTTCGAACACTTAAGATTTGTTTGTATCACTTAAGGGTGGTCCTTTGGCGATACAAATGTATGCTTTTCAAATGAGAACCACCCTTTTTTTCTGTACATTTTTAATCAGATTTTTTTTTTCAATTATGCGGGTATATTTAACATTTAAATTCGAACATGTGGTTTTTGAGTTATTAAAATTTATTTAATTAGGATAATAATACAGTCCTTTTATTAAAAATGGTTTTAAAATAATAAGAAATATTGGGATTTAGTATTTATTATACTTGATGAATCATTTTTATCAATATTGTAATTTTAATTATTAAAATGTTTAAATCGCTCGTGTGAATCTATTATCTATTAACTATTTTGTAAATATAAACAACATACCGATTGTTAGCGTTAAACGAACAATAATTATCCTTCATTAGTCTTTTATACTCCACGTTTTTTTTTTATTTGTTATGAAAATCAATAATTATATATTTATCTTGGCAGATTCGAACATAGGTACAAGTAGGAGTGTTCCCATAGGGTATACTACATAAACGCCGTATATTCTCAAGATTTTTTACAGTATTATGGGTATACTGCATATTGTATTGTATTAAATGTTTATGTATTGGTATTTAGTGAATTATTGTACATATTTTGATTAGAATTTACAATTATAAATAGATAGGTACGTTATAGGAGTATAATGTACTAGATGTCCATATACCTATTTTATATGTTTATAGATACGCAGATAAATCAATATTTATATTACATTCACAGTATTGACAATAAAATTGAAGCGGGTAATAGTGGTTTTAACCATGCGAGCATAACATAATATCAAACTACAGGTCAAATTTCATTATTTGACTAGATAATTATAATTTTTCAATTTATATAAAAAATAATTAATAGATCTCCTGGAATAATGGTCCATGTAGTACATACAATATAACCTAACTAACGAATAACGACAAAACACGCAAGTGCGATAAAAATAATAATTAATATATAGATCTATCGAAAGTACAAGAGCAATACGAAAAAAAGTGTCACCCATTCACTATAATATATCCTTTTTAGTTAAAGGAAGAGTTTTTTTTTAATTTTCCATTATAAACCACTGCGGTGGATAAGCATATATAGATTAAATCTGTAATAGCTATCGCATTTTTGTATAATTTTCTTTTTACATTCATTGTATATACGTATTATAATATACCTATTATACTGCCTCTATATATTATGTTGCTTTGCTTGGCAAGTCATCGTTATGCGCTTAGACAACGCTCGTCTCGGCCGGCCGGCGATAATGCGGAAACCTCGTCGCATGTACACGCGCGGGTAGCTAGGTATGTATATAAACGTATATTGTCGTGTCGAGGAAATAAGTTCGCCAGAAAATCGCTTATCCCCCGCTGTGGTTTACCTCCAAGATGACTGGGAGGGGGGAGATATTGTGTAGCATCGCGGACGCGCATATTTCCCCTGGGACCAAGGCGACGACCCCCGCGAAATCTGACTGCAAGCGTAAACCCACAGCAGTGGTTTTAGTTTTATTTTGTTATTATTTTTTCCGTAGTTTTATAATATTCGTATATAAATACATGTATCATCTGTGCAAAAGTCTTTATACCATTATACGACCAGCCCCTCCCCTAATATCGTCACTCGTTAGACCATGTCTCGTTATGAGCGGCCAGCTGTTGCAGCTATACAGGATGATTCTTTTATCAAACAACACTCATTATTTCAAAAAGTATTAATGTTTATGAAAATTTTTTTTTTATATAGTTTCAAATTATTAAAAAACAACGTTTTTATTAAAAAATTATATTTTTAAATATTTTTTATCCTTATAATTTTTAAGTTTTTTACTTTTTTGAATGACAACATAGATTTTTAATTTCATATTCCAAAGCAGAATATTTTTTTTAGTATTTTGATACATATAAATCGAATTTAGGACGAGTAGTTTATGAGTTATACGTATTTAAAGTTCAGTTGCGTGGAGTTGTTTGTCCACTACTCCGCTTGCCTAAACTTTAAATAAGTATAACTTATAAACTACTCATCCTAAATTCAAATTGTATGTATCAAAATATAAAGAAAATTATGCAATATATCGAAATATACACAATTTGTAACGTTTAAATTATTACCTACCTAGAAACATAATATGTATATATATATATAGTTATTAAAATGTATAATGCAAATAAATATTATAATTATGTTAAACTATGCAAGTCGAGAATTTTTTTTTTTTTACAAGTTTACTTCAATAAAATACCAATGAAATTGAATTTTATAACCAATATTTCCTGTTTAAAATAAAAAATAACTTGATAAGTTTTACAATTTCACACGGTATAGGTAGGCATATTATGCATTATGCCATTATACGTATGTCTTGTCAACTAAGAAAATGGTGACCGAGTGGCGAGCGTTGTACCTAATGATTCATCTGATAACGTGAGAACCGTATATCTACAGTATAGATGTCCGTGAGACTGCGAGAGATTAAGAAGAGAGAGGATACATTAATTACAGTCGACACCACGGCGCCATCAGTAAATTTATCCCAAACTATATAGCCGCAGTGTGCGTTTTCGTCGCGCGCCGTACCGGGCATTTTATTATAATAAATAAATGTATAAAAGTTGAGAGATGACACTAATACTGTTCATAGACCACTGCGATATATATTATAAGAAATATAGAACACACGTGAATATATTTTATTCAATTACGACAAAATAGTGTTCGCGTACTTTCATTTTTCCACGGTAACTTGGAAATACGGAGAATCCCTGGATTTTCTAATTCGCGTTGCCGTCGTTGCCATGCCATTATGACCGGAGTCGACTGTCGCATGATCTTATTGTTTGTTTGTAATAGATAAAAACAACGTAGGAACTAGATTCAGTGTTTATTGTTATTTATTATTGCATATTTATTCATTTTTCACTATTTACTCTCCAGACTCCTTTTATTTTCAGTCGTTTTATTTCTGGTCTCTCCGATGACACGAGTTTTATGCATTAATATTTCTGTGTAACATTTAACTTTTCCGTGTACTGTTTTATGTTTACACTACACCGAAAATCAAAAGAAAATATATTTGTTTGCAGTCCCGTTAGTCCTTAAGACAAACAAGTAAGTATAAAATATGAATACAATATATATTATGTGAAGTCATCCATTAAGAACAATTTTTGAATTAATCATATGTGAATATTATATTTATCTTAATTGTTAAGCTGGTAGTCATTTTATTGTTTTTTTACAATGTAGGCGCCTAAAAGCAAAAATATTAATTTCTATTTGTAAATAGTTATATTTTTATGATTTACATTATAGTTACTTAATATTTGTTTTATAATTAAAGCTGGAATTTTAATTTCCTAAAAAAAAACCTGAAAATGCTCTAAAAAATTATTTTATTTCCTAAATTTTTTAATAATGCAATAAATTTATTTTTCATTTTTAACACTTATATCTTTATAAATAATAATATTAATTATAATAAAGGTTTTACAGGCAGCATTGATCGTTTTAGATTCTTAATCTAGAAAAACTATTATTTTCATATGTAGTACATTATTAGTCTTTTTTTCTAGGTTTAGATTATAATATATTTATTTACTGACTGTACTGTACTACTATTATACTAAACCGAGTAAATTAAATAAAAAATTAACTTATTACCTTCAGTCATTTTACCACTTATTAATTCAATCTCTTTTCTAATAAGCAACAGTGCTGTAATTTACTCCAATTTACTAGTGCATCCGAAAAATTAGTACTATAATAATAATAAAGCATCATACTTAGTATTTAAATTTAATTCATAACAAATAAAATGTGTATTCTACACATACGACACACCCTTATTATTTTTTGTTTAAGTTCATAACAAATACTGACATAATTTTTCCGTATAATGTAGATAAATCAAGCGTTTGTTTGTTGGTATGTATTTACAATAAATTACAAAACTTAAGAATTTCGAGTTTATTTAACAGAATATTACAAAATAAACACGTTCGCATTAAATATAAATAGTATTCTGACCTATTTTGCGTGCTAAATGTGTGTAATAAAACTGTGCATTTTCTTGTACTTCGTTTAGTAATTCACTCCGTCATTATCCATTTATATATATTTATCTGTTGATAAATATTGTTCTATGATAAACCGTTTTTCAGTAGTAACCTTTGCATTAAATATCTTACAAGATAACATGAGTCTATCAGCAGAAAAAACATTATGGCTAAATATTCTTATACAAATCTCGATTATTTTGAAAAATACTACGAACTTTTTAGTTTTGATCTCTAAAGTACAAACTAGAATAAATTTGTTATCAGAAGCATACATACTTACAAAAACAGTAACTTCATTGCTAAACTTAGAATCTAAAATATATACTCACCCTGCTAGATCCACCAAATTAAGTCTTATAGTAAGACCATTTTCCTCTTTTGATAGGGTTATAATACAAACGCAATGAGATTGACTGGATTGTATATTCATGGATGTTGATGAAATATTCTTATTCGCGTTACCCAATTCGATTGTTTTTAAAGAATCCGAAGCATTAATAATTTCAATAGAATTAATATTTTTAAAATCGATTTCTCCGTTTTGTTTGATACTGGACTTCATTTTGTTACTATAAATTATATAAAACTTATCGCATCACATATTTATTTGTTTTATCTAAATTAATTATTTTTATGGTAATTTTTTTTATGTTAATGATGAATTAATAAACTTACTCAAATTTTATGCTTTTATTTATCACATTTAATTTGTTAATCAGTATATATTTTTTATTTGTTAATGGTAGTAAATCATACACCTCTTTGTTGTATATCTCAATCTATTGCATTGTGAGTTTGTAATTATTTAGACCTATACAACTGTTTTTTTTTTAGTATTATTATGGTTTAATGGATGCATAATAATTATCAGTTTTCATGCAACAGTGATAGTGCTTATATTATTTTCTCCTTTGTCACTCACTCACTCCTTATTTCTCGTCCAAGTGCTAGGTAACCCCGATCACTGTTCGTTGCCGTGGTCTTGCAGAACACTGCTACTGTCGATGTAGTTACTGCGTGGCCAGTGCTCAGCCGCAGTGCATAATAATATAGTATATATATTACAGTTTCCTTAACATCATATAGTCATTCACTCGTGGTACATCTACATTGGACCACCAGTCTACTGCACAACGAAAAATCAACTGTTTCGCCAACGGACGAAAACCGTTAACTCGTTTGCCGCAGTATCTTATCCACGGCCGATGATGTCACATTTTTCTCTCAAACCATACTGTCACCGACAGACAACGACTGAAATTGTGATAATATTGTGATTATGCTGATGTAATTTACACCGTAATGGTCAACTAAACGATACTGATGCGATACCCGGGCGGTGCACTATGAGAGCCTACTACATTAAACACTTCAAGTCGTTGGCGTATATAACATAAACAACATTCCCCTTATGCTTTCCCAGATAAAATATATATATAGCAATCAGCAGATATCTTTAAACATATTTATATCATATCATATGTTTTCACTTAGCTAATAAGCGCAAATCCTTTCTTTCTTATTAAAATATTTCTTATACTAATATTGATTAAAAAAGATGACAAGCCTGGTAACCCGAAAGTGGGAGCCACAGTTTACATAACGTCCACTATAATATAATATTAGTATATTTTCCATATACTTATTTATGCATAAAAATATGACGTACCTGGTAACCCGGAAGTGGGAACCATGGTTTCAGAAACAGCTACTATAATATTAGTGTACTTTCCATTCTTTTTATATCTAAAAAGATGACATGGCGCACGATGGTATCCCAAAGGCGGGAGACATGGCTTCAACAACTGTGTTCACTTTATTTATATATTATTATAGATAAAAAAATATGATAGTTTATTCATACATACCTCACAAAACATTATTTGTTATTAACGCAATATGAAAAAACAAAACATATAACCTAATGTAATATTTAATCATTTAATACATAAAACACATTATATATATTGCCAATATTTTGTCTTCTTTTATTATTTAAATTTAATTATTGTATTGTATTCGATAAAAACGGAAATTATAATCTATTTTATCGTTTTATTATTATTTTAAAATATTTTTAATGTTATTATTTTGTATTATAATTATTTTATAATATATTTATGTATAAATACCTGCAAGTTCTTTGTACATCAAGATTTACTCTTACAAACTATAATTTATTTAGACATTTCTATGTTTTTATTTTAATTTTTAAAATGTTTAACATTTTATCTAATAATAAGTATATCATACAACATGTAATAGTTTTTATTTTAGTATTAACCTTAGAAGCAATATTTAAGAAACTTCAAAAATACCATATTAATAATAATCATTTTGAGTTAAATTAAAAAAAAAAAATGTAGATATTTTTATTACATTATGAATGAATAACACAATAGAAAAAAAAATTATTAATATAATAATAGGTTTTTAAATATTTTTTTTCGATATAATTTTGTATTAAAAAAAAAAACATCTTAAAAAATGTTTAATCAACTATTAATTATGATTAATGAATGCATAAAAAAAACAATTTATTTACTTGTATTATATGGAAAACAATATACGCATATTTTAATTATATGATTTATACAATCGGTAATACATTTTTGGCCAACTGAAAATTTATATAAACATTAAGAAAAACATAAATTAAATTAAAACAAAGTTGGAAAATAAACAGGATATAAATTAATTAATTAAAAAATATATTTGTACCATCTGGATTAGTAACTTTTTTTTTAAATAAGCAATCTACAAATAAGTTTTTTTTTTAAATGTATAATATGAGCGATATAGTGGCTGTAGTCTAAGGAAATATCCAACCAATAAGAAGGTACGTAGTACGTATATGTTATTTTATTATTAATTATGCATTTTATATTATTCTTAAATACAATTATAATGTATTTTTTGCTAATTATAGGGTTTTATAGTAGAATTTTTATTAGTTTTCTTCAAAATGTAATATCTGTTGATAGTTTATTCTGAGTAGGTCACTTTAATAGGGTAATGGATGTGTTGCATTTTAGTTCAATGATAAATTATTGGATAATCTACTAAAAACAATTAATGTGCTGGGCAAGCACTTTTTATGATATTGTTAATGTGTAATATTTAAATTTTATTTATATTATTTTTAAAAATATTTAAAAACTTATTTTTGCTAAAAACGTTGCATTAAATAATTATTAAATTAAATTCTTATTATCGTAACGATTATTTTGCATAATTTAACTTATTTATAAATATTTATATATTAAAATAGGAGGAGAAACTTTGTACTCTTATTTAAGAATATTGTTCGTACAGAAATATATGAGATTTTAAATAATTAAACTAATTAAAGTTTAGAATGAAGTATGCAGAATGATTTATTTTTCGCATATAGGTAAAATACAAAAATACGAAAATAGAAACATACCAGTAGCACTATCTATCCAGTAAAATAAAATTTAAAAATTAGCTGAGTGCATACGAGTTTTACGAAATATAAAAACAGTTTTTAAATTTAAACAATTTATATAGACTTCAATTTTTTTTTAACATGTGAACACATGTGAACACATCATATATATCGCAACAATGATTAACAGCTGATATTAACATAGTCTAATAGTAAGTTGTCAACACAATATAATAAATACATTACCTACTTACCTACGCCCTGCTTAAAAATGATAATAAGTACCTACGAAGTTATCTATAAAATAATTAGGTATGTACATAAGTATGATGAAATGTAATTTACGAAGATAAAACTAAACAATATGTATGTATATGTATCTATAAGGTTCTGGAACGGAGGTGACCCTCTAATCTCGATTAAGCGATTTTTTTTTTCATTTTTTTTTGAGTGTTGACGATATATCCAACTTTTACCGTCTATTATCACCTTATATTCAGTCTAGCTTCCACTGGCTTATTTACTATTTAATTATGAATTATGATTGGACATAACATTCACAATATTATTATTTTATAGCCTAAGCCTATTGATCAGATGGGTAATATAACAACTTTGTTTTTTTTTTTACTGCGTTGAAGCTGAATTAAATGTTGTAATTCGATTTCTATCCATCGTACATTAAAATAAAATTCGTTGTGTACATACTATACATCAAATTTGTACGTTACACAGTGAATTGGATTTTATTCTAGAAATATTAGTAAAAATAATATTCCATGCACTAAATAAAAACAAGTTGTAGTTTCGGTTTCACCTAAATAAATTATCCGATAGGTACGCTATTTTAGTACCAATAAAGCAAAAATATAATTCACATAATTTTAGTAATTATAGCGCCATCTAGTGGTATTTTTTTAGAGATCCAATGTTAAAATTGATCTCGGAGGGCGGTAGCTCGTCATTACACCACTGCTTGTATGGCGTTCTATTAGTGAAGCGTCATCTAGATTATCGATGCTCACGAGAAATTTAAAATATCTTACCGTGAGATGGCACTGTATTACCCTTGTCGCACTATAATATTATAATATATTTTTTTTTTTGTAACAACTAAAACTACTATAGTATACGAGCACATACTTCAATGCTTATACATATTCCATTGCACTCCATTGATGCAAATTTATAAAAATACAAATCAAATGCAAAATATGATTTGATTAAATTAATAATTATTGAAAAAAAAAAAAAACTATCTATTTAATTGGCAAATAGTATACCTGGTAGGTACTTGTGTTTGTGCAATATGTAAGTGTGTATATATTTCGTCCGTGCACCCCATAGTTTTTAGATTTAAAGAAGTCCGATCTAATACATTTTGCTTCGGATACGGTCAACGTCTTATAGCCAGATAAGAATGCATGGATATTATTGGATTGGGCTGGATCTTATACTGAATATTATACAGTAATGCTATAATTACTTATTGTTAATTTACCGTTACATTCGTACACAAAGTATAAAAAAATAAATAACTATTACATAGTTTTTATTCAAATCGATATTTTTTTCTTTTTTCAATGTAATTACCGTGATTTTTGATTATTTTTTTATTTTTATCTGTTCTCTGTTCTTCGTACCTAAGTGCTGTGATATAATATTTTTTTTTAAGCAAAATCACACGATAGGTACTCAAATAAAGTAATGATGATAAAAAATTATTATGATTGCTATAAACTATATATTATTCATAAAAAAAAAATTATTATTTTAATGAAATGTTATAAGAACAAATGGTTTTACAAGTTATTTGATAACGTTTTTCAATTATTTCTGTTATACTCTGTACTTAAACATATACTTATAAAAACCTAATCTATAATGCATTGCTATTTTAATAAATCACTCGATACTAATGAAATATTTAATCGAAATTTTAAGCTATTAGTATTAAATAATGCATGAAAGAATTAGTGATCATTCGATATTTTATAGAATTATAGATAAATATAAACCTACACCTCTTGTTGTTTTATTACTTATTTATTATACCAAAATTATTACACAATATTATATCACGTATGCTTTAAAAGTAGGTAATATATATATATATTTTAGATATATCTACAGACTTTTGAGAGTCGTGTTTGATTGAAAGTCGTCGAAAAATATCAATTCATATTTTTTAAATTATTTTACTGCATATTTTTTTTTTTTTTTAGTCATAGAATTAAATGTATTATTTTCTAAACAGAGGGTTGGCAGCTGGCGCAGCTGTTACATACGTTTGTGTGTGTATGTTAAGCCCGAATACATATACGCCATATAACTCTGCGCGCGTACAAGGATATCTTTGGAGGGGTAGTGGCGTTAAACCGAAGACACGACAGCTACACGAGGGTCGCTAATTCCATAATAATGCCAACCCACCCCTAGCTTGCTGCCGCTCACTTCATATCTCTCTCTTTCTTTCGCGCTCATGCTATCCTATAGCTAGACCGCCCGTTCGAATGTAGCAAACTACAAATTGATTATTGTTCTAAACTTTGAGCTGGCTGACGCCTTTCCGACAACTTACGAGTTTTCGTATTCTTTTATTTTCAATCTGCCGAAACTCTAAAGCACTTTTTAATTGAACTTGTTTGACGATCAAAGACTATAATCCCATACTAAGGTGTTTCCCATTATAGAAAATGTACGGTTAGAATAAAAAATATACCTACTTCAACATTCCTGCATAATTTGTAGGCGAGTACATAATCATATTATTTGTATCACACCGCGAGGCATTATGTAAGTATAAGTAATATAATTTATATTACATTTTAGCTTTTGTATGAATGTATGATAAATTTTCATTTCAAAACAATAAATCGTTTGTAAATGTTTACATAATGTATCATAACCTTTTCAAAATGGTATACCACACGAGCTCATTTACGCAGAGGCGTATTTACGATTTTGGAGCCCTAGGTGCAAAAATATATTGACGCCCTTCCCCACCCCTAAAAATTTAAACTTTAACGCGTCTTTTTAAAATACTTATACAATTCGGCGCTCGAAGCTATTGCCCTTAGACCCCCCCTAAATACGCCTCTGTCTTTACGTAGAACGTAAGTATATAATGTTGTATTAATACTATTACTATAAAGTATAAATTAACCTCTTATGTAACGTTTACATAATTTTCATTAGTACTTAATATTTAATATTTAATACTTATATATGAGTTTTAGATATATTATAGATTATTAAATTACTTAACTTATACTAATTATTATAATGTTTGCTGCAGCGATGCAGAATATACTGCGCATTATTACTATTAATGTTAACTGCCACTTATTTTGTAGTATTTTAAAACGACGAGTAACGGCTTGAAAATACATTTTACTAACCTATTGTGTACTTAAACGCATATACTGATATACTCGTTACAATATATATAATATATAATAATAATATTTCTTCAACGCACAACACTTATTATATTATAAATTTATAATATTGACGTCCTACGCGGATGGGTTTTCGGGTAGGTCTGAATGTTTTTACGTTACACGACCCCGCAAAAAGCCTACAGCAGGTGTGTGTACTGCGTGTAAAGGCTCGCGAATCGCGATCGCAAATTAGCGGGGTAGAGCCATCGGATAGATAGACAAATAGATAGGCCTCGCGAAAGAGTAAGAAGGGGGGAGAGATATTCGGTCCGGTGTTCGCCTCTGAGCGATTTGTATCCGTCGCCGTTGTTGTGCCGCTAATGGATTTCGGATGTCCTCCCCTGCGGGTCACACCGGACTCGGACACGGATTTCACACGATTTCTTCGTCGTATAACATGACGTAGGAGTTTATACGCATACGTCACAACACAACACACACTATGATATGTCGTAAAACAAAATTATCATCGTACAATTACTATTAAATGTTAAAAAAAAAGCTATATTGTTTTTCGCATGTCCACCAGATGTATTATTATCCATAATTACGTACCTATAATAATAACAATACGATATTATAATAGTCCGACATTTGACGGCTAGATGAGTCGGCGTGATTATTTTTCATTTAAATCGAGGATAAATGTGTGTACTTATAGCAATGTCAAATCAGAATGGGCTGTGCGCGATTCGTGTAAGTGATGTAGTGTAAACGCAATAGCTACAAGATATTATAATCATATCATATAGTTGATATAAATGCATAAAGATAAGAATATTCATTAAACCAAAGTTTTATAATTTAATAAATATGTAGGTATTGAGGTGCTGATAATGTTCTATAAAATTGTGTGGGTTTCGCTATTGGGTTATATTTTTAAACCAAATGTATAGCTTTTGTGAAAATTATCTACAATATATTATTGGTTATACACCGATAAAACAACCGAGTTAATGATTAATGAATAATGATAACAAGTTAAATGTTAGTATGTCACCAATTGATTATTTAAATAGAGTTAAAAAACGTGTTGGCTTCATTTAATTTATTTGATTATTTTTTGTACTAAGACCTTCCGTGTGCTCTTCGTATTATTCCTAATGCTATAACCACATTATTATTATTATTTACAGCGGGAAATGTATAAACGGATGAATATGATGAATTGTATCGTGAGTCGTCGTCGTCGTGCGAGTAGACAGTGTCTCTGCGGAGTGGCGGAGCAAAGAAAATTTTTGTCCGTATCGAATTATTTAACGTTATCCTAAAAAAAAAAAAAAAACAGATGGACTAGTTTGTAAAATAAGGTCACCACTGTCGTTGGCTGGTTTCTTTGTCGGCATTTATCGGCCGGGCAGCACAACCAGGCGTTTCCGAAACACAAACAAAAATGCTGTTCGTTAATGATCTCTTTTTTGTAATAATTACCGAGAGCCTAATTACCTTACGGATATCATACAAATTATATTAACGACGGAATATTATTATTATATGCTTTGAGAGCGGTCCGCAATGCCGCCGTTACCGCCGCCGTCGTAGTCGTCGACGACATCACAACAACACGGGCTGTTAAATCTTTACAACTAATTAAGATTGTTTGGCTTTTGGACACACAGACGTGCACACACACACCGCGTATGTGCCAGCCGGGACGTCGGGAGCTGCACATGTGAGAGACATACGACCGGAAAAAAGAAAACATTATACACTTACGTATATTTACGTAATACTATTATATTATTATAATTTTTATACTAATAATAATGATAATTATTATTACTATTATGATATCGTCACGTTGTTATTATTCCTGTCGCGCGGTGGGGTTCGCGGCATACCATGAGACGATACTTGGCAAACGTTAGGGATTGGTAGTACGTACAAAAAGAAAAACGGATGCAAATTATCTGAAACATTAATTACTGTAATTGCCTGCATTTCACGGACGATCGGCATTTATCTTTCAAGTCGTACTGCGCGTACCTACCTATATGTATGCCTAGCCGCGCGTGCACCGTTCTCGTGTCGACCGTGTCGTGTATATCATTTGACGATCATCATCACGAATAAAAATAATAATACACAACATGTGATAGCGTATATAATTCGACGGTCGAGGTGGTGACTGGTTGTCGAGTATAGTGTTATTATTATGTATCTAAGCATAATCAAACAATATATACGTATGTGTTATTGAATGTAATGTCTCCAACTCTTTTAAAACATTAATAGCATAACAATGTACTCGTGTATCGTGTACGTACGTATTTGCAGATATCTTTAACGGAGGCAGGTAAATTATGTTATTCAATATATCTATGAGTAATTTTAGATGCTTATAGTATATATTTTCGCTGAGGTACCCGAGATACATCGGTTTATTGACATTTCACTGCAATTGGACCATTTTATATATTCTTATCGATTCCAATTTCGAATCGAATGACTTGAATACGTGTTTCGTCCGACAGCTTATTGTATTTGTATTTTTATAAAATAATATTACAAACATTGAACTCGGATTTTCAGGGCCGAACTGGCAAAAAAAACCGGCCCGAGGACAACAATTATAGCAGCCCTCAACCCCCACTACTTAGAACTATAAAATTGTGTTTAAACCATAAGTATAGTTAAGGGGGCTTTGAGGGGGCTAAGCAGTAAACCCCCTATAAAACAGAACTGTAAAATACTATTCAGTCAAATATATAAGATAATATTACAAGATTTTAAACCGTAATACCAGTTCTGCGGTATCATAAATTGCCAAAATATTATCTTAAATCGTCATTAATTATCTTATTTTTCTATGATTATAATCATTAGAGTAAGGATGTAGATGATCTAAAAACCCCCAAAAATGCCCTAAAACTTTCAAAAAATGAACTTCAAAAATAATCTAAAAATCTAATTAAATAAATGAAAAAAATGTATTTAAAAATAATAATTGTTATTAGAGATACGGGTGTGATAATAAGGTTAGGTTATTTTAAATATGAATTATAATATTAATAATTAATTAACAATAATATAGGTACAATTATTTCATACAATTTATAAATATAATACTCGATAAGCGTGTATGATCAGTGTATGTCTGAAAGAGCACTTGTTTTATCAATGTATAACACTCAAACAGTAAATCGTATTGGTACGCGATAAATTTAATCACAAAAAAATCCCACAATAATAATATTAAAACTATTTTTTTTTGAATAATATATAAATTTTCTTTAAAATCTAAAATTGTAGATTAGATAGCCCTCACATTGTATCAATCCGAGTCTCGGAACCATTGGAGCCAGGGGATAATAATTTATAATTAATTAATTATTACGACTTTTCGTTGAATAGTGCCCAGAAGAGTAGTATACATAAACTTTTTGTTTTTATAACTTGGGCGTTTTAGTTTTTTTACTCTACTTGTGCAATCATATGACAAATTATAATACATTCATCTATAATTATTTAATTTATGTTTTAAAATAATTCTCATTTGGGTAGATATGCATTTAAAAATATTCATAAAACATTGTGTGAATTTTTCTGCTTTAAAATCGCAGGCAGTGAAATATATAAGGCTTATAAACAAAACATTATAGAACCATCTAGTGGAAACGTTGATGGATTTAAACGGGCTATGATTTTCCATCACATTCAGCGATAATCCAATTTTCCATTATAGTGCCCAAGCTTATATCTGATTATCACCCTAAATTGCACACATCCACAATACTAGGGAGAGTATGCCACTTAAACAGTCTAAACAGTCGAATGACAATAATAATTGCTCTGTGGATTATAACAGAGCAAGTATGAAAATTCAAAGTATAATACTTTTGTTTAATGCAAGTGTTCAGTTTTTGATAAGGTTTATCGTTTGTGCTTATAAATATATATAATATATTAAAAAAACATATGCCCAGTATCCTTTTCGGTTCGCTATTATAAATTCGATTAACAAAAGAAATGCAAAACGTATATATTTTGAGTTAGATTTTCAACTGTATTATATTAAATAATATAATGAGATATTTTGCAAGACAAATAAAATAATAATTTGACTGTTGGCGACTGATTCGCAATACAATTTGTTAGACCTTGTTTAGTTTAACATGATATTTCGTAGTGTAATTTTTGCTACTGTTTTATAAAATCAAAATTCATGTGGCAGACAAAGTACTTATGAATCATGTATTTACTATCAATGATATACAAATATACGATACCGATATAGGTGCCAGGAGTAGCCAGCGAGAAGCGACTCGCGATCCGCCCAACATAATAATAAATATGGAAAAACCGAAATGAAAAAAGGTCACATTAATAAAATATTAATAATAAATAAGATAAGACATCAAATGTAATAAAATAAATAGAATGCGAAAAAATGTAATAACATACAATAATGTCAGATTGAATTGTATCTAAATGTTGTCTTTATAAATACCATAAAATATATCATAAATACGTATTATGTATATAACTTCATAGCGCTGTTTGACGTCGTGAGTGTATCATCATAAAATTAATAAAATAATTACCATGTCTAAGAAACGCAAGTACTAAGAACATATAGAATTCAAAATTACACTGGTGAGAAGAGTTCTTTTTATAGAACGAAAACAGTATAATATTATAATATACAAAGTTTGTGCTATTTATATTATACTACATTGTTATTGAAAAACTGAATATATATATATATATATAAATTATTATAATTAAAACGTTTAAGGTAATTTACATGTTTTTTTTTTTTTAATACTGCTAAACAAAAACAACACATTTTTCCAACTATTTTCAGTATTAAATCATTAGTCATATTAAATAATTTTGATTATAATATTATAATTATTGAATAATACTACCAATGAAGAAAAAAACCGTAGAAATTGATGTTGGATATTTATACTCATTTACTTCGTTTACCCCTGAACATGCTGATTGCTGATGTAGTAAAAATAAAATATTTGAAAGCAACATGAACACATAATGATTGAACAACGAATCTGAGTTGTATTGACGTTTCTACAAACTGCTTCTTTACGCCACAAGAAACTACTAACTGAAATCGAAAAATAACTTCTTCAAACCCTGTTCAAAGTCTATATTATTATTTAATTTTAAAAATGTATTCTAAATTCGATTTTTAACCCATCTACTTAAAATATGAAACTTGCTGATCATCCATTCTACCTGTAATAGTTTGCACTTCATTATTAATACTAAAAATGTCGTTGAATAAAACCAAAAAGTCAATGTGCTACACTATTAGCGGGGATTAATGTAAAAAAATACCTACTATATTTTTCTGGCGCGTTTGAAAATAGTATACCTCATATAATTACTTTTATAATATTTTTATTATAAAATAATATATGCATATAAATATTGAACACAAAAGCGAGAATTTCTCGTTGATAAATAAAATAAATAAAATTTCTCTTGTACTCCCGCGACTTTCATTTTATCTATACATTGTGCCGAATGCGATGTGTGCATAAACGACTAACTTTATCATTACCTTAAATCGTATATTGTACATAAGTATATATTATTAATACGTATAGAGATGTGTAAGTGTAATGTATTAATAAAATTTACGTAAAATTTGGTAAATTGGTAAATTTTGTAAAAAAAAAATTGTGGGTGTTATTTTCTATTCAATTTTCAAATAAAGCTTACGTACCAAATGATTATTTTTTTAAAGCTTTATTCTGAAGTGTTTAAGATCTAAGATGATATTTTTTTCCTTTTTACTACCTACCAAACTATCAAGCTATTCATATATGATTATATGTCTATACCTAAAATGTTAAATAGTTATTTGGAAAAAAAACCATTATTCAGAATAGCAAATAAATTGATTAAATTATAACTATAAATTATAATTTACAAATAATTATTGATAAACGATAACACTGATAATCGTTAGTTAATTTTGAAATAAATAATAACATAAATGTATCGATTATGCTCATTCACACTACATCTTTAATACAGTCACTGTTAAGTGTTAGTGAATTAAATTAACGCACTCGTATAGATTATAAACTAAAATACAATGTTTGAACTTTTAGTCGTATAGAATGGCCCTGGTTAACCGAATAAAAGTCAATTTACTTGTAAAAAAATTTACCCGACAAATTTACCGAGCTCACATCTATATACTCAACTATAAGTTTGTTTGTTGTCCACGGTAATTCGACGCTGTTGGCATTAAAAACATAAACTATATAATACGCGGGTGAAATACAGGTATTATAGGCACATTATTAAGTACCCGGGTGGTGAGTCAATATTTGCGATCGATACCAGTTTTGCTACTATTCTACTACCGACAACAATTAATAATAATAATAATACGGATCCGTATGGTGCGGGACGCGGTTGTAATAATACAATAATATATTGTGACGGTAACGGGGTGAGAACTGGGTAGTGGTTGGGAGAGAGAGAGAGATACGGATTATTAGGGAACGAGTGAATTCGTGTGTGTGCGCGCGCGAGAGAGAGAGAGACGGCGACTGTGATAGCAGTAAAGAGAGGACGAGAGATGAATGTTAAATCACGTCGGTGGCGGCGCCCCGTATATATATATATATACTAATATAATAATAATAATAATAATAATGATTCGCGGAACAACATGATCCGTCAAGCGGTCAAATTGATTTGGTGTGCTGCGCGTACACGGAGTAAAAATATGATTTTCCCATTACGCTCGTCGACGAGCGGCTGGAGGGTGTATCGGCAGGGGTGTCGGAGCGGGGGTTGGGGGAGTGCTGCGAGGGTGCCGGTGGTTTTCATAATTATTATTATAATATTGCCGTGCGCCGCGCGTACATTCGTATTGTGCGGCGGCGGCGGCGACTGTACGACTACGACGACCGCGACGGCGGCGGCGGCGGTGGCGTTCGATCGTCAAAACGCGCCGTGTGTACACGAGACATCGGCGGCCCGGGGCACACGTGGTGGTGGTGGTGGTTGCTGCGGCGGCGGCGGCGGCGGCGGCGGTGTGTGCATCCGTCCAGATAAATAATTAAATCGTTTTTTGATGGGCCGACCGCGCGCGTGCCCATCATCTATCCCGCGCGAGTACGGTCCTGACCGCGCACGCCATTGTGTGTTTGTGTTTGTATTTGTATTTGTGTGTGTGTGTGTGCGGCGCGTATAATGATAATAATAAGAGACCGCCGCCGCCCCTCCTCGCCAATACCCCTTCGTCGTACCCACGACGGTTTGTTTGCTATACGGTCGCCCGATTACGATAATTACAATTTAATCATATAATATAATATAATACGTGCCTAACCAATATACTATTATACTATTGTACATGATATGTTCGTCATATTATATTATTATTATTATTATTATCGTCGTGTTATTGTTTGTACATTATAATATATTATTATGCGGGATTGGTCACCGCGTGTTTTCGTTTTGCCATGTTGATCTACATTAATTATGGGAAACGTAAATAGTCGTTGGTGATCTACCTGCATTAACTGCATTTATTTTCTTTCCATACAGGCCGAAGCTCAAAAACAAATTATGATTAAATAACGAATGGGTATTATACATTTGACATTTTCAAATATCTTATAGTAATGGACGGGACAGGAGTAAGTGTTTGTGGTATAATAAAAAAACAAGGTTAAAACTTAAAACGATAGTTTACGGATAATTAAAAGTAAGGACTCCGTCGGCAACACGCATAAGACAATAGAGAGGGTAGTTTAATACACAATTTGAAGAACAGAGAGAGAGAGAGAGAGAGAGAGAGCAATAAAAAAAAAATAAAGGAATAGTGTTTGTTGTAAGACAAGATAGAACTTACATTTTTTTAAATAATACGATTTAATTACGTTTGATAGATTTTTTGATATCGCCATTCAACCACGGAACTTTGGGTCTTTGTGTTCTGCAAAGAGGAATACCGATGAAAATCTTATCTGTACCTTAAATAAGATAGGCAAAGTTTGCTACATCTGTGTTGATACTTGTTCTAGAACGGGTGGGCAAATTGGGCCTATTCTCATCCATGATTGATGAAAGTAGATCCTAGTTAGCTTTTATGATTTCCACAATACATACATACCGAGGAACTCGTCTTAATGTCTGTGGCTAGCACGGTTTCTAACGATTAGTTAAAATGTTTGCTACCCTATCCGAAAACTTAAAGGAAACTGAGTTACATATATGTACGTATAAGAGTTACGTTTCAAAATCCATTAGGATAACTTTACTTTTCGATTGGATTTGTCGCTGTTTACCAAACTGTTTATTGCGAAACTACGCATATATCTGCTATAGTAATATAATATATATAGTTTCGGTGGTCGCTTTGCGTTCGGGTTTTCTTCCCCTGGGGACACGGTTGACGCCCGAAGGCGATATACAGATCGCACTAGCCCACCGGAGGGTCGACTGCAGGAGCCCGTGAACTCCACTCGGTGACTGTAACAATGTAGGCGAGCCTTTGACTGGACTCCTTCGTCTAAAGTTTCGGGGATAAACTTCCCCTGACGGTTGCACCATACCAGTGCGGATGTCGACGAACGAAACGAAATTCAGACCGTTCCCAGGGGGTAAAAGAACAGGGTGGGTGGTATCCGTTCCAACAAAACTTATATATATATATACTGTCGCAGCTAGTAACTTGACGTCAACATCACAGGTAATGTCGGGCAGAGTAATTAATTACAATTAATCCATCAATCGGATCTTCATTAATGATGATGACGATATAGTGACGAGTGGCGATCGTCACTGAATGGAAGCGGCTGTGTGTGAAGCGATAAATAAATCATTAACTTACTCGAAATATGGCTCGATTTCAATTAACAATTCACACTTAGTTAACATTCAGTGATTTATTTGTTAATAGGCAAACGATACCTTTTTTCGATGTAAGCCAAAATATATATGCAATTAAATTTTGTAGAATAACATACTCGTATAATAATTAATCGCATTTTTTTATGCATTAAAATATAATATATTATTATACACAGTGAATTGTAAGTTGACTCGTACACTAAACAGTAATTTACCAACTTGCAACATTTTGATTACGTTATTATAAATTAACCTACCCATAATTGAAAGAAATATTACGAAAGAAAAGAAAATTAGACTCTCGAAATGTGATCGTAAAATGCGATTATTTTTAAAATGTTCTTATAAATACGTAACAAATAATAATAGCCCATTTATACTTTTCTCGCAACTGAGATCAACTAAACTATAAAGTTAATAAGATTATCTTACAAAAAATAAAAATAAAAAATGATTTAAAACACAAATTTTTAACTCTCGTTAGCCAACGTTCAAAAACTATAATATTTAAACAAACTAAATTAAACTTGATAACTTTAAAAAAGTACTTTTTAGAATGGATAATTGACCTTTTTCTTATGAAAATAAATAATGATTTTAGCAAAAATGCAAGGTGTTCTTAACCGTAGAGTTAGTGTACATAAAGAAAAAGTACAATTTGTTCTATTACGAATGTTGGGAACAAAAGAGAAACAATGTCTGCTGTTGTATAGCAATCTTAGGGGTGTGAACAAGAGTAGAATGAAAGTTTAATCTGAGAACTTTGCTATTTGGTCGGTGTGTCGTTTCTTAGCTCGTATTATAATGTAAAAACCTCTAAAAAACTTAAAGTATAAAATAAAAGTCCCCGGAGGGTGGTGTTTATGTGGGGATTGTCGCATTATGACTGTGCTCTCGGAACAGCTTTTTTAACCTTATGGTACGGAAAAAAGACTAAGAAAGAGAAGAGAAAAAAAGAAAGCAGTTTCTTTTGTTTTAAATATTTAGAAGATACCCCGAAGGGTGAAGGAGAAAAAGCACTCAATAAAAGAATAAATAAAATAGCATTTGGCCACTTTATTATTTTCTTTTTCTGTGTCGATTTGGATTTTTTAAGGGTTGTTCTTTTATGTTACAAGAAAACAGATTTTTTTTGCTTTTTTTCAGCCTGTGCTGACAAATTCGTAATAGTATACGGCCCGACGGTGTTAAAATTCGGGTACAAATAGCTGGAGCCCACGTGACGTTTATTTACGGGCCTATTAATTTTTTATTTATTATTATCATGATTTTTATTTATTTATTATTATTTTTTATTGCGTTTGGTTTGCCCCACTCCATCTTTCAAGATAAAACAGCAGAAGCAGCGCAGCAGTATAAAATATCAAATATTCGCCATCAGGTTATTAGGTGTCGAGTGACGTGACGAGTGTCGTATTATAGCCGGTAGCGTGCGGCTAATGGGTTTTTTGCGCACACGGTATCCATTGCGTTACATTTAGGGTCCGCGTTAACTGAATCCATCCCCGGGGACATTATTAACTGAACGCAGTGGCCAACGGGGGAAAAAACCGGAAAATGCCACTGAAGTCTCGTATTGTCTTTTCAACGTTTTATATATTGACGCGCTTTCGGCGGCAATTCGAGCTGATTGCTGGGGTCTTTTCAACTAGTCAAAAAAATGTATTCGTTTAAAATAAAACACCATCGACCGTTAAAAACGGACAAGAAACATCCCGGATAACAGTTCTTGTATAGTAAGTATACACGAAACTGCTGTGGAAAAAATGAATTGGAATCTATGCAACCGTATACATTATAATATATGTAATAATATACAGTAAACGCCGCTTATTAAGACTCACTTTGGGACCAGTAGAGTCTTATAACCAAATGAATCTTATAGGCGAAGTGGAAAAAAAATTAATTACGTACTTATAAATTTTATTTTGCTACATATTTTGCTTTAATTTTAATACATATTACATGTTACATACTTATTATTGAATAAATTTAATAATCCTGATAAAAAAAACTAAAATTTATAATAGGTAAATATTACATATAAAAATATAATAAAAATTATAAAGGATATATGTATAACGTATTTATTATTTATTTTGAAAAATTATTTTTGAAAAAAATTTGTGATTTTAGTTTGTTTTTTATTTTGTTCTAATATTCCGAAAATATAATAACGATAATTGTTGCGATAAATGTGAACTTTTATCTGTAATAAAAATTATTATGCGTTATAATATTAGGTACCAACAGAAACTGAAAATAATCACCACGAATATTATTTAATTTTTCAATACAAATTTATTTCTAAATTATAACCAAAAAAGTTTATTTTACGAAACTTGAGTCTTATAACCGATTTTTTTTTAATGTATTTTGATACGCCCGGACAGTTCCAGACGATTTTGAGTCTAATAAGCGACTGAACCTTATATCCGTGAGTCTTATAAGCGGCGTCTACTGTAATAGAAAACGTTCATAGAATGGGTCGTGTCAAAAATTTAAAAAATATTTGACATTATTATAAAGTACAAACTTATCAGATTGTTGGATATAAACAATAAAAAGCGAACAGGTTTTTGTAAAATAATAAAATTTAATAAAAACTGATAACTTAATTTTGATGATTAGTAAAGAATTTATACATAGAATATAATTTTAAACATTCCTAATTAATAGGTACAACTAGATAATAGTATACATTATTATAAAGGTTGATTTAAAAAAACATCTTCAACCATTAAATAATTTTAAAGTTGAAATTTTACTTGTAAAAGTCGTTCACCAAGTCAAATGAGCAGACGATGTAAAATATTTAAGTTTTAACATCCCAAGTTAAAAGTAGAATATTAATATTTAATAATAATGTTATTTATTTAACTATTCATATAGGTAGTTTGTTAATCTTTTTTTTAATTTTATAATAACTGAACATATTATATGCCTATATATTAGTTTCTTTATGTTATTATTCCTATGTTGGATGTGTATAATGTATTATTATTTATTATCCTGTCTAATAAAAACCTGTCACGTTATAATATAAAGGTTAGAAATTATCCAAATAAAATATTTGAATTTAATAATTACTTACCAATATTCGACTATTTGTTAAAACCAATGAGACATTTCTGAATTCTCACAAACGTTACACTAAGCAATGATGTTATCGTCGTGAAAACTTTAACACTGACTATATATTTGTAAATAATATACAACTAAAAGGTCGCCGTTCATGTTGGTGATGTTAAATAGTGTCAGTAGCATAATGGAACAATAGTATTATAACATGCATAAATATGATTTAATGTAGGTACAATAAAATATGTAGATATTCGTAATGTAGTAGTTATACCAATATAAATTATATATAGTGAAGTTTTACTCTTCAGAAACTTTGTGTCATTGCTATAAAAAGTTTTTCTCTTAATTATTACGTGTACAATTATATTATATACCTGTAATACATATCTGTAGTGAAAAATATTATTCGAGTCAATATTATTATGGCGTTTATGAAAATAGTCAACGACAAAATTTAAGTTTTCCGATTAAACATAATAATTATTACTTTTTATTCTGTGTATATTAGTGAACTCGTTTTGGCGTTTTACATAAACACACATTTATCTGCAGTATTATAAATATTTGTATTATTATAATATTAATAATCATAACAGACATTTCTTTAACAATAACAAAAAACGGCTGGTTTGTTTAATATTTTATTGTTTATTAAGTTATTTATTATGTTATAACATAAAGTTTATTATTGGAATTCTCGTTCTTGGTTATATTACATCAATTGCGTATTCTTTGGGTTGGGATGTGGTTAGGATGAGGCTATAGCCGAAGTGCCCATAGGACTTTTTAGTATTGAATTATTTAAATTACAATCCCAGAACGGTGATAAAAAATAAAAATTCATATTATTTATATCATGTACTAGTTAAGTGTATATATTTTTTTATGTTCTGATAAAAAATAAGATTTAAAAACTAAAAATAAATTATATCAATATATATATATAGGTACATTATAATCTATTGTAAAAGTTATCAAATATTATGATTTACTGTATAATATTTTGGGATATGTGGACAATCAGTTCCATTAAATTTTCAAAATATCAATGAATTAGGGGGTAAAATTAATGCTAAAATATATATTGCATTCTCTAGATTTACAAAAAAAAAAAATTAAATTGAGTAAATACTCATACTGTAAATCTTGAAATAAAATATTTTATAGTTTTTTTTATTTACTTAATAACCCGTATTTTTTTGGTTGGATAATTTCATGATTACATTTTAAAATTTAAAACAATTGTTTCATAATCAATAATAATTTTAAATAACACTAACATTTCTTTTATTTACTTTGGAATATGTTGTTTATATGTATATATATATATATATTTTAATATTTTCCGAATCTGTTATACTCGTACATTTTTTGGGTGGTTACTAGCATTTATAACAATCTCATAATTGATTTAAGATATAGGTTCGTGTAAATGATAAAAGTATGAGTAATTTTAATAACTATTTATGATTTGTGACCAAGAAATATCAATATCTCGATTTATTTATTTATTACTATCATTTATCAGTAACAAGTGGAGTTTTTCTCAAAAGTTGCAGGTCATGATATAACAACTATCATAGTTACACACAATTTAAACAAGTCACGTACTTCATGTGCCTAGTTAGATATTATATGTGACAGATGTATTTAATATCTTAGAAACTTTGTGTAAATTACTTATGTTTGAAAATGTAAACGTAATGTTACTAATGGCTGATACCATACACATGTAATGACAAAATGAAAATCACTTAATTTAATATAAAATTCGAACATCGAGTGCAATAATGTTAGCTTTTACCCATAAGCACAAAATATGACCTTTAAATGCAACCCAAACGCGTAAAAATATATATCTCATAATCGCAAATAAATTATATTAAAATCATAGTCATTATTGATTGAGCTGACGTACTATCATAGTACACAGTTCATGATCGTAGCGCAGGCCGCAGACAGCAACTGATATAAGTGGATATCTGGCGTACGATTTAAAATATTTGACTCGGAATTCAAACATGCTTCAATTAAAAAAAAAAAAAGAAAAAATACTTATGATAGTCATATCATAAATTATGTAGTTTTAAAACTATTGAGTTATCAAAAATCTCATTTGATGTTATAAGCTTATACTGTTTATTTATCTTAAACCATTATCAATAGTCATCAAAATTTTAATTGTTACAAAAAAATACAATGCAATTACATTTAATTTCAGTTGAACTCGATTACAATTGTTTTTAAAATATAAAAATTCTATAATTGTGAACTAAATACAATTAGTGTCAATTTTTAAACTGAAATTTAAAGGATAACGGACACAATCAGGTAATATAATTTATTTTGGAATTGTTATCTCTCTACTAAGGTACAAAAGCATAAATTGTTTTGCGCTTTTAGGCTACCGTCAAAAATTGACGATTTTTTTATATTACCAATAATGTTATATTATATACATGTATAATAATAAATAATAATATATGGATTAGATTTTTGAGTGCAATTAATATAACAATATAATTTGATGAGTTTAAAATTAATATAGTACCTATACAAATGTATAAAGTGTGTTTTTAATACAAATTACATAATACATAATAATAATTCGTAATATTTAACTATAGTTTAACTCTACAATAATTATTAATAATTTAATAATAAATAAATATTATCGATTTTAATTTACCTAATGGACAAACTTCGTAGTTGTAGTTGTTAGATATTAGATATATTAATATGGAGCTATATCTATATATAATAATAAAATAATTGATTAGGTTAGAATAACAAGTTCAGGATACGGCTTACCATGAGTAAAATTTCAAATAAACTATTGTTCAGCTATAATTGTTATAAGCAATAATTTTAAAGTAGGTTATATGCTAATATTGTTATCAGTGACGATTTGCTTAATAAATTATTTGTTTTAATGATTTGATGTTTTCAATGTTATTTTCTCTCATTAATTGTCGTATTAGCAAACTTATACTGTTGTATAATCTACATTCTTCCAAGTCGGTTGTCGTTCATTACTACTTTATAAGTATTATAAACTTTTGAGTGTATGTTTAAGCGGTAAGAATTGGCACTCTCGGTTCGGGGCTCTAGTAAGTTAGATCTTAACATGGTTAAGACATTTTACAAGAGCATTTCACGAGGTGATGTTTTATTCCCAGGATAATCCTAAAATATTCACCATTTTCGTGTTTGTAAGTACAGATTTAAAAAGGAAATTATATTAACAACAAAACACAAAAAGAATGAAGTTTTAATATATGTTATAACTCTTGAAATCGTCCTACACGACACGGTGAGGTATTAGTTGAATTATTTTTTACAATACAAGTTACTATTTATATTTCATTATAAGTTGCATTGCATTGATATAAGCATTGAAATAAAAAAAAAAAATAAGAGATTACATTCATTTAAAATTAAAAATAAATCATCTGGATTTAATATAATTAAATAATTGTTATAAATATTTGTATTTTTTTTAATCACACGTCAAATTTATATTCTTCAATAAGAGTGTTTGAATATTTTAAATCATCCAAGTTTGTAGTATTTTATAACGTCATGTCTTCAAAAAGTACAAGCAGGAAGATACTTTTATTATAGTCAATTAGAAGCAGGAAGTAGCTAGTCCTCATAAAAAATATATATATATACGAGTATATTGATGTTGATAAGAGGATTTAAAAAATTGTTAAAAATTATGAACCAAATTTTGTCATTTTTAGAATAACCCAAAATATTTCTGTACAGTAACTATTGAATGTTGAATTATTATATTATTTTGTAGCAAAGTTTTTGTGTAATGTAACTATTAAAGTTAGGTTAGGTTAGGTTTCATATTGTTATATGTATATTGATATATTATTGTCATAGGTATATGTATACGTAAAATAATTGAATAATTTTAATTTTATCATCATGACCAAACGGCCGCGCCCATTTGTACTATGGATTGGATTAACTATATGAAATGTACTATACTTCATCGTTTATAATGATTTATTAATTTAAAGTGGTAACCAACGGGAAGTATATATTTTAAATTAATGTACCTATAAATCAATAATATTTTTACATTTTTCCTAAGAATTTAATACGCTTTTTAATCTTAAATAATAATATTAATATTACAATTATAGATCATAAACATGTATAATTTTAAAGATTTTATTTTTCTTAATATATTCTGTAAGTCTAATAAACATGGACATTAAAATATGTACTTTTATGTCACTGGTGTAGCTGGTATACTCACACAAATTTTGTTTTACAAATTAGATGATGGTCTTTTTATTAAAATATTAGTTGTATTTTTTCAAATTTAATTTTACGTTAATATCATGTATGTATTATAATACGTACGTTGATAGGCGTAATACTTATTATGTATATGATGTTACTGTTTATACGTTTAGTATTGCATTATTATTTTTATTGTTATTATTATTTTTTTTTTTTTTTAGTAAACCTACGTTTATTAATCAAAATCCCGTTTATCATGCAGTCGTTACGAGGAGAATACAAAGCAGTATGGGTGTGTGTGTGGTTCTGTGGGTGATTGATCAAATTTTAGCCAGGAAAGGCGTATATACATCATTCCTGTCGATTATACGCCCCTTTACCACCGCGAATGGATAAAAAAAAACACACACGCACATTAAGTCCTATTTGCAATTAGGGCAATAACACAATCTGTAGTTTTTTTTTTCGCTAATGCTTTGGTTCCATGTTCGTGTATAATAATATTACTCAATGGATTAAAATGAATTTAAAACGAATTAAAAGCATGACCGTGTTATCCATACTACCGCCTTTATATACATTATTATGTGTATGTATAAAATATAAATGTGATGTTTGCTCAATTTGTTTTTATTTCTGAAATTTCCTATAAAATTATACATATAATATATTATATTAAAATAAAATTTAAACTAAAGACAATTAAAGGTACAGCTGTAGCGCTTAAATCGTAAACAATATCTATTTTACTATGATTGACTATGCAAAAAATTATACTTTAACACAGATAATAACATAATAATATATAATATTATGTATATCAACGTTTATATATACTATTTGTATAGACTTCAATAAGTTGCTTTGGAGTCATTATATCATTTACGGGCAATATATGTCATTTTTATTATTATTTGTGAATATCTTTTTTCAACATGACTTATTAAGATTTATGATTACATTAAATATTGGATCTATTTATTTTATAATGTCAATAAAGTAAAATTATAATTTTGTATCTATATCAATGATTTTTAACAAGTCATGTAAGGTATGTTTTGTTCCTTTAATGGTTCTTCCAAGTTCCATTGTGGATATTAGCGTTTGATTGCGAGAGGTTCAGCACATGATTGGTTGTAACTTGGCTTTTTTCGTGCTCGATTAATGATTGGCAGTGTTCAATTCTTGGTCGTATGTTAATATTTTGTCTAATCGGCTAAATAATATAATATTGATAATATTTTTAGTTGGAATACCTATGTCAATTTTTCACACATTTATTTCTTTATCTCTGAGTTTAATTTTGATTGTTTTATTAGCTTATGAGTCACATATTTCATTGGCTATAATGCAATAATGTGGTTGAACCCTGATAAGCTTGACAGTTTTAGATTTTTCATAGTAATAATACTGCAGTGGATTAAATTTGCTGAGCAATCTATAGTTTTAGGATTTGTGTGATTTAGAGCTGGACGGACAATCTATTTCATTATTATATAATAATATATTTAATACTGTACACATATACAGGTCATAGTGTATACTAGTGTATAAAGTATATATTATATAATATCTACGCGAATGTAATGTTCAATACCTAGATAAATATTTTTTCAAGAATAATATTTTGGTCGAATCGAGGCGAGTATGCAGTATAGGTATTTATATAATAATAATTAATTAATAATACAATTACAGCCATAGATAGGTCATAATATTATAATGACCATAATGTGTAATTAACGGTCATAAATACTGATAATATTTTGAATATTTCATAGCAGGATAAGGATAACGGATATTTACAGCCTGCATAGTGTTATACTGTAAGACTTGAAAGGATTTTTTGTAAAATATTTTTGGAAAAAATACGTCTTCAAACAATTGTTTATTTGACCCTTGAAACCAGTCGCTGCTTGGTGTATTTTCTTTTGAAACGGAGTATATGGACTTTAAAAATAAATAATAATGTTTATCGTCTATCAAACACGTTGTTATAATCGTTACAATTATGGTTCGTGATCAAGCATAATACATATATTGCATAAATATACTGATACTCTTCATGCAAGAGCAAGACAACCGATGCCGAGTTCTTAAAGACAACATTTTCAATTAATAAGGTATCGATAAATGTATTTTAAGGGAAAATATTTCTCCATTGGCTTGACACAAAACGTGTCCATGTCGTAGCCACATTGTGAAATCGATCTTTTCATGAAAAGATGACCATTTCGTGAAATAGAAACAGATTTTTTACACTTCGTGAAATTCGAAAATGTTTATTATTTAATATTATTAAATAATAATGTATTATAAATAAGTAGATACTTAATAAATATGAATATGAAATAACTAATAATGAATCTAATCAAACTTAACGTTTCCATTAATGTTGTATTTCAGTACATTAAGTGATCGACCACATTGTGAAAACAATTACACGATGTAAAATTGGAGTGACCATTTCGTGAAATATTTTCGAATTTCACGAAGTGTAAAAAATCTGTTTCCATTTCATGAAATTGTCATCTTTTCATGAAAAGATCGATTTCACGAAGTGGCTACGACATCCCAGCCTAAATTATAAGCCCAACTGAAACATATATTATACGGCGTTATTCGCTATTGACCTACGAATTCATATAATATTTTGTTATTATCGGGTGGCCCCTGGCACACTATTGTACGAGTACGAGAAAAATATCGTAATCGGTTGGTCACCACTCGCCGTACGACGAACCTGCAATAATCCCACCGATCATATCATACAAAGAAATGCGAATTAATCACTGACATCGCAAGACATCGAATCTTCTCAGCTGCGTGCGTATCATCCGAGTATCGGGTGCCAGACGTCAATCGTACCATCGCAAAGACGTTTCTGGACGTTAGTCGTACGGCGGGAGTGGATTGGCGATCTGTGACCGCAATGTGCCAGTATAATAATGTTATAAATGTGTCGTAATCCGAACCGAAATAATAATATTCTAGTCGCAAACTACGCCTCAATCGTTATAATATTATCAAGTCCACGGACATTGCCAGTAAACCGTCGTCGACGTTTGTTTTGTACACATTTACAGACTTACACAGTTACCGAATATAATATATATATACACGTGTACGTGCGTGCGTTTGTATGTGTGTGTGTGTGTGTGTGTGCGCGCGCGCGCGCGTATATATTATTATTATTATATAACAAAGTCCGTCCCGTTCACGTGCGCACGATAAATCAATCGTCGGGTCAATCGGTTTGTGACTTTACCAGTAATAATAATATGGTACCTATACACGACCGTTTTCGTCGTCGCCGTCGTCGTAGTCGTCGTCTCGCCCTTATGGAAACACACCGCCCGCTGCACCCGTTCGTCGTGAAACACAATGTATATATAAATATTATTTGTGTGTGTGTGTGTGTGTGTGTGTGTGCGTGCACATTGTGCACCCGCCGTCTGCGCGACGTGCTCCAGAATCCAGCAGACGTCTGTTCGACGCGTCTCGTATTTTCCGTCCGTCCACCGTGTGCACCGCGTGCAGCCCCGCAGAATATTCCTGTCCCGTCGTCTGCTGCCGGCTCGCCCTCCCCCACCCCACCAATAGCTCCCGGCCAGACGACAGGTTAACTCGTAAAATGATTTGCTCGATCAGACGATTACCCCGAACAAACAGGACGTCCGACGTGTCTCATTTCGTGACCGGACTCGGCGACGGCCTCGATCGATATTTAATAATATAATATATTACTACACTACTGCGATTTCGCAGTAATATTCAATATAATAACACGACGAGTAAACGACGGCGACAGTCTTCGTATTTACGCTTCGGTCGTTTGCGCAAATCAACCGCACGAGTTTAATTCGCTAAAATACCGGTTCACCCAATACTTGTACACATAATATACGAGTGCACATAAGTATAGTTTTATTGTATACGCATATTAAATAATATAACATAGTATAATATGTATATCGCGTTCTCGTTATAATTAAATTGACGTAACTCGTTTAAGCCTCTTTACGTAATTTTCCTTTTTTTATTTTTTCCAATTAACTAAGTAAAGTATATCGTGGTTTTTTTTTCAATGTAAAGCGGCGTTTAAAATGTTTTTACGTTACGCGAAATGTTGTGTTTCGGTAATATTTTAATTTGGTTAATCGGTTACTACGGAAACCGTGTACTTTGGTACCCAAGCGGATTTACACTAGCAAAAGTTTGTGAGATGGAAATTGTTAATTAATGGCGTTCACCACTCTCTGCGCCTTCTCTCTTCGTCGCTCCTTCTACGCGCGGCTCGAGCTCGTCTGAGCTCATTTCAAACGAATTAATCACGACGACAGAGACGCCATTTTGGAAAACGTGGAAAAAAGTTAACTGCAGCTCAGTTAAATAGGCTTTACCTACCAACGCCATCAATTAACGCCCTCTTCGTTATTCATTAATGTTGTTATATTGTAATATTGTTACACAATTTAATAATTCGCCGGTAGGTATACGCGGCCGCGCAACGTTTTAATACGTAATTAAAGAAATTACGTTGGATATTTTATATATAAAAAAAAATATCTGTTTGCCTTATTCATATAGATCGAAATGTTCTATAGATTTGCACATCTTGGATTTATATGTATATATAAAAAAAAACATTACGATTTTAGTAATCATTATAAAAACCAAATCCATTGGTTTAATTTAATTTTACTATAGTTTTGATATAAACCACTGTAATTTGTTTAATATTTTATTTACTCTATTATTACAATTTTTATGTATAAAAAAATAATAATAAGTGTATGGTTAATTAATATTCAAAAAGTATAGAATATTATTTATTTTTAAAAAATTAGGCTCGCTAAATGACCTCAATTTAACTGTTACGCTTTTTTAAACGATCTGTGAAATTTACCGTGCACCTTACTAGAGTTTGCTAGATTTTTAACTGAATATATTATTTTTAGATCTTCAGCCATCATCATAATCCATATGTTCTATTCCTATGTAAAATAATTTTAAATAATATTTAATATGTATAGCTACTATAAAATATTGTAATTTAAACTTTGTTTTAATTTTTTGTTTCTTATTAATTATTAAAGGTGCTGTTTATTAAATTGCCTATGATAATATTTTGTCCATGATACATATATTAATTTACGATTTAAACTTGCATTGGATTACATTAGATATCTGACTTTTATATTGCTTTATTTTTAAAATTTGGGTATGGTGTTGATTCTAGTATGTTTATTGAAATTTAATAACAATAATAGCAATATTTTTCCAATACTGCAATATAACGTTATATAAAATATTATGATTCAATAGGCTTGTTTAGATGATTCATCAGTGATCAGTGTAAGCATAACATTATTGGTGAAGTGATAGTTATTACTCTTTATAGTCTTATAGAGTATTATCTATAGTATGGCTGTTTTATATTTTAAGACTTTCATTTAACTAATGTTTTTAAGGACATTTATATTTAATTATTTAATTTATAGTTGCAGCGATTCAAACATATTTATGCGCAATACGTAGATACAAAAATACAACACGAGAAAAAAGTCTTCAGAGATGCGAAAATAGATTTAAATCCGGGGGTTTGGTAATGATCCGAATAGTGCTACATTTTTAAAAAGACTGTTGCCTTATTATAACTCGTAATATATGTAGCAGACTAAAGACAGAGGCGGTGCCGGGAGTTAAAAGATAGTCGGCCGAAGTTAATAAGTTCTAATATATCAACGAGACTATTAATTATACCATTTTACTAATTTTATATTACATGAGCCGTAACTTGCATGTTCTAACTTCACTACCTTAGCACGTAATGTATCACACACACACACACACACATACACATATAGGCACGCATCAAATAAACGCCAACACGTGTTGAAATCTTAGGTATTCCCGTGATCGTTATTGGTGTTGGAGTGTAAAACTATTGTATCTTATAATATCAAAAATAATTTTCAAAACATTATTAAATGATATTAGCTAGAATTTAGCTGTTTGAATATTATAAGGTCTAAAAATCGCAATTTGTATATTTTTTTGTTCCTTTATTTACTATTTTGTGAAATAATATATATACGAATAAATACCACATTATCGTGTTTTTATAATCTCAAGTAATTATACGTGTTTTAAAAGTGGTTGAAAATATTCGTATGTTCACTGTACGTGCATTGTGTTCAATACCTACGTAATATTACATTTTAATATAAGAATGTCAAAAAGAAAAGTTAAGAGATTTACATCGGAAAACCGTATATTATAGGAAAATAATAATGCAACGATTAAATGGTAGAATTGTATTGATTATAGCTTTTGGATAAGAACAGCAGTCAGAGATGGCAATAAAGACCAGACTTTTGTTGTATTATATCATAAGTCGGGTAGTGACCCGACTTATGATATAATAGTGGGTCGATAACTTTTATTTTTGTTATATGCGTTTTATTCGAGTTCCGGTTAAAATTCTGTACAAACTTTCAAACAACTAATAGGTTATAGATAGGTATACCAATTAAAGTAAAATGCACGAGTGATATATTTTATGTGAAACTGCAAATAGAAGTTCGAAGTTTATTATGTATGGTTAATTGTATTTTTAACAATCTTTATTAAACAGTTGATAATGATAATATCATTACCCATTAAACAAGTATAAATATTTAAACCTTGCAAAGGTTGTTGTGCCGTTTTAAATACTATGTTAATTATTATTATTCGATTTCTTTCATTTCGTCGATTTGAATTATTTGATTTTTAATCATTTCAATGAGAAACCAATTAACGGAATCGTTACGAGATCCTTGTTTTGTAGGGGGTAAAGTGTTAATCCTTACGCTCGTATAGCGCCATTAAACAGCTTAAAATCCCTCTTTCGCTCTATCAAATTATTATAGAACGGAAGTAGGCGGAGGTCTAAAGAAGCGAAAGCGACTTTTATCATAGGTCAACAAAATAATGTCGGCGAGGTTTTCCAACAACAGGCTGGGAGAATCTTATTTACATATCTAAAAGTTCAGTTGTTACCGCTCCCATGGCATTAACAAAGCTTTGCCGTCAATCTAAGACTGCCAATCCGGTATGACGGTGGAGGGTACGATGGTGCAGAGGGGGTAGGAATAGGGAATCAGTAGGGTAGATGCAATACCCTTTTATAAATGGGTTTAAATCCCGTGAAATGCATCTGACTTGAACCTTTTACCAATCGTTTATAAATATTCAACTTGCCATCCCGTGCTCTCGGTATCCGATCACGCGGCTGCAGCTGCTGCAGCTGGTCCCGTAGTGCTTTTAACGGAGAGGAAAAGGTTTTTAAGAAACAAAGCTACTTTGCCCCTCTTTTTTCATTTTATTTTGATACGAAACAGTAAAATACATATGTACCTATTGCAGCATATTATATTATTTATATATATATATATACAATGATGTTTATGCGACATTATTATAAATCCATTTTACGCACTAATATATTATTGTTATAATTCCATCTACGCCTGCAAGTGTTATAAAATACAGATGAGTGCGAAATGCGGTTTTATTTTTTTTTATCAGCCCGTAACCTGTAAATAATCTCATTTTCATACACTTACGGACTTATGTATAAATTCATGTATAAATTATATATATATATATGATAACTTGGCATAATAAATAAATAAATGTATTTGTTTTGTATATTAAAATGGTTGGTTGGGCGTTAAAATTAAAAATTTACATTACCGATATGGCAATATAGTGACTGGAACTGTCGTATATAGGTACCTACGATTATTTGTTTTGATCTCTTAAGTAAAATTAAAGGTCCTAATATATTATTACTATTTTTTTTTTAATTTAAAAAGAATGGCGTGTTATAGATTAATGAAAATTATTTTTAGAATCCTTAAAACGACGATTTTAAATGACTATTAATTATTGTTTTTTGTGAACTTATATTAATATATTATATTGTAAGTAAACGAAACTAACAATCTAAAAAAAATTAGATGTATGTTTTCATTTCTATTAAACGTATTTGTAAATATGATTATAAATTTTGAGATATTAAACTGTTAAACTGTTAAAATATTCCTAAACAGAAAAAAAAATGGTTAGTCAGGATTTTCTAGTTATTTTATATAAATAGCTAGATTATGGTAATATTAATCTTGTATTAGCTTTTCTGTAAAAGTTCTATAAGCAGCATCGAATAAAGAAGGTCTATATGAAAGTTTTAGACTATACTTTCTTGTAAAAATGTGTTGACAGTAAAAGTATATTTATTACATATCCCTGTTACCGATCGAAATTTAAAATTTCAATCACAAATATTCAAATACTTAGTAAGTTGTCGATATATTAGTTATTCATATAAATAATTAAATGAATAAACACTTCTTAAGGGATTTCATGAAGATAATTGAGCCCATGGTATTAGCTTATGTAATTTTTTTAAAAGTTTTCTGTTTTCTAAAAACTATAACAGTACTTATCTACCGATTACTCGAACAAGATAGAAACAAGTAAATAGATTATTCATTCATTTCAATGAGATAGATAATAAAATGCTATACCTAGTTAATATTATTTTAAACTATAATATTATTATAAATAAGATACCTCGAATTAATATATATATAGGTATATAAAATAAAATATGTTTTTTTTTTTTTAAATTGAAAACAAAATCAATTTTATACACATTTGCGCGTTGGAAAAAAATTCTCAATTTAAACTTATACGTAATTATCATTATAATCATGCAGAACACTGCACATATTACGTTTTTAACTATTGTATGACTATATGCCTCAGATATAAATTCCCTTAAAAATACAGAAAAATGGTCTTTCAAAAAATGCATTTATGACCTAAAAACTCAAAAAAATGTCCTAAAAATATCAAAATATGCATTATTCATTAAATAAATTCAAATTATTAGGTAAAAAAATAAAGTATAAAAAGGTGAGTAAAAAAAAAAATTACTTTTGACGTAAACTGTTCAATAAGAGCAATTTAAAATCGCGGCCTTGTTTAATTTAAAACTGAATTACCTGATATTATGTTCAAAATGAAAATAATTTTTATTATATAGTACTTACTTATATTTCAATGAAGTCAATTTTTTTTTGTCATAGTACGAGAAATAGGTTGAAAATGTCTTAATAAATTAAAATATGCATTAAAAACGTAAAAAAAATGCTCTAAAAAAATGTTGTGATTAGAACACGGAGTACTTGAAACACATTTGTAGATTGGAAAGTATTGTGTAAGAAATTCCAAAAAAAGATACAAATGCATTGATTTCCGAGTCCTATTTATGACATGGCGCATGAAGTATAATATGTTATGTAAAAGTCAAGTTTGTTGTCGTGATGTTGAGCAGGATTTCTTCTAAAAAAACTAAATACTCGTATGTTGTAAAAATAATATACAACATAACACTTTAATAATACATCAATGTTGAATTTAATTAAACAATTAAATTAAAATTATTTTCAAGCCGGGAATGACATAGATACATTCGGAAATGTCAACGGCTGTATAGCTATGACTTACACAAGTCAACACCAAGAGATAATAGCCCGTAGTCTTGAGATGTGACTATTTTCTAACAAGTATTATATCATATGCACTCTGCTCACATTTATTTATGAGTTCTAACATAATCTAGTAGCTTGGCGTTGATTTGGATCATTTTTATATATTTTATTTTAATATTACGTTGATTTTTGGTAGGTAGTAGATATCGAGCAGGGTAGTAATAATACTACCTATAACTTATATTATGTTACTATCGGTGAACAGCGTCTCTCGGCCTTATCTGTACGCAGTGCACAATTAATAAATGTGATGTAAAATCATGTGACTCGTAAGTACATCACATATTATAACAGAAAACAACAATAAGTATCTATATTATTTGGATTTCCAACACGCATACTCGAACATTTGCGATTCAAGCACATATTATAGTAAGTTAATGAAAATAATGTAATACGTATAATAATATTATAAGAAGCGTTAATTATTAGGTATTATGCGACGATATAATATATTCGAACGCGTATGAGATTTCAGGCGTAAAACGGTCGTCGAATTCTACATATTCTACATATATATATATATATATATATATATATATATATATATATATATATATATTATAATAGTCTGTGCAGTGAGCTATTATGTTTATATAGATGCCGGAAGCATGCTACCGTTAAATTGTAGTCGTCCGGAAACCATCAACGATACACCGAAAACCTCGCAGGGTGGCGAAAAACGATGCAGACTAGTTATATACCGTCACCCGGACGTTATATTATGTACGCGATAATAATATAATATATATGTATGACAATATTACATTATTTTATTATTGTGTTGCAGCGTTCGCGAGGGGCGGCGGTCGTCGTAGTCGTCGTCGTCGCGCAATAATCGCGTTTAATGACCGGCTCGCTTGTACGCGGCCCCAAAGACACAAACAAAGCAGCGACTGCAAATCACAATGCGTCGGACGCGAAATCGAAACGAGCTGGGGTGAGGTGCCCGGCACGCGGATAGATTGTTTCGCGGAGCACGGGACCGTGACTTAGGAAGCGGTGGCGGCGCTGCACAACGATATCCGAATATATTATTATGCATACGTACATAATTCCTTACGATACGATGGTTAAAATGACCCGCGTAATGATGCACGCAGATGTGTGCGCCGGGACCGCTGCAGCATCGTGTTATATAATTATTATTGTTATATTATTATGTACTGCACCGGAGACGTAGCGGTACAGCGCTGAAAACGGGTGTCCGCGTCGTATACACATATCATATATTATTAAATGCGATGCTGCTACTACGGCTCCTTATGTCACGAGGCGACTACCATAACATCGTGTGCATAGCCAACATATTATTGTACGTATATATATCGACGTGGGGACCCCAGTCGCGGATCTAACGATGCATAACGTAATCGCCAATCGGTGCGCGCGTCCATTATTTCTAATAGTGTGCTGGTCAGTAAGCACAGGGTGTTACCTATTACGGCGATGAATGTCGACGTAAAAACAATCGGGCCACGACTGTGCCAAATCGAAAACAAACGCGGTCGGTTTTAAATTTTTATTTTTAAAACGACTTCCGCGACGACGACCACCTCACTATATATATATTATATATTATTATAATATGACATCGACAACACATATAGGTATTAATGATGGTGGAATATCTGCAATAATTAGATAAAAAAAAAAAAAAAAAATTATACAAAATGATTTAATTATTTTATGGTATAGTTAAACGGATAAAGCTTATCAAATTTTATAGATAATCGAAACGGGTTTTTTTAACGTAGTCCCCATGAATGTGTTTTATTAATAACTGCAATGATTGTACAAACAGCAATCGTCACCACTCACGGACTATATAATATTATATCTTAGTCCGTGGTCACACTATAATTTTGTAAACAATAAATTGTATTTGGTGATTTCTTTAATCACGTATATACACGTAATATTTTATTGGATTATAAGTATAGTGTAGTAGAGGCGGACGTGGTGTAAAACAGCCGGTAAATCATGTAGCTGATATAAATATAAATTTGCGCAGACTTTATCGGGAATATTAATTTTTGAATTCAAGAATAAAAATAAATAATCCGGGGTTTGGAAAAAAAAATTTTCCTTTTGGGATGCTCCATTAAGTATGTACATTTGTATGTATTATATATATATATTCGTGTGTGGGTAATATGTGCTTATCATATAATGGTGATATTCATTGCAGAATCACCCTGTACATGGTATTAACTTTAAATCGTGTGTCTGTATGTGTGTGTGTGTGTGTTCGTCGTCAGACCCTTATATGCCAATTATAACTAACTGCCACCCCAGGGACGGGCGTTTGTACCCCCAAGAGGGGGTTTGTGCAGCTCCTTCCGGTCGCTTTTATTCCTCAGATGACCATAATAATAATAATAATGCGACATCATACAATGCGACAAACGACAATCGATGTATTATTTCCGCAGTGTCGATTATATTATGACGACATACAACCCGGAGGACCGTATAGGTTATATAGTCGGCTAATTGGACGGGTCTTCTTCGCCCCGGTGCGATTTATGATAATCGCAATCTTCCGTATATATATATATATATATATATATACACACCGTATGCGACCGACCTGTCGCATAAATATATGCGATGTGCATTATTATTGTTATATACGTACGGTTTTACCCCCCCGAGGATATTATAATGGCCGTAGATGTGCGGTCGTTGTCACGAGATCAAGAAACGATTGGAAACTCGGAATGATTATGATGGTTTCCGATTTCGTTTTTTTATTTTCTGCAACTACTTACTGTATACTATAACGATATGGAAATAGTCTCGATTTTGAATTTGTCACTGCTCGCACGGAAGTTGGAAACGTGAACGAGTAAATATTAATAGTTTTAAAATTTTTTTTTATTATTCCATTAGACCTTTCAGTTTGTTCTGCAATTAAGTCGAAAATATATGCGACAATCGTGTAAAATATATACAACAAACCTAAATATTATGTTTATGTTACAAAATTAAATGATGACACCACGACATTATACGTAATATATAGTTAAAGAGGCATATGGCAGATAATATGACCGGATGTTCTCGTATGTGGGAAGATATAATATGTATACTGTGAATTGAAGGTTCATTAAAATAATTATTTTATAGTCCTATCGTTCTCCCTCGAAATGACTTCTTCTTTTTTTTTAATCCATGTGTGCAAATTTATTTTTCGTTGCAAACAAACCAATAACAAAAATACACAGATTCGAAACGTAGTTAAAAATATTGTCAACCATTGATGTATGACATACTTGTAAGAAAGTTTAAAGTATAGGCAAACTAGACCAATGAAACATTAATAATCATTATTATGATTTATTTTGAATTGAATAGCCTAAATCGATAAGATATATTTTCATAAAAACAAATAGTATTTCTCACAATTGAAACGAGTTGGACGAAAACATTCAGTGATAAATGTGGAAGTAAAAATACAATTATAATAGTATCAGGTTCGGATGTCGGGATTTTTTCCAGTAACACGATACTTATAATAATATAATATAATACAATATAGATACTATTGGTTATGTACGGAATATCATAAACCAAATATGTAATAGCGGGTGGGCGTACACAAAAACTATAAGCCGTAAAAATATATTGATATCCTTAAGCCATCAAAATATCAAATAACTTTATGGATTCGATAATAAATAAAAACTGAATATCCCGAACCAAGTACAGGTATTATGTATAATATCGAAACGATTTTGCAGCGGTCGACAGACAAACGTAATGTGCCGTAACAGAAATCCAAGTCAAACATCGCGCGAACACTATCGTACGTATTATATAACGTACCTACATCGCTGTATCGCAGAAAACATTAATCGCCGAATGTATTGACTAAGAATTACTATTAATTTATATTTATATTCATGTAAGTAATTACTTTATTTAACCAATTCAATTATGTAGTTTACGATGATCATTCTGAAATAATATATTTATATATGTTGACGGTCCGCTTTAACAGCTGGTGATCATTTTTACCACGAATTGTCCTTGATGAAATCAGAAATATATGTACGACGAAACTCCCTGAAGATACAAATTTATCTCCATCCGTCCATATACCGATAATCAGGGTCCGTGATAGTATAGTATATTACTATAATATCGATTAACAACGTTTACGCGGTGTGTGAAATTCAAATAATTCTACATACTTATAACTATGGTTAATAAACAATTATTTAATAATGATATTAAAATGTTAACGAATAAATGTTTGTATTTATTTCTTGTGTTTTCCTGATAGTTTTAAAAATGTCGACTTTTCACCAACCAAAGTATAAACTAGATCTCATGTGTTACCAGAAACCTCACTCGAAGTTGATGATTGGAGTATTTTTCTTACTAGAAGAAGTGTTTTCAGAAATATAAAATAAAAATAAAAAAAAAACACATCATTGAAAAATCAATACATTCATCGCTCCGCTCAGAATCTAAAAGCATACGTTTTTTATATACAGTTTCAACCAAAAACAAGTCAAAGATGATTTATCCTTACTAAAATTATTTTGCGCACTCTCTAAAAAAATCATGCATAACGTGCGGCTATCTGAAAACTAACAGTAATAACAACCTAACTGACAGTATACTACCAAATAATGTCAGGTAGACGGTAGTAAGTTCGTTCTAAATACGAGTATTAGTATAAACCTAACCAATTATTTTTATATTTATGTAATTTGGTTAGTATTTAATTTATTATAGGTACATAATGTATATTGTAGTGTTAAATAAATATTCCTCGGTCACGTCGTTTTTAAATTGTTTTTTAAATAGTTGAGCGGGAAAACAACTGCAGCTGCGAACAGATTCGATCAATATATTATTATTTTACGTAGGATAATATCACACGATATAGAGTACAAACTAAAAAGTAACAATTGTAGTTTTTTACAGTGATTTGAAATGTTATTATATTTCTGTTAATATTGAATACGACAAATAACACTGAGGAGACGAATGCGGAAATCAATAGCCTATGAACTTTATATAGGGTAAGTATATATATATATATATATATATATATATATATATATATATAAATGGTATATCATAAAAGTCGATGGAAAGCCGAGGGTAATTTTTAAATTAAATATTATACACTGTAATATTAAACGGCCTCCGGGACTTATTGGAAACACGATACTTGCATTTTGAAATGACAAATAAATAATTGGTTTTATTTATTTTTTATCCATAACCACTTATATACCGTATATAACTCGTACTCGTATACATTTAACAGGGTATTGCAAATTAATAATTATATTATTATTATTTAAAATATTATATGTAAAATTGTTTTATAGCATAATATTATTTTCAATGATTTTATCCCTGCTGATAACTGTAGTAGTAAATACTAAATAATAACGGCCATTGGATAATTATGGACATTTTTAAATAATATTTCTATTATCTAGTACAGTTAGGGATGGTGAACCTATGTCACGCGTGTCACTGAGTGACACACGCGCATTATTTTAGTGACACGCCAATTTAAATATAACTCATAATATTTACTTCACTTCCAAAAAAATTACTGATAGTTTGAAATTATTTTTTACCTATATTGTAACATATCGTAAGAGATTTCCTAATCTCGTAAAATTAAATACATACAACAAATAAAATCATGTTTATATGTTTAATTAATCGTTTTTAAAGCAAAAAAAAGGCCTGAAAAGTTTCTGACACTTATATGCGAGGCATATAAAAACAAACCAAATATTTTGATTTGACACGCAGTTATCAAAAGGTTCGCCTTTAGGATTCTAAGACTCTAGTAGTTATTATTACTTTATCTGCTTACTAAATAAGAATATTATATTTATTTAAAATATTATTACAATTATAATGTGTCATGATAATTGTTTGAAAATAATTTTATGTAAATATAATATTATTGTGTTAATAGGGTTTTCGATTAATTCGTACGGAGATAGAATACAATGCGTATTGCGTAAAATCAGTTCTATCAATTACACACAAACCGCCCTTAGAAAGTTCTACCAATAATAAATGTATTGATTTTTGCATATTATATACCGAACACATTACAAATTCAACTCGTTCGAGATATTATATAATATGTTGACATTAACTGAAACCTAGTACCAACCCATATTAGGTCTTTCAACAGCAATATTGAGAAGTAAATGAGTGAAATAAATTTATATTTTACCGAATTCTAAATCGAACTTTTATTAAAAACCTTTTAAGAAAGTAAACTTATGGCTATAAATATATTTCAAATGATTATAGTCAGAATATTATTTTAGCAAGGTCTTTTAAAAAAAATATATACAGTTCTAAAACAGAGTTGGGATTTATAGAAGAAGAAAAATGAATGTATAAATAATTCATATACAATGCGGTACGATAAATCGCAATTAATTCACTATTCTTAAAGAACTGTATTATTCTAGTCGATTCAAAATACATTAAATTTTATGTATTGCATTTTATTTGTTTCACTCTAATTTAACAATTGAATTTTAATGTATTTTTGTTTGAAGTTCAGTATTTGTGTACATAATATTATCAGTATTTATAGGTTTTAAACGGTAGCTATTATACATGACTATTATACTTGGCAAACAATACTTTTGATTTACAATATTTATACACATTCCTGTAAATATTAACAAAATTATTTCCAAAGAAAACCATACACGTGATATTGTTAGAATTTTAAAGATGTTTAATTTATAATAATACGTAATTAGATAAAACCATGTTGTTTTAAATAATGTGTGGAATCGTAAAATCTTCAAATCCATTTTGTTGGTTACAATTGGTGAACGATTTTTATAAATTTGTTTATTACTGTTTATACAAGTTAAAAGAAGAACTATTATAATTAAATGGCATTTTTTTCTTTGATCAAGAACTACATTTTTTATAGTATTCATTTATTTTGAAAATTGTGAATTACAAATCCAGTAAATTATTAAAGTCGATAAATCTAAGTATTTAAGAAATAATAGTGAATAAATAATTTTAACTTTAAATGCTATAAGTAATTTGATTCCAATTCCTAATTAACTTTATTATTGCAAACAGTGCAAACGCCTTAACATTAATATTATTTACAGTTTAACCGTTGATTATAAACTTATAACTTACAGTACTAATACATTGTAACGCAAATACTGTATATTATTTATAGCTTTTATTGAAATCACTGATTCTCAGCCTAAGTGCAGTAAACTTACCTAAAGAATGCCTTGAAGTATTGAAAATAACCAAACATATTTCTACATATTTTCAACAAATTACAAAATTGAACAAAACAGTGTCATAAACTTACCTTGTTTGATACAAATTTAGAAATACAATTCCAGCATGTCGTATGCTTATTGTTCAATAAGATATTTTAATATTAATAGTTTAGTGATACTAGTATTTGAAATTGTTATCGCATCTATACAATCACATATTCATATGCAATACATTTTTATTTAGTTATTTGTTTTAAAATCGATCAAAGTAAAAATCACTTTTTTTTTTCTTAAAACATTAAAAGTTTGTTCGATTGTAACTCATAACCATATAAAATAAAAACTATTAGTATACGAGTATACCGCATAAAGGTTGTTCCGACATTTTCAGAAAATACTCAACAGTGCCGCGGGTAATACGAGTTCGAGATCCATAGATTTAACACTACGGAAAACGTAAACATTAACAGCACTGAGCACTTAAGTTCGTAATGTGATTAAAATCGTTCCATAAATACATTTTTACATTAATATTTCACCAAAAAATATTTTCTTTGACAAAATAACGATACGAATTACAGCAAGCACGTTATCAAAACAATTTAAGTCGATATTTATTTTAGGATTCAAACATTGGTATACAGACGTTAAAGTCGTCTCGACTATGTTTAACACATGTCGATATTATTACTATTATACATGTTGCGTGTTGTATATGTAGACGTATTTTCACGAGGCTATATAATACAACAACAGTACAATCTTCAAACCTAAACTTTTATTGGAGTGATTTCGAAACTCCATCGTCGCCCATGTGACATATCATAATCGTGTAATATCATGCATCCAAAGTATGTTCACGGTACTTACCCACGTATAGGTCGCATAGGACACGGTGTAATGCAGCTTACAATATTGAAGTCATCAAACAAAGAAATAATGTATACCTATATTGTACATGTGTCCGTCAACACATATTATACCGTATTTAGGTAGGTACATAAAACTGATTCGTATAGAGTATCTTTTCAACTATACTATTGGTTATAGATAGTCTGAAATAAGAAATCATTTTTTTGACGATCCGTCCAAATCAGTATTCGTGGGGTTTCAGTATAAAGTTGCTGCAGTTCAACTGCACGATTGTCGTGTGTTTTATCGCCGACACCCGTTTTTATACATTACGTACATCATCGATCTACTTATATTTTATCACGCGTGGTGTGCGGTCTCGCTAGAGATCGCCGGTGTGCGCAATCGTTATATAAAATAATAAAGTAGTCCAATAAAAAATGATTTATGTACATAGACACCCGCCGTTTATAACACGCCGTACACGTTTTTATAAATATAGTATATAATGACTATGGTGGTCGATGTTTTTTTTTTCAAATTAGGCTTATTTAATCCCTTGTGGATTTAGCGCACAGAGAGAAAAAAAAGTGCTAGAATAACAACCGCTAATATGTAACATTATATAATGTTTGTGTACGGACACATGTGTCGCCGCTATTCGGGGTACGTACGTATAATATAAAATAATATGATATCGGTATCGGGTGCGCAGTCGTGAGGGGGATGGGCCAAATGAAAACAAGAGTGCTTACGAGCGAACATAATAGGTAGTCCGTTTATTTTTCATAATTTATTACTGTACATGTGGTAGTAATTTACAACGAACATAATATAATAATATTATATATTATCATAGTTTATTTACACATATAGCAATACTTACGTGTACCGAACAAACAATAAAAACCGACCTAATCCTACGATGATAATCTATAGTACAATATAATATGTATGTGTACACTGTACACGCCTATATTAAAATATTATAATAATATATTTGTGGTACGTATGAGAAACAATAAAGGATACCGGTTCGACGTGATAATGTTTAAAGTTTCACAAATCGTAGCTAAGTCGATATTTTGACGATACAATATAACGTGAGTACAATAATATAATATATTATAGTTTAACTGCATTAAATGTTTGATATTGTGTCATTGGTTAAAAGCCAAAAATCATAATGATAATAATAATAATAAAAAAAGAACACGATTAATGAACAATATAATATTATCTAACAATAATAATGAGTATAAAAATAGTAATATTTTGTATTAAATTGATATAATATTGCAAAATGTAATTGATGGGCATTTGCAGATCGGATATGTAGTAAAATCAAACAAAAAAACTGTTTTGATAATACTTCTGCCTGAATTGGCCAAAGAGTATGTAATAATAATAATAATAATAATAATAATAATAATATAAACAATAAACATAAAAACAAATTAACAAAACAACAATAATATAAAATATACATATATTTCACGAGTTTACACAAGATGCATTGACATGTATACTGCAGAGTGATTCAGGTTATTCCGTAAAAACTTCAAGAATGATTTCATGTCAGTTGAGCGAAATCGAAAACCTTCTTCGTGTCTTGTGAATAATGTGGGATTCTAAAGGGTAGGTACTGACTACCGAGTGTATCGAATGACAAATTGCCAACGAGTCTCGTGATGTATTTATTATTGTAATGATTTGAAAATCGAATTAACAATAGATATACGCACTGTAAGCACCCTGAAAAATCCAACATTTGCAACATTGCGCCCAAAAAAGATTTCGAATTCACTCGCTGACGTGACAATAATAATATCATACTCGAAACTTTTACGGATCCACATACAGTTGAAACACCCTGTATTTATATAGGTAACCTTAAGAGTCGGCTCGTAAACCAACCGATACATTTCGCATAAGGCCCGGCCGGATTTTATTACTACTTACATGGCATAAACAGGTACATGACATATATCGTTGGCATACGATAACAACGTTTTTAAATTACGCGGATGCACAGCGATACGTGTCGATCGTTCGACCGTCGCGGACACGGTTCGCGAATGACCATTACCGTGTTGTCATAGATGCATATTATATTAATATTATGTTATGATAACAAGAATAAGAGACGTGAAATCGTAATAGCTTACACAAGTATACCTAATATACGTAATATTATCTTATAGATTTGCGGGGACGGGCGCAGAAGGGGTGTACGGGAAACATTAGCTATATCGTAATGTCATCATGACGTGACGACGACATAACACCATCGTCATCATACGCGAGTACGTCATCTCGTATGATAACACATTAATAATTATGTGACGTGCGGCGAGTGCAGCGGGTGTTCACGGTCTTCACCGGCGTATCGTATAAACATTGAACGGGTACCATCACGAATACTCGCGGCGGCCGCAGTCTGGATTTCGACCGCGGTAAACGGTTTCGTCACGCGTAGGTAACTTGAGTGTGCGTTCCGGACGACCAGACCGCCGCGCACACGACGTCGTCTTGTGTATTAGAGTACGGTAATGGTACAGCCGCCCATTGGATTCGCTTTTTGGGATCACAGCGATTGAGTCCGTTAAGCCGGACGAGTCGACGAAGGGAAAGTTCCGAAAACAAAAATATACTACACGTGCAGTTGTTAAACGGAAAAAAAAATATTAAATTTGTATGTGTACCGATTAATATTTGTTATGATGTTCGATTCGAAATAATACCTTCGCCGTCGTTTATGAACATTTATGACGATAGAAATATGAAGTACATTTTTTTCAAAAATATCGTTACGCAATGACATCTCGTCGTGTAAAAAACATATTTCAAAACCGCAAACCATTTTGACGAGAGGCGCGAAAACAGCTGCTGTTTTATCGTTAAAATCGGAAAAACGGACTAAACGTTTCGGAAACTCGCACCTCACACGTCGAACCCGCGCGCGGTACGCTATTCGGTCCAACAGGCGGCCACCCTCTCGACACCGTCACGATAATATTATAGTACATAATAATAATAATAATAATAATCATCGTCATCATCATTATTATCATTATTATTATTATTATTATTACTTTGAGATCTGTCCGACGCCGTCTCGCCGCGGTCGTCGCGCGCTGGCTGGCCGTGGACGATGACGGCGGTCGCTTTTCGTATTGCGATTCGTAATATTACACACACATAGTATATATATATAGGAACAGGAACGGGTACGGGTCATTACGACGGCGGGTGGTGGCCGCCGATCGTCGAGTGGTGCGCGCCCAGGTGATGGAAGTACGCGGCGGCCGCGGCGGCCGAGTAGCTCTGCGTCTGGTAGTGGTGCGCGGCCGAGTAGGCGAGCGGGTGGAAGAACGGCGGGCCGCCGGTGGCCGACGATCCGGCGGGGCCGGGCGGCGGCACCGTCGGGCTGTTCACGTCCAGCCCGGGGTTCTGCTTCTTCCACTTGGTCCGCCTGTTCTGGAACCATATCTTCACCTGGGTCTCGGTGAGCGACAGCGACAGCGCCAGGTTGAGCCGCTCGCACACCGACAGGTACCGCGTCGTCTTGAACTTGTTCTCGAGCGCCACCAGCTGTTCGTACGTGAACGCCGTCCGGGCGCGCCGGGGCTTGCCGCTGCCTCCGTTTTTCGAGCTGCCGCCGCCGCCGCCGCCTCCTCCTCCTCCTCCTCCTCCGCCGCAGTGGTCGGACGAAGACTTGGACTTTTTCGCGCCTCCGCCGACGCCACCGCCGCCGCCGCCGCCGACGCCCGTCGACGAACTCCCGTCGCCGCTCACCTTGTCCCGGTCGTCGCTCATGTCGCTGCCGCACCCGTCGCCGCTCACGCTGATGTCCTCGTCGTCCTCGTCCATTATGTAGTTGCGCGAACACTCCTCGCCTGCGAACAACAAACAGTCGAACACGACGATTTATTATAAGAACGAATTTACGTTTGCGCACGTGTGTGCGTGTGATTATTCGTAATAAAAATAGATTCGCAAGTGTTGTGGTTACACGGTACGACCACAGGGGACGATGACGTGAGCAACTATATTATGTTTACGTATAATTTTTTGTTTTACAATATTATTTCGAACAGAGCATAATGTTTTCAATCCGTAATATTGCTGTTACGTACAACAAGTGAGTTTTGTAGACCGAACAAAGACGACAGCAGCGAGAATAAGGCCCACTGTACACGACTCCTCGCGATTATTTCATCGTGAAAGAACAGCGTCGCCGTTAAATTTGTAATTTACCCTCCCGGTTTCTGCGCACTTTTAATACAACACGCGTGGGTGTTCGCGAATACAATTTGCAAAAAGCAAAAATGACTAAAATTCGACGCCTGGCTGATCAGTAACCGGTGTATTCGTCACAGTATGTGTGCCCGTCATAATATGTACAAGTAAAAGAATATTTGAAAATAAACAATAAATGTTTTAAGCGATTATATTTCGTGATATTAAGGCATACACCTACAGTATTCTTTTCTTATTATTGTAGTTATTATGCAACAATAGTAATAACAGTGAGTCGCTATAGTTTAATAGTATGATTAAAACGTGTTGGCGTTCTTATGAAAAAAAAAAAAAAAAATACATAATATAGTAGTATAAACGTACATCGATAGACTTTTAACGATTCCTAATGTCGCTGGCATGCGAAAAAACACGATTTTTGGTATCATTTTGTCAATCTCGCGATAATCGACTAGGAGTGTATTATAAGACTTGAGCACGTTTACGACACGAATTTACACTTTTTTTTCGTCCCGGTGAGATAGTTTAAATGTTCAATAAGACGTATCACCAGTCTTTTGGTTTTGTTTTTTCGATACATCAGAATGACGGTGTTGTTGATAAAATACGTAAAAAACAGTCATGGTCTACATGGGCGGCACTGGCACCTGAACCAACAAAATATTCGAATCATCTAAAATCGTTTCAAGCGCGCAATTCAGCTTACAACTTAATATAATTGTGTAAATAATATAATCTGTACGCATATAACTTTAATAGTATCATAATAACATTATATATTGCATTGATCTTTCATTCTCGGGCTCAAATCATGTTTTCCTCAACAATAATATTCGAGTACAAGACAATTATTTTATATTTTCCGGTTTAGTTTTCCGATAATTTAATAAGAAAAGTGACAGTTACGATAAACTGATTAAAAATCCGAATAAAATGGTTTTTCGCGATTCGTATTCAATAACAATAACAATTATATATACCAGCAGTTCATTTATAGCTGTAGGTATTAGGTAATATTGTTTCCTATGTAGGTATACCGGCCAATTATGAACAGTAATTATTTTAAATCGATAAAAATAATAACAAAATGATGTTCAAATAACTATAATATTACTACGATAGCTGTGACATCGCCCCGGAAAACATGAACCGTTTTAAAATGTGCTGTTATACATATGGGAATAGTGAGTTTTAGCGTATTTCCATTCCACGGAAAAAACGGCATCGGTTTGCCTCATCACTCTGTGAATTAATTCCACTGACATTTTTAATGACCACCTGTGACGGATCGGATATTACAGGATTCGGTATATTTATTAAAACATGAATCAAACTATTTATTTTTTATTTTTCAAGTGTTCTAGAACCCGAAGAACGCGTGTAAAGACTCGGGGAGACAGGAACTGCTGCGGCGTCACCGATGACGTGCCATCAACCAGCAGGGTTATATCTATATAAGTGCAGTCATAGATACTGCTGAGCGGGCAAATACCGTACGGACGGGGATTTTATTTTTGCACTTACGATGTCGTTCGACACAAAACACCGCGTTTTCGTGGTCCGTGTACAAGTGTATCGTACACGTTATAAACATTTTATGCGCATCGAAACGGCGTGTTTGTACGAAGTCAGTCGCGTTTCCGGAGGGGTAACTTTTTGTTTTCAAAGAATACTATATTATTGTAACGTAGTTGCCACCATCGCGTACCAACGTTATAAGGGTTGTTTTTGAACGAATCTTAAAAGAGACGTCGAAACGTTGTTCTGTCGACTGCGGTGACTAATTTCTTGAGTTGTCTTTTATTTTTTACACACACACACAGATAAATATATAAATACCTCCGCGATTCGAAACGACCGATAAAGTTTACGCGTTTTCGGAGAAATTAGCTATATCGTGCGTGGCGTTTTTTTTTTTTTTTTAATGATTACCGAATAAGAGAATATATCTTGCAGTGTGAAACTGTGTTTTTCAGTTTCTCCGTCTGATTTTCTTTTATGCAGAAAGTCATAAAATATTCCATTAAAAATTCAAACGACTCAACTAGATTATTATTTGTATACTTACACAATCCAATTTCGTTTTCCCGGAAAACAAATGGCATTCGTTATTTGTACAAGTTAAAACGCAAACCGTACCTATCCATAGGGGAAGGTATAATAGGTAGGTACATAATAATATTTATTTTGAGAAATTAACTTTATTGTAGTGAATTGTGTTCGGTATTTTATTTACATTTTCAGCGGTAAAAAATACAAAACCGCAATAAGTGTCGCATTGCAAAAGCGAACGAATTATGACGATAGCGATTAAACGCCGTTCTCGCAAATGACGGCGTATTGTACTATTACACAATATAATATACACCGTGTAAATTAGTTAAACACAATACAATATCTCGTAATATGTGTGGTTCGTTTTTTATAAATTGTCTGACCGTCCGTAATGAATAATAGCTAGGCACATAACGCCGCGTGTCTGACTGTTGGATATTATAATTAATTAGTTCTCGTTCCGTCGATTTATTTATAACAAAACCAATCGTTTGTTTTCCATCGCGATCGTTCCAAATAATAGTTTGGTCCGCTGTATGTATATAAATATACTATGTACGTCGTGATATTGATTTGAATACGCCACAAAAATGTCTAATGAGATCGCGTTCGTATTAACACATTACAATGGACTGTCCCGAAAATAATGATGTGAGCTTGTGACGTAACGATGGACCAATAGTAATAATAATAGACCGTTGTTGTGATCGAATCGATGCAAACCGTTGCCGACCGAGTGCGTGATGTACGTCGGCTAAATTAATAATACAATATTGTTGGCTCACTGCAGGACGCGCGGGCACTAGAGATTACTTCGCGGCCAACGCGTAAAAACGGATCACAAATATTTATTGAAACGGTATAGGTACAAACATTTCAATAGGTACTATCAGACAATATTAAAATTGCGTGTGTCTTACAGGTCATGAACCCGTAAATACTTCGCGCGGTGTATTGTACACAGATGCGGTTTAACAACGACATGCAACTACATTGCACGCGCCGAACCCAAATAGAGTGACACGGAGAAGGACAGAAAAGGACTCTGCGGTGACGGTATAATTATATCCAATATTATATTATTATAATATTATAAATGACATAGCAGAGTTATCCTCCTTCCTTTTCATTACGCCCACTCACCGTAATGGTATTGCCTATATAAAATACAAACGATTATAATAATATATTATAATAATGACACGTCGCGGCGATACGGTCGGATGGAAACGGTCGCTAAGGTAACGTCGTCGTCTCACATAATAATGTATATAGTATATACCTCAGGGTAATCGTATATACAGGGTGATTCACCAAGCGTGTAGAGTGTTAACCCTCTTTTTTTTTTAATAATGCATTTTTTCAAACTCTGATTTTTATTATACTTAATAAGGATCATATTTTCATATTATTATACTTAGTTTTTTTTTTATTTTGGTAAAATATTTAAAAGTTTCTCGTGTTTTTTCGCTTCAAATGAGCAACCTTTTTTATTATAAATTGTTTAGCAGATAGTTATTTTGATTTTTTTTTTTTTGTATTTAAATCAAAATATAAAATAATTTTGATTTTAAACAAAATATAAAATTAATATAACACTCGTATTTAGAGTATATCTAAAGCTTATTACAGTTAATAATATTAATTAATTTAATACTGTCGTAGCCTCAATATCTTTCAAAACCTGTACTAACAGGGTCTTATATTATTTTAAGTACATAATTTACAAAATTCGCCAACTATTTATTTCATTTCAACTAAAACATTTCGATAGATACATCAAAATATTCAAAAACTCGTCTACTCAATGATTTACACGTGATCACAATGATCTACACGTGATTCTAATCATTTGAAAAAAAAAAGTTTTTATCATTTACTGTTACTTCATAAAATATGGTATAATCAATTCAAATATTTGATAATACGGTATTTAAATAGGTATACTTAGAAAAACCAAAAATCAAAGTTTGAATAAACTCGTTATTACAAAATTAAATCACCCTGTATGTACAAGCACTCGTAGTGTCAAAGAAGTGTACATGAATATTATGCGAGCGCTCGTGAAATAGTTAAGGGATGGTGCAGAAGGGTAGTTATTGTATATTAAGACGTATTTCCGTCGTCTGGCGTCGGGTCAACAGCGCGCTCGCACACGTCGAGATTGAATTTACTCGTATATAACAACACGGCCGTCTAGTTGGCGCTGCCAACACGTCGTATTTTATTATTATTATTATCATTATCATCATCATCACCGTCACGCATATAATACTGTATATTGCCGTAATATTATACGGTATTTTAATATATTATATTATATATATATATATATATGTGTGGACGGTATTTAGACTGCCGGTATATTTGATACTTGCTACAGCCTCGACAGGAATCTACTTTACTCGCCCAATAAGAAAATGCTGTAAAGGACCTTAACTCATCTCGCGAAGATATAATTTTACCGTCCGTCCGGTGACGGTGCGTTAGGGCGTATAGTGTAATGTATTTATATATTATTATATAAAATATTATACATTTATAGAAACCGGAAAGTGAACAACACCAGGCAAATTATAATATTATTTTGAATATTTTTGTTTATTACCTACTATTATTATTATTGTTATTGTTTATATTTTATACATACATCCGTACACACATACATACATACACACACACACACACATATATATATATATATATATACATAGGTAAACACAATTATTTACCGCTTATAATAGGGTCTGTCGCAGCCGCCACCGCCTCTACGGTAACCATGGTAACGTTATCGTTTGTTTACACAGTCTCTATTGTTTTCCGGAGGCTTCTGTCGCCCACCCCTTCATCGCCAGAACCACCCCCACCCCATTTTCGTGTAGATCTCCTGCCTTCTCACCCCACCGATCAGTCACTCCTGATTTGTCGGGAAACGACTCGCACGCCGTTCGAGCTACCGCCCTCGCCGAGTACTTTTCGAAAGCCTTCCGAACGGTGTAACGATAATAATAATAATAATAATAATAACAACAACAACAACGGCAACAACAACCGATTATTCCGAGCTTCACCAGCGTTTAAAAACGCGTTTGACCAAAGCTCGCAATATTTTCAGCCAGACAACGATGTCGTTCTATTTGTTACGGATCAATCGACGGTTCGTTAAAAACATTAAAAAAAATATATCTAACACCTGTTGTTTAAAAAATATTGCATATTTATTTATTCAACTTTTAAAACAATAGTTGCGTGCAATGTAAAACTCAACGAATTTCTAAGATTTTTGTGAGGTATGGCGTATCCTATATACAAAGTGTATTCTAAATATCTAGAAATCATTCAAATCATTCAAGAAGTTTATAAGATCCCACAGACGAAACTCTTTTTATCAAATGGTTTTTTTTTTTTTTGAGAGAGAGAGTAGTTGGCTTAGTAAACTATACGTCTATACTTAATATTCGTAGTTGTCATTCAATGCTCCTTGCTGTTGTAATCCGGTTTTCCCATCAGCACTCGTGACATAGATTTAATTGGTATAATATTATACTCTTATTTAAGACGTCGAATCCAAAAAACCAAGAAAATGTATAATCACGGAACTGCCTTTTGATAAACTTGGTAAAAACTAAAAGTTTTCGACTTTGGTATATATTTCGTTTATAAATTAAAAATTACGTTTGACATTTTGATGGTCAACGAGCCGATAAAAGTGTGTGGTTTTTATCTATCTTTTTTGGAGTCCAAATTTTCACAACCATTTACCATATACCCCTAAAAGTGCATGTAGTAATTTAATTGTGTTACCAATATAGGTGACTTTATGTCGCTAAACGGTCGTGAGCGTATCCCCGCAACATATTGTACACATTTAGTCAATATCCGTGCGTTTCTTACATCGATAAACGCCAATGAAAAATTAAATACCGTCGTGAATTTCAATTTCATTCTGTAGTGTGTTATCCGACTGGGTAAATAATATACGCTCAAACGCCGTTGGACTTTTCGATTTGCTGTGTTCCGGGAATCTAGAATATGATATTGTCGACGAATCCTGCAGCGAGTATAATGCAGAGACTGAAAAAAAAATACGTCTAGAAATGTGACGTAGGTGAATCGATCAATATTGTTCGGACCGCGCCCGTCAATATTTATTCAATCGATTCGTTACCTATTTATTATGTCAACTCGGGGGTCTTGTGTGGTGTGTATGTATGTTTTTTTTTATCCCCTTACATTGTTTTCGAGTAGTTGCGTTGACTGTTACATAATTTATAACGCGCACATATACAAAATACAAATATATATATATATATATATTATATAAGTATACAACAATGTAAATTAAGTTAACGACGACGTCTAATCTACATAATCGGCACACGGTTATCGCGTGGCGTTAGCGTTCCGCTTGCATATACATAATAATACGTTTTGCAAAGAGAATCTGCACGTGGCGCCGACGCGACTTATTTATAATATAATATAATATAATATAATCATTGAGGCGTGGGAGCTATAGGAGTTCTAGATTTATGTTCTCGATTTATAGCAGACAGAACTGTAAACGCATTATATACAATGAAGAATTAAAAAAAAAAACGAAAAAAAAATTATTGTGTATAATATTTTTGTATATTTTGTCAATTTTTGTCAAAATGTTTATTCATATTTAGTATTTTATAACTTTTAATAAAATGTCTTTGATTTTCCACTTTGGAGGTGATTTTTAGTAAAGATTTAGATATTTGGATCTATTTTTAAATTTTCCAGGACTTTTCTTAATATTCAGGAAAAATAAAAAAATAAATTAAGGAAAAACAGGAACTTCGTGCTAAACAAGTTTTTGACAAAATTATTTTTTTTTATATTGTTGTGATTAAAAAGCAAATGATCACACATAAAATGTTTACTCAAGTGTTTATATTATATAAATATATTATTTTCTATACTATTAATATTGTTTTAGTATTTTTTTACTATCTAAATAATATAACAAATGCATTTAGTTTGTAAAAAATGTAACCAACTTATCGTAATATTAAAAGTAAAACAGATGACTTTAATATCTATATCAAAAATGCATATTATGAAGTTAAGTTAGTGATAAAGTCCGTCTTGGCATAGAATTATTTTTATACACAATAATATTATACTTGTCTTATCATTGTAATTAAAGTAACATATTCATTACGGTAACCTACTTTACTTATAATTACAGCAGATCGGTATTTATTGCCGCTTTTTATTTGAGTTTCAAATAATTTGTTTTATATTATATTTAAGTTTTCCGTTTTATATATTTTATCTATGTTATCCTTTATAATTTTTCAATCCCTAAATTATAGAACCAACACTGCGAAAACGAATGCAATTTTGACTATCTGCTAGCGATAAAATCTGTCACACTTTAGTGTTAATAAATTATACTGTTATTTATAATTATAATCATGATGGTGGCACACCAAAATTCTAAAAACTAGTATTTATTTTTTATTCTTAAACATTTATAAAATTATTTTTATAAAAAATTATTGAGCATTGAATAACTTAGTGTTACGGATTTTCACGTATTTAATTAAAATATCATTGAGTTATTATGTTATAAGCGTAAAAAAAAACAATTTTTTTTCATATTGAAAACATATCATAATCATAGTATTATTAATTTGTTTGATATTTTATCATTTATATTGTATAAGCTAGAGGTATAAAAATCAGACATCTGAGGGACCATGTGGAAAATTCAATAAGGCCCTGCAGTATTTTTTTTTTTGAAATATAATATTTATTATCTATCGCTATAAAATGTGTAGGTATTATAATAATATAAATATATCGTTTAGATATTATTGCGAAACTAGTGTAGAAAAATCAAATAAAATTAGCGAATAAATTATTATGATTTACCTTCGGTTAGAGAAACATATTCATAACTACACACGATCGCCTCTTGACAAAATTGTTTCAACAGAATGCCAAAAACGTGTAGATAGTAATATAAGTATCAAACGCTCCACGCAGCGGACCGGAGAAGCGTTATTAAAACCGGACCATCGATCAAGCAACGTACCTACATTTTATATTATTGCTAATTTACTAAATCGTTCGAGCTAAGCGTTAAGCGTAAATACTATTTTATTAAACTGACCAAGCCGCGGTTAAACCAGCGTTCCTCGAATCAACGAGGATAAATAGCTCGGAAAATATGATATACAATAATTTGCTGTCGGTCGAAGGATATATTATAAGCATAGTCTATAAACGCGCGTGATGAAAAACTACTGCAAAAGTTAACTATTAACGAACACTTCGGCGTCCGTTATGACATTGTACTACTGTGGTCGTATACCGTTCCGTTTTCCCTGTACAATGTAACGGTATAACTGCAGTTGTACAATATATATATATAAACAGTGAAACTATATCATATCGTAATAATCGTATTTTAGTGTTTACCGCCGAGGAAACTTTCGGGCCGTCGTCTTCGTCGCCCGACAAATATTTCCACCCTTATACGTTATTATTATTATGCGTACTTTCTGTGTGCGATCCGCCTATCTGTATATACGTTATATTGTCCACCCTCGACCGCCTCTCATCCCTCCCACGTGCGAAAACCGTTGTGAAGTTGTTCTTTACGACGGCAATTATTATTATTATCATCGTCATTATTTCATTGTACACTCATATTAATGTTGCGATTAAAACATATATAATTTCGCGTTAAAACTTCGGTCGCAGTGGCTATCGATCGGTGTGTTACGTGTATATATATATATATATATATATATGTATAATGGTTTTAGAAATATTATTGTTTACGTTTTACCTCGTGTATACAATAATAATGTATTGTGTACAACGCGCAGCACACTGTTAACAACTTAAGCACTCGAGCCGTTTTCGTTCATATTATATTATCTGCACACAACTATTATATATACCCTGCGCTGGTATACAACTCGAACCGCTTCACGGAAACGAAATATTAATTATTCGAGTTGTTGAGAACGAAACGAAAAAACTAACAAGCGCATTATTGCATTACACGACAAACATACTAAAAACTATAATTTATAAAATAAATACGACAAACGAATAGTATAAGCATACCGATTAAATGGATATAAATTAGAATATACCTATCTAGTAGGATATTTTTTAAATTATTATTATTTTTTATCATCAATACATTTATACAAAACTTTGAAGTGCATGAAAATATTTATCACCCATTTTTTCGACGTTATTGTTTAAGTATTTGTTCCATAATGAACTAACGAAAAAAAAACACAAAATTAACGAGGTTTGTCTATTTATTCATGCGTATACTTGGATATTTAAAAAAATAAATACTAAAAATATAAATTTGATTAATATGATGTTAGCCTTTTAGAAAAACGCCGTAAACAGTAAACTGTAAATTCTGCAGTGTTATTGTGTGACGACATGACGTGTTGTAACAAACCGCGTAAAATATCCATAGCAGTCTTAACTACAACATCTACTGCTGCACCCTAATAAATAATATATTATAATATTAAGCATGGATTATACCCATACAAAATGCACGTATTAAACACGCTGTATATGTATGTACACAAAGCATATACTTTACAATATATTATTACATAGTGATTAAAACTGAGATATTGATAATGTCTTTTTTTCAACGTTTATATTTTTCCATTTTTTTTTTTTTATTTGTGTAATTATTTGTGTATTAAAATCCCTTTTCTAATTAAATGTGAGATACTATGACTTTTGACGACTCAAAGAATAAATATATCTAAACTATGATAGCATAGAATATTATAAAGTTATAACTAAATGCTTACAGTACAAATTTATATAAATGCACCACAGTGAGACGATTATGAACGATATAATATTGTAAAAATATTTTTATGTTATTAGCTGTAGGTACGTGTATTACACTGCACTCTCTTTCGTCACGAATTATAACTAATAATAATATAATGTTATACGACTGTGGTAAACTAAAATAACTAAACAGTGCATTTAATGTTTTTTAGCTTATTGATGTGCAGCCAATTTTACGTCCGGATAACTGCTGACGACAAATTAATGTGCTACGGTTGCTGCAGCATATACACGCACAAATTGCTCACGAACATTTTATTTTATTATTTTTCACGTCTGAGAAGGCGGAATCATGTTTTTAACTGTACGGAACTTTACGGAACGAAAGAAAAAAATAAATCGTTATGTTTTGTACACTTTGCAGATCACTGCAGATTATACGCTGGAACGTGAAGAAATCATCTTAGACCAGATAGGTTTCGGATATTAAGTCACACTTCAGAAAATCTCAATTGTCCGGAATCTGCAGCTTTTGAAGGTTTCTATACAAGTTATTTAGCCAATAGTTGTACGTTAATAATTACAAATCTATTTAAGAATAGTCGTTTTGAACGCTAATAAGTGTCTGCTTTGGTTTAAAATTTAGAATTCACATAATATACATTATAATATAATAATATCATGTGGAATGTCTCGACACGTTTGTCCAAGTTAAGAACTTACGTTTTTGTTTACATACTCATTATAGAATAATTGTTAAATCATCTTTGAAAATCATTTTAATTTGGTATGTACCTAAGTATAAAAATGTTAATCATATACACCAAGGTATTAACATTATTATGAAGATATAACAATCATATAAAAGTGGTATCGGAAACAATATTGATATGAAGAAATTAGTATCAGGTGGTGGGAGACAGTGGCGTTAAACTCCTCCCCTCCAAAATTTCACACGGCCATTAATTGTCTATAGGTAGTGAATTAAATTCAAACATTACTTCTGATTTTTTTGTGGTTATAACTGTTATTAATAACGAGGCCAAATTCGGTGAGACATACCCTGTATAATATTATATGTACATGTAGGACCGCCTACGTACCGTTCGCGCCGCCGCGATGATGAAGAGAGAAGCAGGACGACTGTTGGCAACGCAGAATGAGGGACAGGATTGGTGGTGCATGGCGGTGTGCGGTCTTTAAGTGCGCGGTGTAGGTGTGGGGGACGATTTTTATGGGACAATCGTATAACACGGTCCGGGGATCAGCGGGAGCTTAACTTTCAATTGTGCTTTGATAGCGCGCAAAGCTTATCTCGCAAACGAGCGAGCGCGCGCGCGTGTGCATTTTCCTCGCCCCCACTCGATATACACGCACACATGCACACAACGATTTCCGGCCCGGAACCAGAGGACAACAATTAATTTCATGCCCAGTAATTTGGATTGTATTGCACAACACGCCCCTCACGAGCGTGTAATAGTATATATATATATATATAAATACAATCCTTCCCCGCAAACCCCGATGACCACTGCGACCACACTATTTTTCTCTTTAACTGGACCGGAAGTCCGTCCACCCCCAACACTTTTTCATATACATACATATATGTATATACAGGGTGCCCTGATCTATATACATATATATATATACGATATAATATATTAAAATAATATATAGAGTATAAACTACTATAAACACTATTACTTTTATCGTAAAGTTAATTTTAATGTTTTTCAAAAAATTTTGCTTTTTTATAATTTTAAATAGTGTAAGAATATTTTGAATCAAAACCTTTGATATGAGAAGGTAATTTTTGATAAAACAAGTATTTTCCTTTAAAAATAAACCCCTGTATATAAAATATGGGGATGAGTAAATAAGTTCAATCGCCAGGAAATTTAATGGGATTTGCAGATTGGCGGCAATTCACATTTTTTTACACTGTACATATACCATTGTAGATATACAGAGTGTCTCACTCACATCAATTGTTTTGGAAATAGAATTTCGAAAATGTTTATAGATTTTACACTTGCAGGGTACCATTAAAATTTGGATAGTAAAAAAATAAATAAAAACTATATGTTTTGTGTTTGTGCTCAAAATCTGAGATCATATGACCAATTTAAAAGAATTCTTCAAAACGTTTAATTGCTGATACTTAATTAGAGGTTTATTCATTCGACCATAGGTGTTATTAAGGTCTAAAAATTTGTTCGACCGATAGATAGTGGGTAAGTACAGAGCCCGCGACGGTTAATAATCTAATTATCGACACTAATAAAAATCAAACATATTAATAAACCTACGTATAAACTATATTACTATAATGATAATTAGTGATTACAATACGTATAGCACTATTATACTGGTTGATTCATCGAGAGTGTTCACCCCAATTTTTTCATTTAATAATGCAGTTATTCAATATTTGATTTTTAAATTTTTTAAATGAACTTAAAAAAAGTATTTAATTTTAAAAATAAAAATTTTTATCGTCATACTCACAGTTTTTACATTGTAAAATATTTCAATAATTTGAAAATCTAGGTTAACTTTATTTAGTACTTTACTTAAGATTTCGAAAATTTTCAAAAGGAAAATACGAGAGTGGCCATGCTTTAGGGAATCACTCTGTATATTATAATAATATTAGATATTACTATAATAATAATTATTATGGTACATTTGTATTTGTATTATGAAAATGACGATAAACGCTCGTGTCTTGCAGTTACCAAAAATATCGCGGTTGGTATTTAACGATCTGTCAGCAGCGATATTCCGACTATAATATAATAGTTTTTAATATTATTATTATTGTTACATCATAATAGAGAACCGCGAGTGAAACGTTTTGATCGTAAAATTTATGCTAAACCGAACGAGGGCAAAACGTTCCGCGCGCCGGAATTTCAACTAAAACCACGGCGGGTTTTAATCTAATCATCGTACGCATGATATAATAACAATAATAATAATCATAACTTTAATGCGTGGGCGTATTGTATATAATTAATGTTAGTATTATCATTATTATCATATTATAGATTATACATTTATATAACAGCTCATAATAGTATACGTAATAATATAACTCGGTATACAATCTAACCATAACAACAAATTTAATTATTTTCTTTGGTATTTATTTATTGTCTATAATAAGATAACGAATCCCAGTAGTAGTGTAAGTCTGTGTGTGTGCGTAAGTAGGTACATAAGTAATTAGTTCTCCACTTGCGATAAAATATTGAAAATATATCGAAGTTTTTGAAATGACAAACTCGTTTTCCTCGTAAACGATTCGCTAAAGATATACGGAGAAAAAAATTATTCCAGGAGATACTGCAAATTATATGCCTTTTGATTTTTTATGATTTGAACCTTGAAATAATTAAGATCGTGAACTGGGTCGCGAATCGAAATAGATTGAAAGACTTTAGACCATCAATAATAAAAATATAATATATCTAAATTTAAAATATTTAGTGTTGTGTAGACGAACGTTAATATTGTTAATAATTTTATAATATTTTAAATTATAATAAATAAAAATGAATTAGTATATCTTAAATCGGATGAAATTATATTTGAGCATTTTCGTCGATGACGAATAGACACGTCGACGGCTGTGGCGGCGACCGATGGTACAGCGGCGACGGACGTATATTTATAGTCACGACGAGTATATTACGTTTAAAGTGATTTTATTTTCGACTACCAAGGTGAAAATAATGCACTGTTTTTTCTTTTTCTTTTATTTTATGTTGGCTTAACTATGCTAACCGCTACTGTCCGATCCAATAACCACCTTCAAGTCCAAAAATTAAATATTTTCATTCACAGGGTTTTGAAATCATGATAATGGATCAATACGTTACGTAATTAATTGTGAATAATCCACATTATCCAATTTTAAGGTGGGTGGTGTGAAAATATTAAATGTGATTCGAGGAAAATATAGTTCAAGCCGCCACTGAGTACGTTATGTAATAATTATTAAGCGTTTTCTCATCCACTCGTCGTAATTTCAATAATAATTCATCAAGACGAATAGCAGATAAAAGCCAGGAGACAATAGCTAGAATTTGTATGTTATAAAATATCTAATTTAATCAAAGTTTAAAATTTAAACGCTTATGTCAGAAAATGTATAATTTATTTTCGTTTAATGCAATTCCATTGAGAACCATTTACGAGAAAAAATGTATAACATTTACCATAATAGAGTATAATTATTAATATTGAACATAAAGTTTTAAATTAATTTTTAACAACAAAACGGTTTGCAAATATTCGTTATTTTACCAAATGTTCGAGGGATATTACCCCCTCCCCTCACCGCCATCTCAAACAGTACAAAACCGCTGAAATTATTTTCATATTTTATCACTACAATTGTTATCATAAATGAAATTTTAATATTCTGTTGAATTTAAAAGTTCAAATTCCAATAGGGGAAAAGGGAATAATTAAAAACACAAATGATGAATGAATAATCATACGAATATTGAGACCAACCATAGAAGGACTCACTACACACAAATACACACGTCCTTAAATGCTTTATTCGGTTATTTTTTTATGCGCTCTCCGACCACACAATATAATTATATATATTATAAACACGCCGGGGAGCGTGCGACCTCACCGCGCAATGTACAGATGTTTTAAAACGTTTATATTTATTTTTTTTTAGTTCTCAGTTGTTGTGCGTACTATACGGTATAATATTATGGACCGAAACGCTCCGCGTGTATTATAATAACGTGATATATATAAATATATAGGTATCGCATTATTTTAACTATTATTATTATTCGCTCAATGAAATACGACGATGTTTTAATTAAACAATTTTATTTTTAAACACTCCCGAATATAATATAAAGGCCAAAAGTTTGATATTATATTATGATGTTTTTATCGTTCGATCGAGTTTAATTGGCTACCGTACACCTTTGCGCGCCATCATGCAAAGTGTCGCGTGTATAATATTATAGTTCGCCGCCAGTGTTTTTTTTAATATATATATATATATATATACACACATTATAGGTATACGCGGTACGAACGTTAAAAGACATTCCGGTGGCATTAATTACGTCCAACGCTGTCATTTCGGTTTACAAATATCCGTCTCGACGTGTTCATTAAAAACGTTGTTGAACAAATACAAGAACTGTGTATTATCATGATGATATTAAACAGAGCTCAGGCGGTTTCATTCATCGACATCAACGACGGCTACTCTGTATTATTTCGCTTTCCCGTTTCACATCTCTTCTGTTAAGTTTATTATAATATACGAATCGTCATATGTTATTATAAAGCGTCAAAAAAAGAAAAAAAAGAACATATTCCTCTTTTAGAACTTTATTTCTATATTATAATATATATATGTTTTTATATTGTACACGGGTTATGCGATATCACAAACAGTTATTAAGTTATTATGTTTAGTATATATATATATTATTGTTATCAGCACTATTTATTAGTCTACCGTTTTAAGTTTATTCTTTTTATCAAATCCTTTTTACACTGCCTGTAATTTATATGCGGCCTAATGAGTATTATTTTATTCCATATACATATATTTTTTTTAAAAACGGAATTCAAGTTTTTGTTTGAACATTGTGTACAGTCAGACTATTACGATAGATTTATAATTACATAGGTATATTATATATTTTAAACGTTTGAAGTTGGTTGACTATGTTTATCTCGTGATGGCCACGACCCCGTACAAGATTATGTATGGATCGATGGATGAACAACTTAGTCAAACTGCAAGTATTAACAAAGGAACCTTCTAACTATATAGGAGGGATGTCACGGAAACTGTTTGGACACAATCTGACCAACAATCGAAAAAATGGTCTTGGAAGTAGGAACGTTTAACCGGGAGAGCGCAGGATTATTATTAATGCCATAGTTTATATGTTATATTATCGCAGGAAATTCGATAAGAACTCTAAAGGCGTCGCATAAAGTTTTACGGAGCGGAACCCATCTCGGAGAAAGGTCGTTTCAATGGCCGGCGTGTACGCGACAATGGAAAGACAAGGATCGAACATTACTGCACACTTTATACTCTTTTAAACACAGTGGACGTGGACGAGATCGTTTAATAGCCTATATCGTCATTTAACATAATAATCTCGAATCCGCCTATCACAATAATATTCGCGACGATACACGTTTATAATAATATTTAGCTATGGATATCGAGTCCTTCGATCAAACTCGTCGCACAAGAATTTTTAGCTATGGATGAACGAAAGAAATTTAAAACTGTCTATTTTAGTAAGTATATAAAACTCAAAAGAATTTTTTTGTGAGAGACGTCAAAGACAACCTTTTTCCATCATTATTCCTATCCATCTCCTATATACGCGCACACACACGGACAGACGGATATACTTGTGTAATCTTTACTTGTGTTATTATTACGTGTGAGCGCGTTCAATGGCATTTATATTGTATACATATGTATATAATTGCAGTGTGTACTCAAACGAGACGCGTACGCTACACGGACGCATAATTAACTCGGATGTTGACGTAAACGTGTCGCTAGAGATCTTAAACTATGTGTAATTTGCGAGGACAGCGCTAGGTTCACTGACAGATTACTGGCCGACAGAAAATTTAAGCGGTCTAAGTGTATAGGCCAATAAAGCAGTAACATACGTATTTAAAATAAAATGTTATTAGATTTAAAAAAAAAAAAAAATATAGAAAATAACAAAACATCAAATAAATAAATGAATCTACATTTATATTATAAGAGCGAGTGTATTATGAACAACGGCTCATTTAAAACAACATTAAATATAGATCATAATATGAGTATAACCGTTATCTAAAATGTAAAATTAAATATTTGTGTTTTTGAATAGTGTATAATATATATAATTTTCTATAATAATTGGTGCTGACATATTATATAATGCATATTGTTCAATAATCGGTTGGAAATTAAAAGTGTATTTAAAAGTTCATATAGATGCTGTAGAGAACGGTCAAAACTGTGTGCAATTAAGTGAAACTAAATGTGCCTTTAAGTTTACTTTTCTTATAGAGTTTATATAAGTAATAGCTATTATTACTTAATACCTAACCTATATTAGCTATTATAGTAATTGTAATAATTAATGATGTAACATTTATAACGTTAGTTGCCTCTCAATAAACAGGTTAATTTTAATTTAAAAAGTTATGTAATATATACTACATTTGTCATTAGATATTATGCACATGTCCCCAGCATTATATACTTTGCCAGTAAAAAATTTTATTTTTTTATTTACATTTTCAGAGGAAAAAGTGTCTTAAACATCAAGAAATAAATTCCTTCCTAATTAATGTATTTGAACGCTTTAATGGTTATTATATTTACATGGTCATAATATTATATCATATCATACAAATTAAATTCCAAATGTTATTATATTATATTAAGGTATGACTAGAGATAACACTGAATTTAATTTACTCTTTGATATGTGTTATGATTTTATGATTAAACACATTATTGTTTTGATGATATTTACATACCTATCTAAACCTATATAACATTCCATATATCATATTATTATATAGGTATCTAGTGTTTATTTATAGGTATATATATATACAAATAGTATATGTACCATTTCGAGCAGTAGATACATTAACGTAATTTCAAACACTAGTCAATAATGCTAATTAATATAATGCTTCAAGAGAAAATATATTGCAGATTAACGGTAAGTATTATAGTATTTTAATTATATTATACTGACAGGAGTATATATATTATAGCTATTGGTACATAATACGAGTATATTCGCGTACAGGTGTTTACTCGCAGAGAGGGGCTTTTACAAAAATATACTGTTAGCAAAAATCGTAGGTAGGTATAATAATAGGTATACATAAAATAATACAATGTGTATCTATTTTTATTCAAAGCATATTATATATTTATTTTATGATTAATAATAACTATATATTATACTGTTTATTAATAATGTATTTATAGTTGTGACGTTTTTTAAACGAACCAATTGTATTATAGGTGGACCCGATACGGCGGCGATCCGATTAAGTAATCTCGCGCGTTCTATAAAATATAATATTATATTTATCGCATATATGATACACATAGAATTATATGTATATATATGTGACGGCTAAAGCGAGGCGAGAAAATCCGAAATCGGTCGGTAAACGCGAACAATGCGTTGCGGGGCTAAATGATGGGATTTTAAATCATCTAAATCCTCCCTCTGACGTATTTTGTACGGTATGTGGAGGGCGACGTATATCTCCACGACAGGGAGGGCAAAACGTTAGCCGGCGTTTAAAATCCGTCGATATAAGATGGTAAAGATTTTAAACCACTGTTATCAAAACAGTGAGGTACTTAAGGGAATTTAAATGGAAAATTAAAAACGCATTACCGCGATAATTTTATTAATCCATTTACATATATTATATTGTCATACACATAACCAAAGAAAGACCATAATTGGAGCTATTTATTATGAATAAAAAAAAAAAAACGATAGAAATGCGTTTTATTTTTCTTATATTTCAATTATTTTGTGTTTACGTTTTTAATATTTATATACACGACTGCTTCAATTATATACCTATAAATAATATTTTGCATAGTGTATTATTATATAACCATGTATACATAATAGTCGGTTTGATATTTTATACCGGTTGATTTTTGAATTAACGTTTAACACTTTACACTGCCAATTGTTCAACTTGTTTAACTTATATTTTTAATCCACATTATTTTTTTTTATAAAAATGTAAACATATGAAAATATATATTATCAAACATTGTAGTAACAGTTTTATACATTATAATGAAAATTTTAAATTTTGATAGTAAGGTATATATTATATTAAGATAAGTAAAACTTGTGTTTCATCTGGTCTTTTATTTTTCAAAATTGTTATCGTTACTTAAGTATTTAAAATTTTGTGAAAATACAACAATTTACCCGATAAACTGTCCGATAACAAGCAATGAGTAATCACCATTTAATGACTAACCGGCTGTACGTTTATATAGCTTTTGAAAACTTTAAGTACAAAATTGTTTACATAGAATTAATTTTATGGACGTTGCACGTGACGTATATATTATATATGTATTTTGGTATACATTTTATAGACTTATATATATATTACACTATAATATTATACATCTATTTGGGTTTCAGGTGTATATAATATAAGTATATATATTTTTTAACGAAATCGCGTATCCGGTCAGACGGCTGTCGTAGTCAGATGGGGGAAAAAGCAATTCTGAAAATTACCCTACTTGACCGGAGTGCGGAATACAATCGTTTTTTCGGTTCAACTATTTCAATTAATTTTACTGGCGGATCAGATTAAAAAGTTTTTTTACGCCTGGCTCAGATAAAGAAACCGTGGATTCTCCCCGTACACCCTCTGTTTATTTAAATAGATATTATAGGCGATGAGTAATATTTCACTCAGCCAAAAGTATTTAACTTCTGAGTTTTAAATTAAAGAAGTTTTGTATAAGTTTTCAACCACTTCGTTCGACACATGTCAAGTGTTTATTACAGCGTGGCAAAAGAAACCTGTTTAATATTTGAAAGAACTTCAATTCTACGAACATAACACTATCAATATTGTTATTGTATATAAATATTTAGATTTTATTTAGTATGAATACACTTGTATTGTCTTAATATATTGTTTCCTGTAAGTCGTATTACAATGTATTATTTTATAGAAATGTTGTTTAAAATTTCTCAAAAACAGCGTTTATTGACGAATTTTAGTCTGACATTACATAGTTATTATATCTTCAATTAATTTGTCCAAATAAATATAAAAAGTATACCTAAAACTATGATAAAATAAAAAAGATATATTTATGTTACTTATTAAATTCTGAGTTATATTTTCGGTAGGAAGCGCTGTTGTTATTAATAATTTGTTCCGCAATATATTCATTATTCGATTACCGTAATATAATTTATCTATTATATAATTTGTTTTTGGAATTATTCACGCCATGCCATAATCATGGGCTTAATGAGTCACAATATCTATTAACATCTCTGAGATTTAATTAATTAACACACATATGACATAGTAATGTCTTACAGATAATTTAAATAATTATTTACAACTATATAACGTTTCCGGCGCGCAAGCGTTTTTGCGAACACAGTAAATACCTTAATTATTTGTATACCTGCCCATCATATGTGCCTCTCAACTGACACAATATTTGTTTTTATTGAAAACTATAATATAACCACGTAGAGACAAAACAACAGTTCTGCAGTATTATCGAAATTATAATTCGTATATTATCTTATAATTTAAACAATTAAAATATAAATAATCGTTTTAATAGTTATTAAATAATATTATATTATACGATTTAGATCACTTTATAAAAGTAAAAAAAAAAATTAACTCTTGGCCATAATTGGATTTAATGGTTGCTTAACTGTTTTTTTTTATTATTTTAAATACGCTATTGATTTTTGTTGCTATAGGTATTATGTACCTACTTTTTTAAATAACGACGTTAAAGATTCTATTTCAAACTCGAATAAAAGATTTGTATTAAAAGCTTTTGAAAAAAACGTTTGTAACAAACAACTGACGTTTTGTTTACGTTTATACAGGCTTTTTTTTTAACTTTCCACTACATTATTTTCAAGCCAACGGTTTACTGTGATGACAGGTGTATTATGCGCATTTTGTTTAAAAATATTGCACACGCAGGTAGATTTATTATAATATTCAAAATAAAAATTACACAAAAACAAAACTGCTCAAAATAATCACATTTTTTGTTTTTACCCCTTTTGTTTATTCTATTAGGTATATATATATAATTTATTTTTATTCCTTATTATTTATACACACTACGAATATTATGGTTTATATAGGTACTGTAATTAGGTACAGCCGTACAGGTAGGTACGAACAATAAGTAAATGGTGGGTGTATTATCAAATGGGGAAAATAAGTGGAATATTAAACTGCCATTCATCGATAAATTAATGAGCAATTGGAATTGTTATTTGTTAGTTAATTATATAAATTAAAAAAGTTGAATTATTATGAAATTACTATTTACTATGAAGTTAAACCCATGAAAACCGAATACGTATATAAAATTAAAAACAAAAACAAAAAAATAATATCATTTTTCAATAAAAATTTACATTAGTTTGTACAAAGTAACGGTACAAAAGTATCGATACGCATATTATGTATTAATAATTTAGTTAGAAATATAAAGTAATAGTAATTATACTTTTACTGTCAATAAAACGCATAATTATTGTGATTTTTATTTTAAAACTATAATTCATATATTAATGTGTTTAACCATTATCATTACTCTAGTTATTTTTAACATAAAAAACTATTATATTTATTAATAATAAATTAAAGTTGTACACCTATATAATATATATACCTATATTATTATTAGGTACATTTATTTGAATATACGAGTACAATCAGATTTTTGAGATATTATAATTATGCTAGTTGGAGATAGTTTATTTAGACATGAAAGACAGTATTTGAAAACATTTATAGGTATGTAGCATAATATTTAAATATTTAAAAAATGCCGCTTACTTTTTATAGTATATCGAATTTAAAAAGAAAAAGAAATAAACAAACATGTTGTTTTGTAATAATTCTAAAGACTATGTTGATAAATAACGTATATACTTTTATATTTGTAAAAAATTTGTTACTCGAGTTTTCCTAAATATTAGACATTTCGTAAATATATATCTACTGTTCACCACAGTTTCGCTTGTATAACAGTAATATTATGTTATGATGAGTGATGACGGGTAAAAGAAGCAAAGAAACAAATAAATGCCAATAATAACTATACTCAATTTTACGGGACTTCTGTAAGCACTTATTTATAATAAAAAACAAAAAACAAAAATATATTTATAGCCAAAATAATCTCTTTTTCAATTTTGAAAAATGCCGAAATACACGTTTTATTAATTATGTCAAAGAGCATAGATACTGCGGTTTCAAGTAAATTTAGCTATAAAAATATTATTTTTTCGCGCAAACTTTACCACTTTCTTCCACCCCCTTAGCGATTGATTTAAAAACTGTCATCAAAATCGGTTCTGTGATTTTACCTAGAAAACGTATAGGTGTATAGCAGACCGACATCGTCAGAGTTGCCTTTGCATAGTTTTCGCATTATTGCATTATATCGTATGACGAAGGATATTATATATTTACGTGTGTTATGTGTACGTATACGTGTAAGTCATAGTGAAACAACACTCACCAGTGCCGGAAGGGTCGGCGACGAAGTCGACTCGCGGCCTCCACCTGGGCAGAACGGCGGCGGGCGCCATCAGTTTCCTGGTGAACTTGTTCGGGTCTAGTATGTTCTCGACGGAAAACGCGAGCCGGCCTTTGCTGTTGCCACCGCCACCACCGCCACCGCCGCCACCGCTGCTCGTCTCGTAATCGTTGGCCGCGGCCGCTGTGTCCATCGGGACGGCGGGCGCGTTTCCGGCCTGCTGCAGACTGGCGGCGGCGTCGCTGCAGTGCAGCAGCCCGTGATGGCCGGCGCTGACTCGGCCGCCGTGCAACCGGTTGTTGGTCAGGTCCACCGGGTCTTCATCGTCCACGTTTAACTCGTCCACGTTCAGCTCGTCCACGTTCAGCTCGTCGTCCTCGTCGGACGTCAACCGGTCGTCCGCCGCGGCCACGGTCACCACGGTGGTGCACGTCGGCCCGGCCTGTACGGCGGCGGCTGCGGTACCGGTGCAACCGAACTGCGGCGTGACGGGCTGTAGTTGTGGTTCGTTGCGGCCGGTCGACGGCTGCAACGTCAGCACGTCCGGTTCACCGCCGCAGCTGTCGGACGCTGCGGCCTGTACGGCGGCTGGTTTCGAAAACGGACTTGCCGAATGGTGGCGTATGCCGTTGAGTCTCATCTCGTCTGCGTAACCGTTGTTGTTGTTGTTATTGGAGTTGTTGTTATTATTGTTGTTGTTGGAGTTGTTGTTGTTTTGGAGCAGACGTTGCATCATCATCATGGTCATCATTGCGGTTCGCTTATCACTGCTATTGCAAGCCGCCGAAATGCATCACTGCACGCGGAGCAGTAATGCAGCGGAAAGCACACAAAACACGCGCCGCCTGTATTATGACGTGATGTTTATTGTTTTATTTTTTCTATATATATATATATATATATTATATAATATTATTGGTGCGTGTGCCGCCGGGAAAGATTTTCCGAAAAAAAAAAAAACTCGATATGCCAACGCGGATAAACGGGAACACAGTACAGTGGCGAAACAAACGAAATTATATCTAACGTGACCACTATCGCGACGACGACGGCGGCGACGACGATCACCACAACGACGACGACGTTCGTGGTACGGTACGGATCAACACGTGAGTAGTAATAATTGCGTGTCGTGCGCACAGTCGATCCGTCGGCGGCTTTGGCGGCGGTTCCTTCGGGGTGGGGATGAGACGGCTATAGCGTGCCGGTGGCGGCGGCGGCGGCGGCGGCGACGGCACCGCGTTGGGCGTGCACCCGTCCGATTGGCGGCCGGACGATTTGTGGGCGCGGCCGGTAGTCGGCGATTTTTGTCCCCTCTCTCCCCGGCCGCGGATGAGTTTTTACGTTTTCGTTTCCACTCGACGTTCGGCGCCGCGCCTAACACTATTACGCCGCGGCCGGGCGTTGATCAACAATCGCGGCGTCCACTCCTCCCCCGCAACGCGAAAACCACCCCCGCCAGCCATCACACCCCACCCCATCACCGGCACGTCCGTCTCGCCGACCACACTTTACTCTTCTGCCGCGACGGGCGTATCTGCTGCCGCCGTCCGCTCGTTTAACCGCGCGCGAACACGGCCCTCGAGCCCGCCACTTCGTCCGCCGACGCCCCGGAAATTCGTGCACCGGATAAAGATAATTATTGAGCCCACCTTAATTTCACACGTTTACTAAAGCCCGGCACCATATTATTAGTAATAATAATATTATAATCATTAGCCAGGTGATTCCGACTATATAACCGTTAACCGACGCGATGCTGGCCAATAAATCACTATATATGCGACGGTGTTGCGGTGCATTGCGCTGTACATAATAAACCCGCAGGCTATAATACTATTGCAATGTTTTACGATGATGGTATGCGATATTAGAACTTATATAATGTATTGATATCGCGCAACAGCTCGGAATTTTCTATAATATGTATATTATACGCTCTAATGTATAAGGCATATATATATATATACATTATTATAGGGAAAAGGACTGCAGTATTAATTTAATATAGGAACAGCATGCGTATGTGTATATTGCATCCATGTGAATTTAAATTTAAATTGGAATTATCAACATTTTTAGTAGAATAATGTACAAAACATAATTTTTATACGTTTTTACTATTGAAAAATATTTAAAAGATTATAAACACTATTATTTATAACATAATAACATTCATAGTATATACATTATATATCATAATAAAATCATCGATTTTTTACAAGTAATTAAATTAAAAAAAACATACATATTGCTGTATTATATATAAGTAACTATAAAATAACTAAACCATATAGGTATACTATCTACAGTAGAGCAAGCATTTTGTTATAAGTTATTTTGTTCCTTATGAGTTTAAATCATTCTAGTCACAAAATAAAAACTAAATTAAGTCACAATTTTCACGTACCAATAATGCACCATATTTAATTATTTTTATAATAGCATTTTAGAATGTATTAGTAATATATCAAAGCAAAACCAACAATACAATTTTACTTAAAAAACAAAACATTTAATTTCGATAATCAATTTACAACAGATATTTTAGATAGTACCAATTTTATGATAAAAACATGCCATCATTTTCCTTGTATTTTCATAAAGTGAGACACTATAAATATTGTTTCTTACAGTATTATATTATACTTGATGTGTTTGGTTGAATAATTTGGTTTGGTTAAATAACCAATCTAGTTGGCTGACGATCTCTTAAACTCGTCGGCCCTAAATGTCTTATTACCTGCAGTGATATTTGGTATTGAGAGTTTGATGTTTTATTATCTCTAGTGGGTCAGCTAATTCATGGTCTCCCAACTTAAATTTCTACCAGCCGTTTCGACTTGGTTGGGACCATAGAAGAACACGGCGTTTTAATTCCCAGTTCAAATTTCAAAGTAACAAAGTCATATATACCTATAATTGCTATATTTGACATTACAACATCTTTTCAGCAGACTTGTGAAAACATACGTTCAGTCCGAGTTGACATTTATGATTAGAGAGAAAAAAATATATCGTGAAACCATATAATCTATGTATAAAAAAGATTTCCAAAATTTAAAAACTGAAATTTTTGTAACGGGAAACAGAAATATATTTTATAATATACCTATTTTCGGTAAACACTAAACAAACTTGGCGACTAAAGTTGATTTTGGTGGAAAATGGCGACGTCTGATAAATTGAAACATTTATGGGTTTTGATAATTATACTACCTATGGGCTATGGTTGCAGTATAAATCATCGTTAGCATTTATAGTTAATTATGATTGTACATACCTACTATATAATATAGACAGATTCCTGTAATTCTTATAAATATTTAATTTCCGTATTAGAAACGTCAATATACAACAATATTATACGGTAGCGGTAACTCGGTATTGTTAAGTGAAACTACTGTCTAAGTATCACGGTGTATAGGCGCTCGAGGGAATTATCTAAATTGTTAAAATATATACAACCACAGGAGAATCATTTATTTATTATTTTCAAAAGAGTCGATTAAAGTTTTGTAATAGCTATAGAGCTCAGTAAAACCTGAAATGACGCCACTGCTAGCTCTACTCAGCTATACATTAAATTATATTAGAAAATCGTACTACATATAAACGAGTCAATTTCGTTTACTGTTCTAATAGACAATAGATAGTTTTTTCAAACGCTAAGGAAATCGCTTATATTTTTTTTATTTTATTTTAAGCGTTTTTTGGACATATTGCGTGACGTAGACAAAGATAAAAAATTATCCAAAATATATTAACAACGTCATTATTGTTGATTATATATACCTATAGTATATAATATCATTTGATACATATAGTTTCGATTAAACACGGTTGTTGGTATAATTAGTATTAATATATTAATTGTTATTTCCATGTCTGTATATATAATACCCTCAGGTAATTGATTAATTATTTCATATAGTAATACTATATGGTATAGGTAATTTATTTTTACACATCAAGTATGTCGATTATACTAATAAATTATATTACACAAGGCAAATACAAAATCAGGAACTGTATTTATTATATTACATTCGTATAACCATTATAACCTGCAACGGATATACGCAACATAAACTTATATATAGAATAAATATGATATAGGTACTATAAATATTAAATACTAGTGTTTAAAAATTATTTTGCCTAGACAGATATACCTATATTATATATTATTGTTACTTTTTTTATAGGTACAATCCTAAATTGTATTGCTTTTCAGGTGTGTTCCTCTTCTTATGGCAGTCAAAGAAGTATGATATTATTAGTGTGACTGCAACACTGTTTAACATTATAAAACACATTCATCGCTCTGCTCAGAATCTATAGAACACCACGGAATTATAATATATTTATGTATTATTATCCAAATAAAATTCTTGGCGGCACCGAATGGTATTTTAAGGGGTAGTGTTCTGGTTCTAATTTTCCGTTACCGTTTGTTGTCCGTATAGTTAAGGGCCTGGCCAATAAAAAAACACAATTAATTACGGTATTTTATTACTAATACTATTTTCAAAAAGAAAATGCCTTATTTTATATCATCTAAATAATAAATAGTGAGTATAGTGGTGACTGTTGTTGAATGAAATATTTTTCAAATTTTATAATCGACGATAGTTTTACTATTATAATGGATTTTAATTTATTCGTCGTCACGTACGTATTTGTTTACCACAACAATAGTATACCTATATATATATTCGCAGTCGTATAAATTGTAGGGAAAAAATGCACAATCAACTTTTCATTTGCGATTAATGATTTTCTATTATACACATATTCTAAAATAAAATTACGGGCATATATAATCATCGATATGATCATACGTGTATTTGTTTAATATGATGATATATACACATGCATTATTACATAGGAACAATATTGTTTCATTATTTTTCCTTCTGGATATCAAACGTATCGAATGCAGTAAAACGTATAGGTACTATTCATTCCATGCCTCTAAATAATAATATATATGCACGATTAGGTTACGTTATTTATATATACGCACATGCACCCTTGTCCCGAAAAACCAACTGAATCGGACTGCAATATGTCTTCGCGTGCGTCCGATTTTAAACGCCGAAAAAATACAGCGACAGATGGTTAATTCCGAATACAATTAAAACGATTTCCTGCAAAGCTATCGTGATGCATACGTAACATATAATATCGACTTGAATAAAACATTTGATTCCGTATCATTAACGCTGTTCTCGTAGCTGATGATTATGATTTTGTGATTTTTTTTTCGTCCAACCCGACTACGATCCTTTTCGTATTAAATAATACGCGCGCATATACCGAGACCCTCCGCACTGCACGAATCGTATATATATATATACTGTAGTGTATATGTACACATGCACTTATATTTATTTATATATATACACACGAAGAGCGAAATAGAGGGAAATTAGATTTATTTTTAAGTCAACACAAGGGACCTGTATTGTTTGATAATGGTTCGCTAGGGGATACTCTTTTATAACCGCAGTAAAACACCCCAAAGTGTTGACATAATGCGCATGTGCTGGCCGGTAGCGGTGGAGTGGCGGGAACGATATGTGCGGATAGACGTCGCCGGTTGTCGGGCGGCGGGGTGGCGGGGCAGTTTCGCGTGCACTCGTCTCGGGGGTGGCGGCGGGGTGCAGTACGCATGATAGACCGCTTTTTAAAGTCATATAATGCGCGGATGCGAATGTTGTCGAACAAGTGTTCATATAAATCCCGCGGGATATAATGTACGCAATAATGATGGAGGGGAGTGAGAGGCGACTCGCGATAATATTGGAAAGAGAAAAAACAAAGCGAGATATAGATGACGGCGGCGACGGTGAGAGAGAGTACTACACGGGACCGTTGCGGCGCGGAGAGATGATTTAATGCGGACCGTGAAATTAACGTTCGTCCGCTGGGTCGGCGACGGCGATTACTATATATGATATTATAATATTGGTGACGATTCGATCGAAGTACATTTGCGCTACAGAACAATGAGCTGATGCGGTAATATATATATATAATATTATCATATCGTAATACACTGGCCGATAAGAATACTATATACCTCCTACTTCGGAAAAGGAGGAATTGCCGTTTCGAGCTGAGGATTGGCGGCGTATATATTATAAACGATAATAAGTCATTATGTTGGGAATAATGTGCTACGCATCATGAACGGGCCTGAATCGTTGCCGGTTGGTGTTGCTATCGATGATAATAGTGCCCATCGTATACAATAAAAACAAGAGAAACGTGGGAAAGACGAACACTCGATGGCCGCGATGTCGATTTAATCCTATATAAGTATACCTACGTATCGAGGACTTTTGAACCGATTTGCATCAGTCAAAGGTTTTTAATAATAAATTAGGCATCTAATATAATATAAGATTTACATGATATGTTATATTATAATATCAATATCTTTTTATACTGTACAGGTGCATTAAATGGTATGATGATGTTTACTCGATAAAAGGCGTCGATGCATATTTATTATATTTTATATTTCAGATTTCGGATAACTAAGCCATATTGCATCATCAGCACGTGAAGCATAACGGATATTAAGAAAAGTCAGATTGAAAACTCAATGGGATAACATACATTTTATAGTATAGGTTAAAATGTAAATACAACAAAACGTTACTGCAGGGATATTATGGTATGAAGTATGCACTTATTATAGTTATGCATTTCGACGAGTGAAATCTTATAAAATACTTTGTCCGTTCATCTCGTTTTCGATAATTTTATAAGATGAAATATACGTAGGAATTCAAGGCCCATAATATGGTATAAACTTCTGGATTGATAGATGTAGGTGCAATGAATCGATTCCATTCATAGTGTCGTTTAATACTATAATTCTGTATACCGTTTGTTTAGTCTAATATTTACTTTTGATCAATCTATATTGTCTAAATATTAAGACTATTTGTAATATACAATATTCTAAAATATCTACAAGTTTTAAAATGTAGATTGCTATGTATTTTTAATTATTTAATTATTCTATTTAATATACTTATAGTATCTTATTATTTTATGCTCGACACTTCTCGCATTTTTTATTAGAGTAATCGTAATGTATTTTTTATGGTAGTGGTTAAAAGTAAATTTTAAATAAAAATTTAACCTAAATTCACTTTAAACATAACTGTATCATTTTGGTAAACATTTATTATACCTAATACAGTTCTTTGGACAAAACTGCGTTTGGTCCTAACCATGTTGGTTAATACCTAGCTATTAAATGCAAAAATATAATAAAATAGTTTAATAAATTTGATAGGTTTATTATAAAGTTAAACGATGATTGAACACCTAAATGTAGTTTTTTTTTTAACATAATAATTAAAGGATCATTTGCCGAGATGTGCAATATAACTGCGCACAGGTATATAAAGTGAAATTTATCAACTAATTTTGGTACTTTTAACTTAGGTAGTTAGGTATTTAATGTTATATTGGATGTATCGTCTTGTGTGCATCAATTTTATATCACATAATTCTACCCACTAAAATCTTTTAAATACAACGTAATTAACTTTTAATTGATTTTAAATAATTCTAACTTACTACTCTCAATTTTTATCATGTAGTTACCATTGTCGAATTGTATTGCCATTAAAATTTATATAGTATTTATGACAATCCGGAAACTTCGAACCAATGATGTTTTAATGCAATTATTTAACTGCTGTCATTCTTTTACAGTTGGAAATCTGACAATTTTTTTGCTTCTGCAGACGATTCGTTCCGTGGGTTTTAGTTTACTTAATTTGCTTCAAAACATACAATCATTTATTGAGTTTGTGTAGCCATTGATTTCGTAAGGTTAATCGTAGAATTATAAATACACGAACCAGTATATAACGACTATATAACTCTAATTATTGTTAAAATATATACATGTTATGTCCATCTTAGTATAGCTATTATACTTAGTATTATTTGTATTATTTTTCAGTGAGTAAAGACGAATTATGTATAGGCATTTGCAGTCTCGTTATAGAATATGACACTACGCGTTCACAGTCGCTAATAATAATTATATCTAGTAGGATTAGCTGCACACTGACAACTAGTACTGCCCAATATTATATTATATTATGTTTTTATATCGACTCGGACAACAATCTGATTTCCAGATCGTCACACGTAAACCTCTTCCGGAGAGAACCGAAAACAATTATCGCCGATCATACGACGCGCAGAACAACGGAACAAGCGTGTCTCTAGCACACGGTTAGTTCTGATGGATAAGTGGGTACTCGTGGTGTACGAGTATATCGTAAATACAGTCGGCGGTGTGCGGCGAAAAACACGAATAATACACACACGGCGCGACGGCGGCCCCGCGGAGTGCGGAGGCGCGCGAACGGAATTTTAACCGACGATTTCGCGGTCGAAACTTAACACGCCGCATCGCGCGTTTTCGTCGTCGTTGTCGCGGCACTCATCGGGTCGTACATAATGGGCGAAAAGCAGTTAACGACAGCCGCGCTCGCGTATAACGAGGGCGTACACGTACTATACAGCCTCCACCGTTGTATTATTTATCGAAACCGGTGAGTTTAATATCTCTACCTCCATCGCCGCCGACTTCCACCCCTCGTGTGTGTGTAATATGTTTAGTCGTCGCCTCTCTTTCTCCGATCTGTATAATACATACGACAAACGCTCTGTCTACATAACCCTCTCGCTCTCTCACCTCCGTTTCCCTGTATATATAACGCCGCACCGCTCGCCGGTGGTCCCCCGACGCCAATCTCATTCATATTTTAAACGGCTTGTACAACCTTAACGGTTTTCTCGTTATCATCACGTTTTCTCGTTATATATATATATATATATACACGTACTCACACAATAACACGCGTATATCTCCGCCATCCGACCGCATTCTTCCGTGTACGCATACATACGTATACGTATATACGCGCGGTACTCAAGAGTTACACACACATACGTATTTCGTGTGTGTGCATTTGTGCGGGCGTGGCGGAGGGTGGCGGTAAGAGCCCGCGTAACAATGTGTCACAAAACGAGCGCGCGCCCCAACCGAAATAGGAATATGAATAATAAATTTCTTCCGCCGCCGCCGCCGCCGCCGCCTCTTGTATATTATGCTGCACACTGCAGCAGTGCTGTGCAAATGGATATTTAGAGCTATATATTTATATTCGTTTAGCGCGGCACAGTGCAGTTATATATACATTATATAATATATTACGGCCACCGCATAGGTATATACACTGCCGCTGCAGTCTCGCGCGTACGTGCATATACGATATTACTGTCCCTCACGAGAATACCGCGTGCGGCCGCTGCGCTGCGCGTTTATGTATGCCGTGTAAGGTGCACGGCTGCTGTCGGCCAGCGCGCAAACGTTCGCTATGTATATTGTGCGGATATCATCATCGCGACTTTTTCGTTTTCGCATTATTTACGAGCGCGTCACATTAAAATATTCATATAATTTTTTTTTCTCCGCATATCTCGTAGGTACGTCGTATTATCGCCGTCATTTGCCGAGGGTTGCCGAAAAACGACTTTGGCGCAGCATCGGTATCGCTGTAAGTATACGCGTATATACCGGCAATATGTTATGCACTAATGTCGAAATACACGTATATATTTATATATACATACATATATATCACGGAACAATAACAATATAACATCATATTATTATTATTTTGACGCGTTTATACTCGCGAGTCACACACACACACATGTATTGTATTATTATGTATTTACATCGCACTTCCGAAAATGTATTTCCTCCGCGATCTACGCCCCCCGTTTCGCGGACTGCGGTTGTTTATTTTTTCGGGCGGATGCAGAAACGGCGGCGATGTTTCGCGATATTATGTTGTGACGATGACAGTGCGGCAATGTACGATATTATAATATAATACAATGTAATATCCAATTATATATATATATATATATATATATATGTTTATCATCGTAATATTTGCAGGCCTGCAGACTTTTAAACTGTTTTTGATCCTCAGCGGTGTCATCGAAATATGCGGTTTTACAACGATATTGTGTTATCGTGTGTGTATTGCGCGTATTTCATCGTTTTTTTTTTTTTTACTAGAAATATCGCTTTGACCTTATTCGACATCGAGGATGGTCTCTGATAGTAAACTGTATCAATAACTAAGTAGGTACTTCGTCGGTTATAGCCGGTGTTCTGAGGGACGATAGAGTTCCCCTATATATAATCATGTGCCTATAATATGTGTATAAAAGCAATGAAAAATGTGACGAAACGCTATTTATGATTTTAATTCATATTTTTCGGGGAGTACATAAACACAGTCCTTGTAAATTTATTACCTGCTGCAACCGTACACCAGGACCAGGTTAATATACCTTGTTATTCAATTTTACCTATACGCGTCGTACATTATTAACTATATTATTGTATATAATATTAGTAAGAGTATCTATAGTGAAAAGCTGTAAATAGCCCCACATATTTGCTGCCATAGACTGATTATGTAATTATTCGTATGTGGTAGTGGTGAAATATGTGATCTACGACCTCATATTTAACTTATATTTATCTTAGGTGATGAGTGGTGGAACACGGATACTTGGCTCATAGTATACTTACTCGGCATATACCAGTCAACCATTCGAAGTTATTTTATAGACTCTGACCGCACTTAAACAACATGAGACTAAATTTAATATTAAAACAAAGTGTAGTATATTTCCAATATTTTAAAAAAACAGCTTCAAGAAAAATATTAACGAAGTCAATTAATTAATTAATTAAAGGTGACAATTTTTTTTAGAAGTCCGGTATTTTATTGCAAATAATGATAAAAGATATTGACGTACTATGATTGGGACTCATTAATAATAACAATCATGGGTGTCCAATGGGTGGTGTGGTGAGGGTAATTAACTTATAGTTTAATAATTATTACTATGATATTGTTACCAAATGACTTAGACATATTCAATAAATTGATTAATGATTTTAGGATAGAATGAATGATACGAACAAATGTGCAGTTTTTATTTACCAACACCAAACAATACATTTGATCATATTTTATTTATTTCCTATACTTATTAAAATTTATTTTAATTAATTGTAATATACCGATAGATACAAATATTAATTACATATATAAATAATATCATATTTACGTATTGAAATAACATTATACCATTATTTAGTTTAAATTTGAGATTTTTTTTGATTTTTCTTCTCCGTTAAAATTGTTACTGATGGACGCCAATGATAATGATATAATATTATACGAGGATATAAATGATTAATGATTTAATCTTCAAATGTAACTTACAAATGTAGCTATATATATATCTATAACATTGTAAACAGCAGTAACTCGTATACATTTCAAATATTATTTTTTCTTTATATTATATTAATTATTAATATATATATATATATATATATATATATACATAAAAGTGTCACTAATGAGTTTCTGTTTTCTTTAAACTTTCACTATTTTGCGTATAATTAATTGTGAATATAGCTTATTTAATAATTTATAGGTAGACATTCCTATATCACATTTACTTATTGTGCCCTAAAGGTATGGATTGTAAATCTCATTTAAAAAATTAAAAAAATTGTGTACATATATATATATATATATACATTGTATATTATATATTAATAGTATGTTTATTATATTGTTATAAAACATACTATACAAATGCACCTTGTAAACAAACCTAACAACTAGTGAAGTCAAAAAACTTATAAACAACGATAGTAAAAAAAAAAAAACTATTTGATAAAATATAATTAAAAAAAATTAAAAATTGAGTTAAAGGGCATTACATTTTATAAACGTAGTGTGGTATTGGTATAGATCTCATATACTTAATCGCTATCAATATAGGTACCATAATTGATTAAATTTAACTTTGACAGACTTAAATTATAATAAATGTATATAGAGTGTTGTGGTTATTATCAAATCGTCGAGTATATTATGCATGATTCGTAGTTGTATTGTATTATATATTATATAATATACGCACGTTTGAATAATATAATCGTAAATGATAACATTAATCGAATCGCGTAGTTGTAAATTGCACGCATAATATTATAATATAATAATACACGCCTACAGTTAACTCAATATTTAATCACTAAACTAAACCTGCAGACAATGTTGTGTGTTATTAATTATTATTATGTACACAATTCAAATTGTTTTTCATGTGTATAGTTTGACGTGCAGGTCGAGTAGGATTATACGATTATTGACTTTAATATAATATATTGTGAACATTGTATTTTGTGCACAATGCACACGCTATATGCACCCGTTATAAAAACGGGTGCAAAAACGTTATACAAACGTATATTATATTATAGTATGTACTTATACTCCCGTTAAATCGAACAGAACGACAAATGTTGTAAAAAAAAAAAAATAAAATAAAAAAAATCATTGTTTTTACCATATAAACTAATTATAGTTATTCATTAGAATAACTTATACCTTTACCGTCATAAAATTATTAATTATTTTATTTTAAATATATATACCTTACATACAACAATCTTGTAAGAATATTTGAAACTCGCAATATTTTATCTTCGAAGAATTGAATGATGATTCTTCCTCGTTATACAATTACCTGAATAAATCGGCAATATTATTATCTCTTTCGGCCTACGAGTGGCTATAAAATCCATTCACATTTCTATATTCTATTATTATAAAAGTTAATTTACAAAACATTCTGAATATCCAACTTCTTTCCTTGGAAAATTCATACGCGAAGTACGAGGTTGGTATTTTTTTATTTGTTCACATATGAAATTAAACAATTTTATCAAACAAATGTTAATACGATATGATTTTTATATACTTATTCTTACAATTATGTTAAAACGCTGCACAAACGCATATGATAATAATAATTTAACCAAAATACCTATATAATATTATGTTGTCGCGTATGACATTATAATTGCATAATATTGCCAGCGGGAGAAAAGCGTGATTCTCTTTTAAAATTTATCATCGGTTAAAGCGAAATCAGAAACATTCATAATTAAAAAAAATCACCAGCGAACTCGTGTTCATAAAAGATAATGGTCATTGCATAATGCATATAGTTGGAATGACAAATTATTTTAAACAAGTGAAGACCGTTTTGAAACTTTTGAAACTCGACGGAAAATATATAAGTGCATATAATATCCACAGTCAACACTTATAACGGCATTTCCGTAGTAATAATAAACAAACTTTTGAAAGTCTGGTACTTGTGTAATTGTGCTCGGAAAATTAAACTTTATACAGAGATTATGTATAGGACAACGTTTTCGTGCCGCTGACCACATTATAGCGCTGTCGCTGGCAGTTACGATACGTCTAGATAAGCAATTAAAATAAGTACCAACAATAAAATCAATACTATGTGTTCTATAAAATATTGAATTTCTATGATTTTTTACGGGTCTTTTATTTTTAATGAATTATAATTATATACAATACCTCTTATACTAGCTACTTGTTTTTCTATGTTTGAACATTTTATTATTTTCCATATTTCAACTAAGAATAGAATAATATTATCAATTTTTTCGTTACAATTTAATTCAAATTTTGATATCTTTGAATAAAAAAAAAAAAATTAAATAAAAGTTTTACCTTTATGCTCATGTACAATAGCTAATTATGATAACTTTAAAATGTACAAACTATTTTTAATTTTAATATGCTTATAATTTGTAATCAAATTAAAATATAAAAAAAGCTTACGAGATTTACTAAATAATATTTTAATTTTTTATGAGTGTAAACGTTGGGTCCCATTTCAGAAGTACCTACTCAGAAGAAGACTAGCTTCTGCTTCCAACTGTTACCCATTCCCACTGCTCGCCCAGTTCAAAATTCATATCCGTTCAACCAAAACGCAAGTTTGTACCAAACTACAGTGCTATTAACCGTGTCACTTGCTTTCGCCTTTCGCACGGAACGTTATTTGTCGTTGCCGCAAGTAATAAATCTTCACCACCCTACTATCGAAAAAAAAATTAACTTATATATGTATTAAGTATACGACAAAAAAAATGAACGCATACAAAAACCACACAAGGTTACGTCTAAACGCGTAAATTAGTTTTTAAATTGACATTAATAAATCGGTTCGTGCGTACGTGTGCGTGCGCGTGTATTATTAGTATAGGTCCACTGCCACCGTCGGTTGTCTGTCAGCGGTGCCTGTGTCGTCGTTCGACTAATTGGAATCAGAACATCGTATTATATTATTATTATTTTTACGAGCTGCCAAATATCCGCCAGCAGCACCAGTATACGCACACAAAGAAAATGACACGGCGAACATGATTTTGACATATTAATATATTATATTAAGAGTTCTCTTTTAGAGACGAAAAAGAAATTTTTCAAGACCACGGAAATAAAAAAAAAAGAACACCCAGCAAACGATAAATAATCCTTAATTGATCTTATTAAAAATAAAACGTTTTCGAAATGTTTCTTGAATGTTATTGCGCTTATAGTTACTTCATAGCTATAAAATTATTGTGTTGTTTACATATTTATAGTTTATTTTTTAAACGCGTATAATAAACCATTATTGATTTATAGTAGTTGTCGTATATTATAGTATAATATAAAAATAATATGATTTTATATGATTGTGGTATGTGATTATACTGAAGGTTTGAAATGCTGATGTTTGAATTAAACTATTTTTCAGGACAGTTTCTGTTTGTATACAATTGCATTTTTGAGTTTTATGGGTTTAAAATAAATGAAATATTTTTTATAAATTGCATAAACTTTATATTTGATGTATATACTTTTAGTAAATAATTGTATTATTTATATCATCTTAAGTTTAGAATTGTTAGTTATTTATAATAATAAAATGATTTTGAAATAAGTCATTAATGCACGTACGTATTTATTATAATAATCATTATGCAATATACATTCTTGATGAAATCCAAATGTTATATTTTATTGCAACATTTCTGAATGTACCTACTTCGTTAAATATTTTGTGTAAATTTATAGTAAAAAAACTAGTTTTATAAAAATGTTCACATATCATTTAATGTTTTAAAAATTATAAATAAGAACAACTTAATTTAATAAACAGTTACTAAGTCTAAACGTCTAAAACACATAATTATTTTTATAATTTAATTTCATATTACAACCATAATAATAATAATAATAATAATAAAATACATATTATTGAAAAATAATTAAAAAGAATAATCATTGTTTACTAACTATTATATTGGTGCATATTTTGTATATTTTTGACACATATACTTCTGATAAATAATGCATAAACATGCAGTAGTTATGATGTCAAATCTACCGACACAGTAATTTTTAATTTATACTTATTTAAAATATAATATATAGTAATGAAATATCATAATATTGTAATTGATTACTTTCTAAATTTAGTTTTTGATATAATATAGTAAAGAAAAACGTATTTCTTGTTTCGGTAACTTACACAAATTTCAAACAAATCACTTTTCTGAAAAAAAATAATACGCAGAATTCATAATTTTATGTTCGACTAGTTTTTTGTACGTTTGTTGTCATGTGTTTGACAAAATTATGCAATTTTTTGTACACCTCAACTAATAATGAGTTGTAAAATTATTTTGTAAATAAAGGACAACAATAAATAACCCGAAAGCATACAATTATATTTGCGTTATTTATATACCTAGTGATTAAATTATTTTAACGTGTTTAGAAAAAAACAAAATATACTATGAGCCATTTATAATACATTATTTTTATAAACTGTAAGTCACTTTATTTTACATAAAAAAATATAGTTATAATAGATTAAAAATAATAAATTATTTACCAATAAGATTTAAAAATAATAAATTCATTAAACCAACAATTATTATACATAACACAAACAAAATCATTAATATACTATATATATAGACTAATAAACTGCGTATGGTCAACTCCGTTATTCTTCAGTACATACTACATGTAAATTAAAAACTATAAAGTTAATAATCGTATTTAGTTGCATCAACGTCATTATATTTAAAAAAAAAAGACCATCTAATTGAAAATTATATTGCATGTAAAATAGCGTGTGATTTTCATTTGAAAAATAAAATTTGAATTTCTACTGGATACTTCTCGAATGAAAAAAATCTAATTATTTTAAAATAATATGTAATTAAAGTATAATTATAAATGTCGTAGATCAAAATTTTAATAAATGCATTTTTAAACAATAAATTTGAATTAAACATGATTGATGAATTCATCTTTTGTATATATATATATGTATTTAAAATATTAACTGTGCATAAAATCAATATATATATATATATTTAATCTTATAAAATTGACTATTGAGATTAACAAACCTTAAAAATTATTATTACTTTACCAAAAAATGTATCTAACTTAGTTATTAATATATAACATAATATTACATAATTATATTTCTAATCAACTAATGGCGCAGTTTAAAATGTATAATATTATAATATATACTATACAGGATGATTCGTTATTTATTTATTAGACAACAGTACAACTCTTATTATTTCAAAATCTATTAATGTTTGAAAATATTTTTGTTGTTTAATTTATAGTCGAAATAAAACAATATTTTTTTAAATTTTTTTCAAGGTTATAAGTATTATATTTTTACTTTTTTAATTGAACACAATACATATTTTAGATTTCATAGTAAAATATTTTTGATGTATTTTGATGTATACAAATCGGAATTCAGACGAGAAGTTTATGAGTTATAAGTATTCAAACTTTAAGCGAGCGTAGTAACACGGGGATACCAAAAAAATGTTTGTTTACTATTCCGCTCATCTAAACTTTAAATACTATAGTATTATTTATAAACATATAAACTACAAATCTGAATTTCGATTTATATACATTAAAATACTTCGAAAATATTCTGTTACAGAATAGAAAATTAAACACGTATGTTGTTATTTAAAAAAAGTAAAAAAACTTAAAATATATATAAAACATGTTGTTTTATTTCGACTGAAAAGTATAAACAAAAATATTTTCAAAAACGTTAATAGATTTTGAAATAACGAGGCTAGATAAAAGAATCATACGGCTATACGGTATATATTATTACGTAATATAACATTTTATTTAATATTAATTATCATTATATTATTAAATGATTCAACTTTCAGCGTCACGGTATATACCTATAATGTTATAGTGTTATTAAATTTTCCTCATCAAACAACTTGTGTGATTCCATATACATATATATATATATATATATATATACACAACTAGAATACAATAACAGTAATAACTAATAATAATTACATCATATCGTGTGATGATATTATACGATCCGCTGCACGCTGCACCATGATGGTCCGCAGGGTGTTAACATCAGTTTTATTTCCCCGCGGGACTATATTATTATGTTCGTGCACGGTACGCGTTTTGTATATAATACCATAATAATAATATGTATTTTCGGAAAATGATCGTTTTTCTAACCTTACCGCTATATATTATATTTACTCGCCTGATGCAACGACGCTATATAACATTATATATATATACACACGCGCGCAATATTATACATCATGTATTATACGCGCGGTATGCCCGCCATCGCGATGATGATGATGACGACGACGATGATGACGATGACGACGATGCCGAGCCCATAAATATGGCATGAAAAATATATAATATACTTACATCGCGCGGGAACGGGCGCGTAAACGTGATTACGGTGAGAATTGCACTTGTTTAAAAACTAATGTCCCCCGGGGTGCGATAAACCGCGCGGGTCGAATGAAAAAAAAAACCCGACTCGGATGTATTATGCATGATGGACCGCCGCCGCGCGCGACGATATATTATTATACGCGTATATAAAGCAGTCCGCTGAGCTTATATTATATTTACATAATAATAAAAATAATAAAAATAACAGAAATATTATCATAGAAGTATGAATAACTACACTAAGCATCTATATATAATTATTATTATTTATTTACAAAATATTACATAATATATATCATAATACATTATATAATGGGCCATACTGAGCGAGTTCGTATGGTAATATAATATACGTTATTGCATCGCGATGTGTGCACTTATATCAACAACAACAATAATGATAATATATAGCATAATACGATATTCAGTAAACGGCGTGCAGAAACTGAAGCTGGACCGGTTGCGATTAAAATTATTTGATTCAAAAAGTTACGATATTAAAAATTTATGTTCGATATTTTTTTTCACGCTAATATAAGATTTATTTAGCGGTCTTAATAACTAAATAATTTTATTGTTATAGATACAATTGTAAATACGTAAAAAAAATACCAAGCCTCTATATGTATATTACGTATGTATTCGTAATACGTGGTCACCATATTAGGTATTACTGACGATGTTCATACGCTAATACAGTTGAACAGATGAATCGCGAGTCCTAATAAAACCTTTTACACTTAATTGATTTCTTCGTTGTTTGTGGTGCACATTAATAATTGAGCCACGTGTAATTCAAAATATATTATACAAATTGAGCCAATTTGAATTCCGTCACCATAAAAAAAACTTTCTCCTTCCTATTTTTACAGACTTATAAGAGCATAATACTGTTTTAAACCCCACGAGTATAGTTCAAGTTGTTTTTTCTAATGTTAATTTAAAAATATTTGATTAATATTATAAGTAATACATTATTATAGTATATATTTCAGTTGTTTTAACTAGTTTATATTTATATTATACTTTTCTAAAGCGCGGACTCTATTAGCATGTTTTTTATTTTAACTAATCGTGGATTCTATTACTATATTTTTATTTATATATCTAAATTCAATTAGTATATTATTTTTTTCCTCATCCAGAGAAATGAGACTCTGCAGTAAGTAAATACACCAACTATAATTTTATATTTATTTCATCCTCCTCACGACTAACTCATCATACAGTTAACACTCCTCGTGGCGATGCGGCTTGTCTGTATCTCTGTTTCTATTTTCTTTTAATATTTCTCTCCTAAAAAAAAAAAAAAACAATCCCATTAGTATATAAATATTGTATTTGTTTATTTTGTGTTCTATATTCTTGTTGTATATACCCACGTAATTAATTATCTAGCCCATTTTGCAATAATAATATTTGAATTGAATTAAATAAATGCTTAATATAATAGTTGTTTTTATCAACAATAAAATGACACCGTCCAGACGTGTATTAAACACATATCGTCACAGCCGTAGAAATTGGGATTTATATTACACAGGAATTTTACATATGGTTATAGGTAGATTTAGTACACACCTATACACATCTACGTCTATCCCACATATCTATGATTGTATAATAACGTACGACCGACGTTAGTGCTTAAACGCCGGCCGGCACGATTCCAATTTTTTACATACTCGCGGTGCGAATCCAGCTCAATGTCCATGTGTGGCCCGTGTAGGTCCAGCTGCGAAACCCATGACAAATTGCAGCTCATCGCGCCATACCTCCATGTCGTATTATTATTATAGCGTTGTCGCACATCGTCGCTGGCACGAGTTGTACTTAACCACCTCCGAATAATAATCAACGCGTAAACGACGCTATTATAATGTATAATGTGTGCACCACGCATTTTAAAATTGCACTACGCCCGCAATAAAATGCCTAAATTCACTGTGCATGAATACTATATAGTATTATTCACTGCACATATTGCATACTTACACTAATTTACTTTCAAGGTAGATATAGGTTTAATGACGGACACGGCTGATATTGAATTAATTTCTGAGTTTCTACACCCCAGTGGCCATATTGGTTCACGTTTAAAAATGGTCTATCTTCAAAAATATAGATTTCAGTTTCTGTATCTAAATAATATAAATAAATAAACAGTTCAGATTTTAAATTTCGAGCAATTTTGTCAGTATAAAATCACACTTGAAATACTATACGACTGACTATGCATTAATGTGACACTTATGCGATTTAAATATATGAAAAAAGCTTCAAGTTATTATCTTAACAATCTTAAACTCTATACACAGTTTATTAATTATTATTATTTAAGTTGACGGACATAAGATTGTAAAAATTGAAAGTTAAATTTGCATACTTGGCTATCTTGCTTGAATGTAACAATTAATTCGACGTACATAAGTTGGATAGATTATAAATGTAAACAGAAACCAATGTATCTCACCTTAATAAGATTCCTCTTCTCAAACGGAAGCCAATTTTCCTAAACGGAAACCAACTCCGCTACAGCAAGCCATACAGTTGATATTTGGTTAGGTACTTGTACATATCGTCGGACGCCAAACACACTCTCAGTTTGGGAAAACAATTATATACTGTCTAACAAGTACGCATTATTAAAAATTAATATATATATTTGGTTAACTTTTGGTTAACCTACATAATCAGTATATTATTAAAATATTTACAATAATGCAGGGCTTAAATAATTATAAAAATATATAATCATTTTGAAGACCAGCAAAGACTATCATTTAAAATACATATTATTACATCTAATAAAAGCGGACAATTTGACTATGGTTTGAAAAAAAAAATTCTGCATTTTTGGTGGTTACTTTTATAAAAAAAACATCTAAGATGTGACGGGGTCGAATGCGGAATCAAAGAAATACAACTCGAAAATGAGAGAGAAACTGCGATGGTGAGAGAGAGCGAGAGTGGTTGGGCGAGTGTTGAGCGAGACGATGGAGATGGCGGGAATGCGATATGTGATGTAGGCATGGCAGGGGTAGCGGTGGAGAAATGTAAAGCTCTACGCGAATCAGTGCCGGGAAATGTTTTACGGGATGGCAGATAGTGATAAAAAATGCAAAGGTCCCCGCGGGTTCGGTTACCACCACCGGCTGCAACGGCAATTTTTATTATATTATATTACATAATCTCTCCGGCATTCGCATATTTACCACGCCGCGGCCAGTTCCTCGTCATCGTCGTCATTTTAGCGCAACGATAAACACTCACTTTATATTATATATAAATTATATAAACATAATGTACGTGCGTAACCGACGACGACGGTTTTTTCGTGCATTTTTTTTTTTTACGCGCGCTCCTTTCCCTCAGCGGCCGTTGTCTTTGTTTCACATTGTCCCCGCCGCGTGCATATAATATTACTAGTATGTTATTTTATCACAGAATCCCGAGTGCTGTGCAGTGATTCATTATACGCGAATTCGGTTCATTGCGGTTCAAGTGGCAACCCGAGTAGTTTCATTACAACGCGCGCGGCTTTTCTAATCAAACGTCCTGCGTGGTAATATACACGCTATATTATAAAGCTGTGAATCCGCGATGTACCGCATCATTGGTCTCACACGATTTTTCGATCATAAAACCCGAACTCGTTTCTTAACTATAATACACGCGTGTAATATATAATACTATTGTCGTATAACACTCGCGTTTTTAATAGAATCCTATTCTCTCCTCGTATTCGTGGTAGAATTAATGTAATTTGTATAAATACGTATATAAATCCGTTTCGTGTAGTTCTGTATATTAATCATCCAAAATAATTTCAATTTGCTATGCTTTCTTGTATTATACCTACATAAGTGTTTAATTTTTTTTTAAATATAGGTGCAATATCAATTGCCAGTTAAATTTTATATATATATAGACACTTTATAGTGTCAATTAATCTTTACTAATAATCGACAGACGATATTATAATATCTGCATAAATAATATACAGGACATAGGATTTTGCAACACATATGATTACAATGTTATCTAAATTATAAATAACATTTAAGTGTATAAAAGTACAATAAAATTATGAATACCTAATATAGCATGTTTTTTTTTTATATGTATTAATATAATTAAACTAATTTTTGAATAAATAAGCATAAAAAAACCTTATAATGCATGTCATTACTCATTAAACCATTAATAAAAAAAAATGTAATAAATAATTTTTTTAAATACCTATTATAATTGTTGTCTTAGATAGATGTATTTTTTTTTTTATTTTACACTGTGAATGACCACATTGTGGGCACATTTATATACTTAATATAATATTTAAGCGACCATATCATGAAATATTTTTGTAGTTTAAAAATTGTGAAAAATCTATCTTCATTTCATTAACTCGTCAACATTATATTATGAAAAGATGATCGATGTCACATCACGGTGTATCAAATATAATAATATACAGGTACAGTGTAGACAAGTAATATATATTTTTGTTATGATGACAATTATTATTATCATTTTTCTATTGGAGAAATTTTAGAAATAATTTTACCAGCACCGTCAAGGCATCAATTGAAAAAATATATTATATAATACTCGAGGACGTACAACGAACAAACAGACTACAACGTTATAAGAGCACCTCGTAACGATCTTATATAGCAATACATAATATTGGTAATAAAATTATCATAATATTATATTATTATAATTCTACATAAATACATTTATAAGTAGCATAATTTTATAGTACACAAAATTAGTGCGCGCTTGTTATTATTTTTTTTATCTTTTACCAAACTCTACGCGTGCCTTTTAGTCTTCGATGGAATAACATTTAAAAATAATAAAACACACTTTATCATCATAATGTATCGCGAGCGACATAAATGGACGTCTTAAGTACGACAAATTATTAGGTGCGTGAGAATGTTTATGGGCCGATCGTAAATTTCGTGCCGGTCGGGACTGGACGGGCGGGGTAAAAATTGAGACGTTTGGACACAATACAAATCCTCTTCGCCGTGCGATAAAATGCTGGCTGAATAAACAGTTACGGATTGAAATGTGGCGTCCATTTGTTCGTCAACATTATGTTCGCGGTGTATTAAATTATTTTGTTTGTTCCCCCACCCCCCCCCGTCGAATGGACGAAGCAAGGCTCTATTTATAATAATGCGGTCCATGTGTTATTCATATCGCGTTTCATTAGCGTTTAAGTAGCGACGAGTGATTAGTTTTTCCGGGCCACCCGTGGCAACTTTTCAAAATGTATAGCTGCAGCGTTTATCTGAGACGAGAGGATAACCGCCAATTACGCAGATAGATTCCGTTCCCGCCGCCGCATGCATTTAATGTGTGTTGTCCTCGTTTCGCACAACATAGACCTTGTAGGATTTACCTACCGTTTTTACTTAAATATACACAAGGATATATATATATGGTATACTAGAATATGAGAATATTTTAGTTTAAACTTTAAAACACTAATAGGCCAAACGCCATTAAAACGTCGTTATTCTCTACTTCTATACAAACAGTTTTCAACATTTTACTCATTTGTTTTGCTGTTGGGCTTGTCTACTTTGATAATATAATGCTCAAACGGCAGCCAAACAATTCAAAAATATTTTAACCACTATAGTAAAGTAATTCTATCAATAAAATAATGGTAAAATTAAACTATATTGATCTTTTTTTTTTTACATTATTTAAAATTAATATTCGTCAAGATATTTTCAACTTTTTTTGGGAATTGAAACGGAAAATAAATTTAAATCATTCTCATCTGCAGTGGTCCATGATAGGAATATTGACTTTTGGTTTTGCATAATATAAAATATACTTAAAATCTAAATCAACGCTAAATACAAGTATAATGCTATAATATTCTTGCATGGTGTACAATTATTATGAATTATTATTGTTTATATATTACTACGTGCCTTTCAGCATTGGAAAGAGTAATTTAATACATATGGAAAATGAGTTTATTTTCCTCGTGTTCATTTCTATCATCTCTTCATATTATATATCTGAACCTAATCCATACGACGACTCGTGAACGGTAGTTACGCTCCGTCAAACATCTTGTGACAAGTGGGTATTCATTCGGTTCATGACGAGTTCAAATGTTAGACATGCGATTTATTTTAAAATTGTATACTATATTATTATGTGTTTTAATAAACACATTTTATGAAACACTACACGCGCGCCAAACGACAATATCACTTTTCTTTCAAACCCACTTACGATCCAACTGTAGAAAGTGTCATATGACTGTCATAATTATTCCTACACGGCTACACGACGTACAAAACTTTATTTTTATTAAATAACTGTCTTATAGATATACGAAAACTTAAAACTATCACAAACAATTTTAACGCATTCCTGATTTATAATCTCACACACATACATCTCTGTAAATTATGAATTATTACTTTGAATAAAACCATTATAAAATTATTTATTTATTCAACTGTAGTATTAAAATATTAATATGTATAGTAACTATGTAGTATATACCTATTGGTAACTAATAGCGGACGGAGCAATGGAGATATTAAGTGTTATAAATTTATATTTATAAACTTAAAATATACTTAATAAGTCATATAATAATGATAAATAAAATCAAAGCAGTATTAATTGATTTTTACGATTTATAATAAGTACGTATTTTTTGTATACCTAAACATAATAATTTGGACCTGGAATTCAATACAAAATACATTATTATTTGAGTGCTCTAAGCAAAGTATTATTGCATTCTACGTACATGATTCATTTCATGAAATAGATACTCATTTAAAGTTGAAAAATTTATTTTTGATATTTTTTAATTTTGTCAATTTATGTGAATATATTAAAACATTGTATAATATTTTTGTACCGATTAAGGGAATTAAAACTATCATATCAGGAATTATTATTTTTAAACTATTATTTCGCATTAATATTTTTTAGGTATCTTTCATCCGTACATAATATCAATTATTTTATTTACAGTATTATAAAGTTATTAATCTGTATCTATCTCCATTGGTTATTAGATATAGTCTTAACGGGGCTCGAACAAATAACAAATAATTGGTAAGTTGTATTATCGCTGTCGCATTTATTTCCAATATATAAACTGTTTATTAATTGCCTAATTAAATGTATGAACATTTATATCAAAGCTCTAATTACTGATATTATATATATATATGTACCTACAGAAATTTAAACAGTGCGTCGCATGCTTTCACCTTTCCCGCGATACTTACAACTATCAATAATTATTATAATATGGCAATTTCACTTAAACACAATGCACTTATTATTGTAGACCATACCAGCTATACCGGTATATCACCGGAAGTCTCGGCGCAGTTAGATTCGGTCCGATTCTTATGTTATTATTATTATTATACGATATGGGTGCGCGTGGGTATACTTATATATGTACTATAATAAGATACATGTTTACGGTGACAATCGATGCGCAATAGCCCAAGAATATAATGATAACAACAAAAATATTATTTACCTACCTCGTAATATTATGTTGTCGGGGACACGCACGGCAAACGGTCTTCTTATAACAGTCGGTCGCACATCGTGATCGCGTCACTCGACAGTCGCCGTAAACGAACTATGGATCGTCATCGCCGTTTTCGTCCGCATATAACCGCGTGCAGATGGACTGCGCTGGTGGCATTGCACTGGGCTGTCGTCTTGTCGTCTGCCGAAGGTTCGGCGATCCGCGTGCTGGCGTTTCCCAAATCGCCGTCGACGAGCTCGGCGCCGGAACCGGAACCGGAAGTTCCGGACATGATCGCGTGCCTGCGGGCCATGAGCTACACTTGCGTACAGCGCAAGACGGCCGTGTACCTGGACGCTCTGAACCGCTTGGACCGGATACGGTTACTCGGCGACTTCGTGACCGCGGTCCGGACCCGGCCCGTGCGATCTCGATCGCCGGCTATCAGCGAACAACTGTTGGACGCCCGTGGCCTCAACAACGTCGTATCGCTGTCGGTGCTCGTTAATGCCGTGGTAGGTGACATCGTCCAAGACCACGTGCTGAAGATTAGCTTTCCACGGATCGCCGACTTAGGATTGCCGTACGGTCTATCCGCCATCACCGCTGCCGGAGACGACGACGAAACGGAAGCTCCGACCCACAGCGACCCCGACACCGACGAGTGACCAGACGCGGTCCACAAAACACGTACGACGGCTATACGCCCATATGATGTACCACTGTGTTGTATAGTAACTGGTATTCGACTTATATAACATAAATTAATCGATTTTTATATATTATATATTATAATAGGTACTAATAATATTTTATTACTACAATTTATATACTGTAAACGTGACATACTATAAACCACTTGTCTTATATTCATACTATGTGAAACACTCTGGTAAGATGTTTGTGGGTAGAGAAAAGGAGCTAAAATTTTAACATATTTACTCAACTATTTATATATATATATATATACAAACAAAATTTCTTGATACGTCTCGTAAAAAATTATTACAATTTCTTAACAGATAATAATATTACAAAAATGTATTGGTATACTTAGTTACTTTATAGTTCTATTTAAATATATAGAATATCTGTAAATAGGCGAATCGTGGTTATATTGACTTTATATTTTTCCAAGTAATTTTTATAATTTGTTTGAAAGTATAATAGCACGCAAGATGCAGTAACGGAAAAAAACGAGTCATTTTTTTCATTCAAAAGTTTTTACCACTTTTTATCTATGTACTTCTATAATATGGACGATATTAATAAAGGGAAATATAACAGTTAAGTTTTCAAACGTTTCACCCCGTCTCGCCACTCCTCCAGAAAAAACCTTACTATAGTTTTTCGCCAATTACTTTTTTCGGTATATTATCGTGAATACTTAACGTTATATTATAATATTTATGTATTATATATTTTGTAGATAAAAATTAAGATATTTAATACTGTGTATGGATTCATCGTATAATATAACGAATGTCGTATCATTATTAAGTTTCAAATATATTAGTAAAAATTACGATTTAAAATAATATTGTTCTTATTATTATTATTATTGTGTGTATACAATGAAAAATATATAATAGTTTTTATTTTTGCATTTAAAGTTTTTTTTTAATATTTGCATATTTTAAATAAGGACTACGAAAATTATGGCACTTAATGATTTTTAAGAGCGTTTTAGTAATAATTATTATCCAAATTTAAATTCCAACTACAAGCTCATAATAGCTTTCGCTTACAGGGTTATGTTCAACCCTAAATTCCTAATGGATATAAAATGTATGAGACGTTTGTAGTTACATGGTCAATTTACATTCATGAGTTGTTATAATATGGTTTAACTTAAACTAGATTAGACCTAACAGTATTGTAAATATTAAATAATTTAATTTTCTCTTAAAACATGCAACATCGTTAATAATTTATATTATAATTATGTTGAGTAATCAGATTGCTGTAACTCAACTTATGGTCATTACGGTTTAGTCATAAATGATTCATCTCGCTGTTGGGTTACCCAAGCAGCCAGCAGGTAAACCACGTAAATTAGCATACGACATTTGAAAATTGTATTATTATGTGAAATACCTTCACAAACGTATGGTAATTAGTATTTAGTATTAACAATTGTACAAAAAAAAAAATAATTCGAACGTTCAACAATACATTATGTATAGCAGGGATCACCAATTAATATTTTTGGAAGGCCACTATCGAAATAAATTAAGTTTTTGGGAACCATCAAAATAATTTAATTTACATGTTTATCCAAAGAAACAAATGCAAAATCAAATTAATGAAAATATCACTTAATTTACTACCAGAAAAATTTCTTGTCTGCGGGCCAGATAAAGTTCACCCACTAGCTGCCATTTAGAATTTTGATCGTTTATTATATTATTATGTTATATTATCATCGTGTATAAATTAATAATAAAAAATGTTCTCTCTTATTTTAAAAACCAACAGTCAAATTATAACAAAATACAAATTAAGAGCTTTTAAAAATGACAAATGGAGCTGAACGTTAAATTATATTTTATGTGAATACGTTTTGAATGTAGATACTAAAATACATTTATTTTTCTCGGTTTTTATACATTATTTTTATGTACAACCATAAATTATAAAGATAAAGATTTAACTTTTAACTCTAGACTTTTAATTTGTTAAAAAAGAAAAATAGTATTTTCTAGGATTCTAGGATATAGTCATTAATACAAATTTGTTGTGAATGTTAATTTTAAACATTTGTGTTTGTTAATATTTATAATTAAAAAATTTAATTTATGTGTACATAATATGCGCCTATTTTCATCATATAGTAAATAAATTATTATTATCATTATCTTAGGTTTCGAATAAAAAGCTAGTATGATAACTAAACTATTCAACTCAAAATAAAATATAACTTATTTTCATACAAAAAAACAAGAATTACACGATAAAAACATAACTTAATTTCAGTATATTTTATTATTTTATTTTATTTCATTAATTATTGTATTTTTTTTTTTTTGTACCTACTCGAGTATAAATTGCGGACTCTGTCTGCGCACCTGCAGTTTTCTTTTCTTTAAATTTTGTTTTTTCCTCTGTTTCATTCACTCGCTCCTAATAAATACCGTTTAGCCCTACCGTTATATATCTTTGATGTCGTCCAATTATTAAAATTGGCAACTCCGTAGTCAGACGTTTTTTTCTCTTTGCTCATTAAACAAGAATTTTCCGCATCACAAAAAACGTTCGGCCGCCATTTATTATTATATTAATAATAGTTATTCCCACCCGCCGCGGAACCGGGCACCGTCTTTTGCCGCGACCTGGGGTTTTTTAAACCAATGGTTGTAAGGGGAAAACTTTGTACATCATTAATTAGAGCGTAATAGATGTCGCAGCCAATTTGCGTGGCGTCTAAAAATAAACCCCGGCGTACCGGAAACATCGCGTTACTGACATATAGGTAGGTTACGCGCACACGAAACTGAGTAGTTTGTTGTTACCTGCAGCATCACAAACCGGGTGCAGCGTACCTAGTAGGCATATAAAATATGATGATATAAAATTATAAACCCATATAATTATGATCCAATATTATTTGGCTATGGATAATATAATATTTCTGCTCAAAACGGTCAATTATATTATAATAATTATTTTAAGTATATTTATAATGATATTTCTCGGCAATACAATATGATTTTTTTATTATTTCTGTTCAGTATCGTATAGTTGTCGCCAAATCGTTATTGGCTCATCTCATGCGACATTTAATACATTATTTATTTGTTTTATATTTTTTGTTTTTTATTTTCACTTCTCCGGTCTCAGGCTAGCCCAGTGTGTCATTTATCATCGAGGAACGTGAGACACGTAATTTGTCAAGCGTTTCTAATTACCGGTCTCTGACCGTAATTGGTTCGCTAGCTCAGTCACAAATTGGATCCAACATCCTATGCACGCACGCGCTACTGTTGTAATATATATGTCTATACACGCTGTGCGCAAGAGAAGAAAGAAATTAAAATTAAAACTTTCATTTAATACACCTCTTTCAAAAATATAGTGATTTATTTATTTTCATTTTTTTTTTAATGACTATTAAAATAAACGAAAAATCATAATTGATTGCCTCTCTGGAACCATTCCAGACGCCACAACATAGGTTTATTGAATAATCGTTACTGCATATTATCTTATATTATAAAACGCTAATATTCAAAAGGCACATCCCTTGAAAAATTTTAATTCATAAGAAAGTTAATTTTCTCAACTCTTTGTCTTAACCAATTAATTGATTTCTAAGTAACATTATAACCTAACTAAACAAATGTACCATTATATAATAACTTTAATTGTTCAGTTAGTAGAAAAATAATACTTTACGTTAAAACCATGTTTGTATAATATACGCATCTAAAATTATATAGTTAAAACTAATTAATTGTTTATTATTAGTTTAACCACGCTATAAACAATCAGTTTAAATAATAGTATAACTATTTTTTTGGTTAATAAATAATCATTAAATACAAATATAAATTTATCCAAATCACTGAAATGTAGAATGAGAATAAATAGAATACCATGATGAAATGGACAAATGGTCAATTATTTAAACAATTAAAAGTTACACAATCACTATAATATGCATTACTAAAAATTATCTTCTTTTAATTGAGTTAGGTTAATGTTCCAAATCAAGACTTAATACAATATTTTATAAATATTACACTTAAAGTTCTGGAAGTTGACTTACATATAGGTATTGGAAATTGAAATACTTTAAAATAATGAACTTCTTACAATTTTTTAACACGTGTATTAATCAATATTTAATAACGCATTGTAAATTATTAAAATTACGAACTTACGTAATGTCGTTTTGATCTATAACCTATTGATGAAATATTTATACCTACTACATATTTGTACTCGGTAGTCGATACATAATTAATTATATTATGTATTCTTAGTAACTTTCATTTACATAAATAAAACAAATGTTAGCTCATATAATAAATTTAAATTATTATAGTTTAAAATGTTGTCATAACTAAATTTATGCTGCATCAGCTAAAGAAATGTCTATGATATTTAAAAGGTTTAAAATGTTAGTCCACGCAACTAAACTGCTTCATTATTTATAATGATTTATGATAAAGACGTTAAAAATTATCATAATTTCAGCAAGTAGTACAAATAATTAATTTTAATTTTATACACATTCACAATATACCTACTATATAAAAATATAAAATCTGTCACTCATCCACTATAATAATATTGATGTTCAAAATTATTTTTCTCATGACATCAATTAAGTTTTATTCCAATGATAATAAAAATTTTTTTTTTTTACAATATAATATTAATTTGTATTCTAATAATTCATATCAGTTAAATATTTAAAATATTCATGTTTACATTATCGTTATTCGTTATTTTGCCTGTTTATATATAAAAATTAAATTAACAGTATAGATATGTAATACGTATAAAATGATAATATAGTATTATTATTGATATCACACATGATAATATAATATCAGTATACCAAATGGTAAATAATACCAAATAATATTATAAACTGTAATGCGTACGTTCACTATTGAGTATGAGTAAACGTATAATATTCCATTAAAAAATAAGGTTGTACATTTGAAGTAGACACCTATAAATTATAATATGTTTCTGAATGTTGCCTGCACGTTATTTGGATTATAACACATATTTTTAAAATATTAAAATCGTTTTTCGAGTAATATTTTTTCCAGGCTATATAATGTAATATGTTTGTACATTCTACTATTGATTTTACTATTAAATTCATATGAACTTATATTATTTAAACTTGCTAAGCTAATGCATATTATTTATGTTATATGATTATGAACTTAAGTATACATATATAAATATGTATTTGATATACATTAAAGATAAAAAGAAAAAATACATTGCTATTTGCACTTGGAGTTTAAAAATCAAACAAACTTTTTTTATTGTCTTCTCATAATATGCCCCGTTCATTCTAATCCATTAACCAATATACAATATAAAATAGTGGTAATAGTAATAGTATTATTTATTAGCACATGATCAAATACGTATAAAATATAAATGGAGCTTACAGTACATAATATACATTAATACGTATAGTTATACTATATTATAATATTACCATATTTAATGTATTATCTGGAACTGAATATAATATGTTTACGCTGGGAAATCAATATTATATTAATATTTTTGTTATTTTATATAAGTGACCAATTTGGATAAAAAAAAAAAAAAAAAACCATAATATTTAAGAATAATTGTGATAAACACCTCGTGAACATTTTGAATTATCTCATATGATTGTAATGTATTATAATTTATATTACATATTTACACATAGTTATTCGTGAGTCTCGCGGTACATAAATATTATAAATATTATGTAATATTATATAATGATATTATTATAATAGTCCACGCGTAACGAGTTACCGTCGAAAAGTTAATCGAAACAAAACGTGGTGCACCTGGCCGTCGTCCTAGACGTTTCCGCGCTGCAGAAAAGGAGCCAAAAAAGAAAAAAAATGCCAAAGAGAAAAATGTCGACACGGTCCCCAGCAGCATATAGAGAGACAAGTCGATTTGTACGCGGACGCCACAGCGAGTGTGTGTTTCTTTTCCTAAACGAATAAAGTAACACGTGACGAGAAACCGTTTTTCCCGTTTTGTTCGAGTTCGACGTGTCCCCGGAGACGGTGGAAAATGACGGCACGGCGCCGGGGAGGATCTATACACGGCGGGACGGCAGCGGACCCGCGATCGGCGGGAATATAGTATAATGATATATAGCGCGCAGCGATAGTAACGTGTGGCGGGGAGGTGTTCCGAATTTATATAGTCGTTCAGGTGGCGGCGGCGGATGAAGGATTGTGCCGGGATACTCGTTAATGGATGGAAAGCTACAGCCGGCAATTCGATTGCAGCCGACCGGAAAATCACTTTGGGGTGTTAGCGACATGGCCCCTTGTCGCGCTTATCAATCCGCCGGTATACAAACTACTTCATTAACATTTTTATTAGAACCCCATTGAACTCGGCGGCCTCCACACCCCGTCCTTAACGCCCGTCGGTCCTATATACATATATTATATAGGTACCGACGACTATACACGACGGATTTTATACAGGACGATTCTGCAACGAGCACGCGTAACCCTATTTTTTCATTTAATGACAAATCCATTCGAATTCTGATTTTCGATATTTTTAAATATACCAATTATACACTATATTTTCAGATTATTGAATATTTTTATAGTAACTATTAAGGGAGTGATGTCTTTTGGTGATACAAACTTCTGTACTTGAAATGGGATGTTTCAATGTAAATTATTTTTTTATAATATTAATGTACCTAGTTCAATATTCGAACGAATGGTTTTTCAGCTATTAACGTTTTATATATACATTATGAATAATATTCCTTAAATAAATGTTCTTACAATAATAAAAATTAGATGTAATATCGGACCATATATTAATTATAGATGAATCATTTTTACAAATTATAAATTCTGATAGATTAATAATACTTTCTAACATTTTTAAATTACTCCAGAAGTCCAGAATATATTCATTATATATTTATACCTCAAAAATCTATTATATCGTATGCCTATTTTCTTTAGTACGCATATTTAAATAACTACTCGTTTAAATTTTGATAAGTCAAAACTGTTCAGATAAATTATCCGCTATTTATAATGAAAATGGTTTTTTTTTTAATTAACAGGACTTGAGGCCTTGAGTAGTTTTAAAAACTAATTGAAAATAAGGTCTTTTTAAGTATATCATTAAAATATTTCAAAAAAAAAAGATTTTGAATATATATATTATTAAAGAACAAAAATATGACGAACATGATTGGTGAATCACTCTGTATACATATACAACGACTGTGACAAGGTCCCGCGGCGTATCTGAAAAAGTAAATCGTTTAATACTACAAGCATTTTATTCGCGCCAGACGTACAAGCGGATATAATATCATATTATATGATTATCGAGTGGATGACACCCGTGCACGGAGATCGGTCGTTTTTTGAACGATGTTCGTGCATACGCGTGCGAGTGCATTTGGCTGCATCGTGCGAAAAAAAATCTAAAGGAATCATAAAAAAAAACACGGTGTGTATTATGATATTATGATAATAAACGAGCAATTATTTTTAAGTCAACCGAAACGAATAGTGCGCCACGTGTCTGACGTTTAATACGTTTCGTATAAACTATAAAAATAATAGTGATATTGTACCGAGTTATAATATACGCATCGTTCGAATTTCAAAATCGTTTATATAATAATATACATGGAATATGCATCATTTATATCGTAGGATGTTAGGCGTATAGAAATATATAGAAATTTAAGTCAAAAGAAAAAATTTTGTTTTATCGTATATACATGAGCATATTATTATTATCAGATAATAGATGAGATAGATTCTATCATCTACCATAACGAGAAACGACTTAGTACACGTATTTTGTATTATTTTCATGATATTGATTTTATTCCGACGATCCCGAAAATTGCGGTGCTGAAAAGTAGGTATAGTCGTTTTTTTTCTTTCTCATAACAGTTAAAACACCACTTATACGAGACAGTCGCGGGCGGGTGGGTAGAATCGACAGTATTTATATTGCCGTTATATTAAATTATCAATAGTATAAAAGTATATAGGTACTATGTATACATAATATGATGTTATATTATTTTCATATTTCATCACTTAAAGTATCATTATTAGTTACTAAAACTAATCAAATATGCTAGCCAATTTCTATCGTCATATCGCAATTACGTTTTTATTTTTAATAATTCATTTGTGTAGTTATAATAAGGATTATCTAAATTAATAACTCGACTGCGTGTTTGAACAGATGCAATTACTTATCATTTGGCATGTAAAAAAAACCAAACAAGTATACTTTGTACTTAAATCGATTAAATACAGTCTTTAATTACAATATCATATTAATCGGATGTATTTTATATTTTCAGAGTGAGCGTTCGGAGAGTTTCGCGGTGGCGCGGCGGCGGCGTGCGTACGATTTGCACATCAATTAGTTAATCATTGAGACAAATTACGCCGGTGCGGCGGGTGAAGTCGCGTGCGCCGCTGCAGTGGCGGCGTTCAGTGGCTGCGGCGGCGGGTGCAATCTCTCGGAACGGCACACGGAAAATGATTAAATGGAAACCGATGATGACGATGACGATGACGGCGATGATGATGATGATGATTAGTCAGGCGTGTGACTCGCGATTCGACTGCGGCCGCGGAGGACGAGGAGAAGTCGTTCCCGCGGGCGAGCGCGCGACGGAGGCAAACAACACGCACTCATACCCTCCCCACACACGCGCGTATTATATTATATACGTGTGCGTGTGTACCCACTCACCGCTAGCAATGGGGTCGGCGGGGGGGTGCAGGAAAGGCATTTATTAAAATCATACCTATACACACACACACACATATATATATATCATATTATATACGCACACACGGGCGCGCGTTGTATACCATAATAATAATATACTGCCACCGCACTATTACTGCGCTGCAACCAACCAGCTGTGTATATAATATATTATATACCTATTATGGTGTATGTACATACGTATATATTATATATTGCGCTTGTACACTACACCGGTGCGGGGCCCGACAGAAGAGAATGTTGTGTAAACAACGCGCGCGCCCGAGCTTCGTGCCGGCGGCGGCGGCGGCGGCGGCACGGGGGCGCGCGCTTGCGCTTCCTCATCGCCCGCCGCCGCCATTTTTGTTGGCTTTTAATTACGGCCGGCATTACGTTTTAATTGAAACGAAATTAAACCGCTGAGATTACCGCCGCAGCATTCACCCACACCACCCGTCGGCCGCGCGGCCGTCCGTGCCGGGGCGGTGCAGTCGCCGCGAACGCACGGACGTTGTAAACATACCGGCGAACACGCGGCGCGAAACGACTTTGTGGTGTCCGGTCGTCGACCGCCGTCCCGAGTCTCCGCGGTACTTATGGCTGCGCCCGGCGACGATTTTTTCAGGGCGGTGTTTTAATTTTTTATTTAAATATAACGCGCGCGGACAGTGTATTCTGCTGTGATTGCATCACCTACTATGAGACACAATGATATTACTATGACGATAATATGTTTCGTAAGAATCTAAAAAACACATACAATATATTAATATATACATAGATACCCGACACGAGCAACGACGTTGATCGCAGCGAAGAAATCTGTGCGGTACGGTTTATGCATCACGTCTGGAACAAGAAAAAATGATATCATTCCTCCGGGCGCGTAGTTTTAGAGCATCCCCCCTCCCATCATAAAAAAACTAAACACCTATTTACGTGTTTGCATCCCTTTTCGTTAATTAAAATCTAATATAAATAATATTTTGGTTCAATACGATTGAAAATTTAACATAGTAACTCGATTGAAAAAAATATAATTGGAATCGTTTTTTTAACAAGACAAAATTAATGTAGTTTAATAGCATAACTAAAATTGACACGCTCTTATAATATTTTTCCTCTAATATTTGTGTTAGCTATCACTGCGTGTCATTACTCGATACAATGCTTACATTCTAAATACTAAATAAGATTGTCCTAAATCTTAGGCAAATAAGTAGTACATAAAATATCTGAACAGTGATTTAGACAAATTCATATAACTACACTAAAGTTAAACGCCCAATCAAAGAATCTTCCTTTTTTTCTCTATTTCCGGTATTTGATTGATATCAATTAAATAATGTAAACAATAATGATATAATAAAAATAATCAAAATTAAATTTAGTAGTTATATAATATAATCATATTATACAGTGGTGGTCAAATGATTTTGTCATGGGGGGGATATGACGTAAAAAATAAAACAATATTTAATACATGAACATTATAGTATAATATACATAAACTTAATTGTTATAAATATTAAAGAAAAAAAGTCATGGGGGATCTATCCTCCCCATCCTCCTCTCCCCCCATTTGACCACCACTAGCATAAGGTTCACATAATTTATGTAATATAATATTAGTTACATAATAATATATAATATATGTATTCATAATTTTGGTATTAACCATAATAACCAAATTAAAAATTTAATCCTGTACATTATAAATATTAAACTAATGTTAAACTTACAAATACTAAACTCGAATACAATGAAATTATTAAATTATTTTATTTATTTTAATTTGAACAAGTAAGGACTCATGTATTTATAATGGTACAGCCAGATAAGATCTTTATACACCATTTGTCTTTCTCAATATATTTTTTCAAATCAATATTTTTGAAAAACAACTTTAATTTTTAAAATAGCTTAGACGAAATAATATTGTATACCTATTATTATTAGTCAAAACTAAAAACATATTTTTATTTATAATGTAATTTGGGTTAAACAATTTAAAAGCCATTAGTTATACACTTATACGTATTCCTATTTCCTACTGTATAATATGCTATATATAAGCGAAACAGTTATGACATAACTATGACACATTGTGTAAATTTATAACTAATTATATTGTATATTTTAAACTAAATTTAATATGCTATGTGCCTAACCTACGTGTTAATAAATATTAGGTACCGAATATAAATTAAATTGATTAATAAACTCGTTGAAAACACACTCGACCTTAATATGTATAGGTATGTATATATATTAGAGTACCACTATACGTCATGTGCGTTTAATACAAAATAGGAGGTACCCAGCAATAATATAGTACGAATATATGTATAACATCTGCCTACCCCATGATTCGGAGTGGGAGGAGGGGATTTGAGCGTCTGCGATGCTTAAATATTTACCACGGTCGCGGTAGCTGCAGCCACCGGTCGACCCGTAGGAATTAGTTTGTCATTACAACAGAGCACTAGCCCTATTATTTGGCATCGGTTTTCTGTTTGTGCGCCAACCGACAAATTAACCAACATTTTGTTTGCATTCACTGAAATAAATTATCATTGAAACGAGGGCATCTGTTCAAACGGTATAATATGACCACATCTCGACTGACTGATGCACTGCACAGAAGAAAAAATGTATATATATATATAGTATATTAATTAGTATAATGTTGTATAATTATGATTTTCTATGCTTTAATCTTTGCACCGTGGCGAAAATAAAAATAATATTAGATTATATGTCGACACATGCTCGTGAGTCGTGTAGGAAAATATATCAATATAAATATTTCTTAGAGTTTTTAAGTTTTATTCTATTGTGGAGTATCCGCGGTATCTATAAAAACTATTGTGATTTAAATAACAACTATAAATCGTATGAGTATAACTATTATAAGTATGACTTGTGAGTAATTTCGTTCATGATGTATAATATGATTAGGGTGGCCAGACGTCCCGTTTTATACGGGAAAGTACCGTATTCCAAAAATCTGTCCCGTTGTCCCGGCATATGCTTCCGGGACGCTATATTATCCCGTTTTTTAAAAATATGACTATTTTCATGTAATAGAAAATATGTAAATAAAATTAAAAATATAATCTTCATCTATCTGTACTAAATATCAATCACGGTCTACGGAGTAAATGTATGTTGTATATAATTATGCATTTGTAGAATAATGTTTGATGTTTTTGCTAAATTATTATGATAAACAATTAGTAATAGTTTATACTTATAAAGTTATAAGTACAAAAAAATATTTATAATTTTTAAAATTGTGATTAAATATCCAAAAAATATTTTAGTAAGTTACATTTGTTAGTTATCAATTATTATTAAGATTTAAGACTTTAAATATTTAAGCATTTCATCAAAAATAGATGTTTATTCATAATAAAAAAATTCTTATTTTTGTCCCGTATTTTCGTATTTTATATCTGGCCAGCCTAAATATGATTATAGTCTATAGTCAAAACGAGAGAACTTTTACGGCTTTAAAGACACTAAATAATTTCATTTTTATTTACAAAACGATCATTATGAGATGTCTGTCACTTTTTTAAGTTCAATAAGCAGTTTATACTTTGGGGATCAACAAGAACTACAGATTAGGTCCATACCAAACCCATCATTATCCAACGATATTATTAACCCATGTAAATTTAAATTTAATTTAGATATTTTTTTTTATACTATATATTAGGGGGTCGACAATTAAATTATAGGGCGGTCTAGATAATTTAAAATAACATTTTCGAATGCCAGAAAAAAACTTAAATAATAATTAACAATGAATTGTTGTGTTATCATGACGATTATTGTAAACAGCGATAAACGATAAAAGCTATCTCAATCTCCTAATACATCATAAAAATTGATCAAATATCTATTATGTGTAAAAAACCAGCGTTAAAAAAAAAAATATATATTTTTGGTGGTCCAATTATTTCCCCTTCGTGGGCCCAATCTGACCCACGGGCCGCCCTATTGCCGACCCTTGCTATACAATGCTATATATAAACTGTATATTATAATAATATAATTTTTTGAAATTTATAGACGCTATATAACCCCGTTTAATTGTAATATTAAAAAATATAAAAAATTATCAATTTGAATATTTTTTAAACGATTTTCCAAAGTAACATTATAAGAAATCCTTTATACCATTTTTAATTTTAACATAATAACGGGATTATTCAGAAAAATAATTGACACTGATATTCACATTATAATAGTCTATAGTCCCATTTTAAGTATGCCAAGTAATGAGTAAATCGAGTTTTTTACCTAAAAATGGACGATTGAAAATTATAAAATCAGTTTTGTCGAGTTTTGACGTTAAAATATAAATTAAAATAATTCAAAATAATAATAACTCCATGCTCCGGATTAGTAAATATTTCCTTTTTTTTATTCCTCTGAAACGATTTACTATTTCTACAATTAAATACTTAAAGATGATAATAGAACTCTTACAGAATTTACATATTACATAATATAAATATAGGCGGTATGTGATAAGTATGATCCTCTTAACACAAGTAATTGTTTTAGTTCAAGTATTAAGTAGTTACAGGAATTTAAATTGTTTCTTATCGTCATCCGCATATTGCTCTTCGTATATATTATTGTCCAAGAAATTATAAATTTATTATTTTCTTTTATTTAACGTCTAAATGATAAATATTATGTATTATGAAAATTTTAACATTTACTATTAAGGATAGATAACTACATATTTGATTGTAGGCATTTTCAGCTATCGACAAATATTAAATGTATTTCATGTACTAACATATTATAGATGATACTGTGTTATATTGATATAACTGTTGTTAATAATTTAAAAGTAATTTCCTTGTTCAATATTGTTTTTTCTAAAAATGCACTTTGTTGAATTTTTAAAAATAATTTATAACTTTATATCGATTTTGTGTAGTTCGGCGCATAGTAGCTTACACTCGTTAATCTAAATTTAAACACTATTCGTTCTATCGTCTGTTATACTTTTTCATATATATAAAGCGATATACAGTAGAAAAATCGTTAGGATCCGATGAAATAACAATGATGATTGATGAGGTTTTTGCGGGTCCCTTACACGTGTTTTTCCCTCCACTTATTTCTTCTTTTTGGGATATTGCTTATCTAATTGGTGCAGCACAGGCGGCATATTCTGAATGTGGCCTATAATATTATACCTTTGGCGGTCACTTCTAACGATATTCACTTAATTAACAATCATTACAAAACGTTTTACATCGGATCGTGAGTGTGAAACTGACAAACGGTTCTAATCGGTTTGTAGAAGATTCGTCCATAATAAAAAAAAAAAAAAAGAGGGAAAAAATCAATACCCGGCCGTGCGGAAAATTGTTTTTTAACCATGTTATGGCGGACAATAGAGTGATTGTGCTCCGGTTTATTTTCCGAGGATTTAATTGTCTGTCGTCGACATTACTACAATATATTATTATGTATATACATATTATGTTCTATAGGGTGACACATTATTAGCGCTAAAAACTGCCAGCCTAGAGCATGCAGTTTAATAAACGTATATAATCTCAGCAAGCACATCATATATATATATATATATATACATATAGGAAGTCACTAATTGGAAACGGTTCTTTTGTGACTAATGTTGGAAGTATTTTGCTTCATTGTTTTTTTATCGATTGGTTTGCAAAATTATTGTTGTTTTGAAAAGAAAAAAAAATCAATTACTTCACGAAATTTTCGTTAATACCTTTGTAATTGCAACATAGTTTGAAGTAACGCACATACCCTTTTGTAATTAGATTGGTTTAATATATTATACTATATAGCTTAGATACAATGTAAAGGTATATAATTTATACTTTAGTACGATGAAATTACACAATTTACGCTTTTAGTAAAACGTTTTTTCGGTGCTGTACTTGATAAAATTCTGTTTACACCCGTAAGTAACTTTATTACTGAAACTTTTTTTTTTTTTTAATACAAAATAAATAAATATTTTTAATGAACATTATTTTGTTAACTGACTGATAATTGTTTAAGTTTTAAGTTACTTAATCGTTCTGATAATCGTGGGAAATTACACAAATGCGATATTATACCAGGTGAATTGTAATCAAACATAAATAAATGTATTTATATAATTGTTACTACTCACAAAAAAATATGATAAATGGCTTAAAATATTTGGAAAACGTGTAATAGTATTGTGTATCATTAATGTAAATAATATATCATATAAATACGCTATATTATTATTTTATTATAAAATTAAAAATGCCTTAATCACTATTTATTAAACTATATTGTCTATTTACGTATATATACCTACTATAATATTATAATATGGATCAAAAATGTATTTATATTTTATGAATAGTACTAAATTTACTTTTCTGACAAAAAATAAACATTTTGCAATCACCTACCGGATTTCTGATTACGTAGCATGACTAATCATAGCTTAAGGGAGGCACACTTCAAGTATAATATATCATATGGGTATCTAGTACAGTACTCATATGATATATAATTTGGAATTCTTTTACTTTGTATTTAAAGATTGTATAATTTATTTCGACACACCTACGCAGACCTTTTAATATATTTGAATAAATAATATTAAATAATAATATTTTCATAATTCGTATAACGATATAAAAACTGTAACTGAAGTAACTTAAAAATTCATTATATTATGTAAATTGTAAATGCCATTTCATCTGTTTTGAAAGTTTTTTTCGTTTTATTATCTGCGACGAATGAAATTGAATATTCTAATTTCTTCCTCTATTTATAACTTGTTGTGTTGACCGTTAATATTTAATATTTATTACTTCCTTTGATTATATTTTCAACGATTAAATCTTCTTGTGTGTCCGTTGCACACGAAACTGCAAGCGTATCAAATGGAGGTATATTTGATTCGTATTTAATATGTAGGGTTCTAAATTTGAAATATTTCAATGTAATATTGAAAAATATTTTTTCTTTTTTTAAATGTGTTCGGTTATAGTTGATTAGAAATAATATATTGATTATATACAGAAAACATTGATAGTAAATATACAAAAATATGCACTATACATTTTTTATATTTATCACTTGTATTATTAATTGAGTCCTTATGGTTATTATTATTATTATTTATTATACAAATTTTCTTTGTTTCACACGATAAACCAACTTTTGAAAATTTTCACTTGCAAGTTGACGTGATTATAAACTTTAAAATATATGAATTTATATTTTATTTTTCATTGCAATGAAATATTTCGTGAAATACTTCAAGAAAATAAATTTCATGAAATTTTAAAACCCTAATAATATGTGAATAAGTATAATATAATATTTGTGCATTGTGGTTTACGGAATATTATAATGATATACTTAAAAAAGCATCAAATCCAAAAAATGAATACGAATACCCATGATAAGCTACCTAGTAAACTTAGGAAAAATACTTTAAAAGACATTTGAAATAAATACTGGAATACTTATGAAAAAATAGTATTCCAAATAAAGTATTTATTAATTTATTTATTTTTATTTATACGAAGTAAACTCAATTTATATAAAAAAAAATAATTACAGCAACAAAACGTATGTTACACATCAGTATACTAAATTAAAACAACGTGATAAACTGAAAAATAATAAATATATAACAATAATAGTATAAAACAAAACAAAAAATATATACAAATAATCCATATATTGGTATAATCATCAATTAAATAATATTTAAAATTCACGGTCTTGTCGATAGAAACTTAATAAATAATTTAGAGACATAAAATATTATCTTCAAGTACTTATAATCAAAATTAATTTATGAATTAATATAAATATTAATGATTATATTTATAAATTTAACGTCGAATTTATATCATTTTATTAATTATTGGACAACAAAATAAATCTAAACTAATACTATTTCCAGTCATTATTAAAATATTAGCTGGAGGAGAACATAAATATTTGTCTTGAACATTGTTAATAAAAATTAAGTCTTTATTTCTTAAATGTTTATAATTTATTTTGTCAAGTAATTTACTAAGGACAATGTATCCTGTATTTATAATACTATAAAAGTATTCCAATAAGTAATTTTAAATTAAATTTGTTTTTATATTAAAAAAATAAAACATTCATCTTTGGGAAAATTTGAATTTGTAGCCAAGATAAAATTTGAAATATTATATTTTATTTTACATAACCGTGATAATTTATAATTTACAACATGGTACGTAATAATAATGTTAAATTTAATTTTAATTTTAAATATTCTATAATTATTCAAATATTTTATTAGGAAAAATACCAAATCTGTCTAGTAGTGTATAGTTACTACAGTCATTGATTTTATAATATTATAAAATCAATGATATAGTAAGTTATGAGTGTTACGACTACATTATTATTACCTATGCATATTTCACGTTACAGTACTGTAAGTGTAATGTTTTTTTTTTTTTTAGGTGGTATATCACATATTTCGTTTTACTAATCACTATCAAACTATTTTATTTAACCTCCAACTATAATATATCGATTAACACCTATAAGCTTTAAATTTAAATTGATAACATGTTACGTTATTATTTATTAAAAACAGTCGATAATAATAAACTATTTTTATTTTTAAATAAAAAGTATAGAACAATTAGTTTCTAATTTATTAATTCATTACCGAATTTTTCAAATGTACATTCTAATAATCTAATAATTTACAACTTATTTATAACTCGAATATGATACACATCCATTTAAAGGGGTTTTGTATAGGCAGTTATAATGACTTCTTAAGGATAATATCAAACAAACGAAAATGCACTTAAATTTTTTTTTTGAGAGTAACATGTTACAAGAGTTGCTATAATTTATAGTTAAGACGCCATAGCGTAATTATATAGAAAACTAATACTTTCACTATTTAATAATATTGATATATACTTCAAAATTCCCAAATTTATTAATTATATAACTAAAAAAATTGCAATTGAAAAATGGAAAAAACGATCATTTTCATATTTTTAAAAAAACTAAATACAAAAAGTGTATTTTCCCCAATTTTGAAAATTACATTATTAAGATTTCCTCCTTTCATATTCTGCAATAGTTTTATAATTATTACTAAACAATGAAGACATGTCTTACAATATAATATCATCAAGTGAACTTTATTCAATAATAATAACTAGACTGTATCAATGAATATGTAGCTTTCTCTTGACTCTAGTTAAGATATTTTCATCTATCTTCATTTTGTATTATACACGTATTCAATATTATATGAACCATATCTTTGTAGACTGTAATTAATAACCATAAATTGGTTGGTTATACTATTTCCAGAAATTATATTTTAATGTAATGTAATAATATAATGTTCCATAAACCCTTTTCAAGTATATCCCAAAGCAACAGCCTGACCCAGACCATCAAAGAACCACTACACTAATAAACATATATTTTCGTTATCACCACTGCAAGAAGCATTCCTAACCATCACAGCACTATTGGATCAAATCTATGGCTTTTTCAAAACTATTGGTATTTATAACATTTATAAATAAGATGAAATTCCATAGAAAAAACTTAGGTTAAGTTAGGTAAGGCATACTAAACTAATGTTTATTCATGTAACCCATACATTATTTCTACCACTGTATAATATTATATACTCGTAAATCGTAATTAAACAAAATATAATTGCCATTAATTAATCAATGTAAATGTAAAAGTCCTAGCTTTTGAAGCATTTATTTTCGATAAAAAAAAAATATTAATTTAAATGTTTTGTCCGTAATTTATATTAATATATTAATAGATGGTGTGTGGCAGTATATAGCAATATTATACTAAACAGGTCGATGTCGTAACAAAAAAATATCCTGTAGAATACAATACAACAAAGTCGACTGTTGTTGCAGACTTTTGTCTTGAAAACTCAATGATTATTTTATAACACAACGACGCATAATATTACAATAATTATTAATTATATAATATATATTTTGCACTCTATTATAATATTATAATACTAACTGCTGGCTGCTGCAGTCGGTCGTAAACGACTGTACGTTATCCGTATTATGGTGATGTATATACTATAATTTTAATAACAATAAAATATACTCAAAAGTTATAAATTATATTGCTCGCATCACGAATAGAATAGCCTAAATCGTTTGTTAGGTTTAGATTTTATGCTGTCGGTCATCTCTAGTCAACCGCTCGCATAAGTCTTGTCACTCGGTTTCGGCCACCGCACATTGCAGCCGGTATATACCGGATATATTATACCTACACCGCGGTACAAACTTGTTACGTGTGCGAGCGCGCCCCGTGACCTCCAGCGACCTGACGGTATATAGGTGTAGGTATACGCGCTTTTCGCAGAGAGTAGTGGAGCAGCGGTTAAAAGGCGGAAGACATTAAATTTACAATCGGCGGCCCGGCGCGAACCAGCAATAAACAAAACCGTCAAGTCGGCTAATTTGTCTTTAAAAGTAATTAAGACCCGAGCGACTTCCGGTGCGGGGCGACTATAATATATACATATACTACTTCTGTTGCTGCTACAGCGGCACTGCTGCGTGCGGATGTCGACTCTGGCCGAGATTAACTTTCTTCCGGGCGCACCGCTAATAGCGCGTTTATCTTAATGTCCGTTAGCCGCTCATTACAATTGCGCCCTGTCTCCGCGAACACCTGAGAGCATAACTTTCAGCCGGCGCCGCGCGAGATAAAACCCGTTGGACCAAACGACAACTGCTCTCCGCCGCCCGTGTATACTTCTTATGTATATAATATAATGCACACCGACACCCTTCCGCCAAAACGAGTCCTTATCGGCCGCCACCGCCGACTCTCCTTTCCGTCCGATTTCTTATTTTATGTCTTCCTCGAGCGGTATAGCTAGGTATACCACGCACACACGCTTGTACTTATATATATATATAGTTTGAGTATTCCTTGAGCAATTCGACCATAACTTCCCCAACTCACTACCCTCGAGTACCAGCCTCGCTTAATATGTGTAATATGTGTCTTTCGTATAATACTTACACCCCGCCAAAATCGCACGTCAATTACTCGTAAAACTAAATTAATTATAGAAAATGTATATTATTATTTAAATTATGTTTAAAAAAATATAAACCTACGTACAGTAAGAAATTTAATTTGCAATTTAAATTATAGACTATATTCTACATCTCTACGAAGATAGTATACAATGTTCCGAAATTTCATGATTTATAGCAAAATGTTCAAATTATTTTAATTCAATCTTAGTAAAATAAATATTTCAGAGGTTCGTTGCCAGAATAAATTGATAAATTTTAAGTTAATTTTTGCTATTTTCTTTCTAAATAAAACGTCATATTGATGGAAGTTCACCACTTGAAATCAACCTAGAACAGTAAATTGTGCCAAGTTGTCTTCTTTTTTTATTTAAAAAGTCCAATACTGTATAATAAACCTATAAAAGTACTAATTTAGATACGAATCAAAGAAATTATAATTTATAGTAACAATTTTATAAAAAAAATATAATAACTTTTCCTATCAATTTTCGTGTTATCGATTATTTTTGGTCAAGTAGCATTATTCTATTAGCATCTATATCTATAAACTAATATAAAAATCTGTAAATACGTATTTTATAAATGGCTATCTTAAGATAGAATCTATAAAGATTTTAAAATATACCGGTCTAATTTTAATCGAATTTTTATCTATGTATTCCCTTTACAATTTTATGAAGCCTTTAAAGGCTGCTTTTAATCCACGAATTCAACTCCCAAATGTCGGTTTATATATAAATTTTGTTTCAATTCACAAATATTTGTACATTTACATTTATAGAGATGTCATTGGTTACAGAAAATAAAATAGTATTATGATTGGATAAAACTTTTTTCCCAAATATATGAATACAATATTGTAGATATAGTGGGCGGGCATTTATCGTGTTTGCAAAAACCTTTCTTTTCTCAGTACGTACATTTCACTAATAACATTACTAGAAGCCTCGTTTACTTAAACAGTTATAGAAAAATGAATCTTTTGCAATTATTTACGATCTTAGTAATATTTGTTTTAATTTTTTTATCTCACGTATCACAAATACAAAGTATTCAAGTTTTGTGTGCTTTGATTTTTAAACTAACACTATTATATGTATAAAATTTCTCAAAACCAGCATAGAGTCATTTGAATAGTTAAGTTTAGCCGTTTAGATAAGGTTTGTCCAAGGAAAACTTTGAATAGAAAGATAAGTAGATTAATAATTTTAATTATAGTACATTCAGCTCAGATATATATACTTACAATATATATAATCTTTTGTAATTATCACGTTTTTGAAATAAGTCAAAATTTCAACTCAATATTCTTTAGTAATTGCTACCTTATGTAAAAGAATTAAGAACAAATAATAATTGAAAAATTTACAGATAATTTTTTTAATGTTTTTATTACGATTTTATCTGCAAAATATAATTTTAAAATATTTTTACTTTTTGAGTTATTTATAGGTAAGGAAAATGTTAAGTTTTTTTTTCTTAAATGTCAAGAATTATTCAAAATTCTTTAAAAAATGTTTTTACGTAAATTATTCACGTATCTATATAAAAATCATTAAAATACAATTTTTTTTTTTACTTAAAGACGAAAGACGAAGCATATGGTTTAGTCACTATTAACCTAAACGATTCATTGTCTTAAAAAATATAATCACTTATCTGTGGCACATGCAGGTATAAATACCTATAATATTTTACAATGGAAAAAGAAAATTAAAGAGTTTTTGACGGGAAACCTTAATGTTGTTTTTGAAATATTGGAGGTTGGTGATTATCGGATTTTGAAAGAATTTTAGCTCTACCGTAGGTTCTAGAAATTATATAATATATAAGGACGATTTTTTTAAAAGTGATTCTGAATCGTATTTTGTTTCAAAAAAAATTACTTGTGATATATCCAAAATAACAATATTATTATATTTTAATAATCGTTATGAAACTTAGCGTTTCGTTTGTACAATACATCTATATAATATCGCGTGATAAGTATAATAATAATCATTTATCATTTGGAATATAATTATGTATTATCATATTATCAACACATTATTATACGTCAGAATAATTACGATATTATAATATATAGGTGCTGGTGTACTATTATACAGTCTACAATACGCAGCCCATATCATTCGAAATTGTTCGTGATACGTGATGCCATCACAAACCGTTTCGTCGAGAGTTCACTCGTCCGCCGTTTGAGCTTATTCTCGTGCAGTCGCATCTATGTACGCGCTTTGGCGGGTAATACAACACCGTCGTTATATCGGGCGACGTTCCCCGCGCCTAATCATTCTGTTCTAACCGCCGCTCATCCACGCCCATCGGACCGGCCGGCCACCATCTCCGTCACCAGCATCCACCTGGGGTTCCAAGATGTCAATTAGGGAGATATCACGCAAACGCATACAACTGCCACTATATGTGTATGTGTGCGAGCCCAAAACAGTGTCGGCGGCGGCTGCACCGGTGGCAGTGATTTATCATCGACGTTTTTCTTCTTCCACACCCCACACCCCGCCACAACGAGACCGCGACAGGCGGATCCGCCCTTTTTTGGCCGGGCGGTACGTTAGAGAGCCGAATCGGTCTAATTATTGTCATCGATACACTGCGGCGTCGGGGACTCCCTTTTTTGTCACCGTCATCCTGCAGTCACCACACCGCGGTGCAGGGGTTTTTAATTAAAAATTAAACCTCAATTATTATGAATACAAATGAGCGAATTTTTTTTCCCCCTTCCGGGGTGTCAGGTGTATATCTCTCACCACCGCCCCTTATTCGTCGTCCGTGGCCCACGCGAACACGCGCATATTATAATAATACATGGGCTGCTATAGTTTGTTTACAGATTTGTTTCCAATACGTGCGCGTTTGCCGGTCAATTCCCGACAGACGCTTCACGGATGTAATTGCCTGCCGGACTGCCCGTTAAATCCCAAAACAATTTCTCGTTTTCTTTCCGCATCCTCAAAAGGATTTAATCAGTGAATTTCTCGAACCGTTAGATGGTCGATACAAAAAAAAAAAAAATTCACAAAGTTAAATTTAATTAATTATATTATTCACGGCGGTTGGGCGTGTTTAAACATAACTTGTGTCAATAGAAAAATATCCGTATAATTTATTATGTATTATACTTCAAACAATAATATATAGGTATGTGTATTCTTTAAAATATATAGTATAATATAATAATACAATAACACTTTAACGTGGTATCGAGAAATTTAATAAGAAAAAAACCCAGAATTTGTTTAGCAGAAATCATTACTATAAAATTATTAACATTATTTTGATTTTTTGATAAATAATCTATTCTTTTAACCAAACATAGACCGGAATCAATAAAATAGAAGTAACCAACTGAATAAATTGAATTGCCCGATATAAATTGAAAATTGTTATAAACCTAACTAATTGGCGTGTTTTATAACACTACAAATAATTATGCATATAATTAGTATGTATGTTATTAGTAACTATATAACTAATACCTATAGGTACAGTAAGATCTCGCTAATCCGTTGTGAGGTTTGGGAAAAAAAAGTCGTTCGAATTACCGGTTTGTTCAAAATTTCGAATTAGGTACCACCTATGACGCGATACAATAATTCTCAAGCCCTTTTAGATTATCCCGTCTTTCAGATTAGCCAGTTTTTGGTTTAATCAGACCCGACTATTTAGTGTATTTTCGTATTTATGCCTATTTTTTCCTTCAATAAATGTTGCAGTATTCACGAAATCATAAAAGTTAAACATGTCCTATGGGCTATGAGCTTATTACCTATGCGTTGACATATTAATATATTTTATAATTATTATGCAGACAGAGTTGGGCAAAATATTATTTAGGTATAAGTAATGTATTCGAATAAAAATGTATTTGAATAATTTTCAAACATAATGCTAATACAAAATACGAATTTTATTCAATATTTGAATTCTTTACTTTCCATAGTTTCTTTTTTAGATAATTCTATATTTGTTTCATTTACAGTATTTTTCTATTTATTTAAAATAAAAAAGATTTACAATCGTGAACTTAAATTACAATGCTAACTATTGTTTTTTAATTTACAAATGTTTTGAAATATAACCAAAATATCAACCATATGTTAACTAAGAAAAAATAAAAATTAGTGAAAAAAAATTAGTGGTATATTTTTTTGTTTATTTACGAATTATTCAAATAATTATAGTTAAATAACCATTGGAATAATATTTTTATTCGAATTACGCCCAACTCTGTATGCAGATAATAATTTATTGTTATAGTTTTTTTCACCGCTTCTCGAGAACGAGAGTAAAGAATTATGGTACTTTGAGTAACAACCGGGATATTATATTAAATATACAAATGTTGTAATATATTATGTATCAACAAATTATAATTGTATGATTTTATTATTTGTCAGTTGTATGTGTGACTATGATTTATTTAGACCTTTGACCATTGTTTAATTTACCATAACAATTGATGGAAAATGGATATTGTTCATTTTTGTAATATTTGAGCATTTTTAAAAAAAAAAAATCGTGTAAATCCGCTACTTAAAAATTATATAGGTATAATAGAAAATTGCGAACTGCGTGAACACGGTAGACTCAGTTTAAAGTGAAAAAAATCTTCATGTAACACTAGCAGTTCTTTGCTATTAAATATTACTATGTATCATTAAAAACTTAGTTTTAATGCTTGAAAAAATTTTATTTTATTTTAATACCTACGCTTGTTAGACTCAATTATTATAATATTTTTGTCTACTATTATACTTGTGGCTTAAAAATAATTATTTCAAACTCACTTTTATTCTGTAGGTGGTTTGTTTATTTTAAATTGTTTTGTAGACCCACGACCTGATACTGACTATATATGTACACTGTACAGTATGCCGAGCATGCTTAATCATTTATATTTGTTGTTATATTTATGACATGATGATTATAAAAATTTGTTCTTGCAGTTTTTTTTTTTTTTATTTTATTATTATTGTCCAATACTTTATTTCACTTTCCTAAACATATACGTACATTAAAATGATATTATATATTATTCTAGTGTTAATGAATCCAATTGCTCTAAATAATTATACAGTTTATGCGTTGATAAATGACTACGTCTATTATGATAAGATGTAAACGTGTACAGCAAAGCAAAATCAAAAATCTCGAGAAACAAAATAGTATACAACAACGCCAGCGTACAGAAGGGAAAATAGGATAAAACGGCGGAATGGACGGTAGTTGTATACAGATAAATAGATAGATAGATAGATAGGCGGAAATATAGAGATATAAATAACGTTCGTCGAGTGTGAAAAGCGACGCGCGCGTAGGATAAAAACGCCGAGAGTTCATTTTCCGGACGACCGGGAACCGCTGGAGCGCGGTCAGCTGCTCAATAACCGCGTGCCTGTCTGTGTCGGGCCTTAACTGCAGGGGCCGCACGCGTACATTATATTATATATTTTATTAAATGGCAATTGGATTATTTACGGTAGCCCGTTACCATATATATACGACGTACGTATTGCAATATTATAATATTATATTAGTTATACTTATACATCAGTTAGTACTTACTATAAATATAATGCGTCTATATAAAAGTCGCGGCTAATGATTTATGCAGCCAAGGCCTCAGTGGCGCAAATAGTAAAAATATTTAGAGGGGGAGGGCTCAAGCCCCAAGAAATTTTTTTTTCAAAATTATAATATGTTAGTACATATTTTTAAGGATACCTGTATTTCTTCAATTCTGACTTAAGTAGTTAAGTATCATACATAGAACAAATATATAACTTAAGTATTAATATTATAGTAATACAAATTTAAAATTTTATAAATAAACCGATTTATCTCATTAAAAAAATAATAATAATAATTTGTAGTTAAATAAATAACACAATTGAACATAATATATAAATAAATAGGTAGGTATATATTTTAATGTAATTGTATATGTCTTTCAGTTTTTTTCAAAAATATTTAAAATGTCTTCATTATTGATACTAATGTCATTTTCTATATTCAAAATACTTAAATTACTAAATCTATCTCGATTCATACAAGTACGTAACCATGTTTTAATACGTCGCATAGCAGAAAATGATCTCTCACAGGTTGCTGTACTTACTGGAAGAGTAATAGCTACTTGAAACATTTTGGAAAAATTTGGAAATACTTTACCATCGTATAATGCCAAATGCTGTTTAATTTGCTAATTAGTTAATAAAAAAAATTTTCTTATTGGTGTAAGAAAAATATGTCTACTTACAAGGTAAACAATTTTTATAAAGATTAATACACATAATATAATTCTTGAGAGGGCTTTGAGTAATTTTGGGAGGCCAAGCCCTCACTCTTATTTGCGTCACTGTAAAGCCTTATATTTATAATAATACATAAATAAATAATTCCAATTCCCGAATAAACGTGACGAAATTCACCCCCTCTCCGTCATAAGTACCCTTAAACGTGAGACAATATTTTCGATAATATAGTTTTTTTTACAAAATATTGATAGTATTTAATATATTTTAATTAACTGTTATGTAATACCAATATATTTTTCTTTCTAGAAAATATATATTATAAAAAATGATTCAAGTTAAATTTAAAGTTCCTGCCCGTCTTACCCAATCGTTTAACCTCTTTACTATCACTACTCAGTACTCATAGTACAAATTATGGTAGTAATTACTACTAATGATAAACCTTGGCAATAAGCACTCACACTAATTTCACTACTTATAATATACTATTATTCTTATGCCTTATTATACACATACTACATACATTACTTTTTATATTTTATTAATTATTTTTTAACTACAAATTATAAAATTGGTTATGACGTGTTACACCAACTTAAATATACTATTTATAATACTTTTACGAAATATATAGAACTCCAGTCCATAAATAAATAAATAATAATAATAATAAATCTATTAGCTGTGAATAAAAAAATATATTACAATATATAAAGTATTCAGTATTTTCTCTGTTTCGGAGAACGTTCTCCAAAAAGATTTACATAATTACCGTAATTTTATATTACCATAATATACTTATATAGTTATATAGATTGAGCATAATAATATTTAAAAGGACAATACATCCATTTTTAAGGAGTTTTGTATAGGATATTTCAATAAACATTTTTCAGAAATTTTAAAATTTTAAAATATACTTTTCAAAGTAACATAACTACACATAAGTATATACGAAAGATAACAAAAATATGCATAAATAACTGTTCACACTTATTTTTGACCTATGCAACCATCATAGCTTAATAATTATGAATATTTTTTAATTTTATGTATTTAGTTGATAATATTATCAAACATATTATATAAACTAAAAAAACATATTCTATAATATTTCACGAAATACGAAAATATTATAACTACGAAGTACGATTTATTAGTCATAACTTATGACTTAAGGTAAAGTTTAATATTCTATTTAAAAGTAAGCAAATTTAAAGAATACTATCTCTTTAAAACTACATTTAAACACACTAATACTTAATAATCTTATTATAGTAAGTTATTTCATTTACTTGTTATAAAGTGCAATGCAAATTGCCTATACTAAATGCCTTAAAAACGATCGGTAACGAATCCCCTTCATACAAATCTGATATTTGGTCTAATTTATTTTTGAAAACTAGAGGATTATGTGTATATATTTTAGAAGCCTAAATTTGAAAAATAATATATCACATTTATAATAGATTATTTATTATTTACTGGTTTTATAAAACGTTATTAAATCACTATAACAAGCTTATTATTACCATTGAATCAACAGTGTACTTAAAAATTAACAGTATCGTTGTATTGAGAATCTTCCGCTATTAACACTGAGTCATATACATGTATAACAAACTGCTGCGTGTATATATTTGTATACAATATAATATATGCTAATAGTTTTGCACGAATTATTTAATTCATTAAATAAGGCTGCACTTCCGATCGATTCGATGAATATAAAATTTCGTTTTAACCGCGTGTAAATAGTGCGTGTGATCGTTAAGCATATTTACCAAACTCTTACAGTCTTGGGATTAATCTGGTTCTCATTAGCAAACTGAAAAAAGGAAACTAAATGGGGCTTGAAATAGCAGTACGACATTAAAGTCAAAGAGCATATAACTGCGGCTAGTCTTCCTTGAAATTGCCAGAGCCGTTTTCGCCCCTAATTCGGTCACGGCATTCTGATCTCTGTGCGAATAATAATATATATATATAAAAAAATCAGACCATTATATGTCCTGCGTCATTATTCCGCCATTATCTTGTTACAAGGGTGAAACGGAATGCTATTATTTAGCTTTATATGTAGGAACACAATATATATTACTATTATAATATAAGTATATTATATATTCGTAGAATATACTTAAATAATATATTATTATTATTTTAAAAGCTCTGAAAACATAATATGCATGTAAAATATGTCAATATATAAGTAATAAACTAATAAATAAATAGTTGATAATCATAATATTATTAAAATATGAATTATAAATTACCTATAATAGTCATTTTTGTAAAAAATACTTCAATCAGTATCTAGATACAGATTTTTTTTTAGAAAATACCAATTTAGATATTCTAGATATAAGTATCTTAGTACCTATCTTAAGATAAATACATTTAAAAGCAAACTATTTTTATTTTAAAGATTTAATAGATTAAAATAAAATAAATAATACATTATTTAAAATAAGAACAATCTTTTTTTTATGTCAGATTTCGAATATAATTTTATACATACAACATACATAGATATAATATACTGTCATTGCCAAAATAATAATTTAAATATTATAAGTAATTAATAATAGCTATATGTTTATATATTCATCATAGTTTAAGATAATAAAATAAAAATGTATTATGTTTGATAAGTTAATATAAAATAGGTTAAGTATAGCCAATGAATATTATTAATGTACCTATTAATACGCACCTGATCGCCCGTTTATAGTTATCAAATCATAATTAATAATAACAAAAAAACATAAATTTAGTTTTTTGTGTTCATTTTTAAATAAAGTAAGATTTTAAAACATTAGTCATTAATCTTATCATAAAGTAAACATCTATTTTGTGTTAAAATGTGTGCACTATTATACTAAATAGTCCCTCAACTGAAGCGCTAGAAAGGAAATCTATGATTTACATATCATCTGTATCTATGAATAGTATGAACTATATTAATTCGTGAATACATTATAAACTATATTACTAAATGCCTTAGGATATTGTAATTGAACTTTTTATTGAAAATTTCTTAAACACTATGTCTATAACACTCGAGTCATAATTTACAGTATTTTTATCATTTATACTCTAAACCTAAATATTCAAAAAAATAATTTTCAGAACTATCTGAATTATCTGATGTTATTCTATTATTCTGTATTTAAGGTCTAATTCAGTTAAGTTTTTATTCAGCGCTTTACATTCTGCAATATAGTTATAATCGTATTTTAAAAACTATCCTAGATAGTTAAGATAACTATTAAGATACACAATATTTTGTATTTAAGCGACAGAATAGATACAAATTAATTTTTTAAAAAAACTATCTAAATATAGATTCAAGATACAAAACTGAACTGATAATAGTTTAAAATTTAAATACAAAAAATAAACACATTCAATTTGAGAATTCAATTTTTATATTTATCGCAAAATAATACATATATTTTGGTCTCGGTGTACTATATGAGTACTTAATGAGTATAATTGCTAATTTGTATAGTATATATAGGTATAAAATTATTGCTTTCACTAGTTACTAATTTTACATTCAGTTAGCATGATTGGAATTCAAAGAATTTACTCGTATAAATTGAGTCAAATATTTATGATTTACACATGCTAGGTACCTATATTACCTACCTATCTAATACCTATATGGTTATAATATTATTATTGTTTGTTCGGTTTCTGTATTAATATTATAGGTAATAGATACCTATACTCGCTTTACTACTCAACTATAGTCTATACATGTAATTATTAATGAGTACTAATAATATAAGGTTATTTGAAGACCATAATAGTACTAAAAGAAAATAGATTATAATTATAAAATTATAATAGGTATTATATTCTTAAAAAATATACTGAAAAGAGTTGAAATTTGAAAATAAATGTTGAAGATTTAGTAGGTATATTAAATTATAATAAATAATACATAATTTAAAATGGGAACAATCACTTTTATATCAGATTTCGAATATTACGATTATGTTGAAATACAACATATTATTTTATGTCATACAATATGAATATATGATTCATACTAAAATATTTTGAGTAAAAATATTATTTGTTCAATTTACATGTAAATATGAAAAAAAAACTAAAGTAACATTAATGTTTAGATATATTTAAAAAAAAGAAGGTAAGGTATCTAGAAAATATCAATATAGTTGTTTATTAGTTTATATATTTTGAAAAGTTAATATACAAATACAACATTGAAAATATTTGATTTAAGATTCTTTGCAGAGCGATTAATGCTTTATGGTTTTATATAACAATAAGATTCTTTTATATTTATACCTATATTATATACTACAAATTATAATATTTTATTTCATATAATAGCGTTAACGCCGTTAACAATAAACACAGACACAGTACAGAAACACAAAAAAAAAAACAAATCATTTTAAAATTTCTAAAATCATATTTTTAATATTCAATCTGCTCACAATCTAATGACTAAAATACGAAATGTACTTATAAGTTAATATCTAACAATAAACATTAATATTAATATATTATTGAACACCAGTGGCGTAACCATGGGGAGGGTGGGCTATAAGGTCTACAGCCTTCTCCATTGGCCATATTTTTTAAATTGTTTTAAAATATTAAAATTTAAATATGGAAATTATCTTACAAATTTTAATTATTTAAAATATTAAATACGTTAACGGCAAATCAACGTTAATATGTTATATTTTTGTTTTGTTGTTGTTTTTGATTTTCAATAAGTTAAAAGTATTTAGCCCCCTCCCCCCCCCATAAAAAGAATCCTGGCTACGCCCTGTTGAACATCAAATATTTGAAATAATTTTACAGATTTTAATTTTATTAGTTTCAGATATTTAAGGTTATATTAACAAAATTGTATATTTTGTGTACAGTAAGTTTCCATTTATGACAAATGAGTATGTTTTAATGAATAATTATGACAATATAAATATATTACACCAGTACTATTATGTAAATACCTACTACCTGTGTATTGATCTAGACGTTATTGTTCTCTTATTTTGATGACAAACATATTGTAAAAATAATTTTAAATATTGTAGTAACACCTAAATTAGTATATTATAGTTGTCAGCTGATCGTTATAAAACAATTTACTTTTAAATTAAATATTTAGTTAGGTACCCAAGTAGAATTGGCATTTGGTATATTTTATTAGATGGAGGATAAAAATTAATAATTGTATAGCATTACTGTTTTGTTTTTTTTTGATTATACTGTTTATATGATTTAAAAAATATTTTACTAGTTAATATTTTATAAAATAAAATTATTAGCATAAACATTAAAAAAAAAGTTTTGTCTCAATTGGATAAAAGAAATTTATACACTTAAAAGAGTTAAAAAAAATTGTTTTATAACTTGAAAAAAACCAAGTATTTAAAAATATGATCCTTAAATTTTTATGTTTGAAAATTCCAAAAAATACATTTTTATGAAGGTATAATTACATGGAAAATAGTAGGTAAATTATCAACAACTTTGTATATATTTTATTTGTTTATTTATTATTAAAATAGGACAGTATATGTATATAGTACAATAATAGTCCAATGAAAACAATTTGATACACATCAATAATGATATTAATTAGAATATGAAAATAATGCCTTAAGTTTTTATACACGAAATTAGATAAGAAAAATAGCATAATAATATAACATATTATGTTGACAAAGTATATTATAATAATAATTATTAATATAAACATATGGACATGGGTATTGGGTATAGTAGTATGTTCTATTGATGTTTATATTTTAGTATTGTAATAGTCGGCCCAAAGGCTTCGGTTTTATTCAAGACTAATTGAAATAATTAGATACGTAAATTCGTATGTAGTAGTATTACTAATATTCAAATATTGTATAAACAACGAAAATATCAGTGTATCGTCATTCGATTCGAAAACGGTTTAAATGGGCGCGCATTTGTTATCACTGTTGCTGTTACCACAACAATGGTTCTTGGGGTACCAATAGCCTCACAAAACAAATCGTGTTTTGTGTGCCCGATGCTGCAGCTTGCTTGCTCATGACTGCCCGCCTGAACGTTATCTGATCCGTATCCATGTTTATTATTTTTGCTTTTGATTTAAGATTGAATTGAGTGATTGTTATTTGATTCTTAACTTTAGATTTAGTTGTACTTTAGTAGTTGTGTGTATTTCTGAATCTTCGTATGTTTAGACATGGAAAGTAAAGTGTGTAAAGTTATTAATGCTAAGAGGACCCACAGCGATGACGATGACGATAATACAAATTCAAAACAAACAAGAAGAAACTCTAGTCGAGATCGTCAATCGACAAAAGATAAATATGACAAGGGTGGTAGACGTAATTACGAAGAGTTAAAAGTTGGTGATCCATACTATTCGGGTGGTACTGCATCGGATTACCGTAAAGGCGAGGATCGGTATAAGGATGAATCTAGACATAGAAGACGCCATAGGAGTAGAGATCGTCAAGAAAAAGAAAACAGATCTAAAAATACAGACAGTAAAAAAGAGGAAAAAATTGGTGCTCCATATTATTCTGGCGGAATAGCAAGTATTGATGAACGTGAGAGTGGTGAAGAAACGAGTGACGATGAAGATGATAAAATTGGACAACGGTACTATTCTACAGAAAACGCCGATTCTCAAAGAAAGAATAGTGAAAACTATTGGAACAAATACGCTAAAAAAGATAAAAGACAAAACGTATGTATATATTATAATCAATATAACAATGGTAAATATAAATATAACTTTTTTTTCTCAGGATGACGTAAGCGATGTACCATTACATCAGAAAAAAACTGTGGAACTATTAACATCTAAAACTGGAGGTGCCTATATCCCGCCTGCAAAATTGAGAATGATGCAAGAAAGTATCACAGATAAGTCAAGGTGTTTGACAAATTAAATTACCTATTATATTTTAAATAATTATAGACTAAACATTTGCTAAAGTACATTGATGGGAGTGATGTATTTACCAGCGGTTCCCAAACTTTTACGACCCCCCCTGAGAAATAGTTTATGTTTTGTGGAACCCCCTTTTTTAAATAATATAAAACTATTTTCTCAATAATCAGATATATCTGATGGTACCCTAAGGTTCCGCGGAACACACTTTAGGAAACGCTGGTCTTTACATTAAGTTTGAATAGATTGTTGTTTATACACTTAGTTATTTTTAATTATAGTATTACCGCTATGAAATCCAAATATTTTGTGCTTTTAATTAATGATTAGCATTGTCAATTCAAATAACTTAAGAATCAAGTCTTTAAATAAATTACTTATACAGTATAAATTGTATTGTAATTTTAAAATAGCATCAACTAATGAATTAGTGGTGATAAACTGATAACTTATAATACAATTAACCAGTGTTCCTCAACCACTGTGTCACAATATACTAGTATTGTGCGATATAAGTTAATTGGTATTGTGAGTATGTCAATTAAGTAAATATTATTCTATAAATTAAAAAAAAAAAAATGTATAAATAATAATTCATAAAAAATTTATGAAAGTAAAAATGTTTCTACCACATACAATAAACAAATTTTTGTAATTATATGTTATACATTAATTTAATTATAATAATAAGTTTTCATTTTTATATAATTGTAATTTATGGTAATTTTAGTGCTGCATATCAGAGAATTGCCTGGGAGGCATTGAAAAAGTCAATACATGGTCTGACCAACAAAATTAATGTAGATAATATTGGAAAAGTTACTAGAGATTTGTTACGAGAAAACATTGTTCGTGGTCGAGGTTTATTATGCCGGTCCATTATGCAAGCTCAATTAGCCTCAACAACATATACTCATGTGTTTGCTGCTCTAGTGGCCATTATAAACACAAAAGTAATTAAATTAAATTTATTAAAAAATAAATAATCATTAATCATTATAAACATAATTTGTTAAATAACTATTATAATAAAATATTTTTAGTTTCCAAACATTGGAGAATTATTGTTGACAAGGTGCATTGTACAGTTTAAAAGAGCATATCGCAGAAACGAAAAATCTCAATGTTTAGGATCAGTAACATTTATTGCTCATTTAATCAATCAAAGTGTTGTAAGTGTTAATTTATTTATTTATTTTGTGTTTAAAATCTATCAAATTTTTACTAACAAATTCTGAGCAGTGGAATCAAAAAGTATAACATGAAATATATTATTATATCTATAATATTTTTATTATAGATTGATATGCCATCATTGTTCAGAGTTGTTTTTCAATGTATACAATGATATATTATTGAATTTCAATTTAATTCATCTATTACATCTTTATCACAGTTACCTACTTCCTTGAATTTTAATATGATTATTTTTGTTTTGTATTTTAGGCACATGAAATATTAGCTTTAGAATTATTAACTTTATTTGTGGAGACACCTACGGAAGATTCTATAGAGGTAGCTGTGGCATTTTTGAAAGAATGTGGACAGAAAATGAGTCAAGTCAGCAAAAAAGGAATGAACGCCATTTTTGATATGTTACGCAATATATTACATGATGGACAACTTGACAAAAGGGTAAATACATAATATCATGAATATAATTTAAGTTAACATTATTTATTTTTAATTATTTTAAATATAAATTAAATTGTGAATTATAAAATATAAAAATATAAACATAGATGATTTGTATGAAAAAATAACCATTACATTTTAAATATAAAATTAATTGTAATTATGAAGATTACTCATTAAAAATAAATTTAAATTTAAACTAAAGTAACTATAATTGTCATTTTTTATTCTAAAAACATGAAAATTCAGGTATAAAAATTAATAATAAGCTCATATTTTTTATTCTTCATAATATTTTAATTGTTAATATTTTTGTTTATTAAAGTGTTTAAATTCTTGCTTAAATACATGCTTGCTTAATTTTTTTTTTTAAAACATGATAAAATGTTTTAGGTACAATACATGATAGAAGTAATGTTTCAAATACGCAAAGATGGATTTAAAGATCACCCAGCTGTAATTGAACAACTCGATTTAGTACCTGAAGAGGATCAATTTACACATTTACTAACTTTAGACTCTGCTAAAGAGCCCCAAGATATTCTGAGTAATATTAAATTTATTCTAAAATAATATTTTATTTTAAAAATATGTCTTTTTTAGATGTTTATAAATTTGATCCGGACTTTGAAGCTAATGAAGAACGTTATAAATCATTGAGAGCTGAAATATTAGGGTCAGACAATGAAGAGGAAAGTGGGTCAGAAAATGATGGTGATGATGATGAGGATGATGATGATGATGATGATGATGAAGATGATGGTGAAGAAAAAGGTACAGTTATATTTAATTTAAGATCAATTGTTTTATTTTATGAATGATATAATTTAATTATATTGTTACAATTTAAATAAGTTATAATTAATTTTAAATAAAACATTTCTAAAAATCCATATAGTTAAAATGTGATTTCTTTGAATTAGTTTTTGAAATTTATAAACATAAAATATTTAATATTAACATTGAGTTGAAAATTCATCAACATATTGTCTGCTTTATGAATTAAAATAATCTGATAAAATATAAAGTGGAAACAATAATGTTTTAGTTGATTACACAATTAATATAAAGTGTTAATGTCTGTCATATCTTTAAATTTAAAATACATTAAATTTTTGATTTTCAAAATTATTATTTAATTAAGTTTTATTGAGAATGGTTCATCAAAGCTTATAGATATAAATATTGTATTATTTTTAACATATTTATAGACTTATGTTTCTTAATATGTTAAAAACTATGATATAATATATTGGGTAAAATAAAAAAAAATATTTATAGTAATTAGGCAAGTTATAGAATTAAACATACTATATAAACTATTTTTTTTTAATTTAATTTTATTCTTTAGTATAATATCAATGATGTTTTTGTTTTTAATTCTTAGTTTTGTTATTTGATAACAAAAACGTTTGTAAAATGATTTTATTATTGATTGAATGAAATTATTAATTGTTGGTATTTTTCAAGTTCTAGTTGTTTTGTATGAACTATGATGAATTAGATATTATTCTAGTTTTTGACAGTTTTACTTAGATAGAAGAAGTATATAATAGTAGAGAGCAAAGAACTAGCTTGCATTGTAAACAATCATGTTTCCAACTAAGGATTTTTTTCTATTCTATGAATTTTTTTTACCTGTATTTGTTATTTCTGTGTTTCAAACATAGTAAATTCGGGTTTAGAAAAACCAATTATATGTTGTTAGTTTAAAAAATTGAGTGAATTTTCTTATTATTAATCAATAAATTTAAAGATATGTATATAATTTAAGGCACATCATGGGTTTTTATTAATATTTAATTTAATATGTTATAAAAATGTAGAATATTTTAATTATAAAATGATCATATCTTGCTTAAAAAATGTCAATTTCAATAAAAACCTACAATATGTTTTGGATAATATTTTAACCTTTAAATTTAATAATAATTGTCAATTCTTATTTCTCTCTAATATTAAAGTTAACAATACAAAGTAGATGATTCTACTAAATGAAGATTATTCGTTATACATATTATACAAGACAAAGACAAAATATGTAAGCGTGTTATCTTCTTAATAAAGCAGATTTATGATGTATGGAGATCTCAGTTAAGTTTAAAGTTACAACAAGATATTTATATAATGTCTTCAATCTTGAGGGTAAATGGAGTTTTAGTCTTGAATGATGATGTAAGCAATACAATATAGTTTATATGATAAATAGTATTATAGATTTTTTTGTTGATTCAGTGCGACTTTCCATTTTATTACCCAGATATGAAAACCATTTAGGAGAATTTTTATGATCATTAAAATAGTTTCTAGTTTGTTTATGTTTATGTATACTGCACCAATTGAACTAATCCCAAAACTTAAATTTTTAGAAAAAATTTAAATGATATGTCCTAGACAAATAGGAACTCTTTTGATTTTTATAATTGTTAATGTTATTAAAAATTTTTTTAAATTTTTAATGGTAGACAAGCCAAGGTCTCATCAAATTCGTTAATATGAAGGATCTAATTTTTTTAGACAATTAAAGTTTTAGCTATGATTTTATTGATGAATAGTAAAATTAGGTGTGTTTATAAAGTTGATCATTAAAATTGAAATTTACAATTTATATTACATTTCTCAAAACGTATCTCCAAATTATTAGCTATACTTCTCAATTTAAATACGATATTTACTATTTTGTTCTATAATTCTATTTATTTATATAAATGACTATATTAATATTATAATTTATCAATATTTAATTAATAAAGTAGGTATCTTATTATAAAATGTAAATAATGTAAATTTATAAAAACTAAAAAAATAAAATTATTTATTCACGGTTTTGGTTTTAAAGATAGATGTAAATTTTGTGGTATTAAAATAATTTATACAATTTTCTGTATGCTTTATATTAACTTTTATAGTTTTTAATGTATAATTTGTAAGTTTTAGTAAAATTTATTAGGTATATATAAAGTGTAATATTATTATTATATTTTTTCTTTTTAGAAGGAGAAGGTAAAGTTATTATTGATAATACAGAAACAAACATGATATCATTACGTAAAACAATTTACCTAACAATACATTCATCATTGGATTATGAGGAATGTGCTCACAAATTGATGAAAATGCAATTGAAACCGGGTCAAGAAATAGAAATGTGTCATATGTTTTTGGATTGTTGCGGTGAACAAAGAACCTACGAAAAATTTTTTGGCCTTTTAGCACAAGTAAGTATTTAGCTTTAAATTAATTTAGTGGTTCTCAATCTGGGGGTGAGCGTGTAAACATTCCTGGAGATGCGTAAGCAGTCATTACAAAGTAAAGTTGTATTTATAAAATTATTTTTATTTTAAAATACAGGGAAAAAAATTATTTGTTTTTTTTCGATTCATAGAAAGGGCGCAAGATTTTTGAACTATAGGATAGAAGAGGATGGGAACCACTGATTTTGAAAAATATTTAAAACAATTTTATGTTACCCATTGGATATTTTTAGTTCTTCATGACTTAATTTATATTTTTAACTATTTTCAGAGATTTTGTCAAATAAATAATATGTTTATTGAGCCATTAGAAAAAATTTTTATCGATAGTTATGCAACTGTTCACCGTTTGGAGACAAACAAATTACGCAATGTAGCCAGATTCTTTGCACATTTATTGTTTACAGACTCTATATCATGGGTTGTCTTATCCACAATACATCTAAACGAAGAGGAGACAACTTCTTCTAGTAGGATTTATATTAAAATTCTGTTCCAAGAACTAGCTGAACACATGGGACTTAATAAATTGAATGCTCGAGTTCAGAATCCGTAAGTTAAATTATTTTAATTTATCTTAAAACTTATTTTATTTATATAATTTAGGTACATTAATTGTAAATGTATTAAATAATTTGTTGATTATTTATTGTTTTAGGGAATTAAAACTAGCTTTTGAAGGAATTTTCCCTAAAGATAACCCAAAAAATACTAGGTTTTCTATCAATTTTTTCACCTCTATTGGTTTAGGAGGCTTAACGTAAGTTTTGATTATATTTTATTAAATTTTAATAATAGTTAATATTTTTAAGTAATATTAATCAATTGTTTTTTTGGTATTATAGTGACGAATTGAGAGACTTTTTAAAAGTACAACCCAAACAAGTTCCCGCTGTTGCTACAATTATTGACCAGCTTTCAGAATCATCAGATAGTGACAGTGACAGTAGTTCTAGTAGTAGCAGCAGTAGTAGTAGCAGCAGTAGTGGTAGCAGCAGTAGTAGTAGCAGCAGTAGTGGTTCCAGCAGTAGCAGCAGCAGCAGCAGTAGCAATAGTTCAAGCAACAAAAGTAAGAATGATAATAAAATAAGTAAATACTATGTTATAATAAAGAATAAATATAGGTAAATCAGGTTATTCATTTAATTTTATTGTTTATAAATACATATAAAATATTAAAAATTAAACTTGTGTTTATTTCAAATATGTATAAAATAGAAAACTTAATAAAATTCAAAGATAATATTTTATTTAAGAATATTATGTATTAATTTTTTATACAAGTCTTATATTCTGAGCATTTTTCAAGTCTTCCAAGTCCAAAAACAATAATATTATTTTTAATGAACTATTGAAGGACACTTATAAATAATTTAAATTTAAATTAAATGTTTGTACATGATTTAGCTCATTTACCGACAGTCAGCTCATGGTGTAACTAATTTTAAAAGATAAATAAAAGTTTTTATAAGTATTGAGAGTTTATTACATCGGTTTTCATATTATATCTCAATATTTTTAAGGGAATTATAGTTTCGTTTGTTATATCACAAATTAAAATAACATATTATTTTATAGAATATTTTTTTTTTAGTAAATATATATTTTTTCCGATACATTTTAAGTATGTTATTAATGCAATATTTTAGAAAATAAAAAAAGTTTTAAAATGATAAAAGTAAAAATTATGTATTTAGGTATTGGAATTTTAAAAAAAATTATTAGACATTTTATGAGTTAAAATGTATCTATTGTGACTTGACAATGTATTTTATATATATAAAATTTTATAAATATACTTTTCTTATATTTTACAGAAAATAAAAAAAGAAAAGATCATGATAAATCTAAAAAAAATGCAGAAAAGAAGGAAAATGAAAAACCTAAAAAAAACGAGAAAAAAAATAAAATTGATAAACCTAGAAAATATGAAGAAAAAAAGGATAATGATATACCTAGACAAAAAGAAAACAGAAATGAAAATGATAATTGGAAAAGAAATGAAGATAAAAAAGATAATGATAAATCTAGAAAATATGAAGATAGAAACGAAAAATCTAAAAGATGCGAGGAAAGAAAGGAAAGTAATGATAAACCTAAAAGATATGAAGAAAGAAGAGATAATGACATGTCAAGACGAAACGAAGAAAGAAAGGATAATGACCGATCTAGAAAATATGAAGATAGAAATGAAGATGATACATCCAAGAGAAATGACGAAAGAAAGGATAATGACCGATCTAGAAAATATGAAGATAGAAATGAAAATGATACATCCAAGAGAAATGATGAAAGAAAGGAAAATTATAAACCTAGAAGAAATGAAGAAAGAAAAGAAAATGATAGACCGAGGAGAAATGAAGAAAAAAAAGAAAATGATAGATATAGTAGAAATGAAATTGACAAAGCTAAAAGAAATGAAAATGAAAAATCTCGAAGAAATGATGACAGAAGAGAAAATGATAGATCTACAAGAAAAAATGAAGAAGGGAAAGAAAATGATAGACTTGCAAGAAAACGGTAAACTACATGGTTCTGTTTTATATTCTTTTAACTTTTTAAATATATATATATATATATATTATGTAATATTTAAGCATTTAATGTCAGTAATTATTTTGAAACTTCAAAAATAAAATGATTTATTGATTTTAATTAATTTCTTTATTGTACATATCATTAATTATTGGATTATGTAAATTATGTAATTTATTGTTTGATATAAAAGAAACTATAATAATGAAATATAATATTTTCTATTTTTCATAAATATTTCAATTATTTAATTGAATATAAGTCATTAAGTGATAATAAACAAAAATACAATATACCCTAATTATTTACATAATTTGCACAAATACATAATTATTTGTGTTCACAAAGTCATTAAAATCTAATCGCCGTGAACAGTATAACTTGTGATTCGTTTTAATGGATTGGTTATCGCAAGGCAATTGTCTCAAAATTAAAATTAAATGTGGTGATAGATAGATTATATTAGTAGTTAGATTATACTATGAATTGTATCAGTTGTCATACTTTGAACCAGAATTGTAGATATACATTATACCCAGTCTTGTAAAAAATACTATTATAAAAATATATATTACGAATACTTACAAAGTGTTTGAATATAAACACAAGTAATTTTTTCTTAAATTTTATACTATAATATAATATATATATATATATATATTATATATTACTATATCAGTATTATACGTACACCTAATACCTATTATGTTACTAAATAGTAATTACCATGGATTTTAACAATTTCACAAATACTATAACATGTCTGACTATTTAAAGTTAAATACGTCTATGTAAACACGTATTTCATTCACATATATTGCAACTAATTTCAGTAATATCTATTAATAAAATTATTAGATTTTAATTGTTCTTAAAAAACTTCAATACAGAACCCTTAAAAAATAGGATGTGGCATTTTTTTGATTTTAAATATTTTTGTGAAAAATAATTAATAAAACAAACTTTTTGATATTTAAATTTTGTTAATAATGCTTAAAAAGTATTCAAAATAATTAAAAAATACTTCAAAAAGTATTTAAATTTCCTGTTCAAATACTTGTATTACAATACTTAACAAGACTGGTTATACTATGATAAGATATACCATAAGATATAAGATACATATGATAGATAAGTATATGATATACTTATGTATCACATTATACCTGAATCTTGTAAAATTACGTATACTTCCATACTATATTGATATAAACAATAAACATAAGATTTTATTATTAAGTATTGTGTGGTAAATAGATAAATTGAACAATAAAGGCGCCAGTTCAATTTTAAAATAGATCTGTCAAGTATTTCCACCACCAAAATACAGTAAAAAAAATGAAACATATTACTGTTTTAAAAGGTAAGGCGAAGTTCCTTTATATAATGTAGGTAGCCTATCTGTAGAAGTTTCACAAACACCCTACACTCTCAAAAAGACATAACATTAGCTTTGTTTGAAAAAGCCGTCTACAAGTGGTTATGAACCATATGAGAAAAAAAAATGTGACTTTTATTACTTTTTATACTTATGTTTATATCGTTTCGGAAAACACGCATGATCGTGGATGAGAATTTTCGAAGTTAAAAACTTACTTTTACACTCGGGTAATGTTTAAAATGTTTAAAACGGTTTTTTGAGGCCTTCAATAGTACATTTTTAGATAACCTCAATTATAATTGTTTTAAAAGGTGAAGTGATGATTCTTTCAACATTTTTACCTATTAGCAACTGTACTTTAAATACTTTTCACTGTAAAAAAGAGGTAAAATAAATTTTTTTGTTGAAAAAACCGTCCACAAGACTTAGTGTCACTGGACACTGATAACTATAGACTATAACACTAAGTGTTATAATATAGCCCTATAAATTATCTACAATTTAACGTACTTATATCGAAATAAAATGTTTATAAAGGTTTTATGTTTTAGTTTACCTACTGATGACTTGGTAGTAATATACACGGAACAATAATCGATAAAACAAGATACCTATAACTGCGGTATGTACATTTATATGCAACAGGTCGAAGGAATACAGTTTAATGAAGTTTAAAAAGCTAAATAATTAAATTAATTATTGATGTGTGTTGTTATACGAGTGGAAGACTGCAGTTTATTAATTTTAATATTTTAAAGAAATACATTATTAAATATTTAAATGATCATAGGCAAATTAGGGATAGTCAGGCAAACGTATAAGAAAGGTATACAAAATTAATAAACGTGTGTTTAGTATAAAAATAAATAAGCCGAGGAACATTTGCACCCACTTGCCAATGCATTTAAGGAGGGGCAAATTAATCAAATTATAAAAATAATTAATGACTAATCGGCAAATAAAAAATTTTATTTTATTCGTTTTCCATACTTAGGTATCGAAATATCTATTTAAGATCTATGGACTATAATATAAACTCTGATAACGTACACCGTTTGGTGCCAAACGTTTTAGACTACAACGTCTACAACTATTGTATAGTCTATAATACAGCTATAAAACAACACTGGTTAGCATAACAACTGCAGTCGTGTAATATGATTGTGTTTTGTTATGTCCAGCTACGTTATGACGCTCTATTTTACGCGGTAACGATGATGTATAATAACTAATAATTGATAAACGTCGTCTGTTTAAAAAAAAAAAATCAATTCATTGATATGGATATATTTCTATAGAAATAGCCGTGCGGGAGTTTTTTCTTTTCGGATTTGAATAATATTTATACATATTATGCACCTATAATAATTGTATAATAACACAAACGGTTCGTCATGCAGACCTACGCCGACTTTGACGCGGACGACACTGTCCAGTTTCCGGTTCCGGTGGTCGGCGCCAGTCTTCCGGTGGAGATCGTCGGCCGCCGAGTGCACCGGCCGCGGGACATGTTCGACTGGGAACGCAGCGAAGCGCGGGCCGACGTCTTGGTGTTCGTCCACCACATGAACGACGTGGTGAAGCGGTACCCGTCGGCGGCAGCGGCCAGGCGGCGATGGCGGCGTCGGCAGCAACGCGGCCGCGACTGCAACGTGGACAAGGTGATGGCGGTGTTGCGGGTGGTCGGCGAGTGGGCGAAGAAACGGTGCAGCGGGCCTGCTGGCCACGACCACTTGCCGATGATGTCAGCCGCCGAGCATTTCGGCCATTTCCACGGACAGCTGCGGGCCGAAGGACGGGCCCTGTTGGACCGGACGTACGACAGCGGTTGCGGCCGGGCTGACTACCGGAGCGTCATGCTTCCGGCGTACTTGGAGCGGAGCTTCGGCGACCCGGTGACGATGACCTACGGGCCGGCGCACGAACTGTCGTTTTGCGTCTTCCTGGTGGCGCTGTTCAAGCTTCACCGCTTGACGTGGGCCGACGAACCGTTCATCGTGACCGTGATCTTCGACAGGTGCATTTGCATTATGATTTATCATTATACTCATATAACTATAATAGTGTTCGGACATTTCATGAAATATAAAATCTTGAAATATTTCAATATTTTAATACAATTCGTTTTTTTTTTTAAATAAATTTTATTTTTACGAACATTAGTATTGTCGTTCTATTTATATAAATGTTTGATTTACTAAAAGCTTATTAATTAATTAGTTATGTACAGTCGAGTCGTGATAACTCAAAATTGAAGTAAGATCAAAATTCGATTCGAGATAATCATATGTATTATTCGAGATTTTGAGACATATAACTCATATTTATATTAATTTATATATAATTTATATTTCTAGGGAAGTAAAAAAAATTAAAATTTTCAAGTTTTTCGAGTTATCGTGACTCGACTGTATTTTAATATTTATATAAGTAGTAAGAGTTATTTATAAAACAATATATAAATTAAAATATAATGTTACGTTTTGAATTCATCATACTCATAGACTATAGTAAAGTTCATCTATTTCAATGTCTAAACTTTATTCTTCTTCGTTTTCCAAGCTAAAATATAATTACTCGCATGAGCGTTAACTTCATATTAAATTTCTGGTAGAAATTGTAGCTTATTATCACTGTCTTTAACAAATTCTTCTGTGCATTTTTCAATACAGTTATTAAATATTAATATTAATGATTAAAGCTACAAATTATATTATTAATTAAAAAAAATTATCATCAATATTTTTATAAAAAAAATGTAATGTTTCACATTTTTGTTTCACCCTATAGTGAAATATTTCAGACTTAAAACACTAATTCTAACTAGGGACACTTTTTGGTTTTTGGTATTATAAATAATAGCTAATAATTATAATTATAATTAACTTTAAGTTTGTGCACTACAAATTACTGACATAATGTAATATTTTGCTTTTCTTTTAGTACATAAATATGAGTAAAAACCCTTTTAATTATATAGGTACTACTATAGGTATAATAATTCAGTTTTGTATGCAAATGCACAAACTTCTTAATTATTACGACAGCAATTTCGATTCGGACGAAGAAAAAGAATAATAAAAACCCACATTAAGTATTTTAATGCTTGTGTCGGGTTAAAAGTCATTGTTTGATAATAATGTGTTACGGTATAATAAAATGAAGTACATTATTCACGTTATATAATCAAAATATATCTATAGACTGGATATCCCATAAATCGAACTAAACGCATAATATGTCTCCCGGGATAACCTCATCTAGTTCATACATATACAGACTATATAATTATGTAATCGGAATTAAAGTAATGCATTTCAACCCCCTTCGTAACATCGACGTTATGAGCCGGCGGAAGAGCCTGCAACAGTTCGTATATCCAAATCGTGGATATCTCTTGGACAGGACGGTACTGCACGTGTAAATAGGTCGGGTGATAAATCAAAACTATACTTACCGCGCGGCTAGTTCATCAGTAACGTCCGCAGAATATACAGAGTGATTCTTTTATCATTCTACACTAATTATTTCGTCAAGTATTGATGACTTTGTTTCTTTTTTTTTTCAAAATATGTTGTACCATGCTATTCTCAAACTGTATGAAATTTTTATTTTTTTCCCCTTTTATTTAAATTAATAGTGAATAACCACTATCAACTTTTGATTTTCAAATGGCAACCTATATTTTAATTGACGTACTAAATTAATAGGGCTATTTTTTTTTTATGAACTTTAACATTCAAATTATTATTTTTCGTTCATTTTTTTTTTTTTTGCGAGATATAGCTTTTCAATGTTGGGCGGTTTTTGGTTTTTATAATACTTCTTGTTTCTGAAGACCAGTATTAATAAGATAATATATAGTAAGAATTAAGACTTAAGAGGTATAAAATATTTTCATTCGTAATAAACTCGTTATCGACTATCGACGCAGTGATGAACTTTGTATCTGTAATTATACCAACGCCTCACAGCCGTAATAACCTGTAGGTTCATCACTTGATGTGATCACTTAAAAACCTCAAACCACTCAACTTTGAGAAGCTATAACTCACTAATGGTTAAATTAAAACTAATGATTTTAACGTTAAAATTCATAAAAAAAAAAAAATGCCTTAGATATTACTGTTACATGATATTTTAAATATAACTTACTATTTGAAAAATCAAAAGTTGATAGTGGTTTCACTATTGAATAAGAGGGTGAAATAAGTGAAATAAGTCAATATTATTGAGTATATAATGATAAAACTTTTCACTCTGTATATTTCCCCAACGACTGTCATTTTTCGACTGGCAGCAGTACCCGATCTGGCGGTTTCTAGTTTTTATCATTATTCATGACCAGCCCTATCCCTTATAATAGCCGTAGGCGCTGTCCGATAAAAAAAATCAACCTGTAGCAGTCGAACGTGTGGCGAAAAGCGGTACGGGAAAAACATTATTGGACGCGCTAAGCGATGACATTAGTGTGCACCTCGTACACCGCAGTAGTCGCCCTTGTAAAAGCGTGTTATAATTTGCAAAAATATATAGAGAAAAACACCCGACGACTTTTGGGTGGTCTCCGCCCATACCTACTACCCGGTAAATAGTATTAAATTGTACCGTCCGTTCGGCGCAGGTACTTGGACGTTGTGGACTACGTGATACGGTCCTACCGGCTGTGCCCGTCCGCGGGCAGCGAACGCGGTAACTGGTGCCTGAGCGGTTACCAGTTCGTCGGGTTCCTGTGGGGCAGTGCACAGCTGGCCGGAACATACGGCGACGACGGTTCCGGTTCCGACGGACGACTGCCAACTATGTCGTCACCGGCGACAGTGGTGCCGGACGCGGACGCGTGCCGACGGCACCGGGACGAGTACGTGTTCGCCAAGTGCATGGACGCCGCGCACCGACGGGCCAAAACCGGCGTGCCGCTGTGGTTCCATTCGTACCAACTGTGGAACTTGACGGCCCTGCCGCGGTGGGACCGGGTGAACGGTTGCCTGATGACCGCGTACCAGTGGGACGTGCTTGGTCGGTTCGAGGTCGTCTGCCAACTGGCCTTTTGCGAACTGTTTAAGTTCGCCCGAAACGTCCGGCCGCCCGGCACGTCGTTTTACGACATTATACCAGCGGCACCGGCATCGGAGACGGCCGTGGTACGGACGACGGCCAACGTTTCGGCCGACTACGACGACGACGACGACGCCACCGACGACGAAGGAAGAATCGCTGAATGCGGAGAATGGGAGGACGGTGAAACAGAAGACTTCGAAACAGCCGCGAACGAAGGACTAATAATATACTAAACACTACTTACCAATAGTATATTGCCTATATATTATAAATACCTACGAACGAATAATCTTACAAATTTCCGTTTCAGGTTTTTAAGTATGTCGAATATAAATCATTGTCGTACAAAAACCGTATAGGTTCACGTCAGAAAGAGCTTTTATTGTAGAGCGGTCTGTTGAATATAATATATTATTATTGGCATTTGATACTTTTTTACTCATTAAAGTCGTATCTGTCAAAAACCACACAAATGGTCAAGATAAATAGTATTATTTTATAATCCATATTAAAAGTATGATGTGGCGTATCTCATAACTCTAGGAACGGGGTTTGAACTATTAAATTTGAATTAAACATCGAGAGCTTTTCTACATCGTGGTTTTCACGTCATATAGGTCATTTTTTCCTAATTAAAGCATAATCATGCTGAAATCTGCCGCCCCATGAAATTTGGAATACACTGTACAGTATTATACATTACTACATTTATAATATTTAATACATACCTATCTAGGGTGTGAAAAAACACTTTTATTGTAGTTTGGATTACTATTTAATAAAAAAAAAAAGGTATAATTCTAATGTAATTATTATTTATTACTAATCAAGCAATAATATTGCTTATTATTTAATCTTGCTTTATTGTTTTGGAATTAAACGTTTGACTAAAGAATATTCAATATAAAATATAATTCATAAATGTTATGTTCTATACATAAACCGATAAACAGATAACTCGGCTTGTAATGCTTGCATCTTAATTTTAACTTTTATTTATTAAAAATGTTAATTATTCAATTTAGGAATAATGTATTATAATTATAATGTGTATAATACGTGTCAACTCTGGTATATATATATACTTAATATATGTTAAATTAAAAATTAATTACCTTTGGTTTGAAAACGGATACATTTTTTACTCCATTTTTTTTTTGTTTTCCTGATTTATGTATAGCCAGGATACACATCCATGTACAAAACAATTCATTTTTATAATTATTACTATATTAGGTACTTACTACTCGCTTGAATTTTATATAAAATAATAAATTTTTATCACGACTCGTGTAAATACATTATTATATATCTTTTATCATATCAAGAATAATACTAATAATAGGTATCTATAAAAATATTTCAAATCCTAGTAAAATTATCGTGCGGACGAAAACGGGTCTGTTTTATTTACGGCCGTCAATGTGAGTGCGAGCTCCTTATCTTTAATCTGCATGGTTATTACAAAGTTCTATGTATAATTATCACAATGCCACTTCTAAATTGGGCGGTGGTCGTTTGGGCGAAGGTAATAATTTTGACCAAAAAACAATAATCCGTTCGGGTGAGTGAAATTATTTTTGCCTATATGCAAGGTAAAAACCTGGTGACAGATACGGATGATATCATATTATTGCTAATCATTATTAATCACTATTATCAACAATTTAGATAATTAATTGTTGAATGTATATAATATAGCATTTTCATACCACCCAAACAGTATTTTTAGTTAGTCCAAACTAGGAACTCCAAACAGACCATATTTTGGGTCAATTCGCCCAAACGGTCTACACGCCCTTTAACTATAGGTAACTATTATTTTAAATCTGGGGTTAATGGAGAATTTGTTTTGATTTTTTATCACATATTTATCTTAACATACTCATATTTTGCATAATTTCAAAACGAAAATTATGATTAAACTGTGTCATAAATCAAGAACAGATTTTTCATAATCCTGGACTTTAAAATTATATTAAAACTTTATAGTGGTCACTAATGATATAAAATAAAATAAAGTAGGGATTCATTGACTATTTTAGAAAATCAGGTTTATATTGGAGTGTTTTGAATATTTATGCATCAACAATAGATATATGCATATTAATACTTTATAAATTATCTAAGGTATTTAAAGATGTATTTATTATGAAAAAATTGAAATGTCGTCAATGCAAGGAATTATAAATTTATAATTGCTTAATCGAGCTAATTTAAAATTATTTAAAGAAACGAAAATAGCTTTTTAGTTCTTTAATGTTTATATTATTTTAAATTGGTATATACTTATCATTATACCATTAATATATGTTATTGAAATATCATCCAGCGTATTCCATATTTTGTTCAATTTATCTTCAATATTCATTAGATCGAACTAGATTAATTTGTTTATACTGTTATAAGCTCCAGCCTTGATCTAAAATTATTGTTATTATAATTCTCTTAGTTATGCGCAAGTCAAATATAAAGGATAGTATTCATGCAGTCGGATTTTAACAGTGTTATAATTGTTTATAATTGTTAAGATAGATATTTAAAAATGTTTTCAGTAATCATTTAAGGAATTGAATCAGAAATGAATTTAGTAAACAATACCTACAGTTTAAACATATTTGATATTAATAATAGGTCAACAAGACTGAAGTAAAAACATGTTATAGCAGTGAATAAAGGTATAAACATTTTAAGAAAAAAAAAGTTGTATTAAAACGACTATAAAGAACACATGGAACATTCTCACTTTATTTAATACTGAAGAAGAACATACAGTGACCTGTAAATTACAAGGTATGGTCTCAAGATCGTAGTTATTCAAGAAGTTAGGTAGCAAGAAATAGGATCTCTAGAAATAAATAATCTTACTATCTTCTATGGAAAATGCGATGATCAACAATTCATAGATTCAAAGTCCACGAGTCCTTATACTAACTATTTTTATCGGTTTCAAATACATAACTATTATAGTTCCCAATACTAGGTATAATAGAATTTAGGTAAATTAACCCAATAATGTCAATTTTGACAATAAAAGCATATTGGTTTAATATTACCTTGATTAATCTTCATGCCCATCCTGGAAAAAATACGACTTCTATGGAAAATTAGAAAATGTAGTAGATAACTAGCACTGGAATACTGACCATTTATTAGAAGATTTAAATGCGAAAATTATAAAAGAAATAATATTTAAGCCAATCATCAGTTACCATAGTTAGCATGAAATAACCAATAATGACGACATATCTGTCTGACTTTCCAACAATAAGTAGAGGTCTACTAGGATTAAATGTATAATGTTTCTTCATAAATAGGTCCATAAAGGAACATAGAAGCCACCGGGTAGGAGTTATAAAAATTAAATTGATCATGTATTGGTAAATGACACGTATAAAAACAGCATTACGAACGTTAGAACTATGCGAGTGACTGTGACTGACCTTTTTTTGATTAGAATGAAAATGAGAGTAATGTGAGCCGGTCTCGGTGAAGATGGCTCAGCATGATTTAACAACGAAGTCCACTTTGTCGTAGGTCTTCTTCAGTAATCGTAGGAAGTTTGTAGTAAATAAACAACACGTTTATAAGTTTAAGTAGAAAGTAGTTTATTCACTGGTACAATGTATATAAAAAACTAGCTCGATAGGTTGTTAAGTATAGAACAACAACACCACCGGTGTTTTTATTACAGAATTTATGTCTAAATTCTTATATTACCACAACCTTTTCTATATAAAACAAATATGGGTGTAGTCCCCCAAAATGTAGGCACGTGTCATGGTAAACAGGAAATTCATCTCTAAGTTTCTATTTCGTGTTTACTAACACCAACTACCTAAGTACGTAATTTAATAATAAAAATGTATATAATATTATTCTAAGAATACTATACTATAGGTCATAAAACTAATAGATATAAAGACACGAAAACAATATTGTAATCAGCTCAAGGCAATAAACTAAAGTAATAAAAATAATTATGTAATACAGTCGGATTACTACAGTAAGACCAAAGAGAAAAATCACAATAAAATTGAAAATTTCAATTGTCTATAAATAGCTTTAAAAAAGTCAAAATATTTTGAAAATTTAATCGTAAATAGATAACGCTAATATAAGCATTTGGTAAAAATTTCAAGTATTTATAATAATTGGTTTTTGAGTAACAGAAAAATAAAAAAATCAATTTTGTCGAAAATTGATTATGCGTAAAAATTCCCGTTTTTCCGTTACTTTTTTAAGGTTTTTCCTGACGCTTTTGAAAACTACTAAAAATTGTTTCATTTTTTTTTCAAAGAGGGGCTGAAGTCAAAAATCAAAGCACTATTACTACTCCCAAACGTGATGTCAGACACAATAAAAAACACACACACACATCATTGTAAAATCAATACATTCATCACTCCGTTTAGAATCTAAAAGGAAGTTGATATGACTAGGACATAAGCATCATAGGTCTTACTAGAGGGGGGGCTTGGATGGGCATAGCCCACCCAGTTTTTTATGTCAGTGTTAATTATCAATATTAGTGGTGTAGGTGCAAAGCCTTCACGGGTCACTGATATCAATTTAGCCTACACAGTAATAGAGCTCTATTTGCGCCTATGATAAGCATACAAAAAAAGTACCATGGGAGTACTATTGAGGATAGATAGATATTTGTTTGGTCACAATAACTATAAACTAGGGAAAAATGATTTTTTTATATTAATAAAACTATTAAATAGTATAATCATTCCTAATTTTATAGGATCGGTATTTCTATACAATAACTGAACTCTACTTCTTTATTTGTTGTGTTATAATTGATAAAGCTGTGCCGTGAAGGGGGAGGGGGGTAGTTAGGGGCATGCTCCGTGGGCGTATGGTTTAAAGGGGCACCAAACATTTTTTTATAATATTTTAAACTATACATAAATAAAATAATTGAAAAAGATTATTGTTTTACACTTATTATGGACCATTACACATTTTTTCTGAACAAATTTTCGACTATGGTCGAGTAATATAACCATTAGTGAACCGCAACGTTTTATTCTTGTATTATTTGGATTTATAATAAATTAAGTTTTAAACTAAGTACCTATGTGATACGTATATGATACGCTCTTATGATACGTTTGTAAATATAATATGTATAATACGATATAATTTGTGATTTGTATTAATTTTTAATTATTTTATACCCAACTATTTTGTTTAATAATTATTATTGCAATCAGCTTTAAATGTTGTCAAATCAATGTTTAAAATACGTCGTAAAAATAAAAAAAAAAATTAAATTAAATAGGAATGAAGTGATAAATACAATAGGGGGTGATTAATTTTAATTTTGTCCTGGACGCCAAATCGTAACGGCACAGCTTTGATAATTTATGTCATACATACAGGGTAAGTGACTTTGGTATAATAGATAATAAAGATTAATCTTTTAAAAATTATAAATTTTTGATGAACTAAATTTATAAACATTTGTTGTTCTTCTTCTCGTGTCCAGTTAAAAATTGCCAATAATCAGTAATCACAGTTAGTTATAAAATAGGTAACATATATATATATATTTAAAGATTTTTTGATTTTCAAAGACTCAACGATTTAAAAATGTCCTACATTTCTTGAGAAATTTTATAAGAATCTATTATAACATATTTCATTTATTGTTATTTAAAAACTTTACTCTCTGGTTCAACGTTATTTATTTTTATTTTTATTTCCTAGTAACCAAGATTGTTTTTTGCAGTTTGTTTATAAGATAAATAGTTTAACCGTATAAATCGTGTATTGTGTTTGAATCACAAAGTTCTAATACGTTAATTGCATTTAATTACGAATTTAGTTTTGCGCGTTAAACGTTTTCTGTATTTATTTATTGTAATTTATAATATCGTATAACTCGTTATATATTTATTTAATTACTAATTGATACAGATATTAATTAGTTATTGCTAATTGTATAACATTCAACATGGCTGTCAATCTACAAAGTATCAAAGTATACTGCAGAATAAAGCCATTAAAAAAGAATGAAAGATCTGTCAAGGTAAGCTAATATTGCTTTTTATTATACATTGAGTATAATAATATAATATCCATAATTTTTAATTTATAGTATGAAATTATTAATGACGTGGTATCAGGTATAGACGTCCTTGATTTAAAACACCAATCATCTAGAAATAACCACCACAATAAATATCAGTAAGCTATATAACGCAATATAAAGGAGGGGTCTTCAACCGACGGATCATGAACCGAGTTCGACCTTATTTTTATTTAAGGCCCGTGAACATATTTTTGGTCGTTTAAACTTTAAAAAATGTTTTCATTTGTGAGATTTCTTAAAAATAATATGTGGCACATGGTCTTTAGACTCTAATAGGTTGAAGACCCTTTTGATATAAAACACATGAAATTGATTATACATTTTATTAATTATTAATTAGATATCATGGAATATTTAAGGAAAACATTTCTCAAAGCTTGATTTTTGATATTGTGGCTGTACCAATATTAGAAAAGTAAATATTTCCAATATAATAAGTAATAATATTGTAGATATCGGTGATAGGATTATCAATGTTTTTATAATATTATTTTTCATATAAAAGTACTTTTTGGAAGCTAGGTTTTTAATTATAAAATCTGATAGATGTTGTTTTAGGGTCTACTGGTCTAGGCTAAAAGAGCGAAAACAATAACCGCGAATTTATAATAGCGAGAATAAAAAAAAAAAATCGTATTTTAAAATAAGCGATTATGCATAATAGCGAAACTTATAAATAAAAATTACATATATTTTTAAATGTTCTACTTTACAATTTTTATTTCATATTTTGAAGTTTTCAAACTTAAAAATAAATAACTTTTTTTTTTTACTTGCTATTTATTTTGTAACTTGCTACCGTATCGGGCCGTTGTCACTAGTCAATGTACTATCTTAATATCATTTTTTTTTATTATTATAATAATCGAATTTAATACCTAATAATTTTTAATTATATAAATTTTTTCTATTATAATTCCGTATTCAAAAAATATACTATATTTTCTTCTATTTTCGCCATTGTTTTAAAATCGCCATTATTAATTTGCGATTTTACATTTGCGTTTGATTTTTGGCTATTTTAGCCGTTCACCATTGTTATAATATTATTGTTGTATTATGTAAATAAGTTCAAAAAAATTTGTTTTTATTTTCAAATAAAATGTATGTCTAATAATAACTGAATACAACACCAGATATCATAATCTATATAGTATATAGCTAATAATTAGTTTTAGATCATCTTCAACACAGGTAGGGGATATGAGGTTCGTTTGCGTTTGTTATCATACACCGTATTATATATTATTAATTATATTTTATGAATTATATTAACAATATACTATATATATATATATATATATTATATACATAAAAATTATTTATATTGGTTAACATAATTCATTGATGAGTATAATTACATAAACTGCAGGAAAGATTTCACATGTGAATTTCATTTTCGATTAAGAAAATAGGGTGCCGTTAGTTATAAAAATAAAATAGAAATTTTATGTACTATTCGACCCATCATGTTTTGTTATGGATTAATTTTAATAATATAAAATAAAAAAAATATTTAATTAATTTTTATTATTACTCAAAATATGTATACAGTAAAAGTCAATGTTCATAATATGTAGCTTATAAATTGAAATACTAGTTTAAAAATATAGTAACATTAATGCTGATAAGCCGATATAGCATAATTTTCTGTTCGTACATTTTTTATCGATGAAGTTAGGTAATACAGCTATCATGTTATAAAATAATATCAACAAATGTATAAAAAAACGTATTTAAAATCCTTTAAAATTCTGGGGTGTAGCAGTTATTTTATCGTTTTAATTTGTTAACTGTCACTTTCTATTTCAATATTCTAGGACAGGGATAACACCTCAGCTGATAGCGACCACAGAAAGCACTCTAAAGTGACTGCTAGCAATTTACAGTTACTGTTTTATTTCTGAGCGTTGGTCATCCCTATATTATAATATTAATGTTATTATCCAAGATTAAGTGGGATATATTAAATAAGATAAGCTATCTCATAATATTTTATCTATAGATTAAAGAATCTATTCAATTATAAAATTAAGTTACATTTTTATTGCAAGGTTGGAGGGAATGGAGTTTTTTCTTCAATTAGACTGGTATATTTAAAATGTTAGACTATTCTTATAAAGAAACGAAAATTTGAAAAATTTGAAAAATCCCGTGTAGGTACGAACATTGATGTATAATATTTCGAAAAATTACCTATACATGTATCATGTATACTGTTTTTAATGATAAATAGATTCTGAAAAATGTATGGCTATGTCCTATATATTTATACCTAACTAATAAATTTGATTCACTTTAGTTAAAACCTCATACATGTATATTATTTCAGGTTTTTATCCGAAATGAACTGCACGATTTTTACATATGGACAAGTAATGAGAATTTTTTTTTAAATATTTTTTTAGAACGCATAACTGATTGTTTTTATTCCATAGACTTGTAGTGGAAAAACACATACAATGTACGGATCCAAAGAAGACCAAGGTATTATACCTAGGACTTTTGAATATTTATTCAAATGTACAAAAGGTAATTATTGAAATTCATTTATATATTTTTAATTTTAAACTTAAATAATACAAAAAATAACAAAAACGATTGTAGATCATCCAAATTACAAATACTCACTGCAATACATCGAAATCTATAATGAAGAGGTGTACGATTTGCTAGCAGTAAAAAATAAGAAATACATACTACTCAATAAAATAAATAAAAACATAACATTTAAGTGAGTTTATTAATTAATCATTAAATATAAAAAAATAATTGATTTAGATAAAACAATTAAAAATGTGATGTAATGCGTTTTATATAATTTACAGTAACAAAGTAAAATTCAGCATTGGACAAAATGGAGATTTTGAATATAAAAATCTAATTACTGTTCCAATTATTAATGTTAGTGATGCTTTAAAACATATCGAATCGGGCAACTTGAAAAAAAACATTTCCTCCACGATAATGAATATGCAATCAAGTCGGTCCCATTGTATATGTATTGTTACTCTGTTAAAAGTGAAAGGCGGCCCTGTAACCAAACTAAATTTGGTTGATCTGGCTGGGTAATTATATATTTTATATTTTGAGCAGAGCATTGAAAGTATTGATTTTTCAGTTATGTGTGTCTCTGATATCAAAATGGTTAGAGTAACAACTAACCTTTGGGGAGTCAAAATTAAAACATTTTCAGTATTTTTAAAAATAATTAGGAAAAACAAGAATTTTAATAAAAAACTAGTTTTTGGTAAAAATGATTTTTTATTTTGTTCTCAAAAAGGAATAATCGTAGATACTTGAAATCAATACCAAATGTTTACATTGATTTTTCCTATACATGATACAGTTTTAAAATATTTTTAACCTTGTAATATTAACAGATTAACCAAGTATAAAATAATTAACGTATGACGACCACGAGTTGGGGTACTACTTGTAAAAACGCATTTATTAAAAATATTACTAAAAATAATTATGATACAAACAATTTTCTATTTTTAAATATGCAAATATTTCTTGTATCTATAGTCATGTGAAAATAAATATTAGTTTTTATAAATTCTACACGTCATTTATTATTTATTTGTAGGTCTGAACGTATTTCAAAATCCGAAAATAACGAAAAGACGTTGATCGAATCTCGATCTATAAATTCATCGTTACATCATCTAAATCATGTTATAAATGTATTAGCAAATCCTAAAATACATGTGCCTTATCGTAATTCAACAATAACATCTGTACTCAAAGGTTCACTAGGTACTGAATGTGCTACCGCAATGATCGCCACTATAATATTAAATCAACAATGCATTGGAGTTAGTTTAATTATTAATACACTTATAAAATTTGTCGATTAATCAGTTATAATATCCGAGTAACTATTACAGGAGTCGGTGTCTACTTGTCGGTTTTCTAAAGCAGTGTCAGCAATAAAACAATTCGTAAATGATACCTCAAAAACTAAATCTCTAAGTAAATTATTATTACTCAGAGATAAGGTGAAAATGTTAGAAATACAAAAGTTATCCTGGGAAAAAGAAAAAGAAGTTTTATTAAAAAAAAACAACAAGGTACCTTCTGATTTAATAAAAACCAAAATATTAGTTATTTGTGCAGTAATTAAAAAGTATCATTAAAAACATGTTATTTATATGTAAGAAAATTAAAATTTTAGTTTTAACCTATTAAAATATAAGTAATAAAATATATTTTTTTTTAATGAACTCGATAAATGTTCTAATCAATTACTTATATTTTATTGCTCAGTGCTTCTCAGCTTTTTTATATTCAAATACCACCTACCCATTTTGAAAATTCACGCTTCAATAATTGATCTAATAATTTACTTTTTTTCACATGAGGAGCCTTTTATTAGGGACCCTATATGATTATTGAATAAGCATAATTATATTTAATATTCATAATAATACTACAGGTTGAGAAACGATGTTATAAATTATTAAAATTATTTCAAAAATTATTATAATATACAGTAAAAGTAGATATTATTTATTTGTAAAATATAATATTTTATTCTTATAATAAATTTAATAAATAAATTTAATTGATGTGTTATTTTAATTATAATTAAAACATATTTTAAAATATATAAATGTCTATATACATGGACCATAAAACATGATGGTTATATTTCTGAAATATTAAACTTTATGCATTTAGAATAATAATAATTAATATAAAATAGATGTAATATATTAAATTTAGTCTTGTACTTATTATTGATATTCGGTAAATTTTTAACTAATTGCACAATATTAATATTGATTAATTTTAAAACTATCATATTTCTTATATATTTTATCCTTATTTATTTTCATATCAATAAAATTGTTCAAATTTTGATTTATATACATTTAAATTTATATAAACATAATTACTGATTTACAGTTAAAACTAAACAGGTGTTTCTCATTTCAAAAAAAAAAGTTTATATCACAATTTTTTTAATACTATAAAACATCTTTAATTAACGTCATACAAATTACAAAAATTAGAGTTAAAATTAATAGCCAAGGAAAAATTGCTGATGAGCATTTTGAGTATATATTATAACTGGTATTTGTGCTTTTAAAAATAGTTTCATCATAAACTTTTATTTAATATACAATAGTTTAAAATGTGATTCATTATTTTAAAAAATATTAATAATTCTTGGTTTTACTAGTTGGTAAAAATTTTATCAAATGAAGAAGAAAAAGAGCAAGAAAGATTATCTGAGGATTTTTTGCGCAAAATGATAGAAAACCAGATTGACTTGAAGAATAAAAAGACAAGTAATTAATATTATCCAATTTTAGTAAACAGTGGTATTTGAAACTAAACATTATAATTTATAGTTAAAGTATTATATTTAAAAAAAAAAACAAAATATTATATTATTGTTATTTAATATTATCTTTTACACTAAATTAATGTACCTAGCATATAATTTTTATTCATTTGTATTTTTGTAATTACTCTAAAAAATAGAAAAATAAGTTCTAATATTAATTAATGAAAAAAATATTAGATTTATAGATTCAATATAATAATTTATAATTTACCATTAACTTTTAACGTTGAGACTTAAGGCTATATAGGCATTATGAATGAAAATGTGTTTTAACCGTATTAACATATTATTGTCTGATTTAATATCATTTGAAATTACATCAATTAAAATTTTTTTATAACGTCTATTATTTGTTAACCTTTCCACTAGATATTATTATGCAAGTATGTATTTCAATGTTGATTTAATAATTAATTATTGTTCAATAAATTGAAAACCGTTTAGTGATGTCTTATTAAAAAAAAATCCAAAACAGTTGTTATTATCAATATTTTTATAATAATTTTATCTTAATGTTTCTATATAAAAAAATTTTTTTTTGTACTAAGTAATTCAGGTTAATTGTTTTATATTTTATGAATACAAAAAAATATTTTTTTTTTGATTCAAGATACCAAAAACAACGAAAATTTGATGATTACGTCAATTGAGAACCACGAAGAGCTGCACGAACAGTTAAAAGTAAATTATTTGGATTTCTCTTGCTTAATTGTTTTTTATTTTGTAAGCTATAGGCAATACACCTAATCTAACTTGTAAATAAAAAAAACACTTTCATTTTTCGTTATTTGATTGACAAGTTGTTGTTTAGTGAATATATACGTAAAGCTGTATAATACCTATATAATTCTATATACAGTGAAACTTCCAATTAACGGTCACCGAAGGAACCATAAATGATGACCGCCATTTAGAGGTGGCCGTCCTATAGAGGTGACTGTTAACGAAAGTTTTACTGTATAATAAACACAATATATTATATTTAATATTATTAGTTAATTAATAATGTTAGCAAAATTCAAGTTAGGTGGTTATTGGAATAACGAAGTGACAAATTGATGTTCACGAAAACATTGCACTTGGAATACGTTAGCAATACACATTACTTTGCGTATAATCCCACCACCTTTGGTTAATCTCATTTGAAACAGATAGTATAATATAGAAGATACTAGGGATATTTGTTACAATTTTTACTATTTTTCTTTTTATGTGATACATATTTTAATTTCAATTGTATTTAATGAAGTTATTACATTGTTAAAAAAAAAATATAATATTATTTATGTATTATACTATTAAAGTGAATATTTTTGTAATGGTCAATAAATATACAGGAGTCAAATAATGTGCTTCAAAGAGACAAGAGTGACCGATCGTAATAATAATATGTATGAATGTATGTCGTTGTTTAGGTCGATGGAATCAATGCGAACGTAGCATGTGTCGTTCATGACGGTCGACCCGAACGGGATGACTATGCTATCGGAGACTGTATTGTCAATATTTCGGGGGTTGATGTGAAGTCACCAGCCATTATGGAATTTGGCGATGGAACTAACGATAATCTAAAGAGGACCAAGGTTTATTTTTAAATTCATTGTTTAATTTTAAATTAATAATTTAATAATTTTCTTTTTGAAAATATTTTTATTTGAATGATAATTATCCAGATACATTTTTCCTAATATATTGATAATATGTTTGGCCATATATTTATTATGCATACACTGCCTAACCTATGTTCTACTGTTTTAAGTTCCTACAGCTTAAAAATATTAAATTTTGACATTATGATATCGATAAAAATAATACATAAATTGAAATAAAAACGTTTAAATATTATTAGGTATAATAATATGTATATTTTTTTGAAAATGTTTTGGTTAATAATACATCTAGATGATTTATGATTTTAGATTAAAATTATCTAGCTTTTTTGGTATGAACAGATTTAGAGATAATAATAATGCGTGGAATTTTAAGGTTGATGGAGTAGTTGAGAACTTAACAAGTGACCTCATCGGAAATGAACTTAGACCGAACTTTAAAATCGTGGACGGCAATAACAACGTTTCGGCGGTCCACGTTATTGCACCATGCGTTGTGCATCGTGGTGTCGAAACTGATGATAACACAATTACCCAGGAGGAAACTATAGATAATAATATGGTTATAATATTAGAAAATTCAGAAATCTTTAGATTGGCTAACGTTTTTCTTAAACACTGTAAACTAATTGTTTTAACTATAATAATAATTTCGATGTTCAAACCGCAACGTTTGATATGGAATAAAACATTGGACGCTGATGCTGTAAACACTAACGGGTAAACATATTTTTAATATTAAATATTGATTTTAAAGATTTTCGGTTTTTAAAAACACATCAAATGATTCAAATGATGTTTGCAAAATATTTAATTTCATATTTTGAAAAATCCAAAATGTACCCTTTTGTAGATTTATAAGAAGAATTACTTCATTCTTCGAGTTTGTTGCCATTATACTACAGTTTTACGTTAAACAACTCATACATAATAAGCAACATTTAAAAAATGTTTAGATAAGAATTTAATTTTGTGATATATTTCATAAATTCATTCTTAAACCAGTGATACAATTACCAAATATCAAAAAATGCTCGTATTTTTAATACATATTAATGTAGATTATTAGATACCGTTACATTGTTTTCACTAGAAAACAATAAATAAAAAAATAAAAGTAGAATATTAGTTTTTAATTTTTTTTTAATGTTATAGTACCATTTTCAATACTCTAAAGTATCTAAGACCAGAATTAATTATGGATAGCATTGTGCCTGAATGGTTAAAATATCATTGGAATCCGGTGAAATTATGCCCAGATGGCAGTAATTTTCAAACCCACTGTTGCTGTGGCCAATGTTTATGGATCTGTATTAAGCCGGTAAAACAAAAAAAATTTAAAATACGTACAATAATAATAACATTATTATTAGGCATTCGTAATTAATGGAATGTAAAATAATAAATTATATGCATTAAGACACAATAGTTCTATAATAATGGTATATGGTTGGATTTTGTGGTATTCGTGCGATATTCTATTTACCATAATTTGACATTGGACTAATATAATTTTATCTACAAATAAAAATCATCTTATTTTTATATTTCAATATTATACTTTTTAAATGTTTTCAATGTTTTCATCGTTAGTGTACCGGTTATATTAAATTTGTACGTGTATTATATTGCTGAGAAATGAATTAAGTACATTGTTATTAAATATGGTTGTACATGGCACCGCTACTTGTCCTCTGGTTAAGATTTGGGGTTCTAATTATCAATGGTTCCACGTGTTTAAATGTTATATTTTCATTATTGGCGTTTCTCTAAAGCGTTTCTATAGTTATTGGATAATGTAACACTTATACAATAATTAATCGCGGTATTATGGAAAAATCCATATTCATTTAAAATTAAACAATATATTAAGCGATCTATGTATTTAAATATCTTGCATTACATATTGGGTAATACGGTGTATTCCGATCTAATTTCTTATTTTTTTTTAGTACATCGCAAATATATGGTTTATAAAATATTTCATTATGAATCTCGTTATATACTATGTCTTATAGTATTTAATTAAATTAATTGCTTCAAATTTTTAATTTTAGTACACACTTCTTTATTAGATAAAAGGTAAATCAAGGTTATTTTCAAATTTAAACCTATCTCTTAATTTTAATACAAATAAATCATCATAATAATAATAATATAACATTAAAAATAACTATATAATTAAACCATTTTTATAATTCACCCAACTCACAAACACATATCAATAGACCAATTTTTTTATTTTTATAAAAATTAAAAAGCCTAATAAAATTTCAAAATCTATAAAGGTATCATAAAAGTATGATACGATTTGGTATAATTGATAGATAATGGTATATACCCAAATTTATTTAAATAACACCAAACGTTTGGGTTGATAATATATTGTATGAGTACCAATTTTGTTTGGTCATATTTACCTAACGCGAGTGAGCTACTCTACAATAATAATATTAATTTGTGTGTTTATTCTAGATCAACGACAGAACCAATGGAAAAATCATAAGTAGCTTTTGCAATTGCCAACAAGCGCCATCTGTTATGGAGTCTTCCAATACAGAAAGTGATTACCGACTGATTAAGGGTCTGACTTGGTTAAACGAAATGTTTGAAGAATACTTGAAGTTAGATAATTCGGCACTCAAAAGAGGAATTTATTTACTCAGCTATACCTTCGTTATAATCGTAATGGTGGTGGTGCTGTTTAAACGGTAAACAGATAGTTTGTACTATATATTGTTTGAGTTGCATATCGCGGACACTTTGTACGGTGATAATAAATTGATAGAAATCGATCGCGGACACTTTGTATGCTGATAATAAATTGGTAAAATTCGATTGTGGACGTTTTGTAAATGGTGGTGTTTTTATTTTGCATATTATTGCATATATTGAATAAAAGAATATTATTGCGAAAAATTCATGTTTTATAATATATTTCGTAATTTATTCTAGCACTGTTGATTAAAGTATAAAACTTGGTTATTTGTTAAACATAAATTTTCCAATTTTTCAAATATAAAATTAAAAATATTTCCACTACTGTATGTGAATTATAAATTTTATTTCTAAATTTTATTATATTAAGACAAACAGCCAATCACTGATGTAGTTCAATAAATAAATATTTTTTTTGTAACTATATTTTTGTGTTTATCTTATAACAATTTAAATGCATATATTTTGCATATTTTGGTAAATAAAATGCATATTTTACAATTGTTTATTGCATACAAATCCTAGCCCTGATTATTATTATTATTATTTATGTATGTTAACATTATTAACTACCTGTGTTTTGTAATAATAAATAATTATGTCTAACATTTCATATCAACATTTTTGTTTACCTGAAATAGTACAAACTGTCCGCGGTTTTTATTTTTTCCGGCTGACCGTACAAAGTGTCTTACAACCGTTTAAATTGTTCCGTTTGAAGTTGATCAATAAATCATACTCTTACAACGTAAATCTTGACAGGTGAATATAATATAATGAACAATAATTATCTATCGGTTTGATGGGTATCAGTTTAAAAAAATGCAACACAAATAATGTATAATATTAATTCGAATAAAAACTATTAAACATGTTCAAATACATGTATATTATCCCTACTGTTCTCCTTCTCTAAATATAACTATATAAATTAATTCAATATTTTCTATAAATGTATTAGGTAATATCTTATACTTACCTACTATGGGAGTGTTATAAAAATAAGAGTTATAGAATTATCTAGTTTTCTATAAACAAAATCAATTTAAACTTACAAATATAGCTATATAAATATATGAAAATATCGTTTTAAATAAATCGAAGTTTTTTCTAAATTGAGAGTACAATTTTAAGATTAATGTTTTAAGGGATAGAATATTTTAACTGAGATTATCTGTACGTTTTTACTTATATAAGTCTGTGTTTTTCTGTTATTAAGCATTACCTAAAATCCCACATGAATACAAATAAATACAACATTAAATATATATAGAATAGGTACGTATCGAATAACCTATTAGAATGCATTCAAAATTCTATTCAAATAAAAATTATTACATTATATTTATTTCAAAACTTAACAAATTTACAAGACTGAATAATATATACATCTAAATAATAAAAATATTTTAATATTTACTTCATATATTTATGCATTCAACCTTTAAATAGTTATTATAACTCTCTATATGGCTATATTTATTATTAAAAAATATTTCAATTTTACAATAAATCACGATCATAATATTATCACGATATTTGAATTTTCATTTTTCCAGTGTCTAATAACTAGGACTCGTATTTATAAAAACAACTATTTAATAGTATTTATTAAATTTGACTAGTCATTTTTTCATATTTATACATATATATATATATATATATATATACTTGATAAATTGTAAATATTATAAGCAAATCGTTAAACTATATAAATAAGTCTTAATGGTCTTATATTTTTTTTACATAGTGTTTGAAAGTTTCATGAAATATACAATTTTGAAATATTTAAGTATTTTAATAACTTTTTTTTTGTTTTACGAACACATTAGTTATTTCATTTATAAATGTATATTTTATCAAAATCTTATAAGGAATTAATTAATTATATACAATGAAACTTCCAATTAACGGTCACCGAAGGGGCCATAAATAATGACCGCTATTTAGAGGTGGCCGTCCTATAGAGGTGACAATACATGGCATAACACTTGATGAGACCGAAAAATCTAACTTTTACATAGAGGTGACCGTTAACGAAAGTTTTACTGTATTTTAATATTTATATACTAAGAAAGATTTATAAAACGATATATAAATTATAATATAATATTACTTATTTATTTTAGTCCATAGTTATAAGTTTATCTATTTCGGAACTTTGTATAATTGTCTAAATTATATTCTTCGTTTTCCAAGTTGAAACTACAGTCACTATAAACATTGACTTCATATTCTAATCTTTGGCAAAAGTTGCACCTCATTATCTCTGTTTTCAGCAAATTTCTCTGTGAAATTTTCAAAATAATCTTATTGGACAAGTGGTGGATTTTCACAATTATTAAATATTATATCAATGACTGTTGTTACAACTAATCGACTATATTATTATTAATATTGTTAATTAATAAATAATTATCATTAATTTTATTTGTACTAAAAAATAAAAATGTTTTCACATTTTTGTGAAATATTTCATTCTATATTTTACATAAAATATTTCAGACTTTAAACACTATTTACATATTATTGTAAACATGGTTGTTAAATTTAAATGAAAAATTCTCATCGATTTTAATGTTGTAGGTAATTTAAAATTTTCAAAGATTGACGAACTACCATGTGTTAACGTTCACGTCATAATTTTAGCACTAATAAATTATCGTATTAAAGAAAAAAATAGTTATTAAAATATTTATATACATACAATTAATTGAAAAATAAAATATATATTTTTTTAATTTTTGTGATTTTATAGTTTAAACATTATAAATACTCAAAACATCACACAACCAAATTCAACGACGATGCATGTTGTGTCTGAGCATTTACGTACTGGTCAAGTTCTTCTGGAGAAAAAAACAGATGAACAACTTCGACATCCTCGTTTTATTACAAAAGTTAATAGTGACAAAAAACCAGTCACAGAAAATCGCGATAGCAATTCGCAAAGTGGCTATAAGCGATATGGTTTTCAGCGAAGGTTTTAGAGAAGTAATTTTATGTAACGGTAACTGAATTGGCTATGGTAAGTAGTATCCCATATTTACTACTATATATAGTACAGCGTAGTACGTAATTCCAGAATTTACACAAGTAGTTCTATAAACCGGATATTTTTTATTCTATATAATTTATTTGATTTTAAAAGTCTTAAACTTTAATTTTATTAAAAAAAAATCTTATGCATCGCATTAGCGAATTCTATACAGAGTGATCTGTATATGACTGAACGCATAACGAATCAGTGCAGTGTGTATTTTGATGTAGAAATCATCGAAGACAAAAGTGTTGCACTTTCACTAGATTTTTTTTCGTGCGTTTACATAGTTGAAATAGGTGACGATTGTATTGTCATATGATAATATGCCTAATTACTTCATTAAAATATATATGGGGTGGTATATACAGGATGATTCGTTTATCATTAAATTCATTATTTTGCCTAGTATTCATTTTTTTCATTTTTTTCTTTTCAAAATATTTTGTTTCTTGCTTTTCTCAAACCATGCAGTTTCAACATTTTTTTTTATATAGATTCTATTTTTATACCTCATAATATAATCTTATTGCATATTTGAGTAAAATGTAATATTGTAATGATAATTACAAAAAAAAAAATAATGTCTTTTGAATGCAAGTTAAATAACATATTAAAATGTTATAAACCGCTATATTAAAATATTCATTAACAATATATCTATATCTATTGTTGATGTATAAATATGTTTTTATTATAATTAATTGTTTACATCAAACCGAGCCCTAGTCACTAACGAATCCTTACTTTATTTTATTTTATATTTTTAGTATTGACCACTATAAAACATTAATATAATATTATAAGTCAAGGATTATGGAAAATGTATTCCATATTTGACGACACAGTTTAATCAAAATTAATATTTTGCAAAATATGAATAATGATAAACATGTAGTCAAATTCGAAATAACTATTCCACAAACCTTAGACATAAAATAATAGTAAATAAAATTTTTAAATGGTACTAATAATATATTATATTTAATAGTAATAACTAATTAATATTTAACAATACATGAGTAGGCAACATTAACCAATTACAAATAATTCAATATTTTGCATATTACTAAGTAATGAAATAGGTAATAAATATAATTTTAAAAATTTATTTGCTTATCAATTTTTGTTTATAATTTTTAATTTTCTTTAAGTACATATTATTCATTGGTAGGTTACAGTGTTCCCCATGAATGCAGTTGGGTAGACTTGATTTTTTTATGCTTCTTCTTCTAGATTATCTATAAAAAGACAGTAAAAACCTAATAACTTGCTTATAAAATTGAAATATTTAGACACACATATAATTGATCTTAGTCTATGTTGAAATATTAAAATCTAATAAAGTATTTAACAGTATTTTTTTTACATAATTCACATGCTTAATACTAATTTAGATGATATTTTAGGATTCATTAAATATTTAAACAAAACACAATATCATAAAAAAGTGTATGACTAACTATCATTATATACCTACTATAATTTTAATTTGTATACAGGGCCGGATTTACTTAAAGGGCGCCCCTAGGCTAATAAAAAACAAATGCCCCTACTCATTGGGACATAATTTATTTAATAAGAGCTGAGAGTTCCCTTCCTTATTAATTTACCAATTTTATGGTTATACAAAAATGTATAATGTATTAAATTAAAATTTTTCAGTCAATAATACAAATGAACAATAAATGATATTTTCGACTAACCAGTCGAGTTTTTGTGCTGTAAATGACACTATATACTTCGTTACTTAGTATATGTTTTAAAAATGGAATCCAAATTTTACGAACATTTGAACAAAGTTATCGAAACGAAAAAGACGAACAGTACTTTTATTAGTAAATCTAAATACTATGAAATAATTAATTATTTAAAATATAAGGAGCTAGAGAAGAAAACCAATTCAAAATTATAGAAAAAATAGTTCCAAAGAAATAATTGATTTAACCATCACCAATCTTTTTTTCACTGTATTTCCATTTCTCTCACATAATGATTCGCAAAAATTTAAATATGACATTATTGTTTCTCTAGTGATATTTTTAAATTTTATACTTATTTCATATACCATACGATCATCACGTCATATTTTTTCATTAATTTTGAAAGATAGAAAAAATAGAATTTCTTCTATAGCTTCTTTTGTAGTAAATAATTAATTATTAAATAATATTTAGATTTACTAATAAAATTACTGTTAGTCTTTTTCGTTTCGATAACTTTGTTAAAATGTTCGTAAAATTTGGATTTCGTTTTTAAAAAATGTATAAAGTAACGAAGTATAAATAGTGTCGTTTATAAAAATAAAATGATGTTACATACTTGTTAATTTGTTTTGTTATTCCGTCAAAATATTTGTAATATTATGATACAATAAAATTAATAATCATTGTTTTGAAAAATAAAATCAATACTATAAATAGGTAATAATTATAATTTATAATAATAATAAAAAATAATATTAGATCGTTAAAAAAAAATTTGTGATTTACATTGCCCGGTATTCCACATTGCTCGTAACATAATATATAATTACAACAGCGAACTAATTTATAATAATTAACATTATTCATAACTAATATTTAAGTTCAACTGTATAAATTTTGTAGATGGTAAATTAAATTTGCAAATAGTATTTATATTATATAGTATCTACAAAAAAAAAAAAAAATTTCACCATCCACGGCTTAGCGCTCCCCCTCATGACGTGGCGCCCCTAGTCCTAAATCCGGCCCTGTTTGTATAACAATATTATATTACAGAGTAACTGTTTCAATTACATCATGAATGTTGGCGTATAACGTATTTTTTACTGTTAACAATAGTAATGAAAGTATTAAAATAGTTCAATTTTCAATCACATAAAAGACGACTTGTCTTGAATTAAACAATAAGTTAAATGTCAAATAAACTTTATATTTTTTGTGTTTAAAAGTTATAGGTTAACAAAATTATTTGGCATATGGTATCATAGACCTGTAAATATTTACAAGTTTATGATTGACATAGGAAATAGATACTGAGAATTTGTATTATCTATTTTTATTGGGAATACCCAACGGTTTGGTTCATTGAGAGTTTATCTAAAACTAAAGTGTTGTCATTTGTCAAATGGTATAGGACGTACTTTCATAATATTATGATATTGTAACTATGAAACCACAGTAACAAAAAATTGAAAATTATAAGTTCTGTTATATCTGATTAACTATTATAATTTGAGATATTATAGACCACGATGGTATATCGTATATAGGGTTTTAAATTTGAAATATTTCACTTGAAATGTTTAATTGAAATATTTCAATAAAATATTGAAAAATATTTTTTCTTTTTTTAAATGTATTCGGTTATAGTAGAATAGAAATAATATATTGATTTTATACAGAAAATATTGATAGTAAATATGCAAAAATATGCACTATACATTTTTGATATTTATCACTTGTATTATTAATTGGGTCCTTATTGGTTATTATTATTATTATTTATTATACATATTTTCTTTGTTTCACACAATAAATCAACTTTTGAAAATTTTTATTTGCAAGCTTACGTGATTATAAACTTTAAGATATAATAATTTATATTTTATTTTTTTTTGCAATGAAATATTTCAAGAAAATAAATTTCATGAAATTTTAAAACCCTAATCGTAACGAATAGTCCGTATTTCTTTCGATTCATGTAATAGATAGAAGCAGGTACGAAATTGCAGAGATATTATTACCTTGGGTTGAACGACAACAATTTATTACTTGAACTACTGGTCTTTGCAAATAATAATTGTGTTCTAATCCGCGCACACGAATTGCGTACCAAAACAGGTAGACTAACTTTTTTAAACGAATTGCGTCTCAGACGCAATTCGTGTTCCCTTTTCACTTAACATTTTTTTTTAGGTTTTCAGTGGTTTTCAAATTTATTTTTAATTTTGATACTTTTAAATTAAAAAAAAATAATAATAATTAAATATTTGTCATTAACATAATGTTATTAAAATATGAAAACTTGTTTTTAGTAGTTTGTACTTTTAGGCCAGAGATATACGGCGTATTCGCTGCGTTTTGAACCGCAGCGTATTCCGCGGCGTTTTCCATCGAATTAAAAATAAACCAATGCATTTTGAATTTGACGGACAACGCGGCGGAATACGCTCCAACGTTATGGATATTTTCGATAAAAATATTGGTGGAGAAAAATACAAGAACTAGGCTTGGCTTCAGACTATATCCTAAATAATGCAATAGGAAAGTACTTGCGTCCCGTTCGTTAAAAAAAGTTAGTCTACCTATTTTGATATACAATTCGTGTGTACCCGTTCTAATAAATGCCTCAAAGTCGTAATAAACAGTAATAAAGAACACTTGAAAACCTCAAACCACCCAACTTTGAATAGCCAAAACTCACTAACGATTAATTATTCGGCATAATTTTAAATTCAGTTATTGCCCTAATTGTCTAATAACTGAAAAAAAACTAACCCTTTTGTGAAAAATAAGTTTAAGTTGGTTAAGAGTCTCTCATGGCAACTGTTGTCCATAAAACATAGTTCGGAAAAACGTGTAAATCCGCTTTTTCCATCCCCAAACGCAAACCCAATAGCAAACACAAAAAAAAAATTGCCACTCAAAATCACTTCTCAATATTCACTGACTCGGCTGACCAGACCAAAAAAATAGAATAAGATCCAGTTCTAAACGAACCCCTCCCTCTAGAATCAAACCTCCACTACCTATTTTTATTTTTACTTTTAAGTAATACAAGATTTTCTGTGACAATATTAAAGAATTGCGTATTAAAATAGGTAGATGAACCTTTTTGAACGAATTGCGTCCAGGACGCAAGTACTTGCCTATTTTATTATTTAGGATATAGTCTGAAGCCAAGCCTAGTTCTTGTATTTTTCTCCACCAATATTTTTATCGAAAATATCTATAACGCTGGAGCTGTACGCGGTGTATTCCGTCGCGTTGTCTGTCGAACTCAAAATGCATTTTGTTTATTTTTAATTCGATGGAAAACGCCACGGAATACGCTGTGGTTCAAAACGCGGCGAATACACCGTATATCTCCGGCCTAAAAGTACAAATTACTAAAAACAAGTTTTCATATTTTAATAACATTATTTTAATGACAAATATTTAATTATTATTTTTTTTTTAATTTAAAAATATCAAAAATAAAAATAAATTTGAAAATCACTGAAAACCTAAATCATGACCCCAAGACGAAAATATTTGCCAAGTTTCAAAACATAAGTATTTTTTGCAAGGCAAAACCCCTTATTGACTGGACTATATTTTATATATATAATTCTACTGTATGTGTGTATGCCACTGAAATTTTCCTAAATGGCTGGACCGATTTGAATGAAATTTTTTTATGCGTTTGGGGAACGTCCTGAATGGTTTAGATTCACAAATCAGCCCGATAAAAATAATTATTAATGCGTCCCATTTGCTTAAGAAACCTTTGTACAGAATTTCATAGATTATGCTATAGAAAAGTATATTACTTAGACTTTAGAGTAAATTTATTTTGCTTAGTTTCCTAAGTATCACGCAGTAGTGGATTAACTTTGTTAGTTAATTGATAACGTTATTAGTGTAAATTTATAGTGTTAAGTATACGTTTCATTATTTTATTTTATTTTTTGTATTAAATATGACATGTAAATAAAACATATTTGTAATATTAAACCAAATAAATACTTATTTATAGCCGTAACAATGATTATTTGAATTTTTAATAGTGTATGACGTTTTTAACTTGATAAATCAAATAATCATTATTGGTATAAAATATTTTGAAAACGTAATAGTTCAGATATTAGATATTTTAAAAATTTCAAGCAAATTCTCATGGTTGACCCTAAGTCTCTTGCCTAAAAATACAATCAATATTATATACATTTTAAGATAATATAAATACTTTGAGAGGTATATGTATATGATATATGAAAAAACATGAAATAAAAAAATACACGTATATGTTTAAAATACTTTGAAATCTCTCAAATGTTTTTAAAATATAACAAAATACCTAAAATCTTTATTCTTCAATTGAATATTGAATTCGGCGAAACTTAAAATTTAAATGTCTATACATAATCGATTTACATTTCTCCTTTAAAGTAACTAAATATTAAGCCAATTTCTTATCAGAAACCTCTCTCAAATTATTTTTGAAAGTTACTTTATTTTTTGACTATAATTTATCGTATATTGTAAAGAGAAAACCACATCATGGAAAAATTAATACATTTATCGTTTAGAATTAAATATTTTACAGTTTGATAAATAAAATATTATTAATAAAGATAAATATATAGTAATTATTTGTAAAAATAAACTTTCATAGCGTTAAAATCTGAAAAAAATGAGAATTAAAAAAAAAAAATTAATTATTTAAATAAAAATATCTATATTATTACAATACAAATTTTAATTAGTCTCATTGTGTTTATAACCGTCGATATTTGTTTTTCTAATCATAGTAATATTTTAAAAATATGGTTTTTAAAAGTAATAAATACTTCATTAATTATTATTATTATTATTATCACTATCATAACTTAGGTTTCAGTATTTTTTATTTTAAAATAAATAATTAAGGATTTTACTTAAATAACTGAGATACACATTTTGTAAAGCGAATTAATAATTTCTGACTATATTTTACGAACTTAATTAATAATTATTGTCATTGGTTTTTCAAAGTGATGTAAGTTCTAAGCTTTAGAGGTGGGTGGAGTAGCTTATATTATTATACATATTGTAAGTGGACGGGTATGTATGAGGAAAATACATTTATTAATATTAGTATGATTTTACATTCAATTTGTATAATATTTCAATAAACTTTTTCCATACATGTCATTTTGAAATTGAAATTTTTGTAAATTATTATTTATTTAGTATTTACATTGGTATTCACATTTATTAATGTTTAGTATTTTAATTTTTTTTTCAATCTTAAAATATATAGGTATTTTACACACACTCTTAAGAAATTAAAAATTAAAATCGTATTTTTCATTGAGCAAAATGTGGGCTACTAAAATTCGGTGAAGTACAGTATAACATTCTGTATAGTACATCGTACTGTGTATAAATTTTATATGTTTATACCACTTAAGAATAAAATATTGATACATTTTTCTCAGGAGGACTTTGGTATATAATACTTTACCCTTATGTATTATATACAGGACAATCAACCTGCAAGCATACTCATCCCTTTTCACTTTAATAATTAATACATTTATTCAAAGTCTAATGTTTGAAATTCTTAAATGTCTAAGTAAATTTGATTCTAAGTTCATATACTTTAAAATATATATGTTTTGTATCATTACCTATTGTTTTTTATTAAATAATATCCATTTTAAATTATTTAACAGTAATTTTTTTCTTGATATATTTCCAGGTATCTAAATGCAAATTTAAACGAGTAATTTCTGAGTAACATTATGTCCTTAGAATAATAGGTTAGGAAAGATATAGGGTTATGATGATTTATAAATGTATTATGATTAATAATATCCATCTATGATTATTTTAAAATTTTTAAATGCTTTGAGTATATACCTATAATAAATACTAAATGTAATACTGCATCGCAGTATAATAAAGCTTATATTTGTTTCATTGTAGTTGTGAGTAAAGTGATAGTATTTTTTTCTTAATCGCAAAGTATACGTAAAATGTTTTTATACACATTATATTATAATATTAAAATGCACATTATTTACATTGTAATTTTATTCACTATATTATTTCTTTATTAAAATAATTACTATAGCTTTTTATTTTTATTACATTCTGAGCAGAACAATGATTGTATGATTATACCGTGATGTGTGTTTTAATTTTTTCGAGTCTGCATTACCGTTTAGATTAGTAAAGTGTAAAAATACTTCGATTATTAACTGTGGGACTGATTTTAGGACAACACTTAAAATGGGAAATTTACACTAGTAACGTTATCAATAAGCTATCAAAATTAACTAAAATCGACTATAATTCATGATACCTAGGAAACTAATTAATTTAAATTTCCTCTAAGTAATTTACTTTGCTATGGCACAATCCCTATTTTAATATGGTATACTGGCAAAGGGTGAGATATAGCAACACTAATTTATAATATACTGGTTACACAAAATATATAACAAAAATAATTCTAAACAAGTCTAAGACTTTTTCTTCAGATGCTATATCTAGACATTTTAACGTACATAATATTAAATGGCTATATCACAAATTACACCATTATCACAAGATTTGTGTCTAAATATAATATAATTAACATCATATCGTATAAATATTTAATAAAAAAATAACAATACGACAACACCAGCTGTAATATAGAAAAATGTAGTAATTAATTCGTTCAGATTAATTTTGACCTTAAACCCAGTAAATAACCAGCGCATTATGCTTGTTAAATCATACCCTAAAAATCACATTAAAATATATTTAAAAATTAAAAGCAAACCAACTATTCCGTTTATAGTAAACGGCTTATGATTGTAAAAGATATATTATAAAATATAATATACTTATAATATACTTTCGTATTCAGTTATTTTATTTTATTTTATCAATTTATTTATCTATTTATTTTTTTTATTTAACTTTATATTATGAGCGGAACAATGAACGTATTGATTTTATAATGATGTGTTTTTTTATTTTTTTTTCTGTCATCACCTTCTGAGGTATTAAAATGCTTTAACCTTTAAATTTTAGATTAGTTTTTGGTAGAAATTTGGATCTAGTTGGTATTTTGGGGGTCAAAAATAAGAAATTTATAGTACTTTTTAATCAACTGGAAGAAAAATTAATTAAAAACAAGTATATTTATACTTAACTAGGTAATCTTCGAGAAAATTGATTTCCTTATTTTTTTATAATTCAAAAACTAATTATCTAAGAAAGTTTAAACTTTCATCAATGGAATAAATTTTCTCTACATGGTATAATTTTTAAAATATTTTAAACTTTTTACCATGATCCACTTGAAAATTACAGTAGTACTCATCCTTTTTCCTATATCTATATTGTACAGTAGAACAGTACCCGGTTGTCTACCTTTTAAAATGTATTAATACATTGGAACTTTGAATATTGTATTTTAGTTCTCTTTATACTTGAGACGTAGACTATGTATTTGTATACCTAATGATTTCACGTCACTGGTTATTGGTATAATAATGCTGCTCTTCCGGGCGGTATTTTGTATTGTTCGCTCGTGATGCTAGTGTCAAGAGATGTTTGTTTCATCTACATATTTCACATAGGTACTCAAAAAGAGGTCCTTTAAATGCTCATTGCGATGGCGGTGGTAGTAATATGTGTACAAGGTTTGAACGTTCTCGTTTATACATGCGTGGTATCTAAGTCTCACAATTGAGAAAATAATTGATAAGGTAAATTATTTTTGTTTTCATATAAATACATAATTTTCTGTTCACCTATAATCATCGTTGTACCATTATTTTAAGTTATTTAGAACACGTCAATATATATATATAGCCATGGTTCGTATGGTATATAGACCAAAAATGGGCTACCGGCGGCCCGCGAACCTTTTTTTTTTTATCTAACCAGTGCCTACATTTTAAAATCAATTTGGGAATTAATTAGCATTTTATTTTATGAAACCGATATAGATAATAATAATGTTTATTATAAAATGTAGATATGAATTATCTAAAAGAAGTGATATATTTAATGCTGTAAAAACACGATTCAACCATTCAGTGGTTTTAAAAAATTGTCATCAGTTTGATACAAAATCTTTTTTTTATTTTCTATGCTCCCCTAGATTTTAAAGTTCTTAAAATATATTAAAATTTCTCAAACAATTATTATATAAATTGGTATTTGTTAAAAGATATATTCCAAAGTAGTTAATTAAAAATACATTTTTAACAACTTTTTTTTTTTTGAAAAACATTTGTTTTATTCACAGTTGATTTGTAGATAATTAATTTCATAATTTTATACTTTCATATAATATATAATAAATAAAATATATTAACTTTAAAATTTTAAAATAGAAACTATTAGGAAACTTTGTTCCCTGATAACTATGCCAGGCAACTGCAACTACTCATTTATATTTTACAAAATCCATCGGATGTGTTTTCTTCATATTTAATTATTTATAAATATTTACGTTATACCAGTACCCCGACTTCAAAAAGTTAATTCAAAATAATTAATAGGAAGCAATATTTGTTAAAATGTTTAGAAACATTTTGTTTTGATAATAAATTAATAACTTTTTAATTTCCAGGAAGAATTGGTAATTTTATTTTTAGTTCTCATGGTGTTGAAGTGATTTCACAGTAGCATTCCGAATACCCTTAAAATTTAAAATTTTGATTTTAAAACTTTATATAATCATGTTAATCTTTTGTTTCTAAATATAAATCCAATTTGTTTTCAGCCCCAGAATTAATGATTTCGATTTTAGTTTTAGGTGTGTTACTTATTAGTATGTAGAAAAACATCAAATAAGCTTTTTAATATTTAATATACATATGCTTCGAAAATTAAGACAATTTTGTAATTTTATTAGTATTGAGTTATGGCCATATACATTTAAATGTATAAACTCATAGACACTGTTATGAATAATCAGCTTTGAACATTGGTAGTATCGGATTCAAATGACCATTTATACGAGTAGACGTCTCTAATATAAATAAATTTATGATGATTTTTATTAGTTGAATATTACCAGAATAATGGCTCTGTATTTTCTTCGATTTCAGTACCATTTAAATCCTTAATTTAATGAGTATAATCTCTCTACATAAAAATTCTTTTTTACAGTTTCAGAATTGTATTTTTTTTATTACAATTTACTAAAACTATTTTATGCTGTAACTAATTGTTATATAAATTCAATATTCCTAAAAGTTAACACTATGTAGTATATATTATGAATTTAATATGTTTATTACCTAATAATTATTCATAATAGTACATATTTATATTGACTACGTACCGAAGTTCAATAAGTACTCAATACAGTTTATTGAAACTTTCACATTTTATCTTAATAATATTGTTTTAGGACACTTTTTACTACAGAGTAAAATAGTGTAATTAAGTAAAATAATGATAAATATAACAGATAATTATTAAATCAAAAATATTGTATTATTATTATTATTATTATCTACTTTACTTGATAAATATAAGTTAATTAATTTAATGGATAATATAAGTCACTGTATATACATATTAAAGTCAGGTAATTTATGCATTTATCAATACTTTTAAAAAGTATTTCAAATACCATAGACCAATAGTATTTAAAATATGTTTGTTCTCTCTGTTCTTAAAAATGCATGAACAGTTTTTAATAAAAGTTATGTTTCATAAAATTCAGAGTGTGTTTATAACTTTTTTTATAATCCTTAAAGGTCGGTATACGGTTGTTCGTACACACTTAAAGTTTTGATTCAAAACATCTAATCGTTTTTGATTAAATTACTATCATATTTAGAGGAAAAATCGCATAAATAATTTTTACAAATATAAATATAAAAAAATATCTTAAAATAAAATAATTATGAGCATCGTAATTATAATTAATCCATAATGGTTTACAATCATGATTTGATTTCTTAATTCTGGACATATTTTAAAGACGAATACTAATATTAATGATTTTGAATTTGAATCGTTTATCTTGGCTTCTTAAATTCATATAAAGTGGTTAGAAAATCATCATTAGCTTGGTCTGCAATTACGAAGCTTCGAATAAACCAAATAATTTAAAGAGTACTGCAATTTTATTTTATGTTTAAATATCTTTTGTTTTTTAATTTTTTTTAAATAGGCTGTTCCCATTATAATTTAAGTATAATGTATAATAAAATATATTTTTTTATTATTTAATCAAATTCTGTTGTGATTAATTGGGGTTTCCGCTCTAAAAATTGATAAACGTCGGAAAGTCACTATATAACTCAGTATCTAATATCGTGAAAATTTAAACTTAGGTCGTTCATAATAATTTAATATAAATTCAAATCATATATTTTTTTTAATTTTCAGTTCAACAATGTTAATTATTTTCTTTTAACTCAAAAACATTATTCGTGGGAATTTAAAATTTTTACTGTACGTGATGACATTTTAAAAATTCAAAGACTTATTTTAACTCTTTCCTTATTTATAATATGATAATATTACACTATTTGACTATATGAGAGAGTATTGATTCAAAAGTTAATAATATTATATAATTTAGTATAAATAAATATTATTACAATAAATTACAAATTAATTATAAAATAAACATACATTTTTAGCTAATATTAAATCAACCTATAATACTATTATAGAAAAATAAATATCTTTATTAACAACATCGAAAATATATCACGAAATATACTTTTAGATTCTAAACGAAGCAATGAATAAGTTGATGATTTTATATTGATGAGTGCTTTTATTTTTATTATTTTATCTATCATTTTACCTTTTGTGGTAGTAAAAATTCTTTGATTATCAACTCGAAGATTTTATTAGAAAATTTTATCTAGCCAATAATTTGGAGCTACTATATCTCCATAAACGTATAAAATAATCTGAAAAATTAAAAATATAGGAATTTTAACGCAAACACTCTACTTGAAAAAATCAAATTTGTTTTTTTAATGAATTGTATAAAATCGAATAATCACAGATTCTTGAAATATTTATAATATTATTGTATATTTTACATGATAATATTTTGACTATTGTTGAGACATTTACAGATATTAGCTTATACAATATTTTTCTTCTGTATAAAGAAATGTTTATAAAAATATTCACTCGGCCAAAAAGCTTGGAAATTCAATGCATTATTACTTAAATGTTATTCAGTATTCTGGTTATTCATTTACTAATTATAAATAATCAATATCTATTCATTACTTATATGAATATTAGCTGCTAACTACTAGTACCTCTATACTCCGTAACCCTTAAAACTTCACAAACTTTTTAAAATGTATTTAATCATTGATTGACACTGTGGAGATTGTAGGCCTTCCCAACTCTCTACGTTGTATCATTGGTCAACGCTTTTACTTTGTTTTTTCAAACGTTCTGTTTAAATAATTTTTTATTTTTACTCGTCCCTTAAGGGTCATAGTATGTTGTTAAATAGCTTTTAACTTTCCTCAATAATTATGTTATCAAGAACAAAAATAATTTTTTATATCCGGCTGGTATTTCCAGAGATTAGCGCATTCAAACTAACAAACAAACAAACTAACTACGCAACTCTTCAGCTTTATTATAATAGTATAATATATAATAATAAACGTTGTTTTGTCTTTAAAAAATTTTCATATTGTATAATCGACCAGCAAACTTTAAAAACACGTATGATTGATAGCTTATACAAAAATCCCATCGAAAAAAGTATTTTCGGTTTTTCCCGAATTTTAAAATTTTTCTGGAGAAATTTTTTTCAATTTTTTTTTTGTAAACAACTTATTTTAACTTTTATCAACATTTTGAAAATAAATTAGTTTAATCGGTCCATCAGTTTTATTAACGAACAGATTTTCATTTTTATATAATTTATGGATTAAGTTAAAATGTTGATAAATTTCGTTTGCATAATGAAAATTTTAAAATCATTTTGTATTTTGAATTGTATAAAAATAATTCAATTTGTATAGTTAAGATTTTAAAACTTCATAAAATAATTTTCATATAAGTAGTTCATAGTTCATATTAAAACCAAAGAATATAATAATATGAGAAAAATAATTTTTTTATAGACATTTTAAGTTTGTTTTTCTGCGAAATTAGATATTCAAACGAAGAATAACGTTTTTTAATTGCTTTATTCCAATTCAAAAATATTTTTTTGAGGACTTGGAAACTTATTTTATTTTCAACGCGTAATGGAAATTTCAAATGCAATGTGTTTGACACAATTCAATTCAATCTAATGTTTTAATAACAATATAATTAATTAGTTAATTATCATTTTTACTCGTAGACTATATTATTTTTTTAAATACTGGTCCTCATTTATTTTTCATGAGTAAATTGTGTAATAAGCTATCATTGAATTCAAACTTGACACAGATATTAAATTATAACTTATTCAATGACAATGAGGTAAAATCGATACCTATTGTATAGCAGAGTGGTTAATTATTATCACCCTTTTTAATCATATAATTTATTTTATTATCGCTTCATTTATCACGAGTCATGATACAATATTATTATCGCAAGTATTCACGTTGTACTCAATAATTATTAGTTTATATCTATTTGCTCAAAAACGCCACCGGACCTATCATTAGTATAAACTATAGCCTTTAGAGTATAGGGTATAGAGGTTTGTCGAGTAGGTACCTAATTTGTGATACGGGTCCGAGAGACTAATGACTTCGGTTCAACTTATAACACGATGCACATCAAATATTATAAGCCGTGAATTCACCGTATACACGGCTTACGTTTATTAATATTAATTAATTATTATATCGTTAATTTACCCGACCAAATCCATGGTAAGCTCTGTGCGTATTTAGTAGCAGATGTAGAATACACAGATAGCGTGGGCACATGCGGTGTCTAATATTATGTAAACCAGGATAAAACCTCTACCAAGAGAATAAGTAATAACACTTTTTCATACACACTTAAGTACATACAGTCTATTTATACCACATTTGTTCCTAGCTTTGTTGTTTGTACGTCTATTTCTACGCTTATGAAAATAAATATTGAGTTCGTTGGTCATATTTATTTCTTTTTCTATACATAATATAATTTTAAAATTTTTTAACTATTTTCGATTGACATTTTGAATTTAAATTGTTTTATTTTATTGTAAATAATGGTAAAAATGTAATGCAAGGTTTTTTAAAAGTAATCAAATATTTATATATTATTTATAAAAAAAAAAAAAATAAGTACTGAAAAGACATATACATTTTTTGAGTCTCTGAATTTTTAATTTCTATGACATTGCATATTTACACATAAAATAAATATATCTCCTCAAACGATACTAGAAGTTTTGTTTTAATTAAAATAAAAATAATCTAGATACTTGAAATGTTCACCAAATGTCTATATAATAATTTTTTGCGAGTAAAAACTTTTCATAGTAATTTAATTTTTTAGATTTATTTTTTTAAATGTAGATATAATTTTCGTCACTCAGACAAACATCTTAAAAATGTAATACAAAATCATACATAAGATTTTCTTTTAAATATATACATTTTTTTTAAATATATAGTCACAATTTAGTCTTATAAGTATTTGAAGTTTAAATTTGAACAAAGTTGGTTTAAATCGTACAAATTTGAAAATAGTTTTGTAATTGAAAATTTATCAACAAAGCAATTTTTAAAGCTGAGGTTTGAACATATATTAAAAAGTTTTTCTTAAGTAGTATTTGCAACTTAAAAAATTACGAATAACGATATTCAATAATTATCAACTTGTCTATCTATTCAGTTTAGTTGTATTCATTTCATTCTATATCAATAATAATACGTTTATATGTTTATTTCCCACGAAAAAATCATTATTTAATAGTTTTTAACTTGATCCGTGTACTAATATATCCCCAAACTAAATTAATATAATTATATTGTCTGTATAAGATATTATTTCATTATTCATTTTCGTATACTCGTATTACAACGTCTCTTATAATTCTAAAAATGACTAACATTTTAACTGTTTTTGTTTGACTTTATGAACGATTAACGATAGTAGTAGTGTAATGCATACATTATTGGTTTAAATATTAATTTACTTCAGTCCTCTTTGAATTAAAAATTGTGAATTAACTAGTTTTTGATCAAGATCGAGGAAAATATATTGAAAATAGTAAAACTATAAAACAGTGAATCAAAATATGGCTGACATCGCTTTAATATTAAAACACAAAATTAAATATTATTGCCGTGCCCGGGGATTTAGCTCACTGTCTGAGTTTTTTTTTTTGTGAATTTTTTATTAAAAAATATATAAAGAATGCTGTAGTATCATTACATCATCCCTTCTCGTGAATTTTTGATTTTTTATAAATAGCTTGAAAATAAGGATTGTTTAAATTCGTGATAATTGCACGATAATGGCGTGTTATAATAATTAGTGATATGGTAATTTTTTTTCTAATGTTCAATGGTGTCAGAGTATAGTACATGCCAATTAGGTGTTTAAAATTTTAAAATTATTGTTAATAATATACAACATATGCAACGTCGCTATGTTTATATTGTGATTATAATATGTTTGATTCTTAAAAGGAAATTACTCTTGTTTAATGATTTTGAATTTTAAAAATGTCTTATTATAATTCAATGACCAAGTTATTAGTTTTATAAGAACTAATTAACGTAATTAAAATATAATTATTCTGATAAAATAACGCATAGTACGAGGGTTGGCCAATGTTTGTTTTAATTACAAACAATTAACTTGTATTGATAATAATATTATAATAATGGATTTAAATGATTATTATAATAAATAAAGTATTCCTTCAAAGATCAATACAAGGTATTTTATAATATTTTTGTTGCGTAGTACCGTGAACCGAAGAAAAAACAGTGAAACTTTTATGTTAGAAATTAAAATCCATTAATATTACATTTTGCAAAAAGTGTATTATTGAATGTACTAAAGTGTTTGATAATTATTCATTTACTAAAAAAAATTAAGTCACATTTAAATGTTGGGGTTATGTTATTGAATTTTACTAGCTGCTAAATCAAACGATTTTAGTTAAATATGCACATATATTATTTAACCTATCAAATTCTACTTATTTCTAACACAATAGATTATCTTATCATTTATAATTTATTTATATAGATGATTAATTATTGTAGTAGTCATTTGTTAAAAAAAAAGGTTAGTGTATGATATCATAATGCTAATATTTGTTGTAACAAAACGTATATATAGTGTGTGTTTCATCAAAGTTTTTAAATAATCATCCCTTATGTTAAATAAACTATTAAATCACAATAAATTTAGTGAGATGTATTCTACCTGTTTAAATACATATAACAGTAGATCATAATATAATTTAATAATTACATACACATTTGTAATATCCCAAAATATTGTATACATAACATTATGAATGCTAATTGAACGTATTTGAATCAGGTCAAATCAGAATTTTGGTAATGATGAAACGTATTCAAAATAACGCATGAATGTTTATAATATTTCAGATTTATCACACATAAATTACTACTAAAAATGTTATTATAATTATAATACTAACTCAAAATTCGTGAACTACTGAACATTTTTAAAAAATATTATCTACATATATCCTAAACCAAATGGATTGTTATTGTGCTTTAGTTTATTCTTAAAATGAATTTTCAACCAAACCATTTTCAAACATTAAATTATCCACAAAATAAAACACATTCAACGTCGTAGGTTTCTTTCTTATATTATTATTATTATAATTAAAATTTCATAAAGACTGTAATCATATTTTACGATTTTAGTTTTGTTAAGAACATGAGAACTTTATGATGTAGAATAAAACTTTTGGTAACTGACGTGTAAAAAACATGTTTAATATTATTAACTGCTGTTATTCTAACTGTTACTATAAATTATCATAAAACTACAGTGAAACGCCACTAATTATGTGTAGGTATACCGTATTATATGCATTTTTAATAAACTACGATGTTTCTATTAAGATTATAAACTTTAAAAATTCTACTTTATAGACTACGCTAAGATATGATAACTGTTGATTTTAAATCTTAGTTTAAGCACTTTAATCAATTAATTAATAAACGCAAATTATTAAATAGAAATTCTTGAATAAAACAAGTAAATTTGAAATTTTTCTGAAGTTTTCTGAATAATAACAAACTATGAATGGAAAAAACAATTTTTGATGCATTTAACGTTGATTATTTACTCTTTTAGTTCAAAATTATATTTTTATATTTTTTTTCGATTATACAAATAACCAATAATTTCTTCCGAAACGTTCATAGCCGAAAGTTTATTCAAGATCGTAAATTGTTTAGTACGTTAAACATTATAGAATTAAATAATTTATATTATTTTATGAAATGATCGATGTATAAAATTAAACAACTTATTATAAAATAAATATTTATTTTTGTATGTGTATATATTTTTAATTTAAATAGGCAATATACTTTTTCTTTATATTAATATTATTAAGTACATTTAAATCTTATTGCTTTTAAATATTATTATTATTGTAAAAATGCTTAATGTCTGCTATAGATATTATTGGTCTGATAGCACACAACCACAAATATAGTCTTAAAAATTATTATACATATAACAATAAATAATTAAGTTAATACAGTTTCCTTATTATGTTTTATATTATATTATTATCCCACCATTGTAAATTTTTAAAAATATTAGGCTTCTTCTATACATTAATAAAAAAAAAATATATATTTTTTGGTCATATTGAGCATCGTGTGAAATTATTATTAATAAATAGGTATAAAAAATAAATTATTATTTATATTAAATTAAATTTGATTGTTACTTCGTAAGTCTGTGGATTACTTTTAGTAACTATGCCTCAAAGTTGGAAAGCCCTGGGTTGAAAAATTTGTAAATTTGATAGTAAAATAGTAGGTTATAATTTTAGTATGTATATATTATTTTAGTTGTATTTCATACAAATATATCATTCAATAAATTATTTTTTTTAAATAATCAAATATCTAATATTATTAAATAATTTAAATAATAAATGACTTTAAATATTTGTCAAATAAATATATCATTAAATAATAGTTTTCATAAAACTACATAGTTATTAAAGAAAACTATTTACTTATATAAATATATGTATATTATATTATTATTTTACCGTCTGTTATCACAGTTTATTATTGTATGGTCTTACAAAATATGGAAATTTCAAGGCACTATAAAACGTAGGTAGTATTAATAATATATATATTAGCACATAATATATTGCCTGAAAATTAAAATAATTGGTTTCTAAATGTTATTCCAGTAAAAGTTATTTAAGTTATTTTTTTAATTACGTACCTATTTATGGAAATATACCTTAGCAAAGACGGTCAATATTATTTTTTTGAGGATGATATCAATATTGTACCATCCATGAAATTTTATGAACGTATTGTTTTTTAAATCGTTAAACGTTGTTAAATATTACTCACGTATATTTTATAAATATTTCAATAATACTATAATTTATGAATGATATACGAAATTTTTTTTACGTTGTACAATATTCAAAAGTAATCCGGCGCTCTAGATATGCTATTTGACAGCATCGACGTACTACATGTAAAGACTATACATTATACAATTATTAACAACGGCCCTTTAATATTATGACGTGTATTCAGTTTTTCTTAAATACTGATGACCAAACTACCACTGAAGTTTAATTTCCGGCAAACCCAATATCGCAGTCACCAAAATTATTAGTGTGAAGAAATATTTTTAAATTGACCAGGAAAGTCGCTCTGATATTTAATATTATAGCAGATAATGAGTGTACATTTAGTTTTGTTATAATGTCATACGTCATACATACTATCATGTTATTGAGGTCAACGTAATGGATATTATATTTAATTTAAATTCAATGATATATTACGTATCAAATTGAATATCGTATATAAATAATTCCAATATTTTAAAATTCATGAAAAAAAAAATAGTTTTTCTCTTAGCAATAGGCGAATGACATACGTTATTATTATAGTAAATTTCATTTGTACAATGTATTAATATTTTTATTGCGTACACGTTTTTTTTTTTAATAATCAGTAAATTTATTTTTTTAATTTTACCAACTTTAAACACTCAAAACCATCTTTTTGTGTCAACCGTGGATCAAATATAAACAAACTATTTTTCAGTATTTTCTTTTCCACTCATTTTTGTTTTTTTTTTTATTGATCTTGAAACTATCAATAATTTTTACTTATACAACTAAGATCATTAGTATTACGTTTCGTAGCATACAGAAAACAAAAATATATATACGCCTATAAAATATAAATTAATTATTTGTTAATTAAATACATATATTTGTCGGGTTATCTTATAATAATCGCAGTATTTATGTTACTTTGAATAATTCTATAATGTTTATTTCGTTATCTGGATTTGGTCCTAGACTTGTTCCAATATCGTAGCTTATGTTTAGTTCTTCTCGTAGTTTTTCATATATTTTGAATTCTACGAAAATTTTTTTCCACTTTTACAGAACGCAAGAAGCGTATATTTTTATTAAATGCACACTTTATTATTTTGTATTTCGAAGTGATACTGACTGGTGGATTCTAGATTACGGTAATTTTTTTTCTTTCAACGTGAGTTAAATATGTAAAACGATGAATTGTATTTTATTAGTTTTCATTTTTGTATAGTCTCTTGTGTACAATATTATTTTTGGGTTACTCATTATTCTACTCGCATATTGATAAATTACAATTTATAAAATATGAGTTATGATCGTATACTGTTACATAGCAAGGAAGTGTTCATCTTTCATATAAGATGTAAATAATTTACAAATCCTTTTATTTCAGTATTTTTTTAAATTTATTATACTTTTAGTTATTAGGTTAGGTGTGTATTTATATTTAGTTTTGTTGTTTGTATAAATAATATATGAAGCGCTAGGTAATATATTATATTTACATATAATTATTTATATAAATATATATAATTATAGACGCTTGTACATTAATTTATCATAATATAGCTAATTTATGACCATAAACATATATTTTATTATTTGATAAATTATTTAATGCAATGTGAATTATATTTTAATTTTAACGTAACAATTAAATTATACAAAATGTGTCTAAACTCACATTAATTAAACTTAGAATAATATTTTATCTTTGATATTATGTAGTAAAATAAAATATATCATATTTAATATAGAGGATTTTATAATTATATATTCGTAATTATTGATATCTATAAATAAAGTTTTTATGTATCGTGATATGTGTTTATTATAGGGTAATACTTGATATTAAGAATTACTGTAAAATAAAGTAAATATTTAATTGATTTAAGTTAGTTCCAAAAAAAAAAAAAAATATTCTCAAATATCCTATATTGTTTTATCATGGTACATTTGCATAATACATTCAATTATTAAAAAATTAGTAATTTGATATATTAAAATCATTAATTTAAAAAACATTTACAGTACTCTTTTGCATTGTTAAATCTAAAAATGATCACATAATTTATTTTTAAAACAACGCGCATCTACAACAGAGTGTTCGAAAAATAGATTTTGACAAAATATATGAATAACATAGATAATGTGTTATATATATTATATATATTTTTTTTTCAAAGTGGTCATCCGAATATGAAAAGTTTATACACTATAACACACGATCGTACCCAACGGTCGTTGAAAAGCTTAAAACAAAATATTTCGACCGTATCCTCGCACACATCTATTCACCCTTACAAGCCCTCCGTCCCACAACTACTTCACATATTGCGTGTGTTCGCAGTTATTTTATTTCAACACAAAAATTCGAATGATTTCGTTGTCCATGTTGTAATATACAAGTGACGTATGTGGGTGTGTATAATTAAAATTCAGTAATAAAACAATTAATTTTGGAATCGTAATTAACTGCAAACAGTATATACGATATTAACTGTAAATTAAACTACCTAGTATTATATTTGTTATAAAAAAAAAAATGTATAAATTAAAATATATAATAAGCTAATATAAATGTATTTTCCTATGTGACACATAAAGTAATAATAATTAAAAGGTGAAAAACATTAGTATTTACATATTACACTGCAGTGTTGACAACATTCACACGACAGTCAAGTAACAGAAAAGACATGTAAACATAAACTCATGAGCTTATTTTAAATTAAATAATGAAAGAAATTATAGTTGTATAGTAAAGTTGTATTTTTTTTTTATTAATTTAAAATTTTTCATGTTTTATGATAAACTTAGTAAGCTGATTTCGTTCAAATTAGATTTTGAATTACTTAAAGGTGTTTTAATTTTAATTTTTGTTAATATTATGCACCTGATTTAATTTTATAATTAATTTCGGTTTTTGTAACATTTAGATTTAGCGCGAACACAACATTTTAAGTATGGTATATTTTACAAAAATAATTTACGAAAACCCTTGGCAGTCGTGGCACAGCTTTAAGTCTTGAAAAATTCTTTATCTTTGTATCTATAGCAAATTATTGCGATCACCAACCGTAGATAGTATTAACGCACGTATAGTTTGTGTAAGTATTCCATACGAATTTACATAGTCGTACGATAAAAATGTAATATAAGATTTTGACGATGGACCAAACTGGCTGCACTGTTGTCGTTGCCGTCGTTCGTCCTAACTCTATCCCCTTGTCACGAGGTGCCTCCGGACAACCACGTCTAGTGAGGGATGGGGTGGTGTTATGGGTTGAAGAGGGTAGCCGTAAGCGTATGGGCCGTGTTTGACGTACACACACATTTCAGTAGTGTGCTTTCGGTGGTCGGTTACGAACCTCTCGCGTTTCGCCATGCCGTCGCCGGCGTTAGAAGTCTGAGTGGTTGTGTACATTTATTTCTAAAATTATATACCTACGAGACTGTTACGAGACAAGTAGGCCTATTATAAAATGTTATAGACTACGAGGTAATATTTTAATTTACCGTCATCACGTTGACAATTTTTGTTCAAATTTGTAATTTTTATTTTTTTTCCGTACACATGTGCTCGTAACATTTCCACTCGTGATACACACCGAGTTCCTCGAAACAGGTAATGCGGTGTTTGTCATTATGTTATTTAATTTTTAAAAACAAAAATCTGACATTAACGACTGATACACATACGTATAACGTATTTAAGAATTTATGATGAACCATAATTAGTGATCAAAATTTACTGTATGCACGTGCGCATGTTATATATTGTTGAAATAAATCTGCCTCGCGAATTATAGTTTTGTGTAGTACAGGCACGTCTCGTGTTAAAATAAAAGTTTGTATTTTATTTGATTAGTCCGTTGTTTTTGTAGTTGCTGAATTAATTTAATAAATTAATGATTAATGACTTACGCTATTGTATAATTGTTCCTGAATGTCGGTGAGAATTAAATGTTAGTTTAGAACTTGTCGTGCAACCCAAATTAAATAACGGACATTTACAATTCTTCAACTGAATAACAAAAACTTATTCCAACCTATGTAGCGACTAATAATTATATATTTATTTATACCTACATCCTTTTTCCATCTGTAGCTCTTAATAATTTTCGAAAACATACTACATTGACTTCCGTGCACGACTTTTTGCGCATCGTTCAATTAGGCTGAAACCTTTTGATGACTAGATATCAACTATCTTCAATCTCCATAGTTAAAATAAGTAAATATATACAGTTTAAATAAATGGAACTAACTTCTACATAGTAGTTATTAGTATTACGTTCATAAAGTTCCGTATTTATAAACACAATTAACTCCTTGTTTTGTATAAAGTAGTAGTTAAAATCATTTATGTTTACCAAAACTGAGTAAATGCTACTTTTAAAACAACTCCATACCGTAATTGTTCACCGCCACGTTTATATTATGCACTGGTTAAAAAAAAAATTGATAGTGTAATCTAAATTTTTTATACCAACCTTAATAGTTTTAGAAATTAATCAAAAAAAAGTTGATTAAATCATCATTGCATAAAATGATCTCTACTCTAGTTGAATCGTAGATACATTATTATTTATTTCATAATATCTATTATTAGCTATTTTAGCAAGTTTGTTGCTAGTTGTTAATTTGATAACTATATGTTATTATTATTTTATAAAAATTAGAACTGTAATTAATTTATACAACTAAATAAAACATAATTTCACAAAATTTAAATTTATTTACCTACCTAAAACAATATATATTTTATTATGCACCTATCATTATGATTTTAACTTAATAATTTTTGAAATTAACTAGAAAATCTTATGTAATTACAATAGATACTTTAAATATTTAAGTCATTATATTAATAATCGATTTAACTAGTCAAGTTAAAAATTATAATAGATATAATTGATATTTTGAAGTTTTATGAATTTCTTGCAGACGATTTAAATATATTGTGTAGTTGTTAATAATATCTCCACTTTACTTCACATTACTCTGAAATTCAAACTGTCTTTAAGACTTAGGTATACTTAAGTTTTGTCGGTTTTATCTTGTAAAGTGATTATCAGGTACAAGTACTAACTTACTAATTTACATTACTACAGTTGATGGTGATGGGATGTTTCATATTATTTTCATCTGATAAATATGTAGGATATAATTTGAATAGTGGCTTATACGTCTTATTTCCTAGATAAATTAATTACAATCTATGTAATGTAAGCACCTGATTTATTATGTGTTAATCAATTTCAGATTTTCAAATCATCTTACTTGTTCTATATAAGAAATTATTGTAATCTTCCAATTACAGTTTAAGTCACATCCCAATCCATTTCATGTGTTTAACATGCTATGAGAAATTATCAAAACCTTAAATACAGTACTGCTTTTTAAGTAACATATTTTAACGTAATATCGTTCGGTTTATTCATATTTTAATTAGATACATACTTTTATGTATGATTTTAAGTATACAAAGCATATTTATTCAAAATAAATAAATGTCTATTATATTTTAACCGAATACATTTAAAATTGTTTTTTATTATTTATGAATATTTTTTGTTATATATATCTGAATGTAAAAGATCGAAATTGTATACTTATTTACATACAAACTAGCTAAAAAAAATATATTTCGTATACTTTTTTAAATTACCTACGGTATAAAATAAAAGCAGATAAACATAATTCCCTTAAGTTTTTAGCCTTCATTTGATTGGTTTGATCGGTAAATCGTTTTTAATAAAAATATTTATACAAGAATAATATTAAACTTTAAATTAAAATAATGAAATAGAATATAAAATATATAATAGCGGCTAATGTATTTGTTCTGATGATGTTCTAATAAGTATAGCTATTATATTTTAGTTTTTATTTTTATAGTTACGTATTTTTTCTTAGTTATATAATTATATGCGACGTATTATAAAAATTATATTATTGATAAACGGTTTAATATAGTACTATATCAACTATACAGTATTAATATGTATGATACTACTTATTATCTATAATGTTGTCATGTAGAACTACTAGAACTTGAAATAATATATGGTTATTATTCAGAGTAGAATTATGAATGCATTTATTTTATAATGATACATATTTTTCTTTTCTTTTTTCATTTTTATCTGTCATTATGTTTTAGAGAAGTCATAATGATTAGGTTTTAAGTGGTTTTTGATAAAATAAAAAAATAATATTGGATGTTTTTGATATTTTGAAAGCATTTGCAAAACATAAATAATTTCTTAGATTTTCTACTTCAAAATATTTTCCAGTACGAAAGTGAATCTAATTGATAGGTACTTAGAAAGTTAAGAGTAAAATCAATTTAGATAATTTCTTAATTATTTGGGAAACTAAAAGAAAATTAGGAAAAAACTAGATTCATTTAATCAGTTTTTGACAAAATTGATTTATTTATTTTTTTGTAATTCAAAAACGAGTGATCATAGTTCACTTAAAATTTCATTCAATGCTTATACCATTATTTTCTATTTATGGTAAAATTTAAAACATATTAACTCTTTTGAAATGTTTAATTTTTTTCGTTTTTTTTTTTTTTATAAATGTTGATTACTCTTAGTGAAAAATTGCAATAAAATTTTTTTAAACTTTTGTATATTTATAGTTTATATCGTATTATTTATAAATATATAGTAAAATATATATTACAATATTAATTAATATTAATATAAATTAATATATATATATATATTATAAGTACTTTATAATATAACCAATACTAGGTTTGTGTACTTTCAGAATGGTTTTCGTATCCAATGATATATCATTAAATTAAAAATTAACACATTCATACTCAACGGCACGGTGCACTTGACTCCTAGTGAACAGTAAAACAGTTACTTACTTCGCCATTTTTATATAAAATATGATAATGGAAATACACGCAACTGGTGGGCAATGCAATGCATATAATGAGGGGAAGTTTTAGTATTATGGTTAGGTTAAGTAAATTATTTTTCGTTTTATCTTACCATTTTATATTATTATAGTATTATATATATTTTATATGACTTACTCATATATATTTATCGTATTATCGTTGAGGGCATGAAACTACTTATTTACTTATTGTAAAAGTTGATCGATCGTTGTCGTTGATCAATTTATTATACTTTTGGTTCTATTAGAAACTTAATTTAACTTTGGTATATATTCGTTCTATAAAAAAAAATGAAATGACGAGCTAATGATCATTAGTTTGTTATCATTAATTAATTAACATAATGTTGTAAATACAATGTTTTACTTTTTATAGATTCTACTTTGCAGTATGTATGTTTATATTAACTAAAAAATGCTTACACAACATGAAAGTAACATAAAGACCTAATATGTCAGTTATTACATAAATATAATTTCCAAGGTGTCACTTAAAATTATTTTAATTGTAACACTTAGTCATCGATTTTATATATACCTATAGGTATATATTATTTAATCTATAAGGTTTAGTTGATAAGAAAGGGACTGGAATATAAATCATTTTATTAAACCATTTTCAAGTGATATTTTTAACTGCACTCGTATGTCTTAAAAATATATTTATATAATAAGTACAATTTAAATTAATAAATACATTTTTTTAAATTTACATTTAATTTTTAATACATAATTTTATGATGATGCTAAACATAGATAATGTTAAATAATAAATGCATAATTATTATCAAATATTGATATATTTTGATATATTTTAAACCAAATGAATTATCATTAATAATTTTTTTCTTGATAAAATACACCATGTTTTTTAATTCATTGATTATGCAATTGATGTATTAGAAAAAAATAAGAAAATACATTTGGATTTGAATCTTCTCCTAATCTATCTCCTTACTAACAATGTAAGTGGTATGGTTAAACACATAATATATTATAATAAATCAATTTGAATTACAAATAATTGACACAAATTATCGTATCAGTATTAATACAATTATATTAAATATAATTTTATTTATATTAGTACTTAGTATTCATAGGTAAAGTTTGTTTTCTTCATTCTAATAATATAATATATATCACAAATTACATAATATGGTTTTCGATAACCAATATTCAAAATATAATAAGGTATAGATATGCAAATAAATATGTATTATTAAAAAAAAAAAATAATGTAAATCTTTCTGCACCATTGTCGTCAAAGGATAAACATTAATTGTATGCATTTTAACGATTCAAAAAATAAATGTTAAAAATAAAAAAAATATGACACTGAGATGCAATGGCATTTTACAGTTATTTCGGAAAATAAATGTACGATGCACTGTTGAATAACGACACTATATTGATATATAAACCATTACATATTTTTGCTGTTATTGTATTGGTTTGTTTTTGGTCTGAATAAAACAATTAAACAATATTTAATATAATATTCTATTATTTATTTATACTAAAATTAATCGAGATTCATTCATATAGTGTGAGGGATATGGCGTGGCATGTGCTTTATATCTATCTAAGTTAGGATTTAAAATTGCATAATAATAATAATAATAATAATGAAATATTAAATAAAAAAATATTATTCGTTACCTATTATGTTTTATAGAAAAATATTAATGTAGCTTGATAGAATACAATGTATATATTTTTTTTTTATGGATTACTAATACATTTTAAAAACATTTTATAAGAAGAGATTCAAAGAGAAAAAATCCCATCTAGGTTAAAAATTTCACAAAGGATATATTGATAATGATTATTATATTATTAGTTCAAAAAAGCAAACTATTCAGTGTATTTAAGGTGGAATGAGATTATTTTTTTAACTAATATATAAATACATAAAAAACAAATAAATATGCATGTCAGTAAATTATTAAAATCCATTATCAAGGCTTTAGGTTCTTTATGATATTATGGCTTACTTTTTTGAAACCATTTGATATAAATTAATGGAATTTCCGTGAAAATAAATATTATATTAACTACTGTCGTTATTATTTAATATTGAATGACGATTTTTCGAAATCTTTATTAATTTTATATATTACAAAATTGGTGATTGAATAATTATCCATAAAAAAAAAAAAAACACTATAGATAATATTATACTAAAGCTATTTTAAAACAAACCGAAAACAGGATTAATAAAAAATGTTTAAATTTTCTCACATACTTTAACAATGGTGTACTTGGTACTTCTTATTATCAACCTAATAATGTTTAGAATAAAATATCAGCACACAGCACACTATTTGTTTTTTCTCAATAGAACACGTGCGACATGGTAAATTTACGTTAAATATAAACAATATTGTAGTGTTTGTTTTAAAATTAGAGTGAATCAACTTATAACCAAACTTTAATAAAGAATATTGTCTATTGCATCTCATAACTCTTTAGCGATCTTCTAATTGCATAAGAAATTATTAAAATTTTACAATTTTACAATTTACTTAAATATCTAAAATCATTAAATTTGCTTTATCGATAGCATATTTGTTATGTAATGCATGGATCTAGGTGAAAAAGCAAACAAATAGTGTGTTTAAATTGTATTAATAAAACAGATCATTTTAGAGCTTAAAATATTTTCATATTATATTATTCATATAATATTATTATTTATATAGTATTATATTCAATGTGGTGTAGAATATAAATATTTTATATTTATTATTTATTTATGGTATGGACACATTTTTAATGGTTTTAAAGGACAAATAATTTTTAAGTTTAGTTCATAATTCGTTCGTTTTTTAGTTGTATTGAAGAAACATGATTTTAGTACATCAACTTGCACAGTAGTTTTCTGACGCAATAAAATCATTGATCATTTAGCATTACATTAACCAGTTCTAAAATGTCAAATAACGTACTTAATATTCAAACATATAATTTGATAGAGTTAGGTTAAATTAATTAAGCTTCTAATAAGTTAAATTGTACAGTACACATACAATTTTAGTAATATCCTATCATGGATGACGGTTAAGAGTGAAAATGGACAGCGTAAGATAATTAATAAAACCCATTTCACGTAAACTTTCTCAAAGTTGAGAAAATTAGATTAATTTTTTATGAAATAAACTATTTTAATATTTTTAAAACATAAATAATTATAATATAGTATATTATAGTAGAACTTTCCGTACAGCGGTTATTCATATTGATTTTTATGGCAGTCGGTAATGTATTGACTGATTAATTTTATAAAAAATATAGACCTATGTCTATATCCCTATTGTTATCTATATTTATGGTAAAGTAGATGTTTTCCTATTCATTTTATATTTCCTAAGCCTGTATTATTTGACAAAAATAACGTGTATAGTTGTCATCTTCCTATTTCCAGAATGTATTCGTTATGTTATTCAAAACAGAGACATTTTGATGTTACATTATTGACACAGTTTTACCCAAGGCAATATTTTTAGTACCCTTGATAATGGAGACCAAGGCACGAACTTACAAATGAGTTCATTTTGAATTCATTATACTCACAGATAACTACTGTAATGGTAAAGCTTTGAGTATTGTGAGCATTTCGTATTTTAGTCTCTGGGGAAATGTGAATCATATTTTAAAGAAAATCTGTTTTAAACATTGATTTTGTATACATTGTTTATTTATTTATAACTTGATACAATTGTATTAAATTGCATTGGTTTTCTTGTTGAAAGTATTGCAATTTACCATAGATTGTATTTTCATATTATTATTTAAACGTGTTATCAGCACATATAATCTAGGGGTATAAGAACCTTACTAGTTCAAGATCGGATTTCACATACTATATTTTATCTAATATATATATAACTGTAAATATTTATATAATTTGTAATGGAAATTCATTTAATAATATTTAATACTGACATAAAATGTATTATTTATAATTTCCTCTTGGAGAGACAATAATATGTTACATACATTTTAATTTTAATGTATTGTTGAATTTAAGATAAATTATTCGAACAGTTATCAATTTTATAGTGGTTACTGATTAAATTTCATTGATATTTCTAGAAAAACGGAATTGATTTATTTGTTAGTAGTATACAATTATGGTGTAACTAATAAAGTCCACAAATATAATTAATTTACAATGCAATTACTATTGTTTTTATTAAAATTATTATATTTTTTTTTTAATTTTAATTTTGTATACTTAATTTATGATAATATTATGATAACTAAATTAAAACTTATTCTATTCTTTTATAGTAATAATATATTGTATTATAATAATTAATTTTATAGATTTCGATAAAAATAAAACAAACAAGTTATTACGTAATAAGTCATTTATTTAATTATAATATATCAGTTCTTTTTGAATTAAATTTCTATTACACAATATGTATACTTATTATAACAGTTTTCAAATAATAACTAAACATTAATATTATAATATATGTTTAATAAATAATTATTATTGCAGTACAAAGCAACAAAAAAAATAAAAAATAATAAATATGATTCATATTATAACTGTAATAATTATAATATTTTATATCATGTTTTAATGATATTATTGTATTCGATTCAAAGAACTGTTTAATTTTTCATAATTAATGGAGAATATGATTTATTTAAATAAACAGCTGTGGCAGAAATTTAACACATTATGGCTTTTTAATTAATGTATCGGTACCACGGCCAGTCTTGAAAATGTGGCTATAACAATTTATGACCTTAATGTACACTGCATTGCACTTAGAAGTAAAGAGCGTTGGAAATAAATGAAAAACTTTCGGTTACTTTATAAAAACTATAAATAATTATTCATTTTATCATATGAAAATAAAACACTGTTAAAGTACATATTTTTTAATAAACTATAGAAAAAAATATATATAATCACCGTTCATTGTATATATGATAATTAACTTTATTATTATTAAAAATATTATACAAATTGTATTTACTTCTATATTATTAACCATATACATAAATTGTGAATGAAATACAAAATCACGAAACTAAATATTGACTACTAATAGATGATGATTGAACTATAATAATTATTTTTTTTTGTAAAACGAAAAAGTGTAAAAGTGTTTTTGTTATAGATTATTGTTTGAAAGTTATACACATTTTTATCACTATGAAGAAACACTAAAATTGCATTTAATGTGAAATCGGTTAGGTCACTTATTAAGGTAATATTAAGATGTATTTTAATTTATTTTGTTAATTCCCTTAAAACGATTGAGCAATTTAAAATAAATAAACCTACCTGATTATCTAATTTTGGTTATCTAAAAATAATAATGCATTAAATTCATAGTTTTAAAATTACTTTACTAAGACATGATACAATATTTTAAGATTTTTTTCAAATAATTTACTTGCAAATACTTTCTAGTAATAGTTTATCTTTTGAAGATAGTCGATTGATTAACATCGATGAGTAACATTGCTCTATCGTCAGATTATCTATCTGACTATATATACTGAATTTGAAATTTGTTAAATAATGATTAAAAATAAAATGTAAATTACGTAGTTATTATAATATGAGGTGATAATTAGCATTAAAATAAAACAGCATGATTTTTTTTTTTAAGTGAAATATTTAAATATAATATAAAAGTACGTGTATTATACAATACAATATTATATTATCACTCATACCCCTTAATACACGATCTTAATGTATTTCCGATATCAACCAAGATAGAAGGGCATACCTACGTGCTTTAATTGTGACTAAGGTATTAACAATGTTTCGTTCTCGGGATTACGCACAGTCTTTTTGTTGAAACAATACTGGCTTTTGAACGTAACAAACGAAATATGATTGGGTCACACTGATGTCGTTTAATACTTATCATATGTTTTATGGCATGTCGCAAAAAATTACGTATTCATGTAAATGGTAAATATTTTGTTGAATATAAAAAAATATGATATAGAAAATATGTAAATATTTTTATTTTATAAACGAAAAAGAATACTATTATTATACTAAGTCCATCTTATTAACGTCATAATTCCCAAAATTATTTAAAACCAAATATAATTTACCGGTGTTATTTTACAGTATTCTGTGTGGTAATGTTACAATATCTATTATTTACCAATCCGATATCAAGGTCAATAATTATGATACTTAACTTAATATTGATCAAAAAGAGTGTATATTCGTAAAAACGAATGCATTAATTATGACATAATATATCATAGTATGAAAACGCAATATCTGATCGACATGCTAAATATAAATACAACTATACACTTATTCTAGTTCATTTATTTATTTATTACGTTTTTATTTTTGTATTTATAATAACTAAACACAGATTTTAAATCAATATTCTAATAATTGTTAATTCCAATTAAACGTCGAAACTCTCACGTAGCCACGAAAAAGTTTTAAAATAAATTTGATTGAAATATTTCGGGACCATCAAAAAGATTCTAATACAAAGGTAAGATTACAATTTGTATTGGATACAGCTTTCTTAAAAAAAGGTACATTTTATAGTATTACGATGAAAATAATACAAAAGCTCTACGAATAAATTTGTAGTTATTTATACTTACTAGATTTTGTTGAAGAAAAATGTAAAAAAATCGCAAATGCATGTGATTTATTATCTATAGATAATAATATGATGTATTAGATAATATATATATAAATAATTTATGATTCAAACTTTTTTTTTAAGGTAATTGTAAAAAACTAGTGAAAAATAACGCGTATAATCATTATTTAATTTATATTTTTTTCTTTGCAAACGATAGACGATAAATTTTATACACATGAGACATGACAAAAATACAGTTTTATATTGTATAAAACCATAAGTTATGGTTTTAAAATAGTATTGCTCATCCAATAAGGTTTTAAAATTTAAATAATAAAATATAATGTTTTGTTAATAAATATAATTATAATTTATGCATTATAAAGTACAATACATTATATGCTTGGTATTCATTATTTCTTTATTTTTTGGGTTATATAATATATTATCGCGTTGTATTTTATTAATCAATGTTACGTATAACATAGATTATAATGTATGTAAATACAATGTAAGATTAATTTACATTAGTACTTGATATGTATAGTATAATCGTCTGAAACTATTATTTGTTGTTTTTTTTAACTTTCAATTTAATTATTTCAAAGTCAAATCATATAAATTAATTATGTGTTTTCTAAACAAAAACTTTGAATTTTGCAATTTGTTTTATAATAGATATACATAAATTTAAAATTTCCGTATATTGTATTTTATTTTCATACAATTTGAATTGATTTTCTGTATACTATTATTATTTTACCGTTAGGGTTCTCCATTGATTGAAACTTATTTTACAAACGTGTGACTCAAATCTATAAAACTATCTTACTTTTGCAATAAAAATTATACTATTTTGTCTTATTTCGTTCTGTTTTAAACGATTTGATATAATTTAAAAATATGCATTGGTTTTAAATTGTAATTGTAAAATTAAATTGAAGTTATGTAATTTTATAAAATATTATCATCTGCTAATCTAGGTAAATTCAATTATAGTTTTGAATTTGCCAAGGTTTAAAAATAACTTTGAAAAACTATTAAAGATAGAAAAAAATGAATTTATTAATTTTCATCACGGCATGAGATTGAGATAAGTCTTAGGTTTCTGCATTTTTATTCTCAAAAGTTGACCTAGATAAAATAAAAAATGATTAAGTGTTAAAATAAAACTTATTTAATAAGATAATTTTGATTTCGATGTATTTTTCCTCTCTTCTAATAATATATTCGAAACTTATACACAAATGTGTCAATACGATAGCGAAACTAATAATGTGAAACTTGAACTGCAATCGCATAAAATTGTTTCATATTATACATGTAAATATAGTAGTTTTATAGTATACTGGGTTTAAAATGTTTTATTTTATTTCCAATTTCAGATACTGTATGAAGTTAATAATATTATAATTTTTGGTTTAAATTTTTTAATTCTACCTAATTTCAAGAACTTTCACTTTGTTCATCAATGTAAAGTACCCAAATTTTATCTAATTGATAAAAAATTATTGAAATTAAAATAATATAAATAACTAACATTTTTACATGATAAAACCTATGATGTCTGAAAATATAACATGCTCAAGTTAATAAGTATTGACTTATACTAAACAAAATCATATTATAATTGATTTATCGATGCAAATAATGAGTATATTCTCGAGGAACAAGCTTCTAAATATTTAATTATTACACTATTTACACTATTATAGTTATATTATATTTATAAATAACTTAAATTTCTAATAAAGTCACACTTACAAGTGTTAATATATTATGTCAAGACACCCATGTGTGTTATTAATTAAAAAGAGTTATATTTAATTTTATCAATATAATGATGTTTAATTAAATATTTCACGTTGTACGTTTTTCTATGATATTAATTTCATTGCGGTAGCTTAAAATATTTTTTTTTTAATTGATTTTTTTTTAAAATGAAGTATTTGGTAAAAATTTAATATGTGTACATATTATTTATGTTTTATTTTCCGCTAGGTGTTGAGTTTATTTAAGTTACTTATTACTTATTAGTTAAGTTGATTATTCAAAACTTATTTTTATGTATAACTACTTAGAGATCGGATTTAAATTCGAATTCAATTATTATTTGTATGATATATGATACTGCATTCCAAGTAAATAAACCATTTCACATGACCAATACTTCAAAATTGAAACTTTTATTATGTATTCTTTGGATTTTGTTTATGTTTTCTGTTTTAAGAGCATATTTAAAATTTTCAGATCATATTATTAATTTTTAGAGTATATTTCAATACGAGTTTTTATTATAAATACAAAATATTAAATTAAAAAATATTGTTTTCGCTTTAATAGTTTTTGATATTTTTCTTCTATTCAAGTGCTTTATTGCGTTATTTTTAGGAATTTTAAATACGGGTCCTAGTTGTTAGTAAACATAGACTTATACTTTATTTTTATCCCACCACCAAGTGATAGTTTAAAATTCAAAACAGTAGGATTCAATATCATTTTCCAAAAATCTCTAAGAAAATACCTTCCTATCAATGGAAAAATATGATCTCATTACTTTTTTTTTTCAAAGAAAATAACATATACATATTTTTTTACAGGTCAAACGACATACCAGTGGAATTTAAATGTTATAAAACTGAAACTAAAAATATCTCTAAAAATTGGTGTAACGCAATAATTGTGCGCTGTGATAAGCACGGTGCTTACAAATAAAAATAAAAAATGATTTATTTAGTCAAAATGATTTAAAATGTTAAAAAAATAAGTAAAATATTAAAGTCATTAAAAAAGCATGTTACCCAAAAGTATAAATAATAAGACATTTTATTTTTTTGCTATTAGGTGTATCTTATTTATATCAGACTTTTATAATTCTAATTGAGTACGTTGAAAACCCTGAAATCAATTTAAATAATTTGCTGATCAAAGTAAAATTAAACGTCTTTATACAATAATATTCATAATAAATTCATACCAATGTATAGAGTTAATTTGATATTGGATTTGAAGAATACAACAATCACTTTTTTCATTTACAATAAGAAACATACAATTTGATTTAATAACAAATAGCTTTTAAATATTGAAACAAAAATAATTAATGCGTATTATAAGTGTTGTAGATGATTTACGTACATTTTTTTTTTTGTTAATTTTTTGGTTTTTATTTATTTAATATATAATATGTTTATCCAAAAATAAAGCTTCAGATTCTAAGTCACAAAAATAACCACTTATCTACAATCTGTAAGTATTAATACTGAAAAATACATTTTTATAATTTAAATCACATTGGCAAAATATATTTAGATATATATATATATATATATTATGATGAACCTATATAGGTTATATAAAATATACAAACATTGATAAAATTACAATTTTTCAACGAGTTAACAATACATATTGACCAATTAATACCACTCCTATTTGTATACTATTATTAGCGTAATTATATTTACCTAACCATACAATGTAGTTGTATATGTAAAAAAAATGTAGTGTGTTTTTTGTTGAATAGTGACTGTTTATTGTTTTATTTTATCGTATTTTAAAACCCGGGCATCACGAACTTTTCGCAATAAACATGGTATATCTGAACCGAAGTTCAAGTAAAGCAAGTAGAAAATTAAACTTTAAACATATTATTTAACGATTATATAACCATTCATTTATATGATTTAAATGATATAAAAAAAAGAAATAATTACACAAAAATATTATCTATAATATGACTGTATAATACTAAAGTCTAATTTTATCTTTTTTTTTTATAGGTTTAATCAAAACACGTAATATATATTCAAATACACTTTTTAAAATGGGTGTTGGTCATTCAAATAGACAGGATCGCTCATGTCCGTTGGATGGTGATGGTGAGTGGTTTGAACTATATATTATATTAATATGTAAACTAATATTATAATAATATTATATAAACTAAGAATTGTATGTATTGTTCACATTTGTTGATTGTAATATACACGGATACATAGTATTATGTTCGTGTCTGTAATAATATGTGGTCATCGATAATGACGGCGTTTTAACAAATACAAATCAAATTATAACTCAAATCTTTATATGAAATTTATTGTATTCATTTCTAAAGTTATTTTTATGTTTGAGGAATCGAAGATAAAACATATAAAAACTGTACAAATGTCACCGTTTATTTTTATTTAAAGATACTTATATTGGATAGTACTATTGTATTTTGTTTTCTTTTTGTTTGTCATGGAACATGTTGATGAATTATTATAGTTATATATTATATATTTGATCGAAGAAAATTATATTTTGTAATTGCTCTTTTGTAACATTTTTGTTCATTCATTTAAACTTAAAAAAATAAAATCAAAACCAAATCCTTACATTAAGACTTAACGGTTTGGAAATCTTTTTATAGATATTTGTTAGGTTATTGAATATACTGATTATTTAATATTAACAATAAAACCAAATATTCCTTGATAATTTATAAATATTAATATGTTTGCGAAATTTATGGTTATTGTAATATTTAACATTTATAATAGTTTACAGAATCAGGAACAGTTTTTCTACTACGTAGGTAAATTAAAATATTTTTTTCCCTATTACACTAATACCCGTCGATAATTATTATATTGGAATAGCATATTATATAGAATATTGTCGACAGACAATTAGCGTGAAATTATAATATATTATCGTTGACCCAATGGCATTCTATAGCCATTCAATTCACAACATTATTGGACAGACTTAACTTTTAAATGATAAATCATTTTTCAAATTTGTTTGGAGTGTGGACACTATAATCCCTGCAATTAATACATAATAAAGATTTTATGGTTCAAGCGTATTAAATTATACTATAAAATAAAGTTTTATTATATATTGATCGATTAATAAGTTTAAGATATTTTATTTCTCTGCACTCATGGTATATATTTCATTTGATCACCCAAGTTATTAAATACTTACTCCTTTTAAAAGTGCTACCTATTTATAATAATATAACAAAATGGTAAGGAATTTGCAGACCCTTGGCAGTAGGTTGTTATGCAATCACTGAAATTTTTCATAACAATTTTAATAACATGGGTTATCATTAAATTTCTCATATTCTATTTTTTATTCTACCAGGAAATTGAAAATATTAAAAATAAAAATCCCATACATTCATTGGCAATAGTTAATATTTATTTTACAATTTTAACAAAATTACAATAAGAGCTTTTTACAAACTCAAAAAAAGTTTTATGTTATTATTTAATTTTTAAGTTGCCTATTTGTATGATATACCAGCATATATTTTGTACGTCTCATAATAACTAAATAGTATTTTGAATGAAATGTCAAAATTCATGGTTATTATTCATTTATATTCTTACAAGCAGTTCAAAGTTACTTTTATAATACTTCTCTAGATTTGATTTTATGACATTTTGTTTGACAGTTAAGTTATACGATTTAAAAACCAATTGACAGGCAGATAATAATATCGCGAAAATAAGATTATAGCACTCAAGATAAGATATAACAGAGACATACATGAGTAACTATACACATTGACAATTTATTGGAAAATAGTAGATTTCCAATTTTGTTTGAATACGTTTATATTTACGCGTCGGACTTTTCATGAACAAATATATTATAACATTTGATAATAAAAACTTGTGCAATGTTTGCGGTCAAGACAAAATGCATATTCAATTGTAATTGCTATGTTATATTTTCAGTGTAGTTTAAACTAAAAAAGTTATTATACCTACCTACTTAGATCAATTGCAATGTATATATCAAATGTTGTTTATAAAAGTAATGATAATCGCATTTTAATTGGACTCGATTTGAACATGGACTTTGACAATATTTCAACCGTAGCGTTTAGTAATATTTCGAAAAAAAAATGAACCAAGTCTAACCTCGAGTTAAAAAATGTGACTAAATGACTGTTAGTTTGTTCGGTACGTGGTAAATGTGCTTCCTTTTGTACACCCATAATATATAACTATGTCGCACTTTGAAATAGCATCTTGTCTCTGTTATTAAAGTTTTTTTTTGCCTGTGAGCGTCGACGACGACGTATTAAGCAGAAACATTAAAAATAAGTACTTTATTTTTCGTGTTTCTTAATTTTTTTACGAATTGTTTAGGTCAATTGTTATAAACAATTGCGCCACCGCCTTTCATTTACTAGTTGTTATCCATTTCTACCCCTTCTACCCCCTAAACTTCTAATTCGTTCATAATCTAATCTCACCGTCTTCGCTGGGGCTATTCTTTGACCGTTATTTGTTCGGTTACGATAAATAGTTAATTGTAGTGTTAAAAAAAAAATAATGTGAATTTTAGACGAATTTTATTTATGTCATATTTGTTAGCTGTGTGTTATAATCTTACACTGACTACCAAGTTCCAAAGGTTTTTACAATAATCAACCAGATGAAACATCATTTTAAAAATGTCTAATAATACATTTTTTTTGACCGTCTAAAACGATAAAAAAATAATTTTTTTCGTTTTTGAACGCATTTTTGTTAAAGTATGTGGGCCGAAAACGTGACACTAACGTGTGGCAATAATTGTTAACCACCAAAATTGTTACAGGTTACTGCTGTCACTGTTTAGGCTAACATAATATATCCGACGGGGTCGTATGGTGCCTGCAAAGGTCGTGTTTGCTAAAATCGACAAATCGGGATGGACCTCTGTGTGACTAATTTTACAGATTCATGTGCGACAAGTTTATTAGGGAAGCCAAAGCAAACGATGACATACTCACATTCAATGTTGTATAACAGGGCATTATTGTGGAAAAAGAGTTGAACTTAACACCTGATAAATCGTGACACTCGACGCTGACCAAAAGAATGGTTGATTTCTACAAAAGTAGATAATCTCAAACAGAACATATACAAAACATTAACTTTTTACACGGGATAATAGTAATAGCTTTTATACAAATTTTAATTAATAAAAAGTTAGAATGTTATAATTTATTACATCTATTCAAAAACCAAATCAGTTATACAAACAACAAATTAGTAATAATATGTAAACACCACATTGTTTAACCGAACTTTTTGCTGTATTATGAAAGAACATTTATATTTATAAACCATTAGCTCTCCCGGAAGTGGCTGGTCGTTCCTCGTTTTTGACTTTTTGATCGACCTGTCCTGTACACATCGATTACACCGGACGTACGTTTTGTTAATGTAGACCGTGTATCATGGGGGCTTAACTCAGTATATCTTAATCAAGGTTTGAACGAAAAGAAAATGTACTACTGCCGGATCAAGGTTGACGTAGTCTAAGCGCTATCAGAGATCAAACCGAAGCCGAAATCTGGAAAACTTTTCAGTTTGAAATGCTCCTGGCTGGCTAAGATGATTGACGATGATGAACTGATATCGAGTACTGATCATTGTCAAATGTATGGCTGACGATCTGTCTGCAACGTAGTGCGTGTATATCAACTGGTTAGTGGCTCAGAATGAGCTGCTCTATGTAGATAATGTAGATGGATGGTTAATTATTAACGTTATTAGGTGAATAGAGCAGTGTTTCTCAATCTTTGTATTATGGTGACACACTATTAAAAATGTTCATACTCTGTGACACACCATAAAAATAAAAAATAAGAATAATACCTATTCATTTTTGTAAATATTGTGTCAACAAGTTTCGTACATTTAATATTAGTACTTTCCGCGACACGTTTGGACTTACCCGGTGACACACCGGTTGAGAAACACTGGTTGATGGTAGAGATAATTTAAATTCCGGACTGTGGTTAGTTATATTAGGTTAACAAATCCAACTGGAATACAGTTATCTTCAACGCATTAAAGACATCATACAATCTCCGGTGCGTTAGTCCGTGAGTTGTTACAGTCTTAATAATTTCCCCGAATGAAACCCAGTGAAATGCACCCACACATCTCTCTTTGTAGCTTACCTGTTCTTATACAGTCTACATGTGACTATAATTTTATATTTCCAAAATATCTTAATTTTATTAAATCAATCACCATAATACAATTGAGAGCAGCCAGTTGAATTTTCAAACACGATATGTAGTACTTGAATACTTGTTAATTATATTTATAATAAAAATTATCTTTTGCAAGTAGTTAGACTAATTGGAATGTTTATACAAACGGTGTATCTAATTTAGAGACAACAGTAGCAGCTGTCTCAGGCGGTTATATATGTAGCCGATAGCCACGTCACTGATTTATAGTTTATACTACTATATAGAAATATATATAAAGACTATTTTTACGAGTAGGTACTTTAATATTTTTTAAATATAAATTGTATTGAAATTGAGTTTTATAACAGGAAACAGATAGTTTTATTTCAGTACCTACATATTATTTTCTATGAGAGATTAATTATAATATCGAAAAATACAAATATTCTATTAATTAATATATACATTGTTTACTCGCTCACTTCGATATTAAGATAATCACGATAATAAATAACAATAATATAATATTGTATAGAAAAGCTGTTTATTTGACAATTTTGTCTTGTTTAACTTATTGAGCACTTTTTATCTAAAAAATAATTTTTATTGTCTGATTTTTTTTATCGTTTACTCGTCTTTATTATTATTATTGTTAGCGTGGTCATCATCGTTGTTTTGTTTATTTCATTTGACTAATGGACTATCCGCTCTTTGTTCAGTCTACGGAAACACATAAAACAATTTGCTTAGCCCTCAAACTGTAATATACTTTTTTCGTCGACAATTAATGATTTAGTTTACTAAAATAACGAACAAGCCAGTAGAATAATATACAACGGTACTATTTCACAAAGTTTAACAATGATCGCATATAATTAATATATTTTCTCAAAAATAACAGACTGTTGATAGATATAACAGGATAGAACCTCTTTGCTATTCGTAGTTGTCTAATTAGTAAAGATTAAATTCAACCAGTCGTTAATTTTTTAGTACTATTTTACACGAGTACCATCTATTAGTTGATATATTTTAAATCATAAATCTGATTTAATGTTTATATAACATAATAAAAATATAATATAAATGTAGATACATTTGCAAATATATAAAATAATAATACCAATCAAGAAAAAAACTTGAAACATTGAGTTGTTATTTTTACCCAAATATTAATTGACAATTTAATTGAAATGTTTATGTTGAATACTTTTATTAGTTGTTAATTTATTATTATCAATATCATAAAAATAAATAAAAAAACAAATATATGACATACTATTAGTAATAATAATTTTCAAAAAAATTTTATTTTCATGATAAAATTATTAAAATAAAACACGTATGGTTTTGTTGAAAACTTGTTAAACCATAATAATTAATAGAAATTTTAAGTAATACATTAATAATATATATTACTCGTGAGCATTAATGGTGAGTTTATTTTCTATCATTTTTGACACACGATTTAATAATATTTTTGATTCACTACCACATATATATTGTATGTATAGTTAGAATGTAATATAATATGGCTATGGCTATAATGATGTAAAATATGTATAGCTAAATTGTATACTAGTATAATACTATTTTTTTAAATTATTTGATCAAAATAAAATGCTCAGTGATGATATTATCCTCCCTCTGCAGAAGATAACTTATTTAATTTCTCTACTTTAAGTACAAGCAATGGTTTTTAGTAGCAACTAGTAAGACTATCTGTGCATCGTATAATACATCAAACGGAGCGAAGACTACGAAGCAAAGATTATAATCTTTTTAATTCATTACAATTATATTTCCTCGTTGAGAATACTCTATCTTGGACACCATTGTCATTTATACCCGTCTTTCTATTTAATAGAGTCGATTAAACAAATTTAAACGATTTAGTTAGCCACCTGGTCGTTAAAATGTAGATAGACAAAAACTGATGAGCCCCATTAAATTGATCAGTTGACCCTTTAATATCCCATAAGTTGCTTAGGTTCCAAAAAATAATCAGATAAAATATTACCCAGCCTTAAAATTATTATGGTTTCGTAACAAAAAAAAAAAAAAAATTATTCAAGGCTACTTGAATCGAAAAATATTTAGAACCAATGTGTATTCATATTCTAGTTTTAAAAAAAATTGATCAACAAGTTATTAACTTCAGTGTATTTATGATAATAAAATAATAATAATAACTGGATAAGTCGCGCTGTTGTTATTAAACTGCAATATGTAACCAAGCGAGTGTTTCTCATTATTGTGTGTTATTGAAATATATGTATTGAATTTAAATTAAATGATAAATCAGTCTATATTAATTTAAGATAAACGATTCTGAGCAGAGACTCAGCCAATACCTCTAAACATATTGTATTATATTATATTTATATTTGAATTATCCATCTATTTTTATATTAGTAATCTAATTTTATACTTTTATAAATTAAATAAATTATATGACAATAATTATACAATTACCGCATATAATATAATAAATTGTTATTAAATTATAAGTCTAATACAACGGCATGGATATTATCGTGGATTAAATAGCTTTAAATGAATAAAAATATTTTAAAATTTAATTATGTATACCAAATAATAATATACAGAATTACGAAAAGCTTAAGTCCCTAAAGAATAATATTTGTTGAATTTCAAACTTTTTTATAAAAGAGTATACAATTTTTTATGATAATTTATAAAAAAAAAGAAATAGAAAAGCTTACAATTTCGAATGCATTGAAAAAACTAATAAAAATATCAAAAATATGTTGAAAATATTAATACTCATACATTTTTGATAAAAACTAAGTAACCTATCTAACAAAAATAAAATTGTTTTATGTTTGTGTCGCGTTCATTCATATACCCATTTTCCGCTATTACAAAACCATAATTTTTTTCCGATTGTTTTAGTAGTCTCTAAAATAATATATTATTATCATTTTATATACATTTATCATATATTTCATCGGCGATAAAGTTTTAATGGTTACGTTTATGGTACTAAAAATGTCCAACACTTTTTATTCTTGTTATTCGTTTGACAGACGAAAAATAAAAATAAAAAAAGCCCAGCTATGTACTTTTGGACATTAAATAAAAACATTAAACGAGCACAAAAGTTCCAAGTAATCTTTGGTTTCAACATTTATTTGCACAATGGTTTAATAGTTTAATACCGATGACTATAAATATTAGACTACGTATTTAAGTATAATTTCAATCCGAAGTTATATAAATATAAACCAGATATAGCAATAATAATACAATATTATTTATGGATATAATCTAAGACGTGTATTTTTCTATTAGGCCATTTTGAAAAATCATTATTGATTGTTTTAGTTAATTATTTCCTTCGTCACTCATGCTAAGTCGAAGACTTTATTAAGCTTTTAGCATATTATTAATAATCATAAGAACATGGGTATTTAATATAATATATAGACACGAATCAACTATTTTGTTAAGATACATCTCAGACATCAAGTTAACTAAAAAGTAAAAATACTATTAATATTAATTTATAATTTTATTCTTTAGAAGATAAGTTATTAGATATTTAACTTAAAAATATGTAGTATATTTTAATAGAATGAGCAAATATAATTATTTACGTTTAAAGTGGATTAGATTTTTGATTTATCTACTAACTAGAATTAATGTTTTAAAAAGTTGTTCATAATAATTATATTATACTAATATACTAATCATTAGCTATTAAAATTGGATAGGTTATATAATAGGATGATAGTTCAGCTAAACTTGTAGGTATAATGAGGGCAAATAACTGGCATTAACTGATTTGAACGATGAAATATAAGTGTGTATGGGTTAAAAAATTACAGGAGTTATATTATATTATACTAATTTTTAAAACCCAATTAAACAAAGATATAAAAATATAATTTGATAGTATTCTATAATACAATTTTAAAACGTCATAGATGATATAATATTTCTGTTTGATATTATAAAGCTGATCATTTCATTACAGTAATAAAGTTATAATGAAGACAACGATGTCCATAGTTGTATATGTTTAATACATTCTTGTATTAGTTCTTGTATTTATCTTAGAGATAAAGTGTATAATTTAAATAAATTTTCCAAGCCAAATACATTTTAATGAACCCATATTTTAATAATAACATTTGTTTTTAATAAGGTGTTATAAGAATAATAAGCAAATTATATCAAGAGTATATTTTATGTGTATGCATTGTTTGATAAAAATAGCCAACCTCTAAGTGAAATTTAGTTAAATATTCATATTTTAAAAAAAAAAATTAATATAATATTCTTCATAAATTGGCCATTCAGTATTTTGAAAATATCGAAAATAAATAGCCACGATTTTGTTTGGAAATATTTTAAGTTGTAATTATGACGACATTTTTTAATCGAATGAAAAATAACGCTTTAAGTAATGAGATTGCAATTTGGAAATTAGGTATAATTTTTCTATTAAGACTTGCACACAGTTGTTAAGTAAGTCAGTATAACTTTTAATAACACACAGAAAATTATTATTCAAACAAGAAATTAGATTATGTTCTATTGCAAAATAATTGGATACTAAAGGAAGTGAAAGCAGGAAAGATTTCAAGATATGGACTTCATTACTTGGTTTCAAAATGTGCATCGCTTAATGTTGGCAAATAAATTTAATTTAGTAAACTAAATGATTTCAAAGGATGTAATTCTTTTTTATTTTCTGTAATTCAGGTAATTCAACGACTTAATTTGATTTGACCATGATTTATGCGATTTTCCCTATAGTTAATTTGATTTAACGTTAAATTACTTTAAGAGAATGACGGAAAGGAGATAGCATTATCAAAAATAACAACAACTCTGTTTTTCACAATGCAGTGACAACTAATTGATTACATTTTCAATTGTGTGTTGCTTTCTGTTGACCTAGGTTGGAGTTTCTGCGTGTATTTTATTGTTTTAATTTAACTTCTTTTGTTTATCCTTATTCTAACCCTATTAGATTTTAGTAATAATTGAACTATCGTAGTAAATATAGCTATTAATTATTAAAATACAAATATTATATAGATGTGTATCATTGACGTTTTCATTGTAATTATATAAAATAATGCACAATTAGCTGCGATAAACGGGAAATTGGATTAGTTATTTAAATAATATTTCACTATAGTATAATTATTTTACAAAACGTTTTTATGCTACTACATTTTCAAATAAATATAAATGTTTTAGTTATAATACATATATGTATATCCATATTATATCTTAAAATCCATCCATAAAATACTCTATATTATCTTTGTAATATATTTTACTAACACCATTATATTTATAGAATGTATAGTTAAATTATGAAATTGAAAAATATACAAAGGCGTTAACATGAATCATTGTGATGCATTTAGATATTAAATTTAAATAAAACAAATCATTTTAATTGCTACACAAACTAAACTATATTTTTAAAATGTAGGTTATGGACTTCGAAAAATATAATTAATTATTATTCTATAACAAAATAGAACAACATAAAAACGTTAAATACCTTTTAGTTTTTATATTTTCTGCGGTTTATTCAGAAATTTAAAAATCTAAATACACCGTTATAAGTCCCACTAGCTTTTAAAATTAAAATTACAAACAATGTGTAAATAAGAGTAGAATAGATTTTTTTCATCATCTATGTTTTTAATTTTTTTTCTTCATTTTTTCACAGTTTACTTACAAATTAATATTTTAATCTTACCTTTTATATAATATATTTATATTCATTTATATAAAAAGTTGCCAATTTTTATTGAATATTTAAATTATTTTTAAATGTTTGAGTATATCAAGTTAATATACAAACAAAATATTAAACTTAAATATTAAATATTAACATTTAAAAAGAAAGAAAATAGTGAAACAAAAAATGAAAATATTATGAAATATCAAATAAAATCTCTAATATAGAATGTAAGGAAATCACTCATTATGGAAAATTTCAAACAGATTTATTTTTATCTGGAAAGCTACTTTAGTTATTTATATAGTTTGCTTTAGGTCGTATTTGATATAAATAAATAATGTCCATTTCAAAAATTACTTTCATCAACACGGGAGTCATTCAATTCAGGTAGTCATATTTTCTGAACCTCTACGAACTCCATGTCTCATAATATCAAAAATAAATTATTAAATTTATAATTTCTATATTTCTTTATTGTTTTAACTAAGAATAAAAATTAATATTATAAACTTGAAATGTTTATAATATCTTTGAATATCCTAATAAATATTTGATTAGGTGGACGAGATATACATATATTGTATTATTTAAATTTGGAATTTGCATTTTAATTTGTATATACATATTTGTTTATTGCATAATAATACAATACCTAACCTTACCTAACCTTGAATTAAAATGAAACATAACCCTTTAGAAAACATATATATATATGTATATATCTATTATATATTGTTTTAAGTAGAAAAGTAGATATGACCACTCTGAATGGTTATCTATCTAAAGTACATAATTATATTTAATGTACCAATTACTTCATTGATTTGGACACTGAAATAAATGTGTTACATTTGAATTTAATGTATATATCTATCGAAGAAACTATAAAAATATTATTCTGTGCAAAGATATAGTTAAACATTATGGTAAACGTAGTAACCAAATAATTATTTCAATAGAAAGTAGTTTTTTTAAATTTTTAATTATTTGAAAAGTACTGAAAATAATTTAATTTTTATCCCCCAAAATACAAAGTAAATCAAATATACTATTAGTAACTGACCCTCTTAATACTGAAAATTGAAGCATTATTAAAAGTTCCTTTATTCCTTATCACTTTTAATACACTTTATAGTCTACACTTTACATGTATGGATTTTGTATTAAAAAGGTCTATACTAAAATATTACGATTTTTTAATTGAAAAAATACAGTAATCCTTTCTGGTATGATATAATAAGACACTTCAATATTATATATATATATATATATATATATGTGTGTGTATTTTTTTTATCAAATAAATATCAGCTAGTAAGGAATGAAAATAAAATATCTAATTTGTAAAATGTCTTAATGTTCAAACAACGATAACCATATAATATTAATAAAATTATTTTGAATTATAAAAAAAAAGCTTAAAAATTTTTCAACAGTGTACAAATGTATACAATTTGTCGTTCACTTTGTTATATGCTGCTACAGTAATATTTTTTTTTTAAATTGAGAATAACTATTACATAAAATGTGTAGAAACCCTGATCAATTTAAGTGTTTTATATAGACTGTAGTAAAAAAACAAATACATAATACAGAATAGAGGTATAAATTACAATACTTATCTGTTTAAATATACTTAATGGTAAATTATGTGGCAAGCCGCTTGCTACGCGATCAAGTAGCAATAATGGATTATTCGGGTGATCGCATTAATCTAGATAAACATCTTATTTTAATTAAATTGCAAGTATTTCTATAAAGTAGGTATTAAATGGCATTTTTTCAAATAATTTAATAAAATGTTTTAAATTAAAATAATTATGTCGCATACCCATTATAGTCCTAGAAAATAGTTGCGATGACAAAGATACGAAAAAAACTAGGTCTGATAGTTAGACCATTGATACCCTTATTTTAATGATAAAAGATCATGCTGGTGGAGGCACGTAAGCCTATCCAACTGATGCCATTCAGTTATCAAAGTCATTTTTTAGTGGCTTGTTAGATGTTAGCTACTTTTTTGATATTGTTTGTATAAAACCACAAACCACTAAGCGTTTTTTCTTATAATGAGATAAAATTATATATTGTTACGGTACTGTAGCTTATAGAGTTTATCGTGTTTATATTATAATAATATTATTCACATTGCATAGTTAAATATTATAATTTATTTATCTTTAAATAGTATAAAAGTCCATTACAATAACTATCAACATCTATCAATTAAATATTTGTCAACGAAATTATAAAGATAATATGTATTCTATCTCTGACCCAAATTAAGCCCTTTTTTTATTTTATTATAGTTTTATAATTAAACTGTTCTTATAAAAAGCAAAATAAAATAAACTATTATAAAACGGCTAAATAAAAGTCAATTAGGTATTTGCAGTGTGCAAATTGTAGAATTTGCAATTAAGTAAAATAAATATATATATATATATTATATTGACAGAAAAAAATATTACTTGTTATAGTTTATTATATGTCACTAGTGCATTATGATATTTTAAATTTTTTGGCTAGTGAAGAAAGGAAGTATATACAATTAATACACAATACTTTAAGCAATTATGTATTTTATGTACTCCTTAAGTATATAATTAATTTGACTTTTTTATATTATACCTAACATTTTCTCAATAAAATAAATGTTAAACAAATAGTACAATTATTAAAATACCAATAATATTAAGATTTTTTTACTATGAAAATAACTAACAAAATATAAATAAGAGAATAAAATGAAATCATCTTCCCGGGTTCTGTACAAAGTACAATAAAAACAAATTACGGAAAAAATAATAATAACGAAAAATAATGGTCATATAATAATAATAAATTCAAATTAAACAGTTATTTACCAACTAAATAAAGTATTTTGTCATTAAACAACCTAAACATTATATTATACAAGAAAGTAAAAACTTTAAATTGTGTCTGTGCTGAGTACTCCTTCTTAGTCATATGCACGACTTAATTAACTATGCCCTATCATAAAATATCCTGTGAAACTTAAACAATTAAACATGAAACTATACAGTCAATTTTCAACGTTGAAAACACAGTTTATAGTAAAACACAAACTATAATCCAGCGTGCTGCAGTTCTATCAAAACATTGTAAAATAATTTTTTTAAACATTTTTATTTACTTATTGATTAATAGTGTATTTATATTCAAAATAACATGAATATAATGCTAAAAAAATAATTTTTATTGATTTATTTATTACAATATGTAAAAATACATTTAATATAATATTGTTCAAGGAGTGGTAGCAAATAAGTCATATATATATTATATATACATAATATAATTAAATATTTATTATCAAATTTTAAATAACATTATTTTAATTTCCTATCTAATGTAATCTTTCATTAATTTTAACTAGTAATAAGTAAAAATTAGCCCGTTATAAATTATTGAAGCATAATATCATCAACATACTAAAAAAAATGAAATAAAAACAAACAAACCATTATTTGTTTTTTTTTTTAATGCATATTAAATTTTTATCGTTTTTGTTTAAGAGTAGGTGTATTTTGTTTACTGAAAAAAAAATGATACATCTAAAAAATGAAATATGATGGTATTATTATGTGAGACAATAAAAGCAATACAAATTTAGATCGACTATGTGAATCTATGATGATGTGACAGTTCTTTAATATCGTAAATAAATTAAATAATAACACCTTTATGAAATAACAATAATATAAATATGAAAAAAAATATAATTTTGATTGTCACAAGGTAATTAATGACGAACTATTATATAGACTCTTTTGGTTTAATTTTGAATTTATGTTAGATGAATAAAACTATTTTATGTATAACATAATTTTTAAATTTAACATGTATAGAATCTACATATCATAAGTTAAAAAAAAAAAAATATCAATCCCGTATTATAGAAATAATATACTACATCACATTCATTAAAATATTGACTAAATAAAAACATGATATGTATAAAGTATTTTTTCCTTTGTGCCCGGAAGCAAGCAAGATATCTATTACATACGTTTATTTTTACCTTTTTAATAAATGTGTATAAATATTCAAGCAAAATTGAAACCAGTATCATACTATTATGTAGTATGTAAACAATGCTTTTATTTATGCATACCTTACAATACAAAGAATAATAAATTTAAATTTCATTCGTTATTATTTTAATCATAATTATTTCAAAATGTAAAGTGTATAACGCATTCATTGTATATTTTTACTGCTTTAGTTATAATGACTAATTTATTTTATGTTGACAAATCATATCGTTATATTAGATTAAACTTTACTTTTTGAGCTACAAATGTCGTGCAAACATAGAACTTTAATGGATTGCCAATACTGAATTCATGCCTCATAGTATACACTAGCGGTTCTCAATCTTTTCGAGGTCGTGACAACCCTTTAATGTTATCAAGGTTTCTAGTGACTCTTTTATAATGATGGCATTAAAAAGTAGTGACAAATTAATATGACGATAATTGTATTAAAATTAAAATAATAAGTACTTGATAGATTTATTTTATTATACTCAAATTTAAAATCTATTTTAATACATTTAAAATAAATAAATTAAAAAAAAAGATATATTATCATACATATATTGTTCTTAAAAGCGATGAAAGGTGTTATAAAAACACATTATGATTAAATCAATGTGTTATTTTTAAAATATGACTTATCGCGAAAAAGTACCATACATTTTTTTTTTTATTTTACATGCACTTAATATCATAACATTTAAAAATTATAATAAATAATATGGCGCTTCATAGATTTGGGATCACTAGATAATACACATACACGCTGAAATCAACACGTACATATTATTATCCTGAAACACATATTATTACGGATAGAGTGGACTCCGGGGAATACAATTATAAACTTCTCCTTATGTAAACATTTGGATACTTTAACATGCTGCAAAGAGAATATGATCCAATTTAAATAATTAAATTACTCGATTACCAATATAATTGTGTGTATAAGGTTATCGGTGTGTTCTTCGTGACGTTTATATATTACCTGCCTAAGGATATTAATTATTATAATATTATGGTTATTACGTGTTATGAGGAATTGTGTATACGTTTTTCATAATAAGTTAAGTATTAGATGTTTGGAGGCGGTCAAACTATAATGCAATTTTTATATTCAAGTCCCTTTTCTCGTTGATCAACCAGAATAATAAATATAATACGTGAACAGCTAATAGTGAAGATGAAAGATGAATAGTAATAATTTAGTTTTATATGATATTGGTCTACTATATTCGTGATTAAACGATAAATATAATATACATTTTTACTGTACCATATCTAGAGTACCTCCTTATCATGATAATAATGTATTTAATGATATTTTGTGATTAATACGATTTAATTCTTCGACGGCGACACCCGGTGTAACTATGACGATTATTATAATAATTTCCTGTTTAATAAAATACAATATTACAATGTGCGCATTGAACGTATTTAGCGTAATATTACAAAACACGAATTTCATAAAACGAGAAACTAATGCAACACACAAACAATATGATGTTCACCATATCGACATTACCCACATTATCAGTCCTTTTGCGACACAATTTGCGCCACGGGTTTACATTAAACATCCACGTTACTTAATACAATCGATCCACAGTATTCAACAATCATTCAGGGGAATTTTCTATCTTTTATTTTTTTTTTCACACTCACTCGACTTTTAACTTTATCGTCGTGCGATTTTCTTTTTTTTCTCGACTACTCTACATCACGAGATATTGTCAAGCACTCGCTAAAACTCAAAAATCCATATCCTGTAGTAGTAGTAGTAGTGGTAGGTAGAGCTGGGTCGAGTGGTTTAAAATAATTTTATTTTCACAGAACATACGCGTAATTAGGTTAATGCAGTTTTTGTTTTAACTTGTACACGTTATTATGACCATATTATTATATTATTATTATGTACTTCCACACGGTACTATAGTGTATTTTGACGAGTATTAAATGTTATACAATTTATATAACATATTTATACACTAACATGATTTAAGATATTGTCATATCGATAATATTTTACTATTGAAATAAATTCAACAGATAATACTTACTTTATTTAATTAAATAGTTTATTAATTTTTAACTGTAATATTATGTCAATTTTATATTATTTGTATGTCTAATGATTATATAGTTTATATTATATTTGTTAGTTAGCTTTATAAATGCATAATTTGAATTTGTGTTTGTATTTGTAAACTTAATTAATGTAATAATATTGTCTGTACCTAGTAATATAACATCGAAATTAATTTATAGCTACTGTTGTAGATGCTGATTTAAGTTTTGATTACGTGCCGATATAATTAATTTTTTATTTTACATCGCATAAAAATATATAGCTAAAATTAAAATTGTATCTATAAAATATGTACAGCTATAATATATTACAATATTAAAAAGTGTGTGATAATTCATGTAAAATATTATCGAACATAATGATATAGTAGTGTATATTATAAAAATAATACGGCGTTATAAGTATGTAATGTAACAGCACGGATTTATAAAAATATAATTGTTACGTAATAAAATTTCCCGAAAAATCCACATAAAATTATTAACAAGGTACACAAAGACGATGCACGTGTAATATTATTAAGTACACGTTCTACATAAATATATATAAACTATATAAAACCAATTTGTTAATGAGGCAACTTTACTATATTGTGTAATTATTTATTAGTCCTATTTTATTGATTTAACTTTAATTTTAATAACAACAAACATTTATTTTATTTTATGATAATAATCGTGTAGTATAAAGTTACAAATAAATATAATTAAAATTATTTTTATGATTCAAATGTTTGAAATAACGAATCACATGGAAAAAAATGTCTCATACGATCGATTATATTATGAAAATAAATAGTAATTGATTTTTTTGACAAGTTGGCGAAGTTTGGTTGGTGTCCACAACGTTTCGGTTTTATTTTTGTGTAGCATTTTCAAAACAACTTTATTTTAAATCCTAGTTTGTGTGCATTAAAATCCTACAATATGTATTATATATTTTAATTAATCAATAATTAATTGTAATTGTATATAAATTATTAGCTATATTATGATTATGCATAAAGTGAATTGCTTCATTTATATTGGATAATATATATTCTGTCTTCGCTGCAAATTTATCTTGAAAGTCATTCACAAAATGAATATATTTGTCGATATAACAGTGTCTTGTAATATATATATATAAATTTATATATAGAAATATCGTATTGTAGATTCTTAATGTGCACCTATAAAAACATTTACTAGAATTATATAATTTTGGTTATAATCGTTATAATATCAGCTTTATAGACTACAAACAATACTTATATTGTGTATTATTATATGAAATACCATTATAATATAATATAGTATGAACAATATTCCCCTATGTCTTCTTTTACATTTATATAGTTTAAAATAGTTTATGCTTTTCGGATTTTATTTTTAAATTATTCAACGAATTGATTTTTAAGTCCTTAAAAACATCTAAAGTTAGAGTAAAAATGTGAAAAATTAATTTTAAAAGTAATCGTAATATTTCAATTTTCGGATTTCAGTAGAGTCAGTATATTTTTTTCGAGAACTCGTAGGGATTTTTAATACATAAGTCGCTTTTTGTGAGATTATAAAAAAGTTCATATCCGATAAGTGGACGCAACAGTAACGATATTTAAGTGGTTCACGTATCTAGTTAATTTTTGCAAAATGTAAAAAGAAATAATAAAATGTTTGAGTATATTTTTAAAAAGATCTGAAAGTGTACTCATCTTGTTCTGACACATGGAACTTTTGAAAATAATAAAAATACATTAAAAAAAAAATCTTTGATTTTAATCAAGTAATTTATTTTTTCATAACTTTCTTAAATCTATATCATACTAACTTATGTGAATACATTAAAATGTATATAAATAATATATGAGGTATTAATTTTCATTCACAATAAGGTTCTGTTTTTATAATTAGCTTTTAATATACATTATCTCTATATTTCAAACGTGAATCGTATTTAATTCTGTTAACATTAGTACCCAATAGACAAAATATATTATATAATTTATTGTAAATATTTAAAACCCATATTTTTAAGTTTATGAAACTAACCAGAACAGAGTGAAAAATGTATAGGAAATTATAGGTAAATTCCAAAAAATATATAACAAAATTCAATAAGAATAAAAGTAATTGAAAATTGTATAAATATTATAAAACTACACATTAGAGTATAATAGTTTATTTTTACTTGTATTATTTAACGTATATTCTATTTTTAAATAAAATATTTTAATTTATTCTCTTTCTTGTTCATTAAAATCGTCTTATTTTTAATATTTGAATGATCACATCGTTTTTCAAGTTTATTATAAAATTGAAAAAAGTAACTATAAACGAAAAATATCTTGACTTGTTAATATTACATTAATTATCGTATCTAATCAAACTTAAATACGTAAAATCTTGATTATAATTTAAAATTTTATGTTTTTGACATTTTTTGATGTATAAGTAACTTAAATTTTAAGACCCGAACCTATACAAAATATATTCATATTTCATGCTTATAACAATTTAAAAAAAGATTATTTGGTTCAATAGAAATCCTAATAATACCTAATATTGTTGTTTGTGCATAAAAGTGAAATTAAAAATAAATTATAGATACAGTATTATTATACAAGTATATATCCTATTTTTAAGTATCATACAATTAAGTTTAGATAAATACAAGAATAGTTATGTTAAAACTGTTGTCTGTGATGAAAAAAATAAATTTAGTTATCTATCTCTTACAAATACAAAATAAACAACGTTCAAAATTAAATAACTAACTATATTTACTCAGTAATTCAGCTTATACAAATTAAAGAAAATTAAAATGGTTTGTGTATGACTAATCGATACCAAATACTTGTCAGTTCATTTTTTTAACCTTCTAAATAACAAAAGTCATACAAATTAATATATTATGTATTCGAGTACGTTATTTAAAACATAAACATAATCAATAATATACTTTTCAGTTGACATTTCTTTAAATATACGTGATAAATTCTTTGCTATTTTTAATTTAAAAAAATAACAATTTTTTTTTTAACTTTAGGATTCAAAAATTTATTTTTGTATCCAAAACTAATTTATAATTTTATACGTGTGTTCATAATTTATATGAAAAAAAAATACACTAAAATATAGACGTTATGAATATTGTCAAAACAAATATAAATACTAATAACAGTTACTACTAATAGTTAGCATTTGTTCCTTCAATTTTTATAAATTAATTAATTAATTTTTTTTTAAAGAGTTATTTTTATCAATTAAACAGTAGGTTAATAGTTACCTGTTAAACATTAAATTCTAAAACTTCAGTTGTATGATAAATATACGAATAAAAAGTAAAAAGTAAAATCATACTTGAGTTAAGAACGTTCCTCATTTTCTCAATATAAATAAAGACAGTACACAATACAATTATATAAGTAATGATTAAATCATTTTTAAAATCTATCCTGTTAGTATAAAACAATTTTTTTTTAATTTCACTTTTTAAACTCACTTAAGTTAAATATACAAAGAAAAACACTGAAGTTTAAATAAATTAAATGGATTTATTGAATTGGAATAAAATTGACCAATAAAATAAAAGAAAAAAAAAGGCAGTTTTAAGAACAATAAATTGCTTAAATTATTGCAATTTACTGGATCGACGATTTTTCAAAAACATAAATAATATTTTGAATATAAATTTTAATATCACAGTTTTTAGTATGATAAATAATTTCTATATAATATATTATATATAAACAAAAAAGGTAAAATATCTGTACTTAGTAGTTAACGATGAATGTATAGTATATTAGATTGAGTTGAAATCAATACGACATTTAACACAATGATATAAATTCTAATACGCTATCATATATAATATAATATGTATTATAAATTTATAACTACATCCATTGTACGCTCGTACGGTCACTTATTCCGAACTGTTTTATCGGACCAAAACTCTCAGATTACACCAACGTGTCTTGTCTTACATATATTATATAAACGAAATTGTGGAGTTAATCATTATATTTTAACAGCAGCCAAACCTAAATAATATATTGTGTTTATAAATTTACCACTGCTAGACATGATATAATAATTCGATTTCGCTATACTACTATAATACTATCTGCAATGCTACATCTTGTATTTTATTTTTATAACAATGTTTTATTCGAGTGTGGGTCAGAAGTGAATTCATGGTGGTTAGGTTAATATAAGTAGAATGTTAAATTTTAATATTTTTGACAAATCTATACATAGTATATCATATCATGACGTTTGCCAACATCACTGGATTTGTTACGCATCACCAAATTTTCTCAACACATACTAAAAGCGGTACTTGCAATTACGTATAAATGTTCTCTGAAAGAGCATCTAAGAAATGAATACAATGTTTTATTGTCCACGATGAGCACATGAGCGTTCGATAGTACCCACGCACATTATTTTCATGAAACCGGAAGGAAGTAGCCAGAGAGCCCATCGAACTAGACGGTCAACGACCGGCGTATGTGGGTCCGGGAGGGCGTGCCTCTATTTTCATATGTTTCGCTTTCTTGCGAACTTTTTGCACAATAATAGACACATTATTATCCGTGATAATCCACTATACATAACAATACAGCATAATTATTATAGTAAGTGTGCGTGTGTGAGTGTGTAAGAAAGAGAGAGTGAGGGAAAGATAAATATGCGTTGTACTGCCTCTTTAATAATCGTTTTATAAAATATACATAAATATTGTTTTTGTATAATATAATATTTTAATTAATTAATGATAATATATATTTAATAATTCTCGTACAAAATTGGATGTTGATGATCATCGCTCCGGGTTGGGTATATACGTGCACCGAGAACTTAAGTCACGGAGGCGTTTGGTATTTTCGGTTTTACATTATATTCGGGAATAGTATACAACATTTACAACATTATACTATTAGGATATACAACGCTTTGACATTGACTGTAATTCGAAATATTCCTCGAGCTTGTTCGATATTTTTAAATAATGCCGGAGGTGTATTTTATAATTTACATCGGCGCCAGTGTTGACGTTTCCGCCGAAAATACGCTTTTTTGGTCATAAATGAGTACAGTTTCTGCCTTTACAAAAAATAACATACCCCATTTATTATAACGATTATATTATAATCATTTTTACTACATATTCAAATTTGTTACAAATATCGATTGAATAGTAAATTATACTAAGGGAAACGCTAAGATAAATTGTGTACACACAAAACGTATAATTCTGTCAGCCGTTTCCGTGGCGAATAGTGGTGTTATAATATCATATTATTAATATGATACGATATAGTTTTCAGTTATTACAGTTTTTGGTATTTTTGTTTGTTAATAAATAATAACGACAATAATAAATATAAAGTTGACGAAGATCAACAGTTCAATATAACCAACAATAACGTTTATATACTACACTATACTTACATTCGGCGTTGGTTCTGATATTTTATTTATTTTAATGGAAGATAATATATTTTTTTATCAAGCTGTATTAACAGCCAATGTTAACACTGTTTTAAAAAAGCCGAATCATACCGAAATTGTTTATAATAATGGTTAAATATATATAATATAAATACGCTTATATGCATACTGTGCAGACCAAAAAAAAAGTAATACGAAGTAAATAATATTGAAAAGAACGCAATAATTATTGCATAAAACGTAGAACCGTAGTTTAATTTAAATTTCAATATTATACATGAGTTATATAATAATGGTGAGGTAATACGAAAGATATTATATCGTAGTTTTACAGAAAAAATATCAAAATGATTGGTTTATTGCGCATTATTTTACTATATCAAGATTCGTTTAGTTTTAACCAAACGTATAACATAAAACGAAAAGTATAATAAATTATTACTGTAAATTAAAATGCATATACCTACTGCGATTCTGTACTGCATTTATGTGGCGAGCACGGAATCGCAATAATCCGTATTCAATTTAAACGTTTGCTGATGATAAATAGTTATCAAGTAATGTTGCTGTGCCACATATCTTGGGAATTTAATCGTGACAACGAAAATAAATAAGTTTGAAAACATTTAAAAATATATTTGGAAAAAATATTTTTAAATATTTTATCGTCATATATAACAACACAATATTAAACGATTCAAAACATTATTGTATATACTATTAATAATTAATATTAAAACTACTATTATTAGTTTGTAAACACTGTAATATTCTTTTAAAAATACCTATGAAAAGTACTTAAAGAAAGTAAACTCAAACAAAATTATATATTTATACCTTAAAATTCTGTATAAAACCTTAATTTTTATTTATTTACCAGTATTATATTATTTTAACGTAAGTTTATTTTTAAGTTTTCGAAAATTATTCATTTCATAAGTAGAAAATTTAAGTATATCATTTTTGTATCTACGGTTATTGATCTTTTAGTTGAAAAACAATATTGTTATTTATTTATTTATTTATTTATTAAAACACAATAAACTTAATATGAATCAAATTCCATTTTAGATTCTGAAAGGAGCAATGAATGTATTGATTTTAAAAAAGTATATTTTTTTTGTGTGTCTAATTTCATAGTAAGTAGTTGGAAAAAGTTTTGATTTTCAACATTAAAGGTGGTTTTGAATAAAAAATTAGATCTTGTGTGTATTTTAGAGATGTAAAAATTAAAAACTACCCGCATTTTTTTTTTCTAACCGTAAAAAACAAACAAAAAATTAAGGATTATATAATGAACTAACAGTTATTTTTACGCAAATCCAATATTTTTATTAAAATAATAGTTTCGTAACCAGTGGTTACCTTAAAAGTTTACGCATACTATTAATTATATGGTATGACATTTTAAAAATATGTAGATTTTTTTTAAGATATTACCACTTATGTATACCGTAAACTATTTACACTGTTCTACGATAAAGTGGTATAATAACTCAAAAATTAATAACAATAATATAATAATGTAATATTTATATATAATTTTAGCAACGTTAAAATAACATATCATGATATATACTTAGTGATATAGTCTGACAGACCGTTTTCATTCAAAACCACTTATCGTATACATTGATAAATTTTATTATCATTGAATTCAATTTTAACACACCCATTATGATAGTGAACCGCTCAATATCTAATGTACAGTAGAGCGGAACCCACTTGCTAACATTTTTTTTGAAAACTAAAATCCACCGAACCCTTGTCTTACAATATTATGTCAAGTGATATCATAATTTTTATAATTTTGAGTGGCATGTAAACAGCGACCTTGACATACCTACGACTTTGACATGTGTCTGCGCATACTGAAACATGTTACCATGTGAACCAATTAAAAATAAACGGAATTAATTATTAAATCGGGCGGTGATAATATATATAGATTAGATTTTTCACTCCAACAAATGGCAATAATACGAATACGTAATATTCACATATAATTTTACCTTTAATAAAAAAAAAACACGACTAACTGCAGCCATCTCATAAAAATACGTACATTATTATTCGACTAATCGATTGCAGCGAATTCAACACACATACCATATAATATTATTATGTTTATCTACGATCGGGGAAAATTATTAGTTAGACAAAATTTTACAAAATCATCTGTACTCGTCGTGTATAATTGTCACATATATTATTCAAAATAAAATGAATATAATATTACGTTATTATATGTGTAGGTATGTATAAAACATAATAGAACCATCTCGTTTCAATCGACCGATATTTTGTTTTTTTAATTTGTATGTGTTATGGAATGTCAAATATTTTCATTAGAGATATTTTTCTGATACGAGTTATTGGATGTTAATTTTAAATTTACATTTTAAAGCGATAACTAATATTATAATATTATATCATTACCTTTTAATATGGACTGTCGTCTTTTACGTAATTGTGGGTTGTTTTTAGTAAGATTAGGTAATTTTTACTAATTGTTATGTGTCAGGTATTTTTCACATTAGGATTTATTTACATTTTACATTGTTTTTATATATTATATATGTATAAATATAAATTATAGGGACATTTTAAGCTCCTACAAAATAATATATAAAAAAAAAAAAAATATATGGCTATTTTGTCAGGAGGTAAAGCAAAAAATATTGGTATATCATTTTGTATAATTTTGAATATTAAAACCATGAATAGTAAATAATTGCAGAAAATATTTTGTACAATAATTATTAAATGTACAATCTAATAATAATTGTTAGTTAGAACTGAGAAATTTTAAATTTTGTATACGAGAAAATTCTATAACATGGGTATCTTGATCATTTGATAAAACAAATTATTCAAATTGGTTTGTTTTAATATCCATTAAATTAATTGTGTTATGAACTTAATCAATACTTTTAGAGACAAAGGTTTACGCATATATTATATACATCTCGTCTAATATATGTATTATTAAGATCAGTTTTAATTAAATATGATAATTTTTAGCTTTTTATGATTTTCAGTTCCAAAATTGTGCACTCAAGTAAAAATGTTGGAGTGTAGGATATAACCCAAATTTTTTTTATGTAAAATGGTCCATATAGGAGATTATAATATCTTTTATATGCAGGTAAAAAGGTTATTCGTGTAGGATTAGTAGGAGTTTACATTTGGCCAAATTATAAGATGATTCATTAAACATAATCATCCCATATATTTTATATTCAATGATTCAGTTATTAAAAATCGGATTTTTGAAATTTTTAAAGAATACTTAAACATCATATTTTTTAATAATTGATTATCGTTTTAATATTAAAAAGGTTGTTATTGTAGCGGTACAAACATTTTTTTTTTTTACAAATGTAGCCATTTTTTTATAATTTAGCTGAATATATTATTTTAAAAATGTTAATTTATTTAAATTAAAATACGTATAAGTAGTTTCTTACTTTTTAAACTCTATGAATCATGATAATAGTTTTTAATACTATATTATCTTTCAATAATTATATGCACAATTAAAACATTTTTATGTTATCATATTTTATTATATTATTTTTAAACCTAGAGATAATTAGTAATTTTTCTAGACAATTATTACAAATTGTGAATTATTAATACAAAATTATGATTTAGCTTACTTACTAAAATTTTTAAATAAACGGAAAATATGAAATAATATCCATTCTATAAAAAAATTACATATTGCATTATCATATTTAATTATATTATATTTATAATTTTTTACTTTGTGTCATCATTTTCCCGGCCGGTACCACGTCATCGGGTCGTTTCAGAACCAGTAGGACTTTACTGATGACTTCCGGTATTTGGCCGGCTCATAAATGAAGATCTAGATTGTGGTAGCGGATTCCTCTCTTTGTCCTCTCGCAGTCATTATCGCCATCGATCAGTAACCGTCCTGAAATGGTGTTATATACTGTGGTTCTTATTGCTATTACGTCCATATTATTTATACATTATTGTACGTATAATTATTATAAATTATTCAGGCGAGCTTATATTATTACATAATGATGCGACTAAATGATAAAATAAATGTTTCACGCGTTATCACAGTATGTTATGTGTATTATATTTTATAAGTTGGTGTGCACACGAAGTTTATTTTTTTTCATTACTAAATGTTTTTTTTTCATTCTCTGGCCGGATAAAGTGCAGTTGTAGAGAAATGAAAAAAAAAAAACGAAACATAAAGAATCACGGTCAAGACTTATACGCCCCGCACATCATTATTATTACTTAAGTATAACGCACCCGTTACCGTGTATACACGTTACACTGCCAGCACTCGAAATAATTGACTCGTATCGTGCGCGACAAAAGACTAAATGTACACATCTACCTACATAAACACCACGCGTTTGCGGATAACCTAACATGGCTGTCCGTATAGGGATAAGCACGCGACGACCGACGGGCCGTTAATAATCCTTTGAAACGTTCGACAAACCTGGTCTGTGGTGAACTTAACGATCTGTGAACTCTTAACGGCGTCACGGTCATCGTCGTCGTCGTAATAATAATATTATAATATATTATTATTATTATACATCGTAATTCACAAGCGCACGCACGCACGGCGACCGCAATTTGTCAACCCCGGATCCGCGGGTGAAGTGTTGTGGGGGTGAGAAGGATTGGGCGGCGCCCAATTCATTGTATCAGCGATAATTGCTCCGCGATTCAAAACCGCGTAAATATAGTTGATATAACCAGACCGAATCGTTAATTAATTTAACAAAAGTAGAGTATTATGATTCTGATACAATAGGCGTGTTTAGAACGATCTCGCAGGTCTTCCCATGAGTGGTTATTCTTTTAAGTCCCTTATATAGAAATATTATGAAATCAGTTTGTTTCTCAAAAATAAAAAATAAGTAGATTTAAATGTACATGTTCGTTCATTGCCTAAAACTATTGTACGTGATCGAAGTGTACATAGGTAATTATTATAATAATGTACTGTTAATATATTATTTCAATGTCGGAGAATTGGATTGTGAGCAATCAATGCGTCTGTTTGTCACTTAATAAACAAATATTAATCGACACGATTCGTGATTGATATTTGATGTCCTAAACCAAATTATTATTCACAAGTTGAATAATCGTAATTGGATTTTGTTACGTCTTACTTCTAGTTTCTAAAATAAATTAGTACATACAATGTTAATTTATTAAATATTCACCCCAACGTTAGTCATACATTTATAAAATATAAGTTAATAAATAGATTAAAATGTCATATTATCTTGAAAGGCCGATAAAAAAAAAATTGGCTTGAAATTTTTGTTCAAAAGTTTACGAAATATGTCAAATTCACGAAAGATTCTCCATAACTTTTTCTTCAAATAACTGTTAGAAAAAAACTCAGCGTCAAAATAGAAAACATTTTATGAGCGTATGAAATTTCTTTTTTTACAAAATCGAGTAAAATAACGATATATTACAATTTAAATAAAGGTAATAATACAATACAGCCTTCTAATTATCCTAAATTGACAAATCATCTCCATTCCGAATCGTTTTTCGTATACAATGATACCTGTCATTGCATTCAAATTTAACACATCAATTATAGTGATCTACTCTTTATATCTACTATACAGCAGAGCGATATTCACTTGCCCACCCTTTTTTAAATAATAATTATTCGTTTTTTAATATAAAGTTTTTGTATGTCTATAATAGTTAGGGAGAAAAAATTTACATTTATCACAAGTCAATTTATATTAAAAATATATTTATATATTATAATAAATATTTAATTCATCATATTATATTTAAATACTAAATGTACAGAATATTTTAACTATACTTTGTTTTATATTCAAATTAGTTCGGATAATAAGAAAAAATATAACACTATAAATTATAATAATACTTAAAAATTGTGAATATAAGACAGTTTTGTTATAAGATTTTGGTGTTTGTGGCGTAGAGCTTTTGGCGTGTTAACCTTCGACAATACCTAGTATATGAACATTATAAATATTTATAAGCATTATAATACACGTCTAACGAGTATTATAATATTTAATGGGTTTTATCCATATATGTATATTTTTAACAGCACACCTAGTTTTTTTCTATATGTCAACCTTCATTTTAAAAGCGGATTCTTCGACTGATAAAGTCCCATCCATTGCACTACAATTTTCAGAAAGTACACAATGCCTGTGTAAATATAGGGCGACTGAGTAGTTACGCGCGCGTGTTGCTCGGTAACGGAAATACTAATAAATTATTTATTCATATGTTAAAATGTTATGGAAAAAGTGAATTTTGCACGGTTATTTTATTTATGGTATATCCTATACAATAACCATTTCTCAAAGATTTAAAATTAACCGAAGAAATCGCGTTTAGATTAGTATTGATAGTGTAATAGGTATTATATACATAGATAAAAATAATAGGGATTTAACCTATCCAAATATTTTTTTACACTCCCCTACAAGTAGTTATAAAATAATTTCAATATTTTCCTTTATCATGAACAATTTTCATAAAAATGTATTAAAACTAATTTCAGGTTAAAAATAATAAATAATTACACTGAAAAAAACTCTCCATTATTATGATATTCATACTCACGCCATCAAACATTACGGAGTTCAATAATTACATCGGATTTCCGCCAATGAACATATTTATTTTGTCATCTAACTACTAAGTTTTTGATATATTGTGAGCTGCTACATAATTTATGAAATGTTATTAAAATCCATCGTAATTATTATAACTTAAAGGTTTGATCCCTGTTCGGATGATAAATGTTCAAGCAGATAGCGATTTTATACTATGGTATATATTTTGTAAGCTTGGTAATGTAAAAGTAACACAGACCATCATACGAAAATGAAATCAACAATTTTATTTGAACGAGAACTTATATGATTAAATTGTTAGAATTTCGACTATAATATACACCACGTGATAATGTAATTTGAATAAATAATCGATATGCATATATATGCATATAGTCGATGATAAAACGCACTTACCTTAAATTGTGTCTTATGAAATATTACCAATATATATATACGCTATTTATCTATATTTTATCATGGTATTTGAATAAAAATGATTGTAAAGTAAATGGATTTTTGTGTTTTGGAACGTTTTCTCTAAAAAAAAAGACTTAGTGAAAATGTGATTTTCTTATATTTCAATAATATAAAATTAAATGAAATCAGGATTTACGGTTATAATATGTAGCTAGAAATCCATTAAGTGCATACGAATATTCAAGTTTGGAGTTTTTATCAACACGAAACTATGTAAGCCAAAAAATGAGTTTTTGATTGAATTTTGTGTCACCACAAGATATACCTTTAATGCTATAAAGGATATAAGTATTTGAAAATATGGCTTCTTTATGTAAATTAAAATATTTCAGAACTCAGATTTGAATAATTGCATTAATAAAGATAAGGATATGAGCGTGCTTGGTGATTCCCCAATCTCCAAAATACTCCATCTCTTTCTTTATTTAAGTCACGTATATACATAATTGAATATATTTTTGAGTTTTGTTTTTTCATATAATAATATGTAAAAGTAATATAAATTATTATAATATAGTAATATCAAAATTACTAGAAACACAATTTCATACGCCCATAAAACTAATAAATCGAAACTGGATTCAATCTGTTAATTTAATAAACATTAACCTTAATAAATCAAGGTACAAATACAAATAGAGAAACATAATGAAATAGTAAATAACGTAATCACTGTGTAAACTAACGTCACGGTTTATACCATAAAACAACAACAACAACAATAATAATAAACATTGATCCGTCAAAAAAATAATGGTAATACTAAGTTACGTAATGTTTTTTTTTCATATTATACAAGATAAAATAAATGCAATTAAACCGGTGTTATATCGCATAAAAAAAATTTATATTTTGACGTAATTATATTATATTTATATTATTTTTTAATTCCGAATTGCATAACATGTCATAATATACTAATTTAAAAAAAATATATATACTAATGACGTTAATACAAAATTTGGCTTAACATTTTACAAGACAAGTCGATTTTATATTATTGATTATTGAATTTATACATCAATAATGATGTATAAATGTATAACAATAACTGTCTAAGCTATACAACACAGTGATTATAATTTAATATAGTAACTGGAGATACCATCATATTCGGAACCAATGAATTCCGTTGAAGTATGTCGATATTACAATGCGATGAAAATGTTAAACATAAATTGAGGATTATGAATTCTGACTCAATTGCCATATTAATAGAATACATTTGTTTACTGTCTGCAGCGAAAAATGCTCGGTTTAAATATATTCTGTAGAAATTCCAAAATACTTTAGTATTCTCTGAAATTAAAATAATTTAGGTAAATCATTTTTTAAAGATATTTTAATCCGGATATTCGGTATGATGAGTAAATACTACCAAAATAATGTGTACCGATTCAGCTCATCTCAAGAATATCGTTTGGTACACCCACTACTTATATTTTATATCAATATCGCCTGTATATGATTTAGCTCTAGATTCCCATACAATTATTTATAATCCACGATTATTATGGAGTAAATAAGTTATTTTAAGCTGTTAAATGATTTAATGAATAAAGTCGTTGTAGATTTTTTTATTTACAATGCTATACATCAATAAATATATATTATAACTAAGTATATAATATATATACTATATTATATTCAAAATATATAAATAGTTAATAATGTAAATTGATGATGAACACCTGTTCTACCAATCTGATGCTCTCGGCGACATAGGTAAATATAATAGAAATTATAGTTACCATATTATTGAATATTATAAATTTATAAAAAAACAATGATAATGATATAATAATTTTGATATTTATATTTGTCCAGTTTAGTACAGATTTATACTGGATTGGATTTTGTCCACATTGTTGAATTATTTATTTCGAGCAGGTCAACTGTGTGGGTTTATTTGAGGCGAATGTTATCTTTCCAATCAAAAAGTGATTAATCATCGTAATTTAAAAATGATTCTAAACGAAACACAATGTTTTATGGGTTTTGATCGATTACATTACCAGATTTTCGTAAAAAAATGAAAATTTTTCAATTTTGACTTACCTATCCAATTTATAATAAGTATAATTAACGTTTTATTGTATTAATCTAAAATAATTATTATTTGTTCATTGAATGCATATTCTTAGTTTTTTCAGTTAGGTTTTGTTTATTTTAAAATAAATATAATAGCTAGTATTAGATTAAAAATAAAAATCAACCAAGTAGGTATACTTCTGCTGTAGCGTTAGTAGGCGTTGAGTGTATCGTTTAATTGATTAGATAAATGTAATAACTGTGTTAAATTTGAATTTTGTGATATAGATTATTGTATAGAAAAAATATTCTGAGGGGTGGAAGTCTAAACTCTATTTTTATTACTAAATATGTTTTATCGTAATTTATTGTTATCATAATAATTCATTTAATAGGAGGTTGAATTCGTTTTTGCCAAAAACATCATACGTATTATAATATTAATTGATATAAAAGTATTTATATTCTACATAATATATCATTTCCATTAAAGTTTTAGTTCATTTTAAGATTATTTGACAATAAATAGTTAATAATATAAAATTAATATATATTTTAAGAACATAATTGTTGTTGGTGAAATATAATAATATAGGTAACAGTTTCAAGTCTCCAAAAATAATATTATTGAACTAAATCAAAATAATTAATATCATTATTATTAGTTTAAATATTCGTAAGCATTTGAACTTCAAACATCTATAAAATAATTATGCTAATATATCATTTTTTGATTTTAGTAAAAACTGTTATTGAAAAACGTTGTTTTATTAAATTATCAAAGTTCAATTATAAAGATATAATTTTTGTGATGTTAACAAATTAATTTCAAAATTTTAACTTCAAACAATTATCAAAAAATATCAAGCCTATGAATTTTAAATATTTTTAATATAATATAGGATCTTATATGAATTTTTAAGCTTTTAGATTAAGCTTAAATATTTTATTAACCTTTTTAAAACCAAAACTTATATACCTTATAACCTTACATTGAGTAATATAAATAGAGAATGATATTTTGTAATGGAAATGTTTCAAGATTCTACGTTTAATATATTTTTCAATAAAAAAAAAACTAAGATCATTGAAGAGAAATCGCTATATTCCGTGTGAATTTTACATAAACAATTTTCAATTTTTATATTTTTAAAAAAAATGTATAAAATTCAATGAAAATAAACGTATCAGGAATCTTGTAGGTATTGAATTTATGTTAGGAATGAATAATAATATCAAACATTTTATGAGGTATCATATATATACATATATATGCGTGTGTGTATTTTTTTTTTCAAATCAAAAATTTCAAATGTCTACATTTTTTTATAAGAAAATTCAAAAATTATCGTTTATAGAAAACGCTAGTTTAAACAAATAGTGAAAATATAAAGTGTTTACGGTTATTTGCATTTCAATTTAACAAAGTGAGAAATTGGCTGTATTGAAAAATTGGTACATGTAAGAAATCACGTTTTTGATCACATTTGATACCCCCTCCCCTCGTACATAGTGCAACAATATTTACTTTCAAACGAAAAAAAATTTGATGTTAAAACTTTAAGTGGTTTTACTTATCCGAAAGTGATAAAAGAAATAAAAAAATAATAATATTAAAGAGCACGCATCATAATAAAATCAATATATTGATCGCTAAAAACTAAAATAAATAATAATATATTTTATTATATTTTATCATATAATATGTCCTGAAAATAAAATTCAATAATAATTTAAGTATATATAATAATCTTATGGAATTCAATAGTATAAATTGTAAAATATACGTTTTTAAATAAATTCTATTGTTTAGAAAATTATTTTAATGTATAAGATCCTAATTGAAAAAAATAAATAGTATTTCCTATTTAATATTTAACAACATAAACAGTGGTTTTTATTATTTGTATTGAAAAAAAATTCTTAAAAGCTGATCATGTACCTGAAAATTACTTAATGTTTTCACTATTTACAGAACAAATTTGTATTCTCTTTAATATGTTATTATAATAACCATGAGCAAGTGTTAATTAAAGTATATTATAAGCAAACAAACTAGTTATATTTTGAGCTTTACAAATAATATAGTTTTAAACATTAAACAGTTCATCCCTGGAATTATTTGGTATAGAGATAGGTTTTAAAAATCGTATACTATGTAGTATTATACAAATAACACTGTTTATTATGTTTTAAAACGTTTAGAAATTATTTGATTTTGACCTTTGACTACAATTCTATATAGTTAATTTAAAATTTCCAAATAATCAACAGTTTATAAATTGTATAGAATTATGTAAATGATAACATCAAACTAAGATTTTGTAATAGCGATATGCATAATTATACATCTAGTCTAATTTTTCAAATACTTTATGTAACAAATTGCCTCTGTTTTCTTTATAGAATACAATATTTTTTTAGGTATTCTAGAAAAATGCATTCTAAGTAAATAATTTGTTTCATGAAACAAATATTTCAAAGTAGACATTTTTATTTTTCATTCTTCAGCATTTTATTAATTGATCCTAATTTCTAAATATTAATGCATCATAATATTAACCTTAAGCTTTAATTCAAAAACCCAAAATATCATATCAAGAAAGGTTTTTAATAATATTCGCTTTAATAGGTTTCAGATATTTTTCATCTGTACCGAATGTCTATAGTTCTATCTATGAATTTGATAGCATCTTTATCAACAGTGATTATCGTATGGTGCTTCTTACCGTATATTACTCAAATTTTATCCCCTTTATTCAAGAATATGATGAACTAATGTACATTAAAGCGACTTAACAGTTGATTTCTGCTTATAATGCTTCGTCAATCTCACGACGAACCAAGAAACTTCTAAGTTCAAAGTTCTACAACTTAAAGTAACATTAGTTTACTTATTTCTTTAATACGCTAACTGAGAAAAACAATACTTTGAATGTTTATAAATTAAAATATTAAAATTTATATGTGAATAGTATGAAAATTTAGTTTAATGAAATTTGAATAATAAAATAACTGAATTTTTTAAATTTATTTATTTTTAAAATTAATTTAATATTTTGTTAGTTTTTAAAATGTTCATAATACTTGCTTCATTCGTAGTAAATAAAATGTTTGAAAGTAGGATGATTTACATTTAGTTTAAAAATATTAATAATATTAAATTAAATTATTAATGGTATTTTTATTTTGTAAGAATACAAGTTTGTGAATTAATAGTTTATTATTTCTGATAAATAACAGAATAAATAAGTGATTTTTAAAATAATTGTTTAATGTAGGGATTTTAAATGTATTTATTAAGGTTCTATAGTACATTAGTTTATTATATTTTCAGCTCTAGTTATAATTATATTTTAACTGAATAAGTTTGTTAATTTAATAGTTTAAAATACTTCAAATACCATAAAATGTATTACATTACCAGAAAAAAATACAACTATTATACAATTTAAACATTATCTAGTGATCAATATACCAACAAACAATGAAAAAAAAATATATATAATTCAATATAAAATTCAAGTTTATAATTTATTTGACAGTAAAAAAATAAACAGTTTATTTTTATAAATAGAAGAATCAAAACTGGGTTTAAAATCGAAATTTTGTTTTAAGTCTAATTACCAGTTAACAACTTTCAATATAAATTTAACATAGTTCAACTGAAATATGATAGAATTATCTTCTTTTTTTTTTATTCAGATACCATGAAATAATCTAAAATGGTATGAACAATAAACGTTTGTATCACAATTGTAAATTCCACATTCTAAAATATTTTGATTTTTTCAATAGATTTTTGTATGTGTATACAAAACAAGTTATTCATTTGTTTTTTATCTGAAAACAATTTATTTTAATGACCTAAACGTTTTGAATAAGTAGATTTTCTAAATCTTTAAAAAGAAAATCATTGAACTTTCATTAGCTCATAAATTAATATTTTTGTTAAGTCATAGGTTATATCATATTCTATTAAAATTTATATATATATTATATTATTAAATATCTCCCAAAAACATAATATAACATGTTTTATATATTATTTAATTTGAAAAAAATATTATATATAATATACATACATATAAATATTTTATTTTAAAAATATATATTAAAAATATTTAGATCGCATAGTAAATAAAATGTATTTTCTGACATATTTAACTAACAAATGCATTTTAAAGGAGTAATATTTGAGATTTATGGAAATTTTCTACCTCGTGCTCGGAAAAAAAAATATAAGCACGTTTAAATAACCGAAAACATTTGCTGTAAAGGTACGTCTATGAAAATATCACAAATTGAAAAATGACTGAAAAATTGAATTTATAAAACGACTACCTACATATTGCTATCACGACGTTAGCAAAACACGAGTATTGAATACAAAGTTGAGTATCTACAGATATATATAATATATATAAGAATCGTATCTTTTATAATTGCCTTTGATCGCCAACTTCATCACCCGGAAAAATAAATAAATGGAATCTCATGCACAAATATAATAGTTGTTGTTAATACTTTTGAGTTTTTCTGCTTAAATTATGTATAATATATTATATTTATACATGCATAAAAGGGTAAAAAAAATCATATTACCTACGCAGTGAAATATAAATATTAATAACTATTTATTATATTGGTTATTAAACAATATAAATTTAGGTTTTTGAATGAAACATACAGTATGATAAGTTATTCATTTAAAAGATAATAATTATAACTAGAGTTGAAAATATAATAGATTAATATGCTATAGAACCTTGATAAATACACTTGAAATCCCAACAAATACTTAAAAATCACTTAAATATCATACATTTTAAAATATAAACATTATTAATTATTAATGAATAAAAAAAGACATATTGTTATGTATTTAGGTACCGGAACCTTTTCAAAATTTAAATTTAATTAAATATAAGTGCTTACAAATTATAATAAAAACAATTTTATACAACCTTTATAACATGAAAATAAAAAAAAATAAATAAAAATTCGTGTGTAATTCATTAAACTACTCTCAATAATACAACTTAACGCCTCAAACTATCTAGTGATCTACACGTTAAATAGTCTAAATATAAAAATAATAATTAACATTTGTTTATTTTGATACCACGACTATTTTATTATTATCAAATTTGCTTGAGTAAAAATATATAATAATTGACGCATATAAATATTGTAAATGTTCTATTATTATTTTTTCTAATAAATAAATAAAAAAAAAAACGGAAGACATTTTTTTCTGAAAAGAAAACAATATAAACGTTAAAAAAGTCAAAATGAGAGTAAAAATCAAAATGAAAGCTAATAAATTGAATTTAATATTTATTATGCACTTATGGAAATTATATAGCAATATAGTGTACTGTAATCCAAAAAAAAATGTATGTATTTTAAAAATATATTGCCCTAATTATAATAATATGTTGTAATAAACATAAAACGAAAGATCACGTTATTTAAACGAATTCGCTCACGGCCCGCAATACAGCGACGGGAACCCGATACTGCACCAAATAGTCACGTTATCGCGACAATAGAGCGCAGTTGACGTGTAACCAGTTTTTGGTTTCTGGGCGGTCGCGAGAACTTCACAAACCTTTTATTGATTCTCGTAATCAGAATAATGCCAGAACTTTTGAGCACACGTCTAAAACGACCCAATCCATAAAGGAACACACCGCTCCCATTATTAATCGGCGTCACCGAATATAACATATTGTTCAATCAACGTAAAACTATAAACCTTTTGGCATCAGCTAAGTATAGATAAAAGCCTCCGGCCGAGTCGTCGATCCAGTCAGTGTTCTCGATAAGTTACACTCACAGTTGATATCTGGTTAGCACTTGATCCTTCTTTCGTCTGTTGTCAAAAACGAGTTAGTGGAGGGTCAGTGTTCGGCCGATCAGCTGTGGGCTGTAACCATCCGTTGTTACCGCCGCGCGTTATCAGTATGTCGTTCTGTGTCGTCGTCATTCGAACCGCCGCCGTAATGTTAAACCGTAACCGCGTATTCACGTGTAGTAGTGTTTACTTTCTTTTCACTATCTCGGCCACCCGTCTTCGGGAAGGTTAGAATAGCAATTGTGCCACCGCCACAATTTAAACCGCCGCGTTGATCAGTACCCGCGTATTCACGCGCATTTGTTTTATAGTGTTGCAAACTCGCGAAATTATATTATATTCAAATTTACCGTATATTCCGTCGAATATCAGTAACATTTATTTTATCAAACTTTTGTTATTATTAATATTGTAAAAAAAATTATAACCATCAAATTTCATGTTGAATAAAGCCCCAAATTTTATTAATGTCAATTCAAGTGTTAAAATTATTTGTAAATAGACAATAAAAATACGTCTATTACAATGCATAAACAAAATGCATCGAAAAATAACTATTTTTTACACAGTCTTATTTCAACTGTGTTTGAATTTGATTTAAATAATCAATCCAACTAATATAGTTAGAACATTCAAAGTGTTTTTTGCTATAGATTGCTCTTTGACATAGGACTATAATTGACTTGTTTGCATAATATAACCTAGATAATAATAATATCATTATTATTACACCATCATACACGCACGTGGTTTCTACACACTTGTGCTGCGAAATTGCATATGTCGAGCGCCGTGTTACGTTTATTCACGTAACAATTTTTTCATGATATTTATTTCATAATACTATTATCTAAACCACGGTAATGGTTTTTAAAAATGATCCTGGAATCCCATTGAATAAATATAAGGTATTGTACTGCATTTTCCAAACACAGTTTCCGTACACCGTGAAGGTCGTTCTACATAGATATCACAGTAGTAGTAGTAGTAGTAGTAGTAGTAGTAGTAGTAGTTTATCGAGTTGGGTCATAGTGTTGATGTATTTCGCGTGTGTCCGTATCGGACATTATAAAAACAGTTATGGGTATCATTTTAGTCATATCTATTATGTTCCGCCGCTCGTGGTGTCCGTTTAAATGTTAGTCAACTGTTGACCTACTGATGTTGCTGAAAAATTAAAGTTAATAAATAAAACATGGCAGTTTTATCCGTGTAATCCCTACAAATGGATAAGAAGCGTGTGTGAGGTGATAATGCCTAACTTCAACCGCAGATGATAAAAACAATGGGCTCGAATAAAATAAAATTCGGCGTGTGTTATAACGTATTTGCAACTCATAATCTTAAGTATCGTTCTTGATAAAATGAGTATCGAGATGTGTTCTCAATCGGTAACAGTGGCAAATGTGAAATATTTGAAATTCACGCGTTTTTTTTTTTTTTTTGAAGTACGACTATGTTTCAACGAAAAGAATAAAATAAAAGCAAAACTAATTTTAAAATGTATAAATTATAAATATATAATTTATAAAATACAAGTTTTTCAATTGAAATTATTTTAGTTCTTTCAAATTAAGTATGAATGAACAATTTTGTATATAATGTAATATGATTAAAGATTGTTTTTTATTATATTTAGTTATTTTCAAAGAAAAATATAATATATTAACTGTGCATAGATATTATATCGTACATTCTATAGTTAATATAACACCGTATTACCGAATTAAATTTTCCTTGTGTACGTGTTATAGCCGATAATTTTTCATTTAAAATTTTCACCAGTGTGAGTATATACAAAGTTGGAAAGCTGTACGATATTGAATATATTATATTATAATATAAAATATAATATAGTACATGAACACTTGATAATTTAAATATTTATAATATTAAATTTGTATAGCTTTAGAAAACATTAATATATTTCATTTATTTTTATACGTTGAAGTTTTGTTAGTTATTTTTGTTTATATTATTATTTGTATTATTTATTTTAATACAATTTAAAAATTCTCTAATTCTTTTTGAATTAACATGTGTTACTGTATATTTTACATGTAAAAATGTAACATATAATATCGTCCTCAAATCATTTTTTACCCTGTAAATCATACAAAGTTTTTTTTTAACAAGTAAATATTTTCAGTTTAAAAAAAAACTGAATTTTTAAGAATTTAGTAACAATTTTTGATCAATTGTTACTTTAGTACCAAACAATGCATATCCGACACATCAATAATATTCTACAATTTCATCAAGATTGAAAATATTCAATTTATATCCGCTAACTTCATCTCAAGATAAATACTCATTAGCTGAATGTAGTTTTATATATTTAGGTAAAAAATATATCGTTGAATGTTTTTGCTGTAGACTTATCTTACATAATTGGGAAAAATATGATAATTTATGGTTCGATCACTCAAGATGAAATCCGAAATATATAATATATTTACTATTATTAAAAGGAAATCGGTTTATTAAAAATGTTGAAAAATACGGTAAGATTTAACAATATTTGTAGATGTGATTATGAATCTAAGTCATATAATAATGTTGGCTAGTAAACTATATACAAATATATATTTACTTTTAACCCTCAATGCTATAATAAATAAATATTGTATTGTCATAATAAATAATTTAAATTTGTTAATACATGATTTAATACCCCTCGTGAACGTATAGCCTATAGTGGAATAACGCATTACTATTATTTATTAACCTTAAATATCCTTTAACGTGTACAAAGGTGTTTTCATCAAAGAATATTCACCCGAATATTGGTCTACGGAAATATTTCCAGTTATCAAAGTAAACAGAAAAATACCGAGCACATTTTATCTTCCAAGACTATACGGGTAGTTCGATATTCCATCGGCTTTTTATGCCGAAGAAATACGCAAAACAATACTACCCGACGATTATCTGGTGGAAAAAATGATCCGCACCAATGGACGGCGTTCATTCGTTCGTTTTCTTGGTTGTACAGACGAACATTATAGTTGTGTAAATAAAAACAATCTTAAAATATAAATATAGCTATCGTGAAACTATGAATGTATTCGGTGGTTTGCCGGCTAGTCGGCTGGATAAGAGAATCGCTGACACTAGCGAAAAGTTTACCGAAGAACTCGATTCACATGTTAATTTAATCGAGATTAATAACACAAAAATCGCTGCGATCGACAAAAAAATGTACAAAAGAACTGAGCTTACATGCTAATTTAATCAAGACAAATTATTAAAATCTCTACAGTTAATGAAGAGGCTCGGGTTAATGAAATGAAAATAACCCACCTAAAATCGGTATTCGTGTCGATAAAACCACCGCCTCCATAGAATTCGTAGAGATTAAATTAAACAAAAATATTATAAAATTAAAAGCCGCCTTGGCCCAAACGAACGCCGGAATACTTATCCTCGATAAAATAATCGCCGATGTATTGATCAGTTAAAATTTGGCACTCTCCCTAGCAATAAAAATAATAATAATATAATACAGTATTATTATTATACATGTACGAGTATAAAATTAAACACGATATACAATATTATTCTATACATTATTTATAAACAATCTCTTTAATGCGAAAATTCTGTTACGCGTAAATGATGAGTGATTTAAATCCATGTAGATTATATATTATATACAACAAGGAAATAACAGTTTACAATTTTTCATACGATTAACATTATTATTATTATTTATATTAACGTAGTCCAATTTCCGATGAAGTTGGTTGAGTCGCGGACAGCCTAACTCTGTGCCAATATCGATGACATTGACTTGAGTAATGGAGTCTTGAATGATCTACCGTTTTTTTGCTTTTAACGTAAATACATTCAAAATATAGTGATTTTAAAATCCTTTCGATTTCAGAACACTGTACGTCTCCGCAATCCATAAACAGTGGATGGCAGTTACGATACAACCTGCACATGTTCACGGCGTTGCTTTTAGTCGTATGTGGTGTTTGGGTGTGCTTGAAAATCCAATGTTGTCTAGCGCCACTGTGTACGTACACTATAGACATTTCTTTTATCAAATGACAAATATTTGAAATTCGCACCCAGTATCCACTGAATGTCTAGAATATCTCACGAATCCTACAAGTTACTGCGCTCGTTTATATATATATATATATATATATATATACATGTTACGGCCCAATACGGAATAGTCGGGCATTGTGTACAGTGCCCATTAGTTTCGGGTAAAGTAATCAGTTATTAATAATTTTTTACTATGACCGGTCATTCTATAACAATGTCAAGACATTCATATATATCATGCTTAATTTTTTAAGCGGAGTAGTGGACAAACATTTTACGGGGTAACCCCGTACTATTCCACTCCACTTTTCAAAAACTTTAAATACGTATAACTCATAAACTATTCGCCTTAAATTTGGTTCTTATATATCAAAATACTCAGAAAATTATTCTACTTTGGAATATGAAATTAAAACTCTATGTTGTCGTTTAAAAAAGTTAAAACTTTAAAAAATATAATTTTTTAATAAAAACGTAGTTTTTTTAAAAACTTAAAACTATGTAAAAAAAATGTTTTCAAAAACATGAATACTTTTTTAAAATAATTAGTGTTTTATGATAAAAGAATCACACTGTATAATAATATTACATTTTTTAGAATAAAATACTTGCAAATTATATTGTTTTCTCACAGCGTTTTTATTTAAAATATATGAATGTTCATCATGTTTACTATCTGTATATACATTTTATATAATGAGCAGTTATTTGAAGATTACGTATACCATATTATTATTTTCACGCCACGAGAAGAATGTATTTAGTATTAGAGACTCTGCGTATATACTATATGCATACGGAATACAGAATCGATAAAAAAAGCTCACAGACATCATCAATAATACGTCATAATAATTTTTTTCAATATAAACAACAACAACAACAACAACAACAATATTAATAATATTTATTGTGAAGTATACGAGTATACTCACAGGGATCGTTGCGGGTGTCTAATATTATGTGGTGTCATGTCAAATAGTGGAAGGTGTTGATTTTGTTAATAGTAAGTTAATATATCACGTCCAGTGGATCAATATTCAGTTGTCTCCAGCAATCGATTATAATAATAACATTATGTTCGCGCCCCAGTTACTTATAAAAAGTAAGTTTTATTTAATTTATGTTCAGTCCTATGATAATTATGAATAAATAGGTACTCTTCGAACAATGGCTTAGTCAACTTATATAATTTTTAACATACAATTATTTTTGAACGAAATAATAATATTATAATATTATATTATATTATTATAATAATCAATTAAAATATAATTTCAAAAACTAAAATTTAATATTAAAGTTTATAATATTTATTAACTAGATCCGAATTGTTATCAACGCTGCATCAACAACAACAACCAACCAAAAACAAGAACAAATTAATTATCAAATGTGTACGACGGATTTGTTTTTGTCTTTAATTATTTTCAATAATCTGTTTTTTTAAATATTTTTTAAAGTTCAGGTTTTTTTTTAGAAATGTATCTAAAAGCATTGAAATATCATACACATTTAACGAGTGGTATAATAATATTATAAGGTGTATTCTATAATTATTATAATAATATTAATCTTAATTTAAATTAATTTGATATAAAACATTCTATTTAATATATTATATTTACGGATATAATGATATATTAGAAAAAATATCATGATGGTTTAATTTATAAAATTTTTATTAAAGTTGTTTTATTTATAATATCTTAATACTAAATAATAATACTAATAATGAAATTAATTTTAGAAATTGGTAACAAATATATATTTTTTTTTAAAAATAATATCAATATATTATTATGTTTTCAAAAAATTGGATAATAATAATAATAATAATATTATAGAGAATTAGAGTGTTATCTAATATTTTTATAAGTTTAAGAGTGCTTGAAATAAAAAAACATATTGTTTAATATTTATGCTGAGTATGATATATTATTATTATAATACATTGAATTTTTTTTTTAAAGGAGTACAATATTTTTACAGAAATCTCTGTAATTTTTATTTTTTTTTTAATGCAATTCTTTATTGCACCATGTACCATACGTCCAATGGAAATACTGCGCATCATCTAAAAAAAAAAAAAATAATGATACTTTTCAAATTTAAAAACCGTAGTATTATATTATATTATATTATATATACATATATATATATATATATCAAGTGATTTACTCAAGTAAGAACTTAGTATCTCATCATCCAGCACATGTGTTGTATCTGAATGAGATGTTCCATGGAAAGGGCTGATTTGCATCGAAATCCGAAGTTTTCATCATCGGTAACGTTATTTATAATATTTGCTGTCGTATGAATCGGTAAATAATGGCGGTGAAATCTAATGCAAAACTAAACTTAATTTATGATAAGAAAAAAAAAAGATTTTAAATTATCCTAGACTGACTGAAGTCGAGATGTAATCGAGTAGGACCATTGAAAAATGGACACGTTGAAGAATCCGACATATTTATTTATAGATAAGCGTTGAACGTACGTGGATGTAAGTATTGGATATGAATGACTATGAACGAGATGATTGTATACGTTCGCTCACAAATCAATTTTTAATAAATATTAACGATTAACGTGCCTCCACTATAAAAAAAATATAGAATAATAATAGTATTTTAAAATCTATTATAAATCTTATTAAATAAAAAAAAAATTACTAGTGAGTATAATATAATATTTTGAGAAAATCATAAAACAAAATGTTTTAAAAAAAAAAAATAAACAAAGTCAATATTTGACAAAATAATAAGTGTTTAACGATAAAAGAATCACCTTGTATATTATACCATCCCATATAGTTAGTAAAGTATTAAGAGTAAGTATTATTAAGAGGACGTTATACCCACATGTGTTGTATCTGTCTTAATAATGTAGATTATAGCAAATTTGCGTTCAGTAGAACAAATTTTGTGATGTTAGCTTTAATATTAAAATAAATTTACCTATTAAAAAATTTAAAATAAGAATACTATCTAGAAAACGTCATATGCTTTTATTGATATTATTATTATTTTCAAGTGAGTTATGAATATTTTAAAGTTGTAATATTTTACATAGCTATAACTCACTTTAAAATGACAATATCAATAAAAGAAAAATATTACATTTTCTAAATAATATTTTTACCTTTACATTTGGTTATAAGTAAATTTACTCTTATATTAAAGCTAACATCACAAAATGTGTTCTGCTGAACAAAAATTTTCTATGATCTATATAGACAGAGACAACACATGCGGGTAGAACGACTTCTTAAGCAGATAATCATCTGACAATACAATGGTTGCCAATGGTTGACACGTTGCCTATTTCAACTATAATATAACAGCAAAAAAAAAAAAATCCACTGAAAGTGGCAACACTTATGTTTCCGATAACTTCTACATCGAAATACACACAGTATTTATTGGTTAAACATTCAGTCATCATGTACATGAGTCCACTGTATAGAATTCGCTAATACGATGCGAAACATTTTTTTATTTGTTTTTAATTTAATCAATGGTTAAGGCTTTTATAATCAAATAAATTATATAGAATAAAAAATATGGTTATCCATTTTACGATATCAGAATTTTGATTTAATATACAAGACATAATAATATTTGAGTGTTGATATAATATGGATATCGTTGGATATAAATTGTATGAACATCAATTGAATATGGACATAACAATATCATAGTAATTTAAACATTAAAAAAAATATCTTAATAATGTTATACCTTTAATACTATATTGATGAGAATTAAATTAAGATACACTGTATGGATATAAATTTATGTTAATTTTATGAAATCGACATTCCGACTTTACAAGCATTCATACATATCAATATAATAATTGTAATTTGATATAAAGATTTAACAGTCTACGGAATCTTAAATATTCATTATCTAATGTCGTTTTAATTTAAGATACATCTGCAACTGTCTCACATTTGTATAATGAACTTGTTATTATTAATTTATTTAATTAGTTATTAATTATAGTTATAAGTATCAAATTTAAAATTACTATTATTTTCATTTTATTTTATACTTTTACGCAATGAGGACATTTTATGAGTTAATAACCTTATTATTGTATGATCAGGTAATATAGTTTAAAATAATAATACAAACTATTATTTGATCAATTAATATAATAAGTTGTATGTAAGTCATTATACGTAAATGTTACGTGATCCTTAAAATATGAATGTATATAGCTATAATTATAACTAGCTATACTATCAATTATTTACAATATTTATTACTTGTTATTTGTGTTATAAACCACACGGTATCATAAAAAACGTCGTTTAAAATTTAAAACTTAACGAACAAATCTGTCTATCTGTAAAACTGTAACACACTTAACCCAATAAAAATAAACTATCTAGGTTCAGTAAAAAGTGATCGTTGAACAGCATCAGTTATTATACATCTTATAATGGAATGATTTATTATTTTTGTGTAAAAATATAAAAAATAAAATAAAGATAATGAGCATAACTAAACGTTTTCTTCAGCAAACCTATTTATTATACTGGAATTCTTTTATTTTTGTGTTTACGCGCCTGAACGAATTTTCTCTTTACGAACATTAATCGGACCTTTTCCAGAATAATGCGTCAAATGGAAACAATAATAATCCTAAAGGATATTTGGGTAGAACAATTTCCAAACCAAGACAATAATTTTTAGTTGTTACAAACGAAATAATGATTATATTATGATCAAAAAAATAACATCGTCATTCCAACAATATCAATTCTCGTTCTTATACTACACACAATTGTAATCTACGAAAAGGTCGTTAAAATACAACTGGAAACACAAATAAAAAATTCGTTATAATATTTTTAAATTCATTATAAATTGAAGCTAATAAATATAATGAAAAATAATAATGTATTTATTTTATAAAATTCAAAACCATAAAGGTAACGATTATGGATAAATTAACAAAGAATAAATTGCTGCCATGGATAGATATCTATAAATACAATTGAGGTAGTTTGAATTATATTCTTCATAAAAAAAAAACATTCTTCTTTTAGAAAATAAAAAATACACAAACCATAAAAAAAACATAGCGTTTTCAAGCAATGGAAAAAAATCGAATTTGTTTGTGTCTTGATTATGAATGGATGTCGTACATAATACTAGGTAGGTATACGGAGATGGGCGAGAAGTAGTTTTATTGTTATTGGTATAAAATAGGAAGGGAGGTTAAAAACATTTAAAAAGACCTCTGCCATCAAGAACTATACACTAAATCAAAGGATTAGGGTGTCCAATGTTTATGGAAACGATTTGTAAATATTTTATAGTGTAATTTAGCTACTCCACTAACACAATGGAGGTTTTCGTAAAGCGGCGTAACGTTGAAAACATAAATAGAGATTACTCTGTTAAGATAAAACGATGGGATCGGGATCGGATCATTTACAATTAATTGGCACTTGATATTTTCACCGGACTTCAGAATTTTATGACCAATAAAGTAAATACACCAATAAAAAATATCTCGACGTTTACAATAAAACGTCTCACCCGCGTGTGTTTTCTCCGTCTTACGTATTATTTCCACAAAGCGATAGCACATTAGTGTTTAGCAGTTTCAATTCTAGTTTAATATTCAAAGAAATTGATTTATACAAACTTTAAATTAAAAACAATACGATTCAACGACATATTATCACAAGCCATTATGTCGTTGACTCTTAAAAAATTTTATTTTTCAAGTGAACAACGTGCACTTTTAAGAATTAATATGTTACGAAATTGAAAAAATGCTGAACGTAAATGTTAGTATATTCGTTCTTAGTGAGACAGAGACAACACATACAAATTCGATATTCTCTTAATGTTTCAAAATAGTATTCAAAGTGTTTTTCTTAAATTTAAATAAATATAGGTACGATAAAAACATTGTTCTATGCAAATTTCTAAAGAATAAATATTATTAAAAACATACATTTTTACGAAATATTTTTTATCGGTCGAACAATCACGAAAAACAAACAAAGAAGGATCGAATGAATTATACATGGACATATAACTATAAGAAATAATATGGTGGAAAATTATTTTAAACCTTCAATTATATAAAAAAATATCTACAATGTATATTATTTTCTGTTTATTTGAATGTTTTTTGTTTATTTAATTGACAGTTAATAGTTTGTCGGAAATTGTAACAATTTTATTTTATTTTCATTTGTATAAATGCTTAGTTTGTTAACTCATTTGCAATAATATTATAAATATAAATTAATACATAGTGTTTTGTGAAATGAGTTTTTGCGTAGGTTCTTAATGTAATGTTTATAATTATATTATGTACTTATGATTCAAATAGTAATGAATATTTCTAAAATAAAGACTACATTTAAAAACTTGTTTAATCATTGTATAATCGCATATTCTCTTAGCAATCAATTTTAAAATTTCTTAAATTAACGTCTAAAAATATTAAGGCAGAATTAATAATTATACATTACAATATTTAGTATTAATAATAACCAAACATAATACTTTTAAATTAGCAAATCATCAAACATTAATATCTTGATATATTTTCAATTTATCAGATGAAATATGCTGGGTTTATTGAATTTATTTAATTATAATCATATAATAATAAAAAATTGGTCGAATATTACAAACTATATAATATAATAATACTGGTGATTCGTAACATTTTTTGAAGCGCGTATGAAATATTTAGATTATGATTATTTGACCCGCATTCCTACGAATTTATGATATAAAAGATAATTTATCTCGTATACTATGAAAATAATTTGCTTTGTAATTTTAAAACAGAAGTTTAGTTCTAACGAACGACTCAAGTTAATTATACAGGGATTATTATACTATAATACTACTGCAAGAACAACAATAAAAATTAAATATTTACAAAATTTAACACTTTTACATTTCGATTGTACTGTCTAAATAAGTTTATTTTATAAATCAATGTATTTTATTGCAGTATATACATATATATTCATTTTTTGTTAAAAAAAAAAAAAAACAGTAAATTAGATACAAATTTGATAATTTGAGTTTTAAATCATTTTTAAGAGTACGCATATGCTAAGTATTTATCTTGAAGATAATATTTTTTATATTATTTTATAATCAACTAATCAAGTGTTATTCTAGTTGGCAGTAATTTACTTGATACTTGTATTTTGTTTTAAACAAAATGATTTACTGACAATTATTATAGTTATTTTTTGTACTAAAGTTACGAGTATAAACAAATATGACTGAATTAAATTTTAATTTGTGTATTAGTGGTTATATCAGTTTGATTAAGAAATTTTAAATGTTATTTCAACAAAATATTATGTTGCTTTTTTTAGAAAATGTATTTGAAATGATTTTTTTATAATTTATATCTATAATTAAAATTATGTATTTACTCATGTAACTACGTAAGTATACAATTATACACAGTTTTAACCCTTATTGTCGCATTAAGATATACTTTCAATATAGGTTATAAGAAAAAAGTGTAAAATAAATGTTGTTGGATAAATAATAACGTATCAATTTATTATTATATTGTATATAATATACAATATACCAATACCAGGAAAACTTATAATTTAATAGAAAATAATATATATATACAAAGAAAACTCGTAAGTTTTCTTAGTGTACATAAATAAAACTTTACTAGGTATACCAAGATTATATTTATATATATTTGTAAATAACCGAAATGTTATTTTCAAATAGCCAAAAGCAATATTAAACACGAATAAATTAGCATTTATTAATTCACTGTTGAATACAATCTTATGACTACAAATATTCTCACCTTCTTAAGATTTACATAATTAAACATATAACGGAATAGTTTTATAAAGATAAATAAAGTATAACTCAAACGTATTTGTATGACTTTGATAAATTAACTTGAGTGCATTATCGCTTTTGGTCCAAAACTAAACGAAATATTGATTTTCAAAGTAGTATAGTGGTATAGAGAGCACAATACAACATTATGTTATATAATATAGGATACAGTATCGATTTTCATAAGACTCTACCTCTATGAACTTTTTACCCTTTTTCAACATATTATTGCGAATGGCGTCCTTAAACAAATATTCAACTTAGATGAAAGAAAACGTGAGGTTTTACTTTTTCATGCTTTTATCGTTTATTTTCAAAGCATGCCAAAAAAAGATTTTCAAAAAACTCTTAAGAGGATGTCAGCGTAGTATTTGTTATCTTTCTCTAACCCACGCGCAACATAGCAAATTTTAAGTTCACAAAAATGATTATAACCATATTAATTTCTCAAATTAGAATGAAATGACCTATTATATAATTTAAAGTTAAGAACATTATCTAAGGCATAGGTTAGGCGTTTTATTATATTTTTATTTTAAAGCGAGATGTATAAAAAAATTACAATTTTAAAATACTCATAACTTGCTTTAAAATAAAAATATAATAAAAAACTTATGAGATTCCCTAGATAATGTTCTTAACTTTAAATTCTATAATAGGTCACTTCAGTCTAATTTGAGAAATTAATATGGTTATAGTCATTTTTTTTAACGTAAAATTTGTTATGTTGCGTGTGGGTTAGAGAGAGACAACAAATACTATAATGGCATCCTCTTAAAAAAAAAAAAAAAAAAAAAAATGTTATTTTTTGATCTTTTTTATAGTCTCAAAAATGTCAAGCGTTGGACAAGTATGGCATTTAAATGTACAAAATAACCAATTATAATCATATTTAGTCATAACATTATTTTATGTTAAAGCATAATATGTTGAATCATTAATTAATATTACTAAGTACTTTAGTTGTTCTTTGTAGAAAAACAAAATAAAAAAAAATCAGGCATTTTATTTGATCTTAATTTATTTCTCATTGGCTTAAAAACAACTTTGAATAATTCTTTTTCTCATTAAAAATACTTAAAATAATTTAGTCAGATACCAGAGTTTATTTTTAAATATTTTACAAGAAACAATATCATATTTAAAACAATTAATTATAAACTGTACGTCATGTTAATGTTACGATATTTTCGAATGTTTTGGATAATCTAAAAAAGTTTTAACAATATTACATTTATTTCAAATATATTTTCGTTACATTGAAGAGTAAAAATTTCAAACGCTGTTGAAAAAATAGTATAATATTTACCTGGAATATAAATATTATTTTATCATATATTTTATTGATACTTATGTTATTTTTTTCAAACACAACTGTTTAAATAATATCACACAGTATTAACAGAATATATTAGAATTAAATATTTGTATTAAAATGTATAATTTTTATTTAAAAGTGGTTTAATACTAAGTTTGATGCATAAGATTAACGTAATGAGCTTTAAATATGGAAGTCTTTATAAACTAACAACAAAAAACTGTAAATATGTTCAATAAACATACTATGCTTATGTCATTATTAATTTTTAGTATAATTGTACATATTCATTAACAGATTAATTTATTGGTATAAAACAAAATAGAATAGGGTTTAAGTTGTATGTTATATTTTAAGAACTACTCTCTAGTTTAATTAGGTATTAAGCGATTTTTGACTACATCAGCAAATTATTACTATAAAAATATATAATGATAAAGAATTCAGATATTCAAATGTTAATCTTTATTTTAAAAAAAATATTAACTATATTGCACTTAACGAGAAAATGAACATAGCTCTTAATTTGCATTATAATAATCACATAACACCGGTCAAACGTATTAATTAATTATTTATTACTAGGGCTCGGATTTATATGTAAATACATATTTTTACTATAACTTGATAAATTAATTTAAGTGAATGATAAATTTGTTTCAAGGGATTTCCAATGAAACTAACTATATTTTATTTTACATATTTTTCAATGATTTCATTTTTTCCTAAATATTTTGACAATTTTTTCATTTACGATTTTTTTAATAATTATTAATTATGTATGATTGTATTTTTCAATACAAATAATTTCCCAAATTTTTAAAAGTACTACATAGTAACAAAATAATACCAATTATTGAACTTAATCTACGGTAGATATAACTTACTCCTTCAGACATAGTCAAAATGCAATACAGTCCAATAACATCAGTGGAAGCTAAAAGATCATTAAGTCAGTATAAGACAATTTTACGACCAAATTAAAGATCTTTTGAATTTCAAAATTTCGAAATAGCTGTTATCATAAATTATAATCAAGATGATTAAAATTTTTATTTTTTTTTTTATTATTATTATATTTATTTTATTATTTATAACACCTTTTTTTAAATAATTGTATTATTTAAAATATAATTTGTTTCATTAGAAACTCATATGGATATATTATATAATTAAATATTAATAAATAAATCATATTAGTAAAATACATATTTTGATTTTTTTAGCACATATTTATGTACATATTTTGGTTTCATAAATACATATAAATCCGAGCCCTATTTATTACTTATTGAATTCCACGAAAAACAACTTATTTAGAGAGGTTGGATAATTAAATGTCTATCCACTTTAAATTATTATAAATATTCTTAAGAAAGCCTTCACTATTTTATAAATTAAATGCATGAATGTAAGTTGCATTCTTACATATTATATCATAAAATATTTATGTCTAAATAATTTACTCTAGATTTTGTTGTTATTTTAACATTTGGATTAATTAATTTGTGGACACAGTATTCACAATACAATATATACCGGATTTTTTTACACAAATTGAGAATATAAATATAACTAATAAATCAATGTCGATAATTTAAAATATTAAATAAATATATTTTAAGTATATTGAAATTCTTTATAATGATTTCTACAAAAAATAATTCATTATTGTTTTATAAAAAAAAAAAAATACTGATAACTTTAATCTCATCATTAATGCAAATAATATATGCTTACATAATATTATATATATATATTATAGAAATGTATACAATCGAAGTAAATCTTATAGAATTATAATTATTTTTTTTTATTTACAGTAGATAATTAATTAATTATCTTAACGTTTTATTAAATAGGTTTTACATTATTGCATTCAATTCATATATATTATATTTGAATTATATTTTTTTAAATATTTTAAGTATTTGTTTAGTTCTTATACACAAATGTTAACGATTTTTTTAGTAAAACATATTTTGTTCGTGGATCTTAATATTAATTTCTTCTATACACTATTCGAAATGAGATCGTATCTCGGTGACAACCAGTTTTCGTCGAGCGGGGGTCAGACAACACCCATTTGTCAACCATACCGAGTCAACTATCTGCAGGCCTGCTGTGTAGTAAAGCTACGTCCATGCGCACAATCTGGCCGTCGAGATACGATCTCATTCCAAACAGTGTATAATAATATTTATTTATTTTAATTTTTTTATATCAAAATTTCATCATGTTAGGGTAGTGTTATCATCGTGTGACTCCTCTCATCAAATAATCGTGTAATTTTTTTATACCATCAGATATTCTTATTGTTTCTAAAGGAACAAATTGTATATACATTTAAACAATAATAAAAAAAAAAATATATCAAAATAACCTGCAAAGGGTGTTTATAAATATTTATTGATATTATGATATACATTAATTATCGTGTTATAAATTACTTTTAATACGTATGCTATTGTTCTGTTGAAAGATATTTTAAAAGTTTTCTTTTTGATTTCAGTAAACTTTGATCACTTTGAAATTTTGCGAGCAATCGGTAAAGGCAGTTTTGGTAAAGTAAGTACTAACAAACCATGCCTGTTATATGTAATAACTAGTTGATTTTATGTATTATGAAAATTAAAATAGAATAAAAATATAGTGACTAAATACATACATATATATATATATATTGATGTCGTATTTTGAATGATGTTAAATAATATATAATATTATATTCATACGATAAAATTTTAATATATATAATAAAATATTCATCTAATCACGAAATACGAAGGAAATTTTATGATATAGCAATGTATAAACCTTGTATTAAAATTATCGATATGATGAACTCGACTGAAAAATAAACACCAATAAACTAACTAACATAGAAAGAGAATAGTATGATATAATATGTTCCATTATTACAGTTTAATTGTATTAAAATAAAATATAGATATTGCAATCTAAAAATTATTTAATCTACTTATTTAAATTGTCTAGATGGTTAAATTCATATTACAGTCGACAAAATTTTATTTTTTTTTAAAAGCTCAGTCAGTACTTACTGCCTGTTGATTGTTCGATGATCATGATATTTTATTCCATTTTAATCCACTCGTTGAATGATTTATTTTTTGAAAAAGATTTCGTCGTAGTTTTGTTATACAGCTTATTGATTACAGTTTACACAAATGTTTCTAATTAAATATTCATATTTTCGTAACAACCATAAATCATAGAAAAATATTTTATGTAATTTTATATTTTATTTTAAATATTTTTCATTTAATTGTATGTGTCTTATATTTACTTTGAACCTGGAAATACATAGCATTTAAACAGTTTTATTTTAGAATTGTTTTTGTATTTCATGCACAATGTATTTTTGCAACTCTCTTTTAGTGCGTGTGCAGAGGGGCGTAGCCAGAGTTGATTATAAGGGGATGTTTTTATTTTTTATTTAAATATAACCTGTAATTTTAAGCACTCTACATCATAGTCATAATGTTATCTTAATATTAATACTATTCAATATGATGAGACTATATGAGAACATATTTTGTAGAAATCTAAAGCATATTACGAGTATATAATATTAAGTTTATTTTTTGTAGGTATACATATGACCAAAGGGTTTCAATAACTAAAACACATTGGCTACGAGATTTCGTATGCACTATGTATACAACATAATCCGAAATTAGACTACTAAACACATATACAGTATATAGGTAATTATAGAAGATAGGTACCTATGTGGCATTATTTAGGGAAGTGGAAAAACTTATTATAAAAAAGTAGCTCTAATAATACAACTTAAATATTTAAATAACTATTCAGAATATCGATTACATGTAAAAAAAAATCATTTTAATACCACGAGTGCAAATATATAAAACATAAGTAATATTTTATGTATATGTACGAGTAATTTAAATAATTCAACAATTATTTTAAATATTCACAATCACGGTGTTTATATTTTAAAAATATATAAATTCTACAAATAAATTGAAACAATTTAAAGAAATTTAAAAAAATTAAAGTTATGGCTTTGAAGTAATTATTAGTTTTTAATTTAGGTATTATTAATAAAAATAAAATAATCTAAAAAATAATTTCCATAGAATACGATTATTATATTTAGTTTTAATACATATATACTAAGACAAATACTTTGATATATAAATCAGGTAAGCTGAAATACACTGGTAAACGTGAATACATTTTTAGAATTATAAGTAAGCAACAGTTAATTATATCAAAAAATAAGTTCAAATAAATTTTTTTTTTTTTAAACAAGTGTTTATTTATTTAATTCATAAATATCTTATCTAAAAAGGTCAAATTTAACATTCCTTTTATGTGTTCTGTAAGAATATATTTTTAATTTACATTAAATAAGGCTTTTTCGTTTTACCAAAAGACTGTTATTTGCTTTACCTTGAATATAATAATAATGTTAAAAAATATAATACAAGCATTTTAATTAAAATAAACTATTTTAAAGATGAAAACATGACATTCATCAACGTAAAATAATATTAAAAATATCTTAATAAACTCACCAATGTATTTATTTAATTTTTAAGTACAAAGTGAGTATTTATTTGAAGTTTATTAATAATTATATATACATATATAAATAACATTTTTTTCTTTTTAATTTCATAAAAAAATATTTATTATTCAGTCATCACGCTTGTGTAATATACAATTTTAAATCCCATATTTGTTATATGTTTAGCTTTATGTTTTTGTTTTTAAATTTAGCGAATTTGGATTAGTGATGTATAGGATTATTATTTGAGCTGTAATACAGCAATGGTAGACGAAATGTCTAGGTACAATAATTGGCAAATTGTTATTTTTAATTGATCATTTTATTAAAATTAAATAACTTTTTTTAAATTATATAAAAACTATAAAAACTAAAAAATCATAATTGAGAAAAAAGTGCATACATAATTTCTACATTATGATAATATATTGTATGTCTAATAAAATATCAATAGACAAAAATATATAAATAAAACAATGTATGTGTACATTGCATACAATTATTGTTTACTTGATCAAAAAAATAAAATTATTAAAAATATTAATTATTATATAATTGTGGTTTAGTTCCTACATCGTCACTAAAATGATTTCGTTTAATTCTAAAACTTATTCTACTTTTACTTTAATAGATCCTACACTTATACAATGTATAAAATAAATGGTTTTGAAACATAAGTTAAATAATTCTAATAATAATAACATTTGTATACCTAGCTACATAAATTTATACTAAGTAATTAAACGTTTAATTAATTTAGACAGCATATAAACGTTTATATTTTAATACTCACTACGTATCTTTTTGTAAATACAAAGAAGTATATTTAGTACATAATACCATTTATATTAATCGTATTATATTAAATGAAATAAAATCGTGTTTTCAACTTTCTTAATCACCCAATTCGTTAACAGAGTTACTTATATTACATAAAATGATGAAAAGGTTATAATTTAATAAAATATATAAATATATTATTTATTTTTGCCAAAAGTCAATTTTATGGAACATAATTCCGTCTACTTAAACTTTTGTCTAAAAACAATTTAAATTATATTTTTATCTATAATTAACATCCAAAATAACTATTAGCATTTTATTGAGCCCCGAAAATGTCGTATTCAATGTCTATTATACACATATTATATTCATGTATACGTATATAAATGTATATACAATCAAGATTCTAGATATATAACTAATGTCTCTGTAATATATAGTCTTTGTAGATTTCATTATAAATGGAAACCCTTACACAATACCAATTTTATAATTTTATTATTTTAAAGTGATATATAAATATATCATACTCTCTATCTCATAAATAGTTTATTTGTACACAATAATAAAAATATTTATCCTTTGTATGACATGGACTTTTCATAATATTATTTAAGCTATATATCAGAAGGTAAATATTTTCAGGATAATCGGAACGTTATTACAGTTCCGAGAATAGCTATATTTCTTATATCTATTGCTTATCTATATCTATCTGATGCTTATATTTACAAATTGTATGCTACCATTGGTTTATTTTTACTGCTACAATATTACTTATCGATATATTAAACCTTATATATATATATAGTTATATATTATGATTTATGTACAATAATATCTAATAAAGTGAATCTCATAAGTATAATACATTAAGTTCTCAAATTATACTATCCACTTTTGTTCGTGAGTAAACATTGCAAAAATGATAATACATTATAGTGTCCAACAAGACATTATTGGATCCGTTAAACCTAAATAGTGTAATACAATCGACGGTGTCATTTTCATATTATGTCTTAACATCGCACTAAAATATATGACGTGTACATCTCTCAATATTAAACTAATTATACTGTTAGTTTTTCTTGCAAACGATAATTTATTATTATTTTTTTTTTTATAATTTCGATAAACTAAATATTTTGTATATATTTTTAATGAAAAACAAATATAGGAAGTACTATTTTAAATTTAACTACTTGAAATATTTATAATTACGCTTGGATAATTTTTTTTGTTTTTTTTTTTTACAATATACAGTATAGATACAAACATTATTAAGGAGTTATTTGAAAGTACAAGTTATTTTTTTAATGTTGTATTATTATCATATGATTTACTGAAAAAAAATGAAGAAAAAAAGACATAGACTAAATATTATTTCAGAAATGAAAATTTCTAGTAATTATATATCTAACAGTTTACTTACTAATTTTATCTACTTCTCTCCAAAATATATAGAAAATATAAACTAATTATATGATGTTTAAATATCAAATTACAAGGCATTTGAAATTTATCATATTTTTCTAGATTAATAATTGTTTAATAATTTACGAGTATGTGGTATGTTGGTCAACAATTTGGTCACCAAAAAATAACAATAATTATTTTCACTGATACATATATGAGTAGGCGTCAAACCCATTATAGTACTAAGAATATGATTGCGGTTTTTAACGGATCGTATAGTAAATAAATGTTATCTCTGGACTTGAAAGATGGTATATGGTACAGTAAAGTCATTTTTTGTAGATATTTTGGATAACAAGTATAATACATCGTCACGAATATTCGAATATAATTTTAATAGCTTTGTATTATGAGAGTCTAGATTTCAAAGAATTTTATTGATATAGGAGTATATAAGTAAACGTGGTGTGATTTTTTAGACTATAATTAAACTATGATGTATGAAAAATATATATCTATATATATTATGTTTAATATACTAGTTGTATATTTAATTAAAAAATGTATTTATCAGAATTTTATTGTTGAACTAACTCTATATTGTATAAACTGATTTTTTTAAAAATCGATACTTGATCATAAATCTTTTAAAAACTATTTAAAAATATTATTTTTCCACGTGACTAGTATATTATATATTATATATTATGTTTCATTATGATTAGATAAAATGTTATTGTACATGATTTTTTTTTATAGGTATGCATAGTGGAAAAAAAAAATTCACGTCAAATGTACGCAATGAAGTACATGCAGAAGAGTCGTTGCATTGAAAGAGATGCCTTAAAAAATGTTCTAAGAGAAATGGAAATATTAACTACGCTTGAACACCCGTTCCTGGTAAATCTATGGTTCTCTTTTCAAGGTATGAATTAATATAAATGTAGTATAAAGTCAATAAAACAAAATTTAGTACATACTCTCTTTCTGACTTTTACATCTCTATCAATAGAAATGTGTTTGTGATGTATCCACCTACGTAGATATTACATTTTATGTGGGTAGTTGTTTTGTTTAAAATTAAATATTATTGAAAAATATAAACTCTCAGACATTCCGTATCGTATGAGGTCATGATTGGTTAATTGATTTATTTTATCTTTCACATTTATAAATGAATTGTATGATTAATAAAATAATGGTATTGTCTCAATATTACATTTAATTTTGACACTAAATAAATAATTATGTCTAAGATTCCAGTATTTCACAACAGCAGTACTGTATATTATAATATAACATATAAAACATATTATCCTATAATTAAAATGAACTTGTTCAAGTTTCTCGGGTGTTTGAATGAAACAAAATCAAAATGTTTAAAAGATTAGTACTACATTAAGTTTAAGATATAGATATTTTTTTTTAAACGATTACACAATTATTAATTGTGTTAATTATATAATCTGACAAATATTTAAGCAAGATCCAATTCCGAAAAATGAGATGCTGGACGTTTTCACAAAAAAAAATGTCTACCTTCCATAATTAAAATTCATTATACGAACAGTATTTTTTTTATTTTACCAGTTAATGTATTTAACAAAAATATTCGTTAACGATACATAAAAAAAAATTATTTATTAAAATGATATACTGAATGTAAAAGCTGAGTATATCTGACTAATTAATTTTACACAACCACAAACCATATTTAACAATAACCACCATCGAAAGAAAAATAATAAACTCAAATTGTAAGAGCAATGTAATCAATGATCCGTGTTCTAAACCAAAAAATAAATAATTTTAAAAGAAGTATCTTAAATATAAGGTATATCTGAGTTCATCAATGATGACGTACAACATAAAACTACTTAGAAAAATTATTTATAAAGCTCATAAAAATATACTATCTGAAAATCTGATAAATATTGGAAGGCTACACAAAGCTTTGGGCAATACAAATACAAATATAAAACAACGTGAAAAAATAAAGCTACCAAAAGAAAAATAATTTGATTATAAGTTATAACCGACTACAGAAATGGAGTAATTGACAGGTTAATTCTGTATAGTGAAATACTTTACTTATTAAATATTTATTAATATTAAATTTTGTTGAACGTATTATAGGTACGATTTTACAAAAAGCGTTGTATATTATATGTATTTACTATCCTTACAGTTTAAAAAATATTTTAATTGTTTTTAATATGTTGGTTTATAATATTTATGAATATTTATAATAAACTAATTTCCATTACGTTGAAATATTAAAAAAAATTAACTTTATTTAAATCTTTGCAGTGTACATTATTATACACTGTACCTATTCATTACTTCAGTCCCGACAACTGCAGCTACAGAGTTCATAAAAATTGCTTTATTATTCTCACAATATTACGTAATTCTATAAAATAATGTCATGTTTTTTAATATTTTATAGTAATTTAAATAAAGCTAACATAATTTAATAGCACGAATAATGTTTTGGTGAAAACGTGGAATCGGTTAATATCGCGTTAGATAGAAGAGCGCGCGGTACACACTTTTAGTGGAATCGTATTACACCCGATTATTTATTCCATTTACTGAGTTCAAACCCAATTAGATCTGTGGTTGATGGGTCTTAAAATATCCATCAAATGAACCAATAGGTTAATATATGTTTTCAGTATATTATATATTTAACAAATTTGTTTGTTATAAATACGTAATTGAATGTTTAAAAGTTGACTACCTACCTTTTACAAACTATAATAAAATAGAAATTTAAAAATTTTATTGAATTTGATATTCAATCGCTATGTTTCGGGGTTTTTTCAAATTATTATAGAACTTATTTACCTATTTTATTGTATTCGTTCTAATTAGTTACTGATAGTAATTTTAATCGCTATCAATAATAATATTATGTGCATTGTACAAGTGCAATGGCAACAAATCAAAAACTATGTTAAACATTATTAACTACTGTGTTCCAGACGAGGAAGACCTATTCATGGTTTCAGACCTATTATTGGGAGGCGACTTGAGGTACCACTTGGGTCAAGACGTCAAATTTAGTGAAAATTCAATAAAACTGTTTGCGTGCGAAATTGGCTCTGCATTGGAATATCTGCAAAGCGAGCACATAGTTCACAGGTGAGTACACATGACAACAATTCAATGTTTGCCGTGGTTTCGAGGCAAAAGCATATATTATGTATACTAAATGTATGCACGAACCACATTTCTACTATGTTTGTTTGGACTTTGTATTAATTAGTTTTTTAATGATGGTGGATATTATGTGTAAGTAGGTTGTTTTTGATATTCAAGACGTTTTCGGGTTAAACGATTTTTGAACATATTAGAAACGTCAATAATTAATAAATATAAATATACATTTATTAAGGTTTAAAAAATACTTTTATTCTGTCTAATATTTGTTATTATAAGAATTAATAACATTTACAGTGATTACGGCAAAATAAAAAAACGATTTGACTGGGATAGAGTCGTTTAGGAGTGATTATCTTTCAAGCCGTAGTTAATATTGTTATTTTATCATAAACGATGAATTTTATATAATGCCAGCTTACTATATTGAATCCCCTTTTCAAACTATTTCAGCACGAATAATAGAGCTACCTAATAGAATAAAACATAATAAACATCTAAATCACAGTAATATTATCATATTAGTTATTCGTAGATAGCACATAATAATAATTCTATTGCCATAAACCACTCATTGAAACACATAATTATTAGGGAATGGGTTTAAATGAAAATTGCATATTTTTCTCAAAAATATTGCTTTCCAAGTTCAAATTTCATTTCATACATCAAGGAATTAAAAAATTTAACTTTTATTTTGCATTTTTTTATAGGAATCGATAAAAATCAATAAAAATTAAGCAGCACCTGATAATACAGTGCTATTGAAACACAAAGTAAAAGTATAACGAATGTATACTATCTAAATTGTATATTCATTTTTTGGAAATAATTTTCAGAATAAAAAGAAGATAGGAGAACTAGAAGATGATGTAAATGATACATATAATTAATACCTAAGAATAAAAATGTATATAATGAAATACATTTTTTCAAAGTTAAAAATAATTTTAAGAGTATTTTTTATTGCATTTTTTAAGAAGATTTCTGCTATGAGTGCATTACATTTTTTTTAAGGCATTTTTCTTGTTTTTTAGTGCATTGATTTTTCGAAAATATTATTTATTTAAAAGTACTCATACTTGATTTTATAATTGATTAAAAATTGAATAATTCACTATGTCTCACAAAGTCGCAATTATGATTTTATTTCATAGCATAAAAATCAGAATATTAATTGTTATATCATTTCGACGAATAAATACAACATTTAACAAATATATAGTATTTATTTATTTATACGAATTTTAAATTTAAATTAGAGGCGTTAAGCTGTAAAAATTTCCCGGAAAATCAAAATGCACTTTTACGCCTACTAAAAATTTAAATAATTATAAATAAATATCTACTAATTCAATATTTATAACTTATACATAATAATATTCACTTTAAAAAAAATATAAACTAAAATTTTTTTATTAAAAACGAATAATATTAAACGGTGTTTGAATTATTTAAATTCAATAAAAACATGACACAAATGTAAGAGGGGCATTGAGTATTTCGTGTATAGATAAATCATCTGTTATAAAATCGTTGAATTCGTGTGTACCAAATGCGACGAATGGTTTTTTTTTTTTTTTGTTACATTCACAACTATTTATCATCTTTCTCGTATTTCTAGTACGTTTACTCGCTGCCCTAAGCACACCGATTTTATTGTTAGGGGTTTTCGGCCATTAACTTCACTTCAAACACTGTATGAGTAAATACGTCTGCGACACGCGCGTGCAGTCATGTATCTAATTCCATCATATTCTTACATATATGTTACCGTATACTAGATAATAGATACGTATAATATAATATTATATTATATACGAAGTATACTCGAATACAACGGACGGTATAACAAATAACTATATATGTACGGTATTATACTCGTATATGCAAAAACATTTACTATCGAAAACTTAAAACGTGGTCTGCCTCAGTTTTAATAAATTCTTTATGATGAACATCAAACTTTTAACTTTCAAACGTCTTCACCTTTTACATATAGTGCATAGATACATGACGGTTATATTCTAATTGCACTTGTCAATTTTTCGGCAAATTTATCGATTTTTTAAAACATTATAAATTGTACATAACACACGACACCTTTGAAAAAAAAATGTGTATACCATCCAAAGTAAAATAGGTGTGCTGTATTGATTTTAAATTATGTATAAAAAAATTAGTTACAAAAACATCAAATTTCCTGGAAAACTGCTATTTAGTGATAAAAAGAACCATTATTTAGAAATGAATGTGGTTTTTGAATTAACAACAAAGTTTTTGTATAACTCTCGTGTGAATCTAATACACAATATTATATTATTCACTACCCAAATGGTTACGGCTGAGCGATCACTGTTACGAATAAGTATGAGGACGCTCTCGTACTTATTCACGGGTCGACTCGGTAGATGTTGGAAAGACGTGTGAGTACATTGCCGGTGATTGATTGTGCGTCGTCGTTGCCACTGAGTGATCTCAAAAAAAAAAAAAAAAAACATATTATCATTTTACACGAAAGTAGTAATAACCAACCAGGTTTTGATCGACTAATGTTACACCTTGGTTGAATCATTATATCGTGATCATGGTGAATTGACCGCTACAAGATGATCGATTGTAAAATATGTAAAAATAATTTTTAAAAGAACAGCTATTATTAATTTCGAAACCTAGTTGAAAATACTGAAGTGTAATATATGAATTGAATGAAAAAAATATTATTAAAATCCATAATTATAATTCAATAATCTTTTACATGCTATCTAAGGGACATAAAGCCGGAAAATATTCTGCTAGATGAAGAAGGTAAGGATAGACATAATTATTTTTATGTATTACGTTATTTAACTTACAGGATGATCGTGACTGAAAATCACCATTAAACCATGTATTATATTACTAGAAAGTTTAGTTTTATCACGATAAATGCGTTGACTCAGCACCGCAGTAGACTGGAAATAACATTGGCAATTAATATGAAACGTTATTATTTAGCTGCTGTTGCACTACAAAAAACAATTTTTAGGGACTAAAGATCACCGCACTTTTTAAAACATTTCTTAAATAAAATTTCATCAGATATATTCATCATAATATTATTTAACCTATAAAAACTAAAAACTCCTTATTTCTTTCCTACTAAAAAAAAAAAATTACTTAATTTTAATTTTAAAATCTTGCGGGTTTTTTCTGATTGTTGGTTTTTAATTTCGTTTGTATCAGAAAGATTTTTTTACCAAATAACTAATATAATAATAACAGTTTAGTATTTAAGGTTAAAACATAAAGACCCTAGCATCCAATACTTCACATATTTAACAATTTTAGTATATTATTTTACATATAATTTCATGTAATAGTTAAAAAAAACTATATAAAATATTGCGCCTCGATTAAAATCAAAGTACACCATTGTATATGTGTATTTGAAAATATTCTCTGCACAAAAATAAATGTTATTATTTTTACATATTTAAAAAAAATTAATACATGTGATTGCCTAAATCCTTTTACCACCTATATTGTTTAATGGTGAAAATGTATTAAGAAAAATTACAAAAAACTCAAAACTGATATTTTAAAATTTTTTTAATTGTTTTTTTTGAATTACTATATTAAATTTGTTAATACTATATTGTTATTCAATAAAGTATTAAACAAAGGAAGAAAAACTCATTATAATAATACCAATTATTTATAATATAACAATCTCATATCAGTTTTAATCTCAAGTATGAAAATAAATATTTTAATTTATTGATATTAAATTTAATACCTAAAATAATATCATAAAAACAAGAATATTTTTAAGTTATTTGTTAATTTAATGACATTTATAAAATGTTTCAAATATTTTTTGGCTTGGGATGTAATATAATTTAACAAACTCTACAAAGCATTTAACAAATATTTCAATTATAAATATTATAATCAACTTATTTACCATTTAATATCTTAGTATTTTGTTTTATAGGTCATGCACACATTACCGACTTTAATATAGCAGCTACACTACATGGTAAAAAATTAGCATCATCGTTATCCGGCACCAAACCGTACATAGGTATATACAAATATTTATATATATCGTAATTTGTATATATGTTTTTTTAAAAATATTTGTTGTTTACAATGTAAGTATCCTAACAGCTTTGGCCATACGAATTCAAGAAAATATATTATGTATATATATATATACTATCATTACAAAAATAACTATAATGTGAAAATATATAAATGAGAAAACATACGTATGCCATTAAGTAATACAAAATAATATTTTGGATGTTTATAATTTCAGTAATTAAAAATAGCTAATAATACATTCAATAAAAATTATATATTACGTTATTTGTTAGAAGTTATAACAAATGAGTAAAACAAATAACATAATACATTTTATAATAGGTAATCATTAAAAAAAAAACTACAACAAAATACCTAAAATTAAAATGTACTAAAGATAAATAAATAAAATTTCAAAACCATTGTTTGTTTAAAAAAAAAAAAAAAATACTTCAAGATTAGATGAATTAATTTAATTAATACATTTTTAAACATGGAAATTATTTACTCATTTAATTATTTTTCAAAGAATATTAGGAAACTGGCATTTTTTATTTAGATTTTATTTTTCTTAAATACTATACAATTAAAATGTGACTGTTTACATTTGTCTATTGAACAATATATTGTTTTAGTTATTTTCTAGTTCAAGTACGACTAAACTTAAATTATTAAAACTAGTCTTACACTTATTTTTAAACCAAAATAAAAAAATGAATTCCATTTCTATCGTGGTAATTTTCTATAATATATACAATACCAGTGAAAATAAAATGAACAATAGTAAACTTTGGATGATTACTTTACACAGTATTTTATTTGTAAGACCATTTATTTGTTATTAAAGTTTTAATACAAATACTACAGACTACACGAATACCGCCGAGTATTGTGTAAGTGAACAAAAAAAAAAAATCAAAACTTAAAAATTGCCCTTAAGCATACAACAATTGTAATATCACTGGGATATTAAAAACAGAAATTGAAGAAAAGAATATGAATGTAATCATTAAAAACAAAAATTTATAAATTACGATTTATATAATATATATATGATATTATTATATTTTCTATAACTCTTCATTTATAAAATATTGCAATAATTCGAACACTATATCATATATTTTGTTTTTAACTACATATTCATTTTTTTTAAATTTATTTTTTATTCTGCTCAAGGGATTTTTTTTAAATTTTACATTAGATTATCTTATATGTTCTTTACTTTTTTCGCAATGAGAAAATGGCGAAATTATGAATGATTACCTTAATTTTAACTTCTCCAAAAGGAAACTGTGGTAAATCTTAAAATAATCGAATCAATATAATTAATAGTAAAAGATTACACATTTTATTTTTACTAAAATAAACGATGGTGCCACATTGAAAAATTAATAGCATACAGCTTATTCGGATCAACATTCATATTATGCCATAATGATCGTGTTCTATTTATTTTTTATACCTCTCGATAAACGGCAACTTCATAACAGAACACTTATTAGATTTCAAAACCGTCATTGTCTTTCTCGTTTTTCATACAGTCGATGACGATTTTCCTTAAACAAGCTACTACTATAAAAAAATGTTACGTTATATAATAATTAAACTCTTAACGCCATCGTTTTGACATCAAGATTTCTCTAATAAAATACCCCAACCTAAAACAACCATCAGGGATTTGATTACAATAGATTGTATTTCCTAAGTATTACTGACATCGAACCGTAACATTTCCGAATTCGGACGTTGTCCAAATTAAAAGGTTTTCTATGTTTTATTCGAATAATATTATAGTCTTACACTGTGTATTAAACTAAAATCTATTTTACTGATATTTTATATATTTACTCAAGAATTAAAAACGGTTCATATCAAATATTTATATTTTGTTTTTACTCGGATCGATTATTTTTGACATTACAATAATACTTCGGAGGTTTTTTAATTTTTTACTTGCAATCATAACAAGACCCCACATTCAAAATTATATTTTCGTAAACCAACTTTAGATATTTACCCAAGTATTTTTCATTGTTATTACTATGCATAAAATGTATTAGCTATTGTAGTTATTAGTGTTATTATATATTTACTTAAAAAAATATCAAAATTTACAAATTTAAGAATTTAAAACATTTAAGATGTTAAATCTATTATTATAACCTTAACAATTAAATTAATAGTAATGTAAGCTATTAAAATAATCGTTTTAAGTTGATGGGTAATTTTAAAATAATATTTTCACTGAACTTAGGATAACATATTTGACAATAAATATTACAAAACTTGCATCAATATTTAATATAAGTATTAAAAGTATAATATATATATTATTATGTTAAAAGTATCTAAAATCAATTTTTATTTAATCATGTTTTTTTTTTTTTTTTTTAATACCTAGTAATGTAATTATATTATAGAATTTTAGTAATTCTAACTAATATTATTCTACTAATTCCAAAATTCTTTTAAAAACAGCACCAGAAGTATACTTATGTTCTTTGGGCGAATGCGCTGGATACTCGTATCCCGTTGATTGGTGGTCGTTAGGCGTTACACTTTACGAAGTCATGTCAAGGTGTCGACCATACGACATCCATTCTGGTACAACGCCTAGGGAAGTTCGGTCAATGTTGATAAACTCGACGGCGTCCACCGCAATACCACCGAAATGTTCAGAACAATTGAGCGTATTATTTCAAAGAGTAAGAAACAATGCAAAAATTAATTACACATTTTTCGGCATGCACTGAAATTAATTAATATATTATATATTATATTCTACCATGACGAAGTCGTTTAGGCCTCATCCCTCGATACTTATGTCGCCTGTTCATTAAATTTGATATTTATTTATAATATAGACCTACTAGATGAATCTATTTTTTTAAGCTCTAAAATAAATTTTAAATTTTAAAACATGTATTTATTCAATATATGTGAATAATAAAGCTAATAGAACAATAATTCAACATAATAAAGATCTGAAAACAAAGCATTTCAAAATGTGTGAAGGGGACACGTGAGCTTGATAAAATACTACAGAGCGCCTACACATTAATTTATTATTATTATTTTAATTGATAAAATATTATATTTTGAAATTTTACATAACTTTTGTGAAGTGTGATAGTAAAATATTTTAATACACCAATTTATTGCTGGACACTGAAAATAGAGGAGGTTTTGCATGGTTAGAGAAAAAAGTTCAGGCAGATAATTTTATTCTTTGATAAATATTTTTTTTATAGAATACACTTAGAATAGAATTCTTTTTTTTTCTAATTTAGAGTGTTTACCCCATATGTACCCTTCTAATGGATGATAAGGAAAAGATTCTTGTAAATGCTTATCCCTAGGCGCCAAATAGCTTGACACTGTCTGAGACACAGTAATATAATGGTTTCAGTTGTCTCTATGACTACTTTTGTAAATAAAATATATAACCATAATACCCTGTAGACGTAAAATACTCATCAAAATAATTAATATTATTTGTGTTTAAATTGTTTTTTAAACTAATATTAAAATTCAAATAAAATGAAAATAAATGTTTAAATTTTTCACGAAATTATTTAGTTGTAACATATAGTGTCTACTATATGTACACAAAAATACATGTGTTAGTAAAATAATAATATATAATATTTAAAATTATTAAACCTTACTTATAATTATAATAAGATATCATTTTTTTATTATAACTACCTACTTAAATATTTTCAATTAATACAAGAATATGACATTGAAGAATGTACTTCATACAAATAAACTCTGTTTTTTTGTTTTTTGTTTCTGTCATAGCACAGCTAATCAACACTTTTATGACCCAACCGAATTCCGTTCACTTTTAATATATTTCCTTTCTATATATTATTTTTTTCTTTTTTTGATTTAGTATCATATATATATATATATATATTTTAAGAGGCAAAAAAAAAAATTGAAAAATATCAAATCATTGTTTGTTTCTTTTTTGTTGAATTATACTTTTCATTTATTTTTTCAGATACAATATAGTTTTAAAATGTTATGGTAGACATAAAAATTAATAAAGTTCATCAACTATGTAAAAATATATGCATTTTTTGAAATATTATTTTTTTTTTTTTACAAATAATTATTCTTATTATCCAACTAAGTGGTAATTATAGGCTGAAATATCAATTAATTTTTAAATTACAATTTAAAATAGGTATAAGAGACATAATATTAGATCTATTCGTTATAATATTTATGATTAAATATTAATTACAGTTAATACTATTTTTTCTGTCGTATAGTTGGTTTATTCATTTAACATAAGTAACAAAAGAAACTTGCTGAAAAAAAAATAAAATAATGAGTATATTAGTTAAATATGTATAAAAAGTACTATTACAAGTATCAGTGGAATTAATATTATGCCACCAATCATAATATAATATGGTGTTGAATAATTATTTTACACATTTATAATTTAAAGGAAAAATAAAAATCGGTTTCACGTAAAAAAATTAAATTTGTGTGTGTTCTTATTAATATTCCTAAAGCAAATGTTGAAACAAAAACATCAGCCGTTACATATTAATTATATAAACAATAGAAAAATGATTTTATCCGGGATTAATTGGAACCAAGAGTGGTGTGGAATCTAAAAAAATAGTCGTTGCTTCAACAATTTAAATAATTCCTGCATTTTTACTGATTGGAAAACATTAATTTAAATTTATTTATAAATATTATGGATCTTTGAATCCCAGCATTTAAATATTAAATTAAATTAAAATTAGTTTGCGGTAGATTTTTAATTATAATACGTATGAAATCAGAAATACGTATTGATTATAAGGAACATGACGTCTTTTGTGAACATATTTTTTTACAATTTATTTTACTGTTATTATAATGTGTTGAATATGTAAATTATGAGAACTCCTTTAAATTTAAAGTTTTACCAAAGTTTATTTTCCTTTAAGTTGTCGGAAAGGTTTTCTAAGGATTTTGTTTGAAGCAACTATCAAGTTTAGAAATTAGTGGTTTAGAATAGTTTTGGATCATAAAACTTTTTGTAGTGTAGGAGGACGCGGAGACGATTGGAGGATTTGTAGAAGTGTAAATATTATGGTATAATGATTCACTAATGTATAATACATTTGGTGATTTATGATTTGTTGATCCTTTTTTATAGGAAAATTGCGTGAATATGTTTATCTACAACGTACTATTTAAATTAACTTAAACGCCATTAAACGATAAAATAGGTATTTATAAATAAAGATGTTGAAAGTTGGTCAAAGAAAGTGCAATTTGACTTTTTAGTTTTTCTATTATCTTGTCCGTATGATTATTTTTTCTCTTTATAGACGTTCAGATATTTTTTAGTACACTTAAGAAATCATAGTTTAAAAAAGCTTGTCAAATATTATCAAGTATAAACATTTTATTACAAAAATACTTTGTAACATAGTAAAAATGTATGAAACTAAATGTAAATAAACATTTACCTATTTACTAATATAATACATAAAAATACAAAGCGACTAAAAGACTTATACATTTAATTAAAAATGTAAAAAAAATAGTATTCAGTTTTCACCTTTAAAAATAAATGCTTAACACTATTTATATTACATAAAACAAAAACAAAAAACAAAGAAATTCTTTAACCAATAGCGTATTGTTAAAAAATGATTCAGTTCTAGGAAGAATATTTATTTTTAAATAAACTATCTATAACAATATAATTTAATAGCTAAGCGTCAGTGAAGGTTAAAAGTAAAAAATAAAAATAATTTTTCATTGTAATTTTTCATCAAACTGCGGTCAAAATATAACGATGCGTTGTGCTTTTACTTTTATAATATTATAATTGATAATAATAATAGTTTTTTAAAATTATTATTTCAGCTGTTGTGCATTAACCCAGAGGAAAGAATCACTACGGTCAAGAAGCTGAAATCCATTCCATGTATAAGTCGATACAATTTCGGAATGATATTAGAAAAACAAATCAGGCCACCGTTTACGCCACCGGTAAGTCGCACGCGACAATAATACTTATATATCGAACTGTAATATTCGTGTTTTGGACTTAGAGATATTGGACGTATACAAACTAATAGTTTCAAAACAAGCAGTAATAAAAAAACATGTCTTAATTAGTATTGTATTCAACAGCGTGAAATAATATTACAGTATAAACTTGTATCATAATAATACAACTGAAAATCTGGCTCTCAGATTTCTCTACGCTTCAACGCGATGATGTATTTCAGGCAAACAGTATGAATTCAAACAATATAATTCTAACCAAACTCAATGCAATCTGTATAAATTAATCCAAAACAATGTTATCATCATAACTACCTAATCAACGACAAGAAACAAGACTATTTTATAATAATATAGTAGGTATACATATACGTAATGTGCATAAGATCGATAGTGTGAAAACTGCTCAATTGAATACCTCAATTGAATCCCTCAAGTTTGAAGATTTGATCATATATATATATATATATATGAACGGAGGAATTATTGAACAATGTATAATGATCATTTTGTATCTAATATCAAACAATTATATTATTATATGTATTATACTCGTATATGACGTCGAAGACAATAAAGATTGAATAGATTTTACATATTTTACGTGTATATTAAATATTCAGAATTTGAAAATTAATTGTCCATTCATAAAATGTTTGGTTTAATACAAACTGTCACGAAATAAAAACAAAAAATTAAAAATTAAGATTATTTACTTAAACGAGTGTGTTGTTATATTTTTGAGGGTCTGCAAAATAATTTTAAAACTATATTACACATCATACGAAATTATAGATTATACTAATAATAATAATAATATAATAAAACAAAGATAATTTATGAAACACTGACTTTTCCAATGGTTTTTAAAATTACTTTTTCAAATTTCACAAAATTCGCTTAAAAAATAATGAGGCATGAACAGTAGTTATTATAACAATATACAACTTTAAGTTTAAATTGAACTGGCTTTTTCATTAAAGTAACATTTTGTTTTAAAATGTAAATATATGCTATTAAAAATAACTAAATTGATATAAATTAAGGCGGATAAATAAAGTTATAATGAAATAATAAAAAAAAAAAAAATTGTTAAAAATAAATTCAGTAAAACAAGAGTTTAATTATATGAACATTGTTTTGAAATTAAGGTAAATTGTTCTTGTTTTATAATATATAGTAATTTATTTTTAAGTAACATAATGAACTCGGAACCCATTTAAAGTGTATAAAGTTTTTTTAATAAATTATATGAACACTTTGTACTATAATCGTATTTAATATTTAATTTATTGTGATCATTTGCTATCTATTTAGAAAGATCGGCTGAACTGTGATCCAACATTTGAATTAGAAGAGATGATCGTTGAACCCAACCCATTACATCGAAAGCCTAGACGTTTAGCAAAGCAAAGGTCACTCAGAACATCCATGACAATTGAAGTAAGAATGTTTGTTTTTGTGGAAATATTAATGATTAATTTTCCATGATTTACTCAGGACACGGAAACTAGCAGGCAACTTCAGCATTTTAAATGCTATAATCGCGAGAAAGAACTAGAAAGGCGAGAAATGGAACGCAAAGAACACGACTGGGAACAGGAACTAATTAAAGCTATGAACGCCTCAACAATACCAGCAATGTAAGTTTGAACACTATCAGTGATAAATTTAGATTAATATTAGAAACGTATCGCTGCACGAGAAGCAAATAAAACATAGAAGCAGAAAATACAAAATTAAAAACTACGACTCGTTGTGTTTGGCGAAAAAATACAATTAAATGAATACTAGGATTGTTTGAGACATTTTTAAACGTATTTTCAAATGGTTTAAATGGTTTAATCCACAGACTGCAACAGGATTATATATCAATACAAAGGCTATAATTAATTGGATATATTGATCGCATCATAAATCGCATTCGTAAAATTCAGTGGTGTAGTTATACGTCCTTATAACTTAATTGTATCTCATTGGTCGATTATATTTTATACGTTAATTTAATTTTCAAAAAATCTTCGTATATCGATGGTCAGCATGCTTTATTAATTTGTTCATTCTATAAATTTTATTATTGTAAGATGTAAGATATATCTATAATATTTTAATTTAATTTTTATACGATAATTAAAATATCTACTAAAATATAAATTTTAAAATCAGAATTGATATTATTTGTTGTGCAGAAGTCCCTATTTTTGTTTCTTTTTATTCGCTTATCGTTTTACAATGTAATGTGTATTGTGTATATGTGTAATAATTTAATATACATATAAACTACTTTTTAATCAGCCTTAAAAAAAAAAGAAAAGATAAATAGGATTTAAAAACACTATGAGTACCTATATCGATACATATGCGTAATATACTATAAAATATACTTACATACAAAACCATACACTTAATTCATAAGTTTCCGATGTGATAAATAATATTTTATAAAACCAAAATAGGTGTTTGTCGAGTCGAAATCGCATAGTTTTCATAATATAAACTAGACCATCATACCTTGACAGTAAAATCAACATCTTTACTTGAAATAAATATTTAATAAACTTATAATTTGGTACTATTATCTATTATTTCATAAACGTTGAATAATTAAACATGTTTTAAGTTTATAAAAGTTTTATTTGTTTTCATAATATTGGGTTTTTCGTTTTATTTCTAAATAATGACTTCTAGCTAAATTTGTAGACTATCGTAAACATTTATACGAAAAGTTTAGTAATTTGATTTTGTTATTGATCCTATATTTTTACAACATATTCAACTTTTTCAAATAAATATTGTGTGAAAACAAAACGCTAAATAGTATTATTTATAATTATCCATATATTATTATTGATCATTATCAAGAAAACGTGTACTTACAACAATAATTTATTAATAGATAATTTTAAAATTAAATTCTAAAATAAATAACTAATTAATTATAAGCACTAATTAAAATATTTAATTACTTATATGGAGGAGTAAGATCAATAAGATTTGAATGCAATTTTTTTTTATTTATGATTGGAATTAAAGTTAAATCAATTTCATAATATTTGTTATACTCACCGAGTCCATTCAATTAATTTTCAATACTTCATTACTTTTTTTCATAGTTCTGAATTAAACTTTCAATAGAACATCAAAAGGAATCCATACAACTATAATATATAATTCTCAATTAGCCTGAAAACTAAATAAAAGAAAACATTTTAAAAAACCTTCACAATTTATCTGTATTTGTATTAAAACAGATTTAGTCCCAAGTTATGACACATGAAAAAGGTAAAAAAAAAAAAATGGATTACTTTAATAAATTTGTGAATGGATTATTAAATAGCCAATATTAATTTTAATAAATTTAATTAAAAAACAATACCAATTGTTATGGTCTTTTTCACAGGTAAAATGTGAAGTGTTTTATAACGATAATATTTTAATTATTCTCGGTGCGTTTTACAAACAAATCGTTATTAATATACTAAAATAAAAAGACAGCAGTGCAAACCGTGCTAATAATTAAACATATAATATATAATATATATATATAATATACACGTTCTGTCTCACAGCTGAGAATAAAGAAAAAATATATACAACTTAATTATGTTGTATACATTTTTATGTTTAAATTATTATTCATTGCGTTGTTATATTATCGGTTGTTATATGAATCGATTTTAGTTTTACTGAGAAAAAAAAATGATAACTTGGTTTTCTTTTCATGAATACAAATATAATGTATTCAAAAATATTTCAAATGTAATTTCCCACGGACAATTTATGGTAAGTAAACCTTACAATCAGTTAGAACAAACTTAAATTTACATTGAACATCCGACATTAAATAAAATAATGACAATCAGTTTGATCACATAAGTTTTTGGTCACATTATATTATAATATGTTATATACCGAGCGTATCTGCTAATGTTGTTGTTCACGATATTCTTTTTTATAGATAAAATAAAATTTAAAAAATATATATACTGTTTCTTTTAAATTTCCATTGTGATCTTTTTAATGTAAACATAAACAACATGACGTACGCCATACGATATTCATGCACGCAGTTGTATCAACCACTCGATTAACATTGATTGCTTTAAATGCTGACGACTATTTTCTTTTAAAGGACTTTGTACAAAGTTATATTATTAAGATATTACCCGCCATATCATGTTATACTCGTATAATATAATATAGTTTACAACGAAAAGTCAAAATATACTTGTGAATGAGCCACGACATCAAAGCTCCGTAGACAATGTGTATAGATCGAACTGTATCCTCAAAATGATAAATTCAAAATAAATAGCTTAATCATCCCGATTCGAGAGATGATTCCAAGTTAATACTGTACCATTTCGACAGTTTTACGATAAGATACCTAATAAAGTGACGACTACGAATCGTCGCCCTACCCGCGTTCTATGGTAATATTATTATGTAAATGATGGATGACAAAAAACATTTCCGTGTTTATGTGCAGCGTCCCGGCCATGGTGACGGACAGGGACGGAGGGGGTGACTTGCTGACTGTGCCCATTATGTCGACCGAACGACGGCGGTCCAGTTGCAAACTGAACATCTCACCGGTCAGTATCCAGACTAGACTGTTTTCTGCGCAGGCCGATACTGGCAGTTGACACAAACACGAGGCACAGGGAAATTGAATGCCACCGAAAATCTATTAACGATAATTATTGTATGTAATGTTGTTAATTTGTATTTATTTTATTATAATAATAGTATTGCGTCCTTGTGGTCGTGGTATGAAACGTATTATTGCAATGTATATACCGCCAACTCACAATCGACGAGTGGACCAAACAACAACTGCATCGATGATAGTAATGATAATAATAATTGCTAGATCCATTGATATAATAACGTACCTAATACGAAATAAACAAGACATTATAACACTGTCATCATTACAGTACGATATGCTTTAGTGTCCAGGAATCGTCCTTCATCACTGTCTATTCGTTATAAATTATATTTCTAGGTGTACGGGTACTAACGGAGTTAAACTGCCGTGATTATCATTGCTATAGCTACGATTTTCGTTTTCTCATAAGCTATAAAGCAATAACGTTATTAAAAAGCGTTTTAAAACTATAATATAATAAGAAATTTAATTGAGCGAATAAAAATGATTTTCATTCGCAAATGTTGCAAGTGTTTGTTTTCTGAATATTTTTTTTATATAGGTATAAAGGTACATATTATTAGGAAACAATTAAACTGGGTTTAATATATCTAAATAGTATTTTGTTTAATTATATACACACATACACATACACCCAGTGCGGATCACAGTGTTTTCCCGTTTTTCTATATTATATAGTATTTTTTACATTTAATACGTGTAGTGCAGTAAAATGCTTATTGATTAATTATTATATTATTATTTTACAGTACCTATATACTACGAACGCATGGTTAATGATGCTTGTATGGATCATTATTAATGACTAATAATGAAGTGTTAACTCTGAAACAGATTATGAATAATAATTATTACTTATTGGATTATCTAGATTACAAGCAATGTTTTTAATGTCCTGGTCGATAAATACCGCCACATTTTGGCATTTCTGATGTAATATACTATTTGAATAATTTATTAAGAAACAACATATTATTATTAATGGATTTAATAAATCATCATAAATTAATTTAATATTAAATAATATAAATATATATATATTAATATAGTTAACCAACGACAGAAAGTTTGGTAACTGTTAAATATATAAAAACTATAAAAATGTTTACATTTTAAATATTTTATTCACACCGTTATTTGAACGTCAACTATACATTTTAATTAGACTACAATATTAACACTATTAACAGTAACATAACACTGTGCCCATGCACATTGTGGGATTGAAATGAAAAGGTTCTATTTCTGTTTTTTTTTTTTTTTTTTCAGAAGAACCAAATAAAGACGCATATTGTATTTAAAAATCTTCCTCCAAAAATAAATAATATTAGTAGGTACTTTAACAATTAATTTTAAAAATGTAATTTGTAAATAGTTCTATACAGTCAAAAGTCAGTAAAATATATTTCAATGTAAGATAAGAATTTTTTTTTTAATTAGTACTATTTAGAGCACAGATGTTCATGCACACACATTGATAACTACCTATAAATAAAATAGGTAGAGTATTAAAAAAAAAAAAAATCAAAATCCTTTAAATTTAAATATATCAGTCTTGCCAAAAATATTTTTTTACTTATTATAAATAAGTATAATACATTTTTTACATGAACTGATTATAGATAAATATGAACCTAAATAGATTTTTAGACATAAGCCCTTAGCTACATTTTAACATTATAACATTTAATAATATAATATTTATAAACTATAGGTATGCCACTGATTTTAAACTTTTTCATTCCAAATTCACAATATCTAAGTATATTTAAATAAATTTGAATCAAATCCCGTGTCTCAAACACTGCCAAAAAAAAAAAAAAAAAAATGAGACGAGAGAATAACAAAGACAAAAATAATTAATGTAAAATTAAAACTAGTGTATTTATAATAATATATGGTGAGCTGTGTATGAATTCATATTATACATTAAACGATCATTTTTCTACCTCTGCAATTTGATTTAATCTCGATCAACTGAAGAGGAAAAATGTAATATCAAATTTACTCTCAAATCTTTGCATTTTATATTTTAATAAAACCATTTATATTTTTTGTAATAGTAGAACACATATGATATATGAAATATCATGTACATAAATGAAAATATAGCACAACACTTATCATTGTATATATTAATGTTAGACATTTTTATAAATGTCTATACGTTTAGTTGTATACAATTAATGTTCCACAAGAATCCTCTTCACACTATAATAAAAACGGAACTCAACACTAGTAATGAGAAATTTATTGTTAGATGAGAGTTTTGATTACGATTTTTTTTTTATTCAAATATTGTACATTATGTTTATAATGATTTTATAAACTATATACAATTTGTTTTGTAGCGTTTTCTTTTTTTTTTTTTTTGTATTGTAAACAAAGAACTTTTTTACATTCAACATTATTTAGTAATATTTAGTGCTATGCAAGTAAATTATTTCTTATTTTGTACGACTTTCAGGGTTATTATTAAGATAATTAGAAACTATGTCTGTTTGTCTTTTATATTCACAAAACCAAAAATTGTGACATTTTGTAAGATCCCTAAAAGTCAAATTAAGAAGACTAAAATATATTATATTTAGATTATTAAAAATATTATGTTGTATTTAATGTACAGTACACATTATTTTTACATTCCTATACTATTTAGCGTGTACAACTGTAATTATTGTTCAATACAATATGGTAGGTATATCAATATATCTTAAGACAATTTTAAAACGTACAATTTAACTTCAGTTGAATAAGATAGAACATTTATTTTAATAATAATAGTATACTTAAAGAAGAATCCAATAATCGGAAAAACAATTTGTTTTATAAGTATTCAATTTGTTTTATTCTGTTTACGTATTTAAATATAAATAAAGTAAAATATAAATATAGCACAATTGATTATTATAATGTACAAGTATAAACAAGAAAATTGTAATTTAAAGTAATATTTAATATAGTGTAATTGAATAATATTTTAAACACAAATAGGTGCGTGTTGAAAGATGATCGATATTTTGAACCAGTAATAACTGTTGTTTTATAGAACTAAAAATCTTAAATTTCTGTACCAATAGCTGCAATGTATATTTATTTTCAATAACAATTCAACTGGAACTTTTGTTTAAATATTTGGTTTGAATTCTAAATTGTTACAAAATAAAATAAATGTATTAATTAAAAACCACAAATCGAATTTTGATAAAAAATTACTTACATAGTTAATGATAAAAGTGTTTCAGAAGATATTTTCTTGAAATTTACATTACTCATAAACTAATATACTTTGTATATAATAGCAATCCAGCAAATAATTCTATCAGCTATAAAAATAGTTAAATAACTAAACAAATACTCTATACAGTTAGAAAAATTGTATTTAAATTACTTCATTATATTTTTACTATTTTTAAAATTTACTAGCTTAATACCATATCACAAACGTTCTCGTTGTAAATCTATAAATAATTTTAATATTTAGTAATATCTATATATAACATATTATTACTGAATATGTTAAATGTAAAGGATCCACGGCTTCTCTGATTGAAATTCGAAAAATTCATAAATGTATTCAGGACGATAAGAACGAATAATCGTGATCCCCAACGAAGAAGAAAAGGAATGTTTTCAAAACATTATTATATATAATATATTATATTGATAGAGCGAGGGAGAAAGAGTAAGTATAAATCATTTAGAACAAGTCATATTCTCTTCATGAAAGGTACTTGGATTTTTCGAAAATCGACAAATGCGAGACAAAAAAAAAAATAATACAAATAAACAAAATAATATTATGTAGATATTATCAACTAATAATATTTATATACTATTATTGTAGCTACCCATATAAACAATTGCGATAACATTTCACGTTATTTACGGGTACCTACATAGTATAATAGTATAAGAATTTCGGTCAAACTTGTTGATAAAGACCTTTAAAAGACGATTTTTTCATTTGAAGTTATAAGTACTTACTTATAAGTAATTAATACTAATCAGAAATTACAGAAAAAAGTAGAAAATTAGATACAGCCGTATTGTTGTGCAGAAGTGTTTGAGTGTACCTCACCATTGAATGAGTCATTGTAAAATATAAGTTAAATTTAAATGTAATTATTATTTATTACATACGAAAAAACATTTATTAGCGAGGCCGTCCATTAGCCTGAATTACCAATTATATTTTACGACACATTTATATAGGTATTTCTATATTACATTATTAATTTATTTTACTAATATTAATGACTAATGAGATAGATATAAATGCGTATTACGGTATTATAAGTGGGCTTCAATCAAAGTATATTATACCTTTAAAACAATCAACCATGACATTAGTATAAAATGTTTTAGAAAATCAAATTATTATTTATAAATTATTCGTTCAAAATGTTTTACTGTACATTTTAAATAGATCATAAAAATAGACATTCATATTCATGAGTTTGTACTAAATTAGTAAAACTACTAAAAAATAATAATAAATATTTATTATAAGGTAATTACCTACGGGATACAATTGTAAAAACACGCGATCGAAAACTGCACGTGGAAAATCGTGTAATAAAATATAGATTTTTAAAAAAGTTGTTAAAGTTTAAAAAAAATAACCTAAACTACTCTCTCATCAAAACTTTAAATTGGTACTTATAACACCCACTCGTTTAATATTCGATTTTCAAAAAAATATTCAACTTAAAATTAAAAATGTAAACAGTCGCTTAAAACATTAAAAATCTTAAACAATTACAAAGATAAAATACAATTTTTTCAAATATCATCTTACGAACTTTTCGATAAAATGAGTATTTACCTTGAAATAATTACTCCGCATAATATAAAATGTATACGCACCACTCAGCGTCGGGATCGTTATTTAATCCTCCGTCACGGGCCACGGAAAACTTTTGTCGCGCGTGAGTTCCGCTCGCACGTCCGGAACCGCTCACTGCCCCCCCTCACCACCACCTCATACGTACCTTCATGTGCGGATAACATTGCAAACGCCCACGCACATTGGTTTTCTAAAACTTTCTGTTTCGTATTTACCGCAACGAAATAGCTACGATGGCCGTGAAAAGAAAAAACACCAAACGTTTTTATATCACACTCGCCACTTGCGTACCACTCCTCGCACACACCGTACCTGTATCGACCGTCGATTACCGCCGATATCGTTTCGTTACGTTTATTTTTCTTCTTATTTGCTCACCGTTTTACGACGTTGGTACTGTTTTCACGTACAGTATGCCACCAAAAGTATTACGTATCGCTCTAGTGCCCACGTGGTAAATCGATTTAGTTGAAAATGTTTTTTTTTTTTTTTAACATTACTTAATCTTTAAGCAAACCAGGCAAAAATATATTTGCTATCAGTGGATCAATGACATTTTTGAGATATTAATTTTTTACAATTGTCGAATAATAATAATAAATCACTACCTCAATATTTAAAAAAAATATACCAAGTTTAATACTGTATTTCTACGCTAATTGTAACTTACTAAGATAATTTTTTAATATTCACCCGACAATCAAAAACTTGACCTGCTCTATAACTCAAAACTATTCTATTACATCATAACAATTTTTTTTTTTTTTTTTAAGAGTTTACATCAGAATTTAAAATACTAGCATATTCTGAGTGCGATTCTATTTAAACCGTATTTGCGGTGTTTTAATTTTTTAGTCCACGCTGACATTATTCCACCACGGATATATGAATCTACATAGTTAATGAGATTTTAATATTAAAAACAGTAAACATTTTCATACAATCTACGAAATATTTTAATTGATTAATAATTCGAGTTTCGTGGTTTATAAGAATAATTTAAAATTTAATATTTTTTTTTGAGATGTTAATGTTTGAACTTTTATCCAACTTTTTTAAATAAATGGAATAATACAATTTACTGAGAATAATACAGAGAAAGAAAATGGGAATTTCGCGGAACATCACATATTTATTCTCAAAATGATTTTAAGTTCCCACCTAATTTTTATAAAAATCTATCGCCAACTTTTACTGTGAAATATTGCTTGAAAATTTAATTAAATAATTATGTACATAATATTATATTTAATAAATAAGTAATAACGTTTAAAATTAAAACCATAATCTTATTTAAATCTATAATTATGGTGGCTGGTTATAGATATTATGTACAAAATAAAATGGTTACATACAATATATTTTACTATTAATATTATTTAATACCGATATTGTTTTTTTAAATATTTTAGTAGAATAATCGATTATAGTGTAAAAAAAAATAATGCCAGCTAATTAGTTTAAACAATTTGATATTCATGATAATAAAATTATCACAATATTTACATTACACAGTCAATTCGAAATTATTTTTAACATAATTTAATATTCTTACACTGTGTACACTTTTGTTATGCTTTAAAAATTCTAATTAATTAATTAATTAATAACTAATTGTTTGTTAAATAAAGTCTCCCATTTTCAGTAACCATTTTAAAAATAAATTATTTATTTTAATATTACTTATAACCAATAATATTAAATATGATGAGATTTCACTCAATTTTCAGTATGCTTATAGTATTACAGTTTTCAAATCAAAAAAAAAAAAAAAATAATATATTAAATCGTTAACATAATAACGTCATATCAATACGAATCATAACTATATTTACTCGATTTTTATCGAAATACATGCATCAATAACTTACTATAAACTTGAATTAAATTTTTTTAACGAAAACGTAGAAAATAGTTAATAACTTCCCTAATAATTACACTATAGATACCTATAACATTTGTATCGTAAAATATAAAACAACCCCATGGCTTACCATGTATATTTTTAAAATATTGAAGTGATGAAAGACATTTTATGTCAAACTAAAATAAAACGAAAGCTTTTAAGACTAGCAAAATAAAATTTATAATCCGTTTGAATTAAGTAATAATTTGTCTGAATTTATAAATGGTCGCTAAACTTCAAAATATTTAATTCTTTGATCATTTGATATTTAAAAAAATTATATTTTATTATCCTTCGTCAAATCAAGGGTGTTTTGATAATATTGGTTATGAACACATTTTTACAAATATTTTAACATGCATATAAAATGCATATTGCTTTAAATCAAGCTATAACCATAGACGTTCAACCATTTAGCCTCCCCCCCCTAATATAGTTTATCACCTTTCGACTATGTTATAATATAGGTTCAATTAAAATCCATCATTTAAAATTAATTTTAACTAAATTCAATATTTAATTGAAAGTATTTGATTTAATTAGTTATATTGATTTTTATTTAAGAAACTTGGATTATGAATAAACATATTTTATGCGTCAATGATTTTCTCCACAATGAATAGTTTTCACTTGACAATTTATAAACACATATTAAAATGATGTACAGCTTATAGATGTATCCTTTTATATACATAAAATATATTTTTATAGTTTTAAATAACAATTTTATGGATATTTTTGATTTGGACAATCTAATCGATTAATTCTGATTGCCGTTTAAAATATTTCGGTGTTAACATTTCCCTGGTTAAAAGATAAAATGTGCTTTACTTATAGATTCAGAAAATCGGTATACTTATTAACTTTTGTCTGCTATCTTATGGATTAGCACCTAATACAGCAAGTTTATTGTATTATTCGTTAAAATAATTATTGTGCTTGCGGTGTATCTGATTTTTATTTTTCGTCATCGTATAATGTTTTAACAGTCACACATTATTAAGACGAAATCTATATATTTGGCTTATATAAACTTCTTGGTCTTTATTTTAAATTAAAATATACATATTCAAAAATTATTTTTTAATATAAACTATAAAATACAGGTTCTTCAGTTATGGTATGCAGTCTATTGATAGTAAGTAAAGCACGGCTACCTGATCGAAATGAAAATAAAATACGTAACGTACCATTAATATAAAATAACGAACAACAAATACAATTTTTTTTTAAATAACTAAATAACTGTTACACTAAAATTTATTATAATATTTTACTGATTTTTCATTATGAATAATTTAGTTTAAATCGTTAATGGTATGCGAAAAAAGTTTAAGAACTTCTGTGGCGTATAATTTGAATGTTCTATGAATGCGATAAAAGAATTACATCGTTATTGATCGATAACGGTAGTTATTTATGTTAAAATATTTATTTTGTTGGTAGATAATATTACAAATGGTCTGAAATTAAAATATGTTAAATAATTCACGCAGTACCACAATCATCGGAGGTAAGAGTTTCGTTACCCTAGAAACGGACTATTTCTGCTCCCACGATAATCCCGGTGATAATTTTTAATATAATATTAGTATAGTAAAACATGTATAATACATTATAATAAAAATAAGTGCACTGCACTTCTCTTGGTTTGAAATCGATTGGACAGGTTACGATCAATCGAGACGACGATGGTAATGTTACGGCCCGCCGGGGCGGCGATTTGCGTGACGGCCGTCATGGTCGTCGCGCAGTTGTGGATCGGACGAGTCGATTCTTCGGCTCGGACGCCCATCAAGTGGCTGATAAACACGGGAAACTTAGCGGGCCGATGGCCACCACGGTCATGGACCGGAAGAAACAGCTGCAATAATAACACGGCGACGCCGAACACCATAAGCCGGATGCAAATGATCCACGGTGGCACGGCAGCTGTGCTGATCATGCCCACCGGGGACGGCGGCCGAAGGTGTTGCGCGGACGGCACGCTTGCACAGTTCTCCCTGGGCCTAGTGTGCCTCAAGCACGGCATCAATAATCTGTATCCGGTCGTGCAACCGTTTCCGGATTGGCGGACGTTCGTAGACGCGGACTCGCCAGATCCGGAACCGGTGACAGAACAGGACCGGGAAACCACCGAATCCGACGAAATCGGTGGGCGCTGTTCCGAAATTCCCACCGATAACCGTTACGGTGGCAACAGCGATCGTCGGCGCATCGTGAACGCCGTGGACGCGTTCCTGGACGATCGGGGACGGATCCTCTGGGTTCTGGACACGGGCCGCGGGGGCGAAGACGCGTGTCATGGCAACACGCCACCCAGTAATGATCGATCAGCGTCCGAGGACGATCAGCTGATGCAACCGAAATTCGTCGCTATCGACGTGTATACGAACCAGGTACCTACATAACATTATAATACGGGGTATGCCACAATAAAAGGACGAATTCGAATCAGGTGTTAATATTCGATAAGTGGGTTAGACCCATCCGCCTGATGTGGCTATTGTGTTAATTCCAGTTTTTATTATGTTTTGATCCAAAACACCGTGCGTTCGTGTTAGATACATTTTTTATTTTAAACTAGCAATTAACCACTGTGACATTCCGCATGAGTGTTTCTGTGGAGAGAGCTACCATATATGGTTAATGTCTTATTCCATGTATAAATTGCATTTATCATAGAATCTACTAAAAACAATAAAAATGTAATTAATTAATTATTTATGACACGCCCACATATTCTGTATCATATAGTAGTTCATACAAAATATCTAGACGTCTTTAAAATATTCAAATGATCGATTTGTGTAAGTCTAAGATATAAATGTCAGCTATAAAATAACGAATCATTCTGTAGCATTTCGCGTTTCAGATCATCGACATTGTAAGTCTGTCACGGGTGTGGCGACCTGGAGTGAGCTGTTTCCAGTACATAGTGTCCATTTACCTGGACACTGAAGTAAATGATAGCAGTTGTACATCAAACGGTGGTGAAAGTGATGGAGCTAATTGCACCTTAGACTGGCCACTAGTGGTAATCGGCGACGCAGGCACTAATCGCGTGCTGGTGTACACACACAGTAACGACAAATTCGCTGAGATCATATTACCACTGGAAGAAGAACACAATGCGTTTCACGACGCCGACAAGAAAACCGGTACAAACGACCCAGATGACGATGGTGACAGCCAACCGGATGTGAAAAAGCCGAAACCTCGTCGGCATTCCCGATGGCCGACGCCCCCGATCCGAGATATACTCTACTTGGCCCCACTATCCATCAGACCGGGTCAACCCCGGCTGTTGATCACCTACCACGGTTGCCGCGAAGTGTACAAGCTCCGTTTGCAACTTTCCACCTCCGATCCGCTGTCTTACGAAGACAATCCCGACACGACCCCAGTATCCCTGTCACCGATCATTGGTACTCTAGCCGTTCTCGGCCGGAAACCGTGCAGAATGGTCATACTCGGCACGGACCGTCGGCAGACAGACGTCTCCGGCGAGAGTTTCGCAGGTGGAGGGACTACCGTTTACTTTCGATTAGAAAATACTAACGACATATGGTCGTGGAAAATATTTAGTGGAAAGAAAAAGCTGACCGGACCGTTTTTGTACATCGATGAACGTGACTTCCGGTTGGTTCGGGTTGGCCAGACGTGTCGCGTCCCTGTCGCAATTTCTGTTGCCCCAGCGGCTATTGGGAACGGCGTCGGTGATGTGGACCAAAATTCAGAAGACGTTGTTAAGACCCCCTCACAAAAGCAAATACGGCAAATCGTGTGGATGCTGGAGACAAACTTCGTCGATCACTTTTCGGGTACTGCAGACCGGATGGGCGCGAACGCCAAGCTACAGCCCATCGAAGTGCCATTGAACTACGACGACGCGAATGCCGCCCGCCCATTGAGTTTCAAATCTATGATGCAAACTTTACCACTGCGAATTCAACCAGCCAAAGATCTCCGTCTGCAAAAAAATTTCAAACGTGAACAACGACGACATTCGTCGAAACGATGTAGTAATACTGTCAAATGACGCTACGTGAGACAATTATTAAACAGACCGTGTTTTTGCCCCGCGGTGCGATGGTACCAGATACCTATATCGAGTCAAATCCTAATTGACAAATAGCAAACGCGATGGATCTCAATCTTCAAACATTTTGTGTATCGCAGATATATGGGCTGTAAATGTAGTGTTATTTTATTAGTTGGACGCTGGAACGAATATTTAAGACACAATTTATCTCAAAGAAACTTACACGCGTCAATTAAAATCAGATTTGTACAAAGAATATCAAGTTAACTTCATAAATTATAGTACTAATATACTATAATATATAATATTATATACTATATTATTTTAATTTCAATGTATAGGACCCGCGTTATTTTTCATAATTTATACACATTTGATTTCCATTATATTATATAAGTATTCAAAATAATAATAATATTAATTGTATAATAAACGTATTTTTTTATTGATATAATAATTTTACAATTTAAAATTGTATTTATATAAACATGTATTAAACAGTTCTATAACCAAAAAAAAAACACGGAAACGGAAACGGAAACGAAAACGGAAATTTCTTTAAATTAAGTGTTTCTGATTTATATTAATCTAAAATCTTGCATTTTAATTTAATAAAATAAACTTTAATTTAAAAAAAGGTACTTTCCGAGAATTATTGATTAACATTTAAATTTAAGAAAGTTTTAATTTTTATAAATACTAACATTTGATATTCACAAAAAAATATATACCTATAATGTATTTCTATTTATATTTGATTCGAAATATAGTTTTCTGAAACTGGTTTCTATTTAGAAAATTTATTAATTCTGCATTATTTACCTCTCTTTTTACAATCTTACCTTTACTCTTATTTACTTCTCTACTTAATTATTTCCAAATCATGCCATGCTATAGATAATTTCTAATTATTTTTCATATTATCCAACTATTCGATTTTTCAGTCTACCTTTAAATCCAATTATTATAGCGTTAATTATTAGATAAAAATCTGATGATTAACATGATTCTCGTTCTCGTTGATAAACCATAACAATATTTAATTTTTTTAATTTCTTCCTTAATAGATTTTTTCATAAACATTCCTAGGTTTACATCATCTACTCTAATCGTACCATAGTGTTACGTGGTAAGTAACAACTAAAACGTTGTCTACATCTAATACGGTATAACAGTGACAGATAAATACTAAACAGGGGAACATGAGATGATTAAGATGTTTAGTATTAGACATGCTATTTTGTTATACTGAGTATAAACCTCTAAATAACTGACACTTTTATGGCTAAAGTTTGATAATTTTTATCCTAATTATTATAATATTTTCTAGGTATACTTTATTACAAAGTGCATTTTTTATTTTTATACATTATTACAATATATTATAGTTGCCTTATCCGTCGTCGCAAATGGTCGTCTCATTCGGTAACTGATTTTGTTTTAAATAATAATACATATAGTAAGTACATTCATACATAATCATACATTCGAAAAATATAAATATTCTTAATATCTGTATTATATATCTATATATAGGCATATATTAACCAGCTCACTCCCTCTGAATAGCGAACACCTCTAAATAGAGGACAACATTTCGACCGCAAAAATAATATACAACGTACAATTAAACATAAAATTAAATGGTAAAAACCATTCTCAAAATTGAAAATATTATATTATTATGTTGGAACAAAACATCTTCTCAAATAATCATTATGCGTGATGATAGACACAAAAAAAAATTACTGCAAACACATTATAATATGTAAAATAATTTTGATCAAACACTGACCAAAAATTAAATAAATATATAACAAATTGTATTTTATACTTATGTACCAAATAAATACAATATTTAAATTGCTTTTTTATATATATATTATTATAATTGAATACGTAAATTTATAACAATTAATATTTTGGCAATGATATCAATAATAATATTATTGTCAAACGTTTATTTCGATGATGTAATATACATTATACAATTCGTTTGTGTTGATCAGATTATTCTCATACATAAATATTAAAATAAGTTTAAATAAACTAATGCAAAATATAAATTATACAAAAATTAAAGATAATTTAATATGTTGGTGGTAATTTAAATACTGTTTTTCCATTCCTTTCATCCACACATGGCACACGAAGTATATTGAAGTATATAGTTCCCATAAGATCTCCGGTAGAATGTTTGGCCTTTTTCAGACAGTTGTAAAATGTCTTATCACAAATGCAATGTGATCTGTAATATAAAATAAAATAATAATTCCATATAATACGTTTCTTATATAATAAATAATAATAACTTGTGTATTATTTTCAATTAATAATTTTATTTTTATAATCTTTACATATCCAGAGTGTAACAGGACTATTTAACAAATATATAGTAACATTTGTAATGGAAGTTTGTTAAATAGTCATGTTACACCTTATATAGATATTATTGATAAATGTGTAATCTTTCTGGTGTAATAACATCAGTATAGATGATACTATTGATATTAACACAGTACTAAGATTTTATAGCGTTATGTTGTAATAAATTATATTCAAGACTATAGTTAATAAAACAAATTGTTCAAAAATTTAGAAAAATCAAAAAATCGACTTTATAATATGATCATAAAATAAAATAAAATCAAAAAAATAACAAATTTTAAATATATTTATGTAGATTCTAATTTAAAGTGACTTATAATTATTGTTATTATCATTGATAATATTGTTGTGTATTCACGACATTTTAAGCTAAACATTTAAGCTACCAATTATATGTACGAAAAAAATGTTCCAAATACTGTAGTGTTACACTATATAGGTTAGAAACAAAATCATAACTATGAAAAAGATCCCCTTTTATTGCTATGCAGTATCGTTTTAATTTATTTTTTATTAAATTTGTGAAACTTTTAAGAAGAGCATATTAAATCAATAAATTTTGTTATTAGAGTGATATTAATAAAAAAAATATTAAACGGTATTCATGGTCAAAGTTTTTCTCTTTTTGTAGTGAAAATTTGCTGTTTTTAATTAGAACTATGTTTATAACCTGAGTGGTTCTTATTAACACAAAATATATCTTAATAAATAGTTAATAGATTCAAGTTTTCTCTTAAGAATGATCTATTATAATAAAATATAACAATTTTATTGATCCAAAAATAAAACGTTTTATAAACTATTTATAAAGTTATCTTAAACATTGTTATTGAGTGAAAATTTGGTTTCATAACAAAAATATGGATGCAATATTATATCCAAGCTTCTTTCACTCAGAAACAGGTTATTTCAACAATTTTTGATTGCACAACAAACAAGTATCAAGTAGTATTGATGTCCATGTACATGGATTACGACTAAATTTATATGAAAACGTAGACATGTTTTTATTTAAAAACGTCAGTTTAAATTGCCTACATAGAACTCCTAAAAATCATTATTTTTATTTGATCTACAATGTACAATGTACATAGCTCCATACATTTTTATCACGCATTAGGTATTTTTTGAATTAATTAAGGAATTGCTTAGATATTTATGGTTTAATAATAAAATATATATATTTACTATCTGAAACTTAATTAATTTAAGTTTATTTTTGTTATTACCTAAAACAAGCATAACTTACTATAAAATATAAAATACAATACAAAATACTTTCAATTTATACAATTGAAATTTTAAAATGAAAAAAAAAAATCTCTGTGTAATTTGAACAAGGTTAATAGTAAATTATTCTGTATTTAAATTATAACTATAATGCTTACTTTGTGTACATGGAATTATTAGTGACGTTATATCTGGTGGCATACGATCTGACTTTGGATGGGCACAAATCATGAGTTCTACAACACATATCCAATTTGACCTCTGGTCCCAAATCAAAAAATGTTGTAGCAAGATCTCCACTGCCACACCATTTTGTACCTATTTTATTAAAAAAAAAATAATGAATAAACAAATAAACATATAAGTAAACTTTATATAATTTTTTTTTTATTATAAATTTAAATTTAACTGATTAACAGTTAACAATTATATTCAGAAATAGTTTTTTTTTTTATAAATTATCGTTAATAAATGTATTATATAAATTTCTCTTTAAAATTAATTATTCGAACTAATACCTAATTGGTAATAACATTACAAATTTATATAAACAATTTAAATTAATCAATACAAACCACTATTATAATAATTATAACTATGTTCATAATTTATATGCACAATATTTTTTATTTTAGAGAATTTTATTATGGATTAATGAAAAGGTTAAAAATGGTAAGACACCATACTTATAAACGAAAAAATAATTTGCTTATTTTTAATAAAAAAAAAAAAAAGAACTCAATGTAGAAGTGTAAACAAAACATAAATTGTCCTCATGTGTATCTTACTGTCCAAGAACTAACGTGAGAGGTTTCCTGTAAATTTCATTATTTAGAAAATCAAACAAATTTTATCACCAATTAAATTACAATAAAACCAAATATGAAGCCATACTTTATTATTATACGAGAGCAATGAAAAATATCAAATAACACTTGATACAAACGAGATCGATTTCCCTATAAGTAATAACTAACGAATGGTAATGATTATAAACATTATTATTACCCATTATTGCACTGGCTTTCTAAAGACAATTTATTAAAAACATCACGACGATGGCTATTTGTCTGTACCCTTATTATGTTTATAGATCCCAGATTAAAATCTTGTAGGGACACAAAATATTTTCACTTCTAACTATTGGCTAATGAAATAAATGTTGATTTAAACTTGTACAACTTTAATTTGGGTTAATTAATATTCACTCGTTTGATATCTAACTAAAATTGTTTTAAAAGTAATATAACCAAGCAGGTACCAGAAATAAATTGTACATGATACGTTTACCCTTTTTATGCGTAAAAATATTAGTGAAATTATTTAAATTATTATATATTATATTTATGTACATTGCATCTGGAACGCGGTGTTAAAACATTTACAACTCTATCGGTTGATTCGGAAGAAAAAAACGGCTTGTCTCCGCGTAAATCGTGAATAATTGTTACGTTAGATGTGTTTGCTAATCATTGAAATAATAATAATAGTCGGTTAATTGTTTAGATAATGGTTCATAGTATTAAGTCTTTACTGATTAATTATGCCACGTAACATACACATTATAATACAGGTAATGATTGTTAAAATTATTCTATCATATCGTTATCGACTTAATTGTTCTAGATCTCGTAATCAATAGTTATAATACTATTATAACAAATACGAGAACAGAGCGGGAAAACCAATATGTACACACACGCGTACATGATATAATGCCATTACTTATTAATATAATATGGTAAATTAGTAACGATCGAGTGGTGTACGGATGGCGTGAAAGTGTAAAACGCTATTTTTCTGAGGGAGGGAGACAAACCCGTTTCAACACTTTAACTACTTATCTACGTGTAATAACAATTAGTACCATGGCCTGAAGGGGTATTTTAAATAAAAGCTCAAGAACAATAATTAAATTTTAATCTTCATTATTTTAGAGAAAAAAAACATTACTAATGTTTACGATTTAAAAATTGTTTTTCCGGTGAAAATTTTTTTGTATTACTGAATAAACCAAATCTGTTTTTACCACACAATTATTATTATATATATATATAATAGGCTATTATATGTCATATTATGTTACATAGAAAAACTTTTTTTTTAACACGTAAGAGTTTTGAACTGAAATTGTTGAAATTGTGCTGAGTATTCCTTCAAGAAATTTAATGGGAACATCATCACTGCTTATATTTAATAATGTATCTTCGGTTACATTTCTTAACTATTCTTTATACTGTGTTACTGAAAGGAAAACTCTGAAACGTATGTGACTTATTTATACTTTTCCATAAAACTATCTCTGTTTTAATTATATCTTTTTATTCCTTTATTATTTTGATTCTGAACAAGCACGTCCTGTGAAGGGGACTCCTCGTCATCATAACGTTGGATATGCATTTTTATAATAATTATTATTAACAGTATTGCCAGTGAAATTAAAATAATTCTATTCAATGACAAACGACGAACGGTATCATAGTGTACAGTTTTAGCCAGCAAAAAATAATTCCCATAACACAAATGTATTTTATTCAGTTTTCATTTTAGACGTAAATCGCTCACTGCATAAACAAAATGACTATTTTTTTTACAAATTCATTGAGACTTGAAAGTATATTGTGATGTTTACCTTATGGGAACACCACCGAATATATGTAGTAAACCTACATAATGATAAAAATGTATTTTAAATTGACCGATCATTTACAAAAGTGTATTTATTATTTATAATTATTGTATTCGTATCTAACCTACCAGTAAAAATAAACCTCAAATTATTTATATTATTTACTTTACATTATAGTTATATTATCCACATTTTATTTGTATCTTTTCATCACGAACTTTTATCATATATTACCAATATGCTATAACAAAATCTTGTATCATATTATTAAATATTTTTGTACAGTATTCGATTTCAAAATTCAAAACAGACCGTTTTAAGGATTTTGGTATAGGCAATTTTCTAAACACTTGCGATAGGTAACGTTTTTATGTTCGACGTGCGCTGCTGTAATAAATAGTAATCGTTACTATTTCATTATATTGTCTAAAAAAATAAAGGAGCAATTCTCACGCACACGTTTAAGACAACAACTCGGTGTCAATACGCGTTGACATGAATGTGTGAATGCAATAATTAATCATCTCATACGATTCATACTTACAATTTACGTAATTTTTGTCGTTGCAATACGATTGTGCTGGTTTACTTTTCAAAAAAACACAATACGATTGCGTTCGACCAATTAGCACGATCGCGCCCGTTTTACCTTTTTTACCTGCATAAAACGCAAAACGATTGCGCTCCATATATATATATAAATTATGTGTACGTTAAATATATATTATATATTTTAATAATTTTCCAATACACTGTACCTAACCGGATAATCGATATGATACTTTATTATTAATTTTTCTTATCTTTAGACTGTAGACATCGGTATGTGTCAATGATAGTATGATAGCCGATACTTCAAACTATTAACTTAAACTTAAACTTAACCAAGTCCAAGGAAAATCAAGTCGGACAGTATTTAAAATAGTGTAATGGAAAAATTGTTAGAATATATGTAAATGTTATAGTACATAATATAAGAGAGTGGAGACACATTATATACTGGAGCGTAACCGTGTTGCGTTGTTTGAATAGAAAAAGCTAAACCGGCCGCAATCGTATGCAACGACAAGAATTACGTAGGTTGTAAGTATAAATCGTATTATTAATAAGCACACATTCACACATTCATGTCAACGCGTATTCGATACCGAGTTCTAGTTTTGCAATCAAGCATACTACAATTGATAAAATATTGGAATATTTTAAATTTTGATCAAAATAACTGATCGTTCGCAGTCAAACAAGATATTTATGTTATTCACTATTTATTACGATGGTTATTATTATAAATATAATACAAGGGTATTATGTATACATTACACTATTGAACTCAAAATTAAATACATTTCATAAACTACATTTAATATAATAGTTAGCGCTATCTAGTGGTTATAGCCAACGTAAAAGATTCAACAGGAAATTCGAAGATTCGTATTTCGTTCGTAAATCATAAACAACGTACCTGGTAGTATTCCCGAGTACAGCGAACTGGAGGTAGTCGTCGGAACGCCGTTTGAGTTCATTTCGTCACCACTGGTAACACCGCGTGCGTGCAACTTCACCTCTTCAGGATTAACTTGGTGTGGATCCAACAGATCGCATTGGCCAATTAGTTTCATCATTTGGTCTAGAGTGATTCGCAATGGTTTATTGATTCTTGTTAGATTTTTCAACATTTCTTTGCCTTCTTCGTCATTACTGAAAATATTAATTATTTTTTTGCATTATTAAAGATTATTACGTATGCAATAATATAATAATAATATTATCTAAAGACAGAAAAATTACAATATTTTCGATAAACGTGTTTTACTATTATTACGTTATTTTTCTATAGCTGATACTCGACGATAGACGATAATAATAAAAATATATCATTCTGTACCATAATATTAAGAAGGCACCACACACACTAGCCTGTCGGGGATTTGATATAGGCAAACTTAATAAAACTTTGAGAATATTTAAAAGTTAAAATTGAAGGCATTAAATTCTTAAATACACCGAATGAAATACTAATTTAAAATAACTCACAAGTGGTCCAATGCCAGTATCATTGTAGTAGCATAATTATTATGAAATTATAGAAAACGGTTTCGCGTGAAAAAAAACTACTTGGTCAGTGGTCTACGACAATCATAGAAACCAAATTAATTATTATTATGTTTGAAAATATCATGAATAGAAAATTAATTAATTCGTTCATTCGTTTTAAAATTTGTTATTCAGGTTTAACTTAAATTAAAAAATAAAAATAAAACAATAATTTGTGGGAATGCGCTTACTTCCTCTTATAGGATTTCGTTGAAATTTAATTCATCCATAGGTATACTGTACACGCATCGGATATAATTACGCATGCCTACCTACCTATTATTCCAAAGTGATTAGGTACCTATGTCCTATACGTCTATGTAACCTTGATAAGCCTTCATGGCCTATTGTCATTCCGATTGTGTTTGTGTATAATACACGGGTAGGTACTAATAAGCAAATAAATGGTTTTCGATTTTTTTTCTTTTTAATTTTTGGTCTAACAAACTGTTAATAATAGTTTCGGCACACGAATTATTGCAATTCTTTCTCACGAAAGTTATCAAAGGATATGCTTGTCACATCGCAAGGACGATAATATTATATAATATAATGCACATAATAAGTACGCTGTAATAGTATTATTTTCTTTCGGCGACGCGCAGGAGGCCATTTTTAATATTCCAGAGAAAAAAAAACGTTTCTACATGAATACTCTTAACTTTGAAGAAGCCCAGTGTATTTACTATTTTATAATTATATATATTGCTTACATCACTTAAACGTAGTTGCCTTTGATTGCTCTGCTTTCTATTATAGTGTTTTTAATTCTACCAAAAATAATGAAAAGGTATTGTTATATTATACATATTTAACTATAGAACTAAATATTAATTAAAAATATTGCTAAAAATCCTGAACATTTTTTTTTTAAATAAATTATATTATCATTATATTTTACAAATAAATTAATAAAATAAATGACTACTGTTTTAAATGGAAATATAAGAATTTAAAATAAATTGTTTAGTAAACTTACTAATAATTGTACTTAGGTACGAAATTTTAAACAATTTGTATAACATATTTTTAGAAAACAATATATTTTTTAATTGGTTAATATTTTAAATAAATAAAATTAGTTTTATCAAAAATATTTATAGTTCCAATACCTATCATTAATACTATTTAATAAATAATAATTTATATTATATTATAGAAAACAATTATTATTATTATTTTTTTTATTATTATTACACTGATCACTGGAGCGACAATATAATAATATCATAAACATATATATATTTTATACACATATTTGTAAAAAAGTAAAACTATTTAAATGTAATTATTAGTTAGTAGCATTCATTTTTAAAATACTTTTGAATCAGATTTTACCGTATTTATTATTCTATTAAATAATAACATTACAATTTCTAAATAAAATCGATTGATATGCAAATTGCATCTGGCCATTATTATAATTAAATTAAATTGTAGTCGTAACAAAACACAACTAAAAAAATGTATTATGTATATTATATTATATTTTAATAATATCGCACTCGTAATATACATCTTAATTGAAGCACTTTAATAAACTTCTATGTTTCCCTGATAATAGGTTTTCGGAGTAAAATCTGCTCTCAATAAATTGCGAAAATATTATAATGCCTGACCAAGTCTCATTAGTCCCACAAAAAATTCAAAATTTCAAAACGAAAGTTAAATACTAATAGTTATGTTTGAAGTCTGTATAGCAATTTGTATTTAAATTTATTCATATTTATGGTGTAAACATCTTAGTAGTTCCTAGTTTAAGATAACAGTCAATTTCGATATAAGTAAATATATTAATATATTACTAATAAAATGTTATTAATTTTTTTAACTCGACTCTCAAATGCCGAATCATTCATACGCATGCGCCATGGCGCCACGCGCGATTTTTGTGTAGTCGACAATACTGATAAATGATAATACAGTTGACAATTAGAAATAAAATATAATTTTATGATCTATGATCACACATCGTGCCGCTGGTTTTCGAATTGGTGATAGATAAACTCAAATGCACTGCATACTATTTTAAATGATAATATATTATAAGAAATAGTATGGACGATAACCGGTTGTTGCAGTTTCGGTCTACTCTATTTCAGACTTTCGTAGATCTGATTCTTATTTCACGCGTCATGTTATTATAATATTATTATTATGCTATTAATGTGTTTACGTAACGTCACGTTAACACCATCATCTCGTTAAACTTTGAATTCGAACGACCGTGAGACGATTGCATAGGTCGGTACATAACTATATGACGCGAGGTGATACGCAATTGGTGAATATTTGGTCGAATGTATCTATGTATAGGTGGAGGGGCTTGATGATTTTATCCATTTTCTAGCAGACACCAACCTTCAATTTATCGTCTAATTTTCGCTCCCTTAAATGTATATGAACATATAATTAATGTAAATAAACAAATAATTAATATTATATTATATAGTATTTTTAATTTAATGTGATGAATGTATTAACATTAAAAGTGCTGTAAGCGGACCAAACCTTAAGCATTTCCCCTCAATACTCACCTGTAGATGTAACTGAAACATGTTATTATTAAGTAATAGGTATTAATAACATAAACTCTATGTGAATTGCGACGTGAACGATGTGCGTAGATAAATTATTTGATTATTATTTAAATATTATTCGTCTGCTATATTATATTCCTCTACGAATTACAAATTTGTATTACCTTGTTTGATGATTGGTCGGTTACGTATTATTAGATTTACGTGTGAGTGAAAACATTTTCACAAAAACGATATTATTGTGTACATAATAATACACAATGCAGTTCAGTCTGTAATTTGATACTCGGAAGGGAGTGGAAGTCGTTTTATTACCAAACCATAAAATAATACGAAATCAATAATCATTATTAAAATAATATTATACTTGTTGCGGGGTTAAAAGTGTCTAAATCAATAAAATAAATTCACAAATATTTTCTGAAATGTAAAAATTTTATGCTGTGTATATACGATTTGAAGATAAAATAAAATATTCTGCGATTGTTGTCAAAACGCGATATGTACCTACAACATATTAGGCCTACCTAATTGTGTGCATTTATATAAAAATCGGTCGGTCTGGATGAGTGGCATAAACACGAATTTTCGGAGTATAATAGCTATCGGTGATTAACGTTATTCTTCACGCTTTTTGTATAGGTTCGCTCGTTGAGGTACCTACGCGTAACTTTATTGTGTATTATTATATTATTTATTGCCATCTGACCATCGTCACCACTTCCTGGTGGCGCGCACAATAATAATATTATGTGTACAATGAGCGTGTTTTAATTTCGCGAACGTGAACAGAGGTCAACACAATATTATTGTCCGTCGAGCGACGTGCCAACAAACAAAACCAAAAACGTACGTTATTATATTATTAATATGTTGTGCGTACAGCGAATTCAATACACCAAAACTTATGTGCGTGCAATATTTTAATATAATGCATAACAATATAATACAGTAAATCGCGTTTCGCCGAAAAACCCGTGTTGACTGCCCTATTGCATAACACCAAGAAAATAATAATAAATATAAATCAACAACTTCCATATGGAGAGAAACGCTTCATATAATATTCTTCGATGGAACTCGAATGTTTAGGCCTTGGCCATTTTATGATAATATATTGTAATTAGTAGACAGGCATTATAGAATATAAATGTATAATTTATTTATTCCAATTCGTTGGCGTTTGAATAAATTGGATTATAGTCAGGATTTTGTTTACATTTCGTAAAATAGTAATTACAGAGATTATACCCCTAGATTATACCTATATTATACTATGTATATTGTTTTCTATAATAATAGAGATTGTATTTAAACAGAGACAAAAACATTTACGTAACCACAACTTCTCCACTGTCTAACGACGTTTTAAAATATCCAAGGCGAATCAATTTTTTTTCCATATCCTATCTTAGAAAGAGGAAAAATATTGAAATGGTGAAACAATTTTTTTTTTACATTTTCAAGGCGCTGTCCTGAAAGGATTAAATTAATATCCAAAAAAATGAATATCCACGGAAAAAAATATTAAAAATTAATATTTGTAATGAATATTTTTTCCATAAGATATTTTGAATAATAAATAATGATTCGCAATGCATTTAAAAAAAAAAAAATGTATATAGACATTAGACATATTTAATGAATTATATATATTTTTTTATATATTATTTTTTGAATAATTTAATAAACTTATATTTAAGTTAAGCTACTTAACTGAGCTAATAAGTACACAGTACTCTTGTCCCAAAGTTATTGTTACGATTTATGTGATATTTTTCTTTTAAATATTATTTTCATGGGTTTTTTCATGTATATTATTTCTGCAGGGTATAATTATCGAGAATATTTCTTTTACAAGGTAATTTTTCCGTGAATATTTTCTTTCCAGATATTTTTACCGGTTACTGTAGGCAGGTTACTGTAGGTACCTTATAATTGCTCTCAAAATCGTTTATTATTTTATCACTGCCAAAGCTATAATTACTTTAGTCTAATATAAAATGTACGTTAAAGATTTCATGTAATAATTTTGTTGATGATGAATTGTTGATAAGTTCTTTATGTTTATTAATACATTTTGCTTTCTAGAATTTAATACATAAATAAAGAGTTCCAATATAACGTCATGCTTAAAATTAATGGCAATATTCGTTGAACCTGAACATTCATTTTTTTTAATTTGGAGAGAGGCTTGTTTGAGAGGCCTATGCATCTGTAAGTCACCTACTGATCACCACATGTGGTTTGAAACTGTTGTAATGCTCCTCGGAGCGTCTTATACGAGCTGCATCAGCAGTATTAGGTGCGTGATTGTAATAATTATTTACGTATTTTTTAATTTTAATTGTTGTTAAAAAGTGGCGTTGAATGATATTATAGTTATACTAAATAATGACATAGTTTTTCTTATAATATAATACAATAGTTTTCCGAACGGTTGTTCGTTTTCTATGCCACGGAAATTTGGTTTCTTGGCGCCTACCGTTAATTATACACATTTCCTGAGGCGTAAAAATCGCTTAGAAACGCATGGAAACCGCGGAAACCAGGTGATTTAGGCATTTAGGTGACAATAGAAGAACTGTGCACTATAAATGTCTGTTGTTCATCTGTACATACGAATCTCCTCATCGTTTCTGCTCTATATTCGTCGTTATATATGTATATATCACTATATGCGATACATACATTATTGCAATTAACAAAGTGATTATTTTAAGAGCAAATATCATTATAATTATCTCGAAATGTATTTTTTTTAAATATGGTTTTTGCATAATTATATAACTTCTTACAATTAATGAAAAATAACAATTTTTTATCATTTTCTTATTTTTTTAGTATGTACCATTTTTAAGGAGCATGTATTATTTTAAATTTTTAATCTTGAAGTAGAATAATTTAAAAAAATGATGGTTTAATGAAAGTCAAACTTTAAACGAGCAGTTAATTAGCTATAAGTACTTAAAGTTTAATTACGTGGTAGATAGGTATATCGCAAATTGGTATAATAGTACCCAGTAGTATTATTATTTTCCAATACTCAGCTTATCTAATCGTTAAATACTTATTACTTGTACTAGTTAAGTTATTACTCATTTGAAATTTGATGTATTTAATAATATGTATATTGAAATTCACAGAAACAATTTTCTGCTTATAGAAATATAAAATTAAAAATTTAGTTATTCAACTATAAAAAAAAAAATATTATATAATTGATATTAATAACATAAAATTATATATAATTTAATATTAATATCAGTTATGAAAAGTGATAGAGATATATTATAAAGTGAGTATAAATCAAACATAAATACTTTTGATAACACTTTAAGCACGTGTGAGTTTAACTGTTATGTAAGAAATTGATTATATAAAGATAGATAAATTTATTATGATATCATATTATATAATTTGATAAAAAAAAAAACAAAAGTAAGTTTATATTTTTTCTATTTACCATATTTATTATTTACACTTATATGTGATAAAATAATTTAATCGCGGTTTAAAATTTAATTGTTTTAAAAGAAAATGTTTAGTAACATAGGATTTTTCTAAGTTAAAAATAATGAAATTAAAACGTAATCTTACAAATGTATACAATTAAGGAATCTTATAATATGAAGCAATCAGCTAAGTCATGTATTTCCCGGCAACAGTAATAATAAGCAATGTTTAAATATCATTTTTGTACAATTTACTAAACTCCATACAAATAAAATATTTCACTTCACATATTAAATGATCAATACATCATAATGATAATTGTATTATATATAATTATATACATAGAGGTAAATAAATATAGGTTCCGACTATTATTTTCTCCATTCCCGAAAGTATAGAAAATTTTTTTTTTTCAAATAGTTCAAATAGGTCAAAACATTGCATATAAAAGGTCTTTAAAAGGTGTCATCGTAATATTATAGAATCTATTATATAGAGATAAAATGTATATTATATTATAAGACTTAAGAAACATACTACTAAATTTAATTATTTGTCCCGTAGTCTTGAAAATATTCAAATCAACAGTTCTTCTCCCTACCGAAAAAAAAAGAAAGTATATCCTATACTTGTTGGCCCCCGAAATCGGTATAAAAATAAGTCTTGTTATTATATTATGTATTTATCACAATTTTACTCACTATATTTCGACGAGCTCGCAGTTGAGGAGAGCTTTACCTTCGCCAATTTCAACAATGGCTATGGTCTGGTCATGGTAGTAAATCATGCGCAGAGACGTTGGATTCAGCTTGTATCCCGTGTACATTTTAGTCGGGCTGTTCGCAGCGGAGGCTCTGCAGACGACGCCGACCAGCAGGGCGCAAACCACCCACAAGTACGACGAAGACATTTCAGTGAATTATTTATTTTTTGATTTATGTATTTATAACACTTGGGTTACGTGACATTTGGTTGGCGATTGGTGAGGATATGAACGTAATATTTTGTGTATTGTTGGTGTAGCTGAAAATAAATATAAAAACATTTTAATACAAAGTCGTATAATGACAGAAGTGCAGATAAAATACAGTGGTATCTGGAATATAAAATTATATTTTTGTATGGAATTTCAGTGTAAAATTTTCAAAACTTCTATTAATAAATATACAGAATAATTTACTAAGCAATGTCACACCTATTTTTTCTTAAATAATAAATGGATCGATTTTTGATTTTGTCAAATTTTTCTAAGTACTATTTAAGGACCATATTTAAAATACATAGGTACTTCAATTTCGTATGCTTGAGTGCCGCATTGTTTTGTTATAACACTATTGATTCAAAACTCTTATTTTTTTAACTAAAACGATGTCCATGTACCTTATTCGACATATTTTATTGTATCTGAATGTAACGCTTGATAGATTTTATATAGTATTAGCTATATGTGGAGAACGAAATTATTATCATGTTATATTCAACATGTTAGACAGAAATATAGCATTATAAATTAAACGCGTGTATGTGTACAATCATCACGGTTATTCGTTTCGTTTGTGATATGAGCGTGTAATACATGTATGACATCGCGATGGTAATTTAAACGTTACGATTTTCGTTCCACGAGAGAGATCGGTTAAAAAACGATTAGGACGATGTATCATACCATTCATACCTACTGGATCTACCGCAGATCGTTTTCGTTCGTTTGGATTATCGTATTAAAGGCTTGACGACGGCAGCGACGACATTTTCTAGTCGGTTAAAATTTAACACGCTCTATGCGTATACTACAACTATACAATATAGCGAACGAATTGGATAAACAGACGAGCGTAAAATATAAACTGTACATTATAAATAATAATATCATTACGATATAATATTATTAATGTACTGAAATAATAGCACACATTTCATAATTTAAGCGAGACAAAATGTGTATAACCAATTTATCTAATTAAGATACATATATAACCCATTTAATGCATAAAGTCAGAAACTAATATTCGAATTTGGATATATATATATATTGGTTCTAGAACTGTGATAAATTTAAAAAAAAACAACTGCTTATTATCAATATACGATAAAAACGGGCATTTCTCATTTGAAAATAAAATATAAATTTTGTATTGCATTTGTAAAATGTCACAAATAACTTAAATATTTTAAAATATTGTCTTCAAGTTTAATTTTAGCTTTAAAAATCAAGTTTCAATAAATGGTAAGAACACTTAGAGAATCACTCAGTGTCTGTCTTATATTATACATTAATATATTATACTATTCCGTTACTAATAATACTACTTATCTACTGTTTTATCTATTACTACTACTACTCGAATACTTCCACTACTTTATAATGTATATACACTTGTAAATTATAATATGGTAATATTTCGGTTGATCTTTGACCTTGAACGTAACACATATTATGGTGAGAGGAGTATTATACTTAGTAAGCGGCGGCATATAACGGTACCCAAAAATAAATAATAATATTATTCGACGTTAACAATCACACTGAAGCACGATGTTAAGATGATATCACTATAAACATCTTACGCTCTCCGTTGTTACAATACGAGGCGGTGAACGTACAGAATTTTGTAAACTGACCAATATAAATTTAGATATTATATAATTTATACAATTAAATACATACGATTTAGTCGTTGTCAGTCGGTGAAATATTAGAGCTTTTAAATATTTAATTATTATCTAACTACTAATTTCAAAGGTTTTCAAAAAAAATACAACACGGACAACGCTATTTGTTGATCGTTAATAGGGAACAGATTTTAATGCTCTAAAAATCAAGAAAAATGCCTTAAAAATATGATTTAATGCACTTATAACAGAATTTTTTTTTAAAATCCAGTAAAAAAATGCTCTTAAAATTATTTTTAACATTGAAAAATTATGTTTAATTAAATAAAATTTTATTTTTATGTATTATAATTATTGGTTTATCATTTTTTTCAACTTCTAATTCTCCTATCTTCTTTTTACTCTGAAAATTATTTCCAAAAAATGAATATACACTAGTACATTCGTTATACCTACTTTTTACCTTATGTTTCATAATAGCACTGTATAATTAAGTTCTGCATAATTTTTATCAATTATCATCAATTCCTATATAAAAATGAATTGAATACATAAATATACACTAAAAATTTCAAAAAAATGTTCGAAAAGTCTTAAAATTGCAAAAAAATGCAAAATAAAAGTTACATTTTTTCATTCATTGATGTATGAAATGAACTTTGTGCTTGGAAAACAATGTTTTAAACATTCGGATAAAAATGCATGATCATTAAAATTATTAATTTTAATGTCTACGAAAAAAATATTCTGCAATATTATATGATTATACGTTACGTGACTGCATGTTTTAATTCGCGAGTTTTTGACTACCGTCCGGAAAACCATGAACAATTTATTGTCCGAAATACGTACAGAACATAGAAACATAGTGTGAACATTTCAATTGTTACACTGTTACATATTATTATGACGTGCGTTGAGCACATGCACTGACAACTTTCGAAACGTTCGAAATGAAACCGGTACGGTTTTTAAAAGCGCCGACGGTGATTATGATGTATAGAATCTATACGTATCGCGTCCGAAATTGTTTTAAATACAATATATTGACTTAGTTGGGCGGTTAAATTGTCGTCGTATTGAAAGCGTACCTACCTATACCAAGAGGACATTGACGTAGTCGTGCGATACTAATATTATTGTTTAACTCACTTATATATTATATTATATGAAAACCAAAAAAAGTTTGAATACAGAAGTCTAAGTACCTCTAGTTTTTTTTTTTTTTTTAACTATTAGACAATTATTCACAATACAATAATGTTATGTATGTTAATAATAATGATATTATTATTATATTTATTACCTACTTTCGTGCTATTATTATATTTATAATGTACGTACATTATCTTATTAGTACAAGAACAACGAAAATTGTGTTTTGCTTTCTTTTGATAATATTTAAAAGAACACCGTATTCCATCTATGCATATATTTAAGCGTCGTTTATGCAAATTGAGAAAAACGTTTAACCTCAATAAAAATAATAAAAGCGTACGTTACTCGATTAAAAAAATATCATTAATAATCATAAAATAGTTGTGCACACAGAAAGCAGCTCACGCTTTGTAACATCTGAGTCAAGGAAATGTTTGTCTTCAATTTAGTTGTATTAAATAAATACCTGTCCAGTGTCCACCAATTCTACATTTGAAAAATGCAGTATGCATACACATAATAATAGCATAAATTGACGATAACGACTAATAAAAAAAAATATATATATATATAAGTGTGTCGTAAATTCATGAATAATTGCGTTTCATGGACGATTTTTATCAAGTTGATTATTTCGTAAAGCAAAAATAACATGATCTTGGTTCGACATAGTGCTATATGTGTGGAAAACAAAACGTATTGTGAAACTTTTAACGCAAACAATGCGGTTTTTTCACACAGTTTTTTTTTATATAAAATTTAAAAAAAAATACTTTCTATTAATAGTATACTGTATATTATGTTGTGTCTGCATGTATTTTAAAAATATGGAATTTTTAAGTGTATGTTATAATAATGTTATTATAATAATGAATTAATGTAGTAAAACTATTATAATAAAAGAACGCAAAACAAAAATTATATGTTGTTAGAAATCTTTAGAAAATTTGAATTGTTTTTTTTTTTTTTTTCTGAACGAAACGAATAGAATATTGATTTTACAATGATGTGTAATTTTATTTTAATATTGATTCTCGTAAATAATTTTATGTCGCAGTCTAAATAGAAGGTTTCTTAAAATAAATTTAATTAGAACCCGAGTGCAGGTGATTATCAAGAGAATGTATAGAAGTGAATTTTCTGTATCTATAAACTATTATGAAACTATTATAAACTATTATTTTCGTAAGAAAAAAATCTAAATTTTTTAATGTACGTATATTAATAAAAAAAAATGATATTTTTTTAATAATTACACCATTATAAATATATATGTCAGCCTATGCACTTTAACTAGAAAATTTAACCCAAGTCTATATTCTTTAATTGAATTATTAATTTCTAAACCACTAAGTTATATTGTATAAATGTATATAAATGTACTGACAAGTATTTGAAACATAATAAGTACCATGCCATGATATTATGTATTTTTTCAATATCACGTATCTATTTTGTTTTTTAATAATGTTATTAGTTTATTACGCTCGCTTTTCTGAATTAAACATAAAAATGTACGAAAATTTAAACGGTTGATAACATTTACAACATTTCATTATAAATAATAATAACATATTATTAATTATGAGTTATAATTTATGACAAATAATAATTATGCTTGTACATAATAAGCTATTTTAATGTTCAACGGAAATAAGTAAGCATTATATATTACTACTAGCTTCTGGTAGGTCTCGGTGTAAGTAAGTTGGGTTAGTTCTTAGTTGGGTAACTATAGACATCTAATTTAGTTAGTCAGGTTGAAATGTATTCTTCTAGGAAGAATAATTTATGAGGAACCTTCTAATAAATTAACAAGCTTTATTTCTAAAAAATAAAATAAATTATACACAGATAATTTAAAAACATTTTTAAAAAGTTATACATTTTATAAATATCAAAATAGTGTAAATACTAATGCACATAGATATATTAAGTGAAAATGCAAGTTATTGTGGTTATTATTTTTAAATTACAACAAAACAACACAATCGACGTTGTTAAAAACTAGTTTCTCGCAAAAATCCCATATTTTCTAATTATTTTGAAAAGAACTACCCTCGAAGTTAGTGATAAATAAATATATGATATTCATAAAAAATATTATAAGCCAATCATGGTCAGGAAAAAAATTATTTTTAAAAAAGTCGTTAGGGCCACTTTTTTCTTAAAATTTGAAATAAATTATGAATCTCAGTTGGATAATTACTGAATCTCGGTATTATACACAATGTATGTACAATTTTAATCATTAAAAACAAATAAAACTGCAGAGATATGTATTAGTAATAAATGTACGTTAATGTTGCATATTCAACGTAGTTTAAAAAAAAAAAAAACATAATAGCTGTGTATATAAGTATTAAATATGACTGGGTAATGAAGATTATACAAATTTATTAGCATTCATAATTATATAATATATTATTGTGTTATTACATATATTAAATATACTATAATGATAGCATTATTTTACCTACAGTATTTCATAAATATTTGTTTTGTTTTAATATTCACTATAATTAATGGATTGAACGTACAAAACAAACCTTGGCTGTGTGCTTAATTAACCTAAGCTTATCTACATCAAATAATATCAATTTAACCCGTCGTACGGTGCACGGGATAAATAATTGCCCCAGACATTTTAAAAATATTTAAAAAAATATATAATACAGTATGTGGATATTTGATCACCTCAATAGCCTCAAATATTGTATCTAAAAATACAATTATTTGAAATATTCTTTAAAAAAAAATGTTTTTATAATCACTCTGTATAATGTAAACTCTCTTTGTTTACCGCCAACATTCTTTTATACTACTGAGAAATGTAAAATAAAATGTTTTCATAACAACAAGTTACTATTACCGAAAACAGTTATATACTAACCATAAAACTATAACTAGCTATCTTTGAGGGGTAAATTTTTACCCTGTGCGCGTAAATGAGATATCTAAATCCATGTGCCGTACGACGGATTAATAATTGTGTATGTAATCAATGAATTTTTTATAGGTAATATTATTGTTATTACTATTAAGTTATTACCATTAATCATCATAACTGGAATTATCTGAATTTACATGGTCACATCACTTATAACGTAGTAGTATTGATTATAAGGAATTGAAATATGAGGGTCTCAAATCAAACTGATTTGACATACAAAATTGTATTTTGATTATGGATTCATATTTGAAGGATTAGTCATATTTTTTTATAAGTGCATGTAATTTTCGTATTTTACACACTCTTAATAACAGGCGAATATTTTCCTATATCCAAGAGAAGATAGTATACAGAAAATATTATAATTATTTGAGTTTGAACATGAATCGATAATCAAACAAACTATAAAATGTATATGTTTGCCATGCAAAAATGTAAACTGCAATGAAACTAGTAACTACTGAATGATGTATATAATTTTAGAATTTTATATTATGATAATATTATCGTAGAATAAAATAATTAATAATTATTTATAGAAAAAATAACTAAAAATCAACTAAAAGTAAATAAAATTAGCCAGTGCTATATTTTTATTATTTGGTGAAATTTCAATAAAATTTCAAATAAAATTAATGTAATGCAGGAGAACATTAGAATTAAAAAAATACATAATGTATATAATGCTTATATTATATTAAGTGTATGAAAATAAAAAATAAAATATCTAAAATTTTTGTATTAAAAGAATATTATATTACAGTTAAGATTATTTTTAGATAATTTTATTATTATTATATTATTATTCATTAGTAGAAAAACGTACTTATTTTATCTTTTATAATTATTGTTTATTAAATAATAATATTTTAATATTTAGCTTTGTTTAAGTATTTTGTTGTTCTTAACAAATATTAAATGAATTCAAGGTTAATAGTAGTATTCATAACGATCCAAAAATACACAATATTTATTACCAAAATAAAAGACAATTTGAAAAATACCAGTTTAACATTTTATTATTTCAATGTTTATAGCAAAAATGTGTTTTATATTAATCTTAAAATAATAATTTTGAATCCCTTTTTTAATATTCAAACTTTTCTGTCATTCAAATCCGTGTCATTTTTAATACGATTAACCGATTATGACATTTGTATTAATCGTATTACCTTTAAACCACAATATCACTCAATGAATAATAGCCTAAAAAGTATAATATATTTAGAAATTGTTTTGAAAAAGTATGCATTGTACCTACATATTTATTTTTGAAAGTCTAGAAATTATAATGACTAACGGATTTAAATGATACAATAATATTCAAAGCTATTTTTTCATTATTGTGAACATATTAGTTAAAGAGTACATTTTTTCTATGTTACAATTAAACAAAAACGCCAAAGTCGTCACTTGATACGAACACAAGTTGCATTAAAAGTAGCCATAAATTTTGTTTTTTAATGCTTAACTTTTGATACATTATTAATAATTACTTTTATTGGTATAACATAATTTATAGGTAGCTATAATATATTTATTTAAATTTAATCAATGCTACTAGATTATGTAGCTTGTATAGCCTATATAGGTACTTGGTCGTCATAATATAGGCGCGTATTAATATTTGAGTTTAGACGGCTTACAATTATATCAGTCTGTCCTGTATATTATTATATATTTATATGCATGTCGCGTCGACTTTGTTCTCGTTCGATTCGGTTGTCGAGATTATATTATTAGTTATTACGCTATATACGTAGGTAGGTACGTACAACAACGCGTTTGTTAGCCGGATGTGCGTTGTCAATGAATTACTTTCTCGAAATCGATTTGTCGATAAAACGGCCAAAATCATTTCTATTCGCAGTCGACTAAATCGTTTGATTTGATAGCGGGAGTGTTTTAAAATTAATTTCTATAGTGTTGAGCGGCGAGCCATGGTCAGGCATTTTTGACCTACACAATAGTGGGAAATTGGTCAGAATACGTTGATTTAATATTATAATACCACCACTGTAAATTGTAATGTTATGTTATAGTAGTCCGAATCGTCTGCATTAAAACAGCACGTACTTGGCGAGTAGACTTCAGTGGATAGTTCATCTATCTTTATTGGATATAGTAAATAATCAAACTGAAAAAAAAATAAACAAACGAGACGTGACTGTTGCCGACGAAGCGCGTCTCGACGTTGAAATCAGTGTACTGTAATCGATTTTTCCCCATTTAGATCGAGAACTCGTCCACGTCATGGTAGGTAGGTATATCTATAAAACTTTAATAATATCTGGTACAGAGCTATCCGAATTCTAGATGATAATTTACTAGACAGATGAGATTACTTACAATCTTCATATAATAATTCTTCTTTACTCCCGCACCCTAAAACCTCAAAACTTGTCTAACTATTTTAATACTATAATAGTGTAGTATAAATCAACGATTACACTTTTGAAATAGTTACATTGTTGTCTACATATATCTCAAACATAAAAATAAATATTTTACTTTATATTTTTATTAAAAATTAAATTTAAAATAGTTGTCAACTAAAAACTAGAGCAATGAATAATATGGCGTAATAATTATCTACTATCATATAAAAAAAAAATAAAACCATTAATAAGAAAATAAGTTACTTATCGAGGAAAAAAATGATCGACTGAGGTTTTTTCCATCTTTAACAAAAAATACATGCAGGATAATCTAGCACGTATTTGTAGTATCAAAATGTGCTATTGAAAATAAAACGTAGTAAGACAATAAATTCAATGTTATTTCGGAAAAAAAAACTATTCTCAACACTGTAGAGACACGCGTGGTACGATATATATACATACTAGGTATATACTTATTATTTGAGAGTCGTTCGTCATCGCGTCGGAACGTCAACAATTCGCGAGAACGCAACGGAAAAAGAATAACAAACAAACAAGCACTGATAAGAATACTTTAAAAATACAGCAACAACATAAAAAAAAATACTACGTTTATTACATATATCTCATGATATTGTGTACTCACCGGCGACGACAATAACGAGTGTGCGATATCCTTACACGTTCGTCAATTGCATTCGTCGAAAACGTTCGAATGCAAAATCGGAAAACGAGACCGGCGAGATGTAAAAACTTTACCGGTAAATAAAATCGCACGCGACGGTGACTTTAACGTCGGCGGAGACTAGGGAAACGACAATATAATAATAATAATAATAATAATAGTAATAGTGAGAGATGCGATCGGCACGACACACAACACACGACTGTACGCGTCGACGTCCGTGCGCACACGACGTCGATGATTATTACCTAGGATGCGATGCGTGGTTTGGCGGGCGCGATCGGTTTCCCGTCCTGATGGTACGGCCGTTTTTATACTCAGATCACGTATTTGCAAGCAAATTTAGATTTTTGGGTTTTTTAAATATGTACAAATATGTACATTCGAAGAACATAATATATCAATTATTTTGACTATTAGATTGTTTTTCCGTTACAGGGAGTCAAAAGATTGTCTCGTAACGATCAAAAATATATTTTAAAAACAAATTTAAAAGAGGTATTTTTTTTTCTAAAAATCTTTGGCTACATTGAAATTTAAATAATCAAAAAAAAAACGGTTTACTACTGGTTCTAAATGCATGTTATTAGATAATTTTTGATAATTGATGGACATTTGAATAGAATAATAAACGAACAGATATTATATATGTATGTGTAATATACTCATGGATACACATAAAAATATATTATAATTGTTAGTCGTTAGTTGACTATTAATCTATCCAAAAACTACTTGTGTGAATTTTCGCTCCGAGTATATCGACATTTTCAAAAATATAACCGGAATTAGAATTTGCGCACAAAAGCGAAATTATCGCATTCGATCGTAACCAACCTACTTGAAAAATCCAAAAAATAATATTTCGAATAAATACACGAGATCAGTGGTATTCAACCAATGGGTCGCGATCCATTTTTGGGTCGTGTAAGCTTTAAAATTAGGTAGTGATAAGTCTTCTTTTTAAAATAAAAATTAAATTTATAAAATTATATAAGGTAAAAATAATTTTTTAATTATTAAACTTAGAAAACTAATAAATGAAAATACCTACTAAAATGTAATTGCATTAAGCAATTGTAGCTTTTTTACAAAGCTTACGTGGGTCGTGAAAAATGTAAGCCTAAAAATGTGGGTCACGAGTCCAAAAAGGTTGAAGACCACTGCACTAGAACACGGGTTGAGCGCTAGACCTTTGCTGTGTATCACAGCTGCCGGATTCGATATATAATAACTTTGTTTTTATTGTTGCAATCGTTGTGTCTCGTCTGTTATTATATCTAGGCCAACAGATGAAAGTGCGTTCGTTTTGTACGATCGTCGCCGTCGTTATTTTCTTGTTGCGACGGGTTTGGCGGCTCTCTCGCGGTTGTGGCTCAGACCGCGCGACCTCCTCGCCCGTCGTCGACAGATAATATTATACACGATGCAGTTCGGAGCAACCGAAACCGCAAAACGACGACGAGACGGCCGTTTACGCATCATCGCGATTTATTTTAAAGTTTTTCTTTCGGTTTTTGATCTTTCCCAGATCACGTTACAATACACCTGCCTGTAAATTTCTTTGTTTGATCGTTACGGGTTTCTGTTTTTCCCTGTTCTCGTTTTCGCGTTGGTATTAGTTCTGGATCGGCTGACCAAACGGGTTTTTCTATAAAATTTGTGCTCGTATGTCTTGTTAAATCTAAGTATCACAGCTTCCAATACCATAATGACGGAGAAACTAGGTACTGCATAATACAACATAACTCATAGAATATTATTATATATAAATAACAACTGCGAATTGTTAATCCGATTATATTTTTCAACACGTTTTCGGCGGTCGGTGCCAAGTGTATATGAGATTTCTCTCCACTCAATTTGTGCATTTATTTCATTAATATGTACATAACGATACGTCCGCGACCATTAAATTATTAATTTACGCATACAAAGAACTATGCGTATAAGTTATGCGTGTTTTTTAAATTGAAATATTATTGACTATGCTCGGCATACCCCATTAATAATTGGTATAATAAAGAGAGATGGATTATCCGACTAAAAATGTCCCATAGTTTAAACTGTTTAAAGGCTTTTTTTTTATATTTTAGATAGTCTATTGTTATTTGTTAAATTTTTCGCATAAACGTGTCGATGGTTCTTAAACTCCCTTTCCTCCAACATTATTACACTAGACACGCATATGCTAATAATTCTGTTACTAGTTCAACCATGCTCAGACTAAACGATTTGCATATGTTAAAAAGTATTATAGTCACCGAACAATTTTTGTTCATTTAACGGTAAATGGGATGTCTAATTATCAAAACGGAACATTGAATTACATAATTGTTTGATGATTTATGGATTTTATTGTTGTAAACTATAATATTGTAATAATGTAAGATAAATGTTTTAAACTTAATTTAATATATGAAAATAATTAATAAACAATTAATTACGAAAATAAATTAAAAAATATATTTATACCGTATATCGTATTGTCAAATCAAAAACACATTCATTTTTTGATTTTGTCGTTTGGATCTAATGCCAATAAATATTATATAAATAATATATTAGATAGAATATTTGCCTATATATAGCGTTCCGATGACCACTTAAACTCATTTAAATATATATATATATATAAATTAGCGTATGTGTATCAGAATTTATAGTCAAATCAAAAACATTGATAGAAATAGCAAACAGATAATTAAAATTAGGAAAATATGATTTATAAACATATTTATATAATATATACCTTGTAATATAAAATATTTTTCTATAGATTAAAATAAGCTTAACAATTTTCACAAAATTTCTAATAACTTTTGTTTACAGAAACCTAAAAAAGTTCAAAATAAATAAATATATACACGAACAAATTTTAAATATGCCAAAGAAATATCATTTATAAACGAAATATTACGATTTTAGTTATTTTATTGTTCGAAGTTCCTTCACTGGTTCGTTCTGTGAAATATATTTTTTTTATATATTCACTTATTTTATTTATTTAAAGATTATGTATACGGATTATTTAATAAAAACAATTTTAAAGTGAAAAAAAAATCATTTTAATGTGATTCAAAAATATTATTTGTATGAATTTGAACTGTTCATCGCCTGGTTAAATTATTATAATTACTCATATTATACAATGAAATTAAAAAAAAAAAAAATTAATTTTGAAATAATTATAGATTGAAAATATATTTTTATGGTAATAGAAATATATTGATTATATACATATTATATTATATATATATTTTCTATTGATTTTGACTTAAATAGTTAATAACATCCAATAATATTATTTAATTATTATAATAATTAATAAGTAACATATAATATTGATTTTGACAAGTTACTTTTTTGTATGCAATGATATTGCATTTTATTCAAATTTAAAACGTTTATTACGATGACTTATTCATAGGTGAATTAAACTTAACATACTTATTACTATAGAACAGCAAGATGAGTTCTTTTAATTTAATTTTTATCGTTTTTCATGAAATTAAATATAAAATCTAATTTTTTTGTTATAATTTTTAAACTAAATTTGATGTTGGTTTGGTTTAAAATATTAGTTATTACATACCAAAAAGCTTAATACATCGCCAATATAGTACATTATATTATGACGTGATCTCAAAATTTTAAGCTATCACGCATGGATTTTTTGAAAATTTGGAAAAATCAGACGATATAATTGCGAAAATGGTGTAAACTTATTTTTTTATTAAGACAAATAGAAAATCTGAAAATGGACTAATGGATAAACACGAAAGACAAAGTTAGGCTCAAAAATTATTATTTTTAGTTAAGTAAATTGTTAAAAATATTAACGAGGCTTTTTTGAATTAAATGTTTATTACTTTTAAACGATTTATTGCAACGGTTTTAGTTCGAAAGTAGAGACAAGTTTGACGATCGGTTTGTAGGCCACAATATAATATTATATACTGCAATAGTGCAGCTGTAGCACTATAATAATGTAGCACTATAATAACACGATAATAATATTCTATAAACATGTGTACCGGTTTTCGATTTTTGAATAATATTGACATCATTAATAATACAAATAAAATAACTTATCATACCTAACCCGTCGATAAGTATATTTTAATAAATAAAATGTGTATTGTATTAAATTATGAGGAACACAGTTAATTCAATCTTTTGTCTATCTAAGTTGCTTCTTATAGATCACTAAACCTAAATTCGATAGACTTTACTCGTATATACGAATAACAGGTTTCACATATTGCGCTAATCAAACTGCATCGACAAAATATTAAAATTAAAAACCCAAATAAGTAATCATCGGATCATACACAACCTTATTATTCTTCAGATCTCAAACTCTCTCATTAATATATTAGCACTTCAAAAACTAATGCATATAAACTGAAAAAAATTCCCAATCATCTATTAATTGATTTGTTCAATCAAATAACTGTTAAAATAGTTTAATGTTTTGTATATTAAAATATTATATTTGAAAATAAGTATTATATACATAATTATTATAAATTATAATTATTTCTTCCTAACCTTGGTGTTAATACTAGGTATACAATGAACAAATTTTCCTAAATTTGGCTTAAAAAATTGGATGTTTAGTGATTTTGTTAGGACTTGAATTCATAATTCAGTACCCATGATTTAGTTAACATGCAATTATTGTTATTTTAAAATCACCGTTAACGTTGGTTCGTGACATGTGTGAACGTGACGCTTTCAGATTCAAGTAACTCCAGGCATCCGCAAGAGTCGACCTAGTAAGAAGCAATTATTTCTTAAAATATTTGTATTAAAAATTAATATTAAATATTCGAAAAATCTAGAGAAATGCTATTCAAGATTATTATATACGATATATTTAAATCATTTGGTAACCATTATATCAATAACATTTTGCATTTTTAATGATAATAAATTTTATTGTTTAGGTATTCTATATTTTCCAAGTGTCAAATCTATTGAGAAATTTTAAATATACTTACAAAGTGTATACTTTAATATTATAAACGGTTGCTATTACTACGTGTATATACCCGTTTTATAAAGGGGTTTAGTATAGTTAATTTGAATGACATATTAAAAAATAATAATATGAAAATTTAATAATTAAAACTATTATATTATTATTCTTTTTAAAGTAGCATATAAGTGGTTATGTGTGTCAGTTCCATCTGCGATTTTTATTGCTGAATTAATAATATTTTATAGAAAACCGGTTGAAATAATATATTTTCACTATATAGCCAATTTAAATATGAATTATAATAAAATCAATCCTTTCTTATACCTAATATGATATAAGATAATTTTAGTTATGCTAAAATTGAATTTGTACAATGTCTTAAATTGTTCAGCTTATAGTTTAAGAGCTAAACATTTGTGATTCTCATTTGAGATCTACGCCTAAATAAATGTTATTATAGTATACAGGTTGCCTGAAAGTCGTGTAAATATTACTTTATATTTAGTTTCTACTTTTTAAAAATTTCAGAATGAGGTATCCTGTATATCTTGTATAATTTAATAACTTCGCACCAGCAGTATAAAAAATAAAAATAATACAAAAACTATAAAACTATGATCATTTTTTAAAATATATATATAATAAAATGTATGTAATAAACAATAAGCCGAATTCGTATATAATATTATTACCTACATATTAAGTTAGCTTTTAAATAAAGTTAGGTTAAATAATGTGCTTTTGGTTATATTATTATTATTATTCATACAATAAGAGCCTTTTAAATTGTTTTTAAAATCGAAACAGTAGAGCATATTCTAAAAAGCTTAAAAAAAACCTGGTATAGACGTATAATCCAGACAGGTATCTACATAACATAATATTATGACTAATTCCATTGTAATTACAAAATGAACAGTAAGTACACCGAATTCAATATCTGCCAAATATATTTCTACCTATATTGTTAAGACGGACTTTGAGTACTATGATACATTTATAACAGTCAGTATTATCGATCAATGATATATGTCGGGGGGAAATTCGAGAGTTTGGAGTGTTTGGACTTAGTATACAATAAAAAAAAATGGGTATCTAAGAACTATAATTGGAATAACCTTTTTTAGATCCTCGAGAAATTTAAAAATGTTTTGTAAAATATAAGGTGAGTAGATAATATTGGAAGGGTCTGTATATCGTAAATATGTTGATTATTAACTAACATATCTCCGAAAATAGTATGTTAAACCCAATAATATGATCCGATTTCAGTGCAATTATATACAGAACAACAAATAATTTTGAATATTTTCACACATATCATAATGATCAATTCTATAAATCACGTCCGCAATTTAACAAATTTTTAAAAATTTTAAGACGTAATATAAAAAAAATATTTGTTAATACATAAAATTGAATAGGTATTAAAATATAAAAACAAAACTATTTCGAGAATGACATTTCTACAAAAGGTTTGTACAATTATTTAAAATAATTAATATATTATGAATTATAGAACTGTAAGAAATATTTTTCTATTTATATTATTGCAATACAAATGTTATCATTATCCATTTAATTTAATTGAAATTAAAATCTTTGAACTTACCACATGTTAAACAAATTATTTAGGTTTAATGAGAACCGCCTCCCAGTAGTGACACCTGTGTATATCGATTCTGTCGGCTACTACTTATCTATCCCCTCCTTAGTCCTTATATATATATATTAAAATATAAAGTCCTACATAATATACTATAATTATTAATAAAATGTATAAAATGATAATAATAATTGTATAAAACAAAACAAAAATATATATTTTAATTTTTAATAAATACGTGAATGCGAATATTTTATAAAACCTATAGTCTAAATTAAATTTTGGATAGGCAGATAAAAATACATTTGGTGGAAACAAAAGTCAATTTTTTTTAGCAGAAACGATTGACGCCCACGAATATCAGCCAAATTTATATTGACTACACTATACATAAAATTATATTATAGCCGTCAATTATTGCAAAATTAGTTTATCACAAAGATATTACGTTGTATTAGATATTAAGTTACCTATACATAACAATACAACAGCTATTTATGTACTGAATTGACTGACGGGTTTCGGAGCCACTCGATAGAACGTCTTTGTCGTCGTGATGCATATTGTTTTAAATCGTGTCGTGACCCAAACCATATCGGATTATCCGTCAGAGTTTAATAGTTTCAGACCCGAGGAGATAAATAATGTTCCGTTATAAACTCGTGGTCTTCGAAATCCTATCTTCTTAAATAATACGTACGAGTACGATACTAACAGTTTTTTTTTCTTGTTGTGCGTGAGCTGAATTCATCCGTTTATTTACGCTTTACCACTTCATCATGGAATATTGTGAGTTTACCGTCGATAATCTCAGTTTTAAATGCACTTACAGAAGTGTTGCGGTGAATGCACAAGTATACAATTTTAGATACCTGACAATTGAGTTGAGATATCAAGCTGCAGGTTATGTATATCTACAAAACATCTATTTAGAAAACTCAAAAGGGCTGAAAAATACATTTTAAGAATAATAATTATTTTCATATACGAGTAATATAATGATAAAATCAATTATTCATATAAAGTCGTCATTGACTCGCAGACCGTTTAAGTTGATCACTCTAAATTTAGCCATCAATTAGTATACTATACATACATATCTAAATAATTTAGTATCTTTTTTAAGTATATATAGGCCGTTAGCTTACCATGAATATAGAACCAAAAAATTAAGGTTTCTTCAAGTTTATATTTAAAAATCGTATATAGACTCTGAAAGTAATAATTCACATAGAAATAAGAATATTCAAAATGTTATTGTCAGTGTACAAGGTTACGAGTTTTTTGTGTGTGTACTCAACATAGTAATATTAAATAGCACAGATTTTTTATAGCTTAAAAACATTAAAGATATACTGTGTAAATTAATTATTTTAAATGAAATTATTGTAAAGGAAAAAACGATTCATTCGAATTTCAGTTTCAAATAAATCGTTTAATGGCTTAGAAAAGTTGACTTTTATTTATTGATTTCCTATTTCAAAACAATACGGTTCAAACAGTTATAACGCACAATCACTTTTTCAAAATGAGCTCGATGAAAGTATATTGCTTCCAGTAAGAATTATATAGTTATTTTTATACATTTTCATTTGACAGGGTTATTTATATAAATGATCAAACTACTTAGGTTTCAAGAAAAAAAACAATAATATATTTATGTTTTTATAAAACATTTAATAGAAATATAGTACATAATATTATTGTTTTATAATATTTTGTTATGGTAGTTACGAGATTTCAGATTTCAGATGATTAGTAGGTCAAAGTATCGTTGTTGAGGATAAACAAAATGACTGAACATTTGATATTGCGAAAACAATCAAAAATAAATAAGTAATAAAGAATGGAATGAATGTTGGCCAGTATAATTAAAAATTTGAAATATGTTTTAATAGTTCGATTTTCTATAAGGAAAATACCATAATATGGTAATATTATAAAAGTATAATATTATTATAATTTATTCTTTGTTTTAGATAATAAAACAGTTGAGTGTCATGTCCGTATTATTATTAATTACTATCATCATCGAGCATTAGAATCGCATATTTGTATACTCGTGAATTCGCGATGGTAACAATAATAGTTGTTATTATTATTATTATATATTTTTTTTATTGTTATTGTTATATTATGGTATCATTAAAATACAAGTATTGATTAGTCTGTATCGTATAAATATATTAATTTCACAACCATCAAATTAAAAACTTCATATTTCTCTTCGATGAAAAAAAAATGGTTTTATTTTTAGAAAACATAAAATATGTTACAAATAATATTTGTCCCAGGCGACTATTTAAAAGATAATGATAATAATAATAATAGATAACTTCAATACTATCATTTAGTAAGTGGCACTATATAATAACTGGTGTATAGTGCTATTTTCGGAAAAAATGATATCGATACTTAAATTTTACCTTCGATCTACCATTCAAAAACTTTTCTTATCTGATGATTTTAAGTCTATAACACGTTTAGACATTATAGTCAATTTATATCTAATATACCTATATATTACGTAGATATGTAGTTGTTTTATGTGCGTAAAATATATACATTTTTATGTATGTAATAAATAAAGTCGTAAGTTAAAAATTATTTATTATGAAGCCGTCACGGAGATCTAAAATAAAGTGGTAATACCTAAGTATTATAAGTAAGTTGTTCCACTGACGTCAGCTATAAACATAGTCAGTAAAACGGAAGAGTGGGGTCCCTTGTTTAATAAATATATATTTTTTTTAATACAAGCAAAATATAATCTAATCATTAAATCGAATGTTTTCACGTACCTTCATATTGGACTACTTGAGAAGAGGAGTAGTAGCCCGGTAAGAAGAATTTAAAACAAACATTTTTCGACAACATTTTTCTTAGATAAAGAATAAAAATGTTACAACAAAGTTGTGTATATATATTTATATTTAAATATCATTGTTTAGTGGCAAATTTAAAGAAATTAATAGACATTGTTAAAATATTTGTCACCATAATTTAAAAAAGTCACAACATATTTTTTACAACGCCTAATTCAAATTACTATCAATCGTTGAATTTAAATATTGCCTATGCATCCCTTTAAATTTATATGTTACTAGCAATTTTAATCAGGAATACAAACAGATAATTGCTTGTGCAATATTTCATATTCAATTTTTATTACTATAAATTATATGATTTTAATAAAAACAATATTGATGGAAAAACAGAAAAAAAATAATTATTATTGTTATTATTATTATTTTGTAAATTTAAAGTAAAAATAGTTGAACAATAAAAATTATTTTGTTTACCGCGTTTCAAAAAATCTATAGTTTACTATAAATTAATGTGTATTAGTATATAATAACATAATATACCAATAAATAATAATAACAGATATTTATTATAAATAGTGTCACAAAAAAAAAAAAAGTCAGTAGACTATGATTCACAGTTGAATAGTGATAGACCAATTTTGTGGAAATGACAACAGTTAGTAAATGAAAATAAATGAAATATTAATCAATCAAAATAAAAGGTCGTTATAATCAACTCTGTATATAATAACGTTTGTCGGCGCTGATTCAGAAACCACATCCCATGAACCCTGAGCTGCCGCGCACCACCACCGCCTGAGTCCCTAGTACATAGTTCATCCGCCGCTGCGACTCCAGCGCCCTCTATCATATTTATCACTAATGTTATCAAATAAATTTTATCAGTATGTGTATTGAGAACACGCACAGTTACTGCGCATGCGTAGTGTATTGCATGAGTAATTTATCGCAAATGTTATAAAATGTAATTTCAAAAATCACCATCAAAGACCCAAGCGCCATATACTATTAGATATCACAAAATAAATATTATTTATATCTATAAATACGATGTATAAAATAGAACAAATAAAAATATAGAATCGTTAATTAATATTCATTCAACCGGATACTGATAGTTTATATTTATCAATTGCGGGCACCAGCTAACACAATAGTGTTTTGTCCATTATCGGTCGCCGGCATATGGAGCACATATCCGCCAATACAAACAGGTAGGTAAGGTAAGGTATATCATTAAAAGTGTAAAGAATGTATTGATACTTAATAGCAGACACATATGAACATATTAGGGTCCACTGCCGGCATACGAGGCATATCGCATATCAATGGCAGGCATCCGCTAACAGATTTGTATTTTGTACATTATCCGATAAACCATCCCTACCTGGACTATCAATTGAAAGGTCTTAATTCACACTGCGTAGTATATTCCACCACAGTATGAAATCATAAGATCATGATTATAATAAAATTAACAATAAAAATAATAAAAAATAAATATTTCAGTATTTAATTGTATTGTTATCATTTTGAAAAAAAGAAAATTATTAAAAATAATTAAAATATTATATATTCTATATCACGAATTAAACAATTTTCTTATTATACCGTTTGAAATGATATAGGATAATCCCCATACAGAGGTTATCATCTGAACTTTGGTATGAAAATCTTTTATCTTATCTTCATCTCGGGCCAATAATTCGTATTCAAATTTAAGCTGAAGTAAAACTTCAGCTTGTGTGTAACCCATCAACACATATCTAATCTCTTCATCTGACGATGATACAGTTAAGTACTCCTATGGAATTTTTTAGTTTTAATAAATAAATATAGTTGAAATATTACTGTTGGTACTTACAACATTTTCAGCTCTTAAAATCCTCCCGAGGTCACCTTCAATATCACAATCAACATATTCGATATAATTAGACCCGCGAAACAGGATTAGACCTACTGTCTGTTCTAAGTTCATTAATTTGAAGTGTCGCATAATTTCTTGCCATATTCCTGTAACCTTTGTATTACGCTCACTGGGATTTAACTGTGAGCAGTAATTGAGATCGGCCTCCATCAAATTTAACATGTCCAATACACAATCTATCCCATCTTCACTATTAAAAATAAATATTATTTATTAAAGCTTATTCTAATATGATAAATATAATATAATTACATGGTTTCATCATCATTAGAATAATCTTCATCAGTGGATGGAGTTTTCGTCATCATCATCATCATCATCATCATCTTCGTTTTCAAAAACTTGGCTAAATTAATAAAATATAATAAAATTACATTTTTTTTCGATATAAAATTTAAAAAAATTACCGTATTTCCGTGTGTTTGTTAATGATACACGTTAAAAACGAGAAAACTATTGATATGAAATTCATTTTTTATGACAATTATTTAGAAATATATTTGAACTCGTAAGAATATGAATGTTATTTATTTCGAAATAAACTGAGTAAACGTGGAAGACGAGTAGAGCGTAGCTAATGTCCCGAAACAGACTGAATAGTTTGTGTCTGTCCATTGTATGCTTGGTCGCCAGCATACAAGGCACATCCGTTAACACAACCAGGTAGGTATGAGGTATAATAGTATTAAAAATATAAGGAATGTACTTAATAGCAGACACATTGTATGAAATAGCCGATTGAGATACCACATCCCTGAACCTTGAGTTGCCGCGCACTTCTGCCGCCTAAGACCCTAGTACATAGTCCGCCCGTCGCTGCCGACTCCAGCGCCCTCTATCATATTTATCAAAAATGTTATAAAATCAATTTTATCAGCGCGTGTATTGACAAAGCGCACGGTTACTACGCACTGCGTGGTGTATTGAGGTCATTTATCGCAAATGTTATAAAATGTAATTTCAAAAATCACCAGCAAAGACCCACACGCCATATATTATTAGGTATTACAAAATAAATATTATTTATACCTATAAATACGATGTATAAAATAGAACAAATAAATATATAGAATCGTTAATTGAAATTCTTTCAACCGGATACTGATAGTTTATATTTATCAATTGTGGGCACCAGCTAACACAATAGTGTTTTGTCCATTATCGGTCACCGGCATACGAAGCACATATCCGCCAACAAAAACAGGTAGGTATAAGGTATATTATTAAAAGTGTTAAGAATGTATTGATATTTAATAGCAGACACATTAGCACATATTAGGGTCCACTGCCGGCATACGAGGCATATCGCATATCAATGGCAGGCATCCGCTAACACATTAGTATTTTGTCCATTATTGGATAAACATCCCTACCGGGACTATGAATTGAAAGGTCTTAATTTACACTGTGTAGTATATGCCACCACAGTATGAAATTATAAGATCACAATTCTAATAAAATTAATAGTAATAATAGTAAAATAAATATTTAAAAATTTAATTTTATTGTTATAATTTTGAAAAAAATAAAACAATTTAGCATGCCCAATACACGATCTATCCTATCTTCACTATTAAAAATAATTTTCTTCATTAGAACTTATTCTAATATGATCAATATAATATAATTACATGGTATCACCATTACTAGAGTCATTTCCATCAGGGATGAGGTTTTCGTCATCATCATTTTCTTCGTTTTCGTGAACTAGACTAAATAAATATAAAATAATATAAAATTAAAAAATTTACCGTATTTCCGTGTGTTTCTTAATGATGCACGTTAAAAACGAGAATATCATTGATATGAAATTCATTTTTTATGACAATTATTTAGAAATATATTTGAACTTGTGAGAATATAAATGTTATTTACTTTGAATTTTGAAATAAACTGAATATGGTAGAGAGAAAAACTGAGTAAACGTAGAAGACGAGTAGGGCGTATGGTAATGTCCCGAAACAGACTGAAGAGTCGGTGTTTATCTAACCAGGTAGGTATAAGGTATAATATTATTAAAAATATAAAGAATTTGTTGGTACTTAATAGCAGATATATTAGCACATATTATTAAAAGTGCTTATATATGTTGATACTTCGTACTGTTAATATGATTATAATAACCTGGGTTGTCATTAAGTTCTGAATTAATAACGATATATAATATGCACTTTACTACTTTTTATCAGATACTGTTAAAGTCTAATATTTTTTATGCCACATTTCTAGAACCAGTTTGCTCTAGACACCCGTACCCTTGTCATCGCTCTCTTTGTGGTTTTTCAGTGTTTTATAGTATATGTTTTCTAGTTTTTATATATTACAAATCATGTTTAAATGCGAAAAGCATGACTTTATTCAGTCTGTTTCGGGACATTTACTACACTCTAACGTCTTCTACGTTTACTTAGTTTTTCTTTCTACTTTACATGGAAATATGGTAAAATTTTTAATTTTATATGGAGAAAAAAAATGTAATTTTATTATTTATTATTTATTTAGTAAAAACTAAGAAGACGATGACGAAAATCCCATCCCTAATGGAAATGATTCTGATGATAATGACTGTCATTGATATGCGGATAGACCTCATATACCTGCAATGGACACTAATATGTGCTAATGTGTCTGCTATTAAATATCAATACATTCTTAACACTTTTAATAATATACCTTATACCTACCTGTTTGTGTTGGCGGATATGTGCTTCGTATGCCGGTGACCGATAATGAACAAAACACTATTATGTTAGCGGGTGCCCACAATTGATAAATATAAACTATCAGTATCCGGTTGAAAGAATTTCAATTAACGATTCTATATATTTATTTGTTCTATTTTATACATCGTATTTATAGGTATAAATAATATTTATTTTGTGATACCTAATAAATATGGCGTGTGGGTCTTTGCTGGTGATTTTTGAAATTACATTTTATAACATTTGCGATAAATGACCTCAATACACCACGCATGCGCAGTTACCGTGCGCTTTGTCAATACACACCAAAGTAATATAGAGAGGCCGTTTCTTTATAAGGCCCGTATGCTAGATTGATGCGCACTTAGACTCTCTTTTGTAATGTTACTATATAGGACTATAGTGATAACCGATATCAGTTGCGAATATAGCACATGTTAATAGAGAGTCTAACTGTGCCTCAATAGTTTTATTGAACTGCCTCTGTATATAACTCTATGATACACACACTGATAAAATTGATTTGATAACATTTGAAATAAATATGGTAGAGGGCGCTGAAGTTGTCAGCGGCGGGCGATCTATGTATTAGGAACTCAGACGGTGGTGGTGCGCGGCAACTCAGGGTTCAGGGGATATGGTATCTCAATCGTCTATTTCATACTACATAGTTACAAGGTGGTTCTTTTATCAAAAAACCCTTGTTAATTCAAAAAGTATTCATGATTTTAATTTTTTTATATAATTTCAAGTTGTTAAAAAACAACGTTTTTATTAAAAAATTATATTTTTAAATATTTTTTTTTTGTTTTTACCTTTTTGAATGACAACAGTTTTAATTTCGTATTCAAAAACAGAATAATGTTCTAATTATTTTGATACATAAAAATCTAATTTAGGACGAGTAGTTTATGAGTTTTACGTATTTAAAGTTTAGATAAGCAGAGTAGTGGATAAGCATTTTGCGGGGTAACCCCGTACCAAATCACTCCACGCAATAACATTTTAAATATTTATAACTCATATACTACTCGTTCTAAATTCGATTTTTATTTATCAAAATACTCAGAAAATTATTCTGCTTTAGAATATGAAATTAAAACTGTTGTCATTCAAAAAAGTAAAAAAATTTAAAAAAATATTTAAAAATATAGTTTTTTAATAAAACAATGTTTTTTTTAACGACTTGAAACTATGTAGAAAAATATTTTCAAAAACATGAATACTTTTTGAATTAATGAATATTTTATGATAAAAGAATCACCATGTATATTACAATCATATAGAAATTGATAAAAATAAATATTTCAATTATTTACACAATACCAGAATAATTAAGATTTTCGAATAAAATGGAAATTCCAACAAAATATCGCCGGTGAAATTTCGCGTGACCAAAATATCGCCAGTATGAAATATAGCAGTAACTGAATCTTAAATAAATTATATTGATTATTGTTTGATATTTTATAATAGGTAGTTATAAATAATTTTATATATTTCAAAGCTTATAATATTGTTATATTAATTTATAGTAGAATCAATAAAAATGATAAAAATATGTTTAATTATAAACTTATAATAAAAATTGATATTTTAATAATAATAATAATAAATTTTTACTGATGGTTTTTTAAATAAGAACTATGTAGTAAAAGAGTTTTTATAGTTCACGAATTTCCATACATATTTATAAGGGAACAGAACCTTCAATCAATAGTTAGTTAATGAACGCGTAAGCGAGCTTGCACTTAACATATTCAAATTTCAAAATATGCAAGTGATAAAAATAAAAAATAGTCAACCGCATTGATGCGACACAGCGAAACGCTCTAAACGGCGGTCCGTGAAACAATAATGTACCTCTCATCAGACTATTGTGCGTAGCCCCGCTTTGGAGATAGTGGGCGTGGTTACGGGTGACTGCTGCGGCAACGAGTTGGAATTCAACGCCATCTCTTGAGCGTTATACACATTTCACTTTTACCATAACGGCCTCTTAACGGATGACATCACTTTTGAACACGAACCACAATGGCTCAAAAACGATGGTCTATAAATTACAGCCCAGTAAGCCCACTAAGTATTATAGATATAAGATATGAGGAATTATATTTGTATTTTGTACGATAGGTATGTTATAAAAATAACAGAAAATAATATGATATAATATATAATAATATTTAATAATTAAATAAAAATATGTGATTGAAACAATATACATATATATAATAAAGCTCAAATAAAAATGAACTAAAAAAAACATGGAATGTTATAAACTGCAGTAATATTATTAATCTTACGTTGAAATCAGCTATAAGCACCATATTTTTCTTCTATAAAAGTATTATATCCGTTATGAAATAATAAATATTTGCCCTTTTTCAGTTTTAAAAAAATTCAATTTCATTTAAAATTAAAATAAATAAAAAATACTAAATAATAAATAAACTGTTAAACTGTATAAAAATCAAGTGTAAAACTATAAAAGCGTCAGTCACAGTAACAGTACAAAGTATTACTATTTACAAATTATAAAATGAAAAATCAATAGGTATACTTGAACGCATTGCTAGGTAAAAGGTGAATACGATTAGAAAAGATAAAGTTAAATGTAACATACAGACGCAATAATAATGTACGGTGGTATTATTTGTTTACAATGTATTGGTTTCGCGATTTTTTATAGTGGCGTATTTTGTCGGGGTACCACTAAAATGAATGTAAATATGCTTAAGATCGTGCTTGTAATTCACATTAAGATATAAAAATAATTATATCTATCGTGTCTAACATTTTTTTTGAAGTAAATATAGATTACAGACATGAAATTATGAGTTTAGAGAAAAATAAGAATTAAACAATTTATTAAAGTTTCTTGACAAACCATGGATATAATTATTTATACTGAATACAGGCTGTAATTAGGGTGTTAGTTTCCCTAGGTATAATATCATTTGAGAATAAGTTATCCATGGTTGCTAAATTAACGTTAACTGCGAAAAATTGAACTGCGTCAGTCATAATGTACAGAAAAGCGCGGTTGTGTAGGTTTGAAATATTAACTGCCATTAGTATCTACTAAAAATATCGTACTATAATACAATTTAGTATGATGAAAAAGTACAATATTATTCTATAATAAAAATCAAGAAATAATTTAATACTTGATTACTAAAAATTGCATTCTACACAATTTCAGTATAATAATATAGGTATTTAGGATATCTAATTACTTATTGCCTCATAAAATTGAAAATTTTACCATCCTATGCAAGCTATATTAATCAATAAAACAGACCCACGACAGTGGAGTACCTGAATAGGCTATACAAAACGCCGTTTGTTCATAATAAATGAATAAATTAATTTTTATAATATTACAGCTTTAAAAAACCTTCATTTTACTGATAAAATAATTTCAACGAAATAACAAGAAAAAGTGAGATAAAAAAATAAAAAAATTCTAACTTAATTCTTGGCTTAAATTTAAATAATTAATAAAATTGTTGTACCATTGAAATATTATAATATATTCGTTATTAAATAATATTAAGTGTATCAGTTCTTATAAAAACATAATTTTTATAATATTATATTGTATTATTTTTGTCTATTAATATGAAAAAGTCGATTAAATTTCCGATAACTATACAGTTTTATAAAAAAAAATAACTGTTTATAGTAATATTATGATATTTTTAATATAACATATTATTATAATGTAATTAATGTATTATAAAGTAAATCATGGTAAACTTGTAAACCAACACATAATATTATTTTATGTTAGTCAAAAATCATATAAATTTGGTACAAAATAATATAAACTATTGAATTACTGATAACGTCTGAATTATAATAAAAATGTTCTAATAAAACCTCATTTAAGAAATAGTTTAAAAAATTCTAAAGAAAAAATATACAAGTATATTACATATTATTTCATGTAATACTTATTTTAACTTTTTAAGCCAATTATGTATGTAAAATATTACGGTATATTATATATATATGCTATTAAATATATAAATTCAGAAATTCTTATTTATTTCACTAAATTAGACGGTTATATTTGTTGTAAATATTCCACTGGTGCAGAAATTAATATAATTTATTAGCATCTAATTTCAATTTATTTTTGTTACGCAAAGAAATTTGAAAGTTCTAGGATTGTTTTTTTTTTTTTGATTTAACCACGTCTTATAGAACTCATGGTGAACATAGGCCATAATATGCAATCTATTTTAATTAATCGTCATCTACTTATGTACATCATTCAATAGGCTTTAGAAAATTAATTGTCAATTAATTAATTATTCAACTTAACTTTGTATTAACGTGACAAATGAATAAAATAAACATATTGATCGTTGCAAAAGTACTTATTATTAGTTTTAATTATAATGCACAATACAATTGATTACTAATTTTAAATGTCACAAAATGTGTGGTAAACAAAGTATAGTTTCCAAAGTCCATAAAATACGATAGTATAACAATTAACAATATATATATACTATACATATATATATATTATATTTATACAAAATTGAATCATTAGAGTGAATATATAAATAATAATATTACTGATTATGTTAAAGATGTCCTATATATTTTTTTTTGATAGTTCTTAATAATGGTTATTAATTCTTACCTACATGTCATGATTATGAAATTTAAAAAAAAATTATTGAAAATACCTATTAAAAATATAAAATTATTTATACGTATGATGTCAAACAGAGCATGTTTTAAAGTCTTGTCGTGACGGGTATGGATAGCAAAAACCACTTCTCAGATATAGTCCTAGTTGATAACTGTAATAAGAGAAGATCATGTACACTTTAACTTGATTTATTTATTAACATCACTTGTACACAAAAAAATTATAATTGTTTGAAAATAGGCTATAAAAATATTTGTAAGCTAGAATGAATTTTTTTGCAATGCTTTCTTGATATAAAAAAATAAAAGTAATATTGTTATTATTTTTATTTTTAAAACGAGAATTTTAGCTTTTTTTGTGTTTTCCCAACTATTTTGATTTTGTAATAATACAATATCAACTATGAAATTGGCATAATATTATACTTTTTATTTAAAACTCGGATTGTTCTTTAAATGATGTAGCATATAAAACCAAGTGAAAAACAAAAGTGTACTCTTAACAAAGCCTAAATACCATAATATTGTTTTTGAAAATAATCGATATAAAAAAAAAAATGGATAGGAAAATTGCACAAATTCATGGATAATTTGTAAATTAGTTAATAGGATAATAAATTATACAAAACATTGTTAATTCATTATTATTATTTTCATATAACATAATAAGATAGAAACATAAATAATAGTTTACAACAGAGTTAATATCTACAGACTTTATTTTTAAATTATTCATGGTAGATTTGTATATATCTTAAAATAAAAACAGTTAATGGTATCATTCAAACGTAATAGGTCACTTTAAACAACAAAATTAAAATAATAGATTATTTGTATAATATAATTTATTTTATGTCTTAAGAGTAAAGTGTTAATTGACGGCGTTTCCCGTGTATAAACATTATAATAATATTATTAACTACGTACAATACGCGTATATTTCAATTTTTTTAGCGAGGAAACATAACAAACAACAATAACAATGAAAAACAAATAATAAAGCTCGCTCAAACACGATGCGTGAACTATCATACATGATCATAATATATAGTTCGATAAACTATTACATTACACATTACACACCGCTGCGTATACAGGTGAGTTAAGACGGATAGATACATAGACACTTTTACACTTGTCAGCTTATGATGATATATGAATTGATTGCTTGTTTTATTTAGAAATTTGAAACAATTGTTTATCATTCAGAAATTATATGATTTAAATAATCATTACAGAAACAAATTCAACCAGATTTTATTTCGATGATTTTACAACACGAGAAAATATAATCATAATGTAATCATATTTTTAATTAAATTAATACCATAAAAAACTAAAGATATTGCAAAAACAAAAAGTTCCGAAAAGTAGGTTAAAACAATAATTTAGTTCAAAAGCTGTGTTGTTTAATAACTTTAAAATGTCCATTTTTTAAATTACTACTGATGACGAACAAAAAAAATTAGTTAACATTTTTAATTTTAGTGCGTATTGGAGAAACAATGAAAATTCCATAAAATCGATGTTGTAATAAATTTAAATATATTGCTATGATATTATAACGCTCATATTTTGTATAAATAATAAATTAGTAATCACGAATTTGAAAAAAAAAAATAATTAACGAAAATTGAGTTTTTATGTTACAATATGATGTCATACTTTTTATGAAGTATAAAATAATAAAACAAGCACTTTGAATATAAATTCGATAAATACACCTATCAAAACCACGCTAAATATGATATCGTTATAAAGTCACTAATTCAAGTTGTTTTGCGATGAATTGATTTTTTTTTTCCAAATATTATAAATAACTGAACTAAAATTTTTTTAAAAATTAGTTAATGTGCAAATTAAAATATAATGTCCTACACACACACACACAAACAGAGGAATAGTAAGAATACTATGTAGGTAAATGAATATCAATACAACAATATCCAACTACATTATTGTTCTCGAAAGTGACTTATTCTCTACGTGGACGGTGTACGTTCAATGCTTCAATGCGAGTGTTGGCCGGTAACGAAAAACACGAAAACAAACGATAATGATAAATCAGGAATAATAAATTAACGCGATACTTTATTGCGAACGATTTATTACCTAGTCACAACATAAATTTGTAAGAACTGTTTATCGATGGTGCGTACGGTTTTATTGCTAGGATAACGATTCCAGTGTGGTTTGACCAGGATAATCGTCAACGCAATCTCCGATATCCAAAAAACGCGGTGGCGACTTTAAAAGTGTATTCGCACATTGTATTGATGTTGTTCCGAACTAACCTATATTTTTAATATAGACGTGTCTAACTTACAATATCTCAAACAATAATAACCGTTTGTAACCTTGACTCTTTTAACGTTTGCGCGTGCGTAGACGATTAGAAGATAATAATATACTAAACAATACGATTGTACGACTAAAAAAATGTGAAGTTTGTATTGAAAGCTTGCACGTAGGTACCTACACAATTATATTTTATTGCATTGCTTTGTTTTGCATTTGTGTTATTCAATAGTTATTATTTGCCTGCAGCGTACCTATATCCTCGAAAATCTATAACTTTACGACAATTAGTGACTAAATAATAAATAATTTAATATAAACAATAATAAATGTCAAACAAGACTTTATAGTGAATTGAATAATTCTCTCTCTTTCTCTCTCTCTCTCTCTCTCTCTCTCTCTCTCTCTCCCTTCCTCTCTTCTACACTCACATTGTAATCTTAAGAAGTGGAGTTTTCAATGTTTCTCTAAATTAAAGCATCCACACGTTAAAACAATAATTGTAAATCTCGAATTAAATGACATTTTCTAATTATACACGTACAACTTGTGTTAATTTGATTTACCTTTAATGTTACGCTATACACTAAAGTGTTAATTAAACATTTCGAAAATGATGGAGATATCACGAGCATAATAATAATAATAATAATAACATACAATATATGTTATAATATACGTGTAAATGACAAAGCGCCATAATATTTAATTATATAAAATATAGGTCAAGGACGATGACCTATACATGATTGTCCAAACATTATGTACAAGCATACTGATTGATGCATTATCCTACGAATATAATACTTCAGACTCTGAAGGTGTAATAGGGTCATAAAATTGCCCAGGTCTTGAGCACCGCTACGCCTTATGTTAAAAGTAATATATTAGGCTTCCGCGTCTGTGTTTAATCGGATTTTTAAAAACACTTAAAAACGTATTACTCATTTTCCGGATCAACGTTCGTGACTAGAAATCGCTAAGTTATTATTACTAACAAAACTCTCCGATCCGGAAACAATGCAAATGTTAATAAAACAATGGGATAAAACAATAATAACGTGTGCAAATTAAAACAAGTATGACTGAACGATTTTAAACATATAGTAACAATAATGATATTAATATTAACTATATTATATACTATCATATAATACATAATATTAAATATAATTAACACGCATATATTTGTCATATATATTTATATATATACAATACATGATATGATAATAGTTTAATTTAAATGTAACATTCTAAATAATATGTTATTCTATAATAAATTTATAATTTTTTAGGTTATATATTATGTATGTATAATATTTATGTACATCTATGTATTTTATAATAATTTTTAAAATCAAATATACAACAGTTCATAGAGCTAGACTTAAAATACGAATAGTAATTATATCACAATAATAAATGATTATATTATTTACCCTGTGTAACACCCTCGGAATAAACAGGAAATGTATTATTTAACTTTGTTTTTTCTTATTTTTTGGTTGTTGGTAACTTGTAATCACCCTCGCAATGGTCTCGTCGTTTTAATCGATTCAAGTTTTCAAACGCGAAATGAAAACGTACCTAAGTCAAAAGAAATGTATAGAAAAAAATAGAGTGTATTCGTGTAATACATAGGAATTAAACATGATAAACGTTAAGTGCATAGCATCGTGCATACTAAAATCGCTTGTGTGTGATTATAGCGGGGAAAACCTGGCCAAAACGACTTTTATTGGTGCTCTTAGAAACGATTATCGGTTTTTTTACCATTTATATGAGACCATTAATCGAAAAACATATTAGAAAGATAATGTATTTTAAATTCCTGCAAAACGTAAACTTATTAGAAAGATAATATATTTTAAATTCCTGCAAAGCATAAACTCTATCGCCAAACACGTCGAAAAACCACTACCTAACCTAATAAAACTGCAGCTGAATAATAAACGAAATAAATAATTCAACTATTGATCAAATACGTACTGCGTACTGCTGCACCTAATAATATAATATTCCGACTGATTTATTACATTGCAATATTTCGTTTATATTCCTGAGATCATTTTGGGGGATTTCGATAACGGGAAGGTGGTGTTGGAAGGGGATGTGGTTATTGTGGTTGGGTAGGGAGGGGTGGTGGTGATTTGGTCGACCGTGCGAATTATTGTTCGTGTAGAATAAAAGTATTAATAACGCCATAAGGCGCGATGACAGTATTCCTTAATAACATGGCACGTTAAATATTGAAAAAGACATATACGCGTGTGGATTACCAGTAGTCGTATAATATAATTCCTCTAGTTTCATTATTTATCACTCTTGAAATTACGCAAGAAAGCCATTATAATAATTACGACTCAAACGAGCGCCGTGTTGGTTATAACGTATTGCATACAATAGGTGTCGGTCATCAAACATTCATAACTTGATCGACTAAAAAATAATTACTTTTAGGATAAATTTAATCTGTTGAAAGAAGAGGGTCCTCTTAAAAACGTTTGAGATATAATTTTAAAATTTCCCTCCCACTCACAATAATATATTACGAGTGTTTTTCCGAATCTCTGCCTGTGAATTAATTTATCGTGTACATGATTTCTATATTTTTCGATATTATTATTGTATTATAACATTATTATGTGCATAACTGTGGTGGATTTAGAAACGCGAACGGTGGATTACGAATGTTACTGGCGAAATACAGATAATAGCAATAATATTATTGGGTTCATGTAAATTGTACTAAAACCAACCAATCATTTAGCAGTATATAATTATTAATTTTGACAATTTGCACCAATTTTTTTAAGATAATTTGTGCTGAAAAGAAGTTGGTAAAAGAGCATTGTATAATGTAAGCTATTTTTTGACACAACAGATTGTTATTTGTACCACTTGAAAATAATGAAGACTATTTTTTTTATACTTATGTATTAATGTTTTTTTTTTTTTTAATCATCCCTTAATTAAGTTTATTTTAATAAATACATTTCAAGAAAATAATTTAAAAAAATATTTAGACTTATTTTATTAAGGTTAAACGTAGGTATACGATTTTCTATAAAAAAAGAAATGTCAGTTGATAATATAATATATATAAAACAGGAATATTTGAGTTGATTTTTCGATTTTTCATGCTATAATTGGGCCATGTTATTTGTTTAGGTTTTAGGTATGTGCTATAAGTGATAAAAGCTTGTGAGCTTGGTAAATTTATCAGGTGAATTCTAGTAATTAAAATTGAAAGTGTGGCATAGATTACATATGCAATTTCGTATTCTGTCGTAGCGCTGATTACCAAAATCAATATTTATACCCATGTGGTGCGTATTACATAGCACTTAAATGCATCTATTATTGGTGATGTAAATTACAATAAGCACTAAAATTGGTACAAAAATCACATCACAAATAATTGATTTAATACTGATTACGATGATCGATATAGTTATGAGTATATGATTTAAGGAATAATATTATAGTAATTTACACGAATTGAAAATTGTGCAAAAACAACGTGAAAGTTTTTTAGATAATTAGATGGTCATAAGATATGAATTGGTAAGTGACTTTCTTATCTACTCTGGACAGACGTCAACGAGTATAATTTAATATTTTTCTACTTAAAATTATTATTTTTTTTTTTTTAAATCAACTACTAACTATGCTATTCAATCGTTAAATTGTTTTCCCATTAAAATTCCATCCTATGCATACGGTTCTACATGTATAGCTTCATCACTGCGATACCACACTACTTATGGAAATAATTTAGATAAACGTACGAAAATGTTCCACTTTCACCAATGAATTTAATCTATTTGACCACTGCGCTAATATACTTTCTGTACTTTCGTAGTATTACCGTTTCGTAAGTAATTATTGTGTTATTTGTATACATTTAATGGAATGAATATACAAGTAAGTAATTAATTTTTAACTGTTATTTGTAATTTTTGAATGTGAAATTATTTTTAAAAAAATGTTTTAAATATTCCAAAATAATTAAAGCTGTGGCAGAATATTTCAAACAAAAAGCCGATAAAATATAATATTATAATGGTTGCGAGTATGAATTCAATTCAAATGCCATGACGATAAAATAAATGTTTTATGATTTCGTTTTGATAACATGTTTTAAATGTACTGAAATTGTCGTTAGCCTTATATAATACGTTATCATCTATAACACAGACTTTTAAAGGTTTAAATTTATCTTGGTCCCACGAGGATTTCATAAAATTAATTTTTAAACATTATTAAATATATTATGATGTTCTGGCTCGATCGCAGAAGTAACAATATTTCCTGACGTAGAATTTTATTAGATAATCGAACTTATACACTACGTATATTCTCGCAAATAAGGTTAGACAAATAAAATCTCAATAACGATAGTATAGCTTACCGAATTTCTGGATTTCTATAAAACGATTTTTTTCGTTGAATAATTTACCGTACTCTTACACAACTATAGTGATATTTAGTTGTTTACAAAATATCATAGAAAAAAAAATTGTTGGTATTCCTAAATACTGTTGGCATTCTGTTTCAATAGATCAATACAAATTGATCTATGATAATGCGTGCCACATTGGTACTACGGTATAATCGATGCTTATTCCGAATCCAATTTAAAGACGTAAAAATAATTTTTAATCAAATCATACCTCAAAAATCAGATTTACGTTCGTGGAAAATCAAGAAAAATCCGTTGTTATATCGATAAGCCGTCGTATATTCGATGTAGGAAAGGCGTACGGCGTGTACTTTAATATGAATCGTGGTACTTGTTATATGCCCTTTTGTTCGAATCTGCATCTGCGGTACGACTGGAAAGAATTAATATTGTCATCATCACTGGTTTGATTCGATTACGTACAAACTTTCGTGAACAATAGGTGTATAAGATAAACAAGAACACATAATATATATATATATATATATACATATATAGGATATCCAGACGTGAGTGCTATTAATTAAACAGAGCGTGTCTTACGCGTACGAATGAATACGTAATTGCAGTATATAATATTGTTATCGATTTTTCGCGAGAGTTTACGCGCATACCAGAAACCACCATCAATTGTTATTCCGATCAATTATTAATCGTAGTCGCGTGTACAGCAATATGTAATAACGATGTGAAAGAATTTGAACAGATTTTCGTCAAATTATTATTTTCACGTCTGAACGTAGTCGATACGATGCGATAATATTATTATTGTGTGATACGTGATTGCATTACGGTATCGTTAAATTCATTGATTAATCGAAAACCGTATTTTAAACAATCAAGCAGAGGTTGTTTTCGCGTACTATTATTGTGTTAGGTATTACTATGATATTTTGCCTTATTTTGTGAAAAACTTTTTCAACGACGCCATTGCATACGCATGTAGAGAAAAAACTTATACAAATGTATTTATCCTTTGAAAAATATATCTTTGTAGGAAACAGGTAAGTGTTATTGTTGTGATTAATTTCGTGAATTCGAATAAAAAACAGAACGTTTGGAGTGTGTTAAATTTCAAAAGACGAAAAGAAATAATAATAATGGTAAAACGATTGAAAACAAAACCGATGGTTTTAAATTTTATGACGAAAAAGTGTGCATAAATCACTATACTCTATAACTCACTAGCATAAAACTCGTGCCCTGTTTAATTTATATACTACGCGTACACATGCTTTGGTCTATTTGGGGCGTTAATTCTTCACATATTTTACCCATTCAATTTAAATCCCTCCGACAACCACCTGTAACCGGTTTTTAATTCATTTTCATATCGACTTTATTCCCTATCTCCCTGGCGGGACCGGGAATCCGACGACACACATCGATCCGGAAAGGTTTTTTTTTTTTTAATCGTTTAATTAACTATAGTTAAATAAAAAATACGTAGTTAGATATAGGCGCATCTCAGCTGTACGATAATATTGCTATTATATTTTTATACGAACGCACCTCCAACGCATTTCTTCTACACATCATTATATTATATTATAATTAAATAAAAAAAAAAAAATATCGAGAGACCGATTCTATCCTATCTCCGTGATCATTTTCCGCCCGTTTCCGATACATATGACGATGGGCGTATAATAATCGTCAATTTTTACGCCGAAACAGTCGGCATTACGGGAAGTTTCTACGTTTAGTTTATTGGGATTAGGACGGGTCGAGGGTTAAGGATTGTCGGCGGTCGAGTGTTCAGCGACAAGTAAAAGCACCCTGTGTACTGCACCACACCGATACTATAATAATATATTATAATATCTGTGGAGGTAAAATAGGAACCAGGACGTAATAATATTATTATTATGTACGTGAAAACGTGCGTCCGGAACCGCGTTCCGGGCGGCGACGAAAACGAACACAAAAAAAAAATATCGTAATGAAAAATAAAAACCGAAATGGACACCCGATAACGTTTTCACACACATATTACATGGCGCGTATATCGCGTTTCGTGAAATGTCGACCTATAATAAGTGTGTGTTTGCGGGCGGTCGCGCGCGCGAGTGTGTGTTGTGTGTGCGTGTGTGTCTTCAGTCTTGTCGTCAAACGAACGGATGGAACTTGGGGCTCGTGATGGGACCGGAAGCGTTGGTCGCGGTAGCACCGGGTGTCATGTCCGTCATCTCGATGGACTCGTGGCCACTGCCGCCGTCGTCCTCGTCACCGCCTCCGCTGTCGCCGCCGCCGCCGCTGTCCTCGCTGACACCGGCGACCAATGGGCTGGCCACGGTGTACCACTCGCGCGAGTCGTCCCGACCGGCCGGGGGATTGTCGGCGGCCGTCGCGGGAGTGTCGTCGGCCGCGGCGACCGGGGCAGTGGCGACCACGAGAGCGTCGCGCTCTTGCCGCGGCGGCGACGAGCACGAAGACGCCGCGGAAGACGACGAAGACGGAGACCGTTCGTCCCGTCGTCTCCCGATGCCGTCGCCGCCGTCGCCGTCCGCGGCATCGTCGTCGTACACCGTGACGGCCACGTGGTCGCTCTCGTTGAGCCACTCGAGCACGAGTGACCGGTGCGCTTTGACGAACCGCTCGAACACGTCCACGCCCGAAACGTCCGTCTGCACGGCCACGTCTGCCGTGCTGGCCACCGACGACCTGTGGTAGTAGCGTGGCTGCTGCAGTTGCTGTTGGTGCGGCTGCGGCGACGACGACGAGTGCGCGAAAATGGTGCCGCCGCTGGAGTGGTGCTGATACGGCACGCACTGCTGCTGGTTCGACTGCTGGTACGGGTGGTGGTGCGGTTGGTGGTGGTGGTGGTGGTGGTAGTGTTGCTGCTGCTGGTGGTGCTGCAGGTGGTGTTGGTGGTGCAGGTGGTGCAGGCCGTACTGGTGGTGCGACTGATGCGCCGGGCTGTCGTACACGGTCCCGTCCCAGCCGAACACTTCGGGCGGGTGCGACGAGCTCCGCTGAAGCAGCGCCGTCTGCGGCCGTTTCACGTTCTCCGGCAGGTCCGGGTTCGACCTGGCCGGCAACGGGTACGGATACCGCACGCTCGAACTGGTCGTCGCCAGCTCCTGCAGCGCTTGTATGGCGTTTTTCACCTGAAACAGCGCACACATCGCTCGGACTTAGACGACACGCGTATATAATAATAAAAAAAACATGGCGCATATTATTATTATGGGTAATGCATAAATAGTTATGCTCGTTGATTTTAAACGTCCGATTTAACGAGATGGTACGTTTCTAAATACGTTTGTACGTAGATGAAAAACGATTGCGACCGAAGAAGACTATACAATTGTTGCGAAAATTCAAAGGTATTTTTATTATTGTTAGTTACTTTTTTTTGGTATCTAACACTATGAATACTTTCAGATATTACGATAAAATTAAAAAAATATGATATAATATTTTATACATATATGAGTGGATATATATATATATATATTTATATATATTATTTCCATTGTTTAGGAAAGCTTTTTTTTATTTATATATAAAACAGTTTTTGTTTGTTGTAACATAATGACCCAATCCTTTGTTATTTTTACGGATATTTAAAACGATAATATAGTGCATAAACGAAAATGATGCTTATGTGTTGTAACAAATGTTTATGGCCACCGCAGCTGCACTTATAAGCGTTTTTTAACTTTTTAAAAATATACTTCAGTCCCAGTTCATTTTGCAGCGATATGACTAAACTATTTCCGTGAGAAAACAACGGTGTGTACAATAAAAGTTTAACATTACTCATTTATGTAGAAATTCTTTTCATAAGATTAAAAACTTAATTTTACAGAACCTTAAGTTTTCAAAAGATTTAGTAAAATTAGAATGCAAATTTATCATTGTAATCGGTTTTTTTTTTATGTCTCACGTTTATAAATTGTACATTTATTTGAATTTATTACCGTTCCATTCTTAAACTTTTTGTTTTTACTTAAGTCAGTCAGGTAGGTAATAAAGATATAATAATAATAATCATATTAAAAACAAATAATAATTTAATGTGTGTTTTCATGAGTTATAGGTAGTTATGCAATGCAGTCGTTAAGTGTACCAACGATTAATGGTAACTTGCTTTTTAGATATTACGATATTAATCACAATTGTTGTTATTTTTAGAACGGTATTTGGATTTTTTTAAGCACCTGTGGTAATTTATCATACCTATTTATTTATTTATTTATTTTTTTTTTTATAAAATCGCGAGAAAACGTTGGTATTCAAAAAACATGTATTATATTAATAAGATAAAAATACATTTTTCCTAAAAACTAATATTTTGTAATGAAATACAATTTATTCTGAGTTAAAATTGATAAAATATTAGCTTCGATAAAAGTTGTATAAATAATGTTTGTGTCATCTATAAAAATGTATTGATAGCATCGATTCAAGAACATAGGTATAGGTAAGTATCTTAAAATGAAGACGTGAATGCAATAAGGTAGAAAATATAATAGAATAGTATATTTAAATGTTGAAAATAGTTGTTATTTGTCTAAAATAATAAACAATTTATTTTCATGAATGTAAAAAAATATGTCGAACATTCGATTGTGAATACCTTCAAAATGAAAACTAAATATAGAGAAACAAATATCAAAATATATATATTGTACATAATATACTATATAGTTTGTTTAAGGATATATTTTGATGAAAAGTAAAACATAGGATCATACTAAAAGTACATTTAAAGGTATAACATCCGATTTTTTTTTTAAATAAATTAAAAAATATATCTTATAACCAATTTTAGCATTATGTTTATAAAATATAAATAATTTATGTTGAAGTTATTCCAATGAGATGATTTTTCAATTCCATTTTCAAAGAACTAATCCGTGTATCATATTTGCACATTGTTACATTTTATATTCAACACAGTTCGAGAAAATAATGAACGAAGTATAAAATATATATCTAAATATGAACAAATAGATATGAATACAAAACGTGCATAATAAAGCAAATACTCATTGAAGAAAAATATTACCAGAAAATAAAAGTTCTCTTTTTATCATAAAGTTCCTTTAGTATTTACTTAATAGGAATACTTGTTTACCAAAATTTAATTCAATTTCAATTATTTATCAATAATTTATTTACTAAGGGTTCATTAAAAGTTTCAAGTTAATTGAAGTTTGAATTACATTTGTATATTATTTAATTTTTAATTCGACGCCTAATTAAGTAGAATACTTTTTTTTTTATACTAAACTGTTTATTATATGAGAATATTTAGTTTTATATTATATTATATTACTATTATTATATTCATTTATTTTATTTTAAACAGCTATTTAATTTATTTAAAAATATATGCTGATCAATAACCAATAACTATTATTAAGTCTTAATTAATACAAATATAAAATATATTTGATTTAAACTCATTACAAGCCTACAGTTACATGATATGTATATAACATAATATGGTATATGTGTTATATGTTTTACCTCTTGGCTTAAAGTCGCAACGTGATAATGAAGTGAAGTAACTTGTGTGTCCAGCCTGTCAACATTGACTTTTCTGTGTTCGATATCACTTCGAGGCAGCGTTCTTGATCTATGAGCATAAAATATATTTTACTGATCAAAATATCATTAGAAAAATAAACTATAGTTAATTAAACTAATTTATATAAAATAATTATTTTCAGAAAAAATGTGTATATTCTTATAATATAGACTGTAAAATGAATTAATTTGTTTATTAAAACTATGAATTTAGTACAATTGCTAGACAGGAATTCAAAATAATTTGAACTCTTAAAAAAAACATAACAATTTAAAAGTCAATTTTCCAATACTTGTACCTACTATTGAATTTACATAGGTAGGTAATATTATATTATAGTTTATACAACTATACAAGTATAGTAAAAACGTCTGTACTGATATAACTCTGAATACAATTATGATAATTTCTAGTTTTATATGTTACCTATTATTCTGTTTTGCAACACGGACACATGCATAATATTGTATATGAGAATGTTTTTAAGTTTTAGTTTTACTTGTGCATTTTGATCACACCTTTCGTAAATAAACACTTTCCGCAGCTACTAATGGCAGCCTTGAAAATATAACTTATCTGTGTGAAAGTTTACTTGTAACTAATGGTATGATATTTCTCGTGGTCAACTATACTCTAATGGACTGTAGGAATTTTATCGACTATAAAGTATCTTTGAGATGAGGGTGTTTCAAGATTGTACTTCAAACAATATATACATTTCACAAAAATGACAAATATAATGTAGAAAAAAAATCAGCAAGTACATGTATCGACTATTGTCGATTAATCTATTATTAATAAACGATTTTTTTTTTTTTTTTGCTATAACAATCATAAATATAATGTAAAATAGTATAATGATATATAAATATATTATGAATTAAGATATATATATATATATATATATATATATATAATATAATATAATATAATATATTATATTATGATGAATTCAATATACATAATATTATATGTATAAATAGTATTAGTTTCTTAAAAGTAAAATAATTTCATATTAAGTACTTTTTCTTTAATTAAATTATGATTTTGAAATTCATCTAGCTTCATTCAAATATAAATTTATTAAATATGGATTGTTTTTTATAAAAAAAAAATAAGCTAGATATTCTCATTAAAACGACATCTGGTTTTTTTTTTTTTTTATCTCGCTTATTTTATAAAGTTTTTAAAACGAATATAATTTGTACAAGAAAAGTACAATTATGTATGAAAAATAATTTCATTTATTGTTATTTCATTATTTGTTTTTTTACAATATTATAACTATAGAATTATTATTAATTTTTTTCTAAACACAACCATTGGTTTTTACGACATAATAAAACCCAGATCATTATTTATAATTACCAATTCAAGTTTCATTGAAATTATTTTTTTCTTAAACTACTAATGATATAATAATTGTATATATATATATATATATTTATTAATTTAAGTTACTAGAATAATGTTTTGACATTGTTTACCTGTTTTGAGATAGTTTATTGAGGTTATGTCTACTTGGGCTATAACTGGAGTGCAATGGTGATCTAGAAGGTGGTGATTTTGGAGATCCGTCACATTCTTCTTGCAAGTTTTCGTCGTCTTCGCTTATTGATGGTAACGTTAACGTCGTTATACCATTTTGATCGATCTCCTACGCAAATTAAGTTCAAAATAAAAGGGAAAAAAGTTTAAAATTGAATTATGCTAGTTTATTCGTTATAATAAATATTACGGAACACAAAAAGTATAAATGTTAATAGGAATGATGAGAAATAATGTCAAAGGTTCTCCAATAACATTACTTAAAATAAAATTATTTTCAGTTATAAGTCTTCTTGTTTTTATTTCTTTTTAAGTACCAACAAAAAATACAATTATTTTTTTTATGAGTCCGATTTATTACACCAATTAATTGTCTATATACCTACTAAATTGGTATTAAAACTGTATGTTACACATAATACTGGTAAGTATCAAACATTTAAATTAATTGATGAAAATAATAGTAGGTATTACTTACATAATATATAAGAAAGTAAGTAAATAAGTAAATCTTCAAATAATCAAAGACTAAACATTATTTGTGAATAAGTATGTAATATTTAGATATTTAAAATAATTGTATAATACATCGCAATGAAACAAAAAACACTCATTAAAATGAAAAGCAATATTCCTGATCAATATTAATTGTTTATAAATTATTGAATTTTTGTATTAAATAATAATTTACAGTATTTATAAATCATTCATATTTTCAAATTTGTAATATGTGGATAAATTGGACTTAATTAATTTAACACATTTTTTCTTGTAAAAATATTATTTTAATAAATTTAAAAGAAAAATATACGATTTTGAAGGTACTCATGAAATATTAATTATTTTCGGAGAATATGTATATTATATAATATATTAAAGCATAATAATTGACCATTAAAAGTTTTTTTTTAATTAACTTGATTATATTATTAATACATTAGTATCCATCACACACTAGCTATTTATACCGAAAATCGTTTCAAGTGATAAATACTCTAAAGTTCACATTCATATATTTTAAAATGAAATTTTTTTTTTGTATCTCATTTTACAAACGTTTATGATTATTGGATAGTTTTTTTTTTTTTTTTAATACCATCCAAAATTGTTTGACTGTTTCAACTTTTTAATCAGTATAAAAGTTTGATAAAACTACTGCAAAAGGCATAGATCATCTAATCATTTATTTAGAGTAAACTTTTGGCTCCTAAGGGCAAGTAACTTAGTGTTTGTTAGTCCATACAAATATTATTTTCCCAAATTTAATTTCGGTGAGTAACTGGTAAACACAAAAATCCCAATAATAGCATTGATATACTGTGTTGATTTTGAATTTAAGTTTTTCTTAATATTTTGATAAAATGTCCTATACCCATAGCCTTAAAAAGCGAGTGTGTGACATCTTCTCAACATTATTAAGTTTACGAAAACTTAAGGCGTAATGTTAATTCCATAATAGCTATTAACGAGAAAATCATATCATATTATAGTTAGTATAGAGATATTATTATATTATGCTTTCAATTAAAACAAAATATGTACTTTGTGAGGTTTAATTACTTCGGCCTCGTATCCTTCACGTATGTTGTACGTCAAGTCATGTTGTATGTCGTTTGCAAACTCCTGTTGGTACTCTGGGTAAAGCCGCAAAACTTCTACCAAACCCAGCACATTAATGCACTTCAGGTCGCAATAAGTTAGAGCTTTGACATCGCAACTAGACTTGACCACCGTGTCACCTCCTGCGCCACCACCAGTGGTCCCACCACCAGCGACAACGCCTGAATTACCCGAACCACTGCCTTGGCCTAGCCACATACTAATATCGCATCCAACTAAATCACCTTTGCCTGTAAATATAATATGTTGTTTGACGTAAATAAACGACCACAACGATCTGCTACTTTCAAAAGTCTCATAATGAGACTCGTCATTAATAAGTAATCAATTCTAAATAAGCCCATGCGCAGGTTTCTTCGTGAAGGGGGTTATGAAAAAAAAAAATAGCACTATGAAAAAGTATAATATTTTTATTGTTTTTTAAATTATATAAAAATGTTTGATTATTATCGTTTTTCTTGCATACATTATATTTAAGAAATCTTGGGGAAGTAAAATTCCTCTTAATTCGATCAAACCAAAAACTGTTAATAACCCACATGCAAAAAAAGGCCACGGGGTGGGGGAGGTTTATACATCCATTTGCACACGGACCTAGGATTATCACGATATCAAATATAAATACTTATTGTGAAATACAAAAATGTACCGCTGCGTTTTGTGCATTTCATTGATTGGTTTCGAGCAATATCAATAAACTTACATAATTATGTCATTAAAAAAAATGCATAAATTACCTAAAATGGCGACGACCATGCCATTCTGTACGACTTCCATGGATCCATTACATAGATAATAGATAGATGTGAGAGCATCACCTTTGTGGATGAGATATTCACCCGGAGCGCAAAAATTGCTCCGGATGTGCAACGATAACAGTTTCAGACAGCCCTGTGAAGCGGACTCGAAAATGGGCAGTTGCAGTATCTCTCTATGCAAGTGCATGGAAACATCGCCTCTGAGCTCCTCTGGAAATTCTTTTAGCGTCTGAAACAAAAACTATCGATTAAAATGGGCGAAACGGCTACGGCAGTGGTTGGGGTGAAAGGAGAGAAAGCCCAAAATGGCCACTCGCAATTACCTCATGTATGTCGATACCATGGTTTAGCGACCACATTGTCTGAAAATAGTCCTGCATTCTGTGCTTTAACTCGCTAGGCACCTGGTGTAGCGTTAAGAAGTCTTTGAGATCCCGCCACTTGCTCTGGTACAGTGATCGTCGGGAGTACATACGCTGGATGATGGCCGTCACATTACCGAATACCACCGCGTGCATCAAGGCTATAGTAATATAACACAGCTGGTAATAGCTAGGTAAATACACCTGAAGGTGGATGAGTTAATGTAAAAAAATTATTTGAGTTAGTATTGAGGTCAATCCAACGTAAAAAATAATATATTATTTAACTCGAAATAAGTTAAGATAATTACAATAATATTTTTGGTTTACTGAATTATTTAATGAAGAAATAATATGTTCATTCAATCCTTCGTATATAAAAACAAGGTAATTAAAGAAATAGATATTAAACAAATAATTGCTTATCACAATGGTTATACCAGCTATGGATATTATAATATAAATATACTGTATCGAATCTATAAATATAATTTTAGCGTATTATTAAAAAAAAAATAAACAAATAAACTGAGAGAACATAGTATAGTCAACTCTAGGTGACTAGAACCTTGTTATCTGAAATATGAAAAATTATCCTTCAGACTCCATTACACTTAAATTATTTTTGATATCAAGAAATTGTTAATTTTTCTTTGAACTTTGAATTATTGAAAGTCGACTACAGTTAATAATTTTAAAATTACCATAATCATTTTTAAACCAATTTTATAAATATTATTTACTTTTTTACTTAATTCAGTTTACTATAACCAAATCACAGGAGTGATATAATTTAATATATATATTATTCTAATATCGGTAAATAAATACGCAATTAAACAAATATAAATAATATTTAGGCATATTATTTTGGTGATTAGGGCTTACCTCCAATCAACATTGTGATAATACTGAATATTTTCTCGGCACCAGTAGTGGCCGAAACGTTACCGAATCCGACGCTCGTTAGACTAGAACACGTGAAATATAACGAAGTTATGTACGCCTCTGAATGTGTCACATTGTCCACGTCCTTATGAAGACGTTCTGCGAGTGTGTTCATCCATCCTGTGACCAGAGATTTAAGTAATAAATTACTATAATATTTCAAATAAAAACTGGGTATCACTACAGGTAAGGTTTATTTTTAAAGGTTTGATAATATAGCGCGTTATACTTATAACGAGTATATAAATACAGTTAATATTAACTGTTTGTATAAACGTATATTTTTTGCTACCTGTTAGAAAAGGGTTAGGTTAGATTTTGAGACTTTAATACATATTGATAAAAAAAACTTTCAATTTTTGGTACAAGCCGATTAAGTAAAACATGCTTTCCCTTTTAGAACTACAATTCGGGTATTTATGAGTTAATTCCTTTTTAATATAATTTACGCTCCATAAGATTTAAGTGCAGTCATACAATCGTGATAGGACAAATGCCATTAAAATTATTAATAATATTTGGTAATGTTGACTAAAGAAATTTTTGTTTTATATATAGGTACATTATTATTATTATTTAAAGTCGCTTGGGGTCGTAATATTGTATTACTTTAAAGATATAAGTTTTTTGTTTTCGATGTATTAAACTTTTAAATGTAATAAATGACAAAGAGCTAATGTATGTCAAATAAAAATTATGTTGAAAAACTTTATCATACTTATTTTTGTTGGATATTGAACAAATTTCAGTCAATACACATTATCGTAAACAGAAATACGAAATCAAAAAGTCGCGCTTAAACAAACCATACAAGTTAGATAAAATATAAATGCGTTTACATCAAATATCACGATGAACTAAGTCACAACACCTTCGTGAAAAAGCTATTCGTATTTAATAAATTCGATACCATTTTGTCTTAATCGAGTATAAAATATATACTTGAATGAAATAAAATTACATAAATTGATTAAATTATCAATTATTTGTTTTGGATAAACCTATATAATTTTTGACCTAAAATATTAATGTTATTTTGATTTTTACCATCCACCGAAGAAACGTTTTAATCAGAAATATTTTACAGTATTTTCCAGCTATTAAATATACATACCTTATACACGGCAGTAACATAAATATATTTTCAAGTGCTATAGACTTCATGATATATTATAACAGTATATTACAGGACGTATATAAACTATGTAGATTTTACAAAGATAAATAATAAATTCAGTAAAACATTACAGCTGAATTCTACTCTTTCTATAGATGGTTTCCATAACAATATATAAAATTGAACATTATATAATAATAAAATAATATATAAATTAATTCAAAGTAATACGGTTTTTGTTTACCGTCGATGTAATGTCGTTTTGTAAACATAAAAAAAAAAAAAATTATTTTTTGGTATTTCGTAATTTTAACATAAGTATTATTCGTACAGTGCGCACGCACTTCATCGGTTCTTGTGTTTTATATTGCGTTCGTATTAATGTACGTACCACACGCGTTGTTTGTGCAAAATAAATAACTATTAAGTAACATGATGAATCACATGATTAAAAATGTTGACGCTCTCACCCTCTTCCCCAATAGAGTTTTAGGCCACAAAACACACAGAAACACAAATACACATACGCACGCACACATAAACATTAACGTGACGCTACCGTGTCAGAGGTTTTATTAGAGACCCAGGGCATCGTAGTTGAATTTCCGAGCGCAGATGAGCCGCTCTACGTCTGATCGTGAAATATATTATGCTTAAATTACACAGGGCCGGCTTGTTGTAATTACATTCGCACAACTTAAAATTGAATTTATTAGTTTCAATCGTCTCTTTTAGTTTACGCTAGAGTTGTATGATCGTTGAAATATAAAAACAACGAAAACCATGATCAAACGCGATTAGGGCCCATGATGTTGTTAGCTAAAAATTATATTAAACGGTTTTTTTTGTACTTTTTAATATAATTAATGATAAGTATTCAAACAAACTAAGAAAAAAAATACAATTATTATACTATATTTAATTTTTATTCACACGAAAATAAAAACAGTATAGTATATAAAGGTACCGGCGCAATAACTAGAGAAGTCAATTTTCTGAAACTTGTTAGGAGACATAAAAAAAATTTCTATAAGTTGGTAAATAAATTAAACATTAATAGCATGGTGTTATAATAAGTGTAAAAATAAGACATACCAAATAAAAAAATTTCCTTTGGTAATCCTACTTTATTTAGGAAAATAATTAATATAAATTAATAAATGTTGACAAATACATTTTCAATAGTTGCAACAACAACAATAAGTTATGTTTATTTTTGATTTTTGACATACCCAATTATTGCAACCAATCAGTAAGTAAATAGTATACATACGTCCTGACATATCTGATTATTGCAAAATAAAAAAAATGGTTTTATAATAATGATTGGACATATCTGATTGCTGCGCCAATCGATATAACATTTTTTTCTAAATATTTTTATATTAAAAACGAATTTTTAAAAATCTGAACTTATCTGTTATTATGTGACATTATCACGTTATGTACTTATTTAGCAGAGTTGAAAATGGTATTCCCTTGACTTTTAGTTTATTAAAAATAAGTAAACGTATAAACTAAAAGATTGTAAATATTGAAGGACGCTGTTTGTAGTATACGCGATGGGTATAAAAATAAAAAATGGCGAAATATATTTAAGTGTATATGTAATATGTGTAAATGATGTATACGATGTCTATATCAAGTAAATATAATGTATTTCACGATAGTGTTTTCTATTGTGTAGTCATCACTTATTAGCTATTATTTTAGTGTCAGTTATGTATAATTATTCGTCTTAGTGTTATAAGAATGGAAATATCAGAAATGTTAATTTAAAAAAATAAACAAATATTAGTAACAAATTGAATAGTAGTCTAAAACGTTAAAAACTACATCATGTTAAGACGCGATTACGATACTTATATTTTTTTAGATTTCTCTACTATACATACATTAAGAAAAATGATTATCGTTTCCCGTTAATTAATAACGACAGTCGATATTTTTTATAACAATATAGTATAATATATTGATGCTTAATTTTATATTATTTTAATACACGCGTTTGTTATATAATATCGTTGTTGACTGGTTAAATGACGACATTTACAAATTAATAAATTCAAATTTATAAATAAGATATATCAAACAAATTTTTACCGGTGCCATAATAATAATAATAATTATAATAATATTACATAAATTTGAATAAAAACATAAAAAAGACATTTTGAATTTCATAATAATAATAATGCAATACATATTACAGTCAGTGGAAAAATTGTGAATAAAATAAAGTTCCATAGTATGAACAATTTATTTTTATAAATTATATTTTAACTAGTATACCCTAAGATAAATAAATACGACATGAAATTCATAAATACGCTAGAAAAATATGGAACGCAATTAGTTTGTACTCTGAAAAATGTGAGTGTATGTGTACTACCTCCTAAATCTAAATAAGTTTACTGAAATTGCCTCCAGGTGTTTTAACATTCAAATTTAAAAACTAGACTCAAAAATTAACGAAAATATTATGCTAAATATTCAAAAAAACAAATCTTGAAAAAATCAAGTTTTAATGGGAAATGTCACAAAAGATATATTTCAGTATTCTTTTTTTGTAAATGAGATTGTATGAAAGAAAATTGGCCGTACAAATTTAAATATTTAGATTGCAATTTCATATTAAATTTACGCTAAAAAGTTACATAATATTGTTTTAAAATTTTCAATTTTTATAACTAAGATGCTGAGGATAATTTTTAAAAGCTCTCAAAAAGTATCTATTTTAAATTTTTCAGCAGAATTAGTTTCGATTGAATTTATATATAATACTCGGTTATTGACACAAATGGTATTATTTATTCACGAAAAACAATTTTTAATGATAAATTTTTATAAAGTAAGTGCTAAAACGACGGACATTGATGGGTTTAAATTACATAGTTACATATTATATGTTATAAATTATTAATACGTCAACATGTTTTATTGATATTGGGTGTATTATGGATTATTATATCGATTTTGTTTATACTCAAAAATATTATTTTTATGAATATATTGTGTAATAGAATTATTTATTAACACCCATGCTTTAGAATAAAACATTAGGTCATTTAATACAGAATATTCTATTTATTTATTATTATTTGTATCAATATTTACTATTTTTTTTAGCCAGGCATATTTGTAAATCCATTTTGTAATTTAATCTACTCGTATTATTATTTATTGAAATATTATTAAATTATCCTGTATGCATTGAATCAATGTTTAAGATTCTACTAAGTTATATTTTAACAAGAAGTCGGTCAATTTATTTATGGGAGTTGATTTTAGTTGGAAAGAGACAGTCATCTAAGACAAAATGTATTTTAATAGTATAATATTTGTATCTTCTTGAAAAAAATCGAAAAAATTTGAGTGTGCCTAAAAATGATGTGATGCAAGCTAGAAATTATTATCATGGAAATGTAACAAGTAGCTACTTATCCCTTATTACGAGTATATTCAGGACGCAATGGGTATGTTATTTTATCATATAAATTAATTCTATTCTTATATTTATTTTATTTAAGTCTAATAATACCGATTTATTAAAATATATACTATACGTTTTGCACAATCATTAAATAGCTTTTTTCTTATGGAAAAGAGGAAAATATTAAAATATAATTTTAATATCTTTCAAATATTTTAAATTAAATGATAATAATACTTTAAAATGTCACTGAACAATAATTCAAACGAAATCTGTACCGCGACTATGTTAATTCAAAAAGGATAATGTACCTCAATAACTTTATTATTATTTTTCGTACGGACAAATTTATAGAAATGACGAACTATTGTAGTGGTCATATATATTTTAAAGACTTTCAAACTATTTAAAATTATTTAGTCTGAATAAAAAGATGTCAACAAATATAGAATGTATTGAAATTCATTCGAACTCATTTTATTAAAAACTAACGGATAGGTTAGGTCATACATTCAATGGGATGCACAGATTGAAAAATACACATTTTATATTAATAATAGATATCACAACAATATACAATGGTTGTTTCATTCAGACGTATTATATTAAAATTGTAGAGGAAAAATTCTGATCTGATTCGTTAAAAAATATTACCGCTGCAGCAACTATGTGTCGAGTTGAACCCAATAGTTGACCAGTGTAACTCAAACGTCATTATATCGTTTATTTTATTTTTCGTAAATATTATTTGCTCATTTTTATGGAGAAAAAAAAATATTATTAATGTTATTACTACAAAATGTTTATTTTACAACTTATCGAGTTAATTGAGGCGTGAACTTTATTTATTCAACAAACAAACAACGGTTTAAGTCTTTTGGGTAAACCAAGAAGCAAATATTTAGTCAAGAACTAAGAACAGCCATTTTTTTTAACTGTTTTAAATTTTTAATTTGGTAATTTTGTTTTCGATTTAACTGTGTATGATGTATGATGTATTCTATGATTATGTGTAAAAAGTAATGCTGTAATAAATTTACATGAATCCGTCCACCGGTTTTGTGTGAACATTTAGCTGCATGAATACTAATAATAAAGATATTCTTGATTTTTTTCTCAAGAAATAGTCTTAAGATAAAACTATTGTAACAAAACACTGCGCTTATATTAATCCATAATATTTATTCTAAATTTCTTTAAAGATATATTAAAATATTTTTGGATTCATAAATTTTATTTTTAAAATATTGTTAAAAGAATCAATTTTGACAACATTCACGCAATAAGCATAAATATTAAATACTTATACGTAATATAGGGACCTTAAAATTGTCACTGTAGTGAAATAATAAGTATAATAACTCATTGTATTATTGCAACAAACTTTGAGCCAACTATTTGTTTTTCCAATGAATTATTCATGTTTCAAACTTTATATTAATTCTATTGAAGTAAGTGAAATCAGAAACGTTATATCACATAAGTCACCGGATCACAAACTATGTTTAACATAAATTATTGTTTTATTTAGAAATTAAAAAAATAATGTAAAATACGGGAAATACGGGAACATAACTGAAGTGAAATGAAAATTTATGTGAAAAACGAATAAGAACAACGTTTATCCATACAGTTATATTTTCACTTTTCATTTCCATAAAACATTGTTTTGTTTCAAACTATAGATATGTTAAATTTATTGTAATCTATATTATTTATCCACTTCTAATCAATTCTAATAAACTTAATTATTGTTTTAAGATTACTGCTAACATTGGTACTCCACTAACATTTCCACGTAAATCTTGCATAGCATATCCGTAGAAAAAGTTAGGCTCATTCGTTAGACTTAATATCAAAAGTACACTGAATTGAGATTTATATTGCAATTCAATATATTATTATTATTTTATTCGATATTGAACTGTACACATAATATCCGGTACTTATAATAATATTTAAAATATATAAAAAAAAAATTATAAAAAGCTATGCATTTTTTTATGTTACATCGACATCATACATAGTATAATATACTATATAATATATACGTTCACGGTTAGAGGGTAGGCACTCATGTTATTATAAAGTAGAAAAGTGCAGTCCACGGCACTTCCGACATAATAACATATTTTATAATATATATATATATATATATATATGTTTTAAATCGTAGCCTGCCGAGGTTCAGTTTTTATGCGTTCGCATTTTTTGTATCCCGTAGAATATAATATAAAAGTAGGAAAAAATAGCATTATTATAATATCTAATAATTTTGGATTTCACCAGCTATGCATTAGGTTTATCGTAATATATAAAAATGATGTAGACACTTGGCGTATCGGTGAGAAACGAACTATGTACAAAATGAGAAAATTTCACGAGCTGTCGGCGTACACATCATCCAACCGTTTATTCCATTGACAATTATTATACTCATTCAATTATCGGGCAGCCAGTCAAACATAATATATTTATGTACAAACTACTTATTCCGTTGACGTGGAGGCTAGAAATGGCCGAAAGACAGCCGTCATCGCACTCAAAGTCTTGACAACTGCAGTGTATAAACTCAATACGCTCGCAATCGTTTTGTTCTCTTGGTCAAAAACGTCGAAACTCAAACATATTGATGGAGGAGAGGGCGGGGTAAGTTGACGTTACGAACGCCGTCAGCCGTTTATCCGAACAATTGATTTCTGAATATTGTGGATGCGGCATCACCTTGGCCGTAAGACAAAAGTGTGGTTTATGAAAAAAAAACAAAGCAAAACAAATAAATGGGAAGTTCTGATGAGACGTGTTCCCCAAAGTGAAGTATACAAGTCTATACCAACGTTTTGTTCTTGTATTTTTTTTTTAAATCTTTGAATAAACGACTTTTATGGGCGAAAATCATTTGGAACACGAAGAATAAATTATTAAAAGTATATTTATATATAAAAAAAAAATGTTTCCGACAGTATTTTTAGTTGAAATGCGCTGCACTCGGGAGACTAACTGATGTATTACGCTTCGATGGTCGCACAAAATATTAACTGTCGAGATAAGCCCGTTAAAAAGTATCATTGTTTTCATATCGAAAAACTTGGTGATTTTAACCGATAATAAACCAGCTATAATCAATAGTAAATTTAAAACACGTACCGTGCTGGAGCATATAGATTCTAGTAATTATTCAAATCATACCATTTGATTTTTATCCTCAAGAAATAAAATGGTCAATAATATAATATTATTGCATATAATGATCTAATTGTTAATATTCAATAATTATATATACATACAATTTGCCTTATTAACTAGTTCATATTAATGACTTTCATTAAAGTATTAAGTTGTGGTTCGTAAAATTAATGAAGCTATTGATTAATGTTTAATAAAAATATACCATGCAAATAGATTTAATTAATAATTTATGTAGTAGGTACCTATTATTGTAGATAGTACATTGGATACAATAATTATTATACATTAATATAAAATATTATAACAACATTATTATATATTATTAAAAATATTTAACTTAATTTATAATAAAATTTAAAAACTTATCAATAATTATTACTTGTTATAATAGACGTGAAAAAGTAAATGTAAATGTCTAAATATCAATAACAATTTATACACGGTTGAGTATATTTTTTATTAGCCATGCCCTCATCTTAAAGTCCAAAATTATTTCTATGCCACTGCACCATCGAACACGATACACGTTGATACGCTACGAGTAGGAATAAATGAAGCCTCGTCACGACGATTCAAAGGATATTTATAGATATTGGCAGCTGCAATATTCTACGATATTATGTTATATAGTTTTGCTGTAGGCATAAAATCAGAGATGCATTACTCTGGTACTCTTAGATAATAACTCGGACTTGAATGTTCTTTAGTATTATTGTATTATCATTTATTGTTTCGTAACGAAAATTTAGTATAAAAAAACAAGTCACTCTGGACATTTTTCGAACACAATTCAACAAATATTTCTTTGAGAATCATGAACGCATGTATTATTTTCACGGCGTCAGTAAAACGAATAATGTTATAAATATTTCCACAGAGCAAGGTAACCACATTATGAAAAACAAACAATATTATTATGTTATACCTACAACACATGATTAAACATAATATGTTATCGCATAATTTTCCCAGTCGTTTTGGCAGTGTCATATTATTGCGTTGGTTGATCCGAATCTGGTACGTGACCAATTTATAATGCTCACTCACAGTAGTTTGAAGGTAGTCTTTTTTTAATTCCATATATTTTATATTAAAATAAAAAAGTGAACAAAAATGACGAATAATAAGGCATGAACACGTACCACTTTATATCTCTCGTTTTCAAATCGCTTTTTAAAGATAATATAGTTATGTACAATAAATTACACGTGTTTAATACATACCTAGTATACAACTATAACGTTATAGCTGCATATTATAAGAATAAAAATTTATTATTACAAAATTAATATAGTATGTTAACCACTTTACTGGTAGTTATCGAAATTACCGACTCCCCCTCTTTATTGTTAAATTATTAACGAAACGCATATTAATTAGTTGGACATACTATATATTTTATATTTATAAATTAATTAATTTTAATAGTGAGTTTGTTCTTTTGACAAAAAATCATGTATAAACTGTTTAACCTTACCTATTTTGAGACTTTAATAATATTATATAAAATAAAGTAAAAATACAATGTTTATTTTTTTCAATTTCGTACAAGATTATTTAATAATTATTATTCCGATATTATACGATGGATTTACACACAAAAGTATTTAAAGACAAACTCAATTTTATAGTTATAATAATAGTTATGTTATGCTATAAAACACAAAATCACTAGATCCTTTTAAAAGGAAAAAACGTACTACAACAACATTAATCATAAAACTCATATATTATAAAGAATTTATATTTAAAATGTAATTTTGTTAAGAAGATAAACTGGGTAAGTGGATAACTTAAGAGTCACTTTAAATATTTAACGTATACCTAAGAATATTTACAAACATCTTCATTTTTCATACATTTATTTTAAAGAATTTAAGTTATAAATTAAGTATCAGAATACATTAGATGTGTAAAAATACTATTAACATAGACAAAAAATATACCTGAATTTGAGTGTTTGCATGTTATTGAAAAACTGTGGTAAACATACAAACTAAACAATACTTTCTTATATTTTTGTGTGAAGTAATATACGTATTTTAAGTAAAACATGAATGATTCGTTTGATAACATTTTGCTATGCTACGGTGTATAGGTATTATATATACTATATACATACTAAATATGAGAATACCTACAAAAGCATATAATTAAGTTTCTTAAAAATAAAAAAAAAATAAAGTGAAATTAAAAGATATTTCATTCTATTTTCATACTTTAATATTTTTAGTGATCTAACGACTTGTAATAATTATTAATCTTTCATTAATAACAGTTTTAATAATTTTAGAACACATTACAAAATCATTACGGTTTTTAATTAAAATTTCTAAGTTTAATACATTATTTAAATTTTTAGAATATTTTTTATAAACATAAATCACAAGTTTAAAAGTCAATGTAAGCTATAAAAAAAACTTAAATGAATCATTTTTATGTAGATCTTATCAAGAAAATTATTTTGGCAAAAATAGATGCATATACTACAATATTATATAGCACCAATATCTGTATCGAGAACTATTGAGTGAATTTTAGTAATAATAATAAATACTAACAACTATAAGACGTAATCAATACCTTAAACAGTACCTATTTATTTTTTATTTAATAAATCGTAATAATATAATAGAGAATCTCAAAAATGTAAGCTTCGCAAAAAAAAAATAAATTAAAATTAAAAACAGTATGAATTACGTGGAATAATATAAGCGGATAATAAAATAATAATAATCTTAAAAAAAATTGTAAAAATGTGATACTGCAAAGCGTATTACATTGCATTTTCTTTCACGAATGTCCGCTAAAATTTTCAAATACAACTAACCGGAAAAAAACATTAAACGTACTAGTACAGCAAAAAAAAAAAAAAATCGCATAGACTTATATAATACACGGCAATGGAAATTGCTACGTTCGTAACGACGCGTCGAGTACACGGAATAATATAATATAGGTAATGCGTTCTATCATTATATCGCTCGTCGTAACACGGATTGAACGATATAATAAAATAAAATAAAAAACTAGAAATCTGAAGAAAAAAATGTGTTTTCTCGGAATCGTCCGCAATTATTATGGAGATATGTATAATATATTACAAAGCCACGTGTGGGCATAAGACAAAGGCGCGTTTCTCCTTCATCGGTACAGCGTTTTAAGAACCGAAAACAAATCCTCTACTAAGCATAATAATAATAATAATAATAATACACGTGATGTAGTCGTATGGGGTTTGTATTATATTATTTCATATTATTACAATAGCTCTGCGCCGTTTGAACGGAATCGATATTTATTTATTGTCTCGAACGTCAACGTCGTCGCCATCGTCACCGCAGCAGAGGCGTTGCGTCGTTCGTTCGCGTTTGAATCCGCACAAGAGCTGTCGCGTCGATTATTATTACAGCCGAGAATGACGGGCAGAGACGGAGGCGTTGATGACAAAGATTTTATAAAGGATCTTATACGCTGTACGCGCGCGAAAACCACCGCGGCACGACGAGATTGAAAATATTTTAAGAGCGAAAAAAATCGCGACGTATAAATTGTAGGTGACGACAACGACGACACGTCCTATTATAAACGACAGTCACGGCAGTCCCTACAGTCCGTTGGGGACACGGTCGGAAATTTGACCCACCACCCACACTACGGCGGACCCGGCACCTCCCCTCCACCGGCGGCAGAAATTATTTCGGCAGTATATATACGATATGCAGGTATACTACGCACTCGCTGCGCGGACTGTATGATAATTTAATACACGTGTATATATAAATATGTTTTATGGCGGACGAGGGATGTTTCAGTGGTGTTGTGATCCGATGAAGGGGAGGTAGAAGGCTCGAGTAGATGTATATTTTTTCCACAATCTGCGTATCCTTATAATTTCAGTCCACCCTCGCGAGTCGGTTTTGTCCGAATAATTATTCATGAATATATTACGAATTTTGTTGTTCGTTCGTATATATTATATATATATATATATATTAATAAGCGTATAAACATACACGTCCCCCATCTCCGTGACCCTCCAACGCCTGTCATTGAACACGGTTAGCGCGCGAAGTGTTATATTATAGAAATAACAATTATATTATAATATATAAATTAAACACACTCGCACTTGCTACCACAGGGTCAACGTATAATATTCTTTGCGGACATATTGTCATTATTATTATTATATATTATAATCGAGTGATTTGAATCCTAAAAACGTGCCGACGCCACGAACAGAGAGAGAGGCGAAAAAGAAACAAGTAACTTCGTTTATTATTTTTTTACACGCGTGGTAATAAGATTTTTTTCCCGCCTATCGAACACATTTTATTCGATCGTATTATCGTTAAATTATCGTTACTATCATTATTATCATTATTTCATGCATTATATTGTAACTACTCGCGCATGCATATCGTCTGCATGCCTCGTTGTACGTAAAAACGTCATGTGACTGGTGTTTTGATATTCATTACGCGTGACTCCCGTCCGCGCATCGTACTTAACGATCAACAGGCGACGCGCATAAATCTGGACGCCGGTGTAATGCCGTTTCGCCGTGTCGAGAATTTGCAAAATGGCTTAATGATGATGTTGGTTTAATTTCGGAACGATCGTAATAACGTTGAACGCAAATTCATTGAATCGCTAGGCAAATTGGCTTTATTTTTTTTTGCTCGTCAGTCGCATTGTAATCTTTGTCAGGGCTTCGACACTAATTCTCGCCCCCTCCCCCCCAAATAATTAAGCGTGTTAATTAATTTATTAATTGTAAACAAGAATAATTTCGTTATACCATTTATAATAAAATATAATAATATATTATGGTTTACCGTCTTAAGTTCAAAAGTCTAACTATTAGACGTGTTCGCGTGTTAATATAAATAGTTTTTATATGCTTTTTGTTCGATTCGATTATTTTATTTTACGTTTCAAAATAGATACCTTATATAATAGTTACGAAATTTATTTAACCATTTTAAACTTGACTACTTAATAAATTTAAAATATTTTTTTTTTTGTTAGATATATTATAAAAGCAAGTCGAAACATAATCTAATAACAACAAAATATGTAGTATAATGTCTTATACCATATGTCTTCTATTATTAGGTAGATACACGTTTGCTTATGGTCTACCATATTAAACAAATACACTAGAACTCTTAATACTGATATTGGCTCTAAATGCATTATTGCATTAAAAGAAGACAATGGTATGAACATAATTTATTATAATTTCCTGGAACTGTGAATAGTTAAATTGATGCAATAAATACAATCGCCAATGAAGATTACTATTCGTTTATTTCCTGTATACAATGTGAATATTATCGACACTATCATAAATAATATTTATTTGTATAAATCAAAGTACCTACTACCTATAATACACGAAGGACGCACATATATTATGTTTGTAATTGTACTCATTGTATATTTGTACACAATATATCAGTTGTGAAACATTCGCGTTAATCTTATCGATATATTATAATATTCGGTTTCAAGTTCGTAATTACCAACTGAGGTAAAAATAAATGAATTTTAGATGATCTCGTTAAATTTAATAGACATTACGTATACTAATAATTTTAACTTATCGCCAACTTTAGTATAGTAGTTATAAAATAATAGATACCTTAAAAGTTATGACTAATATCAACTAATTATAGTATTAAGAATACTCCGACTTAAGAATATGTTATTATATGTGTACCATCTAGCTGTAAATATAAACGAGAAATGAGTTATATAAAAGAATCTATATTTTCAAAAATAAAACAATTAACAGACATACAAAATATTTTAGTTGTAATAGTATTGTATATAAATTATATTTATTTTTAGTTCAACAGTAAATAACCTCATCAATATTGGAAAGAAAGTTAATAACATTAGTTGATAACTTATTAAGCCAATACAACCGTCACTTCGCTCAGAATCTTAAATATTTAATACATAAATACATTTAATTGTTAGTATATAAAATTTTATTTATAAGTTTAATTTTCTAAAATACAAAAATGTATTAATTGATTTGGGTATTTACATAAATAATTAATTTTTAATATTACACTTTTATAGTATAATGCGTATTTATGTTTATAGATGTATTATTATATGCCTTATTTTTCTTAAACATTACGTATCAATCTATAAATACTCAGTATTGTTTTTTTTAAATTTGAGTAGAAAAAAGGAAACAACTTTTTTAAGAACTTTATTTTGTATCTCATCCAATGTAAGTTATTTTGTAAAAAACTTACTATAAGTGTTTGTTATGTGTTTATTTTATACATGCTTATACATTGTAACAAATATACATTAAGGTAAATCGATCCTAAATAACTTTATAAAGTTATTTTTAAGTTGAAATACCTTTTAAAAAAATTAAACCATATAAAATCTACAAGGTTGTCTAAAAGTCATTTTTCTGAATGTTTGGTCATAGAAAAATGTAGTTACTAAATGTTATTGAAAAAAAAAGTAATATATTTCCAGATTCAAATAACCAGAGAGTACTTATTTAATATTTTAAATTAAACATCACTATAAGCGACTACTTGTACATAGATATTAGATAGTTTACTTTGAAAACGATTTAATATTTCAATATTGTGTTAAAAAATTAAAAACACTATAAAAATATTATTATATAATTTGTATCGTTAATATTATTTTAAAATATCATATGAGTATAATATGACTAAATTCCAAGTACCAATAATGAATATTACACTTTTATATTTTGTATTTCACAATTAAAAATAGTAAGTGAAAATATTTTTGAAAAATAATCTAATTTATGTATGATATACGATTTAAAATTATTAATAAACTAATACAAATCTACAACGAATGTATGAAAAATTAAACAAAGATGAAAATATTATGCTTATTTAATAATACATAATATTTAAAATATACAAATACAAAATATTAATTAGATGTTTTTTAATGAATTTATTGAATTTTAAATAAATTTAAAATTTAAAGAAAATACATTTAAAAAAAGTTCTTTCTATTTTTTCATATCAGAAAAACAATTCTAAGAACCTATTTATAATTGTGCAATATTGAAGTAAAAATAAGACATTTCATAAAAAATATGAAAGTTAAAATTTAATAAAATAAAATGCAAATTGTTTTCATTTCATATAACGTAATAAGTTACGATCCGAGTTATAAAATTAACAATAGGTACATTTTTAAATATATGCCTCTAAAAAATATTTCAAAAGTTTGCAGCACCAATATTTTTATTTAATTAAAATAAAATAATATTTATATCAAGAATAATAAAAATAATTTAAAACCATATTACTCTTATCAAAAAAGTGATATTGGGCTTATTTCATATTTTATTTTATTTTAATTTTTTTGTATGTTTAACAATTAACTATAATACTAATGTATCTAACAAGATTGTTATATGAATTGAGTTTTAAATGAATCAGAACTAAATGCATTATTTTTTAGTATCTGTTGAGCTTTTTTAGCTTTAGAAATGTGAATAAAAGTATTATACAAATATAATTTGTTTAAGTTCAATTTGTTTCCATTCAAATCTCGCTGAAAGTATAACGCATATTTTCTACCAGTTTTTAGTAATAATATATATAAAACATTTTTTTCAAATTCCTATTCAATGTTTTTAAGAACCTAATTTCCGATAGAAAAAAAATATACCATAATATTTCGATGGCTTGAATAGACGTATTATATACAAATCACAAACAAACGCGGTAGATTATATTGGTAGAATACGTATAAAAAGTAAATTGGACTCTTGTGAAAATATATTTTACTTTTATATTATATTATTATTATAAATATGTTTATAGTTAATTATTTATTATAAATAGTTATCAATAGGAACAAATTTTAAAATTATATTAAATTTGGTAGTTTGACTTATATAAGCATATATCATTTTAATAATTATAGTATTTATTTATTAAATATTTAAACTAGTAAAATTGTATTAAAATATTGAATTAATTTATCTTAATACTATTGTTAAGGATGATAAAAAAAAATAGTAATTTGTAAATGACCGCATCAAACTAACTATAGCAATATGTGTTATACCTATGTATTAAAATCTGAACAAATGTTTTAAAATTACATATATGTTTTTAAAACTATAAATAATTGATATTGTATATATTTAATTTATATATAACTTTGATAATTATTCCAAATATAATATTATATTAAAACAGTTATAATTTAATGTATAGATGGACTAACTTTTTTTCTTTTATAAATGTCATTCGTTCATATTTTTTATAGGTATTTAAAAATGTTTACTTCAAGTACCTATAATAAAATTAATTTTATTAAACCCCAAATTAATAAATAAAAATATCTAACATATTTATTTATTAAAAATAAGATTTTATAAGAATTTATTTTTCTTCGAATTTGTATGATTCAATTAACTAGGCAACTTTCCCAAATTATTGATATTGTCATTTATTCAAATCGAGTTTAAATGTACGTTAATTAAATAAAATTACCTAGATCCCAATCTCTTCCTTTTTCGTGGCGTTCGCTTTCTGCGATCACATACCATATGCACGCAAACCAATGTGCAACTAATGTAAATAGGAGCATCAACAGTGTGAGAATCATACCACCGTATTGCGAATACCTATCGATCTTTTGCAACAGTCTCGCTAACCTCAGCAGTCTGGTCAGCTTTAATAAATGAACCTGTCCTGAACCAGCTTCCTGGAAAAAAAATAATAATAATAATAATAAATAAATATATGTTAATACAATTGTTAATTAAATATAGTCAAATCTATGACATTTTATTCATTTTACTAGCTGGATTCTCTGGGAAGAAGATATACTAATAATTTCAAGTGGTGTAATAATGGAATCTACATATCCTATTAATTAAAATTAGTATTTACCCACGTATTCAGCTTGGGAACACCATTAAGCTGGTATAATAATATTCACGTAATAAAGTGAATCCATAACTTACATGACATTTTGTGACTATATTCATTATAAAATTAGTGATTATATTAGAATATTATATTTTTGTATAAAATATTTAAAAAAAAAATGTATAAATTATAATATAATGTACGTTACATTAATTGATGAACGAAAATAATTTTTAGAAAAACTATAAACATGGTTATATAATAAAATTCATATTATATGCTGAATCTATAACATTTATATAAGGAAATAATCTCATGATTTTTTGTCTACATTAAAAAATAAATAACAGATCGATATTTCATAAAATCATATTTTATTTATCAAAGTTAACTTTTAATAAATAATATTATAAATATTGCATTACCTAGAAAGTTACAGTTTAATTTCATAATCCATATGTTACTTACACTTTTTATATTATTATTTTAAAAAAACTACACTTTCCTTGCATTCAATAATTTAATATGATTAGTTCATTTTTAACTACATTCAAATAAAATTTAACAAATGAACTTATAAAAATAAATAATAATAAATATAAACTTGTGATTGAATATTCTTTAATTATTGTGATAACCGGAATATTAAAACTTTATTGGAATATATCTAACAAAACGGGTTATTGTAATACGCATAAGCTTTAAAGAAGGTTTAAAAAATAAAATAAAAACAGTACTACGAAATTTTATTACAGGTAATAAGTTATATTAGTAAAGTTCATAAAACTTGCATGCTTTTAAGTAGCTAATTTTAATAATGGCTAACTTATTGTTATGAAATATTATACGCATCGTCGTTAAATTGTAACAATATTATACTTATATGTATAATATTTATGTATTTATCATTTATTATACCTAAATTATGTATACAATTTTAAACATTTTTCAATAAAATATTAAAAATTATGGACCAATAAAATATGGGCAATAGATAGTGTAAAATGTTTGAGTTGCATAGCTTATAATTGTTTATCATATGTATCTAATTTCATCAATTTATATTATTCCTCTACTGATAAATAAATGTTTTCATTTTATTTTCTCAGTTTATTTCTACGCTCTAGTCATGTATAAATAATATATTCAATCGACATTTTGATAACATGTCATGCAATATAGTGAATAATAGTTTTATTTACATTATATTGAAAGCTTAAAATTTGTTTCGGCTATAATCCGAGAAATAAATAATTATGCAATATACGTCTCGAATCAGAAAAAAAGGAGATACATATTGGCACGTGTTCATATATATATATATATATTTTCATAAATATTTTATTAGACAAAATTATTTTATATTAAAATTGAATAAAAATATCAAAGTTATGAAAAGAAAAAAAATTGTATATGAAATAAAATTTACGAAAGACGATGTTGAAAATATTATTACTAGTAGTATAGAAATGAAAAAAAATAATAAAATATTACTTATAAAATTAAATTATATAGGTATAACTGTAGAATTTGGGAAATATTGTAATAGGCACATAATTGTATTTTAGTTTAGTTGAAACATAATAAAGAACAAAAATATATTAAGGGTGATCCTTTACGTATACAATTTGGTATCTAATTAAATTTCAAAAATTTTAAATGCAAATTCACCATTTTAAAAACTTTTCTTTAAATTAGATTTATTCCTGGAGAATATATTATATTGTGTATTTTTTACAAATAAAAAAATAACAATTAAAAAAAAGATTCATTAAAATAATTTGAATACCGATATTTTTAAGTAATTTACAAATTAATTTAAAATCAGTAAACTATTAATATGTATATCAAATCAATGTTAAACTGATTAGTATACTCTAATTTGACAAAAAAATATTTTCAATTAGACATCATAGAATATTATGTTATTCTATTAAATTTTTATAGTAAATATTGTTTTTAATATCAAACTAAATTTGGAGTATATTTTAGAAATTACGACCGTAAGTTTTATAATTTTTTCAAGTATTATAACTTTCTAACAATTTGCTGTATATCATAAAATAAGCTCAAATAATATACCTTATTAGATTTATGTTTTTAAGTCCTACTAGTAGTTTCGACGAAATACAATGGATCTGTCAAGGCAGCTCAATTGATTCAATAAGATAAGCTGTAATAACAACTCTGTACTAAAAAAAATAATCCACTTTGAATACTTTCTTATAAGCGTTTGCTTGTCGATAACAAAGTTAATTTATATAACTGAAAGTCAAATAAGTTCTCCGATTCCCGCGTTCACCTGTGCACACAATCTACGACAATAGTTATCAAATATGAGATAGAACAAATTTCATTAAAAACGTTTGCAGACAAATATATAAACGTATATAAATAAAATTTGAAGTTTTGAATTAAGAAGGTCAAATGATGAAAACTATATTAATTTCAAATTTGTACTGGAGTTGAATATGACTACTAGATTATAAATAATGATATGTCCAATATTGGATGTTTATAAATCAAAACTTAAACAGAAATAACATAGTTACTACTATAACTGTTTTTTTCATACGTTTATAGTTTATTTTTTAGAAAAAAAATGTGTATTGTAAAGTATAATAATTATACATATTATTATATTAAGAAAAAACATTTTATAAAGAAATGAACCACAGTAATCTAAACTTGTAAAAAACATATTTATTAAGTATTTTTAAATAACTAGTTATTATGTGAAATTGAATATTACTGTTTTAAACAAAATAAAATGCTTAACTACCAATAAAGAAATAAATATTTAAATAATGATAAAAATATATTAAACATTTTACTAAGAAAACAACCAAAAATATTCTAGAAATGTTGAATATTTGAAATAAATCCACCACGTCATGTACTTTAATCCTATTAAAAAATATTTAATTCAAATTAAATTTAAAATAACCCGGTACTTTATTAAAAGATATACCTGTATTATATTTATTTTTAAATGGATAAATAACTAAGAAGATAAGGTAATATATTATATTTATAAGTATATATATATATATTAATTATATTAATTTTCTCTTTTATTCCAATAATAAATCTATAAAACTGAAGCAAAATAATTTATAATTTCCCATTTTATTTTATTTTTATTGATCTTTTAGAATATTTTACATTATTTTGTTATAACAAAATTGGATTTATTTTTATTGAAAATTAAAATCTTTTCAACTACGTTTTCAAATTTTCTGTAGATCGATTAAATGATTAATTTATAAATTTAACAATAACTTGCGTTTGTTTGTGTCTATTATCGTTTTTTTGAAACAATGATAAGGCTTGAATCTTCATTTACAATATTTTTTTCCTATAGTAAAGTCGATTGGACATATTTATGCAAAATTAGTTTTAGACGTAAACAATTATATAATTATTTTACATTTAAGAAATAAACCATAGCTACTTGAATCTTTCAACAAATATTTATTTTATTATTTTCTATCCATTTGTGTCATTTTTTTGTAGTCTTTCGATTCATTTGTCTATTAATAAAAATTTTAAATCTTACATTTTTAAAGCGTTTGTTCTATAAATGTCAATAAATCAAATACGTTCTCTGTCAAACAGTTTGAAGTATAGTATTAGACTTTTATAAGTTGTTAATACCAAAAAATAAGTTTATTGAATAAATCTAGAATAATGTTTCATGTGCATTTGAAATACAAATTTTGACAAAATTGGATAATAAACGAAAAATAAATATTTTATATATCATAATTTTCAATCAAAAATATTATTAATAAAAATTAAAGATTTTATGTTTAATATTATAATTTATTACACGCAATAATAAAATATTGAAATTTATTTTAAGCAATTGATTATCTATACATACTATGAATCTATTAAAATAAAAATGAACACATATTGACATATTGTACAGTTACCTAATCAATTACGAGGTATACTCAACTACTTGACTAACAGAGCGATTACCTATTCCCTTATTTTTTTAAATTTATCTATATTGACTAAGTTTTGATTTAAGAACTTCCAGAATAGTTTAACTCAAATTTTGTAGAATCTTTGAAATAAGGTGTATTTGACATGAATCTCAATTTGATACAAGCTCACGACATAATCGTCGGCAAAGCCGATTGTACTAGTGACATTAACTGAAACACTGCGCGCAGCAATGCTTATACAGCTATGCACTTGCAATTGCTATGCACCACGTAATCTAGGTCATATTTTATTAATTTATATTATTTAATATTTCAAACACTATCTATCGTATTTATTTTAACATATGCAACAATAGTACAATAAACCACGTACCAATAGTTGCGGAAAGTATACTTTTGTTTTTACCATCTGCGATACATAATATATTATAGTTTTGCTAAGCTCTATCAATTCATGCATATATACTTAAATATATATAAAGATCAATGATATAAATATATATATATGTAAATAAATACATATATCATGTATGTAGTACTGCTGTAAACCTATATATGATACTCGTATATAGGTTTACAGCAGTATTTAACAACACGAATATCAAATACATTGAGATAGACGTACAATTTTTTTTTTTTTTTTTTATTCAATAATATATTATTATATATTATTGTTAATGTATTGAAAATCCTAATAAACATTTTAAACTTTTATATACATATTTTTTGTGTGTACTAAATTATTTTTATATATATATTATATTATTCATATTTTATTGTATTCAAAAAGGTTGGGTTAGTCGTAGACACCGAATTAAATTCAATTATTTTATGGTTATGACATAACTCCTAGCTTTACAATTTTTGTGTATACTCACTAAGAAATATTGGGCATAACTCAAAATATTACATTAAATGAATCATTTAATATTTTAAATTATTTTATATTGTAGTTTAAAATGTATAAATTATTTAATGATTTATTATTGTTTTAAAAAGTATTAAGTAATGAATATTTATAAAAATATTATCATATTTAAATCTTATACTAAACATTATGGTTTATATTTATTTTTAAGTTGTATCATTGAATAATATTAATTAAAATATAATTATAGTTATCAATGAAGGTTTATTATCATATTCGTCTAAATAAATTATATGCAACTAAATGTAAACTAAAGTAAACTAAATCAATAAATTGATGATAATTCCATGAGAAATTCAATTTAATTTTTAGTTTATACAACGTAAGTTTATTCTTTAACAGTTTTACTAGAAAATTTATTACAGTGATTTTTGCAAGTGAAAAAATATACCTTTTATATTATATAATATAGGTATTATTATCTCTTATTTCAAAGTTCCTAGATGCAGGATTGCAGTGCGTATCTATATACAAGTATTATACACAGGAGTTGACTTTTTGAAATAAATAATACTTTCGTCTTTACGCCACTGTGATGGTGGTTATTTGAATGAATGGGTATGTCATTAAGGCGGGACCCTATATTATTATTACTACAAGTTTCTGGGAACAAAAAAAAAAAACTTTTTATTTTCACCGCTGGGACAGGACTATAGAAGTAAAGTTTTTCGCTCCAGCAACCATCGTCGGCGGCGTCACTTTGGCTGTTGCACGGTTAAATTTCTCACATGTTTGGTAGTAAATTGACTGTGAACCGCTCGCAGATATATTTAGGGCGTACAAAATGTGTTGGGCACGCGATGTGGCGGCGGAAGAGATGGGGGGGAGGTCCTACGACGGTGGTCGAGAGTTTTGCGAAGATCGTAAATTTTTCTACGTACTTTAGGCGTAAAGTATTATAGTACGCGCACTTTTATATACACTACCCCCACATTATTCCCCCACCATTAAGATAACAACAACAACAAAAACTACAACTATTGCAAAACACTCGCACGTATCTGACGATATACTCACGTCTCCGCTGTAAACGTCCGATGCGTACAACAGGTCGAAAGGCAGAGCAGCGAATAAATCTACCACGAACCAGCTCTTCAAGTAATTGAAAGCGATCGTTTTGGAATCAGACACTACTTCGCCTTTTTTGTTGACGAACGTCGTTCGGAAATTGAACAGAATATCTGTAAAATACAAAAAATGAGACTTATTAAGAATAATATATGTATTAATCTGACGAGGACGTATCAATATCGTCGATTTTTTATGCATTTTAGGTAATAATTTTATAAATATTAGAGGTCCGAAAGAGAGTAAAATGTCTATGAAATACTTAATAATAATAAAAAAATAAAATTAAAAATAAAATTATGTTGTTGACATCATTTTAACAATATTTATAGCATTAGAACATTATTAAATGAATATTTATTGTATTAAAACAAAGATGATCAGTAAACATAAATAAGATACAAAATTGCTTTATCCGTAAATGTACACAACAATTTAAACATAACTACATTATTTTCTCATAAGATCATAAATTCATAACACATCTTAGTTCTAAAAGAGATAGGCAAGTGTATGCCACTTTGCTGTACATTAGATGTTGAGTGGTCCACTATTATAAATAAGTGTGTTAATATTTTAATTCAATTGTATACAGAAAACGATTCAGATTTAGGGAAACGATCTGTCAACCCGTATTACCAAGTGTATTTCATGATAAGTATTTTTATGTAACATAAAAAATAGATATTTATACCATATTATTATATTATTGTTATAAACTTTTGAGTCCACACCACATTATCGTAAAACAGTGTTAATAAGTTCATATTCTACGAGTAGATAGGTATAGGTAATATTTTAAAATCAATCTACATATTTATAAAACTTCATTCCGTTTTATGAATAATAAACCATGGTTACAAAACAATTGTATTAGTAATAATATTATATTTGACTGATTTTTTAGTAAAATATCTGTTTTTCCATAATTTTTGGTTTGTTTTTTCCAATTTTAAAAAAAGTACATGGAATTTTTAATGTTTACCTATTTAAAATAAAAATGAGATCTACTGTTAAATCAAAAACCGTATTCAAAGTAAAAAATTAAAGCTTTTTTTTTTGAATACTTATCGATTTTACTGACACTCAAAAAAATATACTGAGTTCAAATTCAGAACCCTAATAATTATACGAAGTGCAACATTTGGTATTAATTTAATGTTTAGAGTTTAAAATAATGCATAAATAAATGTGTTTTAAACATTTCTATATTAACCGAATTTGGGGATTGTAAAATCAGTTTTAAAAGATTTATAACAAATCGAGATTACTTTTATTTTATATAATGTTTTATATATTCATATGCACTATGCAGATATTCATATTAAATTAATTAATTCAAAATGGCAAAATTCACTTATTGCTATAAATATAATATTATTTCAAATTATATATTATTGGATATAACTCGTATATTAACTTCATCGTACTAAAGAAACTATTAAAAATACAACATCCAAAATAGACAAGTAAATGATTTAACGAACGATTTATCCGCCAAAATTAATAATTTCCAGATTAAGGACTTGGTCAATTAATATACTATCGCTAAACATTCAAAAATAAAATAAGTCGTGTCAATGAAAATATAATTCTACTTCAATAGTTTTCATTTAAAATTCAAACAATAACAAAATATGTATATTATTTATATGATTAATTTAAATTATATTAGATTTGTCAGCTTTGAATCATTTTAGGATGACTTAATAATTAAATGAAACAACTAGTCACAAAAAAAAAAAATACAGTCATTCAAATTTCATTGAAGAAGCTATAAACGTTGCAATGCATTACTATGAACAGTTTAGTAGCTAATTAAATGTAAATAAAAAATATTATTTATTTATATAATTATGAAAAAAATATATTTGGTATATGCATATATTTTTATAGAATTTGATTTGTTTAATACATATATATCCGAGCCCTAGTTAGTATCTATTTCTTATTATAGATATGTGTACACAATGTCTTGATAATAGTTGGAGTAGTAATGGCTTGTATCAAATGTATCAATGTATTGTAAACAGACGCATTGTGCATTATTATTGTAATAATGCTATATGCGCACGACACTTGCTCGTGAATTCGTGATATAAACATATCACATACCTACATTGTAATTTATTGTTTGTCAGACTTCCATAGTTATGGTTTAATATACCTACAGCGTACTCAACGTTTGAAGCCCACACAAATTCGATTTAATGAACCATATCACTGTGTGTGCAAAATATAATATGTGTTTGCAGAGTGTGTGTACAAAAACATTATTAATTGCACGTGCTTTTAAAGCGGCTCGCAACAGAAAACAAATTGATAATAAATTTGTTTATATAAATATATATATATACATATATGTGTGTGTATATACAAAATAATTCAATGATCATATTCATCCCCGTGTTTAGCTTCAATAAAAAATTAATTCGAATTCAGATTTTCAGAAAGTTTAGTTTTTGTACTGAAAAATCATATTTTTAAATCACAAGATTTTTTTTAGGACTATTTTTTGGCGACGTAAACATTTATTTTCAAATGAGAATTTCTGTTTTTATAACAATATTTTTTTTTGTTTCGAAAATGTTGACGTGCTTGTATAAATGAAATTCACATATACAGTTTAATAATATGTATATCCACAAATGCTGCAACCCAACAATACAAAATAATATAATAATAAATGTGGCATAAGCTATAAATATAAGATATACGAACAAATTAGAAAATCCAAGTATTGTGGTATACATTTTGGGCAACGTAAAAATTATTTTTTTATTACTTCAATTTTTCTCACATTATTTGATAGTGCCCAGGTGAAGAGTAAACTGTCAAGATCCAAGTGGTCAAAGTGAATTAAATACAGTGCACTGCGCACATTCATAGCAAATAGGATTCATACGTACATATTATATTTGTTTGATAATATGACTTACGAGATAGTGAGTTACCTTTCTCACTTAGGAACGAATAAACGTGCATTCGAATAGTTGGAACTAAATCATGATATACAAAGAGATGTTCATTTAACTTAACGATGTACCATAATCCCAGATTTTTCTAAGAGAAGCAATGAGAGAAATTTCTAATTTGGGTGGCTAAAGCGACGATCGTTGTACTTGCGATCCTTTATGTAAAACCGGTGTAAATGCAAAAAATCTAGTAAACTTTGTAATTCAAAGTGCCATAATAGTGATGTATTTTAAAATCAATAATAAATAATATAATACTAAGTGTACCTCCTAATATATTATTTTGTCAATAATTCATTAAAATGAAACTATTAAAATAACCATAATTTAATAGGAAATAATATTAATTTTATTCATGTCAAACCATCTTTAGGTTATTTATTCTGCATAGTAAGTAACTACTTAAAATGATTCAATCGATAATTGATTTAAAAACTTATTAATATTTAATTAGTTATTTGAGGCATCTATTTAAAATTTTTATGTTTATTTAAGTATATAGTAAGATATCTTATTTAACTGTTTTATTTTTGTCCAAATCTAATCGGGCACTGTATACAATACCCGGACAATTTAAACTTATGCTAACTTTTACCTCGAGAATCGGGCACTATACAAAATACCTAATATCCTACTTTCAATTTAGCATAATATGTTATATTATAATTTATGTTTAAATATATTTGAATAATTTAGAATAATTAAAAACCGTTAAAAATTCTTATTCACTAGTATCGAGTTGAAACTATGCTCAAGATAAATAACTTATATTAAGGTATATCAATAAGGTAGGTAGTTTTATTTTTTTTATTAAATTTAAATTTAAATTACGCATCTAAACTTATTTCAATAACAAATTACATATCTATATCTTCAAAAAGATATTAAAGTCTTCGAAATAATTTATAATTTAAGAAGAAAAAAAAATAATAATAACGTTATAATAGTTTTAATCTTAGTCTCTTTATACGAAATATAAATTTAACTTTTATACATTTTTATTTGAGGTAAAAATTATGGCTTTTAAAAATAATATTATGCAAAAAAAATCCGTATACGAACGGTGTACACTTAATGATTGTTTCTTATCTTTCCCTAAATGTACGTTATTATAAAGTGAAACCGCGCATTTTAACTTATACTATATAATAGTACACGAAAAGTCCGAAAAGTAATAAATTATTTAGATTATTAAATTTTTAAATAACAAATAGGTAGTAAGTACTGTTAATAGCCAATTTTCAAAGTTTATAATATTACACTTAGTAATATTATTCTGTACGATATCGAACATTAAAAAAAAACCAATATATATGAGATTAACAATTTATTAAAACTAAAACTATTTGCTTGTTTCAAATAAGTAAAAATCTCTTTGATTGGGATACAAACACATTTGCTATGTTGATGATAATGTATATGTATTCTCTGAGAAAAAAACGGACGATAATAAACCCATAACTTTAATAATTCGCCAATTATGTAACGTTTTATCATAGCGGTTAAAACATTGAAAATTGAAATATTTTCAAATTTATTCAGTGTTCATTATTATTATTATTATTATTAATATTATTGTTGATACCTGGGTGACAATGTAATTATTTTTATGCGAGAGGGAAATAAAAATTACACCAGATTCTTATCCGGTTTCCTGTTGTTAAATAATAATAATAGTTTTATGAAGAATCTATTAATTTATTTTTATCACAAACGAAGACGAATCCTTTAATATTTTTCGTTTAACACAAAAATACATAAGCGCTGTGCTAACCATAACACTAAGACTGACTATGGTTTTCGTTTTTATGTAGTTCTTACATGAAATGAACAATTCATCCGTATCGTACAGAATTAAAGTAAACTATTTAGTACTTTTGCGGATGCTTAAAAATAACATTGAGTTTTCTATTAACGGTATATAATATGTTTTGTTTAGTTTAAATTATATTTCTCTAAATTACTAAAGCCATAAAAAGGCGAACACTTATTAAAATTAAAAAATCTACTGCCCACACGGTTGAAATATAATGGTTTCGTCTTTGTAATCAAAATAATAACAAATTTAGGACCACCGCTTGTGAATGCGAAAAAAAGAGTCTCGAAGAGAGAGAATTCCGTAAATTAATGCATTCTAGTAGAACGTTAATTAAAACACAAATAATAATAACAAAATCTCAAAAATATGGTATGTTCATAAACCTAAAAAAAAAAACGACTACAACCACTATATAATCATAATAATATCTCGTTATGTTATATTTTACGATAAATTGTTATGCGTATAAATTATTGTATTCCCAACTTTTATGGGTATATACAACTTGTTATATTTTTTTTTCCATAACTGTAATGCTGTATAACACAACTTCCGCATCTTGAATTTAGAAGTAAACACTATCTATAGTCTATACTATACTATGTATACTTAATTTTCAAATTTCCCAAATTTCCTCGAGTTATCGAGGTTCGAAATATCGTCAACGGTCTACGGCGGATTCGCGGCTGGACGACGTGCGTGTCCGCGATACCAACATATAATGATATTATAAATAAAAAAAAAAAAAAAATTATGCTCTTCTAATCGTTTAAAATGCAAAATATTACGTTCTCGTAATACGTCACAAATATTTTGCGCGGTAATCGGATGGCCGTGTGCGATGTACGTCCATATTATTATCATAATGTTGTAATATATTACGGGGCGTAGACATAACGCTAAATTCCGGAAAGATTACCGATGCGTACGGTGTATGGCGGAGAATTAAACCGACGACTGGGAGATGACAACGCACTTGAACTGATCTGCCGAGTCGTATTATGCGCGTATAACAAAATATATTATAAACAGTATCCGTGATTTCGCTTCAAGTGTGCGAAACCGAACGAACGCTGAGCAGTACATCATAATAGCGTGTCGTTCTATTGTTCCGCGTAACGATATTATTGTTATTTTTTCGTATATATATATACGCTACTACTTACGACTTTACGTTATTGTATAGTTTTTCCACGTAATGTAATAATCGTAATAATTGCACACGACTGATTTGACCGCGCAACAAAAACTATGTCTATATACAATATAATAATATAATATGTATATATGTACAATTATACCGTATAAGTGTATATAAGTATTGTAAGCGACTTGTTGAACGCGCTGGGTATCTAGGTTTATAATATAACTGTACACAATGATTTATCAGTAATAAATTATAATTATTTTTTAGTTGTTTTATGGGTTTTTGAAAATCGTTTGAACATAACTTTTTGGTAAAATTGCAACATGTCTTCGAAAAAAAAAAAGTATTTTACTATTTTGTTACTGTTCATTTTTTCGGGTTTTTTTTTAGTAACATTTTTTATATTACAGCATACATTTTTAAATATTTTGTAGTTCAAATCAGAATATATTTCGGACGGTTTCGATATGCTCATCTATCAAAATCGAATTTCAAACAAGTTCTTAAATATTTATAACTTAGCATAGACAGTGAAGTAGTGGTGCACTAGCACCGATGTTTTTCCAGGCGTAGGTATCGTACCAAATTATATAAATTTGCATACTTTATACACATTATGCCAATAAAATTACTGTTTAGTAAAATAATAAATTATCACGTTTATATATTACTTGTCTGTCTCGTCTAGCATTGACATGACTGGGCGCGCAAAATGAGAATTACACAATATCGTTACAATTAGACATAATATCATATGTAGTCTATTTGAACTTTAACATAATACAGTAATATAATTATAATAACAACAATCGAACGCGGTAATGAACTTCCTGCGTTACTGATTATATTATACTATCACATTATTTATTATACGATAATATTATCCAATTGAACAGTAAAATGTAATATAATTTATAATACTTTAAATTACTTTTTTTGTATAGGTACTTTCGTATAAATTTTAAACATAAAATAGTTGTCGAAATAATTGTACGATCATAATAAATAATGAATAACAGCACTCGAAATCAAATGACACGATTTTTAAATTATTGAGGTGTCGTAAAATTTTTTTATTAAAAAAACATAACTTAAAATTAAGTAACTTAATATACATTTTATTTGACGTTTCATAAAATAAATAATTATCAAACGAATCAATTATGTAAAATATTTCCTAAGTTATGATACTATAACCATAATATTTTATTTAATAATATCCGATAGCTTTGTGAAAAATCTCATTTCTATTTTATATGAACATTTTATTTGCTTAGCATATTCTCTAAATTTCCAATCTATAAAGGATATGCTAAACATTTACAAGATTTTGTAGCATCAGTGTTATAGTAAATACTTGTATCTAAAAAGTTTTTTCAAAGAAAAATAATACATTGTTATAAAACAAAATATAGATTCGACGACACAGAAAGTCTTAGTAACTCAGAGGTAAAAAATTTAAAAACGATGTTGAGTCGGAAACTGGAATATTTTCTACTGTTGTGAACAAACATATTCCAAAACCGTTTTTGACGTTCTATATGATATATTTTACGCCTAGCAGTCGGAAACTGCTTTGACTTTGAAATATACCTAGATATATTTAAAAAAAAAAAAATGTTTTTGATTCGATTTTTTTTTTTTTTAGTATACTTTAAATATGTATTTTCTATTTATTTTTTACAAGTCTTTGAGAATTTTTTTGGGAAAGCCAACTGCCAAGTGTTATTAAATAACTAATTTATAGCATATTTTGTTAATTTAGTGTTTTAATTATGAATGTATACAATTATTTAATTGATTTATCAAAAAAGTAAATGCACTAAGTTTATTAGGGATAAAGTTCGACAATTTAATAAAAAAGTAATTTTTTATTATAAACATGCAATTTTCATATTTGTGCAAAAATGAATAGTTATAATGCAAAACGGATCTATTGTAGATTATGAATTTATTAAGGTAAGTAATACTTTTTAGTTTTAAATTTTCATTTTTAATAACCATTCGTTAAGTTGCTTATTTAAATCTCCGTAGAACGAGATGTAATTTTCTATTGAGTCGAAGTATAAAATCTAAATATGGTTTAACTATTTAATTAATACATTTTAATTTATTAATCGAATAACCTGCATTTATTATTAAACAAAAAAAAAATGGATTGGAAAAATAATTACTGATATCTCAGGATTTAAAACTACTATTCGTTCAATCGTCTCTAAATTTTAAAAAATATCAAAATACTATTTAAGTAATTGTTTAAAATAAACATCACATTTTCACCTCAAGTAATGATTATAAAATTGATATTTTTAAACATGAAATTATGTTGTAATTTATCTAAATTATTATTTTTATTTATTTTTGATAAATATAATAATATGTCAACAACATATTTTGATAAATATATGTAATTAACATATTTTGATAATAAAATAAAATTTAATTTACTTATAACATGTGTATAATTTATATATAATTTAATAAATATAAATAAATATTTTCTTCTAAGTACCTGCGTACCTATTTAACTTTTATATTTTTTTACAATTTTATGAGTTAAATAATTTAAGATATATCAAACCACCTCGTTATTAATTTAATTGACTGGAAAATAATTATTTTCCTGAAAATTGTAATATTTAATTTATCAATGAACCAATGTTTTATTATTTATAAGTACAGACAGTACGCTTTAAATGAAATGCAAAAATATAAAATCAAAACACTGAGAGTATGGCGCTTACTCCGAATTGTATAGTTATACGGCTGAGTAGGTCTTATGGTACAACTTCAAAATTGATATACGTATACCTATATAATATTAATTTCTATTAAGCTATATTGAATCCAATATTTAAAAATTAATTCTTTTGAAAAAATATTCCACTCGAGTGCATTGTGAAATCTAAGTGAGTAGACAAAATAAAAAGTTTCAAAATGTATTTTTCGTACATATAGCAGCGTAATATAAATAGTTATTTCTAAAAATTCAAAACAAATAATTCGACTGAAGAAGTAATTAGTACTTCTTCAAACTGAAAACTAAATACATCATACTGATATTTACACTTATATAATTCTACATTAATTGTTACTTGTTACTTATTACATTAATTATGTTATGATGATTCAAATAATTATTTTTAATTTTTGTTGGTTTATAGCTATATATTTTATTATTTAATTACATAGTTTTATATATTATAATACTACAATATTATGTAAATTATTATCATATTAATATTTTAGTTAAATAAAAAAAAATATATTGTTATTATTTTATTGTATTAAATAATAACTAAATTTAATGAAATTGTATTTAAAATTGTGAACACAGACATTTTTTACAGAGAATTCAATAATCTTCTTGAAGAATAAATTATAATTAAGAATCAAATAAAATTAATATACTATTATTGACTATCCCAGAATAATAATATACTAAAAACTACACGTGCGTACTCATATATTTTTTGAAATTCGAAATTTATATTCCGCTAAAATGGTAAGTATAAAAAATATTAGATATGACGTTATTCGTCAGCAGAACGCTTCAGTGTTCGTGTGTTTAAAATATATTATAATATTGATAAAACGGTTTCTAAACATTATGCAATATAATAATAATGTAGGTATCTGCGCTTTAATAATTTCACATTCGACGATGCGCAATGGATTCCATATACTCGTGTTTTGAAGTTTACAACTCGGGCCAAACGATGCTATATTATATACTTCGGATGGATAACTACCACACGTGAGATTTTAGCCTTGTTCCATTCAAACTCGACGTTCCAACCCTTTTCCGGCACACGCACTCACGCTGCACACTAAACTCCTGCGACGAATGAGCTTTGCACGGTGAGGGTATATTATATAGATATTGTAAAGTGAATAATTAAAATCTATGTATTCACATTTCGTCCTAACTTACATGTTACATAAGGTGGATATGACGTGTCTATTTGTACACTTCCGTTAGCTATGTGTATAGTGTGAGTACACGAATGTTTTTGTTTGTTTATTCTATGTATCTATGCGCAGTGCACGCGTACATACACAATTATACACGCGTATATAAGTTATAGTATAATATACATCACTTGTTTCGGCCATTACTGTGATAAGTGTACAATCACACAGTATAATAATATATTAAATTATGTTTATTGTTTTTTTAAATGTGTACGATTTAGAATATTTAAACAAGTCATGTTTATTTAACCCCTAAAATATACTCGCCTCGGGTTAATAAAGCACGATATTAATAACTCGAATATTTTAACATATAAATTGGTACCTAAGAAAAAAAGTAGATCGGAGAAAAGTGAAATATTAAAAAGTTGTTATTTTCCTTGATAAGATAAACGTTGTTGATTGTGGTTTACTCTCAAACGCATTTAAATTGAAAATTATACGCATAAGAAAATCATAAATATAAAATACGTATCTGATACTCAACAACTATTATCTCGATATAGTATTAATATCGTTAATTCATGACTAGACATTATGAATTAATACATTATTACGCATTTATAAATATATTGTGTTTAAGTTTGTTGTAACAGTTCGAAAATTAAATCAACCGTATAGGTCACTTTGCACATGCTACAGTAATGCGTATGGTTTGTACACTAAAAAAAATATACGTATGATATAATACGCTTAACTATTTATAATGCAAATTATGAAACTGTAATGCGCGGCCAAGACGGTATCACTAAAATAAATATTTTCCATTTGTGTTATATTACGTATAATAACGTTTGACATTTTTTGATGGAAATGTGTTAAATTTAAATTCACAGGATTTGAATAGAAAAAAAAACTTTACTAAATAACGTACGTTATATTATGCGGTTAGCAGTTTTCCCGAGTAGATTTGGTGACGTTAGCTTATCGCCGATGTTAGGCGAACACTGACAAGTGCGATTTACCCACGACCACATTTCACCCTACGGGCGCATTAATATCCAACGCTGAACCAATCTATCATTACTGTATACTTTACGTCTTAAAAGTTTTTTTTTCTCTCTTCGTATTATAGCGATATTAATATATTGTTACATCTAACATAATAAATATATATATATATTTATATATTGTACGATTTAACTATGAAAATAAACACTCGGCACAATGACACATTTTAGATACTAACTTACCATTGTACAGTAGTATTTTATAATAATATCATTCGATACGATATTTCCTTGCTCCGAGTTCGTAGATAAATAGCCGTACGTATATAATACGATATACTCGCTTTATAACTGTCTGCTGTAATAATATTATGATCGATGTGCCTTTTAAATCGTCGTAGTGAACTTAATACACCTACTACAGGCTTCTAAAAATTTTGTTACGGAAATTTTATAATTTTACTTCATCTACCGAATTGGACATGATAAAATATTCCAAATACATTTTTAGTTTTTATTAAACTCTATTAGATATTATATAAAATTAATATGGTTAGAATAACAATGATAATATTATATATGATAATAATAAAAAAAAAAAGACAATTATCGACAAGTATCGACAAAGTATATCGTTTTTGTATTGAATTGTATTGAATATTCAATATGGATTCTTATTTATTGGCTTTATGTTTACTCAACGGAATATTATTGTAAATATAAGGATGAAATAGTAAAAATATACTGCATGCACCTAAATGTTTTTTTTTTTTTTTGATAATGCTAAACTCGTATTTTAGGAATAATAAAAAATATCGATAAAAGTCGTTGGATCAACATTATTGTATTCAAAATAAAATCCCAAGGATATCCTTATATACCACACAAAACGCCTTTATATTGTACACACACGAAGGTTATTGGTAACATATTTCTATCGCGTTGGGTCATAAACAACGAAATAATGAAAATATAACTGTAAAAATAAAAGACTTAACGTGGATGCGACTCGAGACGAGAAAACTGGGGTATTCAGTCGAAGTCGGGGTTGAGTTTACGTCCACCATAAAAACAGTGTTCTTGTTTTAAAACACTTATAATTATTGAACCCATGGGAAATTTTACCTAAAATCATTTTATTCGTGGCGCGTATGTCTACTGCATACAGTATATCCTACACGTACGCACACGGCCACACGAAATATTCGCATATAAATATTGACGATATTTTTATTTGAGTAAGTATGATACATATTAAATGTATGTTTTTTTTAATACTACAAGGTTTTTAACCTCGATAATATTATAAATCATAATACTTGTCAATTATCATCATACTATTATTATTATCGTTATTATATACTATTGTAAATTGGACATTGTCCGTATAAAAATAAAATAAATAAATAAATAAAAAAATAAAACAATAATAATAATAAAACACTGCATGCTAGCGCAAAATAAATTTGTGACAAGAATAGTATACAACGTCAATGGTGCACGATTATCCACAGAAATATAAACGAGAAAAACAGAACAGTGTTTATTATTATGGAATAATGTGATACGTGTTTGTGGGATCGGTAACGTCAAGATTCTCAACAAAGTAAAAAAAAAAATAAAATTATAATAATAAATACACGCAGATAACAAACTCATTTATTCGAAATCAAAAGCTCGCTGAACCGCATGTACATAGCGATGATGTGAAATATGGCGAATATTACAATAGGCTGGTCTTTAAATTGGAACTACAAAGTTTCTGACACTTTCTAAAAACCTAAACGATGGTCGGTTTTTTTACGACGGTCTAAAAGAAGATTGTTATTTAAAAAAATAATAACACTGCATTTCGACACTAAAAGCCACCCGTCGATCTTCGGCATTTCGCTCGTCGTGGAAACGCTTTTTTCTCGCATTAAAATTATATAATTGACTCGGTTATTTTAATATTTTCAACCATTTTCACACATAAAATAAGACCGCATAAAAGAGATATTGATAAATACGTGTTGGAAGAATTAAAAAAAAAAAAAGTAATTAAAAATAAAATTAATATAGTTTTTGTGAGACAATTAAAACGATAGTTGAATTTGATGATTAAAAACTAATCGTCATTGATCATGATGTCAGGGTGTGTATGAGATACGTATGATTATTACATTGGAGATAATAAAAAATAGTCTACGGTACGAGTGGACATTGATTTATTTCATTAATTACACGAGGTTTATACTTTGCAATAACGTTATATATTTTATAACCATCGTATCTGCTGTTTTAATTTGAAAAGTTAACGTTTATTATTATGCACGTTAATGGCATACATATGTGGTACTAAAAACGGTTACGTACCTATTGTGCTTTAAAAATTATTTCATACAGATTACAGGTAAACATTGTATTCCGCGTAAACGAAAAACGTCCTTTGGCTCAGTGACGTAGGATTTTATGGGATACAAAGGGGTGGAACGAAAACGTTATAACTTATAAGTACCCATATTATAGTAATATACGTATATGATATCAGGAGATGAATACACTCACACTATTCTTTTTATTCATTTTTTAAGGACTTTGATACAGAGAAACCATTACTTCTTTAGATGACACACGGTTATATTATTTTCTCTAATATTTCTTATCGATCTTGTATGACTGTTAAAGTATATCACATAATATATATATTAATACCATTTATGTAACGTAATGTATTGTAATGGATAAAAAAAAATTAACTTATTTTACACATTCTGACATGATTAAACGCTAATATGCTAATATTGCTACTACGAACATGTATACTCGTATTTTATTATAATTTGATATGAATAAAAATATCGTGTGTAAATAATATTATAAAATATTCACAAAGTATATTATTATACATATAATATAATATAACATTATGAAACCTAGTACGGTTTTGTGAATTATACCTATTATAGCTAAACAATATTTTAATAGAGGTACTGTATTTGTTATACAAGGTATTATTTAAAGAAATCAATAATCATAAAATAAAAATTATCTCAAATTCCAGGAATGCCATTATTAAATTAACGTTTAAACCGTTTAAGGTAAGTTTACTTAATAAATAACAATGATATTAAAGTAAATACTTAATTTACTAATGATTTCGTTCTTTTACTTTATAAACTCCATATAATCATAATTTGCCTACCTAGAATGGTATATTATTTGAACGTTTTAAACTTTTAACCAAGCGTGTTCTATTCGAGAAAATCATTTGTACGGAATAAATTACTTCAATCATTATTCTTCGTCGGATTTTTCGAGGTTAACTCCTGCGTAGGCGACAAAATGTGCCAAAGTTTTCAGATAACATTCGTAAGGTCGGTTTGGGTAAACATTTTAGAATGAGAAAAGGAAGGTAAAAAAAAAAACAGGAATAGAAACAAACCTTTAATCATTTGAATGTCTCTAGAGTCGATGGTTATCAAATCCAAGGTTGTCATTTTAGTTTTTTCCTGAGCCTGTAAACTTTTAGGCGACCAATTTTTACATTTTATCGGACCGTTTAAAATACATGCATGTACACACATATATGTATTTATGTATATATATGTGTATATGATTGCAGGTAAGTAAACTATTTATTTTCATTTTATTATTGTAATTGCAATTATATTATCCATATCAACTATAATTTTGCAATGTAAATAAATTGAAACATTCACATATAAATTAATAACAACTCAAGCAACCAACTAAAGAAATTTTACTAGTATTAAGAAAATAAGACTAATTTAGTTTCAAAGAATATGCTTCAATTTGTTAATTTGTTTTCCTAAGTTATTATCTTTATGTATATCGAGTATCGACACTATAAATAAAATAATAAAATATTATTATACCTAATGATTTTACATCCAGGAGTGCGATGATACACTATTACAACAACCAATGAAATAATATATGTTTTTATAACTTGCTTGATAAAAAATAAAAACAGTATAAATATATTTTAAGACTATTTTAACTAATATTTATCTCATACATGAATGTGTATATTGTGTACATAATAAATAAATACATTTTACAGAGTATTGGACTATTTAAGATTAACATTTTTAATGTTAATATAGTGCTATCACACACCTTAGCCGTCCTCCCCCTCCAAGCAAAAGTCATTTATTTATTATTTATTCACAAAGACATTTATTAAAAAAAAATGTAAACAAAAATGTAAAAAAAAAAGGTATCGTTACATTTTACATCATACACTTGTATATTAATAACCCACAAACACAAATACGTATAACTGAAACAACTTTGAAGTTTCAAACCATACATTTTTAGTTTTAATATTTAAGGTTACATACTAAATAAATAAATTCTTATTTAAATAATTTTTTATAAGAGGTATTAATTTGTATTTTATTAGTTGCTACGAACATTTTTTTACAGTTGACAAATTGAGTTTTTCTTTAAGATGTAGTTAACTTTAATTCCGAACTTTTGATTAAATGTAAGAGATTTAAAATCATTGATGAATGGACTTAAAAAAAAGAGTTTGTGGTATTTCTCTAAGTACAAGTTTTGTTTTCTAACGGTAAGTGTGGGATTTTGAATGACGTTCTCTGGGGTGACGTTTTGTTGAAAAAAAAATAAGGCTTGCAAACGTACTACGTCAGATCGACGATATTTACGACGGCAGTGAACAGCCGCTTGAAAAGGCCGATCACGTGAGGCAATAGTGAAAAAAATTGGATTATTGTAAAAGGGTCAAATACCTATAAATAATATCATTGTGGAAGAATTCAAAAAGAAATATATTATAAAACAATAATATAATATAATATAATATAATATACGCAATACTCATATCTTATCTTTTAACTGCTGTATTTCTATACACACACACACACACACATCTGATAAGAACTATTTATATAACACAATTATTTAATTGTATTATTCAATGTATTACCATTATTATTCTATTATAACTATTGCGTAATTACATAACTATTAATTATTATACATTTGATACGTCTATTTAAATTATAAACCGACCAGATTATCAACGTCTGTATATTATAAAATATTGAACAAAGTTATTATTTTCACAATTTGTTTTTAAGAAAAGTTATAATATTTGTTTCCTTTTATTAGTTTAGTAAATATTAAATATACTAGCTATACTAATATCTTAAAATATTATAAAAATATTATTATACTTTAATATAAATATTAGTTTTATTTTTAGTTTATAAGACTATAAATATATAAATTATATATAACTGATTTTTATTTGTTTTCCATAGTGAGACGTAAAATTATCTACGATTTTTTTTTATAATTATTAAATATTTAAATAGTACATAAAAGTATTCATAACTTTAAGAGGTATGTTTGTATTTTCTGAGAAAACGTATCTTAAATATTTAAAATACAATGACCTTTACCATACTTTTTTACTATTATTAATATCATTGTCTAATTATACAATATAGTATTAGATCATCATTGTTTTTCCATAGTATTATTATAGAAAAAGGAAAATAATAACAGAAAGTTTCCAAGACATGGTCTGATAAAATGATGTTTTTAATACTTACGGGTTTTAAACGATTTAAGCTGTCTATTGATCAACCCATCCCTATATTATCATAGTTATTATATTAAATTCGTATATTATGTGACAGTTCAAACTAAACGGTTCATATACCAGCTTACTGAAAGTTCCAACCGAATATTGCATGGGTATCATTATTTTCGTTAATTGAATTTATAAAGTTTATCAGATGAATTTTATTATATTAATATACTTCCAGTGATTATTATTCACGATATGCTTGTGATATGCATCATGCGTTACATTATGTTTATAAAAAGAGTTTAATAATATATTATGTATAATAGTACAAAGTAAGTCAGCATTTAAATATTTAGCAAATATTATGTGTAAATCCCATAGATACAGATCCATGTTTACTGGTTGTGAGATTTGGGTTAGGATTCCACCCCTCAAAACTATAATTGTATTTAAAAAAATTTCTGGATTCCGAGAATAAATATGTTTGTTGATGGTTAAATCTTATATTCTTAAAATAAATGTGTTTACGTTCAAATATTTTGACGACAAGTAATGAAGAATTTCAATTTATAACATATCAATTTATGGTAAAAGTAAAATTACCAATATTTTTTTTGATAAAACAATAATGGCATATTATTCTAAATATATATTTTATATTAAGTTATTATAAATACTATAAAAAATAAAATAACTTTTGGCTATAGAATAACTAACCGAATTATACAAAGATATAATAATAGACTGAATGGATAGATATTGTTGGCATATCATTGGAATATCAGAATCACGCTAAAAGAAGGCATTGATATAGCAAGTACAAAATCAGATTTTGTGTTAAAATGTTTAATGAATATAAATGTAGAAAATATCATTAATAAATTAATAAATATTAATGTATAAATGACACGTGCATTGAGTATAAATTAAAACCATATTTACTAAATAAACGTATACTAGAAGTAGTTGGTGTTATATTTTGTTTTAGTAGAACATATTTAACCTCTTAAGTAATATGTTATATATTACTATAATTTTATGTTTAATGAGTTATCCCCTTGAGATGTTAAGCTCTAGATAAATACAGGACTAGCTTTAATTATTCGGCGTACAGTGTAAGAGTTATGTTGGCGTCCCTCCATTTGATCAACTACTAATTTTGACTTATCTCGTGCGCCCTTCTAATGTTTTTTCCCTGCACTATATGATATCACACTCTTCGATCATATCTAAAGCCGACCCTGGATAAATACATATACCCCCTCCTACTAAAATAAAATCCTAAAAAAGTTCAAAAAACACTTTAAGCGTATATTATGTAATAATAGTATTATTAAGTACTCAATAACAATGTATAATAAATTATTAATTTGTTACGTCATCTAGAGACATGCAAATATTATTATTTTTTTTAATATTATTGTTTACATTGTACATCGTGTTATACACGATTCAGTACATTATCACTCGACTAGAACAATTGTAGACATTATAAAGTCAACTGAGCGACACACGGGTGTCAATGAGTGATATCATTAAATAATATAAATTTCATAAACGGTATTTTAGCTGAATCAATTTTAAACTAACAGCACTTGTATATGATTAAAATTGGCAGTTGCCGAAACTAGAAATATAAAAATGTTTACACAAAGTGTAGGAATATATAGGTACCATAAGCACGTTAGTATTTTTTTTTTCATATTTAACTCGTTTTATTTTGAAAAAAACTTACCACATAATTGTTGCTATACCTAGGCACTATGACATCTGTATAGTATATACGTACGTGAACTATATACTACAAGGATAGTTAGAATGGCATTTCTGATATCTCACAAAGATGCGCAGATAGTGTCCTTGACGGTTCCATCAAAAACATTTTATGACTCTAGTCATATATTGCATTTATCCAATAAAAAATAAAAAACAAACAGTTTTAAGACAAACAAGAATACCAATACCAGATGATAGTATGATACTACAAAAACCGTTTGTAACTGAAGTTCACTATAAAAATTGGTTGGTTGAAACTTTGGCTCGTTACACAATACATACTCATAGTCGTGTTTGTTACGAAACATCTAAGAATTCTTTCGATCTTACTCTCAAGACTTTACGCTAGACTTAGTAATTTAATAGGTATAGTAAAAAATTGTATTATTTCGAATGAAAAGATTTGATGAAAATATAAGGATACTACAAAGTTTGTCACATCTTCAATTTATTAATACTGGAAGATTAAATTAGTTTACTTTCCGATTAAATTTATCTACGTGCTACTACCTAAAAATTGAAACTGAAAAATAAAAATGAATTATTATTACATTTTGGTATTATATTATCATATTATATAATCGATGACATAATGACCATGATTAAAAGCTACAACTACGAATATATCTCACAATGTAATACTGTTAATTATAAGGTATGAATGTGTAAGAAACATTAATGGTTGACAAGAAAGTTATTCTGAAAATTTTAAGTTTGTAAACGAGAACGTTTTAATGACTAAACTTGTAAACTAAACGCTATGTTTCAAGAGGAGTAATTTAACAAAAACGTAACTTACGTCAAGTTGGTATAATACCGATTTCTAAGAACTCTGATGAGGTTTTTGTCTATTCGAGTTAAAATTATTATTATTTTTATTTATATTTAGTTTATATTTCATTTCTATCTTGAATGTGAATTTAAGTTTTTTTCAACTAACATAATAATATTCATAAACCATTTTTTTTATTTTTAAGTACAAATTGTTTCCGTGGATATATTTAAAAAAAAGTATTTACACAATAATATAAATTATTAATATTTTTATTCAGATCATTTTAATTTTCAATCTTTCGATATCATACTACTAAATGGATCAATAAAATGAAATGGTACACCGTTAAAATGCGTTAATAATTAGTGTATTATTAAAACTCATAATCGCTTATAGAAACATATATTATAATCATAATTGAATGAACACGAAACTCGATTTAATTAAGTGTTGATTTTTAAGGTAATATAGATTTAACAAGCTTTTCAATATATTGTAAGGGTTGAAAAATAAAACGTTAATATAATATGAAAAAATCCAATTTTCCTTATCCGGAACATTTTGATAAAAAAAAACAAGTAGGTAGTCGTATGTAATAAACGCAAGTGAGGTAATTACAAAGCGTCCATTTTTTTTTACAAAATCAATATTGATTACACAAATCCAATTTTTATTTGCAAATTATATTACATTATTTATGCATAAATTATACTTAGTTAGCTATGTTTTATTTTGTTAACTAACTTACTACCAATGACCTTTTTTCAAGAAAATCACAATACAATTATTACCAAGAGCTTTTAGTACCATTTAAATTAATCGTTTAAAAATTCACATTAAAATGTATAAAAATTATTTTACATCTACAGTATCTCGTTACATGCTAATATGTATTAATATAAAAACTTGGATCTGAATATAAGCCTTAAATTGCCATTTAAATTCCACAATTTTTTGTTTAAAATGTTTTATTTAAATTAAAAAAAAAAATGTAAAAATTACTTTTTGTAATAGAAACTACAATGGTTTAATAATAAAACATTGTTTTGGAATATTGTTAAATTTATTTAATTTAAGATTCTACCAGTATATTATATACTTATCACAGATAAAATATGTCAATCCGTTTTTGCTCATAAAATGTACATACTCCTGCTGTGGATAACGTGTTTTGTATAAAAAATATTTTGTCATTTTGTAGATAATCCTATATGGTTTCAACTTGTCTGGAGCAAGATAGATATGTTGTATGATTTAGCTTTATCACGCAGTGTGAGTGATTAATAGACAAACCGTATACTATAATATGAACTAAGTATATCTATATCGTTCTATCGCTGTATAGACTTAATTTATAATGTAATTTTTATTGACAATTTAACTTAAATCTTAAATAAAAAAATTTACCTATATAATATATATTTTGCATAAATTACTATTCCAAGGCTGACAAATTAAATTTAATGTTTTTAGAAGTTATTAAAATGTTATTTAAGCTTAATATCTATTTTCAATTGAAAAAAGGTATTATATAGGTACAGCAATATATAAGTATTACATTCTACTTAGCATAAATTAAAGAAATACGTATTAAATATTTAACTTTGAAATACACTAAGTATTTCAAAGTGTGTATAATTAAATTGGACTCAAATATTTTCCTTTTTTATGCATTATTTTTATTTTTTTAAATTATTAAAAACCATTAAAAAATAAAATCCTTATAATAGATGACATCAAAATAATAAAATAGATACGAAATGTAGAACTATAATAATACAATTCTTATAAAGGCATAAAACTTGAATAATATTTCTAATAAAAATGTTATTTTATATTTTAATATAATTAATAAATTATTTATAATCGAGTATTTTATACAATAATATGTAAATTGAAAAATATTAAAAAACCATATTTAACCATTTCATGTTTTTGGTTTTTTATCCACTATTTTTCTTTTAAAACGAATTTAATTTCAATCCACTTTTATTTAAAAGTTTATTCTTATGGTTTTTGACGTATACTAATTCACGTATTTACTTTGTTTTATGAAACTACTTAGAAACATCAAAATGTATTTATTCTTTGTACTTAATTAATTTTTAAAATACTACCTATGAATGTATCAATAAAATATATGTATAAAATGTGATTGGTAATTATTATAATATAAACTATTATTACACTTTACGCATTTGTATTATTCAAAAGTAAATTAATATCTAAAGAACGGATCTTCAATCCACAATGACGAGCCGCGTCATTCTAACATGATCATTATCTGTGGGAAGATAATAAAAGGAGACGGTACTTTTGAGTAAAAAGACGAAACTTTGAAGTTGATGAAATTTAGGAGATCAGGTGAATCATTATTTTCCGTAAAGTCAAACAAACGAAATTGCGCGCTTCCGTCAGATGTCTAGCACGAAGAATACTAACCGAGAGATGAGTAAAAAGTAGTGGTTTTGAGTGTAGATATTTAATTTTGAGTAATACATTAGAAAATCAACACAACACATTAAAAATTTAATTTATAAACGTTAAAATTGTCCTTAATTTTTCCTTTCTCTTGTGTATTATGAAATCGCACATAAAACCTGAGACCTAAGATTTCCTTGTGATACAGACTTTGGGAGACAAAACATTACGGAGTCTTAATAATCTTTAACATTCTTAATAGTTGGTCTATAAACTCGAACTTAAAACAAAACGACCTCACAAAACTAAATGTTTTTATTTCAAACGTTAAAAATTAGCTGATAATAATATCATATTATAATAATATATGGTTAATAATTATTCGTTAAAATTTAAATGCATCTGGGTAAGTATTTTCCATTGTATAACTAAAAACAAAACACCAGTAGACAAAAAATATTGATAGGTGCATCTTTATTGAATGACACAAAGTAACACTATGACGTTATTCAGGACTAGTCAGTTTGGTCCTACTGGCCATTATGTAATAATTGACAATAAATGTCAACTGTGACCATGTATGATGGAACAGTTTCAAGTCATCTGCAAATAACTGACAATGAAAATGGCGGATAACACGCCTTTTAGTACTATTAATGAAAAGTTCAAAGGGTATTGGAGACCCCCTCATCAATCCCCAGAGAACATCCAATGAAATACAACAACGCATATTTTTAATTAAATCGATGATGGTGTTTTCGTTGTAATTTTAAAAATAACAAGTTCTAGTGGTTTGACATTATTAGCGATTATTTATTTTAATATAACCTAAATTATAATCTTTATCATTTTTGAATTCACCGTGGAATATTTTTAATTAAGTAAATTTTACAGCAGTGCTCATTGCACATAATTGACAGTAGATAGTAGATTATTTTATATTACTCATAATTTCAACTTTGAATATTGATTGTATTAAATTTTCCTCAATCCAACATTAATATTTAAATTTAATTGCACAATTATTGTACTTGCAAAGGTAATTTTAAACTCTATATTATCTTTTTTCAGTAGTATAGATAAGTACTGAATATTATAACGAAACAATATTTTTATCACATCTAACTGCAGTACAGTTAATTTTTAATAAAACAATGATTTTTAATTATAATAGCTAAACTAGACTGCCTAAAGCTATAAAAATACTATAATTTGCTAATTGTGTAGTACTTATATCCATTTATTAAATGTGTATTGCAAATACCATATCACTAATTTAATAATCAATTATTATTTATTATAATTTTAATTTACTATTTCCCGTATTAGATAAATATGTTTTTTTTTTTTTATAAAAAAATGCCAAAACTTATATTTTAAAGGTAGAATTAATTATTTACAATTAATAATTTTAGTGTGTCAATAACTATTTAATTAATTAATTTTTATATTTTGTATGCATTTTTATAAACATATATATGTATTTATTATTTTATATTCATTGACAACAACAATTGATTATTTTTAGATATTTCATTGAACATATATATATATATGACTCAAATTTTATAATTTAGATTTTAAGTATAGCTTTTAATATAATTATTTAACAATGGTGTATTTATTTCTACCTTTCTATTCTTATGTTTTTAAATTTGTGACTTTTAGCGGGGATATGAATGTATTGGATTTAATTATTTTAAGTTTTAATTTTTAATTAATTAGATATCCGAACACAAAATTATAGTTTTTTTTTCTAACGATTTTAATTATTTTGTTTTAATTACAAAAATATTAATCCTCCTCGAGTATTGATACTTTTTGCCTTTATAAGTAATTGGTATATAATTATTTTCTATACACAATGATATTTTGAAAATATTTAGAATAATTTTAAGCTATTATTATGTTCATAGTCATTATGATCTTTTTGAAATCGTTCAACGATGGACGATATTTACGTACATAACTTCATTACAATAAGTAATATGTATATGCGATAATTTTTAAGAAATTCTTCAACATCTTACTAAGATTAATTTAAATATATTATTATGAAATATGCCTAGAAATAGATGCTAATACGGCCATTGCTTAGTTCTTTTACGTGTTTAATGATAATTGATTTCAAATGTAATATATCCGTTAAGCATTGTGGTGACCACTGACGGTGACCTATACAATTACAAGATATATATTTTTAAATCTACTATACAGTAAAGTGACTTCTCTAGTTCTATTATTTCGCACACACTGTACAAAAAACCCTCCAGAATTTCTATTTACCACTTATAAATGTTGACAAAAACACTTTTAGCAACATCTACAAGTTTTTCTATGTTTGACCAAAAATAATTTTGTTGTTTCACAATGATCGAGTAATAAAGATTGTAAAAAATATTATAAAACATATGGATATTTGATATAGTGATCTTTAAATTTTGATTCTATATTAAAAAAATAAAATGTTTTTATAAATACGCTCCATCTAATTTCTATTTTAACAAATTACCTACCTATAATATCCCCGTATAATACATTTATCTAAATTTTATATTACATTTTGAAATTGAAAGACATTATTACATATAGGTATAATATATTAAATTGCTTTCACGTTTAACTTCCAAGTAATTAAACACTCGTACACTAATATATTAATCTAAAGCTTGTAATTTTGGGTCTATATATCGTAATTTAGATATATTACGTATGTAAAAGGTAAAATTTATAATGCATTTCAGCATATAACATATTATTATGCAGAATATATAGCATTTTATCGAAAATATATGCAATAATTCAACGCACGCTCGTGATAATTTATTCAATCTGTTTTTGTAGAAATTGTAAGCGATAGTGTTTAGATCAAACACAATAATATAAATATAATCTATATTTAATAACATTCAATCCTAATTAATTAGATTTAATTATCCACTTATTGGTTTCGATCTTTATCGCCTAAAATCTGTAGACTATAAAATTTGAATTTAAAAGTTTTTATGGTGAAATAATATTATAATAATTAAATTAATAAAATGTATTATAAGGTCATTTGAACCATTTATTTTATTAAAAAAGAATTTGGTGGATAGTTATTAGAAGAGAATTTCGGTAATTTTTGATGGGCTTCCTGGTAATTAGTTATTACCTACGTTTTTCTAATTTAATTATCATGTGTCATATTACAGACATATTGTTTTGAAGTGTTGGATGAACATTTTTATTTTATTATTCAAACTTTAAGAATTAATTTTATTATCGAATAACAAGATCAATCGTTATTATTATCTCGCAGTAATTACATCAGTTTTTTTCAACGAACTATAATTATAAAATGTATGGATAGTATTTTGATATTTTGGATAATATTATTTTTTTACTTTAATAATAGTACTATTTTATAAGCTACTAATTAAAAATAAAATACATTTTACAAATGATGGACATTATTATTAAACCAAAATATTATTTTAGTTTAACGTATATAATATATGTATATAACGCTAGTTATATTTAGTTCACTAACTTTTATTATCTTCACAAATCAGTTAAAATTAACATAAAATATATCATTATTTGAATATTAGCAAAAGCAAATTATAAACGTTTATGATTTATTTACATACTATTCCGTAAAAGGTTTTATATGATTCATTAATTATACTTGCATGAATTGAACTCTCGATTAAATTGAATAAATATGTACTTAACTATTCACAGAGAGTGATTTTTTTAAAAAAAATTCAATTGTATTTGCATTGAGTAAATGTAGTGTTTTAAATTTTAAATAGATTGCGGTTGTCTTGTTTCTACTAAACTAAAGTAATTTGTTTACCTTGAACAACCACAAATGGTTTGAATTTTAAAAACAAAATAACCTAAAATAATGAGTATAATCTCATGATTTAATAGTTAAAATGAAATATTATTTTATTCAAAATAATAAATTATGAACTTGAAAATATTATGAAAATTTGAGAGACCTTATGGGTTTTATATGCTGCATAATTTTTCATTACATTTCTATGTTTTGAAATAGAAAATAAAAAAAATATGAAAATATATTATCATTATAATAATATTAACCATTACAATGTGTATCATATAATTATACATATACTTTTTATTCTTTCTAATAGATTACCTTAATAATTATAATATATACAAATCATACATGTAGTATTTATTTTTATTTTGTATTTTAATACAAATCGTCATACTCCATGTTTTGTGTCTAATTTACGAAATCTTGAAATCATGAATAAGTAATTACAAGTTGTGTACAGTATTACTGTAAAAAAATGTGTAAGACTAGAATATTTTAACATTTTAAATGCAACAATACCATACAAATAATAATACTAATGTTATACTAATAAAATTTAGCAAAAGTGCTAACGATAAACCTATTTCATTGAATAAAGGAAAAAATTTCAAATTCAAAATTAGGAATGAAGATTGATTTATTTCTAGGTAAATTCCAAAAATTATAATTAATTCTCCGAATATATAATTATTAATCATGTTTAGTATATTCGTCACAGGCGGCGACTGATCAGTCTATAGTATAATATTATTACTATTATTATTATAGTGGTGGACGTGATTTATTAAACGGTGAACTACGTATGCAATTTAGATGGTCCGCTGTTGGTAAGTCCGCGGAAAAGGGGGTGCAATTAACCGTGTGTTACGTTTGTGTTAGCAAAATGTTTTCACGGCTGATGGACTTTGCCGATGAACAAAACAACACAATAATATCTTTAGTCACACTCTGGTGCTTAGTCTGCTTCATACAATCATTATAATATGTCTCTCTCTCTATTTCTATGTTTACTATGTTTTGTCCTTTATTTAACTCATACTCACTAATATATATGCACACGATATCATAACCAAACAGTAGGTACCTTTTGATATGGTGAAGATATGTTGACGTTTAATGGAGATTTGAGGCTGATGAATAATAGAAAATTATGACCATACATATTTGTTTGTTAAAAATAAAATTATGTAAACCTTACTAATGACTTTATTTGTATTTCATTTTGATGTGTCATCTATATATTTGTCTAATAAAACGTTTAATTAACTTTATATTATAATATAATAAAGTACGCAGTCAAATATAATAGAGATAAATTATTTGGTGAAAATCTGAATGCAATACAAAGTATCGTCAATTTTACTTTGTTAAATTATATGTTTTATAATATTTAAAAAAAAAAATTGAAGTATGTAAATAAAGTATGTACAGATGAAAATCACCTTAATTACACCATAGTATATTTTAAACTAGTATCATGTAAGTAAAATCTTTCAATCTACTACTCACTAATTTAATAAAAGTTACCCAATTTCGTATAATAAGATGATATAATTAATACCTAAGGTAAATAAAATATTTTTTATTATTAAATTTCACATTTATAATGAAAGATACTTATGTATTTAAATAATTATTAAAATATAAACAATGTTTATGAAAATAAATGTGTTGATGATTCATACTTTAGTTGATTTAATTTAGCATACTTATTTGAATATTCAATACTCGTACATAATAAATATTTAAATTATTTAAAAAAACTACAAAACAATGTCATGTTTTACTTATTTGACTACGGGTTTAGACAAATTTAGAATTTGTTAAAATTTAATGTATAAACCATGGAAATATTGTGCAGTACAACATTATAATGAATTAACAAATACATTTATCCTTTAAAACAAACAAAAAAGTAACTTACATTATAATATGTATAATGAGAGCATTGTAACTATTCAGACTATTGTAAGGCAGTGCAAAAATAGAAGGTAAAACAAAACTCTATGACTCTATTTAACTATTGTTTTGATAATCATTAGGATGTAATGTATTTTTAATTATTATTAAAAAAAAATGTTATGGTTAAATGGTCGTATTAAATTTTAAATTATACGTGCTCTAAATTATAGTATTATTCTTTATTAATTTTTCTTAAATTTATTGAACAAAGAAAGTGACACTCAATCAAAGATTGTCGCTAGTAGCCCACTAATCGTATTAAAATATAAACTACATGACTCTAAAATGTAGTGTGATTCTTTATTACATTTTCTTAAATTGATTGAACAAGGAAAGTGACACTCAATCAAAGAGACATAAATCAACATCAGCAAAAAAAGTTTGTACATATTACATAATCTGACTTCGCTTGCCTTGATGTAAGACAATGTAGCATTATTAATTTAATTTGAAAGCAATGATAAATCATCACATAGTTACTCAGTTACTACCTAACTATGTACTATGTAGGTAGGTAATGAGTATTAGCTCAATTTACATTAATGTTTTATCCTTTTTTAAATTGCTTATTAGAAATTAAATTTTGAAAAATATACACTTCCACTCTTCATTTATCATGAAATGCCTCATTAATATTTTGGCACTATTTTAACAATTTGATAACAGAAATATCACCGATTTTCAAAAGAAAACTACAAGAATATTATAAAATTAAATTCAAACTATATAATATACTTAATGTAGGTAATATAAATGTAATGTCTATTGCATTATTGTAAAATCTATTCAATACTAACCTATGCTTAGAACTCTTGTAGAAGTAATTCGTATATAATCAATAAAATATTTCTATAGATACTTGTGAATATTTATTACAAAAAAAAAAAATATCTTCAAGCCATACTTGTATTTATTTTAATGAGAATTTTGACAACCGTGATATAATAATACCATTCTTAGAGTTTAGTGTTTACTGTAATATGTCATTTCATAGAATACATATTATACGTATCATCTTTAATACACATAAAATAAATATATACAAAATGTATGTATTTAATGCATTATGCAGTGTATAATCATGATCTGATATATTAAAATGCAATTTAAACAATTGCCAAATCATCTTGATACACTTTGTATACCTAGTATATTATTTATAGCACAGTTGACGGGTTTTTACGACATAAATAGAAATTTATAATAAAAAAATTCCCTAAATTAATGACAATTTATAAATTAACGTAAATTAATTCAACCAAAACTTAATTAATGTCAATAGTGTTGGAAGTTGTATTAATCAAGGCTTGAAATCGGTAAATAATATTTATAATTTTTAGTGTATTGACTTAATCTGTAGACAATTAATTCAGCTTTAAATGTTATTTTAAATAAAACTCATCGATTTCTTTACGACAATTAATTCAGATTTGAATAATATTTAATATTCAAATTACTGTGATTATATTAGGTATATAAGACTTTTTTGAAGACATGCACAACATTAAATTATAGTTATTGAGTATTGATTGTTATGTATAAAAATAAATATTCTAGCCTAGTATGATCAATTAAATTATATAAACAACAAGTAGGTATTTATGATATAACATTAGTTATAAATATAATAATATGTATTTTCTTATAATATAAATATTTAAGTTTAATGAGGTTTGAAACAAATGATTTATTTTAAAGATTCGTAAAAACTTCATTCAAACTGTTTGTACCACAAGCCAAATATTAGAGATAAAACTATCAAAATTCTTATTAACATTATAATATAACATAATATTGCATGATACATAATATTTATATTTAAAATAAATTATGTATAACAAAAAAAAAATACTACTTCCTTCCAAAAACCATATTTTTAACGAAATTATATTTGAATTACTTTTTGTACTTGAAATACTAATAAAACACACTTTAAACGTTAACTTCATACTTTATACATTTCAAAATAATTCAACGTGTCTTGGCAGCCTCATTTTCAACATGTTTATGCATTTTTAAAAATTCAAAAATATTTTATGGCTTATTAATTTTGGGATACGCAGTGTTTTATTAAAATAAATACAAACTAAATTTAATATTATGTAAACTTAATATTAAAATTTTAAATGATACATACTTGAAAATAAAAATTTTATAAAAATGTAGTATTTTATGGTTCAACTACTAATAAATCTATTACACTTATAAAAATCATTTTTAATATCTAGTTACTATAATATCATACTATTATAATTTATTATATTATTTTAGTTTGCATAAATTATTCGAATTATTTTAAGTTTGAGCTCTTCACTATGATGATAGTGAAAAAAAATTACCAAACCTATATATCCTAAATGTTAATTTTTAAAATGTTTTATTATTTAAACAATATATAACATAACCGTACATTTTATAATACCTAGTTAATTTATTTGGAAGATTATAATATAATGAGAAACTAAATGAAATTTCTATTGTGTTACGACTGTATTGTAGGATAATTTATTTATTTGATATTATAAATAACAATCTATCACCTATTATATTACTTTATGTTCTGCAAACTGCTAACTATACCTAAATCCACTAACTAATATACCTTAAGAATAAATTGAATGTCCCGGGATAATATTATATCGATACATACGTATATAATAATTTTAAAACTTTTTTTTTTTATATATCAAACATTAAATAATCTATTAACATAATAGTGAGTCAATGGTAACATTTTATAAAAGCATTAATTATTTTATAAAAATATATTTATATATTGATAAAATATTGAAAATCAATTAATATTAAAGATTATCTGTAACCAATCTTACCTCTTTTTAGTCTTATTTAATTTAAATTTGGATAACAAGTTGATGTAGTTTATATAAATTTACAAAAAATCCTTTGATAGCATCAACCATATATTATTAATTTAAAAGTTGAAACAATTAGGTAGGTATGTCTAATCCCTTACTTACTTGGTCGATTCCTATTTTATAGAACGTATACACATATACAAATTGTGAAGATACATAATATTATTTATTTTCTCTAATTTTGGTATCAACAAGTGTCTTCAAACTGGACATTTCTTACTTTGGTTGTTTTAGCGCATTTATTGACGATTTTAATCAATGTTTTCCACTTTCAAATTTCTGCTTTTTGTGGATAACTTAAAAGTTAAAATTATTTAAAGCTATATAAATTACCGCAAATGATTAAATATTACAAAATAACTAAAAAGTAACTTTATTAACTGGGGTTCAAATAATGATCTAACTATTTAACGCAAGTAAATGTAGAATTATCTCTTCCCATAACTCTTGATTTGTCATTGATTTTTCTCATTACTATAATTTTGTTTTGCTTGTATCATTTAATTCAATTATAATATATTGTATAATATACTATGTATATACAATATGTATTGTATATTAGAGTAAATTTTTTTCTAATTTATTATTTTATAATCACGTTGAATATGTATGTAATAAAAGAATATAACTTCAAAAACACTTGGGTCTTTAATACGTAATACCCAAGATTACATATAATATAGAATACGCAATATTTTTCACTTACTTGACCTGATATTGAGATGCATCTTTTGTCTGGTATCTTTGCAAATTAAAATTTATTAAACGTTTAAATAAAATGCATAGTAAATATTTTAGAATTTCTTCGTTTCAATGTGAATGTGCTGTATCAATTAAATCGTTTGTAAATAGACAAAGATAGTTTGATATTTCGTTTATCTATAAATTATTGCATGGACCAATTGATTATCCTAATTTTTTTTTCAAATATATTTATCTATTCCATCCTTTAATTCAAGGCATATAAAATCTATTTACTTTTAAAATAAAATTCCATGCTAATATGCTACTAATATTGGACTTGTATAATTCCTTGACTGCGCTTCGTGTTATATTAATAATTTGTCTGATATTGATTTATTTTTCAAATATTTACTTTTCGTACTTAGAAAATTGTATCTTTATTTTGATTATGTTACATTTTTTGTGTTTATATTGTTTATTTATATAGCTTTAGTATGTGTTTCTAGCCCTTCAGGTGTTCTATAAATATAAATACTATTTTGACTAGTAATTTTGGGTAAATCTTAGACCAACATGAATATGTAACTTGACTATATACTTAATATATCATAAAAATATTTAGCAGTGATAAATAATTGAATAATTATAAACTATTTACAAAACTTAAAAATAGAAATAATAAAATTTTAAGTATAATGGATATCCATGAATCTATACAACTCTATTCTATCAAGAAATCTATCAATTTGTGTGCAAAAAATAATTTAATTAATTAATTAAAAAAATCATGTTTTCTGTTACAACCACAAATGCTTTTAGAACAACGCATGAAAAGTGTATAATAAAAGTAAAATATACTATATTATTAAAGTATAATTAAGTATCATCAAATTTTATTTAACAATATATTTTATCATCATAGATGATATATTGTAGTAATCAAATGTTTTAAGAGATATTATGTTTATATATTATTTGTAACCTGTTTATTATATTGAGCATCACATTTTTTATGTATTCTAATTAGGTACTATGAAAATTATATTTTAAAATTTTAATCAGTTGTAATTTTTGTTTCAAATTAATTTTCTAATTATTTAAGTAAACCCATATTTTAGTCCTTTATATTTGATCCCTGGACGTAATTTAATTAATATCTGTTGCCTCTGTCGATAATTGGTGAAATGGTTTCCAAGTAATATGATCACGAAATATGAACAATTTTGAGGATAAATATATTATAATATAATTTATTAACTAAATTAGCAATGACATTAAAATGTCATATTTAATCAAAACATTTAAATAAAAAGGATATATTCTTGATAAATTTGATTTAATTTAGAAGACCCTCAGCTCTCATATAACATTAAGTGATGTTTCCCTCGTTATAAGTTACACCAAATTCGTGAATACAAAATATTTCAAACAATCAGTGGATAATAATATATTGCTTGTAGAACAATTATTCATACTGCTTTAAAATTTTTAAATTAGACATTATGAGTTATGTCTTGATTCAAATTTTATATTTTTTAGTATAGTAATTAATAATATATTTTATAAGATATTTATCTAATATATAATTTAGTTTTTAAGTAAAGTATTTATGCTGTAGTGCAGCAATATACAAAATTATAAAAGTAAAACTGAATTTTCATGTTTTTTTTGACAATAAAATGTACTATATAATATATATATATATATTAGTACATATATAAGTATGTGTGTATAATACAAATTAGTTAATACATACTTATACATACATTAAATAATTCTAAACAAAAAATATATATTATTTTAATTATTGATAAATTAGATGATTTTCAATGACTGCATTGTAGGATTATTTGGACATGTGTCTATGCTGTGATGGAAACATTCACGTCAGATTCATACCCAAACTCATCATCCATTGATATCCATCATCAGGTAAAGATTAGATTAGTTACAATTTGAACCAAATTATATAGTAATAATAACGTGCATATACTATACAGCGTATACCTACTACCTAGTACCAACATTATAAACCAAAATATATAGTAATACTAGATTATTTTACATATGATTCCTTTGATACTCCAAACATATTCAAAACACCCCAATTTTAATATAGTTATGTAAACAACTTTATTAATAAAATCTAAATATTGAAAAAGAGTATGAAACTGTATATTTCTACAAATAACATAATCCTATGAAACAGTCAGCATGTTGATCAGGAGACTTGCTTCACCGCTTATCAATATTGCGTATTATTTAATACAAACTAACGAACGACAAAACTAAAACTTTGTAAGTTATGGATCGAGATTACGGGATAAAATTGTAACACGCTCGGAGAGGAAATGAAAGTAAACAATCAAAAATGGTGTGATAAAGAATAAGATGGTGAAAATGACGTAGAGAAAACTGTTAAAACGAAACTTACGTAGATTTAATCCACATTTCCAACAATATGTCATTAATAGAGTTAAATATATTCGACCCGTATGTAATACGATATCGACGTTTTAAATATATGGAACATGATACGATTCATTGTAGGGGAAGTCCGAATCGTCCAACAGAAAATAACGTGGTTATCCGAACACAGAATACTATAGACAATTATGGTCGAATCACGTGTGTTTAGACCCTCACTAGTTTTTGTCAATACAGGTATTTAGCCTTTTTCATCACGTCCATACAAAAATCTCAAAATGAAGTTCCATAAATTCACGGTCTTCCAAAATAGACACAATGACATAAATATCAAGAATTTATTATTATGCATGATAATACAATTGTAATTTCATATTATTCATAGTAATATTATAATAAGGTAAACAGATCGCGTATGTTAGATATACAACATTATTATATTTTTGTGGCCGACAGCGGTATAATATTAGTAGGTACTGTATAAATTCGAAGAGGCAAAAGACAGACAAAAACGAATTATAGTCCACGATTATATCATGGCATTTTAGTCTTTTGATAATAGTAAATGTATTCTGTATAAAATAATGTCCTTTGATAGAGTAGCGCCAATTAAAATGTGTGCATGAGTTTTTTATACTTAATAGTTATACTAAAATAATTCAACATCTTATGTCGTAACATGACTATTTAACAATTTTATAAAAACAATAATTATTTTAGATACATATTTGTAATCTATGGCATGATTCGTTTTGAAATTAAAAATTTGAATTTACGAAGTTTTAATGTATCAATACCTAATTATTGGTTATAATGAGTTTCTATTTTTAAAATTAATTTCTAACGTGTTTTACCTACTTAAATAATATTCCTAGGCGTGATTGTTATTATCTTATCTATCTAATAAAAAAATGTATATAGACATTTTTTCTAAACGTAATAGAATGTTATAATTTTAAATACACACAAGTACATACATACATATATATATATATATATATATATTATAATGTGTTTTTTCGAACAGATAAGTATCTTTTAATATTTTTACACGTATATTAATTTGATAACTATAGTATACATAAATATTTAAAATAAATGCATCTGTTTGATAACAGTTTATAATAATAGGATTGTTCGTTTACTAATTAAATGTAATATTTCCGTGAGACTATATGATGATCGTTTGTCGTATAATGTATATGGTTTTGAAACCTGGAGAGGATATCGAGTCTACACTGCCGAATGGCGGAGCGGCGGTCGACGAATCGATAATATCGGACAATACTACGGTAATGATTAATGAAGAGCGGCTTACCGACTATAAAAAGCGACTCGACGACCACGTCACTGACCATGGACGGTTTGTCCGTGTTGACGAAACTGGCGTTGTATGGTACAACGATTGCAACGTAGAACGTGGCTATCAGTATCAGCCAATCCCAGCAAGTTTTGAACACCCCATAGTGCGATAATACCCATCGGGATTTTTTCAGGGCTGACGTTTTGTATTCCGGTAGCGGTGCAGATGAGCCCTGCAACAATGTCTGTGGAAAAAAAAAACAATCGAATTATATAAAATAAATACGACAAAATATAATACATGATAATTCACAGAACTTTTTCAATTATGAACGTTGAACGTTTACGAGGACCGCGTGCCTGTACAGGTGGTGGAGATGGTGTTTGTTGTTGTTTTAGTATGTCTGTGTGTAAAAGTAAAACTTCGATTTGAGCAAAACGGCATTGATGAGGGGTATACGGTGGTATTAGATGTATTCAGCCTGGTGGAAATGGTTATCGGCGAAGAGAGAAACTAAAACCGTTTTTAAATAATATGGCGAGTTCATACCTTATTCTTATTATTTTTGCAGCATCATAAAATAATCGCCTCGGAAAAATCTCATATTTATATTTCCTTTTTAAATGTATGTATTATGGTATCATAATCTTTAAATAATAATTCCAACTAGAAATAACCTTTCGTATCGTGTTCCACAGACTTTTTAAATAATAGGAACCGTTCATGGTAATATACAATCGTTAATATAATAATATATGATTATAAAATTGAGAATATACAAGTACCTTATTTTTTAATACAAATAATTATATAATGTTGACACTTTCACTTAAGCTTCTCCACTTGGAAATGCCTTATACCTATACTAATAAGCTATAAACGTCAATTAATTCTTTGACAGGTCAACTGCAATTATTTCCCATTTATCGAGGTTCTTATCAAAACTCTGGAGAATTCCGCAAACAATAAACTTTTATTTTTATAAAAAAAAAATCGAATTATTTTCTAGCGTTTGGGTTTTATATGTATAAAAAAAAAAACAATTTATTTTACCCTAATCAATTGAAAGCGACTTGCAATAAGGAAGGAATAGTAAAAATAATTAAATTTGTTGCTGGTGAATTTCATAATAATATGTTGGTAACACTCTGATCTAACAGTATGACCTTTATTTTGAAATGTGTATGGGAATAAACAATAAAATTAAAAATATGTTTCTATGTGTTTGAGATTGAATGCAAATAATATATTGAAAACGTGACACCATTTTAATAACATGACGCCAGGTGAATTTACAAAACGTATTTCGAAGACATTGTTAAGAAGCATACGCGACGCGTTACTCGTGTGTCAGAGGAAATTAAACTATGAAACCAGGGCACAAGTCAAACGTCAAAATGAATAATACCAGTTGATCCCTGAGCATCTGAATAGTATTAATGGTAATTTCACCAGAATAACCACGTAGGAAATGGAATAGATTTCTGATCATGAAGACGTTTCTTAAATTCAACTCTAAATTTTTACATCTACCGGTACCCATATCTATATTTTCTTAAAATGAATAAAAACATTTTTCAAACTAGTAGGATTTCATGCAACAGTTCGTCTAAAATTATGAAAAAATGTATTCCATAATGTAAAATTTATCGTTTTAAATTTACGTCATCGAAAGATTCCAATTTGTTGCTTTAATTTAATGGTTAGTTACCCGTATAAGTATAATAATTGTATTGGTATAAAATGTATCTATCTTATTCGAGTCAATATAAAATCGTTTTTACGTTATTATACCAATATAAAATAACAATCCGCATTGAATAAAATTTAATAAAATATTTGTATTATATTTTAAAATTGATATACCTATTCATATAGTACGTTATAAATTTATAACATTGTATTTGATTAAAAATATATCATCATACTTATCTCTAATATTATTTTTCATAATGTAATGTATTCCCTAAGATATAAATACTTAAATGGGTATTCAATTTCTTTATGCAGATATTTTATTGCAATGAAATGTTAATGGATTGAAATTTAAATTTGTTTTTTAATTATGGCAATTTAAAAATAACATAATATTATCATCCCATGTGAATAGAACAATATAGTGAATATTGAGTTAAATAAATTATAAATGTAAATATATAATGTTAAATAATATGAAAACAAATCAGGCCGTAACTTTATTTAAAATGGTTTACTTTTATTTAATAACATTTTGAAAATAGATTTGTACTAATTTATAACTTAGAGAACATTTTATATAAATGGATTTTTTTTTCTACACACGTATATACACAGTGATAGTTGATAATTATATTTCAATGAATAATGATTAAAGATTAAAACGTATGTACATATTTCTACCAAGAAAACATTATTTGAATCGTGTTTATATAATTATTTGAGTTAGGTATTAATCTGTATGTATTAATATTATCAAAGTAATAATAAATAATAAAACTACCTAGCTGAAATCTAGTAATAAAAAATACAAAAATTAACTTTGATTTATCACAGCGTAGTAATCAAACTTTAATAGGCAAATAATAATGCTTTTATCGTATTGAAATTGGTTTTCAGTTATTAAAATATGTCATGGTTATTAAATTTATACGCAAACGTGCTTACTTAATACCAATGCAAAATTATTAAGTATTTATCAAACAAGAAAATAAGAGAATTTGGAGTAGTGTATTAATTTCTGATTTATATTCATATCATTTTAATTTATTGAAAATCGCGTAGCTCAATCATAAAAGATAATAAATCAATTTCAATGTGAATAATGTCTCCGACATAATGAAGCTTTTTGTTTGTGCCAAAGTAGTTTACCTACAAAATAGGATATAGGATATATCGAAATACTAATAATATTATTATTATATTGTCTTAAACATTTCAATAGCTAAATTACAATCACACAGCGTATAGTGAATAAGAAACTACTAAAGATACCAGCTACCACCATCAGTTCATGGTTAGTTTAATGCGGTGTGGTTAAAAAAAACTTATGCCGTGGTGCTGTCTAAAATACGTGATTTAATATGAAATATAACCCAAAATCTGCTTTCAGAGTGTACCATGTATTGTTTCTATAGTAGTTTGATGTAGTAGCCGATATTCATATTATACTTTAGTAAACTAATAACGCTTTCCTACCTTTTAATCACTTTTTTCAATATTGCTGGTATAAACTATTGATATTTTGTTAACACAATAGTATAATACGAGTAGATTATTTGACAATATTTTAATTTAAAAATGTGTAAATTATATTCCGAAGGTCAGTAAACAATAACTACTATAAGATGATTTACCTAGAACGCTCACTTCCATTTTTTTAGTAATTAGTTTATTATTATAATTATAACTTTTTGAATCATTTGTGTATGTTTTAATGACCATATTTTTTTTGAATTTATTTTATCTGTAGTGCCCTGTAACAATACAAACTTTTTTTCAAGTGAGAACAAACTTGCTGTTTTACTGTTAAATGATTTTTTAGTTGTGTTTATAAATCAAAATTTGAATGTGTAGTTTCTGTATCATTAGAATATTAAATTTATAAGAATTATAAAATGCCCTCAGATGGTTTTAAAAGTATACAAAATAGATTTAATATTGAATCCAGTTTTTGTTGTACTCAGAAAATGTTTTAAAATATATAATATTTATTAATTAATTCTAATTCCCGTAATTTTCAAATCATCATCAAACCTATTTTCATGGTCCATTAGATCAATTATTATCATTAGTGCAAACATTTTAAACAACTCAAAACCTACTTTTTCAAATTTAGATTTAGATAAATCAAAAATTATTTGCTCAGCAATTTACATGAAAAAATTTTGATTCTCATTTGAAAAAAAAAATTGACAAATAATAAAAAAAATAAAACTAGAAAAAATATAGAAAAATAATAAAACTAAATAATTGAAAGTATGGTTCTTAAGTATGCTTAAAAATTCCGAAAATCAATTTAAAATAAACCCATTATTAAAATAAAATACGAGGGGTTAGCATGCTTGGATAATTACCCTATATAATAGCAAAAAAACTATTAAATAAATTATTATTATTATTATTGTAGTTAATAATTCTGGAAACTTAGTTATCGCTCAATAGACACCAAGAGATGTTCCATAACGTTAATATATTATGAGGAATAATGGTGTTCTAAACAATATAATTTATTATTTTTTATGCATATACGTAATTATTAAATATTTTTTTTTACAATAGTCTATTGTTTTAAATTGAACTTAATAATTATATTCATATGGTTCACTGAGTTTAGAAGCACACAAAAACAAAAAAACTAATTAAGTAAAAATTAAAGTTTATAGAGTAGTAATATAAGTTTAGAGTAGTTTGTGACAAGACCAATAAATCATTTATTGGTAAACTGATTAAAATATAAAGATTTAAATGCGTGTGTTGAAATGTAGAAATATAACTTTTATATTGTGTTTTTTAGTTAAAAGAATAAAATAAAATAAAATACATGTTATATGTATTATAAAAAGTGTTATAAATTATTTATTTTATCATTACATAATTATATTATATTTCATTCACTATTCATGCATGTCATATAATACCAGATTGTACAAGAAACTAGGGATTGTGTATATATTATATCATAATATAAATATTTCTTATGCGTTTAGGACAGGGGCGGCTCCAGAGACTTGGTTGGGGGAGCCATTTTTTTTAGCTATCACTAAATTACTGAGAGGGCTTAGTCACTTAGATAATACGCTAACCTGGAATGCAAGTTTGTTAATAAATAACCTCATATACTTAAGCAATATACATTATGCTTGGTTTTATTATATTTTAATTTTTAGATTACAAACTCCAATCTTCTTTTTTTTTGTTTTGCAAATATTTCTATTATATCATCAATTTTTCCATAAACATTAATATTTTGATGTACATTTAATAAACATAGACTTGTTAAACGATCCTCGTCCATCCTTGATCGAAGCCAAGTTTTGACTCTGCGTAAAGTAGAAAAACTTCTATCAGCCGAAGCAACACTGATTGGGAGTGTAGCTAATATTTGTAAATAAAATCTTATAGTAGGAAATATTTGATCATCACAATCACATACGATGTACGTGAACTGTTCGTCGAAAAATAATATTTATATGGCTAGTAACATGTTACAATGTTATGACTAATAATTAATAACTATTGACAGTAATGGTCTTTTCTACAAATTAGTTTACGCCACCGTCACCGTCACGTGGTCTAAGGTCCAACGAGGGAGCGATACGTTTTTATATTATGATACATACCACATATTTTAATATCATAATATATTTTTTTCAGGTAAATTAAAGTTGTTAGATATCTAGTTTAATAATCGGTGTTTAATGTTTACAAAGAAAAATAATTCAAATATCAAATATATATTAAGAAATTAAACATTTTTGAAAGACCTGGGGGAGCCATGGCCCCAGTACCCCCTCTTGGAGCCAGGCCTGATTTAGGATGAGAACCAAATTAGTTAATTATTTAAGTTGTTTTAAATACAATATTAATCATAACTACACTGACATTTGAACAAAGGAAATAATTTCCTATGTTAAAATATAGAACTCGTATATTTAATACATTGAAACTAGTGTTTTACCTATATTACATATTAAGTTAATGCTTTATGAGAACATTGTTAAGGATCTCAAGTACTGGGATACGTTTACTAGTTGTAACCTCTGCCGTGAATAATTTAATAATTTGAATAACGAAGAACACAACAGGCACTTATAGTAAGGTTAGATTAAACAAGTGATCGATCACTGAATAGCTAACCCTAACTGTGATTTACATTAAAGATAAAAGATGATACATTTATATTAAAATTTGTTAATTATATTAACTTTGATTTTTACAAAGAATATTGCTTTGTGAATTACACCTCACGAGATTCTTATAAAATAAGAGTAAAATCAGAACAGAACAGACATTAGACATTAAATTGCTAATTCGAAGGAGACATATGAAGAATATTAAACAGACTGTAAAGTGAGTCAATATACGTTTAATATCTTTAAAAGCAGTTAATTGGAATGATTTATTGCAGAACAATTGATAAATAAACTAAGTAATGGTATAGATGTATTCCGTAATTCCAGAAGCATAGCGCTACGCTCAAATATTATTCATCATTGGCCATTTGATGCTGTTTTTAAACATGTATGTTTTCAATTATTTAACAAAATTGCTTACAAAGATAGTACATACAAATATTCTCGTATTCGGGTTCAAATCGTATATAATTGTTGCAATAGGTTCGGGATGATGTCAACATATATTATTACAAAACCATAAACTTTAAATTAATATTACAATAATACATAAAAACAACAGGTGGTTTTTGTTTTTTTAATATAATAATTTAAATTCGTAGTATAAAAGATAATAAATATTTATGATTTATTTAATAATTGATATGCATAATAAACCGATCAGTGCATATTATATATACATATTAAATATAAAATTATATTCGAAAAATTAACTGATTTAAAAGTATGCATATTCTGTATACGAAATATTAAAAAAAAAAATACTTTGTAGAGCCATGTTATAAATACATACATAAATAAAATTATAACACTATAAGCACATAGATTTAATATAGATGATAAATATTAAAAATTTTTATATAAATATACATATAGTACCTATTGATGTATTAAATATAAATAAGCATCAACGCACATATATATATATATATTTTTGATTTGCATGGCTAACTATTGAATAGTCATATTGTATTTATTATTATTATTATTTCAGGTCTTTAGTTATCAGAATTGTAGAGATACTAAAATTGATTTGAAAAAAATATGTAAATTGATTGTTTTATTATATATTAAAAATTATAAACGATTATTTATAACAGAAAAATACAATTTATACTCCCTCCTGTTTAACATAGCTTACTATACATATGCTTAATTTTTACAGTTTTAATGTTAAATATAAGTTATGGTAAACAATTAAGAGCTAAATGAAACGCAATTGAAATATGACACACGCACACACACTTAACAGTTCCACAACAAGGTCACCAATATTTTTGATCCTGTAATTATTTTACATGTATATAGGTATTATATTAATATTAACTCAAATCTTATAAAAATTAAATTTATTATTTTTAAGGTCAAACTTAAATATACTTACTAAATATGAATTATATTTAAATATCCTTCTTTTAATAATTTATACAACTCATCAAACACCAAATATTATTCTTATTTTCAAAATACTTGTAAATTTGTATAATCTTTTATTAAAATGTATAATTAAATTGCAATAAAATATTAAAAAATTGCAATTGCATTCACTTTTAAAAGTTTCATTAATGGTATGGTATATTATAGTAAATTTTAGTCATAATAATTTCATGGAACCTTATTTTAAGCTCCAAAAAACGAAAGATACACTAAGTATAAATATTATACAATATAACTATTTATGTTTTAAGAGTAAGGTATTTATTTTCAAAATAATTGTTTGCTGTTATAATATATAAATATATTTTATACACTATGTACAAACTAATAAAAAAAAATATCAAAAATACTTTTCATTTTATTATTTTTTGTAAATATATACATCATTGACTCGGGTAAATAAAAATAAACTTATCACTTTGAAATTGCCTTTCATACATATATCATAATCACTGCATTTATATCAAAACATTTAATAATTAACATCTTGTCGAAGTATAGTGCAATCTATAACTCACTAATAAAATTAGATATCGATAATATTATAATTTAATTTGCATTTTAACGTTAAGTTATTCACATAACGTTCTCCACTGAGTGGTTTGAAGTATTTTAAACTAATTTTATCCGTGAGGAGATTATAGAATTTCTGTATAATTATGTGGGAAATGGGCCATTAACTAATTTAGAGTAATGAATGACCGACTTTAGTTAGTTATTACTAACTAAATAATTATTTATTGTATTCTTGTAAATTGTAATGTACAAAGAGCGGATGTTGACCAGTTGCCCTCAACAGGGATTTGTGGCATTTTAAAAATATGCCAGTTGCCCTCATATATTATTACATACAAATCCGTAAAATAGAGGAAGTAAATATGTAAATAATAATCATAGTACATAAAAATGGTATTAATAATTTAGCTCACTTGCTGGTACAAATGTTCTAAAACAAATTTAAACGAGTACTTATATTTCTATTACTAGTGACAAGAATAGCCAAGAAACAAAAATATCACCAATAATCGCTCATATATAAAACCGAAATTGAAAATTTTATAAATAAGTATAAAAATAATAATATTAGCAGATTAGATTTTTTATTGAATCTTTTAGTCAAAACATATAATATAACATATACTTTACTATACTAGCTAATAATTATTGTATCATTATATTAAAAAATACAATACCTACATATCTTTATATATTATATTATTGAAAATATTTTTATTTTTATCATTTTATATTATTTTTATTTTTTTGAAAAATTAAATTGTACCTATACCACTTATAATAATATTATTGTAGTGGCTTGGTGTGGTGCAATCGTACACTCAACTGTGGAAACGCTCTGAGTGTACATATCGGCCGGTGTTGCTATAGCTCCCAGATGGGTGACCACCCGGGATTTTAGTGACAAATCCTTGCCACACATAGAAAAAACCGTGTTACAACCTACCGTTCCTCTTTTCTATAAATGAATAAAAACCATTCAATGGCCTTTGTTGCCGCGGATTAATTAATAAAAAAAAAATATATATATTATTATTATTTAACTTATTTACCAATTTATCTCTTATATTTTATGGGTTGGTATTATATACCTATTATAATCATGTATATAATATGACGTGAAGGCAACTCATACATTTAGTTGAGGGCAATTGGCGCATTATGCTCTAGATAGTTTGGGGGAAATTGGTATTCAAAAAGGTACTTTTGAGGGCCCCAAAAAGCCAATATAGCTGATTGTTCAATGGAATTCATGCGTGAGCTGATGCACTGTGATAGATATTTAACTCAAATATTATTCATAAATTTTAACTAAGTTACCATAGTGATGGTTCAATAGTTAAATAGTACATGGTAGCGTAGTAGTGCAAATTTATACACAAATAAGCAACATTGTTTATAGATCAGCTTAGCAATATAACTAAAATTATTTTAATACGTACATCAATAATTGTCCATATTATAGCACATCTTATCTAAATCAATCTATATCAACAATCAGGTAGGTTATATCTTATAACAGAATAAATGTTTCCGACATAACATACGGTACGTTTTAATATTTTATAAATAAATATTAGCTTTTAACGATTTCTTCATTATTGTTTAATCAAAAATAAAAATGTATAAAAAGACAAGAAAATTAAGATTTATATTTTTTAAAGTAATGATATTAAAATAATTGATTAAATCTTTGTATTTTTATGTTTATGCTATCTAAATTTAAAAATAGTATCTGCCTATTCAAATTCTATGATTTATTACAAATAATAAAAAATGTTATGCAATTAGACTATTTAAACGTTTTTTGTTCATATCACTAATATTTTCCTGATGCAATATTTATTAAACTATTAAATTTAATGTATAATAAATTATTATATAATATTATATCTATTATATTATAATAGATAGATTTAATTTATATGGTATTTTAATATTAAATAGATAATTTTCGTATCAATAATAGGCTGTAACACACTAAAACACAAACCACAGCCACAAACAATCACTGCAACATTTTTTTTAATATTAGCTATATAATAATATTATTTTGACTAGTAAAAAAAACGAAGTACGGCGCAATTTATAGGCAATCGAGGTACATTACTACGCAAAAGAAACAATATATTTGTAATAGTTATAAATAGTTGATTAAATATTGCATCAGTAAAATTTGAAATTTAGACAATCAATAATCGGTCATTTGAATTAAAGTATAATCGAAGTTTATATTGTTATTCCATATTATTAATAAATTTAAAATCAATGAATGCCGATTTATGATACACAAACACACAGCATATTGTTTATATAATATAGATTGCAATTCCGAAGTCCAAACGACGGAATTTTAACAACGCAAAATATCACGTGAATTTAGAATGTTTTTGATTCTTACAATAGGTACACATTAAACACATGAAATTCATTCAAGTCTTAAGATAATATTATATCTTAATAGCTCAACCACACACACGTGTTATTGTTTGCAAAAAACATCAACGCTTACGTTTTAAAAATATTGTTTTATAATGATAGTAATTTCATAAAACGAAGATGAATTTGTAAGATTGCATAATAAACTCAACCCGTAAACTGTTAGTAAAATATTATATTAGAGATGATATTTTTAAAATATATATTATAATATATAGACACGTTTATTTGTTTGTAATAATAATTTATCGATAATAATTATGTTCAAAAAAATGGCTTTCTATAGTAAATAAATCAATTTTAAATGTATAAATAATATTAAAAAAAAAATTTGAAACCAAGTCAGTATTTAAGTAACTGTAAATTGTTTAACAAACATAAAGAAGCGTAATATTACATTGTAGAGAACTCCTGTCACTTCACTCATATAGTCATATATTGTTTCAAAACGACAATAAACAATTTATTGTTATACGCTTATATACCTATGTATTACTTTAACTCTTAACATAATTATTAAATCTCGTATTTTACATACAATTCAAAAAAGAGATAAATAAAATAGAAAATTTAAAAGTTTGTGATTATTTTTTTGTTTGTCTTTTTCAATTTTTAGAATAATAATTAAAAATTTTTCGACAGTGAGTTTCGACATTGTCAATGTACTCACCATGACATGTTTCAATATTCATATTAATTATTTATACTCTAAACTCCTACACTACATCAAACACGACCAAAAAAATTCACTACACCCAATAAACATTATTAAGTATATTTAATAATTTTAAATAATTATAGGCTAGACAAAAAAAATGTATACGATTTATTTGATAAATAAAATAATTAGCTAAAAAAAAGTACAAGTATGGTTAATTAGATTTTTAAGGTTTTGATCAATAAACCATTTTTTATTATCAACATTTAATTAAAAAATACTAAAATCATTTAAAATACTTAAAAAATATAATTTAAAATTATTCGATAAAAATGTTTAAATATTTTGAAATTGTTGCTGTGTATATAAATTCGTAATATTAGAACTACCTAGTGAAATATTCAAAATTGAGTTCATATATAATTTAATTACATAAAAAACAATAAGAATCATTGTAGGAGATATCGTGATTTTAGATTGCTTATAAAAAATAATAATGTGTACTTATGAATAAATTTGTAATATCTGTAAAAACTATTTATAAGAACTAGTGTGTTGTATTTTAAAACCATTAGTAATTAATAATTGCACACACTTCACAAAATAATTTATAAATGTATGTAATTTTAACCACTTGACTTTCTTTAATAAATTTTAATATGATTATATACAAAAAATTATATGTTTAATTGATATTTTTTAAGTTTTTATAAGAATAATACATAAGAAACTTTGTATAAAAAAAGTTAGAAAAAGATGTTATGAACAAAAATTAAAAAAAATAAAATAAAACCGTCGATAATTTTTAAATCTATAATAATATGTTTAAAATACTCTTAAAATAATTCTTTATTTAAAGAATAACAAAATAAATATTTGGTGCTACTTTTAAGTACCGTAGTTTTTCATTTTCGAAAAAATAAAATCAATTTTGTCAAAGAAAGTTGATTCGTAAATATTCCCGTTTTGTTTGTATTTTTTATTTTTCCAAATAATATGTACTGGTTAAGTCTTACTTTTTAATCAACCCCCTCCCTTCCAAAGTTCTTTCTAGATCCAATTTGCTTCCAAAAACTATCCTTGAAGTTAATTTTTACTACTCTAAAAAGTGATGACAGACACAAATAAAATACACATACATCATTGTAAAACTTCTATGATGTGATATTTTCAATGCTTTGCTCAAAATCTAAAAGCTATTTTTATTTACTCTAATAGTTTTATCTAGTAAACTTCAAAGTTATCTATTTATAAACGAAATACGATTTAGAATATAATTATAAAATCAATAATCTATACACAGAGGCAATTGAATAAATCTATAATCATGATTTTCAATCATGTAGGTGAATTATTATTATATATAACATCTGTATTAGCTATGCTTAAACACAATTATGGCAACAACAATTTAACAATAATCATCCAACCTATTTTGACTTTAAAAGTTATATTTCAATAATTTGTTTTTAAATAATAATATCAAATTATATAGTTTATACCTACTAAAATCAAAATAATAGACATCTAATCAATTCAAATAGGAAACGAGTACAGCGCTAATTATGGTTTTTAAGAAAAAACAATACCTACACAATTTATACTATCATTCATAAGTCATAACAGTTCTTATGCGGAATGATGAATACATATTTAAATTATAACATACTATATTGTATTATTAAATCCTAAATTATCCATTTAAGTCACGTAAAAAAATACGTACAATTTATGAAAAAAATTTGTGATTATTCATATGATAACTAATACCTATCTGCAATTGGAATTCTATTTATTTTATTTTGTGTAATACGGTCCATATCTTGAAAACTTATTTTGTTATCCATCAGCGTATTTTTTTTTTGCCATAACTTTAGGAAATTCCAATGTTTATAATACCAAGTGAATTATGCAACAACCTAACAAAGTTCTTAAACCAGAAGTATGGAATAAAAGTTTAATGTACATACATACTGTGTTTTGTTAGAAAACTAAACTGAAGAAAATTTGATTATTATAACGGAAAGTTACTAATTTTCCGTATATTTATTTTATTCAAAACAATACATTATGCAAGTACACGTACATTCGAATATAATATTTGAAAAATATTTTTTTAGAGATAACTGTTAGGAAAAATTTTAAGTTTATCCAGGAATGGTCTATCACTCAATATCAAATGAATTCAAGAATGTTTATATAGTCGGACATATAACAACTAAAAAGACATAAATAAAAGATAATAATAAACTTCTTCGGTAGAGCCGTTAAAAATATTTTTTTTTGTAAATTATTAATCGTTATAAAAAAAATACATTTACTGAAACGCTGGAAGACACTACCGACTAACGATTGCTATATTTATTGTGATATATTACGAGAATTACGATTACGTACGGACCTTTTTCACTTTTACGATTGCGTATAATATGTTGTACCTAGCAAACTTAATGCGACGTTGCTGTTGTTTATAATTGTGAAAATATTTTTTTTAATAACTTTTCACTAATACTTTAACATAAATTTTAATTTTTCATCTAGGCAAATTGTCCAGAGTTTTCATCGAACGTTAAACGCTAAATTGTACAATTCACGTGTCTGACAATAATATATTATGTAATTATGTTCTCATTATACATTGAAGTAAATATAGGGTGAAAATAATATTTATATTTCCACGATAAATACAATTATAATCAAAGATATTCAAGTTTAAACAATTAGGAAAATGAACCATATAATTCATATATTAAAAAAAAATTAAATTATAATAGCTGATTTGAATCTTTCTTCGGGATCTAGGCCAAGATTTTGATTAAGTACTTTTAATGTTTTATAATATACAGTATGTATATTTATTTTTTTTAAATTTAGCATTATATAGGGTTTTTTTAATTATGTTAAACTATTACATTATGATTAAAATATTGATAACAGAACGTATCAAAAGTAAATTGATCATGTTAATAATAAAATATAAATTATTGAAAAATATCTAGAAAAGTTGTATTTGAAAATTAAAAATAAGATATTAAATTATACCTACACGTTGGCAGAGTTGCATTAATTTCCGATCGCAATCGTGATATTTTTGTGGGTCAAGTAAAGATATCGTACAGAATCGTACAAATGTAATCAATCGTGCTACCAAAAAGTACAAACGTACGCAATCGTATATCACCGGATATATTATATAAGATAGTTTCACGAAAACACACAAAACTCACGTTGTTCAGTTTCAGCTTGCCAGCTTTTGGTTTATCACTCTTATAATGGCCAGATAATTGGTAAAGGACGGCTCTGCTTCTCCGTCGTCCGTACGCGTTACTTGCGGGTTCAGGTTCTTCGGGTTCGGCTTCCTCTGTACAAATACAAAACACAAATCGACAATTATAATGATAATGATAATAATAAATAATAACTGCTGTTGATATTGTTATGATACGACATGGTATTAAAAGCTAAAAATCTATAAATAATATATATTAAAGCAAACGTCTAAATAATATTAAACATGAATTCCAAAAGTGGATACTGCTTCCGGTTGGTCGTATTATTAGATAAAAGAATGTCATGAATAATATGTAAGATGCTGCGTGAAAAATATGCAATTTACATATAGGTTTAATATAAAATACACATGATAATACACAAAATATTATATTCGTATTTTATTATTATTATTATTTTTTTTTTTTTTTGGTGTTTTGACATGGAATGTGTATTGCTAAACGTAATGGAAATTCGTCATAGTAAAATGTTTATTACCATAACATTGAATAATACGGTTTTGTATCAAATACGTGTACACGCCGAGTGCAGGCTAACATCGCATTCGTTGCCAGCGAATTCCACTCGCTCCACGTATGCGCCGAAATATGAAATTCAATTTATTTATTTGACAACTACTTCAGCGCACCATCAGTAATAATTTAGTTGTTCATTGAAAAAACGTATAAATATTATAATTATATGCGTTTAATTGGCCAAAAGAAAATGTGTACAGCGCACGTACCTACTCCGATAACTTAAATGGTTTACGGTCATATAACACAAAATCGTACCTATATTGATATTATATCTATTTTAAATTAATCAAAAATAATTTAATCTAATCTATAGTAATAACATATTCCCATCAAACGTTAAGTAAAGTTTGACTTCTATTCGATGAAAAATATCAACCATTAAGTTTATATTAAAATAAGTTAAATTAAAATTTATGATTTTTAATTCAAAGTATCATAAAACCATTGCATAATATAACATAATATTAAATACGTTTAATTACCAACAGAAGTTCACTGGAGTATACGAATATTTCACCACTCAATGAAATTGAAATTTTTTAATCGTTTTTTTAAAAAATAAAGCTAAATTTTATTTTTATTTTTATACTAGATCTGAATGTTAGTTGTGTAACTCTTGTACATATTATAATTATTATTATATATAAAAATATTTGCATTTAAAATTATTCGTTACAGTATCATAATATTAAGAATTTTTTTATTTAGTTTACCAATGGTTTTTTTGTTAATTAGATGTCTCTTCCATCGAACAACACTCATTATTATTTCAAAATCTATTAAGGTTTTTGAAAAAAAATTTTTTTAACATAATTACCAGTAAAAAAAAAACAATATCTTTTAATATTTTTATCGTTATAATTTTTTAATTTTTTTACTGGCAATGATGTAGAAAAAATATTTTCGAAAACATTAATACATTTTTAAATACTTTTAGATGATGAGGGATCAATCTTTTTATGTATATATATATATATATATATATTTTAAATTATTTTTATTTCATAATCTATTGCGTATTTGTATCATTTCATAGAATTAAATATTTATAATATATACCTTAAAAAGATTGAAATATTTTGAAAAATATTTTATCATGAATAAAAAATATGAACATAAACGTTTAGTAGAAATTGTGAGTATCTATTGTAATTTGGTTACTGGGGAGTTAAACCAAAGCATTCGTTTTGTCACAAACTGAGGTTTTTTATAGGTATACTTGTATCATTTTTCCTTAGATTTTTTTTATTTTTTGTTTCGTTTAATCTCCAAAAATACCAATTAGGTACAATTTTTACCAAACCCTAACCCTAAAAGTTTAAAATAAATGCATTTTTTATTGCTCCAAAAGGTGACAACAGACAGTAAAATAAAAAATACACATCGTTGTAAAATCAATACATTCAACACTCCTCTCATATTCTAAAATATATATTCGTAAATTAAATATATAATAAATAATTCAAAATATAAGTATTAATTATATAAAAGAACATCTCTAAAAGAGGAAACTTATGTTTTGACACGATTTCAGAGTAATTTATATTTAGTTTCTTCTCGGAAATAATGACACTGCTTTAAACATTTAAAGTGCGAAAACATAAATTAAAAATATATTAGCTGTCCGTTATTTTTTATTTTTTAAATGGAATAAAACTCTGAGGTGTCAAAGACGTTGTACAATTTATAAACTATAATATGTCAAATTTCTAAGTCATATAATATTGAGAAAAACACAATTGTTGAATGCATATGTAAAAATGATATATTAATTTCTGCACTTTATTATAAATAAATAAGTTGCACAAGTAATAGATATTCATTATTTTAGTTATAGTGAACGATATGTACAAAACTTATAACCATAAATTAAATTTTAACATTTAACAATTTTTTCCTTGTCATAAAAATTATTTCCTTATGATTAACGTTAAAATTAAATAGTTTGACTGAAAACACGCCCAGTAACTACCTGCCTTATATGCAGTATGACAGCAGTTCAATTAATTATAAGATCAATTTTGTTTATAATTATGTTTTATGTTATACGTTATGTAAAGTCTATTTATATATATTTATATAAGAGTATAGTACGTGGTGTATATGTGAGTGTGTGTATGTGGTGAGAGTGAAAGTATATGCATGTGTTGTCAATCGAAATCTCCAATATTAATAAGGTTATCGATTACATTCTTGTTGAAAAATGCCAGCAATTTTGCAAATTAGAAGTTAGAGTTATTTTTTCGAACAATAATAATCCTTATCTCAAACATGGTATTTTTACTCCATTCAGTGGTATTTTTTTTTTTTTTATAATTATTATTATTTTTATTATTATTGTGTTAATAACATTCCAATCTTAAATCACCTTTGATCAAATGTTAATAAAACAAAACTACAACATCGTACACTATATTAATTTGTACCATGTTTTTCTGTTCAAAATATAATTAAGCCTAATCATAACCTGCGCTCTGACAATATATTTAAATTCCGACATTTAACTCAACGTGTACATTATTTACGAAAAACTAACAAAGATTATAGTTTTTTTTCCTCGAAGTCACATCAAAAGAAATTAAACCAAGATAAAACAGAAAATTTTAATAATAATTATGATGTTTCCGCTAATTTCTTTTGACGTACAGCTATAAAAGTATTTTAATTATATGTAAAGACGAACTTAAAAAATTATAATTTTTATTTTTTAGAATAAAATAACTACCAAATGTAACAAATTTAAAATAAATAACCAAATAACAAAAAATAAATATGTAAAATTTTAAAGTTCTTTGATAATATGCTAAACTTATTCATTGTAAAAAGTCAGAAAGAATAAACAGAGGTCCGATGTTGCCCACTATCAATTCATTCATCTTGCAAATTATAATGTAAGCGTAGAATTTATTTTATTTTTATAAAAAAATTAAAATAATTAATTAAGCATTAGAATAGTACCTTGTAATCTGTGGCTCTTTAGAATACGTCTCAACATTAAGATGTTTTCAAAGTAAGAATTTAACTAATTTATTATACATAATATAGTTATAATGTTATACAGTACGACTAATAAAATAAAAAAGGTTGTTCAATTGTTCAAACCTGTGTGGTTCTTTGGATATCATAGTTTAGTATTTTTTTTTTTTTTTTAAATGCTCTTTCCTACAAAAAGGATACCCAACTCTGATCTATAGACTTTACCACTTCATGAGTTTTGTATTAAAAACACTAACTTTTTCCAATTGTATATCTGTAATAATTTAAGATACGCATATTTTAAGTATACGTCCAATAGATTAGAGATTAAAAATAGTAGATTTTGATATATTTTGTATTAAGTTCTAAAAAAAACAGAATGAGTTCTTAATATTTTTTGTTGGTATTTCAGTACAAAAAAAAAAATGAATAAACTAATAAAAATCTAATAAATAATATGTTTAAACTTTAAACATTTTTTTGTAGGATTGAATGGACATTAATGGTATTTGTTTTGAACACAGCTGTTAAATAAAGTATGAATAATGAAATAGAGACAAATATTAATATATCATCACTTAAGTTATAAAACAAGAGTAATGTGAATAAAATATAAAAAAATTCTTAACTTGTCAAAAACGTACATTGTTGGTTTTTAGATATGATGTACATAAAATAAGACTCTAGTATAAAAATAGATTTTTCTAAAAGTTTCTTATCAATATTAATATAATACTTACAGCGTTTATGACATATGATTACATTAAAGTAAAGAAAAATAATGTTTCGTACATTTTCTTTAAATAATATTCAAATGTCTATTAATACATATAGTTTAATATTTAATAACTTAATGTAATGCACAAACATACTCGATATGAATACGAACGAAACAATAAAATAGTTATTTTATATATTAATTTTCTCGTATAAAAATATTTTAAATGTCTACAATTCAAATAATTATATGGAAAGAAAATTGTAGTTGGTAACTAAACAAACTATAATTTTTAAGAGTTAAGATGCGTTTTAATATTTAATATTAATATATTATGAATTTATGCATTATGTTCATCTTACAATACATTTAAATAAACCTGAAAATTTTTATTTTTTTATTTTGAAAATACATATATATATATACGTATATAGGTATACAGTCTGTTCCCAAGAGCACGATAAGAATATATGATAATTGGACAGTGAAATTACTTGGTAAAAAAAAGCACCCAGTTGTAGAACATTCTAAAAGACCTGGATTATATTAAATCATATTTTGATGTTATTTTAATATTATCTGAAATGTATATAATGTATATAATGTATACAATGTATTATATTTTATAAAGCTCAAGAACAAATTAATTCTATGAAATATACTCTAAGTCATTTCTTCATTTTTTTGTGTTATAATTTTTTAACACTATTAAAAATTATTATTTTTATTTGCATTTTAAAATCGATAATACACACATACATTAGAGTGTATAAATAATCAAATCCAATGATTAACAATATCTGTTAAATTATAATTATGTATAATTTACTGTTATAATAATAATAATTGTAATATAAACTAATATAAAAATATTATTTTCAAAATAAAAACACACCAAAGAGTCAATATTCGGGAATGCTGTGTGTTGACGCTCAACTAAAAGGAGTTTATCAAAGTTATATAAAAGTGCAGATTTAAAGAAATATGCTGAAACACGTAAATTACTTTCATGCAATATTTGTCAAATAACAAGGACTTTGGTCTATCGTGGATAAAAATATAAAGGCCAACATAATAATTTTTTTAAGTCTGAAAAACATGGATCTGTAGTTATTTATTTTCAGTATAATATCAGTTTTGGACGTTATTGAACTGGGAATAATAAAAAGGTATTTATTTTCAAAATTAATAATTGCTTTTTTAGAAGAAAGTAAAGCAATAATGATTTAAGAGAGTTAATATTTTCGTAACTGTTAAGTATTAAAATTTAAAAGTTTCAAATAACATTAAAGATTTTTTAAAACATAATTATACAATATATTAAGGACATATTGATAAATACAAGTATGTTTTGATAATATTATTATTATTAGTTCTTATAAAATATATAATAAAATCATTTTAAAATATAACATAAATATAAATATTTTAATTAAAATATAAATTAATTTAATAACAAATATATTCCTAACAATTATTTAAAAAAAAATGTGAATAATATTTTGAAAAATAAACACTAATGTATAGAATCCCTACCAATAATAGTATAATACCTCTAAACTTTAAAAAATATTGCTTTCATAATTAAATCTATTTTATAATATTATATTTTTACATCTGATCTGCTGAACACGAATTTTCGTACAAACCTAATATATCACTCCATCATAAATTATTTGAATATACTTAATAAGTATTCCTAATTATCACAAAACTATGGCAATACCTAATATGATGAGAAAAAAATAATAATTATAATAACACAAATACGTCGACGTTGAGTCAAAAAAAAAACAAAATAATATTACTATCATATTTTCCAATAACTCATTTATTTATTAATATTATCAATGGATATTAATTAAACTTCAAAATTAACACCATCTACATAAAATAAGACTATAATTAAATTGCTATGATTAACAGTAAATGTGTTTAATGACTTATGCTTATCACATCTATAGTAAATTGTTATTTTCTGTCTCGGTGAATTTTTATCCATCGTAAAAATATAATGTTATAAACTTTTGTTCGATGTGAAATTAGAAAAAGCTTATTGAAACTCCATTATGCATACCTAATTATTTTTATTACAAAATTTCTAATTAAAGTTTTTAAAAATAACTTTTATTAAACTATCTTTATTTTGATTACCATAATGAAAGCAAAACATATATTTACACCTATTTAAAATATATGCTGTCGACGGTGGTATACTTTAAAATATAATTAGCAAAAAAGCAAATATTTATTTAACTAAAACAACATGATGTAAAAATCCATTGTCGATAACATAATAATAATATATTAAGCATAAACCCTTTAAAGTTATGTATAATTATAATATTATTCAAAGTGATTTACCAAACACTCTTTTTCCTTGTGATATCACAACTGAGGTACCAACCACGGTGATATTATTTTTCACCTCAGCAAAAATAAAAAACCCTTATTTTAACTGAGTTTATTCAAATTCTAATTTTTAAGTAATTTTCATACTGTTTAAAAAATATACTATGGCGATTAAATTTTTTTTTTCAAAATAATAAAAACTACCAGTTTCTTATTGTAGTTTATTTATTAGATGGTTTTTTAAATCAGAAAACAAATTCGTTGTTAGAATTAAACGGTGGTGAGCACTATCGATAAATGACTATATATATAATCTTTAAAATACGTATCGATACTACACTGAATGTGTATGTTTATATTATAATTTACAATATTATAATTCTTATTTGGTTGTGTTTAACTGTATGTAAATCGCTTAATTGCTTTTTTTTAAGTAATAAAATGACTAAACTAGGTAAAAAACAATTAATAATTGACTGGAATTCGATTCTTTATGCATTTAGTTGTTATATAGAATATATATTATTTATACATAAATCATATTATTCGTATTCATCGTAGTTTTTGTGGGATGTACTACCATTGTGTCCGATTTGAAAAGTATTTTGTATAAAAAAATGTCATATTTTTATATTAAGTTAAATTGTTTAAATTATATTCTAATGAGCTGGATTTTTTCAATTGCATGTTGTATTTAAATTAAAATGAAAATCGACTACTCACTCGAGGAGAATCATATACAATAATCACACAATATGTATACGTTTATAATAAACCCGTAAATGCGATTGTGTCTAGGAATGATAAAAGAGATGGAATAGAAACATAATATGCAAGACCATATTTGAGAAGGGAAGGACCTTTGGTCCATTACAACAATAGATATTTAATACTCAATATATAAAATAAACGTAAGGTTTAATTTGTACTTAAATTGTATATATTATTCCAACAACTATATATTACTAATATAGTAATATACGTATAATTAAGATAAAAATAAAAAATAATAATCATTTCAAAAGTAAAAACTTAAAAGTCAACAATTGTTTAATATACATTTAACAGACAATAAATAAACAATTATATAATGTATATGATATTTGTTTTCACTCGGTAGCCAAATATCAGTGATTATACATTTTATTTTTGTCTTTGATTTCGTAATTAATTTTATTGTTTTAATAAATATTAACCTTGTATACTATTTGTATTTAAACAATCAGTATTTATATGAATGATTATACAATATTAAAATATAAAAAAGCTAAGAAAAAACACTTGAAGAAGACAAAAATATAAAATAAATATAAGGTATATTATTTTAGTTTAAAATGTCCTCAAACCTTTCTCTTGTGCTGTATTACTAATTCAATATCATAGAAATAATACACATTTAAAAATTCAATGTTTTTTTCTAATTATATTATTACATTTTTTTTTTAATATTTTAATTTAATTTTAAATCAACATAATGAGTGTTTGTTATTTAGCTTATTGGTAGACTTTTATCAGGTTGTATAGTGTAAATATTGTAGCTAGTGTAATTATTTAATTCATAATTAACTTAAATTTTAAAGTTTTCATTAGGTATTAGGAGAAAACTTTTAATTGCAATAGTATTGTTTGAATATTTTTTTGAATTATTTTTTATAGGTACTGTACAAGGAAATAACAAATTTAACATAATCCTATTTTCTAAAGGTCCAATATCCTTCTATGTACATGCATATATTGATTATATTACAACGGTATATATATTTTTTTTTAATTAATTATGTCACTGGAATAAATTAACGTAGGGTTATATAAAAACACTCGACAAATGAGATAAAAATGCAAATGAATACATGGTTTTAAAATCATATTCTTCTTAAATTTATAAAACCTTTCTTTAATATTTAAACTACCATACTTTATTTTAGAATGCGTTCTTTTATTTAAGACATAAATTAATACATAACATATATGATTAATTCGGTTTCATTTAAAATTAATTTTAAATAAAAAAAAATAGTTTAATTTTGGAATGGTTAATGCGATTGAATATGTTACACTACAGTTTAAAATTGTTTTATGTCTAGAATGACATTTGTGAGTTTGTAGCGTTTAAATCCATACTAGAAGGAGCTTTATTAAACATCAAACAGTGATTGAATTTCTAATATTTCAATATATCAATATATATCAGGGACCTAACCTAACCTATCCTAACCGTAACGAAAAGAACCGGTTTTGGAACCGGAATCCTTTGAATTTTGGGAACCGGAACCCCACCGAAACCCTAATTTAAATTAATTTAAAAACCGGAACCAATACTTTTTTGTAAAGGTTTTTTACGATTAATTTCGGTTTTTAATAGAGTAAATAGTATACTATAGATATAATATGTGGTGATAATAAATAAAAAGTTGATGATATTTTAAAATTTTAAACACTGATTATTGATACAATAAGTGGTAATCATTAAATAATACAATAACAATTAAAGTATAAACTGGGTATAAAAATTAAAAAATAAAACAATAAGGGTTATTTAAAACAGGGTTATACTTAATGTACATAACATTATTAGTGTTTATAGTGATTGTTTTACTTATTTAGTCTTTTCCGTTAACCTAAACAATTAGTAGAATATCTGGTTGAAAATTGGTATTGACCTGTCATAATTGATATTCGATGCCAATTGACACTACTAATAATAATATTTCTTAAAAAATCGATGCAACCAAATTTTTTTTTTTACAGAAGTATAAAACCAAAATAGGAAATGTATTTTTAATTTTTTGGGAACCGAAAAGAAACCAAAACCCAAATTTAAAAACCGAAAACCGAAACCAAAACCGTAAAAATCATTAAGGTTCCAGTCCCTGATATATATATTATATTAGAGGTTCCCAAACTTTTTATTACACGACCCATTTTAAGATTTTTTTTAAAATAGGGTGACTCATTTTAATGAATGACTTTTGTTTTTTTTACTGTTTTAGTGAATCGATTGCTTAATCAGATGATGATTAAACATGCATTATTTTGAACCTCTGAATTATACTATAAGTACAATAATATGTTTTTGTTTTGTTGCTCAAAAAATGGTAAATATTGTAGCGTAAATTATTTTTTGATGAGTTAAATGAAAATACATTATTGTGTTTTATTATTACCTATTAATTTCTAATCAAGTTTTCTATGGGTAAATTTAAAAAGGGGATATTATTGGATGATTTAAAATTTAAATAAATTTAACTTAATCGAGTATTATCCTACAATAACACAATCAACGTAAAACTTGAAGAACGTCGTACCTTAGAATTTATATGGCATCAGAAAGTTAAATCCCATTGTTTATGTTTATACCCATCAATGAAGCCAAATACCTATATTCTCTGATAATAGTGTTTATATTATTTTAACCATCATTCAACTCCCCCATCCACCTTTTCTACCTTTAGAAATGTCTCTGATAAACGAATTCTTTCTTATTTAATACTATTATTAAATTATCAGTCAACATTACTCTCATAACATTCGCTTATAGTAATTGAATGTTATTTTTAATATATTAGATAAATTATGTATAATTTATAAATAATAAAAAAAAATCAAAAAAATCCATTCTTTACTTTAAAATATACGCATTTTTAAGTGATATGTATCAAATCATATAAATTAACCAAACATGAAATTCAAACTAATACTAATATATTAGTGTTAAACACCATTAAAATATTTATATTTTACTATTATAACCTACATATATAATATATTATACTATAATATATTAAAGACAGCTAAACACGTATGTGTCATCTTACATCCATTCTGTACTTCTGTATTATCACGGAGTTCTACCATACAGATATAACTATATTTTAATTAAAAGCATAAGGTATAATAATTATAATAATATAATCCTTCGGTATGTTACATACGTATTAATATATTATAAATACAATTAAATATTATACTGTGTTTTAGCTACTCAAAACTAATGATAAAGTCATCAGTCATCACATTTGATTTTGAGTGGAGATCGGTACATCATGTAACATATTATTAGAGTTAACAGTGCATACGACGTTTTCAACATGACATAATTTATATGTTCATAAAACAATTTATGAATAGAGTTTCTTAAAACGTATTGAGTATAATACTGTTTATAAATAATATAAAATGCTATATAATAACTATATATTAATAACTAAGCCACTGATATATTATATTATAGTTTAAAATGAAACAGAAATGTCACTGTTTTTTTTTTTTTTTTTTAGAGTGTAAATATAAACTATATAGATTTTTATAATTTCAACATTCCCAAAGTAAAAAAATCCATGTCCAATCTTCTACAGTTAAAATATGTGACACGAACATTTTGAAAAGCTTTGGTCTTCTAAAAAATTATTATCCGCAAAAAAAAGTAGCGGTTAATATTATGCAATAGGTCTTTCGCTTCACGCAGAATTTGAACACCGTCACGGCAACTACATAAATGTCATTGACGTAAAAAAAACACCAACGTAAAAATCGTTTTTTTTTCTTTCTTTTTTTAAATATATTTTATATTTTTGGCGGTTTATTAAATTTTAATAATATACAAACTCGATATTCCTATTACTACAAATTTATTACATAATTCGATGCATTATTGTAATGCATTTTGTTTTTAAGACCCGTAAGTACAGTTTATTAATTATTTGAATTTGATTTTGACGATGTTCACACCAAAACTGAGAACAAAGATCACTTGTGTATAATCAAGATTATATGAGGATTTGTAATAATTAATTATGTATTAAACGTCATCAGTCAAAATTCGTCACGAGTTAGATCACAGTTATTATGGGAAACAATGAAGCAAGGACTCGTCTACAGGCGTACCGCCGGTAAGCTTTGATATTGACGATGATAATGTACGAAATTGCCCGTATAATAATTATGATTATGATTTTGCAGTAAAGTCAACTTAGCAACAGACTGTCGAAAACCCTTTTGCTTAAAGAAACACGACTAAGATTTATTGTCGGATGTATACTTAATAGCTTGAGAAGCTCCTTAATTCATAACGGTTGATAAATTTAAATTGGTACATGTATAATGAATGATAAAAACATTGGATAAGTTTTGAGCTGTTTTGAGAGTAATATTGAGCAAAACACTTCTATAATTAACCGTAGTTTAATGTTTATAAAAGCGTGTTATACATTTATTTTAAATTATTGTAAGTCTTAAAAAATTTAAATTTACTGATTTTTTCCGTACAAAATAATTAACAAATAAAACGTAGATATTATTGATGTAAAAATAAATACAAGTTGGCTGGTTTAAAACTGGTTAATGCAACAATTATGATCAAAATCTGCGATTAAAAATATAATAATTGTCCATATTTAATTTCGTTCGATTTTATTTTTATTAACTAATTACCTAATATTTTATTTAAAAATAGTAATGTATTATGTATTGGTCCGCGTAGACATAAATACATTTAATGCATTCATATTTATTACATTAGAATGATTTTAAATTATTAACACTTCCTTAAAAACTTTGATTATGAGTACTTTACAGATTTTATAACATAAAAATCGTTGCCTTATCATAGGTATATATACATATTTTGTTTTTTGCTAAACAATATTTAAGTAAATGCAAAAGTAACAAAATATTACTGGTACTAAATGATTATTATGAGCACTTTTACAGATATTTTATAGGGATTTTTGTTTTTGTTTAGAAATTGCCTTTGTCATATCTCTTAAGAGTTATTATTAGTACATAGTGTGCTTTCTATACTGGTATATGCATCGATACGAATAAAAACTCCTCAAAAACTTTATTCAACGTTGTTGTATGTACTTTTTGTACTTTTGACAAATATTAAAACTTTCTACGTGTAAAAGTCGAAGGTAACCGTCTGGTTTTGATTCATCACTCGGTTTCTATGGAAACAGATAAAGTCCGTTTAACCTGAGCAACTGTCAGATGTTAAACATTTGTACGTGACACGATCGAACATTGTTTTATTAAAGTGTTTAACTAATAATACAATAATTATAATAATAATAATGATATCTACAATGTAAAAATATCATAAATTGTTATTATTATACTTAATTGGACGGTAAGTACCAAAATTATTCAAAACAACATTAAAAATAATTGTGCTACACATAAAAAATATAACAGGAATAACTGTAAAAATATAATTATTGATGTTAAAAAATGTTGTTCCAAATAATACTTATTTATATAAATATTAGTTTTAATATTTAGATAACATTTTAAAACCGATTAGTAAATAATAAATTTATTCATTTTGTCAGATCTTTCGGTTAAACATTCTAATTTTATACTCCGTATTTTTAAACTGATTAGTGGTTATATTTCTGATTTCAATTGAACGTAATAAATGTGTAAATAAGATTGAAGTTTTATGAAAAATTATTCTACATAACAACAAGTAAATAAGTAACGCAGCTATAAGTTAATATATATATGTAATATATGGTAACCTAAAACTTATTATTTAATAATAAAAATCCAATTAATTATGCAATGCAGTATGTAGTTAATAACTTCATAAAAAACTTGAAACTCTTAAACGTACAAGAATAGTTTATGATAATGAGCTTTGTAAAACACTCACACAACTATTAGAATAACGCTAGTTATTGTGATTAAACGGAACAGCACAATAAATATATTATTATAGTTTAGTCAAAAATTATAAAACTTTTAAAACTTGTATCGTTTAATCGCTGGATAGTAAACATAAACTCATGTGCTCTCTTGATTCACGAGGGGATAGAGAAAAACAATAAGATATTAATCGTTACCGTTATTATTCATAGACTTCGAAAATATCAACTTCCACACACCACACACACACAGACGATTCATAATTAAAAACCTCAATCAATTGAATGTTCAACGCTTTTTTTTTTTAATATAACAATATATATATATTTACTATAGAACAATAGAGTTCGGTCGTGTACACGTTTCGTATATTTTACGCTAGTGCGTTTTATTCATAGTTCACAAAATAACAAACAAGGAAAATATATTGGATTTTGATATTTTGTATAATATTATATGATGTAATGGATTCTATGCTACCAATTGGGTAAATACTGTAAATATTGACCAATAAATTCGTACAATCGAATACACTATTGTCCCAGACATATTTCAAATCATATCACGTGTAAACGATTCGTTGAATTATGTATTATGAATCCAATAATATATGTAAATGTGTACATAAATATGTTAAATAGGCCTATTTATGAGTTATTTTAAATTGTAAAAAAAAACAAGTACATTTATTAAAATTGTTCTGTTTAAAGTTAATTAATTAATTCAAACTGAAAAACCATATCATTGTCAATAAATTTAATTTAATTTAAAAAAAAATGGTGAATATGTGTGTTAGAGTAATATGTTTAAAAGCTTCAAAATTAATTTTCGCAGGATTAGAATATATTCCTGGGAATTGTCTATGCCATATTGGATTTATAATAATAGTATTAGTATTTAGTTAACTCAATAAGTTGAAATAATTGTTATATTAAATTAGTCAATAACAAAATATAATATAATGGTTAGATTAACTTCATATTGTTAACAGTTTAAAATTAGTTTAATTTTTTTAAAGTCTCAATTTTTATTGAAATTTTAATATAAAATAACGATAAATCTCAAGTATCAATGATTATAATATTGTAATATTTCAGTAAGTCTCAAATTTTATCTAAATTTATATTTAAAACCTAAAAAAATTTATTATATTATAAATAAAGTTGTTTATAATATTTTTAAATTTTTGTAAAAACAACAAAAAGTTACCAGATGCATATTATTATAATATTATTTATTAAAATCCAAGCCTTAATTATGAAATTTGAAATTGTATACATTTTTAAAACAAAATAATTAAAAAATGTTTATGATTTTTGCCAGATTCCTTTCTGAATAAATCATGAAAAAAAAACTAAATGTACTATGTCAAAAACTGATGTAGTTTTACAACAATATATTCATTTTCTTGATGTTTTTTGTTATTTTTTTTCGAATTATTAATAGAAGTACTTATCAAATTTGCAAAATTGCTACCCGAAACCATTCTCGATTTTTCTTTACTAAAAACATGATGCCAAACATTAAAAAAAACCATTATAAACAAATACATATCTTGCTCCTAATCTAAATAATTATGTTCTTGCCTTAATCATTATGAACATTATAAAATAGACACAAATATTGATACTCTATTTTATTAATTTATATTTAATATATTCCGTCTCAAAATATTTGTACAGGCTACAACCTGTAAAACTAGGAGATAAAGTCATTTTTTTCTGCGTGTTTGGGTAAACAAAATCATATTTGTCTTATCTTTTTCTCATCCAACTGATATAGAGGCATTTTATTACAATACATCAGATAATAATAAGATTAATACATCGCTATTTGATCAACATTATCCTCGTAAATGGTGTACAAAGAATTTTCAAAACAAATGAAACGATAAAGCCCATTTTCCCCTCATGTAATTATTAATCAAATAATTCATATATACATTTAGTTTTGATAACAAAACCTGCCAAACCATTAAGATAATATCATACTGAATACCCACAAAGTGCATTACGTGCAACGTTTGATTAACGATTTATTGAAGCCAGGTGCATATAAATATAAAATGAAAAAATATGAGCTTTAAATTAACTTACTAAAAAAGAAAAATACCTCGAACTGTTATAATCAGAGCTTTTAATGTAATTTACAAAAACAACCTGTTAATCATGCACAATATGATTACACACTAATGAATAGTAAAAATTTCAAAAATATACGAAACTGTGGAAAATAAATTTATAAACTAAAAATAATTAAATTTGAAAATGTGTTTAGGGCACTATATGTATCTTTAAATATTGTATACATAAAGTATAACAAAAAGTATGTAAACAACTTTATTTATAGCATATAAAATTATTTTTATAAATAGATAATAATATAATAATACAAAATAAATAAATATTTTACCACTTATTGTAAATATGAATATTGAAGTTTAATAAATTTGACCTTATATTTACACACCAATAAATCCATCACCAAAATAATTTTAAATAAATATATATATTAAAAGCATGAAATAATATACACAGTAGCTGTAATTTATAATCATAAGTATTAACTGTAAAAAAAAAACAAAAGAAAACTATATATAATATGGGTATATGGTTAAAAACGGGATTTTTTTAACACATTTTTGAATTTTCTCGGATAAATCGATCAATTTTTTAAAAATTTTTCAAGAAAATAATCTACAATATAATAAAATATTTTTCTACATGAAATTTGATAAGAGTATCATAATAATAATTATCAATATTGTATACGCATCGTGTTAAAATTTATACATTTGTGTATTTTATATTACCGAATTCGTCCCGGAAAAAAAATACACAAATATAAAAAACAACGCTCGATATATTTTGGTTTGTATACCTTGGTTCACAGGTATTTCGTAATCGGTGTAATTCACTTCGTTGATAAATTTAACCCGAAATGGACAATTCGCCTGCGGTGGATTAGATACAGGCGATACAACACTTGGTGTTTTTGGCTTAAGCGTAATAACTTCACGAGCAAATCGGTTTAGGTTTATAACTGCTCGATAACATTAACAACAAATGTAATGAACACGCATTTTTAACACAATCGAGTCTTGGATTCCATGAAACATTGTATTAAATAGCCACTATATAAAAAACGGGTAGTTAGAACCATGGGTTTACTTCTATTTTGTCACTGAATTTTCTGGGATAAGTGTTGAGTCTATAAAACTACTTTCAAAACCTTCTGCTTGTAGTGTGCAAAAAAAAAATGCTTATGATTGGATAAGCATGTAGTTCCAGAACCAGCCAATGATAAACATACACATTTTGACACCATTTTATACTTTAGAGGTTGAATTACAAAAATCAATTCTTAGTATACTTGCTTAACATTATATTTTATATTATTCTCGTATTTTATATGAACTATTAAAAATTTATATTATAAAATATGGACATTTTACAATTTAATATCAACTAACTGACGCACACTATTAAAAGCATAAAGATTAAAATCAATAATTATTATAACTTTTATATTTCTATCAAAATATGTCCAATCTATAATCTTAATCTAAATAAACAATAAAAGATAATAAAAAAAGTTCAATTCAATTTTCCATTATAGATAATTGTGATTAGGTATCGTATTTCATATTTAGTAGCTCGCTTGAAAATAATAATCTTATTGTTAACTACAATTACTTACCGAAAAAAATAGTAATTATACGGAACCAAAATTTGCAAAATATTCTCAAATAGTGTACAATTTTAAAATTCAACACCCAATCTAGACAAACCAAAATTTAATTTAAGATAATATTCAAATAGTTTATTTTAGCATTCATAAATATCTACATTACCAAACGATAAGTTGAGCTTATATTTATGTCATAAGAATTTGTTCAACATTATGCCATTAAAAACTAAATCGAATCGGTAGCTTCGTTTTATATAGGTATTCAAAGAATATATTCAAATACCTTAAGTTAACAATATATCTTTTATTATTATTAAAAAGAAAATTGCAAAATAAAATGGCATACATATTATTATATATAGTATATATTTTTATTAATATAAAAATCTGTAACATAAATAATTATGACAACAATTTATACTATAACAATTCATTATTCTCCTTTTATAACTTAAAGATAATTTATATTATAAAGTTCTAGGCGAAACAATGAAATAAAATCTAATTAAAAACTACTGATGACATAGTTCAGTGAAGCTCATTATATTTTTGAAGATTAAATAAAAATTAAAAAAATAGTTAATCATAATAAAAATAAAGTGTATTTACTTACTCTTAAACACTATAGCCGTGACAAAAAATGTTATACATTCTATTAATGGAATTTATACTTGAAAAATATTATAGATTTTAAATACATTTTTAAATTAAATTTAGTAAAAATATTAAATCAGTCATCTATTTTTATCATAAAAAAATGTACATGAAAAAAATAGTAATAATAATAATTATTATTACTTAAAAAAACAAATGAATTAAACTAGTCCGTAGACTCTCATAAAAAATTTCAATTTCTATTTGTTAGGATATTATGTTTAATGTGACTCCAGACTATATAATAAATTTGTAAAATCAAACTTTTTATCACAAGTTCAGATCATTTAAAAATTACTTGAATTATGACTATTTGAAATAGTGGCATTTACATTTTACTAGTTACTGAAAAATTATATAAACTAAATAACTATTTTACACTTTTGTGGTTACAAAAGTCTTAAAACAGTTGATACAACTACCTTTTATTTACCTTCAATATTTATTTTATGATAACCTATAATAAAAAAGTAATTTACAATTACTCAGAAAAATAATATTTAAGAAATATAATGTTCAAAGCATTTAATATTAGTTCTTCATGTTCACTGAGAAGTGGAATCTATTTTTAATTAATTATTAGTTCTGTATTTTTTTTTAAATTTTAATTGTATTTTAAAAAATAATAAAATTATATCCAATATAATTTCCACAAATGTCATTTTTTGATACTTATTTAGTTGTGTGTAGTTGAAAAACAAATACTTATTTTAGTTTTTTATAGATATTTACATTTGTTTTTACTTATTTGGTTAATTATACTAATTATTCTATAATATTAAACATACCTAAACTGTAAAGGATATTTAACATAATTAGATAAAAATAATATAAATACTATTTTTAATGTTTATTTTGTTTATTTAGTTTATAAATGAATTTTAATTTTGTTTTAGTAAACTTAAAGTAACTTAAGTTTTATACATTAATCGTATAAAATATAATAACATTTATTTCAATTTTAATTAGTAATTTCCATGATTGCTTGTTTATTTTAAATAAGAATATTTTGCATAATATATTTATATTTAAATAAAATAGCTTTTGATAATAAAGAAGGTTAATAATATTTATTTTTATTTATCTGACTAAAATTATGTTTTAGTTCTTTTTTAATTTGTTCAAATGTATAACTATTCATCTTGCAGATAACCTGATACACTTATTTTTCATTTAGAAGAATGATCAAAAAGTGCTATATTATACAAATATTGGGACTCCTGATACTTGTGCAGTTTATTAGCGTATGAATAAATTTATCCTACTGACAAAATAGATCTCTACAATTTTTATTGTAACTATTACCAACAAAATTATATAATAGATCTAATAGGATTAAATGAGTATCCAATAAACTGGTTAAAGCAGTATAAAAAAATCTAAAATATAATAACTCATATAATAACTCATATAAGACTTACATACCGTGATAATTTAATTTTATTTATTGAATGGTTAAAATGATGATTATATAATTTACATGCATACGTTTTAATTTAGATTAACAGTCTTTTATAAACACATTAGTCTGTCTCAGAAAATGGTTAATTTACATTGTTGCATGATAATTTAAATAATCTATCATATTTTATTTATAATTTATAATTAGTGATTTAAACTACTCGTATTAATATTGATATTTTTTATGAATAAAAAAAAATATATTTAGTTTATTGAACTAAATTATGTTTTAAAAATATGATACAGAAAAATAATCTTACTTTTATTTAAATAAAATAAATTTTATCTAAACTATTTATAGATATATTTAGTTTTTTCATTATCTATCTACGTATAGATATATTCAATTTTTTCATCATCTATCTACATTTAGATAATTTTTAAGTTTAGACATCTTATCTTTACTTTGATAAAAAAAATTACCTGAGCCAAACAATGCATTCATTCTTAAATTTATTGATCCAACTAATAATCAAACTGTAGTGCCATCTTCATTCGTCCATATCTGCCTTAACTTTTTAAATCACGAATAAAAACAGTCTCAACCTTATAAATATTGATAGTCAATAATGTAACTTTTAGCATATAAATCTGCTGTCACGAGTAGATTAGTCTTTCTATTATACATACTAAATTTCAAAGTTAATTCCCAAGTTTATGCTATATTCATCAACTTAAGGAAAGCCTTCAATACAGCTAACCACCATTTTCTCCTGGCTGGCGTCGTACCTTACCACACAAAGACAATATATTATGACTCTAATAACGTTATCCTCTTTGATATCATTACCATGCCATCTGTGGAGTCCACCTTACCTAGCCCGTTTTAACCCACTTCTCTTGGTTATATTTGTTGCTTATTGTTGAATTGTATTTTTTTTTTTAACAAAAGTACATTTATTTACCAATTAAAATGACTGAATCCTACTTCAATCTAACTTTTATACTCTCTGTAGCGTTATATTTTTTATTACTGACTAGTTTTCAGTTTTCAAGTTTGTAATTCGTATTTACTATATTTACGATACAATTATAATATTGTAAATCAACGTTTACTTATTAACGAATGATGTCAGTAAAATAAATAAATAAATATAAATTCTTAAAAAAACCTCTAAGTAATTTTTTTTGAACACACGTAGCTATAACAAATAATAGACCGTATTATTTTAAAAAAACAGACAATGTAATAATGTGTATGATACAAATATCAAATATATATTATTTTAACTCACTCAAAAATTGTTTTTTTTTACCATTTTTAAATATATCACATGTATATTTTTATTCATGCTGATAAAATATTAGCTACTTAACATAAGTTACAAATAAATACTAATAACTTTTGTTAAATACGTCAAAAAAAAAACCCATCCAAGTATGAGTTAAAATTTTAATTTAATTGCTCAGAACGCTTTAAATGTTGTGGGTTTTCAATATACATCAATACGAATCTTTGAATTTCAAAGAAAATAAACTTCTCAACCAAATGCACACGGGAAAATAAATATTTGTAGAGATGTTTTAAGCAGTTAACTCAACCGGAAACACCATTGGTTATCTCGCCATATACATTTACATCAATAGTAGATAACTATAGCTTAAATCCCATAGGATATTTTATGTATCTAAATATTGTACTACGACTAGTATTACCTGGATCGTAGTCCATGCCCACGTGCATTTCTGCCATTTTCGTGTGCGTGATGTCTTTATGCGAAGCCAGGAACAACACCACTTCTCGTTTTTCATTTTTGATCGGCACAATGTCCAGCAAACACCAGAACGGAGATCCTAAACAAAGAGAACAAAATTGATTTCTAAGTACACGGCAAAATGTTATTTCCGTATTGAAACAGACAAGCAAACGGTTCGCATTGACAGTAGACCCGATGAATCATTTTCGTTAAACACATGCAAATATTTCATCACTACTGTTGTTCCATTTGAGTCAATCTTTGGTAGTGTAGATGAGAAAACTTTCATATTTGTTTACTTTTCTGCTTCCACGTACATCTATCTGATATCAATAAAACCGCACACCTTTACAACACGACTATTGACTATATGTTATACTGATTAAAGTGTATGTCTAAGAAAATGATTTTTGAAGTTAAACTAATTTTTATTTATTTATTTTTTATTATATAGAAAAATGTATTGATCACAATAATTTAAGTATGTAAACGTGATTCAGTCAAACACAAGTGATTAATTAATCAACTTTAAATTTATGTTATAAGTGGTAGCAATTTTTCGATATTTAAAAATATATATAATTTATCATAAATGTAATATCATTGCTTGTATAAATACGAGTTCGTAGTTCTACAATACCACATTTGTCTAACGAAAAAATGATTAATTCACTAACCATAATCTATTGAATCATTTTTGATTACAATCGTTTTTTTATTTTATATTTGTGCACACATTTATACCACGAGAATGAGATACGTTTGTGAATTTCATAATATGTTGTTCCTTGGAGAATAATGTTCCAATAACCATAAAAAAAAACCATTCCAAAATTCTCCTTTTCCCCATTTGAATTAACATAATATTATGGTTAAGACATCTACTCTAATAATAAAAAAAAACTCAAAATCTTTAAAATGATTTAAATTATATTTGAATAAGTCCACGAGTAATATATAGTCAAATATTTAAATAATTCTTCACTCAATGCAGATTTTCCATAATGATATTCTCGCTACACATCAATCCAGTTTAACTTTCGCTAGTCAGAGGCCATGAAAAATCATTTTAGTGAATTTGTCGCAAAAGACATTAGTTAATGAAAATTGAATATAATATTATACGAAGGAAACAAGTCGTGTGTTAACGGAATAAATATTTTATAACTACGAATTCAAAATAATATATTTTAATAAATTATTTAGTGAAACCGTATATTGTATATTGTATACTATCACTATGTGATAAAAATAATGGAGATACATTCTAATTGAGATGATAAAAAAATAAAACATTTAGTTATTACTTCTTGTGGTTATCGATAAAACCGAATAATATATACAACTGAAAAGGCGGAAACATTTTTAAATAATGTCACTTCGTGTAAACGTCCGACTTTTATGCAGTCAGTACCACTGCTTATTACCATTATTATTATTATTACTATTTTTTAGATCGTTGATTTATTCAGTAAACAACAAAGCACGTTTCTAATGACTTTATCGTTCATTTACCAGTAAATCTTGTGTAGCGATAGTAACGACGACGATTACAAAATGTACACAGCGGATGCTGTTGTGTTTTTGTGCAACCACCAATATACTGTCAATTATACAGAACATTTTTCTTCTAATTTTCATTTCGTTTTTTATAGATAAGTGAATCGCTATAAGACATTGAAGATCGTGAGTTTTTAAAAAACCTAGCCATTAATTAGTGTGGCTGGTAAAGTGATATCAAAGACAAGAAAGTAATAAAAACAGAAAAAATAAGTTCAATAAAAAAAAATTTCAATACAAAAAATGTCACAAAACCATGGCCCCGTTGACATTTTTAATATTAATTATTTTTATAGAACTCTTGAGCTTAATTAATTACCATTGCATATAAAATATAAGCCGATTTAACTGCCCGACTTTTATTTTAAAATGTAATGATAATGAGATGCATATTGCATATTGCTTATCGTAAATTAAATAATCAATACATTTTTAAATATATATTATAAATTATAAAAACAAAAATTAGATACATTACGTGATATTATATTGTTAAAAATTTTTAAAAAAATAAGAACGATTCTTGAATATAATTATTTGAATATAAAAGAGCAATGGCTAATGGTTTACATATTAATATTAACTATAGATAATTAACATTTTCAATAAAATTTTTACGTATATTATGTTATTGAAATAAATATTTTCCATTTTATTAGAAGATCCGCGTAGGAGTATTTACAGTCTTTAGTATACTAAATTCTTAGCCCTGCTAATGTCAGTGAGAAACATAATACGACACTTTAAAAACTAAGGTTTAAAATACATACATAATACAATATATGAATGTAAAAATTATAATAATTTATATTTGAATATAATATAGTATATTTATAATAGATGAATAATAGATACTAAAAAAGTATGACTTTGAGTAGGGTTTAACAAACCTTTATATAGATATATACAGCTCTAATATATCATAAAATATATCTACTATATATTCACGAGAAATTCATTTACGCAACATTAATTTTTGTGCAATACAAGTAGTAAATACATGATAATAAAAATAATATTTTTCATTTCTATTACAATATTAACAATGTTATCAAAATAAAATAGGTATTCAATAACATGTATTTTTATCGTAATATATATATATATTTTAATTCAGAATCTCATTCGAAATAAAAAAATTAATTTATAACTAATCGAATGTTTTTGAATTATTAAAAAAGAATAAAGCAAAGTGTTTTTTTTAAATCAATAAAATAACTACTTGTTACATATTACTTAGTATAATTTTATAGCATAATAGAAGGTACCTACTAAAAGAAAGTGTGCTATTTAACAGAAAATGTTTCCCTAAATAAAGCATAATGTTTTTTTACACAGATAGTTTTAAGTCTATCGTTTTATTGCAGAGAGGCAATGAAGATTTAGTATTTAATATACCTATACTTTTATTATATTATAATGGAAAATGTAATAAACTTTAATTGTATGACTTATTATAATGTATTGAACTCAACTTTATAAATTAATTGTTTTCAACACTGTTCAGATTACTGTTTCTAATCATTATTTTTTTCGGTAATAATTTATTATCTAAATTATAGATACTTACTTTTTTATTAGTTTATTTGTCTGTGTACATACTTTAGAAGACAGATTATTTAAAATTTAAAATTTATAATTTACAAAACATAATATTATAATAATATGTATAAACAATATGTAAAAAAGCATTTAAAAAAAATCATTATATACTTGATTTCTAAAATATTTAAATATTTAATTATAATTTATTATTAATAAGAATTAATAATAACAATTTCGAAAATCAAATTGAGTTAAATACATAGTAATAAGTCATTGTTGTTATTTAGTTATAATTAAATATTTAAATATTTTAGAATTCAAATATATATTTTTTTTTCTAGTATTAAAATTGTAAATGCATTTTTTTTAAATATTTATACACATTATTATAATATTATATTTTGTAAAATATACATTTTAAATTTTAAATAAATCGTCTTCTAAAGTATTGACATTGACAAATAAGTATCAATAATTTGGATAATAAACATCGAAAAAAAAATTATCAGAACCAGTGATCTGAACAGTATTGAAAACAATTAATCTATAGGGACGTCTATAACCTTAGGATAATTTTTAACTAATAATCACTAACTCTTAAAAAAATTAGAATTGAATATATTATATTATAGTGTTGACTAATATGTTTTATATCAGTATATTAATTTTTACATTTATAAATTTGGTGACTTGTTCAAAATGAAAAATTATTGCTACATCAATAAGAAAATAATGCATTTCTTTTTTATGTAAGCCGACGCTATAACAATGATAATCGATATCGATATTCGGTATCTCAATTACTATATAAAAAAAAAAAAAGGTTACAAAAAGTTTTTTCTATAGATGAGTAAAAAATAGGGTTTTAGATGGGAGAATTGTTCACGGGGTTTCCGTTGTGACATCGGTCCAATTCTACCCAACTTGACAATTTGAAAATGAAAAAGTTTAGTTTCTGAGTTTTTTACAAAAAATATTATACGAAAGTATTATTATAAATGTATATGCTCTATATAATAAAAATTCATTATATTATACAAATATATGACGTGCATTGTTTGTAAATGATTTAAAAAATTTAAATCACGTGATCGACAAAAAAATATTTGAATCAATAGCAACAATTTGAACGATAAATAAACTGGTATTTTTACTATGTTATAACTTAAGAACAGTTTTATTTCATTTTGTTTCCGCTACGTCATTATTTCCAGAATGGTTAAAATAATCAGGAGATAACTATGTATTTTTAAACTACAGTTGAACTAAGCACGAACTGCTAGTCTTTAATCATTTTACATGCATAGTGATTTATTTATCACCTGTTAAAAGAACAAGAATTTAAACATTTTTTTATTTATTAATAATACAATATGATTAATACCTGTAATAACTTACTTTTCTCTATAATATTATTAGTTTATAATTCAAAAATAACATATCAGACTATCATTTTGGTAATTTTTAATATTAATAACGGTATACCAATGTTTAAATCCTAATAAGTAATACAGTAATTTCACTCGTATTATAATTTTATGAACTTTTTAAATACTTGAATCGTATCAATATAGGTATTAATATTTTTACAGAATATCCATGTTGTATATCAACTCTTAAAATTATATTGTCTGAGAGTATATACATATACAACTGTTTGTGGATTATTTTCTTTGTATAGAAAATCTTTGTTAGCTGCTATGGGCCAATTTACACGCCATTACTCCAGCTTGTAGCTTTAAAGGTTGTCTCTTTTTATAATACGCTCTTTATTGACCGCTTAACCTCAAACTGGTCCACGACTGAAAATACTTTATAATGAACCCTTGCGTCCCCACATTTGGTATGTTTCACACTAATCCTTATATTCATTTGTCCCAAATATTTAGGTTACACACCCTACTCAGAATTGGATTACATTAAATAAAGTACGTTGGACAGAATTACGGAAAAAATTATTTGAAAATTACAGAAAACTACGTTATTTTTAAGTAATAACTTTGATAATTCAGTTAGTAATGTTAGTATCACGGTTAAAAAAATTCTTTGTGTCGCAGGTTAAATAGACAAGTAATATTATATATATATGTTGCCATGAGACATGATTGTTATAATTGTATTCTATAAAATAAAATATTTCAAACAATTTAAAAAAAAAAAATATTCAAAGTACATAAAAAAATATCCATACAATTTTATTTTGAATATTTCAAATAATATTATGATTTTTAGAATGTACATTTGAGAAATTCGTATGTTTTTAATTTAAATTGATTACTATTTACTAATAATATATTATAAGTAATAAAAATAAGGCATTGAAACTTAACCACTATTCTTTGATATAAAAAGCATGTACTATTTAAAATATTCTATTTGATAAATAGTTTGGCGAAATAACCCCATTTTATTTAAAACTTATAATTCTTCTATTAAAAACACAACACAATTTCGTTATGTTTTATCATTAAAAGGTTCCTTAAAAAAGACTTCAATCAACGTTAAACTCGTCCATCGCCTACAAATTTATTTTGTTTTAATTTTGCCTTATAAAAAAATACTCAAAAAATATAAACTCATGTATGAATTTACATTTTTATTATAATTTTTATTACTATTACATAATATACATGGTTCACAATAATGTATTTAATTTATAGTGGATATGGGAGATGATCAGCTGTTGTGTATTGTCAGTTTTAAGCACTCCCAACAGAATACTAGATATTCCAGCTCTTTGTCTCTCAATCTCATGTATAAAACATTCAGTTATAACTTATTTCACTGTAAGGGAAGTAGAGGTACCAACAAGTAGAAATGTGGTTCCTCTTAATTAAATGTTGGTGCCGTTAGTGGGTTAGCAACGTATGTCTAATTCTCTTACTGTTTATGGGAGTTGCTATTTATTTTGATATACCTATCCTGTAGGAGAGAGTATAGCTATTCGTGAGTTTAGTTTTTAAGTTGATTTAATTTAGAAGTTCCTTATACCACATTAGTTACAATACATTATTGGAGATTACTTTGATTTTACTCTCTAGTGTTTTGTAAGGAAAAGTCGGTTAAACTATCATGTACTTCGTAAAATAAATTAGCTACAAATTACCTATGTAATTAATAGAAGAAAAAACTAGTTTAAAATTAATTATTTACGTATTTACTATAATATTATACTTAACTATAAATTTCGAATAAATATAATATAATGCTTTTTCTATTCAAAATACAATTCATCGTTACAAAACGTAAATAAACGTTTAATTAAAAATTAGAATGCCTAAAATTATCTATTTATATATTTAAAATTATCAAAAAAACATTTTTTTCAAAAACGAAAGTAGAATGGTAAAATAAAATAAATCAGGATTTAAAAAATTGCTTCTGTTACAGGGATATTTTCTATCAATAAAATACTATTTTAAAATATTCGACGTTATCGGTATTAACCTTTTGCCGAAAATTAAATGTTATGTTCAATCAATGTGACGTTAATTTCCTGTGTTTTCTTTGTTTATTTAAAAGTTTTCAACATAAATTATTCCATGATCTCAAATTCGTGGTTGTTATACTTATATCAAAAAATAATAATTATCATTAGCTCGATAAACCATGATAATTATATGAAACAAAGTATGCGCTTTTAGACTTCCAGTGATCCGTTTCAGCAAAAAAAACATAAGATTTTATTTTTCAAGATATATTTTGTTAGTTTTAACTATTGCCATAAGATATAAAAACGGACCTCAATATATTATAATAGAATATTCTTTTTTACATATTTTAGACGATTTTTTTTACATTTTTCTTTAGTCACGATGAAAAAATACTATAATTGTAATGCATAAATTATCGTTATGGAGTCAACGATGTACGGTATACATATAATTATTATTTATTTCCAAAGCCAACACAATAAAATACTTTTAACATTCTCATGAAAGTTACATTGATTGTTGTTTAATAGCTAAAGTAAGTTTATACAACTAAAATGTCAGTTTAAGGTACCTTTTAACAGTTATCACTTAATGTGCTGGTCATATATTTAAAGAACTAACAAATTTAAAAATCTGTATAAACGTTTTCGTTTCCCTAAAAGGGAAAGTCGATAGTCATGTATTTTTATTATGCATTTGAAGGCAATGATAAAATATATTATCATAATATTCGAAAAACGCTTCCGATCGGAAATAATCAAAACTGTGTTACACATAACTTATTATGATACATACATAATATTTTATTTACACATTTTTATCGGTTTTATATGTGTTTATGGACAATTTTCAAAGTTTGATAAGACAAAAACACAGTTTTTAAAGTAAAAGTGATTCTGGAAAAATCTATTAAACTTTCTTGTTATTTAATGTGCATTTTAAAACCCATAAATACGTGATTAGACTCTGTAGATTATTTTGTTGAATGTCCGTTAGCAATAGCGAGTGAACAATTCCAGACTATGCTAGTAGGTATTTTCATAAAACGAATATTATGTTTTACCTGTACAATAAACATAATTCCGCATTCGAAAAAAACAACAATATTATTTCATATTAATTTATTGTTCCGATTATATTTTTAATAGTAAATTACTTAAAACGATTACATTTCACGATTTATCAAGCATTAAATTATGCTAATACCTACTGCCATATTAGTATGATAAATCATTTATGTACGGTTATATTACAATATAATATTATTTATTTTAATAATTACATGTACGTTGTACAATAATATTTTTTTAAAAGCATATTTCTTTCTATGTAAGAAGTTTCAAATATTTTATTAAAGTTGTAACTTTAAATGGTATATTCAATTTATTCATGAGTTAAATAAATTCAAAAACAAAAACAGCTGCGACCCAAGCGTATTTTTAAGCAGTAGCTTATAAGTTAAAAAACATTTGTGATGAAATCACGCGTGATATAATTTATTATTTTTATATATCTATATTTATCACATTTTTTTTTTAAATCATTACTTTCATTTATTAATTAAAATATATATTAATCAATTTAATTTATCAACCCCTCCAATATATTGTAAAATATTCAATGTAAAAAAATATGATTTCATTCAAAAATAAAACAATACGAAAATTTTAGACTTTATACTAATCGATTATTTATAATTATTATACTTTGTTTGTAATTTTTATTGGAAATAAAAAATAAAAAATGTTATCATTTTTTTAAATATAAAAACCAATCAATGGAAAATAGGGTATACTGTACTTAATACATAAAATAATAAATAAGTTTTTGTTAAAATAGAAAAAAAATCAGATTAATATAAGTAATACAAATAATATATTTTTTTTTACATTTATTATATAATTTGTAAATATTTTTTTTATAATAAGTATAGCCAATATATAGAGAAGATTGTGACTATTGTCTTTAATAAAAAATCCATTCACTGATGAAACTTCACGAAAAAATATTTAATTTCGAAAGTATACCAACAAGAAATATTATGATAATTTAAATAAACATTTTTTTTAACTATTCGTAAATATTATATAAATTAACACAAGTGTTCCAAATTTAAGAAACTTCAAAGCTTACTTCGTAAGAAACTCTTAACACATTCAATCATAATTATATTACTTTTACGATAAAAACATTACATTCTCCGTTGAATAACTCTTTGAGTACAATAATTTTTTAAGAATTTTATTTTATTTTAAAACCGAGATTAAACCATTCTAATAAAAAATAAATATATATTTTTATCTGAAACATTCATTTTAAAACATTTACAATTTTTAATTTGAAACAAAGGTTGGATATTGATGAAAATTATACTTATCTATTAACTAATGTTATAAGATTGTATCATATTTAAAAATAATTTTCAAACGGGTTTTAGGTATTATTAAGTTTAATGTTAATAGTGTATAAAAAGAGGAATTTGTAAATATTATATAATATCTTCCATTTTAATAACAGTGCGTTAAATAAATATACTTATTTAATACACAAGATTTTAAAAATAAGAACAATTCATAACAATTTTTTTCAGAATATATTGTCATGTTCCAAGAAATGGTCATTAAAACTATTCAAAGTAGTACTTGGAAAATAAATTCTAGAAATTATAAATTTAATCATTAAGATTAAGGTTGATCTACACAATATCATAATATAAAAGTAATATTTTCATCTAGTATTTTAATCCAAAAAAAATTATCATAATATTATATTCATAATGTAATAAAAATATCAAAACAAATATTTTAAAATTCTAATAAATAACACATTTATACCTAATTATCATTACTGATATATTTAACATAACGTGATAATTTATTTATTAGATTTTTTTTTAAATTTCAATTAATACAATAACTATTTAAGGTATCTATTTAACTAAAATGGGATTCCGACGATGATAACGTATTACTAAAACGGCTTAGTGTAGATACGTGTGCCAAGTTAATCGACCAACGGAACATTTTATCAAAAATAATAAAACAACATCACACTCTGTAGATTCGTGGAAACTAGATTATCTGCATACGATCTCAACATTTTTTATAAATATTAACCTTACGTAAGATCGTTACTATTTTAGGCCAATAGGTCGAGAACTAGCGGATAAAAGACTTAGGTATAAGTTTAACGATCAAGTGGTTTTTTTTTCAACAGACAAGAGTCCTTTTTGGGATAGTTCATAATATTATAAAATAAACAAAATATTTAAATATATTATTTTTTTTAAATTCCTAGTCTATTGTTTTCAATAAAACAGTAAAATAATCGGATGAATGTAAGCATAAGCACTAGGGGTCTTATTACACTAAAAAAAAAAAACAGACCATTTTTTGGTTAACCAAAATCCGATTTGATATTTTTTGAATTCGACGATTTATCATTTTTTTTCAATTTTAAGATACCCGCTCAACTAGAGTATCAGCACTTTATTTTATTGAAAGACAAGTTTATGTCGTCTCTTCACCTCCAGTTGACTAAAGGAAATTTGATTTATTTTATCCTACACTATAATAATAATATGAGAAGCATGTAAATAAGATCTTTTGAATAAAAAAAAATACACGCTTTATGTTAATATTTGAATGAAAACAAATCAAACATTTTCCAATTCAACTGGTTAAGCCTAATTTATTGTTAACACATGCAAAATTTTTTTAAGAACATACTCTTACATATTATACTATGATTTAACACTCAAACAATGACAAAGTATATAACTAAAATAAAATACACAACATAAATTTACATAATAAATGGAACTAATTGTTTTATATTCATGTAAAACATATACATAGTTATACACATATTTATATTATCTGATACGACATAATTTTATTGTATTAAATATAATTACTTATATATTATGTAAATATATTTTTTTTTTAATTTAAACTAATGTAATATATTTAATAAATCACTGGAAAAATACACGGTAGAATATTTAATAATATAAAAAAAAACTAATCAAGAGATTATCTGAAAATTGTATAGTATGAATATATAGTTTTTTTTCGATAATAGACACATTATGATACGAATTTACATAGTAAAAAAAATAATTTATAATTAGCATAATTTCAAACTTCGATATAACCAATTTGTATGTTTGGTTATTTTGTTTTATTTATATTTTTACAAATTGTCCTAAGGTTAGGTTAACCTAACCTAAGATTCATGGTTTAGTATACACGTTTTATAAGCACTTACAATTAATGAAACTATGTTAACAAAAATAAAAAAGTAGTAATCTTGAGATTTATTCTCAAGCCGATTTTTTAAGTAATTGATTTATTATTGATTCTAAATAATTAAAAACAAAACAATACAAACTTGTTCAATGTGTGCAAAATAAGTAGCTAAATTCTACTTCACTTTCGTCTAATCATTTAATGTTACTTAGTTAGTTAAAAATAATAATAAATTCACGATTTTCATTAATAATAGTTAATACAATAATTTCTATGTATATTATGGTATTAGAAAGAATTTAAGGCTAAGATAGGAATTTGGTTGAAATATACATTAGAGAATTATATATTTCCAGATCAGAAAATATGTGTTAAAAGAGGTTGATGGTAACATTCGGAAACCATTGATGGGATACAGTTGGTACAAATAGGTACACATGGTAACCCTTCTCAAGATTATCTATGGACGTGTGTAAAATTTTGTTGCATGCTATATTGAACTTATCAAATATATGAAAAGAACTATTTTGATCAAAAATATGCTTTTCGATATTTCAATCACAAAAAGTGTACAACAAAACTTTTCAGCATGCATTAAATATATGTTTATATTCCAACAAAATTAGATAAGGGTACTTTACTTTATTTCACTAACCGATATTATATTGTAAAAAATGTAATGAATGTTACGGTATGGTAAGACTTTGCAGCGTCTTATTTTAATTCATATTTTAAATTAAAAGCGGATCAAAATTAATTTATTGTTTTTTTTTTCTGTAAAATTCTACCTTTATACGTCCAATGACCAAAGGAAGTTATTAAGTATGATAACTAATAATTGCTTTTATATCGATTTAGTTCCATTCATTTATGTGATTGAAGTTGATATATGCGTTCACAAGGTATAACTACATTGAAGTTAGCTAGCATTTATAATACCTTCGAGGATAAGTAAATAATTTAATATTAAAGGAGAGCAATAATATTATGAAGTTTATGTTGGAAAATTATAAATGACTACCTAGGTAGCAGGTCAGCTCTTTGTAATTTTCCTTAGAATAGAGTTTATAGATCGTAAAAAGTACTTAACAATTCTGGGCATTAAAATTATTTTAATTATTACTAGATATACGTTATAATCTATAATATTTATTGATTCTGACCGGAAAGAGGAGTATATGATGTGAGTTTTTTTTTTCGTTTGTCTTCACTTTCTGAAATAGATAGTAGAGATCATAAAAACGTTAATTATTGTAGTTGAAATATTCCACTATTATAAATTATACATGATAATTTTCAATAAACAGTTGAATTTAATTTTAAAAATATTTACACTATTTAATCTATATATTGACATTTATTTTCAGTTCAAATTATTAAAAATGTTTTTTTTAAGTTGTACCTAAAGCAATTTAAAAATATCGAAAACAAAACAGAATTTTTTTTTAAGTAACTGAATTTTTGCCTTAACTTAAAAAAACAACATTAAAACATTTTATTTTTTATTATAGTCAATAAAAATTCATTATATTTTAAATTTGAAAATTTAATACAAGCTATAGTTTATATATTCTATAACATAGATTAGAAATTACATTTTAGCCTAATATATTCTATACGATTAATACTGAAAACAATTTTTAGAAAGATAAAAATTGCCAAAAATTTTAAATTGATAAACTTTTTTTTTAAATCTATATACAAGCTGAAAAATATGTTACAAATAAAAATATATTTAAATGGAAATAACTACTAATAATAGTGTAAAATATCCTTGAATGTTATATAGGTTTCTGATATGTCATTACAACTTAGGGCTGTTTTTGTGTAATCCATCATATTATTTGAATTTAACACATCAGTATTAGATAATTAGTCAAGTATAAGTATTTTTAATATCTATACAACTTAACTATACAGCAGAACGAATTTCTTATTTTTTTATTTTTAATATTTCTTATTTTCCGTTTTTTTGTTTTTTTTTTTTTTTTAAATTACACATATCATAATCTTTATTGTGTGTGATAGTTAATTTGATGCCAATAACAAAATTTAAATATAATCTTTACTTAAAATTTAATAAGCAATTTAAAATATATACAATTGATGTATAATGAAACACTACATTTAAAAATAAAAATAAAAATAAAATAAAATATACAAAAATATATTTCAAATCATTTTCTAACATTCAAATGTTTCCTTAATTGTTTAGTTATCTTTTTGTACTCTGTATACACAAAACAAACTAATAAACAGTACACAAGTGCACAACAATGTAGAGAACCCTCAGAGTTGATCAAATTTCATTTCCATAAAAGGTCTATGTAATATTCTGCAATAAAATCTTTGTCTCAAATTATTCTTATTAAAAGTACGCTATTGTATATGTGTGGTTTATAAACGCTCTTAATAAATTCGAGAAGAAATAAAGGGAAACATTCTCCTATTACTCTTGAAAGCAAAAATATAAGTAAATAAAAACAATACAATGTATTTTTTTTTCTAAACACACAAACATATATATCTTCATTCCATCACAAAAGAACCTAGCTTCTAAAGTTTTAATGGCATGGAAAAAAATTTAAGACAGAAAAAATGCGATGGGTTACGTTTTATTGTTGTACCAACGAAAAAAAAAAGTGCAAAGGCCTATTAAAATAAAAACAAGGTATAAAATCGATTAGTTTGTTACATCGATCATTAGTAACACCAATAACAAAAACAGATAAAAATAGCTATATTTTAATGTCAAAACAACAGTATTTTACAGTAAGTTTCTACAAAGTCTCAACGAAATCGTATACTATTACATGAACGTTTAATGGAAAACTAGCAAAACAATTCCATGTACTGAAATTTGAATCATCAGTGGCGAGAGATAAATAAGTTTTGAAAGAGATTTAGAGAAAAGTTTTTCTATCATACAGTAATTGGTTTATAGTGAGTGAAATGGGCTTTCGTGGTGACTTAAAAGATATTCACGACGGTTACATCAAATTGTCTTCAACTTTATGTAGATGTACATGCATACTATATACTTTTAATATTTAATGGTACTTATCCAGTATATAATGGTAAATATTACAAAAGGGATACCTATTCAAAACTTTTTTATTGTCATTATATTGATGAAAAGGAATATTATGACTTAATATAGTAGAAAAAAGTTCAAAGAACGAAGATGATGATTTATGTTATCTATGCATTTTATCTCGTGGTATATTCAATTTTTATTTCGTGCTTATATTACAAAAATCTTATTTTTATCAATATTATTTTTACAATAGACCAACAAGTTGAAAGTGAGAGATATGTATAATAGCATCTGCGTCTTAAATTGTCATATTCACATAATAATATGATACAAATATTATTGAATTTTTTTATATTAGTACCTATTGTTATATAATAAAATTAAATAGTATTATAATAATACGATAAATAATAATAATACATATAATATAATAATATGTAGTTAACAGTCTAAATTACTTTACATTTTCAATTTCATAACAGAAACGGGATACTTCCCAATAAATATTTGAAAACCATTTAAAGTTGATCCAGACAATTTAAATTCCCACATTATATTATATGGTTCACATCTACGCTTATCTACATTTTTATTGCCGCTCAATAAATAAAGCCTAACCTATAGAAAATTGCGTAATGATGTGAAATAATAATAAAAATTAAGTTTTTCCTTTATGTTGACTTATACTTATAATATACATATGGATACTACTTAGAACGAGCATCATAAAGAGTATTAAGTAATGACTATTAAATTAAGATAAACATGAAATATCATATAAGTATACAAAGCAGCAATAAAAAAAATATAAAACCAACTACGCCACAGAATCACCATTTCCTAATTCCTAAAAATGCACTCTTTTGATAACATCAATTAAATGTTCAATTTAAATAACCCTAGTAATTTAGATAGAATCTTAATGTATAGTATTAAGCTTGAAATAAAAAAAAAATCATCATTTTTGAGTTCAGGCCACTTACGTTCAAACAAAAATTATTTAGCAACTACAATAATTTATTTATGCCCATATGAATTTATAACATATTTTTTATGATACAAGTATCGAGAGTTACGATTAATGAAAAGATGGTTTCAAGTAATATCGTAAATTATACTCATGATACTTGCCGAACATGTTCGCCGTGTTGGATAATGATAAACAATTATTATGATCAAGATAAATTATGTTTGGAAACCTGCAATAAATTAAATCTTTATTTATAGCTATATATCTATTATTATGAAAATTTATTTATGAATAAACGGTAATAATTTTAAGTTACAAATCCTAAAATTTGTAAACAATAATAGTTTAAACTTTGTCGAAAATAAGTTTGAAGCACGTGATATTTACTAACTAGTATTATTACTAAGGACAAAGATATTTAACGCTATCATAAAAAAAATTGTATGGATTTGTTTAAATTATTTATAATTAAATATGAATAATGAAGTTAATTATTCTATAAAAAGTCGTTTATTAAATATCAATTAAAAATTAAAATTAAAATAACAACTTTCATTAACAATATTAAAGATGAAAAATTGTTTCTCGTTAATTAATATTCTTACAATATTCTAACAACGTTTCTTAATAAGCTATATCTAGATTGTTCGTGTATACAATTACTACTAGTGATTTATTTAGTTAATTTTAATATATCTATATTGACTACAATCGTATACAGCCTACATAAAATTAATCATTAATGTATTTAGATTTAATATGTTAAACGATAAATATTTTTAAAACATCAATGAATTAAAAACTGATGCACATAATATACACATAACTTTCCAAAAAAAAAAAATGAAATAAACAATCAGTTTGAAAAATGACATATCCAATCTATCAATATTAACATTGATGTAACAATATTAACGATTAAATACTAGAGTTAATAAGACCAATTTTCAAAAACTAAATCAACACAAATTAACTTTCTTGTAATTCAGATGCAATTAAAAACGATTTGAACAATTTCTACTTCACTATATTATACGATAATGCAGGTAAAACCAACTAAAAGAATTTCAGAGATAGTATTTAAAAGAAATTTTGACGTAAACGGAAATGTAAGACACGCGATGAGTATAATTTCACATTTTTATAAGACGAAATTGTACTTTGAAATAGGCGTGTACACTATTATTATTACCCTAAACTAATATAGAAATAAGGTAACTATAATGGTGTATAATGTAGATTCGCGTTTCAGTGGAAAATAATATTAGGAAATTCTTGAGAAATAAGAAAGATAAAACACAGGAACAATAGAGAACGCTGATTCTTTTTTCCTTATTATCCTAAGGAATAATTTTTTCTCCATCTTAGATTTAAATTTTCACCTTAGATTTGATGGCCATTCGCTAAATACTTTTCATTCTATATCTTTTGAGTGCATTAGTATTTTTTATTCACTTTGAACACTGTACAATTCTATTTAAACATTAAAAATTATTTTCATTTTTACAGAATTTTATAGAAATTTACATTTCTTAGACGTAGTGTCATTTAAACTTAACAGCTGTACGGCAGTTAATATATTTTATGCTTTATGTAAACTAAAAATTGTATAAGAGCTAAGAAAAACTTTATATTTATAACCGCTCTTAAAAACCTCCACAAACCGTGAATCGCAAAATAATATGAAAATTTCATGAACTGAACGACAATAAATGCAACTAAATTCAGGAATCGTGTCCCTTTAACGGGTAATAAAAATAAAAAAATTTATTTTAACATTGAAATTAACTAACATATTATACAAAAAATACATACATCATTGAAATATTCAGTTATAAAACAAGCTGGGTACCCAGTTGGAGGAGACAATCATCATTTTGAATAATATAAAGTTTTTTTAAAGCTTATATGTTTTTACAATATTTTAGTTTTTTAAATATAGTGAAATATATTAAGTTATGGCAACACACTTTCTTAAACTATTTTTTTTTTTTTTGCTATTAGTTATTGATATCTAATTTGAAACTTTTTTGAATAACATCATATATTTTTAATTTGATATTCAAAAGAAGAATATTTATCTCAGAAATTAAAAGCTGCATAGAAATCAAAGTTCAATCCAGTAATTAATTATTCGTAAATATTTAAAGTTTAATGAGCTGAGTAGTGGATTAAAATTTTATCGGGTACTTGTATAATGCTACATTAAGCTCGTCTATACTTGAAATACGTATTAGTTATAAGTTATAATTTATAACTAATTAACTATTCGTTTGGAATTTTATTTTTAAACATCATAATTCATAATGCTTAGAAAAATATTCTGCCCTGGAACATTAAATTAAAAACTCAAAAAATTATATCGATAATTTTTTTTTTTATATTGTTTTTAATAAGTTTAAAGTTTAAAATATTTAAATTAATATTTTAATATTTTTCTACATAATTTGTGTTTACTTTTAAAATAAATAATATCTTGTACTACAGATAACAAAATAGCAACGCGTTATAGTGCTATACTATGCTGCATAGTTAACTGTTATAAACTGGGTACAGTCGTACAGGAATAATAATGATATGTAATGTACCGAATTTGAAAATACACAACACGCATGTGCAAATACAGTGTTATCCGTGTTTATTCAATTATAAATAATATTATTCTCAAGTATGAATGATTGTTTTTGTACTATGCATTTACTTAAGTTATTTTTAAATTATTAAATTAATAAAAATAATATAAATTTTAGATTAATGGATGATTAAAAAATTCGTATTTTCAATAACAAAATATAATAACTTATCAATACAATAACATAAATAAAATACAATTATATTATTATAATATGCTATTTTAAACACTTGACTTCATATTATACAGAGATCTTACATAAAATAAAACACTTAAAAAAAACATGACGTCACATGATTTTGAAATTTTTAGCTTTTTTTCTCAATTTTGTTAAGTTTTACATTTTTTAAAAATTACTTTAAGCCATAGTACTTTTTAACAATTCATTATAATAATTAATATTACACGTATGCAACCGTAGTATATTTTGAAATGGTTGATTGATTTTCCTATTTTCTAATGAATGTTTCATTAAAATATTTCATCAACAAATATACTAATAAAATCGATTGGTACTCTCATCAATTTCGAAATATTATGGTTATACCTAACTAATAAAGTAATAAGTAATACTAAATAGTCAACCTTACTACATCAATTTGAACAATATTACTTTTATCTAAGCCGATAAAAGTTAGAATTTTTAATTAATTTTAGAGTACCATTCATTGGAATACACTATTGTACCTTTAACAAACAACACAATTTTACAGTATTAACTTTACATGTATAGTTATTTATTTAAGAATCTTTTAGTGAAACTGTTTCTCTTTATACCCATTAGCGGAAATGTAATACAATTTAAAAATACTTTGTTCGACCAAAGTTTCTCGTTAGATAAGATTAATCTAAGTATTAAGGAAATAACCAACAGCAAAAAGTGTATAGTATAAAATGAATACGTTTCTATATATATATATATATAAACAGATGTTATATTAAAAATACACTTATTTATGGGAAATTAAAAAAATATAAATTATTTATTAGAAGTATAATGTGGCATTAAATTATACTATTATAATTAATTGGAACATTTAAATTATTTTAAAATAAGTTAATATTTATTAGGTACTTAAAATGTTTGTTATTTCAAAATAGCTTTGTTTTAATAAATATAAAGATATAAAAATATTACACTAACTGAACAACGTAAAAAAATGCAGTGTACATTTGTTTAGATTTACTTCAAAGTCATTAAATAGTAGTACAATTGACTAAATAATTTATTTAAACCTTCAATAATTCGATAATTCGAAATTAATGCTAGTTCTCTTGAAAATCTCGCTGTAATTTAAATAAATACAATTCATTTAAGTACACTTGATAGTTCGTAATTACATTTGAAAACTGGCACTAACACGTAACAATTCAAAATTAAATCCGTTCAACGCTCGACAATTCAAAATATAATATTATTTAAATATATTTTTTATAATTTCTTCGTAATAATTTACTATACAATTAGGTATGAATAAAGCTTATTATTTTCAATAAAAATTACTGATTTCTTCAAAAAATAATAATCTTTTATGATAATAATTTTATATCCACATTTTAAAAACAATAAATAGCTGTAAAACTACATAATTTTCTAATATACTTAACAACTATAATAATAAAAAAAAAAACAAAATTTCATAACATACTCAGTAATTTGAATTTTTCTATTTTGCTCTCTAGATATTTTGAACTATTTAGAAATTCAAACTTTCGATAATACAAAATTTTTTATAAGTCCCGCTAACTTTAAACTATCGAGAGTTAACTATAGTTTGTAGTTTCAACATACAAATTATTCAGTTGCAATAAAGTCTTCTAACTTCAAAGTAAAATATTTTTAAATACTAACTATCAGAATAATTATTACAATTTAAAACGATTTCTAGAACAATGTAGATAGTAATATAATCAATAACTATGTTAGCTTATTTATATTGGTATTACTTATTTTTAATTATATGTATAACATAAAATATAAATCGTATAAAAATGATCTATATTCTCAATATTATAATTAATAATAACAATAATTATTTACACTATTAAATTCCACCGAATAGAGTGAACTTTAACAACAGCTCGTCATAATAAAATATTTACAATATTATTCTAATAATATGACGCGAGTATTAATAACATAATATGTAACACGGCGTATCATCTAGGCAATATAGGTACATCGCCGTACTAAATGAACATAATAATATGAATAATATTATCATCATCGAATAAATATTATAAATTATATTATATTAAAAATTTGACTCACGAATATTTAGATTATTACTGTAGGATAACTTAAGTTTGAACAATTTAAAAACACTTCCATGGAACGCATCATATGCTTTTCTTTATCGAATTGTCTATGATTCTCATTGTTTAATATACATCCCGGACCATTACCAACTACATTTTAGACAATGATAAAGTGATTACGTATCTTTCGTAGCAACCCAGAATATTTACTACATAGAAAATAAATCACCACTCTCTATATTCACCAAACCAAATAAAATCTGACCAAGTATGTAAAAGTGTATAAATCAGGTTATAGACTAGAAGCTCTCAAATATTTAGTTTAATATTGCTGTTCACTGCATATGGTGTCATTTTTCAAGTAAATTTAATCTCAATATCCATATTAAAATGCTGTATGTATCAAAAATATTTTAGTAAAATATTGAGTAATAGAGAATAAAAATATTTCAAAGTTATTAACTAAACTGTTTTTCAAAAAGAAACAACAGGTATTAATAATATAATAATATATCTGTTAATATACTTGTCAATACACTAGAACATAGGTACTTCAAAATCTAATGAAGTGACCGGATGACTAGTTGTAACTAACAATAATATTTCTCAATATTTTAAGGCACCTAGCACTATGAAGTTAGATATAATATATACGTAGCTGAGAATTTATTTCAGCTCTTTAAAAAGAAGTCAAGTGTTGACTCGGTCATCAAAGCAGAAAATTGATTTTTACTCATATTCACTTAGTCTTAGAACATTGTATAATCTTAAATATTATTTACACTCGGATACCTTTGGCTATAAAAAAAAAGAAACTCTTATTTAACAAGTGAACAAGAAAATAGGTCCCATGATAACCTGGAATCATTGTTATAAACAGAATAAAAAAATGATAAATAATGTAACTCATCTCGGAGCCATAAATATAAAATTTATAATATACAGTTGTACTTTTCAAATAATCACTTGAAAGTGATCTTATGTTCTGTAATTTTTATCATGCAAGAATTCAAATTGTAAAATCAAATCTAAATCATTCAACTGATAATACAGGGATGCAACAGTACCTAAATCAAAATACAAGTCACTCTAGACAAAACAAGTACTTACAAGCTTATGAGCACAAGAACATTGACAATAATAATAATAAACAGGCTTCTACAAGTTAAAACTAAAATTTGGTTAATACGTTAAGTTAACTCTTTAGTTATTTTTGAAATAAACTTTTAACGTAATGTGTTACTTTTTTTAATTAATTTTTTTTATATATATATATTGTGATTTTATTATCCTAATCATTTTTATTAAATATTTTTGTCTTGTAAATTTTGAATTTGACTGGAATTTGTTATTTTGCACTAAATAAAAATAATAATTATTATACCTAATACATTTTTAGAAGTTTTACAATAGCTTACGATAACCTCTAGTTTACGACGCCATACAAAATGTTTTCATAATTAACACCAATGTTTTTACTTAATGTACTCGTATTAATAATTAAATTATTGATGTTCAGAAATGTTGATTTAGTCGCGATCTGTTTAGACATTGATCGATATATAGTATAATATAGGTGTGTATTCTATAAAGATTTTCTAGAGTCGTCAACATAATATTATATTATATTATTTTGTTTAAATTTCACAAATAACTTTTGATTTTCTTTTTACTGTTTTGATAGATTTTTAAGAGTATGACAATATTGACATGGTCTCGTTTAATATTTTTGAAAATATTTTGTTCAAATTAATTAAATTAGTAATACATGTTCAATAGTTTTCGGGGCATTTAATTACAGATCAAAATAATAAAGCATTCATTTCAAGGTTTTTTAATCACAGGTGATGACAACCTACAAGGATGTCAAAAACGACTATATCGAATAATGTACGGCCGCGTAAAGACGGCTAAATGGTTCTAAGTTTATGCGATATGTGGAGATTCTGTGCCAGTAGAGAATAGACACTGTGTACAAACGTACAGAAATATGTTGGTAAGTTCGCGTCCGCAGTGTTACGACGCATTTACGATCCACAATACGCGTGATTTTATTATGAGTTATATTTTGTCTGCGCAATCTGGTCTTTCACATTGTACGTGCTCTGTACCACTGTTAAATCGAGCCCATTCGCCGTATCACTAGTACAGTTCACCGTATTCCTTTCGTCGGCACTGCTGGTTTAACGGAATAACAAACACGTTGCCAAAATTCGCTGACGTCTCTTTGCTCGTATTTTCTGTGTACACCTGTGGCAGTAAGTACAGCCCCACTTTCACTATTAAACCTTGCCTATATATGAAACTGCACACCACACAACCTAGACTAACTCACCTTTCACGTCAGAATCGTTTCTTTTCATTTCGTTTAATTTACGATTTTAATAAATAATTGTATACGAAGAAGCATTATATTTCTTACGACATTTACCTATATTGTCGTATTAAATAATGATAGTTTGGACATCCTTCACACGTAAGAATAAAACTACATGCGCATTTTAAATGTCTGACAAATCAGTATTTGTCCTTATTTTGTGGGACATTTTTGGTATGAAAATCAGAAATGTTGTTTAGCAACATTTTAAATTTAAAATTAATTAATTTCCAATTCCTCTTTTGATTTTTGCAGTAAATTCTCTACTGTTTTTAAATATTAAATAAATATAAAAAATATAAATTATTATGAACGCGATATAATAATAACAATATTTATACTATATATCAATAAAATTGAAAGTATTGCAACTTACAAATGTACAACAGCTGTGGTAGGAAATAAAGATTTATGATTTCACCTTAAAACCAGCACTTAATCTGTTCAAGCTTCACGTATTTTCTTATAAGAACTTTACTATTATTCACTTTTGTCATACGAAATCGAACGCACTCGATTTTGTTATAACATATTACACATTTATACACATCGTTTATTCTACTATAACATAATATCACGTTATGTATACGTCATTGAAAATTGCTTGTTTATTCCAAATCTATTAAAATACATACAAAATCTACGAACTATAAGAAAACAACTACAATATAAACACTTTAATACACGTTTGGTTTCTAAAAATATAAGTTTATCTTAATTTGTATAATTATTATTTATCTATTGTGACGTGTGCAAAATCATAATATTGTATATTTAATTCGACTTATTATAGATTAAATAGATCAGAAAACAATTAAACAATTCCAAATACAGGAACGCATTTTAAATGACACCAAAGCTTGAAAAATTTGGTTTAAACAAATATAACGTGATAACTTCAAGTTAATTTTAAACAAAAATGTTTACAATTCAATTAGATTTTGATACAATTGTTAAAAATATTTGCTTAAGAAATAATATAAGATATCTCGAAAACGTCCCTGACATTATACAATTAAATCCAAAATTTTACAATAATTTTTCAATAGCAATATGTATGTATGATAAAGTCATGTCTCATTAAATTTCATATAACTATTATATATGACTTAGAGTCTCTGTCTCCTTTTGCCACTTCGCTTGCCAACCCCCCGGGGTCCAAAACCACCATCAGTAACCTCTCAGCTTACTACACAGACTACATTCCACGTATTATATTAGAATATATACTTATAAACGCTATAGATACACGTTTATTTACCACGTGATTAGAATAATTAAATTTTAAGATAAGTACCATATTCACTTATAAATTAAAAATTAAAATATTATTTTTAAATTAAAATATTTTAGTGATTATAACAATCTTAATTTCATATAAAATAAAAATAACGTTTCTTAACTCACCATTTTTTTTGTAGAAAATCAATTCCAGTTTTAGTTCAGCTTTGCATTCCAATGCCTTTTCAATCTGTGAAACATGGTCATCACTAGTATCCGGACCAAAAAGAAACTTACAGGCGCAGCCTTTCTGCATAATTTGCGCCCGCGCAAACCCAGTGAGTTCGCAGAATCCGTCTGAACAGTACACTATCGGATACAGTGATGGCACTTGAGCATTTCCGAGCACGAAATTACTATCTGCAAGTCAACAAAACACATCGTACATATTATATCATAATATAAAAATATCATAATTGATAATAGTATAATACCATAACAGTGTAATTATTTATATAAATACTATTAATATAAAAACATTTATATAAAATGTCAATTCAATCAAAATAAGCGTAAGTAGAAAAAATAAAAACGTTTTGTTGTAAATGCCATTAAATTACATAAAAATAAAAAATATATCTATACTATTGCGTTTTATTATGAATAAAAATAATATGACTCTACATTTAAAGTATCGTGTTTTATTTAAACTGAATCACAATTTTACGAAACATGCTTTCCCTCTCCTTTTTTCTTTAACATAGGTTGGATACATAAAGTTTAATAAATCGGCAACTAATTATTTAAAATCATTATTAAGGTACACCAAAAACTTTCAAAATTATTATCTGCTAAATAATTTAAAATAAACAAGGGTGGTTTTCATTTAAAAATAATCTCGGAATCTAAAAGGAGGTGAGTATACTTGGTAAATAACTTTATATACAATTTTGATTCTGCCAAAAAGTTATGGACTGATATAGCTACGTAGTTAATATTTTAAAAATCAAATTTAATAACGAAAAATAAATGGGAAAACGTTTTATAAAATACCTAAAACAAACAAGTTATATACAATTAAAAAACGGACATAAATAAATGTTATTTTAGTAATTTTTAATTATGCATATTACGCTATTAAAAAATATAAAAATTCACAAATCTGTTATAAACTACAATATGTAACCTTATAATAATATAACATGACATGGCACAATATAGTCCATAACATATCAATCTATATTATCTGATTATTGCATTCATAATTTATACTAAGTAATTATTTAAACAATGAACACCGAATACACGTTATTCCTAAATGTATAAACTTTTTTTATAAAATATAAGCTACATGTTTATTATCGATGTTTGAATTTTTAATGACTACCTGTGTTTACAGTTTCATAATCTGACACAAAATACTTATTTTATCATAATATCAATGAATTAATGTAAAACAAATAGATTTTAGATTCTATATAAAGTAATAAATGTATTGATTTAACAATGAATTTTTTTTTTTTGCTATTTCCAGAACTCAAAATTAAAAAAATTTAATTTTTTACATAAAAATTAGGAGACATTAAAAATATTTATGAAATAACTTAATATATATAGTATATATATTTATATATACATGATATTATTCCCAACACCAATATTGACATAATCATTGTTTTTTATCATTTTAAATGGAATAACTATAAATACATGAAATATTATAAAAAAATAGAAAATACATAGGAAAAATGTATACTAAAATTTATAAAGTTCAAATGTTGAAAAAAATATGAAAAATAGTAATTTTATGTAGTTGTAAGTTCATAACATTTTAAAAATAAAAATTGTATGCTATTTATACTTTGTTGCTAATTACACCATTCTAACATACGTTAATATATTGACTTGAAAGTTTAGTCATACTAATATTATCATTTTAGACGAAATGAGAACATTATTTTTATAAATTTGTAATACATTTTAATAATAATGTTATTTAGAACTACTTAAACATACATTGCTAAATATGTATTAATCTAATTTCAACACCATACAATTTATCATTCATTCAAAATATCCAACTATCTAACAGTCACTCAAAAAAAAAAATACCATTTTTATTATAATATTATACATTAATTATTTATGTACCTATAGAATACTCATATATTACTTATGTAACTTCAAGATAAGTATGATTTCTTATTTATAAAGGCCGTATAATGACAAATACTTATATAAATTTAAAAGGAATAACTATTAAACTTAAATAGTGAATTTATAATTATTATACATATTTCGTCATATTATAATGTTGTATGTTTATATTACAATGGATTTAATATTGTTCATAAATAATATAGTTCCCTCAAAATGTTTTAATAATTAATATATTTTTAAGACGTCCTGCACAATACTGCCATAAAATTAATCTATTAACAATAGTTGTCTTATGTGATTTCTACACACAAATGAAAATTTTGAACAAATACATATCTAGGCTTAATTCTTATTACAGCAAATTATTTAAAAAAATTATATTAAAACGTGTATATAACAAATTATGAACGAAAAACTTTAATATTTTCTTTCAACAACAATTATTTAACTCGAAAACAAATATTGACATTAGAAATTTCAAGTTTTTATCTTATTCTCTCGAGGTGTTGTTACTTGTTACCAAAAGGTCTACCTTGACTTAAAAAAAAAATATAGACTTTCATTTTTTACTAGATAAAATATGAAAATGGTAAATATGTATTCATGTTTTAGAATGATAATATAAAGGGATGAATATTTTTGAGTTGATCGTGCTGTTTTAAAAATATCTGATAAATAAAACTGAACACATGTTTATAAGCCATAAATTATAATTCTACAATGCATCTTGAATTTGAAATTAGTTTTAGAACAGTCTAAATCTTTCAGGCTAGTAACTTCCTAATGTACAGAATATGGCAATTTTATACAAAATCGATTTTTGATTTTTTTTTTTTTACAAACCGTAAGCGATGAAAAGTATACGGTTAATAATTATAATAAATTAAAAAAAAAAATTATAATTTTAGTATTCATATATGCATATGTCATACAGTATTACGTTAATAATATTAGTATGCATGCCAAAATATATTTATTGACGTTTTTACAAAACCAATTATTTCTAAAAGAAAACTAATAACCAAAATGATTCTCTACTAATCGTGTAGGCATATTGTTTTCCTAGTCAAAAAGTACGACATTTACTGATGATGCAAAAACTCGTAAATTATTTAGTTAAAAAAGTGTGAAAAATTATACAGTGAGTGGAAGAAAAAACATAAGGTTTTTTCCCTTACGTCGTTGACCTCTTAACGAGACTCAGTCTACTGTATGTACTTTCCCTTTGTTTATGTATGGCGACAGTTTAGAGGAAGAAAATATCCGGTATCGATGTTCTAAGGGAAATGAGAGCTTCCTAGCTGCTTGATGATGTTCATCAATCATTCGTTATAACGCATGTCGAAATCAACTTCGGCAGTATGTATAATATGTCACGATTACAGGGTGTCTAAAACACAATCTACAGATGGATTACTCTACGTTTTATAATTTATAATATAATTGAGTAATTATATTATAGAATGTTATTATTTTTATTTAAACTAAAGTAAATTAAAAAATATAATTATTATGCAAATGTATCGAATTTACAATATAATTTGTTATAAATAAATATAAAAAATAATTTACCTAAAATAAAATTTTATATTTAAAGTAAATTGTAGTAAACTTAAGTAATTATTAACGTTATAAACAAACAAATACTTAATATCAATTAGTCGTGAGAGATGTGGAATTAAGTTTTTAAATACTATTTAACTCAATTTAAATAAATTAATGACTGGTATGAGTAGTTGTTTTAAAATAAATACAATTATGTAATTATATTTTTAGATTTTTCAAGAAATTTTAATCGAAATTAATTATAGCAATATTTTATAAATTATTAAGCATAATATTTGTATATAAAAACGTTATTACAATTAAACTATTTCCTTTCGATTAAATATATTTTGTAATTAAAGTAATTCAGAAATAAATTAAAATAGTGAAAATGTACAACAGTGTAGGTCTCCAAAATGTATTATGAAAAAGCCTTTTTGGCACGAGCCATATCGGATAACTAATTAGATTAATGTAAAAAAAAAGAATTAGGTTTATGTCATTTATCAGCCTTCAAAAAAATAAAAGTAATCCGTGGGAAAACGCTCATTGTGTACATTTTGTATTTTTATTTATATAGGTATGTGTACCTACTATATTATATATATGTATATATTTATAACATAATACTACTTTCATCATATTTTTGGTATTGAATGTTTTATCAAGATCTTTTTCGTGTTATTAATGTTTTCGATAAGTTAAAAATATATATATTTTTAATTAAATGCTAATTACAAACATTTCGATTATCAAAAAGATAATTCCTTAAAAAAAGAACATTATGAAAATAAATTATTTTAATTAACTATTAATGTATTTCGCTTTTAGAAATATTATATGCCCTGAAATTTAAATCTATTTTTTACAGTATTTTTTATGAACTACACTTTCAACAGATGGTTGTAATAATATAAATATCGAATAATTAATTATTGAAAAACTACAAAAATAAAATCATTATTACATAGTCTTAATAATAACATAAACGATAATCACGATCGTAAAATAGATAGACAATAAAATTAGTAACTAGAAAATTAAGCTTTATACATAATATATTAGGTGGTTTTTATAATAATTTATCTAATTGTATATAAATGATACCCAATGAAAATACAATTATCGAACAAAGCTTATCGAAGAGAATGGCCAGAGGAGAGTAGTTTCATTTCACGGTGAATCGGGCACGTAGTAAGAGAAGTTGTCACTCCAGGGATGTTTATTATTATTATTATTATTATTTATTAGTTATCCCAGAAGAGAAATAACTCGACTGTGAAAGCGAAGAGACAAAATACGAAAATTAACGTGTGAATTCGAATGTGTTGAACTTGACTAAATTGCGAACGTTGTGAACAAAATATTGTTTATTATAAACAAGCTTTAATTTTAAATATACAACTGAAGTTATTTGTTTTAATAAACCCTCATAGAGTATTTTGCTCATTACTTTACAATTTTAATTAATTAATCATAATATTTATGTACGTTGATTTTAACTATTTATAAGGTTTACATTCAAATTTATATTTACAATAAGTACAATAAAGTAATAAAAATATCTATTTTTTTTTTGTTTTTCCAAACAATATTATGCAAATAAATTTGAAGAAATTATATTTTAAACTTTTTTTAAAACTTTTCATGAAAACTTTATTTACCAATACTTATACTAAAAAAAAAAAATAGAGATTTTTTTTTAATTTAAATTATATTTTAGTTTTTGAGAATATTTATTCTAACATTAAATTATTTTTTTTTTACGAGTGCTTCAATCAAAATTCTATGTGAAAACCAAAAATTAATTTTTAAAACTGAAATATGTCTCATCAATATAAACCAATGAAAAATAATTCAATGTTAACAATTTTATATTTATAAATAATTATATACCTTTCTTCTATATAAGTAAACAACATAAAAATTGAACAATGATTGTTAAAAGACTGAAAAAAATCATGTACAAAACTAAGAAACCAATAATATATTTTTATAAAAGTGTAGAATTTAAATTTTTATCACTTTAGGCCCTCCCTTTCACTAAAAAAAAAATAATTTATCCCAATAAAAAAGTAAAAATCGTCAAACAAGGAGCAGTTAACTCCTGACCATTGCATTTATAAATGAATAAAGGAAACGTTAACGAACAACCATACATCACAGAAACGGTTTTTTTCACAAAGAATCGTATGTTATTTTCTTATTTTCATAATGAAATATTTTTCAAAGACTCATTTCGCTTGTATTATCATTTGAGCCATACGCAAGATTGCGTGCAGATATACTTCTATGTAACATTCGTGTTTAAACATAATATTTGGATTTTAATTTATATATTGTACCCCGTGAAAATAAACCTATTGTAATTAAAAAAAAAATAATGTCACACACAATACAATACAATAATGTTTATAAATAATATTTTAAATCTTTTTAAAATAGTAAAATGACGTTTAAAGGTCATCACCACGCCCATGCTAAAGACAATAATGTATACTTATCATAGAAGTCTCACTTCGATGTAAGTAGAACCTTTAAGTTTTTCGTTTCTAAATGTTTTTGATATAAATATAATACGTTATGTCATTCTATAATACTAATAATGATCTCGAACACATTTTACGTAAATCATAGACTTTTAACAAGGATCGCTTAAATGCAAAATTTATCCACGAGCTATTGACGACAAATATTTCACCAACAACAAATTACTAAATTGGCAACCGTTGGCTCCGTATTGTGAAGTGTGTAATATATTTCCATAATGGGTTCTCGTTAAATAGACAAATCTGGCATTGCGCCCTTAACACCCCTCTTTAAATTAAAACATAATATATTTTATAGGAAACACACACACACACATATATATATATATATATATATATATACTATATATATTAGCAAAAGGATAGAAATTCCAACGATGCCAGTTCCAATGACTGTACAAGGAACTCAATTGATTCGACTTCATTAGAATAGTAACAATACATTTAATTTAACTTTAATGTCCACGAAATTCAAAAGCTTAAGACATTTCAATTAATTTCTGATGACAGTCTTTGATTAGAGCTTTACAATATAACAAATTAAAATGTGTATGGATGCCACTTCGTAGGTAGATTAAGTACATTTTTAGTAATTGAAAAACATATTTTATTTATTTACACCAAATTTTATATTATCGATTAACATGCATTTTAAAAACATTATTGGGATTTTGAAACAGTTTTTAATGTTCAGTTAATTATGTATGAACAGTATACAAATAATATTTTTAGTAATTCGATTTGTTTGAAATATTGCTAATGATGTATACAACTATTTTGTCACAGCGACCCCTGATAATCTCTAACTTGCTATTAACAATAATTAAGAAACGTATTGATTAATTATCGCATACTAATTAAATTATATTATTTCGATATTTTCATAATATTTAGTATAAATACCTAGGTATTATATAAAATTTTATCACGTATATTATATTATTATATAGCGACGAATTATATTCAATATAAACTAATAATGTTAATTAAGCATCAATTATTTTATTATCATCAATCAAAAGGAGAGGGATGTTTCCAGAATTTAGTATTGACGACAATGTTTCTGATTTTCTTTACTGAACGTTTAAGACACGAACTAATGTTACTACATGTACGCACGATTAATCATAAACTTCATTCAGAATGTTCATTAGATACGAGTAAAAGGAAAAAGATAAGTCTAGCGCATGATACCGATGAGGTGCTGAAGATTTAATAACGTAAACATATACCGAGCGCATTAATAACAGTTTAAATAACGACCGTATCTGTCTCTTGTGCAGAAATTATTATTTTATTTTTGTTAATTATCTACGCCCATTAGATCATAAAATAATAATTGAAATAGCGTTCGAGAAGTCTTGTTTTTTGCTCGTAATCTACGTCCGCGTTTGTATCTGTGGGCCACCGACAATAAATATACAATTTATTTATGAATAGAGACAACTTTTATAATAATTACATTTTAATGTAATAAAACCGTTTTTTGTGAAAGTTATTAAATAAGTAATATTATTTTTAAAAGGATTTACAATATGGAACACAGACTGAGTAGAGTTAATACCGTAATACACTAAACGCTATTTCGATTCAAAAAAAGTCATCCAGAAATAATTGATCCTTTTTCTCCTTGATATTTCGGTATGATAATAAATCTAATACCATAGTCATCTTGGTCCATAGGTATCATTTGTACAGGCCAAAATATACGTGCTGAATTTATTACACCTGTAGCGTTTTGAAAGGAGGTATAATATGAAAGGCTAGAACATTAAGAACGAGCACTGACAAACAGAGTAGACACATAGAAAGGTAGAGAAAATTTTGCGTGCTAAACCAAGAATATTAAGATAGATGATAGCATCTTATGGATTTAGGGTTCTTAGTGGATGAGGACAGAGAATGTATTTTAAATATGAAGTGAATAACGCCTAAACGACTTGATTTATTGCTTAAAGAAATTTCACAAATTACATTATAATGTTAGTTATCTTTCATCAAAAAAATTAACTAAGTACGGTTATATGTATAATAATATATCTAAATATAATGGAAAATGTTTACATCACTTTCGGTTAAAAATTTTAAAAATAAAAATTAATAAATTGTTTGTAATAAGTAGAAATAGTAAAACAAATCAGTAATTTTGATAATCTAAAAATGTTAGCAATGTTTCCAATCATCTTACCCATCACAAAAAAATATGTTCAGTTTTATTCGAATCATTTTTTTTTTTTTAAGTAAAATTATTATTATCTATTATATTAAAATTATTTATTATGGAGAAATTTCAATAAGGAACAGTCGAAGTAAAATAAAAATAAAACATGGTAAATAAAGTATTTTCAAGAAACAAACACTTGTAAAGAAATTAAAAGAAGAGGAGAAATACAAATACATATACCAGTGTTGTACGTCTATACGTGCAGCTACTTTTAAAATAATACAAGACACCGACAGCGTTCGCATAACTTATGAGAATCGAAATTGAGTTTTTCATGTTTTCAATTTCCGTTCGATTGATAAAAAGTCAATGTATAATAATTTTACTTGAGTGCCTATCTAAATGATTTATTACAAAAATAGACAATAAAATAAACCAACAGATAAAATAAATTCAATACATAGAATAGTCATTTACAATTGTATAATTATCCAATTTAAAATATATTTTATTATTTTTAACTTACATTTTAAGAAGACATTATGGCGTATTTTATTAAATTTATTATTTTTAATTACAGCGAAAAAAAGTTGTATTGAGTTAAGGATTTGAATATTGTATCAAACAATAGAAATATAACATTTTACTAGATTTAAATTTTATATTTATAGCTTTTCTTACAATTAAAAAACAAATGGGAATATAGAGAAAAAAATTTTTAAATACAAATTATAACTCAAATTTCCAATTGGCAAATAACAGTTTTTAATAGTTCTTTTAAAATGTATATCTATATAGAATAAAAATAATAGTAGGGTATAATAATAATAATATAGCCATCATCGAGAAAATATATTTTTCTTCGTCCAACAAAATTATTACACGGAGAATAGACATTCATTTAAAATTTCTCAAACACAATAATTTTGGTAACGAGATTCAGAAACGGTTCTATGTATAAGTAAACAGAGAAGGTTCGAAAAGGTAGAAGGATTGACAAAGTTGCCCATTATGTATAAGATATCGACCTAATGGTACACAAAGGTTGACAGGATATAAGGGCATGTGTATACGAGAACGACGTCTCTCAGTTATATATATTTCACATAATCTTCGTTTCAATAAAGTAAAATATATATATATATATAAAGAAAATATACCGTTAACCGTTGTATAGTTATGCAAAGAAAGATGTATAGTGTATACTGTAAGTTCGACTAGAAGTTTTAATATCTGTGATGGAAACCACTGTTCTTTAATCTACTCAGTGTATTAAGCGTTGGTAGAAATAAAGTATATGAAGCACAATAGTGTGCGCTTAAAAATTGTTTATTTTCGTTGTATCTACCTGCTATTCATTTAGACAATATTACCGTTGTCGTATTTACATCATTAACCATAATATGATAAGATTCAATAGTGAACGCAAATGGCAAGAATAAATTGAATGTATTTTTTATAAATATTATAGTAGATACCAACATCTCGAAATTTCATTAATATACATTAAGCGTTATCCTATTATTGACATGCTAAATAGCCTGAATATATTTATAACTATTACTTTATGGTTGATAAACAGGACTATCAAATACTAAAATGTGTACAAACACTGCAAATAATTATTATAGATGAATTCTAATATAAAATTGAAATTATGAAATACAGTTTTAATAAGCTACAAAATTATGATTAAATATAACCTATAATCTCGTTTATGAAAAGAAACATTTTCGTTTGAAATAACTAATGCAAAAAGTATTCAAAGAAACTAAAAATGTAGTTTAAGCAAATAACTAGGTTTAGTATAAATACAGGAATTTAATTTTTATCAGTCTAACACAAATTCATAGCTTATTATAGATATCTTAAAAATATGACAAAATAAGAATTTACGGTTTTAAATTTCCAATAACTATTGTTTCTCGAAATAATGAGTTTTGAAATAGTTCTATAAGTAAGTAAACATGAGCAAAGTCATTAGTTATCTAAAAGCTATTTGAAGTTCTGTAACTGTAATTTACCAATTTACCACAAGTGTCAAAGTTCTTATATAATTTAAAAATGTTATTAACAACTATAATAAGAAAAAAATTAATACAGTTGAATAAAATTAAATATATTAATACCTAGTAAAAGTAGTAAGTACCTAAAGTTAGCTTCTATTACAAAATATAAAACATTCCATTTAAGTGGGAACTATGACGTAGCAATACATAATAGCCAATATGTATATAACTTTTATTTATTTGATTTGAACAACTTAAAATTAATTATAAATACCTAATCGTATAATATTATAAATAATAATGTATTTATACCATACTATTAATAAAAATTTCGAAATATGGTAATTCACTAATCGTTTCCATTGTTCTAAAAACTGAATAGCAGATGACATAAATACCATATGCTAAGTCACTGGTTCACTACGCTTAGTTGACCACTCTGTATAATACTATTCAAAATCATTATTTTAATGTTTTTTAATTGCAAATGATTATACGTATAAAAATATGTTTATCACACTATGCGTATTGTATGTACTTTATCAGTTATCCGTATTGATCTAAATGATTGATATATCATACAGCAAAAACATGTATTTTTATAACGAAACACCATGTTATTATTTATACAACTATTTAAAAATTATAACTATTAATAGTTGTAAAATTATAAATACATGTGTATAATCAAAACAAAACATTGATTCATTCAATATATTAGTCGAATTTGATACTCATTTAAAATATTATATGACTTAATCCGAAACCTTTAATATTATAATATATACAATATTATCTTATAATTTATTATTTATCTATGATATTTACCTAATTGTATGTAATTCAAGCTTGAAAGGTTATAATTTTTAAATAATAACAAACAATCAATTCGTTATATTTTTCTATTATTTACAAATTATTTTTCTTATTTTTAGAAACATAATAATACAATTTAAATATAGCTATGCTCATTATTATGGTTATAGGAGAAAATGCCGCACAGTTTAAACACTATGTTTCTATGATAAAAACGCAAATATGTACATAAATTCATAACGAAGAATATAACATAAAAATATTTTTTAAAAATGTATATAAATATTTTTATCGTCTTTACTTTAAAATAAGTACATATTATATTTATGATATTTTATCAAAAAATTAAAATGAAAAACATTTCCTAAGCATACGTGTAAGCAAATTACGATACTAGTCGTGCGAATAAACTTTATCAAACCCAACTCAAAGTTATTTACAATAATATTTATCAACTGAACCTACTCATGATCACCAATATTTGATTTAATTTGTAGAAATAAATTTTATTTTTACATGTTTAATGTCTCACGGGCGTTTTGTTTTCGATCGACTATACATATAGCTCTAAGACCAAACTGATTTAATTTTAATATTTCTTTTATTAATTTGCGGCGTATGATACAACGAAAAAAACTTATATTGTTTAATAATTAAAAAACAAAAAAAAAATCAGTATTGGCATATGAATTGTTAAAAAAGGTATTAATTTAAACGTATTTATCTTTTTTTGAATTCTTATCGTTTATGTCAGGTCAAAGTTGAACTTGGATAGCTACTCATTAATTTTCATAATATATCACTGGATTTGCACAATGATTTTTTTTCTGAGACGCAATTATTCGGAATTTTTACTGTCTATATTTTGGTCGTCGATACAACAAACAAAAATACATCCGAAACGAAAAAAAAATAATGTAGTTCTATCATTCGTCGTAAAATGTATTTGATATTAATTATACGTCAATTAATAGAACTTGTCTACATATTGTAGTAAACACTGTACTTTGACGGCAATCAATACGATAAAACCGATACTTTTTTCCCTCGCCAAGTATACCTATTAGTATAAAAAAAATAAAATAAAAATAAATGAGACTAGAAAATGCATTTGGCCGGCACGTACCTTGTACCTATATTACAACAATAATGTACGAATATAATGTATAAAATGTTATTCCGCAACCTACGCCGCGGTAAGACAATATTATTTATCTCTGATTATTAATACCTGCCTATCTGCAGCAGTGGTACGCAAAATCCCGGATTAGCGACGACCGACATAAAATCTCGGTACGCGTGTTTAAAGGGTTCCAAACGATTCCATTCTAATTTGTCGAGATCGCTTATTTCCTGTCCACTTTATACAGCCTCAAACGGACATGGTCATACGTTGACGCCACTATTCCCAACATTCCGGGTTAAGTAGCAGGAAGGGATATTATTAAAAACCGATGAAAATATAATGTAAGCAAACACGTAGCTGGCGTGAGTAGCATTTTAGGCGATTGCAAATTTATTTAAAATGTCATCCTCGTTGTGTTAATTAATTAAGTGTTGGTATCTCACTCTCAATATATATGGACACTTCTTGACAAAGAAAAGTATTCGACTGTAATTTAATAATAAATCTTTTATTTTGTACAAAACATTTTCCTGAACAAACTTTTAAAATTGTGAAAAAAAAATGGTGAGCTTAAGCCCCGTAGCCATCTAGTCAAAATTTGCACAAATACACGTGCATTAATTAATACACATAATTTAATAATAAATCTTTTATTTCGCACAAAAAATTTCCTGAACAAACCTTTAAAACTGTGAAAAAATAATAAGCTTAAGCGCAGTAGCTCCGTAGACCAGCCAAAAATTTTCACAAATACACGTGCATATCAGTATACATTATTGTTATTTAACATATAATTATAATGGTAAAACTATGATTTCGTTATTAAATCATAAAATACGACGTTTTATCTGTATCTGTGCATGTGCGTGCGTGCGTGTGCGTGCGTGCGCGTGTGTGTGAGTGTGTGTGTGTGTGTGTGCATGTGTGCATGAAAAGTATTGATAGGCGATAGAGTGGTGGATGGGATTGGCCCAAAGTGTAGGACGAGAGGGCAGAGCATGCGGTAGTTGGTGATTATAAAAAAGACGACGTTCTTCGCCGGTTAATAACAGTTTGCAAACGGCCGTACAGTTAATTAAGACCAGCAGTTCAATAGTCTATCTAATTTCGCACACAACAATAATAATATGATGTTCAACAAATTTTCTGTAAGTATTCAATTTAATTTATGTTCTTTCGTGTTTTACTAAAATACTTTTAAAAACTGAATTTAAAATGTTTATCCAAATACAGCAATATGGTTTTTAAAAAATAATATTCTATAATTTTCATTATTCGTTTTATAATATTGCACAGTATTGGTGCTTTACCGTCTTTGTTTTCAATCAAAAATGTTATATTAATTCGATAATGTTATTCGATTGTTTTAGTGTCATTTTATTTAAAAGATACATAACAAAACGTTTGCATGTGTAACAAAGTATATTTTGAAATATTTTTATTATTCATAAATGCTACTAACTGACAAAGTTACAAAAATAATTGATATTAGAAACGTTTTAATGATAAAATATAAAATATACCCAATAACTAAAATTCATAAAACCAATTTTTAAATTTTAATTTAAAAAAAATGTTTATCATACAATGGAAAGTATAAATTACTGAATATGGGCTAAACCGCTAGCTTTTTAAACAGTAAAATAATTAGAAAATATCTGTAGGTATTAAAAAAAGTAAAAAATGAAAAAATAGCTTCATATAAACTTAATTGCTTATACCAAATAAATAAATTTGCACGGTATTACTTAAAAAACAACCAAAATAATTGTTTAAACACTTACTTTATTGATAGCTAATTTCAAATAAATAAAATTTTGAATAATTTATTTGTTTTATTCAAATAAATAACGTTAAAAAATATATATACATCGTTTATTTTCACCAATTGATTTAAACATTTAATACCAAATGAATAATGAAAATAAAAATGAAAATGTTAAAACAAAAACGCTTTCCATTTGTTGACCATATTTTATAACTATTAGATGACAATTTTATTTTTCTTACTATAAATACTCGTTTATACTACATAATATATAAATAATTTTACTAATATTACAGCAATAAATAAATAGGGACATATTATAATGATAAGTTAGAGACAAGCACGATTTAATATTATGTGAGACTTTCCCTGCCATTTGTATCAAACCTCTTAGGGAAAACTTTGTATATAAATCGTATACCATGTAATATAAAATACAATATTTCTCTAAATATATTAAAACGACTTGTTATGGAATATAACTCTACAACAGGTGGTAAACAAATTTAATTTTAATAAAACAAATTATAAAATGAATAAATTTTTTTTTTGCAACTTTCTTTCGAATTCTGCTTATAATAAATATTGGGTTCAGTTAGCGACATAAATTGTATGAGGATATTTGGTAACCAAAAAAATACCTAAGATATGAATATATTTTATAGGTATTACTTTTGATATATTATGTTACTTATATTTTTCTTATATTTGCGGTAACTTATAAGAGTACACTTATTTGATTAATATCACACTCTATTTTCTAAAATAATATCAAACTTTTAATATCATTTTATATGTTGACACATCATGGATATTAAAATACATAACAAATATGTGTATATTTTAGATACTTCTAAAGAAAGATTAATAAGTTGCATTATAAATGTGGGTCAGGTCTAACTGGTATAACTTTGATTTTTATTATAAAACAAAAGAATTAAAACATTCAAACAAAATAATTTTTATAATCTATATTCATAACCAAGAAATTGCACGTGAAAATATATCTTATAATAAGTATTATTAAATTTGCAATAATATGTGCAAAACTTTACTCGATAATAATATTTCTTACATCACTCAAGAAAAATATTTAATATTTTAAAAATCACGATGATAAGATAATAGAGATCAAAAAGTATGAATTATTAATAAACTTTAACTACATAAAAAAAATAATAATATTAAATAACAATGTGATCACTAATTATAATAGATAGAAATTAATTTTTTAAAATACCTATGTTTACTTACATACATCTTTTTGAAAGCCTATCTTATTCAATTTTAACGTTTATGTTACACATATTATACTGATATAAATTAAATTTATAAAATGAACAACATAAAATGATTTAGCCTTTACTAATATAATATATAAGTTATTTATTATCAATCATTTATATCATGATAATAGTTATATAAATTATTGTTTAAACGAGCTGTATACAATATCAACAACCATCAAAATCAAAACTAAGAAAAAGTCATAATAAAAATTCCAATATACTCGTGTGACTATTTTACACCCTAGAGAAATTAAAATAAGCAATTAATGTGGGGCTTCTCTTCAGTGAACTAACAAATTATAACCAAACAAAATAAACGATAGGCAGACTTCACAAATTGCTTTAATAGTCTTCGTTTTTAATTGACTAAACACTATAAATTCATAAACAAAAATTCTGATTAATTAGATAATTATATAGGTACCACAGTTGCATTACCTTTATAGTTTATAATATACCATTGAGACATTCAATTACGATAATGTATGTTTAAAATAAAAACGTAATGATAGTTGGAACAATGTTAGTCATTTTACGAATCTTACAAAAATGAATTCCCACATATATTAAAATCAAATAGGTCTAGCCTTGAAATTTAAATAAAAAATACCAAATTCATCGTGCGTCAAGATATTTTTAGCATTATAATTTAAATTCAGTTTTAACAGGTTCTCAAAGTGTACGGTAGAACCTTGATAGTCCGAGTGATTAATAATTTTCCTGGCCATAGTGTAATCGTAATAATTGGGTTTTTACAGTAAACGCGCACAGCACGATATTAAAAATAATATTACCCATTATATCGTTTCAACCTTCAATATTGTCCATTAATTCATGTATAATATTATGTATGTACATTATACACAGTGTGCGTTATACACCTATCAGTGGCGAATTTGAAGGAGTGGTGGATGGATATAAACTAATCCCACTACTACCCCCACCCACTCACACACACACACACACACACACGCGCGCGCACACACAGACTTGTCTTAGAAGTTGGCACATGGTGTATTTTTAATTATTGTCGATTATATATATATATATACGTATAATAACAATAACATTACCGAATTACCATATTCAATAAGATAAAAAATACTTTTAATATATTACCGTCAAAAACATAAATCTAAGAAATCAAAATTAAATCTGATGCGTACAGTATATAACGACGATAAAATAAGTTTAAACCCTCCGCCCCTTAGTCGATTTTTAAATGTGCCACTATGACGTAAGACGTGACGTGCAGCGTATTTTGTGTATTTTACGAATTACTGGTTTTGCACAGGTATTCGCCTTGTTGGCCGTCACTCTACTGGCCGTTTCGGTCATCGGACATCCGACCACTGAAGCCTCGGCCGAGAACGGCGACAAGATCGAGGAAACCGGAACGACGGTGAAAAGCGGCATCCACAGTTGGCTGAAGAAAGTCCAAGCGAAAATCGTCAAATCCCACGACAACTGTACTCACGGCGGCGGCGTCATACATTGGGTGAAGAACAAACTGGGATTCGCGAAAACCACCACTACCACCGAGACGCCGACGACGACCGCGGAAACCGATTATTCGGGTTACCATCCGGTAACCTCGGTGGTGGGCGGTGCACCCCAAGGAGAAACGGAAGAAGGCTACGGCGGCGACGACATCACGATATTGGACGACGCCGCGTCGGTGAATCCCGGCGACGTCAGCGACAACGAATCGGCCAGTGTGGATACGACATCGTCGATAACCGAAAACTCCAGCTACTCAGAGGATCCTTCCATCGACGTCCGCATGCAGAGTTCTTAAACGGACCATCTGATCGGTTACTATGGTAGTGTGGTTTTGTCTTCGACGAGCTTCGCTCAACAATATTCAGATTTGTAATTGTTTTTGTACACTTTTACATTTTTATACGAACAAAAAGTTCCACTATATTCTATAAGTTATTTTTTTATCGACAATTATAATTATTGACGAGTGTTGCGTACTGTAACCATGTCGTTTGTGCTAATCGCCATTATGTCTACGGACATAATAATACGTCCGTGTAATTTTGTGCACATAAGATAATTTAATATATTTCGATAAGTTTACGTATACAAACATTAAAATATTATTACTAAACACTATATTATCATTGTAATTATAATTAATATTACACATTATTATTATTATTATTATTATTATTATTATTATTATTATTATTATTATTATTTATACTATTATTATTAAAACAATGTATGATGTAATTTAATAAATGGCTGTTGCGACTTACGAACTAAATTTTATTACGTAGTTTGTAGACCTATACAGATTTGATCCTTAACCTTGCAAATCATTATGATATATATATATACTTGGTACATAGGTAATATTATAGTATAGCATTAATAATCTTAATTAATAGAACTTTTGATATATTTTAATTGAACTATGGAATAAAAATAAACCGTGTGCCTTTTTTCATTCAAAGTTCAAGGGTATTGATTTTATTTCAGCCATCACGAATTTAAATGTGATAGTTAATTCGAGTTAATTAATTGTCAAACTTCTTGAATCCCGTGAACATAAAAAATATTTATAATTCTTTTATTATTATACAGGTATAGAAAATATTAAATGGAATATACGTATGTTGTTTTGTGCAAATTGTATAATAAGCAAAAAATATATGAAAAAAATGGCAATTCATTGACTTCAATTGCATAATATACATACCTATTATGTATAACATTAATTATTTAATTAAGATGTTTAAGAATTAATGTTACCTAAAATTTTTCATTGTAACAAAATTACATTAAACGATATAGTTATAATTATTTATTTATTGAAAAATAAAATTCGTATAGCAAATTTTATCGATAAACAGACTAATAAAAACAAATTAAAAAACCTAATCACAGTAATAATTGTTAATAAATAAAATAACTTACAATATGTTAATAATTAATATAATTAATGTATTGTTTATTTGAAGTCGGCAATAAAAACTAAGTAGTAGTATAATTTATATTTTATATTAAGTTAAAAGTTATTTGAATATATATATATGATATGACTACTTAAACAATATTATTAATACAATTTTTTTTTGTACATACATATAATATATATAATATGAATGCCTAAAATACATCATAGTACCTACGTATTTAATAATAATAATCAGTATTAGAAAATACTTAAGTAAAAATATTCAAAATATTCAAATACTTTTTAAGTACTTAAATACTTTCTTAAAGTATCTGTATTTTTTTTTCGTATATTTTTTTTTGCAGTTCAATCATGTCAAATAAAAATTTTGAGATTTTAATGTTTGATTTGAATCAGAAAATATAACCCATGTAAAAATTATTGTCAAAAATACAATAATAATAATAATAATATATAGTAGTATTATAATAGGTAGTATAATTTCAAAGGACGTGTCCTATTCTATATTGTCAACTCTTGTGTTGACGTCTGATAGCGTTAGCCGAATCTCAAAATAAGAATAATATTCTTAAAAATAATATCATGAAATAACATATTTTTAATATAATATTTATTTTTTGCAGATGTATAAATAAATTATCTGTACTTAATTACTATTTATATTCACTTTTTTTTCTTTCCAATTATTCAAATACATATATTAAATAGATACTTTTAAAAGTATCATTTACAATACTGATAATAATATACCTTCATTTTAAATCATTCTGTCTTGAAGTAAAAACAAAAAATTAAATAAGTTAAAACTGAAAATTATGAATATATCGTTGTTCGTATAAATTAAGTATATAAACTATCTTCATAAAAATATTTTATGTATTATACGAATACATACCTATACATAATACCTATACATAATGGTTTTTAATGTACTACTTTAAAGGCAGTATATTTCATTACAATTGGTGATAATAAAACGCAACTAAATTTTTAATAGGTTTCAATATATTATTAATAAAATATTATGTAGGTACCTAGTACATCATTTATTACACTATAATGTAAATACTAAGTGTATAGAAATTTAAATTAATGTAGAAGTAGGTAATTACTAAATAATAATGATACATTTCTGAAAATATTAATCTGTATCTTAACTTTCAGGACTTTAAAATTAGGTTTTATAAATACGAATATATGCTAAATTTCTAAGTAATAAAATTTAGTGATGAATAACAATGGAAAAACCTGAGTTATTCGCTAAACCAGTGTATACAACAACTATACTTATAATAGGCTAAGAATAATGATCATTAATTGCATAATAATTGGTAGTTAAACAATAATCAAGATTATTTAAATAAAACTGAATTAATGAATGTTACATACTCGATTTTACATAAATATCAAGAACCTATATAATACCACATGAGTTTATAATTTATGTAATGTGTTACATTATGGTTCAATGAAATTGTAAAATAAATTTTTGTTGTTTAGGTATGTAGGTATGTTATATTATAATGGTATTTTATTTGTGATTATATTTTACTCAACGAGCAGATAATAATCACGGGACCTGACACTTTTACCAATTAATTATAGTTTGAAATTAAATAATAGACAAGAAACTATTTTGTTCTGTTTTTCACTATTATTATTAAATTTATATAATTATTATTACAATTAATGTAAAATATTTAATGAAAATCGTTGTATAATAATATTATAATATATACTATATATGTTAACTAAACTTCAACATTTTTAAATCAGCCTAATAATCTGTTTTTTATTTTTAACTCAAAAATGCCTAATAATTTATAATATTATATCCTAGTTGTGAGAAAATCAATCAAATTTAATAAAAAAAAAATAATAATTTTTTGAAAAGTAGAATTAAAATGAAATAATATAATAAAATAGTAACGAAATGATTTTTCTATATTTTCAACTATATTACATATTTACTTCCAAACAAATTTATCTTAGGTTTTCGAAATTTATTTTAGATTTATATTTTTTTAACAGGGTTCTATAACTTTAATATAAAAATATTAAAATTCAACATTGTATTTAAAAAAAATTAAAGCTCAAATATTTACCAAATTCGATAATTTAAAATGTGGCTTTACTGCCTAATCTTAGAATTAATTCAAACACACCAAAATAATTCTAATAATATAACAAATACATCAAAAATCGCAATCATTTTTATAAATATTTATTTATTAATGTTTTAACTATTAAATTTAAATGACAAAATAAATTGACAATTTTTAAATTATTCCTTTTTTAGACTGAAAAAAGTGGTACGATCAAAATAATATGTAATGTAATTTTTTTAAATGAAGAGGATTTTTTAATGAGTTATTTTTGTTAGTTAAAATGTTTGGTAATAAAATAAATGTTCTTATAAACGTTTTTATAAAATATAAATACCGTAGACTTTACCTATACAGATTGTAAATTGTATTTATTTGGTACTTAAGACATTTTAAAGGTAATTTTTCGATTATTTTATTGCTTTTCTAACGTATGGTAAACATAAACTATGTTCCTACCTCAATAAACGCGTGGTTGAAAACTAAAGTTAAATACGAGTATTAATCCCTATACATTTTCTTCTCACTGAGGATTTTATTTTACCAAAAATGGTCTTTAAATGTTAAATACTGTTTAATCGGTAATTGGAATAAAAGTGTAATATAACTGTAAGATAATATGTTATGTACACGTGGTAGATATTTAAGTAAATATAAAAAACAGCATAGTAAAATATGTATTTAAGTACGTTCAATAATTAATTATATTAATATATACAACAATAAGTTTATGATTGCTTTAAGAATATTAGAACCTATAAGTAGAATGAATAATATAATATACACATTATAATGTTGATTGAATATTAAAAATATGTTTTACTTGTATACAAAATAAATAAATAGTAATACATCAAATATCATAGTTATAATAGTATTAAAGTACCTATTATTTTGGTTAATACCACACGAGTATTTTTTTATAATGATTATTTACTATCATCAAACATAATATAGGTACTTGGCATTTGTATTATTATTTATTAAAATTTGGATAACATATTTGATAATATTATTCTTACATTATTTTGTTTAATGATAAAAGGTCACAGTATAACGTTACCTTGATGAAAATTATTTAAACAATGGAAATTACTTCATTACTTAGCCAAAGGTACGTTTAATTATTCTCTATTAACTTATTTTGTTATAGAAGCATAATGAATGTGAAAATGCATTCAAATTGTGCTTTTAATTAATTTTTTATTTTCACTCACAAAAACTTTATTAAAACTTAATTTGCTTTTTTCCTAGAATGCGATGTGGTGAGAAAGATTGACTGAATACAATATACTTTATTATTCTATATTATGTTAAATATATTCTAAAACCTAAACATCACATATGAATGCATCAAATGTCCGCATTTATTTGGCATATTCATATTTAGATATAAATTTTGAAATAATAATTACAAAATATTGTATAATATGAATTTTTAATACAATTTACTTTTATATTATAATGCTGACAATTTTAAAGTTTTCCATTATGATTAATATTATTATTAATATATTATAATAATAATCTACTTTTAAATAAGAATACACTTTAATTAACCACATCGCCATAAAAATGTAAACAAAAAACTGAAGACCTATATTAAACAATATGGAGAAACATATTCTTTGTAGTACTTTTTTCAAATTATTTTTGTACTCAATATAATTATGAAATTATAAAAACTTATATTAAAAAAAAAAAAAAAACAGCGAAATAAGAGCCTCTTAACAGATGTAAAAATTTATAAATATAAATCCGTGTATTTACACAGAATAATAATTTAATGTCTAAAATGCAGAAAATTGAGGCTTAAAAAAATAATAATAATAATAACAGTTGGTGTGAACGTCTAAAAGACAACAAATGATTTGTTGAAAATGTAAAATATTATGAACGACAAAATGGTTTTGGTATTCTGACTGATGACTATCGAGAAATACGTTTGGGATAAAAAGAACCAACAACATTTTGCAAAACCCCAGGAGGACAGATGGTTGAACCGAAGTAGCTCACTAGACAAGGATAAATGGAATCCGCCGGAAAGGTTGCTTTCGCTTGGGTAGGGTTGCATACCAGGCATATGACATTAATAACATTGTTTGAACAAAAGAGCTAAATCCATCGAATATTGAACTGGCTAAAATCGAATTTGTTTTACAACATTTTATTTTTCAATATATTTTATTAGAAATCATTTAAATATCTAAAAAAATTACATAAAAATGCTAAAATCTTTTCAAGAATATGTATTGAATAAATATCAAATAGTATAAGTAGGTACTTGAGTAAACGTGTGATAAAATGCTCTACCGACTTTAATTCAATTATTTAAAACGTTTAATGCTTTTAAAATTACGTATTAAATTATGTATTACTTAAATATATATTATGTTATATTATTTTTACTAAACATTAATTAAAAATCAAAGAAAAAAATATTCTGAGCAGAGATAGGTTAATCAACATCATATCTCGCTAATAATATCCAAAAAAAAAATATTTTAAATAAACATTATCATACATCCAAATAACTTATCTATCTTATAAATTATTTCTATTGAACATATTATTTTTATTCACGTTTTTAAAAATATCAGTAACAAAAATAACGATACGTATCTTAAATATAACACTTGACTTATTAGTATATTAAATAAAATATAAAAAACTTACGTGTGCCATCGAACCGTGTCGCGATTGTATCCAGAAATGTATTCTGAGGCGCCAATAATCCTTTTCTGGCAGGCATTTGTTATACCCTGAAAAAAATGTTAACAAAGTATAAATTATGAAAACTGTAGACATTTTTAAATAAGAGAAAAAATAAATAATTATTTTATCAATTTAACAAACTCGACTCTCAATAGAAATTCAAGTTTAAATTTAAAAAAATTCATAAGTAACTATTGATAGTTTCTAGTTAACAAAACACAGCTCAAATATAATGTAATTTAAATAGAAGATTTTAAGATTTAAGATTCTTCTAATCACTGTATCTTATTAATGGCTACGTCGGAATGTAGGCGCTCACGTGTCCAAAAGTTTAACAATTATAAATTGTTGCCAGTTATGGGTCATATAAATATAGTATAGGATATAATAATCCCATTTTTACCTATAGTAATACTTGTTTAAGTCCAAGATAACCAGTATTCACTGATATCATATTATGTTTCTGAGTATTATAAATTACGATACAATAATTATTCAAAAAACTTATAATTTTTAATTTATAATGTCGTTAATATTGCAAGTAGTTCAATTATTTAAATCTTAATAAATAAAATAAACATTTATTTATTTATTTTCGTAGAAATAGATTCAGAGTTCTATTACAAATCAAACATAAATTTAATATAACAAATATAACAACTTAACACTAATTAATATAAAGACATAAATTATAACATTTAGTCGCTATAAAAACTTCTAAATTGAATACAATTAAATCGTTATTTTCCGAGTAACTGACATAAATAATAAATTATCTAGATAATTTAGCAAATAATTTTAACTAAAGAAATTTTTAGAGAAATAATATGAATTCCTAGTGGTTAGAATATTTATTTTAAAATTAAAGTGAATGCTTCAGAGTGGTTATGTTCCAAATCAAAGGAAAATATTCAAGATTAGATCAAACCCATTGGTATTGTTCATTTCGTTTACAGTACAAATTTTTCAGATAAAACTGATCGTAAAAAGAGTGGACATATGTATTTTATATATCCCAGGGTATGTATTGCTGTATTTTTAATCATTCTTGTACGGTTGGAAAAAACTTGATTTGTGGTTGAATGTCGTACCAAGATTTTCATAACTATACACCATTACAAAACAATACAAATTAAGTGTACATTTTAGCATAATAAAATACATATTATAATTTTATTTAATTAACCAAAGACAGGATGTATAATTTAATATAAAAATTAAGTTTTCAAAAATATTTTTATCAATATTCTGATTAATAATCAATAAAAACAATAACAAATATTTTCAAAAACAAATCATATGTATTGTTGTCGAGAACTTTTCTAATAAAGTAAACACACTTACATAAAATTCAAAGAAAATTCTTTTAATTAAATATCAACGTATTAAATTCGAATTAAAAATATTAGATACCTATCTAATATTCATAATATTACTGAATTGATTTGGTATGAAAAAAAATTTAAATAACATAATACACATACCTAATTATTATGATGAAAACGTCATATAAATAGTGAAATAACAATTTAAACGAACACTTAATCAACCGAATAATTTTTGCTCGGAAAAATCGAAAACAAAATCGCTTACAGAATTTAGTAGGTACTCGCAGAAAGATTTTAAGCTAAAGCATGCGGAACTGGCAACTGTGGTTTTTTCTGTTTTAACGATAGAAACAAGAAGCTTCGCGAACGCAAATAATAATCATTATAAGTGCAAGGCATTCATAAGTCAGTCTATTCACAAAATCTGACGGCAAAACAAATCACCAACTAATAACGACGCTCGTTCAACCTGCTAATTCGACACTATGTTCAAATTATTTTTCAAAACATGCAAATCAGATTTTTAAACATTCAAAAAGACTAAGAGAACAATAAGTAGATCAAAAACTGCAAAGACAATGTCACAAATTGTTTAAGCTTTCCAAATATTTTTTTCTCAGATTTAAATTAATTTGTATGTATTATGTACGCGTATATTCTATAAACACGTTTACGTTCAATATTATTATATGAATGTATAAAGTACAATTAAAACCTTTAGACAACTTATAAATCAAAAATAATAATTTAATTCGTTGCATTGTTTACTGATTAATGTTAGAGCAGCTATAATATAATTATATTATTAAATTGGAAAGGCCTTTTCTTGTAAAATACAACTTATATATTACTGTATTTAACTTATAAAATATAATTTTAATAATTAAAAATAGATTAGTAATTTCTTTAATAAACTATAACCAAAAACAATGTATAGGTACACTGATTTATTTAGAAAACAATAGAAAATTTTAAATTAATCGACACAGGTCTAAGAATAACCTATGCCAATAATTATTTTGTGAAACTTCTAATGATTATAGTGAAAACTATAAATAGACAATGATCGATATTAATCTTAAATAGTTAAACGTATTGATTTATTGAAGAATGGAGTATTGACTAAATTTAGATAGGTTTTTAATTATTTTTAATAATTTTAAATATAAATACTAGTTCTGAAAACTTAATTTAATAATTTTTTTTAACAAACTATTGTCTTATTAAAATCATTTATATAAATAAATGTTATACAATCACATACCTAAAGATTACCAATATTTAAATTAAAACATGTATTTTATATTTTATGAAAATCAAATCGATATCTGAAAAATAATATACTGAATACAGACAACTCAAAATCCTTTAATCCTGGAGTAGAATGTACTATTTAATAATGAATTATTTAATGACATTTTACTAAATATCACATTATCTTAACAAAATAATTCTGAATAAAAATCAATGAACACACATTGATAATGTTTATAGAACACTTAAAAAAATACATTATTCAAAACATAATAAATAGTTAAAGACTGAACATTTATTTAAATACGAATTCCACTAAACAGAATTATAATAATAAAAAAAAATCTTTATAAAATCAATACATTCACTACTTTGTTCAATATTAAATAAAATTAAAAAACTTTAGATAGCCTTAATACTATAATATTATATTAATAAAAGAAATTAGATATTCATCAGACCATTAGTTAAAACTAAACAAATGATCACTGTGTTTTCAGTTACTTTTTTTTTGATTTGTTAACAAAATCATCACAATAACGATGAAAATTAAATGAACATAATTCACAATCTTAAGTAACATTTTGAAAGATGTTCATATAAGGTTTAAATAATCAAATATATTTTTAATAAGACAATAATGGACAAAATGTATATAAAATATTTAAAAATTTAAATAAAATTAATTTATGAAAATATAAAATCCTTTTTATAATCGGTTCAAATTATACTTATCGGCTATTAAAATATAATACGAATTTAGTGAAGATACCAAACGGCAAAAAACAAGAAAAATTTAATATAATCATAAAAACGATAAGTATAATACTATAAGTACCTGGAACAATCTTTATTTAGATGGTTATTACATTCATTAGTAAGTTTACATAACAATTTAACTTAGCACCTAAGTATTATTTGTTATACATTTCGTCTTTCAAACACTTTACACACGTAGTCATAAATTGAAACCTTGACCGTGGCTATAGTACGTGTGTCGGTTTAACACTGTTGTGCTAATTGGAACAGATACAACGTAACGAATTTGCTGATTGTGCAATGGTCTTCAGGATAAAGATAAAATTGCAGTAAAATAAAGTGTATCCTTTACTAAAGAAAAGAGACACAATAACAGAGCATTTTTCTTCGTTTATTTGGCACGTGGTATGTCCCTTAGGAAAGATAGAAAGGAGACAATATCTTCGATTTCAGCCCAAATCCCGAGACATTAATCAATCGACAACCTGTTGGCCCGATAAAGTACTTTTAAAAGATATAACAAGAGGACTATATGGAAGGGAGACAAAACGCTTTGTAGACAAAATTCACAAAGTAAGTTTATATAATATGTTTCCTATATCTACTATAAAGATGTCATGTGAATTTTAAATTAAAACGTTTAGTTATTCGTTAATAAGCCAATTATAATTCCATATCGCACACAATTTTCTTAACAAAAAATACTAAGCATATATTCAAATGAAAAATTATGACGTATCCTTTTTTTTCAAATTGTATTTTGTAGAAATTAGGATATATTTAAAAATATTACAAACAAACCATTTATTCCTATAATAGTATTATAGTAACAATAATGATGATTTATTTTAAGAAAATTATATTACGACACTCGTCATTCATATGTGTAGCTTTAATTTAAATGTACATATATGTTAGGAAGAAACAAGATTAAATTATGGGTGTACGTATCATTTAATAATAAATTTCTATACAAAAATATAGTGAAAATAATTAACCATGTTTTTGAATCTCAATTAATGTTTTTAGACTCGTAATATATTTTGATCTCTAAATCAAATGAATGTTCCAATAAGTTTTAGTGTTTTACAGTAATTATTTACTATAAATACTTTTTTGGACAGTTGAAATTCTCTAAAATTTCAATAAAATCATAAGCGTTAGTCGAGTAAAATTACAAAAAATGAAATTAACGAAAATTCAAAAAATTTTAAAGAAACCAAAGCAAAATGTGGTTTTCTAAGTTTCATTCCGAATCGCTTTTGATAAATTGTTGCATTTAAATTTGTGATAATATTTCACCAGTATCCTGTGCCTATATTATCATAAAGAAGCGATATATGCCTGTACAATATACATATCATATTATACATAATATTTATACACTATTCACTGTTATTTAATTGTTTATTACTCTCATATCATCACATACCTACGTTTGGCATAACGTTAAAAAAAATCATATCTATCGGTTAGAAACACATTAAATAATAGTAAATTTAATATAATAAACCTAACATATTTGTATAAATGCATGCATGCATTAACCAACTACTAATTCTTTACAATAGTGCAGTACTCAATGCACAATGGATGTATTATAGGTAGTAGGTAGGTTGTAGGTATTTTTGTTATTATTGTTATTTATATTGTTACGGTGTTGGATTTGAATACATAATAATATTATATACTTTATCAATACAAAAGGTTTTATCTTAGCGCTCATACCCGAACCTTTTGAATCCTATGAAATAACACAAAAATTATATGATCCGTTCATCAAATAAATTATTTTTAAAGAAAAAAAAGGTTGTTTGAAAATTTATATAACCCAGGTATTTGTATTGTGTATACAGCATGTTTTTTATTGCAATTAAGTCTGAGTTCTTCTCATCTACAGAAAAAATATATATTCCAAATCAAAATATAAGAAACAATAATGTTAAATCATCCTGAAATTAATTATAAATAAAGAACATTTTTAATCATACACTAAATATTTTATTTTTATTTATCTTTTAACAAAAAGTTATAATAAGACTTAACACTTAAAATAATAATGATGGAAACCTTGAAAATAGATTTTTGGTATCTACTATTCTACTATAGGTTCATAATTTCAGTTTCAAGTGTAACTCGTCGTTAATATGTCACTGTAAATGAATGTGTTCAGTTTAAATTCAATGATAAGTCATTATATGCGAAAAACGAATCTTAACAAAAGAAACTGGGGATCAGTGTACATTTCTAAGCACAGTTATATTGTATTTATGTTATTATTATAAGTATTTTTTAAATCTGTAGATTGAAATAGTTTTCGTCAAAATATCTCATTAATTCTATAAGTCATAGTGATGAACCCGTAGTAAGATGTGCATAGGATTATTGAGTAAATAAATCTTAAAAGTATTCCAAATATTTTAAAAATATCTTGGTGTATAGATAATAATAATACATTTATCCGATGGCAAAAAGTTTCAATAATAAATTACAACTAAATAATTAAAATTTTAAAAGAAAAAATCAATATTTTTCGTTTAATATCCATTTACAAAAAAAAAAATAAATAAGCTTCAAACAGTTATAAAAAAATTTCAAATAACTAATAATATGACTGCTGTCAAAACACTCGAAACCTCGTATTAAATTTTCAAACTCTCTGATTAAACTATTTAATTAACATAAATCGAAAATTAATAAACGAAAAAAAATAAGAAAATGTCAATAGCTCAAAAAAGCCAAATTATTTTTGAAACTATATATTATTGAACACATATCATTTTTAAACCAATACATTCCTTATTCGATGTTTAACTAAAAGTGAAGTCATAATTTGCAACAATTTTAATACTATCTATCCATGATATTTAATATTTAAATTACATTTCTGAGAGAAGATTTTAATAATTTAATATAATTCAAATTTATTTTTTTTTTAATTTTATATTAGTAAGTAAATCCTGCATATAACATAGAAAAAAAAATATATTAAAAATATATGTATTATAATAGTATAATGTTCTGATACCACAATAATCTTCTTAACTCCGTATTTTATATATTTATGTTTATTTGTTGCTAAGAAACAGTATTATCCACTTAATTTGTATTCACTTAAAATTTTATAATTGATAAATAATATCGAAAAAAAAACATTATAATATAATATACTTTATATAAAAATGAAGCGTACAGATAATAGTTTTTTATTGGGGTTCTCATTTGCACTTGATCCAACCAAATCGTATGTGTATGTTTTTAATTCCAGTTTACAGAAGTATCGATGAAAAGTTTTGGTTCAATTTATTACATTCACTTTTCAGGTATGCCTGAATGTCTCTTGAGAGAAGAACTGAGTTTTAAAAGTTATTTTATCCTACCGTTATGAAATCATATGTCAAGAAAATAAAATTTTCTAAAACCTAAATAATGATACGAAATTTTTAAAGTCTAATAAAACATTACAGTATAATTTTGAAATAACAAAACTGATGTAGAAGCTTTCTTGTAATAATGACAATGGTTTCATTTTTGTATTATGAATACCAAGTTCACTGAACACTTTAAAGATTAAAACTTTACATTCGAGTTAATTGTAACACATTACTCCAAATTAGAGAATGACCCAGGAGATTACAAAATTATCTCATAATTCACAATAATATATCGTAATATACTAACAAAACAGCGAATTTTTTTTCGTATACATTTTTAAAAATGCGTTTTTTAATAAATTGGTATTAAACTATACTAAGGTCAGTTTATTTGATAACAATGAATCAGTGAAATTAGTTTTGTATGAATTTTATTTAAATATAAAATAAATTCTTAAATGTAACTAAAATTATTACATAAAGCTTATATTCTAACAGATTTTAAGTTTGTAAAATGCTATTAAAATGTATGCATATTATAATTTATCTTCAATTTTAAAAGTAGTCTCTGGAAATTATATAAAGCTTGGAGTTTGGGCAGTCAAAAATCAAAAGTTCCCAATAGTAACTATTAGCTTGATAACTGTCTTAAAATTAATACGAAAATAACTAAAACTAGTATTTTATTAATAGTTATACTATTATAAATAATAGTTTTCAACTGTAAAGAGGATTTTTTTTACTTTATTATGATAAAAAATAAATATTAAATATTTTATATCAGCATTTTTTTTAACTAAATATTATAATTGTTATCAAAAGATTTTTGACCTATTTATAGAAATTTAAAATTTACGTTTTTTTTTTTAAATGTATGTTAATAAAATAATTATTTAAATTAAGAACTTTGAAATTCAATAAATGGTACATGATAAATTTTTTATACAGCAATTAAAGTATGATAAAAATATATCACAATAATTATTTTTAATAAGCGTTTTAAGCTCAAATTTTAGCGAAATTCATATTATCCATAGTTACAAAAATGTAAATTATTTTAATCTTTCCAAAAAAAAACGATGTGTTTTATACAAACAATAAATAAAACATTATATTTTTGTAAATTCACGAATTATTTTTAAATCCAGTCAACCCTAAGGTATAAATTAATTTCATAATAAGGTACTTGACGAATAAGCATTTGATTTGGCGTCGAATTTATTCAATCATGAAAATATACCCTCACAAAAAATTATTGAACATTATTAATTGAATAATTAATTTCCGAAATTGCTTGAAACTTTAAATGCTCGTTTATAAGGGTCGAAAATATTTTTTTATGATAAATTGTCGTTCAACAGGTTTTGATTGATTGGTTTCTTTCAACGGTGTAGATTATAGGAACTTGTCTAATATATTATTTGTGTTTCCACTCTATTGAAACTTAAAATACATTGTTCTATGAAATGTATAAACCGCACACGTGCAGTAGTTCCATACCATTATAATAATATGATCACCGTCGTTTATTATCTCGTATAATTTTTCCGGCAAAACCCAGCACGGTATTTTTTTTTTTCGAAACCATATTACTAAACTGGCTTAAAAATAGATAAATAAAGTTAAAGACTTCGCATTGAGCGGGTACAGGGTTATTTTTTTATTATTTTTTTAATGTCAACCCCGCTTCGTCGCCGGTAAAATAGAACCGTCTACGGTTATGGGGCTATGGCTCGGTGGCGGTGGAAGTGGCGTGGAGATAGCGGCTACGGCGGTTACGGCGTTTATTACTATCATTTTATCATCAAACAGGTAGTATGTATTACAGTAGCAGCTATCAGTATAAACAAGGGTTTACGGGGGCTTACCTGACGAGAGAATATGGTACACGCGCGCGCACGGATAACGCGGCGACGGCGGCGGCGGCGGCGGCAGCGGTGGAAGTGGCGCCGATCGTTGGCAGTGGCGTCGGCGAGGACGAATATATATATATATATATATATATTATGTATATATGTATGCGTGTGTATATATACACAATAATATGTGATATTATTAAAACGATGGTAATGATGATGATGATGATGATGATGGTGATGGTGAAAATAATAAAAGTTATATTAAATCGTGTGGGACGCGGATTTTAAAGGGAGTGGGGGCAGCAGGTGACCGTCATAATCGCATCACTGCGGGTGCACCGACAGCCGAGTGTGCAACAGTCGTCATGGTTGCAGCGGCAGTGGCGGCAGTGGCGACGACGACGACGACGACGACGACGGCGACGACGACGACGTCACACTACGATAACGCTGCGGCGGCGGCGGCGGCGGTGGCGATGGCGGTGGCGGCGGCCAACCCCGGTCGTCGTCGCCCGAGCGGGAGAGTAATCGTCGACGGGGGTGGTAAGCGGGAACAGAACAGATTTAACGGTGATGAGCACGCGGGAAACGTCGTCGGCGGCGGCGTCGACAGCGGGCGCTGATGATGTGGTCTCGCGAGCGTGTGTAGGCGCGTCCTATGTGCGGTGCACAGCGCCGTTAACGAGATACTGCCGACGACGACGACGACCACGACTACGACGACGACGACCACGACCACGACGACGACGACGACGATGACGGCGGCGGCGGCAGCGGCTGGTGATGCTGATGCTGATGCTGATGCTGCTGCTGCTGCTGCTGCTGCTGCTGCTGGACGCGGTAGCAACAGCCAGCCTCCAACGAGCCCGTGCAACCCTAGGCAACGCCGCCGCCGCCCGCCGCTGGTGTACATTATTATTATTATTATATTATTATTGTATACCTACAGGAGTGTGTTTATTTGTTTGCTATTTTTAAATAACGGACATTTAGTATAATGCGATTGTTATTCGCGATGTCGATCCACAGACGTACACACGAAATAATTTAACTATAACCTATTTTTCTGTGTATAATATTAGCGTGATATGCGGAGAAAATAATTAAAATGAATAAAAGAATAAAAATATATGAAATAACAGGTAATATACGCATTTTTCGTTAAAAAATGTTTCCACGCCATATAGTTTTGGGAATAATTAGGAACATAAAATTATTCTTTAATTCTACAGATATTATGATTGTTTATTTTAAAGGAAATATTGGTTGATAAGGAAGGAGTAGTCGTAAATATTATTATTAAATAATTAAAAATAGAAATTGCATTTAATAAATTACTTCGATTTTTTAAAGGTTTTAAAAATAAGTAATTAAGAATATCTGCGTAGCCAAAGTGAGAAAATCTATGATGAATTTCATTTTATAACAAATAAAACGAAGAAAATTATTTTGAACATTTTCAATTTTATCACGTCGAACAATTGTAATATACATATATTTATAACCCTTTAAATAATTTACTACTTTTTTATGAATAGCAAATAAAATTAAAAATATAACATTAACATAGATATAAATATAATAATAATAAAAATAAAATTATTATGATTCAAATACATTGACAATAGATTACAAAGACAAAAATATACATTATATAATTATAAACATAATATAATTTTTTGACACGTAATCCGGTTTACAAAACAAAATATAAATCATCCACTTTGAACTCACGGTAAGTAATTAAGAATAAAGTATAATTATAAATTATAAGATGCTAAGCATGATTTAAAATCTTATCTTAAATCGTGATGCTAAGTGACGACTTTCATAACGCCATAAATAACCTCCAATAATGAGACTAATCTATACATATCATAAATGTATTTATTACACTTAAAGCTCAATATTTTACTTTTGATATTAATAGTATATAATTTATTTTTTTTAATAAAATCATATCCTTTTATGTGACTCTGAATTTGACTACCGGAAGAATTTCTTCCCAAATCCTCCCCTCTAAATATGCCACTATTCTAGAGCCTGGATATGTAATAGTAGTGCTGTCCTCACGATGAACGCATCCCAGACGATAGCGCTGAGTCAAATAGACTAATCCGCGAATACGACGCGATGATCCGATTTGTTTCCGCGTGGTTTATATAATAATAAAATAAAAAATTACAATATGTAACACAATATAACTGATATGAAATCCTACACAAAATCTCCATGCTTTTCGAATAAAATATAATGTACAATTTACTGAAATAACGTCGAAACTTTCTGGTATGTAAATTGTTGTATAAAAAAGATGTAAAAGTTTAGAACGAATTAAAAAAAATACGTGACAATTCATCAAATATAAACTACTATTTATCTCTGTACACTTCGTCTCCCATAAAAAATGCATCTGTGTTAAATTTGTTTGGCCTAATACTAACATTTAGCATAACGCGTGAAGATAAATAATATTTTTGGTTTTCTGATTTGGAGAATAAATGATATTTACCAGAGTTGCTTTCTTTAATCATTTAACAGCAGCATTTTTTAAAATTATTTTTTTAATTTTTTTTTTCTGTTGAACAGCCCAAACTTGATTTCCTTTTTATTCTAGATCAAAAACCAACAAATCATAAATTTTTAATAACGTGAGCCAATAACAACTAAAAAGTTGTGTACTGTTGTTATACTACATCAACTATTCACTAAAATACTAATTATTTCTTATAATAACTAATAATTGATAACACGAATGAAAAAAAATATCACTATGTGCGTATTTGCCAAATATTTAAAAAATAAATAACTCAATTTTTCAGTAATTTATAAAATCAGAAAAAGGCTTATAACCTACTCAGTGACGTAGTCTTTCATTTAAAAAAAAAATCAAAACAATCGAATGAATAGTTTCAAAGAACATGCGCGACAAAGATTTCAATTTTCATTTTCACATTTTTGTATAATATCTGGATTAATATTAAACGCAACAACTTCATTCTACTTCCCACTTTGTTTTTTTACTTTTACATCACAAAAATAATATATTTTGTTTTTTTTTAAATACATAAAGTATATGTTAACAAATGTTGATACAAAAATATACTCTAAAATGCATTTTAAAAACTATAACATTTAGAAGATAGATGTAAAAATGCCAATCATTTTCGAAAACCACGAGATAAAGAATAAAATAATTCTCGATAAACACCTATATTTAATGTATTATTTGTTCTAAAACACTTATAGTTATAAATAATAACTAATAAAATAGCTTGACTGTGTAAATAATTGCAATTAAATTAATGAATATTATGAATTATTATGATCACGACATTTGTATGCACCAACCTGTAGCATGCCTCTATAACATACCTGTAAGTTAGCTGGTTAGATTATGTACTACGTTCTACGTATTAATAATATTATTTTATTTATATTCATTAGGCATGTAATAATTGTTTACAGTATTTGTATACAGATATGCTAATTACCTATATATTTGATATGGAAATGTATTATCGTGTAATTAAATGACTTTTCTTATTAAACAAGAAAGAAAATATATTTTTTAAATAATTAAAAAAATTAACCGCACAGTTAAATATATTATTTTTAATATCGCCTTGTATGACATATATGTATATACCAATATAATCGTACTATACTACATTTTTTATATATAAATATAAAATGTATCAAAATGTTCATAATACGATTTATTATTTGCATCGTATACTACCCTATTAAACTGCGTAATTACATTTGTAAATGTATACTTGTATAAAATGTATAAACAAAAATAAATCTAAATAGTAGTAAGGTTTAGTCATAATATATTCCTCGTAAAGTAATAATAACAGAACTTTTATGAATCTTATAAGTATCCTCATATAGGAACGAGTAAAATTAACATTAATTAATAATTAGATTTGTAAAAGTCATACACATTTTCAAAAGCTCGGTTGAGTTAATTGATTTTCAGTTTGTTTATATAACAATATTAATAATTACTAACCCAATAAAATGTAATTAATCAAACACAATAAATAAATTGTATTTAAAGGAATAATTATCTTTACTTTTACATTTAATCATAATAATACTATATTATATAACTATAATAACAGGATCAAAAATTATTTGAAAATCTTAATTATTAAGTGTAATAAAAAAAAAATATAAAACATCCATAACTATTTTGATATTGCATATTTTATCAATCAAAACAGTGAAAAAGTACGACCCATACCTATATTAGCAGTCGAACAATTATTATTGCCAAGTTTAACGTATTCACATCAACAACTGCCGTTACTGACTTCTAACGTGATTACAATCAAATCGTTTTCACGAGGCAAACAAAAGACCAAAAGACAAAATATTAACAATTCAAAAAAATATCACTTGTTTAAAACGAATGAATTGTGTTATTGCTATTATCATGATTATTGTTCAAGCATAAGTTATAAAATATAAAATAATAACAACAATGGACTAAGAAAAAAAGTTTTAAAAAATCCTAAATAATTTTCAATTTGTAACCTTGTCCCCTATTACTTACTAAAAGCATAAAAATATAATATATTCTAACTCATAAGATACCTATTTTTCCGCATCAATATATTATATTTACTTATTTATTTGATAATACATTATATTATTTTACCTATTGGCTATTAATCAACTAATGATTCGACTATTCATCGTTGTTTTACCATTATAATACTATAATATATTGTGAGAAATAAATGAGAAAATTGTAAAATTTAACGAATGGCACACGCCAATTATCGACATAATAGCAAAGCTGGAATTACTAATATTCGTTATAAGACACGCTGCTGCACATGTACCTAATTTCTATAGTGGGTACTGGAAATATCAACGATTAAATTTTTTACACGTGTTATTTTAATAATTACAGTAAGTAGGGGCCTACTACACAATCTCGATTCCCGAACTATAAGAGTAGCGGAATAAGCCTAAGACTAATTAATTAATTTAATTAATTTAATGTAAAATTATCAACAATTAAATCTAACCTTAGAATTGGATTTTGAGTAGGTGTTGAATGGCACTGTAATGCATATGTTGAATTGTAATTCAAATAGACATCATTACATACAAAAAACGATTCTGAGTGAAAAAAGCTGTCAGTTTATATTTTTAAGAATATTAAACTATTATCTATTTATACTGATATTAGTAGTTTTTTTTTTTTTTATTATTAGTAAAACGATTGATTGAACTAATTGTTTTCAAAAATAAATCATCAAGTATGTTAAAATATAGTAATTATTATTATTATTATTATTATTATTTTATTTAATATCACTAGCTGTAATAACTTATTAATCGATACTGACATATAATAATTAACGGGTATGAATGAGTTCAAAGTATAAGTTTCATAATGCTATATTTTTATAATACTCTTATTCGCTCTATGAAGTCCGACAAACAAACAGATTTTATTTACAAAGATTTCAACGAGACTTTCAACTCTATAAGCCACTCTGTTCTTATTAAAAAATTAAATGTTTTCGGTATAAAATATCCGTTGTTATCCTGGTTTAGTTCTTAGTTAGTTGAAAGATCGTAACAAGTAAAAATCAATGGCTTTTTGTCAAATACTTTTCCTGTCTCTTCAGGTGTCCACCGGGGTGACCACTAAATAAGAACAGGGATACCATTGTTATTTGCCACATTTTTAACGGATGTATATAATTTTTTTTAATTTTTTTTACTATAAATTATTTGCTGATGATCTAAAGATTTATGCTACCATGTCAACTGATGACTCTAGCTTAATTCAAGATAATCTATATCAACTCAGTGATTGGTGTCTTTCTAACAGGTTTAAGTTAAATACAGCTAAATGTTTTAAAATGTCATTTTTTTAATATAAATAATGACCAGTATATTATGCTCAGTGAACGACTTGTTGAAATTAGTAAATGTAAACATTTTAGGGTGGTATTACAGCCAAATTTATTATTTTCTTCCCGTATCGAACGGCGTAAATGCTCGAAAAGCACTTAAGAGTCTTGGTTTTTTAATTCTTAATATGAATGAATTTAAAAACGAGCTGTGTTTTAAAATATTATAAAATACACTATTTAGGCTAATATTAAAGTTCTGTTGCGTTTTTTGGAATCCCTTGAACACGTTCAAAGAAGGTTTATACTTTAATAGCGTACAGTAGAAAATTACACGTTAAATTACATTCATCAGCAACCATCTCTTTATCGACAATCCAAGCCAGTCTTAAATTAGATTCTCTTGATTCTAGATACAAATCTATCGATATTTGTTTTATGCGCAAGTTAAATAAAGGCGTTCTATTTTGTCCGGGTTTTCTATTTACATTCTTTAAATTTTAATGTTCCTCAATATAATTCGCAATACTGTCCTTCGTTCTCAATCCAAAATCATCGTACCTCTTATGAATATAATAATCCTTTAGATCATATTACCAGTGAATATAATAAATTAAAAAACTTTGATTTGTTCCATACATGAGATTTGCATTTGATAAGCCAAGTTTCCTTAAAATGTTGATTAAACCTGCTCAATTTTATGTTATAATATAATTCAATTGTTGTTATTAATTTATTGTTAATATTATTTACTTATTTATTGTATGATACTATGTTTTACCATTTTATGTATAGTTAAGTTTGATTACTGTACATTTACATATAATTTACTTGAGAATTACAAACGTTTATAATAATAATAAATAATAAAATAGCTTAAAATTTTAAATAAATATTTGAAAAAGTACTTTGTATAGAATTCATAATAATATACGTAGCGTTTAAAATTCACAAGTTCCTACAAATAATAGTAACTAAATTACAATCAAATAACTAAATATGTATTTACAGTTAGGCATTTAAACATTTGTCTCCTAAAAATTTGAACTTGAAATGTCAAAAACAAAAATCGTATTTATGTATTTTAAGGTTTTTTTAAAAGTAGATTATGAACTTTTTAATGCATCATTAATTAACTCTAACAATTAAGATTTCATATATGAAATATTTGCAATTCAGATTTTAACCAATTTTGTTAATATTTGAACCCAAATGCTCCAATTTCCAAATCCCAATTTTAATCCAAAATACCTAATCATATTTCAATCAGAAATTAATAAGTACCTCGACTTTAGTCAAATTTAATTAAATTAATAATAATAAGAACTAACGAAAAAATTATTTAATTTTTTTATATTTTATTAATATTTGTTGATAAGATAAATAACCAAATAACTCAGTTATTCTGATTATGGTTAACAATGCATCATGATTATCATTTCATTTGCAACATGTTGCCTATTAAGTAAATATATAATCAAATAATATGTATATATAGTATACATAAAACACACATTTCTAATTCTTATATAGCTGAATAAATATTTAAATATTTATTATATTTATCTACTGATTAATAGACTGCATTTATAAAAAATAATGATAAATATCTATTCTTCGATAAGTTTTAGAATAACTGTTGAACAATAATAAATATTTATCATAGATTTACGAAATCCGTCAATATATATTCAATATATTCATTTGTGCATTTTCAAAGATAAGGTTTTAATCAATAAACCACAATTAAAATGTAAAATTCATACGCCCAGTTTTATAACTCTATATTAATAGATGACATTTAAAATTTCATATTTCATCAAAATACGTATCTCTCCTATTACAATAGGCCATTTTCGCTAGACATTTATTAAAATTTATTTTCATATAAAATAAAGTACTGGAGAAGCATACTCGGAACACTCGGAATAACAGCTAAACAAATAAAAAGTTACAACATAATAGATTGGGTTCGTCTAAAAGTTTAAAAAAAACTGCTTGATACAATGGATTGAATCATTTGGGTGGTGTATAGGTATATATATAAAGCTATAAAACTTCAGATTTTGTTTAAAAAGTTTCTTTTGATTTGACCAAAAGTTTACAGTCCTAATTCTTAAATACAATTATTTTTTTTTTTTTTGGTATAGCTGAATTTTTTGATTTAACCATTAATGAAAGCGTTAATACATAGATATTCTCTAGCTCTAAAAATATACTGCACAAGTCGCTTTAATTTTCTCTAATTTCTCTAATTTGAAGGTTTAATAACTGAATAACATAAATTTTAAAAATTGAATTATTTTAATCAAACTAAATTAAATAGGTATAAATTATAGTTACCATAAACGAAAATATGTTTAATACTTTCATATAATACCACCAATTTATTATAAACATGATGTAGTGTTATATAAGTATATTGATTATAAAATGTTATCTCAATATTATATAATTGTTAATGTAAACGAGAGAATGAGTCGAATGCTTGCGAATAAATACATTTTATACACCACACTAGACTTTTAATATAATTAATTTCTCGACTTCCTATGAATTCTCGTAACTTGCCATTGATTATTCATGCTTTGTGTACCAGCTTGTCGGCTTCCTACCATGAGTTACATCTGATTCATGTGTTTCCAAAATCCAAATACATGCTGTTTAAATCTCCCATAATGTTGTTAAATTTAATTTTAAAATTTTTAATTTTTAACATAATATTATGTTAAAAAATTATTAAAATCATTTTATATTACGTTTTAGTTAGCTTAAAAAATTTACTCGCATATTGATATACTATTTTAAAGAGTAAGGACTAGGGAGTAATGCTAACTTAATTCAGTAGGTCCATTGCAATTATTTTAAATTAGTAAATATTTACTAGGTCGTCACAATTATTATTATATAATATATATATATATGACACAAAACATTGATTTATTAAGTAATATAATAATTTTCTAATGATATGATGGTATTTTTTTAATAATATTCTTAACATTATAATATATATTTATAATAATATTATTTTGTATAACTGTTTTATACAATCATGCAAAAAAATAGTAACCTTCGATCAATCAACATATCACGTAAACACTAGTTGTCTGAATCTATATTACGTTTAATTATCTGACCATTGAGTGTACTGATTTTATCATCATTGTGAACGCCATAAATCATATTATTAATATAATAGACTGTCTATTAAAAACAATAAACATAACTATTCATATTTTATAATATTAAGAACATCTTATAAGCGTTACTTAATTAAGTTATATTATACTTTTAATTGGTTTTCGAATAAATCGATTTAACGATGCTTTCAAATTTTAAACGATAATATTATGAGAACTAATATAATAGTAGACTCATTTTATGTGACCTAAACAAAACCAGTCCTCACTCTAGTTTTATGGTTCTATTTTTACATTTTTACTATGAGTTTGATATTTTAAAACTCTAAAGTAATAGAAAATATTTTTCAATAATAAAATATGTAAAGTTTAGAATTGAAGGTTGAGAATTTTCAATGGAAAAGCAGATAAGGCTTGAACTTTTCAGGATTGGATTTACATTGAGAGCCAACGAGTAACTATTATGGATTTGTGCGATGGATTTCAAACTAGGATTTTATAAAGAAAAAAAACATAAATTATATAAAAAAAAAAACAGGATAATGTTATTCTTCAATAATATTATGTTTTTTTTTTCTTAAAAGGTTTTTGAAAGTTCCATTTTAATATTTAAATATAAAATATATATTCTGGAATATATTATTAATATGTTAAAAAATATTTTTGAATTCTAAAACCATGAAATGAAAACTTCTTTTAGAATTGTTAACTTACAAGATTTCCTATAAGAATGCATAATATCTTTCAATATAAATTAATAGTAAATAAAGAACAGCTATAATTATTGTAATTAGAATTATTTCTATAAAGTTTAGAATAATATCTGTGTATGATAATTTTTATCATCATTTTAAACAATTTATACTTTCACGAATTCATAACATTCACATTAACTATTATATGAATTTTTTCAATCGTGTTAAAAATATTCAACGAATAAATAAGCAGTATAGACACATTAAAAATTATAATGCATGATACTATGTATTGAATAATATTATACTATTATTATTTATTAATCGTATTTTCAATAAGTTAATACAATATAATACGTAAATATACAATATGTATTATATTTCTAAACTATTATAGTCACAATAGTCAGAACTATAGATGTTTTATTATGGTATTTTTAACTAACTGTTAAAACTTTAAATACTTAAAACGTCTTTCTTGCAGATGTTTATATCGTGCGCTACACTACGTAAAAAATAACTGCAAAAATTGTAATGGAAAAAAAAACACTAATCCGTAACACACACTCTCGCATATACATACAATCAATATGATTTACTTATTGGTCAACAACAACAATATTCATCGACACAACAGTTTAATACCTACTAATGATTGCGGTTAACCGATGATAAAAACGTTAATTATTAGCGCGTTGTTTAACTGCATCAGATACCTACGTATATATAATATATAGTTTAATAACACATAGACATGTGCAAATTATTATTATAAAGTAAATCTAATCGCATTCACACGATTCAAACATATCGATTAAACCTCCTACCCATCGTTATTTTACAATGTACAATTTTTTTAATCTTACACAAATGTCCATTGAATCATTTATTAAATTTCGACAAAGGAAACAACGATATTTAAATAATGTTATACACATATTATTGCATTTTTTTTTCACTTTAATAATCTTGGAATGCCCTGCAAATCATTACAATAATATTACACTGGTCTCAATCACTTCATTTCTCGAATTTATTATACGGCCTATATATCACAGAATATAAGTTGTGGTATAATACAGTATTACAGTGTTATTGTATGTATATATACTACAGTAAGTTACAATAACTTACATTATAGTATATACCTATAATATATCTACATTATATTATTATAATATTATTCTGCAGATACGCTTGATTTGTTTCCTTATAATATAGTCTTCTGCACTTCTGCTGCATAAATATACACCATTCAGATTGCTCCCCGTGAATGCTAAGCTGATTTTTATTTTATTATCAATCGGCATCAGTGCTATATTAACCAATTCCCCAGTCAAAACTTATCTGAGAATATAATAAAAACATTATTTATTAATGTATCAAACTATGTTTGTTTCGTCGATACGTATGCATACATATATTATTAATTATTCGTATAAATTTAATGCGTTTAATGTTTGTGGGAACGAAAACACAAGTTGTATTTATTCACCCGGCGATAACAAAATCATCTTAAAATCTCCTTATTTCAATTTATATTTAATTTCCCATATTTCAAATTATAATAGTACAATTTACTTCACTGTAACTTTTGAGAAAATATTTAACTTTATCATAGTTTTGTATGTATTTAAACATCGAATCTTTAAAAAATATCACATGGAAGCTATACAACTTACAATAAAAGTACTATAAATGTATAACAAACACCCAAAATTAAATTACCTCTAACTATATTTGAAACAACCTGTTGTTATCCTGTTTACCTACTTTGCTATTGGTATTTGTATTAGCGTTTTAATATTTAATTATTGTTTTGAACAATTTTAAACCCATTACTTAAAATAAATGATGTTTTCAGTTTTTAATTCTTAAAAATTTAGATTGGCCAATCAAATAATTTGAAAAAAAAATTTTAAAATCTATTTTTAATGTCCATCTTATTTGAATTATTATACTTTGCTTAATGTTTATAATATTAAGAATAAATAATATCTTACTTTAATTTATGTATGAATTATAAAAAATATATACACTTTTTAATATACATCATATTAAAGCATTACCTACTTTATTTATATTAATCTACGATCGATTTTAAACATTTTTTATAATTTCTATCTTATTCTCATTACGATACTCTGATGCATTTATGATACAAAATTAATAGTATCCGAGTTTAAAGTATTAATATCCGTTATCCTCCAGATGAATAAAATCCATTAGTATTAAAAATTATAAATAATAAAGTTTTAATTATAATTTAATAAATAACGTTTACACTTGCTTTTAACTGAAACACATGTTTATCCAATTAAATTAAAATTGTATATATACAAGGTAATCCATATAACTTCAAAACTGATTTTTGTGTTTTTATTACCTTATATAGTTTGAAGTATTTAAAATATTCGTTTTTCCTATTTCTTTAATATTTGATTATTTACTATATTATATGATATAATATTATATCATTTTATATTTCATAGCAATACGAATTGAGTTTCAAACCCCAAAAGCTTACTATAATTGAATCACGGTGAGGTTTTAAATAATAAGTATAAAAATCGACTTTCTAATGTCTATAATATATAACATATAAATTACCATATTTTATTATAAATATATTAAAACATGTTCTAGATCCTAAAGGGATGATTGTATTAGTTTTACAATATTATATCTATGTGTTTTTATTATTTTTATGTTGTGTCTGTCATTGGCGTCTAGAGTAATAAAAATGCTACAATCTTCAACTATTTTAAGAAATTACCTTAATATTCTCATAATACTTACTTTTCAAAATAACCGAGAACAACTATAATATATATTTATACAAAACCAGTTTCAAGCAAATTTTATAAAATTATTTTAATACGAAAAAATTTTTAAAAACTTCGAAATTAATGACATATTATTTGTAATCGTTCAAAATCGAAATTTAAAAAAAGATTTTCTCAGACATTTGGTTTATTTAAATTTAAAAATACATTTAAACATAAGGCGTTCATGAGCCTCCAAGTTCTAATTTTGACGAAATAGAATAATTAAACGAAAAATAACAATTTTAGGTAGATATTTTATATTTTATTGTAACTAAAAAAATATTCATCGTAAGAACTTTACCTAACTTTAAAAAAAATTATCTGATCACACTTTATATGCCAAACAAAGAATGTTTGAATACGTGTATCATTGCTAGTAGGCACAGAGTTTTGTTGGTGTATTATTTTAAAAGAAAAACACTCAGAATAAAATAAATAAATGCCGCTTTATATAACACTTATTTAAAAAACAAAAACTTCTACTCCTAAAATTTTGAAAAATATATCAGTACGTTTATATTATATATATATACACTATCAATAAATTTCATCAAGTCATAAATGAATTCAACACCCTTGGTAAATCTATATAAAGTAATAATTTACCATTATGGCATTATCAATTACAAAAAAAAACCATAATTTACTATCTTATAAAAATAAAAATATATAACTCAATATAGTGTAAATATTAATGTTAAGATAATTATACTATTATAACTATTACTATAATCAACAAAAAAAGGATGCTATTAACCCCGTAGTCATAAATATTTGGAAGTAAAGACACTAAAGACAGTATAGTTTTACTGCAGTCACACTAATTTGGGTATACAATTTTAAATGTCGGAACTACACGAAATTATAATTCACTACCAGGACTCTATTCAAATTTACTGAATAAAGATATTATAAGTTTGAATGACTAAATATTTGAAAGGACACTTCTATTAGCACCCAATTATCATTTTATTAATGACTTCAAATTTAAACGTGTATTTACAAAAGTATTTGATTTCATAATTTTGCAATAGAAAAAAAACTTTACTCGTCTATGAAGAAAAATAGTGAGAAATTAAATATTTTTAGATTCTGAGCAAAGCGATGAATTTATTGATTTTACAATGACGTGTGTTTTTTGTGTGTGTGTCTGAAGACACTTTCTAGTAGAAAAAATGCTACGTTCATCAACATCGATAAAAGTTTCTGGTAGCAAATTATATCTAGTTTGTACTTTGTTAAATGGTAGGTCAAAAGTAAATATTTCTTAAGAGGCATTCTAACTCTAACCTACTCTCAAAATAGTCTAAGAAAAGAAATTCGAACACATTTTGTTAAAACGTTGATATCTCTATTAAAATAATTATGTGATAATAATGATTACCAAACAATAATTGTTTCTCTGCTTCTCTGCTCAGAATCTTTTTTTATAATTTAAGTCGAATTTAACATTGTCATTTGAGTGACCTACTCAATAACGAGGTACACTTATCACCTACTACGTACAGCAAAGCTATTATCTATACTTGACTTCATTTTTATAAAAAATACAAAAATGACTTAAAAAATAGCTAAATTAGTAACCACCATTCAAATGTGTCATCCTTTATACATATTATACTATACTTTTTAATGATCTAATCTACGACGAATTGATGCGGAAATAGAAATAAAAATGTACTGACATTATATTGTACTCTGAGGCGACCGGTTTGTGACATATTGCATACTAATTTATCTAGTGGCAGAATAGTCGGTGAGTCGCACGGGTTTAGCGGCACAATGTTTCACATAAATACTCGGAACCGAAATATTTCAACTCGCGTTGCCGTAGATAATCACGTCGATAATTACGTGTCATTTCACCTTGCACGGCGAAACGCCAATACATCAAAAAATGAAATCTACTAACACATTAATGTACCTATTATACATTATGACATATTTTATTATATACCGTCATATACTCGGATTTGATTTTTTTTTTTTTTTTACTTTTTGAAACCTTGCTTACATATCAGTATTACAAATTTCTGATAAGCGATTTACCTAATATATTATTAATTTTCAATCGTAAAAAATAAAATCAAAATCGTCGTTTAAATATATGCACGTAGGTATATTATAATAATATGGATTTACCGGCTACGGTTGAATTTAATTTTACTTAATTTCCAAATAATTGAGTACCTATTTAATCTGTAAATTATATTATCAAAATATAATACATTACTCATATTGGTGACCTAAAGTCCTGTATTTCTTTTAGGTTCTAACTTGTAGTAGTAATACGTCTTGTAACGCATAATATTTTATCGTCTAAGACAATGACGTTTACCGATATGGTTATTAAATGTGTTTAGAACATAAACCCTAATCTATACTTATAGTTAACAGGTATCTAGGTATATTATAAGTTAGCACTACAATAGCCAGGATCCAGTATTTTGTATGTTGGAGGGGGCCTGTACAAAACTTTATTAGTTATTACCTATTATAGATGTTCGGATGTTTATCTGTGATTTATCATCGAAGATGAATCATTATATGAACTTTGCTCCTTTTATACGATACCTTTATTAAATCAATATCTGGTATTATAATTAAAATAAATATATTTATTTTTTGTTTAACTATAATAATCTGTTTTTATAGAAAAAATTCTTGATAAATTAAAACCTATACTTATGTTGCGAAATGCGTTTACCTATTAAACAATCACTAATGAATAAACCCTTGCTTAAATAAACAAAAAAATATATATTTTATTTTTTACGCACTCTGGATTTTTCAATGCAAATTCATATAAATCATTTTTACAAACAATACATCAGCCACAGATACGAGTACGTACAAGGTGATTCATTTAAGTGTCTACACTAATTATTTCGAAAAAAATTTAATCATAAAATTATTAAAACTTTTCGAGACAATGAACTTAATATACGCGTAAATAGTATATTTTACAATACATTAAAGAAATAGATATTATTAAATAAATATTATATATATAGCAATTTTATAAACTAATATATAAATTATAAACAATCTGTAAGAAAACATCTGATATTTCATCTACTGTTAATACGTAAAACGAGAAAAAGTATATATACCTACAAAAAACATACTTATACTAATAACAACCTACCAATATATTATTATTATGAATTCTAAAAAAATATCGACGAATGCTTAAAATACAAGCTAGGCAGGTATTTTTGTTATAACTTATAACTAAAATACTGATTGTACGTATAATTATTTGTTCATTGTTCTTGTTTTATGTGTCTTAAAGGTTAAACACAAAAAGTTAAAAATAAATAATACCTGTAATATTCTACTATTTTAGACTTAAACATGATATATATTTTACTGTCTCTCTCTCTTTTTTTTTTTATCAAAAATGTAATTACAATCTATACAATATCTGTACAATAAGTTGTTTTGATTAGTAATATTTACATAGCGAGATTGATAGATGTGGGAGGACATTCAGTAGTGCCACCCGGCAGAACGGTCTCTATGTATATTGTAAATTATAAGTTATAACTTAATAACGTCAAAATAAATAGGTAATATCATTAAACTATTAATTAAACTAATATGACTAATAATTGATATTATAATGAATGTTGTTTTGATAATTGGTAAAATGTTATATAGCTATTTATTCAGAGTTAATTCGAACTTAAACATATTTGCTGTGTTTTTCAATTTATTTATAAGTCAAGAGTAATTTAACTCAAATGATCACATTTTATTTGTTTTTTAATAAATTTTAAAAAAAATGAAAGCTTCAACCATTTATTTGATGTTATATATATATATATATATATATACTCCGGCTTTTGCGTTTTTTTTTATCAACACTAATTAATGCGAAGGAATAATTTTTTATGTATATATGTTGTATATAAAAAACAAGGATAGTCCGACCGCCCATGATAGGCCATCCTAATATAAAAAAAATATGTAAAAGAAGGAATTTTTTTAATAAACATTATAAATCCTTTTTTACGCTGCAGAGAAATTTTAATTTTGCCCCTTCATATAAACTAGGTAACTACCTACGTGTTGCATGCAATGCTGCACACGTGATGCCGTGATGGTAAAAATATGCGACCACCTACGTTTATTTTATTATTATAATAAACTACCTTAGATTAATGTAATTACTTAATAAGCTTATTAAAATAAATAAATTTTCAATAAAATCAAAAATAACTGTAATATTATAACTATTAACTGTAGAATTAATATTAGAATATTAGATTATATAAATAATAAGATAAAAAATGTATTTCGGAGATTGACGTGGGTATTTTTGTAATTTACGAATAAGATAAACAATGGCGTGTGACAACACGATGATTGGTAGCTGACTTGTAAATAATGTATACACAAAAGCAATTTCAAAGGATGTTCAGCATATATTTTGCTAATAAAGAAACTATACAGCTGTAATTTTGTACCTCGTAAACTTGGAACCACGTAGTTTGTTTTTGTGATATGGATGGTATAGACGGTATAGTGTATACCTACATCAACAACAACAACAATGCGAACCCAACGCGATTTTCACTCGAGCCAAGAAACACCGATATATCTGCATAACTCCAGAGCATAGTCATTTGGGGTAGTTACCGCAACCCGCAGGTTGGCATATCTACTGGCTGCGCATTACCTATATTATTTGACGTACTATTTTTTATGTATTATCAATGCTTGCGCTGATACAACCAAAGCCGCTAATATTAGTTCATAATATTATAAAGTGTGGACATTAATGAAATATATACGTATGTATTATTATTAATAATTACATATTTTATAGCAAGGCAATATATATTGTGTGTGTGTGTGTGTAGATAAATGACGAGCCATTATACGGAAATTGATGATTTTGAATTCGTAGCGCAGTGTTAACTGCAGCTAACGTCTGCAAGTACTTACTACAATTCGCAAATACTTTTTTTAATACTATACTGTATAGGTATTGATATTATGAATTTCGAGTAGATTTCATTAAGTAATTTATGAATGTGTTAAATTTTAATACAAAGCTATATATATATATCGTTGTATGCAAAAATGCTTATATTTTTTAGTGTGTCTTATAATATATTTATATAAGTTCGTGCAGGTGCAAATTCCCTTTTTTTAACAAATAATTAAAGAAAAAATAACCTTGTTCAAACAATTTTATACACACTATCAACTCCCATTCCAAAATACGTCTCTAATCCCAACTTATAATAATACGTATAAATAGTGATTTCCTAAGTACGACCTAGGTATATACATAAATTATGCATTAAATTTCAAAAATGATTAACATAGAACTTACTTTAGGTTTAAATACTATTTCGGAGAAAAAAAATCACACGACTATTTTATCATCAACGTTTTACTTGGATTTAATAAATTCATACTTAATATACATTAAGTAAATACATTTAAAATGAAAAATTTTAAAAACAGTCGTAGAGACGTCTGATAATGGTACGAGAAGTACCACTATTACAATAAATGTAGCTATGAATATTACCCACTTCTCTATACAATAATGTAATATACTGCTGACTGGAATTATGTGAATACATAATATAAAACAATATAGCCTGTAGACTGTGGTTAGCCTCCAGCTACGCAACTGGTGATTAGTTTTAAGTAAAATTTAATTTTTAAAGTCAAGTGGAAAGTTCATGTACTAGATATCACGTTTCATAACTTATAACGATCTTTATGATGATAAAAAGGATATACAATAATAATATTGTATATATATAATGTCTGAAGATATCCAACCAAATGCATGTAATCCTCTATATTCGTTTTGTTAAAGGAATTATGGGAATTTTCCGTTATCTTTATGTGAAAAATAGTGTGTTCTCCTGCTATACATATAGATACAGCAGTAATTTTAGTTTATTTTCGATATATATTGATAACATTTTTCAATTCTTTAGTCAGTAACCAAAAATATTTAATACAAGGTTCCTCGAAAGTTTTCTTGCAGCAGCGAAACAAATGAAAATATAATATATTACTTGAGACTCATCATAATACACAAATAAACAATTACAACCACAAAATGTATGTTGGACGTTAACTATCATTAGATACTAGAAAAACAATTAAAAACGTGTTTTTGTAATTACTGATGTATAATAAGCCAGGTGTATTAGAAGGGTTTCAATACAACCACGTGCATTTCGGCCACAGCACCAATGCAATAGGGAAAATTCTAAATTTCAGAGAACTAATTTGCTATTCGCTTCAAAACTTCTTTTATTGAAAACTTTTTATGTATTCTTATTTTAGTTTTAAAATAATTGAATTGATACTTCGATAACAATTCCTTGAACAATCCAATGACCATAACGAAAACGAATGATATGAATCTCCAGTTCCCAAGAATCTAGAGAACAAAATTTATACAATGATAAAAATTATATAATTTTTTTTTTTAATATTTACCTATTTTAAAACATTAAAAATTGTTTGAAAAATATCATAAAAAATTATTATAAATTAAATAAAATCTAATGTCAATTACTTTTAAATTTCAATAAAATAAGTCATCATGAATTTTTATAATAACTTGTAAAGCCTTTTAATTCAAAACCTGCACCAACATATCAATATTGCAATAACTAGGATTATAATTTTAATTCTCCAAAAACTTTTATAAATCCAATTTCAAGAAATTCATCAAAAAAAAAATCTTAAGTCTTGTTAATGAACAACTTTTAAAGTCTTAACGAATCGAGGTTAATTTTGTCTTAAAATTAGTTTCTCGAGTGAAATAATATTGTCAATACAATTTTTTTTAATACCGAAATTAATGAAAAATGAAACAATATTTGAAATGTGTACAACCAAATTTTAAACTAAAAAAAAAAAACTAAAAAAATTTAAATTTAAATACGCTCTGTCAGGATTTTAAACGTTGCCCATAATCTCACCCGAAAATTTTGTAATGGCAATATTACGGCATTTAAAATGATAGTAACACGTAGTCCACTTTATTTGGTCGGTATATCGAGACTAAATCGTGTGTTTTGCTCAGAAAATATCATCTTTTCCTTTTAGATAACTGGCGTATTTAACCTGTTCGGCGCCTACACGCTAGAGGTTCGGACCCAAACGAATGCCCTCGCTGTAGACAGCGGAGACGCTGCGGCCGCGGTTACAAGGGCGTCTCTTGTGTTTACCTGAAGTAAATGCGTAAACTCTCCCGGGTCAACATTATGTTTACCCGTAGGAAATATGTAAACTCTCTTGAGTTGTTTTAAATGTTATTGCTGCACTTAGATCATATACGAGTTTGGATGGAGCCACAGCGTATTATCTTGTTGCCGATATTAGCGACGAGTCTCCGAATTAGGTGAACGATGTACCTATTATTTTATGAGTTTTTATTTTTTATTGTATTTTAACTATAATATTATAGCTCATAGCAACTAAATGCATTAATTTATATTATGATTATTATTATTATTATTATTATATGATTGACTATTTTCAAATAAAACTTAAATGTATACTAGATTTTTTTACGATTATTATTAAATTATAGTATTACTGGAGACCCGAGAGAGTTTAACATCGAGAGAGTTTACAATCGCCTGTTTTGTCACGACGCAGTATTTCTGCCTCTTCCGCTATGTGCGTTTCTCCGCTAGACACGTCATACATATAACCGTGCATTTTGAAACTGAAGTTTGTGTGAAACAATAATTGTAATCGTTTGTCTCACTCCACGGCTTCTCGATACTTCGATAGGATCAGTTACGGCCTTATATAGTTGCACCCCGCATATATAGATCTCGCGCCTCTAACTAGGATGTAATGGATTGATTTCTAAGCGTAAAAGAAAATTGTGAGCTATTTTACATGCTGAGCAATGCAATCGCTAATCGGTCAATAGTCGAATACAACTATTTTATCATGCCTATCGATAAAAAATTATAATTAGGTTTTATAAAAAAAACAATTTACACATCACAGGTTTCGGCATTAAATAATGATAGAAATATACAAAGTTAATTCATTTTGATGTACTGTCAAATCTGAAAGTCTAAGTAACTCATAAGCTTTCGTCATGTCAAGTTCGATTGCAGGTATAATTCCGTACCTGTAGGTATAATAATATTTTAATATCCCTTAGTTGCTCTAAAAGGTAATTAGGCGATAGTAAACTCGGGTGCGTATTTGTCCCAACTTGGTCATTTATATTGTTTCTAAAAAAATGTTTATTTCATAATATATTATGTATTTAGAGAGTACTAAATTAGTAAAATTATAATGTATTAAAACATAGTTTTTCGTGTACTGATCAATAGTACTATTTTCGAGATCAACCATTGTTAGTTCTACTCTTTTGATTTCAATATCATCCTGTTCTTGATTTAATGTAATAACTTTGATATTTTCTCGTCAATAAGTTTAAATTGATTATCATTATTCCCTGAGAAACGATTAATAATTGTATTAAATGTATTCATAAATTCTACGTTACAGGGTCCAAAATAGGGTGCTGTTTCGCCTATATACTATCGATAACGCTTCGTTTTTTCTTTGATTTAAAACCTATAGATGTATAAACTAAATCTTTTTTGTTTTTATATCATTGAATAATTTTAATGAGAAAGGTAAAAAGTTTTCACAATGTTTGTCGATGTTATTTTTAATTTTTTATAGAGGTACACATTACTTGTGTATTGCTTATAGATTGGTTTAACTTCCCCCATTGTTGTTCATAATTTGTAATATTAACGTATGCAGTTAATTCCCACGTATTAATTATTATTTAAATAGGTTACAACATTTACATTGTTGTGTAGTAGAAATGGGACATGTTTATTTTGGTGAACTGATTCAGGAATTCAATTAAATGAACTGATTTAGACTGTTCAGTGAATAATTTTATCATAAGAATCATAATGCAACATGTTCATTTGTTTGTGAGCGACAAGTTCATTTAATTCAATCATTAATCTATTCTACGATAAGTTATTTCTTATTATCATAATTATACATATATACATTATCACAGTTATACATAATTAAATTAAATTACCTACTTAATTCTAGTTCAATATTATATTAATAATTAATATCAGAGCCGTACAAAAGGGAGAAGGACAATTAGAGAAATTTCCCCAAGACGACTAAAGTAGCAATACTTTAAAGAGTTGCAAAAAAAGGCGATAAAGCCCCCCCCCATGTCTACCTATGATTAAGGGCGCCCATAGGCGTGCGCACGGAGCGAGCCGCTCGACCAAAATCTTTTTAAGGGCATAGTAAAATTTCAAATTTGTGTATATTATATTAACTCTATCATTATATTCGTGGAGATCATGAATATTGCTTTTGTCGTAATAGTGAAATAAAATTGAAATTATTTGTGTACCACTACATAATTTTTATTGATTTATTTATCTGACTAAAACATTGTGCACAAAATATCAAAATATGTACAGTAAAATCTCGATAAGACGGAATCGCTTGGGACCGCGCAATTTGTCCATGTTAACAGGATTTCCGTTTTAACGGGGTTCAAAAAAATGAAATTTGAAAAAAGCACCAAAAAAATTTTCCGTATAACCAGGGTTTCCATTTTACCGAAGTTCCGTCTTATCGAGGTTTTACTGTACCTAGTATGACTATAGAAGTACTAAAGAGTCTATACTCTATACCTAGTATAGACAATGGCCTATCGCCTATAGGAAATAGGAAAATTAACTTATCAATTATTACATAATTATATACACATTTATATATTATCTACTAAGTTTATATGTATAGTTACATATAAAAATATGCATTAGGTAGGTATGTATTAGTATAATATGTATTTTATTTATAACTTCAAAAATATACAAGTACCTTTCTATGTCTAGTACTAACATTATTGTTATGTGCACATACAACTTGATTCTATTTGTATAGTTATATACATTTTATACAGTTTTAAATTTACAATTAGAATATATTATGTAGTATGTTGGTGTGTTAAAAAAAATTAGGAGCACTGTCTAAGTATTGGGACACTAATTTTTCCAGGCTCGACCGGAAATTAAAGTCTGGGCACGCCTATGGGAGCGCCAAATATGATTGCTCTAGGGCACCACTGATAGTTAGCACGGCACTGATAACTGATAAGTCGTAAGTTGGTAATCAAGGTTTGAATACAAAATAATTATTTATAGGAATGTAAATATTTATAAACCAAGAAGTCACCATTTCTATGTTTTTGTTTTTATAATTTGAATTTAAATAGCCATAGTACTCATAGTGTAATAATTACAAATAGAAAACATAAAAATTTAATTTTCGGACAAAAATCCATAAACAAATATCGGAATTTGAACAGTTAAACAATCATGAACGAGTAGATAAATTTTATGTATGGAGTAGTTTGCGAGGAAAATAGGAAATCTAAAAAAAATATTGAACGTGCGCTAGGGTTGCCTATATAAAACCCCTTCAAAGCTGTATGACAATGTAATAAAATACATAATGCATTCACTATTTGAGGTCTACAGTATGATAAAATCTTATTATATAAAACGTATATATTGACATGCGCAATATATAAAATAAAATGTATCATAGAAGAATCAACCAATATTTTATATTTAAAAAACCAATAAACTATGTATATCTTGCCTATATAAACCCCTTCTGTTTATGATAGAAAATATCAGATAGTCTGACTGTTTATGAATTAAACCAATTAAACCAATAACATTATTGAAATATTACCAAATAGTGTTGGTGATTAAAATAATAACAATAATATGTATTGTTACATACTACTGTATAACAGTATGGCTGTTGTATAGTTATTGTAGTTTTAAACTTGACGTTGACAAGCACATCTTAAACGACTTATGTCTTATACCATTGGATTTTAAAACTATAGTTTCGAGCAACCACACTAGGGCGTATATAATTAAACGTTTTCGTAAATTATATTAATCGAGATTCTAGGTATTAACATTTTATATTATTATATATTATATTGTAACAATTTTTAGAGTATAATTATTATAGATAGGTATGTAAATTATGTAAGTATGCTGATATTTGATGTAAACCCATCATTAGAGCTATATTATTTTTATAATATATACCTATAGGCACTTATATTATATACGACTTTAATAATTCAAAAACAACTCGCTAATAAATAATGTCGATTTCGATCTCACGTATTTTATATTATTATGTTAAAAATATTATTCCGTAAAACAGTAACAATAATACAATATCCACAGGTTATTATTATTTGACGCTGACGCATCGCAAAATTATCATGAGATTTTTCTGTTCTTTTGGAGCAATGGATATTCTTTATTAGTTAATCTTCATTAGCTAGGCCGAGGATGACGACAGGATAAATATCGCGCTTACCCGGTGAATTTTAAGTACCTATACCATGGCGCCAAAATGTATACGGTCGAGATGGCATAGTTACTATTTATACGTTATACCGCCTTCCGGCTTCCATATATTATTTGGTTTAAAACGTTATTCGCAGTGTTCACACCCTCCTCCTTCACACTACAATAAAAAAGCTACTTCACTTCAGGAGTCTCTGTCTGCGAGTGTTACCAGTTACCATCAAACTAGAAAAAACTTCATTCCTTTTTCCACCAGTTATAAATTAAAGAATTTTAAAGTTTGCAGGGAATCAGCATGTAAAGATTTAATAATATTATATTTTTTAGTAACTAGGTACACACTATACAGTTAAATAATAACTGTATACCTACGTCATACAGGCTATAGCTATTTAAATAATTAGGTACGCATACCTAATTTTGTTCAAGTTATTATGTAAGTACAATAAATAATAATAGGTATTATTAAGATATTATTATTTAAATTATTAAAAAACACTTCAATACCGAAAATCGTTTTTTTAAATACTTTTGCCTTAGATATAATGTGCGTTTGAGATGTGTATTAAAAAATTATGTATCTAAATACATAATTTATTAATACAAATCTCCAACGCACTGTTATTTTTACCTTTGTACGCTTTGCTAATTACTAAATTTCAAATTATTGATTGTGATTTGTGGATTTTCGCGTTTACGTTTATTTTTACGGACATGACTATAGGACATAGGTGTTATCTTACTTAAAAAACACATCACACTCACATTATCCACTGATCGGTGATCACTACTCAATAGTCAATACTATTGACAATATCAAACAAATTTCAGTATCAGAGATTAGATAATAATATATAATATAATATTTTGTACGTAGTACGTAGATAAAAACGCATCGTGGGGTATTAAAACTTTAACTTTTATTATTTTTAACTGGCGGAAAAAGGAATGATGTTTTTCTTAATTTGGCGGAAACCGGCGACACCCGTCTGTTTGAAACATTGTCTGTTTCCCGAAAACAGCGCGTCCACTATCCAGGTATTTATAGTAATATATTATATTGCATATCTGTCGACTATCATCTAATGTGTATAGTAATAGTATGTATATTATACCTACTAGATTAGGTATTAATTATGGATTTATTTTGATTGTTTGTGTAAATTGGCGTGTTTATAAGATCAAATCAAAACCTTGATAAACTATATATAATAGGTACCTAGACACCTAGTGTAATCGGTAATCACTATTAATAATAAATATAAAGCACGGACTAAAATATAGGTAGTGATATAAAGTAATATTAACAAAAAAGTCTAGATTTTAAGACTTCGGAGATAATATCGTAATAACAGAAAGCTGAGAAAACATTCTCATTGTTCTCATACCTTTAAGTTTAATAAAACGGTAACAATACGACAAAATGTCGAATCATTTTAATAATAAAGTTATAATAACACAGTAGTCAGTAACACACAGTGGGAAGGGAGCTACTGAACTAGATTTATGTTGAATGTTCTATATGTATTTATCATAATTCATAATGCCGGTACCTAAACGGAGATTCGGAGACAATACGTAAGGGTTACAAAAGTTGGTGCTTATAGGTATTCATTTCTAATTTATTACATTACATTAGATATTCTGTATGAATAAGATACAAAATAAATAAATAAATAATAATATTCCTAATCGTCCCATTCAACATCGAAAATCATATAATGTAATATTCTTAGTAAACATGTGCATTGCATAAAATTAAAAAATATCCTCTCACCAAATGAAAATTGTAAAAACTTGACCACTGACCACGAGGCCGTTGTTCAACAATCATAACATATTATTATAGAGCTACTTACCAATAGGTGTCCGGAACTGAAATGAAATATACGGCAACCAGTGAACCGATGTTCGCAATTCATTTCCCCACTATTATCGATTAGAAGTTATACAGATCTTGTGATAATCAAAGCTTTTATGTGACAAACGTCCGGAAACCCCCTCGATGGCTCGATAATACAACTTATTAAATATATATAGATCAACGGTTTGACCTAACCAACATGAAAGATATTTTACACTATACATCGATTAGATAATATTGCTTTATACCAATCTACTATACTACTATTAATATGCCACTATCATATGTATCATTATAACGTTTTATACATACGTATATATTTGAGTTAAACATTTCAGATATTACAAATATATAGTAATAAACCAATATACTATTACATGACAATATTATAACATTACAATAACACCTTCAAGAAACTTTAATTTAATTCGATGCAAACACCATTGGAAAATTATGCATTGTTCGGCGGTTAAAAAAATATATACTTAGGTGTCACTTGCATTGCCTTAACCAAATTATAAATTACAGTAAATATGTATATTCAATACATAGGTACTATGACCAAATAATGTTGCTTTACTGTAGATATAATAATATTTAAATGCACATTGATACGCCTTTTACTTAATAAATGTTATATCATTTAATAATAATTAAATAACATCACGTTACATACTTCATAATACATAACATTTTTCACTTATGCGCTCACATTGCCTGTAAGGTTTAATATAGGTATCGTATAAATTAATTTTCACCATTGATTGTTGATTAATTAATATTTAAACATGCGATTTTACTTTAACTTTTTTTTACGACTATTGACGTCAGGATATATATATATATAATAATTAGGATCACTTACCTGATTGGTTTATTTTCGCAGTGTAAATTAAATTACACTGGTTGATGACCGACTGCTAAACACCTAAATCAAATGAATTGAAGATTCGACTTCAACTTTTCAAGTGCAAAACACAAAATAGCACCAAACTTTTGGCGTAATTTGGCGTGGAGGTACAATTCGCCGCAGGCGGATCGCATTGTCAAGTACCTATCGATTTTAACTGGTTGATTATCAACGACTAGACACTCAAATTCAACTTTTTCGCGTTCAAAACAAGATGACCGCCAAAGTATAGAGCCATCACATCAGTGGAACCAGAGCCGTGCCGTGGGGGGGCCTAGGGGACATGCGCCCCGGGCGCATGGTTTAAAGAGGCGCCGAAAAAATTGAAATGCATAATGATAAAAAATCATAATAAAATATGGGGCGAATATTTTTAATTTTGCCCTGGGCGCCAAATCTTAACGGCACGGCTCTGAGTGGAACCAACTTCGCAAACACCCACCTTAACACAAAACTAAATTTGAGATTACTAGAATTTCTCCCAAGTCGTGTTTCCGACGTTTCCGTCCTAGGGTGTTCACTTACACCGAGTTTCACGGGCCGCTATTTTAATAATAAATTAAGTTATAATAACACAGTAGTCAGTAACACACAGTGAGAAGTGAACTACTAAACTAGATATATGTTGAATTTTCTATATGTATTTATCGTAATTCATAATATAGATAGGTACCTAAACGGAGAGTCGGAAACAATACGTAAGGGTGTGCAGTCCTACTTCTCTAAGATTCCTATTTTTGGTATACTGAATTCTGCATTGATCGTAAACTATACCCAAAATACAGGTATACACAAAATCACACATATAAAATCACTAACTATATTTTTGAAAATTTATTTTGATTCGGCCGATTCGGGTACGTATTGTGGCATATTTTTATGTAGAAGAGGGTGATATTTCCATTTATTTTTTTTCGTAACAAATATAGGTAGTAATCTTGTGAGAAAATTTTTTTTTTTTGATCTTATTATCATAATGCACCGATCATATTGTAATAATAGAACTAAAAAGCATGATATCGTGCGCCTTTGCAGATGGCTGTGATCATATTATCATAAAATTAATATTATTAATTATCTTACATAATATGTAAATATTCCTAAAAAATTATTTTTAGAATATCGAAAATTTACATTTATAAAGATATTGCTAATATATCATACCACAGCCGTATATATTCTGAGAAAGTACCTATCTACGTCTGAATAAAATCTCAAGAAAAAAAGTAATAATTTTCTTAAAATAAATAATAGGTGGAGCGGCTTTATAGATGAAGTCAAAGGAGTTTAAAAAGCTTAACAAATCATAAAGAAAAAGAAACTGTGTGCTGACTAATGGATTCTGTTTGATAAATTGGCGATGAAGTAGGTAGGACGTATTGCAGGTACAATATTTTTTAAGGAAGATAGTATGTATTTTATTGTTCAGCGGGTTTGAATCGCAGACTACCAAAAATTATTTTTTATTGAAATAATGTTATTATATGTATAGTTTGCCTAAACGAATTTCAAAATAAAGCAATAGAAAATTTTTTCGATTTAATTTTATTATTCTGACTTAACATTTTGTCACTGTTGGTGATTTATTGATTTCTCACAACGCAATGGTGTTGACTAAATTTTTGACAAAATAAAATATATTTTATTACAGTTGAAAATTGTGTGTATCTAGTATACCATGTAAAACTGGTTTTATGATAGTTGCCAAAATGAGATTCAATAAAATAAACGCTATAAGATTCAAAATAATGAAATTTTATACCAGACAATACACAATTCACAGATAGATAGTATACAGATGAACTCTATATGCATTATGCATTATTTAGTATAACACTGTTTATACTTATTATAAGTTACAATAATTAAAATAACATTTGATAGAATAAAAAAAAGTTATCCAAATTACTTTCATCGCTATAATTAAGTAACTTTTTACTTTTGCGTTATATTTTATAATACAATATGAATAATAATAGATAAATATTTATAAATTCTATATTATATAATAATAATATAGTTCTACAGATTAGATTAATTCCATTTCAACATCCAATAATTGCACTTTGTTAAGATCAATTATCTACATATTGTACATAATCATCTTCATCCCGCAAATAAAGTAAAAATAAGTCCATCGTGATAATGAATTATTAACTTTAATACGTATGTATTAAATTATGCTAATATATTTAAGCTAATACATGACATTTAAAATTAATTACTGAGTTATAGCTATGATATATTAATGGCGGTATAAATAATAAATTAGTAGTAGAAGACTAGAATGGAAATATTATATTACTTACAACTGACAAGGTACAATAGAAAGTTACCATGTCTTCTATACTCTTACCATTAGTGCTGTTACATATAAATATAAAGTATATTACATATTGTATCGTAGTAAAATAATTACTACTTAAAAGCTGATACTTTACTTTTGAGCCCGAGTGTTTGTCTACAAAATTTCTTAATCAGCAATCAATCAATATTTAAAACTAAACATGTGTATTATTTTATTTATACTTTAAATGAGCATTTCATTAAGTACTCCTAAATAACATTAATAAGTTAATAAGTACAAAAAAGCAAAATAATATAGTTTGTAATATTTTATAAATGTGTTTGGATTGTTTGAAGCATAGTAAAATCTCATAATTTAAATAAAAACATAACCAACTACTTATACTAAAATAACTAATTTATAGCTCAATTTTTCTTTAGTAAAAAAAAGAAATACTACACCAACAATAAAAATAATAGGCAACTTTTTTTGGAACATAAAATGTTACATACATCTCTTCTTTTATCCTTAAATTTAATTTAGTTAATAGTTATGTTATGTCGAGGTATACTACAATGTAAAAATAAAATGTATTCTAAGATTTACAAAAATATAAGTGAAAGACACTTTTTAATTATTGTTTTCTTAAAACCAGATGTTGATACATACTTCTAATACAAAATACATCAATAAAAATACCAAATTACACTTTTTTTCGCTATAACTTAGAAATTAAGATTTAATGTGTCCAATTAATTAATTTCCTGTGCTGTGAGAAATTAATTATAAGTATGTCTACATTCCATAATTTATCAATAAAAAATAACAGTTATGTAATGGTACATTTTCTTTATTAGTCAAAAAAATTAAAGTTAAAAACGTACAATTTAAAAGAAAAATCCTAAGATTTTGCCTCCTAAATGTTTCCGTCTGGCTTCTTCATGATCCATAATACCACCACTGGTGGTCAGCACTACAAATCTGTAACAAAAAAATATACTCTTTAAGTAATTCAACTTTCATAATATTGTAAAAATAATTGTCAAAAATATATAATATGACTAAAAAATAATTGAACATAATACTACAATCAAAACTTGAGTACAAAACATTGTAATTTTATTTAAAATATTACCTATACTAATACTTCATTAATATTAACATTAAAAAATTAAGCATTTTAAAATTGTGTGTACAAGTTAGCAATGTAATGTCATAAGACACAATACATTTGAAAATAATGTAAATTTTTTATTTAGCAAGCTAATGAGAAGTTATTTAATAAAAAATATCTAACTCATAAGAAGTTATTTAACAATAAATATCTTCGGTTGGAACTTGCGTAATTGTAAACATTAATAGTCACCTATCCATACCATCATTACCTTTTTTTTATACGAATACATTAAAATTAATACAAAAATTGACATGTATTTTAAATTGTGTGTACAAGTTAGCAATGTAATGTCATAAGACACAATACATTTGAAAATAATGTAAATTTTTTATTTAGCAAGCTAATGAGAAGTTATTTAATAAAAAATATCTAACTCATAAGAAGTTATTTAACAATAAATATCTTCAGTTGGAACTTGCGTTATTTTAAACATTAATAGTTGTCATATATTCATCATACATCATTATCTTTGTCTTATATCAAAGGTTCCTAAACTGTGGGTCATGTTATATTTTTAAATAATATTAAATAATAGTTTTTATCATTTGATTAAGTAACTGGTTCACTAAAACAGCAAAAAGTCATTCATTGATATTGCGGATCGCCAAATTTAAAAAAATTCCCAAAATGAGTTGTAAGATAAAAAGTTTGGGAACCTTTAGTGTATACTAAAAGTAAAATATTAAAATTAACTTTTTTTTTTTAAATTGTGCTTACAAGTTAGCAATGTAATGTCATAAGACACAATACATTTGAAAATAGTGTAATTTTTTTATTTAGCAAGCTCATGAGAAATTATTTAATCATATAAATATCTTCTGTCGGAACTTGCATAAATTCAAACAATATTTACCATTCATTACAAAACAATCGTAATGAATAAATAAATAAATTATATTTTACATCACAAGAATATCATTAATATTTTGTACCAATAAATTCATCTAATATTTTTTGTTGTATGGCTAAAATATATTTTCTACAACACATTTAAGGAAACTGTCCAAAATAATAAAAAAATTTATCTGAAGAGCATTTTATAAGGTTTCTCTTTTAAGAGAATAACAACAGGTATTCATATATCTGAATAATTTAAACTACAAAATTACTATCATTTGTAGACTTAATGTATATCCCATAACTTTTAGAATAACTTAGCATCCAGATACCAAATAGAACTAGATCCCACAAACATATTTATTTTAATAAATATAAACAATAACGGCACCAAATTATTAAGAGTAACATTAAAAATTAAGTTTAAAAACAGCTAATAGTTAAGATTATTTTATCAATTGATCAATAAAACAATTTTAACACATTTAACAAAACACAATACATTTATATTAATATTTAATATGAACACGTGTAAACATAAAATATTACTAGCTCTATTAATAAGATCCTTAATACATTTATAATTACTAATACTTAAAACACATTAAGCACATTTAATTTAATTAACCTACTTTCAAAAATAATTCATACTAAACTCAACAGGATTTACCTACTTAATCGTATTTTAAATAATATATTGAATAAATCCAGTTATCATAATCATTGATCAATATTCAAATATTCCTATTTTAATTATGTAATAAACCAATTTTATGTGATAATACAAGATCTATTGTTAAATATTTAAAATATTCTTCATTTTATATAGTAAAATTATATTTATAAAATAAATTAAAAATAATAGTATATTTTTATTCATACAATAATATGGTTTTTGGAACTTGCATTAAATTTCTTAAATATATAAACATTTAAACTAAATTCTGATATATAATAAATTAATAAATAAAAGATGATTTTAAAAATAAATGTAATTCAATTTTTTTTTTTAATTTATAAAATATTTTAATAATAAATTTATATTGTTAAGACATGTAGGGAATAATACATGTCATCTGGAAAAATGTAAGATTTTATTTTGCCAATATTAAGGTTTAAGGAAAATTACACTACTGGAATGTTCCAAAACCATTTTTTGCATAATAATATAATAATACTTAGAGGTATATTGAAAAAATATTCTAAATTTATTAAAGGACATAAAAACAATAAAGCTTAGATTTTAAATTTATTATAAACTAATATGGTATGGATATCGTTAGTTAAAACCTTAAAAGACTTGCAAATATTCAATAAGTTACAGATGAAATCTGAATGATAGGATAATATTTGTTTTACATGTAAAAGTATCTAGATTAATAAGATTTCAATCGCTTAAGTTAACATCATTTTAATGGAATTAAAGTGCATTTATTTATGGTTGTATTTATTGATGTGATCATATTTTTTATATAAATTCTAATTTTTTTCATAGTTAAAATAGTATTGAACAAATAATTAAAAAATTAAATATATTATAGATAATAATTAAAATTTACTATCTTAAATTATAGAAATAATTGTGTAAATCAAGCAACATTTACATGTGAAACATAAGTGACTATAAATCAAGCCTTATTATATAGTTGAATAATTATTTCTTTATTTATTTTGACTACAATAATAAACCATAAAACTTAAAAATAAATAAAAAATTAGTGTTGTTATATCCCTTAATTTTAAATACTTACCAAATTTAATAATTACTATAAAATACGTATTACGTATTTATATGCATCTTTTTATTTAACAGTTTAAAAGTAACCTATTTTTGAATTTTTTTTATACAAGCTAGCAAAGTAAAGACAAATAAAAGCACAGTACATCTGAATATAATGATTTACTTTTACAAGCATTTAATAAGTTTAAGAAAAATCACATTTAACTTTAAAGTTCCAATGCCATAGTGTTTCCATTATAATTATTAAAATAATCAATATAATTTTTTATTTTAAAAACCTATTTTACTCGTATCTTACTTAGAATATTGTACAACTTTCATGACCAAACATTATGAAATTATAAATGGCAAATTCATGCTAAAATAATTGAACAATAAAATCAGTGTAAAAATTAAATTAAAAATGTCATCGAAAAAAATACTAGTGAAAGCACTAGAACCACTGGCAAATAGTAAATGAACTATTACTAAAAAAAAAAATAATAAAATTATGTAAGCTATATCATTTAAATTAAAAACAATTTGGAAGATAATATTAATTTATTTATTTAAATGGTTTTTAGTTGTAAAAATCAAAAAATTATTTAAGATAAATAAGTATATTATGCAAAGTATGCTAAGTGAATACATTTATTTTCTTCATTTTTTTTTCTTTTTTATGATATATTATAAATCTTGTTTTATTTGATTATTTTTGTATTACTTAAACATAAATTGAAAAAATTGTTAGTCTTAAAAATGTTGCTAAAATAATAACACGGAATTTCAAATTAATATTGCAAGTAGATATTACCCAACAATGAGTAATCCAGATTCTTCGTTATAAACCATGGATATAGCAGCTTGAAACACATTTTTCTGCAGTCAAAGTGGAATAAATGCAAGACTGGCTGTATTACGAACGCACAGTAAGCCCTACAATTATCCCCCCATGACAACAGTAATTTTGAACCTAAATATAGCTTATTTGAAATGCACATATTATAATCTTAATCAATTAAGTTAAAATAATAATAAAATATTTTAATAATTTAACCAATAATTATTACTAATAACTAACACAGAAAATAAAATTAGGCGTCTATTAATGTAAAATAAATTAAAATCGAAGTAAATCAACTAGCCAATTAAATTAAATCTTAAAATTACCCGAATTGTCTGGATGGCAGTAGCTGATTAGTCCATTTTTCAATATTTCTAATAGGTACATCAAATCTTGGAGAAATGACACCACACTTATTAAGACGACCAGTTAAATTAACCACAACTTTGCCAGCCCTGTGATCATCGACTATTTCAAATTCGCCAATGTATCCTAAAAATAAAATGTATAATACAATTATTATTGTTTCAAGGGTTTAAACTCTATTATTTTCAATTTATAAAAATTATAGGTATTTAAAATTTTCATATTATAGGTACCTACTTGCTATCTACAATCAGATCAGTAAACATTTGATGATACAACATACAAATATAATTTAGTTTCATAATTGTATAAATAATTGATATAATATTGGTTATTCAAATTATATATCAATTCAGCTTTCTATAGTTATATACAACATAAAAGTCGCAATTAAATAAGGAAATCATGTACTATAAGCAAAATTATTGAAATACATACAGCAAAATAATAGATTTAGAAGATAAAATAATCAGTACGTTGATTATTTTTTATATAATACATATATATATAATGTGCATAATGAGAATTGATGAAATTGTTGTAATGAATTTATTTTAGAGAAATTAATGTTAAGACTAAAAAAGGCAATACATCAAAAATTCAGAAATAAATTAGATATACAATGAGACCGTTAGAAGAAATGCTATTGAAATAAATTAATTAAACAAAAAAACAGCAAATATCATCAGTGACAATATTTTAGCAATTTTAAGTTTATGGTATCTCACTTACCGTGACTCATCATGACTTTCAAGAACTTGATGATGACTTTAGAACATGGCCTGATCAGGACTTGACGTTTTCCTCGCTTTTCGGCATTGTTTATTGACTTGAGAGCATCGCTCAATACGTTCATACGCACCATCTTGACACTTTATTGTAACACCTGAAAAATGGAAAAATAATTTTAAATTCAACATAAAATACAAGGCGACGACGATCCATAACCAATTGGACAGTGGTTCATAATCGTCGTCATAGTCGTCATCGAAGACCTAAACGAGAAATACTTCGACCATTAATGACCGGAAACAAGCGGTCTCGAAACCGGACCAGTCCGACGACGGATCGTCCGGCTACCAGCAAATTGTCGTAGTACACCGAATGATGGCCGAAAGTAATCGGTTTACAATTACAGAAACTCATAATTACCTGGGATTGCGATGGATGAATAATGCGATCAGAGACCTCAAAACATTACACCGACTACGGGCCCGAAGCAAAAAGACTGAGATCGCGAGCGGTTGTCAGCAGGGCGAACTGGGAAAGAGCGAAATTATTTGAGGTTATGTTTATGTTGGTGATAAAATTTCGTCGCGCGAGTGCGCGACCTATAGAAATGTTAATACCATTTGGCTTTGTAGATTTTCATTAACAGCATTACATATTCATCTCAGACATTGCTAAGATTTCCAATTCACAAATATTATTATATTCTTATGAAAAACTTTGAATTTCGAATTGTTCGACAAAAGTTGTCTTGCCGTGCAGTTGGCAATATAGCTGTTAGCGCGAAATTTAAAATTTGTTAAGGAACGTTCATACTTCATATCAAGCTGTATTTGCGTCGTAATAGCTAGTTGGTAGTAGCTTGTTGGTTCATTGGTTGTAACTTTGTGTAATATGCATAACATATTTTTAATATTTGTTTTATTATTTTATTATAAAATAATCTTCTCCGATTTACCTTTTAGTTTTTATTTACATTTATTATATATACGGCTTATACAGTATATTATACTAGTTTAATTTACCAATCAATCGATAAGTACCAATTTGTGTATATTTTAGTTTCGAACGATGTTTTTACCTTTATTATAGAATATATTATCATAACCATTTCCACAATTAGAGATAAGATAATTATGCAAAATTCTAAAAACTATAGGTATACATATGATAACAATTACTTAGATAGACAAATTGTATGTATGAATTAGCTGGATCCAAATTATTTTTTATTATAAGTATGGTACTACGATAATATTTATAATCAGAGGAACACCTTAATAACGAAACAATTTCCATTATTTATTTCAGAAATAATAGTTGTGTAATTATCATTTATTTTTAAATTTAAATAGTTACTAATAAATACCTAGGTAACAATAATTGTAATTCATTTTTATTTTACCTATTTTATATTCACTATTTAAGGGAGAAAGAATTTTTGAAAACTTTGTTTCACATAAAATATATTTGTAAAATAGTTATTATTATCGCATTTCGGGATGAATTATGACGCTAATGTAATAAATAACACTATAATAATAATTATAATATTATATTATATTAAATCAGGGACGTACACAGAGGGGTGTTCAAACACCCCCCAAAATACTTGGGTTTTTGCATGGTTATTTACTATTATTCATTTTTAATGTTAATTTTGATATATCAATGTTTGTAATTAAAAAAATTATTTTAAGTATACCTAATTAGTAATTTTTATAAATTTTTTTTGTATATTTATTAAAAATAGTTCTACTTTTCAAAACTGATTTTCAAAAATATCCCCAAAACTTTTTCTGCGTACTTCCCTGTATTAAATTCAATACAACTTACAACAACTACAACTCACAAGGTAATTCATCAAGCAGTTTTTTTTTTTATTAGATTTTAGGTAGGTACACCGCGCGTACACGATAAGTATTAGGTATAGATAAATAGATGAAAAATACTTTGATTTTTATCTTTGAGGACAATTTCTTTTATTAAATTGAATCTAAATATTTTAACAAATATTCCTGGTCCAAATGGAAAAAAAACTAAAGATAAATTTATGTAGTTTTATAATTGAAAAAAATAAAGGATATAAAACCATTAAATCTTACTCGTGGCACTCAATGTAAAGTAAAGCAAATGTTTATTTTGATATTACGCCTAATTTATTGAATTTTTTAAATATGCACCAGCCACAAATAACTATAGAGTTAGAAGACGTCGAACGTATTTTTTCTTCGCTGTGTCTAAATACCAGACAACTAACTATAAGAAATGCGTATGATACTAATATAACAATGATAATGCAATTATTAATTCATAACTGCATATTCATTATTCAATCATTTCTATCAATTGTATAGTATCTATACCTAGTTTACATTATAATCATGTAAAGAGAGAAAAGAGAGCAATATAGTGATGAATGGGGATATGCGAAGGCAAAAAAAGACAAAATTCTTCAAAAAAAAACTTGAGTTATATCACAGTTGTCTGTACGTATTCATTAAAAAATCTAAAAATAAAAAAATTTACAATAATAATTCATCATATTAGTCACTCACACTCATTTTTAAAATTTTGACAAACTAATATTTTCTACTCTATTACGTACTTCTATTTGTGATTTTATGTCTAAATCACACAACGGACAAATCCAATTTGTTTTTTTTCAATTTTAACATTTTTATTACTAAACTCCATGCAGTTTCGGTGCAGTATGCTTTATACCATTAATATTCACATCATCTTTAAATATTTCAGTGCAAATTTTATTTGGTTGGTATTTTATATCGGATTCGCAAATTTTGTAGTTGGTTCTACGGACCTGATCGACAAAATTTTTATTAGTTAACCATTCTATAATTATATTTTCTTTAATCGTGCAATGTTTTTTTGTAAAATGTGTAGGTTTTGTTTTGTTAGGTTTTGTTTGAATACGATGTTTTGGTAACCCGATAGTTGTTAAAGCAGCTCCTTTCGATCTGCCATATACTTTAACTTTTTGGGGTAACTAAATGTATGCCAGCTGATATATATTTTCTTTGACTGAAATAATTAAATAAATTAAATTATATTAAATAAATAATATTTACAATATTTACCAATAGTTTCATTAACATTCGGTAAATTAGCAAAAAGCTCATCAGCACTAGGTATAATGGCATCATGATCATCACTCATCAGTACCCTCTTTATAATTGGCAACATCAACTTCCTCTTAAATTACATAATCTTCAAAACAAAGTATATCATCAATCTCTTTAAGTTCGCCAAGTATTATTTTCCAACAATTTTATTGACAACTCTTTATTATTTGCCCAACAATCAGTAAGTAATTTCAACTATTCAATTTTCCTATATGGAACTGATCATTGGACACGGTACTTAAAATTTCAGATATTTAAGATAAAAATATTGATGCTTTTATAAATTTTTCGTGTGACGTTAAACATTTTGTCTTTTGTGCTGGTTGGTGTGTTATTGACAATTTTGAATTATTTTGATCATTACTCAATGTTCAATGTATTAAATGTTTTTTTATTATTGACATGTGATTTTGTGTAAAAATTTCTTGTTCACCTATTATCACAAATTGTATGATCAAAGAGGGATAAATGTTCATGTTCTTTTTATTTGAAAATATGTTTAAATGGTAGTTTCATAGACCTAAAAAAGGCACAGTTACATGATTGGTCTGTTGTACTTTCAACAATGGTACTTTTTTGTAGCAATTGTTTTTTCAAAAAATCAAAGGCAGGGAGCCAATAGTCTAAAATATTGTTTTTCCACGGTAATATTTCAAAATTTAGTCGTTGGCCATTTTTGAACTATAAGTAGCAGCTTTATTATCTCGTTGTATTCTAAGGCATTTTATGACAATAAATAATTTTTCAAAAAATCTTGTAAATTAGAAAATGAATCAGTTACTGATTTCAATTTCCCATTATAACTTTCTAGGCGGTTATTTGTCCTTTTTATAAAAAATTACCACTGTCATAAGTCATGTCTACCATAATCATTCCTAATATAATGCCAATTTTTGTTAAAGTAATTCATAACCTGTGCTGGCGCAAATGATTTAAGAATAACATACAATTTTTGATACTTTTCCTCGTTATAAAAATAGAATAATTTTTCAAATAAGACCTTTGATGGGTCCCTTTCTTGAGGTATAATCTACCAAAATATTCAGCCCATTGAGTTAAACTTGGTAAATTGTTGGTTCTGTGTGTTCTGTCCAGGCATGTATGTTTGTATTAGGTACCTACCTGTGAATGAACCATGAGGTCTATGCCAATCTATAACTTTATTATCGTGTCCGCATTAATTATATTGCGTCGGTCGCACAAGTGTGTACGACTACAACGGAATCAAAAATAAAATTCCGTCGCTCTGATAGGGCGGTAGACATGGACATTTTACGTATATAGGTCTATTTGTCCATTTGCGTATTGTGTATAATAGGTACTGTAGTTGAATCTACCTATTCTGCTACGATCGTAGATACCTACAAATTTCTGCTGCAACTTTTGTCAATATCCTCACAGTTTAGTCAGTTACCCAGTTTGCTAGTATGGTCGGTTAGTCTACGCAACCCGTTGATCAGCATTATAGTGCATTTTAGTACATTTTGTCTTAATGTTCGCTACTTTTAAATTGACTAGTTGACTACCTACTTAACTCTGTAAATCGTAGATCTTCGCCCGTCTTCCATTCTTTAGTCCGAACTCCGAATTCGTCATTCGAATGAGTACTCGACAGTGCTCATTAGTCGGTTGGTATAGGAGCAAGGGCGTCCATTAGGGGGTGCAAGGGGGTGACATGTCACCTAGACAAATTATTGTTATTTTTTTAACTATGAATAATAAATTAATTTTTCTAAGGATAATATACTACATGATCATGATGTCAGTTGAACATACTCAATTATTACTCATACAGTAGTCATACTCGTACTTCGTAAATTCGTATTTTCGATTTCGTAATGTAATACTATTATGTCGATCAACCTGCAGCTACAGTGCTACACACATATATGTATTTATATATATTTACGTGTTACGAAAACAATTTTTTTATTGTATGATTCACTATGATTGATTGTCAGTTTGTCATTCCCCTAAGTTTTGACAGATTGATGTCCTTGTATAGGAGTATAAGTAAACAGTTAACTTTTCAGTTTTCACTGTTTTCAGTAAGTACTAGGTAGGTAATTTTATTCGCCACTCAGCCACGAGTCACGATTAAGCGTATAGTGTTTACTTCACTGTTTAGCTTTAGCCCGTTATAATTACAGATACAGATAATAAATTAGTTTATTATCTAATATCTCTATCTATGGTTAATGTGGGCTATTAAATATAATAATATAAATAGGAAGTTATCTAATAATCTAATACCATGACGTATACATTCTTAAAACCGAATAACCGATGGCGATTTATTTTTCGAGTTTTTCTTTGGAAACAAAATATTTTGATTTTTGACACTTGTGGGTACACCGTACACGGTAATAATGTCGTGCGTCTCGTGCCTCATTGTTGAATACCCGTTAGCTGTTAAACTGTACACATGTATAATGGAACGCCAAAGCGGACAACAAATCTTAGTGGATTGCTAATTATAATTTGTTTTTGTGTTGATTTAAATAGACGGTGAATACATCATCTCTGGTGTAAATCAGTATTATATACTATATGTGTTGTTATTAATTGTTTTTTTATTTCTTAACAAATAATAGTCTAAACATCTGAGCATCGCGAAATATGGATTACAATGTGAGTAAAAAACTAAATATAATACCTTCAATATTGATTAAATATACTTAACCAGTATATAATTTGACCTTTGTTACATTAATTACGTGTACTTTTTTTTTTATTTTTTCATTAATTTCACGACCTTACAAAAAGAAAAACTAGTTCTACTACCTAGTGTATAATTTTGAATATTTAGAGTTTTTTCACTTAAATAGCGTTTTTCTTGTGTTACAATTTATTAGTACCTATGTGTTTGATAATTTTAGTATTTATTTGATGAGTGATACAATTCATATGATTGAGTACTTAGAAAATTATAAGTATAATCAATGATTTTAAATGGCCATAGCTAAATCTGTATTATAAACATAACTATGCCCTGATTTACTAATTTATCAGTTTAACGCAACTTTATATGGATATTGGATTGTTAATCATAATTTAATTATTGGTATGTAATGTGGCTACTTATAACTATACAATCTATAGGATTAGTATGTAGCTGGATAGGTACTAGTAGTGTCCTTAATCTGTTATTACCCATATTACTGGAATGATCACTGATCAGGAAAAATTAATTTTTTAAACTAACTTTTATGTCATAGTGGTATTTTTATTATTAAAAATGAATAGTTTTAGTAATTTTATGTAGCTGATTATGTAATTAAACAACAAATCCAAATGTATAGATATTTACTATGTAATATTTATTAATAAAAATAAAAATATAATTTATTATTGATTTTAGTAATTTATGAGACTAATAATATTCATTTTTTAGAGTATTGATGAAGATGATGTTGAAAATTTAAGGCTAGCTGCTCTTATGACATTGAAAAAAAAATCATATTCACCATTAAATACGGAAAATAGAATACAAAAGTCAGAAAAATGTTTTTCTTGTAGTAGTTCCTATAGTACTTCTCCTAAAAATAATGAAGAATGGATTCCTACATCAAATAAATTGTTCAGTAAATGTGTAAGTTAATTTAAAATTTTAAAAATATATTTTAATTATACTGTTATTTATTACTTATTGATTTTTATTGACAGGTAAATTTAAAAAAATCAGCTCATCCCAATAGTAATTTGATTTCTATTATACCATCTGATATTGATTGTGATTTTCAAAGTAATTTAACTAATTCTACACTTACACTTACTTCTGAGGATAAAAAGTCATCAAATATTCCAAATTTGAACAATGAAGGTAATTTTTAATAGAGTAATATTTTTTTTTTTTATAAATTAATAGTTGTTTTTAAAGTACATAATATAATATAATAAGTTTAATCTAAATTGATTATTATTTATATTATTTATTTGTTGAATATTTGTTTTTCAGTATCTACTAAATTCAGTAGATTAGAACATAAATCTGATTCTCTAGAAAGCGAAGATAGTGAATCAGAAAAAAATGAAAAAGAAGAATCATCTGATTGTGATATTTTATCGTTAGGAGAAAAAGATAAAGATTTAGATGATCTCGAAAAATTAATGGATATTATAGAGACTGAAATTGCTTGTAAAGATGGGGAATCATCTATAAAAGAAAGTTCAAATTTAAAAACAAATAATAATTTTGTAGTAAAAAATTCTACTGAATTGAATGTTGACAAAAATGAACCTATTCGTTTAAATCAACCAAAGACAATTGAAGATTTTAAATCACAGTTAAATCCACTTAAAGAAGGACTTAAATCTGTGATTGATTTGAAAACGAATACAAACTCTCCATCTCAAAGTACTTCATTAAAATCATGTGTTATTTTAAAATCTCCAATGGCGTCTAATAGAAAAACATCAAATTCTCCTTATATTAAATATTTAAATAGATGTTCTACTACAGTTGATCATTCAAAGCTTCAAAGTAGATCTTCATCTCCAAGAAGGTTATCACCAATAAAAGAAAAAAATATTTCTCCAGTACAATATTCTCCTAAAAAATCTCAGAATCGTCCATCATCTTTAAACAAAACACATAGTTTTGTATCAAAAGTTACATTGCCTAACAGAAGACAATTATCTCCAGTTTCGAGAAAAAGTAGATCTCCGCTCAAAAGAAAATCAAGATCACCAATTATTAGCACTTTTAATAAAAAATCTTATAGCCCAAAAAAAAAATTGATTAAATCAAGACTAATATCTCCTACTATTCTACGTGTTGATAATAATGATAATTTACAGAAAACAATTAAAGTCAAACCTGTTGAAAAACAAGTGAAATTAAAACAATTTGATTCTGCTTTGGAAGTAAGAAAAAGAAAGTTTAATCTAACATATTTAAAACAATTTAGTAAACAAGAAAATAAAATATATAAAAGAAAACTAAGTAGCAATTAACTTATTAACACTCAGATCAAAGAAATAGATACTAAAAATTATGATTAGAAACCAAACCAAATGCTATGAAAATGCATTTTATAATTTACATTAAAATCTGTTTTATTGTCTATTTCTTTAACTTGAGTTCAAATTTATAGTTGGACTGAATCAGTTTTTTTTTTTTAAATAACTGTTTAACTGATTGGTTAAATTTAAAATAATATATGTTAATTGAAGATTCTTATAATTTTATATTATTTTTCTATACTAATTATAATTTAATTCTTATTTATTTCTAAAATAACAGGCTGTAGATGATAAAAAATTATGTATAAAAAATACTGATTCAGTTGATCTGAGAACAGAAATAAAACGACGAAGAGCTCTTCGATTAAATATGGTAACAAATACAAATCAACATTATTTAATTAACCAGCTTTAAATATATGTCTGTCTAGAATCAATTGGATGTAAAGAAAAAATCAGAATCATTTTATCCTACTCGATTATTACAGTCTGCAATTAAAGATGTAGTTGATTCAAGGTAGTATTAAATGTATTTATATGTAATTATTGATTTCAAAATTTCAAAACTTGTAAAATATTTTTAAATATGATATATTTTAATTTATAATGATATTATATTGACAGGAGATTGGAAATTAAAAAGTTTTAATGTTCTTGACACTTAATATTAGATAAACAGGTTATATATTTATGTATAAAAGTATTTGTGCTTATAAAAAGATTTTTATCTTTCCACAAATAAAAAATAATATTATGACATTTTAAAGAAGTTAGATGATATTTGAACATTTCATAATATGTTTAATTCATAAAAAATTAGTCTATAAAATAAAATAAAGTGAATGTTAATTTTAAATAAAATTATATTTTTATAGTGCCAATGAAGAAAAAAAAGATAAATGTTCTTACAAACCAGAAATTAAAGTACCAACTGAAGGTATGCAAAATGTTATTGTTTTATTAATTTGAATATAAAACATTAGTACTTAATTGTTAAGCAAATAGATTTTATAGTATACTTGTATGTATTAGTATAATAGTAATGGCTGTCCTTAGGATAGGTATGAAGGTGGAGAGAAGGTATGATCTTGCATGTTTTATTTTTTTTTTTATTATTATTATTAAATTTGGAGCTTTGCATTTGAAATAAAGTGAGTAGGAAAATTGGTTACAATTATTAAAAAATTGTTTTATATAATTTATAATAATAAATTGTAAATTTCATAAAGAAATAAAGGCATTTCTTAAAAATAAAGCAGCAATATCTCTAATATTCTAAATAACTATTACAGTCAAGAATTTGATAATAGAGTAAATATTGTAGGAAAAAACCAAAAAGAACAGTTATACTTTCAGAAAATCCTTGAGTTATTTTATTTCAATGCATCCTCAACCTTAATTTGTTTCTTAGAAATATGATATTGTCTATACCAGTGCTATGACATTTTTGGTATAATTTAAAGATTGTATACTAATTTTTTTTCACTGAAAGACGTAAAATTCATCTGAAGTTTGTTTTATTGGATCAGTAAATAAAACATAAAAAAAAGTTAGTATTTTATAGATATTTTTAAATAAAAATTTCTGGGTTTCTAATTATTTTTGTCCTTAATTTTAAAAATCCTAATAACGATTATAGTTACTCGTATATTTGTTTAGTGAATAGATATAATGTATTAATTACTATTTCAGTTAATTCAAGAAGTCAAAGGGTCGTTTTACTTACAGAAAATAAGTATATGTTATTTTTTTCTTTTCTGTTAATATTAAATTAAGATGAACTAATTTATATTAAACCTGGTCATTAAGTGCATGCGTTCGCATATCAACATACTTTATTGTATCTAAAGTTAAAAACCAGTTGATAACATAAAAAATCATTTTAAAATACCACAATTAAATAAATTATATTTTATTTTACATATCTAGATGTTTTCTAGCTTATTTATTATATTTTAACTGTTGAAATTTATAGTGCTTAGTGCTTACTATTTATATCTGTTACAATACTTGAACTATGGGTATTAAAATATAAAAAAAGCATAATTCAAGTGTTGTTTACAGTTATACTTCATAAAATTTCAGTTATAAATAGATAATTTATCAGCAAACTTTCTTATAATTCTCCCTACAGTTCAAGTTAAACTAGTGTCACTGAGACTGGAAAATCACTAAGAGATTTAGTTCAATGCTATTTTTTTAAAATAGCTATGTAGAATGGGGGTGAAGTGTTAACATAGAACTTATCTCTAAACACTACTTACTACCACAAACAATACTCATTCCCATCTTATTCAATACTTTATTTTTAATTTTAATTTAAGATATTTAATTGTCTAGATCAGTAGTTTTCAACCTTTTTAACCATATGGCACACTTCATTTCCCACAAAATTTTTATGGCATGCCAATTCGTATGAAGCATATTTTATGTATATACCAATATATACATATAAAGACATACTATTAAAACTATTAATAGATCTTTAGTGGCACACTTTAAGAGCGCTCACGGCACCAGTTGAAAACCACTTGTATAGATTAAGTTTGTTTAATGTAATTTTCAAAATGAAATATTGTTTTTGTTTAGATCAATATAATGATTATGATGGAGAATCTTATACAAGTATAAAGAGACTAAAAAGCAATTTCAAAAAAGTTCCATTACATTCGAAAGTAACAGGTGCTCATAATAATAACACGAAACTAAAAGGATTAAAGATGATCATTAGGCAAAACATTAATGTTACAGATATTGATCAGGTATTTGATGTCCTAATCATATGCAATTTTTTTTTTTTTACTTTTGTCAAGTTGATGCATTATTACTATGCTATTCCTATTTTACATAATCTGTGTATTGCATTTAAAGGGTTTACCTTTAACCAATTCAGATTAAACTACAGAATAACATAAGTAATTTTAAAAGTTTTTTTAAATACCATTAATGAGATTTTTAATTTAATAGGTAGTTATAAGTAAATGGTGCATAATAGTCATTAAATTCAGTACTATTATACCTAGGTACTGTATTGTTTGTTGTTAAAAAAGATAAAAATTTTCTTTCATTATTAAAACATAGCCTAAAACTGTAACAAATTTAATTCTAAATATTTATACTCATTTTTTTGGCTAGATATTGCATTATACCAACTTATAACACTCTTAATACTAATCATTTGTTTATTAATTTATTCTAAACATATTTGAATAATTAATAAATTGAAGCATTGAAATATTTACAAATATTATATAGTAGTTATTATACAATTATAATTACAAAATAAAAACAAATAAACAATAATTTAATATATGGTATTTTGTAGTTTTAGGCGGTTTATATTTAAAAAACTAAAAATATTTCAAAAAAAAATTATTTATAATTTTTATTTTTTGTAAATAATCAAATCATATTTTAATATATAATATATTTGAATGTAATAGGTAAATTATAACTAACGTTTTATTTACTATCTTGAATAAGTGGATAATCAAATATTTAGAATTAATTCTAATTTAAAATTATTTATATTTATTTTATTATTTATAATAGTTTGTATACATGTTAATATTTAAATTACTTATCAGATACATTTTCCAGCAATTCCTTATAACCCTAACTATTGTGATTATTTATATAACCTGTATATTAATGTTTTTATTCTATTGTATTTGTTTATTTATTTGCCTTGTTTATTATGACATAATATTTATTTAGTTTTAAAATTGTTTATAATTTAGTTGTATATCATAATGTACATACTTTTTTGTAATATTATATATTTATATGTGTTGAATACTTGAATAGTTCAAAAAGGTATATAATAGGTGATTAATAATAAGAAAAAAAAAAACATCGGACAATAGTTTCGTAACTACGTTAAATTTCTAAAAATGTTTTATAATTTAAATTTAATCTTTTATAACTAAAGATTTGTTCAGTAGAATGGCTTATTATTAATAAAATTATTGATTTTGTGTTTTGTTTAAATGGACATACCATTTGCAACTGTTTTACCCATATATTATAGTAATAAGGCTTAAACATACAAATCATATATTTTTTTTTTTTATAAAACAGATTAAGAAAATTTTATTTTATAAAATAAAATAAAATTATTATTATTATTAATAATAATAATAATAATAATAATATTAATATTATTATTAATTATTATTATTTTTTTTAATTTTATTTTTTTTTTATTTTTTTTTATTTTATTTTTTTTTTTATTTTATTTTTTTATTTTTATTTTTTTATTTTATTTTATTTTATTTTAAATTTTTATTTTGTTAATATTGTAATACCAATTTGAAATTTGTTACGCCAATTTTGTATACGAACAGAAAACTGTTAATTTTTAACCAAAATATCAATTTTTATATGTTGGTCACAGATGTAAATATTCAAAATCATTTCCTCCAGTGTAACAACAGTGGCAGCGTGTCTTATAATTTTGGCCATTATGTATAATTTATTCATTTTGACATTTTCTACTTGGATTACAATCAACTGTGTCTACTTAAAATATTTTGATGATGTACGTTTATATGTATTTTATGTCATCAAGTATCAACTTAAACATTCTTAATTTATTTGTTATTAATTATGTGATTAAATTAAAATATTTATAATTTTTTTTAATTAAGTTCACAAATTGTATTTTCATTTTTATTTCTCCTGTTGATTAACTAAAAAGGTAATTTAATAATAAAACAAAGTTGTTACTTAATCACGTATTATATTTAACATGCATACATTGTAGTTCAATACTTTAAATTCCAACTGTATTTTGATTTGTGTAAAAAAAAATATTGTCAAGACTCTTACTTTAATGTATCAATTAAATTAATTTTGTATATTAAAAACTGAATTTGTTGACTATTATAACTTTCTAGTTATAATAGTTGGTTATTATTCTTGGTTTTTTATTATTATTATTATTATTAGTTTATTACAAAAAAATAACTTGTTATTAATATTTTGTATTCCAAAAAAAATGTTTTATTTCATGTAAAAAAATTTATTTTAAAATATATTACATAAATGTCTGATTATTTTTCATTCAGTTGTAACGCCAAGATAATTAATAATTTACAAATTATAGTTTAATAAATTACAGCTTATAATTTTTGTTACCTATATTTTGTATTTATTAATTATTTCAATTGTACATCTATTATATACGTATTTATAACTGAGTTTTATTGAATTGCATAGGCTGTGCCTCGAGTCAATAATAGAATGAAGGAGGCACTGTAAAATTTAAACCGAAATTTCAAATTTCCAATAAAAAAATGTTTGGCTTGTGGTAAGTTGCCTTAGCAGTTCCACTCTACATTCCTAATGAAAAAATTCTAAACTTAGTATGATCTGTACCTACCAGTGGTGACACAAGGCACATTATATATTAACCACTTTAATTTTTAACTAACCAATAGGAAAATTATTTTAGGCAGGGTGTAGAAAAAATCTTCTCTATTTTAATAAATACTGAGTAATCTTTTTAATTTATTAAATGATACTTATGATTATTATTATAATCCTACCAATCGTGATGTTTAAATTAAATTTAAAATGATATAATTAAAATATAACACTAAATAAATTGTATGTTCAAACGCCCTGAAGTTAAATGAAATACTAAAAGAGTAAAGGATTATTATAAATATATAAATAAATTTTGAAAAAGGTATGTCGTACCAAGTACAATATTTCTATATTATCGTATTATAGGAAAATATGTTAATAAAAAATATACATAATAATAATAATAATAATAATATAAACCTGTTGGATTTTTTAATTTTGAGATAATAGTTAACAGCATTTTAAACTTAAAGAAAATATAAACATAAATTTAATCCTATGTCTATTATGTGTAATATTTAATTTAGGCAGTGTATGAATAATTTGCATACACCGAGTTTAATAAGCATGAGCTACATCAATATTTTTCAGTAGTAAGATTTCTACAAAAAAAAAATAAATAAAGTATTAATAATTTTGGTATTTCTGGAGAACTGTCTTGTGTGTACTTTTGGAAAAATAAAATGATTTAAGTCATATATTTTTAATATTTACAACAAAATAAATATGGTCAGAATAAAAGCCATATTAATCATGAGTTTAAATATGCATAAATATCTTTGAACATTGGTATAACACTATAACCACAAGTATAGCAGTACGTAAAATAAAAATAATTTAAATCTTGAAAAAAAAATTAAGCATGTAAATAATTACTAAAACAATTGTGTGTATCTACTTATAATAAAATATCTGAGTGAAAATGATTTATATTAGCAAATAATTAAAACGCAGACCAAGTACTATCTTTCTATTGTTATCTATTTTGAATTCTTCTGGTAATTTTGCTACTTTTGAATCTCTAACTGCCAAGAACGAGCTTTGTGCTTATTTAATTCTTTCAAACATTTAGAAAAAAATTGAATAATTCTATACATGGGTGATATAGCATTAGTTTTATTTTGTTATCTGGGCACAGACTCAAAGGTACTAAGTTAACTTTAAATTTATAATTGATTATAAGTAATAGTTATATTTTAATATCCATAATAAAATACTGTAATATAAACCTTCATTCAAAAATTGTAGTGCTTTAGTAAAATACCTGAATATTTAATGGAAGTACCTAGTCCATTTCCATCCTTCAAATCAAACTCAGTAGGTAATCTTTATATATTGCCTAAAGAGCAAGTGAAACTTATAAATGTGATATAACAGAAATATAATAAATCAATAATAAAACGTGAGTTTTCAGCAATTAAAGAAACTCTAAGATAATGTGTTTAAAAGATTTTAGGATTATTGGTATACTTAATGATATCAAATCAAAACAATATTACTTAAGAAATATACATACTAAATATAATTTGGAAAATACAAACATTTATAATTATTCAATATACCATAACACATTACATATGCTACTTAGAGCCTAGAGGTGAAATATTGATAAACTGCACAATACTAAATAGCCAATTACTAATTAATAAAAAAAATATAATATTTTTGTAATTCATCATTATGAGCCAAATTATTTCTTCTCACCTTGAGATTTTAAGCAGAGTACTAGAAAATTTCCTTTTACCCACTTCTACTACAGATAAAATTTGTAGCGACTGGGAGAAAAAAACAGGCCGGGAAAATCATAATTTTAACGGCCTTTTATATATACATATATATATTATAATAAAATACTTTAGTAAACATAATTTAGCTTTTACATTTTTAATTTATTGATATAAAACAAATTAAAATAAATTACTATTTGAGATTCTATTTTTAAATTTGTCACAATAAGTTGTCCTCAAGCACGGACTGGCTGGTCTCGCGTTTTAAAATAATCAGAAATCTAGGTTTTTATATTTAATAATATTACATAATTATTACTTATTAGGTAATATTTTAATTTATAATTTCAGAATAGTAATATTAATAAATATATATTTTATACGAGCAGCGGCCCACCGGGAAATTTTCCGGTATCCCAGTCATCAAGGGCGCCACTGAATAAAATAATGTCTGAAAGTTAGCAACCCTGACCAATCTCTTCTAACACAAACAATTTTCTTAAGGAAAAATTCTATTACTAGAACTGTCACTTCTCACTTAAGTATTTCTAAAAAATGTTAAGATACAATTTTAACATTCAATTGTCAAGGACAATTATTGCCAAGGGAATTGATACTCGTGTGTACGATAGCAACAAAATGGTAAATTTCTAATTCGAATAAATAGATTCTAATATTGGAATAATTTGTATTATTTTATGTAATTTGTTTTTCAAAGTATATTAATAGACAAAACATTTATATATATACAAATAATCTATCTATTTTATATAGATTTAGATAAATAACTTCAGGATTAGGGTGATTCTAATCCATTATACGTTAAGTATATTATTTAATTCCATATAACTACAATGAAAAAAAAAATATAAATATTAAAAATTAATAGTTAATACTATGTCCATATAATAATAACCTCATAAGTATTCTAATCAATAATAAAATAAAATAAATACAGTTGACTAATAAAAATATCTAGTACACAAACGTATATTATTATAAATATCAAATTTAATTTTTAATGAGTTAATTATTTTCTATGGCATGGAAATCAAATTGCCAAAAATGTTTGATTGCTAGAATACAGCATTCCTTTTTGGCTGCTTTTTTTGTTGATCCTATAAAATATAAATTAATAGTTGTACATTAATTGAAATTTTTTTTTATATATAAATACCTACTAATTCAACCAAAATTTGTTATATACATTTTTAATTGAATACCACTATTTTGTCAATACATAAAATTAAAACTAATATTAGGCTTTTATTTATGTTATATATGATAAAATGATTATATAAAAAAATCATATGAGAGTTTACATTGAATGGAATTTTTAAATCATTTACAAATAAAATATACAATGTAATATGTTACAAAAAATATTACCTTGTCCAGTGAATGGAACATCGTCTATTACACAGTTTACTTGAAAACGTGATGGAGTTTTTGAACTAATTATAGTTTCAACAAATTTTACACCAGGCTTCATTTGATTTATTAACTGTATTGGATTACAGTTTCTCGGATTTTCAGGAAACTTTCTCATAGCACCAGTCTAAAATAAAAGAGGTTAGGTTAAAAAATTATAATATAATGCATATATACATTTAAAAGCCAAGGTAACAAAATATGAAATTGAATTAGTGTTAAATTTCTTACTACACGAGTAATAAAGGGAATAAGATAAGAGATGAAATTTAATTTAATTTATCTATAAAAATACTGCAAATTAGTTATTAAATTTTCAATCCGTACACGGGTAAATACACCCGTATAAATTGTCACAATCTTAATTGCGCAACTGTTTATAGCAGATCATGTTTAGCTCTGTTAGTTAAAAAAATTAGAGTGCGATCAATCCATTATAGAACCTGATGGTAAGAACATTATTTTTGTGTTTGAATTTTAGATTTGAATAATTATTTAGTTTTTAAGTGAGCTTTGAACATTTTTAATTTACGCTATATTATATACACATAACTTGCTAAAAAACTGAACTATCGTAAAAAAATTAACATATAAACACAGATAATGTTTTTACCATCAAGTTCATAATAGGTTGATTCACTATAATTTTTTATCTAATGGAGCTAAACGTTATCTTCTGAGCATAAATTTTCTATGTTGCACACTTGTAAGACGGAAACAACACATGCAGGTGTGATGCCTTCTTAATAGTTTTAGTTTAACAATTAGGCTATAGATACCATGTATACCCTGGAAAAAGATTACAATAAAATAATTCTCAGAACTGTATGTATTACAAATATTGAAGACCCAATGATATAACTAATTAATATTCTAATTATAATAATTTTAAAAAAATCAATAAAAGTCCTAATTTTAACATAACTATATTATATACTTTCTATTCCAGCAAATTCAAAATCAATCAATTTTTATTAATTACTGTTAGTTTAGAATAAATTGTAAATAGTCAATTATAATAATTATTCACCTTAGGTTGTGATTTGATGACATTTGGTTCTTCTTGTACATAATTAGCTTTTGTAACAACAGGTTGTAGTTCCCATTGATTTATTAAGTTATGCATAGCTAATGAAGCAAAATGTGGCCATGGAAAATCTTCCTGTGGTGGTCCTTTAGGTTTTGATACTGAACTATTTTCTCCAATTTCCATCTCAACATCCATCGAGGATTCTTCTTTTTTTTCTAATAAAATATGACAGTATTTATATATATATATATACTAATATATAAAATGATAGCGTTTGTTTGTATATTCGGGATAAACTTCGAAACGACTTATTCAATCGTGTAGTTTTTTTTAAATTAAAGAGGACATCACAGAGAATTACATAAGCATTAATTTAGTCCGATAAAATTAATAAATAATTAGTTATTAATAATTAAAATAAACGTATAAATTGTATACCTATATATATATTATTACGGCGGCCCGCGGGTTTCCAGCTACCTGTAAACTGACCTTTTTTCTTTCGTGTGTGTTTTATCGGCGAGTAGATATGAATAATTGTTCCGAGAAGTAAAATACTTTCCATACCATGTTTTTTTAATAATTTTATTATCATAGGTTTATATATTAGGTACTAAAATTGTTATATATTATACTAGCGTGTCTGTTTAGTTAGCAAAAAATCACTTGAAGAGACGAGTCGTAGATATATAATGTTAGTGGCGACCCAAGGCACGAGCGACGGAAGAACCGGGCGGTCGCCCACGGCGTCTCCAGAATAGGAGCGCCGGAAGCGCATTTGTAGGTGCTCAAAAAATTGTAAAAACTTATGTTTTAGAAAAAATATTTTTTAAATAATAAGTGTGTAATAATTACATTTCTTTATAATAATAAATTCTTATATATTCAAGCTATATTTTTAAGGGCGCCATAATATCTTGGGCCGGCACTGTACAATGTTTCGCTTATACTAAAATGTTAGTATGGAATTAGTTATTTAATTAATTTATACTAATATATAAAATGATATCGTTTGTTTGTGTGTTCGGGATAAACTCCGAAACGACTTATTCAATCGTCGTGCAGTTTTTTTAAAATTAAATAGGACATCACAGAGAAGGTTTTAGGCATACATTTAGTCCGATAAAGTTAACTAATTCAATACTTTTAACTTACCAGATCGTTCACTTATTTTTTTTGCTAACATAATGCGCAAGAAGTTTTCACATGCCTTTTGTTTAGCTTGAGTCTTGGAAACATGATTTCCAGAATACATTTGACCATCAATCTACATATTTTTAAAATATAATTATTAATAATTACATTATTTAACAAGAAAAAAATCAAATTATTTAATTCAATTATATCTTACCTCAAGTGTAGCAGTATAACTCATAACATTATTAAGTGGGTGCTCTTGTAAGTGAATTGGTACATCTTTGAACAACTCAGAAAATACCATCAATGGACTTTTGGGTGATACTAAGCGACGCATTCGAGCATTCAGTCGCTTTTTCCGTTCTTTCTTACTAATCTCTATTATGAAAATAAATTATGAAATTTAAAACAATCAATTAATAAAAATAACAATAATTTAATTTAAAAAGCATTGACATACTACGTTTGATTGGCCATTTTACTTCAGACTTCTCACTAATTGATTTTTCATCTTCAAGTTTTATCTGTTTATTCTATATAGCCAATGAGACAACATAAGCAATTTTTATAAACGTGGCGAAGAAGTATTTTCAGTTTGCGCAAGATACATATACTTTAGCAGATAATACATCAAAACAGTTTAGCATAAATAATAAAAATAATAATAATATTTTAACTGTATTATAACTAACATTGCCATTATTATTATAATTATTATTGTTGTTATAAAAGGGCAGTGTTTGATCTGCCAAGGTCTATGTAATTACAAAAAAAGCTATGACACCATCCATCACAAATGATGACAAAATACCACCGACTTGGACTGTAAATAAACACAACATTTGTGTTGATTTACAGAATCCTACTGGTCAGATGATATAATAAATATGGCATCAAATTAATGGTTGGGTTTACAAGTTGCCAATCAGGATACATCAAAATTTTAAAATAATTTAATATTGGTAATTAAATAAAAAATATAGAATTAATTTGTTGATTAATAACCATTAATTGAATACTCAAAATGTGTTTTCCTTCAAATAATTTATTATATCAATATTAATCATACTGGGAATTTTATATTTATATAAAAATAATAAGTATTATTGGCAACAAGTTATAGCTTCAACCATACTGAATTTACAACACCGCAACAAATTTTAAGCTTAGCTGTCTCACGTTTATGCGAGACACCCCAGGAATAATATTTGCAATCTTTAATCCAAAAATGATATGGATTGATCAAATCTGCGCTACGACTGAAACCACTCTGAAATAGATGTACTATAAGTTTATAATATATGCGGGAAACATAAAATCTGTCAGAATACATAGACATGTTCTTTTTAAATGTAAATAATTAGTTTTTAAATTAATGTACATATATTATGGTTTGGTGTCATATTTAAATAATCTTTGAGTTTTTAATACATAAATGTAATTAGTATTCAATATAAAAGATATTGCTCAAGGCAATGGCAAATAAATTTGTTAATAAGTTTTTAAAACTAGATAATAGTGATTTGATGTACAAATATAAATATGAATATGTGTTCATTGAAAAGGTTAAATGTAAAATACATAACTATGTACCTGATAATCTTGAACTGTAGATGATTGAGTAGCTGAAGTATTTGGTATTGGAGATTCAGCCACTGGATTGGGACAAAGTGATTGTGATGGTAAATCATGTAAAGGCATAGGTTGTTGATTTTTCATTAGACTAGCTGATTTCTAAAAATGAAAGAAAATTTAGTTACTATATTAATATTATTATCATAAAGGTAATTTTTAAAGCTAGAAAAGAAAATTATAACTAATAAATACCAGCCAAGATAGCAGTTAACTGAGTATCAATTATATTAATAAAAATATAATAAATTTCAATTTCAATAATCATTTAGAATTTTAGACTATTAAATTTACTAAGAATATTTAAGTTGAATAAATAAAAATAAAGTTAGTCAATTTATATAAATTAGTTGAGTACTCGAATCTTCCAGAGACTGCCATAACATTTATTATTATTAAGAGGACACATCACTCACGTTACTTAAGTATTTAAAAACAGTAAAGAAGCAGCTTATAAATACTCAATATTATTAAAGTTAATGATAACTAATTATCTTTTGAATTATTTTCTAAATATTTCTATCAGAAAGTAAAATTTGGTATGAATATACTTCATAAGGTATAATTTATTTTTTATATACTTATTTAAAAAGTAAATATATAACTAGAAGTACTTATTTTAGAGAAGTCAAAATGTAGCAACCATTTTTTTTATATAAATTGCAAAAAAATACATTCAATAAATTTATTATATACCGACATCATAAACAATAATCTTATACATCAAATATTTGACCATTTACCTATTTTAAAACTTAGATTGTATAAACTAATTAAAAATAGGCTCATTTTAATTTAAAAAAGTACATATTATTATATATAAATTAAAAAGACTAAGAGATTAATATTGTATGTATCTAAATCAATAATACATATAGATACTTAATATTAAATGACAATTATTGATGATATAATTGAAACTAATTTTAAAAATAACAAACTTACTGGTGTTGTTATACAATTCGCCCCAAGAGACATAGTTTGCTGTTGTTGTGGTGGTGGCGGTGGTGGTAGTTGTTGTTGTGGTGGTGGTGGTAGTTGTTGTTGTGGTGGTGGTAGTTGTTGTTGTGGTGGCGGTTGTTGTTGTCTGAAAGTTTCAATCTTTCTGATATACTGGTTACTGTGACTATTGCCACCTAAAAAATAATAAAAATAATTGTGTATTAGTAAGTATTAAAATTAAATCAAATCATCATTAAACAAGTATATTATTTACCAATTTCTATACATATTATAAAATAAGAATTTAAAAATAAAATAAGGCGTACCAACAATTTTTAAGGTATTGACTTATTTTACTTAACTGTAAATACACAATTGTCATATTTTACTTAATCAACCTTATAAATTATAATAAATCGGAGCCTTAGACTATAGCAGTGGTGGCTATAGTAGTGACCAAACAAACATAGTTGGTGACACAGCTTACCATAAGCCGATTTCATACTATCTAGCAACAGCTGTTGGCACATTATTTAAAAACAAATAATTTTACTCACCATTTTTACTTTAATAATACTTATCGGTTGTATTCATTTAATGATACAACTAAAGACAAAAAATTCCAACTCTATTGTGTTGATACCTTACTAAAATAAAATGTTTCTATTATCCACCAACCACAAATTTGGTTTTGCACTCACCATTATAGTTATTAATTTCTAAGTTCCTCAAGAAAAAATGTGTTAATCAAGTTACTGGGAGAAAATAATAGCTTTATAATTTACTATTATAAATTTCAATAACTGTATAAACAATAATTTTTAAGTTAATAATTAACTTATCTTACATGATAAATACTAAATAGTAATATGATTTTATTCTAAGATTATAGTTACTACATTGTGTTTTTTTGTTTCGCAATACCGGTTTTGTTTAATGAATTAAATTGATGCATTGTGTAACATATTGCGTAAACATAGGAAAAATGAAATCTATTTTCGGTTGATAGTGATAAACTGATAACTTATTAAGTCAAAATTAAGTATTTGTTTTAATTAAGTTAATTACTTCTGTTTTACCATAAATATAATTTATGAATATTCAATATTCAATATTGAAAAAATAAACAAGAATAGTTTTATATTTAATTGATCGTCATGACAAACTGTGTAATAGAAATTATAAAATAAAATATTAAATTAATTCATACTACAAAGTATTAAACTTGTCATTGGTTGATGGTTAACATATAAAATTATTCAAAAATTGTAAAAAAAAAAATAATGAGATTTAGGTATTATTTCAATTATTAGCAATCATACTGATTAAGCAGTTACCTTTACCATCAAAGTATAACATTTAATGATTTTTTTTTAATTAAAGAACCAAGGTACTTTATATTTGAATGTTTTAAAAACTATAATACAGTGAAGTTATCCATTTATGAAGTTTGAATAATTATTTTGTTTTCTTCTATTGAGTAAAAAGTTAATTTGAGAAAAGTTAAAATGTATACTATTTTAAATATACCTATAATAATTATAAGTACGTATCGTTTAAATACATTTATTAAACAATTGATTTTTTAGTCTTCTACTTTAAGTGTTTAGAACAATCATATTTTGAATCGGTCAATAGTATTAAATAGACGACAGTGCATAAATAACATTTATACCATAGTTATACCTTACCCTACTTGACAAATGTTTCTGACTTTCCAAAACATATTTTATGGTAAATTTGTAATTTAAAAATGTTTTATTTTTAAGACTAAAAACAAGTGTAATGTAACAAGTGTATTCAAATAAGTATTACTTCCAAAAGCAACATAAATTAATGCGTCAACTAAATAATATCATTCAAGTATAATTGGTCACATTTATGATAATATATGTAACTAGATATATCCAAATTAAAATAAGTAAAATATTGTAGTCCATAAATTCAATATGTAAATGGTACATCATATATAATTTGAATACTTGCAGGTATTTAATTCAACACAACACATTGTGTTTTGAACGCAGTATTCAGAATCTTATACACGAATTAGGAATGATTTCTAATTGATTACAAATGTTTTGCATGAGACAAGTACACACTTGCCTACCCATTGATAAGTAAAATCGAACATCAAGATTTGTTTATAATTGACTAGAGCTTGTAAGTTCATAAAATTGAATACCAATATTGTTAAGTTGTATTATACTACTAAATACTAAATAACATGCATCTTTTTTTAAGGCAAAAAATTAAGTAGGTACTTATCATGTAATTTTATTTAGTATAAAATGCATATTTCGGATAATTGACATATTGCGTGTTTTTATGAAAGCTGAAATAGAGTATTTATCATACAAAAATGGACACACTACTTTATCAAGCTATACAAATTGTAGTATAGTTAACAAGGTCTAAATCCTATAGAAATCTTTAATCTGATGGTTAGCAATCAAATGATGATTAAAAATAAATCATACCTTCTATCGTTAAGGGATATTATGAAATTCTTCTTAAAAAGGTTGAAAATCGGACACTTCGTTGTGGTTATATAAAAATAACAATTTATTAACATTTAAAACTAGTTAGGTTCCTTGTTAACATATGTGTATTATTAATCTAGCAATTTATTGGGTTTAAAAGTTAACATGCATAATCCAAAAAATTAGGTACCTACATTATATTATGCAATAATGATATTAATAAAATAGAATATTATCAAAAAAAAAAAAATCTTTTATAAATTTGTGAACTTCAAATTTTATTTATACTTAGGAGTTATTATTACATAGATAATTTATTATTTTTATTACATGTTTCAGCAAATTTAAGCTTTAAATAGTACATGAACTAAAGATCCCAAGCAATTACACTGAATAGAACCAACAATATTGAAGTGATTACAACAGAAAAAAAATCGCTTTAGTTGTAGATTTTATGTGGTCACGACATTACACGGGAGTGGCGTCTGTATCTAGGGTCAAACAATAAAAATACGTAAGAAAAATCGATTTTCCATACTTGAACTTCTAGTGTTATACATGGCCTATTTTCCGCAACGACGATATTATAAACGACGATCTTGCGAGTTGTCTGAGTAGAGCCCTCGTCACTGAAGATTGCGAACGCCGAGGTCTAGGCCGGATTGAACAATATATACTTGCACTATAGATGAGCTACGAACCGACCGTAAGCGTCTTGAGTACTCGTGTATGTTGAATCGTAACAGCAGACCTCATCCACTTATTGAGCGGACAGGACTCCAGAATTCCAAACTCTGATAGTGACAATAGTTAGTAGCATACTACCGTCTATATCACTGCTATTACTATTCGCCTGTACTATGTGTGTATAGTACGTATTACTGCAACACTATAGCAGTTTAACGTGTGTATAGGCACTATAATGTAAATTTATAAATATGCACTATGAAAAATAAACCATGACCATGGTGTGTAAACAAAAAAATAAAAATAAACATTGATCAACAACCTCCCGTACTACGAGAAACCACGTTTGGTTACTATTGGTATTTTCGCCTTTTACCGCGCGTAACCGTAAGCATAAGCAGCGTGTGGTGCGATAGTAGTGACACTTCACGGTGATCACACCGATTATAATACACTGCGTTTAGTTTTTGGGAAATACCGTAACCTCATGTTGTGACGTAATGCCATTCAAGACAGTGCTCAGATAACATTATCTTGTCTACACCTCTATGTTACCGAGACGTCATGGACAATGCGTGACGTCATGCGCGGGCATGCAACAAAATACGATTTTTAAGGGTGAACCGCGCGTTATCTTATATTATCATTTACCGCGTGTGATACCGTGTTTGTTATTCGTCTTGTGATAATCGTTGGTTTTATACCACCAATCACAGGACAATGCTGCTTGAGGTGATATCACGAATAAATATATAATGCACCACGTTCTTGTGCGCTGTGTTATCACGTCAATACGTCATCGTTGTTGCTGCGATGAATAATAATAAATTATTATTTTAAAATTTCAATTTGTTCGTTGAATCTTTACTGTTTATTAATATCTATATATTATAATAATAATAATAATATTCACTCGTTTTCAAAAACCATAAACTAGTAATGCACTAAGTTATATGAATTTTTAAACTCTACCGGATGAAAAACGACTTTCTTTTCAATATTTAATAAGTTGTAGCCAATGTAGTGCATATTCACCCTTTAGTCGTAATAAATTATTTTTATAAATGTTTATGTATGATATGAAATTTGTTGAAATCAATTTGAAAAAATCGAGCATCCGTAGATAGGTAGGTATATTAAAAAATGTACACGTATTTGAATTTAAAATGTATTTTTCAATATTTTAATAATATAAGAGCGTTAAATTTTGGAATAGCATTCAGCTTGGCGTCCCGGAAAATTAGCGACTGGCAATAACAGGCAATAAAAAAGTCTAATCATAGTAAAATTAGTAATTACTTATTATATATTTACGTATATCTAGTAAACGCGAACATGGAAGAAAACATGTTAAATTAATACAAAAATACCAAAATATGATTAAGTCGGTTCGTTGAATAAAATACAAAAATAAATATAGTGAAAATTTGTTATGTATGTAACAAATAGTGTTGGCCAGCGATATATTTTTAATAATCAATATCGTATTTATTTTTCCGATATCGTATCGCAATATCTGAAAAATACCGTTATCGATTTAAATTTTTACATAATTACAGCAAGTACATTTTATATAATTTAGTTTATTAAAAGCATATTAAAAGTATAGAATACATATTATATTAATATATTATGAGTGTAAATTAATTATCAATTATAAATTATTTTGTATTAACTGAAAAGTATTCATTGAGTATTTATTTATTTATTTATTTATAAAGAATTATGCTATAATTTATTATCTAGTTGATTAAAGTAATAAAAGTGAATATCCGTCAACTTTATTGTTTCTAGCGATATTTTCAAAAATTATTTTTAAATATGGATATCGAAATTATTCAGAAAATATACACGATATCAATATTGTATCGAATTATCAGTAGTGTATTATCTGTATCTGCATAACTATTAACTAAGTATTTTTATAGATATTAAATTATTTAATCAATTGATCAAAACAAAACATTTTTGGAAGGCAACGGGTGATTGTTTACCTCTCAGATAATATTTCTTAGCATATTTATAATTAACTATTTAACAAATTGGGGAATCGTTTACTTAACAAATTTGAACTATTAATATAAAAATAGATTTTTTTTACATATTAGGTACATACTGCTCTTACGAATAAACTTAAATATCTGTGAGTGTATGATGTTAGAATTATTTTAACCATTTCTAATAAACTTAAAAGATAACACTAACATTTTCATAAAATTAAACTGAGTCTTAAAAAGGTCACGTAGAAAATTAGAAACTGATACGTATTTGTGACAATGAAGCGTAAGATGTTTGACTTTCTAATGTGCTTATGTGCCGCCAAAGATAAGGTAAGATAAGGTATGGCCGAAAAAGTCAAAAGTGTCTAAAAGTGTCTCTGCCGCCAAGGAGAAGTCGATTTCTTGAAAACGCAGGAGCTTGCGACCACCAACCACTCTGGTCGACATGACTATAAAGTAACGGTAACATGATGTAGGTACCTAATTTTTTGGATTATGCATGTTAACTTTTAAACCCAATAAATTGCTAGATTAATAATACACATATGTTAACAAGGAACCTAACTAGTTTTAAATGTTAATAAATTGTTATTTTTATATAACCACAACGAAGTGTCCGATTTTCAACCTTTTTAAGAAGAATTTCATAATATCCCTTAACGATAGAAGGTATGATTTATTTTTAATCATCATTTGATTGCTAACCATCAGATTAAAGATTTCTATAGGATTTAGACCTTGTTAACTATACTACAATTTGTATAGCTTGATAAAGTAGTGTGTCCATTTTTGTATGATAAATACTCTATTTCAGCTTTCATAAAAACACGCAATATGTCAATTATCCGAAATATGCATTTTATACTAAATAAAATTACATGATAAGTACCTACTTAATTTTTTGCCTTAAAAAAAGATGCATGTTATTTAGTATTTAGTAGTATAATACAACTTAACAACATTGGTATTCAATTTTATGAACTTACAAGCTCTAGTCAATTATAAACAAATCTTGATGTTCGATTTTACTTATCAATGGGTAGGCAAGTGTGTACTTGTCTCATGCAAAACATTTGTAATCAATTAGAAATCATTCCTAATTCGTATATAAGCAGTGGTGTAGTGGAGGGTATACGCGGGTATACGGCGTATACCCAAAACGCTAATAATCTTAAATGCGTATAGGAAAGAAAATAAAACAAATACGCAGGTATATGGTCGTAGCCTTTTGGATGATAACCATATTACCACGATTTATTAATAATATTTATATAATTTGAACATTTCTGATTTTTTTTTATTCTCGTAATTCCAAGAGAATTGGTGTGTCAGAATAATTAATTATGATTAAAAATAAAATTATAAGAAATAGGAAAATTTTAAATTGTCCAAACGTCATAACTTCTTAAATTACTCATGGTTTATTTATTTATCATCAGAAGTCATTAATAAACTATAAACATTGAATACTACGTAAACATAATAGATTAGGCAGGTAGTAGATATTGATAAGTGATAATACAATTTGCTTGTCATTTATTATATTTAATTTAATAAAGCAAATATTTAAAATTAAATTTATATTATAAGTTATGATGACGGCAATATGGTACATATAAGACACGGGGAAAATGAAATACAACAATTGGGCCGTAGATTTTTATTAAATACTTCTGTACTAGTACAAGGATGAACGAATGAGAAACTTTATTCATAATAATACAATTAATGAAGAAATACAGGAATTAAATATACTAATTTGAACGGGGATTTAATTTAATGTTTAATGAACATAATATGTTCAGATCTAAGATCTAAATTGACAATAAAAAATATAACAAATCTTATGTTTATCAATATAAATGGGCCACCTTTTAGTATATTATAGTAATTTTTGTTTATAAGTATTTAAAGTTCAAATGTTTATATATCAAAATCGCGAAAATTTGCAAGGAAATTTGAAGTTGAAAATTCGTAAAATTTTTGTGATTTATACCTAAGGTCATAGGTGCCGTCAGGAATTTTATCAAAGGGGTGCATCGTGCAAGTAGGTATATGCTAATTATTTCAAAAAGTATTCGTTTTTTTGAAAACATTTTTTTCCATGCTTTCAAGTTGTTAAAAAATCAACGATTTTATTAAAAAATTATATTTTTAAATATTTTTTATCTTTAATTTTTATTAAGTGTTTCACTTTTTTGAATGACAACATAGAGTTTTAATTTTTTATTCTAAAGCAGAAGAATTTTGGTACATAAAAATCGAATTTAGGGCGAATAGTTTATGAGTTATTAAAACAATTATAATAACATATTGTTTTTAAATAAAAAAAAATACCAATTTTATGTCAAGGGTAGAAACTTACAGAGGTTAAAAAGATTTTTGCATATTTTTATAAACCATTACCTACATTTTTTTTTTTATAAAATATTCGAATTAAACCCCGATATTACTAATATACTTTAATAAATATTATTTACCAGATACTTTTTCTCCATCTTTTGTTTTTGGTTTTTCCATTTTTTCAATGGAAAACAGTTTTTTCTTCGCAGCTATTAAATACGGCATTGCAAAAAAACACAATGTTAGAATCATGATTTTAGAAAATATTCACAATTAACAATTATGCTATCAATAATAAACAGTTATAGTGAGTATGATTTTGTCAATAGTTTACCTTGTTATTTATAAGCAACGCGTTCATTGTTTATAATTTCCGTTATCGAATGGCCAGTATGGGTGATGATAGCCAGAGTATTTTTACTACAATATATATAAAAATATAATATATTATTAAGTTTTATATAAGGGAAATATAGGGCAGTGGTCTTCAACTGGTTGTTTGCGACCCATTTTTGGGTCGCGATAAGTCTTCTTTTTAAAATAAACATAACATTTATAAAATTATATAAGGTAAACAAATCATTTTTTAATTATTAAACTTAGAAAATTAATAAATGAAAATACAGTTTAAAAAATTTTGTATTGTATTCAGTTTTAATAGTACTACCGCAAAGCAGTAAGCAATTTTAGCTTTTTTACAAAGTTTACGTGAGTCGCGAAAAATTTAGGCCTAAAAAAGGGGGTCACGAGTCCAAAACAGTGGAAGACCACTGATATAGGGCAATAGTAGACTATTTACGATAGATTAAGACGATTAAGAACTAACTATTCTGTTGAAATATACAATTAATATTAGTATGCATACATTGTAAGCACACGAGTGTACGTATCAATATATTATATATCATTGTTTAACTTTCTATTGTAATGTGAAGCAATACTTATTAATATCACGCACATACATAGGTATGATTATGTGACGTCAATGACGCGTATATATAGGGCACATCTTGTGTATAAGACTCACTCTCTCTGGGTCACTCTCGGATACTCATTGACACGGTACGTTGTACGACGTGTGTCTATATCTAGTTGTATGTTACATTTATATTATACTGTTATTATAATCATAAAGTCGTGTTATCATTTGTGTTAAATACTTCAATATCTAAGTTCACTCAGGCTTCAATTTCAACATATTCAATAATCAATGCACATTAAAGGAATATTTTTAGTATACAAATATTACAAAATCCTTAAGACATAAAATATATAACGTTATAACATTAAGCTAAGTGATGATAATAATTTTAAAAATTAATTCCCGTAGTTATTATTAAATATAAGCTATGTTAAAGTTAAAAATAGAATTCAAAATTATAAAAAAGAATTTTATCTAAAATTATGTACAATACCGCTCGAAAAATACGGCCCTGAGTAAAATGGAGATGGTAGTGATGGTACCTATCTGGGTATTGCTGGGCGTACATTCTTGTTCCTCTCGTGCATTTCTGTTAAATTTTCTATAGATTAATAGTAATTGAACTTTTTCATGATTATTCATTTTTATTAAAAAAAATTCAAACTATAAATATAACCTAACCGAAGAGATAGACTGAGCTGTCTTGACCCTCACCACGTTAATAAAAAAGGCTGCCCTTGACTCATCAACTTCCTTGCCTACCAATCCCAACAAAAATTTTCTCCCTGAACACCTCTCAAAACTGCTTGTTGAAAAACCGCTGGCACCATAATCACCTCCCCAGTGACAAAAGTCGCTATAACAACATTTCCTGCTCTCTTAAAAACCTACGCATTCACAACACAGAAACGTACTAACAATATATACACTCCTTAACCAACTCAAACAATTCTATTTGAAAAGCTACTAAAAGAATTCTAAATAAAAAAATTCAATACCACCAATTAGATATCCTGACAGATCCCTTGCTAAGACCAACTTAGAAAAATCAAACTTGTTTGCCTCTCTTCTAGAAAATAATTTCACTCTTCACCCCGACGTAAACAACATCGATCACACATCCTATATTGAAAAATCTCTAACCAACTGCCTTCCTATATCCTTACCCACAAAACAAACCTCCCCAGCGAAGTTCAATTTATTATCAATAAATTATCAAACAATAAATCACCAGGTCACGACCTAATAACAAATCAAATAATAAAACAATTGCCCAAGAAAGCCATTCTTCTCTTAACCTTCATCTTTAATTCAATCCTTCGTCTCTCCCACATTTCTCACTCATGGAAACACTCCATGACCAACCATGAGTTTTATGGAAACACAAAACTCGGAATCTATAAACAAATTCTCCGCCCTTCAATGACTTACGGAATACAGCTATGGGGTACCTTCAAAAAATCCAACATTCAAAAATTCTAATCCTTCCTATCAATTTGCCTTCGCTTCCTCACCAACGACCCCTGGTACCTCAGCAACCTCACATATCACTCTGACCTCAAAATTCCAAACATAAATACCCTAGCCTCCCACTACTATAAATTATTTTACAATAACACAGTCAACTATCCTAATCCACCCATTTCCAATCTCTCCTCCCTCACTTTCCCCGATAACCCACTACGTCGTCTAAAGCGAAATTGGCCCAGGGACCTCCTCAACCAATAATAAAAAATAAAAAAAAAAAAATTAATAATAAAAGTCTAGAATTGAAGTAGTGTTGTTTGGACACCCCTTTCCAACAAGCCGTCCAGTTTTGTAAATTGATTAACTATATTACTTATTGTATAGTGTAATACAGATTGTATATATTTTTTTCTTTTAATAATAAAAAAAAAAAAGTAGTAGAAAAGAGTAGTCGGCAAAATCATCATAATATCCAACTAATCTAAAATAGTCGGATAAAAGTAGTTTAAATTTCGTAATAATTTAAAATTACAATCATTTTTCAAATAATTATATATTTTTTTTTTATACGTAATCCGACTGTAAAAACTGAAAATAGTCAATCCATCATTAATTGCTGCCATTTTTTTGGAATTCGTATAGTGGTATCTGCTCGTAATGCCGGCGATATTTCTGTACATATTGTTAATTTTTATATAATTTATCAAAAACACGTATCTAGCAATACGATTTTTATGTTATTTTGTGAATTATGAAGATATTAAAAAAAAATGATTTTTACTCTAAACACATTATATCACATAATTTTAACGCAATAAACCATAAGTCGAAGAAAATTTCCGAAGGTCCTATACATAAAAAAAATGTAGTAGCAAAATTAATAAAGTCCCCCCCTCCCATTATTTGTCTTTCGGGATGGCCCTGCGGCCTCACATATTATTATAGTAAGGTATACATGATTGTAATACAGATCCGTGAAATAGAGGAGGTAAATAAGTACATAATAATCATAGTATATAAAAATAATAAAAATTGTACTAATAATGATAGTTCACCTGGTACAAATAGAGTATTTTATACTAGAGCGCGTAATTTTAGATGTGTCTAAGTATAGTTATAATTATTGTATTTATTCATGTTATATTTATAAATTTTTTTTATTATTTTATACTATTTTTTATGTTACAAATTACAATACCTACATATCTTGATATCTTTATCTACATAATATAAAATATACATTTTTGTTTTATAATTTAATTTTATACTATTTTACCTTTTTGACAAATTACATAGGTATGCATATTTTATTATTTTATGAATATTACTTCATTTACTACACTTATACTTTCATCTATTTTATTGTGACGCGAGTCTCGTAAATTTACAAAAAAATTTTGTGATTTACATTTTTTTACGTTTAAAAAGTTGAGTGACCATTTTATTTATGTGTTTTTATATTTTTAATCAAGCTATTAAAATTATAATACAAATCAGGATTTTTATAAAATGATAAGGACCGATAAGATGTGTTTTATTTGTTAGACTTTATTAATTATTTCTATACTTAAACAAGGAATATCAAATTATAAATATTAATTGTTATTTTTATTAATAAAGGGATTAAACACTAATGCTTTATTTTATTTTTTTCTTGTCTTTTTTACATAATATTGTGAAAAAAGTTCAATAGGTATCTATACAATACATTTAATTTTAATTAAAATTTACCAATTTTATCGTAAATTTTTCTAAGGGGCATACATTTTGTAGACTTATAATTGGCTTCCCTTTTGTATTTCAGACTTTCCAATTGAATTAAAATTGTATTCCTGTGAAATGAAAAGTATTTTTCTAAATATATTTAAGATTTAATTTATATATTATATTTATATATATAAATGTAATAAAGAATATTTCAGACAAGTATGTATATATATATATATATATTTTACTTAAACTTAAGTTATAACTAGTTTAAGAATTAATATACTTTAAATACTACATAATAATTCAAAAATTTTCAAAAGTTTATTTTACTATCAACATCTCGATTTTATAAGAAGTTGTATACCATTGTAACTAGATGTCACTACTGTCAATGCGTATAATTGTTTTCCTGTGCAATACGGTCCAGGAGTATACAGTCCAGGAATATACAGTCCATGTGAATACAATACGATTTTTTTTTAAATTCCAAGTTTATACAATCTGCGATAATCCAGTTCACAAATAATAATTTTTGGATTTATACAGTCCGAAACTATACGTTCTAGATAAATATTTTTTCCGCAAAAATACGGTCCGGGCATATACTGTCCGAGGTCTTACTGTCCGTGTAAATATGGTCCGAACATATACATTCCGAAATCCAACGGTCCATGTGAATACATTCCGAGATTTTACGTGCGTTGAAACAAAACTTAAGAAAAAATATTTTTATTTTACTTTTATATAAAAAATGTTTAAAATTATAAATCTTACAATTGAAATTTGATTTGATTTAGTTTTCCCTTCCTGATTAGACTCCAGAAATTTATTCAATTACATCACTCTGATAGTTCAAGCTTAACGTAATCAAAGATAAACCCTTTGTTAAACAGTGGAATATTATATGTAGATAGGTATAAGGTAGGTAACTAAATATTAAGTTTTTTTAATTTTGATAGAGTATTTTAAGTTTATATTACTATGAAAAGTACTCTACAAATATTAAAAAAATGTATTATTTTACTTTTTTAAAAAGCGAGTTTCTAACTTATTTAATATTAACATAACGCCAATATTTAATTCGACAAAATGACAGGTTGCCTTTAAAAGAAACACGTTGTATAATACACGTATGTGTGTCCATGTATATGCGTATAATATATGCAAAGCGCATTTTCATTGTTATGGTCCACTGCGAGAGTGCGATACTCGGGTTAAGAAGATGCCTTTGGGAAAACTTGATATACAACACCACCAAATCGCATGTGTGCCTTATTATAATATTATTATGTGGGTAAAGTTGCGTATGTATATTATACACCACGGTGTGTATTACAATATTACATGGATATGGTGCGCAATGAGTATACGTATAAATCCATGACGTATGTTGTAGAAGATCTTATAGGTATTACAATATCATTGGGGTACCACCTCTGAGATTGTATATAATCTATCAGCGGGTGGAGTATGTCATTAACTTGGTATATGCATTGTGATTGTATGCGTTGTGCACTTACGCGCAATATTATTTTTAATTACCACAGAATGTAAAAATATAATAATAGTTAGATTAAATTAATAATAAAAAAAAATAATTTTTATTATTTAAATTTAATAAAAATTTTGACTTCTAATGGCTTAAAATTATATAAGCTCTATGCTTTCTTTCTAGTAGTCGATAGTTAATAATTTCCACGAATGTTTCAAGTGTTTTTGGAGAATTATCATTATTATGCGCGTAGCAAGGTATATTCACTGTTATTATTATTATTATTTAATAAGAACACACGACACCATTGAATATAGGGATTTAAGTTATTTTACAGACAAATTGTCTATAAATTCCAATGTTTGTGTAGATATATTTACATAAATCATTTTTTTTCATAATTTTTTGTTAAAATTAATTAAAATACAATAATAGTACCTATTTAATTATAACAATATGTATTATACTATTATAATATTACAATTTTTATTTTGAAGATTCGATATTTTTTGTACATTCTATAATTATAATAATATTGTATTACAACAATACACCATTCTATATTGAAATTTGACTTTATACATGTTATCATTATTATCATTATTATTATTATTATTATTACAATATCAAGATTTATTGTTCGCGTCTTTGCGTCGTTCCCAGCTGTTGCAGTAGGCGGGCTCGAGCGCGCGCGAAATCGGATATATAATATTATACTATGCTATAATACGCCATGTCCCGCGGTCCCAAAACGCCACCGACATCGACAGGCTTTAAATTGATATATGTGTGTTACGATGCGACCGTATAATATTATTATGCCATTCTGTTATTATTATTATTAGATATTTAATCGCTATGGAATACGGAGAGAAAGACTAATTAATAATAAACTGGATTTTAAAACAAAAAACACAAATTACGAATAATAAATCTGTCGACGAAAAAAAATATTTTTATTCGATAAATTATCTTGACATTTTGGTCTACTTAAGATTAACGGGCCAAGAAATGAAAAAAAAAAATCTTTTGGTATTTTAATCTAAAATATATAATTGATTTACATATTTTAATTATATTTTTTTCGAATACATTTATAGATGATCTACGTTATATTATTATAATATATTTAAATAAATTATATCTGTTGAGAGATTAAGAATAGTGATGTTTGATTTAATTAGATTACACATCAAACCATAGTGAGGCTATATCCTTAATGTTTTTATATTGCATATGCTAAAAAATTAATTTTAGGAAAATAAATAATATTTTTTTAAAACGAATTACTGAAGTGAATTCAATAATGTAAAAAGAATGTGCATTATTCATTGACATTTTTAGTTTTAAAGTAATTTTCTACCTATCCTTGATTTTTTTTATCAAATCTAATTTTTTTATTAATAATATATAATAATTTAATATTTTTATAATGACTTACTTTAAGCAAACTACCCATCATGTGGATTATTAAAAGACACAGTTTTTTAATTTAAAATAAAAATATGAATAATCTGATTCAAAAATTCATCACTGGTTTTTATTATTAAACGCGCAACTATAAATATAATGTTTTCTGTATGGAATGCAAATAGTTATTTCCGATATATTATTTTAATACAAATATTATATTATTAATATTATTATATTATATTGGTTGGCCGGCGCAGAGTACAGGCAATTCGGGTACATTGAGGCGTAGGAGGTGACCATGCATGTCGAACACAGTTATAAAAATAATCCTTTACATTTTATTCTTGACGTTAATATATTAATTATATTATAGTAAATGTGAATCTATATGATTTAAATATGAGTATCTTATAATCAATTATAATACTTTTTTGACACATATATAGTATATAATTTTAATTTTTTGTTATGTTTAATTATAATTTATTAGATATTTAACAGTATTAGAAAATTGGTGTAAAATTAAATTAAAAGTTGAGACGATACAATAATATGTACGGCGATAGGTCATCAATTCCAAATAAAAAATAGCAGTCTGTTTTATCCATATATATATATTAAATTCATAACTTTTAATATTATTTAATGTGAACTGTAAGTATTATCAAATGAAAAAAATAATTTTTGAGAAATGGATGTATCGATATCTGTTATGAGTTTCAACGATGACTGATGAGCTTAGTAAGTACGTATACAATAGAGATTATAACATATCATACGTATTATACATTATAGTTATTCATTGTTAATATTTCGAGTTTTTTTCTCGAAACGATAATATTATACATATGGCGAGGTTATGGATTAATAAAAATAAATGGGCGGCTTTATGGTAGGCGAAAAAAACGAATTGATTTTTGAATATTCCAAAGATCTACAAAATAGTCTAAACTAAAACAAAAAAAAAACCTCACGAACGGCGTTTATTAAATGTCAGAGTTTATGTACACTAAAGTGCAAACAAATCACTAAAAAAATAATATCCCCAGAGGATTATATTGTATGTAATATAAACATATCTTCCGAATATATACATAGTATACAAAGAGCCAAAAAGGTACATTTAAAATTCTATATACATTTATATTATCTGAATTTTGGTCATGTTGAAAACAAAATGTTTTTGCCTAGTCCAAAAACACTTATTAAAATTTATAAAGCTATTTTCGTGAAAGATTTTGATATTTTCTATATATTTTTTTATCATAGTCATTTTTAGATTTTTACTTATTATTAACAGAAGCCAGCTATATTATTTTTACCATCTTAATTTAAAACGGAATAGTTGTTTAAAACATTTTGAAATAAATTTTTTATAATAGTATATTTTGAATATTGGATCAATAGTATTTTTTTATTTATAGGAATTTCAAGTTTAGATAAGGCAAGTGAAAAGTGACAGGAGATATTTTTTCGGTATTTTACTCAAGTCTAAAAGCTCATAAATACATTTTTTCAATTTCACAAAAATTGTCAGAGTACGTTAAAATAGTTCATTTTGTATAATATACATTATACATTATACTATACGCATAGCCGTAGACGCTGTAGTATTATAACGTGTATAGTTGCATAGCGTGCGTATATTGTTGTGACGCAGTAACGACGACGGCTCGGAGAGGTATCGCACGCTTAATTTCCGCATTAACGTAATAATAACAATACAACATTATACGTTTTATGCGAACCCGAAGAGCACTTTGAAATTATTACTTTTACAGCGACGATGTATTATTGATCACAAGGGAACCCCTCAAAGCAATATTTATAATTTACTCACATTTAATAATTTAAAACGATGACGTGTATATAGATGTCATTAGTGGCTAAAAGCTTTTCAATGCTTCGCTGGTTTCTGTTCACGCCTTGATTATAATGAGTATAAGTAAAATACGTATATAACAACACCACAAGAATAAGATTATAAACTGGTGCGCGAGTAATTTCGACAGTGACTCGAATGAACAATATGTGCATCCACTCCAATTGAATACGCCATATAGTGGCAGGTTAGGTTCAGTGCGTTTTATTATTAAATTGTCTTCTTTTCTTTGCGTAGCCACTCTCTAAAAATGCTGGCTGATACTTCAATATCACACAACCTATATTCAATTTGTACCAGTTTTCTTCAAATTGTCTATACCAAGCCTTCATTTTCTACTCCATCTAGCTATTTTTATCTCAGCCTGACACGAGTACTTTTCACTCGAGGTAATCATTCAAAGGCTGCTCTCAGTGGTTCATTTTATTTTCAACACATAATATGGACTAACCACTGAATCTTTTGGCAAATACAGATAGTAGGTTATGTATATTATTGTGATAATAATTGGTTTGATAATAGTGACAACAAATTGTGTGTTAGCACCAAGTGCTATGTATATATTATGTATAGACACTCGGCGTTTGTCTTCTAAAATTCAATTACACTGTGAACTTGGCGAGAGAAAAAATTATTACACTTTTGTTTCGTAACAATATGATGTATTATTTACATTCGCAAAGATTTGTTTATGAGTTTACGCCGTTTATTAAATCGTTGTTTTTATCGACCGTGTTATCGCGGGCATGAGCGGTTGATCTATTATGCAACAGGTATTAATGTATACGTGGGCGTGTTAGTATATAATATATATAATATGAGCGTGTGAATGTGTGATGTGTGTTCGGTCGTCAGAAAAACGCAATAAATAATACTTTTTTCACGGAAAAAAATGACACGGTGGATACACCTACACATCTAATAGGGTGCATTATTTACGCGTATACAGAAGAACGTAAGTGACAACCAACCATGGAAATATGACGCACAAGGTAATGCGGGCTGCGTGTACAGCTTATAATAGTGAAAACGAAAATTTTATGATAAACCATCTCTATATAAATTCACCACCATCGTCACTTGAAGGTTAGGTCATCGTGGTACGCTATACATAACCAAGTATAATATAAACGCGTCATACTTACCTATTAATATTTAAATTTAAAATTGTTTGTTTGACAACTGTAATATCTAACGTTGTTTGTACAAAAGTGACCAGAGTTAGTGTTAAGATATGTTCATAAAAACTGTGTCAAAACGTGAGACGAACAATAAAAATCAATATAACTTGCCTACCTTTATATTAGATAATTTGTAGCAAGTATAATATGGTCCTAAAAAATGGCTGGTGGTTGTTCGAACCAGTGTAATAGTTTTAACCAAAAACTTTTAATGATCCATTTGAGCTATTAACATTTATAACATTATATAACATTATACAACAATATAACATTTATACCGTTTGGATGAGTGAAATTATTTTTACCTGCGTGAGCAATAATATGAACTTTGACGCAGATGTGGTTTTATTTTATTTTATTTTTTAATATTATAATAATGTATAATACTCTACCGCAAAATACATAAATAAATAATTTATCTAATAGACCCATACTCATATTTATTCACACAAACGGTAATTTACGTGGAATAAACCCTCGCCAAAATAGTATAACCACAAACATGTGACATAGTAATAAGTCAAGTTACTGTCTTTTCTTGCGTAAGCGGTAGGCATAACGCGTAAATGCATAATAACGAAGATCATATTCATAATATACGTCATGTATAATAGGAGAATGTTATATTATAATTACTGAAGTAATTGAAGGTTTTAATTTAAATTATTTTTATAAATCAAATAATGTGAACGTATATACGGTTAAACATTTTTAAATTATAAAACTCCATAACCGTTAGCGAATAAAAGAAATATTCTGCATACATACAAATCAGTTGTGAATTAAATTTGTATGATAGTAATTAATTTATGTTCAAGGATTTTTTTTACAAGAATAAATTAGGTAAACCTAATTAAATTAAAAAATAGATTTAAGATATTATTATTTTCATTCGTAAAATAAATATCATAATATTGTGAACGTACAGCATGGGCATTTTGAAAGTAGTAATTTACACTACGCTATACTGAGACAATAAATTCTAGTCGTATAGCCTTATATTTCAACAATATTTGTATAAATACATTTATAGCACAGTAAAAAGAATGTTGTGGGTAATTTAAAAATGATCCGAGAGCATTATTCATTCATGTCTTTTAATGCCTTTCGTGGGAAACAACACTAAGGCCTAAGATGTTTCTGGTTTACAATACTTTATTATTCTTAACGATATATGTAGTCGTAGTGTAAATAGTATGAAATTTACAATACATATAATTTATTTAAAATAAATCCGATTCACTTAAATAAACCCAAGTAATTTTGCCAAAGTGGGCGGATTAGGTGACAGGTTTTAATTATGTATGTCTCAACTGACTGTCGCGCGATTACATTAATAAATATATTATTAATTCGCAAAACTATAAATAACCACGGACAGGAGAGATTTTACTATTAAACAGTATTCGTGATTTGTATTGTTTCTGCAGTTTATTTTGTAAATAAGGAATTACACACGTCATTACCTGCGAGAAAAATTATTCGGACATTAAAATGTACAAATGTTGTCTGTTAAGTGTAATAATATCATTATCAACTCGTTATTTAATGTATTATAGTATCGACATAATAAATATACAAATGCTTCAAAACGACTGAAAAATTCGAGTATAATTAGTAAACTATTCAGTATTATGTGGAATTGACGATATTTGAAGCGTTTCAGTGTGGGTATATCTCACTACAGGGAAACTGTATATTTTTTTTATGCTAAACTACATTGCTAGGTCTACATATTATTATATACCTGATATTAAATTCTGTTTGTATTTATTCAAAAATAAACCTTTTTTTTTCTATACTGAGAGTTTGCTGAACTAAGTTAATCTCGCTGAAGTAATGCACGAATGGTATTATAGTTTAAGTCCATAGAAAGTTATGGACGTAAAATATATTCATAAATTCACTTCGTAGAAGTTGATACAGATATTCTATGTCTCTTGAAATTCTTTTTTTCTAAATGCTTTTATGTTCTTAATCGATTTTTTGCGACATCTCATATTTTCAATTAAGATAATATACGGTATTATACTCACAGATTATTATTTATTTTTAAATAATATAAAAATTTAAATTTATGTAAAACCAACTGTAAGTCAATTGTAAAGATAAAAAAATATTTTATGAAAACAATACAATTGTCTTCGATATGCTCAACAGCTGCATTTCAAACCCGCAGTGGCAACATATAATTTATTAAGTTTACTTAACGATAATATTTTTTTCATTCCACCCACATCCCTATTTATTATATCATATCTGTTTATACGTGATAGTTTTTATGTATCATGCGGTGTTGACGAAATAAATGTTGATAAAAGGTTTGATCTAGTTACAGTATTATAGTTTTGTTTGACATCAAATTATAATCATTGTTAACTGCATTTATTGATGCGGAAGATCGAACAAACAGATATTGACGTTCCTATCCGGCAACCCCGACAGTAATATGAAATAAAGTGACAAGTAAATGGCTGCGTAGTCACGATATTTATGAAATGTATCGCTACGACACGCGTCACAGTATCAGCACGCAACTTATGCCTCACTTCTATTACATATTATAATACGATAAAATGTAAATAAACATAAGCTGATTCAGCAGATATTTTCGCTTTCAGTATTCAATTTATAGTTGATTAATTCAAGTTGTGTATTTTTTAAGTATAGATACCGAGAGTCGTATTTTAAAATATAACTTGATGCGCATATAAAGTGCTTGTATTTTGTTCAACATTTAAGGATTGTCTCGTTGTGATAAAACTACTATTTTTTAAATGACAAAATATAGGTATATGCTTTACGTATAAAACTTGTATTGTTTTATGGTAAACTAGTAACTACACGAGGATGGTAACATGTAGACCATAGCCCATATTATGGTCAAACGATGAGATAATTTAAAAATTTTTAAATTTAATCCAAAAATTTTTTACTGTTCGGTTGTACGCATCACTATCCATTTTAGTAATAAAATGGTGTTACGGTAATTTTAATCATTAATATAATGTGTGATTTCAAATAATAATATTATATCATTATAATAGGTACTTATATATTTGACCAACTTAGAATTTACTAATAAAGTGTTGAAGTTAAAGTAAAAAAAAAATTATGATAGCATTTATACACACTTAGTATTATCACACGTACAATCGAGTGGAATACCATTAAACTAATAGTTTTTGCTTAAAGGCGAATATTTTTCGACTAGTAAAATGAAAAATGTTTATATTTATATTATATTATGTGCACATAATAATATAAACATGTATAAATATAATAAAAATTTGTTATTTTCGCCGTCAAATTAAACAAAATTAGGAGTTGTAATGAAAGTACGTTCAACTCAATGTTGCAATTAACGAAGCTCTGCTTGGATTAGAAATTCTACTTGTACTGTTACAAATAATTATCTCGATGATTATCTATCGATTACTTATAGTCTCGACATTCCGTTAAAAATGTGATTTATAAACGTTCACCGCTGCATACGACGAATGTTGATATCGAAAATCGCAATTTCAGGATATTTTATACACTACAATTTATCGACTTGTCGCTTGGACTGCACGGACGACGGTACTTGTACTTACTTTAATAATACATGATGTATATGTATAGTATGCGGCGAGCATTCCATTGTTCTTGTAATTAACACTCATGAATTTAGATTATAATTCAATAATCGAATTTTATGTTCATACGCACATGTATTATGTACGTCGTACCGCACGCACATTATTATATAATAGTTAATATGCCATATATTTAGACATAATGGGCCGAACACGAATTGAACCACCGTACTCTACAAACCGATTCGAGTAGGTACTCGGCGATACACCGATATCGTTATGCATTTATTTTACCCGACAAACGTCAAATCGAAACGGGATTGTTAATGTTTTATAACGACATATAATACAATATATTATTTTTATTAAATTATAAACGGACGACGTAAATAGTTGAAAATTATTTTTTTTGCTGGAAAGACAACAACACCACCATGCATTTATAAATACATAATAATATTACAATGTGTTGAAACTTCTTCGACGACGATGTAAAATAATTATCATACATGTTGTAATTACAAATGTTTATTATTTTTAGTAACTTATATTGAATTGATTGGCCTCGAAGTCTAAGTTAAAAAAATATGAATTCGACGGTTTCGTTCTCTTTTCCAAAGGTTAGGTTAGGTGACCTTTTGACGTTGTCCAACAGTGATAATAATATAAAATGTTAAAATGAGCAATATTAAAAGACCATTCAAATCAAAAATTTTAGTAATAATTTATACCTGCCGTAAATGATTTGGCACGTTGCAGTCTGCTTGTAAAAATTACAACAATCAGAAGGGACTTGAAATTATTGTTATTATAATATCGAGCTGACAATAAGTGTATGCGTGCACGTCGATCGCGTTAATTGTGTTTTAGTTGTTTCGAATAACAAACTTCAACAACGATTGCAGTTAATCTGTTTCAGAATAGTAACAATAATAATCATTATTAACAACTGTAATTATTGTCATTGTGTATGTATCGTAATAATATAGTTTTGCGAGCTTGTTAAAACTTATCTACGGCGTCCCAGAATCATATTATATTTGCAACAACATATGTTGCGCGATTTGCTATCATACTGTTTTATTTTCACTAAAAGGTTATACTTGTGTGTGTGTGTGTGTGTGAGTATACAACAGCTACAGAACAACTACATTATTAAATTGTCTACGGCGAACACGTTTTACAACAGTATAAAACTCGTAAAAGTACAAAACAAATATAATAACGGATGACTGTCGGATAGAAAATTCATCGTTAAGTCTAATGATGGTTAATCGATTGTATGGCTATTTTCTATGGCTCCCTTTCTATATCAACACCTCAAATTTAATTTTAACTTTTAACTTAAAAATTGAATGCTTACAAAGATAAACATTAGTATAAAAAAATAAATAAAAACCGATTCCGATAGGCAGGTTTTAATTAGTAAACACTGTATTTTATAAGCAATAAATACACTTCGCCAATATTTAAAAACTTTGTTAAAGATTAGCTTAATAAAACTAAAATTTAAAAATAAGTTATGATAATTATTACTTCGATGTTTTTTTTCTATTTTGTATGTATATCATTATTTGAAAGATTTAAATTATTTTTCCAACCAGAAATTTGATAAAAAGTTCACTTTCTCTCTCTTAAAAAAAAAATTTTTAAAACAATTGAATCGTATGCTTGGTTAGTTAAGTATAACGAATTACAATGTTTAATTCTCAAATTTATTCTGTTTTTATTTTAAAAATTTAACAATTATATAAATATGAAAGAAAATCTTAAATCATAAATCATCATAAATTAACAAGGCAATGATTTTACAGTACGAATATTTTGTGTCGCTTATTTTTATTTTATGTTGTGATAGTCATAGTTTATATAGTCATAAAAAATAACAGGAATCTTGAAGCATAATTTCATAAGATATGTTTTGATTTAAAACTTTACACACACGGAATAATTAAACAGGAAACATCGTTAGAATGTTTTCATAGCAAATGAAAAATTATAATCTACTGCAAATCGTACCTCATGATGAAAAATTAAGTCAGTTTTAATTAAAAAGTAAAACTAACACGATTTAAATTCCGGTTAATATTTTGAGTTTAATATGAAAACTGGTGTATAATAGTATTATTTTATATGGCATGGGCATGGAAAACAAATATATCAAGAAAAAAATAGTTTAAAACTTCCCTTAAGGGTGAAATATAATCGAATTTAATTTAAAAAATCGTCAATTTACTAAAAACGTATTTGAGTATACGGTATACCCATCAACCGAGGAATCAAATTCGATTAATAATCGTCTCCAATTTCCTGTCAGTTTCAACCCTTCTGCTATTTCAACAATTCCGTTGATCTAACAGCCGATTGGATGGGAGATTGTAGTTCAGTGTCAGACATATTTTTTTAGACGATGACATTACGAGTATTGTATGAAGATGTAAGCACTAAATTAAAAACTGTAATCCAATCTCCTAGACCCTAGGACGTTGAATCATTAGAATCGTTATACAAGCATACCGGTTGAAACCGACGGCGGCTGCAATTTTGACGTTATTATAGACGAAAGCGTAGAGTTCAGTGTATACGACCTTCGTCTCGTACTATCGATGATCGTAGTGATAAATTTCATCATTCGGACATGATGGTTTGCCGTTTCGATCAACAGCTACCGAAATACCGTCTTTCAATGCTCACCGCGTGACAGGTAAAATGTTGGCCGACGCTGTGATATTCAGCGATCCACATGCAGGTAAATTCTACTGTGGTAAAAGACAGCCTCATACTAAATGACTCTCCACGTCCATGCATTACTGGGAGGTCCTTCGATCTGTAGTGATCACTGTACACAATACGACGTGTACGGTGGTAAGTCCTACAAGCGGGCTGAGGTGATTTTAAAGTGTATTGTTCGCATACGGTAGTGGAATTGTCACGGTGGCCAGAACATTTGGGCCTCCGGGTGGATCGTCGAGTATCACGATAACGGTATACTCAAATAAATGTTTAATAATTTGTAGATTTTTTTAAAATTATATTTGATTATATTTCACCCTTAAGGGGAGTTTTAAATTAATTTTTTCTTAATATTTGTTGTTCACGCCCATGTTTTATAATATAATATTATTATATTCCAGTTTTCATATTAAACTCAAAATATTAGGTGGAATTTAAATCGTGTTAGTTTTTACTTTTTAATTAAAACTGACTTAATTTTTCACCACGAAGTACGGTTTGCAGTGGATTATAACTTTTAATTTGCCATGAAAACGTTCTAAAGGTGTGTTTCCTATTTTAAATCAAAACATATCTTATGAAATTATGCTTTAGGATTCCTGTTATTTTTAATGACTATATACTTTGATGACTATGACAACATAAAATACAAATAAACGACATAATACTCGTACTGAAAAATCATGGATTTTTTTTACACAAGACGCGTCATGTCATCTCATCGTCTGTAGAAATTTCTGAAACTGAACTACATACTGAAATCAAATTTTCCACCCACTTGCCCGTCGGATCATCTGTATTATTGAAGTAACAAAATGGTTGGAACCAACGACGGCGGTCGCAGGGGTTATTGAAAGTTCTGTTCAGAAATTTTTTTATCCAAACGTTTAACTTAATCATACAGTTTGTTTAAATGAATGCGTAGAATCCAGTATATATGACCAACACGAGGAAGACTAACCAGAAATATTTAGTTCATAAGATGAACTTCTAGATGTAAAATTACGGCTGGTTTTGCGGGCGGTATTGCAAATACTACGAGTTCATGCAGCGACAGAGTAATTTGAACTAATCTATCATTTATAGAAATATTAACTCGATGGCATTACGATTGATGTTCGTTATACGATAGTATAATAGTATTATTTAAAAGTTTTCTAAAATAAAACAATGTTTGATGTAGTTAACTACATTAACTCGAGTACAACGAAAATTGTATTAAATATATTATATACATTAACAGTTTCCTACACAAAGACGAATAGCAATAACATCAACAGTATCTTAGATAATATTATTATTTTTGATCGTATACAAATTTAAATTGTATTTTAAAAGCAACGAATCAAAATACAAAATACATTGTTTTTTTTCAGAATTTTAGCACAATTTCATTTACATAATATAATTGCACAACTAATGATTTTGTCAAATTATTAGTTTTGAATTAAAAAATGAGCAATTCTATATTATAATTTTCATGATTTTCTCAGTGTAGGTAAATAATATATTTTCAAACCAAATGATGCTACTTTTTAGTTCTACATATTATATTCCAACAATATACGACGTTAACCCGCATGTATGCTCCGAGCTTATGGTCTGTAAATGTTCTGTGACTGACATATATCGACGTTTCATGATTCTGAGTGAAGCGGAACTATTGGTTTTTTAATGACGTGTGAGCTTTTATTTTATATGCGCGTCAAAATAATAATAATAATAATAATAATAATAATAATAATAAATATATTTTCCACCGTTAAAAATGTTTACATATTGAACGGAGAATCTCAGAAGATTGTAAATTGAACTAAATTATACTTTAAAAGAAATAATTCCCGAAAAAAAAAATCAAAAAAAACTTGAGAATGCCTGAAGGAATGAACGTAACTACTCACAGAAAACATCTCGACCTATTTTAAGTAAAGTGATTTCTGTCTTGATTTATTTTCCAAATGATATAATATAAATTTAAAATATATATATTAATTCTACTACGCCATCGTTCATTTACACTTATACGAACTGAATGGATCGATAATGTGTCCCGATATATCGTCAACAAGATAGTAGATTTTATTTTTTCATTTTTACGCAAAAATATCAATACGTATACGTGATAGGCACATATAATACATTGAAAAATAAATTTGTCACAGTCAACCTTCGTGGTCCACGGTTTCTCGAAAAATAGTTCAATTTAATGAAACGTGGGACCGATTTATAATATTTTTTCGTTCGTTAAATTTGTTTGCTTATTACGCCTGATAGATGCATCGTAAACATCATGCACGTCGGGAAATACTGCAATAACTATTCATTTGGAACAATATCAATATACATGGAGATTTATGCGTAAAGCAAGACGGTTGTATTTTTATTAAAAAAAAAAAAACAAAACATGTTGGTCATATACAAACGTTGAAACAATTTATTTCTATTTTGTTTATAACTTGGATTATTTTTTATCTTATAATCTTTTACAAACATTTTTAAGTTGATAGCAGATGAATTATTTACAGCTACTGCTTAAGGCTCAACTAGTTTTAAACTAAATTAAATGATTAAATATAGGTATAAAATGTCAACCCATATTTATTTTTTATTTAATCAATAAATTCGGATAAATACAAGTATATACTTCCAAGAAAATATGCAATGTCACTTACATCTTACAAGCAATTAAAAAAGTAAATAAAAGACTTAAAATATCGGTATGATAAAAAATTTTTAAAATATGTCATATTTTATTGCAAAAGTAAAGTGTTTTACATGTTTTAATATACATATATACTTACCTAAATATAAAAAAATTTTGTTAAAAAATGAGTGTTTTTCGTGTTGAAAAAAATCTTCTACACGACGACACATTTGTTTTCTACATTTGACCTAAGAAGATGGGTTTTATGCAAACACTTTTATTTATTACACTCTTTACTGTCGTTAAGTCTTCTTAGGAGATGCTCTACTGTTTGATATGAATGAATTTGAATTTTTGTTATAAACGTGATATTGGTAAATACTGTTGTAATTAAAAAAAATTAAATAATAAATAAATACATTTTTATAAGCGATTATAGGGGACTAGTGAAGTAATTATACAGAGATTCTGTTATCCTGTTTTATTAGCTTTTCAATGATTAAAAATTTGAATGCAATAAAATAATCGTTGATATAATATAGAATTCTAAAATTAAGAATGCTTATTTTATGGGTATGATTGACTCAGAAATGACGTAATTTAAGGCCGATTATCGAGTCATGGTCATACGATAATACATAAAACATTGAAACCTAAATGCTGATTTTTTTTTTTGGTTGAAAAATGGTCTGATGTTGAGAATTTGAAAATAATTATTTCCAGAGAAAAGAAAGGAAAACGTAGAAATATACTTGAGTGAAAAGTAAAATATATACGATATATATATAGACATCGTATATAATATTGGTAATTGAAAAAGTGCAATAAACCAATTTTAGTACCTCTGCGGAGAACTTTTAAAAAGTTTATTTACTCTGATTTATGATTCTATCATTAATTAAAGTAAAAAAAATCTAAAAGCGGTGTTAGTAATTCAAGCGAAATTTATCATTTAAAAAAAATGGTTCAAATCTATATTATTTAAACACAGTAATTGGAAACATAAACATAAAAATTAACTAAAGGAACAAAAATAATTTAAAAATATCATAAAAATTGTAGAATAATAATAACAAATTAAGAAAAAAAAGGAAGACAATTTTTATTATAAACGTCAGAGGTGATGGCAAGTCTTTTCCATAGAAATTATTGTTACCCGTCAAAAAAAAAGAATAAAATTGATAAACAGGAGCATAAAATGACCTTACACAAAAAAGTTTTCAAGCAGATTTTAAAAACGCCAACAAACACAACGTATAATATGTGCGTAATATTAAACTACGTTTATTATTCCAAGTATCGGATCTACTAAGTATAGAAATATAACATAATTGTTATGTTTTTGGCTCGGTGGTATTTAAAGTATTATTGTCATAGTCAATGAATACTTAAATTCACAATAACGAGTTGTACACATTTCAGACAAATTTTGTATGCTATTTTTCACTAGGTTCGTGTAACGTTAAAACTGAAAACTGAAAAAGAGCGAAAATAGAAACACAAATTTTTAGGATCTTTTTTTCTGAAATATAAATCGTATAATCTTTATAGATATTTTAATATGTATAATAAAAATTAATCGAATTATTGTCAATATTAAATTTAAAAATATATATCTACTAAATAATGTACAGAAAAAAGAAGGATTCTCAGTTGAAAAACAGAAGTGTATTTCATCATACTAGAACACTTCTTAAGCAGTGAACAAATCACAACCAATTGAGAATATTGTCTCTTTAAGTATATTCAAAAATTTCGAGAATCAGAATTTGATTAAATTTATTATTAAATAAAAAATAGGAACGAGCATCCTTGGTGAATAAAATTATATATATCATTATTTATTGTAAAATAATAAATAATGATAATACGGATATAATAAGTTTACACAAGGGGTGCACATAAGAAGAGTGACTTCGCCGCAGTGCTATGACAACCTGTTGTCTTATTACTGTATTACCCTAAAGCGATTTTCGCAAAGCATTGTTTTCATTTTGGGTCATAACACACACGCACACAGTTGTACTGCTAAATCATCACATTCGTATTTGCATTTGGTTTTTAATGCAATATATTATAATCAAAACAACAATTTATTTGAATTGGTATGTTTTTTTGTACGAACCTTTTTGAATGTTTTATGGCATATTTAAACGAAAATAATATAACTATTAAATGCTATATGTTACATACTTTACGTTGAAAAAATTCAATAAAATCAATTAAATTGTTTTTTTTTTTTAAAACAATTTAAAATCTATTAATGATGTTATGAATTAATTTGCGAGTATGTTTAATCAAAATTATTTAACATAATATTATATATTATATAAAATATAAAAAGTAATATTGGATTTCATATTTAATTTATTTTCAAATTAGAGGTTGCTCTACTTTCTCTTAATGATAGCTTAAAATTACAAGTAATAATTTCATTGTACTTTTTACTGTATATTTAATGATTACTTTAATATATTTTGACAAAACTAAATACACATTTTACCGGTGTATACCATAAATAAATTCTAACCCTGTATAATATATTGAAACGATGAGGTGGATTTTAAAGTCTGAAGGTGGATTTATTATAAGATTTACTGATAAACAGTTTTTCTCAATTTTGCGTGTAAGTAGTAAATTTATCGACACATTTTCATTCGTCCAAAAAAGTTATCTAAGCACTAAAATCGTAAGTGAATCGAACCTTTATCGATCGTCTGCCGCAGTATATATGGCTGTAAACTTGTAAACTTATAAACTGTTTGATTTGGAAAGACTCTCGAGATCATATTATGTTTATAACTATATTATATAACTAAAACTTGAAGTATATTCACCTGCACATTTTCTAACGAAAATTCTATAAGTTTTATAATCCTTGTTTGATTTAAATAACTTTATAATTTCTAATATAGATATAAGTTTTATAATATATTTATTATTACATAATGTTTTCAATATTATGCGAAATTATTTCTGTTTTATTGTGGTTTATTTTTATTTTTTTGTAAAATAAGTGTATTATAGTGCATATTCTTATTAGTGATTTAATGAATTGTGTATTACGTGGGAAATTATAAATAATATTTAAAAACAAATGAAAACCGATAATTGTAACTTGTATGAAAAATACAAAATCATACAAATTAGATGAATGTTGAAATAATAGGGGCGTAGTATGGGTGATAATAATAATAAGAAGGCGTCTAATGTAAACCAACTGAGAATACAAAAAAATAAAACGACATCGTTCGTCTCATTAATATATACAATGGAAAATTATACTTTTTATTTAAATCACCCGTAACAGGTCATAAAGATTGTTAAAAAGTTTGTCACGGGACGAGTCAAAATTATGAATTTATCGTTATTTCTACTAACGTTTATTATGCACAATAGTTTGGAAGTTCTTCTTCATCTCGTTTTCTGTGAACGTCAGAACTATATTTTGTATGATTATTGGTTATAATCTGGATAAAAAAAAAAATGGAGGTAAAACGTTTCTATTTGTGTATAAAATAATATAATGAACATTTAAATATATTACAGATTAATGCGAAATGAATGAGATTCGTCGAGATATAATACAGTCATTCAAAATATGAAAATTAATATTTCACCGCCGACCGAGTCAGATTTAGTCCAATCACTATATAATCATCTCATGATTATAATATTATTTGTATGCCATACAACTATATTCAATAGGTACCTTTATTGAAATCATCATACCGACACCGAGCCGATTGCGAATTTCTTGAGTAATATTTTCAATGATTATTCGTTTGATTATATTATTGTAACATTGGTGCACTTAGTACTACTCAACTTGTTATTCAAATATATACTACTACTATGTAGTGATCTAGTCATAATTTAAAATAAATAAATAACTTTTCTCAGTAAGTAGAGAGGTATTATCGAAGTAATACAGAATGGCCCTTTTCGAGCAGTCCTGAATGACGATCTACAGGGCAATATATTTTTTTATACAATAACCAAGTCATTTTTTCTTTGATTATCTTATAAAGATGTTATTATGTTATTAATAATTTAAAATAATTTTGATATTTGGTAACGATATCACATTATAATAATAACATAATCTTGAAGACGATATAAATGAATACAATTAATTATAATAATAATAAACAGTAGAAGGTTAACAATAATAATAATAATTAATGTATAATAATATATTTTTTTGGTTCTAGCTAGTTGTATAATATATGTAGTTATCACAGAAAAAATAAATAATTGACAAATCAAAATTGTAATTTAATCGCGACTGATGATACAGCATTGAACATACCTACATACCAAAAACAATACATAATTGCATATTAATTTTCATTGCCTATAAATTGATATATTTAAACAAATTTATAAAAGTTTTGTTCAAACTTAAAATAATGAATTTGTTATTATATTGCCATTTTATTTGATAACAATTATTAGTAGACAGTAATTAGTAATAAGTCAGAATGGTAAGTTGTCAAACGATTACTACTGATAACAATGGTATTGATGAGACATTTATCTAAAATTCGGAAACGCTATCCTATAAGAATTTAGTATAATAATGGATGTTCTATCTATTATCTACGATAGGATGTCAACGCCTTTTGAGCGCCTTATAATAAAATACATGCACTATTGTTCTCTCCTCCTGCATAATATGCAACGCAATAATAGCAAGAAATAACGATAATAAATGCTATTGTCGGCCACATCCAGCGACCCGGTGAATCGTCACAAAGACGAAACCGCGAATAGATTGAAATAAATGCCGAAGCCGCCACCAGGTGTATGTAAAGTTCGAATCGGGATCGCCCGGGCCATGAATCGTGATCGATCGTAGCCGTCGTCTACGACAAAATAATATATACGTATTAAAATACGTGTATGTGAGTATGTTGTATAGTGTTTACATTGTACGTATAGCATTACGATATTTCCATCTCGTTTGAATAGTATTCCTGTTCCACTCCGTCGCCTAACAAAGGTACGACATTATTATTTTCGTACTATGCGAATATTGTGAGCCACGCCCGTTAGTACGTAGTTTATAATATGTTTATACAGAGAGCCCTAACCAACCGGCTACCACCCGAATTTTGAGTATTTATATATATGTATGTTATACGTATATTATATACCTACATTGTATTGTAAAAAACAAATCCAAATTATGGTTACCCCCAGTTAGTACGCCGAACAATGCTTAAACCCAAACAGTTTCACGTCTCGTGACCCACGAATGGGTTACTAATGCGTCGCAGTATCTGCTATAAACATAGTATTATAATAACGACCGAAGTATGAGTTTATGTGTACTAAAAAATTGCAAAATATGTACATAAAAAAATGTGCTTAAGATACGAAACAACATTCAAAGGTACATGTTTACCAAAAACAAATTTGTTGATCAACAAATTAAAGTAACTGTGATTAGATTTTGGATCACAATAATACTGTCGAGACAATTAAAATACAGTAGAATAAGGTTTGTTAGTTAAAAACTAAAATAATAATCACGAATTCGAATAAATTTTATGTAATTACCTAGGTAGGAAATATTACTCGACGTCAATATTATATTTTTTTTTTAAATTTATTTTATTAATGTATCAACATATTACATGTTACGATAAGATTGTTTACAATTTTACATTCTGCATATTATAATTGAATGGACGTGTCATGTATGTACGGAAGATATGATATGCGTTATGAATAAGTGGGAATTTGCTTAATAAAGAAGTTAGAGTAATTGAAGAAGGTCAAGAATAGATTTAAATTCGTTAAAGAATTTGACGATGAGTTGAAGTGGTTGATCGGGTGATAATCTGTGATTTCGGCATCCAAAATAAAAACCACCATTCTAGGAACATTGTTTCCACTTCCCTGAAATGCGGGCGAAATATCAGATATTAGAATGGGATGATTTTAAATTATTTTTCGGTCTTTCAATTTGATGTGATTTAATATGTCTTTGAAGGTTTTGCATCCTTTATTATAGATGACTGTACGATTTCTATTATAGATTGCATATTATGTATGTTCCTCCCTTTTTTCAGGCAGTTTCATTGGCGTGTTCTGATCTGTATTTCATGGAACGCGGATAGTGGTTACAATAGTTTTATGTATTTCTGAACTTGGTGGTATTGCAGAGGACTGAGTCAATATTTTAAAGATTTGAATTCGTTCGAATCTATTTTGTACCGTTATTTACAGATATCGGACGTTGGATTCACTACAAAATGTAATCCTTGTACGAAAAAATCAAAGGTCAGCATTTTTTACGGTATTCAAGCAAATTGTCTAAACAATTTTATGAATGCAACGGAAAAAGTGCAGAATACAATATAATATTGTATTATTAGATTTGTATATGCAATGGAAATAAATTGATAGTCAGGATTGTATATAAAACATCCCGGGAAAAACTAAATGTCATCAACAACCGGGGGCCCTGATAACAATATATATAAATATACTCTACACAACTCTTGCGCTCACGTACGCAATACTTGTTACCTATATAAAATGTATAGAAAGCAATTTGTTGTGATGACGCCCTACCGTCATTGTTGTTACACTTACAGCCGTAACATCTGCGCACGGGAGTAAAATTTAGAGAAACAAGTCCACAGTGGTTTGGCTTTGAGCCATTTTTTTATTTTGAAATTCAATATACAATATTATAATTTCTTAAATAATTGATTTTGCATTATTGGAAAGTATAACTCTACAATACACACGAAAACTAGATGTTTTTACGAGTTCTTGAATAAATTATTACTATTATTATATAACTATAATTTTTAATTGTTCAGATTTCAAACTTTTTACAATGTGCTTCAAAATTGTATTTATTATTTTTAATATTTAGTTCTAAGGAGAATGTACTGTATCGTAAATTTTTACTGAACTTACTTCTTTCTTTCGAAGGTTTTTTGTGGACTGTACTTTAAATTATGATACTGCCCAATTCGATACGGTTTAACGTACTGATTTGTATCAATATAATATAAATTACCGATTTTGAAATTGTATGTATTACGGAATTGCAAAATAATAATTATTTTTTAAAATACACTATGAACATTGACATAATATTATAAAGTTACCAATAGGCTGTCGGTGTTTTGGAAGCTGCAGTGTAGTGTTTTTTTATTTTGAAGAGTGCTTTTTACTAAAATATTCGAACTCGGCCAAACTAATATTTCGCCCTTTTGATATGGGTACCTACATGTTTATCGATATACTATACTATCCTGACATGAATATTGTTTTTTTTTATCACGCTCAATGCTCATATAGTCATATATGATGTATACAGGATGATTTACCAACCATGCTCACTACCATTTTTATATTATTTTTTAATAACATATTTGTTTAAAATTCAAATTTTGGTTTTTAGTATTTCCTACCATATTTTCGAATACTTAGAGAAACAAACTTTTTTGTAAAAAAGGTGATCTAATTTGAGAAAAAGGAAGTTTGTTTTAAAACAAAACTTTTTTTTGATGGGGTACAAAAAAAATATAAATATTTTAAAACATAGTCCTTAACTACCATTAACTATATTCGAAAATTCCAAAAACCGGAACTCGAACAATGAATGCATTAATAAACAATTCAAGTATAGTGGACATGCTCGGCGAATCATTCTGTATAGTGTGTACAGCCTATTAATAAAATAATAATATTTTACGTTAATTAATATTTTAGGCATAGCGTTCGGGAGAATGACATATTTTTTTATGCTCTCTTGATAAATTATTACAAACCAATAAATCTGTATAGTTATACAGTAAATAAGCTTTAAATAATATTTTGTAATGCGTCCGCATATAGTATAGTTTTAAATATTACAATATGACAGTTATTTAAACATGTATCAAGAGTCTTGCAGAGTTCAATATCGTATCTTGTGTCCCGATAAAACGGTTTTTAGCATTCGGTATTTTTTTATTTTACGATCACGATGAAAATATGGAATAATAGTCTGATTTTACGAAGGAACTTTATGTACAGTCGTTACAGTTCGAAACAATCAGAGTAATATAATGATGTTATTAATGATACGACAATCACAACAGTCGTCAAAAATTGAAATAGGCTGTAAACGAATAAGGCAATTATTGAAGAAAAAAAATTACGGTATCGTTACACTATATTTTTTTCAAACCAAACGCATTATTTTGTTTTAATGTATACAATCGGTCTCTTTCACTTTTCTAGTTTTTTCTCCCCCAAACTTTGTGGAAAGTTTTAGCACTCGTTTTCGAGCAAACATCAAAACGTTATGTCGATGTTTATTGTCACAGAAATTGCAGCGCAATGAGAATAAATGTTCAGTGGACACGAAAGTTAGTTTTTTTTTCAGTAATCCATCAAAAAGTTCGCTTTTTAATAGTCGTCGGAGATGTTGTATACACGACGGGCATTAAAATCTCGAAACAACAACAAACCAAAGGTATATAACGCAATGTTTTTTTTTTTATGTTGCACCCTTCACTCGTAAAACAGTTCTCAATACATTTATTGTTTGTCAAGGGTGACTATTGTTGGCGCGAGGACTAGTCGAAAAGCCATTTCGGTTTCAACGCCGCTATTGTACACATCACCTTTGACTCCATCCGAACAAATTCAACGTAGTAATCAAGCGAGTTCTACCAGTTTCAACTTTAAGCAAAATGCGCGTAGAGTCGAAACCCCGAGGTAGTTGGTGTATATTACAGGTACGAATATAGTAGTTGAAACATGCAAATCAAATATTACCTTAATTTATTATTATATTACTGTATACGCATCATAATTTGGTGTATTCAAAAATGCTACAATCGATTTATTGTGACCCATTTTTGACCTGAAATAAAGGATTTAGCTTTTATGCCCCTTTCCCCCCAAAAAATATACTTGTCAAAAAATAATAATTCTATATATCTAATAACTGCTGATGTTAGGTTTTGAATTTTAAATTTTCCAAGCATTTTAATATTTTAAAATATTAACTATTAAATGAAAAACAATCATTTTGAGACAGAGCTCATAAATTCATTTTTGAATTAAAAAATATATCTAATAAAATGGAAGAATACATTGATATAATTTCAGAGATATTGTACGGATATGCGTATTTAATATAATATATAAGAACATACTTGAATATTTAAAAAAAAAATTAAAAGAAACTAATCGGGAAATATTCTTTTAACATAAAGCACTACCATAATAGTTACAACACCGATATGTATAATGCCTATTTATTTTAATAAACATATAAATTATAAGTCAATAACTTATACAAATTTTTAACACAAAAACTTGGTCCCGCTACTATTAAATGGGTTGTAGTATTATTCAACGGCTATTATTATAATGAGGAAGGAAAATAATGAATTTACTTTCTTTTGGTTCGTGCTGCACTGAGAAATTCTTATAATAGGGGCATTTTATCGATTCAAATAAAATCGTGATTCCGATGCAGCTTTATTGATATTATTATACTCGTTATAAGTTAGTTTTATGAATCCTTCACACTTATGACGTTTTACAGGCTCGGAAATATCCGAAGGAGTGTGTTTTAATGATCATAATAATAATAGTACGGGTATGTATAAATATATAGTTATTAGGTACTGCGATGTATGTACATTGTATATGGTATATTATAATGTTATTTGACATTATCCTCCATCGAGAAATTCAAATTTGACGCTGGGAAATTGGCGAGGATAAGATGGACGAATAATAATCATTTGTAATCCTTACATTTTCTTTTTCTCGTATAACGTATACGGTCTGTATAATAATACTACCGTCGCCGATGTTGCTATTCGTATTATGTATATGCAACATAATCTTACACGTACGATACATATTCATTTTAAATCTCATTTCTTGTTAACATTAGTGATATTAATACTATACCTATATAATGTACGATACCGCGCGGAGTTGAAATAAACTCGTGCCTACGCCATTTTGAAATTCAAGACGAACAAGTGTATGCGCTAAAGTCGTATTTAGAACACAGCTGCTATATGATAAGTTTGAAAACAAGAACGTAATATCATTGTAAATCAGTTGAGAGTCTCTGGAATTATTATACGCGTAAGATTATATAATATGTCAATATAATAATATATTGTTCCAGTACATTTATCGAGCTAATCGGCATTTCCGGACTAGCTCGACCAAGTGAATATTTATGATTTATTTTTTTCAAACTTTATTGGTAGGTAAAAAAGCTCCAAACACGGTAAGTTACACTATAAGTTTTTTTTCCGATTGCTTAAAAATTAAATTCCGTTAAAAAAAATATTCTTTTTATTTTAATAAATACATATATTTTCCTCGACAAACTGCGTTCATGTTTAAATTTATTTACACGGTATATGCGTATATATAATTTTGTATGATCGTTAAAAATTACGATAAAAAGTAATACAATATAATTATATTACGGTTTACCGAAATAATATCGTTTCAGTGTAGTCGTACCTAGGGACACAGACATTTTGCCGGTGTTAAATCTGTGGTTATCTAGTTACCAACCAGATTTTTTTTTATATCGTAAATTGATATAAAAATATATATATATATATATAATATTAATTTATTATTTTATTTTTAAGCGTTAGAATTCTATTTGTTTTTCATATACTAATTGATTCGTGTTTTCTTACATTTGATAGCGTATGTGGATTGTTATTGATAGGATATAGTTATATGAACTTTTGTACTTATTGATAGAGCTAAGATAGCTTATATATGATACAGAGTATGATACTTATTCGGACACCCCTAAAAAAGAGCATATCACATTGTATATAGTGTCATTATCTTTGAAATCTATTGGACCGCGTGTAAAACGATCACGCATATGTAATAGTATTAATAGCGATCCCACGTGTAAATGTGCTAAAAAAGAGTTTATAAGCCGAAAAATGTGTCTGCGAGGAAAGTATTTTTAAATTGCATGTGGTGTGCCGAGTCTCAGTCTGTCATAGTCTTGGCGCCACTGAGTCAATATTGAATCGTTTATCGTAAATGCACGGTATTGCTTATTAAAACGTTTCGTTCAGTGATTAACAACTTAAAATTCACAATTCACCTCCTCTCCTCTACTCACCCAGAGACCAGAGTCAACATATTATTATTACAAAACCATCTACTGATTATACTGGTATGACAATATCATAATATATTGCGACTAGTAAACAAGTATAGTATACTCTTTGATAGCGTGTGCGATTATGGTACAGCTAGTATTATAAAATATATAAAAAGGGTGATTCACCAACCGTACAGTTTAAAGAGTGTTTTGTGCCGATCTAAATGGCGATTTACATGTCGAGTTTAAAAATTAAACTAATTTTAATTTACGTACCATCAACCTTTTAAAAAAATCAACATTGCTAATATTTAAAATACAAATTGTAGTTGTCATTTGGAAAAACAAATTTGTATCGTCACAAAATACTCTTGAAACGGTATTTAAAAATATGATTAAATGTCAATTAAACACATTTTTCACACTTATATTTATGTTTTACTAATTGTCAAATGTTTTTACATCGCTATGTAAATATTTAAGTTACTAAAAAATTACTTATTTGAAATTATCATTATTATAAATTATTAATGATTCGCATGAGTTTCATGCGAAAAATAAAAAACAGAATTTTGTGTCAACTTACTTCAAAATACGCGTGTAATTTGCGCCAAATTAATAAGTATCAGATAGCCGCAAACTATTTTTTTTTCAATGATATATTATTAAAAAAAGTTGGGCATTTAGTTTACATAAATTTTAAATAATTTAGTTGTGCAAATTTTTGTACTTTTGGTATTTGCTAATTACTAATTTTGTATACATATAATATATTACAAAAAAAAAAAAGTAGATTTTTTTATTTAATCACCAGAAAAATAATATTTTACTTCATTAATGAGTGTCAGTTCATGATGGTTGATACTTCTGTAGCCAACTTGTCTCGGTGTCATTTACTTAAGAAGTCCAAACATCAGAATTTGAATAAATGTATCTTCAATTAAAGGATAAAACGGGGATGAGTGTGATTGGTGAATTACTCTGTATATGTGTGTTGTTTGCTTACGATTATATTATTACTTCGATATCCTTTCAATTACGTTAAGGATAAAAAAACATATACGCGAGAGATCTTTCAATTTTTCTTTTATATGTTTTTGTATACTTAAAACCGATCTATAGAAAAATGTATATTTTTCCTGTGTTTACCTACAATCTACACGTATATTTTAAAGTGTTCGCATCGTGTAGATAATAGCCTTGACATTTTTATTGTTGTCATGCATAGGTACGTGTGGGTTTCTGATATGTATTATTTGTTTTGTTATAACAGAACGCAAATAATAAGTTATCGCGTTCGTCTGTTTTCCCAATATTTTTTTTTATATTCGTCCCTGTTATTGAATTTTGACAGCGACGACTAAAACACAATAAACGTAGACAACTCAACGACATCGAGAAAATAATAATAATAATAATAATAATTATTATTATTGTATTTCAGTGGTCTAGTAACAGTAGTGACATAATATTATTTAATATTATTTCTGTACGGTTCTAACGAAATCTGAAAAAAAAATATTTGAACGAATAAAGCTAAAACCATAATAAATAAAAATTATATTATTTTATCATCGTCTGACATCCGAAAACTTAATAGCATAAAAATCGAGAACTCTCACCTTGACAGTAAATCTTACGCCTCATCGAATCAAAGGCGATACGCGATATAATGTGATAACGTATATCGTGCCGAATTGTTTATAATATCATACACTGTATGGAGATTTAGTAGAATTTTAAGAAAAGGGGTTACATTTTTTTATTGTAACTATTGAATTAAAATATTCAAACAAATTCACAAAAGTGCACTTTTCTATTAATATTTTGAATATTATTATTCCATTTATCGTAGATACGTATTACTTAATACAATAAGTAATAAGTTAGGTTATTACTAATAATATTTACATATGTGTATAATTAACGATAATCATAAAATGTATTTAAATTTAAATGTATTATTATATAATTATAAATGTTAGATAAGATAGAGGTCGAACCAAAGATAAAAACTATTAACTATGCAAAAAAAAAAAAAAACACAATAGAATTTAATAAAAAATTTCCAAATCTTTTCAATATTAAAAGTAATCAAGAAACGTCAGACTATTTAAAGTGATTGACCAGGGTGACATTGTATAAATTACTGCTTGGAGCTATGTAAATCTAACCGTTATTTTATGTGATCATATGAAAAAAATCGAAATTTATGTATATAATTAGGTTTTTAAATGTAAATTAATTTATTTTTACAAACTGTATTGAAGTTAATACTTTAAACTACAGATTATAGTTATCTTAAAAATTAGAGCTTTATTTGCTAATGTAGCTTTCATTTTATATTTCTTGAAAATTAATTGACGGCTTATAATCGGATAGTTTGACCGATCATGGCAGGTTTCACAGGATCAATTTATAATCCTAGTCTTACTCTGGCTAAACGTTGTCTCATATAACTGCTTACTATGACATAATAATTACATCATACTATTTAAATTAATTAATTATTTACCGGTTTTCCATAACAATGTATATCCACGAGATACAATCGTCGTGATGATCCCTACCGATGCTTATTACACATTGAAATTATACGTGCTAAACACTTTTACTTTGAAGAAACATTTGAGGTATTGTTTCTGTGTATCACATACATTAGTCCGGTACCCACTAACAATAATGTGTTTTACTTTATCATACGTGCAGATGGATTTAGTTGGGCCGTTTTGACAACGACGCTTTAATACGAAAACTGATGAACTATATTTGTCAGCTGGCAGGCTAAGACCAAAACGAGTTAATTTGTAAAACGAGTTCATTACATTAAGTGCCAATTAATTACGGGACCGGCCGTGTTGTGTTTAATTAGTAACGTTAGAACGTGGAATACTTGAACGTGTGTTGTGTGTATGGCGGTTAATAATACGGTGATTAACAATATCAGAATATAAGTGATACAGTGCAAGAGCAAGACACGACATCGCGTTTAAATTTTGTGTTAGAGTATAACTCAGCCTAATACCGCGTTCTGCGAGTTGATAATTTTTGTTTTCGAAAATCAAACAAAGATCAATATTGTGATGCTGTCACTTTGGTTTCCGAATTTTGCGCACAGGTATATTATAGCAAGTGCCATTACAATATTTTACTTGATCTTAGACGACATTCTGTAAACTCTGAAATGATTTGGAATTTTTAATTTTTGGTAAACGGAAGTGAACAAATAATTTTAAAGGATTTCATGCTTCTATAAATCGGAAATTAAACGCTGATTGTACTTTGACCAGAAAAGATATTTTTGAATTTCTATTAATGATGGTTTTTAAAAAAAATGTGCTGTAACCGCCAAGCATCACACCCACTGGATTTTTGAGAATTGATTCGGAGTGAGCTATTTAGCTATATATATATTTATTAATTGAATTATATAGTTGTCATTTTCAAGTACAAGGACGTGTCAATTATCGAGAATAATGAATGAAAATTTAACTATATATATACAGTATACGCCTACCTAAAAATCTTGTCAGTATAATGGCCAATACTTTCAAAAACACTCATACAAACATAGGTCACTTAAGCCATATTTCAAATAATCTATAATAAAACAACGATGTTAGGGAAACAAAATAACTTAACTATTCACAAATTGTAGATTATATTATAAATAATAGGCACACACGAGTATAATACGAATGAGTCGAGAGGAATGAGAATTTTTCTCTACATTGCAGATAATGAATTGGGTCTCAAAATCCGGACTACAACTGATTTACATTCTACATAAATGTATGTTTTAATCAGGGCTGTAAACACAATTCACTAAAAAAACATGATAAAACACACGTCGCTTAAAATATAAATTCTTAGTCACCGGAGAAATATTTAGGTATTGAAAATTCTAAATTATACATAGTTGTATAATATAAACTTAATATAATAAATTCACAACTATGTGTATGACTTAATAGGAACCGATAACTTATGTACATGCAATATACAAAACATGTATACATAAACGTGTATATTATAAAATGTATAAATTGTAAAAAAAGGAAAAACGAATTAGATTAAAAAAAAAAAGAAAAAAATTACGAAAAATAAATATTTTTGTAGTAAAATATTATAAGTTGGTGTAATGGTGCACACTGGCATAGTATGATAAATCTACAACTTTTTCTCTAAATACAATGATATTTATGTGCATTGTGTATTATAGTGCGTGCTGACATTTAAAATACGCAAATATATCGCGTAAAATAAAATTCGTGATTACAATTACCATGTAGGATATCTCGGGTCTTGTATGGTATTATATGATTGGCCATTGCAATAGAGGTACATCATTCACTGAGTATGGTCTACCGATAAACTTTCTGATTCGGGCCGAACCCAAATTTTGGACGCGACACTGCACACCGTTATAGCCGTAAATCTGGCCGGAAATCCGTCAACGATATTCATTTTCAGTCCCGGACGATGCGCGTAACACGCACATCGCGCTACAAATAAAATCGCTTTCATCTCTCCGACTGAACAATATGTTTCTGGTTCGCGTTAAATAATAGATAAAAAAAAAAAAACAGTTAACAACGTATACACAGGTGTTTGATTACCATACGTAAAGAAGAGGTGTTTTTTATTTTGCGGGACCGGAGAAAACAAAATGGTTTTGCCACCGACGGGACGACGGGACTTTGCACCGTAACAGAGCTCGTCACGAGCGGTGCGTTCGGCGGTGCACCGGATCGCGGCCCGAGCGTTTTCGCTGCGCTTCGCGGTGGTCACGCGGACGACGAGAAAGAGATAGAACGGGAGATGGATTGATGGAGAGATGTCAACGGGGTTGTCACGGGTGGGGGAGGAGGTGGGGGGGGGGTGGGGCGAGTAGATGAGAAAAAAAAACGCACAATACGGCGCGGTGGCCACCACATAACCCGACCGGCCGGCCACCGGCACCGCGCGCGCCCGTATTTGCTCGCCGGTGCAGACGATGGTCACGCGGGGCGGGTGTGACACACACGCGCGCGCGCCGGCGACCGTACACCACCGACACGCCATCGCCACCACCGCCGCCGTACCGTTCGCGCGCACGCACAGGCGGACACGCACAAAGTGTTCCGACCATCGCCGCCGCTACGTCGGTTTGCTCGCGCGCGCTCATCATTCCCGGACCACCTGTTCGATCGAGTCCGCCGCCGCCGCCGCCGCCGCCGAAGCCGTCACTGCCGCTCTCGTAACAGCCGTGGTGCGGTCGCAGTCGCCGTCGTGTCGCGCGCGCGTTTCCGGGTGTTATTTGCGAGCATATTATAGTCTGCTGCAGGTATTGTCATAGTATAGTAGCCGCGTGTGCGCGTGCGTGCGTGCGTTTTGCATAATACACGACGAGATTTCAATAATATTAATTTCGTCCGTTCGTCCGTCGACAGTTTATGTATTTTTTTTTCCATCCAATTTTTTTCGACTTCTCTCGCCCGTTCTCGTTTTCCCGCCGCTACCTATATTTATACACACACACACACACACATACATACATATACTTCGCAATTTTCCAATTTTTCTTTCCAGATTTTTTCCTTTGACATGCTCGCCCGCCGTCGCGGTCCTCGCGGCTCGACCGCCGCCGTCCCGGCGTTGCACTGATGCTCCGGTCGTGCGTGAACAGCGCGCCCGCCCCGCCGTCGTGATGGAGACCGGTTGACGCCAGAACCCGGACGACGCTATTCTGCAGGTAAGTCGCCGACATTATTGTTCCGCGCGTATACTAAACGTAATAATAATAAACGATAATAATAATATTTTGATACTCGACTATGAGTGTCACCGCGATGACGCGTCCATCCCTCACTCCCGCACTCCCGCACCACCGACTCTAGGTAATTTTTTTTTTTTTTTTTGTCCTACCAACCGTTACTATATTGGTAGCGAGTCGACAACAAATTTAAAACTTGACGATTTCACCCGGAAAAATATTGCCGTTACTCTTAGATTCCGGGCGGATTAGAAACGGATCTACTTGGCGGTTTAATAATTATATGATTTTATATGAAAAATGTAAAAAAAAAATATTATAAATTACAGGAAATCTCAAGCAAACACAGTTTCCGTCAAATAGAATATGTTTTTTAGTGGTAATTAAAAAAAAAAAAAAGCAGAGACTTACATTTTACTCCAAATATTTATACTAATTACATAAATGACATAAATATAAAATATGTTGGATTTTTTAATCGTGATATTTTTAAACATAATAATTTGAAATTCATGTATTTGATATTATTGTATATCATATTATACATATTATTTTTGTTCGCCAATAAAAAACTTTGATATGTAATGCAAGGTTCTTCATAAATTATTTTAGCCAAAAATTAAAACAATAAAAAAATAATTTTAATAATAATAAAATAGTATACTTTTTTTATTAATATTTTTATAAAGAATTTAATAATAGTCTTTAGTTATACGTTTAAAAACATTATCAATTAATAAAATTTAATATCTATGAACATTTTATTTAATTTTCACACATAATTATTGAAAATGTAATATATTCCTAATATGTTTTTTTTATTATAGTTTAAAAATAAGTTTGGCGTCTCTTTTGTGAATTTGTATATTTATTTATTTTTGTCATGGTTGATTCACGCAAAACTATTACGCCAATAAGAAATATTAATTATAATATGATCTTCGATAATAATTATTTAGAGGAGTAACCCATATATATCGATAATTATACGGTATGCTTGACAGTTTGTATTAATTGGTTATTATTAAAGGATTAACGGATCATTTAATTAATTTTTTGTTAAGCGTAAATTGAACATTTTCTTTTAAAAAAAAACCATACACAGAAACGGAGGTTGTTAAATAAATTTATTTTTTAAGTCGTACATAATTGTAGAAGCTTAAATTCAAAGCACTTTCTGTTCTTATAAAAAAATAAAACAATTACAAAATATTTACGTTGTTAAAAAAAAAAAAAATACTTTACTGAGCAAAAATGTTATCTTCAGAAATATATTAAGTAAAAATTATAATTATATTTTAATAGGCGGTTGTAGAAACCTTATATAAATATAATTTTAATAAGGAATCTCGACATATTAGAAAGATTTATAATTAAAATGATTTTTCAGGCATATACAACACAGCCAATAACTCAATATTATTAATGTGATTTTAAGATCTAAGGAATAATCGAAATTTTTTTGATGTTTATTTTCATGCTTTAAATTAAAAGGTGAAAATATTCAAATTAAAGTAATTAATAACTTATCAGTAATTGTTAGTATTGTTTATATTGACCGAAGATAAATATATTTTGCATAATATAATGCAACGATATATTAATATTTTATTTTATATTGTTGAACAGAATAACAAATAATGAATAATTTGTAGACCTTGATTGTAATGTTTTATATTTGTTTAAAGTATTTTATATTTAAATAAATAATTTATGTAAAATAGTTGTGTATTAAAGCAATATATTATGAAGGTATATAATTTTCTAAATTAAATTAAAAATGAATAATATTAATTTTAAATGAATATTTTTCTAAAACTAATTTTACAAAATAAAAATATTATAAAGAGTAACAATTGTTCATAATAACGAACATTGATTTAAATTGACTATAAATATTATTATTGATTAAACTGAAAATAAAATATAAAACAATAAGATTCAAAGATACCTACAATATATTATTCATTTATATTTAATTATAAACTAAAATCGAATTTCTGATTCAATTTTGAATGAGCAGTACTTGATTATTATGTATAGTTTGAGGAATAATAATTTATTTATATTTGACAACAGACTTCTACCAATTGCTTTATATTAGAATAGGGTAGGCTTGTCAGAAAATGTAATAAAGTTCATATTATATAATATTCTCTGGCTTAAGATTTTGCGTACTTGCTAGGACTGTTAACATTACTTAACAATTTTTATCGTTGAATTTAAAATGAATTAAATAAATACTGATGTATTTTAAAAATCAGAGTTCCCAGATTTACAAGTATCCGCATAAAAGTTTAAGTAACTAGGTTTACAGAAAAACTTATAAAAATGTCAATTTAAAATTGTAACAGGCTTTTTTTATAAAACTTACTTTGAATTTTTTTAATCATATCTATTGCTTTTGATTACTTTCGTTCGACTATGCTAAAGACGTGCCAACATTAAATCAATGTATACTTTTGTTATTCAAATTTATATTTATATTTATTTGTAATCTTTTAAATCTGAAATAGTAATAGTTAGATAGAAGGTACTTTTTTTAATACGATATTTTCTAATAACTAAAAGTTTAATGGTAAAGGTCTTTGACTTAAATATTTAAACAAAACCTAAAATTAAAATTGTATTATTTCTATTATTTAATAGGTACACCGTACACGTCATCTAGTAATAAATTATAATTTTATAACTTTATATTATTATGTTTTATTTACTTAAAAATCGTATATATTTATGAATAAATTGAAGTATATTAATGATACATACTATACAAAACATCAAAATAAACAAATAACATTTCAGTAGTTATGTAAAATTTTATAGAAATATTTTGAATACTTCAAATAATAACTTTTTTTTTTTAATAATTTTGAATTATTATTATATCTTTAATCCATCTAAAATATGAGTTTAAAGGTAAGTCGTTTTTAAGTATTTCAGGTATGTAAAGAATTTTGTTTGAGTTTATAAATGCTTGTTCTTTTGTAAATACATATTGACAAGAAATAGAGTATTCCTGGACCGTGGTATCCACATAAAAACCCCTTGAGTATTTTGAAGTGTGTAAGACTTCAAGGTTTACTACCATGTGTTGTCAGTTATAAAAATATTTTCTACGGAAAACGTGAACATTTTTTCCCTATTTTATGCTACACGCCTAAATTATAAAGAATATAAAATATAGTACCATGTATCCCAATAAAAAAATCAATTTTCTGTATTTCAGTTTCTTAAATAATTAACCTGACGAAATGATGAGTATCTTAATAGTTATTTTATATATTTATATGATATGGCATCATCATTTATAACTAAAAAGTGAAACTTAAAATATAAATCCTTTGAAATTTATATGTGTAGTGTATATAAATAACATCAAGTACTTATAACATTATTACCTGCTATATGTGTTATGTAATGTATTAAGTTTATTGAAAAACATAATAATAATTACACCACATAATCTCACAGGAGATAAATGAGAAAAACGATTATGTATTTATGTTAGTATTTCAATTTAAATAAAGATTTATTTTGTGGTCATTAATGACTTAAAATATTATTTAATAAATTAAAAGTTAGTGTTAATTTTATATTATTATTTTAAACTATAAAATATAAGCCAATTCCATCTTATTAATGATGTACGAGAAAAATTCACATACTTTTAGAGTTGAACAATATATATATTGCATGAATAGACATGTCTTACATTTTATTAATCATCGAATATTTATTACCGGGGTTCGATAATATAGTCTTAAAACTCATAATTTTAAACGTAATTGTATGCTCTTAAAACCATTAAGTTAATTGTTTGTATAGTAAACTTTAAAAATGTTAAAATACAAAAAAAGAAAAATTAAGTTATAAAAGCCAATAAAAAATAATTTTAAAAATTATATTTCAAACTTTCAAACTTTGTCATTGATATATTACTTTTCAAAATCTATTTTAATTCTTATCTTTATTATAAACATGAATGTTTTTATAAATTAAAAATCCAAATATTTCGTATTCATCACAAATATATAAACACAAAATAGTCGATTGATCTTTTTTGTCGTGCAGTATTACCTACTGTATAATTATATAAATCTAATATACTACCATGAACTATACATAATATAGTATATATCTTATAAATATTTTCAGAATATTTACTTCATGAGTAAAACCAATTCATTGTTTTTGTCTTATTAATAACCTTTATGACGTTTGTAATAGTAATAGTATAACAGACAGCGGTAAATAGTAAAGATGGCATAATAACCGTTATTTAAAGGCTGCTTACAACATCATGGACTAAGGCAATTATGGCAGATGTATTATTAGAAACTTTTTTCACTTGTTCAATTAAAATCATATTGCCTTGCTAGAATGGTTTAATCTCTGTCTATATTATATGCAAACTGTCAAAAGTTGTTTAACAATGACAATGACGACGATGATGATGATGATGGTGATAATAATAATAACAATAACATTACGTGATTTAATTAAACGTTAATATCCTGTATATATGTAATATGAAATTATAATAAGCTTTTAAATAAAGAAAGGTAGAAACATATTTTGGTAGAAAATGAGCTAACATTTTAACGACACGTTGTAATTGGAGGTTTAATTTTAATGCAATTGTAAGACGTGGTATATAATGTGTATATTATAATAAGTGTTTAAAATATAAACATAAAAGGACGAATCTAAAGACGATTTTTAATTGGTTCTTCAGAGAACTATACACATGTACAAGCCTGAGCATAAACGAGTTAAAAAGTTAAAGTTAAGTTAATTTTAACTTTTTAACTTAACTTTTTTAAATATAATTTTCATTAACTAAATTTTTAACTTAATTAATTTTTATTGACATTTACTTAATAAATAACGAGTTATTTTTAATCAAATCCAAGTTACGTTATTTTATAAATAATTAAATAATAAATATAATAAAATTATTATTGATTTACGATGCATATTGCATAAAACATAAACATAAACATTTACTAGAATTAATTAAATTAAATTAAATTGAATTCTTGTTTCTATTAATCAGAATTGTTTAATAAAAATAACTTAATTAAATATATTATGTAGGTATAACATTCTATACCGCGGCATACGGGCATATTGTAATAATAATAATATTTAATACCTAGTTAATAGTAAATACTAATAAAGTAATAACTAATATAATATAGTATGATGTGGGTAAAAGGTACAACGCATAAATCACAAATATACAATTCTCAAGAAACAAGAATATAATATTATAAAATATTTTCGTCATGAATAACCAAATCAGTTATTTCTGTTTTTGCCGTTTTTGGTAATGGTTATGTTTATTTAAAATGTTTATATTTAAAAACAGTAAAACAGCTAATATTGTCAATAGACAAAATAGTTTTTGGCGGTTCACTTTTCGTTCTTGGTTCTCGCATAACGCAACTACACATGTATAGTAATTTTTTGGGCTTAATAATATTTACGAATATTATTATTTCAAACCATATTACTGGCTATTTAGTAACTATACATATACATATATAAAAAAAAATAATAACTTAACTTGAGTTAATAAGTTAATTGAAAGTTTCCATATAACTTCTAACTTTACTGAGTTAAAAAAAATTAGATTAACTATTAACTATTAACTTTCCAAAAAAATTTCTATTTACTTAACTTAACTCAGTTAAAAATTATCATTAACTTGCCCAGGCTTGCATATATATATATTTTCTATATCCTTCAAAAAACGCGGTGCTAATTACATCGGACAATGTTAGTGTGGCTTAATACTCGTAGTCAAATATAAGTTCTAAACTATGTATTTTTTTTTTGACCGGAGGTTTAGGTTATTTGATAAACTCAGAGAAATATCTTTCTTTTGATGTATGTATAGATACATATTTTTTTTATTTTCAAAAAAATAACAGGCCCCACTGAATTACTTCGTGTGTATATATCTATCTATCATGTCATGTCATAATCTAATCGGTCTTCAGAGTTCAGAGGGGCTAAACAATTTTTAGAAAGCTTAACTCGCTGTACCCTGTTAGTTTGCGCCTGTGTTTTCGACAGTTATATTTTATAGGTATTTAGATTTGAATGCATTTTACTGTACATATGTTTATCTAAACGAGATAATAAACTTGGCGCCATACGGAGATTATCGTTTTTTAATATTGACAATCCAGAATTCAAGCTAGTTGTTTAATTTTACGACAGTGTGATCATTTTAATTTTGTAGTTTTTTATAGGTAAATAATGTGAAAATATCGCGAAATTAAGGCCATAAAAGTTATAGGTACCTATCTTTCTATATTATATTATATAAAGTAACCATTGCCTGTCATTTAAGAAAAGTTAACATTTTTGTTAACTAACTCATTTTACGAAAAAAAAAATTAAAAAGGTATGATATGCTGTGTTTTGATTAAAATCTTAACAGCAGTGTTTTAATATTTAAATATAAACAACTACCTAGAAATAATAATGGAAGCGTGTCAAAAACATGGGATTGAACAGCTTATAAAACGCAACCTGTACAATGCGTAATTTATACAACATGTAATTCCGCTTACGACAAGTGACATAATCAGAAAAACGAAAACAAAAACGTATATACAAGCTAGGATAAAAGCTATACGGGGTCCATTGGCCAAATGTCAAATACACTTCAGCGGGTCTTATAATTTATATATATATATAAAATGCTACAGAGTTATAAATATTGATGAAAAACAGACTGAATTATCACTTTATACATAATCAAAAACACAATATATGTTGTTAAAATGAATGATGTAGGACTATAATAATCGAATCACTACAACTTGCAATAAAAAAAAAACCAATAAATAATTTTGAACAATAAATATGATATGTTTTTATATGTTTGATATTTTCAAGCAAAAATTAGTGTCTTAGGAGTACTTTTCCATGGAGTTTATGATACTGAAATAAATTTATTATTATAATTTATTTATAATATTTGTTGCTAATATTTTGCATAATTTGAAGTCATAACAACATATTTGAAACAATATTTATTTTTAAAATATTTTTTTTATCATTGTTTTTAAATTTTTTACTTTTTGGACAGCATATATTTTTAATTTTATATTCCAAATATTTTGTTGAAAATATTTCAAATAAATATGCTCACTTTTAAAAGAATCATCCTGTTTATAGTATGTTATATGAAATAAATAATCGGAAAAGTGTCAAATCTCTAATACTATTAAAAAGTTGTCGAATAAGTTTTTGCCAAACACGGGTTTTCCTTGCGTTGCAATTAGGGCAGCAGTTTTTCTGTATAGTTTTTTTTTGCAGATGTTTGTTACAGTGGTAGAAAATTCCATGTATGACATCTTCAAGGTACCATCTGTGTAGAATTTCCAATCTATAGAAGGACTGTATGGACTTTCTTGTTCTTGTTCTCTGTTGGAACATTTATTCTGCTCATAAAAAAGGAAATCTAACATATTAAAAAAATTGTATTTATTTTAAAACATGGTACTTTTTACATAAGTCAAAACGTCAAATAATAATATTACGTAGGTGTCTGTATTTTTGCGGTGTAGCAGGTTATAGGTATTTAAAATTTACTTAAATATTATCTTTAGAGTAATAAATAACAATAGTAGAAAACGATTTTAAACATTTTATATGAAACGAAATATCAGTTTCTTACGATAAAAAATATATATATATATATAACAGCCTTATTCTATAAATCTGCTATAAAGAAATTATGACTATCTTAAGCATTTTGTTAAGGAGCTTTTAATGACAATTTAATTAAACGCTTTCCATTTTGGTACTCTGGTCGTATGATTAAGTGTTTGAGACGTAAAAAAAAATGGAATAAAATCCATTCGGCTTGCTCGTTTAGGAATTAAATTCCAATTATTCTTACTTAAACAATTATATTTGCTATCGCGGTACACCTATATAAACACATGTATTCGATAATACGGGAAGGAAGAAGATACTTTCGCTTTTGCTATCATTAGTTATGGAAATAAGACGCTGAGCAATAAGAAAACCGCTGAAAATGAGCTGGGATTAAAATTTAAATTTTTAATATGATTACCATAACGAAAATAATTTTCCGCCACAACAGCTTACGACACCATTTTGTATATAATGTATATATGTAGTAAATAGTCGGGGAAGAGTTGATAAATTTCCGTGATTTCGACATTGGAGTTATAGGGTTGGGTACTAAAGTTAAAAAAAACATTTAATATGATGTCTGCTAGAAATACACATTAATTATTTAGAAAAAAAAGAAAGAAATAATTAAAATATGCTTCCTTCTCGTAAGACGCCATCGACTTGTTGGGCACAATATACTATTATAATATTATACATTTATATTATATTATGATCTACAAGATTACGACCCGAGATTACAATAATCTTACATTGTGGTATTACAAGTAATCAATAAAAATGCAAAATACTTAATTAATTATAAAACCGCGGTGCCGAGTAGTATGTATGTATATTCGATTGCTAAACCTAATACGGTAATACCTGCGTTATAGTCATATATTTAAAAGTTTTTTTTTTAAATTCTCAATACCGCAATATGTACTTAATAATTCGAAACTGTAACGCGTTATATTATAGAAATTGCTTATCAGAAGTAATTTCCATTACATGTTCGTTACTTGGAATAATTCTAATGAAATTACGTAGCGCGTTACTCCCGTTACGTTTCTACCCGCAACATGATTCATTTATGTGTATTATAATATTGTTGTGTCATTAAAACCGCGTAGAAACGCGGAACTAACGAATTCACAAACTAATTCGACGAGGACTAAACGATGAATGTTCGCATAAAACAATATATAGTAACCCCGCAGTGATTATATCGTTTCAATTTCTGGCGTTTCGATTGGTACACTTTGCGTACGCCATCACAAAAGCGAGCGTCGCGACGCCACAGTATAACAGTGTTAATTCGATGGTCGCGCGGTGTTATAATGCGTTGAAAAAGAACGATTTACACCCGTTCGCCCGTTCGGGTTTTCAATCTCAAACACCTTATACACCATACGTCATACACACACTTGCGAGAGCGCTTACAAGTCGGTTATCGGGTTCAATATATATAGACGTTTTTAAAAGTCGATACATGCGCCACTCCGATGTGGTGTAAATGTGTATCGCTTTTTCATTGTATCTGTCCTTAGGGCACGACGCGCGCGCACACACACATACATAGATTATGGATATTAAAAGTTTTTCCGGCGGCTTCAGACGCGAACACATTTGTATTTCATTTATTTGTCACGCACACCCTTCTCTCACGCCAAACTCTTTCACCTCATCTGTCGCCTAACGCATATTGTAATATATGTGATAAGGTGAGTAGTACGCGCGCATACGCACTGCGTATCGTAATCGTATAGGAACCGAGAAGAAGTTTAACGTGGACGTGAAATCAACCCTCCAACGACCCTCCCCCACCACACATACACACGCACACACGCACCACGAGTGTCGAGCGCGGAAACGTGATAAACATCGACGAGGTAGCTAGGAAACTTCAACGACAAACGCGCGTCACGCGCCCGCACGGAGTGTCCCTATAATAGTAAATTATTAAACGTCATGATTTTCCGAAATCACACGATGTTATGCGCGAGTGTGCGCGCCGCGTCGCAAACGTCAGCAATAGTCCTGTGTATGAGCAGTGTACGTATTATTATTATCATCGCTGTTATTGGAGATTCTGGATCTCGTCATGTCATGGTTTTTTTTTTTTTTTAGTTTTTTAAGAAAAAACATTTTTATCGTTCCGTCGGTTTAATATTATACGGGTCCCACCGCGCGTTGCGGTTTGTTTTGGCACGTCGCGTTTTGAAAAAAGCCCACCCGCCAAGTCGGACGAACCAATAGTCGCCTCCTCCGTTCTCACAGATCGAAAAAAATAAAACCTGCGACCATATACCGTATATTTATACCACGGCTTTATACACACTGCACACACACTCACATACGCATACGATACAATATTATGTGTAATATATGTACGCGCGGTGATCCTCTGTCATGTGTGACACGTCAATCTTGATTTAAAGATGAATAATAATAATAATAATAATAATAATATGATTATATGGTATATCTGCGGTACGTGCGCCCACAACAGCAATCAAATATTTATGAAACACTCGTGTTTTTGTTTAAAAGTCTCCGGGAGCTTTGCGCGAGATAGTCGGGGATTGAAAATTTATGCGATAAGGTGTACCGAGCAGAGGGCGGAACGCTAGTGTGTTTATTCACCCGCGCCGGGGTACCTAACTATTATAATAATATAGTGTTAGCGATCGAATATCAAAAAATTTTAATACTGACACGGTGTATTAGTGTTAGCAATTATTGAATTGTCCCGAACATATGTGTGTGTGGTATGTGTATATTAAAATACACGTATATGTATGTTTCATCCGAGTCAGAGTATTTCGCTAACGATATTATGGTTCTCGCGTTTTTCTATGTATCATATCGTGTCGATAGCGCGTCCCAGTCGTTTCGGACGAAAAATAACTTTTTGGTTTGTACTCTTTCCGGAACATCGTAATATTATATTGTTCATTAAATTCAATGTTCCTCGTAGTGGAAAACTTAAGACGTTCGCTCTTATTTATGAATGCACAATATGCATAAAATGTAATGTGCCAATAATAACTTTGTAAGCTTTTCGAAACTATCAATCTGCAACGTTCCAGTGAAAGTAATAAATGATTTTTTTCAACTTGTTGATATGGGACGTTATGTTGAGGTTTCCAAAAATCTATACAAATTTCGAGAAAAACAATTACATAAACGAATCAAAATACGTTATTCCTATAAACGTTTTGCGATTTGTGACAGTGAAGAAATATTTTATTTTCAGAGCTCACAATGGTATGCAAAATCCGAATATCGTACCACGTACCATTATGTGTATATATTTTATTTTATGTATTTTTGTTTTTTTTAATAGCAGTCGTTTTGTAACACGAAATAAATCAATACTATAACCTAACTATTGAAATGTTTTATAGCAATATCTAAAAGCATAGAAAGATTTGCATAATGTTAGTGAAGTACTGAGAGTGCACATTAAAAATGTATTTAGAACGTGAATTTAATGTATGTAAGTACTAAAAATAAAGAACTGTGAATATGAGCATCGATAGTACAGTTCATGGAGTAATCAACAACCATTAGCCATAAACTAAATTTAAAATCAACGGAATACGAAACACCTATCTTTCAATCAATAAGTATTTGAACATTATACACTGCATTAAATCATAATTTTAATGTTTGTTATTCACTCATATTATACGATATTAAAAATATCCTGTCTTTTTTCATAAACATTTCTAAGATAAAATTATTTTATTCAATAAATGTTGTATCACAATGTACATAAAAAATGCACATTGATATACAAAAAGTTCATAATGATAATGACAAACAGAGACAAAGTTTTAGAGACAACAGTATTATTCAGCCATTAAGTGATTGAGTAGATGCACCATTTTAGATAATCTTTATAAAGTTATTCGTATTGTATGTCATATAAATTACCAATTTCTTTTAACCTATTTTAAGTGGAAAATGTTGAATCTAATGTAACCTAAAAACCTTAAACTTTTCTTAAACACACGAAAAAAAAGTACTCAGAACCTTGTCATAATTTTTTGTAAAATAATACATTTAAAAATTGTTATAATTTTCATATTGCAAAATACATTATTTAGCATATCAACACAGTAAATTAAAAATATATACAGTAAATTGTTGGATATATTTTTGATTGAACTAAGTAAATGAATAGCAAGTCAACATTAAACAATAAATCAATGAATGAGATGCACAAAATAATTAACCTCAATGAAAACTATATTAATTTTTTTGAATTTTGTTCTTAGCGTATGCGACGTAAGTGCACATTTTGAACAACTCTTACCGAATATTATGAGCAAATATGTTATATAAAGGACAATATAAATATTCTTATTTGGCAGTTTGGCACCAAAAAAATGTATAAATATTTTCATAGTTAATTATCGTATATTATATAAGAACTAAAAGATTTTTTTTTGGCACATGTTTTATTTTTATTTTTTTTAGATGATAAATTTTTGTTATAATACTATTAAAGTGATTTTATAATCGTCTAATAAATCTGGTGTTAAAATTCTAATTTATTTTTAAAAAAATTAAAAATTATAATAATTTTACGCCTTAACTCTAGTAATATACTAATAAATATGGTTTTGAAGTTGATTATAAAATATATATTTTTTATTTAAACAGAAAATTGTGCTGATAATATTAATATGTATTTACTATTGTATTTATTGTATAATATGCTTATTGGAAAAAAAAAATATTTTTTGATGCACAGTAATAGTATTGAAATAAATGTTTTTCTTGGTTAAAAGTTATGATTTTATTCAAATTAGTAACTGCATACACACGTTCACTCGTGCACATAAAAAATACTTTTTGCCTTGATAATAAAGGTAGGTAGTACTTGCCTTATTTACTGAAATAGGAACATAAAAAAACCTACACAAACAGTCCACTTTTTGTTTAACTATGATTCAGTAATTTCTTAGAGTAGGTATAGTTGAGAAAAAAAATTAAGGATCACCACTTACCGTTACCAGTTACCAACTCGTATTTCAAACGTAGCTACTTACTTGCATATCTTCATTGAATTATTTCAGTTCAAGGAAAACATCGTAAAATTATAATATTCATAATATAGCGAGAAATCATGCACGATACGGGCTGTATAAAAATGTGACACATCTAACGTTAATGGCTCATTAAAATTGAACGGGCCAATGAAGTTGTTTAAGGAACTGTTAAATGTGTATTTGAAGATCCGCTGTTAATGTTGAAAATTGCATGACCCGGCAATAGAAACTTATTTCCGATGTGCGAGTTGCACAATCAGTGCGTTAAATACTAAGATGAATTAATCGAACCGCAACAAATGCAATTAGTCGGAATATGGTTCACATCCCATTCATGTGTCTACCAAATAAATGGAAACTAGCGTCGTGAATATTAAATATATATAATTGTATAATGTATATATCCAAAGAACAAATATTCATAATAATCCATCGAGGCGGTGATGTGTTTAAAAAATCAAACAATTATATTATTAATATACTTCACACGAATTAATATTCGTTAGAGTGTACGACACTGTGTAAAATATTATCTACGTGATGGGAAAATACTGTTCTCTGGATTCGGATGCGATAAAGTTTCAAAATAGTTAAAGTCAAAATCAAACAACAGTTAGGATACAAGAAGAATATCACTTAAAATCTATATAATTTAAAAATATCACATTCGATGGAAATAGTACGTGGGATATAATGCTGTCGAGTGAAAATCATAGTATGTAATTTAAAAGGTGAATGATTATGGTTTAAAAACAAATTTGAATATTAATACAACGTTGCATGTAGATAAAAAATTGTTTGAATTTGTATGTGCTAACCAATCTACCCCCATGGGCCACGATGGTTCTCACATTATGCATAATATTGTGGTTAGTTTCAGAGGTTTTAGTAGTACCTACATCTTATGCCAGATGACACCTGTCATATACATTAAAGCCTAAACTGGTTATTTGATTTTCGACTATTTTTTTAGACGCTACTCCTTCACCCAAAAATGATTTTCCTTTTTTCGACCATATTTCTATTATACAATAAAATAATAAAAAATATTTTTCTTTTATTCTAAAAATAATTGCATTTTTCGTCCTTTGTTCCACGTCCAATGTTTTGGGAAGCATTGTCTCAAAATCAGTTTATTAAAGCCGTTTAGAGTTACTCACAACGTTCCAATTTTAATGTATTTTTTTGTTTTTGGTCTTGTGTTTAGATCTTCTATACATATCTATTAATATTCGAGTGTTAATTATAAAATCATAAATATAAAATTCGTCGATAAACTTTTAACACAAATTAAGATAAATAGATAATAAATTGTTATCTTAAAAGATTATAATATAGCATTCTTTAGCACATCTCAGGTGCAAAGATATAATTATTCGAAACAGATAAAAATTTATTGTACATAATAATTACATTGTATCTGATGAACTTTATATTCGCGTTAAATGGGTGTTAGGTTTATTCTAATTACTCTATACCGTCAAAGAAAAATGATAACTCAACTTGTAAAGCGCTGGCGATAGTATCGGTGAAATTTAAAATCGGAGAGACGGTTAGAGCGGCGAAGTGATATTCTATCATGATTTCGAAATAAAACTTTTCGCGAAATCTTCTAAGTCTCGTTTGGCAACAAATCCACAGCATTAAACTTGCCAACGATTTGTACAACGGGTAATAGTGGCGAAAGATTACGCGTACACGGCTGCTCTGTGCAATATCTCCAATATGGTTTATCGTCAACCGCTTACGACGACGCCTTGGTGTACATCCCAAACAATAGGTGCGAGTAAAAGAAATACGCGGGTCCTCGAGGGTCGGCCTTTGAAATATCGTGAAAATATTATGGGTTTCTATCCGGAATCTAAGCGTAAACGTATACGCAGAATTTATCATAAACGCCGCACTGGAGAGGGCCTTCGACGAACAATAAAAATATGATATGTGTAAATTTATCATCGCAAATGTGTTTTTCGTGAAGACAGATATTGTCAGAAAGATTACTATGTGACATTATAAGAAACTAAAATATTTTAGTGAATAATGATTATCATCCGTAAAAATGTATATCGCCGACTCCACAAACTAGGCAGTGTTCTAAATGTGTGTGTATATATATATATATATAATATATTGAATGAAAATTGTCAGTATTTTACGATTGTGTATTACAAAGTATATAATTATTACATTACGATAACGAAAATGATTAGTTAAAATGTTTATTTTTATAAGGTTTTATTCTTTGGATTTACTTTTCACTGCTTTGATGGTCCATTTTTGTCTACGACTGTTTAAGTTATATAATATAATATTATTATATTATAACGATTCATTATAATATTATAGTGATGTGATTTAATTTTAAGTATAATGCATTTTAGAAGAAAAAATGCTTCATAACATTATACAATATGTTTATATTTCATAACTTTTTTGTGTGATAATAATTCATTCATTATTGATAGATAATAAAATATAAATTATGTATAGGTATGGCTATACATTATTTTTAAATGTTAAAATACATCTATCTATCTATTATTATCTATTTATATTGAAGATAGATAACAAATATGTACCATAATAATATTGGTCTAGCCTATAATAATATTATATGTATTAGATTATTTTATCGAACAACACCAATTATTTAAAAATGTATTAACGTTTTTGAACATACAATTTATATAATTTGTTTTGGATACATAATTCTCTGCCTAATTAAAATAACATTTTTTTTTAAACATAAATATTTTTTATCATTAAAATTTTTTAACATACAATTTTATTTTATATTCTGAAGCACAATATTTTTTAGAGTATTTTTAAACATCCAAATCTAAATTCGGTTGGGTTGGTAGTTTATGAGTTATAAGTAGGTATTTAAAGTTTTGGTGAGCGAAGTAGTAGACTATCGTTTTGTTATCATACTACCCAAACTTAAACATTGAATAGTTATAACAACTTATAACTCATAAATTACTCGTCGCCTTTTTTATGAATATTCCATCATTGAAAAATGTCTTTGTCATTATCGACTGGTAATTAATTAGTGGCTAATTATAAATATTGTCACTACCATATCATATTTATATACGCCAACAGAGTGGTCTAATTGGATTTTTGTATTTTTTCTCATTATGATATCGGATAATATACCACAGTACGTAAGCATATGCACAACAATGAATTGGACAATGCTACTTTATTGCCATGGTAATTAATCGTGACTATTTCATGGTATGCGATTTAGTTTTATCAGTGAATAAATCATTTTCACAAAAATGTTTATACCCTTAGAACAGAACAATGAAAATAAAATAAAAACATTACGTTGGTTTCAGCGATGAAAGATCTTTTTTATGTTTATAAATAATTGTAATAAAATTATAAATACGAATATATTCATAGGTACTATAATAATACCGAGTATATTACATTTAGTTCGTGAATGTTTTTTATGACAAGAGTTATGTTTCCGATAGTAAATATTTAATTTATATTTTCTGAACAACAGACGTATGTTTATATTATTAATTAAAATATTTATAACATAAAAATATCGATTTTTTTATGCCTCGTAGTACCTATATAATTATATGTTCTTTGATTTTCTAATTATTTGATTTTTAATATTGTACAATGTAAATTATTGTTAGTTTTTAAACGAGAGTACAATACTAATCTCTTAGCAACGCTTGAGGCCCTATATCCTTTAAACTAATCATCCAATAATTTAATAAAATAAATGTAAGTTTTATAAAGACCAAATGTATGTTAACTATTAAAAATTATAGAAAACAATACTGTTAGTAGTATTTAATTAAATTTAATTCTTTTTTTACTTTGACCCTGTCATCAATATTACACGTGTTCCTACTGTACCGGTGTATACAGTATATGTATCAAAACTTTTTTCATTATTTTCCAATTTCTTTATAAGGACTACTTTCATAACAGTTAGGATACACATTTAATTTCTTATTAATAGTATAAGTATAACCTAATTTGATGTTTTACACATTTCAAAACTACTACAATTAATGAAAATAAAATTTAAATATTTTCTAAAATACTGTAAATAGAGCTTCCGATATACAGTATTATGGTAATATATGAATATTATAAAAAACAAGTTGAACTTATACATTTATCTTTTATGGACCATGACGTATATTAAAATTTAAGAAAGCATATTCTTAGAACGACATCATTTTTTAGCTGGTGTGTTTACTTATATTTAATTAATTTTTATTATATCTTTATAATTAACTATATTTTTTTTTTCAAGAAAAATAATAATAATTAAATATATATATATATAAGTATACGATTAAAAAAAAAAAAAATTTAATCCTCATAACGTGAACATCTCATGGTATTTATATGATTAAATTGAATTTAGCTTCTAGCTGAAATGGTTAATCGCCTTAAAATGTCGAAAAAAATTTTCAACTTTCATGTAAAATGATAATACTGTGCTGTGAAAATCGAGATGAAAATATATTTTGATGTATCCAAATGTAATGTTTAAATTTCATGCTGAGTAGTTATTGATTTCGAAGCTGAACAAATATTAACTTCAAACATTGAAAGTAATCGGTGAATTGATTTTGCTACATAACTATATTAAGTTGTTTAAAAATTACAAAAAAATACTGAAATATTGTTAACGAAAATTATTGATTTTAAATTTATCTTCGATTTAAAATTCGTAAGGTATATTTTATCGTTTCACCATCGTATAAAAGATATTTGTAAATGGTATAAATAAATTTTATTTAAGTATCGCATTATTGTGAAATACTGCAGTGTTGACATTTCCATTGCTATATAAGTACAATTATTGGATACAAGTACTAAAGTTCTTTCTTTATTCAATTCTTAGGAAGAGGTTTATCAGAGTAGAGTGTTCGGTTGCCGCCAAATTATTATATTTGAAAATGTTCATGTATACTAACTATAAGAATGTGTCACGCGGACGAACGGTATACGTGATATTAAATGTTAACAAAAACGTCATATGTCTTTTTAGGTAATAGTAAATGTTACACATCGACAGCACTTTAGTCATCATTTGACAGTTATACTTCTTGTTATGACTGAAGAGTTTGAAAAAAGAAGAAACGTTCGTTTAATATCTACGATCAGTTTTTGATGGTAGGTAGCGCAAAAACCAATACTTGTCGAATTCCCAATGGTCCTTATATATTCCATGTAAGTACGAATTCAATTTAATTTACGGTTAAAAATAAAAATCGTATTTTACATTTATATGCAACATTTAAGGAAACCAAATCGTAGTAAACCCGTGTTAGTTTATAATTGATGTGTTTTGTGCAGAATTAATCGATACATAAACATATTATAGTGGTTGTCGCACGTTTTAAATAAGGACATCAATGTCCAATCGTAATGTCTAATCAAACGGCAACGTCTTTATAGACCATTTGATTCAATTAGAGTGGCCCGTTATCGTATTACATTATTTTGTAAGAGAAAAAAAACCAAGTTCATTAATGAAAATAAATTGTTTTACGATGGGTGATAGCTGTTGTTAGGCGTTTATATACACGAACTATTAAACGTGTAAAAAAGCGGGGTCCATTTACACCCTTGACGAAGAAAGAAAAAATAAAAATATCGACTATGAGTCATATTTTAAAATAATGTGAGATTTTTATTACGTTCAATCTTACACTGTCGAAAAAGACGGTTTATGGTTCCGTATACATCAAACTGTTATTTATATATTCATACAGATTTTATGGATAATGCGTTATTGGAATTTTCAGCGACGGTATAATATATAAATATACGATTCGGTATTAAAGTTTAACATTCAAAGATAAGTGGATAAATATTTAAATAAATGTAAATGGAATATCATGGTTTTATTCGACATATTTACTTAGATCATGCTCCATTATATATATATATATATATATATTTATATTCTAGGTCAATCATAATTTTTTTTTCTTAAGTTTGGTCGATATTTAATATATATTATTTATATAACTAAAAATCTTTTTGATAAAAATTCAATAATAGATTCATAACAAGATTTCCATTTCCCATCATAAGGGACACGGAATCTGTAGATGTATAATTTGTTATGTCACGCAACAAAGAATAAAAAATAATCTACTATATTGATCATACGAGATATTTCTTTTAACAAAATTGTACGTTGGTAATAACGACAGCTCATTGAATTTAATTTTTCTTTATTCTGTGGAATTATATTGTTGATAAAAGAGGCTTATTTTTTTCTAATTCTTGATAGGATTAAAGGGTCTTAGAAAATAATTTTTGTTTCTTAGAAAAAAATTCAATTATAAACGTCCATAAAAAATGCTCATTTTTCCAACTATAAACGAAAAAAAAATCATTTTCCTCAAATCAGTATACAAAATATACCTACAGTTATTCGTTCCGAGTATAGAACATGCAATTACAAATCAATATAAGCTATACATCGATTTATGATTTCATCCATATAGTTTATTTAGATTTGTTTGTTTTTTCATCATTTACGAACTACTTTTACTAAGTATTTTATACTTCACTTTTACTAAGACATCAATATAAAAATAATGAGAAAATTATAAATCGCAAAATCATATATAAATACGTATTAATTTGAAAAATACGTTTTGTTGTATGCAACGTGATACATGTATGTATACAAATCATAAATATACGATTACTGTCATTAAAATCAATTCAAGTGAAAATCAATACGTTTTTACGATATACATTTTCCACACCAGTTGCATCGTGCAAACAATGCGGTTACGTAACATGAATTGATACGTTCTAGTTAAAAAAATATATTCAATCGCATTCGAAATAGTCGAACATGAATTTAAACTGTAAGGGTCGGTCTTTTGATAGTCATAGAAAAAAAAAATAGTTCAACTGTTATTAATTCTTCTATGTATCTATCTAACAAGGTATGTGTAACATAATTTTTGAATAGTTGCATTGTTATATACGTATAATATTTACATTTATTTATAAAATATTACGATTTGATGTTCTGGTAATATTTAAAAAAAATACTTTTTTGTTTGGATATGCTATACGTACATGTAAATATGGATTTTAAAACTGGATTATATGTAATATTTCACATTTTCAAATGCGTATGTTTACAATTTTTGTAACGCGTATTCGTAAGTCTTCCTTTTTGTACGGTTTTCATAAAACAATTCCCTTTACTCCGGCAGCAGTCACGTAATTTGGTTTAATTTATTTTAAACTCATTTTTACCTTAACAATTCAACGATGTAACTGTTCGCGCGTTTAACGCGGAATTGTTTTAAACGAATGAAAAGATTTTCATTGGAATTTGGAATACAATCATTATTCTGTAAAATGGTATAATAATAAATTTTAAGGCACTGGGAATAACAAAAAAAAAAAAAACAAAACAAAATATTACTGACTTTCAAATTTATTATTTTTTTTTTCTATTAACACGAAATAATCATAGTTATTATTACGTTTATATGTTTATCATTGAATAATATATTATTTTATACGTCATATAATAAAGTCCCGTTTATCAGAATGCATAAAGAGCAAAAATACTCGACCGTTGAATGTAGAACCCTGTTTAACCCGTGTGGTGCATGTGTTCGCAATCCATCTTATTAATCTATATTTTGATCAACCTTGTATAATATTATCTCATATCTAGTGGTTACGTTTGTGTGTCTATCTAACTCTGTGGCCTTACTCGTTTCATCATCACTTCACCGGCAACATCTCGAAGGTGACTCTCATTTATCACATTCTCTCTGCTCAATCTCTTTCTCTCTCTCTCTTATCATTTCCGGTACTCGGCTCGCTAAATGACTTGTTTTCCTCCACTCGGTTTACCTGTACGCTCCGACACTGTATTATTATGCTGATTACTGTTTATTTACCACGTATATGATGAATACGCTTGCATTTATATTCTTATTCATAAGTTTAGGTTTTAACTTACCGTTAAATATTTATCTATAATGTACCAATACCAGTATGCTATATAGGTAGGTACTAGTAAACAGTAAGTATATGTTTAAGTTTTTCCGGGAATTTTCATTTGCATCCCTTAGTTAGTCTATTATTTTTATGTAGGTTTTAAGCAGAGCGTTATATTTTTTATTTTATGATATATACTTGAGCACATTTTAAAACGTTAATGGTATATTTTAAACAAAAACATTTTTTATTTATTTTTTTGAGAGGGTTGGAAGGTAATAAATAAATTGTGTGTTAAGTGTCGGAAAATTTTTCATAATAACGCATACATTCGATTTAAAGTATAATAATGATAACGCGTAAGAACGCGGAAAGTATAGTAAGTAGATATAATTATATACATATTGTATCTTATAGCACATTACCTACAATATTATTTTAAACTTGACGTTTGATTTATTTATTTATTGTAATTAATTATTGTCATAAATATTATGTGTAAGAGGTACTTTAAGTTTCAGTTATTATATTTTTAACTGTAAAATATCAAAACTGAAGGGTTGAATAATTAATAACTAAATAAAGTAGTTGGTTTGTTTTGCATTTGTTCATTAACAAATATAAATTTAATATAGTTCGTTATGATCATAAAATTATGGTTTGTGAACTACTTATATGACGTGTATAATTTAATTAACTCGGATTATCGTCATAAATAAAATGTAATCAAATGACATGACGAAGAATTAAAATAATAATTAATTGGCCCAACGTTTTGGAAAATTTACTAGACATTTCCGTTAAAAATATAGTATCAGTTCATATAATATGTACACGATAAAGCGTAGAAATAAAATGTTTTTAATTAGTCGTAGACAAATGGAAAACTATATAATGCGGGTAAATGATAAAATACGTGTATATAATTTCTTTATACATGTTAATAATTTTAATAAAATAGATATTGTATACACTTTTTTACAAATAATAATAATTACTATTTTCCAAAGCTTCGTTTTTTTTATAGCAGAAATCACTGAAACTCAATTCCGATTCAATGCAAATCCTTTTACGACTAGTTTGATTAATATTAAAAAAAAAAAAAAAACAAGTTTTATACCGTCCGAAAATAAATAATGTATGAACAAATATCAGTCTAAATATTATGCTACTATCACAGTTTGTTTTAGTACGCTTTTGAAATATTCCGAAACAAGAAATAAGTCAACAAGCCAACATACTCCAAGGCCGTCAAGCTTAATGTTTCGGATTAATTGGCTAAAATATAATTCGTTAATATCATACGTGGTCGATATGCCTACGTGACTGGCGAGTAAACACGTATATAGGTATATAATATACCCACTCATAAATTATACGCACATTCCACAGTTTGTAATACTCATTAAATATTTAAACCCATTTATGATGGCGATTAGTTAATTGTCGGATACCCCGTACTTCACTAAAACAACAAATAAAAAGTACATTTCGTCGACTTGAGTTATCGGGGCTGTTTTGTCACGCTCCCCGTCCGGTGTTTTATCGTGACTAATATTTTATTAAAATAACAAGGAAACTCGTGCTGCACCTACTCGCAAACGCACACATCTATTCAGGTCGGGTCGGGCCGACGAGAATAATTATTAAACGTAAATAATATCAGGCCGTGCGTCAAACAAATAGCCCGTGGTATTATTTACGTAGATAATGTTATAATATATATGTATTCCGACAAATGATTACGATGAATGTTTAACACGAATATTCAAATATAAACGTAGGTAGGTATATTATACGAACGACTGCAGCGATTTACAGCGAGGTCGCCTATCATATAAAAACGTATCGTATACAGCCGTTGCAAGGGTCACGCCGCCTTTTGGGCTGCAGCTCGTCAGTCACGTGGAATCGGCCCGAACTCCGTGTTAACGTTAACGTGCATGTACAGACGCTAGCGCATTATGTAACGATGTGCTTCGCGAACGTTGCGAAAATAATATGTTATCTGATGGCCGAACCACTTCGAATCAACCGAACAACGCTGGACGTGCCTTAAATACCATAAAAATATATATATACGCACACGATATACACATAACATGACTATATATCGATCGATCGATCGAAGCGGGCGCAAACAGTCGACGACTCTGTCGCACTTCCCGCCGAGTATATATACGCTCTGTGCCGGAACCGCCGCCAGTATTAACCTAACCGTTGGCGTGTCGGTGGCGGATTATCGCTCATCAATGCTCCCCTCGAAAACCACTCCGTCGCCACGTCGCGACGACCCTGTCGCCCCCGGGCTTCCGTGATTTTATCTTTACGTCACACGCACGAAGGGCTAAAGAAGCCGAACGCGCGTGTGTGCAGCGCGCGCGATAGGGAAAAAATGTTTGGTCTATTTGCCGAACACGAGAGCCGCCGCCGTTGTCGCTGATAAATTGCCGGCGCACACAACACACCAACACGCTGGCTGGCTAATAATAAAATGGCCGTTTGGCCCGCACGAAGGAATGACACCTTCGACGCGCCCATATTACTCGACTCGCCCGGATACTTCGGGTGGGTTTTTTTTTTTTACGAACGCGTGTAATTATTCGCGGATTTGCAGGTAGGTAAATAGATTTTCGTGCGAGTAACGTTTTTTCCGTCGCGTTCGGCTACACAAGTTTTACCCGGAGGCTTTTGGGTGGCTCGCGTCCTTCCGCCCCGTCGTCCAGATATTTCTAATTAGCCTACAACAAGTATCCGACGCTGCTGCACCTCTGTCTCGTCCTCCGGCCGGAAATGGCTTCTCAACGTCCGCCGACGCCCGGACCCGGGCGACTGTAATTGGTTGCGCACAAAAACTTTTAGGACGAGGGGGCAAACGCCGGTAGTAATGCGGTCGTTTTTATTTTTCATTATTAATAATCAGGATATCCAGCGAGAATTTCTCCACGACTTCAACCTCCGCATTGCGCAACGTGTTCGTTTTCCGTTCCTTTATACTACCTATCACACTCAGCCAACACGAATGTATAATTTTCTTCGTCCGTTTGCGAAATAAATACCGAAACCATATTATACTTATTGTATATATATTAGTTTTGGCAATACACTGTACAATGTTATTAGACGAGGACATTGATTGGTTTTTCTATATACTTCAGCCGATGTATAAATCAGCTTAAACTCTCGGCCAATATTGCCTTGGCATGAAAATATAATATTTTATACTTTCACTGTGGATTGAAATTATTTTGATTATTTTATTCATCGAGGCATGCACTTGCGATTCATTCAACATACAATATATGCTCATGTTCCTCGGTAACGGCATTGTTAGCAACATCAAATTGAACATTTGTAATAAATCTATTAACCGAAACTATTATATTATTATAACGCCGATAGAAAGTAACCAATTGGTAAACAAGTGTATTTCTCATTTATTATTTATTTATTTTTTTTTTTTTTGTATTACGTTGTTGATTATTTTTTTCGTCCTTACACAAAATGCTCGCTGTTTGTGATTAATGTAGTTTGTCTACTACAAATTATACACTTTTGTCGTGTGATGTCACTTATTTTTATGCTCCTACACACACATGTACTCATTTTGCCTACCTCATGCGCCGCTATAAACATTTTATGGGTGTTAGTATTTTTCATTAGAGCATGGTTACGCCGCAACGATATAATAATAATACGTAGAATACGCCACTACCACATTATTATGTTATAATAATTATTAAAAATTTTTTTGTATCTTTTAAATTTTTAATAAATTTGGGTACGTTGCATTTTTTATGTTAATTATTTTAAATTGTTCCATCAGCTGCAGGTAAGTTGAACATTGAAGTAAAACTGAAAGTGTAGTTTTAACTTTTTAAGAATAATATATATATATATATATATTTTTATTTAATATATTTTGTTTTAATTTAAAATCTTTGAAATCAAATAAGCGAAAAATGAGTGCCATGAATGAAGTTGCCCGCCGGATTAATATTATATTATAATCAATTTGTTTCAAAACATAATAATACACTTATTTATACACTGTTAGCGTATTATGTTCCTTAAGTTCCTTTATTCAAGCTAAAAAAATTATCTAAATGTAAATTATTATAAATTTAAATTGTTAACTAGGTACGTTATTGTATTTTTGAATGTTAAATATTATTATCTTAAATATCAAAAATGCATTGTCATTAAGTTTTCAAAAATATTTCTTTTAACATATGAGTAGTTTATCACAAAAAATAACTTAGACGATAATTTGTTGTTCAATTCAACACGTTTCAATACAATATATTTTATTGTAACTAACCTTTAATTGTTTAACTTTCAAAGCTAATGCTAAGTCAGTGTTGTTTAGAGATGTGTTGCTATCTAAAATATTAAATTATTGACCTTAAAATAATTGTATGAACGATGAAATACATTCTATACATTACATTTTTTAATGAATAAAAATATATTTTTCCATGAAGAGAACTTATTTTTTAAGCTTTATAAAAGAATAAAATAAGATGTAAACAATAATACTAGGTTATAATATACTTAATTTTTTTTTTTAATATTTTTATGAGATAATAATAATTTAAAATTTCATTTTTGATATTTTATTTAATAATTTAAGAACAATGTAAAAAATGTGACATTAAATTATAATTACGTTAGTCAATTTTTTCAGTTAAAAAAAAAAATAGTAATTAATTACAGTAGAAATATTTTATTATCACATTAAAATTAAATGAAGATATTATACAGTACTATGCAGAATATAAATGCATATTATATTAAGTACCTTAATTACATATATTTTTACTACCTTAATTGACAATAAATAAACAAAATAGTGAATTATAGTGTCATTTATCTACCAAAGTACAACGCATAAACAATTTGTAAACATTTAATATTTATGTTACATAAAAATATACATACATAAATCCATAAATGTTTTTTTTACATTAATTACTTTGTAATTATTTAAGAAATATTAACTTAATCACTCATGAAATTGATAAGTAAAATCTAGTTTCACAAACATGTCAAGTGCTATTTAACAACACAACGATATAAAGATGTAATATCATATTATATTTATAAACTGTAAAATACACAAGTAAAACAATAAAATGTATAACAATAGAATGTTCAAGATACAAGTAAATATTTGTATTATAATATTATATCCATAGTCTTATATTTGTGTATATTATATAATCTCAATTGCAATTATATGATTATTTTGAAAAAGAACGTCAAATTTAAAGAGAGATGTTTGAATAAGAAAATGCATAGAGTTTTCGATAAATAAAACTAAATAACACTATGTATTTTATTCTTATGTTTCTAAATATATATATATAACCTAGAATGATGACGAATAAATTGTATTCATTTAGGTTTTCATTTCTTTGTAACATAAAATAGAATACAATTCAATTTACGTAATTTTTTTATTTTAATTTGACTATTTGACTAACGTAAATCCAGTAATACAAAATATCGGAAGTAATTTGAATTAAAAAATACACGTTTGATGAAAAATAAAAATGAATGAATATTATTTCCACGAATTCAAACTTCATTTTATACGTCAATCACGAAAAAAATTACATTTTTACAGTTTTATATGTAAATATATTCCATAATGTGAAGAGTTTATATTAATATGACGAAGAAAAATCTATTTTCCCCTCTTAAACCGTTATCATTTCATTTGACATATATTTTTTAAATTTTAAGTCCTTATAGAAAATATAAAAATATTTTAAATACTAAATTTCTTTTTAAAATTAAGATAAAATATATTTGTATACCATACGCAATTATATTATTTAATACAATTATTTTCTGTCATTTTTGGTGTTTTAGTAATAGAAATTTTAATAATATTATATTACTGAATAAGGTAATCAGAATACAACAAAAAAAATTATTTTTGTTATAAGTAACATTTTTTTTTTCATTTTATAAAATGTATTTATGGTGTTTTGAATATTACATAATATTATATTTTTATAAAGATTCAAAATCATTATTGACACTGTAAAGTAAAATAAAGTAATTAAAAATCAATTTCAACTAAACATTATTCGTAAATGTAAAGGAAATTATAAACTTTCAAACTTAGATTGAATAACGAAATGTTAATTATGTATATATATATATATATATATACTATGGAAATAACGATTAACAAAAACAAAACACTTACTATTTTCGTTTAATATTAATAATTACTTTAAACATCAAACTCAAATATTTAAAACCAATGTTATAGTATATTATTATAATTATGTTACAACTTTGAGCTAAACCAAAATAAAATTTAAAAGTTATAATTTGTATTTATAAAACAATTTAACAATTTGACAAAATAGTTTCGACCAAGTAATATCGTGATTCTGTGTATGGTTAAAAATAACTACACAAGTTTTTGTTGTTTAAGTGGTCAATATTGATCGATACAACATACTGATTTGGATACTCTTAGCGCAAATGCATTATTACAGCGGGTGGTCAAGAAATAGTGACATACATAATGTACTATAATTAAGTTTGCAAATGCAGACTCAGTAGCCACTACGAAAAATGATTCTAAGTGAAGAATTTTAAGTTACATTATGGATCTGAGTTATAATCTAATTCATCAACTTAAATGTTTTAACAATTTCAAAGACAACTTGGTAAAACTTATAGCGTCTTTGGTCAAAATGACCAAGTAATTTAGAGTCAACTATCGATCTCATACATTTCTGTTTATTATCAAAATTATTTTATAACTTTGAATTGTGATAAGTTCAAAGTTAAATAAGTATGTAGGTTCTCATCAGTCTATGATATTTATTAAATGTTCAACTTATAATTAACTCATAACAAACTTGTTTAGTGAGATTCTATATCTTCTTCATAAATAAATAATAATAAATAATAGTACAACATTGAACACCAGCGTCATAATTTAGCTAATTTCAAATTGTAATGTTTCAGTTCAATATATTTATACAATTCAAAATATTATAAGTGTCTACTGAGAATTTGAAAAAAAAGATTTATATTAAACATTAAAATGATATGGTTATACTAAATCTTACGAAGTTAATTAAGTTAAATATAAATGATTGCATAATTTAATAATACAACTATTTCCAACGTATAAATCAAACTTATAAATTTGAAACTATTTTCAATTTATTTTGAAATGATCACAAAAACTGTAATATATTGATAGTATACAATTAATTATGCATTTAACGTGAACTGAGATTATGGGCCGATTTCAGTTGCGTGACATAACCCCTTGGAATGAGAGAATTTCTGGAGAATGCCAAATGTACTTAGACCCTTTTTTTGTATCCATTTCATTAGATATTTTAGTAGATTATTTAAATACTTTTATAGAAAATAATTTAGGCCCGAAAATCGATGTGTTTTTTGGATGAAAAAGCTTTTTTTTAGTTGAGGAAAATAACGGAAAAACAAAATATAATTATAAGAATAAAAATATCATTACCATTCGATATTTTTACTATCATAATATTATGCAGGATATAAACGAAAAGAGTCCGACTGTAATATTTATTGTACATGAAATTGCTAAAAAAGGTGGTGATAATATTTATTTTACGTCTTAAATTATTTCTTTTTTACATATTATATAAAATAATATATACATACATACATATATATTATCCTATAGTATTTCGTGTAAACAATGAATTGACTAAAGACATTTTATAAATAAAAAATAATATAAATTACTATTATAGTAGAAATATATATTTCTAGTATTAGCTGTACTAACCTACTGTAGAAGAATTATTTAAATTCTGGCAATTTAACTATAAATTAACTCTAAAGATAGCAATATTTACAGATATTCAATAAATTAGTAAACATATTCAAAAAATTCTTATATGTTATTTATGTTAATTTGTATTTAAATATAATTTAGCATATACGCCTAAATAAGAACATAAATATTATATTCCTATGTTTCGTCCAGTGGTTAAAAATTTAAGCCATGTCCAAAAAAGTTGGACACATGACATGATTACATATTATGATAAGTGCAAGAAATTTCAGATATTTTATACTTAGGTCATATATTTTAAACCACGACCCTTTCATTTTTATCGGTATTCTCTCTTTATTATTTTTTTCTTTTCTATCAAAAGACTTGTGTTTTATAATAGCGTACGAGACACCCAGTGTGACCTTTTAATGACCCAGGCATTCACAAATTACTTTAGCGTGTACTGAGCACGATTGCTAAGCAAAGACCACGTTAAAATATTCATGAGCTCAGCTACTTTTAAATATTCGAAAGAATAACTTGGACAATATAGGACGATGCAAGTGCACTTTTGACAAAAATGACGGATGAAGATATTAACATTACGCGTAGAAATAAGTAAACATATCTATGAGTCTAGAAATTTGAGTAAAATTAAAATGCGATATATATTTAGAGACGAGTTTGTACGCAAAATGTGTACATAAATTATTTCTTTCATTTTTAAATAGATTAAAAAGAATAGATACGTTTACTAATAAGTTGCAGTTGAATTCACTTGGCGAGAAATGTAAACTTTCAACATCATAATTTCAAAATTAAATTGGGTTTGCATTTATTAATGACTGTTGAATAAAATAACTATGTTATAAATAAACCATTAAAATCATTTACTATATAATTCAATTATACTGTTATACATGTATATAAATATAAATAACATTAAAGTGTTGATGTATGAATTGTTTTTTAAGTATTTGATATTTTTATTGATTTCAACAATTGAATATCAAAAATAATAAGTAATACCAAATTTTGACCATATGTAGTTTATAGTTTAATATTAATTCGTTCAAAAAAACAAAAATAATATTTCATGCAATTTATAAAACAATAAATAAAAAATATTAATCAAAAATTAATAACCAAGGTTATGATTTTGCAATCGAAGTATACATTTAAAGTATCTTAAGTTATAAAATAATAATTGCAGTATACACTTTCGACTTTCAATTACTCAGCTTTTTTTAAATTTACCTTTATAATACGTACCTGAAATTTAAATTAAAGTTAAAAAATGTGAACTAATAGTGGAAATTAATATTAATTTTATTAAGTGCAAAATGGAAATTTGTGATTTATTAATTATTTATAAAATTATGTATCTCCCAGTTTCATAAAACACGTCTGTTTTATTCAAATAATTTAAGTAATAAATATTAAATAAAAAATGAGTTCTTATTACGCGTCAATTTCTATAAAAAAAATTCCATAATCAGTAAATACTCTTTAAAAATAAGTCAAATTTTAATATTTTATTTTATACAGTATGTTTAAAGTGATATAATGTATTCTCACAATATCTTTAAATATAATATTTATTTATGTAACAAAAACTATAAATAAGTTACACGGTACTGATTGATCTTACAAAAGTTTTTAAATTATTCTTTTGAACAGTCAAATGTTGATTTTGAAATACATTTCTGGATGTAAAAGTCACATAACACTCCAGGCTCTTGACCATATTAGTTAAGAATCCGGAATTCATGCCCTGATTACTTTAGTATTTTATTGTATGCCTGAAGCTCTTTAAATACAGTCTGTAATCATAGAAAATGTATTCTACTTTAACTGATTTGAATTCCTCTAAATTTTACTTAATTATTTTACATTTCAAAAATAGTAAATACGGGAAAACGAGTCCTGTATTTTTTCATATTTTTTTCTTAACAGATATAAATATGAATATTTTATAATATATTTTTGAGTAAAATGTACACTATAGCATTTTAAATAACTTTCTTTTGGTGCTAACCCGAGTAAAATATTCATATTTTGATCCACAATACTAATAATAATCAAGTACGTTTATTTATTTTTAAAAGTAATTCGGTATTATAAAAAGTTATTACCTAACTGTATTATTTAGATTTTTTTTTAAACTATACAAACAGTGTTTTTTGTTCATAGAAATACAGATAGTTGTAAAAGGTTTTAATTAAATGACTTATTGCTATTCATGTTAGTCAGCTCGAATTCAAAATGTATATTATTTTAATAGGTTATTTAACAATTGAAATAAATATCAAGTTATAAATAAACAAAGTTTGCCATATCATTATATAAGCTAAAGATAAAAATAAAAACTTAATACCGTGGTTAAGAATTCATTGATTAAATTATTTATTTAATGAAATACAAGATCAATGATAATTGTCGAAATAGGGGTTTGTGATTATGAAAAGTTTATGTAAAGAAAGACCCAGTTATAAAGAAAGTTATAAATTACATTTATAAATCTATCCGTCTTATATTTTAGATAAACCTATTTCTGTTACTTAACTTACATTTTTAATGCTTTTTAAACAAAGTTTTTAGAATGTAAAAATTTAAAAATAAGTATAAAGATACAGTAAACTATAAATGTAATTTTTTAAAACATAACTATATACTTACCTCATACAGGTATTTTTTATAATTCAAATTCCTAAGAAATATTTAAAAAAAATGTACATTTTGGGCATATCTAAATTATTAAATGCCTAATTTAGTTTCAAGAAATAATGGTATAACAAAGAATGAAATTCAGTAAATCTTCTGGCGAATGATGTTGCATACCATGATAAAAAGATATGTACAATGAATACCATAATATTTATTTTGAAAATCGACCTACCTATCATCCTTTTTTTTTTTCATCTCAAATATTTATAGAAGTGAAAGCTACCAAATTTTCCACAAAATTCAAAAACGTATTATGTTCACAGAATAGATTGTTTCACTTAACTACCGTCAATTTACTCGACGCCATCGTCATTAACCATAATATCAGTCTAATGATCTCCCAAAATCCTTTTCTATATATTATTATTATAATTTTCTCTTTTCCGACTTTTGATTAGTGTAGTGAATACTTATATTATTGTCATAAGATTATTTAATCCTCCGCATGGATACATGTTATTGTTGTTGATTAGTCTTCACTGAAACCGGATGATTGTTTTTAATCAAAGTTCGGTCCAAAATTCAAATCGGCTTAATGAGATATTCCCTTCAACCAAAAAGTGTATAAGTATATGTATGCGTGTGTTTACATAACATCATGGTATGCACTGTAATGTATATCTCTGTATATATGTTGTTTGAATATGCGACACGGAGCCTAATAATAGACGACACGGGAGAATGTTTAATAAACCGTTAGTAAATCACGTACAGTCGCGTCAGGGACGATTAAATTAAATTGATATTGGACAAAATACCTATAGATATTCATTAATTGGTGGGCGGGGATGTGTTGAAAAAAAAAGCTCACCCGGCGGTAATTTAATTTAACAATTTATTTTACCAAAAAATAAAAAAAACGCGGCCTTTGTTGTCAAAAAGATTTAATATGATCCCTGTAAACATTATATATTATTTACAGTTATATAATTTATTCAAGTTATAAACGGTCAAAAGGTGACTAAATATATTTTGAGAAAATTAATGAAACCCACCAATGGAAAATTTAAATGGTTCAGTAGACAAATATATTATGATTACACCTATTTCTTGAAACAATAAAATATAATATCATATTGTAACTGAATTGTTTGAATGATTAAAATAGAAACCCAAAACTTATTATTGCATTTTTTTTTTTTTTTGTATTATTATTTCTATAATCAAATCTTATTATTTGTATATAAATATAAAATGTTTATACTATATGTTTTAAACTGTATTTGCATAAATGAAAAGTATTTTTAAATACGAGTAATTACGTGTCTAAAATATTAATGTACATGTAAATATCAATATAAAACCTTTGTGAAAAATTAACATATTTTATTACTATTTAAATATATTAAAATAATATAGAAGATCTATTATAAACTTTGTAACATTAAAATAATGTATAAACATATACATTTATTTTAAAGTATATTTAAGCCTAAACGTAGTTGAGGCATTTTCGTATATTTTTATATTTCAAAAACATATTAAGGATTATGAGTATTATTTTTTTAATAATGCATGATTTTCAGAGATAAAAAATGTACATAACTATTGACATATTTGACCTACACCTTGTGCTATATAATTTATCGGTATATATGCATTTTACAGCTAAATTAATAAACAGTGCATCATAAACTCGATAAACAATGAAAATGGTTATTTAATGTAAATACGAAGTAACAATTTTTTGTTTTGAAAATACCTAGAATATATTATGTATTAATAAAAGGAACGAAATTCGTTTTGTTGACAAGTATCGACATGATATAAAGATTGTATAGGATTTTTTATATTATTTAAAAAATAATTAATTATGACTTATTAATCTAGAGATGGAGGATGGAGGATTGTTTTAGCATTATTATCAAAAAAGTCATTAAAGGATATTTTTAGTTTTTAAGATTGAAGGGTATAATTATTCCTAAGATTTTCAATAGCACAGGATATGGTAATATAAGTATATACTATTGAAGTATTGATATAGAATGACAAGCGTTATGACTGGAGTGTGCTATAAAGTAAAAATCAGTTTGAAACTCTTAATAATACTTCATACTTGTATTTCTATATTTATTTTGAAAGATGTATGTAATGAGTGATAAAATGTGCCCAGCAATTAAATACAAAATAAAATGTTCCAAACGTCCAATAAATGGTTCTCTGATCTTAAATCGTATATTGCAAACAGAAACTAATCTAAAATGTCCAAAACGACAAAGAGCTAACATTCTATACTAGCAATACCATACTAAGTTTTGTTTGAAGTTTTTTTTTTTTTTATCTTATTCCCTAGCATAGTTGTATGCGTAGGTTTGAATTTCACTCACTGATGACAATTTTCCGTATCTTTTAACCACAAAAAGACTACTTGAAATAGATAAATATTTGTTTCAATCAAAAATGTATAACCTATGGGTCATTACTTGCAAGCATATTAGTTTTGAAACTATCCTTATATTATAGTGGAGCAAAAAATGAAGAGTAATACTATTGTTAAGCACAATCACTCACTACACATTTTAATATTTTTTTATATTTCAACAATAAATTATTTGTCAATTTTTTTCAGAATTCTTTTTTAATGGAACAAAAAATATAAGCTGAATAATATTTAAACTGAATTTAACGAATTTAAAATAAACTTATAATAATAATAATAAATAAATCTGGTAAAAATAAAATGTTTTTAAACATAAAAAAAAAAATTAAAACTAAAAATAAACAAGTTTATAAACTTGAGTTAATAAAATTATTGGTCATCAATTCACTATCGTTTGGTGTGCTTAAATTATAATTTATATAATATTAAAAAGCTTAATTATTATAGTTTTATTATGAAATTATAATAAATAAATTATATTAAATAGTTTATGGATACTGAGATTGTCATAAAATACGAATCAATTTTGTAGAAAGAAAAATAAATATAATGTATGGACGTATTGGAAGTAAACTAGGGACATCGTGTAAACTGCCAATGACGAATAAGGACGTTTAGAACTCGCGTGATACAACACGGTAAATCAAAATTACACGCTAAACGTATAAGAGGTGAGATACTGGACACATAGCTTAAAAACCAAAGTATAGCCATATTAACACAAAAAATACGTTTAAATTAGATTACAAATATATTAATATAATCCATATCTCAAGTTATTTTTTTCACTATTTACTAAAATAGCAACGTATAATAGTAGTATATTATTTAAATAGTAATAATATCAATGTTTGCGATGTTATTGCATTTTTGTAATTATTCATGAAATAAAATTTTATAACTTCATCATTTGAATACTTAATTTAATACAAAATAATAAATTTCCCATTATTCAATTTGATGTGTTAAATAATTTAGTACTGCCTAAATTATATGATAATATATTTGATGAATATTAACTACAGAATACCCACAGTATATACACAATATTAATATATTATTATAAACATTGAATTTATACGTATTATAATAAAACATTAATAATTTATAGGCTATAACTGATTACAATAATACGATACTTATACAACTATTTGTAATACCTAACATTTATTATTTAACCCACTTGTTCAAAATTGATCACAGTTTTTTAGTAGCTTATAGCTATTGGAGGTAAGTAAACGAATTTAAAGAGTGTAAGGGACCTATAAATTATTATAATATAATATTATAATTTATTTATAATAACTCTATATGGAGATTGGTATTTTAATGTATATATTTTTTAATTTGTATATACCCGCGTTCTAAGGATATTTTACAGATTAATCAATGTAATGTTAAATATTATTTTACAAAACATATTTAAATTGATTTTTTTTGTACAAAAATTAAAAACGAATAATTAAACATTCATTGGTAATTGTTATTGTCTTGGTATTCAAATTTGAAATAATACATTACGTCATCTCTATCCTGTGCTATACTAAACGAATCGAGTTTTTAGTCATGCTACTGGTGCTCCATTATATTATACGGTTACACATTATAATATTAATCAAAATTAATATGCGTATGATAACAAAAACAATAATAATACACCAAAAATATCGATAAAAATAACAAATGTTTATAATAGAATATTATTGGATATAGAACCTGTCCAGCATCGTATATAATAACCATCGTTCTCGTCAGTATAGTCGACTTACCAAGTAAATGATAGGTGATTAATATGTTCTAGCTTTCTGATTTTAATTATGATTCTAATATACGTAACGAGTTTAATTAAAACGGATGAGAATTATCCTTAAAAGTAATTTAATATATTTAAAAGTTCTTTTACAATACTTTTATTCGTATAGCTGTGGCTGTGGTTACTTAGTCATGGTGTTCATGTTTTAGAACCTTATTTTAATAACAGTTTTGTCACTTATGAAAAAAGTTGAGCTGTTTAAGAAGAATATAGTAGTGTTGGTAAAAGATGAAAACTGTTAAACATAATCGGACCAAGGGTATTAACGAAAGTTTGAAATTTAATTAAATGACATGAGCCAACTTCGTGCTAACATACAAAATATTATGGCCACTGATTATAAATATTTTTCCAAAAATAAAATTTAATTTACCTAACCTAACTAAAAAAAAACCAATCTTCGTCTTAATTATTATTTCTTTTTCTTTTTATTACAACTGATATAATCACGAACATTGTGTGCGTTAAATATTCAAGTTTTTTCCAAACATTAATACATAAACATAGTATTTATTGTGATGAAATCATGGTTTTTTATTCACACTAGATAAACCAAGTTTAAAATGTAATGTACCTACACCCTTCCATCTTAATGACTAAAATTATAATTAAATTAAAATTGTTATCTTTATTTCTATTTAATGAAAATTTGTTTTCTTTGAAAATTACTGACTTCACAGCTTATCATCACTATGGGTTTTAATAATTAGAGTTGCATTTTAAAATATATCAAATCGTTATAGCATAAATAATGTCAAATGAAATTAAGGGTTCATTGGTATATCATTATTAATTTTGATTTTTTTCTATACATCTATATAATGTATAATATTAAGTTAGTCATAATTCAATAATTCCAAAATTCATACAATTTTGTATTTTGTTCACTTTAATATTCTGAGAAGAGTAAAGAAGATATTGGTTGAATAATGATTAGTGTTTTTTACACTTTTCTTTATTCTTAGATTATTCGCAATTGTGTCTTTAAGACCGGGATGTCTTATTACTTATTCTCTGGCCATTGCTAATAATACCTACATTATTTTAGCTTAAAACAATATTTATACTCTCTTGACAAAAAATTGAACATACATTATTGTTTAAGGACTTGAAAATAAGTAAGACATTTTTTATTAAAAGAAACTGTAAAAAACCTTGAAAAAAAGTATAAATATTTATGTAAGCAGTCGGTTTTAATAAAACATTGTTTCATTTTTAACCATTTTTTTAATGCAAAAGTGTATTATTGTTTTGAAATGTTAAGACAGCCTCTTCCATTTCCTGTAGCTTTCTCAATGTATTGTGATATATATTTTATTTTAAATTAATCCATATATACCATGTTGTATTCATAGCAATACTTAAAGGATACTTAACACATAATTGTACAGAAAATGTCCAGATATGTATATCATGTTAATTAATGATATATTATATATTTAGGGTGTAAAATTGATGTGTTTTTGTCCATGCATAAATTATAATATAATATAAAAGAATTTCATACAATATTAAGTAATATCTATACAGAATGAATAATCAACACAGTTAGTACATTACCAGAGATTGAATTTAAAATTTTAGTGATCGTCTATTTTGTACAAAACTTCATCAACGAGACTAAAATTTGTCACTGTGTCGTGTAGGTGAAAAGGTTCGTTGAATAATTTATGGATTTAGAGTCGAACTATGTGTTTGAGAAATGGTAATATTGAAATACACCACAACAACATATTACTCATATGAATCCTTTTTTTAATTTTGGTAAAATAAACTAATCAACTTAAATACTTATAAATAAATTAGCTCTACTGTCTTTTCATATAAATGTTTAGTTATCTATTATAAGACAAATTTTAGTATTCAATGATTTTTTGCTACTATGACATTGAACTATTTTATTAAATACATCTAAACTAAAAATGGCTTACTTTTAATTCTTATAAAATAAATGCACTGTATTGATCTTGTTAGTTACTACTCAAAAATATCGTGATAAAATAATTATTCATTCATAAATACAGTACGAGTGAATTGATATTCGATATAATTAAACCTTATTATATTGAACCCATACAAAAAATGAATTAATTTAGTTGTATTCATTTAGAAAGTATACCTCTACAATACATACATAGGTGGCATATTATATAAACTATTCACTAATACGATTTCAAAGTATTCGCTAGTGCGATTATTACTTATAAAACCTTCTACGTTTTGATACCGAAACATACATAGTATTACACACACCTCACATGATTAATAATAAATTAAATATTATAGTTAATTTTTAAAATATCACTTATATTCTATGAAAAATGTAATGGATTTCAGTCATTGTCATATTCCAAGATCATTAAGTTTTTAGATAGTAGCGTCCGAAAGAATTATGCAAATAAATTAAAATTCCATAGTAATGAAATGTTTGATTTCATGTTGATATTACTTATGTTTAAGTCTTCTTGTATGTATTAAGCCAATTTTCAAGGTTATAATATTATTAAGATATTTAGTGAAAAGGTAAAATCTAAAAATTTCATAACAGAAATAACGCCTAAGCCCTATTATTTACTACATATTGTGTTTTTCTGAGTTTTACAAACGTACAACATACTGACTTTCGTTTAGTAGTTCTAATTTTATGTTGTTAATTTTAATATCAGAGATAATATACTTACTATGAAACTTAGGGAAAAGAACATATCCTTATGCGTAATTCACATACTCATATTTTGTTTTAAATACCGAACAAACTCGAAGTAAAAAAAAACGGGTAATGTTCTTAACTTAAAATTTAGCATCAGAAAAATTCACTCTAATATTACTGACAACACGTCATTAGAAATGTGGAACACGAATTTGGCATGGTGTATGCTTTTAAGACAGAAATATCACATCTGAAGGCGGAGTTCTCAAGTACAATGTACAATTATTAATTATTATTTATTATACAACAATTATTATATAGTACCGTCTGTCGTTATGATCAGTATACAATTAGTTTAATAATTATTGTTCGTAGTTGGTTTTAATTATTATTTTATTATTTACGTATAAAATTAATTTGCATGCTTTCAACGACACGTGCTCGAGATTTATAGATGAAAGTTATAATTTAAAATCAAGAATAGTACCTGTCTCTGGAACGTTGCACAAAATAGATCGTCAGACAACAGATAGAATCGAAATATACATAAGTATAGCTATAATTGCAGAAAATAATTAATTAAAAATAATTATAAAAATATATCAACCGAAACACATCAGACCTTATAAAAATACATATGAATACATTGCGTGTAATGATGATGAGAGATGATGTTTTGACGTGATAAAAAAATGATTTTAATACTACTCGCATTTCTATTCGATCGAACAACGCGCGCACTTCACAGTGTTTCAAATATCATATGAATTGTTTGTAAAATCATATAATTATTATTCCGTTTATGATTCAATCGCGTTTTTAAACTTTGGTTAAACTACCGCATACTATGTTGGCGCGGAGAGAAAACCACGACGGAAAACCGTCAAACGAATTCAACACAACACAGACCAAAATTATTATTAAACGTTGCAGTAAGTTGTGATACGAAAATAAACTTTTCAGTTTAGCTTAAATTTTCTTAAGACCACGGCGCGTGGCGTCAAATCAGAGAGGTTAGCAATATCGCTTTCCGACCAACAACGTGAAATGTTGTAAAATTTCGTTAATACAAAAGCTAATATAGGTACTTACTTTATTCAACAATCCGCCGATAAAAGAGTATTAAAATGTTAGATTATTTCAATATATTATCGTTGGCCTACGTTTGCATACGCCCTCGTGGCCTCCTACGTAATTGGCAAATATATTATTTATTTTTTTTTGTCAGCTGTTTTGTATCGTTTGTCCGTTAATCATATTATAGTAATATATGCTCGTACTACTGCGTGTGGCATACGTTTAACACACCTATGCTTTATGTTTAATTAATGATACTATAAATTCAAACAAAATCACAAAGATTATAATATAATAGGCAATGTGATGGGCAAGTGAGTATGGCCAAACTGTTTTAGACTAATTGAAAACGATTGAAAGGGTATTAGACAATTATGAATACGTTAAACATAATATTATAATACGAAAGTCTGATAAATAGCTTACAATAATATTTCACGTACATTTTAGGATGTTAAACAGAAAATATTTAATAGAAAACAAATAGATGACTAAAAAATCCATACCGATACAATAGTTATCACAGTAAAGATAAATAAAACATACATAATTGAAAGAAAAATATATATTTTGTTACGTCATAGTATAATTACTCCAAGTACAAATAGCCTTAGTCAACCTACATAATATTGATGTACAATTCTCAGGATCTAGGAAAATTAAAATAAATAATATATGTACATATTTGTATGAATTTATCCACTTCACATTCATTTTATTGTAGATTTCTTCAGAATAGTTATGAAACATGTTTTAAATATTTAAAAAAAAAAATCATAGGTAGAAGTCTGACGTTAACTGTTGAATTTTTGATTACACGTTTAACACTTGAGTTTACTGAAAACCAAAATCCTGTATAAGCTATTCAGGTGTAAATAACTGTTTTAAATATAGGTCATGTACGTTGTGTACACAAAAAAACTTTGAAATTGATTTTGCTGTTAAGGCCGCATGTAATTTAGTAGGTATTATTCCGACGCTTTTAAAGTTAACAAGACTATCAAGTTTTCGATTTCAGTTTTAAATTAAAATATGTTTTTTAATTAGTGGAGTAGGTAGGTATTATATTGTGTTATTATGATGGAATATTTAGTTTCAACCACTTAAGGTATACAATTAATTAATTTAAACAATATTTTACGATAATAATTTAAAATTACCTATCTAGCTTATTAATTAAACAGGCAAATACGATTTTATCATAATAAGATATTATTAATAATTAATAATATTATGCATCAATAATTTATAAATTATTAAATATATAGAAATAAAACTCTAAAATTGTCAAATGATTAAAATATGTATATCAGGAGAAATTTAAGTTATCTACATTTATGATAAAATTGCATTTTAAAACATAATTTTATTAAAGAACTTAACATATTTACCCGAATGTATTATCAAAATTATATCAATTAGATAAAAAATAATAATTTGTATACCTCCAAAAAAAAAATAAATATTTATATCTATTAATTAATTTTATATTTTATACATAAAATCCAAATACCACTGACTCATTGATCACTGTATCTCAAAAACTACACAATGTACGCAATTGCAATTTTGAATAGTGTTTCCTCTAAGACTTTCACAAAGCAATAAGAAAGAATTTAAAAAAAATGTTGCATTTAAGTGGATTAATCAATAATTATTTACCGCCAATACGTATTGTGTGCCATGGCGCGCCGGAACACAGCGGCCCTCGGGTTTCCAGCTACCCGAACCTCATCCTTTTTGTTCGTCAATTATATTGTGTTTGATATCGGCGTGTAGATATGAATTGTTCTGAGAAGTTTATCGATAAAAATAATCTCATGCGTTCCGCGTACACCAATACTCCTATTATCAAAATAAAATGCACACTGATAACATAAACATACAAATTTTATTAACGTTTAGTTTTCCGCTGTATACAATAGTATGATACACGAATTACGTCCCGAAATATCTTTTACACGTGAATTGCGTTCCAGTTATAATTAACAACTACCACGAATTGCATCCCAACATAAAAACACTAAAAACTTATTTTCCTTCCACTTTATACAGTTAATACTGTTAATAGAAAATTATGATTATTGATAGGTTAAAATATTAGTTTTTTGATTTTTATCGTTTTTGTACAATTAGAAGCAAGTAAAATGATATCGTGTAGGCTTAAATTATAGGAGTGTAAAATAATAATTAAAATAAAATATAATAAAAAAGTTATAAATATAAAATTTAAAAATTTTAAATTTAGTAAAAACTTGAGTGGAAAACCTAATCTTTTTTTTTATTTTCTTGACTCAAACTAACCGAACTGAATTTTCCTTCACCAACTAGCAACTTTGACCTAAATGAAATCTGCATTCTTTCATTTGAACGGATGGCCACATGATTAATAATAATGAGTGAATTGCCTTTTTCGAAATTGAAAAATAGGTATTATTTTAGGTGAAAAATGTATATTATTTTTTGTTTAATTCAGATTTGAGATGTGTAAATACTTTAGTACAAAAATATCTATATTTTTACTAGGTAGTAAAAAAATACCAGTGGTAAATAATTATTATTTTTCAAGCCTTAGACTGTAAACAATTATGTAAAAAATGTTGGGCAACTTTTAAAAGTTTCATCTACAAATTTTAAATCAACTTCACTAAGAAATTTAAAAATATGGAAGCAATTCATATTATAGTCGTTTAGAATATAAAGTCGGACGCAATTCATGTAGTCGTTTAGATAAAGCTGGTGATATTGCACATACTTATTGTACACTCAAAACGGCCGTTATCACGGCCAACGCTGGATCGACTTATAAAAACTATACCATTGGTATCAGGCCGTACGGATGAGGTGAGGATCCCACGCCATAATGGACCAATGAGAACCATGGAAAACCAACACCGAATTTGACCTAGAATATGCAAAAACAACACTATTGATATCAGACGGCCATATGGACGATGTGATGTTCACTCGTCTGCCTAAACCAACCAGCATCACGGAAAGGCCTGCCGATGCACTGGTATTTATACCCATAAATAAACCATTCCCTCATTCAATCTCCGACTCTAGATCACAGTACTGACATCAAGTAAGACAAGGAGACACAGAGCACATTCAGAGATAAGAGGGCGAACAAGAGCTCTTCCGGCGGCGATGGCAACCGCAAGAAAACGACATCCGAGCTAACCAGTGCTCTCGGCGATATCATTAACAACTTGCACCAGAACGGCATCAAGCAGTCTCCAGGACTTGATCATCCTGTCGAGTACCTTACCCGAAATCCGCAAGACAATTGTGGATCTAAAATTATCCTTATAAGGACAAACCAGTCTAGTGTGGTTTGCAAGTACGACATACAAACGTACTCACTACACGAAGTGATTACTCGAAACTCCTGCCTTCTATTTTAACACGTGGCGGTTGCCTGCTTAGGGCGAGCACCGTTACACTGGACACAATTCGTGTACCCACTTATTAATTTTTTATTTCGGGACGCAATTCATGTGTAGCCTAGTTTTTAAATAATTTTGATTAATCTCATGATAATATTTATAAAATAAATAACACGGATATAAACACAATACTAGCTTGAAACATTGTGTTGACAACACAATTGTAAATACGTTATTTAAAACATTCACGTTCTCGTACCAATTGGCATGCACCTAGATATCATTATAACTCAATAGGTTAACCTATAATTGTTAAAGTATTTAGTAAAAAACCAAAAATACGTGTGTGACATGTCGATCTCTCTAAGACTAAACCCGGACGGACGCACACGGGCGAAAACCCGTATCAGTGTGACATATGTGATATGACGTTCTCACAAATTGGAGCACTGACTATACACCATCGAACGCACACGGGGATAAACCGTACCTATGCGATGTATGTGACAAGAAGTTTACCAATAGTAGCAATCTGATTGTACACCGGCTCACGCATACGGGTGAAAAACCGTACCTATGCGATGAGTGTGACAAAAAGTTCAACAGTAATAGTGAACTGACTGTAAACCGGTGGACGCATACGGGTGAAAAACCGTACTTATGCGATGTATGTGACAAGAAGTTTATCAATTAAGGCAATCTGATTAAACACCGGTGGACGCATACAGGTGAAAACACGTACCGATGCGACATGTGATATCAGTGTTAAGTAGTCGTTCACTCGTTATGACAGTTCGATGAGTCACAATAAAAGAACGAACCAGAGGTCGATATTTTCCTCAGACGTGTCAGTAAATTGCACGGCACTGTCTGCTAGGTATGGTGTTTGACAAAAATAATGATTTAAATTAATGATACAGCTGATAACTATCATGTCTGTGATGTTTATAACACGTTAGATATTCGTTATTAATTGTACATCTGTGTTAAATTCATCGTTTTGTGTGTATCAAAAATAAATTGTTATATGTTTATTGATATTTGTAGCAAAAACCATTTAGTCGTTGCCCTCTATATTTAAGAGGACGATATACCCGCATGTGTTGTCTGTCTTATACACGCGTAACATAATTAAAAACTGTTTTGCGTGAAACAACGTTTCTCCCTCGATATTTATATCAAAATTACCAAAATTATAAATCCCATTGGGTAGAACTTTACCTATGACGTAACGTTTTAATTTTTTTGATAGTGGTGATCAATAATTTTTAATAATTAAATGAAAAAACCTAAAGTTCTCAAACCGATAACTTTAATTGCATTCATGTTATCAAAAAAATTAAACGCTACGTCACAGGTAAATCTGTATTAAAACAGAAAAAAAACTTACAATGAGATTATCTCTTCGCATGAACATTTGTGAACAAATTAAAGTCCTAGAATTATCCAATTATACCTACTAGTTTTTATTATTTGAAATGCTTCATACATATTTTTTTTTTTACTTAATCAGAAATACAGTAAAAATCATAGCTGAAATAAACAGGTTATTGCATATTATCGACAAGAATTGTTATCATCAGATACAAAATGGCTGCGTAAAAGTTTATCACAAGTTACAAAATATATCAATTTTTCTTATCATGAAAAATACGCTGACATAAAAATGCCCGCACATATATACATGATTATGATTGGCTCCCTTTACGCTGCTATTTTTGTTTTTATCATCAAATATTTGATTGAGAAGTGGTTTCTATGCATAACCTAGTATATTTCAACTATGTTAAAAATGGTAAGTACGTCTTTAATTTTTCAATATATTTAATATTTATTACCAAATAAAAAAAAAATATACATATATATATTTATTACCTATTGTATATTTAAGCCTTAAAAATACTATTTTGTATTTTTACAGAAAATGTTTATACTTTTCTGCGTACTTTTCTTTTTCAGCCTATTTTGATAGAGGTGAATTTAGCGGCGTTTAGACAATTTGTTTAACCCATTATCTTTAACCACTATATTTAAAACGTATATAAAATCAAGTAATAATGAACTGACAAAAATCCATCACTCGTTAAGCTCGGAATACTGTATGTCTAGAATGCGTTGATAAAAATAAATGTGTACAGGAAAAAACGATAGATTCTACCACCAAGACTACCACACTTGGAGGGGAATAAAAAACATACAAGCACTTTGCTAGAGTTAATGAGCTCATAAAACTTTTAACGACTACCTCGCAGAAGTAACAAATCATTAAAAACCAATGTGCGGACAAATGCGTATAATATCAGCGTAAGTCAACATCAACAACACTTTAATGCCTAATAACAATTTTACAATTAGTATAAATAATAAAGCATAGTTGTATTATAATAACACGAGCAGTTATTAACCCACGCGATTAACTTTAAAATATTTTATGAACATGTCATTAATTTTCATTTTTTTTTCCAAATGGTAGACATTTCTTACATTAATATATCATTACAAGTATCCCGCAATCTAGTTTTAATGTGAAATCTAGTAGGTGCATAATAATATTTTATATACCAAATATATAATATTTCTTTATGTTTTATCACCATCTCATGAGATATGTTATCTTTAAAATCGTTTAAATAGCTTATTATAGATTATTATAAATAATAATTGTATTTTTATTGATTGCTATTATTATATAATACCAATATCATAACATCTCATACACTATAATTAAACAATTTTATAAATTATTTACAAGTATAATATTTACATTATTTTGTTTCATTTAATATTTAAATGTCCAATCATTCATTTATACAATCGGAAACAGAACAATAACATCATACAGATAATGGGCGTAAATAGTTTCATATTTAACTAAATTAAATTAGTAACAATACATTATGCATTATCAGATTAAAATTAATTATATTGGTGGATATACAAAGTAAGCATGCTCATCATTATTTCCAAATTTTTAAGATTTGTTGTACTATTCAAGGAATATATTGTTGTTATAAGAACTTCTATTTTTTTTTTTAAATGAAACCTCTTATTTACCGCGATTTTTTATGGTTAATTCTTTTAAACATTTTAATGTGCTATCATTATAATATTTATACTAGGGTTTATAGTTCTTAAAAATGGTTTCACAAAAATATAAAATTGGTATATGTCAGATTGGGTATTGATTATACTTGGATCATTGTTATAAATTATGATTGATTATTGATAGATACATTTACATTTTCAGAATGTCATAGCCGTATCTACCAAAATATTATCACTAGTACATTTAATAATTATATTCAAAATACTAAATTACGTTATATTCTGCCCAGATTTATTACACTCTTTAAATTTCTATGTTCCTCAACATGATTCGCTTTACTTTTCAACGTTTTCCATTCCATTTCATACTTATGGCTGTAATTTTTATGGCTATAATAATCCTCTGGACCGCATTGCCAAAGAATGCAATAAATTAAAAGACTTTGATTTGTGTTATAGATAAGATTTACATACCCTAAATTAAGTTTCATTAATATTTTACTGTTGTTACAGTGTTTAAAGTTTGTTATATACTTACTTATTACTATTAATTAATATTAATATTATGTATTTAATTTATATAATGTTTTGTCTTATGCTAATTTTAAGTATTTATGATTTATTGTAAGTTATCTTTACCGTACTTAAGCCTAGGGGTGTTTAAAATAATAAATAAATAAAGTTAAATGACTATAAAACTAATCAAATTTTGATTTAATGTGTTAACATTTAAAAAAAAAAATCTACTAAATAATTTTCTGTATACAGTTTACGATGTGGTTTGTCATTTGAAAAACAGAAGTTTGTATCTTCCAAAAACAAATCTTAAGTAGTATAATATATGATCTCAACAATTTAAAAATATGGTTTTTAAGATTTTTTAAAAATTCTAAAAATTAGATATTGGAGAAAAAAGAGGGTAAATAGGTTTTTCGTGAATCGTCCTGTAAATACATATAGGAAATATAAATAAAAATCAAATCATATTTTATAAATTTAAATAATTTATAACAGTAATTAATAAATGATAAAATAATTAAATTGATATAAATAAGAATGCCTACACTATGGTTTTAATTATAATAATACGATAAGTAATTTTTATATAAATTTAATAAAAATTTATATATTTTTTTTGAATTATTCATTACCTACTACTGAGGAAGTTTTACAATATTCAATTTATTCAATTTTGTTGTAGTAAATAAAAAAAAAAATAATAATAATAAAATTCAACCGAATGGTACAAGTATCGCTGCTGATACTATCAGTTGGGGATTTTTTTTAGCAGATGAAATAAGAAAGTGTAATTGCGTCATTGGATTTTAATTCCACTATAGCTTGAAGAGGCGAATAAAAATCTCTTTTAGATTTATGGTTATTTTATTAATTATGCAGCAAGTCTTAACAAATTTGTAGAAAAAAACAATAGTATTTTCTCTTGATTATATTGAAGACAACAAAACACAAGCCGCCATATTATTATAATTTATAGTGAACCGTGGACAAAAAATGCTTTAGACTTTAGAGTAATGTTTCTAATTGAACGGCAGTAATCCATTATAGCTACTGCATAGACGAACTGTGATAAAAACCTTTTGTTTAGTTGACGGCCAGACATTGTTTTAGGTCCGCATATCCGTTCACGCAAAACAGTAAAAGAAGAGAAAAGCCAACTGGAACAAAAAAATAACTTTTCATTAAATAGATTTATTTATAGGTACACAATATCGATGAACTTATCATATTATATCTTATATTATATGTGTGGTTTTATACACCTAAATTACTCAAACAACATTCATTACAAATTATTCAATAATCTATAAAGTAATAGTTTCACATTTTTATATGAACGAAATACAATTGACTAGCAAAGCTTTTATTAATGAAGACATACGTATTATATTTTGTATGATTTAGCGCAATGATCTCATTATGATACTATAGTGTTGATTTACCGACCGATAAATAACCAATGATTACGAGAGCACAGTGTGAATAGTTGTTCGATAATTTAATTGTACTGAATTAAGAAGGCATCGGTGTAAAATAATTGTTGTTTGTCCGGAAGGGGCTCGTCGTATATAGACCAGGATGTACGATTACATCGTTTGAAACTGTTTAAATGCTTTTGTTATCGGTTGAATAGTTGTTGTTGTGGTGGTGGACGGAGGCGCACAGTTGAACCTCACATTTTCTATCGAAACCGCTAGAGATCTTTTTCTTTTCCAAACGCACTGCACACATCAGAGCTATTATAGTAACCGAATTACTGATTTATCGCTGTAATTTGTCGTACCGGAGATTGTTCGGCACTGTACTGGTAGGAAGTTTGCTAGCACACTAATTTTGTTGATATTTTACCATCAATGGAATGTATATATACATACATACATACATACATACATACATACATACATATATGAAACGCGTGAAGTTTACCTTACAAACAACAGCAGCAGATGCGGTACAAAAGCGGATAACGAAAACCGTTTATTCGGAATTTGGGCACCTGCTGCTACTGCTGCTACAGGTGCAATATAGATATACGCCGGTATCCGTGTGCTATTATATATACATATACCGTGGTGGTGGTCTTGGTAAGTTTTTATAAGATATAAACCGACGGGCATACAAATATAATTTTATTTTTTTCAATTTGTTACCACGCAGTTTCCCGGTCGAAATAAGATCGTGGATAATCGTAATTTTTGGAAATCACTGGACGCCTGCATATACGACGACGATGCATTTGCGGATTTCAATAATCGTGTTATTATCATGCGACTAATTCCATCAGTCGACGGAGATTGGAGTACGAAGACGACGATCAACGTCAATATAAATGTTTATATCACTAATTTGTTATGAACTATTTTAATTTAATTTTAATTATTTATATGTTTATATTTTTTTAGACATCCGATTTTTATTTATTTACAAACTATTACACGAATATATCGTAATATAATTGCTAGTATAAGTTTGTTTAAACCATAATTTATACATCTGATTACATTTATATTTTATGCCGTGGTTCAAGTTCAATTTCATGAATAATTTAAATTAATAAATTGTTATTTGGATTTCATAATATTCAATTGTAGATCAATTTCGCAATAATCGCGCGTACACACGCATAATTGTACGATTATTAATTAAATTTATAAATTTTAACTCGTCTGCATAAACTCCTATTTCTATGATATCCAATTATATAAATGGGAAGATTAGTGAATTGAATAATAATAATATTATTGCACCAAAATTATTATAATCATATGAGAATTAAAATTCTATATAAATGCAATTGTTCATTAAATATTATCTTATATCTTTACATACACACATAGTATATATATAATTAGATTAATCTGTAATTGTAAAAGATTATATTTTTTCCTATTATATGATACAGTTATTGGTTAAAATTGTTAAAACGTTAATTTTTACGTAGGTAATAATTATAAAAAAAGTTCTTTTCTTTATTAGTTTTTTTTTAAGCGATATTATACTGAAACTTAATTAAACCTTTTCACTCAGCAAGTTATGGGAAATTAAATTTATTAAAACAATATTTCAAGCCACAGTGTTTAAAAAGGTTTTTATGTGTACAAATATTAATAAAATTAATACTTATATTTTCTAATTTAAACATTTTTTTTTAACTTTGACTTTTTTAAATCAATTGGAAATATGGTTCTCAGAAGTAATACTAATATATGAGAGTATGCATATCTACATGGAATATTGTAAACGGATTATAGTTTAACAGTAATAACTGTCATAATATTATTACACAGTTTAATTCACTAAAACTCATTTTTCCTTTAATAAATAAATATATTTAAATTTAGAGTCTTGGAAATGTTAAATATATTTAAGGAAAATATTTTCAATAATTTTGATTTTTACAATATTTATTAAATATACTGTAGTGTTATAAATTTCTATTTTTCAAATTAGAACTAACTTATATTTTTACTCTAAATTAGTAAACAGATGAATTCTTTGAAAATGCTGATTTATCTAAACTCTAACGAATAGTTTCTGGTATGTTTAAATTTATGTAATAATAGACTTTAAAAATAGTTTTACGAAAATATAATATACAAATATATTATTAATTTGATCTACTACTAATTTATTATTCAATACTAAAGTGTTTAAATCGTCATATCCTCCATATCTTTAAAATCTAAAAAAATAAAAAACGACGTTTTAGCATTTTGTTTATAACATCATATTGTTTATTTATGATTGGCATAAGCTTAATTCTCTGTATTTTTTATTACTCTGAAAGCGCAAATACTTTAAAACATTTAATTTTGATATTGATGTAGGCACAGTTTTTGTATAGTGCTATGTTTTTTCTTCCGTTGATCGATTTTAGTACAACAATCGACCGATCCACTTCAGTAAAATTAATTTTGCCAGTATAGTTTCTGCAATGCTTTTGGGGTATACCGTATTGTATAGCTGAACTATGTACATTTGAGATGTTTGTGTGGTTTCATAATATGTTCTTGGGTTAGTTGTTCTGCAATATCCTTAGAGGATGCAAACTTTTTTTCATTTCAAGATAGTTTATTTATTGTGCTTAAAAGTTAACAGTGTATTAGATGGTTTTATTAAAGTTTTATATCAACTGGTCACCTACATTCGAGATCAGGTAGGTAGAATACGTAGGTATTCATACATAGTCAATATATTGGTACGTACATCAGTAGCGAGCGTCAACTGAAATGTTTTTATATAATTGATCAATACCCATTAGTTAATTAAAATATATTTGACTAAATTGCGCACAACCAAATTTGGATAAAACCACTGGCTATTACAACTTAAAAGCAAATCAACAAGTATGCTGTATTTTGTTAATTATAGAAACACGAGCGTAAACGTCAAGTTTGATTTTAAAATATTTATTTTTTTTTTATATCACAATATTTGGGAGCATAAAAACTAAACTTCGGATGAGATGTGATTACTGTGAGAAAATTGGATCTAGTTGCCAGTTAGTATACTAAGCAAGAGGAGGTCAAAAGTAAAACATCTACCCAGTATCTTCAAAATAACCGAAAAAGAAACAAAAAAAAAAAAAAAACAAGTATAAAAAAGACAGTTTTTTGTTCTTGTAATAATAGTTTAAATGTATATATCTAATAAACTTAAATTTTTATCAATTATTTATAATAGCATTCTCTGTAAATAAAATAATTAGCTTTTTTGTGCTACTATTATTACTATTATTCATATTTTATTTTATTATTCGATATAATTAAATGTTTGTTTTTAAGTCAAATCAAGTTAAAAATTAAAAATAAAACTATATTTTACTGAAATTAAAAAATGTATCAAAAATCTGTTTATACAATTTCTTTGTAGGCGTTTAAAGCAGAATATTTATATGAAAAATAATAACTTTATAACGAAATTAGTCAAGATCTCTATGTTATAACAATAAAAAAATAAATAGACGTTGAAACTTTCTACCAATACCTTTGTCGTTTTCTTTTATAATTTTATACTTAATGACATAAAGTTACTATAATTGATATGATATATAATTTTCATGTTTATGGAAATATTTTTATTTTATTTTATAGCTGTGCAAGACAAATCTCAATAAAATAGTAATAGGTAATATAGTTAATATATGTAATTTTTTATTATAATATTACTTATTAGCTAATTATAAAGTACAATTTAAAAAAATAAATAAATAAAATAGAGATCCTCTGTTGACAGTAATATAAGACTTAAATGAAAGTGCAATAAATAATTGGCAGAGAAAAAGAAAGTGAAATTGGTTCTAGATTGGTGAGGGGAACTTTGAAGTTTATGTGAGAAAGAAATGTAGGAAAATCAACATCATCTGCTAGGAGTTTTCTTAAAAAGTTTAAATTATCAGCTTATATAATAGAGAATACAGATTTAAAGCTTTTAGGACGAGATAGTGGATGTAGAAAAGACATCCAATTTTAAGGATATATGTTTCAAAAGTATTGATTTACATCGTAGTCTTTCAAAAATGTGAGTATGCCATGTTTAAATTCATATTTTATCAATAAATTCAAATTTAATACGTTCGTTACTGTGGCCTATACTAATCTATATATTCAATGATAAGGCACAATGAAAACCTACTACACGACTTCCTTGTTTTTTTTTTTATTATTTACATTCGATTGAAATTGTATACTTCAATATTGTAAGCTTCATATAAGCTTCCATTAGAAAATCGTCATCAAGTTAAGTGAAAAACAAATTTTTGATCCAGACCATACGGCGATACCAAACTAAGCCCCGCGACGAAAAGTGAATTAGAACGCGCACGACGCGTATAAATTTGTAAATTGAAAATCGAGTAAACATGCAAATGAACACTTCCGTTTTCATTTTTGTATTTGTGTTGACAATAGTGCACAGTAGAAGTGCAAAGTAAATACTCTGAGTATATTATTATCGTTTCGGCGTAAGTTTGTATAGGTAGGTTGTCAAATACTTCGTTCATCGTTGGTTTTGTTCGTTGCCTTTATTGGCTCTCGCTATATCAGACGTTCAAACCGATCGATACGAACTTACCAAACACTGTTACAGTCAACTGCTTCGAACAATTAACCGCCAAATTGTAGTGTGAAAATAAATATAAATAACAAAACATTGGTCCGTATAATCTCAACTTTCTGTAGACAAACAGCACTATTATTACTATACATTTTATATAATCGTTTCCCAAGAGAGAAAGAGAAATAGCCAAGAGCCCGTTATAATGGTGACGATGGTGACAACTACCGGGAAAGTTTGGCGCGTTGTTACACGAGGGAAGGAGAAGAGGAAAAACGCTTTTCGTCTTAAGACATTTTCAATTTCGATATAGTAATTGAAAAAAAAAAACGTTACAATGATAGAACTTTTCCATTTTTCGAAACTGCGATGACAATAATGCGCCGACGTTGAGTTTTTTTATTTTCTTTTTATCGCTAATTGCCGACGTCGTTGTCTCCCTTTATGGTGTAATGAAAAAACGATTCTTTTTTTACATAGATGCATTTTATTTTACAAAAAAAGCTTTGTGGACAAACATATTTTAAAATTACATTAAACGGTTAGATTGCGTAATATAGACAGTACTTTTATAGTACGCACGATATAATAAAATGATGACTGATGTATTATTAAACTAACCATTAGTTGTTCAACATCGTTTGATTTAGCGTTTATTATATTAAACATTTTGAAAAAATATCAAATGTTATTAAAAAAATTTATTTTTATAAAACATATTATGTGAAATTATTTTTCACATGCCCTCGATTTATGTCGCAAAATAACGTTTACTACACAACAACTATTTATACAAATGCGTAATAAATATATTTTTGCGAAATTAATAGTAAGTGAGTTCATTTTATTGAATCTTTTTTTATTATTACAACATATTTTTTTGATGTAGGAAACTAAAAAAAAAAAAGTAATATAAAATAAAAACGATGATGTGAATTGTATTTGCAAAAGATATCTCAAAGAAAACCTTCTTGAGTACACATTGATTTCGGTCAGTATTATACTTTACTTTTCAGTGAAAAGCTATTAAGATATAAAATGTTTAAGTTGTAAATAACTGTGTATATTATAGTTGATATAGAACGTTTATTTCTCCCTAAACATTAATAACTCCTTTTCTTATGTACATATAAAAAACAAAATTGCTTGAAAGAAAACGAAAAAAATACAGGTTTGTTGGTAAAGAATTAAAATAAAAAAACTAGATTTCGTTTATAAAAAAGAATATACCTCGAAAAGTAAAAATTTTAAGAGCAACAGTATTCACCGAACTCATCGCTGTATAATATGCAAATGATTTCGTATTCTTTAACTTTTGCACCGGGTGTTGAATATATTCGCGGATGAAAAGTGAAATTACTAAGTAAAATAATGAATACGATTAAAAACTTAGTTTAATGGAGATTAGTGGCTAAAGATGGATGTGTTGAACGTCAAAATAATTCGGTAACATTTCAATTAACCTACCAGGAGAAATAAAGTATAAAAAATTTCTTGGAAAAAAGTTAGAATAATTATTGAACATATTACTATCTTCCGCCTCAGTAATATAATAATCGCTAAAATCTAATATACTTGATAAATCTACCTATATATTGATAAATTATGCAGGATCTATTATATTATACGACTTTATAGTAATAATAATACGAATTAACAATAAGTCTCATTTATACTTGATATTTTGTTTGATTATCGACCTTATATTGATATGATATGTGACAGAGCTTTTTAAATACTGGGTTTTGTAATGAAGGCGCAGCTTCTGATTTAAAACTTAAAAAGGCTATTAAAGAACTTTAATGTTCATTGTTTTGTTCAGCTTTTAAATATGGTTCTATTTTTTGAGTCCATTTTTACGACCTTCGCATAATAAAAAATTCCAACGTAGATTTCTTCGTTTCACTAGTTGTTTAAGCGTTACCCGTAATATCTATGCACACATTACTTATCTTTTTGAATTCCAACTCGCAGAGAAAGTTTAGAACTTAAATTATTATCAGTTGTTATGTATGGTGAAATAGCTACTTCTTACCTTTTATCATTAATAAACTTTAAAGTTCTACAAAGGCAAACCAGATCCAGACGTCATTCTTGATTTCAATTTACACCCACCAACTATGAACTATCTATCAAATAAACCAATGAAACGTCTTATGTTTAATGCCAACGCGAACCTCAATTTTGTATATTTTCCGTAAAGTATTATAATTTATAATTTTTCATTTTCTGTTTTATTTAATGTTCAAAATAATTAATTAATTAATATATCATAGAAGATAATATAATTATAAATAGGATAATACCTATTTAAATACAGTAAATAAAATAAATAGATTCTACTTTGATTTTTCATAAATATAATAAATTTTTAATAAGTGTCATATAGACATGAATACTTAACCAATAACCTATGATTAAATAATAATTTAGCTAAGTGATGTGCATCCTACCTTAACAAGCCACTCGGTGCGTGATCCTGGGAAAACTAACGGCGTATTTAATTGGGCCAAAGTTGATATGGAGTCTTCCTTCATTTCAAAGAAATTTCATCACACTAAACCACGCAATATATTCATAGATATTATAATTTATAAGATAATGAGTCAAAAACGTGATTTTTGAAATACAAGAGTGCGCATTTGCACCCTAAATAGATGCTTTACATTTTTTAAAAAATACCTATATAAATACATTTTTAATGCCATTGATAATATTTTGAAAGTTTTATACTTTTTTAATGATAATACTGATCATTTTATAAATTATCTTTAGCTTTGTACGATTTTATTGAACATTTTAAGTATTTTAATAATTTTTTTTTCAAAAGAATTATATAATCATTATACTATATAAAAAAAATGGCACAATAAGTATATGTGAAGAAAATAGGAAAAATAATACTTACTCGATTACTTGCTTAAAAGTTCATCCGGTTTTCAAAGGGTTCAAGTCCAAAATCATAGTTTTTCAATAAACGAAAAAAAATGTTGAAATGGTATCCAATCCAAAAATATTTAGGTTTTATATAGATTTTAATTATTTTAAGTTATAATTATTGCAATTTTAATTTTTTTTTAAGTAAAAAGCAATTTCTTACGTTATTGGACTTGGACCGTTCCTCACTACACAAATTATTTCTGTTATAACTTGAATCAAAACGCACATGAAAATAAATTGATAACAAATGATCATGGGTGCATTACAGTTTGACCAATCGATGCGGCACAAAATGTCTTACTAAATCGACTATTTACATCAAAATGACCAAACATGGACTTGAATCTTTTCTCCCAAACACCGTCCATTTAATATTAACTATTTCAAAATCATCTTCTGAATTTATTATATTAATGAGATTTTTATCTCTGACAAATATCAATAAAGATATTATTTGAGTATGATTATTGTGCGACTGAGTCCGTTACAAAGGCCACACCCCCGAATACCTTTCAACGTTCTACATTCCTGAAAATTCTAGCGATAATAGTTATATAATATAAAAAGTGAATAAAATTGGTATTTTTTTTAAAATTATGTTTGTTTGTTCTTATTTTATTATAATATAAGGCCCGAGTCTATGTCCAAGTCGACTGTTATACAGGTATGCTCGTTCGAAATATTGTTGTATAATTGTTTGCGCTTACGAGTTTGATTATAATATTATTATTATCGTATAAATGTTGCATATCATTAATATTATTGTTAAACGCGTGGTCTTCGAAATCGATCAAAATGTCTTGGTTATTGCATATTTTTTTTCCCCAAAACGGGTCCCGCCCGCATTGTTATCTTGGTGGATGGCAGCGCCGTCGGGCGTTGACATTGTAAATAAACAATGCGATTATATTAAAACTAGGCGGTTGAAATTTCGTATTGCGAAATATAACGTTTTGCCGATTATTATGTCAACGCGGTAGCAACAAGTAGCAGGTGGCGGGCGGGATCGGCAGTGTAACGTACAAATGTCAGCGCTCGGTAACAAAATATCTACGATTAAACGATTTGACGTAGAACCGCGACATGATACATCACGGTGATATTATTATTAGAATATTTTCACACACGTCTGTCGCGCAGTTTCACATATTTAGCGTATAACGTAACGTATCGATTGATTTTTATAACGATAACGCGGTTTGACATAACGCATTTATACAAATGCTATGTAGGTATTGTCGTGCTCACGATTTATGTTCCGACAACGTGAAGTTGCTTCGAATGTTTCGATTAAAAAGTCCACGATACTAAAAAAATCAAATAAAATAAAAATAAATAAAAAACTTCCAGCAGTCGCTATTCTTTTTGATTGTACGCTTTTCCGAGCAAAATAAACTTTTATCTATATCGATCTATTTTATCAGATCCATTCGTATGATACAGCCCACGACGAATTATTTTAATAACATTTTAATATTTATAATGATATAATTATATCTATAAGCAATGTTTAATATTTATTTTGGAAAATATAATAATCTGACATATGACATAAATATTAGTTTATCAATAAGTATATTAATATAGTATAGTGTATATGGGTATGGGTGTAGAGTAATATTATGATCGCAATAAATAAATCCACGGAAGATGATCTGTGATTTGTTTGTTTTTCTAATAATTATATATAATAATTGCTCGACAGTCTTTACCTAGGTAAAATAACAATAACGGTCTCGGAAACTTTAGCATTGTATAGTATTATGAGTATTACGTATTTATGTACCTAATATATTTGGTTTGTTTAACAGAACAAATACTAGGAAATGTAGCTAAGAGTCTATAGTTTTTCGTTGCCAACTATATGTATGGATTTTTAAATATTGAATTTTTTATATTTGATTTGAATGCCAGAATATCTTTTAAAATAAAACTATTTAAAACGTGGTTTTCATAATACTTATATTATAAGTTATTTTTATTTTTCAGTAGACTTAAACAATTAATCAAAACCATTAATTTCAACAATTAGGTTTTTATATTGTATATTTTTACACGATATCAGTTATTATTGAACATAAAAAATATTTCTACTCTACATTAAAACAATACTATGGTCTGTTTTAGTATTTAAATTATTATTATCACAGATTCGTTTATTCTAGAAGATTAAAGCTACAAAAATGTAGTTGAAAAAAATGTTTTATTATTATTATTATTATTATTATTATCCTCACTAACTTTTTTATGAATTTTAATAAATTTAACTATTATATTAAATAAAAACGACTTTTTTTTTGTCCTCGAATACTTCAAGGGTTTTGCTGCAAGACATTATCTCTGCTTATTCGAAATTCCTGCAGGCCACGCAACTATATGCACAAACCTATTACGCTATACATTACATATTATACGTATGTGCTACAGATAATTAATTTCGTTTCAACGATGCATATACTGGTAAATATAGAAACCACATAATACCGCGTGTAAACGTTTCTAATTAATGCAAGTGTATTTGACCATCAAAGGAAAAATCCGATCGATACGGTATTGTATACCAATGAACTCGTTGTATATAATGATAATATAAAAAATAAACCAATTCATAATTATTATGTTCATGACGATGTAGATAGAGCTGAAGTATATTATAATATCGCCTCCCCCTCAGTGATCCAATAAGTGCGGTTACAAACTCCATAACACCCGGTGAGTATGATTATACGTATGGTAGTAAATGCAATACGACAGTAGGTATACACAGTATAATTACCGTAGAAATAAATATTTATGAATAAACCGAATTAATGTTTTAAGATCGTTAAAAATTTTATACAGACAAATTTTAAATTAAATAATAATTGTGTATTACTAAATGTTATTGTGTTATTTGTACGCAAATAAAGCAATAACTATGAGCTTTTTAAATCCATAAAGGTTCTAGACAAATAACGGATTGAGTCACCATGATTTTCTGTCTTCTTTAGTTCACTTCTTGCAGTTAAAAAACGGAAAACGCAGTGACCCGTATTGAACATTACATATATTATATGACGACTTGACGTGTTATGATGGGAAAAACAAAAAAATAACGTTTAAATGACATGACCGTTACAAGTATTAACGTCAAATGTATAAGCAGTATCGTTGTGTTATTTATAAAAAAATAATAATTACGAGTATAATAAATAAATAAATAGTTAAAACACACACATCAATTATTTAGACCAGTCGTGTTTAATTCGTTTTTCATTTTCATCACTTTTATGGTGAAGGTTTAAAGTACCAACACGTTAGAATTAAATTGGACTAGTAAATAGGTAGGTAACAGAATACATAACCCTTTTTTTGTTTCTTTTTTTTAATAATAATAACATATTTCATCTCCAAGAATTTACTGTGGCCCTCACGCTCGTAATTTTAACAGAAAATGTGTGTTTGGCTCATTCAAACGATGATGTTATCAAGAAACGTCGTATTTATTACTACTTCCCATGTGGACTCATAAAATGAGGAAATCGAATTTTTCCTTTTTACCTCCCCCAGAGACTATAAGACACGTTCATATTCGATGTAAAACGACCCCGTTTTTTATAGGTTTTCACGGTACCCACATTTGATTGGATTAATTTATAAAAAAAATATCACAATATAATATTACAATAGAATTAACACTGAGCTAAATACAGATATCGTTAATTATTGCATAATTATGTAATAGATAGTAATTATTAAAATGTTATATTGTTGACATTTTTTTTATAAATTTTCAATGTTCGATCTGTCGTATTATTATTATTTCATACAACTTTTCGCTATATTTAGTATATAACAAACAATTATTTTTATACAAAACTAAATTCTTAAAATATACTCCTTGTATCTGAACGATACAAAAATTCATATAAAATTAAGTAAAATTAAAATTATTAAACTAACTCAAAAGTGGGTTTTAAATTGTTCTCGTCTGTCATAACCAAGACGCACTTTAATCATGGCGAGTAAAATGATAAATAGGTAAGAAACAATTACAAAAAGTACCTAAAAAGTGTATATACCAACATTTGTTTGGTATAAAATTTGCTCAAGTCCTTATAAAGTTATAATTATAGACGATATTATAATTTTACGCACCACGGTGAAGTAAAAATAAAAATAAATCGTTATTATTAGTTAATTATTCACAAATATTAATTTAATGTATATTTTAAAAGCTATTAACGTAATTGTTTCCGAGATAATAAGTATAAACTCTTATATAAAGACGTAATGCTACACTGCTACAAAAGACAATTTTCTTACTTTCTATTATGGAATAGAAACATCATAAAATATAAACTTCAAAGGAGAGCGTTTAAAATGTTTAAATGGAAACGTAAAAAAAAAATCGACTTTACCTAACTATTTTAGCATTTCCCTACCATATTATTAAAAAAATATTGTTACGTGGTAGGTAAATTATTTTCCATTAGTTAATTGCTGCATGATAAACGACTGGATTAAAACGCTGTTAGCTCAATTAAAATCTGTAAGTATATAACATACATAGCGACGACACCAAATATATACATAATATAATACATCTTCGATGACATAATGTTATATTTGGAATTTGTGGGTAGGTACGTTGTCAGTTTGGAAAATTTTTATTCAAATATATAATCACTGCTATGTATTGATAATCGATTATTATTATGTTACATTTTTTTTTATATTACTTAAAAACATTAATATTCAAAAAAGCTAATTTCCATTTAACATTTAACCTTACCTATTTTTGCGGTTAATATTATTGTTTACTCTTATATTATAAAATTAATTATTGGACGAGCGGTCGAATTTAACTCGCCGCCTTAGTAATATTGCTTACCAAACTAGATTTAATTTTTTTTATATTACATCAACAATTTTGTATAGTAAAATATTTTTTCCCATATAATATCAATCAATGTTCATATTACTGTTGTTGATCGTTATTTATATATATATATATATATATATTTTTTTTTTTTTGATTTGTTCCGCAGTTTGAAGTATTCCACATTTGTATTAGCCTCTTTTCGTACTGGAAAATATCTTGGAGTATACCTTTTGTAATAATAATTGAATATATCACAAAGTTTATATATACAACAAACTGACTGTTGTACTGTTCTACGAATAGCAACTTACGTGCCTATCTATATATTGTGTATTATATACACGTCATTATCACAATGTACAATATTAGTAAATGTTGTGTAAAATATAAAATATGATATTAATCAGTTATTCCCCGTATCGCTTTAAAATATATTTAAATATATTATTTCGACTGTACCAGACGTTTAAATGCATTATAATAATAAATCATATCAGCAATATAGAAAAGCGTTTAGTTATTTTATTTTCATACTCACGTGATATTGCCTATATAGTGTATAATATTATCGTTATACTTAATCAATTTTTCATTCGGCACAAATAAGTTAAAAATAAAAATGTCCTTTATTTCACCTACCGTTGTGTATAATATTGAAAAAAATTATAATACTAAACGACGAGGAAATATGTCCGAGCGAATCGACATTAATTATACGCCACATAACGTGATTTTTTTCGCAATTGTTTTGTTTAATATACCATAGAACTGCTGCCGCGCTGCTACGATATAGGAAATGAATAATAATAAAAATAAAAAAAAATTGAACCAATGAAGCGAGCCTATGGATAATCTGTATAATATACATATGTTGTCTATAGTGTTTACACTATGCTTAATCGAAACCATTTTTGCTACCTGCTACTGACCGCGATATAGGCTCCGATCAATAACCGGACCGTCACGGGGATTAAAAGTTTTCATCGGACGGTTGTCCGTCACATTAACGAATTCATTACTTGGCCATAGATTGTTACCATTCCAATCATGTTTTGTAATACGCCAGATAATATATTAATTGCGCGACGAGCAAAAAAAAAAAATTATTGCAAAACAATGCCTTAATTTGCCTCAATCCAAATTGAATTTACATACATAGCCTTTTGATCCAATACTTGTTTATACTGTACTACCCCCGTATAATGACGAATGAAGATAAAAGTGTAACGAAATACTCGCAAAGAAAAACGTATACCAAACCCACGTCGCGCTTGATATGGAAGTTAAAAACCTACTGTAGTTTCGAAATCTTACTATGGTATTTTGTCACTTTAAAAATGTATATACGCTGGTCTCTCGATCCAAATTGATCAAACGGTTCTTTTATTATTTGATTAGTTTATGTATTATATATTATATATGTATACGTCTGGCATTCTGCACAGTAATATACTATTGCTAATCCATAATTCAACCGCATTAAACACAATTTAATGGTACCTAGGTACATGTAAGTTTAAGTTGTACAGCTAATTATTGATGAGTTTACATCACTGAATCATGTAACATTTACAATTCGATTTAAATGTATTGTTATTATCATCACGGAATCGTTTAATATATATATATATATATTTATTTTACAGGTACGTTTAAACTGTGGAGTGACGTTTTACATCACTATTGACTTTATACTTGTATGGGTCGACACATATGGTACGCCACGTGGATCATTCATAAACTTTTCAAGATGTAATAATAGTTACTCACGTATATAGGTGCGTATTACTTATAATAAATAGTAATTAGTAGGTGAGTTTTATCCTATATAATTCAATTTGCATTGGTCTGTTTGATGATTTAAAAAATTATCAAAGTACCGACTGCTGAGAAAAGTAGTATTCGGGGGTGGGAGTACGACCATCTGGGGTACTGCGTGTAATTATGTGAAATAGAAGGTGTGATAAAACGTGGAAAAAAATTGATAATATTATTATACTGTCGTTACTGAACTTAGAGCCGCTAGCTTATACACTATGCATAAATAATCAATCTATCAGCCATAAAAAACTTGATTTACACAGAATTCGTAGTGAATGTAACAAATATGTAACAATGAGAAAAATGATAACAGCAAATATAGTTATATTTTTATCAATTTATTCACTCACAACAACAAAACACAATAATTCAGTATTAGAACACGTGGCATTTTTCTGAATTTTTAGGTTCTTAAAAGTTACAAAAGCTCCAAACCTATGGTAATAATATTTTAAATTCGAAATTTTCATAATTGAAGCACTAGAATATATTTTGTTTAAATTATTATTATTTATTATGATTAGTCAAGTTTTATTTGAAAAAAATATTAGACATAATTTCTTGAAAGAGGAATTATTGTGGTATACACTAAGTTTATACTATATATGCGAACATACTAAAAGTTTTGATGTCTAAACCTTGTAACCAGCTCCACCTATAATGGAGTTCTTGCTGCTTTTGCTTTCAACTCGTCAACTACCTAGTAAACTTTTGACTAAAGAGTATTGAGTCAAAATTAAAAGGTGTTAAATTACATAGGTACCTATACATTTTTTTTATACTATGTATCCTTTTTTACACTTTATTTATTATTTAAATTAGTGTAATACTGTAATTCGTGTACAAAATATTAAACGGATAATAGTTATAACTTGCAGAGTATTAAAAAAAACATCAAAAGCGGTTATAAACTAAATAATGAATTTTGCTGTACAAATTGGAAATGAATAAATTATATGGTTTGAGTTACCGTATATTATCCAATCAGGAGAGTTTTAAAATATAAATAAATAAATAATAGGGTTTAACAGAACTATTCTGTGTGAAATTGAAACTAATTTAATTCTACTTAATACTTTAGCTATACCTATTGATATACGAGTATATAATTGATATATATATATATATATATTCACCGACCAATCAATGCAATTGCTAGTAATAATATAAATATTTTATTTTAAAACATTTGATCAAGCCATTATTATTATATATTGAATAATTTTTGAGTGTGATAACTGCTAAATAATAAAGGCTGATCTATAAAAATGATTGCTTACATAAAGAAGTACTCACGTGTAATTTTGTAGCAGGTGGCTAAAAGATGTTAGACCTGTTCCAAGTTCCAACTTTAATCATCTAAGTAATTTTCTTAAGACATATGATGACATTTTTGTAAACTAATACTCAACATCCCTTACACTTCTCAATCAAATTAATGTCCATTATTATTATTATTTTTTTTTTTTTACATTTATTAGAATATATACAATTTGTAATTTAAAGTTACAATAATCATATGAGTGTGAACAAAAACAATTAATATACATGTCCTATAATGTTAAGGAGAGTGGCTACTCAGCAGTAACACTCGAGCGTGATAAATTTGTTAGGCTATTCTATGTACAAATATTATTTTTTCTCGTTTTTTATTTTTTTATATCAATTTAGTTAAGCCAAATCGCGAAACCAGCACTTCTTAAGTCTTCTCGGCGGGTTTCCAGGAATGTTTTTTGAGTCAAGTGCAAGAATAAGTGGATTCTGGTGGTCTGTAAGGTGAGAATTGTAATAATTGTAAGAGGATGTAGTTACTTCAGTGACAATCTGCAGTTCAAGATCTGAGTGTAGTGTATGATTCGTCGACATAGAAGGACACATTAGTGATTACACGATTGAAATGTTTATTAATTAATTAAAAAAAATATTATTCGTTTCTAGATGAATGACTTTTTGATTTCTGTGCATCCGATGGCCATCGTGTAATTACGTATTTTAATTTATTCGCGCAGCTGGTTGTACATATTATTATTATTTTTACAAACCGCCAGGAAATCAGACAAATATTTCATGGCAGTTTACGTCAATAGTATCGACTATCAGTTTCCATCAATACCATTCAATATAATACCTGTGTGGCTGTATGCACCTTATATTAAAACCTAATATGATCCATGTTACTTCTCTTATTACTACTACTAGGTAAATGTAGGTACTATTGTTGTTATTATTATTATTATTATTACCTGTTTTTAATACACATACGTTCAAATGAACCCATTACAAGACGGTGTACCTAACCTAACCTATACACACAGTCATCCTTATATATAGGTATATATATATATAAACAATATACTCGCGTATATACGATACGCTGAACCAAAACAGTAATAAAAACCTCACTTAAGAGTTGCCGCGAATTTTGTCGGTTCGTTTTCATTACAAGTCTTATATTATATATACGTGATACACGCGCGCATGGTTTTCTGTGTCTTATTTATATGAGTGTGTATACTTTTAAATGTATTTTAAAGTAGTTGTTCACTGAACCGTAAGTTCATAACGACACGTTGTACGCTCGTGTATAGTTGTGTATGATCGATAATCTATTTTAACATGGGTAAAATTCAATAGCAAAATGTTCGGGGATTTCATGCGAATGTATAATAATCGTGAGTATAATATATTATGTATTATGGTAGTGCTGTATCAATATTGTAATTCAGTAATTTAGGTATAAAAACTAATACAGAATGGTTGATAAACAGCTAGTAATAAGTTGTTGGCTAATAGATATCAAGTACTAAAATAAGGTTCTTGAGAATGACAGACAATATGTATACGTTTAAAATTTGTTTATCTATAGTTATGACTTTACGAGTACCTCTTTACATGTAACTAGTCTAATTTTTATTAAAGACGAGGATCGTCTTATTTTATTATAAGAATAGTATATTTTTTTATCAATATAGTAGTATTTATTTTATATGATGACATATATCAATAAGTGTATAAATATAATATCATTATAAAAATAGTATTATTATATTTTAGCTAAATGTAATAATACGATAATTGAGGCGTTTTGCGAATTGCATAGCTTTCAATGGTCTTCCAGGCACTATATTTAGGATGGATCAATAACTATGATCTAATACTTTTTACCTTAGTATCGTGGATGTTTTGTTACATATTTTTAACGATATATAATCGTCCAAGATAGGAGAAAGAGAAAATAAAAATAATTAATAATTATGAATATTGATTTAAAACTAGAGGCAATTCTTTAATGACATTTGACGCTTAGAAAGCCAAAAGATACAATACTTACTGAAAAAATAAAAAATAAAAATATACATTATACTGATAAAATCACTCAAAATAATGAAAATCTTCGATTGTTACGATAAATTTTTATATCGATAACATATTTTTTATAAAAATTATGATAATAATAATTCAAAAAAATCTCGCTAGAAAAGACTTCGGACGCTCATAGATACCATTTTAGACATAACATATAAATTTATAACATTCCGGAATGATATAGATTGTATAGTGTGATGTGTCATAGCTAGTATATACCCATCATATTCATCCATCCATTTTGTGATATCAAAGATCCTGTAGTGGGAGCGATTTACTGAGGAAGTATCGTGGAAGTAATATATTTTAACAATAAAATAATAACACTTCACCGGTTGCTTTTGATAGCCGTCTAGGTGGGGTACAAAAAAAAAAAAAAGTTCCTCACGTGGATATTAATGTAGGGTGGACAGTGAATGTCGTCTCGACTTAGAGTTTCCCAATGATAACAACGGCGGTAGTGTTATTATTGGCGTAAAACAATTTATTCCATCATATTATATTATATGAATTATCAAAACATAAAGTTTACTTAAATGAATTACAGTAAAAAATACGAAACCAATAAATTGAAGGTTACTGTAACTCTAAGGTTTGAACGGTAAATTTATTAGATATATAAAAATATAAGATTTTTAATTTTAGAATCCTTCCAAAACTACAATAAAAACAAATTTAAGTTTAGGTAAATTCTAAAATGATAACTAAAACCAATTTAATACCCTTTTGTGGAAGCATACAAAAACGAAAACTTTTAGATAATCTGTACTCCAAAAAAAAAACGAATTTTTTTTAATAAAATTATTGATCATTGTTTTAAACTATAAATGTACCTCCCATTATGGCCACCACCCAAATCCAGTAACAGCATTTTTTAGAATTCATTTTTAAATTCTTATTCAAAGTAAAAACATTTAAATTTTATTTGAACAATAGTAAAGGCGGGTCGTGTGATCCGTACTGCGTAGACACCATTATGTAGCTTACACAACTAGACCATTAATACAAAAACGTTGTAAAAATTAAACGTATTAGACGTGTATAAAGAACCACAGGTTATCCAGAAAATGGCGTAGATTTTAGGTAGGGAACTACTGAACACAAACTATACCTTTAATCTTTAAGTCTTTTCATTAGACGCATATAATAATAATTATAAATGACAGGCAAACAAAAACATTAGACGTGTCGTAAACAAACACAAAATACATTAATAATTGATACAGTAAACGTGTATATAGTATAGGTCTTTTATTAAATTAGAAACTTATGTAGAAAGATACATAAACATTAAAATAAGACATTTAAAAACAAAAATTAAACGTTTCTGTTTAATATTCAAAGTAAATTTATTTTACGAAAAACATACCATAACAACAATGTATTTTTATTTTGTTTCTAAAATGTTTGTTACATTAGCAATAAATGTAAAAATATAATAATATATTCAGTGGTTTATAAAAATTGTATAACTTAGACATTAAAGTACCTACACGTATATAAATTAAAATATAAATACACAAACCTACATAATATGTATAAATAAATAAATATAAAAGTAAAAATTAGATTTATATAAGTACCTAAACTATGTTATTCGGAATTGCTTAGTATATCTCTATATGATATTAAACAGACAAATAGTATTTGTCACCTTTTTTTTTATTATGGGTGTGAAAAAGACATATATTTTTAATAAGACCATAATATTTGTATTTATTTTTAACATAAACATATTACAGTCGTACAATGTACACAATGCATAATACAATGTGAAACTGAAACTTGTGACATCGTGTATCGCACGAAAACACTCCCTTTTAAAAAAGATTCCTTGGTATATTTTTCTTTATAAACCCAAAATCGCCAAAAAAAAAAAAAGTTTTTTTTTTAAAGTGTCTTGTCCGACATTTCAATTTAAGTTTAATCAAATTCTATTACAAACTGCATACGAAATCTTTTCTTATATATGTAATATATAAACAATATATATATATATACGTATATATAAACAAACATTCAGTAAAGCTGTCTTTTTCAATGTTTTTAACATTTTGCTCGTAGTTATATATATAATTTAGTATTTCAATTATAAATTGATACGCAGTATAATATTAATTATATTAATACCAAACTATTGTTTAACAAGTAATGATTTAGAGATATAATATAATAGTCCCCAACTAACTTATTACCATTTTTCTCAATCATTACATGATATAATCTCCGTACTATACATTTCATCAAAAATTACTGATTATATACAAAAATGCAATTTGATATTCTGAATTTAGCGAGTAGTTTGGAATTATTAATAAGAATTTATCCTGTACATCTTATATTATACACACGCGCGTGCGTGTGTGGTTGGTCAATACTAGGTCTAGGTAAATAATTGCATATCAATGGAACTTGAGCTAAATACTAAAATCGTATAGACATAGTGGTTTCAACTAGTATTATTAATATTCGTACTACGGTACATAATATTATAATATTGCTATCGATAATTAAAATCGTCATCGCGATTATTAATTTTGTCATTATAATATATAAATGTACATTCTACGAATTACATGCGCCACGGTTCTACGATCTATATATAATTGATATTGCACTACTAACATAGTATTCAGAACCAAAAATAGCTAAATTCAAAACCCCAGCTCGTGAAAATCACTTTCCGTGAGTGCATATTATGATATCGAACGCCATTCCAGGTTAGGGCTATTTCAAGTATGCGCTTGACCTGTAGATTTGGCACATAAATACCCCCTCCCCGAGAAAAAAATCTAATACTCCCGGTGACGTTAAAAAGTATAAATTTTCATCCTTTTACTGTTTCTCTTACCTCTTCTTGGATTTCAAATTTTTCTCTTACTCTAAAATTTCCTGTCTACAGTGGTAATAAGACAAAAGTGGATCCAGATGCCAACATTGGAATTGTGAACCATATTGTAATAAATTGAAATAATAATGCCGCTCGATGCTTGGGCGTGTGCAATTTTATAAAAAAATAAAATAAATGAGTAAAACCTATCATAGCTCACCACCAAAAAATAAGTTCTATAAGAATCTAATACAAATCAGAATTGTTCATATATATAATATGTATATATGTTATGAAACTAATAAATAACATTCTCCGTTGTAATAAATTAGAACCATTGGTGATAAAATTAAAAATATGGTATAGTATAAAATACGCGTCAGCCATACTGGTTACTATGAGTATTATGACGTTTTGTACCTAAACCGTCAGAAAAACCATCGATCTCGCATGTGACACGATATTAGTGTGTTATACGTGCCAGTACGGTAGTACAACAATATTATGCATACATTATGCATGCATTATGTACATCTGCGTTGGAAACTCAAGCACACGAAATGGCAAAAAAGATTCGTGGAATATAATATACTCTATAAAAATAAGTATACTTGCAAAATTTATTATACCTAATAATTAATGTAATTATCATGTTATTGTATCACCTTCGACACTATCCAAATTAACTCTAATCTCTATGGGTTAATTTTAATCTTTTCTTACATATGACATAAATAATTAAACGTAGGTATACAATTAATTTTGAAGTTAATAATATAACATTAAATATAGGTTAATTGATCAATATTAAAAGTAAGTTAGGTATTAGTGTAGTAGTGTAGAGTTTTAACATAAGTAATAAATCATATCATCAAACGACATTGTACGTTAATATTTTTCCGATTAAAATATTTATAACTTTTTTAAAAATGAATTCAAAAAATTAAATCAAGATATTTAAAAAGCCGTGTCGATGTTCAGTACAGTTTTATAATTACTATTACAGTTAAACGGATTAGCAGATACAGCAAACCAATTTAAATTACACGGTAGTTGTTAATTACATTAATTGTGTTCATCACGAAAAAAATATGAATGGGGCTGCAAGGGAACAGATGGAGAGACATTTTAAGAGAAACAAAATTCAATTTCCGAGAAAAAGATCAGACATTAAGCTCTTATTTGAATATTGATAAAAGAAAATATACTAGATCGTTAAAATGAAATTCACGATAAAAAAAAAAAAATAATTACAATTTTTATTTCAAACATTCTTAAAGTACATTACTTAAATAATAAGTATATTAATTTTTCTATATTCTATAACTATTATTTAAATTTAATTTTTTTAATTTTTTTGTACAGTACATGCGTAATAAAAAGAAAATTGATTAACAAAAACAAATAATAATAATAATAATAATGTATAATATAATATAGTATATATATATAATACATCTACTTCTAAACAAATAATTCTGTGAACATGAGCTCTAATTTGTCTAACGAGTCTAATTTGAAAAAAAAACTGCGTCTCACAGAAATTTGAGATAAATTATATAAGCGATGAATTCTATGAATTCACAGTTAAAGAATAAAAAGAGATAGTTAAGGATATTTATAAAATCACTTTTTATGTATAAGTATGTATATCGATGTATATATTATTATAATATTTTACTGCAGTGAAGGGAAAATACAACTCTTTTTTTAATACCCAATGATTTACCTTTCAAAAATATTGTAATCGAACTATTTTTAAGCAACTTTTTTATTTGGTTACATTAAATTACATTTGTGTTAAAAACGAACTTCATTACCATTAAAAGTACTTACAATTTTTGATTTTCAATCAAAGAGTTTATGTTGTTAACACATTATTTAAGTAATGATAATTACAGATATGAAACTATATCATATATTTATTTAAAAACCAAAGAGAACAAGAATTTCGTAACACATATTTTTAATTTTTAAATTTAGTTTAAATAACAATCGTTTATTTAAAATTAGATACTACTTATTAAAAATAAAACTCTGTTGTCAAATAACTGTTAAAAAATCGTGCTTATATGATATTATCAATAATTGGCTCTAAAAAAAAAAAAAGTAACTAGTAATAGGCTAAAACGGCTAATATCTCTGTAGTTCGACAATAGTAAAACATACATTGACTATTTTGACATTATTCAATAGATTTAATTACATCACTATAATATTAATATTAATAGAATATAATATTACGAGCCTATCTTGAAATTGGACACGTATGATCTACAGGCCATTTATTAGGATGCAAAATTGGCCATTTCTAAATCAATCAATAATGGATATACATTTTATTTTTACATTAACGATATATTCGTTTTAATATTTGTATTAGTTTTTAGTGAAAAAAGTCAAGCTATTTATTATTAAAAATGTAAATGAGTAAATAGAGCACTCTGCAAAATGTTAGTCTACTACACTACTCACAAAATTTTTAAATATTTATAAGTCATAAACTACTCGTCCGAATTTCGATTTATATGTATCAAAATGCTCCAAAAATATTCTACTACAGAATATAAAATTAAAAATGTATGTTTTCGTTCAAAAAAGTGAAAAACCATAAAAAAAAAATACAACGTTAAAAATATAATTTTTCTTAAAAATGTTTTTATTTTGACTGGGAGTTATGTAAAAAAATATTAGTTAAAACGTTAATAGATTTTGAAATAATGAGTATTGTTTGATAAAAGAAACACTCATACAATATATTTTACATATATATTTTAATTATTTAAAATTTTCCAGCAATATTTTTTGAAATTGGCTCTTCTTGCATCAAGCAATAGATAAGTACAATTTATAAATTATTAAAAAAATGTCTGCAAATACACAGACTTTTGCAGACGCGTGACTTAAGGAGTAGCAGATAAACCTACGTGTATTTAATATATTGCGTACAATGTATTTATTATTACTCTACAGTGTTGGACTTAGCGGAAGTGTAATGGGTGCAATGCACTAACCTCAGGTCGACGTCCCAGATTTTCATACTTAGTAAGGAAATAAATTATCAACAAAATCAAATAACGGTCAAGAAGAATATAATTTTTAAGAAATTACTCACACTTGTTTATTCTCTACTATTATGGAATTAAATTAATTTTTAATTTTAACTCAATATAATAGAATACAATATAACCCATTAGATACCTTTTTTAAATGTTGTATTATAAATATTGTCACCAATACGATATCAATTTTATACTTAAATTAATTGTAATGATGTGATGGTTTATTATATAATATTATAATATCAAGTACATATAATAAATTATATATACATATACATATTTTTCTTAAAATATATTTATGTCATTAAATAGATATGTAATATAAATAAAAAGGAGTGTATGGCGGTGGTGTACAGATGTCTAACCGCAATTATTACGCCCAATAAACACAAACAATTTTATTTAACTTTAAGTAACTTAGTTTATTTTAATGTTAATGTAACTCATATCTGATATTTTAGTATGAAGTTTGATTCAACTACATAATATTTTATTTTTTTATATCATAAAATAATATGTAAATCGTAATTTCTTAAGTTTACTTGAATTTTCAGGTTTCAGTTTTCTTCTCCTATTATCCAATTCAATTTTTATCTTAAGAATAGATAATTGTAAGTCAGAATGCAAGGAATCAAGTCTTAAGTCTTCATATAATGGAAATTTAATATAACTTTTGTTCTTGTTGTTAAAAAAGTCAATTTTGTTCTAAAACATTGTCAACTCCTTAGGTTTTGCTGATTTTATTAAATTAATTGTTTTTATAACTGGTGGCAATTAAAATATAATCTAAATAGCTTATGTTTTTGTTCAATAAATCTATCACTAAATCTTGAAAAATACAAACCGTGTGGGTAATGTCCTTCTCTAAGGTACAGTCATAAAAATTGTAGGAATGTACTATAAAAGTGTTAAATTGTGCATTAATTAGTCCTACCCTATAACTATAGTAGTCATGTGACATATCAACACAGTGATAAATCATATTCAATTAGAATTTTTTAAACATACATTTTTAAGATTTACTAGATTCATACTGAATATCCTCATTTACTCCATATATGTATATGCGGCTGCTATTGCTGAGATTATTATGATCACTACATTGGTTAAACACGGACGTGTATAAGTGTTAAGTTTTTAAACAATTTGTTATCTGGTAAAATAGAATGATCTACATTACTTTCACTCATTAATTTAAAAAGTTTTTTAGTGTAATACTGTTTTCAAGTCTCCTTCTATTCTTTTATTAATACTCCTCAAATTATTTTTAAAAAAATGAACTAGCTAGACGTTTATGTCTATTACTAATATGAACCATTGTTTACCATTTAATATTTAACTTTATGTTATAAATTTCTAAATTATTTAGGATTTGTTAATTATGTATAAGTAAAAACATGTAAATATTTTTATGAAGGGTCATACCATTCATATTTTTTTAAATAAAATAAATATTTATAAAGTTATAGATCTTTATGGTTATAACTAATACACTTCGCGTTAGTAATTTAATTTTTGAAATATTCTCAGAAAAATTGTCTGCTTTGATTTCTTTGGAGTATGGAATTAAAGTATGCAGTCGTTAAAAAAAAAATTTAAATTATAACTATTAAAAATATCGTTAATGTTATTTATTTAGTAATGACTCGAAAATGCAAAATAATTTTTATGTAAAACAAAAGATTTCAAAAAATGAAAATAATATGGTATTTCGAAAAAATGAGAGTTTAACTTTAAAAAAAAATTACTTTATATAGCGCCTTAATTTATGTAAATATTTCGAAATCTGAATTAATAATTTCAATTAATTATTCATACTTAGTTGTGTGGTATAAAGTTTAGGCTGATATAGTGGCATATATAATATATACGTAATATATTATGTAGGTACATTATAATAGTAGGGTCGAAATAAATTTGAGGATAAGCATATCGAAGCATTTGAAGTTAAAAAAGAGACACAAAGTTACATATCATGTCTCTTCAATTTAATTGAATAATTTTCATTAAAAATGGTAATAATAATATATGTGTATCTTTGTCTTATATAAGAAAACGTTAAGGTCGTACCCGTTGTCCGCCAAGGGCGATACGAAAAATGGTTAACTACCATAGATTTATTTTTTAGATTTTTTTTTAGCTTTAACTATCAGTTATCGGTTATTCGTTGTCAAAACAATAACTGTTATTATTTTTTTTTATTATTATTAGTTATGTTTAGAATTGTCCGCGATCCGACGCAGTAGCTTTGCCTACCTGAGAGGCTTAGTTGAAACTAGTTTCTTTATTAGTTTTGTAGTGATTTTGACTGTTATTAATTTAATTATTATTATTATTATTATTATATTATTTTGTTTACGTTGTTGGCGTGTGTCGACCGGCGATTCGAGCAGATCACGACGACAACGGAAACCGTTTTTTTTTTTTTTTTAATTAAAATTCTGACAATTGAATGATGAATGTGACCACTCTCCCATTAGTTTTAACTTAACTTAAGTATTAAAATTCTATTTTAACATTTTCTACTGCAGTAAAACATAGGCATTTCGACGTCAGGAGGTATGACATTCCGCCGTAGACGGATTGCCCAGCCAGATATCGATTTGCACCGCGGTTGAGGACTGATAGGTAGACACTCAATTATCAATTTTCGGTGTGCATTTATTATTTTTGAATTAAAAAAGCACCGGAAAAGCATTGGGACAGATTTTTACACCGAATGATTACTCTAGACTCACAATCATGGTAATCGACTATCGTGCACGTCGACCGAGCGCACTGCAAAATAATAGTCCGTGTGGTGGTTCAAGCGGGACATACCTTGCACTTGACGGGCAGCTGTGGTTAGAGTTACAGTTCCGCCGACTGGATGTATTTAATTTTTTCTCGAGTGTAGTTGTTTCCGTCCACAACCGACATAAAAAGCTCGTAGCCGTCGACGGACTCGTAATACTTAGACGACCCGGCTCCGATCCTGTCATCAAACATTGGCGTCGCCGATCTCTGGCCAGTGCACATCGTCAAATTTGGTATTGGCAGCAACTTTTTGACCACGGACTGTTTATTATGTTGTTCTGTACGGCGATGGGTATGGCAGGATCGGCATCCTGTAACGGATGAGCGGCCTATGTCGGCGCTGTGTTGTTAACACCTGCGACCGTACGCCCAACGGGCGCGCACGAACCTCCAATATCTCGTTAACCTTTTCGACAGCCACTTCTCCCTCGTCGGAGTTACCAACTTTGGATTTTTAGTCCGCCTTATCATTACCATCGTCTGACGACGAGTCTCTAGCTGCTCGTGTAACTCGACTCTGGCGTGTAGATATTAGAGTTTTGTCTAGTTTTACATATCCCGTCTCTACAATTTAATTGAATATTTTTTATTATAATGGTAATAATAATATGTGTGTATTATATCATAATATATACAGTGAGTAACAGAAATAACTAATGAATGATAATTAATATAAAAAAAACTATTCATGTGACTAAATTTCGTTCTAATTAATATTTTTTTATTAGCTTTAAATTAAAATAATTAATTATTATGTTTTGTATTTATTATATTACGTTTTTATTTTTTTATTTTTTTATTATCGTATATACATAATATAATAATAATAATTTGAAAAATATTCATAGGAATAAATTAATTTCATAGTTATTAAATCCATTTGTCAGTTCTTACTGTCACTTTCTGTATGCATAGGTATATAATAGTAGATGTCGACACAATATTCTTTCAAGTATTTCATAAGGGTTTTCCCGAAAGCTGTATAACAATATATTATATGGTTGTGTGTGATTAATTTTTACAAGTGGATCGTATAGTACAGTTTTCGAGAAATCTGATATTAAAAATGCTTGTGAAATATTATAATACGTATAATATGTATATGTATTATACTTTAATTTTCGATTGTGTGAAACAAACTCGTTTAAATTACATATTTTTATGAACATCATAGACCTAGACCTTTTTTATTTCAACGTCTTTACATTTTTTAAATATATAATTTTTCGGAATTCAACAATTAACACTTTTATGCCAAGAGGTAATTCGTATTTTATTGATCATTATATATATTATACATACGAGTAGTTTATAAATGTTTTAAAATTTATATATATTATTGTATTTATAATCAATAGTTTAATCAGCTATCAAATCGGTAAACGCATAGTGCACATCTTGTCTCATGCACTATTTTTTTAACGTGACAAAAAATATAACATATATGACGACGTAAAAATTTTTTAAAATTCTACACTGAAATGAATATAAATAATAATTAAACAGTAAACCTCATGGTGATGCATATTTTTTTAACAATTTAACATTATTATAGATCTTCATTCACCGCAGTAAACTAAACGTTTGATAATTTTTTTATAAAACCTTTAAATATAAATAATAATGTGTTTAATTAAATATGCATACGATTATCTATGAATAACTTACAATAGATGAAGTTTTAATTTACTTTTTTTTTCTATATAAATTTTATCACTGCAGGCTATACAATTATGTCCCTAAAGTCTTGTAAGGTATCACCCTAATAGTCACTGTTAAAAATCAATAATATATTATACATAAATGTGGATTGATTTTTTCATCACTTTTCTATAAGACAATATTTTAATTTTATAGCATGTCGATGAATAATATAATTACGTTACTACAGGAAAAAAAAAATATTTTAACAATAATTCATAAAAAAAAACGTATTCATGTTTTGAATATATTGATTCGGAACATATATTTTTGTTGAAGAAGTCTTGGTGACATTATTACGAATTAAAGGGATGTTAGATTTTTTTCAAGTAGTTCGAGTGGGTGGAAAGTTGCTATGAAATTTTTGTAAAATAATTTTGCTTTTTTTTTGTATGGATTTCATTTCACCCATCGCGATGATGGAATCCAAATATATTGTGTGATTAGAGACATAAAGTGAGATATATATTGATTTTCTTACTTCAAAATTTTTAATGTTTGTTGATGTTAGATTTTTTTGCATTAGCCTAAAGTTGAAGGTCATACGTCCAGTTATGTTTAAATTGTTTACTATTATTACAAAATATGTTTAGTAAGTCTTGGGTCTTAAGTGATGGGTCTACGTAAATTTACGTTCTAATATAATGAATTTTCTATTTTTTTAGTATTATAAAAACAATTATACAAATTTAACAACTATAATAAAAATAACCGTTTAAATTATATTCATTATATTGAATTAAACAGCGCGTCGTGTAAAATATGCAAATATTTAAGAACATCTCGACCTTTGCGTTTGCAATATACACAATTTTATCGATTTTTGCTAATCTGCGTTTTTAAAAACACGTGACTCAACTGTACCAATATGAATAAAAGTAAAAACTTCACACTATCAAAAGATTCGCGGAATCGGCTGAAATATTTATCAGCACTTTTTATGATTTAACTCAGTCTAGGTATCTTTTCCGAATTTTGCTTGTTTAGTATTCATAAGAACGAATGCAACAAAACTTATTATTTTTCGTTGGGAGGATTTATCAATAAAAAAGTGACTTCTTATCTTAGTGTGAGTGCAAAATTTTGGTACGAAGCTCATTATACAAACTATTAGATACAATTATTGCCGTTGGTTTCGTGGATAAATTATGCTTTCAGAACTGCTGTATTCACGAATTCAAAATTCAAAACATGCCTCAAAATGAAACTATAATGGATATAATATAACACAATAAATACTTTGATAACGATCATAACATGCAATCAATGTCTTTTTGTTGGTTTCTTATTTTATAATTTCCTTTTTTTGGAGGAGGGAGTAGAAACACGACAATCTTTATAGCGATTTTTACGTTTGAGTGATTCTACTTGCAGACTCATAATCACCCGCAACAATACGTAGCAAGTAAGTATGCGATATAATAACATGTAAGACTCATAGAAAGTAGGTCATAAAAAAGTATTAAGTAAGTAAGTAAGTAAATAGGTAGATAAGTTTGTGAGTGTCTCTATGTATAATCTGAATACATGGGTAGATATTAGGTATCAGATATACAATATGTACGCCCCCCGTCACGAATAAAAAAAAAAAAAAAAAAGGTTCAACATTTAATTATTAAGCCCGGTGCGGTGGGAACGGACAGAAAAACACAATATTTATTATTGCCATATATCACGTGCAAGAGCGCCTCTGCAAATAATGCACATAATATACCGCGCGTTGAATGTTCGCCTATAGTATTATATATACATTGGTCTTCTTCTTACAATTGTTGCGTGCGTGTTCCAGACCATATTATATTATATGTATAATATTTAATTGTTTCGAATATATTTTATTAGACCGTTTCGTTTTCAGGAAAATAGTTTTATCGTATTATATAACGTGATGCACACGTAAAAAACAGTATTTTGTAGAACAAACATGATTCATTGGAGACCGTTTACTAACAAAACTTTAAAAATATATCAAATAACATGCTTGCATTGTAATCAGATGCGAGAAGTTTCGAACCTTTAAAATCACTCTCACACTAATGTGTACAATAAAACAATCGATCGGAAATTAAAATCTGTAATGCATGTTATTATGTTATTTAAATTCACAATTATTTCACAACACTCGTAATTAATATACAATATTTAATGTTATTCGTGAATGCAATTTATTAATATATAAATAAGTAAAAGCAAATTATACTAAATAAAATATAACATAATATTGTTGAATTAATTTAGATTAGGTCCAACTTGAATGCTGTTATTACGTTTTAAAAATAAAATGCTCGCTTGAGTGAAACTTGTCAAATAAAATGTCCAATAACAAAATATACAGATTAATGATGACTTTTAACTATATAAAATTAATTAAATTATTTAATATGTATTTATAAAACATTCCGCGATATATTATTGTACATATTTTTATTACTTTTATTGTTCTATGGATATATATGTGTACCTAACCATTTGAAACACAGAACAACATTTAAGAAGTGATTATTGAGGTAATCTTAAAGGTAAATCTCAAATTTTAATAAAATTATTCAAACAATGCGACGACGACGACGACGACGACGACGACGGCATATATTTTAACATAAAATTTGATAAAACAATCCTCGACAGTTTTCGCAGAAATATATGTCTTATTTTTTTAGACCGTTTGTTTACATTGCAGTCTTCCGATGAGTGGTGGAAGGGGCTTGACGATACGTCACTTTTCATGTGCCGTTCACTGGTCGTTGCTGTGAGGTAACGAGGTGCGTGCGAGGATACATTTGCTCAAAATTCGCGAAAAATAATATGTAATTTCGTATAATGTAATTACAAATGACTAAATAAATTGTAAAGTTCAACGCCAATTTCTCACATAATTTTCAGAGAGTTTAAGGTTAATACAGCTTGCATCGTACGACTTAATATAGCATCATAAATAATATTATAATATAATGTTTGAAAACAAAAAATTTACAAAGTAAAGTCAGTTTGGCGAACAACGTTTATCAAATGTCCGTTATATAGGTAGTAGTTATGGACAATCGTTTAGATAATAGTGTAACACATATATTTTTCTTGAATGATTAAAATCATCGAGTGTGATTGTAATGTCTATATTATGGTAGTACGATACCACCAGATTAAATTCGCGGCCAAAGAGGAGATTTTAAACTGATGAATACTTTCATGATTAGATGAAAATATTTAGTACCAACAATATTGATTCAAATTTTATTTTTTTCATAAAAAAAAATTAAAAACTATTGATAGTAATAATATGCTTACGTCTCAAAAATAAATCAAGTTTAATAATTATAAAATGTATACATATTAGTAATTTCACATTACTCTTAGGCACATCGTACTTGGAATAATTAAAAAAAAATGTACAACAATTATTGAAAAATGAAAATTAGATACATGGTACTAAAATGTTGTAACTGGTCGGGATTTCATAGTTCTGTAATGGGAAAATGTGTTAGTACTGTGGTAATCGTGCTGATAGTACGAACGGTACGAAATAAATCGCGTCGAAATGTATGCACTCCGATACTGCAGTGCATGTTTTACACGGCCATCTACCGCCTTGGACATTTTAAAAATCGAGTTGTTTGTTTGTAATGTTCGTACAATATAGTACTGTACCTTAAAACACACTTATTTCTTTTAGTATACGTCTAATACTTTCCGTAACTACTTTTACGAAAAATGGACAAACATTTGGCTGAAACAACATATTTTGACAATAAATTACACGGTGCGTTAGCTGACGGTTATTTCGTTGAGTGCCGCAAGTTATTGCGACATCGGTTAGAACAACGAGTAATTATGTTCGGTTTTTGGATAACTGAGGAGTTGGCATGGTAAGATAAATGATAATTATATTATGTAGGTACGCGTATGGATTCGTCGCTAACAAACTGACTCGTGGACTTCTCATTCTAGAATCTGACCACCTCCCCGGTTTTTTTTCTTTTATATTATTCAATTATTAAATTAAAAATCAGACTGAAATATTGTACTCAACGTGCCTCGAATATTAACGTCACGGTATGTCACAGTTTCGTAACAGTTCATTACCATTATGAAATATATCACCGTCCATCAGCGCATTATATTACTATTAACGTCTATATATACCTGTATTTAAAAAATATATATTTATTTTTTTAAATTGCATCTTTATATATATATATATATAATAAACTTGTACAAATATTGCCTGGTATGTATATAAAAAATATTTGATAATGATATAACAAATGTTGTTGTATAAAGGAATTTTTGATATCCTAGGTTTATCAAAATAAATTGAAATTAATAATTTATGGATATTTTTATTTTTAACAACGCATGGTGGGAGACTAAGATTAGTTTATTATAAATATATCATATAAAATGCACTATTATGTCAATATTTATAATAGTAATAATATGATTAAATGGTAATTTATTAATCATTTTGAAAAAACTCAACAGAATAAAAAACATTATTTTGAATTTTCGCAGTTATTGACCATTTTAATAACATAACTTACTATAAATTATTTATTTCAATTAATATCAACATTTTTTTTCAATGAAAATAATTGTATATACTAAAAAACTAACAATATAATATTTTCATTGAAATTATAATCATTTTAGCTAAACATCAGAATCAGCAGTTAAAAAAAATAATAATTTAATATTATCGTGATATCATTAACTTTTATTGAGTTTCTTCAAGAAATTATACATTTTACAAGTATATGGAAATGTATTACTTTATATTGAATTTTACACACTAACTTGATGGGTTTTTATTTTTAACGATTTGTTACTACTTACTATGTTTTATATAAATAATATTATTCACGGTTATACCTATTCTGCGCATGAAATGATTTATGAATAATAAAATGTTTTTTTTTTGTATATGTAAAATTAAAGTGAAATAATTTTTTTATTCTTATGTTTTCTACTTTTCTTTTTCTTTTTCTTCTTTTTTTTTTTTTTTGTATTTAAACTTAACAAATAATGCAAATTAACATTTCATTGAATAACTTAGCGCTCGTTCTTACCAGTCATGTAACATTTTATATGACTCTTTCCTACTAATATAATAATATGGACTTTGAGAAAATCTCTGATGGTAAATGAATCCATATTTCATATAAGTTGTGTGCAATTAATTTTAACCTCTACATTATTTTAATTAAGTTATGTTCTTATAACTTAGTTTGAACGGAAATTGTTTTTGTATAAGAAACAACCCACACATACAAACTACCTTTTTTTTTTTAATACTTACTGACACAAATAACCGATTAAATAAATTTATTTTTATACACAAATAGCCACGATCCAACGAAACTGCCAATTAAAGTTTTTTCAAAGCTATAAATAAACAACATCAGTAATTAAATTTTATAATTGTGTTAAGAAATTAATGACGTTTCCAGAATAAAACAATAAAATATCGTATTTAGATAATAATAATGTCGGAAAATCGTTAAATTTGTCTGAAGATGATAATATTCACGGGTGCAATGAATAATATGATATTTCCCGATATTGTTCGGGAGCTTAATTTCTGTTGATTCTGAAGTGTGTTTACGATTTTCTTGTAAAATAGGTTGTAAGAATGAAAGTTCCTTTATTCATTTAAATCCAGGTATACAATGCATGTAGAACACAATATAAAATACTTCAAACTATGTATCAAAACAAAAGAAATTGACTTAAAATATGGATTACCCCAAATACATATTTTAGTATAATATTATTATATGGGTAACTACCTAATAAAACTGCGTCAATATTCATCGCAAGTAAATCGTATATATCACTCTCCACGTATTATGTTCATGTCGATGGTTATCATTTGTAGTTTGTTCGAGATTTTTTTATAAAAATATACCTAAAAATACTAAAAATCAAATTTGTATCCCGAATAGAAGCCTTTTTTCGCGTATTTCAAGTTTATATAAACACATCTTATTTACAAGTGTTGTATATTGTTTATGTTTTACAAATTGTAATATGTTATTATAAAGTAATAAGAAAAAACTTAAAAACTAAAGAATAATAACTGAATGCAGTGATGAAATATTAGGAGTGTAATGGTTCATGGTGGTAAATATTTTAAAAATTGTTCTGTAGCTTGAGGCGAGTTGAAAAGTTCTGGTTTACGTGGATCATCCACATCCTTCGTCCACACCAAATGTGCATGAAGGTTCTTTGTTCAGATATCAAACGCTATGTTGTACTGCGATGGGTGATTTTCTTCAATGGCGGATAGACAACAGCAGTGGTGAAGAAGGGTGCGCGATATAATATACAACGTCTTTATGCGCGATGGAATGAGACTCAAGTTCTACGACCCCATCGCACGCATTATAACCTTTACCGCAGACGTGCGTTCACATTGTCGTGTGCGTTCCAACGGCAATAATGGTTTCTGCCTAACGATCTGCAGCTATTATATGGACCTCCGTGTGATATATAGTTAAGGTTGAAAAAGTGTTTTTTTTTTTTAGACATTTAGCGTAGCTAATACCACGGTTACACACTCATACACATTATAAAAGTAGTATACTTATTGTTGTATTACTACATCTTACGCATGTCGCTGACCGCCTGCAGATAAATTTCATAATATAGGCTACCGTGGTAGGCACTTGGGTATACAATGGGGTTAGTCTTCAATTTTGTTTTGGGCGTTCAGTGGTTTTCGTTTTTATGAATTGGACGAATAAGACCGTAACACTAATCCACTACCGTTAGTTTTAAACGTAGTCACGGATGTTGTGGTGCATACATGATTTATTATACGTTAGATGCTACAGAAAATAATGTACATAATATTTTATTAATTATAATTATCTAACGATGTTATTAGATATATAACATTACTATGTTATACATGACTATTATAGTATTAATATAATACGAATGTTTTACAATTAAGATTAAAAGTTATAATAAAATTGTTATACACCGTATATAAATATGTATTTATTATAAACGGGTATTGTCTATAAATATTAAATATACTTATAAGCACTGAGCAACTTTTAAAGGCACAAGCTCGTATATATTTTCAGCGAATAAAAGCTATTAGTTTAATATTATCGATGTTATATTTTCTATTCTAAAGATTTTAAAAAAATGTTCTGATTAGGACTGCAACTCAAAATAGAAGTCAAGAGTATTGATAAATGTTTTTTGACCACCGACCAACGACATAAAGACGAGTAGGTACCTATGGTACTTATGGTTTAAAATAGGTGGGAAATTAGTGTGTTTTTTGTTAAAACTGAAAAACATACTATGGGTACTATGTATTTAAGTGTTTACTTTATAAATATTTGACGATGATATAAATGATTTGCTACTGTCGCAAAAACTTTTCAACATTATATACTTTCCCCGACGTAATGTTGCAATAGCTGTGCTTCCAATGCAATTATAATATTAATAGTAATGAGAGGGTATAATATTCATTTTTAATGATGAATTATCAATAAAAATCATTGAATTCCCATCGACCTACCACTATACATTAAAGTAAACATAGATTATAAATATAAAACACGCGTTTTGAGTATCCACATGGTTATAATGTAATTATTTAAATCTATATGGATTAGATATAATACTTAAAACAGGTTTAATTAAGATAATAATAATAGAAGAGGCCGTTAAAGAGAAAAAAATATTTTTTAAATCTTGTACGTTGAAATAAAGAACCAGACAGTTAATTATAATAAGTGGTATAAGTAACAAAACTTATAATCATATTTACAAAGGGAATATAGGATCTATGATTGAGCATTCACTTCAAAACTTGATTCTTTAGCAAATTTTGAACCATCTGTAACTATTAGGAGTATAATACGGTTACAAGTTGGCTAAAATTTAAGGTCAGAAACCATAGTTGTTTGAAGGATGTAACGACCAAACTCTAAACATAATATCTAATACTGTGAGTAATTTTGTGACCTACCTCTAAGTGCCTTCGATATCTCTAACCTTAATCTTGTCATCATATTTTTTTATATAGAAGTTAAGGTTATATTATACACATTTACGGGGTAGGTTAAGTTAAATGGAAATTTTAGGTGAAATTAGTTTAAAAATAAAAGCATAAGTTGCTGGAAGGTTTTCCCATTTGACCCCTCGTAATAAATCGGTGGTTTTCTGACAAGAACATATTGTTATTATAGCTCACAAGGAAATCTACTCTCTTATTGTCCAAGATACCTATGCGAGGTAATCTCAAAAAAATTTGTAGATCTAAAATTATGTAACAAAAAAACTGAGAACATTTGGATAATATTTTAAATGGAAAGCATTGATGGCTATGACAAAAAACTAGCTTAGGTGTCAGAAATTATGAGACATGGACGAAGGATGAGAGTGCGAATTATAATATTGAGGGTTTCTATGAAAAAACTACGTCATTTACTCGGAGAAGAAATGTAAAAGAAAAATTTGACAATAAATTGAATTAGAAGAAAATATGCGTAGCCAGCCCCTGATATTGAATCACGACAATCTTTATAAATTTAAAGAATGATTATCATTAATTTATTGATCATGAATATTATTAGTAATGTATGAGAATATTAAATGCTACTTTAGAGTAAAATAATTAATACATTATTATCATTCGTCGAGGCAATACGTGACATATCATCAACCGTTTCAAGCATGCCTTGCATTGAAAACTTTCTTACTTCACCGTTCTGTCCCTTCTTCGTCATCTTATTATTCGTATGACTTCAGTTTTAATGTTTTAATTGACATCACATAATTTTAATAACAGAATATGATCATATTATTTTAATGGTACAAATATTAAATAAGTGTTTTAAAACTAAATTTATTATTACTATCAGATCTTCAGATTAGAGTATTACACTTAAATACTATAAAACTATTGATACTCAAATATTTTTTATGTTTTAACATGAACTGTACATATTATTATAGCATAAAACTATTTAATTAATATATAATATAATATCTTTATAAATATATAATTTATATATTTGATGGATTGATTTTTAATTAGTTAAAAACAACTAAAAATTAATACGAAAAAAATTTGAATTATACTGGTAATACAACCAAGGTAATAATTTTTATATAAAATATTTATGCTCATACAATTACACAATATACTACAATGGAGTGGAAAAGGCTGGTTAGTGGTTTTATACAATTTTATGATTATACTATCTAAATATCAACATAGTATTATAAAATACTGAATTGTTACATTTAAAATATTATATTTTTAAACCAAAAATGTTTTATTATATACCTACTGCAGCCAGACAAATTATCATAGCCAAAACTCATCTAATATAAAATTATTTTATTAAGTATAACACGAACTCATTTTTTCGCAGAAATGTTGTGATCAACGTATAGTTTAATATATATGTAAATAGTGTTAGGAAATATCAAAAAATAAATAATTTTTAAATCGTTCAAAAATGTTTTTATAAAACCGTTGGTAAGCATATTTAACGGTTTTGTGATTAACATTTTTATTTTGATAAAATGTAGGTTGAATTGTATATTCGTCATAAGACATTTTTATATTATTTAATATTAATCTTAATATACTTTTTTATTAATAATGTTTTAATGTACCTATATCACAGCTTTATCACATAAAATTGCGATAAAAAATTGTTATATTGATTATAAACAATGATAGGAACCATTAAACATGACTAAACTATAATTTATTTATTAGTTAAACCCTAACTGTTAGTTTCAGAAACAATAATATTTTTTATATATTAAATACATTCACGATGAATGATACATGTCATACCAATATTTAATATTAATTTTAATTATTGTTTTATAATTTAAAAAGAAACTTTTTATTTAAATATGTTTATTTTAATCATTTACAAATTGAATATTATTACCTATTAAAATATAATAAGCCAATAAAAATAACATACACTTCTATGTTCTTCTATGTATTATATTAGAATATAAATTATTGTTATCTTTAAATTGTTCAAATTCTATTTCAAATGGTTAAATTTATAAAACAATAAATGCTGGCATTAATCTTAATGCATTTATAAAAAATCTAATTTTTCACAGTTTTTTGAATTAATCTTGTCAAACTTTAAATATTAAGATCTACAAGCAATAAAAATCGAACTAATGATTTACATTAAACTTTAATTTATTATTCATATCCAGTGATTATATTTATTTTGAGTGTAGTGTTATTCCTAAATAAATCTCTGTTATTTTTTTATATTTTAAATATTTTGTTTTTAATATTCCAATATTGATTAATTTATTTACCTCCTTATAAGTTCATAAACATTATTAAAATATAATATTTTATTTTAATAAAAAAATTGTTGGTTTTTCATTGGAGCCTGTACAGACGTTATTATATTATAAGTCAAGTATTGTTTTATCTAATAGGATTTTGTGGTTTCGTTTACGACACTCCAGGTGAGTTGGAATTTAATTTACTGACTCTCTAGTATTTCCTTGTCACTTATTTGGTTAAAATGTGCACCACAAAGTCTAGCAGCAACACATTATACGACCGGTATGTTATACTATTAATTATTAATGCTATAATTGTTATTTTCGTGAAGATTACAAAATTACTAATATTTAAAAATAAAAATAAAATAAAAAATGTTGAATCTCTAACAATTAAATCTTAATGACTAAACCATTTTATTATTAAATTAATATTGAATAAGTATCTAACTATTCAAATTATTTGTTTCAAGTGCGCATTTTTCTAAAATATACAATATATAAAATATTGAAAACGTATTAATTGTATTTAGTAATTTATAAATTAAATAAAGACTAGGATTTTCAATATAAATCTAATGTCAAAATATTTTTTTATATTATTATTTTTAATTTTTTTAAAACGCTCACTTAAAGCAATATATTGTAGGCATTTTAAAATAATATTGGACAAGTCAGATATGAACCATGGTTACAATTTTATTCCATGATAAAATATTAATTCAAAAACATATAGTAAAAACGTACATGATTTTTACATTTCAAATTCTTTTCATCATCCGGAAGACACGTGGTTTGGTTGTGTATTCTAAACGATATTCAATAATTCGTAAAATATTATAAAAATGTATACATCAACTTTAAATAACTTTTTAAAACTAGTTCATACACATACAAATAAATTTATTATAATATTTATAAATATTTATATTCAAATAAATATATATTATATTGATTTATGGTTTATAAAGTTATATATTTTATTATATACTTTTTATGTATTATGCTTATATTGTGTACTCACAGTCAATACGCGTTAAAATAATAAAATAAACATTTGTCTTTTAACTATCTAAACAACTTTTGTGTGATTCTTAATTTTATACGATTTATATATTAGAATAAAAGTTGAACTATATTAACCTAACGCTTTGGATACAAATACTTCTAAATGAGTACACAAACTAACAAAATGCAATGTAAAGTATAATACAATTAAAAGGTAAAGAAAAGGTAACAAGAATAAGTTATCAATTCAATAATAAGTCAAATTTTTTATTAGTTTTGGAAATATAATTTACTGCTTTAATTTTTAACATATTAAATTATTCAGTATTCTATAATATATATATTCACACTTAGGGGCGTAGATAGGATTTCATTATTTTGACTGCTTGAATAAATAATGTGTCATACGAAATTGCTATGTCAGTAAAATGTATACTAATTATATATATATATATATATATATGTTATATACACCTCCTGTTACGCCCCTAAATTGTAGTTTGTAGGTATAAACTACGTATGCTATTTTAACTTTATTATTTTAATTTTCAAAGTCAATAATGAAAATATATACAATTTTACTTATTCCAAAATACTATTTAAACAAAAATGTATGATTTCAAATTGAATACAAATATAACATTAAACAATTGGGAAGTTTTTACTAAATTATTTAATTTTTACCAAGTTCGCTAAAAAACCGATTATGAATTACTGTTATAAAAATAAATATATACTTATAGTAATTAACAGAAAAAATTTAGCTATTTTTAGATTTAATTTAAAAATTAAATCGATCGAATAGATTTGATTAATATCAGTTTAAATTATAAAGATAAAACATTGATATTACAGTATTTTTTTCTACATGGTTTTATAAAAAATTTGTAATATTATAAATAGCAATACCTAAAACACTGTTGAAGAAATAAATTTCTAATGACGAGGATTATTTTTATTATTTATAATACAATAAATATTTAAACATGTGATAATTAATATTCTACATACTTTTACAGTTTTCGATTCTGAGCGAAGCGATGATTATATTAGTTTTCAGTGATGTACGTTTTATTTTTAAATTTGTGATTTGCGTCTGTCCACCTTTTCAATGCAGTAAAAGAGTTTAGACCTTCAAATTTTATTGTAGTTTTTATTACAACATATTATATAATTAATATTTTGAATGCTGGGGGAAAAAATTAAGAGGGTCGAATCAAAAATTCAAAGAACTTTTCAAAATAATTGAGAAGAAAAAATACCATCAATTTTAACTGTCCTATTTAAACATTGTATATCATTATGTTCATTAACCAGTATTTATTACGTGAAATTAAGCAGTTCATTTACATATTAACCACAAAGTATTTTATTATTTTATTTATTATTTATTTATTGGGCGGACGGGTCCATTTTTCTCCAAAATAATAAAAAATAATTCTTGACCATTCTCCTTCAATAAATAAAATATTTTAAATATTTTAAGTATATAATTATAATATAAAATACACCGTACGCGCCGAACTTGGTGGGTGGCTATAAACAGAATGAATATAATAAAAAAATACGTACGTCGATAAAGATGCATCAATGAATAAATAAAACAATAATAAAAAATTAGATAATAATTAATAATAAGTGGTTGATGGTAATGCAATCAGGCAATATGTAAAATATAAAATAAAAAATATAGTAAAATCACTACAGTATATAATATTATATTTTTATAATCATAAGACATTTTAAGCAACAAAAGAAAACATGTTTAAATAAAATAAAAATTAGACATAATATGAAGAATTATTTTACTTTTTGTAATTACATACCTAGAAATTAAGTGACCAGAATTCTATCAACAGATACTCGCAAAATGTGATTATAGCCATATTCTATCTTTATAATGCGGAACCCAACACTACGACACTAGCTAAAATTTTGGAGGAAAATAGATATAATTTTAGTCAAAAATAATGTGGAGGAAAATGGAAACCAACCTTTTTTTTTTATTGGGGGAAATGGACAATGGAAAAAAACGGTATCTCGTTTTTGAAGGAAAATGGCTACGGCCTATTTGTTTACAGACAGTGAACCCAATATAATTATCAGTACATTTTAGCATTTTAATCAAAATTTGTTTTTTTCGACTGTAGATTTTACTTTTTTAATCCATTATTTAAAATACTAATGATGTTTTAGTTATAAAAATTATAACGCATATTACATCTAGAGAAGTTTTATATTTATTGAAATAAATATACATTCATAAATCATAATAATAAAAGTAGTTTAAAGAAGTTAAAATTAAATAAAAAGCTTACATATTTTATTTGAAATGTGATCATTATGGTTAATGAATATTGTTTGCTGTAATAAAATCATTGGAAAATATTAATACTCTAAGCTCGGAGCAAACAATTGTTCACATCTATTGTATTCAAAACATTTTATTAAGTGAATAATAATTTTCAGAGTTATTAAGTGTTAATTAATCACTTTTTATCTACCAAATATTAAGAAAAAGTTCATAACATAAAACAGTATTGTATAGGTATTTTTACTTTAAAACTAATATAATTTCGGCATTAATACTTCAAATATTCAACAATTGAAATTAATTGATATGCTTTATGCATTTATATTAACAATGATACAAAAATCGAAGTTTGATTAATATATTATAAATTGTATGCAGTTGGATAGATTCAATTTAAATGGATAAATGTTATTAATATTTGAAAAATAAATTACAACACTTTACAACTTCGTAATTTGTTTATATATTATGAATCTTTTAACATAATTGTTTAGAAGATTTATGACATTTTAAAAGCTGTACAAGTTATTGAAAAACTAAAAGTTTATTTAAACGGCAGTATAAAATAATGTTTTAAATAACTAAATTAATTTTTTACATCATGTTCATAATTTTCAAAATATTAAGTTTTTAATAACCTATAAAGCAGTTCTTTAAGTGGCAAGTACCACATGATATTATTTCCTATATTATTATAATAAACTGTTTAATAGAATTGATTAATATTATGACACATTGTTATAATTATATTCAATAAAGTGTTTATAGAATTATAACATAAAAACTAATAACTAGTATAATGTAACTATAATATAATAAACAAGAATATGAAATGTATAAATGTATTATTATTATTTATAATATGTGTAATACAATCAACTATTTATCACGCATTAATTTATAAATACACTTATTTTGTATGTGCCAATTTATTATATAATCGTCGTATTTTTAAAAGTAGTAAAAAAATGTATGATCTTATATCATTTTTAAGTTATGTGCCAAACAAAATAATCATATCGTTGTTTAGGGCTCAAATAGAACTTGTTCGCTGTGAAAAATTATAAAAAAATAAAAATATACAATAATATATATAGATATATTATAATTATATTTCAATATAAAAATTAATAATGATTTTTGTATCTAATATTTTTTTAAACAAAAAACCAAAATTTTTTTTTGTTTTTATTACAATTTAAATACGTTTTAAAAATAATAATAGATAGTGATAAGAGTTTTTTTTTTATTCATAGTGTCAGATTTTTAAATGTGAACAATTATATATTTATATAAAAGTTCAAGTATAAATAAGCTTATAATAATTTTTAGTTAAAAAACAAATTAATTTTGTTTTACTTAATTTTCTTAGGTATATTACCCAAAGTTTCAGGCTCAGAATATGCATTGATTTGCATAATTCTTAATTTTTTTCAAGTGATTTGTTCTCAGTTTTTTAAAAAAATTCAATATCCTTAATGGAAATTATTACTTTAAGTTTAACGGTTATTATGTTTTGTTCATTTATTGAATTTTAACTGCCATAAAAGTTATAAATGAATTTTGAATAATCATAAAAGTATTAGCTATATAATATTAAATATAAAAATATTATATACTATATATATACCAGGTATTAGGTAGATTTATATTGAAAAATATCTTGATATAAGATTCATATCGGTTTGAAACTTTCATTGTTCTTTTTAAGTAGATGTATACTTTTATAAATTATATTTTAAGTTTTATATTTATTTGAACCCTTAAACGATAGTTGTCATCAATATATTAATGCAATATAGACATATAGTGGTTCTTATAACAATGATCACTCATTTAGAAAATATAAAATAAGAAAATATAATCTTAGCATATTATAATATTAAATATTAACCTTATTTCAAAACTTAAATACTCAAACATTAGAACAACGTGTACTTTTTTCAAACGAAAATTGTCATTGCAATTAATTATTTTTGCTATATTAATTAAAACGTAAACTATAATATACCTGTAGACTATAGCAACCAATTGCATATAGTAAAAATATAGTAAATTGTAATTTAAGTAATGTAAATATTATACAAACAATCCAAGTCTCTGAATTTATTATCGAATTTATCACACATTTTACTTACCTATTTTGTATGTAATTTTTGAACATTCTTTTGAATACCTAGCAATTATCTACTCATTATATCAGGTAATCATTGCGTGTTACAGGTGGCGGAGTGATGTTGGGCGGCGTGGTTGGTAGGCATATGAGCATACGGCGTAGGGAGAGCTCCCCGTCGGTACCTCACCCAGGTGGCCCGGGGAGTCCCAGGTATAGAAGACGGAGACGAGCGGTAACTACTTCAGATCACAAGACATGTGCTCTCATACAGACCAGAATAAAACTTGGCGACATCATAATGTGAGTGCTTATAAATAATCATAAAAATATAATTTATTAATATTAAGACGAAAGTACGTATACGCACTGAACGTATACTTATGTTACAAGATAGTCACAAATTGCGATTCTTAGTTAAAACTATATTTATAATATAATTACATACCTATACCTATTGTAAACTATTCAGCGGGATATTATCAGTTTAAGTTTACTATATACATTTATATACAATTGTATCGTTTGGGTATCTAATGAATTATAAATATTACATACGTAGTTACACATTTATACTTTACCGCGTGTACATGCTAATTGAAAAACCCAGGTATATACAATATTAATTTAAAAGTATACTGTTTGAAATCCATAATATATAATATACTTACCTTTTCATAAATGTTGACATGAAATTCTTATAGTATTCTTTATGAGGGTGACTAAACATTCAGATCGTTTAGTATTTATATGCATCTAATACATATCATACGTACTTCTGAAATATAATAATATATTAAATTATTATTTTAATATATGAAAGTAAATTATTTTCAAAAAAAATTATACTTTTATGATATACTGAATTAATTTACTCTTAAAGTAATATACCTATATATATATATATATATATATATATATATATATATATATTATATAAATGTATAAGTATACTCATTGCATTATTTTTTTTTAACATAATAATATAATATAATGCCAGTTTGAGATAATATAATATTCAAAACTTGTAAAAATAGTTATACTTTGAACCAAACATGTACATTATATTATACTATACATATTAATTAAACTTTATGTATCCATATTATGGAAGTTTAAAGTTTTATAATTAGACGAGACTAATATGAAAAGGTAAAATTAACGTGATTAGAGATCAAAGTATGAGTATACTATTGTTTTATACAATGTTTTATAATTCAAGCCGATTTTTTTATCGATAACTTTTTTTTTGTGTTAATTACATGAAATATTACTATATTGTATATTCATTAGGAGTATGATACTATTGTAGTAAAATAATAAAAATATTAATAATATTAATTAAAATATTATCGTATTACATCTTTTATTTAACATATTAAGTAATGAGAAAATATCTATAAGCTATTTATAACAGAAGATGTCTCTTAATTTTGCATTTTTAAATTAGATATTTTGTAAATTTTGTAAATAACTTATTTTTATAAAAATGATCTGTATTATTTCAGTATATTGAATATAGAGTATCTAGCAGTATACATACTATTTATGATTACACAATCTATTTAAACTCTTCTATCTTTTGACTACAAAATAAAATACAATTTAAAACAAATAATTATAAAATTATGAAAAATATTTAAATATTATTATAAATAATAAAAAAAAATGTTTATTGCATATTATACGAGTATTAAGCGTATTTCAATGGAAGTTATAAATAAGTTATATAATATAGTAGAACCTCGATACTCAATTCCATTATGGAAAACAAATTGAGCTAAAAACAAAATATTTATGTACACATTTTATTAGATATCTATTATATTATTTGTATTATTTCTCTGTTTTTCAAAACATTTGTATGAATACAATTTAATAAATTAAATACATGATTTTATACTAATTGAATATAAATTCATGATTAGATAATATTAAATAAGTTTGAATAATTTAAAAAGAACTTAATTCATCAACTATTGTTGTTGAACTTAAAATTAAAATATATTATATTATATTTACTTAATTTTTGTTGCTTGGTTTATCGAGATTTAAATATTGACACTATTGTAGGTTTTATTATATTCTAAGTTAATGAAATGTTATTGATATATTTTTTTTACCGCTGATAATTTGTTTTTAAGACTTAACATTTTGTTTCTAATAACCTATACTTACAATACTATTGGTACTTAACTTTATTGACTGTAAATATCTCAACATTTAAATATATACCTAAGTTGTTTCTAATTATTTTGGAAAATAAGTTATGAAAAAACTAAAATAATGAAAACATGTAGTAAAAATAGTTATTTGATGAAATATTTTAATTAACACAATGTATATATAAAAAAAAAGTTTTAAATATCTATATAATAATACTAAACTAAACATTTGATATATTATTTACAATTATACATAGGTGGGTACATATAAGGAGTAATTCACCAAACACTTTTTAACACAATTTTTTATTTAATTATGAATTTATTTAATATATTTTTAAACTTACCTAAGTAGCATATTTTAAGCTATTTTTTACATTATTACGCAATTTAAAGATTGTCCCAAGCTCATAGATACTTATTTTTTTTAATTGTGAACCATGCTCTATTGAATATTAAGTTTTTTCTTTTTGTAAATTTTGCTAGTATTTATATAAATTGAAATTTGAAATAGGTAGTTTTTTCTTAATAATTCAAATATAAGATACAAAAGTTTGTAGTTAAAAATAATAAGTTAAAAAATATACGGGTATTTCGATAATTTGAATAATTTATCTAATTTGTCTAAAACACAATTCTTAGTCTAAATATTATAAATATTTTATTATATGTATAACACCTTTATGATTTAAAAAATATTCTTCGTATAAAAAGAATATTACAAATAATACATAACCACAATAACCTAAACTGCACATTCCAGAACAATTTTTTTTTTTTTAAATCATCAAATTATAACAGTTTAAAGTGTAAAAGATTTGATTTCATTACAAAAATATATTTTTATCACAGCAAAATAATTTTTAAATTTAATAAATCTAATTATATGGTCTTATCTTCCTATAGTTTATTATATTATTATAGGTGAGCGCTATTGGTGAATTTCCAGTTGGAGATACCTGCTATGTAGGTACCTGTACATTTTTCTCTGATATTATAAGTATAAAAATATGCGATATTTCTTTGAAAAAATACCAAGGTTAAAATGTTGTCTTGATTTTTAGTGGTGTGTGCTAGTACGATAAATATTTTTTTTTCGGTTTTCACGTGTAACTGAAAGCGGCATCTGTCGGAAAACTCTTTTATCTAAAAATAATATTTATAAACAGAAGTGTAATAATTGTACTCTTGGTTGGTATTTTTGACAATAGATTGCGTTAATATTATTAATATACAATGTAACGAATATTCTACACCTAGGTAGAGATACCAGTCTTGAAATTGGTGGACTAAAATAATTTTTGACACTTATAAATAAATTTATTAATACTTAAAACTTATTAACCTGAATAATATTTATTGTTTTTACAATGCTAATAATTTGTTTATATTTTAGAGAGTTATATCAATACAGGATAATGAAAATAGTAGGTTAAAACAGTATTATAATAATTATCATATTATTTAAGTATTAAAATAAATAATAATATATTGTAGCTGTAAATAAAATAATATTCATCGTAATAAATCGAAAAATAATTGGGTATATTAAATAAAAAGAAAAACGATAAAAATATACATCACTTTTAATGTATCGTTATACTCTTGTTTTATTGATATAATAATCGATATTTTTTTGTTTTCGTGTAATAGGCTGATAATATAAAAAAAATTACTAAAAAGTATACTCATTATCTAACTTATGAATATAGACATATAATCGTTACTATAATAATAATGCTATTATAAGGGAAAAATGAAGAATACATTTTCTATAAAAAAAATTATGTTATTTAAAATTGTTTGGAATATTTTGTTGTAATAAAATTAGTTTGTACTATTTTCCGTTAATTTACTTTTTCTGTTAATCAACTATGAATTTTGAACGAATAAGTTACCGCTTGTTGTTAAAAACTTTAAACGAAATAAATCATGTATTTATACACAAATACAATGCTGTTGACGCATGTGCTACAAACACAAATGTTAACATATGTTGATGATTATTCTTATTTAATGCAGTAAAATGTATATACATGTTATTCATTTTCTATAATTATCAATAATAAATCGATATCTGTTTTTTAATCTACTTTATTGAAATTAACTTCATTATTTCCAATATATTTTTATAATACACTGAATTACCTAGGTACATATGTAGATTTATCGATTTTTTATTAACTTTGATTATTATAAATTAAATTTCTAAACGTTGTTTCTGAATTCATAAAACGTGATATTTACTATATTTAACATCGAATAATAAATATTGTACGAATTGTAATTTCAATATTGCATCCTTTTGAAATGTGATTTTCGTAGCATTAGAATTTCTAGTGATTCTCAAATTAATTAACATTTTGATTGTTTTAATATGATGTGTCTTACATGATTTTGAAATGTTGCCGATGTAATATAATAGTACCATAAATAGAATAAAAAACAATTTGAGCTGTAATAATTATTACGCAATTCTTAACGTATGCGTGTTTATATTTGTTGATTCCTACATCGAAACACCTCTTAAATTAAAAACTATACTTATTTTTCAAACAATAGATATGAATATATAAACATTTTCATTTTATAATCCCTTTTGCGTAATAATATATAATAATTATGGTAACAACCTTTTATAACTACAATGTACATTGAATAAACATATGAATAATATTATTACTCAAAATTTAAAACAAAAGGATTATAATTTTATTAGAAAATAAAGGGAATTAAAAAAACTACTTGAAAAAATTATAACATTCATTAAATGCTTATATTTTTCACAGTCGTGTAAACAGATACATAATAATAATTCTACAAAATATAAGCTTACTGTTCAAATGTGTTAAATTCCAATTTAATCTATTCAAAATTGATAGCCAAATGTAGCTTTATTAGCTGTACAAAGCATTGCTATGTACCACTGTCTTATTAATAAATAAGGGCAACATAACATAATACAGTAGTATATGGTCTCTCACCTCACAATTTAAATACTTCATTCTCTATGATGGTGCTGTAAATATGTAACTTAAATACACCGGTGTTTGTAGATAAATATAATTATTTTGTCTTTGACAGTTATTAATGTTTATGATATAATAAATTCTAAAAAGAATACATAGTTCTTATTTAAACAAAATTACTAGGTATTTACTGTTTGTATTCGATTTGTTTTGTAACTTTTTCGTAGTTTTTATTTTGTAAAATCGAGAGTTTAAATCTGTAATAAATAACAATATTAAACTTCTTCAATTTGTATAATAGATTTTTATTAGATTAACAGTAAAACAATATGAGCTAATATTACATATTATATTTTATAAATAAATTAAATGTTAATCTAATTTTTAATTAGTATTTAAAATAACTTTTTAATTACTCGCCACTCAGTGATTTTAAAAAAAATTACCGAAGCATAAATATAGACTGCAATCTCAATCGTAATTTGATTACTTAAACTATAATACCGGACATTCGTTTTAACCGTTTAGCGTTTCATTGTTTGGTAGTATTTAGTCACGCCATGTTATTTGGTAATTCATTGCGAATTGAAAATTGTGAGTCTTTTCATACTTAAATATCTTTATGGGAAAAGAATATTTTTTTTTCTATTTGCACACTATTTATAATTTTTAATGAATTACTTGTATATTTATTTTAAGATACTTAGTAACTATATATTTAGATAAAATCTAGTCAAATAAGTATTAATAATTATTTTATAATTCATAGTTGTAGTTTATTAGGTATTGTTTTTTTTTTACATTTTAATATAACTAATGATTGATGTACCTATTTTATAACTATTAGAAAATAAATATTTTTAAAAATATTTCTATCGATTTTTAAATAATTTGATAGTAAAGTTTCAATAATGATAAATTAATACATCATTTGGAAAATTATATCTTTTCTTCTATGTGAAATTTAATACAATAATGTCATAAAAAAATTCGTTTATTTTATACTCAATAAGTTGCACAGAATTCACTAGGTAATAAAACGAAGTTAAAAGACTAAAATCAATTTATTCATCTCTAATATATATAGGAATTGTATTTATATTTTATTTTATTTTTAATCAAGATTTTTTATTATTTTTGTTATACTTACTCGTATTTTGACGCTACAAACAATGTTTTTTATAACTATAATTTAGGGCGTCACCTGCAACTAATCCATCAATTTCGAATTCCATGACCCTCTAAGTTCAAAATCAAATGAAAAAACCCTCTGTCCACATTTCTGGTTTTCACCCTACTTACTCTCGATGGTTCTCGTAATATAATAACAATAAACTGATATTATGCTTGGTGTATATATAAATATAATATAGTATAGTTTATACACAGTCATATATATTACAGTAGTCGCGTTTGCGTGACGGCCTACAGGAAAAAATTAATATAACATTTTACCCAAGTTGATTTATTAGAAAGTGGAATGGAATTTATACATATAGAAGTGGACTTTTTTAACATGATATTATTAATAATACTTTTATAGGTCACCTCTATCTCTGTTCTAGACTTTAGTAATTTTTTGGGAACCCCCGGCGATCATCACGGGATATTGATTGGTCCGGGAGCCTTAGCGACACGCGCCAGTATGGCCGTTTCGGACACGATCCAAATCCCTTTGAACCATCAGTGGCTCGTATATACATTTACAATAATTGAGAAAAACATACCTTTATACTACCAAACAAATAAATAAATTAGAACAACTAATTATGAAACAATTGTCCGTTATTATAACACTTATCTAACTAAAAATTCGTTTTTATTTAAATCAACTGATGATTAATTATTTTAAACTACTATTTTATTTTTTAAAAATAAAATACATTTGTTAACGTTCAAAAAATAAATATTTTAAAATTGTGTTATTAAAAAATTGTTTTTTTTTTTAAAAAATTTGAAATTGTATAATAAATCTTGTTAAAGCATTGAATTAAAATTGTTATTTGTTTATACCTATTGTTAGATAATTTAAATAATATTATAATGTATTATCTATAATATACATTCGTTCATATTTAGTATACCTATAGTGATATATCGTTGAAGTAATTTCACTGGACGCCTCTTCCAGAAACCGTCAAATCATGTATAACCTTTTATATGCTTATTATTTTTTGTATTTTATTTTACATAAATTGTAAATAGGTATCATTTTCTTAAAAAAAATATATTATAATCTATTTATATTTAGGCATAATATAAATTAATTATAGGTATAAAATTATTTTTATTTTAAATATATATATATTTAATTAAACCATTGATTCCAGATCGTTTGTTTCTTTTATAACTTCTGGCGCGTGGTATATATTTAAACAACAAATCATCAATTTTAAGGTCCTTAAATCATAGTTTATATTTTACAGTAAAATTAAAATATGGCAATATATCAAAATTTTAATTTTCTAAACTAATTAAGCCATAGATAATACATTATTCATAATATAATTATATCATAAAAAAAAATAGATCATTATAATTAATATTAATACAATATATATTATTCCGTTCGTAAATCGTAAGTACTTGATTATTAATAATATATTTTTTAATTTGCCTGTTATTATCATTTTTGAAATAATTATAATTTTTTTTACGTAATTTATATTATTCTATTTCGTAGCTATACTTAATAATACAATACTATTAAGCTATTAAATCGAAGTAATTGTTGTTATAAATTGTTTTAAGTAAGTACATATTATTTTATTTATGATTCGTTATTGTAATATTATTACCAATCTAGAAAAATATAAATTTTTATATCTTAATACATTAATTTAAAATACATTTTTTTACAACTGTTATAAGTTTTATTATGTTATTACTTATTATATCATTATATTTTATATTTTGTATTTATATTTAGTTATTATTAATCATTTAATAATATGTGATAAAGACGTAATATTTATTTTGTATCTATGAAAAAATAAATAGTAGAACTAACCAAAATTCTTGTTTAAAAATGTCAACAGCTTAATCAATACGCAGGTTACAATATGTCTGGCATGTTTGTCCTTGTATAAACTATATTTGATAGACCAGCCTAATATAAATATCTAAAGAAAACTTTTTGAACTTACCTATATTTATTATTAAATATTTAACACAAATTAATAGTTGCGTTGATATTTAAATATTTGTTTCTTCATTTTCCATCCAAACTCTAAACTATATTTTTTCTTTATATCCTTAAATTAGTAATTAACTATCTAATGTTGGGATAAAAAACAAAAATAAAATGATTTATATTAGTGTGAATAAATAGGTTATTAATGATTTATTTTTTTAATCACAGTGGTGTAATATGAACACATAAGATCATGTATTATTAGGTACTTTATATTATATTCTATTTCAGATATTATTCGATACAATTAATTTTAATAATATTATATATATTTTTTACAACTAACTGTATATTTATTTCCATACATGACAATGTAATTTATTAATCATTAATAAAAAAAAAAAAAATATTAAATAATTAAAATTTACAAGGTTATATTATTATACAAAAAAAAAAATTAATTTACTTTTGTAAATGGCATACTATTTTAATACGTTCCTTTGAAAATATTGTTTTTGTATTGTTTTGTGTTCTTCAATAAAATGTAAAAACTATTACAATTTTAGATGTCACTTTTTAGTCTTGATCCCAATATAAAAGTAAAGATATAAACAAAGTTATAAATTATATTTCATAATATTAAATAATTCACTAATTCATAAAAATTAAATATATATATATATGTATATCAAAATACATAACTACTAATTTGAAAAAGAAATCTGTAATGAAATATTTCAAAAATCAATTGCCTAGTGCAGTTTTTACGTTTAAATGATAATTATTAGCTAATATTTTTTTCATAGCGAATAATACACTTTAAAATAGATTCCACTGAAAAGGATTTAAACTCTTTACCAATTATATTACAGTAGGTATTTAACTTAAATTAAAAATACCAATGATATATTAATATAAAATTAAAACGAATCAACAAGATAATAACTAAATAAACGTAATTATAATAACTAGCTTATAAGTTTCATCAAAATAAATATTTTATATACGTTACTTATATAATATAATACCTAATAACTTTTAGGTATTTAAAACTGTACTTTTATAAATATATAACTTGTTGAATTTTATAAATATCGTTAAATTTTACTTTTAATTAGTGACTGCATGCATTAGGTGCATAAAAATATCATGTTCAACCAAACTAACTATAACATTAAAATGCACATATTTGAATTATATTATTGTAACAGATAATAATCTAGGTATACAATTATTTTGACTTGGGTGCGGTTCGAATGAATACATGTGGATTGTTCGATAACTAAGAGACGCACGCAATAACATGCCAATTGTATTTGGGCAGTATTTCATAAAAGAATATTTTAATTTTTACGAATAAGGCAATAACTTTATTTAACCTATATTTATATGTGCGTGAATGTGTGTATGTAAATTATGATAAATTGTAATTTAATTAATTAAATTACACATGTATATGTGCGAAGTTAACACACTTCATATTATAATAGTATACCAAATGAGTTCAGATAATCGTATAACATATTATCATAATGTTTTGCGGTAGTATTTCTAACTTTTTACATTAAAAACTTTGAAAGCTGTTTGAGAGATGGCGTTCACTTTTATACGTGGTGTGAGAAAATGATAATTATTATTTTATATAATCATTTCATCAATAAAACATTATAACATATTATTATATATTTTAATGATAGTATACAAAATACTTAAGAACATATTTAAATCAAATTATTATTAGGTACATTAAAACCATTATTATTTTAATTTTATAAAAATTATATGTTTAAACTTTTATTATACTTATTTTAAAATTGAAATGAGTATAAAAACTGAAATATAGTTAAAACAATAATAATATATAAATAAATAATTTTTTTTAATAAAGATTTTTGATTAATGATTTCACGTATGAGCTTAATCATGAGCAAAAAAACTCTCCTGAGGCCCCCATTTACATCTTGAAATTTATAATATTTAAAATGATAAAAAATAAAATAAACATAACTTATTTTAACTAATAGATAGTCTTCAGTATTTAATTAAAAATAATTATTGTTTATTTTTGTCGTAGACATGGAAATAATATTATATAGAAAATATAATAACAAGTATAAACAATTTTTTTGTATAATAAGATTTTCTTGAAAACCAATTCAATCTACTGTATTACTAATTAAAAAATGAACCATTTATCTAATCTATATGTTTAGAAATATAGACTTCTTTTTATTATTTATCGAACCTTTTATATATATGTATATACATACAATGATTTATCATTATATTTAAATTTAATACATATATTATAGTAACATCCTAGGTTATGTGTTTATTATATCAACAACAGTAAACGTATCATATAATAATTATTACACAGTTCATACTTGTCTCTAATTTATTACAATGACAATAATGGTTTCTACTTTCTGTAGAACATGAAATAATATTTTTGCCTGTCGATAAATTTAATCATGCCATTGCGTGTCTTTACATTGTTTAGGAATATAGTTACGGTAGTTCTCTGAAATTGATATGAATCGTAGATAGTCCTATATTCTCGTTTCATTATTCTATCATACATATTAATTAATTAAAAAGTTTTAAAACCAGGCGTTTGAAATACATTATGATCCAAAATAATAGAAATATCATGAAAAGTCATTGAAATGTGCGTGCATAAAATTATATGAAAACATTTCTTTTGTATAATAATATTATAATTATAATCAATAATAAAGTAACTTTTTGTCCAACTTTGAATAATTAAATAATTTACATTTTTCAATCTTATATTTATATAGGTATATCGTCGCGTATTTTAATTTTATATAAGGTTTATAATTTATATCGTATACCTTGTATACTAACATATATGTACGAGTATAAAATATACACCATATTTTAATTCGGCATTCAGTATGTATTCCTTGATTTATATTTAATATAATATATATATATAGTGTTTATGGCTTTTTAATATTTAAATATTATATTTTTACAGTTTAAATATTTTATTTAAGAATAAAAAGTTTCGAAAAATAAAATGTTTGAAAATAATTAATAGCAATAAAAAAAAAATAAAAATTAATAATAAAAAATTGTTAATTTATTAATTTTTTTTTAAATTGTTAAAGGCAATGATGTGTGTATTGTTTTGTTTATAATTAACGCGTGTACCTTTAATACATTTAAAAAAAAAAAAATTATGATCAATGTTTGACAAAGAAAATATTTGGAAATTAATTTCTTAGGACCAGTAAAATCTTTGGACGAACACAGTATTCATAATATGCACCTATATACATATCAAATAAAAAATCATTTGTAAAAATATCATGAAAAATAAAATTTTTATTTAAAAATATACTCTTATAGCTGTATTTAATTTATATCTAAAAACTAATTTAATTGAACGCTATATTTTCATGTCTAAGATGCAAAAAAAAATAATATAATGAACATATTACATTTTTATCCATTAACATAACAATTATGATTTGAGAGTTTATCATCATTGGTATGGACGAAATAATAAATAGGAATATCATAAATATTACTGTACTTATTTTTATATTATACTTGCATACTGAGTCTTCTAAATTCTAAATGACAAAAATGTGGGGATTATGTTGGTTCTTCATCATTCTTTCATCTTTTTAATCTCACAATATTTGTAAGACTGTGTATGTCAAGTTACATTTATTTTACTATTTATTATTTAGTATTGACATAGCAGTAAAAACAACATATTTTTTACTTATATTTTAAAATTTAACCTAACATTTAGAATGTTTAAGTAAACGAGTTTTGGTTCATTAATTTGTTACAACCGTTTAAATTTTAGTTAATTAATTAATAATTTTAAAAGATAATTTATAATGAAATTAAAAAATAAAAATATATGTATACATAACTGATCATATTATAACATATCATATCAAATTTTAAAACCATACAATATAATATGCAGTGGGTATACATTAATAATTATAATTGGTAAATTTAATTGAATAATAGGCGATAATATATATACTTAACAATATTTGTCACACACCTCATACTCATCAGAACAAGTGACGCCATCCAGAAACTTTATAATAGAATAATTTTTGTTAATTTTACTTTTATTTTTCAACCTACAAGAATTTCGAATTTCGACTGTGACACACTATTATCAATGATAATCTGTGTTTCTATTTCGATAATCTCAACGAGTAATTGGAATGTATAATTTGAGAATCATACAGAAAATTAAAAATTATGACAAAAAAAGCAAATAAAAGGAATTTAAATAGCAAAAATTATTATTGAACATACTGATAAAAACAGTATTTATTACGTGTCGTGTTTCAGTAAGTGCAGTGCAGTTAATATAGTCTCATCGGTGACTCGAAGGTGGTCACTTTATTATTTCTTCCAAATTCTAAGATTACCGTACGACAATGCACATCTTCGTACACACATTAGCAATCGGCAAACGCCACGACCACTATGGTAAAATCCGCATGCGGATGTCGTAAAACATGATTGTTTCTATTTTCACGGGCTTTTTCCGTTTCGAACGCGCTTTCTTTTCAACTGATATTGTCGGTTTTCGGCAGTCCACCATCGCGACAGTCGGATATGGCGCTGCCCTGACGACAAACAAAGTTTTTACTTTTTGCTCAATATACATTATATACTTTGATATTAGTTTTTTTTTTTTAGTATAAATATCAGTTTATTTGTTCTATTACTAGCTTTATAATATATCTATGTACGTAATGTCAAAAAATATATGTTTTAATAACTATGTATATAGTTTATTCAAGATTGTAGAATTGGAATTCGATAAATATTAAAAAATTGATTAGAATATTTCATATAGGTACATTCAATGTAATATCGAAAGCAAATTTATGATGCATTGGCATAATAATAGTCACCATTAAATTCATACTGATTTGTCATATTTTCACTTAACGTTATGTTACATTTTGTAAGCATTTATCGAGATTTCATTTTGTATTTCATTCCTTGAAAATAATACCAAATTGAATTAATATTAGATTATTATAAGAATAGTGAACATATAATATATTGCATAACTATTAATAAGTAATAGTAATAATACTAAAAAAACTCATCAAGTGTCGTAAAAGTTCGTTGGATAAAAACAAATAATAATGACGTAATACATAAGGTTTCAATTGATTAGAGTGGGTGATGGTGGCAGTGAAGGCGATAGGGTCATTACATATAGCCCGGAGGATAATTGACTGTTAGACCTTTTGTTAAAGGGTACTATCCTTTCGACCAACTCGACAGTAGCAATGTATAAACATAGTATAGTAGAAAGGGCTTAAAGAAGTTTTTGAAATACATTTTTCGTTTAATATTATATTTATATTAGAGTTCAATTGTTAGATAAAATGAAAAATAAAATAAAACGTAAAATGACGTACACATCAATCATTCGTCCTTCAATAGACGATGGATTGGTACGTTATTCTTTTGGTGGTTTATCAAAAAAAAAAAACTAAGGAATGTATAGAAAATATCGATTTCTATTTTTTAAAAATAGTGAAGGATAAAATATATGATGACTAGGTGCGTATTTGTTCTATTTATTATAATTTGTCTTTATTTCTAGTATTAATTATTTAAAATATCTAGTAAAAACCGACCACTAGATAAATATTCATGAAAATATTTGTAAAAAAAAAAGAGCTAATAATAATATATTTTTTTTGCAAAATTAAAATGTCATGTTTTATTTAATAAATTTTAAATATTTTGTAAGTAACTTGAATACATTTTAAATAACGATAACTAATTAAATTAAATTTTAACATATTATATTAAAAACCATAATATACGGTATGATAATGACTTAAAAGTTAAATAGAAAACATTTATTTTTTTTACAGATTAATCGAAAATTCGTTTAAATAATAAATTAAAATACTTATATTTTTTAAGATTTAAAATAAAATAGGTATTGAATTTATGTAAATTTATTTAAATCTAACTTAGTATATATTATTAATATGGCATACGTAGTATATCTCGTTGTTTTTTGAATATTATCCATATTCGGTCGTCTACACTTTAAACGTGATGAGTATTAGGATTGTAAATACGTATATTTTTATGAATTATTGATGACTGCACCGCGTTTTACTTTGCCAGAAATCATTAGTACGTATAGGCACCTTTAATATTGAGTATAGGGTAAAAATGTCGTGTGTTTTAACGAGTGGTAAAAAATAAAAAATAAATTTATTTTATTGGGTAATCGATTTTTGTAAAAAAAAAATAAAATAAAGAATTTTGTATCTTTTTAAAATAAGCTGCTCCATAACACGATCATAATGAAGTCTTTCATGACCTATATTTGCATGTATACGCACAACACATTATATTTCAATTTTATAAAATACAATCTAAATATTATTATTAAATAATAATTATTAATTTGGTATAAAATAATAGTTTTAAAACTTTTTTTTTTATAGGTTTCTGAGTAGTATACCTTATAGATATAATAGTCATTTAGAAATTACAATAATGTATTAAACATTTATACATTAAATTCTTATGTGTTTTAAACAAATGATTATATTTTTAAAATACGTTACATAATTTATCAGTAAAGCTAAATATTTAGTATTAAATTGAAAATATATGTTGTATGATTTTATTTATTTTTTTTTATAAAAAAAAAAAAATATACACAAATAAGTAACTAATTATTGCATTTACTGAATTGCTTTTAGAGCGGTAGAAACTAATCTTACAAAAACATAATTATCAATTTTTTATAAGAATAGTGTGTAGTATCTAAAATAAAATATACACCACACAGCTACAATGATTTGTGTTTATTATGTTTTTTAAATCGTTACGATTTAATCATACATAATGTCATTCGTGAACTGTGTGTTGTATTGTTGTTGCTATTATACTAAGACTTGTCATATTTTTGTCAATAGATGTAACATATTTTAGAACGACCTAAATTATATTTTTGCAGAGGTTTCATTGACTTTCCACTTGCTTATTCAGCGGTCATAAATCAAATATCGGCCAAGCAATCGCATTGCGGGTAATAGGGGTTAAAAAAAGTATCAGATTTCAGTCCATAAGAACTAAGTATACGTTTATAATATCATATTAAATATATGTATGGGCATTACCCATCAGTATAATATTATATACGAGAAGGTGAAAAAAAATATAAAATTATTTTGTACTTGCACACAAATGATATATCTTAAAAATTTTTTAGTTATACACATGCATATTTTAATATATATACGAGTATATTTATAATATGTAATGAAATTGTGAAAACTGAGTTTCTTTTTGTACATAAATTTAAGATAAAGGCAAACGTGATTTAGCGTATAACGCACCATACGATATAGTTGGATGCCAACTCGATACAGAATAACTACTATTGAACACAATAAATGTGAAAATATAATGACGTACCTAGTCGAACAGACAAATAGTATCAATACAGTTTAGGACAGTGCTATTAATCATGAAAGTTTCGTTTTGTTAATAAACTTAAAGTTTACATTTACTACTGAAAACACTTATTGGTATTCTGCAAACTCCAAATAACGCTGAAATAGCTGAAACATAATTATTATTTTTTTTTTCATAAGCACAATTTTATTATTTTGGTAAGCTTGAATTAATTACGATTTTCTAGAATTATTATCAATAAATAATAGCTGTATTTTAGTTTTCTTATTCTTTAATCAGATATAATTATTTAAGTATAATAACAAACATTATAATATTATATATATATAAATATATATATGTGTGAATGCTCTAAAGTCTAAAGTAGGTTAAAGTAATACGATTTATTATTAAATATGAATGGTTTAAAACTATTTCGTAATTGTTTTAATGAAAAGTTGCAATATAATATCATATTTTGTTGGAAAATAAAATTAATACATATTTTTGGTCAGTTGCCTTTTTATTATTTTCGTAAATAAAACCTAAGTTTAATTCATAAATATATACATAATGATAAAATAATAAACAATTAATTATTAAAGAAAGCTAATTAAAAAAAACAAATGTCTTCTTTAACCATAAACTCAACTCGTGACGTAATGACTAATGTTTGCTACCATTAGACTTTTAACAAAGGGCACCGTTTTCACTAATTATACGAAGTAATTTAGTTTTTTTTTTTTTAGTATTTGTGGATAAACCAAAATTATGTTGTCTTAAACGTTTTAAATTAGTTATTCAAAATTGACTTTTATCTAATCTCCTGACAGTTTACTTAATTTTTACAATATTATAACTTTTACTATTATTCTTTAATTTATTTTTTGAAATGATTATAATACATGTATTATTTAAGCTATTAATACATATTTTAAGTTGAATTCACCACACACACACATATATATATATATATTTAGCTTTAACGTGTAGAATTATTGTAAAATTTAGTACGTAGAAGAGAAAGGTTTATTTCACATGTCATGCGCTATTGACTATATATTTTTCATGTATTTACATTGCAAATAATGCAATACATGTTAAAATTCAAGCGCATAATCGTATTTTGGATAAATAAAATCAGTTGTATAGTGCAACAATCGGTTTTTATTGTATTTTTAATTAATTCAGAATGAATTTTTTTTTTTTTTTTTTACATAAATTGATTGTAAATATATTAAGTTAAACAATTCAAAAAGGTTTACTTTTACGCTTTACGCTTTAATTACTTCAGAAATATTATCACATAATAAAATAGATAGGTAAATCTAATTTAATAGTAATATTTATTTTTAAAGTTATATCAACATCAGTCAAACTTTAATTTTAAAACTAGCAAAATTATATAATTATTTAAGATCTATATAGGTGTTCAACGATAGGGAAAGTAATGCTTAAGGAAAGTAATGCTAACAGCAGTCCTTCCTTTGGTCCTCGATAATACGAAAAAAAAGGTGTTCAACGATAAAGATAACACAAAATGTTTAGAACGCGTGATTCAATTTAATTTGAATTTTTGAATACTTTAATTACTTAATAATAGACTTATTTTGGATTTTTTAATTTGTCACTAACGACAGTATAATAATAACAGCATTATATTATATTTTTGTTTAGTAAAGAACCAAAAAACAAAATGATTTACTGTTGTTTAAAATTTCAAAAGCAAAAATATTAGAAAAATAGATAAAATGTACTAATGTAGCTCAATAGATATACTTTTATAAATTGATAATAATATGTATTATAAATATTCATATTAAATTGTATGATATATAAACCTTATAAATCGTTAAGTTTTTTTTATTATAAACCAGTAAAGAAAAAAATATTATATAATGTATCGTATATTATATTTTAAATATTTTCACACTGCAGTCTGCGGAATCATGTAATTAATAATAATGCAACAAGCAACGAAAAAAAACTATGAAAGTTCTGTAATATTTTATAAACTAAAATAATGTTATTTTATTGTATTATTAATTAAATTCATAAAATAATTATAAATTTATTAATACAAAAAAAAAAAACAGTAACTAGTTAGGAGGTGTTTCATTCACACGTTAGCCCTCTCCTCGTATGCATCCCCGTATTATATTAAAAGTGTGGGCGAATTGTATCACTCTACAATCCACACCGGTCACACACTGTGTTAGCGTAAACGATGATGGGAAGTCGATATAGGTTCTCGCGATAGGAACTCATAAAAAGTTGTGTGGCATCACGCGACGATACTCGCACGCGTGTGTGCCAATGACGAATATACCGTGGCGTATTCAAAATGCATGGTGACATAGCCCCAAGAGAAGGTTGTAAATTTATAATATTGTCGTATATTTATATACATACAAGGTGATTATTTTATCATTGTACACTCATTATTTCAAAAACTATACTTTTTTCAATATTTTTTTTCAAAATTTTAAGTTTTATGGTTTTCTTAAACTATACAACATTTTTATTTTTTTCACTCTAATATTTAATAGTGAAAACACTATCAAATTTTGATTTTCAAATGGTAACCTATATTTAAAATATCATAAAATATTATTAAGGTTATTTTATTTATGAATTTTAACATTAAAATTATTATTTTTGATTTAACCGTTAGCAAGTTATAGTTGCTCAAAGTTAGGTGATTTGAGGTTTTCAGGTGTTAGTCCTAAATATTATTATGGCTGTAAGGCGTTGATTAGAACACAATTATTATTTGCAAAGACCAGTCTTCAACTAATAAATCGTTATCATTCGACCCAAGGTACATTATCTTTGTGGTTTGTACCTGCTACTACTTACAACACGAATAGAGAATACGGACTATGGGACTATTGTGGACAATGGTATCCATGATATCACAAATTATAACTAATCACATGAAACAGAAATTATCATTTTAAATTTTTGTTATCGTGGTTTCATGATTACAATATCATAACATGAAAATACGTCCTAAACCACTCGACAAATGGCATTAATTTAGTTTCAGATAAACTATCAACGAACTAAACCATAGGGTATTTCCGATAAAAAAAGATAATACAAATTTAATTTATTCATTTTTTAATTTCAGAATTTGTTCTGATTTTTTTGAACACATATTTTTATTATTACTCATACTTTGTATAATTACAAAACGAAAATGTTGATTAAACTGTATTAACAAATTCGGAGTAGATTTTTTATAATTCTGGACTTATAAATGATATTAACATTTTTAAGTGGCCACTAATAACATAAAATAAAATGAAGTAGGGATTCATTTGGGACTAGGGTCAGGTTTTAATACAAACAATTAATTGTAGAATATGAACACATGTATGCATTAACAGTAGACATATATTGTCTGTGAATATGTTAATGCATATAAAAACTTTGAAAATTATGTTAAGTATTTAAAGATGTATTTACTAATTATGAAAAAATGAAATGTCATCAATGCAAGAAATTATAAATTTAGATTTATATAATTGAGCTAAATTACAATTTATTATTTTACCTAATGATTATATTTTTATAACATTATATATAAATATAACATATTGAATTTGTATCCAACAGATATTGTAACTATCATTACAATGTTACATTTTACTTCAGAGAATGTCAGCGTACAATTTTTTTTTCCGTCTCTGACCCGCGCGCAACATAGCAAGTTTCATACTCACGATAATGACTATAAATATCTGAATTTCTCAAATTAGAGTGAAATGACCTCTTATAAGATTTAAAGTTAAGAACATTATCTAAGGAATCTCATAACCGTTTTATTATATTTTAATTCTAAAGGGAGTTATGAGTTTTTTAAAATTTATAAGCAATTTACAATTTTAAAATAATCATAACTCGCTAAAATCAGAATTATTTTAAATGTAAAAAAAATACATTATGTTAAAAATCGGGCCCTTATGACTTGAAATAAGGTGTTTAAGAGAATACCATACCCGCATATGTTATCCATGTCTTAATTAAGTACATCAACACAAATTTGCGTTCAGCAGAAAACATTTTGTGATGTTAGCTTTAATATTAGAGTAAATTTACCGATCATAAAATTTAAAGGTAAGAATACGATATAGAAAATGACGTATGATTTAATTAACATTATCATTTTAAAGTGAGTTATATAGCCATGTAAAATATTACAACTTAAAAATGTTTATATTTTATATGAGACAATACATGCGAATATCTCTTAACAAATAATGATTATATGTATAATTAACTCATCATGGATTGTCTAATCATTGAATTTATAAATATGTCTTGTTCCAAAATTAACTAAAATCTACATGAATCCTAACTAATTCAAAAAAACTCAGTGAAATATGCTTCTAAATATTATTATAGTTTTTATCGATTAAATGTAGCAATGTTAATGTCCACGGCATAAAATATAAATAATACATGATGGCTAATTTAGCTATGCCAATACATCATATAATCTACCTATTTCAAAACTTGATTATGTAGATTAGATACTAAGTTATGTCCATGAATATCTAATATACAAAAACAAATAATTTAATTTGTATAATACAAAATGTGATGAAAGTAGGCATAAATAAAATAATTATTTATTAATATTATACATAGATGGTAGTAATACTGGTGAAATATAGATTCAATATTTTTTACATACCTATTGTAATTAACTACTTACTCAATCTCTTTCTACTCATCTTTTACGTCATTTTGAAGGACAATAATATCTTTCATTACTCTATAGTTTATAGTTTTTAAACCAATGATGATAGTATTTCAAAAGGAAAAAGCCGTATATACGAGCTTTAAAATGATCATATTTTCAACGAAAAGATGGTACAAAAAATTAGTTCAAACCTCAACACTGGTTGAAACAAATAATCCACATTTATTTTGTTACTTAGAATATATTAGGTAAATAGATGATATTAAAGTATAATTTATTCTATAAATAGAATACCGCTGTCAAAATTGATAGAGTTGTGATTATACGAGTTTGTAGGGTTTAGATATTAGACGTTTATATTATTTCATAATCCTCCTCACCATAACGATGCCAGTCCATTATAATATCTTAGTCCATGGGCTTACTCCTGGTTCTTATCTAAATTAGATATTACAATAATATGTTACTACTGGTTTGACGTAGTAACCATAGGTACAAAGTTCTTCACTGCATTGATACTTTGATAGTCAATAATGAGTTTATTACGTATGAAAATATGTATCTTTTACTATTATTTATAACCCATATGGCTACTGGTCTTCAGAAACAAGAAGTATTATAAAAAATGAAAATCACATAATTTTGAAAAGCTATATATGATAAATGATAATATATCGCTTACGAATTAACGAAAAATAATAATTTTAACGTTAAAATTCATACAAAAAATATCCCTACTATTTTATCATACACAAAAAAAAAAATTAAAAAAAGTCAACACTATTTGAAATAATGAGTGTACAATGATAAAATAATCACCCTGTATATATTATATTATATGCCGCGTGTGTATAATAGGAGTTGTCGCGATAGCGTGCGTTACGCGTTTAAAATGAATTTTTAAAATATTAATAAAAAAAAAGATAATAATTATTATAATCATAATAAATTCTTCGTGTATAAATTATAATGTAATATATATATTGCCAGCGCATAAATATATATCACATATTATATGTAATCGGTCGCACTGTGAATTGAAAATACACATATACACGCACGCACATACATTCACACAATACAATTATAGGCTCGTAGGGCCGTTCGTCCGGGTCAATACGGTACCATTAACTATTTATACGATACAATGTTTTATAGTATGATCGGGGGCGCATTAGGATTTCGTGACGTGTCGGTTAATGAACTCGCCGGTTCCCTTCCCGCTCGACGGTGTCTATACATCGTAGGTATTTTTTTTCGAGTTTATTTCTATATATTCTGCAGAATAATATTGCCAATTATACGAAATACCACACCTATAATATAAATTTACTTACGTGAAAATACATCAGCCCACCCTTTGCGTTGTAGGTACTATGCCGTAGGTTAATACGGTTATATAGGGTACATACAATGTAATTAGAAAACGAGGGTCATCTGTTTTTCTCTGTATCCTTGTTTTGTTCTTGCAACTTTTGAATGATATTTGAAAGAAAAACAAAAAAATGTGAACCAATCAAAGTAATAAAACAAAAACTCAAGAGATTTTTTTTTTTTTTTTTGATTTTTTTCGACCATGCGATAACGCTGGAGTCAACCTGCGACGACGACGACAATGACTATATCCCCACGGTAACAACAACATAGTACTACGATATATTATGACGTATAATATACATTGTACATACATAAATTAATATAATAAAATAAATCGATGAAATTCTCGAGTCATAATCTTAATTTCTATTATATTTTATTATAAGTACGTTGTTTTACTACTATAATTGTTTATCTTATCGACGGTCCTAACTATTTTTGTAGGGGATGACTGCCCGCCATATGCGTATTTTTCTCATTATGATATACCGTTATTATGTTATGATATTATGTGTGCATCGCTTCAAGAATCATACTATGAAAAAATAAAATGTAACTTGAAATTAAGTCCGTCGAATTTTCCATAAGATTTTTCCATTTTAGCAGTTATCATCAGTAGATAACCGCAGTGGGAAACAGAGCCTGTTTTTAATGTTAGATGTTGCTTAGAGTTATACCAGAAAAGTTAAAAAAATAAAATGGTGTAAATTATACTTAAAAGTGAACTTAATATATTCGATATAAAACATAAAATAAAATATAAATAAATAAATACATAAGTAATAAAAAAAATTCAATTCTCGTTAGTTTAATAAAGAAAGATCAAAATACAACATCTCAAGCAGCTTCGCTGAATGCCTCAATAACAAGACTCTAAAAATCTTTAGCATACTAAAATTTACTTATATTTATTTCATTGTTATCTATAGAAAAAACAATAATAAATCACAGTAGCGTAACACATTGGGGATGATAATTTGTTAAAGCATTGTTATGTTCAGGACGAACACAGTGTCTAACACGGTCTATGTTTTTAAGTATTGGACGGTCAATATTTTTGCATCTAAAAGACGAGCACCGTGTTTTACAAGAAATCGTTTAAGTACATCGATATTTTATTTATATTTATATAAATATATATTTTATATTTTTTACAATGTAGGCAATATAGTACCACAAAACTTTGGAGCTCAATGGATATTTTGAATGTTTTTGAAAAAATTAAATATTCGTCTCATTGCATAAGTTTTGTGTTGAAATAATTTATTCACATATTATAAACATTTTTTTATTAACAAACAGTTGAAAGTTAAGACTACACGAAAAACAAATATATTTTTATTATAAACAATAGAGGAGGTGATAGAGTGGGGGTTGTCCACTGAATGCTTCATTTGTTAACCTATTTCAATTTGGCCAAACTTCTAGGATATTTCATAAAATTGTTTATTATATTTAAACTATTTTTATTGTATATTTTTTCCTTTTTTGTTTCCATAATTTGTTAAAAAAAAACTAAATAATAATACATTAAAATTTTTTTTATTTTTATTTTATTTTTTACTTATCACTTTTAAATGTACTTATAAATACCAAACTATACACTATAGTAATTATACATTATATGCACTAAAAATAATAACCTAATAAAACAATTGAAATCAATTTGTCAGTATAGCCATGAATCTTTAGTTGAGGTTGAGGTATGCTCAAGCCGAGTAAAATCCAAACCTTGATAAACCATATACCCTAAAGTTTTTGGTAATATTGCATTCAAAATCAGTACTTAACTTTACAGTTTTTCTTGTACACAAAAACACCGACTGACCTCAACCACAGCGCTGATACCAATTCAACTTTGATTTTAGCATGAATCGAAAAACCTACAACTGAACCTAATATCGTATCCGTAGATGACTGATAATTAGTCACTCAAAATTATGTTTCAATACTCTTTATACACACAAATAACCTAGTACAAAACATTCAAATTGAGTTTTTTCAAAGGTTAAATTAATTAATTATATGTAATATTATATATTGACATAAATGTGTAATCAAAATAACAATATAAGATAAATAGACTAACTTACTTGCGTATTTGATACATGTACAGACTAGAGATATGTATGGAAATGTAAATTATTATGTCGTTTCATTCAACCCGTTTATTTAACCACACGCTGCGCATATTATACTATTTATTAATCTTTATTATGACGTACATTACGGTCATGACTAAACTGCGTTTCATTTTCGTACAATTATAATATACCGTATCACAGAAGTCTTAAAATCAACATGTACAATGTACATTGTATATTAATATATTCATTCATATGATCTATACTTACTGACTACTTAGCGATATTTTAATTTATTAATATCATAATTGATTATGTGGGCATTTTTCTCAAGTTTTCAACCTACTCAATTATATATTCTGCATACCTCATAATTTTTTCAGGTTGATTTATTTAAATTTTTTTTTTGTGCAAACTTAACCATATTACATATACATCGGGATAATTATATATATATTAAATATAAATATACTTATGTATAATATAATTTTCTCGATATATTAATAAGACTATGGCGTTGTGGGTTAACATTGTTGGATAAACATTTTTAGGAACCATAAGTACCATAATTTATTTTTTAACGCATTTCAATTATAAAATTAAGATCAGACAGTGTCATTGATAACTTATTTAGGCATATGTTTAACACTTTTATTTTTTATCTATAGTTGAATCTGTTTATAATATTATAATATATCAGGGGTGGCCAACGTGAATGGTTTCGTGGGCCACATGTATAAATACAATAATAACAAGAGTAAAATGTTTATAGATTTATTGAATATTATTTGATAATTTTATATGAATGTATACCTAAAAAATTAAATTAAAAATAATAATGATATATTAAGTAAATTTTAATTTTATAAATAAGATGCGAGTCGTACCTACCTGATAATGCCAAGAGCTATGTGTGACTCATGAGCCGAAAGCGGGCCACTCCTGATATATATAATATGTACATGCCACATAGACCAACATCTTATGCCATATGTATAATATTATAATATAATAGTATCAATAATATCATTATAAATAGAAAAATGGCAAATAGACGTATTATATTATTCGGTGATTGAACTAATTTTGATTATTAGTAATAGGGTCAGGTATATTATTTATAATAATATTATTAAAAATATATTTTGTTAAAAAAGTATTGATATAAGTATAATTGTTTTTACTCACATAAGTATGCAGAATGTAAGAGAAATTAACTTAAAAGAAAACATTATTTGCTGATGTTAGTTGAGTTTTTTTCTGTTAAATTAGAAACATGAAATTGAACAATATGTCATCGAAAATGACAATACACGTGTCATTTTAACGAACGTTCGTAAATCAATATAACATTATTATTTAATTTACACAAAATCAAAGCTTCTCACTATATATATTATACATAATATATTAACGATAATTATAGTATATCTAATATAATATTAAACCACCTATACATAGTTATTATAAAAATAACTTTTTATAGTTTAGGATCCTTTTTAATATTTTAGATATAAATCAATAGAATATCAACTTTTAGTTTTATATTAATGTGATATATATGTTTGTATTTCTTTGTTTAACCAACATATCTTCAAAACTATTATATAGCCCTACACGATTTATTAAAATTATGGTCTTTATAGACAATTTGTAAATGTTTTGTTTTTAAAAATATTAGGTTAGTTTATCCGGATATATTTCAATATATTTTATGTGAGCATTTTATTTTACTTAGATTAATAACAAATAATTATTAAAAACAAAAATATTTTAACTTAGTATTACAGATTTCCTTTATTTTATAGTGGTATATAAAATCAATAACTAGATTCACTTTTTTTAAGTGTTCAAATCAACACCAAAATATTAAAAAATGTATAAAATATATAAAACTTGATGTCGATTACAAAATGTTTTTAGGCTTAAAAGATTATTATTATGTCATTTCCTTCTTATCTGGGTTATTGTCCACGATAAATTTACCTGACCTTTGCTTGGGGTATTTAATCATTTCCGGTAGCTGTTACAGAGGGAGTGGAAGAAGGGTAAAAGTTGTCCGTGATTCATCGTTATAGTTAGAATGCGCATTAAATACATCGTAGTTACATTTGACAGACTTCCGAATCTTCGCGCTAAAGTTTCAAAAGGTTACTGCAGGGGAAATCCGGCTGGGCTCATCTATTTCAATAGAATTCATAGTTGCAAGATTCAGGTTTAAATAATTTACAAGCTAGATTAATAAAATAAAATATAGATGTGATTTTCAATGATACAACATGAACTAAAATAATATTATTATCATTAAAATAGCTGTGTTCAGGTACCTATACAACATATCATATTATACAATTATTGTATAATATTCTAAGGAAAAAATGTTTAATATTATTATTGGCTAATTTAAATTAATTTATTTTAAGCTTTTGTAACCTATAGATACATATATTATAACTACTGATATAATTTCGCATTTATATTTATTTTTGAACTTATTATTATATCAATATTTTAAAAAAAATCAATTAATTTTTTTTGAAACTGCAATATTATCACTATATAGTGTCTATACTATATATTTATATAATAATGATATTAATTTTTTTTGTTTTTGTAGATATTTCAGTCATACTGGCTTAAAGTTAGTTTTATTTACAAAACAATTTTTTATCCTATAGTGAGTTTTTATTTAAGTTTATGAGGTGTATCCTGTTTTTTTTCCATATTTCAATACATCAATTAATAACAATATTATTTTTTATAAATTGGTGAACATTTCAAATTTGTACTATTATATGTTTTTGACTTATATATAAAAAAAAATAAAAATATAATTTTATAAAAAATTGTTTTTAGTAAAAATACCTATTTTCCATAATTTTTAGGTTCTGAACAGAGTGATGAATGTATTGATTTTATCATAATGTGTTTTTTAAGTTTTATAAGTTGTCGATAAAATGCTTTTAAAATAGGTATTTTTAAAATTATATTACGTCTTATATTTTTTGTTAAATCGACAACGCTGCAGGAATCACTAACACATGACTTCCAAAGCCTATTAAGTCTAAAATAAACTAATATAAATATCTAGTGAAAACGTTAGTAGCATCCATTAAAGTTATTTATTTTTTTTTAATTAGAATCAAAAACAAAATTTGTTTTGTCCTGAACTAGTGTTTAGTAAGTATTTTTGTATTTTCTTAAGTTTTTATTTTTATTTTTCTATATAATACCAATTTACTATCAAATTAGTGGTATTTTTTAAATTGAAGTGTATTTACATACATGAATCAAAAACCGATTTTAGAACACTAAAACCTTTAAAAGGAATAATTTATTAGTGGTTACAAGATTATTGAAAACACTTATCGTTCATCAAATAAATTAACTTTAATATTTTACTTTATAATGAAAACATACACATTTACATTTATGGTGTTGACGTTGTTTCTCTCTGTTATTTAAATAATATAAGACTTTCTATTAGAATTATAATTGAAGCTAGTATTTATATAAATTGATGTATTTTAGGCAGTTTGTATTAATACATTAATAATTTTCATTTTAGTTTTCGGATCTTTAACTTGGCACCCATTTCCCAATCCCGTGACGCCCTTAGGAGCTACGACGCACAGTTTGAATACCTCTTCATTATTTAGTTATATCCACAAATCGCTTCCTATTGATACAAATTATGATATATTTTATTTAGCGTATTAGAGAGTTTTTAAATTATAAACATAAACATGCGTGGTATATACTTTAAAGGGAAGTAGTGTAAAAAGGTTATATGCTACGTTATATTATGTTGCTTAATTTTAATTTCATAAAACCAGTAGTATATTTTTCACATAAATTAAATATTTAAAAATGTTTAAAGAATTATTTAAAAGTGATTAATTTTAAATAGAAATAACTACCCATTATTCATTCTGTTTTCAAATTATAAGATACTTCCCATTCATTTAATGATATAGTTTATGAATCATTATGAAATCTGTTAAATTGTATTATACTTAAATTAACAATTTTATTATATTTTATTATTTGATATAAATGCATATAAATCCTAGTTTGAATTAATAAAAAACTTACTGCTTAAGTATGGTGTGTTTAATAGGGTTTATACGATAAGTATTAAATTAATAACAATATGATCTTCTCGAGACGATGATAAGAGAATCGATAGTATAGCCACTCGGCTCATTATGGATTTTGTAAAGTATGTAAAGGATGATGATTATAAAAAAAATCAAAGTTCCCTACTCTCGCATAATATAATATAATATGATGCATATATTATATAGGCATTTATAACCTGTCAGACAGCGGAAAAACGTTAGTGTAATAGGATATGCATTATATAGGCTGATCAAAAAAGTGTACTACAATATAACCTGTGACAATTTTACAAGAATCGAATTGTGTAGATATTTAAGAAGCCATTATTGTAATACGATTTACGAGTGCATGCATATTATTAATTGTACAAAGTGAGGAGAAGGTAAGATTGGTGGCGAATGATTTGATGGAATAAACTTAGGTTCCATCCTGGAATTTGACCATTCCAATATTATTTTGAGAAGGCTGGATTAAGTCGTATGTTGGAAAAAAACGAAATGTAAAAATTACATTTTGAATTACACTACATACGGCGTATGTAAATAATTTATACTATATATATTATAATATCGAAGGAGTGATAGATAATATAGTGCGTATGACGTATTCAACAAAGAAATTATTTTTCAATATCTACATTAAAAATTAATTGTATAATATATTTCAATTTAATTTATAATATAAATGTATTATTATAATATAGTTGGAGTATAGAATCACAGATATATTCATCTTTACATACGAGACGCAAGCCGATATATCATAAAATGTACTCTTTGTATTTAATACTCATTCATTAAAGACACGCGCATGAGTATTGTCCGAGTGTTCTACGATTGCACACGCACACACACCACGTAATAAAGGCTTGTCCTTGCTGATGAACGGGGGAGGATTTACTAGGTTGGCAGGCCCAGCGGAATCCGTTGCAATTTTTTTGTACGTATTGACATATAAAATCATAATATAATTATTATTATAAGGCAACTTGAACTTTATCGACAAGCGAAAAGCGAAAAGCGGATAAACGACGAGGATAACGACAAAGTCGGCACAGCGTCGTAGTTGTTCTAATTATTATTATAATTTACTAGCCACGTTCCAACGACACGTTGATAATAGACGAAGTTCATTCCTAATCGAAGAATACGTACGGTACAAAACAAGTTAGAATTATTATATTGTCGCGTTTACGCTTTGTGCTTGTGTTATTCGGTAGTACATCACCATAATGTCAAATAGAGAAACAAAAAAAAAATCTATCGATGATAATATATTGTAGGATTATAAAGTATAAATGGTACACAGTATTACAATAATAATAATAATAAATTATTGCCGCTATAATATTATAATAATAATTATGACTGTGATTTAATGTCTCACATTGTAATTAAAAAACACTCAAAAATTTGTAAAAAAGGCAATCGAATTTATTATTCTCTTGTTTTAAACATAAAGAGAAAAAGGAAACATTTATAATATATTTTAAGCTCAAAACAAATCAAGAATTATTTTAAATTGCATAGGGGAATCTTATATTAAATGTGCATATTTTTTAGACTTGCAAACAAAAAATTGTCATTGAAAATACAAAAAAAAAAGTTGAAAATGTCAAATGTCTAAAAATATTTTGAAAATAATATTATGCCTATAAATAATGTAAATATAGATATTCAGTGAAAATTTCAAGTTATTCATGAACGTTTTTAATTTTTGAATTACAACAGAATAACATAATCAAATTTTTTTCTAAATAGTATATCATTTAAATATTCTCGTATTTTCATAACCTTTATTTTTATTTTCCTGATTATTTTGCTACCAGCTATAAAGTTTCAGATTGGATCTTTTTAATGCTCCTAAATATGGTAAAACCAATATATATATATTTATATATATTCATTAATTATATCACATTATTTCCATTAACATAACTGCGTTTTAACGTGGAAGAAGAAAAAAAAGCTCCGCAAAAAAACAAATTAATGAAACCTATGATAATCCCAGTATTCTATAATATAGTTATAAATTAGGTATACAAGCTGATATTATAACTATGTTAATATTTAATTAGGTATATTGCGAGCACAAAAGGCTAAACACCTAACAACGCTGCGCAGTTCTCTGCGCGTGTAAGACCACAAGCAAATTTGATGCATACGAGTACGAATCAGCAAATAAGGAGGCTTAATATTTTGTATGAAATATGTACATGTGTAGTGCACGTATATATTTTTAGGCGGTACTTATATTATACACCCAAGCCCAGATTACAATATTTTTAGGCCTCTATATGAAATAAAAACAAATTTTCTATAACTTTAAAAAATAAAATAGTTTTAAATAATTAAAAAAATTGTCAATCTTCCGCTAAAACAAATTTTTATAGAACAACTTATAATATGAATTCTTTATTAGTTCATTACACTTATCTTAAGATGGAAATCAAGAAGTATCAATAGTTTTATTTTCAATATTTAAATTTTTTTCCAAATAATTACTTTTATTCATATTAAGGATTTAAAACGTATTAAATATTATTTTTTTTGATATACAATATTTAATAAGTAATAATTAGAATATTTTAAAAATGTATGGTGTAAAATCAGAGGCCCTCAAAATAAAAAACCTAGTCTTGTGTCTTGGGAGCTATGGCCTCCTCCTGAACTCCTCCTCCCCCACCCATTAATCCGGACTTTCATACATCGTATATCATACGTTTATTATACAACATATATAGTATATACATATAATATTATATCGGGAAAGGACGAAGGGAATATTGTTACACTTGGCGCTGAACGTACCTATAATACATGTATATCGCCCGCGCGCGCGCGACCGCTCTCGTGTATGTGTGTGTGCTTTTACGCCCGCGAAACGGCAACGTGGCAACTTATCGACGCGGCGTTGTTAGCGGCCGGGGCCGTCGGCCTGGCGTCGGTGGCGGAGGGTGGTTCGCCAAAGGGATGGCGCGCGCGGTACCGCCGCCGTGGTAGCGTGGTGGATGATAGTGGGAGGGTGGCGCCCTGGAGGAGCCGCCGCCGCCGCGCGTGCGACTCTCTACCGCGCGAAACGGGGACTTACCGCCGCGGTAGTAGCGCGCACACAGCAGTCCGGACCTAGTGCGTTTTGACGGTGATACGCGCGCGGCTACAACAGCATAATATACTATATATATATATATATATATATTATTATTATTATTATATATATATAATAATAATAAATTTACACACATACAAAAATCACACATCACACATCATATACACAAACACATACATACACACACACACACACACACACGTATACACACACACACACACACACTCACACACACACACACACACACACACACACACACATATATTGTATCGAAGGTACGCACGTACGTAAAAAAAAAATTAAATTAAATCGACAAAATGTTTAAATTGAATTAAATCAAAACCCGTTTGGAATAAGAGTGCGTTCTCATCGCGAGTGTAGTCGTGTCGGTTGTTTACTACCATTATGCATTTGTGAGTGCGCCCGTGCGTGTGTTGTGTGTGCATGTGTGTGCGGTGCACTCGGTTCGAACTCGGCCGCGTGTGAATGCGAGTGCGTGTAGTGTACATCGCTGCCGTCGCTTCGAAAGTGTACTTTCCGTTATCGCGGTGGTAATAATCATAATAATAAGACCGTAAAGACGACGACGTCGATCACCCCCAGACGCCGTCGCGGAAACCGGTGCGGTGCGGTGTGGTCCGGGCGTGTGGCCTGAGCTCCGCAGCCGCCGCCGCCACACACCACCGTCGTCGTATAATCATCATCGGGCGCCGTAGCGATAAGTTCGGCGCGCGGTGACGGTGAAGACGTCGACGACGACGACCGTAACGACGTCGTCGACGACCACGACGACGGCTACGACGATAACGACGACGATACCGCTGCGTTCATTGTCGCCGGCGCTGTAGCAGCCGTGGCAACGGTCAATGGACGATAGCCGGCGCACCGGCCCGACAATAAGATGACCGCCGGACTCGATGACCTCGAACTCCTAGCAAAGGTCAGTTGTCTGGTCTCGCACTTAACAACCACCCAACCCAACAGCTTTCCGACTCGACCGAACCATTTTTTTTAACCATATATTTTAATATTAAGCCGGTTTCCCACGACCGGTGTACTTGCCAAGTACACCATTAATCAAATGGGAAATTAATTTACGCGTGTTTTGAAGACTGGCATTTATTATACTTGTGTCACGTGTCACATCTACCAAAAACGACCGGGGAAGGGCACCTACAGTGACTAATAATAAGTAAATTATCAGGTTTACTGTTCCAACACAAACCTAAAAAGTAACCGTCAGTACCAAATATTGGCCAAGTACACCATTCGTGGGAATTTGAATTAATACTTGGTTGCTGTGCAGTCTTACTCTAACGTATTAAAGCGTCAACAACGTATGCACGACTAGTATACCAGTAATATAGTCGCTTTAAATATGCGATCGAATTTTGGTCAGGCGAAATCTTATAATTATTAATAAAATAACAACAGTTGTTTATTATAAATTCAATTTTATGATGGACACACAATAATCGTAGTAAATGGTATAAAAATAATATAAAGTTAGCTTATAATATTATAACTATGAGATCGCAGTAACGTGAAATGCGTGATATAGAATAAGCGTGTCATGATACGTACACGCGCGTATTTCACCGCGTGCCGAAAAACCGTTTCACTATCACTCCGTTATCATCTTTTCCTGCAACCAACGCCAAACACATCCCTATCACCCCGCTATTAACAACGCACAGCCCCACCCCGAGGAAAAGCGACTGTTATCACGGTGTCTTTTACCGCCTCCGCCGCCACCACACCAAAATCCTATCCCGCGGTGGCGTGCAATAAGAATAACGATCTTGGCGCAGGAGTGGAATAGTGGTGGCGGTGTCTGTGTTGGGCGGACGCTATAGAGACGAGTGGAAGAGTAGGAGGACGTGTCGTTTTGCGGAAAATTCCGGCTCTGCTCAACTGTATCCTACAGTGTCTCTCAAAACGATTATCGCATGTTTAATTAATAATATATTTTACTTTGTCGACCACTCGCGCGACCATCATTCAAATATCCTTGCTCTTAATACACACACACACACACACACACACACACATTCATGATTATTTGAACCATATGACTTAGTCATATTATAATATACGACTCACACATAAAATAATTTATTATTATTGGGAATGTTACGAGCATACGAGCGTCCATAACTAGCCACCTCAAAACCTGTTTACGCATCATGATTGTTGGTAATTTTTCGCTTTAAAAAAAATGTATTCATGTACATATATACATTTTACAATACAGTGAAAATTGATTCAAATAAAGTCGGTCATGACAAAATTTAACTTGTAACAACTTAATTGTACAGATGTTCCGATAAAACCACTATATTTATCATATTAATTTTCTTTTATTATAAAATTGCTTAAAAATAAATATTGCTTTGTGCAAATTATATTTAAAGTCCCATTATCAATACATTGTCCGTTACAACAGTGACAAAATTTATACCGTCTATTTTTTTTTTATTATTCTAACTAATCTTACTATGTTGCTATTATATTGTATTCTTTCAATTTATACGTTTTGTGGTGGTATATGTTATGCAACTACAAAGTTTATTTTATTCATTCAATTATAACATATTAATTTAATTTTGTTTAATTTGCATATTTTTGCCTTTTTGTTTAAAAATAAAATGTGTAATATTTACCAAATTGAGCAATAAAAATATTAATTATTACATGTATTAATAAAATTGCTTATAAGATTATATAATAGTAAGTACACGTTTGTTATAACAGATTTTAACTGTATAATATAATACACTAAATTCAATCACTGCCCTGTGTGTTCTCACATTCTCATCTTGTACACGCCATTTACGCGTCTAATAAAGCGTGTACACCACCGCTGCGCTCGATATAACGCATAATAGAACGCATCGTGTCGTCTTCCGGAGAGGATACCGCAACGATACGCTTTCATAAATGGCATAAATCCCGGGATGACTGCACAGAGTTGACCTCAAAAAACAACGCGGGTTTGATTATCAATATTATTAATTGTATATACATGGCTACAGTGACGTAAACTGGGTGGTGCAAATGCAGCACTTGCACCACCAGAAAATCATTGAAATATATAATAGTATATAAACAGGTATAAAATTGTAATTTTCGTGCATGTATTAGGCGTTATCAATGAAATTATTATTCTATCTATATTCTAAAATAGTAAAATAAAAAATATGGCAATAATTCAGTACCTGACAAATTAGAATCAAAAATAAAATACATAAAACAAAATTACATTCAAAAAGGTTTTCCATTAATTACAGAGACATTAAAAATTTTCTGAATATACCTTCTAATACAGAAGGTTGCGAAAGATCTTTTTCTTGTCTAAAGAGGTTAAAAACTTACCTTAGAACAACTATGGGACAAGAGAGGCTTAGTAGTTTAGCTACTTTGCAGCTCAAAAAAAAGAATAATATTAATTTGTACCAAGTAATTAATGAATTCGATACGGGATCTATGAAAAGAGGACGTCTTTTCAACTTAAAATAGATAATAAACATTTTTGACTGTTTTTTTTATTAATATGAAGGTTTTACTGCTAAAATAAGTCAAAATGTATTTACTATTTTTAAAGAAATATATTATAGTTTATAGAAAATGATTTTACTTAGGAAGTTTGGATTATTGGTGTGTAGAAATAATTATAAGTTGAGAATATGCCACTGTACCACCAGAAATTGGACCCAATTTACGCCATTGCATGGCGATGGCATAATATTATCGAGCGGTTGTGGTAAAGCATGGTAATGTAAGGTAGGCTGATGTCGATATATTTACCAGAACTCCCGCCCACTAGAATTTGCTACCAATTAACTAGTTTGGCAGCTTAAACCTATTTCATTTTTTTATACAATTATATATTTATATTATAATTGTACATAATACTGTCAATACCTATTATAATATAAGCGACTTATTGACTATAGTTAAAGTTAAAAGTTTTCCACACTATTTAGTACTCCTTAATCTTCACATTAGTACTTAATTTTATAAATAATATAACTTTTATGCGTGAATAACACTATACTCGTAGCTATATCTCGTTTGAGTACACAAATGTGCGTTTCTATGTTAATATGTCTAATGTATAATAATAATGTTGTAACTATAATATGCATAATATAATAGTGATGTATATTCTTGAATCATATAATATTATACTCTATAATATATTGTGATAATTGTTATAAACACTCTTATGAATACATATAACCTAACAATAATAATAGAAACAATGCTTATTCAAACGATCTAGAATAATATTTAAAATAATGCAAAATGTATTTCAAAAGAATTTTACGAGTTATTACTTAAAAATTCATAAAGCATACGTTGCGAAATAAAACGTTTATTTTAAAATAATATTATTATTACCATTAACGTCTTAAACAATCAAATCAGAACAATAGGTTTTTTTTTATCTCGAGAAAAATAAACATGCAGGCATGTAGTTAACGCTCAGCAAACGTCGTCCTTATAAATTATATAGTCATCCCTTACCCTAAACTTGTATAGATATTATAAAGTCAATAAGACAATTCATATTTTTATTTTCCCATTATATAAGTTTCTAATATGTACATAATACTTAAATAGGTATAGGTAAATCGTTCATAGTATTATTATATAATAATGTTTAAGATAAACAACTGATAACACCTTCGTGCTTTTTCAAATCTATGTAGCGGTGTTTACGATTAGTAATTTTATTATTATCGATAATAAAAAAAAATAAGAAGATTTAAGTCGTAATAATCTAAAATCCATAAGCTCTTAAACTCCTACACAAGTTCAAAGTTATTACGTTTGTTGTACTAAGGTTTTTCATCAACATAATATTACGCAGCTTCGTTTTGGATAATATATGAATATAGAAAATGTTTGCACTGCAGTAAGTAGCTTAACTATTCTAAGCAATATAAAAATAACACGACGTGTACTATAATGAGAGACACCATATTTTGTAGTTTTCTAAAGAATCTATAATTTTGGAAGAAAAACTTTTAGCTTACTCAGTATAATATACAAATAATTGTATCATCATCATCATTAGGTAATATAATCTTTAACAGCTTAAACACGTGTGCGTTACTAGAATGTATTCATTTTCTATAATTTATACTTATTTAACGAACGATAGTCGTATTATATTATTATATTTTAACAGTTCACGATAATCATTAAAAATAGGTATACTCGCTAAATGACATACGAATAATTATTATTGATCACTAATTTTTAAGCACGTGTACGTGAATTTTTTTTTATCGAGAAATCAAGTTAAGGAATTTCCATGTTGTTTTTAACAAGTGTCGTATAAAATCGTTTAATGCATGTATATATTATTATGGTGTAGGTACATATAATATACTATAGTTGTTGACGCCGATGCGTTTTACGGTAAAATTGACAGCGGTGGCTTATTTTATTAGGTCGAGCGCAGCGACCTCTTCGACAAACGGCCTTGACCGTTTTGACGTTGTCAAACCAGCTTTGTTGGCGGAGGGGTAGAACTTTCCGTAAAGGGGTGAACTAAACGCACGAGTCCAATGATAATTGTATCTAAGTATAATTGGTCCAACAAAAAGATATATTACATCATCCATTGCTGAATAAATAAAGAAGAAATGAAAGGTTTACACCACTATAGGTGGTATAGTAAAAAAAAAAAAAAATAAAAATAATAATAATAAATACTGTTAGGTTAGGTTAGTTATAACAATGACAATAATATTGCTCGTTTAATTTTATACCTATAAGTAATAAGTATATAAATTATAATAATTAACTTAATGTATAACTTCATATTGCATCAAATATAGAGAAAACAAAAGCTAAAATATAGATTGATATAAGCTCATACGTAATCGTCTTTATCACATCACAGTACTAATATACTCTAGTCATAATATATTACACAGGGTAATTTTTAGATTTTTAAGTATACAATATAATATATAGACTAATATTTTAAAATTTGTTTTGATGTTCATGAGTTAGCAATTGCACGACTAATTTTATAAAATACTGCTTAGATATATAAATATCTACAATATGTACAACGATAGTATATTCTAAACAACGGTTATACACTAGGAAAATGTGAATAATTTACATACGTGACTGAAGTGTGCCTTTGATACCGCCATGCTTAGATCGTAGTCCGTTCTGTTTCGTAGTACCAATAGAACCATGAAACCTAAGTGATGAGGCTTACAAAAATAATGTATATAAGACACGTTTCACTGGAATGTCATCGCACAATATACTTATACAATTTTATGAAAACGATTTGTACGATTGTTGTCGGACGCGGTATTGCGGCAAACGCAAATACAACGATTGGTAACCACCGTTTTTCTTTCAAGCAGGCTTGCCAAAATAAAATATCAAAGTCATCCAGGTACTTATAATGAGTAACGTAAACCATGACCGCGGTTCATGGCTTAAAGTCACCACATGTATACACAGTCTATACACACACACATACTGAAGATGACGTGAAAATAATTTAAACGAGAATGATATGGAATGGAATAACGGATGCAGAGAAAAAGGCTCGCAATGAATATGTTTTCCTGGAATTGACTGACTACAATATTAATAGTACAATAGTCAACGGATGATATCACGGTAACCCGTGGTTCAAAAGTTCATAACCGTACACTGGCTGTCTATTTTATACCATGTTCAAGATGGTGACTTTCAACCATGGACCATGGTCATGGTTTACGTTACTCGTTAATTGCGGGTGACTTTAATATTTTATTTCGACCAGCCTAAAGAAAAACAGTAGTTTCCGAGTAGTTAGTCTTTGCGTTTGTCGCGTTCGGCAACAGCCGTACAAATCGTTTACATATCACTGTTCTCTGAAATTACTGGTATGAAGTTCAAAAATTCTAGTGAAACAAGTAGTAAATTAATTGTACATATGGTTTTGAACCTCATAATTTCTATCCCGACAAAACGTGTCGTCCATTTTCCAAAAATTAGAAGATTAAGTTAAGGTAAGACACACATAATATTATTTCACGACCACCTAGATACTCATAAGAATTCTCCGATTAAAAATTGAACCCCTTCTACTACACACCTGGTAATCTCAAGACGATTAAAATGCAAATGATATTGTGATTTATTATAACATTTAATCTAATATATAAAAAATAAAATATGATTAAGATTGTTTATTTCACGTAAAAAAATTAAAATAATATTATTCACACAAATATCATTCTAAGACCATTGTTGGCATTATTTAGAATTTAAAATTTGTATTATTATCTTTTTTTACGTTTTTTATGTAGTATACGTATAAACACTATAAACTATAAATTCTTTAATTTCAAATTCCAATTTTATAATATAATCAAATAATGGATGTCAATTTTTAGAATATTAAATATAAAGCATTATTTGAATTATTGTTATTAAGTTTATTATATTTACGTATGATTTGTAAAATTTAAGTTAAGTATGTGTGAAATAGTAAATTACACACCGTTATAGACGATTGTTAGTGGATAGGTAAGTTATATGAAATAAAATTTTTAAAAATGATTAAAAATTCTCAAAAATTACCTTATGTGTATATAAAAATAAATATTGTTTTTGAAATCTCGGTAAAGAACATTTAAAAATGAATATACTTAAAGTTTTACATATATAATAGGTAACTCTAAAAACTGCAATAATTTGTTCTAATGCTGGAATTTACTATGTTAAGCATTGCTTTAATGGTAACGAATATATTAGTATATATAAATTTAATCAGTTAAATCATAGTATTGTTATTATTAAACCATTTACACACATAAATATTTTTAATACTAAATTATTTTGAATAATGTATTGAGATAATATTATATTAAACGAATATGCAATCCAAATCGAAGGTAATGCCAAACGCCATGTTGTACATTATTATATTATATTTGTAACTCGGTGGTGTGCCGTACTAACTAACTTTACTTTGCTTGTCAATTATCAATTTGCGCTACCAATGCTATTTTATTCCTCCCCCTTCTCCCTCTCATTATAAATGTCAATTTTTGTCAGTTAAATTAATTTTTGGATTAATTTTATATTCAATATTTTTGTAGTATAAATTAATATCTGATGATTAGAAAATTTATAAAAACATAATATACATAGGCTAAAAGAGTAAAATAGCCCGCTTTACCTATTTAGCCTACTTGAAAAAGCCTATACTTAAATATATTGTTTTTACTCCAAACTAAAAACTGTATATGTACCTACTACCTACCCTAATGTGAATTATATAATTTAATTTTTACAAAATTATAAATTCATTAATATTTGTATCATATTTTAAACGTAATTATACACATAATGTATATGTCAATTGCTTAATCAATTTTATTTATTATCCAAAGTATAATTATTATACATTTAAACGTGTATTGTGATATTTTCGAATACCTACTGTGTTAAGACTAATATATAATTAATAATAATTTAAACTTTTGCAGCTTGTAAATACTCCATTAATATTTATTTTAATTTAATTTAGTTAAGTTATAAAATATATTCATTTAAATTTATTAGATATATTTGTAAATATATCTTACTGTTAAAATAATATACCTTCATAATGTATATTCAAAGGTATATGAATCATTCTTTATATGTTATAGTAAAATGACTAAGAATGATGTGGATTTAAAATGTTATTTTGTTTAAAAGTTATTATTTCTGTAACACTTTTTTTAGTCCCTTAAAATGATGACTTAAGAGTAAGAGAATTATACATTCTCAAAGTATTTAGTACAATATTTACGCTCAATTAACAATATTATTAGATTAAATACCATAGGCAACTTTTAAATCTATTATTTTAGCAACATTAAGTGTTAAACAAAATATTAAATCACAGTAAAACCCATAATATTTCGATTTGAAAATATAAAAATATCTACTTTAAAAACTCTTTAACCATGCTTTAAAATACTTGCAAGCAATATATTGTCATGTAGAACCTATTTATGAACATAGATAAATATTTTATGAATTGATTTGAAGTTTCTTATTCTAAAAAAGGAATTGTTAACTCAAATTTATAATGGATTAGAATGTTTAATTGTTTTTTATATTATTTTACTATAATAATTATATGCTATTCTTTATTATTTCAGCCATTTCCAAAGAGCATTTGGAACTTTAAATTTTGTTTTCAAATATTTCTCAAACTTTTTTTTCGTGAAAGTTGTATGCCTTTCTCACTATAAAAGACAAAGTTTTTTCCTAACAATAAAAAACTTGAAGCGATTGTATGAAAATGATCGATATTTTTCCAATAGGTATACACAACACCATTGTAATTATTAAAACTTATTAATAGCTATGTTTATATTATGTTAAAAAAATCTGTTTGACATACCTACACATTCAAGTTCCCAAAACAGAAACTATATAATAGTTTTTAGATCTTTTGAATGGAGATGATGATTATTAATAATTTTACAATGATGTGTTTTTTTTTTATGTCTGTCATCACGTTTTGTAATAGTAATAGCATTTTGATTTTTGTTTTCGTTTCTATTAGGAAAGTGAATCTAGTTGGTAGATCCAGGGAGGGGGTCAAAGAAAGTAAAAAAATGTTCAATAATTTTCAAAAGCATCAGGAAAAACCTTAAAAAATTAACGGTTAGTCTTAATATAAGGAAAAATTAATAAAATAATTTTTATAAAAAAATAACTTATGTGTTTCATATTATTTTAACAAATATAAATATAAAAAAAATTAACAAAAAAAATCAGTATCTATTATGGAGTATGTATATTACACTTGGTCATAATTCTGTTATTATTAACTCGTAAAAAATGCTAGAGTTTTTCAATTTTTTTCAGAAGAAATACATAAAAACTAGGGCATTGATATATATTAATATATTGTGTGTGTGTGTGTGTGTGTGTGTAATTAGACTCTTAAATTTAAAAAATTAAATAAATATAATAATAAATGCAAAATATAGTAAAACTATGATATATACTATAATTTATCATTAGTCAGGATTTATATTTAAGGGATAAAATTATTCCAAAATTATCATAACGTTGATCAAGATTTTTTATTATAATGCGTATATTTCTGATAATTTTGTTTTTTAACAATAATGATAGTTTGGTCATGTTATATTTTTTATTTACAAAACATATAGATAATTTGTGATTCCAAAATAACATAAATGCATGATGTATAGCTCAATATAAATGTAATTAAATACAACAATTAATATTATATAGTGAAACATATGCTCAGAAATTCATGTTTTTTGAAAATTAAAGCACTGTAGGTGAATGTTATTTTATGTTTTATTAGAACCCTGAATATCAATGGACAACAATATCTTACAAAATGTTCCATTGTATTTTTAATATCCTCGTCCCTACCAACTATTCCTACCACCACCATTATCTATAAAAAATGTATTAACTATTATACGGAGACATGAAATATAAAACTACCTGTCCACTCAGCAGATTGCATTATTAAAAATAAATATTAACATCATTCATTTTACCTAACAAACAATTTATTCCACTTTTCTGTCTAAAAAAATGTCCTCAATCATCAATATTAACAGATTGTACCTATAGATAAAGCAATGAATCAGCTTCATAACTCAACTTTATGCGATTTTTAAATATAGGCTATTATATTTGTATGTTAAAATCGTATATTGAGAGTTTACAGTACTATATTCCAACCATACTTTATTTATAGATTACATATTAAAAAACATATTGAGGTTAAGTCTGGGCTAAAGCCCTTTCAAAAATAAAAAAATAAAAACAATTTTTACAAATTTATCTTCAGAATCAAATAAATTATATTCATATTGATAATATAGTCAGATTTATGTATAGAAATTAAAAAAAATATTATTTTAGTGTTAGTATTTATAATTTATTATTATTATTCTTCACTTTGTAACTCGTTTATTTCACCATAAGCTAAGTTTAACTGAGTTTTATTAATTAAAAATTACATGTATTATTTATATTTTTAAATGCATTATAGTACGTGCTTATATATTTGCATGTACCATGAACCCATGTACAATGTGTACATGTTCACATATTGTATTAATTTTATATTTAAAACAAACAAAAAAAAAATATTATTTTCATTAAAATATAATAATTTTATGAAAAAAATAAAAAAAATATCAATTTAAATTATTTTTTATTTAGAAGAAAATAAAATGGCAGTTCAATAATAACTTTAGCGATATTTCCTTGTATTGCTTATGATGCTGTTTAGAACAAGTTAATTGTATTCAAATCTGATCAGTTAGTATATTTTTATAATATTAAATTATTCAATTTAGGTTTATATAGATATATTTTATGTTAGTTATTATGTTTATTATATGTTTATCTCAACCATACCCAATATACACATCATTATTGCAGCTGAATGAAAAATAAAAAATAAAAAATAAAAATCTCATATTTAACTCTTTAGTTTTAATTTTGAAGTCTCTAATTAATAGCGAAATACACCTGCTAGTTCGTTTAATCACTTATCAAATCGTAGTGGTAGTTTTAATTGCATTTTACTGGAAAATAATAATAAAAAATAATCAAATATTAAATCGTTTTTAGATTTTTACTACTATAATATTATACAATGCTACATTATTGTACATACTTTTTATCTTTTAAATTATTAATTAATTTTATATTCATTGGTCTCCAGTCACTATTAAGTATAACATATTCTTGTATACACATTATACATTACATATATTAAAAGGCTCGGGAGAACCCTAGTTTTAGAAATGGTTTTATTCGGTGTCGTATGCACACACGATCATTTTACATTCCGAAAAAAAAATTACAATTATACGAATATGTATAGTCTCTGCGCAATAATACTTGGAATGACGTGTTTCGAGGAAAATGTGTTGAGCAATGATAAGGATTAAGGAGGGGCTGGCAACGACGGTGATACTGTACAAACTCTCCCGCGCCATTGCACGCAAAAATACACACACATGTATAATAATATTATACGTGATATACCATAGATATGTATAAATAATTGGTCAGAGGAACGTATAGCGGCCACCGATCGCATCGTCATGGAAACGCGGTGGTGGCGGTGGTTCGTAAGATATATGTGGGAAAACCGCGTTTGCGTATGCTCGCGAGGGTACGGTTACGGTCGTCGAGCGGCGAACGACCGAGCCCCGTGTGTCGCAATGCAACACTATAATAACGGCGGGGGACCTAACCTCGATGTGGGTGTTTTTTGGTTCGGGGAGGAGATGAAAGAAACGCCGCCACCACCACCACCATTATACGTGTATATACATGTATATATTATTATTATTATTATTATTATTATTGTGTGTATGCGATATTGCGATGATACGGCCGGGCGAACAATACAGCGTATCGCGGCGGCGGTAGACGGTCGACGTCGACGCCGCCCGGGCGTTCCCCGCATTCCACTTACCCTGCCATAACAAAGCCCGACGAACGAAAATCCATAGGCTCTGTGTGTCGCGCACCCGACGACGACAACCGGCCGGCCAGCCGTTTGTGGCGACAGTGACGGCAGATGATGACCGGACCGAGATTGTAGTTACATCACTCAAATACTTATAGGTACTCGTATATACCTTTCGGGGGATTGGAATTTTAATATCATAATAAATTAATGACTAACAAAACCTAGTATTTCATAGAGATATTATTGATATTAATATTTGTTTTTGACCTTATTAGTGGCCTAAACATTTTAAAGTTTAGACCATCCCACCATAATACATACATTTATCATTCATACCTGTCAACTGTCCATGATTTTCCGTATATTTCCATCTCATTATCCTGGTTCTTCCATTGCGGATTTTTCTTCTCGGATTATATTTCAATACTTTACAAAGTAATGGGTTTTGGCTTCCACAATTGTGCACCACCCATTTGTAGTCTGTTGTTTCTAAATGCTTCTACAATGTTATGTTTTTGATAACATGATCACAATCCTTCGTTATTTATTTATTTCTCAAGTGTTCTAGATTGCAAAAGTCTCTGTCACATACGTAACAATTGATATTTTCAAAGTAATTTAAAGGCATTTCTTTAAATCCCTCGATAGGGATCGAGATCCTCATAACTTTGTTAGCCCAAAAAAACATTTGTTTCCAGTCTGAATTCACGATTATATATCTCATATGATAATTTACTATAATATTGACTCATGATAGAAATAGATTCGTCTGTAGACATTATTTTTACGCTCTTCGAGTGAAGTTGTTTGATCATTCTAGTTGTCTCAGTATCTAATGTGTAGTTTCTACCCCTCTCGATTCCTTTAATCTTCTATAATGTGTATAATATTTAAGGTGTAACAAGACTATTTGACAAACTTCCATTAAAAATGTTATTATATTTATTAAATAGTCCTGTTACACCTTGTATAGTGTATACTATATACAATGGTAATACACGCAGTGAACTTCTGTGACGCCAAACCTTCGCGATATTGTTCAATTTATACTACTCATGGGAATATCTGGTTTAGATCGCTAGTTATTTATAGAAATATATTATTATTCATTTAGGTATTAATACTTTTTTTTTTAATCCAAAAAATCTCAACTTAACAACAAATGTGTCATATATGATTTACACCCCTTATTAATACAATGGGCTAATGTTGGGATGATAATATAGATTCGTGAAAATTGTATGATTTACTTATACAATCTACATTTATTATTATTATGTTTAAGTATAGATGAAATTCATAATTATTAAAAATAAAACTACTACCGAGATGAGCTTCAGTTATTGTGTAATATTATATCTTAAAAATATTTCACCGGTATGCGCCGTATGCTAGCATACCACATCAGTCATCAATAGTCATTAGAAAATCTCTATCATAATAGGTGATGGGTACTCAGATAATAATAATAATAATAATATATTAATATATTATACTATACATATAAGGTAGTCAATTCCGAAATAGATCGTTGTTAATTATTATGTATGTATATAGTAAGACATGTTATAACGATAAAATAAAAAAATAACTTACATTATGAACTTTTAAAACGAAAATGTGTTCCATATGATTGGAAAATTGAATTTTCTTGTATAGCACCTACGCTACTAAAAACTTTTAACAAACAATAATTATTGACGATAAAGTGAACACAAAACTTATTCCTCGGGAATAACATATCTACAAAGAACTTATACTTTGGTTTAAATTTAGTTTGATATTGCAGAAAATATTTTAAAATTACCTAATTATAAGGTTAGTGGCACAATAATATGCTTTAAATATTCAGTTGACATCATTTATCGTTTTATTTATTAATTTTTATTTGTACGAACTTGAAAATACCAAATACAAATAATATTATACTTAGTATAGTTTCATTCATAGTCCCGGTAATTCCCGCCATCTAATTATCACAAAAAAAACATACATTACTTTGTTGTGTAAAATCAGAACTATAAAGCTTTCTAATGTGTTTTTTTTTTTTTGTTAGTTATACCTTTGTTTGTTTTTATACATTTCAAGGAAACTTAGTCAAAAAATATTTCTTAAACACACCTCTATTCACATATAATTATGTAATAATTTCTTAATAATACAACATAATATAATAAATAATTATAATTTATTACCTCTGTTATAAATTTAAGTATACAATTAAAATAATTGTGTATATATATATATATAATATAATATACTCGTATCTATGGAATTTAAATATTTGAATGACGATGAATTTTTTTTAAGTACCTGTTTAAATGCAATTGTATGACAAACGTTTAATTAATCATTTTTTGATTTGAATCTATTATTAATTAATAATTTTACAATGTATTACACAAATAGGATTAAATGTGTTTGATTAACGGGTCTTAATTTAATTTGAATAATACATATTATGTATTTATCAATAATTTGTAATACTAAATTAATGTAAAAATTTAAAAGAGTTAAATTAAAATTGTATTTATTTATGTAAGTTGGATAAAAAATGTTATCAGTTCTACAGTAAATTTGTTTTTGTTAATATTTATTGATTATCAATTTAATCACGTGTAGTACCTATACTATTCAATATTACAAAACATTCGAAAGTTTTCAAGAAAATTATATTCCGTGCTTATTGCATATACTTAAAAGAAACAAATGTTTATTGTTCTGGAACTATTAAAAAAGTATTATAGAATTATTTAATAATGAAAGGTATATTAATGTATTATTTTATACACAAAACAATCAATAACCTCATAGCTAGTTTTGTAATGCTTTTAAATTGATTAAAAAACATAATATTAAAAAGAACTTAATTGTTTAATTTTTGGGCATACTTTTATACTTTGATCAAAGCAGTAAATGTATGGATCTTACAATAATAATATGTGTGTCATTACTCTTTGAAGAAAAATAATACTGTTATTTTAAATTTAAAAGGTAGTTTTTGGTAGAAAATATAATATAGTTGATATTTAGCCACTGGTTGTTTAAAAACTAAAGATTTTTATATTATAGTACTATTTTAAATTATTAGATAATATTAAATATAATAATTTTATTATTCATTTATTCAACATAATTTATCGTCTTACCTATTTGATACTGTATGATTTTATATATTTCACTATATTTTACTATTACAATTCATTACTAGGTTAGTTAATGAAAAAATAAATTTTAAGCTTTAACAATAATTTTACCTTATATTATGATTTTATACATAAAATTACATTTTTAAAATATTAAATAAAAAAATAATTAATTAATTTTAAATTATTTTTAATCCATTTATACAAACATATAATATGATATAACATATCATATGAAACGATACGTTGATAAAGACATTTAATAGTATAATATAATATAGTAATAAATTATTATGTGATATTTCTATTTTTAAAAGTTAATTTACTAATTAAATAATTATAATATAGATAAATTATGAAATATTCTAAGGAATAGATGTTTTCAACATACTATACCACTCCACTAGTGGTGCCATTTGAATTGATTTTTAATAATGATGTCGACATTGACATTGTTTAAGTTAGCCAATTTAATTTCATCGTTGAGGGTCTTTTTCTTTATCACTTTAGTAAATACAATACATGTAATATGCATTATATATCTATATATAGTGCGTATATAGAATTGATGATTTAAAGTGAGAGTTAAAGTTTATAATATATTTAATATTTCAATGAATTAAAATAATTAAAAATTCGGTTGTTAAAAAACAGCATTTGTCATATATACAATCATTTCCTACATATTATAATAAACATTATACTTATTAAAGTTTTATTAATATTATATTTTAACCTAATGCATCACTTATTGGTATAATTATTTTATGGAAGGCTAATAAGAAACAAAAAAAAAATGTTGCTACTGTACACTTTGTCATTATCTAAATGACGCCCCTGGTCTCCATTCGATGTGCTTTTTTGTTTGCAATAATTTATCGTTTTATCGGCGAATCCAAATTTAGCACATCCATATTAAGTACATTAAGGTAAATTGCAAAATTGTAATTAAGGCGATTCAATGGAAAGTACTCGTAAATTCGATACCATATATACAAAGTGCAACTTCCCAGTTTTTTTATTTTATATTTATATCAATATAATATTATTATATAATATCTACATAATCTAAATTGATAGAATTAAATTAAAATATTATTATATTTATATATACTAAATTGGAAAGAAGTCTCTTCTTTTTATACTTGTGGTCTTCATAATTACGCTCTTAAAATATATCTGAGTTTACACTTATTCCATTAAAGCATATTCTTAACCTTTCACACTCATAAGGATTTTTTTCCAGAAACATTTAAGTAAACTTTTGTAATTCCAATCTTTAAACGATGTATTAGAATGTATTCAAACTATTGTCCAATTACACTAATAGAAAAAAGTAAAAAAACTTGATTGTATGAATTTCTAAAAAAATTGTCAAATTTTTCAAATAAAGAGGATATTCTAAAGCACTTAAATCGTTAATAAGTTGTATATATAATAAACTTGATAATCAAGGAAATTTCGTAATTTAAATTTCTTTTGATGTTAAGAAAGCATTTAATATATCATAATATTATGATAAAAATTTAGAAAAAATATGGCATACATAGTGTGGCTAATAATCTTATAAAAAGTCTTTTAGTAAATCGATGCCAACAAGTATTAAGTAATTAATTTACTTTATACTTTCAGGGATAATAAAACTCTTAAATTCGGTGTTTCACAAAGAACAGATTTGGGACTATTAGATTTATTGTTTATATTAATGATTTAATTAATCAGAAATGTGATGTTTATATATTATACTTTGCAGATGACACCACTATCTGAGTATCTGATCCTAAATAATCTAATCTAGTAACATTGTATTAATGAATGCTTTATCAACAACTCGCTCAAGATTAATTATGAAAAAAAGGTTGTGTCTATTTTTTGATTTTAAAAACCAAACATTTTGAATGTAGATAATTAATTAAAATTAATAATAATAATTACTATAATATAAATTAAGTGAAATGTCAGAGTCATGAGTTACATTGGTCAATTTTTAAAATACAATCACATATTGCTGTTACTGTTTAGACAACTAGGAGTATGTTTTATAAATTTAAAACCTTAATAGTTGTTTATTGCCTAATATCTACTATGCAAATGACTAACTGGTCTCTTGCTCAGTTGGTATACTCATTGGTATAGGATGTTTGTCTGGGAAAGCCCATATTACTATCATTTAAAAATACTTAAAACTATTGTAAATACTCTAAGAATTACTTAAAGAAAATAGTTTCGGACAAGTACTAAAAATAAATATAGTCTATTAAATTGTAAATAATTGCATGTAAAATAAATCTTATTAAATTTATATTATATTAATTTAAATTAATTTAGCTTTAAGCACAATTACATAATAAAATAAATCGACAGAAAAATATAAGCATTGCTAACTATTAGTTGAATATTATTGTACTTCAAACCTTTCACAATATTTATTTTGTATGAATTATATCAGTGTCTAACGTATTTGTCGATTAATTATTTAGAACACAAATTAATTATATTCAATTATGATCTTAATGTATTTAAAAAAAATTAAACAATGATTTAATTATATAATAGAAATAGAAATAGAAATTATTTTTAAAACAAATTGAAGTCCCATATCCTGCATAAAAATAAACTATATCTGATAGTTTATATTATATAAATACAGATGATACACATTCATAATTAAAATAGCAAAATAGCACAAAGAAGCCTGCTTAGAACATTATTCTGATTTATATTTGGATAATATTATACTATACTTTCTATTGAATTCGATATAAATGAATAATCAGAAAAAAAATATTTAACTTTATGAAAACATCAAGTCTTTATTTTGTCACATCATAATTTGTCACAAGTTTCAATGTGTATTCGAACAAAAATTATTTGATAGGATAAAAGAACTACTAAAAAGTTTTAAATGCAATTGGAATGTCTGAATTTAAAAAAACATTGACAAATATGTTGTCGTGATTGATTTTTTTTATATTTTAATTAAAAAACTAACTTATCCCTAATTGCATGTGAATTAAATTGTTTATTGTTATATAGTCATTTCAAGAAAAAAACTTAGAAATGGAAACAATTTCAGTTGTCTATAAATAGCTTAAAAAAGGTCAAAATATTTGAAAAATTTAATCATGAATAGATAACGCTAATATAAACATTTGGTGAAAATTTAAAGTATTTCCAATGATTCGTTTTCGAGTTGCAGCAAAATAAAAAAAATCAATTTTTTCAAAAAATTATTATGCGTAAAAATTTCCATTTTTTCGTCACTTTTTTAGATTTTTTCTTGACGCTTTTGAAAATTACTGAACATTTTTTTACTTTTGACTCCCCCAAAGTACTAACTAGATGAATTTTCCTTTTCAAAGAGGGGCTGAAGTCAAAAATCAAAGCATTATTTCTACTCCAAATCGTGATGACAAGCACAAAAATAAAAAAAATAAAAACATACATCATTGTAAAATCAATACATTCTTCACTTCGTTCAGAATCTAAAAAAAAATAAACTACTTAGACAGTAGGATATATCTATCTATTAAAGAATTATTATTTATTGATACTAGTTAAAAATACTTAGAAGCTGAGAATACGATAATATCATGTGAGCGTAATTTGTATGTGTTTTTGTATTTATGTGCAGTATTAACTGTAAACTGTATTATGCTATACCGTTACAACTAACATGAACAGTAATATTATATCTGGAAGAATTAACTTTTCACTAGCCCCTTCAAGTTTAATGACCCTTTGAAGTTTCCACTTGAAAGACTACCTTAATGAAATTGCCCATTCAATCATGTTCTCTGAGGATGTCAAACGCCCGTTGAGTGTACACAATTTTTATTTTATTTTTTCATTGTTTATTGATCAGTTCTTTTTATTTTCATTGGCAGAGTAAAATAAAAAAAACATTTGCCTTTTATTTTACAAAAGTTACGTGTACAAGATAATTTTATGATGGTTTGCTCTTCGTACATTCTATAGACCACAAAATAAATTTGTAAACAAATAAGACGAGTAAAGCTAGAGCATTAGTGTATATTAAATAATGCAAATAGAATAAATAAATATACGGCTTAACATTTTTTTTTAAATTTATATTAACCAAACTGAGTAAGTATATGAATGTTGAAAGTTGTAATGTAAAAATATTTGATGACATTTTAAGTAACTATTTTACAACTTAAATTTTCTATCAGTTATATACATTTTGAACGTAGGTACTAAGTATCAGTTGGGCATGAGAATTGTTTTTATTATAGTTGAATTATTCTAGGAATTTTTTTTTAAGTCTTAGATTTTGAGTGAAACGATAGATGTATTTTTTTTTTAGTGTTTTTACAATGATATTTTTTTCTTTTAATGTATGTGACCCCAAAATGAATGCAAAAGTATTTTTATATGTGTAGATATTTTAATTTTATTACCTACTATTGATTTACAATCGTATTTAATTAAAGGCCACATAAACGGTTTCTTTTTTGTCTATTATATCTCTAATCACAAGAAAATATTAAAAAACGATAAAAAAAAAAGTGGTAACAACTAATGGTTATCCATTTTTGATAAAATTAATGTTGTTTATTTTATTACAATAATAATAAAAATAAAAATATCTACCAAACTTCTAGGGATTTAAAATATTTACAAATTATTTGGTAAGCTAATACATGGAATTAAATATTATAGTATAATAGAAAAATGTTAGTCTTTTTAAACTAATAGTACCCAATAAATTTTAAAAATAGTATTGTTTTTGTACAATCAATAAGCAATATGTAAATAAGTTAACTACACTATTATCGATAATTATGCTTATATTTTATTCTAAATATAGGTACCAATGTAAATTATATATATATATATTATATTATATACATGTATTTTGTTTTTAGTTTTAAAATTTTAACATGGCATAAAATAATTTGTAATTTTATACAATAACACTTGATTTGGTAATACTGTTATTATTACTATTTTCAAAACCTCCATTAACACTGAAATAAACCAAAAGCAATGCATATAAGTTACCATATCCTATATGTATACGTATACAAATAAAAACAGGACATTATTTCTTATGCAAAGATAAAAGTAAATAATCTCAATATTCCAATATTGATAGTTTTTATAATTCTCGTCTTATTTTAAATTTTTTTGTTATCATAAGCTTCATCAATAGTCATATAATAGGTACAGTAGGCAGTAAACTTTGCAAGTTTATTTATTATCGGATTTGAATTTTTTTTTTTGTAAAGAATTATCTATACATAATTATTGATTAAAAACAATTTAATACTTCAATATTTTTACTAACTTTAATTATATTATTTTTTTTTAATGGAAAATTTAACTTAATAGCCCATTAAAATAACCAGTAATATTAACACTATCTAACTGACGGGCTATTTTTATTTCGGGTCAAATAATTATTTGTCCCTGTATTCTACCTGCCCCTTGCCAAACACACATGAACGCCGTTATTATCATTAAACGCGATAGGTATAACTTTATTTAATATACCTACTGCGTGTTATCGATATTTTGTTACTTCACATTGTGTACACATTATGCCATTTGAATGTCTTCACATTAATAACTAAAGTGAATCAACCAACAAGGGGGTCGCAGAATTATTGTTTTGAATAATAAATTATATGTTTAAAATATGTACTTCACAATTTCACATACATTAAACCGAATTTTAATTTAAAAAGATAAGCTGATAAGTTAAAAAAAAAAAAATATAAATATCGAATTTTCCGTTATCATTATAAGGGATTAAATCAATAGTGTATAAAATGTGAATGGAAATGTCACTTATTGGATTTGTCTGCCCTTTTCATGTAACCTATATGATGGTTATAATAACATATTTTGTGTGAATGTTATTACGTTATCAACGATATATGGTTACTAACAACATTTTATATTATGAGAATGTGATAGGTATAAGTTAAAAACTAAAATAATTTAAATTAAATAAAAGTAGATTTGTATAAAGGTTGCTACAAAAATTTGAATTGCTAAGTACTGACGTCATCACTGCATCAGCATAGAGTCTCTCATGTAACAAATTATCAAAAGCAAAAACTTAGCTATACCACTGCTATTCCTAGTAGTGTATCAAACATTAGCATTACATTGAGCTTATTAATTAATATTGTTTTTTTTTTTTTTTTAATTTAATTTAATAGGTATGTTAAGAAATATAGTTAAGTAACTTTTGTTGTTGATATATACTAAACATAATATTTAATATATTATTACAATAATATGTTTATTTAATAACTTCGATGAAACGTAATTTTAATTTTAAATCAAAATTTCCTTCGAAAATAATAATATTTACCTATGAAGTTAAAACAAACATTTTTCTTAAATTAGTAATACCTACATAACTTAGATACTGTGAGATTACATAGTTTTAGTTATAAAAATATTCCATTATGATATTAATACCTAAATATCAAGTTAACTGTGAAACAATACGCGGTAATATATTACAATGTAATACTACTACAAAACATCTTTAACAAAAAAATACTGGTAAAATGTAATACTATGTACTTCGGTACTTGTGCGTGCATTCGCATATATACATATCATAGCACTGTATTAGGTTTTGAAATCGGTATAGATGTTTTTGATTTTTAAAAAGTGATAAAGGTATCGGTTATATAATAATGTGTACACCCAGTATAAAAAAAGATTTCGATCATCAATTTCGAGAATGATTTCTGATAGCGAATTAGATTTACTTGGTATTTAAGAAGTGGGTCAAAAGTAAAATATTCCTGGTTATGTTCTTAATAATAGAGAAAATTAATAGAAAAAAAAACATGAAATTACGGGTACATTTACACAACGACAATTTTTGATAAAATCGATTTTGTTATTTTGATGTTATTATAATACATATAACCGTAGGTACTTTAAATTTTATGAAATATTAATACTAGTGTTTTATAAAATGCATAGTGCATACTATAATTTTAAAAATATAGAATGCAATTTTTGGCTATTATTCATTATTTACAGCACACAATATAAATAATACAATTTTTAAATATTTAGATATGTATATAATTAACCTATTCGCTATTCATATTCAATTTGTTATGGTATATAATACTCATATTGGCTTTAAAATTAAAAACTGAAGTGGTGTTAATAGACACTTTCTTTGTATAAAACAACTTGACTTAAATGCCTTTTACAACTTTTACTTGCTGTATTACCTGTATACATATTTTAACATTTATTAATTTAAATAAAAACAATAAAGTTATTAAGGACGGGGCTATACACGGCGTATTCCACCACGTTTCGAACGCCGCGTTTTCCGTCGAATTTAAGATTCATTGTCTTATATCAGAGTGACTATACACGACGGGCGTAATACGCCGCGTTTTCATCCGCGGCGGAAAACGCAAGCTGACCCGCGTTTTTGAAAACGCGGTGTATTACGCTCATCGTGTATAGTCACTCCGATATAAGACAATAAATTTTGAATTCAAAGGAAAATGCGGCGAAATACGCCGTGTATAGCCCCGGCCTAAGAACTATGTATTTCTGAAACAATAAAATATTATAAATTATTAATATTTTATTTAATACTTATCTGTCTAACAAATACATTTTACTATTTTATTTGCAATATGCGATATATTTGATTAATAATTATATCAATTTAATATATTAATAGGGATACATAATCTATCAAACTCTATAATGTATGGTATGTATTTTATATTTTTAAATATAATATTGTTGGTAAAATTTTGATATTTGCATTTACTAGGTTAGTTATTATTCATTAAATAAGAATCCTTATAAAACGTTATTTGTTTATTAAATCTATGGCATTATCAAAACGTTTATCAAAAATATATACTCAAACCTCACGGAAACTAACTATTATAACTATAGATAGCCCAAATGATCGAATTTAAAATCAATTAACACCTTGACGAAAAATAAAACCATTATAATTTTTAAAAAAACACAATCATATATATATATATATATATACACCATAAATAACATTTTCTAAATGTTTTCGTAATTTATATGCCATTATAATATTATCTGTCGTGAACAAGTTATCCTATTATATTATTATTATGTCGAATTCAATTTTTTTTTTTTTTTTTTGAAATGGAACGAACCATTTAAGGTCTACAGTGCTGTTGTACACGCATATAATATTATGTAAATAAATCTTAAATATAGTATATTATAACAATACTCACATATTGTAATCGTTTTGATAACATTTATACTCCAGCTATACTTTCAATAAAACAATATTTTAATTTATAAGTTATTACAATATATCATATTATTTACTATGAATTATACATATAATTACGTGTTTAGTAGTCTTAAACGTATGAATAGACTTTATGGATTTCTGTCAGCGCCATAGCATAATAAGAATATAATATAAATATATATTAATGTAACTAATATGACTACAGCATTTCCGTTTGTGCTCAGATATTTTTTTATCTATATATAAATAAACAATAATATTATTATTACATCTACAAAAATATATTTTTTATTCCTTCCTTTAAAAAAAAAACACAGTTTAATATATATACCTATTCTATGTTGAAATATCAATAGGTACTAATGTTAATTTTAGTTTAAAATTTTAAATCACTAATAAATGTTAAATAATTTTGTTAAAACCAAAGCGTGAACGTTTTACTCTTTTTGTAACAATAAACTGCTAATTAAATGTTATATAATAAAAACAATTTTTCAACAAAAAATGAATAATCGTAATCATTTTTTAGATGACGTTATTAAATTTACATAGTATACATTGTATAATATTTTTCATATCTATTTTATAATATCTATCAATGTACTTCACGCGTAAGACCACACGAATTACACTTACTTTGTCTTTTATTACTTATAAGGTCTTGTCTTTGGGTACGAGAGTAATAACTAATGAGTAAAATTAAATGTCTATACAATACCCAAAAATATGTAGAAATCAATATGTTTTATTTTATTCAATATCTTTCAAAACATTATTAAAATAAAAATGAAAACAAAAGGCAGGTAAAACAATCGCAATCGTGCTACAGAGAAATGTACGTTATCAATTTATTGTATACCACCTTCCACCGATCACTTCTATATCTTAGATGGAATATAGATTAACATGTTGTAATTATTATTATCTAAATATAAATATAATACCATAACGATATGATGATATTTACTAAATAAAGTACCTAGATGCCTAGAAAAAAATCTCTTTTATGTCTTATGTTTTAATAAACTATGATTTATTACTGTGTCAACACCACTTCAAATTTGTATGATATTTTACTATTTAATTTATCAGTTTACATAGTTAATTAATTTTTTAGTTAGGTTTGAAATTTAGCATAGTAATAATACATCTTACTTAAGTTAGGCGTAGTAACATTTTTTTTCTATTTTTTAGTGGGGCTCCTATATTATACTCGATCCATAAATTAAAATACTATCGTTTGCAATTATGCAGTAGTCATTACATTAAAAATAAAACTGTAGTATTTAAACAAAGTGTTGTAATTCAATAATACATACACACCTGCAACGTGATGTATCATGCGAGTGACACATATATAAAATACTATAATTAAAGGCGATAAAAAGTGTTTTGAACACCGAATCAGGCGGCTCTTTAGACGGTTTAGCGGATTACATTCAATATAAACCAATTAGCGTCATTATATCGTCGGCGTCAGTAGCTGCTCTCCTGCTAGTCAACGGGCCTAGTCGCTTTTTAAATGATTAGTAGCAATTTTTCTATACGACGAGGGCCCAGCATCCTACTCTCCCGTTTTGATCAGAGACTGTGACCTACTACCTCCCTTCGACAATATTATTATAAAGTTAACAGGACTTAGTATAAATGTATATTATCACACGCACATGTAAAAAATCATTTATAATATTGTGTAGTCGACAAGTGAATATATATAACGTATAATTTTATCAATAATCGTACAGATTCAAAAATAGGATATATGCGTATCAACCAACGTAATATTTACAATTATAATTTATTATGCGATATTATGTCGATGTGATTTGAAATTCAAAATGTAAAAACTTAAAAATTATAACGATATAAATATAATTTTTTTTTGACGGTAAATTATATGAAAGATACGTATTACTTATCTATATTTTCAAAAATGTTAATAGTTTTTTAAAATTATGAATGTTTTGCTATAAAATAATCACTCTGTATATACCTAACTATTAGTTATTATGACAAAGAAATGAAGTTAATGTACGTAATAAGAATTATTTAAGGTACTCTTATGAAGATTACAGTTTTTAATCACAACAATTTTTAATGGTATAAAAATCTGAAAACATATTTTAATTACTTAAAAAATTAACTTATGATTGATTATCCCAATTTTTTGAATTTTATCTTCTCCTTAAATGCATATTCAAAATGCGATTGTTTACGGAATTTTAAAAAATTAATTTAAAGGCATGGTGTTTGACCTTACGAAAACGTTATAACAAATTCAATATGTTTTTAGATTTCTTATTATATCATACTAAATTCATCAATACGATAAATACAATTTGGGTGTCCCTACTTGATTTTTAGTAAAACAGATTATTTTTCAATTAAAAATATAGCCAATTTGTGTCATGTGCACGTGTACAGAAAAGCTCCACTATCTATTTTACACTATAGATAATCACACACTAATAATTGCTCACTAGTTTCTATAGTAGTAAATTAATGTGTGAATTGTAAACTACTATACAATTAAAAAATTGACTATGTTAAACTTCTTAAAAATGGTCATAGAAGATTTTTTGATAATTCTATTTCTTAATTTTGTTTTTTTAAATTAATTTTTGAAATAAGATAATTTCAAGAAAAATAAATACAAACTATCGTATATTTGTATAATATCATATAATAAAATAAAATAATATACACTATATAATATAGGTGTATCTCGTTTATTCGAGAATGTGTTCAGTTAATATGTCACTAAGGATACAATGCATGTATATTTTATATATATATAGGACATAGGTGTATATACCCTCTGGTGCGCGCGCGTTCACGGCCCGAGGATCATTTACCGTATTTGAATTTATTTATTTATTGCTCTGCTCCGATGCGGGTGAATACCCTGCTTACCCACCCCGAAATCGATTGAAAACATAACCACACTATCGCCACTACGATATAGAGAAAGAGATCTGGAAAAATTTCACTAGAAACCAAAAAATTACGTTGGTCCGTTTATTTATTAGTAATAAAGATCGATTTATTTGTAATGTGGATTGGCCTTCGATATAGGTAATACCATAAATATAATTCATAAATTCCAAAACGTTACGAAAAAAATTGAAAAAACCCTGAAACATTAAAATAAATTGTTGTACAATATAATTATAGACTATGATTAATAATGTATATTAATATATATCTTGTTATGCGAGTTAAAAAATATACCATAATGTAGACTTTAATATTGGATGGATTACATAAGTTTGGATAAATTTGCGTAAAAATAATCACACTTGTCTTCATAGTTTGATATAGTTGAGTGTGTCCCACAATGTTGATAAAAAAAAATACTCTATGGTTAACAAAATCTAAAGTTTATTAATTTTTTGTATTATTTTTAATTTACCTATGCATTTCAATAAAATATATACATTCATTTTATTTGTCTTTTAATATGACCTTTGCCGTCACGAAATTATTTGAAAAAAAAAATTCTGTACTAAATGATTAAGATGATGTATTATTTTTTCATGTTAAAATAAAACTTATTAGCAAAATTAATCATTAGCCATAATTGACTTTCTCAAGCTTTATTTTTATAAATTATAAGATATAATATAATTTATCAGATAATTACATTAATAATATAACTATTTTAATAATCCGTAAAATATATATAATATACAAGTACAATGTATTAATATTTATTGGGATTTATGAATTTTAAGTATTATTCATAAGCTGTATTCCTTATAAACTATAAACATTGATTAACGATAGAGTGTATACGCCCAACTCTGATGTCCAGTCGAAATTCCCATATCAATAATTATTATTTATTAGTATCTATACAATTTTATGATATATATTTCATAATTCATGTACATTAATACTTGTATTATTATTTATTTATTTATTATTTAATTTTTGAACGGTATACTATATTACATTTTTAATATGAATGTTGGTGTGTGACGTTTGAAAGATCACTGGATTTTTGGTTCTTAATACTAATATTTTAGATTCTGAGAGGAACAATGAATAAATATAATATATATATATATTTTTTTTTTTTTTTGATAACTTCAAAAATCTATACTGTAGCTGTTTGTAATATATTACAGTGACATTCTCTCTGTAAATTTAATCTTATCTTATATTATTTTTGTTTTTGTTTTTTCGATGTAACATATAAAATAAATAAAACAAAATAGCTTTAATTGTTTACTACTTGTTAAAGGTTTTTTTTTCAAACCTGGGCGTAGCTGTAATGTTAGTAATTATATCCGATATTCTTTTGAGTTTTAATCTATACTTAAACATTCATTCAATGGGAAAAAATTCTATGAAATAAATATCATGTACCTACGTAAATCCAATAAATGTAAATATACCACCACGAGCTCATAACCGTTATACATTAGTTATCTCTGACCGTTATACACTAAAATCCATATTATTAATGTTAACTTTGTTCTGTAATATGTAGGAACCATGGATTCAAATTATTATTGTTATAATAAGTGATATACATTATAATAATAAATGATTATGTTTGAATAGCATTTTTTTTTTTTTGCCTTATGTGGCACTTTACAAAGTGATGTAAATACAATCGATTTATACGAAACAAGATTTTAGATTCTGAACGAAGCGGTCAATGTATCGATGTTACAACTGTGTGTTTTATTTATTCATTTGTTTGATTGCCTGATGACACTATTTCTAATAAAAAAATTCTATGATTATCAACTTGGAGGTTTTTTGTAGCAACTTGAATCTATATGATATTTTTGGCAGGTCAAGATTGAAAATTATTGGCACATTTTAGAATGATCAAGAAAAACTAAAAACAGATACAAACATTTGTCAAACTTTGAATTATATATTATTAATATAATTATTTGGCCACCTTAGTTACCAAAAATTAAGACCATCTTTAACTTAAAATCGTTTTATTATCGTTTACAATAATTTATCATTGAATTCAAATTCAGCTTTGTTGTACGTCTGTACAGCAAAGCGATTATCTAATTAGTAATTTCAACTATTTGTTTTTATGGTATATCTGGTATGCTTACTAAATTAGTTATTTAACCCCAAATTTCAATTAAGAATTATATTTAAAAAATATATATATTTATATAACTATCAATCACTTTACAATTCATATCGTTGATGTTTATTAGTTTATTATTAGGAAGGACACATAAATGTAAAATTCAAATAATCGATCTTATAAAACATAAATTCCTTATTTATATATAACATGGTTACCCAGGTTTATTTACTATATGCATTAATGTTCGACCAAAATTAAATAAAGTATTGATTGTGTAATTTTAAATTGTCTAAATATACTATTGTATTGTTTAGTTCATTAGTTGTATATTTGCTGAGTTAGCTCATAGAAAATTAGTAATCAAATAATGAATAAAATGCACTTATTGGTCGAATGATAAATAAAATCTGTTACCTACAATAGGTAAAATCTGAATTAATCAAACTACTAAAATATGATCGTCAGTAGTTTGTTGACTAGTACGCATGTGTAGTATGCATTGTGCACTTAATAATCGATTGAGGCGCGGTCTGAAGGTGAACGCGTCATTAGGTACCCATACTTTTCATATTTAATTAAATTATATCGATTATACGTGCATGTGTACTATGTACATTTTTTATTATGAATTTTTTTAAATAATTATTTATTCACTGATTATAATGCAAAATTCTAATAATTATTCGAAAAATGTGGTGTTCAATAAAAACACAATACAAAATATATGTATATCATTATCTGAAAATATTATGTCGTGTCACAATTTTTTCTGTAACTAACATTATACTATTTGTCTATTTAAAATAATAATTATAACATTCATAGCAACGGAATAAAACGAGAACAAATTACTATATTCTAGTAGGTGTAATTTCTTTATAATGTTTGTATATTTTATGTATATAATATATATTTAAGTGGCCTACAGCCTAACTATTATTTCATTTATATATTTTACGTACAGTTTGCTATTACACACTATATAATAAATTATGTATAATACATAATAACTTTAGAAACCAGTAACAAATTTCTATCGAGTGTATTGTTTTAACTGACTTCTAATTTTACTAGTACCTATAATTATTATTGTTTACACGCAATAGTCGTATCATTTTATAAAACGAATTGTGTTTTCTAATAATTATTACTGTATAAACACTATAAACTATATTGAAAATTATTTCGGAGACGTAATTCCAATTATAAATGTTTGTTTTAATTTATTTTAATTTTTAAACTACGATTTTATATATAAATACACCATTGTTATAATATTGTATGTTGTTCTCTTTGTGAAATCCAACGTGTGTACCTATGGAGCATTATTTCTATGCTGTAGTTAACATTATTTGTAATTAATTTTGATTGCCAAATAACGTAGCAAACAAAATTTGGATACGTATTCTAAATAAAGATTTAATTATGAAATGCATACTAGTCGATTATTATTCTGGTTAATTAGTATTTTATGAGTTACTTTAACAAATGGCCGGTATCATGATTTACTAGTATATGCGATAGTACCTAAATAATATCTAATATAACACAAATACAATGGATAAATTTAACTTCTGTGTGTATTTGTGTAGGTATACACAAATACATTAAAAATTAAATTGGTTTTGAGTTTTTGGAATAGATACGTATATATTATATCATCGTATTGATCAAATAGCTTATTTAAGAATATTTTTTATTTATTATCATGTTAAAATGTGCATTTAAAAATATTTAATGTCTTTGTCATTGAATAACGAATGCATAATCATAATGTATAAACTTATTATTGAATAATCTCTGTATGTGTGTACAGAAAAGACAAGAGCGAGTTTTCGCGTTCAATTTTAGCAGACCGCGTAAAACAATTTTAAAAACACACAAATACACTCACAGCGGTGGTGGATTCAACGAGTACCTAACGTGGCCTATATAAAACACTGGATCGATATAGCGCAAACGGACGCTACATTCTGCCTTTTCCCTTAAACATTACCATACTATTAAAATTGATCACGTTATCTTTTTTCTTTTTTTTCCCCGTACATTGTTGTTAAGTATAACTTACTCGCATCTTTAAAGATCTATGTAAAATATGCATAATATTATATTATACTTATAAAAGTGCGACATTATAATACATAACATTTTGTTGGCGAGGGCCCATTATAATATAATTTAATAACAATTGTACAATTTGTACATACTGTATAAATATTTATCATTATTTTTTTTAACTCACTTCACATGTGTATGACAAAGTTACAGTTATACGCGTTGTGATAATTTACAATTGCCCTGGGTCTATATGCAATAAAAAAATATTTATTATTATACTTTAATATATACTATTAATTACTTCCATTTGACACAACTCGATTAGTTGTATGTCTTTTAAGTAGATATGTGTCACAAGATTCAAAATTGTTCTTAAAATAGTTATCAATCGTTTAACAATATTCTGAATGTGTTTATGAAGGCTGGTAAATACTATTTAAAATATCCCTTAGGTTACTCCATTTTTCACTCACGAATGCGGTAATACATACATAATGTTAAGCTATATTTAATATAATATTTTATTTAATGTAAATATTTTTTTAAATATTTAATATGCATACTAAAAAGTTACATAAAACTACAAAACATATATTTTTAATTTATAATATGTTTATTTTTACATGGAATATGATTCGATTTGAATCGTCTTATGCTTTCCATCTCTAACCGCATTTATAAAATTGAGTAAAACTTAAATGTATATTATCAATACTAATCAAATCATTAATATGAACACGATAATATACAGCTGCAGTGTATAAATTAAAAATAATTTGTATTTGAAAAAATAAACGATTGTTTTCAATTTCAATATTTTATTTTTATGATCATTGCATAATATATATATGTATATGTATATATATATATATATATTTATATTTGCAGTAGCATATTTAGAAATAAAGAATAGTTGTAGTGTTGAGCACCATAAAACATTTTGAACTAATTATAAAATATATCAGCTTATTATGTAGGTCAATTTTATAGATAATTTCAGCATAATTTGTTCACAAAGGTATTTAATTAAATTTAGTATACCATTTTCCCTAATATACACACAGAATCTATTGAAATATAATAATAATAATTTATTAGTAGGTATTAATAACTATTATACAATTTAATACATCTACACGTTCAATGGGAGAGCCGGAGAAGAACCCTGCCCCCTCCATGAATATACCATTAATAGTATTTTTATTTATTTGGAAAATTTACAATTTGTATATTATGTTGATACAGTAAGTAAAAAATATAACTAAAAACAACATAATATGAGGCACAAGATAAGGGAAGTCATCTAGCGAATAACGATGGTTAGGTTATTATCGATAACAATATATATTATATTATATATTTTAGTTTATATCAGATAAAACATAATAAAACATAATAATATTATAATAATATAATATAACCAACGACGATCGCTTTAAAACGGGAAGTGTTATAACCGTTTCCGACGATGGAGTTTTCTATTCTAACCTTTTGATAACAATAACTATAATAATCTTATGATTTACCAACATATTATACACATCGATCGTCAAAAATATTTATACCAAAACACCACGATTAGATAATAATTATAACAATGAAATTATGAAATAGGTATATGATGGACTGCGATTTGTCTATGAATGTCGTTGAAACCAAACGAAAAAATTGGTATATTATAATATTATTATACGGGTGGATTTGCGAATTGCAATACACCAAAAATATTAATTATCTATTCAACAGCCGACTAGTGAGCAAATAGAAGGACGTTGCTGGGATAAGATATCGTGATCCGGACGGTTAAAAACTATTTTATAACTCTGTTATCGCAATAATACATGTTTTGGTAACGTTTTATTAAAAATAAACAAATAATAAAATGGACGAAAATAGTAATAATTATTCATACAGCGAGCGTGCGTTGATAAATATTGTAAAACGTAATCGAAGAGTTCTTGTTCATTATTACTTAATAGTTATTAATAATTTATATAATGTTTGTGTATAATATAAAAATATTCGGTCTTCTACACTAGGTGATCGCGTGAAATATCGTCGTGTGCGACCATAATCAATTGATTAATAGTATAAGTATTGTAATATGTGCATTGTGCCTTCATAAATCTTGGAAAACTTTGACTAAAACAAATTTTGAACACACGTATAAATAAAGGTAATATAGAATAAAATTTAATGTAAAAATAAACATTTAGGTCTTAGGTACATACTTGTATTTTATAGTTATTTGTAAAATAAATACCTTCATATTTATTATAAATTAAAAAAAGGTAGGCTAGTGGGTATCGTTCTGTTGTATTATTAGAAGTGGAGGGAGAGTAGGTCACTTTAATATATGTATTAAATTTGAATGCAGTGACAGGTATCATTGAATATGAAAAACGATTTTGAACGGAGATGATTTGTCAGTGTAGGATATATTATATTATTATCTATGTTTAAATTGTAATATACAATGGTATATATATATTTTTTTTTGATACAAGTAATTTATTTTTCTTAACTACTGGTGAAAGTTTTAAGTTTCTATGACTTATACTTTTTGTATAACAACAAATATTTTAAATTGTCTTAGGATATATCATTATTTTACGCGATTTCGTAAAAATTAAATTTCATATGTTCATAATTTTTATATACATTGACGCTGGAGTTTTTTTTTTACCGTTATTTGAATAAAATTTATGAAGTATCTTGTATTGGGTTTTTTAACCTTAGATATAAATCACAAACATTTTATCAATTTTCAACTTCAAAATTCCTTGCAAATTTTCGCGATTTTGACATATTTTGTAAACATTTGAACTTTAAATGTTTATAAACAAAAATTGTGACTAATGATTATTGATTTTTTTTTTTACTACGATAAATACAATTTATTATAAACCTTGTATTAAATTTTAAAGATTTTTTGGAATGTCAATTTTTTTTATCGATATTTCAAAAAAAAAAAAACAAAAAAATCGAAAATTTCAATTGTCTATAAATAGCTTATAACGTGATGACACACAAAAATAAAAAAAAATAAAATCCACTCATTATTGTAAAATCAATACATTCATCACTCCGTTCGGAATCTAAAACCATGATTTGAAAAGGTATTATTCATTATCATTATTTAATAAATCATTCAGAATTTTCGTTTACTGTTTTTACCAGTTACAAATTAAACAAGCTATCAATAATCAAAAGTCAATACTCAATGCTAGCGGTATAGCCATGGGGGTATGCCCTCACACCATTGACTGTATCAACTTATTATAAAAATTAACTGTTATTATTAATTGTTGATTATTTTTTTTAGTATTTTGGGATGCCTTCCTTATTTTAAAATCTTAGCAACGCTACTATTCAATACTCGCTCTGATAAAATAAAATAATACTATAGTTGGTGTTATAGATTCAAAGACTTTACAAAAATATTAACTATACTATAGGCAATAAGTAATTACAGTAATGCGAATGAGAACCAATAAAAAAAAAACTGAGTGAGTCGCTGTATACTGATATGTAGAAAATTTCAAATATATAGTACTTACGTCGTTAAACGAATTACATAATTCAATGATAAATAATTACACAAAAAAAAAAAAACAATTATAAATGAAGACGGCCTTCAATAGGCCTATCATTATAAAGATAATTAAATAAGTATAAATAATAAGGGTATTATTTTATCATATTGATAGTAATTAATAACTTTTCTATAAGTAAAATGATAGGTTGGTTGAACTAATTTTTGCAAAAACAAACCACATGTTATATTATTTTATATTATATTTTGCTACACCTGATGTAAGGTATAACTTATAAGTAAATATTAGAATACAATCTAAATACCTATTCTGAAAGTTTTATTGTGTATACGCATATTATACTAAATAAAACTTTCAGAATATTTAGACTATTTTAAATTTATTTATATCCTAAACCTATTTACACTGTTTTACGGTACATTGTCGATATTTATTATTTACTTTTAAGTTATGCAATAAAGAAAAGTTTGAATTCTCTACGAATTACGAAAAAATTACTAAAATCGTTATTTAAATTAAAAATTTAGACAAAATAATTATTTGTAATGTCTATAAATTAGTTGTTCATAATATGTATTTTTAATATTTTTAGGTTGCCATAAGAAAAAATTATAAGGTACCGCATTTTAAATTGTCATGTCTATCATGTTAAAATTATAATTAAAACATTTTAGAGTTTTTATCATTAAATAATTCATATTTTTTTTAAACATTAAACGGTCATAAAAACTTAATGTAGATAAACGCTCAATTTGCTTGTAAAATTATAGTTAAAACTACTCATAAGGAACCTTGTATCAAGATTACAAAGTTTTTTTTGACAATTAAACTTTTTATCAAAATTTAAAAAATAAAAGTAAAAAATTGAATACGTTTATAAAAATAGCTTAATAGCCAAAATCTTTTGAAATATATACCATATCTATAAATTGTTACTATCAATATATATTGTGAACATTTTACGAATCACTTCGATTTTAAATTAAAACAAAATAACAAAATCAAATTTTGCAAAATCGTAATTTATTTTTAGATTTTTACAGTTATGAAAAAAAGTATTGGCAATTAGGTTCAACTAGTTCTGATATAATACGAACAATAGTAGAAACCTCTTCAATTTTGAAGATTAATACTTTATTTCTACTAAAAGACTTTTTTTTTAGTTGTAAGTTGTAATTTTTTTTTACTTTAGGAGAAAATTAACATTAATTTGTATGATTACAACACTGAATCTCATAATCCAGATAATTTGACTTAAAAAGCATGTTTGTTACTCATTTTGGTATATGTATTTGAAGTATCGTTATAAAAATGTTTTGTATGCTGTTAAATATATTCAATAAGGCTTAACCAGATTGTTTAATATCAAGTTGTAAATTGCTATGGCAATTTCTATTGATTTTTTTGATATTTTCCTATATTTATTATAGATATCGTGCTAAAAATAAATCACCTTTTAATCGAATTCTCGCCTGAATAAAGTATCGTATAAGAGGACATTACTCCTGCATACGTTGTCAACATCTGACAAACTCATAATATAGTAAACAGTACTTACTGAACAATTTATTTAAATTTATTATATTTAATTTTAAAATCAATATTGACCTATTATAAAATTTAAAAGAAACAATCTACTGAGTTAAAAAAATAAGATTTTTTTTTTGAAATTATAAATCATTATTTTATCATTTAAAATTTTAAACCACACTATTATTATTGAGAATAATGACCATTGAAAAAAGGTGAAAGAATTAAAATAAATTGTGAAAAAATAAAACTGAATTGGTAATATTAAAAAAATAAAAACTAAAACTATAGATAACAATAAAATAAACAGCGTAAAACGTTAAAATGTTTTTGGTGAAATTACAAAATCAGTTAAAGAGATCAATCTTTTAACCGGATAAAAAAAAAAAAAAAACAGTAGATACATAATGTATACAAGTAGTATAAACAGCGGATCTCCAACAATATCAATAACTTATAAAATATTAATGATTGGGTTGTGTACACTTTCTTCTATTATCGTGTGTTATATGAAATAACAAATGCGATACTATAAAACACGCAAAAACAATAAATTAAAAGTTTCAATTACAAAAAATGTATTACATTAAAAATGCTTTGTTTATTAGTTACAAGTTACTTCCGAAAAATGTAACTAAATACAAGATACGAATATTACAAAATATAACTCAGTTATGTATTTCAAATACATGCAGGCGTATCGGTTAATGCTCAGCCTTGATTATAATGTTCAGAACATGATATAATGTTACACATAATAGTAATGACTAGTATTATATGACTATAAGAGTATAGAGTTAGTGGTGATGGTGTTACTCGTATATGTGTGCGCGCGCGCCACGGTGTTTAATAAAGTGCGGCGCGCGCGATTTCTTTTCTTTTTCACCCTCTGCGCGCGTATTGACGTAACGCGGAAAAAGGTCAAGTAGTAACGGTTGTTACCGGAAAAGCGGCGGCGGCAGCGGTGGTTACGGGCAAAAGAGTACGACGACTACGAGCTCGCCGCCGCCGGGCCATTCAAAGGTATGTGTGCGCAAAAAAAAAATCAGCCAGAGCGACGCGCGCGCGGACCGGCAACGTGACAGTAGCGGAGACTCTCCCTTTCGCCGGCATCGGTGGTCCGGGGGACGGCATATCGACTCGAAGTTGGTTAGTGGGACGGGTTTATCGTCCGTGACGTAATAACAACCCGTGACTCGGCGGGCAGTGACGTCACAGACGCCTCGAGCTGAGGCCACCGCCACGGAGCGCATCGATCGTTGTATAGCGCTTAGCCCGTCCCGCCGACTTCACCATCACCGCTGCCACCACCGTCACCGTTTCCACTAGCATCAGCAACGCGCCAGCTAGCATTTTGTGGCGCAGCAGCACGACCGTCCGTTCTCTCGATTTGCGGTCTTACTCTATACATGACGAGTGTGTTATTAATATGGTTAGGATTTATTTGCAATATATAATGATTAATCATGCACTTTTTTGTTAAACATGTAAAATTAACTTTGAAAATAAAAATAAATGCATTTTAAGTTCCATCAAACATCAAAAAATTTTTAAATAAATATTGATCTTAAATAATGTTTTAGTTAAGTATTTCATCATCAGTTTAGAAAATTATTCAACAAATTATCATATTTCATAATTTTATTTTGAACACAAGACATACTTTGAAATTTTTGATCTAAATGTCACAAAAAAAATTAAATTTGTTTATATTACATGACAAATACGTGTGTTTTAAGAACTATTTTGTTGGGAGAGTTATTTTTAAGTGTAAATCATATACATAACGTATCGACATACAAAAGTATACGTATTTTTTATTAGTTGTACCATAAATGATACCTAAAGGACAACTGTATAGAGAATAGTGTAAACATACCGTAGTTACACAATACGTGAAATGTATGGGGTTTGTATATCAATCAGTTTAGTTTTACAAAAATAAATAAGTAGAAAACCATGCACACATATTTATTCATAGGTAATTTTCCATATTTTGCGGGTCTTGACTTTATATAGACGTATATACGCATACTATATAATAATATAAAATAATATATATATATTATACAATATTCGTTTTAAATATGTGGGCCATCCCTATTAAAACGATTCCCCCTCCCTTATAACAATCGTCTGTGAGTCATTTACTGAGAGAATAAATACCCACTGCAGACAACGCCGCAGTTTTTCGGTCATTTATCGATTCTTGATTGCGTAGAACGTTCACGGCAAAAGTTTTGATGGTTCTATTATATTTATTATTTACCATTATTCAAATATTTTAATATGCACATAGCTATTATAGTTAATCGGTCAGAAGTTTCGAGTCCTAAATTCGAATATATTATATTATAAGAATATAAGGTATATTATTAGAACTCGAATTTTTTTAAATACATATAATATCGCGATGTTCTAAAAAGAGTAACTACGGAATAAAATTTCGTGTGATTTTTAACTATGTAACTGCCTAATTAGTAAATTGATACTCAACATTAAATTGTATCAAATTAACTTCTAAAGAAAAAAGTGTTACCAGATATCTGTTAGTCGTAATTGTGTATAAATACTGTAACGTTGTCGCTTGAGTACTTATTTTTTTTAAATATAACTTATTGGCGCATTACATAGACACGGATTATTTTGTCGTATTTTAGTCTTTAGATACTCTTTTTCAAATTCGTTATCATATTACTTTTGAGTTTTCTATAACTGTTCAAGATGAAACGTGAACAATAACTTTAAATTGAATTTCTATGAACAATTTCTATTACAATGTACTGAATAAAATTACGCCAAAATATCCTACGTAGTTATATTATACTATTGTATATTATAATAAATCATTCCATTTTTTTAATTTGCATTATTATCCATTTGTATTTATTCGTTTTCAATCCAGTTTCTTTTAAATGAGCTGTACCAAGTTGTTTCATTTAGGTATTAGTACTTGATTTCCTTGATTAAATATTTTTTTATTCCTGTAACTATACAAATAATCTTCATAGATATAATGTTTGAATAGAGATTTCAAGATAACATATAATGCTCGTATAACTCGTGTAACGTCTACTTGCTTGAAGTACAAACAATTTTTTTTATCTCTTTTTAATGAACCGTGTTTAATATCTTTCGGTGCATCATGTAATAAAGTTGATTATGTGTCGCGTTGATGACTTATAAACTATTCAGCTTTTAAAATACGTGATAAAACTTGCATTTTTAAATGAATACCATTCACATACACTTATATATATGTGTAGGTTATTATATTAAGTACGTGTACATACAAGAATGTCGCGAAGCGCCTGTATTTTTTTCGAGTGGAGGGATTATGTAAACTTCATTTTCACATTCCATAGAACCTAGCTCAAACACTATCAGATACTCTATATACTTACTTGTAAGTTATAATCATAATTATTGTCTCAGAAGATAAAGATGTCACGTTCACTGGGTTGCTATAAAAAGATTTATGATTACTAAGAAAAAGCTTAATGCTTTAAAAAAAGATTTTTTGAAATTGTTACACCCGAAAAATAAGTGTAATAAGTGTATTATAATATTTATACAAAACATTATAATTGAAACTAAATAATCGTTTGTACGTTAACCATTTTGTTACTAAAATATTAGTATAATCAATATAATCTGTACGACCATTTATAGTTGTGTAATTGTGTAAATATTTTGCTTTCAATGTCCATAATATGGCTTATTTCCCACACCAATATACAGTCAAAGAGTTGTACGCTTATTAAATATATTACCAAAGGGATAGATTTAGCATTATTTAACTATACGTATAATAAAACAAAATTAATACAAGTATATTAATAATTGTAAGTATTATAAGTATATAATAATAATATAGATCATACTATAATATGTTTTCAATACAATCGCTTCCGCTTTAAATGTATTTTCGTGGTAATCTATTTTCGACAAGTAATTTTATTTTATTGGCCTCGCTAAATTTTCCACTTTTCAATTAATATTATTTTAAAGTCTCATAATTTCTAGATTATTTATGATTTTCGTATATAAATATGAAAAGTCAAAGTATATTGTACAAAATTTGATAAACAACCGAACTTGGTGTCTAGACATTAATAAATTCATGATATATACATAATACGATAATCATAATAAAATCCGAACGAATATAAATTAAATTAATTTTTAAATTTACTAACTGTAATGTAAAATGCATTTTTATTATATTATTATTTATACATTTTTCCGATTTACCACTATATAATAAATTACTACAACTAAGATGTTTAGGTACATAATAATATATTGTCATATTAAATCAAATTAAAAAAAAAAAAAAAAAAAAATAGTTATAAAATGAAAACATTGTATAATAAAATACTAGAGAAGGTAATTTATAAATTGCCATGGCTATATCTATACCTACTATACCTAAAATATACAATAAACCTATATACAAGTGAATAATATAAATATATACCATAGGCATTATATTGCATAAAATATGTTTGAAAGATGATTCAAAATAGAACGATAGTGACTATATATACCTATCGTACTATTATGTGCTCTGAGGTAAAAAAAAGTCGTGTTTATATTAATTTTGTAAAATTGAAAGTTTATACCAAACGACTAAGTAAAAAGCTTCAACAATGGAAACTAATTTTAGTGCTACCTAATTGTTGTTGTTTTTTTTTTTATTAAAAATAGTTTTTGATACAAGGGCAAAAGTCTAATTAACTGAGTCGATCGAAAAAAATCATCATAGGCATAGAGTAGTGTCTCTTAATTGGTGTTCTATGGACTTAGTATAAAAGTTCCACCAAAATTTTAAAATCAGTAAGAAGAAATTTTTAGTTTCATTGCACAAACTTTTTTATGATATACATGCATTGCTTAATATATTAAAAAATTAAAAAATATATATAATTACTGTTTTATTTTACGGCTGTGTTCGCGAAAACCTTATAAAATGTTAAGTGTTCCGTCATTCGAAAAAGGTTAAGAACCACTGGCATAGAGTATCATTATTATTCATTATTGTATTATTACAATATATAGTATCGCCGGAAAAAATAAATTGATTATATGTCGTAAGATACCCAAATTTAACACATCATGAGAAAAATGAAATACCTGTCTTATCGAGCTATCTTCAAAGTAATTAAGTTTAACATTGGACATTATATAATCTATTATATGTGACACTGACAGAAAGAAAAAGAAAAATAGAGAGAGTAATAACAACATAATAAATTCATTTTCAAAAAATACAACGTAAATAAGTAGTGTACATGTATCTTGTTATTAAGTAAGGTCTGTAAGTCAAAGTTTATTTTTTTTTTAATTTGCAATTTTTACTTACTTCTTCGAGGGTAAATCTATTACTGAAATACATTTTCAGTACTATAATAGGTATAACAGATACTAGTATTATTACAAAGCTTCTGCAGATTGAATGTAATAGGGCTTATCGATTTCCTACCATTCAATCGCCAATAATAATAACTGTACGTTTTCCGAAAGCAAACTGCCATAAGTTCTTAATGGGTTTTATTAAATTATTTTTATCATTTTCAGATTATATAATCTATCAATATTTATATTTATTATTGATTTTATTTGTTGTCTATGATATTTGATATGAAAGCAATTATTATATATTTAATACTAGGTTAATGGGTAAATGAGTACTGCATATCATGTATGGTTAGTTACTATAAAAATATTTAACTTGATAATAATTAATGCTAGTTAGTATATATTATTTCTAATACAATTTTCAAGAATTTTTTGACAACAGGTTAAGTTTTAACAACAATTTTGTTTTCAAAATTTTAGCACGATATCGGGTGTAAACAAAAAATCGCAATGAGATAAATCTACATTGTTAAAGATTCTGTTTGAAATTTAAAATATGTAATATTTAGGAAGTTCTTACGTTTTATAATTATTATAGTTACACATCCTATCGTCTGCAAATTATTATATAATATGAACATTTTTTTTTCTTCACTTGCATTATCTAGTCGTTTAATATCTCATTTGTTATGAAATGTTGATGGCGTTGATGCATGCTTAAACACCTTTGTCCCTGACAAGTCTAAAATAATATTACTAAACATAGTATTTAAAATGATATAAATAATTTATAACATTACACAACTTGTACTGTAAACGTTTACGTACAATTACGTTTATTTACATATTTAATTATTATATGTGGATCACTCCCACGCAATTTATTTAACATAATATAATAATATAGTAAGTAGTAAGTAATACTTATTTTACGTCGTGCTTAACGTTTGTATAGGTTGGCGGCGGAGAAGGAAGTCGCTGCGGCCGCGGGACGTGACTGCATCGGGTCGGCGGGAACATCCGCCGGCATGGGGAGGCCGCGGTCCCACCACCATCATCACCATCACCACCATCAGCAGGCGGACGCGCCCCCTGGGCCGTCGTCCTTGTTCCTGTTCAGCACCGACAACCCCGTCCGCCGGTACACCAGGTTCATCATCGAATGGCCATATCCTTTTGAAACGCCCGGTTATTTTTCGTGATATTTTAATATCTAAATAACTTATATTGCCTACACTCGCCCCACTTAACCAGCGCTGTAAGTGCAGATTGTGTACTTCCTATTGAAGAAAAAATAATGTTCAAAATCATAATAAAGTACGATAAACACGTGGTGTTTACAAGGTTGTTAATACTATTAAACTATAATAATGAAATTGTAATTAAAATTAAATAAAAAAATCCCATTTATTGAAGTTTTCTAAACACATATGAGCCCTTAACTCTTAAATTTTCTTGATAATAGATTATATGAAAATGCTTTGCCGTCAATAGTATTTTCGAATTCGATATGCCACTGTTTATAGCTATTATATGCATTTTTAATAGTTTATATTAAATATTTTTAATTTTATATAACTATAATCCTATATGATCTTATTGTCATAAACGCAGCTAAGTATATGGCCATCAAATATATGCGTACATTATTATTCGACCTGTTCTATTACAAATATTATATGTTTAATATTATTTATTCATATTACATTATACACATGCAAGTTGTATATTGAACATTTTAGTAATATACCCTAGTAAAAAATATGCAAAGCCTAATATACGTTTTTTCACGCACATACCAGTTTTCCTATATTACAATGTGACTGTTCGGGTTTTAACGGAAATCATTGTATTGTCTCTTTTATTATATCTCCCTCTTTCTTCGTTTGTACGTCATTGAAAAGTATTTATGAGTTCTAAAACACGTATCTAATACATGCAAATTAAGATCACAAACTTGGCGTCATGATAATATACATATTATTTATATATTGTATAATATAAAATCCTTCCAGTGTAGTAATTTAGTTTTTATTCCTCATTTTGTATATATGTCTTTATTTAAAGACTTTATTATAACCATGTTTTGTGTTTATGACTGATGCTAAGTGAATATCTGACTAAAATTGTTAATTTTTCAGTTATGTTATATTTATTTATTTCCGCTTCGTGTTGGTATAAATAACATTATTATTGTATTTTTTTCTTAATTCAATGATTTCGCACTCCGTTCGAATATGCGGTGCTGTTAACCATCATAGCCAACTGCGTGGTGTTGGCTCTGGAGGAACATCTGCCCAGGGGAGACAAGACTGTACTTGCTAAGACTTTGGTAAATCACCCGAGTGTCATTGTACATAATAATATGTTTTACCTTTTAAAACGATCTTTGGTTTACTAATACCAATGTTTTTTCTATTTTACTAAAACAAAATTGCTTGATGTTATAATTTCAGGAGGCAACCGAACTCGTTTTCCTAGCAATTTTTTGCGTCGAAGCGACTCTCAAAATATTAGCTTTAGGTTTTTTACTGCACAGCGGCTCATATCTTCGTAATATATGGAACATTATGGACTTTTTTGTAGTTGTAACAGGGTGAGTACAATGATTTATCATGAAAATACTTCAAATTTTTAATTTAAATATATAATGAAAAATACTTAAAAAATAGACACGAAATCTAAGAAAAAAAAATTAGAACAAAACGTATATGTTAAGCAAAACAATTTTGAATCGGCTAGGGATACATTGGACTCAGGGGTTTACCGATTTCTAGGTCAATGACTGAATTCATGGAGTCCAACATGCTGGACATGAGGATGTTGAGGTCCTTTCGGGTGCTCAGGCCTTTGAAACTGGTTTCGAGAATCCCAAGTAAGGCACTCGAAATGTCCCAGGATCACAGGAAAGCATTTTTGACACAATAAAAATCCTCGAATGTTCTATTATTTTTCAGTAAAACCATTTGTTTAACCCGTTTTTGTAGGCGTATTGCATTTGGTATAGACATATTCCGAATATCGGATTAGACCGTAACCGTTGGTTTGCGAACTTTTATACATATATATATACATATATTATATATATTTACATATATACATAATATATATTATTCTTTTGGACTTTTGCTGGATGATAGAAATTCCCGAGTAGAACTACCGTTGATACAGTTGATCGATTTGTAGTTGGATTATATTATATTATTATTCGGCTTGATTCGAACAGATTTATAACAGTATTCATACATCATTTAGATCCGATTAGGTATATTAGCAAACTAGATAGAAATAACAACGGGTCTATATTATTTATATATATATATATATATTTTGTATAAAGCTGTTGATCGATTATATATATTTTGTTTTTTTTTTATGAATAATACATATTGATATTATACGATTAATAATATACCTCGAAATATAAAATAATTTTCTTTTAGAAATCTGCACGTCATCGTTGACTTGAGCGAGTCAACCGTAGATAATATATAATAATAAATATTAATATCGTAGATTATTTTTTTTTAATCGTATATTTAATTTTTATGTTTTAATATTATTGTATTTTCGATACTGCTATAAGAGCATAATATTTGGAATATAGTGGACGATAATGTTGGCGAATGTAGAATTGTTGGTCTATTATAGTGGCAGTTTATAATATTTTGTACATCGGTCAAAATCAGGAAACAGCGCGAGTATAAAAAAAATAATGGAAACGGGAACGCAATATGTCATTACCATATTATATATATTATATTATATGCGTATGTCGTCGTTAAAACCGTTGTCATCATAACCTCGGCTCTGTCCTAGCACTTTTGACAATATTCCCGGCAGCAAACTTAAAACGGTTAACATGGAATAATAATTAATGCGTAATACATAAATATTATATATATATATAAACCGACATTATTTTTGCTATATTTGAACGTATCTTAAATAATCTTGTATTTCGATCCGTAGTTTCCGGTTTGTTTTATTTATTATTGTTATTATTATTATTATTATTATTATTATTATTATTATTATTATTACTACCTATATATTATTACATATTATATATATATATATATATATTATACTATCATATTATTATTATTATTACAATTTTTATTATTATTTTGTATTCGGGACCATCGCGCACGACCATATCGAACAGATATTATATATTATTATTATTATTATTATTATTATTGTTATTATTATTATTATTATTATTATATAGACACGTCCAGATACATTATTTATTAACTATATACATATAGACGCATAGAACTAGATGAATAGAACGGATTGCGTGTTTATTTTGGGGTAGGTAGCGCACTGAGTAGTGATTAGAAGTGTTGTTGCCACAGATGTATAACACAAATACCGTCAGCGGCAAACATGGATCTGCGGACGCTGCGAGCGATCCGGGTATTGAGGCCGCTCAAATTGGTCTCCGGAATTCCAAGTGAGTACACCACAAATACACGCACACGACGAAAACGACTAATATATATAACGAGGTTTGCCCAAAACATCACAGACCCTCATTTCCCTAACCCCACGGAGTCAGTCAGAAGGTCAACAGAGAAAATAACGATAAAAAAAAAATAAACCGAAAAATAATATATGGCCGTGGAACGGTAACGTCCAATAATAATGGTCGCGTCGATGCATCGCGCGTATACCTATATATCATTTATATACCTATATACATCTATTGTACAGCATGCAGTGACGATTTTTTCCGACTCGAGAGTTAACAAGTCGATTTCACTGATCAATTGTTTTACTCTTTCCATCCTTAGCTTTTATTGGTTTACATATTATCATTATTATAAATTTGATTTGTTTATCGAAAACTTATTACGATGATAACAAACTAGTAAAAGTGGTATTGGCTTTACTGTTGTTTTACGTTAGAAAAAATCACACTGTATGACATACAATATATTACATTATATAGCTTACATATTATAATACGTACTCGCGAGTTATTGTCGTCGACCTTATTATTGGGGAAATTTTATTATATAATCATACTAGCTTACTAGATACAACTGATCGTCTTGACGACAAGACGTAACCCCCCTGTATGTTTTTTTCTCCCCGTTTAGGTCTGCAAGTTGTACTGAAGTCCATCATCAAAGCGATGGCACCGCTACTCCAGATTGGCTTATTGGTGTTATTTGCTATCATCATATTTGCAATCATTGGACTGGAGTTTTACTCCGGAGCGTTGCACAAGACTTGCTACAAGTGCGTAATCGGTATAAAAATAATATAATCGGGACTCGGAACTTGTAAATTTTCAACGATTTTAATTTTTATATTTTTTTTTCATGTATATTATTTTAAGCTTAATAGGTGTTGCATTTTTTTTTTTTTTTATGTTCTTTTGACTATTGTCCGTCAATTGCTTACGTGATAGAACGCTATTCATATAAAGTACAATTTTTTTTATCATTGATGCAGAAAAAAAATTATTTGAAATGTAAGAAGCTGTATACTTTCAAAATTTCTACATACCTTTAGTACAAATACGAAATTTAAAATCTTAAGTATGTGTATTACAGTTTTCCATGTTTAACATGTACCTATCTCAGCCTCTTATTATCAAATTATCATATTCGACAATTCTTACTATTTTTTTGTTCACTTTTATTATTTATACTAATAAATTACAATATACTTTTATCAAACAATATTTAACTATTATTATAAAATGAAATACTACATTTTCCGAGCCACGGTTATACACAGTGGCGTGCTCAACTTTTCTGAGAGGGGGATATTAATTTTTGACTTGTCATAGAGCCTACATTATTTTTTTCATATAGATAAGAAATCATTACAAAAAAAATCAAAAGGGAACATGATACTCTGATCCCCCCGTGAGCACGCCACTGATTATACAAATGATATAATACGATCAATGATTACACGCACAATACATATAATTACGAATAGAGTAATCTGGTAGTAGGTATTGAAATTATTGTATTACATTGCGCATTTTAGATGGCACAGTTTTAAAAAAATACTAATGATCGCAGATTTTTATACAAACCTTTACATACTATCAAAGGCTGTATATAGTCTTAAATTATTGTAATATAAAAGCAATTTTATTTTTTAAGTAAAAAAATATAATTAAAAACTGTACCTATTTTATGCTGCCACAGTCTAGGAGGTGTATATAATCTTTTTTTATTAAATTAAACTAATAATTATGTTGCAATATTATAATTATTAAATTAAAATCAAATTTCTTTAATTTTTACTTTTAAAGGTACATGGTTCTTCGTTATTTGTTACAATCAAAGTTGCTTTTTTCTAAAATATCCTTTAAACTTAATTAATATAATTTTAACATGATGATATTACCATGATATAGTAAAGACAATTACCAAGATTAAATATCAAATTTTTATAATTGATTAAAATTAAAAAAATAAACATAATAAATATGATTGCTTCTTAAATTTACTTGGAAAAATATAACAAGTATACCTTGAAAAATTGACCATAGAAAATTAACTAAAATTATCTATACACTATTGATTTTAATAAATATATATTAAATTATTAAACAACACTTAAGACGTAATTTTGTTATTGTAACTTGTAACATAAACATGCACCTATAATAGCTGTATTTAATAATATATATTATTTCTAGAATCAGATTATTTCATTGTGTCTGACTAACATATGAAGTTCAATAATTTACTTAAATTTATTCAAATTCAATCACATCAATTTAAAAACAAATTTTGTTTGAATTCAAGTTTGCACCCAAAAAAAAAATATTTAATATGTTTAAAAAATAAAAATAAAGAGGTAAATTAGTTTAAAGAAAATAGAGCATGATTTCGTTTTTATTATTTTGAATCATTTAATCATGTTAATGTAAAAACCAGTTAGAATTCAAGTTATGTACCTGAGTTAGTATTTAGTCATTTTGAGATAAATAAACCTTAGCGTTGATATTTTTTATAAATCATTTGTATGTGTGTCTAAAATGTTGAAATTAACTTCAATGGATCAAAAACCTAACAAAGGAAAATACCCACATCCAAATATTCAACTTTTCCCTCCCTTTTGTGGTATATAAGTGGGCTTTCAGTTACACCACTTTCATAAAAATGCCATTTAAGTTCCGTGTGAGTACTGTCATATATTTTATAATTTTTTTTTTGTTTTCTGCAACTTTGTCGAGCTTTAATTTGAATTTCGCGTTAAGTATTGTTATAATCTTATAACTTAAATACATACTATTTCAGCTAGAAAAATATATAACAATTTAGTGTGAATATGATAAATAGTTAAATATTGAAATAAATCTTTACACAGTAATAGTCTAATTTTATGTAGTTTAAGTCAAGTAAGGATTTTATTATTTCATTTTTATTTTAAATTATTTATAACACAGATGTACATTACATTATTATTATCATTCAACCTCTCTTCCAATTCAGAAATGACACTACAATCAGTCCCTATTTCTGTGTGTAGTACTAGTTAGTATATACTAAAAAAAAAAATGGGTTAGTGTATAGTTGCAAAATTTACAAGAAATATGGACTGACTACAACTGACGCCCTCTAACGCAGAACGCTATTTAATTTACTTCACTATCAAATTGACTTTGTTTAATTATCTTGTAAGTTGTATATGTATAAATACGTACGTTTTCATCGTTTTTCAAAGAATATGACTTATTCCACTTTCATTTTAACTAGGCGATATTACCTTTCTTGATACTAACATTTTTATCCTAGTAGTATTCAAATAAACCCTAATTACACCAATTTATTAATACAGCCTACTTTTTATTATTGGTTTTTTTTATTTTTTATCATAAAAGTTAAAAGTTAAAAATTTGTTGAAGGTTATATTGACCTTCATATGATATTAGTCTACGTCGAAGACACAAAATACATACTCTCTCTCTATATATATAAGATTCCACCATAAATAACTACTTTTATTACTCGTTCATTTTTATTTTTAAGTATGGATTTTAATAATTATTACCGTTTAATGTTAATATGAACCATCACATTTGTTTATTATTTTATTTGCTTGTATATTTTTCAAACATTAATTGCTAGTTATTTTAATACAATATTTAAAATATTCTAAAAAAATTAAGTTCAACTAAAAATGATAATTTTGGATATTTTATGGTGTTATCAATATCTGAAAAAAATATTTGAATTATATTACACAAATAAATCCAAAAATAAATAAATACGTTCCATTTAATATTTTATAATGGGAGCGCAAAATAAATAAGATTTCGTAGGGGTTACTTTAAATTTGAAACGAGCAGCTGTAATAAATATAGTAGTGTTAATAATTTCGGTTAGGTTAGGTTATTTTATTTTTGTATTATTTTTACTTATTATAGATGTATTAAGTTGCAGTACTATTATTATGTATTTAATATAGGATATAATAAAATATTAAACACAATGTGGTCGATACACAAAATCACTAGTTATCTGTGTATACTGTTCTAGATAATATAGTGGTATACACCAGATAAAACAAATTCTTTGTTTCAAGTATTTTAATAATCAATTCATATTTTAATCATAGTGATTAGCATATAATTATGTAGATTAATCTAATTAAGGTAAATCTACATTATTTTAACTGAATTAATCTTTTGATTCATACTATATATCAGGGGTCACCAATTGGAGAACCGCGGTCCGAGAACACTTTTTTTACGGACCCTTATCCGCAGAGTAGATTTTAAAATTTGTGTAATATAAATTAATAAAAATTATAAGTATGTCATATAAAATTTATATTACTACGAAAAAAAAATTAAATTAATTTTTATTGAACAAATGTATAAATAAATCAATATAAATACTTATTAAAAAAAAAAATGAATTTATTAACGTGTATAAATTATTAAAACTGTTAGGGTCCGCGACCAGTATGGTAACTTTCAAAACGGAGCTCCATAGAATTTATTTGGTGACCCCTGCTATATATTATACTATGTATCTTAAAATAGCTAAGATACCTATTTCTTATTGAAAATTAAAAAAATTAACCATTGATAAATCTAATTTTTATAAACAAGAAAGATAAAAGATGCTACATAAAATATATAACTATACAATTTGAGTTCTGTAGAACTAATTTTGTGTTGTTAGCTTAAATAATGTAGTAAACTGACCTATGATCAAATCTAAAGGCACGAATTTTATCTACTGTATTCTCTTTTTGGTTATACATAGTGTTTTAATATTTATAAACGATTTATAAATATACAAAATATTAAAGTAAAATAATGCTCATAATAATTCTCAATTAAAATATCGTGAAAATCCAATGAAAGAACCAAGCAGATAAAATTATTTTGCTTAGATTGATTATTATTCAATTCACTCTAACATTAAAACATTTATTCTTATTTATATGCAATTATTTTTTTAACATAATATTTAACTCGACTAACTCTTTAGTTAATAATCTGTTACAATTTAAACAATACGCTTAGTTGATACAATAATATACAGCACAAGAATAGTGGATTGAAGAGACTTCCGATGGAGATTGTTCATCAAGATAACTACACAAAATTGGCTCTACTGAACGCAAATTTGACATGTTGTTTTGTAAGACACTAAGACAAAGACATCACAATATGCGCTGTAGTACACTCTTCATGATTAACAGTCACTTATCGATAATGTTAGCATTTAATTATATGAATGAACCTATACGTATATGAATATACTAGTAACATATTATTATTCATACCTATTACCAGACATTTGCGTACATTTATAATAAAATTCATTTGCATTTCCGATACTACCTATTCAAACGTATTACAAAAATATTAATATATATTAGTACAGTATTGTATATTATTATGTTTTTTAACGTTAACTGTAAAAGGAAAATATTAATATATACAGACTGGTGTGTGCAAGTATCGTATTGCTATTATTATTACACATTATGTGGTCAACTCGTTCGCGACGTATGTATCAATGTATACGTACGTAGTGCCGAACCATTTTTGTATTAGCACGGTTGTATAATGCGTTTGAGTTAATGCGTTAGGTTGGATAATCTGATTGCGATGGAAATCGAGGGACAGAACCCGGCGCCTTGCAACTCGGACTCGGATTCAAACGAGAGCACGAAGCCGTACAACGCGTACTTCTGTGATAACACGACGTCCACGTGCATAGAGAACTGGGAAGGTCCCAACTACGGGATCACGTCGTTCGATAACATCGGACTCGCCATGCTTACCGTTTTCCAGTGCATCACCATGGAAGGGTGGACTACCATTCTGTACTGGGTTAGTCGAACAACATAAAAACCAAAATAATAAATAACTAAAATATTAATAATATCTAATCAACCACCTATAATAGCATAATATTACAATAGAAATTAATTTTTAAACAGTGGGAAGGGCATTTCAGAAATATTATATTATAGGTAGATTATGTTGTTTTAAATGTTTTGTGATTAAATTGGTCTGTTTCAACGTTTCTTTCGGCATTATTTGTCAGATTTCTTTTCTTTATTTATACTCGATTAATATAAAATCTCACTTAAAAAAAAAAAATCTTTTGAAAACAGAAAATTGAAAAATGTTAGTATATTATATGTATAGTACAATAGAAACAACGTATGTATCCTATCTTGACCTCTTAAGCTATGCTAATATTAGCTTATTAAAATAATTGTATTATTGTTTTATAAGGCAACTATAAAAATATTTATATTATTGCATGATAATATTATTGTAGAATAAAAATAATTTAGCGATTAATTTTTAATAATATCTACCATGCAACAAGAAAATCATCTTAATTACCAATCTAACGATGCACAATCGTGTTTTTTCTTATCGATTTTCCAATTAAAACTTTGACAATAATCCTATTTACAGATATTATATACTTACAACATATAAAGCAATTTGAAAATTTTTTAATGTAATAAAATATATTGAACACTATAAATATATATTATTTATATTTTATCATAAGTTTCGCTTTAATTGATGACCGTTTTTAAATGTTAATACAATATTTTAATAACTAGGTATCGTTTTTTAACAAAATTAAAATATTCTATTTTCGATTTTTTCTATTTTGAAAACGTGTTCTTTTTGTGGACTATGTACTGATCTACCGTTATCAATTATTGTTGTTTCAGATGAACGATGCATACGGCGTGTTATTCAATTGGATATATTTTGTACCACTTATTATTCTAGGTTCATTTTTTATGCTCAATTTAGTTCTTGGTGTGCTTAGCGGGTAAGTTTCATTTTTGTCTTATTATATTATATAGTAATTAAATAACCGTTGAAACATAACAAAATGTTACGGAAAAATCAAAAAACAGATAAATATAATTACAAACGAATACTCGGTACCTATATTTTATCCAATACGCTTTTGTACGCTTTGCAGAGAGTTCTCGAACGAGAGAACCCGCGTAGAGCGGAAGGCTAAATATTACAAGATGCGCACGAAAAAAAAATACATCGATATGTTTAATACTTACATTAACTGGATTACGGCCGCAGGTATTATATTAATACCGTGTTCTTAATGCGCGTAATTATTTTGTGAAGATTAAGCGGTAGTTCGGTACTATACGTATTTGACCTCGTTGAACTATTTATTTTGTATTTCAAGTATAATATTATTTCGTATATTTTGTAAGTAATACATATTTTTTAAAACATATCCCATCCCAATTTTACGTGTAATAACAACTACCACGGTTTAAATACGCGTCAAAGTACAAAAATCCCGTGCACATGTATTATAATATATCTTGTATATATAGCATTCAACGACCTTGCATACGTTTGATATTATTTTGATATATTTGTTTAATCCGCAATTATATAATATAATAGTGTAGGCTACAGTATTATAAATTAGCTCATGTAATACCAATCCTTGTATCCTGGCTTTGTAGAGAATTCGCTAAAGAAAGAGAAAAAGTCGAAAACCGGCAAACGTTTTTGAAGCTACGGCGACAGCAACAGCTGGAACGCGAGCTCAACGGTTATGTTGACTGGATATGTAAAGCCGGTAAGTTTCGGCTTAAGTTTGAAATGTTTGTATTCCCGTATACAACGTCGTAATACGTACAGTATTTAAACAGTGCATAATGTGATAACGTTTTCGAAAATAAATTAACGCACGCCTTTTATTTGATTTTTTTTTAATATTTTAGAAGAGGTTATCCTGGCCGAAGAACGAACCACAGATGAAGAGAGAAGACATATAATCGAAGGTAAAACACCGAATGACGTTGGTGTTATTTTTTCGATTTTATTTGTTTCTCTCTCAAATATTATATGGCAATATGGCATATTATTATTTATAATGCGATGATTTTATGATTTACTGTAGCAAGAAGAAGAGCTGACATAAAAAGGAAAAAACTGAAAACCTTGGGCAAAAGCAAAAGCACCGAATCTGAAGAAGAGTGCGAGGAAGAAGAAGCCGATGAAGGTAAATACAATTGTTATCTATGCGTGGCAATTGCATATGGCGTGGATTCCGGGATGATAAACCCCGCGTTTCTATTGTGATATGCCGTTGGTGGCTAAACGTCTCATGTTTCTTTTATATTATATTACATTATAGTGTATACTTAAAACCTATTAAAACTTTATCGAAATATTCAATGTTATGTTTCAGTGCTTGGTAAAGGCAAAAAAGGTACGGTTTTTTTTGTTTCACGTAAGAGGCATATATTAAGCGTGAGTTTTGCCTAGAATGTTTTGATTGAGATAAGGGTGTTATTTAGAAACGCCCAGGATTTTATACACTGTGGAAGAAATTAACTTTTGCATGTTGGAGGCGTGTGTGTTTGTGTGCGTGTGTGCGTACAGCAGTGGGCAATTGATAATAATTTTTAGATATAGTAGTCATAGACAATATAATTAAAACAAACAACTTGTGTAAATAATACAAATTTTGTAGACAAAAAATACACTTTGTTTCAATCATAAATGTATATTATAACAGTTACTATACAGTGTTGCTGATTTCACAGTGGCGGTTATATGGACGATTGCTTAAGTGTTCAGAGTATCCAATGGTTGTTATAAAGTTATTTTTACTGATTAACTGTATTAAACATATGAATAATGAGCAAAATATTTGCTTAAACTACTTGTATAGTTGTGTGTAATATCATGATAAAAGTTATTGTATTTTTTTATTATATTTTTTATTATTCACTTTTCGTTGTCACCTCTCAATTTTTTTTCCATTCACAATAAGCATAATAATTGTATTATTATTATTAATAAATAACTATGATAGAAATAATATTTACTTAAACGAAATGCTTTCATACATATAACCGCTACCGTTAGCCATTGGTGTTTTATTATAACGAGTTTATCGGTAGACAAAATAGTATATATAGCTCAGTAACGTTTTGACATAATTTTTAAAATTAATCTTATTAATTTACAGGTTTTCCACGTACGCCAACGTTCAAAGACCGAATGCGAAAAAAAGGCGTTTGTGCTTCCATGTGGAGAGCAGAAAAACGATTTAGGTTTTGGATCAGACGCATGGTAAAAGCGCAATGGTTCTATTGGTTCGTCATCGTATTAGTGTTTTTTAATACAGTGTTCGTGGCCATCGAACATCACAAACAACCAGAATACATAACGAATTTTGTCTGTAAGACTTTGCATTGATTTAACATTTTTTTTTTCATGTTATCATAACTAACAGCAGTATTTTTTTTTTAAATCTATACTCTTCATAATTTGTATAGTATATTAATTAATTATTACTATTTTGAAAATGACAGTTTATTCTGAGTACGTATTCCTCATGCTCTTCATGGCTGAAATGTTCATTAAGATGTACGCGCTTGGGATACGAATATACTTTGATTCCGCATTCAACCGTTTCGATTGCGTCGTAATCATGGGCTCTATATTCGAAGTCGTTTGGTCTGCCGTCAAAGGTGGTTCTTTCGGTCTGTCCGTGCTGAGAGCACTTCGGTTATTACGAATATTCAAAGTGACAAAGTAAATATCATGTTTTTAAATGTAATTATTATTCTACGTAGTTGTATATACATTACTTTTAAAGTTTTATCATGTATACTACATTTTTGTAATGCCTTGTCGTTTCATCTTAGGTATTGGTCTTCGTTGAGAAACCTCGTGATATCGTTACTCAACTCCATGAGATCAATCATATCGTTGCTTTTCCTACTGTTCTTATTCATACTAATATTTGCACTGCTCGGTATGCAGTTGTTCGGCGGACAGTTTAATTTTGAGGAAGGAACGCCCCCGACAAATTTCAACACATTTCCAATAGCTCTGCTAACCGTGTTTCAGGTTAGTCAATCATTTAAAAACTACATTATATCGCTTTTATTATTAACACTATTATTATAAATATTATTAATATCATTCTTAGATTCTAACGGGTGAAGATTGGAATGAAGTCATGTACCAAGGCATCAGAAGTCAAGCCCAGACTCAAGGTGGAGGGATGATATATGCTCTATACTTCATCATCTTAGTATTGTTTGGTAATTATACACTGTTAAACGTGTTCTTGGCTATTGCCGTTGATAATTTAGCAAACGCGCAAGAACTAACAGCTGCCGAAGAAGAACAAGAAGAAGAGGATAAAGAGGTAGGTGTTAGTGGTAAAAAAAAAAAATAAGAACTATTATCCACACTGGAATATTGTATAGAAACAACAACAAGAGCTTGAGAAAGAAATGGAAGCATTACAGATGAGTACTGACCCGTCCAAGATGGAAATGATACCAACATCGCCATCGCAAAATTCCAGGTAAAACATTTAATAACCATGTTCATGAGTGTTTTTGACATTAATTTATGAAATAATTCGAAGTGTTTCACTTATCAGACACCACCGAAAACATCATTTGGATGAGCCTGACAGCAAAGTAGAAGAGGAAGAAGAAGACGAAGGCCCAAAACCTATGCTACCGTATTCGTCAATGTTTTTACTGTCACCTACCAACGGGTAATTTTAAAGGATGTTGTATAAATTGTTTAAATTATGTTCTTACACTTAATGCTCATATTGTTTTGAATGTTAATAGTATTAGAAGAGCTGCCCATTGGATCGTTAATTTGAGATATTTCGATTTTTTTATTATGCTGATTATCATACTGAGTAGCGTAGCATTAGCCGCTGAAGATCCAATTAACGATGATTCAGATTGGAACAATTATTTGGACGTAGTCGACAACGTATTCACAGTGATTTTTGCCATAGAAATGATACTGAAGGTAAGAGCAAAAGGACACATGCGAAACGAAAATCCGTCTCTCTACAAGAAAAGAACTAACACTACTCATGTAAATTGTTGCAGATAATCGATTTGGGAGTGATTTTACATCCCGGTTCGTATCTTAGAGAGTTTTGGAATATAATGGACGCAGTGGTGGTCATCTGCGCATTCGCGTCATTCATATTCCAAAAAGGGTAATGTATTAATCAATAAATCTGATGGTTAAGAATCCAAAAGTTGACTTGATCAAATTTTTCTTAAATCTTATTTTTTTAGATTCCATAGGATTTCCAAATTGATTTAATCATTTCACACAATATTATATAAGTCTAAAACCACTAACATTTATAACAATTCTGAAACTTTTAGTTGTTATTAAAAATGAAAAATGTCTATCATGTACTTTTCATGCTCGAATATCAAAATGTTTTATGAGCTAATAATAATACATTGATATTAAATAACCAAAAATATTTAGTATTTTAAGTGCATTTGTGTACTAATAAAGTAACTAAAACTATGTATAATCATAAGTACCTAAAATAAGTTTAATAAATTTACAACCAAATCCAATGTCCATAGATAATAAAAACTAAATAGAACAAGAGTGATAAATGAAGTGTCTTAAAATTGATTTTTTTTTTTTATAAAATTATCGACCTATGTCTTATGGAATCTTCGCTATTGAGTCGTATTGTGCCAACCTATTACTACAAGATAGTCCTGTGAGTCTTTGTTATATTGTTGTTACCGCGAGCCCGTCGCATTTTCGTTACAGTGGCGGTTCCGTTGGTACAAACCTGTCAACCATCAAATCACTCCGTGTGCTGCGAGTATTGCGGCCATTGAAGACCATCAAACGCGTACCCAAGCTCAAAGCGGTTTTCGACTGCGTGGTGAATTCGCTGAAGAACGTAATCAACATACTGATTGTGTATATACTGTTTCATTTCATCTTTGCCGTCATTGCCGTTCAGCTGTTTCACGGAAAATTCTTCTACTGTAACGATAGCAGCAAGTCCATTAATGATACATGCCAGTGAGTAGAATGATGCATATTGTGTTAACACTGCGTCTAATCACAAATTTATAAAACAAATAAAATACTAGATAACTAACTCTTTATAACAATTTGAAGCTGAAAAAATTACTGAAATTTCTTATTTGAAAGGTTAATGTTATTACAAAATACAACGCTTTATTATTGGCTATCACATACGCTGAAAAATCTATTTTAATTTATATATATATATATATGTTCATGTATATAGATTATTTATTTTTATAAAATACGATGTCTACGTGTTTTTATATCACAGTCATTAAGTCTATATCGAACTTGTGGTCATAACGTTTAAGCTGTATCTGAATTGCGTGTCCAAAAAATGAGCAGTTTTGGTCTACAACCGAATTGTGTATGCAGTTTTTTTGTGACAGAGCAGAGTTGCGTGTGTAAAAATTTTAGCAGACGACCGGTTTTCATTTACTTTCATATAATAGGCCGTAGAAGTTCTAGTGTAAATATAACTATTAACTTGAGTATACTGTATCTTAGGGTTTTCTTCGGGGAATGAAGATAGATTAGTAAATAACGATCTATAGAACATTTAATTACCTATTTGTAATTTGTGATAGTCAGTTAGCATCCAGATCAATTAAACAACAAACGATATAAAATAGAAGTTAGTTTAATACATAATGACCCCAGGTGGGTTGCGATTGCGATCGCGTAAGCCAAAAACACGTATTTACAAAATTAACTTTTTCATTCAAAATCTATCTACTATTTAAAATCAAAGGTGTAAAATGGGAGACCATTGTACAAATCCGCGATTACCGGCCTATTTTTATATACATTTTTGTCAATAGATTTAGTAGAATAGAAACTTGGGTAAAATACTTTTTAAAAGTATTAAAATACATATTTGCATACTTGTCTTTATGATGATAGTAGGTATTCCCTAAATATGTAGAATACTTCATTTTTAGAATATTTTTTTTTTTAGTAGATTTCGATAACAAAAATAATAGATCATATTTTATATTTCACTTATTTTTTTCAATTCGGTATTCATAAATGAACATGTTATAATAACTTATATTATTACTATTATTATTTTATTTATTTGCAAATAAATTTATCTTTGTACATATTATAATACATATCTGACAGAATATAATAGACTATAATGAATAAAAATTCAAAAGATAAATAATAATAAGAGTTATTACCAGGCGTGCCCAACTCGTGGATCGCCAAAATATACCAACCACCACCCTTGACCATTTTATAAAATTTAGACATTTTTATAGGAATAAAAAAAACGAAAATTGTATTTTAATAAACTTTTAAAAATTATAAAATATGTTACAATTTATTTTTATATTTATTATTAAAAACACAGCATTCAATATCAATTTTGCGTTTTTTATTTCAAGACATTTTAATAATTAAAATTGAATTTATTATTTTTTTGCAAACAAGAAATGTGAACCTACATTTTTTAATGATGAAAACAAACTAGCAACTAGTATGGAAATATTCAGTACTTTAAACAGTTTAAACATACACAATTAGAGTCATAAATTCGATAAATAAACAAAAATATTATTGTGTATATTTTATCAAAATGAATAAAATAAAATTGTGATAAATAGCCATTTGATCGGTTCCAAGTAGGTTGTCTATAGTATTGATACATTTTTGTGCGTTCGATTTTTTGAGGATGGAAAATGGTGTAATAACTTGAGTCATCTTCAATTTTTAGGGGTTATTATTTCAAATACGAGGCTGGTGACACGGAAGACGTGAATTCACAAAAGTTCATACCGACTTCAGAAAAGAGGAAATGGGATAAACAGGATTTCTACTACGACAATGTGGCCGTGGCTATGTTGACACTGTTCGCCGTCCAAACGGGCGAAGGATGGCCCCAGTGCGTGCATACTCAATTGTGATGCGAATTATTATAAACTAAGCAAGGACTTTTGAGCATTTTCGTTACTATTTTATTAAATTAATTTATAATAATTTAACTATTTTACAATACGATAATAAAAGTAAAAATAGATTTAAATAATATAGTTATTGATGACCGCCATAAGGAACACTTATTCCCGGTAAAACAAAATATATATATTAGTGAAATTTGCAATTTAAGATTGTTTAGTTAATATTATTATTTGATTGATTTGTCTTTGGGAATAGTACGATCACTAATTCAACAATTTTCTAGCGGAACGTTACTAAGTAGCAAATTTTGAACTTAGTTAATAAGTCATAAGCCTTGAAAGTTTAAAAAATTTAAGATATAAAAGATATAAAATATGTACACAAAAAAAAGTTCTTGCACTAGTTATAAATAATAGCAGTCGCAGTTCATATATTTTTTTATAGAAATAAATTATAAGAAATACTGATGGGAATTATTTTTGTTTCCGACAGAGTGTTGCAAAATTCGATAGCGGCCACGGAAGAGGACCACGGACCCATACCGAATTACCACATCGAAAGGTCGTTGTTCTACATAATTTATTTTATCGTGTTTCCTTTCTTCTTCGTCAACATATTCGTCGCGTTGATCATTATTACGTTTCAAGAACAAGGAGAAGCCGAACTACAAGACGGTGAAATTGACAAAAATCAGGTACGAAGTATCCTGTAATAGTTCCTACTTGGGGTAGGTTAAAGTAGGCTTTCCTGAATATTTTAAATGATTTATAAAGAACTAAACTATGTTATCTACCAATTTAACTAAAAATTATTTAAAAGTACGAAATATGTAAGTTTGGTTATAAGCCACTTTAAGATCTGTAATTAATGATTGAAATTTCTGTCCTGGCAAATAAAAAATTTAAAAAGGTATGATATTATTTAATTGGTTTTGAACAAGCAAATAATTATATTTTATGTAATAATTTAATATAACCCAGGTATATTCGACGTATAAGAAAACTTAGTTTGGACAAAATAAAAATACACAATAATATAATTAGACTAAACTTTGATCTATAAGTTATCATATTATCGCGTTAATCATATATTATGTACTTAAATAATAGTACATAATGCACAGCTAGTTTTTTTTTTTTTTTTTTTTTGACTAAAATGTAATTTAATTTAAAATGTATAAAACATTTACGTTTATACATTATTATTAATAATCATTGTTCATGACGAACTCATATATTACAATATATTGTGTTACTTCAATAATTTCAAATGTCTTTTCGTGCAACCATTCTCTGTAGATCCATGGTGTTCATAAATGCATAATATATCTATAGTATCGAATTTTCAATTTTTCTTCAATGTCTATAAAATTATAAATATGATAGATTTAAAAATAAGCACCTTTTTATAAACTTTTAAAAACATGGGTTTGTTCTGGATAAAAAAAAACAATCAATTCGGGAGACTGTTTAAAACGGTATGCGCAGACTTCTTCTGAGCTAGGTATGGCTAAATTTAATCTGACTACCCACACCCCTCCTTGGAACGGTCATACAAGAAAAAAATTATAGAAATTTTCAATACAAACTTCGAAGTGACTCATCTTTTGTTAGTGACTGTAAAATGTAACCAATCATTTTTCATTATTTCACACATACAATTCATCAATATTGATTTAAAATTTTAATTAAATATAATCTAATAAAACAATTCAAAAACGTTAAAATATAATGACGTATAGTATAAAAATTGTCAATAAACATTAATATTTATTTATTATTTTAAATAATTCATTATGTAATTTATATGTATATACATTATTACACACAATTATTATGCTATCAAATAAAAAAAAAATGTAATTGTTATACTTTATAAGATAATTCTACGATTTATTTAAATTAAATATTTATATTTTTTAATGAGCTCATCATAGTTGATGTTCCTTGTTTCTTCTTGTTCAATAAACATAAAAAAAGCATCTAATCGGTTGATTGTGGATCGTAGCTTAGTTTTAATAACATTGAGTTTAGAAAAGGCCGTTCACAGCCATAGTTTTTAACAGGAATAGTAACAAATGACTTAAGAACAATTAAAATATTTTTAAAAATAGTTGACTGATCTCTCTATAGAGCCATTTATCCAAATGTAATTTTTTTTTTTTTATGTTTCTTTTAATGTTTTAGTGAGCCATGTTTTTTAGTAATTTTATTTACTTAACATAAATGTCTAATAAAGTTTTAAAATATAAAATATCTTCTTCTGTAGTCTCAAGATTAACTAAATTTCCAACCCCCTTTGATTAATTTAAGACTTTCTTGGTTGAATCGAACGTTTAATCTAGATATAATTTGATCAAATGTAAAATAAAAACAAGAATGTTTAATTTCATGGCTATTAGTATGTTTTGTCAAGAGAGGTGTATACAAATTTTCTCCAATTACCTGCCAACTAATCACCACATTAATTCCCATATCAACCGATCATGGTATTAATGTAAATCATGATGTCTAATCACGTCTGTTTCAGAAATCATGTATTGATTTTACCATACAAGCGAGGCCGCTGGAGAGGTACATGCCAAAAGACAGGAACAGTATGAAATACAAGATATGGCGTCTGGTAGTGTCGACGCCGTTTGAATATTTCATCATGATACTGATCGTCTTGAACACGCTGTTACTTATGATGAAGGTAAGTCTCGTCGGTGTTGTTGAACGCGTTTCGTCATAACGGTGTATATAATATAAATATATAGGATAAATGCCGTTATTGTAATATTTGTATATCATCGGATGTTTGCTGAACTTGATTATTACTATTATTATTATCGATTCCAACGAGAGTACATTTACGCGCTTAACACTATTGATTATACTTCTACACCGTCTATATTTGAAAATGATGACGACAAAAATCTGAAACTACTAATGAACTGTTGACTATATCATTACAACAGTATTATAATAATTACTACACGTTTTGTTCGCTAGCTTATCGTTTGTACTTATCACAAAGATAAGAGTTAAGTTTATGGACTTTTTGAAATAATTATAATCTATATATTTTATTGCATGTACAATTTGCTTAAGCTGATCACTCCTATTTGCTGTGGATATCACACACATCATGGTTTTAATTTTTTGAAAATTTATTTTTTTTCAGATTGCTTATTTATCTTTTTTTCTATTATTCCGCATAACTTTTGCTTTCAGCGTTTAATTATAATAATAAAAATAAAAAAAAATGAACTAATAAAATATATCAGATTTATTTGATTATACGCATCGCTACCTTGTATATTGATTTATCTTATATTTTTTTTTTCATTTTGTTCTCAACTAATTAATTTCTATATTTTATTTAAATAAATATTTTCCAGTAATTTTTATCAAATGCAAATTATTTATTTTACCAATTCCATAAGACAAAAAAAGGTTATAATAAAGTATTAATGTATAACATTTGTGAAGTGTTATTTTTTTATATTTAGTTGGCTATCAGAACTATATGCTCTTCTTTCTTTCTTTCTTTCTTTCTTTTGTTATTATTTTTTTTCACTATAATGGTTGATCATTGTTTTTTTTATTCATTTTTATAGTTTTATCAACAAAAAAAATCCTACAAGACTGCTCTACATTACATGAACATGGTGTTTACTGGCATGTTTACCATTGAGTGCGTGCTCAAAATTTTGGCGTTTGGAGTCAGGGTAAGAGAACACGTGCCAAATAGTAGTAACCATTCGATTAATATTATAGATATTGTCTAGAATTAAATAAAAATTTATCACTATATAGTTAAATATATATATTATATTATTTACCGTCATTTCACGTATATAATAATTTGAATTTTTGTATGTTAAATTATTTTTGTTTTAAATTATTTTACAAATTTTGGTTTAAAAAAATTATTATTATTATGAACTATAACCATCACGTGCTTTCCATTGAATTTGCTCCTCCAAATAAAAATTCATTTAATCGTACTTATTAATCTTACAGACCCTAAATCCGGGAATAAACCCATACAATTTATATTAAAAATTAACTACCTACCTACCGAAATTATGTGTACAATACTAAAATGTACATATTCTGATATTTATGATATTATACGATACAGACATATCCTACAGCGTGTGTAAGGTAAGTGGTCTTACGGATTACACCAATAAACTATAACGTGAGTTTTATAGACACATACTACCTAATATTAAAGTGATTTTTCTTTCTATACACGAACAAGCATGATTTGTTTTTGTGTGTTCGTGTGCGTGTGTTTATTTGATACCTTTATGTCCGCTTGTGTCTTGCGTTTTAAGTATTATTTCGCATGCCAAAACTACTTTAATTGTTTATTTGTTTTTCCAATTAATTTCTAATGTCACCAAATTTAGGATTAAATATTGTATTATTATTATTGTGTATACCTCCTATTTACTCATTCGTTGTAAGCAACGAAATATGGCGCGCGCGTGGTCTTAGTTGTTTATCACACCGTCTTATGTCCAGCCATGATTTGGATTCAGCATTTCTTCATATGGAATAATAAATACAATAGTAATAGTACATAATATTATGATCACCACGGTATTACATTACACATATCCAATACACAGTTATAAAATTGTACACAAAATAATATTATTATAGCTAGGTATATTATTATTATGATTATAGTTTGGATTCATTATAGATTGATATTTCTAAATTTCGTCTGAATGTCTTAGACGTCCAAAATAACACACATGATAATATAATAATAGTTTGATAATATTAAACTATCGATTTTTTTTCAGAATGAATGGTAAAAAAAAAATATGTTACTTCTGTTATTTTTTTGATTTTAGCTTAAATTTAAAGACCACAATCGGATGTTATTATATTATGTATAGATTGTAAAAATTAGATTTGTTTTTTTTTACCAGTACTTACCAAAGTTTTATTATTAGATACAATATTATTAACCGAAGTTATTAAATTAGTTGCCTGTGTAATTAAAACGTTGCTTTTATTTGGTTGTTTATTTCGTGGCTGCAGCACCATCGCGAATCGCATCTACTTAACAATGTTCTACTGAACCTCAATCATTTATTGACGCTGCTATTCCTGGTAGAATGTGTCTTAAAACTCATCGCATTCGGATGCAAGGTAACATTGTTCATAATTAATTATAATCTTATAGTTTTGAATAATATCAAATAATATTATTAAAAATATTTATTATTAAAAACCTACGATTTAAAAAATAATATTCCTAATAAATCTATTTTTTATTTATTTTTTTTTACCGTCTTTTACGAATATACGTATACCACAGCCTCCTACAGTAATTCCAATGGAAAGCATGCGTGTAAAATTTACACTAATAATAATTATTATTTTAATTTAATAATAATACAAAATATATATACTATATAGACCCAAAAATGTCTAATTTAAAGACATTGTTTGTTTAATGAAATGGTTTTCAGAATTTTTTTAAAGATCCGTGGAATATTTTCGACTTTATTACGGTCATTGGAAGTATCGTGGACGCGCTGGTCATCGAATTTGGGGTAAGATATTTTAAACAACGTAAGAATTTAAAAACATTTTAGCAGCAACGTATTCATTAATATATATATATATATATATATAAAAATTAATAATTATATAATTATGTATTTTATTTTTACAATATTAAGTTTTGGATGCAAGTGTGTTCGTCTATCGTTGTTCTCCTATGTTAATAATATTATATAATTTTATAATTAGTGCATATAAATCGTCACTGAAGAGGTAAAACCACCTATCACACTTTTTAATCAAACTGTGTTTAACTTATAATTTATAAGAATGCTATAGTATACCAACTTTGGAGAAATAGATTTTTTTGTATTACTGCAAAAGTTATAAAAACTAAAACAAGTGGTCTAACCATTTTATGAAGCGAAAAAATATGACATATAGATTGTTATTATTTACAATCTAAATTTACATGGCCTATTTATAAATCATATTATTTTTAGCAACTACTTTATGCTTAATTTCCTTCAACATGAATATTTCTGTCTATTGCTGCACACGCTTTATATAACCATGATATTAACCTTTTCTCCCGAAAATATTATTATAGTAAACCAACTGGTACGTTGTCAATTTAATTCCTTAATGGTACAATATACTAAATTAACCTTCCAAGTATAGAATTTATGTTTGCCCGTGAAATGCTTTTCGAATCCGTTTAGTAGCTTTTGTCGGAACTATAAACAAAAATATTGCACATGCAGATTGTAGACAATTTTGCCATGATGTTTGTGTGCAAAACACAATTTACAGTTAAGATAGTTAGGTATAAATTTAGATTTTCTTTACATTATATTTTTATCAAACAAATAATAGATTCAGAATAATGTTATTAAAAATAAAACGAAAAATAACGGTCAGAATTCGAGAATATGAAATAATATCTAATGGATCGATAATTTAAACAGACATTGAATTAAGATCAAAGTTTATCAAAAATTCGCATAAAAAAAATAAAAAAAAAAATAAAAAATAAAAACTAAATACATCAGACAGGAATTTGTAACATGTTTACTCTTGTATAGGAACGCCTCGTATATCTGTACCGAACTGTGTTCGAGAAAGATATAGTCAAAGCACCAAAACTGCTGTTCGGAGAAGTTGTGGAGGTAAATTTTATATTTAAAACATCAGGAGTACGCCAATTTGTTGCATCCGACGTAGACCGCACTTGTATACTGTTGAAGAATGTGTCTTTTGTATTTTTTTATTATTTTTTTTGGTCTTTTGGACATGGATTTTCATTTTTTATTTCGTTTTTTTTTTCAAAAAAAATATATTATATACATATTTATTTACTATGCAACACAATGGTTATCAAATTGCTCTTTATTAAGCAGCAAGCGAATATATATATATATACACTTATTATTATGACACTTATTTAGAGAATAGTTGTCGACAATTTTAATAACTGGATAAATATTGTTTATAACGACTTACATCGTGATATTAAACATCACATTTGTTTACAATTAATATAAATAATAATAATATTCAATATTTTTATTTTATTCTTTTTTTAAATATTATTTGAAAAATCATACTTTAAATTTACAACTTACAATTTTAAACGTTGATCCAGGTTTCTGATATGTTTAATAACCTGATAATATCATGCTTACATTTCGTTTATACATTTTTTGTAATGACTATTACTATTTATTTTTTGTTCAATTTCTGCTAACAAATCCAATGCAAATAATCATTGTTAATGTTATTATGTCGTGTATGAAAACTAAATACAATTATTAATCCACTAAGGGTTACTCGGATTTTTGAAGTTTATTTACAATATTATTTTTACTATTAATATTTATTATTTTGATTTGTTAAATATATTATAGGTATTTTACGTACCTATACTATGTAGTAGAATGGAATAACTTGTTTGATCCTACATTATATTCGACCATACCTATTTTATTAAAACAATATTTAGGAAAAAAAGTAGTGAGTATGGAAGTTTATATACCTATTTAATATTATTATACTATTGTATAACTATTTTGATCAATATATAATATATTATTAAATCTAATGCATTATTAGTATTATAGTAGGTACCCAATGTACAATAATTATTCATTATCGTAGTAACATATTATAATACACATAGAAACACACCATGGCTAGTATATTGTTATATTATAGCATTAGTATAATATTAACTTTTAAAGAGTAATAATCTAAAAATTAATAATAACTGTAGTTACCACTATTATTGTTTGTAGAGTATTATGTAACACAATATAGCGTTCGAAGATAATAATACTATTATGGGTATTACAGTATAGAAAATATTATTATATATATATTATAATATATTTATTTTAATTTCTGTTTTTGATGTTAACATACTAATAATAATGATAATTTATAATATAATCACTTAAAATATAATATAATCATTTTATGGATAGGATGTTATAACGTTTCATTGCTTGAAGAATAATTTTATTCCATCTATTTATTATATTTTTTTTGTTAAAAATTTAATTATTGTTAGGTATATAAATGTATTCTATTTAAGTTCATTCGCCAGAAGCTTTCCTAGAGTTTTCTACGGCTGACTTATATTATGCGATGTAACTAATCATGTACAATATCGGTGCTTAGGTTTATGAATAATGTTATATCCTCTGCAAATTATTGCATTTTTATAGTATGATGAATATATTATGCTTTTTAAACTTAGCTGTTTTTCGATGTTATTATAGCTTAAATATATTTTTTATGAATTAATTTTGATGACTGGTGTATACAAATTCATAATATTAGTTAAATGTATCAGTAAATTGCATTAGGTTATAGTCCATATAAGTTCCGAACATAGTTTAATAACAAATTACATTGATATCAATATATCATAGAATAAAAAATAACGACGAATTAGGTACCTACAATATCAGTTATTAAACGATGAAACCTTTATACATTTTTTTGATAAAAATAATTAAATATGTGTCTTATACACAAATTTAAAAATAATATTCATATTAATTCACTTACGATAGAAAATGTATATTATATTCTAAATTGTTGAGCCTTTTTACGTATGGATAATAAAAATAATGATATTAGAGAGTTAGATATTAAACTGTAATTAGATATTTTACTATGAAATATTTCTTGTAGCAATTTAATTATAGGTACACATATTATATAGAAAACAAATACAATAAAAAAAAAGTTTAGTAAACAACTTCGAAACCTGTAACATATTAAAATCTCATTAGCAAAAACCCGAGTATCCGGAACGTGGACGAAGGTTTTATTTTTTCGTTTTCATCCATTTATTTTGGTTTTTTTCTTTTACACATTTTTATTTCGAGTTTATTTATATTATTATATTATAATAATACGTATACCACCAATATATTATATTACAATAATATTTTGTATAGTTTTTGTTGGAATATATTGTTAGAATAGTTAAATATTATAAATATATATATATATATTTTGACATCACCATTTTCGATAGTTTTCACTGGTATTGAGTATATATTTTTGCGATCCAGACGTAGAGGTTGTAGCAGCCTGCAATGTTCGTACCAAATTTTCTAGGAGCTCCGGTCACCGACGGCGCCATACAGTGACATATATAGGGGGGTAAGGGTTCAACCCCCTGAAATTAATTTCTATACACGCCACTAGTGCGATATACATTGTGATGTTAAAAAATAAAAATCAACTACCAAAAATTATTATAATATACACGTTCATTATTCATATATTTCACTTATACTACGTATTGCAATTTCTAGTGAGAGGGACATGTACCTTCTCCCTAAATTCGACATATTATCCATGATATTATCGACATCGTAACGCCAGTATTTAGTCATTGTGATCGCGATATTGTATTATTATATTAAGTGTTCGTGTTCAGCGCTATCGAATGATCCGCGGGTTCTTGGAAAAGGTCACAACATTGCTGCAGTCGCAAAATCCTCCACGTCCGCTGCGTATGTGTATATATTATATTATTATATTGTGTTAATTTATTGTTATATTATAAAATGATCGTATAAAACGATTCGACCGACGGACGGACAATTCGTCCGCCGCGCATCGAGCTTGCGTAAATCATGGTATGTTATGTGTTATATCGAAGTGTAAAATATTTTATATATTGTTCTGTTGCTGATGCTATAATATTATTATATTATTGTTGAGATATCGCCGCCGCCACTGCTAACCAAAAATTCATATTATATCGCCGCCGCCATCGCTGCTGCAATTTCGATGCTGACGCTTGGCGTACGATACTATCGTATACAGATATTTTTCTGTGCGAAAATTATATTATATATTTTTTATGTAATTTTGATATACGTATTATGCGCGATAATAGCAATTTTTTTTATTGTTGTTCTTCGCGTTTATACGAAAAACTAACCACTTCGCCACCGTGAAATTGATTTTTTGTGCGTGTCATTTTCGATTTTTCGTTTACTATTATTTATTTTTCCACGGTGCGACGTACTAAAATCTATCTTTTACAGAATATAATGCTACCACCCACTTGGTTGGTGCTGAATATCAATTGTATATATTTGTACATTAATATATTATATTTGATTTCGATATAAATATCAACATGGTAAAATATTACACTCATTGCGCCGCACCACGCGCCGTCCGTTTATCATTATTATTTTAATGATACGCGATGCTGAGGCTTTTGTTTTTAATTTGTACCATCATCACGACGTTATAATATCTCGAACAATCTTTGCGCATTAGGAATAAATTTGATGATACAGTAACTTGCATAATAATTATGAGCCACCGCGCAGTATATTAATTATATGTTCCGAACACAACTTGAGTGTTAAGCGATCTGTATTATAGTACTGTGGCGTAATCAGTCAGTTTGGTCAGAGGGATGGTGAAGGGAATTATTATGTTGAGAGTAGATGAAACGTTATTCTTTTATGTATTTATAATATTGATGGAATTGCGATTAATACTGATTAAAATAAAAATTGAATATTTGTGTTAAAAATCAATTAAAAAAAAACTAATGTTAAATGTCACACTCCACACAATTTTTAAGAGTCGTGATGAAAAATCTTAATCGCCATCTCTTTTACCAGGCCCAAATACATCACTGTAAATTATTATAGGATTGCGCGATATGATTTATGGACTATTTTTTTATGTCCGAGCTTTTTACGCACGATTACCGCGTCCATAATAATATAAAAATAATATTGATCACGAAAACATATTATTATTATTATTATTATTATTATTATTATATATATAAAATCATATAATCTCATAGTATTATAATATAAACATATAATATTTATTATTCACATTTTCGGATTGATTCGTTTGACTGGTAACACTTATTTTTTAATTTAAAAAAAAAATGTATCATGTTCTTGTATGGTCTTACGCCAAAATTAATTAAAATGAATTTCTATCACAGTGGTTTTTAATTTCATTTTCAGAGGCCAAATGGTTCAATGTAGAAATATAGAATATTAAATACAAATATTTGTATTAATTTTATTTTTTTGATTATTAAATTATAATATTTATAAAAGTAGTCAATAAAAATATATTAAAAATCTAAAACAATCTAAGTAACCACTACAAATAAATAACAAAATAAAATATAAAAATATATAGATATATATGCTATTTTTTGTAAAGATAATTAAATAACTATTATAAATATACCTATGAATTAATATAACTTATTTTTAAATTTAAAAATTTACTTAGAAAATATGATGTATCGCCATGTAAATGGATCATCCTAGATGTATAATATAATAATAATGGGTCGTAAAGCGATACAATGCCGCCGCTGCCTCCGCCAACGCCGAGCTTCACGTTCGAATACACTCTAGTTCGTGTGATGATGCGCATAAACGTGTATAATTATCTTGTTGAGCTTAAATACGCCGTTTTATGAAACATAATATTAAATAATCTTTATTATATTATAAATGTAATATTGTTTATTATTTTATCAGCGCACGAGGATATCCTACGTGATATACCGTCATCAGTTAGAGTCCATTTTACATCATTTTGCATCATATATAATAAACAAAAATCCATTGTTGCAGGAAAACTTCATAAACGTCGGATTTCTCCGGCTCTTCCGAGCCGCCAGACTGATAAAATTGCTCCGGCAAGGATACACGATACGGATATTGCTCTGGACGTTCGTCCAGTCGTTCAAAGTACGTATATACTAATATCACGTTTCACATTTTTTATGCACACTGCCAGTTACTCCACTTACCACCATGTATATTGTAAAAAGGTGACATCTAATTAATTGTTTACCATAGGCCCTACCCTACGTGTGTCTGCTGATTGGCATGTTGTTCTTCATATACGCTATCATTGGGATGCAGATTTTTGGCAACATCCAGCTGGATCCCACTACAGAAATCAACAGGCACAATAATTTCCAAACTTTTGTTCAGGGTCTAATGCTGTTATTTCGGTAATTATTATAATACCTTGATGATATAAGTTTATTGTTATATAAGTAATTATTATTACTATTTTATATTTTATTATTTTTCTATGTACGTGTCATAAATACAATTCAATATTATTTAAATACTATTTTAATGGTGATATTTTTATTCTCGACACAATCTATTAAATTAATTCGTACGTTTTTCTGTAATTAAGTAAAGAACTCTGAATTCAATAATTCAAAGATAATTAAAATTTCAAAAAGATTTTAAGAAAAAAAATATTTAAAAATTTTACTTAAATTTGATTTGTTGTCACTTATCATTGATAATAATATTTGTTCCTTCTAGCATCCCTTTCTATATTAACCATAAGACCAATTAAAAAAAAAAAGGCATTTTATGGTTCAATTTATTGTAAAAAATGTGAAGAAACCACTAAATGACAATTGCGTATGTTATGACGTGTTATAATTTTACAGATGCGCCACGGGCGAAGCATGGCCGTCGATCATGTTGTCGTGCAATCACGGTAAAATGTGCGAGGCTGGTGCCAAAAAGGAGGATAATGATTGTGGTTCAAATATGGCCTACATGTATTTTGTGTCATTCATATTTTTCTGCTCGTTTTTGGTAAGCACGACTAACGATATCATTTGCCAATGATATACGTATCGACACATTCGCCATCGATTGTAATAATAATATAATATACGATGAGCGATTTCTCTTAAAACGATATATGATATATTATTTTACTTGTGTGCTCTGCAGATGTTGAACTTGTTCGTGGCAGTTATCATGGATAACTTTGATTACCTAACCAGGGACTCATCGATTTTGGGAGCCCATCATCTGGATGAATTCGTTCGGATCTGGGCGGAATACGACCCAAATGCCACGTGAGTAATAATATATAGGTATTTTATTATTATAACAAACAGGACTGAGAATTTAATAATTGTATATGTTTGATTAATTTTATTTTAATTTTGAGTCCTGATAATAATAATTATATAGAAATAAGATTATTATTAAACTTGACCTAAATGATTCCCCATTCTGCACCTTACACATAACAGAAATGCCCTGTGATCTTTCTCACATCCTTTTCGAATGTCCTTCTCTATACCCAAAACACACTACTTTGTTTAATTCCTTAAAACCCCTTAATATCTCCCCTAATCTATATTCTATTCTCAATTCTAATTCTGAAACTGTCATTAATTTAATAATAACCTTTATTCTGGAGGCTGGCTTTAGAATTTAATTTTTGTAATATTATATTTTGTTTTGTATTCTTTTTCGTTTATTGTATCTGTATCACCTATTAATTGTTGAGCTATAATTGTATTTACAAAAAGCTAATAAAAAAAAAAAAAAAAAAGATTATTATTAGTAACGTGTAATGCATACCGCAGGGGAAAGATACACTATACCGAAATGTACGATATGCTCAAAAACATTGACCCGCCTTTGGGTTTTGGCAACAAGTGTCCCAATCGTTTGGCATACAAAAAACTCATCCGGATGAACATGCCGGTTGACCAGGATGGTAAGGTGCAGTTCACCACAACGCTGTTCGCGCTTATCCGGGAAAACTTGAGCATAAAGATGCGATGTGGTATGTGATTATAATGCATTGTTAATGTGAATCTTCATATTTTGTAATTTATCAAATCGAGTGTAACCTATGTTATGATTCAATTTATTTTTGTTTTCAGCCGAAGAAATGGACCAGGCGGACGAGGAATTAAGAGAGACTATTAGACATATATGGCCGTTACAAGCTAGAAAGATTTTGGACCTTCTCATTCCGAAAAGCGATTGTAAGTTTTTTTTACGCAGAATGAATTTTAAAAAAAAATACATTTTTTCACCTAAATATAGGTTTGAACGCCGGAAAATTGACGGTAGGCAAGATATATGCAGGTCTGTTGATTTTAGAGAGTTGGAAGTCCACGAGATTCGGTCAGGTCGAATCATCGAATCCACAGGTAATACATTCATATTGAAAATCTATAATGAATATTAAATATAAATTTAAAAACATAGACATTTAATAATCCAAGTTAAAATAATATTATTATATCTATGAAAGAGGATTAAAAAATACAAGTTATTATTAAAAACCCGAAAATACAAGGATGTAGTAGGATGGACAAATACATTTACATATATATTTATATATATTATTATCATAGTCTATACATAATCACATAATAAAAATGCAAATTTTACGAAATAAACCCTAAAAAATCAAAATATATATATATACATAATTTTATGTACGTTGAAGTCGGTTGTGTTTTTTATTTATTGTTTGAGTGCTGTTACCCCTGATTTTTTTTACGAATTGTCATATATAATTTTATTTGCGTTGTGAACTGTTATTATATCGATGCGTGTTTATTTTTCTTGGACCCATTACAATGTTTTCCATTAATGTGTTTTGGTGAAACAATTATTATTATTGGTTGGTGTACAGCGCATGCACAATTATTTAATTCAGATTGTTTATGTTCTGTTGTTTTTATTTATTATTTTTTTTTGATTTTTTGTTTATTACTATTATAACGATGGTTCAAAAATCAATGTTGTGTGCGAGTGAATAATTTTCGTTTTAGATTTATTTACGCATCATAAATTATAAATTACAAGGTACGAGAAAATTTGAAGATAATTATATACAAATAATCAAATACAAAATAACAATAATAAAAAATAAAAAAACCACCACAAAATTGTTTTCGTACTTTGGGTGTATAACGAGGATACTAAATCTGTTTTTGTAAAAATTTACAACATTGAGCTTTGTGAACACAAAAATAAAATACACGTTTTGCTTTTACACGTTCACACATGTTTGACAATATGTTTTTGTTTAATTTATTGTTTTGTTTTTTGTTTTGTGTTGTAAAACCCTAACTATATAAAAAAAATCTTTGGAATATATACGTATATATATATATAATAAACAAAACTGATTGATTTTTATTATAATATGAGCGTAATAGTACGAGTTTAGTTGAAATATTAAAGCACATATAAAAGTGTTGTTGGATTATCGTTTTCATTTTTATTATTTTTAATTAATTTTTTATAGCTTTAAACATAATACATTACAATATATTTGATATATAATACAGTTTTTAGTAGATAGGTGATTATAGTCAGTGAAGTAGGTAATAATGTCATTGATTAGTGTAGTATGTGCACAAAATAATAATTTGTCAATGTGTGGAGAGTATTGAAGGTTAGGTGAAATTGTTTTTAGGCATACAAATCGTGGAACACTGTTGATGTTTTTAGGCTTAGAATATTCGTAGAACACATATTTTTTTTAGAGCATGGAAAAAGGGTGAACGAAATTACCTAGTAAATGGAAATTGAGAACAGTCGACATAGAGACAGTTTATATTTATGTGTTTGCTTTCAGGACATTGCAGAACATAGTTCCCCAGAGCCGGTAGTATTTATTTGAGTTTATTCAATTATTTTTATATATAAATGTATTATTATTATTTTAAATCATTAGTTTCATTTTTTTCATATTATTGTTTTTGTTTTTTTTTTTTGTTTATGTTTTTGTATTTATATTTAATCTATTACTATTTATTTTAAATTTCATTTTTCATTGTACAGTTTCGTGTCGTTGAATTCTCATCTTCATTCTTCATCATAATAATACGTAGACACCAAGATGAAACGTTGCTAAACTTTATAACCACATCATAGAGCAATACATTTTGCTATAATCAAATAAAAATAATATTAAAAGTTTTATTAATTTATAAACATTTTAGTTAGGAAAATATAAAAAATTTAAAATCATTGATATTATGCTCTGACAGAGCTATACAAAAAAATATCTTTATAATATAATTCTGAATAGATCAAAATGGTCTTTATCTCGTAGCGTTTTGTCTTGTGTTTTGATATAACTAACATATTTTCATAATATTATTTTTATCGAAATGTCTATATTTACGTTTTTCATTCATTATTCTAGTTCAATCACGATTTATAGTTAACTTTTATTTATTATTTTTCAAAACTTTTATTTGTTTTGTTTATTTATTTATTTTATGGTTTTATTATTTTTATATTGTTTATTACTTTTTATTTTAACTTATTCGTTCAAGTCCTTGTCCTTTTATAAGCACATTAAAAAAACCCGAGTTACCTGAAACATATTTATTATTATAACACCCTTATTTAATAATATATACATATATATGTAAAATATATATACATTTATATATTTATATATTTTACCTAACTTTATTTATTCTAGACTATAGGTGACGTACGTGTATACATAATATAAACATTTTTTTGTTCGTCTATTAGACCACAGTTCAGCTGGCTATATATTAGATTCTTTTATAAATAGCGCTAAACATTTATATTTATATTATTATATACTATTTGTATCTAATTTTTCATTTTTTTTTTTGTACTTCTATTTTAATAGATTAATTTTTAACTATTTAACAGTCATGTATAAGCACGGGTCTCTAAACAGATCAGTTAGAGCCGATTACATAGACGTATTTTTATTCATTTATTTATATATATATATTTATTTCATATCCACTCAATAATATTATTATATATCTATTAGTATAGCATACTTCATCATAATATTTCTTTATAATATCTCATATATTTTGTATACATTTTATTAATATATACATTATACTTATACACGTATGATAATATTCTATACATTAGTTTATCGTTTTAGCATTAGAATTTTTTTTGTATTGTGTTTTTGCGTACCTGCATTCTTAGAAAGTAATTCCACAGTATTTTTTAGTTGCACGGATTTATGTTATGTATAAATACTATTATAACTATTAAAATTGTAACGTATTATAGATACATGTGAATGTGTAGTTAGAATATAGTATATATTTTAATGCAATGGTTTGTTATTTATATTTATTTTTCCTTTTATTTAAATGACAACAATATAAAACTAAGAAAATTAATCATACTATATATATATATATAAAGAAAGAAAGAAAACAATAAATCGTGAGATTTGAAAATAAAAAGTAAAATAAATTATTATTTATGTTTTTAAGCTTATACATAACACCCGCTTGATGATAAAGCTTCGTACAACATCTTCGTATAAAAAAAATATACATACAAAGCTTCTTTTTTTTAGGGAGATGTGGTGGTGGTTAGGCTATACAAAACTATAGTTGCACACTGTTGCACTTCTAACAAGCTACTATATGTAATTTTTTGCTAACTTTTTTTATTGTTTTTTTCCATTTCTAGTTAACTATTTTATCTTTATACTATCTTTTTTCTATAAAACATTATTATGTCAAAATTTCAAACAGCATTCATCATTTTTCACGTGCCTGATGGAGGCCGCCGGTGCGACAAATTGGAACGCAGAACGTGGACAAGACGAAGACGAAAACAGCTGTTTGCTGACTAGGAACAACTCCAGGAGCCGGTAATAATCATAAAGAAATATTGCATTCATAAAAAATACGACATTTAAAAATCATTACATTCCAATTTCCGGTTATTGTAATTAATACGCGAATAAGCATAATTAAAATACTTCTAAAACATTCGGAAGTAAATGTCACGATATCTAACTTAAGTCGTGATAAATCTCATAAAATCGAATCGTCAATAACTGTAATGTCCATAATAATAATTATATTAAATGCATTGCATTTTTTGTTATCATAAAAAAAAAAATTTCGATTTATAAATAGTCCATCAGCATTTAATTACTACAACATTATTTATACGGTGAATGGAATGTTTAATAATGTTGTCAACTCGTTTGTAATACGTTATCATTTGTATGCTGACTCTGGTGACATTTTTAACTTGACTGTCTAATATACCGGTGACGGATGGTTTTATTTGTTTCAGGTCTAAAAAGGTGATGACCGTATGACCAAGTAATATTTACTCATGAATACGTCAATCCGACCCCTAGAGAGTTTACCTTATCCCGTTTTATATATTTTAAGTCTAGAACGCACAACGACAAGACTTGCAAGATGATTAATAATGTCTGTAGGCTATTATTATTTCTAATGCATACAATATTTTATAGAATACCATTTAATATTTATCATGTATACATACGTAAAGGTACTTTTCTTTTATATAAATTAAAAATATTCGAAAACAAAGAAATTATTTTTATGGTTCAACGTATGTATATAATTTAATAATATATAATACAATAATATGATATACGCACTTACAACATGATAATAAAATAATATTATATAGTTAAGTGATAATATCAATTCCACAAGTACTAAAATGTTTAATTGTGTCAAGTGACTACAATCTGTGTGTAAAACGGTTCTGTGTTTGTGTATTTTCAGCGGTATATAACGCAATCCAAACGTTTGAGGAGGAGACGTGGCGATATTTTAGAAAAGGTATATTTTGATGGTTTGAGATTTAATTAACTCCCCCGGAGAAAAATAGATACTTTGTGTTTTTTTACTCCTTGGTTGATTTATATTATATATAATAATATAAAATAAAATTATATGTTGCTATATTTTTGTATTTCGTTTACGTAGAACTCTTGAATTTCGACTTTTTTTTCGGAAACTGTGGGTTTCGATAATACATATATTTAGACCTTTTTTTGTGTGGTTGCATAGACTCTAGTCACTTGATGGAACTCTCTTAAGTATATTCGTACACACACACACACACACACACACACACACACACACACACACACACACACACACACACACACACACACACACACACACACACACACACACACACGCACACGCACATGCACATAAACATTATACAGTCTCTCTACGACCCTTCGTTGAATCGGAACGACATGTTCAATATTTATAGAGAGTTTCGATGATTTAGAATGATTTATTACTATTATAATTATTATTATTGTTATTATTATTATTATTATTATTATTATTTGTTGACTTGGTAAGGATATCATTATTATGTAGCATAAAAATATATATTTTTAATTTAGGTAGGTGTACCATTAAGGTAATATTATATTATTTTAGGTATTGTTATTGTTATTCTATCGTAAACTAAATATTACTATTTAGTGTTGGACGGATATTTTGTCCGTTGTTATAATATTATACCAGGATAGATGTATACAATTGATTAATATGTTTAATAATTATGTTATATATATACATGTATTACTAACTATTATTATATTTATAATATTTATAGACTTTAATTTTGCACGATGCATGTGGCGCAAAATTTGCATGCACTTTTCAACATCTTATCCACTTTTTTCATTATTAACATTATACATATTATATATATATATATAGAACTGTGGTCAGTTGGTGAAATAATTTTAAATAACTCCCGCCGTTTTTATTATTTTTTTTTTTCATTTTTTGATCTCCTCACAAAATTTAATAAATAACATACAACTTAACCGCACTACCTTATACTTATTTCTTGTTTTTTTTTATATACTTTTTTTATTTTACCGTAGTTTTCTTTTCATAAAAAGAAAAATACCGATAACACAATACCCTACTACCGAGTAAGTTGTTTTTTTCGGAATGCAGGACTTGTCCCTTACCTGTTCAGTAAATACTACCGGTAAAGTATTGCCGTGTACCTACATTTATATAATATAAGTATAAGATATTAATTTCTGGCTTTAATCGAAAAAAGATATATATTTTTTTGATTTTTTTTCTGTTTCTAATAACTTAATTTTATTGTTATTATACACCAGATTTTCTTTTTTTTACCCATTTTTTTATTATTATAATTATTGTTATGTTATTATTTGTTTTAATTTTTCAACAGCATTCCCATTATATTATAATATAAAACATGTAAATAAAACAAACATTATTATTTAAAAATATTAGCATTATATAATGAACTGTCGCTAATACGTAATAATACAATATATTATTATATGAATTATATAATATTATACGTATGTTGTTCGTATTAACGTCCGTGAACACCGTGTATACGCAAGAACAGTATATTTATACACTAGGACATGGACGATTTACAGGTGATGGAGCTGACAGATGTGGTGATTTCATCGCGCAGACCATCCGAAGATTCCAACTCCGACGGGCAACAGCCCCAGCACCAGGGTATGCACTTACATCCTGGTTACAGACAACAGAGATCGCGATCACCGAGCATACGGTAAGTGGTCAATCACTGGCATCTTCTGGTCAACGGTGTTTTTAGATTTTTTAAAAAAGGGCTAGGGTATAAATAAAGAAAATATTTGTATAGAATATGGGAATATGGATGTTATAATTATTATTAATAACATTTTAACGTAATTTATCACGTGGTTATGGCGGTAAAAATGCTTTCATAACTTTATTACACATCTTATTGTAATCAATCAATTAATGAAAAATATATAAACAAAACAGTTTAAAGGAAGGGATTGAAAGGAATTTTCATACCATGAGCTCATTCTTGCCTTTGGTATACTATTATCATCAGACATATCCGTATCATGAGTGGCGCAAAAGCGGCTGAGGTCCAGAGGTTGGGAAGGATGCACATTTACATAGATATTCAGCCCTTCTAAACACCATCCTCGATACAAGATTACACGTCCGTATTGATGATAATATTATAACGATACGCGCGTTAAATATTCAAAAGAAAAATATTTTATTCCGTCATCTCTCGGGCTCTTCAGGATATCCCTACAAATAAATCTCATTAGTTGCTTGCAAGCGAATAGATTAAACATTCTTATATAAGTATAAATAATTTAAAATTAAACGGCAAAATTAAGTGGTCTATGATTAATAGCACGTGAAAACCTCATTGCTCAGTGAACAGGAGAATCATCACTTATGAGCAAAGGGCAATAATTGTTGGTTTATTACGTATTCGGCCATGGAGCCCATGCACACACACGTAATCATACGATTGATAATTTTGAACTAATCCACTATATTTATACCCATCTGGTTCCTGGATAATGAACTCCCGTCTCGTGCGGGGTTTCGTCAATTGCGCCGAGTTTGGGGCACTACCTGTATAATATAAATCTATTGCGCCGACATAAAAAGGGTGTATTAAAAAGAAATACATCTATTGCGCTAGTATTAAAAAAAGTATGTTAAAAAGTAAATTTAAATAAAAATAATTTACATACATAAATTACATACAAATTTATCTTTCTGACGAAGTGTCTTGAATCTTAATCTCAATCTAAAATAATTAAATTAAAATTAGAAAATGTAGATATAAAAATAGATTTATATTTAATTACCTTATAATCATTTTTTTGTTGTGGTAGCTTATCCGTTGTACAAATTCAAACATATCTAAATTTCCATTGAAATACTTGGATACATTATCTTCAACTATGGTTTTTTGTTTTTAATTCTTATGATTTCTATTCTTATTTTCTTTCTCGACGCTATTCATTTTTATGTATGATTGAAGTTGAATAATTTTTAAATATCGATCGGCGCAATTGACGTACACAATTTATAACATTGGAATATCGATCGGCGCAGTTGATGTATACCTTTTTCCTATCCCATAACTTTTTTTTTCTTTATCTGTGATTTTCGGCGCAATTGATATATGCCCTCTCGTACAACCAGTTCCAGTGGCGTACCCAGGAGGGGAGGTTAGGGGTTATATCCCCCATTGACTTTTTTTTGCTGACTTTCGGAAAACAAATTATTAGATATTAGAGCTGTTACTTGTTATAAAGACATAGAGTCATTGCTTTTGATTATAAGTAATAAGTTATTGGTTATAAATTATAAATTTATTAAAAGTTATAATATATACATTTTATTATATATACTTCGTATATACTTTATCTTCACTCATTCTCTGCCTATTTAATTTTATAATGTAATTTTTCACGTTTTTGGATTTTTTTTTTTAAATATGGTATTTTAATGAACAAAATACTTAACTAAACTATATTCATTATTACATAAATAGATTATTTAACAATGGTATATAGAATCTAAATACATATGTAACTTATTTCGTTTATATTAGGAAAAAAAAGTTTTCTTAAAAGTAATACCATCGAGAATAAATAAATACAGAAAAGAAATGCCGGGTATGCCTATACCTTTACTTTCCGATTCCTGAACCTATTATTACAAGGTCGGAAACATGGTTATTGCTGCAATTTTCTGTGCAAATTAATTTTGAAATTTTTTCAATTGTGATTAAAAGTTTAAAAAACGATGTTAATCCCCATCAATGTGAAAAAGCTAAAACAACTTGTACAATATAATGAAGCCAAATGTGGTTTATAGTATTCATACAATTACACTTATTTGAGTTATCCATTAATCTTACAAACTTGGAAGAATCTAATTGTGAGCTACTTAATAGTATGAATAGGTTTAGAAAACCTGAAGATATTTTAACAAATATTCCTGGTCCAAACAGGACAAAAAACTATAGACAAATGTATAATGTATATATAATTGAAAAAAAATATAGGATATAACTAATAAATTGGATATAAATCTATTAAATCTTACTATAAAGCAGATGTTTATTTAGATATAACGCCTAAATTATTGAGTTTTTTTAATATGCACTAATAACTAGAGTAGTAGAAGTAGAACATATTTTTTTTTTGTGCAAACATATTTTAAGTAATAAAAGATTTAATTTTAATAAACAAAATTTGAAAATATATTTAATTATTAATTTTAATACAAAAAAGTAATACATTCATTAATTTTTTATTTTAATTAATTTAATAATAATTAAGAATTTAAAGTTTTTTTTTATGACTTGTATTTTTATTGTACAATTTATTATGTAATTTCTATGTATTTTTTGGTATAATTATACAATTTTTGTGTGTTTTTAATGGATTTAAATCCTATATTTTCTTAAAACATATATCCCCTCATCAAAAATTCCTGGGCACGCCATTGACTAGTTTATACATTAAAATTGCAGAGGTCTACAATTCATAAGAAATCAAAAATATGTCAGCGCTTGTGATGGACAACAAATGACATAAAATACAAATAACTGAATATAATAAAACTTTTCCTCTACACTGTAAATATGTCTTTCGACGCTTTAATACTATTTTGGCTAAATTTATATTTTATATAAGTTTATAAAGTTATAAATGTAAATTATATTATTAATCGATTCGATAGTTGATCTATTTTATATTATGCTTTGAGAAATTCAAAATTAAAAAAATAAATAAATAATTAGGTAGTATCAATTAAGAGGGGGTTAATATGTGATGAGTAATAAAGGTGTGGTCCCTGCCTCCCTGGCATATTTTATTTACCACAAACCCTGTAAAAATAATTATTATTCTGTGTTATGTTGTTACCTGTCGTGGTGTACAACAGTAGAGAGCGTCATACCCCGTCGCCAATCAGAAGATACCATCACCACTACCATCACCACAGTCATCATCCACACGAGATCGGCTTCAGTGACACTGTTTCCAACGTTGTTGAGATCGTCAAGCAATTGGATCATCGTCGTCATCCTAGAGGTAAATATCCAATTTTGACCTAAATTAACATAATAAATACACGATTACTATTCATCACATACACACACACACAACCCATATTACACGAATATACCACAAATATATGCTCTATAAACATACGATTATATAACATATGTACCTATTTTTTGAATGAAAACCATCATATCCTCTTAAAAGTGCTCCCCAAAGTTATTTCGACTTTTTTTTAAAAAAATAGTATTTTAGTAAGAATACAATCATTTTTATTCGATCAAAGGACAATTATTAATTTGTTATTAACAATCCAAATAATACTTTCGTACTCTATCACCGTATATATATATCATTCGATATGACGCAATACATTATATATTATCATGACTTAACGCGTACCACTTTATATTATAATAAGGACTAGAAATTTCTTTAGAAATATAATTTAAAAATCCTCGAAAAGTTAGTTATGCACCTATCTATATCAAAAATAAAAATTAATAAGTTATTTTTTTAATTTTGTAGTAAATTTTATTAAACCCACGTTTCTGTGAAAAACATTTATCTCGATTATGGATATATTATAAAAAATTAACTACTAAATATATTTATCATACATTTATAGATATATATTTATTTATTAACAGTTATAAAGTTATTATAAACAATTTTATTATTCCAATAAAATATGCACACATAATACATGAAAACAAACATGTAAAATAAAATCTAAACTTTCTATGTGATGAAAAATATTCGTACGGAACTTAAGAATATGATATCTCATAGAACACAAGTCCCTATACCTACCCCTAAAATAATTAAATAAAAAACGCAAATAATGATATAATATATTCCTTTTCGTGTCGCCGATATGTATTTAACTGATGTTGATATACGGAATTATAACGATCAAAGTATTATTTATTCAGTATAATATTGTGATATAATATGACATATTCGATGGTAAACCGGCAGTGGTTTTTTTTTTCGTTAGGTCAAGGTACTCGAAGTCAGACATAAGGATAACGGTACAATTATTATTGCACGTATTTTTTTCTTTATTATTATTATTATATAATTTTACGATGTTTATATTTTTATTTTTAATATACTTGAAATTTCGTATTTCGTTCAGATTTTTGACGGTATTTCTATCGCGTATGTATAATATGTATATACACGAATAATTGTACTATAGGTACTGCTAATTACGAAATGTAATATATTATTATTATAATCAATATTGTAATATAACTGTGACATAATTTTGATCATTTAATGTTTGACTAACTTTATTATATTTTTGTATATGTACATCATCTAATTATTTTCCAACTAATTCACATTATTGACATTACAAGTATAATAATAATATTATTATTATTTTTAATATAGCTGTAGGTACAATAGATTTATGTTATTTGTATGTACATTTTATATAATAATTTGCCCGCATGAGCTGTGTACCATACATTATTAAACTATAACAGAAATAATAAAAACATTTATATAATAATAAATTCAAAAAGTAGTTTCATTGATAAATTATTGTTTGATATTTAAATAATATACGTATAAATCATGGAAACGCATATATGTACTCAATATATTTTATATATAGAGTTATTCATTAAGCCAATCATCCCTATTCTTCCTTTTATAAATTTAAATTCTAATTTTTGGAATTTTTAAATATACTTTAAGATATGTAACCAATATTTTAAGAATTTGTTTACTTATTACAAAATGAGAGTCTTATGGCAATACAAATTTTTATTTTTTTCTCAACTAAAAGCCCTGATTATTTTGCAAATCATTTTTTTTTAATAATTTTGATGTATATAATTAAGTTTGAATAGTTCACAATCAGTTTTTTTTTAATCTATTTATTAAAATGCTAACCCTAATTATAAATTGACTAAAGTTTTTTTTAAATAGTTTTTCTTAAATATAAAATATTTGTACCTAATATAGAAATATTGGATTATACTTGTATAATTTTTACAAATTATAAGTTTGATAGATTGATGCCACTTATTAAAATTTTCAAATCATAAAATAAATTTCAAACCCATTTTATTTGACCTATTATCAGTATTATCTTTACTCTTTAGCATACAAAATTGAATAACTCAAAGACTACTTGTTTAACTTTTAATTTTGATACTACAACATTTTCAGAAAAATTATTTGCTTAACGATTTTAGTAAAAATGGGAGTTCTCATTTGAAAACAATATATTGTATCTCTAAGAAACAGTTCTTAAGTACCTATATAGCACAAAAAAATCTGAAGAATTTAAAAAAATATATGGTCTTTAAATATACATTTGAAAATTCAAAAAATTAGATTTAGAATAACTAGTATAAATATATACATTATATAGTATATATGCTTGATCAATCACCCTAATTACTATAATTTGTTTATTATCCTAATAATTTAAGAAGTTTATTTGGTTTTTTAGTAAATTAGTCATATAATTGCAATTAATTTAATATTAAAATTTTGAAATGATTGCTTTTTGCCAAAATCTATTAGCCACTGTATCGCTGTTTACTCTGAGACGATATCGGAATCTTTGAAGTTACAATACAAGTATATCATAATTTGCAACTCGCAGCTTTAGGTCGTGCAAGAAAATCCAAATATTATAATATATATTTTTTGATAAAATTACAATTTTGTTTTCATAGCTTGTTTGGTTTATTTTTTTTACACTGTACCTTAACATATTTTTCATTCTATATAATCTTGCATCCAAAACGTTTATTAGGTATATTATATAATATGTTGAAATTATCTTAGTCCGTCAATTAATCATGATTTAACTGTAATATTATAATGCTGATTCAACGATTGTTAAAATTAATTATTTTAGCCGATATTTAAAAAAAACAATACTAAAATATTATGGTCTATGTTATTAATCAAGTTTAATAAAATACAATTATACATTCCGTACGTTTCCCCATTCCCACAAACTCACAGAAAATCAAAATATACTATTCATTCTTGAAATTCATGAGCTCAGAATCAAATAATTGATATTAATTAATACATAAAAACGTGTGACAATTATCGGATACAGCCAATATTGGTATTATACAATTATACTTATTACCTATGTATATTGTAATTAATTTACTTTATTTCGGGTACGTGTATAAGCTCGTTAATAATATAGGTTACCTACTTGTTTCCCATTTAATTACAATTTATCGAATACCCATTGCTTTTATTTACTTGTTTACATAGTATGTAGAAAATAATACATAGAATAATAATTGTTGCTTTTCACCATATACGTACTTAACTGATAACCGTTTACACGTGTAGGCCGTCACTCAGAAGTGATTTTGAAGGATTTCTATTCATTAGAATGATATCAATAGTCGAAAGAATTATACAAATAGACAATGAGTAATGGCCGGCAAGGCGTGGACGCTTGTTAGTATGTACAAATATTGTTGGGTTTTAGTGATATTCTGAGGAACATAGAGTTAATGTTGCGACACGTAACAATAGTATTATTTGTGTTCATATATTATACGAAAATATATTAGTTTGCAAAATTAAACACTCACATATACTCACTTCGGTGCTGAATTTAGAATTATATAACCTTTACTTGTGCAAAACGACGTGTGGCTTTCAATACCTATAATATAGAACAAGTTTATTATTTTACCACGAGATCTTAATGAGCTGTAAATGTTCCGTTTACGATTCTTTGATTAATTTTTTTTCTAAAACTCAAACCGAAATCGTCTCCGAAATGTTCTGCGTATTAACATCGCTATTGACATATACCATTTTATACGTATTATTATTATTTATTATATTCATATAATATTCACATTAAGTATTGACTAATATGTTCAAAACACTCGTCGGTCGTATCAACCGTAGAGGAATATTCACTTCAGGTGACACATTAAAGCAACAGGTAATTTTAATACTAAATTCAGATTGACTGAATTTTGACTTATTAACAATTTCTCTAAAATCAAAATTGACTGAACGACATTGAGAAAATTGTTTTAGTATAAATCATTGAATTTTTCGATACTAATTATCTTATGACTTAACAAATTCCGTGCAATTTCGTGTAATTTATAAATATAAAATTGTAAGTACTTGTGTAGGAATTCAAAGAGAACACTTTTAAGCAACTACCCAAATGGATGTAATGCGTCGTCTTTGTCGTGCATGGAGAATGATGTGCTAAATTTTGAATAATTTATAAGATAGGTATTAATTATAATAAAAAAAAAAAAAAAAATTAAAATATATTAATTCATTTTTTAAACTAATAATAGAAATTACAAATGTTATGTCTGTTTGTTTACATTATTCTTAGTAAATAACTTATGAAGTAAACGTATACTTCAAATCAAATTAAGTATTAAAAATTATTTATTTAATATCTAAAAAAATATTCTGAGTGAAAAAAATACGCGGAATCGCATAGAAATTTGAAAAAATTATAGGATAATCATCGAAAAATTCTATGATTTAAAGCAGCGGTTTTTAACCTGTGGTCCGCGGCCCCCTAAGGGTCCGCGATACTCATGTTTGGGGTCCACGGCAGCTTTAAGAATATAAAAAATAAAATAATTTATATTACAGTTTTATGAAAAATTAAGTTTAATAAAAATAATTATAACTGTGTATGTTTTGTTGTGTCTACTTTATATAATTTGTAATATAAAAAAATTATTATAATTTTAGTTATGATAACATTCGATGTCTTGTAAAAAAAAAGGTATTCGACAAAAAAATTGGTAGGGGGTCCGCGATTTCTAAAAATCATTCATCGGAGGTCCGTGTTCTACAAAAGGTTAAGAACCGCTGATTTAAAGTAAAACATTTACTTGTTGTCATTCAGCCAATTTTAAATCTAGATCCTTGGTTAAAAGATCAAAATGACTTAAAAATTCGATCTATTCAAATTTGGTATTGAAAACACCTGTTGCTGTTAAAAAAAAAAAATACAAATTGTATTGCGCATGCGCACACTGAAAGATATAAACATTTGAAAATAATTAAAAAATGTGTATTTAGGTATTCTCTATCTTCTTCCGAAAACCCCGTATCAATCTGAAGTCACTGGACTGAAATATTTTGTATTACCTTTAAAAGCAAACACACCCTATAAATGATTTAAACTATAATATTATAATAATAACGATGAAACTTGTCGTGCGCGTGTTCTTGTTTGTCCTGCAGGTTCTTGGTCGGCATCCACGAGTCCGGTCCGTTCACCCAGCCCGGACAGGTCGGAGAGCGGCCGCACGTATTACGGCACCACCAGCCTGGACCAGCGATCGCGTTCTCCGTCGCCGGTGTCCACGAATGGCAGCGGCCGGCACCAGCACCACCACCAACAACAGCAGCACCATCACCACCATCAGCATCATGGAGGCGGCGGCGGCGGGGCGTCGGCTTCGTCGTCCGCCGCCGCCGGGCCGACGTCATCGAGACAGCAACAGCACCAGCACGTCATGCAGCACCAACAAACGGCACCGTCGATGCCGTCGTCGTCGTCCGTATCTCACCACGGTTCGCATCACCCCCCGTCGTCGCTGTCGGGCGGCGGCGGCCACGCGACCTCAGTGTCTGCAATGATGACCGGGGCGGCCGCGGTGGCCATGACGATGCCGCCGCCGTCCGTTCTGGTCAACAGCAGTTACCCCGTACTGGCCGTGGCCGGTTGCAACAGACGCCGGTTGCCGCCCACACCCAACAAACCGTCGTCGCTGCAGCTCCGGCCGCCGCACCACTCGGCCTCGATAAATTTTCCGAAGCTGAACGCGTCGCCGACGCGTGGCCAACCGGCGGCGTTGCCCAAACCACCGCCCGTGGCTCTGTCGTCCACGTCTACTGCTGCGGCCGTGGCCCGGCAGAGTATGGCCATGACGGCCATGCCACCGCTCAGCTTCGAGCAGGCCATGTCGATCGGCCGCAGTGGCCGGCTACTGCCGTCGCCGGTGCGCAACGGGTACGCATCGTCGTCGTCCAAGCAGCAGCAGCAACAGCAGCAGCCGTCGTCGTCGTCGTCGGTGTCGGCAATCAGACGGCAAAAGAACGGTGGCGGTGGCCGGGTGAGCAGCCGGCACAGCGATTCGGACGAGGACGACTGGTGCTAACCCTTACTGTCTGGTAGTGGCCGCCGCCGCTGCCGCCGTCGCCATAATGGCAGCAGTAGCAGTAGTAGCAGTGACGACGACGAAAGACTTAGCAGCCGCCAACGACGACTGTCGCAACGACGCAAAACGATGTTCAGATCGTTTCGGTCGCCCGCATCACGTTCGCTCCGACCAACGATCGTTGCATCGTCCTCGTCCTCGTCTTCGTCGTCGCTGTTGGACTACTCCTCTCATTCTGCTCCGCCGCCGAACAAGCAGCAGCGGTAGCCGCCGCTGCCACCGCCTAAAATTTATAAATATTATATATTATTATTATTATTACCTAATTACTATTATTATTAATAACTATTTCCGTAAAAGAAAAACGGCTCGTTATTTTGCGCGTACTCTCGTCGTTTTTTCGATTTTGATTTTTTAACGTACCCATTAACACGTGTCATCTCGATGGCGTACGTAATTTTGTTAAGAGGTTGATATGATATTATATTTAGTGGATAAATAATATTGTATTTCCACAAAGTGTTGGTTTTTTATTTAATTTTATAACATTATCATGAACGTATTTTTATTATACATAAAAATACTAATAATTGTATTACAATCGTCGCGCAGTTTCTGTTCAGATTATAACATTATTATAATATGTTTGTGTGTAGGGATACGTTTATATTATATTATACATACATTTTTTTTTATGGCCGGACATTCCCTTCTTTTCACTTCGTTGTCCATCCACCGTTTCCCCACACAAATGCCACCGATCACTATAATATACTGTCGTCGTGTTCATAAATATACACACATCACAAGCGTCTTATTATTATATTGTATATATATATATATTCATATATATATATATATATAGTCGTGTCTCGTTCTTATTGATCTACTCTTTACAATCATATACAAATACAGTACACACACATACACATACAATATCGAATTATATATTATTATCATCGATCTGTTGAACTTAAGAGTTTATACAAAAAAAAAAAAAATCGTTGTAAATGACATCCTGATCCGCGTGAATAAAATCGTATTGTCTAATAAATTATATTATACGTACAATATTATTGCTTACTTTGGTTTTATCGACATGCAAATTATATAAAACGTGTTATAATATTAATATGAGATATATATTTTTTAAAAAATCCACCATTTCATTCGCATCTATTTATTGTTTTTAATTTTTCTTTTCCAAACTCTACATTGTGTCAAATCAATTGTTAATACTCGGAATTCGAATGTACTTACATTTATTGTTTGCGTATTTGGATTTTTTCTGCCGTTATCGTAGTTCTCACACTTCGATAACTGTTAACGTTTTTTAATAATTTACTATATACGCTCAATGTACTTAAATAATAATGTATTGTATTATAATTGCATTGCAAACATTTACTCTCATTTTTGTCGTTCAATAAGTTTTGGGAAAACTAAAAGTATAACCATCACTGACGGCTTTTTTTTTATAATACTAATGCTAATTTTTTTCTCGAAACTGCGCAATTAAAGGTCTTTTGACCTTTTTTAGGGATTTTATTGTTTGTGGTTATATTTTTTTAATATATTAATTACGCCGTACATTTTTGTGAGTATGTTAATATACATAATATGTATTCTTTAATAATTTGAATCCTTACATTCTTCGTATCTTAATTTTGAAATATTCATATTCTGCTAAATAATTTTATAAACGTATTACCAGCGTACCTTTTTACTTTATAAAATGTTTATTGTAAAAAATGTTACTTATTATTTTTGATATATAATATATATATATACCGGCCATTCAATATAATATCATTGTTTATTTCTCAGAAATTCGAATCGAACACGACAAGACGTATCTTCTTTATTTTGGTTAATGATAACAAGGGGATGTCCGTGACATAATTCTCTGTCGTATTTAAAAAACACTGTTAAAAAAAACCATTTACTCGTTTTATTGTAACGGACAAAGCGAAAAACAATAATATAATATATTATTTAATAACGTAATATTAATATTGTATGACACTATGTCACTAAAAAATGTCATAGACACGATTGATATTAATAATTATAATTGAAGCTAAAAATATTCGAACCGTTTGAAATGTTGGAGTTTATTATAGTCATATGTACATCTTAATCCGAATTTCGCTTTGCCTAAAAGTACAAAAAGCGCTTAACTTGGTAATACGCGTATCATTTTCCTTCGTTTATATCCATAATAATATCATCTGAAAACGCTTTCGTAGACAGAGTTTTCACAATCGTTCGAGTTTCTTTTGTGTGTGTGTATGTTTAATAATTACCATATAATATATTATATTTTGTGGTTTCTTCGTTTTGTACTTTTGGAGCGTTTATTATGTTGTTCAGTATACTATACTCTATATAATAATAATATTATTATTATTACTATTACTAAAAATATTGTACACAATGTGAATTGATGTTGCGTGCGAACATGTAAACAACTATGTTGTACATTATATTATGTTCTGTTATGTATCGTGTTTCTCTTTTGTATATTTAATATAATATTGTTCCGTTTCGTTTATTTTGTGTCAATCGTTTCATCTCGTGCGGTTTCAGAAACGTAGGTTTTATAAACCATGTATTCATAATATTATATTTCTCATATTATATTGTTTCAATTTTTTCAATTATTAAGTTTGTTCATTTCGTGCTCTTTTTGTTTTTAGCCTATCCATCTTCACACACTCACATACACACACATACAGGTGTATTAAAAAATATCCATTGATCTTGATTTAAACAACACCATCTAGGTACCCATTAACTTGAATGACACGATTTTATTTTGTAAGTCTAGACGAAATTGGTCAACAAAAGCATAACATAAAGTTAATAGTGAAATAAATAAAGCATTAGTCATAAATCATAATACTATCATATTTTGATGGATTTTCAACCACCCTATGAATAAATCTTGATATCAAGGCCGTAACTGAAAACAAATTTCTGGGGTCCAACATTTTTTTAATATAAATACTTATATAAAACCCAACATTATACTTTAAATTCAGCACTAAAATGTTTCTACTTTTAGAAATTCCCAGGGAGGTGTGGACTCATGGACCCTCCCCCCAGTTACGGCCCGCGGCCTTGCTTGACATGTATTAAATAAAATCATTAAAAGAACATTAAATATCTGTGGTTTGTTGAATATCTTACCATTTTTTTTTTATTTGTTTGTGTTTTTGTTTATTGGCGTATACCTTTAATTTCTTGTAGGAGCCTGCACCTTGTAATAAAATTATGTACCTGGTGGTCTCGTAAATCATAAATCAATTCTGTATGTATATTCAATTTTTGCAATTGGTGGGTCGTTTACAAATTATATAGTAAAATTTGTGTTTGCTTAAAAACCTATAATCGGATTAGAACTTATTTTCTAAAACAATTGTATCGATTTCGATCCACATATATAATAGCCCTGACTATTTATTACCTAAATATAATAAATACTTAAATATTAAACAAATTAGGCATAATAGTATGTTATAAGATGTATATTTTGTCCCATATGTTTATCTCTCTCATCCACTCTTTCTCTTTATCTTTCCAATTATGTTTATCTATTTATTATCTATCTTTATATTTTATCTCTGTATTTGTGAATAAAATGAATTTGTACATAGTATAGATTTTGTTTGATTGTTAAATTAATTAATTTTTTTTGTTTTTTAATAAACACAATTAAAAAAAAATTTAAAAAAAACCAAGTACTAGGATAATTTTTCTAGTTGATAATACATTTTATTTCACACGGGACCATAAAATATAATGTTAATTTTCATTTTAATTTTTTGCCGTCGTCTCATCACCGACGTATTTATGTTTTAACTGCCAATACGTTTTGATTGTAATACTAATTATTATAAACGGATCGTCGTGAATTCATATTTTTAGGTGATTTTTATCGTTAAATTTTATCATTCAATATTGTGTTTTAAACTGATAATTCTCGCAAGATTTTTTGTTATGTAATAAAAATACAATTATTATAATAATTATTACTCTCTTTAAATGCTATTTTAACATAATATTATATACATGTACTTACATCAGAGTAACGCATATAGGAGCGTTATTAAAAAAAAAAAATCTGTGATAAAACGACAAACCTGTGTATAATATATCTATAAATAATAATTTTGAAAAAAAAAATGATGTATTCTATTCCGTCTGATAATATGATATTTTCCATGGGAATTTCAATTTTATCCCATCAAACAAAAAAAATTTAAATTATCCTATATGTATACTATGTATACCTAGTAATATATATATATATATATATACACATAAATAATACATCTCTAACTCTGTCTCTGTTTCTCTATCTCTCTATCTCTCTCTCTCTCTCTCGCTCTCACTCTCTCTGTATATATATATATATATATATATATATGTCTATATATATATATATGTGTGTGTCTATCTATTTATCTCTTTATTACGCTTGCTGGTGTCCCTTCTGTGCTTGTTTAAAACAACACTTTGTCTTTGGCCATTAAAAAAGTATATATTATAATATAGGAACATATTATTATATAAAAAAAATCAATACAATACCTGTTAACACTAAAATATAATGTAAATTATTAATAATAATATTGTAATCAAAGTTGCCTTATTACTAACCGTAAGTTTCCGGTTGTAATTTCCTTTTTTTGTTACAAAATAAAAGTTGAAAAAAAAATTAAAAAAAACTGTGTAAAAAATTTAATTTTAAGTATTTAAAAATAGTGTTATCATTATACTAAAAAAAACTGTATAAAAACGGAGGTGGAACGGGTATATTACTATTTTTTTTCCAATGTGATTCATATATTATTACCTAATTGTTTTAGGTATTTCCTTTTAGAACAAACTATTTTTTTTTTAGATATATTTAAAATGAGTTGTCGAATTTTTTTTGTTAAATAATATTTGTTGTTGTTACTTTTTCGACAATCCGTTTTTCTATGCTGTATAACAAGACGCGCGTAGATTTTATCTTGTAAAAAAAAATTTACTAAAAAAAAAATAAAAATTTATGAATACCAAAAAAATTTCATTTTTTTTTCATATGTCGTTTTTCAATAATAATTATAATAATATTATATTATACTACTACATCATTCCATGTATGCATTATTTGACTATACTTATATAGTTAATGTACATTTTATTTCTGTCATTTTATTTACCCCTCCTACAGAAATATACTTAGACCGTATAAATTTAAAATTTGTTTATTTACATTATTTTTTTTTTGTATTTTTACAAAACTCATGTCGTCTTCTAGACAAGTTAATTGTGACGTATATTTATTGATGCATATATATATGAATTTATGTGCATCATATGTAATACCTTTATAATTATATATATATATATATATATATATATTAATATTATTATATGTATAATTATATTATTATTATCATTGTATTTATTATTTTTTATTACTAATAAAATTTATCTGTTTTCATTTGTGTTATAATAAAGAAAAAATATAAAAAAAAAGAAAAGAAAATGATACATTATAGAAAAACCGTTTGTTTTTTTCATTTATTTATTTTAGTATTATTAGTATAATCTCTACAGAAAATGATCACTACTACCACGACTGTCGTAAATTTTTAATTAACGAGGAAATGTTTTTTTTAAATAAAAAGTTTTAACCAAGTAAACTGTAAAATTGCCTTTGGTGACACATTAGAAAGTCACATGTTTTGCGATTTATCGTCACAAATACCAGTCAGTTCCTATGTGATCTTACAAACGGATCGTCCTTTTTATCAATGATATTGAATTTATATAGAGAGTAACCATTATCTAAGCACGAACTCTTGTCCGTTATTAATTTATTATTTTTAAATTTTTATACAATGTCATGTGAGTATACCATAACAGATCACACTAACAATCATAAAATACAAATGACCAAGACGGTCAAAATTTTGATATTTTAAACATTCTTTCAAGTTGTTTGAGCACTTCCACTTTGTTATTAAGTGCTCAAATTAATTATTTATTTATGAAATAGGTTGAGTTATAAGATTTTAATTTTTGAAAGACTAAACGACCTAACTCCTATAACATCCTATCGTATATTTGTATAATATGGCATAACATATTAAGATCACTTAAATTAACTAAACTAAACATTTTAACAAATCTTGACTCTTAAGACAAAAAAATCATAAAAAAAATTATCAGAAAAAATATTGATTATTCACACTTATATTATTATAAATAAGCAACATTCAAATATTTTACTTTACTTTTTATTATTTGACTCACAAATTTACTGTTTGTTGGTTACGCGACTCCCCCCCCCAAAAAAAAAAGAAATGTGATTGCCTATATAGTATTATAATAATCATTTTTATTATAAACAATTTTATCATTGAATTTTAATTTTTAGTGTAATACAATATTGAATACTGAATAATAAATACATAATTATGTCGATAAAACAACTAATTTTCCATAATCCTAATAAAATAATACAAACGTTACAAAAAATTGTTATTATACGTAGAGGTATCAAATAAAACATAACTTAAGCATTTATACATTTACGACTAAAATTATCTTCATATATTTGTTTTTGGGTTTATTTAGCTAGTCACGACCCACAAAATAAATTTCGCGACCCAATTAACTCTTTACAAGATACAGATTCATTTACAAACCGTGAATCGTCATCTTCAGGTACTAATAATAATTTTCGGCGTATCCTAAACGACTCCTGTCCATTGTTTGCTTTTTCCAAAACGGCTCCCGTTGAAAAAAAATTTACAAACAGCTAAATTTCCAAACTGCTTCGGTAATACCGGTATACCAATTTGAGCTCCTCATCTAAGTCTCTAGTATAAGTAAACGAATTTATTTAACGATTTTTTATTTCAAAAACAACAATCATTAATCTTGTTATCTATTTAGTATATTGAATAAATTATGCATGTTGATTGTTATTATTTTTTACCGTAACATGTAGGACGTATTACTATCGAGCACTGTACACCGCCGGTATATCGTATTTTTAAATTTAAAATGTATAAAACTGAATACCGAAATTATATATTATACGTACTCGTGTACTCGCTAAAAATATTCGTATGAAGTATATAAAAGAATTGTGCCAAAAGAATATTATAAAAACTTTTTATATAATTTTATACATTATATATGTGACAAGAACAGAGTCTATTCATATAGCATTGGCCAAACTTATTTAAACCACTTACCATGGCTATACTTTTGTTCGAGTTCCGGGTTCCGTCAATTTATGGCCCTCTTAGAACCAAATTATAAAATTATCAAAGAAAAACTATTAAAAAAAAAAGATTGGATATTTTAAAATCAATTGTCAAAGAAAAAATTCGAAACAATTTAAACGTTGTCCAAAGTGTTGTGTGCACATCGAATTGTTGGTCTTCATTAGCTCAAAATGCTTATATTACTATAACTGCACATGCTTTAGATAATGATTAGTCTCCATTATCATTTACTTTAACAACCCAAGAAATGGAAGAACGGCATTCAGCTTTAAACATTGCAGAAAGATTAGAAAATGTATTCGCTGATTGGGAAATTACAGATAAATTAACGACTGTATTATTAGTGTTATTACAGATAATGCTAAAAATGTAGTAAATGCTGTTAAATTAATTACTAGGTAGTACAACAAATTATAATATTTCAGATGTGACATGTGCAGCTTATAGTTTACAACTATCTCTAAATAAAGTATTAAAAGAAGATTCAATTTCCGAAATAATTAAACTAAGCAGTAGTTTAGTAGGACGTATTAAACATTCAAATTTGACAAAAAAATCTTTATTAAATAAACAAAAACAATTAGGTATACCTGAACAGTCCTTATTGCAATGTTGTAAGATACGATTGAATTCGATCTACCTAATGCTGGAACGTATTTTTAAAAACAGGTGTCCAATTTCTAGTGTGATTGCTGATCGATCTATAACTTCCACACACATAATAATATCCAAAAAATTAGAAATCTTAGAACATCAATGGTTCAAAATAGAAATTCTTCTTATTATTCTTATACCATTCCAAGTAATTATAGCACTTCTATGTGAAGTACACACTACACGTGAAATAAGGATCTCTAGTTTGGAACCACTGTAATATATAGCGTATTATACATAAAACGGCGGATCCTAGTTGGATCCCAAGTACTATAGCGTCTAATCACAGGTATCACACTCGTAGGATCCGGGATTATTTCAAGTAAGTAATGTTTTTGATAATTATATTAATGAACAATCAAGATTTTCACTAATAATTTGGTCGGAATTGAATACATCGAAAATGCGTTCCACACATTCCTTCTTGTCGTTTCATTTGTATTTTAATTCTTTATTTTACACAGCACATCGAAGTATTTAACAGTTCTTACAAGTTTTAAAAACGTACGAATTGACACATATATGCAATTGAGAAGCTGAGAAATAATGAAAAAAATGGAGGAATTAATCAATTTGATTCTATAAAAGAATGTCTTATAGATTTTTACCAACACAAATATGATTTTTTTTGAACAACAATTTATTTTTATTTATATTATACAATATTTTTTTTGATTTATAAAAAAAAAATAGGGCCGAACTAGTATAGTACCTGTAAAAATCGCGGTTCTTATTATCATAGCAGTTTTTAATTCTAGACCTAACTTGGATGCAGCCTATATAACTATTTTATAATAATTAGTGCTACCTTTTTATGTACATTGCATGTGTGTTTTTATTTTGCAATCACAATTTGAATTCGGGTGGTCAACTTCATGGATATTTCATAGTGATACACTAATACAGAATAATATGACCTATTTTTGAATACTTAGTCAGTATAATATATATTATTACTACAGTAAACTTACCTAATCTACAAATTTACCGAATAGAAAAATATTTTGTTTTTTTACTGGACAGATGGCACCACTAGGTATATAAAGTATTCTTATTTTCGTATTTTACCACTTGAGAATTTAATACAAGATTACACACGAATTATTACATAATATTACATATAAGTATTATTACATCTTTTGAGATAGTGGTTTATTTTGTTGATCATGAAATTTTATATAGCAAAAGTTATTTCAAATATTATAAACCTCATAATGTTGTACTGTATTTGTTTACATCGCCGTCGACATTTCACCGTAAGCCCGTAAAACCATATCGCCATCACCATTTCGACGTAAGGCCACTTCGCCGTTAAAAAATACCCAATAGGTTAAATAAAAATCACTAAACTAAAAAAACATAAACTCGTAAATATTTAATAATAATAATTCATTTTAAAGATATATATTGATCATTTTAAGTATTAGGCGTACATACATACCATTTTTGAATATTTAATAATAATAAGACTCGTTGTGGACATCACACATTTGTTAATATTATAATATTCAATAATAATAAATCAATAAATAAAATAATAATTTTAAGCATTATAGGTACCTACATAATATTTGTCAATATTTAAAAAACATTAATTAATTTTAAAGATATATCTATTTTGATCATTATACTTATTATTATTTAGTACACACATTTTCCAATATTCAATAATAGTAAAAAATATTTATTTTTCATCAATATTTAATAATACTAATATAAGATCATTTAAAGATATAATTTGAGAATTATTATTATTTATTATGATAAATTCTTGATGATGTTTCTTTTTCTACATAGCCAAAAATGTTTTTTCCCGTCTGCACTAAACGCATCGAATATGAACATAATAAAACCATTATCTACGAAACCATTACGCCGACGAATAGTTTCTACACCAACCATTTTGGTACTGACGAGCAAACATAAATGTCATAATATACAGCCTACTTTGGGCTAATAAATACCTGTCATTAAATTATTATCTTATGTTCGTTTATCGCTAAGCACAAAATTATAAGTTACGATAAAATTCATACACACAAATTCTGCATACGCAAGCCACCGGATATGGGAACGTGATAAACTATTTTTGCCATAGCCGTATTTGATTTATATAAATGCATCGTATCGACTATCGGATATTTTTTAACGGCGAAGTGCCTTACGTCAAAATGGCGATGGCGAAATGATTGTATTATTTATTATATGTATGCGTTACAAAAAACATTAAACATATTAATAGATGAAATTCGGGTTTTATTAGTTAACTTAGATATTTATATTTCATATAACTACCGATCAATTTAGACAATTTAATTCCATGCAACTTAATATCCTTTTTCGGGATATTTCCTATTTAAGTATATTGGAATTTATTATGACAAAATCAGTATTTTCGTGAACATTTTTGTTAGGGTTTTTAAAATATAATGATTAAAAAGAATTGATTATTTTGACTTGTAGTTAACAAAATATATTTTATAACGTTAGTAATTTACTTTTTATTTTATATTTAATTTTCATATTATATTATATGCTTGCTACTTATTGATATAACTATATAGACATTAATATTTACTATATACTTTATGTATATAATTGTGCAAAGTATCTGTATTCTTACACTTATATTTTTTTCAGGTCATACAAAGGTTCGCGTTCTGAAATGTACTTCTTAACCTGACAGTACAAAATTGCCGCTAACCATAACACGCTAGTATCAAATACATAATTGACAAACAAAAAGGATATAGATTACTGGTAGGTGGAAACCTGTGGGCCACCGTGTCGCATAATACGTATTGGCGGTGAATAATTATTAATTAATCCACTTAAACGCAACATTTTTAAAAATCTTTTCTTAATGCACGGTGGACGTGTTAGAGGAACCACTATTCCAAATTTCAAGTGCGTACGAGAAGTAGATTTTGAGATACAGAGATCAGTGAGTCAGTGGTATTTGGATTATATATATATATATATAGATAGATAGATTATCAATGTGTTATTAATATTATTACGTATATATAGTATATAGTTGTTTAGTGTAGATTAGTAGGTATTACAATAATTGTATATTAATCACTATTATAATATTATATATTTTTTTATTATTATATAAGTAATAATACCCCCGGCAGCAAAGACTACTGGGTTTTATGAAAAAGTGTTACTATACAAAAATGTATAAAAAGAGAAAAACTAATACAGTTAAATTATCAAACTTATTTATTAACTTTTACAAAAATAATTTAACATAATTAAACTTTTTAAGTGATGATTAAAATGAGAATGACTATAGAATGTGTTGCATCTTGGGAATTGTTCAGTAATATAGAGGTTTGTTTTGAATGATTGACTTTTAATATTATATTATTATTATGATAACTAAAAAATAAAAAAGCCAAACATAGTTTCATTTAATCTCAGCTTCTCTAGTCCCCGCTTTGACTGTGTAACTATTTTCACACTCATTCGCACATATTACAGTCGTCATCGTATTAGTTTGTATGTGTGTTGTTCGGTTTACCGTTAGGTATATGGAGTTCACGTTTTTATTTTATATTATTATTATTATCGTCTTTTATACTTTTGCTACTCACATTGTTATGTATGCGTATGTTCTTTGTGTGTGTATATATGTAAAGACTTTTCGGTGAAATAATGGAACGATATCTTTCTTGCGAATGTATTTTAATAAATGATGACGCGTGCAGTTTCCAAGCCGTTGCGCGCCGCTGCCCTCATTGGTGCGCGTCCTCCTCATTCTTCTCTGTTTGATAGGACTACTACAGCCAAAAAATACGACCCCAAAAAGAGGCTTTGTTGATTGATATTACATGGACGAAGTTTAATCTGTTTTTGACGAGTTGAATGCACTAAATAATACTGACTAGGCGAATAAATGCACGGAAAAAATTTTATTCGGTAAATCTAAAGCTTTAAATGAATGAAAAATATGGAGTATTATTTAATTTTTGAAAAATTACCATAATTATCACACAAAAATATAATGCAATAAGCCAATAAACATCACTTATATTTTCAATAAAATCGTAATCATATTTTGGCGAATAGTTAACTATTATTGCAGTATAGGTACTTACTCCAATCAGAATTATTTTATAATAATTTAAAATTAGCTATTAGTTTTAGCTGTAGGGCTAAACGAATATCGTTTTTTTATCAATATTTAAAGCGTTAATGGTCAAATAATCGCTCACGGTTTACAAATATTCCTTAGGATTTTAAAAGTCGATTCAGAATAATTATTGACTATTGTTATGATAAATCAAAATCAAAATATTCAAGTGTCTGTTAATAATAGTATTACAACAGTACATTAATATGCAAATTCTACATTTTTTACAAGTCACAATTATTTGTATTTAATATATATATATATTTTTTTTATATATACAAATTATATTAAACACATCATTGTTGTTGGTTTTTTGTGACGCAATACGAAATGCAAATCGTTTGTATAGCTAACGAGCAAATACGTTGTTTTATCTATGTTCACCGATCAAAATATAAATCCGTCACATTGTCGGATGCGCGTATAGACAAACGTCGCTTTAATGCAAAACCACCGCATAACGGTAGCAGTAGCAGCGTGCACGCGGAGTTTTTTGTATCAGCGAATGGCAATAGTTCATGGTTGAATTACAAAACACCGTGTTCTTATAGTATTTAATTGACCTCGAAATCTTACATATACGTGAGTCATCATTTGCAGAATACATGCAATTCTCTAAAGAAGTGACTACGAATCGGATAAATCGATAATTATATTTTCAATCAACATCATAATATACGACATTGTGTCTTTTTATTTTTATTTCTTATACATTACTAGCAACTAGTAAATACTAGTATAGCTCAACAATTATTATAGATACATTAAATTATAACAATATAACTTGTGAAAGGATGCAATTGTAGATATTAATATGAAATATTAGGTATAATAGGTATATTTACTATGTATTGATAATTTATATCATTGGAGCAATATTATAAGAACTAAATACTAATAATGTAGATAATTAAACGTATAAAATAATAAACAATAATAGACTAAATAATGATATAGTGCACTTAACAATAAATGCATTTGGAATGGAAGATTCAAGGAAAGTTAGTTGATTAGGTATTTTAGTTAGGTTTTTTTTTAGTTAAAATGTAGTAAAAGTAAACCGATATGGCAATATATGAATTCATTGGACCCAGACACCCAGTTAAGATAGAAAGAAAAAAAATAATTTTTCGCACATTGAAGTTGGTAAAATTTTCAAATCGTACTTTTTGAGATGACTTAAGACTTAAGAGGATCAATGTTATCAATCGATGACACAATTCTGTGAAAAAAAATACATAATAATAATAATTTATTATAATGTTCACTATTGAAAAATCTCCTTATGACCTTATAAATACAAAAATGTATATTATAATAAGAATAACAAGACAACGATAAAAATAGTATGATAAATTATATCATATTATTATAGACTTGTTGTTGCCATTGTGGAGATGTGACAGTCGTCGACTTAGTAAAATGTATTTTAACAATAAACGCAAACGATAATTTGATTAACCTCAATATCGTTTGGGAAATATATATATTTATTATGCATAAACTACTTAGATTTACTAAATAATATTTAAAAATGTTTAATAAAATCGGTCGTGACTTCATATCATAATTGTTATATTATACATGTATATATTGTACATATTGTAGATATTTAATAATAGTAGATAGGTACAAATAATAAGAGTACGTCCACGTTCTGAAATCATAAGTTTTACCTGACCGTACAAAATATTCGCCTTTTAATGTTCGACCGTAGGCACAAAGAGTGATCTAATAGAGGATAGAACCAGAATATACTATATAATATATAATATATATATATATATATATAAAGTTATTATAAATTGGTTTTAACTTTTATTAGCATGATACTTGTACTTGAATTATTATTTTAATAAAAATATTTATTACTAATTAGGTACTTAACATGTTATAATGACATAATACGCTTTAGTATTAACGGAAATATTATTAAAATATAAAATGAAATCTTTATTTTAAGACAAAAGTTCATAATTATCGTAAGGAATGAAACTCGAAACTATTAACTTTAAGGTTAAGTATATATTCTATTTATTTTTTTTAAGTTTTTTGTTAAAACATATTCATTAATTTCTTTTATTTATTTGTACTCATAAACGCCCCACAGTGTGCATAAAGTACGGATATTTTAAAGTCATTTCAGTATACCTAGCTACATAATAAAAACAGGTTACCAAAAGCAACAAAATAAAACATTTATGGCAATACTTAGAGCTAAATTACACTATAAGATACAGTTATGATTGTATGTATATATATATTATAGGTATATATTATAGGTATACAAGAATAAAATGTATACATGTATTTTAGCGTTTTGTTTGGAACATTTATATTAATTAAAACAAGTAGGTATATCAGGACAGTCAATTTAGTAATTTATAAAGTCAGCCTAGTCCTTTTTCCTTCTGAATTCCAAATGTTCAATATCACATTTTAAAGCTAAGATTGCAAGGTTATGAAACAACATATTTCTTGTATACCTATATGCCTTATTAAGAATAAGTTACTTTATAAAATGGTCTTACAACAATTAGGACTATATAGTAACAGAAAAATTGTAAAAATTCGATAATGCAAAAGTGTAACAACTAACTCCGCTATCCCCCGCGTATAGAAGTTAGGTTAGGTTAGGTTAGGTTAGTTGGATCATAAAACTTCCAAAAATTATGTTTTAAAAACTCATATAAACGTATGACTTTATTATGGATTTCATTGATATATTCAATGTGTGTATAAAATCATATCTATAATCAATCTAGTTTACTAGAAAAAAATAACAACTAATAAGTCTTATTAAGTAAAAATAAAGTATACGAATATTGTATGAATCACTTGTATTTACAATAAATATAGACCATAGAATATGTATTATTTAATTATTTTTTGATACTAAAATGGTTGAATTGTTTATTATTAATATATGTGACCACAAAATATTGTAATTATAATTATTATATTACCTGATCGAATTATTGATGAACACAAAAATTATGAAAATACTCTGATAACTATAATAGTAATGTCAAAAGTAAGATAAGAATATCGTATCGTGTATTTTATAAAATGTTTTAAAATATAATAATGATATTGTTTAAACAATCGAAAACCTGCATATGTGATTATAATATACCATTTTATGTTGCCTATAAACGACTCTAAACGTAAATATTATTTTTATTGTTGTCTCGCGCGCTCGCCAATATATAGATAAAAAATAATATAGCAATAATACCATGTACGTGATAATATTATTTATAATATTATATTATTATACATTGCGCGGTGACGGAGTAGCACGTGGCTAGACGGCGGCGGGAACACGTGACGGTGCTCGGCGGCGTACACCGACAACTGGGCGGTCCGCGAACCATCAGCCAATGACGTTTCGGACCGGTTACCTGGCGAACATACTGGGGCGGGGGTACGGCCGTTGCCGCGCTTGTGCGGGTGGACATGAAGAAGACAGCCTCAGTCTCAAACGCGCGGACGGACCGGTTCACGTGCGGTCGCACATGATATTATTATTGTACGTATATACGCTCACGCATGAATGTCTCGGTGATAATATTATTTTAAACATTTTTTCCACGCCAGTCGCTGTGTTATTATTATATTGTAATCCGAGGTACTTTTTTTTTTATAATCATTTTTTCAAATAATTTCTGTTCGTATATTTATCGTGTGCATCGACTTCCGACCGGAAATGTAAGACGAACACAATTAAACGCGAACGGTGCGCGATTCGGACGTCGATGTCGTCGTCGTAATTGTGCATAAATCATTACTTATTTTAAACGGCGAGTAGTGGAACGGGTTGGTTTTTCTTTCTTGTTGTTTAGTTTTGACTCAAACCATCAAGCTGGATTTCCAGGCTAATTCCTCCAACATGTTCACCAGGTAACTTTGTTTAATCATATTATATATGATCCTTTTGGCCTAAAGCCTATTAAACAATTTCATTTCTCCATCACTGCAGTGTTACGAAAGTCTGAAAATATATACCCTCGAACAAGTACCTATAATAGAAATTTAACATAATTGTATAACTCCTCGTAATAAGTAATTTTTTTTGTTTTTATATAAGTAATTAATATTTTACAAGAAATATGATAATACAAAAAAAAAAGTAATGACTTATATTCTAAAAATTATTTGGCCTAAGTAGAACACTAATTTCTAAAAATATTATATAAACTGATCTAACTCGATTTTTTTTTAAATAATTATGTTTTTGAAATTTTAATTATTTGAATGATAAGTAGGAAAAAAAATAATGGTACAACTGAAAACTATTGAATAATTGGTTAATTTTTTATTTATTTAATAATAGTTATAACTTATAAGCAAATTCAGAATTCCCTTTCCTGAACAAAATATGTTGAGTGTGACTTGTGTCATTGTGGTTGCTGGAGTGCGATAGGTATATACAATTTTAACGTTTAAAATACGTCATATACGATGGTCTTATAATTCGAATACTATAATATGGTAGGGACGGGCAACCGCATCCAGCGCATGCTACATTTCAAATTACTTTATAAAAATACAAAATGTTAAGATTTTCTGTATTTTATTTTAGTATATTTATGAAATCGACATTATTATTATTGTAAAACGTGCATATGAATTCTTATCTAGTATTGAACTATAAATGTTAACTGAACATTTTATTGATATTTTTTTGCTTTCTCTGTTCTCCAGCCCACTAGATCTTCACTTTAAAAAATTGGCCCACTAATAGCGTTGAATTGCCCATCCCAGTTAAATAGTATAATGTATGATAAAACATAATAGATATAATGTAGTCAAATTATTTGAATTTTTAGTTATAACTATAAAATAATACAGTAAGCACAAATTAAAGACCATCACATTATTCTTTTGATGTAGGAATTATTATAGCACCATTAAAATAGTATTCGAATCTATATTTTTTGCTACTAACGTTAACACTATTTCATGGTCGGTTAAAATAACAAAATATTATAATTAATGTTATTTTTTTTTTAAATTTTAACTCATGAGAAAATATATACTAAAAATTCCAACATAATAAATAAATAAATTCAGCAATTAACAAAGTCTATCTTCTAAAATTTTACCGCTAATATAACTATCATTTTTTTTAGGCAGTTAAAAAATCATTCTTAATCTACTAATCACTATCAATAATCACAAAGCGTTATCTCTGTATACAAAAGAAAAATATATTTTTAATAGTGATGAGTATTAGAATCGCGTAATGAATTATATCATAAATCTTCAAGCATATTACTATTATTACATATTTATAATTAATTATATACTGGATAATTAAAAAATTTAAGTATTTATTATCAAATAAAAAAATATATATTTCTAAATTTTGATAATATATATAAAATAATAAAACATTAATCATAACATATATATTTTTAAGTATAAGTATAAAATATAAAGTATAGGTATATAGTTTAGCTATCTTATAATATATATCTTCATACTAAAAAAATTAATTATTAAAACTATAAATGGTATAAATTACATTGAAGCTTATCACTTGTTCACTTAATTATAAAGCGTTCAATCAATTTTACAGTTAAATTTTTAAATTGATTAACGTCGTTTTAATAATAATATATTTTGATACCTCCTACTTTAGAAAATCCATTAAATCATAATTTTTTACATTTTTCGTAATGAAAACTATAATCTGTAGGTAAATTTACTAAATAGTATGTGTAGATACCGTTAAAATAATAAAGATACCTTTAATTAAAGAAAAAAAATTAAAAAATGTCAGACATAAAATAAATATTGCTCAATGATGATATAACTAAAATTATGATTTATTTTGTATTTATATAAAATCAAATAAATAAAAATACGTTTAATTTTTAGTTAAAAAATATTTTTAGAATAATTATGGCATTAACCATTATTATTGAACCAGTAGCCTATCTATGTTGAACATAACTAGAAATTCATCAATATTATTTACGGGGATTATTGTAGGTGGTGGTTTCTGATAAAAAACGAGTACCAAGGCTCAAATACTGACAACACAATGTACATATCATATTATATTATTATACATTGCTATAATGTATGACGTTAAATTCGTTTCAACAACGTGTAATCAATATTATGTAATCTTTAATATATAGGTATATATTGTAAATAGGAATTACATAAAAAAATTCAATATCATATTATAATTTTGATTAAAACGATTAAGAAAAAAAGATGTATACATTCAAAATTGAATGTTTAATAAAAATCATGCAAGTCCTATACGGTCGTCAAAGTCTCTGTCGCCGATGTCAGCGACACACGCGTTTACATAATGTTATGTAGTACTTAATATACTTTAGAAATATAATTGAAATTCATAAATAAATCACCTTAATGCCAAATGGATTTTCTTAATTTCCCCAAACACCTGTTTATGACCACTTAAAAAAATCTATAGTTAAAAATTGTTATTATGGGATGAGATTAAATATATTAAACAGCTATATAAAAAAATGAAAATGTTCTTTTCGTGAGTCTACAAAAAACATAGTATAGGTACACAAATCAGTGCATAGATACAAAAATATGGATACGTGTCAATTTTATAAACCGATCACCAATTAATGTAAAGTACGCAGAAAGCGCTGATAATTTTTGATCGATTTTAACTGTGTGTTGTTATACACATTGTAATATTATTATGACATATGTAAATATATAATATACTCGTATATGGCGTGTGAGTGTCTGTACAAGTTCGAAGCCAAGGGCACGGGCGCCGGTCTACAATCCTGTTTTTGTCCGGTTGTCGTTTAATTATAATCACAGTGTGCTATGGCCGTATGAATCTAACCATGACTATTATATTATTTAGTATAAAAATCAACACGTACAGAGTGAATATTACATAGTAAAACATTTGCATACGTCGATACTGACATACTGTATGGATTTACCTTACAGGATTCTTCTAATAGAAGTACGAAGTACGCAATCGTATGAAATTCGTCAACCATGGTATACATAATTATTACTATTAACCGGTACTTTCTAGGTAGGTTTTAGTAGGTAAAATATTCGTTACTATTCTTTAGTTTTATAATTACCTAAATCTGTAGTATTATTAGCATTCTAATAATTTTAATAATATTTTAGAATTATCCGTTCCAATTAAATTTAATATTATTGTATTTTAAAATTTTTATTTTTTTTTTTTTTTTAATTTAATGAAATTAAACTAAACTAAACTATATTGTTTCAATATTTAGCCGTAGCTATAGGTAGTACTTAGTCATGCCATTAAGTCCCTAAGATATTGGTATATTTAATAAATAAAACAAAGCTAATATAAAAAATCAGATATTATTTATTCTTTATTAATTTAGTAACAAAAAAAATATATTTACTATTCAAAATAATGTCCACCATTTACATTTACACACTTCTTCAAACGATCTATAGTCACTCCATTCTATCTACCCTATTGTTTACCACTTCATGCACCAATATTTTAACGGTATTGAGGCAGCAGATATTATCAAATCAGTTTTCAGTGATTCAATATTTCGACACGTTTAGTGGAAGCCCTCTGTTCTAAAATACTTTATAATATAGGTAGTCAAAATGATTGAGGACCAATCACGAGTTGCAACAAATTCGGATTAATGATATTTAACCAACGTGTCGTTTTTTATACGTTTGTAATTATTTACGTGAAAGATAACCGTATTAACCAGAAAAAGTAGACACGATACTTGCAGATTAAAATTATATTTGAAAACAAAGTCATTGGTAGTAATATAAAATATTTACAGAACAACTGATAAATAGGGACCAACTTATGGTATAATTAGGTATAATAATGCAAATTTTAAATGCTTTAAAATTAAATTTACTTAACATAAATTATTCATAAATTAAATTTGTAATTTAAAAAATTAAAATTAAATACTATTGTTAAGTTACTACATTGATTTTTTTTCTTCTGTTTAATGTATACTTTGTTACGGTCGTTAAATTCTTACTATACTACCTTTTCAAGTGTTTCAACAATACATAAGTTGTTTAATCTGGGACCAATAGGTAATTATGAGTGTGAATGGTGTTGCAGAAAGATTGCGAAAATGTATTTATTTGAATTAGAACAATTGCTGTAGTTGTATTGTACAGCTAGTCTAAAGATAGAGATATAGAAAGTTGACTTAGAAATAAATACGATTATATAAATGATAAAAATCATTCCATGTGTAAAATGTACATAACAATATATTTATTTATATAAGATTCCCGATCGAGGTAAAATATTATTGTATGAACTTATTGATTTGAAAAAGATATAATACAATCGTAGAACAATATATTACATTGTTTACGAAAATACCTGACATAGTTTAAAACTTTTATTAATTATGCAATTTCACAGTCTAATTTTCAGTTATATTTCTACAATTTGAATTATTCTTAAGTTATAGCAATGTTAGCATAATAATATAATAATACTATACTGGACAGTTTTTAAAATTTAGAATTTTTATTTTACTACTTAAATAACAATTATAATTACTAATTTCCAAATCTACGAAATTAAAACTTAAAAGTCCAAAGATCATACATGACTACGGTCTGTAGGATGAATATTATAAGATTATATTTTTAAAATATTTATACTTAAAACATTAACGAGTAAATAATAAATTAGATAATGATAATATTAGATTCTATTTTCTATTTTCTAGTTTTCTTCTAATTTGTAATAATTTAATTTATGGTATAATGCATGATAACAATTAATAGGACCTATAATACTTATATAACACGACATTGTTTCGAATTTAAGAACCGTGATTCATGCGTTGGACACAACAAAAACGTTTTAAATATTGAGTTACAGCTTTTAATCTGCAGTGAACCGCGCTCTAAATATGAACGCTCGCATGAACGTTGTCGTGTACCAATTTGTCCAAATGTTATGCGACCAAGAAAGTTCAAACATACATAAACACACGCACACGTGAATATGTATATATATATATATTATATATTATAATCGGTTGGTAAAAAAAAACGGCATTCCATTTTTGTCACCAAACAAATCGAGTTCGTGCAGTCAGTGAGGTCCTCCGAATACAATACGTATGCATGAACGCGATGATAGGTGGTCGCAGCGCGCGCGCGTTGCGGTCTTTTTGACACGGGCCGAACACATGTCGTTGTTGACGTCGGCGTAGGAGATCGCGAGACCCCTGTAACTGAAGTGTCCGTGTCCCACATGCCTCGGTAAAAAATGAGTCCCATAAATAATTGAAAAAAAAAAAAAAAATATTAAAGAAAATACGTGTAGACATATTATAATACACAACACATAATACTCACGAGCACACACGCTGTACTCACTCCCATAGCACAGGAAGGAAAAGACTGAGCGTTATTTTAGAGTAACTATATATGTATAATATACATACTGTACAGCATACAATATTAATATACACAATATATAGGACACTTATGTCAAAATATACGTCGGGATTCCGAAAGACAAAAGGTGCATTGAAATGTTAATGAGAGACGCGACGTCTGATTATTCCAAACGTCCCGCGACGACGTATTATATAAATCAGAACAAAAAATTCCTCCTTAAACATTTAATATAATATTATTATTTCACTCGTCACGTAGGTATGAAATATGTCTGATATGATATTATACGCGCAATATTATCATAATATTTTACAAAATGTATACGTACCAACGAAGTATAATATAAAAACCATGCCGACTTCTCACAAAAATATGACCAGCCGGACACGTACCATGTGTATATAATACACGCATATTATTGTATATGTTATTACAGTACTTATTATTATAATATTATGATTTTCTATTAAACAAACTGCAGTTGGACACGCGTCTTAATTGCGTGATGTAATGAGGTGATGCGAACAGACTTGTTGTAAGCCGCGTGTGAGAGTAGTGGGTAATTTATTGACCGGATAATAATTAAATTCAAAAGTCATATTATAATACATGTATACATAATATAAAGGTAGACGTATGACGTCCGTGGTACTCGGTATGTATAACAATGTGGGTAATGTTGTGTGGGGCGCGAGCAAAACGGCGAACATTATCCGGAGCAATAAAAGTTGAACGTACATAATATTATATGTGTTGCATTAAAAAAAAAAAAAAAGCGTACGTCGCGTTTCAGCATCTCGCGGTGTAGAATATAATAAAAACGCATAAAGAACGCGGGATATAGCGTTTTTAACACGGAAACGTTGGGATTTGTGTGTTTTTTTTTTTTTAATGTATGATTATATTAGTATTATTAAACGTGAAAATCCTTTTGGCGGTTGATCGTTATTGTTCGATCGCGGTGTTGTGCAGTGGTAGCGGGTCGTAAGACTCAAACGTATTGAAATAAAAAAATTAAATCGTATATACACGGAAAATCACTTTGTAATACACAATGAATTTATATTATACTACTGTTGTGTTACATATTTTGCTTGTCGCCGTCCGTTTTACTTATTTTCTTTTTTGCCATACTTATAAGCTATATATAATATATTATAATCTCATCCATATCTGTACCGTTTCGGCGGTCTTGTGATTCGTGTGAACCGTGAACGCCACTGTGATGTGAGATGAAACTTTGTCAGGTTATTAATAATTATTGCGTCCGGGGCGGCGGGGCCGTCGTTAAATTGCTCGATTTTGATGAGAAACGCCCATTGTATAGGTTGAGAATAGGACGGGAGGAACAAAACTAGATATGATAGCGCTTTTACTTTGTTATTATCATTATTTATTATTATTATTATTTTTCGCCATAAACGTTCCTACAGTTTGTTTTATATACACTATTATAATACGATATTCTCTCTAGTTTTTTTTTTAATCGAATTAAATTATTATTTAACACGCTTAAACGATTTGTTCGCACTTCTAATACTCCTCGCGCTTTTCTTTATACTTACATTTTTCCTCAATTTTATTATATTCATATATTATACAGATGGAACGTAAGACTAAATATGATTGTATACCGAATATATACACTATAGTATACATTATATAGATAGATTTTTATTATAGATATATTATTTTGAATATCCATGGATGAATATCATAAAATTCCACAGGTTTTTTTTTTTTAAATTATATTCTGTAATGTGCGATGAATGACAAATTTAACGTTACAGAATTTATTATCTCATTAAAATTGTAACAGATTATATATATATATGGTATTGTGTTCAAGCAGGTTCTTTAAAGGGAATGAATGTGCATGTTAATAGGTTTATATATACGATTGGTACAATTAATATATTGTATTTTATGTTATACTCGACAATTCAACTAATTTTATTCTTTATACATAATTGCACGGATTAAAATCGAAGTGATATTAAATATGTTTAATTATACTGTATACCTACGTATTATTTTTTATTCACATAAAATAAATCCTCCGAACGTTTCGAAAATATTTTAAGTGCCGTATAGTGTTACGTGATTTGACCAAATGATCTAAGTTTTATATCTTAGTAACTTAGCTGATTAGTGTTTTTTCTTCAATTTACTTTTTAATAATGTGATTTTCCATATAGTAAAATAAATTGCATTCATATATTTACTCCAAAGTATTTAACATGTTATACCTAACCAATAAGATTTTCTAAAAAAATTTACGATACAATAGGTGCGTGATTTTTAACTTAAGTACAGTGAATAAATAATTTAACCAAGTGACAAGTAATGTAACGTTTTGTACGTATGTCAATATTTTTCCATAGGAACTATTTTCGTCTTTATACAGCTATTTTACATTACATTTAACACTGGCGAAATAAGAAATACTCGTAAAATGTACGTATAATTAATATTACCAGTAGGTACTGGTGACGATATACTTTATAATAACACTTTCATGATTATTTATAAATTATTCTTTTACAATTGATTTTAATGGAAATAAAAAAAATATTATAGGTATTTATCAATTTCAATACTTGTTTGATATTCATATTTGCTTTCAATATATATCAAAGGTATGTGGGTACTGGGTAGGTATTATTCGAATACGATTTCAATATGATAACCATCCGAAAATCATACATATAATACTGCAATTATGGTATGATAGAAGGGTACAAGAAAATTATTCTCAATTAGCTATTGTGCTCTGTACGAACTAACAGAATAATAGTAGTTCTATATTTAAAGCCCATAACAATAATAATTATTATTCATTTTCGGTCGCCCGATTTTGACAGAACTATGCAGTACACTATTATAATAGTGATTACCGTCTACTAATGAGTAATGACGTATACGTGCCGTATCTTCATCATCTGAATGCTAGTATACACCATAATACCACATACCTACCTATTTGTAATAAATAATAACTAATATCCAAAACTCATCGGATCTCTATAATAGAAATATATAGCTGTACTGTATACCCGCGGATATAAACGCAAAAATACTTACAAACTCACATCATCATTATTATATGTGCTTCAGTGGTGGACAAATTTATATCATAATTTGTTATGGAGGAATACGAATGATTTTTCAACACTCACACTGATAGTTGAGAACACGAAAGAGATATAAATTTATTTATTTATTTAAAATACAAAATAAAAAAGTAATAATTGCGCCTAAACTTTTAGATAGTAAATCATTTTTTTTTTCCAATTCATTTAATACTTCATTTGAAAATATATTTACAATTATAGATAAACTTCTAATACAGCTTTACAATAAAATAACATAATTTATAAATTTTAGTGTTAAATAAATATTTTTAATTTATACAAAAAAAAAAAAAAAAATTAAAAAATTATAATTTATACTTGTTTATAATATGAAATGCAAAATTGAATTATTAATTACTATTAAAAGTGTTTGTATACAAATTTAATGTTATCCTAAAATATATTTAATAAGTTAAGTACCTATTTATATTTCTTACCGTGTTTCTTAACTTAAGCTTAGCCTTTATTATAAGCAATAAAACCTTTTTTTTCGGTGAGGCTATTAATATGACTCGTACTCTATAAATAAATTTACTTTCCTGACTTTTTTATAGTTATTAAATAGTTTTAATACAATTAAGTGAACCTAATTTTTGATCATAAAAAATAATAAATAAAATAAATACATTTTTTTTGTAAACAAATAAAATAGCATAAAATATTATTATAATTACTACCCTAAATATAGAGGATACATAGGAAATATCCACCTCATGAGTTTTTCTGTTTTTATTCAACTCATGCATGAGTGATTTATAAATACAGCTTGTAAGTTATAAGCCAACAGTTTTATAAATATATAGATGAGACAGAGTGTCAGATTTCTTTAGGGACATTATAAAGAACATATTATGTTATAACATTGTATGACATGAGCGCGTGAAATATGGGTCTCGTAATAAATATCTATCGTACGTCAGAGATCCCTTAGAGAACTTGTTCTTACTTTTAAATACTAAGGCAAAATAAAATAATACAGATTTACGATGAATAGTAGGTATATACAATATGCGCAAACAATAGTGTTTCATTTACTTGTACTATACAAGGTGATCCATTTAAGTGTCTACAATATTTTTTTTTTTTTAAAGTTTTAACCTTTATAATAATATAATTTTTACTTACATTTTTTCAAAATTTTTATCGTACTACCTAACCTATGGGAAAATTTTTTTTCAAAAAAATAAGGTTTATCTTAATTTAATCACATTGTATATAATAAATAATAGAAATATGGTTATGAATTATGATCGTCTTAAACCATATGCACATAACACATTTGTACAAAGTTAAATATTGTAGTAAACAATTTATACAGTAGAGATGTTTCAATTGCATAAATAAAGTAATAATTTCATACATTGCTTATACTTTACGATATATTGACGTATGTAGGACGTACGTAGTATAATATGTAGGTAGTAACTAGATGTATAGTATATTATCTTCTATCAGTATATTTCTCTTGCAATATTAAATTCTTACGTAAACCGCATAATTATCGCATTAAAACTGGTTTATATTCTTATAATCTATTATAACGATTATATTAGTTACTTTATACGTTTGAATGCACGTCAAAAAAAAAATAAATAAAATAAATACTTCGTAGATATAAATAATTATAAACTAATAAAATATTATAATATATAAACATGTATAATGTATATATGTATTAAAATAATAATGTTAAATTAATAGCAAAATTTATATAAAAATAAATCAAAATTATTTCTATACATTTATCTATAGTTATCAAAATATTACAAAATTATGAATAAAATTCAGTCTTAAAACAATTTTAAATAAATTATTTTTGATATTTTTGTTATTAAGTTTCTTAAATCTTTATTATGTTCAAATATTAAACCGTTAATGTTCTTTATTCGAAAAATCTGTGGTATATATCGATTTTTATTTGTATAAGACCAAATTTGGTTTGTCAAACCCGTTTTGTAGAGCCATCTGAATTTTCACTGCGTAACGATAGAGTCGTTACCAGAGCACAATTAAAAAACGATTTAGACACCCGTTATATATTATATATATATATATAAACATAAAATGTATTAAGATTTCGGACATCGTAGGCGGCTTTTCACACGATAGAAACGCTTCTTTTTATCTCATATACACACACACACATATACATACTTATTGTGTTTGTGTATGTGTATATTAAGATTATTTTACCATTTGTAAAGAACCGAACTGATTATTTCGTCAGCCCGAAAGACGCGAAGGCACTCGACCGGCCGTCGCCGTAGTCGTCTCGCGGGATGACTAGGCCTCTTTTGTGTTGGTGCCTTAAATGTTCTCTCCTCTTCTCCGCTATTACCACTACTAGGCGATACTACTATATAGACTGCTAGGTGAAATCTCCCGAACGATTAAATCGTATTTTTCTATCTATTTCTTTCTTTCTATCTCTGTCTGTCTGTAGGTCTCTTTCTCCGTCTGTCAGTTTGTATCTCTCTCACTCCGCCCGCATAACATAATAATAATAATAATATAAAAGCGCGATACACAATAAATACTTTTAAACGTCACTCTCGCGACCTGACGTTCGTCTAAATATAATAAAGACTGACAAAAAAAAAAAAAAAATTATATACCACATACATATATTAAATACACAACCGTCTGATACGCGTTTTGAAAAAAAAAACTAGTGGCAAACCAGTAGCCGATGGATGGCGTGCCGATTTGTGTGTATGTGTGTGTGAGTGCGTTATATATATTATATTTATTTTTGTTCACACGGCTCTCGCGGGAGCGACCGTGTGGCCGATATGTGTTCGTATATGCTATATTATATATAATATACAATGAAATCGCTGAGTATACACACGCGATGTCCAAAAAACTTGTCGTCGCCGTGAGAATAGCCTAAGTCCAAAACCCATCAGTCACCAGTATCTCCTCCATCATCGTTCCGTGTTAGATTGAGGTTACCAAGTTTATGTTTTTTTTTTTTTTGTACATTTTTGAATATTTTATTATACTTTTGATGATAAATCAGGATTTTTCAATGATTACGTCATATAATCGAACGATAATTTTATCATGAGAATTTTTATTAGGTATAACAAGAGTTGTTAATATAACATTTCGAAAATAATATGTGTAATATGTCTAGTTAATAACTTTTACTCGTATCTCTAACCCATGACCTCCCTTATTTTTTTTTTTTTTTTTGATAGACCTAAAGATATTTAAACTCAAACTGTACAATTTTGGAATATATTGTGTTATATAAAATAAAGGCAAACGAAATAAATTAAATAATGAAAGTATGTGAAATACTGTAACGTCCAATCTATATACATTAACATAATTCCGTTCCGAATCGAAAACTTCATATATTTCATTATTGATAGGTCTTCAAACAGCTCAAACTGCATGCCTATTTTGGCCATGAAATTACTATAGGTACGCTGCAAGAAATACATATATTTAAAGACATTTGCTTTAAAGCTATGCAATTCGCACGTACATAGCAATGATAATGGTGGTCCAAACTGTAAAAATAAAAGCTTGTGTGTGTGTGTATATGACTATACACGATACGTTACTAGTGCGGTAACTCACGAACCATCTAAATCGCGCATACGGGTATGTAGGAGCAGTAGATAAAGAAAAAAGAACGATCGAGTTACCGGAGAAAAAGAATACGACTTACGGTGCAATGATAAAAATCACCGTGAGAAACCGAAGAATAAGAAGAAGACTGCAACGCGTTTCATAAATAATAATAATTGGCCTAAATCCGATGTTCGTTACCTGCCGTGTAATAGTATTATGGGGGGAGATGAGATGCGTCGCCCGAGCTTTCTCTTTATACGTTTATAATACGCTCGAGCGTATTTTCGCGATCACCTGTGGTATTAGGACGCTGGACGCCTGAATTCAAACTTTATCTAATTCTTCTATCTTTATAGACGTATGATCATCGTGATGTTTATAGTTATTACATTTGTCTACCAGTCGATATTATTTTTATCTTATGGTTGAAAAAACTTTTTAATGTTGTGACTAAAAAACAAAATAAGACTAACCTTGGTTCTTAAGTTATAGTTAGTCGGTTAATAGGCCACACAGATATAGGTAAAATACAGAAATATGATTAATAATTCCTTCAATATTGAATAACCCCCACGTTGATATAAAACCATATTATAATTTATAACATATTATTTATGCAATTCAATTTAAACCGTATTTGTATTTTTTTCAACTGTTTTATCAACGCTGGGCGTATACCCAAGTACGACGTTGACTTAATTCGTGCGTGTATTTTTCAAAAGTAGGACGCAAATGATTTGCAAAATGAGAAATACATTTTTATTTCTAATATGTGTTAGGTTTTTTACCCCGACGATGACAGTCTACGATAAATTATTATGTTTAAAGCTATTGGATACGAAAACGCACTCAATTGAGTATCGGATTTTATGTATGTATTGTATATAATATATTATATCGTTTTAAAAACGTGCGTGTTTACATTATTATAGATGTACAGTAGAAATTACGACCTGCGGTGGAATTCCAAGTACCCAATGCCTAACACTCCACGCGTATCATATATACGTTATCGTTTGTAATTCGTGGTCCTGCGATCGACGATATTATCGCAGAATACAATATTTTGTACGAATAAATAATATTATAATATAACAATACCTTTTACATCCATACAACGCGAGTGGCCGCATGTAGTAGTTAAAAGTCGTGTAAGTTTTATTTGCCCGGCCAACACTAACGTGACTTTTGATAGACATCTGTGCGATAGTGTCATGTAAATATGAACATAAAAAGTTTTACACACAATGACGTGATTTATTAAAAAAAAAAAAAACTATTCACACGAGCGATAACCGTTGCAGTTTCACCATAATGCGTCCATATTATAATAATGCTGCGCGCGCGTTGAGTTTTATTACGATTCATATCATAAACGGGTTCATCGTGTGAAATTTCGGAACAAACAGCCATAATATTACATATATATATAATATGCTGTTGCAGTATTAAAATGAATCTCCAAAATCAAATATATTATTAGTATGGACGTTTAATTTAATTTTTTTTTCATATACATCAAAAAGATACGATTATAAGATACATACACACATATATTGTGTACATAATAATATATGGGTATATATGTACAGTTCACAGTTAAGTAATTATTGACGGAAACACTGTATGGCGCTGCAGACGATGAGAGCGTAGTCCACCATTATAGGACGCGTTAAACATAATATAATACATAATCTATTAATAATTGTGAAATAAAAAATGGTTTCAGCGTTTATAAACTTAAGTTCAATTAGTTACTGTGTTAAGGTGGATTGGGACGGGTATAATCAGAATTAATAGGTCCTGTTAATAATTATTTAATCTGATATATATATATTATTGTGAGCGCAATGGGTGTACAATATTATCGTTTAAATAGTCAAACAAAATACAACATACAGATTTACAGCTGATCGTTCTACAATAAATACCAATATCGGTGTTCCATACCATATTATTATTCGAAAAATTCAAAGTTGGTCTAAAAAACGCCTATACAATATAATATACGATAAAGATTTATATATATATATTTATTTTGTAACTAAATGCATAGACCTATATGTTGTACCTAAACATAATAATATATATTTACACACGTCGGTATATGTAAATGTTTAATATATACGAATGGTGACAAATCATTCTATGCGTGTAAACATCGTATACAATATGTTATTATATAATTCATAGGTACACTTTGGACGTGCGTGTTATATGGTAAGACGTGGAGAAATCAAACTTTGGACGGCATATAGGTATAATAAAAAAAAGAAAAAAAAAAAGCGATATGAGAATCTTATAAAAAAACAAACCTTGTTCATACAAAGTCAAATATTATAATATATATATATATATATACGCGGGTATATAACGGACAGAGAAATAATAATTAGACCATTTGATTTATACCACATAAGCGGTCGCGTACCATATATATCTATATCTATGTGTATTATATATATATATATGTATGACGTATTGAAACGCAGGGCGTACGTCTGTCAGAGTTATTCAATTTTTTTTTCATTCTCCTCTCGCTTTATTTATTTTTTTATACAGTGGGTCTCCTGCGACTCCATCGCAGCCTTATACCTATTACTATATATATATACTCAAATGATGTATGCATATACATCATATTGAATACATACACACACACATAGTAGTCGTTGTAGTCGTTCTGTGCGTTTGTGTGCACGTGTGGACCGCGGCTGTCAAGACCTCTCTCCCCATTCAGATCAGCCGAGTCTCTTCACCATTTATCAGAGACGTACCGTCGCGGTATCCGTCTCCGTGTGACGCGCACGTATTGAAAAGCCGCCGCCGCCGCCGTATCTTCGTATAGTATAATAATATAATATACGCGCGTGTGTGCCCTGGCGAGCGCGCGAAACCTAACAGAATTAATTGTTTTTTTTTTTTTTTTTTAAATACAGTAATTTTTTTCGTCTGCCTGTTGGTGTGTAGATGAATTGTCTTATGCCACTTATATAACATTATACAGTACATATTATACTGTGTTGATATTCCTTTCATTTTTACCCCATACGTCCACGGTTTATTTTTTATTTTGTCCATTTAACAATAACTATTTTGATAAAATAATTGTGACTAGCCAAAGGATTTTTTTTTTTTGTTTTTTCATCACTTCATATACTATTTTTCTATGTAATATATATACTTAATACTTACTCTATAATACATTACGCAGTATTCACTCATCACATACAATGTAATAAGACTTCAATATAAGTGGATATTGTATTGTTATAATATTATATATGACGTACAGCATAATTTCACAATGCCCATAATGAAATAAGGTTAAAGTATACAATACATATTATACAACTTAAATAATAAACATTTATAGATAAATTACATAGAACCATTTCCACGTGGACGCGTCAATCACTGGAACTCGATGGTTCGGATTTCGCGAAACATATTATTTTATTTATTACTCATATTATATTATTGATAGATATCTCAACTTTAAACTATATCGGAGGACGTTCGTGAATTTTCGTGTGTATATAATTATTTAAATGTGCCGGTGCAGCGAGTTAAATGCGTAACTGTAATATATTTAGCACAATATATGTCTGAGCACTGGCCGCAGAGATATTATTCATTGGTGCATTAAATTCATGACGTCGAGAGAAGTTTTACAATGTAAAAGTTATCGAGTGGAAATGAATATTAATTTATTTTATTTTTACTTCGAATAGATTACCAATAACTTGGTATAGTTCTTCTTCTTATTTTTTTTTTTTTGTTTAATCGAATACGGTTCAACATTATCATGTTTAAAACTCGATTAGCTCGTTCGGCGATCATATATATTATATAAAATAATTGATTAAACGCAGTGTATGTGTTCTTATTAATCGATTAAGCGATGGCGGAGAATACGTAAAAATTATATATAAATTCAATCAGTATCAATAATAAAACCATAAACCTAAACTAAACATACAACGATTAATCGTTAAACATACCCTATATGTCTGATAAATACGAGTTTATGAAGCAGTAAATCTGCATTTAGGAATTAAAATGTGAATCATACACATCATCGCACATTTTTTTTTTTTTAATGATATATCTGTATAGAACGGATTATTTATAGATAGTCCTTATATCGCCATTATGCCAACATAATACTAGTGTTTTACGTATTATTACGCACATGTAGAATAATATATTCGGTATACGAGATCGCGTAGACCGATGTGTATAGTTTAATTAAAATCAAATTGATCGTTTAATCGATAATAACGCGTGTATAAGATTAAAAAAAAAAAAAAAATTCTAATCTTAGGAACATTTAAACATAATTGTAATAGTTATTAATAGATAATAAATAAAATGACCTACATTACAAAAATACATTTGATTCATATATATATATATATTATATTAATGTTAATCCTACGGTATACCGATTGGATATTTATAATTTGTTACGTTAATACATCCATCCGATGACAGACCAGTATCAGTTACAATCTATTATTTTGTTTAAAAAAAAAAAGTGTACAAATAATTATTATTGATTTAGTCAAAGATAGATATTATACATTTTTTTCTTTTTCAATAATAACAATATTATATTGTTATTATTATTATTATTATTATTACTATACATAATTAATGATAATAGTAAAATAAATTATTGTTATAGTATAAAGTGTTATAACTATTCGTTTAAATATTGTTCATCATAATCAAAAACTCATCCGTATAAAAATATATATACTTTTTTTTTGTTTTCGTGTTCGACAATCTAAATAATATAAACCTATCGTTTATTTACACGTGTAAAAAGTAAAGTCGCAGTCCATAATTCAAACGGCAACTGCATACATAAACGGTTTATCCGATATAGTTATATGGATACTCTAAATGACACAGTGCAGACAGAATATACATTAAACATATACGTGATTTTTCCCATTACGTTTCGACGGTGATTTGGCTGCGATTCAATGAATATTACACCCATTCAGACTGACGCGAAGATATGGTCAGTCTCCGATATCACACCAAGTGGTCCTGATATTCACATGGCGTATGCACAAAACATTAGTGTATAAATAGGTACCTAGGTACCTGTAAACGTAATACACGAATACACCATACACACAAGAAATGCGTATATATATATATATATATATTACGATACAATTATATGCGAAACGAGCGGGGTGACTAAATTAAAGAATACATTTGTTTCGATTTATATGTAGGGTAAGGCACTAAGGCGTACCTAAATGTATTTTATCCGGTGAACCTGTCACATATTTATGTATGTATATTCTTGACCTTTTCAACGGACAAGAATCTGAATTGGAAAATGAACAAATAGTATTTATTATTCACAGCTATATAGTATAGTACTGCATTATATATATAATAAGCCTATAAATGTATAACATATGAAAACAGATAAAAAGTTTATTTTTTTTCACTACTAGAACGTTTGATTTAGATCCAGTAAAAAATTAACCAAAACAAGAAACCCGTCACTTATTTTTTGCTTTTATTAATTGTACGTAATTGTACGCATACGATATTATTATTTCATATTTTTATACATTAATACGAACTGTTCAATGTACATTGTACAGGAGCAATGAACATAATATCGACGCGGTGCGTCCTGTGTAGGACGTTTTTTTAGAACAAAAGGAGACACATAACTTGAGCGATATATGTATAGTATAGAAAAAAACAATAATCCGTTATTGTGTGTTAACCGTAGTTACGATAAATGTATGCTTGTATGATTATTACATAGTTAGAATATTATGGAATTTCGTGGTTAACGGATAATTGCTAACATAATTGCTAACAATAACGCGTAATAAGTTTGTAGTATGTGCTTTCATTATGTCATCAAAAACGAAAAAAACATATTTGTGCATACGTGTAAAGTATATTATGTGTGAGCACCTATACGTACAGACTCCATTCTGGAAAGGAAGAAATGGCATTAGTAGGTACGTATTATATCAAAGTTAAATGCGGGTTGCACAGCTTAGAAAATTGCCAATATAGAACGAAGAGGGGATACAATTGTGCGTATGCAATGCTTACACATTGTACATTAAGGATAATATTTATTTTTGTAAACTCATACCTAATTTTAATAAGTTTTGTAATTTTATTTTTGTATCTTATTGTTTTCAATTTTTCTTCACAGATATTATTCGTTTCCTTCACTCTTATGTCAATACGGTTTAAAACGAAGTTTTTCTATAATAAAATTCCCTATTTTTCATACAACCCCGTGGTGGTGTTCAGATCATTCAATTGAATACAATCGATCTTCGTACCAGCCTGTCTAACTTAATATTTTATATCGTTTGTTATCTGCGGAAATACATATAATTGATGTAACCCTAAATATTGATTGTTTATAGATTCTAATATTTATATAATTCTATTGAAGCTGAAAATATGAATGTTATTTGTTTTCATTCTTTAAAATATGTTACGCAAGTTCATAATTGATATGACATTGATTTTTAAAAATTCTTGGTTTGAACTATTTATACAAAGCAAAAATAGTATTTAATTGAAAACAAAAGATATAGTAATATTTAGCGGGATACGCATTAATTAAATTAAATGTTTAAAATCGTGATTTTAAATTTCAATCATCAATATAATATGAATAATTTCCTTCAGGCAAGGCGCCACGTTGCTGTTGACAATACTATGGCACATGTTATGAAAATCATCTGTAATTTTTATCGACATAAATATATTATCGGTTTATTTAGGTATTATAATATATGAAATAGTCATTACCATACCACATCGTAGCATATTTCTCAAGTATTTTTTTTAATTTTTTTTTCTTTGCTAGGTACTCATACTGTCTATAATGTGTTATTATTGTTATTAATAATAATTATCTACTACTCAATATTATTTTCGTATCATTATATACTTTCACGATGAGTAGCAATATATTATAATAATACATTTACCATTTTAATAATAATAATATAGTCAAAGAACATATTTTTCATAAGAAGACAACAGGAACTTATGTTAGTTAACATATACTCAATATTGCCATTTTTGTATAATAACAGCTGTATACATGACATATAATTTACACCAATATTTTCATGTGTATACTTAATACTTATATAGGCTATAATTATTACAAGTAAACCTCTAATAAGTCCTGCATATACGTATGTTTTAATGTTTATGTTGTACATTATGAACACTATTATGCAATATAAAATACGACCTTATAAATGTGTCAATACAAAGATCAAAATAATTATGATTTTAATACTATGATGTATTTTCTTACAACTTTTGAAAGTTACAGTATAAGCGTACAACAGTACATAATAATATAACACATATAAAAACATATTTTCAACTATTTTTTAATATAGAATATAAGTTTCTGAAAGCGATTTAAAAAAAATGGTAATAAATATACCCATCTATTATCCTTATTAATAGGTCTGCGTGATCACAACGTTAAATTGCTCGAAGCTTATATGCGCAAACTTATGTCTGTCGACTGTCAGAATTTTATGTTTATACATGTTTCACATGAAGTTTATTTTTATTTTTACATAAAATAAAACAATATTTATCATTACTTTAATTAATAGTTTTATTAAACGTTTGCTTAACAAGAGGTTTATAAAGTATTTTTTTTTTTAAATTTCTAGTGAATCGTATGTCGATGTATTGGTTTCACAATGATGTTTGTTTTTTGTATCCTCTATCAAGTTTTGAAGCAGTAAAAATATTTCAATCTATAACTTGCATACTACTTAATTTCAATAAAACGGTAGTTAAAACAATTGGAGAATTATTTATAGATATGTTGAAGGTTAGATAATTATTTAGCATTGAGTGGATTTAAATATTTGATATTTACCCTAAAAACTGTAACATATAAATATTTTCTCACGATAATTAATAATGAGGTTATTTGACTATTTAATTTAATAAATATTACTTAGATACATCAAATAAATCCACAAGAAAACGAAAATATTTGAAATTTATTGTTAATTAAATATTTTTTACATTATGACATACATATTAGGTGTGCCTATATTTTATTACATTGTATACAATACAAATGTACACTTTGTTTTGTGACCAAAAAAACACGATTTTTGGAGGTGTTTATAAATAATGAACAATGCAATAAAAAAATGTTTAAGAAATATTATAAATTATAATATTTATTAAATCTATTGGGAGTTGTTCTAAATTAAAAAGCAGAGACACTAAAGGCCAATAATCTATTATTTATTTTTATAATGATGTAATTTTCCACGGCCGCCGAAGTGACTAGTTTTTTAACTTATAATATAAGTCATAACAATGATAATATTTCATTATATAGTAGTTGGGAAATACGCGCGTTGATCAAATCGTTATTGATAACAATATTACAACGTACAGTGGATTCCATCTGATGTGCTGCCTATTCTTTCTTTCGTCCGTGACCGACCATCTCTTGCACGCACATCGATGTTTTTCACGAGTTTATTTCACGCATACTAGACCCGGCCGACAGCCAGCCGTAGACGGACGGACATCGCGGTCTCGTTTGACAGGAATAAAAACACGCTAAACGACTAACGCGCGCACGCTACACCATATAGTAGTATTATAGTCTATATGTCTATCGAATCGAATTTAATCGGAAGGCACTTTGTTACGAAATTCCAAACTTTTAACCTCTAATATGTTTTTATTTATCTATACTTTAATATTGTATTGGCATAATGTACGAGAATGTAGTAAAGTATCTAACGCAATAACATCCAAACCCATAAACTTGTTGATTTTTTTTTTTATTATTATTATTTGTCCTGCCTTATCGTCCGCAGTCGTCATCGCGTTGTCCGTTGATATTTCGCCCGATCGCGTCAACCCGTAAATCAAACGTGCACCGTCGCGCCACTATATTATTATTATTATTTGTATGAGCCAACCAGAAAACTGGTATAATATGTATGATATTACGTGTATCGTTATCGCACCCGAGTCATATAGTTTAATCTTTCAATCGGCCGTGTCACATAAACAAGCCCGAGTTCTATATAATCCGCGTTTACAAATCAACGGACGAGCGGCGCGCGCACGCGAACGAAGTATTACTATACCTATATGTTATAATATAATATTATGGGCTTGTATACATATATATATACAGGTACGACCATCGTGTGCAATGTGCATATTATTATTATTATTATATAATATAAACGTATATTATATTATTATACGTGTGATGTGTAAAAACGCGCGCGAGTGTACGTATAAGAAGTATGAAATTTACTCGGGTGAATATTATATTGTACATTATCGTGGTTATTATTGCTCGTACCGCACGTTGTACACATTATACCTATACCGTAATATATATCTGACGCATCCGCGCCTGCCAGTTTATAATATATACAATATACGTATACATAATATATATATATATATAGATATATAGAGGTGACTTTTACACGCCGTTTGTCTTACTAAAGCTCCTTTAATTTCATCCGGTCTGCCATTAAATTATACACGCGGGACGTTTATTACAATACGCGGTCTTACAACGCGAAAATATAAATACGTTTATTTATATACCTACAACCATCTCGTCGTCGGCGACGTTGTCATCTCTGGTGCCCCGACGGCCGTTTAAGCGGCTATATTTATATCTACGCATTACAAGGCGTTAAATCAGACGACAAAATAAGTAATACGCGCGAGCACTTATATTCGCCTGCTTTCTTTTTTCTTATGATTTTTTTTTTTTTTTTTTTTTGTTTGTGTGTTCACCCCGTCGCCGCAACTGACTCGGTATTATTACTTGTATATATATATATATATATCGGTATCACCCAACATATATGCATTATATAATATACGTATCTCGTGTATCTATACATCATGGTCGCGTTATCTTAACACGTATTCGCGTACATATCCGTGTAAATCTCTGACCGGCCACACGTATATTACCGTGCGTCGTTATTATATTATATAGGCACATACACCATCTCCGAACACAGTCGTGGCCCGTTGGGTTTCCCTCCCGACTATTCGTCCAGCTGGGTGGAGGCCGCACATCGAGGTCTCAGAATATACATATTATTATTACTAGGTATATTGTACCTATCATATGACTTGCCTAAGCTAAAATAATATACGCTTCCGCCGGACCATCGCATATCGAACATCATCCGTACACTCATTACTGGATTTTGTTCGATACACGTATTCGCACTCTAAAATATAATGTATTATGTATAACGCCGTATTTTAAATACTATACATATTAACTTCTAATAGTAGCCGAGTAGGCAGGTATATACTACATCTACCTGAATTATAAATTATAACCATATACTTAGTTTTTGTATTCGATTTCGCAATAAATCAATTTAATTCCCTAGTCCATCCTCTTTTTTTTAATAAAAGAGGATGTCTTTTTTTATTGCTTATTATATTTTCTTTAAATTGTAACCTTATTTATTTCTATATGTATATAATTAAGAAAAAATAAGCGAAAACTACGTGCATACAAGTCAATGAACAAAACTATTATTATAGAATATTGTATTTTCTTGAAACGTATACTTAATTTTGTTACTATATAAAAACATAGTGTTGGATATTATTTTTATTTATCGAGAGATTTATAAAATTATGGAAAAATTAATACCATATATTTAAACACATTAATTATGTAAATAATAATTCATTATTCTTACCAAGAATACAAATAATGTGACACGTGATTCATTAATATTATTATTATTGTGATTCGCATATAATATACATAGGTATACGTACATAATATATTTTGTACACGGGTACTAAAATTATATGAAAACGTCTGCATGGTTGCTGTAGCGGATCGTAATGTATGTTGACATGTAATTTTTTTATCGTCACATACATGAGTTTTAAAATGTTTTATTACGTGTAACTGAACGCATAAATATTGTTTTTTTTTTCGAATTCGGTCGACATAATCATAAATCATTCGCATACAAATAAAAATATAAATGAAGGAGAAAATGTATTTTAAAATTATTTTCCAGTTTATTTATGTTTACATAATTCGATTAACTTCTGTGTAGAATAGTTGGTCGCTGTTCTTTTTTTAAGTCATGTTGACGTATCGTAAGATAATGATGACAGCCACATTCCCGTCTTTCGTCTTGCGGTTTACCATGGGAAATCATAGTATTGTTTGATCCCGGAGTCGGTGCCGTCATTTGCTCTGATATTAATCAAAACGTACCTGTATAACATTGAACCTATATATATATATATATATATATTAAAGATTAGGCTAAACGGTATTATAGATTCTAACTTAGCTATGTATATAAATATATATTACGAGTTGAATAATATTCATAGTCTATGTTTGCTCTACAATAATACTTGATCTACTGATTATTGAATTTATTATATATTATTATGTGTACACAAGTCCACGACGTCAACTATTCCAGCGTTTAAGTCTTTATCGCGTTCAAAATTATGCCCCGATACCGTGGCCCGGTCGTATAGATACATGACATGTGACAATTATTTTTCTGAACGGGTTCATTATACTCAAAAGAAAAGAAGAAAAACATCAACGCGTTATAACGCATTTATTTTGATGCGGTAAATAGGTACCGCACATTCATAATCAAAATTTATAATCTTGTATACGGCGCATATTTCATACGTGAGTCACGTGAAATTTGCATGAAATTTATCTCGCAGGCCATATTATTATTATTGTTATTATTACGTACACTACGGATGCATTTACATAGATTTAATAAGTCCGAATGAGTAGATCATATTTATGAGTATAAACTCATACGTATATATTACATATTATATTATATACAATATACATATATATATAATATCAATAGACGCTTTTCACGTCTAAAAATGGGAAAAAACAACTACATATAGGTAATAATATACACGTTAGAACATAAACGGACGTTGAAATAATAATAACGTACATACAAGTATTATGATAAATATATATATATATATACATATGCGCTGGGGCAAAATGACTATTTATACGGTTCAACACTTAACACATTATAACATACTTTTATACATTCTACACAGTAGCCCGACGATGATTTCCCACTGTTCCATTCGCCCCATGGCTATAGTCACTGCTCCCGTAGTGTGTGTGTATATTATAATATATATTTATATATAAGGTGTACCCATAATACAGCGAGTCGCGTCATATTTACGGGCATCGTAGTTTATTATATATATATATATACATTATTATATTACACACACACACACACACACACATATATATATATATATAAATATATGTGTACCTAAACGCAAACAGACTATAGTGCATATACTATATGTCTATATATGTATGTATACGTGATAATTCCGGTATAGAATATGTTTATTATATTGCCCCCGCGAGTTGTCGAATATTCGGCGTGTGATCGAGTGGTCGTGGGAAACACGCTGCTACTGCTGCTGCACTGCAGCACGGCAATCGGAATTTAATATTATATGTACGAGGAACCTACCCAAACACCAAGTATAAGTCGCATATATACCGTATTGGTTTTGAAGTAAATTTGTGTACCTATATATCTACATGATGAGTCGTTGTATAAGCACACTTATACGCGCGTATTATTTGTTTTTCAAATATTGTGCAAACACTGTCGTGTCGCAATGAGAATATTTTTGCTGTATGGTACGCGTCAGGCCGCCGGTGGTGGTTGTGTCATATCGACGGGTATACAATTAATATATGTATTTATACGGGGTGATCAGAAATTTGTTTTTCGAAAATCGTACGAGGACCACGCAAACACCGTGCGAAACTTGCATTCGTGTGACGCGAATACCTGATCGCACCGTGCATGTACAAAGAAATGAGTCATAATAACAATATAATAAGTAGACAGGACATGATAATATTATACCCGCAATGTTGGATTGTGATATAATAATAACATTATAACGAGGCAAAATTTGCGGCGTGACGCACACGCCCCGATGACATTTTTCCACAATGGCCCCGAGATTGACAATGACGAATAACACGCTGAGAAAATGATTCACGTGCGCTTCTTACGCACTGTTGCCGCGTGTGTGAGAGTGTGCGCTGAATGACGACGACAGCATTTATAATAAGACTGGTCTGTGATGCTGCTGCTGTTGCTGCTTACCGCTATTGATGTCCTAGCTCGTTGACGTCTGCACGTAATTTAAAATTTATATAAAAACACGCGTAACATATTTTACTCGGGCCTATCACCGCCGTCGCCACAACCCGTGGATCTAATATAAGAACCGACTGGTCCGACTGTATAATATGTATATGTATACAATGTTTAAACACATACATACACACACACACACAAACACGCGTCATTGTCGTGTCTGTCATTGGTGGATAGGTACCGATATTTTCGATTTTTCAATCGTTTTTTTTTAATTGCAATTTGTTATACCTACCTATATTATATATTTTTTATTTTTCTGCATATAATTTAATAATATGTAGGTTATTATATATTAATATAACAATATATATGCAAACTCAAAACGCGTTTTCCCTTACAAAGTTACAAACGTTATATATATATATATATATATATGTGTGTGTGTGTGTGTATCTATAAGCATGTACTATATTAAACTGCTCATCAAATGGTTTACAGACTGACAAGTGACAACACTTCATTCTAACATAACGAAACTTAATAATATAATATATATATTATATATAAGTATATATTTATCTATATGATGGTGTCTGAAGTGTTATATCCTATATTATTATGTGCGAACGCGCTCACTAGTCATATTATATGTTTGAATTTGAAATAAATTAAGAACAAAAATTTGGGAAGAAAAGCCATTTATAAGTATATACATATAATGTATAAACATTCTTTATAGTTTATAATATATAATATGACGAATATCTTAAATAATTTGATAATTTACTAATTATATTTATTTGAATACAGTTATATACAACGCCTTGGATATTAATTCGTGAAATGTTTCATGTTACAATGGCTTTATAATATACAGCCATCACACATGCACATATATTATGTATGTTAAAAAATAAATAATGTCGACATTAGCCAGGTTTTGGCCAATGTGTAATTTTTCATTTATATATAAACATGATGTTGTATGTGGCATGTGCCAACAAATAATTATAATAGAAAAAATATTAAAATATATTTAAAATATTTATTAATGAAATATCAAAATTATCCGAATAATGTCAATGTCAACCTATATCAATATTGGATAATACTAAAAGTTATAGAGTTTTTGATAGCGCTAGATGTAAGTGTAAATCCTCTAGCATTTTTGGCAATTGAAAATGTCTTGTAATAATAAAGGATAAAACTCGAATTCTATACTTAAAATAATATTTGAAGTTATAAATTTAAAATATAAAATAAAATACTTAATATTTATGTTGTATCATTAGTGGGTAACTCGTTAAAAAAACTCATATTATTAACTGTGCCTTAAATATATTTAATATTGTTAATAATTTAAAATTATTTTATCTCATGCATCATGAGACGTTATTTAAACATTCTTGGCTAATATCATATTAACCGGTCGATATTAACATCAGCCAAAATTGTATAACATTCATAGTAGTTAATGATAATGTATAGCTAATGTCGATATTATCCAGATAATATCGACATTGTCCAAATGTTAGCATATACGAGTATTACCCGTAATATATACAAAAATACAAGTACATATTGACAATATTGTATCGTAACACCTAACCATAGGCACACTGAACAATGTTGACGGGGGTGTGTAGAAACGTGGAGTGTAAATGTGTAATAAATTTATATAGTTACACGCATGACCTTTGGACCGATTTAATGAGTAACGTTTATTAAATTATAATATAATAATATTGAACGTATACGTATGGACTACGTGATATTTCTGCCCGAACGGATGTAAACACAATACACACCAATATATTATAGTGCAGTAATATACACTAATCTACAGTATTATAAAACCTTTCGTCAGGGGTAATTTAAATTACAATGAACCTCGCGCGACGGGTTTATACACTATTGTAATATTCAAATTCGGTTGTGCAAGACGATTGTTGGGTTTTTTTATTTATTTTTTTACCTGCCGGAAGAATAACATTAATAAAAAAAAAAAAACCAACGCCGCCAATACGCGCAGCGTGGTGGAAATAACAGTATAACACCGTGCACTATACGCACCTACCCGCGAGTATTCGCGCAAACTTTCCACGGGATGTTTTTTTTTTTATCATAATAGACGCGACGCCGCCGGAGGCCAGCGGCAGTGTTATATCTATCGTTGTTATCTTACGCCATTAATCGGCAACGGCCTATATTTATAATAATCTCGGAGATATCGTCGAGACCGGACAAGCGCGCGTGGGTCGCGCGGATAATGTACCTGCACGTCCGCTGTCGCCGTAGTCGCACGCGCTGGTACAAAATACCGGCCGGCGGCCCCGGCCCCAAGGTGATATAATGTACATACTGTATAAAGTGTCTGTGTGTGTATATTTATATATAATGTATTAAATCGCTTAAGCTCGATGTATGCGTTTGGTAGGATATTATAATAAAATAATAATATATACACAAACGACCGTGCGGTATCAATCGATAGATTACGAACTCGCCGCCGCCAGGGGGAGGATTTAATTAAGACGTCGTTTCACGTCGTAGGCGTACTTATTGCGACGACGTGGTTATTTTATTGTATTATATTATAATACAAGTTATTATGTTATTATTATCTTATAATCGTGTCGTCGTTATTGTTGTTTTTACCCGTCGTTATAGGTAATATAATATTATTAAATTATATTATTCTATAGATAGGATTGGATTGTTAAACGTATTCTATTACGAATTTGTATATTTCTATATCTACCTTAGTCGGCAGCGAAATTTCTGGCCACTTAAGGCAATAGTAATCAAAATACATGCCGACTTTGTGTGGAATCTTGCCAAAGTAATTGATACATCTGACACTTACATACAATGTAAACTTTATGAATCGTTTCCTTAGGTATTAAGTGCACTGAAAATCGTTGTTCAAAGTTTAGAATAAAATAATTTATATAATTTAAACATAACTTAATCTATATTTTTATAATGTTTGTATAAACAGGTTCGACGCGACCAAGTCCACTAAAGGAGCGAGCAAGCTTCGGAGGGATCTCATCAATGCAGAGATCGCTAACCTCCGGGACCTACTACCATTGCCGCCGTCCACGAGGCAACGGTTGTCGCAGTTGCAACTTATGGCCCTGGTGTGTGTGTACGTCCGGAAAGCCAACTACTTTCAACAAGGTAGGATTTTTTTATACGTTATAGTTGATAACTTATCAATAATACTATATATATGTGTATAGAGAGAAAGAGAGAGAGAGAGAGAGTCTTAATATAGTTATTAATATAATTGGTGCGTTGTTGTACTTTTGTAATTAAAAGTTAAAACGGTTTTAGCACAAACTATGTTTTCTATTAAATTATTATATAATCGTAATTTTACTGGAAATTCGTATTGACTCTTGTATTTGAATGATGATCGTATAAAACCTATGTCTTACTTTTCTCCAACCTGTAATGATATGAATTAATTATTGAAATAATAGATATGTACCTGATTGTATTATATTGAACTCCAAGGGTTTTGATATATATTATTATAATATTATATTATACCTAGCATGTAATATAATATAAACATATAATCGAGACAATGTGTATGTTAACGTATGCCTATACGTTTACCAATGAAATAAATAAATAGAAATACCTAATAACTATAATCCATTGTATAATATTCACCTTTTTATATTGAGCATGTGCTGTCGTGACAATTAATAGTAGTTTTTATTTTATATTTGTACATGCATATAAACATTTTAATATAAATCGAAAATAAAATCTGTCATTCGTTCAAAACTTCAAAGTGTTGATTAAAGACTTACCGAGAGACAGGTTTTTTGAATTGTCACTATGATATAATATCTGCTGTTTTCTTTCAGCACTGCGTTATTGTGTATATACTCTGAACGTGGTATATATTTACATATATATATATATATATATACATATATATTCATATAAATACACCTTACATGCGCGCACACACATTATACTTTAAAGGATTTCATCGGATCTGGGAATGCGGCGGTGGCGGTGGAAAAGAGGAAGAAGAGCCACCACCGCCGCCACAATGGTCCGGTCGTAATTAATCAACAGTTTGACGCGGCGGCCGCGGTGCGTCCCGACCGCCAATAAATCTTCAGACCGTAATGAGCCTTCACATTTCCATACGCTCACAGCACGCAGGCCCGCTCGATCGCGCGGGCTCGAACGTCCGTAGTTGCATTATTATACACGCGGCGGCGGCTGACTAACGTATGGACGTCGCGCGAGACTATTGATTTTTATGATTGCCGCGTGCCAATAAAATTCGCTGGGCCTGGACTACTGCTAGCGCGTACTTTATAGACGTCCCGCGTGTATATACATCAATTTAACGTGCGCACATATATTATTATTGTTATTGAATGTACACACTTACATTGGCTCCTTCGACTCTTTGGTCACCGCCGCCGTATAAGAGTTTCCATCAACGCGGCAGTGTAACGCATATGGAATATCCCGCCGAGTTTCCCGTTGACATTATAATATAATACGTAGGTACATTGTACGCGGTGTTGTGTGTAGTTTAGGTTAAATCTATACATGTATTGATCTATGCCTATTGCCTATGTAATACGCGCGTCATACAAATCGGGTGAAAAATGAACCGTGGAAATTATCTATCTATAAAAAAGGAAATGTTTGTGTATAATGAAAAATAAAATTCAATATTATTTTGATTATTAACAACTATTTTACTAGTCGATAATTAGTAATCAATAAAATTAATTAACATGTTATATACGTTTTTAATCATTTTATTATATACGTAGTTTATGTATAATACATGATAATTATTCAGCTATATCGGACAAAAAAATAAAAAGTTTAAAACTAAAAGGTAAACTAAAATATTAAAGTGACCGTAAAATATAGAGATTGCAATAATTGGTACACTTATCCTTAAGTACAAATGTTTGTAACTAATTGTAATAAAAAAAATCCCTTTTGCTCTTTAGACATATTTCTGAGATAGCAAAACTATACACCTACCCGTTCCTTCTAGGTTAGGAAATAATTATCAACAAGAATTAGACATATTTAAGGTCAGCCTCGTTTAAAATACTAATTTTATAAATCGTACCCATTTATATTAAGTATACTGTATACACACGATAATATAGCTGGTCGCTGGACGATTGATAATATATATTATAATATGACACGAACATATTTGGGCAGCATATTATAATATCGTTAGCGTAAAATAATTAAAGCCGTTTCATGTTGCAGCGTATATATATAGTTAATATTAATAATAATAATGACGACTTTATAAACAGGCGGTTTAACAACATCCGTTATGCGATATGATAATAAATCTTCGGCGTAGGGAAATAATATATTATAATAATGCAGCCATAGCCTACTCGCAAAAGACTCGGATTGTAATTCAAATAAAATAAAATAAAACGTAGGTATATAATATTATTATGTATAGGTATATTAAGAGCGGTAAATATCTGTGGTTTTATTTTTTCATCGTAAACCGCTAATGGCGTTTCAGATGAGCGTGCGATACTTGCTTCCCGGGACCCTCGAGGCTCGCAGAGAAGTTTATTTTCGCCAACAGTTGGCGTTTGCGTGTATATGTGTGTGTGTGTGTGCGTGTGCGGTAATCGATACCGTCCGCTGAATCCGCCGCCATCACACGACCTTGGTATACATCGCCACAAGTGGTTCCCACGAGTCCTACGCTTAGTTTACCTATCTGGCGCACGCGCTCGCGAGCTAGTCCGTCGTAGTACATATTCAGTAGCTCTCAGACTCGTGTTACTCTTTTATTTTATGTATACAATCCATTAGCACCTGTATCATCTACTGCTTACTGCGCGGAGGCGAATTTATATTTTCGGGTAGTTTATCATTTGAATTATCATCCGTAAAGGTACATAATACTGTAGTTTGTATGTGTAGATATTAAATTACATAATATACGAATAGGTATAGGTATATAAAATAATCGTATTTTTATTTCCCGTGATGATATTATTACTATTATAGTAATATTATAATATACGTGTGCGAGTTATTATTATTATTATTATTATTATTTCGGTTGTTTTTTTTATTATTTTTATGGTTGCCGGGGTGTTGTTGTTTCGCCGCGCGCGTTTGATCGCGCGCCGAACCGGTCTGCCCTCCCGGCTCTGCGGTCCACCGCAAATATGTTGGAAACCCAATTCCGAAAACAATATAATTCCACCCACGTAGGCATTAGGACCCCGAAAACGAACGGCTTAAATGTCGTTTTAATTTGGTTATTGTTATCCACACGATGATAACGTTATATTGTATACAATATTATAATAGCAACACGCGTTTTATATATTAGGTAACTATTTACTAATATATTATTTTTTTTCTGATGTCTCGTGTCCGACACGAGACTACGTGTGTGCTGCAAGTATATTAGAATATTATATAGCCATTATATAGTCACGATTCGTGATATTGTTCATTTAGAATCGGCTGTAGGTTTTATACATTTACTTATTTTCCGTAAATTTGGTGATTATAATGCTCGACGAACATCGACACGAGCCAATAATTATACGGAATATTAAATACAGTATCGTATTTTATATTATTTTTTTTTATGTGTGTGTAAGAAGTACGTGTGTCAATACTAAACAATACGCGTCGCACATTTATAATATGGTAATCGTATCCAAATTTATTTACGTTATTTCACTATTTTTTTCCACCTGATAAACGTGTACCTTTGTCATCTTTATATGATTGGAATAATATTGGTAAATTATATATTGTTCGTATAATTACAGAAATTATGTAAATAAAATATTAATTTGTATTTTACCACTATTTTGTTAAATCAAGTATTCAAGTGAGATAGCTAAAACGTATACATTTTATACAATTACGTATTATTTGAAAGGACTACACTATTGAAATATTTTATTTTCATAATTTATGTACTAGGCTAGCTATTTCGTTTTTTTCTGTAGATATTATCGCTCTGGGACAGTTTTGTCGAAATAATTGAGTCTATTTAAACAAGTGATTGATTCGAGATGTAGAAATTATCCAGCTAATACTGCTCTAGAGAAATAATAAATTATATAGTGTACCTGTAGATATAAGTATATAATCGTATTTATTTTCAATGTTGTAGATTAAATTCTTTTCGTGTGAATTTTTTCGAGATTTAACTGATGCCTCATGGAGCCTTATTAAGTTTACACAATTATAATTCAAAACTTAAAGAAATTCCTGAAAAATCAAAAAACAGTATAGCGTTACTAATAAGTTTAATATAAGGATGCATGCAATAACGAAGGAAAATACTGTAGGCGGCTATTTACGTGTAGGTATCTGTCAATATCAAATTACCAGACATTATGGTTTGCACGCATATTCTTTACATGCAAAAAAATAAGTTAATATAATAATAATGACTACAGATTTTATTTATTAGTACTACTGAATAAACATTATATTAAAGAATAGTATACACGCGACGTTTAAGTCTCTAGGTCGTTTTCTGAAATCATTGTAAAATCTATAATTTCATATTTATCTTAAAAAAAATAATAAAGTTGTTTCGTATTCATACATAAATTAATATTATACGTATGTATAAATAAATATACAAATAAAATACTTAATAAGTAAGTTAACAATTTATTGTTTCCGTTTACATAGGTACATTATATCGAGAACTATACGTTGTTATTTAACGTATTTCTAAACTTATTACTTACCACTTTGTCTATAAAACATTAAAACGAGTACTTATAAAGTAAATAAACCGGGTAAATTATTCGTGAACACCGTGTAGTTCTGTTTTAGTACTAAATCTGAATTATTATTATATTATTAATAACCATGAAATAATAAATTTCTGATGCAATGACGATGTGGACGAGATCAAGGTATGCTTATAGATCATCACAGTCAATGCTTTTAGAATATTTAAACAAATGTTTTTTTTTTTTCATGTTATCGTTACTATTATTGTATGCGTTTGCCGCTTCAACCAAAAATGAAAAAAAAAAAAATTGTTAAAAAAGCGGTTGGGTGCCTGACAAGCGGATTCACACAGGCGTGCGCATTATTGCTATAATATAACGGAGGAAAAATACGTCTTCATTGGGTCTGCCGTTGATTGATGATGGTTTTGGCCCGTGTTTGATTCAATAATGACTGGCCTAATGACCGTGTAAGCCTCGGGGGAAAAATGGTATGGAGAAAGAGAGAGAAACGGCTTCGGGGCGAGTGGCGAGAGACAGAAAAACGGCCTCGGTCTAATTGAATAAGAAGATAATTATGCCGTCCCAGACGCGAACAAACATCGTCATCTCGCAGTTCCTCTAATATAATAATTGTACTCTGTATAATAATAATAATAATAATATTATATACGCAATAGGTACATATATATATTTATATGCTACTCAAAGAATCTTATTAGTTAGTGTCGTTGTTATATTATATTGTGTATATGTATGTTTTAACCTTTTCCGTCGATTTTGGCAATGTCATCTCGTTGAATATAATAAGGTAACTATACATTTTTATAATTTTATAATTCGATTTTTTTCTCCTTAAAACCGTGTAACAATATGGGCGATGTTTGTAGATTGTTACCGGTGCAGAGTATATTTTCATCATTATGTATTATAACCACGTGTATAGCAGCCAACTATATGTTTTGTTTATTTTTCGCAAATGTAATGTTTATTAAAATCTAAATCAATTAAAGCGCGTTACCAGAGTGCCTAATAAATCAAGATTACTTTTATTTATATACAATTACACAACTCTGAATGACGCGTCGTGATAATTCGGTTTTTTAAAAACCAAAATCAAACTCTTAAGAAATTTAATTTATAAGCCTAATCGTGGAAATATAGGATCTATACCCAATGGACTTATGGTTAATTATTTGATGTTTTAACATGATTTTTTGAAGCATAAAGCATATTGGTTGTATTTTAATATGTCATGTCTTTAAAGCAGGTTTTTTTTAAGTGAAATCCATTATTATATTCTAATCGTCCGACGCATAACCGGTCGCTTGTTTTATCTCGTTTGCCAATACCACTCTGCTTTCTTAAAAGAACTATGTACATCTAAATCGGTTCAGTGAATTTATGGGTTCGTATTTTACTGATGCTGTACAAGAAGAAATATCGACAGTAGTATTGTGTAATTTGTATAAAATATAAATACCGGTAGACGGACACGTGTAAAGTATTATAGGGACGGGAACATATTTTAAGCAATTAGTTGAAAATCGTCATGTAAAATGTTTACGTCTTTACAATATGTTAGTATATTACTATATTAAGATATACATGAATAACTTCTTGTCTATTATAATTCACGGTCGCATATAATTTCATTATCGCATAAACACATTATTAGGTAGCATCTTAGTGGTCTAAGATGCAATATTAAAAATGTAAACTATACTCATATTTGGGATAATGGTCCATTAAAAATTGTAATACTTTATCTTCAAACTTGTCATAATGTTCTATTTTTCAGATTATTTAAATACTTTAAGGTACATATTATAATATGATCTTCTAATTGTAATAACAAAGTATGTTGTTTCTTTATTTTAAATTCTTATTCGATTGCTGGCACTCATTCTGGGATGGTCTAACAAACAAAACCGACTATTCCCATTTATCGAAATTCTATTTTTTTATTCATCACATTAGCAGATATTATATTAGATCTACTACGTGATGCAGCTAGATTGTAAGAATAAATCGAACATTTTTTTTTTTACATTATGTTTTTTAATTTTTGAAATAAATAAGCATAATATGGTCTTACTATTCACGAGGTACTACTATTAATTATTAAACCTCAAGATTATAGGTGCTATAAAAATGTTATGTCACATTAAAATATTATAACAGCTTATATAAAAATTTAACTCTATAACAACAGTGCCCGTGGAAGTTGAAAATCCATCTGATTTGCTTATAGAGTAAAACAAAACTGACTTTATACATGCAATTTACGCATTTTACTAATCGTTCATTCTGGTGGCGTTTTGAAGTTCCACTATTCAGGGTTGTGATGATGGTCAGAGGGTGGTACAGCTGAAGGGTCGATTGACCTCGTCGCGGTTTATTATATAATATTATGCAAATTCAGCCTGGAGCTATCATACGATTATATTATACCCCGTTCACGCACTGCACATAGCCCCTGAGCTCGAGGCGTCTTCTTCTCTAAAACAACATACACGTACTGTATGTATATTATTATATTATATTATATTATACAGTGTGGCATGTACTTATACTCGGACGCTACGAAATAATAAGGAGAGGAAAAAATGAAGAATAAAATATACACAATAACATATTGTTCGTTATCTGCGATCTCACTTATATATAAATACATAATATAAACTTCATACCCCCGTCTCCCGCCACAACAGCCGATAGCATCCGCGACCCGTTCATCCGAAACACAATGAAGGTGAATTATTTTTCAATTTTTTTTCGCGTGCACTATGCCCGTCCCGGACTATTTACATACAATGGACGAACTGACGTCGTATAGGGACAACTTAACGATTTTATTTCCACCGGAGGTGCCGTTTTCGCTGTTTTCTCGTCGAGAGTCCGAGACAATAATTAAACTATTCTCCGGACTTGCAGCCGCATACGTTACCTACTATTATAATAATGTATGGATTACAGTATAGGGGACGCGACACGATTCGTCACAGGTTGTTCCACGCCACCGCTGAAAACGACATGTCTCATATATTATTATTATACTTTATGTTATACTCGTACAATACATAAGTTAACGAAATGTTGTTTTTGACTGGTTAAACGATTAGACAAAACGTCACAAAACGGATGTAAAAGAACATAATTGGATTATATATATTTATACTTATTTATTATATACGTATTATTTATGGTACGGTTTAATATAACAATTGAGTGTATTGCAACGCCGTCACATCGACCTCAGGTACATAATATGTGTAGTTAATACATTTAATATTAAAACTGCAGAATTCCCAATAAACCAATTGTCTGTTTTCGCTCAGCCCGGACAGACGTGGATGCTGATGACGATGGTGATAATAATATGCTCACATTATTATTTGAACGTTGCGGCACCAACGCGGTTATGACGATACATAATATGCGATTTGAGAAAGAAGATATGCTATGTACATATATTATGTTACAACTGTTACAAGTAGTTTACTTACTCGTAAAAATTCCCGCGCGTACACGCTCCGTGGTTGAGTAGTGTGGCCGAGAGGGATGGGTCATCCGCAGAGTAGCGGAGATGGTGCCAAATGATAGAAAAAATAAAAACGGTCGTATTCACAATAAGAAAATAATACCATATGTTATATACACACAATAATACTAAACGGTTATATACTTATACTACAACGCAGTCATCTGTATACTTTATATTACTACTATACCTTATCGACGACTATATAGTGCTACAGTTCAATCTCTGTAATATGTGTATACATCGACACATGTTATTGCCGGATAACATTTTAAAACATGTGAGTATCGTCGTGGCTTACAATATAGGTGTTTTTAAAGAGATTCTGCAGCGCGCAATGAAGCATTACACGCGCGTAATATTGGTCAGATATCGATCGCGGACATGATATACATACAGTATACATATACACGCATTCAGATATATATATAAATATATGTATATTGTTTGTACGTAGTTTACATTATATTATTGTAGTGGAACATATTAATACGCGACAGTTGGGATGTCCTAGGTTCCTAGCAAATATTGTTTTTCTTTACCACGCGTGTCCATCTGCTATCTGCAATAATAATATATAGGTAATTTACCAATTCTTCAAAACGTGCAATAAAAGCAATAAATATTGTTTGAACATTAAAACAATCTTTTTTTTTTATCATTTTAAAGTATTTATATACAGTTATTATTATTTAATACCTAACATGTTTCAAAATATATCTTCCCTAAGTAAATTTAACAATTAAGGTGGACAAATACAAAATATGTTACTGTTAAAACTTAAAAGTGAAATTAGAATTTCAAAATATCAATTTTACGTTTCAGTAATTAATAATACGATTATAAAGTAGATAATATAAATAATAATGCGTTTTGAAAAACACGTTTGTCCATATAATCGATATAATTGTTTTAGACGTTTTAGTAAAACGTATTAGTCGATTGAAATAAAAATAATATATAGTATACACTCGTATTTTACCTACTTGAAAACGGTCCTCATCCTCAATGTGCGAGAATTTTAAAGTTGTGCCTTTTGAATTCATTGTTTATAATTTAGATGTTATGTCCTCATGTGGCGATAATTTTTTCACAAAAAATGTATGTCTACACATTTTGACGTATCGGAGGCGGTGTCGATTTTGTAACCTTATAAAATTCCAAAATAAAAATAATAAAAAATAATCATAATAATAAGTTATAAAAAAAAAAAAAATAATAATAATAATAATAAAAACCGGTCCTTAAACATTTCCACAGTCAATTTTGGTGCGTACGCGGAGAAAAGAAACTCTCGCATATTGTACATTGTGGGGAAGGGGCAGGGGGGTAGATAGGTACGTCTTACGCGCGCACACACACACAAAAACACTCACACACACGCGCGCGCGCGCGCGCTATATTATAATGCCACGGGTATTAGCCGCTGACGGGGCGGTACCCAAAGTCGGAAATATTGCGTTATTACCGTTCCGTTACCCCGGCTAGTGCTTCGGCGGACTCGCTTATAACGCTCGCTTGTGTGTGTGTGTACGCGCATTTAATACTTCGGCATTCCTATGCGCAGAGACAACGCTATACCTGTACATGTATACATGTACACCTCTATATATCTATAAATAATATACATATTATTATAATACCCGCACTTGTATTATAGTACCATATAATGCATGCCTGTGTGTGTACATATATATATGCACAGCAATATTCGGTGTGTATTGATGTCGGTCGTCGATGATCGTGTGTATTATAATATACCTATACGGTCCGCCGCCGGTACGATATCGTATTATTATTATTATTATACTCTGCGTGTGCGCGCGCGCGTACTCGTATTGTAATATATATGTGTGTGTGTGTGTGTGTGTGTGTGTGTGTACACTCGTGGGCGGATTATTGTTATTATATCGGCGCGCGTATTATTATTGTAATGTATTATACGCGCGCGCGTCCGCTGCACATGCGTCGATTACGATCTGCCACCGCGCCGCCGCCGTGGCGTTACGATTTCTCGGATGCGCGCGAACCCGACGCATGTAAGATGTGGTAATTTGGTACACCTATATACAATAATAATATAATATGTTGCCCAAAGTTGTTTCTTGTTTTTTCGTAGTAGTTTCATACGAAATACAATTCAAATCTCATCGAATCGCATCCCTTATATATGTCGTTTTATGCGTAATACATAAATATTATTATAATAATATAATGACGGTTATAACACGCGTGGTATTTATTATTATTACATTGTCGGAGTGTTATGTTTAGTTCTGGACTTGGAGGACGAAGACGTAAAATTACGGAGTACCGTAACTGTAATTTTTCAAAAATTTTAACGCGCCTACCTATATAGTTGTTTTTTTTTTTAGGTGGAACGCATAATAGTTAAAAAAATGTGTTACGTTTTTATTAAAGTGCTCGTGATACCAGTTATCATAATTCATATTTTACATTATTCATTCATAATTATCGTGGTATACGTTGGTCAGTATTTGTTATATTATTTGCACGTACTCGTATTATACGGCAGTTTATACATAAAACATGATATTATGGGTAGATGGGTTAGGACTTATTATATGTACATTGTATGTGCCGTGAATACGATTTTATGTGTAATATTACATTATACAGTGTTGTCGTGTAAAAATCAAAAAACCATTCCACGAAAATCTATTTAAGTACAACGTTTAAACCACCAAAATATGACTTGAAACGAGTTTTTTTATTTACTTTGTACACAGTTATATGGCGACGATGAGTGTACTATATATTAAATTATTATATATATATATATAGGTATGTGTGTGTGCGTTCACTCGATAATTGGTTTTAAAATAAATACACCGACACACGATGTTTGTCTAGAATTATATTTTTCTCTTCTATTTATAATATACGTACCTACTCTTTAAATTACGCGTATTATATCATTATTATAATATAAGATTATTGTCATGTATACGTTTCAAACTAATCCGCCATATGGACACTATTCACAAACCTGCGGAAAGCAGTAGACTGCTGGAGTATGTAGGACACTATTATATACGGGAGAAATGTATTAAGGATCTTCTCCTTATATACAGTACCTATAACTAGTTTCTACTTGAACGTATATTATTTTCGAGTACCATTATCTTGGCACTTGGCTGTTGAACAAATACATTTTTCACCTATGGTCACCGTCGATGTTTTGCGCCAGCATGGTATGTTTTTTCTCACTATCATAATACACATAGCACATACTATATGTAACACGGGATATAATAAAATTGTGTTGTCTTATTCAATTGTACAAAATATGTTTGATTCTATTCTCAATACGGAAAACAGCATTTTGTAGTAACAAATACAATTTGAAACCTTCGCTCTAGAAATACCATTATGATTCGACTAATATAATATATTTGTAAATAACAGTGGCGTATTTACAATTTATTTTTCTTTTGTGATGAAGGTAGGGGAAAGTTTATTATACACATCCCGTAAATATACGCTTATGGTACATAAAACACTTTATAATATTATATGAAGTTATGTTTACTTTTAAAAATGCTATGTTTTATAGTGCACCAAAATTTCTATCGTTTCTCTTTTTAAAATTTTACACAGTAACATGGTATATACATATGCATGTTTAGTATTTACATTATACGTTTATAATACCTATTAATAATCACATATCCGGTCCATGTCAATCATAATAGTTTATACATAAAATAGTTGAAATTATACCTACGCACTTATAAACGTATATTCGGATTCTTCTCAATTATTATGCATCAACTATATTTCTATAAAATATGATGATAATAATAATATACGAGTACCTACCTACTATATTATATAGATATTTTGCTCGCGTGCCACATCGAAAACACATGAATTCACTAAACAGTCACTCGTCGTGACGGTCGCATAATTGTTGTCCGATAATAACGTGATTGATAGACAGTTAAAGTCAATGGATGGATGGGGGTAAAGGGATTGATAGACGGTGGGCGCGCGCCAAACAACTCGAACGAGTTATATATGAGTATGAAATAATTCGTCGTGTGTATAATATGTTTTTTTTTTTTTTTGAGGCTGTATATATTATTATTAGTAGTTAGTGCACGTGCAATTATATATATATATATATATATATATATATATTCACACACACATACACACACGTGCGACGACGTGTATAGTATTATGGTCACGCGGCGCACACCGTTTTCCGGGTCGGAGGTCGATCGACGTTCGTCCAGCGTTAATGGTCACATATAAAATATATATATAATATTATAAAAGGAGTGAGAGGTAGTACCCTACGGGAGGTGACCCGGACGGGGGCCGCCGATTTACATTTAAATTGCTCGGGCGACGCACGCGTTCGGTAAACCTAATAGCTATTACGCGTACATGTGTAATATATAGGTCTGTCTGTAGTATATAGGTAAGGCGTACAATTTTTTCCCCCATCACGTGAAAAAGAAACGAACCATCGACGGCACACGCCAGCTATTGGCCGTTGATTATATTATTGTCTTATCTCATTTTTGTTTTATTTTTTCTTCTTTATAATCGATCCTCGGTCTCGTTTTATAATTAAACAAATTGGTCGCATTTAATATACCTGTACCCCCATACCTACATAGTGTTGTAACTTGTATCACGCACCAACACAGTACTATATAGTATAATATTATATTATAGTGTTATTATGCCGTTCGAAAATATTAAGTTACCGGTTCGAAATCCGCTCCGTATAATATGTTTTTTATTATTAATATAATATCATATTAATAATACACACCGTGTACCGCGACTATACGTACATTGTTAATGCACACGCGCATTCTGCCCGCCGACAAAATTAATTGAAATGACGCTCGCACTAATTAATTAATGGACGAATAAGGAGGCGTGTCTTGTGTATAATAATATGCATATGCGCACTTTTTATAATTGGAATTAAAAATAATATCCAATAATTTAATAAAAAATAGTTCCGGGAAGAAAACCGTGATTTTATAATAGTAAGTATAATATTACTCATATTAGGTACTACTAAAATATTAGTAGAATATTTGTATTCCTTATATAAATAAATCATAATATTATAAATAAATATAAAATACATAAGTATACAGTATAATATATTATTTTTTATAGAAAGATAAGATAATAAATGTGTATTATTACAATTATTTTACTATCACGCACAGGTATTGTATTCAAACTAATCGATTTTAAATAATGCAAGTACATGAATTATTCGTAATTAAATGTTTAAATTATTCCTAAATTACAACCTACATTTTTATAGCATAACACTTTGCCATCCCCGAGAGAAAAAAAATGAAGAAACTAATTTAAAAATTAGCATTCATGAGTGATGTAAAATATAATACATATTATAACAAAGTTTCTAGGACTTTTTATAAAAACTAAAATGCTTAATAATTTAATTCTTAAAACTCAGGCTATATACCTACTATATACGGTTACGTCCCAAAGATATCTACGAAAACATGTCTAAATTGCAGTCCAAGTTTTTTTTGGGGGATTTTTACGCAGTCCGGTTTTTTTTTAATGCGAACGCACCAGTTGTGACTCGATTAATATATGCTATATTTATCATACGTATCATGTAAAATTATTGTTTTCCATTCGACAATAAAGACAATCATAATACAGATTTATAATATATTCATTTTTATTATTTCAAAATAATTTTTTATTTTGACCGATAAATAATTTGTTGACTATTAAATAAAGATAGTATAATGTAGATACTAAATCACTGTTTCTACTGCTGGGAACGTTTTACCGATGACGGATTTCTTTATTATAATTTTGTTTGTGTTTTACTTTTTTTTTTTTATAATGGCAAATGAAAATAACACTATGTATAGTGAAAAAAACCATAGTTTATTTGTAATCGATTGTTATAAATTTCGTTTTCGTAAATGTTTTGATAATAATATTGATCGATATCGCTGTACTTAAAAGTTAAAAGACAAGTAACGCATATATTTAATCAAATACAAATAATGTAATTATTAAATAACTATTAAATCATAACCACGAAAAATATAGTGTTGAAATATTTAACAGACTATATAAGTAATCAAGTGAAACAAAAAGTTGTTGATAATATTTACATGAGAAATCAAGAAAAATTATGTAAAGTCACCGTTCACAAGACGTATAAATACTTTGAAAATAAACAAGGTAAAAAGAGCTTGGGCCAAAATTCGTATGTGCTCTAAAAAAATTCAAGCCACAATACAGGATATATTTTTACCGCGGAACGTAATTATTAGGAGTTACTCAAAAATCTGATCATTTTATTGTATCGTTTAGTCACTCGGGTAACGATAAATGTGTATTTATTTATTGTTCGTAGTATAATAGACTAAAAGGAAGTTCCAAAACGGTTGCGAAACAACGCACGTAAATAATACAGGAGTTACAGCCGCAGAATTACATGTAGTATAAGTACAAAACACGAATAGAAAATAATATATCATTTTAATAATAAATACTGCGCGGACGCCATTTCGTCACGCTACGACGGTCCCGCGATACTAGTGTGGGTAATGTCGCCGTCTGAATGTAACTCACTACCTATATTATATACATACATAATATAAATGTATACTATATATATATAATTATCGTTCTGTGAACCGGAAAAATAAAATGGCGGTTATTCCGCCGAAATCGTCCATTCGTATGCATGTATATTATAATAGAAGGTAATATATACATGTAATAATACATTATATTGTTACCCGTCAATGTTTCGATAAAACTGCAGTTTTAATATATTCTATAATAGGGCGGTTTTTTGAATAATGGTCGTCTTCTCCGTTATACACCTTTACAGACATATAGAATGTACGATATAGTTAATACGAAATCCATAAAAATTGTATAATACAATACATAATATATCCCTGATATTTCATTTAATTTGACCACCACAATTGTTTTAAATATTTTGTATTTTCTAACACTTAATTTTTCCACCGAGTATTGTGATGTTCTGAATAGAAATATTTTTTCATCTCATTAAAATTTAAAAATTCCTATATTCATCTAAACACTAGGAATTTTTCACGATTTTCACGATAATAGTTATTTTTAAAATTCTTACGTTGGTACTGCATATATTATATACTTTTCTACAAATGTACAATAACACGAAGATAATAATATGTCGTCTCGTCGGCCTGGGTGAGTGATAATTATTTGCTCGTATGGCTTCTTCCGCATTCCCGGCGTGACCGACTCTGTACATTGTTATGGTATCGTTAAAACTATGATTGCAACAATAGAACGATCGTAAAAGGACTTACGAGCATCATCAGTGCTGTATTTATTGTTGCAACGTTACGGTCCGCGATCCAAAAAATCCGTAATTTTTCCCAATGACGCTATTTATGTATAGCTATAGTATATATTAGATAATATATTTTTAAATGTCCTCTTGTTCTGAAGTACAGCACCGCGGCCCGCGAATATATAAGTTGTAGCATTGTGCGTGTATACAGTATATTTTATACCAACTGCAAACACTATATAGGTATTACACTACACTGCAGTGCACAGGTATATATTATTATAATAATACAATGTTGTATGCTCGTGTATACCTACTTAAATATATATATATATACGACTATAATAATATAACGGCCTTATTGTTTGCGCGCGCGCGGGTGAAAGCGCAACGGACGATAAATTCGCAATAGCTGCACAAATACAATATAGGCGCGCAAACTTTCTACGCCTCCGATTTGCGATTTATAGGTAAATATACATCGCGACGATGTATATATATATATACATATATATACACACACATATATATACGCACTACCGCCACAGCAGTCAGATTTATAGACTTATTCTGTTTGGGTGCCCCGCGACCGTGAGTAGAAATCGCACGGTTTTCGCACGCGATGTTCCTTTGATTTAAAACGTATTGGTACGCGTTTTCCAGACTTTTGAACTCTATTTGACGACGACAGCTGTGAGTAACTACGGTTTAATGCACTACAACAGTGCATACTTATTAAATATATTATAATATATTGCTGTTTGTTGTACCTAATATGCGTATATATTAAATACTACTTCAATGTAGGTACCTGCTATTTCCTACACTAGTAATAATCGAGTGCGACCGCGTGTGAATTTTTTCTCAAACACAGCCCACGGATTTCGTTAGAATTTCATGATCAAGAGTTTTTCAAGAGGAATTTATCGGTCAAGGTCACATCCTGGAAAATTCACACTTTTAAGTTATACCCAAAATTTTGAAAAATTTACAAAAATCTTAAATATCGTTATTATACCATTGTTCCAAAGAACATAAAATTATAGAAGCATTTTTTTCTATGAGTAAATTAATAAAATCGTTTTTTAAAATATTAGATAGGAGTTATCATAACAGTTCACACTTTTTATGAACGTTGAATTTCATATTTCTTGTGAATAAAAAGGAAAAAATAATTTAAAAATGCTTTATCACAAGAAATATGTTGTAAAACTCAATATGACGTGAATAGAAGTAATATTAAATAGTAAAGACAGTTCTAACAATAACAGTTTATAAAATAACCGTTAATAAATGGATTCCGACGATGAAACTTTATTTTCGGACATCCCACTATTCATTATAACCTAAATTGATTTTAAATCTCAGATTTCATTGAACTCATTACCACAAAATGTGAAAAACATAAGTACAAATAGATAATTGTTATAAAACAAAAACAAAAAATAGAATAATTTTTGAAAAACTAAACCTGACTTAAGCTCAGTAGCTCAGTTTTCCAATGATATAATATATTATATTATAAATCAACCATTATGCATCTGTCAAGTCGTTAAAAACATTTAAATTTATTGTCGATTGGAATAAATAATTTCTGTATACAAAAAAATATAATATTATATTATAATAATTATCTTATTGCGCGTCTACGGCAATATTTTATTATAACTATAGATACTATACGGCTCTCGAATAAGTATGGAATTATATCATTTAAGACGGACAAATAGTCATCTCCGCGATGGCTTCTTTTTACCTCGTTTTCATTTTACTCCTGCGCTGGATGCATATTATTATAATATAATACGAGCCATATTATGTTATATACTCGTACGCATAAGCAAGTTACCGGTATGTAATAATATTAATGACGTGAAACGTGTGAACCGATTCGATCCGACGATATTGTTGTTATTATTGCATGACGGAGACGCGGGTAGAATATACGACGTACGCCAGAAAATTAATTCTATTAGGCTCGGTCGCTTTGCGGGCTTAGTAATGATATGTTTTATGTGTACGTGGACGAGTATTATATAATATATTATATTATAAACTGTGTATAGCGCGAGTAAATGGTAAAACGAGCGCGCCCCCGCGACCCCTCTGTATATCTACGTATAATTGCTATACACCGATCGTCCTTATTTTGCTCTTCGCACCCGTACTCGTGGCCAAATGCCTTCCGGGGACTTATTGCGACGGAGGAATGAACGTCAAGTAGTTGTGTTTTATATTCCGTTGTGCAAACAAACGTGTAAAAATATATAGATACGCTCGCGATCGGACCGGCGCTGCAGAATGAGGCTTGAAATAAAACGTATAATATTATAATTCATACGTACCCGTTACATGTGTATTATAAGACATAAATAACGTTGAACGTCATATTATATACACGATATAATATAATAATTTTAAACGTTTATGATTTCGCGAGTGTCGGATAAGTATATATTGGACAAAACGTACAGAACGGAGTGGTGTGACTCGAGTGACTTTAACGCCTGTGATTATGTAGTTGTTAAATATAACATACAATAGGAAGAGGAACGCGCTATTTTTAAAAATGTAAAACATAAGTTCAGTCATAAAAAAAAGTTATAATAAAGTTAATATTATAACTGTATAACATCCCGTGTTGACTATTTTATAGAAATTAAAAAAAAAACAAATTTTGTTGTTAAAATATTCTTAGTATTTTTATTTTTAGGTTTGTATTAATTATACATAAAATAGTATTAATATTAATAGACACAAATTTTATATTAATATAATATAACATTTTAATGATATTTCCCAAGAAAATTATAATTTTGTTCTATTTTGTGTACAACATACCATACACAGATAAATACGAAATAAATGATAATTAACTATAATATACTAACCCACGTATTTCGCAATAAAATATACATATTATTTGATTATATTTATTAATTTAAAATGGGTATTTGTCATGCTATAATTAAATATATTAATTATAACTTTATAAGTGATAAAAATTATCAAAAATTATATTATTATGTATATATTACAATTTAATATAAAATACTAATAGGTTAACAGAGTTTTTTGTTTTTATTATTTTTATACGAGTTGTTGTAATATAGTTACACTGACTACACTATAATAATAAATACCTAAGTAAATGTAATTTATAATAATACTTGTCTTGTACCCTTGTCTGCTTGTTACGAAATATCGTGCAGTGATTTCAAAGCAAAATCAACGTATTATTAAAAATGTGAACTGTGGCTTCGCATACAGAAGAGTTGTAATAAGACTTGTAGTAAAATTGCAGTTGTTGTGGGTAGTAAAATTTACGAGAGTATAATATAGGATACTTGAATGAAAAGTATAATAAAATTAACATTAAATTGGTGTATCTATTTACAATCATATTGTTTCAAGTCGTGATCGAATTATTATTAAATAGGTGTAGGTGGTGTATGGCTAAAGGCATGTTAAGTGTATAGCGTGTAAACTTACTGCTGTATATTTAAGTTTTAAATAATTGACGTTTGACTCTGGTGTGTGGTCTATATTTATACAACCAGGAAGTATCTATAATTTTGTCGTATTAGAAGATTGAGACTACATCGATATATAATATTATATAATATTATAATCTATGAGATGTGCTACCAACCCAATAATAATGAGTGTTATGTTGACCGATTTGAAATTATTTAATCTACAAACAAATTATATTGTGTAATATTTTGATTAAACCAAAGCGTTCGTTAATAAAAAATATTTATATATAATACATACCTATATATTTATATTATTGCATCTCATCTGAAAGTAAAAATTATAATAAGCCAGATACTTGATTTCTTAGCATTTAATATAATAAATAATAATATAGCATTATGTGCGTTTGGTATTTTGAGCGTGCAAAATTAAATTTAAAACCATTAGTCATACGAATCGTTTTGAATTAATTAATTAAAAGCAATAGTCGTTGTGAACGATCATAGATATTAAGAACGTTCATAATCGTTTTCATCTGTAATACCTACACCAAATAACATGATATCACGGGCTAGTTTTCGTATTATTATAATAACGACCGTTGTATATTTCAATATTGTATAGGTATAGCTTCAAAATGAATGTATGCCTATCCAAATGACGGTCTCTCCGCAGGGTATCCGCTTAAAGTAATATGATAAAATTATGTGTACACATATGAAATTATATCGTGGTGACGCGTCGAGTCAAATATTCAAATATATCGAACTGTACGCGTGTATACCTTGAATATAATTTGAACATTTTAGAATTTAACTGTTTTTATTTCGATTTCAAGCCACTATTAATTATTATATTTATATATAGTTTTAACACCCGATAATATTATAAATAAAGTCATAAATATTATTAAATTAGTTTGATTGATATTTACAAGATCTACCCCAACCCATACACACATAGATACATGATTTTTCAAGAATTTTAGATGTTGTGAAAAAAATGTAGGTACCAATACGATACACTTGTATATAGCTCTAATAATATAATATGACCATCTCGGATCTTACAGTTTTATACATACTCGTGAATCGTAGACACACACACACACACATATATTGATCAGTTATACTGCTGTTGTTTTTATTTTTTTTTTTGTTTATCTGTTGTGTGTTTATCGGAAGTCCGTTATCCGGTATTCAGATGAGCTGCACCTTTTCACACCGGGAAGACGCGTGAAAGAAAAACTAGCTACCAAAGCAGCTGGCGGATCGTGTCGCTTCATCGCGCTAACGAGAAACCCGACAAAATATTATTATATTTTCCCGGACAGAAGTGCACCGTCGTATATGTATATTATAATGTGTATATGTATATCATACAGCATCTAATGCATAATACGTAATCCGTCTGCGCTCGTATAATATATAAATACAAATATACGCGACGGGGGGTCGTGCCTGCGATCGGATCGACGATTATAACACGCGCAATGTATGATCTATGATCGTGCATAATATTGGTATAGCCGTGTAGGTACGCGTATATTATTCAAAGTATAATCGTTTCAACCGATTGGGAAGCGCGTCGTGGAAAATGCGCCACAGAGACTATTACGCGCGCGAGTATTATGTATTGTAGCAGATTTGAAGCGCATAGTCAGTGTATTTACGCGTACCCACACCTATGATCACATCGTGATATTTATAATACAGGGTGATTCACAAATCATGCACACCCCAATGTTTTATTCCTTTAATGACGAATTTATTCAAATTCTGCTTTTTGGAAATTTTTAAATGTAGATAGATACTTAAATACTATATTTTAAATTTTGAAAATGTTTGCATTTATTATGAACAGACGAACAGTGTCTCATGGCGATACAAACAACAAAATTATATGAAAATAACAAAATTAATTATAATAATAAAATAATAAAAGCTTATTTTGTCAATGATATGTCGAACAAAATGGGTGGAATAACTATAATCGACAGCTATATTTACTAAAAACAGTGCATAATATATTTTGGTAGGAGGTGTGCGAGGGGACGGGGGGTTGGGTTCCCAAACACGAGTACCTATTATTCTTACGCTCGCGAACTTATATAGTAATAATGTATGTTTGATATTATATTAAAAGATATCTGACGCTGCAGACGCTGTACTATATTAAGTTAGATACATATAAGATATAAGATCATTACTCGTATATGTGTGTGCCCGTACGGCGTGTACCTTTGTACGGATATGTACGAATAACGTCAAACAGAATTCAGCATAACGTAATCCGTTATCCGTATGAAAATATATTCCCCGACGGATTTGTTGACGAAATTATTATATATAATGATATACTTACGCATCATATATTTAAAACACTAAAATAACGCGATCACACGAATTATAATATTTTATTATATTATATAATATAAATAAACATATATCTAATGTATAATATTGTATAGACGTATATGTTTACGCACGTATGTAGATCGTAGGCACGTAATAACGACGATGATTGATTTTTACGAAGTATTATCTATTACGCGTCTGTCCGGATCTTTACATTTTTTCGAACGCATTTGGAATATTGAAATTATTATTATTGTTTGTATCTCAGCGGTCGCGTGTCATTGCGGCGTTTTTTTTTTTATCTTTTCATATTTCTCGTCCGAATCCGCGACGAAACGTCTCGTACCTATCATCGTTCGTATAATATGCGCACCGTACGCGACGTTGCACGTAATCCGTGACTAATTCATAAAATATCGTAATCGACCGTGAAATAATGTAAAACATTTAGGTATGCATGATCAAGGCGATTCCTTTCCATGTTTAGAACTTTCTTCGTTGTGGTCCGTATTGGTGGGTATATCATATTCGTTATTTCGTTAAATAATAACATACCAAGCCTAGCTATATTATGGTCGATACTCAATTATACTATACTTATCGTTATACCTGTCTGTTTAAAATATTATGTCACCTGATCGAATAATATTATGATATTTTTATTAATTACGTACGCATTCATTTACGATGTATATTTAATTCTGAAATGTATAAAATATAATATCGTCGGCGGCATCCCAGAATCAAGGATTATATATTATAGGTAAGCCTGCGATGTTTATTATTAATTTTTTAATAAAAAGATCGAACTATAAGAAAGAAATGCTTTATAATTTTTTTTTATGCGAAGTGGATATTATGTTAGTAATACTTTATAGAGTTTATTACGTCATGGTAAATTATCTGTTTTGAAGCTATACAGACGTACTAGAAATAATAAATCATCAAGCACATACCAATTATGACAATTATTAGTTTATACCGTGGCCGTACAATAAAATTGCTGTACATAGCGAGAATGAGAAAAATATTAACCAACTTTGAAGTACCGGCCGACAAGAATTTATCGAGGTGACTGAAAATAAAATACATACATATTATAATGTAACGTCTGTTCAGATTACATTCAAATTTGTTTTAATATTACGAGTAGTATACACCTATAGCACCTATAATACCTACACAATAGGTAAATGTTTATGTACAAGTGTACGACACACACACACACACACACACCACATAAGTTTAATTATGTATTATGTTTATATGGATTTGTTCAAAGTTTTTTTATTTTTGCCATACGATGATGCAACAAATAATGTTTTATGCTTGAAGAGTACTTGAACGTCAAATATTCTAATCATTGATGGAATTTTCCACACTTGACCCTCTATTCGTTTTTGAAGACTCAAATCGTTACGTAAGCTAAATCTTCAAATCCCGATTATATTTGTAAATATATACTAGAAATACACCTTCAATATATATATATATATATAAACGGCACTAGACATCGAATGCGACGCCAAAGCGATTAAAAACTGTTAAACACTAAGTATAATTTAAGTTGGTACAATTTTTAATGATTCATTATTCATTCAAATATATTGCTGAATCATAATTACAAACTATTTATATTGTCATATCGAACATTTTATTTATTCGTTCGTAAGGCCAAAAATGTTATCAACAAATAATTATCATGCTTATGTATATTTATGAAAGTATTTATTATTTATTATTTTGAAACACACCAGCTTAAATATGATAAATTTTGCAAGTTTAACCCTTAATTTGTATTATTGTATCTTCTAGATAACACATCATAATAGTCTCTTGTATATAATATTATAGTATATTATAATTTGATCAAAAAAAAACTTGAATTCTTTCCATGTTTTTATAATGTATGCGAACTTGTAGAATTCATAAAAAAAAAAAAAAAAAAAAAACATAAAATATTGTGACACAATAATAATATTAATTACTTGTTTATTATTGAGTACACGTCCATTAAACGTAAAGTATAGGTATATCTATATTAATAATGATGTAATAAATATTAATATGCGATCAATAAATGCAGCAAAAAAAGGTTGGCTATAAAACAGTCGTAAATAGCGCACGTAAGTACAACATATAGGTATATACAATGTGACAAACGTTCAAACACCTGCAATATAGGTAGGTACTTCGCCAGCAGACAGAACATTATTATAAAAGCCAATATTTCTATAGCCGTCAACGCAGAATCTGACCTTGTCTTTTCTCGAATAAAATAAAAATATTAATTTATTATTTCAAATCGCGTGAAATTTACTCTTGAATTTTATTATATTTATACACGTTAAAACATGTAATATTCACGTTAATAATTTATTTTGATATTTTTTTTTTCTTACAGCGTTCAAACGTCATGAATGTCTACACCACCATTGCTTGCCAACGCCTAGTTACGGATTTTCTAAGGTAAGAACATTTACACAGTTATATTTAGTATAGTTGTTTCAATGCAGTGTCATTAAGAAGATCGCTGGAACAAATGTGATAAATGCATAATCAGATACTCAGCGTATACATTATATTTTTCAAAAGTAAAAAAATTAAAGCAATTATTGTTCTTTAAAATAAAATCGAATAATAATAAAAAAAAAAAAAATCATTATACAACGAATATGCTTCTTACAGTGGTACAGACACGATTTAAATAACATTTTCTGGTTCACCATTTCTACTTCTTGTATTGATCTCTGATGATTATTTATCTAATCCTAAGAGCCTTTTTTTATGTTTTTTTTTTACGTTAAGATTATGAGAAAAACCAATAATTAATCTACTCATTAATCATTAGACGTTATATAAGTACTCGGAAAACAATTATTTACAAAAATTGTATATTATGTTGTAGAGTTAATAACAGTGCTATATAAATCCAACGGTAATAGGTACTAATATAACAATAATAACTATATGTATACACACACACACACACACACATATATATGTACTGTTGGAATGTTTAAACTGAACTTTAACGGACGACGACGATAAACCGCATGTAATATATTATCTATACCGGAACGATATTTATACACCGGTGCACCGCATAGTGTGATGTACGCATAGCGATTATTATTTTTTTATATACTAATATTATTCGTATTTCGTGCACACGGCAATATTCGTTTTATTCGCGGAGACTTGCCGTGCGGCTTTTCAAATCACCATCGTATCTTGTACCGCGCGGGGTATTTAAATACCGGTAGTTCGGAGTGCCGGTGACATATCGGTAAATCGGATCGCTCTGCGGTGCGCGTACCCAACGCACAATAATAATGTATATATATATATATATATAACACATACCCATTTTGTTGTTGTATGCGTCCGCATCATGTCTCGGTAGTGGGTGTGTGTCCCACAAACACACTATACGGCGGCAGCGGTTGTCGGACACTTTCTCATGACCTCGCGCGCGCGTTTGCACGTTTATAATACACAGACCCGTGTTAGTGTGTGTGTGTGTGTGTGTGTGTGTGTGTGTGTGTGTGTGTGTGTGTGTGTGTGTGTGTGTGTGTGTGCGAGCGCGCGCGAGCGCCCACACGCGCCCCGATCGTGATCGAGTCCGAAAACGCGGGAGCCACCGCGAGGAGGATCGCGTGCTCCGGTCGTGAACGGGACCGGCCGCAGCCGTCATCTCCGTTATCGCGCGCGGAGGCATAACGCTGTAATAATAATAAAACATAAATAAACAAACGATATAATACAATTAGAACTGATACTACGATATCGTTATTATGTACCGTCGTCGTGCCCGACACCTTATTATTATCCATCGTTTTTTGGACGTATTCGTCGTCGTCGTCGTCGTCGTTCGTCTTCTTCGTGCGGTTTTATTTATATTTTTTTTCATTCCCACGATGATATTATATTATATGGGTACCTGTGTTATACGATAAACCCACGGTGCGTGTTTATATACGAGTGTGTACGATAATTATATATAAACATAATATTATATTATTCTTATTGCGATTGGTGGAAAAAAAAACGGATAGGAAAATAATACAAAAGTAGCTTTATTTAAATACCTTCACTGCACGAAAAAGCGTTTCCTACTGTCCTATGATAATGACTTGCAATTTTTCGAATTATTCAAAATATATTATCTATTTTATTCGGCAATGTGTTCACCCCTCCGAGTTAAGTGCAACCGCCAATTGATATTTTAACCTAGCATAATATAGAAATGATATGTCTTAGGGAATGGCGTAATTGTCATATTAATTATAATTGGAACGAGGAAAAACGATTTTTTAATATTCAATCTGTAGATATCGTGCCTTATTTAATAGGGAAACTTTTATTAAGGTGACATTACAATTGGTCGTATTATAAACCATAAAAGTATGATTGTACTGGTAACCGATCAGCTATGATTTAAACAACATTTTTTAATTAACAGTAATTTCAGCAACATCGTTTTGTAGATTTATGTTTATTATACCGATCACTATGGATACAACCTTATTTAAATCAATATTTTTCTGCCATCCATTTAATTTTAAAATCATTTAATACATAAAACTCAGTAATAGTAATCCAAATTTGTTTGATATCCGACACTATTTAAATTATAAATTATATAACGTTCATTGTTTTTATTATTCGCAACGATCGCAATAATTAAAAGTTATAAATTTGTCCGTAGATTATTAAAAATTAAATAAATATTATTATACGTTAGTATATGAACACAATTGAATTATTGTGTTAGTCATTTGATTATATTATGTTGTCTATGGGGTTTTTATTTTATGATTTAATTACATGGTATACAGTAAAATCAGTGTATGGAACAGATGATTTAAAAAAAAATTAATATAGACCAACTATAAAAATTATATTTCAATCGAAGGTCATTTGGCCAAAATATTTAGAGTCACAGTTAACTCACGACTTCAGTAAATAGTAATGTACATATACTCATAATTTCATTAATTATTTGGACGTCGACAGATTGTTTGTTCAACTGGTGGTGGTACCTACATAAAAAACGTACAGACCGCCTCGAGACTAATTGCTGCCGTCGTGTGTACATTTATTGTCTTATTGTTCGTATGAATTATTTTACTACATTAGTGGGTATTTTAGTCTGATTAAAAATACGCGATAACTTAGCTTATGGTTTTTAAAACCATGTTTGAGTTGTGTGGTTTTTTTAGCGGGCAAAATTGCTAACGCGTTTCGGTGAAAACAATAATTTTTGCGATTTCCATACCATATCATTACTATACAGTATACCTACACTAATATTATATTTTTAACTCTCCCCGTTGAAAATCATAACACAAATTTCCCAAACATATTTTAATCAATAAAACTGTTATTTATTGTAATTTTTAAGGACAAATCCTAATATCTTAAAATTGGAAATATTGGTAGATAGAATAATCACATTAGTTATAACTGTCAATTTTTTCATTTCTCAAATTGTTCATGTAAAATTTAATTAGGTAATTAATTATACCCATTTAATTACCTATTAAAATATACACATATTATACGTCGAAATATAACTTTTTAATATTTTTAAAATTGAATAGGTACATGCGATGTATATAGATTTTTTACTTACAATGTACAGTTATAATCTTGTAACTATACATAATATATTCATCGGTTATAAGTTATAACTGCCACTTACTATAATAATATATATGAGCATATTCCGAATGTACACAAAGTGAAACATGTATAGCATGATCGATTTTAAAAACAAGTAGCTAATTCTGTACAAAATAATAATTATATTATTATGAACAGTAGGCGTCTTACAATTAAAATTATATTCCCACGAGTTTTGAAATCGATACGATCACAAAAAAATTATTTAAAAATAATGAAAACGAACAAGGAACCCTTTAATTATTACTGTCAGATACATTTAAATGGTATTGATTATTTAAACTTGAAAATTTAAATAGCGCAAACGAACGTGTTGTCTAATAATATTTTTTTAAACTCATATTATTATTTTAATTCTGTACGAGTACAATGTATATACATATAGATCAACGTGTTAATGTCAAATCTGACCTAAATGCAGTCGTTTAAATAGACAAATATACATCGACAGATATTATTTTTCAATCATGCTAATGAACACATTTTAAAACACGAAACGATTACAAACTGTCTTATACAAAATAAACTCTCGATATTTATATAGGTACATGCATACGGCGGTTCTTTAAACGTCAATTATTATTGTATGCATTTTTGAAACAATGCAGTATTGGGTCGGGTATTATAATATGTATGTGAAATACGGTTCGCAGAGGTCACGAACGAAAAGGGCAGCTAATTAAAGTCATTACGACTTGACGTACATGGCCAAATGAATATAAACAATACGACATTTGTCTTTAACCAACTAAAACGTAGACCTATCATTGGTACTTGAAGCTATATTATTATCCGGGATCTTTAATCTGTTTGCATTTTTGTTTCACGGTGAATTTTTTTTCATTATTCACACACTTTGATTACAAATTTTTACTCTTTGCTGCACAATACTTATGCGTTATAAATAGCTCGTAAACGCTGTATAGGCCCATTCAACCTTTGTTTACGGTAACCTCTGTAGATACCTATTACAGTAATATATGTCATATGATATTATTATATATAAACGAATCGTAAATAAATAAATAATAATCGTCTCATTGTTATATGTGACTTACTTGAGATGTGTTGGTAAATTTTTATTTTCATATGTTAAAACACTTAAAACGATAAAATAATCGCAAAGTGTCTGATTTTGTTCGTGAGTTGCCGATGCAACACCATTGCAGTAAAAGTAAAAATTAAAAATAATACGATCGTCATAACTACTAACGAATAATATTACCATAATGCGCACGTTTGAATTATAATACTCGTATATTGTATATAACAGTTTCATCGAATAATCCGTCTTATAAAAACATTAATATTGTTATTATTGTAAGTTATAACTACTTTACATTGCACTGTGCCGCAATCGTTTTTTCAGAAAATATTTGAGCACATTATATTATTACACACATATTATTGGTATAGGATGATAATTTATTGTGATCAAATCTTGTTTTAGAAATTGAGAAATTTTATCTCATTCATTTTCAAATCAAAATGATAAATAATGATCATAAACAAATATAAAGCAGTAATAATTAGGTCTTTGATTTTAATGCATTGAAAAAAAAAAATGAAAATAAACTTACAACATTTATTAATTTAAAGTATAAAATACATTGTAAGTATATAATTATGAATCATAGTAATATAATATAAGAACCTATCGAGTGTAAATTATTTTCAATTAATAATACAATTATTAGGTACTTACGACGTGCTTTCAGAATGCGTATGAATTATATTTATAAGATAAAAATAAATAAATAAAAAAATGTTAAAACTATTAAAAATGTTTAACTAACGGAAACAATGAAAAATATAAAAAAAAAAAAAATAATACAAAATGAAAAAGGATATAACTATGTAAAAAACCTAGGTAATCATAAATTTAAAAAAAGGTGCAATGAAATTTTCGAAATCGAATTCATAAGTACGTAGTTCAATAGAAACTATTTTTTACAATCAGCTAACAATAATTAGTTTTCCTAAAAGTTCAAACTCGTGCAGTCGTCGTACATTACCATCGGTTGTAAAATAAACGTTGGAAAAAAATTTTAAATCCCCGTCATCCTCGATGTTCCCGTGCCTACTACAATACGTCTATGGTGTATATAAATATAGTTCTCCACGAAACAATCGCCCTGCACATCACGTGAACGGTACAACGCGCGTATAACCTAAGATCCAACTACTGCCAGACAAACGCGCATAAGATTATTTATTCGTTTATATTTGTTTTCCCCTTACCCCCGCATCTCACACGACTGCGTATTATCCGTCCGGGTAGAACCACTTTGCGCCACCGCCGACGTTTTTACATGCCGATATATCACGCGGCGGGTGACGAAGACAACGCGCCGGTTGTACTATAATACGATATTAGCTGGGTGCAATATTATTATTATTATTATTATTATATTATTATATTACGCAAAACGTTGCCGCGCGTGTCCCGACTACCTGCGGCACACCGAGCGCCGTCTCGCGTATTCCCGCGGACGGCCGGGACGGGACGTGTCGGCGCGATTTATCGTCTGCGCCGCCGCTCGAACTGGGCTACGTCCAACAAATGAAATGTGCGCTGCCGTTACCGATGTACACACGTAACATGCGGCTATCGCGCGGTGTGTTCATAATCGTAATGATGATAATGACCGGTGATACGTCGCGCGGGTCGCGAACGTGAAAAACGTCGGTCTACAAACGTCATGCATAAACGATGTATTTATTTCGTCTTTCCCCGTCGTCAAACACTCTGCAGAAGTGTATCTGCCGTGATGTTACACTCGATTCCGTACGCGCAAGGGTTTGCAATAAAACAATGTCGTGCGTTGTAATTTATTGCAAATGTCGATGTCGATAATATAATGGCGTCCTAATGATAGGAAACGATTCCCTATCGGCACTTTTGTCATTGCAACATAATGTTGTTTAAATCAATCGGTTCGATTCGAAACCGCTAAACAACTTCCTTCTTTTAATCGCTCGTTTTTCTCTATTATTATATAATCGCATTTTATCGCACCTATTAAGTTCCTAATAATCAAAAACAAATTATCGCACATTTGTGCGTTTGTGTCGGTGCGCACGTTGATTTTTCGTTTGGTCATAGACACCACTAACGAAAAAAATTCCTTATGGGCAAATACGGTTTTTCGGGTCAGCTAAAATCACACAATCTCGCCTTACAACTGATACTTGCGGTTATCTCTTTCCAGATGTCCAGACTCTACACATAAAACTTCTTCTGTTTGGTCTGCCAGTCTCTCGATAGTCTGGTCTTAAAAATTGATCGAACAAATAATATTTAAATACATTCACCGTTGCGTTTTACACTTGTCGATGATTTAAATTATTAACTCGGTGAATGGTTTAATGGATTTTTTTTCACCATGTTCATTACTGTTTCATCGATGTTCGTATATAAATGTATATATATATATTAGAAATAAGCACGATAAACGAAGAGCGCACCAAAATTAGTCCGAACACTCAGTGAGTACCGAAAACTTATATGACTGGCATATCTATACATTTGTATCTATTATACGTCTTACTAATGGCGTGATGCGCATTACGATTTTCGTCGCGTAAAAATGTTGTTTTTGTTTTTATCGAATTTGTTCACGATTTAAAACGAAACCATTAGGCGACTCGGACGTATAATATAATAATATAAATCGGGTCTATAACGATCATCGCGTGTGCAGCGTATATTATTATTATTATTATTATTATGTCGCTGTTATAATAATAATAACGTTTATTATAAGCGAGTCTCGACGTGAAAACTGGATATCGTTTTGTCTGGTCGCGTACGCGCGCGAAATATATCGCGGTCGTCGTCAAGTGGTTGCTGCATTAATCCGTTTGTTTACGCAAATTACTGCGGACGCGAAAATATAATATAGATACACCAGTACACACGCTCGGGTACTTTGACCCCTGATCGCGCATCACAACGCGGCGCGCGCTCGCGGACATCGTTTCGGAAACCGACGACGACCCCGACGACGACGACGACGACGACGACGACGATGACGATGACCACTTTACCACCGCCGCCGCCGCCGCCGTTTCATCGGCCATTATTTAAGGCGCGTTTGCTCAGCCGGCATGAGGCCTATATTATCTGATTTCTCGCCCGAGCGAATTCTTAGCGCTAAAAATAAATGCTGCGGATTAAAAATCGCGATCGCAGAGCGGCACTCGTATATACCACCTAACTATTATATACCTATACGTTAACGTGCAATAATAAACATTATTTTACTGCGTTCGACCGACGACGACGACGGTGCGCTTCTTCTCTTGACGCGCTCGGCATCGATTACACAGACGACGGCGGTGCGTTGACGGGTGAATGGACAACGACGACGACGACGAGCAGTCCGGCGGCGGCCCGCGGAATACCTGTACCTATATATACCTTGTATATTATAATAGTGCGTGCGAGCCCGGGGATTGTGTAGGCAGGAACTCTCGGTTTGGCACTCGTACGCATTTTACGATTGTAAAATTCAATCAGTTCTCTCGTCCGGCGCGGTACACGATATTATATATAGGTATCGGTGGTAGCGGGTAACGGATTCTCTCTCGACGCGAGACGACCGGCCGCCATAAATCGGCAACAAAAACGACGACGACGACGGCGCGACGCGTTTAATGTGTATAATATACATTTTATATTATAATGCGTGCGATCCATTTATATACTTCGCTTAAATTGCCGACCGCCGATCTATGGCATTCGTCTCAGGGCGTGACATTACTTATATATATATATATTACGTACCACTAGTATAATAACTTATTATTATTTTTCAAATTACAGAGAGTCTCTGTAATCGACCTTTGGGTTTCTTTTTATAATTATTATTTTTTTTTTTTATCTTCTTTTTTAATTTTGCCTTTTCCAAAGAAAGAATGAAAACGATATTTAAGTCACTCCGAATAATACAATAAGTCTTTAATATCGTTTTTATAAAATGTAATGAAACGTCATAGTATGATGAATATTTTGATGGACAAGCAATATCGCAAATTTTTGATTAATCTAATATTGTTATTAATAATATGATTAATCAGGGTTCTCCTTAACGTACATAGGTATTAGATACTATATACAGTTATAAATTATGTTTGAGTTTCTGATGTCACCAACTCGCAACCACCTGTATGCGTATACGCACGATGGAAGAACCTAACTGCGGTGATGACGCGACATAACAACAATGAACCGCTGGATAATTACAGGTCGGACGACTGTTTAACGAAATAACATAACGTAATGTATTATTATAATGTATTGACGCGAGTTTGCGTGGTGGTCTTTCGAAACTGATTTCCAACCGTAACAACGCATCGTGTCATCATATTTTAACAAACGTTTCGGCGCGTAGGTAAGACGAATATTGTTATTGGAAACGATAATTGTCGGTTCCGAAAATATCGGAGAGGCGCGTCGTATTTCCTCGACATTACAATATATTATGTGCGCATGTTCGATATCCTCTGGGCTCGTGGATTGAACGTGGGACTCGACCGATCGTTGCATCGTAACTAAACTTATATATTTTCAGTATTGGTTGGAGGATACAATACCCCCCTCCCCCATCATTGACTAGAAGCTTAAGTCATGTTAACGCTAATTATTATTAGATTATAATATGTACCTTATATAATAAAACATGTTTCAGTAATTTAAATTTGTTTAGCGGTAGTTTAAAACGGAATGTGTTATTTATTATGCTACTGAACATGAATGGCTTTTTTCCGAATCGATAATAAATTATTACCACAACATGCATGCAGTAATATCTTTCCGTAATCCAGTCGATAGATACGACTATTGAAAAATTGACACATTTTATAAGGATTTCGTAATTTTTTAGTTTATTATTTGATTTTGTCTGTTTTTAATATCGGATGGTCTGTGACGCATCTAATATCTAATATCTACCGTACCAAGCGTCGACGACGAGGTATCATCATCGTACTCGTATACAATATTATAATATACACTGCCGCAGCAACTATAATAATATTATATAGGTACATTACTATATCTCAAGGTTATTTTCAAAATTAATATTGTTCTTCGACTGAACAGAAATTATATATATATACATACATATGTATTTATGTGTGTGTGTGTGTGTGTGTGTACTCGTGATGATACGTGTATATAATCATTATTAGCGAAATCTATCAAGACGTCCGGCTGTTTATAACATAATTATTATTATTATTGGGTATTCCGAGTAGGTTTTTTTTCATTTATTACAACTTCCCATTAAAATATGGATATAGTAATTATGCCATGTACATAGGACGACCAAACGACATAACTATAGTATTTAAAGGTTTATTTCTCCTACTCATCTCGGTGTTGAAATGTTGAAAAAAAGATCTGTTAAAACCTAGTTATGCCACCACCTCCGTCGAATTTTGAATTAATATCAATAAAAGTGTATACTATAAATTTTCTTTCAAGTGGTACGTGAAAACTTTCAATACCTTCAAAAAGGTTAATGGTCACTGAACTAGGGCACCAATAATATTTCTTATGGCACTGTGTAAATGAAAAATTACTGCGTAAGTTTAATATAAAAATGTATATTTACAGCATGTACACAATATATAATAACATCATATTTATCTATTCATTTTAAAATATTTTTTAATAATAAGTTTTTACATAGGTACATTAAAGCTGTATAAAAAATGTGTCTTCAATAATTGACGAATTGACTTTAAAAATTAAATCTTGCAGTCCCTAAAATTGTTGAGTAAACACATATGAATGTAGCTGTAACACGTATTATTAAAATCGCATAATCTTAAAATATATTATATGTAAAATTAGTATTTACAAACGGCTAATCTCAGAAAATAATGAACCGATTCCAATATATGTTATTGTATCAATAGATTACCTGACATTCGGTGGATGTTCTTATTTAACTAGTATAAGAACACGTCAGACGTGAATTACGTTCTAAAAGTTTTGCTTAGCCACTTTTGCTTTTACACTAGCCGATTAGCCATACGTTTCTATATGATATATTTTTCTTGTGTTTATTCGTTACGATAATCCGGTCGAAGTCGGCAGGTTATGCGGCTAGTGTAATTACACATAAACGGGAGGCCGTTTGTTTGATTTTTTACTTATAAACTTTAATCACACACATTCGCCCATCACCCACCACCCGTTTATCGTCAGACGAAAAACCGGCGTGTACGCGTACCCATTGCCCACGCCATGGCGGGTCCCCGGGACGTCCGCAGCCGTGGCTGTGCCATATATAATATAGTGATTGAATGCGCGCGCGCGCGCTCATTTCTCGTCCACGATCGATGGCCACTCGCCGATCCGAGCGGCGGCCGGTCGTTAAACGCGCTCGTCCGCGTCTTATCTACCCGGCTCATCGGTTCGCGCGCGTTATTGTCCGGCGGCGGCGAATAAAATGTGGTGGTAAATAGTAACGGGGCCGCCGCTGCCGCGAAGAGGACAGTACAATTACAATCGGCCGCTGTGTCCGTCAACATCCGTCGATGGTGAGAGGAGAAGAGTGGAAATAAAAAACACGCGCGCCGCCGCCGCCGCCGCCGCCGCATTCGTCGTCGTCGGGTTGTCCGTCAAACGGTCGACGACGTGGTGTGGCCCGCGGCCATCTGTATAGAAGTTTTCGCGCGCAAATTAGCGTAGGTATATATTATACTTGCACAGGGTGTGTATAAAATATCAACACAAACACCTGACGTGTATTGTAATTCCTATTTAATATTATGTAAAATCGTCAGATCTCCGTGCAGATACGCCCTCCAGTCATATAATATATACAGGGTGATTCACTAAGTATATTATGCACATACATAATATTTCTATTTAAAAAGGTAACGTATTCAAATTGTGATTTTTGGAATTGTTCTGCTATTCAAGGAGAATTTCAAATGACAACCCGTGTTTAATGCACAAAGTCAATATCTCAAAAATTTGTCCTTCGATATTTTTTGATTTTGATACGTCAACATTTTCAGAAACATTACCCGCCAAATAATTAACAGTAGTAAAGGGGCATTCTTGTTTGAAAACTAGACATTTTTATCTTCGCGAAACACTCCTTAGGTTGTAAAAATGCACAAGAGTTTGAGGAAAAGCGCTAAAAGTGAGTTTAAAAATTCCAAAGATCAGATTTTGAATTCCTAAGCTCTTTATTAAAGAATAAAAAAGGGCGAGCATATTATATTCATTGAATTATCCTGTTTATATAAATACTCAGCTATAATATGCGTATATAATAATACGCGAGTGCGCTTAAAAATCGCTAATATACGAACGTATCTACACTCTACAACCATATACGTGCAAAAAAAAAAAAAAAACGGAATACCGTTCGGTATAAACGCGTGAAGTCTTTTTATCTTATACAACATAGGTACTCTGCGTGTGTATTGTTGTTGTTGTTGTCGTCGTATACAGGTATATATTATAGTCAAAATAATAAACGGCCACCGATAAATCTAAACGAAATCGGATCGTATATGTGTGCGCGCGAGTGTGCGAGTGAGAGGTATACTCTATAGATATATAACACATACTACGCCGCAGATGTTTTTCCGGATCGATAGGTATCGTCGTCGTTGTCTTCGGCGCGTTTTTTTTTTTTTTGCGGTCCTCGACAAGCGGGCGCGCGCGCCACCGATATATAGACGTTTCATACATTATATTATATACCTATATATATATTCAAATGTATAAGACGTACGCGGGGAAGTAGTATATATTATATTGTTTCACCCACAATAACAATTTATGGATCGATCTGGTTTACGAGCGCCTCAGGCTGGTACGTACACGTACATATGGGTTTGGGTATGCACCGAGTTATATGTATATATACATATTATATATATTATATACGTGAAGGCAGATCCGCATATCTTTATAGCGGTTCGCGTCGGATTCTTCTTCGGCCCGAGGTGTACGCGCACATAAAATATATACAATCCTATATATAATACGATGTTATTATTGTTTTTGTTGTTGTTTGTATATTATCCGGAGAAGTGTACAGCAGTGCAATTATGGCACAGATAACTTCCGTAAAATCTATAGCGTATTGGTTAGTATACTTAGTACACTGTATGGAGGTGATTATTTTACCAGGCTTGAAAAGTAAATCGAACGAAAAAAAAACATAAGTCACTTGACAACGATTTAATAATATTATTGAAAGAGAAAAAAAATCATACCTTTCAAAATATACTTCTTGTTGTTCACTTACTATATATACATAATGTTATATTTACATATATGCACAATGAACATATTTTCATATTGGTTATATATATTGTAGATACTTATTATCTTCTTATTGGCTGGTACCGTAGAGTAGGTACAGACTGTATAGTAGGTATTATGACCGCCGCATAGTGCTATGCAGTAATTGCTTACATTATGTTATAATAATAAATGTTTGAATTCCATATTAGTTTATATTTTATTTTCGATTTTTTTTTTTTTATTATTATTTTACCACGGGAAAAACATTTTTTTGTTCAATTACTTTCCGATATAAAACAACAGTATTGATTATAATGCAATAATATTCCGTTTAATATAATCCGTTAGGTATGTTGACATAGGTAACTTGTTTTTTTTTTTAACAACTGCAGTCATATATACTTATAATAAGGTTCGTTTTTTAATTCATGTTTATATACTTTTGCCCCTTTGAAAAGTACATGTATACGACGTACGTACATATAATAGTTAGGTATATACACATATTATACTTGGCAAACACGATTTTCAAGCGCAGACGATTAGGTATATACGTCAATAACGGTCGACCGTTAACCATGTCGCAGTCGTTAAAAAATACAATTTACGATGTGCACACGGATAAAACACAAGGTTCTTGTATACGCGCGTAAGTATTTGCTAAGAGAAATGGCGAAAAATAAATACTTTATTCTTGTTATGTTATGGAATAAAAAGAAGAGATAACGTTTCGTATAATGCAATATAAACGCGAACGGACGATGTTCGTAAAATATAATATAAATATCGAGATTACGCAAGCCGATTATTATGGTTTCTGTGTACTACTGAAATCAACGGCAGTACGTTTACGGAAGTCGTCTAGCAAACGACTAATGGTAATAATATATTATGTTCCCAATGTAACCATAAACATTATTTTACCTGATTAAATGCGAAGATGGACTGCATAAGATGATGAGTGGGTTTTTATTTATATTATTATCTAATATGTACATAATAATATACATTTTTATATTATTATTGTTAATTATAATGTACATGTTGGTACAATACGTTATTTACGGTACATGAAAATCGTACTAATACGATATTTGGTTTTCACAATGAGAGCTTGAAAATTAAAATCATTCGTTTAAAATACATTTCTCACTATAATCGCGTGTTCGACTTACGGATACAAAACACAGAAAGAGGACACGCGTGAACCTCCCTGTCTGCAATGCACAGCTAGTGCAGTGCATTATATGTGTGCATATTATATAGAGTGCATCGCGATTGCAGCAGCAGCGCCACCGCCGCCACCGGTGGGTGGATACAGTTCTCACGGTTCTGGATTTATGTACCGGGCAGAAGAACACGACACACAACCGACGACGACGACGACGACGAAGACGACGACGCTGCGGGTCGTTATTCATTTTTTTTCCCGCACCGCCCCCAATGACCGGCTTGCAGCCGTAGGTTAGATACATGTAATATTATTATATACCAGCGTATACGTCTTGTATACATACATATTATTATAATACTAGGTGAGGTGATTTTTTTTTTTTAAATGAGACACTCGTATTCACAGACAATCTTAATGTATATACCTACATTTTTTAATTTTAAGTAATAATAAAATATAAATTGTGACATTGCCGCTGTATGTTTTTCCAAAAATCATAATGTTTTTACGTTAAAAAAATGTTTTTGCGGAAAATACCCAAACTGCTTATAGCTACTGTGAATTTATAATTGACAGTTTCATTATTTTAAACATTATTATGTTTTTACGTTTGATACTAGCTGAAAAATAATAATAATAATTTGACATTTACATACATTTAACGCTATATAGATTTAAAATAGTATGCAAGACATGATAACTATAAGTAATTAAATGTAATAAGATGCAAGAAAAATCAATACTCTATGTTTTTTAGTACTTCATCAGTTCGCCATGATTTTATAAAAAATATATTTAAACCCACTGTCGTTTATATATTAGATTATTCTACTTCGCCATCTAACACGACTCTCATCCTTGAAACTCTGTCAAAATAGTGTAATACCAAATGCGCTTTAAAAAATAATACATTATAACGTGTGGAATGATTTCTTACTATAATGCAGTTATGTATAGTATAGATAACTATGGGATTAGTACTATGCACACATATTTAGCCGACTGCGATAATATATATGTGTAATATTGGTGGTGTAATTTAAGTGTTGCTAGTGTAGCATTAGCAACACCAAAAATATTCAAGTTTATAAATTTTAAAATGTAAGATATATTATTTATTAATCTATAAATGTATTATTTTTTCTATGATAGTTACACCTACTTAATATTATCTATACTTAGTTCAGAATTATAGCTTTCGGCAATATTTTGTTAATAATTTTTTTCTTAATATAAAGATTATTTTACACTTGTGTTATACACGAGAAGATTGAGAAAAATTAATGACAAAAGCAAAGGATTGGATAGCTATTAAAACAAATTACGCTATTAGGTTTAGGTAATATATTATATTATAAGCATATGTATATGTATCGTGACGGCATTCTATAAAATATAATTCAATGTGTACAGATTTGTCGTCTACAATAATAATATGGACAGGCAGCCTTTTTTAAAAAAAAAAAAAAACTTCTAACGGAGACGACCCGTGAACGTGTGTTTATTGGAAAACCTTGTATTGAGCTGGCGCACGCCTCGCGACACCTTGTACGGCGCGTATACCGAAACCGAGCAGCCGCCGATGATAAACCGCGTAGGTACGCAGATTCGTTATCGCTGCCGCGACAGAATGAGCGAGGAGGACACTATACCGCCTGCACTGGTGCAACGTTGATGTAAGCGAAGCGGTAACGATCTTCACAAACATTTATTATTATTATAAGAACCATCCATATAAACATTGCCGTGTCGCGAAACTTAACGAATATTCCCCGAGGCAACTATACTAGTCCATGAGACCGCGGTACATGGCAAATTGCAGGCATTGAGTTCCACGTGTTTACCTTAAAACTCGTTATAACTCGCGTTTCACTGTTTATACTTTATATTTTGTACTATGTAGCTACAATTTTGCTAATATTTTACCCAAATTCACCCGGGTTAAAATGAATCTACCTTTCTATCGTTTATATTACTCTTCTATTGAAATTCTATGAGTATTGAGTATAATACAAACACAATTGGTCAATTAAAATGATTAATTTCATCATCACATTTGTTAATTCTTAAATTTAGACATATTTTTATTAATATAAATCCAATGACAATATTGTTTGATTTGTCTTTATGGTGTGTTTACATCAAAATATTTCCAAACTTGATATAGCCAACCATGATTGCAAAATCATAAAAGTAATCGTTGTATCTAATTGTGTTCATAAGTATTTGATTTTAAAATGACATTTCCCGTTTAAAACCATATTTGAAGAATATGTTTTTGAACAATGAAGGCGAGTACTATGATATTATGATTAAATAATGGTGATATATTATTTTTTTTAATATTTAGAAAACATTTTAAAATTATTATCATTAATGCTACAGTATTTTTAATGATTACTCAATTTATTATGCAATTATGCAATAAAATAGATTTTAAATTTTATTAAACTGAAACAATTTAATTTACGTAATCCCTCCCTCAAAAACACCACTGCAATTACCTCAGAAGTATCTTCACATGCGCGAGTCACGATAATTATTCGTTTAAAAAACCGCTTATAGTATAATATGTGCATGCGCAAGTACCTATAATATACATACATAGGTAGGTACGACGCGTCTCAAGAAAAATATTGAATACAAAAAATAATAATAACAATAATCTCAATATGAAATTATAACACTATCGACCGGTCATCATAGTACCAATATAATATTATAATATACTTGGTATATGGTATAATATTATTGTGCTTACCGCTATAGCTGTAGATAATATTTTATACAGGTATAGGTATAGGTACGTTCGCGCGCGCAGCTTGGTGTACTTATACCGTGTACATTGATCGCGCAAGTACCTTCGTACGTTCATTATTATTATGATTATTACGCTAATTATATATATAACTCTTTGACACTGGCACCGCTAACCGGTTCGTAGAGAAAATTCTTTTTTTCTCACTAATAGTTTTTATTTTAATTTCAATTTTATTACTTTTACTGGTTTATATCTAACAAACCTCTTACATAGGTTATTACTTAGCCCGTGATCCACACCGTATGTTTTCTTTCATTTTGAAAAATATTATTATATATCTACCTACGACAATATTGTCATTACGTCGTTGTATACTGCCGTACACATGTATTGTTTAGGAGTAGTGCACGGTTAATATTGTTACAGCATTACAGTTTAACGCTCTATAGTCTATAGGTTATAATATATGTGTTGTAAGTTATTCTAGTGCGACATAATTATATGATTGTATGTCGAGAAAATATTATATTCGATGAATTTATAAAAATAATTATTCATTTTAAGTGTATATAATAGGTAAAAGACCAACAATACAGATAAGACTATTGGAAATCAGGAAAATATTTGGATTTAACATAACAATACAAACAAATGTGTAAAAATACTATAATATAAAATGTTTTTGTATATTATTCAGTATTCCATATCACCATTTAGGTATGAATTTAAAAATGACGCGTAAGGGTGAAAATAAAACAGAAATTTATTGCCAAAAGTTTATTACCCAATAAAGATTCTTAGAGTTGGACAGTTTTCTTAGAAATAATTTGTTCTGTGTTGGTATTTAAAATGTGGAAGTATAGAGCGGTTATTGTAAGTATAGGGGTGTTAAAAGATATGCATGTATCATGCTGTTAATAAAATATATTAACTATATAATATATGTAAATAAAAATTGTATAGTCAGTGATCGCGTACGAGTATTATATACATTTACACATAAAATGCATTATCATATAATAGGTTTTTTTACTTAATATGAATTTAATATACCTACCGATTGGGTGTGCGTGACAAGTGTTCTTTTACGCAATATGTCATGTCTGTAATCGGTTCGTGTTCAACAATTATTATACCGATATCGGTTAAAACTAAATACCCAATTATCCTCGTTATAAAATTATTTTATAATGTCGTCTGCGGCCATAGTTAAGCTGTAGTGGCGCTAGGACAGCAATGTATACATATAATAATACCTATATAATATATATAGTCTTAAAGAAGCCTCGTGGTCATTTGTTTTTGTTATGTTTAAGTATATATATATATATATATATCAAAGTCTATACATATGCGGTGGCGGTGGTTGTTAAAATGTTTTCCCCCGATCTTTCGCTCGGGTCATAAATCGTTCGACCACGAGCTAAACTCATCATCGCGCACGCTCATTAAAAAAAAAAAAATAAATAAATAAAACAAAAAACAAAGACGAATAACGAGCAGTGGATAAGATAAAACAAACAGAGACGGTCATGCCGTATATATATATAGGCGTATTTACACCAAGAGACAGAGAGAAAGACTCAAAGAGTATACCTATAAGATCTGTTCGCAATAAACTACACGTTAATGGGTTGGCAATTAAACGGACCTTTTTCTAAAAGGGGTCACCTGCGATACGACCCCGGAGGTGTTTTCCTCCGCAACACGCGCGCGCTCGGTGTGATTTACGGGTATTGTCCGGGGCCGAGTCCCGCTGCGGGGCGCAAACCAACTATTATTGGCCGATTTATATGTTAGCTCAGCACTGCAATATAATAATAACAATAATAATGTATAATATATAATATGTATATTGTATATATATATATATAGTTCAAAGTTCGCAGGCACGCGACTATTACATACATATTGTCAGTCGCGACGGCACATATTACAATATATATATATATATATATATATATATATATATATGTATAATATATAAATTACGTGTGCGAGTATATTATAATAATAATAATGGTAATGTGTATGAGAGGCGCTCTGCTTATTATTATTATTATTATTATTATCGTCGTCGTCGTTGTTACAAGACACGCGGCCGCCCCGAGTGACGCGCAGGCGACCATCAATCATACGTCATGTGCGCGGCCGCGATGTCAAAACGTCGTCATCGTCACCGCCGAGACCGCGGAGCGCGCGTGCTCGCTATAATACACCGTGTAGTATAATAGTAATGATAACAGTGGATAATACTTTTGGCCGGTTAATTCGGAAAAGATTATTATCCGTCCGGTCGTATATATAAGAGAAAACAATCCGGCCCCACGTCCAATTCGACATTCGGTCCGCGGTGTGTAACATATATCTGTACCCGATACTGCGACCGATCGCCAATGTCAGACGCGGCGCGGTATCATATTAATAATGATTTTTATTTTTATTTTCTGCTAGTTATTCCTATTATATCTCGGGCAATAAATTATGCATTGATATGTCGATACCTAAGTAACTAATATGAAAAATTATTAATGAAAGTTATAGGATAGAGAATCATTTAGAACGGACAAATAAAGGGAAATTAGTAGGCTGATAAGCTAGTGAATTTTTGTTTGACACATGATTTTTTATGGTATGGGATGGAATATGGAATCATGGTTGATGAAACCATAGGAAACGTTTATTTTTAAGGTTTAACTGTGAGAAAAAAATAATGTTGCTTGTCGGGGATTAATTGAAACTTTTACAAACATGGGTAGTCTGTATAATTGGCGGGATACCCGTAAGGACATAATATTAGAGCACAGTTGGACGGTAATTTATGCGATTTAGAATGATGTAAAAACGTAAATATACCTACGCCATAACTTTATCACCGCTAATGAACACTAATTCATATTATTTTCAGTTTTTCAGTTTACAAATCGTTTTTATTAATAATTATTTATTAAATAATGCATAAAAACGTTGCAGTTGCAAGCTGATGGTCATCATCGCTTGCAATGATAGTGCCACATATAATAATACTATAACCATCGTACAAAATTTACACTTTTTTTTCAATTTGCCGCAACGAACAGAGTAGATTGTAGGAGCATTTAATACGAAATTAGTACGAGCGTGTGATATAACGTTTTTCTCCGCGTGTATCATGCCGGCATTCGTCGTTGCGTAGGTATATATATATATATATATCGTATAGATACGGTAACGTAAAGAAACGGAGGAGTTAAATAAAAACCGGCAAATATATATTATTATAAAAATACAAAAACACGGGTCCGGCTGGCGCAATTCCAACGATAAGATATATTGTAGGAATATTGCGCGCGCGCGATCGTCAATAAGGTGTCCACCGCCGCAAGTATGTACTTTTATACATATGTATAATTGTATTATAGGTACTGTACATATTATTTCGATCTGGTTTGAATTTTTTTTCGTTTTCTGTCGTCGTAAAAATTCTAACTCAATAATGCGATGTATTATATTTAGTGTTTGAAAATGTCATGATAAATAATGTATGAAATAAATAATTCAGTATTTTAATAAAATTTGTTTTATTTTTTAAAAAAGTTTTATTTCTACGAACATTTGTCATTTTGTTTTTAAATATATGATTTACCAAAGCCTATACAGAATTAAATAGTTAATTATATATTTTAATATTTATATAGTTAGAATGATTTATAAAACAATAAATAAATAAATTATAATATAATATCGTTTTATAAATTTATCAAAGTCATAAGTTTATCTATTTCAATGTCTGAATTCTGTTATTTTTCGTTTTCCAAGTTAACACTACGACTAAACACTCTAATGAGTATTGATTTCATATTCAATTTCTGGTAGAAGTTACGTAGTTCATTATCACTATCTAGTTCATCAATTTCTTTTATTAGTTTTTTTAAAATAATCTTACTGGGCATGTGGTGGATTCTCATAATTATTAAATATTAATATCAATGATTAATACTACAATTTATGGAATACATTTTTATTGAATAATAAATAATTATCATCAATATTTGTATTAAAAAAATGCAATGTTTCACGTTTTTGTCAAATATTTTAGACTTCAAACATTAATCATATTATCTATAGTTCTTTATGATATTGGTATGTAGTACAACAGCATAGGGTAACAGTCACCGAATAAAAAGGAATACAAAAACCGTTTACGGCGTGAATCTACTTGACTCAATTGATGTATCGGATTTGTTCCATTGATTTATCGCGCTTGCCGATGTCGGAAAGCAACGTAAACGTAATATAATCTCATTACGTAGGCGGGGGACTCCTCGCGCGGGGGTCGACGATTAAAAATGGGATAGATCCGTGTGCGCGATACCGTTCCTCGGTCGTATAATATTATTTCTCTTCATATATTTTCTCGCTTTGTATAAGTATAGCCCCCCCTCAGTGGGTCAGAAGGACACAAGTTCGTTTTATCACCGCGCCGTTTGCATATTATTAAATATATGATTTAAAATATTTTATAATATCATCATAATAATTATTATTTCTATACAAATTATTATTATATAGGTAGGATATTATTGTAATTATTTTTACGGCGACATGCAGAAAATTCCCCGAGAGGTTCTTGCGGCGCGCGCATCATACATAATATACACACATATTATTATCACAATATTATTAACTAAACCTACCAACTAGGTATATAGTATACGGGTAGTGTACTATATTATATACAAACCTACACCATGTATACGACGAAAGTGGTCTGACCGCTTCAATTCACCTTCGCCGTCGGACCTGTCAAGTCTATATCCTAACCGTACTTATATATATATATTTAATATTTATATACATATACCATATATCATTACGTATTATCTTACTTGTGTATACATATATTATATTATGTATGAAGATGATCCGAAAATGAGACGTCTCCACAACGAGACTATACGATTCTTAAGGACCATGTAGACCGTTCAACGCTATTATATTAAATATATATATATATAAATAGTTAGGTGCACGGTCGTTGGTCTTCAAATTATTTCAGTGCACACATATATACATATTTACGCATATATAATATATATGTACACGATTCTGAAGTCCTTTTAGTATGATGCTATATAAACGCTATAAAAAAATTAACGGGTTTTTTTTTCCTTATCTTACGTGTGATCTTCAAGTTTTAAAAACAGATTTGCGTAAAACGGTTAACACTTTTTTACATAAATGTACCGTACGCGAGTGGATAAACTATTATATAATTAAATAACTCACGGACATTTTCATCAATATTTAATAGCAGTCGAAATATATTAATAGATACATCCTACGCACTGTTAGTTGAGGCTCGTTTGCTGCAGTTTAGTCCAATGTGTATTACATTAAAAAAAATTATAAAAACGTTTTTTTATACAACGCACGTTTTGATTTGTAGTATTTTAGCTCCTTTAAAATCATCTGCCAAATTTAAAGAAATTATACAAGAAGTATACCTGCAGATACGTATTATTAATTAACTATATTTAATAAATATATAAGAATATCATCAGGTACCAACCGGTATCGATAATTTTTTATTTTTATTATAATACTAACAATATTACTAATACATAATCCTATAAATAAATCAAATAATAATGAATATCTATACTTTTTATTCATTTATTACAATAAGATACCCATGGTCTAATTTATCTACATCTGCAAATATATTAATATTCTACAGATTTTATAATTTTAATTTTTTACTATACATATTTTAAAAAGATATGAATTGATACTAAAAGACTACAGCTTATGATAAAATAATAGTATTTATATGGTTGAATAGTTGGTTATTGTTAATTAAATAATAATAAAATAATGTAGTGATAATATAAGAACTGAAGAAAAATATTAGAATAACAAAGTTTATATAAATAATATTCGAGTAATATTATATATTATAAATAATAATAATAACATTTTATCTGAGATAGCGATATGCTAACTAAAAATGTCATGAGGATGAACTGTTTAATGAAGTTTTGGTGAATGTGTATGTATATACCTAATGATAAATAGAACCTAAAATAATTAACTATGGATATCTTAGGCATAGACTATAGAGTTTAGTGACAAAGAAATAAAATAGGTATATCAAGCTAAATAAATATTTTTATTTCATATTTTATGTTTAGAAAAATCTAAGAATTAAATTCAACCATATTAATATATTATTTTCAGATTTTTAATCTTAATGGTCAATAATCATTATTATTATAATTATTCATGTGATTTTTAATTAATTTAAGTCGTTAGAATCAAATATAAGCTAATTCTGGTTAAAGTTAGTTTGTGTTTTTTTTTTATAGAACCAAATATATCATGAATGTATTTGCAGGCTATTTATAATAAATTAACTTATTTCCAAAGAATAATACTAAAATAATAACTTTTGAAAGTTCTTTGAATAAAAAATCAGCTAGTAAAAAATCAACAAGAAAATGTTAAGTCAAAGTGCAAAGTCTTGAGTTAATATAATAAAATTATAAGACTGTCATCTGTAATAGTAGATTATTATTTTTTATATTTGCATAAATAAATTGTCATGTTTACACTAAAAGTCACAGAAAACGAGATCAAAACAGGAACCTTTTGATATGTATTTACTGTTTTTGAGTGAACCCGATGATTTCTCTGAAAATAAAATAAATTTTTTGATAATATGTTGTAGAATTGAATCCATTACTTATGTCTTTTATTTATCACGATCATGAAGTAAAAAAAAAAAAAGTTTATCCCAGTCATTCTAGTAAAGTAATAAACATTTTCGATTCCTAAACACAAAAATATTGTCCTTGACCGGGAAATTCGACGACCGTGGATAGGTGCAAATGTCTGGGTGACCCCTTGTAATTACTGCTCATGCACCTACCGTATATGGTAAGATTGTGAATAATAAAAAAAAAATAACACGAAAATATACATTACATGACCCGCAGACAATTATAGTGTGCTTACGCACACGTAAATAAATGGTAATTTACATAAAAATGTATACTTTTGATATTTTTTATTATTATTATTATTATTATTTCGTATTTAACGTAGAAAATTACTTTTTTCAGTCGCTCAGCGGGTTCTTGATGATGATGACCCAAAACGGCAAACTCCTATACATATCGGATAACGCCGCCGAATATTTGGGACACTCGATGGTAAGTACCTACCGGTCTATATGCCTAAGCTACGCGTATTATAATATTATCTATATGCAAGTCACATTTCTGTGGTGTATATAGGTTCATATTTCATTATTATATTATTGTTACACGTATAAGCTCTATATTTAATACTTTACAACTTTCTCCCTTAGTCAACCAAACTAGAAACTCTAGATTTTGCAAATGGGTACCAATCATATCTATATCTGTTATATATGCATATTATAGTACGTGTGTCTTTCACAACTATTGACCTTTTGGGTTCAAACCGATATTATAATATACCTATACGCATATATGCATAACACATATATAGTATAAACACTTTAAACGAAAAGGAAAAAAAAATCAATTACCTAATTTCTAGACCGGTCCGATTTCCATGTCCGTACGCATTTAAAAAAATATTAAGAACGAGAACTATACAATAATTATGATTTGAAACAGAAAAAAAATATTGGAAAACGGGTTTTGTGGTCACTGCGAGCCCGTAGGCTCTGCCCGGACGCCCACGCCTTTCACCCGGGCGTACGTACGCGTATTATACGTACATGTGTCGCTAGTTTCGAGATACCAAAACTGCACCAACTTTCCGGAGTAATAATAATATATATTAATGTGCTTTTTTTTCTGTCTGTCTCTGTCTCCGTTGATTCCGTTCTCTGTGCTTCTCGCTCGCTCGCCTCTATTACGACTGTTAATGGAAAAACGGGTATCGATAATTTATTACTGGTAATTTACCAACGGTATTTTTTTATGTATATTATATTTTATCTTTTTGTTTTCACACTGGAAGTTATCTTGTTCGCAATGGCAGCACAGCGACGCGTTCACGCACAAAGTGCGAACGATGACGAAGTAATATTTATAATTTATTTTGACCAACAAGACAAACACATACCCAAGTATTTCTATATTTATATTATATATAATGTGTTTCAATTTTGGCAGTTACACTGTATTATACATGATAAACGTAAATAACAAAATGGGAACTCTAATGATTATTAGAAGTATTTGTATGATTATAAATATTTATAATTTTCGATTAGAAAATCGTAGTGTAAAGCATATAGGGTATGTAAATACGTAATAATAATAAATTAATGTCTATATGATTTTTTTGTAGGTTGTTCCATTAGCTCAAATCGTCCGATCTCTAATAATATTGTTTTACAGATTTGCAACATTGCAAGTCTTTAGGACAAACTCTCGTGGAAGTTTAATTTCGTTTTACTATTACCAGTGTTACCTACGTATACTTTTAAGACCCAGTACACCATGTAACTCTAACGATTGATTTTAAATGACCACCTACGCGAAAATAAAAACAGCCATCGGGTTTCGAATAGTCATAATATAATAACGGGTGCGAGCACTATCTGAGATTGAATATAAAATTGATATTATCAATAGTCAAAAAATATGTGGCTTACCAATTATCACGAAAGTACAACAACGTTACGTCATTACAACACATTCAATTTATAGCGATTTTGATGTTTTACGTGGAGAACATCAATAAAGCAGTAGTACCTACACGATAATATACCATAATACACCGTATATAGGCACGACATATAGTGAGATATTGTTAAATTTTTCAATTAGCATAATAATATCGAACGTCAGAGTCTTATTAGGTTGGTGAAAGTTAATTCATTTTGTTTTTGTTTTTATTTTCGCTTCTCTGAAGCCTATATGAAAAACCATTAAACATTGATTGGGCACTACTTAGAGGATATTAATCCGAAGGCAACCGAAAAACATGCAGCGTGTTTTCCGTTCACTCCTACACATGCATTCGGCCTACTCTTCGATCCTACCGTAAACCGCACGCGCCGACCGACCGAATCGCCTAAAGATATAATAATAATATGATAATATAAATACGCACGTGTGTATTTTTTTATATAATTTAATAATAATATAATTTACCTATAAATTTGTCGTAAAAAATCATTTGAACGAGATAAAATCGGCAGGGTTTTTGACCAGTGTCCTATATAGTGCACTTGTGCACGTATATTATCGTTAACTCATCCGTCATGAAATCCATTTCAAATCCGAAACAATGGTTCTCGATGTGTGATATGGGGAGTAAAGGTACAAATTGTGTATAATCACCTTATTTATGGAAGTCTGTGTGTATGAATTTGTGGCGTATTTGAACATAAAATACGTACATGTATATATATTATAATATAAATGCGTAGAATAAGTCGGCATTACTCGTGTGTTTTATATTATACATGATTGTCAGTGTGTATATTATAATAAATTATATGGAAAAATTTATGAGTAAGTGCAATACACGATATATATTATAATATCGAAAAATATTATGTTTTAATAGCAGACACAATACCTATATATATATATATATATATATATATAATACGAGTATACTACTACGACGCCTTATTTTTTATTTTATCATTATTAATCCATCTGAGCGTTTCCGAGGGGCTTAACGCCGCCCTCTTGTTATCGCACCTCGCTCACACACACACACACCTACTTAACGAGAAAAGCCGGTAACGCGTATTGGCCCGATCGACTTCGATAATAATATTATCAACCACGTATAGTCGCATGTATACGCGTCCCGCACTGTACACGTATTCCGTGGACATGATAGGTGCGATTTTGTGTAGTGTGTTCTTCTTTTTGGTGATTCGATAACACATCAACTAGAAACTAAGCGTTCCGTTTCGTCGACGTAGTTGTAGTTGTTTTTTTCCACCATAATGATAACGTCTATGACGAAGGTATGCAGGCATGCATCCGCTGCAGTGATCTTCGAAAATGTATTATAAATTATAATAATATTATTGACCCGTTTCTCTCCGCACCTCGACGTTCGTTCCCACATTTCGTCGACACTTATCGATGCACACATGATGTTATTGTGATATATCACGCGTACTCCATTTTCTAGTACGTTAAATATTACCTAACGCAAGATATGTATATCGTGCGCACGTGTTCAATTAATATTATGTATTATTAGATTCACGATAAAAAAAAATAGGTATATATGTTTTGGTTGCAAAAATTCGGTTTATATGATAAAGTTTAGACAGTTATATGTGCCTGCCTAAATCATATTATACGGTGGTGAGCTGCGCTGTGAAAATTTCATGTGCCATATATATAACGTAATTTTATTCTATTAAATGATAATAAACTCTATTATCTCGCATGATCTACATTTAAAACGGCACTAAAAAATAATTTGTTTAACGACCAATAATTCGCATTTGTAGGTCACGCTGCGTATATTATATATGTACATATGTCCACTGATGTATGTACTGTGTACGTAATATATTTATAGTGTTTTCTTGGATCATGCCAAGGGCGAACGGTTATTCAGCTAAAAATTGCAAGCAAATTGCGTACTATTATGTATTTAAATACAAACATATATACGCGCGTATGTATGTACCTGCGTTTAAGTTATTGATTATATGTCAGACGGTATGGACACCTTATGGTATTTACGGACAAATGCAACAGGCGTTTGTACATTATGTACCGCCAATTATGTATATACAGGGTATTTACCGTGTTCGTCCTCGTACATACCCGTCCACATTCTGTACAATTAACCGTTAGATTACTTGAACATTATACTTATTCGAACATAAGCAATGAAAGTCAATATACTCGAATTTGATAACATTTACATAAATTAGTTCAATAAATCGATAAATATTTTTGAACTTTTGAAGTAACTCATGAACATGAATTAATTTTATACTTGATAACAAACAACAAAGTACCATAATTTATAATAATTGAGTGGACATCCATTACAATAAAATATTAATAAAATATAATTAATCAAAAAAAAAGAATTATTCACGGAGCAAAACACGACCGTCCCATAAATAAAAAAATCGTAAAAAAAAATAATAATAATAAACCAGATAAATAAACAAATACTTCACCTTCCGAAAACGGTTCCGCCATCAGATCTATACATACGAGTAGTACCCGAATGCTTTTTACGACACTAACGTCATGTCGTTTGGTGAACGAATTAGTGTCGTATTATATTAAAAAAATTGCTTAGGTACTTTATAAATACCATAATATCTACCGTGGCAACTGATCGATCGAATCGTGTCTCGTAAATATGTCATTGACCATATTTTAGATAACTATATATATATATATATATATATAAATAAATTATATTACATAGCGCGCTGGTCGATACGATTGACGCAATAATATTAGCATTTCGTCCATTTCATTCTTATAATAACATTATATCGTTCGGTTTTTAATGGTTGTACTTCTTTACGATTAGAAAGTAAAAGACTTTAACGCTTAGTTCTACGATTTCGTACATTTTTGTGTTACATGACGACGTTTTGTGAGATACAGCGAAAGCCGAACGCAGTCAAAGTTTCGTCGGCTACAGGAAAAGAGTACTGCCATCTGATAAGGTTCATTAGGCCGGCGCGACGTTATTCCTTATATATATTATATATTATACCTATATGTATAGTGTATACATGCGTCGCTATTGAAACTAATAACATTGGTGCAACGGTCGATTAACGACATTTATTGATTTCCTACCCATAAATCGTCGCTTAACAATATATATATATATATATATATATATATATATATATATATATATATATATATATAACGCGTACATTATATTATACAGTGTGCACGCCTTATCGCCGTACAGCCATCTTTCTTTTTTTAATGCGCATTTTTTACTTATCCTACAAGGACCGCCGCAGTCTTCTCAATGGCGCAAAAATATTGTATCCTTCCCGTGAACTCTATGGATTAGAAGAGTCCTTTCACTTATCCGCTATCTCCCATGCACACCATAATATATACATTATGCATATAATATTATACATATTATATATATATATATATATATATAGTACATACATTAATATACAACTAAATTGCAATAGAATGTATCATAATAAGATCGAATCCTTAAACGTAGGCATACAGGTACTATATAAATATAGTATATATTATAATATAATTTAAATTTCTCATCACGAGCAAGCGAGTATCTGCGAACATTTTAAATTAACTCAACTGTATACATTGATACGTAAAAGTATTTTGCTAAGAATTTTTACGCTTAAATGTATATAAGATTTAATCATTGTATTGCAACGGTTTTTTATTTAGATAACTCGGTAAAGAGACTATGCAAAATCTCACTATTTCATCTTATCTCTATTCAAAATATTTCGTTACTTCCACTAGCGCCGGGAGATGCGAATTATCTTCTATAGAGATTTCGTGTTATTATGCTTCTACAATACCGGTGTACTAGATACAGTGTTATCTTAATATTACGATGTATGTACCTATATAAAACTGGTGGGAATTGCATTTAAACTGTATAAATAATTCATACCGATTTTGAGGCAAAACGAATTATTTGACCTGTATCTTGCAAATTATTAGACCACTACTCGTTTTGTAGCGACTTACAATTATATAAAAGAAATATTTTCATAGATATTTTTTTCGAAGACGATGATAGTTACGTTAACATGATGCATTTATCGTATAACGTTATCATCGTTTTACAAACCATGGTTATTTTGTGTTATAATGGGCAACCGCTACAACAGTGTTATACAGGCAAATTTTTGTCACAAAATCGTTAATAAGTAGATAGTCTACACAACGTCAGCGATTTTCTGAAATAAAACGTGGTTGCAAATTTCGGTAAAAGAACACATAGTACAATTATTCAGGCCGAACTGTCGTACTAGGTATACCACGACTACCAGTGAAGAATACGAATTGCTGATTTACGTCGTCAGTCACACTGCAGTAAAATATACGTATACAAGAACTACGCGGCTCCGGTACGCGACGTCCTTTGTCGGCAGAGCGTAGGCATAAGTTAGGTTTGGATGTACCTACTTATGTACCTGTATCTAACCCGCAACAGTACTATACGGTCGTATTACCAATTTAGATTATAATATTATACCGGATGATCTATTTAACGTAAGATGCTGATTATTTTAGAAAATACTAACATTTTTAAAGATATTTTTTCTACTAATTAAAAATTATGCTTTTTAATATACATAAAATCACACGTTTTTAATCCTCATTTAAAAGCAGAATATTTTTAGAGTATCTATTTTGTGTCTTCGATGAATAAAAATCAAATTGTTAAATTTAGGTGATCCTTTAGGTGATCTATGGCGAATTCAAAATTGTAGTCCACTATACTCATCTAAACTTCAAATACTTATAATAGTTGTATATGTAAAAGAAAAATTTTCAAAACCGTTAGTACTTTCTGAAATAATGAATGTTTTACATTAAATGGATCACCCCGTATATACGTGGCTCCGTATATGTATGTGTTTGTGTGTGTGTGTGTATGGTGCACCTATGTAATACGCGGTACCTTGGCGCGCGAGTACGTGATCGGACGCTAACAAGACGAATTCCCGCTGCAGTCAAAGGTTATAAATATTATATTGTTTTGTAAGGATAACTGGCGTTGTCGATGATGATCTTGGAGTCGTTCGCTTCGAAAAACCAGCTCCATTGGTTTCCTTGTTTGTGTGTGGTGATCAAAAATCATTATTATTATTTTCGTTTTCTTCTAATTGATCGTTTATCGTAAAAATTAACATCAAAACTGGTTTAGTTATTATAATATTATTATTATTACATTGCCATTATTTTTATTATTATTGCTATTTTTATTACTACTATTATTACTGACATCGGCGGCAAACGATCGTTATAAATAGTGGAGGAGGAGTTTGTCGAGTGCCGTACTCCTCCTAAAGGAAGCGTTTTAAGTCCGGTTTTATTCGGATGTAGTTGCAGTATATATAGTAATAATATGTGTATTTATTATACTCACGAACTCAAAATATGTAGGTACATTGCCTATATATTTATACAATAGCTGTGACCGTGGTAACGTAATATGATAAATTATTTATACGATTAATAGGTGATCCTAATTAGATTTATGTCTACTGGAGAACGGAAACAGGTCTCCTCGATGTTTTGAATTAGATGCACTCGCAAATAAACATAGTTATTAAATACATTTTCCTCGCCATCGCTAATAAGAATAAATAATATGCAATAATATTTTTTAAGCTCTCCAATGGATGTGCACACATAATAGATACCTATATAATATAATGTGTATATAACTATACGAGTTATCAGCATTGTGTACAACTCTTCTGTAACAGTTAAAATACTACGCAATAGTTATTTATTTATTATTCTATAAAATAAACCATGCAATTCCATCGTTCTATAAATTGAATAATAATGATAGTCTTCTATTCGTTCCCTTATTTATTGATTCATCAACGATATTGTATACAAATACACGAATCGGGAAATTTTAAAAATTTGAATTTTCTCGCATATATTATAATATATAATATTATATGACTTTTGTACGCGTGGAATATCGAAAATAGTTATTCGAAGATAGATACACTTACACAATTTATTATTACATTGTTAACTCGGTTATAGGATAATGTCGAGACCGTTTTTCATTGACTTGTTCTGATAACGTTCTCGTACGTATTAAATAACACTATATGTATAATATATAACGCAGACAATACTATATAATACAGCAGACTAGACGCATATAATATGTAACCCGCGAGTTCAAGTAAACTTTGATAAATATTCAAACAATAGAAAACAATCGAGTACATTTTTTTACCTTATAGAAAAAAATCTGCATTCAGTGCAGCATATATCACTAATGCGAAGATGAATTCGCGTCGTGGCTTTCTTTGGCAAATGAACCCATACGAACAGTGTACCTATATGCACTGTGCATTGTTTGCCTCCTACTGGTTTATTTTTTTCATCTTGTTATTATTATTTTTTTTCCTCTTATTTTTATTCTTCTTCTCTCCTCTACTGCGTCTTTTTTCTCTTCAGAATTTATCGGAAAGCGTTGTTCAACCGATCTTCACCACGGCCATTTCCCTATATTGTTCAATATCCATACATGAATCCGCTAATGAGGTTAATTAAGCCGTCTAGCCTCCGGACAGATGAGTTACGGGGGGCGGGGGGAGGAAATCGAAAAAGCTCCTCATCAGATAGAGATCGACGAGACAACGACAAGGTACAAATACGAGGCGGCCGCGAAAAAAAGGTAGGTAGGTAGGTAGATACCCGCGTGTAGATACACGGGTAAAAATAAAATAAAAACAAAAAAAAAATAAGTAAAAAAAGTAACCAGATCATGAGAAACTAGAGATTTCCCATCGAGATAAACGCCGTTTTTCCAACAGTCGCGCCGGGCACGTTCTAACCATGATTACGTGAATACTACCCCTCTCCTCCTACATAATATATATATATATATATGTGTGTGTGTGTGTGTGTGTGTATATATTATTATAAACTACCAAGCCAATTTAACGCGCGAAAGCGTTGTATATATCAAGGGCATCGTAAACCTGTGCTTTTGGAACCGATACTGGACGTGCGTAAATTAAAACTCGTCGTATACGTGTAACGTGTTCATAATGCGCATACCAAGACCTTTTCGTACTCGTAATAACTGTTTACGCGCGGAAACGAAAACTCTAGTATGAATCTGGTTCAACTTCAAAACATACAAATTTCGTTTTGAACGCAACCGCATACAGTTAAACTTGTTTTTAAACACAGTAAACGACACACACGTGGTGATAATAATTTTATGGTTATAAATACTAATAAAAATAATTTACATGTGTATTTCATTTGCTGACAAACGCCAAAAACTAATGCACCATCAATGGGGTTGAGTGTAGGTATAATAATACATTTACAGCGGCAGTTCTAGATCTTTTACTATAATATGTAGGAATATTTCTGGGATTTAATTTGTGGTTATGTGTGATTAACCAACGACGTGTTCAGTTTTTATGATATTTTATGGGTTAATTTTTGATAGCACGGATCGTACATTAGTCGTAACATATTTTTGCTAATGGAATACAGTTCCCACGAAGGAAACGTGTCAAAACAATTGTAACCAGTAATGACTTGATGTAAGCGAATATAAATTGTATAAATGTTAAACGTCCTGAAGGATGACTATATTTAGAGTAAATGTGACAACATTTTTATCGTATACTGAAGTAAAAAAAAAAAAACAAAACAAAATAAGGTATAATTGCTTTATCTCGGTGATTGTATCTTTTCACGTCCGGACCAACATCCAATTATAGTACCGTTTTATGTATTTCACTACACTTGATTTTATACGTTCCCAAATTCGATTGCGTAACAATACAATTTATTTTAATTCATAAACGAAATTGACACGCGTCATTACACTAGTACGACACAACCACATTATAGAGGTACACATCACCAAGCATCATCATCATCATCATCATCATCATCACCGTCGTTCGCGCGCATATTATTGTGTACGAAAAAAAACCGTTTGTACCGACCCACGCAACTCATTTGTCCTTATTCGGTATCGCGCATTTCCATATAAATTGATAAATTTTTTCTTTTCTGTTCTACCGCGGCGCGGTCGCATGTTTTTTTTTCGTTTTATTATTTTACCGAGATTCATTAAATGCGATACACACGCATAAACTCGAAAATATTAGCCTACCGACTGCTAATAATACGAACGTACGTGCCTGCCTTTCTGTACTTACATAATATAATAATAATTGTACAGAGTGATTCAAAAATCATGAAATTGTTTTTCTTTCAATAATGTAGTTATTTAAAATCTGATTTTTGGAATTTTTAAATATACCTAAAGACTATATATTTTCAAATTCATCTTGTACTGCTTAAGGAGTGTCATGTAAAGTATAATAACTGGGAAAATATTCGTTCGAATTTAGAACTAGATAATTAAGGTACAACATCATGATTTTGAAAAGAATTATCCATTAAATAATGTGGTTACAACAAAAAATAAGTGCTCGTGCGTTTCAAAAAAAAAGTGTCAAAAGACACTTTTTAAGTAGTACAACAATTCTTAAGAATTTGAAAATATGGTTTGTAAGTATATTTAAAAATCTTAAATTTAGAATTTAAATGAATTTATTATTAAAGGATAAATGGAGTTGAGCATGCTTGGTGAATCGCTCTGTATGCTTGTGCTTCAGAATTGCGATTATATTCGTAAATCAAACGATAAATGGCGAGATCGCGTAGTCGATGTTATTACCTAATATACGTATATTGGTAGAGTATATTTACATCGTCAGCGTTTTGAAGTATATGATGATAATAACAACATATTACCACACGACGTATAATAATAATATATTATGTTTTATTTACGTGTGTACCTACTGCGTGAATCAAACAGAGAACGTCATCGCGTGGTTTCGGGTTACGGTCCAGAAAAATCTAATGACAAATGGAAATCTTTTTCACAACGTAGCCTCTTATATCATGTAATCGTTACTTATATCGGTTCATATTATTATCATATATCCCTTGTTGCTGCAGTTAATCGAATACTCATGGCAAGACTGCTGTTAGACTTTGAATGTATATTATAGTATAGTATCGGTACCTATGTTTTATAATATATATTATGTTAATATCTGAATATCACCACGTGTCTCCGTATACATTTTGTCGGACTCAGATCGGTCGCAATCGTTTGAAAAAAAGCGCTACAGCGATCATCTTACAGTCATGACGTGTAAGTACATTGCAATATTATCATAATATAGTATAGGTAAAATAATATTATAATCTCTACTTAAATTACCCACTGCACAATGGTATTTATATTTAGTGTGTACGCGTGTGCGCGATACGACGACGTTTACAAAGAGCGCCCGCGGGGAGACCGATACAACTATACAAGTTGTTTAATTTATCGTACAAACAATAGTTGATATTATATACACCTAATATTAAAATGATGTTTATAGTGCGAAAAATCGTGTTATTAAAGTATTATAATCCTTTCGGTGATATTAGTATACAGGCAAGATTTAAATACGCGTACTTACGATACATATATTATAAAAACATGAGTAGATGATGTATTTTATATTTTTACTTTCCAAATTACAATATACTTACTATATTATAATACTCACTAATTAACCAAGCATTGCTGCGATTTTTAAACTCGAGTTAGTTTGTTTGGATTGTAATTTATGGCAAATCAAAACAATACATAATCTTCACAACCCATAAATAAATTATGACCCCCCCCCTCTCATCAACCCATAGTATACAAACGTACTACGCACTAAATATTTATTATTATATATAGCCGGTACGCGCGAATACTTAAATCGACGGAAATGTAATTTATAGAGAGAATAAAAAAACCGTTGCTCGCTACTACAGTGACATCGTAATATTCCATACACGTCGTATATATTATCATTTTTTTTTCTTCTCCAATTGCCGCGAGATAAGTGTTTTTTATGACTGGATCACCGCCCGCTGCTTGCAAAACGTTTTATTTTTGTCCGATATCTGTAAAGTTGTGTGTTTTTACCCGTGTACATAACATAATAATATTATACACTTTATATATAACGCGAAACGCCATTATAATAATATATACTATCATACAACGCGTTTTACCCGCCATACCTGTACCTATACACACACATACACACACGCGCGTATGTACTCGCACGCGTAGACTTTCACTGCGGTGTACAAAAGTTCGCACGCGGAATTATATTATACAGGTTTGTTAGAATGCGAAGAGTCGCTGTAGATGCGAAAAAATATAAATGAATAAAAACCAGTAAAAAAAATGCAACTGACAACTAACCGTAGTAGATATAATACAATATTATATAGGTAGGCTGCTCGTTACAGAATATTTTTATATATAAAAAAAAAAAATAAGGTGTTGCGATGACGCGCGGGTACCGTACCTATATAATAATAATAATAATAATAATAATATGTGAGCCGTGCGTGTAACTTGGCTGTTCGGTAGCTGTATACAATAACGCAAATAAGGACCGATCGGTTAATGGTTTTTACACTCCCGCGTGTACCTATAATATATATATATATATATATATACATCATACATATATAAAACGCGCGAACGACGTTTTCAATTGATCGGGCGAAACGGCGTGTCTATAGCCGCGGTTTATCTTTTCGGATTCGGTACGATCATATTTTTCTTTATCTCTTCGCCTCCATCGCGATCGTCGAAGTCGTCATTATAGACCACGTTGATTTATCACTTCGCAATACGTCATTGTCATTCGCGGGAAATTATTATACCTACCTATCATGTATATAAATATATATATATGCGTTATATACCGCGTGGTATTGTATGTAGGTGCGGCGGTAGGTCCGCGCACCGATCGGTCAACGACTAACTTGTAGCAGTGGTGTGGTCGGTCCCTCTCCCCATCACAACACCCATTGAATCTAAGAAATTGTATTCCGTATATTAAGTGATGTGCCGAAGATGATTGTACGAACAACGACATCAAAAATATCACATTTTCAATTTCAGTAATTCCCTTAACTACTATATTTATAAATCCCATGACCAGCCGATTTAACACGTTTTATATTTTCTAATATCTAGTGCATTTGGATAATTTACCTAATATTATTTATTTTTCACTCACTTTAAAATAAAATACTATTAATCTGTTTGTGTGTGTGTTATTTAAAAAAAAAAAAAAGTGGATAATAACAAGTACTATACTTATTCATTATGTATATTATATAAATACAAACACATGCATACTTGTTAATGTGTTAAATAGGTATAATTAATAGTTGCATAATATACTTGAAATCTCTAGCTACGTACGCTCGCGGGTGTGTGCAAAAATTCTAAAATTGTATTGATAATATTATTATAACCATTAAACCATTTAAACCAGTACAATTTTCAAAGAAATTTCCATAACGTTCAAATATCTTTTACATTCGTCATGCTTTGTAAACATGTACTGAACAAATACGCTTCTATTACTGTAACCACTTTATCAGTAATAAAATTACTGGTCTTTGATTGGTTAGTTGTACATTTTTAGTACATATTTGAAATATTGCATTACATTACTTTAAAATTTAAAATTAATTTTATTCGATTTTATAGTACATTATTTTATTTTTACACGGCCCTCGTGATAATATATCTGCTTTAATTGATATTGCCCATTGTTATTAATGTAAACACTACCTAAATAGTAAATATATACATAATTAAAGTGTAGATTAATAATTTACATACTTACCTATATCATTAAGCTGAGATGGAATTAGCCAGTAAGGCTTTAAACAATAAGACTTTTTATTCATAATTTATAGCATACGGAAAGCCGCGATACCACGGCTCTGGATCTCACCCGGGAAACGACCCCGTGTGAAGTGTAGGTAAATTACATCCGAAAGCATTAGTTATAAGTTTTCAACATAATATGTTTAGTTAACGACGACGATACAGACGCGTGGCTACGCGGAGACGAAGACGACGACGACCCCGGGGACGTTTCCTCGGTCGTATTAATATTATACCACAGCAGTCCTCCTCCTCCTCCTCCTTTTCCTCCTCGTTCCGTCGGATAGGCTATTAAGATTTGTGTAGCGATTAAAACATTATGGGCGTTGATTTCATATAGCACGTAGGACGAGAAGAAGAAAAAACTTCTTTTTTTTTTAAATACGTATTAAATATTATATATTATATTATTATACTCTCTGCGCCCGTATATAATAGAGTGCTCGTAGGCATTCGATGTGTTCGAAATCACCTGCTCTCCCGCGATGTCCATTTGCAATGATAGGTATGATATCATAACGGAATTCGAGCGTTTGTTTGTACACATATTATATATTATTATTATTACCTATTATTTAAATCGATATTGTTATTAATATTATCGTCCGTTCATTCCCGCAGGAGGATCTCCTCATACACGGCGACAGTGTGTACGACATGATCGATAAACAAGATCATCAGGCTGTTCAAACCGAACTATCCAGGAGTCAAACGTCCGCCGAGGACCAAGGATGTAAGCGCATGTTCTTGTGCCGGATGAACGTTTCCAGGAACGCCCGGAGGCAAATGCGATTCGGCGATCAAAAAGTAATAAAAACAATATCCTATGTTATTATAATAACATAATTATATGACGTGTTCAGTTTTGTTATATTAGTTATTATTCATATAGGGGTTCGAGTATTAATATTAATCTCATCAAAATAATATTTTTCGATTCGAAAAATTATAAATAGGTGTAATTATTAATCGAATAATAAATAACAACTATATTAATGTACACGCATTTTTTTCTTATACGCCGTTTCAATCGTAATAATATTTGTTCTGATAATGAACGGTTAAATTATTTTCAAGGGTTAATCCGATAGCAACGCGTTTAATAATCGAAGAGTCATAACGAGCACGCGACCAGGTTTATATCTAGATGAGTTTAAAAAGTTAAAAACTGGTTTGAACACAGTTTGTACTCAAAAAAATGAACCAGTTTTGACTCGCCGATTCAAACGCAATTTCTAATATTTCGAAAACAAAAATTAACACTTTGACCCCACGTACGGCGTAACCATAATAATATTATAATCATACACGTTGTATAATGCTGTATCGTAGAGTAATTATAATTGTTTGTCCGGCAGGTGGTTTTGGTGCAGGGCCACTACCTCTCCTATCTGCCGCTGTGCAGCAGAAATGAACCAGTTTTCCTAGCCACTTGCAGCCCAGTGGCGATGCCCGAGACCAGGGAGGCTGTAGTCCAGGGCTCCACCACAGTGTTCACAGCCATCCATTCGATGGACATGAAGTTCATACACGTAGACAAAATGTATGTTAACACTTAAACACCATTAAGGGGAGCATTGTTTCGATTCACCGACCAGCCGCGCCGCCGTCGCTCATATTACTATATAGTCGTTTACGGCACGTGATCAACGGTGGCCGAGGCACATGTTATGCATTCGAAACGAGAACAACGCGATTTTCGTTTTTAATCGATTTACCTTAAATAGCTCCGCCGTCATTGTTGAAGCTTAAACCTATAAAATATTATTTTATAAATGCGTTGTTTCTGCTCCGGTGTACCGGCTGTGCTGTGTTTGTGAAACGTGCTCTGAATTATTCATGCACATAATAATATACAAAAATTACGTTTCCTATCCAATACCTATTTCCTATCAAGCTTCGGTTTCGGGGGCGCCAATTAAAATGCTTACGATTCGGGCAACAAATCATCACCATCGCTTAAATATTATATTATATACAGGTAGGTAGGTAGGTACTATTCGCGCGCGCGTACATTTCACCAATTATCTCGTTAAAAAACAATTATCGAAAATACACCAGACACAACAGACCGCGCGCGGTAACAAATTAAGTACCAAAATATATATCATTGAACGTTGTCGGCGGCAGCGGGACCGGTTGTCGGGTGATAGAAGTATATCTACTATACCTCTATAATATATAAGAAAATAATAATAATAACGAAACGAGTACGTATTTATTGCCTCCGCATCGGGTGTATGTCATATTAAAACTGGGAACGGCAAAACGGGTGATTAATAACAGTTTTGTATACCTGTTGTGTTGCGCGCCGCAGAATTGGTGCAGCGGGCGAACGATTTGTCGGGTGTCCCCGTCGCGTGGGCGAGGTCGGCCGACGAATACCTGCAAAGCGGTCGGCAATACAAGCTTTCGTCGCGCGTACACGCCATTATATTATATTATAATATATACACCGTATTATTTTGTATATATACTTCGTACTCGCCATTAATCACGCGAAACCCAACTGCACCGGATAATACACGCCGTCCACTCGGAAATAATAACGATGATGACAACATAGGTACTTTTTGTCGCGCGATACATTATGCGCGTATAAACATACCATAATAATAATATACATTCAGCTGCAATTATACATGTGTATGGTCGGTGGGTCGTTTGTCGCAGTCTTCGTCGCTGCAGTTGTATCCGCAACGAAAGGCCTGCCTCGAATCGATCGACATACGTACGAGTCCGTCTTTCCGATTACTGGGATCGATTTCCGCGTCTCAAAGAAACGCCGCTCGAGCCCTATAACGGCTATAACCGTTGTTTTTATACCTGTGTAAGTACACGCGATTCGGCCCATTCACACGTCATCGACGTTAGCCTCTACACAGACCGTTCGAAATTGTATACGTATATAATATTGTATGAATATAGGTAGGTAGTATAGGTACATACCATGAGCGTGGAAAAGCTTGAAATGCGAAGATTGTCTCGTCGTTTGTCACCCGCGGGCCGCGGCTGCCATGCACGGTGTACACACACAGAATATGTTGACTCGGTGTGTGTCCCTGTCAGTTACAACTGTTTTTCTATATTTAATATAGTGTTTTAAGTATTGCTTCATTAAAAATCTTAACTAGGTATTTCGTATGAATTCATAATTTATTCAAACTAGAAAAACAAAACAAAAACGTTGCCGTCCTAATAGCATTCGCTTTGCTCGACGGTTCACCCAATATATTGAGTTCATTTACATATATAAATATATTTTTAAATATCGATCTACTGATTTTCTTGAGGTATCTAAACGTATAATATACCTAAGTAGCTGTTAGTGTTTTTGGAAGCCAGCAGACACATCAGCAGTAGTACACCAATTAGTGACGGGTGAGCGTTAGGTACACCCTATATATATAATATTATAATTAATACTCGTGCATCTAATGTATACGGCGCGTGTTCATATAAATATAAATTATAGTATTTCGAATTATTGTTTCGTTGAATGCGATATCGTGTTTCCTATCCGGGCGGTGACCGTTACCTGCAATTAGTCTGAGTGTTGCAGTGCGTCGGTGGACGGTATATACGACGTCATCGCGCTGTTACAATTATTATAATATTAGTATAGCATAATATTATACATAGGTACGCGTTTGAATTAATCTCATTTGAACAGGCCACGAGTAATGAATGAATTACGACCAGAACGAGATATCGCGTGAGCGCGTGTGTGTGTCCGTCGTAGCCGACACGTAGCGCGCGTTACATATCATGGATGTGCAGCGGCTGCGGCTGCTGAGGGCGGGAAAGGGTTATGTATATGTTACTCACTGCAGGCCATATTATTTTCTGACCGCGCGGATATTACCGAACGGCGTTTTCGATTGTTGCGAAACGTCCCGAGCCGAGCACCCCCTCCACCCACGCCTCGTGCTTCGACGAAATGAAATTACACTAGAATCGGATACACACGACTTTCTCGGCGCGGATCGGGTTATGATTTGTAACGGTGAGAATATTATAGGTACATATAATATTATGATCTAAAAACAAATCTTGCTATCGATCACAAACTCGCGCTCGCGACGCCTACAAATTCTTGTTCTTGTAACTATACTATATTATAAAATAAATGTGTGTGTCTGTGTGTGTGTGTGTGTGTATCTATGCGAGTATAGATATCTACTACGGCCACCGCGAGCTCGGGGGAGGAGTAGGAGGAAGGAGGACCGTCTTCGAAATTCAATCGAAATCGTAATCGAAAACCATATTCCCGATGGCGCGGACACATTACATGTACCTATTTATATATGTAGTGTGGTGTTATATAGGATTCCAAAACATTATATAAAGCTCGAAATCATTGCATTTGATAATATAACCATTGAACATTACCTTTCAACCCGTCTTAGTCGCGATGCATGATGTATACCTATATATGCACAATAATCATTTGTTTAAGTGCATATTACATTATAATCGCGCGAGGAAATCGATAAAAACGCGTTCGAATTCCATTGGTTTTTCAGGCGTATTGTGGCAAACACAAAAAAAAAAAATATGTTTTTCATTACTGATTGTTTTTTTTCCAGAGGAGAATTTCATTTGGGGTTTTCTCGTTCAGAACTGCAGGGCGTCTCTTGGTATCAATTGTTGCATTGGGAGTGCATGCGCGAGGCTCAGAGCAAACACAGGCTGAGTGAGTATATTATACATTATACACGTCAGTTTAATAACACGTACATTTATACACGCATATATTATATACACATCGTATACAAATACACAGAGCTGGAGGCAGCCGCCCCGAAACCAAAAGTGATATTATGTACGAGTACATATGAATAAAAAAAAAAATTTATCGCCCACCCGTGATATATGTATGCACCGTGTATCTATATATGTAAATATATTACGGTTATTTAAAAGAAAAGAAAACACTGCGTATAACTCGTATATATACATATTATGCTTTATGGTTATACTACATATTATATTTTGAAATACGCGTAATAACAATAATTATTGTCGGTTGTATATGTGCACAGTTACACAATCAGAACAGGATCGTTCTTGCATACTGCTGGCCAGGGTACAGAAGAGGGCCACAGGGGACTGGCTTTGGATACACTGTGTGTTACAGGTCAAAGACAACATGGAAAACAGCCAACAGCCAGTCATCGTCAGCACAAATCAAGTACTTACGTAAGTAGAATAATATGTCGACGTTATTTATTTGTTGTTATTAAATTATTTTTATTAATATTATTGTTGTTCCGACATTATTATTTCTATACAGTTGAAGTGGTACCGTCTGTATTCATGCGTTTATTCTTTTGTTATTATTATTTTTGTATAAGCTCCAATATTTTATATTTATTATTTATTTTGTCCGTTGTCCGTTGTACTTTGTTTGGTTAGCACAACATTTGACTCGTGTAAAAGCGCACCTTTACTCGCTAAATTAAAACGTGAAAAATTGATTACTTATAAATACAAGTATGCTCACCCTCTTTTCTTTTCAATGATACAGTCATTCAAAATCCAATTTATGAAATGTTTAAATGTTCCTTAAAGACTATACTTTTAAGCTTAAAGATTGAAGTATAAGATTAAAGTCCTTAAAAACGGTCTCGAAAAAATATGAAATAAATGTAATATTAGATATGGTATATAGCATTATAATACTAGGACATTTTTTACAAACAGTAAAACTTCATAAATCAGTATAAATTACTACAATTTTTAAGTCCACGTGGCTCCAATATCTTTCAAATTCATTATCTTTGACCTATTACATTTAGTACATACAATTTAATAACTCAAAAACTACATTCAAACTACTCGTTCAAATTTGATTTTAATACTTCAAAATGTTCGAAAAATTATCTACTAAATAATTTAAATATGAAAAGGAGAATTCTCGTTTTAATTATAAAATCTTATATATCATACTCATTCAAAAGTATAAATTTGAAAAAAAAATGAGCTTTAGTACATATAAAAATCACAAAATTCAGATTTTGAGTAACTGCATTGTTGAATGAAAATAAGGTGAAAATGCTTAGTAAATTTCCCTTCATAGTACTCACAGCGTTTTATCGAAATGCGATAATAAGCGTATGTATATGTTGTAAAAACGTTTACAAAATTCATCTGATAAGACGGGTGCGAATTAAATTTGAATTTTGTTCAATTTCGTCATTCTTGTAAGGCGTAAATAATCGTACATACCTAATATATTAAACCTAATTATTCCTTTAAGAATTGAATTAACGTCCAAACGGCTATAAAACATTTCATCAGGTTTGTTTCAATGTTATAGAATGTATTGTTTCCGACTAGTGTTTTATTAAAACCAGAATGAATTTTATACAGACAACAGACCTAGTATTATTTTATTGTAATCGTACTATGTATAATATACGGCAAAGAGAAATCAAAAAACCTTTTACTAATGCTCCCGCAGACGCATATACCAAGTATATGAATACATTTCGATGATAGTATTTAAAAACCAGTAATAATGTTCTAGAAATTACTTTTGGTACCTAATATTGTTGTTTCATCGCTATTGGTATTGATTTTTTTCCGGATCAATTACTTAAATTATATACTTTATGTACCTAACTTTAAAGAAAACATTTTTCTAAAAAAGTTCGGATTCCAGGGTTTCGATAAAGAACTCTAAAATAACACTATCGTTTTATAATAAATCTCGACAAAAAAATAATGTAATATGTATAATCGTCAATGTTTCCTAATCTTTGCGTGAAAAAAACATCCGACGCATTGTCGTGTAAATCAGAAGACCTATATGTTATAATATATATCGTAAATCATTAAATAGACTATTCTATTATAATTGTTGTTGTATCATATATATTATTTTTTTATATAATATCATACATTTAAAAATGTACCGTGTAAGAGGTATTATTATAGATTTATTCACGGGACGAGATTTAAAACACGCGTCCAAACACGTTTCGTTCAATATAATATATATACGAATGCAGTTTTCTCATCGCGAGTCTATAGATATCATAGTATAATATATAATATAATAAAGGCGTATTACACATTTACACGCGCATGTCGTCTGAAAGCCGCTGTATTCTGAGTACGCGATGCTGTACATATTATACCAATAATAATGAATTGCGACCGCGGTATAAAAATATAATAGTGTTACCACAGTCCCGTCATATGGACGGACTGATAGTGCCATTAGGATCGACCGCGGCGGCAGCTGAGACGTTAAACCATTTTTTTTTTCACTCGACAACAATATTTATACTGTGCGGTGCGTGTTAGCAGCGAGTATACATAACGCGTAGGTACGTGCAGCGTTATAAAATAAATGACAACGCGTTATATTATAATAACGAGCGTCCAGAACGTTTGACAAAGCACATATACAAGCGGTTCCGGAAATTTATTGAAACATGTAAATACTTTTAGAAAAAAACGATCGTGTCTCCGCGCGTGCGAAACCCGAGTGGCGTTTAAACACGTGTCAATAAGACACGTCGCGCGCAGTATACTTATTATACGATTCGATATGAGTTTATCGGTATCGATTTGTGGTTTGCAAAGAGAAAAAACATAGTATATATACGTCCGGTGCGTGTTTTATGACGTGATAATATTAAAAGACGTGGAAAAATAAAAACCGTACGCGTGGAAAATAATAATAATAACGTTTATACGAGAATACACTGGTTGTTATGAGAGGGATCGAGGGGGGATAGTAAGTGAACGAGAAAAAATAAAAACCTGTAGACTTTAATGGCCAGTAATAAAGTTAACGAGTCGCCGCAGAGGAGTGGTCGTCGCTTCTACCTAAACATTTATATGATATATATATTATATAATATTATTATACGTACAATACTGGTGACAAATTACCGGCACTAATAACTACTTATGCGCCATGCCATACGGAAGCGAGTAGAAATTACCGTCGTCGTCGTGGTTATCGGTCGTCATAAGTTATAACTGTAACCACCGTTGTCGCGCCAAAACGTATATAGACTTCTGAGACCACACGGTTACATACAACACACTATAGGAAAATGTACAATCATTTCTTAAATGTCAAACGAAGAACCCACGTGAATACCGACAAAAATCGTGTTAACATCGTTTATATTTTTATGACATGCTCGCCGCTACCGCAGTCACAGATGGCGTTTCGATAAATATGATATTAATTTTGATTACATAGATTAAAAGAGGTTTTAATTCATATTACTCGACATTTATCGATCGACGATTTTTTATGGTTCTAATAATTTTTGACAAATTATTACACACATACCTATGTAAAAATATTTAGATATCTTTACTACTACACGTAGTTTTACCACGATTTATCGTTCTTAACTTTTTATTTATTCTGATCAAGTTTGTTTTATACATAAATAAAAGTAACGATTTAATGTCCAGAAGACCATAACCACATATTATTATATGGATTTATTAGAGTCACTATACTTATCACGTGTTCGTATTATTAATGTCAAATCACCAAGAGGATTTATATTGACGACTTGTTGTTTGTGAAAATAGGATTGGCTCAGTTCGTTTAATCTCGACTTATCGATCAAATAAAAACATATATTTAAAAATAAATACCATAGATATTTTATATTAAATATATTAAATATTGTAGGTATATAGTTCAATAAATATTTTGATTTTCATGGATGAATAAATGGTATTATTTTATTATAATATTGCAATTAAGTCTAATATGTTGCTGATTATTATGTAAACACAATTATTTCTTAATGTATAAACAATAATATCAAATGTACGAGTATATCTATTTAGATATCTCTGATAAATATAAAACGTTAATACTTGTATTTATTTTAATGTAAAAATAAGTATAAAAATAAACATCACTAAATCACAAATGTCGAGTAAAAATATGTTAATATAGTTCAGAAACTTGGGTAAAATTGTTACGAAAAAGAATTATATCATTTTTGAAAAACATGTTTTGGCACTTAGAATTTCTTGAAAATAAAAACAGCAATTTTCAATTAGTATAGTAGGTACGATCATTAAATATTTGCAATAACATAATTAAAATATAATGCTTTTAATAAATCTCGGTTTAAATCAAAGTAGCTAGTTCTCGATATTTTAATGCAAAATTGTATTTAGAGAAATAGAAAGTACCTACATTTAATTAAAAACGCATTTTACGATCAAAACTAAATAAGATATATTATAACATATAATTTGTAATTATTTCGTGTGGCAATAATAATAATAAAATAAATATCTCTTTAAAGAGAATAAATAGACGCATATTAATATTATAAATTATAATAAGTAATATAAAACGTAATTAAATCCGTTTAGTATTTAACCGATTTTTTTCTTTAGTGTAATTGTGTAATATATGGTTGAAATAATAAAAAGTTATAAAAAATGTATTGATATAAAATTATAATTAGATAACTGATGAACTGATATCAATTATAAATATATTATTATTATAATAATACTCACGAGCCGCATGACTCATGATCGTACCAGTCGAATGAAAACACGTTAATATTCAATATAATACACGCATGTATTAAATATAATATTATACCGTAGATATAAACGATATTCGTAGCGACTTATGTGGAGTATATAAAATATTGCGAAATTTAATGATCTAAAAGCCGTTCGTATACGTTTATACCGTATAAATATAGGTACCTACTCGTACTTGCACCAGAATAAGAGACGACACGTTTAACAGCTTTTAATATTATATAAACCGATACGATCAAATGGAACGCTGCGAATGATAACCAACCGCATGGAAAACTATAACGCACACTCGCATATATGGGCATATATTATTATATTATGTACATAAATAATATACAGACTGTATTATGTCTCGTGACATAGGCGTATAGTCTTACTATGCGTATCACTTACACCAGAATCCGTGTACGGAAACCTTTTATAAGTGTGTGTGTGTGTGTGTGTGTGTGTATGTGTACAAGTGTGTACACTGTACGGAGTGCAACGTCATAAAATGTAACGTGTTTAATGAAAACGAAAATTGGAAAAACTCAATACAGTAGATATATTACTACATCATATTATAATATTATACACCAGCGGTGAGACATGGTTTATGAATAAAACTGCAGAGTATATGCCTGGTAATACCAGGCTGGTATATATATCTGGACATAATATACTTTAGTACTGATATTACTCCAAAAGACATAATTGAATATCGACTTCATATGATATAATGGAAAAAATTTACGTTTTCTTTTTTGATTGTTAATAAATGATAATGAATAAACTCAAGTTATTAAACAAATTGACTAAAAAACTATGAATAATTATAATAACTTGTCAATCACAAAACCCATCTAGCCTTAATAGAATATTATTAATTATTACCAATGTATATACCTACAATACCTCCAATATACTTTTGTACACCTATACCGGGTCAATAGTATGTATATCATTATTGCCCTTTGTATCGTTCGTGGGAAAATTGATGCATTGGTCTAAAACACGAGCAGGGAAAACTAACGGTTCGTAGGATATAGGTACATCGTGTACCGCATGTATGTCTCAAAAATGTACGAGGAAAAAACAAACGTCTTGGCGGTGTTGTATAGGGATAATATACCTATAATATATTTGTATGCGAGTTACAACGATATCAAAATCGTGAGAACGAGTGGAAAATTCGCGAGGATCATGCCTGGACACACTATAATATGATACATAATATTATGTTATAATGGATACCTACGCATGACGATGTTATTCGGGTGGTCGCAGTAATAATCGCGTAGTATAAACGTATAACATACAAATGTATAATACGCGGAATAATATTATGTTGCGACGGCGAACGTGTGTTATGGTTTTGCGACACGAAATTCTACGACGGACTAATATTATAATGTGCAACTAGGACATAATGATGATATTATTATAATACGTATGGGTACACCGTGTATAAATATAATGTACTCGGGCGTTTTACGGAAACGAAACGTGATATAGTATTATGTGTTATTATAATATTAGGCATTATAGGGCCAAATTTATTGTTCTGTTATATAAAATAAGCTAATAACTTTTATAATACACCTTGGCCGAAATAAATTATTATTATGTGCAAATGGTATATTATATGCGGAAGGACAAGTGTGGACCGAAGTCGCCGCGCCGTTGTCGTGGAAACGTGACGGTTTAAGCAGAAAAATGTCGCATGGTCGTCGACGAAAATCTGAAACACCGGTAATGTTACCAGGGGCGTCATTTGGGGAGGGAATCAGGGTGTGCAGTTGCACCTCTTACTTTTAAAATAGTTCCAAATGGCCTGCACCTTGATGAAATAATGTACGATTATTAATATAATTTAATTTTAATTGTATTTTAAATATTTTGATTTTCATATTGACATTTATCAATTTGGTAAACTGTCAATCATGATTACGACTTTAAATTAAATTGGTTATAGACAAATATTGTGCTATTATTTTTTTATCGGCGTTCAAGTTAAATTTTTCAAAAAATGTATTAAAATCGTGAAATTTTTCCAATATTATTTTATTTCCCTTCCAAAATAATGTATATTTATAATACATATATTGTAGTAAATACGCGTACATATTATACATATATGTATTTGATATACGTTTCACATCTCAAGTCGAGCGATTCACCGATTCCCTCGTTTCGTGGATCATAATGATATTATAACGTGCCGCGGCAATAATTCACACGCGAGCTTGCGCGCCTGCTCGCTCCGATGCGAACCCGATAAAAACGCGAGCGCACTGCGATGGCGGCGACTTATTACAACTATTATAATAGCACTATGTGAAACATAGAAAAAAAAAAAAACATAATAACGAAAAAATAATAAAACGAACGCGCGTGCCCCGACCCGTAGTTCCCACACGCACCGCGGCCTCCTCTTCTCCTACCATCACGTCAAGACTGTATTGCGGTCGACCACTCAACCCACCCCTCCCCCGTATCCCACCATACGTTTACTCACCCGATCTTGGTTAATTGCGTGACAGTATATATATATATATATATTTATATATTACGTGTACGTATTATGATATTGTGATATTGAGTGTATCTATATATATATATATATATATATATGACTATGCAGCAGGAGGAATTTATAATTGCCAGCAACCTCTCTCTCGCACACCGATTACTGCAGTTCGGCAAATTATTATTATAGTAGGTATTATAATCATATAATATACATATCATTAACAACAGCTATTTTCGCGCGATTTTATCGTGCGTTTAGTCGTCGTCATTTGAAGTCCATCGTCATGGCCCGTTTAAATATCTCACTATTTTCGTTTTATTATTACTACATATTATACGCGTCAATGACGTAGCCAGGGATTAAAAGTGCCATGTCCAGCTAACCGTATTTTTGCTAAATACGATGACAGTATAGAAAAATAAATAAATCAGTTTTTATAAAAAAAAATATCTACTAGAAGTTTTAGATTAAAAGGTTTAAGGCTAAGTTGTCTGTAACAATAAATAAAAAGTTGTTAAAAATGTAATTTGTCTAAGGTTTTTTATTGTACTTTTCCCCATTTTTAGAAATCTTTATTACTGATGTGCGATAAGTGTAATGTACATATAAACAGAATGATTCACTAACCGTATTCTTCTTTCTTTTAATCTTTAGTATTACATTTATTCAAATTATCATGTTTGGAAAAATTTAAAAATGTGTACGCATAGTCCGTAACATTTATTTTCAAATACATTTTTTTTTTTTTTTATATCAGTTTTAACTTAATTGAGTGTTCGTATGTGATATAGACTTCATTATTAAAATGGTAACCACCTTATTTAGATTTAATAAATATTGATCAATCACTAATAAATAATAACTATAATTTTAAAACGAGTATATATAGCCATCTTCCAACCACATTATTATCAGTACACAAAGTTAAATGAGTAACTCTAAATTACTTATTCAAATTATTTCGATTAATAGGAAATCGGATTTTTAAAAATATCCATCTGCTTTAATGCTTTAAAACTTACAATAAAAATATAAGGGTTTTGTATCACCATTTTAGAAAACTATTTTAATGGTATAAAAAATCCATAAGTATAATTTGAAGATACCATCATTGAACTTTATAATTTAAAAATCATTCCAACAATCGACATTTGAACAAAACTTGCATCATCAAGGGAATAAAATTGATGGTGGGGCGGGAGTAATTGCTTGGTGAATCACCCTGCATTATATATTAAGATTCACATTGAAATGGCGATGAACACATGCAATCTCGCGTATAATATATTGTACATGATCATCCCATAGGTTATCCCATGCATAATACACACTAACTATATTATTATTATAACACTCGCTGAACGCGAAGAGGGCGTCATCGACTTTGCGGCTACAGCAGAGGTCAGATAGGTGTACGACGACTTCGGCGGGCGGTGAACGGGAGAAGGCGGAGGAATCGATATAATTTATATTGGAAAACAATCGATTCCGATCTGTTAAACAACCCGACGAGCACCTCCCCACCGCCCATCGCGCGTCCGTTATTCGCAACGCGTTCGCGCCTCGGCAAACTTTGTAATTATCCGTTTCTATATTATAATAATAGTTGCGCACATATTATCTTATATATTATGTATTTATATGTTTTCAATATCGCCACGATCCCATAATGGGAAGCCGTCTATCCGGTAATGACTTGTACAATACCGTACAGTCTATATAAGTATAGGTGTCATAGTGTATAATAAATTCGCGTAATGCATATCGGTATATCATAAATATTACAATATTTTTTTAAAAATATTTTATCGACAAAATGTCACGGACGGGTGCCGAATCCCGTCGATCGGAATTTGCTCAGCGCGCGGTGATAATCCTTCGCGAAGAACCGGACGTCCCAAAGTCGTTACTTCTAGGTTTCTAAACATACATTTAAAACACCTCAAATTTAATTTATGTACATCTGATAAGTATTGCAGTACGTAGTTAAAATTGTTTATATTAAAATATTTATTTATTGTCGTAATTACTACGCATATATTTTCGATTACTTGTATTCAGCTAATATTTAATTAAGATTTTAATATAAAATAAATTATTATTTATGTTTAATAATATTAAATATGCATATTATTTTGATACTATAATTGGATAAATAAATAATTTTATAACGCTTCTATTCGAGGTGAATTTATACATTAATCAATATTTAAAAATAAGAACCAATACATATCAAAATATAAAGGTTACCAAATTCTTTTTTAAATTATAGTTTATTGTATTGCACAAAATATATATACTGAATAATGTAGGCAATAGATCCATCTCTACTCTCTACTTATAGAATCGTTATATTTATGTATATATATATATATCGTTAATTATATATCGTTGGTTTCAAATATAATACACACGTTACAGTTACCCACTCGTCACTTAATGTACAGCAGAGTGGTTCTCAATTTTCTACCTTTTTTAAGTTGAAAAGTAAAGTTTTTATGAAGATGTTCTAGTTGAAAAACATATAATTTCACGATTCTTGTCACATTATCATATCGTAAATACCGACTGTATTGATTATTTTTTTTAAATATATTATTTCGAGATTTTGGTCATATAACAACCGAAAAAATTGTTTTCCACGCCTGCAAACTATGTAAATCTATATCCCGTATACTCTTGTATATACGTCTGTGCAGACTATAAGGTATAAAACGCTCGTCATATTTTACCGCAAATCGAAAAATATGACAATCATTTTTTAGCGAGAGTTTTTCAGATCTACCTATAGTTCCACCACGTCCGACTCCTACACTATTCGGTAATTGTACTCCATGTCCTATATTCGAGTATTATAATAGCCGCTGTCGCCGTCAAAATTACGTATTTCCATTTCAACATAAATATCTATAGGTATATCCTGTGCGACGTCGGATCGCAATATTCGAAAGACAAAAAGACGCAAAACAAAAACGTAGAAACGTGCAATTAAAGAAACTCCTGAAATCGTCCACGGTCGTGACGACCAATGATCATAATTCATAATAATATGTACAATATAATAGTTAACTGGGAAAAATATTGTGGAAAAAAAATGTAATAACAATAATATAATACATATTACACTGTATGGTCGAAGTTCGTAATATATAATATACCACCGCGAAATCGACGAATCGACCGGGGAGATCACATTTATTATGATGATAATTATATTTTTACTCAAAGGGAAAATGGAAGTCAAAAGTATTGCACTACCTAGACAACATACACGTTTATTTAATATTATTAATATTCGATGCGTATTCGATGCTCGTGCTGTTTTGCCGGTACCCTCAATGTAGTGTACCAAGCAGCGCTCAAAAAATGCAAGTTTTGTAGTCCGCAAACTCGATTAATCTTAAGGTGAGAGAACGTTTGTAAATTTGAATTTATTCGCAAAATAAACATTTTATTACGATTTACAGTACATAGTAGAAAGGCGAGACGTGCATCACAGTGAACAATATATCTGTATAATAATATTATAGATACACCATCATAATACATAGTATTATTCTTCTCCCGGTGATATACCACCCAGGTATATGATAACGCTCGCAACGACGACGACGCTCGCTGGTTTCGGAACTATTATGATGTCGACCGCGAGAGAGAAAACAAAAAATCACACAAACCTGAAATAATCGGGATTATTATTATTTATACGGGTGGGGACCAATGTGGTGTATGATTTTGAACATTACGAAACAAATATCAAAATTTCGACGTTCAAAACACCGCGCGCACCGCTCGCGGGTTACAGCAGATCGCGTTATAAACACATATTACACATATTATGTATATAATGTATAAGTATACAAGACGTGAGGTATGTGATGTGCGCGCGTTTAATTATATAGTCACGGGCGTGTTGCATGGCCGCCGCCCCGTGCGAGATTTTTTTAGTTTTCGGTAAAACTGTCAATCTCGCGGTGGCGGACAAAACACCTATAGGGATAATAATAATATCATAACGTACCTACGCCACGCGCGCACGTATTTCATAACATAAGGTATAATATGTGCGTAGCGTGCAATTATATTAATTATTTTCAGCGCTATATAATAAGCATATGCCTATGCATACCTACCTACAAATTTTTTCAAGTATTCGTAATAATAACTCCAACTCTATTGCTCTGATATACCTACCTATATAGGTACTATGTATGCAGTAAAATGTTTGAATATAATTAATATAATTAACATTTTGTCATAAATCATAATAATGCACTGTTCAACGAACTTCAGTCATATTATTACGATGAGTTTAGTCGCATAAGTTTAATTTAAATGCATATTAGTTATGATTAATAAATTTTATTACATTGAAATCATCAATATAAACCTCTTATATCAATTTTCGGCCAACACGATTCAACGCAGTGAATTGAAACGCAATTCTAACACAAAAATGGGAAAACAAAAATAATATCATCACGATTTTTAAAATTTCGACAACTCTAGGTACTATATTATAAATCCCCTATAGGATTTTTGTATTTTCACAATATTATTTTAGTTTAGTTATTTTGAACATATTTCATTGTAAAACGTTCGGACAAAACGTACTTTCTAATTATTGGATTTTTATCAATATAATGGTTTTAATTATGGATAAAATAAATCAAAATGGTAAGAAACATAAAAAAATATTTTCCACAATAGCTCGTTAGATAACTTACTTAAATAATAATATTTTCGTACACACGATGTTGTTTTAATATTTAACCCATAAGAATATCATTTGTAGAATAAAAATATAATTACGTTCACAATTTTATTTTATTAATTCTATTATGAATAGAATTTATTATTTTTTATTATTTCTTTTATAAATATTGCGTAAATATATACATGCATTTAATTACTTTATACAAGATTATCTATAACTACGTATAATTTATAACGATTTTTAAATCGTTTTTCAAATCTTAATAAGTCGGAACTTTGACAAGATAAAAATTTTTAGTCTCCTTTCAATTCGAGATATCGATGTTTAACGTACTACTGTATATTTCATATATATATATATATATGATATGAACGCGTATAAGTGAAATGATTCATCTCGTCCAATTATCTGACCTAGCTCAACCGGAAAATGTCGAGCTTATAATTACTCGACCGCTGAGATTATTATTAAAATATTGCGATTCAATGAGCATTTAATTATGTTAATTCACCCGGTTGTCTGTTGCGGCAAACCGAGCAAAGAAAAAAATCAGCACAACGTTCGCCGCCCGCCGCGATGTATATATTATACAATTTTTATATATAAAGATGCGCGTTCCCGCCCGTAACCTGTGAAATGCAAATTTATCACAGACCGCTGTATAATACATATAATAGTTTATATTATACTGGTGTCCAGCTCCGCGATTCTATCTCTATTGAAGTGCACTGTGCAGTGTACAGTATCAGTTAGTATGCTATATAATATACACTATATAGATGACGCATAAATTATACTCATGCAAGAGCATGATAATGATAATAGATGAAGATTTGAAAACATTTCAAAATTATTAACTACACTGGTCCAAAAGTAGTATTTACAAAATAAACCACATCAAGAAACGTTTGAAAAATTCAAAGTGAAAGTCAAAATATATAGTTTTTTCTACATTCTATAGTGTTTCAATAATCTCGTCCCATTTAATTGCAAATATGACTAAAATTATAATAACAAATTAAAAACAACGATATAAAATAAGTTTTTTTTCTTTTTTGAATATTGTATATAATAGACTAATAATAATTTATTTCATAATAATACCATATACTATGTAGATACACGGCATTTATACTTTATTTCTTCGACGTAGGTATGTCAAAATATTGTATAACGTATAAATTGTACGCAGTCAATCGTGCCGACCCGTGGTTTGACGTAATACCGACCGCTATCATTTCAAGAAATTTACTGCTTATACATACGCGCGCTCTAGCTTTTTATTTGTATCACCTCTATTATATTTTATGCACAGGTACACATAAATTTACGCAAGAATCAATTCATCTCCCACGCGATAAAAGTACGTAGCTATACTAGTGTATTAATCAAACAGCTGCATAAATTGGATTTGCAAACGAAAAGTATATAATCGCGATTAAATACTATTATGAAAAAATTATATAACTGAAGTAAATCATATTATCTGAATGACTATCATTTTTTTTTTAAATTAAATTAAATTTTTTTCCTGTACAACTATGGATATAATTTTTGGCGTAACTTAGATTATTAAAATTGTCTTGCCAATTTTGCAACAGCCGTAAATTTAAACTGACTGCGAAACTAATTTATTTTTGTATTGAAATGGTTTTATACAAGAAATTAAAAAAAAAAGGTTCAATAAACAACTAGCCTATATAGTGGATATTCATAAAACGTATTTTAATCGCACACGAGCATTGCTTTCGATCACAGCATATTATTCTAAAATCAAACTTCGACTTAACAACGGGGAAAACAATTTAAAAATTGTAATTTAATTAGATAAAAATAGTAAAAACAGCGCACTGCAAGTTCATTTAAACCATATAGTTCGTATAGAAATGAATAAAGAATAAGAACAGTATGATTTATGCGAAGAGGTACTCTGAAAGAATGGTAGGGGAATCTACACATCACCAGATATTAATACAAAAATTAGGTTGCCATCGTGATTCCTGTCGGCCAACGAGCCAAAGACAAGCCATCTACGGTTGTTTAATCACGGGAACGGAGTAATCGATATTTTAGAATGTAACTGACATACTCTGTCACTTCTTTCACGTGTCCATATAATAATAATAACAACAACATTATGCGTTTTGGTACAGGGACCAAGAGGCGGCCGTGATGCGGGCCAACAGTTGGCTGTACCATTATTACATGGTGCAGAGCAAACTTCAGTACGGTATGCAGTTCGAAGCGCAGACGTCGCCGCGAGTGCCGTCCACCGGGCCGGCACAGGTGCAGACGGGCGTGCCCCCGCCAACGGCGGCACCCGTGTACGCTTATCACCACCAACAGTCGCCGCACCAGCAGGACGGTGCTTACCCGTCGGCGGACCACCAGCACCACCAACAGCACCATCAACAGCAACACCAACAGCAACACCAGCAGCACCACCAGCAGCAACAACCGGTGCACTTCCACCAGTTACCCGACGGATACTTCCGGTACGCCGCGGCGGCCGCAACGTCGACCGGGACGGCGGCGGTGACCACGGCTGCGGCGACAACGACCACTGCGGTGGCGTCGAAACGGCACAGGTTGGAACCCGAACCCGTTGACTATTCCATACATTCGCCCGAGCAGACGCCGCCGTTGAAGGTCGAGGACGGCGGCCACTCGATGGTGTCCGACCCGTCGCCGTCGCCGCCTTCGATGGGCGGCGGCGATTCCGGCGGCGGGTGCGCTACCGCGGTGGCGGCCGCTCTCTCGTCGTCCCTGCCGTCGGCCACGTCGCTGGGCCGGTCTCGGGCGCTGGTCAAGGCGGCCATGGACCCCGGCGACCTGATGATGGAAACGTGGAATCCCAGTCCACCGTGGTCGGACTGCTGTTCCGGGACCGGCGCCCTGCAAAAGGTGCCCGACGTGGACATGCTCGGCAGCAGCGGCGGTGGCAGTTACTGCGGACAGCCGACGCCCCCCACGCCCGGTAGCGGTGGCTCGTACCACACGTCGTCGGGCGCACCACAGCAACACCACAACCATCAACACCACCCGGGGGGCTGCGATGAGGTGCCCACCGCCGACACGCTACACCAACACCACCACCATCATCACCACCATCACCAACCGTCCACGTTCACGTTCGACTGGCCGGGCGAGCAGTACGTGCCCAACGTGCACGAGGTGCTCGTCGAGCCCACGCCGCACTATATAGTTCCGTTCCCGCCGTGGCCGCACACCGCCGCGGCCGACCACCACAGGCTGTTCCCGCTCCAACCACCACCGCCCGGCTCTATGAACCGACCGTCGCTCATCGTACGGGTCGACCAAGACGCCGCCGCTGCCGCCGCCGCCGACGCTTCCGTCCAAGGTAAACGCGCTTTACTGCTATCCGATAATCTATGCACACTGCACTACGGTCCGTATAAATAAAGAGCGTCGCACTGGGTTATACTGAGCACATGCGCACCGGGTATGATTTGCTAAGTCCACGATTCCACGACCCGGAGGATTATTAATTCATTTGGAGGTTCAGTCTTGTTACGAATACTTTTATTTTGTATTCGGAATACGTATTCGAATTATTTTCAAAAAATATTACTGACAGTTAATTATGCATGAATAAAAAATCTATCAAAGTATCCCTGGAAAAAAACCTAAATCTATTTTATTTTATTATCATTGGTTGGTATTATCAATACAAATTTCGTAATATTATTCAAGCCAACAACATATTTGCGAATTTATTTTATTTTCATGATTTCACGTGTTTGAAATGAATAATGATTGACGCAAACCTATTTTCGCGAGCATATTTCTTGGTTTTTTTTTTTTAATGCGTTAATTTCTCAGTTCTTATTCAGTGTTATTATTATTTTTTTTTTATATTATTATTTGCAATCTTTGAAAATACACCAATTCTTACAAATATAACCATCACGTCATAATACAGCACAGCGGGTGGTCTGGTTAAGCGTGCACCGAGTACTTCGTACATAAACAGAGATTTCGGCGTAGTCTATATCGGCGTTGTCTCTTCGCTGCAGTCTGTTATTATTAATAGACGCATAACACTGCGCCCGATCGCAATTTACGCGTCTACAATACAGTTATTCGCGTTATTAGCTTTATAATATAAGTATAACACGGACGTCGTACGAGACGAGCAAAACTTATCCTCTCCGGACGACGGTAAGAATAATCGCGAGCGGCGTGTGAACACACCGACAAAGACGACCCCCGAATGTACGCGCGCACGTACTGCAACAGGTGGGCGTGCTCCGGTTTCAATTAAAACGTCGTAGGCAGGCAGGCGGGCGTGATAATATAAATGTGTCTGACGTGCGCGCCGCGTTGTCTGTTTATTGTCCGGCGCAGACGATTTAATTCGTACAGTTATAATAATAATAATAATAATAATAATAATAATATATTAGTAAATAACGACACGAGTGCCTGCAAAATATCGCCGGTCCATAGACGAAAACAAAAAAATTCAGTATGTTTTTTATAGCGCAATTCGTCGTCCAAATTAAAATATGATATTTGTCATCGCGTTAAGTTTAAAACCTGACTGCATACCCGCAGCACTCTACGTTACAGCAGTTACACGTCGTATGTATACGTTATTAAGACGAGCGAGTTAATAATTGTATTTTTAACTAGCTCAGTTAATTAAGAAAATAATAAGTTAGGTTAAAAATTACCAAACATAGGCATTACGAGTGTATCATTTATTAGTAACTTAAATCAACGGATAAAAAAAATGAATTAACTTGGTCAAAAGTATTCGTCTTTTGTCAAATAACAAATAATACACACACGAGCCCCTCTTTAAAATACGAATTTTACAAAAGCGCGTATGTGCGCCAATAGATAGTAAAAACTTCAAACGGATCGGTTGGACAGTTTCGGCTGTGCGTTGATCGTGAATCAGCTAGTTAGGACTTCGTTTTTTATACACACAGATATATTACATGAATTACGAGTGGTCTGCCGTCATCGCGCGCCGTACATAATATAGTTTCGGAAACGGTGAGAGAACGAAACGCATTTAACCACTGCGGTAACTATTTTTTTTGTATATCCATCACGGCCCGTGGCGCCAAGCTATCGGACCACCGCTGTATCATTACTCACCCTCCCCCTCATCATCACGGTCTCATAATATTGGTACGACTATTACGTACACGCGTATACGTATATGGTTGTCTAGCGGATGTACCTTATGAGCATACCGACCGCGTCCTCGTCGGCGGCAGGGCGCGCACTGAAAAACGTTACCTACGTCGTTATGTTATTACTATTATTATTATTACTATATTGTTTTTATTTTTTTGTAATTCTTTTCGGGGCATTTATAATGTCGGGTTTCCGCGCGGGGACCGGATGCTGTTGGTCGTTGTTTAGTACATGTGTGTGTGTGTCCGACGTCCGTGTGTGAACACGGATGTGTAGGTATGTAACGTGGGAAATGTACGTGTTGGTCGCAGTCCGCCAACGGTAGACTGGACCGACGATGTCGCCGCTGAAGTAACAGCAAAACGGCGGCGACGGCGACTGCAGTAGACACGACGGTATGCAAATGAACGTGAAATGTAAATACAAATAATACATAGGCACCGGGTGATTCTTTTAAAAGTAAACTACAGTCTCGAAAAGTATTCACGTTGATGATTGAGTACTATAAGTAGGTACCTATAATATATTATATGGTATATTTTTCATAAAATTCGAAGATTAATTTACATGACGAAGTTTTTGAAAAAATATGTTTTATGAAGTATTTAATTTTTTGAATGACGAAATAACCGTTACTAGGTTTTTCTGATAATTTTGAAAAAAATATAAAGTAGTTTTATAACGACTTCTACTTGTGTAAAAAACATATTTCAAAAACATAATTAATATAGTTAACATATTTTTTCAGAAAACATAGTGCAGTTAACTGTTTAACAAATCACCCAGTAAATATACGAAATACGCATAATGTTGTCGGTGCACGCGTATGTGCGGAAAGAGGCATTATTAAAATTTGACAAACACTTCCCATTTTGTCCACTCGATGTTAATGACATGTGTTTCAATTATTTTACGGTTGCAGTAATAATATAATTATAATGAGGCATTCTCGTAGGTCTGTAGCAACTTAAAAAACCACAGAATGACATATTATTTGTGAAATCCTGTTTTTTTTTCTACCTACCTTAATGATATGCGGAGACAACAAAATGAAAACAACACAGCGTTCGTTCGAATATTATGTTTAGCTGGTTCGGGAAAGTTAAGTTTTTCACTCGTGCAGTATTCTAAACTGCGCGTGGCTCCTACACGACTATACATACTCGTTGTTATATCTTTCGAACGTCGCAATTTCCGTGACTTTACCTACAACTGCAGTATATAATATAATATAATATAAGGTCACTGCAGTTACGTATAATACGTTTACGATATAGAAAGCGCGCAAAATTAATTGCGCTTATTATATATATATATATATATATATGCTCTCTGGTGCAGTGCTTTAGTATCGTCGTAATAGTATAATGCCACGAAATCTAATAATATTATTATGCTAATTTCGTTTTTGTGAATTTTTGCAGACGGACGTCGTGAAAGCGACATGTGACGAGTGGACGCGAGGATTACGAGAAATCATCATTGCAATGTTGGCCTCGCGAGAACGCCACCGCGAAGTGCTATTTTTCGTCTCGTCCGAAGCCATAAAAATACGAACGTTTAATTTTTTTTCTCTCGTTTATAATATATGACGTTATACCACACAAACGATACTCTCAAATGTAGCCGACAATTATCTACCAGCAATATATTATTATTATCGTATGGTTCGCGTAGTTAGCGTATTGATAGCGGTGGCGGACGCTTTGTACGTATAACTGCATTCTGCGTTCTGTGTATACGTGTCGTATACAGAGTGATTCTTTTAATGTGAATTCTTAGGAAATACATTAAAAACAATATTTAGTACGCAAAACAACGTAAAATAGTATATTAAGTTTCGAAGCGTTTAAAAAAAAAAAAAAAAAAATGTTTTTTAATTCCTTATATTTCCCAAGTTATTACACGTTTCTCGCGATAAAAGAATCACTACGTAAACGATAGATCTAACGTACATCGATCTGTCCCGGTAAATATTTTATAGACAATTGTATAATAACATAATATAAGTATTTTAGTGCCTACGAGTGCATGTTTATGAGTCACACGGCTCGCGTTATTGTGAATAAAATGTATAGACTTAGCGTATGTTGTAAAAAATATTGATCGTTTCTTCGATCCTAGAGTATTTTATGTACATATTATATATATATATATTATATTTATCCACCAAGCTGCGCCTGTGATCTCTTTTTTTAGACGATTTTCGTAGGAAAAGCCTTACAGTGTAATGTATAAACATTATCGTATCATATAAGTCAAATTATATCATTATTATTATTGTTTAGTTTATTATTATTACGAACTACCGTCCATATTATTCTTGTTGTATTATTTTTATTATTAAATGTACCTAATTATATCGAATTTGTTGATTTTTTTATATATATTTTTTTATTCGTCAAACATATTTTTATACATTTATACTGTATACATTTTCAATACGCCTATTATGTATTATGTATATTAATCATCGTGTGCGAAAAAATAAATTGTTTCCATATAGGAGCGTACGCGATAAGTATACGTTAATATTATTACGGCTGGCAAAGTGCAATTTATAATATAGAAGTACGTGCGCGTGATATTTTATGCTTTTATCTATGATATATTATTATTATGTTATATTATGCGTACGACATCATTAGCCAATGTTATTATTCTTGTTATTATAATTATTATTGTTCATTATTACATATTTTTTTAACAATTTGTACATTTTCGTGTGTAAAACAACAACCAAAAAAACTATTTTAATATAGATCGATTTATTATATAAATAGTGTCAATTATTAAACTGTAAACACCACGTGTACAGGTATATATTGTAATATTATTACATAGTTTTGAAAATAAATGTCGAAAAGCAAATCAGTCAGCAAAAAAAAAATTTATAAGCCTTTTTCGTTTTTTATTCCTCTTTACGCGTGTTAACAGTACCAGCTTAAACAGGACCTATAGCCCATAGCAGGTCGATGCGCGGTTATTGATTCGAGTCGTCTGACGTCTCATCCGATGGAAGCTGTACACAACAAAAAAGACGGTTATACGTAATGTGTAGTACGTATATACATTATTCCTGTAATATCATTATATGTATATAATACCTATCGCCGCGCGTCGGCCGGCGTATTGGTGGTCGACCAATGTACCTATTTATCATTATTATTACGTCCCGAAGAACCCGCGTGCGGTACAAGCCGGACCGGTAATTACAATATTATCGTCATCGCGTTCACGACAGCGGTGACTAATAATAATAATAATAATAATAATATTATTTTGGTGATTTGTCAAATACCGATGATAATGCACGTTGTATATTACAGTTTTCGTTGGGATTCTCTACGGCTCGGCAGCGGAGTTAATGGCGTTCGTGAGGACGATAAACAAACAATTCGTGGCATTAAATTATGTTTAATACCACGGGTACAGTAATAATAATATGTATAATATCATAAAATAAATATAAGTAAATAAAACGGGACCGCGCGACGTGTGACGTCTCTGACACGATAAAGATTATGAACCCGTTAATGACTCCGGCCCGGCGGAAAAACCGTATCTACCGTGTTGTCCTGTCCGTGTATAGCTATTTGATCGTAATAACCAATGCGTATAGTTTTAGTGTTTTACCACACTTTTACTCGTACCTACTACTTAATAATATTATTAAATTTAATAGCATTAATATATTTAAATTCAGATCGGGTACGGCGCTATTACTGTTAACAACGTTATACCGGCACGTGTTCTGAAGTCCGTTGCTTGTACGACGCGTCAGGTTTTCGTGGCGCTCGCGCGCGCGATATAATATTTTAATGTAATACAATATTATAGCGGCGCACTGCGATCCGGATGAGATCAGTCGTGTAGCGCCGAATGCTGATTTATATAATTAACGTTTATGTACGAGTAATTCAATAGGTAATGCATTGGTAGAAATTAAGGGGTCCATCTTCCCATCCTCAATAGTATTTTAAGTTCTGAACTGTCTAAAAATGAATTTTATGGATATTGTCCACGTATAAAACAGTATTATTATAGTATACTAGATTATTTTGTCAGGGTTATATTTTTCCTGGAATATTAATTTTCCATGAAATGAACTGCAATCGTATTTTATAATTTAAAAAATTAACACCGTTAAATTACTGAAAATGTTGTACTCCATGTTTATTACTTGGTACACCCACTCCAAATACTTACTACCCAACTAAGCAATCCATCAAAGTTTTTATTAATGAAATTACAGAATAGTCAATGGATATTTTCATAACAAAAATATGTCAACTATAGTCAGTTTGAAGTTTTGTCTAAAAAGACTTCCCCAAATGCGATCCAAGCGGCTGCTGTTCCGGATAGTTTTAAAAACATGGATTACATAATGAGCAACTTTGACCTCCGCGCAGACCACTCCATCACATATTTAATAAGAACTTCGTACAGTTGTACATAATAATTTATCAATATAGGTAATAAAATAAAAACTAATTTGTCATAGATTATAATTAATAGATGGTGCTAATAAGCACACCCAAATTCCCTAACATAATTTGTTTTATGATAATATATAATATTATGAGCTATAACTAGGACTGGAATACTGATGTTATTTCTAAAGCTATTTAACGTGATGCTCATTTTGTATCATTTATGTTTCACATATATTTTTCAATCAGAACAATACATTTTATAATTCATTTTTTAAATTTAAGGTCATTTTTAATTTTTTTAAGCACAAGATTCTTAAGGCATTAAACACTAAACCATGATTTTTAAATCTTATTTTAATATTTTTTCTTAAAAAAGTAACTTTATAACGCGCTAACAAGATTTTTATATACATATACTCCTCATATTTATTAATTTACCTGCGCAAATAATATTTAATTTAGGTAATATTATTTTATTTATTTTGTTCGTGATTTTTTTGCCACCAAATTAAATATGAATAATTATTTTTAAAATTAAAATCTGAAGAACGTAGAAGACTTTAAATTGTCTAGACGTACAAAATTTTTTTTTAAATTAATAAAAAATATTTTTTCTTATTTTTGGGTTTTTCTATACATAACATTCTCAATCCTATAATTATTATTATAACACATTAAGTACATTTTAATACTAGGTAGGATAAAACATAAATCCTCAAACCTTATTTCATTTTATTTTTTTTAGCGCTTTCGACTGACCTTATTATAATAATTTGTAATTCGACTTATATAGTTATACGCATAGCCGTGTTGGATCAAAGGTGCACGTGATACGCGAACAGTTAAATAATGTTTTCCAACTCTGTTGTTTAGCAATTCAATGAGTAGCATTAAGCGGTTTGGTCATGAGTCATAATATTTAGTGTAGCTTAAAAACGAACAAAACGAACACGAAAACATTAAAAACCGGCTGACGATTAGACGTTTTGTAAGTACGAGCGGAATCGATAGGTACTATTGCACGGTTGCAGGTATATTATAATAATGTACACATGTGTCAGTGCAAAAACAAAATAAACGCGGATTTGACGATGGCGGCGGCCGCGATAATTATAATGGTCCGTCGAAGAACCGCATTCTCCACGGAATATAATTGTTTGTTCGTTTTAACCGTTTTAAGTCACGGGACACGTTCCATTTGTACCGAAAATCACTCGACCAGCAGCGGACCGCGTATATTCGTATATTATACAGTATGCGGTCTAGCCGAACAGGCATAACACATCTACTACACGGCTACGGTTAAGCAAATGCTCGCCCTGTATACAACACCTACATTGTGTCGACTAAATAATATTAAACACTTATAATCTGTGCGTGCAGTATGTAGACTTACACGTCGTTCCAGAGAGTGTTGATGTTATAATATAGTATTATGTTTCGACCGTAATATATTATTATATTAATCCTCTTCTTGCTGCCCAACAAACCGCGAACGCGTTTTAACGCGACATTATCTCGCTCGAGCACTTAGTACCAGCTAATGACGCGATTTGATTTACATTTTCTAAAATCTTTTGGTGAAATTTTTAGCAAAATGTTGTTGAAGTACGTATACTAGTATTACGAGCATAAATTAATTCTGAACTGAATAAAAATAATACGAAACAAGTGTACCTATATATCATAGTACAACTAATAAATTTATAGATTAATAAAAATAGTAAATAGCATGACTAATTGTAAAGATTAAAAAGTGACCCACCTTCAATACGCTGACTCGAGCGTGAACCCCCACACGGCTTTCTAATTTTATTTATTATCAATTATTAACTCGCATCATTTTTTACACTATTAATGTTAAATAATGTATTGATATTTATTTTTTTAATATCTGTTAAATCACCGTATATAATTGTATTAATTTTGTAACTATTTCCATCTCTACTTTCACACTTATTGGCTATGATTCTCAAAATTAAAAAATTGTATTATAATATATCAACTAGTTCAAATGACATTGTCAAAAAACTTTAACAATAAACAAAAAAAATAATAATAAAATAGCATAATTTTAATTTTTAAATAATCCCTTAAAAATCCCTTAGAAATATTGTTATAGTTGTAAAAATATTTACGTGGAAGTTGCTGGGTATAGTACGTATCTGTGGTGTTGTACGAAACATATCTCGCTATACGCTACGACGCGACGGGGACGCCGAGAAAAAAATTAATAATAATATATACATGTATAGGCTATACAGATTGTCTATATAATATTATTGCAGTGTTTGCGCCTTTTTGTCTATTTCAACTCTATATGTGATAGATAATCGCTTTCTGCACAAACTTTTTAAATTTAATCTTTATACTAATTGTAATCTACTATATGATTTTAATTAATTAATTAAATTTTTAAAGTATTCACACAACTCGCGGTTTAACTCGGCTGATTCGGATTTACAAACTATATAGTATCAGCTATTACGAAAACGATAAATTTTCTTTTGGTCGAGCTTATAGAAACAAAAAAAATGGTGACATAATATAACACTCCATCGTGTCGAGGAATAACTGTCCAAAATCGTGGAATATAATATAAAATAACAAAATATCTTTTCGGAAACACCCTGGTGACTAGTGTGTGTATACCGCATGCATGTATATCGTTTTGATTAGTCCGTATTCGCGACGACGTGTATACACATTATACAATATACACCAACAATATATAGGATATGACAACGACAACCACAACGACGACTACGGAAAATGACATCGCCGTCGTGTCCGTGTCGGCGCGCGGCGAATGGCGCACGATTTCTGATGGTGGATTTATGGTCCGCGTGTTTCCGAGTAAACGCCGTACAAAAAAAAAAACTATAATAAAAAGAGACAAAAACGAAATGCCGTCGGCGTATATAAGGTATATAATAATAGCGTATAGTCCCTGAGTGGCGTGCGCATACGGAAGGAAAACCGTATTACCTATATTATTATTTAAAAAAAAAATAAAATAAAAAACGCGGTCGTCGTCGTGGAGGTATAAAATATTGTACGTATTAATATCTAGAATGAGGTATATACCATAGTAACACGCTGTATAGGTACATTATGCGCAGGTACCTAATACTTATCAATATATATATATATATAATATGCACGCGTATACGAACTATATGATATACGTACGCGGGAGCCGTACACTGCAGCTTCGCGGAGATCGACGCATAATATGATAATATGTTATACTATTATAATAATATATATTATATTACTTGTCGTCGTCGTACACGCCGAGGAAAAGGAAATGTATGTACCTATACCGTCATGTACATGTATATACGTAAGAGTATTTCCTTCCATTTTGTTTTTCACGTCATCACGACCTGATCCGGAGCGCAGCCTTTCTACCGATATATTATTATTATTATTATTATGCGACAGCGCGACCCGTCAGAGGTTCCAAGCCGGGCTACTGGGCTCGCGACTCGCGGTGGAGATCATATTATGCATATAATATAAGTGTGTGTGTGTGTGTGTGTGTGCACTGTGCAGTAGGGCCAAGTCTTCGCGTCATCGTGACCAGACGACATCACGGTTGCCGAGCACTGCTGCACAATAATATTGTAATAACGTACATTTACGTACACGATTGCTGCTGCTGTTGACGGAAATATACGTAAACAGTACCTCACCGTATCTGTATAATAATATGGTATTATATTATATACAAGCGCTATATAAATATATCATAACGCGACGTTAGCATTTTATTATTAGTGTTGTTTGATTTTATGTCGTCAAAATCGAAAAATCCAATATATCAATACGTAGGTTTCTGGTTTCAGGATACAAGTCGATGTACATAGAGAGAGCGTCGTCGTTTATAATATAATATGCGAATATAGTACAATGTATGATCAGTCTATAAGAATACTCATGTCGTGATCATTCTAAGCAAGTAAAACTATAAATGTTGGCGGACATGGAACTTTTATTTCAATCTGTACTTACTGCATTATGACGAATAGCCACCGATTAGAGTTACACACTGACACTTGTTGTTCGTTAATTTTTTTAATTTAATTCATAATAGATAAAAAAAAAAATATCTATACTTGCGCTTCAGGCGACTAGGGGACAGAAGCCTATCAATTTGAAGTCATTATAAAACAATTTTTTTTTTAAATATTTACTCATGTATTCTATTTTATTATTTTAAACGATCTAATTTTTAAAGTTCTTACTTTTTTGAATGACAGCATAGGTTTTCATTTCATTTACCAAAGAAGAACAATTTTCAGAGAATTTTGAAACATAAAAATCAAATTTTAAACGAGCAGTTAATATATGCAAAGCAATAATAATAATAATAATAATAATGTAAATGATTAAAGTTTAAACGAGTGGCGTACTTCTTTTGGATTTTACGTTTTGAGGTATACCCATGTGACATTCCATTCCACTTACCAAAACTTTGAATATCTATTTTAAGCTTCAAAATTATAACTATAATATTTTTTTTCTTAAGTATATACTTTTTGGAAATCCAATTTTTGTACATTGAAATTTTCAGAAAAATATTCTGCTTTGGATTATGAAATTAAACATGTTTAAGGTCGTTCATAAAAATTAAAAAGATAAAATTTAGTAAAAATATAATTTTTTATATAACCACTAGAAATGTCTATAAAATATGTTATCTATATACGAACTCCTAAAGTGCATTGCTTCATCGCGAAAAGCTATGTGTTTCGAATGATTATTAATAAAATAAGTATACCTGATTTTATAATTAGGTATGAGTTTATGATGATATTAAAAATTTAGCGTTGCGATGCAGTAAAAAAACAATCGATTGTTTTTCTTACAAGTATATAATATATAGTTGAAATTATGTATTTATAATATCCGTGTGTCACATGTTGTCATGCATCACCGTAGTCGTTGTCAGAAACTAAAATAATAATTATTATTACTTCCAAGCGACCAGTCGTCGGCCATTGTGTGTTATTATGTATAAATGTATATAATAATAATACTCACATTTAGCGTTATATTTTCAATAAAATTATGTATATATTATATATATTGCGTTAATCGTGTACACATAAATACGACATAATTCAGTTTCGTTCTACTATCGTCAAGTCCAAATCGCTTGTTACTCATGTAATACACTTATATTGTACAGACACACACACACACATTAAACGTATAACAATAATAATAATATGTAATATATTGTTATAATATACGCCTTTCACGGCATTGAAGTTTGCGAGACGTCGACAGCTTTGTTATGTAATATCGAATGTGCGTAATATAATGAGATTCGTTAACTTAACCGTTGCACATGCGGCGCCGACCTAAAAGGATAAATTCAATAATAATAATACGATATCATGTCATACGGCGACTAAGTTTAACGGGTACCTTACTATACTATTATTCGATAAAACGTTTGACGATGTTTAATAACAATTTTATTTCAAAACCATCGATTTGCGATAGTTTTGAATTTAAGTCAGGTCAATGCAAAAAATAATTAATAATAAAAATTATTTAATAGTTATATTATAATATAAATTGAATTAAAAACATATAATTAGTGAATAAACATAATTTAGTGACTTATTATTGGTCCATTAAATTAATCAATTTTTATGCAATCTGACATTAATATTCTTCTACGGTTTTTTGCACGTCTAGTACATATTTTTATACCATCAATGAATAATATAATTATAATTACATAATAACGAGTTAGGACCATAATTCCCATTATCGCACATAATCGTACATGATATCAAGAGTCAAGAGCTTCGATTAACTTGTTTTCACACCGAAAATAATAACGACGATATAATATATGCAGTATGCACATATAAGTTGGTACGCTAAATCTTGTTTTCAATCTAAATTGTTTCAAAACATAATAGTATTACTGCTGCTACATTTTCAACAATGGATATACATTTTAATTAAATACATTATCATATAATATAATAATAGAATTATTGCGTTTGAATTTTTTTTGCTTTTATACCTATACAAGTTAATCGGTAAACTCAACAACCAAATGTTTTGTAAATAATTAATTTTTACTTTTTACACAACACGGAATCAAACATAACTTGATAGGTTATATTGTATAAAAAAGCAAAATATGTATAAAAAAATTATTTACATATATACGGTAACTCTTTTAATTATAGTGACTCAAAATATTGAACGGGTTATCATTAATACAGGCCCTGTATTACAGGGTTATACCTATACCACAGTATTAGTCACAGATTTTTTTGTATCAGTGACACGCTGTTAGCATTTATTCAATCTTACTTGTCGACTTCTCACAGAGTCTGATGAGTTCACCACATCACTGTGTCGCCTTCATTATCTGTAACAACAACTACGGTATTACCTTTATGATAAGTCGTGTCCTTAGTGACGAAAGGAACGACTATGAGTTACGGCGATTGGGTTACGAATGTTCTGCTGCTACAGCAGCTACTAACTTTATCTCGACCACCATTGCTTGCCACAGCCCGTCACGGTTACTTCCATTTATCTCCTCGTCCAAAATTATGACGGAATTAACAATGTCTTTTAAATACACTTGCCAGATACAATAGTATTTGTGATGTGTTTTTCAGTCTTCCAATTTACAATTAGGATTTCCAAGTTCGATGTTTTGTGTATAATAATCATTGTCGTGAAGCTTCACCCAGTGTGTTCAAAAACTCGAGTTCAACCAGCGTCAAGTGAATATTATACGATGTACCCATTTTTTATCAACTTTAAAGTAAAAAAAAAATAATAAATTATATAGGTAGGTACATGAAATTGAATAATGTATATTATATTGTTCTATTATTAAATATATAATAGAAGTGAGTATATTTGGTGTATTATCTGTGTATAACAATTAACATTAACGTATATTTCGGAAACTATAATAGTTATTGAGGTATTGTATCGAATAACAAAACCATACCGCATCCACGCCATATTCCTATATATGATTATGTACGAATACTGTGCGCGGTAATCGGTAAAACTCTATGGAAATTCGCCTGCAAAGAAGTTCTACGTATAATGGCCGTGTGCGTAAACTCTATCGAGAAAAATATTTTACGACAATCACGAGTGGTATATTTTCCGTCGATCAGTATTGGGAAAACGATCATTGCTACATATCATTTTCTCCCTGATACCCACGATCCGAGCATTATTTTCGATCAAACCGTCAGTCGTCACATGTCACAGTTTGCAAGTGACAATTATATAATATTATTTTAGTAATGTGGCAGTGAGCAGTGTGTTGACATCCCGGTCCGTAGAATCAAGAGTAAACGTATGAGACTGTGCAATTTAGCCGCACGTCAAAGCAAGATAAGACGCAAATCATTAATTAGTCATCCATAAATATTATTTATTTTTTATGAGAATTTTGAAAACATAGATTTTTCGAACGCACCTCTACAACGGTTATACACGATTGATTGTTTTAACATAATTTAATTTTATATGCATTTAATATGCAGCATATTCACATTGATCGCAGTAGCGTAATTAGGGGGTCAGGTCACACTTACGACCCTAAATATAATCCAGGGGTTACACAAGTAACCTAAAATTTCTGTATTTATGGTTTTTAGTTAGAAAAAAAATTAAAATATGTTAGTTATTATTTAGTTATTAATTGTTAATGAAAAAAACTGTTAAAGAATGATAAAAATGAATATTTTATTAATATTTCAACAATGAAAATATGACTGATTACAATTCACTGCAATACATTATTAAATTAAATAAAAATGATTTTTTGATTGAAACTTTGATGTCATCATATTGTTATCATTTATCATTAACCAGTATTTAATATAACGTTTGGATAATAATATACATCCTAAGTAATTTTTGCGACCCCTGATGTTTTGCCCGATTTACGACACTGATTGATCGTATAATAATAAAATACAATATAAAGCGTAGGTATAATATAAAAGATCTGTAGTGGAATTACATACTATACCTATACTTACTGTAGCCGATTACCGAATAGTTGCGTTGGTTGCCGGATCGGTGCATTGAAGCAAAAAGCGTGAAATACGAAGTGTTTGGCGCCAAAATGTCCGTCTTGTTGTGGTTATTATAAAAAGCCAAAACATATATTTATATACATCCCATCTATACGTCCCGATAATACGTGCTTGAGTATGAAACTCGTGCCATATAGAAAATAATAGTCACTAAGGAGTTAGACAAAAATATTTTCGTATTAGTGTATAACATGTTTTCAATATTTTATCTTCATTCTCAATACAAACCCTCCCATCAGGTATACCGTATACGGCAGTATATATATAAATATTATATGGAAGTTTGGATACCGTAAAATATAATATGTATTCGACGGTTATCTAAATATTATATACCTTTTCACGCTATAATAAACTGTACATTCTATAATACTATACACACAGAAAATAGTTAATAATGAAACTTGTATATTATATAAACGTCGATTATTATTCCTAGTCGGTTATTGGTAAGCACGTTATATGAAAATATGTGGTGTATGATTAATGAATTTTGAATTTTGTAATAATTACGGGTTTAACGGTAGGTGAGAATATATTACAGACGATCACTATCGAATGGTTTATTTTTAATTTGATATTCGTAAACGATATAAAAGCGTATTTCATATTATATACGAACCACGAGCAGTATTAAATCGTACCTATATCACATTATATTATTACTATACCTCCACACGTCGACTCAAATGTCTCACGTGTCTCGGTACACTATTTATAGTGAAATAATAATAATGTATTAATGTTTAATGTTTAAATAATATTACTGAAGTCGGCAATAAAACACTATAAATTAATAAATACGTCCTTGAGAGATTACCTTTGAAGGGAAAAACAAGCATGCGAAATACATCTGTTTTCGTTTTCTACGCGCGCGCGCCCTCGCACACACACAATAACGCGTATACACTAATACCTTTATATTGGCACCCGGTCGCCACTGTCGTTTCTTATTCTTACTGCAGTAATCTTGCACAAACACGCACACACACACACACACACACACATTATATATTTTATTATGTTGTATATATATATAAATAGGTGAGCGTTGTGCAGCACACATATACCTTTAACAGCCGATACAGAGTTTGTTTTGTTCTCATTTCAAATCTGATATTCTAATTTCCATCTCCCACACGACTCTCTCGCGCCGGTTGTACACGGCAGCACCAGCAGGTGACACTGACCTCTTAAGCACACACACACACACACTGATACTTATATATGTATATTATGTGAACGCTCGTTCCTTATAGCCACTCGCTGTTGGTGGCCGATTCCGCGCGCCACTGTGGCTTCCCCGGTCGTAGTCGAGTGTATAGAAACTAGATTACTGACCTCAGATATCTGCAGACTTGCTGCTGTGAGTATAGGGTTTGAGAAAAAAAAAACGTGTATAAATAAAATAAATAATGGCTACCACACGTCGTCGTTGTGAAATGCTATACGGAGATATAAACATACGTACCGAGCGGCGGTATCCCATACAGCCGCGGATCGTTCGAATTTTACGTTAAAAAACTGGCAGCGACGGTTACGTTCAAATAGAAGATAATATTCAAAGGCACATTTTCTATAGGCCATGCTCCTTGGATTGGCGCTGCACAAAGTTTCCTCGTAAATCGCAAGAATTCACATCATGTATCAACTAGCAGCTTCAAAATCATATAATGTATTATACCGTGTTCTACCAGTATTAGCGTTTCGTCTCTTTAAATATCTTTATCTATTTTCATTAATTATCTTTATATAATAACGACGACGATCATTATGATAATAATAATAGTAATATAATTTTAATTATTACGCGTATACGGTTTTTATCGAAACTTGTGAAACAGTGGGCGGGACTGACGTCTGAAGGACGGAGGGGTGGAGTTGCGTGTTTATGTACTGTGCGGCGATTGCGCTACACCTCGTAAGACACACATTGTTTACTAGATATATATAACTACTTGTCATCGTTATACTACGATAACGACGACGACGTTCGTACATTTTCGATGCACCGTCGCATAGTATCGTCAAGTCCTCCGCGGTGAAACGGTGAAAGCGCGAAACTATTTCTATAACGGCTTATCCGTATACATACGTATTTTGTCATTTCCAAACAAAAAAAAAAAGAAAAGAAAAGAAAAACACTGCAACGGGCCAATATCCCGAAACGCGATATGAAAACGCAATACTTCACTGTTATTATAATATTATATTACCTATACACTTACCGACTTTGCCAACTTTCGTCAATGGAAAAGCGCGCGACGGAAAAACATTTGGTGCAACCCGAACATGGTCTGGACACTGAATGTTATGATATTGTGATTATATTATTATTATTGTATAGTGAATCCCGTATACACGAAGCGCACGGGGCTTATGAACATACCTCACATGTCGTCGTTTCGTTGAACTCCGTGACCCTGAATTTGAAGCGCACACATACGTACATACCCAGGATCTTTATCTTTTTTTCTCCTCCACCACCACTCATCATCTACTTTTTTTTATCTGGTATTTTCTATATACGACGACGGGTATTAATATTGACCCACGGTGTCCTTTACACGCGGCATACCGCACGCCGCCGTCGTATATGCCTTGTACCTATATTATACACGCAAGCGTTTTATTATTATTATTGTTGTTGTTGTTGTTTATGACAGTGGTCCGCCTTTATTATTATTATTATTATTATTATCAATATCGTATTGTACACGCGCCCAACAATAAATTATTATTATATTTCACGGGAACGCGAGAAACGCGCAAGTCGGCCGATTATAACCGTCACTCGTCATTGCACTCGACGTACACGCGAAAAACCATCCGCGGCTCTATATTATAATATGATATACTCTAGTATACTAGTCGTACTATTTATGGCTGGGTGCCCCTCACGATAGTCAATAGGTACGCCATAATTACCCCGTACACCTTTATACGGACCAACGAAACGAAAAAATGGGTTCATTAAAACCGAAGCGCGCGTGGTATGCGCGGTATACCTAGGAACATATTATATATATTTAATACGTATATTATATCGGAATTGAAGCAAAAACGGGAATAAAATAACGTAAACGAAACAAAGGGAAACGTTCACTTCATTGTTCTTGTATTCTTAACCCTGCAAAGATCTCGGTGTACAGATGACCTATTCCGTGTATTATGAGACCTCCGTGCCGGAGAATATAAGCGCACATAATATAAGTTTTATCTAGTCTGGTGCACCGGCACCGGGCACACCAGCACCAGTGCGCAGCGCAGTGTTATTGGCTAATGCGCTTCTTCTTATGCAAGGATGGGCGTGTGTGTGTGTGTGTGTGTGTATAAACGTTGACCCATAAATAACCAGCAGACCTCTATTGTCAACGCTACCGTTTTTTTCTAAAGGGGGAGAAGGAGAGAGAGAGAGAGAGACAGAAAAGAAATAAGGTCTTATAAACATACACACACAAGCGTTTATATGCCTACATATATATTGTTTATTATATATATATATAGCGCCAGTACAATAGAACAGTCGCGCGGACATGCATATTATATACGTGTATCGATGTATAATAATTGTACGTAAAAAATAATAATACAGACAATAATATTATATAATATTTAACAATAAGCTGGAGACTTCTCTACCCCGGCAAAGTCCTATGTTATCGTCAGTTTTCAATTTTCGCACGCGTTCTCGATCTCCACTACCTCCTGCTGCAATCGAGTTTCCATGAGATACGTAGCAGTAGTTAGGTAACCCGTATGACCACGAGGGGATGAGGATGGGACACAAGCCACAAATTTCTTGTCGTTAGGTTCTTCGGTCGTATTCTGTAAAAATAAATGTCGTGTTTTAACAATAATGTGATATTTTAAACTAAACACAAAATATTTAATTCGCGAGAACTAAAAAACATGTCTATATCAATCGGTCAAAAAGATACCTGACGTACCTAATCGACGTCGAGCAAATATTAATATTTTAGCCATAACCCCCATCATACTCGTATTGCTTACTAACCCGAAGAACTTTTTTCGGGACACTTTATTATGTAAATATAACCTATCGCGGACTATAACGCCGAGAAAACATGATCATTTGGTAGACCCTCTATAAATACCTAAAATAGATCTTTTATGCATTTGTCAGATTTTATTTATTTCGACAGTTAGAAAACGCATATTATTTGTCGTGAGAATCTTAAAGTTATATACCTAATGTTATGCTATGTACACTTGAAAAAGTTCACCTACATTATATAAAATATACACGATAACTAAAAACACAAATATTGTGCTAAGTGCCACAAAAACAATTGTATGGTTGCCAATTGGTTGGTTTTTTTTTTTTTTTGAAGCGTAACGTTTAGTGTTAGCATATATTATATTATACTGATTATTGGCTTTTCGTCATAAAGTATATAAAACAAGACACTGCAACTGAACGCGCGTAATTGTAATTTATTTGAGTTCGTCAAGGACGCAACACTAGGTATATACTATATTATCATAAACTCGACTCCGTAAAAAATTCAAGAGCGTACTTTATAAACACGTATTATATCTGACAAAAATCTATATGGCATGTACGTATATTATGAGTGCGCGTGTCCTTGAGATATACGAAATAGCGAGGAAAGTCAAAATAAGTAGCTAAAAAAGGTATGCAATTTTCAATAGAATTGGATGGAAAAACCTTGAAACAAATAGCATATAGTACTATAGTGAATAATATATTATATTCAGAATAATCTCATCGCATCACGTTTAAGAATATTACCATATCGTAATTATACTCATTTATTGCTAAACTATTATAAGCGGACGCTTATACGCTAGTACATACTTAGACGTACAGCGTTTTTTATATAATATACATTATACATCTCTGTTATTAAAGTATATATACCTATTCCTTCTATTCACATAACACCCAAAATTAAAATTAAATCCTAACAGTACAATTGCAGTTTAACGTGATTATTATTATTATTGTTCATAATAATTATTATATTAATTTATTATATTATATACCTATTATCCTGCGAGACACCATTAAATTACATTATATGCCTACCTATTTGAAGAATTTTCACTCATAATTATATATATATATATAGGTACTTATACGCATACTTACGCACATTTGACATTAGAATTAACTATAAAGTAATAAAAAAAACTAAAAAATGCAAAAATATAAATATTTTTTACTTGCATTTCACGAGACATAGCCACTTTTACGATCCATTTTTATTTCAAGTTTTATTTAATAACAACCAAACATTCAAAACATATAATACATTAAAACGTATAGATTAGGTTACTGTACATTGAATATAAATACAAAATTAGAATAATTGTCGTTGCCGGAAAATTGGAAACAACGAAATAGCTTTAGGTTGTCATACTTAAAGTATCTTATACATACACAAGTCTATCGCGGAGCGGATATAAAAGCAGTAATTGTATACATAATAATGTACGTATAAAACAATAGTTCACTGACATTTGTAAACAATAGAAATCAGTCAAAAAATTTAATAGATTTTCGTTTCTTTTAAGACTATAAATTACAATGTTTAAATGACGATAGTTCGACGTAATGATCTATGCGTAAACATTATATACATTTATACTCGTTGTAACTTGAGTCATTTTTATAACTAAAGAACGATTGAAATACGAAATAAACGTCATTGTGTTACTGTACGCGCGTTCATACAGGTACTGCGCGCCTGCACCACTAATTATTCTTTCTTTTGTCCTTATGATTAAATCGTTATAACAAATATTTTATATGAAAAGAGAGATTATTTGGACAGTTTGCGTACAATACACGTTTACAGTTTACCAAAAACAATGTAAGGATACTAACGACTACTTAGCATTTTATAGTACCGTTCAACATATTATATTGATATTGTATAATGTCATCCGCTTAGACAGCCGTCAATTGATGGCGGTTTTTAATGTACAATAACGGTAAATGCATATATTTGGTGATTACCAAAGTTTTGTGATGAACTCATTGCTTATATAGCTATATATTAAAATGTTATCGAATGAATACTTTGTATCGTGGTAAAGTGGTACTGATGACGCATTAAAAACTATATTACTCGATCGGATTTAGAAAATAATTCCAATACACATGCTGAGTGCATGGTCAATTATTCTCTGGTGATGACCTATTGAATTTCTGTTTTTGGTAATACATTAATCTTTTTATAAAAAAAAAAAAACACTGATTTTTCTACGTTTATAGTAATATTGCCGAGTATAAAGTTTTTTTGAATGCATAAACTATTCCAATTAAAATATATATTTAGAAACATAGTATGTGTAAACGACTGTAAACGCTAATTTATAACACTCACTATCTTTGCGTAGAGCACTGCAATTTGAATTCTGTTTTTTAGTTGATTGTTATAACATATAAATACACATATTTATGGCCTATAAATTGTTTTAACTTAATTAAACAAGCGCATGTGCGCAGTTCAACTTTTTTTTATTAAATGGTCATTATTTATATTAACTACTTTGCCTATTTTTTAAAATGGATTTCGGTAGTTTAAACAACTTTCCAAGTCTAAAATTTACCGAGTTACAGAAATTCAACCAAAAAACCTCATATGCGCACGATTTTTAGTTTTTTGCCTGTAACTTTAAAAATAATTATTCTAGGATTGTTTAGGCTTGACATATACACCCTTATTTACCAAGGTGATATTTCGAACGTTATTATAATTTTAACTATACTGTATATAATTTTCACTTTAATTTGTGTATGAATTATATAATACTATTACAGCAGAAAAAACGTAAATAAGTATACGTTGTTTATTTTGCTGCATTTAAAGAATCTATTGAAATTTATTAATTAAATAAATACCTTATCTTAAAGTAAATCTTTAATTGCATGTATGAAATTTGATACAAAATTATAAATGATAATCGGTTTAGACAAAAATCCATTAATTTAAAAAAAAAAGAAAAAAGGTTTTCTTTGCTATAAATTATAATTATAATTTATACACAAATTAAAATAAAAGTAATAATAACGTTTAAATATCATTTTATAGTAAATAAGGGTGAAATTTTCACTCTATAGAGACTAGAATAATCCTAGAATAATTATTTTCAGAGTTATACAGTAAAAAGTCTAAAAATTGCACGCATTTTGGGGTTTTTTTTTTGTTGAATTGTTCAATTACTGTAACTCGGTAAATGTTGGACTTAGAAAGTTGGTTAAACTATTAAAATTCATTTAAAAAAATAGGCAAAAAAATAATAAGTTATTAAAATAAGTACTGTTACGATTTAAGAAAAATAAAGTTGTACGGCGCATCGGGATAATTAAGTCAAACAAATTCATAAGCCATAAAAATGTGTATTTTTATGTCATAACAACCAACTAAAAAACAGTAACCTCCGGGATACATAAAAAATCTCAATACGGATTATTGTTAGTGATTTATTCATTGTATACTTACATTTATACACATACATATAGGTATAAATATTTTTTTTCGTAGTAGAATATCGTCCAACGATTAACAAATATATACGTGATCACACTCAAACAAATATATTATAATATATATATATATATACATATATACAATATACATATAAAGTGCCGCAGGTATATGCACTAGTGAGAACGAAAGATACGCGAGTTTTATAATGTCAAAACTAAAAACTGGGCGTTAATAGATCGCGACGAGGATCGTGCGCGTGTTGTTACGATTTATCGTATTTATACGGTATATTACTGACATCAGAGCAGAGCGGAGCGCGCGCGAGAGAGAGTTATCCGAACATTTATATATATATATATACCTGCTATATAATAATAATATAATTATTGTGTATATGATAAATATTATAATATAGTACCGCGTGATGATGTTAACGCCGATATATAGATATGAGTAAAAACAAAACAAAAAAAAAATCGACCGCGTCCGTTTGAGAGCGATAGAAATGTGCGTATATTGCCGAGAGACTTTAACGCACTGACACATAGTATTTTGCCTCGTGCGACCGCGGCCTTTCTTCGTCCACTACAGCTACATCGGTGATTGCGGGGAAGAGCGCTCGCGGTTTCCTCAATACTTTTTGCACGACCGCCGTACAGCAGTTATAGGAGGGTAGGCACGAAGGAAAGGACCGAAATATATAAGCAATATAATGCTATGGTGCGTGAAACTAATCGAAATCCAAAAATGATTCGACTAACAGAGATAAATTCAAAACCCGATAGTATATTATAGTCTATAGCAGGGGTCAGCTAGAAATTTCTATTGGAGTCCGGAAGATTAAAATAATAAATAAACGAGGCCCGGAAAGAAAAATCTTTGTTAAATATTTATAATAGATTAATAACATAATCGTGTATTGAGATATTTTGACGGTCCAGGTTTGTATTGATTTAATCCACCTACTATTGACGACCATTGCTATATATAGCGTCGTGAGAACAGAACAGTCGTTAATAAATGCGTGCTTTTTTAAATCTATAGAAACATGTGGATTTTTGTTTTTAATTCTAATTTGTACTCACGCCAAGGGTGGACTGACAATAACATGGTGCTAAATAAATTATACGGTGTGATAGTGCACCCTAAAAGTTCACTTCACTTCATCTATGTCATCATGGGACACTATATATAACCTATTAATTATAATTGATCATAACGTTATACCTATAGTTTATTCTATTTGATATACTTAATTATTTTTAACTAACAACTAGCTAGATCCTTATATTATTTAGTAATTTCGCAACCACAGGCCTGAATAAACCATGATGTGTTTACACCCCTGTCTTCTTATTGTTTAAAAATCGATTTTGTGACGAAACACCACTGTACTCCACCAACCACGACTACTACCACTACACCCAAGTACACATATCTGTATATTACACACAATATATATCATAGCGCCATATACGAGACGATTATTATAAGAACAATTAGCCGTGGTATATAATATACGATTATAACGTCTGACGCTGCTGCAGCGGTGATATGATGGCCGCCGTCGCGTCGGACGCATAGGAATCTCAACAATTCCCCATATAGGCTCCGGGAGAGAAACAAAAACGAGGTGGTCCCGATAAAAAATTATAACGTTTGACGTGGACCAGTTCTGCTGTGCGCGTGTGTATTTGTCGAAAACAAATTACTCGCGCGACCGGTCCGGTGCATATATAGGCACACTTATATATATATATATATATGTACCGGTTCCATCGTGTCCGTGTGCGTACGCCCTCGCTTTGCGTATGTGTGTGTGTGTGTGTGTGTGTGTGTGTGTGTGTGTGTATCTATTTTGTTTCCTATCTGTGCAGTATATATTGTTTCATCGTCGTCTCTTCTGCTGCCGATTATCTATGTTATATATATATATGTAAGTAATATCATTATCAGGTATTACACATATATATACCTAAAGGTATATGCGCAGCAGTACAAACCTACGTTTCATAATAATAATAATAAAACGTATACATATATTCGTATTATATTTAGAAATATACCTATACTATTACACGGCTGCACGTGCGAGCGCATTACATATATTGGAAGATATCGATATATTGTATTTATATTATATATAATAATATGTACCTGCGGTACTGAAGCGGACGGCGGTCTGCTGGCGGTGGCGAACGTGGTCACGGTCCTGTTTAGCACTTGGTATTCTTTTTCCAGACACTCGACCGTCTTAAGTTGGACGAAACCGTGGTCCAGCAGCGTCTGACACGTGCGCATCACTTGTTCAATACATGGCGAAAATGTGCAAATTCTCCCACCACCTGTGGGTTAAAAAGCATATAACTAAAATATATATGCTACAACGATTATCAGCTAGTTATACAGGCATTTTCAGTTATAGACTTATGGTATGAAATAAAAATGAAATAATAATAAGAACCGCAGCTGCGATGGAAATATATCTAATGAACTTGAGTCGCAACTAATAGTATTCTATTAGTTTGTAAGATATCATCGGAAAGTACAGTAGAATAAGGATATATATATATAATACTATAAAGTCATTGTTCTTAATGGCTTTACAGAGGATCATTAATTTGTACCAAAATGCTTTTGTTCATCATACCGATCAATCGATCAGACTAATAAAGCAACAACATTTAAAATATATTCGAATTTCTCTTAAAGTTTAAATTAGAATAACTTTTCCATTTTGTTAAATTTTAGATTTTGATTTGTGACATTCTCTACATTTTATTCAATTTTATTTAGCTAAAATTTATAAATGATAAACGATTTTTAAAACTCATTACATAAATGTATAAATGCATTTATAAAAACTATTTGATAAATTAATAATTAATATTTATTATAATATCCACGAACTTATAGCATAGTGGATACAATCAACTTTGGAAGTTATCCAAAAAACATGTTGTGTTGGTTATCAGATTTATCTCAATGGTTGTTAGAACATTTTTATTCAAAATACCATCATAAAACATCAATTTTGTTCTGCTAAGTTCACACCAAAATAAAAACTTTAAAAAATATCCTTAAAAATATCCTTTTTTGAAACTTGGGCTTTACCTAGAGCATGAGTCTTACTTATAATAAAACGATACAATTATTTATAATGCCTTCAACAGGTACTACAAATGCATATTTATTTATTAGATTAGATTTTGTATATATATATATATAAATATATTATATATTATATACATATACAGATACAGAGTGGCCCATAAGGATTTACTTATTGCGATATCACTTGAAATAATAGAAATATCATAATGCTGTTTTTTTTTTAATAAGATATACATGGACAATAACTATAAATATTTTGTTTTAATTTATTTTAATATTTTAGTAAAAAAGTTAAAAAATATTTTTTTTATTCCATTATTTTTAAAAAAAATTGAAGTTAGCCATTTTGTAGAGTTCATTTTTCGGAAAATATTTTCAACATTTTAATTTCATTAATTAATATATTTTCTAGTTTTGAGAAAAACATTAAAAGAGTTTGCCGGTGACACCGGCCGTACGAGCATGTGGGCCACATGTTTGATACAATAACACTATCGTAAGAAAAACTCGCAGTTTTATTCGGAACTAGAAAAACTATTAAAAATCTAAAGGTAAATGAAATTAAAATGTTGAAATTTCAATTTTTTCAGAAAAATAATTAAATAAAAAAATATATTTTTAACTTTTTTACCAAAACATTAAAATATTAAATAATTGTGATTAATGTCCCTGTGAATCTTATTAAAAAGAATTATGATATCTCCATTATTTCAGGAGATATCATAAATGGTAAATCCTCATATGTACCTTCAAATATATATATATATATGTGTGTGTGTGTGTGTGTGTGTGTATGTGTATTGCCAATTCAATATTTAACAATTTTTTTTCATAAATATGAAAATAAATAAATTGAAAATCAATGGAATTAAATATACCCTCTCTATCTCTAAGTAATATACAGATTGCAAAACCAGACTTAACTATGCAAAATATTATAAAAACATAACCAGTCAATAATTCTTAAAAAACGTTTTTGGAATGTTAAATGTGTAGTAAATTTGCCTATACATAACCCCTTAAAATGATCACCTGATTCAATCATTACTGACAATTTGTATTTAATTCTACTTAACCAAACAGATGATAGAATTATACCTAAAATATTTTCAAAAAAAAATTTTAAACATAAATAGGTGAACATGTAAAATAAAATAACTATTTAGCATTTTCTCCGGCTCTCCACTGAAAGCCAAGTTATCAAAAAAGCAATATCATACTCGGAGACTTTAATGCCCGAAGAAACTCTTTTATGAGTGACTGTTTCAGTGCACTTCTTGCTTTAGAAAACCCTTACCCAAAAAAATAAAATTATTTAAACTATTCAGAAAATATTTTCACAATCAAGGCAAAAAATTGAGTTCCTGTGTGTTCCCTAGCACACTAGAATAACTGGCAACGAACTAGCTGATAGGGCTGCCAACGAAGCAATAACATCAGCGAATTCAGTATGTACAAATAAAATAACATTCCAAGAAGCGCTCATAAAAATCAACAACCTAACTAACCCCTCCTTTCCTTATACACATTTAATAGTAATATACAGTTTAAATATACATTAATTATATAAGTTGGCATTCATTGTAAACAATATATCCAATATTAATAATACAATGAATTGCTTAAATTTAGTTATGGTACTCGTATCAAGTAATTAGTAGTTGTTTTACAAGTGATTCTTTTACTGGAAAGCATTCTAGTTTAATCTAAAAATTTTTAACGGAAATTAAAATGAATTTGAGGATTTTTTTAGTTAATATTTTTATTTTTATGTATATTTTTTTCTCAAAAAGAATACGGGTCTTCAATGAGTTTATTAGGAGTCTAATTTATAGTTTATGAAAAATAATTGAATTTTGCATGAATCTGTACATTTATTTGAGACTAAAAAAGTAATATTAATATATACTTAATATTATACAATAATATTTTACAATATTTCAAAGCTCTCTTAACATGTAAAATATTTTTCTAACTTTTTTTAAGTCTAGATTTAATTGCTTCATATATGTGTCATACTACATATTTCAATACCTAAAAAATTTATATGTTTATTTATATAAGATAGTTGTAAAATTAAAATAAGTAATATTACTATAATTTAACCACAAATTACTGAATTACGATCGAATTCAAAAACACTGGACACGTGACGCAGTCAACGTTTGATAAATGTTATAAACTTATAATTATATCTCCTTTTTATAGTTGTTTTATTTCCTTTACATTCTATGTACAACCTACGAGCTATATAAAAGTAAAACTTACGCTGTGTTTATATGAAAAGGATTTTAGACCAATAACACGAATTTATATATAAGCCACAACAATCACATGCCATGCTCTCTATAAATGGTGTTACAGAAGATTTTGATTGCGAACGAAGCACGAATATATAACATTATAATAATGCCACAGCGTTTAAAATTTCAAAACAGGGTAAACGTGCAATATATAATACGATTACGTACATCATCTATCGATCTGGTGGGTTTAAGATGGAAGTTTTTGCCTAAGATTTTTTTTAAACGTCATCATTTTACTGTATACATATAATATTTATAGACATCGCGAGATTATTCTATTTCTATGTATATTCTCCGCGAGTGATACGCCTATATATAAATAAAAAATAAAGAAATACAATATTATTTATGCGTGAACGACGCGCGTCGTGTATTATATTTTACATTCGCTCCGTATGACCGTATAGTCAACACAACTCGTATGAAAATGTTTAAAAATCCATACGTTCTTGTAAATAATACTACGTGCACATATATAGTTTAACAAACAGAAGTCGTATAATATGTATATATTATTTTTTTAACGGCGTGCACGCTGTATAATAGAATACTATGTAAGTATATATAGTAGAATAAATTGCCAATTGTGGGAGGATGGCTATTTTTATTTGTGTATATAATATGGGACACCCCGTCGGTGAAAGTCGTGATTTACGGAAATACTCGCGCGGTTGTTGCGATTAGGAAAGTGCGTATTAAATCATAGACGTATAGTATCATTGTATATACGCGCGCGCGCGCGTGTGTGTGCATGTAACTGTAATATATATATATTGATGATTTATTTACGTCTTCGAATTTATAGATCGACTTTGGATTTCGCGGACAGTTTTCGTCGTAGTGCAAAGCTTGTATTGTATATCTATATAATGTATAGTGTGTTACATTATAACGTACTTCTCGACGCAACGAAACATAATATACAATATAAATATCATTATGACGTTTTTGCATATTGAAAAAAATAGAATATTTATATATATTTTTAACGACACCGTAAAACATATTATTACTGTGTCACGGGATCGGACGATTTTTACATCGCTTGCATTTTATTATTGCTCGGAAATTAAAACCACGATTAAAACTTCATGGATTCGTGTTCAACGACAGTTTCCAACAACAATTAAAAGTGTTTTCATCAAATACAATAAATAACGATTAACATTAGCAACTCAAGACGCGCATGACTTATTGACTTACATATTATAAAATATACATGCACTATAAAATAAATATTACGCATCGTGTTTTTTCATTTTCTCGCAGTTCTAGCTTTATTGGAAAATACGGCGCCTCACCTTGTAAATAGGTATATATATATATATTAATTTCAAAAATGTTTCGTGTTAAGTATACTTCGCATCCAACTATACATATATACATATATGTTATGTAAGTTATATATTATAAATAATAATAAAACACGAGGTTATGTAACAGTAAATAATAACAAATATTAACAACACTTCAACTACGGCCATTTTAATATTAATGTTAAACGCTATATCGTTTTTTGAGTATATAGCATATAGGTACTCCTATATTATATAAACACCTTGTATAAACTGGAATTTTTACATTAAACGCGAGTATAGAATTACTATGTAATTAAAAATACTCCAAAAAATTCAGATTGATATAATAATTAAAAATTGAAAACTAATAATATTCATTAAAACTATCCGTATACACGGATAATTAATAAAATATTTAATTACGAAGTTATAATAGCACACATGGGTAGATATTACCCTATAGTTTTATTTTAATTTTTAATTTCATTATTACATTATAGTAGAATTTAAAACTCGTTTTTTGTTCCCATACTCACGAGGTACATAATATATAATAATCGGTACCTATATAAACCGCGTATTCCAGTAAATCCTGTTTATGGTTTAGCGTGATATCTCATTTAAAGTTCTACATACAATGCGCAGAATAATAATAATATATAAATATTATTCTGAGCGATTTAATATATTATACGTAAATCTATGTATCTCGGTGATGTGTGTGTGAATATGTGTTGCATGTAGGTACTACATAATATAATAAATAAATATTCCAATATATACGTATATATAATATATATTTTATGATGTGCATGAAATAATAAATTATTATTATATTTTAATTTGAGCAGTTCTGGAAATAGGATTTGCACGAACAAATTAATTGCCAGCGTATTAAATAACATATATAATTTAGTATATGGTAGAAACGTTTTAATAACATAAATATGTACGAACAGAAGCCCGTAAACATATTCTATTATTGAAAGCATTTTTCAATCATATTTGAACAATATAAACAAAATTTCGTGAAAATTCTATTTATTATTTTATAATGTACGACTCGGTCGAACCTATTTAATGTCTAAGCAGTTCATACACAACGATTCTATTTTCTTATTTAAATTATTACATATTGTTCTATGTAATATAAAGGTTAATCTCTTTAATCAAAATACCAAACTAAAAAAATTACCAAACTTAGTTCAATTATAAAACAGATTATCTTATATTTTTATGGAAGAAAACATTAAAATTTCAATTTTTACTAAGAGTTATGTAGATGTACGGTGTACGCACAATAATGGTGGCCCTCTAATATGGTATAAGTATTCATTTTTCGAAGTCGTTTATCAAAAATATTAATTTACTCAAGACCGTAACCGTTCGTTAAGTGAAATGAGTATCGAAAAATTGGCTATATCATTGTTTTTTAATCGTCCGTAAGGGTCAACGAGGTTAGGTCAATAACACAGATGACGAACCCATCATGACAATTTTAAAACTCGTCGATGTACATGTCACGATAACACACTCATACAATACATAACTATTTATACATACGACGTGTCTGGTAGGAAAAATCAAATATAACAAGCGAGACGTACCAGAGAGAGATGAAAAGGGAATGAGTACTACACCTGACTTGTGGGAACAATATAATTATTATATATTGAATTGAAAATTTATTATCTTCTGACAGTGCACTATTACATAGTAAACACATAAATAGAATATATTTTTTGGCGGGTCAAATGAAAAAAAAAACAATTAGAGATAGAAAAGTATATTTTAATAATTTATAATTTTTACTGTTGGCAAAAATATGTCAACCGTAAATGTCATTAATAAGTGATTGCTCAATTCAAAGCTTACTACGAACATATCTTATATTTCTTATTATTTTAGTTTATTATCGTGATTAATTAATATTAGTATGTATCCTCTACACTTTAAGCACAGACTAATTGTGCTCCTTAAGGGATATTATACACATTGATTAAATATTTAGTATATTTAATCAATTCTATGAATACAGATCATAAATTGGAAATAAATAAAAAAAAAATTATAATAATTATATTATGAATATTATAATACTATTTTTTTAAATGAACCAATCATTACTTATTCATTCAATAAACAAGTAATAGGATAACATATTACTTTTAATTCGATAATCATCTATAATTAACATTTGACAGCTAACATTTAAAACAAAACGATCCTCGTATTCTAGTTAACGTAAAAGTCATCTAAATATGAAAAAAAAATCACCGGCAATGAAACAACGGTATCTATTGGCAAATTATTCCAAAACACTATAATCATTAAAAGAAGAAATACAGGATTATAGAAAAGTATTTTAGAAAAATATGCAAAACATGCTAAAACCGTCTAGTATAAATAAATACAATAAACTCGTATTATTTTTTAAATCATCCACTACAATACCTACCACATTATGATTTATGGTAGGAAGCAATGTGAAATAATTTTCGACTGAACTTAATTTTTCTATGAAAAAAACGTGCGCGAATGCATTAAAATAACAGTTGGACCAATAAATAGCATATATTTTATTATAATTATTATTATATACAACTGTTGCGATGACGATGATTATGATGATAATAATAATGAAACATTATATAGCGACGACGATATTGTGTAGCACGCGGCTGTACTCGTTCGTATAATAATAATAATAACGATAGCTTTTTTTAAAACAACAATAATATTATATATTCTCGTGCTCCGATGCAGGTTTGGTGGTATGCGACTGCAGCATATCACACACACACACACACACACACACACACACACACACACACATATATATTTATTATTATTATTATATGGATACGTATGTATATATACGAGCGCTACGTCGAGTGAACTCGAAGAAGATTATCTGTCCGCCGCGTGTAAGCACCTATTTACGCGTATATATGTGTTTGCTTGTGTATAATATTTATAAATAAATATATATATATATATATACGACGCCTTTAGAAGACCAAGAAAAAAACGACTAGGTAGTCGTCGTCGTCGATTTTTTTCCTATCTTTTATTTTTTTTTCCACATATACGCGCGCGCGATCACACAAATACACACACACAAACGCATATATATTTATACGTTATAATACAACAAGTAGCATTACAAGAAAAAATACTTCCAGTAGCAACAGCGAAAACGCAACGAATGTGTGTATGTGTAATGGCAAAAAAACACACGGTTGCGAGCATTACACTATACGTGCTCTCATCGGATAACCCTATCTGAACGGAACATCGGCAAACGTCCCCGCATAAATAAGACTTAATTAACCGGAGGGCCGGCTCTGGATCTGCGTTGTGTTTTGTTTTTTTTTTTTTTTTTTTAAATACACTGTGGCGGCGGCGCATATCGAATTTAAATAATACCCGGTTTTATTCGCACTGATAAAATGATATATACGCGCGCACGTTGTCCCTCGCTAATGAGAACTTATCCAGCATATCTCGCTCTATCTCTAGCACTCTCTCTCTCTCTCTCTCTCTCTCTCTCTCTCAGGACCGGATTGCACCCCCCGTACGACGATATAATAACATCAACGCCGACGACGACGACGACAACAATATAATATAACGTATCAACGCTATTTTCCGCCGCGGCTATAGTATATTTAATAAATTATAATATATTATACTGCAGCAAGTAAATGAAAATGTAATACATCAATAATACGCGATTATCGTGTATAGCCGTATAGGTAAACCGTAAACCGATGATATGTATGAAGTGCAACTATATAATATAAAAGTCATAGTCGCGGTTTCAGTTGTCGATGACGAATCGCGAAGGGCGAACAAAAAGATACAGCTGCGTGCCCGGTGGTACAAATATTAAAATATTGTGAACGGGAAATGAGCGCGACAAAATCCGGTCGGGTAGGATTTTAAGTATGCAAAACTATGCGAGATGAGAAATTTAAGACCATCGACGATCTCTGTGTGGCGCGCGCGTTAAAAAATTTACCGCGTCTATTTTTCACGTGATTATTATCTCCTCGAGTGACGCGCCGACCACGTGCGCCATTTATCACAGTAAAATATAAATATATCAGGTGATGCATTCAGCATAAGACAATCATTATTTCAAAAGCTACCAACGTTTTTGAAAATATCTTTTTTAACATTTTTAACGTTATAATTTTTACTTCTTTCGTTGCTAACATGCATTTTAATCCCTCATTCCAAAGCAGAATATTTAAAAGAGTAAAAAACTTAATTTATTATAAAGATGAAAAATATAATATTTTTATATCAAACTATTGTTTTAATATGTAGGAGAAATATCTTTAAAAGCGTTAGTGTTTTCTTAAATAATTAGTGTCTTGTTAAATGGATCACTACGTATATGGTTTACATGGTATAGATAGATTTATTATATCCATCGGTACGTACTAGGTATATACATGTATTATACTGTATACATGTAGTAATGACTCACTGCGAGGCACGCGAGTCTATAATTCTATATATTTTATTTTTTGAAAGGATTTTCATAATACATCGATATCATAATTAATACTATCGTACATTTTCGGGAACTATATATAGGTAGAATGACACGCGACCATGTTATTTTTTCACATAATATTCACAATTCTTTCGCTAGTTCAATGTTTCCGCGATATGATTTGTATTTCATTCGTAAACTAAATGTTAACGATGGGCTTACAATTCAAAACGATGATAATACGGATAATTATTTAGCAACGTCATATTACAATGCGTTTATATGTTCGTGAACTATACACAACAATTAAGCCACTTGGTCTGTATTATTTTATTTCATATTATTATAGGTACCACCGACTATATAGGAGATCAATTTGTCTACACGATTATGTGTTTACCCCCTACTCCAACTTCCCGTCACACTCGTATTCTTATATTATAGTGATCGATAAATCATAACCGTTTATAATATTAAGTATGAGATACCGATAAATAGGTAGGTTTAATACACAAACGTCCGTCCGGGTGGTGCTTGTGCGAACGCAATGCAAATCGAAACACTACAATATAATATATAATATGCATTATATACGCACGTATATTTATATTGAACTTTGTGCGCTCTCTAAAGTATGTACTTTATAGTTTATATGAGTTTGTTTTTTTCTTCTTATAAATAATTTGCCAGTCATATATCAATAAAAATATCAAGTATCCGTTATTATCATGCTGACTTTGAGTATACGATCGGCAATAACGGAAATTTAAATATTATGAATTATGACTATAGCAAATTATGAAAAAAAAAAAATAATAATCATAGATTTCAATCGGTTGAACAAACAACATTTTTCTTTGTGTAGATATACATATATAAGTAATAAATAATTTTAACTTTCAGTTTATAGGCGCGTGCGTAAATACTCATCTGTACCGGGAAAGACAATAACTGACAAGAGTAAATCGGAAACAAATTTCTGGATAAATATATAGACTCGATAAGGATTTATTTCGACTACTATCTGCAATTATGTATGAAAGTGTTTAACAAACATTTTTCATAAGATCATTTATATGATATAAATATGTGTATACCTTTATACTTAGGTATTAATTATTTTTTTTTTTTTTAAAGAAATCAGTCTTGTATTATACGTTTTATACACTATTACATATATATATATATATATGTGTGTGTGTGTGTGTGTGTGTGTGTGTGTGTGTGTGTGTGTGTGAGTGTGTATGTGTAAACGTTTAATTTATTGGTGAAAAGTGCACTTTAACTACATATTAAGTCATAGATATTATGTACATGGATCGCGAACTCAGTTTTCTTAACCACTAAATAAACGACTCATATAAGATATTTTGGAATATATTTTATACAATAGTCTTATCATAACAAAAAATACGTTTTGAACTAAAGAGATTAACTAGTGCTATATAATATGAACTAAACGACTTCGTGCGCGTAGTAATAAAAGTCGAAATATTCATTACCTATATCCTTTATAATAAAATAAATATATTTTTAATTATACATTGTATAATATAACTAATTAATAATTACCTAAAACATTAACATTATTATTATATAGTTATCAAATATCGTGACCTGTACAACACTTTTTATAAATGTTCTTTATTAATTATATTAACATACATTACATACTAGTAGTTGTTATCATAAGTTATACTTATTTTACGAAGTAAATTGGATTGTAATTTCGTTTAAATTCGTGCTTACTGGAATTTGCATCAATGCATTCCTCGTTTCAAACAAACGTGTTGGCACAAAAATTAGCTTTAGATATAGCATCGCTCCTAGTTTAAAATTAGCATGATTCCATGATAGTAAAAATAAAAATTTAAGAATATATTTTTTCTTTGCATTTAATTATTACTGTTTTATTTACTAGTTACTTATACCTACTGTAAAAAATAATATAGGCAATATGCATTGCATACATGAGACTTTATTATATTATGTAACAATATATACAATAACAATTGTATTTTGTGAAGAGGTAATACTTTTAATATGTTTTTATTAGCTTTGTTTGAATGTATTTAAACGTTTAACCATTAATAAAATAAATATGATGGTCGATTTTTTTTACAATTCTTGAAACTAAAGATTGTTTCTACATTTTTGGTAAAAGTGAAAGAAAATTACCTTAATATTCACTTTGATTTAATTTGTAGACGATAAAAAATTATCGTATTCTGTATCAGTTAGAAATCTACAGGAATATACGTTTAAATATAAATATATTTAATACTTAATATAGGTACGTAAAAGTATACAAATCTATACAAATGGTGGAGTATAAATAATGAATACCTACGTGGCTAAGTACGTAGAAATATCATGGCTTATTATTTCAAAATAAATGATACTCGTAATATACCAGATATAATAACGTCAATAATATTGTCAATTATTAAACCATAATTTGTTTTAAATTAAGAAACAACGGTGAAGTTGCTAAATTATATAAATAAATATAGGCAGTATAGGTGTCGAGTGTTACTTGTCATTAATCATTAAAATCGATGTATGAAATTTTAAGTCAATGATAAATCAATATGTCTATACAAAAAAAAGTCAAGGTACCAAATGATATTTTAAAAATATATTGATTATTTTAAGATATTACTGAATTGTACTAAGAACATATTCACACTATTTTACGATATTTATAGTAATAGGTGTTACTTACTTTTAAGTTAATAAAAATAATTTAATAAATGTTATATTTTAATGAAATAAAATACTTAAATAGTTATATAAAAATTATGTTATGAAATATACTTAGTGATATAATTAGGCTAGCTGATAAATAGTCATCGCTCAGAATTGTTTTTTTTTTTTTTTTTATAAAATGATGTATCATTAAATACAAATTTAACACACTCATAATAATTTATAGTGATAGGTCCACTAGATACCAATGTACAGCAGAGAGGTACCAACCCACTTGACTACCTTTTTCTAGATTGATTACATTATCATTGCCAAAAAGATTTTAATGAAATGTATAGATACGTGCATAATATTATGAAATATACACATACAATGGGTTTGATCTCCATGCAATATTCAGGTAAACAGTTTCATATAAACTAAAAAAACGAACCAGCAATTTTAACATTTATTTCTCATTAAAAAATACATTATGCGAAGTTGGTGAATTTAAGCCCATCCAGACATAAAACATAACGTGTTTATATATTTACACAAATTATAAATATTCCAAACATATCAAATCATACTTTCCTATATACACTATATATCAATAAAAAATTTAATTTTTTTAAATATTAAGCGACCTATGTGATACAATGTTTTTTATATCTATATTAAAGTATATGTGTTGAATTTATTGCATAATGTATTTAATTATTTGTTACGGGGATGACTGACAATAACACTCTTCGTCGTCATCATCTCCGTATTAAACAAGTGTTGCGTCGGTCTTCGGCCTCCGACCGATTCTCTCGTCGTGGCTTCATCTACGCGCGGCCAAGAGGGTCATAAATACACTAACCCTCGTTAAAACATTAAATAATATATGGTTATGTATACATCAGATGCATAGAGTGCGATCCCCCGCAGAGTAGGTCATACGACTCATACGCAGAGTACGCAAAGTATACCGAGAATAGTATTATTATTATTATTACTACCTATGCATATATAAAGGTACTTATAGGTTAGGTGCTGTGTTTTTTTTACATCGCATACACATACTAAGTGAAATCGAATATTAAACAAACAAAAAAAAAGTATTAGCCATGTATTTATGTTATTATATATATATATATTTATGTCATATATATATATATTTATTTATAACACTATAACACTTTATAATAGATATATACTAGTGTAATATATAGGTACCGAGCCATAAATATTAAACGATCGATCAGCTCCGAGTGAATATTATAATATTATATTAGCCTGATGTATATATTAATCGATCTACATTCAACAATATTCGTTTAATTTAAACGCATTTTTAATTTCTTTTTTTTTTAATAGACCTTTCACTTTTAGTTTCAAATAGAGAATAGTCTGACTATATAATATAATAATATTCTAACCAAAAATCGTGCGAACTTTAGTTGAAAATTACTCTCGAATCTGTCCATGTCAAAATATCAGGAAAAACTAAAATAATAATCATTTTTTCAATCATTAAAATTACACATTTTATATTTGAATGGAGTACAAAAACTGATGGACTTAATTGATGATAAATATTTTATAAAAAAAATTACTAAAAGTTTTATACATATATTTACCTTCGTTTATTTTTAAATGATAAAGTATTCTATGTTATTTGCAGATTAAACATTATTTAAACATTGCATATTTCGTATACTATTGTTTAGTTTCTAAAGTTGGGGTTTAATATTTAATGCTGACTTTTTCAAATAGTTTACCTACGACCTACCATAGCAATTTTATGCACGACCATAAAAAGAAATTATCTTTAAATATTTTTCAAGTGTACCTTTAAGACCAATTTCGGTTAGGTTCTAAATAACCAAGTCAAATTCAAGTATAGATCTTGTAGGCTACTTACGAGACAATACTAGCGTAATTAAACACTGAATAATGTCTCGTCAGTCGTCAAAAATCTCGAGTTCTTGATAGCTTTACTACAAATCAGTTACGCATAAAAAAAAAATATTCTTTAATTGGACCACATTGTATATTTTCTAATTTTAATATTTTAAGATACATATTAGGGATAAACATTTAAATTTTTAAATAAAAGTACTTAAATTAGGTGGGCTATATTTAAAAGTAGTAAATATCTAATAATATTAATAATATGTCTAAAACTAAAAATAATTGTCATAGTTATATCTACAACTTTTAAAAAAGTAACACATATAACTAACACTATTATAGAAGTCAATAAGTTTAGGTAAGTACGCCAATCTTTTTTAGAAATACTGTTTAAAATTAACTCTTAAACACCCGAATAGCGTACAAATATTAATATGAAGAAAGAGAGTGATGACGTTGTATAGTTTTATCATATATAAAAGGGATGTGAAGGGGTACGCGTTGGTTGTAAATCAGTACTCATACAATGCAAATAACACATATATACATAGGTAATAATATATTAATTTTTTAATTTAGTCGTACACCGTTTACTCGTCTTCAGCGCTTCTATGATACATAAATATATACCTAGGTACTTGAATACTGTATATATGGTACTGTGTTATACAAAACCCGCGCAGTGTGCACTGTAGGTTTTGTGATGGGCTCTTTGGATTGAAATTTATAGCCGCGCGCGACGAGGTCTCCGCAGCGGCACAGTGCCGACGCGCGATTCGCTTGCGGTATATATGTATAATATAATAATAATAATATATAATATGTACGGAATACGCGATCGCGACGGTTCCCACGATCATCTCGCGTTAGATAATGAATTTATAGCTCGCGGTAACGCACAAAGAATTTCATTATCTGCCCTAATTTTTTTTTATATTTTCCGTATTCAACCCGCCGCCGTAATGTCTTCGGCGGTCACGATCGAGAGCGAGTGCGGGTGCTAAAGAAATTGGATCGAAATAAAGTTTTAAAAAACAATAATATATATATAAATACAATATAGTCGAGTACCTTGATGGGGACTACAAAACCACTGTACACGAGGCGGCGAACTCGACGATTTAATATAATATAATTTTTCTTATTACCAATCACATTACATTTACTCACAGTATATCATACCTATATAATTTTTAGCCGTTCGGGTTTTAATGGGCAAATACCGAAGCGGCGATTTTTTTACCGACTTCTATAAATCGCAATAATAATAAAATATCGATCGGGAGAAAAACAGAAAGCGATAGGTATATGATATCAGCGAGGTATATACAGAAATTGGACGTGGCCGTCGTCGATATATATTATAAAGACTTCCATCGCGGTCTACTCGCGGGTGGCGCAAAGCCGCGGCGCCCTTTGAGTACGCCACACGCAGGCACGCACACACGTACGCCGCTAAATATATCATAATAACGAAATAATATTATTATTATTATTATTATTGTACATACATATAATAATATAAGACCGTAAATGTGACGATCTCTCGCACACGCGCCAAGTCACCGCAACGTTTAATAGGAGTGTATATTATAATATACACAAATGGATCGTAAATCTTTAGAAACAAACACACACACAAAATAATAATAATAAAAATCCTCATTGTAATATGCCGACGAACCGACCAGTAAATATTTTATATGTAATATATCCGTGCGTAAATATATACACACGCAGCTAATTGACGTCGATTGGACCACAGTCATATTTTACCAGCACATCGCTTGTATTAAAATATTATTATAATAAACTATACGTATGTAACTACACCGCCCCGGCGCGGACAACGAGACGACCCGTTCAGCCGCGATTAAGCGTGTTAACACTGTATCTACAGCATTTTATACAAATAACAAACATTATTATCATAAAATAAAATATACTACAGCAATAATATACATAAATAGATACTACCGCCGCGGACTTTAGAAGTTTGTTATTGAGCTGTATGTAATATATGCTCATCGTAAACATCCTCGGGCCTTCCACTTGTACATAAATTTACGAATAGAGGGCCGTTATATCCATCAACTAACTATAATAATTTGATCGAATAATTTTTGTAACTTTCAATAACGATGATTTCATGTTATGTAACTATTAAAAGATTTATAATACGCTGCATAGTGCTTGCATATATATTTAACTGACATTTAACCCAATGTGCAACTTTAAATGCCCTTATATCTAAAATTAGTACTTAATGAAAGCATATCAACTCTATTAAAGTATTTTTTTAATAACATTTAACGCGAAAGTAATAAAAATTTAAAAATAGTTCAATACTAATTTTAAATTTGCATTAACAATAGTTACGAACTCTATCAATTATTCAATTTATATAAATAGGTATTTTTCAAATGTTTTTTTTTAATTTTAATTTGTAATTATTATTTACTTAACAATTAAATATCTAAGTAATATTAAATTGACTCCGCATCGGATACACTTGTTTAACGCATGATGGGTACCTCGTGGCAAATAAAGAAAAACCAATGCGCACTACCTACGGAACCGAACTATTAGTCAAACATATCTTATACACAGACGAACTCAACAATCTCAACACCCCTAACATCCTAGACGCAACACTCAGACCAAACGCACATACCATCAATCAAGTATTAATATCTTAAAGAAAATTCAAATTATACAATTTAATTTAAAGAACATAACCCAACCAAACCTCATTAATTTGTAAAAAAATGTAATTGTTCGAATAAATAATGGCTACTGCTGCCGATGTTAATGTAAGTTCAATAATAATAATAATAAATATATATATATATATTATATAGGTATCACTTTTCATGAAAGGTTAAAATTATTAAGCCACGATAAATAAAAATTCAAACAATTCAACTCTCTACTCGGGCTGTGTTTATTTATGAGTATTATAAAGTATACTAAAATCTAATTTAAGTCTTAAAAATAAATAAATTAATAATAAATAATATAAAAATCAATCATTAGACTATAGTATAGTCAATGGTCATATAGCATTTAAATATGGGGCCCTGCTAAAACCGCGATTATACAATTCAGGCCATCTAGTCAACCAGGGCTTAGCGTAGTAGGTGCCCCGTGGTACAAAATAAACGCAGCTCTCCATATATTTCATCTTAACAACCTAAAATTACAAACGGTAAACAAGCTTAAAAGTTAGTAAAAAGCCTTTTACTGAAACCTTTTTACGTTCTGCTGTAGAGTAAGCATCGAGTGTACCTTGACATTGAATAGGTAGGCACTGTAATGGATATATTAAATTCGAATTCAATGATGAATCATTGTATAAAATTATCAAAAAATTATCAATAATTTTAACACTTTAGCAGTTGTTCATATTTTTTTTTTTTTTTTTTTAATAGAGAATTTTCAATTTTGATTTCCTAAGAGTACCAACTAGACAAATTTGCAACTAGAAACCTATCGCTCAGAGTTGATAATCACAAGATTTTTTTCTACTAGAAAAAGAGTTTTTAGACCCACAAAGTAGATAAATAAAAACATACATCAATGTATAATCAGTACATTCATCGCTCCAATAAGAATCTAAAAGACTAAAATATAAAATCTGAGGTTCTGTGCTTAATGGTCTTCTCTTCATGTAATTTATTTTATTGTTCTTAACCCTCTCTCATTTGTGTTACTTATTGTTTATTTGTATATAACAGATAGTACTAGCTATATATTTTAATAAGAAAAAAAGTATGATTTTATATCATTAGAATACTTTTTAAAAATTTTGATTTTATAATAATATGGAATGATGAACAAATTATTCAATTACGAATATATAAAAATAAAATAATAATGACAATATTATTTATTTATTTAATTTAATTTTCGTATAGAGAACAACACTGTAAGAGTCACTATATTCATTTTTCATATATTATATGAGCACCCGTTTTCGCATCAAACATATGCATAATACAACATTTATACAAATACTAAAATGAATAAATTGCAATTTAACGTATGACATAAAATTTTTCCGTTTAAAAAGAAAATAAATAAAAACAGCGTCGTCGATTGTTCCAAGTACTGCATATAAATTTAACGAATTGCCAACAGAGTGAATATCGTACGATAAACGACGTGTAACGAAATCCTTTGACAATATATGTTATATTAGTTTGATACACGTACAGTGTACACACACATATATTTTATGTGTTACAGTGTGTGTGTGTAAGAAATACACACGCACTATGTTTAAGAATACCGAGATGACTTATTATATTACTTTATTGCATTACACATAATATGTAGGTATTATAATAATAATAATATGTACGCGAACGGCTCATGATAATAATATTATACATATATACACATAAATGTCTTGTCCTTGGATACTATATATATATGTGTCATATTATATTATCGTATTCGTATTTATGTGGTTTTAAAAATATTTGATTTTTATAAAAATATTGTTTATTTGCATCTCGATCGCGAGATTATTATATTGAGTATAATATTATATTATACAAGTAGACTTCTCCGCATGCCACATTGTTATTAATTACTGGTATTAATGGTCATATAGACATGTATCTCGTGTACATATTAATATACATATATATTATTATTCTCATACCTTTTAATCAAAGTAACAGTACCATTAAAACCAAAGGACAAACAGTTATAAAATGTTTAATAAAATAACACATCGTCAGTGATTAAAGATTCAAAGTGTCGATAAAATCTTAGAACTGCATAAACGTTAATATATTTCACAACATATAAATATAAAATAGTGTACTTAATATTATAATACATAATGCGTTGATCGCGATATGATCCACACGTATTGCGAAATCGACTATTGAAATCCCATTTTAATTCGCACGAGCACGTGCACCGTGCACGCTGTACTCGTAATAATATTAATGTGAATATGTTTCTTCGTTTATAATAATTGGAATAGAAATACAACAAAATTGTATTACGGTTTTAATTCGGCTATCGTCACAGCCGTCGCGGAATACGCATATATCTTGTATCATATTATTTATGATGTACAACTGTTATAGTATACGTATGTATATTATGCTTAATGTATGTGCTAAAATTTCACACGATCGTCTCAGTAGATAATGGCCGAACTCTACAAATTATTTTACTTCACACCGCTTTTAATTAACATGATCTTAAAGAAATTATTGATCAAGAGGAGTCAATCATGAACTTGAACGAAGAGAAAAACTTATCTTTCTCCTCTAGTTGCGATTTCTATGACTCGTAAATTATAAAACTAAAGTTTACTATTTAATGAAATCGTCTCGTTTCGTCACGAACCAAATTAAAACTGATCCAATTTTTTTAATTATTTTACTATTGGAATATTCAAGTCATCATTTGAATAAATGTATGATTAAAAAGTAAAAGGGAAGTTTGTCGCTTTGTGAATCACCTTTTATATACACTTAACGCTTATCTAATTACTTAAAAGTTACAAGTACATATAGGTTATATTATGAATAATATATGACAAACGTTATAGATCGTATATTATAAATGTTAAACATTTTTGCTATATTACTATACACAAATACAGATTTACAACTGAATATGAAATGTTATAAAAATATAATTTACAAAAAAAAAAAATTGAAAGAAGATTCACAATTTGCGGCGAACATCGCGCCTTTTATAACGTTAAACCAGTTAGTACATATAACTGCACAGACCACAGCAGTTTATACGCTTGCATTTCTGCATTTATATAGGCTCCAATAAATAAATATATATATACATACCAATGTATGTAACATTATAATGTATATGCATATTATCGTTTAACCAGTTTGACGGAAATACTTATTATAAACCATATCGCACAATTTGACGTATTAATTTTTTTATTATTATTATTCGACATCAGATATTATTTATATTTCTCAGCAACTATTAAAATATTATATATACAAGGTAAATTCACCACCGACGCGCCAAACGTTTTATTGGTAATGATCGCTCCAGGTAATTTAATTTATATTACATTATATCATATATAATGTACATAATACATTTATATTATATAGTAAGAGTGTTAAAAGTCGGTCAAGTAGTTGCGCGACTTGATTTTGAATTTTAACATTTATGTATTAAATCATTCAGTCATAATATGCATACATACCTATATCATATATAGATATTGTGATAAAAATATTTACTATTTTTTGTTTAAAATCTACAAAAAATACATTAATTTTATGTTTCTTAAAAAATAATTATGTGGATATATATATTATACTAATCTTTTATATTCCTTTGCGACTTATATGTATAAAGGTGCATTTTACTCATATAAAATCTATTCGTGTATTCCTAATAATTAATAATACAAATTAAGTAATTACATAATATTATTATATATTGATATTTATATCAATCACTCTGTATCCAGATTTAAAGCACATCAATATTGTTAATACAATCATTAAATCTAAAAACAATCTTACACTTTGACGTATATAGTAAATAGATGATTTTTTAATAGAAGACAATGGTGAGGAAATAAAAAAACCTGATGACTAATAATTTATTATAAATTACTCATCAAGCTTTAAGAATAGTTTATCTTTAGTTTTTTCCTTGGTTATTTTCGATCAAATTATTGTACCATTTGTACCTAACGCTCAATTATATTCTTTAAAACTATTTAAACTATTACATTTTAATATAATATTATTTAATAATCAAACTATATCTATATAGTATTGTAATATTCTCAAAGTTTAAATGTTGATGTATTTTCCATAATTTTTTTCGTGTATAATTTTATAAGGCAAGAAACACAGAATAACTTAAGTACTTGAAATATTATTATACAACAAAATGCATGTGAGTAAAAGTATCTTGTATAATAACTTATGTACCTATAGAAATTATTCATTAGTACACTATATAATTTCAAATAGTCTTTAATCAACCTCAAGGTTTTTGTTTCAAACTGATTTTCATCCCAATATCTGTAATCAAAACCAATCGAGGACAAAAGTAAAAGAAAAAATGTTAAACATTGTCCATAAAATACGTATACCGATGGCAATACTTACTCATCATAATATATTTGTATTGTTTATTGTTTATAATGATTATACTGATTATATAAAGATAATTTTAAAATAACGGCCAAATATTCATTAAATTCGTAATTATGAAATTCTTTTAAAATTCAAAAATTGTAAGTAATTGACATTATGAAGTGTATATACGAGTACGCGCTACGACTACAAAATATATAGGTATATTATGTTACCTATTATTGAATAATTTATCACACCAAATTCATACAAATTACATATAATATATATAATTATAAAAATATAATTCCATAAGTATCGCATGATTTTATATTTTTTCATAAATTCACGTCGCATAATATCAGTATCCCCCATTCTTATTTGATTCAAATGAGCAATTATTTGTTTTTATTAAAAAAAATCATAACCAGAACTTATTCGCGGATGAGCCAAATTTGTTTACCTACCGCGGTTCTATGGACGATCTTAACCTACATTAATTGGTTTGATCTCATGTGCGGGGCGTGGATTCTCCCGGACGATTTCGATTAGAGAAAGATTCACGATATAGTTTTGCTGTGTATATATATAAGTATATTATACTACATACATTCACACGGATAAGACTATACGCGTACAGAAATATTTTGTTTTTATTCCTCATTCTTATTATTATTTTTCTAACAAAACCTTTTCTCAAGCCCCTTTCGACCCGTCAATACCCGCGCACACACCACATCATCACCAAACTCGTCCGCGAGCCGCGGTGGAGACAAATTACAAGTATTATGTAATTTGGTATTATCAATTTCTCGAAAACTATGTCGGTACCGCCCCTTGAATAATAATGTCTCTGAACGTTTAAGAACACAATTACACGTTACGGTTTCGCAACATCGAGATGTTCGTGTATAATGATCATTTCGTACGAAATCGGAATAAGTTTCCCACGCGTCGATTTGCATCGGAAGGGAAACCGAAACGCATCTCTGTTGGTCGTATATATATACATATACATACGGCCGATGTACATATTATATTATATATATCTAAATGCATTCACACAATATATGCTTATATACGCACCTATGTATATATGTATATATTATACACATTTCTATTCGAATGATATTCAAGCCTCGAGCCCATTTCGGACATTCTTTTGGTTGCCCCATAAAACCGTTTAAGATAATAACAAGATTGAACGCGCATCAATAGTTATATGTAAGTACCTACCTACCTAGGTATATGCCGTGCATCACGGTAACAACGTTTAATTACTGACATTATGCGGTAGGTTTTTTTTTATTTACCTCGCCTATCATAGGCACCAAAAAGATAGTTTTAAATGTGAGCGGCACTCAACTTCACGAAAATCCACTCCGAGATATTTCTTTTGGTTTAGACCTTTTGCAAACGAGTAAAACACGAAAATTTTTTTTTTTAATTAAATATTACATTTTACTTTTATTGGTATCATGTAGAGATATGCTACACATAAATTACGTATCTTATCGTGATATCGAAGATCAGATATTTTTCCAGTAAATTATTCACTATAATATACCTATTGGCTTTAAACATATTTTATTTTATTTAGGTACAATGTACATACTATTATATTTAAGACTTAAATACGTATACCTATATAATATAGTTGAATATAATAACTAATAGATATTTTAACGAGCTTTATACATAATTCACATATAAGCTAGGTATGTATTATATTATATATATGTGCTATTTTCACGGTGACCAACATATCATATTACTTCAACATGGCATGATAAAATATAAAATATACTATTATATCTGCAGCTGCATAACGAAGTTTTTTTAACAAAAGCTTTGTATGTACCTACAAATACGGATTTTGCATTCTTGAATAACTACAACTGGAAAATTAACGAAATGACTTAAACACGTTTAACATAGTTGATACCTAATAGGAACCACCGCAACAATAATACACCTAGGTATAGAAAATAATTTCAAATGAATTTATAAGTTTCTAAAGTTTTTAAAATGTATATAAAGGGAATTTCCAATGTAAGATTTTCTGTGAATCCTTGAGTTATTTAACTGGGCGAATGTAAGTTCCTACACGAGACCTAGCACGTAAAAAAAATACAAATATTGGATAGAATTAGGTATACGTATGTAAATTACTACACTACATATATTATTATATAGGTACAATTGTATAATTATACAATAATTGTAAGAATACTATATGTAACATAATATTATAATTTATCAATCTGATAATAGTGTCATACATTTTAATAAGATAAAAAATGAATAAAAAATAAAACTATATTTTTTGTGGTTTATTCTGGAAACTTATGAATGTTTAATATAATCGTATTAGCCAATTTTTTCTGCTGATTAGGTACTTTACAATTTTTAAATTTACAATTTTTTTTTTTTTTTTTGGCATATTTTTGACTGATTTTTGATATTGTGACTAGGGTATCTTATGTATCTTTACTTGAAATAGTTTGAAAATTACAATAATTACCAGTATCGTAGTTAAGGGGAGAGCTGAGGGGGTTGCAGCCCCCTCCAAAATATCAAGAAAATTTAAAAATTATTTTAATTTTTAATGGTCTATAAATCACAACAAAAATCTTAAATTTTATTTTACAAACATAGATCAGCCCCCCTCCCCCCACTCGAATTAAAATCCTGGCTACGCTACTAATAACTACTATTGAAATATTATATTAAAATATATGCAAATGAAGTGTACATGATATTTTTAATATTTTATGGCAGTATCGTAATTTCATGATAAGTTATCCAATTCATGAAATGGAAACCGTTTTCTCCACTTAGTAATATAATTAAAAATATCATAAAGTAGATAACTTTTCACAAAATGGATATTAAAATTTCATATGGTGTAATTTTTTTATTCAAATATCCATCCACTTGGTGAAACAAAATATAATACTATACTGTCATTGTAATAATTGTAATAATACATAAACCATAAATGACAATATTTATATTATTATATTATTATAATTATAATATAATATAATATAGTATATACATACTATTGCATGTCGAGCGTGTTCCTACAGTAAGACGACAAAGACAGATGAGACGCTACAACATCCAAATAATAATATATAATACACTAAAAATTATAATTTAGAGCAATAGAGGTATTACATACATTATATAATTATACAAAGTAACAGTGTTATAATAAATACTGAATAGATATACTTTGAAAACACTAGAAATATGGTCGAGGGGGTAAGAAATTCGTATCTGTGAGACCGAGTAAACACGTATATAGTTATTACTTCCACGTACTGGTTAAAAACAGTAGCTTTATCGTGTTATTAATAATCATTTTATCTCTATTTTAACATCAATTCTCAAAGACCACAACGGCCAGGTGTATGCAGCAATGACGTTTATAATATGTTATTATATTATTGGTTCACGGACCATTTTTTATACGAAAATACATATTATACAAAACTGAACAGTATTATATACCTACCCGCGCGTACCTATACATTAAATAATATATAAATATATATACCAACATGCATCGTTTATTATATATAATAAAGCACTTTTCGAGATATGTATACAATTATATAATATATAACTGTGTGTGTATGTAATTATACACCGTGACTCGCCGAAACAACGTTGAAAATAAAACATGTACACAAAGGAATTATCGATAGAGTAGACGAAATTAACGCATAAAATGTACCATATATAATATGCATACTAAGCAGATCTAAGCCACTAAAGTCTCATATAATATTATATACCTGCATTTATATTACACTTATAAATGTAGCTGGTAAGCTGGCACGGGTTGTGTTGCAAGTCCATTGCAACAGTGCTCAAACGAAAACAAGTCGTCTTTGGTTGAATAGACATCAACTTTTAGACATCTACCAACTACCTATATAGGTATACTGTAGCAGTATATTATCTCGCATTATCCGCGCGTAAGGTAACTGACGTGAGTCGTCGATATTATATTATGTAGATTATTATATATATATTTATTTATATAAACATTTTATGTCGACAAGGTATATATAGATAATAGATATATCATAGAAATATTGATAGTGATAATAAAAAACAACACATCAATGATGCTGTCTTGTACACGGTTAACACATTTTAATTTTGTAATCAACTTGTTAGTATCTTTTTCCTTGTCGATTCAATTCCCCTCACCAAAATATTTTCCAGGATTTCAGTATTGTGATATATGAATATAACTGTGGTTTAAGAGGACGCTATACCCACATGTGTTGTCTCTGTCTTATACACGCGTAACATAGTTAAAAACTATTTTGCGCGGGACAACTTTACTCCCTCAATATTTACATCAAAATTACCAAAATTTTAAATCGCATTGAGAAGAACTTTACCTGTGTTGTAGCGTTTTAATTTTTTTGATAGTGGTAACCAATAATGTTTAATAATGAAATGAAAAAAACCTAAAGTTCTCAAACCGATAACTTTAATTGCATTCATGTTATCAAAAAAATTAAAACGCTACGTCACAGGTTAAGTTCTTCCCAATAGGATTTATAATTTTGGTTGTTTTGATTAAAATATCGAGGGAGTAAAGTTGTCCCGCGCAAAACAGTTTTTAACTATGTTACGCGTGTATAAGACAGAGACAACACATGCGGGTATATAGCGTCCTCTTAATCATTACATGGAAAAATATCAATAATTGCTTAAATTTAATGAATAATAAGCATATAATATATTGAGTCAATCTATAGATAAATAATAAAATAAATGTAAAAAATGCAAAAATGTTATCATCAGCCAAATGAAATAGGAATCAAACCATGAAAATGTATTTACCTGTTAATTAAAAACCAATTAATTGCACATATATAGAATGGATTGAAGTAACTTTTTAAAACGTACTGATGAGATAATATGTAAAATGAGGTATTATGTAGCTTTTAATCTAATTTTTCAGCAGCAATTACCCCTCTTACTACAGTTGGCTTCAAATGGTTTAACTTTCAGAGACCTTATTTAATCAACACAAGTCTTTATAAGTTAACCACGCCAATCTAGACGTTCAAGTGGTTTAGCTATTTTCTAAAATAAAATGGTTTATTTTATTGATTATCGTAGCAACGAATTAAAATAAACAGTTTACCATAATATATTTATCATTATATCATAAAATTATGACATTTATAAAAATTTTAGAAAAAAAATATCATTTAAATTTCAAACGTATATGATTGAGTGGTTACCACTGGTAATAATAGCCGTTATACTGCAGATGTACAATATATAGGCTGATATATAGCTATTGATGTGTCATTACATCACGACTATGATGTATATGTCCTAATCCTATTATATGACACGTGTGGTATGGAATGTGGACATAAAGTTAAAGTTACGGTACCTGCCTACATATTTTATCATTTTATCGAATATATTAACATATAATATATTATACATTGTATGTTAGTGTGTCTCTAACATAAGCTACGGTTAAAAGAGATATATAGATAATCATAATATTGTAATTATTAAATTATATACTATAAAATATATATATATATGGCCTGAAATTTGATATATGTTTGAGTATAAATTTAATACTTAATATTTTAAGGATAGGTGGCTAAATTAACTACACAGAGATGTATACTAGATGATTACAACTTATTAGTTATTAGTAACAATAATTGTTGTCAAATATATTATACATACAAAATACACTGCGTTTACAATCTCGGATTAAAAATCCATTAGGTCCCAGAACACCAGACACTTAGTGTGCCCCTTTAAACTCTCTATCTTCAACCCTTTTTCAATTAATTTTGAATTACCCACAAATATGTAAAAATATTTAAGCTTATATATTTTTTATATTTTATACAGGTATAATAACAACTTTGTTGAGATCTTGTATCACATTTTCAAGAATTTTGATCTGTCAAATAATTTTTTATCAATATTTGTGGAAAACATTTTCAAAATTTCATTATACTTATAAATAGATTAAGAGATAAAAAAAAATATGAATCAAAAAATGAAAGTTATAATATAAAATTATAAATAAATGGTGAAAATTTCAAGTATTTACTGTTTTTTTTTTTTTTTAATAACAAAATATCAAAAATTGTTATGTAACAGGTGAATATTCAATGTAGTAAAAATTTGAATTTTAAATCCTCATAAAAATTATTTTGACTTTTCAGTAGACATTTTTTTATATAGGTATATGTTGAAAAACTAATAAATAACCTTTCAAGTATCTACTAAGAAGACTCGAGGCTCGTTAAAGGTACTAACTAGATCTAATTTGCAATGAAAACCACCGTTTTGGAAAATTAAATCACTTTATAAACTAGGTACTTATTGTGTTTGTAAAATTTTTTCTATTAAGTCATAAGTAATTCATTATTCAAAAATCTGAAGTCCATAAATATATCAATAAAAAACAATAAAATGTTAGTGAATAACTTAAGAATTTACAAAACGAAAAATTGTTAATTAATAATATCATTAATTAGAATAGATTAAAAAATATCTAATTCATATTTAGTGTATTTTAAATATATTTTGTACTTCAATTTAATATATTATAAAATACTTGTTAGGTATACATATATAAATATATTGTATATTACAAAGTGCCAAATTAAAAATGTTAAATCATGAATAATTCAAAATATGTATTTATGTATTTATACATAATTTTATTTACAAAATTGAGCTTCTTGTCAAACACTTGAACAATTATTATTAAACTTCTAAGATTATGTTATTATTAATGGAAATATTAAATTATTTTGTCATTGATATTACAATATACAACAACATTTAAACAGTTAAAATTGCTAATATGTACTATCATATTATAATAATAGTATTTGTGTTAATTTTCTTAACATATAACACATAATTAGTTTTCAATTCATAATAAACATATCCTAGTACTAAGTTGTATTTCTACTTGTTACTGAAATAAATTCAATTTCAACAGAATTGTAATTGTATTTCATAGAAAACCTTGTTGGCCAATATAGGGCCACTAATTTATTGGTAACTTCTAATTTAATATGATTATTATGGTTTAAAATTAAATAATTAGTATTAAGAGCTGCTGATTATTATAATACCACATTTAAAAATGTATTACAATTACACAATATTATAATGATTGAGAGACACATAATTATAATTTTTATTTAACCTTCTAGATTTTTTTTTAGTTTGTTTGTAAAACATAAAAAGAGAAAAAATCAAATGGTTCTAAATATCTAGTCTTAGTCTAGGCTTACCACGAGTTATTACTAAGATAGTATGATATTATATTGGTTATATTGGGTATATTATAGAGCACAGATTTCTATGCAATTGCATATTTTTTTCTTTTCAAATTTTTGGGTTTTTGTCAGTAATCTTTACGAATTATAATAATTGCGGCCAAAATTTTTTTTTGTATATTTCTGCATATTTAATAATTATTGCATATTTTTGAATATTTTTACGAAATTAAAAATGTATTTTATTGAATTAAAATAAAATTTAAAAACAAAGATATAAAATAAAATTGTATTGAGTAGAAAAAATAAAAAAGTTCTAGATATAATTTGAAGATGGTGATATTGTCAATGAGTTGACATTTTATGTATACTCATTTGCAATTTTTAGTGATAACAGTAAAAAAAATACTTATATAGAAACTTAAAATATGACATTACCTGAAAGCATTTCAATAATTGATGAAATAAAAAAAAAAAATTTAAGCTATTACTATTGTCTATTATTATTTAACTATATATAGTTGCTTCAAATATGTCCAAACCACTTGGGCTGACGTCAATGATCTTATTCATCTATATTTAAATATACGTTGATAGAAAACGTTGCCGCTTTACTGAAGAAAAATCAGAAATGTATATGTTTATTTATTTTAATAATAAATAAAATAATATAAAAAAAATATAAATTTTTAAAATTTATAATACTTCTTTTACAATATTTAAATATAAGTACCATTACTTATATTCCTATTAATATTGTAAAAATTTGTCATATAAATAATTAACATTTTCTTGCATATTTTTCGCGTATTAACATATTTTTATGATTTTGACTGCATATTATATGGCATATTTTGATACATTTTAGTGCATAAAAATCTGAGCTCTAATAATAACCAACACTTAATTAATATTAATTCTATAATTACCTGATGGTTTTAAAGCTTTAATAGCAAACGGGACAACTAGATGTGGATGAGGCAAATCTAAGAATACAGCATCAGCTTTACCAGTAACATCATCACTAAATCCATTTTGACAAACATCTCTATGAATACAACATCATTATATAATTAAAATCAGTTAACCAAATCTTTAACATTAATGTATTATTGATGTAACACCAACACTACACTCAACACCAATTCAAATTACCTGCACTGACTGGTGACATTCTCAGATAAACCATGAGATTTAAACTCTTTTTGAGCCTGATCTGCCCTTTGTTCATGAAAATCGTAAGTATAAATGTGTCCAGTTGGTTTTACTCTAAAGGCCATGGCATGAGTCAACGATCCACTTCCAGTACCTAAAATTGATATATCACATCAAACATAGACTCATGACACATAAGAAAATGAATATAAAAATAACAATTTTAAGTTACCCGACTCAACCACAATGCTACCAGGCTTAAGTTCTAACATGAACATAATTAGACTTATGTCTGGTGTATATATAATCTGAGTTCTGTGTGGTAATGTCTGTGTCCAAAGTTCAGGTGTAGGATATAATACATGAGCCCATCCATTGGACAAACTCACTTTTGATCCAAATGGTTTTCCAAATAATGATGAAATCTTCAACGCTCCATACTTGGTCTGCATAACATTCTCAACCTTCTCGCCTTTCCGATTTTCAATTACTGACTGGGCTTGTATAGCGTACATTGCTTGTGGATTTATATACAATATGACCGTGTCGCCTTCTTCAATAATATCTTTGTAACGGTTAAAACTCATTTCTGATGAAAAAATAGATACTCTAATTAACTTTCCTCCTGTACAAACATATTAGTAGATTATTTATGTTTAATATGTTTTAACTAAGTACTCAGCGATGTGACTTACTGTGCTTTCAGCTTACGTTTGTGATAAACAAATCCAGTATTTCAAACGAAAATAATTTATTCGATATATATTGAAATAGCCTGGAATTTTACTAATTGGAAGCGTTGTCTAACTTTTCAGACGTTACCTATGAGAAGTGTAAGACTGTAAACGATCGGGTAAAACGACAAGTATACTAAAAAATAAACATAATAAATTATAATAACATTAATTTTAAGTTTGATTTTTAAAAATTCGTTGCGGCGATCGTTATTATCAAAATAATGTTATCATTAAAACACCAAACGTCATTCGCACGTTTTCAGAATCACAACTTAAGATAACACAAATTTTCGTCAAGACAAAAAGGAATAGGTAAGACATAAAGGCTAATCACGGACTAAGATTTTAATCCATGAGGCTAATTAAAGTGGCATTGTAATCGTAATTAATTAATAATTATTAATTACTAATTCGTAACATATTATAATATATAAGCGCTGTATCAGTGGAAATAACTGAAATATTTTATTTAATGCCATAATGTTCCTTTATATTCCTCAAATCTTCATGTTGAGCTTAATTTATAATTATGACATGCATAGGTGGACAATTTTTTTTATTAAGTTGCCTAGTGATAATTCCTTAAAATGTCCACTGTGCTGTATAGTGATTAGTGGTCATCTCTACTTGTAGGAATTTACGATTCAATCACAATTAACGTAATCTATAGGCTATAATCATAAGTTATACCTAATACGGTCACTCTCGTTATTATAATACTCATGTATAATACATTTCTACTGTATTATTTACCTACTTTAATTCCTACACTTTCTTTGCTATAATTTGTTAAAACAAAATAGTTTGAAAAATCTGTGTTATTACTGAAATCTAATTTTCTATACTTGGTGAAATTTTCAAAGTATTGAAAAGCCATTGACACGTTTTTTTATAAATACTTAAGTTTAAATTATTTTCATATCCATTACAATAATCTAATAAATTATACTTTCTATACCAATAATAGTTGTTATATAGGTATAAAATCTAATGATATTTTGTTTGTAAATTGTAAATAATTACAAAACTAATTTACTTAATAACATTTATACCTAATATAGATTATTATCAAGTACTTTAATTCTATCCTATACTTGGATTAGAAGAGTCCTTAACTACCGAGTTTCAGGAAATAAGCAAATAATTTAAGTTTTGAACAAACCAAAAAAGTGTAAATTATATTAAAATATAATATTAATTTTCAAGTAAACAACATGTAATATATATAATTGTAAAGACTATCGTACAATAAAATAATGAATAGCTTATGAATACTTTCAAAGTTACTATTGTTTCTGTCTTTTTAAATGACATTTAAATACAATAATTTAAATTTTTACAATATTGTTCTAAAAAATCTATGTGTTAAACAACAAATAAACTATATAATTATTATGGCAACAGTTTAACTCTGTTTACTGTTTCAATTGAGCAAACAATTTTTAAAAGTATGATGAGAGGTAACTCAATTATAATATGCTTATGTTTACATACACAAAAAAAAACTTAAAACTATCAGACAATTAGCTGTTAAATCATATTTTCAAAATAATACATAGTTTGATTAGATAGTATTAAAACATAAAAATTAATTATTAAATTAAATATGAAGAAAATAAATATAGTCTTTTTTTTTTAAACAAAACATGAAGTTAAAACAACTTTTAACAATTTTGTGTCAATACTGTACCAATATAAATCAAAATTAAAAATAAACACACAAAAAAATATTACATTAATGGAAGACATTTAATGTTAGATAATAATTTCAAAAAGAAAATTTTAAATAAGACAGTGATGGTTATTTTGTAATAATTTGGTTTTTTGAGTATAATAGAAACTTGATTACCATTAAATTATTATATTTTTAAAACCATGAACTACCCTGAACATAATATCCTTAAATCTCAAACAAAAAAAATTATTATTGATATGTAAAGATAATGTATGAAGTATGACAATTGATAATCTTTTAAAACTTAGATTTTAATATTAACAATGTAATAAAACTTCTATTTATTTTTTTTTTTTATTGTTATATATAATACCCAATATGGAAAACACTAAACATTTAACATAATTAAATATAATAAACATTAGAAAAAATATTAAAATTCAACATAATATAAACTGTAAAATGATGAAATAAATTTAAAGATAAATACTATTATAGAGATTTAAATTTATAAATTACAACACTTCCAAGAAATTGTATTAAAAATATATCTCGAAACCTTTTTTACAAATGCTTGAGTTGTATAACAATAATTTATTCTATATAAAATAATAAAAGATATAAGATAATTATCAATAATTCTAGTTGATCAAAATTAGTAACTCTATTACTAATTAAAAATCAAAAATAATTTTTAGTTTAGAATTGTCTTTTAACATAAATATTCATTTGTATTATCTACTACTAATAGGAATATGATTTTATTACTTTTTCATCTCTAATATGTCAATATTAAAGCTTTATAAAATCTTTGAAATTTTCATAATCAGAATCGGATGCAAATATTTTTGACAGCTGACTAAAAGTCGGACGTTCCTTGGGGTCATACGCCCAACACATCTCCATTGTTTTATAAACTTCAACAGGACACCTTTGAGTTCTTTGTAATCTCTCTCCTTTTTCCAAAATACCAATTACTTCAACACCTTTCATGTTTTCATAAGGTTGCTGTCCATAAGAAAACATTTCCCACAATGTAATACCATAACTCCACACATCACTAGCACTTGAAAATGTTCCATAATTACATGATTCAGGTGCATACCATTTAATTGGCCATCGTCCACCATGTGAAGCTCTATAATAATCCTTATCAACATTTAATGTACGTGACAGACCAAAATCGCTAATTTTAGCTTGATGTCTATCCGCTAATAGAATGTTTCTAGCTGCCAAATCTCTGTGTACAAAACGTTTTTGTTCTAAGTAACACATACCAGAAGCTATCTGAGCAGCCCACATTTTTAACTCATAATTTGGACTGATGAGTTCAGGATGTGTAATAATGTAAGTCAACATAGAACCAAGTGCAATGAGCTCTTGAACCATCAACAATGGTGGCCCTTCACATATACCAATCAATCTTATAATACATTCATGGTTTAAACTCATCATGACGTGAGCTTCACGCAAAAATTCTGATTTATTAGTTGAAGACATATCATATCTTAACATTTTGATGGCTACTTTTTCTTCAAAACCATCTCGATTTTGAAAAGTTCCTTTGTAAACTGAACCAAATTCGCCTTCACCAATTACTTCATCTAAAATTAAATTGTCTCTCATAATATTGTCTTGAAATTCAGTTTGATGTTTTGGTTTTGGCTTTTTTAATGTAAACGGAAATCCTTTTGGTAGGGGTGGAATAACTGCTGGGCTTACAGGCACTTCTAATTTGTTTGGCAAACCATCAGGAAATAATGTATAATGTTGTATTAGATGTTCTAATGAATTCAAGTATGGCCCGTTGTCAATAAAATAATATTTTTCGCGATCTTGGATCTGGAAATGATAACATTGATTGGTGCACATCATAGATAAGACGTAGCCACTCTTCCTATTCATTCTGACTAAAAAGCAACCATCAACATCTTTTGTTTTCAATATTTCTGTGGCTTCGTGTCGGTCAAGCTTGCCATGATACCATTGATCTTTCTTTGAAGTTGGTGTAGGTGAAACAAACTCGTTCAACATTCGCTCAACTTCAGTATGTCCATTAGTATGAGCCAAGTCTGCAGGTAGGAGATCATCAAAAGTGCGCGGCCTGGATGGTGCATTCATGGACAACAACAAAGACACAATATCTGCATGGCCTCGGCTTGATGCTTCGTGTAAAGCTACCCATCCAGTTGAGGAATTTCTTAGTTGAATATTTGCACCGCCAATTGTCAATAAGATTTTCACAGTACTCAATAAATTATTCTGACAAGCAAAATGTAAAGGAGTGTAGCCTTCTGTGTCTCTACAATTCACATTGGCTCCACATGAAATGAGTTTCTCTACAATTTGATCATGACCCATCTGACTAGCTAAATGCAACGCAGTTTGTCCCTCTTGGTTTTTTGCTTCTAAATTCCGATAACCACATTTTAACAGCTCGGTAACTACTTTACAATTAGCTTGAGTAATGGCTCTGTGCAAGAGATTAGTACGTCCATGTCTTCTGGTATCGTGTGGTGGAGGATCTTTAACAATAGGCTTGGACAGTTGCACTCCTAAACTTGGATCATTTACTTTACAATAATGTTCAATTAATGTTTCTAACCCATGCATTATATTTTGTTCGTCTATAGAGAAAAATGCATCTTCACCATGGCGTCGTATTTGATAATGCACTACTTCATTATTTTGTAACACACAAAGCACATAATCTCCAGATGCAGAATTACTTTCTCGTACTAAAAATAGACCATCTGCTTTATTTTCATAGTCTAATAGAATAATTTCAGCAGTGTCTCTGGATATTTTTCCATGGTACCAATTAATATCGCCATTTTCACTATGATTATTCATTATTATTGTAATAATGGCAAACACCTAAAAGACAAATAAAAATATTTAATTTAGCTATGAAAAATATAAAAAAATTATATACATAATTAATAAAAAAGTTCTAGATACAAAATTATTTGAATGAAGAAATTTAGCAATTTTCTTTAAATAAAAATCAATAATATAAATAAACGAAATATGGAAATATGTATTAACATTTCTTTCATTTAAACAAACATAAACTGTTGATTTTTTTAAATGGTAACCCCTATCCCATTAGTATCATTACTATAATAGTTGTGCTTGGTGCAACATTACAAAGTAAATAAAATTATACAGCTATTTATTAAACTGTAGACTCTAGATATTCTTAATTTTTAATTATTTAGGTGGATTCATATTAAAATAACATGATTAATTATATGGATATATGGTATTCACTTGTAACATTATACTTATTGTTAAAATTCTTTTTAATGAATAAATTAATTTAAATATAAATTTTGTTTTTAACTATATAACTATTATAATAATGTATAAGTTGGTATGAATCTATTTGTTTTCAAAAGCATACAAATGTTTCATTTCTTATGTTTTAATTTACTTCAGTATGATAATGTATGACAATAGCATTTATAATTTAAGATATCTTAAAAACAATAATAATTCTTATACCTAACTAAAGTGATAAAATTAATGACTTTATCCTTGATTTCTAGTAAAATAACTTCCAAAATTAGTTAATCAACATTTTTTTACTCATAAGAGCTATGAATACTTTACATGACATAATGATTAGGTTTTTTTATCAAATTGAAATACTTTGTGTCTTTGACCCTTAAAAAAAATTACATAACAAAGTCCATATCTATTTATTTAATAATTGTGTAGATAAAAGTGTTTATTTTTAATTTTAAATAACAATTAATTCTTTCTAAAAATATTTATTTATTTTGATAATTGGCTGACAAAAATTCAAATAGAATCAAATTTAATCTTAAATTTCAACCATCGTAACATATTAATCATAAATAATAAAAGTATTAAAAGTTATTTAAAAATATGATTAATTGAATATAATAATATTAAATAAGAAACTCTATACACACATTATTAAACATCAATCATTGACTGAAAACAAATAATTAATTTCACACACACAATGTCATAATAGTTATCATTTTTAATACAAGACACATTTAAATAAATACCTAAAAATTATGTTTACAATTAGGTACTTATAAATTTATTCATAAAATTTTTTTCTAAAGTATTTGGTAAGACTAATTTTTACTAAAGAACAAAATTAAGTAGGACTTTTAATAAAATTTAATATTTTAAGTATGTACTTCATATTATTAAACTATAATAAAACGAGTATCCTACAAAAAAATAAATTAATAACACTACTATACAAAAATAAAAAGTAGTTAACGTGTTTAAAAAATTACTTTTTCATTGAAAAATGACACCGATGTTCATAATATTTTGATGAGGGTCACCAAAAAAACGTCCCAAGCAGTACTCGAATGTAGAACCAATTGGTTTGAATTCAACAAGTGTCTTGTAATATCAACAATATCACATTGGTACAATGAAGCTGCGAAATCAACATGAAACGGGTTTGTATTACTTAGGTAATGATTACTGAGGGTTTCTATGAAATCATACTACTGAACGACTTACCTCGAATCGTTTAGTAATAGTTAAAATGTTGAGCGGGGAAAGTTTTCAATCACAATTTCAGATGAGCGACTACTGACTACTGAGTATACCTATTGTATTTATTTAAAGTAAAAAACTATGAAATGTGTTGGTCGATAAAAAAAAATGTTATGCCACAATGCATATTATTGTGTACCATAAATGATATCATATATATATATATACTACATAAAAATATGTGTGCGTGCGTAAAACACACTACAATATAATTGATTGAATGAACAATAACTAATACTAAAATCTAAATTAATTCAATTCATCTTCAGGTTTATAAAAAATTGTTATCTGTGATAAAAGTAAATAAATAAATGAGATAAGCGATGTAACAGTGCGTGCAAAAGCGCAAAAAAATATATTGCACTACCCCAAAAATACAATAATGTGCATTGTAATATTGTAAGCACGATTTTGCATGATTCGTAATTGTAACATTTGTAACGTTGTAACTAGTAGTTGCATAGACCACAGACTTCTATAGGTATTTAATATAGAAGTCTATGATATGAACTATGGACATAACAACTATACTTTGTCCAACCGAAAGAACGCACCTAAGCCTGACAAAAATCTATATTTCTGCAGTTCTCCGCATTCCCACGCAGTAGGTTTTTCTTACAACAAGAGGACGATATGTATTTTCACCCATTTGTGTAACGTCGCAGCTATAATAATTTTATCAGGAAATAGGAATTAAGCTATTTTATACTTGTAAAATATAACATAGTAATAATGTAATACAAAAAATAAGGTTATGGCATGTTTATAATACAATGTGCACACAGCACACGTGTTATACGGTCCATGGGTGGGGGGAGAATGCCCTACCACCCACTCACAGGAAGACCGCGGGCCTTACGTTACACCATGGCAAAGTGAAACTAAAATGAAAAATTATGCTTGTATACATTATTATTAAAGCTGTAAATTTACAGGAGGTTGTGAAACGTAGCTTTGTAAGCAGGTACATAATTTGAATTATGTTACAATAAGATCCATTCATGAAACTTTTATTTTGCATTTTTTTGACGTTTTGAATTATTTAGATCATTTTTTTGCCTTTTTGGTCACATTTTCCTTGGTTGTTCATTTTTTGGTATTTTTAATTAAATTTCGTCAATTATCATCTTTGAAAACCTTTTAAAACATTTTAAAAAATGTTTTAGGCAAATAGCATTATCAACTTCAAAATCAAAATTCAAATTAAATCAACATTTTATAATTTTTTTTTTTATCGAATAATTAATTTTTTATGCATAATATACTATTATTAATACAAATATAAAAATTAAATTAAAAACAATTTTAAATGCATTTTATACTATAATTTTTGGAATTTTAAATGCATTTTTCATTTTAAGTGCATATTTTATTGCATTGTTTAAAGTTTTTTAGTGCATTAAATTCACAGCCCTAATTATTATAAAGGTATTTGCATGCAGTCTCAAAGAAAGAGTGTCAAGTATAGGGAAACGTTAATCAACGTGTTCTCACGCTGGACAGATCATACCTATATATACCTAATCAATTGATTGAATATATATTTATCATATATCAGGGATGTTAGCAGTAAACAATTTTGGGGAGTGTTTTTGAAAATTAAAATTTTTTTGAATAAATAAGCAAAAAAATTTTTTGAAAATTTGGTATACTTATAATACATTTTTTAAATATAATCTTTGATATAACAAAATTAACATTAAAATTGAATAAGTAAATAACCATAAAAAAAAACCCAAATATTTCGGTGGGTATTTAAATACCCGAAACACCCCGCTGTGTACGTGCCTGTTATGTATATTTAATTAATGTTACCTGTAATTATTATGCCTGTATTTATGTTGCCGCAGGAATTCTGGACTATAAGAAAAAGGTACAAAAAATAAATAATCCTATTCAAAACGGTATAGGTGCGTACACTATAAGTAAGGTATTACGGATACTTTAAAAACACAAACAATTCATAACACGTTAAAAAAAACCTTTATTTATAAAAACACACATAAAGGTCGCTTAAGCGTTATATACTTACCCATACCACGATTTTGAAGAGACTCCCCAGCGCCGGATTGACAAGGTATCGACCTACCTAGTTTTAGAATTTCAAAAGTTTAATTACAACTACAGCTATTGAATGGTTTAAATAATTCGAACAAATTATATTTTCTACTAATGTCTGTACTGATTTATCACTATAATAAAAAAAAAAAATACGACCAAACACTCAAAATCGGTCCATGTCAGCCAGGTCAATCCGGCCTTGAGACTCCCAGTTCTCTCATTTGTGTTGTTTTGGATGTATTGTATACATTTTTTGTCTCAGCTCAATTGCTTCGTACCTTCGTTGAACTAAATTGCCTATGACTATTGTTTCTTATACTATTATGCTTTATTGGCACGTACCTACAACAAAAGTTCTAAATCGCTGGTATAAATTAGGCGAAGGTGTAATCCTGCAGGGAACTTGTCACTTACGGTATTTTATACTTCCCTAATCCTTTAAGCCAGCTATTTACTCAAAGGCTAATTTCTTTTCTGCACTCTGACTTATGTCATCGACCTGGTCGCAGTGGTTGCTACATTATCTACTTGCTGATCAGTGATCACATTGATTCATGATCATTTACGTACGTTCGTTGTGAATGTAAAATTGTTTAGTGTCAGGAACTCGATTGAAGAATGTTCATTGTAATTTTAATATTATAAATATATATATTGCAATATCATACGCCTCTTTAATGAAAGACAAAGAACAGTGTTTCATATTCAAAAGAAAATTAATTAAAAATGTTGTTAATAATAAAATACAATACAGTGATATATAAAGGCATCAATTTTATAAAAAGTAATGAAATGGTTATGAATTAGAAAAAATGATTTGCAAAGCAAGTACAAAAATAATAATAATATTATAAAAAGGTATAAGTTATTTAGTTATGAATTAAACGCACATAGATCGTACAATATCAATTATGGTTAAGATACGTTACAATTAAAAACTAATTTTAGGTTTATTATTAGTTTATAAAAGTATAATATATTAATTTCTATATTTAATTGTAGACATCTGCTTTAATATCAAGTGTACGAGTGTAAATATTATTATCGTCATACCACGATTAAAGATAGATAGTAGTATCTATTATCTATCTTTAATCGTGCGTCATATTAAGAATGCAAGACATATTTTTACTATCGTAAAAAAAAGGTGATTTACAGCATTGACTAAAGCGTAGGTAGAGGCACCAGTTACATACTGTATATGTCATATTAAGATACACATACCTAGAATATATGATTCAGTAGATATGTATGTTTCCGTCGTTGTCGTCGCGTTGTCATTGCAAGATAGGTACCTACCTATGTAAAATAATATAGTCATATAGGTGCCGCTCGGTGCGTTGTATACTTTACTAATAATATTTAATATTTTGTGAACTCTGTGATATTAAATTATAATATTACCTATGCGCACCATATGTTCGATAAAAATATATGACTGTACGTTTATATACGAGTGACTATTTTCGGTGTTATTCACGAATGTGTATGATTTAAGTACTTTTATAATTGCTGTTATTTATAACGGCTGAAGAATGCAAATATTTATTCGATTCACACTTTCTGTCGACGATAGTCGATAAAGGCGAGTCCAGAGATTACAAAATTAAAACAAAGCTGAAAGCAGTGTTCATGTTTTTAAAAAGTAATTCAGATTATCCCGTTTGTGAAAATTGTCTGTACAAATTGTGTGAGCATTATCCGTGTATTCACTGGGCCCGATAGTAAGAACTTGAAAAGTAGCTGGATAAAGGTAAATATTAAATTAATATTTATTATTATTTTTATTAATTTTTCATGATTATTATTCTGCGAGTCTTCGTTATAAATTAGTCTCCGTATCATACCTCCCCGCAGAAGATTGTTAAAATATTATAGACACTATAATTTTATAAGCTAATAGCTATTAAAGTATAAGTAAATAAAAATATAAGCTGTTAAATAGATTTCAGAAATGATGAATGAACAGTCTTGGAAAGATTAATTGATGATGTATTTGAATGCATAATAAACATAAATAGTTTTTTTCTTGTTCTTTATAGTTGTCATCTTTTGATATCGGCTTATTACTACTACTAATAATAATAATAAATTAATAATATTATACGTTTCTATCAGAACGTACTAAAAACTATTTGAGCCCAATAACTATACATGAGGAAAAAATACAACATCCAAGTCCAGTTAAGAGAAAAATATTTTAATTGAACACTTCGAAAAAGTAAAATATATCGATTAAATCCACAGATTTGTTTTATAATTTATACTCTAATAAATTTTAATTAAATAAAAATAAATTTTTTTGTTTATTTTTATTTCAGTAGATAATTTATAATCATATACTATCTAATATAAACATCGTGAAGCTATGGATAATGTACTAATCTAGCTGGTGAGTGGGGACCATTCAATTATTGGTAAAAAATGACGCTATAGCTTCTTTAAAAGAGGTTATTATAGTAATCTAATAGTAAATATTTTAAATCATAAATATATGCTATGACAGTGAACCTGTAGTTTGTATGATATTATAATAATGACAAATTATTATAAAGATTTAGTTACTCGTTTTTTTTTTTTTATATAGAATCATTTTGCTAGTAGGTAAATATAATATTATGAACCTACCGTCACTTTTTTGAAGAATCTTTAATTTGCACGTGAGAGTAATGATCAGTTATAAGAAATAAACTCTAAAATAATATTCTTATAATATAAATTATATAATATATGTTCTATTATATTTATCAATTCAATTATTGTATTTTGGTTTTTAAGTGATGTCAGCATCCAAAAAATACGTACTAATTTATTACCCATAACAATATTTTATTGTGTTGAAAATAATAAATTTGTCTTCGTGATGGACGATGGCTACGTGGTTATAGATATACTGTATATTATAGAGTCTAAATATAGAGACTACAGTAGGTATACCTATAGTGTATTATATGAAAAAAAACCAAATGTTTATATTTTGCGGTATTGTGTCATATTTCTTTAGACATAAGTTTTAATTTTCTAATTAAATATAATTTACTATATAGAATATAATAGATACTCGTACTTATACCATGTAATAAATAAATAATGGGAAATAAATTAAATTAAATTAGGCAAGCAGTTCAATTACGAACAAAAATTCCGTTTTGAAAAATGTTGGACAAAAAGTCTGGACAGGTTACACGTTTTAATGTTTCTTCAACCGACATCCTTGCTCTGGTATAGTCATTTGATTGAGACACCACTTCAGCATACATCTGCGACGCACGATGGAATAGCTCCAGAACTCTTCGCAGTCTCTTTAATTTTATTTATGGCTTTTGCAACATCAATTTTCGCTTGTTCATCAGGATGCTCATGTATAACTTTGAGTATTGAGTATTTTTTAAGTATAGAAGTGTGGAGAATAGTTGGGCAGTTTAGATAACTCTTTACTACATCTCCATGTATAATATTTTTTTCTCACGTGTTTCATAACGAACATATTGCCTTTAAATGTTACTTTGTCTTTTCCTTTATTAAAGATAAAAACTTGAAAAATTTGAAAATTACAAATAAAACGTTTAAACTACTCTAAATACGACAATTTGGCGACATTAGTTCAATTTCCAAAGTTTTACTACACTGTGTAACAACTAAATAATCTGTTAGGTATCTATATAATAACTAACCACTAGGACACTAGGTAGTAATTACAATAAAATGATGCACGTGTGCTTATATTATTTTAACAGTCTAAATAAGTCAACATTTGTAATGAATAACGTAGGTACCTTATTCACCTTAATAGTAGTTCTATTCCTCTATAGTACCTTTATGGTTATATATTTATACACTTATTATGGTCATATATAGATACAAATATATAACTATATAAGATATATAGATAATTTAATTATGTTACCTAAATGTTCTCAACACAGAAATACAACTACTCCCAAAACATAGTATAACAAACTTATAAAAAGCTATTTTTATATATTTTTAAATTTAGTTACGAAAGTATTCAACAAATAGAACACCTGGGTAGTTGGATTATTTATCTAAATTTTGAATTAGAAAATTAAAACTTATATGTAATAAAATATGACATAATATACCAAAATATAAAATGTTGGTTTTTATTTTCATGATTTTATTATCTTTTGGTTTTTTTCTGTAATTCGTATTATATAGTACGTAGAGTGCCAGAGTGGTAAATGATAATTTAGTTTAGAAAATCAAAATGCATAAATATGTATTAAGCTGGGATAATAAATGTTTTATATTATACTAGTATTAGTATAATGTGTGACAAGGGTGGAAAGTTAGCTATTTTCGTCGTGGATGACATTTGGAGTACAAACGGCTAGCATGATATCATGAAGCAAGAGCTACAAAATTCGCCCAAGACTTAAAATATCTTGCCATATTACGTCCTACTATTTTTCACGCCTCTACCGACTCTTTCGATATTATAGTAATGAGTAATCTATAATGTACTTTTCTTAGGTACTGTTATCGGTATTTAGATTTGCTAAACAGTTTTATATATTAGAAAACTAAACGATAATATGAAAATTAATAGTAACCCACCTACCAGTTAGTAAATTTTTATATAAAAAATAAAACGTACCTATCGATACATTTAAATATATTAATCTGATTTGGACGATAATCTTTTCCATTTTTCCGTCTACGGGTAGGAAAAAAAACATTTGGTGTTCACTGAACGGAAAAAAGTAATTTTATAACGCTTAGACCTCCGTGAAAAATTAAACTTTCGATGCAGGTGCAATCGAAAAATATATATCTATAACTACCTGGTTATCTATGTTGGGAATTTGGGAATCACAACCCGTCGACATGCAATATAAATTATGAAAGTGTAGGTACCCATAATGTATTATTAAAATAAACGATTTACAAATTATAGTTATCTTTGGTGATAAATATTATTAAATAATAATTATGACTATTATAACATAAGTACATAATATTGTAGTATAATATAATTTGAATACGGCGAGTGTGCCTATATACCTATCGGCTATTTGTCTTATCCGCTAACGTGCACCATCACGCTATGCGAACGTGTTCAATAGCAGTGTTTTGCTGCATTCAAACAAATTTCAATTTTTAATGTTGTGAATAATTATTTATCGATATTCTGTGTTAGCTAAACTTAAATAATGATAAAATTGTATATGTTCGACTTGTTCGAGTTGATGTACAACTGTATAACGTATAAGTCTATATAAGTCCTTTTGTGCGCGTTGCACGGCTGTGACTGCCCTGATGGAGAATGAGACAACTAGAGCGGCGGGCTCCGATCGTCTGACCAACCGGAGGACAGGCACGCGAACTCATGGTCAGCCCGAGAAGATCAGGAATAGGTCCAGGAAGTACTGTTAATATAAAATGTATAATTTTGAAAAGGCGCGAACGGAGGGGGGGATAAGTCGGGGAGCTGTTCCGTCTACCTCTCACATATGTATAAATATCTGATATTGTAAATAAATCAATTAACGATGGCGGCGCCGCGGAAGCAATGCGAAAGCAGATCCCGCGGCGACGTCGGTTATAACGGAAAAAAAAAGTCTATATAAGTCCTATACGATCTAGTATCTACCAATACATACTACCATTTGTCACAATTTGCACGTTTTGATAAATATAGGTGTATACATCATAAGTAGATATTGGGGGGTGCTTGAGGGCTTAGCCCCACACAAAATTATTGAAAATTTTTCAAAGTCATGTGGTCGGCCGGACGTCAGACTTATTTTACAAAAATTGCCATACCTTTGAACTTTACAAAATATTTTTTTTCCCAAAATTTAGTCAATATAATAATTATTGTAACATATACCTCGTCATCGGCGCACACCAGGCGACTGTCGCGGTGGATTGAAAAATTTAATAGCTTTTCAATATTATAAATTGAAAAATATATTAAGGTCAGTATTGAGAACGTTATAAATATCGCAACTCGGCAACTATAATGACACAAGTCAAAACCGGTATTTTTTCAGGAAAGAGATTTTTAAATTGGCTTGTAACTTATAATGTAAATAAAAAACTAACCAATCGTTCAATAGTTTCCGAAATTATACCAATTGTTTTTATTTATTTTTTAATAAATATTAATATAACTGCAAATTTAAAAACATAATTATTAAAAAAAAAATGTTGAGTTGTGTAGGTTTATGTAATTTGTTTTAAAAATAAAATACTACTTAAGTCGAACAATTTTGAGTTGTGTCAGCGACGGAATCCTTAATTACTGGGACAATAGCTTTATGATTTTTGTGTTTTCCTCTAAAATCTTCAGACAAAAAACCATTTTGAAGTTTACTTCTACCAGTTCGAATTGTACGATCCGTAATATTTAAAGTATTTTTAAAATAGGTTTTACATACTTGTACTAAAAGACCATTAATATTAAAACTATATCTGTAATTTAAAGATCGGTTACTATTTTGTTTAGGATAACGATGTTTAGGATTTATGTCGGTGACATGCCGACTTATAAATTCCCGTTGTCTTAATAAGTTTCCTAACTTCTAATATTCCTTAAAAATTAAATTTGCTAATCAAAATAGGTTTATTATACTAAAATAATAAAATATTTATTGTATTATAAATTAATTATTTTAAAGTATATATATAGTTAGTAATACGTATTTAGTAGGTTATCTTTTTAGTTGGTTATTATTAATTAGTTATTTAGTAGTTAACACGTATTGGATGTAGTACAGTGGACGCCGCTTATAAGCGAAGTGGGAAAAAGAAATTGAATTACGTATTTATGAATTTTATTTTACTCTATATTTTACTTTAATACATATACCTAATATTACATATAACATATCTATTACTGAATAAATTTAAAATTCTGATAATAAAATTAAAATTACCTATAAAATTTTTAGGTAATTTAAATTTTTTATAGGCTATAACACATACACATATTATAAAAATTATTATATATTAATAAAAATTATGAAAGATGTATGATGTATTTATTATTTATGAAAAAAATTTGTAATTTTAGTTTGTCTTGAGTATTAATATTTCGAAAATATATTTCTCGTACTTATTTTACAATAACGATAATTGCAAAAAATGTGAAATGCAATAAAATTTATTGTAAATACACACATTAAAAAGCATGAATTGAAACCAGAAATAACCCAAAAATTATGTAATTTTTAAAAACCAATTTATTCTAAATTTTAACCAAAACTGTTTATTATTTTGCAAAGAAAGATTTAAGCCCCTCCAAATTCAATCAAATCTCCGCCTATGTATATGTGTGGACCAAACAAGACACAACTGTAGCATAGAACAAACAAAGAATTTTTTACTATAGTATAAGTATAACCTCAGTTTAATACTTTAATAATTATTATATGGTAGTTGCAAGGCATCACAATAATTCACAGGCATGCAGAACGATGGCTATCACGCTATGATGCATATACAATTTAATAAGCTATAAGTTAATATATTGATGAAACTGCCTTTGTGGTAATTGACAAGGTATAGGATCACAATAAACAATATTTTATTTAAAAAAAAACAACTGTTAAAACGACGATTTTCTATAATATTTCTAAATACATTTAAAAAAAAATTTCAAAAATGTATTGCTTTTGCATAAATACATTTTTAATTAAATTTTAAAAATTAATTTTGTTCCACAAGCTAATTTTTTAGTAAACTTAAATTTATATACTTTACTTTTAAAAATTATACCTCCTCATTATTAATGTTGAACACCTTTGTCCGTGGTGGTCAAAAACACAGCTGTTGTTCTTTTGTTCTAAAAAAAGTTTATATTTTTACTTAAATGTATAGTCAGTTGGTGATTTAGAAACAAATTCAATTTGGTTGCCACGCTTCAAAAGACCATGAAAATCATTAATTTTTAAGTATTAACAAAATTTCAGGTTTCTGAAATTTTCGATTTTCTGATTTGTTGTGTATATGCTACTACTATAGCGTTTTAAATGAATTTTTATTATTAATATTATTATGTATGTTTATTCAGTTATTTTTATACTACAATAAAGATTTTTGCATATTGAAGTATATTAAAAATCATAAACTCGGAAAGGCTCTGAAAGAAGAACTTTGTCAACATAGTAATATTGTAAACGCGTATAAAAAATATTGTGATTAAATATGTTCGATATTTTTGTTGGTATAAATAAATAACTAATGAAGAACTTTGAATACATATCAAGAATTCTTTTTCAGTTTCACTCATACATTTCTTATAGTCCCATATGGCCGTATAATTCATGTTCAGAACTTTTTTATTATTTACTAAATTAAATAATATTGTTTAGTTACATAAAACAGTTTTATTATTTCAATTAACATTAACCTGGCCCATAAGGTTGTATTTGAATGACTTTAACTATTTGTCATTGATATTTTTAGAAACTAAATAAATAAACTAAAATTGTTAGTTTTTATTTAAACATCTATTTTTGTCTATTTCTGAACTTACAATAACCGCAAAATAAAAATTGTGATATATTTCATTAGAAATTTTGATTTCAATATTAACTTACTTATAAAAAGCATAATTTTATAAGCAATTTTAACTTTTAAATATAAAAATTGTAAAAAGATTTTTATTCGCAACTAAGAAAAAAAATTAAAACGTCAATTTTTATAAATATTCTAAAAGGGTACATTTTAAAAATTATACCATATAGGTATAGGAAATTATAACATTAATACTTGGTGAAAATTCCAAGTTTATACAGTTATTAATTTTTGAATTATGTCAAAATAAAGAAATAATGTCATTTTATCAAATAATTCCCGTATTTTCTTAATTTTTTTTGTTTTTCTCAATTATTAAGAGAAGTACTAAAAAATGTATATACTTTTGAACTCCATAAAGTACCAACTAGATCCACCAGAAACCACCCCCACAAGTTGAAAATCGTAACATTGTTATTGCTTCAAAAGGTGACGAAAGACAGCAAAAAACATCGATAATTGTAAAATCAATAAATTCATGTTCGCCCGGATCAGAATCTAAAATTAAGTTATCATTAATAAGTTAAATTTTTTGATTAAACTATGCCAAAATGATATTTTTGTAAATTCAAAATGTAAAATATGTCATACATTACCGACTTTAGTAACTGGTAAGTCTAAACAGTGTTTTAATATCTGCTTATTTAGTAAAATGTTAATATTATATTAATAGATACTTAAGTTATTAAACCGTATTCCGTATTATACTCCCGTATGGCCGTATAATTTATGTTCAGAACTTTTTTATTATTTACTAAATTAAATAATATTGTTTAGTTACATAAAACAGTTTTATTATTTAAATTAACATTAACCTGGCCCATAAGGTTGTATTTGAATAACTTTGACATAGGTATTACAGTAAGTTGTAACGGCCGGTTAACCATAATACGTTCTACAAGGATTAAGGAGACAATATAGCAATAGTACTTTCAACCTATAAGTTTTTTAAAAAAATTACTAAAGTAAAAGAGAGTATTATATGTACTTACCATCGACACCATTGGTTTATTGTTTAAAATAAATTTGATTTCAGGCTTATAGCCTACTTTTAACAATGAATCCGCTTCGTCTTGTACAATTATTCGTAATTCAGTAAAAGTTATTCAACCTCGGGTCACGATACCAGCTAAACATTCTGGGTCGGAAATAAGAATATGAACACCGTTCTGCAAGAGAGACAAAATCAAATCAAATTATATTTTTATCATAAATGTTTTAAACAATGGTTTACATTTTATTTCAGTATTTTTAATTAAACGATTTATAACATTATAAACATTTTTGATACGTTGTATCGTGGGTACAACGATTATGACAAGTGGGTCGTAACACACGGAACGATGACCGTCACCGTTTATTTCAGATACATTTTTAAGTATACTGCAGTTATGTATTGGTACAACAAAAGCTGTCTTATAAATAACATAAATACATATTTTACCAATTAATATAATAAACATAAGTATACAATTTAACTATTTTAACTGAGTAGCAGAAGTTTGTATATGGCCATCATAGAAATACGATATACTTCCTTAATAGTACAAAAAAAAAAATTTGAAAATATAGTTTATAATAAATTTATACAAATAAAATGATGCGTGCTTATAGCTTTAAAATTTAATTTTAAATTTTTAGCTACCTAACCTATGTGAAGTGATAAAACTATAATCACTACTCGACTACTCAGTCTTGGAATATCTATTTTAACTATTTTAAAAACCGTTTTTGGTATTGTTATTAATTATTATTATACGTAGTTACTATAGTATAGTCACTTTTTTTGGTGACACATGTTATAGTGTATAATAAGGTGCTATAAATTATAATCAAATAATATTTGATAAATATGAATCAAATGCATTCATGACTACAAAATAGTTTTCAAATATATTCGTCTCTTCGTTATTTTAATAAATTTGGTATACATTTTAACTTAAAATACTTATTAAAAAAATTGCAACTATGTCTTTTTGATGTTTTGTAACTATGGTAGGAATAACTCGTGAGAAAAATCGTATATTTAATTGCTAAGTCTCTTACTTAAAAATAAAAATTTAATCATATAAATCAACTTTAAAAAAAATTTAAAAATTTCAATTTGTATTACAAATAATTGCAAATATTTTAAAATTATATCATTTCTAAAAAATGTTAAATAAATATTTTAAGAGAATTAAATATACATTATATTTATTTTTAAATTATCACAAAAATACGAAATCGATTTTGCAAAAAACTAAATAATAAAATTCTTCTATTTTGTTTTTCCCAATTAAAGAAAAGTACTATGGGATATTTTTACTTTTGATCTCCTAAAGTACCTACTATATTTACTAAATCAGTGTTTCTTAACCTTTTTGATTTCACAAAAAATATAAAATAAAAAATTTTTTTACTATAAATCGTGAACACAAAAAAAATACACATTTAACATTTAATGTTAGTTATTACATTCATCGTTCGGTTTAAAATCAAAAAAATGATTATAACTAAGATAATTATTATTATATCGAATAATTTTATCGACAGTCAAAATTGAATATCGGTACCGAAAATGTTTGATATAATGATATACGAGTATATTATCGTTACCATCTCTAAGACATAAATATACAGATATTTATAAAAGTTAGATTTATTTCATAACATTTTAAAATTAATAATAACACTTCACACTTCACACAACAAAAAATGAACACAAAATTTAAAAGTCAACGGCGCTAGGAGCACAGTTTCAGAAACTGTTCTCGGACGGCGCCAGAAGTGACTACCGTAGCTACCGTGGCCAAAAAAATGAGGCGTCGCGTAAACTGCAAGGTCGACAGCGGTCGTGCCACTCAAGTGGAAGTGACGGAGTAGACGGTCGAGTCGCCGAAGCCGGCCTGCGACAAGCCGCACGCTCCGCGACAGTCCGCCGTTTCCAGGTTGCCAGCCAAGAAGATCCACCGACAACGAGTGTCCAAATCCGCGTCCCGCGGCACCCACTTGCAGCGTTATGGCTGTATAAAATTTCCCTGATGGTTGGACGATGACGTCCAAACCTACATGGAATTGATGGACGCGAGGGAGTTGCAGGATAAATTGCAGAAGCGCTCGCGTAAAACGAAAAGAACAAAGTCGATTGACAAGACTTCAGTAAATCACGATCTTAGAGTTCAGCCTAAAGACCACCATACTCGGTTACAACGCAAGGCGTAATTTACGGCGGAGCAAAGGTCTGGTAAGTCCGTCAACCGCCGAAACCGCGCGGTAATAATAGAAAGGTGGTCAGTGAAAGGTATCTCTCTACTGTACAGTATACAGGTGTCGAGTGAGTCACTATACAACGGGTATCGTATTTTTTAATTCAATGATTTATAATATCGTTCTATGCAAAAAGTCATTCTGAATGGATGAGATATCTGAACAGTCAAACTATTATATATTACCAAAGTATATAATAATATTATTTCATAATATGTTTTTTTTTTTATATTCCTGTCGAAGTAATTTATTTTAATTTAATTTTTGCCGAAAACATTGCATTTATCATACTTAATTATTAATTATTATAATAGTATTTATTTATATCATATTAATTTATTATTGTTATTACCTTTTGACTTAATATCATCTTGTTGTAAGACAATGTGAATAATAGATTCGGGGTTTAAATATAGGCAACAGCTTAAAATTAATCTGCATATTTTGAAAATTGTAATTATGTATATAATATCTTATAGTACAAGGTTTCTTATAAGTTTTTCTTAACTGAGTTAAAAATTATTATAAATAGATTCATACTTTTTTTTTATAATAGGCAAAAATTTATTTTCTTACGAAATAATATGATGCATATTATACACAATTTGTTTTTGCAAAAATTAGTTCAATCCATAGGCGCAATTTGAATTTTAAATATGAGGGGGGGGCTATTATAATTTGCATGTATGTACTGTATGGTCTGTAGTACTATAGGTACGGTATTATTATTAGCAGATGGCACCGGAAAAGTAGATTATAACAACAACAAATAATAATAATTAATATAAGACTAGAACCCCAAATAATATATAGTGATTATTATTTATTTCACAATAAACAAAAAAACTGTTTGGGGTGCACTTGGGTCCTGTGCCACACACTATTCTAGGATCATTCTTTACAACTACAAAATTGCAATAGCTATATTCGTATAAAGCGGGGTGAGAAAAAAAGATGGTCACTCTCATTTATCATATTACTCGCGCTCGACATACCTAATTTGATGATGATATTTTATATTGCAATTAACAGATGGTTATGATGCGAGACCCAAAATGCGAAACTAGCTCCACCATCAAGATCCTTTGCGCCGACGTGTTTTCGTCCTGCGTTTTCCTTAACTGAAGATAGCGGTTTAAAGCAGGATAATGAGATTGTGTTATACGGAAGTTCTAGCAATCGTCGTTGTTTTTTTTCGTCCGTGAGAGCAGTTTATCCTGCACATCCTTCAAGTTCATCAACTCCGTATAAGTTTGGATGTCATCGTCGCTCAATCAAGGATACTGGATACAGCCATAACACTGCAAGTGGTGACCGCGTGGACAAACGTTGTCGGTGGGTCCTTCTGGCCGGCAACTTGGACACGGCCTGTAAACGGTCGCGGAGCCTACGGCCTGGTGCAGGTTGGCATCGACGACTCAACTATTGTCTCCGACACGCCCGCCCAAGTGGCTCGACCATGCTGTCAAGCTTGGTCACGCGCTGGCTTACTTTTCCGGCTACGGTAGCCTCAGCCACCACAAGCGCCGTCCGGTCGAGGAGAACAGTAATTGTTTCTGTAGGTGTGCCAACAGAGGATTGTTGGGCCTTCTTATTATGTCTGGCGCTGGTGTCCTCTACACATGCAAATGACAAATACACATTACATACCGAGCAGTTAAAATAAATAATCAAATTAGTTACACATCATAAATTGTATAAATAAAAATAATAATAAAAACGAATTCATAGTGAAACAATAGTCTACGTGTATTATTAGTATAACTAGTATAAGTGATCTAAAATAACGTCAAATAGTGTCGTTACAAACGTTTATAAAAAAAAGATGCCAAATTGTAATACACAATGAAATTATTTGTTCCAATCATAAAATGATAAAGAAAAATTTAAAAATAGTAAGCGGTCTGTTTGTTAAAGATTTATCTCATCAGAATGTAATACGCTCGTCATTTGTTGTCTAAAAATGATATTGAAATTGAAAATGTCACAAGCGAATAATGAGTGCTGAAATTCGGGTGACCATCAAAACGGAGTTAATATCAGCCTGATATGAACGTTATTGGTTGTTAACTATGTTTATTTGTGAAGCCATTTAACCATATACCCATATCCTATATTCCTATATATGTTGTATAACTATTATAACTACACCGATTATAAATTAATTACGACGGCCACACCCACACGACAAATAGTCACCTGGGATTTTAGGCGCTGTTTACTATATGACCGAGACCCGTGTGCACTCCAAATTTGTTTTCATCTTGTGTAGAATTTTCCTATCTTTTTTAATATGTAGGTTAAGTGCTTCGCTACCTTCCGGAACACAGTCAAAAAAATTAAAACCACGCCTGAATAACCAATTCACGTTAGACGGCGGCCACACGAAAAGTAGTCACCTGGGAATTTGGTCGTCTATTTAGTATGCGATTGTTAAGTGCTTTTATGAACTATAATCATTGTCATTGCGCCTATCTTGTGTTTGAATTACATAATAAACGTTAGGCGTCTTGTATACATTGAGACACAATCGAGTACACGATGTTATACTTATCACTAACCGTCTGAAAATAGTCACCTAGCTTTAGTCACCCAACTTCACACTCGTTATGAATATTATTCTAATCTAATAATGATTTTAGAAAGATTACAAAATAATATTCATAGACAGCAGCATATTTTTCATTATATGATCAAAATCTGTACAAATCAATGTACTAGCGTCTATCACTGCTATAGTACGTGCAATCACTAAAATTCGATAAATATCACAACATAAAAAATACGAAAATACAATAATGACGGAAATATACGTCATTCCTCTATAGAACATACATACCAAATGTCGGAAATTTCCGTCTATACTCGTAAAGGGTTAAAACAAGAATTACGTTAATGTTCGAAATACGCGTGTTTTATCAGACTATAGATACACGTGACACAGCGATCGACGGGCCGCGTCAACATTTTCATTTAATATAATAGAGTGATTTAAATTATGTTTCAGTAAAATATTGTTCTCCAAAAAGTTTTTTTTCAGTTCACAAAAACAGCACATTTAACAAATTTAGTCCACAATATCTATAAAACGTATTATAAAAAATCATATTTAATCCATAATAAATAAAAATGGTCATTGAAAAACGAGTAAACGACTTGTATACATTCGTTGTAAACAGAATACCTACTCACTGAATTGCATGCTCATTCCTCATACTACATAGACTAGAGGTAAATGTACTAAAGGTAGGTATTACTGTATTAAAGCCACTCGCAAAAGTTAGAACTTACCTACCTATCACCTATGGGCTATAATCTATAGAAAAATAGATTTTAAAAGATGTAACTTATTAACTCGAGAAAAATGTTAAGAAGAAATAACAAAAGTTTATATTGTTTGGAATTTGTTTGTATAAACTATATGCATTCAGTACCTATTTTGTATAATATATATATGCATTACGCCATTACGAGAAAAGCTAACTATCTATATATACTAAAAACACTTTGGTACATAATAGTATGTACCATTGATTTTAATGTACTTAAAACTATATACAACTTATTTGAGTTACAATGATACGCATGCTATTTATCATTTATGTACATAAATCGGTGTAGGTATTATTATAATTAGTCTCATACCTTAGTGCCTACAGCACTTTTACAATTTTTACGGTACACTCAACTAAAGATTTTTACCGTCTGCTAAAGCTATTTTTATAAACACATTTTAGGTTACAACAAACATAAGTTGAGAATATTTTCTTCATGTCCATTTGTTCGTTCGTAATAGTTATATCAGTGCATATTACATGTACATAGTTACAATTTATTTATTGTTTGTGTATAGTTACAAATGTTATGATTCTTTATGTTAAGATTGTATAACAGCTAGTTCTGCTCAATATAAACTCATTAAATTAGTCAATATTAAAAAATATCGAAAAATAAAATTCTTACCAAATTGTTTTAAAATTATTTATGTATAATAATATAGGTACCTACATGCGATTGGGTATTAAGATATAATATAGTTTGCATTGTATTAAAAATTAAAATGTAATTAGAAACCGGGAATTAGGTAAGTACCTACATTCGTAGAGAGTGAATTTTATACAAATTATATTGTTTATATATATAAGTACCTACAATAATTTAACAACAAAATATACCTATACTAATTAGGTTTTAGGTAGGTATTATAATAGGATTTTTATTACTCTATTTAACGAAATAAAAAAAAAAAACTATTGTTTTTGTATTCAATTGCTGTACCTAGTATTGCTATTTTCAGTTTCCAAGAAATTTGCTCTTTGGTCTTTATAATTTGAGCTAAGTGTTTTTTTGCGCTACTGTTATAATATTATATAAGTGTAAATTAAATTTTTTTTTTATTGATATATTTTTCGGTTTATTTATGATATAATTTTTGTTTTTGGATAAAAAATAGAACATTTTATACAATTAGGTAGGCTAGCAGTAGTTCATACAAGATACCACTAAAAATATATCATGATACAAGATACAAGATACAAGATACAATTGTATCTTTGATACTGTCTAACCCTGGTTATCAATAAATGTTAACAATTTATTTAAAAATCTTTTTTGTAGATATTTTAATTTTAATTTGAATATAAATTTAAACAAAAATAACGGTTTTAGTTATTACCTATTTACTTTATTAGGTACTATTTTGTTGTAATACCAAAAAATATTATTCGTAAGGATTCAGAACTTTTTGCAATGATGTGTAGGATATTTGATATACAAATTACAAAATTAAATTTTAATATGTATGCTCCGAAACTTAACTATTTTAGATTAGTCACGGAAAAATTTTGTACCTAACTTCAGGGTTATAAGAAAACACTATTGTAAAGGAGCGTCTAAACACAGGAATGCACCTTATGCACTCTGCGCATGCGCGTAATTTATTCACCACTATCATTGTTAAGCTGTTATCAATACATACCACATATTATATTTGAAAAGTTAATTATTTTGAATTTGTTTCCGTTTACTACATGTTGTATAAATAATATAATAATAACAATTTAAGTGTTAAAATAATTTACAGTTTGTCATTTCATTTTAGTTGTTAAAAAACATGTCAAATGTATAAAGTATAATAATAATATTTAAAGTGCTAAAAAAAATCAAAAAACATCTATTAATTTTACTTCTTAAAATAAGAATGTTCAGTTTCGTCACAACTTAAAATATATTTTTTTTTTTTAGTAGTATAGTATTGAGCTGTTCAGTTTCAACTCTCGTTGGTTTTATTAATTCGTTAGGTTTTTCCTGTTTTTTTTTTTTTGTAGAGAAGAATGTGTCTTGAGTTTTAAGTTTTTTATTTGGTGGTTCATTTACTATCTTACTAAAATCTTCATGTGTCTCGTCATTATTTGATGTTGCATCAATGAATGCTTCTAAAGAGTTTAATTGTTTTAATGCTTGTTTAAGATGTTCACTGTTTTTTATATTGTTTATTTTATTGGCTAGACTAATGGCCTTTTCTTTAAATTGTTCTTGCATATTTTCTGTTTTTTTTTTTTCAAGTGTCTTAATATGAACTTGTATTTCATCATCTTTGTTTGAAGTTGCATCAAAATTTATATTTTCTGTATCTGCTGCTGACAAAATAGCAATATCTTCAGAATTTTCTGTTGACATTGTCTTCAGAGCAACATAATGTATGTGCTTACATATCATAGACTTGATTTGGTAATCAGGACAAGAACATTGAAATGTGTGAACACACAACTTACAAATAGAACATATCATTGGACAACATACATCATCATTATTTTTTTTTATTTTATAAAACTGACTTGGTGTAAATTCACTTTCAACACTCCAGTTATTCTCACTATCCAGATTGATTGTAAGTTCAAGTAATGTACTTTTATTGTGTCTTTTTTTTATTTCCTGAATCCTTGTACTTGTTTTTCCCTTAGTTAATTTTATAATTCTTTCAACTTTTTTATCACGGGTATATCTTCTAATAGTTGTTATACTTTTATCTAACCGCCCAACTTTGCAACCATTTAAATAATGATATTTTATTGTTTTGTGCATAGATTCTAGATGCATATTACAATTTATACCTAGACCTTTTCGATGGCAATATGCCCACAAACCAACTCTATTGCCATACATGCGATCAAAATATATGCCAAAGTCTCTAGTGTCTGGATCATTCATTAGCTCAAGGTTAAATTCTTTTAAAGCATTATTAAATTCATTTTCATCACACATTGATTGAAGAACTTTTAGAGTTTTATATATAATTCCTTGTTTTTCTTTGCGTGTAGGTCCAGTTATCTTGCAAATGTTTTGTCTCCAAGCTCTATCTACATGCCATGAACATAATAAACGGTGAGGTACTGAGCCCATTGTATTTTGGTTACTTTATGTCGATTGTAGTTAAGTATTTACTATTAAGATAATGTAATTTATATAGATATTAGATAATATTGAATTTTTAAAATTGTAATATCAGTCTTGTAAAGTATTTGAATACACATATTTAAATACTATTTAGGAGGTATTTATACTTGAAAAATCAAATACTTTTATACAAATACTTTTGATAAACGAATTATTCGTCAGTTGTCACATATTTTTTATTTTGAAAATTATTATACTATTTGTCTATTTTATTTATATTTTCCATTTATAAATATTGAAAACTCTTGTCTCCTATTGCTGGTTTATTGTTTATTTGTGAATGTGATTATTATAAAATATAAATATACTTACATACAACAAAATTTTTTGGGAATGATATTTTTTTATCCTCTTATTTATATTTCATTAACAACCTACTACCTAATATTAAAATGAATGTAACATGACAATTTTAAATTAGTTATTACAACATTAATTTGGAAAGCTAACTAGTAGAAAAGTAAAAAATAAAGTATTTATATTTGTTCTTAAATATATTTTTTTTAAGTATTTGATATGTATTTTAAATGCTTTCTGAATGGATGTACTTGTATCTCGGTATCTATAATTAAATACAATTTTAAAAGTATCTATTACAAGACTGTGTATTGTTAATACTCAATAAAACATTTAGTAAATAGCCTTTTGGTAATAAATTTTGATAAAGTCTAGTTTATGACATGTTCAAATAGGTAATTGGGTAAAATGTAGATATAAATAAACATTATTAAAAGCCATCTCAGCATATTAGATAGTTATTGCTGTCAATGACAGATATAAAGTGTAATGATTTTTTGTTTTAACATAAAATTTGCATTTAATTATTTTAAATACAATAAAGAATAATGGAATTTAATTGTGATACTTGCAAAAGTCAATTTTCTACTAAGTTTACACTTACAAGGCATTTGAAAAATAAACATAATATAATAAATGAAGTAAAACAAAAATCATCTAAATGTATTACTTGTTCTAATTTAACATTTTCTAAAAAAGTATTATTAATTAATCATTTAAATGATCATCATGGAACATGTATTGAAAAAGAAATTATTAACTTTTCAAATGTCTCTGGTATGTATAATGGTTTAGTTAATAAAAATATGCTTTTAATCATTTTTAATAATATATAATTCATTAAAATCTAGAATTTAACAACTGGTTAAAAGAGTATGAATCAAAAAATAAATGTGAATATGTCCTTCAGACGGGGAAAAAAAAGTCAAAAGATGGCCATAGAAGTTACTATGAGTGTGGTCGAACAGGTGTTCATAAAGAAATTGATAGTATTAAAAGATCAATAAAATCACAAGGTAGTAAAAAAATTAATACCAACTGTACAAGTCACATAATATTATTTGAGCATTTAAATAAAAGTAGTTGTGATGTAATATTCTATAAATATCACTATGGCCACCAAGAAAGTGAACTTCAACATATTAGTTTACCAATTACTAAAAAGCATGAAATAGCAACTAAATTATCGCAAGTTATATATTACAAAAAACAAGGTTAATAATATAACAATAATTTATTTTAATATTTTAATAGGTATATAACATATATAATTTATATATTTTTAATTATAATAAAATATAAAGGTGATTTAATTATACAAAAATGATATGTATTAACCCCACATAAGAACAAAGTTGGGCAAGTTAGTCATTTTTTTTAACTAGTTGATGTTAAGTTACTTTAGTAAAAAAACTAACTTAGAACATAAGTTAGTTTCTGAAACTGTCCAAATTTTTAACTTAGTTAGAAGTTAGTTTGGCAAAAACAGTAACTTAAGTTAGATTTTTTTTAGATTAAAAAACTTTTGTGTTCCAATGTATTATTTTTCATTTAACCGTTCGCGAGTAATAGCTTTTCAAAGTTGGGCGGTTTTGATAAACATATGTTCAAGAAATTCAGAACAAATTCTCCATTAACCCCAGACCTAAAACAATAGTAACATTTAAAAGTGGCACTAATAATATATCAACTTAGATATGTATCTAACTTAACTTTAACTTTCTAACTAGTTAGTGCCCAGCTTTGCATAAGAAAACAATATTAAAGTAGTTTTTTTAACTTTTTATAATAGGTGAAGTAGATGGAAACAACATATTGGACATAAAAGACTTTTGCATTATATTAATGGACCTAAGCCAAATGCATATGTTAAAACAATTTGGAAATGGAAAAATAGTTTGTATTGATGGGACACATGGCCTTAATGCTTATGATTTTGAGTTAGTTACATTATTAGTAGTTGATGATTTTGGTTCTGGATTTCCATGTTGTTATATGTTCACAAATTTAAAGGACACAACAATTTACACAGTTATGTTTTCAACTATAAAAAGTAAAGTAGGTATAATAATAGTACGAATAATTCGTTTATCAAAAGTATTTGTATAAAAGTATTTGATTTTTCAAGTATAAATACCTCCTAAATAGTATTTAAATATGTGTATTCAAATACTTTACAAGACTGATATTACAATTTTAAAAATTCAATATTATCTAATATCTATATAAATTACATTATCTTAATAGTAAATACTTAACTACAATCGACATAAAGTAACCAAAATACAATGGGCTCAGTACCTCACCGTTTATTATGTTCATGGCATGTAGATAGAGCTTGGAGACAAAACATTTGCAAGATAACTGGACCTACACGCAAAGAAAAACAAGGAATTATATATAAAACTCTAAAAGTTCTTCAATCAATGTGTGATGAAAATGAATTTAATAATGCTTTAAAAGAATTTAACCTTGAGCTAATGAATGATCCAGACACTAGAGACTTTGGCATATATTTTGATCGCATGTATGGCAATAGAGTTGGTTTGTGGGCATATTGCCATCGAAAAGGTCTAGGTATAAATTGTAATATGCATCTAGAATCTATGCACAAAACAATAAAATATCATTATTTAAATGGTTGCAAAGTTGGGCGGTTAGATAAAAGTATAACAACTATTAGAAGATATACCCGTGATAAAAAAGTTGAAAGAATTATAAAATTAACTAAGGGAAAAACAAGTACAAGGATTCAGGAAATAAAAAAAAGACACAATAAAAGTACATTACTTGAACTTACAATCAATCTGGATAGTGAGAATAACTGGAGTGTTGAAAGTGAATTTACACCAAGTCAGTTTTATAAAATAAAAAAAAATAATGATGATGTATGTTGTCCAATGATATGTTCTATTTGTAAGTTGTGTGTTCACACATTTCAATGTTCTTGTCCTGATTACCAAATCAAGTCTATGATATGTAAGCACATACATTATGTTGCTCTGAAGACAATGTCAACAGAAAATTCTGAAGATATTGCTATTTTGTCAGCAGCAGATACAGAAAATATAAATTTTGATGCAACTTCAAACAAAGATGATGAAATACAAGTTCATATTAAGACACTTGAAAAAAAAAAAACAGAAAATATGCAAGAACAATTTAAAGAAAAGGCCATTAGTCTAGCCAATAAAATAAACAATATAAAAAACAGTGAACATCTTAAACAAGCATTAAAACAATTAAACTCTTTAGAAGCATTCATTGATGCAACATCAAATAATGACGAGACACATGAAGATTTTAGTAAGATAGTAAATGAACCACCAAATAAAAAACTTAAAACTCAAGACACATTCTTCTCTACAAAAAAAAAAAAACAGGAAAAACCTAACGAATTAATAAAACCAACGAGAGTTGAAACTGAACAGCTCAATACTATACTACTAAAAAAAAAAAATATATTTTAAGTTGTGACGAAACTGAACATTCTTATTTTAAGAAGTAAAATTAATAGATGTTTTTTGATTTTTTTTAGCACTTTAAATATTATTATTATACTTTATACATTTGACATGTTTTTTAACAACTAAAATGAAATGACAAACTGTAAATTATTTTAACACTTAAATTGTTATTATTATATTATTTATACAACATGTAGTAAACGGAAACAAATTCAAAATAATTAACTTTTCAAATATAATATGTGGTATGTATTGATAACAGCTTAACAATGATAGTGGTGAATAAATTACGCGCATGCGCAGAGTGCATAAGGTGCATTCCTGTGTTTAGACGCTCCTCTATTGTAATTCCTTATCAATTCGTGTGTAACACTAATTTAACAGCTGACCAACACCACTGATTTAACACATTATAGTTTTATAGGTTTTTTTTTGTTGTTGCAACTCTTTTCCGAGTAAAAATAATAATAATATTCTAGTCGTTAACATCTGAATTAATGCATATCGATATCGAGTTTGACTAGTGTGAGTCTTGCAAAGTTGAAAAGCAGTAACGCACTCGATGAATTAAGTATTTTCTTTTGTTTTTTTGTCGTCTTAATATTTTTATCCTTTTCCGCGGACATCGTTTGTTTTTGTTGTCTGGTGTACCATACCAGTGATTGTTTTTGTGCAGAGGTAGTTGGTAAATGTTCGCATTGTTACGAAAGGGTATTCATCGCGATCGTTTGTCAAGAGACGTTCGGTTTATGTTCTAGGCCAATTCATAATGAGCTTCCTATTGTGAGTGTTTTACAATGTTCATTAGCTGAGATCGATAAACTAGACATGTTATTGATGGTTGTAAATTGTATTTTTATTTTTTTTTTTTTTGCAGTGGAGGCAGATCATCAAAGACTTTTAAACCTAAGAAGAATATACCAGAAGGTACACACCAATACGATCTAATGAAGCACGCAGCAGCCACTCTTGGTTCGGGCAATCTGAGATTGGCCGTACTACTACCAGAAGGCGAAGATCTCAATGAATGGGTTGCCGTCAACAGTGAGTATCAATGTGTAGTCTTAAATTTTTAGTTAAGTATTAATAAATTTATTTATTTATTCAAAAATTATATAAATATTCAAAATATGTATAAAATAAACTTAAGTTAAACTAAAAATTAACATAGTAGTATTACAATAGATATATTTATTAGTATTTATAATTTATCATAATGATTGTATGTTTCATATGTAACATTGTAACAACTTATATTTTGGATTTTTTATGATTTAAATTTAATTTTTCTATTATTCTTTGTTTAAATGCATTAAAATTATTTCTGATTATTAGGTATAAAAGTCTGTAAGTGATTAAACTGAATATCATACTGTATTTTTTTGTAAATTTATCAATAATATTAATATAATATAAAATACTTAATATTTAATCCATTTAGTTATAATATTTATTTCTAAGTTTAAACTTTCAAATCTAAGTACCTATGCTGATAGTTTTAATTCAAACGCACAATGCAATATTGTTTTCTTACAATGACAAATTATTCCTTAAAGTTGCTCTAATTTGTCTTGAAAAGTTTTTGTTTCTTAAATTATTTTAGATAGTTAAATATGATAAAATAGTAAAAATCTTATTATCATAACTATTTGGTTTTAATTAAACTATAATTACTATTACTAATTGGTCCTAACTATAATGTTATAGTCTTATCAACATAAGTATTGAAGTATTGTTTCTCATTTCTTCTGTAATCTTTTTATTTTTTGTGTGTGTGTGTACAAAGATTAATGAGGAATATTATACTCTTATAAATATCTTGTACATAATTAAAAGTATAGTTATAATTATGTATGTTAAACTTTTATTTTTCTAGGAATACATTTTAATTTAAATAATATTCTAGCATTGTTCTTATGTTTTTATTTTTAAAGTCTACTTGTTATTTGTTTAATTGAACTTATTTTAGGATAATACAACTTATATAGTATACCTTTTATTTTTTATTTTTCCTTGTTAATCACTACATGAAGGCCAGACTATTTTCACATTGCTTAGCCCCAATGCAGTATCGTTTATTGAATAAAGAATAATCATTCAATTTATATAATTTAGTGAGCCCTCGAGGGTCCGGGAACTACTTTCCTCAGCGGAAGGTGGTATGTATATGTGGATCAGGGGCCCGAGATTACCCATCATTATCCCCTTACAAGATTAAGGAAAAAAAATATGTATACAGCTGAGAGATCTTCTCGGGCCGCCCTAGACATCTTGTTTGGAGAGCCTCTTCGCGGACTGGTCTAAGTCAGCCATCCTAGACATCTCGTCCTAAGAACCTCTTTTCAGGCTGGCTTGAGCCCACCACCCTCTATGTTTTTTTATGAATCTTCACCGCTCGTTGGCTTCGGCTGTTTGCTCTGCACCCTTTCTTCTTGTTCCTTGAGAGTTAGGATCTCCACCGCCATCTTATAGAAGATTCTGAACGTCTCTTCTGCCTTTTTTTATAGTTTACTCATCTAGTTGAAATATCACCAACAATAAAATACTAAAATACTCTTTTTCATAACAATATAAAAATGGAGTTTTTTTAATCAGTATTCAGAACAGTTATTGTGTTTTAATTATAATTATTTTTGTTTACAAAATTATTTAAATTAAATTAAATTATTATAAATATCTGTTTAACAATTGATTAAGAGTTACTATTATTTACAGCTTATACCTAAATGATAATCTAGTGTTATTAACTTTAATAATATATTTATATTAGTTTTTCTTTAATATTTATCTTGCAAAATATTGATAAATTTTTATTTAAATAATTGTAGTATTTAACTATGTTATATTTTTTTCAGCTGTTGATTTTTTCAATCAAATAAACATGTTATACGGTACAATAACGGAGTTCTGCACTGAGGAAAGTTGTTCTATAATGTCTGCTGGACCCAAATACGAATATCATTGGGCAGATGGCCTGACGGTTAAGAAACCTATTAAGTGTTCTGCTCCAAAATACATTGATTATTTGATGACTTGGGTTCAGGATCAATTGGATGACGAAACATTGTTCCCTTCAAAAATCGGTGTCCCATTTCCTAAGAACTTCTTATCGATTGCTAAGACAATACTTAAACGGTTATTCAGGGTGTATGCTCATATATATCATACACATTTCGATTCAATTGTTACACTAGGCGAGGAAGCACATCTCAACACATCGTTCAAGCATTTTATTTACTTTGTTCAGGTATGTGTACAAATTATTTTCAGCATCTATATCCTAATTCAGTATTATTAATATTATTATTACCAATTTTATACTATTATAATTAATAGTTACATAGTTTCATACTTGATTAATATAGAGAATGGGCTATTTTGATTTCCTGTTTTTTTTTTTTGTGTGTTAGTGTTAAAGTAAGAGAACACCTGAATTTGCTGTCTTAATTTTATAAATGTATAACAAAGCATATTCATGTTTAATAATATCCATTTAATTTTGTTAATTATAATATTAAAGCAAATTAATTTATAAAATTTGAAATGTAAGAGCACTAATTATGTCATCAGTTTTAATTTAAAGTGAATTATGAGCATATTAATTTAAAGTTAAAATATTAAAGAAAAAAAATACAATTTAAGACCTTGTAAGTTCTTATCTTTATATTTGTATAATTAATAGGTAAATTAATTCTCTTTAATTTTAAGACCATAATAGTCTTATGGCAATATAAATAAAAAAATCTAATTTAACAAGTTCTTCCTCCTATTAATTTCTCAGTTGACACAAAAATAACTGATGTCAATCGTATATCTTTTAGTGTTAAATTCTTTGTTGTACTATATACTATTGTATGTAATACATTAGAAGTAAACAATTTTGTAGAAATTGAATTTTTTGGAGGGATAGCATGGTAATTTATAAAAAAAGATAATATAATAATAATTATGACATAACTATAATATGTGATATAATTATGATTAAAAATAACAAACCAAAATAGTTCAATTAATAAAAATGTTGATTTTCTGTTATGTATAATATATAAAAAAGTGAGTTGGACTGTATGATTATAGCAATTGTCAAGTTATTTGATTATTGTGTAAAATTTTTGAATTTGAATTTTCTGTTCTACTTATTTCAACATTAAACAATGGTGCTGTTATGCTCTATGGTAAATACTGTAATATATACAAACAATTTGTTCATTATTTAATTATTGAATATTCATCCATCAACATTTTACAAAAAAATAATATAATTATTAGAATTTTAATTTCTTATAAAAAATAATTATTTTTGATATTTATCTTTTAGAATTATTTTACCTTGATTAAAGTTTCATAGATTAATATAAATTTAATTTAATTTTGATCATTGTTATTTTTCTTCAACAGGAATTTGTACTAATTGATCGAAGAGAATTGGCTCCATTACAAGACTACATTGATAAATTGGCTGGCAGAGAAACTAGATAAGTGACTTACGGTGCTTTATGAAGAATTGGACTTAGCACAATGAAGTTTATAGCTTTAATTTTTCTGATGTGATAACTTATTTTTTTTATTAAAAAAATAGTTCTCATACACAAACACACCTATATAAAAATTAAAAATTAGGAAGTTAGTAAATTGGCATTCATTTTATGTACAAACAATTATATTTTTATGTAATATTATTATCAATGCTATAATGCTAATCATTGATGTTAAGCACTATTCTGTGTATTGTCTAGACAATCTTCCACCAAAGAAAATCCATTTAAGTATAGTTTACAGTTTTACTACTATTTTGTACGATTTTATAATAGAATTACTAATATATATATATATTATTATATTATAAATGACTAATATACATTAATTATTTATTTTTAGTATATACAGTGTGCCAGAATAGTAATTACTGTATGTAGAAACTTTGAACAAAATTACCAGAACAACGAAATTGTTTATTTTTAATGTAATTTTACTCTATTATATTGCATTAAGGCAATCATATTTTATAGCGTTATTGCTTTTATACTTAATATCTAAACAGTAACTATTGTTGGTGCACTTGTGATAAATATATGACAAAAAAAAACAGTACTATTCAACTTGGTTATTGATATTATTATTTATCTCTTCTTTTCAACATATTTTTCCTTGGAAATCCAAAAGAAAATGCTTTAATGCAAATTTTGCAAATTATCTTGGCATTCTATCAAAATATATTTTTATGGATATCGCACTTTAACACCGACTTTAAGATTCAATTTTGTTTAATTTTCTTACAGAAAAATACTGGGCAAATTGATCAAAACTTGACTTGAAGTCCACGTCATTAAATATCAGTACTAATACAAATAACCATAAATAAATCGTATACAATTTCATAATAATAAATAATAGGATAAATATACTACTAGATAAAAAAAATAATAGGTCTTAACTTATAAATAAATACGAGTAAAAAAAATTAAATTGTATATAATTTCTATAATATTTATCTAAATTGTGTAGATGCTATTTATTGATTTTTTTTATTAAATAATTCCTATTAATTTTTATTATTATATTAGATTAGTTAATGTGATGCAACAGCAGTGCATTTGTGTAATAATGTGTCACTTTCCTGGACTTTATGGCAAGTTGAATCACAGTCCTGAATCTAACAGCAAATTAATATGAACCAGAACCAATTAAATATTAAAATATATACTGATATTTATACTAATAAAAATCAAAATGACTATCTGTAATAGTTAGGTAATTATTATCTAAATTCTAAACCAAACCCTCATTATATTATATACAATTATAAAATATCTAATACTTTATTATTATCCACTAAGTAACTAACTCTTGTTACTGCTACATTTTTAGTATTGAAATAATACATGATAAACAACTGAAAATATTTTAACTGAAGCATAACTGAAATGTTCGATGTATAAATTAGGTATGATAAACAATCGAGTTGTATCTAATGTTTTTAAATGAAGCATAATAATATACTAATCAACTGATTTTGACCAATTGGCACCAAATTTTGCACAGATATTATTTGGGATCTCGGACAGGTTACAAGTACCCATTATAATAGAAGCCACGGGTAATAGCTAATTAATATAAAAGACAATCTGTGTATGGCTGAGGGTTTTTGTGAATTAATTTAGTTACGTTTAGACTGTACTGAATATAGTGAGTAGTGACTAGTGTTTAGGCAAATTGGCGCTGCAAATTTGTTTTATCACTAATGCCGTATCAACTTGACAGCATGACTAATTTATTCATGCTTAACAGCTTATCAGTGATATAACGTAAACGGTAATGTTTATTATCACGAATCAGTTATCAGTCGGCCTGCGAATTTACTGTTGAGCGTATAGCACGATTTAAACTTTAAAATTTTAAAGAAATACAGGCTGAATACCGGTCTAAGCCCTGAGGTGACTTATATTCCACACTCTTTACTCAATTATCGGTGGTCAATGTCTTCGGAGATCAACAACTGATACCGACTTCAAGTATCATTTGTCTCCGGCGGTGTATCATGAGTAACTACGCTATGGACGTCGATGTGGCGAAAGTCGGTTGCCCCGTCCCAAAAATGGACGAGGTGAAAAAAGAGCTCCTCATCAGCATGAATGAACTGTACGCCCGAGGTCTGAAAACCAGCTGCCAGTGGTGAGTGTCATTATTGTTATTTCATGCGCTCACAGCGGCTACATTGTGTGATTTACTTGACTGTTGTATGCATTCTGTGATCGACTAACCCTGAGAATTGAGAGTCATGTGTCGGTGGCCAATTGCTAAAAAAAACTTCTCTGGAATCAATTCATTATTAAAAGTTTTTTTTTTTATTTTTATTGTTATTTTGTAACCTTGATCTGTTGTTTTAAATTATTATTACCAAATGATTTTTTTTTCATCATTACCAGGTCTTCAGATCTACTCCTATCACTGGAGGTTGGCAACAACCCAAAACCATTGGCCAAAAAAATAGAAGGATACAAAAGACCAAAAATCACCCGTAGTCTTCTGACTCCTGTACCTAAACGTATGCCGGTTGCAAAATCTACAGATTTATATTCTATTGACCAACTACCAATACCATATAAAGAAATGGAACTATATCTCCATGCTCGAACCTGTTACAATGCCAAAGAATATCAAAGGTAATTAATTTATTTAAAATTTAAAAATCTAAAATCTATCTGCGATATTACAAAAACACAATTTATTTTCAGAGCATCATTTTGGTTGAAAAATTGTTGTTCAAAAATACCATTATTTCTGAAAATGTATTCAGATTATTTGGCTGCTGACAGTAATATTAAAAACATTGGTAGTGAAGCAACGCCTTCCATGTTTAGAGAATACCGAAATTTGTTAGATTATTTGTCTCAACTATTAGAGTCTATACGACAAAAAAAAAAGGGAGATGGATATTTGACATATTTACTTGGTGTGGTGTACGTGAAATTAGAGCAATACGAGGCAGCAGTTAAAATGCTTGTTGAATCTATAAACGAAGTGCCACTTAATTGGCATGCATGGATGCAACTTGGTGATCTTATTGTAGATCGAGTTAAAGTAAGCAACATAAAATAAATCATGGAAAAAACTTGTTTATTGGTCAACAATAAATGTTTAAATCGTTTCAGTTATCAAAGCTAGAGTTACCCAATCATTGGATGAAAAATTTCTTCTACTGTCAAAAATATTTGGACTTGCAGTTAAATGAACAGATGCTAGGTATGACACAGTATTTATTTAATTGTGGTTTCAGTGACAGTATATTTCTCCAATCTAGAGTGGCAGTTTGTTACCACAACAAAAGATGTAAGTAAAAGATTTAATTATTGTATAGTCCAGTCTATGATACCTAATCAATATTTATTATTAAATATATCATAGACATTGAAATAGCAGTACAAAAATTTCAAGAGCTCATTGAAATTGAACCTTGTCGGCTGGAAAATATGGATACTTATTCAAATTTATTGTATGTACAACATCAACGAGTTGAACTAGCTTATCTTGCTCAGCGTGCAGTCAAAATTGATAAATATCGTGTGGAGACTTGTTGTATTTTGGGCAACTATTACAGTCTTCACGGGGAACATCAAAAAGCAATGCGTTACTTTCATCGCGCGCTTAAATTGAATCCTTTGTATTTGGCTGCCTGGACACTGCTTGGTCAAGAATATATGGAACTTAAAAATTCAAACGATGCGATACAAAGCTATAGCAAAGCCTTGGGTGTGTGTTGTAATAATCATTATAATGTTAATAGTTTATATAAATATAATTAACTTCATGATTTTGATACAGAAATAAATAAATACGAGTATAGAGCATGGTATGGTTTGGGTCAAACATATGAAATACTTGGCATGTTCAAACACAGCCTCTATTTTTTCAAACAAGCGCAATTGCTAAGACCATTTGATAGCCGTATGATAATTGCTGTTGGCAATGTATATGAAAAATTAGGTAATATAGACATGGCATTTCAAAGCTACTTAAAAGGGCGAGCGATGGGCGATGACGAAAAGCTTGGACTCATATACTTAGCAAAGTAAGTTAAAATTAATTATGTACCAAATTCATTACTTTAAATATTGATTTATTCTTTTTCTCCAGATTGTATGTAGTTATAAATAGACCAAATGATGCTGCAAAAATGTTTTTGGAATACATTGAAGAGCATGGACTAGATGAACAGACTCGTGATCACAGCTATGCTTATATGTTCCTTGCAAATTATAATTTGAATCGTATGAACTATGATCAAGCATTTCATTATGCACAAAAATGTTTGAACTATGCTGAAACCAAAGAAGAAGCTAAAGCGTTGTTAAAGACTATAGTTCATGAAAGAATACACATGGAAGTTGATAACTTATTGTGTACACCAATGAGTGAGAAACAATCCAAGGATAAGGATTATGATAAAGAAGAAATGCCCAGACAGTTGGAATTGTTGTCCCTTACACAAAAATATGAAATGAATCAAAATGAAGATGATGATGATGACAGTAGCGACGAAGAAGAACATTTGTGTAATAAGATAACAATGTATATGGACTTAGTAGAATAGGAAGAATTAAATGTTGATTAAGTTTTTTAAATAGATTATTTTATATTTTATTTTAGAATGATTATTGATTAATTTTATTCCAATCGAATTGAAAAAATAAGTTATGATCATTACTGAATTATTTTCATAATCTATATTTTGTGCAAATTAAGACTGATAAAGTATTTATCTATACTTTTAAGTATGATTTTTAAATCAATTATGTATATATAAATTTAATTTGATCATTACCTAGCGTTTTAGAACATAATATTTTAAAAGAGAATTCATCGCTATTTTCAATTTTATAGTTTCTTGTGACCTGTTAATAATCAAATTGTATTCAGATGTGTTGATTGTTTAAGCATTATGAGTTCAAACCTATTTTTGATGGAATTCCATTTAAATATATATGAAGGTATGTTACCTATTTGTATTTATATATTACTTCAATAAGTTTTATTCGTCTAAGCATACCAATCGAACAGTAATTTATTTGGCTTTTTTAATACACTGTATTAAACAGACGCTGCTTCTTTACTACCATATATATTATTATGTTTTACTATTATTTATCACCAATGTATTGTTTCCGAACTTAGATGTCCTTTGTCCTTAAATTGTTTTTTATAATAAATACAGTATTATATTATTTTATTACCTTGTTGATATTTAAAAGCGTAATGCGTTGTTAAGACTGCGCATCGATTCCAAGAAACTATGATTTCAAGCGAGCAATATCACATATCGTAATATTTTTAATAATATAAGACCCGAAAGATAACTCACAACGACACATTTTCAGCTTCTTTTTATCCACCACCTAAGTCTACCGAGTATATTTGTACAGCTGAGGACTAAATAAATAATAATCCGGTCTCGCGTACGCTGTGCAATCAGAATTATTCTGATATTCCAGTTTACCGGACTTAGTCAAGTCGTTGGAAGACACCCCAACTTCGCCTTTTGTTACCTAAGTCCTTTTCTAGTGTTATTTTGTAGGGTTTAGATATAGTCGATTCAGGTTGTTGAGCTGCACCTCAACATCCCCGCTTGTTATCCAAGTCCACGTCTCAGTGTTTAAAACAAATTCTCGGGAAAAATTATTTCACCCTGTCCTAAAATGTTACAAGTATTACATTTTACTATATTTTATATTAATAAATAATCATACGTTATTCTGAAATCTCTGTAGTACTCTCCGTCCGCCTTCAACCAACGTCCTCAAATTACAGAGGTTTTATTAAGCGTATTGTAAGTAGGTACCTGATATAACCACATACATTAACGCTAGTTATATTAAATAGGAATTTTAAAATATCATTTTTTAAGTACTTAATGGTCCAATAATAAAACAATTTTAAAGAGAGAAAACCATTTAGGTAGGTACTATTAACAAGCAACTAGTATTATTATATACAAAATGTTTAGAAATTTATTTTTTTAAATATTTAAACTCTTATATTACAATGCAGCTATAACGTATAGTGATTTCATTAGATTAAAGCAACCCGTTTTAAGCATACTTGTTTGAATACCGTAGTAAATGTTAAAGGGATAATAACAAAATATATATTTATAAAAAAAAATAGTAGGTATGCTAGTTTAATGGCAAATTATCTTACTTTATCTATGATTGTAATTTTAATATTATACATTTCAGTTTATCATGTTTAGATATGTTATCGTTGCTGCTTTAACACATTTTTGCTATTTTGGTAATATACTGATATAGATAAAAAAAACTTGAATATCTTTGTGTAAGACACAAAATTCTTTGAAAAAATTGTCAAAGAACTTAAAAATCCCAAATATTCCTGAATATCATGGTGTAGGACAGAAAATTCCTCAAGAAATCCTTAAAAATCCCAAAAATCCTTGAATATATTTTTGTAAGACAAAAATGCTCAAGGAAATTCTTTGAAAATCAGGGTGTAGAGGTTAAAAATCCTTAACAATTATTTGCTAAAAACGTATAGACAAAAATTCTTGAAAATTATGGACCAAGAACCTAAAAATCCCAAATATCCTAGAATATCTCGGTGTAAGACACAAAATTCTTTAAAGAATCCTTAAAATTCACAAAAATCCTTGAATATCATCATCTAAAAAGTTAAAAATCCCAAAAAATGGTTGAATTTCTTGGTGTCAACACAAAAATCCTTAAAAATCATGGTCTAAATACTTATAAATTCCAAATATCATAGAATTATCTTGGCGTGAGACACAAAATTCTTGAAATTCTTTAACGAATAATTAAAAATCCTTAAAATTTACAAAAATCCTTGAATATCATCGTCTAAAAAGTTAAAAATCCCAAAAATCCTGGAATATCTCGGTGTAAGGCACAAATTTCCTTAAAAACCTATAATTCCTTAAAAAATGGTCTAAGAACTAAATCCCAAGTATCCCTAAATATCTTGGCGTAGGACAGAAAATTCCTCAAACAAACATTGAATATCTTGAGGTAGCACACAGAATTCCTTGAAAATCATGGGTATAAAACTTAAAAATCCCAAACAACCAGGAATATCTTGGTGTATGACACAAAATTATTTAAAGAATCTTTAAAAATCCTTGAATATTTTATTGTAGGACACTGAATTCTTTGAAAATCATGGGCTAAAAGCTATAGATCAAAAATCCTTGAATATCTTGTTGTAGGTCAAAAAATTCTCAAAGAAATCTACGGAAATCAGAGTGTAAGGGTCAAAAGTCATTGAAAATCATTGTCTAAATACATAAAAATCCCAAGAGTCCTTAAATTTCTTGATGTAGGACACAGAATTCACAAATCCCATAAATTCTTAGTATCTTGATGTAGTGCATAAAATTTCTTAATAATTCTTGAAAATCCTTAAAATTCTCGAATATTTTGTTATTATTTTTATGTTTTTAGACTATGATTTTCAAGGAATTTTAGGATTTATTGAGATATTTTGTGTCCTACAACAAGATATTCAAGGATTTTTGGGATTTTCAGGATTCTTTAAAGAATTTTGTGTCCTACACCAAGACATTTAAGGATATTTAGGAATTTTAAGTTCTTAGACCATGAATTTCAAGGATTTTTTGCTGTTTTACCCTAATTTTCAATAATTTTTGGTAATTTTTAAGTTTTTAGACAACGATTTTCAAGGATTTTTGTGCCCGATACCAAGATATTTAATGATTTTGGTATTTTTAAGTTTTTAATGTTTTAATATGAAGGCTCTGAGAGGATCTGTCACTCTCATATCCCCATAATTACGGCCCTGATAGTTGTGGGTGGGGGTTGATATAAAAATTTAAAATTTGTAATCGCAGTTTTTTACAAACTAGTTGCAAAAGGTAGGCACTAGTTTGAAGTCGATTGCTTAAAGTTGAGGAGGGGGGGCTTCGTGAAGTTGGCCAGATAACAGGTGATGCTAAAAATTTGTTGCAAATTAGTACTGGCTCAAACTCGATAGCGTAAGTGGTAGAGGTGTGCTTACTTCAAGCAAATGATTGAAATTAGCTCCACCAAACTAAAATTTTGATTTGCGGCGTTTGTATTGATTTGTAAATTTCAAAACCCAATTTTCAATTAATTTACAAAACATTGACAGCTATTTGGAGTCGATTGAACGAGTTGACGGGGCTACCTTTATGGACGTCATGCGACGGGCATTGGATTCGCGAGGCGTCAGAAACGCCGCCGCGCCGTGCAGGATCAACTGTAGGTAATATTTGATAAAGGCGTATAGGTTTAATATCATAGAACACGTTCACGAATAATATTACGTTTTATTTATTTCGTTCACATAACTACAAGTATATAAGTATACAATATGACTCGTGTCTACATAATATAATATTATTATATCCTTATATCGTAAACATAGGCTCAGTAATATTTTTTTTATTTTTATTTATAAATAATATACAACGTAACGATAATAGTAGTTTTTACAAGCACGCGGCACCTATAGCTGACGGGCGCCAGTTGTAGTATTGTTTTATTATTACGTTTATTCTTTATACATCTAGACACTTATTACAACACATTAAATATTACAGATCATTATGAATTATAAATAACCGTTTAAATATTAGTTACAATTACGCTTAAACTCTAACGTTGAACATTGACGCGAAACAATAATATAATATAATAAAAATAATAATACACTATTTAGTCGTAGTCGGGAATATTACTATTATAATATGCATATTATTGTACATTATTACATTCAGTTCTGATACCCTAATCGTGCGTTTATAATATACTTATAGTAATAATAATATGCATATCATAATAGAATACTCGTTACAAATTAATAGGTCCGTCATAACTACATAATATTATTCATCATTTAATTATCACAGTAAAAACAATAATAATAATAATAGAAAAGTATAAATCGTTATGATATTATAATATATATAATTTAAGGTTCAAATTTATTGTAAACATATGAAAAATTAATAATAATAATAATAAAATTAATGTTGTAAAAGCAGGTCCTCAATAATATAATAAACCGCGTTTGTTCGTTTGGAATGAACAATAATAATTTGCTCAAGATCGAATTGGGTACTATAATATTGATAATAAAAATACTGTACACAAATATAGGTGTATTCGAGAGTAAAAAAATCAGTTGGTTTTTAATTTTTTTTTTATAGAATGCTTATTGAATTTGTTCGTGGATTGTCTTAAACGATATTATATTGTTATACAATAAATATTATTGTTATATTATGTATGCTAAGGGTAGGAGGCGAAAAGCGTATCGTTTTCGGTAAAAAAAAAAAACACGCGTTTGAGCTCTGCGCAGTCGGTACTTTTATGTATATAGTATTAAAACAATGAGCTGGATTTGTTTCCGGCTAAAACGTGTGATGTGTGTCTAACGAAACGTAAAATAAACTAATTTACATAAATAAAATAGAATCTATCACAACAACATTTCGATATATAAAAGAAAAAATAAATAAAAAGGAACTATATCATAAAATTAATACAAATCGAGGTTACAAATAAATAACAATTCATTATGTACATTATTTTTTTTACAAGAACAAAATTAAAAAAGAAATCGATTACGTATTGTACATACAACACTCATGGTGTGCATTGATAAATAACAAAAAAAAGAATTATACAATACGATTGATTATTTATATAATTTACAAATATGTATAATGCATAGGCATATAATAAAGTTATATAACTATGCATAACGATAAGGTAAAAAAAAATTCGAGTGAAAATATTTCATATGTACAAATTTTACTCGAAACGTTTTGATTTGTTCGGTTGCGCGTTTTTTCGAATGTGAAACATCGAATTGACTTATGACGATTTTCTGACGGTTTTCAACGAACCGTCGCAGTCTTCGAAATGGGAGCTAGTACTGGAGTGACCTGTATAATTAACATTTATAACAATGCATTATTATGATATATTTTATTTTTTTGATTTTATACATAAAGTATCTCCTAACAAGTTTAAAAAGGCGACACGTATTCATTAATTGTTTATGAAAACTGTTTCTCGCAAAAAATACTTTAGTCTATAGTCATAGTTTAATTTTTTAAAATGAGTATAAAATATACAGGACCACATTTGTTAGTTAAACTGCTAAACCATTTTGAATTTTTTTTTTTGAGATATTAAAAATTTATGTAAGTTATATTTATTGGCGTGCACCTATAAATTTACTTTCTGAACTTTGTTAGGTAAGTGCCTATTATAGTTTAAGTGAATATTTTTTTTTTTTGCAAAACTGTTTTTCTATATAAAATTTTAATTACGTAACAAACAAAAGTGATGGCTGACGCGGGACCACTTGTAAGTTACTTTGAATTAATATTTAAGTTTTAAACGTATAAATTAGATTTAACCTTTTTATGGATCTCAAAACATAATTTTTAAATTTTTATTTAGGTTGATGGGTTTTGCCATTACAATTTTAGAAAAAAAATTATTTATACTGTTTTAGCAATAGTTTGATACGTATAATATTAAAATATATTATATAATGCATAGTATTTTTATTTGTTGTGTAGAATTCTATAATTTAGTGATCAACTAAGGGTGTGCTATGAAAATTTTAATTTTTTAATTTAATTCAATAAAAATAATATAAAACATTGTTGAAAAACAGTTTTAAAAAAAAAACATTATCAATATTAACAAATAGATATTAGACGGGTTATAATTATTTAGATAAAAAATATCGGGCAAGTATATAGATAACCGCTTTGCCATACTGTAGATGTATCAAAAAGTATTTTACAGTATTGTTTAACGTTCCAGTTAAAAACGTATAAGGGAACACCAACGACTGTAGTGATGTAGATCGTAAGCACAAAGTACTTACAACACTTCGTCGGGAGTGACATTATCATTTGCGGCCAACAGCTGTTGACGATGAAGAAGTCTGGAGTACAACTGGACACGGTACGTCCGTCGCCTCGGCGTACAAACAAGACGATTCGCTGCACGAGCAACCGCTGCTGCAGCTACCCTTATCGTCAGCTCCCGCGACATTGACGCCACCGCCACCGACCCCTCTATCGTCATCGTCGTCATCGTCTTCGTCACACCAACCACGGTCTCGATGCCACTGTTCTGAAAATCCAATCACATTGTTAATAACGATAATATTCATAATATTATTAATCATTTTTAATATTTAAAAGTATTATATACTGTAAAGATACGTGACTTTCATAGGGGGAACAGACTTCCATCAATTTCCCCGCATACGTATCTGATTAAAACATCAATGCATATTTTTTGTTATTGATTATTTTCCAAAAATACACCGATAATACTATATGATAAGGTACAAATAAAGAACTAACAAGACGAATTGAACATTATTTTCATTTAAATGTCTGCAGATAGTTTATTTAATCTAAATAAACTACAGCCTGAAATAATTTTGAAAACCTACCAGCATATTTATTTCAATGCATCGTCGCGGAGTTGTATGTTTAGTGTTTACGACTGTACACCGTTTTTTTAATTATACAAAATATACTTAAAATATTATTATGTAATATATTATAACTTATTGTTATATCGATGACGAAGAAAATATACCAAGAACTATAATATCCATCACAAAAATAAAAATAAAAATAATTCTGTTTTATTCTTTATATCATTTGTCAGCAATAATAGTTTAGTTTTAATTTTTAAACTGAATCTAAAAATCGGTTCTTATTTGTTTTTAATTTAAAATCATCGTATACAACATGGTTAAACAAAAAGAACTATTAGTTATTTAGTTTTAACCACTTATATTACGTATGAACATGCGATTTTTAATTTAACGCATTATTTTTCTATACTTTAGGTGTTAATTCTTATAGATACTTTAAGTATATTTTATATTATTAAGTTAATTAGAAAACTAACTAAATAGTTAAATTAAAAGTTAAAAAAAAATTACTTAGCTTTAAATTTGTAACTAGGTAGCTGAAGTAATTTTCACCTTTGATAATATTATATATACCACTGTACGAGTAGTTCGCACCGCGTGTACATATGACCCTATCTATTATATTGGCGGTATAAAACGCACGATAATACGGATGATAGCGGTGGTCGTAAAAAGTAATTTTGGACGTTCGATTATTGCAATGATTCCCGGCCCTTTTTATAGTCTTTACGCTATACCGATGGTCTCCCGAGTACTGTACATTGTGGATTTCGAAAAACAATATACGTTCGTCCAATAACCGCGTGTATAACGGCCCCCTGGCCCTCCACATCAATATGTATTATAATACGTATATGTCGATTCTTTTATGGCGAACCAAATAATACCCCGGGAAATAAACCTCGTTAATTTTTTTGAACGTTTAAGAACATATAGGTACTGTCTTAAGTATTTTTACGCGGTTAGTGTTATTTGTTCTTGAAATTAAAAATATCTTGTACCTACTTCTTAAGATATTGTCTTATTTGTGATAAAATAACCATTTTATATAACAATGGGAAATATACAGTGGATATATTACGGCGATTAAAAGGCAGTGCAACATATTAAATGTAACTGTGGCAACCAAGTACAAACCTTAAATCGTATTATCGTGGAATTCCAGGCGAAGAAATTTAGCCAGGACATCGACGAGATAATACCAGAGATAGTATTATAGTGGATCAAGAGTATTAAGACGTTTTGTTTGTAACTTATAATAACTTTTATATTTTTTTTATTATATTGTTGTTACCATTAATTACTTCTTGATCATGTTATATTACATTACATTTTGTTAGTGCCATTTGTATTAATTAATTAAGTATTACTGTTAGTATCTAAATTATTATTTAAAAACTGATATCTACTATTGTAACTTTAATTTAGTTTATGTTTAAGTCATATAAGAATAAATAAATGGTAGTCTGTATAAAAAAACGTTCAGATTTTGTTTGTTCCTCGAGACGAGACTTAAATAACAAGGAATTCATTAATAATTTTCCCAACGAGTAAATTTATTTAGAAAAAAAAGATAAATATGAAGTTGGTTAATCAAAGTTCATATTAATAATTATATCCTCGTATTTTAATTATTTAATTTTTAAATATAACTAATTTTGTAATACGTTACAGTTACAGTTGTTACACAAAATATCGTTAACGGAAGTATATTTATAGTTTTAAACAATATTTTACGTAAGACACTTTGATGATAAATATTAGTTCACCATTTATAATAAATCAAACTTTTTAATACGCCTACATGGATAGTATTGATATTCGATAAAAGCAAAAATGTTATCAACGAAAGAAATCTTAATAGACTGACTTGGTGATTTACTATAATGTCTATAATATTATAAACCTATTAATAATATCTATTTAATAGTGTTTATTTTTATAGATCATACTATAAATTGGTTCCGGAAATACATCGTACTATTATTTATTTTGAGCATCGAATAAGTTTTAACCTGCAATGTTGGAAAAAACGAATTCTTTACAAAAACAAACATGTTGAACCAATTCATTAAAAATAAATATAATAAGAACAAAATTCTTGTATACAGGGGAAAAAACTAACATTTTTCATTCATTGCATAAAGTATGTAAAGCATTAATCAATTCAGAGAGTGCAGACTTATAAGAACTAAAAGAACTATCGTATTGTAGAAGGGTTCATGACAGTCAATTAAATCTAGAAGAGTTAACGAGCTTTAAACTTTAATGAATGTTATAATTATTTTATCAAGTAATTCTAAATTCTAAATTAATGATTTGAGAATTTCTTAGTTTCACCATTATTCAATTATATCTTTTTTCTGCAATTTGAAACCAATAAAATATTATTTATTTTTTAAATAACGACAGAATAACGAATTGTTTTTCAAAAAATAAAAATAAAACGAAAAATAGCCTGAACGGATTCCTATCGTTTTATATAAGGGGAAATGAAACGGAATCCTTTTCATATGGAACGTGTTAAACACTAGTTATACCTATCGTAGGCCGATGTACAACGCACATTTTGGGTAATGGAATGAGAAAAGAGAGTTAAGTCAATTGCATTGCATCGAATTCAAAAATTATAATGTAAATCGTTAATTCTTACCGGAATGATGTTTGTACGCGAGACCCGGTAGAGTGGACTGCATACAACGATCTATGCTATTCCCCTCGGAACAGCAAGTGTTGTACTGCTGTGGCTGTTCGTCAGGCGTCCGTTTATTACACGACATCGGAGGTGGTTGCGGTTGCTGTTGCGTTGGCTGATTGACATGGCCGTACAAAAGTGATGCGCTCTCGTATTCGTAATCGGAGTGCATGCGGTTCCGCGACGCGCCATATTTGTTGGACGACCGGTCCAGTCCCTGGCACGAAGACACGTTGCACATGGATGGATGAGACGAGTTCGGTACCTGTTTACAATGAAATTACGATATAAAGCGATTTTTGTACAACTACAATGCACTAGGTGCAATCGTTCATGTGATGTGTAGCGGCGGAAATGCGCAGGGATGTAGCTTTTTACGGTTAAATTAATGAGAAATGGTTTAGTAGCTAGTGAATCATTAATTATTTTAGTATTTAAACTATTTTTTTTATTGACTTACTAAGAAATTTAAGTATTTACTGTTTAACACGAATTTAATGATTGATAATTTCAATAATTTAAAATAGAAAATTATTTTTAAATTTCAGTTCTAATTACGAAAGAATTTAAATTTTATATTTGAATATAGAAAAAAATTAACAATTATTCTTAAAAGGCACTTATGAATAATTAAATAATTAAAATATGTAAATTGCCAAATACCTACTTAAATATAAATACATAACATATTTTAGATTATATAATAATTTTAGAATACGTCTTTAGTAGAAGGAAATTACAAAAATAAAAAGTAGTTCATTTGAAATTTACTACATCTAGATACTATAATAATTTGTAAATACTTTTAACCAGAATGGAAGATATTTTGGGTAACTATTTTAAGTTTTATTTAAAAAGACAATTTGCATTGAAACATTATATTTATTGTCTATAACCATCGATAAAAGTCGTTAATGGGTTGTTAAGTAAAATGAAAAATACAATTTATCTGGTTAAAAATTTCGAAATTCACACTAAGTATAATTTATTATGATTATTGTATTATTAATAATGCAATACGGTGACGAGTTATTACCGGAGGTGGTTGTGTGGAAGGTGGTGGGTTGAATCTATGTTCATTGCTTTGGTTGCCAGTGTAAATCCATGCGGGCGTGTAGCCGTTGCAACTACCGGCCAAAGACTTGCTGGAGTGGATGTGTGACTGTTTGGAGAAACTTCCAGCGTGCATACGACGACTTGTTTGTGGACTGCCTCCGTTGGACTACACAGGGACAGGAAAAAAAATGTCATTTTTAAAAATCAATAAAAAAATAAGGAGGACAAAATGTCAATATTAAAATTTAATAAAATTGTAAGTATCTTGCAGTCACGCATTCGAATTTTTTAATTACCTATATAAATAATTAAAATACCAAAATTGATTTCACACATATAAAAGTATGAAAAACTAAAAAAATTAACCTTGTCTAAGTATCAAATCAACATCACAGTTTCTATAATCTCCTAAACCAACACAGATATAAAAAAAGAATATAAAAAGCACCAATGAGACGAGCGAAATAAATCGACCGTGTAACCAAGAGAGTGTGACGAACTAAGAGAACCCATACCTGAGACGTTTTTCGCATAGAATCGGTCGGCGGGTGTTGAGGGGGCGGTGGGAGGAACTCGTTCCAATTCGGGGGCGGCGCTTGATTAATCGGGTAGATTGGCGGTTTTCGCTTGTGATTGTTGAAGTCCACGTTTTCGTCTTTAATATTATGAAAAAAAGGATTAGTTCGTTGAAAAAAAAATAAAAAAAAAAAGCCATGGTTATAAATTGCAAATCCTGTTGCGCTTACCGAGATAATGGTTGTTAGGTGCAGCCACTTGTTCATGACACCGTTCATGGCACGAACCGTTGGAGCTCAGTGTCTTGGTTTCGGAAGAGCTGCTAGCGGCTCCGAAGAGATGCGTAGATTCCTATTCATATGTGATTGATAAAAAAAAAATGTATAATAATTTGTAAATTTTATAATTGTTTGGGTGTTTATAATTTGAAAATTAAAGACACGTTCTAGTATATTATATTGCTAATGTAGCATAATGGAAAACAATGAGTAGGTATATTTATTTATAAGATGTATATAATTAATGAGTAAAATGCATAAAACGATTTCGCTTTTTGTTATACTTAATAGACCTACGTCATGCGTCATACGCATAGGGGACAAACAAATTTCAAGATGAAATTTATTGAATTCAACGTATAGAGGTTTTCGTAGGAACAGAGGATAGGGAAAAAAATATCATTAAAATGCGATGAGACGTTTTAAAAATGTCGATCATCAGTGTTAAGTGTTTATTGCAGAGGTCTTTAACCTTTCTAGGCAGCGAACCACTTATTATTTTTAAAAAACCTCATGGGCCGCATTTTATATTATTAATAAAAACATGTATTGAATGATTAAAACTAATCAAAAATACGCACGATAATATACTTAAAATGTATTCGCGAGTCTCAAAAAACGACAAAACGGGTCACGGGTCGAAAACCTTTGTGGTCTAACGCATGTAGATACGACAGGAACTTACATTGCAATCGTCACGATTCACCAGAGTAGTTGTGGCGTACGGTGTTGGGTTGGACGTCATGTCTTTGCGCGGGTTGTAGAACGTCGACAAGTTCCGGGTGTCCACCTCGGCGTAGTCTGCGCAAGGCGTCTCCCTACCGATGCCGTTCAACAGTTTGGACTCGGGATCCTTCTCCCCGTTGCGCCAACCGCGGTCGATCCACAGCGCCTCCTTTCCGCCGGCGCTTAACATGCTCAGTTGAGACAGGTCACCACTGACCACCGGCACTGCAATGGTATATCGATAGCGGTATTATACATACGTGCATATAATATAACCGCGGTACATAACATTATGCACGGCCGGTGTTAAATATGTTTACCGTTGAAGTGGCCCAGCTGTTTGCCGGCGTTCTGTTTCCGCTTCAAGTACACGACAGTGACAATAACGCACGCCAACATCACTACCAGGGCCGCCAACAGCACGATGATCCACGCCTCACCGTTGGAAGTAGACGAATACGCCCTGGCCGGGTACGCCGGGTCCATGACGATCGGCACCGGGGCGCTGTAGGGCCCGTACCCGTTCCGGGTGTACGCCTGTACCCGAGCCGTGAAGCTGCCGCCCACCGTCAAGTTGAGCAGAATCGTCGTGGTCGACGAGTTCAACAGCTCTTGTACGGTGGCCTTTGTAGCGTTGTTATTTTTCACTTGTATCTATAGATAACACGATTTGACAGACCGGTTTATTACGAATACAATTAATGTAAAAATTATATTGTAGAATAATTTATCATATTATGTGAGACACACGGGCAACGTATCGTAAAGAATACTTTGAAAATGTGTACGAAATATACAGGTATCTAATAAATATTATTTTAGTCAATATATCTAACAAATATTTGAATACTTTTAAAATAAAAAATTAAAACATAATACCCATGTTATACATAAATATATTTTTTAAATTAGTCATTATTACGCTTTAATAGCAGATCATTACGTATTCAACGGACATTTGAAATTACACAAAATTAAAATAAACCCACAGGAGAAAAAATTGAAATATTTTCAATTTGGTTTTGATTCACTTACTTTATAACCCAACAGTACGCCGTTGATGTGCTGCGGTGGAGGTGCCGACCACCGTATGAACGCGGTAGTGGCGTTAACCATACCGGTTTGTACGTCTTCCGGAGCCGCAGAAGGAGCTGTGATGATAAAAACAAAACACATCGATGGTTTAACGATATTTCGAAATTAAAGTTGTAGGTTGAGATTTAGGCATGTTTACTTACCATCGTCGATGGTTTGGACGACCATGGAGTTCGACGGTTGACCTTCGACCGTCTTAAAGAACGGCACCAAGAAGAAATCGTACTTGTTATACTTACGGAGGTTGGCCAGTGTGTACGACTTAGGCTCACCGTTGTTCATCATTACTGTCATCATGTTATAGGTCTGAGAGCCACCAGATAAGTCTCTGAACCTTACGTGAATACCTTCTACCCATTCGGGACTGCTCAATACCTTTAATAGTAGTATAAATGTAATATAAATATATTATAATTTTCAGTTGACCACTCATCGATAAGTCTATACGCTTTACATACCTCCCACGTTACTCGTACTGATGTAGATGATACCGGATATAGTTCCTTGAAGTCTATAACTTTAGTACCTAGCCTTTCTCGGGCTTCTTCTAGCGACTGCTGTGTGATAATCGTATTGGTTCCACCGGTTTTTACCATAGCGGACAACGCGCTTGGCACACTCAAGCCATGCGAGTTTTCAGCCCTTACCATAAACACGTATGACGTGTCCGGTTTTAGGTTATCAACCTGAACACAAACACAGATTTATTTTATTATAATGTGAGTATAATTACAATATTTCAAATTTCGGGTGACAAAAACGGCGAAGATTATGTAAATAATCAAATGGGTTTCAGCTATTTCATAACACGAAATTTAATATATCGTCTAGTGTTTGCAGGACGCGTATTAGATCTATTAAGATTGAGAGCAGGCTAGTTAGCCAAGTATCATTTGGCTAATATACTTACGACCATGGTGTTGGTTGATATACGATGTGCGGCGACCACCCAACCGGTTTGCAGGTCTGAGCTGTAATACTCAAGCGTGTACCCGATGATCGGAGAAGCGCCAAGGTGTGGAGTGGGTGGGTGCCACGTAACTGTAACCGAGTTTCTGGTGACATTTACTATGGTTGGCACTGATGGGGCCGCTGGAAACATGGCGGGGTCAGGCGCGCGGTGGAGTCGTGAGCCCGGGGATTCTTCCACGCTCAGTGATGCCGACCAGGAAGTCTCGCCGCTTTCCGAAGAAGCGGTGCACGTGTACAGACCAGAATCAGATACTTCAAGTTCTAAAGGCATATATAGATAAGTCATATTTTGATTACAACTATGAATATTATACAGTAGGCTATCGTGTTGACAGTTCGAAATAAATTATTCGAAAAATATTTCAATATTATTTTTGTCATAAAAATGTATACATCGTAGGTAGGCGAGTATATGAAATGAAAATCACCACAAAGGTTTAAAGTTAATAAGCTTCCACAACGAACACGTTGAATAATAAATTATGCGTGCCATCTTTGAGTACGAGATGCTGATTAGTGATTACATAATACTATATTATGTATCAAAAAAGTCATAACTATTTTATTAAAGATTCAATTTGAGCCATGCAAAAAACTTTGTTTGCAGAATGAATAAACACAGTATTTGGTTTTGCTTTTAGTTATATAGTTAAATATATAATTAATAAATACAACTGACGATTTTAGCTTACTTATTTGCATTTCAAAAGAATTCTGAAACGAGGAATTTTTTTAAATGATATGATAAATAATACACTAATATAATCAAACTTGAAGGTATTTCTGCTTATACTTAATCTTTATTAAGAAAAACAAATTTAAAAAGAATTCAGATTCCAGTTCAAAGGTACGTTAGAAAGTTATTTCTTCTACTGTAGGATTTTAAAGAAAAATATAGTATATGCGATGTAGAGTAAATACTAAATAATAATAATAATAATAATAATATTTTATTATTTATTTATACGAGTTCAAAAATAAAGTATGGAGTAGCTACTATAAAAAAAGGCTATTCCCTTTTGTGTTTAAAGTAATAATAAATAAAAGAAAAATTTCAATAAATAAAATCATGAATAGCTGTAACAGATTGTGCAATATATTTATGCGTGTGTCTACTGCGTAATGTAAATCAATAATGTATGCTATATCAGGGACCGGAAATTACAATTTAATGGTGGTCCAGATAATTTGAAAAAATATTTCCGAGGATCAGAAAAACTTATTTAGTTAATAATTGTTGTGTTTTCGTAACTAATTGTATTATTTTAAATGGCGATAGACGATGAACGCTATCGTAATCTCCAAATACGTCATTAAAATAGATCGAAAATAAATTATGTGCGGTATTCTAGCAATAAATAAATATTTTTGGTCCAGTTATTTTTCTTCTGCGGACCGCCTATCTCCGAAGCTTGTACTATATCATATTTTTAATATGATCATAACAATATTATTATACAAATTTCGTAAGATTTCTAAGTCAAAATATGTGTATTACAATAACTTAGAAACTTACCGTCTATTTGTAGTGTGCCCGATGATGTAATAGTTACTCTAGGATCATCTGGAGATAAATAATTTCCGTTTCTATACCATTTTATGGTAGGTAATGGTATACCGGACGCCTGACATGGTAATGTGGCAGCTGATCTCGTAGCCAACGTTTGATTAGTCGGTCCGATGTCGACGACGGGTGGAGGAACATCTTGCACAGAAGTGACCTACAGTAAGTGAAATAACAAATACAATAATCATTATAGTTGACGTTTCGATAGTGAGAAAACGCGGTGAATTACAAAACCTTAATTTGTATACAGTGTTATTCCCCAAACAGGTTTACACCATATTTTCTTTAAACATGGAATTTATAAGTTTATAATAAATTAAAAATTGTTCATTTGAATTTCGATTTAGACGCATAAACACTTAAAAAAAAAAAAATTAGCTTAACAATTTAGTAGTAAAAAAAGGAGGTTTTTATAGAAACAACTGAGTAAGACGATCTGCTGTATAGTGGTATTAAATTAACTTTGTCATTCAGAAAGTTGCTACAATGGATACCTATGTTAAATTTGAATACAATGATAAATTATTGTAAATTATGTCTACAAAATAAGTTCAGAGTTTTGACAATTTCGACGAATTCCGTTAAAATAGGAAATTCAAATGCTTATGAAAAGAAATAATGATAGTATTTTAAATATTTTATCATTTTTTAAATAATACTGCATTATTGCAGTATTATGCAATCAATGCATAAATTTTGCATTGATTTGTCGAGCTTTTTCACTCACAAATATAAATGTCAAATGTCATACACAAGTGGAAAAAAACTAAAAGTTGAATTGTTTGAAACAATTTCTTGATTTGAATATTTATAACAATACATACCTGCAAGAACGCTCTCCAAGTCACTGACCCAGCGACAGACAACGCGGAACACACTAGGAAACCAGCGTCTTCTTTTTGAGCTCCCTGTATACGCAGCGTTCCGTCTTGAGTCACGTGAAAATGACCGTACGCGTTGCCAGGGAACATCAGCACCTGGGACCCTTCACGCGACCAAAACACAGATGGCGGCGGGTTGCCTTGGGCCACGCAGTCGAAATTTGCAATTCCGTTGAGGCCCACTTTTTGGTCTTTGGGTCTGGTCACAAATGTCGGCGGGGCTAGAACACGAAATGAAATTAACATAATATATGTTGGAGGTTTGCATTTACAATTCAAAAAGAAACAACCGTATATTATTATATGAGTAACGCGCAGTAGTAGTTTGAAAACTATATAATGCGCAATTTTTATGTTTATATAAGTATGTAAACAGCCTGTTTGAACTGCGCAAGAAAATTTCAAATAAAATATGATAACACGTAAATTAATTTTTTTTTAAGTATAACAGTACAATGAGCATTCAAAAACCGAGTATTATTTTTATTCAGTTTATCTTTGCGATTTTTTTTTATACTCACTTTTTCACAACAACAATTTCTATTTTGAAATGGAATACATTTCAAAGAATTTCAATATAATAAATTATTTTTATTGTACTTCAAAATATACTAACAAATAATAAAAATCAAATGAAAAATAGAATTTTCCATTAACAAATATTAAGGCGAAAAAAGTTTATTTTTCAAAACAATAAAAGTTATCTGAGAAGATAATCGTCTTTCATTAAAAATATCATACTTAACATAATGCAACGCACGATGAGCTGAGCTGTGCTTTGTCACATTTTTCGTGTTTTTCAAATGAATGTCTTCTTAACATTATTAATAAGTTAAAATATAACTTATCGATATAATATGATGGTAAATACTTACAGTGCACGGTTAATGAAGCTTTGGCCTTCTCGGAACCCACGTCATTTTCAGCGTTACAAACGTAGAGTCCTTCGTCTTGTGCTATCACATTAATGATCCGCAGTGATTTGTTGTCCAATATTTGGGCTCGGCCGAAAGGCATTTTATTACCATCGCGTTCCCAGTAGATGTTTGGTTTTGGATCACCACCCACCTTGCATTCGAACTCAGCAGTCTGTCCGGTGTGCACTGTTACATCTTTGGGTTCAGAACTTATGAACGGTTTCACTATGGACATATTAAAAATAGTATGTTCGAAATAAGTTATAGCTTATAGTATAATAATAGTTAAAAAATATTTGTCTTCTTTAAACAGAAATAACAACATTTTTTTTTAATAATATTTATATGTTTTTTTTTTTATACACTATATACATATTATTTTATTTAACACACGATACTATGTAGGTATTCAATTTATTTTATTTTTGAAAAGAATAAAAATTATTTTTGGGTTTGCGTTTTGAAAGCTTAAAAAAAAAATTTAAAAATGGAATATACATTGGACATAATCTGAATGACATCTATAATTAAAATATAAATACGTTTTATACAACAATGGCTTTTAGGTAAGTTGTGCAGATATTAGTTTAAGGTTTGAAAATCGTACCCAAATCATTAACATCGTAATTATCAGCGTTTGAATTTCGGAGGCAATTTGGTTACTTAGCAAAGTTGACAAATAACAGTTTATCTTGTTTTATAGAAGATTAAGCAACGCGAGTTTACTCTGTAATAACTGTTAAAGTTGTTTTGGTTGGTTAGACCTTAACTTTGGGGCGTATTACAGGGATAAGTGTGTATTTAGTGGATCGTAACCCGTTAATTTTAAAGGGATATTTATTATACAGTTAAACGATTTATGTATTTATAATTTATACAATGATCGGCCCTGTTGGAATTTAAAACAAGCGTGTAATTAAATTTATATCTCAATGTGCGATTAAATTAAGATATTAAGAAGATGTATTCACTAAACTATATGCAAACTACAAGGGATAAAATATCATCGAAAGCGTATTATTATAATATTATGCATCAATGACATTAACGATGCAATTAAAAGTAGGGTGAAATACATAAACACATTATTGTCCAGTGTTCACATATAATTAACATTATAAAAATTGCCTTTTTTTGTGTAAAAAATAAAAATGAAGTTTACTTTAGGTGTTTTTAACGACCGTAGGTATGTCATAATTAAAGTTCAATTGTATAGTTTTAAATAATGCAGTCCATTATGGGTCGTGATAATACACTGACGGCAAACAAATTATGTGTTATAATAACAATATAATACATAATAATAATTATCTAACTATACTGTAAACGCAGTGTGGAACGTCATTATACTTCAATATTGTACATTGTCTAGACGCGAGCAGTACGGTATGTACAGCCATTATTACTATTATGTTTTGGCGTTTATTTTTTCGAATTGCCCGCACGGGTTTTTTTGTCCGCCCGTCTGCAGGTCTATATAATATGCCAAATGCAACGGGTGTCGTCCCCTCGTGCATCGGATTAATGACTTTCTAACAGCATCGTATATATACCGCCACTTTTGGTACAATATTTTCTAAATGTATATACGCGTTATTTTTATTTATTTTTTTATTCAAACGGCCCTTACTCCGATGACGTGCGCCTATTGTTGCATTCAAAAGAGAGAAAAAAATACGAAAACACAAAATGTATATACGAATACACAGGGAAGAATTTATTCCGTACAAGAGTGGCAAACGGCGGCGTCGACGACGGCGGATCGAATGTGAAAAAAAAATCTCAGTTTCCGGCGCATTAAACATTCAGTTTTTCACTGAATTCTCCCTATTCGTATAAAAAATATACAACATATATAATACATCAGTCCATACAGATCTTTCTAACTCTCTGTGCATGCTTAATGGCTCTTCTATCGAAAATTCGCGTGCTGAACGATTGCTACTAAATCCGATTCGCCGTATTCGTTTCGATTAGGTTTGACGACGAAAAAACTTTTTCCTATCGGTTCCCATATCATCCAATATACCTATATATTGTGCGGGAGCATAGGGGCGACTATGGGCGTGACGTTTTTGGGGATGTTAAAATTGTGGATAACTAATAGCAATAAACGAGTATTGGTATACATGAGTAATGAGTTTAGTACACACACTCTTAAATATACTTAATTCTATACAACAATACCCACTTACTATTAGGTGTCTATTATACTCAGTGAATGCTTTTGACACGATTTTGGGGGCCCATTTTTCCGGTAACTCATATAATTGCACGCATATATATTTCTTTTAATACTATAATATGTACGTTCAACAATACAATAATAAAATTACGTTCGTGCGGCGTCTGTGACAGGCAATTTAACTGCACCACTGTAGTAGATCCGTTTTTCCGGCACCTCCTAAATATAAGTAGTTTTCGATTTTTTTAAATATATATTTTAATAGAAAAATCACATTTGTGCAGCGTTGTGGATGAGCGTTTAATTATTAAACGACGACTACCATCCATTGGAGATTGACATTTAAAATTAAAAATTAAATTGAAATTTCGATTGTTGTGGGTACCTCTTTGCACGCCCACTACGCCACCACTATAGTTACTACGATGTGCGGAAATTAAGTGACTGCTCGACTATATCGTAAGCGAGAGAGATAAGAAACCACGGTAATGTGCTGACAACGAATCATACCTATGTATTATTTTTCATATACATCCTTCGTGCTGCGTATACATACACGATAATATATATGAGTAGGTATATGGAAACTGCAAGAGTATAACGGAACGCACGTACTTATGTATAATAATTTATACCTGCGTATGAAAAACCTTCGGTATAATAATATGCTGTCTTAAATGTATACACATACGATCCGGTGATGATGTCTATTGCTAGTATTTTTTATTTAATTTTTTTGTTATCTTGTAAAACGGAATATATAGCTTTTTGTACGCGTACTGAAGGAAAAAGTACCGACTCGACAGGTAGGTTGGCGATATATATATATATATATGTGTGTGTGTGTGTGTGTGTATGTACCGGGCATTTATTATTCCGAGCGCGATTTCTTTTTCTCCCTCCGGCCGAACATTCACGAATATTATTTTCACCCAATATAATCGAATTCACGCGTACAGAAAAAACTAAAAGAGACCGGTACGATTGTCAATGTAAATATTATATGCGTATATATATATATATATATTATATATAGGGTGTGCACTCATATGTATATGTAGAGAATACACTGGATTTCGACCGTGTCGAATTCGTCGTTTTACGATATTTCTCACGCGGAGCAGTTCAAAAAGACTAAAATAACATGAATTATATTATACATTATGCACGCGTGTAAACGCCACACAAAAGCGTATAAAAAATGTACGACTAATTTCAACGGTTTCGCGGTGTTCGTTTGGTCGACGATTAGCAATAAACCACGTTGTACTTGTTTTATCGCGATGGATATTTTCTTCTCTTAATCTCGAGACGTTTTTTCTTTAATAAACGTCTCTAATTAATGTCACATAAATAATTAATATAATAAACATCAAAACACTGCGGGACTTATTCCATAACACAAATAATGTAGTATATCGTTGATTATGCGTACGCAAATATTTAGTCGGTTTATTTTTGTATTTTACATTTTTTGCTTCGTGTAAACTATATTTATATTACTGTTTTTAAAATAAAATCACACTTTTGTCACATTACTTTTTAGGTTTTGTATTATTTTTAAACAGAATATATTTTTTTCTTATAATTTCTAAATTTAAATATTGAATATATTGTTTAGAATATTTTTTTAGAATTTAAATATTTAATAAAAGCGGTTAAAAACAGAAAAGCCGAAACAATTATCTTCCACATCTCATTGTGATCATACGTACCATTTACAGTGAGTTTGGCCGGCGTACTTTCCTTTTTTCCTACGATGTTTTGTGCCACGCAAAGATATTCACCGCCGTCATCTTGTTTGACGTCTGTAATCATCAGATTGCCGCCGTCTACGATTCGCATCCTAAACAAACACATAATGTAAGTGACGACCTAAAAACATTAGCTAAAGTATACCCGAAAACCGAAAAAAAATATTTACATAATACGTAACACGATAACTTATAAGGGTATGCCATTAATCCTAATAAGTAATTTATAAAAAGTGTTAGCAAAAAAAAAAAATATTTATATAATTGATACCCTATATGATTTAAGTTTAGAATGTTTATATTTTACAATACTAAAGTATTATGATGATATGTATTATCGACGATAAAATGAAAACGATTGAAAACTATGGAGAAGTCAAGTTCGTGAATCAATTAAAAGTGATCATAATTTTTTTTTATATAATCTTATATAGGTATAATATATATTGTTATAATTTATATTATACTGAAAAATTCAACGAATGCATATTTATTAAAATTTAATGAATTTTAAATTATGAGTATAGATATTATTATACATGTACTTGCTTTAATCATCGGTTGATCGTACAGAGTTTTTCTCATCACTGATTGTAATTTAGTGTGAAAAGATAAATGCTCTATCGACAGAAATTGATGATATAAAAAATGACAATACACCAACCATCTGGCGCTATATATTTTATAATGTACAATAATAAATAATGATTATTCGTTACCATTTTTAACTGTTTTGTCTATTGCGAATTTCTTTTATCGAAAATCGTGAAGAAACTATTATTGTTATTATTAGTTTGCGACCGTTCATGATTAGGTTACATTATTGCGCATTCGTAGCTGTTGCTATATATTGTAGTAAGTCATCGTATTATACTAATATAATACGATATATACGCTGAATATTAAACTCGTCAGTTAAGCCTTATTTAAAAATGAATTGGAAACGCTTTGTTGTACATATAATATATTATAGACCAAGTGTACCTTGTCATCGAATCTATGTGCACGTCTTCTCTGTCTTTCTTCCAAACGACCATTGGATCCGGATGACCTTTTGGTGGACTGCACTCCATGAGCGCCGTTTGTCCCTGAGCTACTTTTGTGTCCTTTGGCTCCACTCGGAATTCGTCTTTGAGCACTGTAAACAAACAATAATTATTAATAAAAAATATTAATGTATATGTACATTTTTATTAGCAATGGCCGATGATATTAAACACCAGATTTAGTAACGCGTATAATTATGTTTTTACAGAATATATCAAACTTCGTTACAGTAATTTAAAGATAAAATGATTTATAAAACAGCCACGTCAGTAAGACTTTGGTAAAAAACGTATTTTTGGCCCGGAATTAATTTTTGAACCACACAAAAGCTGCGATTTTTCAGTTTGAATCGCAAATTTTGTATGTACAGTATTTAGCGTAGCGTACAATTAGAAAACAAAATATGAATTCCGATAATTTCTGACTATAGGTCATGCACTAATACTGCAGCTGTGTGTATGCACATATTATATAAGTATATATTATTTAGTTGTTTCGAAAACGCGGGACGCATACACGCAGTTTCATTAGGTACCGATATCGGACATTTTTTTCGTTATAATATACAAAGAGATTAGGCACACGTTACACGCATTAATATTTTACGGGGGCACGGCATAATAATATATTTTGCATTTTTAAACTTGTTTTCCGCACCACCGCATCGTGCACATATAAATAAATCCGGATTAAACGCGACACCGGATTATGCACGCGTAATAATGTACATATATAGTGCAAACGCATTAGATATTGTGACGGGATTTATATGCAGATTGGTTGATTTAGGGCGGTGGTCGGAGTGAGAGGGGTGGAGACGCGTGGGACGATTTGAAAACGAGTAAATTGAAATGTAGGAATTGAAACGTACTTGCCCGCAAATGAATTGGTATTTTAAGTTACTGCTGATGCACTGTTGCAGGGTTAGCCGTGGCTGTAGTCAGTTTTCTCGAAGAACATAACGATGAGAGGAGAGAGGGTTGATTCCGTGTTTAAATGGATTAAGACCGGACCCGAGTCGTCGTTATATGGTCGACAAATATTGACAACACGCAGCACGTGGGGTTGTCATCGTCTCCGAGCGTGGTATTTGTCGTTTCTTTAAACGCATTATATATATATATATACATAATATTTATAACGCTACTGTGTAAATATCATATTTTTCCCTTCAGAATATCTGGTGTTCGTCGGCATGATGTCGAGAAAGAGAAAAATGAAAACACAACAATGACTCATTTTATATATGTATACATACAACTACGGTGTACACACTGTGCACATTACGACTTCTGGCTTATGTCGTACAGAAACGACAAACACTTAACGGACAGTATCGAACAAAAAAATAAATAAATAAATAAAAATTCTCACAAAATATTATCACCACCACTATAAAAATTTTATTACACACATAGTTCAAAACTGACATTAGTTATTTATATTGTTTTGCATCTATTTTCGATAAAAATAAATCTTCGTATATATGCTTTCATCGTTATAATATCTATATACATTATGATTTTAATGATATAAAACAATACTCGTCGCGTTGTTGGTTAGTATCGTAAAGATACTATGACACAAAACTTCAAAGATGAATAACAATAACGCGAATACTAAAAACGTGTTCGGGTAAAGAAAAAAAACAATTAATATTCGATTCACGATTGTGTCACCAACTTTATTATATCGGCGACTGGAGAGTATTGTCATCATTTGTCAAACACTACAAATAATTGTTTTAAACGCCGACAGTCGTATATAGGAAACGGAAATGATAATGCATAATAAACATTTAACGATGCGAATTTGAACGGTTTCGGTATTAATACTTATACCGGAAAAGTTCTGATCGAAAATAAATACACGACGACGGGCAACGATTAAGGTCATGAATAGATTAACGTTGACTGGCTGTTGCAGGGATGGCGGAGACTGGTAGATTATTTTAAAAGCGAGAAATTTCCAACACGGGACTAGGTACTACGTGATATATATTTTTATTAACCCGGAGAACTTTTGAAAAGCACTCCAAAGGCCTCTAACGTATAGATAATATTTCCCTGCAGTATACACGCGGAGGAATTTCAAACGATTTACCTTAAATATATTTTATTATATTGTACATATCGAGTGCGTCAAATACATATGTATATTAGTATATTATGTATATACGATATACATAGACCGGCGACGGCAAAATAGAAAAACGAATGCTTAAAATTTGTTTTTTATATTACTGCGCTTTACCGGATGTGGATACCATTATATCGATCGACTATAAATAATAATAATAATAAATAGATAATTCTCCAGTATTCAATTTGATATCGCTATAAAGATGAGTGACGACTTGAAACGCTTTGTGTCATACTTATTTCAGTGACGTTGGCTGCAGATAATAGTATGCAGTTATCAGCAGTAATTATGTAAGCTATCCAAGTACGATACTATGTCTAGAGGAATACGAAACTATAATACGTACACCCGAATATTTGGTATTTAAACTTTGCCGGTAATAGTAAGAGCGATAACCGAAGGTTGCCTATTTTTAATAGTTAAATCGATTGATCGCTATGGTTACCGTTTTAATATTACTTCAGTAGATATTTTAACAACACAAGACGAATTATATGACTATTTATAAAACGTGTATCCAGCACGTTTCAGGTAGATAAAATAGGTACTTATAATTTGAATACTGCCATATATGCAAAGAGCTCCATTTAACTAAGCTATAAGAAAAATCTCATTAATATTATGAAATTGGTAATAAGTTTTAATAAGTGTAAGATTTAAACATTTTTGGGTGGTATCTATGTGTATAGGTACCGAAAGTATATGTACCGACTCACCAAATATCTATACACGTGCCTCATTTAACTCCCGGGCGGTTCGGTGTACTAAAACGTGCTTACTAATAACAATTTCAAACTCTATTCTCAAATATATACCTATTATACATAATATCAACTTAATAGCTACACGCGGTGAACGTTCATCGGTAATCGTCCTCAATGAACGACCAGCAGTAACGTCCGCCGAAGAGCAAATAATAATAATCACCCAAACGATTGATTTCTGCCCCGTTAATATATTTGACGGAGAACGCATGTTTTCGGGTAATCGACCATACGTGCTGCGCACTGACGGCTGATTATATATATATAATAATATATTATATTAGCCGACAACGAAATATTGATGAACGACCGGGCCTTGGTGTATACTTAATGAGGTGTAAGAACCGGCTACCGGTGGCCACACGCGATCGTACACGCGACGAAGAGAAGATGACACGTGGGCCAACCATATTAGAGGAGATAATATATTTGTCCGGCGGCGCCCACTCGGAGTTTGAAAAATAAGAAATTATTATTTCTATAACTACAACGACGACGACAACGGCCGCGGTACGAGTGTGCGACGAGTATCTACGCCGACTGATTTATGGAAAATAAAAAAAAAAAACGATAAAAGGTCACAGATGACGGCTGGCTTTTATTATAATAATATGTATATCGTCATCATCGACGACTACAACTATTATTATTGAGTTTTTTTTAACCTCTAGAGGAAATATCATAATAATAAAATGAAAGTTTTTTCTCGCCCCTCGTTAATGAAAACTGCTCGCAGCCGCCGCATAATAATTATAATTAACTCAAGTAGCGTTTAGGTAGACAAAAAATAATACACACAACAAAATATTCTCGGTGCACTTTTTTTACCCGTTTACTGCACGTCACATCTCAAGCGTTACTCGGGACACGCGCTGTTGCATATAGTGTGCGAGATAGTTATGAGTTAGAGAACTGGAAGGATAAGTGAGATAACAAATAAAGTCAACACAATGCACGATACATAGGGGGGAGGTGGAGGTGATAAGCCATAATTTTGTGCTAAAATTTTTCAAAATAATTATCAGGTATACATATTAAGAACTTTTATTCAAGCCGTACGCACCCTGGTTAATAGCGTCTCTAATAAGAATTTTAGTTTGGCTACAAGTATACTACAAGTACTCGTCGTGCAACAATGAATGCAGCGGTGTTTACACCAACTACACCACGATTTTGTCGGACAGTTGTATAATATTTTTAGTTCGAATTGCGGTCGTAATAGACGAATTATTGTCGTCATAATAGTATTGAAGGTATAATGCGGCCCGTATTCTATTATCGATTATCCGATAAGCGCTCATCCAAATTGCAGTCAGCGTTATATCTTTTAGGTTATGGCGAGACGAAATTCTTTTAGCAAATATTTACAGTAATTGGTTTTAGTACAGTATTTGTTATTTGTTCCTGTTGCATTTAGTTTATTAAAAGATAAAAGGAATTATCGTACAGAACTGTTAAGTCTATGCTGAAATTAAATGTTTGGGAATGCATTAATATTCAAGCGACAACATATTATAGTTTCTGACTTTGAAAGAAGAATTCTTAAAGTTGTAAGTAGAGAATTCCAAACAACACTTTGTTTGGATGCAGATTTTATCTCAGTCAAGTCTATTGGAGAAAAATTGTAGAATTAGGATTGGCTATAGAGTATAAAGTATAAAAATAAAAACTAGGAAATTGAAAAATGATTGAGCTATGTTTTTTGAATCGATTTTTCTCCTTTTAGATGAAGTGGGGTATGTGTTTTTGGAATTAATTATTGAACAACCTATGAATTTAAGAGTTACAGAATTTACTAATTGATGATTAATTATATTGACTCCGATACTAGTTTTCTAACAACGCTGAATAGTTTTGAATAATAATATTTGGAGAACGAATAATGAAGGTAAAGCTTTCAATTCTAAATTCAAAGCTGAGAACCGATTGCCACATCCCAACATATTTGAATTTTCAAAGTGTATTAAAAATATTCAGATTGGTCAGATAGATACATATTCAAAAATCAATTATATAGATTTAGGAACTAATAAAAATATTTAAAGTATTAGGCAGAGATGTATTAAAAATAAAATAAAATATTATTTTAAAAAAATTAATTAATTCGGTGACATTTGTGAAATGTACAAATATACAAATATAAAGCAATAAAATAATAAATATATTATTTTTATTCGTTAAATGTGTAGCTATTAATGTTTAAAACAAGATAATTGTATTTACCGAACGTAAATCGGAGTTTGTTTTTTACCTGTTTTGATCCCTACCGCAACTAGGATTTTGCTTTTTAACTGTTTTGATACCGACCGAAACTTAGTATCAACCGTATATCGACGGAGAATGATTAAGTATGTAAATTGTATTTAAATTATTTTATTTCCCCTGTTCAAAGAAATTGGAATAGCTATTACCTAAATACCACGACTCGTTTAAATGTTATCAGATAAAATAAATAATTTCCTGTATAGAATCATAATAATAATAATAATAATATTAAAAGCATTAAACATAAGATAAATATTAAATAGCATCAATTTAAATTTTTAGTTTAGGAAAAACAAATAATTCGATTTATATTATATAAACAATATTTTTTATTATGATATGGTTTATATTCTGCAATGATGTTAATCGATAAATAAATATATTATGTGTACGAAAAAAGTATGCAAATAATTAATTTATAATTTAATAGTGTGCACGTGTCGCTGCCAAAACGCGATTTTCGGTATAACTAAATACGTATCTGCACAAGAAGAGTTCCGATATACAATACGATATTTAATACATAATTGTTCACTTATGCATACATATTTAATGTTTGGTGAGGTATTTTTTTTTTTATCGCTCTGTATACACTATACAGGTATCTCACCTACCACCTAATACGGAAGTACGGTCACGAGGGCGTTTTATCATTATTATAGGTGTAATAATAGTTATACATACCTGCAAAGGTGAAAACGCACTCAAGACATTCATTACTTATATACACCATAAACAATATAAGTTTCACCTCATCCTTACGCCACCGCCGCGGCTTTTATGGCCAAACTCAGCGGCGCAGAAGTAGTGCTCGCGTTCTCCGGAAATACCGGCGGGAATAGAGACATTTGATATATTTCCCAGTTTTTATATAATATACGTTTCGCGCCTACAATAAATCAACGGACTACGCGTCGCTGGAGACTCGCAACAAACGGACATTCCTGCAGCGACGTCCGATAAAGTATAACGCAATAATAATAATATAATATACGTTTTCCGGACGTCCTATATATAATATGATGGCTGTGTACGCGCGGGATGTGGTACGGGTCGCGCAATATAAACGCGTTCGGTGGTCGGCGGGTGGGCCTGCACATGACAGTCAGCCGAATTCGAGCCAAGTCCACCGAGTTTAATGATAATAGTATATGCTCAAGAATAATATACTTTAGCACACCAGTAACGCGCATAGTAACGTCACGAGTTATGATACTATGCGTGCATATTATTATTATATCACTGCAATATTCGCAGTTTAGCAGTGGTGCGCGTGGTGTCAGGTAAGGATATATAAATATATCATATATTATATTGTTATTCAGCAGTGTTGTTGATTTATCGTCGTTATTATTATTTTTTTTCCAACAGAGCGCGATCCCGTATATTTTTTTGCCGACCCAATTAACGCGATAAAGTGTAATCCGCTCATACAATATCATTTGCACAATGGCGGGATCAGTATATATATTTTTTTATTTCACCGTCGTTTCGGATGGCGTAATGAAACGGAACGAAAAAAAAAATACGAAAATCATATTCGAAAACCATATTTGCTGGAATTTTAATAACAGCGAATCCTGAAACCCTACTATATTATTATTATTATTATTATTATACGCGTATACACGAATCACGATCCAAATACGGTTCATTATTCATACAAAATGAGAACGCGCTGACCCGATATAATATAGGTTTGGCGCTAATAGCGTTTTCATTTCTGTCAGACGACGGAATTAAACGGTAATATATTTATTATTTATAATTATATATACATCGATTATCAATTTATTATTCGATTAAGCGTACATTAATTCCGCTACAATATCAAAGTACACGCACTTTGATGACGGTATTGAATACTATTGTATTATGTATATAATTGTACATTCCAATTTTACATACAGGGCGATTCATCAAACATACTCATCCCTATGTTTCGTTTAATAATCAATTTTTTTAATATTTGTTTTTGAAACTTTTAAGTATACTCGAGGTCCGTATTTTTAAATATGTGTATCTTTTATTTCATATAAGGATTGTTCTGTGTCAATATAAACTTTTAGTTAATGTTTAATTATTTACTTTATAGTAACAAACCAATATATACCCCATGATAATATAGGTAAAAGATGATTTGAAAATTATAATAAATAATTTTAACATATTAGTGTTTATTTAGGTTTGTAAAAATAGTCTGAATATAATTAGTTGGTACTATAGACTGAGTATTATATGCGTTTTATCCATTTTTTTTTACTATAAACTACACACGACATCTATGGCCATTGAATGTAACATATAGTATTTTATAAAATTAGGTCACATTCATAATATTATTCATAAAAGAGAGAGAGAACTGCAGAATATATCTAAATCATAAAATGTTAAAATAATATAAAGAGTAAATAAATTATATAAAATTAAGTAAATCAAAGTTTATGTATTATATTATTATATTATATTTAATCGTTAAGTTTTGTTCCTGGTAAGAATTGAAGTAGTTTGATGATATTGTTTGGTTTTGTGCTTAGAGCTTCAAAACAAGATTCTTAATGCGCGCCACTGTTTTACATCTATTTTATATTTGATGAAAAACCATTGTATAAAATAATAATATTAGTTAAAATATTGATTTCGGCGCATGAAAATATGGTTTTTAAGTCTACCTACTAAAAATTTCAAAAAATATCATAGTCGTAATACCTAAATTCTTTGTGAATGGATAAAATAATGAGAATGCTTGTGAAATATTCTGTACTTATATGATAAACAAAGTTACATTACAAGTAAACACAAGTATAACTATTAGTTAATATTCTTTTATAATAACGAATGCGTAGAAGCAACGAAAATAGTAAGAATAATTAAAATATCGTCAACGAATCACCTAAGGATTAAGGAGGATTTTTATGAAGTCTTTTCTAGGTAAAAATCTACTTGCCGGATGAAATAAATTAATATTCAAGACTCACAACAATAATGTATATATAATTATTGTTTGAACAGTTATCAAAATACGGTGTGAATGCATTGTTGGTGGCTAAAATCATACTATACTGCAGAACCACGTGGGACAGAATAATAATATTTTCATTAATACCTTATCCTTAAACGTTATCGAATTCATACATCGTTATGAATGATAAAACTGTTTATAAATAGTTCATCGATGGTTATTATATTATTTACACGACCATAATTAATTATTATAATATTATATAATTTATCAATATTATTTAACAAAGCAACATTTTTTTTAACAACAATAACTTAATAATATTTTGAGTTATTCCGTGAAAACAGCAAACAAGAAAAATAACATAACTATAATTTTGATGATAAAACTTTAGCTTACCCCCACGATTGACGATTTCTATCAAAATAAACGCTGCACTCATGAAAACAAATATATACGTGCGTCGTCGCGCAATAATAAAAACGCCGGTTCTTTTAGGGCGCCATCGGATATCCGGTAGTAGAAAAAAATATATATAATAATAATAATAAAATATGTAATAACGATTGGAGATTAATATATTTCAAACACAAATCGAATAGGGCCCAGACGGCAATATCTCGGATTCGCAATCTCTTTTTATGGCGCATATACACTCTCAACCAACCGTACCGCCCCATTCAAGAGAGGAGAGCCGACCACATTGCCTGGGAAAAATCGTCGTGTACGCATTATGTTATTGGCGTTTTCCATGGGAAAAGGCCCTTTTTCTACCCGAGAGAGACAGAGAGATATAGATACACGGGGAGGGATTGATGATAGAGAGGGGAAGAGATAAAGATACATAGAGAGGGGGTGGTAATAGTGTGAGAGAGATAGATAGATAGAGTTAGACAATGTTTGAAAAGGTTCCAAGACACACACACATACACATTGTATGGTACACAATGTTTTTATTTTTTCTTCTTATTTTGGATCCAATCCAAACAAACTACTTTGTTTTAAACCCCCCGACCCCCATACGATAAAACCCCATTACAATAGCACAGTGTACTTGGTGACTTGGAAAAATATCGTCAGCACTTTCGTGGCCGACGGACGTTTTTCAATTTATGTCATGTCGATCGACCGATATACATATGCACCGCAACCCGTACAATAGACACGTTATTAAAGTTGGCATTTTAAGGACAAAGCCTTCCGGTGTGGGTTTTAGAAAGCGCAGCAGTGGTGCTGTTGGAATCACGGTGGGGATGTCGCGTGGTTTAATCCTGTTAAAAGTCCTCCCGTCAGCCGACGAGGAAAGATCAAAAAAAAAAAAAAAAAATTAATTAAATTGTCTTTCGTGTGTTGCCGATGGGGTGAAAAAATGTCCAGGCTTTGGAGCGAAAACCACAAATGCGTGAAAGAGGTTGCTGACACAATGAATTGGAACAATAGACAGCAGTCGGCTTTAATGAAATAGTCCAGTAATCGTGTTAAACTGGTAGGCCGCAATTAAATGTGTATTAATAAGGGTGCATCTGATAGACGATAGTCAATGACCAAATAATATTATTTGGTGAACGAGATTACTGGTCAAGATTTGAAACAATAACGATATCTACGATTAGTGGGATTTAATATAATAACAATACGAGTACCTATAGTTAAACATAACAATTATTATTTTTATTTATTAAATAAGTTAATTTCTTCTAAACACATATATTTTTAGAACATTTAAATATACTACCTAACCTGACCGGCATAACTATACTTCAAAGCAATATTTATTTTAATCAATTTTTTTCTGAGAAATTGAGTAAGTTTTTTAAACTGTTGTACACATATATTATAGAAATTGTTACTGTGCGCGCTTAATGTATTTATGTGTTTTATAAATAAACATGTTATAGTAAAAATAATTAATATCTATACGTTTTTTATACTATGAGTTTTAAAAGAGCCTACGGAGTATATTGAGATTTTTATATCATTAAAATTAATACGGAGAAAAATTTACAGACAGGTAGTAATTTAGAGTAATTTTTTTAATAGGTTCTTGTAGTACCTAATTCCATTGGTTATTTATTTCTGATGACATGGTTACTTAAAAGTTATAATGGTCCGGCGTGGTTGACAATAACGACAACAACGGTCAGAACGAAATTGAGTGCGCTCTTATCATCTATTGGACTCGAGGGGTTGGACAAATATTTACGGACGGTTTACGTTCTTTGGGTAAAACGGAATAGCAAAAATTGGATGAAAGTCCAAGGTAATAATGTGAAACTCGATTTATCCAGAAAATGACGGTAATACACTACAGAAACTTTTACAGTACTTCACCAAAGTTTACTCGCTATTTTGTGTACTAAGCTATCCAAGTACACTACTTGAGAGTAAATTATAGTTCAAACACTTTGATAATTTTTAATAAAAGTAGTTATTTCGATATTGGATAATAAAATCAACCCGTTGACTTGTGATATTTTATACTGTTGAGTTTACAACAAGTAACAGCTATAAAAAAAAATCATTTATGTTCATAATTATTACGTAGATACCAATATATTGGAATTTTAGAAATTAATTATCAACGAAATTCGGTATTTTTTATTTAATTACATGTTTTGAACGACTAAAATATTTACAAACTTAATAATGAAAAAATAGAAGTATAATATTACATTGAAGTTTAAATATAGCTATATATTTTAATAGTTCTTAAAATATTTAATTACTAAATCAAGTAAACAATAACAATTTATCAGATTTTGACTTTTTTAAATGAACTTGTTTTGGTATTAAAAGTTAAATATAATAATTACATTAACGTTTACATTTATTTACATTAAGCGTCATACTATTTATAAATCAATATATCAAATACGTCTCGTTTAATGTTGTCTGATAATATCTTACAATGGAAGTAATCAAAAAAATATTTTAGGTACCTGGAGCAAAAGAACAATCGTACATTTTCGGTAGTGATTTCACAATTTATAGTCGTACATCATTATTCTCCTCTTTTGTTGGGGCGTAGGCGAAAAATAAATATCCCGAGGGGTTCAAACTGCCAATAACTGAATTTTGATTTGACAATTTGACAGTTTCCGATCAAAATTTCAAGGATTTGAAAAAGACAAACCATACACTGTTCTATGTGCATTACTCATAATGTGTATGTAATGTTTACTAACGGAATTATAATTTATTTTTGCTTTCTTATTTACTTAAAACGGTAACGAGTTTTATTTGTCTCTTTTTAATAATAATAATAATAATATTAGAAAATAGTATAATTAATATTCAACTGTGGCTCCCTTAATATGATAGCAGATTTGCATTTTGTATTTGAATTTTGAATAAACTATGTGTATACATATATTATATATATATATATTTCTAACATTTATGGAAATATATTTTTATTACGATTTAAAATCATTAAAAAAACAACATTATTACTATTTTTTATCACCACAATCTTTAAACTTTTTTACTTTTTTAAACAGCATACATTTTTAATTTTATATAAATATATATTTTCAAACACGTTAACACTTTTTGATACAATAAGTGTTTAAATGCAAAATAATCACCTCATTGTGTATAATATTTGGTCGACACATTGACACAGTATGCGGTCATGTCGTACAATGTCAACATTAAATGCAACGATAAAGTTCTTATTACTATTACTATTATTATTATTATTATTATTATTATTAATATTGTACTTGGATAGTCAGATCACTTGAGTGAAGAGGGGTTTGAGCGCAATAGAGTTCTGTGATAAATCAACTACTACATACCTATATTATAATGACGATAATATGATAAGATAATATATTATAATATAAATATGAAGAGAGAAAAGAGAACACGGCTTGACACGCCCACGGTGTAATAAAAACAGCAGTGTTTTTCTTAACGCCGTTGTATATTGAAATACTATTATAGCCGTTAAAATACATAATGGATCCGGTATACCGTCGCGGGCACCCTATCGTGCGCGTCGGTCGGTGTGATCTACACAGAATCCCGAAAAAATTATCGTTATCGTTCGTTTGTTTCCCGCAGGACGAACCTCGTTCACTACCAGCCCGACCGGTCACCGACACGTGTCTACAGTTTGTTTTAATTATCCTTTGTATATATATATATATACCTGATATAGTTTAACTATCACCGGACGTTAAACGGACTGAAAAAATGTAAAAAAATACGTGTTTTTGTATACGCATGTTCGAGGAACATGTATAGTATACATACGCTTACTGCAGTAGATATTTACTGGACGACAACAATACATGTTTAATGTCGAATCTGTGGTTTTTTAATGGGAAATAATAGGCCGTTATAACGACAACGACGACGATTATTATTATAATATGCACGAGAAATCAGTTAAACATTGCTGTTGGTAGGTATTTAGTAATATTTAAATTTATAAAGAATGTATTTCAACACATTTTTCTCATTCTAGTTTATATAATCAAGTGTCTGTAGCAGCTCGCCAGTGAGAATTTAACGCGTTCAAAAATATAATAAATACATTAATTTATAATATTATTATAAAATTCAGCTACGGAAATAAGTATATTATATAAATAAATTATATTTATATATAGTAGGTATACAAATAAATATTGTTTGACATTTAAAAATAAAAAAATATGAAATTGTTGTTTACACATTATAATACTAAAAATATACACATTATTATATAGTCTTATGTAATAGCTTACAGTGACCCAAATTTTCGTTTTTTTTTTTTACTTTTTCGTATTGTAAAACTATTGTAGTTATTTTTCTTCGTATTTTATCTTAACTTGAATACGAAGTTATTACCTAATGTAAAGATTATATTGTCAACAACAATTATCGGTTACAACAATACAATATAATACGTAAACACTAAATACATTTATTGATACGCGTGTACATTATACATTGTATTTTTTTTCACTTTTAATAATGCTACACGCTTTTAAAGAATGAATTATCATAAAAAAACCCACTATTTTGGACGCTCAAAAAAGGATAAAATCCACCGCTAATGATTATTTAAGCGTTATTCCGATCCCTCCCCCATTTTAGAGACCGACACTAAATATAGAACTAAGCTATAATGGTATTAAGAATCGATTAACAAAATCGCCATCTAAATTACAAACACAACAGAAATGGTGTGTGTGTGTGTGGGCGCGCGCGCGTGTGTGTGTGTACAGAATGACTATATATTGGTTGGTTTGCAGCGCGCGGGGATCCTTTTAAACGTAATTTGAAGGACAAGGGGAAAACGGCCATTGTGCTGAGACGGACGGATAATGGATCTGGTCCGACAGACCCTACCACCCTTCACGGACGCACTGAAAGGTGTCGATGACAAAGCAACTATTAGGTTATATATATAAATACATTTTAAATATATCGGTGCCGTGTGTTCTGAACAAGATCTTCAGAGTTTGGGATTTCGGAAGGTGTAAAACGATGTCTGCAAAAGAATCTAAATTGCGTCGGGTCGGCGGCTGTTTTCATTGAAATCAACCTTTGTCCCACACTCACACCACTTTTCCACTACAACAGCCACTAGCGGAGATAAGAGGGAGTATAGCGTTCAGAAAGTGTGTGCGCGCGAATAAGGAAAAAGATATGCTTTTGAAAAAAGCTTATATATTTATATATATTCTACACACTTATTGTTATTACGAGAAGAAGGAAATAGCAAAGAGTATATATTATACATTTATACGTATATATATATACAGACAAAAAATAAATAAAATAAAACCCAGAGATCTCATCCCCGTCTCGTTTGTCGTATTCAAAAGTTCCGCTTTTACGGGGCCGAAAAGAATAAATAATATCGTTTCTCCTGGATCTTATACACACATATATATATATATATTTATATGTATTCTCGTTTATAAAGAGTCAAGTCATGAGTGAAAAAAGTTCAAAAAGCCCACTCTTTTATGGTCGCCCTTATTTTTTTCTCGGTTCAGCTATCCAATTTGTATGCGAAAAAAAAATTCTTAGTTGAAAGTTAATTTGATTTTTTTAGACGCATCTCACTCACAAAGATAACCGACGAGTCTCGTGTAATCGGATGCGAAAAAAACGAACATAAAACGCACGCCTAAACGTTCGCGCTTATTCTGCATCAGATACTACCTAACCTATATTAAATTTCCCGCTCCTTTGAATCCCTCCGCTTCTTATTAAAGTTATCGTGTTGTTATATATATATTATATCTGCACGCATACCAGCGGGATGTAGTCATAATCCTATGTGGAGATAAGTATAATATATTGTATAATATATACTATCATGATACATAACTATACATAATTATAATATAATAATATACAACGTAATATAAATTGTAACGAGAATAAATTCAGGCCTTATTGCTATAAAATTTGGTTAGGACTTGCATTCACTATGAATACTAAAAAGCAAAAATATAATTTTAATTTATAACAAAAACTAAACTAAGATTATGCAAATACGTAAAAATTTAAAATTTAAAAATAAATAAATATTCAATACGGAAAACAATGTTTGAGCCATGTCGGCTTATCTGCAGCCTTATAACCGTAGAATAATATAGAAAATAACTATATAATATATGCGTATAATTCCTGTGTTATAATATGTATTTTGTGTGTATTATGAAAATGTAATTGTTTATAAGCACAAATAATATTATGTATAATATTGTAATGCGTTATTAATAGTGTAATAGACATACGCTATTAAAGGACGAAAATAAAGTTCTTTAGCACCGTGAAGAGGGCTCGGTTAGTCATGACTCGATGAGCAATAATTATACACTTGGCAATCAGTTGATGGTAAAGACTGCGATAGTTGTGCCGAGTGACGTTTCGTCAGTTCTGCAGCATTACGTTAACTTGAATGTGTCTTCTCCGTAATTCCATCACGATGATTTGTGTCACGATCACGTGTTACACTTAGGAATTTATTTTAGAGACATGACAAACATATTATATTCATAATCATAATATACAAGCACAAGTTAGTTGATATAATTAAAAGAATTTATTTTGTATCTCATATTTTATAGATTTTCCGTAGAAAAATTGAAATATTTTTATGTACCGATATTCGAGAAAAAAAATAAAAATACTGTGTTTTTTCGAGTCGATGAACGCGTTAAACTCTACAGTTGATTTCTAAATTGCGGGAAATCTATTTAATACGCTCAACTGGTTTTACAAGGGCCTGATTGTTGGCCGACTTCGTTACGTATAATCGGATCGGTCGCCAATAACCACCAACAACAGCTACCTACTTCGAGATCCGGTCCGGGCATGGGTATTTGCGTATTTCAACTCTTACTAATAAACAAATAAATAAAAATAAACCTATATATTGGTAGGCAAATATATGTTTTCAGAAAAAAAACATTTGTAGACAGTATATATAGGTACCATCATCGGGAAATTGAAATAGCGTTTTCAACTACTGCAGAATGATGGTTTGACACGAATAACTTGGAATAGTCTAACTAATAATGATTTAAGAAGAACAAAAATATGATTATTGTATACATCGCTGAGATCGGCAATTCGGGCAACGTTCACGCGAATAAAAATCGACCATAATAATACGTCTATAAACCAGTGGCTGCAGCACTATAATAATAAACGATGACATACGAATCGAAAGTCACTGCGGGATGTCGTATAATTTTATTATTCACGTTGAATGCAAATCGCTTTATTTCGCGTGCCGTTACGCCGTTTATTACGCCGTAGGTACGTGTGGACGATTCGCGCGCGTATATTATAGGGTTAAACGGGGCCAACATATACTTATCTACGTATATATATAGACATGTATTATAGAGCACGTGCTATATGGGTACCTAGAGCGTACATTGTATAAAGCAGTTAGCAGTTAAGAATTTTGTTATACGCACCGACACGTGCAGCAAATGATAAAAAAAATAAAAAAATACTAAACCAAACGGTATTCGACGGTAGTGTGATTTTTTTTTTTTTTTGAGACGTTGCTTAGTAGCTGTATAATAATAGCCACACACTCATTACTACACTTCTCGTCTTCAGACAATAATATAAAACCCCATTGTTGAAGAGACATTTCAATTTTTCTTTTGATTTTCTTTGCGCTTATAGTAATATACAAATTTCATTCCAAAAAAAAAAAAAAAATGTTCGGTCAAACTGTTTATGTTGTATTTATGTATCTTTTATTTATCACTTGATTTATATATGTAAACACAGTGATTATTTTATTTTTATTTTTTCTGTTGCAATACGGTCGAGATACATCTCGATGATAAAAAAATAAAATTCACGTAGCATTGAACTGATTTTGTTCACGCGCATTTAATATTAATTAACCAAACCGACTGGTTTAAAAATAAATTCTAGAATGATAATTCAACATACTCCACTTGTCTCGACCAAACATTTAGTGGGCAGTAGTTTTATTAAGGTTCAGTGTAACCTGGAGTACAGGGAGATGGAGTGGGTTTAGGAGTTCAACCCCTTCCCCGAAATGTTTACCCTTGTATAAGTTTCTGAATTTATTTTCTAGACGTATAACGTATAGTATTATGACAAAATGTGTACAAAATCACTTTGTAGTCCAGTATCCTTTGAGATGCAATGAACGGCCGTACAAAAGTAATATATTATTTTAATACGAATTTGTATAGAGACACGATCTAGGGTGACCATTACCGGCGGACTACATTACATTATAATATTATTATCGTTATCGCAAATAAATAAAGAAAATTGCACGGAAACAGCACGCTGCGCAGAAGGCTGATTCCTTTGGGGCGTAGCGGGGTTATACGTGCCCGGGGTGACGGTTGAGTGCCCCCCACCACCACCCGGAGGTATGCGCCCAACGTTTTCCCATTTCTTATTTACTTATTTCTTTTCTTTTGCCGCACATAGACCGCGACTCGGCGAGCCGTCACGTGCGGAAAGTGGCTGCGAGACAGGTAAGGTATTGTCAATAAAATTAAACCGAACCGAGACACCCTGAGGAGGATATGTATATATATACGAGTGCTCCGATAATGGAAACGTCTATTGCAGTGGCGACGGTGGCGCATGCACTGCAGGCACCGGCACGCCAGACGAGAAGACTCTCGGGCACGAATATAATTTTCCGGTTCGTAGAACAATTGTTCGAAATTGGTGAAATGTCTATTATATACTTTTTATGCGTATATATAATATTACGTTCCTGTATTAAAATGACAGGGTATATATACGAACCCCCCTGTTTTATAATCTCGGTGAAAAATAGGTATATAAAATTTGCATACCGGGTGATTCCATTCAAAGTAAACACTCACTATTTCGAAAAGTATTAACATTTTTTAAAAAAGAATTTTAATTTTCACTATTTTATGTCATCATTATTTTTATTTCTTCTATGAAAAAATATATTTTTATTTTCTTATTTTGAAGTAGAATAATTTTTAGAGAATTTCGATGAATAATATCAAAATTTGACCCATTAGTTATTTGGCCATAAGAACAAGCAGAGTGGTAGACTAATATTTAACAAGGAACCCGCCTCGCCTGTTCAGTGTTCCGGACCACTTCATTTCGATCATAATATATAGTAAATAATATGTATATATTTTTAAAATCATTAAAAACTATCGATATAATGAGTGGTAAAATATGCACGCCGTACATTATTAATTATTACATATACGTTAATGCTCAGAAAATTATTACACCGATGGTGTAGAAATACTCTTTTAACGTCTTGCGGCTATACTCGTCTTCTACCTTCTGCAGGCCGAGTTCGTTTTTTCCTAGTTTCCATGAGTGTACACTGCCGTCTGCCAATAACATTATAACATAAGGTAATATCTACTCGTATCGCCGAAATATTATAAATTTATAGTTATATATTTTTCGGTCCCGTATTGAAAACATACACAATACAATTATTATATTGGTGTTATAGTGTATCTTGTGTTGTTGTTTTTTTTTTTATTCTACGTTGTGAATTATAACGAGTCTAATCTATATATAATTAATTATTATAGAGTAAAAATAATGACCACTAACGTTATGATGAGGGGTCACAACATAACGATGAGAGTTAACCGTGATGTAACAAGAGTTTACACCGACATGCTCGTGATTATAAATACCTATAGAATAATTTTATACTATTAATTTAACAACTGGTTTGGCGTATAATATAATTGCTATATACGGGATAATAATTTGACGTTTTTTCAACTAACGCACCATCCATCCGCCAACATGATATTATGATAAATAATAATATTACCATTTTAAAAAGCTATAGATTAATTATCTTACGTACACGAAATAGTAAATATTATAATTGATTATATATATATATATATATATATATATATTATTAATAATCGATAATAATATATAAATGATATATTGCATACACACATGGTAACGTATAATTTTTGTTCGTTAATATTATAAATACAATTAATGACGAGTAAAATATTTTAAATTAAACGTTTTATTAGCAAATAGTTTATACACATATTAGGGGACATTAAGTGTTTACTATTTATAACAATTTCATATATGCACCAAAAGAAAAAACAACAAAAAAACAAAGTGACCTATAAATCACTATTTCAATGTTATATATGTAAGAGATTGACATACGTTCTATTGAGACGTTGGTATAATAAGATTTTGTCGAGGAAAAAAAAATCATTTTTATCACTCAAGTTTTTATTTCTGTGTTTCATAGCCATTAATAAAAAGTAATTTCAAACAGGTATTACAAGTGTATTGTCTGTAAGTTCACAAATACAGCCAAACTGCAGTCGATGGTTTCAATATACTTTTGTCTGGTTTGCAACTCATCAGACTAGATCGATTTCCAATGTCTTTTGAGAAAAAACTTTCTTTTTAGTTTTCGAGCACGTATAGGATAAAGTTTAATAAACAATTGAAACAATACTTTGTAATTTGTATAGAATAAATACAAAACTATATACTATTTATATTACCTAATGAAATAAATACGCTTTGTTTTTATTGATCTTAGATACATCGAAGACTAGGCCATTATAGTATATTTATGGTATATTTATAGTACATTTATACATATTACAGTACAATTATTATTATTATTTTATTTTTATACACAATAAAATGTCTTGGTGATCGCTCAATGAATATATTATGTATAGACGGGTATCACCAAACTAAATAAAGCTCAAATGTTGAGAGCTACACGCTTATACAGGTTTTTCACTAATTTGTTAACTATTTGTGAATTGTATAATATTGCCTACACCGAAAGGAATCAATGATATAGAATTATAGAATATTACAATAATAATTGCTGATCGAAAAAAAAGTGTTTGCGTAAATAAAATACAGCTCTTGCTGTTCGTAAAATTCTTAATCCAAATCCCTTTTCACAAAACAAAACAAAAAAAATTAAATATTTGTAGGATTTGTCTATTTTTTATTTATCTCCCATTGTCTCCCATTGGCAGCGATCGTACGAATGAGATAATTATCGTATTCTGGAATCGTATTACTTAAATTATTATCGTTATTGTCGTTGTATTATTTAGTAATGGTCCGGGTGGATTGTGTATGTTTTTAATTACACTGCAATGGTGATGATGGCATTGTATTGCATGTGTAACACGGGCCGTTATTATTTTTATTATTATTTCTCGGCAGCCAACACGGTGCGGACAAATGACTGCCTGCAAAGTACAGTACCACACGTCAAGCGCGGTTTTCGGGTGGCTGAAATTAATTTTTTTCCTGTGGCGGTGCGACTGGTAACGACGAATTACATATTTTGTGGTAGGGAGGGAGAGAGAAATACGAAGTCGGCCGTTCGCATCATAATCACGAGTTATTGTCCTCGGAACCGAGCGACTAAGGGTGTGCCAAACAAAATAAATATAAATACCTAATATTTTATTATGATAATAAAGTAAAACACGGAACAATGGTAATCCGCAAAATGAAGAGAAGGGCGGTATAGGAGGTATTTTTTTCCTCTAAATTCGTCCTTTGTAGATAAAGATGTTGTGTGGCGTTTTTGATACTTTTTTTTCAACTCTAAATCGAGTGTACTTATAATAGCACCTTAATATAAAACAAAAACTAAAAAATGTGCAACAGAAAAATACACACATAAAAAAATAATCCGTATACGAGCGAGAAAAAGAGATGATTGTAACCCTCCGATTAGACTTTAACAGGCCTTAATTGGTGGCTAAACATTGGTATTTATGTGCACTATGCGCACATGCAGTTTTGCTGCGGGTTTTCCGGTAGTATCTTTTTTTTTTCGTTTACGAATGAATATTAATTAGATCCGTTGTCGTCCCGTATACCAACGAGTGACACTATTACTCAATTATTAATGTACATCTGTACGGGGCTGGCTGGGCTGAGGTAGATTTAAATCTTTATTGTAGAATGATGTAATATAACGTCGTCACACTTTGACGAGCATTTTCTATTTTTATTTATTATTATTATTTTTTTTTTTTCATGTTAATGTCTTGCCAACAAACTTTACAATCGAATATGGGGCTTGTGTGGACTTAAAATACGATTTTGGCGTCGGGAAAATATTTCAGTTAACTGTATTATTCATTTGCAGTTTTCACAAGTTTTACGTAATCTCGTTTACGCGCACCATTAAAAGTTTCTTTCGAATATAAAAATTTATTTTCCAATGTTATTTGTAAGGTTATTTATTTCATTTTACGATTGTCCTGGGGCCTTTGCGCTTATTGTTCTTCGCTATTTGTCCAATCGAATATAAAAATATAACCGCCAAAAGAGAAGTGAATGCAAGTAATAAAAAAAAAGAAAAAGAAAACTAAACCATTTTTTTAAATTTGAATAAACCCTTTTTGGAGAAGACCCATATTTTATTTTACATAACTCAACACATATACACATATTTATTTATACATATAAATATAATATATATACATAGGTATGAAAGCCTAGGAAACTTTTTTTCCAGACATTCAAATCTGACGTGGGTCAATAGTTTGTATTATATACCTTTAAAGTTTTCCTTTCATAATTATACAGTACAATGGTAGTGGTATTTTTTCTGACTACACGGCATTATTATTTACCTGACAATCGAAATATCCTTTCGTCAGAATTATTTTTATTCCACCATCATTATTATACTCCAGTCGGCAAATTAATTAATTAATTCATCCATCTCCTACTCTAAGTGAAATATAATCCTGATTAAAAAATACGAGCCCTTAATAATAAATTACTTTTATGGTTATTATATTTACTTTATATTCACGACAAAACAATGAAGACTTGGAAAATATAAAATTAATCAATATTTCAATTATGCTCCTTTATTATATAATCGTTTATAAGGTATAAATTATATTATTATCAGGTAGGTACTTGATGTAAAATAAACGTAAAATTTTCTTACGGGTAGAACGATCGTTATTATAAATTTATATGATTTTTATTAAATTACATGTCATTGCATAGAATTGATTCAATTAGATAAATATAAGCAATTTTGAATGTTCGTAAAATTAGTTTAAAGATTAGTCGTACAATTAGTGTTTAACTGAATCAGAACACTGACAGTGTAATTAATACCGTATAGTGATTAATGTACGAATAATGCAATTGTTATGATCAATAATGATCTCGTACCATGTAAAAAACTATTATTTTCTAAAGAAGATGTGACAACAGAAATAACAATAATATATACAAATATAAACTTCATACATTTTTATTCAACATTTCATAACATCATTTAATTGATAACATATATACATATAAATATAATTTAGTTTTCGTCCGTATTATGTTCTTGTTATAAGGATTTAAGTAAATATAATTTATTGTACGAACAGTAAATATAATATGATATAGGTTTACCTACAAACGAAAAGTACCCGCCGCACATTTCCCACTATACACTAATAAAAAGGCACGTAACGACGCTCTGGAGTGCCATTTACGTTATTATACATCGTGGTAGGATATTTACATATATATGTATATATATATATATATATATTTATTATATATTATATTGAATAGTATAAATGGATGAGGGGGATGGTGGTTTGTGAGCAGTTATATTATTATATATTTCTGTACACGCGGAAGAAAACGATTTGAAACGTTTAGCTATTATTACGTAGGAAAAACTGTGTAATTCGATATGATCACATACCTCCTGTGACGCTCATGCCCATTGTTTTCAAGAACAAATTACGATAAAAACATTATGCATAATGACGACAACTGTGATGATGATGATGGCGGTGATGGGACCAAGCCGGAGATATGGCGCGCGCCATTTACCCAGTTCAGCGGCGTTGCGCACGGCCGTGCTTTTTAAAAAAGAAATGTGCGTCGGATATCCGCCTTCTCCGTGTTCGTTTGTTATTATCATTATTATTATTCGACCCTTTATTATTATTATTATTATTTTTTATTCTATCATTACGCGATATATATTCACCACCGCTATACATACAATATACACATAATATATATATATTCTCGTTTTGACCGACGTGCCCCACAAAAGGAGAACCACCGCCAGCTGGTTCAAAAGTGAGAGCTGTCGGAAATGATGAATTCGGAACGAGGGCAGCGGACAAAAAGCACAAAAAAAATATAATGTATATATACCGTACCTATAATGCACGCGCGCGAAAGGGGTGCCGGTCGCCCTATATATATATTGTTCATCAAATGGCACGCGATACGATAAATTTTTTTCTTGCACCCGAATACGAATAATATATATAATGACGAGGTGTAGTGTAGTATATTATATTATAATCACCCTTGTGTAAATTACCGACATATATTAAAACAAAAACTATGTATATCTAATCTTAAAATACCTTTTGCTGTTTATTTTAAACTACACCTCAATTATAGGTAAAATTATACCAGTGAGGGGTTGAATGTACTAAGTCATTGATTATTCTTAACTAATTCTTTTGTTTTTTTCCATAAAAAGGTATGAAATGATTAGTATAGTTACTAATTACTTGAGTGTGTGACTGTTACTATTCATTACACGTCTTTTGAGTATTCTGATTTTATTTTTATTTATTTTTAAATGACTTTATTTTTTTTAACTTCTGAAACTGCATATTCTTCAGCAAAATATTTTATATGTCAATATACTAGTGTTTTAAATTTAAATCAGAATAAAGTTCAAATAAATGAAATGTTTGTTTCATTTTTTTGCTCGTTAAAACTTTAATGAAAAGGAAAAAGCATTTTTTAATGTTTTGTAAAAATTTAGGTTTAAATGTATTATACACAGAACAACACAAACAACAAATTATTTTGATCTATTAAGTTACGAATGACGATAGTGTCTGTCTATACTATCACCATTTACATCCAAAACAGCTGTAAAGCGAGTTTCGTGTTTTGGCATTTTCCTCAGGATTCCGATATAGATGGTAAATCTTCGTCAGTCCTACGCTGAATCTCAACCACATATCCCAGTCCACTAACATAATATATTATCATTCTACTGTAGGTGTATTATTACAGTTCCTGAATCATGGGAATTGTTTTAACTATATATATTTGAAACTACAGCGTTATCACGTTTCGTATTTACTCATCAGCGGTGACCGAACGGAAATAGACCCCGACGCAAGGATGAGCGCCTCTTACGTATGAGTTTGTTTATATATAAGTCGAGGTCCGGAATTCATAATGAACATTTGGCCGGCACGGTAAATCGACTTTTAATTATTATTATATTAAAATATGTTATATATGTGGTGGGGATGTCTTTGCTGCGTGATCGTGTGAAACGATATAAAACGTATTAAAACCGTCGTACCTACTCCGCACACACAAGGGTCGCCCGCGCACGTGTGAGTTGTGTGCCGGGACGTCTATGTTTTTTTCTTCATATATTTAATTTAGTATGTACAGTTTTTTTTTTCTTTTTTTGATAACAGTAAACAACGAAACATAAAATTTAAAATAAAAAATAAAAATCAACAATTTAACGCCGTGAGTATAGTCGACGCACTCCTAACCGGTTCCCGTGACGATTTGAATAAACTGTTCCGAGTATATAGTGTGTGTATAGAAAAAACCATGTCTCAGTAAATATTACGGGGACATAAAAAAAGAAAAGAAAACAAATGTAATAAAAAACTATCGAGGGATATAATAATATAAATGCTCAGTTTTTATATTATTGTATACTTGTGGTCGTCCTCGAAAAATAATAAATCCTTTATACATTTTATTAGGTATACCGCGAAGACCACAGCATATGTATTATAATATTACACACACTTGAAATCGTATATATTATTCTGGTAAGCATTTCACGTTATAGTCGACGGTATACGTAAAAAACAATATATATATATTATAAGTATATACGAGTATAAAGTATATTATAACGGGTTACCTGCAGCGGTTCCAGTCAAAGAATTTAGAAATAAAATAAACGAATTATTGTTGTCGTTAGTGAGTTAAAAATAACAAAATAAACGATCCCAGGTCTTATTGTATCTAATGAAATGCTTAATATAGCACTTGCAATATACAAAGTGAAATTATATTAAAATGAAGTTTAAATATAACATTTGCAAAACATTGGATATATTTTTGAAATTCTATATTTTTATAATATTTACAATATTATACATGTATGGAATCAAAGGTTATGAATCTCATGATACTAATATAGCATTATGATTTATAAAGTATGTTACCAAGTTTTTATATGTATTTTTTCGTATCTAAAATATTATAAATGTGCTTTATATACACAAGTTATTGAATATATTTAATAAAAATAGAAGAAGTGCCTATTCACATTCAAAGTAAACACTGTTAAAAAAGTATATTCAAATGGAGCCTCAAGTTAATCCATCCATGTATGCGAAGAAAGAATTTCTAGTAATAAAAAATACTTATAAAGATCAAAGTGAAAATATAGTCACAATGTTACCTATACATAATTATGATAAACGCTGTATTTATAATTCTCATTTTAATATACTCGCCCTAAATATTAATGTGGAATGAAGATGTTTTAGTAAAGTTTATAACTACAAAATATTTTTGTTTCTCTTTTATACTATTAAAATTGGCAAAAACTAAAAAGATAATTTAAAATTGTAAATAATAAAAATACTATTCGTAAGTGTACATTCATATAAAATATCCAAGATTAAACGTAGAATATTTTTTTAAAAGTCAAACCATATTTGCAATTTATTGTATTGTTAATTTTAGTTAGAATTCATCGATATTTACATAGAAATTAAAAAATAATTAAAATATTCTGCTCGTGAATAATTATATTTTAGTTTAAAATTAAACACTTTAAGAACTTATGTAAAGTAATCTCATTAAAATTAAAACAACATACTGCATTTGTTAAACTAAAATTAAACTTTGACATTAAAGCAGCTATATATACCTGTGTTTTAAATTATTTATTATATTATTAAAAGTTGTTTCTGAATACATTACTAACAATTTATTTTTGAATATTCGTTTCTGACGCACAATAATTATAAAAAAAGGGTTCTACGTGTTCTATAATAACTGCAGTGCGGTGTATCAGAAGACGCGAAACCTTACAACATTATACATTCCAAAGGTCTTTCGCCTTTGGGCACGCGTAAAAATGTGCACTTAGAACCGTATTCGAAACTCTAATTTTCCGGTCCATTTTGTTTTTAACATTATCATTTGCCGGAGGGAGTTCATTCTCTTTTACGATCGCCGACCGTTGGTCTCGAGCCAATAACTATACTATAGTCTATATAGAATATAATATCTAAAACTTGGCCACTGTGTTATGAAAAATATCTCGTAATTATACGGAGTATAAGAAAAGGGCACGAAGGGAGAAAAAACTTTGGTACTTTCTTCAATAGTTTCCCCAAACGATTCGAAGTTATATTTTATTATTCTTTATATTTATGGAATATCCTTAGATAATAATATTCAATAATAATGAGAAAAATAAGAAATACGAATCTATATTGTATTATATATACAGACGCTATTATGGGATCTTATATAAATTCTTAGCATTATATTATCATGTTTTAACAGATTGTTTATTATACAATGTGATCCTTTTAACAAGATTTAAACAAATTTAAATATTTCAATTTATACATTTTCAGAGTGTTTTATACCATACAACGTAAGCTTCATCTTGTATAATATAGTTTTATTAATCAATATTCATGAAATATGAATTTGGACAATATTATTTCTGAATTTAGAATCAGAGAATTATTATTATTATTGTTAATAGTAGTATTTGTTGTTTTACTATTTAATTCGAAAACCAAAAATTAAAATATTTATTTTAGTATTTCTTTAAAAGCCCACGGTAGTTATTTTACGAAGCGTTAATTTATGTTAATATTCTAAAAGTTAAATTACTAATTTCCGTTAAGTATTAAAATGGTTAAACTAAGCTTTAAAAGTTTAAGCGAGAGATGGGTATATTATAATATAGTAAATATAGTAGAAGAGCGATTGTGTACAAAGACAAACAAAGTGAGATACCTAGTGTAAAAAATGATATTTTCTAAGAGTTTAAAATTATTTAAACATTATCTCTCCATTTGCTATAGTTATATCATACATTTTAAATTTTAAAATGATAATGAATTATAACATTATTATTTTTACATGATTTTGTACAGCTTTTTTTTTTTAACTAATGCATAGGTAGATTTTAAAATTGTAAAATTATTAATTAGTTATATTAATGTAGAAACATATATGACATATATGTTTCTACATTAATGATATTATGTTTACGGAGTTGAGTTAATGCGGTAATCGCATATAAAATAAAACTTACTAGGCAAAGAATAATTAAGCATATATTCGCTCACAGTTCATCTATTGGACTACTATTACACCACTGTACAAACCCGATGATTTGGTGATACTGCAGGCATGCGACAATACTAAGACCATCGATGACAAAGTATATACCTATGAGGAAGTATAGTGTTAAATATATTGAATCAATAATTGCGTTTCATCCGGCTATAATAAAATACAGTTTTTCTTGTTTGAAAAAAAACGTGACTTCTACTCGCGAACTTTTGTCAAAACAGACTCGTGTCAGTCGGATCGGATTAAATGACGAGGCAGATGTTAAAAATATATCCTATCGCACTAAAACCACCGTCTCGCCACCTATTATATACGTTCGACACATGAAAGCCCGTATACAGCCGATTAATAGAGATTACCGATTGACGGATGACCCGGTCTTCCATCAAATATATTCCTCCCGAGATCACGTCTTTTCCAGCACGCACAGTATAATACGCGTGTGTAGAACGTGTGTATATGTTATGTGCTAGCGCACGTCATTTCTATTTCTCCCTTTAGAAATCGTGTGTTTGATGAGTTTTATACTAAAGTGCAAAAAAATATATATTTATATATATTCTACGCCACCCCGTTCGTTCATCACGAACCTATTTTGTTCACACAACCCGACTACGTCGCGGTGTAATGATAATCACGCAACGTTGCCGTTGACGTTCGTATTATATAAGCTATTTATTTTTATACAAATATCTTTTTCTAACCCTTATCACGAATTTGTTTCCAGTCACGAGCTGCATAGCGCATTGCGCTCATATTATAATATGTATGTATACGAGTTCGTGCTTGAAGACGCTCCTGGTAAAAATAGAAGTTAAAAAAAAATTTATAATATATAATATACAAGTATATAGAAAACGCGTGCACGCGCATTGTTCGAATATACCTATCATACATATCTACATAAACGTATTATATAAAACGTGTTTTCCCGCAGTGTCGTATATACGATATGAGCTCCCGTGAGATTTCTTCGACAATAAGCCATATCTATATACATATACCGCGAATCTCGTATGATACCGTATTATTATCGTGTGGATTTATTTTCGCGTTAATATTTTATGCCTTTACAACAAAGCAATTCAGAGGACCGTTTAACACGCGTTAATTGCTTTAAAAACGTCATAATGTCGTCGTATAACGTGTCTTCGAATTCATCGTATCGGCGGCGCGGGGGCCGGACATCTTTTAAGCCCGTCAATGGTAGTTTGAACCGGTGCCAGACGTTAATGGATGCCGCCTGAATTCTATACGCCCGATGATAATAAACCGCAGCTTAAGCTATTTTTATGGTCTCGTTCGTCTCGGCCATCATCACCGCTGTCCACGCAGTGACTCGAAAAGCCGCAGTTTAAATCATATTATACCGATGGAGTCGCTGTATAATATATTATTATACCAACAGGTTTATGAGTTTTTCACAGTTTCCAAAAAGTTCCTTAAAATAGATCAATATTGTTATGGTCTCGCGGAGTCCCTTCGGTTTCGAAGAGAAATCTGATCCGTGGCACGATGTAAGCGATATGTAAGATATTGCTGTCGGCTTTTCTTTGTAACGCCTCTATAAAACTCCACGTTAAAATATAGTTTAAAGGATATATTTCTGTACGTCAAACACGCTATGGAGGGTGGAATTGTCTAAACTAGAGTAGTTAAAATACCCCTGCACCCCCAAAAGACTATATAATACTTAACAAACTTATACATTTGGTCACGCAAACTGTAATAAAATAGAATTTAACAACGAGTAACGCGTAACAATATTAGTCTAGGTATAATAAAACATGGTAATTATTCGACATGGACACGGTAATACTGCATGTACTTAAATTGCATACGTTAGACGCCGTGTCACATGCACAAATTGCTACGTAATAATTATTATACTAGTATTCCATTGAAATTACGTGAACTATAATGTAAGTATATGATAGATTGTAATTAGAATTTAGTCTGAAACTATTACTGTGTTTCAAATTTATGTAGTATAATGAAACACAAGACTGGTGGAATTTAAAAAATATTCATAATTTTTTCTATTGAATGAATGAATACAACATTCTAGACTGCAATTAAAGATTTCTTGAGGACTAAAACTGTTTTTTAAATTAAAACGAAACGATTAAAATTGCAATTAATCTTTTTTTTTACATATATATATATATATATTAGTAACTGTAATTATAAAGAGTGGATAATTGAATAACGTTGTTATTTTGCTACCTACCTTATAAATTATATGATTATGTCCTAAAAAAATAAAATAATACATAAAAATAAAAATAATTCAAGAGTTATGGATCTTATAGAGGGTTATAAAGCTATCGTAAACCTTATTTTTGCCATGAAAACAATGAATCGTGTCCATCATATATGTTGCGAGCGTAAACGACTAGAAATGCCTAAAAAGCTTTTAAAGTTGCGCGGTGGCCCATGAGATTTTCTAGCCTTTCTCGCGAAATAATTTAATAACGGGATTAATTCTATAAATACTGACCGTGTATACCTCCTAGCAGTTTTCAAAGTGAAAACATATTTATTTGAGACTGAAAACACATAATGTACATAATAATATGATATTATGTATATACGGTCACAAAAGTGTATAAAAACTTGAGCCGTAAAAGCACGTTAAAACAGTGGCAACACGTGTCCATACGAGACAATGTCTACAGCCAATGTAATTACATTACCGCACGTTGTAAACGAGCTAAAATTGTATCACGATTTTATCCCAGTACGGGTTATAACTATTACTATCATTATTATTATTAAGAACGTATACCGTCATGTGATAATTGGATGCACGCAGAGTATAGAACAAAACGCGTGTATTATCTTACATATAGATCCACTAATTTTTATAATTAAGTAATGTAATTTGTGCTTTATATATATTATTATGTACATTTAGATGTAATCTTAATAAGTAGAATCAATATTTATAATATTTACAAACAAAAAAATTAGAATTTTAGCTTTGGAGGATGTGATAAGTTTATGTTAAATATATAGCACCTCGCTGATAAGGATTAAACTTCTAGCTAATAGCATAATGAAAATTATTTCTAGGATCAAAAATATGCAATTGAATTTAAAATCAATGTAGATAATACATTTTCAAATTTAGAAATCATATTATTCTTATTAGAATATAACGATAGATCCATTATTCAAACCGTGAAATAAATAAAACTGTATAAATTATATTTAAATTTCTGTTATTAAAATATTTATATCTACCTATGATTAAAAAAAAATATTTTAAATATAATATAAAAGCGGTCATAGATTAATACTTAAATTTAGATACTTTATTATGTTATAAAATTGAAACACACTTATATTTAAACATATACAAATTACATGCACAGATTGCTGAGTAAATGCAATTATATTATCCCTATCTGTTTGTAACATTTCTTTTCAATGCACAATAAACCATCCTGAATTTGCGTTTTACGGCGTATATGTTTTCAGAAACTTTTTCTAGAAGCTTTTACGTCAGTTAAAGTTTCTGGAATATCTGTTTGGGGATCGGTAATTACGCACTGTAATTTTTCAAGACTTTAAAAATGTTACCCTCCACAGCTCGTTATGGCGTAGAAAAATGATGGCAATTAAAACTTTTCCGACACTTTGGTGATAAATCCTATTTACATTTAATAGGTATGATAAATGTTTATATATTTAAACTGAGTATTTGAGCTCACGAATTACGTCAGTGCAAAGATGCACAAGCTTTCAACAGTTGATGTTTGTAGCAAAAAGAAAAATCAGCACAGCGTTTAATCATAAAATGTATACAATTAATATATTATTTAATGATATGTTTTATTATTTTTTAATACACTCAGTGGGTATTTTATAATTTTTACTTTACAGCAATATAATTATAAATAATAATTCATGATAACTTCAAATAAAATAATTGATAATAATATATATTATGTAATGTATATAATGTATTATTTCCTTACTTTAATTTTAAAAAAAATTGTTATACATTAAAAACATAAGATATACAAAAAAAAAAAAGTTTTTTTAGAAAAATTAATTGATCAGGATACCATTATAAATATATGGTATAGAAAGCTCAACATTCAACCTATGTTCTATCTTATTTTTTTCATTTAGTTATATTTTACTTTTACCAATTTATAAATTATTCATATTCACTATAATATGCGTATCATAACTTTAAATTGAATAATAAAAACCACTGATTTAAGTGAAAGTATAGTTTTGAATAATATTTTATAGATAAGTACTACTAAATAAAGTTTACCCGTATTATAATGTTCTATACAATAAATTACATTTTATTGTAACTTTTGTTCTAATTTATTTAGACGATTTCTTAATAATGTGATGTGACACTTCAAACGAACAATTAGATATGAAGTATATGTGAGTACCTACGACGATTAATTCGAAAAAAAACGCTGAAAAAAATAATAATAATAGAAAAGTATTGTTCACAACAACGGGGAGTAAATCTGCGGAGAAAAAAATTCTACATGACACAGATCGATGTGGCATTTTTACAGGATATTTCTCTGCTGCAGATTTATAATCCATTGTTAGCTGGAATTAATTACACGGTGTCCTCTTTTGCCTATCTCACTCACTCTCTCTTTCTTTCTCTTTCTCTCTGTCAGCTGGTGTATACAACGAACGAATACGGCTCATTGTAACCCTCTCCCCCGCCATGTACAATCATTCATTGCGCGCACGGTGTAGAGCCTTAACAAATCGCTCCCGTTGTCGCTAAATGACGATGGCGACTGATGTATGTGTTCGCGCAAAAGGAAATATCCATTGTTTTCACCCTTTCTGTCTTCGAACACGGCTGTAGCAGCGAAAAAAATGTACATCGGTGAAATAAAAGGCCCATATTATACTATAATTATTTATTTTACTATAATAAAACATTTATTAAAATATAAATATATATTACAATATACATTAAAATAACCTATATTCGATTGTATTTTTATAATAATAATACACGCCGTTGAAATTAACATACATTATATACATAAGATAAATATATATGGATAGATAGATAGATAGATATTATATGTATTTTTTGTATATATAAGATGGAAAAGTAACATTATCTGACTTCCGGGATATAGTTAATAGCTCAAAATCGGGATTAAAATATTAATACGGATAATTAGTTTAATAATTAGAACATTAGACATTAAAAGGTTATTAACGGCTATTTTCGAATATAAGTACTTATATAGTAATATTATAACATCAAATTAACGCTGTTTATACAAATACGAATATACTGATTTTTTTCATTTAACTTTGATACTATGTTATTTATATCTAAACATAATAAAATGAAATACGAATTCATTAAATATTGAGAAACATAGGTACTCTTTAAAAAATATAATTTATTTATTACAAAATCGGTGTGTTTCAGACATTTTTTAAATTTAACTTTAAATATTTTTTGAATAAATACATATTTATTATTTATTAATGTATTTTTTCAAATCTATTTTAGGGACAGAAATCTACATTTACTAATAGTTTTTCTTATGCTAAAATGTTTTTAAAAAACCCTGAATAAATATTCAACATTTTCTTTTAAGTTATATTAAATATAATTATATTTTAATATATTACCGATGCTTATATTTATAGTTACATACATTGTAATAATACAAAAATTATATTAATAATTAAATAAATAATTAAAATCCACTCGCGATTTACTAGTCTGTTATGATGTCACTTTAATAAAACTGCCACAAATAGTTCATAAATAATAAGTACATAGGTAAATTATTTTTTATAATAAAAAAATTTATGTCTGTAATAAATTAGTCATTAGAGATACGACAGTTATATGAATGATAATAGCACCATATTAATTATACATACATTTACTATAGATTTATAATATGAATAATCAATGATATTTAATATAATATTAAGTAAAGAATTAGTATGTAAAACAATATAGAAACAAATTGAATAATACAATATGTATTCACGAATAAATACAATACATCGTAGTAGTGTCGGTATTATACAGTTTTAAATTTCGATATTTACGCTTACGATTCGTTGCTACGGTTACAAATATTGATTAATCTGCTATACTTATTTTATATAAACAGTCGTTATTATAATTTAATTCAATAATTCTTAATCAGTAATTATTATTGTATACTGTACTTAGGTTTATATTTTTTATAATGTGGACAACTAACACGCTCAGTGAATATGTTTTTCCTAATTTCCTAAAATGATTCTTTTGCGTATCTACGTATGATGTATACATATGGGTTTAAAACCCGTGTGTTTTTATTTTATAAAAGTAGTTTTGATAAAAAAAGTTTTTGTAACGTAAAAAAACATTCACCTAATCTGGTTAAAATTTAAAAATGATGACGTAGATATTATACCTCGAATATAATGAAATTATAAAACTTCCATTATTTTTGCGAGAACTTGCAAAAATATAACTACTTATGATAAAACCACTTTCAGACTTTAATGATTATCGTTTTTAAGTACAAAATATAAACTCGTTACTGTTGAACGTATGGAGTTTACTCACCTGCAATCTGCGGAGGGTTATATACATCAATGTTTACAAATATAACGATAAGATAGTGAACGAGGAAATAATATCGTTTAAAAAAAAAATGAATAATTTAAACCATATATGCGTAGATGTAGCATAATTATAAATAACTTTTTCATATGGTTGTATCGATTATCAGCAACACCATAATACGATAGCGCTCGTGAAGGAGACGTTTAAAACATGGTTTAGCATAACGGTAATGCGTTTCATTTCGAGTTGTTATTTTTTTTTTTTAAAAGAAAGCTATAAAAAAAAAAAACTGTGATGGCTCTATATAGTGTTGTAATATTACATAAGTAATTTATTCCAGAAGATTTATATTTTAAATTCGTGTCGTCGGTTCACGCGGTCGGCGTATTACGAGAAATCGAAAACCTCAAAATGTCTACGTCCCATATTATTATCACCATAATATTACCCCTTATATTATAATATTACTACGACTCAGCCGTCGGAGAGGAGAAATAAAACGATCCTACAATAATTTCTCTCTACACTATTATAACGAACGGTTGCATTCCCCAGAGGTGTTCTAGTACGACAACCGGGGCGGCGCACCACACGATAATATACCGTTTGTTGAATATTCATTGAATTGCCCTCACAAGTAGCCCATGTGTGAGCGCGCGCGGCGTGTTTGTTTTGTGCCCTCGAGCGAGGTACCCGCGTGCACTCGAAAATATCAGTAGCGTAGTTTCACTCTGTTTTAGCGCTCATTATAATATATTAATGACGTTCGTCAGACGGTTATTTACAAGTCTACTTGATTGAAAAACGTAGCAGACGTATGTTGGTAACGCGAAAAAAATAGTGTGTGTGCGCGCGCGCGCTCCAATTGTTATACTGTATAAATAATAACAATAATCGTTATATAAAATGAAATTTAAAAAGAGAAATAAAAGGAGTATATTTTTTTCTATATATATAATACAAATGGGGACCCACGTCATTAATATTTTTCATTCCATAGGTATAGTAATTGTTGTTAAACGACGAAATATAAAATCGAGAGGATTCGGTGGAAACATTTTGTTGAATTGTTTTTATAAATTAATATAAACTTTTTTTTTTACTAACGTACATAATTAAATACACAATTCGTCTGAAAATATTACGGTTATCTGAAATCATTAAAAAAACAAGTGTAGGTAGGGAACTATTATAAAAAATATATATAATATATATATATATTCATCTCAATTTATTTATTGCGCTACAGTACACCTGCATGTATTTTGTTATTAAACAACATGATATAGTTAAGATGAAATAATTGAAAAAATTTTACACCCGTTCTTTGCGAAAAACAATTTTACACAAATTATATAACATTAAAAATTTACTCAAAAATACTATATTTTAATGTATGATAATTACATACCTATACATAGTAGATAAATTATGTGTAGATTATACATTCTGGTTAAATTCATTGATTTAATATAGTTATTGTTTTTATTAACTATACTACTATACTATATTGTTTTTAATACGTTTTATAAATTTCCACTGAGGCGGAAATAATATGTCTATGTGTATATATGAGAAAACAAATTAATAATCATAATATGCCACTGCAATAATATTTTCCATTCAAACAAGTCTATATGTATTATATTATACTCTTACGATCACTTTTTATATTTTTTGTATGATAAATCTAGTCTATAGGTTTATAAGTTGTTAACTCAGTAAAATTATAAAGGCATATCTATATACTCGTATAATTATTGATTTTTATAACAGCGGATACAGTTCTTCTTATACAGGTGAATAATATAATGTTTTTACTAAAATCCAACTACTTTACAATATAATGACGCGTGAGTATACATTGTCCTAACAACAGTAAATATCAACATTAAACGCGTTTCACTGAAGGTATATATGTACGTATACGCTGACTGCTCCATTTATCCGCCACAAACAATACGAAAGTACAACAATCGCATTTCGAGCTTATGTTAAAAAAAAATATGTAATGAAACAATTAAAACAAAAGCAAAAAGCGTGTTCAGTTATATTTTGTACTCTGTTGTCATATAGAAGTTATTGTGGGCATAATAATTTTCAATCACGCATAAAAAATCAACCCGTACACCCTCCTTTCTCGAGATGACGTGACTTCGATTTATCGACGGTATCTTCGATGCGCAAACACGAAATCGTTTGTCCCCTGGTCGAATGACAAATTACACCTAAAATGCATCGCTGTAAAAATCATTCCGATATCGTCTGAAATATTGCCGGACTGCGCGATGTGTATAATATATATATATATTGTCAATGACGGACTGTCAGTCGACCGGAAGGGACGATAAAAGCGTCCGGCCAAAGGGCAATACTCATTCGCCAGGCACCCCTGTTCGTCGTCGTCATCAGTTACTACAACCTCCAACTACTTCCCTCCTCGTCATCATCGTCGCCCTTAGTAATGGTCCGGGGGTGGAGGGTGGAGAAGGCAGGGTTGGTTTATGGCTCATATAAAAACGCCTTTTTATATAGCAATTCATGTTTTTGTCGACGACAAAGGAAATATAATGTCCGTCTGTCTGCGGGCACGTTTTTTAAGACAGCTAACGAGCGACCGCGATGACTGATATCACGTAAATAAACGACTGCTTCCACTAAAAAAAAAAAAAATGTCCGCAGAGCACTGTTTGAGTCGTTAACGTCAAAATCGGTATAAACGCCTATATACTGTAGTATAACATAGAATATCATACGCGTATATAGTTTCGACGGTTATATACTTAGAATCGAAAAATGAGTGTTGGTATTTGTGTGCGTGTGTGTGTATTTTCGCATGCTGAGTGCTGACGTAAAAAAGTAAAAACGACGATGATAAAATAAAACGCTCGCGTGTGTATTTATATCCGTTCGTTGAACAATGTCTCCGAACTGTCTGGAGCTATTTGTTTTGTGGACGGCTGACGATAAAACTTTTCACTTCCTATCCTGCACCGTACATGCATGATCTGGAATATTTATTTTGCACACGTCTTTAGACGTTCATGCCAACTTTTCCCATAAACCACGGCGATGCAAAGATTTTTCATATTTCTTTTCGAGGGTGTTTTTTTTTTCATCACACACTCGGAGGGTCGTCCATCAAATATTATTATACAAAACGTATTTTAAATAGAAAATCGATACATGTACAAATCTTACGTACCTATCATATAATATAATATATATGTATACGTTAGCGCACTTATGTAAAATATATGACTTTAATCAATATTGTCGTTGAACATTGTGAAATATGTCCGTATAATCAATAAAATTTATTAATTTGTGCTATTTGAAATCTACAAACTATTTAATACAAGGTGATCACGAACTTCTCTGTTCGTTGGTTTTTATTGTTAAGCTATTTATTAATATTATATTATTACATTGGAGACCTTATAGTGTTGTTATTACTGCTCTCGAGATTTTGTAATTTAAAATATACACTGCAAAATTATTATTTTTCGATCAAGCATAAACTTTTTATTGCTATTTGTTTTCGACCAAATCAATTAATTTTTGTTCGTTAGTAATAATAAGGGTAACTTTTTTTTTTATTTTTACGAAACTTCTAAGTATTTTAAGTTTATTCTCAAACTAATTTTGCATGAAAAAAAACCGATTACTTTTATCGATCTATTTGAACTTAAACTTAACGTCTAGCGCAGCATGGACAATTAAGTAATAAAACTTTGCGTATAATTGTTTAAAGAAAAAAAACTTCATTGAAATTGTATTAACCAACAAGCAGGCACAAAACAGAATTGATATACTAATATTTGCATACAGCTTAAGTATATTTAAAACTATGTATATCAAGATATAATATACAAATTAAATAAAAATTTTTTGTCAACAAGACTAAGATAAAAGTTATTATTTCTGGTCTTGGGAAATGTGTACCATTGAAAACTGAGGAAAAGGCCTGCGACGAAGAATCTACGTATTTTGTTTTAAAAAACTAATAATTCGTTACCAAAAATACTAAAAGTAAATAAATAAAATATAGAAATGTATTGAACTAAACTTTATTATAGCAGTATAATAGTGCAAGAATATAAAAAAACTACATCTGGACCCATTTTTATTAGGGTTTTAATTATAATTTATAACTAATAATATTTCACTCACTCGTTGTTGTTATTATATACACATACTTAAATGAGTCGTACATTTTAGGAAAATAATAGTAAATTATTATATACATCTATTAAAATAAATTCAGGTAAAATAAAATAGTAATAAACACCATATAAATAATAAATCTATACAAGTATAGTATACCTTCAACACTGCATATAAGATATAATTTAGAACATTTGGTGTAATCCCTATAATTATGATTACCCCATAGGTGCCTACACAATACACATAGCTGTTTCAATTACGACGACGGTCGGTCGAAAAGTTTTTCGTTTTTCTCCTACGAGTTTTCCCGACAGCTTTACCGAAACGCATACACATCGCATTATAAATACGCATATACGTGTGTGCTTATACTTTATATACGGCTACTGTGCCCAGGGGAAACCTTTCACCAAAACTAGTTTCCGAGTGTTTTATGTAGCCGCCGCGTACATACAAGTAAGTGCCTATATACATATGCGTCTGCGAGTTCAAATGTGTATACATCGAATAAATAAACATTACACGTACACGCGTATATACGGTTTCATTGAAATTTGCCATGATAAATCACCCACGCGACTCCAGTCTGGAGTGGCCAGCGGGCGTTTAAGCGGATTTATTAATATTATACCATTCGGAATGAAATTCTCCAAACGATTCAATAATAATAAGACGGCTGTACACCGCAGTCGTCTTTTAAGCGCCACCTCTATAACATGTATGTAAAATGTAATATAATATATTATATTATTTTTTTATTATATGACATCCGGTTTTCGTTCGAGCGTATAATATATATATATATATACGTATATTATACGTAAATATATTATAATAAAATAAAAAAAGTACACGCCCAGGACTACGTCTGCGTGTAATAATTAAGAGATCCGACGCAAATGCGCGACAAATGTATTCGGAAATTCTAATTAAGTAATTTATGTAGACGTGTTTTCCTTTCGTTTGTTTTTTTTTTTTTTTTTTTGAATTTTTTTTTACCTCGAGCTCCCGCCTCTCCACCCCCACAGCCCGACAGCAGATTCAAGAACCGTATTTGGATAATTAAAACGAAATAAGTATATATGTGTTAAATTATAACATAATAATATACATATTATTATCATACAACTACGTGTATACCCGCAATGACATGGTGTGTGTACTTTGAACGCTCGCGACTACGGATAATAATAATAATGAATACAACGAAGGGCTGTCGTCGTTTATTTGCATACCTACGTCGTTTTAAATATTCATTTGTTTCCGCAGTTAATTTAAATCAAATTTACCCGGTAATTCTACGTGCGTATATTCGGCGTACGGACGGACGGGCGACCGGCCGGCTGGCCGACACGTGGGAGGCCGCATAATCAGCGCGACTCGGATGATATTATGGGGAACACACGTCAGCGGGTAATAATAAAATAATAATAATATCCCACGAGACCTACTCAAAAACATCACGAAAAAAATAATACACATCATATTAAAAGCCATTCGAACCCACTGCACAGTCTAACTAGGATGATGCTGTGACAGACACGTATGTAATAATATTATATATTATATAATATTATTACACCAAATACGTATACGTATAAAATATATTTTTAGTGAAAAATTATTAAGTATAATATTGTATTATAATAGGTACAGGTGCAATGATTGTAACTGTGATGTATAAATATGACGTGGCACATAAATGCAGTTCACAGTAAATTTATTATGACGGTGGCGGAAACAAAAGTAATTAAAATGTTATTAATTACAACGTGCGACAGTAGATTTAAAATTAAACGAGATGTCATTTATTGATATAGATATACAAGTCGATATTATGAAATAATTTTGTTTCAGAAAAATAAATTTTATGCCATCATCAAATTTTAAGTTAATAAATAAAAACGTTCGCTGTAGAAAAAAAATATTATAAATTATATTTAGCTTGGTAATTTAATTCTTTATTAAAATTAATTGCATAATAACAAACGTAAAGCCTTTTTTGCTTTTTATCATAACGTTGTAGTAAAATGTTATTTAATTTTATTTTTATGCTTCGTTTAAAAGTAAGGTCGAGGTAAAATAAAAATTAAAAATAGTAAATTATTGTTATGTATCATGAAATATTTACGACGTAAAACTGTTATATTGTAATTATTATTATTATTATTTCATTATAGATTATCAATGCATAACTAAGGATCGTGTTTATATTGCAAACAATATTTACGACTAAATGTAGGCAATTTAAAAGTTATCCGTGTACGGTACAGAATGCAGATGAACACGTCAATAAGCGACCATGTAGTTTTAATAATATGGTTTCAGATGTTGTATATTTTCTCCTATATAGCCAGAAAATTAATTCGATTATTTAATATCAGATATAATAACAACAGTAATAATAATAAATTATATAACTATATTACCGATTCGTATTTGAATAAGTTTATGGAATAATTCGAATAGAATCGCGTGGGCACTACGACCACCGCACCCTTCGCACGGTGGATAAGACACTCACACATAGCTATAACATGGGTACATACGTTGAATGAAAATCAAATGCGATTGTTTTTCGATTTGATTTCTCATGCAAGACGTAGCAGGTACAAAGCATTAAAGCGTTATGATATTATTACGTGCAAGAAAAGACGTTTTCGAAAAATACTAATATTAATATTATTATCACTTATACATATTATATATACGTAGGTAAGGAATGACAGACGTAAGGAATACGTTATTATAATATTATGTAGGTACGACTGTAGTTTGACACGACCGTGGGGTCACGTTTATATTGCGTATATTGTAGACTATAGTGATGTGTATACACAATCGGACGAAAAAATCACATTTAACCCGGAGGGGTCTCCCTTCCGACATGTTATACTATGAATAACGTATCGTCGTATCCACTATAGACACGGTAATGCGTCGGGTAGTACACATAATAATATAATGTGTTGTTGTATTATGATAGTGCGATCGTAGGAGACAAATGAAGCACAAAAAAAAAAAAAGGAAAAGAATCTCCGTAGATCACTCCGATCCTATACGCATACATGTATCGTGTCTATATATTATTTATATATATATTTATGTGTGTGTGTGTGTGTGTGTGTGTGTGTGTGTGTGTGTGTGTGTGTCTAAATAAATCTGTACCTATACATAATATAGTGTGTTCTGTTATCGACTATACAGGCGAGAACCGATTGACGTATATGAACAACGTCTGCTGCTATCGACGAATAAAAAAATAAATAAAACCAACAAGGGGAGTGAAAAAAAAAGCGGTTACAAATCAAACACGCCGCGAGTTACGCGTGTATACGTCACATACATATTACCCACCTACTGATATATGTAATATATCATATATGATCGCGTTTTTTGTTTGTTCTGCCGCAAAGACGATTCGTTACCACACTATATTATTGTTATTATTATTATTATTATTATTATTATTATTGACACATTTTAACAGAAATAATTGACGAAATATGTAATTACCCGACCAACTGCAATAGGTACGACATTGCTATTATTCTGATAAATATGTTTTATATATTTATTATAAATACTATAGTAATTATTCAAAAAAAAAAAACCAAAAAATATTGATTAGAGCATCTGTGGTCATAATATAATTAGTCTAATTATATACAGATAGACATTAACTAGGTAGGTAATCAGATAATTACATTATCAGTTGTTTCTGTAACACCCTGTCAATAATATAAAATTCGATAGTTTTTTCTCAATTCTGAGCGAAGGGTTGTTTATATAGGTACGTAATACGTATATTATATAATAAAGGTGTGGCGCCTTTTTTTGATTTAGTCTCGTGCGTGAACGAGTACACAGCGCGACGACGACAACAACAATATATAATATAATAATATCTGTACTCGCACAACGATAATGATAATGATAATAATAATATAAAAGGATATGTTCTAAAAACTGTATACATATACACACGCTCCGGGTGTATAATTATGACGGTGTGTGTGTGTGTGTGTGTGTATAAGATCTCTTTAACCCGTGTGGGATGACGATTCCGAACAATAGGACCCGAGCTAGTATATAGTAACCCACCCACCGAGAAGAGCGCGCGGGATTAATGCGTGTAGTCCGCCGCCGCCGCTTTAGGTTCTAATCAAAAACCCGACTATTAAAACGAACATTACACTATCCATCCCGCGTGATAAATAAATTCGTCGACCGATTGTTTTCGAGTCCTCTCACTAAGGCTGTACGCTTAGCCGACCGATGTAGTATAATATTATACTATAATAATATATTTAATATGTTGTATACATACAATTTTATATTCATAACTTTATAATGTATATCAATATGTCATCCGATGTAATTTGTTGCAAATGCGCCTCAAATCCATTCTATTTACTGTCTTTTATCATTATTTACTACTTTTTTAAAGACAGTAACTCATATTTTCGGTTTTTAATTTTTAAAGCGTTTTATAGAACAAAGAAAATAATAACAGTTTGTGTTATTTATGTTTGTAGATGACCGTTATATAGTAGCTACGATTTCAGGATCACAATGATATACATTCTCGCTCATAATACCTAAGATGTTCAATTAATAAATATATTTGAACGAGCATTAACGAGATCACTAACATAAATATTCCTAAGAAAATGCGATAATTTATTGAAAAAAGTTGCTGTCTTGCAACAGCGAAAACAAATTGCTCCGTAGGTACATATTAATACATTATATTGTACACAAAAAGTGGTGGTAGTAGTAGATCAAAAGCGTATAAATAAGATCGAAACAACCATGCTGCACAAATGTACCTAGGTAGGTACATAAGCACATTGTATTATTATCGTATGAATATGTCAATTAATGAAATCGAGTCGCAACCCCTCCCATCACTACTTGTCGGTCGGCGACATAAGGGTAGGTACCCAACGTGCAATAACAATATTATATTATTATGTAGCATGCACTCGTGTACAAGTGTATATGGCGGGTGCTTGTTTCAATGTGTACGATATTGTATCGAATTACCATTAAATATGTAAATTGAACCGCCGACTCTCCGTCTCGGCGCTCCATACCACGGTCGCAAAAAGCATATACGTATACGTCATACAGGCGCTTTATCTGCGAGGAGAGTATATTATAATAATATAATATTATACCATAACGTGCGTAATTAGAAAATTAATTAAATTTCAAAATATTAACGGCGCATGTGATGGCAACAACGATAAATATTTACACGTACATATTTGACAAACAAACATAATAATAATAATATAATATAACATAATATGGGATGGTTTACACAATAAACATTATTATTATATACCTATACGTACAATATAAATTGAGTTTCAATTATTGAAATACTATACATTAATACATCTCATTCTCATTCGCTTACAATATAGATCCGTTGTTTTTTAAGAAAATACTAAAAAAGTACGTACCGATACTACGATACATGTTAGACTAATTTTATAAATGCTTTTGTGTAAATTGTTTCATGACATTAAAGTGTTTGTTAGTAAATAAGTATGAATACCAAATTGGTAAGTGATTTATATTGTATTATATGTGTGTGTGTTTCAGAGCCTATATTATAATATTCCACAAACTATACGATGAAATGAATCAGTTTCTATCATATAAAAAAATAATATTATGTGTTCTAAATAGTTCTATCGATTTTTATTTTTATAAATTTTTGGAAATAATGATAATAGATTATACTTTAAAAATTTTAAAAAATATATAATATATTAAAAATAATATATTTATTTATCAAATAAAATTTTACAATAATATTATATACTTTATTTTGATATTACATTACCAATTATATTATATACTTTACAAGAAAAGAAATGATAAATCATTATGAGACCAAAAGACTTGACACCGTTAAAAAAAACGATACCTCTGACGTAGTTTATATATTATATTATCTGCCCGATAACGGGCTTGACAGAGCGACGTTTTATATATTCTTAAATGTCACACGGCGACAGTTTAAGTCTCTCTTCCGTTTGTTTTGCGTAGTGTTCCATAATGGTCCCGCGGGGCGCTCGCGACTGTTTATTCCCTAGAGAGACACAACGGACGACTATAAATTTATACGCAAAGAGACAGTATTTAGAATGGATATTAGAAACGCGTATCGGCGGGAACAACAACAACAACAATAATAATAATAATAATAATAATAATAATAATGTATAAAAAGGCAGCGTGCTCTGTACTATTACACAATGGAAGTGTGTGTATGTGTGTGTGTGTAAGAGAGAGAGAGAGAGAGAAAGGGAAAAAGAGTAATGGGGAGTGAGGAAAGAGTGATCAAAAGGGAACTGGACGCCTTCGGAAACGATCTAATTTTCATTTAGGAAACGGGGCCGCAATAATATTATTCAAACGACCCTTTGTGATTCCGGGGAACACTAAAAACCTCAGCGGCGATTATACAACGTATAAATCTGGCGCAAATATCTTTCTTTTTTCTCCACCATTTCCTCATATAACTACCATAATACACACACACACACATATATATATATATAAGGTCAGACACTCTTGTACTCATTTGTTGTACACCGGCACAGAGGAGGATCAGCATAAACCTTCTACTTGGCATCGTGCCCGTTGCCAAACGAACTGGAATAAATGGCCGTTAAAAGTGCCATTGTTTTACTTTTTGGATTTTTAAATACATAAAACACGTTAATGAAACAATATATTATATACTTCACGGTATCTTTTTACCAGATATATATGCTCGCCCATAAGCAATATACCTACACATAATATATTGAATTTGAAAACGAGAAATTAAAGGAATAAAATAAAGGTATTAAAAATATACGTTTTTAGTCCCTATACGAAACACAACAAATTATGCGTTAAATAATCAGCTGAATGTTATTCAAGAAAAATAAATGAAATGAAATATACTAAAATACTTTTTTGAAAAGACTCCACTACGTTCCTATCAAAATAAAATTAGAGTACTGGCCGCTTTATTGTGTAGCATAAGTAATGCTGCATCTGTTCTAATTATTAAAAATGTATAGGACTTATATATTATATATATATATATATATATTTAATAGGACTCACTTATTATTACTGCGAATAAAATTATTTAATAAATCCAATTGCATCGTCTTACCTGAAATACAAAAACAAACAATAATTTATTATAAGCACAATAACATATATTTTCAATATTTTTTAGCTTATACATACAATATACATTATTACATTGTATATATATGTTATCTGATTTAATACTAAACTAAGATTTTTCCTATTTATCTGCAGCACATTTAAAAAATACATCTTAATCGTTTTTTACCGTATAAATGTCTGTAGTCGTGTTCATTACCGCGAATGGTACGACGAGTATGTACTTTTTTAAATAATTATTTATACGCCTAATTTTCTTTGGCAAGCGTCTAGCAAAAGTCACAAAAACTAAGTTTAAAAAGATGATTGAATTTATAATTAAAAATGTATGACATTTTGATTACTTTTTAATTATTCTCAAAAAAAACTTAAAGTATTACAGAATTATATATAGTGTGAAATCTAAAACGGATTTAAATATCGATTATTATTTTTTAAATTAAATAGACTTATGAATAGATGTTATAAAATAATAAAAATATAATTAACTTTTATAAGGTATACCAAAACACATAAAATAAATATATACATCAGATATTTCGTTCAACATTTATACAAAAAACATTTTTAGAATTCAATCAAAGTAAAATTATATTTACGTCTCAATAAAACGTCTAAACGAGTATCAAGTGTACACTGCAAGTACTCATGTTCATCATACACGCTACTATTGTTTTTGGATTTAAAGAAATTCTTTGAACCTGTAGAAGTTCTGAAGTTCTGATTTCATTATAAGTACGCGTGTCGTTAAAGTTCCATTCTACGTGTTTAGTTGGGTCGGATTTCAAATTTTAATGAGTCTTTTTTTCTCTCATAATTATTCCAATTGTTCTTGAATTATTAATGAAGTTTGTAAAAGTCGTATATTTTTTTCGTGCAATCTAAACACCCGCGGGACACTATAAAATCGTGCATGTATTTTTAAGTAATACCATCATTCAACAACTATATCAACTATAACTATACGTATACATACAGCAGGTATCTGTGTTTGTTTGAAAATATGATACTAAACGTTAAAAAAAAAAAAAATACCAAACCAAAAATATTTGCTTATGCATTTACATACATTTAGATATCGTGTAAACCATTAGTTTGCTGATAATATAATAATGCACATTTGGGAATCCAGGATAGCAGCTCACGTTATTTTCAATATACACGTATATCTACTATTATTATATGCGCGCTAATGAACATTCGTGACATTAACAAATGATGGTGGAGCTGTTAATCGTCGAGAGACTACATTATAGTCGTAAGACTCGACGTTAAAATTGCAATTAATTATTTGTTTTCGTTATCGAAGACGCAAACGAAAATACAGTGTTTAATATTATTATAATGTACAATAATATGTATAGTGTACACTATAGACTATACAGCCTTAACATAGGTATAGGTGCAATCAAGCATTATAAATTATAATAAATTATTACATATAAATTATATACGGGTGTATAGGCGCGCGTCGCTCGCATTTATATGTACAACACCGTGTGTAAATAATGCGCCTTGGGGAGAGGTTTTAATTTATTGATCTATTATATTATATTATAGTATACTACCTAGTATAATGTATAATGATAAAATTAGAAGTTGAATGCGATAATAATATGTAGCATTCCACAGTGGCGTTCTGATCAGTGGCGACTGGGTTTCAATAGTAAATCATATTGTCCCTATAAGAAAAACGTCCGAAAAAAATGTAACACGCGACTGCACTGGTACTCGTATTTATATATAATACGATCCATTTTGGCTAGTCACCCGGTATACCATAGATTTTATGCATTTACAGACGACAATTTGAGATTTGGTCTAGTCGCAGGGTTTTCAAACTGAACTTGGGGAATTACATAAAAATCCATATGCTTATATAAAAATAATCGTAAAATAATAATTGTAAATTTATCATTTTAAATAGTTTTGGTTTTAGTTGTTAGTGGCAGTAGATTACTGTACCGTGATAACAATACGAGTTTATGGTAATACACATAATATCTGATATTCACGCGAAAAACTAATAGATATAATACATAGATAGTATAATTCAACGTATGAAATATTATTAACATTTTAGTGAGACACAGTATAGAAATTCACTTGTTCGTGTCAAATATATATTATATATTAGAGATTACTTAAATTTGTCTGAATATACCGTAAGTATATATACAGTATATAATTTATACGCCGCATTTCAAGTTTATAAAAATATATTGCGATAAAACGAATTAGGAAGTATATAACTTTACCCTACCTTGACGTATACAAAATGCGAGTGTATAGAAAATTGTATATATGATTTACCTTCCCCTAAAACCGTCGGACCAACCAGCAGTAGGAACGCCAGTCCCACCATCCGAGTGCACCAGCAGTACGCGACGTTTATTAAAAAATATCGAAATATCTACGTCGTTATTATATTCACGCATAATAAAAGAGTCCGCAACCGAAGCAAATATTGTGAGTGAAATTGTTCATTTTATTAATTCGTTTTTTTGCCGACGTGTGAGCGCGGCGTCCCGTTTTCTATATAACGCAATTAGGCGCGCTTTGTTGCGATCGCAATAATAATAATAATAATAATAATAATAATAATAGATTTACCACACGGGTAAGGCAAAACATATATATTATATATATATACATATATACATATATATTATATATTATACATAATATAGCGTACCTGCACTGCAATATAGAGGATCAAACAATTAAACTACGTCTCCCACACGCACATGCGCTGCACCGTATCCCTTTTCACCAGCGGCGATTATTCTGTCGACCCGCCCCGCTTTAGGTTCTTTTGTACGCGTTATTATTTTATGCGGAAAACGCGACTACCACCCGCCAAACCTAAGGTGAAGATATTCGACAAAAATTACACAAACACCGTTTGAGCCCTGCTCACTCTCTCTCAGTTTCTACCGCCGCCGCCGACTAATTATTCGCAGGCTCGCAGCATACGGTACATATATATATTATAAATATATATACACACGCACATAACGTATACATTATGCGTTCCTTTATATATATATATATATATATATCCGATTATCCTCACCCACGCTCTTGTGCTCTGCTAGTTTCATACAGGGTGATTCACCAAGTATTCTGAACTAAATTCTTTACTTTAATAATTTAATGATAAATTCTGATTTTCAAATATAAAAAGGAATCAAGGACTATATAATAAAATACTTCAATACATTTTTTATGTTTCCTTTTTTCAAATGAAAACTAACTTTTTATTGATTTCTTTTTTAAATATTGAAAGTTTAAATCAAAATTCAAAGTAGTCAGTTTTGAATCAATAAACTATAAGAGCCAACCTCATAGGAATAATAATATATATATACTTATGTAATAAAGGTTGAGAAAATATTGAATGATAATTTGAAAATTATAGTAATTAGATTGATTTATTAAAATGTATTGTATTATCATAATCATTTTCGGTTTAGGTAAATCAAGATCAACCATAAATAATCGTATAATAATATCAATTTACAATTAAAAATGAGGTTCTTATTTGAAAAAGATGTTACGAAACCAACAGGATACTACACAAATTATATAATATATCGAAGTATTCAAAAATATGACTTGTATTTTAAAATTTTAAAATCAAAATGTTATTAAAAGTATTATTAATGATTAATTGGTGGATAGGGGTGAGTTTCTTGGCAAATCACCCTGTATACACATTATTGTTATAATTATACCCGTTAGAATGGTAAAGTTACATACAGGCGATTCCCTACTATAGTAATCTCCATCCCATGCAGTCGCTGCGCGCACACCTGGGTCGCTAAACTCGGGCAGCAAAATGTTCGGATAACATTAATAATATAATGATATAATAAATTGCGTTCCGCCGCGTGTACTCGCCTGTAGTCCTGTTCTCTGGCTCCGGAATCATTACGGTGTATGATAAATTTTATACACCTACGAGACTCGAACGCGCCACCTTGCCCCTGGATAGAGTCCGGTAAGTCACGGAGGCGATGAGTTTAAGCCACCGACGTCGTTTTGTCGGCCATATTATATACGAAACGGCGCAATACGTAATTGCACGCTTCGCATATTAACCTCCATTAAATTATAGAGTAATTATTATACATTATTATTTAGCGGTGCGCGTATGTAAGTTTCGTAAGTACACTTGTTATAATATTATACGTTTAACGGTCGAAAAAAAATCGCTTACCTACGCATTAATTATTATTACACAAACGTCCATTAATACGTTTTTATTCCAATAAAGTTATGCGTTCATTATAATATTGTGTACACTCGAAATTCGTATTCGTCGGGGATTATATTATGTTATTCCGACATAATCAAATGATTTTAATGACCTTTTTTTTTCCCAATACGTGAACTCATGTTATTGCATTATTGAACTATGTATGTTATTGTAACTCAATGTATTTATTCGATTAATATTAGTTATAATATTGACCCTCGTTGGATGGCGCGAGGTTACTATACTTGAAATAGACAACGTTTTTCGTTTGTTGTTATTATAAGTACATAATAAATAATAATAAACTGAAATATGAATATTACTATTCTCTATATATAAATTAATATTATAACAACATAATAATATGCGCTTTATGTTTTACATTTTTAACCGAACAATGTACCGTCGACTCGCAGTGACTGTATATAATACCTACATAACATTATTACAGAAAAAACTCATTGTATACAATTTTATAAAGAAATATAAATAATAAGTCTACAAAAACTTGGTTGCAGCGACATTGTAACATTGAGTGCGTGGGTCGAAGTAATTTAAACACGTAATAATTTTACTTAAGAGGCCATTAATCACGCACGATTATTGATCGGAAAAGATTTCGGAGCCTTTACCACAGGCGTGATTCATTACACTATGAAATGGCGAAAATGTTTTGAAAATGGTATCATATCGCAATATAAACATATAAACAATAATACTTATACTATATAATATAAATAGCAATCCTCCGACACACGTGACGACGTGACACATACGAGTACGACACACGGTGTCATATGCTGTTAATAATATCAAACTTGAAAACTGTTGATTTGGCATCCACGTTATATCATATACATATTTTTAAAACGTCAAGTATCTATTTGAACAATAACCTAACATAATCTAACATAGAATATGTACGATTATGTTAAAATATTTATAAGTTTACTATTTTCGTTTCCCAAACACTTGGTGAATATATTTTTCTATTGCTACAAATTGATATTTGACTTTTAAATACGTTTTAACATTATAATTAATATGAACTGTTATTGTGACGCTACTACAGCGGCGGGGAATCCCACAAAATACGTTGTTATACGACGATGAACAAACATTTTGTCCCCATAATATATAATATAATAATAACGCATATAAATAGATAACGCTATAACAGCGGCGGTATCTATTTAAAAAAAAAAAATAAAATAGAAACGCGTCATTCATAACGCCGACAGGACTTAGACGACAAGGGTTGTGTGTGTGTGTGTGTGTGTGTGTGTGTGTGTGTGTGTGTGTGTGTGTGTGTGTGTGTGTGTGTGTGTGTGTGTGTGTGTGTGTGTGTGTGTGTGTTTGAACCGACGGCTATCCATTAGCAGGATTGGATGAATATCCGTCAACCGGCTCTGGGCTGTCGTCTGAACGAGTATAACGCTGGGCAAACGTCTTAGTATATATTTCTTTTTCTTTTTTTTCTTTTTTTGTTTCGTTTGGTGTTTTTTTTTTCATTTTTTTTTTTTTTCATTAGTTTCAGACGCCATTAGGAAAGAGCTTGTACGCACAAATAATATTATATTATACAACAATATTTACTGTTGCTGTGCAGAGTGTTATATCGGAAACGACAACACGTCCGTTATCGACATTAATCACATCCTGCACGTACACACAAACTCGCATACTGTACGTTTATATAATAAGTGTACTTTGATGGTTGTATGTATAAAGTGTACGCGAATTTAGCATAATATAACCCCCGGTCCGGCTTGCCAAAGTACTGCTACAAACTACCGATCGGGTAATCCTTTTTAACAAGTCGATATTACTTTACTCAGAATTTAAGTAACTGCGTGTATAAATAAAATATAATATAATATATGTATATATAGTTTTACCGGCAAGCGATAAAAGCTAGTAAATCAAAGCAGTGGAAAGGATGCTGTGTGTATAGAATATAATATATATATATATACATAATATATGTACGTATATTACGTGAACTGTAGCCCTACGGCGCGACCAGCAACTGTACGCACGTATAAACGAATTGGCAACGGTCAAAAGTTTGCACCACCTACCCTGCAGCTACTTCTGACCACCACCACCGTTATGGACGCAGACTAACGAGAGCGCTGTAGGGTGAGTTATGGCGCACGACCCGGAAAAGGCTCCGGGCCGTCTGGAGGTCATACGTCTTCCGGACTGAAAAGAGATGAACGGTTAGTGGCAAAGGCTGCGGAGGTGGGTGGTCGATCCCGGAAGTACGCCCGCCGCGTTAGAAAGCACAAAGCTGCTAATCCCGTAACATTTGTCAAGCAGTTCGGAGAGTTCAGATGTATATCGCGAGATTAAAACTACCAGAGTGTATTATATATGTAATTAAGGTTAGTTCAGTTTCTGGCTCAATGTAACTGATGTACCTGCTATTCTTATAATATTATTTATATAATTGTATACGGACCGTGTATCAGTGTATGTTTGGTTTTTATAAATTAAAAAAGTTAAAATCATTTTTTTTTTTTTGGCTGACTAAGATGAAAACAAAAAAACAGGTCCCTTGAGAAATACTAGTTTAATATTAGCATTTAGATCAATATTATTCATTTCAAATTTCATTTGGTACATTCATAACTGACTTCCAACTTATTTTCACTCCTACACTTTATCATATCAGTTTCTGTCATTATTTTTAAACAATTATAGATTTAGTCTTTCAGAGCACAAACAATATTAAATTCTAATGACATCACAACACTATAATTATAATTCGATGTTTCATATTTCAATAATTATTAAAAAATCAATAAACGTAAGAAAAAAAATACATGTTGTACAATTTTTTAAAAGATATTTTGATTTTTAAAGTGTTATTTTGTTCTTTTGTCATCGTTTATTTGTTGTGTATTTGTTACAAGAAACGGCGTAACAACTAACAATAAACATTCAAGATTTACAAAGTCTGACGTTGTATAACGTTTTATCAATCAAAAATCAAAATTCATACGAATTCTTTGACTTTTGGTATAGAAAATTATTTTAAATTACTCCGTGAGAACATAATATTATACATACACGTATTTCATTCGTTGCCACATCACTGATTTATTCAACCATTATACTACGTTTTACGTTAACGTTCCGATTTCCCATTTATGTTAGTTTATTGAAACTCACCCTCGTATATACGCAATTTTGTTTGTTTATTATTGTGAGTGTTGCTACATTATATATAAATATATATATATATATATATATATATGTATAATGTGTATGCGTATTATATATATATATGTAATACATACATTTGCGTTTGCAGTGTAATATTGCAGTATTTTAAATGTCCACGTGTATTGCAGTTACGCCGGAATAAATAATATCATAATGATGTTTGCATATTTTCCGTAACCATAAAAAAATATATTTTATAATACCGTATTATTCACAGGAACCTAATACAAAATAAATTTCTAGATAATATAAATTTTCGTATGCACAGGCAAAATTTCTTCGAGTACGTTTTGTTCGGCTTATTTATCGTCATAATCCCGGCCGAGGCTCATTCAGCTCGGCACACCGTAAAAATTCAATTCCCCGTTTATTCGTTTTATTTTTTATTTTACTATCGGGTTTTCGAACCGCTGAGCTTTATAGTCTCCTCCGAGGCTTTTCCGGGCGAAAAATATGTGCCAGGCTCCCGATGCGCAAACTGCCTCCGAGGGAAATAGGAGCAAAGCTGAAAGAGGGGAAAATAATAAGACAAAAATACCAGTATTACTATGGTTGTATATACCTATATACATACGTATTGTAATATACGGAATTGGCTTGTTTTCTTTTGAAAAATAAAACGTCGGGTTTTATTTTTTTTAATTACATCATTGAAAAGTCAAGATTTGCGAAAGGGCTTTATAAACGTGTTTATTTATTTTAAAGGCAAAACGTAGTATATTACAATATATATATATAATATTGTGTAAGATGGTATTGGATTCAAAAAATCCTAAAAACATCATAATCACGACGACACAGAAATATTCTTCTCATAAAAAATTCTTGTATTACAATAATATTATATATGCGTAAAGAAACTGAGTAATTGGCTGTGTAGAATTTTAAATACTCTGAGTGGCGCCTGTATTCCCTTTCTTTATTATATATTACATTTGTTATTCTTTGTAAAAATCAGTTAAGAGATAAACATAAACTGTATACGAGAATTGTTTTAGAAAACTGCTATTGATGTATACAAAAACGAGTGGTTTTTTTATATACATGTACTACCGTACGTTTATGTATACTTATAAAGCGGCTGCAATAAAGCCGAAGATTTGTATCGAAAAACACTTCTTTTCATTAAAAGCAACGGCGCCACCAAACCCCTCACTCGTTTATAACTTGGCAGCTGCAGATCGCACCAATTTTTATTCCAGAGTTTGGTTTATAGCGGAAAATAAATGTCTTTACGTACTACGGACACCCATCAATATACCGATCAACCTCCGTCGATTTTTTTACTTCGTATATATGCAAAACAATTTTCCCATGTACATTTTATAAATATAGAAAGTGGGGCCATCGTGTTTCCTTGTTTAGCTTTAAGGAAAAACGGGAAAACTGATTTCCGGCCTACCCTGTATACATAGACTTCATAGTTTGTTTTATAGGTACCTACGCGTGATTGTAAACATAAATCGTTACACGCATTTATTTACGAGGTTAATCGTTGACAATTTACATACACGATTAAACGCCTGTAAAAAAATATAACGAAGCCAATTTTTAATGCTCTAATAAATTATAATAAAATTATATATATTTAACTATTGCGTTTTATTATTAAAATCGTTTTTTTATTTACCGACTTTATATATTTATGTAAGTACCAATAACATAATAGTCTAGAATGAGCTACCAGCTACCAAGCACCAAATCGTTTATTTTTTAATTACATAGTAAAAAGATATAAAAAAAAAAATAATTAACTCGAATTTATATCGAATAATTGCATCACATCCATAAACTTAGAAAATCGGTATCGAATAATGCTTAAAAATATTACATTGTTGCTTAAGGTAAATTATTACAGGTAAAATAATGAATTTTGAATTAGTGTTAAGAAAAAACTGATGAAATAAATGAATTTTCCACTGTAGAAACTCGAAGGTTTTTCAATTAACTCTGATAAATTGAAAATAAACAGTGGGATAGAATTTTTTTTAAATGCATTTTTATAGATGAGATTTTTTAAAATTCTTATTACTCGGTATAGGTAGTATAGCCGCACCGTCGTAAAATATAAAATAGAAACAATAATGTTTCCGACGTTAAGAATAAGGGTAAACAAGAGTGAAAGCATTATGCAGAATTTTATTCAAAGAATATCATCTCATTTTTTTTCTCGACGTTATAGTGCTGTACGTTAATGATTAATAGTGTTATTATAATAAATGGGTTTTTAGATTTCGAGAGGCATTCCGCATAACAGCTGTATCGTCTCGTATAAATACCGTACACGATTTGCACTATATACACATACATGTGAATCATAATAACATAATATATATACTTCCAGCCACGCAAGTCAAACAGAACGTCTGCAGAAAAAAATGAGGTGTACGTAAAAGAAATCGTTTAGTCACGGCTCGCGGCTGAGGTACAAACGATGGTTTACGACAATATAAAACTTCCATCCCACGTACCAGTGCAAATATACACATACGCGAGTATAATATATGCATTACGATTAAGCCACAGCAATATAAATCACCAAAAATATTGCAAACAACTAAAAAAATGTATTTGCTGACGTTTTGATTTATTTGCTTCTTTTTTTGAAAAGACATAACATATAGACGATACTGCACTGATATCAACGAATACAAATCCTAGTGAGAAAAAAGTATTCATCGTAAAGCTATAGAGAGTGATTTATTACATTATTGCAGAGGATTAATGCAATACATATAGTACGAGTAGAATATAAATATTTTAAATATCCGATAATATTTACAATAATACTAGTCCAATTGATAGTACGTCTATATGCCTTTATTGTACAATATAATAATATTTTGTTTTTAAGTTGTCACAACACATATAGTAAAGGCAGTGTAGTCGGTTTTTTATCACAAACAAAAGGTAAAAAGGATTTAGAATATTTAAATTTTAGATACTTGTAGATACTTGTATTAAATATAATATTCTATAGCTAATATCTTATGTCGACGGCAATTACATTCAAAGTAATCGACAGAAGTTCGAGACTTGATATATTTTGATAATCTATCGGTTAAATATATTTTAACTACGCTAATGTTAAAATTCTAAGACTTCCAACAAGTCATCATAAATCTCAGTAGGTACACATTTAATCCTTAAAGAACATCGCAGAAAAATAACTCTACAATATATATCTACACACATGCATTTGTTTCTATGTTTTAAATTCAACGAAGAAATAATAATATACTGCAGACAGAATGCAATGCTACATTTCGAACGCAGAAAATTTATAAAATGTAATTCCAACAATTTAGCTCAAAAAAGATTGTCAAAACCAGATAAAAAAAAAAGGAATCTACATCCTGTTACAACGGCGTTTCTAAAGATTTTCACAACAATTGTTTGAATTCCAATTATGTATATACCTAGCCTGAGAAAATTTTTGAAATAGAAGGAATTTTCAGGGGACACAAAAAAGAACCTTTTTGTCTCACACTTTTGAAACTCAATTTATGTTTTCAACTATTTGGAAACAATCGTCACTGTTGTACTTACAATTTCCATAGAATCACAAATTCGAAACGAAAGAATGTAAAACTTGTGTAAACCATTGATCGATATTATAGCGAACACTCATCACTGTATGTATTATTTAGACTACCTAAAATCGGGACTTACGTTAAACTCAAACAAAAAGCTAGGCATTCGTCAAACGTGCGTTTTAAATAAACCCAAATACTTGGACGCATGGGTATGTTATGTACGTTGTTTCGATGGAATTTGCATCGTGACTTAAATTTCAACGGACAGCTTCGGTCGTCTATTTCAATAGTCGGTTAAAAAAGGAGTTTCATAAAAATACCATAAAGGTTTTTAGTAGCTCGTCGTTATCCAAGCATATATATTATATATATAAATATATAACTGTACACGCACCGCTACAGTGGTCGCTGTAGCAGTATTCGAATAAGTGACATGACCACCGCCGCCGCCGCACATTACGCGGGTCCCTCGGGAGTCCGGGTACTGGCGGTGCGTGTCTTTCCCTCGGGAACGGGTCTAATGTGCTCAGGAATTATACGGCCAATTCGAGTAATGAACATCACTGCGTGTTATGTGATTCACGGAAATAATAAAAGTTTTCGGCCCGTGGAAGACATGTAGGAAAAAAATAAAAATAAAAACGCAACAACAGCGGCGAGACACGACGTGTTACGAGCGGGTGCCGTCACTATATAGAACGAAAAATACATTTTATAAATATTATTAGTAAAGAAGCTGAAAGCGAAAAAACACGCCCACTGAAAACCCGTACAAAGTCCCGAGCAAAATACAAAATCGGCCAAAAGATGGAATTTTTACTCATTCTTTTATAAGGTATACACAGCCAGCAGGAGCGGTGGCAGTGGCGGTGCAGCATGTGGGTCCGTAATTCAATTCTAAAGCTTCCAACTCTTTCGACGCAAAAGCAGTGTATGTATATATATATATATGTATTAAAGAAAGGAAAAAATTACCTGGGATACCGTGATCGGAATACGTAATGGTATTTTTCATGGACAGAGGGTTAGTGGTAACTTGGACTGTGGCGGGATGGGCTGGAAACCGCGCGCTCGTGATATATTTCGAAAAACAAAACTGCGATGACTACGCGATGAGGAAACGAGAGAGAGCGACCGCCTCTTCGTCGCAAGTAATAAGGCGCAACGCAAAGAAGATTAAACGTGAAAACGTCGGCAGTGGCGGTGGCGGCCAATCTTATATAGCGAAATTGCTTTTAAAGTTTTCAATATTGAATTAATGAGAATAACAACCCGGGCGAGGGGAAAAACAAACGTCGCTGCCGCCGCAACCATATTACCCGTTACCTATATACGCTGGGACGGAAAACCGACGAGCAAATTGAGCTTCCCACAGCAACAACCAAAGCGGGCTTACGTCCAAACTTCGCTAATAACCGTCGGCGGCGACCGTTGCCGATTCTGTTCGCACAGATGAGGGGATTTTTGCACACGCAGCTGGACCCTCTTCTATGTTTAGGCACCACGCAATATTACATGCTCGACCATAGTCTGCACACACACTGTCGTAACTGCATATACCTATATATATATATATATATATATATATATATATATTTCATACCCCAACAACGCCGCAGAAACATCTATATATTATATTATAGTCACGGAACTATAACAATAATATTAACAATCCTACCAATATTGACCGCGGATTATATTTTAAACCAACACATGATAATTATGATTTATAACGATATATTATTTGGTGTCATTACTCATTTGATATTTCGATATGCTATAATGAATGTTGGAAGGAAATTTAAAAACTGAAATTTTAATACATTATTTAGACCATATATGCAGTGAGGTAAGTATTGTGCAAACGGTTCATCCTCGTGCACCTCATACCACAAGAAAAATAAAGAATACCATATACATTGTATGCCATATATTCAATGTGCACTTTCAAATTCAGAAAACTTTCTAAGTTCTGTATTTAAATATTCACGTTTAAATATTTATGTTCATTATTCAAATTATTAAATTGTAAGAATTCTGAACAATTTTAAATTTAAATTTAACATCACTGACGCGACATAACTCTTTTGAGTTCTGAATAATAGTTACTACTAGCTGATAAATAATATTTTAGTTTTAATTATTTTGTGTGAATTTTGAAGTATAAATATAATGTATGCATGTTTATATATCTATTAATGAATTGCGGTGTATAGTTTTTATTATAATATATAAATATATGATGGTACATAGTATTTACGAGCTCTCCAAATAAAAAATATAATGTTCATTGTACAATTTATCTATATTAAAATAGACATAAAACATATTAAGTTAAATATCAAAAATGTACATAATAATTTTATGATTTACAAATCTAGATAAGTTAAAATTTTTTAGTTGTAGGTAGACACTCTGATTATAATTTTGAAAACTTGATTTTGATATGATTTCTAGTTTGAATTATAATATATGGACCCCATATTTAATTTGCTATAACTTATAATAATACATTTTACTCCATTATAATTTTATAATCTTCATAACAAATAATGAAAAATGTACAAAATCACAGTGGTATGATATTGACTAATAGGTTTCATATATATTATCATATAAAATTGAAATATATTTCAGAATTATTTAAAAGTCGAACTCAAACCGTGGTATGTAGAAAAATCTCGTTAAAGAGCATTGCTTCTTCAACTATGTTACCGATATTTCCCCACAACGGTACACAAAAAGTATCAATCAATTTTATAATATAAAACAAAAGTGAAATCGTATAAACAAATTGAATTCTAGTCACATGCTATTACAATATTATCAAGCGGGGTAGAGCAAAATAAAACAATATTCCGTCTTGAGCTGGCGTGACGGAATTACGTACACGCATATTAGTCCAGACATTCTTATTGAGAACAATAATATTGTTACTCGATAACGCACGTCATACGATAATTTACATCTTAATGTTAGTTGTTAACGTTCTTCAACGTATATAAGTATATATTTACATTTCAATCGCGAGTTGAAAAGGTCCCGGATGAGAAACATAATATATAATGTATATATACAGTAAACGTGTGCTGCAAACCTGACCTATCACCTATCACGATTATCATTGTATATGCGAAAAATGAAAGTTGTCATCACGGAATATCCAATAGAGTTTATTGGAGTAACGATGACGTATCTATATATCAACCTACACAACAAAATATGTCTGGAGAGTAAAATCGATAAGAAAAAATGAAGATCGATTATTAAAAATTTGGCGTAATAACTAAACAATTTATATTGATAACAATCAAAAACACGTATTGTTTATCGAGCCGACGCATTTTTAGCACAGTAACTTATCTCGTAGGAAATATTCAAATGTTGATAATTTATTTTTTATTTTAACAGCGAAGACTCGAATGCTTAAGGCTAATAGGACATTATTACATTAAATGTATATACCCTATTCTCTAAAATATGTCTCTGTAATAAACACGCGGTATATCACAAACTGTTGAGTATTTTTAAATGTATTTCTTTACGTTGTTTACTTAGATAATTCAAAATTTAGAGTTGAATACAATCCAAGTACAGTTTTTTATTTTAAAATAAAACAAAAATTATAATTACCCGAATATTTTACAAAGTGAAATCGTTTATGATCATCGCAACGCAACCAAACTAAAAATTGCCTGAATTTTTGCCCTAACAAAAATAACGAGTTCCTAAATCCACATCAGAATTGACACACGGCGACATTTATCTCCGAAAAAACGATTTGTTAGGTTTATAAATCAGGATTAACGTTCTAGAGAATTTATGAGAGTGGGTATTTGTTTGTTTCTCTTCTCCTTAGAATCGGTACAGGGTCAGTATATTGAACAGTTATTATTATTTAAATGCCAGTACAAACGGTGACGTAGTATAGACGCATTACGAATCGATATAAATTTTTCGAACAGTAATCCGTTAATAGCTTAAAGCTTAAACTAATGTAAGTAATGGCAATTTAGTAATATAATGTATAATGACCACCGGACACCATCGCCAGCAATTGTGTCTTACAAATAACACAAAGAATAGCCGCCAAGACTTACCATTATTATATACTGTCACCAACGAACTGTACATAAATCTCGTTATTTTCGTATATCCTCCATCGTATATTTTACACCCCAAAAATACCCCGAAACCCCACAGATTTAGTCGTTTAGGGTGTCCCCGACGAGTATAAATATACACTACTTTTGAATGAATGCATTACCAATGTGAACAGCTCTAATGGATGTTACCAAGTAGGTAGTTACCATTATGATAAGTTATGTCCGAAAGCGGTCGTGTCGGCGACAATATTAATTTAACTAAATGGGCACAATATACACATAATATTCACAGTATTCACTGCTGCAGCACATTATATACTATATTATTATGTATAATGTATATTGTAGAGTTATAGGGGTGATCCATTAATATGTCTATTGGCAATACAAAATGCGTTAGAAAAAATCATAATTCATAGTTAGTCTTACTCGTCAATATTTTTTAGAATTAGACCTCTTGGATTCTCACTCTCTAAGCCTACTTTGAAAACATTTTATTATTGCATGAATAAATTATGTACAATAAATACAATTTAATTCTTTTATAATTTTGAATGTTGATCAATATTAATAACAAAACGCTGTTAGTAAAAATGTTTAAGAATATAACAATATAAATTATGAGAGTGTGTAAGCAATAAGACTGTTTTAAAAGTCGAAGTTGTCTTTAAATTTTTTAATACTTATTGATGACCGTCAAACGACTTAATACAAGTTATATAAAATAGTTTTCACAAGATAGCAATTATCGAATTACTTCAATATGAACGAGATAATATAATATATAGGTACTATGTAATATTTTACATTTTAATTAATATACAATTTTAAACAATAAATATTATACTTGTACTTTTTTATTATATTTCACCTATACCTTACCCATAAACAATTTCATAACCACATTAATATATGATCATTATGTGTTATATAAAAATAAGCAGCATAATAATATTAAAATGAAAGAATACGAAAAGTATAACCCAATACCCATACCTATTTAATACCGGCATATTGCTGCTACTTGACTGAAAATCGTTATTTTATTCATGACGCCTGAGGGTTACACGGCTTCTGCTGTTCGCGGGTTCAATTAACCCGAATATAATGATATCACATAATATGCGTATATCTGACATATATGAAGATCGTCGAAATATCGAGAGATTGCACACTGGCACAACGCACACGTTAGCATCAAGCGCTGCGGGCTAGTTTTTTTTTTCGCTAACGAACCTGGCCGGGATGATGAAAAACCTACATGAATCGACACGTTATTCACGCACACTTACACGCATGCACGCATATATATAGCGTCTACCATACGGGTAATTATGTAGATGGATGAAAAGAAATCTTTTTAATAAATTATATTAAGCTGTATATATTTATAAAATATAATGTATACATATATATTTATTACACCTGATGGAATTCCGAATTTTCTGATCAATGGTAACCGACAGGTGAATCGGTTTATACCACACAGAAAAAAAATTATTTTTTTAGGCACGACTATAAGTCGTATAGTATAATACATGCACGGCCAAGTTTGATCACATAGTAGAGGAACGGCGATTTTATCGTTTTAAAGATTGGATGCATGATTATACGAGTCGCGTTTAAATATTTTATGAACGGACATATTTATTAAAATACTACGTTTGTATTAATTACTCACTATTGGGCTATTATGAATATATCATAATACGTTATGGCATTAGTCTAATTATACTTTGACAATCTGTATTTAAAACGGCTCGACTATTATGGCATTATACATAATATATTAAAATATAATAATATGTGTGTGCTTTTAACATTTATTAAAAACGATTTTGTGACAGCCTAGCTATAGTCGGGCGGCCATGGTAGTTAAAATATAGTTTTTTATTATAGCCACGTGGCGTACAATATAAAATATATACATGAAAAATGTACGTATACAAGCACCGAAAAAGATCACTGGACCGGTTGATTAGGTTCTACGACGGATGTGACTTATTGCTGCCGTCGAGTGGAAGCGGTCAATTGTGTCCAGGGGCATTTGGCAGGACAAATGGTGGGCGAATGGTGTAAATTGTAAATATCGACAGGGCAAACGCGTAAAAAATAAAAATAGAGAGAGAAAACTCGTTTGATTTACCGTACGTGTGGGGAATATAAAAATGTATTCGATCTGTAAGCGTGTTTACGATTCAAGTAGGTACTACCGAAACTATAACAAGTACACGAAATAAAACCTATTATCAATGACGCAGTATAAATTTATAAATCATATCGAATGCCGAGCTACGGGAATTTTAGAATTGTGTATGGTATAATAAGGTATATAACATTCGATGTATAAAGCCATATGCGACCATAGCATGTTATTCGCGTAGGAATACAAACATCGTTCATCTGCATAACATTATAATATTATAATGCCCGACCTCTGTTCGCGGCATTTAAGTCCAAGTAACAGTTGTCAATATACATAAATCGAATTCAGACGAAAGTCGTCACGAAGTTGTACATATTATACAGCATATTATTATACATACAATATTATGCCAAATATTTGAAAATGTTGAATTTATGAAATGTAACAGAGTTGTAACTTAAAACTAAGTTTACACAACGTCACTTATAGAAACGATTTTAAATTTTTTTGAGATAAACAAACAACTGTAATATTCAATTCAATTATTTAAAAATCACACGCGTTAAATAAATATAAAACTATATTAAATTTCACCCAACTATAAATGTGAACCTATACATGTAAATGAAAACCTTTACAATTGTGATTGTATTTTACCACATAATAATTTATCAACAATATTTTCTTATGCACGTAATTAATATGCAAAAATGAAATAATTAATTTTGAATTAACATTATTCTAAAATGGAAAATATTAAAATATATATAAATAAACATGTGAGTTATGAAACAATTTAATAAAAGATTTATACGTAAAACCAATAATATAGTTATTTATTAAATTAATTTAGATTCAGACCATTGTTGTATAATATTTTATACACTAACAATTCTGCAACATATAATATTTAAATATAGTTTGTTAGATCGAGTGGTTTAATATTTCAAAAGCGCGTGAATATAATATATAATCAAATTTTAATCTTACAATAATAAAACTTCTTGATAAAACTGCGTACTTTTTTTCCCCAAAAAATGTACAGAAATAATTGGGTTTTAATAGAATTCAATCCACGTTACCCTCCCATGATATATACTTTCTGATTAAATATATTATATAAAAATATTTTTTTTTTAAATACGTTTTGTCCATGGCAATTCTGTACAAAAAGATCCGGCTTTGATGGATTACGAACCCCCGTGAACGTCGCTACAAACAAAAACGAACGGAATATTTTGTAAAATTCAATTGAGGAAAGGGGGGATTTAAATTATATTTTCTCTCTCTCACCTCCTTTTACTAACACTCTTTCGCCCCCTCTCCCTTTATCATTCTCCTTTAATGCAAACAGACCCTAGGTAAAGGATTATGTGTCGGGCAAAGAGGATTTAGAGCTGTGAGTGCGTTGAAAACAATAGCGGTTTTCTTTTTTTCGATGTCGTGTCAGTCTTTCTCTTATAATTTGTGGGTTGGGGTGTAATATAATAGCATGCGGCCGAACATGCATTTAGTGCGATTTGTCATAATACAGAATGGTCAATATGAAAGAGTATGATTAAATTTATTATAAACAACACTAATTAAAAAATATATATAATTTGATAATAATATTTTTACAAAAAAAAAAGTAAGTTTTTAATTTCATTAATTAATATAAATAAACAAATAATTAAATTATTTACAAGTTATTACAATTAATATGTATCATGTTTTATTTTATATATGTATTTTTATAAATTACCACTAATCATAATAAATGTATCTACCAATACCTACATAATATAATATATGTTATTATATTATGTGAAGATAATAGCTTTTCAACGATGGAACATTGACAACAATATATAGGCATGCTGTGTTAAAATTGTGAATTTATTAATGAAATTAAGTATAAAAAATATCTTTAGAAATATTTTTATCCTTCTCGTATAATATGATCAAAGGACAGAGACTAAAGAGCTAGGGGTTGATACTTAAAACCTCGAGTGTTAGTGACCTTTTATTAGAACAAAGTGTATTGAAATCCTTTAGTATAATTAATTAAGCTCTTTGGATTAATATAAATTATAGTACATATTACCCAACTTTAATTAGCTTCAAAAAGTGTTAAAGTTTATAAAATTATCGAATTTCATTTAATAATAAAAGTCACGTGACTTTACTCAATTTTGTCTATACATTAAATATAAAATGATTTAAGCAGTTAAACTTTTAAGTTTAAAAATTAATCAACTAATGTATTACAAATCAATTTTTTTATTTTTTTGTAGGACTTATTTATTAAATTTAAGTATCTTAATTTGTCATAAAATTGAACAAATACCTACCATTATTAAATTTTAATTAATTATGTTATAATTTTGTTTAAATATTTATTTTCGATCAAAAGTTTTAGCTACAGGATGAAATTAGTCACTTCGATAAATTATGCATTTTAAAAGTACAACAGTAATACGTAAGTAAATCACTAATCACTATTAACTATTATATTATTTTTATTAACTTATTGTTTAACAATTATTTTCTTATTTAAGTTAGTATGGAAGGCCTAAGCCATTATATTTATTATAATATATAAAACAACTATATGAGTACATCATAGTGCATATTTATATTGTGTTTTAAGAATATTAATATAATGCTCTGTTTTGTTAGAAATAACAACCTCGGCGTATAAGCGAGTTATTGATAAACATATTATATTAATTTACGGAAATTTTGTAAAAAATTATTATTTTAAATGACAAATGGTTTGAAACAACACTCCACAACAATAATTTGCTAGCGTGAGAATAGCTCCTCTGGGGGGGTATAGAAGGTCTGTGTATATAGGGGAGGAAGTCAGGGGAAATTCTGACACATTTCCCTGCCTGAGAGTTCATTAATCACCGAGAAGCCCGCTGTCGGTTTGTCCTGGAAACGACACCCAGTAGGTTTTGGTTTAGGCTGATTAACGACACTGTTTTGTATTAGCTTTCTTCCGTATTTTTGGTGAGGAGTTAAAAAAAAAAACAAGCATACCACATTTTAGACGAATCATTTGGCTAATTCTTTTTACTCTCAGCTCCTCAGCTATAGAAGTTTTGGCTAACTTCCCGAATGGAAATCCGGCATTGCTGTCACGCGTCAGACATTTGGAAACAGCTGCATTCCAATGAATGCGAGAAAGGGAAAAAATAATTCTCAAAAGAAGTTTTTGGTCAAAGTTCGGAGACCAGTTAGTTGAACTAGCTATGATGGAAATCCGGGAATCGAGTTTTTGTTGAGCCAGTGAAATCCGTATACCCGGCTTATTCTTAAAAGAATAATATTATTATGAAATATCTTTTGCTTATATATATATTAGGAAATCGAGTGACTGAATATATGTTGTATATTGTTTCCCTAAGTACAACACAACATACATAATACAGAAAAACTAAAATAATGTGTGCCAAAAAATAAGCATTATCTTTTTTTAGCTTATTGATGTTTTTTAGTTTTAATAAAAAATCTCCATGCCCAGAATACTCCTAAATTATAATATCAATAATTTATGTCTAATACACATTAATAATATCAGTCAACAACCAAATTATACCTACTCAAAAATAATATTTACTTTTCTCATTACACATTAAATAAAAGTGTCATTACAAGCTACACACTTAATTAAATATATTTAGTTTCACAAAACAATAAATTAAGTTAAAAACTAATAAATTTGATGTAGATTTTTCATATATCACAAGTAAGTTAATTATTGAAGGAAATATATAATACATTTTTAAATTAACATATTTATTATTACCACCAATTAAATAACTTATGAAAAAGCGTGATGAAAAATTAATAAGATAGTATATCAACAAAAATTTTTATTGTAAATTGTAATTTCCCAATTATGAATCATTAATATAAAAACCACGAAATATTTTTAAGATGTCGTATTATTTGCAAATAACAAATAATACTGTATGATAATAACCATGAGTCTAATATGCGTATGTTTCTGACAGGTTCAATTCTAAAACTTAGAACCTAAACAATTTTAAACGCGAGCGCTTAAGTATTGTGCGTTAAGTAATGATCATAAAATATAAAATACAAACTTCAAATAATAATTGGTTTTCAACACGTACATTATTTTGATTTGTTTAGATTTAAAATGACTACTCTAACTAAAACATGCCGTCATTAATTTTTAAAGGCCAGACAATACCTATTATTATGTGTACTGTAGTTCGAACTGAACCGGATGACATTCATTAAAAGTTACTCGTGACAACGGACTGGATTTAATTTGAAAATTTTATTTGATATTCACAATAAAATCTTCTTTTTTCACTATATAAAATACATTTAACAAAGACTTTAATGTAAGCTCTTAAATATTTATATACCTAAACGTTTTTATTTTAAGAGCCGGGTTTTCTGTTTTGGAATTTTTTTAATAGATAGCTCAAATGTTATAATGCTAAAAAAACAAATGTCTATGCAAACAATTTATCAAATAAAAATTTCTTAAATTCTTAAAGTATGATAATAGATTTATTAATTTGCATTGATGTTTTAATTATTTTAGTGGTAAAAAATCTACAATAAAACAGAACATTTAAAACAAAATATCATTAACTTAAATCACAGTTATTATATTAAAATATTAAGGTATTAATCAAAATTCTTTAATCTAGAAGTCATATAAATATTGAATTCTTCATATTCACTTTAAGTTATTACACAAATCAAACATAATATTTTAAATAAATATTATTTGGTCAATACAATTTTACTTACACTTTTACAATTTTACCACCACCACATATAGAGTGACCTATTACAATGGATTGAAATTATAAAGAAAATAGTAACTTTTACATAAGACAAAACATATATTTAAATATTATAAATTACTGTTATTATACCATAAAAACTTTAAATTTAATGTATTGTGAAGTAACTTTTTAAATAAATCAACTCGGTGACAGTGTTTTCATTTATAACATTCACCAAGTCGTTTTGATTATTAGCTTTTGTTATTAATATATCACTCTTCTTCACAATTATTATTAATTACATTTTTAAAATAACTTTTTAAACTTCCAAATAATAATTACAATATAAACTATCATACATTTATAATATATTCCTATATTTATATTATTTCAGTACAAAAAAAAAATTTGAAAAAAAATACATAAATTAAATTTATTTTATTTATTTAAAAATATGCATGACAATATTATTTTTGGATTTACATTCCATAAAAGTAAATAATTTTTATTTTGAAATTAATGATTCCGTGTCTCTGTTAACTTGGTTAAGATAAAAGACCACTTAATCTCTATTATATAATGACTGTATATAGTACTATAGTAGTGTGTGTGTGTAAATTATACAGAAGGAACCTTCCATTTGGTTATTTTATGTTGATTATCAGTAGATGCTCATAAGACCACCGTCGCCGATACTATACCGACTTGGGTTGACCGTATGGAACCGACTATTTCGAATAATGTTTGTTCGACGGTCCAAAAACTACTATGACCCCCACTTGAAATGAATAAGTGAAAAAATAAAATAAATAACAAAACCGGTGAATTTGTGACTCTGCGTGGGAGTGAGTCTCACAAACAAGTGCAGTACAAACATAACGACTTCTGAAAAAATGTTTCATATATATTATATAAATACAAAATGTTTTATAAGTATATATACATGACGGGTAAAATAAGAGAAGTAGATGAATTCTATCTACGTATAATATATAATATGGTATATATGTAGTTATATAGCCAGAGTATTTGTGTTTTGTGTGTGCACAACGGTAATTTTGTCTGTCGAATATATGAAATGGACAAAATGGACTTTCTTTTGTTTTGACCATAAGATGAAACCGGAAACGTATTTTTATCTGGCCTATTACACGTCCGGTTCGGAAAGGTACATGAATCCGCATTTTACTCACTACCATTATTTACCCGCCATGGTCGTTTCTATATCTAGTTCAAAGTTCAAATTAGTTAGGTGTACTAAAGAACTCAACCATTTTCGATTATCGTAAAATGCGCAACCATGTTTTTTTATATATAAGTTAGTTCAGATAAATACTAAACAAAAATAAATATCAACACCACACAGTAAGTTATCAAGCCATTTAATATGGTATCTGCACCAATAAATTAAAAATGTAATGAAACAGTAATAATAATACCGATTGAAAGAAAACAAAAAAATCCAATATGACCTTTATAATAATAAAAGCCAATAAGAAATCTTTCGAATAACTTATTTAAGCATTCCAAAATTATTTTAGTATGAATCATAAAAAATTTATATCGTCATAATGACTTAGTATATTATAAGAAACGTATCAATAAATAAATTTTATTTATAAATCAATTGATAGTATAACCTATATGATTATTGTTTATAATATACATATATATATATATTAATTGTACGTGAGCTGTCCCATTATCGTAGAAACCACCACAAATGAGTTTTGAGAAAATTACGTAGTATAAGACATGTTTATGTTTTGAAATTTTATAAGGCAACTTTACGTAATATATCACATACTTGCGTATGCTTGTACAGAACGTGTACTATTTTTACAAATTATATATATATGTGTATTTCTACCTAACGCATCTAATGGAAAAATGTCATGAAAGAAAGGTTTCAGTAACTTATTATGTGAAAAAAAGAGAAAACAATTCATACAGCACGCCTATTATAGGTGTAACACCTACTCGTATTACACACGGTACGGTTAAAAAAAATACTTATCCGCTAAATTAATTGTAATTAAAACTACACGAGAGATAAAACGACTGTGATCGCGTGCGCGTAATACAACTCTCAACAGGAAATATCTACAGTTGCAGAACACTATCACACACATACATAAATATAATACTATAATATGCATATTGTGTGCACAGTTATCAAAGCTGAATGCAGTTGCGGTATCAGATTACACGAGTGGCTTATCGCGGGGGTGTTTTTCAAACGGCGAATAATAATAATTATTTTACGTCAAAATGGGTACAATACACAATGTACCAACACTATATTATATAGGTACACCTAATGATAAATAAAGTTTTTACCGGATTTCGGCATGCACCCGCTCCCTGGATTAATGAATACAGGAAAATTCGTCCTGACGGTCGTTTATCAGATAGGTACTCCATATATATATAATATGTAAAAAGGACAAATGAAATAACTAAAAATGCTGTCAGTGTATTTTATATTTAATACCTACTGAATTAATTTCACTGAAAAATGCAGCGATTAATATTTTTCACTTATATAATGTTTATACTTGTAAAATATATTAATGGACCGTAAAGTATATGCGATCTAAGTATACAAATTGAAGCTAGTAAGTGTTTAAAGATTTCATTAAAAAAAAAAAAAAAACTTAGTGGTTTAAGTAACAACCATTTATAACTTACTAAAGACTTAATTAATTTACAGTAAGATTTACAGTAGATTTAATTAATCATACATAACCACCAAAAGTTATGTGTGAATAAATGTTTTTAGTTTTGATATGAAACATGTAAGATATGTTAATACTTATAACACAGCGAGGGCAATAGAAAGTTCATATTCTACGAATATTCTAACATTGAAGATAATAAGAATTATTTTAATATGTCAAAATATATTGGGAAATATAAGTAATGTAAGTATTTATTATCCATAGAGAGTTTAATAGAAATAATTAACCATAGTTACAACTATTTTGTAACAAATAAATATATTATTTACAGAAGAAATACGTAACCAATGTATTTATAAAAAAAAAATCTAAACCTTAAATGATTAAAAATAATAATAACATAAAAAAAATATCTTTTTTAATAATTACAATAAAATATCAGTAATATAATTTAATTAGTTAATTTTTATTTTTTTTAATAACTTAGAGTTATGACTTTATGAGATATTTGTTATTATAGGTTCTAAAATAATATTATTTCTATATTTTGATTATTTTTTTACATTTAAAATACACTAACACTATATATTATTTAGCTGTAGCACAGAGAAATAATAAAAACAAAATATTTATTATTATATACCATAAATCAACAATACAAAATCGAACCAAGTAAAATTCCATTTAAATAAATAAATCACGCCACGATAATTTTCTTTTTTATACACATTATTATGTATAGTTAGGTTTAGTTGTTCAGGCCCATTACAACCTCCGCACAAAACATGTTAACAAGAAATGTAATGAGACGATAATTTTAGCAAGTTTGTGTTAATTTTTAACTCAATAACCTCCATAGTTGTTGGTTTTTATGATATGTTTTTATTATACGCAACAAAACATACGATAGCTTAAAAATATATTTAAAATAAACGATAAATGAATGTCATTATTTGAAAACTTAACCTAATTGTGTGAACTGGTATAGTATAGCATGACTAGAACAAAGTAATCGAGAAACGAGGGAAATCAAACTGTATTAAACATTCATAGACAACATTATGACGGATATATAAAAAAAAAATAATGGTTCCAATAAAGACATTCAATTTCAATAATCTAATAGATTATATTTTATGTATTATACTATTATATAAATAATTAAAGATAGGTATACAGAAATGAGCAAATAGGATTTCTTTTAAAATATTTACATCATCATACACATTTTATCGGGATCTAAATCAATTACATTGAGAAGGAAAATATATATTTTATTTTAAAGCCAAATAAGTAGTTATAAGTAAGTTGTAAATATGTATGTGATTAATTTATGGCATACGAAATACGAATATAATTATATTTTAAGTAGGTATATGTAGTAGTATACAATGTTATATACTGCAATGCAACAAACTTAATTGATTAAAAACATGCGATTCAAAAGTTTGGTTACGAAACCATAATGAACTATAAAATAATAATATTACATAAACATGTAAAGTCCTGTTGACTGTGACTATAAATGGACCTAATTTTAAAAACTGCGTACATAATAATATTATTACAGTATAATATATGTTGATAACATGGTAGTTGAAACGACCAAATATACCCCTATCGAGATTTACATAACTATTGAGTTTGTATAAACTCGACCGGTTACGGGAATCACCGATATTATATTTCAGTCGTATAATTATTGAATTTACTATTGGCCCATTATAAATAAAGCGGTCTCGACATAATAAGAGAGGGGTAGGAACAAAGCGGCAACATTTAGCACGACACTAAATTGAACCGTGAACATTGGCGTCTATACCGAACTAATAAGTCAAACAACAAGCGTATCAATCTCTACAGAAAACAAGTCCCCACACTATATCAGCAAACACGAGATAACTTTGGGACACGTGACCAATTTAGTTCGGTTGTCAGAGGAGGGCTGCTGTACAATGACCAGTCAATGGTTATCAACATATATAATATAATATCAATTACTACAATTCACGTTTAAAAATAAAAATCTGAGTAGAATATACAAGAAAAAATGAATTGACTGAAAAAAAGAACAGCGGTTATTATAAACAAATTTTAGGTTAAATTCACAAGTACTCATTAAAAGAACATTTAAAATAAAAAAAAATAGAAATAAATAAATAATAATAATAAAATCATTTTCAAGTTATTATATAACCAAGGCATATAAAAAACCCATCCAAAATCCGTTTTCCAAGTCATTAGGCTGGGTTCCGGATTAACAAAATTATCACGATTTCACATTATCTGATAGTAATTTGTATTATGCTCTTTCTTCTTATTATTATTAATTTTTTTTTTTTTTTGGGAACCCCTATTCACGCCACCCCCGTCGGATATTTATAATGAATCATTGTAGGGGCAAATCTATACAACAAAGATGGCAATTAGATCGGTAACCATGTCACCCTAGGGACCGAACAATCGATTGTAATGAACTCAAAATGGTTGTCTAAAAAAAAAACTTAAAAACTTAAATTTTTGTTTTTCTAATTGTATCCATATATTATGTATATTTATTATTTACTTACAAGTAGATAAAAGAGCGGGTTGTCAGAACCGATTAAACATTTGATTTATTCATACATCCTCAATTATAATAAGATATTATATAATATAACTGCGGTTGGAGGACTTGAAACCATCCTTCGTCTTGGTGTCAAAGCTATATAGAAAGAAATAGACGCAATCAGACACGCATTCGAATAGGAACAAAAGTTCGTGGTCAACGGACCGCGCCTCGAGTCTATACAACACATAAATGTCACCGTCAAGGACCAACCCGAATTTCGTTTATCAGCCCCGAAAAGCCTGGCACAGATTAAATTTGTTACCCTCTCGTTCATGGTCCGTTTAGCAGAAATACGATCTAATTTCTCGTCAAAGACTTTTTTTTTCAATTTCGGCTGTACTATCGGATTAACACAATGTGTTTTGGCGTGGAAGAGTCGTCGCTGATGATAATATTCCCCGCTGTTATACTTGCTATTATAGAGAACACACGCGATAGCGATGACAACGAGAGATCAATTTTTTTCGGCGCAGTGAATCATTTGAATCGAATATAATATGTCGTTATTCGAAACGAAGAGTGCAGCTGTCGCTACGAACCAGCTGATTCCTAATGCCGAATATACACGAAAAGAAAATATAACCTACAGCAGATGTCACACGACCGACGACGTCACTACTATAATATATCAATATATATATATAGGTAGGTATTACACGATTTAAATACAATGAAAACTATATTCGAAAAAAAAAAACAATTTTAGAAGTCAACACAAATCGGAATTTGTCACAAGCACGTGTTATATATTTCTAAACTAGCTGCATAGTTTTCCGATACATACGAGAAGGCGTAAGGAACAGGCTTTGTCGCCGCAGAGACTTTTAGGGCACATATTATTATTTTATATCGCCCACGCTGGACATACAAATATATAATATAAAGATGAGACACACCTTTTCACACATATATACAAACACCACGTGTTGCTTACTGCGGCTATCTATATGTTAAGTACACTCGGAATGCCAGCGGTACAGTATTTGAATTATTGCTGGTCTAATGAATCAGACACATGATTTATCGGTACAAGCCGATAATAATTGAACGCCGGCGTAAAAACGCAATTACTCAAAATAAGTAGCCACCTCAGTGCCCCATCCCACGCTCCCCCGTGGCATGGGGTCCACCTCGAGATGGTTTACGTATACGTTTATATATATATATAGCGATGTGAAACAATAATAATCGCTCTGTAAATCAATATATAATAATAATGCTATATATAAATGTTTAGATACGCTCAAACAACGAGAAGGATACTAATAATAATATAATACCCGTACTTCAACTTTATAATAATGGTACAAGTCCAACGAGTTTAACAATATTGAAAAACAATTTTTTTAATCTGACCTTTGAGTCCTTTAAAAACATTCGATGTTAAACAGATAACCGAGTGCATGGTAAACCTGCACGTTCACTACACGATGAAGGAACCAAACATTTGTCAGTGTTCGATATTTTAATAACCGAGCGTAGGTAACTATTACAAGATCACATCATTATGCGCATATTTCAAGTGCTAACTAGGTAGGTGGTGTCGGCTGTAATCACTTCTATTTATTGTTGAAATATATCCAAACTTTCTTAGGTCTATGCATAATTTATTTATTATAGTATTGTGTTTGTCTATTTCGACACAACAAATACCCATTAGTTCATAAAATAACGATAAAAACTACAATAATCGAAAACACTAACTTAATTTTTTCATAATTTAAAATACGCAATGATTAAAGAAATATTATAAATTTTAGAAAACCTATATAATAAAAATTTTGTGGATTTGTTTTATTTTAAATTACAAAAAAACCAATTTATTAATATTAATAAATAGTAAAAATAACCAAAAGCATTAAATTACTTAATATTTATAATAATTATAATACAAGCAAGCAGCTATTTTAATAATAATGATAGGTACTATAATATTGATAATAGTAGGTAGTTAATATTTAAAAACTTTTTTAATTACAGTATATTTTTTCAAAAACAAACCAATAAGTATGATTTACTGATTTTGGATTTAAATTATATCAAAGCAATGATATTTATTTTACAATAAAATATGAAAACAATGACTTTTATAAACGTTTCTATAGACAGAACAAAAGGTTTTTTTGTTGTTTTATTTATAGCTATCATCAAAAACCGTTTGGCGTGAAAACATCAACTCACAAAGATTGTGTATGCGAGGTTCAAGTTCAATTAATGCACAAGGTAGCAAAGGCTACGAAGCTATATATATGCTGTAACAAAAAGAGGGAGCCAGTTGCCCGGGCAACCGGAAAACTTCCCCCACAAAGCTTTCCGCGGCAGGTACCCAGCAACATCCCCATAGCTAGAGCGCTCACTCTCATTCTCTCTCTCTTTCTCTTTCCCTCGCAGATTTTGCCGTCAAAAGTGGTGATACCCACTTCACTGCACGTGTATGCACACACGATATACACCATCCATTACTCCGTTTCTCTTTTAATATAATAATACAGACGTACGTATGCCACAAACAGCAGGGAAGGACCGATGAATATTTCTTAATGGAATAGTATGCATACCAGTCATACCAAACGAGTTATGTTACTACAAAGAAACGTCAATTGTTTAAATAAAAATAAAAATAAGTATTTATATTTTCTTAATCTATATATGTTCGAGTGTATATAGTGACTAGAAATACATATTTGTCAGCATTGTAAATAGGTATATAACGAATCTGCGATTGAATATCTCATAATATGACTAACATTGAAACTAATATAACTATAATATACTAGCTGTTATTTACATTTTTATCGAAACATATTAAAATCAACAATAATATTATATTAAATGCCATTTTTTTGTAAATAAAAAAATATAAATACAATAACTACAAGTACACAACTGAAAATTAAACGAATTAAATTATTTTTGTTTCCAGGTTGATAGCTTTAATGAAGATGGCAGTACTTCAATTGACCTGTCGGTCAGACAGGTATATTATGTCCGTATATATATGCTTGAATCGTTCTCATTTTCCCCTTTTTGTTTTCCGGAAGGGCGATCATATCATACTCTGAAACGGATCCCCTCCTTATATATACGTACATAACTGTTGTAATTATTCAGGGCATCAAAAACTAACAAGAAACAAACTCTAAGAGATAAATTTATTTTGCATTACTAACATTCCCCCGTCGTATTTTACGGTATAAAAATAAAATTTAATTATAAATTATTTTACACAATATTTTAGTATTTAATAGAAATTTTTGTATGATATAAACATACTCACGACTCATAATACTTGATAAATGAGATTTAATATCAAGCAAACTACAAGTTTAAAATATAATTAAAATAGTAAAACCTAAAATTTATACTTAATTAAGATTGTCTCATAAAACGCCTTTGAAGGGAAAATAATATTGGATAAATTTCAAAACTAATTAAATATTTATATTGTATAAATGTATAAAATACAAAATTACATCGCAAGTATAAACTGTTTTATTTAATTTTTTTACCTAATATTATGTATTCAAATCTAACTATATAAGTGAATACTTTATTTTAGTTTATTTAAAAATTTAAAGTCATTGAATCATGTATACTTTTTTATTAATACTTATATTAATAATAAAGCATATTTTTTTTGTGAATAGAATTCCAATGCAACTTTAGAAGATTTTATTTATACACGAATGCACTTTAGCTATTTTAATTTAATTAAACATCAAATATTACAAATAAGTTATAAAATGAATTTCTTCATTTTAAAAATGTATATAATAATTTAAAATTAAGAACAAATTATTTTACACAGTTTAACAAAAATTCAAAAATATTTTTTGAATTTATTTATTTTATTTTACTAAATTAAATTGTATTTATTTTAAAACAATTCTTATAAAATAAGCTTAATATATTATTATTATTTATAGATTATTATTCTTTAACACACTATTCATTTTTATTTAACATGTTTAAGTTTAAAAACTATGAAATCAGAATTGATTAAATTCTTAACGTTATTTTTAGAAAAAATAAATTGAAAAATTGGTTATGACACTTCACAATACCACAAACCATTATAATGTATGTGTATCTCTCATATATCAAACATGTGTCCGAAAAAAATCAATTTCCCGAGAAATTTTCACAGAATTGAGAAAAACGGGGAAAAATCACAAAATAATTGAAACCATCTTTTCTTACTGATACATCATTAATCATCTACTACATGCATTCTCCCTCTCTCTCTTTCTTTCTTTTTTTTCTTTCTCACCTGGCAACGGGGTTAGAGAGATAAGCGTCCTATATTATTTTTTTTTCCACTTTGAACACGATTGAGGAATACACATAGTACCACATAAAGGATAGCATAAACGTGCAACAAAGGGGAAGACTACAGCAGCCTTAATTAGATATTTTCTAGGGAGCTGAGATCATTGGAAAATAAATTAGCTGAACACTGAGGGGGTGAAACGTATTTCGCTATGCGAGCGCGGGAAAAACTTGCAGCTTGAACTCATAGACTAATCGCGAATCGCACAAAGTGACACATGGAAATATATATATATTATAGGTATGTATATTAGGTACTAGTTATGTATGTATAACCCACGAATTAATGTCGTATACGCATAATTGGATTTGATAGATCTGTCTGTCGATCGAATTAACGATGAATTGGTGATTTTAACGTGCACATAGGATAATGGACGTCATGTTCAACCACTGTTCCCTCAACCAACCGCGGGCCCTCCCTTACGAAAGGGACATAGTAACTCGTACTCACGGTGGACATGTCGTGCATGCCAATCAATGAACGATGGGTACAAAGTCAAATACGATTATATGTATAATTATATGTACGCGTATTACGCGAAAACTCTGTTTATTATAGTGCGTGTATATAAGTTTTATCCCCAACGTATTGTTTAAATATCGTTTTATATAGTTCTACTATAAGTGAATATAATACTTTGATGATTCACTTAAACTTTCAACGAATTACCCGTTATTTGAAAACGTAAGACTATGGATCTAACATCTAGAATTATTTTTGTATACCTCCCTCCCCCCGACCATTATTTAAATATAAACGAAAAAAGAAACACATTGAGATTGGTCATTATTGAATTTTAATCTTGCTTATACTATCACGGATATATTGTATTAATTAAACTAATTCAGTATTGTTTAAGTTTCATTATTTTAAAATTATATAGTTCATACAATTATGTAATGACACGTATTAAGTGTTTTTAAATAAATAAATTCTAAAGACAGGATCATTTTAGGCAAGCAGTCATATAAGATACGATCTTTATTCTCAATAATATTGAATACCTAAGGTACAGTTAAGGTACGTGTAGTTGATAAACATAAAAAGTAAAAATTATTTTATTTATTGAAAACAATTTTTATATTTTAATCCGTTAAAATATTTGCAAGTATATAAACAATACATTATGAAATAGCATTTCCCGTTAGCACTTTCTAAAATTAAAAAACAACAAATTCTATTTTTGAAATGACGCACCAAATCATTTTAAAAAGTGATTTCAAAATTATAGTAAAAGTTTTTTTTTTTTAATAACTACTGTTTTTCTAAAAAATATTATTTTCTTTAGACAACAAATATATTATAGTGACATGTTCTCCTTCACATAAAATCTACAAGTCACAAAAAGTTTAGCATTCTGGTATTGGTAGGTTCAACTGAGGTCGCCTTTATGTATGCTACAGGCGGCTGTCTTTTGGACTGTAAAAAGCGAATTTCACTAAGCGAAAGGAAAAGGGGAGCAAAAAGTTTGTGTCGTAAAAAGAGTGGAAAGGAGTTGCGTCCACAAAGGGTGACTCGTTCATAAAAATCCGGGAGCGCGTGTAAATAAAAGACATAAAGTCATAAAAAAGACATATCCAACGAAATTAAGACCAACGTTCGTACAGACTTGCCATATTTATGTTATAAATCTCGTTTAATTTATACACTTCCCACGAAGTATACGATTTACGAAAACAAAACTTAAGTTGTATTTAATTATATGATACTAGATACTTCCGTAATCTATTTTACTATGTTGAAGCAATGATATAACATGAAGTCAAAAATTTTATAATAGCAACTACAATTTTTATTTTATTTTTATAACATAAAAATTGTTTTTTACCTACCAAAAAAAATTCAACAAATTTTAATTTTAGATAAATCAAATTATACTTTCATATATATATATATATATGATTGTGGATGCAACATAATTCATTTTTATCTTTTTTTTTTAACAATAGCTATTATTCCAATTAAAAAAAATGATTTAACGATTTAATAATAATGATTGTAATATCTAACACGTATTAATCAAAATTAAAAATAAATTACCTCATAAATTAAGTATTTATATTACTCAATATATGGGTTATCAAATTCATACTATTCTTTTTTTAAACTTTAAAATTTTATAAAAACCTCATATTTATAATTATTTATAATGAGTAAAAATATATTATAGCAAGAACGAATAAGCCATATGTTCTATGATAATTTATATGGTATGTAATATTATGAACATAATTATATAATGTTTATATGCACGGTATTAGTATCGGGCGTGTTCGCATTTTTAACACCTATTATAACGTGAGTTGCGCCTAAACATAAAATTGTTCGTTAAATTAATTAATATAATATAGTATATTGAGAGTAAACGTTTTTTTCGTCATACACTTTCTCATGGCTTACACTAGCCGTTTTTTTCTATGAAATAAAAATAAATTACATATAAAATTACCTGCTACTTGAAGAGTTGCGTTTCGGCTTACTTCTATACCAGCTACGTTTTTAGCAACACACCAATAAACGCCACTGTCTTGTTCCTTTTTATTGTGCGCCACTCGCAAGAAAAATAAAGAACCGTCTGATAGGATCACTTTCTGCGAAGACCTAGCTCCATTATCACCACCTCCACCAGCCGCCACACCATTTGGTGGGATTTTTAACAATTCGCCGTCTTTATACCATTCGATTGTCGGCTCTGGTCGGCCTTCAGCCTTACACCCCAAAGTGATCGGCTCATTTTTCGGTACAGTTATATCCGTAGGATGCTCGGTGATTCTAGGTTTTCTATATTGTCCTAAAAAAGCAAACAAATCCATATTAAAATTTAACTTATATTATATACATCATATCTTAAACAAATACAATTAAACGGGAATATTAAAAAAATAATGATAAAATTAAGAACGTATGTTAAAGTTATACTAAAACACACTTAAATAAAAATGTAACTGTGCAAGTATTTTTCAAGGTTTAATTTGTGAAATTATTGGAGTTTTTAACTCTAATTTACAATAAATATTTCAATTGATAATAAAATGTATCTATGTATAATGATATTACACTAAATACCATTATTTTTAATACATTGTTTGTCGACTACTAACATTTAAAAAAATTGTTGTTGAAGAATTATCGGTAAATTGAGAAATTACTTAACTCGTGCAAAAAGTTTATAATATTATTTTTGTAAGCAATACTGTGCCATATTGTTCTTTCAGCTAATTTTAGATTTAATCCATCTTGTTGCCAAGTAAACTATAGGTTTATAAGTATACAGTTTGGCCGGTTTGGGTATTTAATTAATTAATTCCAATAGCGATAAAAGTATAATATCTGCAACAAAGCCACTCGAGAACATCTAGCGATGAGCAATAATACGATATACGAGCCGTTAAGATATAATGCCCTGGTAACTCGAGAGGAATATTATACTGTAATTAATAGGAACTATTAAAAACCACAGCGAGCACATACATAGGTTGTAAATTTCGCAATAGGCCTTCATCCGATACCATCATACTCGGCACATTATAACATACGTTTATTGTTTAATATATTCCTAGATAGTTAGAAAATTAAATTCTGTTTTTTTCCATGAAAAAAATAATGTTAATAAAATAAAAGTCTCTTAGTAAATATAAGGGCCTATAATATATTAGTGATTAATAAACACAGTAAGTATGATTTTATATAGAATATTTTTATAATCACATATTTAAATTTTAGATATCGAAATATTTGAATATATTGACTGAATATAATATTTATTTTATTTTCGTTATTATGCTGAAAATGTAAATAAAAAATACATTTAGATAGGTAAACCTATAATAAAATCAATAATCGGTTAACTAAAATCGAATTCTGAACATTATATTATAACAAACACATCTGAAGAGGAAAACGACTAAAGAAGCCGCAGGCATATATTATATAGAGATATACTCAACCGCTTAGTAATCGGCTAGGCTAATCATGTGCACGAATCATCAGAAATCTATAGTATAACATATATTACATATTTGCAGTCACATTAAATACACTTTGATATTGCAAACCGCATATTTACCACTCGAGAAAACATCGTTGCGAATATTGCCGGTCGCTGTAGACTCACTGGTGTACTTATTCAGATATACCTACATTATATTATATTCGAAAGTTCAAAACGTTTGATATATCCAGCCTGTAGTAAAGTTCAGAACGGCGGTAACAGCTGCTACTGTAACGAATTTATTCCCTCGAAAAATAAAAACCGATCGTAACTTAAATATTGAATATTAAAATATAATGTTGACGTCACTTATTAGAACCAGATTCGTTTAGTTTCAACTGGTTATGAACATAGCTATTTTTATATTGAATAGTTGTGAAAGGTATGGTTATGATAATTTGCAATGTATACAGTTGCACAAATACGTTTTTGATCTCTGAAAATGTATTATTAAAAACGAGCATGCTATATAGTAAACAGGCATAAATTAAGTAATAAACTATAATAATATATTATTTAATATTCTATATAAATAAATTAAATTAACTTATACGAGCTTTATAACCAACGTCGCGAATGTATCAATCGGATTTGATAAGCGTAACAAGGTCATCAAAAGCAGAGATGTAATTTTCAAAAGTAATTCTGAAGGAACACTATAAACACTCGATTTCTAGACACAATTCATAATCCTCTCAAATCGTTATAAAGACGTCACTGCAGTGTGTATCATCGTTAGACCGTTTACGAGTCTCATCAAACATTAAACAAAACCGTATAAAATCTAATTTCCGTTGAAGATTATATTTTATAGTCATGAGATACTTATCCGATGAAAAATTATAATGTCAACAAACATTTTTGTTAAAACTTTATCTAATCCAAACTAAATATGTCAAATTATATAGTGTTAAAATTAACAAAAACAATATCATAACAAAACATGCGATTAGTTAATAATTTAAGATAGCTGGTTTTATTCAGTAAATTACGTAAAGTTAATTATATTTAAATAAACATATTAAAATAGATAATAGATATAATTAAAAAAGAATAATTATTATTATTAAATAAGTTTATTATAAAACATCATGATTGTGATAATATTCATCTACATCAATACAATTAACTATAGCTAATTATGTCACAAGAAAAAAAAAACACTAATCCGTTATTACACATGACAGCCATAACAATTGTACTTTAAACGTTTAAAAACCTTTCAAAACTGCCTTATATTATTGATGTGTGCATATCAATTGTTCGCGATATACTTATTAGTTATTAGTTATTATCTATATATATATATATATATAAGTAAGAAATTATTTTACTCTCGAAAATCTCAATCTTGACATTTAATACTGGGCATATAATGAGTATAATTCATGCTTTATTGTACTGTGAGATGAATTATAAGTCTCAAAAGCATATTATACATATATAATAGAAAAATACGAAACTACATGGCAGACGGACAACTAAGTTTACGCGATCATAATCTAGCAACGCATTTCGAAAATGATAAAATATTTATACAACTTTTCAATTTCCCGCAACTACACTTAGTATACCACGCGCGTTTTCGGTCGACAACAATATTTTAGCGATTTCAACGCCGCCGCCGTAGTGCACATTAATTTTTATCGCCGCGAATAACTTTAATCTTTACTCCCGACCTACGTCTCTTCTCCGAAGATCAACCGTATTTTCGGAAGTGCACTGTATATAGTTATATAGCCGTGATCATATATATAAATATATATAACCGACGGAGTGAAATTTACGACTGTTAACTCTATGCGAGTGTATTCATTTTATTTATTTTTCTCCTCCGAGAGCACTCGGCATTAAGTTCACGGTCTGTTTGAAGCGATTTGACACCACACTATAAAATAATCAGCCACGTTTATCTCATGTTAAATTATGAATCCGTCTTCCAAGCTCGAAATTTTAATGCCGTCGAGCAACACCAGCAGATATTTAATATTTAAGGTCAACCGTCACAAAATAATAATATGACGGTATACTCATACGAGTATATACTCTGATTTCATCAAACTATAGGTCTTTCAAATTTAAATAATTGCTGGAGTTCAATAATGTGTACATATAAAATAAATCTCAATAGTTTATAGGTCTGGTGACAATTGTTACTATTTCATTTGTATAATTTAATGAATGCAGAATAACCGGCACGACTGCTCTTCATCGTGTCGTCCTCTTCGTGATTTAATTACTCTAATGAAACAACGATTTATGCCGCCAAAATCACTAACGCACACACGTCACGATTTAATTATCGATTTTCATCTTTGCCGTTACAAAGCGAACGACTTCGATTTATTGTTAAGTATGTCTATACCATACCCTGTACAGTATAAATTATACATAATACTATTATTTAATTACCACTGATTCGAAGCGGTCTATGCAATAAATCATATTATAGTCAATTCTGTATTAATGTATTTTTATATAATATGTAGAATACTATAATGATTCAAATTAAATTATATCGCTATTGAACTTCGTACATTGTATATAATATATACAGTATAAATATATATATTGTCTTATTTCCGTCTTTGCCATCGGCGCGTGTACGTCTATTAACTATAATAACAAATATATAGTATTATAGTCGCTACCTTGCAAAAAGTACCTTTTTGAATATCCAGTGGGAATTAGCAATTATTAAACTCTTAAAATATTAAGATAAATAAATCAATTTTAAAAATCCATTAATTAGTCAAATTTAATATTATTTCATTTTTAAGGACTACGAACATGACAAAATATCCTGTCGATTTAAGTCTTATTCGAGGTAACGTAAAGTAAGTATATATACAGAAAATGATAAATTTATTTGAAACGCCCATTCGTTTTAAATATTTTGTTTCGAGAGCTAGATTTTGGCTGTCTGTAAAATACCGTCATTCTCACACGTGGGCTACATACGTCAAGTTTATATTATAAAATTTCGACGTAAGCGTTTTTCGTCGTACCTCTAAATACACACAGTAATATATACCTACATAATATTTTATAGTTGTATGTCACATCCATTCGTCCAAAAACTACCGGTCAATTTGTTCCCGATCGTATTTCGCGTATATTTGTCGACAAACGCCCTTATTTTCATTCTACCAGATGCAGTGTTTAATGTCATTTCGGATAAACAGCCAGCAGGGGGTCGCTCGCTGTTCGCACCACCCCTCGTATTATTGCAATGCATATACCTTGTAACCGGATGCGTCTCGCACACGCAAAAGATTTAAAACCCTACACTATAATAATGTATAAGCTACATGATTAAAATACGAAACAAAGACTTAATGTAATAGTGATAATAATAATAATAACAACAGTATATTATTCAGAAAGTTAGAATTTCTACACCGATAATTATCACGTTGCTTTTAATCATTAATTATACAACCGATGTCACACTCGATTATAGTATAATATTTTATGAACATAAAATTATCCCGCACGATCGAGCGAAAGTGTAATTTCGAAGGAAACGTAATTACTAATATATACATATATACTGTATATAACATATATAGGCAATTTGTAAACGACATTTTACGATTTAATAGCATTTATACATTTAAAAGCTATATTTAATATTATAGTGACTTATGAACGAATTGCTTTTAATTCGTATCAACAATTGTTTACGTAATACGTACTACTTGGATATTAGAAAAACCGTTTAGTAAAAACTATAGAACTTTCCAGAATGTAAGTTGTTCAATATTTGACACATATCGTGCCAGATATTAGATAAAATATTTGAAAGTTCTGATTAAATATTTTACAATAACGAAAGAAGAATAAACATTATTATTGTTACCAAAGTATCTAATATTAATAACATAAACTTTATTGCTACAACATAATCGTTTTAAAATATAGTGCTATTAACGTTTTTTTTTTTTTTTACTTTATACAACCGGCTTAAAAGAGTGTTGAAATAAACTAGTATTTTGACGGTTTTGATTATGTATTGTTTTATTTTTTAAGTATTAACAAATTATAACCAATGAATGTGTACAAAACTATATTAAGGTAATTTATACAATGCTAAGATGTTTAAATGATTAAATGTTAACTTGTTAAACTGTGGTAATATTAATATTAATAAAAATGCTGATTAACTAATTTTGTAATAAAATCAAAACGGTTGTAACCAAATTCATATGACTACTAAAATTATTTTGTTGGATCTAACGTTTAAATAGAACATTCTTATAAACATACATTATTTTACGAATCATGTCAAGTATAAAAATAAGATATATTTAATAAAATTAGTTTTATAGAAAATGTTCTCAACTATAGTTACCAAATAGTTTGTACATATAACTATTATTTTCATAAAATATTTAAGCCTTTTTTTTTTTTGTCTTAACAATAATTCATTAATTTATGAACAATGTTTTTCATTGCAATAATGTACTGTCGCATCAATAATTATAATGTTATGAACATTTCTGGAAGCGAATGCAATTATATATAAGTATATACTCTATATATATATAGAATATATTTTTTTTAATTACCATGAAATTTTATTATAAAATTCTAATTTAATTACTTTCTAAGCAAAATATTATTATACACATATAATGTATATATATATATATATATATATATGCATAACATAATATGTTGTACAGTACTATATAAAATTCGCTTAAAACGTGTAATGATTGACTATGACAAAAACAGTATAGGTAATTATTCTATAGTGATAATAAAATAATAATATGGTTTTATATACATAATACATAATATTTTAGTATATGGAGGTCTGCATAATTTTATTTCGTAAGATATTTAATGAATTATACACATTCATATTATGTAAATGAGAAAAAACTCCTCGATTGAAATATGATAAAAAAAAATATATAAATATAATCAGATAAATGTCTATTTTTCTTTTATTTTACATATCATATTTTTATTCAACATAAACTAAACGTAAATTTTAGTGGCAGCATTTTAAAAATGATTAGTAAGTATAGATTACATAGTATTTTATAAGTATAAGAAGGCTCACTAAATGACTAAACATTAGTTAAACGAATTACATACACGATTTTTTTTTCTTAGTAATGGTGTCTGGGATCCGGATTAACGGAGTACATACGTAGTTTACCAATGTAAAAACAAAAATAACAAGTAGAATAACAGGTTTTACATATCAATTACACTCAAACTTGCTATTGAATAGTATACCTAAATTAAATTTATTTAAATGTATTATACGTAATAGATACAATAGAGCTTAGGGTAGTTTTAAAATAAATTAACTTTTATTAAATATCAAACAAACACTACTATAATAATTATATTATCTTTAAATGAGAAATATTATTATACAATAAATATCATTATAAAGTATGCAACACATACAAAAAGTAAATGTAAAAAATAATAATAAATAAATGTCTTGTTATATTATTTCATTTTTGGAGATATTTTACTAATACAAATAAAGGTAAGTACAAAATTAATAGTTTAAAAGTTAAACTTTTAAAAAGAAGACTTGATTAAAAAAAATCCATTTAGTTTTTAAACTTTTATAAATAGAAAAATGTTTAAAGTAATATCAAAGTTTCAAGAGGTTGGAAAACGGACAAAGAACATTAAAAAAATTCAATTTTTACACAAGATTTGTTTTGAATACAACGACGAATGAACAATGGAAAGAAAAAACTATTTTTACCTTTTTTTTTTGTCGAAAGAATGTTGTTAACAATTACATTTTAACGGACACGAGTAAACTTGTCTTTATTTTTCAAATACATACTATCAACAATCAATGATTATAAATAAAATTATATTAGATATATATATAATATATATAATATTCAAATTATGCAGGTAAATATGAATTAAAATATAGATACTTGATATACACATTCAAAATGTGATAGTGGTTTGATCCAAACCAAATACCGAGTCCTACGTATTTAATGACTTAATATTTAAAAATTAATTTTATTAAATCTGAAATTAAAACCGCAATATTTATAACAGAAAAAGAGAGAGGATATTTACGTTTTTTACTATCATATAGGAAAATTTAATTGATATCTGTTTACGAAAATAAAATCCGTTAAAATTTTAAGAGCTCCTCCATTCATGGTAATACTTTTAAAATCCCAAGACTCATTACTATGCAATATATTTACAGGATGTGACAAGACTAATTATTATGATATAGATTTACGTTATAGTTATTTTCTTTGTATTCTATATATTATGTACATACAGCCACACACAACTGAGTATTTGTTTCGTAAATTTCTGATAAAATTGAAAAAACCTTAAAACATATAATATATCAATAGGTATATTTTTGTCGGTTCCAATCGTAATCACTGTTGATCGTTTATGATATTCTATACCGAAAACGCTCAATACGCCAAATGTTAATAAGACAATAACCATTCATTAGAATGATGGTCATTAGTATAACAGAAATGTTATATATTTGCCCCATAGTTATGTTTCTGCGTGTGTTAAGCACTACGGCAGTTGTAATAAAATAAAACGCTACAATGCACACGCGTCCTGCCGTGTAAATAAATACATATACATCCCCATACGGTCGTTTTTGCAAACGACGTGGAATTTAAAAGAGTGCATAATATGAAAAAAAAAAATGTGTTGGAAACCATGTTTATCGATAATTTATTCGAAAAAAAGAATAAAAAACCCAAACTTTATACAATATACTACACATATTATTATAACATAGTATACATAGGTAAGAGGAATTCAGCAGTATGACGATAAAATAAATCAACAATATTTCAATGGGTTTATGAAAATTATATGAATATGTTGTTCTTTGTTGAAATTCCAAAATAATACAAGCATTAGGTACATTGATTTCGACAGCATCGATGCTGCATGTTTAAAATCGAATATTTTAGTTTGAGGCCGTTAAATTAATAACACTTAAAACGCCTTAAACTACGATATTTTGTATACAAAATTAAATGCATACATTTCTATAATAATGATTGAGTTAATATAAGAGTAACAAAAATATTATTAAAAAAAAAAAATCGAATAATATCCGTGGAATTTTAATTTAATTTAATAGTTTAATATGCTAAAAAATTTATTTTTTATAATTCAGGAATGATTTAACGTTGTAAGTGCGTACTAAATAAAATAATGAAGCAATCAAAATATTTTTAGAAAAAAGTGCAATATTAATGAAACCATTTTACACATTAATCATTATACATGTATTTTGTTAAACTGCTGAACATAATAAATAATAAGTAATAACCATTATACAATAATTGTTATTATAACTTACAGTAATTATAAATAAATATTAACTTATTGGCTGTATACATAATAATTTAATAAGCCTCCTGAAAAGTTAATTGGTGTTCGACGATTGGCTATACGTTTTGTATAAGTGATCAAAACAAAAGTTTAATTAAAAGTACTTATTACATTTACTTTATATCGTGATCGTGAACAATAATCATTTATATAATTTAGTTGTAAATGTTATTAACGAGACACACACAGCCATTGGTAAATTATATTTTTAAGGTTTTATAAAAGCAAATCGTATCGATTCGTAATACTCGGTGTATTCGCAATAAACAAATACTTTTCTCTGGGCGCGTTATTCAACCTTTTAAACAAATATGCAATTTACCCGTTGTTAAAATTAAATCATTAATTTAAATTAGTTTATATTTTATGAATTTATTGTGAACAAGATACCCAGTCGATCGCTTTACATACATACGAATTACGCATACTGTAATATTACCATAAGTCCGTCCACAACAAATATTTACAAAGGTGCATATGCATTGTGATCAAATAAATGCACCATATAGTATAGCCTATAGTATCGTATTATTACGCAATCGTATTTAAAAACCAACTCCTACACCAATATTTATGAAATATAAAACTCGTACCATCAGGTTTATCTATATTATTGTGAATAACCAATAATAATATGATAACAATCTTCGGTAGGTATATTATTATTATATTAATCGTCGTTGCGACGTTAAACAGTATTTGTATGAAAACGTAACCAACTCCATGTATTCGTATATATAGATTATAGTTACTATAATAATATACACTGCAGTTTAGTCCGCCGCCACGTGGTGGAGTCATCGTTTCGAGAACGGTAGTTTAGATGGCCTTGGGCGGGTATAATATACATATATATATAACACCGTCGGACAAAAGCTGCAAATCTCGATGGTGGGCCGGTGCGGGAGGGTTTTTATACGTAAAGCCTTTCGCAAATCCACCGGCAATTAATAAACACGCCACGACTGGATAAACAGCTCAGGACTGCTGCCGCAGTGGCTGCGGCGACCCTGCCGCAGTAGGTTACCGGTAGCGGGAGAGGAAAAGGACCTTTGTAAAGCCTTTATTATTTCCTCCGATCTAATAATATATTATAACAGGAGAGCGGTCGGCGGGTATTTAAGCGCAGCGAATTAATGCGCCGCGACACGAGTTGGGAAACTCGATTTGTCAGGCAATAATATGCTATCGCGCGTCGATTTGTCAACAAAATTACTTACGTAGACGCGAAAACTCCACGCCGCCCTATCGTATAAAATATTATCCGATAGCGACATCAACAGATAACGTCTGTTTCGAACTTAAGACATTCCAATTCGCGGAAAAGAAGATAATAAAATCGATATACAAGCTGGGAAAAACTATCGTTTTACGCGGTTAATTTTTAATCAACAGTAATTTCTATGCACATTATAGGAATTCGATTTTGGTATTTGTATACACTTATAAAACCTCGGCACGATACACATCTATGATAATATTTTAATAACACATAATTTACCAGACGAACTTTTTCTCGTTCACCTCTTGCGTTGATTCATAATGTTTTCACGCTCTTCACGATAAAGCTTTCAAGCGTGTAGCACCGGCTCATTTCGTTTCGCGTTCGCTTTGAATCACGTACATAAACCCTTTTGTACACTGCAGTTTTACCGGATGAAAGTCTTATCCGTTTTAAAAAGAAGGGAAACACGAATTCACAGAATGTTTAAAAAAAATGGAATTTTTGAAGGGGAAGCGCAAATGGCAATCCATCAATGTCGCCCTGCTGTAGCACACGACAATCGTTGTACTGCACGGTAGGCACGTTTTTTTTTTTTTTTTAGCATCTTTAGGAGCTATTTCACGCTTTGCATGTACCAGACCACCCTGAAATATATACCAAGAGAGAGAGAGAGAGAGAAAGAGTGAAATGATAGAAAAATACATAATATCAGTCATGAAACGTGTGCAGTTTAATAATAATCCGTTTTTGAGTAACCCTCATGGTGACCTATTCTTAAAAAAAATATTTCACGTAGTTCGGAGGATTTTCGGATGAAAAAAAAAATGATATTATGACAATTGATTGTAATAGAATATCATGTTTTTATATTTTTACACGCATAATTATAAAATTTGAAATTAAAATTATTAGTTTTTAATTTTATGAAAGAAATAAATTACAACCTTGTACAATGGTTATAATAATATTTCAAGTACATAACAAACATTTTGATTAAAATGTGATTAATTTTACTTACATCAACTTATTATTCCGTTCAAAAAAAGAATTTAAAACATTATTATTATAATTTATATGCTCGCATACAGTTAAGGAATCATTTATATTAATTAATAACGTATTTTGTTTTCTTTTAATTAAAATATCGAAACTGATCAAAACACTTAAATCGTAAAATGTAATATTGAAATGAAATCTTTATTTATACGATGATTTAAGATTTTATTGGATGATGCAAATAAAGTGTAAATAATATGAACATATTATTAATTATACCTATCATAATACATTAAATTTTTAAAACAACTAAAAAAAATGTCTTTCCACACATGACGTAGGTATTTGTTAAAATCTAAATAACTTTTTACACATGAGAAATAATTAATTTCATTTTACATTTGACATGATTGAATATTAATGTATTTATAATAATAACTTACCTAATTACAGTATTTAAGTACATAACATTATAAACGCGTATATATATTACAACGATGTTCGATTAACCATCAATTTAAATGCTTAAGGTTCAACAACCACATAGGAAAAAATGTCATGTTTTTTTTTATCAAACCATACGTAATACCACTATAACATATCATAGTACCTACGTATATGCACGTATTAGTTTTGTCATAAAGGTTATACGGCAATCGCCATAGGTTAAGTAAAATATTCATGGATAGTTATCTATTATATATATATATCGGTTTTTGGCATTTAAAAGGAAAAAAACCTTTGAATTGCTGTTAACTTGTTTCGATATCGATGGTGTGCACGACACTGCCGTGACTTGAATAGTAATGTAGGATACCGGAGCCCATCGATTATTACAAAAAGCGTTTGTTGTTGGTCGAGCAGCCTCCGCTACTGTGTTTATAAAGTGGATATTGCAACGTGCAGTGGGCGAGCGTAAAAAAATTATTGATCTCAGACGATGATAATAATATATGTTATAATATGTTAAGGAATAAAAACGGCTTTATCCGTAAAAAAATTTCAAAAAATTAATATAATGATGTGCCAACACACGTGCGACAATGGCAAAGGAGATGCACTCATTCATATCGAGTAGGTGTCGATCGTATTTGCATATAGAACAGATGAAAACCGACATATGTACCATCCATTTTTCATATCGGTACATAATATAGCGGGAGTTGATACAACGTCGATGTCTGATAATATATAATACCGTCGCGCTGTACTACAATATTATTATTACAATATCATAAAATACGACAAGACGTATTTGTCAACTCGTAAATAATAATCTTTGTGTTAGTATATCATAGAAATTACAAGACAAAACTCTTATATTATTTAAAATATATTGAAGTGTACACATTATTATGTTTATAGATTGATACTTAAGGTAATACAATTTTTAAGTCAAATATAAATTACGTGGAACTTTTTTTTAAATTAACAATCACTGATTAGAGATATACAACTCGTGTGTTGCTACACCAATCTTTATCGAAAATGCTTATCCGCGAAATTAATATACAATTTATCAAGATTATAATATTTGTAGAAACAATATAAAAATATAAATGTTGATTTTTCTAATACTCTTGTCAAGGCATACACAATAATAAAAACGATAATAAGTAAAATAGTTATAAAGGTAATTTTTTAAACGTCATTGTGTTTCACATTAAAATCGAACACTGACAACCGAGTCGACAGGTGCCGTAAACCCAAATAATAAATGACTACGCAGAGTATAGCCGTATCGGAATTAAGCAATCGGAGTTTTATTTTTTACGACTCATCTCGAGCGTGGGTTCCATGTTATGGATTGTATGCAAAAATTATTCCAGCAACCAGTTCAACAGTGTAAGATTTTCATCTAAAAATAAATTCCTCTTTATAATATACATGACCTTCTACATTTCACACTGTCAATAAAGTAAAATTTGTGAATTATTTACAATTATTAAAGCAATATGATACATAGAACGACAGTCTAATTAGATATCTAAAAATTAACAGCTGAAGCGGATGGTTAGAAACTGTAATGAATTATAATTTATAATTTATAATAATGTTAATATTTTTGTAAAATTTCCTATCGCTCTTTATAAGAAAAATAACACAAGAATAATTTATTAAAGTTATGACTCATCAGAAAGCTGTTAAAGCCTAACACTAAGGCTATTTGTGTGCGATGTAATTTTCTTCAACGTCGCCATAAAAACGAGAAAAAAAATGTCTAACACCAAAAAAAAATACTTATTCAATGATTGGATTTAACGCGGAGCCTTTTTCAAATCCCAGCATTTCGACGCTGGTTTGGCCTTGATTAGTGAGATAATTCCGCAAATATATATTTTCTGGTATCGCTACAACAAAGGTTAACCACCAAAATAAAAAAATGAAACACGTCATATTTCGCCCACCACAATTATTAGAAAACGTGCAGTAGGCGTAGGCCGGTAATACTAATAATATTTATTATTGTTATTCGATGCGTTTCATTTGCATGAACAAATCTAGTTATAATAGGTCACTTATAATTCCACTACAGTGTGTACAGTTTGTTTTAGTTATTATTCTAATTCCGTTTTATAATATTATGATATATGTATATATAATATATACGTATTATGTTTACGGTGAATGCACACCGGTACCGAGTACCGGTAAATCTATGGTATTAGCCTGTAGAGAATTTGTTGAAGCGTAAAGATACATCGGGGTATGAGAAAATATTCAAGATATTTCAGACTCGACCAAAGTCGAAACTTTTGAAAAATAATAGTTTTTTCCCCCATGAGATGTATTTCCGTGGTTCATATAAATAAAATTTTAAAAAATATACTGCAGGTAGCATAGGTACCAATGTAATTTTTAAATTTATGATAAAATATAGAAAATACCTAAAATATAATTTGTTTTTAGCTAAATCAAATTTTTTAAAACACACGAATAATCTTTAAATAATTCACAAGTAGTTTTGGGATCTGAAACTTGAAAACAACCATCATATTTATCGGTGCATATACGAAATAAATATTGTTTTCCGTTATTTATTGATAGTTATTTTTTTTTTTTTTTGTTAGAATAATTTAATAACACACGTTATTATGCATAATATTAGCACATATTGCTCTTACCTAAAGTCTTCAAGTAATAATATCTATGTAAGTAAAACAATGCACTAATTTGTAATGAATTTAATACACAGATGTCACGCGTCCTAGAAATAGTGCGTCGACAGTGTCATTGTATAACTGTTGTATACGGACGTGGTTCTAACCAGGTGGTAGCAATAATAATAAGACATACCGCGAAAGTCTTTGTACTATATATAAACGTTAAAAGCCGCGTGTCTAGCACTCAATTGTACCACACTCTAACCCTGCAGTACATAGGGCTAAACCACTTATGAGGATGTAAAAATTACGTATATTATAAAACGATAAGTAGGTATACGAACACGAAAGCTTTCACAACACAACACTATTATAATGCACACATTGAAATGGGGACTTAATACTTATACCAAATAAAAAATCGTTTTTAGAATCATGTTTATAGTTTTGTACCTATAAACAACATGCAATTTCTTTTAGCCTCGATCACATAAAAACAATAATAACAATAATTTCTTGTAAATAAACTGCATTATCAAAAACATTAAGTATTAATAAACCATCAAAGTAATATATAATAAGGATGAATCATCATGCTCGTGCTCATTAGTAAAAACGCGTTAGTCTCGGAGTATTCGGAATGTTTAAAATGTGATTTATACATAAAAAGTAATGGAATAGTGTGTATACAACAACGATTTATAAAGCGATAGTCCACAAAATTAATTTGTAATTAATTTACCAAAATTTAATATATATAAATAAATTATACAGTCAAAAAAAGAATAAACATAGAATTATATTGGGACAATAGGAATAGCTGCGGTTAGCTGTGGCACACGTAGGAAGTGAAGAATTAGCTTTTTAGCCCGTATTTTCCCCTCTCACGTTTTATTACATTACGAACAGACTGGGCGGCAAACACAGCTGAGATGATGGATCTAAAACATATTAAGATTTCCGGTCAATGCTGAATCCCTTTTTTCATATTGTTTTAGTGGGTCGACAACTATATTCTCGTTAATTGATTTATCGTGTTTGTTCGTTGATAGATAGCACATAGGCGTATGTCTGTACAAGATAAGTATAATTTCCGTTCACCAAAGAATGGCCTTTATATAGTATTTTTTATTATTTTTTTTTAGCCCCACTTTGATCATCGCAAACGTGTCTTCAATTCGAATGCAGACAACTCAATATAATAAATATATATTATTATGTTCATGTCATCCGAACGGACCAGGTTAAAGTGATATTATCGCACACGTCGTCGTTTCGATCGATCAACTTGACGTGTCGTCGTACACGATTGTAGGTATAATTGTATACGATACCTTTAGTTATATATTCGACCACGTTATCTACGGAGGTGGCTAATGAATGTAAGCGCGCATCCGGAGGTCCGTCACAATGCCCAATAAACAATAAATAGAACAATTTTCGGGTTCCCCTCGAGTATAAATTATAACTGTTATACAATGGAAACGTAAATTTCCCAGTCCCGCGGATTTGACAACTGGTACTTCTCGACACAGCGGGGGTAGGTGTCTATCTGTACTGCATCGACTCTCGGCGTCCAAGAATCACATATTGAATAATTCATCAGGAACTCATAACACTATAACGTGGACTTTCCATTATCATTTCGTGTATATAATATATACATTATATACACATTCATATTATATACAAATAGGTACATAGTTCGATACTAATTGAAATTTTTTTCCATCAACTATTTTTTTTTCTTTTTTTTTTAGGCGTAGGTATTTATCTACCTATATAACTACTTTCAGTAGAAGAAAATAACGATTACAATAACAAATAATATATAAAATACTCAATTCGTTTATAATTTATAAATGTATAATACTGCATGCTGTATGCGTGTTTATAATATTATACATATTATATAGTTTTTATTTTATAGACAGTAAGTTATTTCTAGGTTTGGTGTCGTTGCATCTATTATGAGAAACGTGCGTAATACATAAATATCGTGTACGACGTATGTGATATATATATATTATCTACATGTACATATTTTCGGTAGCCAAAGAGACGTTATAAATTAGCAGAATGTATAGAACCGCATGTGTGTGATGAGTAACATGTGCGTAAAGACGTTTTATTATATAATATTTTGTTTTGCTCTCCACCGGGGGCATCTGTTTCATACGTTCAAAGACCACGACGCTACTGCGTAAGTTCGGATTATTGAGGCTTTAACTGATTGTACGTGTTGGTGCTCATTAAATGGCTGAATATTTTGTATCAAAGTCGGAAGACTCGTTTAGGAGATTCCCGATTTTTATCGTCTCGACAACGATAAAACATTATATTACGTGTATTAGGTTTTAGTTTACGCATTCTATAATATATATATTATAGCCTGGCTACTATGATATTTACAGACATAAGCCATGTACAGATGGTAGACAAATTCAAGCTTTTGGATCAGCTATAATAAATGGTTATATTTTTTCCACGAGTAAATACTGCTTAACTAATGATTCATTATATTATTATAATATCAAGCCAATTAAAAAGTTACTGAAATAAAGTAACTACAGTATCTGTTTTAATCATGGAGTCTTGTAATCCAGATAAAAAAAAAAGTATTTGGAGATAGGCAATTAATTTAGAATCAAACTTCAATAATTTATGTTAACATTTAGTCTTCTACTAAACATTTCAAAGTTCTATAAATGATAAAATATTTAAATTGATCACTTAATTAAATAAAGAAATTTATTTAAGATTATTTTTTCGGCTCGGAGACAACAATATTATTGACGAATATATATATATATTATGCATTGTTTTTCCATCCCCAAACTAAATTTTTGTAATTACTTATTAATTAATCATGTTGTTGGTTACTCATTCCGATTTGTAACACCAAGTTAGTTTTTACGTTTCAAACATATTCTGCAAAGTGTTAGTCATTATATTTGAGTGTAATATTCCAGTAACGAAAAATAGGTTGTTACAACTTACGATTGACTGCGGAGGAGTAATACGATGTCTTCCATGAAAATTATTTACAAACATTTTTGTCCCAATTTCAGAAAAATATAATATGACAATCCTATACTTTTACATATTTAAATTATAGATGGCTAAAATTGATGCTTAGAGTAACGATCACTAATCACGGACAGCGTGATTCCGGGACTAATCAATCAATGCCACAATAATATAACCTACAACATCCTAATTATACGCATATCATACTCTGTGACTACTGGCATTGAATAATGAAATAAATGTAATATCGTAAAGAAATATATCGACGAAAATATTATATAAAACATTTTAATAGAACACAATTACTTACAAAATTAATTTAACTTTAATTTCAAAATTAAATATTTTAATTATTGGATTAGGATAGGTACACGTTTGTGCGTATACTATATACGTATACATACGTATACATAACTATATGGCCATGATTTATATATTCCATAACAATTTGTTTACGTTTACAAGGCCAACATTTTGTATAATAACTTGCCTATGTTAATTTTTTCTAAATTGTTTATTTAATCCAACAACAAATAAGTAACCAATAATCACATCACTCGCACTTTAATTTATTTTTCTAGCCAACATTAGTTACGGCCATAAACAATTACTCGTGATATTATACATAAAATGTATACCTACATATATAACACTTCAGCACAGAATATGTACCAGTATGCTAATTAAAGTTTTAAAGTTTTAAGTCGTTTTTATTGTCGAAAGACCATTAACAGGCCATATCGTCATGCAAGTGCAAAAATAATATTGTGCGGGTCCACAGTCGTTGTGTGCCGGTTAATAGGTCTCAGAAGATAATCGCTGTTAAGTTCCGCCTGTAGGAGGTCTCGTCTTCCTGACGCAAAATTTACAGGGATCGTAATAATAATAACGATTTTAATGGGTCTGAAGCCCCCAGAGTCTATGTAGTGCAATATCTGCCGACACCTGACTTTACGACCGTCCGACCACATTTCAAATAATATATTAACAAGGATAAAAATAATTAAAAGCAAATATAAAGAAACGTTTATAACATCAAAACAAAAATACTGACTAAAATACAATTTTACAAACATATCCTACCTGTAATTAAATGATTATATTTTTTTATATTATAGCTACCTCTATATATAGAAAAAATAACACCCTAATGGTTAACAGAACCTTTTAACTATATATTTAAGTCCTAATAATCAAATGATAAATAAAATAATCGTGTTACTTAAGCTTAATTTAAGTTCAATTATTTTGCATGTTTTATTTAAATTAAAAAATATAATTATTTTACTGTACGTTTTATTACTATTTTTTTTTTATAATACCAAATCTATGAAAATTGATACATTTAAAGACAGTCTCAAAAACTAAACACGTTTAGTACCATTTAGAGACATAAACTATACGAACGATATCCTTCTCAAATTTCAAAACACGGCTGTGCATATCAATAAATCTTTCAAACATAATATCCGTATCGAGGAACCGAGTAATTTATACAGTAGTCATCCGCCCAGATGTATTCTTAATGGTCAATTGCGACGCATACCTTTCAATATTTCCAAAAAAACATTGAAAATACCAAGATGAGGACTCTCGTTATGTTTTATGATTCAATACAATGTACACTATTCTTAGCAATAAAAATAAATCTCAGCCTCCTCGTGTACATTTATACGCGTATAAAAGTATACATTTTATAAATATATGTAATATATTGAAGCAGAAATATTTGTGGAGGTGTATCGAAATTCGCGTCATCTGGGAGGGGTTGGGATTTTATTGAGAACCCGAATTTATTGGTCGCCTATTCTACTGTTTTATGAATATGATCATCATATAAATTTATATCAATATACGACGAGTATGTACAGTAAGTTTGAAAACAGAACTCATAAAAATATATTCAGTTTGCCTCAGTTTTCTTTAAAATATATAACTGATTTAATCAGATACCAGTGCTTCAGAAAAATAAAACTATTTTAAAAAGAGAAACAAAACTATTGTAACATATAGCATATAGGTAGCCAATAGGTAAGTAATAAGTATACTGGATAGTATTATTGGTCTCACCGCCAGCAGACATTTAGACTAATATTACATGAAATTGCGGTTATAATCATTTAAATTAATAACACATTTTTGATTTTACGAAAATAACTAATAAATTATTATTCCAAATTACAAAAAAAATATTTTTAAAAACAAAAATTGAATAATAATGATTAAAATAAAAAACTTTTATTATAAAGTAATATGTGTTTAGTTATATAATTTTTATATCATATTATGCATTTAATAATTATATTATATTAATATACTAAATTAGTGATAATCTACTGATTTTTGTTTATCCATACAAATTTAAAAGAGGCTGTTTGATTAATAGTTGCAAGTAATCATATTATACAAAAAATATTGATGAAAGTCGTCATAGGTACATTTTTAACAATAAAAATAAAAATAAATTATACATTAAAACGACGTATTATATCCTAAGATAAGTTATTCACTGTCACAAAAATAACCATAATCACATTTATTATTTTTTTTTTTTTAATATTAATTTTGGTTCTCTATATAATGTGGAAAAATTTAAAGTTAACTTCACTAATAATCATTAGATAGGAGGTATTTAAAATTTAAAAACAAAAACAAAATTTCAATAAAAAAAATTAAGATTATAAATAAAATAATTTATTGAATAAAAATTGATATTTATATACACAATAAAAATGCCATGTACTTGTAAATGGGAATAATACACACAATAATATCGATGTTATATTATTAGAATAAAATAGCCTTTTAGATACATTTTTTACCGGTATTTGGATTTAAAAATTGTATTTACCACACGTACATGTCACGCATTATCACTGTTCTATATATGTCAGTCGTCATCCATTTTCAGGAATATTGACATGTGTGGAGTATTTGTGTTACTAATCAGGCGTATCCGTTAAAAAAAATAATAAATAATAATTCAACGCCAGGCTGAAGACGCGACTATGCACCGCAGCAGGTCAGTCGACCGTGACCGGCTCGGTTTTCTGTCAACATATTATACACACACGCGTGTAAATAAGGAGAAGGTGCCCTATTTTGGAATTCTTTCATTTCTTTTCTGCAGCTGTCATCTTAGCGTATTATAGTCGGCAAATCCCTATCATACAAACAGTCTTCCCCAACAGTTTCCTCTGACGACTACGATCTATGCTACACGAGGGCTTTATATGGTGTTCGGGTATTACATTATAATATTACCTTCAAATAAAAGTAAACTTATGTGGTTTTAAACAGCCTCAACTTTCAGGTAATTTCAGGTAGAGTATAAATACCTAGTCGTGTATAAAACACTAGTTATGTTTAATTGTTAATCAATTTAATCAAACGATATTAAAATAACTACTTGACGTAATCTATCATTATAAATACAGTGGTTTTAAATCTAAATCAAGTACCTATATGTAATTATACCACAATGTTTATTTTATTCACAATTATTGCTAACAACAATTGTGATGATTTATACACGTTATCAAGTGTTAACGGAAATGGAAAATTATTCCTATACGCCGACAAGACTCGTTTTTCACACAACATTTAATAGTAATGCTGATTTCCCAGCGAATAATACTGAACGGAGGACCATTATAATAATACCAGAATGTGCTGCGAGCAAAGTGGTTGGAATTGAATGACATCAATCATCAGCAGACGGACGTTTTACGTACCGCGTGCTAATGACGTTTCCCTCTTACAACTCTAGGCAACCATATCACAAAATAATAGAAAAACCGACCATTGTAGCCAAAAGACAAATCGTTCAAATCCATTGAAGTCTAAGCCGTTTAAGCTTTTTACTAACAGTGCGTTGACATTTCAAGATCCATTGTACCACGTAAATCTACCGTTTATGCTTAAGTTTTTGATACACGATAACTCTATCAATATACTTGTATACATTTTTATTAATACTTAAAACTTATTAAATGATACACACAATCTACACAAATTAATGACATAATACAAAAAACGTATAATATACAAAGTATTTAATAACCAAAATTCACAAAAAAAAATTAATTATTTTTATCTATTTGATTTTAAATAAAACAGTTTATTCTTAACTTATAATTATATATATTGTAAGTTTCATTACGACTTTTCACGTCATTATAAAGTTTAACTCTGATGTGGTTTAATAACACGCGTAAAACAATCGAACAAGTCCATCGGAAGGGGTTATATATGCTGCACTGTAATGTTATGTTTTGAACAATAAAACATATTATTACTAACACGAACCACACTATATATAGTATCCAATCATCGTCAAGCATCTAATACTTGATTGTCGAACTCCTTGGTCACGAGCGTCGTTGAGTAATGGCCTTTTCAGACATGCGAGCTTTGGCGTTCACAAGAGCGGTGCTACAGCCGTATACTGTAAAGGTGCACACAGGATGGCAGAAATTTACGCATTCGATTTTCTCTCCCTTCCGGGACAAGACCCTTTATTACAGTTTAAGGAAGCGAACTTCCTCCCGCTCACAACCTCCGCCCAATCCGCCTACCGCGAAAGAAAACCCATTACATAGTATTGGGAAACATTCACGAGAGACACGCTGCACGACCAATTTCCCAAGACGGCAGCGTCTACAACGCGGATCACCTCTTTCCTCTCCTCCCCCTTAAAAACACTACCACCGTAATTTATTTACGCCGACAGTCTCTTTACACTCCCGCACCAAATAATATGCGAGATTATTGAATGCAAACAGACCGTCACTGCAGATATATGCAATCCCGACTCTAGGTGCATAAAAATACGTTAACGATTTATAGTTTCACGTGTGCGATTTTTTTTTCTTATTCTATCAGACTGCATAAATCTTCAGCGAGCTTATCGTGAAAGCGCGACAGTTTATATATATATATCATATATTCGTATATATTATATAAATACGTAATACGTATAGGTGTATATAACGGCGTAAAATCATTACAGATGAGAAAGACTTGCGTGATGCCAATATCGTGGTAAAACAAGGATTGGATAATTAAATAAATATTATTATTAGGTAGTATGTGGCGTGTTAATGTGACAGTAATTTTTCTAAATTATGTACATGTGCCTATAATCGTAAATCTTATATTATTGTTTACCTTTCAATACAATATAAAAATACTTCTGCTTTTATATTGTATTTTATTCTACGGTTTTCTACAATTTTTTTTTTTCAAATAGTAGCAGAACTAGATACTATAGATAAGTTTTAATGAGTAATGATTTAAAACATTTATTTTTTTTCTTTAAGTTTCTGGTTAAAATTTTGTAAGATTTAAAATGTATACAATTCATAATATTTAATAAATTACAAATACGCAAATTATTATACATTAAGTAAATTTCATGATATTTAAATTAATTCGTTTAATTTTAATTAAGTTTATGTATTTTAAAAATATATATATATAACATTAATAAAAATGTATCCGTTTGTTAACAAACAATATTACTAGTATTCATTGAAGTTTTTTATACATCAGTAATACAACATGTTAATAAAATACTAAAAAAATAATTATAATTAATGTTATAAATCGATTCACTCTGAGAAATACTGCTATCATATCTTAAATTGTCACACTTTATATGGATACTAAGTCATGATGATCATGTTTAAGCGCGTTGCCAATAATCGTGACCAGTATATATAACAGATTTTACCGATATTTAATATAATATTTAGATTACTATTAAGAGGAATAGAACAATGGAAATTAGTCACGATTTCGTCAAAAATATAATATAGAACTACTTTTTTCGTAATCAAATAATTAAAGAATGGTTCGAATTGAAATGTAAAATATAAGTTTCAGATAATTGTATAATACTTCAACCACAGCTTTTGACAGTTTTATCGTCACAAACAGAATATTTTCTCGCATCATAATTAGATTGCTTGTGAGGAAGAGTCTTATAAATATATATATATATATATATATATATATACAAGGATGGTGAAGAATTCATTAAAGTATATCACGCCACCCCAGACCAAAACATCATAATTCCGTTTTTCCCTCCACTCCATCAAACACCAACACCAGTAGGCAAGTCTGTCCACAAATTTAATCTCCCGGTTCGGTTTTGCTTGACGAAACTCAAACGAGGGCATATCTTTTGTGTTTAAATTGCCTGGAATTTCAATGCATTTCCCAAACGGAATTTTAGAAGTAAAACACATCAAACGAAAGAAGCGTGCTAATATCGTAAAAATATATACAAACCCCCTAACATATAGTAGTAACTTTTTAAAAAAGTCTGATATTCCCGAGTGAGTGAGTGTGTGTAAAATGATATTATTTCAATACATCCTCTTTAAAATGCTCGGGTATATATAGAAAACTACTGTGTCTACTATAGCTCAATAAGTCAATGTTATAGAACAGTCTATATAACTAATGAAGTAATAACTATACAATTTTGTCGGAATTCAGTACCTATTATAATGGTTATACTCGAAATATAAAAATCGTGATGGATCAAATTCCATAATACAACGTAATACAAGATCGTCAAATTACCAATTTATATTAAATTATTTTTTAAGAAAACTTAGTTATCAAAGGATAACCTTCAGTTTCAACATAAATCATAATTAATATTTTACATCAATAAAACCGACAGGAATTCCGAAACATTAAAACCAACACTAAATATTGTATTATCATCACCATATTATAAATAATATTACTAATTAAAATTATGCTATTTCGCTTTTATTTTATTTTTAAATAAACGAATCAATTTATTTAACTTGTTTTTACCAATTTTATTTCATAAATACGTTATTCTATTAGATCAACCTTTCATTGTGTGTACGTAGTAAGTTAAAGGTATACAAGACAATAACCAGAACAATGTACACAACCATTCTTAATCAAGGCCGTACATCATAATTTATAATCTTACGTAATGTAATCGGCATAGTATTCCAAACATATTTTCTTGGAACAATATGTTTTTAAAAACGAAATGAAGTAGGTATATCAAGTTTCATTTTTCTCACCTGAAATAAACAAAAAAACCATAATTAATTAAAACTATCTATTCGGTATTAAACACAACATATTATATTGAATTATTATGTACATACATTATATTAATAATATGAACACGGTTTAATTTATTCATTTGAATTGATAATTTGCATTCAAATTCATATCGTAACAAGTTTATAGTAACACAAGACTTTTGTAGTTAATATTTATTTAAAATAAAAATAATTTTTTTTCAATAACAATTCTACATTTGATCATATAGCACTAAATTTAGACATAAATATTAATTTTTATAATATATAAAGACATAGGTAACAAAGTAGGCATATCAATAACCAATATCATAATTTTATATTTTTTTTTTTATAAATATAAAACAAAATATAGCTAATATAATTTTAATTCTTATAATTATATCACAATAAATACAATTTGCCTTATTATCAACAGATCAGGTAATGAGATCTTTTTTAAGATTAAGTTTATACAATTTCTTGTTAAAATAAAAAAATACTAACAGAAGATAAGAGTATTTTATTATTTTTGTTTATAAAAAATAATTTTTTATGTTTATAATAAAGTATCATAAAAGATATTATTTATTTGAACGGTATTCTTAATTCTACCATCAAAATATCAAGAACCGGAATTTCCGATAACACTTGATTATTATAATCATCAAGTTTTCAGAGTAATTAGGAAACAGCGAAAACGCCGAAAACTGTTATTAATCACAATGAGAAAATGAAGGATTTTTTTAAATATGCTGTATTTCTAAATTTTAAACTCATAATAATGATAGTTAATTAATTTTTTTAATTTTTTATATTTATTTATAAGCAATGTCATAAAAAATAGGTCTTTTCATATAATATATCTATTCTATTCTATTTATGGATTTATCTATTCGATTTTGAATATTTCTAAAGCATTCCTGAAGCAAAAATATTTACTGTGTAAAATCGAAATTCATACATAGATATAAATAAAAAAAAGTAATCTTGTATTTTTTTTTTTAAGAACATTGGCCCCCCTGGTAACTTCAGCGCTCATTATTATTCGAACGGTATTATCGTTCTCAAGGGTATAATTCAGTTTAGGTTTTTGTACACGTACTTTTTTACGAAAAGAAATAAATAAATTCGTTTGTCGGCGATTCTTTATTGTTACCACTAAGAGTGGTTTTCTATTTCCGTTTAATAAAATCATCAAAATGCATTTTTATCCGGATATCGCATACAAAATGATGCAAAAACCATCATCAACTATTTAAAAATCATATTTTGAGAAGTCCCCGTTTACAATGACAAAAACGATGCAATTTTTTATAATAAAATAAAACAATATCAAACAAAACTTTTTTTACTATAACCGAAAATCAATTCAAAGTTTTATGAGATAGTAAAAGATGTTTGGTTGATAATATTTTTTAAATATACTTTAATAATTTATTTCAATAATAATCTCTAGCTATCAAAAAAACTCAAAGTAGATGAAAGATTTAAATCTATTCTTGTGACGAGTGAATAGTTTTCATGTACGTGAACTAAATACAAACAAAAATGAATATACAAATTAATTTCTATAGCAAATATATTAATTTATGAATAATTTGCATACGAAAATATTGGAAGTTACTGACTAAGAAGAAAGAATTCCAAGCCAAAAAAGTTGGTGAGCACTGTCAGTTGGAGCTAAAATTCTTACTGAATTATCAGAGCATATGATAATGATGATATGATATTTAAAAAAAAAACAACAATTCAACAATTAATAATAACTGTATTATTTTATATTTAAATTTCAATATAATATCACAAGACACAAATAGCGGATATTTATTTTTGGTTATAAAAAACGTAATAAATAAACGTATCCTCCGAACAAATAATAATTGATTAATAAATACATTTTATATCAAATATTACTAAACATATTACGGAAAACTTATTTTTTTTTGACGACTTAACTATTTGTGAATAACAGAGTCATATTTATTATTATTTATAGTATTTATTTGATTTACCTTAATACTCGACGTTATGAAAAAAAAAAAAATTGGGAGATGGCCAAAGTAAAAAACTGAAAAATTGATTTCTATAAATTATTTGAACTTTAAAGTGTATGGTATATAATGTATATACTAGTATATACGTCATACAAAAACAAATATGTCAAGAGTCTATAACCTATGTATATTTTAGAGTCTACAATAATACAATAATGTAGACATGCAATAATCTACATAATATTGTATAAAAGCTATACTTATTTTTAACGAATTAATCAATTAAATTACAATTAGCAAATAGTTTACCCAAAATCCCAGTTAAAAAATAAAATGAAGTGATTATAAAGAAAGAATTCAAAATAATAAAATTGGCCTTGGGGGACAAATTCTTTGTCTACCTTTACGTGTAAACAATACACACGGAATTCGCTGACCAAAAGTGTCCCATAAAAGCTATGCGTTTTCGGACATTGGTTAGGGTGCTAGGCGAATTATCTTGAAGGGTGCATTTGTGGCCCTCATCCTTGGTCGACAAACGAACGTGCTTGGAACTCCGAAGAAGGGATCTAACATCAACCCCAGTTATTACGGCCGAAAGAAAACCATATAGATATGAAAAGAGGGTATAAAGGGATTCACCTCAAGGAAGAACCGAGACGAGAAAATCGATAAGACTTCTATTTCTATACAAACCCCAAACTGCAACGAGTTTTTTCATTGCACGTAATATCTCAAGCGAACATTATTTAATATCTACCACGTATTATACGAGTATATATACATATATTATATTATACCACCAAAGTTAAATACACCACGAAATATTCATAATATTTTTCAACGAAAAGTACGCCACATAGAAAAAATTATTCACTATACCCTTGATCTTTGTATACGATTATTAAATTTATTTGCAGATTTATTTATTTTAAATTGGAATAGACCTACAAATATTGAGGCATTTTAAACTTTCAAACAGTTTTTTACAACAGTAAACATTAACAAACAATAACTATATCGAAATTCAATTATAAGAAAAAGTAAAAGAAAAAAATTACATGGAATTTGCAATAGATTATTTATAACATTAATCTAATGACTATATTTTGTCATTATAATCAGATAAAACTACTAGCTCTAAATAAATTTTAGTATATTTTTCTATATCTCAAATTCAGTACAGCAATATTTTTGTTATGGATTTTCATACACGTGGAATACTTTTGCTTTGTTGTCTACGACAAAGAAAGATAAACACATTTTAAAGAAAATTATACACTTTGATAGAGAGTAACGATGACGGTAGTTGCCTGCGGGAATAGAAAATTACAACCTACAAAAGTTTGGTCAATAAATACTCATGTCGTTTTGACAAATAATACGTCTATCAAACCATTGCTACGCAAGTTTTATTCCAAAATCGTCCAGAGGCAAAAATTAAGAGACTTACATGAAATTTATTTTTAAACAATGAAGTCATTAAAGAACGAGATAAAAATACTAATAATTCTTCTACCTCCTTTATACTTCTAAATTACAGCCACTTAAAATTCGTTTAACAAGTACACATACACATAATTTATAATAATAAGATATGAATTAAAAAACGAGCAGGTACCTAATAAAAAAAAAAATAGTTTCTTTGTATATACAATTATTTTTTAGTCCTAAATCAAAGTCGACTTACATAATATTATATGATGTTTAAAACAAAAATTTAAATGCGTTTAAAAGTAATTTTCATATTAATAATACTACCATTTAAACTATATGTATATATTAAAATATAGCAATTATTTTCATTAGTTTTAAATAAAAATTTTATTAATGCATAAAAGGCATTCCATCTATAAAATATAATTAAGGTAAAAATTATGTTTAATTCTCATTCTATATTAAATTACACAACGTTCACCAATGAGAAACATTACGACTATACCGTAATAAAAAAGACTTGATGCGCATCACAACGTATTAAGCACGGTACTTGAGGTGTTTATAATACATACGTCTTAATAATACGAGCTGTGGATACTAAACATGTCTATAATATAACATAACGTTTATGTATATTATATATGTAAATGTATAAAATATAAAGAAAAAAGAACCAAGACACTATAACTATAACTTAGCAGTAACACAAACGTCAAAGTTACCTATTTCTTTTTATTATTATTTCCTTTAAATACATTCGCTATAATTCATTGAATTTTTATGAAATCGAACACGATAAAAATATTCTTATTACTTATTTATCAAATAATTTTTCACTAATAATTATGTTTCTTTTGTATTATGTTCTTAATATTAATTCTTATTATAAAACAAATTAATACATTAAATATTTTATTACTATTAGAATCCATAAATTTTTTTTATATCGATCTATGACTAACAAATTTATATTATAAAAATGTAACTCAATTTAATTTTTGTTTTGTAAATGCTTATTAAAAATGTATGAACAAATAATTTAATTCATAAGGTCATTAATTAAATAAGCAACTTAATCGACTATAGGTAAGTACCTATACAAATTATCACAAATTAAATTAAACAATAGAAACTCAATATTATAAAATAAAACGACAAACTAAAAAATCATATACTATAAATAAAATATAACCGTAATTGCCTAACTGACTACCGAATTATTCTACGACATAAATTGTATAACAAAATTTACTGACAACTTACATATACATTTAAAAATACGCTTTGTTTTTTTCTTATAGAACAAGCGATTCTTTAATGATATTCGAATATTTTTAATAGACATTTTCTGTCGACATCATTTAAAATTTTGCCTAATAGACCGATAGAAAATGTGTAGTACAAATAAACACTCTTTAACATTGATTAGAAGGAGGACTATAGGCCTAAATTATATTATATATATAATAACATAGATAAATATGTTTACATTATAGTGAATTATAATATAAATACATTTTTTAATTTATTTATTTTTGCCAATAATTTATAAAACATATATGTTGCATATTTTACAAGTATCTACGTGTTTTGGCTACAAGAAAATAAAATATAATAAATAATAATGATTTAAAGTAGGTATTTAAATTATGAAATAATTTATCTCAAGATTGCTTTTGAACACGAATAGCCTAAACATTAATTGGTAGGGGGAAATTGATACATACACATATAATAACTTAGTTCTTAGAGAGAACATCCACCTGGACAATAAGGGTTCAACTTACCACAGAAATGAACTTAGTATAACAGGGTGAATGAGAATTTATGGCTATAAGACCAAGTCTTCTACGAGGGTTGAAAATTCATAAACTAGAAATATACCTGTTTCTGATTATTGCTTAAGAAATGCCATTGTTAAAAACTGCAAACCACGAAATAATATACAAATTCACACATTTATTGTTGGCATCGAAAGTAAAAACTAAGAAATATTTTTAAACGCCGAAATACTATAATTATAGTGTAAAGTAGTAGTAACACTATTTATTTTTTTATTATTGTAGATACAATGAATAAATCAATAGTTCAAATTGTATACTTAAAAATATGAATTGTTTTGATGCAGTGTCTGTTCTTTTTTCTATATTTAATTTTTTTTTATATTAAACTTCTGATCACCTAACTCTAAAAAAAAAAAATACATATGTTTTTTTAGTTTTAGTTATCACGTTTAGGTTAAAATCAAATATTAATTAATAAATTATGAACAATGTACATTAAATAAAGAAATTAGATAAGTAATTATGTATGACTTTCCATGTATAATAAATCAATGATAAATCGATAATTTTCATTATTTTTTTTTCCATAGAAAACATTGATAATATATATATTATATAAATGATTTAAAACATACTATATATTGTCACGAACCATTGAACTTTATATAGAGTCATATGACGAATACCTAACGTAAACAGCCGTACTTTCCCTTTAACTATTCATCCACTCATCATTAATACCTTTTCCGGATGTGTTCGAACAGAGCAACCCTTTCGACCAGGCGCGTGCACATCCATCCGGTGGCGCACGCGATCCAACCAAAACGACAATACAATACAATATACGGGCAAGCCACCCGATTACACGCACTGTCGGTGATAGTTCGATGAATAGTACAGTAATAATATTACACTCGAGTTATTTCACACGCCACTGGCTACTAGTATTGGCGGAAAACCATCGCTGTAAAGTGCATTTGGTAATAATTTTTCTAATTAAAGATATTTTATCAATAGAACAAAAACTAAAATATAGGTAAATCAGAGAAAGTTAAGTTTAAATTCAATATATACGGGATAATAGCAATCAAAAATATATAATATTATGATTCCTTTTTATGTAACTTTGTATAAATAATAAAATGTATACACACTATTGTAAAGTATAAATGTATTATGTTTTATAGGTATATTCAATCTTCAGAAAATCTTCAATATGATTAAATTTTGACCGCTGTACATACAAATAAAGAAAAATTAAAACACAAAAAAAAACAATTAATAAATTGACTTAAAAATAATAGCAAAAAATATTTAATTTAGAGCATGTAAGTACTAACTATAATATAAATAGTTTTGAAAATAATACGAATAAAAAAAATACTAGTATTTTCCATGCTTAAAATTTAAAAATATATCCTTTAACTTCCACAAAGATTAAGTCTTACTGTTAGCAATAATTGATTTTCTTTATCTTAACTTAGTTGAATGCTCGACCTAATTTTATACAACTCGACAATTAGTTTACGTCAAAACGTTCTTTGTCAATCTGTCAGTTGTGTATATACGAGTATATTTTATCTCACTCATAATCCTGAGAGAAATAAATTTAAAATAATTATTAGTTATTTTGTTTGACTGCATCTTAACCATCTGACATTTAGGACGATTTAATAAATTAAAGTCCAATATATATTATAGCATATTTCTCTAGCAGTTATATCTATTTGTATACATTATTTTTAAAATAATATTCTCGATTATGTAACCAACTAATAATTAAGTACATTATGAAGTTGCCACTCATTTTAAAATACATTTGCCTACATTTCTTAAAAATATATATTATGCTCCACGTTAGTAAAACATCAAAAGAGTAGTACAGTTACAAGAATATCTCCATGATAATTTCGGTTGAAAAAAACAAATCCAACAGTAATTTAAATAACACTAAAAATATTTATGTCTCGCTTGACAGTTGAATACGTTACAAATTAATATGCGAATAATTACGTATGTGACTATATGAGAATGTAATATACAGAATTACAAACTTATTTTCTGTGCATAAAAGAAACAACTAGCCATAACGAATCCGTACATGTGTATACAGTATACACTAATACAATGTTAGTAGTGAACTTGATTATATAATTTTATATATTTATATATACAATATATTATAAAATTAAAACAATTTCTTAAAGAACTATGTTAATAAATGATAAGGAACAATTATTACAAATAAAATACAGATAACATCTTAGTGAGAACAAAATAAATATTAATTTAATTTAATATAAACCTAAAAATATTATCAGATTTTAAGCAAAGCATGAATGTATTAGTTTTACAATGATCCAATTATTCATTTTTTTAAGTAATATTTAAGTATCAACACCTATTATGAGGCCTTATTATTTTCAAATTTTTTTAAATCTTGGTTATGACTATCATCATTAACGAATCGTTTTTCTTATCCAATAAATACAAATATTTATGTATAATAACATATTAACAAAACAACAATAAAATGTATCCCACCTACTCTATCCAAACAAAATAAAATATTAATTGTATATATTTTTTTTCGACATTTCAAGTTGATTATTATTCTAGTAAGTACTATATTATGAGGAAAAATAACATGCTTAGTTTTTACATAATCTAATGTTATACGGAGTATTACCAGAGTCTAGGCAAAAAAAAATTTTTTAATACTTACTTCGTTTAAATAACTTTAAGTAATAAATTATAAACATATAAAATCATTAAAAAATATCTATAGGTGTAAACACAAGAATGAACAGTAATTTCTTAAAAATATTTTTAAAAAACTATTACATTAATATCATTTATTTATACAGAAATTGCGTGGAAAAACTAAGAATCATTATTATATGTTATTACGTCGATGTTCTGCAATAAAACCTGAAAAGGGTGAATTCCTGGGGAAACGTTAATAACACCTACGGTATAACTACATCGGCGTCACGTGGCATACATGCAACTCTCCTGTGGATCAATAGACCTGTGCCTATGTAGTATAATATAGTTGGCGTTTATTACTGGGGGAGAAAAGTTAGTTTTTGGCAGTGTGGAGAGGCGGAGGTTGTTGGGCGCATTGTTCTTTATGTGCGTTTGCCTCTGTTACCGTAACTGTAATTGGATTCTACTACGGTACGACCGTGTGATTACGATGTCGAAAACGTCTCTTTTGTAAAACAACTCACAGAGGTAGGCAGTACCCCACAAGCAATGTTTTCATTAAGTTCGGCACCAAACAAAATGAATAACTAATGCGATGACGTTCCTAAAATATATCAATTCACATGTATTATCATGCTTAAGATTATGTCGTATTGCTTTTGTCTATAATAAAATTCAATACCGTACACCGTTAAAGTCCATACTATGAATGACTTATGTACAATATAAACATTATAGGTAAATACATAAAACAAAATACGTATAGGCACAACCAGAGATTCCAAATTGATAAAATGATTTATCAATGAAAATTTAAACAATACATTTTAGAATTAGATACTACATGAAATATAGTATCTCATACACATTTAAAATAAAATTCTACAAAATAAATTAGAAACAAATTTAAGTATAATTATTTATAAACTCAAATTGATAAATGATCATAATATAAAATAAAGCATTAATAAAATAAAAATGTAATTCAGGTACATTACGTCTTTTATATTCACTAAAAAAAAATGAATATATGCCGCTATATTATAATTTTTAATATTCTACTCAAGGATTTGTCAAGTGTAATTTTTAAATGTATTTTTATGAAGTAGATATACATATTACATTTCTATGTTACACAATAAGAACGGTATACCTATAATAACTACATGATATCAATAGTTTATTGTATTGTAGATAGTACACACAGATAAATACACTTTATAAGACATAGAAACATAAAATATATATATATATTTATATATTATATAGATATATAGATATGTTAGTACTTGAAAATCACTTTCCTCGCGAAATGTCATCGGAACTGTATGTAATGACTACCTATTGAATACTTATTACTTTCCTTGTCTACAGGGAAAAATTTGTTCTATCTCTTAAAATAGTTGAACAACATTTTATATTTTTTATTAGCCAATACAAAAATAAAAACAACATTCTTATGAGACATTTAATCCTAAGGGATGTTTGAGAAACCATTTTTTTCAATGTTTCCTAGTAATATATTTCTTCTTGAACAATTTACAAAGCTACCTAGTTTAACAAAATGAAAATCAATATAGAACTTATATTACAGAAAATAAATTATATTCTTTAGACAATTCTGTTTAAAAAAAATTCTTATCTCATTAAAAAATGTGATATTCTAACATAATATACTAATAATGTACTATGTAAAATAAAAAATAAGTACAAAATTATTTTGTTTTATTAATTATTTTTAAAAGGTATAATATCGTTGTAAATATGTACATTATACAATTAATATTACCTATATATAAAAAATTAAATTTACTAAAAAAAAAAACTGTAACCAAGAAGCCAAAATTAATAATAATAACTTTATATATATATATATATAAGTATATAATATAAGTATATTTAAGTTATTGTTCAACATATTTGCAAACATTCTATTTATACCCCAAATATATCTATTATTCGGGTCAGTAAACTTTATCGCCAATTACATAGTATTATATCCTAGCATTTGACAACGCCTGTGAATCAATCACGGAGGTTTGGTCATTGTAATGTTGGTGACGCCCATGAATTGTAGTGCTAGTAAAATATTAAGAATATCCGGAAATACCCAAAAATTACATTTTTGTACGTCATTCATCTGACTATTTTTCTACAACTCCATTATAATATAATATTATATAATATTATATATTATATAACATGTTTTTGGTATAACAAATTGGATAGAAACTTTGAGGAGTCAAAAGCGAAAAACATCCCAATATTTTTTTTCTATCTATATAGTAGCTGTTTATTAAAATCACATTAAGGCCTACGTTTATTAGTTGTTGAAATAATAACTTAAATTCTTACAAATAATTCAATTTTTTACGTTTTTTTGTTTAACATACAAACCATTTTATAATTACTTAAAGTAAGCATGCTTTAGGTTCGTATAATTTGATTTTATATAATACAGGCGAAATTCATATTTCTTTTCAATTTCTAAAATTGTATTAGGTATTTATTATATCATCCCCCCTCCCGATTGATCACCACTGACTGTTAATATAGGTAATACATAGAAATTTATATTTCAAATGTTTAAAACTTATAAAATTATAAAGTAATCATTCAAATATATGAATAAACGAACACATTTATTATAATAATACTAAAAAAAAATATTTTAGTTCTAACTAAACCTAATAACATTCCATTATAAATGATTATGCAATTCATATCTACATAAATATAACAATACACTCACACAAATCTAATGTTATTCGTTTTACCCCAAATGGCAGCTGGTGAATTAAGTAATAATAAGCCACCACTCAATAGTAAATGGTCTAATTTATAACAACAATAATATTTAATCTAATAAATTAAAATAATGTTAAGAATAATAAGAGGAAACGTTATGCAAACTTAGATTGGCAATCAAATCTTTTCCGGTCATTCAAAATATATAAGAACAATATTCAAATTACACACAATTAGTAATAATTCCCCTTTCTATATTATACTAGTAGGTACTAATAATCATAATGGGTTTCGAAATTTTTGTGTTTCATTTTTAGGATACCCTAAAATTTTAAATATTATTATAAATTAATATAAATATTTTCTAAAGTTTTTTGTTACAATAAAATCTATTTCTAACTATTGTATACTATTTAAAAGATAATTTAAACATAAACAATATAATATTAAACATATTAAAATGTATTATCATAAAAGTGAAATAACAAAAATTCAGATTATGATTAAAAAAGGGTTGAAGAATGTGTGAGTCCTTTCTAGACGTCGCGTCAGGTTTCTATTTCAACGTATAATAAAAGGGTCGGAGGACTATGTAGCCAGCAAGAATCCAAAATTAGACAAACGACGACGACGACGACTTGCTGTCATCAAGCGGATTATTAAAAGTCCTAAACAGCAGAAGGGAAACGATTTATCCACACGTGTACCAGTGAACAACTACCGTATAATCGTGAACACGTGATATCGAACGCTTTTAAGGCGTTGTATACAAACTAAGAAAAAAAATCATCATTTTTTTAAAATAATTTTTACCTAATGAAAATACAAAAATATTTTAAGTCATATTATCTATAATCAGAGTTGACGCTGCACCAGTAATTAATTACACCAAGCATAGCAATTTAGGGGCCTGTACGTTTTTAGGAGCTAATGATTATTATTGTCAATTTGTACCAGTTAACTGTACTATAAATAAAAAAATGCCAACTATAGAAGTGATAAGTGACAAAAATTAAATACATTTTCTTACTAGATTATGTTCAAATTATTTTCTTCGTTTACTTATCTGTAATAATTAAATAAATATTTTAAATATTTGATCTAAAAAGATAAATTATATTTTTAATAAATATTTTCTTAAATTTAAGAAGCACCATGTTATTAAATAAGAAATTATAATTTTATTATTAGTAATTAGTAATATTATCAATGTATATAGTATATTTTTAAATATAACTTAAAAGTCAAGTATTATTATTAATCTTGTGAATAGTAATAAATAGTTTACGATTAAAAATAATAATGACGATATAAATAATAATGATGACAAACAAATCCTTCAATGTACCTATTATATAGTACATTAAATTTAGTTATTGCAATTATTTTAATGGAATATAGATCAGACTCTTCATATTTCACTTCGTTGTATTTTAGACTTTAGTATTCTTAAGTGCAAATGTTTGGCGGTAACGGGCAATGATTTTAATTCATTAATACAATACACAAAGTATTAGAATAATAAGTAATAACATTAAGGATACAGCGTAATTTGTAAAGAGATTTATCAGCTCATAGGAATCTGTTGTACGTATCTATATTAAGATTTATAATAATAGCTTAATTGAAAAAATAATCATTCAAACAAAAATATTAGGTACCTATGATTTAAACCTACAATTCAATAATATTATAGTTGTAACTGATAGAAACACATATTAAAGACTATATAATTTTAATTCCGTGATAAAGATAATCTAAAGATTTTTAATTTATGATTCATTAAAAATCAAAAAATTTTCTAAAATCAAGTTCTTAAGAAATAAAAAAAAAATTCAAAAGGATAAAACTTATTAATATCGTCATTCGTGCCCTTTACCATTTATCATCGTCAATGTATATACGTCAACTCCTTTATAAAATGCATCGTTGGAACATGTGTTTTAAAAGGAGAAGTGTCAATTCTGACTTTTCAAAAATATGAGAAAAATAACTAATATAATAAATTGATGAATTTTTCACAAAAAACATAAAAGTTTTGTCACAATTGTAATAGAAATTAAGAATACATAATTATGTATGCGAATACATAGATAGTAAATTTACTTTATACTTAGTTATTTTCATTAATTGTAAACAATTAGTCAATAGCATAATAATAATAAGTAAATTACTTAAACTATTATCGAATATCACATAACTCATTTCATGAAAAATATAAAATATTTTTTACATTGTCTAATTATACGTAAGTCATATACAAATATTCTTTTATGAGTATTACATGAATATGACATATTTGATGTCCTCTTAACAATACAATACTAAACAATTTTTCATAATATTTTTAGTTCCATGAATCTTAATAATATACCTATTAGAAAAACAAATTATAAGATATTATTTAATCTGTTCTGCCCGTTTAACAATTATCTATATATTTATAAATATAAAAATCATAATTAAGTTTTAAAATATAATTCATATACTGTTTGTAACTTTGATAATTTATTAAATATTAATTTAACAACAAACTTCCCTTCTGTTGAATATACATGTATAAAATTAAAACTATGAAATTCGACGGTTAACTTATTATTTTCTTCAATATTACGTATTATTATTATTATTATTATTTCTTTATTTATTAAACTATATAACTAGTAAGTACCTGCAAGTTTACTACATGCAAAGTGTCGTGCTACTCTTATCGCATTTACATAAGTCTTTTGTTCATTAATTGTATAATAATGTATATATATATATATTTATTTATTTATATGTATGTATGTGTGTGTGTGTGTGTGTTTTTTTTGTAATTATTCTCTCTGCCTACACCCTTTTCCATGAATATATACAGTGGCATTTTATTCTAACAACAAATATTTCCCACTACCAACCTTGCAACCCAATAAACTATCAGCTATCTTGAGTTTATATCTTGTTTGAGTTTCAATAATGCACGCAATAATACGCCTTACGAACGAAAAATCTACTAACTTGTACAAAAAAAAAATGTACGGATAAATAAAATAAACATTATTTTATGCCGTGCAAAAAAAAATTTCAATTTTACAAAAATGAAAATCATTCATCTTAGGCATCTAATAAAATAATTAATGTATCTAATAGATAATTGATATATATTTATTTTACTATCGTAGATTTGTTGACGTACCAAATGTGTACATCAAACTATACTATATCTAGTACCTACTTGGATTGCAACTAATATTATCTTATCCAATTATTACTCTTTTAATAATTAATTACGTCTTTAACTATATAACAAACTATCAAAAATAAAAATAATATTTCAAGTAAATATTTACTATAACTTAGTTAGTGTAAATAACTTAATAAAATATATAAATTAGAATAAAAAATAATAACTATGTTTTATGAAAATACTTGTTGATCTAAATAAATTGACTTCAGTATTTTTGTTACAATACCTACTTATCTACATTAACTTATAGAAACTTTAAAGTTAAATTGTATAACTGTATTAGTCTTATTTATAAGTAATATTATTTAGATACTTACAAATATGATACTATAATCTATATAGTTGTTAAGAATACTTCATTGAATGTTTAAAATTTAACAAAACGTCTGTGTTGTAATCTCAATGTAATATAAAAAAAAAATGAGATATTTATTGAAAAATCCATTTACGAGTATTTACCTAAAACAGAAAAAATCATACAATTAAATAAAAGATAAAACTATGACAAATGTCGTATGTATTAATTAAAAAATGAATAGTGTATTCATATATATATATGTGTGTGTGTATATGTGTGTGTGTGTGTTATAAACATTTTATAAGTAGTTGAATAGAATATTAATAAATAATTATTGAAAATAGCAGCATTTTTAATTCATATATTTATATTTGGTAACATTATAATAAACATTTTTTAAACACTTTTAAGTATTTGGCATATTATTAAAAATTATTTTTAAATATTAAAACCTACAACAAATTTTGACAGTATACATCGAGTCGTGGGAACAACTAAAATTTTATTTTGGATTCTCCTTGTAATCTTGAGATTTTTTATGAAAGATTTAAAAAAAAAACAATATTTTTATTTTTGTTTTTATTTTCTCCATTAAATTAAAATTATATAATATATACTCTTTAAACGTCTTTATTTTTATGATATATACTATATGGATTAAAAAAGTAAGTTTTTTTTTTAGTTTTATATAATTCAACAATAATTACAAAGATTATGCGTTTATGAACAACTATGTTCTCTAACAAATTATATCATGTTCAACTTGATAAAAAAAAATAAAAAACAACGCCATGGGAATGAATTCTTAATCGTATACGTTTCTTAAATTATTTTTAATAATTAATAAAATGAGCATCATTGAAGTATTACCCATGGCTAAACTTAATTTTCTATATTCACAATATATTAATTCACACTAGAAATAAAAATAACAATAATAGCCGTGTATATATAATTTTCTATAATACATACTCATGCATACACATTCATACACACACACATTCAACTTAAAAATGCCAGAGAGTAATGTTTAGAATAAACTATGTGCTACGGAAACGGCGGCGTCTTTGTGGGAGACCGGTTTCAAGGTCTTGAAATAACTGGTTCGACAAAACCAACACCCTTTATGCCAGGTGGTTTTAGCGCCGTGTCGAAACGTTGTCGACATTTTGGCACCCTAAAATATCCCTACTTTTAGAAAAAATAAGCCAAACAAAAAACTTGATAATGATTACAAAATGTACAATAATAAATAATATAATTTTCAATATATTTTAATTAAATACCTATTTATTAATAAATATTATTTATTTTTATTATAAAATATAGAAACTACATAAGAAACCATATGGTTAATTTGAATTATAACTGATATTGACGACATCAAACAAACTAATGAATTTAATAATCAACTAGTACTAGAATAAAAGGTTGAAACACTAATGAAACTGTATTTGAAAAACATACACTGTGCCTAATCTACTGTATTCTGATCATTACAATAGAAACGTTTCTTTTTGATTAAATATCTATTAAGAGGACGCTATACCCGCATGTGTTGTCTCTGTCTTATACACGCGTAACATAGTTAAAAACTGTTTTGCGCAGGACAACTTTACTCCCTCGATATTTTAATAAAAACAGCCAAAATTATAAATCCTATTGGGAAGAACTTTACCTGTGACGTAGCGTTTTAATTTTTTTGATAACATGAAAGCAATTAAAGTTATCGGTTTGAGAACTTTAGGTTTTTTCATTTAATTATTAAAAATTATTGGTTACCACTATCAAAAACATTAAAATACTACAACACAGGTAAATTTCTTCTCAATGTCATTTATAATTTTGGCTGTTTTGATTAAAATATTATCGTGGGAGTAAAGTTGTCCCGCGCAAAATAGTTTTTAACTATGTTACGTGTGTATAAGACAGAAACAACACATGCGAGTATAGCGTCCTCTTAAGAACTTCACTTAATACAAATACCGGGTATTGTGGTACTGTGTAAGTGTAGACTCAAGATTATATAGAAAATTAAAAATAAAGCTTTATAGACCCACCATTTTTAACCTTTTTACATCTTAACCAATACTACCTACACATTTTGAAAATTACCATTGTTTTAAAATAAAATAAAATATTTTACTAGTATTGCTTAAATATATTTATATATAACATTGGAAAGATTTATTTATATACTTTTAAATTAATGAAAATATAATATATTTTTATTATATCTCATTATACATATTTTGAAATTAAATACATTAAGTGTTAATTATTATATATTTGTATACTTCTATGTATTTACAAGTTAAACTCAATTTTCGTTACCCAAACTTATAATTACACCTAACCTACATAATTAACTAAATAATTTATATGCACAATATATAACGGAAAATATTCATTAATTTGATTAAAGTAGTTTATTAATTATTTTTAAAGCTAATCGACTTCTTTTGTATTTCTGCAAAGTTACGTCAATGTCATAAGACATTATATTTTTTTTTCAGCACAACACGATATATAGTCCGTGTTTTTTACTAATGTTATCCACCCGACCAAATTAAATATACACTATCGACTAATTGTATCAATTGTTTCCGAAACTTCAAACACAAATTAAAATGCACTTATTGTATGTTATAAAAAAGTAGCTGCACGTATTTGAACAAACTTCATGATCGTGAACTATGGGGTACCCATAGTGAAAAAATTTCTAATATTAACCAGTATGAAAGAACGAAAAGTGAATTCTTTACTGTGATTAAAATACCATAAGAAACATTAAAGTATTCATTAACTCGACAATTAAATCTGGCAAATAAATATTTAACTGGAATGTTTTAAAATTATTTATATAAATATGTACATCATTAAATTGCTATCTTTTTATGATACAGAATTGTAGGTACGTACCTAATATTCAAGGATTATATATTTATTAACTTAAATAAGTATGAAACGAAAATCCAAATAAGGGTAGGTATACATGTTATTGTTTTATATTTATATTCTCACTCAAAACAATAGCTAGTATTAACTTAACTTCCATGGTGAAATAAAAATTTAAAAAAATTAAATTTAAATTAAAAAACCAAACCTAAATGATTTTGAGAATTAATGCATATCATAATTAATTGAATATTCCCAAAAAAAAAATGTGAACAAAATAAAAACTGTAATATTATTGCTATAAAATAAAAGGTATTTACTTTATTTGCTAAAAATTCAGATTTTAAATACTAGGCTAGATACCTACTTAGTAAAATGAACTTAGGTAGGTACTTAAAATTATAATAGGTATACCTAAATATCTCAAGTATAATTTTTAAATAATGTAAAAAAAATTTTATATTCTATGATTGATACAATTATCCAATACTAAGCGGTAACTTGGGTATTAAAACTTTTTACATTTCTTAAAACTATGTAAATGACTATTTTAACAGTTTTTAATTTAAAAATCCAGATGAAAATGTGTTAGCAAAACATTTATTAAAAAAAAATAGAATGCCTGAACTAAAACAATTTTAAATGTTCTACTACAGTGGTTTAAAACTATATACACACTATTAAAAGATTTATAAACAAATTATAATAATAAAAACTACAAGTGCTACAACACAACAGTTCCTTTAATATATTATACAATATATATTAAACAATTAACGTATATTATCACCTCGTGATGTAAATATATAACTTTCCAAAATTAACTAAATTAAAAGATATTTAAACAAAATATATTTTCTGGCAATGAACAAAGTTAGCATAGAACGTACATTATTAAAAGCCTACGGTTAAATATATTTATTACAAACGTATGGTTATATAATAAATATTATAAACGCAATAAAATTACATTAAATAATTAATATAGATACACTCAGTCTTTTTTTGTACGCTATATATATTATGTATTATATATATATAAGCAAACTATGCTAGTGTTAACACATTTAAATCATTACAGTATTTTGTTTTATCTTCTCGATGGATATTTAAAACAGTAAAAAAAGTAAAGCATAAAGAAATAAATACAATTTAGTATTTACAATGCAATTACTTACTCATTAGATAATTTTTTAACTATAGACAAAAAATTATATTTTATAAATTATCCATTCAAATTAAAATAATATAATAATTATATTCAATATTAAATAGAATATAGGTAGTTAAATCAGCATTCGTTTTAGCTATATGATTATAAATTTAATTTAATTCAAAATAATAGTTTTTATAAACACACATAATTTTAAATAAAGTAAAATCGAATTTCTAAAATGTACTTTCTATGAAGTCTACAAGTCTCATATTTATGTAAGTAAATTCGAAAGGTACCGAACCAAAATAATCCAATAAATCAAGACTGGTTGGAGTAAGGGTTCTTTTTTTCATTATTTGATATCTCACCCTCATTTACCACTTTTTTGGTGTGCTCTACGACAACAAAAATGTGTATATATGGTTTCCAATCCGAAACCTAATTCAGTCAAGGAAACTCGACTTTTGGGGACCATAAAAATGAACTACTAGCTGTTTTTCACTAAAAAGAAAGAAGTGTTTCAATAAAAAAAAAGTGCCGTGCTTTGTCAACGTCTTTTAGGTAATACGACTGATAAAAAACTAGTACCTAGACACTTTCAAACCAATGTAAATACTATTTTTTTTTCTTTTCTCACTCACAATAGATTTTGGAGCTATTCATTAATAAAATCGTTGTTCATTAGCACTAAAAGTATCTAATTCTATTTTCTACAATAACTATTTATTTTAATAAACCACGTTTCTAAATTATAAAAATTATTAAAATGTGTTAATACAAACAATGACACTGACACACAATTTATAAAATGTATTATAAAATAAATATGTATTTGTAGAATTAAATATTTCGTTAGTAAATATTAGGTAAATGTTATTAAAAAATCTATTTGGTATGGAAAATCATAATTCTATCAAAAATTGAATAATAATAACAGAAAACATGCAAAACACCTATTAGTATAAGTATAAAATAAAAAAATATTTTTTATAAGTATCAAGTATAGATAAACACTGTAAATTCCTAAATTAAATCAATAGAACTAACTGCTAAAATAAACTAACTGAGTATTATTTTAATGTGACATACCATACTACAAGCAATGTTTAACAGGTAATTGTTTAAAAGTATAAAAAAAACACTAAAGAAGTAGTTTCAATTTAAACACTCAAAGTTAAAATTTATTACTCTCATTAATAATATTTGACAGTAATAAAATAATCATTTATAATTATAGCAAGTATAAACCTTAGTACAATTGAACAAAGAGGCGGATAAAATTAGAATAAAAATATAATTTTACTTAATTTAGTTGCCTAAACTAGTTAATATTTAATGATTGAAGAGTAATAATTATAATTATTTTTTATTTTTTGATTAAAATTAAACATCTGCTTACTATTGCAGTATAATAAATTGGAAACTAAATTTAGTTTGCTGTTGTTTTTTATTAATTGTATGATCAAAGAACTAAAGAATAACTTTATGTTTTGTTTTCATTCTATTAAATTAATATTTACAAATTCTATATTTTATTTAATTAAATATTACATCATAGTCATTCAAATAGTTTGAACCAAAAAAAATCCTAAATATAGACAATAAGTTGTATCCAAATCAAAATAAGTACCTATAGCTCACTAAAAGGATCTTGTGGTAGTTTTATTGGTCTATCACCGTGTCTGATAACTCTTGTCCCATCTACATATTAGTTTAAACCAATGTAAGCTTAATAATGTTTGATAAATTGCAAAAATACAATCATCGGACTTTTATACCTTATCATATTGATCATAGTTATAGGTACTCCATAGACATTTCAGAGATTTTCTTTAAAATGAATTAATGTTTAATTTTAACTTAAGCTTCAACTACAATTATTATTATATTTAGCGGTAAGATTTGAATTAAATCTTAAATAATTTTTTTTTATCACGTATGCAATATATTATTTAAATAGTCTTATAAACTTAAAAAATTAATAACATTGTACAGTGAAACTTCCATATAACAAACTTCCATTTTACGAAAATTTCTGTTTAACGAAATATTTTTAAGAACTATGACTTTCATTGTTAGTGAAAACGTAATTTTATTTAACGAATTCCTCCATATTACAAATTTTTTTTGTTACTTATTCAACTTCGTTATATGGAAGTTTCACTGTATATAAAATTGTGTTTATAAAATAAACGAATAAAACTAAAATAAAACTCTCTGTAAAAAAAAAATAAGTACAACATTATTAGTTAACGATATTAATATAATATAATCAATCCTTTTATTAGGTACGATTAACTTATTCTAAATTAAGTCAACTTTGAGTACTAATCAACTAAATAAAACAATTTATCATGAAAGCAATCAAAAGTATGTTAATCATATACTCGTATTTACATTTTATATGTTTTAATATTTTTTACAATTGTATACAATATTGCTACATACAAAAATATTAAGTAAAATGTGAGTAGCTAAAATATGGATATAGATTCTATGTAATTTATTATTCTTACTATATTAAATAATTTCTGAGAAATTTCTTAATATTGTAAGATAGAATTGACAATATTTAGTAACTAACATCATAACCTTATGAAACTATCCCCTCCTCCCAAGACACAATAAGACATAACCTATCCATAACTGAATGCATCAATTATTTTCTATTGTAATATATGTATTTGCATACATGTGTTACTATGTACATGATGTTTGTACGGCGTCGTAATCCGAAGGCAAGTCCGATGGGAATGCACCTAACCATCGCCATGTTACACAATACACAGTACACAAATACATGAATAGTTTGCACTCGCACACTCATATTATACACTATAGAATACTAATGACGCTTATATTATTATCTATGTACACTTGAATGTTTAAGAGCAGATCTATGAACAGGGTACATTGCACGAATTAACCATGTCGTAATCGTGTAGAGTTGTATGTATTAGCATAAAAATCCAAAGATATCCAACCCAGGTGGTCTTTTATAAGCCTCGTGTTTATATTTTTTATTTCACTTTACTCTGTACGGTTAAAAGTGTGACCGCAATATATTTTGCTTAATATAAAATTCGTCAGGATGCCCTAATAAGGATATGACGTGGGAGCCTCAACGCACTTGCGTGAGGGTGGTACTATCAGCGTTATCAATTAAACATTATTTATGTGTACCTTATAGGTCGTACAAACCATGTTACCGATAACTGAGTGTTAATCATCACAAAGACTATTTAAGTATTATCGAAATTTAATTGATTATTCTTATCAATAATGGATCCTACGTTTAAAATTATAAGATGTTAGCATCGACAAAACTTAATATATCACGAGAGAGAAAGAAACACACACACGATAGTGAGAAGTAGATTTTACTGAACACAATATAATATGGCTATTAATTTATTTGGTCATCCAATACAAATTTTTATATAAAAATAAATAGGTATTTACATTTAAGCAAATATTGACAATACATAATATACAATATAAAACTTACATATAAATACATTTTAAAATAACGAATATTAACCCAAATAACTTTCAATGAATACAATCTGTTTTAATTTCCATACGAATTCCAAACTGCATAATTAATATTAAACAAACTCTATAATTATTATAAAAGCCAAATAATACATTTTGAAATCCCGGTCTACAGTGTCTGTACAATATACATTAGTGCTTAGTTATTTGTATATTTTTAAGTATTTATATTTTTAAACACACGCATGTTTTAACTTTTACGTAAATATTTAATAATGTATATAAATAATTTAAAAACTAATACAATCACAATGTTTATTCTGGTATAATCAAATACTGAGTATACCTTTGTTTTATTACGGTCACCCTCGAGCCTTCGTCATAAATATACACTGAACAGTGTACAGTCATATAATATAATATTACAATCATTTCTGCAAGGGAGATATAATTTCCGTGACCCGTGACAGGCATAAATGCAAAACACGCGGCCAAGAGAAGTTTATCATTTACCTTTCCCGTAGGACCAATGAATAAGAAAAATTGCACTTTTTGATAAAAAAAAAAAATGAAAATGTAAGAATTTATAACCTTTATTTTTATTTATTTTAGTTTTTTACAATATATAAAATGTATTAAAATTGTATTTGATATTATTATATTATATTATATTAAATTATAATCTATTATTAAAAACACTATAGTCTATAATGTATAACACCTTAAATTGATTGATAAATGATTATATATAACAAAAAAAAATTAATATCACTGGTTTTAAAGATGTAAACAATTATTAGACGAGAATTTCATTTAATTAATTGTAAACATTTTAGATATTTAAATATATTCTCAATATACTCGTATAACTTCATCAATAAACATCAATAGGAATTCGTTACAACAAAAAATATAATAGGTATATCTTTTCAATATATTATATTTCTAATTTGAATTTAACTTTGTAGTGTTTTTAATAAATTATTTTACTCAATACTCATTCTAAACAAACAGTAGATATAGGTATTTATAAATTACAGATGATATCCATTTACACAATTATAGAATAAAGCTAAATGGATTACCAGTGATTATCCTTCAAATAATACAATTCGTCAATGTTAGATATTCACTAAAAATAAAATTTAAATTTATTATTATTTTTAATTTATTTATTTCGAAAATTCAATCGTACATCAGGCTCTGCGTAGTAGACATAACGATGGGGTTGTATTTTAGCTTGCAACTGCAACAGCAAAATATGATGGTATTTTTGGTCTACGGCGAAAATCTCAGTAGATCCGGAAATGCTATACAAAAGTGGCTGGTGTGAAGCCAAAAGAAAAATATAACAAGACGAATATTACAAGAGTGACACACGTTTAGCTATGTAAATATTCGGTAACATACGAATCCACTAACTGAAACAACACGATCCTGTTTGTCAAGTAAACACAGCCGGGGTTAGTGGTATATACACTATAATATCATCGTCTCCCCTCTCGGAGACACGTGTTCGTCAAAAACGTTTTAGAAACAGCCACACAATCATATATGTTATATATATATAATATATATAATTACCATTGAAGATACTATTTTAGCACAAACTTAGAGGTTCTATTCAGAAAACTATCCATGTTAGTAAAATATTTTTTCTTTCCCTATCTTTCCAGATTAGCACATATTGAGAGGCACATCCGTTTTCACACCTGCAGTTCTTAGACCCACGGGAGGTATGTATTACAAACGCTTACAATAGAAAACCACTGACAAATAAGGCGAACATATTATAAGGGATCACGATGAATTTGCGGTACAAAGTATAAAGAATCACGGAACCACCAAAATATTGAATTGAAAAAATACACACCTGCGTATAGTAACAACAATTAATAACATAATAAGTTTCCCCAAAACTAAAAATCCTCATATTCTTATACTGAATGTTTTCTTAGTTTCTCAAATTTTTGTATTAAGAATTCCTATAGATAAATAATCGATGATGAATAATAACTAATAAATAAGGTAAAATATAAAACAAATAGGTTTTTGAAAAGTAAAATATAACATAAAACAACCTATACTTATTATTTAAATTCAATTTATTAGTAATAATAACTAAAATTATCACGATAAAAATAATTAAAAATAAATATACTGCAGTGTATTTTAAAAATTAAAATATTTGGTTTTATGTTAAATATAATTTATTGATCTTTACTAAAAATAAGTTTATTTTCGAAATTGTTATAAGAATACTGAAGATTCTACATAATAATATAATTATACTATTAAAAATGTTTATTGATATAACATTTTTCGAAAGATTTCTATAGAAAAAAAATTTTGATAAGCAACTAACATAGTCTCATAGAAATATCGTTTAAGATTTGAATTTTGAACAAATTACTTATACTGTTGAAACTATGAATATCATGTTTTTCAAAAACTAATGCAACGTTTTCAGGTTATCTGGAATAAATTACAATAGCTATATTAAGCATTTACGTCATATTATGATTTATGAGTATAACCATATACTATGATCTAAAATTTAGATTCTAAATAATATATATTATTATTCGCTCAACTTTCAATTTTGTATTTAAAAATTATTTTAAGAAGACATTTAGTAACAAAAAAATTACGTATAATAAAATTTTAGATAGATAACAATTTTTTTTTTTTAATTTTCATTTCTTCGCTATTACTGAATTACACAATTAAATTGACATTTTAGTATTTTACGAGTAAATACTAAATAATAACTTTAATGAGAAAATAATAAACTTTTCTTACCTAGATAGTATTATGCTAGATGTACAGAGTACTTATATAGCAATAAGAGTTTTATTTTCAAATCTCTTCTTTTCATTGAAAAAACCTTAATTTAAGTAACATATAAATCGTCTAGGCAAAACCCGTTTAGACACATATATATATATTCTAAAAAAGCTTATTTAATCCGAATCTAGTCCTATGGGACTCGTGCTCTTTTATTTAAACGAGAGAAAAAAACACCTTTAATATATCCGTTTATATGCGGACAGACACTCCGAGGAGTTAATGGATGCGACTCTATTTATACACCGCATGCTATATGTCTCAGGGGTTAGGGAGAAAAAAGAGTTCCGGACGTTCAGGAAACATAACCCTCTCAACCACTGTCTGCACTTCTGTAGACCAAGGACACATTTAGAAACTATACTATGACCAAGGTTAGTTAGATATGAAAATCCCAAAAATAATTATAACGTAGCAATGAATAGAAAATGAGTAACAAAATATAATATTGCATAATACAATCTTTCTATAGGACAGATTTAATTTTATCAAAAATAATATATAATTCAATTAACTATAATTGAAAAAAATCATTCAAATATTCATAAATTATTATAATTTATAGTAATGAACGTTTCGTCGTTCGTGTTCAAAACTTGATTGAGACTTTAAAATCTTAACATTATAGGTATAATTAAAAATAAATAAATAAATAAATGTTTTAATGTTTTAAAATACGAGTACGTTATTGTTTGTATCTATACCTGATTGAAAAATGTATAAGTTTAAGTTTTATATTGAGATGGGTTCATATTGTTAACCCTATACTAAAAATGTATCAAGAATAGCGTTGTATCGTTTTTAAGTAGCGTTACTTTTTATCTTTGTTATATTTCCTCGGTGGCAGCTTCATGTACTACCACTATATTGTCTCGTGTGTTGTTTTCCAGTAACTATACATAGAACTCCCAAGAGATTTATGGAAGGTTTACTGTTTTTGGAAAGTCTATAGCATAGTTTGGGCATTTGAAAACTTTTTGGGAACTGATAAATCGCCTGAAGAAACAATGGACCTAGTTTTACGCACAATAGAAAGAACAATAACTAACCGAAAGCTCACTTGTACCCACAAAACATCTAGATTACACAGAAAACAGTTTAATCTTAAAACGTAAAGATTACTAATTAAAATAAAAACAATTTCTATTTTTGACAAGTAATAATTAAAAAAAATAACTTATCTTCAATAAAAAGTAATAATTTTAAGGTAAAATGTAAAGAAAACTAATAAAATAATTAAAACAAGTCTTCTATTATACAAACGAGCTTTTTATTAGTTTATTTGCTTATTTACTTATATTTATTGTTGAAAATCAATGTTTCGTAAGCATGCTAAGTGCATTAAGCAATTAAACAGTAAACACTGAAATCAATTATTGTAAAATAAAATGCTTATTCATTTTTGTTTAATATACCTATTCTTATTAACAACAGTTATTTAGTATTATATGGGGCTTCACCTTCTGATCGCTATAACATTCACCGACCCCTATATATGTTAACCCCTAACTTTTTCCAGCCCTCTTGGATATATTATCTAAAACGCTTTTTTTAACTTCAATATAATATTTTTTTTATTGGCATAATTTTTTAAGCTAAAAAACGTAAACAGAAATAATATTTAAAAACAATAATAAATCAATAACAATATTATTAACTTATACCCAGTAAGTTACAGTTAAAATATAATTACGTTAAAGCTTACACTCGAATATTAATACAAAGACATATTTATTACATTTCTTTAAAAATTCTATCTATTATACATGATACCAAATCATTATATATTTATATAGATTACATCGATTAAATTTTTGTTCCCTGCCAACCTATTGACCAAGAAGTTATCACTTCAAATCACGTCAATCATCGCTATTGTATATACGCCGTTGCAAGGCCCTGATTTATGCAAGTGCAGATGGAGCACTTGCACTTGGCCCCCAATTTCTAGTGGTCCCCGGGCTCTGTAAGTTGTAGAAAATTATTTTTTTTTAATTAATTCCACAAAAATGTATTTTCTAAAATGTAATACCAACTGTGAATGTTCAGACTTTAGTATATTCTTATCATTAAATTGTCAGTTGAATTTTGGTTATTTTTGTCATTCCATATCCCAGTGCTAATAAGTTACCATCATAAAATATAAAAATAATAATAATAGAAAATTGTTTGAACTTCAGAAGGATTTGATACCTAATAACTAATTTAAACTCTTTTATGATAAAATGTAAATAGAAATTTGTCATTTTTTATTTAATTTTAATTATATAGAATAAATTGTTAAATTAATAAGTTATTTTCCATTTTTAAAATATTATGGAAGACTGAAATTAATTTATTTTAATCCTTAAGTATTTTTAATATTTTAATATAGTATAATTTTGTTATGTTATTTAATTAGAATTGTCTTTTCATTATCCTTAATTTACTAGACCAAGTAACTAAATTGAGTAACTAAATTGTATTTATAGTACATGAAATAATGTACAAATATTTTATGAATTTTGAAATAGGTATTTTGGTATTTAATACTTTTAACATACAAAAATTTTTTTTTATTATTAACATTTTCCCCTCCCCTATCTATGTAAAATTTTTCTAAAAAATATTTTTGACTTGAGGGCCCCAAAAAAAATTGTGCACTTAGCCCTAATTTTATTAAATCAGGCCCTGGCCGTTGCATTTAATCCTGATTTTATTTATATCCCATATATCTACTATTAAAAGTGGTTAATAATACTAATAAAACTTCTACTATAGAATATAAATATTACATATTATGCTATACAAAAAAACAGATCTATGATTTTAACTATTCACGTAATTATAGTTGTTTATTTACTCAAATTTACGAATTTTTTCAAGTTAAGTACAATTAAATTCTATAAATTATTCAACCACAATTGTAAATATCCATAAACAACTTAAATCATAGATTAGAAACAAAAAAATTTATTTGGAAAACACAATTATTATTAGCGAGTAATTTGTAACACATTCACTATATCTATATGGCCGAAAAAATAACTTCTCAATAATAAAACAAAACATTCGTCCGCTTTATGAAAAAGACACATGTACAAAAATACACAAGTATCGAACATTAACCTCCAAATAATGGCAGTGATGGATATAATATATGAGGCTTGTAATCGAGAAGCCCATTGTGCGTTTGGGAAGTTGTTGTTCTGAAGGGGAAAATTGCACTACATTCGGTGGCGGGTGTCCGCATACGGATAGAAATAGAATATACACGAGGCATTTTTGTATTTTACTGTCGCCATATATAAACCTTTTATGAGAAAAAAGTATTACGGAAAAGCAACGGGATGGAATGAGAAGCCCGTGTGAATTTGAACAGTTCACCCAAAAATACCTCCTCGATTGTAGATTTCACCTAAATCCCTAAACGTTTATTCTTTTCTACTTCACATCGTCCCCAATCACCAAAGATGTATAGGTAATTATTATATATCAGACATGTTCGTAATAATATAAATATATTGGCTTATAACAACGGTAAGATTTTTGTATTCACACGATGCCTACAACTAATTATTTTTTATTAATTTATATTATTTTCTAATATAATACAAAACATACTTATACATATTATATAATATCAATGTGTTGAAATATCAAACTATAATGACATTTGTCGATACCTGTTCTTACCAGTCCAAACCTGTAGGTATTTTAATAAGAACCTCTATGAAATATATCTAGTTTTATCTAATGCCTTAATAACAACAGACTAATCAAAAATTGAAAAACTCATTAAAATTGTAGACCGGCAACACCCATAGTTCAGAAAACAAAAGTTTTCAAAGGTGACGAAAAAAATATCTTACTATTATAATTGTTATCTACACATAAATTAAATTATTTAAATTATATAACAAACTAAACAAATCACGAAATTAACATCCCCGTTCCGCATAATAGTTTACTCACAGTTAGTCATATACAGAGTAAAAATGTATTTTCATTCAGGATTTTGGTCAGTGTATACTGTATATTCTAATTATACGAATTAACAATTCACTAGCATTCACGAATTTTATATCTAAATATTTGTATTAAAACAAACATGTAAAAAATACACAATTAAATAATTTTGCATTTTGAAAAATGCATATCAATACTTATCTGCAATACAGTATATTTGAGACATTATCATCTCGTTAGCGATATTATTTTATGTCAAGTCAAGGTAGAATGTACAATTTTAAAACATTTAAAACCATAAATTTAATTACACGAATTATACGAACTTTCTATAAACATTAAACAATCTATAAATTATATAATATACTTATAGTATACAAACATATTGAGTTATGTACTAATATATCTTGTACAATTCGTCGCTGGAACTTAAACAGGATTTAGTAGCAAAATGATCATAGATTTTTTTAATAAGAATAATTTCAACTGAATGAAACGACCACGGCGTTGACTGCTGAGAAACAGAACGAAGCACACACAACACTGTAGAAATATACCAATATAATATAATATACGTAAATATATTATTATAGGGATACCAAACATCCCTACGAACCATATATTATAATTTATAATATATTCTTCTCCAGTATACGTACACGCTGTAATCACAAACATCGTTCCGACAATGGACCCGGTGGGAGAAGGAAGGGGGAAACCGGACAGCTGATGTGATTGAATCTTCGACGAAAAAATAACACCTGCGGTTTTGCCCCTCCATACTACGACGTTTTATTTATTTATATTTTATATATATATATATTTTTTTTTTGACAAATTTTCAAGATTTTTTGCCAATAAGCTTGCATCAACCCTGGCAGAGCAAATATAATAATACATTTTGTGTATACACTATTGATAGTACCTACCAAAACACGGTAATAATATTATAAGACGAAAAACGACAACCGACATGTATAAGGTATATGTTCACAGACACGCGCGTAAATATAAACGAGAGTTATTAGTAAAGTGAACATGACCAAAAAATATATATATATATTGTATAAAACGCTCTCGGTAATAGATTTACACGATGGCCATATGTGTTGCAGTTACGGTGGCAGTGGCAAGAAAACGGGCAGCGACGTATAATAATATGTATTATTATTATTTTCCTCTTTTTATTCTTTATCGTCATCTCTCTTCCGTTTGCTAATCGCGTCAATCAAAACTTACACGACCATTGTAAAAACATCACTATACCATCGTCATCGTCAACGCGTATAAATCTGTCTTTAGTCTCATTAATGGTTTGCTCTCGCGGCAAGTTGTCGGCGTGTCGTCGTAGTCATCGCTCCGAAGAATTATCACCACCCGAAAACAATGTACCAAACACGAGCGCCGCGCTGCCGCTCACCCATCAACGTTTGGATAAGAAATGCGCACGACTTCCAAATGTAAATCATCGATACACCGCCCCTTACGGCGCGTCAAGACATAACTGACTATAAAAACCATCAATCAATGAACTTACTAAGAATTTTCCGACAATAATATTCTTGAGAATATTTTATTCTCCACGCTCCAAACACCGTTAACCCGATGATATATCCGGAAATCTGGATACACATATAACACATCTATACAGTACCTACTACCTACATAGAGATGTACCGATATATAGAGATATACTTACCTACAATAGTGTACTTACAACCGATTGGCTTCGAGTACGAATATAAACAACTAAGGAAAACATTAATCATTATATTTAAACTGAGACGTTAAATTCACCGACCTGTTCAACGAAACTATTAAAACATCGATCATAAAACCTTTTTAGCAATTAATTCTGATAAAGTCTGTAAGTCTTACAAACCATAAAAATTAAATAAACAACTCCACAAATAACTATATTTAAAAAAATATTATAAGTTATTTAAGAATTAGCAAGCATTATCCAAAATTATTAATAAATATATTACTTTATAGTTTATATATCGATATTAATTTTGAGAACTGCAATGCTACTAGACTATTGACTTAATTTAAAAATTGAACAAAACGTAAAGAAAACAAATGTGTTAATTCTTTCAGAATATAATAGATACAGGACATAATATTATTATCAAACATAATTTTCAATAAGTTATTTACAATTCATATACCAGGACGCAAAAAGTCTATAAAAAATATAATAAAATAAAATATTGTGTTATTGATGTAACAAGTTCAGTTACAATTATATAATATTATGAATTCCAATTTAGATGGGTACTTACTGTTAAAAACTTAAATTATAAATGTAATAATATTTTTATTTTTTTATGTATCAATGGTATTTTATAATCATTTTCGGGTTATATTAAAATATTAAGTATAAAGTTCAAAGGCTTAACTTAAAACTATGATTAAATAAAATGAACTAAATATATATATATATATATATATATATATATATATATATATATATATATATATATAACGATATCATGGTATAGGTATTTTATGTATGTTATTTAACAAAAATGAATTTGCCGACATTCGATGTCTGTCCATTTCTTCTCAATATAAAAACAAATACATTTTATCAGCGAAGACGTTTATTACTGGAATATTTGATAATGAGTATATGAACCGTCACCCGGAAGTTATTAATAGCTATATTTGAACGTAGAAGCTATAGCTGGCTGTAAAATAAATAAAAATTAAGCAAAAAATACCTAAATACCTACATTACTGTAAATAACGTCAATATAAAAGCGGTCAATATTTTTGATATTTTAAGACACGTGTGTATAATAATCCAATTACGACTCCCGATTAGATTTTCTCTTGCCATACATACCTAAACACCGATTTCCAATTATCGGTAGGACATGAAAGATTTTTTTCAACCTAATACTGACCCAATAGATTATTATTGTTCCCTTCCTGTGACCCCTCCGGCATATCAATAAATAATAATTTGTGTTCCAAATAGCCGAAGCAATGTATGAAATTAAGTCAGAAAAAAACCGGTCTGCCGCCGATAAATCATTAATCTCCGCACTGTGCATTTACACCTACTGTATACTATATTATATGATAGGGTTTTTTTGTAGGTGCCCTGAAGGGATAAGACTTTGTATTCAATTTTGAACGCAGTCATACCAGTATACCACCCCCCTTAGAATTTATTTAGGCATATAAATTATATGTAGTATCGTACGTATTGTACGTATAAATTCGAGTAAAAGTGTGTTTAGTATTGTTTAATAACGGAAAGGAAAATCAATACACATCGTGAGAAATGTTTATAATATGTTCGTTATTAAAATAAAATAAAAAAAATTTTGTACCTACGTATGTAATATGTAATCAGTTCATAGAATAGATTAAGAAGTAATTCAAGTAAGCATCAATTCATATCGAAATCAAATTAAGGACATACGTATATTTAAAAATCTCAAATAAATTAATAACACGAAAATACAATTTAAGTAAATTCATATATAATCTTGAAAGAACAACAATAATAAAAAAATAAATACTCTAAAACAATGTTCCTCAAAACAAAATAAACTAAAATAGTCGAAGTTTAGATAACAAATAATTTCAAAGACTAACGGATTCAATGACAAAGTTAATGTCCCTGTTATGTAGACATTGAATATGAACACAAAACACATTATTTAACTATTGTTAACCTTTAATGAGAGACATGGAAAAGTTTGTTCGGCTTCAGTTACAAACAGAATTATAGTATATTACATTGTATGAGCTGTATAATATATATCATAAATATAAATATATCATATATTATAATTATTACCTATCATGATATAATAAATAACCTATTTATACCTATTTTACCTATTTTACCTATTTTACCTATTATACCTATTTAATAACTTATAAATGAAATAATATTAGAAATAATACAAATGTAATACAATATTCACATTATATAATAAACAAAACACATACATGATGCGTATTTATGTATCTTTCTACTCTCGCAATGGATAAATCAGAGAATTTAAATTGACTTTAAACTATTTTTTAAACCCAAAAAATTATTCTTAGTAACATCTACAAAATTGTTCTGAACACGTTTATAATAATAATAATAATAATATACACAGTTCAACGTATAACATATTAATGTAAGAAAATAATAAATTTTTGACTGTACATACAAGGTACTTCACATCACTAGTTTAATGTGGAGATCGTAAAAACATTTTATTATGCATTGTAATTTAAGTATGGTACATAAACTTTAACGTCATAAAAATGAAAAGTATATAAACTTTTACAGACGTTTAGTGTGAGTAAGTGGGAAGCATTATGTGACTTTCAACTTAATCATCATAGGTACATTATAAGCCGATAAGTTTACATTAACTATATGTATTCATTAAAAAACAATAACAAAAATAGATTATAAATTCAAACTTCAAACAGATTATTTTATTTTATAAAATAATATTTACAATCTGTGCCCAATAAGCAAATAAGATAATCTTTTAATGTATACTACAGATGAACAACGAAGAGGAAGAAGAAGTTATTCAGTGAAAATTCAAAATACCCACGTGTTTTTTATAATGATTACCTCTTATAAAAGACATCATAATAATACTAAAATAATAATTTTAGTTTATCAGATCTCTGCTATATTTTCTTTTTAGTCGATGGGTAAGATTTATAGATTATAAACTTGATCAAATTTAATTGTGATACTAATGGATTAGCAACTTTAGGTAGAATAATTTGTAGTTTGGTAACTTATTGTTTGACTAATTCATTTTTAAAGTATGTGTAAATTGTGGAGTTTAGTATATACCACGATGCAGAAATTATCACATGGAGTGCAAATCACTAGAATGTTACGAATTGAGGATGGTTTTGTACAGCCCCAAATTTGAATCGCTTATGTCCAGATAGACCTCAGAAAAGATTAGTATAAAATAAGCTAAGTGCAGATTGAGAGCTTAGACTTATAAATTAGGCATACCTAGTAAATTAGTAAATGCAATCTGCTATTTAAAATCTTTATTTTTGATTTAAGGAAGGGGTCCCAAGTCAGCTAATCTACTATCAAGTGTCATACTAATAGGTATTTAACATCGGAAAAAGTTAATGGATAGACATGGCTACAAAGTTATTTTAGTTCTTTCAAATTTTTCTCAGTGATACTCTTGTACAATTTTTTCTTTTGTTTTCGAAAATTGTTTTAGAATTTTATTTTATTATCAACTATTGATTTATGACGACTTCTGTATCTTTGAAAACATAATATATTTAGGGTCGAAAAGTTCACAGTAACCAATTGTATGTATTTGAGGGCAAACAACACTATATGAAAAATAAAAGTCGATTAAGAATATTTTGCTACCAAACGATAGAATTTTTACCACTGTATTTTTTTATGTTTTAATTGAAAGTTAATTAAGCAATCTACATATATTATCATTACCTAAATTATAAATTATACAAATAACAAATCAAAAATATTATTACGTAGGTAAGTATAAATATTATCGTCAAGATAATCATTATAATTAATTTTTAATAATTCTGTAGAAACCCATTCATTGATAAATAATAAGGCACAAAAAAATTAGAGAAAAAATAAAGAAAAATTAGATATTAAACATATATGAAAAAAAGTAATAAATATACAAAGATTCATAACCACTTACTTTAAGGATAGATTAAATATTTAAAAATTTTATAATATGTAGAAATGTAGTAGTTACACGGTTTCAACATCTTAATGATCATCTCTATTAAAAGTTTTATATTTTTGATTTTTAACGCATTCTTATGGAGGACATGGGGACAATAACAAACACTACCTGTTCGTGCAGATTGAAATTACCATAGCGTTGCCGCAGTTGATGACCGTTTGGCTATGGTTGACCTCGGTCGAGGTTGAATTGACAGCGGCGGCGGTCATATATTATAATAGTAATAACAATAATAATTATTAGTCGAGGGACAGCGAAATATAATACGCTAGTAAGTCATTAGCGTAACGCGCGACAGCAGAACGTCATAGAGTGAGAGACAGTAGGACGCGAACAATATTCATATAAATCGAAAAACTCGGCAAGTACGTCGAGCGGACGAAATCGTAAATTTTAACGTGCTAGCGATCCGGTATCACCCCTTCATCACATGATATGATTTACGAATGCAAATGGTAACTACTGTGATTTAATACAATACGTATATGATACATTTTTTATAATTAGATACCGGAACAGTATTTTTTTACTACCTATCGGATAATAGGGTATTGTGTCAGTGTCACGTAGAACGTTAATTCAATGTTATTATTACAACAAACAATGTTAAAACTCAGTTTTAATGATTTTTTTCAATTATAGTTACTGGGCAACCAATATGTTTTTCTAACATAACATAACATTCTGACTAGAATAAACAAGCGGCCATAGAAAAACAAAATTATGAAGATGAATACCATTATTATTATTATGAAGATATATATATGTATGTATATATTATTTCATTATGAAGGTAATGAAAGTATGTAAATTACTGCATATAACCATTTATAATGAATCTAATAAAAAACTTAATTTTTATAAAATCGAATTCAATTTATTCGTTACAGGTATCCGATTTCATACGTAATCAATAATTTAAAAAGTTATTAATTAAACAAAAAACCACAAGTTAATTAATTGATTTATCACGTCCAAAGTATACGGCGGTCTTATCGGACGTAAAATATCAAACTATATTTATTACACAGGTGTGTGAATGTGTAATAGCTGCAGGTGTAGTTTAAATATTAAATTATCAATCATCCATATAACATAATAATAATAATAATAATAATAATAATAAAAATAAAAATAATATGTACCTGTAACGTCGTCGACCGATATGAACGCTAACAGCAGCATCAGCAGCACAGGCCGGCAAAATTCCCGTCGCCGGGAGGTTTTCATATTTTCTACCCTAACCTTCGCGCACTGGGGGGAGGGTATGATAAAACGACGGCAGCGGGTAAAACTGGAAAAAAGTACGTAAATCCAAAAAAAATTTTAAATCAAAACCACCACCGATCGCGACACGAAATATTGTAATTATTCTCCGAAAGTCAATACTCGGGCGCGATAACGACACCGAAACATGTTTAGGATAGACGCGAACGAACAACGCACGCGAAAACGTTTCGGGAAAATCTATTAAAAAACAAATAGATTTAACCACACGACACACACACACGTAAAACACACGGCACGAGTACGGACGAACAGTACGTGCACAACGACCGACGGGGCAACGACTGGAGAACCGTACAACGACAGTTCGGCGGTACACCGGTGGCCGACCGCCCGTCGGGTCCGGTATACGGCGGTTCGGTTTTTTCCGGTGAGTTTGGTGGCGGCGGCGAGTAGAGCGAGAAGCGCTCTCTACCGACCAGGGATGGTAGTTTCGAAATTACATATTTTTGTTATTATTAATCATTTTTTTTCTGTTATCGACTTAAAAATGCAATTACAACAATTTTTTTTTCGATTTTGTCGAACACTAATTAATTACATCGAGAGTCATCCTACTTTTTTACAGTAAACCGACTATATATGGTATATATTGTACGTGGTTTGAATAATTTATTGTTTCTTTTTTTTTTCAAAGTCCACCCGTGACGAGATAATCATCAAAATAAAGTAAACAAATATTTTTGGGCTACGTGAAAGGGAGGTTTTCTCGGTTACCAGGTGTATTTACTGTTTGAAGGCGTTACTATAAAAATGACAACTATAATACTACTACTGTAGTTAAAAATAATTAATTAAAGTTAATTAACACCACGCCGATATAGTGCTTAATAAGCCTCCGCGTTTAATCAAGTTAGTTTGTTAATTAATATCTTAGTCCTTTAGGTATACCTACTGGTATACGAAATTTAAAACAAAATATTATTGTACATTTTACGTATAGCTTATATTTTCATCAAAATATGTAAGAGCAATAGTGTCCGTGGACTGCAGTGTCCTATACAATAATGAACATAGTCCAATAAATAACTAATAAATAGTTTATTGTTATTCAGAACTAATCCTAACTCCACAGTCCGTCACATCATCATCAATTTAACTGTAACGTTTCACAATGCAGATCAACTTATTGTTTTTGTATAACGTTATAGTCAACTTAAAAAAATAGAAAGGCGATAGGTCAATTACTTTAAACTATCAATCATATTTGCATTTGTAGAACCTGAGTAAATTGCAATTTTAATTAATATTCATATTTATCATGACGTTTATCGTTTGTATACCTACTAACAAACAGTATAGATACGGCGTTAGTATATGAGGTTTAAATAGGTTAGTGGTAAAACAGCTTAAAATTGACGTAAATATTTTGAATATTTTATTATACGTAAAAATTAAAATAATATACGAGATGGGGAAAAGTAACTAATCTATTCACATTAGTTTCAAGCGTTAATGTTTTTTGAAATACAAACTTAAATTGTTGGAGAAAAAATCGATTATTTTACGTTTAAACATCTTGTATCAATATTTTATTTTATTTATAACATTTCAAATTACTAAAAAATAAATCGTGCATTAAATAATTTAAAAACACCTTATGAGGAATTATGTATTTTCAACTCGATGGTATTAAAAAAAAAATATGAATTTTTAACTACAAAATAATTAGCAATATTTCATTATTATGACAAACTTTGTCAACATTTTAATTTCAAACGTTTAATAAAAAACGTGATAGATTATTATATTTCTTCTATATTGTATTATTATAGTATATGTTATTATAACAACTTATTATCCTAATGGAAAATTATCAACATTTATGGAAATCAAACCAAAAGAGCCAAGAGGCAAACATTTTAAATGTCCATAAATACCATTTTTATAGATTAGGCCAGTTAGAAATTTGTCTGTCCCAAAAATTCTACGGTTATGATTAAAACATGTTGTTCTTATTAATGATATCATCTTCGTAAATGTAAAGAGTTGATTTTAAATCTCATTCAAATAATCATAGAACTTAATTATAGTACATTTTTTTTTAGCGTTCAGCTAAAAACTGTCGATTAATATACATCGATGGGAATTTAACCTCAAATACCTACTAGATCTAATTTTTTACCAAAAAAAAACCCCTTAATATTTAAAATTGAAGAATTTTTTTCTGCTATAAAAAGTGTTGTGAGATTCAAAAAACAAAACTTACATTATAGGACTCATCGATTCTGATTGAGCTCAAATAATACTTTATAGTAAAGAAGTAAAATCTAAAATGATTTTAACTTGATATTAATTAAATAATAATTAAATTTACCGTTCGTAGCTATTGAATAAAGCTATTACAAGAGTCAAGAGATCTATTATTGCAAGGCCTATAGATAATCTAAAATACATTATATGATAAGATTAAGTTAGTAGACTAATAAAATATTATCTTTACTGAATACCTATTATAACATAGGTTCCATATTATAGTTATATGTTACAAAATGAATCATAATCAAATTTTATTTTCTAGCTTATATAAATAGAAAATAATATTTTTCCGTTTTAAATTATTTTATAATATATTAGTTAATATAATAGGTATAGGTATAATAATTAAGTAGTAATAATATGTTATATATAGGTAAATATAATAAATATAATATAATATAATATAATACTATAATAGTATTCACTTACTTAATCTTATCAACTACCTAATCATTAAGTTTGGTCGTTAGCATGGTTGTAAATATTATCTTCAGTCGCAGTCGTTGATTTGATTGATTTTCACATAAAATAATTTTGTTATCAATTTACTATTCCTAGAAATAATTTTATAGAATTTGCAATTAAATAAAAATATATTTTTTTAATATTACATGTTATATTGTTTTTATATTATATTTTATAAATAATGTATAATTAAATTGGTCCAATATAAAATAATAGTTTAATGTAATCTTTTTGTTGATGCTCAAAAATACATGTATCTAAAAATTAATAACATTATTACGTCAACAATGTTTTACTTTTTTACTTGAGTTTTATGAAAATAAATAAAATATGAAACTTAAAAAATATTTATTAACACTTAAATAATTTTAATTATACAGTAAATAGTAATTACTAATTAAGTATGAATGACTATACCTAAATAATGAGTAAATATTTAACATTATTCAAGTATTTTAATATAATTGTCCCACTGGCGGATCCAGAGGGGGGCGATTGGGGCGATCGCCCCCCCCCCCCGTTCTCTCAAAAAAATAGTTTAAGTCCCTGATTTTAGTTTTTGACGTAATTATACTTCAAGGGTAACAAAATTATAGTGATATATTTTTTTATTAAAAATTATCTACTATAAAAAATATTTTATTTTATTCTGCACGAGACTGTGGAAAGTAACATATGTATGTACCTAAATAAATAATTTATCAAAATTAATGTGTGCCCTTTAAAAATCGCCCCCCTACTATCTTGGTCTGGATTCACCCCTGTATTATCCAAATGATAAATAATTATAGTCTATAATGCAATAATGAAAAATGTAAACAACTATTTTTATGTACATTGTACATGATCGTCATTCGTCGCTTCGTTTTATTCATATGAATTATATTTATACTTTTACCATATGGTATCTTATATATAAATTTGATATTATACCATAACTGATAATGACACCATTATTATGGTATAATTTTAATTAATAATTGAGTAGGTTTTGATTCGGTGGCCCCGCCTCCACGTTATAATCGTCGCGAAAAGCTCGCTTCCCGCCAAGATGTGATTTTAATAGCTAATACATTTTAAAAAGTATTAGATTATTAAAAGGAAATTTTCATTAGGTATTTAACAAAATGAGAAGGCTCAAGTTTACACTACTGAATTTAGAGCCAAAATTATTATTTGGAAATCTTCATTTTCTTTAACATAGGTACTTTCTTATAATTATACATATCAAATACAATATTATTGATAATATTTCAATTTTTTTTTTTTATATACATTTTTTATTTTTTTATTAAAATATTTTCTTAAAATTATTTAATTTAATATTAATTTATAATGTTATATTAAAATCTGAATATAAGCGATCAATGTATTGATTTTACAATCTGTGTGTATGTTTTTTTTGTCTGTGCACCCGATAACTCGATAATGCTTTTGTTTTCACTTCGAGGGTGGTTTTGAATAGAAAATTAGCTAGATCTAGTTTATACTTATGAAAGATCAAAATTTTTATTGTAAACGGGAAAAAGAAACAAAAAAAAATAAAGAAAACGGGAATTTTTACCCAAATCCAATTTATTAACATATGAGGACTTAAAGTAGGAACAAATTCCAGGTGAGACTAATGTCTCCATATAATTTTATTTAACGTTCCATTTTCCATATATCATGTAATATATAAACAGTGATTGTGTAACATATCCATCCCACTTCTATCCCTGAATAATGTTCAAATTTTTAATTTATTTCATGAAAAATGTATATCACAAATAAAACATTTTTAAATATAACTTATGTTTTATTAAAAATTTAATATTTTGAAAGAGAATATTTTTGTTCATAATATTAAGTGGCAAGTATTGGTTATTTTTTAAAAAAAACTAAAGAAATCACCCATACAAAAAAATATTTATATCATAAAATGTAATGTTTTTACTTTTTAGAGCTTTAAATTGTACAAGAAAAATTCAAATTCTACGCTCTGTGGGTGGGGTGAGCATGCTTAAAAAATCACTCATTCACACTTTACCTATATATATATATATATATATATATATATATATACACATATGAAGCTCAATTTTACATCATTTAATAAAGAGCTTTTTTTAAAAAAAAATCAATCATAAATATTTAAATAAGAACATAAATTTATTAACTTTAGTAAATGTTATAAAAAAGAAATTCATTATTAAGAATTAAGCTTATAAAAGCGTATGTGATAAAAAAATGTATAATAATAATAGTAAATTAGAATTGTAATAGAGGCTATTTTAGAATTCCCTAATATCCTTTCTTTATTCTCTAGTCACACTATTCGTATAGCGTATAGCCATAGCCATCTTCTTTACCACGTGTTCAAAGCCTTTACTGTATATACTTCACCTACCCCGAAAACTTCGTACTTTTTTTTATTTTCAAGTTATGTATTCTTATTTTTTTCACAACTGTTTATTTTAAGTTTTTAACTATATTGTATTTCTTTACTACAATGTTAACTACATTTTGGAGTATATATTCCAATAAATATTCTACCTACTTAAATTTCTAAAAAATAATGGGTTACAACTTACAATCAGAAATTATCGAATAATTCATGAATCACGAAATCTAATTTACATAAATGATGACCATATTAAATAAAATAAAAAAAAGTCTAAAAAATATGTAATATTTCAATATTAGGCACCTACTCTTACTTATAATAATAATGTATGATAATAATATATATAAGTTTGGCCGTACAGTATAAAATTATACGTTTTTTCGTGCACATATTACGTTATGATGATGGTTTGATTATCCAGCAGTCATAGTGCAGCGACTATAAAAGTAGCTCCCCAGGTGTGAGTAAACGGGAAGGGAAAAAACGTGTGTATATTATACTACATTTGTTTTTGTGTGTGTGCGTTATAGGTGTACAAACAGCCGGCGGGCCCCATCTTAGACGCGTAGACACTGGACGACAGCTCTTTGTCAAAACGGTCGTAATTATCGGTAGTTTAAATGTTCTTATTTTTCACGTTTAGATTTAATGCGTGTGTGTGGGGTCACCCTGTAATCTTCACCTGGACAAGCAATGTACGGGTGTAAACAGGGGAAAAAACGTATCGTTGTCGCCGAAGGATTTTTCTCGTTGGAAAGAAGAAAAAAATGAAACTTGTACACACCCGTTTCTTGCGTGGGACGGTTTACAAGAATTACGACTTACCGAGCTGTTTTTGTTTCAATAATATTATAATCGACGGCGATCTGGATGTGACCCATGTCCCAAGGACAAAATATATGTAATTTTATCGGAATTCCACTTTTGAGAATAAAATATTTGCTCGTTTATTTCAAATACGACTTGTTTCGATTGCCAGGGGCAATCAAAGAAAGCATAGTAGTGGTTACATTTATTATGAATTTATTTAGCGTCTATTCAGATTATACTTATTTATACACGTCGTATGGGTTACCATATGGTGAATAAACAAATTTAACTGCTTAGTATACTCTTGTATGACATATTGTAATACTGCAATAAAGTTATTTTTTTCATTATAAAATGTCAGAATAGTGTTAAAATTGTGAGATTAATTATCTGTAAATATTTTATATAATTTATTATTTCAAAATTGTATAAACGTAAACTGGAGAAAATAATTGAAGATTAAATGGAGTGTCTTGTTCCTTATTTTCAACCCAAATAAATACCTTAAATAGTGCTATTAATAACGGTGCATACTAGTTGCCTCCCAAAATATACTATCCTTATCGTAAATAAAAAGGTTAATATACGCTAGTTGCCTGTAGGTAGTTCATAATTTTATACGAGTTGTCTCCCAAAAATAATTTTTCACTGCCTCTCGTATACAATTAAGTAGTGGTTCATAAACTTCACCATAATAAACATTTGTGTTATAATTATATAAATCAAGTTTGTAGTAACAATTTATATTATTCTATTATTTATTTAAAATTATAGTTATTTAGAATTGTTTAATATTTTAATTTTTTTTAAATTATCTAATGTTTTATTATTATTAAAAATATCAGTCTTAGGTATATAATTAAATAATTAACTCAAATAATCGGTACACAATTATACTAAAAACAATAATAAAAAAAATTAGAAATTTTATTATAATAAATTAATACAAAACAGGTGGTATAGTACCTAATAAATATTATCGATTCCGCCCAATATTTGTTTATATTGATTCCGTCGACTACCGACCCGCCGAACTTACCGAAAGTTAGGTATATTAGGTATGTACAATTTAATAGAGTATATAATAATTTTATAACTTATTCAATTAATTTAGCAAAGGATTAAGGAATACATAAATTTCAATGTTTGATTATTTTGTTTAATATTAAATTAAATCATTTAGAAATGTATTTAATTAATATTGTAGGTAGAACACAATAATATTAGTCTGTTTTATTTATTTTATTGTTTATAATTTATATTTACATAAATTATGAATCTAAATAATATATGGTTATTGTGCATGAGTCCGGGGGAGTTGCAACATTTATGTTGTAATGTTATGTTATTTCATAACAAAAATAGAACGTATCTTTCAAATACATTTATACTGTTTATAATATAGGTATTCATCGTGAGCAAACATTTAAAATACGAAGTAAGTACCTATACAAATTTTAGATTTTAATAATTAAATATATAGTCGTATAAAAGTTATAGTATGCATAATATTCAATTGATCATACTAATTATATTCGTTAAATTCTGATGAAATTCTTAGATTCTTTAAAGAAAATCACAAAATATAATTATACTATAGTTACTGTAAAAATATTTTCACGAATAGCGTGTGCTTGAATAAATATTATTATACAATTAATGTATAATAATAATATATTAATGAGTGATTATGAATATTTACATTCTATCACGTCAACTGAGCTTTAAAATATGAAACTGGAAGATAAAGAAAATAAGTGTAATGTTTAATATGAAATCTATATTTATGGTATCAACGATTGTATTTAGTGGGTATATTCTCAATTTATCTGTTATACATGATGCGTATAAAACTATAAATTATTGTCTTTCAAATCGAAATAAATAAAAATTAAAAAGTATTTTTTTAGAAACAAAATAAGTTTAAAACTATGAATACTATATTATAAAAGTAGTTTAAAAAGTACTAAATTAACTTATCTCAAAATTGTAACCGAGAAAAAATAGCCATATAGCTTCAGAATAAAGAATAGAATGAAAAAAAATATAAAGTACTATTTATAATTTATTCACCCAACTACACAGCAATACATTTATACTATAATTTAATATTATTTTCTTATATAACTAAAACATTAATGTTATTAAATATATATTATATACTATATGAGTTATACTGTGTTTAATTTCTAATAGTAATTTGTTGTAAATTATTGAACTACGATATATATGGATTGTATTAATTTTTTTGTGTATCATTGGTACTTTGGTACTAGATATTTGTCTATACTCTATACTATAGAGTCTATAGTATATCTAATTATAGGTAATGAAATATATCAAATATTTCTTTATTACCATATATAACACTTATAAATAGATATTTGTATGTACTTCTTTCATTCTATAAGATATTTAGTATGATTTTTAAACGATAAATATAATTTGTAAAATTTATAGGTATACGTGCGCGAATTGGTGTAGGGGTGTTGGATGTCAGGCTGGTTAAGCCAGTCAAGGTGTACGCTTGCAAAATATATAAATTGTAATTACTAATTACTAATTTATTTATTATGTACCTATAATATATTATATTTTCATACCTAATCTACCTGAGGTCCTGCAGACATTTATTGGATTTTTACACAAGACAGTAGTCTTAATATTGATGTATAATATAAACATTTATTCTTGTTCTTATTTTATATATATAATTAAATATTTTCACGTTTACTTATACTTATTTTAAAAGAAATATTTAAAGATTAAATAGTTCAAAAATAAAAACAAAAAAAAATACCCAATGTACTAATTTTATAATGTAATAACAGAGTATATGATAAGAAAATGGATCAAAAAAAAAGTTTCCTGCCCAGATCCATTCATGAACTAAGCTTGTAAACATAGATAAACAGATAATACATAATAAATCATACATACACGTTTGACCATAGCAATTTAATAATGCCTGTAAATAGGATCACAGAATAGATAAAATAAAAGTACGTTGACTCATGGCAACTTGAAACTTTGATATCTCAAATAAAAAAAATTATCTGTTAGGCGCCATAATACTTAACTGTTTTTTTGATGTCTCGAAATTTTTTCCTCTATGAATTTCGAGTTACCGCCAGCCACAAGACCGGCACTACAAATGCTAAAACATGCTACAAAAACCCTGGCTTTGCACTTCCCCCCGGCCGTAATAATAATTAATTCCAAATTTTATTAGATACAAAATTGTTATTAAATAGAATAAAAATAATAATCAAATAATAATACTATGATGGCAAGATAGTCATAGAGGTAGTAAATTATTAATAATTAATAACTAAAAATTATGTTTTTACTTTTTTGTCAATAGGTACATAAGATTTCTGTTTCGATTTTCACTTTAAAACAGTAGTTAAATTTCTTCTATCCTACGCCTCCTTTGTAGGTTTTCAAAAATCTCGCACCCTCTCCTATAAATTGAAAACAACGATCACCTAACCTTTTTTCATTTTTCCCTACATTGTAAAATAAAAACAATTTAATACATACAATTTTACTTTTTAATGACTGCATGCGCCTCCCCAGGAATGTTTTCATCCTCCCCCCTGGTTGGGATACACTGCTTTAAAACTATTAGGTACCTAGTAGTTATATATATATTTAAATGTCGTTGAGGCACCCCCTTATTGCACGCGTCTTGTATGTAGACCCTGGTCGCCCATCCTTAAACTGTGTCTATAAACATCGCGGAAAAGTTTTATCCGTAAAGACATACATAATAATATGTACGATGTACCTATGCTGTACATAAAGTGAGTGTACTGCAAAAAAAGAAATGATCATCAAACGCGTTGACTGTTTTTCATTTTTATACCACATATCATTATGGTTTCAGAATAATAAGAAGAACAACGTATTTTAAATTTGCCAGCAATTGGTGGTTTTTTTTCTTCATGTACCAGCGTTTAGTTCGCTTATCGTAACGCGGCAGTTGCGTCGACGGATCGATACTCGCCGCCGACGAGGGAACCCTTTTTCGGCGGGACGATCATCCGGAGGGTCGACAATTTGCACGCTCAAACGGACACTGGCAGCGGCGTCGGTGGCGGGGGACGACATATACACAACACAATAATGACTGAGGCTATGACGTTATAATAGAATACGCGTTTTAAAAAAATCTTACCCTCGATGGAAAAAACCACGCATATTATATATATTATAAGGGAGACGAGGCCGACGATTGAATATAAGCCGTACAAGTGAAGGGGTGAAGTGTGGTGTGGTGACCTCCGATTATTTCCTCAAACTATATACATGTATATATGTATACGATCATAATACCTACTATATACTATATAGTATAGCAGCCTTGTTGTTCGAAGAGCGACATCAGCTTTATTGATATATGATTTGAAATTCTTTTTTAAATTAGTCAATGGTTACATAGACTGTCCAGAATTGCTTAATTTTATAAATGTTTAAATATCCCCGACGACAAACTAAGTCTACTTTTCATACTAATTTACACAGAACTAACTTTACTATTAATGCTTCTTTAAATAAATTCACTAGATTAGCTAAAGATTCCCAAATTGAATTGAATTTTAACACTTGTAGTACACATTAGTAAAACGCCATTAACCAATCGCGTTTATACACCTAATATACCAATAAATAATAATAACATTGTAATGCATACAATTTTATCCAGCTATAATCTGCAACAGGTATATGCTAATATAAATAGGAGCAGAACATTATAATTCAAAACGATAACAATATATTTTATATTCTATAGAATTGCTTCTAATTTAATACTGTGAATATTATGTACAGCTTATAACAAAGCAGCGCAAACAAAATACCATACTTTTTTTACTGAGTCTCCAACTGTATTATTGGACGAGTTTAAATCAATATCGATGTTGATTTATATATTATATGGATTCATTTGAACGATTATTATTAATTTTTCATTTATCATAAATTCATACTTAAGCATTAAAAATCACTCTTCTTACTTAAATGCACTATTATACCTGTTCAAGTAGGTATATTAAATAGTTGACCAAAACCCTATAATATATAACAGGGGTGGCCAAATTGCGGCTCTCTTCATCGACGTATGCGGCTCGCGATCTTATTTACAAAAACCAATAATTTTAATTTTTTTCGTACACATTTAAAAAAAAAAAAAAATGTTTTTATTATTATTATTATTATTTTATAATTTCATATTTCGTAATTTGATATGTTTATCGGATGTTAGCTATCTTTATTATTTTTGTGGTATAAAAGTACAGATTAGATAATATTTGGCTCTTGATATATTTGCATTGATATATGTGGCTCGCGTACATAGCCATGTTGACCACTCCTGATATATAACGATACTTTTTTTAATTCGTAAACTATACTTCTGTGTTCTATATTCTCCACCAGTTTTTGGGCAGTTTTCGTCTTATTCGAAATTATTTTTGAAGTTATTAGATGAGTAAAATACGCACATAAGTGACTTTACATACGATAGTCTGAACTCTGAAGCTTACCCTAAATTCATCATAATTATCGTATAAATTGTATCGACCCTATTGCAATCGTTTTTCGTATGTATAACACACGTGCACGACTATTTGGGGAATGAGCACACACCGTCAATTGATTACGACGTTGTGTTACGCGTCGTCGGAATCAACACGCGACCATTGTTGAGATTTATGCACATCTCCGACGACATTAATTCACATGAAATAAGTTTGTCGCACTATTGCTCGATAGAAAAAAAAATGTATTTAAAAATCAAACAATAAAATTACTAGAAATAAAATAGAAACAAACGTTTTTGTTATGTTTATCGTACATATGTATAAACTAAACATATTGAATAGTATTTATATAATATTATTCATATTCAAGTTGTTATAATTATATTATTATTTCACTCAACAGAAATTAATGTTTTAAAAAAAAATGAGTAAAAAAATGTTCTATGTGAAGTAAATATACACATTTATTCTTAAAATAAAGGTATAGGTAATTTAAGCAATATAAGTACTTATATCAATAGGTAAACCATATTTCTATTATATATATATAATTTATTATTATAATTATAAATTGGTTTTATACAAAAATATTCACCTATATATATATACATATGATTTTTTTTTTATATTAAAATAATTAAAATTAAATTCAATGTTTCAAAGGAAAAAATCTTGATTTCTTTCATACATAGGTTTAGGCAATAAGAAAATTTTGACGTAAAAATTATTTTATCTTAATTATTTCAATAATTTCTTAGATTATATACATTATACATAAGTACATTTTGTATTTGTGTACGCATACATTATTTCATACAAACATAGTTTGGACTATTATATAAATTGAATGAAATATATTTTGTTAGAATGATATTATTAAATCTTGCAAAATCATTAAAAAAAAAATCTCTTATTGGAAATCATTCAATCACATTTTTTTTCTATTATCATGTTCCTTTGTAAATTCCTTTCTTTGAATACTCGTCGGAATATCTGAAAATACTTCATCCACATTTTTATTTATGGATGAACTTCTGCTGTGTAATAAAAATAATAATTTCAAGCTAAAGGCATAATGTACTTGCTAGGAAGTTCGTTTTATCAGTAAATCAAATTCTTATGTATGTATTCTACAATTAAATTATGTTCATTTAATAAATTCGAATAAATTTTAGTCAAGTATTAATAAGAATCAAATTTGTTACACATTCATTCACACTTTACACTGTAAGGTTTACAGTATAAATGAAAAATAAAAATAATGTAATACAACAAAAAAATATTAGTCTGTTAACACACATTCAAATTTATGTAGGTACGTACATATTAAATGGTATTCATTTAGGTGAAGAAAACGAAATACTAAAGGATTAAATAGACTACAATATATAAGTAATTAGTATACGGTACAATATATAATATGATATCCTCTTTTTTAAACTTTTTATTAATAAAAAAAAATACAATTAGGTACGAGTATTACAATTTAATAAATCATTTATTATTTACATCGTAAGACGTAAGTACCTATTATTTATAAAAGTTTAAGATAAATATTCTTAATTGGATAAGTTGAAGATATCAGAGATAGTTGAGAAAGAAATAAGACGGAAAAGTCATGATGGTACCTATTTAGCTTCATTAAAAATAAATAAGTATAGCTAAAGTATAAATAAATTACTTTTATTTCGGGTTCTGTTTACATTTACTAAAAGTTATACTTATACCTACACGAAATGAGGAAATAACAAAACAGGTCTATTCCATACAAATTGGTTAGGAGTGAAACAAATAAAGAATAATTACTGTGGGTGGTAACAACATTAATTTAAATTACTAAACCCTGATAACAAGGTATAAAAACCATAGTTTTGTATATCATGTTGGAAATTGCAATGTTAAAGTATTCAATCACAAAAATAATAATAATAATTTTGGCTTACTGCTACAAATATAATAATACTGCATTGTGTCATGCATCATTTACAATACATTATCCAAATATATTATACAATGATGATATATGTCGAATACAATCAAATTTCAAAACTAATTGTGATTTGTAAATAGATACTATAAATTATGTATAGTTTAAACGCGTGTGACATATGTATTATAGTGTCTGTAGCGATAATTTGTCATCAATTAATTACATACTGGTATATGAAAAAAGATATTTTGTAAAACAATTCGTATTCATATTTTATATAATATAATATCTTTAAAGCTTAAAATAACTAATCGATGTTAATAATATTTATATTTCTCAGGTACTTATTATAATAATACCTCAGCAAAACAATAGAAATAGCTGACATCAGTAATAACAACAATACATTATAATATAATGAATATTATACAGGCCGCCTCACAAAAGATTGAAGACCGATTTAAGTGATGGAATAATATTTTACAGATATGAATATTTTATATAAAATATATTAATTAATATTTATTATTCTTTGCGGGTACTGACATGCCATATTGATATTAGACTATAGAGTTGAATATTTTAATCCACGCAAATGTACTCAAATAAAAGTTTACTTGAAAGTATCGATGAAAGTATACAATATTATAAATATGCATTATGTAACGATTTGACATGATTGTATAAAATTAATTGTATTACGCAGTGCATCATCAACAATTCAAAGACCCAATTTTAAAAGTTTCTGAGTATATGATAATATATAATAGTTTTCCGGTCATTATCGTGGAGTATGATATTTTTGATAATAAATATGTATTCTCTGGCAGACTTAATTTATATGCAATGTGAAAGATCTCTTAATACTAATTAGGATAAAAATATTTTTGTTAACAGCTTGTTTTTATATGTTTTATGTAAGTGCAAGTATGAAAAAATTCTAAATTTATTTTTTTCCCGCTAAAATAAAAGTTATTTATTACTATTATTTGATTATTAGAATAGACATTCAATATAAAAGTAGCAAGTAGTGTATTCGTTTCCCGACGAACGAGTTGATAGAAGCGCACTTTATTAGTAATTATTAAATTGCTTATTGGCAAAATAGCAGACGATTTTATTGTTTTTAAATAGAAAATAAATGATACACACATCAACAACATCGTATAACACCTATAAAAGGAAATAAAAATCGTTAAATAGGAGATAAGTGAACATCAATATAAATTTTGGATATTTAAATCTCATAACATAAGTCAATTATGTGTTTAATTTATATTCTGAAAAAATATAAGTATACTTCTCGATAAACATATTTACTATTGAAATAATGTATGAATAATCAATATCGATTTGTTTACAACTATATAATTACTCACCATACAAAGAATTGTTATAAATGTTCTTGTTGTATATATTATTATTATATACTTTTAAGTTCTATGGTAACTTTATAATCACAATGTTATATTCTAAAAATAATATAGGGATACTTTTGCAGAACATACATTTTTTAAATTCTTGTATACTTTGGATAATAATATGAAGTAATTTAATTATTTAAGAAAACATTATGGCAATATAAAATGTTTAAAAAATTTTAATTACAACATCATAGATAAAAGATATGTTAGGTTTAAAAAATATACATATATTATAAAATGAATGTTATGACCAAATTATGAAAAATGTGTTCATAATATTATGGTATACTCAATTATTTAATTTGCAAAAGAATAATATAAAAAATACCTTGCTAATTTAATAAATAGAGTTTGATCCTTCTTGCCTTTAGGTACATATAATCATATTTTTTGTGATAGTTCAGTTATTGTAAAATATTTAATGGAAGATATAAGAATATAGATATAAAAATATTCAAGATATACATTATTTTGTTTTATAAAATTGTGAAAATATATACAAAGTTTGATTGCATATTTTAGCATATTTTGTTATAAAATATAACAAAGGCATATTCGTCGCATTTAAGTATTTTTAACAGTTATTAATATTATATTATAATTTTTTACTATAGAGCATATTTTCATAAACACATTTACCCGTTTTTCTCCATTTTTGTCCTTTAAATATAGCGGAAAATTTTAAAACATTTTTAGTAATTTGTATTGCGTTTTCGCATGTGTATTACAAACATTTCTAGCATAAGAAATATACACCATTTTAAATTCTGAGCTGTGATAATTTTTTTTTACTATAAAAATAATAATGGATCTAATATTGAAGATTATTAATTCATGTCGTATTATATTGGTACAGCGGTAACGCCAGGATTCTTTACCTAGGTGGTCCTGATATACAATAGCAGAATTAATATTTTTTTTATAATCTTGAAATTTTCAAGAGGAAGGGGGCTGAATAATGTGGTTGAAACAATTTGGGGTGGTCTTTGCTCACCCTTCGTGCTGCCACTATTTCGGTATGCATTATAAATGATTACAAGTAACGTTAGATATTATTATACAGTAGGTATATACTATAAAATAATTAAGAGTTTATTCATTAAAACTATTATTACTATAAATCAATTTATGAAAGTAATTGTTTATATATTATTATTAATTATTTCTGATATAGGTTCAAACAAATATTTTCATCGTTAATTATCTTGCAACTGAAATAAAATATAGTGAAATAAATTACTGCTATATGGTAATGAGTAATAACTCACTTGAATAGCTAAAATACCATAAATTCTAAAAAATGTATAACTAAATTAGATAAATTTATAAACAATAATTTATAATAATTAATTTATATATTTTTAATTAATTCCTAGAAACAAATCAATAAATTATGAAACTATACGTATTGCATAAAAGAATGATTGATGTATTTTAAGTATATAACCGGAAGCATATTGCGGCAATATCATTGCTCTAAATATCACAAATATGCTTGCACAATAAAAAAATAATGTTCATTTTAAACCTGAGATAATAATTCATAATATATTGGTAATAAAGTAAAATAAGGATTTTTACCTTATTTTACAAAGAAAAGTTTTCGTTAGTAACAAATTTCATTAATAAATGCATATAAATAAATAACCAGCAGATGTTATATGAAAGTGCTTATGATGAAGCATTGAAGTAGGTATGCGCGTATTATATTTTATATTTAATAAGCTTCGGGGATGTTCATATTTCTTGACATATTTCCAATATTATCAGCTATATTCATTTTATTGTACTCTTATACAGCTAATAACAATATTCGTTTATACATTATACCTAATAAAAATAATAATAATAATATATTATACTATTTTATATAAAATGTATACAGGTCAAGTGATGAAACTTACAAAATCTTTCATATTCAAAATTTTCATTTATTAATAAAAACAAAATACCTACTCGTAACTACTTTTTATTTGCAAATAAAAACACTTTTACCAAAAAAAAGGTACAAAATTAATCCTAAATTATCTTATATTGTGGTTTATAAAATAAAACTACCGTACATTATACGTAGATAAGTAGATACTATTAAAACAAATAACACTGTCTAGACTTAAAGCAGTGAAATCGTTAAGGGCGTTTAGGCGCTGTAATTTTGTTTGTTTTCCTTTAACAATTATTAATTCCGCGAACACTGCTAAAAATATTCTTCATATTCAGCATTTAAAAAGAGTAAGTACTGATGGAGAAAAAGTGAAACTTTAACAATAAATAAATATTTATCTAAAATATGCAATTCAGGAAACTTAAATCGTAATAAATAATAATCTATAACTAAATTAGTAAGGATTTATAATTCTTTATTATTGAAAATTTAAAAACCATAGACATAATAGTATTTGATAATTTACAATTTTAAATAATAAATTATTATTATTAATACTGTTGAAAACATCAAATACCTGAAATATAATAACATTGTCCATTGCAAAATTAATTATACAATAATATATTTTAGCAACCATAATGTCCATATAATATCTATAGACCATAATTGTATTACCGAACAAATAATAAGTTTTAAATGCTTTATAATGTATTTATACTGATGCGACTGTGGGGTATGTAGCATTGTGTAACTCGGGTCTGTGTCAATAACATTGTGGAACTATATAGCTAAAATATGTGGTAAAAGCAAACATATTACACTCTTCTTTTTCCTGTTTTCTACTTCTGATCATATTTCACTGAAAGAGTTCAGCGAAGTCTTCTTTTCTCGTACACTCCCCGACAGACACGATGTCGAGAGAATAGAGATTGTGAAGATGATAAAAATAGGCACATTGTATATATTTTTAATGGAATGAACAGTCTTTCATTATTACGACTATTGTCTAATTGGAGCTTGGCACATAGCCTGATAACAACTGTGTTGTGACATTTTGTTCACGGTAAGCGAACCTTTCATTAAAAAAGAACTTTTTAATTTAATAATAGGTACTTATCGGTTAGTTGAAACAAAACAATACAAATTTCTTGATGAAGTCAAATCTTTTGCTGGTCTTCAACTTTGATTGTTTAAAACACTTATTATATTTATTTTTAACACTAACATAACATATTACACAAACATACTAATTAAATAATTATCTATAGTGTGTACACTATAGATAGTGATAGATAAATATAAATAAATAGAGACATAATAATATATACATGTACACATATATAGAACTATGGCTATATGTAAAAAAATTATAAACGACTTAAGGCCTAATGATGTCGATTAAAAAAAAATATGATAAAACCATAAATCTCAGTCTGAAACGGAATTGTCCCTTTTAATTTGTTAAGCCTGCTTGTAAGTAACCCCGTTGTCCCGACTAATGGACATTAGGATTTAGGACACCAGTATTCTATTATTTACTTTTTACCAAAATCGCTTGTAATCATTTCAATCATAGATATTTGAATACTATTTAAGTGTTCCTAAAACTTAGATTTCTATTTTATTAAAATAATGTTAAAATATGATAATTTACTATTTAAATGTTTTATTGTTAACTAAAAATCAATTTTTTTATTGAACTATTATGTTAGAACATAAGGCATAATAAGATAATACTCAAATTATTAAACCCATTTTAAATTACATAAATACGGTTACTCTGTAAATTAAGCCATACAATAATAGTATTTAATTACATAACTTATTGTATTTAATTATAGAACTAGTCTGTGAGTTCATATAAATGTTATAACATGACATTCGTAGCCTATTTTGATTTTCTATGATTGTTTTATTTTAAGACTTATTTAAATTTTACTCAGTTTAACTTGATTAAAAAAAATATACAATACATATCACCTATACCAGAAATTAAGAAATCAACATTTAACGTAATTAAATTTCAATTATGATTTATGAGACGTCAGATTAACTAACACCACATTATTTTGTTTCTGACACTAGATTTTATTATAAAATTTGTTTTATTTAATTTGCATTCCCAAACTACTGTTGGTTACTATGCTCTTCCCTTCTACATAAAGTTATTTATTATTGTATAACCACATTAGGCAATTCGTTATATTTTTTAATTTCTTAAATTATCTTTTTAAATTATTATAATTTGAAAAAAATTAATATATTATTTATTGATAATACTAAAGTATAACTCATATTGGTTTTATGAATATAAATTTCTATGAATAAATAAAATTTATACTTGGATTACTAATTTACAACCAACAAAATAATATTTTATATTCATTACAATTATTATATGATTTTCTAAAGAAAATATTTTTAAAAGTAAATAATTCTTAATTTGTAAAACATAACGATAACAAACCAAATAGGATGTACTAGGTATTGACGTATTGTATATTTTGTTGTTCACTATTCATTAACAAAACGTAAAACATGTTAATTATTTATGTTCTCAAAATTATTAAAAAAATTGTATTTTATAAATGCTGTTTTAAAATTTAAATATTCATCAGTTGGTTATTATAAATATAATTTATTAAAGTTTACAATTCCTACTTGTATGATCGTGGCCGAGAATATTTGAAAGGGAAATAAATATCAACCCCTCCAATACTTAATTTATAAGATAATAGTGCCCGAAGGGCGTTACTAAATTATAAATAACCCTTAAAATATGTTAATGCTAACCATATATACATCCAAATACGAAATACACTACTATAATAATATAATATAATTGTCGTTTTTACAGCTTTTGTTTCAATTTTGATAAGATATTTTATTTATTAACTTTATTTGCATGGCAAATCGCGTGTGATTTAAATAGCTACACGTGTATAATATACACGGATCAAAGTTTTAATATTACCTAAAATCTGTATGCATGTCACGCTGTACTATTTAAAATATAGGCTAATTATTTTAATTAGAGAAGTTAAATTATTTATATCTTTAAAGTGTTGATGAGTGGAGTAGTGGACCTAATATTTTGGGATATCTACACCTGTACCACTCCACTCATCAAATACTTATAAAGTTATAACAGTAAGTTGCACTGGTTCAAAATTGTATTTGTATGTTGTACTTATCCAGAAACATATTCTACTTTGGAATATAAAATAAAAAATATACATTGGCGTTTAAAAAATTAGAAAACTTAAATAAAATAATATTCTTTGAAGTATATATATATATAATAATATTTTTCAAAAATGTTGTTTTTTAATTATTTTATATAAAAAACATTAATACTTTTCAAAATAATAAATATATTAATAGACAGGTTTGTTTTTTTAACAGATAAAAACTAAATGTTAAAATGTAGAACATCATAAATAAATTAAAAAATAATATATTATATTAATAGTTAATGATATTAAAAATTAGTAACAATGCAATGTATTTTAATAATTAAATTCTATAACCAATAATTAAGATTATCGCTTTTATTATGAACTAATTAGCTATTTTATATTATTAATTCAATAATACTTTATTCATTTAGTGACTTCTTAGGGTTAGTTGATAAATAATATTTGCAATTATAAAATAAATTTCATTCAATATATATATTTTTTATTATACATCATATTAACGTGCAGTGCCGATGTAAATGTATAAGTACATAGTTTTAAGACGAATGTCCAATATTGTATTGGAAACCGCTGAACAGACAGATTTTTTTTATTGTTATTGATCAGTTATCCGACAGCTAGGAACCATTATCTAAAATTTATTTGTTTTTTCAATTTTGTAATAATTTAAGTATTATATACTATAACCTATAAATTTATTTTAATATTGATTTATGATATATTTTATCTGAAATAGAAGACACTTTCTTATATTAGTTATAAATAAATATCTATATTAAATATTATAATATATTAAATACGTACACTGTACTACTTTAATACTGTATAGTGTAAAGTGTAAAGGTATATACAACCTTAATACCTAGCCTAAACCACTCATAATAATATTATAAAAATTAAATTAAAATAAATAACCTTCGAAACGTAAAAACTTAAATCTTTTTAAGATTTTTAACAATGAAATGGTATGATAATAATACATAATAATATATACATTCTTTACATAATGTTATGCTTTGTATATCAAACACTATCAAATCAAATGTCAAATAGGTACCTAGTATACTTCTATTATGGCATATACAATGCGTCAATTCTATACATAAATCTGCTATTTAAAACGTAATAATATTTTATTGCTAAGCTATCTAACGGAAAATATAATATTACAATACTTTGAAAACAAAAATTATTGTATGTAGATATACCTATAAAGCCCATAAGTATGTCTATATTATAATATATTATTCTATAATATACACAAGATCGTTTTATAGATTTTACTTGTAACATAATAGTGTTATTAATAATACAAACAAAATTATGAAAGTTTTTATCGATTTTAAGCATCACGGACCTACTACTGTGCAATGCAAAAAGATTGGAATTCGATAATAATACGAGTATCTATTCAGAATTAATGTTAATTATTAAGGTCACGTAAAAAGCATACATTATTCTAACTGGTTTAACTCCAGTTATCTTTTTCCAATGGTTAATAACTAATTAAAAATTCTTATTTTCAGTTTACGCAATCAAGTATCAAATAAATATGTACCTATCATAGTTGTATTATACTCGTTTAATTGTATGTATTTATCTATTGTAGTTTATACACCTTTATTACCAATAATATATAATAAGCAATTTATCATGAGTTTTAATCTTTAAAATTATAGTCAATCTGTCTGAAATTAATCGGATACCATAACTCATAAGTTTGATTTTGCATAGAAGAAAAAAATATCTAGGTAGGTATTAATAGTGAATAATGAATTATCTTTAAGTCAAACAAAACCATCAAATTATTATATTATATATCAGCCACTAAAAATTAGGTGAACCACTTAAAGCCAGTATATAACTGCATACGTTTCAGCCAACTTTTCAGGCGCCAGTTTAAATAAACACCGCTGTTTATATCGAAAGAGCATAATATATTTGAAAATAATAGTAATAATAATAACACTGCAGTTTCACCGCGTGTGAAACAATGAATTGATTTGAATTAACACGATTTTTCACGAATCACAAATAACAAAATAATTAATCGGGTGTTATGAATTTAAATAAATAGTAGTCATTTTTAATGTAGGCAAGTCAATTCAAATTTAATCAAGCGCTGTAATCATTAAAACATTTATTAAAGTTAGAAATATTACCTAGATTGACGAATATAATATATTATTATATAATGCTAAATAATATTATATAATATATATATATATATATTAATGAATAAAATAAGTCTACAACATTGCAAACAATTAAATGCGAAAACCCACATAATTTAGATAAATCGACTGATGTAGATTAAAAAAACGTTTTCCACATTGATTTATTAGCGGCTATGTAACAGCAATGCGTAATATAATACATTATACAATTATTTAGGTAATGTATTGTACCGACAGCTTTGAAGAGTGAATATTTAGGATTTTAGGACGATAAACCGCAAGCGCATCTGGTCTATGCGACTAACGTTTTTTATTCATAACTTTATATATTATATAAACATTGGCTAGTGGAGATAATTAAGTTGAAGCCGCTGGAGATTTTTGACTTTAATATACATATATATATATATATATATATATGCGTGTGTGTGTGTGTATGTGCGCGCGCGCGCGCGCGTGTGTGTGTCTACAGGGCCGAACTTGAGAGTAATAGTATATCCAAAGTTTTCGTCCCCGCGGGTCTTTCAACGGCGATCTTCAAATTATCACATACCATACATATTATATTAAATAGAAAGTTACAGAATACACAAACATATACATGTACACAATGACATCGCACACACAATACCACTGCGTGCTCCCATATCAATTGTATATCTATTTACATATTAAATTAATTTTTGAACGTTATATATTGCAGAATTAATCTTGAATATTATTTATCAACTATGATTAATGATTATATCATGCTTGTACAAAAATGTAGCTATAATTCAAATGATCTCATGAATAACATCGTCAGTTGTCACCCCTGTATAAACGGTGATAAATCCTCTCAATAAAATTGTTTTTATTTTTAATAACCAAAATATTCAATAAGTATATATTCTGTATAGGTAGTATGTACCAAACGGTGTTTGGTCAAGGTCGGTCGATAAATTTATCACATTAGGACTAAAGCGAAATCGTGTATTTATACCATTTAAATAATATAATACTTTGTAACGAATGAGTACGCATACATTATTTCGATTAGACATTACATATAATAGATACCTATAAATGTCTCAGTATACATTATTTCGAGTAGGCATAACGCATTTAAGTCTTAAATTGAATAGGTTGAATTACGCAAGATTATTGTAATACTATTTTTTTTACTGTCAAGCTTTTGTACAACCAAAATTGAAAATTAAAATCAATCATAGAGACATTTATATAGTTAAAACTCATAATGTACTTAGTTGACTTAAGAGAGTAAACGTTACATAAAATGTAATTTTATCAAGTAATTAATGATATTAGGTATATCGTGCAAACTAAAATGTACACAAATGTATACTAAAATGTATATCATTATTATTTATATTGCATATTACAATATAATGTACAATGTGGATTAAGATTTTACCTGAGAAGTGTATCTTTAAATAATTTTTTATTTAAAAATTGTAAAAAATATTATTTACCTTTAAATTTGTTGAAAACATAATTATTTATATTGAACCAAATGAGTGTTTATTATATTATTTCATTTAAATTTTCAAAAATAGTACAGATTAGTATCTAAAAATCTAAAACGACTAAAATTAACCAATATCAAGTGGTACTTACAAGTATATTATGTACAAAATATTGAAGACTGAAGTCTTGAAGTCTATTAAATTTTTAATGTTCAAGCTTAGTACAATACATAAAATTAGTTATTTTTTTAATTAATTAATAAATTGTTAATTTTTGTACATAATTAAGTTTAAGCTATTAAGCTCCGAGCCTTAACAATAATTAGAAATAATTATTAAAAAATTTAAATTAATATAGGCTAATTTAAAAACAATCGTTTAGTATAATTTATTTTTGATATTAATATTAATCGGCAATTTAGGAACTAAGAAATTAAGTTAAGCATTCACGATTAATATTTTTAGAAAAAAATGATATGTGAACTTTTCTACAATAACATGATAAGTATTATTAATTACAATAGTAATTGGTATCATATACCTTCTAATAGTAGGCATAAGGCATCTATAAAACTAATGCTTATTTCACAAGCTTCTTATCACTCATCTGATAATAATTATTGCACTGCATTAGTATCCTTTAACTGAAGTCTGTATTCCGAAGAATTGACCAGTTAGGCATAATCTAGGTAAGTACTTGATATTTATAATTATTGTTATTTTATCTCGTGGGCCGTGGGTACTGAACCTTGGACGATTGGGCTGGTAGTATCTACAATATTCGTACTCACCTCGCGATTTCTTAAGTGTTTACCACTTTAAAGTAGTTACATTAAACGGATACGTCATGTAAATAGTAGTACAAGTTATAATACATGCGAGTATTGCGAGTACGACAGATTATTAATCGCGACAAATTTAAACTGGTTTTCGGTAATGTGTTTGTGTATAGCTGTGCGCATATACGACATGAAATGATTAATATCAATTGATAATTGTAATAGAAGTAAATTGTGTGCAAAACGTATAACGGTTGTGTACATAAGCAGTGTACAACGACGACATTTCAATATGTTATTTTTAAAACTTAAAACTAATGATGTGGATTGTATGTAAAATTTACGTCGTAAATAAAGATTTACTGGCCTCTCCTTTGATAGATACCTTCCAAATTTCCCAGTAAATTAAAATTAGCATAATATATAAGTACACTATAGTAACTAGTTTACACTAATATTCATACAAACAAATCACATGTATACCTTATATGTACAGTAAAACCTCGATTATCGACCAACTTCTATTGTACGCCATCGACCGTCATAGTATAGTATCGTGAATTATAAATTGAATAATTTACACCCGTCTTGTGGATATGTGCATTGCACGTACTTGGAGAAGTATAAAACTTATCTAAAAAAGATACGGAGAATCATATAAACAAATCAAAATAACTAATTTTTTCAAATTGGTTTATTTATTTTTTCTTATCAATTATCATTATAATATGCACTATTTAGCACTAATACGTATAATAATATTATAAGTATAAAAATGAATTTTTTCTTTTATTTATCACTCTCTTGGTCTAGTTCTCTAGTTTAAGACAGGTAATTGATGTTTTGCTGTACTTCACATTATAATATATATATATTATAAGACGTATAAAATTGAGATGAAAGTATATTCAAAAAAAAAATTTCCAAGTCTCGTTGTATAAAGCAAGGTTTGATACATACGACCATATTACGATATGTAAATGAGAGGTTAAATATTAAATGAACTAACCTGCAACATAGACTATTTATATTTATACTTACAACTTATTGGTATCAAGTTATTGGTTTTGAAATAACACAAAAGTTTTGTGTATTTAGACCTAATTGTTATTGTATCATTTTTATTTTTTAAATATCATATCCAAATTCCCATGCGTTATTAAAAGATTGAGCACCTATTTATAAACATTTGTTTTAGTAAATATATTCCGTAAGAAAATAAATAATGGGTTAACATTTGTCTACAAACAAAACTAAGTTAAAAACTTACACATTTGTGTCTATTAAAACCAATTTTGTGTGTAAATAAAAAGAATATGTTATTCGTATGGGCTAATATTTAATACCTATTTAATTTTATTACCGATAGACATAATCATAAATTCTTGATTTGCCGATCCATAATTGATAACTTAAAGCTGGAACAAGTATAATTAAAGTTTTATTTCCAGCTAAGTCAGCAATGTGTATAAAAATTGCATGATAATTAGTTAATTATGACTGATTTTCAAAACAATTGAATGTATTTTAACATAAAGTTATCAATAGCTTTTTGTTTGGTAACTCTGTAGTCTCATACTCTCTACTCATGAGTCCCTATAGAAAACATAAATAATAATACAATATTATGTTATTATATCTTGAATCTTAATTCATAATTGTAAAATTTAAATAATTACATTTTAGATTTTGAAAGAAGCGATGACTGTATCTGTTTCACAAAAGGGTGTTCATTTTTTTTTCGTTTTTTTTTTTTTTTCTATATATTTCTATTGACTTATTCGGGAAAAAAATGTATCCATCTTTAACTTTAATTGAGATCTCTGTTAATAAATTAATATTCAAAATTTCAACAAAATAATTTTTATTATTCTGTAGCAGATAACCAGACTTAAAATTTTCATGAATTTTTTTTGTCACGGATTGGCTCAGAATGTAATCTAAAAATTATAAAATACAAAAAATACGAATAGTTAAGTACTATTGTACAATATGTTAGGAGCGTCTAAACACAGGAATGCACCTTATGCACTCTGCGCATGCGCGTAATTTATTCACCACTATCATTGTTAAGCTGTTATCAATACATACCACATATTATATTTGAAAAGTTAATTATTTTGAATTTGTTTCCGTTTACTACATGTTGTATAAATAATATAATAATAACAATTTAAGTGTTAAAATAATTTACAGTTTGTCATTTCATTTTAGTTGTTAAAAAACATGTCAAATGTATAAAGTATAATAATAATATTTAAAGTGCTAAAAAAAAATCAAAAAACATCTATTAATTTTACTTCTTAAAATAAGAATGTTCAGTTTCGTCACAACTTAAAATATATTTTTTTTTTTTAGTAGTATAGTATTGAGCTGTTCAGTTTCAACTCTCGTTGGTTTTATTAATTCGTTAGGTTTTTCCTGTTTTTTTTTTTTTGTAGAGAAGAATGTGTCTTGAGTTTTAAGTTTTTTATTTGGTGGTTCATTTACTATCTTACTAAAATCTTCATGTGTCTCGTCATTATTTGATGTTGCATCAATGAATGCTTCTAAAGAGTTTAATTGTTTTAATGCTTGTTTAAGATGTTCACTGTTTTTTATATTGTTTATTTTATTGGCTAGACTAATGGCCTTTTCTTTAAATTGTTCTTGCATATTTTCTGTTTTTTTTTTTTCAAGTGTCTTAATATGAACTTGTATTTCATCATCTTTGTTTGAAGTTGCATCAAAATTTATATTTTCTGTATAGATTGTCTGTATAGGTCTAGGTATAAATTGTAATATGCATCTAGAATCTATGCACAAAACAATAAAATATCATTATTTAAATGGTTGCAAAGTTGGGCGGTTAGATAAAAGTATAACAACTATTAGAAGATATACCCGTGATAAAAAAGTTGAAAGAATTATAAAATTAACTAAGGGAAAAACAAGTACAAGGATTCAGGAAATAAAAAAAAGACACAATAAAAGTACATTACTTGAACTTACAATCAATCTGGATAGTGAGAATAACTGGAGTGTTGAAAGTGAATTTACACCAAGTCAGTTTTATAAAATAAAAAAAAATAATGATGATGTATGTTGTCCAATGATATGTTCTATTTGTAAGTTGTGTGTTCACACATTTCAATGTTCTTGTCCTGATTACCAAATCAAGTCTATGATATGTAAGCACATACATTATGTTGCTCTGAAGACAATGTCAACAGAAAATTCTGAAGATATTGCTATTTTGTCAGCAGCAGATACAGAAAATATAAATTTTGATGCAACTTCAAACAAAGATGATGAAATACAAGTTCATATTAAGACACTTGAAAAAAAAAAAACAGAAAATATGCAAGAACAATTTAAAGAAAAGGCCATTAGTCTAGCCAATAAAATAAACAATATAAAAAACAGTGAACATCTTAAACAAGCATTAAAACAATTAAACTCTTTAGAAGCATTCATTGATGCAACATCAAATAATGACGAGACACATGAAGATTTTAGTAAGATAGTAAATGAACCACCAAATAAAAAACTTAAAACTCAAGACACATTCTTCTCTACAAAAAAAAAAAACAGGAAAAACCTAACGAATTAATAAAACCAACGAGAGTTGAAACTGAACAGCTCAATACTATACTACTAAAAAAAAAAAATATATTTTAAGTTGTGACGAAACTGAACATTCTTATTTTAAGAAGTAAAATTAATAGATGTTTTTTGATTTTTTTTTAGCACTTTAAATATTATTATTATACTTTATACATTTGACATGTTTTTTAACAACTAAAATGAAATGACAAACTGTAAATTATTTTAACACTTAAATTGTTATTATTATATTATTTATACAACATGTAGTAAACGGAAACAAATTCAAAATAATTAACTTTTCAAATATAATATGTGGTATGTATTGATAACAGCTTAACAATGATAGTGGTGAATAAATTACGCGCATGCGCAGAGTGCATAAGGTGCATTCCTGTGTTTAGACGCTCCTCAATATGTTAGCGTAATCTAGCCGTATACATTATGTACTATGGTGATAACGGTGTTTTGATTGATAATTAATACTTTGATAATATATAATTAGTGATAAAACTAAATTTATATTTCGTACTTTCGTAGTTCTTACCAAATTTTTTTTTTTATTTTTTCTTGCTATTACTATAGTTTATTACATATAAATAGATTTTTTTTATAATAATTAATTATGGTCTAACCTATCTGGTTTCTATAACTTTTATAATTTTAAAGTAACATGATTTTTGCCATTAAAACACCAGATCAAATTTAGAGACATTATTTTTTTTTATCAAATAACTGTTATTAGGTACTGTTATGCTGGGTCTTAGTAAAATAAAAAGCCGTGTTTATCGCTTATGGAATACTACACAAACAGCATTTCTAAAAACACCGGTGATAATTTATCCCAACTACAATTATTATAAGTAAGAATTTATTTAATTTCTCCTTTTTTATTGTTAAAATTTTCATAGACATTTTCAGAATTCAACTGCGAATATATCCTCAAAAAGTATGGAAAAAATCAAAAACCGTTTGGCTCTGGAAAGATCGCCATACCTATTACAACATGCTGAAAATCCTGTGCAATGGTATGAATTTTAGATAATACCTATTTTGTTTTTTCTAATTATGTTCTTAATTTATAAACTATCCATTTTATGAATTTTCAAACAAATTAGTGAAACTTAAACACAAGTATAATACATAGAATCGCCTAATTGTTGAAATGTTTTTTCAACTTTTATTATTTTGTTATAAAAGCTAGGAATTTTATCTTGTAAATCATACAAAGTAATTAACCTATAAATGTAATGTATTCCTAATATAATATTATAATTAAATAATATTCTCCAAGTACTAACTTTATATATTAATTGGGTATTTAAATTATTTGGAAGTCATACTTAAACCACTAACCAGTACCTTATACTATTTAGGTATCCATGGGGTGATGAAGCATTTGAAAAAGCACGATCAGAGAAAAAACTTATTTTTCTATCGGTTGGTTATTCCACTTGTCATTGGTGTCATGTAATGGAGCACGAGTCATTTGAAAACCAAGACGTCGCAGCGGTCATGAATGAACATTATGTGAACATTAAAGTGGATCGAGAAGAACGACCCGATGTAGATCAGTTGTACATGACTTTTGTTCAGGTATCCAAACAAAATCTTTTATACACTTAATTGCATCCTATTAAAATATTAAAATGTACAACTATTTAAGTGTTGAAGAGCAAATAACAGTATTATTTATACATACTAATTTAACTAATCTGCTTTTGTCGAATATTTGAATTTTAAATTTAAATTTTAAAAATTTCTTATACTGTATACTTTTGTTTGGATATAATTAATAGTAAAGTACCTATGTCCTAAAGATTATTATTATTATTATTATTTTACATTTTTATAAAAAACTAATGACCTAAATTATACCTAACCAATAATAATGTTAGTGTACCTTTAACTTACATGCTATTTTTCTCCTAAATTGGTTAGGCGGCTTCTGGTCAAGGAGGATGGCCAATGAGCGTATTTTTAACACCTGATTTGAAACCAATTGGTGGTGGAACTTACTATCCACCTGAAGATGCATATGGGCGTCCTGGATTTAAAACTATTCTTTTACACATGGCTAAAAGGGTGAGTTAATTATAATAAATATTTGTATTATCATTATGAATGTATAATTCATTTTTTATCAGTGGAAAAATGATTCAAACTCTATGTTGGAAAATAGTTCAAAACTGATGAAAATACTTAATAATACTACAGCTTTTGATATACAACTTGGGACTGAACTTTCTCATATAATGAAACCTAACCCTAAAACATGGATAACATGTTACTCACAAATTCAGAGAATTTATGATGATGAGTGGGGTGGTTTTGGTATGCCACCTAAATTCCCTCAGCCGTCAATATTAGATTTTCTGTTTCATGTTTCTCACAAAATGTCAAAATCATCTGAGGGAAAAAACAGCTTGGAAATGGCATTGACAACATTGCAAAAAATGGCTATGGGTGGTATACATGATCACATTGGTCAAGTGAGAAATTTTAAGGGGTTAAAAAAAAATTGAACTTACTATCATTGTTTTTAGGGTTTTGCTAGATATTCTACAGATGAAAAATGGCATGTACCACATTTTGAAAAAATGTTGTATGATCAAGCACAATTAGCTGTGTCTTATACCACTGCTTTCCAAATCACCAAACATGAACAGTATTCAGATGTTGTTCATGACATCTTGCAATATGTCAACAGAGATTTAAGTCATGAGGTACAGAATTTGCCTTATTGTAATGTATTATATATTTATTTTTAACACAGAGCAAAATAGTAAATAGAACAAGTTAGTTAAACTTTTTTTTTAAATCTAAAACAAATATTTTTTTTTTTTAATATTAAAAATTTAATAATAATATCTATATAGTATTATTATACTATGAATTAATTTAATATTTACAAAACTATTTTTAAACAAATTAAATGTCATGATAGTAAATATTTTTATTTATATTGTAAGCTTTATGAATTAATTTAAATTATAAAAAACCATAATTTTTAGCAAGGTGGATTTTATAGTGCTGAAGATGCAGATTCACTACCTACAGCTGATTCTACTAAAAAACGTGAAGGTGCTTTTTGTACTTGGACACAGGAAGAAGTAAAAACACTCTTAGACAAACCTCTTGATTCAAAACCTGATGTTAACCTTTCTGAACTATTTTGTTGGCATTTTAGTGTTTTACCTAATGGTAATGTTCGACCAGATTCAGTAAGTGTCTAGTGATGTTTTAAACAAATACAAACCATAAGTGTATGTAGAATTTTGTATCTTGTGTAGCACACAATTTTAATTGATCAATAGACTATTAAGCAGCCCACTTATTTTTCTCATTATATCTATGAATAGTAAAATGTATTATGTTAAAATGAAGCAAAAATGTTATTTTTTTACATGGTATATCATTTAATTATTTGATTAATTAAAATATTGTTTAATGTTATTGATATAACATACCGACAAATGGATTATAATATGTATATCTATTATTGTAAGCTGTATAACTCTGCTGATTGAATGGATATCACCTGTATGCTATAAATATGATGTATTTGGTTGTGCACACCATAGTTTTGTGGATATGACCTTCAATATATTTATAAACTTCTCGCATTTATAATTATTTTATTTTTTCAATTTGATCAACTGAAAATAAATATTTTTATTTTATTCAATATTTTTAAAATCATTCTATGTAAACTCTAAATAAATATTTACCGGTTAACTAAATTAAAAATAAATGTAATATGTAGAGAATACATCATTTGCTGCACATGTACACATTACACACCTATGATAAAAACATTTACTTAATTATTATTTACTTCATTTATTAATTTATTAATAGGATCCTCATGGAGAGTTATTGGATCAAAATGTGTTGATAGAGTTTAGAAGCAAAGAAAATACTGCCAAAAAGTTTCAAATAACTGTAGAAAATGTAGAAAAAGAACTAAGAATTGCAAAGAACATATTATTTGAAGCACGTAAAAAAAGACCACGCCCACATTTAGACAATAAAATAATAACTTCATGGAACGGTAAATTAGCCTTTTACTAAAATTTTAAGTAATTCTGTAAATTAGGTTCTTAAAAATAAAACAATGACCAAAGTTAAATTAACATGTGCCACTTTTTTATTGAATTTTATATAGTAAAATAATATTTAGTATGATAACTATACTCTATTCGGAATGAGATCGTACCTCGGCGGCCAACTTGTGCGTATGGGCATGGCTTTACTACATAGCAGGCCTGCAGATAGTTGACTCTGTAGGGTAGACAAACAGGTGTTGTCTGACTGCCGCTCAACAAAAACTGGTTACCACCGAGGTACGATCTCATTCCGAATAGAGTATAGTATTATATATCTATTTTTCCCTATTAATAAAGTACTTTTAATACCAGGACACAAAAAAAAGTTTAAGAATATAATATTTACAAATTACTAAAACTATAAATTCATAAGTGGAATCAATTTTCTGATTTAAAATTGTATAACATTTATACATCTTATTTTTTGATTATTCCCTATTATTATTCCTTTTTGTATTAAAACTAGAATTAAAAATTACTAGAAAAATGTAGAACTATAGTTAATTTAGCATAATAACTATGAAAGAAAGATAGGAAAAATAAAATTTATTCCAATAAAATATTTTATACATATTATACAAATTAAAACAATTTGTAAATGTATGAAAACTAAAGTCATACTGTTGGCTTATTCTAATGACTCTCATCTAAAATGAATGATATTAATTTATTAATCATTTACTAATTCCCAATATAAAAATATGTCAGTAAAGTTTTCAAACACAATTAAATGTACTATACAAGTAAATCCTATTATAAAAGAAATCTTCCATTAAACAAAATACTTTTGAGAACCAGATCAAATTATAACCAAATCTTTAAAAAACATTTCTCTAATACAATATTTTTTTTCCCTTAAGATTGTAATATTGAAGTTTCACTGTATTATATTATATTGTATTTCTTGAGTTTTGTAGGACTAATGATAACAGCATACGCAAGAGCAGCATCAGCATTAAATGTGGAGGGATATAAACAAAGAGCTATTAAAGCTGCCGAATTTCTTGAAACATATGCGTGGAACTCTAATATTAATTTATTATTGCGATCATGTTATGTAAATGATAATGGAGATATCGCTAACATGTAATTTAGCATAAAATCTTGAATGTTTTAAATGTTAATTGTTTCATAATTTTTTTTAGAGAAAAACCCATTTCGGGTTTCCTCAACGATTATGCTTTTCTCATACGCGGCCTTCTAGATTTGTATGAATGTACACTACAGTCTAAATGGTTAAAATGGGCTGATGAATTGCAAGCACAACAAGATGAATTATTTTGGGATAAGGAGAAATTTGGATACTATTCTTCATCTGATAAAGATCCTAGTATCATTTTGAGATTCAAGAGTGGTAAGAGAATGATGGATTATATATGAATGTTATATTTTAAAACCTTATTTCTAGATCATGATGGAGCTGAACCTTCTGGTAATTCAATATCGGCATTAAATCTATTAAGACTATCAGTATTGACTGAAAAGTCTGAATACCGTTTAAAAATTGATCCTTTGTTTTTGACATTTGCTGGCCGTTTGTCTAACAATTCAAGTGCTTTACCAGCATTAGTGTCTGCCCTCACTCTACATTGTGATTCAATCACTTCTGTAAGTATGATGTAGAATATTTTAAAACCATTTTTAACTGATAGACTGAGCATAGTTTTCAAAATGGTTGAACAATGTTGAATGGCCAACTTCATGGCGGTATTTTACTTAGTTCATATAATGAACTACTTATATTTGATTTAAATCAAAAGGTAAAATTTGTTCTTTAAGAATGTTTAAAGAAATTTCTTGAATTTAGAATAGATTCATTCCAGTTATTTCCAATATACACTGACTTTTTTTTCTTCAAAACAAATTATCTTATTCAATGTTTGTAAGTAGACTGAATTGCAGGGTGTGTCGGTTTTGTACTAAAATTATTATTGTTATCTGCTTAGTTATGATGTTTTTTTAATTATAATATGTTTAATTCTATAAATTATAAAATTCCCTAAATTGAATAAAAAAAAATATTTGATGTAAATTATAAGGTAGAATTAAATGGGAAATCAACTGATGTCATACATGTAAAAAATAATTAAACCATTCACAAATAGAAAAAAAAATTAAATTGTTAATTAAAAATAAACAATATATATAATTTTATTGCTCGTTTTAGAAACAGTTATTGGACCATAATATTGTTAAGAGCTACCTCAAGGATGAATGCAGAAGAGTTAATTAATTACTTACAACAAGACATGCCTTTTCTCCCACTTATTTCTACTAGGCGATGAAAAAAAATAAATAATATAGTACTTACTTACAAATTCTTAAAATAGACTTGCAAACTTTTGCTAACTAAGGGAAAGTTTTAAAACAGGTTTGGAGTTTCTGGGTCGACATTGAAGGGCTGGGTGAAGTTGGTCTTGCAATATCCTTACCTCCGATAACTGCTATAATTCATACTTGCAAATTCTAAAAATAGTCTTGAAAATTATTGCAAACTACTTGCTAACTCTGAATTTATAACTGTTCTGTTTAGGTATACGTTACTGGTGATTTAGACAATCCTGATCTAGAAGCATTATTGTCTGCAGTTAGACAACGCTATGTGCCTAATCTTGTATTAGCTCATGCTGATGAAAACTCTTTATCAGAACTAGCAAAAGGTTTAGCAATTGCAGAAAATGGAAAAGTAGCTGCATATGTATGCAAGAATAATACATGTAATTTACCAGTACATAGCGTAGAAGAGTTAATTGCCTTATTAGATGGAACAGTGGAAAGCCCACTAGCGTAGTTTCTTTGTGTAAATATATTATTGATTTTGTAACATTTTAAATTTATTTATTTATTATTTAATATTATGTATTAATATATATTATATTTAATGTTCCAATTATATTTTTTTAACTTTTACAAGTTTCATATTATGTATGCCCTAGAGTACATACTACTTAGGGTATAATGAGTATCACTAGTATCAGTATAATGAGACAAACTCATTATTTGGAGATATATTAATATTATTTTGCTTATATACTCTAATTAGCCTATTGAGACATTTTTCATACTAAAATAAATGCATATTTTACACAAACATTTTTTTTTTTAAATTGGTTTTCGTAGGCTTATATCCAATAATCGTGGTTTTGTTTTCTATCAATATTGAAGAATGATGACATTGTAATATTATGGATTTATACAATTATTCATATTATAATATATAGATTAATTTTTTTTTTTGGATCGTGCACCAATAAGCCACTGCAGAAGCGACTTGTATTTTTGATTTGAAAAACAAAATTATAGAAATATAAATCATTAAATGCCACGAAAAGCGCGGGGTCCTGGGCAGCTGTCCCTTCTGCCCTACTCTTCCGCCGCGGCAATGATTATATTAACGAAATGCAGCTTCAACAAAATAGTGCATCGAATGATGAAATACGACAAATTTCTTGATTATTTGAGTTTACTACGTCTGAGTCACGGATTAATCCGTGGCCTGGGTCAATGTTTTTTGTGGAAGGGGTGGTAAATTGGACGTATTTTCTTCCATGACCGACAAGAATAGATCCCAATTAGCTATTACCATGGTTGAAATCCAACCATGGCTATTACCTATAATCATACTGTTACGCCGTTATGGGACACCAGAGCACGTAGTAATATTATGATCTTTAAATCTTTTATAGTACTTACTAAAATAGGTTTACAAATTTACAATGAAAATATTATGAAACAAAAATAGATGGATGTGTTGGATTTAGATATTGTAAGGCGTGGGCGATGAGCATGATATTATGATAAAATTTAAAATTTGAAGATATATAATGAAGTTAGGTTTTTTCATGTTTGATAATATTAAAAAAATATTTATAATATGATTTAAAATTATCTAACTGGTGTCAGATGTAACAATATTATTATTCACATTATAAAAAAGTCCGCGCAACGAAAACTGACGGGAAACCGTCAAAACCCGCCCGCCGTCGACCTGCCGTTAATCACGGGTTCTCAAACTACGAGTTGCCTCTGTGATATTTACACAATAGGCGTACGGTATATGTTTTTATGCGATGCTGCAAACCTGTTTCAGCTGGAGAACTGAAATGATTATATGGAGTATATACTAACGCGTGTATATTGTATATTACAAATGTTGATTTTGTGCCATATGATTTATGCTACCGACATTTGTAATAGACAGTGTGTTGTACCTGTGTTTCGTGAATATTTGTGTATTTTTTCTTGTTAGTGTTTGAAAAAATTTTTGTTCTCAAATTTATTAAAAATGTCTGTTAGCAATAGTGATACTCGTAGCCAGACTAAACAAATTGTTTATAAAGTGTATACGTTTCTAAAACAACTGTCAACAAGACCAGATTTAAGCGCCGATTTTTTTAAAAATACACAAATACGTACTGCTGAAGCTTGTGGATTGTCAGAGCGCACTGTCCGACGTATTTGCTCCGAAGCAAAATGTAAAGCCGAAGATTCAACGTCAGTTATGGTATTTAGGTCTCCGCGCAAAGGTTACAAACGTGCGAAAATTGTGTCGGAGCTCAACGATTTCGACTCAGATGTTGTTAGGAGAACTGTGCACGAGTTCTACGATCGAGGTGAATACCCAACTACACAATTGATATTAAATGCTTTAAGACAAAAAATCAATTATTCCGGATGCTTACGCTCGATGCAATATCTGTTAAGGAATTTGAAATTTTCTCATAAGAAGTGTAATGATGGCCGTAAATTTTTTATGGAGAAAAATGACATCGTTGCACTTCGATGTAAATTTCTTCGAGAAATTTGTGCGTTGCGCGAAATGAAAGATGATCGCCCAATCGTTTATATTGACGAAACACGGGTTAACCAAAACCATTCGGAGTCAATGATATGGCAAAATGAATATGGCACTAAAGGATTGAAAGGAAAAGGAAGTAACAAAGTTATTGTGTATCATGCTGGATGTGCTCGTTACGGCTTTATTCAAGGGTCCAAACTAGTATTCCGTAGCAATATATTAGGCAATACCGCCGACTATCACAGTCAATTGAATGCCGAAATGTTTAAAAACTGGTTTATTGAACTTTTAAACAATCTGGAAGAACCGTCTGTTTTAGTAATGGGTAATGCGTCATATCATTCGTTATTGGTAGAAAACCACCCAAAAAGTAATTGGAGAAAATCGGACATACAAAAATGGTTAAGCGAAAAAAATATTGAATTTCATCCGCTTGAAACATTACCGGAACTTCATCAAAAAGTTAAAGCCTTGATTCCGCGCCAAAAGAAATACTTGCTTGACCAAATTGCGTTAGAAAAAAACCATGAAGTAATACACCTACCTCCTCGTCACTGTCAATACAACGCAATAGAACTTATATGGGCCCAAGTTAAACGTCAAGTAGCAAAAAATAACAATACGTTCAAGATGGTTGATGTCGAACGTCTTACCCATGAAGCGTTAGATGCGGTAACCAAAGAGGATTGGGAAAATTGTGTAAGGCATACCGAAAAACTACAAGAATCGGATCACCGAAAGGAAATTCTTAGGGACGCCTTAATGGAACCAGTAGTTTTGTCCATATTGCCCGATAACAGCGATTACAGTGATGATGAATCAGAGATAGAGCAATTGGAATAACTAATATTGATTATAATTTTAAGTATATATGTATTTGTAGACTGTTTTGTAAATATTATTGACCATATTATTAATAAATGTTTAATATTAAGTATAGATATTAATAATATTTAATTTTTATTGTATGTGTAAACATTTTTTTTTTGACTGATTTGCAATTAATACGTTTTATGTAATATATTATACTATGTATTGAAATAATGTTTTATACTGATCATTTTTTAAACCATTTTCTCTCGTAATTCGTATATAAATTTAAAAAAACGCGGCAATTAGTTTTACATTAAATTTATGATAACCACTGGTTAAAAATTGCCGCTAGTGTCGCGCCAGTCAACGGCCAGTTTTCGTTAAACGGAATAGACTCATCTGTCATGCTGTTAAATTGCATACACAAAGCGCCGTATCAAAATTAATGTATCTATAAGCGATTCTTTAAGGGGGGGGGGCTGAAGCGTGATTCATTTTCGGTCGAAAACATAGCTCACCACTTCAATCACTACGCCCAATATAATGTTCTGATATTAATTTTAAAAGCAGATTTGAATTCGTCACTAAATTATCTATGTTTTGACAATTTCATTTTTTTGATTTTTTTTTTTAGAACTTAATAGAATAATATATTATGGTTGCAACTTACAACCTACATCGATTCGATTTTAAATTAGAACACTTATTTGTGGTTACCGTATCTTACGTGGTTTGTATTTTGTGTGATTATTTTAACAGCATTTCATATATCTTATTTGCATACATATTGAGTATAAATGTACAATAATAATACGACTATACGAGTATAACACTGCAGAATAAGGAAAAAGTATTGAAAATTTTGTTCTAATTCAAAAATAATAATCATAGAAACTTGGAACTTTTTTTACCGCTACATTTATTTTTTCTGCACAGCGATAAGTACGGGTTTATATTAGATCTATACCGACTATACCAAAAGTATAACTATAGTTCATGATATAGGTACCATCAGAGGCGGATCTAAGATTTTTTACCCCCGGGGAAAATATTAAAATTACCAAAAACGAGGATTGTCAAATAAAATGTCAGGATAATGTGTGGCTTTAAAATGTTCATACTTATTTTGACCTTCTAAAGATACCTCAAAAGTATTCTCATTATTAACTTGATGACAATTCTCACTTATATTAAATGTTATGAGTTCTAAGTCATTGACAGTTATATTTTTTTCATTTATCTTAACATCCAAAGAATCGTCATTAGTAATTTTTTCATTTAAATTGCTATTACAACTTATCAATGGTAATGGTTCTTTTATAATCGTGTTTTCATTTTCATGTTGTTCAATATTTACTTCATTGACATCAACATCCAAAGAATCTTCAGACTTATCCACATTTTCACACTTTAACCAGTTTTTCCGCGTTTTTTCCCACTGTTTTGCTAATTGTATCTTTTCAGCTTCTATCTTCTGCTTTCTATTGCGAAAAAATGAACCTGGAGGCCGCTTTGACATTTTCGTCCTTAAATGTATTAACATTTTTTTTTGAAATTTTAAAAATTTAATAAAATCAGTCTTAAGTTCTGAGTGAAGCAAAAAATGTATTGATATCATTAAGAATTATAATTATTGAATTACTTAAATTAATATTATATTGCTTACTGTAATATAATTAAAATTATAAAATATTGAATAATTAACTACATTTACGAATTAAGGTAATATGTAGATATATTGTTACACTCTTAATTACAATTTACAATACATTATAAATTGAGGCTCATAGCACCAATAAAAATCTACAAAAAATAATCTCTCGTTTTATATTTTTTCCTTTTTTTAAGTTATCCAAAATTGGATGGAAAAATACTATTTTATAAAACAAATACGCCAATAACTTAAAGTTGCTGCTTTTTTAAAAATAATATAATATAATATAATTTAATATAATAACATATTAACATAAATCATAATATAATTTTACTAATTAAAACCACTGAAGCGATGAATGCAACTAGATATCTTTATTTAGTTTATGGAATTAAAATTTTTTTACAACATTAAAAACTTAAAGTGGTTACATATTTTTTTTCGAAATAGGGTATTTAAATAGAAACTGTTTATTTTTGTTTGTATTCAGTCTGCAATAGTAAACATTAAACAATTATATAGGTATTATATTTTTATATATTTACTATTTACATAATAAACCTTAATTTAAAAAATAATTAAACATAATTTTATTTTTTCATCAATTTCAGTTTAAGGCATTAATATAAACAATAATAATATATATTATAATTAATCTATTCTGTGGACTGTGGTGTAACCAAATTTAGACTATATCAAAAAGATTCAGTTTAAAGTGATTAACAAATTTTCAATGAATCGGACTAAATAGCATAGCATTGGTATGCCTAAATATTTTTAAAAATTTGAGTGGCCTAACCCACATTAAAACTTAATCAACGTTAATTGAGTTAATGCTTGATAGTTAGTTTAAAAAGCAAGAAATTATATATAAAACGTGAGTTTATTATTTTCCTTAGAGTGGATTTTATAAGAAAAAAAATGTTGCAAAATAATCAAAACTTGAATAGGCACCTGTCCTATATAAAAACACTTTTGCTGTTTTGGTTCTGTGTGCCTCAATTATAATAGACCTTTATAGTGAAATATAAATTCGTTTATTCTGATAAAGATACAAAAATTTAGATTTTAGACCAATAAAAAATGTAATCAAATTATAAAAATAAAATCTTTTTTTTTTAAACATAAACAAATGTATAACCATCTTGGTAAATATTATAATATATAATAATATTATAAAATATTAACATAATTTTCAATAAACAGATATAATATTATATCGTACGTTGATTGATAATCTTATAAAAGTTATTGTGTAGGTATCAGACCAGACATTTTAACGAAAACACAGCATTAATAAATACCTAGTTTGACACTATCACTCAGAATCTTAATAATTATAGACTATAGTAGGTATATACTTATTACTTATACTTATACGAATCTATTTATAATCTTACCTTTAACTAAAATGATGTCTATTGTCTATAACTAACTGGCTATTCCGTGCGTAGAGAGGTTCAGCCGCGCTTTCAAATGGCAAATGGCAGAATTTGTCACTGTGGTCTGTGGTAATTAATTTTGTACTATTTTTATCCGCGTCATCGCCGCGCGTCGACGATAACGTACATATTAATTATTATATTTATATTTATTATTGATAATATATGTTTATATTTAATTTGTATTATTAGTCTGTCTCTATAATCTATATGTACTGTCGACCGTCGACGTACGCCGCCGATCGCGCAGCTACGCGATCTAATAATAGAATGATTAATTATTTTACGCCATGAATGATTTTATTTTTATTTTTCATTATTAAGTGAAATAAAAATATTGTACCTACTAATACCTATTGTTTGTGTATAGATTGTAATTATATTTTAATAAAAAATTAGAAAAAAACTTCTAAAACCAAACATTAATTTAAATACCTACAAAAAAATTACGCCTATTAAAATTTTACGCCCGGGGATCAATCCCCGGCTTCCCCCCCCTAGTTCCGCCTCTGGGTACCATAGTACCTAACCAGCTAATCGGGATAATGGCTCATGTTATAAATTATAATTATATTATTAAAAATGCTGTCATATATGGTAGACCTATGTGTATAGGTTCACAGATATGTTTATAATACATTAATACAAACGCTATGGTTCATAATGTTCATATAGTAAACAAATTACCAAAATAGATTAAATAGAGAGGACAGGCCCAACGTGTGATCCACCGACGAATGCATTGTCTAACCTGCGATATACAGGAAAAAAGTATTATACATACCAACTATATACTTTATTATGCGTCATGCTACTATTAGAATAGAGTAATATTATATACTTGCTAAAATGTCGTTCTTGAACTTTATAGAGAAAAAGTGTTCTTTAAACCTGAAAAATAAAAATCATCAAATATTTAACTTTTTCTCATTGGATGATACAATCTCCGCCATCCTTCTTTTAGTTTGCAGCAGAGCTATATTCACCAATTTATCATTAGACAGGATAGGACGATAGGCAATTGCCTATGGCCTCCGTTATTAGAGGACCTCGGATTATTATGAACCTTACTTTTTTTTTTGAGTACCTACTACTTTTATCATATAAAATAAATATAAGAAACATATAATATTTAAAAAAAAAATAAAATAATTAATCTTTATCAGCGTAAAATGTGAATGAAAATAAATACAAGTCTATTTGTATACATACTGGAAACACTACACGGGCCACCAGTCACAATAAATATCACGGTATATATCAATATCTTCTTTAAACTTTGATAACATCATAAATGTATTTGCTTTAAAAACAGCAAGAAAAGTAATGTTATAAAATAGCTTATTTATTATTTCTATTATAAATACAAAAATGTATTGTTTTTTACAGTTAATAATTAATATAAAAAAAAAATGTTAAATTTTGTTTTCAATTACAATAATAAATATATTACACATATATATACGTAATTAGTTAATTAATAATAGGTACAAGAATGAAGAAATCTGTAGCTTGTAAAGATAAAAATGTATATAACATTATAATTATGTTTGTGAAAATGAACCTATAAGTAAATACTATAATAAATTGTGATAAATTATTATTTTGTTTTATACAACTCATTTGTGGAAGGGTGCCTATATACACTATTGTTGACAGAGGGCCACATTTTTTTTTCTTGCCTAAGGCCACAAAATACCAAATTCAAGTCCTGGTTTACAGCCTATAATAGTACGGAGAGGCATCATTAACTGATATCCACAATTATTTTATATTGTTTGATTATCCAGGTATAGATATCCAGTATTAAGGGGATTGAAAGCCGTGATTTTCTATCTATTTTGTTTAACGCATCTGTTCTAGATTTTGTATTTTTGATTTTAAATATTATAATTTCTTCAAAAATTGAAATATCCCATTTTTTTATTTCTCCTTCTATAGAATTTAAAGAGGTAAAAATCAAAAATTTGAGAAAGTCGATGTTAAGTAGTCGAAAAATTTAAATTAATTTTTAGAATTCTTATTGTTTCACTAGATCATTCGGCGGTACGTGGGAATAAAAACACGTCCAAATCCCTATATATTCTAAGTGGATTAGACAGAAAAACACAGCTTACAAAGTTTGACAAATAAGTCCATGGGCTTTCAGAGTACTGTATGCTCACCACCAACTGCTGTGACTACTGTGAATCGTTATACTTCTTTTTCTATAATTTTCAATATATATTTCTATATTGAATAATCGACTTTCAATTTTATTGTCATAATGATTGCACAACAAATCGAATAGGCACCTATGAGCCCTGCTGTATTTGATTTCCGTAATTCCATTGGTTATTTTCTGCCGTAACGTCATGTTCACCATTTAAAATACATTGAATGGAAAGGGGATGGTACTTTAAGAATACAAAACGTAAAAATGTAAAATACACTTACTAGGTACATTTTATAGTTTATAGTGTTTTTATACACGGATATAAAAATAATAATTATTGAAATATAATAAAGATGTGTAATAGTCAATACAATACATTTCCCACAAAATAATATCATGCCCTACCCATCCATTGAAAGGTACTGAGTGAATAAAATATGTTTGTGATGTAACTGAAATTTTTTCGTTACACCAACAATTTTGTGCCACTAATGAGGTAAACAATAGATTTTCTTTTCTATTATAAATTAAGTTGTATAAATTACACACAATAATATAATAATAATATATTACTTTTAATTAGTAATTTCATATTGTATCAATATAATAATCGATAAATTAAAACTATAAAATTTTTTTTGACTAACAACAACTTATAGTAATATTTGTTTTGTTTAAAAATATATATTAATATTATAATTAAAAATAATAACTAGTAACGTAAAAAAGAACTAATAATAATAGAAACAGTCAATTTCATTATATGAAGACAAATAATAATAATAATAATAATAAAAAAATCAGACATTGATATAATAATATAATATATAACGTTAAAATAAATAAAAGAATTAACAAAAAGTTGATTTAGTTCTAATCATATAGAATGGGTTAATTTAACAACATAATTTTACAATACATAAGGTAATTTCAATTGTCACATACAACAGGTGGTCCCCTTAATTAAAAATGTTTACCCACTGTTCTATGAACTAAAATATACATAAATTTCTATTTTTAATTTAAATGTTGATGAAAGCGTTAAACATGACAAGCAATAAAGGTAAACACATACATTTTAATCAAAACTGAAAAATTCTGAGGACGGCTAGTGCAATGTTTAATTAATAATGCAATTTAAATTTAAAAATATTAGATTAATAGAAATAAATATGTGAATTTTGAATAAAGAATTTTATACCTCTGTACCGTCCAGAATTTTTAGCATCATTAATATTTATAAACAGATAAATTAATAAACAGTATAATATTATAATAGAGTTATACAAATTGTTAACAGTTACATCAAATTCGTATTATTTACACTCTTCAATATAATAAAACAGTATAATATATGGATACACAGTGGTGCACTAAATTGACAGGATTTTTTTTTTTTTTTACTTGTCAATTAATGACACAATATACATATTTAAGTGTGTAATTAATTTATCAGTATTTTTTTTTTTTTGTTAATAAGACATTAAACATTGAATGAACTAACCTGCAACATAGACTATTTATACTTACAACTTAAGATAATTTATAAATAATTTAACACAGTATATAAGTATACAATACAATTTGCTTTTCTAAACAACTAATAAAACTGTTTTTGTACTTAAAAATAAAAATTATAATTGGCTTCATTTATTGTACTAATGTACCAAAATACCAGTGAAAATTAAAAACAAATGCATTTTTTGTTGAGCAGACCCGCATTTAAAACAAATCGATTATATTTTAATTTTTATAATAATGGCACTTATAATTTTAAAAAAAAGTAACTGCTTATTTGATCAAATTTCGTCTATAAAAAATATAATTTTCTTTTAAATTAGCCAAACAATTTTTGAGTTTTTATCTTTATCATTTAACAAATTGTACATATTTTGCATCCAATAGGTACAGAATATAATATTTAAATTTATGAACACAAATACAGAACAACAATGAGTTTAAAACTACATTGATTAATTAATTACAGAATTATAAAAGTTGTTTGTATAAATATTAGATGTTAATTTTAAAACTTTGATTTTCACAACACATTGTAAACGAATAAAATTATTTTCAAGTATATATAGTACAAATTTTGAATATAGAATTTGTATTGAACGGTTGTAATCATATATTATAAGTCATAGTTAACATTAAAAATAACTTACACAAAATGTTACCATAGACCATTAATAATAAAATGTAATGAGTAAAAATAAATTTTCAAACTTAAACATATATCTGTTAATTTTACTTAAAATATTCATACAATTAAATGGAATTGAAGTGTCCCGAATAATTAAATTAATTTAAAAATGAATAACCACGCATATCTATGGCACAAATATAATTAATAATTAAGCAATATAAGTATACACTAAGTAAAAAATAATATACATAATAATTATAATAAAAACAACAGGTTACAAAACTACATTAAGAGCAATTACAATAAGTTCTGAAAGACTTTTATGGTGGTGGATTTGTCTATTGAGTTTAGAGATCGATATTATTATTATAATTAATTAATATACATGTTATGTTACACAACTATAATAATAATAAAACAGTTGAGGTAAGAATTATTAAATGTCAGTGCTATAACAGGTGTCAAGCAAGTGCTATTTATTAACATTTATAAATTAATGTCCTTAACCTCAGTCTATGTATAGGTAAAAAAAGAACGTTTAACATTTTCATTCATCTTTTATTCAACTTATTAAAACAATAACATTATTGTACAAAATCAAATAAAAATAAAATTTTGGTTATAAAAAATAATCTATAAACGATGGTGACTTATAGATAGTAATATATAGTAATAAACCAGTTACTTAATATTATTTGTAGCAGAATATATCTTTGAAGTTTAAAGCATTATGATGTAATGGCATTAGCTGGATGTCATAACACTATGGGTCTGTTGAGATGGCAATGTTGACGAATCTAAAATTATAAACAAAACAAATCCGCCTTATAACAATTTTTTTTATTAATAATTTTGGATCCTTCTGGAGTAACGGCAAACTTATAAATTATTTTATATTTGAATTGATTTTATCACCAATTATGGTTGGTAAGCACTTCAAAATTGTATTAATAAAATAATGAATTGATTCTATCATAATTATTTATACAATGTATTGAGTTAAGGTAATTTTATTCCATATAAATAAATAAACATAAATATTAAAAATATATTTATATATCTATATATATATTGTATATGTTTATAAATTAAAATTAAATTATAACTAAAAATGTATAATAATATAATTTTTTAAATATTAATGTTAATTAATATCAATATATTGCTTAAAAAAAAAAAATGTATGATGACAAATGAATATAGATATTTATAATTTTGAATAGCATACTTTGTTCCAAAGATTTTGATTTCTGAATGTATTAAATAACTAAAATTACAGACGGCGTTAATCCAGCAAGGTTCTTAATTTCAGAAATATGATAGTATAATACTTGAAAAATATATCATTTTAAATGTTAGACCATGCCCTTTTCTTTATAATATAATCACCTCATTAGTAGTTACTGTTCTAGATATTTTTGTTGAAATTCAGTCTAGTACAAGAGCTCCTTGTGGAAACGTAAATTCTTACTTGGAGTATTGGTCGTAGAAGATTCACTAGGGCTATTTAAAGCACTTGCACTACTTGGAGTCAATGTGTTGTGTGCCATAAGCTTTTGACGCACCTCTCGTATTTTGAGTTGTAGTGATGATTTATTAGGGAAAATATCTGAGTGGTTAGCCTGAAATAGAACAAAATAGAGTATTTATTAAATTAGCATACAACTATTATTTATTATTTACCTGAAATACTGAGGTTGATTGGGTAGAAGGAAACATGCCTTGCTCTTGAAATAAAGTCATAACTAATTGTCTTCTTTGTTCCAACATTTTTCGGTGTCCCTTTTCTGCAGCAGAACTATCATTTCGTCCACTAGGTGTTTTAGGAGTTCTAGGTGAAGCTGCCACTGTATCTTCTTGTTCTAATACTCCTCTATATGCTTCTGGATTAAAATCTGGACCAAAGAATGTATTTCCAACAAGTTTCCCTGATGATTTAGGAGTTTCCGCTTGAGTGTCACAGTCAGGTAATTGCTTTTTGCGGAATGTTTGAGCATTGAATACATGGGGACTGGACGGTACTGATATTGCACTTGGTGAATTACATTCATCTGGTTTGAATTGTGGTAACGACGAAAATTTCATTTCAAAATTAACTTGTTCTAAAACACGGTCCATACCGTCCTCAATATTTTTTTTGAAAAAGCTGCGCTTAGCTGACGGTGACACTGGAACTTCGTCAGTTGCATCTTCAACCAAATCAGAATCTTTATCAGGTAATGAATTTGGCAATGAATCTTGACTTGAAGATACTAAAAATGTATGATAAATATTAGAGATTATCCACATAATTTATAAATTATAGTTCCATATTTATGTATTTTAATTATATAAATCTAATAATAATGATTATAATTCTTTAATTACATTATATAATGTAATATATGTAATGAAAAATTTTATTTTATAAAATCAAATGCATCTATAAACTTAGTATTTATGTATTTCACAAAACTCAAACAATGTATTTAATTTTATATTTCAAAATATAGTTTTATGTAATGTATAAATAGTGATTGTGTAATATACTCATTCTACCTTATCTACTTTTATCTCTGAATAATATTCAAATTTATAATTTATTTCATGAAAAATTTTAATCACAAATAATATTACATTTTCAAGAATAACAAATACAAATTTAATATTTTGAAATAGAATATGTTTTTCTCATAATACTAAGTTGTAAGCATTAGTCGTCTTTTAAGTAAACTAGAAAAATCATCCATACAAAAAATATTAATATTGTAGAAATAGTGTTTTTAGTGTTTTAAATTGTACATATGATGGGGTGAACATGCTTAAAAATACACACATTTACAGTTTATATATATAAGGCTTAATTTTACAAAATTTAATATAGAGCTATATAAAAAAAAAAAAAACAAATTATAAATATGAACATAAATTGTAATTTATTTAATAAATGTTTTCTTTAACATTAAATGAATTCTTAAAAAAAATATGTCTCAAATAATAATTTCAACAGAATTCTGAATTATACTGATTAATGTTTGGTTATAATTGGAGTGTTCTGGTGTATCTTATGAATAATTAGGAGACATTTTTTAACCACCATTAGAGGGGGACTGAGTCCATAAAAAAATTATTAATATTCTGTATTTCTGTCTATAATAGTCTAGACTTATGGTAAGTCGTCTAGTAAATGCTGTAGTTCAGATGGTATATAAATGGTAAAATATGTAAATTCCAGAAACGTAAAGCAAATTTATCTACAAGAATCTTATATTTGAGATTCCCTCCCTCTTTTATCATCGTAAAATCTTGAATCTTTTATAAATGAATGTTAAAAATACAATCAAAAATTAATTACTAATTTATACTTAAATAATAATTAATTTCTTCCATTCTAAATGGCTTGTTGGATATACCCAATATTTTATCTAACATACACTTTTACAATGCCCAAAGCCATACTCTTTTTTTTTATTCCTTTTCATTTCATATTTTATGGCTATCCTTTACATCATAGGCTCCCAAATTGGTCTATAACGACCCCACAGGGGTCTATTCTGACCTATAAGGGGTCTATGTCAATGAAAATTAAGATTGGGGGTGCATCATGTGTAAATAGGGGTCCACAAAAATTATGTCAAAAATGAGTATTGTAATTTTTATGAAAAAATGTATAAATACATATTTTATAATATGTGTGTGACGATGCAAACGATAGCGATTATTATAACGAACATTATTAATATCGACTAACAGAATGTCAAGATAAATCAAAATATTACACATTACAGTTGATTACGTTTATTTTTAGGTAGTGATAAGTATAATAAACATGATAACGGTCAACGTCAATGGTTAAAATATAATATATTACTGTGCGTTTAGTAATTTAGTTCATTCATGACAGCCAATTATAGATCATACTTTGTTTGCCATTTTTCCAAGTTTTACTAATTCATAAATCGGTTAATTTTTTTACTAATATATAAATTATAATATATTGTATAATATAACTGCTATTAATTATGGCTGATTCTAAATGGAAATTTAAGCAACATAGCACTGATTATTTGAAGTTCGGCTTCATTCCATCATTGTCCACAAAAACCTACCTATGTGTTATTTATGTAACAAAGTTTTAAGGAACGACTAATTTGAAGCTAAATATTGAAAATTTACTATCAAAGCATCAGGCTCATCCTTCCCATTAAATATATATTTAAAAACTAACCTTGATTTTTTTCTATGTTACTACATTTTTATTTGCATTTATTATCGTTTTAATTGCTAAAAAAATTATTTGAATATTGTCATTATTAAAGAAATTAAGGTATAATTATTATCAAAAACAACACATTTTTTATTTTAAAAAAATGCACTCCATAATAAAGCCTATTCAGGTGAGCAGTTCTGTGTAAGCACTGTAAACTATAAAAAACACCTAGATAAATTTGTAAAAATTTAATTTTAGGGGTCTACAAAAATGGAAAAAGTTGGCAAGTGGTTTATGGGGCAAAAAAGTTTGGGAACCTCTGCTCTACATAATATGCTCCACTTCATTAATAACAAACCTCAAATATATTTCAATCTTACAAAATATTAATTATTTTATTTCTGTTTTTTCTTTTCTTCAATAGTTATATCAGTATCTATTATTAATAATTTGTATTTTATAAATTATTATTTATGTTATATACTTTAAAATTGCCACTGACGGCGGTTATAAACAAAGAATAATAATTAGTTAGATAATTTTGACCTATTTTGGATATTTTATAATTAATTAAAATTTACAATGGTGATAAGTAACTTTGAGTCAGAATTCAACTAGATTATCAAAGTTCTACTTGATTAAACATTTATGTTTAGTTAAATTACTAACCCATAGATTGTCTTCTTTGTAAAGGAGCTTTGCCTAATTGTGCTGGAGTGGGAGCAAGAACAAATGGCTTTTCTTCTATGTCATTTTTTGATGTTTCCTCCTAAAGTACAATCACCAAAAATCAATTAATATTAAATGGTTACTAAATATTGATAACAATATCAACTGACCTTAGCATTGTCGTCTTTAAAATCAAATATAATTGGTGAACTATTTTCTTTAGAATCTGTATACTGTGACTTCTCAAAAGACATTAGATTTTCATCATTATCAGCTCTTATTACAATATCGGGATCTCGTTTTTCTAAATGAATTTAATGATATTTTATACTAATTATTTAAATACAATAAACATTTAAAATTAATTAACTACCTGAGGTATTGGTATTTTTTACAGCAGTTCCAGTTTCACTAAAATAATAAACAAAATATAATAAATTTACATGAAAAAAAAAATATTGATTTTTTTGAAGCTTTAGTATATTGGTTTATAGTATTAAAAATTGTTGTTGTATGTATATAATTATTTTAAATAAAATATAGAAAACAGAAAATATACAAATTTTGTGAAATCATAATATTTTAAATAATTTAAATTTAATTTTTACTTAGAAACTTACTTTGTATTAATGACCAATGGATTATTTTGAGTACTGACAATAACAGTAGAAGCTTGTGTTGTTTTCACAGACTGTGGTTGATTCAATGATGTATCTGTAAATAATAATTTATTTTAGATACATAAATGAACCCATTATATTATATATATTTTACTTGTAAGCGTTTGTTGTGGCAAATATATGTTTGGTAATCGACTGGGTATCAAATATTGTACAGTGGTTGTTTCATTATTTCTTGTTGATGGATTTGCATTATCATTACCTTTAGCCACTAATAAATTAGTGACTAGAGACGTAGAAGAGTCACCAGAATTCAAAAATGCTAATGTTAATGATTGTTGTGGAAACCCTGAAGACTGTTTAGCAGCAGTTTGTATTAATACAGGTCGACCGCCTATTACTTGTCTAACAGAACATGTAGGTTTTTGTTCAGTTTCTTTGTTTGGTGAAGATGTGTAATGAAATATATTCTGCTGAGATAAGGGTGTTACAACTATTTTTGAGTTAACAGTTGTTGTAGTTGTTGGTTTATTATTGTTCCATTCAGCAGTTGATGCTGCCCAAGCATTTGTATTGATCAATTTTGTTTGATTCCAAGTTTCGGATCCAGATGATGTCCATGCGGTTGGTTCAGTTGTTTGTTGAGGAAATTGATCAGAAGGATTTTTAATTTTTGGTGAAGCTGGCATCAATTTAAATGCACCACCAGTAGGTTGAAATGGAGAAACTCCTACAGGATTAATAGGAGAATGATAGGGATATACAATTGGAGTTGTTGGTTCTCTTGAATTAACTGTTTTTGGTTGATATTTAGAATCTGATGAGCCCGTAGATACCAATCTAAAAATAAAATGTTTATTCAAAGTTTATAATGAAATTATTTAATAAAATATTTAAATATTAATATTAAAAACATCAAACCAAAATTATATTTTGAATTATAAAAAAACAAATAATTATTTTAATATAATTTAAAAGTAAATAAATTGTAGATCAATAAAAGTTTAAAAAATTATTATTTTGTTATTAATTAATACATTATATAATATGTTACACATTTTTTAAATTAAATTATACATGTATATTTCGATTTACCTAGCTTTTATTGGTTTTGGCCGACAAGTCACTTCACTAGAACTAGTTGATTTCACAGGACTAAACCGTTGTTGTGGAAATGTTTTATTGTCATGTAGTGGTTCAGCATCACTTTGTGATTCAGTATCAGAATCTGTTACTTTTTCTTTACATTTTAAATCAATTTCAGAACTTTCAACAACAACCTATAAAATATAAAAAAAAATTGAAATTCATAAACTCAAAATAATGAAAAATGTTTTTAAAACAAAAAAAATATCACACAAACCATTTGTTCATCTTCTGAATCATTTTTCATTTCAACATCAGGGTCTTTTTTTTCTTGAACTTTTTGTTCATCAGCCATTTCTATGGTTACTTCAACCATAGGATCATGGTCTAATGGTGTATGTTCGTCAGTAGATCCTAACTTAGATCGACCACTACCACTTGACTTCCTTCTATCTTTACTACACCATTTCCACTCTGGATGAGCTTTAAAATGAGCTTCTTTAACTTCAGAAGCCAATTCATGATACTTTTGTTTTTGATCCGGATCTAATGCATACCACCATTCTCCAAGAATCTTTGATACTGTTCTATTATCTTGATTTGGGTGTCGTTGGTGAACCAAAGCTCTATGTCTTTTACTAAATATCATAAAAGCATTCATAGGTCGTCTTATTCGATCTTTAGCCTTTGTTAGTGGACTTTGTGGTTCTTTAGTGTTTTGTAAAGCACTAAGAGATTGGGTTCTACGTTTTCCAGCTGCAGTATTAGGATTTTGATCATCAGTATCGCAAGGTTCTTGCTCAAATACATCATCATCGTCAACATCGGGTGATTCAGCTGGTGGTGGAGTTAAAATAGGTGGAGCTGATAAGGGGGGAGAGAGTGATTTTGGCATTGAAGTAATATTTGGTTGGACTACTTCTTCTGAATTCAGTATTGGCAATAATGTATCCCATGAATAAACAGTTAAATTTCCATTTTCATTGTCTAAAATAAAAAAAATAAAATAGAACATTATTGTTTATAAATAATATTAATAACACATAAATTTTAACTATAAAAATGTAATTACTCATCAATGTAGAGTTAGGTTCAGGTGGATCTTCTTTTCTTTCATCCATGATGGGTAATACAGGTAATAGTTCAGTAGGATGAACAATTACTTGTTGAAGTACTGAATTCTTATTTTGATAATCCTGGTATTCATTCTGAAGAGTGGTATAATTATGTTTTGTTACTACAGAAGGTGTTGTGATTATGTTTGGAATGTTTTGCACTCGGTTTTGCTAAATTAAAAAATTAATAAATATTTATTTAAATAAAATTAAAAACTATTCTTCTTACTTGATGATATCCTGTAGTATGTAATAAATGTTGTGTAAATGATACATTATTGACAGCAGGTTCTTTCTTTATCACAGATTCTTGAAAAACATTATTATTGTCTCTATTAAGAACTTCATTGTTTTCACAAACTCGACCATATGCATCACTAACTGTATTCTATTCATTAAATATTAAGTATAAATTAATGTTTTTATTTATTAATTATTATTCATATTTATTGCACTAACCATTTCAACGGTGGTTAATGCTTTTTCTAATATATGACCATGTTGTTGAGATGATACTACAACACTTGGATGTCTCTCAACTTGCCATTGAGCTGTAGGTTGATTTATGTGTTTTGTTTGTTGTTGAGGTGAAGATAAGATTCCTCTCCAACATATTTGTGCTTGAGAATTTATAGCAATACTCGGTTTAGGTTGTATTGTATGTGGTGAAATTCTGATAACACTAGTTTGACTTGAAGTTGGCATTGACTCATGTAAGCCATGTTGTGTTTTTGGTCTCAATAACTCTGGCCTGTAAATAATATTTGCTATTATTTATCTTCTTCTTTATATTCTTATAAATTATACATAATATAAAAGAAAATCAGAAATATTGTTTAAAATTAATGATAATTAATAAAAAATCGAAAATGTTTACAATTAAATACTTAAAAAAAGCCAACAAAAATACATACATCATTTTTTATTACCCAAATTATGACTTTAATAAACTAATTAAATAGTTGAGTTTTACTTCAAATAAATTATTTTAAGTTTAGATTTGTAAAAATAAAAAATTGATTTAATCCCCAAAAAATACATATAAAATATATATATATATATAAATATTAATTTTCATACTTTACGAGTTGTTGTTGTTGCCTAAATTGGTTATTAGAATTATTGTTTATGGCAGGTGGAGTAGCTAGTCCAGTAGGTGTTGTGGAAGGATAATTTTGATTTGCTGGCAAAATAATGGGTAGGAACATATTTTGACGGGATCCAACTGTAAGCGGTGATTGTGTGTTATTACCACCTAATGGACAGGGGGAAGAATATAATGGTGTTCCAGATCTTGAACTTCCTAACGAAACTGTAAAAATAAACATTTAGATTAATAAATTATAGTGTATAATGTATATGCATAATAATAAATGAATAATCTTAAAAAGTTATCTGTTACAAAATTAAACAATTCGAAAATGCTAGATTAATTATTACGTTGTATACCAAGCATGTTGGCAGCTTCCGTTTCATCGGGGTCAAAGCGACCAGCCAATCGTCTTTCAGAAAAACTAGGAGAAGTTTGAGATTCCCTTGAAGTCTCATCTCCATCTATGGTACTTCGATTTCCTCTAAAATTATTTACAAATTAAAAATAATTAGTAAATTAAATAAATATATATAATTATATGATTTAATACCTTGTAAAACTCGTACTACTTGAAGCACAAGACCTTAAACTACTGCCTTTTAAACTCAAGTGTCGAGAACAGTATCCTCTCCTTTGAGACTCTTTTGAGCAACCTTCTTTTGAACATAACCGTCGCCATTGTTTTCCATTGAACTTTTTTCTTATTCCACTTGGTGTTGTTACAATATCTCCTTTCTTATATTTATGAGGGGATGTGATTTGAGATCTTGGAGTAACTGGAGTGGATCTAGGTGTGGTGCTACCTCCATGATCTAATATGCTACATGTACTACCTCTGCTTTGCATACTACTCCTTTTGCTGCTTCCTGATAATTTCCCAGCATCTAAAAACAAAAAATTAAATTTTTAAAGATATAATTAAAAACAGTTAAAATTTAATTTTGTAGATATATAATTGGGTATTCGTTTAGTATGTGACCTACCGGACGCGTGACCTATCGTATAGGATATTTGGTTTGTATGCATATATAAATAATTAAAAAGCAGTCATATTAAAAATCATAAAATAATTAAGTTATTTTATTATTATATGCAGATTACTGCATTACATTCAATATCAGTCATCAAAATATCAGTGTAAAAAAAATGTCATAAAATTATTTTATTATAAATATTAAATTATTTTTGGCAATACACTTTTTGTACGTCACTTAAAAATTTAAAAAAATTGTATCTTGCATGTTAATAGATCGGTACCATGCCTCAATTAAATGACGTGGCAACATTTCAGCTGATGTTCCATGCATTTTTCGTAAGATACAGTTTTTAATACTCCCTAATTCCCCATGAACATGTGATACATCGTATAGTGCTGATTTCTGGAATTTCACCCGTAGCTATTTTTTTTCCTCGTGTACCAACGTCTTTGATTCACCATGACATTTATGGCATAAATTATCACTGGCATATATAGAAATTAATTTCAGAGGGAATAAAAATAATAATTTCCATTCTTATATTCCAATTAATTATACTATCAAAATCAATGCTCGTACCAACTATACATTTCAGGGGGGGGGGTTGAACTCCTAAGACCCCCTTATATACGCGCCACTTTAAATTAGTTTTGTTATTTTGTGGTAATGGTTTTGGTAGGTCACTTACTAAACTTGATTTTCGATCGGTAGGTCACATACTAAACGAATACCTATAATTGTTTTAAATCTACTATTACTAATAGACAGAATCCAGTAATTAATGTTATACAATCTTTATGATAAAACGAAATATAAAGATAATTATTGTGGTTAACCATATAATAAAGATAAAGAAAAATATGAAATGTTAATTTTATTTATTACTGAGAATAAAGAAAATGAAAAATTCATTATGGAAGTAAAATCAAAAAAATAAATCAATAAGTACTTACAATAACATTTAGTTAAGAGGACGTCATACCCACATGTGTTGTCTCCGCCTTACACACATACGACATAGATAAAACGCAATTACACGGTCTAGTGAGTTTTTTCCATTACTCCTAATATAACATTCATTATTTTTAATAACCTTTAATTTTTGAAAATTTTAATTTTTTAAAAAAAATTTAGCATCTTACCCTCAAAAATATTGTCATATTTTAATTTTATAATAAGCATATTTACTCTAGAACCAAAATTAAGCAAGTTTTACTCGACTGTGTAAATGCGATTTTTTTATGTCGCACCTGTGTAAGATGGAGACAACACATGCGAGTATGATGTCCTCTTAATGATTATAAAATTCATATTAAGGATAGGAATTAGCCTTAAAATTTTATTTAAAAAATTAATAATGATCAAAAAATTATATTCAGAAATTATACATATTTTTTATTTACATGACTAAATAATATATTTATTAAATTATTTTGGTAAAGTTTTATTTATTTATATGATTTACTTAATAAAATATTGTTAAGTAGGTAATTTTTTATAATATACAAATACAGAGCAAAAAACTGTCAATATTTTAATTGTATTCTATAAGGAAGGCAGAATATTAAAATATATAAGTCCTATTTTTACAAAATTTAAACTTTATATATTAAACTTACCAGCATCTGACATAAATAATATGTCTTCTCGTCGGAGATCATCATCACTTTCACAGAAATCATCAAAATGGCGATTATTTATAGGTTGCAAAGGAGAAGATACTGAAGTCTGATAATAATTGGCTGGCTCATTGGTTATGGGTGGTGTAGGTTCTCGTATTAATGGAATATGACCATTAGGTACATCATGTTCAAGTTCATCCCACCATGGTGGTAATAGTAAGCGAAGATCTGCTCTTTTCACCACATATTCTTCATTGTTACCAGATACAACACTTACAACAAATCTCACAGGGCTAGTAATTATTTTTTGTACAACACCTTCAATAAATACTCGGGGAGCCAGATGTCCTTCATCTGGTTGAGTACCAGCAATTCGAACACATACCCTTGCACCAATGTTAACCTATAAAAACAAAATTATAATCATTAGGTATATAAATACAATATAGAATAAAAAAATAAATATATTTTCAAAATATAATAAGCTGAAAACATAAATATATTTTGTATTTATTCAATTAGTGTTAGAACATGAAAAAAAAATAACAATTTAATTTTTAATTAACTTTGATTATTTAAAAAAAAACAGTGGTAAAACTAATTAGTTAATTACAATTATCTATCCATTTTTAATAAAGAAAATAAGATTGATTTATGTTCAATTTTCTTGTACCAATTATAGGTTGATCACATTTATTATATCGTAGATTATGAAAAACAATATAGATGAATAGAATCAATGATACATTTTTATGCAAGTTTAAAACTGAGCTATTGAGACCTTAGTAATGGCTGATATTTAATGTTGGTATATCTTAATTTATGGATACATCCTACATACATAGACAATCTGCCTATGCAAATTGAATAAAGTTAACCAAATTTTATTAGTATTTTAGTACATAATTCAGGAATAAAAAAAAGATTCTGATAAATGCGGAGTCCCAAAAAATCTATTGATATAATTTTTTATTTGAATCAGTACAATAGTTTTGAAAATTAACTGTTATCAGCAAAACTCAATTTTACCATTAGGATTAAAGTAGTTGGATAGAAAGATATAAGTTAAGAATACATAAACAAAACTGATAGTATTTGATTTATAATTTAAAAAAAAATGCAAAATTAGATATTAAAAATAACTCTGGTTATCACTAGTATAATATCTAACTACCTAGTTGAAATACGTTGAAGATCCCTATGATAAAGAAAAAATTATAGAGGATTATTTTATTTATTTATTTTTATTAAATTATTATTTATAAATTTTTAGTGATACCTATAGATGCACTCAATAATTTATTAACTGTTTAATTGTTTTTAAAAATTTAGTGATAAAGTAAATGTCTTACATAAAATACACTCAGTTAACAAAATAATAAAACAATTTTAATAAGAAAATGATTAATAAAAAAATAGATAATTAAAGATTATATAGCCAATATATTTATAAAAAAGGTTAAATCAAAAATGACATATTAGAAATAGTTTAGTGTACTTATATATTTATAATAAGGTTGGATATAGTATGGCAAAATAATAATGGTGAAGATATAATAATATAAATTATATTAATATTTATGGTTTATCGAGTATTTCTGTTAAAATTTAATTTTTGAAAATAAGAGTTTAAAAAACATTAATTTGAATAATATATTAATATATTTTTATGTAATAAATAAAATAAAATAACTTATTTAAAAATAATTGTACAATTGTGGGACTTTAAATAAAAAAATGTTAAATTTAATTATTTAAATATAATTTTTTTGATCAGTCAGAGCTAATACAAAATCAAATAATCATAATAAATCATATATTGCATAATATATCATCATAATTATTTACTATATAGAATTTGGAATATAAATTTCCAATTAAACAATTATTATAGAATGAAACTTAAGTAATATAATACCTAATATTTAAAATTAAAGTATTTAAAAGATTATTGTTTTTCAGTTAGAGCTAATACAAAAATGAATAATCATTTCAAATCATATATGTCATATTGTATCATCATATTTATTTCCTATACTAAATTTAGAATTTAAATTTCTTGTCTTATAGATATTGAAGAGTAAAAATTAAATAATTTACAAGATTATTGTTTTTCAGTTAGAGCTAATACAAAAATGAATAATCATTTCAAATCATAAATGCCATAATTTATCATCATATTTATTTCCTATACTAAATTTAGAATTTAAATTTCTTGTCTTATAGATATTGAAGAGTAAAAATTAAATAATTTACAAGATTATTGTTTTTCAGTTAGAGCTAATACAAAAATGAATAATCATTTCAAATCATATATGCCATAATGTATCATCGTATTTATTTCCTATACTAAATTTAGAATTTAAATTTCTTGTCTTATAGATATTGAAGAGTAAAAATTAAATAATTTACAAGATTATTGTTTTTCAGTTAGAGCTAATACAAAAATGAATAATCATTTCAAATCATAAATGCCATAATGTATCATCATATTTATTTCCTATACTAAATTTAGAATTTAAATTTCTTGTCTTATAGATATTGAAGAGTAAAAATTAAATAATTTACAAGATTATTGTTTTTCAGTTAGAGCTAATACAAAAATGAATAATCATTTCAAATCATACATGCCATAATGTATCATCATATTTATTTCCTATACTAAATTTAGAATTTAAATTTCTTGTCTTATAGATATTGAAGAGTAAAAATTAAATAATTTACAAGATTATTGTTTTTCAGTTAGAGCTAATACAAAAATGAATAATCATTTCAAATCATAAATGCCATAATGTATCATCATATTTATTTCCTATACTAAATTTAGAATTTAAATTTCTTGTCTTATAGATATTGAAGAGTAAAAATTAAATAATTTACAAGATTATTGTTTTTCAGTTAGAGCTAATACAAAAATGAATAATCATTTCAAATCATATATGCCATAATATATCATCATATTTATTTCCTATACTAAATTTAGAATTAAAATTTCTTGTCTTATAGATATTGAAGAGTAAAAATTAAATAATTTACAAGATTATTGTTTTTCAGTTAGAGCTAATACAAAAATGAATAATCATTTCAAATCATAAATGCCATAATGTATCATCAAATTTATTTCCTATACTTAATTTACATTTTAAATTTCTTGTCTTATAGATATTGAAGAGTAAAAATTAAATAATTTACAAGATTATTGTTTTTCAGTTAGAGCTAATACAAAAATGAATAATCATTTCAAATCATATATGCCATAATGTATCATCATATTTATTTCCTATACTTAATTTACATTTTAAATTTCCTATATTATAGATATTGTATAGTGAAACTTAAATTTTCACTAATTGTACAATTGCACTCTATTTAACTGCAAATTTAGAAATAATTAAATATAACTGCCAGTTAAATAAATGTTAAAATTACTTATGTAATTACATTTTTTTTTCAGTTAGAGCTAATACAAAAAATGATTTATCATTTTTAATCATATGTACTGATTATAATTTATTATCATTCTTCACATTGAAGTATTGAACTGTAGAATAAAATTTAAATAATATAATAATTTTTTTTAGTTGAAAACTAATTAATTTTATAATATATCTATATGGTAACAGGCTATATATAACATAATTAATATATCGAGTAAAATATAAATAATTGTTACAATTTAATAAAAATTGGGTATAAATCATGTATTTAAGTATTTTAAATATGTTCTACATTCACGTGTTACTTTTAAATGTGAAAAATTAACAGATCTCTGTGTGTGTAAAGCACATAAGTGATAAAAATAAAAATATAAATATTTATATTCTATATTTTCTTTTATGAACCTAGTAATTTCCTACCAACTAAAAACTGTTTTAATGTCATTATGTACCATAGACCTTATACTAATAGACAGTAACTGAATGTACGATGTGTATTTCAGGATAGGGGTACTTGTTTTTTTCTCATTTCAACCATACGATCTCGTACTACCATTCAATATTTTGTGTTATAATCAATATGTACAATACAATAAGGTTATTTAAGTGCGAACGTTGTGCAACACTATAATTAATTAAACTTAATTTTTCTATGATTACGTGTTGTATATACTAAAATGTTAAGCATGTACACTTGTTGTCCAGATGGGCAATATTACTGAGTACACATTGACACGATTCTCACACTGCCACTGTATGTACAGTTTTAGTCTAATAGTATAAGGTCTATAATCTGTACGCCCGGCTATTATTGAAACATATATGTACTTATACATAACATACTTGACTTAAAGATGGACTGGCATCACTGATAACATCATATTTGCTAGCATTTATAACATCTTTAAATGAAACATATCGTTGTCCTTCATCTGAATAGTCAAATTCTATCCAAACATCACCATTTGATGTTGCTTGTCTGATTAGACCTGGCAAATAAACTCCATCTCTTTTAGCTAATACTCTATGATCAGTCCATTCTTGTAAGTCAACACCAAGTCTTGATGTTTCATTATGACCATTTGTATATGTTGCCTCCCCATTTTGTTCAGAATGATCTTCAACAATTACTGGCACATCAGCATAGTTAGGTCGGTCAAATCCATCAAGTCTAGAATAATCAACAGCTATAGACTGAGGAGGTACAACAACGACACTGGCTACACAACTGGTGTTGCATTGTTTTTGAACAGGTAAAAGTGGATCAGACACAGGGTCACATTCTTCAAGTTGAGATAAATCAAATTTTCGTTTCTTTGGCAATTTTTTAACTGTAGTTTGGTTATTGTTGTTATTAACATTGACTGATATATTGGAATGGCAGTTGACTAGGTCCATGTTGTCATGTGGATTCATCAATGGGTTTATTTTAGGGTATGTCTGTTCACAATTTCTCATCTCTTCAAATCTGTAAGAAAATAATAAAAATTAAAAACAATATAAAATACTGAGTAGCAGTAAGTAGATATGATATATATTATATACCCTTTACAATTTATAAATAAACTTAATAATCGTTAATCATAATATTCTTTTATATTTTTAAAGGTTTTTATTTTATCAGTTGATATTTAGACATTTAGTAGATATTTTAATGGTACCTATTTAAAATTAAAATTGAATACTTTTTCTATTTATCAGCCGTTGAAATAAACCAATTTGCTAGGTATAAATGTATAATTAATACCAATAATACGTATAATACTTTTATTAAAATTCATAGGATAACGATGATAGCACAAAGTTTGAAAAAAGATAAATTTGAATTTTGACATCAGTATAAAAATAAGTAGGTACTTAAATCTGGTATATACTAGTGAAATATAATTTGTTATGTAATAATAATAACATATTAGTTAAGACTTCTTATGTTTTAATTCAACTGATTCGTTTAAAATATTTTTGTGCACAAAAACTACATAGGAAGTAAATTAATAATAATATCCAATCCAACTAAATCAATATCAAATTTAACATAAAAGCTAATTTTTTTTTTGAAAGTGAATTGTTTATTTTTATAAGGGAGATAAATATTGTAACAACTATAAATATTTCTAAAATATATTGTCACCTATACAAAATCATACAATTTGATAAATGATAATGTAAACAAATATCCTTGCATAAGACAAACATGTTATGTTTGCTGTATACATGTATGATGACTGGTTTGTCGATTATGTTAATACTATAAGTATATGTAATTACCTTGGTAATTATGAGATATATTATAAAATAATTATAGAAATTTAACAGTAAAGCTTATTTTATTTATGATTCAGTTTTTTTTAAACATTTATAACATTTACATACATGGTAGGTATTATGAAAAATTTAATGCATAAATTTACTAGTATAGTAGTAAAAGAAAAAAATTAGAGTAAGTACATAGTTAAAAATCAATAATTTTAAATTAATTTACGTATTATTCATAAGAAAAAAAATGTAATAAAATAATTTTATTAAATATTTATTTTGTTTCTATTAACTAGATAGGTAAACTGTAAAAATAAATCTAAATAAATTGACCTTGCAACAGTTCCAATCAACATTGTAAAAGTTAAAAACTATACAATATATATACCTAATATATTTGTATGAGGACACAATCTAAAGCTAAATTTGTAATCGAAGATAATTTTTTAATATTTAAGATTTAAGATGCATACTTTATTATTTAATAATACAAATCAAGATATATTGTATTAATACAAAGTAAAATGTGACATAAACAAGTTAGCTTGTGATATGACTATGAAATAACTAATAAGTATTAAGCGGAATGCGGAAGTCATCACACTATTTTTTTCTCTGATTAATACATAACAAAATAAATTTGCATTCTGCAAGATTAACAATGTGTTGTTACCTTTAATATTAAAGTGATTTAACCAATTACCAAACTTGAAGTTAAGAACGTTATCTATGTTCTTATGTTGGCATTTTTATACAAGTATGTGAAATGTTACAATTTAATAAAATCACATCTTGTTTTAAAAACAACACTTTTTTTGTGAAAAGGCCAAAATACGCATATAATATTTTTGGATTTAAGTTTGATAACAGGTTAGGTATAAATTTGCTATTCTGTGTAAGGGTGAGAGAGAAAACACACCAACATCCTCTCAAGTACTTAATGCAATAATATATTTAATTTAACATTAAAAAAAAAAAAGAATACTTTTGATTAAAAAACATACACATACATTTGTGGGTTTAAATGAGAATAAGATGACTGCTATCTCTGAATGAATAATGATAATACCTAGTATATAGACTCATATTTAATAACGACTAATCACAAAATAGATACATTTAATCGTATCGCAGTAGTAATTGATGTGTATCGATGAAGCCCAAGTTATGATACAAATTAACTGGTACAACCAAAAGTAAACAAATATGTAGGTACTTCATGAAGTATTGGAAAACGAACGGTGGTCAATTTGCGATTGGTTAATCGTCGAAACAACCAAACAGGAAAATAAGAATAACATGAATATATATGGTCATTAGTCTGTGTTAGAACGATGGCGGGGGGGGCATATATTTTGGACGAAAATGTTGGCAAGTAGTATCGCGGAGTTTTTGTATTCCGAGAAAAAACTCGCAAAACAGACACATCACAATCGCGGTACAGCATAGATACGTCGTGCGACATGTACTCAAAAATACGAGTGTGCGTATTGAAATTTCAAAATCGTTTACGAGTGGTAAACCATTGGACTCGGTTTATCTACCGACGACGAGTAGCGAAAAACGTGTGTTATCACTGAACGCCGCGCACTAGCGCAACAGATGATTAGAAGAGCTGGTGTATTGGCCTGCGGGAACAAAGGATGAATGAATCGAATACTATGCGCGACATACACATATATACACACACACGCGCGCGCAAACGGGATGATTATTAATTAATTAGCATTAATTTGCCGATTACCGGCGGGTTACGTTTCAGGCGATAAACCGCGGGACGGTTCGCGGACGGGCGAACGCTCCGGGTCGCAGAAACACCGCGCCACCACGGCAATCGTTATCGGAATCGCGCGTAACACAATAATATAAGATAATTACCCGATGTGGACGCCGCGGAGAATCTACGATCGCTGTCGGTCGGCCGGAATGACGACGGGCGGGCAGCCGTCGTCGGTGACGACGAGATGATGGTCCGCTGCTGTCCGGTCGCAGCAACCCCGTACCGACGGCATACCGAGTGACGATCCGTGTAGCGGCGGGGCTATACGGTTGGCGTGTACGGCGGGCTGCAACTATCGCGTTGATTACGCGTAATTATTATTATTGATAGTCGCGACTTATCGGCCGCGAGACACCACAAAACGGTATTGGAAAAAAAAAAAAAAAACAACGAAGCCGTCGGATTTACATAATATTATTGTTCATGACATAATATCCGTGATTAATAAACATTATATTTTTAAACAATATAATATTGAACACGGAAAACTACGCTCGCGCGCGCGCCGAAAAAACGACGTCCGAACGAAAATAATGTCAAAATCCTTCTCGGCGGCGGCGGCGGCGGCGGCGCGGAACGGGAGAAGCGCCGTGAGACAACGGCGATGATAATACGGGAGAAATGAGAAAGAAAAAAACTCTCGGAGGGTAAAATGAATCGGGCGGGCGCGCGCGCGCTACGTCTGCGGCGGCGGCGGCGGCGGTGGTGTCGCTGTCAAACGCGCACGGAACCTAAGCGCGTACGTGAAGCCTCTACGGCAGCGGTACTAAACTCGAGACGGGGCCCGGCCGCGGTCGTCGCCGTCGTCGTTTACAATGCACGCGCGCGCGTGTGTGCGTGTGCGCGTGTGTAAGGCGCGCGCGCGCGTACCGCCGTGTCCGCGGCCGGTGCGAGGTGGTGCGCGGGGCGCTGTTGTTTCACAATTGATTGGGACGGCGACGGCCGCAATACAAAGCGGCGAGAGCGGTGTGTGCGAAGGACGGATAGATCGGAGAACGTGGACCGCGGTGTCGGTCCGTCTCGCTCGCTCTCCCACGCGCGTGCCCCGCCGCTCCCCAGCCCACCGCTAACCGTTCCGCCCGACCGCGGACCGCGCGCGGTGGTAACGTACACGCCGACGCCGGCCGTAGTATGCGCGTAGTAGTGTAGTACGTAGTATAGTTGTAGTAGTACGTACGGTATAATAAAAACACACACATATATATATATAGTACGATGTGTTGTTGTTATAGTAAAACGCGCGTCCCGACGACGGTACGATTTCGTTGCGCGATACGGAGCGGCGACAGTGTGACCGCGGCGCGAGGACCGAACGCCCGTGGCCGTAATACGTCGGGCACGCACTGCGCGCGGCTCGACGTCTTCGTCTTGCGGGCGGCCGACGTCGCGTGTTACGCGCGCAGGGACGTCCCCGTCGAGCCGGTTTGGCGCGCGGCTTTTGACACGGACGAAATATGCGGGGAGGCCCCCCGCCGAGTCCGCGAGACCGTTTCGGCGGCAGCTGCTGCTGTACGACTATAATACCTATAATTGACGAGAATAAAAGAAATTCCCTTTGGCCTTCATTCTTTCCCCGAATATCTGGGTGCCTGTAGGGTCGCAGCTCGTCGGCATAATAATACTATTAGCCCACGTCTATAAGACGACCACTACACCATCTTGACTAGTATGAATGCCTATACTGCATAGTACAGCAATAATCAAAAAGAAAAAAATCGTCCCAATATGTAGCACAAATTTGTTACGTGCGCATGATGTACGCCACTAGGCCGCTGCCGCAGTCGATCGATGGCCGACTGACCCAATTCCGTCAAAGTTCCTACGCCGCCGTTGCTGCGTGGTTTCAGTTGCACTGTACAATATACATATATTATTTTATAAATATTAAAATCACGACGCCGACGCGCACCTGTGTGCGAGACCCGCTCAGACTCACCCCCCCCCCCCCGTGAGCACCGCCATAGAACTTATTTAATAACACCCCGACCCCTCTCGCACGCGTTTATTGTATAAGGGACATGTCGTTTGGCCCCCTGCCGACGGTACTGCAATTTATAAAATGTATAATATAAGTATATACAACAGACAACGGTGCGCCCCACGAGGATTTCAGCGGTGGAGTCGTGGATTCTGAATCACGCATATATATATTATTACTAAAACGTTGAATATTCGTAGAATCTTAAGGTGGTCGTTTGGTCTTTGGTCGAACAAATGGTATTAATTTATTTTTGTATCTTTCGAAAATTTGTACAAGTAATCGTCATTACAATACTGCACATTGCATTGTACCTGCAGTGACCCTGCAACGTTTCGACAATAATAGATACGCAGTGTAATGTGGGCGTGCAGGTGTAATGGCGGCCTTAGGTATCTTAGAAGTAACAAGCTACAGTAAACTAAAAAAAATCATATTCAATTAAAATATGTTCAATATAATTCTTGTTGCAAATAATTTGTGATGTGATCAAGAGGTTGATTCCGATGATAAATATTTTATCAATAAATTTAGTGTTAAGTTATCTGCTACGCGTTAATTTTAAAACTGTTTTATATTTTAATCTTATCAACTGTACTGTATATACCAAGTGTATGCTAATTAATTTTATTGGTTATTAGTTTATTATGAATACTTAAATACATTAGCAATTAACATATTATATAAATATACATATATACATATATAAATGTATACATTTCAGGTGTTGTACGGTACAACTTGTACCTATATTTGAACCACCTAATAGTTTGGGTATAAAATAAATATTTTATTATAATACGTAACTGATGACACCTTATATGTATATATATATCTGTGAATCTGTAATATGAATTAAAGTCAACTTTATTAACACCTAAAATACCAAAGGTTGAGTCCCGAGTAACAATAAATTGAAGTTCAATATGAGTATTAGGATTATATTAAACATGATAATTTATAATAATTGTAATTTGTAACAATTATAATTATTATAAATTTGCGGTACGAAACATAGATCTGTAAGTTTCTGCCCCGTCTATTAAGACTTAAGAGATTTGAAAAGTGAATTTAGCTTGGTGTGAACTTTTTTAAATTTAAAAAGCAAAACATTTTCATTTACAGTTCACCGGTGAAAATTTTAACCAATTATCTAACTGTTCATTATTGGTTCAACATAGTTCAATTGAGTAGTGAGTATTTACGGTGTATAAACCACACACAAAATTAAATTATTCTATTTATTTTGTTGCCTATAAATACTTATTAATTTTTAGGACCGAATTTTATTTCATTATGTCACATCGAATTTACTTTTGTGTAAGTATATAACTATAGTTGAAAGAGGGTTTATAGTGATCGATTTAGAGTGATGCACCTACCAAAATTATTTTTATCTATATTTTCAGCAATTTACCAAAAACTTTACTTTTGTTATAAAATGATACTTTTAATCATTGGTATTTGGCATAAATGTAACTAAAAATTCCACATTTTCCCAGATTAATTTTTTCGTTTACAGCTTATTATAGAAACCTTTTTAGTTATTGAAAGTTGAAACTAGGTACTACTCCTGTCTCCTACTACAAATATTTTTATTAGGTTTAATTTAATTAATATTTACCTAGTTGATCAATTTTATTTTTTATATATACTGATATTAATATTGGCTAAATACGTATTTCAAATGTCAAGTATAAAAAAAATACAATTGACTATCAACAATTTCATGAATGAGGTTTAAACACTAATAATAAATTGAATAGGTTTTCTCAGGAAAATTTGATTTAATTAGTATTAACTTAGACACTTAGTTATACTTATCATGAGAATACTAAACAAGTCGATTTAGTACTTAATTAAGATAAAAGTTGGGCTTAAGACATTTGGAGACGAAAGTAGTTTGAAGAATTTCACAGCATTTGCTATCACTATAGTGAACATTTTGTTCAATAATTTTTAATTGAGCCTTGCAAAATTTAACCACTTTTTATAATCGTCTGTAGTAGAAAAGTTTAACCAACCAAGAATGGTAATAAATATTAAAATTTTTGGTTAATGTTTTACTTATAAACGTTAATTATTGAATCAAGGTTTATAAACTGATCTCGTCTCTTTTAAATCAACTTAAAACTAGAAATTTAAAATGGATGACCAGTTCTTTAAGTAGGTAGTTGATCATCGTTTATTAAACCAAAAATGGTTCAAACCTTATTAACTTATCAGTTTACATATGGGTAGACACGCGACTGAAAACCTTAAAAAAATTGTATACCCAAATAATTGTATAAGTAATACATTTTTTAAGAGTAGTTTATAGGAAGAGGCTACTGGTATCAAATCTTACCTACGGTGTCAAAATTCTAAAAACTTCTCTGGTCACCAAGACACCAACACATGATACAATAACCTAAAATTACAAATGCAAGTAGAAGATAAGACATAAGAAAGATATTTGGAAATATCCCAAAAAAATGTAACTTCTAATTTGGGATCATCCCTTTAAAGAATTGAGATCACTGATTTAGAGGGACACCACGATGAAGGAATAATTCCCTTTAAATATATCTTCACAAAAATGTTTGAATTTTATCATCACATTAAATAATTTTACACATTTTTAATGGTTTTATTTCAATAATATACTTTATTTTACTCCTGTACTTAAAATAATAATTAAGTACCTATGCATTATAAAAAATTATTTATTTGTTAATAGTAATAATATCAATATCTATTCGACATTTTGACATAAAAAGGTATTAATTAAGTCATATCTCGCTATTTTTGTATATGTTTTCAGCATGTGTTTATTGCAACTTTCGCAATTTAAATTGGTTTGTTTTCCCTTATCCATACCTCTTATAATCGATCATATAATATATTACGTATACAACTATTTATCATTATTAAATTATTTATTACGAATTGACCTATTATTATTTATCATCTGTTGGCTCATTTTATCATTCTCTGGCGTCTAGCGTTTACTATTCTTTCTAAAGTATTTAAATCTTTAGAAGAATATAATTGATATAGATACGTACATAAGTATATGTATAAATGTTATTTTAATTCTTAAAGATATTTGAGTTTAGTCTAATTATTCTAATTTGTTACGCCAATACACATAATATTTTTTCTGCCATCCTATTGGTATTCGATAGAAATAATAAGTTTGAATCATCAAAATATTATTAAAATATTAAATGATACCACTTAAAAAAAATAAGATGATTTATAAACCTAGTTAAATAATTTAATGTTCAAAAATAAAAAGTGGTTAGTATGCTATTTGACTGAATTATCTTGTATAAACCTATTTTCTAGCTATACTAAGTATAGATTATGCATTCGAAATTTTCTAAAAATTTATCTCCTAAACAATATGCAATGAAAAGGATAAATCTCATTTGAAAAATAGAATTTATTGTAACCGTAACACTTCCCCTTCCCCTGCTACAATATTTTTGACATTATGATTACACAGGCACACAGCTACGTATATTAGTATATTACAGTAAGTTGTTCAACTATAGTATTTAACAGTAAGCGTGCTATAGTAGCGTGTAGGTTTTTTGTTTTTGATTCCATTTCAAATTTTCAACACTATAAAATTATTAGTTATTACTATATACCGTTTAATAAAAATTACATTTTTTCTATAGATTAAAATTATTAACCATTTTAAACATTTATCACATTAATTTTTGATATAGGTATAGACGGTATGGTGAAAAAACAATGGGCGAACGCTAATAAAACAACCGACAACACTATAACAACCAACAACCGATTTCCTACAACTAACAAAATAATATATCACGGTTATCAGCGACTCCTGCAGAATATGCATTATATAGATGCATTATGATTGCTCGGCAGAGTTTACTGCAAATCGAAGTCACTGAGTATTAGAGTAACTTGGTCGTTAATATTGCTGGAAGGCGAAGGGGCGGTTGTAACGATTACAAATTACAATTTACAATAACTTCTTTCTTTCAAATGAGAATTATCTTTTTCATTGCAAATTGTTAAGGAGATCAATTTTTAGAAAATTTCGTACATTTAAATACATACAGTCACTAAACCAGCTACCTATAAGTGCAATATTCACATTTCAGTTATATATTTTTACATAGGCGTGCGCACGGGGGGTTCCAGGTGTGTCAGGGTACCCTGCACACTATATTTGATATATACTATGTTATACTATTATAACTATATACTACAAGTTATACTATAACTAGTATGTTCCCGGTAATGATTTGAATTTTGGCACCAACAATAAAAAAGTTGAAATGACGCCCCTGGATTACATATTAGCGTTGATTATATACGATAACATATTTACTATTTTAAATAATTAAAATTATTGTAAGACAATTTCCATATTTGAATTTAAATATTTCAAAACAATATAAAAAATACAGCCAATTGCGGGGGGACTATAGCCCCTTTAACCCCCCCCCCCCTACCTTGGCTACGCCAATGTATGTATCTGTATTTTTCGACTAACTTAGGTACCTACCTAAATATATTTTTTAATTTAAATAATAGGTAATAATATACCATTACTTTCATATTTTGTTTGATAAACTTATATTAGATACTTATCCCATTTCTAAACACTGCAAAATGACAACACTAAATTCAAAAACTTGTATGATTAAACTTCGGGTTCAACAAATAGCTAAATTATGCATAAAAATCAAACAGTTTTTGAAAGAACATCACCTTTTCACAACATGAAGATATGATTTATCCAGTATTAAATAATAATAATTAGGGCTTGGATGTTGTTACAATGATTAAAAGTTATTAAAGACTTAAGGTTATAGCTACTAGCTAGACTTTGGAACTAAGTAATCCAATACCCAGATAATTAAAGTTGTATAACGGATGCATTTTTAGTATTATTCACTGTGTAATTTTATAAATTAACACCAATATTTATTTATATGTCGATAACTCCTTCAGTTATAAACACATTAATGTTAACGACCAGTCAAAATTCATTTAAAATTAAGCTGTGCACCATGCACAAATTATATTTCTAAAATATAGGTTTGAGATTAATAGATTTTATTTTTTAAAACAGATTTGAATTTATCATCTAGACCATCTAGTCTTTTTAATTTTCAAATTAATCGTTAAATAAAAAAATTAAAAAAAAGCACCATAAATTTCCTTTGTTGATGAAGACTTAAGTACGTGTTCATTTTTTTAAATATCTAAAATCACCTAGATCGAAACCTAAAAGACTATATAATATATAAGTTCAAATATATTTTCTAAATTAAAATCTACCAAACACATGTATTACAAGTTTTTTCGACCTGCTTCGATCCCCTTAATAGGCCCTTCAAGAAGCAATTTAACATAGGATATTTGATTGATACAGTAAATAACATGGGATTTGACAGACAACATAATCTTAAATTCTTAACTGATACTTGTATAAGTTACCCTAAGTAAGAACTATAATATTTATATTGTGATAAAATAATTTATCTTTATTTAACAGAATACCTGTACTCTGTAGAAACTATACAGATAAAAATGGCAAGAAAAAATAAATGGATATCATACTTGGCTGATAGAACAATATATTTTATCCTTGTTTGCACTCTTAAATGTGCTCCATTTATCACAGAAGTACCGTCGTATCCCTGGCCTCGACATTTTTTAATGTCTAAACCACGATTTAAACTGTGATCTAAACCAAGTTTCAATAAAACGTCTAGTGTTATGTAAGGTTCACATAATCAACCACCGATAGGAAAATAAATTAAAAATAGTTTCAAAACAAAATCTAATACACAATTTGAAAAAAAACAAAACAAATTTCACTAAGTATCTATTTTATTTTATGGTACTTTGATTTTTAATGTACATAAAATCGGGTCCCCGGGCCCTCTAATATTTCAAAGTCAGGGCCCCGGCGGTTCATCCGGCACTGACAGTCAGTAACGATGGGTACAATTAAATTCCTATCACTTAAATTTTTTAAATGATATCATTGTTATGGTGATAGGTACAAACTTATTTTTTTTACCGAATGCCAATAACTACCCTTTTTACCGTATCTACAGTATTTGCACTAAAAAAAAAAGTAGGACCAATAGTATATTAGTATCATAGTTTTTTAAACAATCCTGTAGGCTGTAACGGCATAGTCTGTAGCACAGCGGCGACGTTACGAAATAAAAACGCTAAGTTTTCCTACTGCGCAAAGCACACCTACGCGCCGTTCGATCACCCGTTGTAACGTAGGTGCCCTCAAGAGATGATTTCGTAAGCTTTTGCAGTCGACTTGGTTTCCATTATCGCTGCGTCCGGCTGCTATTTATATATTATTATGTTTGAGTGAACGACAGTGATGGTGTAGGTCGAAAGACCGCCGATGTGTCCCGCCCCTCCATCATACCGTTTACAACAACGAACGGCGTAGGCCGTTGGAGGCGGGGGTTTGCCATTCTTGAGAGAAGTGAAAGCTGTTTTAAATGTTTAATGTCGCAGAAAACCGACATTCAGTGAATGCTCACGCGATTCCAAGGCTGCAAAGTAAACATGCTACACGCCGCGCTATCGCCGACGACTAAATTTTAGAAAATCTCGTGAGACCTTATTTAGTCGAAGCGACGCGTTCGCGGAGAAGTAAAATATTATAATATTATTATCAATGACTATGTTACATCGTTCACGTGAAACGGAAACCGAATAATAATAATAATGATAATATTGTCGTCAACGAGTGTCGTCGAGTAATCCGGATCGGACCGTCGATGTCGCGGACCGTGGATACCTGCAGCACCGGTGGACAATGGCGCCGTCGTCGTGGAGGTACGAAATCGCCATGTTTCTCGCCGTCAACACGTCGTTCCTGGTGCTGTTCGACACGTTTTCCGCGGACCGAAACACCGGGCGGAGCGCGCCGATGCGCCCCGGACCGCCGCGTCTCGACAGCCGGCAACGCCTGATGGACCTGAACGGTTTCGAGTACGTTATCGACAGCGGCGCGTGCGACGGACCGCGACGCCACACGCCCGTCGTGGTGCACAGCCACGTCGGCCACTTCGAACGCCGTCGGGCCATTCGCCAGTCCTACCCGCGGACCGTGCTCGACCGGCTCGGATTTCGTCACGTGTTCATGGTCGGCTTGCCGTCGTCGGGCAACCGCGTCGACGATCGAGTGTTGCAGGAGCGGCTGCTCCGGGAATCGTCCCGGCACGGGGACGTGGTGCAGGGCAACTTCCGGGAAGCGTACAGGAACCTGACGTACAAGCACGCGATGGGCCTGACGTGGTTCGCGGCACGGTGCCCGCGGTCGGACTACATGGTCAAGATGGACGACGACATCGCGGTGAACTTGTTCAAGCTGAACGCCGTGCTTGGCCGGCCCGACAATCGCGACCTGGCCGGGTGCGTGATCGACGCGAAACCGATACGGGACGAGCGCAACAAGTGGTACGTGAGCCGCGCCGAATTCGCGGGCGACGCATACCCGCCGTTCTTGTCCGGTTGGCTGTACGTGGCCAGGGCGGCGTCCGTCGTCCGTCTGCTGCGGGCGATAGAGGTGCGCGAAAGATACTTCTGGATCGACGACCTGTACGTGACGGGCATACTGGCCGAACGCGCCGGACTCGCGTTCACCGACCTGAGGCCCGAATTCGAAACCGACCCGGGACCGGTTCACTGTTGCGTGCACAAACGACAGCGGTGCGACTTTTTGGCGGCACCCACCGGCGACGATGACGCGCTGCTCCAGCGATACGCCGAACAGCTGATGCTCTGTAAGGCAACCAACTCTTCCTGTGATCTATTTCGGAAATCCAAACGCCATCATAGCTGTCTGGATTTGTGGAAAAAAAATATATCGGTGGATACGGCGTCGCGCGTAGGAAAACCATCAATAGAGATATTGAATTGGAATTGAGTCCATCGCAATAGACTTGTAGTAGTACGACGATTTCTCGTATGGAATTAACTACGGCCAGTTTAAAAACGATAGAAAAGCCATAAACTATTAATTGTATTTATCATAATAAATTATTAGGAAAACATTTTTATTTTTTATGTAATAATATTTAATGATGTATTTATTACAAACTACTAACCGCTATTAAGGTATCTATTATTAAAAGACAGAATTAAATTATGTTCCTTTTTTTTTTGTTAAGTTTTATTTTAATATAAATTATTTGACTTTATATTGATAATAATAACTTGTTTATTATTGTGATATATTATTATATCACGTTTGTTTTACTTTAAAGTACCCAGTAGCACCGATCGCTGTGTATAAGTATTAAATATTGCTGATTAAGTGATGAAATACCTAATTTAGGCGGGAAGCCTGGGGCAGACAATAATCCAGGCAAGTTATAATATTTGGTTAAAAGTACATGCAATTTGTCCCGTATTTTAGTGAAACAAATTCACTGTTTAGCGGTACCTTCTATCTAAGATTTTATTTTTATAAAATACAATTTGAAATTGATATCAGCGGCTGGCGCCATTAATGATACCTACTACCTACAAATTATGTTTAAATTATTTAGAAATAAATATACAATTATTAGGAGAAATAAATAATTTATTCATTTAAGACATTTAGGTTATGTTAGTTTTAATTAACTAATATATCACACTAAAATCATTAATAAATATAGTATTTTATTGTGTATAAAAAAAGAATTTTTTTTAGGAATAAATCAATTCACAAACATTACAAAACAATAATCAAACAATTTGAGAATGAGTAAAATGCAGGGTAGTTTTAAAAGAATGACAATTGTAATATTATGTATTTCATATACTGAAAGTCATTTTCTTATATACCATAAGGCATAAATATTTTATTGATGAAATGTGATCAATGGTCATCAATATATCATAGAAATACAAAAGCAATGTAAAAATTGTGACAAAATTTTAGTTGGTCTTCTTGGCTCAGCAGTTACCATAATCCGGAACTATATCCACCTGGTGGCACACGACTTGCCTTCTTTTGTTCTGGAGCTGGTTCTGATTGAGCAGAAACATGCTGAGCTGGTGTAGCTGTAGCCTTAGGAGCTTCATAACCTTCTCCAGTCACTGGATTGCCATCTAAAATATAAATGTACATTACATTAACATGGTATATGAAATCTAATTTTTTACAATTTATTGAGTTTTAAAATTATAACAATTATACATACAACATTATTAATAGTTATTTAATAATTAATTACATAATACAGATTAATTTTTACAAATTCTAATTCAATTCTTTTTTAAAAAACATTTTTTAGTTGTATATTATAATATGGTATATATTATATAATCTATAATATACTATATAATCACCTTATTTTATTACAACAGTTATATATGTATTTTTTTTTTTTTTTGGTTTTAAGTTGATAACATACCTTTCTTCTTATATGACCATCTTTGACAATTAGTTTTATTGGTAGAAGCAGATTCAAAATTAAAAGCTTCAAGGAAATATCCAGTAGACAAACATAAAAGTAGCAAGCAGAATCGAATTATTAAATATGCAGAAAAGGTATGCACTATAGTATACTTAAAAGCAATTAATTTGCATTTTCTTTTTATTAGAATGCAGGGTATTTAAAAATGAATTATTAATAAATAATAAAATACATTTATGTTAAAAAATATTATAGTTAATGCAGTATGTATAATATTATGGTTAACTAATAACTAAAAGCTGACAAAAAATAATAAGGTTTTAAAAAAGCATAAAATATAAAACATTAAGATGAAATAATTTGAATGATAACAAATATCATTAACAAAATATTATAATTTAAAATTAACAAATTAGTAATATAATAAAAGTAATTTAATAGTAGCATTATGATAAAAAAATGTTATCCAAGTATTTTGTATTATAATAATTAATAATTATTATATAAAGTTCATAATGAAGTTAATTTTGAAGATTATAATTAATAGGGAATTGTACAATTATCTTACAGCTTAATAAAATAAATGGAATAAATATTTCTTATTAGGAGATATACTTATAATATATTATAAGTTATAACAATTGGTTGTTAATAAAAATGTAATACCAAATTTTAACAATTATTACAAAGAAGCTGTAAATTAATATATTTTTACAGTTTAACAATTTACAATTAAAATCCATAATAATAATAACAAAAACAAAAGAAATGTAAGTAATGTATTAAATTAAAGTTATGTATTCATATGTTATGTTTTAATGAAAAATATAAAAACTAGAAAAAACATTTGTAGACAAGCATATGTTAATCTTACCTTTATTTCTTTGAGTTTCAAATATTTTTTCAATATTTTCTTTGACAATTTGAGACTCAACATTATTATCATTAGCAACATTAGACTCAACCTTATTATCATTAGTAATTTGAGATTCAACATTAATATCATTAGCTAAAGTATAACTTATTCAATTAAAATATTTATAGACTAATATTGTACAAAGAACATAAAGTAAATATTAAAATTACCAGGTTTATCTGAATTTCCATTAGCGGCAACTGTACCATTACTATGTTTTGGTGTTTGACCACCCAAAATAATGGAACTTTGAAGATTCTTCTGATTTGTACCACGTTTATGTGGATTAACTTCATCGCATGATGCTGTTCCAAATATGTCACTACTTCCACCGCCCGGTGGTTTTAAAACCCTAAAAAAAAGTTTTATTAATTTATTGTACATATAAATAATTATATTTGCTAATGCATTTTAAAATATATTAAAAACTAATACATGTACCTATAATATTTCATGTTATATTAATATTGTTAATTGTGACATGTTACCTTTATTAATCATTGGATAAAAATAAATGTTATCATTAATGTATGTTCAAATAACAATAAATAAATAAATTTTCAATATAGGTACTTCAGTTATTTTAACAAATTTATATTTTTATAATATGAGCTAATAAATATCATTATTATTTAAAAAACTTGACATAGGTCACCACTTTTCCAAGGATTCATAAGAAGTTATACCATATGGTAATAATATCTATAAATCAAACACGTATATTTGTATGTGGGAAGTGTATTAGTGTAATAACAGTATGCAATTAAACTATTATTTACAGCTTAATTATTTTGAAATATTTATCACCTGTAATAGCTAAAAAGTATTGGTTTTAATTTAAAAGAAATTATAGTTTAATACAATTAGTTATAAATAAGCAATAAATAGTAACCTACCTTCAAGCTTCAATTACAATATTTTAAGATAATTGAAGATAAAATAACAAATAACAATCATAAGACTTCACAGGAAGTATAGTTCTAGGTACCATAGTATATATCATGTAGATTATATGTATACTATACAAAGTAAATACTAGATAGAAATAATTATTAAAAAGCTATATTAAAGAAATTAGTAAATATTTGTTAATGCAAATTAAGCATACAAAAACATTGATACTTGCACTTAATAAAACATTTTTTTAGGAAGTCAAAACCTCAAAATCAGCGCATTATAAATAAGCCAGAATATAATTAATTAGTTTCAAGCACTATTTAAGTAAAATGTAAAATTAATAATTATTGACTTTTAATGTTTTAAATTTACATTAATTTTAACACCACCGACAAAGATATGAGGATTATCTTTAATATTGTTAATTAATGTTTCATAATTTAAAATACTGCATACATTTCGAGTGTTTTACTTGCCTATTATGACACGGAGATCCTACGAACTCGGCGCCCCAAAGATCATGGCAAACTCCTCCAGGAGGTGTTTTATTTTCTCTAATAGATAATTTAGAAATATTATTTTTATTAAAGTGAAAAAATAAAACTGGGAAATCGATAGTCATATTCAAGAAACGGTCGATTTTAATACATCACAACTATTTTTCTTATTATATAAGTGGGTAGACAAAGAAAACTGGACGATATTTGAATGACCTCGCCTTATTTGGAATATCTAATAGTTATCATCCTACACAAATTTCTTTATTGACAAAATGAAAATGAAAACATAATTAAAACTACAATTTTTTTTAATTCTAGAATTATCCTAATCAAAATGTAATAATTAAATATTTTAAGAATTAAAAAAAATTGTGTATAATAATATAATAATACATAATTAAAAGTAAAATAATATAAGTACCTTAAACTCATGTTCGACGAATATCAAAAACCAACAAAAAATGATTTACCAAAGTGATAGGTCTTGACTAGCACTTAATGTAAAATGAAGAACTTGTATCGAGTACTGAGCTTTATATTGGAGTATTAAATAAAAAAATCTACCTTGAATTGTGCGTGTAGGTTGAACTGTAAAATAAACCAGTACAGCCACGATGAAAATACAAAATGTGCTCTTTTATTTTATTTTTCATGTTTTAATCAAATAAGAAAAACTATATAATACCTAATAAATGGTTGATTAACAGAGTTGCAAATCGTTAATTACTATAAAAATACAGATTGTATGAATAATATACGATGTACAATAAGAGTTCCGTTTAGTTAAAACAATGGTAGTTCTTTACGACTTAGGGGCAATAAATAATAATTATTTAAAGTTAAATTATTAAATTAGAATATAATATACAAGTATATAGAAGTAAAGAAATTGATGTAGGTAATACAGGTATAATATTAACTGTCATTTAAAATATATTATAATATATGTACCCATATATATCCTACATTGAAATAGTAAATATTTCTTTTCATGTTTAAAACGTATTAAATACCTATAATATACATTAATAATAAATTTCATAATTATTATGTTTCATTATTTATATTTGTTGAAAACCGTAACTCTCGTTTTTAATACATTTTTACTTATAATAAAATTAAAATTGTATTAAATATTGATTTTTTTATGTAGGTATATATTATAATACAGAATAATCATAAACAAATTCGATTGACTAAATAGATTTTGTTACAAGGGGATCGACCCTCAATAATTCCAACTGTCGTATTCGAAACAACCGTTATTTATAATAGAAGATTTATGAGCAATTGATTTTAAGCACGTTTCTATTATTTCATAAACCAAATTAATAATTTTAATAAATACCGTATGTATACCAAAACGGACAGTACATCCGATTATAAATATAGCTAGAGGGATTCTCTATTCATTGGCATGAAAAAGTTTGAGAACAACTATAGAATAATAAACGCCGCTATAATAGATTGACTATGTTTGACTTACGTTCATTGACATTGACAATGCTAAAAATGCAATATAAGTTATAACAGTATCGAAATTTACTGCATGTCCAATATTTTCTTTGTCATTCTTGTTTCCTTTACAACCGACACACACATTATAAAACTTAATAAGTTATTATATGCTACATGTCAAAGATTTTTAGACCCCATAAAATCTTGCAACGCATAAAATTGGGTTTTGACGCAGACACGATCATTTCACCCTCATAAGGGTTAGAGTTCTCCCCAAATTATATAATATGTTATACAAGGCGTATTCACATTCCAAATGACATGACTCATGTTATATAAAAACTTACGAGTAATGAGTAACTAATTTTTAATAAAGATTTGTATTAAAACTATTGAATAACATATTTTAATAGTTGCCACGGAGTTATGAAGAATTAAAAATTACTCATTTATTTAAACAAATGTTAAGTCTCATGAACTTTAGTCTGAAATATTTTCATTTACCCACAACATACAATCAAGTCAAAATAATCAATATAAGTATATTTGCTACATTTCAATTTAATTTATGAAAATAAGAATAAAAAAAAATACATTCATCACTCCGTTCAGAATCTAAAAATTAATATTCTATAGAATTAAATAAACTATACTTCTATTACATATTTTAGTCTATAATATTAATAAATAAAAATAGACATAATATGAATTTCTCAAGCAACACAGTTAATTTATAATATCTTTAATACTTGATGCGTGTTTAAAACCGTCATTTACATAGTAAAAGCCAGGAGTTCGCCATTGCGGGGTAATTTGTTATGTATTTACTATACAACGGACAAGGGTCAACGTTCGGTTAGCATATTACACCAAAGCCGTGGTTCAAGACGAAACAGAACTTGACTTGAGTACATTTGTACAATAAAACTATTTTAGATTCCAAAGCGATTACGTAGTAACGGGTACTAAATGAACAAAAAAAATACAATACGATAAGAGGGCAACCGCGTGGTCTATACGGATCCATATATATTGTACATTATTGGTCTCTAGTCTATAAGTGATAAATAAAAAAAAACCATTAGGCATTATGAACTCGTTTTTCTATTTGCGTATGAAACTTCATAGTTTAATATAGTTTACTAGTTATTAAACTATTAACCTGGTAGTTTCATAAAAATTTGATCAAGCGCACGAACTCTTCATTCCGAGATATATTAGATGTAAAAACGTAATAATAACACACAAAATATTAATAAATCTATTACATAATCTCAATAACGTTTTATTTTTTTTATCAATATATTACTAACCTAATAATGTAAATTAAAAAAAAAAACGTGGTATGTAATTTAAAATAGGAAAATGCAGATGTATACTTTATTAATTTCCTAATGGATTATTGGGGTCACATACAAATAGGGAAAGTTTAATTAACTAAAAACAATTAGGTTCAATTGCATTTGGTTCATGGGTATAATATTATTTGAAGCCTAGGATTAATATTATCGTTCGAAAGCATTCAATATTGATTAAATATCTGAATTTTATTTGCAGTGAAGGTAATAATGACAAATACGTAAGAATATAAATATGTACTTTCCCCCTATCACGATTTATTTTGGTATATCCTATAACTAACACTGTAGGGTGGTCATGATAATAATAAAGTAGAATACGAATGTTGATTCCAGAATAAGCTATTATAGCACGAGTAACGGATGACAACCTACAATAGATCAAACATTTCCTCTATGGAAGTGTAACACAACATTGTTCAAAAATAATTTCAAAAACTCAATGAACCGTTTTTATTTTATCCGAAAATATTCCCGTAGGAAGTCACGTGCCACTATGTAGTATAATGATTATAGTGAACATCTATGACGTTCGGTGGACCGTACACATAGAAATTCAAATGAGTTACAATACCGTAACTAGCACACCTTTCTACCCCTGGGATCATCATTTTGAATATAACATAAACATATTATAAATAATAATAACCAATTTAATTTATAGTTAAATGCAGTAATTGCCAGGTACCGAAACAATATGAAAATATTTTAAAATAGCAAATAAAAATGTGATACACATTGACATTTTATATCTGTACCAGACACCAAATCACTATAAGGTACCTGTGTAGTCATCGTTTACTAAATTTATGTATACTTTCCGTGCTCTATTATTTGCATGCACAATACCATGTGTACCCCCCCACCTACTACGTGAATTACGTTTTTATGAGGTACATTGTAATACTTTTATATTTAGATGGAAAATTAAATAGTTCAAATTTTCAAGAAAAATATATGTTCTTTCTAAACATTCACCGCATTGAATGAAAGTGAAGCAAATTAAATGAAAATACTTCATGGTTATTATTGAAAAATAGTAAGATACGTCATAGTAAAATAACTCTTTTGAATAATATGGTAATCTACTGTTAATGTACGTGAAAGAATAACTCAAAATCCAACTCTCACAAATATTGAATTGTAGGCATACGTATCAACTTTATCCACTATTAATCATAAAGATAAAAATAAAAATAATATTATTAGGGGCATCGTTCTATAAAGAAAATGAATATTATAATTGTATACTATACTATATAAACTGCAATTTAAATACCACAAATTAGCTTCTTTATAAATAACCAATATTTTCTTTGATCAATTCATGATATTTATCATTAATGATTACATAAATTTTAAAATTGAGTAAAAATAAAAAATAAAGATATCAATAATATTAGTAAAGTAAAAGTATTTAACTTAATTAAACAAGAATTAAGCTTAAAACATCCATTAAAAGATAATACTGCATTATCATATTAGTCACAGAAAAATAAACTTGAGAAATGGGAAATAATAATAAGCACATAATACTATATTGTTATTAAACTACATATACATAGTCATACATAAAAGATACCTAATTAAAATTTTAATTTACAAAAATTTCATACGAATTTAATAATCAATTAAATTCTAAATAATTTTTTAATTAAATACGTTATTTTACTCTAATAAGTAATCATATAAACCGTAATTAGTTTAAAATTTTAAGTTTTTTTTTAATTACAAGTTTCTATCATAAATTAAAATAAAAAAATATATTTATTATTAAATAATTAATATTTTAAAATACGTTTTTTCATTTAGCATTTATAAATTGAATATATAAAGATAGATTACTTTTTATTAATACATTAGTAAATACTAAATGGTAAATATCGTAAATAAAGATCAATCAAGATTTTTATGTATTAGGTAAAAACTACTAGTACTTTGTTGACGCGTTATTATAAATTAGAAAAATTAATTTTTAATGTCTATAATTGAAAACAATGAACTATACTTTTGAAAAAAATACTATATTTTGTAGATAATATAAATAGTATTATAACAGTTTTTGTTCAAAAAACTTACCTACACAATATGAAAATATCAAAACAAGTTAAATAAAAAGAACTTAATAATGACAAGAAAAAAAATTTGATAAATTAACTGTTTAAAAAGAATTTATTAAAATAAAAAATTATACTAAACTAAATACTTGTTATTAGAGTAATTTTTGACAAACTTGTCTTAAAATTAATAAATATTACATTAATTTTGAATCATGTATAATTACTTTTTTTTTCCACATCCTATATTGTCCAACTCAATGTGTCTATAGGACGCATAAGTAGCCATGGTCCAGCTAATGAGAGACTTGAACAGAACACAAGGGACACGTCAAACGAGGACTACTGACAATACACGACTGCGCTGGTGTAGGGCACTCTTGTTTTCCTAGTGTGCTGCGGTATCGTGGTTACGGGTAAATCGCCGACAGACTGCATGCAACGATTCACTTCTATGGCGGACGCGTACCCACCGACCAAAAAAGACGGATCCAACACTTCCTAACACAAGCCCACTCCTCACTTTCCTTATTGAAAGGCTACATATACAATATATACACTATACACACTACACCGGATTTACACTGTTTTAGTATTCACCAAAAGAATCAGTATAACTGTCAAAGTAGCAATATGAGACGGAAATGTCTGCAAGGAATCAGAAAACAGTTTCACGTAATTTAAGCACTTTTGACAATAATCATTTTATTGTACCTACACACATAACAGTTTTAAGGTTTGTATTGAAACTTTAACACCACGAATTCGTCAAGCGCAAATTAAATTAATATTCTACAATATAATAATTATAATCATAGGATAATATACAACAATAGAATCTCAAACACTGGCCAAAATAATATTTTCGGAAAAAATGTATTTTAAGTTTTTAAAAATGTAATTATAAGTCCATGATAATGTCATACAAAAACAAAATACTCTTAAATAATTGAAAGTAGTTCTGTTGATTAAGTTAGGACATTTTATAATTAAACTAATATTATCATTTATCAGCAAGATAATTTTATTAAATATGGAATTTAAAATGGTACTTTAATCAATTGTTTACAATAACCATTTAATTTATTTCATATAAATGGGTCTGCAAAACTATTAATAAATAATTTAAATATTGCCATCTTATAAATAAAATATAAATATATGGGTTTTACTATTTAAATTTTAAGCTACATAAATATTAAATACGTAAAAGGATGAGTATCTTAAACATCAATTTGTATTCAAAAACACTATTGTAATGTTATTAAGTTTTAAATATATACAACTATTAGGTACTACGAATTTTATCAAAAGACTAGTATAAATTATTTAAAAAATGTAAACCTTATAAACTAATATTATAATCTTATACTCACGTAATTTTATATCATAACTTATTTATTGTTAAGCTTTTGAAATATTAAAATATATATAAAAATAGAGCCAGATTAATGTAATAATTGGCGGTTTACTATTTTTGGAGGCCCAAATTTTACAAAAAAATGTTTATACTTCGTTTATTATTAATCTGGGGGCCTCTTTATTTTAGAACCCCTGGACTATAGCCCTCTATCCCCACAGACAATTCGGCTCAGTTTATACATTTTAGAAGTTTAACCATAATATGAATATATGAGTTAGGATATAAGATTATAAAATGATGAGTTACGACTAATTTACTAGGTTTCATTTTTAAAATAATTTATGCTTGTCTTTTGGCGAAATTTTAATTTTTTAGTATAGGTATTTAAAACTTCTAGGTAATAGTTATTTTTTTTCATTTAAACTTTTACCATTTTAATTTATTTAAACATGATGGTTTTTTTTAAGACGACGAAATGAATTCAAGGTCTGTGGTCAAATACTTTACACTGTATACATGGTACCGGATCTATCCATACATTTTTAACCGATCTAAAAATTACAAATTATCGATGGATGACAAGTCCTCCATAAACAAGATACGGTCCGTCGACTATTTGAAACCAGTCACCTGCTACTATCAGTTGTTTTTATACGTAGTTAACTGAAATTAGCTTATTAAACATATTTATTTGAGTTTTAAGTTTATTGTTAAATATCTTGTTAGATACAATAAATGTATGATTAAAAGTTCTTTAAGAAACGAAAATAATTACTAGTGCATGAACAGTTTATACCAAGATTATAGAAGATCGTGCACTTATTAATAATAATATTATGTAGGTTATATCCGGATTTCTTAAAGACGATTCGATACTTTTTAAATGTGTTGTTTTATAGCCTTGACTGCGGCCATTGTTCATTCTTGTTAATAGGCTATTTTCTACATATATTGCAGTTAACGGTATATTATTAAATTACAATAATATTATTAAAACTACTTAAAAGATCAAAAGTAACTGAAAGGGGAAAGTAACTCTTTTGACATTGTCTTAAGTAAATTATATTAATTATTCAATAATTTTTTAACGCCTTTTATATACGATAGACTCGATAGGGCTACAACCGCAAGTTTACAACAGCAATTTAAAATGTAAATCCAATTAAAAAAAATATCTGTATTAATTCGTGCTGATCCTCGAAATACAATATAATAGTTAAACGTTTGACTACTGAAATCTTATCTGTTTGCGTGCTAACAGTTTAAAATCCTTAGACTTTCTAAGTTTTAATGAATACGTGCTCACGAACCGATCTTTGAAAAAGGTCTACTTTTATAATTAGCTACATTTCTATACTCGCTTATGCACCTTAATCCCATATTTATAATCGCCACGCTTAACATCACAGTTCGACGACTCTGTTGATTGTTTTAATTTTGTCTAAACATTTTCGTTAGTTGCATCTTCTGTTCATTTTAATAGAACATTATTATATAACACAAAACCATAGCGGAACAATCAAATCCAAACCGGAACGGTCATCATATTTACTCTTTGTCCTCTACACCCAGTACACACTACATATATTATAATGCCATCGTCCTATAAACAGGGTGGGGAGAAATAAGATGTGAAACACAAATAGTGCATTTTTTTAATGTTTAATATTATTTATTATTAACTATGTTATTTTTAACTATTTCGAGAATAGGAAGTTTAAGAAACGATTTTAAAGTTACAGATATATACACGAATAGATGATTAACATTATTATATAACTACCTAATAATAATATTTCTAAGCACACCGACCTATACCACATTTAGTTTTTGTATACTTAAACATTAACAACTATAATACTATATATTTACTATAAAAATGTATATGTGAATTCATAAGAATCACACACAATTTTAATATAAAATAATTTGTATTGTTATAAAGTACTTAAAAAGTTGAAGTAGTAAATGGAATAAAAAAAATACTGTTGTAAACATTGAACTCTCGAGTTTCGAAAGTTATTTTCTTTTTAAAAATTACTATATACGCCCAACGAAAAACCACTGGGCATACTGATGTCCAGCTCCAGCATGATCATTATGAAACCCTTTTGCCTGGACAACAGACCATTATCCATGGTTCATAATGTTTCCCATGATGATGAGTGCATTTTCATTATCTCTTTTTAATGGTATACAATGCGCCTTAGATATATTACTACCTACTCTGAGTAGTGACTACTAACGGTTTTCGTTATACAAAGAACAAAAAATATTGTTACATTGAATCTGTGAATGGTTATTTTTGGTTTACGATACCTGTACTGTATTAAGGACATTAACCCGATTGTGCTATACATGTTATTTACGATAAAAATTAAAACTGTTATACGAAAAATATTTTACAAACAATCAATTTTTTCCTAGTTATAAATGCAATAAACTACAATACAAACGTAAAATACGAGTATACTAATATTAATACGTTTACATTAAAACAAAAAGAATATAACTACGAATTTATTACATAAATGAATATTTTAACTGTTTTTTTGATTCAACTGATGACCCCAAAGTGTTAGACCAGACATTTTTTGGATACCTAAATATCTAACACGAATCAATAAGTTTAAAAATTACTCATACATTCGTTTTTCTATTCATAATTCTTTTTTATAAATAAACAATGAGAATACTTATTTATAGACATTAAAAATAATACAAAAAATGATCGAAATTTTCTAGGAAGAAATCAGAGTGTATTGATACATATAGGTTCATTATTGAGCGTTTGAAAAACTAATATCTAACAGTACGGATACCTTACGAATCGAATTTTTCAATAAATTTTTAATAGGTACTTAGACTATAAGGCTTGAAATCATAATTGTTTTTAATCAAACACAATAAATAAATAAACAATATTAAATAATAATAAGCATAACATTTATACCTACTAATTTTTAGGTTCAATAAATCATAAACTGAATCATTAAACGAAATAAAAACTAATCAATTATATTACGACTTATTAGTAATTATGTATTTATTTACATTTTTCATAAAAGAAAAATGAATGATTTTAAATCAACATTCTTGTACCTAAATATAAACAATATTTTACTTAGATTCATTTATACATGAACAAAGAAACATGTTACCATTGATATTCGTCTATATTTTTTTTTACAATCATGTTGAAAATATTTAATCATTAAAACAATTCAAGTATTATTTAGTAGATTTTTATAGGTTTAGTTTCATTTTAATAGACTTTTGTGTGTGTATATATATTTATATACATATATAATGTTACATTTATAATTCTAACAAGAACAAACGTTTATTAAATTTAATTTCTATACCACTCCTAAAAATCTTCAATTATTATTTGTTAATATAGTATTTGAAACAATAAGCACTTAAGGACAAGTGATTAGGTACAAGATATATTCAGGAAGGGCGTTGCCTATAAAAAAATTTGATTATAAATTGAAACTAATATAAAATTACTAGGTTTTAAGAGGATGTTATATATTTCACAGAACTAGTATCTAGTATGTAGACAGTGAAGTTGTAGTACATGTAAAAGCATATTGACAGATTAATAATTATTGGTAGATCAAGTAGTATTTAGTAATCTTAAACCTTTTTAAATTTCATTATTCAACTAATAAAACCAATTTTAATTATAAAGGAAACTTAGTTCAACTCAGAAAATACATAAAAATAATATAGTAATATAAAAAAATATAAAATAATATTCTACTAACATTCAAATAAATCATTAAACAAATCGAATTAAGATTAAACAATACATAAAATAAAAACTATCAAATTTAATTATATACAAAAAATAATACTAATTAAAAAATTAATAAATTAAGTTCCAATTAATAATACATAATATAACGCTACTTAGCTACCCAAAATATACTTATACAAACCAAAATTGTATAATAAATTTTAAGTATTTAAATAATCCCATAAATTATAAATACCTATTATAAGTAGGTAATTAATAAATATCTAACATTAATTTAAAAGTACAATATTATAGAACTTGTCTCAAAAATCCAACTTTAATTTTTATAAAATCAGGGAATTAGTAACAATAAGGTTTAGGTTTATTCCAGAGTTTGTTTAATTAATGTATTCATAGTGTATACATTTTTTTTGCTAAGAGAAAATATAATTATAAATTGAATACCTATAAATCATAAATTTGTGTAAAGCTGGGCATTAACAAATTAAAAGTTAAAATTAAGTTAATTAACTCGTTACTTTTTTTTTCAAATTAATTTATAACTTAATAATTTACTTTCTTTTTTTTTATGTGTTAACTTCAAGTTAATTTTATTCAAAAATATCTAAATTAAGTTAATTTTTGTCTGAAGAATAATTCATAATTTTAGAATTTATTTTAAAAAATCTGGTTTTTTGATAGCTAGTTGGTACTTTGATGTATTATTTTAAATTTCTCTGGTTATTTTCTTGAGCATAAAGAAAAACTATCTAAAAGTCAATATTATGAATCTGGAGTTTTTTTATTTTTGCAAATTCGAAAATTTTAACTTTAAACTAAGTTATGTTACTTTATATATTAAATTAACTTTAATTTAACAAGTTAATGAAAAACATATGAGTAACTTTCAACTTAATTTAACTATTTATAGGGTATTATATAAATGGGTAATAGAAGGTAAGTTAATTATAATTACAAATTAAGAGAATATTATACCCGTACTTGTTGTGTCTCTGTCTTACTAACGTACATCAAAGCAAATTTACGTTCAGCAAAACACATTATGTGATGTTAGCTTTAGTATCAATGAAAGCATATGCAATTTTCTAGATAATATTCTTATCTTTAAATTTGATAATAGGTAAATTTACTCTAATATTAAAACTAACATCACAAAATGTGTTCTGCTGAACGCAAATTTGCTATGGTGTACTTTAGTAAGATAGAGACAACACATGCAGGTATAATGTCCTCTTAAGTTATGAAAATTAAATAGTAATATAATAGAACATTATGGGTAAATAAAATTCAATCAAAAATTAAAACATAATAACATAAAAAATATTAGTCATTTTCAATAGTTATCTCATAGTAATTCATGTTGAACAGGAAAATGAGATTAGAAATATTAATGATAAATAATTGTACATTATTTTTTTTATAATAAAATATAAATAAGGATTTATTTTCTAAAAAAATATTAAATTTATAGTTTTTTTCTGTGTTAATAATTTTGACTACCATGGCACTAATCAAGGATATAGTTGTTTTAAAAAGATGTTTTAATAAACACAGAATAACCAAGATAGATATAATTAATATTTATTTTTACATTAAATAAGTATACTCATATTATTTATGTGATAAACTTATGCTGCATCTACCTAGTTCTTGATAATGATTTAATTTTTAGTACAATAGTACCTATAAGTAATTAGAGCAGCAAATATTTGAAATCAAATAATAATTAATTGTCTTATTAATATAATATCGAGTATAGTATACTGAATATATTAAATAACCAATAAAAATAATAAATATTATTTATAGTTTAATTGACAAAATCATTAACAATTTACATAGGTACATAGTTTAAAGAAACAGTAAGTTATACCTATATGTCAAATAAATATAATAAAAGTTACGCATGCATATTTGGTTGATTGTTATGTAATTACAATCTATTTTCGATATTGATCGTAAAAATATAATTGTGTAGATATGTATTATGGAACACGTCCTTTGTTCTACTTTTTAGCGGGAAAACACAACCCTCAAAAAATATTTAGAAAAACCAAATGAATAGTAACCAACAACTGAGTAAATTTAAAATATGTATACATTTATGTAATAATAATGTCAAAATATTCATGCAGCTCAAAATTTTCCGAAGTATATAGTAATAATCACACGTAAAAGCAAATGAAGAAATAACGTGATTTAGCGCAAACTTACTTGCTAGTATTTCTCCTGATGTCACCGATGCCAACATTGAAATTTGTGGAAGTCATTTTTGGTTCTTATTGAAACTTTCAAAGTAATACCGTTAAAATTAAAGTTAATAAATCTTTTAGTTAACAATTAACATTAATTTGCAACTGTGAACGGACAGCGAACTATTACAGGGCAACGAACGGAAATTAATGAATGGTATCAACTGATCGACCATTGGCCAGCGCCCATCGGCATGATTCGCCCTCGTTCGTCACCACATTGATAACAGCACATCGGTGAGTAACGGATCAGTATATTTATATATTATTATTTTAAATATTTGGTAAGTATCATTTTAAAATTAACAACAATAACTAATTTACGATACTCCATTGAAAAACTTTAAATAAAAATAACTAATAACATGATTAAATTAACAATAAATTTGTTTTAATGCAACTACAATCTCTTTGTATAATTCAAATTCAAATATTTCATCTGGCGGTAATCTTTTATCATTAATCTTAAAGTGAGAGAACTATCCTAATTATTATTTACGTTTATTTTTCATTTGTATATATTTTAAATTTAATTATTTATCCATTATAAATGAGGAAAACTTTTCCAAATATTTAATAGTAGTTTGGTAAGATTTCAAATTTGTAAAAAAATTAGAACAACATTATCTATAAATGGAGTAATACGTCCTTTGAAAATGTTATTAAATACAACTTTGTATATTTTAAGATCTTGAATTCATCACGATAACTAAAATCTGATAAAATTGTTAATGGGGATAAAACTACGAGTGACGACAACCTGACAAGATCTCCTAAACAAGCAAACAACGTAAGTACAATAAGGTACGTAAACATAATTACGTATTTTCAAATCTTTCGTATACAATTAAACCACTAGCTTTTTAATAACTAATTAAACCTTAAAATAAAATATTTCGAAGGCTTTCCATCAATAATAGTCACTAGTATGCACTACGAGTCTACGACACTACTACGGATAAAAATATATATAAGCAGAGCCTACGGCGACTGTTTTTCATAAGATTAGCGATAAGAAATCTTGTATGTTTGGTTGCATTCAGTACACATCACTATATCAGGCGCCAAGTATTTATAATGCAACCTTATCACAAGATTGATGATAGTGACATCCTGACATAAAATGCACACAAAACATATAATATATTATGCTCTATTTGCCATATTATTTGACACCCGAGACAATATTCAAGGTCACAGTTTTCTGTAAGCCCTTGGTATAGTCAGTGGCGCATTTTGGATAGGTGTCCACGGTGTCTGGACACTCCCTAAACCAAAAAAAAATTCAATATTTAATTTTGGTAAATTTTGAAGGAAATTTGGCAAACAATAATATGTGATTCGTTACGAACTAATTTAATATTATATCAAATCATTAACTAATTAGGAAAGGAAATTAATTTAGTTTTAAATAATATACTTATTATGTCCTATTATATTTTTAATTATTTATAAAACTGTTATTCTTATAGCACCAGTGGTGTAGTGGAGGGTATACACGGGTATGCGGTCGTAGCCTTTTGAATGATAACCATATTACCACAATTTACATATTATAATTTGAACATTTCTGATTTTTTTTCTAATAACTCCAAGAGAATTGGTGTATCCGAATAATTAATAATAAAATTATAAGAAATAGGAAAATTTAAAATTGTCCAAACGTCATAAGCATAACTTCTCAAATTACTCATGGTTTATTTATTTATCATCAGAAGTCATTAATAAACTATAAACATTAAATACTATGTAAACATTATAAATTAGGCAAGTAGCAGATACTAGGGAATAGATACTGATAAGTGATAATACAATATGCTTGTCATTTATTTTATTACATTTAATTTAATAAAATAAATATTTAAAATTAAATTAATATTATGAGTTATGACGACGGCAATATGGTATATATAAGACATGGGGAAAAATTAAATACTATTGATAAATGTTTATCAATATAAATGGGCCACCTCTTAGTATAGGAAACCCAACCAAATGTGTTGGAAGCTGGCTGTTGCAGTTCAGATCAGCTGATGATAACCGTTTAAGGAAAGTGGAGCTATTAGAAAAACAAAGTGGAACATTTTATAAATAATAAATAAATACATTTGCTATAATGGAATTATTTATTATTATGTATTTAAATATATTTATAATAATAGATAAATTTAAGTTAATTAGTATCCGGGTGGTGTGGGGGCAGAGCCCCCCACGTATTACATATTTCTCAATTTAGGTGTATACTCAAAAAAATATTTATGACTACACCACTGTATAGCACCACTAGTATCGAATGTAACAAACAAAATATATAGCAATAATTAGTAAATTATTGTGACTGATGATGGTAACTAATGTGTTTAATAATATTATATTATTATTATCCTATTACAGTAATCATGCAATTTATATTTTTATCTTACGGCTCCGTGCTTTATTCATGTGTCTGTGTTACTTGCTTTTCCAGTGGAAATTTGTGTTTATTTAGATTATTATTTGCTTTTATTTTTAATACTAATATTATGTTTACAGTAGTCAGTAGTTATTTTATACCTGTATGATTTAAATTACATAAAAATGACTACTATTTATTAAATAAATAAAAAATGTGTCATTACAATATTTGATGAGTATATTATGAGGTTAGTCTGTTAGTGGTGGTAGATGTAAAACAGAGAAATATTGCAACCAATTAACCTATATTATCTGGACACCCCCCTAAAAACCATACAAAATACGCCACTGGGTATAGTATCTACGTATACTAAATTCAATACTATTAGTTAAATACAATAATATCGTTTAATGTTTCTATATTAAATAAGGTATATTGACATACCTATATTTTTGTGTTTAAAGTAATATCTAATATAGTGTTCACATAAATGTTTTTACTCTTAATATTCAACTAGCAAAATAACACATCATAATATATTCAATTTTCATTTTCATAATTTATTTATTTTAAGAGATAGTTAGAACAGTTTTAAATTCTATTAGAGTAATTAAACCATGTTAAGTTTTACCATAGTAGTTTGATACTGTTAAAATAAAACCATTAAATTATTCACTAGGACTCACAATTTAATCATAACAACTTACGTGAAAAAATTAAATTGAAATAGTATAAATAATTAAGATTTATGAAGGTTTTTGTTAACATGATACCTATTAACGTTTGAATGACATAATTAAAAATCAATATCACTTCTTCTCAATATTTATTATGAATTCTGACTATTGTCACGATAAATATTTTTGGATTAACACAGAGAGTTATTTTGAAATCCTTGGCCACAAACTTCAATTATAAGCTCGTAGACTCTATAATATTGGTGATTATAAAATCAAAATTACTATGTGTGATACGGTATAATCGGTAAAAAATATCAAGGAAAAAAAGAACAAAATAAAAATGAACAGTTTAAAAAAAAAATAAATATGTTAATTGATATAAAAAAAAATGATTACTTACACAACCCTAAAAAATTTTTAAATATTTATATTATAATGTACATTGTTGTAATAAAAATTTATTTTACTGTATATTATACCAAGTTAATATATTATATTTAATATATAAAAATATACTAGGTAGTTACATTTTTTTATATTATTTCACATAATTTTATGCAATAAGAAAAAAATATTTTTCAAAAGAAATATATTTTTTATGTATCAATATTTTTAAAAATTATATTAAATTTAAAGATACAGACCGTTTTTAAGGAGTTCAATGTAGACAATTTCTATGTGTGTACATACGGGCATGTAAATGTGTGCGTACTAAGTGATCATTTTTTAATTTTCATATTCAATTAATATATTTAATATTTTTTTAAAATTGTTCTTTTTTCCAGGATTCATGCGATACACTGATACGATATACATGCGTCGTTTTTTGGCGGTCTTATAGAGTTTTATGAGTAAAATAAAACAAAATGTAAAATAATTAAATAACCTAAAAACGAAGAAGCAACTTCGTTCTACCTATAACTTTGTAAGATTGAAGCAATGGCGCAACTAGAGCGGTGCAAAAAGGTCTTTAGAACCCCCAAGTTCAAATTTAGTACCCGTTTTTTTTTTTAAACCTAACTTCCTTTGTATTATTATTTTGGTGAAATACCATCAAATATCAATTGGTAAACTGTCAACAGTTTTAGAGGTCTAGTTGCGCCTATATTTGATTGTCTATATGTGTTTATCGATTGCATTTTATAATCAAAACAATAAAGATGTATATAGATGTTGACTGTCGATCGACGTTGTTCATTCATTGTTTATAATCTGTAAGTACATATTACGAGTATATTGAGTATAACCTATTTATAACTATTGCTAAACTATTCTAAGTAAATAAAACTCTGACTGGGTGTACAATTGTGTTTTTACAATTACAAATATTCGTAAACATAATTACGATAGTATTAATATATAGTACCTAAACGTAATATATAATTATAATATATTAGAAATTACTATATGTCAATATAACGGTTATCATCGGCCGATCTGTGCTGCAACAGCTAGCTTATAATTCCAACATATTTGGTTGGGTTCCACATACTAAGAGGTGGCCCATTTATACATAGCCACCATGTTTTATACATGGTTAGGGTGTCTCACCTCATCACCCAACGAAAACACCAGTCGGCAGTCGGACTTGTTTCATTATAACCTAGAAGGACCTAATTTTACTTACGAATAACAAATATTAAATATTTCGTAAATACAGTGTATACAGTATAAACGGATAAAATGTATATAACTACTTATTATGCAATATAAAATATTATTATATTTATATATAATTAAATTGTCAATTTAAAGAACGTGCGACACTACGTTGGCAGTTGACACGCCACACTGAAAATAATAAATATATTATACTATTATAGGTGATTATAGTTAATTAACTAATTACAATAGTTGGTTGTTGACAATCAGCTACGATCCTGATATCTTTAATCTGTTATTGGGTTTATTCTTCACTATAAATGATCTAAAAATAAATTGAAATTACTACATTTTCCGTGAATGTTGATGGTCGCCAGATAGTAAATCGTCATACAAGGTACAGCCAATAGACGTATTGTGTGATTCATGAGATTATTATTATAGTTATACTACTTACTACAGTCTACATCATAGGCGTGCGCACGGGGGGTTCTGGGTTAGTTCTGGGCACCCCCATGTAATTAGGGCCTTAAAATTTAAGTCCTATAGCATTTATGTGGATCCGTATTTTAACTAATGTTACTAGAATAAAAATGATATTTTTTCTAAAATATGTTGTAAAAAATTATGTTTTGGGATAAAAAAAATAATACAACTTAAAATATTTTAAATTTGCGTGGTAAAACTTATTATGATTATAACAGCTAGATGTTATTGACTACAAAAGTAAAAATAATAAATAAAATATATATTGCAATTATCTTGAAAATAGATTTTAGATCCAACTATCTAATGAAATATTATATAACTTGGTACTAGTAATACTACTGATTAAGTGTATAATATGTATATGTCAGCTGGCATATTGATACATTAAGTATTTGAGTAGGCACTTCCCAAATTATAATTTTTTTTATACAATTTATAAATAATTTTGTAAATACTACAAAGTACAAATATGACGGCATAATAATTTATTAATAGGTATTTTATAATTTATAATAATGATGAAGGTATATAAATTAATTTTTCGATTACCAACTGTCCAACTCAAATACTATAATACAATTTAGGTACTAAAATATAGTTCGTTAAATAATTTTAAACACTTAAATTTTGATTTTTCAAATATAAAAATTAAATTTTTTAAGTAAGTTCAATTATTATTTTAATTAACTTTAACTTATGTTCAAATAGTTAAGTTTTAATTAAAACCAGTTACCTATTTTTTAAATTATTATTTTCTATTTGTTAAATATAACATCATCGTAAAAGATTAGCTCCTAAACGATATAATTCTAATACCACAACTCAAGCTGAATTCACAATGCATCTATTTTATAGAAAATAATTTAAAACGGTTCTCGATATTCTGTTGAAACTAACAAATGAAAATGAAAAACCATGTATTTCTATTCAGCCATTATTTACTTTATTGTCTCAACCATTTAATAAAAGCAATATTATATTATGTTACCAAATGGCAAATTATAATAGTTTTGTAATAATATACAGTGTCCCGCGAGGATTTACCTATTGCGATATCTTCTGAAATAATGGAGATATCATAATTCTGGTTTTTAATAAGATTCTCAGGAACAAGAACTACAAATATTTCATGTTTTAAATTATTTTCATGTTTTGGTAAAAAAGTTAAAAAATGTATTTTTTTATTTAATTATTTAAAAAAAAATTAAAGATAATCATTTTGTAGAGTTTCTTTTTCTGAAAATATTGACGTTTTAACATTTTAATTTCATCAATTTCCTGATTTTTAATATTTTTTCTAGTTTTTAAAAAAACTGCGAATTATTTAATACGATAGTGCCATAGTGCGATAGTGGTATCATTGTATCAAACATGTGGCGCGGGTGCTCGTCTGCTGGCGAACGGGTTTTTTATCTTATTAAAAAACTAGAACTATGATATCTCGATTATTTCAGGAGATATCGTAATGGGTAAATCCTCGCGGGACACTGTATATATAAGAGATAGTAAAATGGAGAACATAATGAAATATTAAAGAATTTATAATATTGTATAAAATATGTTTATTGACTACTATATGTATGTAATCTGTAGGTAGCAAATAGTTGTCAAGCGAAGCGAAAAAAAATTTTTTGAGTTGGCACATTATGCATCTCACCCCCCTTTATTATTTTGTTCGGGACGGTTCTTCATTTATATTGATAAACATAAGATTCGTTATATTTTTTAATATCAATTTAGATCTTACATCTGAACATATTATGTTCAATAAACATTAAACTAAATCCCGTTCACATTTTGCTGTAATAACTAGCAATATTTTTATAAGTACCTATTTTTAATTCCTGTATTTCTTTATTCATTGTATTATTATGAATAAAGTTTCTCATTCCTTATACTAGTACAGATGTATTTAATACAAATCTACGGCCCAATTGTTGTATTTCATTTTCCTCATGTCTTATAGGTGTATATCATATTGACGTCATAACTCATAATATTAATTTTAAATATTTAATTTGACGTTTGGACAATTTAAAATTTTTCTATTTCCTACCATTTTATAATTAATCATAATTAATTATTCTGGTAAACCAATTCTTTTGAAGTTATGAGAATAAAAAATTAGAAATGTTCAAATTATAAGTTTATTATTAATAAATTGTGGTAATTGTGGTAGCCAAAAGGCTACCACCATATACCGGCGTATTTGTTTTATTTTCTTTCCAATACGCATTTAAGAATTTTAGCGTTTTGGGTATACCCGCGTACCCTCCACTACACCACTGGGTTTATTTTGTGCAAATTAAGAAATTAATCATACAAATTCATACAAGTTGTGTATTAATTATTGATATAATAAAAACAATTTTACCATCAATTTAATAGTTTTTCCTGAACAAAAAACTGATATTTTAAGTATTCAATGAAAATTCCAAGGTTCTTAATTAATTCCCGTTATTCCATCATTTCCATAAATTGTTATTAGTTTTTCATTATGCATTTAAGCATTTATTATAATTGCAAAGGTTAAAAATCAATATTTGGCAAATTCAAAATTCAATCTAAGTCCAGTTATCTTTCAGGAAAAATACTGAATTTAAAAATTGGCTTATTATTATTTATTTTTAGTTGAAAAGTTGTTTCCAAAAAAAAAAAATAATTGATAACCGTTCAGATAGCAAAAAAAAATTTAAAAAGAATAGGAACGCTTTCCTTTTTTCAACTGGAACGGGAGTTTTTACACATACAGCATAGCCGACAACTTCGTCTACTTGAGTCCTTATACTCATTACCAGGGTTGATATTTTATAAATTATACCTATCTATTGGCTATTATGTTATGTTACAAAGAAAGTAGAAACAATAAGTTCAATAAAAAAATAATTATGATTAATGAATTTAAATATAAATGTACTCAATTATTTTTGTCACCCTGACTAAAAAAATAAATAAACTATAAAAACAGTTTGAAAAAAAAACTGAAATTAATTAATTTTCAAATTTAATATTTTTTAATGCCTTTAATTATTAAAGGCATTCAAAACTATAATGATAATGATAATGTTTATCATGATATTTTCTATAACTCTTGAAGATAAGGCTATGACTACAATAGTCCGAAAGACGTGATTATCCAAATGTACTTGAGAATTATCATATTTAAACATGTATTGATGTATGTACCTATATAATAATAATAATAATTAATACGTACTTTCTGATAATTTGCCGATTTCGTTCGTACATTACATATAATAGGTACGTAATTTAGATATACGATACGCTGTATGATATTTGCTTTAGAAGCTACTTTATAAACGTTGAGTACGGCCATTCTATGGGCTAAAAAAAAAACATTGATAACTGCGAAGAACTAATTTTTCGTATGATAGACATTTGCGAGACAAGGATTTAATTGGAATTTAGCATATACCTATATAGGAACAAGTATTAAAAAAACTATCAATATTTTAAATGAATAGGTTTATAATAATACATAATAGTTAATACATACAGGTACATTAATTGGCTGTATGTAAATTATTAAAATAATTTTGATTATTTTCATTGTCTTTAGTAATAAAGAATTTTTACGAATTAATAGATAAAAATAAATTTTAAATTTTAAATTGCAATAAAATAGATTATTTTTTTTTTTCATATAGGTAATCCAAACAACCTCTTTCCTCAATCTCGTTTGGATTAACGATACATTACTGATACATAGTATTCAAAATTACAACAAAGCAGAAAGCTCAATGACCACTTATTAGCTAAGTGATTTAAAAATAGTTGGACAATTAAATTCAACCATAAACATTAAAAATAATATAAAAGTGTGTATGTAAGTAATTAAAACTTAAATATATGTATACATATAATATTTGAAATATTAAATACAGATACCAAATACCGTTAATTATTTAACGGATAGATTCATAAACGCAATTTGAGGGGGTTAATCCCTCCCCCCAAAATGGTTTGTATTTATCCCCTTCCACCTTTTATTTATCTCCGGGAGCATACATACAGTACATGCATCCAAATTATAATAGCCGCCAAATTTAAAACTCAAATTGCACCTATGGATAGGTTTACAGAGTGTACCCATACATGCCTTGCTATTTTTTATAGGCCAAAGCGCCCATGTCTTAATCAAATTGCCTATATTATACAGTAATAATTCTCTAAAACGAATTTTAAGTGACCAAGAGATTTCTTACGTTATTAAGAGTTTTCGTAATAGAGAGGGTATAAGAATTATATAATAAGTTATATATAAATCAAACCAACCATTATAATGTAATATTTACGTTATATAAAGTTTTTCGTTGTAACAAGTTTCGTTATAGAGTTTTTACTGTATTAATGATTGTAATAAATATATATAAATTGCCTAAGTCAATTTTAGATTATATTTTTGAAACAAATTCAAAAAATTAGAATAATTTTATTCACTATGTACACTTAGTAGTTAAACAGCTGTACAGCTCAACGTAGCCACGTAGACATAAACACTTAGTGGCTAATATGTAGGTAGTTATGTATAAAAATTGTTGACTTTAGGAGTTAATTGTACTTAATTAAGATTGAAAAATAAATTGTTCAATGTATTACTTTAGTGATTATCTATTATTGATAAAATAATAACATTATTATTATTATTATTTGATTTTTGGTTATATTTTAACTTTAACGTTAATTCACCGCGATTATTTTCTCGAAAATAATGTGTAATGTGTATTTTTTATTTATATATTATATATACATAAACTTTTTAGGAGGGGATGTTTTTCATGTCTTGGCACCGCTTGAATTAAAAAAAATAGCCCAATATATTGGTATTTTACTAATGTCTATCAAAATATTTATATCCAAACTGCAAAACTCCAAAGTGAAATTAATTTTATTAGATCCAACCACACTTTTCAAGGTATATTTTTAAGTACACAGTTTATCTGAAATATCCAGGAATTATCCAAATTTAACCAAGTTATTAAGAGATATTTTTGATAGGTACCTTCCAATGAACCAATCAAAATACACCAATGAATATGTACAAATTATATTTTTCTATTATATGTATATTAAAAATTTAAATGCAGAGATTCGAGGACCGAAAATAATATATGGGCATTACCTAGGTATTTTTATAGTTTGCACATGTCTATGAGGAATCATATCTGTATATTGAATAATTAATTTAATAAATATCTAAAATATCTATTATAAATTATTATATAAATATTATTGGGTGTCAATATTAATATTGGCAATTATTTAGCTATCAATTTTATTAATAAATACTTTAGTTTAATACTTGTGACGGATTTTAAAATTTTTCTGGGGGGGATCCTAAATATTATACTAATATGTATGTAGATCTAAAATTCAAAATTTACAAAATAAAATCTAGTCTTCTTATAAAATTATATATGTTTAAATCAGTGTCTATGGGGAGGGGGGATCCAGACCCCCAGCCTACGTAAATCCGCCATAGTACTTTATTGTATTTAATATATAGCCACTAGGCATCATTAATAGAAACAATGATAATTCCTACATACATTTTAATAATGATCATATTATTTCCAATATTTTCATAACATCTAAGTTTATATCTATTTATAAATAGTATTCTCATTTAGAGTAGTGATATATAATCCTTTTTCTCATCTTTTATAGAAAATAATAGTACCTTAATACCTAATTATGTTGAACAATTTTAATATGGTCAATTTAGTCTATTAAAAAAAATATATATTTATTAAAAACAATAAAAAAAATATAAAGAGTAATATAATATTGCTAAAAAAATAAAATTAAAATACATATCTTTCTTTTATAATATATATACATATCTTTTTTTGTACTATAGAACTGTGATAATAAATATTTAAATTGGGAGCATTTTTGGTTCAATTAGAATTTCATTGACAGCACAAAATGATGGTTGGGTAACAGCAAATAAAACAGCTTCGGCGATATTTGATGGCTCGAGAATTTCATTATTAGAGCTGCAGTCATATCGTTTTAAAGCCTAAATTTAAAAAATATTTTATACTTTATAGTAAAGTATTATTGGTGGTTAAGAACAAATATTTGTATATAATGTATAATAGTATTTGTAATATAATATTATAATTGTATCAAAATGCAGGAAACTATTTTTACCTCATAATCACTAGTCTTGTGTAACAATTCAGTTTTAACATCTCCAGGTTGAATGCATGTGACTTTTATGTTATGCTCAGTCATCTCAGTTCTTAGTGCACTAGATATGCCCTCCATGAAAAATTTTGTTCCCGAGTATACCCCTAAACCTGGAAATGACTATGAAATGCCATTATTTTATAATTTATATTTATACATTGAAGTATACAAATTTTGAGTTTATGACTTACTCTTCGACCAGCATTTGATGTTATGTTTACAATATGGCCGGAATTTCTTAGTGTCATGGTAGGAAGGACAGCTCCAAGACAATTTAACATACCATTACAATTCACTTGTATCATTTCATTCCATTCGTCAACTTTACATTTGTCAAAAGTTGTATAAAACATTACTCCTGCATTTATAATCATTATATCAATTGGGCCAATTGATTCTTCAACATTTTTAACCACGGTTTTAACCTTTATTAATAAATAATAGCTATAAAATCTATTTACAAAATAATATATAACCTAAATAATTAAATGTACATTAATTGGATCAGTAACATCCATTTCATATGGAAAAACTATGTTTTTGTTGGTTACACCCAGTGAAAAAATCTTCTTTTTTAATTCCATCAGGCGATTGATTCGTCTTCCAGTTGGAATCACTATAGCACCAGCTAATGCTAAGCTTTTAGTTATTTCATAACCAATACCTGAAGAAGCTCCAGTAATCAATACAACTTTTGACTTTAAAGGCAAAAACTGTGTTGTTAATGGTTTAACTGAACCTAAATAAACAGGTATATTATATAGTTTATACAATACTTAAGGTTTATAGCACATACCATGAAAAAATGATGGAATGAAAATAAGAACCTTAACAGTTAACAGTAGACTATTTAAGATGATATAATTTTTTTTAATCAATATTACTATTTACTTAAAATGTAAAGACTGTGTGTAAATGTAAGGTTTTAATTTTTTTTTTTCAAAATATTTTTTTTATAAAATTATTCACTATTAATTTCAAAAATATCTTTACCTTCGATTAGGGCCGGTTGGGGAATCAAATTTAAATTGGCTAATGTCACTAAAATTCTACGGCATTCATTACTGTCTAAAATTGGATATTCTAAATTGACAGAAGTTAAATAAGATTTGACATTTGTTTTTTTCACTGTTGACTGATTCTCTAAATAATTATTATCTTCCACAGAAGAATTTAATAAATAAGCAAGAGAAGCTAATTGAGGTTGAAGATTTGAATTTTTTTCAATTATTTCTGACCATTTTTTATAAGATACACATTCTAAACTATACCCAATGTCTTTCATTACTTCCCATAAATATCTACAAAAAAAATTAATAATCATTATTTACATAAATTCATTTTAAAATGGAATTCATACTTTGAATCAAATGTGTCATTAATTAAATGATAGATTTTTCCTGAGGATTCATTTAAATTTTGTGCCAGTTCCACAATAGTATTTGCAACAAAATCAACAGGAGTTAGTTCAATCTGTAAATAATTTTGCATATTATTTGTTTGTTTGTCTTATCATTTATCTTCTTATAGCTTTCTTATACCCTTATATAAAAATATATTGAATACCCTATCAACTTTGGTTAGTATAATATTCACCTTCCAACTTATATCAGGATATGTATTTGTATATAATACACCTTGTATTATAAATAAAGTAAAATCTGCAAAGTTCCAGCAAGGTATCAATCTACTTCCACTTATGTTACCACATCTAAATATTGATGCTGGTAATCCTTTTTTAATAGCATTCAAAGTTAATTGTTCAGCCAGCCACTTAGTTTGCCCATAACCACTTTTGAGTAATGGTGCCCAGTTTTCAGGGTTATCATCTTCTGACAAATCTTTAAGCCCTTGAGGAAAAACAGCTGATGAACTAAAAATATGATAAATAAATGTATTATTTTTATTTTATTTTAAAATGTTTACATATTTTAATATTTTATTAATTTAGATTAATAAGTGATTATAAATATTGTAGTTATTTCTTATTATTTATGTTTCAAAATTTGTATCATTTTACACAACTTTTTTTATATTTTATTTTCAACACAAAAATGTATTTATGTAAATCACCACATATTATTGTAATTTACTAAAATAACACACATTGTAATCTATTCATATTAAATTTTGTATATAATTTTAATTTTCTCGAAAGGTCAATTGAAAATGAATATATATGATACACAACTTAAAATTATTTTGATATTTTATGATAAAAAATAATAAAAATAGCTTTAATACTGATTATTTTTTCTAACCTAATATGATGTAGTGGTTTAATTTTACCATCCATACAAAATTGTATTATATTTTTGGTACCTATGACATTATTTTTATACAATGCTCCAAATGGATATGATAAATTAACTTGAGCTGCTGCATGTATAACATAATCAATATCATAACATATTGCTTCATAGTCATCATCTGACATTCCAAATTGTATTAATGATACATCACCTAAAATATAGTTGAGCGGTTTAAGCAATTTAATTTATTAATGATATAATAAATACAAGGTTTAACTACTCCTACTTAAAACATAATATAGATTTTTATGACCAGAAAATTCCATGGAGTAGGTAGTTATAAAATATTACTGGGAAAATAAAACCTGTCCTAGGACAAAAATTTCAGAATTCAGCATTCCATATGATGCCTAAATCTAGTTATATATGTATGTAAATTATAAGTGTTTATCAGCGGCTATCTCGAAAAATTTAACAAGTGCTCATTTAAAAGAACTAGTACCCTTCCTCCTAACCATTATTTCAGGTAGATAGCCCAAAAAATTACTAATTTCATAAAAAATGTGCGTATTCACTATTATAGTATTATGTTATACAAAATATATTATATTTTATTATTATAGCATAAATATTACATAGTACATAACATACATAGCAATTTAGTACATAGGTAGATAGTTTAAAAAATTTTCAATTTTCAATTTATACAGGTACCTTTTAAGATAACAACTTTAGAATAAAATGGGCTATTTAAAGAACCAACATTTATATTATACTTTTTCATTGTCTGTTCAAGCTTTTCCAAAGGTTTGAATTCTGCTGAATCCCTTATCAAGCAGAATATGTTTACCTAAATAAAACATTGATAGGATACTTGTAAGAATAGTACAATTAGTATTAGTAAATATTAGTACACGGATAATTATTACTTGAGTTTGCAATAACTTTTGTAAAATAAATGCACCGACAAATCCTGTTGCGCCAGTAAGGAGTACATTACCATTGGTGAATTTATTTTTATTTAAATTTGCAGCTCTCCAAAACCATCTTATCATTTTATCTGAACTAAAAAGGTATATAATGTTTGTTATAAAATGTAATTATATGTATTTTTATTCAACCAAGAATCTGTATACATTACATGATAGAATCATCGACAAGATTATTTAGTTCTTTCATTAAGTTAATTTCATTTGATGCAGATATGTTTTGATCTAATAGTGATGCCATTGCTTTAACATTAGGATTTAGAAATAAGTCGTATACACGCAATTGAGTTCCAAATGTATTATTTAATTCACCAATTACACTAGCTGCTAATAATGAATGCCTAAAATTAAAAATAACAGTCAATACAAAATAATTTGATGAGAGTATATTTAATAACTAAATCTCACCAGTAACAATATAGTATTTTCTAGAAATAAAATAATAAAAGTTTTACCTATTATTATAAGTAGGTATGTATAATATAATAATCTCTTTTCTATGAATGTACTTATGACAGTTGGTGCATTCTATAAGTAATGGGAATTAATAGGGGCCTGGTCTATCATGAATGTGATAGAGTGTAGAGACAGTAACACACTGGAACAACTACCTCATAAATCTTGGAGGGGGAGCTTAAGCCTTTTAACCAGGCTATAGATAATATATATAGATAGTACATATCTAATATCTATAGCTACCTATATTACTATATTAGCTTGTTCACATTTTGTTACATTATAGTCATTATACTTCTTTATGGTCTATTACTAACAAAATGTGAACTGTACATAGTAAAATAAGATCAAATGTTTCATTTTATAAATTTGTGTTGACAGTCTAAAAAAATGGTGGTATTAAGAGTCTATGGTGGTTTAGTCTCACTAATTAAAATGAACTAACTAGTAACTACTAACTAAATATTTGAATTTAAAACTTTGCTAGGTATATAATCTCTCGTGATTTTTAATTTTTATTTGACAAGAATTAAATGTAGGTGTATTAATCGTATTTTATTAAAATCGATCAATACAAATAACACAATAGACAATTTGGCATCATTACATATTGATAATTAATGTGTAAATTGTTAGAAATTTAATAAAAATATGTTTTGAACATGATAACCTAACCACAAATCATCAATTTTTATATTATAGGTATAGATTTCTTAACTATATTCTATTATAGTAGGTAGGTAACTACTATAAAAATACTCTTATAGGTAGATTATTTTCTACTTACCCGCCATTCTCAAAAAAATTATCTTCAACATCAAGACTATAGGTTTTCAAAGCTTTACAAAATATGGTAGCCACAGTTTTTTCAGTTTGTGTTTTCCAGTTTTCAATTAAAATACCATTTGATTTATCCAAGATAATTTTTGGTAGAACTGACTTATCCAATTTACCAGAAGCTTCTACAACTGGCAATCTATAATTAAGTTATAATATACAAATTTTAAGTACTTTAGTCTTATTATAAATTATAATATTTAATGTTATTATAGATAATTGTTATTTATATATTATTGTAACGCTAGCTCCACACTCTCACGAGGTCGCCTCGTCGTGAAATGTGAATTGAACATTTTAACGACATTCCCCACTTTCTGAGAGGCCGAGAGTGTAGTTACTAGTTGGTGCTTCGTGTCCTTTAATTTGTGTTGCGACCAAAATACCGACTTGGAGTGTAGCACGTACGACACGAGTGAATCAACTACACTCTCGCGCTGCCTCGGTGGGTATTTAAAAGTTTTCCATAGCTAATAATAATATTATACTATTACATTAATATTTTAAGACTAAAGATAAATTACGATTATGAGTATTGAGTAATGACTATTGATATTATATTATAAGTATTATAACACTTATAAAACATAAGTAGTCATATTTAATTGACAATTGTGTTTAAATAAACTATAAATAGTCTATAATATAGTATTATAGTAAGTTTTGTTTTTAGGAATTTATTATAATATTTATTATTAGTATTATTACCTATATCAAATTTAAAGAATTGTCTAACACACACACACAACATATTAGGATTATATACGTGTTCTATTTTCATCGTACCGATTAATATAATTAAGCGATAAGAATTCTGAAAACTTATTTAAATTTAGCGTTAAGTCTTCTTGTGATCAACTTTCTCATATTTTTGATTTTTACTTCTCCAAAAGGAAAAAATTATAATATGTCAATTTTTTAAATACTCTTTTAATAAAACGTTTTTAGGATTTTGGGGGAATAACATAAAAATGTGGGAAAGTCGATTTGACGATAATATCTGTGTTCAAAATATTCTTATTGCTTCGTTACATCAATTAGTACGTTGGAAATAGAACACGTCTATAATCCTATATTGCGTAAGTATTAGACAAAGAAAGAAAATCACCGCTTTCGATTCCCTTAAACCAACCTAAATGCTATAGATGTTAAAGGTCAATCATCACCACCTCCTAAATTTTATTATCCAAAACCGTATAATAATATATTGTTATATTTCACAGCCAAGTTTCGAAAGCAAATTGGTTTTGAAGCAATGGCCTCATGAAATACCCTATCGTTCCTATTACCTTATTATGACGCTACTATACGTCTAAAACCCCGTTACTACGATGAATATACCTACTTTTGCGTTGATGTCTTCTAATAATGATACATTGACACTCAACAATCAAGAGTCAAGGACATTTGAGCTAAAAATATGCCTATAATTTATTAATATAGAAGTTTAAATATTCTTTTGTATAGTATTCGATTTGAAAATGTGTACGAATTTAAACAGTTTTATGTTGAGGAATTTTGTTTTTGTGTAATTAATGCTTGGCCCATACTCGTCTTTTGGCGGGGTTCTATGTCAAATGTCAAATTTATCAATACTCATTAATAAATAAAATGGAGGAATGGTGTTAAGACATCGGAAAAAAATGTCACGTTCTGACTACGAAAAATCAAGGCCCAGTTTACACGAACATTTTTGAGTATCCGAAAAACAGATCTCTATTAGATATATCGTATACATACTAGTTACAGCAAGGTCGTACCCCCCAAAAAATGTTCACAGGGGGGGAGCGTATATAAATTTTATTAAGTGGTGTACCTATAAAATAATGATAAATTTGCGAAATGCAAGAAAATATTGAGGAGGATTTGAGCCTTCCCACCTATGTACGACATTGAGTTACAGTGAAGTATTTGAGATATATCAAAACATTTTTTAATAATACTAATATAATATTGCTTTTTTTCTATAAAATGTTACTTAAAGCTATTAGAATATTTTTTATCATACTTAAAAGTCAAGAGTTAAAAACTTAAAGACACACATAAATGTATTCACAAGAAAAAATAAAAAATGATCTTAAAAAGTTAAAATTACTGAATACATTAATTAATACTTCCTTCAGATAATCGAAATTATCAAATAATGTAATAAATAATCTATCGTTTTTTTGTTATCATAAAAAGTAAAAAAAAATAACGGTGCCCAAGAGTCACCCCTATATGTTCTATATATACCTATCTAAGAAGAAGAAAAATGGTGGAACCATGTAAAATGGTAATTTAAGTTTCAATCTTTGTTTTAATGATGATGCAGATAACTTTGCTTCAGCTTCTAATACAACATAACCTATTAAATACTTGTCAGTGCCTTCTTCTCCGATGGATAAGACACACACGGAATTTACTTCAGGTTCACTTAAAATAGTAGCTTCAATAGCCTATAAAAATAAAGTGTTTATAAATTATATTAATATATCATAAAATCTAAGAACCAATAATAAGGGTCTTTAATGGATGCATACAATACATAAAATATATAAATTATAGTCATATATTTATTTAGATAATATTTGCAAAAGATATATATTTGTGATTAAATAATAATCACATAATAAATGTCATATGTGATAGCTAAACAAAAAATAATTATGTAATAAAAACACTTGCATCTGGTAGTTTAATGTATATACTATAGTGCTATACTAACCTGTAGTTCAACAGTATAGCCTCTAATTTTAACCATAGTATCACAACGTCCACAAATCTCTAAACTTCCATCAGATCTTAAATAACCCCAATCACCGGTTTTGTATAATCGATCACCAAATTCTTTTGGTACTGTACTGGGTCTTTTAATGAATCTTAAAGCATTTAATTCGGGACGATTTAAATAACCAATTGCAAGTGTAGGTCCTCCGACATAAATCTATGTATATACATATATAATCATAATATTAAAGCGATTATTATTATTTGAGAACCTAGCGAAAGAACATTATTCAACCGAATAAAATATAACTTTACCTCGCCTGATATTCCTATGCTTTTAACTTTATATTCGTTGTCCATTATTATTATGTGAACACCAGGCAAAGATGCACCAACGGGAGCAAATTTGCTTGGTTCTAAGTTATATGCTTTTGAAACATCTATAAAATATTAAATAATGAATATTATAAAATAATAAATATATTATTTAATAGTTACCAGCACAAGTCACGTCAGTGACATTCAGACACACTATAAAAATTAAACATTTTAACCCACGGAGCAATTTTTTCCATTCTGTCTCTTAAAGAGGATGTCATTACTTCTCCACATATCCAAATTTGTCTGATGTATATGCAATAAATAAACAATTATTACAAAAATAAAGATATATTTAAGTATTATGAATATTAAATATGATATAGCCTAATAGTTTTTTAATATTTGATTAAATATTTTACTTAAGTGATTTGAATCCTTTGGGAATGTTTATACCCTTGTAATCGAGGACTGCTTGTAAAAGCGATGGTGTGAATAACATTCTTGTTATTTTATTTATCCGTAAAAACATTAGTAATCTTGGCGGATCGTAAATCGCATCATCAGGAATTATATACATCGGAAATCCTATAAATATTTGCGCCGTGTATTACATAATAGACAACAAAATCTAATAAATATGCAATTATAAAAAAAAAATAAAAAAATAACGAAGTACGTATATTATTTAATTTAAAATTCTGTAAGTATAATATATATTAATCATAACTGTTTCGTTATTAAGCTAATTTATAAAACTTACAAATTAATTCATGTGATTAAAATAATATGTTTACTCTTTATGTGTTATCAATTATTTATAAATTTATTTTAAATAAAAATAATTAATAGGTAAAAGGTAATATATAATAGTTACATAAAATATCAATAAAACGTACATGCTGGATTATAGTGATTATATGATACAACCAACTCTTTAAGAGGCCGCAACACTCGCATGTGTTGTCTCCGTCTAACAAGTACGTAACATGGCAAATGTGTGCTCAGCAGATCACATTTAGCTCCGTTAGCTTAAAAATTAAAGTGAATCGACCTATTATGAAACTTGCTGGTAAGAACATTATCTGTGCTTGTGTGTTGGTTTTTTACGATTGTTAAGTTTTTAAGTGAGTTATGAGCATTTTTAATTTACGCTAAGTTATATACGCATAATTTACTAAAAAATTGAACTATCGTAAAAAACTAACATACAAACACAGATAATTTTCTTACCATCAAGTTTCATAATAGGTCGATTCACTCTAACTTTTAAACTGACGGAGCTAAACGTGATCTGCTGAGCGTAAATTTGCTTGTAAGACAACTTCTAAGACAGAGATAACACATGCGGGTGAGATGCCCTCTTAATCGTTTTTGATCTTTAATGTACTGTTTTTTAAAAATACCACATGTCCACAAATACCATCTACTACCAATTAATTAATAAAAAAAAATATAAATTTACCTTTAAGTAATGGTCTAATCATTTCCCAAATAAAAAATACATTACAAGCTTCTCTGTCATCATCCACGTAAGGGTATGCTTTATGTCTCCATGTAAATGAATACACAGCACCACGATGAGGACATTGAATACCTTTACAATTATTTAGTTTTATTAATATGAATATTTGTTGTATCTGTTTAATTTTCATCTAGCTATATAACTATACAAATACATTAATATTTACTATTGTGTATATAGTCAGTAGCAAAAGAGTTCTACAGGACTATACATTTTCATTTTGTAGCCAAATCGTTTAAATTAGGTAAACATAACTATATAATACATAATATAACTTTATAACATTTGACAAAAAAAGTTTTGATCTAGTAGTTTTTTATTATTATATTTTAGTCTATTAATCAAAGTTAACAATAAATTAATACAAATAGTCGCTTTAATATATTATTGTCTAAACTAAATATTTAAAAGCCTACATTGGTATATGGAGTTAATAAAAAATTAATAAATTTATATAAATTGTATACATTATATAAACACCATTTTATATTAAAGCAATTTTTGTATTAATTTACGTTTACAACTAAGTTAAATAGTTTTGTCTATGAATAATAAATATACATATAATAAATTTTATCTTGACATTATCTAAGATTAATTTTAAAAGTATCATACATTTTTAACGAAAAATACCTTTTGGTTTTCCCGTGGTGCCAGATGAGAACACTACAAGAGCTAAATCATCGAGTTCATTTGGTTCTTTCTTGAGAAGTGATTTATCCACTTGTGTTTTCAAACTATCGTACCAACCATTATCCAAGTAAATTAGTTGCTGTTCTTTAAATCGACTTTCAAAGAATTCTTTGGTAAGAATTGCTTTAGGAGACGAATCCTCTAAAACCGAACGAAGTAGTGGTAATGGATAAGATACCTCCAAGATTAAACATGCGCCACCTATACAGTTAGAATATAATTTGTTGAATATTAAATTATTAAACCTTTACAAATAAAGAATTAACAAATAATAAATGTCACTAATGACGTAGGTACCAGCTTTATGAATAGCAATGTAACTAATAGTATACTCAAGACAACGTTCCATCATGATTCCAACCATCGAGTTTTTGGTAACACCAATGCTCCTTAGTTTTACGGCCAATACATCTGTCATTTCATCTAATTCTTTAAACGTGACCTTAAATGAAAGTAACAATTGATTATATTAAATGTCGAATTTATATAAACTATAAACAACTGAACTAACCGTTGATCCATCGACATTAACTACGGCAACTGCATTTGGGGTAGCGTTTGCTTGAATTTTAAACATTTCATCGAGGCATCCTTGTTTGTCATAATTAGACATATTTACAGCAGGAACTTTTGACATTTTAATAAACAAAGTTTTATTTTAATTAATAATAATGATACGTATTTAGAAATTTAAATTTAACGTTTAAATATACCGAGTGAAATAAACCTAATAAACACTCAACTACAAGTTACAACGTATATATACACTCCAACTGTAGCGTAACCGCACCTAAACGACTAAACATACTAATAATCCTAATATTATGTTTTTATCTATAACCAATTAATAAGGAAATAATATGTAGTCTGATGTACAACAAAGTGGCGTGATTTGGTTTACAAGCATCATATTAACGATGTGTTTATATTTACTACCGTAACTGTTCTATCTGGCTGTATGTATTTACAATGTATTGTATCATTTTTTCATATTTAAATATTTATAAATATTAATATAAGTTGTGAATATGTTTTTTATTAATTGTGTTTGTATTCAAAATTATGTATCACTTATAATTTTAATTTAAATATAAAATTAATAATAAGTATACATTTTATTAATCTTTTATTTATTATATAATCAAATTATAAATCGAATATTCTGATACTAAAACTAATTATATATTGATAATAATGATAATTATAATTATTGAGCTACATTAGTCATAAGTCAAAAATGTAAATATCCAATATATAGCTTGTTGGTTCTATTAAAATACCTAACCGTATACCAACAGTCAACACCTACAAGGTTTAAAAGAAATATAGATGTTAATCATATTTAATAATTATCATATTATTAGTAAAATTGTTATATAAGTATATATAGGTGTTTAAATTAAAAACTAAAATTTTTTTACATAATTTAAATATTTGATTTACGTTAATTAAAATTATATATCAATATAAGCTTAGTTTTATTGAAATCGTATACCTAGGTAGGAGTGTAGGACAGGTATGAACTTATTCATTGATATGATGAGTCTGAGATAAAATGCATATTAAATTATGTAGTTAATATTGATGTACAAAGTTTCATGTTAAATATGGGTACCAAAAAAAAAAAAAAACTGTTAAAATAATATTCTAAAGTATAAAAATAATTTTGTAAGTAAAGTCATATTAATGTGTACTGAAGTAATTTATTGTTATAGACTCAGTGCTGAACTTCTGTCTAGGTAAACTAGGCAGCTGCCTAGTGGCTCTTAGATACCTACCTTCTCGCCTTCTCGGTGCCCAAGTATCGAAAAAAAAAATGTCACACAAAATCAATCAACATGGAGAAATATTTTGTATATAAAATATTATTATTTATTTATTTATTTATTTTAAGGCTTCAATAGAAATAGCCTTATATAAATATTATTATGAGGTAGATAGTAACTTGGAAATTAATAATATGTTTCACTATATTGTTAATGTTATGGATGTATAAAGTAATAATGTCTATCTTAATCATATTTTATACATTTTTAATAGCAAATTAAAAGCAGTTTTTATTAATACATTTTAAAATTACGCCCTTTTTAGAAGCTGTTTTGGGGCCCGGAGACCTTTAAGTTTGATACTATAGTTATGGTAGATAGTAGTTAATCCATTTCAGCAGCTATTTCAAAAAGTATTATTAGTTGAATTATTTTGTATATATATTTTTTATGTTTCCGGAATAAAGTATTTATTGAATGAATAATACAATTCATATATAAACCTAGTGTCGGTAAACTGGATATATAAACATGGCTAACAGGTTTCAAGTAGTCAAGTACTTATCTATAAGTATAAATTAGATACTTACTACATACCTAACTACTTATATTAGTTATATTGTAATTACTATTACGCAATTAAACGAATAACTATGTTTATATTACTATATAAAATGAAGCTACAGAAATATTAACCAAAGACCACTTCAAGATCCGATCCACTTTTTCATAAAAGTAATAATACATTAGCTCTGATATCACCCTCAAAAGCATCCGCCATCGAAACCCTGCGTGGTTGCATACACTATTATGGTACGGCATCTCTTGAAAAGTGACTGCATACACAGAGGACAGTTAATAATAAATATATATATTTATATATTTATAGATAATAGAATATAGACCATAAAACGATTCACTTATCTAATAAACTGGAACCAAAAGAATACAAATATTCACATTTCCCCCCAATTAATAGGGGAACGTGATTAATTTTTAAGGAAATAATGACAGTATAAGTTTTTAAAATAGCTGTTTAGAATTGGTCCTCCTTCGAGAAGACGTAGTTAATATTTAATAATTTTATTTGCATTATAATATGAGTTACCTATTGATAAAAATATGATAAATGTGATACCGTGTAAACGGTGATCTAAAAATAACGTTTTTAATTTTTAATTTTTTCTTTGGTTGAAGATAAATTATTTTTACATTATTAATTATTTCAGCAATGCATGTATACACAAAGAGTGTTTTCATAAAAATAATAATTGTCATAACGTCTGCCAAAATAATTCAATAAATATAACTGCATGTGTTTTAGGGGCAAAATGGGGACGTGATATCTAAATGATGATGATATTTGTTTTTATCGCGATGAACTTTACTTTAGTCTTTAATATGTCTATTGATGGCTAGATTAAATGCACAATCTTTAAGAGATATGTTCATAATCTTTGTGCTGGTATTGATGTGAATTTTGTTAATTTTTTTTATATACACATTATATTACTCATAAAACTATTTTTTTTCTTTATGTTACCTATTCATACAATTATTTGTAAATATGAAATAAGAAAACTTAGATTAGGTAATAAAATAAATAAAAAAATCAAAAAAATTGTTTTTAGTTAAATTTTTATTCAGTGTATAAAGAGTATTCCATTTTGCCCCATATATGGGGCAAAATGAGATTTTTAAGTTTTCAATTTTTACTAAGTTAAAAATTATTTTATTGTTATTAACTAATAGTTGTATCATATGAGATGACATAAAAATTATATGACTGTAATTTTAGAAAAAAATTATACGAAGTAAACAATTTATTCCTATTAAAACCTTATTTCGTCCCATGTTCCCCTATACTCGACAACTTATATATTATACTGCCGTAGTGCCGTGTGATTCTGTGAAGATTTTCTAGTAAAAAGCGAGGTGGCGTGGTATTATTCCACCCGAATCTAAACTTCAACGCCTAACAGTTTCCGTATCAACTATCAATATCTTAATATCTATACATGAAAAATAGAAATATTAAACAAAATGGAAGCCCGAGGTTTAAGTGAATCGAACACGAGATCGTGGCAGGCGTTTATACTTTATATAGCATAGTCCAATGGTATTAGCAGAAAAAAAACAAAATCAGTCACACCGACAGTAAGACTCAAGTACTCAACTAACTAAGTATCGAAATTTGAGACTCAACCGATGCCCCACGTGAATATTATGATTCAATTATATCTATATGATATGACATTAAGTTAAATTTTTATAAAAATAATAGATATAAGATAGGTATTAACTGAAGTTCATAGTCTTCTTAAGAAATAAATAATTTGAATATTATTATTTATTGGTTATGAATTTATTATGCTTACTGGATAAAGCAAAATGATTTTACTAGTGCTACACAAAAAATATATATCGTCAACAGTTCAACATAGTAACACCTTTCAACCTTTGTAACAACTCTGCAGCCTGCAGGTACTTGTACAAGTAGTCTTAGAATACTAACTATAAAGTTCTATATTCTCGATATTTCGATAAATTTATGGTCTAGAGATTAAATATTTAATTAAAAGCTAATGCGTCTGATTTGATTTCACGATACTATTTTAAATGTTAGATCTCCGGAAAAAAAGTTTCCGTGTCTGCGGTCTACCGCAACACCGCGAAAGAAGTTAATTTTCTATTAGATATAACGACCTGCGTTATGATCGTAAAAATATTATAATGTATCAATGTATAGTATACTCGGGATAGTTTCAAACTGAAATGCGTGTATAAAGGTTTATATATACATTATGTATTTATGATTTGTGTAGATACTGTTTTCCAACAGACGGCGTTACCGTGTTTGTGTAGGAATAAACTATATGTCTACACGGTAGTATGATATGAGGCAAGGGGTTGTTTAGGATTGGCAAAGTTTGTAGACCCAGCGTTGATAAATTGTGTCGGTCAGTCAATGTCTCAACGAGTCACTTTTTAATCAGTCTCTTCTTTTATATGAATTATGAATATATAAATATTATAATATAGAAGATTAACCTTCCTCGTGATCGTATTTACTGTTGTTATCATTATTATTTAATTGTTAAAATTTTTGAACTGTTATTGTTGTGTCTTGTGCGTTTAATAATTAACTATTGAGTTTAAATGTTATTTGCGCGGGAATATGAATAAAATTAATTGATTATTTATGACGAGGAGCGCTACAAATTCTCAAATTCACAAGAACCCTCATGAACCGTGATTGGTCTCTTATTCCATTTAATATCTATGTTGTTATTAGTGATAACTCATACAGATTACAGATTACAGATTATTCGTTATTTTGTTAAGACATTATTAAATATTAATTAATTAACGCTGTGGCTGTATTAAGCCGTTAATCGTTATTATTACATTTTTTCTTTTGTTAGCCATTTGGTTTGTAAAACTTTTTCTACTATATAGTGTACTGAAATTTTATTTTTCCGGAATACCAAATAACCTTTTCTCATGATTTTTAACTATACATTTATCTAATTGTACCTATTGTTTTGTTTATTTTAAATACTTCTTGAATATTGTATTTTCCTATCTTTTATTTTGGATTTTTACTTCTAACAAGTAACAATAATATTAATTTTATACATAATTACATTTAAAAGTGCCAAAAGTTATTATTTTTAAAGGCAATTTAATACAAAGTTTAAATTTATTTTTCAAAATGAGTATGTTATTTGATCAAATAAAATTGTTACACAGTCAAAAGTTACACTCCAATGTCATAAAAGTGGTAAATTTTTTATATATTTAGAAAGTGTAATTTTATTTTATTATATTTTTTGATTAATTTTACTTAAATTTTATTTAGGCAGAGATGGTTTTAAAAGTTAGTGAACACTCAACAGATATCTTAACAGCCCCACATAAATTCCGTATATTAGCATATCAGGGTGATTCACATTATTACTTAGGTAATTATCGTCAAGCAGAAGCTGCGTATAAAACAGCATTGACCTTTAAAGATGCCTGTTCTACAGCAAAAGCTACACAAAAACAATATGATGGATTAAAAGATCCTATGCCTGATTTAGGTTAGTATAAATAATATATGTAATACATTTGTAGTTTTGTGTTTTATTTATTTTTATTAAAAATAGCAAAATACTGTTTATTCTTATAGATATAAAATATCATTTGCATTTATGTTTGGTGAAATTAAAAGATAATAAACAGGCTTTAGCTATTTTACAATCAGTACCATCCAAACAAAGAAAAACTAAAATTAACATGGCCATAGCAAAACTAAATCATCAAATGGGCAATATTGTTCATGCTGTTACTGCTTATAACAAAGTTTTAAAAGTAAGTATCTTCAATCTTTTGTAATAGTTTTGGTATTCTTGTCGTATGCAGTCTACTACCCATTTCTATATGTCACATGTGGTCTCTGTACACTTGTTGTTTACCACCCATGTTTATATATGCCTACCACATAGGTAAAAAACGTCAAGAAGTCCTCTTTCCTTTAAAAAATCTATGGTATTTTCCAGTGATGGGAATAATCGAATGATTTTAATAATCTAATGATTAGTAATCGATGTAATGAACAATAATCGAATGCTTTTTTATCTTACTAGCCGTATACTATTAACTGACTACTTTATAGTTTATACCAATAAAAATAATAATACAATTAGGTAGGTAAATAATTTATAATAAAATAATCGAATAATTTATCAGTTCAAATAATAATAATAGATTAGGTGTGAGATAGACCATATTATATAATGTGTAAAGACATGCGTGGTAGATGACAAGTGTGAGGTAAACCGCATACATCAAGAATACCAGTTTTTTTATAAGCTAGATATTATATTACTGTTAATTTTCAATCTTATTGTTTAATTTTAACCTCTATAAAAATTGTTTTCAAACTTAAAATTAAATTGTTATAAAAAAATGTCTTAAATATATCACTTATATTTTAAATTTATATTCATAAAAATAAAATTAAAATCAAATTTAAAAAATTATTTCTGCATTGTTTGTTTTTCTCAGAATATTTAACTAATTTATAGATAATTTAATTCAGTTTTAATTTAATTTTCAAGGAATGCCCACTAGCAATTGAAGCAGCTGAAGGGCTTTTGAGCTTAGGTGTTAAAGGAAATGAAGTAAATGCTATTATGTTAGAAATGGTTGGAATTAATGGACTTGAATGGTTAGTGTTTAATATTTATGAAATTATATTACTGATTGCATATATATAGTATATATTATATATATTTTTAGGATTAGTGGTTGGATAAAAGCCCATGCCTATCTATTTCAACAGACTGAATATCCTGCAGCTATTAGTACCTTAAAACAGTTGGATGATAATTCACCTTTATGTAATAGTAATAGATTATTAGTAGCTATTGGAAGATCATATTATTTTTATGGAGATCGTAAAAATGCACTAATTTACTTACAAAGAGTTAGTATTTAAAACCATTCCTTGTTTCAATTTTTATTTTTTTTTAAATATATTTTAAGACAGTTCATGTTGTAGGCTTACAGGTTAAATCCACTAATGCAAGATGGTCTGTGTACTCTAGCTATGTGTCTATACATGGAAAAACACAACAGAGAGTTAGAAAAATTACTCCCGACAAGTTATGCAGATGAATCATCGATTGATTCCCATATGTGGATTGTTCTTGCTTTTGTATGCTATAGTAATAGTAATTATTCAAAAGCTTTGTGTTTGGCGCAAAAAGTATTTATAAAGATTTTTAAATAAATATATTTAATATACTGTGTGCTAACTATTATGTGATTATACAGGCTTGTTCTGTTGATCCAAGAAATATTGAAGCATTATTGTTGCACGGAATGATATTAACAAGTATGAAAAAGTATTCTGATGCTATTTTACAATTTCGTAAAGCTAATGATGTAAGTTATTAAATTCTCTTTTTTTATCATGATATAATGGATGTTTTATTTCTTAGATTGCTTCTTATCTGTTCGATCCACATAAAGGTATGGTAGATTGTTACATAGCATTGCATAAGATGAGAAATGCTGTAACAGCTGCTAGCAATTGTTGTAAACAAATGAATAACCATCCAAAAGCATTAACTGTAAGTATTCATTTTATTAATAATCTATATGTTATATATATTTTTGATTTAATAGCAACTATATCATTAATGCAAAAGGTTGTTAAATTTTTTTTTAATTGATCACATTTTATAAATTAGTATTTTTAAAGCAGCAATATTTCTATGTAAATACAAATCATAAAAAAAGTCATTTTCATTTCAATTTTCTTGTTCCCTATTTTACTTAGAGGTTGGAAAATTTAGTAAATCAATATCAATTTAGTTATTATATCTCTTAAGTAAATATTTATAGGTTTCTTTGTATTTGTAAGTATATATTAAATAATACATATTTATTTTCTAGTTATATGCTTCAATATTAATGAAAGATCCAATGACTGTTGGCAAAGCAAAAATACTTTTGGAAAGAGCATTAAATGTTGACGAATATTATCTTCCAGCAATATATATGATTGCTCAGATATTTGAACAAGAAGGAAATTACAGTCCTGCTGTTGCTGTATTACATAAGCAAGCATTAGATCAACCAACTTGTAGATTATATCAAATGTTGGGTGATTTAAGTGTCAAACAAAATCAATTAGAAAAAGCATTTGACTTCTATTATTCTGCACTAAAGTAATTAATTTGATTTATATTTTATATCAATCATATGGATATGGCATTTTTATTTTAGCTAAATATACACTTTTAAACTTACATAATAGAGAGAGAAATAATGATTCTCACATGCATAGAAGCTTTCGAGCGATAAAGATACTAACATTTAAACAAGAAGAAAAGAGATGTTATAATATTGTGGTTAACAATGATATTAGTCATTTTGACTTGCAGATTTTTATATAAGGCCGTATCCATAAATTTAATAGAAATTATAATTTATTTATATATATATTAAACAATTATATAAATTTAATAAATTACTATTAGGATAGGATAAGCTTCAGCAATTTTATTTAACTTATATAATTTTGCCAATTTCATCAACCTTTAGTGTTGCACATAGACCATGTGGTAATTATTTACTCCAATTCACGATCTTGTAGTAATATATCAGTCTATGCAATGATCTAGTTATCTTATTATTATTATGCTATAATTACAAACACAGAATTGTACAACTTGCATTGTATAGTATATTTATTTGTTATTTTTTTAAATATTTATAAAATAGGTGAACTAAATTGTCTAATGCTCTAAAATTAAGAAATTAAAATATAATTTAAGATAATTAAAGTATAATAAAATAACATTTTTATTGGTCAGGGAAATGTGTTTACTTTACATGCACAATCTTTTTATTTAACACCGTTTCACTTGATTACACTACAATTACAAGTTGCTTAACTATCTTTAAGGATTATTTGGTATTCTTGGTTAGGTATAATAAATATTATGATTGAATAAATGATATTAATATTATATAATACCTTAATAATTTAAGTATAATTATGTTTTAATTTTTAAAAATAATATAATTTAGGTAAATATTGAATACTAATTGTAAAAACAATAAAAACATAGTTTAATTAGAATATTTCATCTGATAACAATAGGATTTTTTATTACAATTTATTATACAGATTTTATAAATTTAAATTTAAAAAATTCACTTAATAAATATCATTTAATGCTTTTTTTTTAGTCTTGACCCGAATAACAAACGAGTTATGGAGAGTTTAGAGGGTTTGGGAAAACCGTGCAATACTTCAACAGCCACATCCGCAGATTCTACTGGACCCGTTTTAAATGGTTCACTTTTAGATGCGACATTTAGTGGTGTTAATAATGCTGAAAATGAATCAACACCATTCAATAATGCTGTACATGAAGAAGATACATTCATGGATTCTGATCATGAAGGATCTGGATCCGACATATCTATATAATTCATGACAATTTTAACCTATGCCAACGAACTCGGATATTATAAGTTTTCTTATTGATCTGCCTTGTGATTATGACACGAATAGTGGACAATCTCACCATTTGGGCATCTTACAAATGCACTGAAACATTAAGATAATGAACATTTTGTTTTTTATTATTTAATTAATTAAAATACCTTTGATTTCCAAATCGTTTTTTACATACTCCACAGATATTAAATTCAGTCAAAGTGATATTTTGCGACTCATAAAATATTCTCTGTTGTTGAATCTAATAAAGAATAATATTGAATATTAGAATTTCAAGTACATATTAAACAATATTAATAATTATTACTTTTAAAAGTTTAGCATAAAGTAGTCCACGATTCACTTGATAAAGCCTTCTATTGCTAATTGCTTTTTCTTGAGCAATAACTAGAAAATTACTAATACGATGAATGGGTATTTCATCTGGTAACACTTTTAATACATCTGGAGTAGCTATTTGAGCAGCATTTTTATTTAAAATTTCAATAACTTTCTCTAAATTGGGTGCTGGTTTTGATACATCACCTAGTCCAGCTAACCAACTATCTGGAGGGTCAATGAGCAATCTCAATAGTATAACGTAAATCTATAATTTTTTTTAATGTATAAACATAAGATGTATTATAATTTTTAGTTATAAAAATTACTTGATCACAGTTTTCATTTTTTGATTTATAAACTTTATCACAGTATTCAATTGCTCGGTTAACATCATCTAACACAGTGACATACATTGACAAGACTTGTTCATGGCGACCCAGTTTACCTAATACTATAGCACGTTCTTCAAAAAATCCTGTTAAATTATATGTTATAGTGGTAAGATATCTTTAACAATTTAATAATAGTAAAACTTTTTTAATATTACCATCCAATGGAAAATGTACCAATACTGTTTCAGGAGTATAATACTTTGATTGTTCTAAAAATTCCAGAAGTTTTATTTTAGTATTTTGTGCTGTTTGTTCATCAGCTTGCATTGACATGGTGTTATATTTTTGAAGCTTTTCTCTATATTGATGTATTAAAGCATTATGACATATAGCATTAGTATCATTCCAAACGTGTATTACATGTTCCATATAAGGTATAATCAAATTTTTATGATTTCTAATTAAAAAATCTAATACTTTAGGTCTAGGTAAATTTTCTACTTCAGCAACATCTTCTGTAAATATAGTAAGCCCTTCTTCTGGATACTTTTTTAATACCCAATCAGAAAACTGTAGAATAATATCAATATTATTTGAACCTATAATGTAAATATTTTGTAAATTGTATTAATTCATATAATAAAAAATAATAATTTTAATTAATTACCAATATTTTGTAGGTACTGAATAGTTCTTTCAGGTCCTTTTAGATTAGAATCGAAATCATCCGACTGCTTCTGAAGAAGTTCTAATGCTTTACTATGTAGTCCTTTAGTTTGGTACAAAATTATTAATTCACTGTATTTCTTATACTTTTTTAAGGTTGTTTCAGTTTCTAATAAATGACAATGGTTAAGTCTTAAAAGAGGTGCTATCAGAGCATCATTGGTCTATAACACAAACATTTAAAAATTATAATTTTTTCATTATTTTTTATATCTATAGCTAGCTTACTTGTAAATAACATTTTAGAAGTGTTGTGTCTATAATCTGAAGTAACTGTTCTTGATGATTAGTATTTATTTCAAGAATATCTGACTGATTTTTAATATTGGGTTCTTTCAAAAGATTGAATCTCACCTAAAAATTCACCAGAAACCAAGGTTTAATCTTGAAATACAATCAATTAAATTAAATTCTCGTCTAATTACTTCAGTTAAATATTCAATCAATGCAACAATTTTTATTTCCATCTCTTTTTCAAGTATTTCTTCTCCATAATCTGAATCACTTTGAGGTAATAAATTTGGAAATAATCTGATAACATCATAAGGATCTGTAAGAATTAAATCAATATTGCTCAAAGATAAATTTTAAAATATTAATTATAAATTCTTCTTACCCGTATTTAATTTCAAAAACTCTCTCATGGATTCTTGATATTTCTTTTTTTCAAATAAATCATTGGCATATAAGGTTCTAATTTGTGATACATTTTTTTCTTTATCATCGATGGATTCATCGGATATATTCTATATTATATGTAAAATATAAGTATGAATATATGATTTTTATTAACAAGAATTATTACTGTATAAAAATAGTATTGATTTACTTTTATAATTTTTTATAACAGTTAAAAGGGAATTTTATTGTTGTTACTAGGGCTCAGATATAAATGCCTTTAAAAATACCAAAAATGCATTATTTATTAAATAAATTCAAATTATTATGTAAAAAAAAAATATAATATAAAAAAATGAGTAAAAACTTAAATTACATTAGCATTACACCATACAATAAGAGAAATTTACAATTTCAGTCTTTTCCAATTTAAAACCGGATTACCTAGTATTAAGTTCAAAATGTAAATAATTTATATTATGTAGTACTAATATTTTAATGAAGTCAATTTTTTTAGTCATAATAGGAGAAATTTGTTAAAAATGCCCTAAAAAAATTTTATGGATGGAAGACAGAGTACTTGAAACAAATTTGTAGCTTGGAAAGCATGTGTAAGAGATTCCAAAAAAAAGATGCAAATGCATTGAAATCCGAGCCCTAGTTATCACATTAGTTATCATTTTTATTTTTATGTGTACATGTTATTAAACAAATAAACTCAAAATATAGGGATGAAAAGTGAACTGAAATATTAAAATATTTTAAAACAGATACAATATCTATTAAATTTAATAAGATTGAAATGACTAGAAATCAATATAGGCGTGTCCATGGGGGGTGCAGGGTATGCACCTGCACTCCCTGCGATTTCAGGTGGCACCATAATACTTTTTTTAAATTTATGATTTCCGTTCTATATATTGTAAATAAAAAGAAAGCGTTTATTAGACTGCATGAAGTCAGCTGTGTTTGGCCAGGTTGCATTCTCGTAATATCCACTATTGTAGTCATAGACGTTATTTAATTTGAAATACAGATTTTTTATATAAGAAGAGAGCATATACATGACAGTTGTAGTAATCAATGTTTTAATAAACATTATTTAAAAAAAAAAGTTAAGAAAAATGTACATTTCTATAAATAATTTTTTGTAAGGAAATAGTATTCAATTTAAAATGCATTATTCTATGTAAAACATAATTTAGTAATCTTATTCTTTAGAGTTAACTACTTACAGCCAATTTTAAAGCAAGCTGAAAATCTTTATCTTCAAGAAGCCGTTTGATTTGTTTAGCAAATGGAACTGCTTTTAAACAGCAAACATCCAACGTAGACGAAACATAAATTAAACCATTTTTACAAGTAAACATATTCATAGTTTTAGAAGAAGCTGATATTACTTGACGTGAAACCGAACTTTCGACTGATTCTATAGTTTGTACATACAATTTATCACTTATACTTGCAATTAAGTAAGGTTCATCATACACTGAAATAAAATTATATTAATAAGTACAATAATTAAGTATATTTTTAAATATAAAACTTTTACATACAAATAATAGACGGTGTGTCCAACCATTTAATAAATTGCTGTTCAGCTACTTTACCCATTGTACACATAACAATTAATTGAGAATCTTTGACAACACCAAACATTGTGTCAGATATTTTGGTTATAATAGGTTCTTGATTTTTGCCAGTTAAGATCAATGGTTTTACTTGTTCCATAGTAACCTAAAATAGATATAAAATACAATATTTAAATTTCTTTAACTCTATTAAATTTAACTAAAATATTAACATAATCAGAATATATCAAGTATTTATTTTAAAACTTAAATTCTTTTAACAGGTAATGGATCATATTATTATAGTTGGTACACACTATAAGCTATATACTAAGATTCTAATTTTTAAACAATGAATCATATTATTTACTAAAAACTAGTTAATGAAACTTCAACTGTTATAAAAATGTTTGCAAAAATAGAAAAATATGATTTTTATTATTGCTGAACTTAATTCCTAAAACTTACATAAGCAAGACATTAAAAGCTATAGGATGTAGTAACTAGTAAACTAATAATTAATGCAAAACCAAAAATTCAAAAGTTTGATTTAAATTGTTTTGTATCTAAAACAATAACCTAAATATCAATATATCATTAGAAGATTTTTTGATAAACTTAAAAATGAATGTTTCCATGGTCTATCTCTACATTTACTTTTCCATTAATTATTTATGACTGTTACTCTAATTCTATGAATTAGGTAGGTACACTTAAGTTTTTATTTATATTTAATTGTTATACTTTATAATACACCTTTTAGGAATTAGTTTATTTATTAGTTTTCACAGTTTAACTGATAATGAACAGGTTTAGATTTTCAATTGCATTTAAATTTTAAATTGAAGCTTATTATTATTATTATTATTATTATTCAATATTCCTCATGACCCATGAATCATATTTATACTAAAATATTCAGCTTAAAGTTAATTTACAACTATCTGTGGGTATTATGAATCCCGAATATCTGATCTATAGTTCAAAAAACTTAGCCCATTTAATATTTGTACAATCAATGTCTGTTGTTGACAAATTAAATATCTCAACCAAATTTAATTCCTTAAAAAAAAAATCAAGTTTATCAGAGTATAATTACTGAATATAGTAGGTATAGAGTTTAACTGGTATCGAGATGGCTGATAAAGCAGAACTTGTGACTAGAATAATCACTGGCATTATAATAATATTAAAGCCTCCATCAAACAAAACAAACATGGGAAAATTAATGAAATTCAATATTAACAATTAATAAATTAAAAATGACTAAAAATCACAAATCCAAAACACTGCAATAGATAATAGGAAGTCACTTCTACAGAGCAATAATTAGATATTCATTCTTAACCTATAAATTCCTAATTAGTTAAGATCCAACACTCATACACCCTTAATGCCTAATTGATTTAACAATTCAATATATCATTTAAAAATGTTCAAAATTTCAATACATACAAAATACCTAAATATCAAAAAATTTAGAAGAAGCTTTCAAGTCTCAAATAATATAATATCACAAAATCCTAACTAACTTAAAATATTGTAATCATTTATAAAAACTCACATATCTTAGATTTTAATTGAACCATGTAATTTCAAATAAATATAATGTACACATATAAATATCCTTAAACATGTTAAAAGCTATAGATATATTTTATAAAATCAATAAGTAATTCAACAATATATTTTTTAATGCAAAAAATTAAATTATTAAATTATTGTGAAACACGATAGTTATTTTATGAAATTTAATGTAGTTCTATAGAAAAAAATTGTATTTTTAGTGTATTATTTAATTATAAAAATTGTTATACATTGTGTACAACACAAAATATTTTTTAAATATTTTTTTTTATAGTTGTTTATTCATACATTTAATAAACAAGGCAATACAACTACACAATTTTAAATATTTGCATAGCTTATTATAATATCATTCAAATTAATGAATATTTGATAAACATAACTTTTAATTTTTAATATTTTGCAACATATTATTTATTTTTTTTATTCTCTAGGTTAATAACTTATGATATTTAAGTATTAAAAACTACCATCTAAAAAAAATATATAGTTATTATTATGAATACTTACATCAAATAAGTAATATTCATTTTTACAGCCAATAATTACTGTTTGATCACACCACACTAATGTGCGAGGTATATCTGGTAAGTTAATATTTTCAGAATGCTCTAAAAAATCTTTTCCTTTCCAATAGTAAACTTGCAATTGTCTTTTAACAGCTACACAGAGTCGAACAACTGTGTTACTGGCATTACTTTGCAATCCATCGGGAGTCTATAAATTAATTTTAATAATTTTTTTGTGTACACATTACATTTATATAAATAATTTACCTTCACATTTACAGTAAAAGTACTAGCACCTTTAGTTTTTTGTAAACCAGGTGTTTTTAAATGTATTACTTTATCTCGAGATACATCGAGTACACTAACTCTTTCATCTAAAAATGTAATAAAAAAAATTAAATAGTATAAAAGTAGTTTATTATTAAAATATTAAATACCTGATAGACAAATAACTATTTGACATTCTGATATTGCAGTTAATTGTAGTATAGGTCTTTTGCTAAACGTTTTATTACAGTCAACTAATTGTACTCTAGGACTGGTGGTATATAAGAATATGTGCCCTAAACGATTACCAACCAGCAAATAATTATCTAAAAAACAAAAGAATGTTATTAATAATAATTTTATATGGTCACATATATTCATATAGTTTGTGATATGTTCACCTATTGATATTTAAATTTATAAATTATAAACTAATTGGAATATAATTAGAAGAAATATTAATCAAATTCTGTAAAAACAATTTATATAGGTAATGAATATGGCAAGGAAATTCAAATCAAATAGAATAGTCTAAAACACTGTAATGTTTTTGATGCACATAATAGTTGAAAAACAAATAATTGATCATATGATGCAGATTTCTGTATATCATCAAATATGAACACCCGTTAAAAATTAATAATAATAATAAAGATTGAATAATATTCTTTAGATACAATAAATACTTTTCAAGAATTAAATATAAAATTAAATTCAAAGGTATTTATGATGAAAAAAATTACCATAAGCAGTGATACTTTCGATTTGTACAGAATACTTTAACAGTTTTACAACTTCGTACACGTCATGCATTTTGAACTGTAAATCATTTGCACTCGTAAATCACACAGGAGTAATAATTTATAGCTCTGTAGTCTTTATTGAACAAAGATTACTATACCTAGAATAGGTCAAGTAACTAAAATTAATCAATTGAACCTAGACCGACATATTTGTATTTGTACAATACAGTAGCTGAGTTTATGACGGTAATTAATATTTAAAATGATTTAATTATTTAAAGACTTAAAGTTAACAGTTAATACAAATATTTGACCATTATTGCCATAATTATCTTTATTCTATATAAATAAAATTGATATTTGATTCCCAAACCCTAAACTCCAAATAGTCCAAAACTCCTATGTAAAACCTAATCAGTAATCCTAAATTAAATGCAAGATATGTTATCAATTACGATAACATTGATAGACGTCGTTCGGCGATGAATTTACATTACGTTGTGGAAAGTAAAACGGTTTTTTTATTCTTCCATTTACAATTTCACGAATTTCGCGGTCTTTCCGTAAAAATATTTTTAATTTTTAGATCACATATGGTCGAGTGGATCTACATATTTTACGAATACGGTAATGATATAAATTTAGAATGGTAAACTATTGACTCATTATATCATTCGTTAACGTATTATAAAATAATAATATTACTGTATACGTCTAAACTATTATAGAACATTGTTACATTAAAATTGCAATAACATAAAAATTAGTATTGCTATATTATAGGTATTAGTATTATTATATGTATCGCAGTAGATACTTAAATACATTTTATATATTACATAGGTTGTTTAAAATCAAACACACATTAATATAATAATCAATTGAAACATTTAGTCAGTACGCGGATTTCCTATGTTGTGGTAAGAGAAACTAAGAAAGAGTTTACGAATATTGATGAGCTTTCTCGCGATATGCCTAAACTTTACACAACCAATAACCATCAAAAAAGATAACTGCGAAGTGTGCCTTCAACTGCCTAAAAGGTAGACACATAATGTCTTCATAAGTTTCGCTTCAACGTCGTTAAATATAAAAATATTCAGTATGACGTCGTCGACTTTATAGAACATTCACTGACTAGACTAAAATTGTGGAAAATCAGATAACACAATAATACCAGACGAAGTTCCGAGAGATAAAATGAAAAGTGGGCGTAGTCGATGACGACCGGGTGACATCATCGACGGTAACGGCGTAAAAACAGTGACATTCTTGTGCGCTTCAAACGAAAAAAAATTCTATGACAAAACAGTTGTTGTAACTTGTAAATCAAAAGAATTCGACGTACCTACCTAGACAATATTATATTATATTGACTATTGACAGAAAGATTGCGATGTGCTGTTTGTTTTACGGTCGTTGGTTTTTTTTCTGCACCGATGACGGGCGTCAACAATAAATATTATACATTCTAAATATCAAAATTTCAGTTCCGCAGGTAATAAAATAATTGAAAAAAAAATCGATATTAAAAAAATTTAATTTTTATTGCTGCAGCGGATAAGAGGAACGGATGCATGTGTGTGACGTATCACGTATGTGTGTGCGTTTGCTCATTTGTGTGTGTGCATACGTGTGTTACCGTGCCTGCAAGTGTATTATATGCAATTTTTTTTTTTTATTATTATTATTAATTAAATTGGCTCCCATAGAGATTTCACGTTCATTGACTCCGTCGACGGGTGGTGGCAGCACTTGTACCAAGGTTGTTTTGGGCGGCGCTATTTCTTCGCCGCGCCCCGCCGTCGTCATCCCCGCCACAGCACCAGTAGGCAGTATCTCACTGCGCGAGGTTCCGTCCCGCCGTCCCGGCCTAATCGGCCTGTTCTTGTGGTTACATCTATTATCACCTCAGCAGTGGAGTTCCGATCTGCTTGCGCGATATTGTGGGGATAGGCCAGAGCCGAGAAAATTTAACTCAATTTAAAAAAAAATAACATACCAAGTCACTAAATATACTCGACGCAATAGAGACGCGACTGTTTTTGTGCATCGGTTTGTTAGTGCGCCGTACGTGTTTGGCTCAATGAGCAACCGTAGTAATATGTGAATATAAGGTAAGCTCTGTTGTGTATAGCCCGATACGAGAAAACCACTGCAGTGACAGCTGCATCACAGGATTATTTCGTTCTCCATTCAGATTTGACATCGTTTCGTTTTTTGTTATTTCCGCTTGCAATTTTGAGCGTAAATCTGTTTGATTTTTCCGACTGTTAAATATTACCCAAGTACATTTTTTCATTTTTTTTTCTCGTTGACACAGTGAGCCATGAGTTTTCGGAATCGGCTGTCCCGCGTCGCCAAAAACAACAACGAAACACCATCAAGAAACAAAAATACTTCCAGACACGACTGTTGCAGTGCTACTAAGTTACGAGCAAGTAGTGTTGAGCACGATCGCATTAATGGCAACCACGAAGCACACAGAAATGCTACTTCTGTAGATAGAGTGTTAGGCGTTAACAGAATTCCTAGGTAGTTTGGTTTAATCCGGAACAGTGAAATCGAGTTATAAAACGATCACTAACAATTACAGATTAAACCAATTGACAGGCGATTCGAGTTGTGCAGCCAGTTGTAGAACTCCAAATAGAACTATTACAAAAACCACAATAAATCGTACCAGTCTGAGTTCTCCAAGTACTCCACTAAGAAAGGTTTATGTCTTTTATTTATTTTCTTATTATTATTTCAATATTTTATTTCCATAGGTGTCAGCAAGAGGTAGAGGAGCTGCAACACCATCTCCTCGTTTCAGACGTGAAACAACTGTTCAAAAGAAAACTGTGGATAACAAACCTAATAAGGAATGCCAATCATCATCTGCAGATATGCCGTCCAAACAATCATATCTATTTACCCAGAATTATTATGACACAGGTTCTTGTTCTGTAGAGATAATCGAGGAGTCATGTTCTCCTCAAATTACATTACCAATACCAACAGAAATATTGAATACAAAATCAGCTATACTCAATCGTTCAGATGACGATGAAGAAAAAGCTACTGGAATTTCTCCAGATGGAAGGTAATTTATTTTATTTATTGCATTTTATGAGAAGTTTTTATAATTACTTATTCATTACTTATATAAATATTAGGTTTCTCAAATTTGATGAGGAGCTTGGACATGGTTCTTTTAAAACAGTCTTCCGAGGTTTAGATACTCAAACTGGAGTTGCAGTTGCTTGGTGTGAGCTCCAGGTAAATTAAAAAAAAAATTTTTATTGATTAAATTATTAATTTCATTGTATTATTATTTATAGGAAAATAAGTTAACCAAGACTGAACGCGCTCGGTTTCGAGAAGAAGCTGAAATGCTTAAAGGTTTACAGCATCCTAATATAGTTCGGTTTTATGACTATTGGGAAGTTTCTTTGACAAAACGAAAATATATTGTTCTTGTTACTGAATTAATGACATCAGGAACATTAAAAACATATTTACGTCGTTTCAAAAAGATTAATCCTAAAGTACTAAAATCTTGGTGTCGACAAATCGTAAAAGGATTAAGTTTTTTACATTCTCGAACACCTCCAATTATACACAGAGATCTAAAATGTGATAATATTTTTATTACTGGTACAACTGGATGCGTAAAAATTGGAGATTTAGGACTAGCCACTCTAAAAAATCGATCATTTGCTAAATCTGTGATTGGTAATTTATATCCAGATGGTAGTCATTTTAAGATATTCATTTTAGATTGTACATTTTAGGTACTCCTGAGTTTATGGCTCCAGAAATGTATGAAGAACATTATGATGAGAGTGTTGATGTATACGCCTTTGGAATGTGCATGCTGGAAATGGCTACGTCTGAGTATCCTTATACTGAATGCACTGGACCTGCTCAAATTTATAAAAAAGTTATAAGTGTAAGTCAATACTTTTGTAAAGAAAATGAAGTAATAGATGTATATTATTATTTATTATATATTTTGTATTTATGTAATCTTTATTTTATAAACTTTTAGGGTGTTAAACCTTTAAGTTTTGATAAGATTGAAAATCCAGAAATAAAAGATATAATAGAGTCATGTATAAAATTGAAAAAAGAAGAAAGGTAATTTTAAACATCTTTTAATGTAATAGAATAATATATATTTGATATTATGGAATATACTTTTTTTTATAGACCATCAATCAAAGAATTATTGGCTCATGATTTTTTTACGGAAGACCCAGGAATTAAATTAGAAATGGTTAGTAGAACAGACAGTCGAATTGAATTTCGTTTACGTATTCTTGATCCAAAAAAGCGTTGCAGCAATAAACATAGAGAAAATGAAGCAATTCAATTTGATTTTGATATCAATAATGATAATGCAGATGATGTAGCATCTGAAATGGTATAATATTTCATTTTTTGAATAATTTACAGATATATACTAATATCTATTATTTTGTAGGCAAAATCTGGATTAATTTTGGAGGAAGATAGTAAAACCATTGCTAAAATGTTAACTAATCAAGTTTATAATCTAAATAAAGAACAAAATGACAAAAGAGATGTGCCAATTGACGAAGAACTATATAAGGGTACATATGAATTAATTGTTATACAATAAATTTTGGAATTTGGGTTAGGAATCGTTTTGAAACTACATGGACATTATTTTTATTTAGATGATATAAATTCAGATGTTAGTGGATTGCAGTTTCGACAACCAGAAACTGTTGTTATGTATCAACCTGCTAAATATATTAATCAGGTATACATTTAATATATATATATACATATATTTTATTGTTACTAAATATTAATATACATAAAATATTGTTGATTCAATTTAATTCACATTTTTTTTATTAACCAAAATTGATTTTGATACTTAGTATTTTTATTATAGGACGAAGAAATTAAGTACGATAATACATCAATTCCACCTAAGAATTTACTTAAACCTTCAAGTGAAATTAACGTAACAGAACTTATTAATCAAGACCAATTATTTACACAGACCTCACCATCTAAAAGTCTCCCTCTTCGATCAGTAGATACATTAAGTCAGCAAGATAACTATAGAAAAATATCAAATATATCTAATGCATCTACAGATTCAGCTTATACATCAGATACCAATATGACTTACAAACAACTCTCTGATATGAATCAAGTGCCAAATATGGTAGAAGTTGTACCAGAAAACTATGTATCAAATGGAAATGACAATATTTATCATCAAGATTCTACTGTGTATCAAAATGTCGAACCTGCAATAAATCAAGATGCTTCTACATTTATTCAAAATGCACATTGGAATTATCAAGTTAATACTGTTCAGAATCAATTGCCTCCAACAGCTGATGAAGAGTTACAAAGAAAAATATCTACAGTATCTACTGTTTCAAATTTATCTTCATTATCGTCAGATTCAGTTCAAGGACTTGTCTTACAAGATATTCAGCTTCATGCTATTATACACGAAGAAAATGCATTACAAAATAATCAGAATGTATATGTAAGAAATCAAGAAGGAATAAATGTGAACCAATCTGATAATTTAAATTATTGTAATGCACAGTCTCCATCCAATGAAGCATATTTATCAAGTATACAATCCTACCAAGAAAATCAAGTATGTTCAAATTATAATAATCAAATTATCCTTCCTGAAGAGACCATACAGGTAGAAGAAAAATTGTTGGAACCTACTATTGAATCATCAATTAATGCTGTTGAACCTGATGTTAAACAGAACTTGAGGTAAAAAAATATGTTCTTAATTTAATGTTGAATATCATATATTTGTACTGACGGTGGTACCAATGTCCTCTGAAAATTTCAGACCAAAATATTTATGATAAATTTTTATATAATGGTATACCTAGTATACTTGCCACCTACCACAACTTACTAGAGGTTCATTAACTCTCTTGAATAACTAATTATAAGCAAAGTTTTGAATCTCTCTTGATATGCGGTAGTTAAAAGCTTGGTTTCACCAATTTTAGGTGTCTAGATCGACCTACCCACTTATAAATTACCTATAACATTTATCATAACTGAACCATAAGATCAGCATCTTTGTGTACTGATTTTCGTCGTTAAGATGCTAACTGTAAATTATCAATAATTAATGCTTATAAATTATAAATAATACAATTGATAATTTTATTTTATTAATACTTTATATTTATTTAAAAAACAAAGTAAAACATATAAATTTACAAAAATCATGAATTAATTACTAATTAATAACATTTTCATTTATTGTATTAATTATATGAATGTGATTTTTTTATGCTTACTGCTTTAATTATCTATTATTGGTATTTTAGGGTTGATAATGAAGAATCATCTGTGATAAAAGAGGCTGCAACTAGAAAAAAAAGTAGAACTTCTGGTCCTTCATTAAATCTTTTGGCTGTGTATGATAATCGTCAAGCAGAATGTCAATTAGAAAATAATAAACATAAAACTGTAACATTCAGGTTTAACATTGATGATGTTGTACCTTATGATGTAGCAAACAAATTGGTAAGGACTAAATAGAATGTTTAAAAATCTAAGATAAAAACAAATAAAAATTAATGTTTGGTATACTTTAATTTTAAGGTCACTGAAGATTTGTTAGAAGTATCCCATGTGGATTTAGTGGCTGAAATGATGAAAGACTTGGTGAATAAACTGAAATTGGATATGGAACCTTTATCAAATTGTGTTGATCCGTCTCTATTAAAACAAGAGGTACTAAAATTTGTGATTTGTAATATTTATCTAATCTAACCTAATGTAATGGTGTTATAAAAATAAACTTATTTATTGTACTTACTACATTGGTGCTACTAGCAAACTTCTTTTTGTTATTAATAACTAAGTATTCTATTTTTTTTTTTTTAATTAATATAATCTTTAGACTGAAGGAATTCCAATTACTGGAGACTCAGAAAATGCAATAAATACAAATCAACTCAATGTTACTGTTACTGAACCCATAAAAGAAGTTGAAGAAAAATCAGAGCCAGAGAAAAAAAAACCAGTATGCACTTAAACACTAATAATTTTTTCTTTTACATAAAATCAAATTTTAAAATTTTATTTTATTAACTATAAAACTTATGTCTATTGGTCCTAATCTCAATTATTGTTTACTTAGGCACGAAAAATATCAAGGTTTTTAGTAAGCCCAGTCATTACAGAACAAACATTAGAAGATGTAAGTCTGTTATTTTATTATTGTATTTGTATTTTTTTTTATTATTTTCATTTTTTTATTAGTATAATCTTGATAAGAACATACCAAAACAAAATGAATTACTCAGTCCAGAATCACTTCAAAAAAATATTTTAAATGAAATGATAACACTAGCAAGTACTAATAATCAAAATGTACCAGTTTGTTCTTCAACTACAAATGAAGATACATCAAATCCTGATATGAATACCGGTCTAACGACTGATTCTAAACTACATTCCCAAGTTTCATCTGATATGTATGTATTAAATAAAATTTATCAAAGTGAACAATAAATTAAAATTATTGATTAATTAATCGCAATTATATTTAGAGCATGTCAAAAAGGAGGTTCTCTTACAATATCCGAACTCCAGCAAAAATTAATCCAACTGACAGCTCAGCCATCAGAGTTATCATCTAGTACTCCACCTATTGGTTCTCATCCAAGTACACCACATGGGCATACTGGTTATGAGACATACATGAATAACCTTCAAAAACGTTTAGCTTCCATTTCAATGCCTGCTGGCAACATACTTGTATGTATTAACCAAACTCGTTATTAAATATGTATTTACTGTTTATAATTATATATTATATATTAAAGGGACCGCTCTCGCCTCAAAGTACATTACATGCAATAAGTTCTGCAACATCTAAATTAAAAATACCTATTGCTATTGAAGTCGTTAAACCTATGCAACCAGTAGCCATTGGAGTTGATGAAGTACATATTGGTGATGAAGTTGGGCCAATTGTTGTGCATGCAGTTCAAGCTCAGTCAATTTTGACGGGTAATGAAACACTTCAACGTGTGATAGTACCAGAGGAAAATAAAGATCAACAAACTATGGTTGTACAACCATTACCGGGTCATGTCATTATGGTTCATTCAAGATTTATACAAAACCAAGATCCGTCTGTTCAAGTATTAAAGCACTTTGTTATACCCTTAGCTTAATTTTTTAACCACATTACTAATTAAATTGTTAACCTTTTATTTATTAGGAATTTGAAAATAATTCAAATAGTCATAAAGAAGATTCTAAAGAAAGAAAAATTAGTCGTACTCAGTCAGTTGATTTGCATAGCTTAGAAAAGGTAATGTTTAAAAGTAATAGTTAAATAAAAATAAAAATGTATGGGAATAAATTAGTATTATTATTTATTTGTGTAGATATCAAAGTATTAATAATTTTTTTTACATCACACGTTTTATAAAAGACACATAAAGTATATTATATTATATCAAAAAATGGATGACTAGGTTTGTTTAATAAGTAACAGGGCAAGAGTACATAGTCTAAATTGATCAGTTATAAATATATAAGAATGTAAACTAAGATAATTCTGTGACCTTTGGTTTTAGTATGATAGAAATTAATTACCATATAATATTAATGTTATGATAACGTGTAAGGTAATATTAACAAATAAAATAAACAATAAAACATAATGTCATATTATATTCAAAAGTTTCATGACAATATTTTCTTGAATATTTAAATTTTTCTGCAGTTTGAATGAGACACAAGAAGGAACTTTAGTGGATTGATTTTTACTGATGTAGCATTGAGTCCTATCACATCAAATAGAAAAGTGATGACTTATTGTAGTTTTTTTTGTCTGATTGATGCTTGTAGCAGGTTTCTTAGGTTCCTTCTCATTTTGTATAGATTAAAGTAAATCTATCACGATAAATCCATTATCAAAATATTTTATGAATAATTTGTTGATTATTTGTTTTAGAAATTGTCTAGTATCCATAGCAATACATACAAAAAATATTCCTCAAATGCAGTCAATTTCCATACATTACCCTCATCAACCGATCAACATGTGACACAATCTGTAGAAACAGATGTCCCTTGTGATAATTACCAATCAGTTTCACACTCTGTATGTTAAAAATATTTAACCATAATATTCCATCATAAAACATAAATTTCTACATTAATTATAATTATCATAATCTGTATATTTATTGATTTTTATATATTTTTTTTTTAGAATGAAGAAACTAAAGAGCAGAAAGATTTAAACATAGATTTTAAACCTTCTAATTCAATTGAAATATCACAAGCTACTCAATTAAATGTATCTTCTTTTGATTTTCAAAATTTATTACAAAGGTAAAGTTTAATAAATTAAAATAATTTATTATTTATTTTTTGAGTTGTTATGTATATTTGGATTTTAGGCAATATTTTGAATTAGAGAATTTACGTAAACGACATGTAGAAGAACTAAAAAGTTGTATGCAAATGTTAAAATCAGAAAGTTTGCAACCAACTATACTATATGAAGCTTTATCACCACTTTCTAGTTCTAGTGAGTATACATTTTAAGCATTTTTAAACATAAATATTATTATATTAACATTTTTTATCATTTAAGGTAAAAAAATACCTAATGAAACTAGTGGAAATTCCAGATCAGCCTCACCAACATCAGATAATGGAGTGATGAAGTTTACGCCAACTGGTTTATACTTTTTACCAGAGTCTGTTAAGCTTTTATCACCTTCCTTAGCCGAATCCCAACACCACGGCTCTAATCATTAGTCAACAACAAAAAAAATAATAATAATCTCTTAAGCGTACTTTTAACATTTCGTTATTCCTTATTTTTTTTCACTATACACAACGTTCATCTAAAACGCTTATAATTAAATTGTTATTTTATTTTGTATAAGTTCCTTAGAAAATTGTATTCATCAAATATATTATTTAATTATTCAATTTATAAATACATATAACTACTAATATGTTGTATTTGCACATTTATCCAAATGATTGCATAATATAACATATTTGAGTGTTACACTCAGACCAATACTAACATCTTTATTCTAATAATATTATTTATTAACAATCCATCGTTTTATGTTTAAAACATAATTTAGTGAAATTTGTTGCGATATTTAATCAATTTTTTTTTTATGATTATTAGTTTTTCATTAAATGTTATAATTGTATAGGTTACAACTTACAGATTGATTGTAATTCGCATAGTCTAGTCTAATTAAAGTGATTTTGTAAATCATAAGTCATAACTCTTAAGGTTAAAAATACAACCTGAACTATTAGAAAAATACTAGTGTATACATTTTTAATAAATTTATATAATTGTAATTTATAAAAATTCAGAATAATCTATGATGCCTATTGAGATACCTCAAATATGTCATGTTAAAAAATTGTCTTACCAATCTTATTTTTCCAATATTAAAAGTATCAGAATAAATAATTCATTTTTTTTATTAGTCAAATTAGAATGACTGCAAAATCTTGGTTATTAATTTTTTCCAAAAAAATGAACTGATAATTTTTAAATTAAAATTTGGCTATTTAAAATTATTTTTTTCTTCTAATGAATGTATCAATGTTTTAACCTTTAACCCTTCATAACAATTAACAAGTTTGAAACCATTGAATTGACAGATACACACATGTGAAACATTATTTTTATTGGTTTTATTTATTTTTTTTTTAATTGTATGTGTTGGTACAGTCAGATCATAGTGTGTTTGAAACAAGATACATTGAAATTTGAAATATTCAATATAATATTTGTTAATTAATTAAATTAAATTAAAATTTTCCATATTTTAAACAAAACAAAAAAAACTTTAACTGACATATTATTATTATATCTAATTTTTCAGACTGGTCACAAACTCACTGGATTATATATACATTATATTATACATTGTATTATTTACCACCGTAACATTACATATTTTTTTTACATTTTGTTTTGTATTTGTACTGGTAATTGATGACAGTATCACTACATTAGTTATTACTTATTCAGTAATTACTAATTAGTATTATTATAATAGGTTTTAAAGTTTAAATATATTCTGAACCCTATGTTTCATTTAATCTGTGATTACCTAGCTGATTCTTATGATTTATAATCATATTGTTCAAAATAACATTAAATACTTACCTACTTAATGGGTATTTTTTATTTTTCAAATATATTTACAATCTATAAATACACAATATATTATACATCAATAAACAATAATAGAATTATAAAGTACAGAAAATTTAGAACATTGAGCATGAAACACATAAAAAGGAGACCGTTCAGAAAAAAACTCAGGTTAGAATTAATGTTAGGCTTATAGCTTAGATTTTTTTCATATTCAATTTTAAAATGTCTCCAGCACAGGTTTTTGAAGTTAATAGGACATTATTTTGTCGCAATATAAAAGGGAAAACTTTTTTTATATAAGGGTTAGAGTGTTTAATTTTAAATGAATTTTTTTTGCGGTGGCAAATTAATCTATTAATTTTATTTAAAATTATTATAGGACACCTATGATATGTTTTATTAATGATCGATCGGAAGGATTAAATGGGGTAATATTCACGAGTAGCAGTTTGCTGGGACTCAAATTTGTTACCCCGATTTAAGAAAACCGTGCTAGTATAAAGAATACAAATTTGCAATGTCATTACTAAACTCGATAGTTCAATTATTACTTTGGTCATTATTTATTACTAATAAAAAAAAAATTTGTTTGGTAAATACTATTTACTAAATAGTAAAATAATTAATAAGTGTATTACGTTTTACTGCTTTGAGTGTAAAGTATAACAAAGTTTTAATGTAGTTTGTTCTATGAGGCATAAATGGTATAATATATATTTAATCGTGACGTACAGTGTTTTTCGGGTACAATAAAATTATAATTATTATTATCAGTCCAACTATCTTATCATTTTTTCAATTTACGGTTGATAAGAGATATTTTGATTTGTATTTAGTATTTTGCTTATTTCTATTTTCCACTGTTCTAGTTTAAAATACAAATTCTACTTAGAGTTATGATTTAAGGCTATGGTACTATTAAGGTATTAACCACAAAATAGTTGTAAAAAAGTTAAATTTTAGTTATTAGGTCTGTGGTTAGAGCTTTTAATTGTATATTTTATTTCTTAGATTTTAACTAAAAAAATATTCTAGTACATAATAATAATTTAAATTAAATTATGACAGCCATCAAAACGGTAAAGTATAACTTTAATTATTTTCATAACTTCTTGTCAGCGTACATTAAGACTGAATCCGTAAGGTATGAGTAAGTATGTTTCGGGAAAGTAGTAAAATATTTGTGACGAGTAAATGTAAAAAATAATATATATCATTAAAAGATAATCACTAACCAGTATACTTTTATTTTATTATTTTATCATGAATTTAGGCTGGTTGAAATTCTACTATTTGCAACAATTTTGTGATCCATATTTACACAATATATTTTTGTATTAATATTTTTGAAAAGATAATTGTTTCCTTGCAATTATCTGTTCGTTCATATTAATACACATATATTTATGGCACAAAAGTATACTTTTGAAATAAAGTTCAATATTTTACTGTAATTTAGGTAGTTTGTTTATAATAAATGTATTAATTGAAATTTAAAGTTATGTTATAATATATTAAATTAATTCAAATGCATAAGTATTGTTATTTTATAGTCCTTGATCCTGTTCCTTGAAATGTATGCTGCATATGATAAACTTAATAAATTTGTCATACTTTCATGTTAACTTTAGTATTAACTTATTATCTATTATAGTGTGCTTTTACTGTTTTTTTGTCTTCAGTAAATTGCTATTTGGCTATGTTTATATGCTATTATATTAACGCTTCTAAATATTGTTTTTAATTAATTTTAATAAACTAATCATTATTATTTTAAATTAAGATGATGAAAATTTTAATTATGATATGGACCACCAATCAACTGAAGAAACTGAAGTAACAGAAGATTTAGAAGAAGCTAGTGATGCTGTAAAATCAATAGTACTTGAAAACCGTGAAGAAAATGAGATAACAATTCATGGTGATCAAAGAGTTTGGGTGAAACCTTTGGATGAATTGTTTACAGATCAAATTAAAGAAGAAATATCCGAATGTGAGTACCAAACCATTATAGATGTTAAAGATGAAATAGAAGAAATAGAAGAAATAGAAGAAGAAGAAATCAAAATACAACCACCAATAGTATGTGAGCCAATTCAACCACCTCCACCACCACCACCAGCAATTGACATTCAAGTAAAAAAAATTGCTTTACCAAAACTTAATTTCAAAACAGTGAAAAAACCTAGAGGACGAATGGGTCGTAGACCTAGACCTATACTGCCCATGACCCAACCCATAGCTTCAGCAAGTACTTCACATTTGGAGCAAGCTCAGCATCAGATTATTATGCCTTCTCCTCAAATGCCTGGGATTGCTTATCAAATTTTTCTGGGCGATCATAGTAAAAACTCAAACAACCCTGTTCAGTATACAATGTTACAACCACGACCAGTGTTTTTACAACAAACTTCGACACCTGTTACCACTCCGTCATCAGTGATGATTAGCCAACCTTATCCAGTGACTCGGTCACAGGTTTCAACTCCTAAAATTCCCAAAATTGCTCCCAAAAGCTCTATGGTCAGTCAAACTTATTGTTCATTTTGTTATAAACTTTTTAAGAATGTAAAGGAACATGTTAAAGAGTGTTGGGCAAATCCAGCTAGTAAAAGCTATAAATTCAGAAAAATTGCACCATCTACTCCTTTATGAACAATTTTTTTAAAATGATGTGTAATAATAGTTTTAATAGTTTTTTTTTTATTTTACAATTTATTTATTACTGTATCTATATAGACATTTAAACAAATTTAAAATCTGTATAAATATTTTTAAAATTATATTATTGAATTATCATTAACAATTTTCATTGGTACTACGTATATTTGTATACATTAGAAATAGGTAGTTAATTCTTTTGTGATTTATCTAATAACATTAATTAATTAATTAAATATATATTTTATAAATTAATATTATTAAATAAAATTTGACATGACTCTCTGTTCAAAATTAATATTAATGACAATATATTCTGAAAATCTTATTTGTAGTTATTACTTATTGTCAGCATAATGTCATCTGAAATACACATGACAAATTTCCATTTAATAGTATACCTAACGGCTAACACCCATACCTCAACCCACTAGGGCACTAGAAGTTCATTAACTCCCGTTTAGGTTTAACAACTAATTATAAGCTAATTTTCGAATCTCTTTTGATATGTTGTAGTTCAAAACCTGGTTTTATCAATTTTAGGTGTCTAGACTCGTCCAATTACACATTAAAATTAACTGTAAAATTTGTCACAGTTAAACCACGTGAATACGTGATCGGTGTCCCAGACATTACTTTACTTGTGAATTATGAAAAATAAATTTATCAGTAGGTACCTGATTTTAATATGTTAATCTTTACCCTAAGTTATTATTAATACTATGATCAACCACATAGTTTTATAATTCATTTTTCACTTTCCGTAAGTATTAGCTATTAGGTTTCTTTCCATTGGGAACTGGTTATATTTTTCGAAATTTTTTCGGGAATTATCGATAATATACACTAACACAATTGTTACATATTGTTATATAAATGTATCGGTTTAGAACATGTACAACTAGCTACTAGCTATATATCGCCGGGGAAAGCGAAATACTAATCTATAATCGTATAGAAATTACAATAGGCTAGCCGCTTACCAATCGCTGTTCGGTACCTAGATATGTAAGTGTTTTGTATTTCTCATCAATTTACGAGTACAAATTATGGGACGGTGCGGCGGCTACAGTGGCGATTTTAACGAAGCAGAATAGCAAATTTTGCTGACTGATCACTGCCCATCAATCAAAAACTGATTGGATCTAATAATTCCAGTCATATTTAAGTAGGTATACTTATATACTTTGTACTATTACCATGGTAATAGTATTAAACTATTAACTATTTTGGTTAAAGTACTAAACCACAATTTTAGATGGTTCAAATGCACGTAACTCGGCGCCACTATTACCAGGAATGGTGTGTCATCGACTGTGATAATTACTAAAAACTACATCTTAATCGCATACCCGCATATGCCATATTGACAATCACAATCTATCTATATGCATGTATTTATTTTTAATGTATAGTATAATATCGTCTTTGATTACATAAATTACAAATAATTTACAACAATAATCGAAAGCAGGAACAATAGCGGCTATTTACAACCAAATTATAGTTGTGATAACTTTAACAGATTAAAATTAAAATTTGTGCATACAGAGTGATTTTTTTTATAAATCCACTCATTGTCGACATCACGCGTTAAAAATTTTTGAAATTTTTTTTTTCATCATTTTTAGTGATAAAAAACAGATTTTCTAAAAATATATATTTCATTATATTTACAAGTATGTTAAACTTTGTTTTGTGCAATAACATGCATTTTTAATTTCGTTTTCCTTAGGACTTAAGTAGAATATTATTCTGAGTATTTCGATTCGTAAAAATCAAATTTCGGACTACTGGTTTATTTAAAGTTTTAACTAACAGTGTATTCCATTTAATTCATTAAAACTTTTAATATCTATAGAATCTACAGGAATATTTGTATATAACTGAAAACGAAACGTCCAAAATTTAATTTTTACGTATTTATTTATTTCATAGTTATATTAGTTATATTGATAAACAATAATAAAAATAGAAAAATTTTGTTTTTGGGTTTTTTTTTGTACAAAGTTATGTGAAAGAACTATTTTCAAAAATGTTTTAATAATTTTTTAAATAATAAGCAGATTATAAATTACAATAAAGGAATCGCTTGCAGATACTGGTAAAATGTTCTTAATAACCTACAAATAAGTACACTAATACTCCAAGTATATAATTATAGACATAATAATATAAGGCATTAGCTACATAGTAATAGTATGTATGATTTGTATGTTTTTAGTACAGCAAGAAACTTTTGAGCAATGTAAATTGTCAATACGCATTTTAAATACTTCCAATAGAGGTGTTTAGGAATAGGTAAACTGGTAGAATTACTTTTAAGAATATTTGTATTTTCTTTTCAAATGGGTACTTCGTTATCATTTTTCATAAATAATATTATAAACTATAAACTTTAACGATCGCATACACCGCAGCACATATTGATTGTCACTTCGTTCCAACTTCACATAATATTCATGGTAAATCAGTAGATACTTAATTTCTATAACTTTATAAGTAATTATCCAGACTTTCATTGCTCTATCCATATACATACTTTTTTCATTCATTACTTTAATTTACACAAAAATGTGTCTAAGAATTTAAGAATCAAATATTTACATAAATAATAATAATTAATAATGAATATATAATTTATATCTATTATATACATTTTTAAATTTGTTTATATAATAAATGGTAATGATTATTTTGTATAATCTAATAAGTACCTAATAGATATAAGTGATTGAAACTAAAATAATTAAAAATGATTTAAATTTTTTTCACTCTAAAATATTAAAATATATTTTCTAAAATCTAAATACATTTTTGTATAGCCAGAATATATATTTATAAATACTTAATTAAGTACCTATCTTTTTATAATAATAATATAATGGTTTAATGGTTTAATCATTCAACCATTATATTATTAAATGGCGTAGTCATGGGGAGTGTTACAGGTGCAGTAACACCCTTCCCCCTCTTAGCCATAGTATACTTATGTGTTATGTCTTATCTGCAATTTGTGAGCTTACAATATGGTATTAATAGATAAAAAACAAAAATCCTAAAAATGTTACGGAATCTTAAATCTTTCATTGATTGCAATGAAGAAATATTTTCTACTGTTTATCGACTTTTACAAAGTTGTAATATTTTGCATAGCTATAACTCACTTTAAAACAATATAATATCAACAAAAGCATATGACATTGCCTAGATAATATTCTTAGCTTTAAATTTGTTAATAGATAAATTTACTCTAATATTAAAGCTACACCACAAAATGTGGTCAACTTAACGCAAATGAGACAACACATGCAGGTGTAGTGTCCTCTTTAATTAAATTAAAGATAACATTTTTTTTCTCATAAACCATTATTTATTCACTTGTAAAGTATATGTAAAGTTATTATTTTTGTGTGTATAATGTTGTCAATTAATTTTGAATAACATCCCCGCCCCCTTCATTAAAATTCTTAGCTACGCGCCTGAAGTAAACTTTTATGTAACTGTGGAGGATGAAAATATTTTGATTATAGATATATAGTTTTAGAATGTTTTTGTAGAATTGTATATAATATGAAATATGATATATGACTAATATTTATGAGCGTTATAATAAGTTTTTTAAGTGAAGTGATTTAATATATATGTTTTATCAAGTCATTTTTTAGTCAAATGTTTGATAGTGTAATTCTATATTAATTTTATTAATTTAAATGAATTAAGCAATAGAGCGGCGCGAGATATTTTTATTGAGGGTGGGGAGAGAGATATACCCGAGAAAATTTTTTTCTGGTGGGGCATTTATGTATGACTACTTGATCACCCATTAATTTGTTTATACCATATTTTCATGAAAGTATTATTGTTAACATATTTTTAGATATGATAAGTAATATTTCTAAATAAATAAATAAAAACCTAACCTAGTTTATTATTATCACAAATTTACTAGGTACAGTAAAACTTGAAATTTCCTCCATTTTCTATTATTTGTATGTAACAATACATAATTTTTTATTTTTTAATGTATATATGATTTTAGAAAGCTTACCGTTAGCATTAACTCTATTAAGTATTATATTTGTTTCTCAGTGGCGAGTTTGAGATAATTTTTCAGGGGGGAAATACGAAAATCTCTCAAATTTTAAAATATAAGGAAATTTGAATACAATGGTTTATTATTTTTATTTAGTTAGGGTTTTAGACACTAGTTCAAACTTGTTCAGTTATAATCCAAAATAAATTAAACACAATAAAAAGCACCTTATTTATTGCTCAAAAGTTTAAATTTTAATATAATATAGTTTATAGTCTTAGGTAGTCATATCTATATTTCTTTTTTTCGTGGTAACAAACATCAAACATATCAATTATGACCTCATTTATTTAAATGCCATCGCTGTGTTTATGAATATTTAGTAAAGCCACGTAGTCCTAGTCATAATACTCATAATAATGGAATTTAACTTATAATTACCGCAAAACAGTGAAAGTCTAGGTTCCTCAGGGAGAGAAAATACCCCTATTTCCCCCCTCAAATACACCACTGTTGTTTCTAAATGTGCAAAAAAAGCATAATTAATTTGAATATAATAGTCAAACTTAAAATAATATAACTTAAGTCTAAAAACTCTTTAAAGTAATTAATACAATTTTATATATTAATAATGATATACAATTTCTTTATTTACTTACATATTTTTAACATTAAATTATAGGGGGGGGGCAATATCAAATGTTAGTGGGGCACTTGTCCACCCTGGTACCCATTTTAACGCCGCCTCTGGAAAACATACTTTTAATTTTAATAGCTTACATAGGCTTTAAGATATAATACAAACTTATAGTAAATCTTGGATTACTTATTATAAAGTTATAAGTTATAAGTACTGACTTAATGAAACTTAAAAATTTTTCAAAATATATTTGCACAATTTTTTTAGGCATTTGAAGTAAAAATTTTAACAAAATAAACATTTAAACAAAAATGAACGATTTTAGTTAATTTTTCGTATTAGGGATTTTAAATTTTTATACATAGGTATTTATAGGTATATTCGTATATTAAATTATTAATGATTATATTTTACTATTTTACTATACATAGGAAGCTGCAATGATATAATTTTTAAGAGGACGCCATACTCGCATGTGTTGTCTCTGTCTTACTAACGTACATATGCTTTTAATTATATTATAATTTTAAAGTGAATTACAGCTATGTAAAATTTTACAACTTTAAAATGTTCATAACTCACTTTAAAATGATAATATTATTAAAAGCATATGTCTAGATAATATTCTTACCTTTAAATTTGATCATAGGTAAATTTACTCTAATATTAAAGCTAACATTACAAAATGTATTCTGCTGAACGAAAATTTGTTATGATATACATTAGTAAGACAGAGACAACATGCGAGTATGGAATCCTCTTAAATATTAAAATTAATATTAAATATTATTTCTTGAATATATCAAGTTCTACACGTTACAAGTTGATATTAATGATATTGACTCAAAAGTCAAAAGTTAACAATAACAATAATATAAAATACAAAATATTAGTATTTACTATTATTACAATAATTAATAATGATATAATATAATAAATTATGTGATGTTTTTGGAAAAAAATAAGTTTAACTTACTACCTATTATGTTAGTTTAAATGTTTAATAGTAAAATAAATTACTAATAGCAATGTATATAAGTGTATAAAGTGATAAGAATGATAGGTTATATAATGTATAGGTAACTTTATAAACTAACAAGCAACGTCTCCGTTGAAAATCGTTTTCGTTTTCAATGATTTATCATTAAATTGAAATTTAACACATCCATATTATAGAATGACCTATACTCAATGACGAGGTACAGTCGAGTTAGTCGACACCAACTATACAAACAGCTGAGTATCTAAGTTCCCAGATTTTACGTTTTTAAAGTCATATTTGATGAATAAATTGGTTTATTATAGGATCTAATCAAGACAAGGCGAGAAAACGAGGAATCCCAAGTTGCTTTCAAAATACTTATTACGCAATTGATCAATCAATTAGTATTCAGTAATTCAGTATATTATATGTCAGAATAAAATTACCTATTGTATCTTTTTAGCAAGAAAACAGTTTATTTTAAACACATTCAAGTACTATTTTAAAATGTCCTACTATCGGGTGGCATAATGCGTTTTCTTATTCTATGAGTGGAAATTAATGTACCGTTTTCTTTCCGTCTTTTCGCTTGCGCTAGTGTGTGTGTTTTTTTAACGATCGTTTATCGACCCGTCCGATTAGCGGGCACGCGTGCGCGTAATTTAATATAATCGAACGAAAACTATCGGTAAATAATAAATGTAGGTGTATAAGTATAATACATAAATAAATGATTTGTATTATTTTTTATATATTCAATAGAATATGTAAAAATTGTATAATGGCGTCTAAACTGGACTTGTCGCGATTCCATTTACCTATACGCGTGAATTCGACAATCCCTGGCCTTGGCGGACGCGAATTCCGAAGGCCGACGACATTGGAAAATAGTTATGTAGTGTACACGCGCACGACGATGATTATAATAATAATATGTACAGTTTTGGTTGACGGTCGTGGCGAGAAATGGAGATTAGAGAAGAGTGTGACGATGCCGCACCGGAGCGCTTTTCTGATGGAAACCAAACGTAACGAATCGCGAGAGAAAAACATTTTCATTGCGTGGCGGCGGAGGAGGCCGGAGACCTACATCGGCACACCGAGCGGCAAGCAGAATACCACCGCCGCCGCTGACTTTCATCGTACTTTTCAAACCGTTCGTCGCGGTAAAACAGAATAATGAATATTATAAATCTCTTTACACGCGGTACCATTATTAAAGATCGTTGTCGTTGTGAATATTATTATAAAGTGTGCGAACCGATTATTACCGTACATTTCATTTTAATATTATGTAGTTTGATTTTAAGTTTGCCGTTCTGTCATATAATATCGCCCATATCGGTCATTCGTATTGAACAAGATTTTTGAGGGTATCGATCTCGACTAATCATATTTTATGTCTTATGTGCATCATTTAATAGGCGTCTATCTGTACTCTGTATATGTTATAGGTAAACATAGCTATTTCAACGATGTACCTATTTTAATATTATTTGTATATGTATTTATTTATTTACATTAATTATGTATTTATGTACGGGAAGTACATATATTTACAAACATTTTGCTTTATGATGATAAATCATAATGTATAATATTATATTTATATACCTCATATTATTAATATAATATAAATTGATAAAAGCGCAATAAAAATTCAGCTACCGACGGTATTTGTAATAATATTACGGTCAACACGTTTTCGCGATCGAACCAAAAAAAGTATATATACGAATTTATAATGTACCTAACCTTATCGTGACTGGACAGTTAGGTAGTTGAAATATAATCTTGTACATTTTATGTTTTTTTTCGAATATATATATTTTAACTATTAAAATATAGAGGTTTTTTTGTCGTTATTTAGAATTTATTCATACACAATCGCGCGCGCCATATTATACCGAGTGATTCTTAGCCAACCAGTCTTTCGCATATAATAGTAAAACATTTCACACACGATATTTTACCCAAGTCAATTTTTATTTCTTTTTGAAATATTATTGATCACACATTCGAAATGCTATGCGTGACCTTCAAGGAATCCCCACCCCGAGTGGCTTCATCGTTGTACAGAGCCGTACATGATTTTGATTTAAAATCGAAAACACCCCGGTCACAAAATGTCAAGATGTATTTCAAAACGATAGTAGGTATTGTTTGAATGGACTTTTTAAACGTATCCTAGGAAGAAGTAAGGACTCTAGGTGGTCATTAAAAAGAGATTTATAGTTTTCAGAATATGGTTGTATGAAACGAGTGTGTTTTTCAACGACTTTAATAATACTAATATCATTGTCGGTGGCAATAACTTATAACTATGTACCTACTTACACCACAATATTGATATTGTGATTGTCAGACGGATTCGCAGATTAATTGAAGCGCCCTGTATACGCGCTTTACGCACGAATATCGCATATATACCCGTTCGTAAACCAGTTTTTGGATATTTCGTCGTCGTCGAACCTTTTTTTTTCCATTCCGTCGGCAGCATAACCCTAAACCCATGCCTACTTATCTACCGACTACCTACCTGTATTTTTTTCACGTGTATTTACCTACCACCTACTGTAGTACAAGAGACGATGATGCGCGCGCGTTATTGTGTGAACGTTGAACATTTGGATCGCCAGTTCCAAAAACCATCATTGGGAACAGTGGATGAACACAGTCGTTGTATTAAGTATAATAGCGAGGTTACCACGTGTGTGTCGCTTTTGGACAAGGGTTCAAAACGGGCTCGGCACAATGAATAGCAGCAGGTATAGCCGTATAGGTTATATTCGATGGCGCGGGGTCGACGAGATTTATTGCCAAATATTATTATTATTATTATTAACATTATATTCGTGTGGTTGGTTCGAAAAGAAATTTGTGCGCAAACGTTGTATAAAATAATATTTAGTATTCCAATAGTCCGTGTTTCGTCCATTGCATCGACATACGAGAAACCACAACACCGAATGTTTGTAATAAATAATAATATTTACTGTTAATATTGTTAATAATATTTATATATTGAACGATATCAATTAATTCGTAAGTTGAATTAGTAAAAAAAAATTAATCCAAGGAAACACAAATGTACTTAAGTTTGTTAAGATTTAATGACTTCAGGGTCAAAATTTCAATGAAAAACTGGGGCTTTTAAAGTCCTCTATCAATCAAACCACCCGAATTTTTTTTATTAAATTCACAAGGGTAAAAAAGAACAATAATTAATTTAAAATTAATTTTATCTTCTTTGTTTATTCGTACATAAATCTGAAGAGAGTTAAAGGGTCTAATCTTCTCTTATTCCGACCGTCATAAAAACAAGTTATTCTAAATGTATAATTCGACAATAATTATTTCGTGATCCATCTTTGATTAAATCAAATGCAATTATAGTTTTATGACTCCATAATATATAATATGACGGTTTCAAGACACATTTTTTTATCGATACGATACCAGTATGGTAGTCTATTCCATATAATAAATTATTATAATTTATAACAAATATAATGTAAAAATAAATACAAATAATATCTTGGATTGAAAGCAGTAATTATTATTAGTTATTGTATAAAATACGCTATACGCACTTTATAATATTAAATATATGAATTTAAATGTTCTCTATTTCACTATTTGTAACGGATAATGATTGGTGGATGATTTTGATCATAGCCGTCAGAATTCTCAAAACATATTTTAATTTTTCGCCAATCTACTCGAGATCGACTTTCACATGTTTTTGATTTTTTAACCTTCTAACTCTTAAAAAGTAGAAACCAAAAAATGATCATACTATTTTAATGTTTAGGAAAAAAAAATTGCGAAATTTGATCTCAAGTAGACTACAACAGTACAACACATAAAAATAAATAAAATATTCGGAGTACACCTATCTCATCTTCACTATAGCGTATTCAGTCTATTGGAAATATACCATATAATATTTAAATCTCTGTATGTTGCGTGTCGTGTGTTAGTCAAAGTTAGAAAATCACAGCTTTCAATCCCTCAGGACTTTAATTATTATTTGTGCTTGTGCACCAGCATTACAGTCAAGGAATCTCGTTTATATCCGATGAACAAATTTCAATCGGTATACGATAGTAATCATACATTAATATAATAATACTTAATAATATCGTTAATTTGTATGATAATTGATCAATAATTATCTCGGGTACTGCCCACTACAGTATGATGTGATGTAGTAAGTAGTTGTCAACGATGGTATTATAATCATTCTCTGTTTCCAGCCTTGCATAACAATGCGCGCGCCCTGTATGCGGACGTAGTAGTCCTAATACTGTGTGGCGAACATTACGTATAATAACGTATTATTTCGTGGGTGTGCAGCCTGTGGTGGTGAACACATTTTTTTCCCTATACGTTTTTGCCTTTTGGGGGCGAAGCGACGGACCATCGTTGTTTTTGGGTCGTCCGCTGTTTTTATCCAATTTCTCGGAATTCGTGTCATGCACACATATGTCGAGTCCGGTGGCGGCAGCAGAAAAACCGAATAAAAACTACGTGAACGTGAACGGATCGCCACCACTGGACAACGATCGATTTTATTGTACATCTTGGTCTCAAATGATAATATAATGGTACATCATACGTGTACGTAACACGTGTTTACCGTTAAAAATGTAATATACGTCGGTTTGTCGTCATGCCATTACACGCGACGTTTCGCCGTAATATAATTTTTTTCATTAAATATTTAAAATATTCGAATTCGGCCGACGAATTGTATAATAATATAATATTATGAATATTATGAATTTATTGACGTTGTGTGTAAAGCGTATATTAATATCCGTAGGCGCCGGGTTGGTTTTTCGGGAATTACTATTACATATCATATTGTGCATAATATTTTAAACAAGACATCATAAACATAACATAATCACACGTTCACACATATGCACAGTACCTATCTACTATCTATCCACGTATATAATGTTAATATGTTATAAATGGTTAGTACAAGCGCATTGGCTTTCAAATAAAATATGTGCGAGGAGAGGACGCAAAGTACGATAATATTAAAGTATATTACCGTTTTTCGAGCGCATTGTATTATATACGCGTTTCAGCAAAATAATAATAAAACGTGTATAATATATATATATATATATATATATATAATATAATAAAAGAACCATGAGGCAGTGATGAGGAGTGAGGACGGACGGACCCGATACGGATCATCACAATGTAATTCCGTGAAATAGAATTCTCTCCTCCCACCGAAACGATGGCGGCAACAACCCGTGCCGCCGTCGAAAATTCATATTATTTCTTTCTTTATTTTTTTCCCTTGTTTCGTTGTTTTTTTTTTTTTGCCCGCGTTCGAATCTCCGCGGTTGTATATATTGTGTAAACAAACAGCCGCTGCCGCCGTCGAACTTTCCAAACGTTCGTCGCGCGCAGTGTGACCGGTACGCCGAATGCTGCCATTCCCTCGGGCGCGCACACTGCAAGCACGTTTTGCCTCAACCAATTCGGCACGTCGGCGAGCTGCTGTTGCTATGAACAGTACGAACAGCCCACCGGATAACAGAAATAATTATTCGGATATTATTATTACTATACAACTATAAATTGTCGGTCATGTTTACGGATCCGTAATCGCAGCCGCCGCCCCCACCAACGTCCCCCCCCGGTCCCGCACTAATTAACACTGCCTATCCGTTGTTCATTTCATTAATAAAAAAACTCATTTACGCGTGCTGACACGCGGACTGATAACAATTATGATTTTTTTTTTTATATAACGAGTGTGCGAGCGTGTGTATGAGCACACATTAATAATAATATTAAAAGATAAATCATCATACAACACGACTTTATACTGTCGTTAGCGTTGTTTGATGATTTCATACGCAATTTGGCGAGAGTGACAACTTAGTTACTACCGACAAGCCTCCATGTAACCGGCACGGTGGCTCAAAGACGACCGCGCTTCGTGCAGCGACCGCCGACCGGTCCTAAATTACCGTGCAAACTTTCAAAGTTGGCACTGCCGAAAAAAAACTTTATTGTCCGCGTTTCGCGCCGTCGTTTCTGTTTTTTTTGTGTTGTTGTTTTTTCTCTCTATTTTTTGTGTATTTCTCTCTCGGCTCCCCGCACCGCCGTTCCAGTCCTACCCCTCCCACGGCCCGAGACTACCCGGCCCGCGAGCGCGCGCGCGCACACACAATATTTTTGGTAATATACGCGACGAACGAACCGAAGTACCGAACACCACACCGGAGTGCCGATGCGATGGTATGTTTGAATTTCGTTACGCCGCGTTTCAGTGTGAAAATTTCTCTTTGTCCCACAGCGCTGCTTTCGCCGGTGCTGCTGCCACCGCTGAAAACGGGACCGGCGGACGTCCAATAGGTACCCACTACCCATCATATCGGCCGGCTATAACTCATCCGACGCTTTTGTCGCCGACACGACCGTGCGGCACTCCATAGTTCGACTCGTTCTGCGCGTCCGGTCCGTCGCGAAACCTGTAACGACGTCGTGGATCGTGAACGACATAATATTGTTTTATTATCATCACTAACTACCTCTGCACCGTAGCAACGCCAATAGTAATTATTCAGTTCGGAGACGATCTTTTATCGTGTTAAGCTATTCAAATATTTTTCAAACGTACCGAATTTTGTGATTTTTTATTTTTTCCCTATACGTTTCTCTATCTATTTCGTTCGGATTTTCTGCCGACAAGTTTTTCGCGATCTCGTGTGTCTGTGCGATCGGCGCTTTTTGTAGTGCGTGTGGTGCTGCCGCCGCGGCGCGTTTTTACTTTACACAGCCGTCCGGGCCTATCGGTCGCGTGCTTGCGAGTGCGTGTGTACGTGCGCGCGTGTGTGTGTGTGTGCGTGCGTGCGTGTGTATATGTTGTGCACACGCGAACGCGCACAACAGGTCGTCTTCGCGTCGGCTGCTCGTCGCCGTTGTTGTCGTCGCATTTTGTAACGCAGACATTTTCGTCAGGCAAGAGAACAGCAATTCACCGTCTACGTTTTAGCCGGTCAGCAGCATCTGTGCGTCCGGACTATAATATATATTGTTATTGTCGTAGTAATAATATTACTATCATTATAATCACCGCCGAACGCGCATTACGTCCCGTCACGCCATGGACCACCAACAGCAGCAGCAGCAACAGTTCTGCTTGCGGTGGAACAACCATCAGAACACGTTGATTTCGGTGTTCGATAGCCTGTTGGAGAGCGGATCGCTGGTGGACTGCGCCCTGGCCGCCGAGGGACAGTGCATGAACGCGCACAAAGTTGTCCTGTCCGCCTGCAGCCCTTATTTCGCGGTAAGTCTCGTCGACCGTTTGTAATTTTATATAATATTATTATTATGTCATATGGTTGTGTCGTTGTCGTCGTAGTCCACCCGACTTATTGCGTCGTGTCATCGACGAAATCTTGCGACGACCACGTTGTGGCGTGTCCCATATGTTGAGCCTCCGCGTTTTTGTTTGACCACGCGAAGCACCTGTTGAGTGTGCCAGAACGTATCGATTTTTCCCCCATAGAAACTTCCAACTTTTTCTTTGTTGTCGTGGTCGCGGTTGTTCTTGTTTTTATTATTGTTTTAATAATTGATATCTATTGTTCTCAAAACTTTTTTTAGTGGTTTTGATATTTCCCAATCAACTATTGATCAATCGAAAATGTGATTTTTATTCGACCGTAGGTTACGATTGTTCAAATGCTTTAGTTATTCGACATTTACATTCTCGGCACATTATTTTTTGCACCGACTATAATCGGCTTTTTATTTTTTGGTTTTGGCTCTTGTGATTAAACTAACCTAAATCTTTATCAATGTGCGGTATAAGCATTCATATGAAAAGTTGTATTCACACTTTTTCATTGTGTGATTGTTTGTTGAGAGTTGGCTTATAATTGCTTTAAACTACGCTTTAAATTAAGTTTAAAAAAAAAATCTACGTTATAGGTATCTGTATGGATATCTACAGATATCCACTAAAACTATGTATACTAAATTATTTTATAGTAATTAATTTAACTACCCTTTCATTTAAGTTAGCTTAGAAATACTATTGTCTGGTATATTTGACACATGTATTAAGGTATATTATAATAATACATTCATACAAGCATATTATATTGATAGAATATTAATAATATAGAAAATGAATGAGAACATTAAAAATTGTTAATAGGTCCTATTGAATGCTATCTTTAAAAGGTTATCAACCACATTAAATTTAGCATACTATTTGACTATATTTTTTTAATAGATGTCTCCTACAAACTAAATTGTTTTTAATTTTAATTGAGATGTTAGTGTAACTATTAGTATTAAAAATTATATTTGATTATATAAAAGAAATTATACTTAACGATCTTTTTTAAATTAGTCAGTACCAATTAATAATAGATATGTTGTTTTATGTTCCTAATTTTATGAACACCTATATGATGGAAAATGTATAAAGATTTTGTTTATTCAAATATTAATAGTTATACCTATTAACATTTCACAAGAAATTTCATATAACTTTTGTATTGTTTGAATAACACTGATATCTTAAAAATTTCTCTATTGATTTATTAATTTATGTATTTGCTGTAGAAAGCCAGAATCTTCTGAATTAAGGTATACTCATAGCAGTATAGTTATGTAAGGGAGTCTGGTTCGATGTGTCTTAAACTTGTTTTAAAAATGTATATATGTAAGGATGATCATATCAAGTTAAATTGCAATGTGTAACAACTAAACATAAATTTTCAAAATTTATCGACAATTTTTTATACATTTTATATCTATTGAAAACTAAAATAAATTATTTTATTGCTTACTTATTAATTATATCATATAGCAGCTTTTTTACCAACAATACAGTAATGGTAACTAGCTAACTTAATTCCTTGTATAGAAAAACCTGTCTTACTTTATATAAATAGATGTTTTAAAAAATTTCATAGTATTTGATATTTTAGAGTAAAATTATTGTTAAAAGAAAATATATTTTAAATTAATAAACAACTTATGGTGTGAGTTGTAAATGGCAAGTTTACTGTAATATAATCCTCACTGATATACTCTATCACAGTTATTAATATATTGACCGACAGAAAGTTGAAACTGTTAGGTTACACATATCTCATGTACCTATTAAAATTGTATAAGTATTCCAATGTAAGTATCTATTTAATTTATAATATCAAAGATGCATTTTATTTACATTTAATGCGGGTAGTAAACAATTAATTATATTGTATGGAATTGAGTGTACAATGAAAAATTGAATTTAACTTTTATACTATTTTATTTTATTTTAAATACCTATAATAGTTTTATTATTATTAATATACCTAGACACTAAAATTTTAAGTTGTATATAATAATGGTCTTTGCAAATTAAAGTTGTTGATTACATTTACCTGTTAGTAGCGTTAGTATTTTAATTATAACTGTTAACTATTTGCTTTATTTTTATTTACCTACATTTGTGCTTAATAACATATTAAATACCTTTGTTATCTCAATTAGATTTTCAAACAAGCTCCACGAATTAATTTGATATAAGTATTTTTAAATAATCATAAAATGGATTGGGCAAATTTCCTTTATAAAATTAATTATAAATGTGTGATGTTAACTATATTGTTTGATTTATTTTATTTTTTCATGATTGTTATGACATCATATTTATTATTTAAAAACGAAGCAATTGTTGATTTTAAATTAAAAATTAGATCACTGCATAGTTTTATGTATAAAATACAATTTTCTTAAATAAATATTTGGTATCAATGCATTTGATGATACATATTTATAATTGTCTTCTATTGCACATTAAAATATAAAGTTAAAATAATAATAACATTTTTTTTTAAATGTTTAGGCTATATTAATGTTGATGAATAAATAAAAATATTAATCATTATTAAATAAATTGTTGTTATTGTTATTATTATTATTGTTTTTTAATAGATCAATTTAATTGAAAACTATTAGATTCTAAATAGTTTGTTGTATTATATTTTCTAATAATCAAATAAATGTTTTTTGAATTTTTCTTGTGTAGAACTTTATTAAAATAAACTGATCGCGGTAAACTTATTTGTGTGACTTTAATAATTAATTTAAAAAAACAAAACAATTCAATCAAATAATTATAATTATCTTTTTCATTGCCACACCAAAAAGATTATTTAACATTTTTATAATTTATTGTTTTGGTTAAATGTATTTTAAGATTTAAAAATAGTATAATACGTTGGTTAAATAGAAATCAAATAACAACTGTTAGGTATACTTTTTTTTAATGTAGTCATTTTTAAATTTTAGGTACCTTTTTCTATTTTTTAGTTATACTTTGCATTTTAAATGTTTTAATACTCATTACTTATTGAGTATCAAACAATTTTATTATAATTTAAAACAAATATTTAATTTCAAAACTTTTAATCATGTTTTGTTAATTATACTGTATTCATTTTTTTATTGAAACCCAAGTTAATAATTATTGATCAGACCTTGTTTTATCAAACTATAAATTGTCGAAAGATCATTAGATCAATTATTTTTCGTATATGTTAAAAACGGTCATTATTAGTTTTGCCTCTGTTATTAAGAATTATCAAAATTTGAACCTTTTTATATAATATATAATTATAATATCCAAATTTAAGATGTAGGTATTACACAACATAAACATATTAATTATTGGTTTTTTTTTTTTACATAAACTTATTTATATTTATATTTACCTTTATATTGTACAATAGTTGGGTATAGTGTTAACTAATTTTTCAATTAAATTACTGTGTTTGTTCTACCATACATTTAACAATGTATTGTAATTTGCATAATTTGTTTAATTATTTATCATTACCCAAGTAAGTACAAAAAGTTATTACATAATGTGATGTGGTTGACAAATATGTTGACAATTTGTTAAAAAATAATTCGTAGAAAAAGTTTATTTTTCGCTTATTAAAGCATATTTCAGAGATAAGGGAATATTTAGCTTATTTATCATATTTTAAAATACTTTGTGTACAAACTAAATGTGTAGCAAAATAATATTTTATTCTTTTATTTCTTATTTTTTTATAAATTTAAAGGAATAAAAAAAAATATATTTGATGTTAAAAATTATAATAATTTGTCTTAATGTTTTTGTATGAATAAAGTGTTTATGTTGTTTATTTTAAGGTATGCATTTGTGTATTGGTTACAATCTATTACATTTTTTATTAATTGAATAGAGAGTGCTTATTATCTATTAATCATTGAAAATTGCCTTATTTGTGTATCATTTGTTATCCATAAGGATATTGCAAGTGAATGTATTTATACCAGTACAAATCTTTATTCTGCTATAATTTATATAGGTACATTATGTAAATAATAGATTATGTATTTATTTCTTTATTCTTTTTAATTATTATATTAAGTTAGGTATTGATTTAAAAAAAATGTATATTATATATTATAAATATGTCATTTTTGAATTTGCATTTAAAATATAATATATTTCATATTTAGGTCTTTGTTGAATTACTTTTAGTTCAACTGAATGATTTAAATTAAACAAATACCGTGAAAATCTTGTTTGAAACTATTATATAACTGTGTTTAGCCTCATCTTATTATTGCCTTTCTATTTTCCATTCACTGATTTGGTACATCCAACTTTGAGTGTACTGTCAATTATAATAGAAGGTACATCACAAAAAAAGTGGCCTAGATAATTTTTTTTTTTTAATGTTTATTTCGTTACCTAATTTAGTATTTTAATTATTTATTTTAAAAATTCACTTAGATCTATTATATATTTATGAAATGTATATGTAATAAATAGAATAAATCAAATTTAACACTTAAATAGTGTTTTGATTTTTCTTATACTATTAAACACGATTTTTAAGGAATTTATAAATATAATAAAAAAAAGAAAATAATATGTCACACAATAGGCAATAAATGTGTAGAATATAATATATTGTTTAGCTTGTATGTGTGAGGAGAAATTAGCTCATACTTTTTTTTCTTGTTCCGGTAGACTATTGAGTATATGACATTATTCAGACAGCTGTCTGATACACTTTGTCAACTTGACCTCTTTTATGAGATACCAGTAACAAACTATGTGAATTATTATTTAATAATAGCCTACCTACTGTGTTGGACACAGAGCTAGGCTATAATAAAAAAATATCACTTAACTCATTGGTAGTCCATTTTATCTATACATTTAATTTTAACTAAAATTACTTTAAATAATAATTAGTCTTATTATTGCATTGAATGAAATGAGTAGGTAGTTGTTTTGATTACTTCAGACAATTGTTTTTTCTTATAGAAGGTATTTTCTTAGTTTACATTAAACTCATGCGAGCTTATGGAAGTATAATTATTCAATTTTAACTTAAAGATTTGTAGGTACATTTTTTGTTGTTGTTTTAAAAACCTTTCAATTTAAACATAGCACTGGTCTTAATCAATTTTCTTAATTTAGGTTATACTTATAAATAGAAATAAAATTTATTTATTAAATGTTTCATAATTACTAGAATCCTTTTTAACTAATTTTTACTCTATTTTTTTACTTTTAGATGCTGTTAAATCAACATTTTGATAAATATCCGGTGCTTATACTTAAAGATGTAACATACCAAGAATTGCGGTCTATGATGGACTATATGTACCGCGGTGAAGTAAATATTACCCAAGAACAACTTGGATCATTCCTGAAAGCTGCAGAATCGTTGCAAATTAAAGGACTGACTGAAAGTAGTGGCCGATCTGATCGAAAACTAGATACTCGAAAAAATGCAACAAGAAATATTTCACCTGGCTTGCCAAAAAAGTCTGTTACACCTAAAGTTACTGATGGTGCTTTTGATCCATCCATGACTGTCCCACCACTGCCACCCCCAACACCTATTGTACCTACTATACCAAATACAAAACGACGTAAATTAGTACAACCAGTGAAGAACTTTAGTAGCCTTGTTGTGTCACCAGTTAATCCAAGTCGTACTAATGCCAATAGTTTAGATGTTAACAATACACCAAATCCCACTGCACCCAGTTTAGCTGGTGAAGGCAAGGCAAACATACCATCTCCTCCAGTTATTCCTAAACCTGTGGTGGAATCAGCAAATGTTCAAGCTGATGAGGAAAATTCTGAGAAAAAGCCCGAAGTAAATGGTGTAGTAATTGGAGATAAAGAAGATAAGTACTGGCCTTCTAGTGGCTCAATAAGTGATATTAAACTTGAGAAAACTGATACGGAAGAAGAAGCTAGTGAAAGTGAAAATAATGTCCATAGTGAAATGTGTACAACAAGCACAACTGTTAAAGTAGACTTATCATCCTCACAAATCAGCATGACAAATTTTCGGCCCGAAGAAGGTAAAAATCATTTTTTAAATTAAAAGTCGTTTTTATTATATGGATTCGTTATCATTAAAAATCTAATTTAATTCATTGACTGCTCAATACATTAATAATTAATTAAATATTTTATATTAATCAAAATTTAAAATTATTTTTCTAGGTATGGAACTTACTGAGTATGGAGGCATGAACATACCACAAAACATGCAGGATCAAGGTATTTATGACGACTTTGTCATTTGACATAAGTCGATTTTATGTGCTAATAGATTATGTTTATTTATTATAGTTCTTTCTTTAGGTTCTTTATGGTGGAAAAACTTTGAACAAAACTCCAAATACGTGCGTACAACCCAAGCAAATCCATTCAGTTGTCAGCATTGTGGTAAGAGGTATCGATGGAAGAGTACATTAAAACGTCATGAAGTGTTTGAATGTGGAGGAAAAGAGCCAGTTCATCGTTGTCCTCATTGCGAATATCGCGCCAAACAGAGTGGTAATCTTAGGGTGCACATACGCAAGTATCATACTGCGTTAGAGTAAGTTCCTAGATGCGTCACAACATCCAATATAAAAGTTTTGAGTAGTTGAGGCTCTCTAAACTTTTTTTATTTTTAATTTTTTTTTATTATTATTATTAAACAAATCTTCATATTTGCTCATTGTTGTGATTTCATGGAAACTTCATTGATCAGGGTTCAGTATTAGCTTCCAATTTATTGAATGAAATAAAACAATTATTTTCCTAACTCGTTTGAACAAATAATTTTAAGGCTCAATATCAATTCGAGTTGATTCTATTGATTTTATTATATTTACAGTTATTAATTTTATCCAGTGTGTATTGTATAATGTCTAAGAACATTTTAAAGCACTATGACTTAATATTGTTTCCTAAGCATTGGAATTTTATATGAATAATGTCCTCATTATGACCAGATGTTTTTGAAACTGAGTTTTTATGTAAAATGTTATATGCATGTGTCTTATGTTAAGTTGTATTTTTTTTCTTATGTAATTGTAGGACAGTGTGCGTATTATTTTATATAATATTAATATTATGTATGCAGTATTTAAGGATTAACCGCTACACTTGTTCCTAAAATATATATAAAACTAAATGATAAATGTTAATCATTTAAACTTACATATAAGTTTATTCTCTAGTATTAATTATTTTTATAAGATTTAGTACTTAAGCGAATTTATTATTATTATTATATAATTACGAATTTCAAAGCTCATGAATTGTTTAACGCTATGTGATAAAATATTTTTTTCTTTTTGTATCAATGTTTTATTATATATTTTTTACGGATATACCTCACTGTGAGCTTCCAAAGTGCCTTATGAACATGTGATTATTGAATTTTTACTTAAACTACAGCATTCAAATTATACTCTCGTTTTTAAAAATGTATGTACAACTAGTGTCTTCCAAATGTTTGTTGTATTTTCAGGTGTACATGTTTTATTTTTTGTAAAATTTTTTTTACATGTGCTTTGTTATATGTTAGGTTTGTATTTTTATATAATGGTTAAAACTAGTTGTCAGTTAACTACCATATTTTGTAATATGTCAGAACGAAATATTGTTAAACGAATTCCACACTGTTGGGAAAATGATAAAAATAGTACAATAAGAGTGTAGATGATTCATGTTTTATGAATTTGCTCACAAAATCAAGTCTTAGGATTTTGAATATTACATATCGACTGTTTAATCGCTACGGGTCTTCATCTTATGCACCACTAGATTTACTTAAAAAAAAATCACTATTTTTCCATGACAATAATTTTATGTTATATATATATGTATATATATAATATATGTATTTAAATATATACTTCATCTGACTGATTTAGATCGATCTGACCATGTACAATGTTTATTATTGTATTTTTGTGTTAATAATGGGCATTTTCCTTGATTTATATTATTTACAAACTACCAACATAAAATTTCGTTTTATTATTTTGTATACGTCTATATTATGAATTTTTTTGTAACGGTAAACAGGTTAGAAATATGGTAAGTGCCCTATTTTTTTTTTTTTTTTTTATACATTTTATATGATTTATACTTAAGACTAATTTTGTTAACTATTAATTTTTGTATTATTAAGTATTGTGTTGGATTTATAATATTATTCGCTTTTTTATGAATCTATTATCATTCTTTTTTTTTTAGGTACCTACTTATTTGATTTTTCTATAAAATAAACTTGTAAAAATACCTATGAAACTGTGGATGATTATTTTTGTATCTTAATGTCTTAATGGCGAAAAAAAATAAAACGTTTCAAATCGTTTTCCACGATGATAATTTTTATAAAATGAAATTCAAAATAATCAACTAGTCACACGATTACATTAATATTTTTGGTCTAGTTATGAATATATTGAAAAGCAGTCGACGAGCGTGTGTGCGGTACAACCGGTATAATAATAATAATATATTATCAATTTATACGGTTTTGCGATGTATTTATGATTTCACTCGAGACTTAAGCGTATCTGAAACGAGGAAAGCTATGCAAGCTTGTGTTGGCCACGTATTTTTTGCTGACCGAAACGAATCGCAATTGTTCACGGTTTGCCGGTCATTTACGATTTGAAATTTTTAAGGCGTAAAAAATAAAAATAAAAAAACAAAACAATAGTCGTACGACTGTCGATGATAAATTAATAGAGGAGGTTACACGTGCGAATACGAACGAAAAAATATGCGCAAGGATGTATTGTCTCGGTACCTATTCCCCTTAATCCGTTGCTAAACATAATAGTTAATATATACTATTGAACGATAAACTATCAGTGTGTTAGATTTTAAGTTTTCGATAATTTTCCATAGAGCTTTATTAGACACGTTTATACTTGCCTACAACAGTTACATCATCTCAACTATTAAATCATTGCTGGTCAACGGTCGTATCTCGGTATTTTGTCTAGTTGTATCGTATGTGTTAAGAGGGAGATCCCATCAAGAACAAATATAATTCCGTTACATGTTTTTTTATTTATATGCAGTATCAATATCAGTATTAAAAAAGGATTTCAGTTGTTGCCCATAGACCAGGGAACCGCCAACTTGCTTGACAAAGAAAACGATTCTTGTAGGTATTGTAATAATAATAATTTGTATAAAATACGCTGTTTTTGATTCGAAATTTTCTGTCGTCATTTATTCTCGATACTCTAGTTGATTTCGGAGAAATTTAATGGCGCAATCGTAATATTATAAATATGCTACCATTTTCGCTATTTAAATACACTCGGTGCTATTTAAAAACAAGCGATTTATAATTCGTCGTTTCGCTATGAAAGCATCGTCAAACGTAAGGGTAACTACATTTTTATTTCTGAAACCATCGTAGTTGTAATCACGGTAGATTAATCTACCGTGGTTGTAATTCTCATGATATGCTCATTTCGGCACATATACGATATAATACATACTTAGTTTTGTAATTTGCGTATAATATTATAATTAATTAAAACATAAATATGTGAAAAGTAAAATTATAGGTACATGGACTCAAGTAGATTAGACTGAGACGAAACTACCTTGTTAATATTGTTTACAAAAATTAATTGGTAACACAATTATTATTGGATTAAGGCGCCTATTGGCCAATTATTTTACAGCCTTCTACGTATAGTGACATTTCTTGGAATAGATATTGCAAAGAGTGGTTGATGTTCGATAGATGGCAGTTTATTGCGGTTTGAAAATAATGCTCAGTTTGCTGTGAAATATACATTGTAATAGAGGCAGGTAAGTATTACTGCCTTTTTAAAAATCAATAATAAACCCAGTGTGTATCGAAAATTAATTAACAGTCTGAGATAAACATACCAGAAAAAATCGAAAACATATTTTATCCATAATAATTTAAATACATATTGACGGCGACGGTAATGAATTATAATTTATAAGTAAACATATTATCGTTCACTCTTTGTTTCGTGTAAAATGTATTAATGTAGACATGTAGTACACTAAAACTATTAGATAGGTATTCTGCCACAAGTGAAGGCATGTTGTATAGGTCGGTAATATACTAATATAATATTGTAACTATTGATTGGGTCGATTGGGATGTTTTGTTTTAATTGGCGATCAATAAAAGTAAAAAATACACAATAATGCCTGTGAGCCGAGTGAATAGTACCTATTACTTAAAAGTCTTAAAGTAATAAACAATAATAGATAAGTTGTTGACAGATGCTGTAACAATAATACTGATGTACAATGTACAAATATAAACTGCAAAAATATTTCATTTTCTGTTGACAAATCGATGTGCATTTTTAAATTGTTTTCTACAAATGAGTAATAACCATTAAAATAGTATAATATGATCAAGGATTTGCATTTTCTTATGAAGTTCACGAGAAATAAAATAGAATCAATAAAGAAAGCTAAACAGCATTATTTGCTATACGATCCGCCGGTGTAAATAACGGAAATAAAAAAAAAATGTGATTTTTTACATTTTTTGCTCTATTTCCTGGCGTCCTAATATTTACGTTATTTATTTATGTTTTTTGTTCGTATCGATAATATTGGTCATATGGTTTGGGTTTTTTATTATGTAAAACTAACATTTTTATATTTATCCATTATTATTAATTACCGTTATTGATATATGTATTTGAAATTAGATACCGTTTTTACATATACCTATAGGCTATAGATGATAATATGATATTAATTTTTAACGAATTTGCACTTCGAGTAGGTATTAATTATTAAAGAGGACGCTACACCCCCGCAAGTGTTATTTCCAGCTTACAAACGTACAAAACACATCAAATTATTTGCTTTCAGTTGAATCGATTTTGCGTTTCTGACTTTATTAATATTAAAGCGGATTGATCTATTATCAATCTCATTACAGGTAAGAGCATTATCTGTTATCTGAGGTATTTTACGATATTTTAATTTATAAGTGATTAATGAAAATATGTATAATACTAAAATATAAAAATGTCCATTAATCGTAATTGCTTATAAATTAAAATATCGTAGAAACCGACGAGAGTTGACAGATAATGTTTGTATCTGTAAGTTTGATAAAAGGTTAATTCGTTCTAATATTCAAGTTAAAAACACAAAATCGTTTCTAATGAAAATAAATTTGCTATGTTAATAACTCAAAATTGGTGAATTTGAAATTTTAAGTATAAGTATAAAAAAAAAAGAGCTAAAACATGTTATTTGCTTAATCTTAGTGTGGTATTGTGGTAGGAAATAATAATGACTTGATATTAACTCAATAGTATAATATTACTTAATTAGTTTTAAATATCACACGCAGCATATATATCTTAATTCAAATTACTTATCTGCCGACTGACGCATAGAAATAGTAATAATAAAAATAAGTGCGCATATTGACAATTCACCAGTGGTTTGTCTTTTTTTAATTGAAAAAAAAAAACAGTGTAACGGGTTTCTATTTTATCCAAAACCATTTTTACGCTGTAGGTGTTGTAGGTATGTTATATTCTATGTTTTGGTTTAATTTTCTAGTATCAATTAATTTTTAAAAACAGTATGTACCAGAAAGTACTTAGTACTAAATAGTCCAGCGATTCCTAACCTTTTTAAAACTATTACCAATAAGCCAGGTTAGATATTAACAAACAACCATACCTCCCAAAAAAATGTTGAGTAAAAAAATAACGAAAACAAAATATATATTATGATTATAGTTATAATTTATTTAAATTTTTTAAACAAAGAAAACATGAGTTATTAGAATTACATTTACAGTCATAGTACACATGACTAAATAGATAATAAGTACTTAAAATAAAAATAAATAGTTAAACTATTTATTTACTCTCTTGTGGGTGATTACCCCCAGGTTGGGAACTGCTGAAATAGTCCAAATAAGTACCTACTTTAGAAATGTGATAGTACGGCGTCATGGATAGGCTATTATGTTACATCACAGAGTCTTATTCTTGTATAATAAGAAATTCATAATAATACAATTTAATAGAACGTGTCAAATAATTAAATAATAAATCAATATGCACGTATATAATAAAATATTATCAGGGTGATTTTCTTCCGTGATGATATATTTTATTTAATAGCAAGTATGCTTTGCACGATTTTCAGAACTTTACTGTTAGTTTTTGGTTTTATACGTACAATATGCACGTGGGCAGATTTTACAATATTGTTAAGCAATTTTAAAAATACCTAATAAATATAATTAAAAAAATAAAAATATTTTTATTCAATATTTAAAATAATTTTCTAAATATTATTAACCTATCAGTTTTCGTAGAAATTATTCAAGATAATATTGCAGTATAAAATATATATAAAATTACTATATAGCAGGGGTGGCGAATCTACGGCACGCGTGCCAAAAGTGGCACGCTGACCAAATTTCAATAGCACGTGAAAAATTTAAACTATTAAAAATTATGTTATTTATTATGTTTTGATTATTACTGTTATAAGAAATTCAATGAAACAAATTATATACATTTTCAAAATTATAATAACAAAAAAAAAAAGGTGTGCTTACTTAATAAAATAAGATATAATACATCAGTAACTTTATTTTTAAACTTAGAAAATTTAATTTCTTTTGACCACGTGAAAAATTTTCAAAATTTTAATTGGGAAAATTTGGCATTTGACCCCATAAAGGTTCGCCACCCTTGATATATAGTAAGTAGTAAAAAAATAAATGCATTATTAGTTTGGAAAACAATGATTTATAATACAATTTCTTATGCAATATAGTCTAATTAATTGCTCGAGATATAAAATAATATAATTTTAATAAAATATCATTTAATCAATGCTCGAAAAAATGTAAAAGTTAGATATACACGATCTATCACTGTCATACTACGATGATTTGATCAATAGACGGTACACATTTTAATTGCTGTACGATGTCAGATGATTTTATTCACATCCTTCTCTGATTCTATTAATATATACTTTACTCGTCCAATTAATTGGTATATTATTGTTATTTGTTAATTGGGTCGCTACACCAACAATTGTTTTTTCTGTCTATCTCCTACATAATATAAGAACAAAGATATTCCGTATTTTCACGATTTATGATTTTCTAGTTTAGATTAGGACAAAAGCACTTATTATATATTTTACATTTTACAAAGTAAAATAATTCCTGTTTATTGATCAGATAGATTTTTAATATTTACATTTTTTATAAATATAAACATGTTTTAATTTAAAATTATTTTCATTATTTTTAACCATTAATAATTTTATTAAAAAATGTAAATATCAAAAATCTAACCGATAAATGCATAACAAATATTTATCTTTATAAAATATTTAATAGGCGCCTATGCCTTAAACTGAACCAGTGAGTCGTAATCGTGGAAATATGGAATATATTTGTTTTTATATATTATATGGGAGATAGACAGAGAAAACAAATGTTGGTGTAGACGGTGTAGTGGCTTTTTAAAACATATATTAAATTTAAATAATTATAAACGATGTAGTATTTTAAATATGGCTGAAATTCAATAAATTTTTGTTTTTATGAACAAAATATATTGATATGCATAAAAATAGGATAGTTACGAGATAAAACATAATATTTGGTGAATAACCGATCATATTTTAGTGTATAATAATATTGAAATCCTAAATACATCGTTGCAAATATCAACAAACAACTTATTCTTATATTTTGAAAGTCTAATGTTTTTAAAATTTTGATAATTATTAAGGATCGTACAATAAATTTAAGAGTTGTTAAATGACTAATACCTACTTTAGTTATTTTTATATGATAAATTAATTCTTATTGATGTAATTTATAACTTTATCTAACATTAAAAATTGTAATTTACATTGTATTTCGTTTAGGCATAGATAATTATATGTATATAACGACGAACATTTTTCTTCTATTTCTTATGAAATTATTTTCCATAACTATTTGAGTAATTGATAAATTATATGAAATGAAAACCATAGTAATTTATTGAAAGTACTATTACCCCAATAAGTTTGATTAATTAGTTTCTTATATTTTATTTTTATTTGGTTCATTTTGCTAGTATCCATTAATTTTTAAAACATTACGTATCATAAAAAATATAACAGTACAACGTCATGGATTCGCTTTAATATTTTTTTTTAATGAAAAAAAAAATTGTAAAACGTGCTTATGCTTTATTCAAGACCACTTTCATTGTACAGGTGTTGTGAAGTATGTAATTCTATTTGGTTCATTTTTTCAATATCAATTAGTTTTTAAAATCATTAAGTAGGTTGTACAATGTACATACTATATAGGAATCATATAAATATGATAGTACGGCGTCACGGATAGACTATTTTGTTACATGGTACGAGATTCCTCGTATATGATAAAAAAATTCACAGTAATACATATATACATATAATGTGTAAAATAATTAAATATTTATACAATATTAAAAATAATTTCATAAAAAAATATGCACGAGTAATAATACATGTCAGAGGATTTAGCAAGCATGCTATAATCTCCGTTTTAATAATGTATTTATTAATGTAATCATGATTTTGAAGTAAAGTAGGTACACAAAGTTTAATAATATGAAAATTATTTGTTCAAATTTTAATTTAAATACGTTATCAATTACAAAAACGAAAAAATCTTAAATGTTTAAAGCCGGGAACAGCATAATTGTCACGTCACGTGAGCGCGCGTGCTGTCATTATATATGATGTTATCACGTCACGGGAAAAAAAAATGTATTGTTTATTTGTATACTATTTTGATGTATCAGTGCCATACTATTGTCACCTCACGCGTTTTACGTCATCACATCCAATATAATGAAAATATTAACAATAGCTTACAAGTTGTTCTAAATTAAATTCTTCGCTTTAATTTTTATAATAGGTCAATTCACTTTAAATTAAAGGTAACAATACACACCTGGTTCTATTAAAGTGTATTTCTTATGTTGAGCGTGGGGTCGAATTAAATAGTTTTCTGGCATATCGTTAAATATAAATTTGTTTTACTAATAGATGTAAAATAATCAACTGATATTCGTCACGATCACCATATGGTGGTTGATAAACATAGGTCTAGTAGAGTTAGTATTTTAAATCTTGCAAATTAGTTATAATTTCAACAAAATATATTAATAACGGTTTTATATTTTCAGGAAAAATCCCCTCTTCCGAAAGAATGGTTTGATCGAACCGAATCACGTCATAAAAAATACTCTTTTTAATTTGTATAGTTTTAATAATAATTAATTATTATATTATCTTAATGTAACGTAGACAGCTAAAAGTTTGTGTTGATGGATGCAAAAATAATTATAGTTGAAATAAAAACAATCAAAAACTATTGTTATTTTGTTAAAATAGCTATTAGTAAGAATTCATATAGGAGTGTAATAAGTAGATATTAGGACGTGTTATTATGATTGTTGGCTACTTGAAGTCATGTACATTGTGTAAATCCTTCCTACAGCCCAATGCGTACGCTATCTCGGAGTCAACTTTGATCGCCGACTTACATGGACAGCTATCACAATTTATTAATGATCTATATAATATGACGGATAAAAATTATTGACTAAAAAATTGTTATTAAAATAGTTGTAAATAATGATAATTGATCGACTTTATGATAATCGTTGAAATTCATCATATTTTCTACTTGGGTTATTTTTTATCACTTTTATATTTTTTTATATGTAATTCCCAAGACACCAGTTGACATTTGTTTTTTATCTAGTAAAATTCTTTTAATTCCAATTTTACCTTTAAATAACATTATCATGTAGTATTTTTTACCTATTATTGTGTTATACGAAAACATGATGAAATTATTTATTGCATTTAAAACCATTTATGTAGCGCGAATAAGTAAAAAATATCAAAATAATTTTTAATTTCAATTTAACAAATTACTTTTTGTTTTTAAGCAATTTGTAAAAGTTATTACAATATAAATAAACTAGTTGAGTTATTAATAAAAAAGTCAAACATAAAAGTTATAGTTATAATATAATGCCCATTTTTGGCATTGATTATATTTATCTAAATCAGTTGTCAAAATAAACACGTTAGTGGGTCTAGAGCCTAGAGGGATTTGAGATGTTATAGTATGACACTTACTAAACGACCGGTATTTACGACAAAGTATTACATATTAACGAACGGCGCGTTAGGTAGGCAATTTAGGGCCACTATTATTTTGTATTTTATAATTTATAATAATATTGTAGGCCGTTGCCCGTTGGTCCTATATGTTGGGACGGAAGTACGGAACTATTTCTCTTTTCGACTAATGTAATTTTTCGATTATTTCATAATAACCTTTTTTTAGCCAGTGCACTATTTTATTCACTTATGTAAAATTACTTTACCATTAAAAAGATGTAAAATAAAATAAAAATAAATATTAAATTTATATGCTTATTATAAGTACTTACAATAAATTATTAAAATAAATGGCAGTGAATTTTTTACACGAGTATCTACGCACACACACATTACACAACCCGTAGTATACAAACACCTAAATGACAATATCAAAAAACAACAGAAAATCTTCTATGTACCATAATATGCAGGTATAATATTTTATGAGGAGATGATAAACTTATATCAAACGATAAATTTTTGGATCCAAAATCGTAGATATAATTTTGATCGTAAATTAATTATATAATTTTACTTTTGTGGCCAAAATAGTGTATGTGTTGAATATTTTTAAAATTGTTGTTACAGAAAGCCTGAAAATGTACACCGATTGAAAAAAGGAAAGGTATATTTTGTCTCGAAAGAGTTCCATCCCTTATATTGTGTTTGGTTATTTTAAATAACTACTATTGCTATTATTTATGAGTGGTTTGCTTAAATGTCGACTAAGCAAATGTTTAAGTCAAAGATATTAAACGACCTTAAGTGTCTATAATCCTTAAACTTAGGTAGTTATGGACATATATATTAATATACCTATTACCTACGTCATTTATTATTTGCTGAATCTAAATTGTAAAAACTAAAGAAACGACATTATAAATAAGTAATAACATAATAATATGTCGTCGCTATGGACGAAGTATAATATTCACAAGTAACATATACAATTTTAAAATTAAAATATATATTTTTAAAATTTAACTAGTTATACTAATTACGTGTATTGTTTAAATATATTCTGTTAATTGATTTCTGAAAAACACATATACGTATTTACATATAATTAAAAATTTGAACAGTCAATGCGTAGTATGAAATTGATATGAGTTTTTGTGATTGGTTGCATATAATAATTAGGTTTAAGTTAATTATAATTGTATATCAATTTTATTTCACTCGTTTTCATAATAGAAGTTATGTTAACCACAAACATTTGATTTTGAATATCGTTCGGGTTTTGTTGAATTATATTAATATTAAATTTAATATAAATTATATAGTAGTAATAATTACGTGTAACAACGATGATAAAAATTAACAACAAAATATAAAACAAGTTAATCAAAATAATAGATATGTAACGGCGGTTAATTACATAATTAACTATTAAGCCATTATAGTTAATTTAATTATTATAATTTTTAATGACAATACATCGCCTATTACAATATTGCGTATAATGTATTTCCATAAATTCGCATCTATATTTACTTTGGATTATTATATATAAGTACGAATTAAAAATTAAATTAATTTTTTCCAATTACAACCTATTTGTTTTGGATGTTAAGGACGACATTATGTTGTTATTGTACTTAATACGACGTCTTATTATCAATCAACAATTATAAAATAGTATATAGATCTATTTTTAATTAAAATGGTCTTTAAAATTAATTAAATTGAAGCTTATGATATTAAACCTTTATATTACTACGTTTATTACAATATTCTTAAAATACATTACTCATATCTTTAATGGCTTGTCATTAATTATTATTAATGACAAATAAAGATTTTTGATTCCTACATTCATTATTGTGATTTTTAAACGTTACTATGTTGTAGTTTTCTATATCCATAGAATATAGAGATATTTCATACAATTATTTCATTATTACATGTGCGTATTGCGTAATAAATAAATTAAACAGCGTAAGTACAAAATAAAGTGATCAGTTATATTATGTTTATCATAAAGTGTTTTGTACGCCATCTATAAATGAGAACAATGTAATTTCTTAATATAAAAATCTGCATGTCTCAAAACCAAAAACTAGATGGCAGCACAAAGTTATTGTTCACAAAAATATGTTGCGCTCTAGTCAGTCCTCCCCACTAACATCGATAATAAATTAGTTCCCATTGTCGGCTCAGTTAAATATTTAGGCGTTTATCTCGATAAAGGCTTAGGTTGGTGGAAAACTCACATTAAAAAAAAAAAGAAGAAATTCCCTTAAAATTAAAACTTCTTAGTTTAAGACTCCTTCTTCGCTCCAACATCTCACTCAATAATAACATTTTCTCTACGACTAATATTTGTCCTGCGATGACTTATGCCTTATGGTATCCAAATCTGTGGATCGACTAAAGTCTCAAATTTTAAACTGTTTAAATCTTCTTAGTCTATAAACTTCCGTTTATTAATCAAATCTTCGTGGTAGGAACCTAACCTAGGAACAAAACTTCTTATAAAGATTTCAAAATCTCTCTCTACTCTCTTTGTTCTCGCTCCCACTTACTATAAAAAATTCCATTTCAACACTTTAGCCCACCAAAATCCCATAATATCAAGTCTAATTTCTCTCATTCTCCCGGGTAATTTTACCCGCTGCTTAAAGCGTAATTAATAATTATCCACGCGATCTTCTAAACATATATTAGTCGAGGAAAACAAAAATATAACATAATAAAAACTTTCAAAATGAAGTAGCGTTACTGTTCGCTCCTTTCACTCAAGCCGTCAAGCCCTGTAAATTGTATTATATTTATTAATTATAGTATTTTTCATACAGATTGTGAACATTCGTTTTAAAAATAAATAAAATATTGATCACTGTTTAGTGTTTACATAAATAAAAATAAGTTTATTACACATTTTTCAGGTATATATAATTTAAACGTTAAAATTCTGCATTTTTCTAAATACGAGCAATATATTTTTCCTAGGTATCTAGTATTCTAGAGTAATACCTAATTGAAAACAATCGATAAATTGATACGCTGATAAAATGTCTATAAATATTAGTAGGTTATGGAGTTTAAATTGCATCTATTGATAGGTTCGTAGGCAGATGTGTTTTGAAAGAAACCACTTGTCAATTATTTTAGAAGGGAAGTGTTTAAATGGAAGGTGAATTATCAGACTTCTTCAGTTGAAATCTTTACTATTTCATCAGAAACGACTGTCTTACGTATACCTATCAATTATAATAATTGTATTATATTTTTTAGATATGAGTTATTATTTAAATAAATATAATGCATATGATTTTTAAATTCTAATTATAGGTTGTTATAATGTTTAGACTTTTTGTGGTATGCATTCATCTAAATTTTGTTTTTCGACAATTTCGTATCGGAAATTTTAATTCTTTATAGAAAGTAGAAATTATGTGTATTTAATTCATTTGGTTCGGCTCACTTTTGTTTGTTGCCTGGCAAAACTTATTTATTTAATTAATAATATCGATATATTAAATTGTATCATCATATATATAGGTGTTTTATACCTGCAGGTTGTTTGAAAATATTTAACAGGTTTGTTACTAATTTAATTATTAAAACATTTATAATTATGAAACTTTAAAAGTTAACTGTCGGGTTCTTCGAGTGCATTTACCATAAAATTATAATATAATATAGTGTGAAAAATAACCGACAAGCACTCGTATACAAGTTATTATCGAGTGCTAACATGTTTCATGTAATTTATTGATTATAAAGTACCTATATTGAAAATATTTATAATTTATTATGCATTGCAACATTTTAAAACTAGATACAACCTTCTAACAATCGCGATGTAGAACAATAATTAGTCGGTTGGTAAAATGAGAGTTGTGAGTTGTGACCTCGGTGTTTTAACATTATTTAATTAGTTCAAGTAAGCTTCACAGTGTGAAATATGCTTGTATAAACATATATTAAACTAAAAAAATGTATTTATTCGTTTGAATAAATAGCGTATAAGAGTAATTGCGAACAGCATACCGATATAAATGTAGGTATTGATTATTTAAATATTTGTTTTCGAGCTTTCTTTTACTTATTTTTCATAGTTCAATGTATACAATATTACTACGAAAAAGAGGTTAATAGTTTAAATTTACGTGTTGTAAAGGTACTATTTATTAGTACTATTTTTTATAAATGTAATTATAATATCAATTCTTAGGTACCTACCTTAATAATTATTATGCATGGCCACGATATCTTGATTCTTGAACCAAATCGTTGTTTATGATGCACAATGTACCTACACATATTATATATATGATCTGACCATCTGAGTAGTACCAATTTTTTATGAGTTTAAATCTACTTTAATACAACTTACTGCAGTAAATATTCATGAAGATATTGGATTTGACTATAATTTTTTAAATTAATTTCATACCTAATTATATTGAAATTGTATTTTAACCGTGTGTTGCCTATATTATATTATAACCGGTGTTGAATTTTAATCATACGTTTTAGCAGCGGTTGTGGTGATTTCAACGTTCAAGAAAACAATTTGATTTAAGAGGGTGATTTTAATACCACGAGTATATATATATATTGTGATAAGCACACACACACACACTCACACAAACACACACAACGGGACACGAGCTTAAAAATGCGTTGGAAGCGCATTTCCCGCGCGTCAACTGCATAATATGCAACAGCGTCGAGCATGGTTTATGACAGTGCATAATACTACACGATCCGATGTTGTATTGATTATTTTCAATTTCAATACAACACCCAACAGGTCGTTAAAATAACACTCGCGCGGAGACTGTGTGTTCTCACGCAGTCAGACACCTGTACGAGCATGTATACCCGGGTCTCCGTGTACACTTTTATGTATATATATTATATATATTATATACATGACCAATTAACCAGCGGACTGGTTTCGTTTGGTTATTTTAAATTACAACTAATATCTACACTCTACAGCGATGATTTATCGGCTACGGGCCGCCGTCGCGGTACGTTGTGCGCATGCACTCTAGTTGTTGAGAAAAATAAACGATAGGTGCCTGAGAGGCCGAGAACCGCGCACGAGTAATTGGGGAAAACGTCATTACAATTACAAACGATCGAGTGTGCGGAAACGAAAATAATATAACACACATACCGTACAACTGTACAAGGGGTTGTTAATAGAGCAATTTTAAATTTTAATCAGAAATATTGTTATACGAACATTTTTCCGTTGGAAATACAAATAATACGTAAACACTGGCGAGACCTCTTATAGATAACCTGTTCATTAAAGTTTTTGAATATATATATATATATATATATTTACATATAATATACGAATTCGTTATAAAACGACATTTTTGAACGTATCGTATGCAAAATATTTTCAATAACATCAACTCCCAGATACTGTTCGAGATAATGTTTGTTAACTATTAAAATAATCGATTTGTGTAAAAGACGATTTTTTACAAGTCATAGTTAGTAAGTAATTTTACCAATTTATAAGAAATCTTGGTTTTTTAAGACCCGTTCAACCGTACAAGAATATCATATAACGTATAATTGAATATTGTGTACTGCTGTATTTTTTATTTCATTTTTGTCACCTATAAGGCTATATACATTGTGTGCAGTCGTATAGCCTGACCCGTGCAGGCATCTTACTGGGGCGGTGGTTACTATATTTATTATGAAATCACTTAAATCCGATTATACATTAATTCCATTATAATAAAAACTATGCAGTCGGTCAGATTTTTAGGTTTTTTTTATATAACTATGTATATAACACGCTCACAACGTACTCACTTGAAACACATAATGTTTGGTGTTGTACAAAGGTAACCCTCAATTTATCTATATACAAGATAATAGATAATTCATTGACATTTTTCTAGACAAGTATTAATATTAAATAACGCTCAAAATATTTATCTCAATAATCGATAATAAAATATGACCATATTTATCTACAGATAATTAAAAATTTGTATTTTTTCTATAAATATAATAGTAAGTAAATAAGTATAAACATAATATTTTACAAGTTTAAGTTATTTCACTCGTAAAAATTGGTCGTGTTACAAATACGATCATAATAGAGTATACTCATTTGTGTTTGTAGATAATGAAAAATAAACTACAAAATAACTAAGTACAGTTAAACACGACAGAGAACATATAAATAAAATAGAATAAACAATAGCTATTTGGCTATACAGCTTAGAAAAATTAACAGCTCCACACACGATGAAAATATTGTCACCAAACATTGCCTAGGTATAATTTATCCCGTATAACCATTTTATTTAAATTAATAGATAATTTAAATTATTTTTATTTATATAAGGTAAAACGATACGTATTTGTATGCAGTTAATGCATAACACTGATAATATGTCACACTCAAATTTGAATCGGTGATTTTCCACAAAGCGTATTATGCATGATGTCCGACGGAATACAATATTATATTGTGTTGCATGTGTGATTTCGCGTCGCTTTTTTTTTTTTATTATTGTTGCCGACATATTGGACGCGTTACATATTTTATTGTTTATTGCGCGGAGATAATGAACATATTATTTCCGAACGCCTGTTCACGCACGGACCATGCGGTGTCAGTGCAACTTTTCATACCGGAAATGATCTCTCATATGTACCTACATCGTATACCGGACAGGTATAACCGTGGCATTTTCTTGCAGCGTTGCATTATAATATGATATACGATTATAATTTATCAGACGCGGTCCGAAGATATAGTTCATACTTGTATTATATTTTAATATTGCGCAATGTGTGTAGTGCAGTGCTTGTCGTCCGGTCGCACTATATTATAATATAATATTATACGTATACGATGATGTATCCACCTATATATTATATTATACACATGGTCTGCAATGGTTTTACGTAGTGTGTGCCCGTTTGCATAAAAATGTATTATTATTAAATATCAATAGGTATGCGGAAAGTCACCTATATAACGACGGTGTACGATTTTTCTCCGAATGATTTATCGACGACCGAACCCGAGGCCAAAATATCGAAATTCAACGAGTTGATTAATAATTGCAATATTATAACGTTGCGAAAATCAGACGTTGTCGAGAGTCGATAAAAAATGTTTGAAAGTTGCACTATACAGTATACACATAATAACACCTACAACACTATTGGGTATATTACCAGTACTAAACAAGAAATGCATGCACTATAGAACACAAGTCGTCCGCAGTATAGGTACACTAATCACATTCGTCAGCTAATTTAATACAAACTTAATTTTATAGGTAAAATCGACAAATATAGTCACACGGTGCAGAGGAAAAAAAATAAAATTGTTTGTGTAGGTCGTACATATAATATTATTATGATTTATGAGTTAATAAGTATAATTATTAGTTATTTATTTTTATTTTTAACATATATTTTTATTATCCTAATTAGAATTTTAAATTTCAATTCGGGACGATAAAATAATACGCTGGTTTACTAAATAATAAACAGAGAATAAAAATTATAAATATTCAGATGGTTGGATCACTATTAACAAACTATTACCTAACATTCCTGATCTTGATAACCAGGCTAATTTTTTTTATGAATATTTTTGCTGAGTAACAATAATCAGATTTTTTAAACTAATTTCAGAGGTTTAGAGCTAATTAGTGGCATAGCTATTCCTGAAAAATTATGATTTTCCACGATAAGACATCATCATAAATAAACTGTTTTCTGATCTATTCATTCTACTATAAAAGATATTCAAAACAAATTTTAAATTAAATGCGCTATCGGGGTTCATTGTTTAATAAGCTATTCTATTTTTTTTAAATTACAAATGAATAAATAGGTACTTAAAAATAATAATAATAATTTATCAAATTAATGATTAATTTAAAAGTATAAAATATTCTGTCTTTTAAATAATTATTCATTAAATTGTGTTTAAAATTAAAGTATGCATGTTTAGTACTCACCCAAATAAATTAGTTTTTAGGAATATGCAAATATGTTTGTTTTGTGTGATACAAATTTATCATAAATGAAATGTTAAGGTTACCTGTCCAACAAATTTACTATAAACACTTTTATCTACTTTCTATTTCCTAAAATGTCATCTATTAATAAAAAAAATACAGAATAAGTTTAATACACATTTCAGATAGGTACATATTATATTGTTCAATGACTAATAAATAATAAGTATTGAGTATTAATAGAAACTGATGAACACTTTTTATTAATTTTATTTTAAAATATTTACTATAGAAATTATATTTGTAAGTAGATGTACAATGTACAATTTACTTAACTTGATGTCCACTTGCCATTTTAATATATAAAGGTATCTAGATTCCGCACTTAAAAATAAGCACTGTCCTTAACTGCAGTTATCTAGTATGCGGTACCTAGCAACTAACTGTAATGCTATTGCTTATAAATTATTAGTACATTGTACATTTTAGTGCACATGCATTATATAGTGTTGGAGGTGTGAATTAATTACACATGTCGGGGGCGTTTGTATTCTATTCTCGTTCATCAATTAACCACGGACTCACAGTGTTTAAAATGCAGTGTTAATTTTCAAACGTAGGTACATATTATTTTGTTATTAAGTTTTTTTTTTATTTTACAACAACGGACTTAACGATAAAATATTTTAATTGGCACATAAAAGTAAAGTTTATCAAAACCGAATTATAATGGCCGTGGTTTAAAAAATAATGTGATCACCGATCATAATACATGATTTGCCGTAATGATTATAATTATTATAATACATAATAATATATAGTATATTTAAGTAATTTATTTGTTCAACAAATTTATGAAACGGTTTACATTGTGTAATTAAATGAAGTGATTATTTTCTTTTTCCAACTCGATATCACGCATCATCTGTTCTATAGTTGTTTTGTTATGCAATCACAATAAGTACAGATTGAAAATCATTTTACCAATAAATATATTATAGTCATTATAGGTTCTGTTTAAATAAAAATAAAAATATATTATCTTTTATAATACTTACATTTTCCCAGAGTTTTAAAATATGTTTTGTACATAGACATTTAATTACATTATATATTTTTTTATTTTATAAGTCTAATGATAATAATAATAATATACAAATATAATATTAATAATAAAGTTTTTATTTTTTATACCTTCATGGCTACACAAAGTATTTCTTTACTTATTTTCTTAAAAATATCTAACGGTTTTGGAAGGCACACATTATTTAAAAATTTTGTTAAAAAATACATGACAAAATATAAGCAATTTAATTATTATTTTTTCCTTTTTTTTTTTTTGTAGAATAGTTAAAAGTAAATTCACTAAAAATTTAAATAATGTGAGATAGATCTAATAAATCTAGATTTATACTCCAAATGCAATTTTACTAATTATTAAAATATTCAGAAAAACCTATATAGTTGTAAGTATTATAAATTTAGATTGGTGTTGTAGATTTTAGCTGAGTAACTACCGGAGATGTTTACCTTTAAAAAAATCACCCTGATCAATATTTAAAATTTTATGTCATAGTGTAAATAGTTTTAGAAAAAATAATATGAATAAATCTACCTACCCGTGTTATTTTACCTGTATAAAAATATTATTTTTGGTTTTCAACGATAGTCGATCTATAGGTAGTTATTGAAATAGTTAAGAAATGTTTTTTTCGAATACGGCGGATGTGCGAAATGCACGCACATATTGTACTTATCACAACAATGTCGTCATATCCAGAATTTAGGTATTAATACATGTCCAGCGTGTATGTGCGTAATTGAGTACATTTTTTTTTCAATAGTCTTGTTTGAAATAATATCACGTTCACGTACCTAAATAAACGCACATAATAAACTGCTCCTCGTCCCCAGGCTATTGACTGTAATAAATAATCACGTGGTAAATCGTAAAGGCCAAGCACGATGCTATATTATGCTCGTCCCGAATATTCACTGAACAAAATATTATACACATTATACAGGTGGTGGTGCGAGAAATATTGGCCAATTAGTTATTCCATCAAATTTTGTGTGTTTTTGTCGGTCTAATCTCACTGTGGTATACAAAATACCGATTACCTATATTATAATATGTATGTTATTTCACTGTTGTATACTGGAATACGATGGTATGGACAGTTTAAAAAATATATATTTCAAAGAGCTGATTAATCATTCAGCTCCGGAGTGGAATTCCTATTTTTTTTTTTTTGCGAACTGGTGTGAATCGTTTAGCCGTTTGTTTATGAAGGATATTATATAATAATACGTATTATGTTTGATTTAAACGTTTTTTTAAATTATTCATATAATGGTATGAGAATTTATTTTTGTACAAATCAAAGTTATACGATTTTGTTCAAAATGTGAAACGTATATGTAAATATAAAATGTACAATATAACGATTAATAGTTCCAAGTTGACACCTTGTTTTGTTATTTAATAAAGTGTTATTACGTTTCATACATCTTACTAACAGAGATGTACGGTATTATAAGTTGTTATGAATTTATTTCGTTTTACTAAAAAATGTCACATTCAAACGACAGTATATTAAGTGGCATTTTATAAAACGTGTATTGATAAAAACCGACGATCGTTTGCGAATGATTTGTACCGTAAAGTGTCGTTGAAGATTTGATTTAATTTTTTAAGCGCTGTGACTGTGAATAATATCAGATTTAATACGTGCATCCCTACACGCGTATTCCCGTACGTGGTGTGTGTGTGCATGTTTGAGCGTGTGTACACAATATGTTTATCAAAATCTTCGCTTTGCCGCGTGTCTATTCAAATTTTGATTAATGTGCCGCCGCCGTCGTTGATGGGTATACAAACGAATTACAAACGATAAAAAGTCACTAATTCGATAGGTCAATCCGATCCGTCCCCTTAGGTCAATGTCTTTATATTGAATCGCACACGCTTGTTTCGGACGTATGTTTACAATTGCGCATTTGTTTCATAAATTCATCGTCCGAAAAAGCACGTATGTACAATGTATCTATCTACACGCATATAACCTCGACGAGCTTCGTAGGCGCGGCCTTCTGCCGTCCGAGTCTTGCATTCGACATTAATAATAATAAGTAATAACCGATAATTATTTCACGAACAAATTTTATTACGTTCAATATTCGTAATCATTAATATTGTTTACCGCACCAAGCATAGCTATACATTTTCAACTACAACGATTAATGAATTATAAACACGATACCTTATAAAATATTATAATAGTAACGATTTAATAGTAATAAGTTAAAATTTTAGCTTTTGCAACATGCATTTATATGCGCATTATCATTACGTGAATCTTAAACAATGATGTGCTGCAGTTCAGAAAATGTAATTTACAAATCCATCTATATAGTAGCAGATCTATACCTATATATATATATATATATTTGTACTAAAAATAACACGTGACTATACTAACGCAGAGGTCACCGTTGTAAACGTCATCAATTACAAGAGTTTATAAAAAAAGGTTAAAATTAAAATAAACCAATAAATCGTGCACCGTGTCGGCAAGTATTAAGTGGACGTGGGTGGGCAGAGGATATTGCCACTTATAACCGTATGTATATATACAATGTACATACAATACAGTCCATGACCAGCGTAAACCAACAATATATTCCTGCTTGAGGTATCTATATAGTATATACGAACAAATACACACAGGGTGCTTATAATATTTTAATAGTGAGTGTTTTCGTTTTAAATTACTTTAATTTTACGTTAGTGTAGAGACAGAAAGTCATTTTAGAAAATTATTACAAAGAAAACTTACTGTTGATATGCGATGTGCAAGTAAACGCTAATGTACTTAAGAGTTATAATATAGAGTTTTTATTTTAAGAAATTTATACAGTGTTTGTACAATAAAGTTTAAGTGATATCAGAATTAGCTTAAGTTTATCTGGAATTCAATCCAGATTTTATGGTCTTTTATACAAATTTTTCAGTGTTTTTTTTTTGAGGGGGGGGAGGGGAATTATTGGGTATGTTAGATTTTTTGTTAGGATGTTTTGGTGATCGAAGAGTGAGTTCTGTTAAGATGTATAAGATTTGATAGATACAATGTTTATTTTCTTGTCGGATTGAGTGCAGATTTGTATGAGATATAAAATAAATAGGACTATTGTTATTAAACGAAAGATTTCGATTTGAGTTAATTGTGTTTTGTTTAGGTTTGATTCTTTTACAGAGCTCCAAATTTGGATTCTGTAAATCGTTTTAGAATAATTTAAATATTTAGTTTAGAGGTCGTTTCGTACTTTGGTGATGAAGACGTCGAAAATATCCGTATGTTTACTTATTGTAATTATTGTGAAACATATTTAATATGATGTAATGATGATAACTGCGGTATTAGGAACAATTACTGGTATTCTTATTCTAAAATGACAATAATCGTTTCTCGCAAACAAACTTTTTTTTTGAAATACAGGCGTCAACAACAAAGTTTTAGATTAAACTATATTAAGCTTAAGCGCATTAAGCTTTCATTTACAATAAAACTATTTCGACTTAATTTATAAAACTTAACTTATTACATTACGTTGAACGTACATATTTTAACGTCATATTATTATATATTTTGGTATCAATGCGATATATATATCGTCGTTTCGAAAAGTTTATCACATACGAAGAGGGTGATTTTTTGTTTCCAAAGGTCTTCATCGTATAGGCTATGAATGGATTATGTCATCTCTATTCCGCGCAGGAAAATTTCGAGTAGTATAAAATAATGCGTTTGTCGCATTTAGTCGCAGTCTGGTTTTACTTCTTGATTCGTTGGATGGATGTACAGGATGAGATTGTTGTGCCCCACATTCTTAATTTAGTGGTGATAACGATTGAACGGCGAGGTATGTCGGTGGAAAAATGACGTTTGTTTATATTGTTTAGGGTACATTTGAGGATCGATAGTTAGTTCTTCTCAAGTCGCGGTCGCACCGTGTCTCAGTTGTCTCAGCGTTATCATTGTACATTTGTCGACTATGACACGTCCTCGTGTCGTCGGACTCCATCCGTCTCCGAGTTCCGGTGGTCGGCGTTCCCGACGCATAGGTCGAGAGGCGTTTCGGACATTTCGCTCTGCTGCAACAACCGTAACTTGGCGGTCTTCCATGATATTATCTCGTTGTTATTATCGTCATCGTTGTCGTCGGCCGATTGAAGAACAGTGAGGTCCACGGGTCGGTCGTCTTCGTCTACGGGTCCGGAGGCAGTGGTCACGCGGAAGGCCGACCGCTCGGACCGCGGTAACGGAGCCCGACCGTTCGGCGCGAAACTAAAAAACTGGAGCAACGGTGGTGCCCATTGCTGCAGTGGTACCGGTAACGAAAGCAGCGAGATACGCGGGCGTTGTAACCGTGGTAATAGTGGTGGCGGCGGCGGTGGAGTGCTGACATCACCCTTATCGAAGCGGTTGTTGTCGTGGTCGCCGGGTAGAAGTCTCTGTTCACGGAGCAGGCAGTGGACTTTGAACCAGTTGGATCGGCGGCCGTATCTCGAACCGCTCTTCGACATGCCCACGGCCAGACACTTTTTCAGCCGACATGCCTTGCACGACGTCCGGTTCTTCTTGTCGATCACGCACCGGTCATCACCCGACTTGCATTTTGCTGACACCACCGTCGCGGGGTTGGCGTGTGCTCGGCCAAAAAACGACTGAAAAAGTTCGGGGTTTGATCACTAGTCGATTTTGAAGTTTGTTATGATAATCGTTTCATGTAAACAGTGTCTATTTATACGTAAATTAGTGGTACATACAATTTATTAAATAATTAAAAATACTGATTATTGGAATTTTTAAGTAGTTGTGGGTAGGTAATAAGAAAACCATATTTAGTAATACTAAATTTTTTTATGGTATTTAAGGAGTGCACTGTGATGATATAAACTTTTTTATTTTCTAAACTACTTTTTTATTGTAAATTATTAATTATATGGTATTTTGTACGAGCATTTGTAAGTATATCTAAGCAGACTTTCAAGCAAATAAATATGATGATTTGAAAATTACAGTCATTACTCATTAGTCATTAGTAATCAATTACTGGTTATTATTGATTTTTTAGCATTTTGTAGTTTGTCAAAACTCAGTAATAACACTATAATAAGTGAGTACTGTACTAAATATTATTGTATGTATTATATTTAACTTAACTTCATATTATTATCTTCTAAGCTTATTATTATCGACTGTTATCCTTAATTCGTAATTAATTTAACACAGACATTACTCGTTTAAATTCTGGTTTAGATATACCAGAATGTTTAATAAAATTGTTGACTTAACAATTTACTATAAAAACTGGTGATTCTCATTTTAAATAAAGAATAAACGCATAACTAAAGAATAAAATAGTGAAAAACCTTGCTTATTGTATATAATAGGTGATCATTACTATATACAGTTCAGACCTTTTTGTCGTTATCATATAACATCATAATTGAATTGTTACAATTTTATATGAAATACATATGTATATACACGAATCGTTATACATATACGTATATTAATATGAAAATATGATGGACGTTTTTCGAACATATTATGTTAATGTATGCATTTACTAAGCACGAGTATCTGTGCACCTATGTGTAGGTCGGTTTCGAAATATTTATTTTAGTTAATGGTTATACAAATATTCTATGGCACCTGCACTGTTGTTATTTATGAGAGATTATTTATATTATATCAAATAAAACAATGATTAACGATGTACGAGTGTGGTTAATGATACTTAATGCAACAAGACAATGTTATTAAATTTACCATAAAAAAATCTCAATACTATATATCTACGTTCAATGTGCGAGTGTAAATCAAACGACAGAATATTATTGAGTTCTAAAATGTGGACAAAATATTTTATAAATGATTTTATTAAACTGGGAATAAAATACCAACAACTAACAGAAATTAAATGAATATTTATATACACGTGATGGTGGAAATTCAAAATATTATCAATTTCTTTCAAACAGTTGTTTGAATAATTACAACGGTATAATGATTATTATAATATATAGGTAGCAACGGCGAAGTAACACAATGGAAGAAATAAATAATATTTGTAAATTTACTTTGGATGCAAATAGAAATCAAAACAATGGACTTCGCTGTAACTGCAGTGAAGATAATATGCAATTTCAGTAACTATATATAATATCTTAGAGTTTAGAAGGTCACTCTATATTATATAGTTGAACAATTGAGTTATTTATCGTGTTTTATAAATTACTATAGTAGAATGTATAACATTTGAATGAGTTAAAACGAATGAATTTCTCGTGATTTCATTTAAATGTTAATTTATTCGAAACAAATAAAACTTTTCGTAAATTAAAATATACAATTCTATAATTACACAAGTTTTTAATAAATATTTAAGTAAGTTATTGTACTGTGTATAAACTATACAGTAAATTAAAAATCAGTCAAAAAACAAATAAACAAAACTTTCACATTCTTGCAGAAGTAAAAACAATAATAATATAATAATATACTTACTGTTCCTAAAAACTTGAGTTTTTATAAATTTCGATATATTATTGATAAAAAAAAAAAAAATATTATAAGTTTGAATGTGGATGTTAAAATAACAAAAAAAATCATATAAATGCGTATCTTACTTTACATCCTTCGCATGTAAAAGCTCCAAAATGAAAGCCAGCCGCCTGTTCCTCGCATACCTTACACTGTTGGTTCATCTAAATATAACGATAATACATTATTATTGACTGTTTACGAGTATAAATTATGTTTTCAATTACACTTGTTTTTGAACAATTTAAATGTTTAATTATTTTTTTGCTTTGCACCTGTAACAAAATATTTATTTTTTAAATTCCAACCCCCTTTTAAGTTTGAACTTCAATATTTTGTGTAAAACAACTTTTAATTGTGATTTGAAAATTGACTGATTGGGAGCGAGTTTAAGTTTCAAAAAATCATATGTAATCACTTGAACTTGTATATTGGGTAATATATAATATAATAATACCTTATAATAATATAAGGTTATTGCTGAATTGTTAAAATGTTAAAACACGTGATAAATAGATTTGCGTATAAATTGCAGCTTGAACCTACTCTCAATAAAAAATCGTTATAAAAAAATGATTGTACCTATTATACCTTAAATCGCGCACTGTATACTTATGTGTAGGTAGCTCTTATGCTTATAAGAGCATATTATAATGCCGATTACTACTGTGATGTTTGGTAATATATATGAACATTATTTTTCAGTATTTCTTATACATGCATGACGCATATCATTAGCAGCACATTGCATATAATATATCTAACTGTTTCAATACGATTTTACGCCATTGACGTGTCGAAGTATATGTAGACATTTATAATATAATATGTTACACAAAAACAGTAATGGTGGTTGTGTTTTTACCATAAATTGTTATTATTATCGCATCGTCCATAGGCAATACTCATGACCGGTACCCAGTTTTTCGACGTGTCCCTTATGTACTGCGGATATAATAGATAATATACGCATAGCAATAATAATAATATGGAGGACGACGTACTTTTCGCCCGTCGTCTCGGCGCTCGAGCCTGTTACTGCGGCAGAGTCAGCGTTCAGACAACCGCTATAACACCGTACGGACATCACGAGGTTAGCGTTAAAAATCGTAACGAGTTGTGCTCCGTCAGAGTCACGATCTCGATCTCGTTGCTGCAGCAGTATATTATAATGATTAGTTTTGTTTTTAGAGTTTTTTTTTTCGGGCATTCTTATCCACTCGCGCTCGTGGCACCGACACTTACCAATGCAGTTCTATAGGTGACGTTTTAAATAATAGTCCAAATTGATTTTGGCCTTTCGACCACAGACTCGGGCGTTCGTGTCCGACCGTTCGACGTCCATAGCGGCTCCTCCTCGTCGACGCCGCCGCGCCGACGTGCACCACGCATCGTCCTATTTATATTACCTTACATATATATATATATATATATATATATATAATAAATATGATCTAGATGATGATGATGATGGACAGGTTTCGTTTCGTTTTCTCTCTCTCACTCTGCTTCACTCGGTCTCTATTCTTTTTTTTTTCGGGGGAGAGGGCGTCCGCGACGGGTTTTATTAGTATGATTATCATCGCCGTGTCCATATTATAGATGTACAATTTAATATTATTCTTTTTCCTCCGCTTTTCGCCATGGCTAAATATGATTATTAACGCGCGTGCGGCCGGAGATATACATGTAATATATATACTGCCAGAGACATGATCGATAGGATCGTGATCCGATCTAATTTTAGGGCGGCCGAGTATACATTATATAAATATATGTATAAAGTTTTCGTCATCGCGTCTCACGCGTAGGAAATATATATATATTATATATATTATACTAACTAGTATAGCTATTATATATACTATGCGCGAAGAAGAGGAAGAAAAAAATATGCAGCTATACGCAAACACCACCAGAGTTACCTATATGTGAGTGAGTGAGTGTGTGTGTGTGTGTGTGTGTGTGTGTGTGTGTACGAAATACGAGAACGGACGAATAAATCACCCGTCGTGACGACCTAATACGATTCCTCCTCCGCGGCCTATATATTATTATAATATGATGTATAATATAATATTATAATATATACGTTTCCAATGTGCACGCGCGCGCTGAGAACGAAAAACGCGCTAATAGATTCCGTCGGTGTTCTGTATATTATGCATAATATGTACGGCAATAATTGAATAATATTACGTATAGGTACGATATCGTATCACGCGCAGCAGCGACCTTATCGTCGTAGATAATGTCAGTGTGTATGACGCGGTATACGCTTCACGCTTTTCCTGAGCCTCGACCTTTGGAGACGAATTTATGAATAGCCCCAACAAAAACCCGTCCTGCTACGCGATGATTATTGTTTTTTTTTTAAATACCCACGCGTAAGCACATCGACGCCAATGCGTTTCGATCATTTTCCCGACGGGAGGTGTTGGATGTCAACGAGAAAAAAATTATTTAATATTAGGGCCGAGCCAATACTTAAATTCGATATCATCTATACCGCGGTATTGGTTTTATTTCAAAACGAATATTTGATCTGATATCGCAAAAAACAATAAAAATCCTTCAGCATATCATAAATACTCACAATTATTGTATGCTGACAATGCTTACAATATGTTGTATTATCGGATATCGATTATTGGTAACAATTATCATAATTTATATGCGTATATGAATGTCCTGTAACGTAAAAAGTGGTATAAGCTCATCTCCGTTCAACAACATCGATAGAAATTCTTTAGACATAATAGTAATTATATCATGTAAATTCGAAGTGAATAAATTATTAATTCATTATTGTTGTACTTGCAAGTATGATTCCACATACATTTCATCATAGAATGTCTCGATTATAGTTGACGATAACGATATGACATAAGTTTATTCCAACACGTTTAAGATTGTCGAAGGATAGTATAACGCGTGATGAAGCAGCAGGGAGTGAGGCAATTCAATTTCTTGAAAACACAGAACTGTTGTATAACCGAATCTAAAAAAAATTGTTGATACTAAAATTATACATACACGTTTTATATGTTTGTAATTGAAATTAAGTTTTCGATCGATTGTATAATTGTAAATAATAAATATCTAATGTATAATTGTAAATAAATTATATACTATACTATTTTTATAATACTTTTTGGCTATACAATTATTAAAATAAATATTAAGCTTATTAGGTAATGGTGATAAAGTGTAGGTATCGCGTAAAAAAGAAAATTATTTTGGAAGTGCGTATGAAAATATTTTATGTATTACGATATGAAATAATAGACAAAATAATTTGATAAAACTTTGTTGATAAATATGGTGTTTGCAAGTTGTTGTAAAATTATTTTGTCAATAGATGTAATAGTAGTACAGTATTACGGATTACTAAATAATATGAGACACCGCGGACGCTCTAAACAAAATCCGATACAGTATATAGCGCTAATCAATATATGACGAGAAATAGTACATTTCCGTTGAAAATCGATAAAATATATTTCAATCGCGGTCGTGCAGTACTCGACGAGTACGTTATTATTATATGTTTGCAATAAATAAATTATACAACTTTGATGGTTATTGAGGGAGGGGCAGGGACATTTCAATAAAATCTTCTTGATTTATAGTTAAACGGTTTATTTTTTTCAATCATTTTATAATGCTGTAAATATAATATTTCCAAAGCAGTTTTGCACTCCGAAGAATATTAATTTCAGCACAACACCGTAATAATAGAGTAAACCACCTATAATCGAACACAGGTCATTATATTTTCGACACTAAACATAGGTAATATGTTCCGTTTTCTAGGTCATGTATTATTTCGTCTTCCGATAGTCGACGGCGTCTACTCCACAGTGTTATTAATCTATTTTGCTAATAGTGTGATAGGCCGATAAACAGTATATAATGGATACCGTCCAATTATTTTACAGCGAAGCGAATGAACATAATAATCTGTAACAACAACGGTTCGGAACACAATATAGTTTTGTTCTTTAATATCCTCATTATACGAAAACAGAAATCAATTGTAATCCAATAATTCAAACTGTTTGTGATACAAGCTAAGTTTCGAATTCGATTTAAGTTTTGTATGTCGACTTTCACGCGTGTGTGCAGTACATAATATATGTATATCTACGTATTTGTACAGGCATTAGGTACCCGTAACTTACAACGGACATCACGCTTTGAACCGACTTATAATTATGTTTGCAATTCATGTGAACGATTATTAATAGGTACTTTAGCTGCGCAACGCGATTTTTCTTCGACGTCCGTTTATTTACTCGTAGGTATTATAATACACCAATATACGTATGTCCATATAGATTTCATTGAACGCAATTCCGGACGTGAATGCCAAATTACACTTGTGTATTTATACTTACAATGTGCACATATTGTTACATAATGCATAATATAATAATGTATAGGCGTGCGCCTTAACTATATTATATTTAAATTCAATATTTTTCTTCCGAAGATGTGTTTGTCGTCGTGACCGGTCGGGCGCACGTTCGCCGCCAAACGTCGTTTTTTTATACGACAACAACGAGACGTAGACGACGATCGATGGTTAAACGGCTGGAAGACCCGTGCGTGATAAAAGTATAATAAAAGAGTATGCGGCGGCGATTTAATACGCGCTATAGTAATGTAGGTACACTGTGCATCGGATACACCGTACTTGGACGTGAATAGAAATAAGAAATCTAACACAGCCGACTCGCAGTAACGCGGAAATTCGAGGGGGGAGGAAAAATGTTGATTTATTAAAAATGTCGATCTATTAAAAATCGTAGAAAAATGTATACTATATTATTGTTATTTGTGTAATAAATACATTTTATTATATGTTGTATATTTAAATAGTTCAAATGTTATTTGACTTGAAGAATTATTTTAAGGTTAGGTAATTGTTTTTGTTTATTTAATACATTCGTTATATGTCATGCTTATATGTATTTGTTATTATATGTTATATGTATATGCTCTAAATAACCGAGTAGTATATAAATAAATCTTCCATACCTTCATCGCTTTAAATACATTTTTCGTAATGTTTCTAAATCAAGTTTTGCTCCTTATTCACTCGGGATGTGTTTATGGGTCTTCGAATTCTTCTTCGGTATCGTACGAATTCTACTGTAGTCTGTAAGTGGTAAGGATTTATAAATCAAATGTGAATCAATCAAGTCGTAAGTGAAAAATAAATGATAATCGCGTTGATAAGATAATTCGAGTTGTTGAAAACTTGTCCGATGATAATAATCGAGTTGAAAAGATTATTTGAACATTAAGACGTGTAATATGGCAATTCGTAAAGAAATTTTATTCATTCGAGATATCGAGAATTTCGAGTACGAGGTTCGAGTTACCGAGAGTATTACACCAATGATTACGCGTACACGCTTAATAGGCACGTACAATAAGTGACCCTGTGGGGCTGTATATAATAAACGTACAACATCGGTAAACATATCGACGTCCGAGAGATCATATAGTTTCATGCCGTATTACATTATTATTATAATATCACTCGTTGTCTGTCGCCTCGCGTACCTTATCCGCGGGCGAATTTCCATTAAACGTACACGTCTCGGCGCTAATAGGACGCGTGTAAAATATTATATTACGATAATACTATATGGATTACAGGCACCTAATACACCCGCCTAACACACATCATATATATAGTTCACCGTTAATGAGATTTCGTGTGCCGGTTAGGCATACACTTCCAGCTAGATCATCTCGCTGACAAATCATTTTGGTTGCCAAGGTCGCGCGCGGGGCGATGCGCGTGTTCTCACTCTCTCTCGTTCGCCGTCGTCTCTGTAATCACTGTAATTTGACGCCCGTGTGCACTTCTCGTACCGTATACACATCAGCTATTACACACACATACACACGCGCGCGCACACACACACACACACACACACCAGCGCCACTGCAGCGGCGCGCGCGCTGTATCGGCCGTGTTACAATTAACGCATTTGGTAAATAGGACTCGTGATGATTGCGGCCTTGTCGTTACAAGACGAACAATAACTCATGTCCGACTCCGGCGGACCCCCTCCACGTCAGAGAGCCCCCCGAGGCTTCTTCCTAGTTTTTAGATTGCGAAAAATAACAATAACACACACACACACACACACGTATTTATATTTATACGCGTACAGGTATGTATGCATATGTATACTATAAAATAATATTATAACGTTTGGCTAACGACCAAAATAGGATCATCATTCAAGGTGTCCCGAGATGATTTCGACGAATAATAAATAATTTATGCCACACTCGCATAACATAATATATAAATGTGATAGTACGCCCACATGTGTCTGGGACGCGCAGAAGGGATGTACGCGTAATATATGTGTGTAACGCCGATCGGACGATAAAAAGAGCGGCGGCGGTGGCCGACAAAAGGTTTGTAGTCCGACGATGGCCCGCGCAACCGTCGGAGGGACGACGTCGTTGAATGACAAGTACACGCTCGCGGTCAAAGATTGTGTCACATGTTTTTATTTTATTTTATTTTTTCGCACGATTGGCCAACGCCGTAACGCAGTAGTTGATTTCCTTTTTTTTTTTTTTTTATTTTTTTTTTTTCGTTACGGATGTTCGCCGACAGCACTTATTGCGTTTGCAAAACATTATAAAAACAGTTTCCTAATTATTAATATTATTACGAGAGACCTTGGAAAACTGCACGAGCCCTATTGAACTATATAATACAATATTATGCATTCGCCGTACTTATCCATGTATTAAAAGAACAAATAGGTATACACTAAATTACTAAATTATATATTTTCGAATTGAGAGTAAAATTATTGTACAATTTTATAATCGAGTAGGGTAAATTAATCACCAGAGTTATTGCGAGCATTATAATTTATGAGTCTTTCCTATATATACTTCCATGTTATAATACATCCCGATCTGCACGAAAAATATCATAGGTAATCATTTCATATTAGTCATTTATGTATGCTTAAAACAATAATGAAATTATAGCACTCTCTCGTGGACCTCAAAATGTTTTCCGTGATTGGTTTTCAAACTATATCGTTGAGAATTTTGAATTTTCTGCTTGGATATTTCTCTAAAAACTGGAAAATAAATCAACAAAGTGTTACCGATAAAGATAATATTATGTTCTTTTTAAACAAATAATTAATGATATATAAACAAGGTAGGTTTTACAGTATTTACGGAATTGTATTACAGTCTCATATCATAAATATTTAATACAACCAATAAATTATAAAAGATAAATATGTAACAATGAATTATTCATTGTCATTTGCATCGAGCATGGCGCTAATAGAATTGTATATTATTACAATTTACCGTACAGTATTATTTATATTTTGTATCAGGGGGAAAAAATAACGAAACCAAATAATTATATTTTCAAATAGTTTAAAAATTATATTAGAATAATTAAAAATAGGTACCTACTGCATATTATTTACTTACTGTTATCAAGTATACTTGAAGTTTATGTTATACAAATATATAACGTTGATCATAAAAATAGAAAGTCTTATCACTACAATTAATGTAACAGCTAAAAATATGATGATGTTAAAATAATGTTAAGTTTTGGAATTAAATAAATCATGATAAATTTTAATTTAAGTTTAGGAATGTTATTGTCTATTATTATTTATTACCTAGGTATTAGATAATAGATTAAACTTATTCATATAACTTTGAACAATTGTTTTTCGATTAAACAAAGGACTTATAGGAGGACTTATTCTACAAGGACTTGTAGAATACTAGAATCTTTCAAATTTAATTTCGACTATAGGTATATATTTAATAACAATAGCATTTTTTAGATTTTATTATTATTATTTTATTATCGTTATAAAATGTGATTCAAATTTTAAATTTTTCAAACGGATTGAAATACCTATTTGAATAGATATGAATTATATAGTTTAAGAATCATAATAGCATTGGCGCACTGCACCCGGTTAGAAACACGTGTATCATAGTAATATTTGTATAATATAATATAATATAATGTTCAAGAATCACAATGTGTATTCAACTCATCAAGTACTCTAAAATCGAGAATGTTGGCAGTGTTTTAACCATTGTTTTTTAGAACATTAATCAGCACGAAAATCGAATATTATCGAACAAGTTTTAATTTGGATTATGTATTGAATGTCAAAAAGTGTTTTATGTCGTACATATTAATCACTTTCAAGCGTTAACTAAATAATTCATTTCTAAATAATATGATGCTCACAGAACGTAATAAGAATGCTGATGTATTGTTGTATTTAGCGTGTATTGTCGAGTATACAATACGGTTGCAATAATATCGGACGAAATTTTTCGCGCGTGGATAACGATTAAAATCATATACGATATAATAATATAATATTATCATTATCAGTCATCTGCACTATTAAACATGCTTAAATCATATGTTTGCCGGATAAAGTAATCTGATGGTGGAAATTTCAACGCAACAGATGAGTAATGCATATTATTAGAATTAATCACGAATTTAAGTAAAATAACGATTGAACAGTGCATAAATATTTTGAAAACAGTAGATTTCTAGCGATTACTTACCTTGTCGTCGGTATTTTCGTTTTTTTTTTTCAATTTTAATTTTGGCGCCGTGCAAGTGATTTCTCTACGAACAGCGGCGTGGTTGTTTTACATACCAACCAGGGGCTGTAGCGCGAATACGTTTCACCGACAACAAGAACAACGACCAGTGGTAGTTATTCTAAAACGTATCTATTTTAATATTTCGTTGTAGTAGAAGGCGTATTATAGTGACGCGGAGAGGAAACGAAACGGAAAGCGCTGATAGATACGTGGCGGCGGCAGCGGAGCGCGTTTGGCCGGACGTCTAAGTGGGAGCGAGTGATATTCGCGTCTGTCATAGCTGACTGTTCAAGTCACCGATAATGTTATAATATTCTAATAAAAATAATAATATAACGGTAGTGAGCCGTTGCGCCAGTGGCGACCGTCAAGGGCATCCGCATAAAAAATGTCCGATTTACCGACGATCGATAGTGTATAGTCTATAAACGTATATTTATATACCTACATATTATATTTGTACTACAATAATATACAGCCGTACATGCATATGCACGGAAAACAGAGCAAGATAAATGAAATCTCCTGCATAACTAACGAAGTTGATGTTAAACCATATATTATATATTATTATTATTATCATCAACGAACCGAATACGAACGATTCGTAATAAAATCACGCGCGCGCGGTATCGTGCTGCGGTGTTATAAGAAACAAGACAAATGAAAAATCGATATATTATGTTATCATCCATTTATGGTGTTGGCGAATGTAAGGGAATTTATAGGTTTGTCAAATTCTTGTGTTCCTAACGAACGATATTTTGAAAGAATAGCTGATTGTCGCAGCTGCGTTATAGCTATAGTACACTATAATACTATAAATATATCGTTGATTGTCGAACGATTACATAGTTTGTACACGATAAGGTGTATTACATTATATTATATTGCTGTACGGAGTCGGTGTATTGAATGACATGTTGTACATGGTTTATGTAAATTTTGACTTCAAATTCACACAGAGTCAAGTCTTGCGTAAGTTGTAAAAAAAATATCATATAATTATGCAATATTTGACCATAAATTCTATACATATAGTACACATCTCGATATATTTTTATATTTATTATTATGGTAAAATAACTGGGAATTTTGATTATTTATATTTATCTTATAATAATAATATGGAGTATTTTTCAATTAGAATTAATCTAAATGAAAAAAAAAAAAATGTAAATATTTGAATATTCCGGCAACGAAACAAAATGATGCAATAATAATCGATAGTCTGCATTCAGTATTCAGTAGGAAAACATATTATTTAAAAAAATAGTACGCCTTTGTTTAATTAACAGAAAGAGAAATTATTTGATAACCTTGATAGTTTTCGTTGCATGCATAGGTGGAACGAAAAATGTAATTTGTTTAATTTAAGTAAATGAATTATGTGGTAAAATTAATAACTGTGAACCGATTACACCGTTTGCTAATCCATTTGAACTATCGTCTGTTGCTTAATACAATATCACTGTATTGCCAAATCGAAAATCATTTAATCAAAATATAGGCAACTTGCGTTTAAACATATACTTACATGTACTTGTATACAGTATCAACCTACAATCTATATTTAAACATTTTAAATTTTAAATCAGTCATGATAATATACAACTGATACCGATGTACTAAAACGCGTATACTGTCGTTAGCCGTTATTTGCAGATGCGTCCATACGGTTATGGTTGGTGAAAAAGACTCCAAAATTGTGACAAAATTCCACGGAATGTAAATTATGTGGATACACCACTTATAAAAAAAAAATTGTGTATATTAATTTACTTTTAGTTGCATTAAAATTGTTCTGTGCATATTTCATAGCATTTTAATGAACCTATTATTGAAATATTCAATGCAGGGTTGGATTTAAGGGAAGGCTGAGTGAGCTGCAGCCCAGGGGCTTCCACAATTTTATTAAATTTAAATTAGGGTACATGAAACATATCATGATGATATTACTTATACTAGTTATACTCGATTGATTTGTTTTAATAATTATTTGTTATTAAATAAGTAGTTAATTGTTATTACTATTAAAATATATGATAATAAATGTTATTTAATAAGTAAAAAAAAATGTATTTCCTTGTTTATGTGGGGCCACCACATACCTAAATCCATCCCTGATTCAATGTATTTATGTTTTTGTTTTTCGATGAAATTCAATATGATGATGTTTGTACACAGTTGTGCCAAAATAACCTAAATATCCTACGCGCGCGTCATAATAGTTGCCATCCCCGGAAAAAGTTCACTTAAAAATGGATGTTTATACCGAACAGATGACGGACTGCACGAGCGATACACCTATAACGCGGCTCATACAATATGAGAGAAAAGTCGTAATGTAAAATGGTATTTTACGCGATACGGAATGAACTGTATGAGCACTGGATAAAATATCTACGTACTTCTTTACGTTGGATAATGTACGTTTGTAATAAACCTGTGTCGAGGGGAAAAAAATGTTAATAAAATATGCGAACGATCGTATTGTGTAATCGTCGTCTATATTTGTACAACTACTACAGCTACCACTATACTACTGTCTACAACTACTACAACTACTACTATTACTACTACACCTGCAACGCGTACACAATATCTTCGGTGAAAAACGTCAGCCGGACGACCCTTTTAAATAAAACACGATACCTCCGGCGCGGTCGATCGCGGATATTCCGGTTCGGCCCACGCGGTCGCTATACATTCTATACATTATGTGTGTGCGTATTCGTATTGTACTCGTGTTGGCGGCGAGATATAGTCGCGATGCGAAACAAACAAACAGCAACAAAAAAAGTAATAAATAAATAATACGTATTGCGAGTATAAATAATAACAATATATGTATATACGGGTATATATATTTATGCAATATGCGTTGCAAGATCGCGACGCCGAGAGAGAGTGAGAGGAGAGAAAAAAAAACGGACGACCAAAGGATGACTGCGGAGGAAGGAAGGAAGCTATACAAGCAACATATTATATACCTTTACGGAAAAGGGTTTATGTGCGGCGGAGGTCTCGCGACGTGGCCAATAAACATGACACGGAGATATCATCTGGGAAACGGGAAGCGGCACGAGAGATATTTGGATTGCGTGCGCGAATAACACACATACACGCGCGCGCGCCAGAGTTGTTACCCTGCATTGTGAAAACAGTACAAATTCAATACGTCACAACTGCGTATTTCACTCATCCGCCGCCGGTGCTCCGAGATATGTTCATGCGTGCAGATGATATACAGGGTGTTCGGTATTTATTCGACACCGCGGCCGCGAAAATCTTCGGGGAACATACGGAAATCGTAAAAACCCTAGTGAGATTAGGTTTAGGCCTTACCCCAATACCTCCCTCCCTCCCCAAAAAAATGTGCGTTTTAGTGATGCCTATAACTGCTATGACTCCTAATCTTATAACGTCCATGTCTACTGTCTAGTGCTACGTGCTACGTGCTCTGATGTCGTTGTGAGTGTTGGCCCACTACACTAGTAAGGTTGTAATTACTTGCTGTAATACCGAAATATTATGATTGACACTATTCGTACGCAGTTCGTCAACGGTGAACAAGTGAAACGAATGATAGTGTTACTGCAGGCTTGCAGTGGAAACGTTTAGAATTCGATAATCGAAGACGACTATACAGTAACATAATATACGAATTACGAACGCAGACTCGCAGAAAATTCCAGTAATATCCGTTTTTCGTCAGTTCATCGTACTATATTGTACTAACGATTTACTGTAAAAGACAAAAATAAAAAAATGGGAGGTGGCCGACTAAAGTTGAAAAAAATATCATCGTTCTATTTCGTTATACTTAAATATATGAGTATACGCACAAACTGTATGTCTACTGGCCGTTTACCCTGTACACACGACACGGTAGTGTACATAATATTATCGTGTACGCGCGTAGGCAACAACAACAATAATATAATATTATGTGTCATACGAACAAACGTCGCTGTCGTCGTTCGGACTCCGGATCATACCTTCTTAGCCGGGGAGCCGACGTTATCGTACAAACCGATCGTCAATTGTCGACGAAGACCACAACGCGCGCGACTCGACGGCCGACTTGCATATTATTATGCACGTGTATATTATTATACATAACGTGCATAAGACAAACGGTTGGCGGCGAAGACGTAAAAATCGTTACGATGAACTAGCGGATTTTACCGGTGGAATGTCATTTTTCACAATCGTGCCAACCATTCCCGTGCGAAACGCGATTAAAATGAAATCCATACGTTATAACACATGGCGCCCAGATTTCAATGCAAAGTGCATTATTCTTTGGGTGCTCTAGGACGATGCATTCCAAGTGCATAATAATTCGTTTTCTATAACAGACAAATCAAAGGTGATACTTTTGTTTTGAATTTTTTTTTAACATTTTCAAATCATTTATTTATTAATGTTTAGTGCATATACGCACGCATCAATAGATTTGTCGAGCTTTTAGTGTTGGTTCAAAATATTAAATTAGGAAATATTGTTTTCGCAATATTTACTTTAATATTTTTTTTTGGAAATTTTTCATTTGCGTAAACAAAATAAATATTAATTGACCAGTTGGGAGATAGGTACATCATAATTATATTCATTTCCAGTAGATTTAAGATTTATTGTGTTTGCCTAATATTGTTTTTTTGCTTTTGTATTACTATTATATTAGTTAAGCTGAAGTGTTAAAAATGTCAAAAGTTAAACTGTAATGTTATTGCAAACGATTATTTGTTTACTTAAATCGGTGTACGCATCGTGTAAAAATCAAGCCAGAGTTTAAGGGATCTCGTGAGGTATAAAGACTGTTTCTATACGATTAAACTCTATTACCACTATAGTATATACATAGTTTTTAGAAACATAAATGACAAAGTATAAAATGTCTAAATTTTAAACGAGTTAGTTTTAAATCTTACCGCATTTTCATATATATAATATGTATGTATAACAACGTCGAGTCAAACATAAACCAGTTATAGCAGACTTCAAAGGATTTGGCGGTAATCGTTTAAACAGTTTGTTCAACTTGAGTTAACAGTGATGGATTATATCTGAGTTTATATTATATTTCTAATTTCGTCTGATTTTATTATGACTATACGGTCTATACGATTTAATACTTTTATATTGTATGCGTGGTAATGAATCCTGTGACCGGGAGTAATAATATAAGAGCCTTTACCTATTAAATTTCATTTATCTGTATAATAAGTGTATACGCCTACATACCAATTAACACGATACATGGATGTGCCCCACTTCAGTCGGCTTCGGATTGTTAGCTTAGGTTTTGATGTCAGATGCGGTGTTGTTAAAATAAAACATTATTCAAACGTGAAACGGTATAATTAAACTGCTAATTGTGAAATGTTATAGTATTGTATAAAGTATAACGTAGTGCACGTGCATTTTTATTTTGATAGAAATATAATGTATTATACTGAGATTTCAGTTTCAGAGTGATAGTTATTGCTGAAAAAAAATATCTTTAGTTTTGTATCAATCATTGAAGCAACTACGGGGAAAAATTAAAAAAATTTCTTTTCTTTTATCAAAATTGTCACTGTAGGTATGACTTGACTTATTATAACAGTTGATCCGATAAAATGTATGCATTGACAATATAAACTTCAATCGATTTACACTTTAATATAGATTATTATGGTCAACGTATAAACTTTTGATCAGATATACGAGTATAGTATATAAAACCATACAAATATAAAATACAACTTAAAATTTAATGTTATATACATCTAATAAGACTTGGCACAATATTATGATCTAGCTATATTTCATCATGTTATTTTTTTATAAATATGTTAACTAATATTTTTTTGTCAATAAAATAAAATACCAACATAAGTTACTATTACAAAATAGGAGGTACAAGTTAACTCAACAATACAAAAAAATATTCTTTTTTTCATAAACATTTGCAAACAGTTATAGACTGCGAATAAGAATAATTATTTAACTTACAATGTGATATAAATCAGTATTTTAGTTTTCGGTAATTCAAAATGTATTATTTTTTTTATTTATTACTTATATTTTTTGTTGACAAATTAATATTTCATTACCCGTATACGACGTATATTATAGCGAAGGTTACGCGAGCATAAACAAAAAAAAACAAAAAAATGACCTGTATTTACGTACTTGAAGATACGAAAAAGAGAAGTAACGAAATTATAATTTTAGAGTAGGTACACGACATGTTCACATTATAATAGAAATTGTTTTTTTGCTAGATCTCGGAGTGTTACTATGATGAGTAAACACGCAATGCAGTAATATTTTAAATCTTGCTTGTACAAATTTTATACTTTTGTCTTGAACTATTATAAATATAAGAACTATTGTAAATCCTTGAAATGTGATCACAGCTGAATAATAATCGTATAATTATGTTATCGTTTAAATGTTTAATACACGTTTATTGGTTGTGTACTAATTTTACTTTACGATAATACTGCAACGCACAAGTATCGATGAGGTAGTCAAGAGTCAATTTGAACAATACAGTATGTAGTAATTTTTTTGTTTTTTAAACGTTTGGACGAACTGAAACCTATTTTTTCTCGTCATTTTTTCTTCAGTAAAAGTTTTTTTCAATAGAATAATTTTTTTTTTTATCAGAACATCTCATTTTATTTTTATACAAGTAAACATATACTTCAAAACGTTTTACGAAATTCGAATGAAACGGACATAAAAACGGTTCACGAACAAATTAATGAGGAGATAGTTAGGTACACGTGTATACATTTCTTATCTACTTGCAAATTACCCTACTGTGAGTTTTGGTGTTCCACAAATTGAAGCTATAAATTATTATTATTAATATTAAATTTTAAACTATAAAACTACTAACTATTAGTCCGATAATATTGAACATACACATATCCGATATAGTATGCAGTAAAACGTAAAATTGTTTTCTTTTTAATGAAGATTATATAAGTCCCCATAACGAATAGGCAAAATTTAAATATTTAATACCGTATAGTAGGAAATCTTGACTACGTATAATATACAACGATAGTAAATTATTTCATCAGAGTAAATATGAATAAGCAACATTCTGTATTGTATATACAATTATATCCATTAAATTATAATATAATAAAATAAATGTTCATAGATAAATAATATTTTTATGTAATATATATTTGTGTATTTAGATTTATTATTTTACCCAAGTATATCGCTATAATTTGTAGGTAGGTACCTACACATTATTCGTTTGCAGTAATCGTGAACTGATTAATCACAATTTTATCGATATATCAATTATTGTTTATAAATTATAAATATATATATTAATAAGGTTACTATTACTTCGTTTATTTCAATTTTCGCGGTTAAGCATATTGTATGTATATATATATATATATATATATTCGTGTGTGTGTATGTGTGTGGCTATATAATTCATTCAGTTAACCGTGGGAATATTACACTATAGCGATATTTTTCTGTTATGCATAATTGGGTATGATTTTTCTCAGTTAACAGTTTGTAAATTACTTTAAAACGATTTATACGTATAATTCATATTGAATGAGTTAGATTTTAATAACTATACAAGCAAGGTTTAACGTTTTATTTATCTTTTTGTAAATTTGATATACCTACATAATATATTAACATTAGTGCAATCTGATAAATAAGTAATTTTATAGAAAAAAACTAAACCAGTTTATCCTATATATTGAATTATATTACTGATATAGTCATATAGAAGTTTAAGTTTTTTTTAAGTATATATAGTTACTTATCGATTCAATATCAAAAGGTGTTATTTGGCAATATATGTTTATTTAATTTATTTATTTTTTGGAACTAGTGAATATTATAATAAATATTATCAGTATTTTCTTCATGTTTAATTTTGTTACCCTTAAAGATGATATCAATTCGTGTATTATTACTATGCTATTATTTTGTGTGCATACCTACCTATATAGATACGTGATGAATGATAATACTTACAAGAGTCTTAAATGTTTCATAGAATAAATTACAAAATAACGAATTGTTGTCTAAAAATATATTTTATGTGTGAGATACAATTCAAATAAATAAACGAATCGCCTTTAGGCTTCATGTGCTACAACAACACGTTGGAAAATCTATACGGAAATTTTCATATCTATACGGTATAAATGTATATAATAACAATATTATCTCACAATAGTTTAATAGTTATATCACTGATCGTGTATTTATCTGCATCGCTGCGCACTACGATTAAAATAATAAAAAAATTGTTTCTAAAATGCTCATAAATGTAGGTTGTTATAAATATTTTATATTGTACCACACGACCCGCATCTATTATTACATAAATTATAGGTAGGTGCATAATATTATTATGATATTATATGACATGTAACTTTATTTAAAATATCCACGACTTATTAGTTTATATATTTTGTGTATCTATTCAATGTATGCGTATGCCATCTAGTCGAATGTCTGTGTTAATTATTTTATTTTTACTATTATTATTATTATTATTATTATTCAATTACACGTTGCACTACATGTCATTATGTATTATGTACACACACATGCATACAATTCGTTTTAATTGGTAACATAATTGGACTACGGAGGAACTTTTGATAATGTTATTTAAATTAAACTCGATGACTGTTGTCCGTTTGTAATGAGTAGAAAAATGATAGTACCCACCTTCATTAATTTTCAGACAAGAACGCTGTGAGAAGATTTAACACGAAATCAGGAATGACCACCCAGTTTATTTCAAGCACACATAATAATAATACGATTTTTTTTTTTTTTTTAATAAACGTCTATATAACGCTTTTAATAATGGTCGATGTAATTTGTCTATAAAATTTTCGGACACGATATTGGATATCCGGTCGAAAGATTATTGGTACATTATTAGTTATTACTTATTATTATTATTATTATTATTGTATATACACGCAGAGCGCCGTATATAATATAGCCCATGGCCCGGTGGGAGTTTCCGAAGGTGTACGAGATCGTTCAGTCAGTAATTAATATTAATAAATATATGTATATACGTTTATATTATATTTGTCATTATCTGATATGAATGGAAACATATACCCGGGGAAAACAAACAAAACTCGCATTGATATCATCTCGATTTGCGTTTTGTTTTACGACTCGGACACACCTCTTCCACGTTCTGCGTGCTCGAAATATATAATATATATATATATCGAGTCCGCCCAAACACGTAGCATCAGAACGTTTATTATTATTGCTATTATTATAATTATTATTAAAACAGCGATGACGAAATGTGTACTTATTATTATTATTTTTTTATTTTAGCCCAGTCAAATTAGGAAAAAGTTCGGAACTAATTCCACGAAAGCTGGAGTTTAATTTTTTTTTTAGATCATACCTTACTTATAAACATACTAAAAGTCCTGACACCTACCCCTTGTGCGTAGCCCCCCACCCCTCTTCAAAGGGTGGCGCACCCCTTTCACTTGTTTCGCTTATAACTCGTTAGATTTTTAACTTACGATAAAAATACCCATGACCAAAATTAAAGACCATACAATTTACCATAGACTTGTGCTACTTTTAATATATATATGTTGCGATAAGTGTTATTTTTTTAAAAAATATAAAAAATAATTTTTTTTTATCTTTTTTTTTATTGTGTTTTAGCCAAAACCGTCAATGATACGCTGAAATGACCTATGACAAAAGTTAACGAGCATATTATTTTACATAAGATAACGTTAAATTATTTTAACAATTTTAATTAGCATAAGTAAAAATGTTTTTTATATAAAAAGTGACGATGTAATTGAACAATTTGTTGACAATTACAAAATATAAGAATCAGAAATCTAATTACAATATACTAAAAAAAAAATGTCGAAAGCTGAATTTCGGTATATGAGCAGTTTATACCTTATTTATGAACATACTAAAAGTCTTGACACCTACCCCTTGTGCGTAGCCCTCCACCCCTCTTCAAAGGGTGGCGCGCCCCTTTCACTGTTTTCGCTTATAACTAGTTAGCTTTTCAACTTACGATAAAAATACCTATGACTAAAATTAAAGACCATAAAATTTACAATGAAAATACATTATTTTATTTTACATACATATTTATAAAATTGAAATAAAAAAAAGTTAATTATGAAACTATTAATTACATACAGTAATTTATAAAATATTTACAAAAATTGGAAATTATACATTTATTTTTATTTTTTCAGACTATAAGCTATGAAGTTAAATATAAAAATAGTGTTGGGTTTTGGGTCCTGAAACAAAATTAATTAATATACTTAATATTTTCATATTTAATTATTTAAATTATATTATGTATTGAATTATTAAAATCATACAGTACCTTATTAATTATATTATGTGGGTCTAATTTTTTTTATTGTCGGTGTGTTGGTTTCTTCTTTTTGATTTCCAATTAAAAATATTTCATCGATATTGTCCTCAAAGTTGTCATCAATATGGTCCTCTTCTACATCATCTATGATCGGTTGCTGATTTAAACATGAACCTCCGTGACAATGCTTGCATATAACCGAGCATAGCAATCCTGCTTTTCGACAGCTACAATTTTGTTCACATGTTTTTGCGCAGGCACAACTGATCACTTTTAAAAGAGTATCCGGCGCTGGTGGCTTTTTCGTGAAAACTGGATTTAGTTTGCCATTATCTTCTTTCCATCCCCAATTCTGTGGATTTAATCTATTACCACGCCACAACTGTATTTGCAAATACACTCTATGTAAATGTTCTCGTGCCGCATCGATAGTAGGCGGAAGTCTAGCTAGTTGTACTTGTTTTTTGTTGGAAGCTGCGGTTTTGTGAAAAATATGATGTCTTAAATTATTTAAAGATGTAATATGGGCTGGAGCTTTATATAATGCTAAAAGATATTTTTCTCCAGCACATTCAATTTCTTCGGGCGATGACGATTCATTATTAAATATTAATAATGAATCGTGTAATTCCGGGTGTTTTTGAACTGTTTTCAGGTGTTTTATTTTGCCTGTCTGAAATAATGACGAAGTAGTATCACATCCACCCACCGCATGGATAAACATAAAATATTGAATCTCATTTTTAAAATGTTCTTGTAAACTTCCAACAGCATAAGATCTTGTTTCTATTTTTCCTCTACCCGGTTTTTCGAATATTATTGTGTTTTTTGGAGGACTTAATGTTAATAACAGTATAAGTAAATCAATATCCTCTCCTATGACCACTACTTGGATATTATCGTCGGTGTTTCGTATAGCTGTATTGACAATAAGTAAATCAGCGTCATCTTCGGCTTGATGAACAAGAATACCCGAAGTCAAAAACTTTTCAGTCAACATTGTTATAAGCCTTATTTTGTTCTCGGTGTTGGATAAAAATTTTTCTTGAGTGGTTAGTACATCCATTGACTCTTCAAAAATTATGTTTGTACTCGTATACATATTTTTTCGTCGCTGTCTTTCTGAATTTTTAATATTTAATTCGGTATTTGCGTATCCATCAAATACAACTATGCAGTTAGATCCATAGTGTCTTTTCACGTAGCTTATATAATTTTCTATGATATTTCCATACGTCGAAGTTGAAGGCCATACAACACGATGCAATAAGAAACCTCCATCGATTACTACAATAACATTTTTGTCCAGAACATTGTATGTGTTTGTTGTAGTTAGAAACACATCATATAAAATTGATTTTTTAGATTTTCGCATTTGACCTGATTCGTCGAACAATGAAAGAGGAATAGGTGATAACTCGTATTCAAAACATTCTTTGAGCTCTTCGTCAGTCTTAACTCTTATCATTATTCTTTGGAAGAGTAATAAAGGATCAATTGAAAAAATGTCATCTCTAATACAAACCGTTAGTTTTTTAGCAAAATCTAAAGGGACTACGCGATTTGCTCGTTGTAACTTGACATCACTAAAATTATCACCTATAACATTGTTCATCGTCTGTTGGCCGACTTCTTGTGCTTTATAACAATTAATTACAATACAACAATAGATCCCCTCAAGATTCAACGTTCACTGAAACCCTGTTTGTGTACACGTGTACTATGGCCGGCTCACCATCCACAACAATTCCGATTCTACGAATTATATCTTTTACAACCATTGCGATAATATAAATAATATAATATACACGTTAATATAATCCAATGACATTATTCATACTGTATATTTTATAAAATTATACGACTATTTCAAATGTACGACTTACAATAATTAAAATTATTAATATAATTTAACATTACATTATGTAAAATAATATGCTCGTTAACTTTTGTCATAGGTCATTTCAGCGTATCATTGACGGTTTTGGCTAAAACACAATAAAAAAAAAGATAAAAAAAAATTATTTTTTATATTTTTTAAAAAAATAACACTTATCGCAACATATATATATTAAAAGTAGCACAAGTCTATGGTAAATTGTATGGTCTTTAATTTTGGTCATGGGTATTTTTATCGTAAGTTAAAAATCTAACGAGTTATAAGCGAAACAAGTGAAAGGGGTGCGCCACCCTTTGAAGAGGGGTGGGGGGCTACGCACAAGGGGTAGGTGTCAGGACTTTTAGTATGTTTATAAGTAAGGTATGATCTAAAAAAAAAATTAAACTCCAGCTTTCGTGGAATTAGTTCCAAACTTTGTCGATTTTTGGTCTAATTTGACTGGGCTATTTCATATTGATAATAATAATATATTACCTGTACAGTCTAATATATAGCGAGACTTATTTGTTTGTATTATATTATTATAATTTGAGTGTGCAATCGTTTAATGTCTCGGGCCGCGGTCACGCGTTCGTACATAATAATATTATTAAATTAAATTGTACGTCGCGCGAGGTTCGTAGAAATCAATTTGATTGGAAAAATTATAAGCCTATGCGTGTGAGTGAGCTAAGTCGGTGCGGTGCAGTTAGTGTGTGTATGTGCGGTGAACGGAATGAATACAGAACTACTATACAACAGCACATTTTCGAGTCCACATTATTTATTAAATTTTACTCATAAAACATTCATCAATTAATCCGATAGATAATTATTAAGGAAAAAATTAGATTTCTCATTGAGGCCGGGACGGAGGTTAATAATAAACAATAACTATACATAATGATGAAACGATTATATTATTCCAGTTATTGATATTGGTAGTATGTGGCTACACTAAACTGGAGGACTCCCATGTTATAATTTTTTATGGTATTCATAAATATAATTTTATCATAACTAAAAAATATCCATCTCTAAATATCTTATTATTTTATTGTCAGACCTGTCTTGGGAGCATACCCGCTGTTAACAGGTTATAAAAGAAATATAATGTGTATCATAACTTATGTGACAAAACTTATTTTTTCTTAAAGAAGGCAATTTTTCGCATTCCAAAATCCTCTAACAACGAAAAAACAATTTGCATATTAATGTAATAATGTACAGTCTTAATAAATTAAATAAATTTAATATGTTTAAAAAGATAAATCGTAATTCTTTTGTATTTGTTATATACGTATACAACAACATACCTCATAAAAAACAGTTCATATGTGACATTAATACTTTTTGGTTCAAAATAATAATATTATGATATCTTAACATAGACATATTAAATTATATAATTTTGTATATACATAACCCAAAATAAGTTAACAAAGTTGTTCTTTATTAAAATGTAAAATAACTGTCTATAATAAAAAAATAGTTATAAAATATTTATATAAATATATAAAATTGAATATATTAAGTTAATAATAATTAAAGTAGAGAAACCTATACAAATAGGTAATCATTTTGCTGGAAGATATCCAATTTCAAAAAAAAAAAAAAAAGAAAAGAAATTAAATAATTATGTCGAATGTGGTGTTTTGAAATGAAAAATAGAAAAATATTACAATTTAAAACTCAGTTATTATTTATCGTAATTATATATTTTTTTTTATATTATCATTTTTTATAATGCATTTTTTTTGATAACTATACAAAAATATCACTATAAATATGAAAATGTTTAAGATTATGGATTCTAGTATGAAATAATGGAAGCAAAAAATGCGTAAATAATAGTTTACAAAAATGCAATGGTTTAAAATAGCGATCCTATGCGTGTATTCGTTATCAATAACCAATTATATATTGGTAATAGATAGGTAATTCATATTATAAAACATATTATTATTGTCAATGGAAACAAATGAAACACGAAATGAAAGATTATGATTATTAAAATAATGTTTGAATAAAATAATGTTGAATTCGGTTTGGATAAAAATAAAATTCACCATTATTAATTCGAATTGGCTCTAGATTCAATGGAAGAACGATGAGATATTTTTGGAAAATAATGTCATTTGACTTCATAATTACCTATGATAATATATTTTAAATTTAATATGAGATAGTTAAATTAAATTAATATTAGAAAATCGTGTAAATTGATTTTTATTGGTGCGTACGTAACTTATAAACGAGTAATCAAGAAAAATATCTTTATTCATTTTTGATGTTCGAGAATAGCCAATAAGAAAACAAATTAGTAGGGTAATGTATTAAACGTGACCCCTGCATGTAACCGAAGGGTCAAAGGTGTTTCAAAATTATTTGTTTTTTATGTTTTAAGTTATAACATACTTTTACTAACCAGTATTCAAAGAGTTCGTTAAAAATGGAAACCGCTAAAAAAAATAAATGTTATATCGAATGCTTGGCAAGTAAAAGTTGATCGAGAACAGTTAATTTATCGTTAAATGTAATCATACATTGGTTACTCTGGTTTAAATAATTTTGCTCATTATTGAAATAAAAACTGGCGTATAGAAATGTAATAACTAAATGTTAGTGAAAAATAAGTTACCGTAGGTACTTAGTTTACTTAGCCTTTAGCTAAATTTTTGTTACCAATAATAATTTCATACACTTTCATGTGTAGTGCATTATTATTATTTATTTTAGGCAATAGACGAATAATTAATAAATCATTCTTATTGAAAATAATAACCATTAAATTTATATAATAATTCGTATAAAAGTAAATTGCATATAAGTGTATATATATTACATTTATTTTTAATGTTGCATTACTTTTAACGAATATCATTAGATGAGTGTGACCTATTAAATCATAAATATATGTATTTTTTCTTACTTAATGTTCGATAAATTAATAATAATCACAATACAACCACGGATAATTTTTTATGATTACATATCAATAGTTATTGTATGTTAAAATAAACGTAAAAATTAATGAACTTTACAGTACCTATTTCTTTATGCTTATGACGGTTAATGGTTATAATATTATGTGCCGTAAAGTAGGTAGTTGAAGTTTTCCGATTCTAAAAAACTTGTTGAATATACAATATTATGTGCATAGCACTCATAGCAGGATTTGGTACTATATTACATTATGATTTGTGTTACTATGTATATACCATCACTAAAATGATTTACCAACTAGTTCAAATTAAACCGGATTAAAAATAAAACGGAGGGCGTAAAATCAATAATTCCGTATCTTTTATAATGAATCTAATATTTTAATAATTAACGTATATAGTTATTATGCAGGGGAATATCGTAATTTAATTATTATTTTTTAATTAATCATTATTTTTTTTATACACATTAAGTGTTAAGGTTAAGCACTAAGTTTTGTATCGTATTTACGTATAGTACGATTATCGATTGGAAAAAAAACGTGTTCTAATATATTATTTTTTTTCGATTAATGCGCTAAAATGTATAAAGATCGTCTGTGAATAATTTGCAAGCAATTTGCTATTCGTATATAAACCAAATTTGAATACCTATTATACAAACATTTGACTAGAATATTGTAAAATACACGTACCTAAGGATATATTACTATTAATTTTTAATAATTTCCGAAAGAATTAAATGTGGACATGTTTTTTTAAATATAAGAATGATGTACAATTCAATGATTCAAAAAAATCAGACATGTAGATTTTTAGCCAATTTGAATTGAGAATTTCTCGTGTCTTGAAAGAAATACAACGCTTGTGGTTTGAGGAGTAGATCAAATAAAAATTGGATGCCAGTCATTTGTTGTGTAATTGTGTATTAAAACTGTAATATGAGGATTGGAAAAAAACTATTGGAGTTAAAAAAGAATATCATGCCGTATAGGCTAATTGAAAGCACCACGCTGGGAATTATTATTATATTATTATCCGGTCAACGTTTATATGAAACATACCATTCCTACCTATATCGTCTCTGTATGTAGATGTGCGCGAGTAAACTACGAACGGTCATTCTGTGACATTCCGTTATCACATATTATATGCGTTCAATGGATCGAATTTTAATTGACTTCCCATTCATTTAACCTTAATATGCGCGTAAAATATAATTACTGTCACGCATATCGAAACGAAACTTAACGCACGTACTGTAACACCGTATAGTCTCTTTATAAATGTATAATATACACGCGAGTCTCATGCCGGTTACGGGAGAAATGGATTTAGGTTTTGAGCGGTAGAAAAATTATACGTGTATAATATGACGATCTATGTATGGCCACCGAAAAATTGTGAAACGCAATTGTAATGTTTAAACTGTTATTAACAATTAATTTCAGCGAAACTAACTTAATCTGATCTAACTTTCATTGTCTCAAAATATTTTTGTCGTTAAATTGTTTAAGTTTTACTTTTTTAAATGATATTTAGCCATTCGATTTTCCAGTCAAATTACTATTTTTTCTAATCTAAATTTGAAAAAGTTAATTAATTATTTGTAAGTAAGTATTTAAAGTTTAGATGATCAATTTTTTTGAGGCGTACCCGTGGCTTTACTACTTCATTCCACTCAAGTAGTATTTAAGTAAAAGCTATTTAAAAAATATATTTTCAAGATTTCGGGTAAAAATACGTGTTTAATGTTTAGAGATTCGGTGGTATTATATTAGGTACATCACGAAATGTTTAAACACTATAAGAAAAACGCAGTCCAACGACCGACAAGTGACTTTAACAGTGGCTGTTTTTGTTGTACTTTTTGGCGGCATATGTGTCATCCACTACTCACTTCACAACATAGACCTTACATTTCAGAATAATGGTATTTATAATAGAATCCAGTTTTCCGTCAATTGCCGCAGACCCACGACTAACCGCCCGATCAATAATAACATCGTTGTTGCTAACATCGAGCAGCACGCTTACGGGATTTTCGCGCACAACTCGGCCGCAGTCGAGTACAATTGGCCCGCGGTGTCCGTATGCCGGATGTATTTTATTGCGCAATCGGTGGTTTTTATTTTTAATTTTTTTTTTTCAATATTTCGTTTTCGTCGTTGAGTACGCGTATTATTACACCGGGAGGACTGGTTTCTAGCGTGGGTTTCACTGTGCGCCGCAATAATAACATAATATTATTCTAATTTGTAATAACGGGCGAAATATGAAAATGAGTCAAAAAGGAAAAAAAAAATAATAATAATAATAATAAACATCACGTGGCTACCAGAACGCATATTAACATTGTGTATAATATAATATAATATAATATGACTAATGACCGCTATTAAAAACATCGGAGCGCGATCCGGCTGTATTACACATATTATACGCGCACATACGTCATTAATGCTTAATTTAACGGCACCGAATAAATCACGGACGGATTTACATACACGACACACGGTATTATCCCGTACAAATTGCTCCAGTGCACACGGCGTGTGCACCTATGTATACCGCGGTATACGGCCGATATAATATTATTATATACCTGGAGCGCGCTGCCGTGTACCTATACATTATACACGTACAACCGCGTGTTATATACAGAGTGTGTTTGCTGCGCTGCAAAAGCGACTTTAATATGCGTTTTAATATCGTACGCGACAACTTTTAATCGAAAATTCGATGGACTATTAGAGCGCGGTTGTTGTGCCGATAACGATTTAAAAAAAAAAAAAAAAAAATGTCGATCGGAACACTGTCCTATATTGTATAGAGCGGTTACTGGCGGGTCTGTGTTGGTAGTGTATGTTAAATACCCGTTCTACTACCAAATGTTGGTGGGTTCTTACTCTGTCGCACTCTGTATACACGCGCCCGTCATCGTGCTGGGGCACGATAAACTTTCCGGGCCGCGCGGATCTTCCGACCGTGCCGAATCACAATAATATGTTAAATTATTATTGTCGGCTAAGGTTAGTATTAGTATATATTACGTATTTATGCGTATAGGTACATCACGCGTCAGATGTTTCGTGATGGTGGGGGTGGGAAGTACGCCAGTGAGGGGAAAATTTGTCGGTAAGATTTTGAAACGAACACGAAAAAAAAAAACTTGTACTTATATATATATATACCTAATATTATGTTTGAGTACGCGAGCGCGTTTCATCATTATATTATTTACAGTTGCTGACCGCCACTGCTGCAGTTGACGATCGATCATTGTCGTTTTATGTGTATATACACACACACACACATATATATATATAATAATCATAATATTGAAAAGAGAAAAATTACAATAACATTATATTCTCGAGAAGCTTCCCCGATCTGGGTTTATGTTGTATAGTCGAACGTTCAACTGCCGTTTATGATTTTTACGTGTACCGTATATTGTGATCTTTTTTTATAGTATTTTTTTCTCTGCAGTCGAGCCGTCGTTTGCTTGCATAGTATAATATTCTTACGCGTGTTAGGTATTATCATATTATCGTCATCTGTACATATACGCGCGGGACAAGACGGCGGAGGTTTTTAATTAGGGCAAAAGTGATTGGCTCGCAACGTCCATTTGATACGGACGTCACATTTAAATATTATATATATTACACGCGGGCGAGCTCGTGTAAACGTCAAAACGTATTATTTTGGTCTCAAAACATTGACGATATATTATATTATACATTACGCGTTATGTTAAATTGGCCGAATAACCTTACCGCGGCTTTCGGTATTGCCCGTAATGTCGGCGTTGTCGTATTCGTGATCAGTGATTAATGGTTATACGCATATAATGTATCCCTTCAAAAGTTAATCATAATTTGTTGGAACGAATTTGTTGGCCGTGTATATTATTGAAGACTTTTTGTACGGATAGACCGCACCGTTCTATAATTTATATACCTCCGTTCGTTACTGGTTTCGATGTTGTGAGGTTGATGAACGTCGCCTTAATATTTTTTTATACGAAGAGAACTATTATAATATTATTATATTTTGAGATTGGTTCGATTTTTAGTCCACTAATATTCTATTAATACGATAGTTTATACAACAGGTTAGGTTATGGTATAGCATATGGTTATTTTACTATAAATATATAATACGAACTCGCATAATACATATAAGAAGGTACCGATACCGATACATTTAATTGCATTTTTTTAAATACTTATGTCTTGTACACCACTTAAGTCACCGACATTATTCATAGTAATATAATTATTGTAAATAAAAATAACACTTACTATTGGTATATTGATTGCGGTTAAGTTTTACAATATTTCAGCAGTTTTTTGTTTCTATTATAGTTCGATTTGGTAATATTGAATTACCTTGATATCATAAATTATATTTTGTATTATCTATCAACATTTATTGCAATATCCAATGCCATAATTATTTAATTATAATTAATTAAGTTTTGTAATTTTAAACGTATCAAGTGTGTCTATGATTAATTTGAATTTTAGTCACTGCCATGTCTATAGTCTAATCCAAATGTTAAACGCGTATTAACTATACTTTATAGTTTTATACCCCATCATAGTATGATGTACATTATTATTTGATAGTCGATATAATATTTTTAATTATTATGAATTAATAATAATAATTATGATACTTAACATGAATTAATAGCAAAAAGAGAAGGTGTACCTTTTAAAATACGTGATGATGATGATGATGATGTGGTTCCTATAATTATTATGATGTGATGTTTTAATTAATATAATGTATTAAATGGGTAATCGATAATTTATAATGGTTTTTGATTCGTATTACATAATACCAACTTACAATGTTTATTAATAATTTATATTGAATAAAAAATTGAGTAATGTTTTGAAATATCTATAATAACTATGTCAACAACTAGTGTCGTACACATATCTTTTAATATCCGTTTAAATACTTTAAATTACAGGATCGTATCGGTTATACAACATGAAGTATATAGATAAAATATTAAAATCAGTAATATTTATTTTTTATACAAAGAAAGTAGTCATTATTGGAAATTTAGACATAGTTTTGAACATTTTATATATATGTATGTGTAATAATAAACCTAAAACCCTATAGGTATAAGTAAAATAAACGTATTCAACGTATTATATAAATATAATTCCTAATAGGTATGTATAACTATTTAATAACGCAGTAACTTTTGATTGATTATATTTTTTGCTCCAACGGCTACCATGGATTGTATGAAAATTTGTTTTCCAAAATTAAACACACGGTTTTCTAAACTTTCTAATACTGTACGGTATACCCGATGAACAGTGATATTTTTTAATGGTACCTAGCTATGGGTTAAAAATGTCAATAAACGCAACCGATAACCGTTTATGATTATAGGTAATTGTCATATACTTGTCGAGATACTAAAGTACGATACTCCACAAGTCCACACCTTTCGTGCACACAATACCGCCTATTGGATCGCCAAACATGACGTATACATAATATTATGTGTCCACCGCGCGTCGTTGTTGTCGTCGTCACCGACCCGCATAATATAATATTATAATGAGTTGGGTATAACTTATAAATATATACACGGGAGAGACTTTAACGATGGGAGTATTTTTTAAACGCTAGCGGCCGTTGTTACGGTTTGTTTTGATTTTTTTTTTTTTTGTCTATATACGTACCATATACACTGCATTTTTTTTTCATTTATTTTAACCAACGAACATAGAAAAGACCGCACACACATAATATTATACTTGAAAATATGTTATATATGTGTACCTGTAGTGTATGTGTTATACACAATAGATCCAGTTTATTTTAAGGCACTTCACACCGCGCGTACACACACGCATGCACTGTCACACCGAAGTCTATTCATTACCACATGCGTGTTCCATAAATTTTAAGTGGCGCGCGTAACAATGTACTTGCGAGTTTATAATATAACATTATTATATGCATGCGCCGCGACGTCTCAATAATATTATAATTGTTCTCTCTTCTGTAGGGGTTGAAAAATAATACGCATACGGCGTGCGTGTATATATATATAATATGTGTTTTTAAGACATGAGAAAAAATGCGGACCCTATAAAAATATAGGCAACGACCACTTACCATATACATTCGACGACACCTTTCGCCCTATACCACCAGCGATTTATTGTCATTTTATTGCCGGGCACAGAGGCGTAGTCTTTTGTCGTCCGATACATATGTATATAACACACATATATATATATATTTTAATTTTCAACTACCTAAACCTTTAACCTTACCATCCCGTACGGTAGCGGTGCAAAAATGCCGTCGCTATCGCTCGGCGGGGGGCGGGCGATGGGGGTGAGGGGAACGAGGTCAAACCTCAATGGAAACCGCCGAACAAACACGTCGCCGAGAGATTCGTTTTGTTCGATATGGTTTTTTTTTTTGCTCCTCATGATGTGCACACGGTGTATATTATTCAAATTTACGCAAGTACAGTGCTTAGGTATATGCGTTGTATGTTTACAACGTGAATTATTACATATTTTATTATTGCGCCCGTCGGTGTTATTTTATCCAACCGCGCCAAGACGACAGAGTATGTACGCTATTATATATAATATAGCCGTTGCCACCGTTGCGATTTACCCGCGAGTATTCGTATCTATGTAGGTATAAGCTCTTCATATATATATTTAAAAATTCCCATTGCTCTGTGAAGGCACGGGGCACATATTACACGCGTAATACTGAATAATATAAATGAATAAATGCGTTGTGTGATCAAATATATATGTTGTTATATTGTGGTACAGCGATGACGATTGGTTTTACGTCCGAAAACAATCGGACGTCTAATAAGTATGATGTATAACATAATAGTGTATGATGGAGAGCTGATGGCGTGCAGCGTTTACGCGGTTCTCACTCGACGCGACGGCGCACGTCGTTATAAATCATCATCGCGTCGATCGACACCGCGCCGCTGACAGGGGCCCAATTTACAGTTTTTCCAACCCGATCCACAAAACATATTTTATAACAATCGTTGGCGACAAATCAATAGGCGTTTGTTGTGTCGTGCGTGCCGTTAAAAAAAAAATCTCACAATATTTGTACACAGTCATCGTTGCAGCAGTTAGCGGGGTCGACCGTCGCGTTCTCGTTATAAACAGTATATCCTCTCGGGTCCTACACACACGCGCGCGCACATACGCATATATGTGTATTATAATATTCAGTGTGCGGAATATTATACGTATGTATTTTGTATAGGATCGTTTGGAAATTAGCTGGATACATGTCGTTGTATCGGAATTCCTCCGACGGACCAGCGAGGGAGGAGCGGCCCGTCTGCTGCACATTTTATATGGATAATAATGTAAAAAAGCAAAAGGAACAACGTCGACGACGACAATAATAATTGTAAAAAAATAATCATATATACATCGGATCGTAACGCGCGTATATAGGTATCTATCTATATATATATATATATATGTATAGATTGTAAGTACGAGTGTGTGTATATAAATAATATACATAAAAACATAACTATATATATATATGTGTGTGTGTGTGTGTACCCGCGCGCGCGCTCTGCAATATACGCGCTGGGAGCGGACTATAGCGAACACGGAGAGCACAGTATATATATATATATATGTATATATATGTATAATTTGCGGCGTGCTACACCACGAGAAACGGTCACGAAATTGGCTCCGTGTATTATTTGCCCCCGCCGTTACTCGTGAAGGACATATGTCGTGCAACTGCGCGTATCGTCTGCCTTTTGCACAAATCGTATTTGTATACATATACCTATATATATATATATATCGACGCACGCGGCTCCTCGTGAAAACAAGCCGCAACCGACGATCCTTGCTCCAGTTCCGTGTCTACACGAATTCTCTACGCTGGTACAAATATATACAACGTGTGTATGTACAGTGTTCTGTGTAAGTAAGTATATATTGCCACTGCCGTTGTCGTCGTCGTCGTCGTCGTTGTTTTTTGTAACTATCCCATAGACCGTAAAAGGCATCACACCGCACCAGTATACAACTGCAATGTATTTATGCGCTTGTGTGTGTGCATTATATGTAACTGAGTTTTTTTTTTTTGTCCATCTTCACATGTCGTTTATATGTATACACGTACACACACACAATATATAAAATAATATATATCGTAGAGAAACCGTTCGATGAAATCGTTTAGAAAATTGGTTCGTGACTTTTGGTCTTAATAAAATACATGTATATACACATTATACACATTACAATATTATGTATGTATAGCATTTCGATTAGCTTTTTTCCTTTCTTCTTCGAACAGCAGCGGCGGCGGTAGGTATAGTTATATATGTACTCATAAACGCATATTATAATATATAATGCGTGGCGTTTCTTTTCGTCGTTTCCATACTGTACTGCCTATATGCATATCATTATTTTCATTATATTACCTACTGCAACGTTTATTATTATACGTTTATAACGATATTTTGAATACTTTTTATAACGTAGTATCGTAGTATCCAGCGGTCAGCTGTTTTGTCAATACTTCAAGAGATAAGAGAGATTTTTATCGTTCCCATAGTTTCTATCGAATCATCCCCACATCTGATTCCACGCCTAGGTATAATATAATATATATATTATATGATGTAGTGGCGAAAATAAGTAACAATTCTGAGAGTGGAGTAGGAACTTGAGTTCCTTGAATTTTTCCAATGGTTATTATAAAGCCCTGCGGTTAAAAATCAGGAGAAACATATTATTAATAAGTAGGTTTACTTATACATATATACCTATAAACGTATATCACCTGTTAATTGCCTGCCTCCCTATTCGCGTTGGTGATTATAATATGACTGACTGCGGTTATTCGTTACTTCAAAGGTGTATCGTTTGACGATTCCATTACGCAATTAATAATTATAAAGTAAATAAGCATGTATTATACACGTGTAGTAGATGACGTAATAATTTACGAGTTGTCGTCGCACAGTGGTTATACATAAGTTGTCTGTTCATTGAAGTTGTACCAATATCAAGTTATATATTTTATTATTATACAAACTTAACACGTATTCAAAGTTCCCATTAAGCATATTAATTTATTATTTGATTTTTGAATGCAACTATTAATATACGTATAATGACACCATTATGGTGCGTGGATTTTCTACAGATTTTCATCTCGAGTTTTGTGTCTTCCCGTTTGCTTACTCTCAACTTTCATAACCATCTTTTAAAAGGATTTTTTTTTTTTGCAAACATGGATTTTTTAAGTTTTTTTGAAGTGCTAGTGGCATATTATATAAATGTTGAGAGTTACTGTTCTAACACACTGTATAAGTACGTGACTTTACTTACTATTTTAGAGTCGATGTCACAGACTTTCGAATAGACGTATTATCGCCTATCTATATAATAACTGCAGTACCTACTAGTTACTACACACATCACGGTATACAATTTATACAGAACTATTTAACGAAGTTATCTAAATAATAATTTTATTTTACGAGACTAACATTTTCATTCAAAATGTTTTTATTTAACAAATCAATTTATTTACATAATAATTACAATAAATAGAATATATAATACATTTTAAACTATAGCTATTTATAAAATAAACACATCAATTATTGTTGATCTAACATACAACAGTATATGTACGACGCTACGATCGTGTGCCTAATCATACCTTGTTAAATTTGATTAAAAAAATGTTTTAATTTAAGTATATGCTATCATTTTCGTATTTCTTTACTTAAATTAATTTATTAGGTATTATATAATATATTTGTTATTTGAATACATTTAATACAGTAGAAATGAGCTTTTTAAATGACAAAAAATAATGTTTCTTTTTATCAAAAATACTAATTTATTAATTTTTTTTTTAAAGAACCATTAAATAGAGTTAAATAGAGGTTCCACTGAATATTATGTATTATAAGCGTATACAAACTGTTCTATGATTACCGATAGTGAAGAATATAACGCATACATATTATAACATATAACTTATACGAGTATTGAGGTAGGCGTAGGTATATATTATAAGCAATACGCATAATTCGATATTATTACGATCTGTATGGCGAAGTGGTCCTGCGCGTCATCGCGTTGTGATATTGTATAATAATATATGCAGTAGGCCCGTATAGTACACTAAGGCGAATGAATCGATTTTGAATATTTTAATATTGAAAGTCTGTCCGGAACTAATGATCAATATATTACATAGGTATTTGTATATAACGTATAAATATATAATTTTTACACATATATGTATGTATATATCCACATACTCGCATACGGATCGCACTGTGTGCAGGTTTAACGTTGTTATACCCATATGTACCATGAGCCTAGAGGTATGTACAGAGTGAATCGGCAAACATGTTCATTCCCCCTTTTATCTGTAATAATGCAAAATTACAATAATTGATTTTTTGTACTATTTAAGGCGGGTTTTATGGAGATAAAAACTTCTGTTTTTCTAATTAAAACTCCCATTTCCATTTAACATTAAGTTAGGAATTGGATAATCGATAACAAAATCATTATTCAAATTAATAGATTTTAGTTATTTAACTTTGTGTACTAAGGATTAGTTTAGGAGATATCGTGTTGTATGGTGTTTTTACAATATTTTAATAATTAATATCAATCCATCAATTTTTACAATTTGTAAAATTAAGTCTAGTATAATAAATATTACGTACCTATATAGATCCAATATTCCAATTATTTCATATATTTGTAACTATATATGTAATTAGTAATTACTATTATCTCCAGTGTTAACGTTTTAATAACTGAGAAATTGCTCGAAAACTGAATTAGGTAAGTACATCAAAATTTTCAAATACAAATTATCCACTAAATAATTTATAATAAAAAAGGAATTGTGTAATTAAAAAAAAAAAAAAAAAAAACAAAATAGTTGGTATCGCCATACGACAATCGTTAAGTAGTACAAAAAAACCTCAAGAATTTGAGATTTTAGTCTTAAGTATATATTAATTAAAAGTTCCAAAAATCATAGTTCGAATAAATTCATTACTGAATGGAAACATTGGGATGAGGACGCTTGCGTTGAATCACTCTATACAGTGTACACATACAATAGGAGAATACTTAAGTTTTCGTAAATTATTTTATTTTATAATACGTAGTTCATGATATCATGCAAATTTCTGTAAAATATTATGTGTGCATGCTTGCATCGCACGGTGAGCGTATATATTATATCGCGTGTACAATCGCGCGCGCGCTCGCTGGCCATTCGCGTATACATAAATGACCCCCTCGAGAGGCCAACACACACGCGGGAACGTCCCCGAATCGAGCGCGATGGGTAGGTATACTTTGTACATTATAATACAATATATATATATATACACACACCACAGGTGTATCGATTGGTATATATATATATAATACCTATTATACACCGCGGGTACTACCATCGCTCTGAGTGAAAGGTGGACCAGATATCTTATGTACGCGCACGGATTATTATAAATTATTCAAACGATCGAAATGTTATAGATTTCGTAGTTTCGGCCACACCCCCCCGGGTCACGATCTTTGTGTATTAAAAAAAAAGTCTATACACAAAATATTATTAGATGTGTTTAAGTGTGCGTACCATATATATACGCCGTGGTGTATTACAATATTGAAATCGTCTCTCGCGCGTTTTACCTGGAACGATCGACTGTAGCGTTTCTATTTCAGATATTTATAATAATATGCATAAAATAACAATACAAAATTACGCTGTGGCCGGTAACGAATGTAATATATTGTACAATAATATTAAGTTTCTCGGATCGCCGGCAATATACATATCATCATTTGACTATGTGAAAAGTCCAGGTACCTGATCAAAATATAGTTTATGGAAAAAATGTTAATCGTATAAATGTACTGACGATTATACGTATAAAAAGTGTTAAATGCATAGTGTACTTATTTATGAATTTTCCAGGAACAGAAATATAAAAAAAAACAAATTCTATTTTAACATATTATATAGATTTTGTGTGAATGAAGTAAAATATAATAACTGCATTTAACCTAACCTAACATGAAATAACGTGTGCATCACCAAAATACGTGACACCCCTAGCCGTGTCAATAAATTACAATCACTTAAATACTTAAATGTTAAAACTTCAAATGCTCATAGAAAATTAATTTGGCTTTCTGGTAGAATTGACTTCAATATTAAAATCTTAGGTATTAATAGAACATTTTTTTTTTATGTATTTTTAACTATAAAATAGCTTGTATTTTTCGAAATTTACACGAGTTTTGTCAAAAGTAAACTTTCAAAAAAATATTTTGATTATAAATGTTTGATATTTTTTAGTTGGGAATTGAATCAAGTATTAGGAAGCTTGTATTAAATTTCATAGTATTTTTACCCTTTCATAATTTTTTTTTTTATTGAAATTTATAAAAAATTATTGAAAATATCAATGTTCTATAAATAGCTCAAAAAGTCAAAATATTTTGAAAATTATACCATATTATATAGAAAATGATAATATTATAAATACTTTGTTAAAATTTCAAGTTACTGTGGTTATTAGTTTTTTAGTTTAACAAAATAAGAAATCTATTTAGTCAAAATCTGGTTATCGTAAAATTTACCATTTTTCCTTTATTTTTGATTATAACCTTTCTAAAAGTCTAAAATACAAATTAGATCCAATTTTCTATCTTAAACCACCCTGACCCTCTAAGTTGAATTTCGAAGCATTTTATCGACAACTTATAGTGTATAATCATGTACAAAAAAAGGATACATCCTTTATAACGCCTTTTATAGTTAAATATAAAAATAATATAAATTATCTAAGTGACAGCTTTTTTCGGAGCAACGGCAGTAATTTATTTTAAAAGTGAGGTTAAACTAAGGCCTCGGTTCCCACTACACGGCTCTTTAGTAACTCTAGTGCGGCCTGCACTAAAATTAAATTATTCATTCTAAAATCCAAAATTCTATAAACAGTGAATAAAATTAACGTCACTTATTATCTTATCATTTTTATTTATTTTATCTTTCTATTTTAAGCTTGTATTGAATTACTAGTTGGGCAGATAAGTAGGCACCTACGGGCTACGATTATGAGTTTATTCATTTTCACCGTGTAGTCTTGTATGAACAGTTTATCCGTTATCGCTTATTGTCCGTTTGTATTTTATCCCGTATTGTCGTTATAATATACAATTCTGTGATTCTAGCATCGTGTGTTCTAGTTTCTGCGAGTAAGCTGTTAATTTTAATCCTTTATCATGGTAAAACGTAATATCGAAGATGAACCAGAATATTTCAAGACAGTTGGGACATTGAATTTTTCTGTATTTCTGGTAAGAAACACGATGCTTTATGTTTAATTTGTCGTAAAACCATAAATATTCCAAAATGTTATAATATTAATCGTCATTACACAACTCACCATACTGAATTGAAAATGCAAGGAGAAAATAAACTTATCCCTCACATGGTCAGTAAGATTTTTGCTTTTGAAGAAAAGCTCAAAATATACATTGAGGAAGTATCTTAGTTACTAGGGTTTCTCAGTTTCTTAGTTTAGTATGCTGATACTGATGGGTATGTTATTACTATATATAGTCTTTTTCAATAACCATCATACAAATATTATCAATTTAATACATGGCATATGCGATCGTGGTTAAATTTTACGTAATACAGTCACAAAACATTACAATTAATTGAAAATTTTCTCGAAATTTTAATGAGGGATAGTTGGAGCTATTCCTGTTATAGCTACGCTACTGAAATTATAACTTACCAATACATTGAACTTATATTTTTAAATTAAATTGTTAGTAACGGCATGTAGTGTTATTTGACACATAATACACCATTGTCTAAAGTAATTAAAAACTAAACCAAAACGAATTTTGAACTTTTTTTAGGCAGAAACGGTTAATATTACATTGCAGGAAATCGGAAACGAGTATCACCCATTAAAATGTGCAAGTGTGATTATAACGTCGCATGCAGGTGTAGTTTGCTTCGCTCTCTGTATATATGCAAGGTATATGGTACTGATATATAAATAAAGTGTATTATGTTATATAGTATATTATAGTAGTCCATGTCTTAAATACATATATTATATGAATAGTTGCCCGTCGTCTCTGGATTTTTTTACTCAATTTTATTATTGCGTGTTTATTACTATATACCTCTCCTAAACGCTGCATATACAATAATACTATTTGTGTAAATCGTCGTTTACCAACACCACGTGACATAGTACAATATATAATAATGAACCTATCGGATTCGACCAATACGTATTATAGTGGTTTATTATAGGTATTCATCGTCATCACGGAAAACCGTTGCCGTCTATCGCTGTCGGTTTATAAAATAAATATCGTCTATAAAACAGTTTATTTACGGTGGATATTAAAGTTTATAATATATAATATAATATTATTGCTGATATACATCCAACTGATCTATGTCTCGGGATCGGTAATAAAATTAATAAACGTCTGCCACCCATAAGAGTATATGACTACATCGTAGTTATAGCCTCTGCATTTCAACCCTGTACCGAGTATTGCATATCAGTTGATTGTCACTATTTTTCGTTATTGAAATCGAATATTTATTTTTTAGTCAACTATGGACAACGTTGTTTATTAACTGCAGATAATTTGGATAATAATATAATAATATAGGACTATACAGATGATAATTGAGATCTTGAATGTCGAGAATAGTTAAATTTGATACAGTATTATTGCAAAATACTTGTTCTTTGTAAATTTGTTGCCTCTCTGGAGAAAATATGATTTGTGACTTATAATCTAATTTAAATTTGTGGATACTAATAAAATATTTTGTGGTTTAGCCCCCTTCTTAGGTCTACCCACGGTAATATGTTTAAAAAAATTATTTGAACCCTCAAAAAAGAAGGGTGAGCATGCCTAGTGAAATAAATTTTATACCTGGTGGTGCATACAACAAAATCATCCATAGTCTACACAATATAATAGCGAGTAAATAATAATGATTGAATTATTCGCGATGTGAAAAGTGTTATTAAATGGTTGATGTAATGCTTTAATAAAATAAATGCTTCTGAGAAAGACGTGATGAATAAGATTTTACTGAAATTGTATTGTATATTGTAAAAAATGTACTTACTATTCATATTGTATGAAAAGTAAGAAACAGTCCATTGGCCAGTGGCAAATGTAAGGAGGCAGCAAGTGATACATTAATCTTTTGATTTTTAACAATTTTCTATAGTGATTATTGAACTATAATTATTCAAAAAACGTTTTAACAAATTCTACTTTTTTAAAGAACTGTAGAAAAAACTTTTTATGAAAAGGATTTAAATATTTCATATAGTATCATATATTTACTTTAATATTGGATTTTCCAGACATTATTATTATTATTTAAAAAACATCTGCACGTAGTTCATTAATAAAATTTCTTTTTTCAAAAGACCATCTGGGTAGGTATGGCGATCCGAATGGGCGTATTAATACATTTAGACCAGCTGGTATAAATCTATATCCCCAAATATTTCTGGATTTTCGAATTATAAATCTTTAAATGGGTACATTTCTTATTGCAGCATGATAATATATTTTGCAATATGGCTCCAGGATAATCGTTTACCTGCATATGCCTTTTTGTTAGATCTCAACTCCTCTCCGTGTACTCACCGCGCAGGCACAACTAAACCTTAAATTTTGGGGGTGTTAAAATTATATTAAATTTACGATACAAATTATACCCTAATTAACAACGATTTTAATAATTATAATAATAAATTACTTAAATAAAAGATTAGTAAAAAGTAAATATCTATATTATGGCAATGATTCTACTGTCCACGTTCGCGATTTCGTGTGTACCATTGTAGTATTAGACTGTCTCGCGTTCATTCAAACTATCAAACTAGAAATCCATTGTATTTCGATGTCTACCGTTTTCTAGTGCAGTTACTGGTAGATCGGAACCAGTTCGATATTCTCGATTAGGTTCATGTCTTTAATGCGTATATAATATTTTAATATGGGTACCTATACAAACCGAAATAGTTAGAGGTTTTTTTGTGTTGTCTTACGATTACTTATTCATTATTGTCTTTCGGCTAGCCATAAAGTATATCTCGATCTGGAACAGAGTATTGTCTTGACTTGTTTATGCCATAAACGTCAATTATAGCTATATAATATATTGCACTCGAATACAATCATACGAAAGCTGTAATAATGACGTAATCATAAAAATAAATAAAATCAAACAATTGAAATCAAGTGATTCGACTATGGAGACGCTATGGATAATACGATTATTATATTGTAACGCGTGAAAAAATCAGTTTTCATGTGGAAGCATCGAACTACATAATTATATTATGAAATGAGCAAGACGACATGCGTTGTACGATTAACACACTAGCGAATTCGAGCGTACGTATCATTCGTATTACGTAATGTTTGGGATTATGTGTCGGGAAATCGCCGAAGCACTCGAGGACGTCGAGACTTTTGGTCGGGCACGAAACGGATGTTATAGCGCTGCTTTTAGTAGTCTTACAGACGATGCCGATACGATGTCGACGACGATGATGGGAGCGAATCGTGTGATCGGGGAGACGATGGCGAAGGGCGACGGTATATTATATTTGGTTTCGCAATAAATAGGGTCGCGTCATCGTATACACAATATCATTACGCAGTGTAAACAACGGTGAAGTATATATACCGCGGTCTGGCCACGTACCTATATATAATACATATATACAGATATATACTATACATTATGTACACACCAGCACATGTATATATATATCATAGGTAACTATGGTACTAGGCTATGTACATGATATACAATTATGTGCATATATAATATTATAATGCACCGCGTACACATTATAATACATAATATGTATATATATATACACACATAGGTGGTGTAGACTGCACGTCCGAATCCATCGAACGGGTTGATTTATCGCGACTAGTGGGCGGAGGTGTTAAATAAATATGGTTCACAGTCGTGACCCGGTGCGTGTTCGTGCAGAGCGGCGGCTGAATTTATACACGCGTATTATAATACGCACATATTATAGTATAATATAATATTCTATAAATGTGGGTACGCCGAGAAACCTACGGCGAGAAGGGTATATTAATGTATTATTATGTGGGCTAACGCGCGGCGGACGACGGTGGAAAAGACGAAAAACCCCACAAACCCGTACGGCACCGGTGCGCGGCGGTTGAACGAAGCGCGTGCATGGTATAAAAACAAACATCGCGGGGGGATCGATTGTTATAATAACACGGTCTATACGTGTGTCTGTGTGTGTATAGCAGCGATACATATATATATATACTTACATATGATGTATATAGTATACATAATGGTTGAATCAATAATACGTAACGAATGTTATAATGCACGCGCGATGTAGGAGAGCTGTGGCGCGCGACTGTATATAGGGCCGTGGGGCCATTAGTTGTGTGTGTGCGAGGTCGAAAGATTTTCCCACTGATACGTATTTCATATGTGTATGTCTTACGCGTGTGTGGTGCATTATTTTAATACACATATATCTATACTATCCTATACCTATGCTGTACATGTATATATATATATATATATATTATGTTATATAGCTATATATTATGACGTGTATAATCGCATACCACATGTGTATATAAAATATATGGAGGGTAATTTTTTTTTAGTTTTATTATGGAACCGACGGCGGTCTTCAGCAATTATTACCATTCACCGAAAATTTTAATTATATTTTATTTCGATTTTGTTTTTTGCACAGTTTATATAATATTATACTAATCCTGAAGTAATTTTAGCTATTTTTTAATAACATTATTGCATCGAAAATAATATGTATTGTAGGTAAATTGTATATACATTTTATTTTAATTTTCCAGCGTGTCAACATTGTGGCATATTATGTTGTAAAAAGTTCTACTTACATTGTAATATCAAATTCTTATCTCTAATGCAGGACATATCCTGCGGCCTATAGCCTATTATATACTCTAAAGTATAGTGTGTATATATTGAATACCTGTAGTGTATGATAACCGATAAGGAAATATTTACTTTGTTTGCAGCTTCAAACATAATAAAGAGAGGTAATGTTGAGGTCATTAATTGGGATAAAAACTATCCTATCTTATGTTGGAGACCAACAAATCACCATAGGCGGAGATCTGAGTAGTTTTGGAGTGCATCGTGGACATACCCGTCAGCCATCGTACACCAAGTTATTATATATTATATAAATAAACCAAAAACAAACGTAAAAAAAAACAAAAAATTGGTTAAATTAAAATAATATTTATCTCGATAACAAAACTTAAATTATATTTAAAATATCTACAAGTAATAATCGTTTTGGCTCACGACGAAAAAATTAATTCGCCCAATTTATAGTATGCATATTATTATTATTATTATTATTATAGATAATTTATTATATGTATTGAATATTTAAATCACATGTACTAACACCTAATTCATATAGGACCAGATAGATGTTTAGCTCGACATAGTACATGATATATTGTTATATTGCGTTGCATTATGTTTGAATTTAATGTCGGTAGCGCATAGTGGGCAATAGCCACATGTCCCTCCTTTGATTATTATTACTGTTTATGGTATAATATACGTAGTTATAGTTGTACACTGTAGTTCATATAGACGTGTATCATACATTAGCAATTGTGTATTCGTGTATGCCACCGAAATATATGGTCATATTATATATAAATATATCACTAATATTCATATATTATTATACGCATAGATAACCAATTGAGAGAGTACGGAGGTAGTCTCATAGCAAACAAAAAGAGTTAAATCTTCTTTTCATGGACATGTACACTCTGCCGCGGCATGTCGCTATTGTTATGTAGCAGCGAACACATTAAATTGCTATTTTCCTATACGTATATATTACATAGATACGCCACAACACGGATGTTGCAGAACTACGGACATTACTGCAACTTATATATCGCTTTGTTACATATTAAATGATAATACATTAGCGTCATGATTTGTAGCTTTCGATCAATTTCCACATTCCATGGTGAAAATTTGATCTAGGCAGTTTTCACAGGCTCGGCGATGACGGACGTCCTCGTGATTTTATTTTTCTTCGTTTTATATCTGGTCGCTTTTAGGATTTCGAGGCCTGGGGCAAAATATTATTCAGAGGCTCTCTTTTGCAATTTTCCCTAACATTAACGTTATAATTATTAATAAACCCGAGAATCCAGAGCATGGACCCGTGACCTTCTTCCCTTCGCTTAAGAACGACTCTACTTACGCGTTAAGACGAAAAAAAACAAGATTATTTAAAATGCCTAATCAACAGTATATCTACCCGATTACGCATATAGTACATATATAATATATTTATACAATAAGTCGGTTCAAGTTCAAATGACTTAAATTACTTTGAAGTTAGATGATATAACAATCTTAAGTTTAGATTTAAATGTCTTAAAATACAATTTATCACCAATATTCATGAAATCATAATTTAATTTATTTTATTTATTCGAAAACAATAATAATATATGATTACTAAATTATAAACTATTTAAATAAATGTTTAGTTAAATAGATATTTTACAATGACGACCAATTGATAGTGATTTCGATTAAAACCATTATATATTCATTAATTACGTGCATAATGGGGTTACAGTTTCTAATTCAATGTATAAAAAATAGACTTTTTAAATAGCTGAACACAAGTCATTTCTATTATAGTATTAATTATTTTTAATACATATTATTGTCTTAATATTATGTATGAATTGTATTTTTGTTTTCATTTAATTCATAATGGCTATAATATTAAATTATTTCAGGTCAGCCGTAGTAAAATAATATAATGTTTATATTGTTGTACCTAAGGTATTTCTATTCATCCGTTCTATGTCCTGTATAAATTTTATATATAGTAACATAAAATTAGTAACAAACGTGATATTTAATTTTGAATTGAATACCATTCATGCGTAGAAAAATCCCTGGGGCAATGGGAAATATTTTTTTCTTCTTAGAAACCGATCTTGGGAAATTTACATATACGCCTATATTATACGATACAACATGTTATAAAATATAATATTATCAAAATTATAGTTTTATATTATACTTATATTCACACTTATCATCAACGTTTTTAGTCGTTAAAGTACGGAATTGTTATGTCTCACATTTCGGATATTATTTTTGAGACCACTATAACAATGATTCGTTTTTAGTTTAATATGTAATGCCGATACACTTCAGTATACAAATATCGTTATGAAAAAGTATTGTGATTTTATTAAAGGAATATTATTATTTTCCCCAACACACCGTTATAATATACCTACGTTGCAGTTAATAATATGATACATAAATCAGATCTGCACATACACGTCATACGTGTGTTTCCCGACTGACTTTGCGACTCGATGTAATAAATATCGAACGGACGTTATCTAATAGAATATTAAGTGTTAAGCCGCGTTTTAAAAATTATTATAAGGAACCAATGTTTGTCATATTATGCGGGTTTATCTGCGCAGCGCGTATACATAGAAGAAACGGCTATAAATTAAAAAAAGGGTTTTGAATGGTTCTCCGCAAAGTTATGTTTGTAATATATTATACCGTGCATTATTTATGAATATATTACTAGGTAGTTTACAACCCCGTTTAAAATTTTCTGGATGAATCGTTTTGAATAACTTATTTCAAACAATTTCATTCCTGTATATTGTCCGTGCGAAACAATCGCATATGAAAACCAGAAAACGACCGGAGATGGACAAATTATAATAGAAAAATAATATGTGGTATTGGATAGAATATTATAATACACTCACACGCACACACAAATACGCATATTAGATATAGGCATAAATATAATAAAACACAGATGTTTAAATCTTATATAATTCATTCCGTTATAATATAGTCGTTAGAAATATGATTACAGTATTTTTAACTTTGCGTGAATAATAAAACGGCATGCCTTTAATCTATCGTACGAAATGTGAATATATGTATCATAAGCAAGTGCATGAGACTATATACGAGTATGTCATTACATTAAACAAAATCGGGACAATTTTGAATAATTAGATGTAACTGATATAAGCATTAAATTGTATGTTGAAAGCTTAAAAGCTGAAAACAAAAATAATACTAATATCGATTATTGATAAAAATAAAATAAAATAATGTATATATTTTTAATACCTAAAATACGAAAATACGGAGATCCTTAATAATTTTGAATTAATTAGTTTTAGAGGTTATCAATAATAAAATTATAATTTATTTTCCAAGGATAGAAAAGTCTAAGATAAGAGAATATTGAGTAACAATGTATATAAATGAATATTCGTCATTTACAAAAATTACTTTACAATGAATATGTTAATATCTACAATTATGCAATATTATAAAACATGTTTAATTCATATTTCTACAATTGTATTTATAGTTAAAACGTTTTTAATTTTAGTGTATTAAAATTTTTATCAACAAGTAGGTGTTTAAATTTTAATAATTTCGAAAAATTACTTTCACCTAGTTGATTTATTATGGAAATTGAATGGAATTTAATATAAAAAACGAGGAAACTATTCCTCCTTTATTTTGATGTAAGAAAAAGTGTAATTTTGATGGTTCTTAAATATTATTTTACTTCGTTTATATTATTTGCGATTCGAAATCATGGAGTAGACCTAATATTTCATCCTGTTCTATTATTTACAACATTTTCAGATTTTTTCAGAGATAATAATATAGTTTTACGATATTAAGGTATATTATATTCAAAATTTCAAACAAACGTAAAATATAATTAAATCTTTCAAAGAAATAGCTAAGAAGCTAACTATGTCTAAATTATATAGAGCAAAATATTTTTTATCTAATTAAATTATACTATACTTTTGAAGTAACAGAAAAACTATCAAATTAATTTTATTATCTTGTACGACTAGATTTCAAAAACGAATAGTAATTTAATTAGATTGTGTATTCACACAAAAAATGTTCGATGACATTTACTTACAATAAATATTGTGTTATTCGGACCAAATTTGTACGTTGACTGAAAAAAAACACTTAGTCGAGCGTTTTCGTATTTATTATTCAAGTGTCGCCGAGTCCAAGTCATAAAAATTCTATTCTTTTTATGAATACATATATACGTGAACACACGCGTTGCGATTGTTTGGCTCTAAATGTTGTTTTAAAGATGTAAAACCACTCCCACGCCTGCAATATGCATATCTGTTCCAAGTATAAATGTTCTTTTTATCGTAATTACCGGAATACTTTTTAATGAAAATATGTGTTGTTTAACGATGTTTATTTCCTTAAACCCTTTAATAACAGGTTTGATGTGTTACACTAAAAGTATAAAACCTTAACGTGCGCATTTACAACTAATATAATAAATATATACATATATATCGTACGAACAAAAAAAACTTGATTAGTTCATCCGTGTTGAGTTTTTGTCGATTATTTTATGTTACACCCAATAATGCTATGTAAAAATCGTTGTTTCATTATCGCCAGAACGTGGAACATCGCTGTAAAACTAAATACTGTTGTTTCCAATACGTATATATATATATATATATAGATAGGTACCTGCATCTAGTGTCCATAAATTAGCTTACGCCAGCGGTTCATTTTGGATTTCGTTAAAGTCACACACGCGTACGGCCATCGTCGTACGGACGGACGATGACAATAAACCTTGTATATTATAATAATAAACAATGTCGCACTGTAAATAGGTGGTATATATAATATATATACATGATATTATGTATACACGGACGTTTGCGTTCCCGGTTCGGGATAACGATTCAATCGTGTAGATATTCGTGTGTGTGTGTGTGTGTGTGTGTATACGTACGATTTTCAATTTACCATACATAGATTTCATATTCAATCCAAATATGCGGACGTGTGTTGACTGCGTTAATGCATTTCCGCCGACGACTGGCAGCACGATACAATATAATATTATAACGCGTAGGTACTTATATATATTGCATTATATTATATTATGTACAAATATTATAAACCGATTTTCACTCGCCGAAGTAATACCACTGCGGACTTTATTATAATATAGTATATAGTGGCTTTCTACAAATTTCGGAAAAAAAAAAACACTCGCACGCAAACGTGTCGCGACACAAATGCCGTTTTTCTCTTTTACGCGCGTATACATATATTATTGTGCTGCAGTCTGGTAGACGATTTATTGCGCGCGATGGGTTATGTATTGTACATATCATTGTTGTAAACCTATATTATACCTATCGCGTCGATGATCTCGTGTTTTCGCTCGTTTTATTATTACTATTATTATTATTATTATTATTATTATTTGCATGCACTACGTAGATGCGCATCGGTGATATTGTAGTCATCGATATAACGCAACGATACATCGACTATCGACGGTTAGAAAACTTAAAAATGACGTCAGCGCGCTGCAGAAAAGGCGCGAGGGATGGACGGCAGCGGCGGTGGTGGTGCTCGAGCGTGCGCGCGTATATTATTAGTGGTTCGGTCGCAATAAATCAGCGCAAATAACGTATTATGACGTCAACAAACACTCGCCTATATTATACGTAAGTATAACATAATATATTACGAAGTGTATATAAATCGCGTATATTACATCGATACTAGTAAAACACGGACACATCACATGCCCGGACGCTGCGTGCTGTACATGAGGCCATGTCGACGGAAAACCATTCTCTATCGTGAACAAGTACTAATCCCGCGATAGGTAACACAGTGCGGGTGAGGTCGAATTGCACGTGTTTTTTTCGAGTTACTCTAGTGGAATGGTTGAATATTGCACTCGAACTTAAAATAGATGATGTTCGAAGTGCATCACTCCTTGAAACTACTTGTGGTGTTGTTGTACAACGTCACTTATTAACGTCTTATTCATACATTTTTTTTTTATTTATGAAATGTATAATTTACAAATTAAATTAAATTAAACCATAGTCACGTTCACCTTTAACGATGTGTAAATTACTTGACGATATAATGATCACACAGAGATGAAAGAAAGTATAGCTGTTATATTATACGCTCTCAAGTCTAAACAAGATGATACACGTGTTTTTATCATTTCACATACCAATATCGTTGTCAATTATCGATAAAATACAAAATTGTACGTTCACCGTAGATAATCAGGGGTCTCTCCATGGTGTTTACGTTTATTTCTAAATTAGTTACGTCGTGTAATATACTAAGTGTCGATCGACGTTCGATTCGCGATTGCAATTGTCAACTAAAATTATTATTTATACGATTTATAGGATCTATGAAATGATCGGATTTAGTGCAATTTTAAAATTACTTTTTTTTCAAACTCAGAGTGAAAAATTGAACATTTTGGTTTGGGTACAGAAAGTAGTTTTTTATGTATGTGGACTATCACCTGCCGCGTACACCCAACACCTATTGTAGCCGTATGTATAATATAACACCGGGCAGATGATTCATGATACATACGATCACGATACATAACCTATACGTGAATTTTTAATATTAAATACTAATATATCGAAACACGCGACGTGCCGGTTAAGTTTGTTGCGATTTGTGACATTATTGTAGCCGTTTTTCGAATACCATTACAATAACAATAGTAACGACGTAAGCTTTATACGAACGCGTGCATTTTCGTAATATTGTCCGGATACGAATAATGTTGTTTGTATAGAGTATAGTATCATCTATATAGTATGATAATAATACTATGTATATGCGGTGTGTCGACGACGACGCGAGAGTTATATACTGTGCACACAAGCGCACGCATACGTCGTGATGGCCAGTAACGACGTGTTATAGTGCTGCACGCGTCCCGTGCGCTCTTCTATTTTATAATACGATATATTTTAATGTAATATCGTATCCTTCTCAGTCCCCACGTCGACCAAATATGTAAAAGCAATGTGACCTGAGAAAAACGAGATCACTCACGGTCGCCGTTGGTTGGAAATCACTATTATTATATATTATATTACGCAGGTTTGAATATTATATATTTATATATATATACACGCAAGTGTATATTAATATCTCGGCAGTTAGTTAAATTACCAAAAAATAACAATAAACAATCTGAGCACGTTTGCCTCGGTGTTAAAAAAAAAAATGTAAAATAAAATTTGAATTTGCGTCCCGCTGCGTGTGCAGCTATAAGGCTTACAAATCACGCCGGCGCGTTCACCTACTATACACACGATAATGAAGTTACCACGTTTTTATTTGGCTCATATGTTATAAATGTGTGAGTGCGTGTGTGTGTACGTGTGTATCGGGAACGTATTATAATGCTCAAGATGTCACGACCGGGCGATATTAATGGGAATATCTGTTAGAAACCCTCCTGGAAAATATTTGTCAGGACTGCGGGGGTGGGGAAGTAGAGGGCCGAGAGGAAAATAAGAAAGAATGAAGAAAAAAACTGGACCCATTAGAACTCACGAAAACATACACACATACACACACACGCAATTGTATAATTTTTTCCACTCTTTCTCGATACACACTTACACACAAACACAAACGCGTATTATTGTGTATATATAATATAGTGTTGGCGTTGATTCTTTATTATTTTAAATAATATATATATATATATATATATATAATAAACCAGTTTGCGCGCGACACGCGGTCCGTTTTCCCTTCGTTAGTGTACATTTTCGTGCAAGATCGTGAAAAAAAATGAATACCGTTTTTCGACGTAATATACATAACATTATTATTATTGTACATGAACTACATAAATAAATAATTTAATGTGTATTATACGCTCATACATGTATTTAACGGCATCACGCTGTAGCACCTATCGGCTGTTATATGTTTATAGTTATATAGTGTAAATACGTAAAGGCGTCTTCGGCTATGACCTCGTGAAAATTCGAAAACTTCTGTGTATATCGGCGTACACGTTGTTATTATAAGATTATGATGAATGCGGCTGCACAGAGACCTAACATCATAAGTGCGCGCACATTGCAGCGTGCAGTCGTGCACCCATCATCTCCTATCGCAGATCATCGTATACCACGCGCATATGTTTGTATACGGCGGCGTCGTCATTGCGAAATAAATAATTTGTTGAAATTCTGTGTCAAACAATATAATTAGGCATTATTATTAAACTCAATAAGTATATTGTGTACAATACAACATGCGATTTCCCAATGATATAGAAGGACAAGCGCGGTTCTATCACATTTTTAAATCACGTGAGACGGTCAAAAAAATTCAATAATATACGCATACCTATTAGATATTGTATTTGTACACGCGCGCAGTATTATGCAAATTTTAATAGGTAAACACTGATCTCAACGATGGCTGAAATATTTTTTTAATACATTACGAACTTACGAAACAGCGTTCAGGAACATGCGTGTATATTATAGATGTATATGTTATGAACTACGTGGTATTCGCTTTTTTATCTCTTAAAACGTTGTTCTCGGAATTATTACTACTACTCTGTGTAATATTAATAATGGGTACCTATACCGTAGAAGAAGATTTACTTTTTAGAAGAGAAAAGACTATTGCGTTGACCTGTGTTCATATTTGTTTTGCACGTACAATATTTTTTTAATCTTAACAAAAATTCGATCAACGCATAAGCTATAATATCGTATAATCATACGTTTAATGTTTAAAAACGATTTAGATGATGTCTATTATTATTAAAAATATATGTATAAGGAAATTAAAACGTTTTTATTTAATAAAACGTGATGAAGACATTGAATAACGCTGTAATAAAGTTAAATGTCACAAAATTGAAAGTTTTGAGATGATAGTGGTCCGAGTTTTCGTTGTGTTTTCCTTACCAATATACCAATAAACCATTAAGTTATCATTTACTTTAAACATATTTGTGGGAACGCGCCTTCGCATTTACATAAATAATAGCGTTTTGTAGAATACTACCTCGCGAGAAATAGGTACCGCGTGTACGATGCGGTAATAATAATAATAGTCATCGGAAATAGCCTGTCAAGAGTGAAATTATTAATAATTATTTACGGTTAAATTTAAGTAGAAGATTTGAAAAAAATCATATAGCAATAAAACGATTATTATTTTTAATTCAGTGTTTCGGTTGTCCAAAGACAAAAACCACTCAAGTAGTTAAGTCTGACCACATGCAATTACCTATTAGGTATATCACTATTCACTATTATATTACAACTATAATACATGCGTGTAGTTAAGTTTAAAACGTGCATATTTTTAATTAAAACTTAACCGATTAATGTATTTTTTAATTGTTTTATTTTTTCAGGTGTATGTAATCACAATCACTCCATACGGTTTTTATTTTCAATTTCAGGATTCTCAAACCATGGTATTTTTGGTTCTTATGTATTATCTCATTCAATAATTCAACCGCATATTCTAATCGATAATAATTTTAATTATAAAAGGTGATCCAATTAAATATTAATACATAATATTTCAAAAAGTTTTAATTTAATTTTACATAATTTAATGAAATTACTCGCATAGTTTTCGGAAAAAATTTTTTTTATTAAATAAATATACAATGCTTTAAATAGTTTAATGTATATTGTTATTGTTATCTTTTTTTTCTTTTTAAAATTTGAATACACGGTCAGCTACACAGAATGATCTATCTAAGGTTTATTTTATAATAAAATATGGCTTTTTATGTATTTCTACAAAGCTAACGCAATATAAATTTGCCATCACTTCCAATTTCCCTGTATTTTCATTTAAAGTTTTACGAAAAATATATCCAATCTCACGTTAAAAATGAATCCTGGGATCACTAGCCGTCAAATATTATGGTTAGGTCTGTTCACGGATGACGTGCGTTTGAAAAACCCCCGCCCCCTCTTACATCATTGAAAATTCATTTAAGCTATGCCATTAATTAGCGAGGAATTCGCATGACTTGCATACAATTTCCTATTCCAAAATTTGCACGTCATTCATTCCCCACAAAATAATAAAAATGCACCAGTGTACTACTGTAGACTTAATAGCCGAGTCGTATCTTCAACTTATTATTTATATTTTATAACCGAGTGGTCTTGTATGTATATATATAACTAAAACGTATTTTAGTTGAACGGAGGAACTTTTGAGTATATCTTATAATAGTCACTGTAATACACGAAAATACAATATTCTTAATTGTTTATAAACTCAAAAATATATCTGTCCGAAACTGACGAAAGTTTGAGATTGTTCTTAGATATATAATTTAAAAAATTTAGAGAGTACTTTGGATCACGTTCGGAAATATATCAAGTGTTGCTTATATCTAATCGCTATAAGTGCAGTCGCCCATCTCGGTTAAGTTAGGTTCAAAAAGTCAAGGTACATCGACGCCGATAATGCCCGTGAACTGGTATATGCTAAGACTGATATATATATATGAGACTTTGTATTTTATATTTATCGATTTTTCTTGGATGAAAGCAGTATATATAGTTAGTTAAATTACAAAATTGAATTTTTGAGGTATTTATACTTTATGCAGATATTTTATTTATCTATTTACATTAAAATAATGATACCGTTTATTACAAAAAATTTGAAAAACGCTGGCCTATAATATATTGTTGTATATGTGTCAATACTTCCGTATATTAATACATCGAAAACACATAGAATTAAAATACAAGCACTCTATTGACGCTGCACGGTATTATACAGTGACCAGATCATAAGCGATCACTGTTGAAAAACCAACTCTCGTCCACGCCTACTCTTTTATAATATTATAGCTTAACTTGATTTTATATTTTGCCGCATAATTGTTTAGTAGTCTACTAAAACATACTGACTAAGACTTAATGATAATCGTTGTCACATATTATAATACATAAACGTTTAATTAGCCTAGTTCTTAGTTTCTGCAACAATGTTTGTATAGCAACTTACAGATAGGTAGTAACATATCTGTACCCTTACTTCGTGTTAACGCTTGTAATTTATACAGATTGTATAATGTTATGCCTAACACAATAATATAATCTATTATATTATATAACCGTGTTAATTATAATAGAACGGGAGTTAGGTCTTATATTGAAGAAAAATAATAAACAGAAACAAAAATATAGGCCGACGACGACGACGTTGTTGACAGTATACGATATTGTTTCGGAAGATTGTGTAATCCGAGGCGTCGTCTGCCACAGGTAGGTAAACTTTGAAGCTGAGCCGTTAAATACACGCATCACGACCGTTTCGGCGACGCGCAAGACTGTCATTAATAATAACATTATTATAATGTGTGTTATCGTCTCAGCAACGACGACGACGTCGATCTCGATGGGATGTAATATTAATATTGTGCGCGCGCGTTAATGTATAACTGTATACACGGGCGGGCGCGCGTAAATTACACTTAACAGCGGTAGACCGTCGTTTTGATTATTTTTCGTTGCACGGGTTGGGTGCGCGAAAACGAAAGACGAAGAGAAAAAAAAAAAACTCGCGGTTTAACGGTGAATTATTGTTGTTTATCGCGCGCGCGACAGCGAGGCCCGACGGAAATATACGATGATAATAAAAGCAAATTACAATGTTATTATATATTATTATATTATATTATTATACGTGTGCAGGCACCTCTACATTGTATTGTCGTGCAGGCGGCGTTCATTCATCCGAGGGGATATGCGCGATAGATTCCCGCGGCGCGCGCAGACTAATCGAAGAACGCGCCGTCGATATAATAATAATAATAATAATAATAATAATAATAATATATTTATATAAAAGTCATATAGGTAGGTAGATGGAGGTACGTAGGTTGGTATATTGGTTCATATATATGTATATATTTATAATACAGGTATAACACTGGTGCTCAAACTATACACGCGGTCGCGCGCGCGAAAACAATAATATTGCGTTATATTATGCGCTCTTCTAGACGGCGGCGTACACCGGTGCGGTGCGCTCCCGTGGCGGAGGTTTCACTCGGCGTGACGCCGGCGACCGAGTTGTGTTATATTTATACATGCGTACGCATAATAATAATAATAATAATAATATCGTAGAAATCGACGACGTTTCGGGATCAACGAGAAATATTATAATACAACAATATAATAATAATAATAATATAATGCACACCTCTGCGCCACGCCGCGCCGGTGCCGATTTGTACAACAGTAACGACGACGACGACGACGACGACGACGACGATTTGGGTCATAAATTATATGGTGTATCTATATGCCTAATATAATATTATATTGTTTCGACGGGAATAGTTTCGAAATCGTTTGTCAATCGACAATCGTCGACATGACCACAGATCGTCTGAGCCACATTTAGCGGTGACGAAGGTACGTATAGGTGCTTATAATATGTGTGCATTTGTAAATACATTTTATAGATATTTACATGACGTAATAAATGATGTACAACCCGACGGCAGTAGTCCAATGTTATATGATCTACAAAATATAAATATTCGTGTGATTCTGTAACGGTGTAAATGTGTGGTCTATAGTTTTTCCAACTATAGGTTTTTATAGTTTGTTTAAAGTATTATTGATATTTCAAAACTATTGAAGAACATAAATTAATGTAAATAGATTTAAATCGCAAATATTAATTTATCGATTATAGTTAACATAAACAACCCGTGCATTTGAATGATTTGTATTTTTGAGCCTTGACTACCTCGACTCATTTTGTTTGTAAATTGTTTTCGTTTTTATTATTGGGATTTAATATAACAAAAGCCTGTTTATAGTTTTTGATCCGGAATTGAGACGATTACCTATGGTAAATTTATTACATAAGATTATAATAAATCGTGGTATTAAATTGTATAGAGTGTAGATTGTATATTGGACAAAACTATTTTTAGTAGATCACGTATTGGACTATACTTACTACCATATAATATATATTATATATTATGTATTCAGAAGAAAAATGGATTAAAAATTTATAGCTGAAAATAATATGTAACTTGTAAATATTGAGGTCTTTCGCGCTGTGTATGGGATGTAGCTAAGAAGATACCTATATGTATAATGTAAATGCGCGGAATCGTCGTCACGATTGTTAAACTATTATAGTTATCTGCAAATATCCGAAGTCCTCCATTATAAATCGTATTAAAAACCCAAATTCTGAAGAGACTGTGTTCAAAAAACTCTCACGCATGTCCGATTGTTGTATGCTTATACCTTATGATACGGTGTTATCGATCGAGTCCGTCTAAATTAAAACCATCGCCCCGAAGCGGGGAAATACGATGCGAAATCGGATAATACCTAGGCGCGTACATTTTAATTACGTCGAAATTATTATGTCGTGAACCGGATGGTTATGTATACAATAATTTAATATTATGTGCATGTGCATAGAAGAAACAGAGAATATTGGGATCGAATTGCAATGCTTGCGGACCCGTCTGCCGCGTGTGTCCTACTGTTTTGCTGAACACACGTTTTTCGTGTTCCTCGACCACGCGCGCGCGGTACATCATATATATGTGTGTGTATGGTGTATGTGTACGTTTGTTCAATGTTTCCCAGAAGTCGTTTGATTTTTTTTTTTACGTTTTATTTATATTTCCATAGACGATAACATCTAAATCATATAATTAAAACCGTTCATCGACAGGAAAAAAAATACATAAAATTGTTTTTCTTATTTTTAGTACATTCATTACTATAAAGCGTTATATTATGTTATAAATTCGTATTTTTTTTTTTATAGTCATGTAGCAGTGAATAAAAGGTTTTTTTCATTTTTACACAGCTACAAACGTCAGATCAAAACAAACGTACAATTTCATAGTGATGTAAGCGAAAAGAATATTGCGTTATAAGCAGGTAACTAAATAATATTATTATAATTATAATATTATAAACGAGTATATAATATATTAGACTATTAACAGTACGTCTATAAAATATGTATTATTAACTTAAATGTTTTGAAATGTAAAAAAGTCATTATTTAACAGTAAGTGATCGTGTTTAGAACTACGCTTCAAGCCAATCGACAACATTTTGTCGGATAAGTTTCCTAAACGGTCGTCGCAGTATATTGTATTGAACTGAACCGCGTTGGAAATATTAGTATAAGTGTATTATATTATGACTTTATTGTAGGTACAGCGTACATCAATATCACTGTTTACTGCCAATGAAAAAAAAACTGTACCATAAAACGTGCTCTGCACGTACATTTATTCAATTGATATGAACTGTAATACCCTTACCTGCTTGTATGTGTAGTTCTATAAACTTAAGAGGTATCCCTTTAATAGTAATAATGATAATACTTTAAAATCTATAGGTGTGTAATGTTGCAGGGGTATAGCTTTATTATTTTATTGATGCGGTGTGTATTGACTATAAAGGTATGATATTTAGTTGGCTTTTTGGGTGGTCTGAATTATCGATCAAAGGGTTAGATTAGATAGATTGCAACTGAGTTTATATGCTCAAAAAATTTTCCTTATTCAAGCTGCAGGGCTCAAAAAATAACTTGATTTAATATAATTCGAAAATTGTCTGATCCATTTGTATTGGATTACATATCTGTCTATACATATTTAATTACTAAACCTAGAATTAACGACATAGGTATCAAAATATAAATCTATTTACGGACAAGATCAGTTAATATATTTAAGTCCGATACACTCGATCGAGACAAGTTTAAAAAAGGACATTAACAATTATCATTTTCCATTTTCGAAGGACTGCGTGCGTCTGATCGAGATAACTCAACATTTAAATCTCTTTCACGTTTTTTTTTTTAAATACTTCATCTTTATCTTTAGCCGCGCGCCAGCTATCGTAATAACAACGAATTTCGATTTTATACACTCACACACGCGCGGCGTGTTTGCTTTCCATTAACGTGCACTGTAGTCTATAATAATACGCTGTCGGATTCGTTTGAAAACATTCCCGCCAGTTCGCCCTTAAATAATAAAAACGACGCATAAATTATTATAATAACTATGAATTAATCGAAACGCGCGCGCGCGCGCACACACACACACGCGCGCACATAGAACGTTGGGACACTCGTCGTTCGCCTATTCCACTACGCCTCCGTCGTCGTATATCAATCTAATTAGCCTAAGTACTCTGGTTTGATGCCGGCGCGCGCGCTAGTAAGTCCAAACTCTTATATATATATATATATATATATACATATAATGTATATATATATATATATATACATATAATGTAGACGACTTGGCTGTCTTGTATATTATTATTATATGGCGTTGTTATTGTTGGTCCGTCGATCGCGTCGTCTGTCTTGGGCATTTTCGTCTGCAGCGTACCGCCGCCGTCGTCGATAGGTATATAATATTATTATACACACTACTCGATCGTGAATGACAATCCTATTAACCTTTCACACCTACAACACTTATCTTCCGAACGGGAACGCCGTACCTTATGCGTTACGGTATGTATATATTTTTGATTGATTAATCGACCGCCGACGTATCATAATACCGTAGACAAAAACGTATATAATATAGTCCCGACCAGATTATTATACACAATATACGATGGCGTTTAAAACCGACGGGATGTGGTCTTTTGCAACGCATGCGTGGCTTACATTTTATTATTAATATTTTTTTTTGACACATAAGGGTGGGTAATAAAAGTATTATGAGGAAAAAAATAATCAGATAAAAATTGAGACGTTTGCGTGTACAATGTGCGACGTTCGCCGTATCTACAGGAATGACGAAACACGCGTATGCAGCAGCAAACACCGAGACGAGTTCGCTCGATCGTCGCCGACCGGTTACGACTTATACGTGGCATATAATAATAATAATGTATAAGACGTGACCGGGTAAAAGCGACTTAGACGACATAGACGACGACGGTGACGACCGTCGCTAGAGACCTGCGGCAAGAAGACGGGACCATTGTTATTGTTTTTCAAAATATATAAATCAAAGCATGAACCGATAACGGATATGTGCGCCGAATGGTAAACAGCGTATTTTGTAACAGATCACGCCTGGGCTAAGGCATCCGGCAACGTGTTGGACATCGTTGATACGTTCCGCGTACGTATACAGTATACACTATACGTATATACCTGTATACTTATATCGTATTATATTATATACTTACGCATTGCAAAGACAACGACCACGACGAAAATAATAGGTATGTGTATATACATACTATATTTTACCGATAGAAACCATTATTCGGTGTGTCAACGCACGCCTATTGTACATATATATATATATATATATATACATATATAATACGCAGGTAAATTATGAAAATAATAATAAATAATCATATATGAATGAATTTACCGGACGCAGTGATTGTTGTAGTTTCGATAACAAGTGAAAATCACTCAAAAATGCGTGTAGATATTTAGCTGAACAGTGAACATCTCCAAAACGTAATAATTAAATTTCATCACACTTTATAAGAAATACGAGTATTAAATAACAACGTTGGGAGCATCAAAAATCGTTTTGACACTAATATACGAGATTATGGTTTATAACTATGCATACTTATTAGTTATTATGAATAGTTAGTGCTGTCAATAATTGACCCCTCCTTATTCTATAGTAAATCGCATGACTTGTTTATATACAAATTTTAGTTAGAAAATTTCGCTTATTAAAAATATTTATCTTAATATCTTCTATAATTAATAAGCACTATGAGTCGTTATAAGAATGCAAAACACTATATTTTAAAAATTTTAAAAAAATTTTTCAACGTTCATTATTGCGTCAAATGCAATTTTGAGTTCGTTTATTTTTATTGATCACATTTTATATAGTTATCAAAGAAAATATAATCATCCCCATCAGTTTCCCATAATAAATGTTTCGCAATAAACCTTAATCCTTTTTATTTTTTTGTGTTATTTTAAGGTTTATTTTTCATGTTGGAATGACAGTAGTTAATTTTTTAACATATGCGATTCTTTGTCGGCTGATGCATGTGCGCGCGCATAGATATATTATTCGAAAAGTATTATATATTCTGTTTGGACGTAAACGTTCTATTATACATAATCCGGTATATAGTATCTTTATATCTATATATAGGTATATAATAATAACGTATTACGCGCGTTGTTTCAGACGACATTAAGATCACGGAATCGAAACGCTCTGAGTGATTAAATTATAATAAATATATTCAAAAAGTACATAACAGCGTGTCTTAATAATAATTTGGCTTTTATTCTATTTGATAATCTAATGGATTTTTTTTCGGGAATTCGAAGATTCTTCTTGCTAAACTCGTTTACAAAGTGACATAAATTTAATCGGGCTGTCCGTGTACGCACAAATACACACGCATGTACACGCGCACACAAAACTCAGAAAATTAATTTTGTCATTGTGCGCGCGGGACAGAAGGGGAAAAGGACGCGCATACGGGATTTCAATTTATTTTCGCGGAGTCGACAATGAATTATAATTAAAAAAAAACATTTTGAATAAAAAAATTTCAACAAAAAGCTGATCTGTGTAGCTGACCGCCGCCGATTAACATGAAATCGTCCATTCGGCAATAACACGAACCGATTTATTTTGCTCGAATTTTTTCTAACGAAATTCATTTTCTCACGAATATATATGCGATAATATTATATATATATATATACATACAATTATACACCATATTATAATGTAATAATATAATTGCCACGCGTGTTTGACAAAACGTGTGCGTATCGATATAATAATATTTTCGGCCATGCCTCGTCCGGATCTGGTTGTAATATCATACACCATAATATGTATAAGAAATAAATCATATTTCTAAGTATGGGTATAATACTATAACAACTGCAATGCAGAAGTTCTACGTATAAATGAATTCATATCAACGAAAACGACAGCGCATGGTCAGTACTGGCAACAGATAGAAGACGAGGGGATATATCACTGACATAACATTTTTTTTCATTTCTTTGTTTATAGTAATATATTTATTACCTTGGTATGCATTTTGCAAACAAAATAATGTAAATAATAATAATTTTTTTATGTATACAATTTATCACTATTAACATTTTTTGACATCACATAATATTTTTTTCTTTTAATAAAAGCAATACACTTTCAATAGTATCGTGATCTTGTTTTCTAATGGTATCATTATATCACCATGCCTCCATATATATAGAAACATCCTTTGTGCATAGATTAAAAAAATTATAATAGGTAGCCACGATCGACTAACTTATCAACAATCGTTTATTGAAAATGGAAAATTATATAGTTTAGAACTATTATCAACTGTTAAATATAATATTATTGTTAATTTAAACTTTAAAAAAAATGGTTTTTATTTTTGATTGTTACTTGTGTTAATGTTACTTATAATGGGTTTAAAATGTCTACAATTACTTACCAAAGTACCAATTTTATTTTTATTATTTTCATTCGTAGTCAATATAACATATTGAGTAACTTTTTCAGTTAGTAATTTAATTTAATATACAATTAATCTTATATTTTTCTGATAATGTTTTTTTGATCAAAGAAGATACTAAAAAATCAGCCACTTCTTCCACGCATAACAAAATCATACGATCGACATCGGGCACAGCGACAATGAGCGAAAAACATTTTTTCTCGCGCGGTCGATTATACTTTAAGTCATTAACACATAACGCAACGACGGGTATAATATACCTGGAAGTCGCGGTCCATCTTCTCATATTGTATTATATCTACGCAAACGCGCCATGTCAACTGATTACATATATATAATACGAAATATATAATCTAGAAATAGGCATTTAATTGGCTCAAATCGATCAGTGGTGTGGTGGACTAAACGGAAAGCGCGCGGTACACTGTAACACATATACACCTGCAGTATAGTACACAATATTATACATACATATATAATGTGTGTATATTATGCGCGTATGCATGTACGTATGTGTAGTACGAGTGTGTATATATTGAAACTAGCTTGGATACGCGTTTGAACCTTGGAGCGGTGGGTCTGTGACCTTACAAACGTGGGAACCGTCCGCGGCGCAGGGCTCGATCGTCGTTATTATATAGAAATCTTTTAAACGGCTAATGATATGTGTGTTATCCTCTTTTAAAAAACCGTTTTCTTATTATTAAAAGAGCAACGGAGAAAAATAACTAGTTCATAGCGTGGTCGGTATGTCCGCCGTAGCCGTAGCCGCATGTGCACGCGGTCTTTTCTAATTGCTTTTAATGGTCGTAATTATTCAATCGGGGGTCTTGCGCTGAAATGAAATGATCGAAAAACCTTATATTTTTTTATTTAATTTTTGACTTCTTTCTTGTCCTACCCGCCATCCCATCCATCGTAACTATTAATATATATATTTATATAATATATATTCTGTACCTATATAGGTATATATACTTTTTTTTTCGTGTCCACGACGGATTGGAGGACCGGTCACGACGAGCGCAATATCGGTCCGCGCGCTAAACAACTTAATTAGACCAATTCTACCGTCAAGAGGAGAAAAAAAAAACTCAAAAAATAAAACCTATATCTGCATAAGTAAAAACCAACAATAACAATATCTCGTGTAGTGTATAATATACGCATAGGTATAATATAATATATAAATATAAAGGAACCAGCTATGTATCTTGCGATGAGTATAAATCGCTCGAGTAGTTTTTTAGTATTATACAAACTACAAATCTATATTTATTTATATGTGTTTTTATAGGTTATATTATAATTAGTATAATAAAAATTTGTAAAAGTCTCTTTTATATCTGTAACCAATGACAACCTTAGGTAAAAATGAAAAAAAAAATATTTGATTTTCATAACAATTCTTGCGTGAGTTACCCCGTAGTGATCTGTATAGTAAAGCGAAGTAATGAACACTCCTCGAGTTTCATCAAGTTTCAACAATATAAGTATACAATTTAGTACTAATTGATTAACTTAGGCTTACCGAGTACTAATCCATACACACAATCATTTTTTTATTTGAAGATTTTATGAATTATGATAAAATATGAGACAATACATTCATAGCGTTAGTCTTTATGGTTTTCAGACGAGTCTCGCGAGTATATGATAGCTGAACGTATCATCGTAACCGTCGCCGAAACTAAACGAAAAAAAACAAAATTCGGCCCACACAAACAGGAAGTGTCAATATATTTGTCTGTACCGTTTATGGCCCCAAAGCAGTCACGTATCTTTGCACGCGCGGCATCACTTGTATATATACTAGGCATACATATGCGGAGTGTGTATGTATATATATATATATATATTATATACAATACAATACTAGATGGTAAGATTTTATTATTAGAATTATTGTGTTATTATATATTACACACTGTGCAATGTTGTTTTTTTCTGAATCTTAAACGGAAATCCTAAAAGCGCTAATGCTGAATAAATTATCCAGGTTAGACGTGGTTGGTAACATACACGTATAATATTAAAGCCCGATTCACACTATTACGGCATGGCACGGGCCTTCACTGCCTGTAACAGTAAGACAAATTGTCCATATATTATTCACACATTCAGTAAAACGTTTAATTATATATTATTTTAATGACTAACGTCATTTTCAATGCCAGATTTGGCTATTATATAATAATTTTATTAGTCGTAGAATATTCGAATTAAAAGTCTAAAGAAATAAAAAAAAAAAATTGGGTCCATGATATTTATAAAAAAGAAAAATTTAAGATAAATATATATAATAGGTTTATCAAAATTATTCTTCAGATATTATCGTAGGTATACCTATCTTTTTTATTATCCTAAAGATAATTATGTGTCATATTATAAACACTGAAAGTGACTTAAAATTAATTTAAAATTGTTTACTTCATAATGATATGGTGAATTATGGTCTATGTATTAATTATTAAAATTTCCCGGCTACTAAAATTGGCGGTAGTCAATCAGAACATGGGGCTATAAGTTTTCTCTTTCTGGCTTCGATACTATTGATCATAAACGAAATGTCGCGTGCACAATGTGGTTTTCACGTCCACTATGGGTTGAGTTTGTGTATAATATAATATGGCTATTGGCTATATAATGATACTCGCTACTCTGTTAGTTCTCACTTTTTACTGGCAATCAGACAGTGTCACAGTATCCATTTATCTTGATGTATTGTATCCTTTCGTCTATCAAACTTTTATTATCGTTTATATATTATACAGAATTATATCTGGTACACCTCGAAATATAGGTATAGTAAAGGTAATAAGTTATAACTTATAACTAAGATAAGAATCTTTATTCCTCTTTTGTTTTAAACTAAATTAATAAGTATTCTTTATTTTTATCTTTATTATTTTATTTAGTTTATTTATTCAATTCGTGTAAGTGCTTAACTTATAAATAGGTATATATATCGACTGGTTTGGGGGGATATAATCATTATAATCAATATTGTTATCTTGCATGGGTAATAATTTTCATAAAAATTAACGTATTAATCGTTTTAGGTTTAAGGTAAGTACTTATAGATAAAGTTTTATTCCACTTTCCAAAATTTCTTTTCTTTAAACATAACTGAAAATCAATTGAAACTTCATCAAAAAGATGTATCCAAAAATATATTTTTGATGTTAATTAAATAATAAAATATTCAGAAATAATTTAAGCATTGATCCACCATGTTTTAGAAATGAGATATTAATGATGAAAGCAAAAATAATCTATTAATAATATTTAAGTTAACAATACAACAACATTCCTTGATTGATGCTCTTTTAGCTAGTTCACATAATAACAATAATTTATACTGATTTTGCTAGAGTTTTTGTTGAAATTAATCATAATATGTACCATTCTTATTCTTTATACATAAATTTAAATATATTTATGTAGTCCACTTTTACGTTGAATCGAATCTTGCGTACATTTGACAGCTTACATATCTAAAGTGTTGTGTACGAGAGTTTTGTTCTACACCAATATTAATTTTATCTGGTGTACTTCAAGGTTCATTCTCAGATCTAATTCTATTTCTAATACATATTATAAATAATATAATTTTTCAAAACCGTTAATATTTTCTGGCAATATTAAACTTTATCGAGTTGTAAAAGTATTTATTTAAAATTTGAATTTCGTAGAAATAATTATATTAGCAGAGGGAATGGATTTAAATGTAAATTTAATTTTTTTCTGAATGCGTTCAAAAACATTGCTTTCCAAGCACAAAGTTCATTTTATACATCAAAATATTAAAAAATGAACTTTTATTTTGTATTTTTTGACATTGTTAGTGCATTATTTATTTATTTATGTTTTTAAGTCATTTTTATATAGAAATTGATGAAATTCGTTAAAAATTAAGCAGCACCTGATTATACAGTGCTATTATGAATAACCTAACGTAAAATTATAACGAATGTCTAAACTATTAATCTACCTAAATTGTATATTCATTTTTTGGAAATAATTTTCAGAGTAAAAAGAAGATTGGTAGTGGGACTAGATGATGAAAATAATGCGAATAATTAATGTCTAAAAATAAAAATGTATATGATTAAATATTTTTTTTCAATGTTAAAAATAATTTTAAGATCATTTTTAAAAAAAAATATATTTTCTTAGTGCATTAATTTGTATTTTCTAAGACATTTTTTTTTTTGTTTTAGAGCATTTAAATCCGTACCCTATTTATTACATTTAATATTAAAAATCTCAAGTATCTTTCTCTTAATTTCGTTTCAATAATTTTTTCACAATAATATTAATAGTTAAACTCTATACCCAGATAAACTGACGTTATTAAGGCTCTTGAAGCATATTTCAAACTTAAACTAATATTTAACGGTAAATGATATAAAGAAATATGTCTAAATACTAACTGAATTAATTTACCGAAACTATAACTAACTCGTGTGAATTCAATAATAAAAATACTTTTATCAATTTATTGTTCTTTAATGCACTCAATTTTAGACTATAGATCTATTACTTGGTAACCATAAAATACTACAGTGAGTTAAAAAATACGCAAGAGAAAGTTTAGAATAACATTTTTTAGTTTTCAAAATGAACTCATAAATATACTTATTTTACAATGTTGTATTTTTTTATGTACATAAAATATGATTACACGATAAGTTGACGATAAAATGTTTCAAAATTCAACTTTGAGAGTGGTTTTGGATAGAAAATTTGATCTAGTTTGTATTTAAAAAAGGTAAAATTGTCCAGTACTTTTTTATAATCAGAAAAAACAAATAAGAAATTAAGGAAAATTCACACTATATCAGATTTTGACTAAATTGATTTCTTTATTTTTTTGTAACTCAAAATCCAATAACCACAGACATTTTTACAACATTGAATATTTAATTCCCGTTTAATAACTATTTCTTTCTAAATTATTTTTGTTTTTTTTTGTGATTCAATACCAAATAACCGTAGATTTAAATAATAAACTTAAAAATATCACTCATTTTTCAAATCATTTTGACTTATTTATAGACATTCCAAATGTTCAAGTATTTTTTTTATAAATATTGATAATGTTGGTTATATGTTATACAAAATTATTTATGAATACCAATGTGTACTTTGAAATTAGATAAGGAATTTAATGAGCCAGATACTAATGATTTTTTATTCATAATAATTACTTTACATAGTGTTTAAATAGTTCTGTGATTCTAATATTTTTTTAAATTTCAAAATAAGTTCCGTCTAAAATCAGAAAGTTAGGTTAAATTAGGTACATTTCACTGATTTCGTTAATTTTTAAAATGAAATATTTTAATATTATAAAGCAGTTATTTTAGTCTCTTGAAATTAATGTATAGCATATAGGTATAACGAACGTCTTATGATATAATTCTATCTTTAATTTATCTTATATTAATGTTTATGTTGTGCACCTTTTTTCCAAATTATCGTGTATTATATAAATTCCATTCAATACAATGTGCACAAAAAATATATAATGAATATTAAAATATCATTTTTTTATTAATTAAACGTTAATAGTTACTCTCAAAAAAGTAATCAAAATACATGATACAAGTTAAAAAAAAATATTAAATGTAACTCTATAATTAAATGTGTTTTAGTTACTACCCAGCCCTCACCAAGTACAATGTAATTTGTATAAACATATATACGGTTTGCGAAACTGTCTTTTGTGACTTCCTCAGTCGTATAAAGCATATTCGTGCAAGGAAATGTGGCACTGGTGGCACGTGGTGCGTTGCAATTATTACATGCGCCAATAGAATAACGATTTCCTTCTTTCCGCCACGTCAGACGATGTGAAAAATCTTCCCCACGCGCGCACTGCAGTAATAAAGGTGCGCACGTTTTTATTTTTTTTTATTATTATACTGTTACAGTCGGTAGTACGGGCGCAATTTTTATTTTTCTCAACGCGTTTGGAATATGAAAAAATAAAAATAAAATATACTCATTATGAAATCACTATACGACTGTTGTAGATGTCTTCTATAGCGAATACAAAAAACATATGATATGTAACGCGTTTATTGTTTATATAATAGACAGTTCACGTGGTATACCTATATAATGTATAATATAATATAATCGTTATTATTATTATAGCAAATGCGATACATGAAATCATTTCTAGTCCGTAATTTATAAAGCGTCTTCATTGTTATATAGATAGATAGATTATTATTATACTGTAAGCGGCATTGTTCGCGTAGATTAAAATAAAAAGTTTTACCTTTATGACCTATGCAACAGCTTATAACAATATACATGGTATAATAATAATATTAAAACCATACTAATCGCATTGCATTAAAATTTTAACATATTATTTATATATACCTAATATACATATAACTATATAAGTACAGGTATACACGAGCATTCGGGAATACAATCAACACGAGAAGTGAGCTAATGATATCTGCAATAATAATAATAATAATAATAATAATAATATGATGTAACTGGTTTATGAATTTTACTCTAATGGATTGCGAAGTAATTAACATTTTACGAGAATTAAAATTCGTACAAAATTTACATTTTTTTTTACTTACCTAGTGTGTAATTGATATTTAATTTATAATTGCTATTCGATATTTTAAATTGTATTTTTTATCGCAAACATTTACTAACGTTGGGTTTATAAATTATGGCGAATTCGTGATATAAAGTAGACTAAATTCACGTGATAATGCAATGCGGTTTCAAGTGCAAAACTACCATGATTGTTTTGCTTAATAAATTAATGTTAGATTCGTTAAAATATATGTTTTTAACTCGTATAAAGTACATTCTTAACTTAATTCACTATGCCATTTCTACATAGATAGTCAAGCTATAAGCGATCTTGTGAATTTTTCATTTTAATTTATTTTATTGATCATTGTTACTAGTATTTTATCTTATTTATTATTAACATCGTTATATTATAGGTATTTTGTATATATAATATACATATATAAAAATTCCGATTTATTATTATAATATAGGTTTATATTATACATCACGGACATCGAATATTATATTGTGCCTTATGGCAAATTGCATTTCGGACCTATCACTATTTATTTAAAAACAAAAAATAATTCATATTTTTTGTTTCTTCTCCTTGGACTTTTTCATTAAAATATATGCGGAGACACGTTAAAGAAGAATGATGGTCATAGAAAAAAACACATTTAAACTGGAAGATATATAGTATACGTTTCCTTTTTGCATATTGCATAGTTGTTTTAATAGTTTTTATAGTCTGAAAAACATAATTTAGGTGGGAGTACACCTCCATCTTATAGTGCAAATGTTTTGGACCCTGATTGCGCCTAAACAACCGATGCCCTCGTTTAGCCCCCACAATACAACAATATATTTCAGTCAGTTACGTATTTGCAGTGCTCATAAATAATTTATCAGCAGATTGGTTATGACAAGTGCTTGTACCTATATACTTATGTTTTCAATGATTTATGTATCCTTCTGTTAAAATTTGGAAACATTGTCTATTATAATATGCATTGTTATTAAAATTTATAGCTAATAACTACCGTAAGTGATTAATTTTGATTAGTCATATTATTATCATAATAAATAGAATTAAAAATTAAAACGTACAAATATTCCCTTTCAACAATATATTTAAAAACAAAAAAAAATGATTCGTTGTTATATTTTTAGAATTAATAAATAATAATGTTTGATTATTATACAATCTTTTCAGTGTTTAGTGTTTAGTGTTTATCAATTTTAGGTAGGTTGTTGGTAGATAGGGTTTTGTAATAAAGAACACGCACAGTTTTATGGTTGTGTATTAAACTTTCGAAGCGAAAGAAAATATTTTAATTGATTCAATCATCTTTTTCGTAATTAAAGATAACTTGAAAATATATCTTTGCACAACGTCATTACTTTTTTTCAAAGCTATAATTCTTATATTCTACTTGCAAATATGATATTCCTACGGGCAAATACATTATTTCGCGTACAAACATGTATAAAGAGTATAATGTTACTATAATAATAATGAAAACAATATATAATATCAATAATAACTCCCAACGCTATACTACGATAAATTAAGATATTATAACCAAAAAAAATGTATAATTAATGAAATTTTTTTGGTTTCTTGCTTTATGTTATAACAACTGAGGCGGAGACTCCGTTAACGTTACTTCTACCTCAGACACAAATCTACAAAGCATACATACTATATAACATCAATTATTAACAGTGTATATTTTAAAAAGTCAAATGAGACAAGTCTACTTCTGTAGTCTAGACAGAGTATATAATATATATGTCGTAGGTATATATATATAGCCAAATCAGGCATTTTACTAAATGCTTACTGCTTAGGTATATAGTCAAATAATTCAATTTTTATGCAATTCCACTATCCCTCTAGAAATTTAGTTAAATGCTTAGTCATTTAACTAAATGTAATTACTAATTAAATGTAATAGACGTAGACTACGATAGTATACGAATATATTAGATAATTTATAGTTTATTGTATGAGTAGTGAGTTTTATATATTCTTATTAAATAAAAATAAAAGTTCCATTGGTTTTTACCTTGGAAAATTATTAACGTAGGTACTTGGCTGTATGAGAACCTTATCTATATTGAGTACTGTGGGACAAATTATAACCTTATCGATTCTAATGAGGTTAGTTATAGGTTAGGGTTTTTTGATGTTGTACCATATGAAAATTGTTTTTAAAAAATCCAAGAAAGTCATAAAGCAACTGGTCATGGTGGAAAGGATAAAGTCGAGCATTATATAACAAATAAGTATAATATTCCTCGAATAGCAACCCAAATGTTTATTAATCTGTGTACAACTTGTAAAACATTGCAATAGCATCGTTGTAAAAACCAATAATATTGGCAGATTATAATTAAAGAGGACAAATTGCTCTTATTGATTTCCAACCAACGCCCGATGGAAATTTTAAACAACAATTAAATAAACAATTTTTAAAATAATACAAAATGTTTCATTTTTATTATTTACTTGACTTGAAATAGGTATTTAACTAAATGTCTAGTCGAATAGTAGAATTGCATAAAAATTAATTTCTTTGACTAAATTGCCTTGGCATTTAGTAAATGCTTGATTTGACTAAATGCCTACGATATATACACTATTGTATTTTATGTCTATAGTGGTTGATAAACACACTGAAGTGACAACTATTGATTACATCGTATAACCCATTGTTTCCATCAATTATACATTCAATTTTAATACCTAATCATATTTTTCATTACATTTAAAGTTTTTAAGTTCATATTTTATAACTAAGTTACTTACTTTTGTTATATAATCTAAGGAGTTTCATGTGTTGATATAAATTAATTTTGTTTTCAATTGAGAAATTCCCTTTTTTAATTCAAATTTAAATTTATAGAGGCGTCAATATTTTCAAAAAAAAAAATCATCAGCTTGAAACTTTACAAATGGTGGTTTTCATTAAAAAAAAATTGAATCTTACAGGATACTTTTTTATGGTATGTAAATAATTGAAATAGGCTCTTGAAAATATGTTTCTTAGGTACCTATACTTTAGGTATACTTACAAATTTCAAAATTAGAATATGAATAAATACATTGTGAAAGAAAACAAAGAAGGTATACGTAAAATATAAAATTTAAAAATATCTATGAATACACCAGTTTATTAAAATTACCAAAAATTAATAATGTATACCTAGATATAAAATTAAAGTTAAATGCATAATTATATTTAATTATTATTAAATTTAAAATATATAATTTATGGCGAGATTTTAAAAATTCAATTCAACTTTTACGTAATAATAACAATTATAAATATTTATTATAATATGTTTATAGTAATTATTTTAATTGAAATTCATTAATTTTGTGTAATATTTACGTTTCTTAAAACAACAATTTGTTAAATTTTATCGAGAGTTGGTAACAAATAACAATATTTATGGAACTTGATGAATTAGAAACTTAAGAATTTCTTAATCGTATCTCATAAACAATAATAAAAAAAATAATTGAAATACGTATTCGCTATTTACTTTCTACATTTATATGCGTCGATATTACCTCGCAGGTAACATCGCTTGCATATTTTCTTACATATAGGCAGGCATTCCAGTTCTCTTCTATAGTCACTTTATAACCCTAGTCGATACCGTATCGCACCTACGTCAAATATTTTTTAACAGTTTATTATTTTTGCTGTTACCGATTTATGCGCGGAAGTTGAAATCCCTTAAAGCTCTAATAAATTTATATCAATTGTTACCACCGTCCGACACGGAGTTAAACCACTACCACGAGTTAAATATACCGATCTTATAAAAACTGGTAATTTCAAACGATTTGTATACATGCAGATCATTAGTCGACAAACATATATTGATATAATTGGAAGAGATAAAAAAAAACCCGCTGAATAGATGATGGACAATACAATCGATTGACAAGGGAAAGAGTTGCGTCGTATGCGATCTAGGGAACGCAGGTGGATCTATATATAATTGCATTGACAATGAGTGATGATGACTATAAAATTGACTGGACTATTATATATAATATATAATGTTAGATAATGTATATTTTTGAACAAAGAAGGAACACAATAACATCATATTTTAGTACCCTCGTATTACGTTTTGAAAACGTTCTGATACACTATAAAATATTTTTTATTCAAAATCGTTTAACGTTTAGGTGATATAAACTATTTGTACATGAGCACATGCCGATAGAAAAACTGTGGGAGGGCCACTGAGAGGGAATCTTGACAAAGAAGACGTGCACCCATCGAATTAGAACTATATTCAAAAATAAAAGAAAAACACGTGTCAAACAATAGCTGGTTAGTATTATAATACGTGCGTATTATGTTTTTATGAATATTATACGATAAATTAATGTATTACATTTACAATTTCGTATGACTCGGTTATCAGCAGGTCGAAGTTTTCATAACCATTACTCAGTACTCACAATAATTGTGATAATTATTATCAGTCAGTCAAGCAGCATATTATAACAAATATTTATACGGGTAAAAAGATGTTAAAATAATAACTATATGATGGATAGAGAAAACAGTAAATTTTGAATCTATAAACAGATGTTTTAAAATCAAGGGTGGTGGAAAAATAAACTATAAAAACCGAAAAGAAACTTTAAGACTAATAAACAATTTATATAATATAAAATATATACATATAGCAGTTGTGTAGTCACAATTACATGGATATTTATTATAAACGAAATATAATATATCGTATATTTGTAACAGGTTATAATTTATTAATCGACACGTACTTATAGTATGCAAAAAACAGATTCAATATCACGCGTTTTCTAGGCATTGCAAAATTCGGACGCTCTGCCATCACCATATAAAATATATATTATACTATATACCTATGTTATATCTAATTAACGATTATTTATATTTATTTCTGATTTTTTATTTTACGTGTTTTTGTAGTCCGAAAATTGTGTGCCCGAAGATGGTATCGGAGCAGTCGGTGGCGTATATAATTTGGTCAGTTGCCAAATCTACAACGGGTTTACTTTCTACGAGACTAACGATAGCGAGCTCGCTCGTTCGCGCCACCGTCGCTGCCACAACGTTTGTATATTATACATATGGATATAGCCCGGACGACCGATGGGTCGGACATGTGACGTGCGCGCGCGTGTGTGTGAGAGAGAAAGATTACAATATATAATTATAATAATATACATATATGTGCGTTTTGCTATCGATTTCGGGCGACAAATCCAGTTTTTGGAACCAGATCCGTTTCCGAAAATATCGCGAGTTTGTGTGTGTGTATTTAGAAGAGGAAAATTATTCATGGACCGCGCGGTTCTCTGACGGCTTATAAATGAGTTTCGTCTGCACACATACACACACAACTGGCGCGTAACATCACATCTCGGAATATTCTCTCGTACATACCTATTATACGTGTATGTGTGTGTGTCCTATATATTATATCGTATATGTAAAGTCGCCCGCAGAGAGAAGAAGATCCAGTATACGCGTACACACACACACACACACACACACACACACACACACACACACACACACACACACACAAACATGCGATTCGGTTTGGGTGTTGTCCACATTTATCAAGGCGCTCCCTTTCCCGAAAACCTAATGCGTTGTTTATAACGCCGCCGCGTGACCCATCGAGGTGGCGAATAATATAATAATAATCTGTGTGCTGCGTGTTAAACATTTTTTTTTCTCCCCCGAAATATAGAAGACGAACGTCTTCTTATATATATTATTCTCACCGTCGTCCGTTTTTTCCCACTGTACATATTCTTATATTATTGTTATTATATATTATCATACACCTGCGTAAAGACGTGTATAATATATATTATATATATTATATGGTTAAGCGTGTGTGCGGAGTTTTTTTTTTACAACACTGTGTTTTATTGTGCCGGGAGCCGGGCGCTAAATGACATACGACCGCAATAAAATATCATATTAGAACGGATTTATGTTTTACGACTCGTTGTGCGATTGTTCTACAAAGGCCACCCAGCGGCCTCGCGCGCGCGCGCTCGCTCGCGCCCATATCATAATAATAATATACGCGTATATCAAACCGCTGCATAATATTATATATTACTAATAACTATATATATATATGTTATACACTGCTGTTATACGCAACACGCTGCTGCCGTTGTATAAGCCTGCACGACAGACGAGCAAGACACCTCTAATTATGCATATATTATATATTATTATACAACGACGTGTATAATATAGCCGATACGATAATAATTAATCGTCGTGTGTATATACGCGGGATGTATACCATCTATATATATATATATCTTCGGAAACGAATAGAAGAATAAAATAAATAATATAATATGCGTGCAACATATACATATATATATATATATATATGTGTGTGTGTGTGTGTGTGTGTGTGTGTGTGTGTGTGTGTGTGTGTGTGTGTGTGTGTATAGGCACACTTTCTCCAATCATCGTCAGAACACCCACACACTCACTCGTCTGATCGCAATGACGGCGACAAACGATGACTCGTTCTTACAATAATAATATCAGTTATACTATGCGTGCTTGTCAGCAAACGAAAGATTCCGACAAAAACTTGTATTTATATACAATAATACAATAAGTAATTATTATAATGACATGGCATGAAGAACAATTTTTTCCAGAAATCTGAAAAAGAAGACTTTTTAAGTCCAGATATCGTCTATAGTATGGACCCTATACCTATACCTTATAGTACCTACCATCATCACCTCCTTAGGATCAAATCAGCTACAGTACTATTATTTTAGTTTCAATTATTTACCTTTTTACTGAATATATCATTAAATTATGTTAATATACGAGTAAGTAAACATTTTTGAATACTTTGAATAGATCCACTTCATTGGAATTAGTCAAATAATAGTACAGCAATTATAGACTTATTTTAATACTCCATTTCACTCAACCACTTTCATTTAGAATAAAGAAATTGAATAATTAGCTAAGACCTAAACATACTAAAAACGTCTACAATATCATGCTTCAAATATTGTTAAGTCATAAAATTAAGTCTAATTAAATAGTTTATGTATTATAGTTATATTATCATTGTTTATTAGTTATATTTTGTGTAGTCATGATTAGAAGGCCTAGCTGTAGACTGTAACCTATACTTTCATAAATAGTATGAAATGTTAGATTAAATACATTTTAATTCATGTTCATCGATCTACAGTTTTACGCACCTGGACCCGCCCACCAATTTTGATTCAGACATAGCTAGGTTTAAAAAATAGCCTTCACAAAGTCATAGAATTATAATGTATCATAGATGTAGAGCATATATAATATATGTATAATGTATATACATGGCCGGGAAAGCGATGTTGAAAACAACGATCGCTACGAAATAATATAATCTGCATCGGTGCTGTCACTGTCGTATAATAGATATATATTATAATACCTATATAGAATATACTAAACATACATACAGTACATTGAAACGATCGATCGAATAATTATAATGGTATTATACTGAATATACTGTAATACAAAAAGATAACATACATCTGAAATCCGAGTGTTGTTCGATGGAATCGGTGGCGGCGACGACGACGAACAGGTTGACTATTATTTATCGATCTCGATCCCGAAAAGAAGCTTTAGAGAAATCAGCTCTTACGAAATCCGGTTGTTAGGTGACAAATTTTCGGGTCACTCTTGTTTCACGGCCCACTCGTGGCGGCGGCGACCGGTTTTTCAATTAGGATCATCTTCAGGGTTTATCGCGATCTCGATTCGCCCCAAAATCCTGTTTTGTACTTTTGAAATTATTTCCAGTTCTAGTTTTTTTTCTTATTCTCTCGTCTTCACCAAACAACCTGTCTTAATGCGACGAAAATTTCATATGAATAAAAAATATAAAATAAAATACATATACACAGACACATACATACACACGAGCACATATTACAATGTGGAACTATTAAAAATCAGTCCGAAGACGCGTACAATTTAAAGTTCAATGACATCGATCGCCCGGCTGGCTGGCTGGCCGGCAAAATGCGTCGGCGCGACATGAATATGATATTTCACATTTTAATTATGTTTTATCAATAGAGCAGTACTGTAGTACTACTAGTACTGTATGTCGTAATATGATTTAGGGAGTACCTCTGCATAGTATAATATTGTAAAAAAACGATTGTGTTATGTATATATACTACAGTGACATGAAACGAATTACTGAATGTTCGAAAAAAAAAATTACATTAACATATTGTTATTATGAACTGATCTAAATGATTTGATTTTTTATTACATAATTCATATTATGATTGTCATTGCACTCGACGTAGGTATATGTATTTCAACTACACACATATTAATAATCAATTTCTATTTGGAATCTAGAAATTATATTATACCTTTATTGTATATTTCTGGAACTCGACGCCACGAATAATCATTTATAGACAACTAATATAACTTACAAGTCAATAAAATTATAATGGATACGTGTATACAATGCAAATACGCTTGAATCATATCATCAAATTCTAATTGGGCTCACAAAAATTAGATGGCGCCAATACGTAGCCTGATAAGTATTTTGTTAAATTTTATTGGAGTTAAACACGAACAAATGAACATGTTTATTTTCGAGAATATATTCCGTCTAAAACGTTTTATGTAACAAATTAACATTTTAATATTTGTCGCACTCGGAATTATTTTTATGTTTTTTATAGTGCATATTGATTATAAGACGGCAGTTAAACGCGAGTTTACCTATAAAGTAATTTAGTGATGAAAAATGGTAATATTTTCAATTATTTTATTGGAAAAATACATGTAAAATACAAATCAGAGAAATTGAAAATTCTGTTTAATTCGTCAGACAGTCGTAAAAATGAGAAAAAAAATTCTTAAATATTCAAGTTTCTTCGTCTAAATTTAAAATATAATATATTACGTCCTTATACATAAATATATAAATAGTTCTTATTATTTGATATTATTTTACCTACTGCAGTGACCATTAACAAACATTTTGCATCTCATTCAAACAAAGTCATAAAATTAATTTAATTGTAAAATCTTATCATCTATAACGATTAATGAGTGTTATAATAAGTACGCATATTTTATTAAATATCATGATAATTAATCAACCAAAAAGTATCAAAGTTCACGAACGCCATCGCTGTATACTATTAACATATTACAACATTTACAACATTTTTGTTGCAGCATTTTAAGACAAATAATGCCGAAATCATGTATTCCCGTAATAATATTATAATTATATGTTTACAGCGTTTACTTATAACGATCGGCAATAATCGAGCCGGTAAATAAGTTAATGGAAATTTACTATGCGATATATTATTTAAAATATAGATAAAACGAGTAACTGTCGTGTTTTTGCGAATAATAAGAGTACAATAACGCAAAATGTTCAGTTTAAACAAATGAACGGTACACGTGAACCTGTATTATATATTATGTAGATGGACTTGCACGTGTATAATATAATAATATGTATAATACCTTAAACGAGACAGACGCGTGGATTGCTTTTGGAAATTCTATGTACTCCGAAAACTCGGTGTACCTATATAATATATATATATATATATTTAATGATGAGAATATAATATATTATAGTCGAAAAAAGAAAAAAGAAAAAAAAGGATTTATGCGGAATTGGACGTGACTGTGGTCTTATATTATAATATATATGTATACGAATAACGAGTCGCAATAATGATATATATATTTCGTCTCTTCATCATCTGTTTTCTCACCAAACATCCCGCAGAAGATCGGTTGCGATACGTCTTCAATATATTCTTACGTGTTTGAGTGTTTTTTCTTTTTAGATTAATATTTTATAAGAGTATACAGAGTGATTTACTAAGTATAAGCATGCTCCTTTTTCTTCTTCAATAATACAATTGTATATAGAAATTTTAAATATACTTAAAGATCTTAAAGATCGTATTTTTAAGTTCTTGAGATTTTTTGTACTACTTATAGAGAATTCTATACACTTGTGGACATAAAAGCTTTTGTTTTTAAAATTACAACTCTTAATTCCTTATACACTAAATCATTTAGTGGAAAATTTGATTATCAATATCAAAACTGGAAAAAGTAGTTTTTTATTTATATATCGCCAAATAGTAAGGATTATATGTCTACGATATAGGATCGGAAAATAAGGGAGACATAATTTATAAAAATAGTGGAAGTATTATTAATACTACATAGACCCGCGATATTATACATCTATTTTATATTTTTGTTGAACCATTTTTAAGGACTAAGTAATACTACCTAACATAACCGAATAAGTACAACAAATCTCAAAAATTTGGAAATATTGTAAAATTTAAAAAAAAATTAGAATTTGAATAAATTCATTATTAAGTAAAAAAAAAAATAGGAATGAGTATGCTTGGTGAATCACACTGTATATATTGTTCACATTGTCATTTTAGATTTCGGGACAATCGTGATGCTGCACCTGCAGCTACAACGTCCATACAGACGTGAATTTAGAGATTTTATCGACTAAATACCGTCGAATTCCATTTTGCGTATAAATATTGAATCGGGCGATTTATAAATACATAATACGTTTGACGTCTGTACGAAACTTGTATTTTTCCATTATATATATTAAGTATAAAAATTGTTAAAAATATTATTGCTGTTCATATGTATATATATAAAGAAAAAACCAAGTGATTGTATGACATGAAAGACGTATGACATTTCGTAGGTTTATATACCGCGGGCGTGCCGCTCATCATAATCATACACCAATATACCAACTACCTATATTATTATATGTACAGCAGGCACATGCGCATGCGTATGAACGAATGTTATTGATACTTCGCGCGTATAGGTCGTAGGGGCGTATGTAAAAACACTAAAAACAAGCCTTATCAACAGAAAAGGGTTATCGACGTGCCACGGACGAATAAGAAAGTATACACACTCGGACGATGATTAAACAAAAATAACTGTAGAAAAAATACGCATACGCCATTTTTCGTATTTAGGAGAAAGCCTTCTCGCTTGAGCTTATAAAAATCGATATAATATAAGGTCGCAGCCAATTTAGAAATTACACAGCATCCCGCAAAACACTAATAATGAACGTGTGTATACAAATATAATGTGTGTTGTACTCAAGGGGAGACTTGGAAACTTACCTATAATACACACATAAACCTCCATATACATTTACGTATATTTGTTTGGTATTTAATATAATATGTATATTGTATATATTATAGATTCATATCCATACAGCTGTGGTGACTGAGATGCGACGATCAATATACATTATAAATAGTTGATAATATTATAAGCATATTCATCTCTTGACCGCTGCCGGCGGTATTATATTATTATATTAATCCCGAGGGGGCATTGGTGGATGGTGTGGATGAGTGGGTGGGTGAGGAAGGTGAATCCGAAGTAATGGAACGAACGCGGGGAAATCGTGAGCGGGACGTTAAAACTGGACCCTGTGCGGAGCGGATAGGTGAAAAAGGTTAAGCGCCGCCGCTGTCGCCGCCGTTGTCGTCACCGGTCTTCGTCGTATTTTTATTTTTTTTTTTATTTTAATTATCGTCCGCGAACATCGTTTGCCGTTTTTTTTTTATTTCCCCGCCGGGTCATAATGTGAACGCGCAGGGCATGATGGCTATAACTGTTAGTAAGTCTATTGTACACGTGTGTGTATGTATATATACATATATGTGCTTATATATACATGTCTATATGTGTGTTTATATTAATATCTCGAAAAGTGTCATATATATATATATATATATGTCATGTGTGTATATGTCTAGCTGGCAGAGTATATATAATATTAATAATATTCTATAATGTACATATATATATACTTTCTTTCATATGGTTAAGAATGTCACGACGTTTGGCCCGAGTTCGATTTTTATAGCCCCGTATTATTATTACATTATATAGTCGCTTCTTCGCGATAACGCACCAACGGCGATGTACGCCGCCGGCAAAGGTCACGTGAACCAAGAAATCCGGCCGCTGTTTTAGCGATGTGCTTTTTTTCCGGTTGTATACGTATTATGTATATAAGTGTATTGTAACCATCATCCCGGGGGGCGTCACACGTATACTTATGTATATATATATATACATATTATAATAACATGTCGGAAACACATATAGAGAAATCGCCGTCAACCGAATAAATCTATACTCATCCGGTACAGTGGTACGTCACCGCCGTGCATCTTATTACGTTCCGTCCCACGATATAATATATACCTTTGGGTGAGAAATAAAGACCGATCTGAATTTTGCAATATTATAATATCATATATTTTATCGGAGATTTGAACGCCCGCTCGCTTATTCCGTTATCCTGTTTTAAGTTTTATTCTTATAATAAATGCATCACGTACGTTCGATTTTTTTTCCATACTGTCGGACCGAATCGATATCGATAAGTATAATTATTAATAGTATAAATTATTAATTAAATATAATATACTCGTGACCCATATGGCCCTTTATACATATATCATAAGTATAATTATCTGCCTAAAAATCTCTAATAATAATTGGAAGAGCAAAGAATATTTGTATTCACTGTAATAAGTGTAATAGTAAAATCGTAATTATTACGAAATATTCTTAAATCGTAATCGAAATCTTTTTTTTTTTGGTAAAATTTACGAGTTAAATGTTTTAAAAAAAATCTTAAATCATTGAATTATTAAAATCTTTTGTTAAACATGCACAAACACAATCGCTGTGTATAACATGTGCCAAATACGTTAATCTAAATTTTCCTGTACGTGTCAACACAAACAGACATACCTACACGGATTACTTCGTTATTATTATTATAAGTGCAGTATATGCTGATAATAAAAAAATTTAGTTGTTTTCACCACACCTCTTTTTGTATTTTTGGCTACGCTACAATGATACAAATATATTACACACCGGTTTTATTATTTTATTATTTTTTTTATTAACCAGAGGTCGATAATTATTATTTTTTGTTGCCAGAAAAAACGTAATAGTATCAGATCAGCTATGGTAAGAAAAATACATTCATATCATTAATTGAATACCTATAATGAATTAAAAATAGAGTTGCATAATTAATTAATGTGTTACAGGGTCAATGTTACATAATAATCACAATGTGGAAAAATATAACAATACAATAAACAAATAAGTAAAGTGCGCGTCACGCAAAGTAGAAAATAATACCATGTATCTTATTTTTACTTCATATACGCATAAATATGTAAGTACTAGGTACGTATTACGTATTATGTGTATTTATTTTTTGTATAAATGCGCATATAATACACGAAACGTAAATTGTTTCATAATTTTTATTTGACATTTTCTGAATATATTATCAAATATACCACGATTTTTAAATTACTTTAATTTGCATAGTCAACGCGCGTTTGGCTATAAGTACGTAGTCATTAACATTCAAACTGTAATTGTCGCTTGTTTTAATACGAATCCAACATGTTTAATGGATAATACTATATATTTATGACAATATTATAATCTGTTTTAGTGTAAAATCCATTTCCATGATATCAGATCCAAATAAACATATCAAGAACGACAACATTTTGGCAGACACCGTATATAGGTATATAGTTATAAATTACAAATCGTCTAAACACGAATGTGTTAAAAATAATCTATGATGATATTCGATTAAATCAAAGTAATATTAGGTATATTTAATCTTCAAGAATATGCAATATTTAAAAAAAACTATACAATTTTTTATGGACACTACATCCATAAAATAGCCAAAATTTATTTCATATCTAGAAAATATTAGTATAGAATATAGATATTTAATGAAAAATTCAAGTCTTATGCATAGGTGCAGTGCAGCAATAATTAAGAATATTACAAAATATGAAAATAAATAATACACACGCATACACACATATAAATATATTTATGTTATATATAAGTGAATAGTGTATACAGCAAATCACGTACTTACCATAACGTACGACGTACAAGAAATACAAATAATATTATTGAAAAATAAAAAGAAGAGGGGTTTTCAATGCACACGCAGCTTATATATTATATACATATGAGTATATGACAAACTAACGGTTTATTGCATTCGTATGATAAATTGTAGAGTATATGAGTATTATAAGTACAGAATACCATTTATATTGGACTTAAAGTAAATTTGGCACATATATGACAACATTTAAAGAGAAATTTAAGCGGGAAAATAGTTTGAATTTGATGTCTATATTATAATAAATGTATATATATATATATACGCAGTTCTTATTTAAGTATTGAAAATTAATAATTATTTTTTTAGTGGAATTACCTGTGTCTATATATACTCATTATACTCTATATAGGTATTCACTGATGCGCTGAATACTTTGCAAATATTATAACTAAAATATGTAAACTTTCGCCTAAGCAATATGTTATGCTTTTGAAAGAGTTCCAAGAAAACACATATTATATAATGAGATGTACGTATGATTTGTTGAACAAATAATTATTACACCTTGTATAAAAGCCCATTTTACGATGTATTTACGTATCAAGTACCATTATTAATTATGGTCAAAGTATTATATAACTGTATTAGTTTTTTTAAACATGATGAATTTAGAACCCCTTATATCAGTTATACCTTCGTTGTGTCCGTCCATCTGTGTTAGGGATAGTACCTAGACACATATAGAGAATGTATCACAATAATCTGACACATTCAAAATATGACATTTTAATGTAAAATTTTCATATCTCCGTGATGCACCTTGTATAGTTACAATTGTTCATATTAATTTTTCCATTTAAATATTATTATTATACACTCGTAATATTTAAAATTCAAAACAAGATACTAGAAATACATTTATATAGAGTCTTATTAATATAAATATCTTAATACTACGCAGTTGAATAAATAATTAAACATTTAGAGCGGTTCTATTCGACACTAGACAATATTAAAAATAGATACTAAAATATAAATTTTACTAAATTATTTTTAAATTGTATACGGAGTTATAGTATATAGCTTTTCCAAATAAAATTATTATAAATATTGCTTATATATTATAATATACAATATACATAATATTATTATTATTTTATAGACTTGCGTATTTTTGAAAATAATAGACATCTAAATAGAGGATTGAATAACTATCTAATGATGACTATATATGCACCCAAAAAAAGATTGGTGACGAATTTGAATATGTTGCACTGTGCTAGTGAAAAAATATAACAAAAGAAAATGTATTAGACATACTGCATAAATATTATATTATTATATTATTATGATGTACATTATAATATTATATGGTCCGCTGAGTGCAGGTCCATACCAGCTCGCTAAACAGGTACTCCTCGACTCTCATATATATTTTGCATATATAATAATATAATATATGCATAATATATAGGTGCTATATATAAATACAAATCCGTCAATTTAACATATTTAATATCGCGCCGTTATAATCTATTTATACAAATACGTATTTCAACCATAGTTTGTGTGTGTGTGAAATATATATTATATACATATATTGTGTGCTTGTGTATGAGATAACCAGTTGGCATATGGCGTTAGTCAAAGCAAAACGACGTGTCGCCGAGCAAATTGATATCGTTCGTTATTTATCGGCGATGCGCGTTATTCCAAACGGGCAAAAAAAAATGTGTATAAAAAGGAGAAAAATCAATAAATAATATATATAAAGAAGAGTGACCCGCATCGACGGCGGTGCGAAGGAATTCGTATCGCGACGTTTACGCCAGGCAGATGGTTCTTTAATATCTCTTCGTCTCTCATAGGTTATTGCAATCACGTCATAAACGCGCGCGAGCGCGCGCGCACACACACACATTTATATTATTTCTTCTTCTTTTTCATCTTCTATTTCGCGTTATTATATTACACACACACACAGATATTATTATAGATACAGTACTCGTATACAATATATATATACGCTACTCATATAGTCATATATGTATATATCGATCAAATCGATCCAGTTTTGGTATATATATGCGCACGTAAAGAGATATTACCGTTGAGAGACGCGACCGTTCGCTGTGTCCGAGATTGATTTATGCCGTGTTTTATTTATTTTTTTTATTTCATTTATTTATTATTATTATTATTATTATCTTCATCGTTATATATATATATTATTATTTTTACCCCGCACGCCGTTGTCGGGTATCCGCTCACGTCGCCGTCGCCGTCGTTTTGCACGCGGACTATTTGTCTCCATCAACAAATTGCGAGCATGTCCACTATATATACTGCTGCCGCTGCTGTTGCTACACAGCAGCGCTGACTTTGAGGGAATGATCTAGTTTTGCACGGCTGCCGTCGCCGTCTTTCTCAAACCAGTTCATAAATTATTATCGTTCGTACATAAAAAATGAAGAGAACATATAACGATACACGAAAGGGAAAAAATACTGTTTTCTTATAGTGACTGTTCTCACGAAGGTTTATTTTTACGCCCTACATTACGTATAGATACAATATTATGCATTCGTATCCATACCCATCTATACTGTCCATACTGCGCAGTGTGTTTGAGCTAAGAGGTACAACTAGAAATTTCAGCAGGATGAAATTGGGTTTCGCGAGATGTCAAAGGATGAATAGGTTCTAAAATACAAATTTTAAGGATAATTTAAAATTTCTAACTTGTTCGGTTCATGTATATGCATAATATAATTATCTTTTAAAATAACACTTTTTTTTACAGATTTACAAATTAATCAAACCAATGTATTATCTGTTTTCAAAACTTCTATATTACGCTTTCATAATTTACCCTAATTATACCTTTAAGATAAAATAAAAAATAATTTAAAGTACCTCTTATATGTATTGAAAACTAACGGATTACAAAATTGTTAGTTTAGATTCTTCAGCTCTATGTACCAATAGTCATTTAACAATATCGGAAATATCTCGAATAAAATAGGCATGGTGATTACTATTTTGTTAAAAACAGGGATTATTATTCGTAAATTTTAACTTATTTTTTTAATACAAATAGTCGTTTAAAATAGTAATTTGTACAACGTACGAACGTACCAAAAGGGTTAGACATTTTTAATTGTTCTAGAAAGTGTATTTCGTTACTCCCTTCCACCTCCCGAAAACAAATTTCACTCCAAGGTTATCCTCCAATAAAATATTTAGAGATACCTATTAACGTAAACACACTCTAGGTATATATTAATATGTTAAATGTGGATATTCGAAATTGATAGTGTATGTATTTCGAAAATTTGAGTAAATCATGGGAACAACTGCGTGAAATACTGAAATAAATATAGTACTATATTATTTATAATGAGAACCATGATCTGTTTATTATATATTTAATCGTCGGTGCTCTACATATTTTAATTCAAGAGAGCATTGAGAGCAATATAGTAATAATAGGTGCATATTATAATATAGCTTATGATACATTGCAAAAGACGTATAAGACGGTAAATTTAGCGTCACTTCAGATAACGTCGAACACACCCGATTCGCTCGGTTGTCTGCTCGAGTTATTGAAAATCGGTTAAGAAAAAAATATAGTCAAGCGATCAAACGAGTATTTGCAGTACGGCTACACGAGTACGGAAATCGTACACTACATATGGTCGAAAAGCTTATATTCTAGATTATAGCACTTGGCAATTATCTTGACATGCCCGAATGTAATTTTTTTTTATTATTATTATTATATTTTTGATCATATGCTTTGTAAGGCAAAAAAAAATTATTATTTTTATAAGAAATAATTGTGTACCAAAATCCGTGTTCAGTATAGGTACGGATTAACATTATATTTTGATTGATCACGTAACAAATCATTGACATATTACACTCGTATTAGTCGTATTATATTCATCCATTTATATTATAATATTTATTTTACCTTAATTTTTATATGTATAAAGTGTTATTATATTCACATAATAAAGGTTGGTAAAGATAAACGGTACATTTTACGGTATGGCTTATCTAACGAAATTGAATCTTATTGGTTGTTGACCTAAAAATTAAATGGATTGAATTTAGTTCTTTTTGTCATAGGTGCGCTAATAGATATTAGATATATAAGTATCTACGGATTTTTTTGGATAATACTAGGCAATAGTCTCTCATTTAGTTTTATTGCAGAAAACATGTAGGTAATGCAATCTAATTTTATAACAATTGTATGAAATTTAAATGTTCAAAATATTAGCTCAAATCGTCACAATATGTATTCGATACGAATACACCTTTAGATTTTAAGAGAATTATAGTAAACGTTGGTTTTTTTTAATTTTAAGCCTGTCGTAGCTGGTTAAGCTAAATTGAAATCCTTTAAAGCCCTGCACTTAATTTAATGTCGTATACGTTTACGTACATCGTATATGTACCGGTAAATGTTACCTGTACACGTTAAAACCCATTGGATGTATTTTTTTTTTTTAATTAGGTCATATTTGTTATTCTGTTATACGTCTAAGTTGCAATTTAATGGTACTTAAAAGAGTTGAACATTTTTACGCAGTGCCACGGAGGACAGTTTATAGTAAACACTTTAACCTACCTACACGCGCTCATCTTCAAGTTGTCAACATCGTACATTGTGATTAATTAATGTATTGATTTTTCTTTTTAGTATTTATTCAAACGGCTTTGGTTCAATATATCGGCTTGTGTAATTCTTACAATTGCGAAAATCCGTCAATGTGTCTATTCAGTAGTAATAAGTTATCGCATCAATAATTTCTTACTAAATGTTATTTTAAATCAAGTATGAAGGATATACAGAAATATTGTGTAACGCTTAATGAATAAACATTGAAACTATACACCGTAACATAATTAATTCAGACCATACACAAATTAGTTTAATATTTCTACACACACACTGACACTCATACACTCATAATATGGGTATATGTATACGTTCTGATTTAATTCAATTATATAGGCATAATATTTAATAAAAACAAAATGGAAATATAATTTATTGTGGCTGAAATCGTTACGGTGAATTTTGAAATATTCACGCGGATTTTATAAATAATAATCAGCCTGCAGGTAGCCTTTATGGGTTGATACACGAATGTATAATAATCATACTGTTTTCATCGCCATCGAGTGCAGCACAGTGTAATAATGTATACAACAATTATAATATTATAAATTACACGGATATATGGAAATAATGATATTATTATTAATAGCATAATAACTCGTGTAGAGATTTTACAGATTTTAAACGGAAACGAATAGCGTGATGTGGTATATTAAATCACACACTAATGTTATAGAGCGTCGTAAAAAACCGTAAAATATTGAACATTTTAGCGAAAACGATTTATGAAAAATACAAGGAACGCGCGTGTGCAGTATATGTTATAATATAGCCGTGTGAATCAAATAGAAAAACCGATTAGATATGGTAAATAAAGTTTTGGCTTACAAATTGTTTTGCCTCCATAAATAATGTATTGTAACGAAAAAAACGACAATAATGATTTATTTGAAATACAAATAATAAATAAACAATGTTTCATAGCTAATGAACTGCGTTAAAGGATAATGTAATATTGTTAGAATATAAAATTTTTCGAGCATGTGATAAGCGTAAGTAACAATATTATCTATTTCCTCGAAGTAATTATATTTAGACCACCATGATGCCTATATTATAACGATTATCCATCGTTTTGTATGATACTTCACGTATACGTTTTTTAAAAATAAAAATAGTTATGGAACATTTTTATTTTCGCTGAATACAGAAATAGTTCTTCGAACTTATGTAATAATCTATGATAATTCATATCAAATACATTTTAACGTAAAATACATTGAATGTGAACAATTGTTAACCTTGCTGGACTATTAAGAATTTAAATAAGAATAAAACCCACAATCTGTAATGTCACAATTCACGTGTCTTTATCGCGTCAAAAACTTTTTCCCAACTCATTCTTTTCAAGTCTAGGTTTTAAAAATTATTTTTATTTTGATTGTTATTATTGGGTGGACACATTTTTTATGAATTTTCACGTGCGTGTTAAAACGTTAAAATATATAATAAATCCAAAAAAATGTTTATTATTTATTATTTATATTTATATCTATAAGTACCTATACATGCATATTGCATTTTTATACAAAAATGTAAAATTTAATATTTTTATATTATTATGTTCAATGAAGAATTTTAATAAATAGATAAACGATAAAATTATAACTTTAAATTTTTTTAATTTTACCATAAAATTACCAATATAAATTTAAAGTAACGTAAAATTCACCATTAAAAAAAATAACCTTTGGTAAATTTTAAATAATCTATCAATTAACGTGATTTAATAACATACACATATCTTACGCAATTGTGCGATATATATGGTACGATAATGGTATAAAATGATTACTTCGGTCACCAATATTTATCGTTTTACACGGATAATTATGAATATGCGTGCCGCTGAGAACGATCATAACTCATAATATAATATAATAGTGTAATGAGTAAATTATATTATAATTTATAATAATCGAATCAATCAATTCGGTTTGTCGTATAAGTCGAATATATAGGTAATAAGCCAAACGCTGCTGCAATTACTCCGCACGGAACGTGTACGTAAATGTAATAATATATAAATCGGTATAATTGTAGGTCTGTTGCGGTGATTACACATGATATATAGGTTTATTTTAGAAAATTAATTCAAGCTAACGTATCAGGTGGAAAATGAACATCGAATTCGGCGGGTAAATGTCACCAGACTGCTGTATGGAGGCGTTCAGGCGTATATTATATATATCTAAAAATAATAACTAGGGAGATTCGACACCGAAATGCGTGCACACGTAAATAGGAATATAAACATTATATATGTACACAGATTTCATGTTTAACGCGTATTCGTATGATGTAATTTAAATATTCGAACACGGTTGCCGCAGCGTGGGTGATATTGAAAAAAAATATTGTGGGAAATGTCTACGGGAATAATAATATCCAAAATCACAAAAATAAAATAAAATTAAAACCTGTTGATCTTTACGCACCGCAGGGATCCGTCATCATCTGCGTGCCCGTTTTCATATAATAATGTGGCATAAATAATATCTGATCGATCGTGTACAATAACACATATAATGTAATATGCGAATATATTAACTTGAGAAAAAATCGTTGAATATAAAGTAAGTATTATAGAGTTTTTATACGATTTATTATAAGCGGACGTCATAGCTACTACACCCTATTGTAAGATGTCTTAAGTATATAGGCAGTATAGCCGTATAGACAATTAATGAGAACTTTTTGCTTAATAATAGTGTATTTGAAATTTACGAGTATATGATGTGTTAAATGTAAGTTTGCTAATACTCTGTCTTTATCGTCATCAGTGCATCAGTCGTTTATTGGTTACAACGCAACTTTATTATTATATATTATAAACTATACCCTGTCTCAAAAGAAAATAATCACTTTTCGCGCATACCGACTGACTAGGTAGAAAAATCTCAAGAATATGAAAATATAGTTTCAAAGTAGATATATAGAGTAATATCATTGATTATAAATAGTACTAGTTATAATCAATAGTAATATCAGTGAATATTTTCTCTTATTATGTGAACTCATGCCAAAAATTCTTGTTATCAAATTTACTCATTGTAATATTAAATATAGATTGTAAATAAAAATAAAAATATAATAATAAAAAAAAAAAGTAGGTATATAAAAATATCCAAAAATAATAATAAATTAATATTAAATGAACCATAGGAGTCAAGGGGTGAGTACCTATACTGGATGAATCACTCTGTATGTAAATAATAAAAAAAAAATAAAATCTTGACAATTATATAATTGATAAATGCAGTTATTTTTAAATTACATTAAAATATATATATATATATATATATATATATATATATATATTTGTTTTTGGATTCATCTACACTTGCAGTATATTTTTGACGCACAGAACTTATAAAACACAGTAAAAAAAATATATGATAATGTAAAATGTTTCTTTTGGGGGCTCTACAATAGTACATGACAGATAATAATTTAAGTCGTTAAACATGCTATGTTCCTTTCGGTAGTTACTTTAGTCCAGAATCTATAGATACCCCGTTAATATAATATATATATATGCAGTTTGGACGCTCCGCGCTCCCGATAAATCAGCCACCGCAGCAGCCCATCATAAAGGTATAGGAGAAAGGAAACGGTCACATATACTCATGACGTTTAAGTGTGTACATAAATACATGAGACGGAGATATGATCGTTGACATCGACGTTAGCCTTTGGCGTTTTGATCTCGTGCCTGCGTGTGACGTACGCTTACCCTACGATAGTGCGCGTTTACATTATTATATTATATAGTATTGTCTTAGTATTGTCTAAGTCTATTTTCTCTCCACAGTCCACACCGTATACACCATATGTGCTTATATATGTGTGCGATGTGTGTATAGTTTACACACACATACATACACTCGTGTGTCTGTATAAACATAAGTTCAGAGACAAACGCGTTTAACGACGTGCACGTCCACGACGACAGATGATCGTCTTCGCGCATTTATTCTCGTATTTTCGCGGTTTGTTAGTCTACGCGTGTGAAAGTGCGCTATAGAACGAAGACCCATACGCTCCATTTACGACACCTTATAAACCCGAACAAATGCGGCATTATAATAATTCATACATATGGACATTGGATATTTGTGGATACCGTCGATACAATAAAATATTGTAAATATATTATACATACGTGCAGCCGAACCTGAGTTAATAATCGCTAGTGATATCATATAGTTATTATTTTCGGTGGATATAACTGTTGCACTCGAAACTAAAACCTAAAATATTTATACAAATTCGAAATGTATGTTACAAATTTTTTTTATATAAATATTCAAAATAAAGAAAAGTGTTTGATACAAGTTTTTTTTATTTAGATATCTAAAATTATTTTTAAATTTTACGTTATCTTAAATTATTTTTAGGAATTATTTTAACATGCGCTACTTAGTGATGTGCAACTAAAATTAAAAATAAAATCCATAAAACTTTAAATTTATCTCGAACAAAAAATTTACATTAGTTAAATATATCATATATTTTTTTTTTTATAAATTTTGAATCACACTGTATAATTAAAAGCCTTTGCTCCTTGCTCGTTAACTCCCTTCGATATTTTATTTGAGATTTCAGAGTTTTGTAAAACTGTATATAAACAATTGTAATGTAAAAGAAAATAAATAAAAAATAATACAATTACATTATAAATTATTAATATTTTAAGTAAAATATAATACACACAATTGTAATGCCTCATCAAATAAAATATTTTTAATTCATTCATCTTCACGTTGGTGCTCAATAAAAACCACGCATTCTTCAGCTCACATATGAAGCCCCTTTCTATTCATCTTATTTTTTAGGAAGAAACTAATATTAATTGCCATATAGTAATTAATTGATAAAACTATTTTTAAAACTGTTTTGTTTATTTGAAAGATACATGACATAGTGTGTCATACATATTAATACCTGGAAGTTTCTATTTAGTATTTTGACTAGGATAAGCAAGACCAATATCGAGACGGCACTAACACTTACAAGTCCAAGACCAAGACCGAGTCTGCAAATGTAAACAAGACTAAAAAAAGAAACACTGAAACTGCAAGATCCAAATGGCCTTTATATGTTTCTTTTTACTTCACAAAAAACACATTAATAATATATTATTAGATTTAATTTCTTTATTTATAAGAAATTTATATTCCATTGATATTTTGATCGGAGTTCAATGAAATAACGAATTATTGGAAATACAAATAAAAATAATTGGAAACAGTGTTACTAAATATAGTTGTTTTATAAGTATTTGCAGATATTAGTAACTTCTAATTTATTTATTTTCCCGAAATCGACACACGTTGAAAATGACTAATACGATTAATTATGTCCTAAAATACATTTTTAAACCTTTGAATAGTATATATTAATAACAAGAAATCATTATGGTGGATATCATTTGATTATAAGTTTTTATTTCTTGCAATAATTGTTCAACGTTATTATTGTTGTAGTTTATTCTAGTACACCTCAAAAGTTTAAGAGATTAACGATGTTATCTGCTTATATTAAAATTTTATATTTAACTTTAAAATTAGTGAAAAAAATAAAACCGATTTGCCGGGATTATATCAATGTGTTAGGTTTAGATAAATTAAACTATTAAAGATATATATATATATAAATTAAAATGGTCTAATGATAATTACCAATATTTATTATTAACATAATATAAATTTACAAATGTTATTATTTGGCACGTAATTCTCGAAAAATAGGTAGCTAACATATTTCATCAGAATATTGTGGCTCTAATCACTCTTCTGCATAATATTAACTATATTACATAACACACACTCTTAGACATAAAACGTTTTTTTTTCTTTTTTTGAAATTCACTAATAATTTAACACTAAGGGAGCCAATGATAGCTAAAATAAAATATTGTTGTTATATATGTGGTATGGTCTCTAGAGGTTACCGCGCAGTCACAACGATAATACACATCTTAATTCCCGTTACCACTACACCGCGACGTGTTAAATATAGGTATATTCTATATTTAGGTAATAAAATGTCGGAAATATGTAACCACTAACCTTTAAATTGTATATAATATTCAATTCTTCAGCACGACACTGTATAACGAAAACCTTATGCTGGTGGATAATGCATTTCGCCAACGACAAGTTCAAGATTTAACGACAGCCGCTAGCCGATGGGAATGGTTTACGAAAACATATTGTCAGATCCGAGATCGGTCGAAATCGAAATGTCGTCGTCACACAGCACAATATACTATTATAAATCATAAGAATACACACTCAGAACAACAAAGTGAAAACGATTGATTGCGATTGAGACGCGACGGTAGGCCGTGTTCGTATTATAACTTTATAAGACTGTCCAATAGAAAATATCGGGATTACTCGATACCGAGTTTCACGGAATATAGCATTAACGCTATTAACCACGGTATGTGTTGGTTGAGTTTAATATAGATTTATAACTTCATCGGAATTTACGATAATGGAATTGTTGATAATAGTATAAGTGAATTAAAAATTAAAATTGCTCATTTTATTTATTTTAAGATTATAAAATGTTTCAGCATTCAGCGCACCATGGTGCTGTTAAAAGTATTTGTTTTACAGTTATTAATTAATAGCAAATATTAAAACATGGAATGGTAATGGTAATAATGAAAATTTGTTAATCACAGCAATATCATTAGTATGAAAAAATTTAGTTAATTAATAATTTATAATGATCTTTATCTTCTGATGCTGAATCTTTGGTATCCGTTATAAGAATTTCCTGAGGAAATCGAAGCTACGAACGTCTATAGAGTATTTTTTCGTATAATATAGGTTGTAACGATGGGCTTCATCCGAGTCTTCTAGCTTAACGTGAGAGTTTTTGAATTGGGTGTTGATCCATTATAATAAATTGATATATTAAATAGTAATAAGCTAAAAATATTCTCAAAAGCATAAATGATTGAAAAAATAAAATGAACCTAATAAAAATGTAAATCAAATGACAACATTTCCATATAAGTCTAAATAACAAATAGTTAAGTTATTAGAAAATCGTGATATTATTATAATTCGGTGATGTAAATCGCAATACAAACTAATAATTGTATTTTTTAATCAAGTTATTTTATGAAAATAAAACTTATAAATTATTATTATTATAAATGTATACTCTAGTTTGATCATCAAATATACACTCGAAAACCGACATGTTGATAACAGCACCTTTATCTTATACATAAAACTGGGGGGTAATTTGTTTTTGTTTTTAACATTTAGCATGTATAATTTAATAATTAGCATGTATTTTCATGCTAACTTTTATATAACTTGCATGACTTAGGTTTTTCTATTACCTGTATCAAAAATAAAGTGGGGGTACTGTAGACTGTAGAATGTAAACACAAGTCTTCATAATATGACAATAATTTCATCATTGCAACACAATAATCTAAATAAAATGAATACAATTATGCTGACCACAGATCAAAAATACTTCTATCCAAAATTTTTCTTAAGCCAATATTTATCATGTAATTAGCTATTATAGCATTTGCACGATTAGTTCAAAAATTATATTATCCATTGGTTTGATAATTACATGCTAAATACTGACCATGTAAAGCCAACCCCTAATTTTTGATTTTCACGCCTAAACCAAAAGTACACGTACACATACACACTACGCACAATCATCAGCACTCAAATACGTACTGAATATTTGCCGAACAGTATGCACGCACATTGTTGTAAGGTCAAGTAGGATTTGGTTCACTGTGTTATCATAATATATTTTATTTTCTCAGCATACATATTATACACAGTGGTAAATGAATAAATAATATATATATATATATATATATATATACCTTTAGGTTTATATTTTAGTATATATATAAAGGTACTGTATAATATTTTACACAAATCACTCGTATTTTGCGTTTTATGCGTAAGTCTGTGTATTAGATACATACATACATACCTAACCTATATATAATACTTAGTGAATAGTGATTACGTAAATAGACGAGCAGAACGAATCGTTTTTTAACTACTTGCGAATCAAGAATGTACACTTGTCAAAATATTATATTATATATTTAAATTATTAGCATATAGCTATAAAAGGAATTTATTATCTTCAGCGTACCTTTTTCCGGAAAACTATACATATATATATTCATATTTTGCTCGCATCTCTCAATGTCAAGTCAAAAAAGGCATTAAATATTATATGTATCAGGTATATTGCGCGTACCTGTAACTTATATATAAGCCACTGTGATGGTGGATCTAGGATTTTTTTATGGAGAGGGGGGCTTGCTAAGTTTATAGTCTCGTATTCTGTACACTCCATCCTGAAGGCATGAGATTTTTTTAGTTTTTATAATTAATGTGCTTTAGTTCTTAATATTCAAAAGGATAAACATAAGTAGCAACTTTAAAAAGACATCTAAAATAAATTTCTTTATTTAAAAAAATTAAATTCTAACAAATACTATATTCATTATAATTTAAGTAAATAATAAAGACATATCAAATCTGGTAATTAATTATCAGTATTACTTATGAATTTTATTATTTTTTTTGTTCTAATTTTATGTAAAAATGTAACCAGCCTACTAAAAAATACATGTTGTGTAAAGTATTTGTTTTCTAGGAAGCAATATGCCAAGGAGGTACTATAGCACCCTATTACCTCCCTTTGGATCTACGTCTGCAAACCAGTAAATATATTAATGTGGTTTCTGCAAATAATACTACCAATATAATGTGAGTAATGTGACGTGTTTACATATTGTGAGGTATAATATATAATATGTACTATATAAAACTACCGAGGCACCCACTCTGCATCCATTCTCAGCCAACCGTTCGGTTACACACTTATACATAATATAATGTGTGTAATTAATATTTTAATGTTTAATAATAATAATATGTACCAAAACGCACACGGCCAATCGCGCATATAATAATTACCGCCATTTAACCGTATTATAATATGTGTAATAATCTTACATATTATATTGTTGCGTTAGGATGCGATTACAACGACCCGCATGGCTGCATCGGAAACAAAAATCGAAAAAAAAAATCACGGCATTATTATAAAATCCACCCACAAATATCACGAATTTTGAACGTTGCGCAAAATTAATTAACGTCGTAGCCGACGGTTTTACTGCCAAATTTAAATGCACACGCGCGTAGATACATATATATGTATATATAATAGGTACCTAGCGTTTATGCGGAGGAATAAATTATGGTTTCGCCGTTCGCGGTGGTTATTATGGTTATATAATAAACAAAAAGGTATAATATAATATACAAGTACTCGAGTGTGTGTAAGCGTATAAATATAATAATAATAAAACAATATAACACTCGTTTGAATTTTGCCACCGCAATCTGCGTCCCGTAATATTTACTCGTGCACACACAATAATTATATATATATATATACATATACTTACACCCATGATATCGCGTATGGTTTCACAAGATTGTGCGAAAGATTTTATCACTGCGCGTATTCATATAATATTTACTTGTATATATATATTATATACTATATAGTTGGTAACATATAGGTCTAATATGCGCTGCAGTTTTATGGATATAGGTACCTTGCTTTATTGTATTTATAAATAACATAATATATAGGTAGGTACCTATAAATATATTGTGCGTCCTACGTCATCGTCGTCATCGCGTCTATGGTCTATACCATAATTCTATATTCACGTGATAATATAAATTTATATGAAAAAAATTTTATCTACTGTAAATATTCAAATAGTAATGACATTGAACGTGTTGTAATGATCGTTAAAACTGTCGATTGAAAGTTATGTTAGGCCGCGTCCGTCGTCGCTGTCGTGCGTGTAGGATAAACTTAATACCACGGAAAGTATATTATCGTACCTATACATATGGTAATAATACATAATATAATGTAAACTCTAATAACGACTGATAATATATATATTTGAGTAATAGTATTGTACGTGTCGTGCGATAATATTATACATTTATATCTATACTCACCCGCCAGCCAATCCATGTATTATTATTATTCTTCAGTTGTAATGGATAACACGTAAACGAGGTAAATAAAAAAATACTTAAAGCACTATTTATTAATCGCGAGATTTAATAAAATTGATTTCCAGCTAACTGCAAAGTCCTTGTGTTATCCTACTGAAATTTATTATACTGACAACGCAATAGAAAAATAAACCGTTTGCGATTAAATATAATTTAATTAAAATAAATTTCGAATAAAACCATTATAATATTATATATAGGTAGTCACGATCGAAAGAAATTCAATAACGAGATAAATACATTTGTAAAATTACAACCAAACGATTTATAGATGTGAATTAAAACTACAAAAATGTATAATTTTCACCTTCGATGGATAGTCGGATTTGTGTAATACTATTGGCACAATATACTTATGGTTATAATACTATAACTTATAAGTAATAACCTAACTAGGTATTTACTATTATCTATTAATTATAGTTAAGGACGTGACGTTCACATATGTGTTGTCACCGACTTATAACTGGACAACATAAGAGACTTTTAAAATTAGAGACTGGAGTGAATTGATTATTATTAATTTAATTTGATATTATTAGATTTAACAATAAGAACATTTTCTGTGCTCTTTTGTTGATTTTTCACAATATTTTAGTTTTTAAATGAGTGATACTGATTTTTAAATGTCGATATTTTAGATATTCATAAAGTCATAAGCATAACAAGCAACAAGAGGACACATAGATAATATTTTTACTTACCTTTAAGTTTGATAGCATTCAGACTAATCACCAAAATTTGAGTTATTATAATAAATTAAATTATTTGAAACTGCTAAACATAAATGTTGGTGTAATGGTATGTTAGTGAGTCGACGACATTGCACATGAAGATACGATTGTCTTCTTAATAATTAACCAAAATTTGATGTTTTAATTATATAATATAGGTAATTTGTATAGGATTTCATTACTTGTAGAATACATAAAAAGAGTTTATTTTTACGAAAATATGCCATAGTAGTCAATAAGTGAATAACCATTGAAATTTGAAAGCCTAAGTATAGTTTTCTGAGGTTTTTCACAGACAATATTATATAGTTATTAAAATATTGTTTTCTCTATTGAAATCATTGCAGTTTGGATATTTTATGTCGAATTGACGTTAACGTTTGTTTTTTAAGTCGAAATAACTACACGAAGTAGAATTCATATTTACATCCACTTACAATAATTGTATGTATAATATTGTACTGTTGCACCCACATCATGACATAAAGCGTAGGTAATAATATTTAATCAGGTTCATAATAAGTTACGCATATTTTATAATTATATCAAATCTCATGTTTTAAATAACAATATAGTTTAAAAACCTTTACTAAATCCAATTGGTTTTTTTTAAAACTGTAATAACGGTATAATATATAGTTTTTATGAAAAATTACATTGAACATAACATGATTTTAACAAATATCATTGGACGCTTTATTTATTAAGTTAATGTGTGTACTGTGCACTCGATCAAGACACGGAAAACCTAATAATATATAAAACAAAAGTAACTCGTTAAGCTGTAATACAAGTAAAAAATAACTCAACTTTAACTTATTAACTCGTCAATGCCCTTGGGCATATTACACACGTATTATACATATTATTATAACATTAGTACCTATACAAATGAGACTTCTCGTGCGGCGTGTATTATATATTGGCAAACCGAATGCGCCGCCCGCCAATCACGTTCTTAGTCTTTAAAGAGTTTACGGTTTTCAGTATATTGTAGGTTTACTATACGTCTATTAAATATATACGCAAGAGCACAAAACGTTTCAAATAACACGCCTGTTAAGGGGCTCATCAATATTCTTTTTCAATATTTGTTTATAAATGGAAGGCCGCCGCCGCTGACTGCACCCATTAATATTAGGTATATATAAATGCGTTTAGGTAGTATACCTACTTGTACTCACACACAATATTATGCATACGTACGTATATTTATGTGTATAATATGTAAGTATGGTGTGCGTATGTGTCTGTGTGTGTGTGTGTGCTTGTATTTGCTCTTTGCTGCTCGTGCAACGTTTAGTATATACGGGCGCGCGTTTACGTGTTTTCCGCCGACCCATTACGCGCGTATTACTTATATATAATATGTATTATACACACGTAGGTAAATTTAAATACATATATGTATATAGTATCATATGACTATATTGTTTTCGACCGCCCACAACGGAAGACTTACCGCACATACGATATAATATACTTTATTATATAGGTACGTCATACAATATTATAATAGTATTGCGTTGTACCACCATTCATTTCCTTGGATTTTTTTTCAAATAATATATTTTATTCTTTTCCTATTTATTATAATTTATAATAATATACGCACGAAATAGTGTGTATTTTCCGTCGTTTATTATTTTTAACATACGAGTACGCCGCATCGCTCGCGATCTTGTTGTTAAATCGAAGATCCGTCGACGGATCAAAATAACTCTATGCCGACGATCGGACGATATTATACTAAAATATATCTAAACCTATAATATATATATATAATAATAGTTATAAGGTATACAAAAATATTCCATTACTACAATGTTATATGCTCTCAAACAAAATAATATAAACGTGGCAATTCCTCTTAATTCTCCACACCCCATAGACAATTCGAATAGATTATTAGACTATTTTCGATTTACCTGTACATAGTACCTATATATTAGCTATTGACCTGTTTAGACTACCGCATATAGAATACATTAGAACCGTTATCAATATTTTTAGTGAAATAGCAATAATTGTGTTATGATAAATAATAAATTATTACATTAATATACTGATTTTGCTTCTAGGTACAGGAATATCATTTAAACTTGAAATAAAATCATAGTATTGTTTATTATAAAAGACTATCTCATTTTTGTCATTTAAAGATATATTATTTCTGATTGTTTTTTTGAGTTGTTAAAGATTTTCTTTAGCATAATTTAAAAATGAAACATTAAACATAAATTTAAAGTTGTTAAGTACCTTATTCAATTTTTATAAGTTTAGGACTTCTATTTAGTTAAAGAAATGAAAAATATACATACATTGATATAGGTAATTTATATATATTTTTATATTAATTTAATAAACAATTATATACCTAATACGTTTGTTTTATTATTATTAATGAATATGAAATTATTTTTTTATTGTACAAACATTTTTTAAAATAATTAAATATCTAAATTAAAAATTATATTTATTAAATATAATTGTTTTGTATTTAATATTCAAAAAATAAATAAAATAATTAAATAACTTATGAATCATGACCAACAATCGGTTTTTTCTGATGATCGACATTTTATGAAATTTAACGATTTTTATTGCTGTTGAGATTATTGAAATAATTTAAAAACATAATGAAAGAAGGTTCATATAAACAACTGCGCACATTCATACAAAATCAGTTATTTAAGTATCACAAATTATATACAATTTGTTGTATTTATTATCCAATTTATTACAGCTCATAAGTACATATAGCTATAATATTATACTGTCAAACACATGGTTTTTCAAATTATCTGACACTCGTAAGTAAAAATAATAAATTATCACAAATTGTCATTTTATAAAATAATAAAATTTAATTTATCAAATTCAAAATAGAAAATGATGAAGTAGACAACAGTATATAAATCATAATAACAATTTGTTTATCGTAAATTATTTTTCACTTAATCATACTCATCCTTAATCCAAAACTTGGCTTATAAATAGTTTAATAGCATATCTTTAATGAAAATTCTTACAATTTAATGTGCCAACATAGTTTTTAAATGAGTACAATTCAATGTATAATAGTAATATTAAACAACATATTTTTAAAACTATTTATTTAATACACCTAATTTATAAATTACATCAAGTGTTTACATATAACTTATTTTATGTTATATTTGGATAATGTTCGATATTCAAATTTTATAGAACAAAACGAGTTTGAAAATCTATAGGTACAGCTAAAATATAATATTTTTGTCGTTAACATAAATAAAACGACTTCTTATTTTGGTGTTTAGTACACGATATAATAATGTGTATAGTGCACAACAAGCTAAACGTAAATGTATATACAAGTTTATGTATATGAGTATAAATCGACTGTAATAATATACATATTATTATGTACGTCTGTACCGTTTTATGTTAAAATGTGTTCTGTTTGCTTCATTATTAAGGGTAAATACCATTAGAGGAATATATATATATATATATATATATAAATTATATTTATATTATTATTGTATATACTTAATCTCAAAACAGAAGAGTTTTGGGAAAAAAAAATAACGAAAACCGGAATTAAGTAGGTAGGTATACATTGCTTTATAACATGTTCACACTTACATTGTATTGCATCAGTTAAATTTACCAAAAATTGATTAAAATCCATTGACCGCATTATAATATTATATACTTTATATTATTATTATATACACAGGTACCATAGGTATACATTGCTGCTTCTACTGTAGTATTTACACTAACACGACATGTATAATAATAAGAGTGTAGCAGTGTCTTAAACACGTTCGACCTAATTAAATGTTGAACATCACGAAATAAATCAGACAGATTTTATCGTATATTTATATGTATATATTGCTATATAGGACATAGGTACCCATCTATACGGTTATTCCAGTAAACCTATATACAGGATGATTTTATACGGTATACCACTTCGTTGACTTTATAGTATAAGATTATTGATTTTTATTTAAACTAATACTTTATTCCATAAAAAATATTTTTTTTATACTAAATTGTTAAAAAAGATATTTATTTTTTATTAATTTATTAACATTTCAACTTTAGATATTATACGTAAATTGTAAAGTGACATATAAAATCTTGTAAAATGTGTAGTCTATCACTCCAATTATCTAAGAATTAATAAATAATTATTAATAAAAACAAGTATTTGGATATTTTTTTTTTTTTTTTTTTGAGTATTCTGCTCCAGATTAATAAATATGGTTATTGATATTGTATGAACTAAAAAATCACTGTTATTAAAAAATGAAAATATTTATTCAAGGTGTAGAGCTCAAATAGCTTTAAATTATGTATGTTAAGACATTTTTTTACCGAGATAATGAGTGTCTCCTGTTAGAACACTGTATATTATTGTACCTACATATACTGATATAAACCTACTGCCACCATACAAATCTGGATATATTTTTTATTAGTTTATTACAAATACAAAGTATCTTTGAAAACAAAATAATGATTTGTTATATGTATATTATAAATAGGTTTATCTTAATGACAGGACATTTTCATATCGGTAAGTAATAATAATGTTTCACAAATATGGAAAGACATTTTTTTAACTCATTGTGATAAATTTTGTTGTATATTTATACCTACTTTTTACTATTGCTAAGATATAAGTAATATGGTAGCCATATGAGTATTACAATATTCATGTTGGTAAATAATATAATATATAAGACCTATAAATTTCATAACGAGAGACCGATATTAGGACCGTATAAACGTCATGTGCGTATTATATAAAAAAAAAAAAGGTTCGTGAGATGGGTGGGCCACGATAGCCGGTATCTTTTATAAATTTGAAAGCAGTGATAAATCGTCGTCGACGTAAAAAAATAGTTCAAACTGAGTTCAGTTTATATCCAAAAATGGTAAAGATTTTGATAAAAACAGGTTTACAGAAAACTATTATAATATACAAAGTACAATTCTGTTTACAGTCATATTTGTATTCGATTTCCATTATTTAGAAAAATGTTGTACCATAAAAAAATCTTCTCGAAATCAATTATTTTTTAATATTAAACAGTAATTAGATTATGTCTTTACGCATATAGACTTTTATAATATAAGTTAAAACAAGTATGAGGTTAAGTTTGATAAAATTATATGTGTACCTATATTTTTATATAGGAAGTCGTTGTGTGTGATTACATTATTATACGATCTGTATAATTGATCATATTATTATATATCGATTTCGATTAAATAATATTTAATACAAACTCTGCAACGACTATTGGACGTGTTTTTCAACGGACAAGGTCCGTGTTATGATCTAAATATAATTATGTTATTAAGTAGTTATAATAAAGACGCACGAATTAAGTTATAATTACTATTCCTTTCATATAGCTAATAATAATGATCAATAAAATATAATACCGATTGTGTCCAAGGTTCTAAAAAGTATAAATCGGATCGACGGTAGATGAACGATAGTCAAACTATATTTATCACAACGCACGCTTTCGACGTCATTATAACGTTAAATGTTAAACAGTTATTGACTGTAAAAGCATTTTTCTAATCGACCATTTAAATTTATTGTCATCAATGGGTTTTTTTCATTTAAGCCGCTATATATCACATCAAGTATTTAAATAAGTCAACACCGGTGTACAAACTAGCATCGGAACCAGGTGTCGAGTGTACATATATTATATTATAATACTGCATTTCTGTGTGACATATATATAATCATATTTTAATTTATTCCGAATAAAACTTTTTGCTTTGAGTTAACCAACTACTTGTGAGTCGGCTATGGCGAAGATCATTCTTTATTTGATACTTTAGCACAAAATGTTACTTCGGGTCAGATATTCTTATAAATGTATAATATTATAATTTACTTACTTATTTATTTTAATTTTTTAATTTTTTTAAATACAATTTATCTATCTTCACTTATACTAAATAACGAAATAATAGCCGTTGCAGTTTATACATTATATAAATTAGGTGACATTTGACTCTCGGTTGCAACTTTCTGCAGACTTGAATATTTATAAATGTATCGTATATTAATAAGTATTATAATTTATACATGTATTTAATCTTCAGACGAGGATGAGAAAACGAATGACTACAATTATTATAACACATAATAATATATAGTGGTTTGAATAATATTTCATCGCGATGTTACCCACGATATTCTTGAACAGCCGCGACTAACGGGCAGGCACGTATATTTTATAATGCAAATATACAACGATGTTTTATCACTAAAAATATGAGATCCAAAAACAGAAGAGACATTATAATTATGGGTCATATGTAAATATGTTATATAATATACCTTGGCATTTGCTCGATGCAGCCATCACATGTCGTCGTAAACTACATATTGTGTTGTAATGTCACGTCAGATTGCTGAAACTACGTCAACTATATTACCTACTTACAACAAGCCTACAAATATTAAATACGTATTAAAACAAAAATGATGATGAACAACGGTGCTAAAATATAATATCTAATTAAAGTCGTCATCTAGCTGTTTTTTAACCAGAGTAAATTTATAGAAATTATTAAAAGATAATATTAGTCGGTAGCATTGGATGAACTTATCTTACAGGTTCAACTGAAGTTACAATTCACCAGTTGTTCAGATATTAGTGAATGTTTGAATAGAAGGTATATCTAAGTATCAACAAGAAAACTAAAAAGTGGGAAAGTATAGCTAACCGCACCCGCTCAGCTGTACAGTAAGAGTCGAGTACTTGAGTGTAAGTACTTCGTAATTGAATCGACACTAGTTATGATGAACGTGTTAAACTTTAATTCAATAATAAATCGTAGTATGTTATGAAAAAAGTTTCTGAGCAAAGACAGTACTTATAACAGTTATAATAATTATTTTAAAATTATAGCAAATGTTTGTATTTTTTTATTTTTTATCGGGAATTTTTAATTTTTATTTTTTACCCTTAAAAGTATCAACTAGAACCAATTTCCCCATCGAAATTGATGATCAAAGCATTTTATCTACCTTTAATTATTGAAACACACAAACAAAAAAAAAAAATCAAATTAATTAAAATAATAATCATCATTATAAGATCATACATTCATTGTTACGCTCATAACTTAAAAATTAGACAATAGTTAATGTATCGATTTTTGAATAAACAATTACTAATAAAATTTACCTAATTCGGAAATCATGCTGATAATTTAGATATTTACATTTTTTTTTAATATCTATAATGCATAATATAAAAGCATACATTCACACAAGATACATTTTAATGAAATCTATTACATATTATAGAAATATAGACATATAGTTACTATGGTACATTGGAGTAAATGCGCGTTTTCTTCGTTCATCACGAATTTATAATAAATATATGTATGAAGCTGTAGCTATATATAGATATTTATCTTCAAAGCGCGTCGTCGACAATTCACAAATTAAACACGTGATTATAATAATTTATAACATTTATAACAAAAGTGCGGTTTTAATAATTACTATATTAGATAAGATTTATGTACATTTTAACGCGATTCATAATATATATTAAAACATATATTATAAGAACACTCCTTCGCTCAAGCAGTCTCTCTATAACAGTATAACATTAATATAGAAACAATACGCCACACTCTAATGCATAATACATAAACCTATAACGTCTCGCTTATGTGTATAAACTACTTCAACCGTTGCAGACCGAATACGGTTTGTACCACATACATCACGAAAAAATGGTAGGAAATGTATTATTCCAAAACGTTCACTTTTAAACCATCTGATGCGCGTGCAGATGCCATTTTACACGGTCCGAATTCTTATTGTTTTACCCTTCATCCGACAAATCGAGAGCGGAAATGCCGGAAATAACACCTTTATTCCACGGGTATGGGTAAAATATACTCATATACAGGGTTAATTATCAATAACCCGGTATTTTCAGTATTTGAGAACACTATAGATATTCTGTGATTCATTATAAGTACCGTGATTTAATGTAGTTACCGAAAAAAAAACTATTATTATCGTATTATCGAATACACTGTATAGATCAATGGTATAAATTGTAAATTCCAGATTCCGGTATATCATTATAATTGATACGGTCAGTCGCCAGCATTAACATAATATATTAAGATCAATCCACTTTAAACTCGACTGGATCAAATATAATACTCACTTTATATATAGTGACTTTTTATACTCAGAAATTGATACGAGCATCCATTTCTGAATGTATAAGTAAAATATTGTCATATTATTATCATTTAATGCGAACACTAGAGTATAAAATATTATACAAGATCTATGGACCGCAGTAGGAATATATTTACGAATTAATAATATCACGCATGCATGTAAGTGATTAAAAACTAAAAAAAAAAAATATTTAAGATGATAAAAAATGAACTGTGGGCGCGTGCACATTTGTCACGTCGTTGACGTGCCTATATCATTATATAAGAAAAACTAGTAGCCGCGTATTAACGTCGTAGTCGACTGTAAAAAAGGGTTTTGCGTGCGCGCAAGAGAGACTGTGAAAACTGCGCGATTATAAATTAAAATACGACGATGATACATTTGAGCGATACAAGTGTCTAAAAAAAAAAAACAAAAACAACAAACCTGTTTATCGGGACCGTTTATCACACGATGATGGTATCGCAAAAACCGGTGGCAATCCCCGTGCCCGCGCGGCTTACGAATAATATGTAATAACAATAACATAGGTAATAATATTATTATATATGTACATACCATGTGTTCGTATGTAATATGATTAAAGGTAAGTTACCAAGACGCGTTGTGAACTTTTGCTTATATACGTACCTTATATACCTATAAATGTGTTGTAATGTACATATATTGAAAACAAATTTGAAGACAGGTGGTTGAATTTTGAATCTCTAGTCAAAATATGACGTATAATGCATTTATCTAAAAATAATTAGTATCACTACCAACTAAATGTAGAATGGGGAAACGCGGCAAAGGAAAATGAGTTGATTATATATACCTACCTACATTTCATATGCTTTGGTATACGCAGAATAAAATATAGATTATATTACTATATAGATTACTATGAAAGGTTAACTGTATTTACAGTTCGATACATTTAAGCAGATACCAAATTGTAATTCCAACATTTCTCTTAGCATATAGTACTAAATGCAATATGGGTAAGATATAGCGGCTATCGGAAAGAAAATCTTTTAATAAATAACGTTATCGTCGTAGAATGTAGATGTTGAATGCATTAGTTTTCTAAGTCATCCAACAAATTTCTCTTCTCAAAATCGAGAAAAAATTTTATAATGTTCGATAACTCAGTTATACCTACGTGTCTAATGTTAAACGCATCACTCAATACGTGTCTCGTAGCGATGCTATGTCATACACATATATTATTTTTAATATAGATTTAATTATAATAAACCATCAAACTCGTAATCTTGATTACCTGGAGCCAGTGGAAACTGAGAGATCAAAGAACTCGATGGGACAGTCCGACAGTCGTGCCCACCGTCGTTTTTAATTTGGTAATCGTATACAATACAACATACATAGTTTTTAACCCTGTTTGCTCCGTCACGTATGTCTAGTTTGTGTTTTTCTACACAACTATATAGGTGTAAGCGTAGCGATTTTCACCTACATGCGCGTGCAAGTAATAATATTCCCTCCATCCCGCCACCGTCCCATTATTGTGGTGTACGGTTTTAAAAAATCGTTTTCCAAATCGATTACCGTCGCCGGGGAGCGCGCGCGACCGACCGGTTGACCATCATCCATCAAAGGCGGCGGTTCAGGTGAGATATGTTGTTGTTGTTGCTATTATTATAAATAGATTAGATTATAATATGCGCGCGAGGTAAGAATATAATAATAATAATAATATAAAACGCATCCCGCACACTATTAAACACACACACTACACACACACACACTCACACACACACACACACATACACTCACACATACACACACGCATACTCGAACCCGTGTTTCGAATTATGATTAATTATTGTCTTGGGAAAAAAAGGGTTTTTTTTTTGTACATAGACGCGCGCACAGAGAAAGACGCGACGCGAACGTTTCATTAATAATGATGATCGGGAAACGGATGTATATTAATATAATTATATTATATAGGTACACGTACAGTACGCGCGGGACGTCTTGGCGGCGGTTTTATTAATGCTTATCGCTAAAACTGTATATAATTATAATTATTATAATCGGACCGCGGCGCGAAGAGAGGCGTTCGAAAATAAAACCACACCAGACGCGTAAAAACAAAACTGGTCTTTTGCCGCGTACCACGCGCGACGGACCGAATTTCCACCGTCGTCGCCGTCGTCTTATAGCCAGCGGTAAATCGAAATCTAAGACCACCGAAATAGTACCTCACTTGTGGGTTGCAAAATATTGATTGAGTATCAGACCCATTACCAATATTCACTGCGGTCTACGATACGTTATTATTGTGTATTTATGTAAATTCGAAACTCTCGCGTTCCCGTATTTCTTCTAGTGTTTGCCACCCTAATCTGTATCAATAATCAGAGTTAATAAATTATTTTATAGATATTGTATTGATTATACGTATTATAATAACTATAAACGTCGAAAATGTCGAGCATCGGCCTTTTCTCGACAAACTTCGAACGGAAAGTTTTTTACTCTATAGTTTTCCTATCGTCTCCATATTATTATGCATATTCGTATAATATTGGGTAAACAAAAACTTGAACCTACACGGAAAAAAGGAAAAAAAATGTTTTAACTGTTTTAGATTGAGTAATTATTGAAACAAAAATTATTAATACTTATAAAGACAGTTTTTGCGTAATGAGCGTCGAGTGATGACGAACAGTAAGTTGTCAATATTGAACACGAAACATGTTCTATGTATAGGCGTATTATACAGTGTGTATTAATGACCCCCACTGAAGGATAATAGGCAGACATTAGCTCCAAAATATCATTACAAATAAAAATAAAATATTATATAATTTTTGGAGATATTTTGTCTAGAGTTGTCCCGTTTTGTTTTATTTACGATATTTGTTACCCTATCCTAAGGCTTTAATACACCACTGGATACAGAAATTATAGGTCTCAAATACACTATTGAATCGATGACGTTCTCTTTGATGACTTAAGATTTTGAACTCCGGATGAAGTCCTCGAATACCCCCGAGGGCTCTTGTACTTACATAATACGAGTACACGATGTTCATAATAATTGACACACAGCACACAATATTATTATGATACTAATACAATATAAGTACATCGCTCTAACCGCACGTCCGCCGACTGCGTTGCCGCTACAACTATCTCTCTTACTACAACGTATCTCCACGGTTCACCGCACGCACAATATTATAATACATATATGACATAATGTATGTATTATTAGACCTTCTATGTTATAATCTCTATCTCGTTGCACTTTACCGTTTTAATTTTCAATCGTTCCGATCGTATATAGGCGTATTACATTAACACGATAGTATATCTACCAACCTCCAAACAACCGAACGCGAGGAATTAAAGAAATAATTATGGACATACATACCATAATAACACCTATACATAGTTATATTATACATATAATAATATTAAACGGTATACCGTCGTACGAGGCGGCGGCAACCGCGGTTTGTCCCGAAGTCGATGACGAAAACGAGTATATTCGTGCGCGGATAGCGTATAGCCTAAGCTCGACGAATCTCTTACCGGCACTGTGAAGTCGTACATATTAATATCAGTCCCGCTGCAGCGTGTATAATAATAAAACTGTCTATACGCGGCGGCACGGTGGCGCATACAGATACCTGTTGTACTCTCGCGTACAACAACCATCGAAATATTTCGAAATTCCGCCGTGCCAGTGATGCGTGTACGCACTATCGTGTTGAACTGATCGAACCGAAATGTCGCGGTCGTTCAAAACGGCGACGTCGCGCGTCGTCGCATGACATAATAATTAAAATCTGAATAAATAGAAAAAGAAGAAGAAAATGAAGAAATTTAGTAGATGGAAAAAAAAAATTATCAACGTGTACAATACGATATTATATAAATATATAATAAACCCGACGGCGCATAAATTACAAGCCTCGTGGGGGGGAGGGGAGGGGAACCGGTTTTAATTTCACCTATCTCTGTGACGGCGGCGGCGGCGACGGATGATACAGATTGTTTTCGATGTACGCTTTTCCCGCACACACCCCCCCCCCGAACACCGCCGCGTGCGCAGTGTGTCAAAACGATTCTCACCACCGCTGCATATTTTAATAATATGCTCTTTTTCCGTGTACACCTATCCCCGTATAGGAATGCTGCCGGCCCGCGCTCGTGTGTACACGTGTGTGCGTGTGTGCGCGTGTGTATAGATCGTGATCTAATTTACGACCCGGTCGAATCGACCGAAATGCCATATCCAATTATCCGGCGCGGTTTTGCGGTGTGTGTGTGTGTGTGTGTGTGTACGTATGAGAAATTCGCAAACCGACACGCACACAAACGCGGAGACGCGCGCGCACGCGTTGTATATAATATTATAACAAGACCTCCTCCACTCGAACGTGAACTCGTTACTATCGGAGCGTTATAATAACATGTGCCCCGAGTGCGATAGGTACCGCCTGTACACACGTACGTATATATGTGTGTGTGTGTGTGTGTGTGCACACGCTCGTGGCGTTTATTATGAATATATGCACAAATCGTTGCCGCCGGCGTAACACAATAATCGAAGAACGGAGCTGTACGGCCGCCGCCGTGCAAGGGATTGCGGCCGGGCGCGCGCTCGCCGATGGAAATCTGTAGAGAGATTCGGAGTCGTAACGAATTTCGCACGACATTTACCCGCCCGCCCGCGCCGCCGCCCGATAGACGCGATCCGTTTTATTTATTTATTTTATTTTTCGTAACGTTATCCCCCCAGTCGTACGCCAAACACGTTGATCGAACGACCGATACCGATTTTACAAAGCGCGTATTATCATTAGGAGGTATACATGCCTACGCGGCGCGCGCACCGTCCGTCCGCCGTCTACATATTATAGTGCCTACGAACGTACCATATTATAATAATATTCTACTACGCGTGTTTACATGTAAATTACCGCGGTCGTTATTCGCACACACGATTCGTCTCGTGTGGACACTGCGCGTTTTCTTTTCGATCAATTATAAGCCGTAACCGGTGACGATACGTAGTAGTTGTATTAGTCGCACAGCGACGATTGCGCCCGCGTAGTACTATACGAATTTCGTACTTACATAACGATGTATATAGGTACAATGCGCGCTAGACAATATGTCTGCATAATTATGATTCGTCTTCCGTCGTCGCCGTCGCCGTCTGAACGCCATTGGAAGGTTTTCAAACGGTTTTGATTAACATTAGTATAATTAGTCAGATGTGAAGAACAAAATGTATATACCGTGGATCCGTTCAAAATAAGGGCTCCGATCAGTTTCAATAAGTCTCTCGACAATGTCTAAAACGCGTCTACTTAAAACACTGTTGCAGGATATGTTTTGAAAAGTTGTGCTAACGATTTCATGCCAACTCTACGTCCCTCGTTGTACACAAACCTTGCATCAACATTATTGCCGGATTAAGAAGCAGAATGTCCGAATTGCAAATTGTCAGCGACACCATAATACGTATAGATATATACTATTCCGCTTAAAGGGGTTTTTAGAACGCTACAATATAGGTAGCATATTATGGTTTTTGAGTTCGCAAACTCGAAATTTCGCTTTACCTATATATACATATACACTGCTTAATATACTGTATATATTATACTGAACAACGGAGTATTTAGGAACGATGAAAAATCGGTTTGGTAAATTGCAGTCGCGGTAATAATCTCCTAACCGGTAATTTGTTACCACGATGTTTATGACTACGAATATTTTTTAAGATATTATCACAGAAACTATATTATCCTAAGTGAGATACAATGTTGTACAAGACGGCATACTAAATTGTACTTTGCATATTTTTACATAATATTCTAGACATTTTGGATAGATTTATTCACCTATTTGCGTATACCTATTCTTGTTTTTAATAACCACTTGTACACGCGTTTTCCGTGACATCGGTCATTACAACTATCATTGACAAAACGTACATTGTATTTATAGACATGAACAGTTTAGAAATGGTATAATACGAAAAAAAAGTAGATCGATAGTTGTTGTTCAATTACGAATCAATTGCGTTTTGTTGTCTAGAATCCCGTCCGGTTAAATTTAAATGTTTAGTTACACAGAAGATATTCAGAGAATCTAAAGAGGGATATTTAACAAGAAAATGTCTAGTAGATATACATAACATAGAATTTGCGTTTAATAGGTCATTATAATTTTAAAAACACGTTAAATATAATAAGTGCGTATGCGAATTTGTATATTTTATCATAAATGGTTTTCGTAACGTTTATAGTGTTTATACCGATAAACATATATACGCAGTTTACGTTCAACATTGTATAATATTGAAAAAATATATAACTAAATAATGCATTAGTTATATGCACTGCTTCTATACGTTATTAGTGTAACATCATATTGTATTTATAAAAATTGAGTAGGTATTACATACAATATTATTTTAAAAACGAGTATAAACGCGCACATAATATGTTTAATTTAAATAAGACAATAAAATGAACCGATATCGAGTACGATTCATTATTGCAGCATTGCATTTTTATATTATAATAATATGTTATGCCGCATACCTACAAAACTATACTGTAGTCCGTAAAATACGCGATTCTATTAATTATTATACCTATATAATATAGCTGATGTATCATCTAGGAAAAAGAAATATATATATATAAATATATACACATATACCTATAAGATTTTGACGATTAATAATGTAAATATACGAAAGAAGTTCTTAAATAATCATAATTTACTAACTTATTTTACTTATTTATTAAAATATTATACGAGAAACGTCGAGTATTATTTATTTTTTTACTTAAATTGAATATATAAACTGGACGAAAACCTTATTATAAAAATATACGAAGCGGCAATCCTTTCACCATGAGGTAATTTCATTTAAAAATCCTGATGAATTTATGTCTAGACACCGAGACGTCAACATTTTAACAAGTGGATCCTAATTATGTCTATTCACCTAAATAATACTAACGGTGATGTTTTACCAAAAACATAAAACCACATACACATCATACATATATATATATATAAGAACCACACTTCGTTCAGCACACACACATTGTTGGTGTAACAACAATATTATAATAAAATAATAATAATATAATGTAATCCATGCTTGGAGACTTTAATATTCACAACTCGGTTTAACTATGTATATATATATATATATATATCGATAATCGAGCACAAAGTCTTGTCAGTACAGAATCGCTTCAAAATCGTGAATTTATAGATAAATTATAAAAGAAATAGATTTCTGTTGCAATCAAACCTCTACTAACGTACACAATAACCAATATTATATGTTATATATCGATGTGAAATATATAAAAACTAGAACACATCTAAATAAAATCTAATAATGAGAAAGATAGTGTTTTCATTTCACCGTTTGACGAATGCGTAATGTTAATAGTGCAAAAAGAGCATAATTAAATGATGTAATATAAACTACATTACCTATATGTACATAGGCATAACGTATGTTGATGGAGCGGATGTGCAGCGTGCACGGATAAAAAGAAAAAACAAAAACAAAAGGTCGTTTATATACTATATTAATGCACCCGTATTTAGGCACCAGGTATACATTGTACCGCGACAGGGATGAATGATGACGTCGAAAAGGTACCTAATTAAGAAAGGATTAAATCGGTTTAAATATATATAAGTAAGATGAGGGTTTAATCTACGTGCTTCTAGTAAATATTGAACGGACCTTCGATTAAAAAAAAATTAAATTAAAAACGTTCGTAATGAGTTTCTGTGGGGTAATTAATAAATATGAAAAATTAAAAAAAAAGTTTGCCGGTTTTTTTTTCGAACGATTGGGTAACAATCACATATCTGATACTTAAAACGCGCATCATTATCCTTGTGTAATTAAGACGTTTTACATACGAGGCAGACAAGCGTATATCACTTATCAATGCACTGAGCGAACTGTTACAACTGCACCTGCAGGTATAACATAATATAGTGTTTCTCGGTGTAATTTCTGGACCTATACCTATGTTAATGTTATAATAATATGTTTTATAAACACGGGCATCGATTAAATCTAATCTCGTTTTAATTATAATCGCGATTGAATAATTTGTAAAATGTAATAACGTTTTATTCTTATGTTTTTCTCCTTAGATATATAGTACTGAACGTTACGTTTTTCAAGGTTAACCGGAGCAGCAAATGAGTAACATATATATATAGTACAAGTATAGAGGTATACACGTTTACATAATTCCGTCAATTCATCTCATTTTTTTACTCATATTATTTACGTTGTTACTGACACGCGCGCGCGGAAAGCTGTCTGCTAGAGACTATATTACATAGATGTAGTTATAATTGCGGTCGCTTATGAATAATTTCGATCAAGTGTCGAGATTACAGGTAGAGGACGAGTGGTCGACGGATAAAGTTTCCGTATATATATATTTTTTTTTTAAATAGCGTATTATATAAATATATATATATATATACGTACACTGTAACAATATAACATGTATACAACATGTTATACGCACAGTGGAGCATTATACCAATTAAGTATATTTAAGTACAGGCCCCGGTCAAGAGCAACACATTTTAGAGGCGTCGACAGTTAAGTGGTTTAAAATTAATATTTGACGTGATTTTTCGTATTTATATACATGTTCCAGTTGTAAGTTTATATTAAATTTGAATTAATTGTAAATGTTTTCCAAAAAGGAAAAAATTAAACATTATACCTATATTTGCATCCCGTATTAAAAATGTGTATTAAAAAATGATGAATGCGCATCTCGCAAGTATATGCACCAATGCTGTTGCTACAGTATGTCTGAGCTTGTCCACCCTATGTGATGGGAACAGAATAATTTTAACTTAATATTTAAATTTTTGACGATTGACAATGAAGTTGATACCTCTGAACAAATTTGGAATTAATTTTAAAGTCACAAATTTTAGTTTCTTGGACCTCTTACATTTCACTATTCTTTATAGCAATTGTAATTGTTTGACCATTCGTCCGAATTGTAAAACTGGTCAACGACTAGGATCATCTTTATCTTTTTTAGTTTTTTGGGCAGTTAATATAATAATAATTATTATATTTTTTTTTTATAAATATTAAATGTATGCTATTCTAATGTATGTTATATTAATATAATATCCGAACATTATACATCATGTAAATGGATGGGCTCGTTGCGGATTTAAAAATAAATAAATAAATATAATTAATTAGTACGATTTTTATCGGTTGTGGATGAATAGTGTGGTTTTAATTTAGTGAACAGTGGATGTTGTTGGCTTATATCATGTAGTCAATGTATATGACGCATAATACAATTACGCGATTTTTTCTTTATATAGAGCTAATATATATATAGTCATTACTTATTAGTCAGCCTATTAGTCATTAAATAAGTTGAACGTAATAACACATATATAGGTGAACGTCTAATATTATTATATAAGTATTTTATAAGTTTGTAATTTATATTATTTTATTTATTAGTAAAATAATCTTAATCATTTTTAACTGTAAAACCTTTTGTATTGTTTAACTTCAAATCAGTTGGCTTGAAACATGTATATTTTGTTACTGACAGCAATTGAATGACTCAGTAGCAGCTAAAACGAAAAAAAAACTACTGTCTTACTGTTGGTGAAATAAAAGTATTTTATGATTTTAATTTTGTTGAAAACTGAAAAATATTGGTTAATTTGCATAAAAATCAAACAAAATAATAAAGTACCTATATGCATAAATATAATATGTTAGACTAAAATGTATACTATAATCACCCCGTATATACACGTTTTCAACCGTTTATATCTATACCGTGTTTCGAATAGCCGCGGTGAGACAGAGTGAGTGAGTGAATCGAAACAAAAGAAGTTATACATTATATTGAACGATTTGTGCCGCATCCAAACAATAAGAACCATCTATATGATGATATGATATACACATATATAATATGTGTATATATTTATTTATTATCAGCGTGTGTGTGCGGACGACAAGATTTGGGCGAAAGGTCTTTAAACTTGTCATAATATTTAATAGTGTCTATATTATATCCGTGCGGGAAAAGAAGAAACAAATGAAAAGTCGAAATACGGAGAGCAAAGTATATTGTAACAATATAATAATAATATGCATAGGTGTATATAGACGGATTTAGATTTTAGACAATCGATTACACACACACGCAGATCAGGGAGCAGATGTTGCGCTTTTGTGCGTTATTGTTCGTCTACCGGCGGTACAAAGAGAGCAACAGTTTGCGCGAGGGGGGAGGAATGCGTATATCGTAGATAGCAGTAGATACTGTATTACTGTATATACTACAGGTATCTATACAAGTCTGACTGACTGACTGCGCGGCGCGCGCGTACGAAACGAGATCAAAAGATTGTGCAATGATAATAATTATAATAATAATAAAAATAAAAAAAAACCAGACGTGAATGAGAATCGACCGACTGACTACCTGTGTGTGTGTGTGTGTGTGTGTGTGTGTGTGTGTGTGTGTGTGCATGTGTGTGTGCGAGTGTATTGTCGTCGTGTTAACACGATTATTGGATGTAAATTAGTTATCTGCGAGCGCGCGCGAGGATATTCCGACAAAACTATACCACCCGAGGCACCGATCTACATTTTATATAATATATTATAATGTATAAAAGCCGGTCGAGTCTCGCGCGCACCAGCTCTCTTCTTTATTATTTTTTTTTTTTTGTGTTATTATTATTATTTCTTTTATCGCGCCACGGGGGACGCGCGCTTCCACCCACACACGAGAGAGCCGGTGAGACAGTACCGCACGCCGAAATCGTGTAGTGTATATATATCATATAAATACTACACGAGATGCATGTATATATATGCATATACAAACGTAATATCAAACTGGCTATACCATTATTATGTTATACCTGGTTACTCGGGCCGGGACCAACGACCGCCCGTGGAAAATCGAAGAAACTGGCACTGTACAGCAGTTTTTGGAGTTTCATATAGATACTTGCAGTAAGTACATATACTTGTTATTAGCCGTTATAGCTTTTAGCCATCACCACCGCCATTTGAGAAACTATTGCGATGTGTTTGAAAGTGCTGAGTATCTTTAAATTTAATTCAAGCGCCCTCCCCCCCCCTAAATGGCAGTTTTAACATGTTAAAAATTAAGAAATTTTCTCCTTTTATATCTATATAATAATTCTCATTATTTTATCCGTTGTAATATTAAAATAGTACACCTACATAGTGTCTACTATATGCAAATCTATAATACTTATTAGTAATTATATGAATATAAACTGTTAAGAATTTTTTGAATCAATATAATAATAAGCTGCAAACATTATTGTATCTCATAAAAAGGAATATGATGTTTTAATTAGCAATGTACAATGTATAATTATCTAAATTTTCGGAACGAGTAAATCATTGATATAAAATATGATTGTCCACTGCGATCATCAAACGTAAATTCAAGATGAAAAAGTGATCGACTATATTATATATATTAAGTATATTATTATAAGAGTACCGAAAAACACGACTCATTCGATTTAGTTTAATACTGATACGAAATTTTCAAAATTATACTATATAATATGTATATTATAAATGCGTATAATGCGTAGAGATTGCTTAAAATATATTTAATAAATATATAATAATAATAATAATTTAAAACGTCATCAAAAATGATTTCGTTGGAATTCGAAAAACCGAGACCAAACCTCTGAAAAGGGTTAAAGTATATTTTATATACTTAACCACCAGTAAACAACTGTGGTATGCGCTGCAGCTTATGGTGTGCAGCATGGCGTCGGAGGCTTATTTTTATAATTCTATACACAATATATAATTGAATAACCATTTAATCTATGTATTAAAATAAATTAATACTTATTTTGATATTATATTTTTTTTTTTTTTAATGATTAAAATATATTTTAAGGATTTATTGTCAAATGGGTAAACGGACCAATTGATCAAGAATAGCTCGTAATTAAATAACGTATAACTAAACACGAAATCAATTGTGAAATTTCGTAATGTTAATAATTTGAAATATCAATTATTAAAAATTTTGAATAATTTCTTATTTCCTGTATTCCATCACTGAAGGTCACTGAGTCTAATCTAACTACCGCCACTTCAATCTCGATCGGGATATTTGAATTCGACAAAACCATCGGGACGACAGCAGTTCAGATGGAATCACTAAAATATTTTGTGATTAACTATTAAGTACCGTCTGTAGATCGACGATGATTTCGATCAAGCAAATCTCGAACGAAACCATCGAAGCGGTATGGTAATTCAATTTCGTCTTCAGATAGAATCACAGCAATTTTTATAGTTATTTAGCATGGATGTATAATGCTTCGTCAACGGACCAAATTTTTACATGATTATTCATAAATATTTTGTATGTATCAATATTTAAATATTAATTTAACTACAAATTATAATTGCACGTATGATAATTAGGTACTATAAAACTAACCATTGTCGAAGTTTGAATCGAACGCACACCAATTTCTTCTCTGCCAGGTGAACTTAGAATATATAGTTCTACACATCCTCACCACTGTACACTCGACTACGTTTCCAAGTAAAGTTATGTACATTTTATTTAATCCGTTCTGCTTTTTGCATTTATACTTTTCATTTCATTAGTTTGGCTTGTTCAAATAAATCGAGACCTGCTTAGCTGATATGTTTCAGGTGCAATCTGAACTGAATTATAACATTATACGACACCTAATGATTGCAATCATTTGTTAATATATTGTTAGATAATGATGGAGTCTCATTAATAAATAAGTAATGATAACTACTCGTTTTATAATTTTTAATAATATTACATATTTGTAAGATATCTATGTTTTAGTTGCTGCGATAGTGATTTTAAGTACTTTACTTCACTATTTTGAACATTTTGTGTGTGTTTTTATGTAATCTACATATTTACATATTTTGGGGTCAAATCAATATTTCGAGTTTGGAGAATTTTATTAAAATTTAATTGAAGAATTCCACACGAGTGTGACAAATGGTAGTGAGAGGGGTCGCAAGTGGAATGTTTTAAAAAAAGTATAATTTAATGGTCCATTGATGTATTTTAGTATTTTATATATTTGAATTAAAAAATGTATGTCCATTGTATTTACAAATAAAATAATATATTACTGCTTGAATAACCTGATCTCTAATACAGTGTTTCTCAAAGTGTGTTCCGCGGAACTTTAGGATTCAGCGGGATAATCTCAAGAGTTCCGCCAAATGTATGTGATTATTGAGAAAATAATTTTATATTATACTTGGATTATTTATATTATTAAAAACTATCATTTTGTATCATTTTAAAAAAAAAGCAGTTTCACAAAACACAAACTATTTCTCAAGGGTGCCGTGGTCATAAAAGTTTTGGAACCGCTGCTTTAATAGTTACAAATAATTTTAGCGCCCCCGCTATATTATATTATTATTTCATCACTAATTGCACCGATGCTACAGTCTGTATTCGTCACTGGGCCAATATTATTCTTTGATGGCGTTTGTTGTTTATACACAGTAAACAATATAATTTCGAGTGGAAAAGATAATGATATAAAAAAAAAAATAATTATTTTTCAACAGTCTTTAGTCGTTTCGTACGTCTGTATACTGTATGTATATTGTATACATAGACAAATCGATTGATTTATGGGCTTCCATCGTATAATAAACGTTTGGAAATGTCAAGGTTGCCATTGAGATGCTGATGCATATTACCTGTTAAAATTCAAAAATTTAAATATTAGTGTATATACTACTGCGGTACACTTACACACCAAATATCGTACGACGACTTAAACCATGGTATTACGTATATTATACCTACCTATACATTATTACAGCGTATAACGTTGAGGTCGCAGTGTTATGTGGAGCACTTAAACAAATCGTGGGATCAGAACTCGGGGTATACCCCCCGGTGGTTAATACGAAAGCTATGGTTGCGCGCTACAACAGACCCGGTCTGGTCATAAAATTATTATATCGATGCATACCTATTTATAATCTATAATACTCATCATCGGTACTATACATAATATATATTATGTCTGTCTCAGCAGCGGAAAGGACACGAGAAATATGATGTAGACGAACACTGAACCAGGCACAAGAGGTTTTTTTTCATTAAAAATGATTAAACAACTCGGACGTTTTTCGTAAGTCGTAAACAAAATGTTTGCCGAATACAATAATATCACACTCAAGCGTTCAAGAATATATTATATACCCATATATACGTACAAGACTATGTGTCTCGAATAAAAAAAAATAATAATAATATAATATCATATTATTATTATTATAAATATGATTATATATTGGTCGATTGAATTTATCGTTTTAATTCGATTTAATATTCAATTTCATACGTCATACACATACGCGATGGCGGCGGATGGGTTATAATGTATAAATATATGACAGCGACCTTCGGGTGAACATCGTATATTTGAATAAATATTTACACGGCGTCTCTCGCACGTGTACGCAATATTGGGGGAAAAAAATTAATTTATATTTCGAATCGATTTTACCGGGCTTCGAAATTAATTCATAATTTATTTCCGCCGCGGCGGCGGTGATAATAATATTAATAATAATATATTATATACACATTATAGTATTATGGGCGTACAACACCCCCGTGGTGTTCGGTCATTGCACGAATGCACAGCTTTCGAAGCTAAATAATAATAACGTATTAATTTAAAAACGGAATATAATTTGTACGAAATTCGGACAGAAAGCGGAAGTCCAAACTGGCGTGTACACGGGCAGAGATTATGCGTATTAAAAAACATAAAAAAAAAAAAACCCAACCACCCGTCGTCGTCTCATCGTGTCATCGCAAAATAATATATAAAATATATAGGTACACGTTATTATTATTATTAATGCCACGTAGGTATTTAATATATCGTATATTGCGTATTGTATAGATGCCGTTTTCGCGGAGCGTCGTTTAATAAATACCCTCGTCACGGTGGCGGAGGCGGCAGACTAGAGATGATGTGCACACGGACGCATACCTATGCCGTTGCAGTACATACAAATAATAAATATAGGTAATAATGTAGGTAATGTACCTGCAAGTTACGCGTGTGTCGTCAACTATATCGCTCGATGGTCATCGTCTGCGCATATAGTGTGTGCATTTGTGTGATGATGATATATATATATATACAATTTATTATACTTGTGTTAACTAGTTTACTCTCGTATACTCGTTTTATGTGTTATTCTTATACGTCTCAAACCCCTTTGCGGGCGTGTGCACGTTCCGCGAGCGGCTAATTATTGCGATTTGTAGAATTAATAACCGTCGCGTACGTCCGCCGCGCGACATGTCGTACACAATGCATGATCTATATATAGCCGTACTTATAGGTAAAGTATACGTATATATACACACACACACATGTAGGGCGATATATATCAGTTAACAGTGAATGTGGCTAATCATTTATCCGGTTTTTACGCACAGAGCGCATGTGACACGTCATGCTATACGTTTATGAAAAATATTAAAGTCCGTGTAGAGGTATCCACGAAAACTGTACAGTGAACTATTATATCATATACGTATACCATTAGTAATAAGTGCACGAATTTCGATAAGAAAATAATTATAAACGGGCAAAGTTAGTATAGGTAATACGTAGCGCTGGTATACAGTCAGTATAGGCGTCAAATATACCTACCCTGTCGGCCGTCATCGAGTAATCGGCCATTCCAATGTACGTATTAATTTTGAATTTAATAAAATAATAATAAATCATTGCAGACGAAAACCGTAACTCAGCGACGCCAGCTATATCATTAATAAGTAGGTACCTACATTTTATGCATGATGCCCACATATTTCTATTGGTATATTTAAGTAATTTATTTTACAATTGGTCTAGTACGGTAAGCTGAATCTTATTTCATTTTTGCATTTGAAAAATGCATTGAGTAAATAAAATATAATAATATACGAGTACCTACTTACGTTAAGAATTTTAAGTACTCGTGAATCATAATTTTGAATTATATCAAAACAACTAAAATGTATTGTTACTTAACCTTGTATTCAATTTCCAATCTTTAACTATATAGTCTATAGAAATTGAACATTTTACAAATTTTCAGCTACAAAATTATTTAATAATTTTTGTGATGTTAACGGATTTTGTTATAATTGGAACTTCAAATGCGTATTATATTGTATCGTACCTATATATATACGTATTTATATTTTTAAATGGCTGTATAGTATATTATAATATATATATACAACTTATGAGAAACCTTGAATACAATTTTCAAGCTTTTTGACCAGATGAAAAATTTATGATTGTCTATTTGACATTAAAAAAAAATGAAAAAATAAATTAAAACTGGTTTTTAATAAAAACAATTACGTTTTTCCTTAATTTTTTTTTTTTTGATTTTCCTATAGTTATTTTAAAAATTATTATAGAATATAGATGTTTTACTTTTTACCCCCTAAGTATCAAATAGAACCGATTGTCTATCATACTTACACATCAATAAATAAAATCAATTCATTTATCAACACCGTTCAGAATCTAAAATGCACTTAAAAAAAAATTTTATAAGTCCTATTAATATTTATTCTAGATTATAATATTATACTCGTATTTAGATTAATGTCGACGTATAACACGCACTTCGAATTTATTTTGTGTTCTTTTTCATTTAATAAGTAAGTAATATTTCGTTATGAAAGTTTTCGTTCTAACATCACATCGAAAGATTTTTTATTCAAGAGAAGATCTAGGTATAAAAAATAATTACTGTGTGTCTGCGTTCTAAAATAAATTTATGTTAGACAGTGAACTTGGCTATATCGCACTATCGTCACACTACTCCATACCCTATATACTAGTGTTATGTATTAATCCATTATACATACAGGATAGAATATTATATATAACATAGTGGAAGAATCATCAGAATTCTTATATATAGACAGACGACATGACACGTACCGTGTTTGTGTCTTTACTTGAATATATTTTTTAAAAATAATAAAAAGCAATAATAGTAATATTATAACCTATGACGTGTAATATATGATCCACGGCTATACACAATATAATAATGATATACGGGCGGTGGTGACACGATGGGCGCCTACGGGAGAATTTATAACAAATTAACGTCACGTGTCTATGAGGTGTCCCTGGTTCCTGTCTCTCGCGGGTGCTTATAAAAATATCATAATATTATCAACAATGCGACGATTTTCTACAGAATAGCAGTATAGCGCCACAAATCAACTATATGTTACTAAAATATTGCATCGGAACATGGGATAAAAAAATAATCGTGTCATCGTTTTCTCTGCATCAGTTGACAAACGCATCGTAATATTATATTCATGTTTAATAAAATTATAATTAACATACGAATAATAATGCTCTAATAGTACTTTTTTTCACATAATATCGTACACTAAATATGATGTTGAAATTTGTTGAGATTTTGCAAACCTCGCGAAACAGGGTGGTGAAGTGTGGCTGTGGGTGGTAATTGTTTATCTTCGTTATTTTAATCATATATGTTTATATATACGCGATCGAATATATCTGACGATTTGTCGACTTCAGCGGTTCTATACGTGGCGAGTTGTTTGTATCTGTAACATATAAACATAAAACACACCGCCTTACTATAGTATAATGTATATCAATACGGATTTTATGAAATCGGTATGCATCGCGGTATATTATCTATAGTCTGTACTATGCGACCGCCGGCGATATTTCCACATGTTTTTCAGGCCAGTGAATTTCAAAACGTATTCGCCGTTTCATTACGATAAATGTTTTTGATCGTCGAAAGAGCTGATGATAATAATAACACATACGAGCACATGGTGTGAATATTATAATAATAACACGCAGTATTTCGGTGTCCGGGAAGTGTGTATAATATTATATTATATTATATACGCGTGTGAATGGAAAGTTGTCTATGCGTTAATATAAAAGTCGTTCCCCGACGTTATATTATACGCCTGACTGATATGACCCGATATTGATGGCCGATACTTTGTGCGTTACGCAATTTAGGCTTTTCCGAAAATCTATTTTCGTGTTTATGTAATTAATCATCGAAAAACGGTGCACATACAATTTTTTTACCTTTTGAAAACGAAAAGTGGATTATCTGCAGTAATAACGAGTATATTTCAACATAATGACATATTATTAAATAATACGCATATACGATAATAGAACACAGTCGTGGCCCGTGGGTCATAAAATAATATGGTGGAATAGACGATTTTGCTCGATCTATAATATATGTACTTAAAACGGCAGTCAGTATACCATAATGGTATAGCTGCGTCGCATGTGTGTGTGTGCATATTGTACGCATTTTCTTGGGAAATTCGACGGTATATGTGTGCGCCCGAGCTCGAAGTCATCATCGCCGTGTATTCACACAAAACTATATAATAATATTAAATAAAACGACTTGCACGCACGACGTATATATTTAAGAAACGATCTCTCGCGCGCGCGCGCTCGCGCCCGCAAAAGCACTACAGCATTATATTATACATAGGTATATGGATAGACGTGTACCCTGTAATTTGGTTTTGTCCGGCGAAAGAGTATAAAAAATAGAAACTATTATATTATACACACACACACACACACACACACATACACATATATATATATATATATAATATAAACGTCGCAACAGGCCGTGTGTGTGTGTGTGTGTGTAGTGCAGTCGTCGCGTCCAGTTCACACGGTTCTACCGCCGCCGCCGCCGCCGTACAGACTATATATTGGTATTACCGCCGGTGGACGTGTTAATTTTACGATTGCCCGGTAGTTCGTCTGTCGTATAGTATACATATATAGTTCACCGTATATTATATTATTATATTAGCCGTAATAAGACTTCTTCTTATGCGTGGAGGCGGCGACGACGGCGGCGCTACCGTTCGCGCCCGAAGTACCGAAAATGTTTTAAACGACTATCGTTTTGCCGCCGAATCGCGTTTTTCTTTCTGTATGACTATTATTATTATTATTATTATTATTATTATTATACGACGTGATATGTAGTGAATGTGCATGTGAGTAATTCAGTATAAGAGCGGTGTATATCTAAACTGTGTATGCTTCATAGCTCGATCGCCCACAAACACTTATACGTGTCCTTATTACGTGTAATGTAGAGGACAGCATATATTAACTCTTTGAAGCACGGTTCATATATAAAAATTCACTACCTAAATGCACAGAAACTTTTTTAAAAAAAAAAGTTTGAAATTTTGTAAAATACTTATAGTAGTGGGTCAATAAATGATCTATGTACCACTATTTTAGTAAAATTTAAATTACTTACAAAGTTATTTAAGTTTTAGTGGTGGTTACTTACACTAACCACCATGCATAGATTAACAACATAATTTTTTTATAAATCAAATTTCTTTATTACTGACATTATAATATAATAAAAATAAATAATGACAAATTATGAATTATGTTGGATAGGTTCTTGAATAAACCTTGAATGGACAGGTGTTACTAAATTACGAGTATTTGGTCTATTCCTAGATGGTGTCCTAAGGAAATAAGTTTCAGTACCATTTATAATATTATATTTCGCAAACTTATGTTGAAGTTGAAAATGCACAAGTTTCTAATGAGTTTGCTGGTAAAACAATATCATTCAAATTATTTGAATCGTCCGATTCGCTGTCCGAACAATCCAAAACAAATTCTTTTTCATAATCCGGATCCTCATCAGTGTCATCGACATCTGATTCCAGTTCAGAACCAGAAGGAAAATCTTCTTCGAGGTATTGAACTACATCTTTTTGCGTCAATCTTGTACGACGTGACATCTTTGATGTGATTATAAATATGATTCAAATTTCAAAGTGAAAAAAATAATTTTTAAATATTTATAAATGCTTATCGGTCATCAATAATGTGCATATTTTGAATGGTGGTTACGGCTGTTAACCACTACAAAGTATTAATTTTTATATCAGTAATTGTTGCTGAGTGATAGAGACTGATATGAATGAAAAATATACTTATCAATACATATGTCAAAGATGTTATAAACAAAAATTCCAATTTTAATTTATATTACGGGAACGATAAAGATAAGCAGCTGCAACACCGTATATCGTATGGTATGACACAAAATATAAACAGTTGGATAAATAAAACTATTTATAAATCAAAACGTGGGTATATTTACTAATCAATTGAGGTGGTAGTATTCATTAACCACCATGCGTAAACAAGATAAAATTATTTCCTTGAGGTGGTTAGTAGTCATAACCACCATGCAAAAATTAAAAAAATTAGGTGGTCAATGCAACTTACCACCATGCTTCAAAGAGTTAAATATTATAATTAAAGAGCGGATTTTTAGGTTTTAAAAGAGTTAAAAATTCTAGGATTCTAAGACGCTCTAAAAAAAAAACCTAAAAACATTCTCTTAATAATTCTTAAACCGGTAAAATATGCTAAAAATATGTTTATTTTTATTTAAAATAATTTTAAAAACTTTACACCAGTTACAGTAAAAAACACATGTTATGTTTCTTATACTATAGTCCATAATAATATATATGTTTCTTTTAAACTTAATACATTTATAATATTTACATTTATTACCATCCAATGATTTTATATATATATATATATATATATATATATATATATATGTTTTTGTGATAGAATAAAACGCCCTAATTTTGCACGTTATTTATAAGCCTGGAAAAAAAATACAACAATTACAGACGAAATGAGTGTAATGTAATACAAAAATCGATGAGTCATATAAATATGTATATAAACTATTTAATTATTTAAAGAATATTGAATACTATTTTCAGAAACACATTACTAGATTTCAAAAATTCGTAAATATCGATTGTTGTGTATATTGATCTATGGGTATGCATAGTAAGAGGATTTAAAAATAAATAAATATGTACACTTAAGTTTTAAGTATAATTTACAATATTTTTCATGCTGGATGTTATATACATTATATATTATATTATATTGTATAGCATTTAAATTTTAATAAATTGCCAAGTTTTTATTGAATTTAACGTATTTTTTACGATTTATAATGATTATTATACTACACGTAATTGTATAATATAGATACATTCATATAAATATGCATCTGAGATAGAAATATTACAATAAAAATTTAAGAAAAGAGAAGGTATAGCATGTTTGGACGTGACCGATTTATGTGTATATGCGTGTGTATACTTATAAAATAATATTTTTTCAAACGGAAGTGAAGTTGTGTGTCAAGATAACAATGCACGATTATCATAAAATATTAAAATTATAACAAACGAATCTTAAAACGTATTGTTAATTGTTATATATAATACAATTTAACTTATTTAAGAAATAAATTTATTACTATAATATGTTATATTATATTATCGCATTTACAATTATCACGTCGAAGGAATATTTTTAAAGGAACTGCGAGGAAGGGACATAGTGCAATTGAGACATAGGCATAGACTAAATAATATATTCGGATGTTCTACGCATAAAAATCTGAATCGTTAGTAATGCTTACTGCAGTTTAAGAAAACACTAGTTTAATGTACATATATATGTATATTTATATAGCTATATATAGTCTTTATAAGCTCCATAAAATAAGTAGGTATATTATCCAGTATTTCTATATATATATATGAACTGTATTTTATAGTAATATATTCATATTATATTTAATTTAGTTACAACTAACGTAGTAGTATATTTTATATTATTGTGTTTGTTTCCACGAATTCCATTTTATCTAACAGTCTAACTCCTCATTTTCTTGTAAAATATGATATGAATGCCATCACGAGTTTTACATATTTTAGCTTTTCTGTTGGAAGCTGTAGATTGAGTTACAAGCATCGACACCCATAACCTATCTTACGGATGACTTACCGAAAATACAATTCGTCATTGGCTCATTTAAACTGTACAATGTTGTTATGTCGTATACTCAAACCGTAATATTATAATCTATATATATTATATGCGCAATATTATTGTACTATTAACCGAGTGTCTGACACGCAACATTACAACATTTACAATGCATTACAGTATATTTTATGCGTTTCACGTATACGTGCGTACATATTATATATACATAGTATTGTGATTATACGGAGAACGGGAAGTAGAGGGACTGCCGAAGGATATTCACGCCCGACCTGGACCTGGGCCTCCGTCCGGCCGAGATATCGCGGGCGCGTCATTAAAACGAGTGGCGGAACACATAAATAAAACATAATATACACCGCACCTCGCGCGTATATACCTTTATAATATATGTAAACGGTATTGTTCTGTTTTATTTATTTCCCCCTCCCCCCAATTCACACGACCAGCATTTGAATTTCTCTATACACTCATCGTATATCACAAGATTTCCCCAAAGTAACGCATCGCACCCGACTTTTAGACACGACGATGATATTAGATTGTATATATATATAATGATCTATTTAATGTAAAATAATCATTATTTCTGAAGACTGACATTTAAAAAAAAAAAAAATATTTTTATTAAATAATTTAGGTCTTTACTAAACCACATTTTTAGGAAAAAAATGTATATTTCATACTATTTTTATTGTTATAAGTTTTTACTATTTAGAACAACGACATATAATTTTAATTTTATATTCTAAAGAAAAATATTATTCGGAGTCTTTCGATCTAAAAAAAAAAAACAAAATTCGGACGAGTGTAGAGTATGAACTGTAGATTTTAAAGCTTAGATTATCACTGTACTCCGCTCAACAAAACGTTAAATACTCTTTATAACCTAACTCATAAACAGCTCGTCTGAAATTCAATTTTTATGTACTCAATTATTAAATACAATTTTTAATTTGGAATAAGAAATTAAAAATGCATGTTAGCAATTAAAAAATTATAACCCTCATAAATAGTAGAAATTATATTTTATGAGAAAAATGTTGTAAAATTATGTAAAAAGAAAAACATTCTCAAAAACGTAAGTGTTTTATGAAATAATGAGTGTCTAACGTTAAATGTATTACTCAATACTAAGTTGTCTACGTATATAATATAATATATATTATAAAATGATGACAATAAATATTTCGTCGGCTTTGATCTATATTGTACTATATTATGGACACATTTTTTTATTGATCTGGCACGTCATATACTCGGCGTGTACACACTGTACACCGATCATATACAATATAATATATTTTAAGTACGATTTTTTATGTATATAAAATATAATATTATATTTCACCACACATACCGTTTGATCGCATAATTTATGTACAGTATGATTTTTTATTTACTTGGAAATTAATTTTTTTAAACATATCTTTATCGCGCATGACAACTGCATGCCAGTTTGCATTATAATATATATTATCATAAGGTTTCGTAAGCACCGTTTCCAGGGATAAACCACCGGCGACTATATTATTATTATTATTATTATTATTATAATATATGTATCGTGTCAAAAACCAAAACTCGAGTAAAATTGCAATTATATCAGAAAACAACGAGTACGCGGAATTCGCATACGTACGACACAGCGACGACGTCATGACGGATAATTACAAAACTAATAAAATGTAATAAAAGAAAGAAAGAAAGAAAAAGAGTAAAAAAAATGTAGGACGTGGTTTTCGCGATCTCCTGCGTCGCAGTTCATAATTATATTGTGTTGTTGAGCCGTCTTTGAAAAATTGTAGCTGAGCAATACGTAACGCGATCCGCGTCTCTCATCGTATTCAAAAAAATCGTTTGTACCGCTATACAAGGCGGGGACACTATATGAAAAAAAAAAAAAAATACAATTATTATATCGCAACCGATTTCACGTTAGGTTACGTGGAGGCGAAAAATCTTCAAGAACGCTGTAGCAGGTATAGTATAGCTACTATATGGCTGTATTCGAACACGCGAGAGAAATCGCTAACGTCCAAACGGCATTATCGGTTTATCATAGCATAATATGATGATACATCTATGGGACTAGCCTTAAATTATTATCATACGACGAATGACGTTTTTTTTCCCAAATCGTAGTCTTATGCATTGCAGTACGCGTCTCTCGATCGAGTTTTGTCAAAAAAAAAAAATAATATATACCTATTCTTATGTATATTCGTCATCGTATCGCAACCCGTCTCGACACTCGAGACACTGTCCCGATGAAGAATAGGTAGGTAGGTATATATAGGTACAATGACGACGGGCACAATTTTTTTTTTTTTTTTCAAAAAAATAAAACCATTCTATGACACGGTGACGCCGCGAACTGTGGTCACCGCAGTTAAGTATGAGTATATAGGTGGGCGCGCGCGCGCTCTCGCGTTTGCACGGTCGAGTATGCTCGGTGCATCTGTTGAAACTACCACGACACGCGTATAATATTGGTATACACATAATTATTATGCATACGTATGCGGTAAAAAGAGAAGAGACGAAAAATAAATAATAATAAAACAATTTATTAGCAGGAATAATCGTTCGAAGCGCGGCGTAGTATATATAATATAGAAACTGCTACAATATATTTTAGAATATTACAAAACGACATTCCACACAGAAAAAAAATAAAGAAGAACTCTTCTGGCAGATGAACCAGTTTGTGGTTTAATGCCACCGCATCTTTTTGTATTGCTTTTTCCACTTTTTTTCGTGTGACATTTAAAAAGCGTACCAACACACACACACACACACACACACATACATATATGAACTGACCGACGGACGTACGGAAAGAAGATCGAGTAAAAACGAGCATCAAGCGGGCGCGACTGCGTGCCCGCCAACTCGACTTCTTCTTCTTCTTCTCCTTTAAATAATTGATTGACCTTAAATGTTACATCCATTTTTGAACGACCATAACGGATTCAAATTTCATGAATAAACATATATAGATAGGTATAATAGGTATATACATGTGTAAATGTATATATAAAAAATCTGGTTTATATATCGAACGGATTATATCGTCGTTATCGTTATTATAATATATTATATACATCACGACGGCGACGAGGAAAACGAGTCCGACTACACAGAGACACGACGGACACGATGAGTCGGGTAAATTATAAGGAATAAGAAAAAAATTCTAGTTGTAATGTACAGTATATGTAAAAGAATTTCGCACGAATACCTATGTGCATGTAAATTGTAATGTTTCTATTCCTCCCTCCAACACCACAAGCATTAACAAAGAATACAACTGTTTTAGCCGTTAAATAGATCAACTTTAACCAGTCATATCTTATATAATACACCAAATGCATACGTGTTACAGCGCATAAACAACCATATTGGCGCCTTCACTCGTTTTTTTTTTTCTAAACGCTAAAAAAACAAGGTAGGTACTTTTAAAATAAATAATATGTACACTGTCCAATATACATATTCAGTAATAATATGTCCAATGTGTACATTATTATTATTATTATTATTATTATTATTATGACTTGTGTCACAAACATTTTTATACAGTAATTATTAAACCGATTGTACCTACATTGTAACTAAAATACACTATATAAAGTGGGGGTTGAAGAACTCTGAGTTATATTTAATCGATGGGACAAACTTTCAAATTTCACTAGAACATTAACATCAGAATTATACTATTGCTATACCTATATAGGTATGTGTTCATTTACCCACATTAAATCAAGTCTTCCGCATGCTCAACAAAATTGTATATATACAGTGCCGGTACTGATTCGAAATTCCACTTCCTTGGGCTCTCTAAAGGCTCTCTGACAACATCGAGTCGACAAACGTTGTTTTTATGTTTTATTAGTTACAATAACTATTAAGGCTTAAATATTTATGTGTATTATAATTGATGTCACAAACAAGTTATACGTCAGTTGTTTTTTCGCATATTTGTTTCGTAATAATTATCGCACTTGTTTATTATATTTTGTTAGCATCCGATAAAGATAAGATTATAAAAACTGAAATACAGTTTAAGCAGTACATCGCACGCATCATACGTGTGCGGTTTGGATCTAGCGATAAGAGTTTTTCATATGACATTATTCCGGTCTCGTGATATTACATCTACCTATATGATGACTTAATTACACATTAAGCATAAAGTCAAATAGGTTTGTAATGTATATTATACGACTGTGTCTATCCATATTAAATTAATATTTAATTGTTTTGATGACTGAATACATTGCTAACTCGCAGTGTACATCAACGACAAAACATTGCTTGGCGACCTATTGTTTTAGACCACAAGCGAACTCTCTGTTCACTCAATACTATATCTCTGTGGTTTAACCGTATATGATTTTATATTGTCTAGACGTTTCTATTTTGTGGACGATCCTATAGTCATACATTCTGGATATTTAGTAAGATTATTATGGCGTACGATATTATATAGCGTTGAGCAGGACTTAAATTGCAGGTATACGATGTCTATAGTGCGGATACTTTAAAACGCTATAAAACCGAGGAAAAGATTACGCACAACATATCACGGTGGATTAAGGAGCCCCCGGTTGATGGAGGAGATATTATGTACGTAGGTACTAAAACGTATACGCGGTCAAAAGAAATATATAAATATTATAATAAACTTACAGTTTTTTTTATCCTTCGCCATCATTTTCTCCCTTTCCTGCACCCAACCCGTCACGTTTTTATCGTCGAGATTAATACTCACGTGTACTTCGGTCTGTGTTCTATTTATAAATATATAATATTACTATGTGCAGTGTACAATGTTATATACTTACTTATATCGATACATAAATACAAACCTATACCAGCCTATAAATATATACATAATAATATAATATACACCTGAGATCGAGATGCGAGATAAAATTGAACCGTAAAACATTTAGTTTTCAGGTGCAAAGCGTATTATTCCACCGCCCGGACAATATAACTTTACAAATGGAATACTAATTACACTTTTAGTATGTGTCGTAAATAAGAAATACTACTCGAAAATATAGATTTATGTCGTTCGAGATCGCGTAAAACCTCGCACTTTATACAGCGACGATGAATATAATATACTGCTATAATATATTATTAAATAATAATATTAAACATATATACATATTATAATACCTACGGCTAACCTCAATAACGGGTGTGCGCACGCGCACGCGGGCTCGCGACCGCGTTCACTTGTATACCGAATCCCATAAAATAAATCAAAACTTAACTACACCATTTTTATGGCTGATGTTTAAGGGCAAATGTGTAAGTGTAAACTATTATACGTTTGTGCCTACTTTATATGCTCGCCCGCAATAAGTGATAGAATAATATATTATAAATTTTAATACATTTTAATATTTTCGAACATAGTGGCTCCGCAGGTTTACTTCATGATAGGTAAAATGTGCATCACAAGCGAGTGGCTGTACCTGTACCTGTATTAGTGTATCGTATATCTGTGTACCGTGCACTTAAATATAATAAAATGGGTAAATGTTCAATGCCAGGTTGCATAATTAATCGCTTAACATTTGACGAATCAATAGGTAGTCGACTAATATATTATAGTTCCTTAAGCATGATTTAGTGGCCCATGATTGCTCCATTAAATTTTAACGAGCCATTAAATTAATCAACTCTTTTTTTTGCAACGGCATCAAAGTTATAAAATTCGTGAAATTAGTAGAGTCGTTAGGTATACACCATACCAACTACAAGATAGGCATACGCATATACGGCGACGTTAGGCCATTTAAACTGCAGATTGTATCATATTGTCACGCCGAAACGAACGATTTCACCGATTTGTCGCTAATTTTTTAGGAACCATTTATTTTATTTTTTCATTGACATTTTGTACGAAGCCTACTTTTACTCTCGCGCGAAATTAAGTTTGCAAAGAAATTCAAGAAACGCGGTTCGATCAGACTGCATAATATATTATTATGCTATCTATACCTCGATCCTTTAGCTTGGTCATCGTTTACCCATTTTGTTTACCTGTAAGTACTCACGTCATACTCGGACGTATACCGTAAGTTATCATGGTTTGCAATATTATTAGCTGCTATAATAGACATAGGTAATATATGTTAAGTAAACGAGTTCTCGTTAAAAACACGTTTATATATTGGGTAATTAGTCAACTATAATGTTTTTTTTTTCCTGACAATTCTATTGTGTAGTAGAGTATAAACATTATGGCTTATAATCGGTGTATTAATTATTATTTTCTTTTAAATAATTATTTTGGACGATAATTCGTTTTAATAATCTATGGTCGCACGACCAAGGCCGTCGGTCAATAGCGAAGATTCGGGGACCTATACTATATATGAATGAAGAATATTATTACACATGGGTAGTATAATTCATCACACTACATATACAACATAGGTACCTATATACAGGTATTAATACACAGCAGTGTGTTTGTTGCTATAAAATGTGTGCTTGGGCACGCGGGCAGACCCGAAAATAATAATTATCTATTATAGAACCGGTATTTTTTATTATATTTTTTTTTTTTTTTTATTGGGATTTAAATGTTACTTATTATAATTATTATTATTGTTATTATCTAATGTTAATGAAATTTACAAATCTCGCCGTTTAAAGTATAGACATACAATAATACCATATTATGTAAGCATATGTATAATGTATATATTTAGGTACATTTAAACATTTTAAACAATATACAATATGCACTTCTGAAAACGTGAATAATTATTTTAATTAATTTGTGCTGTAGGTATTTCTATCAATTTAATATAATTGTTTAGCAATAAATCGAATTATATGCGTATAACTCGTCTCGGGTTAAAAATGATATTCTCACTTTTTTATATCAGCAGCGATTCTTTTTACATTAATCTGTACAGTATACCCACGAATGATATTGATTTTTAAAATTAAAAATATTTATTTGACATTATATCAGTGTATAGTAAATTCATCGAACGATTAAAATTCTATATTATGTTGTTTGATATGGCATTGGTATGTTGACGCCGTTCATGGAGGGAGTCTAAAATATTAATAAAATGCAATGTTTCAAATTGATAAATTGAAATAATCAGTAAGAGAGTAAGCCGCTTGTAAAATAACGGTAAGTATAAAATTTTATAATTGAAGAAAGATACAATATTTTTTTATCAAAGCAAAAAAATATTTCTGGTTTTTATCCGAACGGTTATAGTAAGTTATTAAAAACTCAAAACAATTTAAACCAGTCAAATTGACGTTAAAGTGTGTTATAAAATATGTCACCCGATACCCCGTGAAATAGAGAAAAATGCTTAACAGTATATTATTTAAATATATTTAAACGGTTTTAATAGATTAAAAGGAATCCATTTAATTCGATAACCGAATTAGCCGAAGAGAAGTTATAATTAACGAAATTAACCGGTAACTTAAACTGATTAGAAAAGTAATATTTATTTATATAAATAAAAGAGCTCCAAAAACTAACCATACATCGTTTGGACGAAGGTTAGGTTATAGATATTATATGACTAGCTGTGTTCTGAATTTAAAAAAGCAAATTAATATCGTTTTATTGTATACGTTCCACACGATGAATAATTATTAATAACAGACATCAGCATTCGGAAAAAAAAATAATTTTCATTGTCGATATTTAAAGATATTTTCGTTGCAATTTACAATTTGTATTCCGTGGAGATCGATAGTCACACCTCACGTTTGATAGTTATTTTTACGAGTCTTTTCCTGTTTAACACGTAAAGTATATAATAATATCAGTACTAGGTATTGATAATACTAATCACATTATATAACAAATAACAATAAAACTAAAATAATATTAATAAAATTACAACTAAGCATTATATTACGATTCGTTTATAAATAGAAATAAAATGGAAATAATTATAATAATAATATTAATTATAATCTATTTGTTTATATATAAATCCATATCGTCGTATTTTCTTATTAAAAATTTAAAACAAATATCTATAGCACACTTACCTTTACACCACTAGAAGATGCACAGTTAACTATACGTCCTGTAATACCAATGTCATACCAATTTATAAAAATTATCGAGTCATACACGAGGAATGAAGTAGAACTAGTAGAAGTGATGATAAAATTCATGTGTCAGGTACATCAATAATCGAAAATAATAATAATACCTATTTGGACTCTGGGTAAAAATAATTAAAAAAAATCAAAATTACTGTGTTTAACATTATTTAATAATTATTTAAAGTATAAAATATAATATGGTCTCTGTTTTTCATTTTGGCTCTTTATATACATTTTAGATGTTCAATTGTTTTGTACATGGGTGCCGGTCGCTGGATATATGATTGCACCTGGATTAATAATAAGTAAGTGTTTGAGTAGCGTAAAAATGTTATTATTAAATCCGGACACAATACTGGATGCTCTATATTATTTTATACTCCAAAATTTTACGATAACATGTGCGTCCGGCTCGTCAAGTAAATTCCGATCACGATTTTATCGTAGAATTAGTTTTCACAACTCAAATAAAGTCTGTGTGTAATTTTTCGGGTACTTGTATGCGTCTTCGTTTTTCGTCAGAATGAAAGTAAATGATTACTTGTTTAGGCGTATTTTTCACTTAAATCTGGACGCATTTATATATATTTATATATTATTACATCCTGGGCATTTAGTCGTGTAACGATTAGAAATCATTAGGAAATATGCACTTATATTAAGCCGAGTTCGTTTAAATATATCAATAGATACAGTATAATAATAATATAATGAATAACGGTATTATTACAAATGCGTTATCTTCCAGAACTTAATATTACCGACAGCATTGGGAAAAATTAAATAAACATCGTCGAACCATGCATATACAGTCCACAATTAAACTTAACGAACCGTAAGTATGCGCTGCCGATTAGATCGCCGAGAAAGTCGCCTAATAGTCCGTGTGCTGATTATTTGGCACGGCGGGCGACTAATTTTCCGAATGAAAAAAAAAATTATAATAATAATAATAATAGTAATAATAGTAATACTATCTAACGATCTAACATCAAGCGCAGTGTATAATAATAAGTGTAACGTTTGGAATATTACTCGCTACATTTAACACGACTATACTCATTATACCTACCTATACGTATAAATAGCATATTTATACGCAGAGACACTTCCTCCGTGTAGTCTACTGCGTTGATGCTATTTATACAATTATATAATATTATCGTTATGACTTACGATGGTTTTAAAAAAATAAAAAATTTCACCGCGTCGCCCATATTAGAGTGGATGATAGATTAAGTATTGTTTAATGTGGGTCCGGCGTATCTATATAATTACCATGTCGTAGTGTCGACGGCGGCGGTGGCGGTGGAAAAAAATCGTGCATAATAATAATAATAGTAATAACAACCGCTGCAATAAGATTATTATTACTTTGAAACATATTATGAGCGACGACCGGAGGCGTTTGTTTTATTTTTTTGTGCTCGGAAACGAGCTATATCCGTCAAGTGACATTTACGCGCGACTCAACGCGATGCGGATTCCTTGTGAAGTTTTTCCAACTGACGACACTGCAACATTATATTATATTATATTAATATTGTACGTATGAAATTTACTATGCGATTTAAAACAAAAATCCGACAGCCAACAAATGAAATATCGTGCTTGATTTTATTAGGTCAAATTTTTAAGCAAAATTGTTCCAATTAATTATATAATTAATATAATGGATATATATATATGTGTATATATATTTATTTATTTATTACGTTTAGATAGACGGATAACTAGGCCTTGCAGGATCATATGTTAATATGATGATTTTTATAAAAAATAATTATAGGTTCCTCACGTTAAAGATCTTCTTGCATACCTATATAATATACTTAAAAATATGTATATGTGTATACATGTTACATAACTATCTATTATTTTACATCCCGATGAGGGCTATATAGTACATATAATACGCACTACGTCAGCAAATAGAAGCAACATTCGAGAAAATCGTACAAGAATCACACGCACACACACGATGCATAATATGTACAACTATAGTGCACACGATTCCAAACATGTTTATAATCGGCAGCGATCATATTGTTATGTTAAGTTTATAAGTATATTTATTATATACATACGGCATACGCAATAAGTGTTGGATATCATATAGCTGGTAATAACAATAGGGTGGTTGTGGCGGTCACGTTTCCGCGCCGACGCGATTGAGTGTTGGAGTTAATTGTTAATTATTGCCGGCGCGCGCCCGTCTTCTTGATTGGAATAAAAGGACGTATAGGTAAGGAAGGTAGTACCTATTCAAAAAGAAAAGAAGAGAAAAAAAAAAAGACATTAGCAACAAAGTGCAGATGCACACCGACCATTTGTTGACGGTCGTGTAAAACACTGCGCGCACATATTATAATAATACACACTGCAGCTATATGTATGTGCAACGAGCGTATTATTATAATAATATGTTCCGGAGAAATGACTTCACGACGACGATGAGTTGGGCCGATACGTGGCTATATGTATATTATATACGTGTACCTACTGCATAGGCATGTACTGCCGCAGTCATAGTTACCTCACGAGGTTCTCTTTCGGGGGCAAGTCCGTATACCACGTCGTTGATTCGCGTGCGTTTCTATTGTGCGATCGGGCAAAAAGAGTTTATACGTAAAAAAAAAAAAAAAAAAACCAGAAGAAAGAAAAATATATTATAATCAACCGCTCTGGGTAATTATTAAGTGTGTACACACGAGAGACCACATTATTATACACACTGTACACATACACGTCTACGACGACGTTGGATCGGAAAACGGGATAACGACCGCGACAACAGCAGCAGCATCAGCAGCCACAGCGTTCGCATGGATAGAAGCATTTAGCGTGTGCTGCTGCCTCTGCCGTCTCTCTCGCCCGCGTTATCGATTGAAAAATAATAATAATATAAATCCGAGTGCATATACATGTATACACACACACACACACACAGATTATAAGTACACGTATATGTAGTTGGGTAATTGAGTTGTACTCGCGCGACTCCGCGGCGTTACTTATTGGACAGAACGTGCACGACAACTGCGCTGCTTCTGCAAGTCCTCGTCGCCGCCGCGCGCCGTTTAGTGGGCAATATTATACATTTTTAGTATATATATATATATATATATATATATATATATAATATACTATACGTGTGTGCGTACAGACGACTGGGAAGAAGCGTGTTTATGTATATATACATATAAATGTATTACAAAGAAATAAACTGAAACTTATGTTTTTTAGCGCGCGCGTCTTATTTCTTATTCGTAATCGCCCGCCGCTTAATTGGCACGACGGGTATTTGTGCAAATTTTCATATTTCTCTCTCTATCTCTTCTTTGCCAGTGCCTATTATAATATATCGCAGTCACTGTTGGAACAGCAAACACCTCGTAACCCATAACCACGATCTTTTGTACGTAAATATAATATAGGTTATTGGACACTGAATTTTTTTTTATCGTGAATCAGACAAATATATTTACAACATTATATTACTAAGCATTTTACGACTTTATTTTTTTAACTCTTTCGGATAAATAAAAATGAATTTATGAATGATGTACAATGACATAATTTCATGTCCTTAAAATAAACCAGATATAAACCTATAGGCTATAGGTATGTACAATAATAAATAAATATATAAAGTTTCAATTCGTAACTTAAACACATGTCGACATACACCTAACATGTCACATGTCATACAATTACAATACCTAATACAACAAGGTTATACAGTACGTCCTGTTTAAAACGGAATTGTTCTTTTTTTAAGTGCCGTGTTCCGTACTCTGTTGTCTTGAAAAACTTCAAACGAGACGCTTTTAGTCTCATTTTAATCCCATCGTCTTATGTGTGTAAAAGAGAAACATTTACCTTCATAAAAAAAATATTTATATATATTTCTATATTGATTTATTATTGAAACCAAATTTAATAACAAGTTTTGTGTGGTGAGCACAATTTATAAAAATCACTATACAATTTTTGGATGAATTTTAAACTGGAGTCAAATTGTTGTTTCGTTTTGATTTATAATTTTGATACCCTACACTATGTATTAATATATTTGATTTTTTTTTTTTTTTTGGATTTTTACGTTCGATGATTGTTATTTCATAGTATTATGGACTATACAGAAATGTGCGTTTTATTCGACAGATGTGACAATATTTGCTCATTGCCGTCATAGGTCATCTGTCATAAGTCAGACGAGTTTATATGCGGGGTCGTTCACATATTGTATACAAGTATTATATAAACGATAAGAAACTTTTGTCAAAGTAAAAACATATTATTATTAGTATATATGTGTATATATATACACATATATCATCGTTTCCGATTCGGCGGCGGTAAATCACAGCTGCGGCGGTGTGGGAAAAGTTATCGAGGTTACAGAGGTTCTCGGTGAAATCTCTAAAAAGCCGTAAACGACAGTCGAAATGGAAGAAAAAAAATAATAATATTCCGAGTGCCGTACGAGTAAATGGCTATATGGCTGGACTGCGCGCGCATTATAGTAGTCCTCTTCGACGATTAGCCGCCGGAGCTATTGTTCCGCGGAGAAAACGGCGCACGTCGTGTCCATAATATATATTTATATTATACACACACACACACACACACACACACACACTTATATATATAATCTCTAGCGATCGCGCGTCAATCATCACATAAACGCCGGTTCGTCTGAACGTGATCACTCAATTTTGATCGATCCTCGGCCACGGAAGAAAAAAATCCACAGAGGGTAGCTGCATCAGCAGCTATATCATCTACTATAATACAAGCGCGATTTTTTTTTCTTCATTTTTTTTTTTCGTCGCACGCGATGCGAATTAAAATTAATCGATTCAACGCGTATATTTATTTACACATCATAATATCATGTGTATATATATATATATATATAGCTGCAAGTCGCGAGTGACGTGCAGCGGTCTGCCGTGAGAACCTATCGGCTGTCGCGATAAATCTATACACACTATCGCCGAGTAGGTACACGGTATTAATAATAATAAATACATATATATATTATATATATTCTGTACGAAGGAATAACGTCGCGGTTATTTGTCACAGCATCGCCGACAGCTTTCTTTGTGCGCGAACGTGTGGGCGGGAGGGGGGACGGATGAGTACGCGGGACGCGCGAAGAAAGCTCTGCACCTCTCTCATTCTCTCTCTCTCTCTCTCTCTTTCTCGCTCTCTCTGGACGTAAAGGCACACACGAGCAATGCACACGGGTAGATAAATAAGTTTGTCACCGTCGGCTAAGTATAAATAATGTGCCGCAGTGTAACGATTGCTGTTCGCAATCGCGTTCAGATTTAATATGTTTTGGATTTTTACTGTCTTTTCTCGGCCATCATGGAGATCGACATGGCCGATAGTCAGATGTGAATGTTTATATAATGCCATGTTCTCCAACGGCCATAATCCTTTTCGTACGAATCTAACGTTTAGTTGGTTTATATTATTATGATTTATAGGCAAATGTTTCAAAGCGTATCAGAGAAAAAAAAAATCCAATCGTTGAACAAAAATCTATACGAATATCATAAAATATGAGCAAATAAATATATGTAAACTATATTATTTTGCCTACACCGATTTCGAATAAAAAACAATGCGAATTACTCTTTTTGCGTCTCATCTTTAATATATGAAAAGGTGAAAACAACGCGTAACGATATAATAAATAAAATCTCATCTAGAATTGGTTTTCAAAACGAGTTTGAATATTATTACACTCGAAACATAAATATGTATTTCGCGCTGATCTCTCTTTTAAATATAAATTATGTTTTTTGGTCAAATACGCGTAAAGGTCACGAATCGTGAACTATTACTACCGCACGAGATAAATGTAGTCGCAAGACAGAACAAACAACTCAATTTGTATAAATTAATAAACCACGGAAATTTTTTGAAGAATGATCGTGTGTAACTGCAAGCTTGAAAATATGGAATAATTATGGTTTTTAATTTGTATATAATATATTTTACCTAATAAGTACAGTATATTTGTTCAAAGAATCAATAGTGGATATTAAATTAATACGACTTGGAAAAAAAACCATCCTCAAAATGTTAACGTGTTACACTGTTATTCAACGCTATATGGCATTATTTAACGCTATAATAATAACTTATTTATTGTATGACACAAATGTATCGTGTTATCACCGCCGCTGCCGCGTCGTTATAATAACGTCATCTCGTAGAAAACTGCAATAATTTTACGGAGTGCATTATTATGCGCCATTGCGCTATTGTAACATTAATAATAATACCTAATCTATCCGGTGGCACGATGCAATCGTCGGCTTTGGAAAAGTATTTTTTTTATTATAATTCTGATCCTTTCCCCTCTTCTGTTATTATATACGTATTCGTCAAATGACGAATGTATGCATTTTATTACTAATGAATGTAATATGATAATAACTAGTAAAGGTACGCAATATCACGATTTGCATATCATTAAAATATTTAAACTGCCTATTTTATATATACAATGCATACACGATATACAGTGTATAACTATCTTTAACTTTAAGGTAACAATAATACATTAATTCTAAGACGGACGACCTCGGATTGATATTGCGTTCTATGGAAAAGTCAGAAGTTATAATATAATGATTACAAAAAATTGTATGATACACAATATTTGTCTAGAACACATGTTTTGAAATATTTTTAACACTTTAAAAAAAATGCAGTACAGCGTTATTTCTTGCACTGGATTTCGATAGACATGACCACGAAGTAAAAAAAACTAATGGTTAAGACTTAATAATGATGCAAATATAAAACACTATGTTTGTACATATAGTGTCTAAGCATACCTATGATAATTAATAACATATCCTTAATATATTATTGTGGAGTAATTGTTTTTGTTAAAATTATAAACAAGCCAATTGGCAAGTGACAACTATATACGAGTAAGCATCACTTTTTTATTAGTATATTATATCTACCTAGTTATTATATTTCCCGGCCGGTTACAAAGTATGCAGAGCCTATAATCATACTTATATTTATATTTTAAATAAATAACAATTGGATCACTCTATAATAATAAGGTTAAAACCAAAACGACGATACGTTTATACAATGATTAATATCATGCGTGTTATTAAAATTTTAAGCACACGAAAATATAATCAGCAGGTCGACGATCGCGTCTGGGGATTCAATACGCCTGCAAAACTCCTCTATCACAAAAGTAGGAATATAAAAATGTATATGTTTGAGATACAACAATTATTATAACTATAGTTTGTCTCCTGCGGTGACGAGTATAATAATATATGTACGTGACGTTGGGCTATATAGTTAGTAAATACTGTCATATGTGTATATATATATAAACAACAAGAAAATATAAGCGAACCAGCAGTAGGTATAGCCGGTATAGGTATACACCATACATGTAGTCGTCGTCATGGTGTCATCACCGACTTTACGACTGGGCCTGGCTTGCGTGCTTACAAAAACAAGTTTTCGCATCATTCTGGCGGATGGGTGAAAGTTCTATCACCAGCATTATGTATAGCTCGCGTGTGTCTTGTGCATTATTATTATTATTTGTGTAGTCTGATTACTCCTGTCGTCTCCGAACGTAGATCGGTAATATAATCCCATACTTCGAGAGATCATCCACGCATTGTTATCGAGATCGATTTAAAAAAAGTCTATTTATAATTTTCATAAAACGTCATAAAAATAAATATGTATATTATAAGTATAGTGATTCGATACATCGATATATCGGATCATGTTTCTAAATACATAACATATAATAGTCGTTTTATTGCATGCTACACTAATATTCAAAATCATGATATATTAAATATTGTTTCAAATCTGGTTTTAAGTACTTATAAGTTATTATTCTATATTAAGAAAAAAAAATTTAAACTAAGTTTATTTTTTATTAATGATTTTTTACAAGATTTTTATGTATTTAAATGAGAAATTATACTATGATATTCATAATCGGAAAAATTTAATATTAATATATTTGTATTTAATGCTTATGTATATTATGTTGTTTTTTAAATAGTATTTACAGTAATAAATGAAAATTTAGAAAAATCGTACTTCAGTAGAACAACATTTGTGCAGGGTAATACAAAATCCTATACACGGGCCAATGATTCTTTTTACATATTTTTGTTTATTTTTCCGTGTATAATAATTAGCGTTGAACGTACAACGAAGAAAACAAGCAATTTTAACAACGTAGTGATTTCGACATTATTTTTAATTAGTGCTAAACACGACCTGCCATACGTTCGAAACGCGCGAGTCGGTAGGTAGGTACACTAACTAACTGACCGCTGCAACAGCAGGCCGCAAAGGCAATAACTCGTTTCATCGCGAGACGCGCTTCTCGGCCGCCACATGACAATAAAAAGATAAAAGAAAAAATATTGAATACCGATTTTTTTCTCTTCGCGAAAGTAGTAAATTTGTTGTATTTTTTTTTTTTTTTTTTTTATTGTTCCGACGTCTTTCCGCAAATCTATGTGAGCTCCACATAATTTATACTTTATTATTATCCTGGCGAGTGTTTGCACGCGTAGAAGGTATTTTAAAAGGTGCATCGAGTAGCACTAAAACACATTTCATCGCCATAAAACGACACAGAGATCGAGTGCCGGTCGTTGAAAACCGCAATCGAACTATAATAATAATACGCACGTATCTATTCTGTATTACACAAACATCACCAGTTGCCTGCAGTCAGTATATTATATTATACGCGCTGCACCGGTTCCACACCACTGCCGCGTCCGATTAATCGCTTCACACGTACCTCTAAAGTTTACACTACATTATTATTATTATAATAATTATTAATTATATTTTAGTGTGAAGCATCTTCATGGGCGTAGCTGTGGTATTTAAATTGTTGAGTCTCACCTAAAATCATCAATTTTTACTTTATGAGTTATGGACCTATTCTTTTTTATTTCGCTTATTATTACTATGTTGGTAAAATTAATATTGAGGTGTCGTCTTGAATAAAAAAAAATCAAAGAGAAGTTAACAATATATAATAATATTATATATTATGGTTATACATTAATATACAATATATTCTCGTATCTCGTATTATTTATATTATATAAATTGATTTAATGTAAATAATATAAAATATAATTATATATTATAATACACTTTACTTATATACGTATATTTATTGTATAATACAATAGCTATGATTGAGATCAGTCTTTCTTTTCGAAGAAACTTGTTTAAAACCTCTCCTAATTCAACCTAATTAGATAGGTACATCTCTATCAATACACCTATGTAAAATAGAAAAATCTGTGAATTTATCTTACTTTATACTAGACCTTTATTCTATGTCTTACTTCTTCTTATTACAGAGAATTATCTTTTATATGATACGAAACTTACAAGAAAAGTTGACGCAACTTACAGAAATTGATACATATTTGAGAAAACATTTTAATTAACAATATTTGGGTTACATAATTATAACTTATAGAATCTAAATAATATAATTTATAGGTAATTGTAATAATCGTTGTTAAAACTTATTAGTTATTATACATTTATTATGATTGTTATTTTCGTATTTGCCTTATTTAATGGTCTACAGATATTAGTCAATATTATGTTTTTTACATAGTCAGACAGTCCATTAAAAAATCATTGAGATATGGAAAAATTCTACCTTAAATTATAAAAGTGATTTTTAAATTTAATGGGATCCCTGTACCCCCGACACCCTCATAGTTATGCCAATCTTACTCGCCACATCGCCAACTTGACAGTCGTGATAACCACGATTATATAATATATGTTATATTTTACTCGTATCATATATTATATTATGTTATTGTAACCCGCACAATAATACGGTGCGCCGTTGCAAAATTACTATATTACTATTTGTGATTTGATATATATATATTTTATAATTGAATTATTATGTATTACATAGGTATACACATTTTATGTAACTCGCGCTTGTAATCCAATATCTGGGTTAACATTCGTGGTCTCGGACATGTATTATAGTATAGAGCTATTATACACATATTATTATACATAATTATTTTTTAATTTCTATTATGGTCATACTTATTTGTGCGTATCTATACAAAAAACGACGAGTGACGTTCTCATATATTGTATGAAATTCTTTTGACATTGCCAAACGATTGTCTACGACGTGATGGTCTTGCACAATGTTTACGGTTTTGCATGTCGGTAGGTTGATTTGGAACTTTGGAAGGTGCTAATCCCACAACCATATCATACTGATACCACACCCGACAATTACTTCTCCACAACACATCACCATGAATATCACTCACGTGTCATCAATAACTTGTTAAAACTAACGCATTATCATTGATACTTTATCACGTATTAATATTACTCAATTATCGACTGTAATGTAATGTAATATATAATGTGTTGAGTGCTATCTATTATAGGGGATTGAGTGCATATATTTTTTTTAAATTAAAATTCTTCTTCGACCAAACAAAATTTATACTGACCGGTCGCGTAAGCAAATACTATGACGTTATCAGTTGTAGGATTGTATGAAAAAAAAATAATAATAATAAAATACAAATGATTTAGTTTAAAATGTATTTGGAGAAAAATAATAGAAAACGAAGAGGCATGCACTACTACAATGTACGTGGCATGGTTGAAGAAAAAGTAAATAATATATTTATAACTTATATCATTTATACCTATACTTATTCTTTATTTTTCAGTTTACCTTACTACAAATACTGTGGTATTTTCTAACAAAATCGGATGACCATAAAGCATAATTTTTTTCAATTGATAAAAAATTAAAAAGAAAATGATTCCGAGACCGAAGACTTTTCATGATAATATGATTGTCATCATATTACAGAAATTATGGGATGTTAAAAGCCAATAGACATTTGTGATTTGTCTTTTGTATTCGTTTGTATTTATTTCAATTTTCGTTTGAAAAACAAGAATCTTTGTATAAAACATCCTTTGAGATCTAACATATAATTTGTCATAGAAAATTAATTACTAATAGGAATATTCTTTGTTTCATTATAGACATTATTAAATTTTATACTAATATTCTTATCTTTTATTTTACAATAACCAATACTCTTTGTGAGAGTATGAGTGTGATTTCATAACCATCATTACTAGTCGATTGACTTATTATGTGTTTTCAACAATACTCTACATTCAGTATTTGTCATAAATATCTGTTAGAGGCGTATTCATTCAGGGAATTCATTAATTATACGTTTTTAACGATATTGCAATCCAGTTTAATTTTAGCAGAAATGTAATTTTTTTTTAATTATTTCATCATAATTGGGCCTTTAAGGTTTTTTTTTTTTTATAAGTGTCTTGTAGAAACATAAAAATTATGGAAATTATTATACAATTAAATAGTTAACAAAATAAAATATGTAGGTATAAGTGTTCAGAAATTCAAATTCATTCAAAAAATCCATTGAAATATATGTAAAATAGTATTGTTAAAAAATTACTTATCTTAAAAATATAATATTGTCCATAATATTTACAAAAAAATCTTTTGATTTCATTATAGTGGCCATAAAAAAAATTATTCAGTATATTTTATACATAATTTATAGCATTATATAAGTAAATTTTAGGTGAAATAGTTTCGATCACTTGTTAAACTGATAATACTATCATATATAATAGCTATATAATATATTGTCACACTGCGGTCTGCGAGTACTGAAATATGTCAATTGTTGTCATATAACAATTCACATTTTCAAGACTAAAATCGAACTATCAAACGTGCATAATAGTTAAAGAGAATTTAAAGGGTTTAAATTTCCCCCATAAATTTGTTTAACTTTTTTTCTTGAATTACCATTTATTATTCAAGAAAGTTAGGATTTTTTGCGTCTAGAACTGCACAAATCATCAGTTTTTGAATTTTTGAATTTTAAAAAAATAACTGATTGATTGCTAGTTAAAGTTTCAATTTATTATTATATTAAATCCGTACAACAATTTGTGAAGCCGTAGGCTGTTAAAAAATACAATAAATATATGCGTAAATAACAAAATAAATCAGTTAATTTTTAAGATAAAATATAATTTTATCTACTATCTACTAAACTATACATAATAAAATCGTGTTTTCCGCCTACGATAAACACATGAAAAACACTTCTATATTAAGGTTCTTATCAATAATTATTTTATTTAGATCTGTTGTCCATCCTATATGGATGAATACATAAATGTTTTGTATGATATAATAATTAATAATATATAAATGTTTTATGTAAAAATTAGCTAAGTCTAATATATTAGTAGTAGTATAATAAATAACTAATATGGTTTTATAAAATATTCTTAAAAATAGCCGCTGATATGTTCCGTAAGTATATATAAAAACTTATCAGTTGGCATCAAATCAAATTTAAATTTAACAATTTCATTAACTTTGTTCAATTATGAAATACACTTGAAACCTACTATGCAGCAGAGTGAGTTCCACGATTTTCTAATGTTACAGTTGATGTTATTTTCAACATCTTAATATTTCTTTTCGACGCAATGTAGTTTATATTATCTTTCAAAGACACACAATATTTTAATGAACTACGATCTCTCGATGACGCGGAAAATAATCAGCTGCTATCGAAAAAAAAAAATGATCGAGTATTTACTGACGTGCCCGTGTCATAAAATCCAAATCAATTTACAGAATCTTAATGGCATATCAGTAACCAGTTCGTTCAATGTGCATCGCCCAGTCAACCAGATATATATGTATGCTTATTAATGTATAATATAATCTAATTTAATAGACCGGATGCGAGTATACATAAAATATACCTATACATAACAAAACGTCAAACGGTAACATTATATACTGCTAATTTGTTTATACACAACGTCCAAAATCGAGAGTATCACTTATTAGATTAATATGTTATACACAATTCAAAATATGTTATCTTCGATCGTGTCGGTTCGGCATGTCAATACTATAATATTTTAATAAGCCTTATATACATAATCTGTTTTTTCAATCGCATTAATATTTTCGTAACAAATTAAAACTTAAATATTATATTAGACAGACAACAACCGTAACCATGTAAAATGTAAACTAAATGTCTAACTAATTGAATATGTATACAACGTAAATATTTTATGAATTGTATTGGAAAATTGTATTAGACGAATTCACATACGTTTCCATTAATTACAATTAATATTGTAACGAGAACATGCGAACAGAAATCTATTGATGTATTGCAATCCAACGCATAACGTACCGAAACTTAATTGAAACATTATACGTACAACAGAGTACACGAATCGACATTTTTCGGCGTGAGGGTGGTTTGACCGAACGGTAGCGACTGTATGTAGTTATTGATATAGTATTGTAGTGAATCGTCTGTTCGGGGGAGGTAATCGAAACAAGAGCGGAAATTTACACGAACTTTGAGAATCCCAAACTTCATAAAAAACCGAATGTCGGGGAACGAATTAGATACGCGTTCACGAGTCCGCGGAGTGCTTCGCGATTGCGTTCCGGTCGGTGGCGGCGGCGGCGGCGGCGGCGGCGGCAAACGAATGGGATACGAATCACGATACCGCGTTTAATGAACGCGGTACAACAGTCCACATATGACACGGTATACGCATTCATACATATACATATATATATACATATCAACTATATAAACTCTATATAATAATGACGAGTGTGCATTATATTATTATATTATACGATATGTGGCTGCGCTGTTAGGTATTAATGGCAAACACGATTGGTGGCGGCGGCCGCGTGCAACTTGGTTACAAATAAGTGCGCGCGCGACGACAACGACGTCTAAAAGGAAACTTGCTCGGGCGTATTATTATTGGACCAACAACAATGTTATTAGCCGACGGACCATTTGCAGCGCACAAAAGACGCACACGTACGCCGTACCTAATATATATATATACTACACACACACACACACACACACGGACACGAGGAGACGAAGCGTTTGCGATACACATACGAGTGTGTGTGTTTTTTATAGTGTGTGAGTGTTTGCTGTGGATATTATTATTATAGAGCTGCGCGTGCCTCCTCCTCCTCCTCCTCCCGTTGCGGCGGATCTGTGGTGCTGTTGTTGTTGTTGTTGTTGTCGTTGTTGTCGTTGTTGCTGTTGATGATGATGCTGATGATGATGATCGGCGGCGACTAAATAGAAATAACGATCTGGAAATAAAAACCATTTGAAAACGCGAGCGCGCGCTTCGGACGTCTGTATATAGTTTTGCTCCGCAGTGTTGTCTGCTGACCCGCGCGAAACCGTGTCAATAATCTCATCTCGACCGTCTTCTATTGTGCAGGTACACATACATAACGTGCAATATATTATACGCACGCCACCTCCGACGGTCGTTTTTTTATAACGACGTCCGCGTGCATAAACACCGCCGCCGCCGCCGCCGTCTCTAGACGCGCGAAGACCTAATAATAATAATAGGCGTTTGTAAAAACTCTGCCGAAACGTGTGGCGTAATTACGACGCGTCGGTTTATGACGCGAATTGGAACGGGTCCATCGGAAATGCTGTATGTACGGATACTTGATGGGGGATGAATGCGAGATCGTACTCACTAGAATTTGTACGAAAAAAATAGTAAATAAAACGAGTTTATATCGACCAATATATATAATATATATATTATACACATACCTATGCTGTATATTACGGCGGAGATGAGTATTTTCCTGGTATCTTGTTGGCATGCGATCTAAAACTCTGCGGACGTAGCGAAAATGTCAGAAGGTAGATACAACTATAAAGAATATATAATAGCGTTATTATGTAGCTGCAGCGATGTATATATATGCATGTCGTAATGATTGGCATATTGGTAATCGGTATGGAAATATTATAATGCAATATCGCCTATTAAAGCCGGTACACGGATTTTAAACGTATTTCAGGGTTATAATATTATAATAACATTATACATTATGCACAAATGTATACGTGTTGTAAAATAATAATGTATAATATAGGTGAACTGCACTGGCGACTATTCGAAATAAGATCGAATTATGCGATGCAAGTGTAACCCGCATGTAAATTGTGCAGATATTTAGACTTTTAGCATTTATAACATAATGTTATACAGTATGACTTATACTCGATTCTATGTAGGTGGTTGAGTGAAAGAAATTCCGCACGACTGATCCTATATACAGGTCGTGGCGACGGACGAACAGAAGAGTTCATAATATAGATGTGAAGATGAAGAAGAATGTTTAAAAACTACGAGACTTGTTGCGAAATCATAGATGATACTACATTGTTACAATAAGTAATCTTATATCTAATTAAGAAAAATCGCAGCGGCTTCATTAATGATAAAATTACCAAATATTATATATTATATTATTGCTAGTTTTGATTAAATATAAAACACATAAATTACCATATAATTATTATAAATTGAAATAGGCGCAAGTAGCGTACTTCACTAGAAAAATTTCATACCATATGATCGTAGAATATTTTTGTTTGTATTTCAATAAATAAAAAATGTAATGGTATCAGTCTTATACATGTTAATATATATTCTATGCTTACCCACATTTTCTCTTTTACGACCATTCTTGGTGAATCACCGTACATGAAAAATAATTCTAAAATAATTACTAGTATGATAGTTACACCTATGGTCATAGTTATGTATTTGGAATTTCAGTGGTTTCCGTCAACGGACGTCATCTTTAAGTTGAAACCCATCACAGCAGTTGTCGGATCGACGAAACGACTGAAACGTTAGATACGATGACAGCAAAAATGTGTGTACCTACCTATTATTCAAGCATCTAGTAACGCGACGAACGCAGAACAGACAACTGGTACGGATGATGTCCGACGAAAACAATCGCGTGATTAACCGCTCGCAAATATTATTGCTATGGACGTCAACCATATTATAGATGAATAGATGATGAATCTATTATGGCGCGGGTGTCAACCGTGATGGTTTAAAGTTAATATAGTCATATTGTGGTATCGCGCACCCGTAGATTTAGGATTTTCTTGTGAAAATGGACGAATGTCCATTACGTAATCGAAAACGACCGTGAAATGTAATGTGGAAGTTGGTGGACAGCCACATATCGTCTGTATACAGAATATAATGTTACACGAAATTTTTGAATTCATGGTTCTACTTCAGTTGGATTCGATATAAATATATAAAAACATATTATAATATAATACTCATATTATATTATGTTCATTGGATTATTATATATTATTTAACGACAGTTAAAACAGTTTTAATTGTCAACACTTCGAGAAGAACGTGAAGACGATGTGATAAATACGAACGATCGATCCCGATTAGACGATTGTGTATTACAATTCACGGTATATTATATTTTTCGTACAGAATAATACGGAAAAAAGTGTTCAGAAAAAAACTAGTAGTCTTATATATTATTATAACTATTTATAGCCTCGCTCGCGAGCAGCCACTTTACCGACCCCGCGAGCTATGTATATACGAGTACAGCGACTTTATAGAAGATAATATAGTGACGCTCCGTGTTATTAATGCGTTCTGATTAAAGTGTTTCGGTGTAAATTTTCATCTGCAACGCGTGCACACTCGTAAAAATGTTAAGAAATTAATGTCGAAATAATTGTACACAAATATAATATATTATATGCACATCAGTGCATCATTATACAACATCGCCTGTGGACCGCGAATATAATAATAATATATTAATAATTACTCTGTTCTAGGGTGTTCGCGTATACGAGTTGTCCCACGCTCGGGGGTTATAAAACAGTCGCGAGTCTATAAAAAAAAAAAAAAAAATACCTATAAAATTGTTTTTCTCCGTAATTCGTTTGCATAAAATTCCGCTCGTCGAACCTAACCCAATCGATTCTTCCCCCCTAATAGAAATTCATCGTCGGTTATACATAGTAATAATAATAATATATCTCCTTCTACTGGCTACTCAGATTTAATAGTTCCATACGAATATAAGACATATATAATATACTTCGACGCCGGCTAACATTACTGTATACGTGTCCACCGTTGACACAGTTATATAATTCGCCGTGGTTGCGGATATAATAATATGCGGATTATATATATATACATATTATATATAGGGCAGCGTAAAAACGCATACGGTAGATTTTTTTTTTTCATCCGTCAGTACACTATACTTGTATAATAATATACAAACTACAAAGTGCATATTCGGCCAACGATGACGTTTACCTACGCGTACCCGTCTTAATGCCTTCGCATTAAAGTGTATCATCTACCGTGGAATAAAAACCCGTCCCGAACCCGACCAGTTATACACGTTTCGTAATAACCTAATCGTTTATTATTATATAGCATATATTGTTATATGTGTGTATGTACCTGCGTATACAAATTTAGTTTTTTTTTTTTCTAAGCAAATCGTTTATTTATTTATTTTTATTTTTTGTCCCTACAAACGTCCACCGATTGAAAATTGTTTTGAAGGTCCGTCTCACTGTCAGTCTCGCCTATTTAATAGCATGCACAATATTATTTTATAGACATTCATTGGCGCCGTCAAACTATATTGGCCGTGCGTGTATTAAATCCCCTTTTTCATTCGATCAATAAGTATATACCACGTTGAATCGACGCGTTATATATACATCTATGACTCAATTTCGACGATCCAATGTATATAGGCTATAATTGTTATACGCGAACAAGTAAAATAATATCGTCAGTAATTTAAAACAACGAAAACGAATAAACGCCCCAACCATCGAGTTTTATATATATATATAATTTGTTATTCTTTGGTTTAATCGTAGGTGCTAAGTGTCCACAGCATCAATAACGAATTAAAAAACATATACCTACTCGAGCATCACCCTATATAATAATATAATGCATATAGGTACTCGGGGATTTTCAATATGTGTACCTATTTCAAAAAAAGCTAATCCGTTGCAAATAATTAATGCATGCTAAAGTCGCAGGTGCTTATAAAACGTTGAAACGATTAAATTCAAATACTTGCGAATATGTACGTTCGATATTGTACATATTCTATAATTCGCCATCCTGGCTTTTACAGCGATTGATATATATTATCACTGTATAATTTGTAAACGAATAACCGAATGGCATTATAATTTGATACAATATTTCCGGCGCATACCTAATAAAATAATAATTGATTGTTATCATTTTAAGTGATTTATTAGTTGGTAATACGTCGGTCTGATGTTTCGCATTCGTACGAGTAAGTACTCGCCCGCGCTGCAGAATAAAACGATATACTGCAGTATTAGTTCTATTCAGGGGGAGAAGTGGCAATAAAAAACTGTCACCACTGCCGCAAAATAGAACACGCAACAAGCGGTAATGTTATCGCCTCCGCCGCACGTCGATTGTCACACACAATTAGGAGAGATGCACACGCTGCTCTCAATAAATTTACGAGCGCCGTGTTTCACGCCTAATTATAGGTCGCGATCAGAATTTATCTTACTGTTCGTAGTCTTGTTCACCCAATACCTGGTGTGTAGACTAGGCGAGGCACGTGAATAAATTTAACGGATTATACAGAAATAAATAATTTTATCCACATTCCAACATTGCAGAGTATGTCGTATATCACATTAAAATATAAAATGCCACATTGTGACCTACAGTTGTTACAATATTATGCAGTTCACTCATCATCGCCCAATGTATACGTTTATAAACATCCACCAACCCCGATACTCTAGAATTGAAACTACTTAATGTCTGAGAACCATAAACTGACCGATGGATTCGATGACCATTCAAATTAAAAAAACGTCTCTATAAACACAAGTATAATGGAAGTAAAAAATATACTTAATTATACATCATAAAAGCAAATTTAAGTGATTTTTAAACGCTTAATACATTTAATATATAAGTATGATATGGATAAAAGATCACCATAAAACTTAAATAATAAATGACAATATCGTGTTATATAGGTACAAATACACAATTATATAAAATATAAATAATGGGTCCTGCATAATAAATAGTTAATATTTTTACCGTATTTCAACTAATATGTTCTTTGTAAAACTTGTTTTTAATATAATATTTTAATTAAAATTGTTTGTATTCAAATAATAAAATTAAAAATCAATGAGTAAATCTTGTGTAACACTAAATGAATTAAGTGATGAAGGGAACAGTGACGTTACTTTAAAGTTTAAATTTAAATATAGAAAAATCATATTTATATTAGTTTATATTTAAATTTAAAAAAAATGCAATAATTTATTTATTTATTTTTATTTTTTATTTAAGCTTAGCGATATACATAAATTAACAAATGGTTAGCAATAATTATTATTTCGTTTTATTATAAGCAATTAAATTGTTTATGTGTAAGAATAAAATAAATACACACTTAATTATTTAAGTTTATAATAAAGTTCTTCTTACCAGATAAGTAATTATTGACTCTAATCTATAACATCTATGAGATGAAGATAAAGCATGCAGTTAAAATACTGAGTCAGTATCTCGATGACTATTTTACGATCTGATTCAATACTGCGTTAATTTAAATCCTAAAATAATAAACATGGATATTGTAAACTAATTGTATTTTGTTACAACACCTATAATTAAATAATTTTTATTGATTTCGGTCTCAAGTATTTGCATTTATTCATAAGTGGTAACATTATTTTGGCGTGTGTTGACTCTAATCAAAATATCTACATACACATATCACACAGTAGAATATAACCACGATAGGTATGTGGATTTTTTTACTGCTTATACTAGTTATTAGTACAGAGTATAATAAGTGATTTTGAAATAAGCAAAACTTTGTTAGTAATTCACAAAGCATTGCTTTAAATCAGATACAATGTGAAAAACACAAATAGTGTTTATTTATTTTTTAATTGAACAATTGAAATAACGCATACTATTGTGAGTTTGTCGACAAATACAAACTATAATCAATTAAAATTGTTTGCTGCTCAATGCGAAGAATTTATGGAAGATTTGAAATTGTTCGTGTGCAGTGTGCACATTTAATGTGCAAATAATCCTCTACGGTCCCACGGATTATATAGCGCTCGCGTTCCAGTTTCTACTTGCAAAACACGTCTATTGTCCTAGTATGTGTCCGCGTGGTTTTCGTTACAATCGATATTTGTCAATAACTTTCGTTACGACTTATTACGATGATAGTTTCAATGCATACATGTATACGATATGCAATATACCTGCACTGCAGTAGCTGATTTAAACCGACTGTAACTTTTGAACGAATTGACACGATACAGTACAATATGTAGTGCAATTTATCGAGTGGTTTGGTCCGAGTGTATTATTATAATAATATAATATTTGCGCACGGCAATAATAATAATAACAATAATAGTGCGACTATACGGTGACCGCATACAATATAATAATAATATGTAAACCTGCGGTCGGAGAAATTGTCTCTCGAATAAAAATGTCAAAAGCCGATTATCTATGTACTGCAGCGTATATATTATGCATGCATATACATACATGCGCTGTTGCAAACGCTAATTCGATTAAATTTCTATCGTCACAGTGATATAGGGGACACAACGATTTATACGGTGATTATCGGCATATACACGCGTCTATATGGTTTCAGAAGGTTGTAAAAACGAATATAATATACACGCTACACGATGGCGAGCAGGATCTGCTACTACTCCGGTAGGTACGCGCGCACATGCACACGGGGTATTATGTGCAGCCGATGAAGATTCACGAACTATATTTTCAAGATAGTCGTCGAACAAGTATAATAATATAATAATGTATGTTACACTATGTTATAGTGTTTCGCGCGAATTAGCCGGCGGAGAATGGCATTATTAACATATATATGCACCGGCTGGATAAACGCCAAACGACACCAAACTGCATCGCCCCGACGTCACACACTCGCACAGTGTACGACATTATAATATTAAGAACTATTAAAACATAATAATTATCACATCTGTTTATGCTATCGATTTTCTAGGTCGCGTACTCGCCGTACCTGCGGGACGTGGATATAACAATACCGTAATGACATTACACTGCGAGACAATCGATTCCGCAAGATATCAATCGCATATATTATACGCATATAATACGACGCGCCGAACGCGAATTTTTCAGCACATGAAAACATGGAAACCTGCAACAGCAGTATCAGCAGCAGCAGCAGCAGCGTAAACGTTTACGTACGAACACATAGAAAAATATCATGCACATAATATATATATATATCGTTCTCGCACACCGGTGGAAAACAATAATATAATACGTACCTACATATTTATATATATATACGAATAAAAGGAGAATTTCGTTTGTAACGAAGGCGTATGACCTTATACGCGAGTCGTCGTCTGCGCGTGCAACGATTTTCGCTCGAATATTATCCGTGTCGGATCTCCTCGCGCAATCTCCGTTCGGGGATCGCGCGCGGAAAACCCGCAGAAATCTCTGCCGCTGCACTTGTACACGGCTGCAGAGTGTTTGCGCTCGTTGCACAATATACCGCGACAATACAATGTAAGGTGTACATTATAATATACATACGCGCGCGCGCCCGCAGTGTGGTGCGGTGTCTCGGTCGATAAATACGACCTGAAGTCGAAAAGGATGTACAGGTCGTACCTATCTCGCTCGCATATGTGTGTGTGTGTGTGTGTGTGTGTGTGTGTGTGTGTGTGTGTGTGTGTGTGTGTGTGTAGAAACGACTCGGACTCGAACGTGTACGTATGGAAATTGCGACGGAATACCGATCTTCCTTGTGTGTCCGTTGCAGCGGGAAGGATGAGGTGATAGGCCGGCGGAGAAATGAGCCTGCAGGTGCGACCGTGACGGCGCGGCGGTTGACGAAGACGCGGCGAAGAGCCACCATACGACAGTCCGAGTATATATTATACACACGCATATAGATAGTAGTGATACGTACCTATGTATACATTACGAGGAGGAAATGAAGAGAAAAAAAATCGCTGGTCTGAATAATACTCCCACGCCTCTACCGTTATTATGTCGGTGTAGCGCGTACGTCAACGTCAGCCGATTGTGCGTTCGTCGTCTCCGGACTGTGCGACTGCCGCGGCGGAAGATCATATCGCGGGATGCTGTGCGGCGCGCACGGGGGTATACGCCGCGGAGACGAATTATGCGCGACAAAACCGGTCGACCGAATCGGTAGAACACGTCAATTTACATATTGGCCGGGACCCCGACGCGCGGTCGCCCATAAAATACGCGCTCATCTCTCCCAGGCTTTCACCGCCGCTGCATCGGTCGCCGTTTGGCTACCGGCTATTTGGATGGGTATACCTACCTATACCGCTGCAGCCGCGGCTAGGTGAAATGGGTAAATACATAGGCAGATACGCGCGCATGTAATATGCCCCGTGTCCGCGGCGACGACCGGAGACGGTGGACGATCTGCACGTCGTGATTACAATAATAATATAATATATCGAAATGTTTTTAAAGCACGCGTTCCGAGCGTACATTTTTATATATAGACAATGGGGAGGGAGGGAGGTATACCGGATGAAAAAGCTTGAATGATTTTTATTTTTCTCGACCACGCCGCGCAACACTTATTGATATCAAAATACACAACGTGAGACGTCCGATTAGCACGACGCAAACAGAATTATATGCTATCTACGTATGATACACTGCAATAATGGCATCGACAATATTATTAATGTTATTCCATAGCAAACAGTGAAAAATCGTTTTTAAAACCTTCACTTGTGCTCGTGTCACGTTACCGCGCTGTATAATAGTAATAAACCAATAACTATTTAACATTAAACACATTATACACACACACACATACATACATTATATTGCTCGTTCGTTCTCCAATTATATTTGCAACCACGACTGAATTGATTGAATGTATAATATATTTAGTCATGCGGTGTTGTAACGTTATAATTCTGTGAACTATTAAATAATAAATTATTATTAAAATACAGCTAAATTGATTTACGACAATAATGGACATCAATGATGGTTATTGGTCATACGCGAGTTATACAATCGTAAATTCTTGATTATCGCATAAATCGCATAAAATATGACAATCAACATTCAACATAATATTGCTTAGAAATATAACGATTACCTAATAAGCTTTTATCGTCAGAGCGTATTAAAATGGTGAAATTCAATAATATGTAAATACAGAATAATAATACTACAAGGCAAAAAGAAAACAGATGTAAAATAAATCAAATAATAACGCATACCTATAGAGTACGTAAATTAATTAGTTATCCAAAATAGGTGCGCATTCTTGTTTAAAAATTATAACCACCAAAAAAAACTGCGTTTTGATACGGTATATGAACTGTGAGTCACAAATAAAATCACGATTACAATGATTAATTGGGCATACATATGGTCAGGTTACATAAAATATTATATCGCCATGCAAATTTGTGGTTTGCCTGAAACCTATTCATTTTTCATAAAAGTGTTTACCCAAACAGTCAAACTGATTTACTATTAAGTGCTTTCTAAAAACGAACAAATACTGCTACTATCTCTGCGTTCGAAAGATTCAAAAACCATCTACATGACCTTAATTCATTGTTTCGATAATTAAAAAATAGATATTTTATTGTCTCCTTTTAAAATTGGATTCGGCAACTGGAGTCTGGAAGAGTCGTTGAATTCGTTCCTTAATCATTCGCGCACATTATATAATAAGCTAGAAACACCGCACGCGCGATGGTGTCGAACGAGTATAATGCTACATTATTATATTATTCAACCTAATTGTTTTTTGTTTTTTTTTTTTTTTTACATACAATTTTTAGCACCATCACGAGAAATTTATATTGTCATATTGTTGTGTTTTTAATTAAATTATTTGCTGTGACTTAAGAAATACTGGCAGGTGGCGGTTTTACTCGTATATTTATTTATATATATATATATTATATGAGTGTGTTTGTCTCCTTGAGGAATTCCAAAACAGCTACCGCTATGGTAGGTTTTGTTCTACGATTTTGTCCGCGACAGCACGCGGTGTTCTGTGCTTTCGATTATATCTTTATATATAGGCAGTTTTCATAAATTCTGCAGCAGTCGGCGGCTAAACGTGTGCACGTTTCAGTTGTTGAACTACACGTCACTTGACGGACATAGTTTAGGTTTTCTTTCAACCACGGTATCTGAGTAAACGTTTTGTGCAATGTGACCTATGATTTTACATCATGTCAATGCGTTTTTGTGTTATTTTATAGTACCGTCTGTGTCGACTGTCTGTTAATTTCTATCTATATCATCAGTTAACATGTTAAATCAAAATATCATCCAAATGCGATATGCCGCTATCATACGTATACCTATTAATGATAAACCGATGAATCGGTGAGCGTTATCCACAGGCATATATACCATTATTCGATATAATAAAATCAAACACAATATTATATTTGTCTAAGAAAAATTCTGGTTGCTTTCTACAGAAGAATGTGATGCCCCTACAAATTCCGTCCATAAATCATTTACAATTCAAATGTACATCATATGATCCGTTAACAATATTTCCATTCAAGTAATTTCTATTAAATACTTATTGCAGGACAAACACTATCACACACAAATGTCAATTGACCATATTCAAATGCCATTCGAATGAATTCCATTCAATTTAATTCTCCGCGAGAACTTTGATATTCAAATGCATTCAAACGATTACCATTTGAAATATTATTAATGTTATAGACGATTGTACTAAGTACTTATAATAGTTGTCAATCGGATATTGTTTCTCGTAAATGTAAAGGTATTTCAAACGATTTTTATATAGTAGCTTGACGGGTATTTAGTTTAATTTGTAAATGTTGCTTATCTGATACTTCAGAAAATAAACCGACTGTTTAAGTCTCTTTATTTATATACAGATCTAACAGGCATTTTATAGATATCATTATGTTCAGTAACGGTTAATAGTTAAAAAGAAATTTAAATAAATATACACATTTTCTTTGAAAATATATATATAATTTTATATATTATATCATGATTTAGTAGTCTATAACACAACTAATATAAATATTTTAGTGGTGTGTTGAACAGATTTTTAATCAAAAATGAAATACTTAACTTTTGGACAAAGAAAATCAAATGTCAGAGTATCTAATAATATGTAGCTATATATCAACATAATATGATACTTTTGGTATTATATTAAATACATTAAGGATCTTTTTATAATATGCGCTCTGATTAAAATTCGTAGTTATATTTTGCATCATTATATCTGTTTAAATGTGTCCATTTGAACACACTCCTCTAATCATATAATATATTAGTAGTCCACGTGTACACTTATCTTTAACGGCTTATCAAACGGTTCTTTTTTGTAGACGATTACACTCATCTGCTACAATGGTTCATATTATATAAATCGTATAATAATTTGTGATTTGGAGAAATATCTAGGGCAGACGCAAGATTCACACAGTTTTCACGGTACAGAAACAACCTTGACCGCAAACATTGTATATTAATGCGTTGCATTGTTTTTTTTTTCTTTTACTCACATATATAATAAACACGTATTAACCCGTAAAGTAATTAGTTTTCTGTATACATGCGGAACGCAAACGTATTGTGCAGTCGAAATGGTGGAGTCGGTAGTGCGCGTGCGCGGTCGGGTTAGCATAGGCATGCACTATGCACGCTTTAATCGGATTCGGATATTAACAATAGTAAAAATAAGACTATGGGAGACGAAATTGCGTTAAACAAATACTATGCAGTTGTGCGGACGGCGATAACAATCGTAGACAGTACGAAAGTATCGTTTGCACACGCGTCCCGGGCGAACTGCAGCAATAATAATTCGTATTATATATTGTATCGGATTATCGGTTATTATAATACAACATAATATATTACTGTCTGTCGAATTTTCGGTTTTTAATTACCATACCGACGGCTACGGCAGGACGTTTCCGCGTGAACGGTCACATGGCGTATAGCGTATACTATTATTATTATTATTATTATTATATAGCTGTGTATAACCGCGGTGTCGGCGGTGTCGGCGGTACGATATTGCAGTAAAAGGAAATCGACTCCGATTTCAACACCGCGTCTGTCACGGCGAGCACCCGCGGTCCGAGAGCGGCTATATAACAACAATATAATAATATCAATTCACAGCAATGCGCGTACTACGGCACCGAAAACGTATATTATTATAATGAAATGCGCGTATCAACGAGTCGGCCCGAACGGCGCGACCGCTGCACGAGTTTCATCGCCGTTCGTAATACCTATAATGGCTAATAATGACGATCGGCAGTGGCGTCGACGGACGACACGATCGTTTATATTATGCGGACGGACGTATTTAACGGACCGACTCGACGTCGAAAAGCAAACACACATTGCAGTCGTAGTTAGTTCGTTTGGGGGCCCGTCCGAAATCCGGTTGTTTTCGTCTCGTGCGTACGATGAGTCCACGCACATTATTATATAGGTACACCGTCGTTTGTTTTTACGATCCTTATAATATATGTATATTATATTATTATTATTTTATATATATAAAATATATATATGTGCGGTCGAGAATATAATATTATTATTATTATTATTATATATACTAATAATACAATATTAATATACGTTGCCACACCGCCGACGAGATAATAAATACGATATACAAACATGTTGGGTTTATCATAATTTATATATAATATGTAATAATAATAATATTAATATGCGCATACGATGGGCTCTATATCGGATGGAGATTCGCCCGAGACAGAAACCGCATAAATCCGATAGATGTGGTAGTGGGACGACCGGCGACGCCAACAACGACGACGATAATATTATATACGCACGCGCTCCGGAGTATCTCTCTCGTTCCGTCTCATTCTCTCTAGGGGAAATGAGACGATGAGCATTTAAAACGGTATATGCACGGCGTATTGTTACATAAAACGTAGGCAGGCCATCAATTGTTGTTGCGGGCGACTCAAATTGGACTTATACCGACGTTATTTATCATCCACGGTCTCTTGGAATACTCTTATATAGATCTTATCGTCCCGTCCTTATTCCCTCTCAGTCTCAGTTCCGATACACATTATAATATGCGACGATATAATACGTGACAATACTCCGCCGCCCCCGACATTGCGTCCTTGTATTTAGTACCCCTTGTGCCATAATTTTATGACCATCCCCAAAACTTCGAACATACACGGTCCGTGTTTGATAATTATATGTCGAATTAAAAAAAAAGACTTATTCATACCTACGTATTTAAGTAAAAATAATGGATAATTTTGTACATCTTATAGACAAAATGATTAAACGTAAGTATTACATTTCGACAAAATGTGTTCAGACCATGAACATTTTAAAATAGTGAGAAATTCATAAAATATCGTAGAAATGCTTGATATTTTATACATCATAAATAGGTTTAGGTACCCTTAAGTTGTTCTTAGTTTAATCGAAAAAATATATGTTATTTGTGTCGAGCCACAGAAGATAATGATTTTAGTTATGTTGTTGTAATTCAAAAAAACATTAATCAGTGACTAGCGACTTTCCGCTATTACCGTTTTTAAATATTCAGAATACCTAATTGTAGTACATTTATTCGATGATCGGGCAAGTTCCTGTGATCATACAATTCTACATTTCTGCCGATAGTACTCGGTACCGACTAATATACTCTAAAATATATACTAATAACATACATACGCAATTTTTTTCGGGAAAAATTTATTTTCATCGAATGAAGAAATTTATTATAATAATATAAATAAAATATTACGCAAACTATCCTTCGAAATACAGGCTGATCTACTAATCTCACATGAATTATGCATGAGGGTAACACAATATAAGTCTATAACTTCAAGGCTATAGTAGGTCTAATCTAAAATATTAGATATATAAATATGCAATATAATTATGTTTATTTTTCATATTAACTGTTATATAATATAATACAAATTTTTTATAAATTGTCCTTACAGTGAATTACTCAATAAATAAGAAATAAGTATAGTAAGTACTACTCTCAAATGTACTGTGTATAGCAAAACCGCGTTCTTCAGTTTTTATTTTGTTTGTAAAATCACACATTACACATATTATTAAAGTACAATTAAATTAAATTTTACAAAAATAGCTTCACTTATATCTTATACTATACCTACACGTGCGACAAACCGATAAACATTGGTCACGATTTTACAATAATTGCACATAATTATTTTGTCTGGTTTTATAAATATCAAATTATGAAAATATGTTCAAAATACATTTTTCGATGGAAATACCCTATTTTTTTTTTATTTAAATTTTCTATAATTTTGGTTTCAAAAAACTTGGAACATAACCTCTACATCCATAATTATAGTTATCGACATACAAATAAAAATTATTATTTACATCAATTAATTACATCCTTACATTATAGTTTATAATTTAAATCTAAAAATAATATTTCGTGAATTAAATATACGTTTTACTACTTACATATTTTTTTCGTGAGCGAAAATCACATTTTATGAAGTCTAAATTATAGGTATTATTATGGACATGGCATTAAAGGGACTGAATACAAAATTTCATAGTTTATAAATAATTGTAACAGTATTTATTTTTATACATTTTAATATTTATATGATATTATAATTTATGAGCGATGTTTTCGGTGGTTTCGTGTTCTTTTCTACGCCAAAGCGTTCAGATCAATACTTGGTGCATGTGTAAGGTTTAATATTTCAGGTGTAGGTATCGGAAAATCCATAGTATTTAAATAAAAAATCTACCAAAAAGTAACGGATTTGGCATTTTACGAGACGCCTTGTAGAAGATTTTTGTAATGTAAATATTACTAGAGGCACATGTCCATTGAAACGACGCTCTGTCTTAATTCATTCACTTTTGTAGTTTTGTATTGTAAAAGTTACCAATACTATCGTTTTAAAACCAAAACATAATTTATTATTTAGGTACTTTGTGTATTATGTACAATATAAGAGCATGTGGTAAGAGGTGTAGTCGTTCGGGCGTGCTACCTTAGCCACACTTGTAACCTGAACTGGGCTATTATAAAACGATGAATTTATGAGACGAGTCTATTTGTGTTCCCGCGAGGCCATCATTAAATTATAATAATTATTACTTTTTAAACATATGAATTTAATTTAGCGATATTTATTAAATTATCACCTGCAAATTATGGAAGTAACACAAAACCGTTGTTTTAAAACTAAGAATGTTTAATAATCAATGAAGTTCGATTATATTATATTATATAGTTGCACTTAATTTTTTAATTTCTATAAATTATCGTACAAAACCTGAAAATACAAATATGTTGATCAGTATACGTTTATAAATTTTTATTATTATATATTATATTGTATTATATTAAATTATATATTATTATTTATTTCATAGTATTTTAAACGTATTATTAATATATGACCCTTTTATACAATGCACCTATTTAATAGTATAAAATATTTTTTTATTTTTAAATGCATCGTAAAAGACCAGATGGTACTACATTTAACATTAACCATTTATAGCAGAAAAAAAATTACTCTTATGTTCTCCGTCATCGGATATTAGGTACGTGAGTCCACAATGAGATTCATTCATTGTTCCATCTGCATTTACGATGTCCAAGTCACTTTGAGACACCTGAATCCTGTCTACGAGATAAATCGTATTTTATACGGTAAAAAACGGGTTTATACTTTCATCTCAGACCTCAGTATAGAACAATGATTCAGGGTGGAAGAACTAACGGACACGTCGATAGTCTTACAAATACAAACATTATTGCATATCAATTGCACACTAGTTCACCATTTCACATTTATTAAATCAATTTAACATCTTATATTGACAATACAATATAAAAAACAGAATATTCATGAACTGATTCGTAATACTAATTTCTAGTATAATACGTTCTATATTTTTAAAATTAATCTTAAAATCGGGCTTACTATTGACTTAATTATTGATTTTAAATTAATTATACTATAATAATAGTGTCTATAGTAGAATTAATACCACCGATAATACTGTTATATTACATATCTGCATTATACCTATGTCTTATGAAAAAATAACTGAAAATATGACTTTCAATTCTATATTTTTAAAAATTTTAAAACGAAAACTGTATAAAATAAATTTTTTCAATAAAATGTTGTTTTTAATGTTTTTACATTATTAATTATACATTTTTCTGTCTGTAATGTAGTTTATATTTATCCTAAATCTACCGCTGAGTAGGTTTATTTATAGTTTTTTTTTCACAACTTGTTTAACTTTAGCCTGATTAAAACATGCTCCCTGTTTTGGTTTGTTTGAAATAACTGAAGCAATTGGTTTAGTTATTTTAACTGGAGTTACGGGTGGGTTAGGTTTGGCAGGCGCTTCGGTACAAATGTTTTTGTTTGTTTCGTCGTCTTTAATTATTATTTTACTATCAATATTACAGTCTAGTTTTTGATTTGTATCCTCCATCTCTGTACATAAATCGATCGATCGCAACTCACGATCTAATTTCTTGTCACAGTCTATTTCTTTAATTGGATTTTCTTTACAGGGAATATCCACTGGGCATCGTGTCTCGGATTGTGTTGGTTGAACTTTATTTTCGTGTATGCTTTTAACAGCCGTTTCATTAGTATTTTCCGGAATGATGGTTTTTAGTGACGGGTTCGCACAGTCGTTTTTAACTGGGTGTTTGTTACACGACGACTTAGAACCACTCACTCCGCCGGGAGGGTTTATATCAGGTATACTTGGTTGAATCGTGGAACAATCTTTCGGCGAGTCATTCTGATTTGGTAATGTATCTATTAGATGACCGACTCTCTTGATAATACAAGAAAGTTTATCACATATAAGTCCAATAGTTTCATTAGTTTTATGATGCAAGTTCTGGTTTGATCCACAAATGTCAACCGTTTTACATTGCCTTGTGCAGCGGCAGCAGGGTTTAGTCTTTTTAGTAGCACTGCATTTGTTTGTTATTTTTTTGAATTTACAACAAACATGACAATTGTTCGATTCTAGACTTTCCGATATTTTACAACATTGCATCAACATTTGATTTTCTTCATGCATTTTGTCACAAATTGGAATGATCTTATCTGATGAACCTTCAATAACAAATGTGAATGTCAAATTGTTATTGAGATGATTATCGTTATCCTTTCGACGAAGACCTAGTATAGCTTTCAAGTATCCAAATATACCAAGGATATATCTAATAAGTGAATGATACATACACGTGCAATTCATCTCTTTGATATTCTTTGTTGAATTTTGGTTAATTTCTTTTAAATTTTTAGATTTTTCGCAGTTTTTACTACTCATATTATAATTATGATTAAAATCTAATGTGTTTTTATAAGCTTTATAGAATTTATTGTGTTATTTTTAAATTTTAATGGTTACTTAGAAACTACTTATAATATTATGATAAAAATAATATTAGAAATTTGATTAAAATCTATTTAAAGAAAAAATCAACCCATGTACTGAACAGGTACCATTACCTATTGTATTGTATTATTGTTTTATGAAATAAAAATACAGATTTACTATGGGATACTTTCAGTAAAATGGTTAAAAATAGCTTCGTTGAATAACCTATAGCTCCCTATCTGACCTTGATAACGATACGTAATGCATTGATTACTTGGATGTTCATATTAGTAATTAGTATGCACTTTTAATTTTGTTTAAAATTACGAAAGGTTTTTGAAATAAAATATGAACACAGTTGTTCTAGTTATATACACATTTTCTATCTCACTACGACAAGTCTTTGTGATATCATTTGGGTATAATTATATTGTAGCGTAGGCACGGTATTTTGTATTGGTTGGCTAACTATTTTATTTACACAATCCGTAACGGTACGGTTCGTCGGTGTCGGCAACGGGTGACGTTTGGTCGTTTGACACTGATGTTCCGGTTCAGTTTGTCCGGAAGGAGTTTACAAACACGTGGCCTTGGACGGAATTTTTCTGTATCACTCTGTCTCACTCACTCTGGCCATTATTATTTATTATCATTATTATTGCACTAATCAACCAGCGGGAAGGTCTTTTCACTTTCCGAATGTAGTAAACCGACAAACAGAGCGGAACCCCTGTGGAAAACAACGACTCCGTCATTGTAAGCTGACATGCAAAACTACCACACATCCGATGAATATCACAAACACACCGACATATTATTATATATTTCACGCAACATAATTCATACGAAATGCAGTCGACAGTTGCAATGTTGCATTACTATCTACTACCAAAGGATTTTTGATTATTTGTCATTATTTATTATACTTATTATTCAATATAAAAATATAAAATGTATATTACAATAAATTATCAGCTTGGATTAATACAATTATAAACATAATATTCTCTATATTCGCTAAAACTTAATAAACTTACGAAGAAAAAATCTATGAAATGTTGAATGCGTATTTAACGTCGAAATATATACTTTTGACATTCTCATAAATTTAAAAAATCCGAACATAATTTTGAAATTGTGTTCAGACAAAAATATAAAAATAACAGTATTGTATAACACTAAAAATTATAAATTATAATACCATTTATATATTATATGGAGTACTTCCCTCAAAATCAAAATTATAATTAATTATTACCTATCTAAAATTACAACTAAGTAGGTAAATTGAATTATTTATTTATTTTGAGACTTCAAAAAACAACGATTGAGGTCCACAGATATTCAAGATTATTTTTTCTTAAATATGATTACCGTTATTTGTTTCTAATGATAACTTAACTGATAGTTGATAAATCTATGTATAATGTATAAAAGTAGGTAACATTTAAATATAGAAAAAATTCTGAAAAGTTTTAAAATGATTAAGTTTTTTTTAAAATCTTATGATAAAGGTTTAAAAATAATCATGTATGTGATATTAATATATTATATATATTGTTTAGTCAACGCCATCGTGCAAGTGTATAGTGCAGTTAAATAGATTATGTTTAGAGTTCACTGCGAACAATGTCTCGTTTTATTTCAGCATTGGGAATTATAAAGATGGTTTTGTAAGTATATTATGATACGGGCATAGTGTGTTGGTTAAAAAGAATCATTCAAAAAAAGGTACTTACCAAGAGTGGGCATAATAATAAAAATAGGCGTGTGTCCTATAATAGTCGAAACGACGTTATAATCATTCAAAAGCAATGAAATGTAGAATATTACTTTGAATGTTTATATGAATCCCAGTACTTTTTTATATGTTTTTTCATCACTTTAGAGTTTACACGTGCGTTAAAAGAACAATGGGAAGTGAATATGTTTTTTTATTTAATGAATAATATTTGCGTAAAATATTTATTTATGACATTCACCAAACCGACCTGCTAATAAAGTGCATTGTATTTGGATAGAGCTGTGGTGAATTCTTTTTCAATGTAAATATCTATGAAATAATAAATAATATTACATAATAGACAGGATAGACATTTTTAAATCAAGAATTATTATAACTTACTATTTTGCATAGGAATAAACTGGTGGGTATTGAAGGGAGAGTATACCTCTCTCAAAAAGCAATTTTTCATGTAATTCAAAACTAATTAGATATAGGTACTTATTATATTATCAAAAATAAACTTGTCCAAGTTTTATATTTTAAAAGATTAACTACAGAAAAAGTTTGTAAAATGTATTAATGTTTTTTAATAATAAGAATCACCTTATTCTTGTAAATCATTAATCAAATATTCAATTTATTCTTTTAAAAATGTTAATAGATCGAAATTCGAATGAGTATTTATTAAGTTATTTAGTATTGCGTACTAAGGATAGTTATGTAGGTTCATAATACATTTTTCGGAAGATACGGGGATTCTAATGTTTTGAAAATTATAGTAATTAATATTGATCTATTGACATGCTACAATTTGTGAAAAATAAAAATTGTCCGAGTATAATCGCTATAGTAGGTATATTAAATATAACATGTATTTTATGCTTTTGTAAAACCATTTCTAAGGACCACACAAAAATTTCCTTAATGTTAGTTTGAATTCGATTTATAGATAAATCAACATTTTCGATAGAGCTGTCGGCTTATTAATTTATAGGAAAAAAAATTCAGTTCTCATTTGGAAAAGAAGACATCGCGGGAAACTCGTTTAATGCGAGATTATACCGAAATAAAAATAAATAAAAACAAGTTGACCGGAAAATTATCTTCTTTTTGGATACGCGAGGAGTGTATACGGTTTTCCGAGTGCAGCGTAAAGAGAAAAAAAAACGAAAAACCGGAAAATCGGAAATCATAATCATTTACTGCACTTTCGCGTGACAACCCGAACGAAAAATCGTAAACGGATCTGTCTGGTGTGTAGCAGTAGTAAGTCGTAGTGGTGTGGTGCGTATATGCTGCAGTTGATTATTGGCGGACATGTCAATTTCCGATGCCGTGAAGGCCGAACGATTTGTCAAAATGAGACAACCGGTTTGAAGTCGTCGGCGGCGGTGACGAGTGCGGGGGTGGCGGGGAAGGGCGACGCGATTTGAAATAATTAACCGTTTCACAACACTGCAGTCGTCGTTGTCGCGCGCGTATAATATTATGATATCGCGCCGCGCAAGAGTTGCGGTGCAGGTCGTCGTCGTCGTCGTCGTAGGAAACGCTACCGCGGACCGACGACGGATTGGCATTATGAAAACACTGTAATACTATATACTTAGGGTTATTATGATAATTAATTAGACAATTTGATCTGGCACAGGTATGTTAATTCGACGATTTTGTTTCGGTTACGAAATCGGTAATATGCACGTATATATTATTATTATTATTATTATTATTACACGATATAGCCCTATGCGTGTGTATTATTTTGTTTCGGTTTTGAGAGAAAAAAAAATAAAATACGAAAACCGTTTCAAGGTCGTCGCCTGTGTGCAACGCTCGCGCCACACCGTTTCGCTCTAGTAATTCGGTCGGGTCCCGCGCGCGCACATACTACTACAACACGCGGCGATGGAAAGCGAAAGGTTACAGGGAACATAATAATAATATAAACATATTATATTTTAATGTATAATATTATTATATGTACATAATACACGTTCGTACAATAAACCAACAGACGGTATAATTTAACGACGTGCCCACTACATATACGAACGTACGTGTATAATAATGATATGTGTACCACTGCGTTTGGCGGTGATGAGCGAATAAATGACAATAACAATAATAATATACGTATATATATATATATACGTATCAACCTTGGACGACGTTTTCCGGAGCTCGCGATTTGAGTGCACATCGCCATAGGACTGTGTGTGTGTGTGTGTAGTATTTTGAGTATTACCTATATAATATCGTCACAATCCGATGTCGCAACAGTATTCGGACCGCATAAAATGTGTCCTACACGTGTGTGCCTACGGATTATATTGCGTGCACGCGCGGTCGTCGGTCACAGGACGCGCGTATCGTCCGGTCCGTGCGATTTGTGCGCGACGCGTGTACACCTACCTCTGCCTATGCATATTTTACGAGAACCGAATTTCGCCGATCGCGTACCTATCGCAGTTGTTGTTGTTATCAAACGTTTTTACTCGGAAAACGATCGGTTTACGACGTGACCGAGCCTGCCGCAGTATAAAATACGTCGATTTATGAACGCGCTCGCGCGACCTTGTCCGGGGCCACGGGCGCGCGCGAGCGATGATGAAGGCGAAAACGTTCGACTATTAAAAGAACAAATAATGACACCATAAAAAAAAAAAAAAAATTCAAGACAGTAAATATTATACGTAATATGTACACGTGATGCAGACAGAGAGAATAATATAGACTACAGAGGCGAAATACGCTTGCGCGCGCACCAAGCTCGTTTTGTCTTCGACCGGTCCGAATGATATTATATTGTATTTGTCCAAAACTCAATGCTCTCTATACGTTATACACTCGATTCTATACACGACCATTCGTCGACGGATTTGATGATGATGATGATGATGATGTGTGCCCTTGACTCTGACATGGCAATTATCGAAATATCGTGTTAACGCTAATGGATAGTACGAGTTTAGGTACTCTTTTTTTTTATGCTCTGTGTACACAACACGCGTGTGTGAGTGTGTGTGTGTACTGTGTACCCAGTGGTGGTAGGTACTGTTCCACGTCCCGTCCGCGACCGTCTCTCTTTTCAGACAATATCGTGTGGACGATTTTCCCCGAAAGCGTTTTATTTTTATTTTTCAAACGGTTACTCGTCTGACATTTTTCTGACAATTATTATAATTATCGTTTGTCCGCTTATTTCACACGACGTTCGATTAACGTTTGTATGTATCTCTCGTATTATTATGTTGGTAATTTGTTTGTAAACAAAAATTGAAATGTTGCTTATCATAAAATATGGACGGAAGTTTACTTTTAGTAGACAGCAGTGTGCACAATGTGAAAGTCGATCGTGAAAAAGTTACACGCATCTTTATATAGATTTCGGAACGTTATTTTTATTAGAAGATATGTTCCGCAAACCGGTCTCAAAATTTTTCAGATGCCTCTATCATGACTGACGTTCACATCATTAGCAATTCGATTAATCATTGTAGTGCGCGATTTTAATTGAAGATAAATAGCAATAGTGAGACGAACATTGGGTAGATAGATCCCTTCTTTAAATACCTATTGAACAAAATAAACATCAAATGCAATAGCTATTGTATAACAATGACAATATGACCGGTTGTATATTATTGTATTGATCTCGTCACTTGTTTCTACGATTTTAAATATGGTATTGACGATTCAAATTTAAATTAATTATCATAGTATATATTATTGATTAAATGTATTACAGTTATCGTCAATCTTTTAATCGACAAAGGTTTTGAACGAAAACACTAAATGTGGTATTCTGATCTAGCTTACACGATACTGAACAGTGTCGGCTGTCATTGTGAAGTACTACTCTAAACTTGGAATCCTATAATTGTATTTCGGTACCTAAAACAGCTTAACAGACAAACAAAATAAATTTTAATTCTGAATGGTGTTGAGATTATAAACCGACTAAGTAGAACCAATAATTTGACAAATTATATTTCAAACGTTTACGTTGTATCGCGTATAAAATTATACTTGGTATATTGTATTTATAGCTATAGTAGATTTTACTAAAGCTATAACTATTATTTATAGATTATAGGTAATGTAAGATATATGTGTGTGTCGTGTATGTATTACTATGAACGTCTGTCGTTCGTTAGGTGCTTAAAATATATTATTTATAATTTAACTATCGTAACCATTAAAAATAAACGAGTTTCGCGATTTTTAGTGGATGGATTCATACGAAATTAATTCTACAAATAAAATTGTTCGAACATGTACAGGCGTTTATACAGTAGTAATACTTATATCCCGAAGCGTCTTGCTGCCCACTGGGCACATTGTGTCTTAATACGAAAATTCGTCACGACTTTGTTGACTTAGATTCATCGACATACTTCAATATGGATGCTCTTTAGTCTTTAAAAATATATTTGTTATATTTTACCATTCAATTGATTTAAATAAATCATGTTTAAGACATCATTCCACAAGACTTCAAGTATACATGTTATTATTGTTATTAATACTATTTTTTTACAAGGTGAAAAGTAGTCCAATTTTGTATCTCAGCAACGTAAATCAAATGTTGCGCCATAAGACATGACGTGTTTAACATGTATATCATAACATAAACTAATATTTTCACTTGTAAAATTATTCTTTTTCCCTTATTTATTGGGCACCTCGTGTAATAATACGGTAGGTACTACACAAAATTAGATTATTTTTTTATTTTTTTTTTTTTTATTAGTTTAAACACACTTAATGGCAGAGCAGTCAATAGAAATAACGAGTTAATTACGAGGTATTAGCACAACATACATTTAATAACACTGTTTAGGTAGTATTATACACTAAATGTGTGTTATTAAAAGTTGCTAGAGGGTATGGAAATTGGCCGTGTATTCTAAATAAATTGGTATTTGTAAAACCTTGTTGAAGTTTCATTTTTTTAAGTCTTATCATATAAAAGTGTTGCCCTATAGTGGGATAATGGTGACTTTAAAGTTTGCAGAATTCACGTCTTACAATGTATTTATTTTAAAATAAACGTATATATAATATATTATTTATAATATACTACTCCGCATGTTTGCAATATACATGTAATGACATTTGAGCATCATTATAATATTATTTACATTTTACAAAACACTTCCATAAGTCACTCTATATCCACACACACGTGACATGTAATTTATTTTACTATTCTCTTAAAGGTTTGAAACAAGTGAATTGCATTACGCTATAATAATAATTCATTCAATTATATTATGTATATTTCCAAATAAGAAATATGGTTAATGCTCGTTTCAGTTTTACATAAGGTATTTTATATAGCGTATATATTTTAATTATGCCAACTTAAGTTTTGAAAAATAATCGTTATTAAAATACTATTAACCTGGTAGACATTTATTATTATCTTTTTAAGACGGATAATAGTTTGTAAATACCGAAATAATAAATGTATGTTTGTGTACTATAGTATATATTTATATACCTATATACTTACTACCTACACTAAATGAGTATTACTTAGATAAATCTAAATTCTAAGTGGACGAGTCTAGGCACACTGTTGTTTATAATATATGGATGGTTATAGTAAATACCATAAACAATAAAATGTATAATGTATATAAGTGTAATAATATTATGATGATATTAATTACTTTAATGTTCAGTGATCGTTAAATTTAAGTTCAAAACCACATTTTTACGATGGCTATCAATATAATGGTCAATTGGTACGTTGATTATTTTCATGTAATTTTTGCGGTAAAATGAAAGTATTAACCTATACCATGACACAATGTATACCTATTTAATATCGTAGTCTTTCTATTTAAAGATTCTAACGCATATAATAAAATATGCGATAAAATGGGTTAAAATTGATTTTTATATTTCTATAGTTTTCTGTTTTCTTCAGTTGAAATTTATAATTCAAAAACAAATAATTACAATGATTAATTTTATGATTTTTACTTCTTAATTCGGGGCATATTTTTATGTAAATTAAAAAAAAACATGGAGACGAATTTATCACTTAATGCTTAAGAGCCGACGTAAATCCTACAATATCGTTATAATTGGTAATCGTTTTTACTTATTCATATCAAAAATATATCCAGAAAATAAAATAAATTATGAAAGTAATCATTGTGATAGTCGTGTTCATAATTTTTTAATTTAATTTATTTATTTTTTGTTTAAATTTTAAAATAAACATGAAATATGTATAATAATTGGCAAATTCGTGTTTTATTAAAATTATATATGTAGTTGTGTGTATAAAAGGTTACTTTAATACTTAATATATTGCATAGAATTTATTATTCAAAACTTATATGCATTGGTGGCTGATTTAATATAAATTTACTAAAATAGTAATATTTATTAAAATGTAAATTTTATTAACCACTTTATAATATTTAATACTAAACTGATCAAATTAAACTATAAGTCGTAAAAAATCAAACCAAAACCAAGCCCACCCAACCCGTTTAATATATCAATACATTTAAAAATGTCAGCCATTACGATAAAACTATAGACGTATAAAAACACTAATCCATATGTATATTATGTATATATATAATATATTAAATAGTATTGTTTTCGATTAAAACTGTAAATGGCAAAACATTTAAATAAACATCATATTATACTATCGTTAAGAAATATAACCTTTTTTTTTTTTAAATTTAATAGTTTATACGCAATTAAAGTTATGTATTTTGTTTATGTATTATAATTTTTTACCATAAAAGCATTAGGTCATTGAATAAAAGTGTAGAATAATAAAATCATTTGGTAATGTTATACACATTATAATTTGTAATGACTAATGAATAATTTTGATTTTAACCAATGTTATTAAAAGGGTTACATAACCAAAATCTAACAATAAAAATTATTTCAACTGCTTAGTTAATGCATTTATACCTTATACTTAATAGTGACATTTTTTAAGACTTCTACTCAATAACTGCCTACAGTAATCCAGAAAGTTAACACTAAACCATATACCCATTCGAGAGTACATATAGTTAATAATATTTTATTCATGTATAATATATAATTAGTGGTTTAAATACTAAATAAATCAAATTATTAAACTAAATACAATTTCCATTTTATTAACATAAATTTGAACTTTTACAATGTATAATTAAAAATCAAAAATGTTCAAGGCTATGCCATCAGTAAATAGTTTAACAGCGCATTTTCGATATCTTTTTACTACGGTATCAGTCCATTTTTATACATCAAGTATATTAAGGTAAGTAATGTAAAATTAAAATACCGACAGAGACATGCTTGCCAGTGACAATACCTCTGTTCTTGTAACAAATAATAATAAATGAAAATATGGCCATATTTAAAAAATTACTCGCATCCTATATTTATGGTTTACACAAATCAATTACTTAACAACATTCATTAATAAATATTATATTGTTTATTGTAATAATATATACTATATACGTAATTTAAAACACTATCATAATACTACGTTTTCGATCAGTGATTCGAAATTGTTATAAAACTACACGTGTCGATGTAAAAAAAAACATTCTAATTGTATAAGTTTTCAGAGTGAAAACGTTATAAATAAAATAAATTGCATTTTTTATTATTCGTACATATCAAATAATTATTACTGGTACTTGCGTGTTACATAATATTATACACTAAACACAATATAACAAATAAACATATACATATATTTCTTATTAGCTTCCAATATTTAAATTATTACAGCTTAACAATTATTTTATATAATATATAAATATATATATACAAGTTTAGTGTTTACGCAGAAATGTACCTTCATAAAAAAAATAAAAAATGATGTGTACATAAATATACGATTCATATTATTAGTTCAACATTCTATCTCGCTGTGGCAAATTATATACAATTATTTTTTAATATTTATTCACCCACACTCATTTAAAAAAATTTAAATTCATAATCGTAGACTGTGTGCATGATGTGATAATATATAAATATAATAAAATGTTCAGCTCTGGGTACGCTGGAACAATGTAGGAAACGCTCGGACTATTATGATGCATATAGCAAAACACTCACATTACGAATTTTTTGGTCTGACACCGTAGGAATTACGATGTTAACGTTTAATCACTTGCGTGCCTGTTCCAGTATCGGAAGACGTGTAAGCGAAGTTGGACCTCCATTTTTTTTTTTTTATTTCCAAGTTATCTGATAGTTTACAAATTCGGAAAATTATAATTGTTTCTTTTGCAGTAATTTTGAAAATGTTTGAATCAAGTCGGTGTGCCAACTCTGTGTACGTCATCGCAGGTTATAGGGTCTCCGATCCAACGACCACCAATTCGATTTCGTTCGGACTATTTTGTCTCCAATAAAACCATTGGAGTGGACTGCAGTGCGCTTTCGTTTTCAGATGGAATCGTTTCGATATTTGGCGACGAACTAAGAAGCCTTGTCGGTGGACAGGCGAAGATTTCCTCATCGATTTCGATCGGGTATGACGTTATCTGACGCGATATCGTTACCGCAGATGTTGACGAAAGCTTCAGTTGTTTAATTAGTTACTCCATTAGTGCAACGACATAATAATAATGTAGGCATTGACGAAAAATTGATTTTATCGATTGATGTCTTGATAAAATTTAACTGTGTCCATTGCATTTTTTTCGTATAATATCATTAATATCTGAAAACATTGATAGGATAACGAGTGACATATGCATATTTATTAATATATTATGCTGATCTACAAGAATTTGAAAATCACCAAGGCGTACTATAAATCTGAAAATACGTGACGGAAGTCTCCTTTTTCGCGATATAACACTTCTATCATTAATAATATATTAATATGTATAGATTTGTGTACAATGTATTTATGTAGTTTATGACGACATGTGTCATTGTGCCATTTCACCAAAACAAGTTCAACATATTTATCATTATTTATATTACTATAAATGTTATTATATTATTTATTCCGACATTGTGTTCTGCGTCGAACTCACCGCTATTATATATGTGCACCGCGATAACCACGTACGTGCATTAATAGTGTTGTTGTGTCGTATCGGAAATCCAACGCTTTTTACGGAGTTTCGAGTTTCAACAATAATTATTGAATAATAATAATAATAAAAAAATATCAAACGATCATAATAATAAGAGTCTTACGAAACGGCGGAGGCTGGACCGTCGCTGCACGTGTTTATGGGGCAACGATTAATGTTTATAGCACCGGCGTATAAAAATGGAAGAAAGTGAAAATGTGTCATTTCGCGAGCGAGGCGCGCGGATGCCACCGTCGTCGCGACGCCGCCAGATCGGTTGCTTTTGTAGGACGAGATCCGACGGCGACGACTTATCATTTACCAACGTGCGCTGCATTAACATTTTTATTGTAGTTAATTTCGGAAGTCGACCTGAATACGTAAAAGTGGACCTATAAAACGTACGGGGACAATTTATTATTGCGTACGTCGTCGTACAAAAACGGCATCGAAGGACTAGAGAATGGTTAGACGTCAGACGGTCGCAAAAACGTTTTGAGTATAACGTTTTACGTCCCGGCCACAGGTTTTGAAAATCTAATCGGTTTTTTGGCTCAATCGTTGTGCCTTCCGGAAGTTCGGAAGCTGTGTCGAGTACATTTTAAAGACGGTCATTATTCTTATTCGTAACACAAATTATAATACAATAATACATAGGTACATCATCGACGGTCACAAGACTGGTTTTGATATTTGTATTTAGAACGAGGACGTTGACGGTATAATCGAACGAAATTATTACTTTAAAAAAACAAAACCAATAAGCGCGATAATAACATTATTATACACCGAACGACATGTTAATAAATTCATTTCGGTCGGACATGATATCACATACAGCCACATAGGCACCCATTTGTATATATATTATTATAATTAAATTATTATTTGTACTTATTAGCGAGCTGCGACGTCTCGTTTCAAAAATAAATCACGTCCGAGTCATAAATAATAATTATCTTTCTCAGTACTATAGTGGCATTCGAGCTGTATTCTAAAAGATAATAATATTCTTGGGAACTCCTGGCGTGGAGCCGAGGTGAAATAATATTATTGATATTATTATATAACCATATGCTTTGACCATACGTCGATTTAAACGTATTTAAAAGCGGTCCCATTATAATAATATGTTTATCGTAGGCGAGGTTTGTCGGTACAATCGGTGTTGCGCGTTTCGCAAAATAATTCTCAACTACTTCGATTTAAGAATAAACGGATAATCGGCGAGTGGAAATAATAATTGCACAGTCACAGTACGCACGTAGTCGCGGATACAATTTTCAAATGTTTTTTTTTATTTTTTCGATTAGACAAGGTAATGACTAAATTAGCAATGACTAAAACGGCGTCGGCCGATTGACTTAACGGAAAAGTCAGTGGTGTATAATAATATAATATTACTACACCGGGTTAGCGGTAGCAGTGGTATTTACGGGTACTTACCTTGTTTTGCGGGTCAGCCGATCTAAAACACGGCGATAGATGACCAAGAGATCGATAAATAATAATATTATAATTGAAAAATTAACTCGGAAATGGATCGGTCCGTTGTGACAGCTCGTGTTCTGCAGTAAGCGCTGTTCCCGAGTCTTGTCGGTCGTTGTCTAAAATACCGTCTGACGATTGCTTAGCGATAATAATACAAACATAAAGGTAATCGGCATTAAGATTATTATATAGGCGCCTACACCATATAATTATGCGTATTAGCCGTTGGCCGCTGTGCGCGTGCGGACGAATTATTATTGTTTTACGGGATTGCTCGCGTACAGATTTGGTCGGTGTTTTTTCCTGCTGGTTTACTATATACGATCGTAAACGATTAAGACAGAGACGATGACGCGGCCTGTCTTGGACAGCCTCTGTCGGTCGTCGTGCACTATTTATCAAGGTCGGCGGTGGTATAATAATGATTACACAGGTAAAGGTGCTTTATAGTCGAATTTGTGGCGCGCGCGCGTGTGTGAGTGAGAGCAATTTAACGGGCACGACGATGGCATTAAACGTTTTGCGTAAAACGAATCATTTTTTCCGATGTCTCCCATCGAATCGGTTCAATCGCGATTTGATTGTCGACAAAAAAACCATAATACATACTGACCTTTGAAGAAAAATATTACAATAAAAACGATATACGTGTACACGTATTATTATTTTATTTCATACACGAACACCGTAAACTTCGTGACTTCCTCGACAGTCGGCCGTGCAACAGCTGCACCAGTAGTCCGCCTGCGGTGTATATTATACGCGTTTTCATTGCGGCATTTTCAATCGAACGGCAGAGTACCGACTACCATACAGTGGTGTTGTTGTTGCTATACGCGTTACTGTTTTGCAGGAAAGTCGGTATAATTACCGCGCGTACCATTAGGTATATTATTATTTTTTTATTTTATAAAATCCACGCATTTGTCTCGTTTTAAATTTTTCAAAATTCCAACCGTTTTTTTTTCCAAACAACACGCGTAGAGATATTGTACGCGCGCGGTATGTAAGACCTATTTATTGCTCAAGTACGGTAAACGCTCGACCGAATTGGAACGAGGCTAGGTGATGTTATTTTTATGATTTTACCATTTATACCCGGACTGACGAATATAAAAGAAAAAACCATAACATTCATATATTACAATGAACATATAATAGGTACCTATATATATATATATATATATATACATATATTGTAAAAATAATTAAAACACCAAATTGTATTTAAAATCTAATTTTTTTTTATTTCTATTTTTCTTCATTTTTAACAAGTTCTTAATTTTAATAATTTATACAATTTATTTTTACATATACATAGATAACGAAAAATAAAATAAAATTACAATTACGTCTTACTATAAATAAAGTAATATAATATTAAATGAAATACAGTATATGTACAACGCTATTACTGGCCGAATCCCTATAACTTAAAGAATGAAAAAAAAATATAATAACAATTTATCAATTAAAAATGTAATAATATTAAATCTTACGAAATATTACGTAGCTATAAAAATAACATATCCATATCGTGATATATATTTTGTGTAGACGACGAGCAGACTACAATAACGCGCGCGAGACCCGTTCGTCTATTATTCAGTTTGTAATATTCTACAAATCGAAATAGAAATAGTAAAATATTATTATAATGTCGGTTTTAACGACACACGACGTATCTAATAATAATAATAATAATAATAATAATAATAATAATTATAATATTAATAATAAAAATAATAATAATGATGATAATAATAATAATAATAATAATAAAATAATGTATGCAGTTTGTCTTATTCCGTCTTAAGAGAAAAAAAAAAAATAAAAATAAATTACTGCTTTGTTGACCACACGTATAACATTATAATATATGTAACATAAAAATACGGGTAATAAATTACGGGTGTGGGCCTAGGGTGTATGTGTGTATATATTGTTATAATATGCACAATATGCGTTGTCGCGAAGACAGCCGCCCACCGGCATTGTTACCGAGTGTGACAAACTCCTATTGTCTTTGACACTGCGCGCGACACACGAGATGTGCCCACTGCAGTATTTATTTATTTTTTTAATGTTTTTTTTTCCCATTTTGTTTTCGTCTTCCGAACCCGAAATGGACAACGGGGTTACCGCAATGTAAACACGCACACCGCGCCACACAGTAACCGTATAACCGGTATAATGATATCACCTATATATTATTATCATTGTGCACACCGTCACGGGGCCCGCGGTACGCGTGCTCTCCCCTCGCCCACCCTAGCCGCGGGGTATTCATACGGGCCGTCACACGCGCAGCATCGTTAGGGATCGCGGCGTCGTTCTTATTATTAACATTGCGGGCATTTCACGCGTTTACGAAATCGGAAACGGTCGTTTTTTTTTTTTTTTTTCATTTTTTTCACTTCATTTTTCTCTTTATACAATTGACTAGGACGATGCCGAGAAAAAAAATAAAAAAATTTCTTCCAACTTTTGGACACGGCGACGACGACGACGACGACGACGACAGGAATGAGTGTACACAGCTTGACGCACGGTACACCAGTGGTACGGATGGTACTAATAGTAGACAGTGGTAGTAGTAGTAGGTAGTAATAGTGGTATAGGTAGTAGTAGCTGCAAGGTTGTTTCTCCTGTGGGAGCGATAACGCGGGCTGTCGTCGTGTGCCGGTCAGTCGAACGAAACTTCGGCCGTCCGTTTGGTGAGGTCCAACGGCGACGGCGGTAGCGCAGTGGCCGTGGCCACGTCCTCCGGGTCGTCGGTCACCGAGTGCCGTCCGCCGGCGGACTGGGGCGCGTGCGGCGGAGACCGGTTGTACTTGGCGGCCGTGGTCTTCAGCGACAGGTCGATGGGGTATTCCTGTTCGACGGCCACGCCACCCGGCGCCGGGCTGGACAGCAACAGATCGCCGCCGGCGGCCGTGCGCCCCGCGGCCACGGCTGCATGCCAGCCGGCCGCGGCCATGGACAGCGTGAGGCCGCCGCCCACGAACGGCGTCAACCCGGGTCGGGTGACGGACAGCGGGTAATAGGGCGAGTGGAAACCGGAAACGGGTGACGAGCCCACGGTGGCCGACGACGGGCTGACGGACATCCGGATGCGTTTCGCGTCGCCCGAACCGGTGGACGACGCGGACGGCGACGTGGACAGCTGACGGAACGCGGGCGGCGTACCGCCGGTGGTGCAGGACGGGCTGCGATGGTGGTGCCGGAGCACAGGACTGACGGTCTTGCGGCGGTGGTTACTGCCGCGGTTGTCCTCGTCCTCGGGCATGGACGAGCCGCCCGAGTCATCGGAAGCGGACGGCCGACGCCGACGACGCCGCCCTCCTTTTGGCGAATCGCCGTCGTTGTTGTTGTCGTTGCGTTCACCGTCGTCTTCGTCATCGTCGCGGTGACGGCGACCGCCGCAATCGTCGTCGTCGTCTTCATCTTCTTCGTCGTCGTCGTAACGGTGACGGTGCCTTCGGTCGATGCTGTTGTTATTGTTGTTGTTGTTGTTGTTGTTGTTGTTGTTATTGTGATGGCGGTTACGGTGATGGTGATGATGTTGGTGGTGCCCGCCAATGATGGCGTCAGCGGCCGCTTGACGCCGGCAGGACGCGTCGTCCTGGACGGCGGCGGTCATCAGGGCAGCGGCGGCCCCGTAACCGTTGAGCCGGGCCTGCAGGAACTTGTCGGTGGTCAGGAAATGGTGGCCGGGGTGCACCAGACCGGCCGGGTATAGCGGCGAACCAAACGGTGGTGGCTGCGACTGGTGGTGCGGCGGCTGCTGCTGCTGGTGGTGCGGTGACGACCGACTGCTGCCGTTGTGGTGTTGGTGGTGATGGTGCGGCTGGTGGTGCCCGACGGCCGCGGCGGCGGCCGCTGCGTTTTGGTCCTGCAGCAGGCAGTGGATCTTGAACCAATTGGACCGGCGGCCGTACCGCGACCCGCTCTTAGACATGCCCACCAAGAGGCATTTGCGCAGCCTGCACGCCTTGCACGACGTCCTGTTCTTCTTGTTGATCACGCACTCGCCGTTGTTCTTGCATTCCGATATCGAACTCAGGTTGTTGTAAGTCCGTCCGAAAAACGACTGCAAAAACAAAACGAGATTTTTTCTGTTTAGAAAAATTATATTTTATGTTTCCATATAAATAGGCGTAAACAGCTGGTACGATATAATATGTTTGTTTTTCTTGCGGCAAGTGGGTTTAAATGCGATAGATAGTATTTCTATCAGAGTGTTTTGCTGTTGACACTTACTTCCGAGCACAGAGTTCAACGAAAACGTCGAATAAGAATCTACAAATTTAACGTTTATTTTTAACGATTGTAACTAATGGTTTTTTGATGTTCAGTGCATTATCATAGATGTACCTAATTAAGCGACTAATTTACGGTTTAGAGTATTACATTATTCGAGATAGATAAATCGAATTCTGTGAGTAATTTTTTGATTTTTCGTGCTTCTTAGAGCATTTCAATCTGCGTCTACCATTATCATTTATCGTCTATAGGCCATCGCGCGGAAAGCAATTTAGTAAAATCATCAAACGATTAGGCGTATCTAATACGAAGTTAATAAAATAACTAGTCGTATTTTCATACTCCGGGATCTCTTCGTGATTTTGTTAGTAGAGATATAATATTACAACGGGAAAAAAAGCGAGCGCGCGATATTGTAATAATATTGAATGGGTACCAGCTATGTGTTTATATACGTTTTGACCGGAAAATAATAATATATGTAATATACGCGATGAGGGCGTGTCCGCCGTGGCTCCGAGCTATATGAGTCCGCTGCACACAGCAGATACTCTGCTGACATTATTCCCACGAATACACACACAGATATATAATATATAATATTGTAATATTATTTCGACCGATGGCGGCGAACGTTATTAAAAACGATAGATCACACGGTCGATATATATTGTGTGTGTGTGTGTGTCTTCGTGCGCCAAAACGATATAGGTACGGAGACTTAACCCGGCCGCGATAGGCATCTAAAGACTAATGAGTCACATCTATATATATGCATATTATATTGTACGTTCATAATACACATTGTGTGTGTGCGTGTGTACTAAATACGAATCGGTATTAATCATAAATCTTCGTATCGCGATCGAATGAATGAACGTTATGCATAGCCCGTACAACCATTTGATGTGTGTACGTATGTGTGTGTGTGTGTGTGTGTGTGTGTTTGGATCGAATGCACTTATGTTTTACGCGTGCACATAATGTTATATTGAATGGCCAATATTGAAAACGGCACAATTATAACTATAATACACAATATACACGCGTTATTCGGCTATTAAATGTACCTCGAGGGCGATGTACGTGAAATACCGTTGTATACGGCTAAAACATAGTTATTATAATATTATTACAGTACGAAAAACAGTTTTTAATTTGTATATAATACGAGAGACCGCCGCAGCGCCGCCGCCATCGCCACTTTGGAAATGAGTATACGAATAATCGTTTTGACGGTTTAAGCATGACGGGTGTAGTTTGAGAAAACACAATGCGCCGGCGAGAAGGTAAATCGCAGTGACGCACCTGTGTGGGGGAGGAGCAATAGGGGATTTGCTTTTTAATATGATTAATGAAATATAGTTTAACGTAAAATTTTCGTTTTCATTCTTCGAGATGTTATCAGTTAAACCTTTTTTTTTATTTATATAATTTATCGTATTCAATAATTGAATCGCTATAATTCATAATAAATAATAACGGTTCTCGGATGACGAGATTGAGTCTTCTCTACATCGTGCACGTAATCAAATAATCATATAGTTTCAAATCTCTGTATTCGTGATTCGACCAAGCAGTATGCGTATGCTTGTGTATATATATAATAGCTAATGTATTTGTTTAGCGCTTCAAGCTCTTCGAATTAAACATTGAGTAAAATAAAGTATTTAATATTTCCCCCCCCCTCCGCCATGATCCCCAAGTACGCCGTTGGGAAATGTTATCACGACCGAAAGTCGTTGTGTAAACAAAAATTGCAGGGCTTAGATTTTACATTGTATCGAATATATCGTACATTTTTCTAGGAGAACGAAGGATGTGATGACTATATAAATGTTAAATAACGTGTTCGAATCAAGTCATCAAACACGTTCCGGGAAGAAAATTTGTGTCACCATATTTATATAAATATGAAGAGCAAGAGGTATTTGTTGTGAAATCGATATTTATGTAATAAATATTTTTATTATCTCGCGGGTGAGACGCGCGCGTATGTGGTTTGTCCATATAATACGTATATTATAATGGCTTTGAAAATAAATATCACTTTTATTTCGTGTCTGTGCGGTCGACGAGAAGAGCGAGTGTATAGTAGTAGCGACGATGGTGAAAAACGAGAGTGGCTGAAGACTATAAAGTTCTCGTGGGTCCGTATATATATATAATATCGTATGGAGCTGACGCAACGGTACTAAATATAATTATAAATTTATGTTCATTGTGTTTGTACAATTTTAAATATTTCCGACCGGTGCATAATTATACTACTTCAGCACAATACACACACACACACACACACACACTTACATGTGCATAGAAATATGAAAAAACGTTATTTGCGCGGGCGCAAAAGACCCGCGCATCAGATCTGCACCTGCACTGGCATTATATATTATATTTTATGTTATACCGCGGAGTGAATGCTGTTGGTTCTGGGAATATCTCGGAGAGTGCGCAAAGAAAGAGACCGAGGAGATGAGAGTCAACTCGGTCCTTACAACTCCATTTGCACATAAAAGCAATTTGTAAATAATGGTGAATTAGTTAGGTCGCCGATAGCTGATGGCAGAGCGAAAGAGAGACGGCAGCAGAATGAATACTGCAATATATTATACCGTATAATATTATTATATAGCCCATTATATAGGTATAGGTTGAATGGTAAAATGCTTGCGCCAGGTTTCATTTTATTTATATTTTGTCATCCGCATTATTATTATTATTTTCAATCGGTTTGACATTTGTCTCACGTGTGTGTATATTATAATACTACTCGTACACACACACACACACACACAAATCCTACACCGCTATAGATGTAGGCGAAAGGCGAAGATGCCGCATTCCGCGTCGACCTGTAGACCGCACCACAACTGGACCATCTCACCGATGAAAACCAACCGGTATATACACACGACGCATACGCATATAAAGACGCTCTCAGTTGACATTTTATTATTATTATATTGTTGTTTTTTTTTTTTTTTTTATAACTTTTTCCCTACTCTTCTTTTTGGTCCGCCTTAATACATAATAATATCATCTCGATGACGATAATAATAATAATAATAACGATGATGAAAAATAGAAAGTCACATCATGATGGTCCGGCTGGCCGGCGCGGTAATAATAACATTACATTGGTCAAATAAATCGTGTCACGAAATTAACTCGATCTTATAAAGCGTACGTATATCGGAGGCGGTAGGTGGTATACACACACGTTCGTCCACGTGAGCGAGTGAATTATCTAACGATCGACCACTGCGTCTTCTTCTGTACGTTATAATACGTATATAATATCATCGGTATAGGTATACGAAACAGCCGAAATACCGCTGTGAACGCAAGATAGACGTTTATCCGGCGACTGGCGAGTATATATATATATATATATATTGCGCAACGAGCGTCACTTTATCCAAAATAATAATAATCGTCTTTGTAAATATTATTGTGCAATATTGTACACATATCATACGGCGCGGCGTTTGTATTTCGTGCAACCGATCGGCGGCACTATTCGGTTTTTATCCGTCGTCTGAATCAATCGGACAAACACGACAATATGTAACACACAATCGTCATACAACATTTTCCCCTCTTCGATGTCGCGCCCTCTATCGACGGTCCACAAATCGCGCACGCTATATACGTTCCTGCACCGTAACGCGTATTACACACTGTTATAAAATATATTATTATGCTCCAACCCGACATGTACGTGTGGGCACGGCGATGACGATTTTTCGATCGCAATGACGGACGGTGATTGTTTTTGTGGTGTCGTCGAAATGACGTCGATGCCGACTGAGCGCAACGGCGGTCGGTTTGTGTCTCGATGTGCATACGGCACATGTGTGTACGGCTAGTAGACTCTCGGGAATCCGACAGATATCAGACGGGATAACTGCCGGATTAACGAAGACACCGACGGACACGCATTTCTAGTAATCGAAAAATGTTTTTACTGTCGAATTTCGCTACCAGAACGGTATCTTAATTTATTTTATTAAAACATATATAAATAAACGGTACATAGTACATATAGGTACTAATGTTTATTATCGCGTTGAATCTAAAAAAATCATTTTTTGTTTTATTGTTTGAAACGATACTTCTAAGAATACCACTTGTAGCCGTTCAAGCAAAAAAAAAAAAATAAAAATAAAATATAGTCAGATTACCGGACGTACCGGATTAACGAAAGTATACGATTATAATAACGATATAAGTCAAAATATACAACGTCGCGCGTCCTAGTCGAGGAACAATAATATATATATATATGTGTATATATACATAGTAATGATGCTAACGATGATTATATCATAGTGGCTGAAGAAAGTATGAAAAGGTTTTGTAATCGATTATTGCTTACCCAGCAGCACCACACAGGGCGTACGCGTACCGCCATATATTTATTGTCGTGTATATTATACACTATATATAAAACGTATAGTAAGCTTGCAATGACCAATACGACAATGAAATACGTGGCGGGAATTCGCGGGATACACTTTCTTTATTTCTTATATTTTTTATGTACTCTTATCGCAGTGTTAGTTCGAAGGAGCAAACGATCCGCGGATGAGTATCGACTATTTTAAAGCCAGCAATACACAGTCACCGTGGCAGCGGTGCGGGAGAAAAACCCAACTCGGCCGTCACGGCAATAAACCTTATTCGCATATCTGTAGGTTCGACATCGTTGAACTCTGGTCTTATATTCACTATACCCGCGCATGTGTTACACACATAATACGATTATTATGAAAATCTTTATTGCATATGTTGCGAGCGTTGCGCTTGCGGTACTCACTTTGCAGCCTTCGCAGGTAAAAGCCCCGAAGTGGAAACCGGCGGCTGGTTCTCCGCAAACTTTACACTGTTGGTTCATCTGTAAAAAGAAGAAAAACAAATAAGTAAATAAATTAAAACAATTTTTCCTTTAAAACTACAACAAACCATAATATCCGATCAAACAAGGCGGTGGCGCGCGCAGTCGTCGTATCCTCGAACGACGATACGCACGCACATCGTATAGTTATTACTGATTATACATCGTATATAATTTTATATATCATTGAACGATATCTATAAATATCTTATGCTCAATAGACCCGGTCAAGGAAACCTACCGATGTGCTATTGGGTTGGCATTAACATATTATTGCCATTAGTACCTATATAATATACATATTATACGCAATTATGGTATCGATATACACGCGCATTTTGCCAGAATCGCGGACTATTACTACTCTATTATTGTATATACATATATATATCATGATATACAGGTACTGTCTCTTCTGTCCGGATGAATATTATTTTACATGCGAACCCGCCGGTGGTCATTACGGAGGAGGGCAATTAATGGTTTTCGATTTTTCATACAATATTATCTCCCGTAATACACCGCGAGAGGCGCACACCACACGGTCGTATACGTCCGACAACGACCAATACTTTTTTGTCACGCTAACTAATTGAGATTAATACACATCCATACACGTTCGACGAGCAGGATACGCGGTATAATCGACGACCGAATGTTTCTTCCGCATATTATTACGGGCGTAGGTATTTATGCGCGTTTTGTTTGCTCGTGCGTGTGCGTGGCACTATAAAGAGACGAGTATAATAATTAACAGCATTATATTAATTATTATAATACGTGTGCGCAATTGCTCCGAGTCACGAAATAATTAGGCGTTATTATTGCAGTTCGGCTACTGGCAGATCTCAGTACAGCCTGATAACCTTCGTATCTTAAACGCCAATAATCGTATATTATTGTGCCCGTTGTTCTCGTGAAAATCCGTAGTCATCATCGTTGACGGTATTGACTGTATACCTACGTGCGTGCGCGTCTTATCGGCAATCGATCCACTGCCGCGGTACAGATGTCTATCCATAGGTCCGTCCAAACGACTTTCGCCCGTGACGACAAGTGCCGCTGTGCAGCATACTGTTATTACTATGATGTTTTTTCGATTTTTAGACGGTCATCGTCATATACTATTCGCAATACGTCAGCAATCCACATCGTAATAAAATATGCTATCGGTCGATGTCGACATGATTTTGCGAGGGTTTATCGTCGGAAAACGAGGCATCGATACCGCGGTCGTTAACGAATAACGAAGCTATTCGAGTATGCGCTGTGCTGCAACGGTGTCGCGGCCGAGGACGGTTAATTAAATTTTATGCGATGGCTGCGCGAATAAGCGACGGTGAAATATCTGAACGGCGGCATCTAGTGGGCGCGTAGGCGATATCGTGGGTCGTCGCGTTCTCCAGAGATTATTTTTTCTCGAGAGACGCACCGGCCCACCCAAGACACTGCAGTGCTCTCGAGACGCTACCGGAACGGAAGACTCTCCGGACACATATAATATATATAAATAATTGTGTTAAATTAACGGTCGTCATCATCGATCGCTATCGAACGCGCGCGCGTTTATAACGTGGAAAAGAAGTCGACGGAGCGGGCGCTGCACGGGACAATAATATACATAACAATATATATCGAGTCGGTTATCCAGCTCCCCTCCCAGCACTATATATATACATACTATACGTTTATATTGTATACATAGGTATGTAACAGTATATTATTATTATAATATATTGTAGGTACCTGCGCACAATAATATATTATATCGTTGTGATATTATTTCGGTTGCTCACGGTTCTATTGTATAATACACGGGTACACACATATATATAAGATCATCTACCGCGCGGACAGTGCATTTTTATGTATATTATTATATTAGAATTATTATATATTACACGCGTTTAAAAAGATGACACCGGCCGCGACCGGTTTCGTCCGTCGCACGAATTGGCCGGCTTCCTAATTCAGAAGCGGGCTTACGATATTATACACATAATATATATATATTTTATGTATATACGTAAACAAGGCTCTATACACACACACGCGCGCGCGCGACCGAATGTCGTCTTCGACACAACAATCTCTTGTGCGTGTCTGTATAGGTACGACGACGTCAACGGCAGCACTGGTCTCGGGGACGCATATTTTTTATTTTTTTTTTTTTTTTTATTACTAATCGCCCGTATACATGATAATATTATTATGTCGTCGTCCGAGGACGTTCGTATTATTCAAATAGTAGATCAATTATTTATTTGCTGCGTGTGCGGCGTCTATCCTCCGGAACAACGGACTACGCTATTTTTACGTATATGATATATTTGCACCACCGTGTGCGCGCGGGCCACACGCGAGATACACATACGCGGGACACACATATACGTATACGCATAACATATATGTACATTACATTAAACGCGTATACGTGGTCACGGGCAAATCGGATCGGATGAGTTGAATTAGTCGTCACCGAACCCGATGTCTTAAATCTTATAGCATCGTTCGACCAGCATAATATATTATACGTTTATCTATTTATCATTCCCAGGGGACAGCGACGCATTTTCGATCGTTTAAGAATCTGTCACAAAACTATAAAATATTACACACTCGAATAGTTCTTTTGAAAAAAAAAAAATACCCAATATCCTGTAAACTTTCTGTAAAACCACCGGTCGGTTAGGGGAAAAATAGTTTCTCCCCGTTCACGTATACGTAGTACAACTACACAATACGTATCATAATGGTTTTTAAAATGCTAAATGACGCTGCAGTACCCATCCCTGTATAATGTTATATAGTCAATGTCGATCATTATTGATTAATTTTATACTGTCGAGGTGGTTTTCATATTATTATTATTATTTTAACCTATACTCCGTTGTTACAAAAAAACATAATGTATATAATATTATAATAATACGAGTACCTCTTAGTAAATAAATTGACGATGGCGACGGTAACCGAGTTTTGGCCAACGGTCAGATCGCACAACGCGATAAAAACGAGAGCAAGATCGCGCAGACGGAGGCTCTCTTCCTGTATAAACGCAGTGGTTTTAGGCAATATCGAAACACACACACGCGCGCGCGTGATTTGGTAACGTGCCAAACGGTTTTCTCGAACGGCAGCTGCCGAAACTTAATCAAAGTCATCCGCCTAATCCCCCGGAACAATATTAACTCGCTCTTTCTCTTTCGGTCTTCTGTTTTTTTTTTTTTTTTTTGATGCACCACGTCTTTTTGTCATTGACAAATTAACCGTAAATATATATACGTGAGTTGACCCTATATACCCCGAGATCCTCGAAACTCCTTTGCGCCGCCGTCCCCTATATATTATATTATTATGAGCACCCGATCATCATTAATATTGTAGACGTGTTTTGCAAAACCACTTCAGTCGTCATCGTCGTTTATATAATATTCTTCATTCTTCTTCTTCTTTATTATTATTTTTTTCGAGTGTGAAAGGGATGCGTGTCACCCGTCCATTGTTCTCCGACGCGTATATAAGGTAACACGGACCATATTATTATTATTGTTATATGTATACAAAATAAAAAAAATTACGGTACTCGAGTGTGCAAAAGAGCTGCAGTGCGTGTACGTATAAACAATCTGTCACTGGTGGCGAGAAGAAAATACGAAGGGATAAAGTGTCGTCGTCGTCGTCGTCGTCGGCCAGTCTCGGCTTTTATATTATTACTGTTATTAATAATATTATCCTAAGCGCCCGTGACCGGTGAGAACGTTATATCCTTGTGAACGGTATATTATAATACTTTATTCTGCAGTGTCGTTGTTATCGCCTCGAGAAAACCGTTATTTGCGTACACATATAAGATCTACGTGTTTGTTTTTTTTTTCAATTTTTGTTCATCCATTAAACACTCGAGCGTTGTCCGCACAATATGCATCTCTATATTTATATTATGTACTATTATGCAGTGTAGTATTATATTATAGAGTTCTGCCGAGAGGACCACACATAAAAAAAAAAATACAGCCGTCGTTGTTATACGCAGCTTTTGACGGTGGTCGGTAAAATATATCCATTGAAGGCCGTCTCAAGAGGCGAACATATCATAATAACATATTGTAATATATAATATATATATATATAATCCATTAATTTTCGTCATCGTGTTGTAAATAATATTTCCCAGAGAAAATTAAACTAGTACGTATCACGAAAAAATTGAACGAATTGATGATTGGTCATTGTTGTTCCCAAGTAAAAAAAGTAATTTGAGAATTTTATTAATTTTTTTTTTTTAATTTTGTACGACCTATGTGTTTTTTTATTAGTAAACACCTAAACTCGCACTATATTCAGTACCGAGAATCTCACGCTCTTTGAAACCTAATTATGTTCGAATTGGTTATTACTCATTATTTTATATCGCGGGCATAAATACACATATATACGTACACCAAAGTCAGTCGTCATAGCTGAATATCCGTTAATAATTTATTACGTACAGTGAGTTTGTGATTATGATTCTATTTGTGGTGCATATGCGACAATTCAATAGTAGGAAATATTATGAACATTTACACAGTGATGGATCAATCATGCGATTTGATATTTTGTATAAACAAACGAAATCCAAGATGAGTAAGCGTTTAGCGACTGAATCGATTATATTGTGTGTTTTTAAGTTTTCAAGTAAAAAAAATAACGGAATACGCGTATGTATAATATATATATGCAGTAATGTCGTATTGTGACAGCGCCGTCTGAGCATAGGTTCTGTCACTGTTGATGATCGTCAAAACCGATTTTGCTTATGACGATGATCGATGAATGCACGACGGCTGTGTAGATTATTTAAACGTTTTGTGGAAAAAAAAAATCCCTTTTCGGATTATAACTACCTACCCATCGTATACGTTATACGTCGCGATAAACGGTTTTAAAGTCATGAAAAGGATATAGGTACATATGATATATATAACGAGGCCGATTATATTCAGAAGTGTATTATTCTTTTGCATCATTAGGCGCTGCGCGAAGAGCACAATAGCCACGAGCATTTATAGATTTCCGTCAAAACGGTAGCTCCAGTATATGCATTTATACAAGAATAAGGACGCGTAAAAAATATCTATCGTGCCTATATATACCGCGAAATGCCGCTCGGTGATTAATGATTTGATGTATTTTGTTCTCCTTTTTGGGGTCGCCCCGGGACCGTCTACCGTGTCGCATTTAAATTAGACACCTTGAGATATAAATGGATATAACGTTTCAAAACATATTTAGGGTAAGTGCGCGCAGGACATACGCATAATATAATATATTTAATATTATAATGTACACAATATGTTCGCATACGAGTACATACAATATTATATACCTTTACCCATAAATATATACACAATACACATATACATATATAGGTGCATTGGATACCACCGTAACTCGCAAGCACTTTTTATATGGATATGTATACTATGCATATACTATACTATATGTTTGTGTGTAGAAAATGCTGCTGCCAACGACGACGACCGTCGACAGACATAGATAAACATCGGAACGCGCACATTATGTATTTAACATTTTAACACGACGAAAGGATCGTGTTTTTTTAACCATCCCAACAAAAAAATCATATAGTCGTTGACGTCAGGTTAAATATGAATAAGGAAAAAATTATAATAAATTTCAAGATTAAAATAAATAACACACACGCATAATATGTATATATATATACACTATATAAAGGTATACTCGTGCATATATAATCCTGACTAAAATTGTTGCATGTTTTAGATTAGATAGATATAATTAAATTAATAGCCCGCGCGTATATACACGTGCTAACAACGTTGTCGCTAATTCTCGTCTCTTGTTTTTGCGACTACAAATCACAACACAAAAAAAAAATTTAACAAACAAATTTCAAACATTTTTTTTTCTCTTTTTATATACTGTGGTTCAAAAACCACACGTACACGTATGGATGTACTAAATGTATGATGGGCGTCGGTTTACTGCTCGCGCTCCGGTCATAACGAGCCTGTGTTTAATTTTTTTTATGTAAAAGCTTCATTGTACAGGAAAATATATATATATAATCCATGACGTATATTAACTATATATATATATTAAACATATAAAAATATAAATGACACAATATGCACCGAAAGCAAACTAGAGGACGTTCACGGGAAACAATGCCGTTCTGATGGTCTACATAAAACAAGCCTGTTAATGAAACTTGCCTATTGTGCCAACAGTCGTATCAATGGAGCATTGTGATGTTACTGATCGTATACGGACCGTGCCGTTTATGCAAATCAGTGGTTTATTTTTTCTAAACGGCTTGAAAATAACAAAATACAGCTTGTTTGTCAGATATGCCAAGTATAGATACACACAAACTCACATATTGTACACTCAATATACCTATATTATTCAAACATATTGTGCACCGAGAAGGAATATGCATATTACATATATATGTATTATTATTATCGTACTCTCATTGATTTGTTTTTTCCTTGTCCGTGAGTCCGTGACTATGTAATTTTCGTTCATTATTATATTGGGAAATTATAAAAAAAAATCTACATATATGCATGTACCTATAGGTACGATAATGTACTTCGTAAAACTGGTTATTTTGCTCTGATGTCCGGGAAAATCCGAATATATTGCGATCATTATAAATTATATGAATAAAGTTATGCAATTCTTTTTTTGTTTCTTTCGTGATTTTATTTATTTTTTTCACACACATTAGGTATTCGCTCATCGCGGATCATCATCAATGTGGGTCACCTTGAAACACACCGCTACGATTACTACTATACTATAGTACCATCACCACCGCCACCTCTGCTGCTGCTGCAATTATATATATTCACTGACGGCTCGGCAAAAGTGGGTGTGATAGTGTCGGGGTCTAATGGTCGGATATCGTGATGTCCATTAGCGAGTAATTGTGAAATATCCGGTATTCATTAGACTCAACTATTATTATTATAGAGTGTGTGTACGCTACACATAATTTTTTTTCTACTCGTATATTTTTTGTGGTCAGCTGCTGCTCCTCTTTCGGTGGCAGTGTGAGATCTCTCTTCCGCGTCCGTGTGTGTCATCAAATGGACCGTTCCGACCAATGATTAAAGAAGAAAATGTAAAATATAAACCGATTCCCAAACGTAAATCGTATTAATACAAGACTACTATTACACATCGTGTGAATATACTTTAATGTGTCTATATATAATAATAGTCGTTACTGTTAGTCGATATTAACATATAATATGCATTTTGGACTCTTGACAACTGTAACATGTTTAATAAACAACACGAATTTTACTAGAATTTTAACAAACTTGTCGTGCAACTTGTGTAAAACGAAAATCGCAAAGCTAAATAAGTAATTCGATCGTTATTTTTCTCGACACATTTGATTGTAGGCTATCACATAACTTACAACAATTCGCATAAAATAATTATTCTAATGAGTGAATAATTTATAATTGCTCGTGGCTCACATAAGATATTTTCGATCGTTTGTGATTAAAAATAATTTAAATAAGTATCGGAATAGAGAATAATATATATTTATATTATCTAAATAACTTAATTTAAAAGTTACAAATTAAATTATAATAAAGGTGGTTTTATATAACAACGTGTACAAAATAATTAGCCAAAGTGATTTAGCACTCGGCCATCAAATTAGCATTATATACACCGAACCATGAGAAATATATTATGTCGAATGTTATACATACATTATATTATTTACACATATAGAACTGCAGACAAAGTTTTAATTTAGACTACAGTATTATAAAAAATGTAGGTATGTACACCCGTAGTTTTTATTTTAACATATATTTATAAGTACCTAAACGTAATATGATGTGCATGTGCCTTTATTTTTATTTACTACAAACGACCTTAAAATTATACGTTACATTGTGTAAGTGTATGTAGATATATAATATAAGCACAATAACACATACATATGTCTTATAATTTATGAATTTTTTTATAAAATTGTATGTATTTATTTGATAATATCTATATTTAGATGTTTTAAACAGAGGCGTAGGCACTACCTTCCGCTGATGATAATTAATATATTTTATACATTAGTATAGGATTTTTTCTTGATTTTTTGATGCAACGAACAATTATAATATTGTTTGTTCCAATTAGAGTAATTAATATCTGCGATATATAACGGAGAAAGTTCACGAGAAACCTCACACGAAGCGTCAGACGCCGATTTTGGAATTTAGGGGACGGGACACATAATACTCTATAATTTAATAAATAATTAATTAATAATCGATGTGTTCGTTATGTGTACAGGTAATACGTAAACATACGTGGTTAATATATATACATATAATAATATGTATGTACTATATAATATTACATGTATAGGATTTGTGTTTTCATTTTAAACCGATTAATCGATGATCGAGCGTGGGCGTGTACGAATATATATTCTATATACCCACCGCCTCGGTCGTATCTTGGGTCGTGCTCGGTATAAACGCAACGCGGGTTTATAACTAAATTAATTAAAAAAAAAAAAAACCGATATTAATATAATCGTTATTATTGCCGCTATCGAGCCTATGAATCGGTATATTGTTATTAGTCTATTACTTTCCGTTCATAGAAAAAAAACACTTTACGCCCATTCCGTGTTCGCACGGACTTTTCGTGACCCATTCGCCCACACTAGATCACCCGGCGATTATTCACGTACATTTCCGATGAGTCCAATAGTTGCGAAATCAGCCAGTTACAATAACAACAAAATGTACGTCGATAATGTTACATCTATTATTAATATATAATGTTTTCAATATGATGGGAGATTTTTAACTATGTATATACGAGTGATCGCAACAGTATATGTGTGTATGAAACTTTAACGCCAGTACATCTAAAATATTCCGTTTGCAATTTATAAATACTATTTTTAAATCTTAAAAATTGAAAAAAATATTACCTAAGCTAAAAGGTATATTCTACGGACGATAATTATTTTAATAATAATAATATCATATTTTGTAATAATATTCTAATGATATAGTACTTTTGTTTGATTGGAAAGAAAAATTGTATGTAAAGTAATTAGTTTTATGGAAAACGACATATATTACGAATCATATTAACATACTTGTTCTGGCGTTGAAATCTCCAACAGTTTTTCGATTACCATAAAAAATGACTTAATAATTTTAAAGATCATAATTTTTTTTGCGATTGGAAAACGTACATTGCAATTATTATTATAAATTGCTTTGATTTAAATATGTGTTAATTTTAATATTTATAATTATATGGTAAAAAAATCCATTACTGCAGAAAATTATAATATAATAATCACGTAAATTATAATCGTCGATGAAAACGTAGTTTTACTTACGTTTAATTTTAAATCGAAGCGTAGGCGAGCAGCATATCCAATAGAAATCTGCCGAAATGTCCTTTTCCGTCTCGCGGTTTTCCGGACGTCACCGTCTGGTCCTCATGGCCGAAAACGCACAGAAAATAGTTCAAAGGATAAACGGTCGTAACTTTCCGTCGAAAAACCACGATTGAAAGAATAATCAAACGTACAATATTGGCGAACGTGCGAAATTCAAGCGACGAAACAAAATGCAATATTATGATAAAATAATTCGTCGGCGGCGGCGTGACCGGATTCGTACGCGTACAATCGAATGTGATCGAATATCGTTTTCGCGGCGGTGACGACGTTGTCACAGCGGCGCAATAACTAGCAACGACGACGAGTGACGATTGACGACCACGACGGGAGCCACGGCGATTCGCGGTGTGACGGGAAAACACGAACTGGTCCGGTGCGCCTGCCGGCTTGTACTGGCCCGGGCCGCGATCTCGTTCCGGGGGGCCGCGACGCACCGGTTCTCGGGTGGGGGTACCGGGTCGGCGTCGTTGCCGCGGTGGGAGCTGCGGGGGGGGGGCGTGCCCGAAACGCACCAATCCCGGGCCGGCCCCACCGCCCGGGCCGTCGCGCGAAACTCGCCCCTTTTTTTACACCGCCGCCGCCACCGTCGCCGCCGCTCGTGCAGCGATACATTCGCTTGGCGGCGGTTCACACCTGCTGTACGACGTGCACCGAGCACGTCACTTATACACGGTCATCGTCGTCGTCCGAGATTTCCGCCGTTATATCATTATGTTTAGAGTTTTTGATATTCGCCGCGTTCCGATTCTTCCCACTGGTATTTGATTTATCCGTACACAATCGATCGCCGATTTTCCACAGGTATAAGAAAACCGAAGTGACAAATCGCCAAAACATATTTTATTTTTTTTGCGCCGTCAACGACATTTTCATATTGCGCGCGTTACTAAGTGTAATAATATAGGTACTCGCCATACGTACGATAATAATACTATATATACATAGGTAAACCTATACCTGTTTAATAGGTGTATTTTGGTGTATATACCCGCGGCTAATGGTTTTCGATTTTCCCACGAATTTATCACCGGACTAATTATTATATACGCGCCGAGCCAAAACGCGAACGCGGCCGTCAAATTACCGCCGCCGCGTATACCTGATATACCTACATGGTATATATATATATATATATAAGAAACCAATCAACGCAAAACCAATCGGTTTGCATTTGTATCGGTTGTATTGGTTTATGCAGACATTTATTACTTTAGCGTGTGTTTGTGAGAGAAGTCGGATTGATAATTATAGGTGTATAATAATATGTATATAGGTATATAGATACAAGTAATGTTTTTTGCGTGCTGTTAAACGCGCGTACAAAAATATATCCTGGTAATATGTATACAATATACATATATAACGTATAAATTATAATACATATATATAATACATGGATATTTATGTTATATTTTGAACTTCGTTGGAAAATGTTTATTATTATGTATATATAGGTAGATAATAAGTAATGACTTTAATTTTATAAAAAAATTAACTATGCGTATGGCACATTTTAAAACATATTATATATTATATAATATGCGTAATGTATAATAATGATAATAATATAAAATGTGCATGCAGGTATATACTCGAAGGTTGCACAGATCAAATTAAATGTGTATACTTACCTAGAACATATGGTATAAATAATATAATACACTTAATGGTGAACAATTATTCAATCACGCGCGCATGCAGTTATAATGAAAGAACAATAATTATAATTATAATTTAAGTATGGGTATATCTGTCGTAAAATATTATACTTGTAAGTCGTAGGCAGGTAGGTAGGTATTTATCTCATTCTAAATATTAGACACATTATAGTGATAGATATCCTTTGGTGTAGGTGCGGTCAGTGCGAAGGTGTAAGTAATATTAGATTATTCACCGGCATTATCGTGTCAAATAAGCCCGTAATAAAATCATTAAAATATCACTTAAATGTTTTGGTTAATTTGTTGTTATAATTACCTGATTGCTATCAAATATTTCGATACAATTCTCGTCGAAAACAATTAAACCAGACGTAAAATTTAAAAGCTAATAACAATATCATTCAGTCATATTCAAACTTACCAAACGTTTGTATACTCTGAACAGTATGAACAGTGAACAGATATAGGTATATCTATGTTGGATACGAATTTTTCAATTCTTTGACCGTTGCAGTGGATATAATAAAAAAAAAAAATATTTGTAATATTTTACTTTAATTGCATTCAGGTACTATTATTTTATTAATAACATATTATATTCGGTTTAAACGTCACTATTTGTAATAAAAATACAAGTAAAACTAATTTTAATGCCTTACTCGAGGACATTTTCGAGCAAAACAATTTAATGAGAGATGTAGGTAGAAGCGCATGTACACTATTAGTGATGACGACTGCAGTTCTATAATATAGCTATATATATATATATCTATAAATATATATTTGTGTACGTGTGTATAATATAATATGTTACGTTGTAGTCGTTATACACGATTTAAACGTTTATGTTGAATGTATAACTATATGTATCTACCTATGTATCTATATATATATATAGCCAACCTAACCTTTCCGTGAACCGTTATTTTAATCATCATTGAGATGTAGGTATAATATGTGTACCGGGAAAATTGTGTTACGGCAATTTAGTTAATTTGAAATCAAGTCTTGTACTTGAATTAACCGAATATTCTTAATATTCGTACACTGCAGATGTAGAAATAACTCATCATAAGAGTCGTAAGTTTGAAAACTAATAGCACATACTATCCCAAATTATACCATCAAGCGATATGTCCCCATAATATGTCCACATGTACTTATGTATAATAAGTATTATACAATTTATAATATATTGTTTAAACTTAAGAATTTTTTATTTGATAGACAATATAAAATCAAACAAAATAAAATATTATTTATTATTTATTTTTTTTTTTCATAAATTATATATATTTGAATTATCCCAAATTATATTATGGTTTATGATTTTCGTTTGACTTTTAAAAACCACGCCTGACAATTAAAACTACACAGGCTCTGGATTTCATATAAAAACTGATTTCTATAAATGTGTATTGGTTCGATATTATTAAAAAAAAATAAAAAAAAAAATAATATTTTCTGATGAAGTACCATTATTTGATAATATTTTACATGCATTATTATAAACACATTTTTAATACGATTATTGTGCAGAGGTGTATTTTTATTTTTTATGTTTATTGGACAACATAATAATATAGATTAAATTATTGCCATGTACAAATGTATATTTACATTCGATTATGTCTGTATATACAGACTTTTTATATTTTTATTTTTATATACTTGACAGTCTTGTTTAATCTGTGAAAATATGGTGTGTGCGCGTTATGTATAAAATGTGGATGTTGTTATAAATTGAATAGGTGCTTATGGCGTATAGTGGCGCAATGTAAATTATGGTCCACATTAACTAGATTAGTCTTAAATCGAAAGAAGTTCACGTCGCTTTTACTTTACCGCCATTTCTAGTGTGCGCGTGTTAATAAAAATGCATTATTGTCGTTTAAAGGTTAACCGTAAAGCGGGAAACCTTCAAGTGTACCTACCTATATAATATTTGAATCATAACTATTTTGTATGGGTAGGCTTATAGTATTATATTCATGCTATACAGTAATAATATGTATAATAGAGGTAGGTATATAAAAATATAAAATAAATCTGCCATTAAGTACATGCGATATAGAATTAAAAATATATAGACATTCGGCGTATTAGTATACGGCTGCAGGTGCGTGGGTCATCAAACGGCGGACCAAATCGTTTTATTTTTTACTTATCTTATTATAAACACAGAAACTATGACACAATGATTTTCAAACATGTGTGTTTAAATTGTATTTAGAGGTTACATATAGCTAGGGTCTGTAAAAAAAAAAATTGTTCACGTTCCGCCGTTTGGTGACCCCAAGCTGGTGTAAGGAATAAAATATGCACTTATATATATATATATATATATATACCTAATGGCTTATGGAAAATGTATATGTAGGTATATACTGTGCAGCTGTAAATCAGTTATGCCGTACGCTTAATTTTGTATGCATTGGTTTCTTTTATAATATGCATCTACTGCACAAATATAAACATTATTATTGTAATTTAAAACCAAAACCCATTGATTACTTTTTTTTTTTGAACCACATAAATATACAGTCAACGACGTAAAGTAAAAATCGATTTATAATGTTGCGTTTTCCCACTCTAATTTCAGATTGTAATTGACTTACATTGTTCTTGTCCAGAGCCTAATCGACGTACAAAATGTTATTAGCCCGGTTAATTGGATTCTACCTGATGAGTTTGTTTGCCGTTAGTAGCTGGTAAATATGAACTATTATTATTATCAATATAAAATATTATTACTGTCTGCGGTGGTTAAAATTATGTTTGCAAAAAAAAAAAAATGAATCTACACGAATCTAGTTTGCAAATCAACGAGATTATATTTTCTAGATTAAACCAAAGACTTAAATCTATTTATCTTGTCTTATTATTATCATATAATCTTTATTTTGGGAGGTCGTCACAGGTAATGATAAATGAATTCTATTAGTGCAGTACAAAATAATGTTTATTATTTACATTTTAAAATAGTAAAATTCGTATTTTTAACGAGTTTTTTAAAATTATCATATCACACAAAGTCGAAACACTAATAACATACCAGCTATAAATGTTGGAGTAAAATTAAATTAAAATAATTTACAAATTTATTTGAATTACATTGATTTTTAAACAAATTTTCATAAATATTATAGACAAATATGTCTAAGTTATTTATGTCTTAATACCTTAATTATAAATCTAATACACATTTATCATTGAAACTTGTGTACATGCATAGTTTCAAAAAATATCATATTTTATGTGATATATGTATATAATATGTACAATAATGATACATATATAGTATAATATAATATACACCAATTACACCATACAAGATCTTTAATTAATCTTACATCATATTTATTGATATTACACTATATACCTGTACAAATATAATAAATACCATTAATAAAATAACTCTTTCATGTTTAAAGATCTGAAAAATACTTTGTCTTAATTATAATTATATAATATAGGCACTTATCGACTATTACCTATTGCTATATTATTTATTATATTAATTCAACACTCATGTACATACTATATTTTATTATTTATATAATGACCGCTTTTTAAGGACAAACTTCGGTAATATTAACTTACATGTAACACAAATATATAATATAATTATATTAATTCAACCAAGTTGTGGTATAGATGTTGCTTTAATTATAATATAAATACATTATACAATATACATAAATGTATAGAATAATATTAATAAACATAGTATTAAATTTGTGAAAGGTATACCTACTACACGATGATTTCAAAACGATTTGTTTAAAGCAATATATCATACACACGGAAATTTATTTATGTACCTATATATTGTAATAATATAACTTTACTACACAACACCGGTAAATAAATTTCAAACGGTGTATGATATGTCACCGGAATAACAGAACTCGTTAGATTTAAATGTAGATTTTTGGCACGAGTTTTCGATTACAAAATCTCCACGCTCATCTCTTTATTATTTGCATTCTGAAAGTGCAGCGTGTAGTAAATGATCAATCTTTTATTTGTCAGTGTAGGTAATACCTATACTAATACTAATAGTTTATTATTAGTAACTTGTTGTATTAAATATTAGTATAATAATTATAAGACTACAATTTTAATTTATTATAATATTTGGCACCGCAATTTTCTGTGTAAATTATAATTATCGTATACTATTATATTATATTCAATAATTTTTGAATCATTTTGTGTGTACATATTAAACTGTATATCTGATTATCTGATTACTACTATTATATATCTATTAAAATAAATCAATTATGATCTGTATAGTATACTATAGTATGATTATTGATTTCTGTCTATTCAACTATAATGTCTCGCGTGCCGTAAATTAGTTTGAAAAAAACGCTAAGCTACCTCTCTTTGTGTGTCTATGTATCATAACTATAATACGTGTGCGAGACGTTTTGGTCTTTCGTTTAAGTCTCTACGCGCCGGAAATGTGTCGTTTCGTCAAGTTATTCATTTACTGTCGGTCGTATAATGTATAAATGTATATGATATATTTTAATGCATCGTTGTCGGAGAATGTTAAAACACCATAAAGCACGTATTTATCGTATTTATGTTATATCGCCTGCATTAAAATAACGTCATCTTTGTGGGTACGCGTAAAATATGCGCGTGTATAATATATGTGCCGCGCAGTGTATAAAATAAAAAAAGCTCATCACTGCCACGACCGATGAGTCTAGTTTGTAAGATAAAGCGATTTTTTATTTATATATACTCACACACACATATATATGTCATACACGTAGGTATGTGCTGCACGTGTGACGATGACGGTATATAATAATAATATAATAACATATAATGTCTTGGTCGTGTTTTCAAGTAAAAGTTGGCAAAGATATTTTTCATTCGAGATAGCGAGAACATCTATAGGAACACATACTCATAATTTAATACGTAATAAACGCAATGAGAAGCTATTATTTTTATTGCGGACCGCCGCGCCGTATAGGTAGGTACCTACATAAAAACGGCCAGTGCCCATCCCTTTATAACACATATTATTCGTCGTCCGCCGCCGCCAGCACGCGGTCTCCGCACGAGCTGCTGGCTGGCTGCGAATGAATTAAAATCCGACCGCACATGCACCGCATATTATACCTATTAAATTATAGTTATATATATATATATATATATAATTATATTATAAACAACACTATAGATACTGTTATGTGTGTGCATCTCTAGCTATATATCGAAGAACGGACGCGACTGCGTAATGATATATTATAAGAAATATTTGCCCGATTGTCCATTGTAGATAGAATAACTAATAATAATAATCGTAATAATAATAATCGTAATAATAATAATAATAATAATAAGTACATTTGCGAAACAATTATGTGTTGCACCGTTGCTGCCGTCACAGTTATATAAGTGTTATAACAGTCAGACCGTATACATATACAGTGTATGTTAGTGCTGCTGCCTCGAAGAATGTAAAACGGTCGTAAAACTATTTTGCTCGCGTTACAAAAAGGTAAAAAAAATGCTGTCACTTATAAATGTCGTTAAAATGCACGCGCTGCCGGATATTGTATATATGTATGACGTGCGTTTTTATGATCTATAGACCATGAAACATTTCTTAGAGCGACAGCCCCTCCAGCCGGATGTATATATTATTGTAAATCAGTTTTGAACTTATAATGTAATACGTTGTTGCAAATTATGTGCAATGTTTCGAGTTCAAAAAGTTGTTCGCGCGTATACGCATCATATATACGCGTATAATATCGTAAGATATACAATATCTTTATATGGATTTAAAACTTATATAGTTTAGACTGTATTGTATGACGTATGCACAGCGAGTGCTTCGGACAATTTATCGGTACACGTTTTCTGCATCGTCGCCGCCGCCACCATGACCGCCGAAGTTGGGTATTAGCCATCATATATAATATATTTAGATTTTCCGACCACCTAGTAGGTACACAAGTATATGCCATATTATAGCTGATTATATATTACAACGAATAAAAAATTAAATTTCAGGATATTATTTATGCATACAAATGCATTTTAATACATAGATAAATAGATTTATACGTATACTATTTAGATTATAATAGATATGAATTATGAATATATAGTTACTATATATTATAGTATGACATAATAGTATATAATAGGTACCTATAACGCTATTATTTTTTTATTCCAGTCATTCTTATTATAGTTGGTGTTTAAAAGATAAATTCTTAATTTTTTGTAGTGTTAGTATTTATGTTAAACTAAATTGTATAGAGGTATTATTTAAAAAAAAGTTGAGATAATTTTTTTTTTAATCGTATTAATTTGAAGCATTATGACAATTCTGTGATGTAACTGCATAGTATACTAAACAATTTTAAATGAATATTTGGTTACGAAATTGTTCATAATATTTATTCGCCGTTAAATATAAGAATATTATATTCATTTTAAAGCAATTTTTAGTGATCGTGTGCATGGATGTATTATAGATTATCTGCTTGGAGTTAAAATAAAATATAAAATACAACTTTTTATCATTTGTAAATGTATTTAAATAGAAAAAAGTATTAATAGTTTTCATTTATAAAAATAAGCACAAACGATTAGCTTGACTATCATTTACTAGCAATAATTATTTATGATATTTCTTGGTGAAATTATTAATTGTGTCGATAGTGCAAACTGTAAACCACATTGCTTAATTCTTTATAACCATAAATTACTTACGTCGTAAACGTATACAAATTAATTACATAAAGAAGAATTGGATGGGTGACAGCTCTAATATTCTATTCATATACAATAACACGCGAAACAACTGTATAGTATCCATATAATAACCATAAATTACAATATCCAATGCTGTAATCGTACAAGACCTACAATTTATGCTACTTGCATTTTTATTTTTTTACAACTTTCAAGGATTTGAGGTTATAAAATAGCAGTATCGTGGTTAACTAACACTGTTAATTTTCATGCTCATACCTAAACGAAATCCTTCAATACTATATAGCATATATACTTTGACATCGCTTTACTATATTTCTTGGTAAAGAAAAATCTGATTTATATTACTAACAATAATCTATACAATATAAGTACCTAAACCTACGTTAATCATACATAATAGGTACATAATATGTAGAAATTACGTTGTCTTATTAATTATTAATTTAAGAAAGAATCATACACATATAATACCGTATCGTTTGCTAGGTACATAGAAACACTCACATTTTACATAGACTGCAATAACGTGTATCGAATGGGTGATATATAGCAAGTATAAGTAATATTTTTAGACGTATACAATTTGCGGACAAGAAAAAAAAATTTAATTCGCGCCATTTTAAAATAATGAATATTTATTTTGTTTTTAAACTTATTATAATCATTATGATATATAATGACGTATGTATTTTAAGTCATTCATCAATCAAGTTTATTTTTATAGAGTTTATTGCATACATTGCAATACAATTATTAACACGTAAACAAAGTACTTAAAGTAAGAAAACTATTATTAAGTTAATTGTATTTGCAACAGTATAATACTATACTTGGTGTAAAAATGAATAATATTTCAGTTAATATTAAAATATGACATATTAGCAATGTCATGATTAATTTTCTATCATATTATTTTTTTTTAAATTATTTAACGTTTTATATGCTATATTTATACATACACTCGTAGTTATAATAACATTATGTGAGTTCGGTAAATTTATCAATTAAATTCAAATAATTAAAATTGATGTTGTGGAGCGCGCATTACCAAAATACTTAAATACACATTTAGATGTGGCGCATATATTAACATGTTTTTATTTTATATATAGTCGTAGATTATACACACGCGCTTAATTGCACTCGTCTATTATATAGGAGCTATACAAAAATACAAAATTACAATTACAATTACAAAAAATGACTAAAATTTGTACAAAATATATACCAACTTTCATATTTTTTCGGATTTTTGACAACGAACCCAAAAAAAACCGCATACGGGTAGATATTATCGTATAATACCTAGGTATGCATTGTACATAGAGTATAGATAAGGCCTCATACCGCTGTGGCTTTACGTATGATGGGGTACACGCGCACGCGTATACATAATATACAACATATACGTCGCGTCGCGGTCGTTCGCAGAGGAGAACAAAAGCGCCGTACACTGCGATGTATCGTTTCCCGAGATCTGTCGAGCGGGCGATGCACATAGATAGGTGCCCATAGCTACCATTATATACCTACGAGCGCGTTCGAAAAGGAAGACGAATTTACAACACGCGCGCGTCGTACTGACGGACGTCTACGGATTTATGCGCCGGTCGTATTTGACAAGGTCGAAAAACCCACGAGTCGGACGACGGTCGCGGTTCGCCTGGCCGCGTATATAATATATAACAGTAATAATACTTATGTGACCGCGTTATCTGTGTCCCTTATCAGCGAGACTCGCGGGTTACGTCACCGTGGCGACGGAGGTCATCGACTATAATGCTATTATATGCGGCGCATAATATACGTACATAGCAGATAGGTGTATATGCCGAGCTATGTGATATTATATTATTATGGGTAGTCGTGATGCGCGCGTAACACTATATATATATATATATATATATATATATATATATATACATACATAAATCATTGACGGTCGTCCCCGTACGTATTTGTTTTTGAGACAATTTTTTTATTTCTCCCCGCACAGGATACACGGCTCGTTCAGCAGCACCGCGGTAGCGGTATACACGGGTATAATAGGTGTACACAAATATATATAGGTACTACGCGTAGTTATTTGCGGCGGGCGCCCGGAGGCCATCGATTACCATCCGGGACGAGCGGCGGCCGTAAACAACTATTAGGAAAGTAGGCTGTGTCTAAACTCTAAAGATATAAATATATATAGGAGCCCGCGGTAAACAGCAGCAACAGCAGCAGAAGCAGAAGCAGCAGCAGCTACGTACACATAGCTAAGCTGCAGTTATGTACCCTCTGCGCGCGTACAGCGTAGTGTATAATAAATGTTTTATTTATATCGATTGATGCGCTCGTACGTGTACGCGATGGCAACTTTTTGCCGCGACGATTAGCCGGACGACACGACTTTATGCTAATCGGCCACGATTTCCCGTCATCGGTCGCGCGTTCCGCGAAGACAAGCAACAAGTAAAAACACCGTGTCACAGAACGTCGTCCAAACCTTATTTTATTATATATTCCCTAATTGTGCACAGTACCACCAATAGGTAGTGTAACGTATGCACATAATGGGTAATATAGTAGTAGTGCAGTCTGGTTGCAGTGTGTATAAGTGTAATACAATAGGCAATATACCATAGCTCCTCCGCATGCGATAAAATATCAAGTACTCGTATAATATTATGTACAGTCAGTGCACTTTACACTCTGTGTAAGTGCACATAATCGCAGTGGAAGTACAGCAAAAAGAAAACGGTCAGAAACTCGCGTATACATTATATTCACACAGAGTGGTATTTCTGCAGGTTCTCGGCTGTGTATCATCGATGATGATCACGGTTGCACGATATTTGCAGGCAAACCGTTGTCGGTTGTACATAGACGATCAATCAATACATCATAAACTATTTCAGTATATAGTTAGGTTAGGTTGGGTTAGGCCGATTTATTAGCGTATTATATGTCTAGCTTGTGATGGACACTTATTACAATATGAAATTATTTTAAATCTCCTTCAACATACATCGAACGGTCTTCGGTTATAAAATAAACGCATTGTATTCTGCAGCTACCAATCAAATCGTTACCGTAAACATATACGCGCAGAGTGCTCGGTTGGGACCTTTGAACCAAATTGTGTATGTGTGTGTGTGTGTATGCGCGCGCGCGCAGTAGCAATATTTTATTATTGTCTCTATCGTACGACAATACAATGCTATTTATCTCGTGTGCGTTCCCTCTGCGGCACTGGCACCTTACCGCCTATCTCTCGCGTGCCCTGCAAAACATCATTATCAGCTGATATCGCATATGACCCCCAAAGACCCGGCGACGACCTAGAAAACACGCGTTAAAAACTTCTCCGCTGCGCACATATCGTGGTATATACGAATACTCTAGTTTACACCTATATGCCGGGTACAAGGTATGCGAGAGAGAGAGAGAGAGAGAGAGAGGTTTGCTATAATGTAAGGCCATAAATTGTAAACAAAGGGGCAACAAAATGCGTATTATTATTATTATTATTATTATTATTATTAGTAGTAGTAGTAGTAGTATAGTGTATATTGTATACTGTATAGGTACGCCTTGAGGATTTTCATCGTATACCTATATAATACGCGTATATATTTACAGCAATAATATTATGGTATATAAACCTACTATCACGCGCATGTCGATATTTTATATGTTCCGGTCGGTAGAGATACTAAACCGGTAGCAGTCGTCTTCCAATAGTTATTATATTATACTATTATGTGGTTTTTTATGTGATTTTATTTTTATAGGAATATTTAAAAAAAATATTTACTCGTTCCCATGAAAATATGGCTGCGTCCCGAGCTGGGTTCAAAAATAATTCCAGTTCTAAATCGTGTACGAATTGGGTTTGTGCAAATACAATATTTTGTCTAAATTGCATGAGTCTGAATGTGTAAGACTATGTGTTAGAATAACTGAATCCGTATAAAATTACCGTAATATACGTTTTACAAATGTATGGGTTCCGTACTCCTCTAAATTTAGGATTAAGTGGTCAGTGGGGCTCATAGAAATATCAGATTTGGGTAATAACCTAAAATATTTTATTTTAATTTGTTTTTTTCATACTATCCAACGATGTTAGCAATCGTTTTCTAAGCAGTTTAGTAAGTATTCTGTATCAGATGACGAACGATTGAGAAAGCTCCCAGATTATTTATTAAAAAATTATATTCATCCTGAAGCATAGAGTTCCTTCTAAGATTATGGACAAAATAGTTTAAACCACCAAACAACGAAATCTACAAACGCATGTAAATCGTTTAATTTGAATTGTAATTGAACAGACAGTTCAGTAGCCTCCTGGGCTATTCTATTGAAATGAGAAGGTACCCAACTAGTACAGTATGATTTTCAACACATGGCATATGCGCGGTTTCAATAAATGTACAGTGTACATTTATTTTACATTTATTTTAGTACAGTACACTGATCTGCGAGGAGTAAATACTGGATATTTAGACCTTGGTATAAAAACCTCGCAAATTGACCATTTGTTTTTGAAATATTAAATAAAACTAATATTTCACATAATATTATGAGCTAATTACAAACGATTGTTGAAATGTCGTTATTTTCGAATAAGACATGTGTGTAATGTAGTATAGGTGCAGTCAATATATTCGAATACTATATCGCACTGTTATACCGGCAGTAAATTATATTATGTGTACAATATTGTCAACATTACAATACCGCGGTTGGTATGGAGACCGAGACACACGGTGCGTTTCGAAATATATTTTGTTATTTCAAAAAGATAATACGCCTAATGAGATTTTCGATTGCATCCGATATGACCGAGTTTCGTTGTACAATAATAAAACAATAACACAATATACTACTATCGACGTGTAGTAGTTATAAGAGCTAAAATATCGACAGAGTGTAATAATTGGAAAATTATTACACACATACACACACACACATATATATATATATATATATTTGTATATATACTTACATATATATTATAATGGTCGGGAGCAGAACAATGACGATTGGAGACAAAAAATATGATATATCCCGTTGACTGAATGACAAGACCGTCGCTGTATATCAATTGTGCAAGTCTAAACAATTGCGTAACAGAATGTACCTATTTCGAATAGAACACTTTATTTATAACATTTTTTTTTCGGTACCGACTTTAGCAGCCAGCGGTGCAAAACACAAAAATAATAACACTAATCAGGAGGCATACCAACTACCCGTGTTATATATGTGACTCGACACAGCCTCTGGCAATTATAACGTTTATCGAGGCCCAAAACTTGTACACGATAATCACTTTTAATTAGGCGTTCTTATAACAACGCGATACTGATGAGAAAACACGAGGATACGGTGTATCCATATTATTATCGTTAAGCAATTGACTTATGTGTCGTTTACCACGACATCAAAGTTATTATAACGCCCGTGTATGTTTTGCGATTTACTGCACTCGATGATGTTCACAGAACTACAGCAGGTGAAATTAGATGAATCTTTAGGAAGGAATATAATTATTACGAGAGAAAAAAATCATTATAGTATGTGTAGCTACTTGAAAATATTCTTGGGAATTAAATACAAACATATTTTTTTAATCGCACAGGTGTTTTTTTTTTTTTATTATTATTATTCAGTCAAGGCATAATAATACGTATTACGAGTACATCTGTACACAGTTTATATAAACAAGGAATTTTATATAAGTTTGATTATATTTACTGAAATCGTTGTATTTAAATCTAACGCTGTCGATTTAAATATAAATGTTCGAAACATTCGGCTAACGATGCCAAAAGCGACGACGGAAGGATGATGTGGACTGCCACGAACACGTGACCGGTATATAATATTATATGTATTGTCTTACGATTTATCAAATTTTAATTGTCCTAAAATAGAAAATAAAAATCAATATATTTCACCAGAAACTTTTATAGGGTCATGATGCTTATTGATCGGTGTAGTCTGTCCGAGAGAGTGAAAGCGACGCTTATATTATTGCGTTTAACCTACATTTGACCTGTAACGTCCGTTATTGTTCCGAGTGTGTATTAGATCTGAAGTTTGACCACCCCACAATCGTGGGCCAGTGAATCCTTAGACTACCGGTCTATTGTTTTTTATGTACAATATCACTACTAACTAGCTGTATTGTGTCGGTACATTATACGTTGAATGTGAGCTCAAGGTTTTTCATACAATTATTCATCTCTACACCGTTTATCGCAACAAAAATATTGTAAGTAAGTAAATACAGTATTACATTTCACTATAATTTAAATCGCTTATTTATCCTTTGTTTTTATAAGTCTATATTTTCAGTTACTTTGATCTGATATAAAATTAATATGGAAACGTACCTAAACACAACAGTTTATCAATGATTAATAGTATTGGTTATGTGTTGGAGAATAGTGGAAATAGTAGTATGTACCTACTTATATTTCATAAGCATGGTTATAATATCATACAAACGCTAGTAAATTACCATAGACATGTAGTTTAGCGAATTTCTCCAAGTGTATTGAATTTAAATTATATAATTGTATGTATTAATGATATTATACAAATATATTTTTATTATATCATAAAAAAATAGTGCTTTAATTGTGTTCACTAAAAATGGATAAATATATTTTCGTGATATAAATATAAACATATAGGTATATTTCATAAAAATGGGTAAATCTGTTTGGTTACCGTCACCGCTATACCACTTATAGTTAAGTACGTTTAGCAATTATGTAAGTATAAATTATGTATGTAATCGTAAGTTCTTATGAATAAAAATTTGGATTTTTTGTTTAGTAAAAATATATATATATATAGTGATGTATATAAACAGTGACATAATTCAAGTAAAAATACTACATAATATTAAGATATACTAAATACTTTTTATGTATATATTTAACGATAAAATATATAAACAAATAACAATAAATAAATATTGAGAAATATCGTAACAAATTTTTAATATAATTATACAAGTATTGTATACAGTATAAATTGGGTTAACTTATAGTAATTTATTAATTTATATTAGATTATATTTTTGAATATAAGAATAAAGTATGATAGAATACATAATATTTCTTCATATATTTTCTCAATAGTTTTCATATTTTTCGTGAATGTTTAGAAATTGTATTTCAATTTTTCGTTTCCTCTATATCTCGTAATAGCCATATCCATGAATATTGGCCAGAAGGTTTGAGTTTATGTATATGCTTAAAATAAACACAATAATTTTACAATTATCAAACTCTGAGAAAAGAGTGAGTGCAACGCAGCTTTTTGCTTTTTTTAAAAAATTTATTGGTAATCACTAATCGTAATTCAAAAAAGATTATAAACATATGTAGACATAAATAAGGCGTTCAATAATTACTAATGATATTTACATTGTTAATGCATTAAAACCACAAGTCAAAAAAAGTGATTTTTCGTGAAATCAAATTCAATGTTCAGCGGTAAATTATAATTATATTATTGGCTCTTAATGTTCAGTATTTTTATTAATACAATATAATATTGTTTTGATAATTTATAATTAAAGACCATGGTTATGAATGTGAAGAAGAAAAATACAAATTCCAGGACACCAATACTCTATAAATTAGTTTTTTGTCTTGTGACCTCATATTTTATTGATAAGTACAAATTATAGTAATTTTAAATTTACTACATAATATGATATAATTTTCAAAATATGTTTTGTAACGGGAAACTTTTAATGTGGCTAATGAACAAAAGCATTATTACCACAAACTTAAAATAAAATTTATAATTATACAAAAAAATATATCATAACAAGATACATATATATATATGACTAGTGAAACACCGTAGTTGGTGTGTTGACGATTAAAAACCAATTAAAAGCTAACATTTAAAAAAAAATCACTTAGACGGCAAATTGTCAAGGAAGACTTTTTATCAAAAATACACTAGACGTTCAATTATTTGAAATTAATGACTCAGAAGACCAACCAGCCTGCGCTGGATGAGAGTGTATCGGGCGGCCAATAACAGAAAGAAAATACATTGCCACAGAGTTTGGATATTGTGTAGAGTATCATATGTAATTAGCATTAAGTGAAGTTGACTATGAATAGGGAACAAAGAATAGTATATAAATAGACAAAAGTGAGTTCAATACATTTTTAAAAGGTAATTAGTTCAATAATAAAGATGTCGCATCACTGGCGTAGAGGCCTTGTTAACGACTCGAGCACCAGCGCGATGAGGATGAGTGTTGTGTATTTATATACAGATGGAGGGAGACATTAGACACATAACAAGTGTGTATACATGAATTAAATCGGTTCACACATATAGTGTACATAATATATTACCCATCTAAATCACACTATATACCTATAATAATGAATAATGGTAAATTTTACCTGTATCGAGTGTTATGTCATGCCGAAATGTATTACTACCAATGACCAATGACGAGAAAAATATGAATAAAAATAAAAATTACATCTAGGCTAAAACTAAATTAAAATGCACTTGAACCGTGACTTTTAATATTTTCGTTTTTTCTCATTAGGTATATTGTTTAGGTGTTGGCGGAATTTCTTCGTGTACGGGTTAGGTTCCATTAGTTTGGAACAGAACTTAGACCTACGACAATGTGTGGACATCGAACACCGTTGGAGTAAATGCTTCCGTAACTTATGATCACATATAAATAAAAACTCGGTCAGTGGATCGAGTTTAATTTGTATATTATTCTATGAAGATCTTTGTATACGACGTGTACTACACGTACTTATAACGCTAGACACGCTTAATCGGCACAGACACGCGAAAATCACAACAGGTCAATAATTGATTTATACTACCTACACTTAAGTTGATTAATAAATTAATCGACTATTATTTTGATTTAATTTAATCATTTATTTTCCAGCTCTTATGAAATTCGATTAATCATATAATGGCATATTAATATTGATTATACTTAATCAAAATGTAATATTAATCGTCGAATCGAGGCCGATTATCGTGATCGGTTAATCGTTTAGGTACTTATTATTTATTTTTATTTGGAAGTCGATTATATTACACATTCTATTATTAATACTTATCGTGCGTTTATTTTTTGGGCCATATTCTCGTAATAATAAATTATTGAAAAAATCGGGTTTCGTCGAGAAAATCAATATTATTGATAAATAAATGAAGTATACATAACTAATCCAAAATATAACGGAGTATACTGTGCGATTAAAAAGGTGGTTTGTAAAAAAAAAAAATGATCGAACGGTCCACTACACAGTCCACATAATAGTCTCACCACAGCTGAAATAACTGTTGATTTATAATACGTATTTTATAAATCACTGAATATTGTACAGCCTGCGTCTTACACGTACATTTCGGCGAAACACCAATCGTTGAAAAATCGTCGGTTTACGTGTTCACGTCCCGCCGAACTCATTACTCCGGCCAATCTGCCCACACGTCGCCGCTGCGCATACGTGCCTGCAGTACCTACTATAAATTTCCACGACGGCGCAATAAATTCGCTCGGAGGTGAAATATAGAGCGTCCGCCACCACCCACGCGCGTTCCACGGAGAGGCCGTGTAGTCATACCTATAAGGCCATACCATAATGTCCGAGCTTATATATTTTGTTCCGTACGCTATACGCGTATACGTTCTTCTTCTAGCTACAATATATTCCACGAGTGTTTGTATACAATAATAATATATTATAATGATTCTAAAGAATTTTAAATTTTCACACCAATCCTTCGATAATTCGATATAAATTACGTGTAGACGACCGTTTTTTTCCCTGTTATAGACAGCAGCAATTATTTAATACCAATGCCATGCGATTCAAAACGGAATCGCACTGGTCTTATGATTAAAATACACGATCGATCTGTTTGTTTAACCATCAAAATAATTATTACACAGCCATCATATATGGTATATATTATGACATTGAAGTGCATGATTTCTGCAGCAAATTCTATGAGAAACGATTTAAAATAACTAAGTGGACACTAAAAATTACCGAAATGATTATTAATATGTACCTACATTTTTTGGTATTTCAGTGATAACGCATTTTTTATAGTTATAGTAATGTAACGATCGAAGAAAATTAATGAATGATTTTATTATTATTTGATAAAAGAATAAGGATATCCTCCTTCCAAATTGAATTTAAAGTGTATTATGTACTGATTGAAGCATGTAATTATGAGATATTATACATTAGATTTTATAACAAGTAACTACAAAAATATTTTGTTATGGCATTTTTTATGTTTCGTAACTTTCAGAAATATTAAATTTAAATAATATTGTGTGAGTTTTGAAAGCTGTGTGTTGTGTTTTATATAAGTGTTAGAAAAGTATAGAAGAGTTACAAATAAAAAAACCGCTTCGAGTAAATGCCTTATCGATACACCGACTATTAATAATTAGTTTTGTTTACTACTCGTTATGGAAACTTAAAAAAAAAGTGGTTTTCTATGAATGGCGCCTAATATGTGCTATCCTTAAACACCACGAGGCACTCGTACGTAACGATATATTATAATATTATTATGATTATTTGTTTTCGTAACAAATGGTCAAAATCAGACGAGGGATTTGCATAAAAATCTAATTTATCCATTGCAGAGTCCGAGAACATATATAGCTGCGTTAGGAAGAATATGTATTTATAATATGGTATCATATCGGCGAAATCGCGACGTCTCAAAAATAAATAGTCAGTTTGTACACGAGTTTCCAAAAACATTCCGTACATCGTCAAACGGCGAGATTTACATAATAAACCAAACGCATTTCAACCGAACTGGTAAATAATGTCTTTTACATTTTAAATCATATTTTAATAACGTACTTCACTGTTCCACGTTGCTTACGAGACATGCAGCATATGCGCGCAATGACCAGGGCTCGGAAGTTCTAGCAAATGCTTATTTTTCTCGGTTCGTCCTAGAACATCCAAAGTAAGATACAAATATATGTCTCACACTTCTCTGATGTCATACACGAAATTTTATTTTGCTATTTTTTGCATATTTATGGTTTTTACTGCTATTTTGCTAATTTGGAGTTATAAATGCTGTTTATGGGCAGTATTTTTAAAATCTAAATTTAGTTAACCTACCAAACAGCCGCCTACGAATATGTTAACGCAAACAAATTGTTTTATTTTAAAATCGTGTCAATCACATCGTACTATCGTACTATCATTGGATTCGTTGTATTATCGTGCTGCAGTTGTATTCCTGTCGATACCTACCATCATATTCTACGAAAAACATTAAAAATCTGTAATATTAAATATATCTTAAATTTCATGCTTGAAAAAATTTGTTGAAAATTTTATTTTGCATATTTTCCAATTTTTAGTACTATTTATAGCGATATTAATGTTTTTAATGTTTTTATGGGCATATTTAAGCGCTAAAAATTAATTTTTTTAGTGCTACAACTTCCGAGCCTTGGGTACAATAACGGAGCGCATCGCGTATACACACCACGACCTACACTTGCCTTTTATAGGTAACTTATTCGAGAGAAATTTTTCCTTCGGTGGCGGTGTGTCGGTGTTCGACTACAACTTTTGAGCGACTATAGCACCGCCGCTGTTTGAATTGCGTTCGGAACAACGACCAGACGACGATTATGGCTCATGTAGGAGGTACGCGTTAATACCTCCATCGTCTCGCGCGCGTACCTATATAGTGTTAGAAACGACGGTATAACCGTTTATTATATTTCGTTTTCGTTTCCACGCCCGACGGTAGAACGGCAAAGTATAAGAAAAATCGTACACATACACACACATAAAATGAGTATTGTGCTGTGGTACTGGTGTGTGTGTGTGTGTGTGTGTGTGTGCGCGAGATCGCGCGCGCTTTCTAAAAAAAAAATAAAATATTATTATGGAAAAGCGGAGGACGAATGAAAAAAAAAAAAAATTGAAGAATAAGTGAAGAAATAAAAAAACCGCAGGCGCTGGCCGGCCAGGTCGTGCTTGTGCATTTCGTATGACCCCCGCGCACATTTGTGACCTTACGAGTACTTATACGTATATACACGGGTTTCAGGTATACAACATGTATGCATAGGTAATATTATGTACCCCCACATCACACGATATTATATAGGTATACTCGTATTGAGATATACTCATCGCCGCGTACGAGCGCAATATTATATTTATTTATTATTATCATTTTCAGATTTGTCGATGACGGCGACGACGACGACGACGACGATGATGATAGTGCCGGTGATGATGACAGAGCGGCTGATATAAACGCGCGCAAATCCGGAGGTGTTTTTCGACCACGACACCCTATACGCCTATATACGACGCGTAATGCGAAGATCACGATCACGATCTCTTCACACGTATGTCTGTGTAATATATAATATTATATGTATCCATATATACATACATATACCCGTATATAATGCGTATGCGCCGCGTTGCCCAGAACCATACGATAGTGTTATTAGAGACACGTAGTGTGTAGTGTGTTCACGCCGCGCGAACGTATTCGCTCAAACACCACCACCGTCCGTGAGTACCACCTATACGTATTGTACGAAAAACCGAAATTTTCTTCTCTCATTATCATAATGCGCGCTGCCGCCTCCGCACGATTTTGTTTTCTTCATACCGTGGTATTTTATTATTTTTGTGTATCGTTATTATTATTCTGCATCTTTATTTTTTCACGCCATCCGACCACCCGAATAACTGTTTTTTGTTTTTTCCTCAATATCGACACACCACCATCGGTTCTACATCTGTACAGTCTTTTCTATACGTACATACGCATTACACGCATTGTTTTTAGGTTTTCTCTCGTTTTTGCCGATCGAATCGACGACGGATCCGCGAATTATGATAGTGTTCATCTCGTCTGCGGCGAGCTGGTTTTCACATATATATTAAATCAATTAACGTCGTCATTTTCGTTAACAACACTCCCGATACCGTTACCGTTGAACAATTATAGTCGTTTCAGCCGGTTACGTTATACGCCGAATACGCGTTACCTATTGATATTAATATTAATATTCGTCCTTTGTATTTATTCTTACACCTCGGCGAAGAAATTAGTATGCTTTAGTCCAAAATGTTATTTTCAACCATATTATATAGTTGTCTAACGAAAATATATTATTTTCCAATACGTTTTACTGAGGATCGTGCATTAGTTTTAGTAAATAATAAATATTATATAGATGTAGTAACAACCTGGCAAGGGTTTAGCTTAAAACATATTTTTTTAAATAAATATTGGTATATCTGCAGTTCTATTTCTTAAAAATTAACGATATAACAGCCTTTCTCTTTTTTTGCAAATATTGTGTAAGATTTGTTTTTTGTCAGATAAATACATTTCATTATTTGTATTTGTTTTTCTATACGCTAATAAGTTTACATTTGAACGAAAACTTCCGTCAGAATTCTACTCGTATGCATATGATGCCGTAATCGGCGTAATCAACTATATAGGTATAACGCAGTGTTAAATTAAGTCATCTCAACCTTGAATTATACAAACGCATTTAACACGGTTTTTGATTTAAATTATTATACAATTATTATTCAATTATTATTTAATACATTTTTAAACTATAACCGAGTAGATTTTTATTGAGTGTAAAATTTATTTTACATAGGTAAATACAATTATTATTATTATTGGTTTAATAATTTCTCTGATGTAAGACGGGATAACGCAATGTAACAATTATTTTAAAATGTAGGTACGAATTAATTAAATAATTTAATGATAATACTCTTCGTTATGTGTACCTATATTGTATTACTAATATGATTATCTAATAATGTCGTTTTTTAATAAAATAAAATAATTTATTTGTAATCTCATACTGTTATAGCTGATGGATTACAACCTATTTGGTATTTGTTTGTCTTATAGCAATCTGATCTTGTTATTACACTAATAAAACTTGACATTCTGTTTTTATTTTACTGTTCTACTTGAATAGTACAACTTCTCAATAGATTATTACTTTATAATAATAATGTTACCCGACAGCAGACAATGACGATTATAATGGAATAGTATTCTAAAAAAAAAAAAAATAAAAAATGAAGTATAGTAATTTTCAATAATACGATTAATCAATCGATAAACAGTTATCATTCTTATTTAATCTTCAGTAATCAGAGTGATCTGAGCTTATTGGCGTTTGAACATACATTATATTATACTATTTATATATATATGTCAGAGCTAGCACCAGAAAATTATTATATATTATTATTATTGATGTGACTATTTAGGAACAGTTATTTTGCGATTCCGGAACGAAGAGCAAAAGGGTTAATACGAGATACCATCTCGTCTAATGTTGAAAAATGTTTAAGATACGAGCTTGCATGTATAGAAACATGTTTACACGGAGCCGGTAGCCGCAGCATCAATTTTTCTAAATTATAATATAGTGTGATAATATAAACGAGATAATAAACATATACATACATAAAAATAACACTGACAAAATATAGTAATACCTAATTTATAATATTTAACAGAGGACGGACCTACATTTGTCTTTATGTTTACACCGTTTCGCTGCAGCAGCTATTTATACATACAGTCTCGTTTGTTCGGACGTTCGGTGATGAGCAGGTTTGACCTCTATATGCACGTAGTTGTTGAAGGAGAGTCTTTGCGCACGCCTCGAGGGGTTGGGTGTCAAGATAAAATGCAGAAGTTAGAACACCAATAATTATCGTGCGCGCGGCTATAGTGAAGTAATGTGTCGTAATTTATAATATAATGTTTTCACGTATATAATATAATATGCCCCGTATAAGCACTACGACTACAGCAGATATATGATGTGTATAGGCAGTACTGTGCAAGTTAAGAAAGAAAAAAAACATGCGCCCCAGACGTATATATATGCGATAATAATCAACCAAAGTCTAGAACTGAAACACACGCGTGTAGGTATATATAGTCAGTTTTAAAACGTAGAAAACGTACGACCTATCCGTCGTATTCCTCAAGTGTAAGTATATATTATAAACGTACTGATAAAGACTAACTGCGAGACTAACTCATTACATAAGTGGTGTATTTTAAATGCCAAACAAACCAATTTAGCGGTGCAATATCGCATATTATTATTATGTACACATGGGTGTATTATATTATATTTATATGTGTTACTGTAGAAATCACACTAAAACGTCTACGGTGACATAACCATACGTAGATTTGAATAATAAAATCTGGCATATGATATTTAATTAATAATAACATCGTATTATTGTAAAAACACTTCGTAGGTTTATACTTTCCAATAATCATCTATACCTGAATACCATCTCAGTTATGGTTTAGTCGCCGCCATATCTGTGCATTCAATATCGTCATAATATATTCGACCGTTTTTGTCCCTTTTTCACAGTGAACTATAGTTATGAAGTATAATATATATTTACACATACATTTTTATGGTGAAACGATGAAGTAATGTAGATTTGTATTGTGTGTATAGCAGTGTATACGCGCCGTGTGTGGTGCTTACAAATGAAATCTTCTTATAGTTCTCGAGTTTAAAAAAAAATATATATAAATAAATAAATAAAATATTAACCATTGATAATCCGCATTCACAGACTTCACATAAATCTCGTTTTAAGTATATAATATTATATAATACATGATATCATATATTGTGCGCAGGTAAAATATACATTTATAGGTATAGGTACTGTAAACGTATAATACGTGTTTATATATAAATACGGTTATATACGTATAAGATGATGGACTTTTTGAAAAACAGTTCCACGGTCCTTAAGGAAAAAAAAATTCCTAGGTAATATATTAGCGATTTGAATTACATTTTTTTTCTCCGCGCCTATACCCGTCAAAATATTGTTATAACCACTGTTATTTATGTATACGCGCGTGCATTCGGGTATATTCTGTACACGGTGCGACGGCGGCGGTGTGGCTTTAAGTGCACGGGCACACAATGGGATGACGACGGTTCGGTTTGTAACGGTGTACGAGTGTCTGTCTGTCTGTACGCGAAATTTAGGAATAATGGGTGCCGGACAATGGCGGGTATTGGCGTTTCGACGTGTGTGTGCGTGCGCGTTGCTGCAGGAAGTCTATGAAATCTCGACGATATAACAATATTAATTTCGCTGATACGACAACGATGATATATTGCGCGCCGCCGTGGTGGGCATACGTGTATTCGATCGTCGAGTTAAATATATTATAGAAGAGTACTTAATGACCCGTGAAAAATCGACCGTTGACAAAAGCGTTCAACCGCGCGGGCGCGCGCGCGAACGTTCACGCCTCCCCGCGTGTATAATACTTATACATGTATATGTGTACTGCGATATGTGTTTACCTTTTATGGGGTCAAAACAACGAGCAGTAAATTTTGTGTTTCAGCTCAGAACTACAGCCCGTCGTCGCGGGGTGTGCGTGACGGCTCTAACGCGTCTCACACACACTTCAATTGTTCGTTAATTCATCTTTGGCGCATACTCGTCCAACACCGCGGTGTACGCAGTATATACGAGTAGACGCCAGACGAAGCCTCCGGGCTACAAGACTCGAGATTCATTTAGGGACCTTTTGTACCAAATACCTACCGACATTTACGTATAGTATTGTAATATAATAACTTATAAAATATTGTGCGTACAACTAATAAGAGAAATAAACTAATAATTTCTGATCAAGTTTTTTATCGATAGCAAAACTGTGCGATATAACCAATTACGGTTATATGAACGATTTCAATAACGGAGAAGAAAAAATATTTAAAACAGAATTACAAATTATATGTTTCCATTTATGAAACAATGAAGATAGTCTTATCATAAATAAATTAATTTAAATAGTCCACTTTCGCGAATATTTGACTTAAAGTCATTTATCGATGTGTTAATTTAAACACTGTTCTAAAAATACATTTAACTATAGCAGATTACCAAGTACTAGCTGTTCTACAGCCAGAGAGCGTTTTAAAGGCTTAAAGAAATTAAAAACAAATTCAGAATGAACAGTATAAAATAAAATTTAACTGAGCTTATGGTACTGGCATAAAAAAAATACTGATACAAGATTTTTCAAAATTGTGTTTGATGTTTTAATAGAATACAAATCAAACAATTATGTAAGACATTTTTTTTATTTCATATTGAGACTCATAAATATCTAATGTCTAATTTATATAGGTGCACCGTAGAATTAAAAAAAAACACAATTTTTAAGTTCAAAGTAGCAATTTGGTATATCTAAAAAACCAAAATATACACATGATTTGTTCCATAAAATAATTATAATTAATTTATCCACTATTATACCTTTAATACGTTTAAACACAATAATAATTTATAGATAATATATTCCTAAATCATAATATTTAATACGTACTATTATGCTCTATATCATATATCATATAAATAAATATGGCTAACTAATAACTCGCGAATTATTTTTTTGTTTTTAATATTGAAATAGGTATGTTACCTATATGTCATATATACACGCGGTTATGAATTTGTGTTTTCTTTATTATTATTATTATAAATTATATAGTAGTTGTGAATATAATGCGTTCGGGTAAATCGTACGATAGACGTCTCGTCACTCGAGCGTACCTACATAAAAAAAAACAAAACCGTGTTCGGTTCGCGCGGTCATTCCAGCGCGTACCTTATTATAATAAGCAGTGTACTTATCGGTGTACATTATTATGGATTAATGTCGCTCATATACACGCGTACGCGTACAATGGCTACGGATAAGGGACGTGTACGTAATGTTCGTCGGCTGTTGCAGAACACATTTGTACACTTCGACCGACAATGACTATGATGAATGGCGCCGTAAGCCTCGGTGCTCCAGGGACGCGAGCGCGTATCACATCTCGCGATCCGGCGATCGTGCAGCAGCATCAGTGCAGCGCGCATTGATCTATAACGATAATAAATTATTAATTGGTCCATTTGTTTCGGAGGTTGTACGCGCGCTCATGTCTGTGCGGGTGTGTGTGTGTGTGTGTGTGTGTGTGATATCTTCTCATTGGGACCACATGCGGATTACTTACAGGCAATAAATCACCCGCCCGGCAGCAGCACAACAACGTCTACGTCTACATAATATAATATAATAAAGCTACTTTATTAAACAGAGATGGCCGATAGATATTATTGGTCTCGGAGCAGCGTCAGCAGCCGGCCGGCCGGCCGACCGACCGACTCGACAATGGGGATAATGTGAGATATTTTGACAACGATACACACACACAGACATACGGTACACAACGCTTTTACTCGCGCGATACCTCTTCCTCGGGGGTTTTTATTATTATGTTTGATTTTTTTTTTTTTTTTGTGCTCAAAAGGCAAAACGGGCGCATAAACACGTCGCCTATACACTGCACCTATATAATATATAATATAATATACGCTACACGCCCGCAGCAACAACGCGACGCGTCACCCATTATGCCGGGCCAGTCGACCAGAAACGTGTTCTGTGTGAAAGGCGTACGAAAATCCACGGTGATGGCCGCACGGTTTTGTTGACAAATTTCGCACCCCGCAGTCGAACGTCGTGTGTTTTATTTTTCGGGGATTCAAAAAACTGATAACGGGACATCTGCGCCGCAGCAATGCCGCCTCGAGTCGACGATAATAATGCACTCCACTTGTGTGACGGTTTATTTCTTTTCTTTCTTTCTTTGATTTTTTTTTTTTCTTTTTTTTATTGACTCCGCGCGGCGGGAAATTTTCCGAAAAAAACGTGTGTTGCGGTCATTCCCCATCACGGTCGCCGACGACAGACGCGCGTCTCCCCCACTACTCCTGCACCGCCGACGACAACAACCGACACGACCGCGACGCCGTTATCGATCATGTCGCGCGTGTAAACACGCATTTGTCACGAAAACCGACGGTTGTCAAAAATTAACCAAATCTCGCTTTTGAGATTTTTGACGGATATAATATGATATGATCTATTGTACTTTTATTTTTCACCATAATCGACCGTTTTATATGTAAACATACTATGAGCATGTGCAAATAAAAATTATTCGGGTACATATCGAAATATCGATGGCATGAATTATAGGCCCCAAAACGTAACGTATTATTTTGTATTTCTTTATTTCAAAACACAATCTTTACTTATAAAGTGTGCTGAACTGCAGAGTTACCCGCATTAATCGTGTTACTTCATAATATTATTATATTTCGTTTTTATTTATTATAGTTTTAAATTGTAATTTATTGATTTATATCAATTGAATGTAGTCACTACATCGGTTGCACCTCTGGCGTCTTGGAGTAAGCGTATTTTCGTGTATTTATCAGTTATCGATAAGCTTCGAATCACGAAGTTTGAGTGAGAGGTAACCTTATAAACGAATGTTTTATTTCTTCCTGAAAGTCGAAATTGATGCATTCTCATTATCTATTATGTTTTTTCATGCATTGTATGATACTCATAATTTGATTAATGTCACTCACAATTTAATAGCATACATTTGTATTCCTTTTTTTTGAATTTTTGAGATAATTTTGGATTTAATGTCATTTTTAACAGTTTGGTTGCATTTTTATAATTTTTGTAGTTATTATTTGAATGTTCTCATACTTGTTACTAACTAGGTTAGTCAACCTAATTCTTCATTTATTTATTAAAAAACTGCTGTTTAACCTTTATTCTATAAATGCATCCTACTCATTTAGTCATTTGTTTTCTTATCATCAGGCCTTCTGTATCAACATAATATCTTATCGTAAGAACGTATTTCCACTTTAATTTATTTTAAATTTAACGTTTATGTTTGACGGAAGTAATCTGTACACGTTTAAAAGCTCCAGAATATCAATCGACTGAAGCTTTAATTACAAATGAATTAATCAAAATAGAATAATTATTACTAACTGTTAAGCATAAAACATATTAACAGCTTAAAATTATCTTCATAGGACATTTTTAAGTGAATCAAAAAATTTATTTTTAGTCTTTTTTGACATATTAATGATATTTTTTGTTGCTTTTGTGGTTACCAAAATTTTTTGATATATTTTTATTGATTTTTGGTGACTAATTCTGGGCCATAATACCAGAAATATATAAATACCTATAGGATAGTATAAGATTTACAACAATAAGTAATTAACAGAGTAATCACGATGACGTAGCACACTAGCTCATTATATACAAAAGGTGTATTTTTAAAAGGTTAATACAACGAAAAAGATTTTTAAAATTCGTTCGTTTTTTTTTATGTTATCGGTGCAATATTTATGTCTAAGTCGAACGTCTATAAAATATTGAATAAAATAATAATAATAATAATAATATTTTTCTGTAAACTCAAATGGTTATAAATAATAATTTTAAAATTAGAATAATAAAAACGATGCTAACTCTTAATGTATATTACGGGTGTGGGTACATACACAGCATATACATGTATATTGATATACGTATACACATTCACGTTTTAAGAAAATGCAGCGCGAGAGTGAAGAGCTCGTAATTAACCGATCGTCTCGTTTAAAAGACAACATCGTACACACGTATGCAGACGACGACGCATATAATAATAATTAAGTCTTCTCTCATCACACGAGATATACATAACACATATTATATATACACATACGCAATGCAGTCGCCACGGCGTGTGTGTACTGTACTGTGAGTATAAAATCGTGCGGACGGGCTCGAGCCCGTTGACTTATAATGTACATATATAATAAACATATTTTTTTATGGTCCGGCGATTCGCATAAAACAAATTGTGCGCAAAATAAACGTAATAATTAATCGATAATATTATACGCACCGTATAGTGTATATATAAAATAACGAAACAAGAAGAGGATAAACAACGACTATATTATACATATATGGATATATTATTATAATATTATATGCACCTTACATGTATATGTGTGTGTGTGTATAGTATATAGCATTATGTAAATGCAAATTGTAAACGTTGCCCCGCAACTTTACTGCAGTCTGTAGCCGCCGTTGTTTTTCGCTGTGCGCACTTAACTCGGAAATTATTATCTCCGTCTCTCTTTCTCTTTCGTTTCCTATGCGAGTATACACTCGTAGAAATAAATTAATAGCTCGTACAGAGATGATATTACACTATATGCGCGCGTTAGCTGTACGCCTATATATATATATACACAGGGTGTTTCGTAGTGGTATAGTCGGTTATTAACATTTTTGTTTTCGCGTTTTGGCGTGATATGATGAGAGGCGGCCGATTCATATTTAGGCGTGTACTTAGAATATAGGCCCTATAGAGTATAGACGATAAGTGTAAACATTTAAAAAATCAAACAACTAAGCGTCGCATTCGAATTTGTGAAAATAATATATATGTATGAATGATATAAAAGTGCATAATCACGACGTGTCAGCTGGTGAGCGTGAGTGTCGGGACAGATCACAGTGGCGGTGTCGCCGGCGTGCAATTGAAAAAAAAGATCTGCAGAATAAGAAGTGTCTGGAGATAAAGTATCGACGAGGGTAGAAAGTGCTTGCACTCGGTAAACATTTAGATTTTCAACTGTACGCGGAGCCAAAAACGTCTTCCAGAGTATTGTATTTTCTTCGTCCTTCTGCGGCCTGTATCCACACACACACACACACACACACACAGATGTTATACACACGCTGTGTTATTATAATACGCGGTTACCTATACAAGCGGCACGCAAACGAAATTAATTCATACCGCCGTACTGCACATCGGCGTTACACAGAGATGATCGTAAAATAACGATAATGACAATAATAACAATTTTTTTTATTTTCAGAGCGGTACGCATACACGCGCGTTATTATTATAATATGCGCGCCTATTTACCACAGCGCGTACGCCTATGCGACACGCGTCCCGTGTGTGCGCGCGCCGTCGTCGCATTGTTTACACGCATACGGTCGTAGCATAGTGTGTGCGCGCGACGGGGTCGTGAAATACCGGCTGCACCGAGACTGCAGGTATTTCGCTCACGCTCGCCGTCGTTTTTCCAAAGAAAACTCTCGTGGTGCCCGAGAACGCGCGTACACCTACAGCGCGTACGCATATTTACGGACTCTCTTGTGGTCACGCGGCTGTAACTCGCCGCACTTTATCTGCGCTCGTGTACGATATGATTGTTATACTACGCGTGTCTGTGTGTGCGCGCGCGCGCGTCTATTATTATCGTATCACGTGTAGGACATACCTACGAGTGGGCACCGCGGTACGGTGTGCACGGACAGCTTTACGGTACGGCGACGGGAAAACCGTTGTCCGGGCGATCTTCTTTTATTTTGCGCCGCGCTGCGCTTTACACATCGTCGGTATTATATATTTTATAGCCTCGTCCATGTGTTCCGTGGTGGTGTTTTTACCGGCCGATTCGTTATTGAATTTTTTTAATGGTGAGTAAAAATCAACAAGAAGACAGGTCGGAATCGGTATCGCTTGATTTTGTCCCTTCCGGTTTGATTTTACAAAAATATCGGGGTTTTTCTGAATTTTTAATCGTGTTATTTAATGCCCCCCCCCAAATTAAAGAAGTTGTTACCAATACGAGTACAATAATCTTCTTCTGGTTCGAGAGCTTTATTTGAAATTTACTACATTTATAAACAAACCGTTTAAAAACCATTATTTTCCAAAATAATGTTCAACAAAAATCATTTTTTATAAATCTGGTGATATAACGTGCTACAAATATTTTAATTTATTCGACAATAATTTATTAACATCGTCATATTTTAATTATGTTTATGAACATGTTCATTTCGGAACAAGAATTATTAAATCGGATAGTCGACTATAGTTAAATATGATAATATTTCTCTGTAATCGACGATTTGACAAGTATCAACAATATTATTAACTGTTTACAGTTTAATATAATTTAAAATGGAAATAAAATAAATATTCTTTGTATCCATATGAAATAAAAATATTAAACTGCTTTCTCTCGGGTTTGCGAAATCTGAAAAACCACTCTTTCCTCAAGTCGACTGGAGATTCCAATTATTTAAATGTCAAAAAAAAAAAAAATGAATTCTATATTAATATTATTTTTATCAAATCATTATTTGTGTAGATATGTTATTGATAGTGTAGTCAAGAAAATGATTTATAATGTTTAGTTTAAGTTGTTGTTTATATTATGTATTTTTTAGAAGCGCCCCACTAGCGAGTATAATATAATATAAAAACAGTATACACATTAAATGTAAATTACTCGAATTTACGTAATTTTCTGTGGTATTCTATGAATATTAATCAATACGTGGTACGCATTGATATAACCTTAGCTATTATGTATAAGGGTAATATTTGGATAAAAATTTAAAACACAAAAAAAAAATGTAATATAAACATATTATTATATTATTTGTTTTTATTTACTTGCCTTTTCAGATGATCTGCGATAAAGCGGTGTAATCATTGGTTTAATAGACAAAATTCATTGGGTACATACGATTTGGTTATAATTACCGACTAATATTTATTCGCTTTAAACAAAAATACCAAGGTCATGTTATTTTCATACATCCATAAATAGTGTATTTATTTAATAATCCACGCGTATTTCAGTTGACTAATTGCTCATTCGTAATATAGGTTGACAAATAAAATATAAATAAAATGTTGATTATAATCTAAACTAACTTATTGATGCATCACACTAATGAACAAAACAATTCATTTTGATTGTATAGTTGTAACGACGAAATTATATGCTATACTAATGTTACAGGTACTTATATTGATTTATTATAAATTGACTATTTATATTATTGTAATTATGTGTTTTACCCTAAACAATAGCTACAACGAAACGTAAAAAACATAACATAATATATAATTACCAATTACGTTAAAACGATATGATGTACGCTGCACGCGTTTTACTGTGTTATACAGGTATACAATTGAGATGAGAGATAATATATCACGTATAAATTATTTTCGGATGTACGCACGGTGAAAAAATACGCCGTAAAAATAAAATTTGCGAAAACCCCGACGATGATTATCAAATAGGCACCATATTGTAATTATTTATAATATGTGTGTCGATATTAATTGTATCTACGAGGTTTCTCATTTATAAGTTGACATTTGTTGCGATATTTCAAAGTATAATAATGCGCTCCCGAACTCCAATTGAGTTTTAGATGTCACACTGAGAAGTTTCTATTCGAAGGCTCTTCAACAATGAAAACGATGCACCCATCACTACACACGTCTTTTTGACCTGAAAAATTATCACGAATTGTAATACATAATAGCATTGTACATGTGAATTGAAGCATATGGGCTTTATTGTTATTATTGTACACGCAGTTTTATGATTTTGAATTGACTACGGATTGGATGATGTACGCGAGAGATTGAAACATCGTTTTTTAACTTTCTTTTTAATTAGTAGTAAACAATTGACTCGGGCGAGCACAACAAATGCAATAATAACCGAATAATACATTTTATTCTCCGAGAATAACGAAATGTTTAGAAGTAAAAAATGTACTTCATTTTGACTTGACATATACATCTCCGTTTAAAAAAAAATATTTTGTATAGAAAAATGGATCGGTGTTTATTATGATGCAGGCCATTAAAATTTTGTGTCAAACAATTTTATTACACATTATAATTAAAAAATGATAATAATATTGATATATGTATAGTATACTTGTTATACCTATATGTTATATATTATACAACCCCAAATGTCCACTTTTACATTAATTTTGAAGTCCCCACTTTGACCTTATTTTGGGTAATAATTATCCGTTTAATATTTCTGTTAGCAACCACAAACTATGCTACTAATAAGCTACTTGTAAGAATGACGAGGATCGTAAATACTGAACCGTTTCACTCTTCTAATTTATTTACTGTAGGTATTTTATTATATATATTTTATGTTTACTTTGTTGTTCATTAAACAGTTTTGCTGTTTTGTTTCATATCATATATTTTAATTGCATGTTAATATTTCAACTATTTAATTGTTTTTTGTAATGTAATCATTCAGCTACCAGTCCGTACTTTTAATAAATAAATCAATATTAAGTATATGTATTCAATTTTTTTAATTTACATTGAAATACTATACAGGAACCTTCATTCATATATTTTTTACTTAAATTTAATATTATTTTCCAATGTTTGAATGTTCAAGCAATAGATAATTTTAAAATGTGCACTTAAATCGTTTTCTCGAAATTTTACAACATAATTTAAGCATTTACGCTTTTGATTTTCACAATCCGTATTAAATTACTACTAATAAATAATAATTAATAAACCTTTTTTAATACCATTAATACCAAGATAAATTTGCACATTGTGAACTTAGTAGATGACTGTTATAATTTGTTTTATTTTATTAAATAAAGGTAAGTTCCTATTGTGAAAAAAACAATATGTTACTTAGGTATGTCATTAAATTAATTCATTGACATTTAGTTGTACTTCTAAGTTTAGTTATCATTATCATTTTTTCCATATAGTAGAGAATATTTGAGTGTATAACTAATTAAATAATGTAATCTATTCAGTGCTGAATAGTAATGACGCATTATAGAACCTTGAACTTGTGTAATCAATGAGGTTTATGTATATAATATAGTATATCCTTAATGTTTACTAAAGATAGATTGAACAATTTCCATACCAATTACCTACTTAATGTAAAACTATCGATTACCTAATTTTAAAATACATATAATCACTGGTGTTTGTAAGTTATTGCTATGTATTTATATATCATCATAGAATTTGTTACTTAAAATTAGTTCTGGTCGACATTGTTAATTTATCATCAAGAAAATGTATGTAACTGAAATATCAAAAATGGACATAATATTGAACAATAGTCACAAATCATATTACAATATATTCATATAATTATATTAAATGCAAAAAAGCGATTAAATTTAAATAATTAAATGCAATTCATAAATAACGTTATGGTGTTTTGAGAAATAGTTTATACAGTTCAAACATAAGTAGATGATTTATTTTTTATGAATTAATTATAAGCTATTAACTAAATTACAATTTTTTTTTTCGAAATAAATATAACTGTTATTGGTACTTAAAAGTTATATTTTTTCAAATGGAAACACTGAAACATTCATTGGTTTTGTATTTAAATGTGTAATACATTGTGCATGATATATTAAATGTGTATTTTAAAATATTCATAAAGTAATAGGAATTGGTAAATGAGAATTTTGAGATAACGTCATTCCAAGGTCTTAAATATCAAATATATAATGAACGTCTATGAAAAAGATGTGCATCTGCATAAATCAGATTAATGTTTCGTCAACTGTGTTCCGTTGCAATGATAATATAATTCTGTATGTGTGCCATAGAGACAATTGAACTGACCTCATTGAAAACAATGTTTAAAAAATAGGTATAATGTATATACTATATACACACAGTCAGGAACTTAATATTATCATCGTATATTTCGATTTTGTATGATACGATTTAAATTGTTAACTTTCGCGATACACAATCGTATTAACGTAAAAAGTAAAAAATAGACATTATGTAACCCTGCCGGCCACAGAAACACCTATATGGGAACGTATAGTATAACGCAAGTAAGTTTCTTTGGGCAAACATTTTTTATATATAATTATTCGACGATTCCGCAAGTCATTTACATGGATGCATTTATGTATGTGTATATTTTTTTTATTACCAACAATAACGAACGAAATTGAATATACGCGTATATAAAACGACGCATTATAGATATTATACATGTACGTGTAGTGGGAGGGTTTAGTCATAAATTCTCATCAACGTCTGGCTACCATTACGGGGCGTTTTGTAAAGTGCACATAATACGATTAAACCTGTTGGACGTATTCTCGTTTTGTTCTTTTATTTAAAAACGGCTTTTTGGCAAAATCGTATGATAAAGTGTCCGAGAGACTTTCACGGCTGTCAAGGGAGTAAAAAATAATACAGGTAACAAAAAAAAAAAAAAAAAAAAATATAAAATAAGAGGGTCGCCGTGATACGAATGTTATTATTTTTTTTTCCTTTCTATCTCTTCTCCTTATAGTTCCAGACGGTTTTTACGGGCCATCGGTTGCTGTTGCACCGTTGCCACTATATAATATATACATATATATAGTTAGGTGTATATATTTTATTATGGAATTCCACTCCGCCCTCGAATCCCTTGTAAATAAAATATGTTTCTGTTTGACTTCAGACGCTGCACAGGGGGACGCGCGCGTTATCTGATCCTTGGAAATAGATCAGGACCCGAAGAGAATATTATTGCCATCACATACGCGTATATATATATATATATATATGCTTACATATATAATAAACGTCACGGAGAAAGGTATGTGCGGTGCGGGTCGGGTTCGTTCTCAACCCCCGCACCGGGGCGATACGAGATCAACAGTTATAAATATCTCGCGCACCCCACATGTAAATTAGGGTGTCCGCACAGGTAGACATACGCAAGGTTATATATTTTATTATTATTATTACTTTTTTTAAACATGTATTATATTATTACACACACATATATATATTTCATTTCACTGATCCCGACCTATAACCGGAGAAACGGCATTTTTACCCCAATCTCTAATGGACCGTCGCAGACGGCGTTTTTGTTCTTGTTAAAAATCGGGTTGTCACTATCCATAAACTTACACAAACATACACATTACACACACACACACACACACACACACACACACACACACACACACATATATTCACTGCGCACTCACGTTATATCATATACATATATACATTATTATAGTTACGTATGTGCGCGTCATTTTATTGAGGTTCCCGACTACAACGACGTTGCAAAACGATATATTTGATGTGCCTATTATGTATATATATATATATAAATATTACACATATTATATATACGTACACGTATACACGTGTTTATACAGAAAGAGGGTCGAATTCCTGTCCGTGCGCGTATTTTTAATTTAAAAAAGAAAGAAAGAACTCTTCTGGCGAACCCGCGGATTTTATTTCTCTTTTTTTTTTTCGGGGCGTACCGAAATATCCGAAATACAATATATGCACATTTACGAGAGGCAATACACGCGCAAGCGAGAGAAATTCTCGGACGTGATATTTTGTTTTTAATAACAACTACGCCGATCTGACGTATATATACATATAGAGGTACTTACGCGGACGCACTCGCACGCACATAGCTAAACAGCATACGCATAATATTTCAGATACATAAGGTACATGTGCCTATGTAATATACAACGCCGTGGTACAGAAAAACGTGATGTACGCGGTCCGATCGGAATACAACGACGACGTGCCTAATACTGACAAGAAAATCACGGGTTTCCCGGACGCGTGGATGATGATGACGACAAAGTCGAAGACGACGCGACGACGAGATGCGATGATTGCGATGATGGCAATAATGACGTTGATGATGATGATGATGATGAAAAACACGAGCTTGACAATAATGACGTGGACTCAGGTGCGAAGGGCGTATGCTAATATCGTACGATTAATCCGATACTCGCACTCGCGCGTTTGATATTATGTATACATATCCTTATATTATGTGCGTATTACCTGTACAAGATAATTATTATGATCAACTTTTCAAACACCTTAAACGTCTTCCAAACACGATCACTCTCTCTTTCTCTCTCTCACTCAGTCTCTTCTATCTTGGCGTCTGCCGGGTTCGCGCGCACGCCGCCGCAGATTCCGTGTTGTCGTCGCGGTCGTCGTATGTATAGTCTTCTCGTCGTATTATATGGCCGCCTTGTGTGCGCGCACGCGGCGGACGATGTTATGACAGGATCGTGTACAACATTATAGTAATAATAATAATAAACCAATGCCGCCCATCGGATTTAATAATTGAATAAACCAAAAATATCGTATTATTATAGAATAAAATACATACGAATATAAGCGTATCTATACGGAACCGCCCGACGTACAACCGACAAGGTCTAGTTTGGTCCGATGATATGCGTACGTGTGCGCCGAATTATTATGTGCCCCGAGGAGGCGTAACGAATGTGTGCGTATCTATAGACACATAGTGTTTGCGATGATGTAGTGGTATTGCTTGTATGTGTGTGAGTGTGTGTGTGTGTGTGTACTTGTCGTACTTTTTTACGAGCGATCCGAAAGTGACTGATATTGGTTAGTTAAAGTTGTCTATAATATACCAACGCCATAAAATTAGTGAAAGTTTGATGACTTATAATTTTTTTTTCATTACAATCCATACGCTTGACGCATTATTATTATTTTTTAACGTCAGTACTCTAATTTCGATGACAATAAATTACAATTTATTTCTGAAATCGTGTACAATTTCCATTTCATATACTGATACAATTTAAAACTATATGGCAATGCTCTCATAAAATCACCGATTTTTATGATTTACAACAATATTTAAATTTGATGATACCGCACTTTTTATATTGTATACCTTATGTGAGTAGTGCTAGATGGTTAAGTAAAGCAAGTGAGAGTAAGTTCGAATAAAAGAAAGTTATCAAAAACTGTTTTGACATGTTTTGTTCAAACATTCTTATTAGTTACAAATTATAAAAGATTACAAACTAATATTATTTTCAAATTGTGATCAAAGCAAGAGGTTTAACATTCATTTCCGTTTATACTTTTTGGAACAGAATCCTACGTAATTAAAAATAAATTTAAGAAACTTAATTTTTCGAGAATAGTGCAGCTTAAAATATGGAATAAATGTAGAATAACAATATAAGCCACTATACATTCCTTTTTTTTTTTAAACCTAATATCATTTTATTTTTTAATATTGTAAATTAGATATGACATAAATATTATACTGTAATAATTCATGAAAGTGTACGGTAAAACCGTAAAACCAGGAGACTTTTCTCCAATATTTGTGCGATATAGGTGTATGAAATATTTTTGAAGTGGCCCGTGTAAGGGGAAAATCTCCTTACATTTAATTTGTCATACTTTACAAAAAAAAACCCGAATCGGCGCCCGTGGGCTATAAGCGGAATACGTTCACACAGGGTTGTCTTCGGACCTGCATGTATACATCTGATTATCTATATGCGTTGCGATGATTCACCGTGTTTTCGAGGTATTACAACACACGATATAAACCTACAGCACGTGAACATATGCGTATACGTGTATAATATTGATATAACTTAATAGGACGTGGTTAAACACGTCACGAAAATGTTAAGGGCTGATGTCAGTGCACCACTGTGTGGGCCGTATAATATTCTATCGTAATACAAATTACACACTCGGTGATAATATACATTACACTATAATAACGATACGACACATCCGACCGGTCTATTGGACCGCCGGCATGCCGTTCCGTCTCTGTAATATCGTCGTCCGGCGCCCATTCGTATTATATTATGATATATAATGCACCATCAAAACCCGCACGATCGGCGGCGGTATGTCAAAGTGCCGCCGCCACCGCCTCGGCTACCGCAATAATCTTGTCGTCGTACTTATACACGGTCGTTATAGTGCATCGTACTCGTAGCCGAGCATATTGCCAAACAGGGAGTCCTCGACGTGTCTCGCAGTCATTTCCTCACAGCGAACGTGTATCGATATGATATTACGAATAGGCAGTCCGAATTGCTATATAATAAGCACATGAAAGGTTGAACATTTTAAATTTCCCCCTCCTTCTACGATCGGACATGAAACGTAATAATATTTTTCATTATACATATAATAAGCTTTTCCTCCCTCCGTCCTTCGAAAAATGTTTGTGGATTTCTGTAGAGGTCCTAAATATTATAAAAACTAGTTTTGTGTATATTTTGTACCGATTATGTACATTTTTCGGTAGTTGTTGTGTAATATTATACTAATTTACTATGCCTATAGTAGTATTACCCAACTAAGCGTGGTTAAAAATTAATCTACTTTTTAATTTTTTCCCGTTTCGTTTCAGTTTAAAATATATAATAAAATACAATCACAATTTATTACAATAATTAATTTAATGATATCCTGTTTCATGATTATTGATATATTGTAAATACACAAAAAACAGTAGATGTATTCAACGAATGCTTAAACACTATAACATAAATCCAATGTCGTTAAAATTAATAAAAGTAAAAAAAAAATATTTAATTATCATTAGTCGGAACTAAATTCATGTATGAATTATATAAGCTACTGTGTAGCAACCTAAATAGGTTGGAAAAATAAGCTATAAGCACAGTTTCGAGGAATATATATTTGTATTGACTTTTATATAGTACAAACAAAGAAGAATTTATTTATAATATATTTATAATTATATCATTATATATAGATGTGTAAGCATATTTTTGGATATAAATTTGAGATCAAGTTTCTAAACAGATAAATAAACTATAAATATACTCACCTCTTTTGATTTTTGACTTGAACTTTTAAACTCTTATAATAATATAAGTTATATTAATGTTATTGTTCAATCGTGTGTCGTGTTAACATTAATTTAAAATTATTTATAAGATGGGCGTAAATATAACTGATTCGAGTAAGTATAATACGATTAAAACCTTATTGGTGCTGCTTGTATCCAAAAATAATACGGTACCCGTTACGCGCATTTCTGTGATGTCTATGTTCTATGTATAGGTAGGTGTATACAGTTCTTTAGTGACGGCTCCCCGTGTGCAGTTCGTGGGGTGCGTTTCCCACACCCGGGGCGTCACGCAGCTATCCGCCCGCAGACTTTTATTCACCCGAATAAAAAATTAAAAAGTAAAAAAAGAAATACGAAACGCCGAATTATATCATTACAATATGTGCGCACCTACACCTCCTATATGCGGCAGTCTCCCGGCAGCCGGCGGCGGTCGTGGGCACACCGCGGCCGCCCTCGCCGCCGCGCGGTTCCTATTATTATAACCATGCGCGTTCGCACAGAAGCTCTAAAAACATTAAAATCCATTACGGCCGTCGAATACACATTATGTACAACGGTGTAATATATGTGCGCGCGTAAATACACTGCACGCCGGTGTTATAATAGCCGTCACACACACACACACACACACACACATAAACGTATATATTATACCTTATACCTTATACCATATATACCTGTACTCGTACAACATATAGGTATATGTACGGTGCGTCGGAGCACCCGTGAGAACTGTTGTTTGTTTTCGGGCTAATCACGACGCGGCGAGCGGATAATATGTGTTTTTTTTCCATTCCTCTCGCTTCCGCCGCACCGCATAACCTATACGCGCGTATTTATGCCCGCGCTCACCGATTACGTGTTTACGTATACATCATAAATAATAATAATATATGAATGTGTAACACAACCGTGTATAATATTTAATGTGATCATGTACGTAATAATTATTGTTCCGGTTGAAAGGCTGCAGAAAAAGAATTCGCACACGCGTATACCATTATTATAATGTGCGCGCGCGCGCGCGCGTGTATATGTATGTTGCCGTACTTGCAGGCTCTTTGACGGCGACCGATAATAACAATCAGACCAATTATATCATTGCATCCGTGATCTATCACACCTATACAATACCGATCTTGTAAGTAATACTTTTGTATTGCGTTCAGAATATGTGTTTGAATTTTCTTTTTTACATTTTATGTTCGACAACACGTTATTATAATTTTGATTTTCATAACCCTGTATTATTAAAGTTTAAACGTGACTTCAAATTTGTGTAACATTTTAAAAATACAATATTTCTTTATTTATAATATAATATAATTGTTTTATTAAAAATAATAATATTGTGTTAGCATTATGTCGACTATGGATAAGGGATTTTGGGCGCTAACCCCCAAATATTTTCATAACAAACTCATATAATATATAATATGGATAAAAATAGACACGAAAAATGTTTTCTTTAATTATTATGTAAATATCAGGTTGTTCATAGTATTAAAAGAGATGTTTAGTAACGGATTATAATTCATATTCAGCGATACAAAGTAGCTACTTAAACAACTTTTTTTTTCGCCACAAAGAACACAATTATTGTTCGTGACAATAAGTAGGTATATATTGTATTTTTCACAAGAATAAATAATACAAACAAAACATATTTAGCGTATGTTTCTGAATAATTATTTTCAATAGTGTGTATTCGATTAAAAACGCTCAACGTTTTAATATGGTTACCTGTTAGCCTATATTGGCTATATTCATTTATTGTATTTATTTGAATTTAGGGACGCGCAGACGACGAAGTAATTAAAATAACCATTCATATGATATTATTTCACGGTCCGTTTCTTTTTGTTAATTTATTTGTTTATATTTTATATAGGTACCGTTCAGTTACTTGCTGGCCGCTGCGCGATGTAATATCTCCGGCCGATCTGCGCGCGGTGTGGTGCGGTGACGGCGTCTACTCAGCGCGAAGAGACTACACACAAAACATTACAACAGCAAATACGTTTATCTTTTTTCCCTCCCATAACATTCCGTTAATGAGAACATTTCGATACGTCCGCGGATAAGGCGGATACCCGTGTGCAGTACAGTGTAAAACAAAACCAGAATCATTTATCAAAATGCCTGCAAACATCTGCTCCATGCGAACACCGCGAAGATACGAGACGTAAAGGTGGAGAGCGAGAGAGAAGGATCGAAGGATCTCGTGTTTCTGCCGCGAAGTGGATACCCCCTTTTTTATGTTTCACCGTTTCTTCTTTATTATTATTATTATTATTATTATTTTTTTTTAATTATTATCGTATGTATATAATATGATATTATGTACGAATACACAATATTATTATAACTGGACGAAGACCACACGCGAGCGCAAGTTACATGATAACGTCATATATGTAATATATAATAATAATAATAATAATGACCTGAACGACACGAACGTACGCGGTTTATTCGGAGTCTGAATATTTAACCGCAAAAAAAATATATATCCGTAATGTACGGTACACTAGTTACGTCAAAACGTCTAGTATAGGAATAATAACAATAATATATTACATTCTTGAATGCAATTTCGGTAAACGTCATTGCAGTGTTGTATGTCGCTGATGTTGTCGTCGGCGATATTCTTCTGCAGTCTATGTTATTATACTCACGTGGTCATTATATAATAATACGAGTATAATTCAAATATCGATTTACCAAATTATAAGTGTCGCAAGCTGGCAAACATCGATATGAGGTATTAGAACGTGGTGAAGGTACCCTATACCATATATATATATACGTTTTCGTGTAATGAAATTTTAAAAATATTGTGTACATATATCGCTATACAATAACATAACCACGCAGTTTATTAGTATCAGTGACTTGAGTATATATTATATTATGTAAATGATCGATAAATGTTATTTTTGCACGTTATAACATATTAATATATATTAAAGGTTCAAAAATATACTCCAAAATTATGCAAACCAACCGTATAATGACGGTCTCTATACGTCTACATCTAACAATCGCCTTATTAGTCTCCGGTATAGTTCACCTCACCGCGTGAAAATAAATTGGTGCAGAGAGTTCTTATAATATAAAATATAATTAATTTATGTAGGTAGGTAATTCAGGTAATATTATGTAAATTCTAACTTAACGAGTTCCATCAACGGCTGATTTCTCTCCACGACTACACTTGTGACTTGTCTACGGCACTCTGCGAATACCTATAAGTAAATTAATTATAATCATCACCTACAGAACACGTACAGTATTATATAATTGTAAGTATACATATTATATTAAATGTATAATGTAATGTATTATTATTTTATATTTAAAAAAAAATATTTTTGTATGTGTAGGGAAACATGGGGCAAAGTGGGGATGTATTTCTATAAGTTTTGTATTATAAACTATATCAAGAATTACAATATACCTACCCCAATTACCTGATATTAAATATAAAAAGTTTGCAGTTCCTTGGTCCATAAATAAAGATTAAACGAAGAAGGGATTTTAGTGATCAACAGATAACGAGAAATAAAAATTTTATATTAAATATTATTTTATAATCAATCAGTTTTGGCATAACCAACCAATCTCCATACAAATAAGCATACTATCATAGCGTACAACTTTTGCAATTCTAATACTTTTCAATTTTCATTTATTATGAAGAAACAGAAAAACTTACCACACATTCATAGAGATCATGATAATATAAGCCACAGTATCACAATTCAAGTTCAAAATAGCTTTTTTTTTATCGATAGTCGCCTACACTGACTTACGTGTTATCGTTTTCACTGTATACTTAAATACAATCTCTATTAGGCAAATTTTAAGAATTAACTTTTTTTTCACTAACTATATATATATTCTATATAACCGATAAACGTTCGGGTTTAGTTTACTGCACGTATTATTATTATTATTTTTTTTTTTTTGCTACCTGTAATCGTTGGTACCAAATGTACGTTTCAAGCCCGCAGACACAAATGATTTAATATCCTATATAATACATGTATATATATATAGAGAGAGAGAAGTATAATTCGTAACATATCCAAAATTATATAATATATTAGTAATAAATAGCGTATATCATTATTTAACCTACACACACACACACACACACATATATATACCAAATACGCGTGTATGTTTCTTTTGGTTTTTTTCACCCTATGCATGCGTTGCGTGTTTGTACCTATACATTGCCGTACATTATATACATCATAAAATATCTAATAATAATAACATCATACGTGTAGTATAGCCATATAGGCGTCCGGCAATAATTATTATTATCGGAATGCTCTGAAACGATTTTAATTTTGCCGATTTCGTGGGAAAATTCAAAAAATCTGAAGTATTTATGACGAAAATGACCACACACCTATAATTTGACGTACTTAACATAACTTTGGTGATTCATTAGATTTTAAGTACGTACCAATACTACCCACCAATGTAAAGAGTAGTGCAGTTTATATTGTGTACACTTTGTCGTAATATTATCCTATTACGTGGATCTATCGATAAAAATTGTTCACAACTAATAACAAAATAACAAAAAAATTGCCATTATTTGGGACAAGTAAATGCTTGTTCTTTATGAAACATGTTATGTATTAAATTTTTTTTTTAATGAAAATTGTTGATATTTTTTTGTTTAAATTTGTTTTAGATTACTACAAATAACATAATAATATGACTTATGTTTCATTATCAGCAAAAAAAAAAAAAAAAAAATGGAAATAATATAATAGTTTCTTCAAACCGTAGGGAGGGGTTAAATTAAAAATGTCAACTGCCCTCAATGGCGTAGTTCTTTTATTATTTCTTCATAATCAGTACTGTACTAATTCAAACATTTATTTTATACATTTTAAATGTTGAACAACATTTATTGTTGTTTGTTTTCATTAAATATCTCTTTTGAAAATTATTTATTATTTATCCGATTCATACATTGTTTAAACATTTTAGGGACTGTGATTATCATTCTGGTTGATTTGTTTCTACTTAGAAAAATTAATTTAAATTTACGAAGATAATTATATTGTAAATATATATTGTGTATTGAAATGGCACTCATAAGTATATTATGCATTTTTGATTTAATATGTAAAAATACAAATCAACATTTAAAATTAAAAATTAAAATAAAATCAAATAACTAAAAATATGTAATATAATTATATTATATTATTATTTTTATAATTATATAATAAGAAAAACACAAAATGTATAGCAATCTTCTGTAGTTTATCTCAAGTATGTTTAATTATTTATTATTTTAGTCACATCAATTAAGTTGGATTTATGCGTACAAAATTATCATACTATATTATATTATAGTTCTTACATTTTATGAAAATTGTTTTAAAATCATTTTAAACTAAAAATATAGATTTTTCTCCTCAAAAAACCGCGTGGAACATAGACTATAAAAGTCCGAAGATTTTTCAATTTTGTGTAATTATTTCGGTGTATTATATAGACCTGAGAATATTAATCGTTTATTGTGTTATGCTTACAAATACAACTATTGATGGCTGATTAGAAATTCTATGAAAACGTATAACATTAATTAAGTAAAAACTGCAGTGATTACCTATTTACAATATTCAGCTTAGTATGGAAATTTCGATTTGTAAATTTAAAAAAATATAATTTGTGCAATACTATTTTAATGATAAATGTGGGCAAAATAATAATATGTTATACTATATTAATATTATCACGCATTGTATTAATCCGGTTGTAATATAAAAATTATACCACGTATCGGATAATTTTGCGAAAATATTAGTTTAGGTTAATATTTTGGTATGCCCACTACGATACAATATATAAGTTAGTCGAAAATGTCGGGTTGTACGCGCTGTCTATATATATATATATATATATTATATTATGACCAAGGACGCGTGTCATGTGGTTTACCGTGTTTTTGCGCGCGTAAGTCGTTCCCGTAACGTCTTTCTCTGTACGCCTGGTTGTCGTGACCGAAACGAAGGCCGAGTCACCGAAAAAAGGGTTAATGGACGAAATGATAAACGAGCTTTAAAAAAAGGATTAATGCAGTGCGTTTGTAGTGGCGACGGGTTGATATAGATTTTCCGTAAAAAATGGAATAAAGATGGGTTAGGAGACTGCGCCGACCGTGGGAACTGTGAAAAAACCATCGTCATTACCTGGTGACCGCCTCTGACGTCTAATAATAATATATATATATATGTGCACTTAAAATATAATAACAATAAAAAAATAAAAAATTGTACTCCCAAACTAATGGTATTGTCGTTAGTCGGTTTGTGCACTATATTTCAGACGTTTACGGGCGCATTAGGTCAATACAAATATAATAATACATAATATATATTATATGATAATATTTTATACGCGTAGTCGTGTGCGCAAACATCACGCAAAAACCGACGAGGGAACACGCATGACGTTGTCGTTCGAATCAATATCGCATTCTTCTGTATACTATATATATATATACACGCGGAATAGAAATTTTAAATCGTTATTTAAATCCGTTTGACGCGTATACCCGGGTGTGGATACGCGGAAACGTGTACCTATTACTGCGTACACTGTGGGCCTTAAGCAGCGAATTCGTAGGACGCGCGCGCATTATTAACATAATGTTTCCAGATCGATGGTGATAATTTTCACACGGAATCGTACGCAGTTGTTCGACAAAACCGCGGTGGAGTATGCATAGTCGTCCCGAGTCCGTATATTATCATTATACATTAAACACTCGCATTCGGTGCATACCTATAATATATGTATAATATAATATTATAATGAGGGTATATCATACGGATAAAACGTACGAAAACGAAAGTATACATTTTAACTTATAAGTATATACTGCGAGAACATACATATAACGTCGTGAATATGAAGTATGAAATTAGCATGCGAAATGCTGCTGTCAGAAACGGCGGCGGCGGCGGCGAAGCAAACTCTCTTTTTTCTTTTTTTCTTTTTTTTTATACCGAAATATTACGGTCGACCATTGTTATTAAGTCGCGCATGTCCATTACGTCCGTTGGCATTAAACTAATGCTGTCCAGACCGCAAGATGTGCAACACCCATAATCATATACTTTCACAATGGACTCGTAATTAGAATAATACGAGAGAATAATATTATTATTTCTTCCCATATATCGAAGACTTTACGCGGTTGTCATATTGTAATAATAATATTATATTATTTATGTATACATCTATCGTATAAATTATTTTGCGAGCTCATTTTTTTTTTTTTTTTTTTTTATGATTGTTATTTTGTACTCGTTAAGGCGACGCGTTCGCAAGCCAACAGAGACACTGTTATAACACAACTCGGGCGATCTTTTCACGGGAACGCCGCCGTCGTCATCGTGTGTATAAATACGAAAAAATATAAAAACAGCTCGATAAAAAAATATCGTGTGTAAAATGTGTCCGTGTCGCCACGGGGATCCGAATAATAATAATATGTAACTGCTATATATACCTCGTATAATATAATGTACCCCCTCATTGTGTGTGCGTATCGCGCGTTACACCTGCAACTGAAACTCGTCAAACCGCCCTCGTATACGGCTCATTGTGCGCGCGTTTACGTTGAGATTTTTTTTTGTTTAGGGAAATTCGAATCCAGGGTGTCCCAACACCGCGGAGCTCGTCTGGTTTGCGCAATGACAGAACAGCGTCGTCATTATACATATTATAAATCAAGCCACACGGTTACCTATATAATATAATATAATACATTGTATTATTATGCACAGAATATACACAGACGTGACGTAAAATGTTCCATTAAAATGCGCGTTTTTATCCCGACCACAATGACTGTCCGAAAATCGCGCTTAGACCACCGCAATATCACTATAATATTATCGTTGTTTGCTATACCGTTTGGGTACTTGTCGGTATCCTTCGGTCGACCGTCGTAATTAGCCTCCGCCATAATAGTAATTTATAATAATTGTTGTTAATCATTTCCGCTACCTGCTGTAGGTGCATGTAGTTGTTTATGAACTATTAATAATAAAGCTTAGACCTTTATGAAGTTATATAATATGATAAAAAAGACATTAAACGAATTTTGTTCCATTTACCTGAAATTCTCAGGTAGTTCATATCATATTAATAATTAATGACGATTTTTAAACTGGCGTCAACGACTCAATGATAAATGATAAATACACACTCGCGATCCGATAAAAATCACTCGATTTCAAAACTACACAATATCGTTTTCTACAACCGGATCGCGGGGTACCTATTATAATAATATTGTGGGTCAGCGTCGTACGTATATGTCGACTGCAGGTGGAAAATTCGACGAAAAACGACTCGACAGTAGCATAATACATCGACAGATAGTAAATTATGGATAGGAAAACAATATATATATATATATATTGATCGCCAACGGGACAGCGTTCTCGGATTTGAGGTATTCGCCTCAACAATACTAAAACTATACCACAAAAAATAACCATACACGGCAGTAATCGTTTTCTCGGGTCATTCATCGCTATTATACCTACCGATATTGTTTATATCCAAACGAACCAAAATCGCAGTTTGCCGCGATTTTATGTGATTGTTTAAATACGATTTTTTTTTTTTATTTGCCTATTGCGTTTAACTAAAGACGGAATACCACCAAAGGAAAAAATATAATATTATTACTCCAATAATCAATACACTCTACACGTCTAATACCATCCAATAACACTTGTATACAGACATCTTACGGTCCTATTCGTATGATCTTATTATCTATGTATGTATTATTTTCTCCATAATTATTATTTTGTCCGTACGCCAATTTCGCGAGTATAATACTATGCGATAATATTATATACTACGACTTTATTACCTGTCATCGTCTCCCGCAGTATACATCTTATATTATGTAGTGACTGCGGCAGGCCGATCTTTCCGCTCAGACGAATTTGACGACTGCAATAATAATAATAATAATAATTGTTGTTGTTATTATTAAAATAAATATTCGGGGAGGTCCGGGTAATGGTTTGCGCGGCTTACAGTCAGGTCTAGTCGTAGTGGGCGTATGCACGTTATTGCAGCCGCGTATACTTTTATAATGTACACTACAATAGTAGTATAGGTATATACACACACCGTGACATCCTGTGCGGTACACGATTTGATTAGACGACAGAGAGGATCCCGAGCCAATGTTTTTATTTTGTTTTTTTTATGTTATTTCTATTTCTATTATGTTAACGATTCTGCGGTTTTCGATTACGCCCGGAAATGTATGTTATATCTCTCTGAAATTGACTTCTGAATTCCGCGGCGCGATTGTTGTGCTCCGTCGGTGTATTGTAGTGCCGTATGCGCGGCCGATGCAATCAAACTGCGGCATAGTCCGTCATCGTCTGCGGCGGCGGCATCTAAAGTATATTACAGGTCGCCGCCGTCGCCGTCGTCATCGTCATCGGATTAATTCGGTTTTCAGGACTTGACGTTGCGCGCCGCCGGTTTTGTGTTATACTGCCGAGTGATGGTTCGGGCACGAGCTATCCTACTATATTATAATATGGATAGACGCGATCACTTATATATAGACGTGCACGGTAAACATAATAATGTACAATAAATTATTTGTTGATTTGATTTTTTTTTTTTTTTCATTACGTTTCGCGGTTTTTTTATGGAAAATTTGTTCTTCTCCGTCTAATCGACCGCCGACAGTCGTACGGCAGCATCGTAATATACATACCTAGGTAATGTTGTCGCCGGCGGCGGCCCGACGGTCGTCACGATTTTTTTCTCGCAAAATTATATGAAAAATCATACTATAGGTAATACACGCCAGATGCCTATTACCTTATATGTACATTATAATAATACGATATGTAATGTATGAGATCATTGAAAACTGGGAACATCGAAATTGGTTGTGCAGATAACATATTACTTGCTGTATATTATGTGCGATTGGTACATTATAGACTGTGTAGTGCGTACTATAATAATGTGTAACGCGAAATAGTAGCGGTATTATAATATAGGAATAAGTACAATTGTTATTATAATATACTCAAAGTCGTGGTGTTTTTTTTATGTATTTTTTTTTCACATTTCTGAGGTTCTTTTTACCCGAAAGACGCATATTACCTATTTGTAGCTCATTTATTATTATTATTGTTATTATCATGGTCATTTTAATGTGAATTCCTTCGTGCGTGTTCAATAAACCGACTTTATACGTAGCCACATAGGTATCCTATATGCATGTAAATGTACAAACGTGTAAAGTTGTAAAAGGAAAAAAAAACAAACGATCGGTATACGAATTTATTGAGACGTTTGATGGGTTATATAAGTTATGTTGTACAGCGAGTGTATCAGAAAGAATCGACAATAATATGTAATATACTGTATCTACGCATGTGTAATAATGTCGATCAAGGGTTATTACTTGTCAGTTGTCAATGCACAGTCTGATGTATTTGGATTCCACCGTCATATTATTATAAGCCCGTCGTCGGTCCTATTTGTGTAATCCCGGTGTTTATGAAAAGTATACTTTCTGTGGCAGTATATTGTTTTATTATTATAATATGTTGTCCGTATGAAAACGCACGTGGAATTTACCCGTTTATTATTATTGTAATATATATTAATACCTATTTATAGTATAATGATATTTATACGAGAAATTGTACTCACGGCGTTTGGTACGTATATCCACATAAATAATTGTGTTTTTCTCTGATTGAGAAAAATCGACAAATGTCATATACCCAATATGTACTGTTTTAATGTCAAAGCATTAGACATCCTGAAGAAATGCATTTAGAATAAATGCAATCATACAAACAAAATATGTGTGATTACATAAAAACACGTGCAATTTAAATTAAAACAACTTGTGTGTGTTAGACACATACACGCTCGTTTAAATATGATTTATACTCGATTTTTTTATCAACACATATTACGGTAGTGGTATACATTAATCGTTAATTATTCTCGGTGTAAGTTCTTTCTAAACTAGTTACAGTATAATAATAATGTATACGTTCTTCACAACACGCCACCCGTAATAAATTATAGAAAATTTGGATATCCGAGTACTGTATTACACGATTATGTCTAATATAATATATACGTACGTGTCGGATAAATTCTTCCTCGAGCGCACGTTAGCATTATTATTATTATTATTATCATCACGCGAAACGACAAATCGAATTTGCAACTGTCATTTCGATTATGCTCGTATTAATCAAAACAACACGCAAATGCAAATGCAAATCCCTACCGCGGTGTAGCTATAGTGTAGCCTATACACGGTGCGCGAATCCAGCCTGGCACGGATGCTTCGGCAGTGTACGCGTGTGGCAACAAATTGCCGCGATAGTTAAATAATATATTATAAGCTTTGTGTTCGTATTAAAATATATTAACATTATATTATATTGTATATGCATGGTGGTTAGGTGCACCGCGGTGCATCACACACGATAATAAGCTGGTACGTATATAAATAGCTACATCTTAATCCGACGTCAGATTTGTATACTATTATACATCCGCATGATATAATTAATCACCTTTGGCGCAGTGTAATATGCATTTTTCAGATAATATATTATAATACATATATTTTATATTGCAGATATACATACGTCTAATATATATATATATATATATGTGTGTGTGTGTATATGTAAGTACAACATTATCGTCAATTATATATACCGAATTATATTATTATACCGAATATGATACGCTATATGTACAACATGCGTCCATGCCAATATAATAACGTATCTTTATATAGCAATGAATTTATCGCACGATAATATCATGTGTATATATTATACGATAAATTACTATAATATAATTGTCGTACGCTTTAAAATTTATATCTATATGTATAATATATGTGTGTATTATATATACCTACTCTGCAACTGCACACACGCGACGATGACCGACGAAAACAAAACACGTGTATGTGGTACACGAGGATGTAACGAATTGCGAGCCAAAAATTACATGTACACAGTGACTTTAACGAACGGTCACAAAATACCGAGGAAGTAATAATAAGTCTCGACAGATGTTTAGTGTATATACTATATAATATAGGTACCAGCTGTATATATAAATATTAATATATATATATAAAATACCGGCATGATGTTATTCGTCGCAACTAAATCGGTAAACATTTATAAAATAATGTATATGTTACTCTGGTTCGTGCGACACCGTACATTTCAAATTAACTACCACTCGTATATTATAAATATATATATATATATAAAAAAGAAATAATGCGCACATATTTCGAAAGATCGCAATGTTCCGTTTTAGGCATATCGTAATAGGCTATAAAAATAAATAAACTTGTCGTCGTGTTATGAATCTGAAAAACGCTCACACATAATATATATTTATACTCGTAGTCGTACTGGAGTCCGAAGTTGATTATTTTCGCGTGGGTTCAGGTTTATATACGAAAAACCGTGTAATGTGACAAGGAAAAAAATGCCATTCTGCGTCGCATTATACAGTTTCATTAGAATATATTTATATAATTTATTTATATGGATGAAAGAAGAAATCTGGTCAAATATCGTTCGACGATTGTTATAATCCTTTTATTGGACGCTTATGATTTTTTTGTTTGTATTTTGCCCTTTTAACGACAACCTTACAGGAAAACGAATATTATATAAATCGTATTGTCCATTGAAAGTGGGTATATAATGTATATGTATACTGTTTATTTTTTGGTCATCGAAAAGATACATATTAGTATATTACATATATGTACATTGTACGTATATAATAAGAAAATAAAATATATCAAGGTAATTATATATAATATAATATTATACATATAGAATGATTCCTTGTGTGTATTCGGGTCCTATTTTATTTTATAATAACTTTATTAAATTTCGTTTTTTATTTTAGACATTTTAAAAAAATCGTAGGTATATCTAGGTATTTAATAACTTAATTTAAAACTATTTAGATTTGGATAACATTCAAGAAATGTTATATCAAAATTGAAATTTTAACGATTAGTTTTTGAGTTACAAACCTTCGTGATATATTTGGATAAAATGGAGCTATGATGATTATTGATTAGTAATTATCTAATATTAAATACTAATTTGTAGATATTTCATACTTCATAAAAATGGTCACAGTATAAAACGTATAAGTATAGGTATTTCATTAAATATTATATATACCTTATAGTTGTGCAAAACCGATTATATAAACTGTGATTTTGAGAATATATAATATTTTAATAACTTAGAAAGTACGTAGTTAAAAATTTTAAAATCAAAATAATCTTATAGTTCATATATAGTTTGTACACTTTGAAGTTGGTTTTTAAAAACAATCATTTCGTTTCGCTATAGTACTTTTATACACTCTGTGAAATACTAAAATGTATACCTATAATAATTAATGTAAGTATTTTAAAATATGGTTCTTAAAATATATATTATAGTTGAAAAATTCCAATAATTAGAATTTGAATAAATTCATTATTAAAGATAAAATGGTGGTGAGCATAGTTGGTGAATCACCCTGTATACGTATATGTATATTGTATAATATATGTTGTATATAATATCCATTACAACGGCGACGGCCGAAAAACGAAGATTAATGTGTACAACGGTTTTAGATCGGAGTCGAGATATACGCTGAAACCGCGCAGAGTTAAACGAAAATTAAATCTTATATAAATGTATATATGTATATATATATATTATATTAAATGCGTACGAGCACGATAGGTGCGATGCCGTTGAGTATTATATTATACGCATATACATAATAATGACTATGCGGTCGTTTCGTTTCTCGTAAATTTTATTTCGCCCGAATTTTTTTTTCACTCGACGTACACAGCAGTCAGTCTCGCCTCGTCTGCTGTATATACATGTTACACAATATATTATATTATATACCTACACGACACGAACATGTACATAGTTTCACGAGTAAATGATGCCCAACGAGACCGCGTTGGAGGTAGGGTTGACTTTTTATTAATCAAATTGATGATGTGAACGATGCCGGCGGCATGTCGGCGACACGTACGTTGACGACTTAATATAAAACGCAAACAACGACATCGGTGACAAACAGAAAAAAATCGAGCACCCCTGTGGAAAGGAAATTGAAAAATAACACACAAACGTGCCACACATACCGCGAGCACCCCATACAAGTAGGGGCTGATTAATGGAGGGAATATCACCCCGAATGCGCGACCTACCTCAGTTTTTGTTGTTTTCTTTATACATCAAATGATTTCGCTCAACGAACAAAAATAGCAAACAACCCCAAAGAAAGGGCTACTATAATGCAGTACATGGCGTAAGTTATCTTCTATGTATAGTGTATACTATCCATATAAAACATGTAATAATAAAACAGCTTCCAATCGGCTTAAAGAGTACCTACCTCATTGCTGATGTTATAATACATTGTAATATATGATCAATCTTTATGCAGTTATAATATTTTATGATAATAATAATAATTTCGTATTCTATATATATATATATATATATTTATACAAATATATAAACTTAATGTTTTCATTAGTCTGTGCATTGTATTAGAGCTTATTGAAATGACGACATAAAAACCCACATTTTAAATGTCGACAACTCAAACATTAAAAATTAATATTTAGTAAACACGAATCGAATCATATAGATAATAATATAAATACTACTATTGGTATAATATTTTATGTTAATGTTTGACAAACGGTTTTCAATGTAACCAATACATAGATTGGAACACTGCACAGTAAAAGAATTTTATAAAAAAAAAAGAAAAAAAAATATGCGTTTACAATAACTCGTACACATTTTTGGATCGTGTTTCGTGTTTCCACAGTAATTAAACGAACACACACATCATGATATAATATTATACAACCGGGATAGGACGAGTGCAAATAAAATCCATTCAATGTTTTGCTAGCGCACACAAATATTTGTCATAACTCATAAATCAGCGCGAGGAATGTTTCCAATTCGAAATTAAAAACTCGTTCTACACCTCGTAATTACTCACGAAATGTGGTTGACAAATTTTGATAAGTCTAAAGGTCAGCGTATACATAAAATATATCGTACTTCCATTTTTTTTTTACACGGCAGATTATAATATTATAGTTTTGCATTGTATACTCAAAAAAGAATGTTATTTTATAATATTATGTTAGTGTGTCATTGAAATAACTACAGGAATTTTTACTCGATTTCATATTTTCATTTTAAATTCCTAATTTTTTTCTTGTTACAAATATTACATGGGATGTGATTTAGCAAACGAACAAAACTCGACGAATCGTATGTAATAATACATCGATTAATTAAAAAAAAAAAAAATTGAAGATTATACTTATTTGTATTTTTTTTATAGCGGTTCTAGGTAGTCCTATTGACGGTCAGACATGTCCAACAATAATATATATCATGTTTTTATATCATCATACACTCAACCAATAAAATAATACATTACAGTTGTCTGACGTACTGTACTCTTTTCTTTTCTTTTTGTAAAAAAAAATCCTGAATATTCTGTATTCTGACCTTTAATTTACAATTTGACGTATCAATATCTCGTCGGCTTCGACGGTACGTCAAGAGGAATGCAATCTGAAACCGCCTATAAGCGCGTACAGCTTAAAAACGCCCCAATGATTAAGAATATTATATTATTACTATTATTATTGTTATGTAAGTCGCTGTATAAAGAGGTAGGCACCCACCCACCCACCTATAAAGGGATCAACTGTGAGATACAAATCGGCGTAGTCTGCATCATATACCGTAAGAATATATTACTTTATATTTGGCCGTGGTGCAAAAGAACCGCACGTTGGTATTGATTTTATATACATGTATATTATTTACGTATATGACGTTTTGTACATTGTAATCCACTGACACGGGTCAGATAATAAGATATTTTCAAATGTTCTTGTAATGTTATATATTTGTCGAACGATTCATTCTATGTGCGTTCATGTGACGTAGACAATGACACATCGGCGTCTGACCGGTCGAGTGTGCGTCGATGTAGTTACCAGATAGTTACCAGAGCACCGGTCGAGCGAAATTCAAAAATAAATCGAACACGACGACGAAATAATATAAATTATATAGTTTCGTTCGATACGATCGATGACATCGATTAACCTTCGACAACATATAATGCGTTACTAGCATCAAACCAAATAAGTCAGGGAAAAGGATTGGGTTCCGGAGCGACCCACGTTAAATTAAAAATAAAACAATACAATTATATTTTAGGTTTACGCTGTATTACTATTTGAACGTTTAAATAAGTTTAGTAAATTGTAAACAAATGTTAGATAATTGGAAACCGTCACATGTAAAATCAAGTGATACTATACTAGATCAGTCGTTTTTCTGTATTTATTATATTATATTATTAATTGTAGTAAAATGATTAAAAATAAACTTTTATAACGTTACATATTTAAAATTTCAATAGAATAATCAAGAGAACGGAATGAAAATGAATTAATTTATAATTTATCGAACAATATTTTGATCGATTCTATAGCGTTCGTACGTATTGCGTATTTTCAATTTCAGTTCTATTTTAGTTTAATTTTCTGTTTTCAATTGTGTAAAAACATTGTACAAGAATATTTTTTTATTGTGTTAAATAATCATAAATATATCAACCTTTTTTTCGATTTTATTCCTGTTTAGTTCTGTTTTATGTTTTGCTATAATTATTTTATATATATTTTTTAAATATATTGATTGGTAATCGTGTTACACATTTTTATGTATTCAGAAAAAAAAATTTTAGACACATATTTATTAACGTTATATATTATATGAATATGAGCGTTATCCATTATATCTGATAAAATGTCGATAAATTCTCTGTTTTCTTATCTTGATAATTTTTGGGTTGTATCTTATCTGTACATCACCCAGTCGGTAAGTAACGCCCAGCCGGATAGTAGTGACGTATGTAGGCAACAATAATAAATACGAGTGCGTAGGTAGGTACGTATTGTGAATCTCGAACGCTCTCACGAGTGATAATATAATATTAAATATTTATATACATGTATACAACGGCGACGGTCAAAATCAAACCTGGATAACAGTAAAAATGATCGTCCGGTATAAATCTGCCGAATGAAATATGACCAGTCGACCGGCGCGACTCGTATACCTATAATACTACGCTGGCATACCAGCCGCATTACCCGCGCACAATAATAATAATAATACACGCGTTTATTATTATTTGCCGAGGAGAAGAAGAAGAAGACGCGGCGATAAAAAGAAAGTGTACCTCGGCAGCAGCAGCAGCAGCAGCAGCAGCAGCAGCAGCAGTAGCAACACCAACAGCAGCACCAGGAGAATACGACCGGCGGCGGCGCGTCATAATATAATAATCGTTCGGCGTAGGTTATAAGAATCGACTTAAGACTTCTGCAGCACGTCTGTGAAGTATAATAATAATAATTTATGTTTAGCGCGCGCGCAGAAAAAAAATTCACTCGGGACTGATATGATATATATTATTCGACGCGCAACGACATACACGAATAATCCCTATACAGCGTACGAGACAACTGTCATTGTGTTTTCGCGATCTGTTTTACGCTTTTTTTTTTATCGTATCGTTCTGCAGCAGCAGCAGCAGCAGATCGTGTCGCAGCCGTCCGCGATTCGAGTTGTTCGATGATAATGATTCATCGCGGCGGACTCTACTACGGTAGCGAGTGATATATATATATACCGCTCGATACCTACGGCGGATCGATAAACGAAATGAGAAACGTACGTGTAGCATACCTATATATGACGCATGAATGTGAAAAAAACAAATTCGATATAAAAATTCAAAAAAAAGAGAAAGGACCGTCCGAAATGTGGTCCATTGTTCTATAAATAATAATAATAGTAATAGTAACGGGTCCGACGGGCGAAGGGGTGGACCGGCAGCAGCGGAAGGCGAGTCGCCGCCGGTCGTCGGCGTTTCGCAAAAACGGCACTTGTTATTTATGCGTACACCCAATATGCCGAAGACGTTTAATCCGTTTACACTGCTGTGCGGCTGCAATAATAATGATACGTGTACAGCTCAATTTCTCGTCTCCGATCGCGTCCCCGTAAATGGACACGTCTCGTTCTCGTTTGTCCGTCTTTTGACGGCGGCGGCGAATTCCTGGCAATCAATATCCCATTACCGCGTGTGTGCGTGCATACACACTGTGCGTTTTAAACGACAGATCGGTGGCGGCGGATGTTGAAAGAGACCGCACGTCGGAGAGACCGAACTGCAGCGGACGTAGAACAGCGAAGAATACGCACATGTTATTGTTATACTTAGACTCGGTGCGGTTATTTTTTATTTTTTTCTTTACTCGCTCGATTTTTGCGTCTCGCGCGTACCTACACGAATACCTACACACACACAGCTACTCATCATTTCGACATTTCGAATGTACGCGCTGGCAGATGATTTCTAGATCCGGCGTATCGAAAACGATTCGGGCGGGGAAAAAAAAAAGCAATAAAAAATCCGCCGGTTATTTTTTTCCGCATACTCGCATTATATTTTTCCCCCGTTCGTATTTATTGTTTGTTATATTTTATTGTACACGTCACCCTCGCTTGACGGACCGCTAGCTCACTCGCCGTATTTATATAGGTACCAGCTACGCGGCGGCAGTGTAATATTTGTATACACATTATTATAGTATTTAAGTCGCACCGCCGCGCGCACACACACACACATTATTATGTGACGTCGTTATTAGCATAAAAGCAAATAATATGGGTGAGCGATTATCCGATTACGCGAACGCAAATCCGCGGCGGAGAATGTGCGTCGCCGCTGCTGCACCTATACACACTGCACACGCGGACATGTTATACGAACAGGTGTGAGAAAACTGAACTGTCGTTCCCCGGGTCGAGGGCATATAATAATATAACAATATTTCAGTACTTACATATTATAGCGTAATATGGAGACTATTGCGTCGCGGACCCGAAACCGCGTCACTGGCAGCAGTTTTCTTCTTGATCTGATCGCGACAAGCGCTTCCACGCTTTCAGTAGCTGAAACAACACGTCGTCGCGATGCAATTTAACTGTCGGCACTGGTTGTATTATTGATCTGTAGGTAGGTAGTGATGTCAAATTGAAGAAAATAATGTTTTTGATAAATTTCTAAATTGGCGTTCAATAGAATAGTATGTGTATGATGTATTGTATTTAAATCGAATTATAGAGTGATTTAGAAAAGTTTATAATTTTTTTTTTTTTTTTTTTTGATATCTCTTACATATATTATAGTTACCCAAGGAATTTCCTAGTGTAACATCGGCACTAATTATTCGTCGCTTACATTTATGTTTTTCAGCCTCTTGGGCACGTTTAATATCCCATATGATTACTATCGTATTAATGCGCAATAACAATCTTATATCGGTTTCATACCGGTTGATTAAGAAATGTACTCATCAATTACTATATAGTGTATGTATATACTGGAGTTCGGAACCTTGTTTTCCATTTGGTATTGGTCAGTGATGTTAAACATTTTGATCTCGATTTATGTTTGGCACTTAAATAGTTACGGATAAAAGTTCTAATTTTATTATATACGACCGTTTTTAAAGATGCAAAGTTGGAACCAAACTGTAAATAAAATAAGTATAAAGAAATTAAATCATCAAAGACGTAACATGTATTATGTATGAATAAAAATCATTAGTACAGTTTGAAACTTTTTTTATTGTATTTGTTTTTAAATGTTAATATTTAAAATATATTTACTAAAAATGATAGTTAAAATATACTCTCTTTACAGAAAATTTAATTTAAAAATTGTAAAAAGTAATCACTATTGTTATTGGTAGCGATTAAAATTTGATTACCCCGAGAACATTAAATACTTACCAGAGGGGTTCCGGTTCCACGATTTTCGGTAGGTACCGGTTCCAATTCAGGTATTTTTAATTACGGTTTCATTGGTTTCAATTGCAACTAAACGAAATATTTGCGATCCAAGCAAGCACGATCGTGTTACTTTGCTATTAAATAAATTTCACTCTGTTAAAAGCTTTTGCGATGACTGCAGTTCCAATGAAACGATTGTAATGAACATCGAACGTGAATTATAAATGTTTTCAAACTATGCAACAGTACAAATGTGTGCAAGCGGCGTATATCTAATACCTATATATTTTATATTATATTATAATAATATATTATCATATCAGCCGTATCACTAGGTATTTTATTAAATTTCCCCATAAACGTGATTTTACGTTTTTAACACAAACACACACACACACATATATATATATACGTTAAAGTGCAAAAACGATTAGAAATTGTGTACGTATATAGGTAATGTGTTAACGAATATGGTAATTTCGTTGGATCGAACGCATCGGGAGGTTTGCATACATATAGGAAAAAAAAATAATAAATTACCCACATCACGAGAGATAACGAAGGGAAATCTATCTATTGATTATAATATTATTATATTATTCATAATCATTACGCGCGTGGTCTCTCTGAAATGTGTGTCCCCCTAACGTACAGATAATGGTAAAAAATGGCGTCACGTTCACGTCGCTTCGACATATTATTACGTTATTTACAGGATGGTTCCTTTAGAGGTAAGCATCAATCGTTTTCATCATACATTCTAACGTTATAGGAAAATGTTTGTTTGAAAAACTTTGAAGTCAATATACCGAAGTAGAATAAACAACATTTTCTGAAAAATATGTATTTTTTTATTATATATTTTAATCGTTATAACTTTTTAAGTAATTGACCTATTTTAAAGACAGCATACATGTTTTAAATTGCTTACCATTTTAGCTTTCGGATATTTTAACGTATAAAAATTTAATTTTCAATGACTATAGATATAACTTATAAGTATTTATATGAAATTAGTGTAGTGAATCAACTGCAGTGTTACCTTTGTGCAAACAATACACACTAATGGTATATATTTAGTTTTATTTTTTATTTAAAAATAATAATATAATATATATTTATACAATGATGTAGTATAATGTTGATAAAAAAGTGTAGAGGCTTTACATAATGTTTCCGGTAATAAATAGGCAAATTACATGGATTGCGGAATAAGTATTTTAGCTTTATCGATTTTTTGTTTATGAAAAATGAAATGGGTTTACATATTATTTTATGTACTACTGTTGACCGCTACTATAGAAATTCCTCTAAATTACCAATATTTTCAGTTTAATGGTTGATGTTTAAATTTAATTGCATACCTATAGTTATTAAAAAAAAAAATAAATAAATAAAAAAAGTAATGATATTCTATATCAAAAAAAAAAAAAAAAAAAATATGAATAACTTTACTGCTTTTTTGTTGTAAAATTATATCAATTTGGTATAAATAATAGGTTGTATTACAACTATAAATTTTACATTTTTCTACTCATAAAAAACAACATTAATTTCAACGGACAAACAATTTGACCTAGAAAATGTGTGTTTTTTAAACTAACCGTCAGTAATTTATTTCATTTGGAAAAAAATATTATGCATATAATTTATAATTTCTTGATAAAGTTTCGCAATCGACTAGCTATATTAGTTTTTAAAACTTGATTAAAGCATATATGTGGACATTTTCTGGTTTTTTTGGAGGGGGTTGCGTGCCAGTATTATTCAAATTAAAGTATTAATTATTATCAATAGACGTTAGAGAGATATGTATCAGGAATGGGTAAATGGCACGGCGGTCCACGTACCTTTTTTATCTGATCTGTAGTGCTACATATTTAAATTACTTTATAGAATTTTACTGTTAATCAATATTTTATTTATTATGTTTTTTAGGTAAACATTATAACATGTTGTAAATCTAAAAAGTAAATGTAAATTGTAAATTTAATTATTAATTTTGTTTTAAATTTATCTTTTTTTGTTCCACTCTTTGGTTCATTAGATATTTTTATAGTAATTTTGAGTTACCCTTCCCTGGTATATTTTAATATTTATTAGTATATACGATATTATTCAGAAGTAATATTGAAATTTATGGTGGGTTAAGCTCCTGGAGCACTCAATTGTGCAAGACTCGACTTGGCGTAGTACATATAATATATATAATACTACTATATAAAATATCAGTTATTAAGTAAGTTTAAAACTAGTAGTATTGTACTGGATTGATGGGACTTATAAAAATACTTGTAACACAGATGGTTATTGAAATTTTAACTAAAAAAATAAAACAATTGAAAGTAAAAAAACGTGTGTAATTCGTGTATGTATAATTAATTGTTTCCATTATCTGGTTTTCTTATACAGATTTCTTTTATTATTGTTACCAATCTCTATATGATGAATTATTGATAATCGATTCATGCATCAATACTGATAAGCTGACGAATTGTTGTTGGGTGAATGTTACTTATTATACCTATAGTATTTAGGATTTCAATATGTTCACGTTGTTCACCTAAACAAAAACTTGTACTATTGCTACTACTAGTTTTAGGCTAATAGGCTATATTATACAGTTATCCTTATTATCTAGTAGTTTTGTTACATATATACTGTATCACCAGGCCTCATAACTTATAGCTCTAAAATAGGCTGCTATAAGCGCTTAATTAATATGCACTAAAAATACTAAAACATGCATAATATTTGTATAAAAAAAAATTGTCAAGCTTTGGTTATCAAAAAAAAAAAAAAAAAATTGTTTTCTTATCGACGGGATTACCAGTTTCGGAAGTACACTCTCCCTACGTTGTGCGTCGCCTAAACTCGTATAGTTATTAATTATTATGTATAGTTTCTTTTTTTAATATTATAAGAAGAAAAAATAATTAACGTGAATTAATTATTATTATGATAATAGTTAATACCACTATAATTACTTTTTATTATCAAGAAAAATTGTTTTAAGGCTACGGAATTGAAATAAAAAAAATAAATAATGTCAAAGCATTCTTGGTTATCTGAAACAACTGTATAGCTCGCTTAGGTATCTCTAGAACCCCTAAAAAAAAAAAAAAAAATATGCAAACGCTATAAGTTATGATTGTATTAGACTTTAGACTTTTAACGTAAAATTCAAATGAGTATGTGTATATTACGTATATAACGGCATTTTAACTACGTAGACACCACAACGCCACAATAACGTCGTCCGTAGGAAAATCCAGAAAATAATTATAAGCACGCAAATCCTATATATATATGCGAGTGAGATGTATTACGGTCGAGAATTATTATTGCCAGCGCGTATTGTACACGAGGTCATAATAATCATTGACGTTTTATAATAAAAATTCGCGTATGCGCAGTCATCGTGCAGCAGCAGCAGCAGCAGCAGTGTGTTGACTATCATGGCCGCGATTTTGCATGTGCGACGTTAATCGGCAGCGCACGTCCAAAAACGAATAATGAAAAAAAAAAATAATAATAAATAAAATCACGAAAACCACCCTGTCGGTGATTTAGGCGGAGATAGGTAGGCGGTGTATGGAATATAACCGCGGCCGCGTCGAACAATGCCGATTTAAATTGCGGGTATTATATTATATTGTGCAATTATTGTTATTATTATTATTATAATAATTATTGTTGCTGGTGGACTTGCGGTGTGCGATATTCGCGGCGCACACGATGATTTCGACGACGACGACGACGACGACGACGATGATAATAGTAATAATAACAATAATAAATACGCTCTCCGCGGTTAAAACATATTAATATTATATACGGCGAGAGGATCGGTGCAATTTATTCGCCCGTAGTACATATCACATGCATGCCGGGCCACGCTCATTATCCACGCCGACGGGTCGGCATAAAGGACGTGTAATGATGAATTATGAGCTACCCGAAACACAAAACCGTCCGATTAATTTAAATGACAATAATAATAATGATGATAATAATAAAAGTAATGCATATATACACATACACGCTTGCGGATTATTAGAAACGTTTTTGCTTACATTTTTTATATACGCGTCGTGTACCGGGTGACGTCTTAACTGCAAAACGAATAAAAACCAAAATCGTATACGGCGGTATATTATAATAATATATTGTACATGCGTACGCTAGCTGTACGCGTAACGATGTAATTTATATACACGGCGAGTTAAACCTATTAAAACGGAAAAAGGCCAAAGAGTTATTGCGCCGACAGCCGTGGAAAATCCGCCGGATTCGATCGAGGGGGACCGTATTCGTTGTAATAATATCGCCGTCTCGAGGTTTTTCGCGAGGGCCAGGTGTCGGCGGCGGTGGGTTTTTCTTGGCATAGTAATGTTAACGTTATATACAAGACGACAGACGGTAAGCCACCGCCACACGCCGTTTGCTTGTTGTACATTAAGTGTTGGTATATTATACAGGTACAGCCAATCACGAAAACCATTCCGCTTCTTAATTCTTGTGCCTATAGATTTTGATATTTTACGATATTGCGAATGTTGCGATATAATAATATATATATATATAGGTAGGTATCGCATCATTGTACTGGAAAACATAATATATTATATTCGGTGTCACTATTTTCAAAAAAAAAATAAAATAAAAAAATATATCTATAATTTAAAAGAACCTCCGATGTGTTAAAATATATGGTCTTTATAAAAAAAGGCAAGCTAAGAATCTTTATATTTAGTAAACGTTAAATTATAAAATACATTCTACCTGTGTGTTATAATTTTTAAATAATATTTAATAAATCATAAATATTGTGGATAGACAGTACAATTTATTTTATACACCTTTTATCTGCTGTTTAAATTTTATTATAGGTTTAGTGAAATGTGTGGACATCAAATAGTATCAACAACAATAACGACACGAGACATTCATTTGTACAATTTTAAAGTTATATAATATGTTATATGTATTGCCACACTGGAGGTTTTAAATGTTTCTCTGAAAATTTTGCACATAGAAGACTTTGTTTTAATAATAGTGTAATTAATAAACGATTTAAAGCATAAGGTAGCACATATGAGTTTTTATATTTTATTATTATGTGTTTTTTTCTGCATGAATATTATATTTATAAATGTATCAAATACGCGATTCTGTAAAAAAAAAAGAAAATTGACCAATCACGTTTTGAGTGAACAGAGAACAAATTTGTACGTTTACAATTATTTGTGTCAACAACAGAAAATAGTTAAATATACAAGTATTTTTTTATAAAAATGCTATCCTGTTTTACTCGAGCTACAATAGAACTGTACCTAGTAGTCAAAGGATTTATTTCAGTGTTTTTGAGAGCTTCTTGTTCTTCAGATCAAAACGGAATTTAGCCAAAAGAATAAAAATGTGACGAAATTATGACATTATGGAGTGACCTATAATACTATTTAATGGGATAGGTGACATTTAAAAAAAAAAATAAGAATTGATAAAAAGACATTATTTGATGTAGGTATAAGAACTTATTTTTGCACTCGATTTACCTAAGTACATTAATACGATTATTAATTTTGAAGGAGGAAACAAGATTTGGCCGTGGTTACTACAAAGCTGTTGATGTGTACTGACACAAGTACCTATTATTCATAGAAGCGCTAAAAAGAAAAGTGAAAAATGCCACCAAACCGATTTTGGTAGATTAAATATAAATTCTATTCACACATTGCAGGTGTCATCGAGAGATATTTTGGGAAAGTATAAATGACAGATTTACGACGATGAATGTGTATGATCAACAAAATTATAATATATATTATTAATGAGTACGATAAATTATCTATTTTATGTCCGACGAAAAGTTACCGGGTGAGTTTACGTAATTTTATAATATTTTGTTACTATTTTATTAATTTCTAATCCGGACGATCTGATAAACGCACATTTAGTAAATAATAACTTAACGAACTACGCGTGTGAAACGATAGTAAATTTTGACATTCAAATAAAGTACCTAGTGTACAAAATGGTATTTACGAGATTGTTGGACTATTTTGTGCTCTGTCTGTATGATAAAATCCGAAACAAATATTTATAACTTACGAGCATAATATATTATTATATATTATAATTAAACCCACAAAAAATGCAAGAGACAACTGGTATAGCATTATGTACTATACGAATTTATTATTATAATAATATAAGCAATTTCTTCTCCGAAAGAGCAGACGACGTAGTATAAACGTGTTTACAGATATGCGTCTAAGTCCTAAATTCTTGTGAGTTGTGAGTGAATTAGTGAATTATACAATGAATTCAGTCCAATATCATCACATTGATGCAGGTCATATAATAATATATTTATTCAATAAAGATTTTTTTTAAATAATTTACCTGTACCTATTGTTATATTTATGAATTTGATGAGAATAAAGTACATTATTCACGTGACAGAAAAACAAAATAATAAGTCTGAATAACAATAAAATTGTATAGTTGATTTCATTCAAACATTGGGTATTCTATTTTTTTTATAATAAAATAAATTTCAAATACATAATATAATATGCACAATAATGAATAAGTCATCAATTTCGTCTTAAAATAAAATTAAATAATGGTAATAATCTGTTGTTTAAGGATTACCTGGAAACTTTTGAATGAACATTTGTTAGACAAATTATTATATCGAAAGAAGAGTCTATAAAATATATTTTATAAATATCTAAAACACACTGGAGGGTTAATTTAACATAAATCACATGTATTTATGATGATTTAGTATGCTATTTGGTTTATCTTTTTTAATTCCAATAAACGTTAGTATTTTTTAAATCATTAATCTCATTAGACTAAATTCGTCACGCGAACTGTGTCGTCGTCGTTTTAAAATATAATATTATATATCAAGTAAAATCCTAAATTTGTTTTCGTCAAAGTTGAACGGTCTAACAAAGAATCACACGTACAATTAGGTGCTATAGCTCGCATCGTAAATGTCAAATTGAACAGGCGTAAAAACGTTTAGTTTTTTCCGACCGGAAATGCGAATGACACACGACCACTAACATACAGTTTTATTAAATACGTGAATCGCCTAATCCGTTTTTCGTCGTGTACGCTGTCCTTGAACCCGTTCATCGCTACAACAGGTAAATCGCGACATGTAGGTATTATAATAATATAGCCAGGCGGTATAAGCCATACGTCCCAGCGACGTGCAGCGTCATATAACGAGAAAACAAATCGTCGCCGTCGTTTATTTTTCGAATCCGGCCTTAACGAACGTAACATTTCGGGAACACGTCGCTTTTTTTATTTATTTTTTCGTCAGTCGGTCCGGGTCCGCGATCCGGGTGCCGGTGAATTTTAATTTTCGGAATAATGTCTCACAATAAATCAAATACCCGCGCCGTTCGCATAATTACGCACCGCGGAAGACTACTAGAGACCGAACGAAACCGTAGATAATGTTATCGAGTGCGGAACGAATGTTTTGAGTGTGTTGGTGGAAAAAATACACACGCACGCACATAATATGACTAATGTATGAGCAGGAAGACGTTCGATTTAAACAATATCGTTGTCACCCTTTTCGGCGGTATCGGCGGCGGCGGCGGCACAACTGCCGTGTACAACAACCCCGTACACGTCGCCGTCTACATGTGTACCTATATAATACTATAATAATATATGCGTACACTCGTATTATGTTTACGTTATGCGTATCTTCCGCGTGTGATATATTGCTATCTCTCTGATCGGCCATTCTCTGCACGCCGTATACACCGGAAATCACCTTTTCGGCGGTATTTTTTTTATTTTTTTTTCATTTCGTTTTATCAAGCGCCAGACAACGGGTTTGAAGCCCTTTTCTCGAAAAGACGAAGAGAAATATTATTATTATTGTCTGCAGCGATCGTCTGCGCCAGAGACGTTAATTTTTTTTTTTTTTTTAGTCTTGCCGACGGTCATCGCGCGCCAGTCTCGATTTCCCGTCAATGGAAAAACGTGACTGCGTTACTCAACGACGCCGCCGCCGCCACGATAATTATTGTTTTATGCGTCGTAGTTTTGAAGTCGTTGATAAAGAGAAACATATAACATACACTGTACTTTTACCTACAACTATATAATATTATATACGTCCGTGTACGGTGTACGTCGTTCTTGCGGGCAATGGCGCTGGCGATCTCGGGTGGGACGAGTTTGACGATCAGAGGAAAAAATATCGCTGTGACCGGAAACCGAGATCCGATCGGAAGGTTCATCCCAACATAATATTATATGAGATAATCTTCCGCAGCGCTGTCTGATTCTCCGATCTCGTTATCGCCGTGTAATCGAAACGCCTATACATGGCCTAATCATAGCTACGTATATAATAGGTACAACTATAATATATATGTATATAATATCCACGTGAATCATATTGTTATAAAGACATAATTTGCTGCAGTTTCCTATCGTTCATATACTATGAACTGATTTTTTTTATTCTACATCTTATCGTGCAATGATGCTAATTCAATAATTATATGAAGATTTAATAATTTTTTATTAACTCTGCATTGAAAATGTACAATTATAAAGATTATATTATTGTTATCTAATATGTGCCTATATAGACAATTAATAATAATAATTATAGCAGGAGACAGAGCTATGCATTTTAAGCACAATAAAATCTTAAAATAAGCATTTGAAATTCTATAACTCCAGCTTAAAATTTCAATAAACGTACTAAAAAATGCATTTAAAATGTTTAAAAGACGTCAAAATTTGTCATAATTTTATAAAATATAAGCAAAATCATGTCTTATTGAAAAGAAGAAAAACCATATTTTCCCGTTTATATTTTTTAAATAATTATTTAAATTATAGGTAGGGAGGTCAGTAGGTGGCTATTTGCAAAGTTTTGTTGTTACACATTAAAAACTTTAAAGTAAAAATAAAAATAAAAATAAAAAATCATTGTTTATAAAAAACGATTCTGAGCGAGGACGGATTCTGTTAACTTATAAAACCAAGATCAACAAACAATTATTTCAATGATGAAATATTACAACTATAATAAATGTTTATATTTTTATTTTAAAAAGTACTGAGGATTTTAAAATATGTAGACCTTTTAAAAGTACCTACTAGATCTAATTTACTATCGAAAATCTTTATCAATTTCAGATTTTAACTTAATTGTCTACTAGCAATGTCTTTGGACACAAAAATAAAAAGACAAGTTCAGAATCAAAATTACCAAAGATCAAGAGAGAAGTAAAATATTTTTCAATGTAAAAATAAATAAAAACAATAAAATAAAAGTTTTAAAATTGAATGCAAATTTATATTAAAAAAATATGTTAAATTTTTTACATTACACTAGTTAAAAAAAAAAAAAATTTGCAACAAATTCGCAACTCTGATAATAATTATTCGTTGCGTTTTAACAGCGCTATAATTCAAATGTTCTAATGTAGCGTTGCATTCAATTAATTTTTTCTAGACAAGTGTATCTGAAGGTGTTAAAATTTATGCCATACTTAATGTATACGTAATAATGTACCTACACTCCATGTGTGTAATAAAGAGATACATACGTGCTATTTATTTTTCATTGATAATTTATGCTAATGGATTTTTAATAATTTTTAATGTGTTTGAATTGTTTATTATTATAAACTTAAAACACTTATTTTATTAAATATAATTAATCTTCGATAAACAATAAATTTATCTCGGTTTATATAATAATATAACAAAAGTACTGAAGCATAGTAAAATCATTAAGATATAAAAATATTTTAAGAGCTTTAGAATAAAAAAAAAACATGTTATAATTTTGATAATTTTATATGGATAATTGATAAGTCATTGCCAATAGTTTGAATAATAAAACACAGGTATTTGTAATAGAAAAGTATGTATTTTTCATATATTTTGTATTTCGTATAGTTATAAATTTATAATAATTTTTTATTAAGTCTTCTACCATTGTATAGCAGACTATTTTTTTTCAACAAATATTGTACAAAAGCTTCAAATTTATGTAATGCAACATTATTTATTCTGATGACGTCGTATTTAATGTTGACTTATGGCTTCCCGTCAAATCAATATAAAATAATTCTTTTTTAAATAATAATAAATAATATTATAATAAAATATTGTGTAAGTATATGCGAAACTATAAAAATTCTTGAATCCTAGCGATTTCAATTAAAATTTATGCATCTATAAATCGCTTGATTTCAATATAGGTACCGTTTTCAGGTAAATAAAATACATGATATAGTGTGATCAGTTATGATTTTATCGTATTAATATTGTGTTATACCGATGTAGCGTATTATAAGACGTTGGGCGATATTTTATGATTTTTTTTTTTTTGTACTTAAAATTATTAATAAACCGTTTATGACTTAGGTATTAAATGCATTAATTACTTTAGTGACGTGTTTTGTACAGTCACTGTAAACGAGATGTATGTTATATTATGCGAGCGAGAAAAACCATTTACAATATTATTGTATAGATATATGATTATTATTTTAAAACGATTTGTTTTGCTTCCTAACTAAAAATTATAATTTTTCTACGTTTGGTTCATTTGCATTTAGGTTTTCAGTGATTTTGCATAATGATTAAACACAAATTATTTTATGTAAAGTTAGGTAGGTACGCAGTAATTGTTTTTTTATTATTATACATAATATAATCCTTATATTTTTTCAACTTGGTTCAATTAAGACATTTTAGTGTTTTGTAATTATTAGTTCTTGAACAAGCAATTTATTGTTTATTATTTTATTTTTAGTAATGTAATCGTTACACGAGATCTCAAAATGAAGAATACTCGGATGATTAAACCTTGTCTAATTTTTATTTTCCAAAACGAGTTTTACAATGTATTTATACATATATACTTATATTTATATGTTATTTCTCGTTTTTTAGTTTCATATCAGATTAAGAGATTTAACTAAAATTCACGAGTAGGTACCTACCATTGTAAAGGTGTATAAGACAGCAGAGCCGTTTCCCTCGCTGACCTGGAAAAACGACGTAAACAGGATGAAATAAGTTAATCGTAAGAATTAATATACGTTCGTTTCGAACAGTAGACCTAGTCAATTGAACGGTCGTAAAATATAAACACATTTAACGAATTATTTTATATTTGTATAACACAATAAAAAATTGAACCATTTCTAATTTATTTTCTATTGAATTGTTTTATTATGTCGTAAAGTTGCTATATCGACTATATATGATCTAATCTATAAAAACTATGTCAATATTTTGAAAATTAATTGTGAATTAGTTTTAAGGATTTTCAAATCAACATTTTTTCGAGTGAAAGACGGGTGGCTTCGAGTGAAGATTACCTTCTGTGCAATGGTTTTTAGGTTATAACATTTAAATTACTTATGTGTATAATCTACAAATTCAATTTGCAATTGTTTGCAAAACATTGAGATATTTTTTGAATCGATCACGAGGAGAGGGAACTTTACTGGCATCGTTTTAAACGCATTATGGTTTGTTAATTATAATAATCGGCGGCGGCGGCGGCGACCTTTACAATTGACGATTTTCGTTGTCGTAGACGTTCAGGTCCGGTACAGGAAGAGAGCGAGAGAGACGAACAAGTCGAGTTCAGAATAATAATAATATTTAATGTTATACGGACGGCGATGTTCGTAATAATAATAAAAATAATATGTTATTATTAAACGCGAGACATAATATTTTTCGCAGTCCGCCAAAACGGACGCGGCGCAGACACGCGTCGTCCGCGCTCATATAAACTCGATCGTTTTATGATGTCCACCGGCGTCGAGTGCGTCACGGGTATCGTATTACCCGCTCGACGACGACAACTACGCGTGCTCGTCTCCTCCGGCTCGTGCCCACTGCCCGTGTACGCACATAGTATTATATTATAACACACGACACCGCAGTCGCACATCGTACACCACGTCGCGCGTACGTACATAATAATAATAATAATAACAATATAATATTATTGTAACAATATTATTATCGTCGTGTTTTTTGTATATTACTATCCTCTCGGACAAGCGCGCTGCCCCGTCGTCGACGACGACCGCTGTGCGTGAATTACAACTCAATCCGATGCATAACGCGCTGCACAAACCATAATGTTATAGCACACGCGTATAATATGTATATATATTATTATTATTATGCACAGCAATGATAACATATATTATGAGTGCGGTCATATATATATATATAGTTACTGTGTATATACCATAGACTTATAATACAAGTATATTATAAGTCTATGGTATGTACGCGCGAACCGATATTGTGTAATATATATTTTAATCGTCGTCGGCTGTGCGCGGGCAGCGACGACGATATTATATTATTGTGAGACAACTACACCCGCCGCCGCCGTCATCGCACGATATTACAATATTATAAATACAAATATATACACGCGTGTGCGTGTTTGTGCAACAGGCGTCTTTCGAAAACGCGTGTCTACTCGAGCGCCAGCGCCATAATATTATATTTCGTCGATTTTACGATGATGCGACCTCCGTCGAACGCGCGCGACCGTATAGACGTGGAATGGTATCGTACTTGTTTCGCGTGTGTATAATGATATGTATATAGGTACGCCGGACTGCCATCGAAAGCCCGACACGAATCCTCCGTCGTATATTATGACGGAGAGCGTTTTTCCCAGTCCCCTTTCCCGCCACGCCGTAATATCATACTGGTTTGCCACGTACACGCTGCACGCGGTATGTATAAAGTATATTATGATCGCTTGTGCGTACATATTATATATATATATATACATATATGTATACTGCCACGTAATAAATATATTATAATATTCGAAATATTATGTAGAAAGCTGCATGGGGTCCGAATTCGGTTTCCTGCAGCGTGCTAAAAGTTTCGAACTCGATTTTTACGGCCTTGCTGCGCGGGAGACAAATCGCCGTTCTTCCGGATGACAAATTTCGTTTGAATATATTTGTTTGCAGGTAGTTTGCGCGCCGTTAATTTGAACGCTGCAAGTTTCACCCACGAAGCACATTTGCATCCAACAATTAGTGATCAATTATGCACGCGGCTTCTCGTATCAGTGATTAATAGAACTCAAAAAGTTGTTTAATTTGCATGTGTTTTTTGTGAGAAAATTATCGGAGATTAATTGCCAAGTATATAAGTTATAAGAACTACGATAAAATTGTTCAATGTTTATCATATTTAGTGATATTTTATGAACAAACATAATATTATAGCTAGTTACCATTCCATATCAATATAATTCATTTTAAGATATTCTTAATAACTATAACTATTTTAGGTAAGGCAGTTTTATTGTTTGAAATTAATCCCATCAGACTATGTATGACTATTTATTAGTAAACTATTTACTGCGAGAAATATAAACATTAAACCTATGTAATTAAAAAATATTTATTATTCAGAGATTATTTTGATCTTGCTTGTTTTGTACATTTGAAAATATAATATAGTAAATACTAAATAAGATGTATAAGTACATAATTGGCTATTGAAATGAGATTTTGTATTTTAAAACATATTTTTGTCAAGATAATGAGTTCTAAGTATATACATAATTTTTTTCACCCGTATATTATTATTATTTATATTTAACGTATAGCATACAGTTATCTATAACCGTGCATCAGTTAATTTCCATACTCGAATGAATCAACAGGTAATAGTTATTATTTTACTGTGCAAATATTAAAATGGATAATCGGGTTTATCGCTTATATAAGCCCTATACTCAGACGAGACACGCACGAATTTATTAATTTTTTTTATACGATTCACGTGATTCTACAAGTAACACCCTCTTCGAGCCGTCGTATATAATATCATCCCGTTGCGCGTGTGTGTATTCACTCTAGTCGAATCGACAAAACTAATGTCTACTTCACGCTTCAATAAATCCATATTTCAATATTATAATATTATTAATTTAATAACAATACGAAATGCACGACGCGTGCTTCTTATACCGTAAAAAACGCACTTATGGTGCACACTTCACCACGCTCGCTGATTCGACTTGAAAAACAACGCGTCGCATACCTACATTATTATTATTACTGTTATGAGATAAATAAATTGCAGCAGTGTATTATGTAGGTATATACCTAGTGCGCAATCCGCTCTGCGATACGAGCAGAATCTATCGACGGAATCGCGATCGCAGAACGCATTCTTTCCGTGCGAGAATCGTGTGCTCCGTGACCCCTAGTGTGCGGATCGATAATAATATAATATATTATTTTCCGTAAAAATTTACACCACCGCGTAATCCGACCTTTTCGATAGTGTTATGGGTCGCCCCCGTCACACGCACTGGCTGCGTACACACATAATATATTATATATATATATATAGATATAGATATGCCTGTAATAGTGGTATATAAGAGGATGCTCGGCCATCGCGAGGCTCATTAGACAAACGGAGAATGAAAAAAAATAAAAAAAACGCGAAAAGGAAAACGGCTGTACGAGATGTATTTTATTGGATCGCGGGCGCGGGTGCGGCTGTTATCGCGAGCGTCCATTAACGGCGTCGTCGACCGACTCCTCTGCCGCGTCGTATCGGAAACGATCTGAACTCGTCCCGCGAGCGTACTTGCGTACCTATCTATTCGTATATGTGTGCGCGCGTGCAGTGGTGTGTGAGGTCTCTGAACTCTATGCGCGTAAACGATGATTTATATGTTGTACAAGGTGATCCATTTAAGTGTCTACATTATCGATAGGCAGTCAATATTACAAAAAGTTTTAAATTTTTTGAAAATTGTATTTTCATATACGTTATTGAACATCATTGTTACAGGCTACAGAAAATCTTATTGATTTTTATAAATCAACCGTTAATAATATCTTATTAATTAGATTTTATTTGATGTTATTATATTATTAATAAATTCTCCAACATGATTATGATGTCAAATTAATCTATATTGCTTGTGAAATTTGCAGTGGCTATACTACGTATATTTTAGATATTTTTTTTTTAATCGCTATAAAAATCTCAGGAGAAACCTTATTTTATATTCTCAAACTTTTTGACCAAAAAACAAAAAGTGCTATCGAAAAAAATTTTTTTTTTTTTTTGCGGTATACGATGTATAATAAAGCTCTCCGTGTATTTACTCCGTATAGTTAGGTTTTTACAGATAGGTGATGTTTGCATATAATACAAACAAAATAGGTAAAACTACTAACCTATATTGATGTTGAACCACATGCAAATAAAACAACGTTTAATTGGTGTGTTTTGACAGTACAAGTCACTTATTCCCTAGAATTACTGTCCTGTGTTATTGAGTTAAATACCTACCCTTGACAACGTCTCTCGTGTATTAACACAAACATTATATACGTTTACTTAAAGTCTAAATTATTACAATCACTTTTCTTAAATTAATACATTTTAAATTACGGGCAATTAGATAAACCGTTTTCAATGATGTTTTAAACAAGCTTTTGCTCTAAATAATGGTTTTTATAATATATTTTAACTTTTATGGATTGACCGTTGGAGCGTGTATGTATATTTTATGGCATACCAATGAGATGCAAATAATAAATAGGGTGCCCAAGTACACCCTGTAGTAAACCCTCAAACGGTGTCTCTGGTTAAACAATAATTAATATTATTTGAATGGTGTATCAAATTTACGTGATAAAGTTTAACTTGTTACTCATTTTCATATTAATATACGTTAAATTTATTGATATTATTTCCATTTAATACGATATGTTATTGTACTTACTTATTAGTTAATTAATTATTTTTTTGATTTTTTTTATGTCTATAAATATTGTTTATATACAATAATTAGAATATACGGAAAAATTTGAATTATTGACAAAATTGCCTACCTACCTACCTATACTCATGTACTCCGAACTCAGAAGTAGGCTATATCAGATTGAGCAATAATCTTTAAAATAAATTAATATATTTAGTGTTAAGTAAAATAGTGTGAAATAAAAAACTTAACTTTAAAACGGAGATACATATTATACAATAAACTAATGTAAATTGTCCAAACTATCGGCATGGTCTAGTTGTTTAAATCGCAATTTATATGTGTATTATATATTATATTATATACGCATTTTATATAGAGTACGACGCGCAATGATGATACTGAGTGTGAGTGGCGAGTGGCGATAGCTATACGAAACGTAAGTAAAAACAATTCCCATACTACATGGATTTTGCAAATCGTATTAATAATACATCTTATTGATCAATGATGTGACTTAGAAATAGGTACGCACGTAATATGCATATGGGTTGACTGCAAGGGGATGAAAACAGGTGGTTCTACTGCAGAAGAAATACACATACCTTTATATATAGTTAAACACAACATAAATCGGCCACTGTCTTCGAGTGAAATACCTATATATATAATATACAATATACCTACATTATATTGTATATAGATACAGATACACACACTGTAAATGCCAATATATATATATATATATATATATATAAGGCGTATACGCGCGCTCACTGTGGGAAAATCGTGTGTTGTCGAAAATAATGTAACAAACGACGATGACGACTACCGCCGTCGACTATTGCGCGGGCGGAGGTGGACCGGCGGACAGTGGCGTCGCGCAATTTGTATTTATTAACGTCAAGTCTGACAATGACCGATTTTTCTACATGTGCATCGCGACTCGCGAGTGCCATTGTGATGCCGGGTTTATAATAATAATAATAATAATAATAATAATAATAATAGCGTGTTCCACCCGCACGAATAATATTTATTCGGTCGTCTTCTCGTCGTCGGCCGTCCCAGTTCTTTCACACATCGGCCGTCGTCCGCACATACGCACTCGCACACACACGCACAATAATAGTATAATGTATTTATTATTATATTGTGGTGCGGTGTGCGCTCGGCGGCCAGGGGGAGGGTGTGCGAACGACGACAAGCCGCAGGACAAACGATTGCAGCCGTAAAATATACATTACTATATAAATAATAATCGTGAAAACTAAGAGAAAAAAAATGTTGTTCGAAATCAATCGATCAGAATGAGAAGAAAAGAAGAGAAGAAGAAGAAGAAGAAGAAGAAGAAGAAGAGGAAGAAAGTAATCTTTTTTTTTTTTTTTTGTCTGTCGAGGGACGCGACTTTTCACGTTCATATACATATCTACGCGAGAGAGATTTCTTCTTCGCGATATTATTATTATTATACGGTTTCACATGTCGCGTCCATTGTGCGACCCGATTTTTTTACGTCTCGTACAACATAAATCACGTACGACATGCATCGTACAATACGCGACACGTGTTTTACAAACGATTCCGCGTTACGAGTGCGCGCGCATAACATCATATATATATTATTAATATTATTACTATAATAATACGTACACTGTTATGATGCCGCTTAAATATATTGTAATATAGAGGAACTCGGTGAACGCGGTTTGTTTAAAAGCAATCGTACCAGGCGGCCGGCCGAGTGGACCTGTTTAAAAACGATTGTGCGCGAATTTCGCGGGCAATGAAAATTTCGTCGAAAATGACGACGGCGGCGGTGACGGCGCGCTCAAGATCATCCCGGTCGATTTGATTTCAAACGACGCTCTGCCGACACACGATTACTCTCGACTACGCGTCCATTGTGCCCCGTACACGTTAAGTATACGGTATATGCTTATTATCATAACGTATTATATCAGCTCATTTATTCGATTTTAAATACCGTCGGGCGGCTGCAAACGTATACCGCGGTAACCGCTGCAGTTGATATTATTATACGGTGCGTATTGTGTTGGGACGCGTACATGATATATACATATACATATCACAGTGCATATATAATAATACTACCTACGTCTTGGACCACGCAATGTCCATATGCATAGGGAGCGGAATCGTCGAATTTATCCGGTGTGGTGGGAACGATGCGGGGGCGGGGGGGGGGCGAAATCGACGTTTCGAAAATAATTAGTTTCATGATTCCATAACGATATGATTGTAATATTAGATTCGATAAAACAAATAATAGGTTTCAGATGTCTTATATATATACATACGAGCATATATTATATTTAGTAAACGGGTACTTAACGTTATACCCATTGCGCGCGTCTTCGAATATTATGATATTATATGTATATTCGACGATCGTGAAGTCGTATATTATTATAAGGAATATAAATATCGAGACGACTTACATAATCATTATATTATTATTGTTAAATATATCGTACGCTGTGGGTTCGGACTTTGTAGGATGCGTGCGATTATAAACTATTATGAATTGTGGACTTGTGGTCGTAATTGTTTTAGAATATTGTTCTGATAACGATCAGTACTATGGATATATAATATAATATAATAATATTATAAAACGGAGAGAAAAAAAACTACGCGAGGTATACCTTTATGATATATTGCTCGTGCACGTTTCTGATGTATCGATGCGATATTCGTATGCGATTACTTATGACGTAGGCACCCATAATACATTATTATAATACCGATATAGTTTCGTCTTCATTTCGGATGATCGTTCTCGCTTTTAGTTTAAACGGTTCGCAGACAGAACGTGTATAGTGTACGCAAGTCACATTAGTGTAGAAATGTGATCGGTGTGAAATACTCATATATTATAGAACATATTATTATGTTCCTAAGATAGTACGTTGTCGTCTTTTACAGAAATTAAATTATTTTATTAATGTCCTTAGATGTGATACGAATGATAAATAATTAACTGAATAAATATTAAAATGTATCGAGTGGTTTGAAAACACCGCAATCGATACATAATATTGTTGAATTGTACCAGCCACAGATGGCCCGGGAAAAAATTTAGACCGGAACATATGTTAATCGTTTAAGCAACAAAGCAAAATGGTTTGTATTCAATACCTTGAGTTACCGTGTATTCAAAATTAGGGAGTTCGTTGGTGATCTACTTTATAAGTAATAAACATTTTTAAGACCAGAGTTATTAAAGGGCTCTTTTTAAAGTAAAATATTGATCTCTACAATGAACCAGTTGTAACGTCAAGTAGCACACGATCAAAGTCATCATGTTTCGATTCAATAAATAACTAATAACTAGGTATATACTTCCCATGTGACTAAATATCATATAGCACCCACATTGACTTTATGCAAAATGAATCCTACACAAATTATTCATGAACTATCACATATAGATTTATCGGATGAGCTTGAACGTGACTTATTAAAAAAAATTAATCCCCCTCCCTTCCATCAACTACCAGATGTGTGAGTATAAGTGCCGTGATTGGACATCACTTATAGTGGCCTCTAAATAATCTGCATGTCTTTCAAATATTGTCGAATAAATAATCTAAGCCAAAGAGTGAATGTGTGCTAAGTGCGATAACATAACGTCAAACAAAATAATATATCACAGAGACGGAAATAAGAAAATCTCCTTGAGTTAATGATTAATTTATAGAATATCATGTGTTTTAAAATTAAAATAAAAGTATGATCAACGATAATCTTGGATCACGATAAGATTAAAATATAATTTTAGCATCGTTTATATAGGTATATTAATATACAGATGCTAAAATGGATTATAGAACAGTAATGATCAATTTAATGTCACTGATCGAAATCGAACGTAAATCGACATTTGTATATTACTTATAGCTATAGGTACAAGACACAATTCGATATACGACATTCGTCTTCCGTCAAAAATCAATTTAATTACCTACCTGTATGATACCAAATATGTTTTGTTTTGTAGCGTTTATGTTCGGTTTTACGGACGGATTTTATTGTACGGGGTCGTGGATTTTAATACTAAACGATCGTAAAACAATTTTTCATGCAATCCTTGCACGTGACTGTGTAATTCAGTAGTGATTGGACAGCAGGTGGGTGAGGAGGTCAAGTTTTGAGGTGTCACTGTCATAACTATTATAGGCCGTTATTAATAATACTATAATAATAATGATTTTATATTAATAAAAATTTTATATTATTATTATTATTATTATCATCATTACGTTATTCTATTGTTCATTCTTTTGATATGCTTTCATCGAAGTCGTCAAATATTAATGTGCAATGAAAGAATTGCAAAACATCTAACGACTGATATATATATATATATATATATATATTATATTTTATATTTTTATTTCAGTTCCATCAAAACGTCTTGATCTTTGTATTGGACATTTTATGAACAAAGTGATCCGTTTATACATAAGTATCAATACATATTGTTTCAAAAAGTTTAAATATTTTTGAAATTATTATTTTTATATAACTTGATATCAAATAAAACACAACATTTATGAATACAAATTATATTTTTACTACTTATCATGAAATTTTTTTTTTAAGTTTTCAACATTTCGGAATGGCAGCATACATATTAAATTTTATATTCCTGGGAAAATATTTTTGGATTATTTTGGTATACATATTGTATACCTACGTTAAGTCGAATTTTTAACTGTGGTATTATGTATATGATAAGCAACTTTGTGAGACCACTGATAAGGAGTATTGTTTGAATGTCAAAACTAAGCATACAAGTTCATAAGAATGGCGTACATATTATGCTTGTAAAAATACATGAAAAAGTTATTTTTAGGTATTCTATTGGAGTCTGGAGAGACTGTTGTTGATTATTTTCTTACTAATATCAAAACTAAACTTGCACGGGCTTGCCATACATTGTCCGAATAAAAACGGTTTATAAAATTTTTAATCACATGTACTTAAACCGTATGCACTCAAGGTGAACAGTTTAATGATTTTGTTTTATAATAATAAAATTATATTATTGTATAGGTACAACACTTAAGCTATACTCGCATAAAAACGTTCTTATACGGAGAAGATATTCGTGATTAATAATAAATTAATAACCAATTAAATTTTATAGGTACGTTAGAATAATAATTATTTTTAGCTTATGAATGATAAAGTATAATATACGTTACGAGTAAGTTTTACTGTGAGATATATATTAGTATTATAACCTCGATGAAGATATAATATGTTGCAATATTATCATGTCCGTAATCAAAGTGTAAAAAGCTAACGTAATTTAGGTAGAAGTCCAATATAGATTTAGAATTTTCTCGTGGAGAAGGGGGAGATTATACTAATTTTTATTTATATATACGCCGTATTATTAAAGAATTTAAATAATAATAATAAGAAGAACTCCTCATATCTAACTCGTCTTAGACCTATCATTGGGTGAGAGACTTACCTATGTGCATAGATATCAATTAAACTAATGTATGGTTGTGACCAATAAAGAAATTTAAGATGACTTCAGTAAAATCATTGATAATCTGGTATGTACTTATTAATACTATTTTAAAGTACTGCAGGTGTTGTGTGTGCCAATGCGCAGGGATTTTTTGAATAATATTTTAGAATTGCGGTGAAATTTGATAAATGGTCTCTCTGCAGTATGCAATATCATTAACGTTAAATTTAAGATTATAAAATTTTGTTTTGAGTAGTATTGGGTTCGTTCTTTTAGATTTAGATGAACCAAAATCAGTTATCCCTACACGCATAGAAGCAAACGAAAACACACAACCAGAAAAACACAATAGCATCAGGATATTTTAAATATTGTATTTTTTTTTTATCACAACTGAAATTAAAATCTATACTAATATAATATTAATATATCTACTGAATAATATTCTATTTGGTTTTTTTTTTAAATACCAGTATTGAATATTATTACAATGTAATTTTTCATTTTTATAATGTTATATTATGAGTTATTAGACGTTTTAAAAAGTTAATTATATAATAGCATGTAATTATTTTTGACTTATAAAATATTATAATAATTATAAATTATTGTCATATAGGTACTTCCAGTTTGGCGAAGTACTCCTTATTGTGGCCGCCGGCTATAGGACATAAAACCAGACACCGTTGGCGTAGGATAAAAATAACTGAGCAGGAACGGTGAACGCTTGGAATGGATTCTTATCGCTGGTTAGTTTCTAGGAGCAACAGACTCGTCCGTGCGATTTGGAAGAATCTTAATCGAGTGAATAGCGATGACAGTATATCGTTTGATCTATAAATCTATAATTTATTAAAATAAAGGCAAACAATATACTACTAATATTAAAGTATACAATTAATTCTCTTTTTATAACTTAGAAATATTGCAAAAACCATTTTATATTATTAGAATATCTTTATAGTTATATTAATACGAATATAATCACACATACAGCACTGTTTACCTAATCTTTATATTTAATCTATGCATGGCCAAAAATTAACATTCATGCAATATCATAATACAGTTTAGTTTGTGTTGCAATTGATAATATAATCATTATAGTATATATTATAATATGGACATGTTTTTATAATTTTTTTGTTAATAGTGCACGCACAGCCGTAGGAGAGTCCATATAAATCATAAACCATATCGGGATATTAAGGCGGTAGAAGAGGGGAATTAAACTTCTCAAATCTCACTTTATTTGCTTTCATCGTGGCGTGTCTAGTAAGCTCGGACCAATGTCGTTTGTTTCAACCATGTTCATGCGCAATGCGCATAAAATATATCGTAAATTATTTTATTCGACGATTATTTGGTAAGTAGGTACCCTACCATTTGATATAATACACGTCGTGATAATTATCATTATTATAATATATACGATGAATTCGATTGGAATAACACGAAGCGCAACGATAATACGCTCGACCACGGGTCATATAATCGTTATCGGTGGTCATCGCACAGTAAAAAATTATTATTATTTCGAAACGTCGGATTGTGCACGTAATAAACGAACCGAAATTGGTCGCGGAGCTATTCGAAAACATTATAAAATATATTATACTTGAGTCCGGGATGTTTGGACACGGCAAAAATAGAATGAAGAATGCATGAGCGAATTCATATGAACAATTTAATTCGCGAACAACTATTGCGTCATGAAAATAATTGTATTTATATATTATAATTATGACGAATTTTTGATTTATCGCGTTTTGTGCGTGTGACGTATTGTGTATAATATATGAAACCAAAAAAAAAAAAAATTTAAGTAAGGACGTGTTTTAGTTGTATACAAACAAAAAGTGTTTTAAGTACGATAAAATATTAAAACTATATCAACACAAAAAAAAATAATTGTAATTCAAACTTTAATTGGTTCATATAATGCAAATAGTAACTTGTAACTTGTAAGTATTGAGTAATTACCTTTTCTATTGCGTATATGTATATGTCTATATATAGTGTCAGAGTATGATTTTTTAAGTCATACCTACTAAATCCAAAGGAGAACCAACATACAATATTTTCGAAACGCTTATAATATCGTTTTTTTTTTTTTTTTATCAGAAAATGACTTTTCGATTAGTGTATTTAGGATAAAAGTATACTAGTAATCTATGTAACTATTTATAAGTGACCTACAACTTTTTTCCCCGTAACCTGTAGGTGTTTGATGGTAACCTACTATTATATGTTGTGTGATTCTGTCACATCATGCATTTTTGACTTTCACATCATTTTTATAAAAATTCAGAAAATCAAGACTTTTCTGTTATTAGTTATTATTTATTACTGTTATTACCGTTCGAAAAAAATATCATGTTTTGTAAAAAAAGAAATCAGTTTTTTTTTAAATCGTACAATAAAATGTAATATAAATGGCATAATTTAAGTAATGTTTATTTCTGTATCATGTAGTAAGTATTTAAACTGTAATTTTATTAACACTTTTATTTTTTTTTAAACCTTAGATTAAAATTTGAGAATTAATAAATAAAACGAAATTTCTGAAAAATTAAAGTATATTATATTATAATAACTGATAAATTAAATTGTTATTAATCTATAAAATTTAAAATATAATTTTAGGATATTTTGTACAATATTGTATTTAGTTTTTATTCTGTTTTATTTACTACCTTGATATCTGCAAGCCCAAAATGTATACCATAATTTAACGGCTCACGCGTTTTGATTTAAGGCCAAATATATATATATATATAAATACTAATTAATGTGTATGTTTGCGGATAAAAATTATAATCTCATCGTTTATAGATTCGTTATGCATTAATCCATTAACACGATGTACAGAATCATTTATTATTATACTTAATCTTTTTTACTGATATTGTGATATATCGATGTAATGTGTTAAAAAAAAAAAATAATGATTCTTGTTATTTTGGCACTTTGTTCTCATGTGTTGGTCTTTTCTCGCGTATTATTATTATAAATGTGATATATATTAATAATTTATATTCTAAGTACGTCATAGGTCATAGGTGGTATCATAAACTTGTTTTAACTACCGGGGCTATCGCTGTATTTTTTCTGCCTACCTCCAAAATTTGTTGTGCAATTTTTTATCGTTATTATAAAAAACACACCCGGTTATTTAAAATTATATTATACAGGTTGGTCATTGTAACAATAACATTCGCATTATTTTGTTCAATATTTGGTTTGTTGAAAATGTATTGACACTCTATTATGTATAAAAACAAACTACTTGCAGTTTTATTATTTTTTTAATGACACCTGAATAGATGATGAATAAATATCGATATTACATTAAGTTCAGTTCAGTTAGCATGTTAGTAAATAATTTTTTCAAGTATTTTTTTTTTGTTTTATATAAACGAGTATTAAAAGTTTGACAAATTGAATAATTATGTGGGGTACCTCATATAATTATTTGACAGGATTACTTTGCGTGTGCTCTTTATTTCTCTGACTTAAATCTAAACATTAAATGCTTATTAAAACTGGCTGGAAACTTTTTTATGAAAATCGTCAACAATTTTTTTGACAACATTATTTCTATTTTGATATTTAAAAATTACATTTTGATTATTCGTGTTTGTTTTACATATTTTATAATAAAATCTGACACTAATTATTGAACTGTTACATTACATAAAACTGTATTTATAAAAAAGAATATACCTATACATATTTCATCTGCTAGATTTTTGGTATATGAAGTATTAAATATTATAGTTACATACATTAAGTTTGGAAATTAGGAAACAGGTGTTATTTTGTTATTGCAGCAATTGCAATATATACACAATTATTAGAGTGCGAAAATAAGTTAAGAAAAAATTATTTAATACCTATATAACCAAATTTATAATTAAGGCTTTAGTCGTTAAAATGTATTTTTATATTCAAAATTAGTAGACTAATAACAACTAAAAATATCAACATAAAAATCTAAGTTAAGTTATACGATAAAATATAATGAGAGAAGACAGAAAGGGTGTTCTTTCACGGTGATCGCTTGATTAATTATTGACCGTGGTATAAATTAAGTGCATGCAAAATATATAATTGTATATTTTTAGATTTATTAATTTGTGTTCAAATAATTGGTATAAACGTCAGTACTTAAATAATATATATAAATTTAACTAACACTGTTCGGCGTGGTAACGGTGGGTGAAGCTCTATCGATCCAAATACGAACACTTGTGTTCAACTGTTATAACGATGAGACGATAATAATAATTCTGTCATAATTTAAGACGTACCATAAGCACACAAAAGAGTTTTATTCGCGTATATAATACATAAATCTCATGCTGTATTGTGTTCCACATGCGGTGCAAACGTGCCCTACTGTTTTATACCTGGTATTTGGTAATTTACGGTCGCTTGAACGGGTATATAATACGTTGACTACAACATTTGGGTTCGGACCTACGCAATAAACACACAAAATATATAGTGCCACTACTCTTATAATCGTGCATCTAATATATACAGAGTGGACCACTATTATTAACCTTGATAATACAATTATTTAAATTTTGATTTTTGGAATTTTTTATCATACCTAAGAATCTTGTATTTATGATATGCTTAATTTGTTTTCTTATTTAAATAGTGTCCTGTGATATTCCTTGCGGTATATATATTATATCTATTTATTTCATACGAGAAAAATCCTTAATTCCCAGATGTCGTTTGATAGATCGGATACTATATTCGTCTAAATGTCGATAATTATCCAATGTACGATAATCTGTAAATTCCATAACGAATCTGAGTATCTGAGATTGAAGTCTCGAAGTAGAATAAATAAATCCAAAAATCAAAATTCGGATTAATGCATTATTATAACGGATAAAAGGGGGTGAGCATGCTTGATGAATCACCGTGTATATATATTATTATCATTTTTACGGTGTTTTTCACAAGGATAATGCGTCGCCAGCGAAGAAATGTTATATTATTATTACTCTTTTTTTTTAACTGACATTCAATCCCTCGGGCCGACCGAGATCGCTATAAATCGAAATACACGCACGAAACGTTCCGTAACACTATATGATATAATATTATTATTCGTATACACATATACACACATTGTACCGTGCCTGTTAGGTCTTAAAACGTCGACGCGTCAGACGTCCAAAACTAACAGACGGACACATAATACGTCTGGTGCGGAATAATATTATATACGCGTAGGAGATAAGATAATAGTTACCTTTATGGCTGTACATTATATTATATGTCTTATAGGGGTGTCGTCGATTTTTTTTGTTGTTGTTGTTGTCATTGAATATTGTGCAGTTGTAGTGTGTACGTCCCGACCAACCCAACCTAATAGTCAAGGAGAGATCGAAAGGGAAAGAACGATTTATTTGGTCAAAGGGTTTTAATACAAAGACTTGAGCTATATCGAATAGGTAGATAAAATAGATATTTTATTTTAATGCGTAAGATATTCTAAAATATACACCTGTATCTATTTTTTTTGTTTAATAAAATGATGAATACAAATGTTTAATTAAAAAAATTTAAAGATTTATTATTAGGAGTAGTGGATTATTTTATTGCACAACTCGAATTGCATAAGGTGGCTTGCGATCATTTTCAAATAACTTGCTAAATATGAATAGTTATTTGAAAAAATTAATATTAAGTTGCAAGGCCACCACATCTAAACACATTCACAACGATTCTGTACATAGACCACACACATACACACACACACGCATTACAAAGACCGATCGCAATAAATCGACATTAAATACGACTATATCTAAGACATATTATATTATAGTTCGTTTTAAATACTGCCCATGTTACAATAATTGTCATACAGATATTTTTTGGGGGAGGGGGTGAGAGGGGGTTGTGATTATACATTTTTATAATTATGTAACAACAAATTTATTAACAGAAACCACTTTTACTTTATGAAATCATACTTAATAAGTTTTTTGGAATTTTAACTAGTATGCGCCTATTTTCACTCTATTTATTATAGTAATAAATATGTAAAATTTACATCGTTTTAAAGACATAAAATTAAAAAAAAACTATATTACCGTATAAACTATAATAAAATATAACTTAAATAATTATGTAATTATGAATTTTAATAACAGAATATAGTTTATGGGCCACATAAATATTTTCCATTACACACGACGGAAGCGCGGTGCGTTATCGAGGCGGCCGACCATCATAATATATTATAAATATTACGATATATTGTATACATGAGGCGTGTGTTATAATGCACTTCGGAATACGACGAGGAGGAAACAGAATCGCATCTCCGTTTTTGAAGTGACTACTCGCTTTACGCCCTTTACATTTTACGATACATTACAATATATAAATACCCAACCAAAGCATAATAATATAATATAATGTTCCACGTCACGATCATATTTTAAAACGTTTATACCTATAATATTATGTAGTGTAACTGCGCGTGTCTATATAATAATATATTAACTCGGCTTCATTGTTCATACGGCGTACGCATAATATGCACACGGGCGCGCGACGACGGTAATTACAGCAAGTGTAGTACATCCAGAATTCAGGAACATAATAATATATGTTATAATATATATTATATAGCTCCGGGAGACTTAAACGCAGAGCACACCAATGGACGTGATATATATATATATATCATATCACGTGATGGTATATATTATTATGATGGGTGTGTGTGTGTGTGTGTATTCGGTCCAAGTTCGGCGGTGGATGCTGATGAATTTCGTTCACACACACCCCACGTCCGGGATTGAGTCGTTATCCGCGTTCTCCCAGTCGCCGTCGTCATTAACATTTTAATAATAATTATATTATGCAACATATGGTCCACCCACTCAATATTATACTTTCGTTAATAATTACTTATTACCTGCCATCTATACGCCGCTTATATTATGATCAATGAGTAACAATTGAGAATTGGAACGTGTCACATACGTTATGGAAAAAAGAAACTTTCACTTAGGAGATTGGAAAATAGGAAACTATCCTTCATCGATAATCGTGACTAAACGTCAGAGCCTCGAGAAAAGTCCAACTTTAACGTCCAAGAGTTTATTATTATTTATAATATTAACACTTTATAGGATATGTAAAATTAACTGTTAGCGTATGTTAGATGAGTACAATTTTAATAGCATTGACTTTTTCTAAACAATTACAAACTAAAAATCAATTATGTTTTAATAGTAGACAATAATAAAAAAAAGGGAAAGAGTTGGTAACCGTTTTACTGTACAGTGTATACTTTTTTATTTAATCGATAATTGAAGCGCATATGTTAATTTTAATTTAATAATAAATCATCACCGCGTACGAAAAACGATTCTGAGCGGAGATGATTTGTCAGAAAATTGTTTACCTCCCAATTGTATCAACCGGATATATAATGTATATACAATAATAATAATATTATTTATTTAACATATTATTGTGTTTTTGATATCATAGTGAATAATCGCGAATAGATGACATATATGTATAGTCGATTTAATTCAACACCCTAATAACAAACAAACCGTATTAAATAGCTAATATAAACATTTGTACGTCTGTCTGTGGGCGTCTGGCGTGCTCACTAAATATGACATCCAAAAGATAATCCTTCTAAATCCAACTGTAGTAAGAAGGGTAAGTGCCACTGGATAGTTAGATTACATGACAACGGCTCTTTTTCAAATTGTTATCAGTGCGTTAATGCCTGTTTCATTTCCGTTCTATGTGAAATTAATCGATTTCAACCAACGGGTAAACATAAACGTCCTTGATCCTATCTCTGGACAATATTTTTGCACTATTATTTATTTATTTTATTATTTTAACCACAAATAGGTAAAGGTGATCTTGGCAAAAATTGTTATGGCGGGGGGAGGGGGGGTACAAACAATTTTACCGTATAAGTTTATTGTATTTGAAACGTTACGCTGAGGTGTAATAAGTATGTTGTATGTACTATGTAGAATACTCAGCCAGCTTCTATACCTACCTGAGTTACGATCTACGTTGCAGCAGGACACTTCTTTGACGGCGGCGATCTATTTGGCGTGAACTATACTATCAGTACACAATACCCGCAAATCGTTCCTCATACTAATAACACGTAAGAGTATAAGTACGAGCTCCTGAGAATATAATATATTATTATAGACCGCGCGTTTACGCGACTACGCCATCACTACTGTACTTGCAACCACTGTATTATTTAATAATAATAATAATAATAGGTAGTAGCGGTACCTGTATGGTGCTGCTGGTATACTATTTTAATTATACCGCGCATACGACTTTGTTAGATTTTTTTTTCTCCGACCCGTAAGACGAGCTGCTAATAAGGTTTTGTCGTAAAACAGCCGTCGACTTTACGACGATTATATTATTATTATTAAACACACCGGCGCGTTACGACGGTAATAAAACGTCTTGTAAAAGGCTGTAAATTAGAACCGCATCGATTACCAGACCGTACGGACTAAATAATAATAATAATAATAATGAGCTTTCTCTTCGGGCGCTCGCTCTGGTCATCGTATAACTTATACCCGCGGCGGCGTATGGGACCTATTTTTATACAAGCTCATGTGGCCGGCGGGGTATATTATCATCGTTCATTTATATAGATACATATTTTCATAATATTGTTGTTATTGTATGCTCTTACCTTTATTATGTCGCACGAAATTATTTACAATTACGGATAATGACCAGACGATTATTCTTCAAACGGGACACACTCGATCTGTTAAGTCAGATATTTTATATAATCTTATCTACATCACTTACGTAAAAACAAAAAAATATTGGCAATCCAATGTGACGTGATGATCTACAAAAACATATTTTGTTCAATATAAATATAATATTATGCACAAAATATAAAATAATTCATTAATCTTATTTGAAAAATCGCGAATTTATGTGTACGTATATTACAAATATAGTGCCCATTATTTTAAATTATATTTAAAAAATGTTATGACAACAAAACAAATTTATTTCAATCGTACAATTTATAAGAAAAATATCTATACTCTAGAGCAGAGGTCACAAACTAATGTCTATGGAGGTTCTTTTGAAAATTACCCAACTGTCCACGGTGCCTAACAGTTAGTGATTATAGAAATACAGATTATTTTTTATTACTTAAATAATTTTTTTGTCGTAATATAAATTTTATATGACACATTTATAGTTTTTATTAATTTATATATTATAAAAATTGTAATATCCACTCCATTGATAAGGATCCGTAAAAAAGTGTTCGTGGTATGTCAGTTGGTGACCCCTGCTCTAGATAATAAAACACGAATAATCCAACTATCAAAGTAACAAAATGTCTGTGTTTAGTACTGTCTACTAATCAAATGCTATTTGTTATAATTTATTAAATAGTAAATTACATAGATCATAGACGTATGGTCAATATATTTTATGCCTTTATGGACACGTTTTGTTAACAATTCTAAAGGTTTATAATAGTTCACTTTATAGATTATATTTAATAGAAATGTAACATCATAATATTACTTACTAACTACATATTTACACTCAATGTGTTTTAAATGTAAAACGTGTAAATCAAACATTAGAGGAAATACTCAAAAGCCGATATTTGTAAATTTTAAATGTATTCTGTTAGACCATTAGTACTTATATATTAATAATAATAATAATATGCATTTATATTTATCATAATATGCTGCATAACAATTATAAATAATTTGATAAGTGATAAAAAATATAACTTCAACTAATAGACAAATAATGGTTGATCGTTAGAATCAAAGTTGATAGTGTTGCACAGGCACATATATCAGTTATCGTAGCGCATGCTACGAAAAATGGACAGTATCAAAAAAATAAAGAAAAACCCAGAGAAAAGAATAAACGAAAACTCAAAGATTATCACCAGATAAAAGATAACAATTTCTAGTGATAGTCTTGCATTTGTCAATAAGTTAATAAAGCTTTTAGAAAGTTGATTTATTTGTAACACGTAAATTGTACGTTGAATATTCACGATGTAAAAGTCGCGAAGGAATCATATAATGGAATGCAAATTTGAAGAGAAATCAATTGAAAATATTGTATTTGATAAGGCATTACAGTATGAAGTGTCCGTTATATTTTATTTAAAATGTTAATAATTTATGATATTCGTTCAGATTATTCGTATTAGAGTTAAACTCTTCCAGTTTGCGAAAAACAGATTAAAGAGGGATTACGAACGAAATGTGCAGAACGCAGAGGCCCAACCAAGTATATTATTTACAATATTATTACTTTGCGTGGGCGGAATATTATAATATTATGTTAGTTAGCTAATTGTTTTATGCGTTTGTGATAGAGGTAACTATCAAAACAATTAGTAAATTTATATAGATCACATATATTATTAATTGTACTTTGCAATACAATTTTGTTTTTTCGTAGATCACAATAAATCGCCATATTGGATGCTGTTATTAAAAAAAAAAAAAAATTTACAAATACTCTTATATTAAATTTTTTTTTTTTTTTTGGTTTTACACATTTAGAAGAGCGATTAATTAATATTTTAATGATAATTTCACAGAGTTGATTCAATTCTCGTGATTGACGGTCATTGAAAAGATATATACGATTAATAAAGACTGCAGCGAACTTCAGTAGGCATCACTTGTCGAACCGGCAAACTAGGTCTAGTGATTATACGTTATGTTGCAGTGTTACGTCAACGTCCTGTACTTAATGTATATTTTTTATTAGACGCGTAGATTATGTCGTGTTATAACAACTATATATTATCAAGTACAAAATGATTTAAACGATTTAGTGGTATATTCGACAATTTAATATTGTGTTACGAGTGTTTTTTTTCTTTGGTTGACTTTGGTTGACTTTGTTTGTTGTGTGTGTGTGTGATGTGTACGTGACGAAATCAAAGACATAAACCTCCACATGTCAACATTATAATATTCGGATTATACTATTATGTTCTCGCGACACCCTTTGACCGTATTTTTATATATATACGCATACAATAATAATAATAATAATAATAATAACATAATGTACACACACGACTATCGTAACTGCGCGTCGTCTCGACCTTGCAGATGTGCGCGGCGGTGGTGGTGCGGAGACCGCGTCTGCAGCGCGAGGGTGCGGCGCTCTCGATTTTCGCATTCCACGTCACTTAAGAACAAACAGCCGAGGGGGAGAAAAAAAATAGAGTTTTCGAATTTAATAGGATCAGGTGCTTAAGTAGTCCGGTTTATACACTCCGTCGGGGTGTCCGCGGGTGGTCGCGTCCCGGACACAATGGCAGCGAGAATTCCATAAGAAAACACTCGAATAATCGCCGTGCAATACCGCGCAGCAGCCCAGAGACACCACTCGGTTTGACTCGGCGCGCCGCACGTTTCGTTTCGTATTGTGTTGTGCGTTATATTATTAATATTTTATACTTTGTAATGTTATGACGATATGCACGCGGACGAATAATAATATTTTCGTTGAAAATAAATACAATTACTCGATGACGGTTTTCACACAAATCGCCAGCGACTTGTGCTTCAATAATAATAATATTATCACAACAACGGCAGCAACCGCACAAACAACGTGAACAACCTACCTACTACTATACATGTATATATATATATACGTAGGTACAGACACGAACGTTTTCGTGACCAGACGCAACGGCGGTACCGATGACGACGACGACGACGATGATGATGATGATGATGATTATGACGATGGTGGTGGTGGCGTTGATGACGACGACCGCGACGACGACACCGATGATGAAGACTTCAATCACGGCAGAGTGTTGTTTCTTCCTCTCTCACTCTTTTAATCACGAATATTACTATTATTGTTATTATTATTATTTTTTAATTCGGAAACAATTGTGGAACGACGGCGCGTACAGTGCGCAGTGAAAGTATAAATCATCCGGTCAAGTGGCTGTTTTGACAGATGCACGAGCATGTGTCAAAAACACACGAATTTACTTTTGAATTATTGTAGGTAATCAGTACGAAGCCGTTACTACCCGTTATAATGTACATATATATATATATATATATATATATATATAGTAACGCATGTGATGTGGTCCACGACGCGTCTTCGTCTTGCCACCGCGACTAAGACTATGGGAACTGTTTTTTCCACAGAAAAACCTATTACATAACCCGACAACAGTGTAGCGTATCCCGATTCGATAAAAACAAATATAATACCTATGGTAATACTATATAAGTATAGTATACGCGTTACGTGGGCGACTTTTGACGGAATAATAAAAAAAAAAAAAAAACAATGGTAAAACGATGAACTACAATCATCATCAGCATAACACTCGTATATATAATATTATTAATTAGGTATATATGGTGTTACCGCAGATAACCTATAACAGATGGGAACGCGCGCAGATATCGTTCATTTAGGCGACGCACTTTATTCATATTTTTTTTCTGGTAATCCTCTGACAAATCGACAATGCTTTGAACAAATTTATGTTTTTTTTTTTTTATAATAGAACATCAATAAATAATTAGAAGGATTTCCATTATTCATAATTATTAAAAAACATTCAATTCATTAATTTCAGTTATTTTCCGAGGTAAAGTTATTGATAGGTACCAACAAGTCCTCGAGCGGTGCATGTGCATTGTGTTTATACCATATACCACCCTTGTTAACGCCTATAAATCGTATACTGCACGTTTCAACTCAAAAACGGTTTCAATATTATTATAGACTAGAGATCAGATATACAGCACATCATAATATCTATAATATGATATGATTTAACCAAAACTTATTGAATATTATTATGCGTATGACTAGTAATAAAAATTATAATATTATAATTTAAAATCAATTGCCGTAACTAAAAATTGGCATATATTGATTGTGCAGGTCTTTGATTTGTATGCAACAAACGCCCTGATTGGTTTTAGCTTCAGAAATACAATTTTATTATAATTTAAATGAATTTCCGCGATTTCTATAATTATTAAATATACAACGTAATAACGCGAAACCCAATTTCGCAACGGTATATCATATCTGTTTAAGTCCCGTATAATAACAAAGTTTGATAACCAAAAACCAATTTTAATCTTTGTATAATAAATGTAGCCCTGTAGGTACTTATTATTATACTTATAAATAGAGTGTGATATTTTTAAAAATATTATTTTACAATTCCATCAGGTAATCAAACATTATGTAATAGCGACAATGACACTAATAACAAATAATAATTATATGTAAATATGTAATATAAACTTGTACATTCGATACCGTTCACAGTCGTATAATAACAGCTGCTATTAGCATAAGCCCGTTAATGATACCGGGTCGCATTAAAAAAATAAAAAATAAAGCCATATAACTTTGGTGGAGACTAATAATACACTGCAAATTATATATATGCGTATAGGTACGGTTACTATGATTATGTAAATAATATTTTATACGATTATAAAATAGATGGCGATTTTTTTGCTGCACATTAAAAAATATCTATATATATATATATATTATATTATATTGATAGAATAGAAATAAAACAAATTCGACTTTTACGATTCACCGCGTGTCGCGGTGGGGTTGGCCTATATAATATTATAGTGTACACGTATATTGGCCGTAACGTTATTAAATCGACTACGGTAATGGTCCACTCACGCTATATACGTACGTGCATGCATCTGTAAACAATACCTTTTTACCTACCGCGTTATATATTCGGTTACTCGCCTTATAGTACGAATAGTACGATACCTGTACAATCCACAAAAGCTTTTTATCAATTTTTAAATGTTTCGCACGCACACACATACATAGATTTCTACCCACCTACATCTTATACGTTAAAACTTACATAACTATATTTTAATATTCGAGAGAAATCGATTTTCGAAATCAGGAATAAATATTTTTTATTTTGGTCATTTGTTTCATAACCTGGACAAGACAAGCTTAATAAATTAAATAAATAATAATATTTAAATATGTGAGTGAAGAGATCTTCCGGTGACTTTGACATTGAAATTCAATTTTTTCAAGTTACAGTCGGGGAAAAATAAATTGTAGCGGGAACTTACCCCTTCACGCTTGATCGCTGTGAATCGCCTGCAATTGATTGTATGGACGGACTTGTAAAGAAGAAACGAAGTCTCTCACTAAGAAATTATAGGCACCTAGGGTTGCTAATATCAAGCAATATGGGCTATATCACTCACTTGTTGTGCCATTCTATTCACTTTGGGCATTTACAGGTTCCGTGTTTAGAACCTGGATACTCTTTCATAGTATTTACATATTTTTGGCATTTGTAGCATTACCTTACTATTAGACGGTCAGCACCTATATACATCTAAATTGTTACAAATCTAATTAATAGTGAAATATATCCATTGGTTGATTATTTATTTCTTAAAATGTGCGTTATAACATCATTATTAAGTTTGGACCTAATTAGTCTTAGGTATGATGGCATACACAATCACATAACATTTTACATTATTTTGAGAAATTAATAGTAAGCTAATTAGTCCTTTTTACATAGTTTAGTTGCTCATAATTAGTCCATTAAATTTTAGTGTACCATTAAATTAATACATTCTTATGCGACTTGGCATGAGCGTTCAAGAATCGTGATAAATCATTCGAAAACGATTCTGAGCTAAACCTTGGCCGTTAAAAATTCACTTTGCAAGTCATGTTTTAGAGATAACAATTTATTTCATTATACATTTTAAAGTTTGTGTTATATACAGCCTGTGTTGGGAATTTTAAATGCTGTCTTTGAATCCACAATATAAATGTATGAGTACAGTTTAAAAACCTTTAAAATGGTGAAATTTTTTGAATAAAATTAACGACTCTTGTAGAATATAGTATAAATAAAATTAATCTTGTGTATAAGTTAAGAATTAGTCAGGACCATAAATACAGAATATTTTCAATGAAAAACTAAACATATTGTATGGACGTATAGTGTATAGTATATATACATTCAACTTGAGGTTATCAAGGGGGGTTCTCGGGTCCATGACTAAATATTTATGGGAAACTTTGGTTATCGAACATTAGCCGTAAAATTGAACATTTGATAAATTTTAAATTACAAAGTGATATTCAAATTTGCGTTAGTCTTACAAATTTTGTCAACATTTGTACTTCAAATACTTATACATATAAAATAAAATCGTAACTTAGCATCTTTAAAATTTTCAAATGCTTTAATGTTAACTTATTAGGGACCATGAATAATATTTTTAAATCTTAGATTTTTATCGACGTCATAAACTGTGGAAAATTAGTCTCGAAGTATTGATAGCTACGTGAAATTGGCCATCCTAAAAATATACCCTTGCGGTAAAAAGGAGTTGGAAATTAGTTAAAATCGATTGGCACAAATCAGTATAAAGTCAACCGATTATTAAAAGAATATCAAAAAAATCGGAGTGGGAAGCCCTTCACGGACGTCCGAGTTTGATCTGCAGCTATATAATAGCTTTGTGGCACACTCGCGCGTGTGGCCACGAACACGAGGCTATATTTAGCTATTATAATATAATATCGTTTAATATAATTTAGTGTCTGTCCATTGTGTTAAAAACAAAACTGAGTTATTATTTTGTTTGACTAATTATTTAACGAAACGTTTCCCGGTTTCCCACCATATATATATATATATATAACATGTACTAACCTCTATACGCGTATCAACATATTATTATACTATGTGTATACTGATATACGGTCGACGTGCGATAATTAGACACACGTCATCTTCCACGTCTTCTGTCCCATCCGCGAGTAGGACGGATCGTGTAATAGTATTTTATATTATCATATGACGTACGCCTATAATAAAATATATTTCATGGGCGTGTTATATTCAAAAATACCCATTCGGTTTTCATAAATTTTTTTTACGCAGGATAGTTAAAACATAAAATCACTTTACGGTTATTTGTCTACACCAGCTATTTAATATACGTGCGGCATGTTATTGTGTAGAATATTGTGCTAATCCTGATTTAGTGTTTCGGTGTTAATCAAAGTCTCCAAAAAATGTTGCATTTAAAAACTGTAACAATATATTTTAATCTCTTAAATATAAAAATAAAAATCGTTAAATATATGACTATAATATAAAATTGACTACATAAATACAACTTCATATTGAATGAGAATATACTATTGTATAATGGCTGATATAATAATATTCAGTGAGATTTTTTGAACAATAAATATTCATCACCTCGAAATATATTATTTTTTAGAAACTTTTGTTTTCATATTTTAAAGTAGAAACTTAACTACATTATAAAACATTTATTTTATGTTTTTAATCAGAATATTTTTCTAAGACTTCTTATACATACTTACATCCAAATGTAAAGAATATAATTAATTATATAATATAGTAATATAAGAATTTAAAGTTTTGATGATTGGAGTAGTGGACCTTCCACAACTTACTGACTCTGCATTAGTTAATTTCGCTTATCAACACTTTCAATACTTAAAACCATACATTCAAAATTATATTTTCATGTTTATGCATTTTCAGATTTATTAATTTATAATATATAATAATATATTTATAAAAAGCGTGAACATATAAATATCATTATAAAAACAATTGTTCTGTACTGACTTCAAGTTATGTACCTAGAAGAAAATATTTTTAAAGACTTACACATTTTTCGAGATCATGAGTGTTTACAATTAAAGTAATTATTTTGTATTATACACAAGTTGTGTTGAGAAACTGTAAGCTAATAACCACTAGAAAGTTGGTTGAAAATTAATGTTCTTAAACAATATCTGTGTTCACATAACATACGTGAATGGCTTAAGACAATCAATAGGTACCTATACTATTTGTTTGTGATAAATGATCGCTCTTATTATTCGACAGGATAAATACCTATCTATTACAAGACGTTTGAAATATCGTTCCACTTAAAAAAAATGTATAACAATATTTGTGTTATAGTTGTAAAAAAATAAGATCTATATATCTGTTGGTTTTTTGAAGACCCGTAAGTAGTATGAAGTTAATAAATAAAGTAAAAATATAAAATATATCAATATCTTTACCCATATATAGACACGTTAGAGATATTTCCGTGGTATGTTTAAAATAATACATATTTTTAGTAAGGATAACTGTTTTTAAACTTGTTATGAAATAGTTTTCCTTAGCTATTTTTTTGTTTAAAATGTACCTATACATAATTTTTCTGTAATTGTTGTGTATAGACATTTTTCGTATACTCGACACTTACATGCAGCGCATTGAAGCGGTTACCTACTTTGTTATACATTATACCTGTAATTGAAAAATATATTAATAATATTTGTTATACATATTAATCAAAAGAGTACACTATGTAAAATTTGTACAGCAGAAGCAGAAGCAGCAGCACACTAAACACAACCCGTGCACACTGCACACGCCTATATGATTATTATACACCGTGCTGTACGTATATAGCCATAATTACTACACAAACACTGGTTTTCGGATTTTTCTTTTCGGAGAATATAAATTAGAATAGATAATATAGATAATAAGAATATAAATTATGTTATTAGTACTGCGTGTTAAACCGCAGTATACTTATTATGATAATATTATTATAATATTATAATATATCGTTTAGCTAGTAATACTATGTGTGATCGGACGTCCACCCGGATCGCTACTGCCTATCTGCGTCCATCTAACCGTATATTATACTCGCGTATCTATAATGATATGCGCGATGACGACATTATATTATTATTATTATTATTATATTCGTTCGCCTACGCTTTATATATTCGTGTCTATTATAATGGTACACAGCCTGTCCACGTGAGTAGGCACCACCGCGATTTCTTATTGGACTCGACGCTGTTTTTTAAAAAAAAAAAATAAATAATAATAATAATAAACAAATAAACGTTTTCCCCGTCTTAGCGTGTTCCGGGCCGAGGAAAAACACACGGTGCGGATGTTATGTTAATTTCGTGGGTCAATTATTCTGCTGCAACCGACGGACGCGCAGCGGTTGCGGCTGCAGCCATTATAAGTACGGGACTCCGCGGTGACGGCGGTCGCGGAGACGCGAACTTATCCAAAGATGTGGGTTATGATCTCCTGTCGCGCGCGTTCGATCCGAGATGCATAATATAGATACACGCGTAATTTATCGATTTTCCGGGAAGAAATTATGCAGCACTTCTGCACGAACGCGAAAAACGTAATTGGATAGATTACGATAATATGTGTGTATACACGCATATACATAATAATATTATAATCCCATTGTATGAGCTCGCGATTATCACACCTCCGCAGCTGCAGCAACAACGCGCATTAAGACACGCCGTTTGAATGTATTTTGCAGTTTATATTTATGTATATTATGCATGATATTCGGTTTCCGTTCGTTTATTTATACTGTTATTATTTTTTTTTTCAGTCGGTTTAACCTCCTATTCCATTTTATCGATTTAATCCAAAATTGTTGATGAGTGTTTATAGAGGGAATAATTTACAGAAAAAATTCAAATTCATGTACACGCGAGATGCAGCTGTGATGTAGGCAACTAAACTGCGTTTATTCGATTTCCTGTATCATCTTTATATCGTTTTAAAAAGTGCTGAGATTTCGAATATGCATATGTATTATAGTAAGTATGATGCTGTAAAAATATCATTATGAGATGTATACTTATAAGTAACAAATTTAACATTTAGGTAAATGTGGGTGTTTGACTTTTAGCTAATCAGCGCATACAAGATAGTCTTATTAAAACGATCAATATACTAACATTTTTGGTTAACTTAAATAATAACGTAAAGGATATTTTTTTTCAATCCGATATCCTTAGCGAATGATTCGTTTCAGTCTTTCAATCTTACATGTTTACAGCATAGCAAATTTACGTCCAGTAGAATCGGTTTTATTGTATAAGCCTAATATTGGTGCGATCTACGTATATTATTCTATAAGCAACTTTAAGGAAAGAACATTATCCGTGATTGTACGTATATTTTTTACGGTATTTAAATTTCTGAGTATGTTATTAGCATTTTCGTATCGAAAAAATTTTACATAATATTCTTAAGTCACTAATTAAGCTTACAAAACTACTCTTAATATTGTATTATGACGTAAAATAATTTATTAGTGATACATCTTCAACAATACCGTAAAAGAAGATATTTTATTAAAATCGATTTATGTAAACAAAAATCCACTCTGCATGTATATGCATTATAACTAATGAATATTGGAGACAATTCAGTCACGTCAAAATTCAAATTCAATAAATATATAATCCTGGTAATATAAAAGATAAAATATGTTTAAGACTTAATAAAAATATAATATATTATATTATATTATACATATCACGTGAAATAATATAATTGTTTTTTTTTCTCTTTTTACAATGTCTTGGGATTTAGGACTCGAAAAATCGGCTGATAACAATATTATGGGATGCCACCAACACCGCAATATCGTGAAAAAGTTAACAACAAGGCTTAGGTAAGTGGGTTACGTGTATCTAGCTTGAATTAGGAAAAATTAGTAACGGAGTTTAATCTAATGATTTAGTGTCCCAAGTGCAAAATCATTGAACGAAAACCCGTAAAAAGTAAGTATACATCGTCCATAAAACCGAAACTACATTTCTACTTTATGTATGAACCAAAAATATAATTCATGTTTGCTAACATGACAAAAATTGTAAATGTTATATGATGAGTAAATAATTTAAGAAATATACTCATGACGTCAGCAAATTCTCAAAAATCGTATTTTTAAAAAAGTTATTACGTTCCAAATCAATTTAACCAAAAAATATTGATATATTAAAAATATAAACTGGTTGACCTAGATAAATTTTTTTATTTTCAGTACTAAAAAAAAATTAAATTATACATAAAGCGCTAGGGTCTCTTAATGATAAATAAAAAAAAAATGTTTAAATATTAATTAGAACAAAAGTTATTCAAAAAGTCAGTTCTATCTTGCTATTTCACCCTGTATACTAGATGGTATATATTAGTATATTATATATTACTTGTAATATTATTATGGTGATTTGTTTAGCTTAAAACACTCACTATTTGGTTACAATGACAATTATATATAGTCACATACATATAATTATATTATTGATATATAGATACCTATAGGTACTTTATAATGAGAGCATCTCACATTAAACATCAAATGAATCATATCGTTAGGTAAACGATATTACGTGCAAATAATGTAATAATGTTTATAAAATTAGTTCAAGTAATGTATTCATATCTTTTTATGTATGTATGTATATATATATATATATATATATATATATATATATAGAGGAACAGGACTTTTTTATGTTCCAATTTTGTGATGACATTATTTAACTTTTATCCATTCTTTTTTTTACAGAGTTGTTCCAAATACTCTTCGGAGTGTCATCACGTCACCCGATTTTTAATTTGTTTTTTTGTCTGAAGGGATGGAGAGAGAGATTTGTATTTAATGATTACGGATTTTGGCGTGTTATTTAAATAATTAAACGATTTTTTTCACATGGTCGTACCAAATGATCCTATGAGTAAATCACTCTTATTTTTTCCAATTTCATTTTATTTGTCATTTAAGTCATAAATATCATAAATTAAGTTAAATTATAAAACATATTAGGTATATAATACATGGTTAGGCTTTAAATAGTTTAATTTTAATAAAAAAAACCAATTTATATACGAACCGATTATTTAACACACGAGTGAAGCTGGGTTATTCAACCAGTAAAGTACATTTATCAGAACATTATTTTCTAATAAATTAGTTTATACATGATATAAAAATAGTGAAGAACTTTGTAGTTATTTAGATATAAGTATGTCGATAATTTATTTATATAATATATATTATGTCCAATGTGAAAATAATGTATAAAAAATATTTTAATTTCAAGAGCGTTTTTCATAACGAGATATTTGGCTGCCGACAATCGCTAGTTTTTGTGTGTAGTTGTTCATCTAGCGGAAGAAAAAACATCCGAACGCGTTTACAAAACAAGTCGATCGACTTGAAGCGTATATCACATTATATTATATTCGTAATTCGTTTTCGTACCACTTTAAATTATTAAAAAAAAAAATAAAATAAAAAATACGTGATCAACTTTTCTCCTCTTGTACACCGCGAACCGTCGAATTCGTTCACATCAGCCACTCGCGCTATAATACCTATTTATATTCTAATATCATTTTATTATTATAATATTGTACGTTCTCGTATGGCACCCACGCGTCTCGAAAACACTGCGATCGGCGCGTACAGTTGTCGGCGCGATAATAAATTTTACCAGCAATAACACATTACGACATCCAGAGCGCGCACGTTATAATACATACAATAATATTAAACCAATATATTATTATTATTATACTTTAAACGCGCGCGGGCCGATTGGTATTTTTCCCATGACGGTCGGCCGTCGCGTATCAATGTGTATATTATACGTATTATAATACTTAGACGAGCATCGCGCGCTAACCGTATAGGTTACCACATAAATAAATGTGTTCCGCATGTGAACTCGACGATATTCGTATACATCGTCGTGCGCGTGTATGTGTGTGTATAAATTACTAGTTTTTTCACCCACAATTGTTGCCGTTGAGCGGAAAAACATACGAAAATAACGCACTCGGTCTCACGAACGCGAGCGTATGCATTTTAATATATCGATCTCTATATGCATATTATATTGTATAGTATATATTATGTATATCCGCGATACGGTGCGTATTATATATATATACACGACATATCGATGATTAACCGCCGCGCGACCGAAGACGAGTTACCGATATATATATATATATATATCGTATATCATTATTTACACCGTATACCCGGTCACGGGTATGATCGCATAATAATATTTCTCGTTGAAAACCAATCATGCGGCCGCCGTCCGCTCGGTGATTATGCTATTAATATATTACAGTACGCTCGTACGATATTACAATACACTGAGCGACTTATACGCACACGCGTACCTATACGCTTACGCACACGTATTATTATACGAATGTACACGACAGTAGCCTAAACCTATATTATATATAAATATACAATGTGTGGTTGCACACACACGCGCGCGCGCGGGCGCGGGCATAAGCGTGTACAATAATAATACACCATATTATATTATAGATTTATCATCGCTCCGCCTACGATCGGTAGCACGCCGCCTCTAATGACCGTGTATATTATTCTACGATAATGCTCCGTATCGCGTTCTCTGGTCCGGTAGCTTATTTTTCGGCTACACGGCCCGTCGTTATTATATGTACCATACAATGTATATTATGATATGCGTATCACATATTATGTACAATATACGCATAACGCGATGGATTTTTTTCGTCGGCTATCTCGGTGGTATTATTGTAATAATGATATGAATATTGTACATCGTACTGTGCACAGTGTATTGCGGACCATACATTTTACCGATACACAGTATTGATAACAAACAAATAATTATCGTATAAGCATTGTGTAGTTGTGCACCTGTCGTGCGTCTGCAGCAGACTCGGACCTCGAGGGTTGTGGCAGTATGGAAACTATCTCAATAATCATCGTTTACTGGGACATAACCGTTTTTCGGGAAAAATCGTACCCTTCACTTGTGGGCTCAACAAAACAAGATTAATATTTATACTTTATGATTATACATAAAGAAAAGTATTAAAAATGTATTTCTTGGTATTATTTCCTGACTTGGCTGTAAACGATAATGATCAGTTAACGATACGCTCAATGATCGATTTTCGTAAATATACCTAGGTATATGGTAGTTATCATCATAATCAAGCTCGATGACCACCGATAAAATAATTAATTACGAAAATTATATAATAGATGTTATGTATTTTTATATTACATAATTGTTATACAATTTATAATTTTAATAATTTTCTACCAATGTGTTTAGTATAAAGTAAATATCAAAGTTTTTGTTAGACCGAAAAGAGAAGGGCACGATTTTAGTCGGAATGGACGAGTTATCACGGTTTACACCCATAAAATCTATGTCTACCTGTAATACACCCATGTGGCGAATCTGTAACGTTTTGACGGAGATGTTATGTTTTTCAACGATAAAACGTAATTATATAATATTTTTTTGACTCGTAATGTATTTAGGTATTTTGAAAACCATTCATTTTCATAAGCAAAATGTATATTGCTTGTTACTTTTTATGTGGTTATGATTTTTGTATTATAAACTATTTTCAAGTGACAGGTATTATTTTTAATTTAATTGTTTAGTATATTATAATATAATATGTCAACAGTCGATATATCATAATAAATTGATTTATTAATTATGAATTAATGCGTGTTTTGAGTAAAAAAATCGTAACCCGTCATTAATTATACATAGGAACTCATCAAAATATAACATACGTTTTACTAAATTCAAAATAATTACGATTTTTAAATAATAAATTGGCTCAATAATGCAAATAGTTAATATAAAAATATACTAATACAATATGACTCAATAGGTACTTTCTGAAAATCTATCATATTTTCGTGTCGATACTCTTAGAGTATGAAACTAACCGAAAAGGTGTCCTGGACACCGTGTACACCGAGGTAAAATGTAATGAAACAGTTGAAGTTTCATCTACAGAGAATTTATTAGCTTGACGCTTACAATATGCTCAGCGACGTAATTGGAACTACGGGAGGAGTGGGAAGAATACCAAAAAAATCATTTTTTTTTTTTTTTTGTCAAAATAATTGCATTTGTATTTAAATTTGTGATTTTTTCGATAAGACAATAACACATAAACAAAGCTCATGCGTGGGGTGGGGGATGGATTTATCTCCCCCATATCCACCCCGTAATCATTTCGACGTTACTGATCATGCTTATTGCATTAACCCATGTACCATAATGCCCACACAATCTGGTCACTAAAAAAAAGTCTGCGCATTCATTTTTCAAACACCCTGTATACTGACACGCGGATTTATTATAATAATAATTTATAAAGGTATTTGTCTCGGGACGTTGCGTATATTTAATATTATTTGTACACACTACACCGCCTGCAGGTACCTACCGCTTTCTCCGTTTATAATTGTTACGTTACAATAATAATAATAATAATAATAATAAATATATATACAATATACGTCATTTTCTATATTGTACATATTATAAACGTGCGCAAAAAACGTTTGGCCCGCAATTGGATCCTACACGGCTATGATGTATACACGCATATTTGTATTTGTACACATATGTCTGGCATAAATATATGTTGTATTATATTTACGGTTAATTTGAAACGACCGCCGTGTGCTGCAGACGTCTCCGATTTCATAAAATATAATATTATTTTAACTCGCTCGTGGCTCGTCTACCACCTCCGGTCCGCCCATTATATATATATATATATATATATATATTATTGTATTATATTTTTTACCCTCTCGTTTTCGTCCGACGGTAAAGATACATTATATACTATACAGATTGGAGTAGACACATTACGCGTCCCCAAAATGATTTCTTTCGTTTCGTATTTATATAATATATATATACATACGCCATACGGTCTTTAAGTACATAATATATATGTATATTATAGACACCTATTACTATTGATGCGAGAACGCGAATAAGCCATAAGGTACCTACCCTTCTAAGCGTTACACACCCGAACTACCCATTCGCGTATAATGTTTGCGCATGACATATGGTAAATGACGTTTATCAATAATCGACTGGTCGTATAGGTGTGGCTAATATTAATATTTACGTTGCAAGTTTCGGTCAATCGTAGTCATTTATGACAAGTATATTATTGCAATATAAATATATGAAAAATGGTTATACACATATGCGAAGAAGAAAAAGATAATATGTACAGCACGCCAAACCTGTAGAAACGTGTCAGTAAAATACATTTTAGTAACCTACAGTGACTGTATTTTTTTTCGGGAACGGCTGACCAATTTTTGTAAAGTACTGTAATTTAAGATTTTCGAAGCGATTTTCATAGGCCATTAAAAATTTAAATAATTTTTAAATTTTTTTAATATTTCGGGGGGCCGCAGCCCCCTCAGATCTCCCCTGGGCTACGTAACTGTTACAGTCACATATATTTTTATTTATCATCCCGAATTAATCGAAATCACAATTAAACATCATTACATAAACAACTAACTCTTATTGTCAGTATCTGAACTCTGCAGGAGATTGAAAATAGAAAATTGTAAAATATGTATATTATATATTAATATGTTTATATAAAGGAAAATGATGATTTACCGAGGATGCTCATTCTACAAATTTTATCCTTAATTAACAATTAATTAAAATACTGATATGTGGATTTATTTGTAGGTTCACTAAAAAAATACATATCATAATATGCATTTTAGAATACTTGCACTTTATATCATCAACAGTATCCCGATTCAATTGCCTAATCAGATGATTTTTATGAAAAAGTCGACGTATTTAAATCAAAAGAGAACTCTGAGTCATTTATCTTCATTAGCTTTACTATAATGATAAAAAGCTCATATAATAATGAATTTACTTAAAATATATCAATATGTGTAATATTTAGTATTTATTCTAATATGTAATTATTTATTATTACATTCTGATATTTTGTATGCATTATACAGTTGTAATAAAATTGTTTAATTTTCAAGCCGTGTCATTGCCCTCACGTATCTTCTAATAATACTAGCTATATTGTCTTTAGTTCCTTAGTTACTTGATACTTCATTTACTTATTTTAAATATTATATTTTTAATACGTACAATATTAAAAAAAAAACGAAGTTTGCCATACTACACTCAATAATTCTTAATTTGTATTCAAATAAGCCGAGTGTTTGAGAATATTATTACGATCCTTATATTTATATTTAAAAATCAAAATTTAAATTAATTCATTAATCGAAGAAAACGGGGGAGAGGGTGGAAAATGTTCATTAAATTACATCGTAAAGTTTCAATATTATCAAGTTTGTCATAGTATGTATAGACTATAGATGATAGCTGCAAAATGTACGATAATGGTGGGAAAATCGTGAATCTACGTCCGATGGCATATAATGTACTATATATTATTATAGGTGTCTAAGTATTATTATATCTTATATATGCGTGTATAATATACTCGTACACTATGATTCGCAGGCATATTGCACAAACATTAATATATGGTTTGAAATCGTAAATTTAGGCATCACATTTAAGTATTTAAGGTAGCAGCTACACGTAATAATTGTTATTATCAATCGTTATATAAACATTTTATATTATAAATATATCAGTCAATTCTGTAATATAGGATTAGCAGTAGACACACAGTTGTCACACACTGCATCTTGCGCTATGTGTGCAGAGTATGTAGTACAGCACCAAAATAATTTCGTTTATTTCGGAAGCCATTATATATTTAATAGTATAATGTACATAGGTAAAAAAGGTAGGACTAGGTGTGCTTATTGCTTAGCACCCTCAAATAACTTATTTAATTATATATACTTATACTGCAATAATGCATTAATTCATATAAACGAGCTATGGACTGTGACACGAAAACGATTTTCAAACTTTTCACTGATAAATAATGAAATGATTTAACAAATCAATTAAATACTAAAGATTTAATCAATACATTTGCAAGCCGTATCATTAAATTGATTTATTTATGATAGATACCTATAGTTATTTATTACTAATATTTTATTCAAATTATTATCACAAGTATTGAAAATATGGCAAATAAGGAAATAGTGTTTATAGTATCATAAATTCTATATTATTTTAGTACCCCCGAAATTTAAGATCTGTAGTTGCTTCTATGGTTATATACTGATGTCAGATATATATATTATTCTTTCTCAAGCATTATTTTTATTATGCACGCGTCTTCTTTAGTAATATAGTAAATTTCCGTCCGGAAGTCTTGCAAAAAATGACACTCTGAATCGTAGAAGTGGTTATTTATGACGTACGGCAGTGTTACAGCAGTTAATATTGGTTTCTAAACTCTACAGGAGTCTAGAACGGACTCGACAATCTAACCGGATACGACCGGGACAGCGAAGATTCGACGCTGAAATAGACGCGCGTATTCATCCGCAGGTAATAAGTCAGTTTTCATTTTGTTTTTTTCTCCGCAAACTGCTGGCTGAGGGAGGATCCACTGTCGGAAGACAATGCGCATAATCTCACGTGTGTGTATATACCCGTATTATAAACATAATATATATTCTAAAAATTAATTGTGATTTTTTGTAGAGTAACGGGTGGGGGCGACTAAAAACGACCAACCTCTATGTACACGTTACGTAGGTATACAGCATAAAGTATGTATGTGTACGTACACGTTATATTATTATTATTATTGTGCGCGTCATGACACGTCCCGTCGGACGCATTAGCCGGACATAAATTACGTTACCGGCCGCGTTCATTGGAAACGATAATTACCCGTTCGGCCCAGCATCGTGTATATACACGTAGGATATTTAATTTTATTATTAAAATTACGTCGGTTTATTAAGACTTAAAGGACGACGGGGCCCCCTGAATACGTATATTATTATTATTATATATTATATATAATATACGCGAGTGCAAGTGTATATTATATATATATATATAGAGTGACCGGACCGATATTATGTTATAATGACCGGTTCTCCGGTATAGACCACGCCGCCTTACTATGTTATGTATATACGGCTGAGTATTACACGCGTATAATATAGAAATACATATTTATAATTATTTGTGTGTGTGTGTGTGTACGTGTGTGGTGTGTTTTAGACGTACAACGCGTAAAGTTATTATACGATACGCGCATTGCCATATTACTTCAGAGACTTAAACGACGACGATATATCCTTTCGCCTGGAAACGCGTAAACGCCAAACGTCTGTAGTGCGGTTTAACTGTAATAATCGTATATCGCTGTAATGCTGAGCTAAATAATAATATAATAACTCTGTCGGTGGCGTATTATATATATAATATAATATATATGTCATATACGATAGATACCCATCATGCGTATTTACCGCGAGTTCGAGAGGAGGACGTCCTCGAATATGTATGCGCGTACATAATATATTTGTATTTTAATAACCTATAATATTATACAATATGTATAACATCGCCTCTCGCGTAATAAACATTAAAAAAAATTCTTCTCTCTCACTATAAATTACTGTTGTTATGATACGGAAAATAATGTTTTATCCAATGTATGAACTAAAAACGGCTATCACCGTAGGTCAGGTAACATTCATTTTTTTTTTTATAGTTTTAAGTAAAACACGCTGGTTTACGATACATTTATGCAGAGCCGCGCGATGAGTAATGGAACTAAAAAACGGCTTGCCGCATGTGTGGCATAACTATATTATATTGGTACGCGCCTAGTACCTACTACTGCGTAAATGCGTAGTACATACGGTCTGCCTATATCCGAACGTCCGGCCGTTCGAGGTCGACAAATCGCTTGGCACGGAGGCATAAAAGTTTAGGATAAAAATAATATGTAATATTCGCAACGTAATACATATATTCGTATGGTGAAACGCCATAAAGGTTTTGATGGTACACCGCGGTCCCTACCTCGAGTAAGTAACCGTTGAAGAGGTTTACGAACGCGATAAAAAAAAAAGGCGAAATATATTATATCGTAACATCGTAGTTGCGTTGTATCGATGTTGACGGATATTTGCGTGGCAGAGTGAATTATTAAAAAAAATATAAAACCACGTTTTATACGAACGCGGCGGCGGCGATGACGACCCGTGGATGTGGCGCGTAATGAGCTATTACGAGTCCATTAGGGTGCGCGATGGACGCGACTCCACCAACGCGAAATAGTTTTCGCCTTCGTGTTTTTTTTTTCTTTTTACAGGTTTTTCTATTACACGACGACGACGTTATACGTCTCGTTCACGTATTAATACCATAACATTGTAACAATAAACAATAAAATATCATAATATTTTATTAGTATATAAGTATTATGGTGCGTCGTGTGCGACCATTATTGCGGCGAACACCGGTTCCGGTATACTAATATAGTTACCTACGTAAATATTTTTCGAGCTTATATTATTATTGATACAGACGATTTCGTACGGGCGCGTTCCATTATTTTATAATAACTATAGACAACTAGACAACACAACATTTAATATATTTAGATACCTGTAGAGATTCCTGAACTACTGGTCACGTACAACTTTGGGTGATAATTTTTCAAACTGCACTCGTCATTTAAAAATCTATTAAAATTTTTGAAAAAAAATTACCAGTCAAAATAAAACAGTATTTAAAAGTTTTTTTTACTTATAACGTTTTTTGATGTAATCATTTTTTTTCAAGTTTTTATTTTTCTAAATAACAACATATATTTTTTTAGTTTTATATTATAATGAAAAAGAATATTTTTTGAAGTACTTCAATGTTTAAAAATCAAAATTTGGACAAACAGTTTCTGAGTTATTTAAAGTTTTTTTTTAAAGTATTTTAAATATTTGAAGTTTAGGTGAGTGGAGTAATGTAGATCAACATTTTGCGAGATATCCCTGTACCTTACCACTCTGCACACTTAAACTTTAAACGCCTACTTATAAAATTTTAAAACATAGTGTTTTATCTTAACTAGAAATTATGTAACAAAACAATCATTTCTAAGACAATTTCAAACTCAATTTATCTCAAGTCTGTCAAGGTTGTAGCTTTGTAGACTAACGCGTCATGTGAGTATTAATGCAAATAGTAAAATCAGTGGTGTGGCGGCTCTATAGATATATCCGTGTTGAAAAATCGTCTGTAAAAATTCGGAACTTTTTATTTCTTTTTTGACGACTAATATAATGGTTTTCGATCAGAACCAACGTGATTAAAAATATATACACTTAATATATTTATATATATTATTAGATAATAACATTGTTGATCACAAAACCAATATTATATACACCTACATACGTAGGTAGGTATAATCGCACACCGTCTCGATGCCCACACGACGAAGCTGGACAACGCGTGTTATATCGGTGAGACTTGGTATTATAAAAATTCCTTCGTGTAGTATAATAATATGTATACATTATAGTATAATACAATATTATAAATACAAATGTGAGTTGCAAGGAAAAAATATTTTAAATTAATAGTAAAAAAATATAAACTCAAACTCCAATTATTATGCATGTAACACAATCCTAAACGAGTATTTGTGTATACCAGTATATTACGATGTTAATTTAATCATCCGGTCAATGGTACTGTACAAAAAGCTTCATTATTTTTTATGTATATTGAAGTTTGTTTGGCACATGTAATATACATATAAACATACGAGAGAAAACCATGCCGGTATATATATATTTTGTAAAAATACTCTACGACACAGCTTCATGTACGATAAGAGGCGACTATGTATGTATTATTAAATGCATAGTAATGAATATTGTAATTTGTGACTTCTAAATACCACGTTTGATTTTGGTATAAATAATAATAGTAATAATCAAGTGGGCTACTATTTCAAACTATTTTTCATTATTATACACAATGGTTGGACAACTATATTTACAAACATTGTAAATTCTAATAAAACAATAAATTGTTAATTATAATTTGCCATACCGTTACAGCGTATACGAAGCATTAGTCCTAACAGCCACACGTGGCATGTCTAATCCTAAGGTATAGTATATTATCCAATAGTAAATCATTTAGAATTATCAACAATATTGCTATAGATTGTCATGAAATAAAACGGATAAAATTAGCCAAATGCGAAATGCGTAATTATTTATAAAAATCGATATGTCCCAACTATAATGCTTGTGCGTAGTTAATCGTGACAAACGTTCACGATATTAAATAATATTACAATATCTTATACAATATAATATAATAAGTAGTGCTAATTTATACACAATGAATAAATAAAGTCGAATAAAAAATATTTTTTGTTTTTTTTTTTTTTTTTTGATGAACATGATTATATTATAATATTATGTTACTGTTCTGAATTTAAAATAACATTTTTATTATAACTTTTAAACTTAATTTTTTGTACATATCGGTCGTTCTTGCATTTCTGTGTCGCGGCTGTGAGTCGAGAGCATATTAATCTTGTTTGACATCATTCTATTTTCTTGACCTTTATTCTTTCCCCGAGAAGTTTCAGTACCGTCGACTTAAGAAGTTCAGTTTTAATTGGAAGTATCGTCTATCTGTTATCTGTAAGACGAGAGATCAACGGCTTATTGGTTGTAGTTATGGGTGACAGAGCCGCAGAGGTGACGATTTAGAAGTCACTTGAACGGTTGGTACTATTAGTGGAGGAGGAGGAATCAGCCCTTGAATGGTGGGTTTCGACTATAAAGGCAGGCCCTAGCACAATGGATGCCACGCATGGCATTTTACCACGAATAAAAGTTACTTGGGCGCTCGCATCGAAATTTGGTCTGCCCAAAATCAATGTTCTATGTAAAAGATCCATCTCGATGACCTGCGTTGAGTTTTTCATTACTTCTCTAACATTCAAACTTGTTCAATAAACATATAATTAAAAATATGTATACGCGTCATACGAGTATAACTTTCTAACGATCTAATGAAAAAAAATCATACGAGTTAGTAATGTTAACAAACAATACTATCTAAAAAATATAATTACTCTAAAAATGCAATGTTAATAAAGATAAAAATTCTAATTTTAACTCAGTTAAAAAGAAATATATTTTCTACCTACGAAGTTACATGTAGCGATTGTCCAGCTTTCAAACATTTTAAATATAATAACTAAACAATTTTTTTAAATACATCTTACTAATTATGCACTATTCCCTTTTATTTGTACACTATCTATACTTAAATGTAGAATATAGTTAAAATAATATTACATTATGTCAACTAAATTTCTAAATTATTAAATTAAAAAATATTTGATTTGTAAAATATTTATAATGTATGTGTATCAACTAAATGAAATACAAATATTATTGATTTAAGTTATAATATTACAGTTATAGACAATATCATATTGATATGCGTAGAACCGTGATTTTAATTTCAAATTTGATTTTTTCAATTGAATTTAGAAAAGCTAAGTAATTTCAATGAATACCTAACTATACTGATAAAAAATAAATAAAAATTAATTAATTCACCAGTAAAGTAATAGGGTTTAAGAAAAATTAACTTTTCAACTATAAAAATTAAGAACAACTCTGTATGTAACCACGTACAATTTTGAACGATAAGAAAATTGTTATTAAAATAATAAATCACACATTATACATATCGATCATACCATATGTTTTAGAATAAATGCGGTTTAGAATGTTTTCATTATTTGAAACATCGGAGGTGATTTGAAAGGCATAATATTTTGATATAGTAAATACGTCTGCGGCGGTAATTGTCAAACGTCGGTATACCTATTTCTATTTGTATATTTTATTTTTTGGACGGATCGTCAGCGGAATGATCCAATGCTCAGAATTCCAAAAAAAAAAAAAAGACAAAAACTCAATATAATTTATATTATACGGATATGTCCGTATGTGTACCTGTTATGATGTTACAATGCTATTATATTAAATTATATTATTATTATTTAACTCGACGATCTGGTATTCGAACGCAACATTATTAATATTATACAATATTGCATTACGTGTGGATGTATAATATAATAACGTACCTATATAATAATATAATGAGTTTATTATTAATTATTTAAAGTATATGATGTGATACATAGAGGCACCTTGAAATCGAACTAAATCGTGACCGGACACTAAAATTCACACACATTTTGAAAATCGTTTGTCGGGTTATGCGTTGTTTTTATAAAACTCAAACCGGTATAAATAATACGATAATATAATGATAATAATATCGTGTCTGACTCCGCTTCTGACACCGTATCGAATACATACACGTTACAATATAACATCGTCGTTGCACGGGCGCTCGCGTAATAATATTAATATAATATTTAGATCGCCGCCGAGAGGGTTAAGTTGTATGTAGCTATAATATTAATAATATTTTAACTGTTGCGAACGCGTTATCTGCTTGTAATAGGTATGCGTGTGGCCTGTTGTGTCCACCGCAAAGTTACTTCGTAAGTTTCGCGGGACTTACAACAACAATTATTTCGTTCAATTTGTTTACGTCTTCCGATCAACTCTATTCATTTTTGAGACGATAACTTAAAGTTGTCCATGTCTACACAAATATCAGGGGAAAATAATAGGGAAAAAAATGATCAAATATTTTAAATTACATTGGTTGTATTATAAAATATACAAAATTGTCCTAAAAATTATTTAAAAATCTAAAATGTTATTAAAAAAATTCATTTTTGAATTCTTTGATATATAAAACAAATTCCGTGGTCAGAACTCAATGTTTTTAATACGATATTTGTATCTATTCCCTTTACTTTTCTTCAGTAAAATATCATAAACGACGTGCGTACTAATAACGTATTTTTCGGTTTACCTTCTTTTTCTACACCAATAAATACATTTATTATATAATTTATAGATATAGCATATAATACTTAATTTTAATGTATACATATGGTATGTTTTTTTACATTTTATTTAATTAAAATTTAAAACAGCAATCATCCAATAAAAGATATCGACCATAATATTGACACGAAATACCGGTTTAAACGCAAGCAAAAAAACAGACGCATCGGAGATAGACTTATACAATTTCAATCACTACCGTGAAATATAACCAACGATAATACACAAAAACACCTATATGTATTTATATATATTATTAATATAATATTAGACGAGTTTGTGGTTTTTATATTTTTAAAAACTCTGAATAATTATATTTCCCAAAGTCCAGTCCGGAACGCGTGTAAAATCTATGTTAAAATTATAACAATTCTAAACATGACTATACCTTTAATTGGTTAGCAGTAATATTGTTTTTGTCGTGCACAGAATACTTGCTCTAGGTATAATAATTGCTATTATATATTTTTTATTTCCATATCGATTTTGTTTAGGACATCCGCAGTGTTTTTTCTCCAACGTCATTGGACGATTTATCAACTACAATATGCATGTGAATACAATGAAACAAAAATATACGGATATATTATGACACCCTCCGGAATATTAAACTGTTTTTTATACTACAGAGTGCGCTGTAAAGAGGGTGAAATGTCGACAGCCATTCGTTCGTTCGGGCGGCGCAGGGGGATGGCAATTTCGCCCTTCGGCCGTCACGGGCGGAGGACGCGCGTGACGGTTGTGTTGCTTACGACGCGCGCCGTCGCTGAAAACGATATACCGCCATCATAAAAATACGCGTGTAACGTTAAACTGATGGGTGCGAAGTGATTTTTTAAGGCTTTATTTATTTATTTTATTTCACAGTAACACACTATCTCATATGTGCTGGACTGCATTTTCGTTTTTGTTTGTATTACAGGGATAATGTTACTTTATGAGCCTAAAATAACGTTATAATATTGTAGGTTTCATGAACAATCATTAGTTAGATAAATCAATATAGCAAATACTAAATAATAATCAATAATCATCAATGGATCTTTAAAAATGATTCAGTCTGTTTGTCAAAATAGTTCTTTAAATTTTAGTGAATAATTAAATCAATTATTTTTCTTATGTGATTTCGACGTAGCAAGTTACGCCCACAGCGATCTAGTACTATTAAATTCTTGAGCACTAATAGTGGTATTACAACTGTGATATTTATTTATTTAATTTGTTTGTGAATAGTTTTTTGGCCGGAAGAGTTAATACAATTAATACATGTGTGTTGTATATCCATTACCATTTTTTTTTATCTAACCAATACTTATGAAAAGTTATCATTGATTTTTGAAAATGTTCGTAACTATTGGAAAGTGAAAGAAAAAGGTAGTCTTTGACCAATTTGAGTTTTAATAAACATTTCAGTTTTACAATTTACACCGATACCTACCTAATTCAGTAATATATTGAAGGCGTGATTATATTTTCAATTTCTGGTAATTTAAAAAGTTAGATTTCGAGGCTTTTTTACTCAAAAGCTAAAATTATAATATTATAATTTTGTAACTATTATAATTATATTTCTATGTTTGCTCTTTTGATATTGTGTTACTGAATGCATAATTAAGTTGGTAATTATTTATATTACCAAAGCCTTTTGAAGAATCGTTTTATTAAATGCAATGTGATCTTTTTATTGCGTTAAAATTAAACAATTTTAATTTATTATTCACTATATCTAAACAGTTGTTATAGGTATCTGAGAATAAAGTTAATAATAGATTCTGATTCGGTGTTAGAAAATCTTAAATTATCGTTGAGGTAAAACATAAATTTCAAATAATGTATAAAGAAATTTAAAAACGAATATAGCAAGCAATTTTTTTTTTTTTTGAAAATCGATCGGTAATCTGTCGAATGACAAAAATTATCTTATATAATATGAAGTGTATTTGTACGCGATTTTTTCGGTGTGGTTGAAAACTGTATGGTATAATATGAGTATCAAACAAACTTAACAGCTTTATTCGTCGAGAAGAAGAGTTGCACGTCTCGCGTTGAAATACAAAAATCTCGTTGCAGAATAAAAAAATTGTGATTGCTGCGGTATTTGCCTACCTATATGCTGATCACGCGCTGCCGACGAGGCATAATGTACAATTATTATTATTATTATCATCAACTACAGACTACATATTTTACCCATATCGTATGCTGCAGACGGCGGGCCGGTAAGGTTAGGTTAGGTTAGGCGTCGTGGCGACATTACAATATTATAGGAACGTAAAACCCGTGTGACTGCAGCTGAGATAATCTTTACCCTACTGACACGAAAACGGGATACTTCCGAGACGAGGCGTATCTCCGTGGCTGTCGTCGTCGCAAGTTGTAATATATTATTATTGTGTTGTGCGCGTCCGCTCGTGTGTTTATAATACTGTACAGTGCATAATATTATAGTGTGCAGCAGTGCACTTACGTACATTATAATAATATGATTAATATTATACGTTTCGACATGAAAACGGTTTGTGTACGACGCGGGCGCGTTCGTGTATTTAAATGTTCATACCCGTGTAGTATATATACATTAAAAACCGTGTACCGCGAACCCGTTAACAAAATAAATACATTACCAAATGTTAATAATATTATTATTTATTATTTATTTTTTTTTTTTATATATAATTTCACAATTTCTGTTGTGAAGAAATATTATTTATACAGAAATGTATATTTTATTCTGTGATATCGTGAATGGCAACACTGAGTCGATTGTGCAATGGATTCTCACTCGTTCGCACTCAGACTGCTCCAGATTTTTTGAACGGGTTTTTTGTAAACTTTTTTTTTCTCCAAACCATTGAACAGTACTATGTGAAATAGTTTTAAGGTTAAACAAAAATTTGGAATTCACACGTCTATTATAACGCACTATTGACATCTAAAATTTGTAGTTATCATAATACACTTACATCGGCACTCATACGAGATATTGTATAATCTTCCCAAAGTAAAACTATACCACTGTAGACATATTGCCGTTCGACCATCGACCTATATATGAAAAGGTTTGAAAATGAATGTATTCATTAATTATGAGATTAACACTTATCAAAATATTTTTTCATTACTCTAATAATGGTTAACCTAGACTTTAGTAATTTTATTATTAGGGCCTAAACAAAAATCGTACGTGTTTAAGCCATTTAAGGATCGTATAATATATCAATATAACATACTAAAGTAATATCAATTGAAATTAATTGATATGAGATTAATATTCTTGAACTATTGCATTTATTTTGTATGATAAGTAACAATAAATCTTAAATTAAAAAAAAAAAAATTAAAGCAGGCAATTTATTAAGTTATCAATCTGTTGTATAGGACGTGTAACTGTCCTGGCCAATGTAATGGATGTGTTTAATTTAAATTAAATGACAAATAGTTGCACAATAAAAACGATGTTGAGTGGGTATGGTCTGTCAACCGATATTATTTAGTATATTAATTGTTGATATAAGTTTATTTTACAGTAAATTACATGGTTAGTTGAATTATATTTACTAAAAATAATACATTTATATTATATTATTATTTATTATTATAACAGTGTAATATATTTATATCATATTCATACATACGTTTTAAGGGTACTGGTTGCTGCTAACTTAGCTTAAGACCCAGAAGTTATCAACGCCTCAAACTACCGACTAAATCCAATTTGATATACCAGAAACCACACTCAAAGTTGATAATTGAAACATTTTTTTTTTTTTAATATTATCAAAAATTAAAACAACTTGAACATCGTAAAATCAATACATTTATCGCTTCGCTCAACATTTAAAAAAAAAGGACGTGTTAATATGGTTTAGTTTACAATTACAGAGCATAAAAACATCATTATTCAAAGAAAAACCGCGGCTAATATATAATGTAGATGCTTCTTTATACATATAAATAATCTATATACAACATATACAACAATTTATAAATATAAATATTATAACCTAATAAAGTCATAACTTTTGAGTTAGAAACTCGTAAACATAACTCATAAATTCATTATGTGTAATTTTAAAATTAAAAAAAGAATGTTCGATGTCTTATAATGCGCATTATTTTGGTATTCTCTACTTAATATTCATTTAATAGTTATTAAATGTCATAATGATATTTACAAAATTATAGAAGTATTCTGAGTAATTACTGTAATGAAGTAAAAAATATATGTACATATACAACAATACTGTAATGCATTTATAGTTTAAACAGATCAATAATCATAATGTCATCGTCGAGAAATCCTAAAACGTGTTAATTAATATTCCTAGTCCTCAACCACATTTCAAAGCGCGTTTGCATCTGTAACCTAAAATATCACAACAGCCTATATATGCGACAGCCCGCAGTTCTATAGACTGCGTTTCGAAACCGACGGAGAAAAACCGGGCCCGTGCGATCGACGACTATGATGTTATAGCGCCGTTAAGCGCGCTACACTACCTTTTTTATGTACCCAAGTATAATATATAATGGTATAAAATTAACGCGATTATTATTATTATTATTATATGACAGAAAAACCGTCGATTTTTATGTTTCCTGTTTCACTCCACGGACGCCGTCGGTTCTTCATATTTTCAATTTATCGAACTTAATTATTTTCACCTCCGGTCGCGTCGCGGTCTGTATTATGAGTACTCACAATATTATTATCATGACGTGCTGCAGCACACTGCAGCGCACTGTAACAACGCATATTATACACGCGGCGCTGCAGATCCTCTCGGCAAGCGACTGTAATATAGGTATACAGACAATGATATTATTATATGTTAATATATTGCGTAGAGGTGGATATTTCGTTGTTGTTTTTAACGATCGGACGAATAAGTAAATAACGTACGTTTACGCGGGAAATTTACGACGACGCGCGCGCGTTGTTTAATAATATTATTATTTATTATAATAATAACGCGCTGTACCTACGCGGTTTATTCGGAGAATCGCGCGCCGGACGACGATAAACGTGTTACATAAATATAATATTATAATATTATATCGGGCGAGACGGACTGCTAGCGCGCGTTCACGGGGACGACAAAGACAGACGGTATTATCATATCGTACGACGTGGGTAGTGGCGTAGAAAGGATTTCTAAAAGGGGAGGGCCAATAAAAAAAAAAAAACCTTATAAAACTAAATTTGTATTGTTTGCACTATAGAGATAAGTTAGTATACACTTATTATTTCATATGACTATATTGTAATGTACACCTATTATAACATCTTTAATAACTTTTTGTTTATATTAATTTGTCATTAGTTACGCCTTTATGAGGCGCCTCATAATATTATATTATTATTGTGTCCAAATCCAATCCAAAGCTTTTATTTTTTTGGGAGATTTTTTTTTTTTAATCGTATCATAATATTGTTATTGCGTCGATGTAGTTTTCATTATTATTATGTCGAACGTGGGTAGACCTTTAAATCACTGTACGTCGACGCTGTTACACGTATGTGACGAAATGACCCGAACACCGCGAGAAGTGTGCTCTTAAATACATAGTTTCGCACAAGCAAAATATCTTCATATTTTTATCAATGTCTGTTGCCCAAGTTTTATCGTAGAAATCAGATAACCCCTCAAATTGGCCGTTGAAATAAACGCTTTTCAATGGTGTTTTTAAACATTTCAGTATGTGTGACGCGCGACGAATATCCGTTCGTTATAAACGAGTCATTTTGCTATGCGCGCGTATAGTTAATAATCATCATAATTTTACCATGATTTAGGTATGTCACGAATGAAAATGTTTATTTTTCGCCAAAAAAATGTAGTACTTTATGTCCATCGTACCGATTGACGATTGATCTAATTATCAGATGATATAATAGATTTTTTAAATCAGATTTTAGGTCGAAATTAATATTACGATTTATAATAACTGCTTAATGATAAAATTATTGTTAAATTTTTGAAGTGTTGAGAAGTTGAAAATCAAATGTAGTTGTTTGGTGGAAGGTCAAAGGTAACATTTAAAAACCAGGAAAGTTGTTTACGAGTTTATGTCGTGAGTAATTATTCAAAACCGTTTTCAAAAATTGTATCGCTTTATTAGTCGAATCGATATACACGACGGATATAACACAATTATCATTCAAAACGCACAAAACAATGAGTGTTATTTGCAGTCCTCTTGTTACGGACCGCGACAGCCCGGGGGGCCGTGGCACACACCGTCTGCGTTTTGGCGGGTCCGCTGCGCCGCGCGTATAAATAGCGGACGTCACGCCGAAAAAAACCTCATCTACGATAATTAAAACTAATGTGATTTGTAGTTAATGCGTTTTAATCGGAACCGCCGAAATGCATATTACATTGCGTTTAAACGCCGCCGCCGCCGCCGCCGTCGTCGGACACTTGTCGAGCTCATAATTCACGTCTCTGGAAGACGGCCGCTGCCGCCTAGATTGTGCATAATAATAACATACGGCTGCAACTCCCACACCATCACACGATTTTCACCGCACACAATAATAATAATAATAATAATAATCCGTCTGCGTGTGTGTGTTGAGTAATTTACTTACGTACATGTACGCAGGTAGCGTCTCGAGGCGCGCAAATTAACGAATAAAATATATAATTGGAATATAGGTGTAGGTACGCGAGCGCGTCTAAGGGCGGAGGTGTACGCGTGCTGGCCGGGCGGGAGGGTTTGAAGTTTCGAGTGTGTCCGCGAGGGAATAAGCGGTGAGGGACGGGGGAGGGGGTCCCGTCATTACTGTTATATTATTATTTTTCACTCGTCGTCCGACACTAATTAAACTACGTGATTAATACAGTTTTTTTTTTTTTTTTAATCCGTCTCCCTCCCCCGTACACTGCAGGTAGGTCGACGTGGTGCAGGTAGGTTGTTGTATGTTATGAGTGCGCGAGCGACGGTGTATATTAAAACAATAATTAAAATATATACACACACTATACCACACTACATGTGTATTATAATTTATAACATCACGTGCGCATACAAATGGGTGCAACGCAATTTGCCTGTGTGTAATATATTATTATTATTATTATAATAGAAACGGTTTATCGTTGTTGTTATATTATTACTGTTTGTCCGAGTACCAACGAAATCCGCGAACTAAAATGTACAGCGTACGAAGTGATCCATTAAACGGCAATATACCCACTTACGTATGCGATACACGCACGTGTGATTTTCCAAGTTTTTCCAGTTGGTCGGTCACAGTCTAATGCTCTGCTAGACTAAGCTTTAAACGTGTAACGATAATTAAATATTCAATAACGTCGCTTGACGTCGTTTTTTTTTTTTAATTTTATATTATGCTTGTTCTGATAACGGAAAAATTAAAAATAATACATAATACATAGGTAAATTATTGTCGGTAATTATTTTTATAAAAAACCATTGACATACAATAAGTAAAACTCTTCTTTTTTTTTATATAATATAAGGATGCGTAACATTATAGTTATAATTAAATAAACCAATGCAAAATAATGAAAAATACAAGTACTGTTTGGAAAAATTAATGTATCGAAATGATCACTTATTGTACATGTGATATAGTTACACGGAGTCACGTATGGATTACAGAAATAAAATATACATATTTTTTTCCTTTGTTTTTCCTCGTTTGTCAAAGTAGAGTTAAGTTAGGTGATGCTAAATATGATGTTGAGGAAAATGTAGTAGTGAGGCCATATTTAAGACAAACAAAATGTATATTTTAGGAAACTTTGGAAACTCATTAATTATCGTAATAGGCGGTAACGTAATGAAGGGAGTGGATGGGTTTTGTACCCTTCCTTATTTTTTATTTTAAATTAATGCACATTGAAATTTTGCATAGGTAACATTTCGTGATTTTGTGTCTATTTTATTTAATATTATACGAGTAGCACACTATTTAATATGGAAAAAGTAAAATAATTTATAGCTGTTCTATTATTTATTTACATAACCGACTGCTGTATTAATAAAAGTTATGATAAATACAACATTCTACGAAAAAAATTGACATGATTTACAATGTGCATATATAATTAGGAATTTGGTGTATGCCTAGCCATTCAGAGTTTTGCTGTTTATCAATTAATAAAAACTCCCTTAAGTCTTGTACGCGTATGTGGCACGTAGGCGATACTCGAAAACCGATTCGATCAATTACGTACTATTGTAGAGATTAAACAAAATCTTAAGTATATTTACGATATCATACAAATAAAAAAAATTGCAACATTTTGACTGTGAAGAGGGGCTCAGATAAATGTACGTTACAACCTGTCTATGCTGTATTGCTGTGATCATTGTTTCATAAGTATTGATAATTATTGATGATATAACATTAATTACTTATTTTATCCTTGTGTAAGTCTTAAAATATTTGTGTAATCAACTTATTAATTCTAAAAATAAAATTAGAAGATTAAAAACTTTAAAATTTTTGTTATGAAAAAAAAAACCATTCTAATGAGGAAACTTAAAAAAGAGTATAAATAGTAAAGTAGTAAGATTATAAAGAATCGATTGATAATTTAATATTATATCTTATTTATATCATTGAAATATTTTTACTTAAACTTTTATTTTTTATTGTTTTGAACATTGTGTTTGATTGTTTGAATAAACAAATAAATACTGTAATTGGAAATTACTTATAGATTTACGATTAATGAATATAGTTTATTGACTGAAAATGTTCAGCACTTACATTTAAAAAAAATGTTGGACCCCTCCCCCGAATTTTTTTTTTTTAGTTACGGCCTTGTTAGATATTTATTTATTATAATATATCATTTCCATGTACTATGTATAATACTGTATTTGTAGTATATATTTTTGAGTAGTGAAAACATTTTTTTATGTAAGTTCACTCCTTTCCAAGTTGCAACATCAAATCTTAATTACTCTGCTGAGTATGGCTGGTTAGACATAAAGCCTGTCAGAACTGTACCTAAGAGATAGATGTAGTCATAGTTTAAAACCCTTTCCTGTATTGTTTTTGTAGATGGAACAAATTTGTAAGTAAATATTTAAGATCTATCGTTTTCTTTAAAGATTTTCAGATACATGTTTTTTATTTTTGTGTACCTTATTAATACAGTTTTTTTAGACAATCCGGAAACAGTGGATATGTGCTGTATAATATATTATGGCTCCCCCGCACTTTTATCGCAATATTAGTTTAGTTATATAATAATTTTACATTTATACTACATTTTTCTGATGTCCAATTTGACAGCAAATTCCGTTTGACCATAAAGATAGAAATTCCGATAAAAAAACCTTAACGCGAGTCGTTGTCGGTGAAATAATGTTGAATGACGATTCTATACAGCCCACAAGACATAAAAAATAAACCATAAACTCGTCGATTAACGCGATGGTCATCACACAGAGGGGCATGCTGAAAAACAAAAAAATACCTCGACAATCGGACATTACGATATCGATATGATGACTTAATGATATTGTAATATTGTAGTGATAACGCGCCTAATATCGGTAATATTAATAATAATAACACTGCGGTCGTCGTCGTCGTCGCCGCCGCCGCGCGGGCAGCGCGCATAAGGTTCAAAGTGCGGGCACGGGATTAATTAAAACCGAGAGAGACGGACAGACGGAGAAAAACGAAATAACAATAATAATAATAATAATAATATTGTTTCAGCCTCGCGGCTCGTCAGCGATGTGTGTACGGCGTACACCCGTGCACGTGAACGGGCCGTGGGAATGCTCCGCGACCGTACGGGGGTGCGGTGCCGCAGCACTGTCCGCGAGTCGTCCGGCCGTCGCGTCGCCGCAACTCGTACACGCGTTTAATATTATAATATTACACACACACGCGCGCGGAGGCATACACATGATGTACTACAATACACTCGTAGGATATCATTACATTCGTGCGCGCGCGCGCGTGTGTGTTTGATAACGCGTGTATAAGTCGTGTACGCCGAAACCTGTAAACGGTCGAGTGATACGGATCATCGCCTGGCTGTCGCGCGTTGTTTCGTAAAAAACAAAAATCATATCATATCATAACAACCGGCGGTCGACCTCGCGCACGTCATCACGATATCGTCACACGATACGGTTTATATTATGCATGTGCGGCACATTATACGGTATTAATATGTTATGGCGATATTGTTTGACAATAATGATGTCGTTGTTATACACAATAATGCACGACGTCGTGACCTCTGCCGTGTAGGGGTCGCGCCAGACGTACGTAGGTAAAAATAATATAATGCCCGTGTTATCATCACACAAGTACGGCGTTCGTGAAGGAAATTATAAATAATATTTATTATTATGCTGTTTTACGCCAACGCATAATATTTTTAATAACAATTAAACTGTATATATATATAGTGCCATAACATTGTTTGCCCCAACCCGCCGGCCGGCCGGCCGCCGACGACGGGGGACGATAACATTATATTATCCACGGCGACATTAATACGGGTTAATACCTGTGTGTGTGTGTGTGTTCACATCGACCCGGCGACACGCGTAATGTCGAGCAAAACGCCGAGATTTTCCCGTGGATCGTCATCGGTGGTCGACATTGTGCTACGATCTCATATCACGCAATAAATGCAATTCGATACGCAAGTTCGATCCTACATAATACGTCGGTCCATTTTCTGAAATTGTCTTATACACTTTTTAATATTGTCTCATGTTTTTATTATATGTGCAAACACATCGTTTGACGAAGACTATAACTGTAGCAGGTACCATAATAATAAATAATATACACAGTAGTACATGGTTTAAGTTTATAGTGAAAACGTCACAGAACTCGCAATTTAAAAATATAAGTACCTTTGCTATGTGTAGTGTATCTTGACTGATAGTTAATGCATATAGTTGCTTTCAAATTGTTAACAACTATTTTGAATTCCCTATAGTAATTAATCATAAGTACAGTGTTGACTCTTAAACATAAAAACTGAGTCTGTATAACATATTAATCGAACTCGTTACTTTACAGGTTTTTTTTTTTTAATTACATTCAAATGTGTTTTGAATCATCATTAAAATAAGTTTAAAACAGTATTATACTATTAAGACGACACAACACTCCCCTGTGTGGTCTATGTCTTCGGGAACGTACACAGAAAAAGATTTTGGGGGGTGTTTTTGAAAATCAGTTATTGAAAAGTTGAACTTTTTTTAATAAATCTCCAAAAAAAAAATTATGAAAATTGGATGAGTAAATACCATGCAAAAACCCAAATATTTGGGGGGGGTGTTTGAACACTCGAAACACCCCCCTGCGTACGTCCCTGACCGTCTTACAAGTGTGCAACGTAGCGAGTTTACGCTCAGCAGATCACGTTTAGCTCCGTTACTTTAAAAATTAGAGTGAATTGACCTATTATGAAACTTGATGGTAAGAATATTATCTGTGTTTTTTATGATTTTAATTTGCGCTATATTATACATGCATAACTCGCTAAAAAATTAAACTATCGTAAAAAACTAACACACAAACACAGATAAAAAAACACATGTTCTTACCATAAAGTTTCATAATAGGTCGATTCACTCTAATTCTTAAACTAACGGAGCTAAACGTTATATACTGAGAGCAAATTCGGTATGTTACGTACTTGTAAGACGGAGACAACACATGCGGGCGCGACGCCCTCTCAAAGCAAAAACATTTTTCAGACTCCCTATGGTATCCATGCCCTGGAATTAGCATATTCACCGATCCCTCTCGATTACGCCATTGATATCATTACACTATAAACGGGTATTAAAATATAAGGCGATCAAAGTACGCGTAAGTCTCTCGACTTCGTATGCGCGTGACCGAATGAAATCCAATTTATTGTGATCATACTATATATATATTTATTTCGTCATGATTTTTTTTTTTTTTTTTTTTATCATTTTCGAGACACGCGGCAAAACTCTCTTTACTGCACGGTAATCAGTAATTAGTGGTGTAACCGATGTCCGGATTCATGACATGCGCGTATACATAATATTATACGTACCTGTATATAAATGTTATCCGACGGATGATCCGAATATATATTCTGATGACGTACAGGTTAATCATTTTATGTGACCCGACGAAAATATTTAAGGTCTTGATTTTCGTATAATTACCCATAATGTACAGTTCGTATGTTATTATACTATTATAATGCGCTTTAAATTTACTAATAATACTGCCTTTCATAATTCCTGAAATATTAATAAGTAAGCACTTTTTAATTCTGTGTTTCAGGTTCGTTGTTAATTAACCTGGAAATCTGAGTTTAATAAACTAGACGATTTGGCACGCGTGGATTTCACATTTTCTGAATACGAAGGTATCAGGGTTATTGACATTATACTGATGGCACTTATAATTAATGTAAAATCTATCTATGTATTCTACAAATACAGCAAGGGAGTAGAAAAATGGTTACTGTATACCTATAGAGTTGATAAAAATTGATTATTGTAGGGAATAAAGACGGATAAATAATAGTTTAAATATATATGACAAGTATAGTAATTTCGTTTGAATCGTGCGACAGTCGACTTAAATTCAAAATTTTGTCCAAAAATAGATTACTTTAATTACCATGTCTCTCTTAGTTCGGTGAAAAATCTTTTGCATCTAGCTTTTACCATTGAACATTACATTAAGTGTTTTCCATCTAATACGTTTCCATATTTGCATAATTAATTTTCTTCATTCGTCTATTTTACTATAGTAAATTGTTACTTTTGTTTTGTATGATCTATATTAATTCATGTTTTACACAGGTGTAGGTTTTACCTGATCAAAACGTTGCTTTTTTTTTTAAAGAAAAACAATTTATTTCAGAAATATATATTGTACGTACTTTGTCGTTGTATTAAATTGTTTGAAAAATATAGCATAATAATAATATTATGAAAATATTATTTTACTACAAAATTTACTAAAAAATATTTAATTGGAATTTGTATTAATCATTTATTATAGTCTTAGGTACTATCTAGATTTCGTTATTTAAATTAATGTATAAAATAACGTTACATTCACTAGTTGATTAATGCCTTTTTTACCGACACATAGAAATAATCTATACCTATAATTGATATTGTGAATATCATAATGCACCTACAAATCACCGCTGTATTTAGGTACTATTACCATACAATACTGAATATTTACATTTTTTCTTTTTTTTTTATCGTTAGTACCTATACTAAATTACTAAAATATACTAAAAGACATTTATTTTAGATGACTATTATCACGTCACTACAGCACATCGTACATCATCATCCATTTTTATTTAGCTAAAAAGCAAAAATCTAATATTTATTTCAGTTAAAAAACGCATTTTGGGATTACTATTGCTCTCATTTTATAGTTATCGTTTTAAACTCCTCCGAAATTAAGATACAATTACATATTACTTGTGATTGTATACGTTTGTTTTTTGGAGTATAATAGTTAGTAAAATATTTTTATTAATTGCTAAAGTATTTAATTTTTCATAATTTTCCATATAACTGTAGTGTATTATATCAAGTGCGGCTCATCTTATTTTAAGTTATTTATTTATTATTTGTTTTGATTATATATTTTTAAACGAACTTACACTTATTTTTCAATATTGAGTAAAAATAGTTATTACATATTTAAAGTTACATGAAATAGTTATATTTACCATATGAAATTACATTTAAATATTGATTATCCAATTTATATGTAAATAATGGAAAAATTGGTTCAGAGTTCGTGAGAAACATAGTACATACATCAACGCAAGTGTTCATTTTTAGTATTGTACAATATAGCTAAATTAGATAGATACGTTTATTTAGGTACCTTATCTAGATAAAATCATCGTCTCATTATCTCATCTAGATGAATTATAAAATTGGTATCTGACGACCATCTAAGATAAATATCATGGTCACTAAATACATTTTTACGTGATGGGTGGTACTAATAATTATATTCAATATAATACCAAGTTATGCATTTCATTTTTTCCTCTATTAAATCGCACGCAATAATTCGATCAGTTGTTATTTTTTAAATAAATTATATGGATTGTTTAGATAGCTTCTATCAACGATTTATCAATTATATTTCCTGACACCCTTCTCTACAATAACGACCTAAAACGTACGGTCATATGTTCGATATAGATATAATTTGATTCAACGAGAAAATAATAAAATGGTTCTATATTATTTGTTTCTCGGCACGTTTATAGATACGAACAGCACTATCATTACATAACACGGATAACTAAAACCGTTTTAAACGGATAGATATTATTTGTAGTTTTATTTTATGGAAAAACTGTCACGAGTATAGCAACGGTTTAAATTGTATTCCTGTAGTTTTTACCGTTAGATTTGTGATTTTTACATGTCGTTTCGTAATTTTTATGAAATATGCCCATTATAGTATCATGCATATACGCATAGTCGTATATAGGCACATCAATTCGAACCCATTTGATTACAGCTGCAGCCAGACAACGAGTGGCGATACTACGCTTTGCAGAATAAATAAAAATAATTTATGCGTTTTGATGGCCCCAGACAAACTGTTTTTAATTTAAACATTTTAAACGTAGTTTGACATCTGGACAGTGAACATTAATTTTCGGAAATTGTGATTATTCTAAAATGTAAAAACCTTTCGTGATATTTATCTTCTTCGATTTTTTTTGTCGTCAAATTCGTTGATCAGTGACCATGTATAATATAATATGATAGACTGTAGCTGTTGCATAATGATTTTACTAAAAAAAAAGCATTGGAAAGCGATACACGCTTAAGATTAAGAATAGATACAACAAGACGACGAGTATGGCGATCATCCGTGTGCACGTATTATACAATATGAAGTATACTACAAAGTACATATGACATTGTATATAGGTTTATACAATATACCTATATATATATATCGTTTAATTGGAACTTTATAAGTAGGTGCTATAAGTGTAAGTTCATTAAGTACTTTAATTATATAATAATCCTATTCTTTGAACTAGCTATAGACAAAAGTTATCCGATGTGTCTATACGTATTTAATTATATTTAAACCAAATTTAAATCATTTGATATTTCACAATTCACATTATTTAGTACAAAATACTAACTTTTGAATCAGCCGGGACAGTCAAGCCATGGTTATGGTTGCTATAACTGTTTAATTATTTCATAATATAGTTTTGTTTGAGTATTACTAGTTTATAATTTTATATAGTTGAAATAAGTATGAATCAAGTTGGTTTGACTAATGACTATAATAATTACTCAACTAATTTATTTTAGAACTTTTAAATAAACAAATTGTTTGATGCAATTAAAACATTTACTACACCAACTAGAAACTATTCAACTATTTACCATAGCCAAATCTTGTTTGTCCGTGGATAAATCCATTTTTTTTCAAAGTCGCTTTTCCGTGGAAACAGTTTCATAGAAGAAATATATTTATACACGTACAACAGAAATCATACAAATCTGATTATTATCTCCAGAGTTATCATACGTTTTGCGTCTTTGGACGTCACGTCATACAGGCGTTTCAGTCGGTCACGTGACTAAATATTTTTGTTATACCCTCAGTAAAGAATTGAATTTTTACTTAAAAAATTGGAATAAATGATAAAAAGGTTGGTGAAGAGTAGTGTGTAGCTGGTGAACCACCCAGCAACAGTATATATCGTAGTAACCTTACTCATACGCGAAATTCGGTTTTGCTCTTCGTGCTTATATCATTTATACATAACAAAACCAATAATCATCGATCGGTCGATGGTCATCTTGCAGTTCTTGCACACACCGACGACGATTTAATAATGCTGTTCATATTATAAAATAGTAAAAGGTTCAGTATAAAATATAATTTAATGAAATAGCCAAGTTATGACTTTACTTTGCAATGATCGCGTACGTATTATCCCATTAGGTATAGGTACCTACACAATATGGTATTATTATATTGCATTGCACGTGCAGTGGTATATTATTTTAATAATAATATAATATAATATTATAGCGGCGGCGAACCGGTTTCGACGGGTCTCGCGGGCGCGCGTGCGACGTATTTGAGACAATTTTTTTCAACTCTGTGAGTTTAGATTTCATTTACGTTGCAGTGAAAAGTAAAGAGAAAAAAAATTAGTATGTCCATTAGCGACGTGTGCAAATCGTGTATAAAGTATACCTGTACCATATTGTATACAAGTGTATGACATCATAACAGCGACACTCGGACATGTGGTGTACATTTTAATGATAAAATATAAAATAAAAATCGTATTAATAATAATAATAATATATTATTCGTGATATATGCGCGCACCTACACCTTCACCGATCCGCGTTTATAAACTTGAACGCGATGCGCGCACTCGAAAATTATACATACATTATATTATAATAACTCGACGACGACGTGTCGACGAGACGATATCGTTTGCAATATATCACGCGCGGGCGCCCCTTTTCGACCGGTAATATTATTATACGTACCGGCTGGCCGAGGACCTTCCTATATATATATATTTTTTTAATAATAATAATATTATAATATTATAGCTAATACGATGATACGAGCCGCCGTGCATATTATCATAGTCATTTTTTATTTTTTATCTATACATATACGCGCGTATATTATATAGTATATAATTAACGATAATGACGCGACGCCACCCGCTGACATTCGCGCCGCTCGTGAATTATAAGCATATATAAGCACACCGTCTGTGTATAAAAAATATATTATACTCGGGTGTGTATATAAAATAAGGAGTCCGGACTGAATGATTCACTGACTGGTTCGTAATCGCCAAAATTATGATAGCCCACCTACCTGATGCAATAAAGGGTAGATTTATATAGATAGTTTGAGTTGATCAAAAATGTAATCAATATATTCGGAAATCGTTTATTTCAGTGAAATTGCCGAGCATGTCTTTTTTCCTTGTCTTTTCGACGCTTCCGTAAAACGACGGATTTGACATTTATCTATATTATTATCCGTTTGAATTGCACACGCATCTGCGAAAACTCTGTCTAGCCCGAATTGTATGCGCGATCGTGTGCATACAAAGTTAAGATCAGCTCTTTGACATTTAAGCACAGATTTAGGTGTCCCTGGAGTATGCGAATAACTATAATGAGTTAGTGAGTATTTTGTAACGTTCAGAGTTCAAAAAGCTGCAGATAAATTCAGTTTTTTAAAGGAGAGATGATTGATATACTTCGAAATTGTACTCGCGGATATTTACAAACCTTACATGTAAATATTAGCACGATCAACAAAAATAGAAGATGACAAAACCCTATGTACAGATTACAATACGGTGTATAAGAAAATGTATAACACGAGGACAGCATCTCGATAACTTTTTCACTTTTTTTCGTATTTAAGAATTGCTTATTTATACGTTTCCACGCCAATGAATTATCCCTTAAGCGTAATACTCAAATTAAGAAAACGCCGTGGCATAATTTTTAGCAAAAAAACAACATGATAATAGTTTTTAACGAGTCAAACGTCTGTTTTGATTATAGTTTTATAAAAACTACCCTCCATCACCACCAACCCTGATTATACAACTGCGATGTGTAATCAGGGTATATTGTTATTGCGTTACAATACGTCTTATAACGGTGGGTGGTCTTATAATGGTTGTTCGTTCTCAACCATCACAATCGAGTATATTATGTAAACACTGTGATGGGTCTTCTAGTCTGGAATAATCTCCATGTTTAACTTATTTAGGTCTGTAGGCCACCTTTTTATTTCCTCCGACTACTTTTTACGTAGGCCTACACGCTGCGCATAAAATACATACGAGTTAGAGGTAGGCCCGCGGTGCATCACCGTCGCTCGTTTTTTACTGCTGGTTATCAGCGTAAACGCGGCGAAATTCCGATTTCCGGTCGTTTATCACTGCACTAACGCCGTATATACGAAACGACGGCAGTGGCCGGCAAGTACCACCTCACCGGTCATTATCATTATAGTTTGAGAGGCTGTACAGAGATCGCCGTGAGGTCTGTGTCGGCGGCGATAGGTCTCGCGGTCTATCGGGTCAGTCTGGGTCATTTTGTGTGTGCGTGTGTGCGTGTGCCGCGAGGATGGACGACAATAATATTATAATATTATTAATATATTACGTGCGCACCCACACGCGCCTATGCCACCAAATACATACACGTTTGTCCGTTTGTATGTTATAGGCTTATACCGCGAGTGCGGGTCAATACACACACACACACACACACACACAGACAATACATATATATTTACAATAATATTATATATTGTGTACCTCTATATAATATTACATAGACCTATATGGAAACGCGCTCGAGCGAACACAAGGAATGCGATTTAAAATATTACGGCGTTTGTGCAATAATAATATAAGAGGAGAAATTATTTCGCGTCGGAATGCGGAGATGAATAAATACGCGTGTCTGTCGTGTGCCGTTCTTCTTATTATATAGGTACGTATACCTCTATATATCGTATGTTGACGATGACTTGACGTATTCGCGGTGGTTGGTGTCCATCTACAGCAAAAATACCACCGCCGTTTCGCTTATATTTGCACGTGGAAGACAGCGAAAATTGGCCATACAGTTCGGACGTCGGAATGGCCGAAATCATTACGCCGTCTGTTGCTCCGCGGAACTTAAAAATCGCAAAATTTAAAGTCTTTTCATATAAAAAAAATCATAAAAATATAATCGTTACATTTTAATAATTATTAATGATCGAAATGATCAATTTTCTGACCAGTAAAATACGTTTTTTCTTGGCGTACTCTTATGAATGAAACGGGCGGCTACGTGTTACCGGTTATGTCCGCACCCCTTTCACATTCCATAAACACCAAGGACATGCGTTGCCAATCGTATATATTATATTTCTTACAGTCACAGATATGCATTTTCGTTTTCATCGAATGCTCATCGTTTTCTGAGACCATTTAAACTGGGCAGGCCTAATAGCAGGTTATTTAGTATGTGTTTGTCCGTTGAGAGATATGAAACGGTTGAACTTTTCACTATATCGTTGTCCGATAAGTTGACAGAAAATCTTTAACACTTTAGAACGACAAAGGTAAATAAAACGTAAAATTATATGGGACATATTGGTATACGTTATAATATATGTATATATGTATAGATGACGAGGAGGAAGGTGCCCGCAAGACATATACATCTTCACAAATACCGACTGTACGGCCGATACATTCAATCGTGTAGTACGTTTATATGATGGCGTTTTAACAGTTTTTTGTACTTGTACTGTCACTGGTAAACAGATGATAAATTAAATCAAACTATATCAATGTAAAAAAGTGAGTATCCGTGGATTGGTGGGTTTTTAACAATTTAACGTACTGATATAGGTCTATTGTGAAATGCAGTATAATACGTACACTGTACCGCAGTTACTCAGTAACGTCCGTCGAAAACCTTTTTTATTTTCCATAATCCGTATTAAGTAAGCATATTATAACTGGTAATGTATCATATTATACATTGTTGTTGCGTTGTGAAATAGAATACGCTACAAAAAAAAAAAAAAATGTAAAAAACATTCAGAAATACCTTAATAATTAATATAGTATATAACAATAATAACATATACCTTTTATAAAAAAATATTCACCTCCGCCCGCGTGTTGCAGAGGAAAAAAAACCTATAAGCATTCGGCACCTGCTCCAACGCTGCATAGTACGAAACGAGGGGGGCGTCGTAAAATGTGTCAACATATCAGAACCCGACCTATCTGGTTTTTGAATTTGAAACGAATTCTCAGACGTACTGTAAACATTATGTTTCTAAATAAAAATTCGTATTACGTTCATGACTTATACACCCATATTATGCTATTATAATACTATGATATTTATTTAACATGTACCACGAGCACAGGCCCTTTGGTTGCATAAATATGTTACGACCAGCAACATTAATCAAGTATTGGCAATAGCTAAGAAATTGTGAGAGGAATCCGTATAGGCACGATGCACTCATCAATTGGCTAACAAAATCATTTCGCAATTGACGGTTAAGAACTGAGGAATTTAAAAGGGGACAGACATAGGAAAAAAGCGCCGAGTTGTTTTACAATATTATATACGCAGATAAGGACAGAACTCACTTTGTAACCAGCATATTCGTGCTCGAATTGGGAAAAATTAACTAGAGGAGCTCAAATTAACGGTTACAAATTATATTACAAGTGCACAATTACTTAACACAGACCGTTGGGGGGCTTTGCTCGTATACCTCTCCCACAATTATTGAAAAAAAATTGTAAGCAAAATATTAGATGATTTTTTATTTTATTCTTTAAAAATTATTTGTTGGTTTTATTACTTGTATTAAGAAAAAACATTTTGTATTTTTTACATTATCACAAATTAAGTTAAATTTAAACGTTTGAGTATATTTTTAACCATTTTATTATTATTTAGTATTATATTGAAACTAAAACCACATCTCTATCACATTCCAATATTTGTCCATGATTATGGAAAACCAAGGTCATACACATTTTGAAAATTGTATGAAAATATCATACTAAACGATTATGAATAAGATTTTCAAAAATTCTAAAGTGTTGGGACCGGGTTGATGTACGCGTATCACCGTACAATGGATCACACCATACATCCAAGGATCGAGCGCACTGGTTTACAACGCAGTAACTTAAGACGAAAATCTTTCACCGACCTTATTGTAATATGAATCCAATGCCATACAACAAATATAATTTTTGTGTGTGCCACTATTATAGTAACACTCAGTTTAAATATCGTTTTCAATCAGAAACACGCAAAATAACAATTGTGTCTATAGGCTTAGGGGAAAACTATCTGGAATGAATAATGCAATTTTCTTGACAAAGTTGGGGTGTTAATTTCAAGCAGTCGACACCAACTCTAGAGGTGAATCTCTCATTTTTATATACAATATTACGCATCTGCAATTAACGTCAAATCGATATTAATTATTTTGATAATTTAATAGCTCTCGGTAACGTACCGACACTTATTTCGACATAATATTTCGATTTAACAAATACCCGTATAATGGTATAATGATTATGTGTGTAATCACACACCGCGATCGGTTTAGATCTCTATATAGTTTTTACTGATATAATCGTGATCGATGAATATACACTTATAATTATTATATTATTTTTGTTTTTCGAAGTTGCGCGTAAAATTGTACAATAACAGTTAGCGCTCACACGATATAATAGTGTTAATCTTAATACATTGATTCCGGCGCAGGGCCACGCCACGCGGTTTCGATTTATGTTGTAATGATTAAGTACATTAATTTTTGACGTATATACAACTGAAGTACCTATAGGTACTCGTCATCGTAAAACTCGAACATAAAACCCTAAGAGCTGGGCTTATGTCAAGTCGAAGACACATAAAAAACGAATTAGAAGGTTCCTAAACCCGCGTATGCCTGTTGCGGTGACAGGTACACAAAAAACCGGCGTTTCGTTGAACATAAAATCTGGTCCGAAAACCATATAAAATATATACTGCCCATATCAACTCAATCCATTGGCACGATAAAAATAAATGGATCACAACAAAACTTTTATGGTTTAAATTCTAAACGTTTAAAGACTCGAAATTGTTGTTTAATCGATTTTGTCAAACGCTGGTTAGAAATGCGGGAGAGAACGATAGTGGTACTTAAAACGGAAAAAAACACGATCTCCCACGATGAAAACATAAAATAAAAATAATAATAATTAGAAAACAGTTTTAGATATAATATATAATATATATAAAAATCACTTTATTTAAAAAAATAAATAATTAAGTGGACAGTAACATACATATAATTATTACAAGACGGTTGTAATAAATTGTATATAATAATTAATTCTTATTTAAAATAAAAAAAAAAAAAATAATAAATATGGTATAACGCGAAACTGATCGTTAATACCGAGCATCAGGCATACTGTTTTATATACAATGGAAATTAAATAAGTATATCAATCGGGGTTCAAATAATTGTTTGTTGTAGAAACTGAAAAAATAAAATTTAGTTTATTTAGATAGTCAATGCTTACTACTTTATTATTATGGAATGTGATTTATCCACGAATAAAATGTAAATAGGGCAAAAGAAATATTCTTTCGAAAACATTATTTGTATATTAGAGTGATTGTGTAGGTATTAATCCGATCATGTGGCTGATACTCGTACTTTCGACCGAATATGATAAGGTAGTATTCTCTTTTCGTTTAAAAATGATTGCATATTTTTTAGTGTCAATGTATAAGAAAGTTATGTTATTAATACTTGCAATGCTCAAATAACCAACCAATTTTTTTACTGGATATAGTATTTGTGATAATTTTAGTAGTTGCAATTTACTTCATATACCTGTAAATATTAATGCTGGTAATATTATGCACAGCACTTTTAAATACCATATAAATTTACTGCGTTTATATCATTTAAAGCACATTATATAACCTGAATAAATTTATCATGGTCTACGCATAACACGAACAATTATCGGGAAATGAATTATAATATTCCTGATTTTTACGTATTTTATTATTTACTGAAATATTATTCATTGAAACACAAATAACGTATACCTGAAATTTTATTTTAATGAGTTTGCTTTTACTTTATGTAAATTTTAATATTTTTTTTAAAATTTTCTTTAAATTTTATATTAACTTTAAACTAAATGTATTTAACAAACAGTATTCTTAATACTGTATTTTTGTATTCCCTATTTATCACATACACACATATATTATAATTATTATATTGTCAAAACGACATAATATATAATATTATACACGAATCTACTTATATATTATTTCGTTATACGCATGACAACGAGATTGTTTTATAATACATTCGTAGTTTGATTGACACTCATATTAAATTATCATTGTACTTTTGTTACTGTTTCAACGATAATTCACGCGTGTTAATAAAACCGATCTGATATTATATTGTTAATTGTTATATTAATATTTTCAGTTATTATTATTACAGCACTAACGATTCGTTTTTGTACGGTCATTGATCATGAATTTTCCCTTCAACTGTATTAAAATGTTAAAATTGTTTTGTAAGTATTCAACATTTAATATAACAGTTTATGATAATATAGAGCTATATAATGGCGTTACTCTGATATAAAAGTCTTGACAAATGAATTAGCCTACTCACGAATGTAGTTTCTTATACGGGCTGTTTCAAACGTCTTGCGACCGAAATCTGTGACAGTCACTGCTTTTTATCCGTTGTACGTAAAACTTAATACATCGTTTTGTTTTCAGTCAATTATCCGGGTTACTATTCCTTGATATTCATCGTTATAATGATACTCGTGATGTCCTATGAAGATAATAACATTAGTGAGTATTTTACCGCGTGGCGAAACGGGTCGCCTTTGAAATAGTTATTACATTATTTTATTTTTTCAAAATAATTTTGACCACCCAACATTTCATCAGACGAAAAATTTGTGCGTCCGCGAGTCTTATTATTAACATAATATAATATACTACACTGTATTTTAGAGAAAGCAAGAATCAAGCTGGAAAAGCAGGTGAAGTTATGCTACACGTTCGATATCCGCCGTTGCGAAAACGGTGGGTTGTTAAAATATAACGGCGACGAACAGGGCATTGTGTGCGAATGCACACCAAACTATAGTGGGGAAAAATGCGAGAAAGGCGAGTATAGCGAGTTTATGTATTGTACACCCGAGTGACTCAATTATAAAAATAATTTCGGTTCCTGTGCAAATTTCGCTTGGCTTGATACATTTAACGATTATTTACAATCTTATAAGTCGATATAATATAATCGATTAAATAATTAAATGTTTGTTTTGTTTATAATATTAATTATGCAGCGAAATCCGTGTCGTTCATTTCAACGGTATTGGCATGGATCCGCGATTCGGACGTAAGCTGGGGCATACCGATGAATTGGTGGTGCATCATTCCGTTTACTTCGGGACGCCAGTTGGCGACCGTTTACGCATGTAAGTTATGTAATGATATAATGAATTAAGCTTATTTTCATGTCAAAACGAAAAAAAGCTATATTATATAATTGGTATAGTAATAATATCAATTGATACGAGTATGTATGAACAATAACGTAGGTAACAATATTTGATGCTAAAACATCGAAATGTCGTTTTTTTACAACAATATATGTATAATAGTAATATTAATATTAAAAGTTTTATGTTGTATGATATATCATTCGCATTTTTTAATAACCTAAATTAAAAATGTAATGCCGCAGACACTTGTCATAATTTTACCACATTATGACTGTCAAATCAAAACATCATTTTTTTGTATTATCTAAGGAATATGTTTATATGTTATACATATATACCTATTAAACGGAATTTAGAATTATTATTCAAAATATTTGGAGTTAACATTGTTTTTTGAAAATATAACTAACTATATATATATGGTTGACGAGTACTTATAATTAAAACAAATTTATTTTATCTGTCAAGTTAATATGCAGATATCTATAAAGTAAACAAGAACTCAAGCTAAATGTATTAAAGATTATTTAAATATTTGTAATCAAAACGATAATTTAAACGCAATCCTAATAAGTGTATTAATTTTAGTCGGGTCAATAATTTTCGAATAGAATAGAAAACACTCGTCATAACATAGTATTTTATTATATTATCATATATATATATATATCATGTATATATAATAATCACATAATATATTTATTTTTTTATTTTAAGATCATCAAAGGGTATTGAAAAGCTTAGATGACGGGTTTTATAGTCCCGGCAGTGAGGCAAACGAACTGGACATCGACGGGAGATTATTGCCACGTTCGCGTCCACTAATGTGTCCAAACGACAGTAAATGTTCTCTCGCTAATATAATAATATAAAGTAAACTTAATATTTCCATGGTCGTATAGTGCGGATTAAAACTATTATAATTGTTGTTTATCAAAGTATTCAGACGTCGTTATCAACATATTTTACTTTTTTCAGAAAATTTATCGCCGCTAAATACATTGTATACCGAGATTTTTGAACGTAAATCCGGCCAGTTCAAACCAGATCTAAAAAATCGAAATTTACTATTTCAAGCTTTTTATCAGTATTTCATTTTGCAATTTTTCGACTCCAATTCCAACTTAACGGTTCGTGTATAATAATAATAATATTATATTACGTACGCGTTTATAAATGATACCACAACCTCTATATTTACGTTGTATTTTATTATGCCCATAAATAGGTAACGGCTTCCCAACTATACGGCAATGACGCAGAGTCGGAAAGATCGTTGAGATCGTTCTCTGGTGGTAAACTCAAGACACTGTACATTAATAACGAACATTATGCACCTTATATGTCATCGATACTACGCTCAAACGTATACTTAAAAGAATTCCTCGAAACAACGGACGTCTCGGTCGATTGCGTTTCGACCTTTTCATTCTCAGTGAGTAACTTTAATTGAATTTTATGTATGACCCGAATAGAATTTTCCTCGAATTTTAGAAATAATAAAAGTTATATAAAGATATATAGAATAGCAGCTTAATATTATACGGAATATTATTTTAAACAGTATTAACAGTTTTGAATTTTTTTTTTCCATAATTTTAAATCATAATAAAATAAATTGTTGAAGAAAAAGTAAACTTTTAATTATTTGAATAATAAAAATAGAATTAGTTATAATTGACTAAGAAATATTAAAAGTTAAGATGTGCGGAGTGGTGTGGTATATTATATAGCTGTACCCTGCAAAATATTTGCATTGCTATTTCGCACTTTAAACTTTTAATAGGTACTTATAACAAATTAACTTATTCCCAATCAGTGGCGTACGCAGAGGGGTGTCAGGGAGATATGACATCCCACTTAAAAATAAGTATCTGTTCAAATTATGAAACGATAACTAAAAAAAAATAAATCAATTTCTGCATATAATTATGATTTATGATACCCCCCTTAAAAAAATCCTGCGTACGCCACTGTTCCCAATTAAATTTTAGTACGTTGAAATGCTGGGAAAAAATATTCAGTTTTAGAATATGAAACCTATCATTTAAAAAACTAAAAATTTACTTTTTTCAAATATGTTGTTTTTTAATAAAAAAAAATTATTTTCAAAATCGTTTATATTCTAAGATTTAGTGAGTGTTAAATGATAACTGTAAAAAAAAATCATTCGACATATCAATTTTTGTGAAATAGTTCAGCAGAATGTGGAAGCCAAAGATGTTGAGCTTGAGCCCAATGCTTTATGCAATATCGACACTTTGGGTCCGTGAACACAACCGCGTGTGTGATATGCTGTCACTGATGTCGTCTTCGAAAGGGACAGATGAAGATATCTACAAGACTGCTAGAAAGGTTGTCACCGGTCAGATGATGACAATAATGATGAACGAAATCTTAAATATGCATACAGGATACGCGTATCCATTAAAGCTCCGTCCGGAAGTTTATCACCACCGAATTCAAAACATCAGTAGTTCCACCACACCAATTGAACTAGTTTTGATTATGGCCATGTCTAGTCTACCGGAACAGTTTAATAATGCTCCTATGAGTTCGATGTTCTTTGGTAACAGCAAGTAAGTCTGGAACTTTATTTGGATAAACGCATAATTTAAAATTCATCCATGATAAACTTTGAACGAAATATTACGTTTAGTCGAGGATTTGTATACAAGGTGTATCTATATAATATATTGTATACATAATCATTATATCTTTGTATTTTTTAATAATATATTATTTATACTCTCTGAACTATTTAAAGTATTCGTGATACAGGGATGATATTATACAATATGAACGAACACAAAGTTATTTTCAAGTATAGCTCTTAAACGGTTATTAAAGAGTATTAATGGATTCGGTAGGGGTGAGGGGTTAGAGCAGATTATCAGGTCACTGATATAATACGACGTCCGTGAAATGTATATTATATATTATTTATATATATACATTATACATATATAAACAGTATATACTTATTCAAATAAATTCTTGAATGTTATTAGACAAGTGTTGGAAGAGGGCTTAAAAAATACGCTGCAGTTCATGATCAGCGAACCTATGGGCAGGATCTCGGCTCACAACGACGGGTTTTCGACGAAACCGTTGACTAAGACCTTGATGAAGCTATCCCGAGAACATGCCGTGCAGAGTTTTAATAACTATCGGAGACGATTCGGGCTGCCTGCGTACGATAGCTTTTTCCAGCTAACCAAAAACTGGGAAACCGCTAATGAATTGAAAAATTTGTACCAAAGCGTCGATGATGTGGAGTTATTGACCGGCGTGTTGACAGAAGGGTCGAGAAAGGCTCTCCCCACATCGACAATCATGACTCAGAGTTTCATTATAAATGCTATTTTGACCAATAACCTCACGAGTGAACTTTCGTGGAAACCGAATACTTTCGGTGGAGATGGTCTCTTCAGCTTGGTAAAGGGCACCACATTGAGGTCGTTTGTATGTAACAACTTAGTCGACTATTGCAACGGGTTATATATTGATCTGTATGCGAGATAAGTGGGTATACATAATTATGTGTATTTTTCTTATAATACATAAGGTGTTCCTATGCTTGAAAACTTTAAAATTAATGGTTGAAAAAGGGTTACGTTTATTGATTCAATGAAAATACAAATAATAAGTCACTGTATTAACAAAAATTATATAAATAAATATCGGTCATCTGGGCTAACAACAATATAAATTAATTAATAATAAGTCAAATTATGATACTGTAACCATATCAACTCGCTTAAAACAATATCGAAATAATAATAAATCAGTTACTCACAATTTGTCAGTGAATATATTGGCTATAATCAATTTATCGCTATATAAAAACTAAATAATATAATATAATTTATAATAAAAATCATCATCATAAATTATATTCATATCACTTTATAATTTATATTTTTAAATCATAAATTCATAACTATCATATCATCGGCTTTTTAATATTTATATATTTTTTTTTTCGTTCCTCTTGTTTAAATAAACTTACTTATTACTATTATAACATTACTTAGTACATTATGTCTTTGGATTTTTTTTTATCTAATTGGCTGTTTTTTACTGTGAATAAGGAATATTATTAATGTTATAAAGAGTCCTGTGGTGGTTAGCGCTCGTGTATTATATTAAAGTAGGTGATTCGCCCTCGCAATATTATAATAAAAAGGTAAAAATATAATAATCAAAAATAATAAAATAGAAAAGATTTGCAATTTGCACACGCGTTATATAAAATATAATTGAACAATGAGAAAAAATCACGACTTCAACTAATATTATAAATACAAGCGCTTTAGATATTAAAACGATGTTTAAACAAAAGATTATAAATACAATAATTTTGTATTATTTGGTTTTAGTGGTCGATCGCTATTCATTCAATTAAAATCGCGGACAGGCCTTTTCAGCTAACCGTTGAAAATTATAATTTGTCAATCTACTGTCAACTTCGATCATCAAATGCCAAGAGCCCAAGACTATTACTTAAATATGACCAAATTCAAGATAAATAATGTTCATGTGATAAATATACATGTTAAATAAATAAACAAGAAATTGTTCACATTTTTTTTTAAAATAAATAAATACATTTTCCTGCATTCAAAGTGTTTTGTGTACAAATTTAATTAAAATATATTCACCGTAGGATTCGAACTAATGTTAATTGGTCCATTGAAAACTTATCGTCTGATAGTTGCACATGGAATAATAAAAATATTAAAAATAAATAAAAAATTTTAATTAAAAACAAATAATTTGTGTGTCGTGAAATTAGTGCAGTTTGGTTTTTATACTAAATGTAAATTTAAAAAATAAGTAAAATGCTTAATCATATATTTTGATCGAATATTAGGAAAAAGTGACAAATAATTTTCGGGTGATGAGATTTGTGCCGACAATTTCACCGTAAAGAAGTTTATATTCTTAGTACGAGTGATGCTCAGATAATCAACAATTTTTTATTGGATATAGTTTTTTTTGTGATAGTTTTAGTAGTTATAATTTGGTTCATAATTAAATATTAATGTTGGTGATATTATGCACAACAATTTTAATTTAGTTTGAATTTACCAGATAAATTTACTACGTTTATAAAGTTTATAGCACATTATATAACGAATAAATAACATGAAAAATAATCGAAAAATGAATTATAATTTTTTTGATTTTTACATATTTTATTATTAACTGAAGTATTTTTTATTTATACACAAATAACGTATAATGGCAGTTATAATGAGCTTGCATTTTTCTATTCTACTTAAAGTACATTTTAACATATTTTTTAGATATATCTATTGAAAAAAACTTTATTATGAATGATTTAAAATATTTATTAACAAGTTTACAGAGGTAGAGGTAAAAATACAATTTATGTAGCTATAAAATTGCGCAGATTACATGATACCATTTTCTCTAGTATTATATGACGACGCAAATGACTAAAATTGATTTTTAGATGTGACCGCTAGTGGCAAAAATTACGTCCAACCAATTATTTACCTTTTTTTTTCGTGTTATCGATAATTTGACTGACAAAAGTTTTAAACCACATTTACCAAAATATAATTTCATAAAATATGACCAATTTTGATTCAAAAACAGATGAAAATGTAAAAATTTCAAAAAGTACAAAAAAAACTAAGATCCGAAAAATCGCAAAATAAAATTTTTTATTTGAGTTCTGTGTGTCATGAAATAAATTTTTAACTTGCTCTGCTATTTCTTAAGCATTTCATAAGAAATACGCAAATGCTATAAAATCCTAACCCTGATCAAGACCTATATAATATTGTAATATGTACACAAATAGTAAGCGATATATTGATTTTGTTCAGAATATTATAAATGAATAAGAATTCTAATTTCTTAACCATATTTTTTGCAATCTATATGCTTTAAACATTTTATGTTGGTTTATTTTAAATTCAAGAATAATTATAATCCGTTATTAACACGCTTTATTCTATGCTGTGATTTTATTACTATAACACTACACTACGTACTACAATAATTATTGATTGATTATATTTTTTTTTCACCAGCGAAAGTTTCTACAATAGAGAGAAAACTGAAAAATATCGTAAAAATCACGTTTACGCCGCGTGGTATTATTATAGTGCGCGCGAGCGCATCGTAAAAACAACTACTAATTATGGTCGTGGCAAGATGCGCGATTCAAAGTCGAACGACGTGTTGCAAGGAGATAATATAACGCGTAAATATAATACGCACTGGTGTGTTTAAATGTAAATCTTGTGGTTTTGTGAAAGTTTTTACCGCGTTAGGCGAATTGAAATCGTTTCGATTTATATACGCGTACGGCACGTGGTATGACAAATTATCTAAAAAAAAGGTACCATAAATACTTCACCGTCGAAAATTATGTCAACATATTGTATAATATATACGTAGTGACATCTCACATTCAAACTCAAATAATTAATAATTATTGAATCGGTAAAAAACTTAATTAAACCAAAAAAACTTTTATAAAAAATTTAGGAATTTGATAAAAAATAAGTGAATCGTTCAAATAATCGCAAACATAAACTACAGTGCAAGAGGCTAATGTACCCGTTTTTTACAGTAGACTATTTAGTGAATATTTTGTTTTTGAAAATTCTGAAATATATCTAATTAAGAATTTGAGCGATTACTGTTTCTGATTTATTAAAATGTATACACTATAAGAATAATAGTTTTTATAAATATCATTACAAAAATATAAAATAGAGGTAATAGTAGATCTATTATTTATTTTATTCATATTTTATATTGTTTATTATATCCATAAAATAAAATAGAAATATATTTTGAAAATGTTTGGCTTTAACGAATCAAATGTTGTACAGTTCAAATATTGAGAAAGTAGTATAAAACAAATTACGAGCTGTACAATTATATTATTTTCAATTTAAAACGTTTTATAGATTTAATAATATTATGGTATAGTAAAAAAAAAAAATACTATAATATCTAATAATCTTCAAATAAAAAAGACTATTCACAAAACATGTTTAAACCGCACCTCAAAGTTTGATTGTATTATTATGTTTTGGAAATATAATTCTGGCGATTACCGAATTATTTTCTAAACTCTCACCGCACCGTTTGATGAGTGCTGAATGCTGACATACCACGCAAACTTGTTAAACAATGTTTAACTACACATAGTTTACTAGCGTTAAGAAATATTATTATAATTTTACGTTAAAACTAAAAATCAATTTTTTTTTTTTTTTGGTTTAAACGTTTGCGTTAAGAATGAACCGTTCGCGCGAGGTCAAACGTTTCATCGTATGATTATAATTTATAATCATATAATTGAATATTAAGTAAACATCCGCGTCCGGGACTAATAATAATTAAATATCATTTCGTTTACAACCAAACGATTAGGATAAATCGAATTAACCATGCATTCGCTTTCTCAATATATCACGATAAATCAATCCTAATTATATCCCCGCGCGTCGATAACCACACGCGCCTCATTCTCCACGCACACGCGATATTTTTGCGCGCGCACTTACATATACCTGGGTATATAACATACACGTATATAGGTACGTTACACTGTATGTACTGCGGTCAAAGCACTCCGGGCCGTCCGAGACGGATGACGGCAGAATTTTAATTTATTGTACGGAAAACGCTGCAAAACAATAATCTCGTAAAACCGTTCGTACGCGGTGAAAAAAATAAATATCCGTTAGAAAGTATCCGCTGGCGACAGTGTAGGTACTGTATAGCTACGGTGACGCGTCTTCGATTACCCATAATATAATATTATAGTAACGTGCGCCGCGCTACTGGACATAATATAATATAAATACGCGAGTCCAAAATAGTTTTAATGAGGAACACTGCGCTGCCGCATCGGCCGCGATTCGCTTATCTGATACGGCGTGTACCATAAATCCTACAATTATCGCCAAGCCCGATATCGATCTCGGTGCGAACCGCCGCCGCGCACAGCAGCGGGATAAAGTATATGTCCCGTTTCGGTAGGTATAGGTAGGTAGGTAGGTAGGTATAGGTAGGTATAGGTAGGTAATACAGGTGGATACCTAACCCGTACCTACTGTCGCCGCAGCTGTACAGGTAGCCGCGCGCGAGTCGTGGACGTTATTTAAATTCCAGCTAATTGAACGTGATGCATGAGTGTACATAATATATTATTATTATTACTATACTTATGGTCGTCCGTGTGTACCTCCGGAGAGGAGTGCACAGCGTTTCGGACTTCGAAGAAATAAATAAACGCTATATGACGTACAAACGAGACACCGATTTGGCAACGACGTTGGCGAGTGCGAATACTCGAGTCTCATCGGTTACGTACGTGCCAGCCACTCCGACGGCGGGTGGGATGGCGAAATCGTGTTTTTTTTTTTTCAATAGGTTTCTGAGCGTTCGGATGAGTTCTGTCAACCTGAACATTTTGAAAATTCAATCGGCCAGAAACATACCAATTACGTAGTAAATTTAGTCACTAGGTAACCAGATAAGTATAGATATCGACTCGATGGTTTTGAAGTTCACAAACGCAGCTTTTCCACTTCACGAGACTTTATTGATAAAATTTACCACTCCTATGGCGTTCAGATTAAATCAGGAAACGAGTCATATTAAAATTTGAACTAACAGAGAACGGCGACCTATTCCTAACGGCCGTATATGTCTACGAGCTATGTAAATTATATAGATAAAAATATACTTGTTTATGTTTTTAACAGTCAGAATACCTACATACCTACATGTATTGTAGAAAGGTTGTCATTTTTTTTCTTCAGAACTATAATATACGATAAGTTAAAAAATGCATAACATAAGTAATGACAGCAAACAATTATTTTTTGTTCAAATCTAATATTTTCTAATAAATTGTAAACGCATTGTCTTTCGAATATTTAGCAATAACTAATAAATAATTATACCTGTAAAAGTGCTAATTTTAAATGTATACTTAGTCATTCTAATTCGTTACTCTGTAGAGGCCGGATAAAACGTCAATCTATGGGTAGCCGTCCCTATCGACCGAGCCCTCCAGCTCGGACAAACAGGATCCAGTGGGACACGAACACAGGCTGGTGAGTGCGAGCGACTCCGGACCGTGAACAAGACGGAGGAACGAGACTCTAGACCGGCTAACTATACTTTTTCTGTGTGTATTTAGTAAGGTGATACAGCAAATATAACCTGAAATCATCCCGTTGTGATCTATGTATGTGTTAAGCTATAGTAGCTAATTTTTTACACATCAATAAACGATGGCAGCAGTGGAGTGTTATAATAAAACTCACGCAGATCCTCGAGGATCGTAATTTATACAATAATTTTTAACGTTTAAAGTTTCTCTCAAACGTTTATAAAACATAAATATTTCAACTTTTTGCACCCTGGGTCCTCTGCTGACGGCTAAACAGGAATAAATAAAAAAGATCAATATTCTGCAGTAAAAGAGGTATAGTTCTATAATAGTAGATAATAGTAATGTTACAATAATGTTTTTTATTTCCGATATATATATATATATATATATATACATCTTATTTGTAAGTTCGCGTTTTGTATAATATGGTATAGACCGTAGAAGTAATAATACTGTTTACATTTTGAAAATTAAATAACGTAAATATAATATCCGCAATATCTATGTCGACGGCAATGCATTTCGTTAATATTTTTTAATATTCAATCTTCACGTCGAACCGAATAACTCAAAATAATTATTAGTTTTCTTCCAATCACATTCTTCGAGTTTTCCCTAGTGCCACGCGTATGCGTATAATGCACCGAACTCGATCCGGTCAATCCGTCAATTCCAAACCGATTGAGTTATTTTTTCGTTTTATAAGGGACGGACACTCTATTTTTCGTGAGGCTGTGCAGGAGACAATGTTTACCGCATAATAAATAAATAATACGTCAAAGACTGGCACGTACCGCCGCCGTGCCGGATCGCTAAGTGGTAAACGATCAATATGTGCGAGTAGGTTACTCGTGTTATGAGTAAATATGATATACGGTACGTGCATATACTTATACATCATGATATTTATACATACTTTTGGCACTCTTCTCGTGGCAGCTGATTTTTTTACGTTTTCGCCGTTTGTTTGCTCGTCGACGGCGGCGATGGTTCCGTACACCCATATAATATGTGCACATCAAAGGCGGTAAAACGCAAGAACTCGCGAAAATCGAATTGTTAAATACACGATACTTATGTCTAAGGGTAACTATAATATAAATGCATATAGGTGTATATATGGATATAATGCCGCTCACGTAATATTTGTTTTTGGCGAAAAACGCGGCTCTGCTTCATCAGCTGGCCGTTACAGACGCAAACACGTCGTCAAAAATTTGAAACCGTTGAGTATATTGATACTGCTATCGGTACAGATGTATTTTATTGGTTTTGAACCGGGGAGACTGCAGCGTCGGCACCAGCAGGAAATAATATCTTAACGACCGTCATAAAAAGGACGAAGACATCGCGATAACTCGAAAATATAGTCTTAGAGAAGGTCATATAGGTACCTTTTTGTTTGTGGGCAAAAAATCAAAATTTGAGAACGCGTAACTACAGAAGAAAGAAACGAGCTTATCGTGCTCGTAGATGAAGCGCCTCTTGTACAACGTTGCGTGTACGTGTCTTACGTTTTATATAGGTAAATCCGACTGACGCACACGATCAAACGGAAACCGTATAAAATATTACGATAAATATGTGGTGTACATATATACATATATATATATAAATAATATATCACATAACATCGTGGTCGGGTCAACAAGCGTTGGTTACGAGACGGCCTCGCGGTCCATTGATCCGAGATCGCCGGCCGTATCGCCCTTAAATTCACCTTCCGCACCCGCGGCGGCGGCGAGATGATCTATAAAAACCCATCTCCGACCAATAAAACCGATGTTATTTATCGCGCGGGCGCTCGCGTTTGGCGTCCGATAAATAGATCTGCGGAGCCCCTCGTACATGTGCACACGATAGATAGGTACATAATATACCTACGCCACGGGCCGCCGCCGACCGATCGTTTATCATCGATCCGTGTGAGAACCTCTGCACAACTATGTCCGCCGAGAGTCGCGAGCATAAATTTCCTCGCGCCGCGTACCGGCTTCGCTCCAATAACATAATATTATAATATTCATATAAATGTCTCGACAACGGCGACAATATTTATATATCATAATAATATTGTTATTGAGATGTAATGCGTATAAATTCTCCCGTCGTTGACGCACAGGTACGACGTCGTTTAGAATATATAATTTCAAAACGTCCCGCAACAACCGTCACGGTGATACGACGCTTGTTATATTGTTGTATGACACGCGTGATCTAGTTCAGTCTCCAGAGTGCACATAACTATACATAATATGACGAAAATTAAAGCATAATCAACATACAACAAATTTATAAAAGAAAAAAATCGTAGGTACGTGAATTTTCGACGCAAATAACCGACGTGCCGTCCGGTCAAATGATCGATTTCACCGAGTGGCCATGACTTGTTGAATCGTTGTGTATTACATAATATATTCTGTGGAAAAGTGCATTTTCATAATAATAGACCAAGGAGAAAAAAATATGTTCGTCCACCCGTCTTCTGGTAACTTGACTATATGCGTTGGATGAATCGACGAAATCGTTGAGGAATACTTTAGAGTTATAAATATTGTCCTTGCACAATTTCGATACTTTAGATTAATTAAGTAGGTTATTGGTTACTACTGAATATGTTTAAATTAAATTTTCAAATTAAAAAAGAACTAATTAATTTTAATGATTTGATTGAAACAAAAATAGTACAATATTTGTGTAGTTATGATACAGCGTTTTAGGCACACGCATACGTGTGTGTGTGTGTGATGTGTGCAAATAGTATTATTATTATTAAGAATCAGTAGCGGTCAAAACGATTTTTCGACATTCTTGCCGTTTGATTATCATCAACAACATACATGACATCAGCGTCGTTAATAATATTACAACGATATATCGCAATAGACATTAACACGATACGATATTATTGTGAACATCATATTATTGTACGAAATGAATAATACACGGATACAGGACAATCTACACCCGCATAGTTTCGATACCAGGAAATCGATATCGAAAATGTTAAAAAATAAAAAATAATATTTACTATATTAAATATTATGTGCGCAATCGTATAAACTTGTAAAACAAAAATGATACAGACGATAAGATAATAACGCGAGTCTTGGAACCCACACGAATATATATCATTTGAATATTTTATAATATCGTTAAGAGCGAGTACCCACCGGAGAGCATTCGGTAGTCGTACCTATCCGTATTATATTATAATATATAGCCGAACATCCGATAGTCAGATATCGAGATGATCGATCGGCACGTCTGTTATGCGAATGAAAATCGTATTTTTTACACGCCAATTATATCCAAACCGTTGTGGTCATCTAATATATTACTACGATACCGTGGTGTCTCGTGTTGCTGCACTGCCGCAGCGATCGCATTCGACGATAATACATTATATATTATTTTTAATCGTCATGTTTTGACATATCTGTTCCATTAGTTTCGGATCAGTAGAAACGCGTTGTAGTGGTTACAATCATAAATAACCAACGTGCACGATTATTATACTCGTACACAACAGCGTAAACCCTGCAGCAGTGGGCAACGGCTGTTCACAGGCAAAAAATGTATTTTTCCAAAGTTTTTCTTCGTATACGACGCCATACAATACGTTTAATGAGCGTGTTTTGCAAAAATGTACTATCATGCATTACTCGTGAAGTCAGAAGTAGTATGATAAAAACTTGACTTGAGTAGTATACTAATACATAAAATCTATGCAAAACCAAGTTTATATACATTCGACATCTCAAGTAATTGTAATTGTCGAACAAAAGTAACAAAAAACATGCACTGTATTTGAATGCCAGGTATGGTTTGATATATAGACTACTCGTTTCTAAATTTAAATTCTCTCTTAGTTGTAGCAGGCGTCACACGCACTATACATCTAATTTATAATATACGAATTTACGATTTCGTAGATTGTATTCATTTGAAACGTCACTTTCGGAAAACCTTTCACTCGCTGAAGTCAGAATTTTCGTCACTGCTTCACTACTATACCTATAAAACTCACTTAAATTGTCAGGTGTACCATCGTGTGAAAACGTAAATATAGCAGAACCCAAGTTTTAAATTTTATTAAAACGTTTATGAATTACAGACATTTCTCGCTCTGCCGTCCGAAAAATATATAATCACTCTCCCGAGACTCGATTACGATGCGCGTGCACGATGATCGACCATCACCACCACCTCCAACACCGACGACTTCAATATCATATTGTATTTTGTTGCCGTGTACTTCTTGAGATAATATTAAAATCATGCGGCTGAGCTGAAGTCGATGGCCAGTTGGTCAATCGAAAGTACCGGCGGATATCAAATAATATTCTAACTTTTTTAGTAATGTATTATGTGTAGGTACATTAAATTCATTCCAAAATACACGACAAATCGTTTATTATTGATACACTGAAATAGATAAATCCAACAACTGGCAGTAGTACCGATCGCTGTGCTCGCGTCGATTGCGTGTTATTGATTCATTGATCGGATTTACAGGCTCGCATATAATACATGCGTATAATATATAGGTACGTGCGTGTAATTTGCGATCGGAATACGTACGCATGTACACATTAGATGCAGTTACTCGATCAAGATGTCAAGTATTGTAGTACACGCGCAACTTGCGTGTGTGCATGTGTGTGCGATAGTAAAGTCGGCGTTAATGGCGATCGATACAAATTATTTATGACGGAAAACCTATACGTGTGATAGAAATAGAATATATTAAACAAGTTAAACCCGCGAGTCTGTTCCAAAGTTTCGATACCACGACTGCGTGTATACGCCATAATTATTGTAAATCTATAAATTACGTGATCTGCGACAGGTATTCGGGGATATAATTCCGGTTTCGTTTCAAATGAAAAAATAAAGATGTTTCGGTCACCGTGGTGGCGAGTTCTGAACTTCGGGTAAATATAATATATATATTACATAAAACACGGTAAACCACGAAAAAGTTACGTTTTAGTTATTATTTTATAACTAATTAATCCACTGAATTTTGTATAGCCAATGCAATAATATAAGTCTAATTTAAATATTATTATGTAATCACTTTAAGGGTAGGATACTATTGTGTTATATCTATATGTATTAATCACATGAATAATTATGGTTTTATAAACGCATTCGCTTTAACTGTAGTTTGTTGCTAAATTATATAATTTTGAATTTAACTTTTTCGAATCATTTCATAATAAAGTCGTAAACACGTCATTCTTATAACCAACATGGTTTTCTAATGTTTCAAATATATTAAATGTGTTATCGCAACAAATTGTATTGTGATTCCATTCGTACCAGATTTGTGTTGTTTTGAATACATTCGTGACAATAATATTATAATATACTAACAGTGTGCTGGTATAGACCGCTATCGCTGTATAGGTTAGGTTATATACGTGTATGACGTATATAAAGTGTGTACATCTCGGCGCATGGGTGATTATTCATAACTTATCTCGGCACTGCGATCGTCGCAATGAGTCGCGTCCGTGGATTTATTGGGCGCTAAGTCAGAGAGACGGGTCGACGGAGAAATGGAAAATATGAAAATGACATAAACGTATACGTTTGCACATCTCTATACTATATTATTCTGATTATTATTATTATATTATATAATATATATAATATACACGTCTTGCAGCATATTCAACTTGTTATAGGATGATTATTTTAACGTGTACTTGACCACTGTAGAATGGGTGTCAGAATAATCATTGGGTTTTATTAAGGCTCGGGCTTTCAGATACCACTATTTTTGGGGTACCAAAAAAAAAAAAATTACAATTTGCACTTTCTCAATGAAATATAAAAAATAATTGTGTTGCCGTATTTATAATAAATAACATTTATGATATAAACCATTTCGTGATCTGTGTGTTTTAGAGGAGGAAGGGTTAATGACAAGATTGAGTGCTTACAAGATGAGTGTTTAGAATGTTTCTGCAAATTCCTTAATCCGACACTGATTACAATATGTCGGAAATTGCAAAATATTTTAAAATTATTAATATAAATACCGAATATTATGTCATGATGAACGTTAAAAATAAATATAATCTACGCGAATCTCCTATATATTTCCCCAGATATTGATAGATTCAAGACAAAATATTAATCACCCTGTATAGTTTATGAAATAAAATATGTGTCACATAGCTTATAAATCAAACTATTCCGGTCGGAGGTCGCGGCGCGTGACAGTGCAATAATACACATAATATAATACGTCGCGGCGGTGGAATCATTATGATAATAATAATATACATTCTTCGCCCATATTAAGCGTAATTCATATTCATAAATGGTTTTTCAAAACAACAAAACCGTCGGAGAAATACGGTTTTTTGCTATCTGGTTTACAACTCACTTTGCGGCGATAAAAAATAATACAATATTACAATATTTAAATCTCACCTCACAGCCGCGACCGTACCAATTATTATTATAATATATATGATGGGTAGGTACTTATCTTGGTGTAGACCTCCATCGTTACCGGCTTACCGTCGTCACATCTCCACGATTTTCAGTACATCCTGTCATGCCACCGCCGCCGCAAAACTGCTATTTATAATTTGATACTAAATTATTATATTTTATGTTTCTAATGAGTTTTGCATTCTTTGGCTGTGTCTACATACGCATACCTAATATAAAAATATAATTATAATTTATAATCTATATCGTTTGGTTTTGTGCCATCGTGGTGGGCTAAGACGCGCTCTAATATGGTTATAACCACAGTTGTTTAAGTTTATAACGATTATATGTGATGTAATCTAAATTTTATAAATATACTTACATTCGTTGAATTCGAGAATATAACATGTTCAAGTTTATTAACACTATGTATTGTTGACGTTAAAAGTTTTAACTTAAAACAACTTCATAAAAAAAATTATACCTAAATACGTAGCTAGGTATCTTTAAAATTTCTAATAAGGGAAAATAACAATTTATAAGGAATCTTGAATTAAATTGTAATGTTATTATGTAATTATCATGCTTTTCTAGAACTACGTAATATTTTAATTTTTTTACCCTTATATTTAATAGTTAGGCCACTGTCAACTTTTGATTTTCAAATGGCAACTTATAATTAAAATTGCAAAAAATATTAGGACTTTTTTATATGAACTATAATGTTAAAATTATTATTTTTCATTTAACTGTTAAAGGTTTGGGGTTTTTTAGGTATTCATCCCTTAGCTAACAGTTGTGTGGTGCTGATTATAACACAGTTATTATTTACGAACATTAAATGGTTTAACAAAACTACTACCATATCCCTGGTTGTTATCTAAATTAGATATTAAAATATGTTATAATAGGTTGGACGTATAACTCTACAGGTATAAAGCTCATCACTGCGTCGAGATAAAATTTTGGGAAAAAAAAACAAGTCAATACCTGATGAAATAAATACTGAGCTCAATGATAAAAGAATATCTCTGTATAAAACTACCCAGTCGTTTTTCTTCGATAAATACAGTAAATAAATTATAAAATAAATACATTTAGAGCGATTATTTTCAATCAAATAATAATAAACAAATCTTAAATTATATATTTTTGCCCAAATTCGTGGTATTAACACATTGTATTCTTCAATCGTCACGAGAGATTTCTTCTATTAGTAGTAACGATAGCGATTTATCGTATTATTTCTTTAATTTAATTTATTTATTCGTTTAGTCTGTTCGCTATGGTTAGTTTGTTAGTAACCCTTAGTTCTGGCCCAATATATTAGAATAATAGAATTTATCTTAACTATAAAAACTGTTGACCGATGGAATAATTATTAAATATTTTTTTATTCAATATTTCTAATTAAACTATTGATGTACTGAACCGTCGCGAACAGGGTATATAATATTAGACAGATCAGGTAATTACAATAATACACCGGCGTCGATAGAGATCGTTACGGTAAATTATAATCGATATTATACCACTTGTCTGTATCGGTACGTAGAGTATTATTACAATTTATTTTACGTTACGATATTATTAAAATGTCTTTATAAATGGAATAATTATTTTAAACCTGTGTTTATGTATTTACACGGATCGCGATTAAACTTTTATTATCAATATTAATTATACCTTTATAGTTGTTTGTAATTTTCTTTTTCCTATAACGCAGACCACGAGTAACATTGTAAACCATTTCCATTATATTATCATATAAATAACTAAATAAGTGATATCTCGGAACACATTCGACGGGTTATATTGATTTTGGTGCACGTCCAAGAAATCGTTGTTTACCCGCGCGGCGTCGCATCCAATGCTTTCAGCTCTCTCGTCGGGAGGGACTTGAATGCGCGACCGACGGGCGGACGGGCATGCGCGTTATAAAAACGCATCAGAAAACGATGTTATTATATTATTCAACCGACCCAACCTGCAATAGGTTAATATATTATTAGGTTCCTATAAATACACATACACAAAAACTCATAAACACTCACAGTTTTGAATCAACTGTATATATATATATATATATATATATACGACTGAAGATGTCATTGCGTATGCGCAGTATACGTGTAGAAATACATGTATAATATAATAACAGCCAATGTCCCATAATTATTATAAGATTGCAGCGGTAAAATATTTAAATTGAATAAAAGAAAAACGCACGCGTATATATTTATGCGTGTTAGACACTTTATGTTATCCATCGTTTATATGCGAAATTGGCTATTTAATGTGTGCCGTGCAGGTACTTTCAAATAAACACTTAACAATGTATAAACGTAATAACTAACAGTCATAATCATAATAATATGGTACGCGCCGATTCAAACGCGCGACAGTATAATATTATTAATATTAATATGTATAATATGATAATAAACAGTACATTTATATTCAATATTCTTTAAATGATAAAATATGATTTTATTCGACAAACTATATAGTAACAGAAAGAACTGGCAAATGTATGTTTAACTCTAGCTACGAGTATATTATGTAACGACTAATAAGTAATTGGTTTTGTTATACTAATACAAACTATTGATATTATCAACTATCATTGTAAGTTACATAATAATATTCACTGAGAAAAAATGTTTTAACTATTTATTAGAACGGAATTGATTACGCACTGAGTAATTTATTATTTTGTCAATTATACAACAGGTAGTAAGTGTAGTCTTTTATTAAGCAAATCATAATATATAGATCATATATATAGGCAATAGGTAGTCTCTTCAATAAATCATATTATAACTGATTATATATTATTATAATTAGTGATCTATAACATAAAAATACATAAATAGCAAAGCTTTGAAAAGTAAATTCTGAACCAAATAAAACACGATAAAGTAAACAACCAACAACTTTATAGTCTCGTATAACACGTGCTATGAATGTCCTAGGATTTATTTATTTACATACTAATTGATCACTTACAAGATTACATACAAGGTTAGGCCGGTTAGCCCGGATACTAAAAAAATTATACCACGGTTGTAAAAAATACAGGATATTTGTTTTTTATTTGTAATAATATGCATTGACAAACATTAATGTATCTATACAAAAATAAATGTAAAATTATATATAATAACAATATTATACATAAATAGGTACACAAATTACTATACATATAAAATAATATCAGATCGCTTTAAAACTAAATTCAGAAACTGAATCATTTTCAAAAAACGGCAAACATAAGTCATATTTATTTACAGAATAATATTATCAAAAAATAAATGTACCATTTTACTTCAACCACCCGTCTATAATATACCTAATGTAAGAATATAACTCTATATAAACGAATTATCCTAGAACTTAGTACCTAGTCTATTATATATAAAAAAAGAAAAATGTAGCATGCTAGTGGACATTTTTCCTCTGCAAAGAAAGTTAAGAAATCATAAATATAAAATAATGTTTTTGGGCATTATTATAACCGAGAAACAATTTTCTTTGCAAAGGAAAAATATTGACTAATATAGTCATTATAATCAATGGTAAATAACGTTACGTGAAAAATTGGCCTGAAAAAAAAAATACTGTATTTTACCATTCTAATATACGAGTATGTTAGTCAAAAAGTTTAATGATACACAATTATTAGAATTAATACAGCTGTGCGCGAATGAAACATTGTTGAACATATATATATATATATGTGTAATCACGCATCATATTAAATTTCAATATCAGTGTGCGTGTAATCTTCAAGATTTATCGAAACTATTAATTGGTGTCATCATCTATATGCGTTCGAATTCATTTAACGCACACAATATGAGTGTACTATAAAATAAAACGGCTATCAATTCGTAGTCCGTACCTACAGGCTTTATCGTTACAAAACATATTCAACAATTATACAGGAACATAATATTATGTTACTATACGGGCGTTATAGTGTGCATAACAAGTGTAGGACGCACATCCTAATCATTTAGTTGCACCTGATAGCCGTACGGAAACGCGACTTAAACGAGTTTCTATTTTCACACTATTCGTGTCTCTTTACAGTTAATACGCTTAAAGACGAATCACGACCCACGGAGATTACGTAGATAACTATAATAACACAGTATCGCGTTATGTAATACTTTTTTATTCACCGTTTGAAAAAACCACTATCGTCTCGTCTTCATTAATATTCGTAGATATTATTATTTAGGTGGAAATAAACCATTTTTATTAATTCATTCTGTTTTGTACGGATCACTAATTCAGTGAAAATGTATAATATTGTGAATATGTATTATTAAATCGTAATTTTTATACAGATAAAAATGTGAAGTATATTTGTCAAATAAATCATTGATTTATAGCTTATATACCTCCACACTATTAAATGTAAAATTGTTTTTTTTTTTTTTTTTTGTTTAATAGTATTCGAATGTTTTGTGATGAACGATGATCTTAAATCCTCGTTAAAATTAGCAAGAAAAGTTATGGTCACATTAGACTACAGCAATACAAATTCAAGTCAATTTTATCTCTTATATTATTATATGGTTGTGTAATGTGTATTGAATATCTTAAAAACTTTTGAAAAATACACTTCAATCTCAAAAACTTAGTTAAACTCCCAAAATAAATCACTATAAAATACACTAAAAAATGATATCTAAGATTTATAATTTATTTAATTAAAAATTTATTAGATGTAAAATATTTTAAAAAGAGATCTCATTAATTAATTTATAAGACAAAAATTAAACATTAATGCATAAAATGCATAAAAAAGTTTTAATTACTGAAAATTATTAGAAATATTGAAAAAGTTTAGCGTGCTAAAAAAATGTCTACAAATTCACAGCCTTATACCGCAGACACTCATCATATATATTATACACGTGGGTAGTGTTATTATTGTTCGTCGTCCGCAACAGCCTTACGACGATTTATATTTTCGTTCGTTGTTTAATATTATATATTATAAAGCACGCGCCGTAAAGGATGTATCGCACGCGATCATCGACACTACGCATATCGTCGCCATCATCGCGCGTAATATTATACGCGTATCGCTGCACTCATATATAGACACGATCGTTTATGTTATAATAATATATCATCGTATATCGATACACATAATATTATTATACTACATGAGATGCAACGTGCGTGGGTATGTTACTATATATATATATTTCATAGCTGCGATATCGGTTAAGTCGGGTGCGAGCATTTTATATAATATGGTACGTATACATAATATGCCGGGTAATTCGATCTCGTGCTGGGAGACGCTGGAGAGCCGGTCGAGTAGACAATATTTATCGAAACGCGAAGATCGTTTAATAATATAAAAATAAGTAACACGAGGTCCGCGCGACGTAGATACGTACATATAGAGGACGGACGTGCCGTGCGTATGATTTCCATCGCGCCAAACAGCTGCAGTGACTTAAAGCGATGTTACGCACTATCGCGATAATCGACGTACACGCTTATTGCTTATTATATAATAATATATAATAATATGGCGATTAAAAAAAAAAAAAAATGCTTATCCCGTTTTTGTTTTCATTTAATAATAAGTTTAATATTAAAATTGAATTCGAATTTGAAGTCTTTAAATATGTATAAACACCATATTTTAAAATACTTGAGAATTTTTGGAATATTTAAGGATTGTCCAAGTCGTGACGATACAAGCATCTGCTATTCAAATCAGAATCCTCATAATTTACTCTAAATTATTCAATGGATAATTCGTTTAAAATTGTTTGTATTATTTAATTCGAGATTCAAACGAATATAATGTTTTAGTTGTTAAAATAATCATGCTAAGAGTGATAGGAAAATAGTTTTACAAGAACATTGAGTTGAATATTATAAGTTGTAAACGACCACTGCCCCATAACCTACCAAATTCATAAACTCATTACAACGGGCCTATTTGCTATTGTACTAAGTAAAAACAGTTGAACTACTAAAAAACTATCTACACATTTGAATTTTGATATTGACGCGTCAAAACTTACAGAAAAATATCGACTAAATAATTTAGAATACAAATCAGCAGTTTTCATTTGAAGAAGGTATTGTATGACCACCGAAAACTCCTTAAGTAATGCAAAAAATATTAAAAATGTAAGTCTTTAAATATGTTTAAAAAATCAGAAAGTAATTAAATCTTTTATTAAATGAAAAAATAAGGGTGAATATGCTAGTTGAATCACTCTGTATAATATAATAGTGATTGTCAATTGGGCGGTCGAACAAGGGAAATCGGAAATCGGTGTCGTCTATTGCGCGCCCGTATGATGTACTTACGGGGAAAACGATCGCATTCGTATACATTATATTGTACGTAGATATATACTATCATATATATATGTATATAATATGTACAACTGTAAGCTGTGTATATAATAAATGCTTAGCGTGTAAGCTGCGGGCCGACCGGCGGTGATGATTTATACTGTCAATAAATTATCGTATACGGCCGAGATGGAGCGACCGACCGATCTCCGGCGATCGAGTGGGCGGGCGGCGGGCAGACGGTCGGGGGTGGGGAGGATCGAGATCGGTTGGTCGGCGGGTGGGTTGGGGGGGTGAAGGAGGATTGGAAATCGGAGAGGCGCACATTATACTGTATAAGAAGAGGCATGCGCGCGCGGTCCGCGACCTGTGGGAACTCGAACGTTTTATTATTTCATTGTTCCCGTTCTTTATATTTTCTGTACTTTTTATTTTACTGCAGCGACGACAGTGTAGCGTTTACGTGTCGTCGTCGTCGTCGGCCGCCGCCGCCGCAGCCACAACAGAGTACCATAATATTATGTATAATATATATCCGTACTCGTAAGCCGAAGATTTTATATTTTTTCGAAATTTTTTCTCAACGATTCCCACATTTCGCATCGTCGGAATGCTTACACGCAACTATTAATGTGCGCACGCCGGCAATGGGCTCTGTCACTGTTCATTTGGTAGGCAGTACCCTTACCAATTTTTGTTTATTCTTTATTATCGACTACATTTTATTATTTCTCTCTTGACGGGCATCTCCACATTAATGAGATGTCAATATAAAACTGTTAAGTACATTAAGTTCTTTTCGGTTGAACGAATATTAATTTCTTAATTTATTTTCGTACACAATCTTTCACCCGGTAAATTTGTCGTGATGGTATAATAAATATTATAATGATGATATATATTACGGTGTATCCATCGGAAAAATAAGATAACTTTTGATATTTCTTGTGTTTCTATCAAGTTTTGATAAAATTCATAGCTACGAAATAATCCATTATAAATATGTCGAGCTATGTGGATTGCTGTAATTTATAAAAATATAATTCACTATAATAATATAATAAAAAAAAATAAAAATTTATCTTTTTATAATACGGTTTCAACAAGAGTTACTGTTTTACATTATTTATACTTTATACATAAGTAGGTAGTAGATATGCCTTAAATTAATCTAGCCTTCTTGAATAAAAGTAAAATTATGGCATTCAATATTTAAAACGAACATAAAAGGCGTGTTCGTAAAGGCCTATTTTAAAATGTATATAAGTACAATAAAACTTCAAACGGATTAAATGAGCTACGGCCATGGGACATTACCATTGAAGACTTACAGAAATGTGGAATTTATATAATAATAAGATGAGCTTTTCGGTACAAAATGATGTAAATGATTTTTTTTCAGATCGTATAAAGTCGAAGAAAAGAGCCGGACATTAAATTAAAACAAACTTTTGAAGTCGAAAATTAAATAAGTATACCTACTTACACAATATTATTACCCATAATATTATATCTAAATACTATGCGAGTGGCCTTATTTATAATCTTCGGCAGTCCTGGTAGTATCGTTTCCGGGTAGACGAAGATCTTCGAATTTTTAAGTCTTTAAATGTCTCTTAGATGTATATACATAGTAACTATTAAGGCGATGAATTTGTGTGTGCGTGTAAGAGAGATATAGAAACATATTATAGAGATAGTGAATAATAATATTATATACATAAAGCAATCCGGTTCCATCCGGTATATTATGTGCGAGTGTTTGTGTGTGTGTTATCTAGACCAAATGGGCATAAAAACCCGGTCATAAAATTAAAGTGCATTAGCGTGTTAGACTTCAATGACCACACGAAATATGATATTTTTTCACGCGCGCCACCGCCGTAAACACAAACGCGATATTATAATACGTACTTAATATATTATGCTTATACGAATGATATTATACATACCTATATAATATGTGTGTATATATATAAATAATCTGATTCATCCCAACAAGCGCCTTTTACACAATGTTTTTTTTTATTATTATTATTTTTATCATCGTCGTCGTCATCCTTTCACCCGCCGCAGCAGCCGCCACCTTTTGTATACGATAATATACCCTCTTCCAGTCATGACACAACGATTGACCGACACGTCATAATGTACAAACGTATATAAAATTTAATAATGATAATAAGCCGAAGAGCAATAATATTGCGTACAATTACGCCGCCGCCGTGTCGTAGCTGCAGCACACACGTAGGACGACTGTTATATACGACGACGAATTAAAATTCCAGTTTATATAGCTATACGGTGTTATGTGTGTGTGTGATATAAATTGCTAACGCGCCCGCGATAATATAGGTAGTGTGTGCGGCGTATAATTTAATACGCGAGTCTTCCTACGTCCGGACGTGTGATCTTATTGAAAATATAATAATAAACGCGTATAATAACACGTAATATTATATTTTTACACAATAAGAAGAGCGTATTGGTATATAATAAAAATAATAAATTTATACGTATACACCGCGGTAACCTCGTGCATATAAATTAATATCGTATAATATATATATATAGTGTTGGTAATGTACCTACCTACAGCGAAACGGACAAACTGCAGGTACCGATGTATGGTAATAATATCGCGTAACGCGTACGATTATATCCGTATAATTTTGTATATTATCTTACACTTTGGCGGTGTAGCGATAAAATACAATTGTTTACAACTTAACAAGATTAAAATATGTATACATATTTATATATTCATAAGACAGGTACGATTATTGGTGTTTGTCAATTGAAATTAAAAATAAAATCCATAAACACGATCCACAACTATTTGTCTCACACATTCCGTAATATTTATAATACTTAACCTTTATATCTGCAGGCTGATCGCTTTAACACTAGCCACTCGTTCGTTGAATTTAAAACCATTACGATAAAACATTCTTAAATAAATTATATATTGATTATTATTTAAAATTTCTGATGAATAGTATATAAGTGTCTAATTATAATTTATAAGTATTTAAGGTTTAAATAAGTGGAATGTAATTTCATAGTACCTAAATCACAGAGAATGTTACGATAATAAGAGAATAATATAATAAATGCATTATTAACTTCAATTAATTATTAAATTCGAAATTTAATGTCAAGTTTAAAAGATATATTTAAATGTTTTATGTTTTTAATTTGGCAATAAACAGAAACTCGAACAACATATCCATGAAATGATTTTTCCTCATTATAATCACTTTGAGAACTTACATATTCTATTGTATTTGTGTTATGTCATAATACTAATTACAATTATAAATGCTTTAAACCTGTACATACAAAAAGTCTTAGTTCTTTACAGACGTTAAATAAATCTAACATACGATGAATATAGATTATTGTGCCTGTAGTCTGCACTGATGTTATTAATTATAAAAAAATAATAATCAATTATAATATAAAATTGAAAATAGTAAATTATATTTATATTATTAATATTATATATCAATATACTTAATCAATTTAACATACCAGTAACAATTAGTTTGTTCGGCTTATTTGTTATTAAAACATTTGCTTCGACGTTAATAAATTTGATAAATTAATATTTTTATTAGCAAAGACTACATGCATAATATTATACACTATACGACTGACTTTCCAATTTATTCATTATTGACCCATTTCATACAGAACTTATATTTTAAACACGTTTTATGAAAATGAAAAATGTATTAATTTTCTTATTAATTATTATACGTTATCATAATATATATATATATATATAAATAATTATCTTAGAATTAGCGTTTAATCCATAATAAATTGTCTGCAGGAGTTTTGAGTGAAGAAAGTATGCCCATTGATTTTTTATTTACAAAATGATCAATTTACCTGGACAAGATTAAAACATTTTGTTTTATAACAGCACGGCACTGGTAATAATATTGTAGGTATACAACGTTTACAACACACTGTAGAAATATTTCAATTTACAAATAGAAATTCAATACAATGAATACAAAATATAAAATTTCTTACTGAGATATAATAATATACTCACTAACATCTCTAAATGCGAACATAATATATAATAATACACACGAAGCGCGCGCGCGCATATCGACTGTCGATATACACAATACCGTACATAATATATACGTATACATTGGTTAGCGTCTCGTTATGACTTACCAAAACTGGTGCACAACAATAATTATATTGCCATATATATATATATTTACATACGTATGCACATAATCTGCTATTATTTATTGTGAGTACACTGCTGTAGATGGACGCCGACGACAATGCATATAATTATAATATATACACGTGTACGTACCGACATATTTATACGCGGCCGATCGGATCCGGATTTGACTACAATGTAATATATTATTACACATTATATATATATATATATATATATATATATATGTGTAACGCGTACATGTCCGCTACCGTTCGGATTCTGATCAGTCATCATTTCCAATTGATATATCGTCGTAGAATAATAATAATAATAATAATATGTAAGCGACTCCGCGTGTACGTAGGTATTATAATGTAATAATATGTTCCTATACCTACCTGTATCGACCGATTGGACAATACCACGCGCGCGATCTCGCAACGATTTATAATAATATACACTATGCATAAACGTCATACGTATGCTACAAATATAATTATTGTAATACCTGTGAAGTCTCCGGGTCTTTGTTGTATAATTATTGTGCCGCTGCTGTCGTTTATTATTATTATTATTCCTATAATGCACTGATTTAGGCACGTCCGTATTAATTATTTATTGTACACGGCGTGATAGGACTTTTGATATAGTAACGGTTCACGCGTGTTACCAATGACTTTTATAATGATCTACATAGGTTTTATAAATAATATCATTATTATATAAATTGTATATATATATATCGTGCGGGAGTGGTTTGACAGGACCAAACGGAACGGACGGAAGTCGACACCTGTCGATCTCAATCGTCATCGTATCGTATCGCCCGCCACTTAAAATAACTATCTTATTATAACTACGAACACGAGTCTTGAATTTGTCCGCAGTAGCAAAACGGTCATAAGCATACGCGTTTTTTATTGCCGTTCTTCGGGATTTGGCGCGATTCATTCATCGTAAGTTACTATCACACTGTTACCTATGACATATGAAGTTAATCGCCAATCACACTCACTTTTATCTTTAATAATTAATTCATTCAAACTATGATTTTTAAAAATTTTAAATATGATTAACGACAATCAGTTGACGTGTCAATCTTAGAGTATGGAAAAATGTCAATACAGTTTTAAACGAATTTCATTTGGGTTCTAAAGAAATAATGTTCATTGCACCCGTTCCAAATATAACTCAAAATATATTTGTTACTAGTATCAGTATTATTTGTATTTTGAATAAGTGCATAAAGTTAATAAGTGGTTTTTCAAGTTTAACAAATAATTATATAAAAATAAGTTCTTTTAAAATAATAACGCTTTTATATTATATTAAATGATCGGCCTGAATCCAATTTAAATATTTTGATTCGACACTCCTCCGATCGGTGTGTGACAGATCGAAATTATAACATGTCTTTGCTACGAACGTATTTATGTTTTTGTGTATATATATCATTATTTACGCCACGCATATTAGTGATGATGGCAGAGCGAAGGAAGAGGAAATAGTTCCGTCCTTGCATATATATATACATATTATGCGCGACTGATTATTAATTTTTTTTATTCGGGCCCCGGTGTAGAACAACGATTTCCCGTAAAATTATTATTTTATTTTCGGTGGCATACAATTTTAAATAGAGAGTACTAATATGTAAAGTAAAAATATTATCATTTTTTTTTCTTACTTAATAATTTTATTATTAACATATTGAAAGATAAATATTTTAATCTCTTTTTTTTATTGATTGCTAATAATAGTTATCTAAAATTGTATTTATATGTTGTAATAAGTAATCATAACATTTTTTGCTAAAGAGATTTCAGAAAGGGATACCATTACCAAGTTGTACCTAAATTGCATATCTAAGGCGCCGTCTTACTGAACTTGTTCTGAAGAATTTGCGGGTTTTGACTCGATGGATACTGCCTTTGGTTGAAGTGTGAATATAAGAAAAACTATAGAAACTTAAAAATCTTATAAAATATGAAAGTAATATTGTGGATTCAAAAATCAGACCAAAAGAAAGTAATGTTGATAGTATATATCAAGTATATTATACCAATGCCAGGAGTAGAAAATAATAAATATAAAAGTAGGGATAGATCGAAATTAAATTTTCATTGACATGAAATATAATTAATTTTTTTTCTCAAACAATTCGAACTCGATTTTTAATCATATTTGAAATACATTCAAACTTTTGTACTTTGTCAAATTTTAAAATACAAGAGTATATTAAGATAATAACTTGGCGGTTTAAGTGTATTTCAGAAAATACAAATAAAAACTAAACTGTTGTTATAATAAATTGTCTAGAATAGAACATTTTGAATTTGATTATTTACCCTGAAGTATTCTAACTGTTTGATACAATGATACGTTCGACTTCCATCAAAAACGTTAGTTTATCTAAAAAAAAAATAGTCGATAAAACCATCCCTATATAAAAGCGTTTTACATTTTTACTTCTATACTATAACTTTAATACCATTGGAGTTATTATGATGTAAACATTTCAAGCGTTCGACACAAAATAATATTTACATCGGTTCAACGGAATTCAAGTACTTAAAATAAATATATTATTCATTTATGTTCAATTTTTTGGGAAACCATGAATAAAATACATCAACAAGAACAACAAAATTTAAACGTTTATATGTTGTACTTTTTCTTTTTTTTAACTCTGTTTTACAATTATTAGTTTCTATATACTCAAAAGGTTTAATTTAATTTTACCAGATTTTAATATGAAAATGTGAAATATAATTATAGAAGCATAATTTTTGTTTACAATCAAAATTAAATGATATAGCTTATTTAGTTTAAAAAAACGTATTATGGGAAATCTAATACGTACCACGCATGTACTTGGTATTAGAGAACATAATCAACTTGTCTAGAAAGTTTTTACGTAAATAAAATATAAATAAATAAAAGTGTAAGAGATAATATAATAGATATGTCTAAGAAATATAATATAACTAGGAAATATTAAGGAAAAAAAAATTTTAAATATATTTAAAGTTTTGTTAAGTTATATTTTATCTAATTATTTATATTATAACTATATATTAATGGTACATTAATAATCTGTTTACACTAGAAATCAATAACAATACTTTAATATTTGTTTAGAAATAAAATTGTTAAAAATCTAATTTTGAAATTATTTATCTTTGCCGCCGTGTAAAGATGAACTTCTTTGTATTATGAATTAATTTTTTTTCTAAGCTCGATACTTGCGTCTGTAGAAGATTAGAGCGAGCCGATGTAGTGGTTTCTCCACTTCGTCTTTTCTGAGTAGACACGATATTATGTAATACGTGTATGCTCCCGCAAACGAGACGTTATAATATTATCATTATAATGTTACGTGACCGTTTCGAATTAATACGTCTTGATTAGCTTATTATTACTATTATTATTTATTATTAATATTATCGTTACCATTATGCTATATACGTATTCCGGCGGAAGGCACTATAACCGATTTTTTATGGTATCTCGGCACAAGCATATCGTGGAACAGTACGCGTCTTACGGAATATAATATTATAATATCTGTTATATGCGTATCATTACCGCGTGCCGTACCACTACACGCGATGAAGTTACGACCGAATAATTTATTATTAATATCGCCGTGTATTAGTGCTACCTCGAATTACATAATAATATTAGATCGCAGCGACGTATGCCACACATCGCCTACAACACAATATATCACACATATTATGCACACTCGCGCGGCGCGTATACGCCTACCCGTATTAAATCGTAGCACTACGGATTTCGTAATCGAATTTTACGATCGAAGATGCGGTCGCGTCCCGAAAGAGATAACAGCAAATTATTGTCGTTACAATAACAATATTAATTTTATTACGATAATATTATAATATCGCGTACGGTGTGCGATCGTCTACACAGTATACACTCGTCGTATTACGATACGTGAACTCACTCGTATTTGTATAACCTTATCGTTACGTGTAGCGGTTACGCGTAGGTATGTACACTGAAAAGAAGAGAAAAATAGAATAATAAATAAAGGTAAAAAAAAAAGAAATACGTCGGTAAGTTATTTGCCCGGTCGACAATCTTGACCTGTGGCAAATGACTGTTTGCACACGCCCAAAGCACTTCTTGTAGATATGCGTATGTACATTATAATGTACATTGCACGCGAGTCGTAGACGCTTATTCTAATAGTGTTAATACCGATGGAAATATTATAAACACGGGAGAACGCATAGCGTTTAATTGAAAATGACGAAGACGACGTGGCTATACAGCACTAACGGTCGTTTTTTTATAATATACCAATCGTATTTCATTTATTAACGACGCAGACGTCTGCGAGACGGCGCGAGAAGTGTTTCTCTATTTTATTTTACGGCGCGGAGAAAACAATATAATAATATATTATTTAATTTCGAATAAATTTGAATTAAACGAGCGCCAGTCCCGGTGGCACGTGGTATAGAGAAATCGAGGTACACCGGCACCTATATTATATTATATAATACGCCCACTAATTGAATATAATATGGTTCTGTCGTTTGGGATCCATCTACAGTCCGGTGACTCAAATGTTAAAAAGAGTACAGTGTAAGTTCCTACGCGTTTTAAATCATATATCCTTAAAATTGACTGCCCACTTACTCTCCTGTTTAAAAAAATATTTAAATTTATCTTCTCTGTCAGATCGAAGACAAGCTGTTGGTTTTAATTTTCTTAGGAAACTTCCTTTCCGCTTTTTTTATGCACTTTTCCTTTAATAATCAGTTTTTATCCTGACGAAAGACATTTTCTGTTTGTGAAAATGGGGTCAAGTTAGAACTTTGTATCTCAAATTAATATTCCAACTGTATAAAACATCGAGATTTGCAATAAGTGATAAAAAAATCCAATCGAGAACAATTTTTAAAATATTTTCTACAAAAACGTCAAGTATGGTATAACATTTAATAATTATAATTTCTTTATTTAAATTTAAAATATAATCAATATTTTAGATATGAAAATGCATAAAAGAAATATTTAGTTTTATTTAATGATTGGAATTTACCTATACCATGGTATAAGGTCATCTGACTTAATAATAGTCATATCATATTGATAATAATCAATAATGACTAAAAAAAAAAAAAAAATTAAAATTAAAAACTCACACACGTCGAAACTCGATTGCGGGTGAAAAAAGTACGGGATTGTGAGTGAGACATAATTCATTATAATATTGTACGGTCGTTATTATACCATTTCGAAACATATTCTCGCGTACGACCGTTCGGTGTGTGGTATGGTTGGTTTTAGCGGATTATGCATAGGTGTACTCACCTCATCGGTGTATACGACGACATTATATTATATACCTATTGCTGTGGCGTGCACGTCGGCGGTACAATTCGTCATGATACAAGACGAGAGATCAAACACACGACCACTTAACTCGTTTGACTATTAAACGCCGTCACGTGCAACAGCAGAGGAGCGACCGTCGTGCGCACACTGCACCGCTGCAACAGACGTACGCGTTTGTTAAAAAAAAAAAAAAGAAAAAAAGACATTCGGTACTATCATACAGATGCCTATAATATCGTTATGTGTTTGTGTTTATGTAGGTTTAGTGTGTACAAAGAGACGAGCGACGAGAGACGATGAAATCAGGTTCTCTATGTGTATATATATATATAATAATATATACACTATCGACAAAATATATATAGCAGCAGTTTCGGACAAACCAAGCCGTGTACCGGGCACATATCATTATAATATACATACATAGTACCGCCGAAAAAACGTGTAATTTTCAATTATCTCGCCGCCGTTACGTTAACCGTTTCTTAACTGCGTTTCCGTTAAATCACGTCATTAAAACGGCATAAAATTTAAACACGTATTTTAACATATTCAAATAAAACGATATTATAGTCGAATAATAAAACATACACGAGCGCGCGCATGGTATTTTTTAGGTCGTGTTGTAGGGATATACGCTTATATAGCCGTACGATTTGAAACACCGATCGATTAAAATACAACGACCCGTCGCCAATTTATATATCACGTCGACCGCCGCTGCCGTCGCCTCGGTCATGACGGGTCAGTAGTTGGATCATCGTGCCAGACGTAGCGGATTTCCGCAGATTGACGTGATCGAAATAAAACCAACACGACTTTGAGTATTGAACAAAAAGTCCTCGATTCTGCCGACAGCGACAGTAGTAATATTTTCCCTAAACACCCATACAGTATATCATATTATACCACCATAGGTGAACGAGTTTTATCGCAATGAAATGCCGTTTAGAGGCCGATGTAATAAATTTAGTGAAAACAATTGCGATGACCGGCCGGAATGGGTGAGTTACGCGTATTGGTCAGTCGCACTAAGAGGTCATCCCACACCCGCGCGATATATTATCTTTGTTGTAAAAACGTAAAACATGGTAAATTTGCGTTCAATAGCACAAAGGATGTTACGCTGTTAGGCATTTAGTTATTAATAATATTATAATATGTATATATTGTCCTCGTTAGTAGGTAGTGACAAATTTACTATAATTTCATCGGTATGTACCTACTATTCCCTGTGTGTATGTGCGTGTGTGCGTGTGTGTGTGTGTTATCTAGAATAAATAAGCATAAAATCTCAGTTATAAAATTTTAAAATTCATAAGCGCAAAATATTTAAATAGAACTAGTAGGTACATTATAATTTGCGTCTGATGTACGACGCGTTGACGTAGTAATAAATATAAAAATATTTTTTCCCCGGTCGAAAGTTTAAGATTTTTCATTCGACGACACAAAAATAATATTTCGCGCGATGATTTACAGTTTTTAGATGCAGCCACAGAAGTTCTACGCCTACTTCTTTCATATGCATGTCACGGCGTATCGCAATGGAAAATACCTATAGCAATAGAATTTAATTATACGCGATCATATAATTTCACCATTTTGCATACCCAATAAAAAACGCGAACACAATATAATTATATATTAAAGTCGAATCGATACCTCTGTCGATGTTCATAGGAATCGTACGAGCGCATCGAAATGTTAAAACACAATATTGAGCATATCTTCACGACTTTTCCATGCATATAGGTACCCATAATATAATTCTACACTGATAATTTATCATTATCGATCTATAATTAAGCTCACACGAAAATGAGTTAATATACCGTGTACCGCGGACAGTCATAGTTGGTATACAATTTGAGAACAACTTAAAATATTCCTTACATTTTTTTTTATAGATTTTACGACATGGTATATTTAGATAGACGTGTACATATAATATTTATAGGTATATACGTAATAAGACGCAATTAGGTAAAAGACGGTACTCAAGCGGAATGTATGTGTATTGTAGAAACGAAAACGCGTTTATGTATATAAATATATATAATGTGCCTATATATAGCGCGTATTATCATTTGATTTGTAACCGCTATGGATTAATAAATTAGCCAAATTTGAATGGTCAATTAAGATTTATAATACAACGTTACGCGTTATAGGTACGTCGTATATTATGATAATACACACACACACACACACATTAATTGTAACTTGTAAGTAATCTTCGACCGTGTTAAATCTATAAAATTCAAACACGATATAGGGTGGATGTTCGCAACATAATATATCCGGTAAGAATAGACTGCAGGTATATATAACACCACAATGTAACATATATAATGATTAGAATTACATTCGCTTTCGAATTTGTAGCTAACATCACGATGGACAGAATTAATTTCGTGCATTCGAGTAGTACGTCGTAGTGTGTTATATTATATAGCAATACCGATCATCGAAGGAATGGAACGGATGACTGGCCTACTGCAGAACGAATATAGTGAATAGCATCCGTCGATTACTTGTCTTGTCGTTAACATATTATTTTCTAAAAATCTTTGTATCATACCACGAAAGCAACGTTTTGAAGTTTGAGTTTTGCATCGTACAAATAGGTACCTAAACACCCGTAACACAGACATATTGAAACGGACGTTCACGCGTTGAATTTTGAGTTTTACAACTCAAAATGATATGTCTACTAGCTGTTAAATACGGTTAATGGTTAAGTTGGGTTATACTTGACCCGGAGACACACGCCCCAATTCGCTAGGTTACCTACTAAAAAGCATCATAATCGTCGTCGTCATCATCATCATCATATTATTATTATTATAACGACGATAATAATATAATATCTCGGATTGCCATGGCTGCGCCAAGCGTGCAACGAGCGTCGTCAATCGTATTGCATACGTATATAATAATATTATATGCATATACACAGAGACACAGCCGATCGGTGCGCGGTGTGGTCATCGTCGAATACAAGTATCTATATAAATACACGTAGGCATCCGATCGGTCGCATCCGCAGCATCCACAGTCGAATGGAGGTCGCGCGCGTCTTGTAAGCGATCAATCACGGGCGCACGGCACAGAGGTTTCCCGATGGCTGTGATTTGTCACTAAAAGCGGCCTGATTAGTTATTCGGACGTTTGAATGGACACCCGGCCGGCGTGTATATGTACACTTACGGTACCCATATATATGCGAGTGTGCGTGTGTGTACAATATACATTTTATACACGGTATACATATATATGCACTCTGCACGACGACGATTGCGGCCATTCTTTTGCCCGTATGATATACGTAATATATGTATATAGCGAATAAACCGTATAGGATAATCGTATACGCACACGCTCACGCAGACGTACTGCGCGAAGATATGAAATGGAAAAACGATGAACGAAACGAAAAAGAAGAAAAAATAGTATAAGTCGAAGAGGAAAAAGACAAAGATATGTGATCGGGCACGTAAAGACTCACGTGAAATGTACTGAGCGATTCTTTCGCATACGGGCTTATCTCGCTTTAATATACCTGTTTGATAGGGATTTAATAAAAAAAATTCAATTAAATGCTTTTTTTTTTTAATATTAGAATTGAAAATTCAAAACATTGAGTTTATTATATCTTATTGCATCCATGTTACATTAACAATGCCCGCTGTTATGCACATACTTATTATATGTAAGTACCTACATATTATAATATACGCTAAATATTTTTAAAAATTCTAAAGTCAGTTCCCATTATTTTTCCATTAAACCTTTCTTATTTTAACTTATAAAAAAAAATTACTATAGATTTGAAAAATTGGAACCATTAAATGTTTTTATCGAAAAAAGAATTATTTAGATATGTATATAGTCGTAGCCTATAGGTACCTGTTAATTTCTAAATGTTTTCATATTTTTGTTAATAACAACCTCATTCACTTGTTTAGTTACTTAGTAATAATTATAATAATTTAGTAACTTTTCAATAGAAAAAATTACATATTTGAATATTTCTGAAAAATTGAAAACATTGAGAATATTGAATTAGGCATTTATTGTTTATTTTACTCGTATAATCGTGGTATAAGTAAATATTTTTTTTATTGCCATTAATGAAGCGTTAACAGTTAATAAGGTGCCCTGAGTGTAACAGGACTTTGTCTTGATGCATTTTACAAATTTTTACTTCACTTGTTTAAATGTTGTGACATAAAATATACTGTATACTATATGTATATTTCAAATTATTTGTATATTTATTTTGTATCTTTGTATTTAGTTCCTTAACTTGATTTGTATCTGTACTGACTATACTTTATATCCTTGGGCGTTTATAATTTACATAAATAATATAATAATATATTCAAAAAATTTTTATTTTAAAAAACACAAATGTACAAATTGACTTGGGAAATACTAATGTAACCTGCAGCATACCTAAATAGATCGTTCAGTATACAATAATACATGCAGTTGTACAATAATATAATACCACCGACTGTGTACACGTAAATAATATAGTATTTATGTGTGTGTGTGTGTGTGTGTGTGGTTTCTCTTTCTCTTCTCGTCAATACACACGTGGACAGCGGCTATGACGAGTTCTCGATAAATGAGAGAGAAGAAGAAAAAAAGGGGTCCGAAAAAAAATATAGAAATACGACGGCGGCGACGTATATACGTTTTGCCACATAAATTTGCATTTAAACCAGATTGGAATCTCCGCCGTGTGCCGCGGTGCTAATATGCATTTTGTTATGGACAAACGGGGCCCGCCGCGGTACACATATTATTATTATATGTACGGAAACGGTGCTCTTCTCTGCGCTACAGCCCGACGACGGAGGATGCTGTGCGACGACCACCGCCGTTCGTCCACGTCTAAATCAGCTATCCATATATATATATATATATATATTATGCTTACACGTATGAGTATGTATGTGTGTGTGTGTGTGTGCGTAAATGAAATCGCGGAGACAGCGTCACAGCGCGCGAGTAAACACTGATCAAGCACAATGGAATAATAATAATAACAACCGTTCGGCGGTGCAGAAATCTCTTTCTTTCTCTCTTTATGTTTATCCTATACGATGGCGACCGCATATAGGAATTGACGTATTGTATATTATACGTCCGCGCACGACGTATAAATAGTTAGGTACACGCACGTATTGTAGTATTATTGCGCGACTTCTTAGGCCTTGATCGACATGGTGACTCTTTTGTCGCGAACCAGTTAGAGCAGACTGCTAAAGACTCGGGTAACATAATGTACTTACTTGCATTTTTTTTTTTTTTTTAATTTCAATACCAAATACTGAGATAATCGTTTAAAAGTGTTGATTGTATAAGTAATGATTTAGTATGTCGTTCAAAAAAGAAAAAAAAATGACTTAATTTTCGAGATAATATTTATAATTTGCAATCTTTATCGTACTGAATCTTTACAGTAAAATTAGCCCGGATGTGGAAGTACTGTATTTTTTTTTTCAGTGTCCGATATACACCTGAATTGTTATTGTAATACACCATAATGTACAAATATTATTTACCGCTGTTATTGAAATCGATATACTGATTTTACAATAATAATGTGTGTTTATACTGTTTTTTATTTTTATATTTTTTTTTTTTTTATGTATACATTTTTTCTAGTAGATATTATACCTACTCTGATCATTAACTTCGATGGAGGTCAATTTTCACTAATTTTTAAAATAATTAGAAAAACCAAACAAAATGTGAACATTTGTTAAAATCGTGTCATTCAAATATTATTAAATATTTATTTTTATTTAAAATAATAAATTTCACGGTATTCAAGGTTACTTTAAGACTGTCTTCACTTAGAATCGTTTTGCATTGTAAACGATGATTTATTATTGAATTAAAATTGCACATATCCATTACAGTGCCTACTCTATGGCGAAGTACATCGACTTCAGAACAAGCGCGGTAACCTACTTTCCCCCTTTTTGTATTTAAAAACAATTACTACTTCTACAATATGTTTATGCACAATAAGTAATTTTGGATATACAAAATTTATCTTATTAGAATCAAAGATTTGATAAGCACCAATAGTAGTCACTCAACAAGTCGATTGGTAAGACTAAAGTGAATCCCTAGGCCAAAATTTTTTTTAGGAATAAGATAAGATTTTTAAATATAATGTGAGAGAAAGTTTAATTAGTGAATAGTGGACAATAGTGTTTTTGAATTCTTTGGCGAAGTAAAAGGTAGTAAAATTTTTCAAATTGATTTAGTGTTTGAATTTTTGAAGTCTATTTGAATATGATAATTTTTATTTGTTTATATTGAAACGTCTGAATCGTTCTGAGATTTGAAGGTTTAGTTGAAACATATTATATTTGGATTCCATACGACCAAATTATATGCAATATGTAAATATAATACAATAATTAGTTTTAATATATTATTACTTTAATGTATATTTATAAATGGCCTTAAAATGTTAAAATCTAAGTACACGTAAAACCTTAAAGTAAAGTATAATTTATAAGGTTCTGTTTGTAGTTTTAACTGTAAATAATTATAAATAAACATTTAGATCTTAGCATTAATTTAATTTTATATTAGTAATAGAAAATTAATATTCTTAATATGATTTTATTACAAAACTGCTGGAGTATTACAATATACATAACGGGTATTTAATATTCTTAGAATGTTTAATGTTACAAAATTGGTATGTGATGCATAAATGATCGTCTATAAAATTCTTTGATGCTGATAAGTTGGAGATTAACGAGCGATCATTTTCATTGTTTGTTACAACAGAACATCATATTCATAATGTACAGTGATTATCATATATTTACATGTTACATAAACTTATAAAAATTAGTAATACAACGTTTAATATAGTCTGTCCAGCGAGAGATCGCGCCGATTCTGCGCAACCCTCCGCGTCACCATACTATCAAAACTGGTTCGCTTATGGCTGGGTATCATCGGGGAATGCGCAGAAAAACTGATTTTGATCGGTTTGCGGCGCGTTCTCTCGCTGGACAGAGTATATTAAACGTTGAATTACTCATTTTTATAAGTTTATGTATTGATATTTCATATCTAGTCCATCACGGCTCGTCTCGCGTTTCAGTATATTTCACTGTACCTATCGTTCCCGAGTGCACAAAAAACGTAGATGAATTAGTTCGGTTCTCCTAATATCCAAAATAGATAATATCCTTACATTATATCCTATCATTAGCAATAATTGAGATTTTTTTTAAATATTTTATTGTTTTAAATTAAAAAAAAAAACTAACTTTATTTCATTATAATTGTTTACTAATTTAATTTAATATTATGTAATTAAATTAGATTCTGATGGAAATCCCTAACCTAGGTTAGGTATTATATAACGTGTGACAATATACTATAATGAACCAACAACTTTATATAATAATATGTGGTTAACGGTTGTATCTTATGTGTTATATAGTATACAGAATATTATCTTTATATATACGACACAACAAGGATCCTTTTAATTCCGGGATAATCTCGATGACTATCGAACGAGTTCCGACGGGTTTTTTTGAAAGAGCACACTACGAAGAATGTTATGGGCATGATTTTATGTACTAAACTCCCACCCGTGGAATATCGAATGATAAAATAAGAATTTATTAGTGGCGCTATCTGTCCAAGAAAATCGAAAAATTGCTATGACTGCTTGCTTGGCCAAGTCAAGCTTAATACAACTAGAAGAATTGTCAATACTGTGTTAGCTTTAATTTTTTCAGTTAATTTTTAAATAACGATGATGAATATACATAAAATGAAATAATCGATTTCACAGCAAGCCAATACGTACACAAGCTACAGCAGGTGTATAACCCACTTCTCGGCTCTCGTGCCATAAAAACTATTATATCTTTCTTCTCTCGAACAATTTTTTTTAGAAAACCTGTAGTTTTTAAACACGCACAATAAAAAATATTTCATAATCAACAATTGGACAATTAGTTTGAGTTATTTACACGTGTATTATACTCTCACTTGTATTAATACAAAATTCAGATTATCGTATATCATACAGTATTTTATATTTCGGTCATTCCGAGCATTTTCTTCGGCCCGACTCGTCTCACGGTCGCACAGATAAGTTTCGATTTGGCACGTATAGACTTGGAAGAAAAAAAGGTACTTAAATGCGGGAACCGGCGACGACGTGACCGCGGATTCCTTTCAATATGCCTTATTGATCGATACGCGGAAAACGAAAAATAATAATAACTGGACAATCGATACGCACATAGGTACTCACGGAGGTAGTGTAGGTACCCGTGTATTACATACGACGCGCCCGCGCGCGTGCAAAGGTTACGGAGGTCGTGCGAATCGACATCATCATCTGTTTTATGGGCGGCACGTGATTGTTGGACATACAATAGCCGGTTGGGAGGCGACCGGACATGATATATCTGATTGGTCGGCCGATAGCCGGGGCCGCCTCCGCGTGGACCAGATGCGATTCGATACGCGCAATTATTATTGTTATCGGCCACCGCGGGAACGGAACAAAAAGGCAAGGAAAAAAAGAATATAAAATTTAATATTATGACGAAAACCGAAAAATAAAAACAGTGAGAAAAAATAAACACCTATATGATATTATAACACGGTGGGCCGTCGTGGAGCTTTGAGGTCAACAACAACAACAACAACAATAATAATAATAATAATAATATTATTATTATTATATTATATATACGACAAGATGGATCGTGCCGATAATCCGAATCGCATAGTAATAATAATATTATATAGAGGTATAGTACCAACTGCGACGTACACCATCTATTCATCGTACGCGCCGATTTATTATCATTATAATATTTCACTACACGGCCATATAACACGCGCGCGCACATCACAATATTATGTACGCCTATTTACCAGACCGGGCGCGCTGCAGCGTACGCCTAACGCTTTAACTTGCACTAACATAACGTGCAGTACGACCGCCGAAATACCGACGCGTACGCGGCGGTTTAATTAAACCGTAAAACCGTCGCGATATTTGCTGCCTCTCCGGATCTATTGAAATCTGTGTGGTCTGAATAACACGCGAGCGTGTATTTATATCGTAGGGCTTCAAACGCACGACCCGTCATTTTATCCCGAAACGCGGCACGCCCGGGCGCTATTTTTTTTTCCTGATATCGTATAGTAAGCTTTTGTTTTGGCGCGGGAACCATGTATAATAGGCTATTACAGTCTACAATACAGTATAATATCCTTTTTTTTTTTTTTGCTATCGCGAGTAATATTGAATAATTTACCAGTAACGAGTTTATAAGTTATATGGAATATATATTGTGTTATATAATACGATTTTTATAATTAACACTAAAAGTTGCCGCGATAATAATATAACAGTGGACTACGATAAAATGCAACACCAGAGACAATGTCGAAAACGCATTTGTAATTTACAAATATATATGTTTTTAATTTTAATAATGTTTTATTGATTATAATACAAATTTGACGCAACACGTCTGTGTTGTTAGTGGTTCAATCAGGTCCTAAGGTCGAGGATCTGCGAGACACCAGAACAGAACAAGAGTTCCTACGCCTATAAAAATACACTGACGCATCCTCTATGAGACTTGTGTAGTTTCTAAATCAAATCATGAACGAACATTTTTGATTTTAAAACTTTGCAAACCTATTCTGGCTATACTAAAGATAAACAACTATCTATGCCATGATCATATTATGTGATTTGAAAACATGGGGACTGTGATTAACTATTATACATCTATTTTATAATTTATACACTATACAACTATATATTATTGAGGACTACCTATAATATTCTAAACACTTAAATAATAAGTTAAATAAGTTAAATATTTTAATATTAATTAGATTTAAATACATCAAAATTAAAAATCATAATAATAATTATTTGCACATTCATTTTATGATATAAAAATTTAATTATTTAAAAATAATATAGTCAGAATTTTAATAAGCGCTTTACTAAAAAAAAAAAAAAAAGGTTCGAGTACTTTTTCTATATAATAGCATCACTCTATTTATAGATATATGCGGTTAAAATTACGACTTACGATTATGAATTATGTACATGCAGGTACGTGCGAGATTAGCAGTGGACAGTAAATGGTAGATAATAAGTAATAAGTAATAAGTAGTATAATATATAATATGTGACAATGAACTGTATAGTTCGCGATGTCATGACAGGCGCAAACCGTCTGCTTCAGTACGCTATATAATATAACACTATATTACGTTTAACGGAAACGACTCAGATAAAAAATAAGTAGAAAAAAACAGGCTGACGTCCGAATGCTATTAACATAATAAGTATTACCACGGTTTTTTACAATATATGTGTGCTTTTTGTTTTTAACTTGTTGCAATTCATTGTAGACAATAGAGAAAAATATGTACTTGTAGAAATTAAATTACAAATTTGAACAATTATCAATTATCATAGATTAATACTTATTTTATAAGTATACATTATCGGTATGTGTCTGATTTTAATGATTACAATACAATATAACAAATAAGTATGTCACGTAATATAACCTTCCCGGGTTGTTGCGATTCACAAATAAAAAAGGTCGATTAACAAAAATATATTTCATGCACATGCGTGTTGCACTTATAAGTATTGTTTAATTTCACAGTTTTACACAATAACACGTATTTTAATATATTTGGTTTACAAATTAATACTTTTAACTTATTATTATTATTTTTATTTAATTAACCTATATGTATAACCTATGTAACAACATAGTTACTTGGTATCAGTGTATAATCTCGTTTTTCATAATTATTTATTGCCTTTTTCTAAATCTAATTTTTGTATTCGTGTGTTATTTTAAACAAAAATACACAAATTTACAAAAAAAGAATATTTTATTTGTCTTATGAAAAAGATATGCGAAACTTTAAGAAAATTTGAAAGGGAATCGCGATCGACCTATCTGCCAGTTGCCACCCTTGCTAATATTATATTATACTAGTTATCCCAATGCACTATCGTTGCTCATTGCCTGTACAAAATACATCCGTGTTAAACATAGTTTTAGTGTATCGTGTGATGTAAATAATATTTTTGATTTTCTGATTTAGAGTGTATAAATGATATTTCCGATATATCAACTTTACACATCAGTCCCGCCCAGCGTTGTTTTTTTTGACAATTTAACAGCAGCATTTTTTTAAATTTGTTTTGTTGAACGACCCAAATTTGTTTTACTTTTCATTCTGGACCAAAAACCAACAACTTATAAAGTATCAACAGTATGAACCAAAAACAACGAAAATGATTTGTATACCATTATACTACAACATCAACTATATTTACTAAAATGACTAATAATTGATATAACATGGATGAAAAAATGTACTTTATGTGTACCTATATTTGTCGATTATTTAAAAAATGAATAACTCGATTTTTCATAAACTTATAGAATCATAAATAGGTTTAAAATCTGCTCCACAACGTATTCTTCATTAAAAAAAAAAAAAATCAAGCTAATCGATTGTAATCTCAGAGGAACATTCGTGATAAAAATGTCCATTGTACTAGTACATAATGTAACAAAAAATATATACCTACACCTTTTATTCCTTTTTTAAAAAAAAAAAAAAATTTGATCCCTAGTTATTGGGTTTTTTGTTTTTTTTAATCATAGTCTTCTAAATGTTGAATGCAATATTATATTATATACTGTCCAAACATGGTAATTTATTTATTAATATAATATCATTCAATATTTATATTGACGAACTAAATAAAAATGAACTACTAAAGACGTGGTCCACTCTTTTATCCACTTTTCTCAATATTGAATTTTTAAAAATAACCATTGTTCAATAATCAATATTTAATAATAAAAGTCATACTAAGAAAATACTCAGATTTCGATTACAGCATGAATTTAAAGATAGTAATATAGTCATATATGTATATATAACAGGTTATTAAAAAAAAATTCAAAACTTAAAAATCACCGTACACTGATGAATTGTTCAATCTATAGATGCAAAATTAACTCAGTATACAAGTGCATAGCCTGCGGTTAAATGGATCACTCCGTACAAATATGGATCGAATGCCGTATTATTGTGAAACTCTCGGTCTATATATATATATATATATAGAAATTTCCCCGTTAATTCATGTGTACGCAATTTTTTATACCCATTGTTCTCATTTCCCATATTATTATTATTTTATTATACAAAAGGGCATAAAATTATATACACAATCATTTAACTGCAGCAGATTGACAAACCGATAGACATAATGTATTTTGTATGAACTATTATAATAAACTCAAATGAATAACGTCTGAATTATTATACACGAACAATAACTCCATAAACTATAAATATTCTATACTAATGACATTTACAATAATTGAAGTGTATATTTTAAGTGGAATACTATGTATTTATAATAATTTAATATATATATTAGCTATTGACATATATTTTCGATTAGCGTACTAACAACGATTGGCGAAACAGTACGTAATTAGATTTACGACAATTTGCATAGTTTGTTTGGTTGAAATTTTATTGACAAAATTACGATAATCAACACGCGAAAAAACAATAAAACCGTCTTACACGAAAAAAAATTATTTAAAAAATTAAAGTTTATAAATGAATAAAAATTATATAAAATTAACCATTAGCAATAGATTGTGATGTGTTATATGCCATACAATAAATTACAGCACAAGCGTTATAGATATAATATAATATAGAATAATGTGCTTATTTTTTTTTTCTGAATAATTATGATAAGTATTTATTTTAGTATGCATATAAGTATGGAATACCAAGAATATAATTTATATTTTTTTTATTCAGAAAAACGTTGAATGCTTTTATAGTAAAAAATATAAAATTAAAATATATTAGCTACCTATTAGCATACTTAAATATAATATGATAATTTGATAGATAGACATTAGGCACAATATTTTAATGTTATAAAATAAGATAAAATTAATATATTATGAGTATTATACATTATGCATTGCTGTACTATAGATACCTACATTACAACGGTTTTATACGGAAGTACCAGTTCGGATAAAATAATAATAATATGTTGTATACCATAATATAATAGTATAATGATGTTACATTAATTCCTGAAGACATTAACTAGCGGTATTTAACTATAAAGAGATTTATCATAGATACTTTACTATGTATAATATTATCGATATACGAATTAAATACAAGAAAAATCGAACCATGATACATAATATAATAATTTATAACAATATTATAATATAATGACTACATCTAATATTTCTATATTAGTAATTAAACCTCGATACATTTTCAAGTTTTCCATAGCTTCTGCCGGGGCATACTAATTGCGTCCGATATTATCATAAATAGGCGATTTGCGTCGAATAGTAACTTTTTAGACAACCTTGTTGCGTTGACTAAATAAAGCATATAATCATAGAATAAATTCATTATTACAAACTATTATATAGAATAGATTAATTGCATATAATTCTACTTGATAAATTTGATTGTGTTATACCTACATTACATTATCGCATCACATCTAAATAAATACAATTATCCATGTATTTACAGTTTAAGTAAAAAAAAAACATATTTAGACAATTTTGCAATAAATACTGATTATATTTTATCGTTAATCACAGGAATAACATAGATATAATAATATATTTTATGGACGAAACTTGGTCACGACTATTATGAGAGGTAAAAGAATAATATGGTCCAGTTGCGTCCCCAAAACGGGACACATAAGTTACCTGTTCAATTTGCTACCTGAAAATATATTATTTTTTTTTGGACGCAAGTATTATGGGCGGCCCCCTTTTGGCTAAAATATATCCTTCCCTTTTCGGCCATCGTCACTTTTTGACCAATAATTATAGTTCTTTTTTTGGCCACTGTCACTAATCCTAAGTCGCTTTTGCAAAATTGCGCATACGAAGCCCCAGTCGTAAAAAGGTCTGTGATGAGACGAGTGATAGATTATGCTTGAATATAAAATAACACACTAATTAATGCTTATTGAAAATATTATGTATGTAAAATAAATACCTATTTTTACCAGTACGGAAAAAATGTGTAGGTAAATATAATGTTAATATATATATATTAAAATTGTTACCTTTATACTATATATTTTTGCACGCAAAAAAATAAAATCGTAGGCACTTATGAGTTCTTAAATGAAGTGTATAATATTATATAACCATATAACGCAAAGACTGATAACGGGATTCGAAGCGACGATAAATTAATACAATATAATAATATTCCCGTAAAATACATGAATTTATTTCGGACCACGCGCGTCAGTATGATTTTATCAGCACCGACGATCTCGTTGATGGCCAGTGGAGTTGCGGGTTGGGTTTCCGCCGGACGTGGATAACATTATCATTATTGTATAATATATATTCATACATTACGATGATTATTTGTACGGATTTCAATTGGGTACTGGTCGAAATCCAGAAGGATCGTATACTGCAGTGTACTCCCTGTAGACATTCTATGCTGTTCATAGAGATCGACCGTAAACACGCATTTTTTGGAAAAGAAACCGAAAAAAAATGTACGGAATATTATAGTTTTACTGGGGTCGTGTCTATGGTTATAATATACCTATTTTTTAAAATGAAATTTTTAAGCTCCCCATTTATTTGCGTTTCCTATAAATTTGTTTCATATCACCGCGTGCCGTCGACAATAACTAAATTAAGATTTTTTTTTAACAACTCGAAAATATTTTCTTTTAAATTAGATTTTGGATTTTTAATAATATAAATGAAACATAATTATTTTATTAACGAAAACAATTTATGTTCTGAAATGTACAAATGTGTTAAAAGAGTCAGTATCCGCGAATACTGAATACTTTTAAATAAGTCCTATATATGTATATAATATACTACACGACTACGCATTCAAAATGAACTAAACGTGTGACTGAATATAATTTTATTTTAGATTATTTTGAACTCATGTGACATGGTATAAAAGTAAATAACAAATATTTAAGTGTAATTAAAGTATATTAAAGATGACGTCGTCTAACCGCGTCGTATCCGTAGCCGTACAGATAACATATCACATGATTTAGAACCCATTTTACTATGTTATTTTTAATACCAGAATAAATTGAAAATTATAAAATTTAAAGGTAAGAATATTATCCAGAATTCCACACTGTCTCATGGATTTTTTTATGATATTTGAACATTGAAGTAATTTATGAGCATTTTAAAATTTTAAAATTCTCATAAACAAATCATACTTCAACACATAAAATGTTCTCTGAAAAAAAAAAACAACTCGATTGCTGTATACATATTAATAAGCAATATAATTTATAAAAATCCCACAACATAATTAATAATAATAATATGTTAAATTTACAAGCTATTAAGCTTATAAATAATATTATTATCATGAACTTTTTTTGTATTAACAGGTTCAGTGTCCTACATTCTATACGTACCAGTAATTTTCAATTCATAAAACTCAATATTATAATAATTATATGAATGTACGTTAATACTAATTGTTTGATTTTTTTAAATTTTATAAATCGGTCTATAAAGATACGATATAAAAATTGTAAATACTCTTTTAAATGTGTACCTAAATAAAAAATGATTCGTGATTAAAGAGAAAAATATCATAAAAATGTTTACTTTGTAAACAATTGAATTAAATCAGTCTAATTTCTATAAAATAAATACAAGAAAGATATAACTATGATATCGTGGCCAATCATTTCATTTTCATTAAGCGAAACATCAGTTACAACTGCAGACAATAATTATTATCATAGGTATTTATCGAAGTGGATGTAAACAATGGAGCGTATAGATAGATTCTCTTTATTATCATTGACCAATAGAAGTGGAAAGAAATCATGTAGGCTGCGCTCTGATAAGCTACAATATATTATTAAAATAAATAACTACCCACGTAATCCGTATTTATTGTGAAACTATAATTAATTATCAATTGAACGGTGTTGTTCCTATGTGAACTAAATAAATAATGTGAATGAAAGAGTATACATTTTATTATAACTATACAATATACATAATGTATTCGTTATTGAGTTTTTATCGATATTTTATAAGAAATTGAGAATTAAATATTATTGTTAATAACAATATTGTTAGTAATTAAAAATATGTTTTATTACTATATATTTAAATTTAACTTTAAAAAAAAGTTGCGGAACTGGCTAAACGTAGAAACAGAAATAAGAGGTGATTTTATTTTTGGTACTTACCTGCTGTATGCAGTGTACAGTAAGTATAACTAACAATAAACTACGTTTTGTATACTAACGTTTATCTGATGACATTAAAACGGTTTGAAATTAAATCGTTTTAATATTATATTAAATCGGTTTAATAAATATTTTAAAAACCGTTTTAAGATTAATATTTTTACTCCGTGGTTTTAATTGTTATTTGTTCCAAGAGAATATCATCAATTATAATAAGATATATTATATTAGACACGAGTCACAAATGCAAAACGTCCACGCGTTTATATGTACATTTGATAATCCGTTTTAAGCATATAAAACGATTTTAAATTCTTAAATTACATACCGCGAGCGTTTAATTTCAAACGTTTCAAACTTTTAACACTATTTATATTATAAACGTAGTAACTAATCGTGATAAATTATGTCATCGTAAAATAAAATTAAGGATTAATTTTAATGTTTCATCATATTTCAATAAAATTACAGGTACCTATACGTTTATTTAAATATTATAGTAATAATATAAAATAAATATAGCCATATAATAATTATTTAATGTTTTATTTTTTATAATATTACTGAATATTGACATTATATACATATCAATAAATTGTATATAGTTGTAACTGCAGTAATATCATCATTATAAAATATTATATAATATTCAGAACTTAATCAGTGTTAAATTTTTTGTTAGTGTTGTTAAAATAATATATACTTACTCGCTGGGATGTCATAGTATCATATAATATGTTATAAATTGTCTATTGTCGTGACAAAACAATATAATAATAATCGTAAAAATAAGGTAATATAATAATATGTACCTACCTATTTGCCGGTATTAATAAAATGTGGATCGATACAGCAATTCAGTAAATATTTTTAATTGTCGAACGCTGTATACGTGGTGATACAGGTTAATCTATTTCGAAAAGAAAAAAATTAACGACCGGACTCGTTAGTCATTTGAGTACTTTCTAAGTTTCATTTAACCCTCGTGTACCGTTTATGTATAAAATACGGTATACACGTATCTTGAAATAATCTGAGCGAGCTTATAACGCCAGAGAGAGGTCATTTCATTAATTTGGTCGTAAAATCGTGTACCTACACGACGCATCTTAACTTTCTCGGTGTTATTTGTTGGCATACGCATACTATATATATATATATCAAAAGGAATATAATATTATAATAATAAATATACGTATTAAAACGAGTTGATCCAAAAGGATTTTTGTCGCAATTCTTCAAAACCTTAACATTACACAATGGTGATGGTTGTACTCACTACTCAATAAAAGTATTCCATCGCGTTTTTGCCAACTTCAAACCTTCTACTTGCATCATAACTTGTTCTTATATCATACGCATTTTACTTTTTAAAGACAGTTATTTGGAATTTCATACTGCATATAATGCCTTAAGTGAAAGAAGTGTATGTTTTAGCATCATATAAAAATGTGGAATTTAGTCTAATCGTTTGACACAGCCCGACGGACTTAGCCATTTAGATGGATTTTAATTTTAAAAACTGACCCTGTTTCATTAACTATAATTCACCAGAAATTATACACACACATATATATATATATATATATATGTATATTATTTTGAATTAAAATAAATTATGAATTCAACAGAAAATATATGTGATATTATTATTAAAAATAAATGTTTTTTTGATTCTTTTTAATTTTGTTAAATGCTCTATTAAAATATTCTAGATTATATTTGAATATAAAACGTTATATAGCCATTAAACAAGAAGTTATTAAAGAATATTACTCCTAAATCAATTATCGACGATATAGCATTGATAGATATATATATATATATAAAGTGTTATTAATTGTATAATAACTTCAAATTAACTTGTTATAATTGGATAAAAATAGTTTTTTTTTCGTTAAGAAAATATACCTATCAGAAGAATTGTTCAATTTTGCACTGTAGCACATGACATACCTCATAAGTGTTAACAGAATAAAATAATTCAATAATTCATTACCTATAAATAATAAATATTTATTATTTAAGAATAGTTTATCCACATTATTTACAAAAATAAAAATATAAAAGAAGTGAAAGATGACCATCCTGTGAACTGCTGTACTGTAAGTCACGATGTAACTTTAAATGGAATTGAAGAGGTATTTTTACTATCGCTTATTGTATTCCACTAGTGTATTATTAGTTAGGTAGGGTTTAATAGAAGACAAAAGATTTTTCTTATGATACCTTACTTTTATATCGTTGTTAGTGGAGAGAAGAAATTGCACATTTATATATATATACAATGTACAAAAATGTTGAAGAAGCTATACATTTGCATGTCAAAAATAAGATATTAGAAAAGTAGAAATAAAATAAAATTAATACGGTATTAGTACACATGCACCTAATGAATGTTGGCACCCAATCCTAAAATGCGATATCATACTGCAGATTAGCTCGAAACTAGTTTCATTAAATACTATAACATATTATCTATTACAATTTGTTGAATATTTATAAGTGTATTTCTAATCCTGTCACATAGACTAAAACAATTTCAAAAAAACTTAAAACTAGATTTTCGAGACAATTAAACAAAATGTGAGCCACTTAGTTTTAATAACCATTATCGATCAACATTCCTATGATAATATATTAGAATATACCTCATCTGATATTTGATCGTAAATATTTACGTATTTTGTAATATACTTGATATTTATGTAAGAGAAGTAATTGAATCCAAATTTTATCTATCTGTTTTGTATGTATAATATTTGTTTATATTTTGTTACAAGATTATTGAGCCACGAACGTATGACCAAAAAAATATACAAAGACACCTTAATACAATTTATTAGTTTTTAATTTAGAGAATAGGTGAAAATCATTTGGTGCCAAATCAGGACTTTTGTATGTAAATTGTAGGTGCATAAATGTAGTTACTCTTCTATAAACCAGTATTGTATTATTCGCACAACTGGTAATAGGTTTTAATGAATCACTTTTAAAATAGTTCAGAAATTATTGTCACTTAACACGTTGCTGCAACTACAGGATAATATATCAGATTTCAAAAAAACATAGTATCAACAACTAAGTTCCAAGCAGAGTGTTGACAAGGAGAACCCGAAGTTGACCAACTTCCAACTATATAGCTACTAACATAATATTTTAATAAGAATACATATGTTCAATTTTTATGACTTTATGTAGATAATACTTAAAAATTTAATATAATGTAGGTATAAATAATATTAATTTTTTAAAACAATTTTAACTTAAAAATAAAAATTGAAATTTGTTGAAAATAATAATTTCTTATTGTTATAAAAACCTGTTCGAAAGTGATGTAATATTATGTCTGTAGTGCATTGCGATATGTATAGGTTTGTTTCATTCTGCAGTCTTACAAACCTTATAACAACATTTTCTAGTAAATGTTTATCGGCGATCGAACATTAGCTACGTACAACCAATATTGTTTAAAATGACGTATTTAACTACCTATTGTATATACAAATTGTCCATACGAAAAGGAACCGAAACTTCCCAAAAAAATTTAAAAAAATGTGAATCAATACAATTGTATATAGAATAGCGTCCATATTCGTATTACGTGACGTATTATTATGAAACTAAATCAATGAATACAAAATAAAACACGTATAAAACGGAAACGTTTAGAAAACATTTTTACGAATGAATATAAACTAGTTAGTTCAGAGATATCCGCTTACTCGTTCCGTGCCTGCACTTCATCGTTTACAATGATATAAAATCCCTATACGTTTTTATATGATAATGTTGTAATGTACACAAAATAAAGCTAGGCGTTATCGTTAATCAACTAAAGGAAATATTTTATGTTCATTAACATTTTGACTTGTGTGTCTACTTATGCTAATTAAAATATTGTAATTTCCAAATCACTGGTCGTCTATATATTATAACATAACGCCACGTTATTAAATTTTTTTGTCGATTCCTATAATATTATTATAATATTAATACTTATAAATAGTATGTTAGATAAAATTTAAATTCCATTTTATGCTCACTGAGCACGATCAATCGCGATTCTCTTGTTAAATGTACTAAGTGTTTTAAATCCTACATCAGTGTTAAGCTATAAAGTTAGTGCTATCAATAACATTTAAAAAACCGGTACCTATTTAATGTTTCGCATCAGCGCCGCAACGTTTAATATCAGTTGAATTGATATCGACATCGAATCATCTATATTATATTATCGTTAATTTATTTTTTACTATTTTTATTTCATTTTTAATACGTAAAAATGAATTTTCCCCGATTTTTGGTCAGATTAAAGTATTATAGCCGCTCTCGGTTTACATTCAAAATTTGAATATTGGTTGAATTTGCAATACGAGTTTCGAACCACTGCGATAAGAGAGATAAAGTAATAATATGTTTATATTGTATATTAACAAAATTATACTTAGTTTATATAATAGGGTATATTGGTATTTGTATCATAATATTACTATACCAAAATGTCTTGTGTATAGGAGAGTAAAATATAAGAATTTATTTTCAAGTGACCGTTTCTCCGTCTGATCGGTGGCAAAGAAATAATAATTCCACAGATTAATCCACGCACGATACGCGACCAACTAATATATTAGATACTACAAATTATATTGTATTATAATACTTTAAACATATTTCATTACAAATACGGATAAAATTTTAGATTATCGCGATCAATAATATACGTAATATAGGTGCTGATAAATCGATTTATCGATTACAAACGTTCCTACGGCTGTGTTGGTCCACCGCGTGACACGATGATTCTCGTCCACATGGCCATCTGGACTATTGTGAACACATAAACTTATATAAGCGTAAAGCATAAAAAAATGAATTAAAACGCAAAATTGATTTGTTTACATAAAATTATTAAACATAGATAGATAAAATATATATATATATATATCTAAGTCATTGACGAGATTGTTTATTATTATACTAGTATACAATATTATTAAATTATTATAATTTATAGCAGTGACAAAGTGAGGGGGTTCACCAGAGGGCTTCGGTCCCTATTGGATATTGGGTGGGTGGGTAGGTATAGACCCCTATAGTTATAGGTACTTAGGTAAAATATAGGTGTAAAATAAATTAAATACCACCATTGGAATCTAAATTTAAGTGTAAATATTAATGTTAGGTGGGTAGGTGGGTTGGTATTCTGTATTTGGTCCCTGGACAAAAAGTAGTTCATCACACCACTGATTTATAGTATAGGTCTTAAATTTTGAAGCTGCAGAAGCTTACATAAATTGTCTTTAAAATGTCTTATCCACAAATAGACGTTATTGACAACAACAATATAAAAGTAATTTATTTTCATAAATAAATAAAGTCAGTGGTTTTTGTTACTTGTAATCGACTTTTAAAAATAAAAATAAATCACTAATCACTCATTAAAAAAAAAAAAAAAATTTGGTGTATTTTAATTTAGAGTTAAAAAAAATAGTACAATAGTAGTTCTGGTTTATATGATTACTGATTTATAGAATCAACCGTTTATTGGAATCAAAATTGAAAATCCTAAACCATCAGTTCTTATGTTACTAATGTTAAATTAACCTCTTATTAGAATCACCAAGTACCGGGTAATTGAATCATTTTTAAGAACATTCTTTTAATGGTATTTCAAAGTTTCACTAAAAATAAACAAGAACTGTTTTGAAAAAGTTAAAAGCAGTTATTCAAAAATAAGTGGAAAACGATACTTTTCAGTTGTTCCAAAAGGTATAGGTACAAATGTAGAATATGTACATAGCACATACATTATTATTGATTTATTTTTAAATAATTAAAGATCATGTATTATATTAACTGAGTATAGATTAAATTTCGGGCTAATATGAAAATGAAATTAGTAGATTCTCAAGTACAATCAAAAATAGATAGTTTCTTCTCTTAATTTTAATCTAATTTTAAACATACATAGAAATATAAACTCATCAAAAAAAAAAAAAAAAGTGTTTTATGGAATCAACCGGTTAATAGAATCAAAATGATCTGGACCAATGTGATCGCATTAAGCGGATCTTACTGTATTACTATGCGTATATAGGGATAGTTCTCACTCCTCATTCCTCAATAATTGTTTTATATCAGGTTTAGTTTTTAATATGTTGTCTAGCTCTTATTATTATATTCCAATAATTCGGAAATATATTTAATACAAACTAATACATCAATTAATTTTATTTTTTAATATTGTTTAAGGTTATTAAGCTTTGCTTATGCTATATTTTTACGTTATATGAAAATACTTTGATTAAGGTTATATATTGAGTGCTGTGGTAAATCGTGTACGACTGTTAGGCAAAATCTAAAAAATACTTTTAACACTGAATATCGGACCAGTATCATAAAATATATCAAATCATCATAGTACGCGCAGTGATGGTGGAGGATGCGACGGAAGCGGGAAGTTGCGGCCACAAGAAATCACGTCGACTGTGTGTGCAGACATACAACGGTATTTACCGTTTTTTCTATTGCATAATAATATTATTAAATAATTACAAATTTAACAAACCCACGAAGAGTGGATTTCGTGGTTCCCCGTCCAACTCGAGTAGACTATAATATTTTGATGTGCACACGCATATATTAAACTTCCCGTCTACGGTGTCCGCCCCTGCCGATTTCGACCATCAATCGTAGCACCAGCAACAGCAGCGCGTCCGGCATCTATACATTCAATATATAATATTATTACATCGTAATATTACGGAGACGGGTAGACGCTAGACGGCCGGACGCTGCCGTCGCATATACAGGGCGGATATTAGAGGGCGGCTAAAGGCGCGGTTATCCGTATTAATAATATTATATCTACGTATATAATACGATCTTATATGGTCGGCTATATTTTGTATATTTCATTTTTTACCGTAACTCTGTTCTTTTACAAAAGGGGCGTTACACCGATATTATATAATAAACCTACGATACGCGATCTTTGCGGCTCCAATCGTAAATCGTTGATAGAGTGTTTTTATAAATGTACAAGCAGCGAGTTTAGGTAATACGCGTTCGGAAGAGCGCGAATGAACGCTAGACCGCTAAACCAGACAAAACATATTATACTAGTGTGTGACACTGCAGCAGCGATTAATATGATCCCGAAACAAAATGAAAATACGTCACTTTGTTTGATGTCTGTTTTTTCAACCCTTACGCCCAACGCCTGCACGTGCTCTCGAAGACTTATGAGGACATGTGTATTAATTTCAGTACACGTTTACAATTGGAAAATTATCATGGATATTTTATGCAATAAAAACCTATTAATCTGCATGAAATTAAGCTTTAAAAAGTATCAAAATGATGCCTTAAAATATACTCTCCAAAAAAAAATTGTAGATATTTTTGTCACAGTACCTACTTTTTATCTAATTAAAATATTCAATGTTAACTTTGAAAATATTTTATACATGTTTGAAGACATTTTTCGGTGTATTGTGGATAAACTAGTTAGCAAACCTATTCATAATTTTATAATTTTGAAAAATTTTATTTTAGTTTTTTTTTATGATTGTTTGAGTTATAAAAAAAGTACTTGAGTACGATCTGTAAAAAATCTAAAATGTTCTATATCTTAAAATATTCCCCTAAAAAAAAAATCGATAATATATTCTGAATAATAAAAAAATATATACAGAAATGTTACCTAGGTTATGAAGCAGCTATTGGATAAATCATCTATTTTTTTTTTTTTTACCAAAACAATTTAAAGAATTTAGAAAAGCATATAAATATATCAACTGTACTAACGTTCCACTGGACGTAACTAACTCCCACACCCCGATTTTAAGTCACTGCACGAGATGATCCGGGTGAGCATTATACATCCCTAGGTAGTACCTACCTATCTAGTTTACCGACGTTTTTATAGTCATAAAGCTATTTCAAATATTATGTTAAGCAACACTTTCATACGAAATGAGAATACTATTCTCCGCGGCGATAATGCTTATGAGAATTATTTTATACTCTCAGTTCGCATCTCTATAGAGAATAAATAATATATATTATTATACACAATATAATATGTAATGTATAGGTGCCAACTGCCAATGTAGGTATACGCTCGAGTCCAGTGCAACGACCACAGTCGAATGTGGGAACCGGTACGTGTCGTTTGGAGAGGAAAAAGAAAACGACGACGAGAAACACAATAATTGTTATCCGATGGTCGCGGCGGCATCGATTTGTTATGATCGGGTCGCGCGCGCCAGCGGTTCGAGTGCCTATATAATATACCTATACAATAATAATATAACGACGACGGCGGCGGCGGCGACGATAATAATAATAATAAGGCGCGAAAGGTGCAACAAGAGGTCGTGTGCGTGTATTATAGTCGTATTATACGTGTTATATATATATATGTGTGTGTGTGTGTGTGTTATATATAGGTATAGACGCATAGTATGGGTACGTACGAGCGTGGCGGCGGCGGTGGAGGTGGCGGTGGCTTCTCGACGTGTTCAATCGCAGAGATAACATATTTTGTTTTTGTTTCTGTTTTGTTTTCGAGTGCCGTTTCACGCGGCGATGTCCTTATAGGCCTTTGGGCGCTACACGCCGCAGGAGAGGTGTACAACCTGTACACATTAAAAAAAATAAAATAAAATAACACGCGCCGCGAGTAATGCACCAGTATTATGTTATGCCTGTGCTGTTTTTGCTGCTTCTGCTGCAGAAATGTAGCCAACAGTACGACACTGCGATTCATTGTGTTCGCATTTGACAAAATATCCGATTGTCTTCGATATTAGAATAATAACAGTATACGCGAGCAGAGACAACGCGGTCAAACGCGTAATATAATATACCTATTTACACGTCAGATAAATAGAGGTGCCCGATAATATATGATCAAAATAATAGAGACGATGACGATGACGATTATGATAGTAATAATAATAATAATATACGGACCGGGCGCATTCCGATCGTACGGTAATATATTAATAATACGGCGACGACGACGACGACGACAACAATAGATCTACATTAGCGTTTAAAAAACGAGTTCGATTCCGTAAGTCGAACAACAATGTGCAGGCGGTGCGCGCGCGGTATGTCTTTGGGCAATTAGTCGACGCGGTCGCCGTATCTTGATGGCGCGAGCGCTCGCTATATCGACGTCGCCGACGCGTCGATTGGCCTATCCGTAGACTTGCCCGACGCACATCACCCGCGATGTCCGTGCGATAAAGTCGCGGTACAACGCGGTATGTACCTATAACACACTCATACAGGGTGATTCACCAATCGTGGTCACCTACGCCCTTTTAGATTGCTACAAAGTATAAGTACAGAAGACTTCATGTTCCCGTTGTAGGTTAGGTGTCCGTTGTTACTGTGCGCGTATACGATTGTTTGCGTATCGAGATTTATGACGGTTCTAATCAGAGCAAATGATTATTTGACAATCGGGATATTAAACAAACCGGTGTTTAAATGTATGATGTGTGTTTAATACAGCCGCATACTAGAAATATATAGAAAAATAGATAAGATTAACAAATTTTCACAATGCGAATTTTTCTATTACTCGATTATCTGTTTAAAATGCATTTTTTTTTTAAATATACCTACCTAGTTTTTGAAATTTTAAATGTTAATTATCATAATATCACATTTTCAAATGAGAATCAATAATTTTTAAATCGTCAAAGTTTCATATGACCGTGGTTCAACCCTATTATCTAAATAGCACCTGCATAATTATTTAAAGATCTCAAAAACTACTCATTCCAATTCCAATTGGGAATAAATCAACATTTTTAAAAAATCATCTGTTTATAATGATTTACAGTAAAAAATAGTGGTCTCATTTGAAAGCAAAACAGACATTTTGTAAGTTTGTATCAGCACATGATATTCCTTAAATGGTATAAATAATAAAAATATTATCGAAATAATTATACTTAATTTAAAATTACAAAAATTTAAATTTGAATAAACTCATTACTAAAAGCAAAAATTCGGTCAATCGCCTTTTTCATCGATTTGGCGGATCACTTTATATATTGCGCGATTTATGATGTTGAACACCTGAAAATTGTTTTGGAATTTTTTACGGATCCGAATCATTCGTCAAATCATCGGTCACTACGCGTGTATTCGATTACGAATTTGTCCGTATTCAAAATAATTTTTCATCGACGATCGACGAAAGTTCAAAATGTTGACACCAGCTCGCAGAGGCCATTACGCGTAGGTACATTACGACCCATAACATATTATACGTATCGGATATAACAATAATATACAATATATATATATATATATATATATATCACGCGCAATGGGTATCGGCTATTGCCTATTACGGCAAAGATATATTTTTTTTTTTGCGCGCGCGCGAGATTTTCCAGCACCTCTCCTCGCCCATCGATCGAATCGTCCGATAAAAGCCGCGTCACGCGTATTTCGTACATAACCGCTGCACACAAGTATACAACACATGATAATAATAACACACGACGCGACGACTGTACGCGCGACATAGTGCCTGCAGTGTTGTAATACCCGTACACACGGTTTGTGTATAGTATATTATTATTATACGAATATGTGCATATATATACACGTGCGTATATTTTCTTCCGATCTCCGGTCTCAGATAAACTGAAAAACACGTCCGTCGCCGCAAGTCCTCGGGATAGGTGTAGGTTATATACGCGTGTACATATTATCTATATACATATACATAAAGGTATGCGCGTGCGCTGAATACAACAATGGTACAAATAGTGTGGTAAGTGGATCGCCGAGGATTTCGAAATATGCGCGCGCAACAATGCGATGAGTGCATTTATACGCCGCGTGCAGCGTGTGCATTTTGCTCGTCTCGAGCGAATTTTTTGCCTCCTCTCTGTGTGTATACATAATATATATATATATATATATATACAAATGCGTTTTATTTTATTGTCGTCACTTTTATTTCGCACCCCGAGACGCATATACATACATATCGCAAGATATTTTAGAGCGTACAATAAATGCTATCTCTCTCCGTAGCGATAGACTGTTCGGATTTATGTGTTGCGGCGGTCCGAGGTCAAGAATTAGCGGCCGACCTCCTCTAGCCACAATACGCCGTTGGGCGATCTGAATTTTATAGACTAGTGGGTAGACAGTCCGTCGGGTGAGGCAAGTAAGACACAGCTATAAACAGACTTCTATATAATGAGAGAGGAATCAAAAGAAAAACATTAATATTTTGTTACATTTTGATAGATATTGTCAACCTGTTAGTTTCTCGACCGCTTATCATAAACAACATAGGTTACACGTTAATATTTTAATTTAAAATTGAAATATCATAAAAAAGACAAATTCAAAAACACATGATATTATGTCCTTAACATTAAAATTGATAATAGGTCTATTAATTTTAATACTATAAAGCTAACAACATATAGGTTGAACGTAAATTTGCTATGTCTAGTGTGGGTCAGACAGATAAAATAAATAGTGTACTGACATCCTATTAAATGTACGCATGAATCTTTTTACACCCGATCGTTTTTCCGACCAGGAAGACGTTCTAATCGATTCTAATCGTCGTGTGAACTACGCGGTGATTCGTACGTTGATGTTGTAATTTCGTTAATGAAACGGCGATTGATTTATGATGGTTAATGTGGCGGAGAAGTCAAACGTTTTTACTTTTGTCAATCACCTCGCTCGATGATGGATTAACGTGTGTTTGGCGTTAGATATACAACCATACAGGTATACACCCGACCGTCGTCGGTATATATATTATTTAGACAATAACTTGTTGTTATGTTGGCCGCCGGTCTAGTGTACCATATGAGACAAGTCTTGATTACTAAAACATACACTATTATTAGGTACATGGATATATCTACGATTCGCTCGTGCCGAACTCATTTATGTGCGTTGCTTACGTATAGCCTAAAATAAAAATCAAGACACATTTTAATCTTTTTCGCCTGAAAATTAATCGGTACAATAATTTATGTTCATATGGAGGTAAAAACTAAAAACCACTAATTACTTTGTTATACATATTATGCTGGATATAAATCATATATAAAAAATTTTAATCACCAAGTTTAAATCTCTTAGAAGAATAATAAACCGAAAAGTCGATCATAATTATTAATAATTATTCAATTTGTACTTTATAGACTTATAGGTTCGTATAAATATAATGACTTTGTTACTAACTTATCAGAATCGCTGTCACACATCTAGTATAAAAATACCCTGAAGAAAGAATTCAATATATGGTGAAAAATTGTAATACATCCATAATATTATATCACACCATATTATTATAGTCCCACTGTATATGATGATAATATATGGATATATAGGTATAATGTATATAATAGCGAGTATATGTGTCCACGTTCATCTCCGAGGTCTTCGAAATATAGTTTTTTTGCTCGTACGTCATGTAATAATTATAACGTGTTCGGCTTAATAATTCGCTTAAGACTATAGCTGCTAAGTAGTCTATATAATATATAATTCATATATTTACGTATTTTTACACATAAACGCGTATAATCATATATATATATATATATATATATATGTCTACTATATCAACATAAAGTGTATATTTATATTATGCGTCATGTGCACGACTTTAATATGTGAGGCACGACGATTAAATTTTGCGGCAAATATAAACGACGTCGATCGATCATCTGGGCGACTATAAGGACCGAGAAGTCTATAATGTGTGTTTGTGCGAAGAAGAAAAGTAAGCCACAGCCGAACGTGATTGATTGCCCGTTGTCGCCGTCGCCTCGTGTCGGCATTAAAACTGTAGTATTTATAACGCCTCCGCCGATTGTCCATTGTCTTTAATACGACTGCTGCCGCCACCGCCATCATAATAATCATCATCGTCGTCGTCGCCGCCGCAACACTATAACTAATACGTAGTGTAAGGTGACTATATAGTACCTATATATCTATGCCCACTAATAATATCGTTAGAGCGTACGCTGCACACGACCTGCACCACGATTCGAATGCAAGAAAACAAGACATGATATTGCCTATATATTAATTTTGGAATCTAGGAATTTCGGAAGGAAAAAAACACATTATGTCTCATCGTCGTGGTATATTCTCGGGTACATCGATGTACGTGAAAGAACGTTAAATGTAATATAATGTGCGTATTATGATGATAATACGATCGCAGAGACTTCTACATAATTTATGTGTTATTATACTCACACCTCACACGGATTTATATACTACATAGATACAATCTTATACATTATACATGGTCAATAGTGATTCGTTCTATCGGATTCGCGTTCAGATCATTTGCCTACATTACGATCGACAAGAAAAATTGATTTCCATACATACTATAATATCATCTATGTTTTCTACCTATATGAATTTTACGAATGACAATATCACACGCTAGGGGCGTCATTCCACGTTTTTTCATGGGATACAATACCAATATTGAAAATCTAAAGTAATACTAGTTACTCACATTGTCGAGTCATCCCATGAATTTTTTCAACACACTTTTTGTGTAAATGTGGATAATTTTATAGAAATTATAGTATAAAACAAGTAACAATAATTTTGGTCATGGGACGCATTTGCACATCCTTGCATCCCACAAATAACGCCACTGTGACACACGCGATATAATAATCAATAAACTTACGACGATTTTATTTGTATGTACACAGCAGCGTAAAAAGTATAGAAAATCATTTATAATTATTTCTTGATAAGAATTAAATTATGCAATTTAAATAGCAGATAATATTTTACTAAATTGAAATATATTTTAGGTAATGACGTTTTTCGTATTAAAAATGTTAAAATTGCATTAGTATTGAATAGTTTCTTGTCAGAGGACATGTTTACTTATTGTGTAGGTATATTTCATTTTAGGAATTATTAGGTTTCTATATTATTTCAAATGCTAATCATTATTTATTTTACAAATTTCAAACGATTTGCGTGCTTTTTTGTATCCGGATACATCATACCCGTCATTCGGGATGAATCGAACTATGTGATCCTACACTATTACGACCACGCGTGTACAGAAATACCTATATGATAGTTGGACTAGCCGGAAACTACGACGACAAAGACGATGGCGGGCAACATCGAACGTGTTTACGTATATTATAATAATGTACGTAGTGTTATGGGTAAGTAGGTACGCGCGGTATGACGAGAGCCGCCGCCGCCGCCGCAGTTGATTGCAAGGCCTCACGTACAAATCGTTATTATCGCCGCCTCTCTCATTATTATACATTTATTACCGTGTGTTATATTATATACACACCTCGCGTGGTTATACCGCATATAATATAATATATATGCACGTCGATTTTTTGGGAATATTTATCCTTTTCCGATACAATACAAACGAAATATATACGAAAAGTGATCGTCTTCCTCCCGGCCAAATCTATACCTATATGCAACAGAGTAAATCCCGAATAATAATAATAATAATAATAATAAAATTATCGGACGGCCGCATTAAACGTGCGAAAATCAAACGTACGCGTCGGAATCCGCCGAGTAGACATAATTATTGTACACTATGACTGCATCACGAGCACACAGACGTGCGTATAGACGAGCATTATTACGATATATAATATATTATATTGATGTGACGACGACGTGCGCGTAGGACGTGTGTTTTATGAGAACCGTAATGAACCGAAATGGGTTTTTTCGTTGTGGGAATCACACGCGCGCGTTCACGATTTTCCGGAACCGGTGACCAATGCCAAAGTTCCGAGTACCTATACAATGTATTGTATGTATTTTATAAGATTACGAAATGGTACGTAAAACGGGTGCTATTAAAAAAAAAAAACAACTGAGTTTTTATTGTCTGCATTATATGACTCTCGAACGAATCCGATTGCACGCCACAATAACACGATAGTACGCATATAAGTCTTAATTATTTCAGTTTTAGTGACACTCCTACTGTCACTTGAGTCCATCTACCGCCTTCACGACTACAGGAAGGATTGATCTTAGGGCGGTTTTTGAAAGAAATTGTTGTTTCAGCTTCAGGGTTGTTGGACCCGGTCATTTATTACGGAGGCAAAAATCAAATGATTTCTAGTGACGTGTGGCGGTACTGCGGTAGCCATAGAATAGCTGTGTGTAAAATAAAACCAAACGATTTCAACGATGAAAAATGACGACAAGAAAACAGTCACACCTCTAAAAACTGTCGGGTTTCGATCATTATTTTTTTATTTGAAAACTTTAATCAGACCGTATTGAACTTGATTTTTGAATTAACTTTAACTAAGTAACACCAGTATAATACATTTAAAACACACTTAAAAATGTGTGATACATAAATGTATATTGCAACTTCTAAAAACAGAATTACCAAAGCTGGACTCCAACCCGATCCTCTTAAATTCTTTTAAATAATAAACGAAACATCGAAATCTGTCTATGAACTATTTTCCTGTGGGAAAAGTTTTTCTTCTACAAGTACGTTGAATCTTGAATCCAACATCCTTAGAAAAATAAATTAAATATAATGATTTCGATGGTTAAAAAGGGTAACACTCTTTGTCATATACGCCAACATACCAGCTTTACCGAAGATAAAGTTATTCTTTCCTGCAAATTCATATAGCCCGTTAAACATTTTAATCTCTATTCTAAACGTCGAACTCACGTAGGTATAGTATATAAAATCGTTGTGTATAAAGTCAAATATCATTACGCACAGAATATTGAAAGATTTTCGAAACTATATATTACGTGCATACGTATGTTACGTTTCGGTCAGAATTTTTGAAATCCAACATGTGCTCGTGCCAGTGTGCACAGCAAACTTTTTCTCGACCGCAAAGCAAACCCAATAAATACATTCACATAATATAATATAATGCGTATACTGTACAGATACATTATATAAACATATATATTACTTGACCCGTTTTATGACATGCGAATTCGGAATTGGACGGCACGTCGCAAATGTAACACGCACGTTATTATATGGTTTGAAAATAATATAATCGTATAATGTCAGACCCAGACGTGTTAACAATATGGCGGATATATTTATGTATATCATATTATTATATCATGGTCCAGATTAGCACGTGGTGATAACATATAGCATACGTTAATACATATAAATGTATAATATTGGAAAAGATGCATATACGTATACGCTGCAGGTGAAATCGGCGCGTGCGTGATGGTTAGATATCACGTATTTACCTATATATAATATTGGCTGTAAGTTTCCACCAGGAAATTATATAAATTTTATTATTATAGTCGTATATGCTGTCTTGTACATTTTTAACCGCAGTACGCGTGTACCACTGCAGCGTAATGTGTATAATATAATAATATAATGTTATATAATGTATATAATTCACAAGCAGTTGGTTTACCTATTTCATGTGTGGGTGCATTGCACCGATGATTGAAACCATACACCGTAAAAGAAAAACAACGGTTTTGGAATCGGGGCACTTCGAATCAAGTCTTTGGTACTATTACTAGAGCTCGGAAAAAGTCCGAACAACTCAATGGAACGTCGAGAAAAATCATTTTTCATATTATATTGTTGGCTTTGATCTTTTTACTTGTTATTCATTTCATTTTTCATCTATTTCGTGTAAAATATTATAATACAGATATCGTGTTATTTTATATTAGAATTGGTTAAAGTTGGTGTATTATATAATTATACATATTATACGATAATGTAAATAATAGTACGTATGGTTAAATTGTGATTGAATTTTTTATTATTATTATTAACGCGTCTATAATTATTATAATATATTACTCTTTGGATTTTATAAAAAATTTTTTGTTATCTGAAATGACGTCATGCTGTTATAAATTATTTAATTAAATGAATTACTAGTATCAAATACCTACCTGATATATTCTGTAAACGATGTTTTACACTTTTTCTTGCACTGCGGACAACCTGTAGCGCATATCATTAAAATAATAAACTCATGTATATTTTATATGCCATATAGTCCGCATAAAAGTATACATACATAATATCTCAAACGCGTTAAATGTAATTGTCGACTTTATTGGATTCAATTATTTTCACGTCAAGTTAATCGTGTGATTTCTCGGATGGCAATTTTGTATATTATCCAACATGAGACAATACAAAAAAAGAAAATCACAACGGTCGCTGTGTGTGCATATATATATATATCATTATGAATATTTCATGAAGTATACCAAACAGTGATTTAAACGAGTCTAAATAACAATATAATATATGGTCTTTGTAAAACAATGTTTAAATCATTTTGTACGGTTGACAAATCGTTCGAAATGTCTAAAAGACAATCTCACTCGCCTACACAGCGAAGTACGGCGATATGCGCCACGTACACTATTATATATATATAAGCTCCTTTAGAACCGTTTGACCGTAGGAAGGTAAAATAATGTAAATGGGCATTATCCACGAGGTACCTATTTGATAAGTCGGCATGAATTCAATAAGCGGCAAGCCAAATACGGTATACGCGCGGTTAATCGATAGAAATTATTATTATTTGGGCTATCGATAAAATATAATATCGTTGTTGTGGATCGGCTTAAGCCTATTATTATACACGAACAATGATCTTTATTATTGGAAAATGTTTACGGGCGTTACGTGAATACAGTGCTCAGATAGTATAGAGTCTGCGCACGAGTGTGTATGATGTATGAATACGTATTTTAACATTAATATTCGTTTTTCAATCGCCTGGCACGCAATAATATCCACAGATATTAATTGTCGATTTCGCTCGAAAAATACATTATTATATATTTTATCTGTACCGTGCAAGTTTATTGCGTCATAAATTAATAATGCACACATCATATAATTATATTGATAAACAATAATTTAAAATGTTGAAAACTACTTGCGCACATGTAGATATATAATATGCACATATACGCGCGTATAATATTCAATGACTGCCGTGAACTCCGTTAATTGAAAGCTGTTATAATAGGTATAAATATTATTATTGCATAATATTATATGCTGCAGTGTTCGATTTTGATATGTGACCACACGTTATTTATATATTATTATAATATTATACTAATCGAAACAACAGCGTGATATAAAATTATTGCAGAAAAACGGTTTTAGCAGCGGTGATTCATATAGTCGTATGACGGAAATTTCCCATGTATATTTCATAATATTAAATGTACAATACGATACGTCACCAACAACGGTTGACCGTGTATTGTGCGTATGAAACGCAACGGAGACTTACTTATAGTATAGTTTAATATACAACCTAACACTTGTTTTTAAACATTTATCCATAATTTTAAGCTGAATATAACTGTTCATAAATCACTACCTACAGTAAATCGTATTCAATTTTGCGGTCCCAGTAGTCTTAGCAGTAAACAACTGACTTATGAATAAAATATATGATATATTATATTATACATACCAATATTTTCTTTTATTCATTGCGTCGTACGGTACCTATATTATAGATAAAAAAAAAAAATGAGGAAATAAACATTATCATATTATGTAGGTACAAAACGAAAAAATGATATATTATACATAGATAAGACGAAAGAAACCTAGACAATAATAATATAATATGATCTATAAAATGTTCACGAAACAGATGACGAAATACCGCAAAAATCGACATTCATCGCCCGTCCTGCACCGCCTGCACAAAATAATAACTCTACTACAAGTACGAGGAGACACCTAGCTATTGTACTACCTACATTTAATTCGTATGCACAATTTACCTATCGAATAAATCCATGGATGCGTCACGCTTAACCAAATTTTGGCCGCTTCGATCATCTTAGTATTAAGACAATAATGATTACATAATTATAAGTTATACACTATCGCGGTGACTGTGATACCTAAATATCAGTGCACTGGATTACCCTGTCGTCTGTCGATGTGTCACAAAAATGTAGAATTAAACGTTGGTATTAATCATAATAATATACATGTTGCCGTTTATAACTTGGCATACTTGTATTATATACCCACCTACATGTATAATATGTTAAATTCGATATTGAATAATGATTAGGTATCACGTTTTCGGTACAAAATGTTTACTGATATTACATTGTAAAGTATACGACTTCAAAGAGTCCGAGATCAGATTACCCGAAATCATGCGAAGATCAAATTACGGTTTTTAAATTGTTTTATACGTGTTTAATTATACGTTATTATAATATGTAATCGATTGCGTTTTTAACAGGCCATCGCGCGGGGTTATTGCTGTTCAAAACGATACCTATGTAATATACAATATTAAAACCGTGTAGGTACATGCAATGCCAACAATAATCGGTTATCGTAATTATCGATGTTTTATCGTATATTCGTCATATAACGTACTCGTAATTTACGTATAATAATTGTATATTATTATTATTATATACTTAAGTGCATTTTAATACAAGTATTTAGAGTTATTTAACGTACTTTAAACATTAACGTTTTACAAAAAAGTATTCTTTGTTTTGTATATTTTTATAACTAAAAATATATTCAATAATTTAAAACCAAAGGTCACTATTATGTTTGACAATAAGTTAAACGGTATAAGTTCCATTCAAATAACTCGATATAGAATTTAACACGAGTCTTAAAGTTTCCAAAAGTTAATAAGTCATGTTAAAAAGTCGACAATTAAACAATCAAAATATATCGTATGGATAACGTGTTACCAGTTACGTGATTAGTTATAATTAGAAATCTGATGATCATAGACCTCATGCTATACCTACCTATAAGGTATAATGTATGTGATTGTAAAAATGCATATGGATGATACCTGATATCTATGTGTAGTTGTAACCGATTATGCAGTTGATACCAAGTGTATGGTTGATACAAGGTATGTGGCTATAACCTGTTACCTGGTAGGGGTATGTAACTAAGTATATTATTGATACCAGAAATGTGGTCGTACTCGACTATCTATAAATCGGTGGAATTTACAATCACCCATAATTTTATTACAGCGTCTGATTCACGTGGGGATTCATAGTTCATACCGTGCCCAGACGACTACGAGTAAGTTCCCCCAATTGTCGAATTGGTTCCCGGGTTGTTCATAGGTAACATACGGGTTATTGGTTCTCCGGTGGTCTACAGGTAACATACAAATTGGTTCCCTCGAGATTTTATGATGATACAGTCTTGTTAAATTGACTTTTCAAATTATTACGGTATATTCAATCAGCAAAAACTTTTTTCCAATTTTGTACAGACTTATAGGATTACTATAGACTTATAAGATATTTCATATTTCAAACACTATCTAGAATACCTAAGTATAGTCAAAAATGTTGCTCAGTATAATAATATATATATTCATATTATATACGCTATATACGTACAGGCCAATGATAATATTTTTTTTCCTTACATCAATAACAATAATTAAGTGAAACTAAACAATTACTACAAGCTACAAGATATAAAATTATATTTATAAACTTTCCCAAACATTGTAAAACCTAATAAAATGTTATAAGATTATCAATTTATACATATTCTGTAACAGTGTATACTGGAAAGTGGAAAGTAATTTTATTTGGGAACCAATACGAATAGTTGTAGTTGTACACTGAAAAGTAATTTTTCCCGAGAACCAATTCGTACACTTTATTGTTTTTATTTGACCCGGGAACCAATTCCGCATTACCCCGTAGCCTACAGACTAATATCTGACTGTTTGAATTATTTATTTATTCACGATTTCAGTGTAGCTGATATAACAAATCATCGTGGTCACCATCGCAGTAGCTTTTATTACGTAAAACAATAATGATAATAATTTATCTATTTCTAGCCACTACCGCACGCCTGTCCCACCACATGTTTCACCGATAAAAGGCGTGTGTTCTAGCTGGTGAGTTTAAAATATAATAATATAATTAAGGAGTTATAGCACGATGGTCGTTGGACCGTACAATTAGTCTGTCCAAAGATTCTTTGGTCGTAACTCGCGTAGGACGTTTATAATATATTAGAAAGATGTTATCCAATGTGGTTAATTGTCTTAAGTACTATTCGGTTTTAAAAAATATACCAATATAATATACATAATACATTATCAAACAACTATAGTTATAACCTTATTACACGAACACTTTTTTTTCAAGTTATAGAGTATAATTATTAATAACGATATTCACTATTGTTTTCAACCTTGTTAGACAGGAAACTAATAACTATGAAAAATAAATTGTATACATTCTTGTTTAATAAAAATATATTGACCTTTTTTTAAGATATAATATATAATATTAATAATAAGATTTTTAACAATTTGCTTGAGGTGAAAAAAGCTATGCTTTTAATTTGCTTGATTGAGTGTTACATTTGCACAAGTCAAGCTGTGATTAACTTCCGTATAATATATTTGCATTGCAATACGCACTTATCTATCTATATTAAGAGGTAATGTGTTTGGTGTGTATGCAAGCAATCCACAGCCAAGTCTAACATATTCATGATTCTAAAATTAGGTTCACAGATAATCATATATGAGTACTGAGATCTCTTAGAAATATATATTTTTAATTTTATATTTTTAAGAAGGGCTAACACAGGTATCTATGGCTTATAAAAAAAATGAATATTTTTTTGATTCGTATTGGGTTGTCATTGATTACAGATATGATTATAATAATCAGATACAAGTTTACCTCTGTATTTTATATTTGCAGTAAAAACCGCCCGAGTTATTATGTTAAAAATATGACATGTAATTTACATTTAACGGAGTTTAAGAAAGGGGTAAGTCTAATGAAATTTTTCAATTTTCGTCACAGGAAACGCCTCGCAAGATCCAGCTTATATTATTATAATAATATTATAATATACGCCGCAATCTGACGGAAATGTGCAGCGCACGCACTCGAGTGAGCCGCTGCTGGAGGATAATAATATTATTATTATTATTGTCACGGACTACTCGTTGATAAAATATATTATCATACATTATTATTGTCGACTTGGATTTATTTCGCGAGCCAGTCGTCCGCGCACACACACTCGTATATTATTATTATTATTATACACATAGGTATCATATTATTATTATACCCATACGACTGTTTACGCGTATATTATAATATATAAGTATACGTATACATGTATACTATATACACACGCAAAAACTAATGCGCGCGACACGAAACCATTTTCTTATTATCATAATATTGTGTTATTGCTGCCGGTAATTTATATGGCGTGTTTCAGTGTTCGCGATCCGGGCGAGAGGCGACGACGATGACGACGACGAACGCGACGGTATCGGTGCAGGTGATGGTGGCGGTGGTAGTGGTGGCGAACCACACACGAAGAAGAAGAAAATAACATCGGCCCGCGTTTTTATCCGCCAGTGATCTATGGCCCCAGTCCGGTATCGCGATCGATCTTTTTCCATTTTTACCTTTCCGTTACTCTCTGTCTCTCTCTGTCTCTCTGTCACGCACACGCCGATCATCCCCTCTCCGTCGCACTCGTCTCCTTTAACGCGCGCAATCCACCGTGAGAGGCGCGAACGACCGAGAAATCCGCTCGCGATTCTATCCCGGTCGCGAAAGATCGCCCGAGAGCGCACAGACGCGATGCATTTTTTTCTTTTCTCATTTTTTTTTATTTTTTAGCGCCCGCGTATTATTATTACGTACGAGACTCGTTATTCAATTTCCCACCACCGCACCACCCCGTTTGTATTATTCACTCCTCCGCAAACACACGACACGAATATAATACGCACACCGTTTATATTATACTATATTATAGTGTTATTGCGGGCCGTATTATGTATATTGTTTACTATCGCACTGTTATAATATTATGTGCATTGCACATTTGTACCGCGTTGTGCGTGAACTATCGCGAACGACATTATAACATAGATTTATACACGGTACATCGCCGTATACCGATGAGGTATATTGTGGTCCGTGGATGTCATGTGCGTGCCGACAGACGGTGATTTTTTGATATAGGTATACGCTAGCTATTACAAGCTCTTGCACTATCAACTCATTATTGGTATATAGTATATTATGTAATATGTATACTATAATATAGGTGCCTTGTCCTGTACATCGTATAACGATGATATATACAAGAAAATAAGCCAAAAATACCAGAAGGTTAGGTACCAGTCTTTCTTATTGAAATTATTTTTATAGCGTCATGTAAAATTTAAATGCTGAGTATATTTAAATAATAAAAAGTTTGATAAAAGCATATTATTTTATTTGAATACACAAAAACGGAATACTTAGAAACATATATAGGTACAGAAAAATAATAATTAAAAAGTATTCTTAGTATTCAAAAGTTACACAAGTTCGATATTATTTTTTAACAATATATGTTAATAAACATTTAACCTTTTTTATATTTTCATTTTTTTTTTATTTGCTGGTTCATACCAGCTTTTCATATCTGATAATAATAATAATAATTATTTTTAATTGTATTTATTCTAAATAATGATCATTTCATTTATACCTATTTATGTATTTTTTTTTTATTTGTTAAACTCGTTTATAATCTGCATACACATGTATACATGACTTGTAAAAGACGAGTGAAAGAAGCATCCGTCAAGACTGTCTTTACATTTATTTATTTAAGCTAAATGTTATAATGTTTTGAATTTTAAATTTATATAGGTTTCTTATTAGTAAAAATTTTTATAACTACATTATAATTCAAGTCTTAACATTGTGTAGTCATAATTCAGTCATTTTTTACTAAAAAAAGTCAGTATTATGAAATTTTGTGATAAATATTTGTCCTTAAAGCAATAATCAGTAAAATTGTGTTTAGTATAATACAAATATTTTAGGTATTGATATATAAAATTAATTTAATTTGCCAAGCTCGGTTTAAAATATTGTTATAAATTCATTATAATGAGTATATACGCCAGGAAGGAAAATTCGGTTATAAGAGAAAGGCTATTGCATATAATGAATCCAATTTATATTGGTAAATCTATAGATGAGCAGCTTAACAGTGGTTGTCATTAAGGAGGAGAATATAAATATTTTTTTTGATATGAGAGCTCACGACACCAACGACGACGTCTTTTAAGGCGTAGAACGGACACGGTGCGCATGTGATCATCTATCGACGCGTGTGAGAAAAGCACGAGGTCAGAGATTATATAGAACTGATTGGATCATTATATTATATATATATATATACGTTTATATAAAAGATATATGGATGAAAAAATAATAACATAACATATCGGACACGGGACAACTATTATAATGTATCGTTATCGGTTAGTAAATGTTTCGTTTGAACGTATATTTTCTCATCCAAATGCATATCATATCTGTAAGGCATAAATTCATATAGTATGTATGTAATAAATTACTACACGAACAATGAGCTTGGCAGGAAAATCATACATGTGTATATTCCTATAGGAGTAAGAATTAGATATGTTTTAGTAACACTACACTGCTTCCAATCTCCTTAAAATGTAAGTTTAAAAATTAGATTAATTTTCTTTTCACACTTCTCTAAGGACTGCTACTTAGAGTATAAATTTAGTTTGATTAAAAATTATTTGTTTTTGAACCCAATCTAACTTTATAGATACATAAAAGTTGATTAAACAAAACTATAAATTATGACTTATGGATATAATCATTTATTTAGGTACACTTAATTAAATATATTAAAACTAATAACGAATATCTATATTTATGATTAGAAATAAATTTAAATATTTAATAGACTATGTATTATTATAATTTATATTCATCAAAATAATATTAAAAAAAAAACAGTTGTAAAAAGCAAACGTGCTGGTTTCAAATATAGATTGTATAGGTAGCTAGGAAATTACTAAAAAATTCCAAAGACTTGAGATTGAATGAAATATAGATCAAGTATACAAATGGAGCATGCGTGCTTAAAAAATCATCCCGCTCGTATTATATTATGGATATAAGATTTATTATTAGTATAATCTGTTCTTCTCTGTTGGTCGATAAGTAGCACTAGCAGCCTAGTCGTTCCGCCGCGCGTGCGCCTCGCGGGATTTAGCGTTATTTTAATAATAATTGATGGCCGTGATAAATTACATTGTTAAGTACGCGCGACGCATACATAGGTAGGTAGGTAGGTAAGTATACGAATATGGCGGACGACGGTCGGCATTTGTGTATAAATAAATATTATAAACTGTTAAAACGCAATGATAATGAGGCCCGCCGAACGATATTGTACACACATTTATAATATTATATATTATCATTATTATTATTATTATTATTATTATTATTATATTATGTATACGAGCATGACCGTGACGTGTATGATAATACGCGAACGTGAAAGATGTGCATTTAATCAACGATTAAGCGTAGCTGTTTCGCGCGTATATATAATGTGCGAGTACCGTTCACGGCGCATACCTGCGGCAATATACATACTCTATAAGCATATAATATATTATACGTTATAGACGTTATAGTAATAATGTAATATATTGTTAGACATCGTTCGAGTCGGCCGAAAACGGAATATCTTTCATCGTCACCGCGTATACATACCCAATGTTATTATTATTATTATTGGGGGCGTGAATTGTACCGCTAAAATATAAATAAGTCTGTGTGCTTGGTGAATTGAACTTGTCAGGATTGTGCACGGCTGAATAGAAGAAAAACTATAGATCTTTAGTTATTCTATGATGAACATGGAATGACGACGATCAGTTATCAGCGATAATCACGCAACCCCCGACAACAAGGGTGACTTTAACAAATATAACATACAAACATAATCTCAAAAACATTATTAAAAATGTAAAAACCATTACAATTTTTTGTAGGTTTTTAGAGTTGAGCCAAAATTGTTTATCACATTAAATTTCTTCATATATTAAAATATGATCTCTTAAGTTATATGATGAAAATAAAAATTTAAAAATCAAACTAGGATAGAGCCGACGACGGCAGAACATCGACTGCTACAGCGGCGTTGGAATTCTTCGGTCGTAAAAAATCGCGCCTGTACCCAATCGTATGTACTATATACTGAACGGCTTCGTTCGCTAAACTTAGACGACCACCGCGCACACGTACACAAAAACTTAAACACACACACACACACACACACACACACACACACACACACATATATATATATATAGGACGCACGCGTATTAATATATTATTATTATTATCCGTCATGGCCATGATTGACAATCCACCACGGACTCGTTCCGCAATATACGCATGACGCGGGCCCATTCACGTAAGTCCCGGGAAATATGACGGGCGTACCGACAGTACAATAATATGAAATAATAATAACAATATCAAGACGTCGCGAGAGGGCTTTTACAGCGGTAGTAGTGGCGAGGGAGAAGGAGAAACGGCGGTGATAATAAAATATGAAATTATTAAACGAATAACGACACGGTGTGTTTGTGCGTGTGTCGTATCCGCGATCGTACATAAATATATTATTATTAGTATTTGTACGCAAACAATAATAATAACGTTATTATAATAATATAACCTGTACATGTGCATTATAATATATAGGTACCGACGACGCCGCCCGCAGAGATTCTTTCACGTACGCCACTTTTAATTTTAATAAATTATCACCCGACTCGGTCGCGCCAACATCGCACACACATCGAGTACACACGTGTGTGCGTGTGTCGTGTTAAGTCGATTAACTATCGCCAACACGGGCGAGAGACTCGTAAGTTGTCGGTATACTAACGCGGTATAGGTACGGTACTACCTATATACACTGCATGATCGTAAGTCCGTCGTAGCTATAGTAGTCTCGTCTAATCTGCCGCCGCTGGTCGTCTACATAATATTATTACGCGTGTATGGTATATATAATAATATATTACCTGCTATATATATATTGCACAGCCACAAATTGCATTTACACATGTTTTGAGCTCACCTTATTAGCGCCGCCGACTGATCTATATATGGATCCAATATAATATACTAGATGTATAATAATGTACGAACAGCGGTATACCAACATTATAATATGTTATAATTATTATATACTGATTTATGTGTCCCGATCGCATATTAATATTATATTCTATTTCGATGACTGCAGTATACAGGATGATTCACTGAGTATGTTATCCCTATTGATCTTCAATAATGTATTTATTCATAATTCTGAATTTTGGGATATTTTTATATTGTATATTGAAACATATTTTCAAATTTTTAAGTTTTTTTGTTTACTTTGTCCTCTAGAGATATAAACTTCTGATTTTTTCCAAATGGAAATCCGCCTTTTCTTATGCAAATTATCTAGTGGATATCTTTTTTGAAAATCTCCACTTACTAAAATCAAAATTTCAGCAAATATAGTTTTTAGGTTATTTAAAATGTGCATGATAAGAATAATAGATCCATGCTAATGGGATAAAAACATTAGGCGTTATGATGATATGAAAATATTATTGGTTAACGCATTTTACTAATCTATACATTTTTATAATTTGTAAAAATTGTCCAATTATAATAATTGAGATGTATACTGAGACCAATATTATAAAATATATTTGAAACTTCTATTTCCTATTAAACCATTTTTAAGGACTATTATCCTTACTATAAATATTTTAATAACTAAGAAACTACTCATTTAAACTTTGAATAAGATACATCAAAATTAAAAAAAAATTAACCACTAAATAATTTATAGTATAAAATACTGGTTCTAGTTTGAAAAACTAAAAGTTTGTATTTGTATACCACACTCTTTAAATAGTACAAAAAATTTCGATAATTTTAAAACAAAATGGTCTTAAATTTTTATTTTTAAAAATTCCAAAAATCAGAATTTAAATGAATTCATTATTAAAGGGAAAACAATGTAAGGGTGAGTATGCTTAGTTTGAATCACCTGTATAATATGGGCTGGTAATATTAATCGCGCGTATAGTTGAATTTATATCGCGTTGGCGTCTAACCCAACGAGAACTGTAGATTTCTTTACGCATTTATTATTATTATTTTGTTTCACTTATCTCCACCACGGCCAAATTCGATTAATTTTTTTCTTCGCTCACGTTATTAACACGATAAAAAACGACGACGTTTTCGTATGCGCACATAAGATGTTTATAAATCACAGATAAACCATAATATTGAAACGCGACCGGACCGAGAAGAACAATTTGTCGGCTGATCCGATGTGCTCCGCGTCTAGATCTTCTATACACTATACGTAATCGTATACATATATAGGTATAGTTAATACGCCGTAATATGTTTAGCATCGACCCGCGCGCACTGACGTTTGGCGAATAAAAAATATATATATTTTTTTTTTTTTAAACAGCTTTGCGCGGTACCACAGCGACATAACATAATATATAATATTATCATATTATACCTGCGACGAGCATAAATTATATACATTATACGCGATCGTTTTCTATAAGAAATCCCATGAAACCATTTCGGCGCGGCGCAGCGATGTGTTTTTTTCTGCTTACACACGAGCACGGCGGATAACCACGCGCGAAGAGTAATTTATTATCAGAGCTGACCGGCGTTTATCAGTTCGCCACCGCTGTCCAACCAACGATTATTGTTCGCGTGGTCCACGACAGATTTCCCCCTGCGAACCATCTCTTGTGACTACGGAATCATCATATATTATGCGACAAACACGTCTTCCATGTCCTGGTATGTCGGTGGTATCGGCGGGTAGGGGAGAGGAGAACACCATATGGGTGCCACGACGTACAGTGATGGTGCTGCACACTTGTACGAACTATAGAAAAAAATCTGATTATCGTTTTTTTTATTTTATTATTATTATTTTTAATACGCGATGATAATATGTAACGTATTTTACCTCCTGCAGACCTTCTTATTGAGATGGCATGTTTGATTATTATATGTATACAACAGCTAGATACTAGATACATAATCTACATCGTATACCATCCAAAAATATTGCTAAAAAAAGTTATTTAAATATTTGGAAAATATGTATACTTATTCACTTAAAGCGTTAAAAGTAACCAAATCAATGTGGTGTCGCATACCTACAGTATAGTGTAGATATATATACTGCAGACTGCATTTTGTGGTTTATATATTTGGTTAAACCTGCAGCTCATACGGTTCGGCGCCCTTAATCGTGCTGAGGCAGCAAGTGGCATATAAATCCGATTGAATTGCGGTGACCAGTGACTAACCAGTACTTTCATAATTGTTTTATGAAGACTAATTAATAGTCTTCAAGTATTATGGTGAACATTTTTTTAATGAACATTTTATAAGTTTTTGGTTTTTTATCAATCTATGTTTATTCTATACATTCTTATGGGTGCGGCGTATGTTTGAAAAATAGGTTAGAGCTGAGAATTAAGTTTATGAGTGATTATATATATATATATAATGTAATATTAATAATATTATGTATGATAATATTTTAAGTTTATTAAAGTGTCAATAAAATTGCATACATTTAGACTCATTTAGTTTTCCGTAATACTCGTTACTCGTAGATTAAGATAATCTATTCTAGTTAATATTTTAAATAAATAAACCTAACCATGACGAATATCTAGTATCAATATCAGTAAGTGAATTTAATCGTTCTCCGTATTATTAAACAAATTCTCTCAATCACTTCTATGATTCGTTATGTTTAGTTTCATGTTTTAATTTAAAAAATAAATAATATTTTGTTTTTTTTTTTTACCAACGACATTTTAAATTGTAATTATATTTTACTGACGTACCTACATAATATAGATATCAACAAATACAATGAATATAAATTAATTTAAAAATATGAATTTTAAATTATTTACGATATACCTACGTAGTCCTGATAACCGTTGACTAATCGTAAGTATAGGGTTTTTTTCAACATCTATTTAAGCGAATAAAAATACTAGAAATAAATAATCCAGTGAATTATAAAAATTGTTTATGGCAATCATAAAAAAGTAAACAACTTTATTAAACATTTCATTTCAATTCCAACAGCTCACCGACCGTAGCAGATACAGGGACCATGGATCTATATATGTGTCGTGATATATAAACCAGCCTTAAAATATAGGTATATATTATGTGTTATGTTTTTAAACATAGTGTCTGAGTAAAGAACTTGGTTTAAAGCAACCACATGCACACAGAAAACGTTGTATACTGTTTTTTTATAATAGCTAATATTTGTATAGCCTTGTGTTCGTTCGACAGATCCGTCGATCTTAGTCGCTTTTATCGATTATCACTTTTGAATTTTCTAGTGTCGTAAATTTTAAAATCAATTCACCTCGATGTATTTCGGGTCCATAATATTTATACAAAAAAATCTGGCAAAACGTCAGAATGATTAATAACGAAACGTCCTTTCTCGAAGTCCGTCTTCACGCGAGTGTTCTCATGCGCATCAATGAAAGTAATAATACAGAGACGGCGATACGTACATAATGATAATAATATTAAATCATAATATTATTATTGCTTTTATATATTTTTATATAAAAGCCGACTACCGTATTTTTGTCAATACCGATTCTCCCCTTCACAAACTCGTCCGTTTATCATCATAATATGTACAAACGTTTGAAAAAAACATTTATAATGTTCATCCACTGTGTGTAACCTTAACGTTTTTTCCCTCCTAAACGTAATTTACGGTTATCTTATTCACTAGAGTTCATAATATTATATTGTACTGATGCAAATGTTTTGCATGGAATTCAACAATAAATCATCATCACAATATATATATATAATATTTATTATTTTGAAAAGATGTAGGTCCTAGGTGAATAAAAAATATATTAAAATTCCAAAACCTGCCGTGACTTGCGAATAAAATATATTAAACTAAACAATTATAATAGTATAGACTAATATATAAAACAATACATAATATTATTATTTCTTTATAGTTTTCAATTTTTGTTACAATAATGTTAACGTCGACGTTCATTATACTTATACAGCCATTAGTTATTTAAATGATGCATTTTGAAATCATCTATTAAATGAACACCTACATTATTATTTGTTAAACATTTTGTATATATTTTGTATAAATATAATCTGGTTAAAAAAATATTTAAAAATTGTTAACTTTTTAACTGGTTTATAGTAATTATATCACTGTTTAATTGTCATTGTTATCAATATCTTACACTCTTAATATGTAATATAATCGATGTAAAATTTTCAAATCTTCGTAAATCATACCGTCTATATGGTCTATAATCTATATAATATATATTATTAAAATAAATTATAGTTATAAAATATTATAAAATATCTATGTATCATTTTTCTATAGTCTATTAAGCTCTAGATCTAGAACATCAAACAAAAAATGAATGTAGAGATATGGGTCTCTTATAAATTTAATGCGTTCAATAATCGATAAATATTTTCTAAATCCCCAAGCATAATAAAAACTAAATTAAAACAAGAAATATTAAAATAATAATTTTTTTAAATATTATTGTTTGATAAAAATTGTTTTTTTTTCTAGATAAATACTACAATTTAATCACAATTCATGAAAAATAATACATACGTTTGTATTATATTCATCTATAAATATTAAGTTCCATAAAATATAAAAAAATATTTTTATAAATACATACGTTTAGTGATGATAAAATCTGAAATATAATAAATATATCCAATAGTATAAATGTATAATAATGAAAATATATTAAATACCTGTGTGAACCAATGCTATATTCTAAACGTAGTGTCGCGATATCCATTAATTCATTCATAACAGTATTGTACATTAAATATTTTAAATCGTGAGAATAGTAGAATATTACGAATTAATAAAAAGCGATTAAATTTAAGTATACTTCCATTTCTTATTTTAATATAAAATGTAAAATCCGTGAAATAATAAAATGAAATAAAAACATTATTCGAACATCAAATAACCATTAAGCTCTCCATACATTACATATAAATATAATATTATATCTATATGAATACTATGCGCGATCATAAAGTATGAATCCCTAGACAATAGTTGGCCGCGAGAGTATCATTCAACTTTGCAGAAAATATACAGAGAAAATATGTTTTCTATAACATTGCATATAATAATTTTATGTATAAAAAAATATAAAATGAATAATGTAATTTAGGTGATGTAAAATCAAGTATTATTTATTGCTAATTTGCACCAAAATATTATATTGCATCTCTGTGATAGTCTGTTCAGGTACTTATTTCTAAAATACGTATCGCGATGATAAATGATCTAGAATGGTTTCAATCGACTCGCGTAAAATATTAATATATTTATATAAAATTCTGTTTCATTAAATGTATATAAATAATAAAATGAGTTATAACCATTATACGAAAACGTGAAGAAAAAAAATATAATATTGTATTATAATGTAGCGCTAAACGATTTGATCAGCCGCCAAATTATCGCAATAAAACGTAGGTAGGTAGTATACATAATATTAATTCATCATTTTTTTTTATTCAAGGTTGGTTTTTTCGTTTAAATTATCTATAAAGATAAATATTTTTGTATCGAAATTTAGAAATATGTACAATATCTATGGTCATTATGTATATTATTAACAAAAACAAATATTATATTATATTATATTGTAATACAAGTATAATATGGTATGTAATGAATAATGCGCCATAATATCATGGTAATATAATAATAACATACAACTTTAATTAATGATAATTGCAAATAAGTATTAGTGGTCAAACATTTTTTTTTTTTTTTTTAAAAACCGAGACCATTTAGGTTTTGTTATAGATTTTGAACATAATATAGTGATCAATGTTTTTGGTTTTACAATTATATGTGTTTATTAAAATGATCATTATTGTCGCTTAATGCTTGTGCCTATGAGGTAATCGCCCTATATAGCGGTGAAAAATCTTCAATCTTATACTCCGATGGTGGTTTTTGACAGAAAATTTGATCTTGTTTGTACATAGAAGAAAAGAGGTTAAAAATAAAACATTTCGGGACTTCTTGAATAGTAGGGAATTTAAGGAAACACAATACGGATAACAAGATTGTTTACATAACGGGTAAGTACGCACCATTTTTTTGACGAAATCTATTTTGTTTTTTTGTTGTAGGTCATTTACAAATAAATGACCGTAAGTAATAAATTGAAATGTTCACCAAAAATGTATAGTATCATTTTCCAGGCATGATGGTATAAATTTCAAAATACTTGTACTATTGTCCTTTTTAAACACTCCTAAATATTTTACAACTATGACTGTTTTTTAAAATTGAAATTGCAATTTTTATACTCGATGAAAAACTTGAAAAGTCAATACCCGGTTCTAAAGTTGTTTTCATAATGTTTTAATTCATAAAAAATAAATAAAAATATACGATGTTTGATGTAAAACATTCCACCGTTACTTAAGTTATTATTTTCTATTAAATTTAAAAATGTTCTTTCAATATTACCCTTAAATATAATCTTCAAATTATAATTATACAACGACTATCATGAATCAATAGAAAAAAATTATTTATTTATTTTAAAATAAATGCCTTTTAAATTTTTGTTTTATTATTTAATTCGGAGACTTTACTTTCTGGATAAACATCGTAGATTAATATTATATGTATACAAACAGCTAGAGAATTCTGCATATAAAAATGCCAGGTTACATCCCCGATTTAAGATTTCAGACTGACGAAATGAGTTACTATATCGTCTGCAGATATATTGTTATAATAATGTTTCTGTTAAAACCGATTGTAAGAGTTGTTTGTGGAGGAGGGAGTAAAAATCAAAAAATCGTTTAAATACCACCCGACGAGAAAAATAAACACTGTAACATATTATTATACACATATATAATATATCCATTGGTTATTTTCGACCACACACCAGCTGAGTATATAAATATAATATTCGACTTGCACCTAACCAAACTAAGTGTCGCACGAAGACCATTGGATCATCTTCGTCGGCACAAACATTTACCGGAGACTTAAACTACCATAGCATAAACTATACATATATAACCGTAATATTTATCGTGTTATAAACAAGTGAATGATTCGGCATTAACCTTTGCGCGTGGTGTCACGGCAGAAAACACATGATCGTTTACATATAGGTATATAATAAATATACTTTTTTCTCGCAAGTCCATTATAACACACACACACACAAGAGACCGTCGTCGGTGCGCTCGTATGTACAACAAGAACAATAATAATAATAGGTATGTGCGGTGTGTGTTTGACGAGTGTTTGAGAGTATAATATTATACCAAACCCGGTAACGCGATACGCCGGACGAAACGCACACGCAACTACTGCACTTGACCAAGTGCATTCGGTAGCGTATAAACTGAATATATATATATATATATATGTATATAATACTGCGGCAGGTCGTATCGCGTGCTCGCTTCCCCGTTTATCGTGTCAGCTCGCACACGCGACCGCCCATTGGCGGCGTGACTACCACATACATTCGTTTGTAGTGTCACAAACACATTTTTGGGGGGCAATTGCGCCAAACGATTCAAGGTAGGCGGATATTTTTTTTTTTTTAGGGTGTAAAAATAATTTTATATTTAACTTTATCATTATTTAATAAATAAAATTTTAATTTTAATTTACCTACTGTGATAATTTAGCAATAAGTATATTTTACTGAATTACTTTAAAAGTTAACATATACGTAGGTGACTAAATGCATGTTGTATACATATTTGTGTATAATACGAAACCTGGGTATATATAATATTATATTGTATTTTTGTATATATGCGTAGGGTATTTTGTATTTTAAATTATTGATTACATTAATATTAACTGATGTAATAAAATAATAATAATAATAATATCAATATTTATTTTATAATAAATAAAAATATTTCCTCTCATAGATAAATAATCATATAATGCCACTGTACCCATTAACATACATACCATTTACTACCAATGGTACAATTAAGTACCATTTATACTATATTTGTTGGTAACAAGTAGCATCTGTTTATACATAGCGTTATATTACGATATAATATATAATATAATATATAGGTGCTTTAACGGGGTCGTTTTATAAAATTTAACTAACGCGTGTAATTCTTATATATTTGCGTCAATAATATAAACAAGGATGCAATACAACGTGCTATAATATTAATAATAATAAACGTTTATTGAATCGCCTAATTAAGACTGAAAATGCGTGCACCGCTTACAGCTCTAGGCGGTGACTGCAGTGAATTATATAATTATATGTATATGAAAATACACATATAATGAGCTAACGGAATTTAGGTATATCTTGCAAGTCAAAACTGGTCGAAAGAGAGCAGAAAATAAATCGATGTATTATATAGTAGATATTTGGATACCAGATCTAATCCAGATCGTAAATACGCGAAAAACACATTTTAAGGAAACAATTAAAAATTCCTTGCAAAAAAAAGTTCTATTCATAAAATAAACGCTCATTCTAATAAACGAAAACCTAAAGCTAAACAATATATATATATATATATATATAGATATATTATGAACGCGAGACTTTATATCATACACGTGCAGCTTATTACATGTATTATATATATATATATATTAGTATCTCATCTTCGTTTATCGGTGTTTAGGTAATAACTTAATAATTAACCGAGTGTATTGGTCTCCGCAGTCACGATACTTCGGCCGCTGGCTACCGGAGTAAATATATTATACACAATGTTATTATATATTATATACGTACGTACGCATTTATAACACAATAAACGACATAAATTAATAGCCAAGTACACTACGACTACAGTATATATATGACATCATAGCTCCTCGCATATTAATATGTCTCATATTATTATATATTTTATATCATTATATTATCGCGTATATATCATATTATAATAATACAATAATAATATGATATCGTGTCCACTGTACATAATGCGCGCGCACAAAACGTGTACGTATAAATTATAATATGCGTATACATACTAATATGATATCACGACGTCGGGATAAGGTATTTGGTTTACGATCACCGCCGTAATAATAAACGCCGTGTACATATTATTATACGTTAATACGCGCATATTATTATTATATTATATTGGTAGCCGAGTGCGGAATCGACACCCGCGGGGTGGATATTATTATTAAGACGTGAGCCACTGAGCCGGCGTGCGCGCGACCATCGTGCGAGAAACAAAGTCGTCCTCGTCGCGAATGCCGAGCGCCGCAGACGCGCATTCGTATACGTATTATGCTGTACGCCATCACAAAATTATTATGATTATGATTGTTGTTGTTGTGACGTTCTCGAGTCGCGTTTTATCAGTGGACACAATACGACGTATACCTACGTGATTGTGTGAGCTGTGGTGAGCGTACTTACTTATATATTATATACTTTTTGAACATTCCAATAGTCCTAATTTTCGAACAATGGTGACTGTAGCCGTAGTCAAAATTTGGATACTATTGGGATGGAGAGGGCTAACTATTTCAATCATAACAAAACAATTTTTATCGCTTCGCTCGTACTGTCATTCTTAAAATTTTATTTTAAATAATGCTACAAAATTAATTTGTTCAATTTAGGTGTTCAAGAGCTGGAAAATTCACAAATTATTTTGTAGGTTATATTATTTTGTAACTTACTGTGCAGTAGAAGCAATCTTTGAGTTTTTTTTTAAATTAATATGACGATTGGTTGTAGTTCACAAAGCACTTCAAGGGAAGTAGGTATTTTTTTTTTATTCAAAATATTTACCACTATTACTAGGTATAGTATTACTAAGTAAATATTCTAAATGCATAGTTATTTTTTCTATGGAGATTTTGGACAATAATTTATAAAGTAAATTAATATTACTAAATTTTCTTGCTTTTTCTAAGGGGAGGAGGGTTTGCATAAATTTTGAAGGACTTACCCATCTCAAGCTTCCTTATTTATGTTAGTGATTCTGTAATGTCTGTATTATACGTCAAATTGATTTCATGTCAGCAAAATACACATATATGAGTTATACATTAACAAGCTATGTAAGCTAATAATATATTAAATTATTTATAACTTTATCAGAGTCATCAAGAGTCTTTTGATATTTAATCTTGGGATAACGGCTGAAGTTAAAATATAAATATGTGATGTCAAATGATATTTCATTAGACTCTTCTAATTTAGCCATCACCATGATGGCATAAAATTATATTATAAAATAAATAATCTTACTCTACGAGCTACGACACGAGGTTCCTCCCCAGTGTAGAGTAACTACTAGTAATAATCTATTTGTAAAATAACATGTATATTGTATATTTAATGAACTAGAATGATCCATTATTTTATGGTTCGATAGACATAAAAAATGCTGGCCGTTTTCGATAGATACATGCAAACTTATCAATATACGGTAGAAGATATTGACAGATAAACCGGTTATATATAACGATTTTTGAAAGATATCGCAGCTGATATGAATAATGATACTACTTTTGGCAGTATTACTATACACCACAATTTAAGAATATACACCATCTTAAATCACGTTATACTCTGATATACACTATATCGTTTTGAAAATGTGGTTTTTGGAAAAATTCCCCTAGTAGGTTTTTCCTGTACTGGTGATATTTGTTGCCGAAGCTCTTTTTATATATTATTTTAAAATAACCGTGAATTACGCAATAAATACTAATATACAAAGCAATGATATTTTTTTCTAATTAAATTTAAAAAATGTATTATTTCGTATTTATCTGCGTATTTAACCGTATTTTTTCGTGATAATTATTATCGTTACATTATCTCATATCGTGTAAATTTACGGTTTAATAGAGATGTTCACGGAAATAAAACACATAAGCGCGCAAAGAATCGCGTCGTGTGGGCGAAATTCGCTGAGAAATCGCAATAGGCCATATTATTATAAAATCACATATATCCGCGGGTACATAATATTATTTATTATCGTGATATGGAAATATAATAATTGAACTAGTTTCGTGCGTGCGTTTACGCGTGACGTCGCATATACATATTGTGCACGTGTGTACACATACAGCATGTTATTATTATTAATACGTATTTATAAATAATACGGAACGAGATGAGCGTAGAAATTTTACACGCGTTCCGTGTCGTACTGAAAGACTGCACGTAGACTGCAGCAGCAGCAGCAGCATAACCGCAATGGTCGAAAGTAGTATTATTATTAAGACACATTTCGAAAACGGATAGCGTGGGATAGGAATTCAACGGTCGCAATATATATATATATATATAAATATAATAATAATAATAATAACACTATCTAGGTACTACGTATTGTATATACGGTTTAATTAGAAAAAATAAACAAAACATTATTGTGTGTAGGTACATCGTGTGCACTTATTATACATACACAACACAGTAATAATAACGCAGTACATACATATTACACACACACACACACACACACACATATATATATATTACGATGTTCGTTAAAAAGATGCATCCATGGTATATTTATATGCATGCACATAGTTCGTATATATATATATATATATATGATACGTATACGTCTGCTAATTAAACAGACATCGAGCCAAACTGCAGTTCGATATATTATTATGTTTTCTCCGTCCCCGCACGCGCGTACGATAAACATTATACTATACAGGATACCCGTATTTTCACGACGACGTATCGTTCAAGTTTTCATGTACAAAGCAAATTCTGTGCGCGTTTAATAATAATATAAAACCGCGAGTCCACGAGACTCGGAGACGTGCTGCACGTCGGTTGTGCACGAGGACTTCGTGTGCGCCGGCGATCTGGCGGTTATTCTCGACTTAAAGCTATACCAATTACAAACGCGAGTACTGCAACTTACTATAGTTAGTTTGACATAAATAAATTAAACGAGTTGGAGTTCCTAAAACGATGTACGAAATATATTGCGACGCGAATCGCACGAATGGGATATATTTTAACGAAAGACACGATCGCAAAGTATGTTCTCAAATCGTTTTTGCCGCGTCTATATTTCCGGTCAGGGCCAATAACTGAAACATGTGTATATACATTATAGGCAGTGAGCGAGTTGCATATTATAATATATATTATGTTATATTATACCAATAATGTTTCGCGAACGACAGATAAAAAACAATTATAAATAAAATATAAATTATCATCATTCGCCTCGCTTGTTAAGTTATGGAATACGCGTACGGCAATATTTTCTACATAATAATATTATAATAATAACATTATTATTGCACACCATAGCATCTCGAGTGGGTGTCCGGTTATTATTTTTTTGTTTGTTATATTAGCGTCTTATTATTTCTTTACTTATATAGTTATATACTATAATAATAATAACAACACTGCCGCACCTTATTGTCTATTTATATATAATATTATACGTATAGAATGATTCACAAACATGCTCGACTCCATTTTATCATTTAACAGTAAATTTATAAAAATTCTAATTTTTGGAATTGCATTTGTATGCAGTATACGAGTACGTACTAAAGCGCTATATTTTAAAATACTTAAACGTTTTCATATGCTGTATTGAAAGAAACTTCTTTTTACAAAATTAGATCAATATCGTTTTAATGTAAGTTGTAATGAAGATTATGTTTTTTAAAACGTTTGTGTACTCGTATGTTACGTAATTGAAATCCAAACGAATAGTTTTTGAGTTATTTAACTTTGTATACTTATGATAATAGGTTTTTAATACATATATATATGTGTGTGTGTGTGTGTGTGTGTGTGTGTGTGTGTGTGTGTGTGTGTGTGTGTGTGTGTGTGTGTGTGTGTGTGTATGTGTGTGTGTATGGGATATGATAATTTAAAATTTTCAATCGAGTCATATTTATTGCGCATCAACAACGGTCAATGACGATGACCAAAATAAATGCGATTTTCAACTGGCGTATAATTATAATTTATAATAATATATAGTATATTGTACAGAGTCATGCGTAGGTTTACGTCCAGTAAACTCGCGGCGATAAACGTATACAATAATGTAATAAGGTACATAAAAAGTTTTTTTTTATTTTACTGTCACCGCGGCTGAAATTCGTGTAGGCTCATTTTTGTGTATTTTATAATATAGTATGTTTTAAATTGTTTTTTTCCACACACTGTCCCAATTCGCAGTCCACTAATATTAATAAAAACTATACAATTAAAACACGAAACACTATAATAACGATTTTTAAACAATGTTTTTAATTATTATTTATTTGCGATTTAGGCGTAGTTCTCACGCGCACAACCGCGTACCTATCTAAACCACGCAAGACGTATGATTATGTTTTATAGAAGTATGTATGTATATAACAGGTATAACATACTTAAACAGACACACACACACACACACGCATATATATATATATGCGCGCGCATTTGATTTGTTTCCTTGAACGTTGACATTATGCCCATGTAATTTGTCGTGTCAGATGCGCTCAGCTGTATATCGCCGGAGATCATCTCTGCGCGTGTAGTTACGTGTGTGCATTAGCGTGTGATGTCGTACACACGGCGTATACCTACAAACATATACCAATGCGCTTTTGTATGTACAAGAATCTGACAAGGACGAGATGTGCTCGGATCGTTGCAAACAGTTGTTTTCATGTCTCTCACACACACACACACACAAACACATATACTCGAGCAGTCGAGCTCACGAACGTAATATATATTACAATATTGCATGTGCAAAGTACAATAATATTATATTATTATCATCATTATAATATTATGATGAATGTTTGAACGTTGTTTTTTTTTTTTTTCGAATCTTGACGCGAGTCTGACCGTTTCGGATTATTATCGTCATTATACCATCGTCGAAAACCGAAGTGCGGGAAAGGAGTTACGTATATTATTATAACAATGTTTATAAGCGCATGGACACGCGTATACGATATGTCATAATGTATACTATAAAATATGTATAAATGTATACGTCGAGCACCCGGGGCTAGGCGCGACTCGATATAAATCGATTGTATTCGGTAGATATTTTATTTCAATTTGTTCGCCTCGCGTGCCCATAAACGGGTCGCGGGCTGCTAGATAATATTATAATATTATATTATTCCAAGTGTACACGCACCGTCGTCAAAATTATATTCAATACTTGCGGTCATGTAATAAATCATCGTCCGCGAGAATATTTACACAACGTTTTTGTGAAGATCTCTTACCAATGGTATATAATAATATAATAATATTATGTTCGTATAATACGATATTATACGTAAACATTTGCTATATGTGATCCGATAAACATACGTAGTTTTTCTTCATTCTGCCAAAACGTAATAATTTATATATTCAAATAAATTTTAAAACGAAATAGTCGTAACGCGTCGCAGCTACAATATATGTGTTTATAATATATAGTTGATCGTATAGATTAGGGAAAAACACGAGCTACTATCATTATTTGATCATTATGAATTTGTCAAAGACTATAAATTTCAAAATTCTGTCCTAAGCAATTCCGTGACAAGAAATATTATGCTGAACAAGAATGGACATCACTGATGTGTCCAAGATTTGACGGCGCCGGGTGCATTGCAATATTATTTCTAAAGCTCGATTGGAGAGAAATAAACCATAATCCCAACCCCGCAGCCGAAATTGTCCACACAAAATAATACAATACTAGGTAAGGCTCATTTCACACTCTGTTTTTTTCCCGTACCAAAATTTTGAGTATTTAATTTATGTCATAATAACTGACGTCAGGTTCTATCAGCAGACAGCCTTTCTCCTCACGTATATCACTGTTGTGCAAGTACTTTTTTTATGTATATGTATTAGCTTATCTTGCGTTAAATAATATAAATATGCACATTATTTTAATAACAAAAAATAAGTTATATATACAGAATATTATTTAAAAAAGAAGTTATACTATAATATGATTTTCATGTATAATTATTTTATCAGTACACCTATGACTCTGTGTCTCTGCAGTAACTACAATGTTTGACATAGTTATTTAAATGTTTGATACTGTTTTATGGTGTAGAGTAAATATTAAACTCTTTGGTTTGACTGAAAAGGAAAGAGTACGATTTTGATCTAAGACACAGTTAATTATGCCCGTAATACTTCTGTACGCCGTGTTGTGGTAATTTCATCACAATTTGACATGCCGTATTTCAATGGGTATATTTCACTGAAACTCAAATGCTCTGGCGCAGAGAGCGCATTCTCCCTGCAACGACTATACTTCATCTGAGCGCATAACCGTTTAAAGACGACAGCAATTTTATGTACTAGTTACCCATAAATATTTATACAGCAATATATATTACAAAACTATAAAACTGTTAGATTATACCATATCACGTCTCGGGACATTCTGCGTGTAAAAATACTGCACGACGCGATATGCACATCATGAGATTAATTTCTCACTAGTATACATATAATGTTATGTATATAGGTGCAATGGGTACGACACGTGTACGAGTATGATATACTAATAATAATAATATATGTGTACGCGTGGCACAGAATTATTTCGACGTTATGATAATGTAAACGCATACAATATATTATAAATGTGTACGACTGTACGAGTGGTATAAACGTGGTGCGTATGTCGAGGAGCGTAAAAAATCATTATAAAATCTCTCGAGACGCGCGTAATACGCGCCAAGTAAAATATTATGATTAATCGGACGCGAAACGTGCGACCAAGAGCAACAAATCACTGGCTACACTCTACATCACCGGCAGCGTTGCGATAGTTCCGTTTTGCTCAACCGTCGTCCGTACTGCGTATTATATAATGATGATAATAATAACAATAATATATATGTATGGTAATATATGTGTGTACGGCTATAATCCGTGTAAGCGTTCGTAATAATAATATACGGACGACGCCCGCGTTGAACATTTATTATAATATGCATTATATATTATATTATTATTATTATCGTTATCGGTATCATTCGGCGGCAGCAGCTGCTAAATCACTATAATAATATGTGTGTAAGTAGTGACGGGCGCTAGCGCACTCGCGAGTCGTAAAATACCTGCACTGTTGGGCAAATCTCTATGACGATGACGAATATGTAAGTTTTACAAGGATCTATTGTGTCATATATATATATATATATATATATATATATATATATGATATAATAATATAAGGATGATTGAATAAATTTATTTTAGGATCACCGTATATTAGAATGTATAAATTAAAAACGAGTCAAAACACGTATGTTCGTCGAATTTTTCATTATCAATAATGACAATAATAATATTATACGGGTATAGATACACGAATAAAATTATGATCGGTATAAACCTATAGAACATCAGTTACTACTTGATTGACAATATCATCATCTCTCTGCAAAGATTTTTTCCCAATATTATGTAATTTTTATTATTACTAAATTCATATTTCACCTTTATTTTCGATCGTATAGCGTATAATTCAGGTTACAACTCTCTACGTGTATACCGTATAATAATAATGATATATAATACGCGTTATAGCGTGAGCAAGTCGCAACCGTTCAAATCGTATTATTACTGCGCAACGGCGGCAGTTAAAGTCCTGACGTTTAAAATACACCGCCCGCGTGCAGCTAGATAATTTCAGGTACAGCACGATACAACGAAAAAATACTCGTTTTATGTGTATATATATATACTTACTGTGTTGGTACAAGATAATATATTATGCGATTTGTGTTGGCCGGTGTTCGCCACACAGGAATATATACGCGGACGACGATAATAAATAAAATGACAATAATATATTATTATCCAAAAAATAATATAAATAAATTGATAATAAAGAGAAGAATATGATCGTTGTGTACGCGAGAAGCACACATCAGTATTATAATAATATAATCGCGAGTGGTATCGCGACGACGAATCGCGGTGCAAGCCGCTATGTTGCAGCTTGCAGCAGCAGCAGCAGCAGCAGCAGCAGCCGACGCGGACTCATTGTTGCAGAAATCGGTTTTCACGATATCTGATGACACTCAGCGCGTTTTTACGATAACACAGGGACCTCTACGCCCGTATGCCACTTTTCTTTTTATATGATGTTTTTTTTTTTTTTTTTTGGCAAATAAAACTATAATAGTATAGTAATAATAATGTAAATCTGCAGTTGTGCAACGTATATGCGTATATATAATATATGACGTAGTGGTGTTACAGAGGCGGTCAATGGTGCAGAAACCAACACATCATCGTAATAATAATGTATAGATAGGTATATAGATACATAGGTATAGTCACATCGTATTATATTATTATATTGTCCACCGCCACCGCCGTCGCAGCGATTATTATTATTATTATTATTGTTATATTGTGCCAATAAAAATAACCGCGTGTGAAATGGTTTCTGGTGTTCGCCGCACAAAAGGACCATATTTACACGACGTGCAAATGCGTTTCTCGTCATATATTATTATTACTACTAATATATATATATATATATGAAAAATAAGCACCGCCGCAGTATATAAATATTATATACATAATAATATGATGTCTATGTGTGTGCGTATAATATACTGTCCGTCGCTATATATATTTATAGATACAGGAGGCTGCGGTAGGTATATTGCGCTCGTCTCGTATTTTATGACCGTATAATATATTATTATTATTATACATATATACGTTTTGTGATTGCAACCCCAATATGGAATATATAATAATATAATACGAGTATAAATTATTTGCTTAAGGTTGCGACGTGTGATGTCATGTGCCGCACACAAAGTCTTACCTTTATAAATTTTTTTTTCGGTAAACGCGACTACTATACCTACGTTTTCTACCCCATTACAGAAATCTACTCGGTGGTTGTGACGCCGACAACTTCAAAAATATTCGATAATATTATTGTTATTATTATTATTATTATTATATTGTTTACCGAACCAAATCTTTTGTGATTTTGGCAGATTCTTTTAGATTGCTTTTCTTATTTATTCGTCAATCGTTATACGAACGTAGACACCATAGGTAGTGGTACCACATTAGATACTTGAAAATATAGTTATCATTTGTATTTATGGGAGCGATACGGTTATTTTGCATCATTACGAATACGTCATTAAGGTGTTTTAATGTGTGTCTATATTATTATACTTATTCAAAATACATATTCAAACGATAGTTTGAACAAAGCAAAAATTAAAGACAACACGATGTATTATAAAATAATATATATACACGTATAGGTACTATACTATGCCTATAAATAGGGCTTTTAAATAATCGTCAACTGACGTGAAATATGTAATTTGTCAGAAAATATCTAAATACTCGTAAAACAAAATTATCATAAATACGCGCGTTTAAAAGCTGCAGGTCATAAATTTAATATGTACGTGTATATTTCAACCTCTCGGTTGGCGGTTTGACGGATTTAAAGCCGAGAGTGAATTATTGTCCAAATATATAATATCTCACCGTAGATATATTAGTACCTACCTATATGCATATGTATGTGTGTGTGTGTGTGTGTGTGTGTGTATAATATATTCCTATACTCTTGAAAACCTTATTCTCTAGATTTTAATACGCATGTGTACGTCGTTTTCATCTTCTACGTATTCGTCTCGGTTATATAAAAGCAGATATTTAACGAAATAATAAATACGCGAACATTATTAACGATAACACGTGTGCTGAGTGTTCGTTACAGATAATGAAATGATTTACTCGCGGTAAAAATACACACACTATATAATGATGTGATATTCTCGCGATTATGCCGCATACTTAACAAACTATCGGACAAGGCCCATGTTAATAAGCTATATATATATTATATTATACTCGATCTATGCAGACTCGCGCATAATATCGACGCTGTTGGATACCAACGAGTCAAAAAATGTAACCACCACATAACAGTTTTGGTTTAAAAAACAGCTTTTGTTTTTTTTTTTTTCTACGTGACCATTAGCATTTGCCTCGAATAACACTTTAGTAAATTTTTAATTGCATCGCATGGATGCGATAAAATACTTCACTGCATGAGTGAAGTATTTTTTTTTTTTTGTTCATTTATCATGTTCATATCCCTTCCCCATTAGTGAAATTTTCGAATTTCGATTTGTAAATAACATAATAAACCGTATTAGGCAAACCGGACTTCATCGCTGAATATCACTGCAGCTGTATGTATATGATGCAGATTGCAATAACTTCAAAACTTTTTATGCGCATATTTCGACGGTGGAATATTCAATGTGGCCATAAATAATCGTCCCTTTTATTGACACCTAACCCAACACGTTTCCGCCAAAATGATTCCTTTCGCTTTTTCATTAATACTCGTTTCCATAAAATGAGTTATTAACCAAGTTTCATTGTTATATCATTCAAAGTTATAATACAAATGAGTTATTAACCAAGTTTCATTGTTATATCATTCAAAGTTATAATACAGTAAGTTTATTATATTAGGGAAATATAATATTGAAAAACAATATATTATATTTGTTGATAAAACCATTTTTGTATAATTATATTATAGTTTATAAGAATAATATTATTAAGCAATAATAGTAATTCGTAAGTTGATCGAATGAATATTACTATAGAAAGTATAATTTTTTTAGCAAATAATAAGTTTTTGTAATATATAACATTAATAGTTATGCAACGTCAAATATTCTAAATGAATAAAAACTAAAATAAAACAAGTAATATAACAATTAAAACGAATATATTTTTATTTATTCTATGGTATTTTTGAATAAATGTTTTGTTTATTATTTATTTTTAAATGTTTTGGTAGAAACGTGGTCAATATCTCATTTACTATCTCAGTACTCGCATTGATGGAAAAAGGTAAATGTACTCTTTTGGTGGAAACGAGTACCGCCCTTGGTACCGAAGATGCAACTTCTCAACTGCTTGTATATTTGTACTCCTGAAAGTGTATAGAATTTATATTAAATTCTTAATAATATGTAGGATACTATGATATACCTAAAATACAAAAATGTCTGCAATTCAATACTGAATAATATATGGCCGATTTCACAAATATATTATGTTAATAATATTATTATCCTCCGCGATTTCACACTCAATTCGCCTGTTAGTTACTATATGAGATATACCTATAACCTAATAAAAATAGCAGTTTTGGACGCGCGTATTAATCGATCTTGATTTATTTACTTAACGGCTGGGCGGTGAAATGATGATACCTTGTATACACGATTGTATTTCGATACGGTATCGAAACGAATCTGGACAAGTCCCCGACTATGCTCTCGGCACAGTATTTATAATAATAATATTATTGACGCATATAATATGTATATATAAGTATTCCATAGATTTATTAAACAAACGTATTCGTCTGTACATAATAAATATGCACGTGTGTTTTAAAAATACATTATTATTATTATTATTATTAGAATATACGTATACGACCCCGATATGGTGATATCCGAGAATAAATTAATAATCGACCGAGAAACTTTACCTATACAAATAACATACTACAGCGGTAAGTATACGACTAATGATTTTTCATCTCGCATTTTATTTTCTGCTTTCGCGTGGTATATATATATATATATTATGTACGTTCGACCGATAATAGTATAATTTGCCCCTCATAAGTATCCCCGAGCGTTATGAGTGTGTGTGTGCGTATGTGTCTAAATATGTACTCGTCGTACTTAATATTTATACATACGTCGAAGACTTGTTCGCTATATACTTTTTCCATTTGAGTGCATAGTAAACTTCATTACACTGCACTGAAATTGCACTGAACCGCGTGGTACAAAAATAAAAAAAATCAGATGACTAATCGTTTTTACTGTGATGCACATTATATATTTGTGTGTGTGTGCGCGCGTGTGTCATGTGAGTGTATGATGTATATAATATGAAACTACTATAGATTTCTACACGATTTCGTTGTAACTTGTAACAAAATCCAGGTTGATCTATGATTTTTTTTTATCTCAAGGATATTAATTAGTAATTACATAGGTACGCGTGTATACGTTTAACGGCATGCATAACAAAGACATAAAAAAAGCAATTCAATTACGGGGCACATGAAAGAAGAATAAAAGCGAAATAAACCTTCGAAATCGTTTTACACCTAAGCTAAAGTGCGTATAATATAATTATTGCGGTAAGCACTGCAGTACGTATTCGCTCGTCTGTCGGCGAATATAATATTATATTATAGGTACAGCACGTCCGCCATCGTTTCATATAATAATACATTTCACTATATGCATGTCATATTATTATACAGATGCGTATACGTATTATAGTCTGCAACCTTCCGATTATTCAATTTATGATTCCTTTGGATATCTTAAAGGACCATGAAAGGAATTTTCGGGTAAATCAAAGCCCGTATACATACGAGGTCTAATCAAAAAGTATCGAGACTGATACGATTAATCGTAAACCAGTTTGAGTATGAACTTGCATGTGCTATATTAATCTAACTTTATATGTTGGGAAAATATATTAGACATAGATTAGATTAAAATTGTTTCAGTCGGCTTCTAGGTGCGATTAAGTTAAGTATGTTTTTACGTCCCGTCGGATTTCATAATGAGCGAAAATACAGAACAACGAGTGTGCATTAAATTTTGCCATAAACTGGGAAAAACGGCTACTGAAACCTACCAAATGTTATTGTTAGCTTATGGAGATGAAACCATGTCCCGTGCTCGCGTTTTTGAATGGTTTAAACGATTTAAAGAGGGTAGAACAACTGTTGAAAGTGATGAACGTGAAGGACGCCCATCAACAAGCCGCAATGAGGAAATGATACAAAAAATACGAACAGCAATACGAGGTAACCGTCGTTTGACAATTATGGAACTTAGTAATGAGTTTCAAATTTAATTTGGATCAGTTCAAACCATATTGACGACTGATTTAGACATGAGAAGAGTTGCAGCCAAATTTGTACCAAAACTGCTCTCAGGTGAGCAAAAAGAAAATCGAAAACAGATCGCCACTGATTTGCTAGAGTGTTCCGAATCTGATGATTTTTTTTTAAAATCAATTATAACTGGTGACGAGACTTGGGTATATGGCTACGATCCAGAAACAAAGGTACAATCTTCGCAGTGGAAGACACCTGATTCACCACGACCAAAAAAGCTCGTCAAGTTCGGAGTCAAGTGAATGTCATGTTGACCGTTTTTTTTGACTACCAAGGTGTTGTTCATCATGAGTATGCTCCTAAAGGACAGACTATAACAAAGGAGTACTACATTGATGTTCTTCGCCGTTTACGAGACGCTGTACGAAGAAAAAGACCCGAGTTTAAAGAGTCTGGTAGTTGGAAATTGCATCACGATAATGCACCAGCCCATTCAGCCCATGTTGTGCAGCAGTTTTTGGCTAAACATGGTATCCCAGTTGTTTCTCAACCCCCCTATTCACCAGACCTAGCTCCATGTGATTTTTTTTTATTCCCAAAAATAAAAATGGCGCTTAAGGGTAAACGTTTTCAAGATGTAGATGAAATAAAACAAAATGCGACGGAGCAGCTACGAGGAGTTTCTAAAAATGACTTCCACAGGTGTTTTCAAAAATGGCAGGAACGTTGGAGAACATGTATGGACTCAGAAGGAGCATACTTTGAAGGAGATTGAATGTAAATAACTTTATCTAATATATTTTTTTTTTTTTTTTTAACAGTCTCGATACTTTTTGATTAGACCTCGTACTCGTGGAACCCCGTCGCTTTCCGAGGGTAATCGTTTAAACTAAAAATAATTACACAGTACAATTGCATAACGTATGCATGTATTATAGTATGTACCACTGTCCTGAGATTCGGTGAGCGGAACCAATAGAATGTATCTGGATTTTTTCCATGTTGTTATAATATTGAATCATGATTATTTGACTCGTTTTTTTACCAAACGAGAACATAATAAATTTGGTGATGTGTGTATGTAATCGGTTTTAGTTGCATGCTATTATTGAAGAAATATAACTGTTCTATAAGCAGGACGTATATATATCTAAATATATTGCTTATAAGCGCCTAATGTAATGCCTTTGGAAGTGCCCAAAATGTGTGATATTTAATGATGGCTGTTCCATGCCCAGTCCATGCGATACATCGATTGTTTTTACTGGATTAATTATCAATAAAAATAAATAGGAGCCTCTCGCGAATAATCTATATGAACACGCGTTCTCGATGCAGTCCTTTCATTGTTCGTAATAATAAAAACAAGAGATTAACGGCGTTAATATAATAATTATATGGATCAGAGTGGAGAGTCGTTTCTATCGAACGCTGTTTACAATATTTAACGATGATTATATTATATTATATCACGACGAGAAAGGAACCGATTACAGTCATTCACATACATACGTTATATTAGTATACTGAGTACGCTTCGATTCACGTGTTATATTATTTTATAAAAGTCGGTATTTATATATTTCACAGACTCGAAGCACGCCGTGGTACGTGTAATAAGTCGTGTGTTACGACAAACGGTAATAGTAAATAGTAATGATAATGATGATAATAATAATAATAATAATAATATTATAAGTCCAGCGATCGATTTATGCTCATACATCGACGTTATAATATATATATATATATTTACATTATACAGTGGGCACACCACATGCGATGTATCCAGCTCCAGTGCCGTCGGCGGTAATTCGTCTCGCGTTATTTTCACAAACTAGTCCGTTCGTCCCCGTTCTATACAATGATATATTTATGTTATTACTCGCATTAATGTGTACGGAATGATGTATAATAATATATACCTACCAGATACTTTTACGTACATATAATATGTATAGGTACACAGCCACACAGGTGAAGGTATATATACTTATATTATTATACTACCGCGCTACGTTTTTATTTTGCAATATATGACGCCATTACGCATACGTATATAGATCGTTCTTATAGTTATTAACGAGATACAAGCCATGTACATGTATTCGATCATATATATATATATATACATGTACAATATATTAATATATATACCTATATATCGCTATTTGCTGCGAAACAGCGATGGACAATATTTATGATATTGCGCAATGCGTATACCGAGTACCTCCTGTCATATATACATATATATATATATATATATATATAAATTAAAACGTCCGATTTCAGGGTATATACTTTATTATGTACATAATATTATATAGGTATACGTGTATAGTACCGAGCTATATTAAACGAGTTACATGACGAGAACTTAAATAAAAATCATCGTTTTCGCAGAGTTTTGAAAATGCGTGTGAATCTCTGTGTGGTGTGTATACGATACGATCATAATGTTACAGTTACCGATCCACACACAACTGAAGCAGGTATACCTATATAGAATATGTATGTTGTGTGTAACAACTGCATAAATATAATCTTAGAGAAAAAAACACGATAATAATATTGTATCACGCATAAGACAATTACTCGAAAATCCTTCATAATATACGACCGTTTGTGACCAATCAGCATTTAAAACAATTATTTTTTCGTTAAATGTATTATGACTGAAGTGGATACACTATACGTTTGCGTAGAGATTACATTTTGATAAGCATTCGTTGATGCAATTTACCGTATATGTTTTTATATTATATTATATGACATTATTACAATATACCTATATGTACCAATGCATATATGAATAATGGATATTTGCTATCACCTGCATGAGCTAACTACAGCTATTAATTGAACGAGTATAAAATATGTACTGTGTACCTATACAAAATTCATTTTAAAGCATGTTACAACCTGTACGGAGTACATAATGTATGTTTTAAATTTATTTCAAATTGTTTATATTAATATTATACATAAATATATTTATGTATATCACATGACATATACCGCCATAATAAAAAGTATATATATAATATATGTAAAACAATTATTTCATATTAGTATATATGAGAGAATAAGTAATTTTGTTTAAGTGGATTTTAATAATATTAAAACCTGTTTTAATGTGATCGCAGTTATTTCCTGGTATCCTGCACCATCGATTTATGAATAATTAATTTTTAATCATAATTTATTACTAATTAAAAAATTGTGTTCTCTTTAAAAAAAAATACATTATATTCATTCATACTGTTATTTTATGCACGTTGTTCATTCACAATTTTAATCTGAATAAATTGTACGCAATAAGCCAATAATATAATATACAGCTTAAATTAAATTAAATTTATAATCATCAATAATGTATTATAATTTATAATAACAATATTGAAAATTTCAATTTACTGAAATATTTTAATTAAACTAAATGATTACTTTTTAACTCTGCTTGAACTTTCATAAATTAAATAATCAATAACTGACACTTAAACAGTACATACTTTGCTTAATAACGAACATTTTATTTATACACGATATTGTTTTTTAATCGAATATTATTAATTAATACATTAATTATTTACTGATAAATAAAACGTTTTGTATTTTAAATAATTATTATATTATTACTTTTTAATTCCTTCTTTGAAACTATTATTAATTGTACAAATATGCCTTATTTGATTTATTAATTTTACTTTGTATGTTATTTATATGTGTGCACCGACAATAAAACATATTATTTCTTATAAGTTTTACAAGTGATTTTAAACGCGATATACTCCAAGATTATTACCAATTTCATACCTATCCAAACAAACTGGTTTACGTAAAGTACAAACAGTATATAATAAACCACACAGCTCATTAGTATTATAAATTCAGTGCCGTGCATTTAAATAAATCGAAATCTATAACACCCCGAAAAAACCATTAAAAAACTAGTATCTTTAACTCATATAATCTGAGTTTTTTTTTTCTATCAGTAATATTTTATGAAATTAAATAATATTTTAAGGTCTATCTTATGATCTAAAATAACTAGTAGGTAGTAGGTACTTATGATATTTTTATTTTTTATTAAGTTTCTTCTGATCTATCTACACCAGTATTAATACTAACCCAAACAATAACAGTATTAAAGCAATATAACATCAAAATGAATATTCAAATTTGTTATTTTGGTTAGGTAAATCATTCAGCAACAGAAACCCGAATAAATTATTTGGACGCTAAGCCTTTATACTATAAAAACCCTAATCGGGCATTCGGAAGATTTAAAATAAATATTGATTTTGGATTTTGAAATTTTTAGACCTCTGGTCATAATGTATAATATTATTCATATAAAACATGTCGTTTGAACGCGCGTTTCTAAGAACGTATATTTTAATATTACGCATGGCAATAAAACCATCTCGTTTCGTTAATTCCGTTTGAAATATGTTCACAACACTCGTTAAAGTCTCCCGCGTCGAGTAGGTATATTATACATATAATGAATAAAAAAAAATAATGTAAACTTTCAATTATACTAATGGCCGTTAACAGTTTATTTCGAGTCATAATTTATGAAAACTATATATATACACGACGGTTTATATAAATACACACATTTATATAAGTATACTGGCAGTATATATACTATATATACACATATTATATACTTCCTAATACTGCATGTTATACGCATATACAGTATATACGTATAGTGCATATGTTATATGGGTACACATAAACGCGTTCCTATACGACGAATTATTCGATTTCGGCAAAACGATCGATCGCGAACGATTATAATACGGCTAGATATCATGTCCGTTATACGCGTATAGCTGGTATAGTATCGTACGTATATACCTATAGATAATGTAATATTGGGAATATATGCGTATATATCTCCGGAGACTGCACTTTAGCATCGCTGTATACGGCTGAGCACGCGCTAATAATATAATAGAAATACTACGTGAACGTTTGACCCACGGCTCGTTTCGATTTCGATTATTATTATTAATAATAATAACGTCGAAATAATAAAATTGAAATCTAACGCGGTATTGGAACGATTGAAAATATCGGAAAGAAAAAAAATCCTGTGACGTACGTACGTGCGCGCATATAAAACGAATGCGGACCGCACGGGGGGTGTCGATATGCACGCTGGTCACGTGCGGTATCGTGCCCGATCCGCAGCTGAGCAGCTCCACCACCGCGGCGGCGACCAATACCAGTAATTAAAAATGTATACACGAGTACGGTATGTAATAAATCGCCGATCGATTGACCTCCGTCGCACTTATAGGGAATAATTTTCCTCGTCCTCATCCTCCTCCTCATGTGATATACACACCACAATAATAATATTAATAATAATCGTTATATATTAATATCATAAAACATATGCGTGTGTGTGCTTGATTTTTTTTTTATATCCATTCGGTCCCACACGCCTCTCCTGACCACACCGAGCCGGGTTTCGCCGACGACGAGTACGACGTTTGAATGGTCATCACCGGATGTTCACAATCGTAACAACAATATAAAATATTACATAAGAGCTAGACTTATAAATTGCATAATTTATTTTATTCATATATGGTTACTTGTATTCCTGCGACTAACACCCTCCCCGGACCGCGTGACTTCGCTGGCCGTACATGGGCGATGCGGAGACCGCTGAGGATTATCTGGTAAATACCTGCTATAACGTATCGTGTTTTAATAATATATATATATATATATATTACATATGTTCTTCTACACGAGTGGGATCGAATATAATACATAGTATTTAAGATACGAATGTACCAACCAGCCGAGAGACAAACGATTTTCATTTAAGTTTTGATATTTTTCGTTTACACCGACACATGTAAAATAATGAAGTACCTACCTCACATTATATATATATATATATATATATATATATATGTATATATATTATAGAAAGAGAAAGAGAGAGAGACATATTTGTATGCATTACGCACGTAGTACGCACACTGACACACGCGCATTTATACTTATACGGATCGAGTCTTTTTCTGATTAGTGAGCAATCCCGCGTATATTAGCCGCGCCTTTTTATGCGCAGATATATTATTTTTTACTGCATATATAAAACTACAAACACCTATTATAATACTGGTATTTCATCGGATATTTCACGATGACTATGAAGAGTCGACGGAAGAGGCACAATATGTAACACTAAGCAATATTGCTATACCCGCATTTAACTAGCAACAATCATTAGAAAAATTACTCTATACTTGCGGTTCTGAAACAAAAATTATGTTTTTTATAGTTTGAACTGCTCGACTTACGTATCTGAGCTATATGCCGGTGTAGGATACACATTTAAAAAAAAAGTAAGTGCTTCCAAAAGTTATAATCCACTCACTTAATTATTATAATATATAATATTTGACCTGTACATTATTTAAAGAGTATTCCGGTACGCACTATTGTTTATCATATAGTTAATAGTTATGGCACTTTCTATTTTATTTTTGTAAGACTGCACTACTGCAGTATGCTATTATTTTATGAAAACTATACTGCATTTCTATAAACAAGAACAAATATTCTTTCCAAAAACACATACATTGACTTGCCAAATAATAAATTATGTAGCCAAATGAATAATATACCTATGGATATCACATCATATATTATATACATGTAAATATTAATATTATATACGTAGTATCAGTTAAATATGTGAATTCTTATAATATTCGTTTAATAAGTCAATAGGTACCTATGTTATTTGTGCACCACGCACGGTACACTACAGTTGAAGGTATGTGTAAGACTGTACCGGGAAATTTTAAGAGTTCAAATCCTTCTCACACATCCGATATTTTCTCAGATTACATAACTAAATGTAAACCTAACATAATATTGTTTTTTCTTTAATGACATTTAATAACTTCCTCTCAACCACCCATCCACAGAAAATCTTTTCCGACTATGACTTTGGGCATGTGACACGCATTCGTTATTTCGCCGTAGAATGTGACATATGGGGTAATAAGCGGAAGACTGCAACGGTAATTTACGCATAAGTTATAATAATGGTAATATCACGTCATAACTCTCGCGTCGCAGGATTTTTATAATAATAGGATAGGTATATAAGCACTGACCGCTGCTGTAGATAAAGAAAAAAAAAAACATCGAAAAAAAACACTATGATTGAATAAACAATATAATATATTAATATGTATACTGATGGGCGTGCAGTGAACGGTAACTGCAACACCACGAGCGGACACCCGGAGGAAGTGTATTTCGGTTGCTGCGGTGGATGATAATATCACTCTCCACAGTATAATATATTAATATACCTATCTGTATACATTACGATATTATAACACTACGCACTATAGTATACTACGCACACCTACACCGTTACGTGTTCGTGTAAGTATAGTATGTTCAACGACCGCCGATTTTTCATTCACGAAAAAAAAATAAATCTAAAACCGTAACTTTCGGGCGTCGCGTGGTGCGTTATAATGAAACATAGTATGTGCGATGCGCACACGTTAAAATATATATATACGTATGTAATACATTATATGATTATATTGTGACGATGATGAATATTTTGATGTTAATGTCCCGCCGAATAACCATAATAGTATAATATCATATACGATACGCGTACTGCAGCAGTGTATCATTATAATATCGTGGCTCGACGCATTATGCTAATCGATCGATTATTGTGGTGGTGGGAAGTGATGGGGCCGAGCGTGAGCTTATTATTATTATTTTTTTTTTTTTTTTGGTGGGCGCTAAAAATGAAAAATATGCCGACGGACTACATGTGCGGTAGCAAAACCGCATCGGACCGTTCGCCGTATATATTACCATACATATGTGTCACGTGAGTGAGTGGTGCGTGTGTGTGTGTAAGTACTTATAATATATAGATGATGTAGGATTGAGGGTACATACATAATAATATATACATATGATTAGCAGTATATTATGTACCGCTCGCTGTCAATTTAAAACAACTTATTTCGGTACGAGTATAGAGTATTTCTACGCTATACTACACTAATATAACATGATAGTATGCTACTGTAAAAGCATTTCTGGTGCAGGGTAATCTTAAAATCTACCGGCCGGATTTTGATTTATTCTCAATATATTCCTTACAATCTTGCTAAGGCTATATAAACTAAACTAATACTGTTTGTCCCGGAATTCAATCCTAAAAGTTGGCCCACGCGTGAAATTCGTTTTGGCTCACGAAAATCGATTGATTTTTTGTTTTACATATTATATGGTTACCAATGGTTACGGAAAATAAAATATTTATGATTATGATTGGATATAATTTTTGATATAAAATTTATAAATATAGTATGCGAGAAATGTTTGGAAAAACATTGTTTTTCATGCGGTCAATAAATATAATGTCGCCTGTTCTAAAGAAGTCACGCATACAAAATACAAATATGTATGTACACTCTTCTAATGACGTGACGAAAAACGTTGTTTACCGCATAACTTATAAAAATTGATTCTTTCGCAATTGTTTACAATCTCATTTTAATATTTTATTAAATTTATTTTTATTTACTTTTCACCATTTAAAATATGCGATTTTCAGACATACACGATTAAGTATAATATACAATATTGTATGGAAATGAAACACGTGCAAATTATACATTAGGTCACCTGTTTGTTTGTACGAGAAAAGATTCGAAATAGTTACATCGATTTTTATAGGTGTTATTTTAGAAAACGGAAAACGAAAGATAAATTTATTTTTACCCGATTAATTGAAGTTGGCTATATTGTAGTTAGTAATATGATATAACTGTTAAAACGTGAGCCGTTTATTATTAATATATAAAAATAATATTTAATTATGTACTGAGGTACCTGTCGGGCATACTCATCTCCGATTAATTATGCTCATTTTTAAGTATAATATCGTATTTTAAAATTAAAAATATTAATACTAGTACTAATATTTTTTTTACTAGGAATTTAAGGATCATTCTGTAGAAATTAATGGATAAAATATATTTATAAAATATTATATATTTTTTTTACTGTAAATTCTTAAATATGATATTATTGATAAAAAAGGCATCATTTTCGAATAGAAGTTATGTGCTTAACAATTTTTACTTAACGGCAATTTGGTTTTTCGTGTCGTTATTATAATAATCTTTATAAAACGCACGGCGTATATATACATGATTTTTCTATATATTTTATTAATTTATACATACATACCTAAAGAATGACACCGCCCGCGCGCTTGCAAGTAATAAATTCGAATATTATAACTAAACCAGTCACGGCGCGGCGGCCGCGAACCATACGCTCGTCCAATAATTTACCAATTCCAGCGTTTGTTGTATAATAATATTAATTTATTTAATTTGCGAATTTATTTTCGTCGCCGATAATCTCGTTGTAAATAACGCGCGATTATTTTGTAATAAACCAGCGCGGGTCCTAAAAAAAAAAAATAATAATAATAAAAATAAAACGATTTTGCAACAGATGATCTCATTGATCCGCACGTGTGCGGGGCGTTAAATATAAACGTAGGTAGATATGTACTATTACTATATTATAATATACCTATATATTTATCATAATATGTTTAAATGAAAAAAACCTAACCGTGAATACAATTTTTACGATCATAATCGTTTGCGAAACAAACTTGTCTGGAATTTCCAACTTATCATATTATAAGGGTGTTAACATCAAACTTTTTGCAGTCGATGACCTATAAAACTAATAGCGATACGTTACAATATAATATTATTACTACATAAATAATATGCAGATGTGTATAACTGTACTCGTATATAAGTTCTTATCAACACGCACACTTGCTATCGAAAACCCATTTAAAAATACCGTTGAATGGGGCGAATAGAAACAAAATCGGATTATAAATTTAAGTAAACGACAATTGAGTTATTGTGTTGTACTCTATATAATCGGTTATCAACTTACTATTGCGATTTTTATATAATTTAAAAACATTTTTCTATTATTTCTCTATGTAGGCCAAACATTGATAATAGTGAAAATTTATCAAATACTGTTTCTATTCGCTAATCGGATGATATAATAGGAAAATATTAAACGAACAATTTTTAAATATTTCTATAAAATTTAAATTGAGCATTTAAAATATATATATCGTTTGTGAAAATACAAATATTTTGAATGCATTTAAAATACTCAAAGAAATCAGTATTTTAATTTATTTTTGATAAACTATGTATCCTAGTTTAAAAATTGTTATGATACTTTAAAGATAAAAAGCTAGTATTTCTATTCAATCAATTTTACGGTGAATAATAATATATAGGTATTACAAGACAAGACGTCGGACAGCATAAATAATATCATATTAAAACGGTCGATAATATAATTACTATTCGGTAATGGATGTCAGCGGAATCAATATACCTATATTTATTTTACTGAAATGTCAAACAGATCGTCACTTTGCTGTGATAATTCGCGCGCACCGAAAGAAAGCGGATATTATTACACACCATCTAAGCGTCTATAAATAATATCTTCTCGCGACTTTATAATTTATAGTCACTTAGCTACATATAGGACGCGGTCGTCCCATAAGCCACGGCAAATAAACTATTTCGGACAGATCACGATTTCGACGATTGCGTTAAGTGTATATCATATAATATTATATTATTGGTATACATATACGGTGGTGGTGTAAACAAAATTATATTATACTGTATAGGTGTGCAGCGTTAGAGGCGTCGTAGTGAGTGTTTTCGACAATTTTCGAAAAACACCGCCGACGGTTATTTGCGAAGAACAGAACGTAGTGGTCGTCATATTTATTATTTTAATATTTTGTGTGCTCTGTCATTTAAACCGTGCAAACAAGAAAGGAGACCGTATCTGTTAAAACGTTTTTGTGTGTGAGTGAGTGCGTGTCCCGTCGTCTCCGGGCAAACATAGGTGCGGCGTGGTCAAGTTGAAGATCGACGAGACGACGGCTGTTGTAGTTACCGGTAGATTGTAAGTGTGTGTGTGTGTGTGTGTGTGTTTATGCGTATATTGTATACAGGTACCCGTTGAGGCGCGAAAAACCAAAGACCACTCACCGGATATATATATATATATATATATATATATGCATATACGAAAACGTCGTAACAACGACGCGTTTTGTACCAAAGACATTATAATATATATTATATGTATATGCCTACGTACGATGAATGACTTTTTTCAGAACAAACATAACCGCAAACCGGTCGCCGATATAATATTATAATATTGTCTCGATGTACACGACAGACACACCCCAAAACGTGCAAACAAAAAAGCGTATAATATAGGTAATAGTAAACCTACCTATTTGTCTAATACAAAACACACATCGGGTATGGCCCAGAATATTATAAAGAGATTAATGTGTCGATTTGTATTACGGTCGCGGGCGGACTAAAAGTAAATAGATAAACCACGATAAGCACATATCTGCAGTCTGCGCCGATTTCCTGCAGTCCTGACTCCTGGGTCACGATAAAAACTTTTAGAACAAACCTATGGTCCCGGCAGATTGTAGGGTAAATACTAATTGAGTCTTGTGATACATAAAAAATATTATAAATTGTTGCTTTGAACCATATTCTGTTTTTCTAATTCAATAAAACGTGTTTAAAAAAAAAAAAAAAAAATACCCACGGGTCTTAATTGCTAGTCCTTAGCGATAACCCTTAAGGGATCGTGCAACAAATTAATTTAGCCCTATCTAACTTGACATCTAATGTGAGACTATATTATATGGTTTGTATTATTTGTGTAGAACATTGCAATAGTAGCGGATGACGATCTCTGCTAAAAATAACATTTTACTTTCAACCGTAATTACTGGTTTTATATCCGCGCTTACAATTTTAATGAAGAGTTCACTTATCCTATTCCTCTTACTATAGGTTCCTTAATCAATAATCATAGTATTAATAAATTACAAAATATAATACAGTCGAGTCGCAATAACTCGAAAAACTTGACTACTAAGATTTTATTTTATATTTTCCTAGAAATATAAAGTATATATAAATTAATATAAATTCGAGTTAGATACCTCGAGTAATATCTTGAAGCAAATTTGTATTCCTCTTCAACTTCGAGTCATCGCGACTCGACTGTATCTTATATTTTTTTATAAGTTGTATTATTGCAATAAATTAGTAACGTACCAACTTGTATGAATAGAACTTAACATACATATTTTCAATACAATATAATGTGTGTATATATATATATAGGTTGCTAAAACTGTGAGTAACATAAAAGCTCTAACATCTGTATGGGTAATTTGTTTTTGGTGTTTGTTGAATCATTTAAATACTTTCTTAAAAACTAAAATCTACAGGTATCACTGAATATTTTTTCCGTTTTCAATGCTTATCACAACTTATTGTCTTCTCTGATAATTGTCGAATTGTCCATCTTTATAAACAATCTGCATAATAATTAATAGTGACGTATAATAACCAACAAATAAACACGAAAAATAAACGGACACTCTCATTTCAGTTATTTTAAACCAATTGAAACATGTAACATCACTTCAATTTGCAAGGACATAGCACGTAAATAATATAGAATTCGTAATATTGTTTTACAATTTTGATTTACGTTTATTTAGCTGTAATAATAATAATAATTAATTAATTAATATTATATCTTAAAGTTGTATAATATAATTATTTAATAAAATACGTAAAAAATATACTACGTATTTATTTTATTATTATACAATATTGAACTCTGCTAGAATAATATTATTTTTTGGAAGCATTTATGAACGTAAATTACATAAAACTATAATGATTCTTTCACACAAATCTGTGTGAATAAATGTAATTTACTGTGGTGTCAAAAATCGTAATGTTATTTAATTCACTCATAAATCATTATATTATATTACCTATAGTATAAATAATATACAAATACACGTCAGAATTAAAAATCTAAGCCCGTGTGAATGGTATTGATTAAATTAACTATTAAACTCGTGTATGCATTTTAATTTTTAAATGTAATGAAAAAGTATTCTTAGAATTTTCTTAAAAAAAAAATGTAGGTCGAGCTAAGTTATTATATCCCACCGAGTGGTTGTCTGTCACTCGTAAAATATGCCTAGCTAGATAATCGAATAGGTGGTTATCAAGACCATACAGTCCATACAGACAAAAATAACTGATGACGAATTTATGTCTATTATTTAAACTCGATACGCACAGTGATCAAAAAATCTCGAATCTACTAATAATACTATACATTGTTGCATTATAAACTGTATCTGTATAGTAATGGTGGTACAGTAATGAAAATCGTTTCAAATCGGTTTATTATGTAAAACAGGTCTATTAACCTTGAATAAAGACATGTGTAAAAAACGATTACGATTAGTATATATAGTTGTAAAACTACCACATACCGGCTGTAGTCCTCGTGTAACTGTCTCTCTGTGAAGCTTTTTTGAGACCACGTTAAGTATAATGTTATATGATATAGGTATAGTTCTCTCCCTACACATCAGTTACCTCTGTCGTAGGTAGGCGAGCACACCGTATTTTATATTATAATACTGATCATGTCAAACACGGTGTATATACGATATACATATACATACTTGTTGAGCTAACGGGTGAATGAAATACATTATAAAACATTTTTCAATTTGTTCAGACTCAATGATTTGCACTCTCAAACTCGGTATAGGTACCTACTTAAAGTAGCGTAAAGTGATGTAGTAATGTAGTTATGATAAAAAATAATGTGTACTAAATAACAACACAACTTAAAACTTTACCGATAAAATATTTCGCTTGTGCAGAGCCGATATCTTTGATCCAGCGCGACTGAGAACGCACACGTAATTTACAATCATATAAAATTAATAAGAGTAGCTATACATATGATACAGGTAATAAATTGTATCGATAATATTATATGGATAATTGGATACACACATTGTACGGTATTCACGGAGTAGCATGTATACTTGGTCTCAAAAAAATTGTAAACCAGATTTTCCGAAACCCCCGAAAACAATTATATCGATAACATACTGTGGTATTAAGAATAAAATGAATTAAATAAAAGCCCAATAATTTCTCGGTACTATTAAAATCGTTTCACCCAGCCACCACATATAACGGTATAAGTATTATACAATTATTGCAGTGTGAGATAAAAATGCTTTCCGATGGAATGCCATATAGTCGTTTCCGCCCGGAAGACCACACGAAAACGATGTTCCACTGCTATTATATACGGAAGATATATTATTTTAGTACGAATGTACAAGCGCAGCACGCGCTACGTTATTATTCTGCTGCGGTATTAAGTTTATTATGCATCGTGTCTTTTAGTGATTTGGCTTATTATTACCATTATTATGGACAGCTATAGTACCCTCACCTACTCACATTTCACTCGAACGGCACTGTAAAAATAATAATAATATTATAATTACACTACAATGAGTGTACGGAGAAGCAAGAGCGTTTACGAGATTTTCGAACAAACGGGTAACAGACTGCGGATTGTAGTAATATAATATAGTATGTTCGCGGAAAAAAAATGTTGCTCGTCGGCGACCCAACAACTATCGCGGAAAAAAAAATAATAAAATATATAATATAATAACTACTAGAACAAAAGAGATTTTCATATTATTGTATTACACTGCGACAACGGCACGTGACACCCGAGTGTGTGGATGAACTAGTATCGGAGCAATATCGTGTACCTAAACTTAAACAAAATATCAAAGTATAATATTATTAATTGATTTTTTAACGCAAAGCGATTGAAGTATACGGTATAGGTAAACTCGTATATATATACACGCACGCACGTAGGTGTTAAAGAGAAGACGCGCAGGACTGGAAATATTGCAGTCTTTTTACCTCTGACTAAGTTTTATAAATATTAAATACGTCCTATTTGTTTATACTTATAATTCTTCAAAAAGCTAGCTGATACATAATTAATTTCTCCCGTCGAAAAAAAAATTTTTTTTCGACATTTTATCATTATGGATTTATTAGTCACATATTAATTATTATTTTATATATTCTTCATTGTTCGGTTTATAAAAAAAAATATATATACATATATTCTTGCCAACCACTCTACAGCCCGCGTGACAAACATAAATTCTCGATTAAAAGCTCAGCGTTGTATTTCTGCACAGCCGTTTATACAGCGAGTGCACTTTAAAAAACAGATCGTGATCATCAACTGATTTGAAAACTAAAAGTGTTTTATGATTACTTTATAGGATAATTTCATTTTAGTTTGTATTGATATCGTCGATATTAAAAAAGCAAAAATATATTTGATTCTAATAGGCAATTATATTAACCTATCCCTTAAGGGTAATTTGTCGTGCTAGAAAACATTTCACGAGGAATGCTTAAAATAAAATATGTGTATAATGTTTATATAAAAAATGATATGTATGATGTGCACGCCATGTATTTATGTCAAAGGTTCCCAAACTTTTTTGATTCACTGCACCGCTCTTAGAAATTTTCTAAAAATCCGGAGGCATCCTATGCACTATATGGCCTATAGACTAAAAATATATTTCAAATAATTTCGCGACACCCTGGTTGGAAATCTCTAATTTATATGGATTCGATATTTTATAATAAATGTTATATTGTATTACGATGTGTACCTATAATGTAATACTACAGTATATCATGCGTTTGATATTACGTATTCTAAACGTTTGTTAAGAGCGGTCCACGGCGATATAACATGAGTGGTCTATAATAAATCTCGGGTGTGATTTTAATCTCTGACCGTCTTTGCATGCGATTATTGGTTAATATCCTCGCTAGGCGCCGAGAACACAGATAAAGATGATAGGTGTGTATTTTCGACCGGCTCTCGAAAACCGAAGAATTCATTTTATGAATATATTAAAATTTAACATTAACGATTAATTTTATTTCACACAACTTTTGCGGGCTACTGGTGAGGTGACATAACCATCACTGCACTCATTTATATAAAAAGAAAAAACCACATTAAATTGTATGATGCAATTCGTTACAACCAATCCAAAATAAATAATATATAAAAATGGCCGAGTAACTATATTCGATTTAATAATTATTATTCTAATTCTTAATTTTTAATGCTAAAAACGCGTAGGTATTTCAGATATTTAGAATAATTTATTTCCCTTAAGGACGTTACTTTTAAAAATCTGTTTTAGCATTGCCCAAAGCGTGTTTCCAGGACTCCGAGTATTATAATATAGTATATAGGTAGGATTTTAAATCGATTATATATAGAGCACGAGATTTTTTCGATCGAATTTCAGACGAATGTATTTTAAACAGCTCGTCATCATAAGCATAATACATTACAGTTAAAATGTTTTGAGTGCACGAATTGATTTTATTCCAATAATACAAACGAATACAAGCGGTTTTTTTTTTTTTTACGCTCCGGCGTTAAACCTATTATACGTATCTGTATTACGGTCGACACATTGACAAGTGTATAATATTTTTTTTTTAAAAATTCATCATTCGGGTGTGATTCGTACACGAGCTGTTACGACGGCATCACTATATAAACCGGTATATGCGGATATTACGATTACATATTATGTGTATATATATATATATATATTATTTACAACACAGGACCCGTTATTACAGGCATGTATAGGTATAATAATCGGCGATCGATTTTACAACGACACATCGATTAAGTCTTTAGTATACACGATATATTACCATCAATACCACGGTCGTAGTGTGTGTTTTACGAGCGTATTTTAAATACACGAAATTTATATGTAATATATTATACTATTATACGCGCAAGTGAGCGTTGGCAGCGGAGGATGAGCCGGATGAGGAGGTACGTCAAGTACATATATCATAATATCGTATTTCTGTTTCGAGCGTCCATAATACGGACAAGCGCACACTGCAGTATGTGTGTAATAACATAAAACATCCACAAATATTAAAATATCAATGGCGCGTACTACTAGGTACGAGCCGAGCTATACCGGCGGATGCGAATACCTATATTTTGGGTACGCCGCGAACGATGTGTGGACATATTTTATTGGGTTTCTTTATGGCAAACGTCGTGTAATATATTACACGAGACGATCATTATACGTGCGTATAATATTATATGCCGCAGTGTTGGTTAGTAACTATTAACTTAAGTAACGAGATGCCGGAACGAAATTACTTTTTAAGTAATCTGACGGTGATTTATTTGCGTTTTATTGAAAATATAATTTATACGCGATTCAAATTAATTTTTCTCCCGATAAATTTAAAGATCTAATAATTGTATTCGTATCGTGTTTAATCACAACATTATAAGTTGTGGCTTAAATAATTTATTATAATTTGACGTAAAAATCCTTATCTGTTAATAACTGTATCTTCTCGATGACCATCGTTCAGGTTCTTAGGTGATAATAGGTAGGTGATAAAAGGGGCCGTAGTAAACTCTCCCGATTTTTAAAATCATTAAACTCTCTCGATGGTAAACTTTCTCGGATCAACATTTTCAAATTGAAATATACATTAAAATTCAAAGTTGCAATAAGGTTAAACAAAACAAGTAAAAACTGTAGTACAAAAAATAATGAAAAAACTATATCTCAAAAAATATTAAACTAGAAATAGATACCATAAGTTTTTTAAAATCGGTGTGTTTCTATTCATCTATTATCAAAAAAAAAAATTAAATTTAAACATTTTTATTGTATATTTTGTATCTTAGATTTATCTTATGAATTTTTATTTTTTATTGTATTTTGACTATGATATTTATAGCTCATAGCAGCTAAATGCATTAATTTATATTATTATATGAATGACTATTTTTAAACGAAACTTAAATTTATATTAGATATATTTTATGATTTTTATTAAATTAAACAAGTAGTACTGAAGACCCGAGAGAGATTACATGTTTCCGTCAGATAGTACAGGAGTGGACCCGGGAGAGTTTACAATCGCCCGATAAAAGTCGCGGAACATCATAATTATGAAGGCGTATGGAGTCAGTATTAGACAGTATAGTTGACAGTCTCGTGATTCAATAAGTGACGTATTTGAAGAAAAAAGGTAGCTTTTCTAACCTGAAAAGTTATGAAACTTTGTTAATACTTCAAACAAAAAAGTTTTACGTAGGTATATGTCTATTAGCCGTACACCGTATTATTATAAAACATTATAGGTTCATATAATTATAATATGTGTTACAACTTATAGGTATTGAGGACTGCAGCCATAATAATATCATAATATACGCGCGTGCACACTGCAAAGAGTACCTACTGAGGACATAATATTATAGGCACATGTGTGTTATTATAGTAATTCGTATAAACGATGGGCTGTCGAATAATTATAATGACATCAACAGGTGTATAATATCGCTTACGTATTATAGTATACCAATGCGCGGATGCGGTAAAGGTGCATACATATTATTATCATTGATTATGAATTATAATTTATAAATAATCATTGCTATTATATTAAATATAGCCAGTATAGGCAAGACCAGTTCACAATCATGTATTATACATAATATTATTACATGGTGGTATTTCGATTTAATAACTGCGGTTTGTGTTGAGATATACCGTTTAAAAAAATATACTACCTATATAAAAATCGTCATAGTGCCAACGATCAATACGGATTTCTTGAAAATAATATAGTTTGTGGTTTGTGCATTAATAATAATTATGACCGAACCTTTAGCGGTATATTATAACTATTACCGTTCAATCCACTATTTAATTGCGAGAAATTTAAAAACACGACCGGAACGCGGTTTCCTTGGTTTTTCTTGGAAGACGTTATACGTCGTATGGTACGTCTGTTATTCTGTATGGTGTGATGATACCATGATTCAGATTTTATTAATAGAATTTATTGATGAAATAAAATTTAACATGCAACCGGAATGGTTATAAAAAAAAAAAAAACGGGAAAAAATACAAAATATTATACTGTAAGTAATAATATGTTTAATATGTATATTGTATACAGGATTACAGGCAAGTAAGTAACATTATACAATTTTTCCATAAGACAAGCTAAAATATCGTATGAAAAATATCATCATTTAAGTTAAAATCATATGACCTATTCAACACATCATCACTTTCACATATTGTAAGCATTTATATTTAATAACTTATAAAATTGTAATGAATAAATAAAAGGATTTTAAGGATAATTTTGAGTTGATTTATTTTTAGTTTGTAAACACTTTATATCGATCTTAACAACGAAGAAATATCGATTTAATTCTTTTTAAGTGGTCCAGTTCCGATTTTTCAAATTTTTACAATCCTATAATTTTATTTTTTTTTTATTAAGAAAATATTTTTAATCTGTATCCAAATGATACAATAAGTAAATCTTAAAATATATATTTACAAGGAATGGAGTCGTGATAGAAGGGGGCATCCATTGACACTACTTCAATTATAATTCTTTATTTTTGTTTTAGTTAAAAAAAAAATTTTTATGTAAGTAAATCACGTGACCAGTTACGTTTTAGATGGCGAGGAGGATTGTTGGGAATGTGGCAAAGGAAAGATTAGAAATTAGAGGGTTAGGGTGATTATGCACACACGCGTGGAAGTTTGAATAATAAATGCGGGCGAGAGTTGGTATAGTGCAGATGTGAAGGTGATTGTGTAAAGTAAGGTTACTTACATACCACGGAGCTTTAGTTATTATACTTAAATTAATTGATTGAAAAACTTGAAAAATATTGAGATTAGAGTTTTTGGCAGAGCCCCAGAGTTTGATGCCATAATATATCATAGCCGGGCGAATAATTTGTTTGTACCTAACCAAAATTATATTAGCACCGGTCTTAATTCTGAAATTTAATTATTTTAAAGGGCAATGGCTAACATTTTTCTTATAGAAATTTTTATAATTTTTGTACTTGACAAGTTCCCATTCAGAGTTGTTTTTCCAATGCGACGAAACCTATCATTGATATTCAAATACGATGAAGCCACTTAAACCAGTATAATATTTCACCCAACTCTCCTACAACCTCTTATCCTATTACTCGGTTTTCACATCACGCTAAATACAATTATTATAATATATAAACAAATCAAGTCACACATAACTAAATTGTATAATAATATTGTATTAAATTATAGGGATTAAAGAGCCGAATAAATTTTATGAATGAACTTAATTTTTGCGTTATTTCTTAAAAATAATGAAAAAACAATACGATAATGATCAAGTAAAATTAATCGTATCGCTGAACATTTTAATATTCCTTATGATAAATACGTCTTCGCTATACCTGCAATTGTATATTTTATATATTTTTATGAATAACATTATTAAAATGTTTATTCCTACGAGTTAAATTTGATTTTCCAAAGTGAAATAATTTTGTTTACGTTTAGAATAAAATGGTATTTATTTATCTTATTAGCTTTATGGTTTAATCTTGTAAATATATGGTTTGTGAACCAAAGGGAAAAAATCGAACGAGCAATATATTTCTTCGTGTATATAGATATATAATATCTGTAGTACACATATGTAATACATCATCGTACACTCGCCAATCGATTAGACCGCACTGCACTTTTCGTCTCGACTTTAGGGTATTATAATATAATATAATATGTACATATATATAAACGTGTATACGTATACACGAGAATAACTTACAGAAATCGCTGTAAATCTTTGGCGTTTGTTTATGCGTACACACGAGTAATTGCTATATTCGCGGCCACCTACGCGTACGGCCGGAAACTCGTTCAATTTGCCACGTAATTAATATGACCGTCCCGCGCGATAGAGTGTTTAAAATTCACTTGGCGTATGATAGAAAAAAAAAAAAAAACAAGATTTTCCTCTCTTTTTAAATAATGTTTTTTTAAACACACTCGCGCAATCTCTCATCAACACTGGTCTCTGCAGCCGCATCCTGCACGCGTATTGACGTGACGTGTAATATTCTACATTATAACTATTATTATGTGAATCATATAAATGATGTGACCACAACCCTTCCCCGTTACTCGAGTCTAAATTGTTAATAGTTATCCAGCACAATGTACAGTCGTCCGGGGCACGCGTAAATCGCTGCGATTAGTAATTTGTGTCAGTAGGAAATTCTAATTTATAAATTTCCATTCGAGTTGTATGGTTCTAACTTACACATCGCTATTTTTTGACACGAGCAATATTGGCCCCGCCACGTAGTAAAAGCAAAATCACAGTACGCCCCATTCCAATTTGGTCTCCCCGCGTCATCGCAATAATTACCAAGGCTAAACAATTGTCCCCAGGACAAAAGCATAAGTCTTCGCCTAATCACTACATTATATTTTCGAATTTGAAAAATTTGTATATCATGTTCTGTACTGGCCATTAAATTTTCATGGAAAAATATTTAGGTTTTCTCTTCAAATTATAAAAATTATTTAACTCCAGAAATGACTTCTCACCAAAATATTTGAGGTTATTGACATACCGATCTGCAGAAAAATGTAAATAAAAGTAGGTACTCACACTTATAATAACTCGAATATTGCATAATATGATGTCATACCTAAAGTCCTAAAAAACTATGTGCAGATATAATTATTTCAAAATAATGTTTTTCATTGTATCACTAATATTAATTAGTTGTATATATGTCAATTGTACGTATTTTTTAACTTTTAAGATACTCTTATACTTAAATACCATTTTAGTAAGTAACTCATTGTACAACTCATGCTCTACAGTGTCCGCGAAGAGAGGGTATATTATTGAGTATAGTTGAGCGCTTTTAGCCATCCCTCCTAATATTAATTGCTCGTCGCTCGATCAGTCAGCCATCTAAAAATGTTCAAGTTGTTAATTCGCGATTAAATCATATACCCTTATCCTAAACTATTTCTAATCCTGTATAATATAATTATTAATATCTTACACATCACTTGCGTAATATAATAACATGGCACAGTAATAGTTTCCAGCGGGTATAAATCAAGTCACCACTTCAAAGTTTTCACATAAAATCGCAAGACGACGACGACGACGACGACGATACATATTATAATATCCAACATTATAGTAATATATTATATTTAGGTAGGTATAAGTAAACGTACGTGTTATCATATATTATTATATTACAACGTGTATTACACATAGCTCGGTCGAAACGGAACAATACCGGTTGATGAATCGGGTCGCGCACCCAGGAGGTCCGATTCTGTTATTACCGTATGCAAATATACGACGAACCCGCCGCTTTTTCTTCATCAATTTTTTTCCCATCTCGACCATTTTTTTTTTTTTTTTAACGCCACAATGTGCGTTTGTTATTAATTCTGTATGGTACACACGCGGGGTATATATGAACGATCGAAAAACTAATTTCCTTTCACATCTATCACCGCCGCCTGGTGCACGTACAGGTATATATAATATGCAACGATTTGTAAATCAACGCGATACTTCATAATAATACTAATATATTATACGTATTATAATATGGATTCGGCGCGTGGAAATTAATTTTTATTTTTATTTATTTTTTTTTTTTTTTCGGGAATCTAACCGATTTCACGTCGTGTCGTTTATTCAAAACGGAAACGCCGACCAATTAAGGGCGGCATATATTACGTTGATATTACTATTTCGGTGTATAATATTATATATTGCAATATTTATATTATATTGTATACGATTTATAATATTAATAGGTTATACGCTGTCTATGCGCACACGGTTTTCAGTTTTGTTTTAATTTAATTTCTACTCACGGCATTAGTTACGCGAACGCAAACGCAAAACAGCGTATAATAATAACGTTATTGATGGGTTTCGTTCACGAGTGACGCTGCGGACAACAAAGTTACATTATGCACACACGTACAGGTAAAAACCTCTGCTGTTTACTCACACGCAGTCCATTTGCGTTGGGCAGCTATTATAACAAACGTGCTTTGCGTGTTTTACGAGCTTCGGCGGAAATCAATAATTGATTGCGAGAGGAGTTGCGGGCGGCAGCGTAGGTGTTTGGTATATTGCGTTCGTTATATTAATAATAAATATACACGAAGTCCGAGAGATAATCCCACCGGATGATATAGGTTCGCGGACGGCCACGCGCTGTTCAGTTATTATTTTTATGGTAAATGTGTGTATGTGTGTCACAAATTCGTAGGGTGTCTGGAATATCGTATGTATAGTATAAATATAACACATTATATATCATATTTTATTGTGCGTTTTTCGGTTTAATTGACGTCGGACGAAGCAAAAAAAAAAAAACGTTAAATGCAAAAGCATAATATTTCATAACATGTAGACGGTACTATATACATTATTATCCTCGTTATATTATGCGGGCTGTCGCTAGTCATAAAATATAAATAAAAACTTGTATAGACGATCGGAAGTATATAAATAATTTAAATATAAAATAACATACGATCGACCGATAACATCCCGTGATGTATCTACTACCAATGTATTGTTTAACATGCATTTATACCGGGTAACAGAACGAATCGAAATAAAATAATAATAACTGCAGTTCGGTGGTATAGAACACTACCCGCAAACCGACGAAAAATTGTATATTTAATAAGGACAATATTTTAGAATTCCTAGATTATAATATGTAATTATTTGTAAATTATTTTCAATACCGATAAAATCTTTGCGCAAATCTAATAAAATATGTAACCTTTTGTCATTGATTTTTCTGTTATTATGTTATTCGGTATCCCATCGATTTTACGCGTACCTATTAAGATGAAATTCTATGGCGGTAAACGTTACAAACGTTTGATAACGGAGAAATTCGTTTCACGTTTTTCTACTGACAAAAAAAAATTGTTTGCTAAATGAAATTGTAAACATTTGCAAGCATTGCTAACGCCACAATCCAGCGTTTGGACTGTTTAGTTCTAGTAACCAGAACCGTGGTCCGTGGTCGACTTTGTTTATACTTTCGCCACTATTGCTATCACTATTCACTATTCAATTTAAGTTACTATCACGACTTATCACGATTAACTTTTTATGCCTTACACCATTGTTAAACAACATACCGCACAAAACCAAGCGCTTGCGAATTTCAACCTTTCCGACGTTTCAAACGTTGGCGTCTGTACTGCAAAACGTTTTCCAATATAGAATTTCGTCAAAGTTATATTTAATATATGTAATATACCTACCATATAAACTATACAAACGAGTTGTCTAAAAAGTGTTCGTATACTAAATGCTGTACGAAATGTTTTCAAACTTACTTTGTAGACACATTTTTTACAAATTCATAGTGCAGCATCAAAAATTTAGATTCTAATAAGCCATGGCTTGACAGAATCAAGTCATCATTCTGTACCTATATCTACCTATGTATAATAAGTTATACGAACATAGTTGTCTAATACTGAGATAATGATCAAAACAATAAAAAATTATTTATTTTTAAATTTTTAAAGCAATAATGAAACAATTAAAATGTGTTTTCGAATTAAAATCCAGTTCTAAAAAATGTCAACAATGCGATACATAATCAATTTAATAGTAATTTAACCAAAAATGTGTAATTTAATTACTATTGTTAAAAAAAAAAACATAGTAAATTTGAAATTATTTATAGACTTTTAGTTTAATATAAATTGCTTACGCCGAATATCTATAAAAGTATTATGAAATATAAATTATAGGTGTAACACAATATTTAATCGATATGACAGATAATTAGCGAAAGAAACAGCACACGCAAACAATAACTTACAGTTTCTAAAGATTAAATCTTTCATCCGAAATCAAAACAGAACATTAAAAACTTATACAAACATAATTGTAAACACACTGTTTGATACAACAGACAAAACTCAGAGAAATCAAAAATACAGTTTATGACTAGCCTAATCAGTCTAAAAAAAAAAAATAATAAATATTAATAAGCTGTCTCCAGTCAGGTCATAGGCAGAACTATACACACAAGCATTAAATGACCAAAGTGGGACCTCCTCGGTGGCTCAGTGTATAACCTGCGGCGGTAAAAAATAATTTAACACATACTAACTGGAAAAAAAATAATAACAATAAGAAGAAGAAAAATCATTTTACAATTAATACAAAATGAACATTTATCGTAAGAAAATATATTGTTTGAACACATATGAATATAAAAATAAAACGTATATAATATATTATTATTACCCATTCAGTTTACTACAAATGTATATGTATATATATGATGAATTATTAATCATGTTCAAATAACCGAAAATGTACAATTGTAAATATCAATAGATGCAGATAGCCAAGGCTAGGAACATCTTATTTTTAGTAATATATAAAAAAAAAAATCGTCGGCAGTGAAGAATCTGATGACTACAAACTACCAATAGCCTATAAGTAAAACTATAAACGCATAATGATTATTATGTAATAGCTTGATATTGCGAAGACGGCGGATTAATAGAACAAATGGCTTATACAATGAGCAAGAAAATATAGAGAACAATGTAAACTAGGTACGTACTCGTAATTGCAATATGTAGGTTGATATGTTAATTAATACAGTTTAAAAACAATTATTATAATAGTATGTGTTACGACTAACATAATTTATCTATGAAATTAATATGGAAAATTTAAAAATAAAAATCATTTCATTTCATATTATGCCTATTGCCGATAAAAAAAAATAAATTATAAACGATAAAAAATCTGTACAAAATATAAATAGACCGTATTATACTTCCAAAAGTGTATACTGTATATTGCCAGTTATTATTTTAGGTATTTAATATATTCTGTATTAGCCACTTATACTTTAAACATTTCTAGATCATAATACTACTATATTATGTGTAATGTGTGAATTATGAACACGTTCAACTATAGTTGTTATGACATAATATTTGTAGTTTCAATCTAACGGTGACCGCTGCAAACAATGTTATACACTGCAATGGACTACTGATAAAATAATACCTATCTGTATAATCAACTAAAATAAGAATTTTAATATAATACAATGTAACATAGATATTTTTTGTTTATGTACTCTTTCTAGCGCATAACAAATGAACATAAACGAATAATTTTAATTAATTATTGGAAAAACGGATGTTTTAATGAAAAAACAATTCTGGCATTGTCGAGAAGTGTACACAACTACAAACATGTGTAGGTATTATTGTATAATTACCGTCAAAATGTAGTGTTGTAATTAAAAGAAAAATAAGACATTATGTCATATTATGTTACGAACTAGCAGATAAAATTGAAGACGTTTATAGAAAATCAGCTGGCCACGGTTACCTACATATTATTACCGCGTATGTGCCTACATAATATTTATGACCATGTGAACGTTTATTATATTATTATACACGCCATACGAAGAATAGCGATCACAATAATAATTTATACGCATTGGGTTAATCGTATTATTATATGACTTTAAACGTCAAACGTCAACCATCCGCGGTCCGTTAGCGGTTAGTGTGTACAGATAGTTAATGGTTAGTCTGTACGGGATAAAGGTTGTTAAATCCATCGGTAAATCATTCTCGTTTTCAGACTTGCTTATTTGATTTCTCAATGCTATTTTATAGAATATTATTAATGTGTATACTGTACTAATCGGTCTAATCGTAATGAAAAACGTTTTCGTACATAATATGGCACATTATCTATGTCGGGTTTATATTATTTTAATATATCATAATAACATGTTCGACGTTCAATACTTGTAGGTCAGATAAGTCGCGTAGTGGAGTTGACGATTTTTCGACACTCGCGGGCCATAATTATTTAAACCATTGAGTAAAACTTATCTTCCTCGAACCGATTAGCTATGCACGAGACTTGTTAATCGATCATCACCAGAGTCGACTTAAAGTTAAACGAGGACCAATAGAGTCCGATATATTTTGGTAGGATTTCCGGATTTAAATGCTTAAATAGTTATGGTAGGTACATACAGTTTTTAACGTGTGTTACCTATTAAATAATACACCTTATTAGTAAAAAGTCAATTTTTGTTCCATTACTTTTATTGGCTGTGTAGTCTAAAGTCACCAATACAGTTTTTCACAGAATTATAACGGAACGGGCACGATTATCTCTGACATCGCTCATCAGACTGCACTGAGCATTTGTAACAACTAACTGCGCGGTTTAAATATTAAATAGATACTGCAAGAAGATCTCGGAAATTTAAATAAGTTACTCATATTTATTGATGATTTAAAATTTATAAATAAATATGGAAATCATAATAATGAAAAAACGTTTTTATTTTCTTCGGACGTAACAAAGTAAACGAACACGTCCTGTAAAATATTTCAAAGCTAGTAAAGCCGAGTGCCTTATATCTAGCTATAGTTTATGCATAAACTAATACAACATGTATTATACCTAAATAACAATTGTATATAAATCATTTTTATTTATAAAGAACGTCTGTATTTCTACGACGTTTCACTGATCATACACAATTATGTATGGGTTAATTTACGATTTAAATTTAAAAAAAAACCTAATCGAACTATCGTCATCGTGTGCACCCATTAGGTATCGATCTCTATGTAAAGTGTAAATTGCAACTAGTTACGAAAATGTCACGAATAATGATTTCGTACAATTTTTACACATGATAACAATATCAGCTACTAACATAATATTGTAGATGGTTACCACATTAAGTCGCGTCTTGATAAATATAATAATTATATACACGCATAAAAACCAAAGACAAAATATTATAAAACAATAATTCAAATTATATTTTTGTTAATTATTCAGATGCCTCCTACTAAATTCGCCTACCGAAAATTCAGTCCAGTCCAGATGATTTATGTGTTTAGTGGATTTCGTATTGTTTTAAATACATATCGTAGTGTTGTAACACTGTATGGAATAGATACATATTATGTAGTGAATCGTCCTGTCAAATCGTTATATCTACTGTATAATGTAAGAAAGTTTTTTCTAATTATCTTTACCAAATAACGAATAGTGTCGAACTCTCGAGTGAAAAAATGTCATGACTATAACTGCTGCCTGTACGTGTAAAACGAAAAAAATCAGGACGATTGCATTCATTAGTATGCAACTCGGGATATCCCCAGCAATAAAATTATACAATTTAATATATTATAATTTCATCTTTAAAGAATTTCAATTGTTTAAACAAAATATAACAATAGTTACCTATGCTTTTTACGATAACATACAACGAAGGGTAAATTGTCGAAAAGTCAAGAGTATACACCGATAAACTCGTAATTATTCGCTTGCAATAATGTGGTGTACTGAATTGATCCAACAATAATATTTAAATCGTTTAATTATATATTATCAATCATTATTTTATATGTGTTCGCATATTTTTAACAGTCGATCGTAAATCATTCAACAATGACTTATTACTATGCTAAGTGTTTAATTTAATTAACAACAGTCAGTTTTACCCATCGGACGTCAGTTAAATGTGCACATATTAATATACGAGTATTATATTGTTATTATACACATACATATATATATATATATATATAGTTTATATAGTTTTCAAACTTTTCTGGGAACCTTTCCAGCGGACGGCGCGTTGTGAGATTATGATGAATAATAATTACGGCGTGCGCCTTATAACATAATACACACAATTATGCATGCGTGCAAAGCCATGAAAATTACTTTTCACCCGACTTTCAAACAATATTATCTTCATTTATGATTTTGCGAGAACTGAGAACATTTTATTGCGCACGTACGATACGATATAATTTATTAGACAAATAAATAACGAGCCAACATAAACATGTACGATAACGTCCTCGGACTTAATATGTACCTACCTCGGCCGATTTTACACGTCGATTTGTCGTTTCACACACGTAAAACAGAAACATCACGTTTCGTCCCGAACGAAAGCACTGCCGTTTCTACACAGTGAGTTATATTATACAAGTTGATTTCGGATTTCATAACCATTACCGAGTAACGAGTATATTATGATGTTTGGACATTTATCGTATTTGAATGGCTCGTAGAGTCGTAGACTATGCACATCAGCCGACTTCGGTGCACGTGGCGTATATTCCGCGACGTTTCTGCTACTGTTTATATTATAAGACGGACACGGTATCGACAATGTAATGTATATTATGTTAATAAAAGGAAATTTGTTGTGCGTGTGTGCGATTCGCAACAAGGTAAATCGCAACTAGCACTACTAATGGTGTTTTAATGGGTTTATGAACAAATTTGATACATCAGTAATTCTATACCCAACTGGCAACTACCCAAGGTTGTGCACCCCGTAGTCAATTTTTTTTTTAATTTTTTCATTTTTAAACATGCACTTACGAAAGGATTTGTTGGCGCCCTGGTGGCTCATAAATAATGATGTGTATGGGGCTGCCGTTGTTTACATAAAATAGAATAGTTGTTTTAATTATTGTACATGATAATAATATTAGACTTGTATTTTATGTTTGATCAAAACCATCCAAATGTACTGTAGCAGTGGTGGCCTCGACGAGGCTCGTGAACCGTAGCTCTTGAGTCACTGGATCAGTCACGTGCGGCTCTTCACATCAAGCTTAGAGTAAAATTATTAACTATTTTAATTATTTTATAAATATCTCTTAACAGTTAACAATGTCGCTCGCCTAGAATTATCTTTATACATTTTCGGCTCCCAAAATTAAGGTATATACATTTAACGGAGTTAAGCAGGGAATATCCACTGGTATTATTTAATTTGTCACGAGCCACTTCGTACGCAGTTTAAGCTTACATATCACGTCGATATATACTTATGACACAAAACAGTCTAAAACTGAAAAAAATCAATCGAAACTCTTTTAAATGCGCTACAATGATTCGCACAGATAATATTGCAACATGTTATAGGTGCATATACGTCATTTTTAAATCAGTGGCTAAAAGCATGTAAACTAAAAAAGTAAAAACGTTGTAAACAGCAATATACATTTAAACATTTATTCGGCTATATAATATATACCTTATAAAGTATTAACACTTTAGTCCCACGGTCTTAATCGTACATTTTTATTAATATGGTGTTTCCTAAAACAATATTATTTTACTTTTGCTCAAAAATATATCGTGTCGGAACATAAAAGTTATAGTATATTTTATTTATTATTATTTTTTACGCCTTCCCACTTGTAATGAACCTTCGGAAACAGGTGCAAGACATCTTTTTCGTATCGAATCAAATAATATGCGTTCGTAGTAAAACACTATATAATAACGCAGCCTTCCCACCTCAATTTTTGTGACTATAATAATAGCCGCTATTATAATGTACAGCGCAAACGAATTACCGAAAAATTTTATCTTGGTTTTGACCTTTTTTAAGGTTGTAAATTGCATTTACATTAAATCGGTGTTAGTATAATAGGCACTCCGATTCATTATTTCAGCTTGTGACCAATCGAAATGAAAAATGTTCAGTCAGTGCATGCAGCTTTCGATTAAAAAATATATATCATAATTATAATTACGTTTCAAAAACGGAACATCGATACTAGTGTCCATTGCGCTTCTTTTGAAATTTCACAATTCGATAGTATTATCTTATAATCTCGTGTCGATCGGCATATAGTGCTTATTATGTGCAACGAAGAAAACTAAAATATTACTGATAATATGGCAATGGTGGGGACCAGATTATGCACTCGGGGAAAATGAATAGTGGTGGCCATCAAATGGCGGCCCGTAGTCCACGCGCGATTCGCTGTAGACAAACTTTATGTAGCTTATTAACAGGAATTTATTTTGAAAATTATTTTATTTGATGGTAAATTAAATGAGGTTTTCATTAATTCTAATTTTACTTTTTTCTTTCACCTTTTCTTTCTTTGAATAAACATGTACCTAAATTTGTATGCCCCTCCCCCACCAAAAAAAAAAAAAAATAAACAAACAAAACTTCTTAAAGTGACCTTTACATCACTTACTATCGATTGATGATGTATCGGGATAAAGGATCGGGGACGTGATAATATGGAAAAAATAAAAAACGATAATCGTCGAGTCAAATTAGCCTATCAAGTATATAATTCGGACATACACGTTACACGCGTTGTTTATTATAATTTGTTTACACATGAACATAATCGATCAAACCATATATAACACACTATATACACAATATATATATATATATAAATATAATAATAATAGAAATAATAATGATGATATATTATAATATATCTGCGGCGCGTTTTTGGCCGCCGCCGACAAAATTGTTTACATCATCATTACCTATAATAATATAGAATGAGCGCTATATAGGAAAGAAAGAAAGAAAAAAAGAGAGAGATAAACACTAAAAAAAAATGTATCACGTTATACCTATATAAATAATATTAAAGATAAAATTTCGTCTACGACCGGTTGCACGTCAAGTCCAGAGGTGCGCTTTTCTCCGGCCGGCCGCCCGATTCGTTCGAGTCGGAGTCTCGCACCGAGTCAGTTCCGGCCGCGCAGTCGTCGTCCGATCCGGACGTCCGGTCCGCGACGGCTACAAAATCCGGTGCCGGTTGTCGTCTCCGCTTGCGCGGACGTCGGCGCCGGCGACGAGACCGGTCCGGGCTGTGGCCGGGTGATCGTCCGCCAGCGTACGGCAGGACCGACGGAAAACCGAAGGACGGCGGCCGCGAGGGCGGGGACGCGGCCGCGGTCACCGATAGGTCCATCGGTGACTCCTGGACGGGCGGCAGGTCGCACGACACGGCGACGCGCTTCGGAGACGGTGGCCCGTCACGGCGGTCGTCGTCTTCGTCGTGTTCGCCTGCGCCGCTGTCGTCTTCCGACGATGACCCGCGGTACGACGGACTCGGCGGTGACCGGTGCCGGTGCGATGCAGTGGGCGGCGGCGTCGCCCGTGGCTGCGGCGACTGTTGTTGTTGGTGTAGCTGTTGCTGTTGCTGTTGCTGCTGCTGCTGCTGCAAGGCCAGGAAGAATGGCGCGGGTGGCGGGAATGGGAATGCCGAGAAGAACGGCGAAGGCCACCGCAGCAGTTCCGGTCGGACGGCCTGTACGACAGCGGCGGCGGCCGCAGCGGACACGGACAGCCGGCCGCCGACGCCGTCTTTGTTCAGATCACCGGCTACGGAGTTGTTGTTGTCTGCGTCCAAGCGCAGATGGTGTTTGACGTCTGCCCACAGCGGCGGGAGCGGCGGCGTGCGGCCCTGGTCTAGCGATATTCTGCAACCAGCTGCCGACTGCTGCTGCTGTTGCTGGAAATGCAGACCCGCGGACGGCCGGTGTTGTTGTTGCTGGTGCGGTTGTTGCTGCTGCTGGTGCGGGTGTTGCTGTTGGTGCTGGTTGTTGTTGTGGTTGTGGTGGTGGTGGTGGTGGTGGTGCTGCTGCTGCTGCTGTTCCTGGAGCAAGCAATGGATCTTGAACCAGTTGGACCGCCGGCCGTACCGGGACCCGCTCTTCGACATGCCCACCACCAGACACTTGCGCAACCTGCACGCCTTACACGACGTCCTGTTCTTTTTGTTGATCACGCACTCGCCATTGTTCTTGCACTCCGAAATCGAACTCAAGTTGTTGTAAGTCCGACCGAAAAACGACTGAAACAATATAATATTTTTAGTTTATTATTTTACAACGTACAAATTATTACATTACGGATTAATATTAACATATTATATGATCATTAGGTTACTTATATTTCGAATTTCGAATTTGGATTATAAAATATATACGATCATTATTGAATGATTTTGTTTTAATAATATTGTTACTTTTTTTAATACAAGTCTTTTAGGGAGACGGGGAAAGAGGGTTGGGCTTCACTGCTCTACTATATTCAAAGGATTTAAAAATATTTAATTACAATTTTTTTCGTAGATATTCGAAGTTCAAATTTGGATGAAATTAAATATTAAACGAAGAATTCTAATTTAAATTATTTTGCTATACTTCAAAAACATTATTTGTGAGGACTTGAGTCTTACTGAAAACTAAATAAAAACAATTAATAATAAATTCTACATATAAATAAATTCAATTTGTCTCATTACTATTTTTAATATACATATATGTATCATATATGCAATATAAATATATTCTATAAAAGGCGCTTAGTAATATATATACATATATATATATATAGGCCTACAAACTGTCGTTGCTCAGAATCGTTTTTAATATACAATGATTTATCGTTGAATTCAAGCTTAATATAATATACAGTATAGTGACTTAGCACGGCAATCACCTATACTATTCCCGGTTGTTTTAAATTTATTTTTATATACATTTAAATATTTTTGATTTTTAATCAAAAAATATACATTTATATCCACTCTTGTTTTCAAGAATTTAAGTAGATCATTTTTTGTTTGGTAAACCCGTATTCAATAAAACCATTATTATTATGTTATGTGTCTAAGGTGGTTGACAAAATAAATAGCAGTATTTTACGCCAACGGGGGCGTACGTAACCTTTTTACGTATACGGGCTTTAATTTTTTTCAGTTTTTCATTGAGGGCCACATACAAAATTAAAATATTAAAAAATATAATTTATTATAAATATATATTACTATATATATTATATACGTTATACACGATTATATTACGTTCTCGCTCATAGCTTATCTCATGAGATGTACACATTATAGTCATGATTAAATTGTATTTATATTAATTTAAGATATAAAATTGAAATTTTAAACACCATGAAATATATTTGGTAGGCCGCAGCAAAAAGTTTCGAGGGCCGCGGGTTGCCGGTGCCTGCTATATAATATAATCTGGTACAGTCTCCATAATGATGACGAAAATTATGATAATGATTGGACCGTTCTCACCGACAGCTATGTTACCTTCTTATACATGTACGCATTGTGTATAAGCAATTATTACACGTTTAACGACGCAGCTTATCTTCAAATGATATAAATCATAAATCCTTTTCCACCACATTATCATGGGAAATCATCATTTTTATACAGAAACGATGACCGATGTCCGATCCGAACAATCATTAATCATACTACCTATTTTCCACGTTTCGCGATCACGACAAAGATCTACTATACCGTCCGTACCTATTTATATTTATTAGGTGTAACCGGTACAGGTTATCATAAAAAAATCGAAACTTTGGCATGACGAGTAAAAAAAAATTGACAGTTTATGTTTAACTTATGCAAACATTATAAATTCGCTGAGTCGAAAACTACAACTTTTATACCAATGCGAGTCACTGCGTGTCTAATATTGTAACAATTCCCGCTTTTCAAAGTTAATCGCTTATTGAAAAAATAAAATTTAGATATCTGTTCAGACAAAATAATTAGAGACGTATTATTACAATGGTCTCCTGGAACGGCTGGAACCGCTTATTTATGTGTTGTATTACTATGGACTGCGATGTGACTGAAATATTTCGAAGATTTAATACATAACTGTTACTACTACGTTTTTTTTTTTCGAATTATCCGGTGGGTAGACAGAGGGCGTTTAAAATAGGAATTATTATATAACCACGATTGTGGTGTGGCTCGAATGGTTCGATAATCGTCATTTTTGAAGAAGTATTTACATATAAATATCGATTTCATTGGTAATAACACTAATAACGCAATAACTAAATATTATCGGAATATATATTATATATATAAGTACCTGAAATCGAACCAACACGTAGGATCAATAAATTTCTTATGTTATTAGTGGCTTGTTATAAATGAAGTAATGTAATCCACATTAGAAGAGTTTAGTCGACTACCTATTTTATCGATATTGTTATAAACACAACGTACAAAATACTGTGACACAGTAGCTAAATGCGTTTATTTAAATCCTTCCACAGCCAACAATGGCACGATGCAATGACGATATCCAAAAAAAAATATTTAATGATGAACTACCTCTCATGTGTAGACCATAAAGCACTACAGCGATTCATTCGGTGGGGCGCTGATAAACGGTAAAAGTATACAATAAATAATGTATATAATATTATTATAAAATGTAATTGTGGTGCAATGCGCGCGATATATGAGGAAATATAATATACCTCTAGCTATAACTAATATAATATTGTAGTTGCACAACGATCGAAGAGATCGTGTAAAAGTGTCTTTTGAAGATTCATTCGACGCATCAGCGATATTATATTGCCTCGGACTTAGGTAGAGACAGAGAGAGTAAGAGAGAGATACAAAACCATAAATTAGCCGCGTTGTCGAACGGGTGAGTCTCATATTATTATTATTATTATCTACGATCGTTAAACATATTTTCTTCGCGGCGTGTCTCGTTCGCATACGCGCGTTATTAATTGTTCGCAGATTGTGAAATATTCCCTCCGTAATATAATAATAATATTAATATTATTATTAACGTCGAACGATGGAATAGGCTCGTGATCAATGCGTCGTCTATATGTGTTTGTATGTGTGTGATGAATGCGCTTTTTCCTCGTCTTCTTCGATTTCGAATTAAAAAAAGAAAACAACCGTGAACGACGACGTGTCGCAGTGCCGTTTTAATAGTTTACCGTGACGGATATCATTATAATTTATATCTAACGTAACGTTATAGGTATATAGCTAAAGTATAATACACACACGACAAACGCATTCGTCCACGAATACAATAATAATAATAATAATAATAATAATAATATTATGCGCGCAATATGACGATGATGGGGTTTCGATTAGTTCTATCGTGCCCGCGTAATGTGTCACGTGTTATATTTTGCAGTCGCTAAATACGATACATTCGTTCGATACCGCATTTTTTTTTTTTTAATTAAACGGTTGGTACGCAATTGTTTTATGACTCTACGCGTGTAAAAAAATATGTTGACATATACGTGCCACATGCAACTGTGGTGACGTTATTATATACGCGCGAGCGGTTATTATTATATTTTTACATCGCCGTTGCAGCACTGAGTAGAACGGTGATGTTGGGCCTTCGTGATAATAGCTACCTATGTTTTATTTTATTTTTTTAATATTTTGAACCAGGATTTGGGATCCTAATAATAAATATCTTACTTAAAATAGAACTACAGTATATAGTTTTGCCTGTAATAATTTTTAGAACTTATCAAATTAAAGAATGGATAGGTACCAAAAACGAAACCGGAACCGAAATAACTATTAAAATTACAAACACCGTTTTCAAGCGATTTTAAAATTTATTTTTATTTGTATGTATATAATTCGAACTTATTGGTGATGACCTAACCTAACTTACAGGTACAGACAATAATACAGTATATATAGGGTATTATTATGTACAATTAAAAACTATAGTGACGTTAGGTGAAAAATATCAATAAGAAGGTATGTATGTGTTGCATACTATAATTGTATATATTTTATAGGTTAAAACTTCAACTTCGAGGCGAAATGTTATATAAAAATCATTCGTCGTCGTCCGCGATCCGGTTGACTCACGTGAAACTGTGTATTTCCATCGGAAATTCGGATATAATACAACGCGTAATAATAATGGGTAACCTACCTAATATCATGTATAATTACACAGTTTTGGTCATCGGGATAATGGATTTTTTCCCAGCCCGATTGATTCACGCACGATATTGTATTATATTGCACCAAACGGGTAAGGTCAGCTATCGTCGCTATATAGCAGCCTATATAAACGTATATTAATTAAACTTTAGCGAGTATATATAGTGTACAGGTATTATAACGTTGGAGTATACAAAACGATCGATACACGATGCTGTCCGAGACGGATATCGAATGGTAATATTGGTCGTGCAGGGTTATTGATGTAATGTGTATAATATACATTTTATAATAGCGCACGGTCAATTTTGAGCCGAGTTAATTGTAGGTGCCCATATCTACCCACAGCGGTCTTTTATTACTTTATTATTAATTATTAAATTAGTATTATTATAAAATATGTATAAATCATAATTGAACAAAATACAAAAATATTACCTTGCATCCTTCACACGTGAACGCTCCGAAATGAAAACCGGCGGCTGGTTCTCCGCACACACGACATAGCTGACTCATCTGCAAACATGATAAATTCGATTGAAAAATGTGTACAACCGCCGACGATCAAATTAAAATGCACATTGTTATTAGTCTATAATATTATGTATATGATATATTTATTAAATATAACTTAATTACATATTATATGTTATTATGTACGTGCAACGCTTATAATAATTTCCGCGTTCAGCGGCGATGTCAACGCATACACATGTATAACAGAGTTCTCGTACATACATTTATATATATATATATGTATAATATACAATATTATTCTATTCGATCGTTTGTTTTCATTGTACATTATTTTTACTCGTTCGAACAAACCGAGGAGAATGAGAGATCAAAAAAGCGATACGTATTTATATTATCACGCGTTTAATTCGTATTTCATTAAATGAAATAAAAAATAAACGTCTCGAACGATGATTTGCATATGTTATTAATGTGTTTTTCAATTACGAAATTATAGAATCGCCGCATCCTTAAAAATATCCAAGTCAATTTTCGTATATAATTATATACCATTATTTATGACGCTAAACTGTTACAAAAACTCATTCGCGAGATTTTATATTTTATTATTACGAAAATAATGCAACCTCGGTTCAAAAACTCGATTAAAAAATAACAAGAACTAGCCCGTCGCAAACTTTAATGGTCCTGCCAACGCTCAGCGTATTATAACGTTTGTTTAAGCCAAGTATTTATGTATGTTATTATGTTATTGATCTTTTTCTTCCTTTTTTTTTTGAACTCTCTGCGTTTATTATATACCTACCTACCTGCGCAATGTCTGAAATCCCATTAATTTGCATAATAATGAATAAAAATAAAATAAAAATGACACACAGACGACACGTCCGTTCTATCTGAAAGTTTGATGCCAACCCGATCTTCCCGCGATCCCACCGGCTGGGCCCCCTCCATGGGTCATTTGTTCAGATGAAAATCTCCGGATAATAACTACCGTATTTATTTTCAACGGTTATGGTTCAAGTTACACACACCTATAAAATAGTGCCGATGCCGGTTTTGATGGGCAGTATTGATAAGGCGAGGTGAATCTGCCGCAGATTATTATTATTAATATCATTAAGCATATACATACACTAACGTATTATATATATATATATGTGTGTGTAATTTATTGGATATGAACATGATCTGCTGCAGCGGACCACTCCTTCGCCCGTACAGCGACTTTCGAGATTCACCGATCTTCACCGAATGCCATCGTATATATTCGTATTACCAATGGAGACACATAAAACCTATCTTTATTTTTATATTATTATATTCCTATACATACGGTTCATTAAAAATAAAATAGCAGTATAACAATATCGTTGAAATTCTATTGCACAAGTATAGTTATATATACATATATAAATATTATATACAGATAGGTAAGGAACATATAGGCAAGTACCGTATGGAGATTTTGATCGTATTGACCTTTGACATATTACTTTATTTTTTATTTTATTTTATTAGAGAGTTAACCTATGCCAACCCATGCGGTCAAGTCTACTGGTCCATTGTATAGTCTCGTGTATGATGTAAACATCCCATAATAACACTAAATATTAAATTGTCATATATATGTGTATATATGTGTTTAACTTTGTACGTATATAAAAATAAAAAAGCACCGACTCACGGGCCTAATAATGCTGATGGCTTGGTGTGCGTATCCTTTTTATTTTTTATTGACGTCATTAATCTTATAAGCCACTTATACATGTATTCGTTACTTCTTATAAGTATGTATTTTGTATAGCCTGATTGGGATCCTGCCACCCCGGTGCTTAATACTTAACCCCTATATTGTTAACAGAATCGACGTCAATAGTTAACAAATTCTGTAAAACAATATAAACCTGAAATAATATCGTGAAGTACGATGTAAGTGTGTAAGTATGTTAATAATAAGTACCAAATTGTTATTTGTTGTCGATCTAGTTAACAATAATATACGCTTTACAGTTTCTAATAATTGTTTTACATATCAACGTATACAAATATGATATTATAGTATACACGATTTATAAAATAAGTTTGACTCAGTTTTTAGTGTGTATTTCCAATAGTTTTAAGTATTCAACAAAATATAAGATATAAGAACCACCGTTTTATACAATTTCTTTGTATTTTTTTTTTTACGTTTTTATGTGACGTATAAGTCAATAAATGCTATAAGTGATTCGATTAATTTATTGATTACGTTGACATGCATTTCACTTCTCTCGGACGATTTGTGTACAAAAATAAATCATCTATGCTAGTCTGTTAATAATGAATTGTATTTCATCTTAGCTTTTGGGGTACGATACTTTATTTATTTATATTTATTGGGTCGTATTTTACTATACAGTCACGTTTTATATACGGGTGTTATATCATGCAATCCTTGCTGGTCGTATAAGCTCACCAAGAACCGTAGCAATTCCAAATAAAACTCAAACTACAACTACCCATGATACAATTGTATGCCAATTTATCGCGGCGGTGGTCGTCTGGACTGGATGTAGAGGATACCTGTTGCTACAATACGCGTTATGATGGCGACACGATCGCATTCGTACAAAAAAAATAAATTAACTATCGTGTTGTCACCATTTTATTTTTTATGATATTATTATTATTATATCGTCTCGTTCGTGTTCTGACCGGACAGCGTCGTGTACCTCTATATATATAGCAACTATAGCAGCAGCGGCGTAGGTACTTGTATTATGATAATCAGCTACCCGTCTTTGATATCGTTGCCGGCCGGTGTCTGCTCTCTTGTATATTATAATATTATTATATATAAATACGCGTGCGTGTGTAAGTGTACGCGAACCATTTGTAAATCCATTATTGGATTATGTAAATGCCCTCTTGTTATGACTCTATTTGTATGATACCATAATATGGTCGGAGGCGGTGGAGGTTGGGGATTTTATATATATATATATGTTTATTATAATACGCGAGCGACTGCAGTCGTGTTCCGGTTGGATCTTCGAGCACCAATATACATACACGTATAATATAAATGTATATATAGGTATTACATTAGGTAGACATGTAGCCATGTAGTTACTATTATAGGTATACAGCACAGCTCGTCGTACGTCCTTATTATTTATGCCGAGTTGAACTTTGGCCTCGTTTCTTATTATTGTACATTTTTTTTCATTTATCATTTAAATTATTATTATATTTTTTCCTGTACGCCATCTATCGCGTCCACGTTCTTGTCTATATCATATTTTATGAAATAGACTACATATATATATATATATTATATGTTGTTGTTGTTTTTTTAATAGATATTTAGACATTAAAATCCTGCTGACGGGTTAATGCAGGAGAAGAAATCTCGTCCGACGAAAAATCACACACTTGATATGTTTTATATTATTATTCCATATTTCATAGCGAAACACAGTCGGGTCGGTTGTCGTGGTTGTCGTGCCATCGTTTCGTTCGTTTATACGAAACAGTTACGCATTTCAAACAAATCGTAACGATTTCATTCAAATATAATTTGACGTGCGATGACTACAGACGGACATTTTCTTCGGCGGCAGCGGCAGCGGTTCTCTTTGTACCCGCGCATACGATTATAATAATTAGTTTCAAAAAAAAAAATAAATAAATAAATATATAAATAGAGATAAAACTAAATTGTTATTTTAAGACAAATACGAATGCGGTCGGTTATTATATTGCTGCACAAAATGTATATACAAATACACAATACATATATAATATACATAAACGTAGACCAGCACGCGCGCGTGCAGATTTAAACGCGTAGTTTTTAAATATAAATAAATATACACAGTGTTTTTACGTTTGTAATTCACGTCAGACTTTCACCTAAAGTCGTACTAATGGATTTCTGACATTGGGTAATTATTTCCATAATTCGTCTTAATAACAAACTGACTTTGCGGGCCGGCAACGACGTTGACGATGATGGTGACGTTTATAGCGGATGTGAATCCGTGAAACTCATTTCGCATAACACGTCGACGTCTACGACACGAAATTTTGACAGCATCCGAAATAGCTGGCTTAACGTTTTTTTTCCTGTATATTATACATCATAATCGTATAAAAACATTTGTTATTATGTGTACAGGTATAATCATAAGGTCTCCTTGCAACTTTCAAATGAATACGTTTTTGTATAATAAATAAATATATTTACATTTTAATTGTTTTATAGTTCTATATTACAATGTAATATATTATACGTCATATCCTTTCTATGGATATTGCAAAAATAGTTTCTCGAAGATTTCAATGATTAAATAATAAGTTTGTTTGTCTGTAAACTAGTAGATACGCACGTTTTTTTTAATTTGTTTCGCTGACTGAATTGTTTTATTTATTAATCAACATATTATCATCTAGAATTCGAATGTAGGTATATTATTCTATATCATTATAATATCTATATATTATTTTTTTATATTTACAATGTCGTGTGTTACTGCAGGATAGCTACTCCCCTCGTGCTTTCACAGTCAATTCGTATTTCCCGCTCATATGCTTATTGTAAGTACTATTACAGATTGTATATATTCTAATAAATGTTAAAATATATATATATTTACCTTAAAATTATGATAAATTATAACTATTTTACTAATAAGTAATATTGTACTTAAAGGTACCTACATTTTACATACATACATTTTATTAACTATAAAATATAGCGTTTATATAAATATAATACATCATAATATACATGTTTTAGACTCTATATGCAATCATAACAAAATTTTTTTTACAAAAACATTGTATTCAATTCACATGAGTCAATGGGTTGCTATTTTTTCATTGTATGTATTATAATGAGCAAAGATGTAAATCTGAATATTTTGCATTTAATAAAGTAATTTATTTTTAAATTCTTATTAAAGTTTCTGGGAAATTAAAGGATAATAATGGAAAATATTTTTAAATAAGGTATAAGTTCTCTAGAAATGTAACATATTATAGGTTAATTAATACTAAAGGATAATATATACTCAAATAAACAATATAATAGTTATATAGTTCGAATTATTTGAAGAAAATAAATTAATAATTATGCTAATTTAAACATTTTAAACACTTTAAGCTAATATTAATATATGTATTACACTACACATACATTAACTTTTTTTTTACTAGGAAAAAATAATACATTAATACATTTGTACATTAAAAAAAAAAAATACAATAAGTAAATGGGTTAACAAAATTATGAGTAGAGAAGTTATCCAATGATAAGATCCTTTAATAAATTAAAAAAAATATATTTTCTTTATATTAAAACTTAAAATTAATTAAACACTAAAACTCGAATTAGATTATTAAATATTATTAATATTTTTATATATAATAAGATTATCTTACTAAAAACTCAAAAATAATTAATAGTACTGCAGTATTTATATATCTCTCATACTTTTTTTTGCTATATTTTTTAATTAATAGTAATATATAAGTATAATAAACATTAATTATTATGGCATTATCAACCATTTCAACTATTTTATACTAAGGACCTTAATTTTTTTTTATTGAAATATTAAATACAATAATTTATAAATTAAAATATAAAAACTGATAATAAATAATTTTTGGATACCCACTTTAATAATTAATATGTTATTTATATTTTATTTAATATAATAAAATTGTTTGTACTTTTAAACCAATAATTTTTATTTGTTAAATACTATTATTAAGAAATATTGTTTATTTCGTACTTATCTTATAAACGATGTTTTTGATGAAATAAAATCGTGTTAAATAAATAATTCGATTTCGTTATAATTATATTTACGTATAATTCTCTTGCATTGTGACTGATATCATTTTTGCAAACAGTTCGTTATATTTTTTGATATTTATCCGTAAACATTCAATAAAATTTCATGTAAAATATCAAACATTTGTGTAAATGGTGTTGACTGCACTTCATGCATACATTTTGTAATTTGTTTTATTAAAAACTTAAAATCATTAATTGCTATAAGAGAGAATTTTAAATTATATTATATACGTTTCTCAAATAATTATAATGAATAAATAATAATGTCATTATAAATATAATATAATAAATGTCTGTTTTTTAATTGAATGTTATGAACATGTGAACAATAAGAAATACCATTTAAAATTAAAATAATTTATGCATCTTATAGATAATTGAAATTAGTTAACCGGTAATTTATTAACTTATGATAACTTATGAATAAACTATTTTCACTGTAAAAAATGAAAACTCGCGATTCTCGGCGCCGTTTAGTTCTGAAGATATGCTACTCGTATGAATAAATTATTTGTGCGCACATGTGCATGCCGAGAAAAAAAAGAATGCCTTAATAAATAAATAAATAAATAAATAAACGAGAAACGTTTATCAAACCACGATCGATTACACATTTGTAATACAAGTGTTTTTGTCTACTGTGTATTCCACTTGTCCAACTTTTAAGTATTACATCTTCGCTACATTTTTTTTCTTCTTCCACTTTTCACTGTTTCTCAGGTTCGTTGAAACCCGTCATTTTCTCTTTATATACAGTTGTTATTTCATTCATTCTGTCAGTCTCTATTGAATTATATTATAAAAGAAACGCTGTTTATCGTCTTACTTCGTGCAAACCCGATTGGCCTTAAGCCGAAGACGTTTAAGTCTACCGATTACCAATACTGTGTGTAAATTCGCCTATTCTAGTATTCTGGAGTTTTTTTTTTTTTATTTGCCATTCTTCTTTATATTTATCACATTTCATATTTTGTAAAACTTACGAATTAATGTATTTCATAATATATTGTGACTATGATTATCCCATAACAATAAATAGCTTCTATTCGTATATTTACAATATTAATTTACATTTCTAGCTACATGGGTCGCTGCACAGTAAACTTAGTTAAAATAATATATCTATCTATTTTTTTTTTTGCCTAAAGATAGTTACATTTAAAAATTCAATTAATCTGTACAGTCCATCTTTATTTACAAAAATTAAACCTAAGACATTAAACAATAATATTAAAATGCAACCAATGTGGAAAATTTCCAATAATATAGTCACTGAATCATCATAGCTTTATTAATATTCAGTTATGATCGATCATCTTTGAAATTGATTAAATTTCAATATAATATATCTTCTGGGAAACAAAAAAAGTTATATCAAGATTAAAATATTCTTTTTACGACACAGTCTACAGTATGCTATGGTATAGGCCGAAAAATAATTTTGGTAACACCAATGTCATTACTGTTATGCGTGATCGTTCAGAATTGTTTCGATTGGGTATTCAGGTTTTAGAAAAATAAACATTCAAATACTTGCAGTCGACAATAATATGATAACTATGACATAAGAATACCTTAAACGGACTAAAGTATAATAATAGTAAAGCTATAATATTATATAAATATAGGTACTTACGACATCCGAGGTCGATGAAGTGGTGTGACGAGGGTCGGTGGGCCACCAGTTTGGTAGAGACAATGGCCCATGGGCACCCTGACTGGGTCCAGTGTTCATATCCGACGTTCTTCATCGGTCGTCATCGTTAGACGCGCGATGTTCGAGTGCTGTGTGCTGACGGTTGGCCGTCGTCACCTGTAACCGATTGCCGGCGGATCGCACGACCGGACCATCGCACGTCGCGAAACAGATAGGTAGTAAAACAATAAAAAAAATTGTACAACTCAAATGAACAACGCGGGAAAATAGTATATTTATTGGGAAAACGAAATACAAAAACAGTGGTCGATTATTTTAAAATAAAGTGTGCTCGTATAATATTGTTATAACGATCTCGGTGGCGGCGCCTCCAAAATAAAACACCTATATATATACAATATGGCGTATGCTATTATCAACTGTAATCACATCGAACGACCAAGTGCGTGTAACAAAAAATGAAATTTGAAAAAAAATAAATTTCGATGCGTCCGACGTCGTCGTCGTCGTCGTCGTTGGCCTGATGACGGCGATGGTAGTATATCGCGTGTACGTTGTGGCCGCGACGGGATCGCCGGTGATAATGGGACTGAGCGCGCCGGACACGTGTGATTGCCTGAGACGGAACCAGAACCGAACCAGACCGGTTTCGACTCCTACCTTGCGCGCGCTGATCATCTTCTCGCGGCCGCCGTATCTGTCTTCTTCTTCTTCCCCGCAATCCTCCTTATCTGTAGCGACGTCTTCGCCCCGTGGTCGTTGTTCTTCCGACTCATCACTCCTTCCGCATGTGCCACCTCCCTGGACGCTGCCCACCCAGATCTTCCTCCTTCTACCGCAACTACTTACTATAAACACCGACATACCATATTCGTTCCTTCTTAACCTCCTTCTCCTCCTCCTTATTCATTTCTTGCAGCGTATGTTACCGCCACTACAGACAGACCGTAAGAATTAACAATGGGTACCTAACTTAATAATTGTTATACATGACCTAAATGTACTGATGTTGGATTTGGTTAATATTACCAAGTACGAGACGAACGAACAGAATTCGAATTTTACTCAATGAATTCTTCTATAAAATGTTATTTTATTGAAATATCAAAAATACTAGTTATTATTGTTGTTTTAATTATATTTAAAACTCGAATTTTCTTTTCTACAATTGACTATAGTAATACACTTATACAATTATTTATATTATTGTATTTATATAACATGTTAACATCATTATATATTTTAGTGGCTACTCTAGCAATGAACAGAATTATAGAAATATATTTTTATATAAGAAGGTCGTACGGAAATAATTATAGTATATATGACAAATAAGAATGGTGTGAAGATTTTGTGTATCAATCAGAGCCGTGCCGTTAAGATTTGGCGCCCAGGATAAAATTAAAAATATTCGCCCCCTATTTTATTTATCATTATGCATTTCATACATTTCAATTTTTTTGACGCCCCTTTAAACCATGCGCCCGGGGCGCATGCCCCCTAGGCCCCCCCCCCCGACGGCACGGCTCTGGTATCAATTACAACCTCTGAAAATAACATATACAACGACCACAAAAATATATGTATTGGTAATATTATATTATATACTACACGACATCGACCGCACGACGGTCATTGGAAATTTGAATTTCGAATTCTCTACTTAAATGTAATATGTGTTTTACCTTATAAAAAACTTAACTTACTAAGTGGCTAGTAATAAAAATAATAAAAAAATGTTCAGCTACTTATACTATAAATATTTAATATAGGACGATTGTAAAGTTGATAATAATTTAAACTAAATTTAACAAAAATAATCACTAATTCAATATGACTGATAAATATCATTATAACAAAATAATACATATTCAATACACAAACATAAAAACCAGATCTATATTATAGTATATTATTAATAGGGTGTCACTATCACGTATAATTAACCGTATTCTAATTTTTAAGCGAAAGACGTTTAAAATACTCTTTAATTTCATATTAAAAAATAGAAATACTATTTAATATACGTAATATTATGTTTAAATAAAAGCTGCATAATATATGAATGTAATATTTTTAAAATATTATTAAAATTAATCTCAGAGTATAATACTATAGCATTTATATTAGGACAGTGGGTAGCAAAAATACATTTTAATACGACATATTATATTATAGGATATTTACTGTGTATTATATTTTACCGTCGAACGAGTAAATGATTAAAAGTTTGAATTTTATGTTTATTCCTGCAATATGTTTAATATAATACGTACCAATATATTATATTATATCTTATATAAAGATTATATGTCTTTTTATTTTACAACCTCTCATATATAATATAATCCTTAAAACGATTACGAACCTATAATGGAAACATTGAGCGGATAATATAATGTATGTAAGTGCGTGTATCTCACGACCCAGTGTATAGTGTGTACGGTATATCTTATAAGCGGAACATTCAATAAGAATTCGCACGATTGGCCTGTCGGAGGACCTCGCGTAAACGTTATGAATGATTTTTCGCGCCACCCAAAAGAATGTTGCGGAGGTCGTGTTGAATGCATAATATAGTGTATACACGCTGTACATACTTCTCCGTTAAAATATAATTTTATTACTCGCTGTCGTAGGTACCAAATAGCACTAAATTAAAATATATACATATCGTATGAAACGGGTATTAATAAAACTATTTAAAATAAAGTGTGCACTCGTCTTATGCGTATAATGCACCTATACAATAATATAATATACACAGGGTGATTCACCAAGCATATTCATCTACCTAAACCTATTTTTTCTTTAATTGATTTTTAGATTTTTTAAGTATCTAGATTACCTACATATTAAATAATATTTATTCAAATACTTATATTTTGTTAAGCCATCTATTCTAGGTATGTCCTGTTTATCTTGTACCTATAGTGAATACGTAATTCTTTTTAAAAATAAGAACCAATTTTTTTTTAAGCTTATGATTTATACAAACGGTAATGTGTTCAATTGTAATTCACAATAGTTTTTAAATTATTAAACTTGATGTAAGTTCTAAGAATAGAAATGTTTTTCATTTAATATAATATATAATATTTAGTCTAATACTATTACTGCATCTACTGAGATAACCTTTACAATATATTATGTGATATTAATTACTAAATTTTCAAATTATCAAGACTCTCTTATTATAGACCGCTATTAGTGATACATAATAATTGAAATTGAATAATTCAAAACTTTCTCATTCCAATCTTAGTTTATTATTTCAAAATTAAAAAAAAATATTTACTGTAAAAAATGGTTATCAATTGTCATAATTTGTATGGAATATAGACATACGATAATATTGTATAAAAATTCTAAGTAATGAAAATTTTGAATCTTAAGTATACTTAAAAATGTCTAGAGATCAGAGCTAGAACTAATAGGGAAGAAATCGTTTGGTGAATCACCCCGTATAGAATATAATATATGCATATTATATTGTGCGTGAGTGTACGTAAATTCTAGCTGTAAGTAAAAGTAATACACGAAGAGGATTTAGAACAGTTGTTCGTGCCAACATTGCCATTTTAACGACTGTACCCAAGAACTGTGGATTGATAAGAATACGAGGAAATAATTAGAGATTAGATACATACATAATATACTTTTCGCCATCAAATTGCCCGATGTCTTGGATGTGTTTCAACATCCGTGCGTGGGGGTTTTTGAACTGGGCGAGTCAATTAAACGAATGAAAAAAATACAGGTTCATCTTGAAAGAATTCTTGACCTCTGTCTATAAAAATATAGGTGTATTTAAAAAAATGTATATGCATTAGAATTACAACATTCATTATAACCGTCTTGTACGATGTTATTAAGAAATAAAGTGTGTTGGGAATATGCTAAATTTTAAAATCACGTAAATTATGATTATGGATGTTGCATGTGCATTTTACTTCTGCATCATCGCGCCTATTTGGTAGTTTTAAAGTTTTCATCATTGTAATACATAATATTTACATTTATATATTATATAAATGACTGACTGAAGAAAATACGATGCAATACGGTGTGTAGTTTCATTAATTAACCAAACAAATTACGTCGTATGTACCTATAACTAAGAGCATTAGTAATACAGTATATTATGCTGTATGTATGGCGCTCGACCGCTGTATATCATTTAGATTTTTGAGTGACTTACACACCAACACAATGGACGTGATACAAATCAAAAAATCGTCTTTAATAAAATCAAACGACGTACATCTCTTCCGTAAAAAAAAAAACGTAATAAAATCCATTATATTAAATGGTATAATAAAGTGTGATATTAAATTGTATACGACAACGTCACGACGATATAAAGTACATACAACATACTACATAGGTATAGCTATATATATACGTGTTCAATCAACGAATGAGCGGAAAATTCAAATTAAATTATAATATGAAATTCATAGAATACCGATAGAATTTCGCATTTTAACATTATAGTAATGCACTGTGTAATGCATGCGTTATGAATGTTATGATTTTGAACCCGGCGGCGGCAAACTGCAAAGACAGACTGCAATCACAAGCGCACGTCCGGTAGCCCGCGCTCGGTCTCGTGGTGCAACAATCGTCATCGTCGTCGTCGTCGCCCACGCGGTCACTCGCATACTGTAATACGTGTATACGCGGAGACGACGACCGTACTATCATTATTATCGTTATTATTATTACTATTATAATGGCGTGTCCGTCTCATTAGGACGCGCGTCGTCAGGTGTGCAGCAGGTGAGATTCGGATCTGTTGTTTTAGCCGCATTGCTGCTGCTGCTGCTGCTGCTACTCCATCCCCGCGGCGGCCGACACGCGATATACATGTACACCACACGTATGCACGTGTATGTAAGTACGTATATATCCAAATATGTAAGTATATATGTCATACGACCACGACGAAGTCCGCTGCTGTATATATGTGTGTGTGTTTATAAATCGCAATTAACCGCACCCCTCCGAACAAATGCGCTTCTTTGGCGTCGTCGACCGGTCTCCGTGGTACGGCGGCGACAAAGGGGGGGGGGAGAATCAATAATTAAACTCGCGAGCCGATTTACGTATATTATTATAATACACAAGTGTGTGTGTGTGTGTGTGTGTATTGCGATATAATATATATTCGTACGGCAGATAACCATCAGTCGGATAGGATTCCTTTTTTTTTCTCTTTTTAAATAATGCGAACGACCCGCAGCGCTGTAATAGTGATACGAGTGTGTGGAAAGAGCAGCAGCGCGGTGGCTATAATACGGTGACGCGGCGACGAATACGCGCGAGAGCGCCGACGAGCACCCGCGAACACTCGCCGGGCAAGGGCGGCGCGGTTATAATTAACGATATTCACACGTGGTCAAGCTTACGGCGAGAAGAGGTATTTTTCACGTTTTTATATTTATTTTTTTATTCATTCTCCGCGCGTTCCCGACACCGGTGCCAACATACATTAAAATAATATATTACGCACGCGCGCAGTATACCACGCGTGGTGGCGTATAATATAATATAACAGCAATAATGCCTACAAAACCCCGTATGTCCCGGTATTTCATTGGACTTTCGGCCTCCCGAGCGGACGCGGTGTTCGTCTACAGGAGGAGGGCCGGAGTTCGGTATATCCAGTGTATGCGTTCACTGAATCGTTTTGTATGCACGCAACTGGTTCTAATGTTTTTGAAAACTCGTATGAATCTCCGACGAAAAAAAAGTTGTCGACTAACTGCGCGTGAAAAGCTTCACAATGTTTTCCAGTGATTAAATTCAATACACTTGTATAGACTATATACCTATACACACTATATATATATCTATATCATAATATATGACTTAATGTGTCTACCTATACTTGACGTAGATGTGCTCCAGGCGTTCCAGCTGTGATATGTATATGATTGCAGTATAATAAAACCCAAGGGATAAAGATAACCCAAAAATTGCCTAGATAAGATAACAGATAAATCATTAATTAATTTTTTTTTAGTTAAAAGATAACGTTTAAAATATTTATCTAGATATTAGATAAAAAATTACCAATTTTTTTCTAGGTATAACTCAGATAATTTAAAATTTATATCTGTAAATTAACATTTTTTTTAAAATATATTACGACTTTATGAGATTTATATATATAACTTATTTATATACTTATAAATACAATTAGTTATAGATGGTTAAATATAAATTGAAAAATTGACTAGAAAATAACTATAATATTGTAGCATATAAAACAACACATTAGCTCAAATATATACTTAGAATTGTAATTAGTATTTTTATCACATTCTAATTTACTGTTACTGTTTTAATGTTAATTTTAACATACTGTGTCACAATATTTAATTGGACTTTAAGGTTTCCAAGAAGGTAAGCCGTTCGTTTGCAGGAAGGAGAACTAGGATTCAGTATAATATGATACTAGTACAATAGTACATTATGTTGAATGCTTTCGTTGGATCGTCCTGTATACAAGAATACTGCAGTTTGTAACGTTTTGGAAAACTCCCGTTTTACCTCATATGAAAAAAGTGTACATATTATTATACAGTCCCATTATGAGCTTCACTATGCTTTTCGATCTTTAAACTCTTTATACACTTATATAGCCTATACCTATATTTTGTAAATGACTTAATAAAATATGTACCGACTTGGCGTTCATGTTTTTCAACTTTGTTCATCATGTATCTGTTACGATAAATAACGTTAAACGGAAAATAACATATTCAACGGTCAGTAATACGCTATACTGTATACGACGAAATACATTATATTGTTATAAACAATATGAACTAAATATTCACGCTATGTTTGAAGTTGACCACTTCTAAGACCAATTTATTTGAAAGATATATGGTACTATTGAAGTGCATCACAAATATTTAAAAAAATCTACTTACAAAAATTAATTCCAAAAAAATTAACGAATTATTTACCTCCAATAATGTCCAATAAATCAAGATCAATATTTGTGTATTTATCAGTACTCGAAAACAAATTAACAATCAAAATTTTGTAATATCGGAGTTAAGTTTTTTAAAGAAAATAGTTCTATAAACGAAAATAAATATAAAAAAAATAATTTTGAGCAGTACTCTAACAATTTCGAATAAATCGGAGCTCTATTCAGTTTTATTTTTAGATGCATTGCCAACTTACTATATACTACAACAGCACAACTTTTTGGTTGTCCATTTTTAATCTATATTTTATTTTAATTAGTGATTTTACCTGAATCTCACTCGTTCAGTCATACTAACCGTATAATTCATATTTAACGTATCTGATTATTATCAAAATTTCCCAATTCATACGTTTATAAGTGCGATTCCCTGAAAATTATAATGATAACCATATTTGTAGCTAGAAAACATTAACAACCGGCGAATAATATTAAACTACGATATAACGTAATTTACCTAACATACGTTTAAATACCGACCATCGCGTTGTCACCCGTCGACAACACGAGTTATAGGTAAGTGACATACATTCTCCATTTTATTCAAACGGATTGGATAAGAACGTTCTGTATTTATGTGGACACGATGCTACGTAATGTTGATTTTCTAAAGAAAATATATAATAATATTTTTTTATGCGGACTCGTGTTATAATAAATTAATAAATGTATAAAATATGTGTAGGTATGTAAATATTTATATAATTATTGTTTTATTACATTTTATTTTACCGTATAGTATCTAGAACAGTGCCCATTACAATGAAGTTGATATTTAAAGCACATTATAATATAGGTACTGTTGGAATTTTACACTTACTGTTCTTATAATGCTAAATTCAATATATTTGATTTAGTGACGAAACTTATAATAATATTTAATATTATCAATTATTTTCACTCATAAATCAAACATAGAAATCAGAAACCTCTATAATCCGATAATAAGTGTGATTTTCCTTACTTGTTTATATTTATATGTATAAATACATCAGTTTAAAGACAATTTATAGTTTTCTGACATATAAAATATTGGTATCGTATTTTTTGAAATCGAATTATACTACACAAATGATATTACAGTTTTTAAGTGTAAAATAATAAATATATTTAATATTTAAAATTGATTGCTATATCAGCTGATATTTATACATCTTTATGTAAATCTTAATTTTAAACCAAGAGGAATTTATGAATAACTCTTAATACTTGACAGGTAGTTTAAATTACTTCATAAATCTATATTTGTTAATTTTCTAGTAAATGGAAATTGTTGATATAAATCTGTGCATAATTATAAATATTTATTACACTTTCAAATAATAATTTTACAGTATGGGAATAACACATAAATTTATTTTACATATTTGAGAAATAATGTAATAAATTATAGTTAAAATTTGCATTTCTTAGAATGTGGATGATTTTGATACTGCACGTCATATAATATTAACAAAATATATTATGTTAAATGTAAACACACAATTATTTTTGTAATAAAGTATTTAAATGATAGATTTAAACTGATCAATAGAATGAAGATAATCAATTTTCTCATTTGATTTTCGTATTACTGTAAAATGGTGTTATAAATATAATAATATAATATTAGTCTCCGTTTTTTTTTTTTAAATATGGTATCTTCTTTATATACGGTTTTGTACTCAAATATTGAGATTATTGAGAGACAAAACAGAGTAATTGAATATACCTATATATATTATATATATATAACATAAAAAGTTTACAATGCCAAAAATGTAAACATAACCTAACGTCACCATAATTAAAATTTTAAATATATACACATTATACATGCATGATATTATATTAAAAACCTATATAAGTGAGTCGAGTATAATAATAAAATAAATAGAACATAATGATTTTAAGGTGATATGAGTATAATCATCATTCTGAAACATATAAGATTCAAGGTTTAACTATACTCACAAAAATAATATAGATACCTTAACTTTATAATACAGTGAAATAAATAAAAATATAAAAAGACCAACATAATATTTAATATAATTATATAATATATTTAGAATACTTTAGCAAAATTATTTTAACTTCCTATAGTTTTTCATAATAATAGAAATTATGTTTGTAAGACGTAAGTACATTTAAATTGCATTTCATGATTTATTGGCATTCGTCTTCATTGTAGGCGTTAAATTTAATTTAAGTTTTTAAGTAATTCTATGTATACTGCCCTCATAAGGCTACTTTGAGTCTTAGACCGACATCCAATAAATAAATAAAACAAGTAATTTGCGTTTCAGACTACGCGAAATACATGGAAACAAATTGTAAGTTAGCTTGGACCTAGAGATAATAATAAACGAGGAAAAGCGAACGGTTTTTGCGTGCATGTGTATGTATGTGTGTTTGTGTATATAGTAAACGCGTTTTGCCGACACGTGAAAAAAGAGTAAAATTCGCGGTCGTTCTGGTTTTACAAAAAGCAGCTATTCATCAGTTCGTGGCACGTAAATTAGCTGCTCTCTCGCACTCACACAAACACGGCGTTCAGCGGCGGCAACTTGGCAAAGAGATCAGCTCTCGATCCGAGCAGGTCGATCCTATAGCAGCTTGGGAAGACTGCTGAAACGATAACAATCACCGACCTTTTTACCTTATTATCTCAAGAGCTTTCTCCACCCGGTAACTATGGGTCCGTAAGTAAATACATTTTTTTTTAATTTCTACAGACACGACTAAAGTCCCGTTGACATTTGCCGAAATCCTTACCTTGTTTGTCAACACTGCAATATTTGAATCATATCTCTGGAAATTAAATAATATCAATATTGACAACATTGCATTTTACCTATAGCAGACGGTATATATTCTTACAGTAAAGTCACATCACTTATTAGTTATTATTATTATTATTATTATATTAGTATTATAATGAATATTATACATTTTTTCATTAACTAAACTTACATTTTGAAAAAGTTTGCCATGAATTTCAGTAATATCGAATGACATATTGACATGCGTAATATTATATTGAAATGTGTTTGTAGTAAAATTATATGTAATAACCAATTTCCATGTGCACAAAATACAACTGTTAGATGTACACAAAAACACACGTATACCTGTTTAATATTATGGGTACACAACAATAGTTGAATAGTAATATGTAAGGAATAAGTCTGCGCTATCTGTCTCTGATGACTAATGAGTAATGAGATGAAATTTAAAATTTCCAACTAAAATATAATCGGACGTATCAATGAAAAATATGCTTAATCTTAAACGATTCAAAGCGCAATAATATTATAATAGTAGACAAAATTCGTTACAACCGATTTGTCCACTTTATAATATATTATAATACGTCATACATCTATCCCACGGACTCGAACCATCAACGGCGCATGGTGGTAGCGACAAATTATTTATACAGGTACACCTATATAATATTATAATATGAAATGGGCCCCCCTCGCGCGTATCACTGGGAGCCGGTGGCGGCCCGATGTTATACACAATCCGTGGCGGCGGCAGCAGTCCCTAACGAGCGTCACGTACCATCTGATCCGACTTCTTTCATATGCACCGCCATCGCATGGTATTTCGGTGCACTTTAAACGAGTCTGATTAAATTACGGGAATCCTCACGACCCGCTGACGCCGCTTCTTAGTTAAGGGCAAAACTAAAACGACGGCGAAGACAGTTTCTCTCATTCACTATATAGTCTACTCGTTTGTAAACATATTATAATATGCATAGTCCTACTCTTACTTCGTACTTATATAAATATAGCCTTGCGAATATGAGTTCAACGAGTTACATAACATTAATAACACAGGTCGACGAAAATTGAGCGTTATTTTTCCTTGCAAAGATTATCAATGAAGTTTTGGTTAAAGGTAGTTGTATTAACGACAATACTGATTTTTCTACAGCAACTAATGTTAGTAGATAGCATACCGCAAACAATTTCTTAACGTTTACTAGTAACTAGTTCACTCTAAACAAATACAATTTTAAAGACTATTGTCTATTATATAATTTTTATATTTTATAAAATAATAATTTATGAAAAAAAAGGTAATTATCGATAAAATGACCAGTTCACGAGAAATGTTTGGATATGAATAAGCGTATGAAGTTATATAGGTTTACAAAGTTATTCACAAAACCATGTATTTTTTTTTGTCCTATTTTTAGAAGAGGAAGATACTTTTAATAATTTATTTATAATCTATACATCCTGCTTGTATAAAATAAGTAAAATTGATCTTATAAGTACTTAATTTGACACGAAAAGCGTAAAAAAACAAAAAAGGAACCATAATATAATATAGTTGGGCCACTAGGACATGAATTATTATAATACATAATTTTTTTTTATTAAATGTTGAGTAAGTCTTTAGCCATGCACTGTTTAGGCGTCGTCTTGGGTTGCAATATTGACTAATTTTATCACTATTACAGTTATTTTACATTATTTTCGATACCGTTGGTGTTCTATAATACAGGTATGATGAACTAAGATGTTATTTTTTTTAAAGTACATTTCTAGGATTAGTCTATAACCATGGTGAACAGTGAGATCAAAGGATTTATTAATGATTTTAAATCATAAATAAAAGTATAAAGTTGGCATATATTAGAATAACTTTGCTTGAGTTGCAAAAACTGTTCTTGGTAGCTACAAGGGTTAGTATTTGGTTTGGAAAATTTTTTGAAGGAACGGAAAAAGTCTTTTTGGTTAGTTTTACTCATTTGGCTTGGACATTTTTAGCTAAAATAATATGTATATAAACTTTTAATTTATTAGCTGATTCTGCTTGGGATTTTTGGAATTTATAATTCAAATTAATATAATTAATATGAAATAATTCAAATTTCAAGTGAACTTTTAAAAAAACATTTTTTTGATTTTATATTTTTATCGTACTTTATTATTTTATTTTTCTATATTTTCTTTGTATAATCTATATCTGCAAGTATAACGATGAAAGTAGGTATGGTCTAAGATAAGCTGTCCATGAACAGCTTAATGAAAAAGTCACTCATTGATGACACTTTCTATTTAGAATGTCTTATAAACAGGTATAAAAATTATAATACATAAAAGTATTAATTTTTAATAAAATGTATTAAAATGTTACAGCTTACAAGATCCATACAAATAATTTTCACTGACCATTTTTGGTAATCCTTGCTCTAAGAATGATTGTTCTTCACTATTAAAACAAAACAAGTAATATTTTATGTGACATGAATTCTACAATTTTAATATAGGTATTCTATGAAACATATTTTTTTTTAAAGTGATACAGTCAGATTATCTAATATTTACATTTGATTATATAATAAACACTATAACTGTATACTTTGTAAAATATTTTTAAGCTTAAAAATTAAATAAAAATCAATTCATATTTAATAAACAATATGCATGTATATTGTATGTATATATAACATACGTCAATATGTGCATAAATTAACATTTAACTTTAGAACTATTTAAATAAGCGACATTTATATTATAATAAATATTCTATAGTAGTATTAGACCTACTTTAATCACATTTCATTACTGGTTTATGAAATCGATTTTGCAATTTAACAATAACAATTTTTTGTTATTATAAATATTTCATTTCATCATAGTTATCTTATTTCAAACTATCATGGAAAATAAATTACATAACATTGAATTATATTTAAATATAAATAATTTATTTCCATATTAATTTACGGTTTTTTTTTTCAATAATAATAGCAGGTATTTTCAATCCGTTTTACTTTTATTACATCTACCTATAAGGCTATAATTAATAATAAAGGATAACAGCAAAAATATATATTGCTGAATCATTACTGGTTAATAGAATCCAAATTACCACTATAATGTAATCAGTAGTTTATCGCTGATTACATTTTGAATCAAAAATAAATAATAAAAAATACACTTTAATCGTTTTAACGTTATACTTGTATTACTATTAGACCGTGGATATATCCATTTGCATAAAGCATAATATAGATATGGAAATTCATATAATCCATTTTTCCATAAGAAATTTGTATTTCACAGATTGGTGATTTTAATGGCGTATAATCCCTTTTTTACAAGAAATAAATTTGATAACTATTTATCACTGTTAGACCAGACTTGTTTCTAGCCTTCATTATATTAGGTGAATCATTTTTATTTAATCTTTTTATAAGATTTCTTTTGCACGCAGATAATAACCAATTACATATCTTCCAAGTTTAAATTATGCTCTGTGAAGGTTCATTTTATATATTCAATCTTATTTTAAACAACAAACGCCATGGGTCATCTTGAGATAGTCAAAGAATAGTAACACCTTTGGTAATGCTTTATTGCTATGAGAACTATAGCAAAGTTCATAAATGAATGTTACCTACTTAATATATATACTTATTATTTATAAAGAGAATTATTTTTACATAGTTAATATATATATATATTATTTTTTTTGGTACTACTTTTATATACATTTTACTATTTTAGAATTATGTGCATTACAGTAATTTTTTTTTTTAATTTAATTTTTGGCGCATATTTCAGGCTTTTATTTATATATATATTTGTATACATAATATAATAGAGTTATTTTATACTACATAAAATGCATGGTCTATTTATTATACTTTTTTGTTGACCTATTTCAGGTATAAAATAAATATTAATATATCTAAACTTATCTATTTATTTTATAGCTCAAAATATCAACTTCAATTTCAAATAAATTACATTTTATAAATTATATAGATAATTTGTAGTTTTACTTTAATTTACTTTCAACGTGTATAAAAAATAAAAATAAAAGTTAAAAATAATTTTTCCATTAGGATAATAACAGCATAACAGTACCGTACATTACGATATCACCATAGATCTAAAAAAAACTGGCGGCGTATCATGCATTAGTGGTCGCTTTCGTGACAATGGCGATGTGGGAAAAATGCGAATTTCTATGTCATCAGTCCGTTGATACTGTCACACGACAAACATGCATTATACTACACAAAGAAAAAATAGAAACAATAAACAAATAAATGTTTGGTGGGGACCTCTCAGGTCCGGTTTATTATACCTTAAGGAGTTCTCCGAGACGACTACCCTGCATGGTATACGCCATATTGGCCTATCCAACAGACATTTTATAGAAATGTAAGTAGTAGAAATAATAATACTTGACAAAATACACTTAAAAATCAATACAATAAAAAATATATATTATTAACAAGCACGCCGTCATCTTTATAATTTTTATTTATGTATAAATATGTATTAACATGAAAAAATACATAGGTTATTGGTATAAGTACTAATCCAATTTATAAATTATTATTTGACATATTATAAACATGTACCGAAAATATACTAAACTATTTTACACAGACTTCTTTGGATTCTATGTGAAATATTAGCAATTTATGGATCTTATAATGTGATGCGTGACAGTTGGATACGATATAATACAAATCCTACTGTTATAACAGTACAAAAGGATTATCGATTTTGGTACCTCCAGTTTCCAAGTACTACGTTCTGTTACGTAGACCCCGTGGACATTGAATTTGCTAATGATTATATTCAACGGTGGGTAGAGATATGTTTTAAAATCTAATATTTATCCAATTTGTAATATTGTTTTATTTAGTAAATGGAAAATAAGTTCTGGAAAAAAATTTGATTACTACATGGATTTTGTCAAAAAAGTTGCGAACATAACATATGAAAACTTAGACAATATAGCACCTTTTGTCAATAATTCTGAATTAATTAATGTTGACATTATCGACTTAGTTTCAAAGGTATTGTTGAATTTATTATGTTTTTTAAGGTTTTTAAAATAGATGTATATTATACTTCATTATTTGTATCACCATTATTAATGATTATTAAAGAAAACAATAAAGACATATTAAATGAAAGTCAAAAATATAGAAACACGAAGATTGAGTGTTAGACACATTGCAGATCTCAATTCGATTAGGTATACCTCAATCAAGAATAATTATGTATAATAGTTTTAAAATTCAATTATTTATCGTAGTAATAAAAAAAAATGATTTTGAGATAAAATCAATTTATGATAGCTATTCAAACTATTAAAAATTTAAAGTAGCTATTAATCATTTTGAACATATTATATTTGTATTTAGTAATTACTAATTAGTTATTATTGTTATTAGGTATATTTATCTTACGATTTATAAGTATATTAATTAATATTTTCCTTGTATACAAAATTCCAATAATACCTTGACCTAGAACTACTAATTTAATTAATATAAATCTCAAAACAAAAAAAATAACATAATCATCACTCATAAAATTAAAAATAAAACTAGTGATACTCGATTTGTTGTAGATATAACCATCATTTAATGAGTGTTGTTAATTTTAATTCAATAATAAACTATTGATACAAAAAATGATTTTGAGCGAAGGATACGAATGGCAAGAATAGTTTATATTATTATTGTTTTTCATAAATATGGAGATTGAATTAATTTTTACTTAAAACATCGCATAAATTCTAAAAATTAGTACTAACGTACCATAGAGAAGTATGAATTAGAGTAAATAAAATAGTTTAAAATTTTTTTAAATATTTTACTTATCGAAAATAATAATCTATTAATATGTGATATTATTAAAAGTCTAAAACCCTTTAGTTTATAGATGGTTAGCTATAACAAAATTGTGTGTATTTCCATTTGAACTTCAAACGATTATAAAAAAAAATATTCACTTTGTATTTTTAATATTTTATAATTTCAATAAGAAAACTCATGTGAAACATTGTGTTAAATTTTAAAGCCTTAGGTATTTAATATGTAAAATAATATCAAGATTATTTTTATAAATTAATTTGTATTACAAAAAAGAGATTTAAGTGTATTATTGTTATTACCTAATCAAAATATATTTGTATTTTTCTGTAATTATCTTACAGGTACATGCTGAGCCTCGTTATAAAACCACAATATTTAGTACTGATTATAAAAATATTACTTTTCAACCAGTATTAACTGAAATGGGTATTTGTTACACTTTCAGTGGGACAATTACTGATTATTTAACACCTAAGTAAGAAATCGCCTAAATAATATATTTATGTATACATTTCAGCAATTTATTTTTTAATTATTCTAGTGACGGTGTATTATAAATTATTATAATGTTTTAGAACAAAATAAATTATCTATCATGATATAAAAACCAATGTTATGATTTACCTTAGTAAAATCTTTTTACTAAAATTATAAAAATAAATTAATACTACATGTCTCAAATTATATACCTATACGTCACACATCTATTATTTGCTAAATATTGTATTATTATTATTCATCTTTATAATTATAGTAGTGAACCACAAAGCATAAATTCCAACTTTCCGACACCCTCGTGTAACTTTCTCAACTCATTATGTTACGCAAGAGCAGAAAATCTACCTCGAAGTGTTTTGGTAATTATAAAAAAACTTTATACAACATTAATGGATTTTATAGTTTATACTTTATAATCATTATAATTGCATACCTATTGATTATTTATTTAAAAAACTTATCATAGGTTATTCTTTTTTTTTATAATTTATTTTTAAAATATTATAATTAATATAATTTTATTATATGAGGCAAAATAAAATTAATCGTAGTATACACTGTATAATATTATTTTTACTAATATCTATTATACTATAGGTGAAGTAAACACATAGATACAGAATAAAATATAATGCCATGATTAAAAATACGATATTTTTATCTAAAAAGTGAATAAGTTATTGATTAGGTATAATATCATAAATACTATTTATAATCAATGGGGTTATATATTTAAATTGGCTCGCTTTAAATCACTCTGTAGTTAATAAATTGTAAAATAAATAATATAGTTCACACCAATAAAAACCAAAAATAAATTATTGCTATATCATCTTCATTACAGTATTACGTGCATTATCCAAAGGAAGTACCAAACATAGTAGACAAATATTACTCGGTACAAGAGAATATGGAACGAGATACGACATTCACGTTTTGGGAAATGACATCAGCTCCTGAATTGAGACGGCTAAGCCCGTCACAACGTCGATGTCGTTTCATGGACGAACCAATGGATAATACAATACCCGTTTACAGTTATAACGTGTGTAGGATGATATGCAGAAGAAATCTGGCTCTGAAGATGTGCAAATGTACCCCACATTTTTATCCATACCCAGGTACATTATATTTTATAATTGATATATAAAATAAAAATGATTAAATTCACAGACAAATAATCAAATACAATTACAGGCAACATATATACCAATTTTTTTTTCCACCCGAAGGTTGGTTTACAATTCCAATTCTCCGTTCTAACCGATTACTCACATTTTCTTTAAGTTCCTTACAGGTTTTGACTTTTGCATCACATTTAATTTGTCCTATATAAGAGTTCCGGGAACGTCCTGCAGTTTTTTCCTTCTATCATAGTCTCTAATATTATATTATGCAATTCTTCTGGGTGTCTCGGGGCATGTCGAACCATTTTTCAGCGTCTTCCTCTAATCGCATCTATGAGTGTACGTTTTTCTCCTACTGTTCTAAGTACTTCTTCATTCGTTTTCCGCTCTATCCAGCTTATCCTTTCCATACGCATCCAACACTACATCTCGAAGGCTTCTAGTTTTTTCTTTTCGGTATAATTTATTACCCGAGTTTTACATGCAAAACTCCATACATATGTTTTTATAAATATCTTCTTAAATATACCAATACTGTACTTGAATACCAAAACATAAGCAAAATATTGTTAAAAATTAATCGTAATGTAAAAAATTTAGTATTTAAAACTCAACCATTTTTTTTTAGATAATATTATTCAATTTAATAGTTTATTAGAAGAATATTGTCTTTTAAATAACATTAATAAAAAAAATTATCATAGAAAGTATTATGATTTAGGTGAAATGAAAGTTTGCAATATCAAAGGGCTTAATTGTTTATCAACTCATAGCAAAATGTTAATAACATTAGAAAAAAATGATGGGACACCAATTGAATGCAATTGCCAGATGCAGTGCGAAGAAGTTAAACTGTTTTTAGACAGAAATTCAAAAAGGACATGGTAACACACTTAAACATGCGTTGGACGTGGTTAAATAAAATTAAAATTAATTAAAGCCACGTACCTATTTTCTCACATAATATTACTATTCCCGTTATTGTTATATTATAAATGACAGGGCGTATCCAGTGCCATGGGACATCCGTTACCGTTGGGCAGTTGACAAATATAGTAAGACACGATTGCGCCGCGACGTCATCTACAGCTTTGAAGATTTATTGGGTAAGTGTGTTTGTGTTTGAGTTTATTGTTTTTCAAAACGCATGATCTCTATCATTGTCGCCTTGGACCATCACTACATCGCAATTCAATCACGAATGGTATTCTTCTTATACCTACAATAAACACAATAATGATAATACAAAGGCACATGCCATATTAAACATCATATTATATGTGTTATTCTGTTATCTGGGTAGCTTATTTCAGTTCTATTCGTTTTTTTTATAAAATCCTAAATTTACAATTAACATTGATGATAATAAATATGCTAACATAAAATAAAAAAGCAATTTTTAAAAATAATAATACTGATATTTATTTTAAAATATTCATTCATTGCATTATCCAATTATTACAATCAAACAAAATGTATAAATACATATTTGATATTTGTACGTAGGTATATATTTGTTATTAATATTAATTTATAATTACTTAGTCGTGATAAGTACAAAATATGTTACTGTCAAAGTTGTCTTGAGATTTACTATAGTGGTACAGACCTATAGATATAAACATGTTTCTAATTACATATTCATGGAAAATAATGTTGTTATTATTTATGTAGTTTATAGAACTAAACATGACAGAACGATTAAATTATAAAATCAATTGGTAATTTTAATTTACTTGGTAATTCTTAAATTGTTTTGCTTCTTTCTACACAATAAATTATTATTATTTTTTTTTTTTTATAAAAGTTAACGTTTTAATATCAATGTTACTATCTATAATAATGAAAATTACTTTTGCGAACTAACATTTCACTATTCTTCAAGAATGAAGATGATGTCAACCACTAAAAATGTTTTGAACATAAAATTATTTAAAAAAATAAATAATTAAATAAAAAGAACCCTGCAGCAATTCAAAATAGCCACCCGTCGTTTTACTATATTATAGTCTTCACACTATATTCTGTTGCATAAATTATTTTACATTAAAAAAAACTGCTTTTAATATATCATCTCTATAGCAATGATATAACTGTCCAAGTTAATAATTTATTAATCTATTTACAATATAGCAAATATTAAAAAGATTAATTAATTTAATTTTACGAAGAATCGTATACAATAATATATTAATATACATAGACCTAAAGGTACCTACATTTTAAAATATATTATATATTTATAGAACATGTATTACCTATATTCTGTAATATATATTACATATACCTGTATAGTATATGAATGCATGTGTGTTTAAAGTGTATGTCTTGTACCGTATATGGTTTTTGTAAGTTATACTCGAGAAACGTAACAGGACAAATTATTCCGATAGTCGCACTATTGCATCGATTACACGGGTAGTTAACATTTTATAACTGTATTATTGGAATATCAATTGTAATACGTTTTTATACATAAAATACATAATAGTAGGTATATTATGTAGACATTTCGTGTGTGTATCGTGTCTTAGGTATCCTTTACTCCGGGAGCATTAAACTGTTGAGAAACAAAACATTTAAATACAATGCACTCAATGCTTATACGTATTATATAGATACTACACACGCGCAGCTATAAATTTGCCATTTACATAGGTCGATCGATTTATTCCCATTATAGTGATCATGAATTATGATCACTTGAATTTAGATAATAATAACTATCACGACTATTCTCAGGTATTACGTTAGCGTCAAAGGAAACTTTACATGGTTCGAGTACGAGTATAATGCAATATGCAATATGCAATGCATTAAACAACTATATTTTATCAAATTATACTCACTACACCTATAATAATTATAATCAATAGTATTGAAATTAAAAAGCCACTTTTCAAAACTTCCATGATTACTATCATTGGAAACCAGTATAACTTAAAAAAAAAAACTGGTAAAATATTTATAACTTACGCAAACTGGAATGTTTGGCCCGTTTGGGTGTTTGTAATCCCCTGTTATATTGGCTTAAATCTTGTGTAACTGTAAGAAAACAATTTGTATCTATATAGGGCTACTCTTCTGGAATGTTTGAAGTAAACTCTTGCGATCCTCAGAGTGGCCACCTTAGCCTATTACTTTTTTCTGTCTTCGTGAACTCCATTTCCTCGAGGTTTACTCGTGTATAATCTTTATTATATGCGTATGATTTAAAGATATTTCATACAATTAGATCACCAACTGGCTATGTTTTACTTCAGAGTGAATTAGACATTTTTACAAACTGGATATTTTAGCCTATCCTTCAGCCTTTCTAAGTGTAATTTTATTTCTTTCCCCCATCTTAACATCTTACATAATGACACAGAATTAGGACGCATTCCTACATAACAGATCTCAGTTTAACTAGCAATAGGTACTCAACTAATCTTTGTTTTAGTGTCACGTATAATACGATAGCAAATAGAGCACTCAAAGTTATTGGATTTATCATACATAACACTAAATTATTTAAATCTGTTAGATACTTTTATATTATGCCCTTGTCCACTCTCTTCTTGAATGTGAATTACTATTGTGGCAACAGTATTTATCTTAAGACCAATTATAACTCGAACGCGTCCAAAATAAATGTTTAAACTTAATTTCCTTTAGAATGAATATTTATCACAAACCTCATGATTATTCTAATATAATACTGGCTCTAATTATTCTTATACTTGCTTCTCGTCGTGATAATGTAGATTTAGATTTCTTATACCTAATTCTAATAAATATCACTTATCATACTGATATACGTATAGTAAATTTCCATTTTATTTTTAAAACAATAATTTTGATTTTCAGGCTTTTTTCAAACCAAACTTATTGTCCACCGACTTTTTAACAGATTATTATACTGCGCAGCTATTATTAATACCCTTATAAGTACAATCATTGTGATATCGATATGTAGTGTATTACTGTAGTTATGACAAAAAATATTATAAAATAATAATAACAATATAAATACTAATTTTAATTTGTACCTACTACGGTGTATGCAGTAATAATTAATAAAAGACGTAAACAATTTTCTTTACTCGCCTATTTAATTCTGTTACACAATACCGAGAGACTATGCTGATAACAATTTTCCGACACGGGAACATTTATTATAATATAAATCCACATTCACTAAATCGTTTATTTATACGCCGATGGACATAAATCTGTCGATAATTAGTCATGCACATGCAAAGTATAATACGTAGTTAATACGTAGCAGTGTATTTCTTGGTAAAACTCGAGTGCACAACACCGTAGTAATATGGGGGCGATACAAGGGTATATTATAATATTGTATAATTGTAAATTGTACACATACCATAAGAATAGTCATATAAAACAATATTATATAGGTTATAGCCTACGCATAAAATCGTTTGGTTGTAAAATAATATCTATATTATACTATTATATTATTTCAAACACGCCGTAAACAATTTTAACGAATATAAAATATAATTAACTCTTTGAAGCACGGTTCATATATAAAAATTCACTACCTAAATGCACAGAAACTTTTTTAAAAAAAAAAGTTTGAAATTTTGTAAAATACTTATAGTAGTGGGTCAATAAATGATCTATGTACCACTATTTTAGTAAAATTTAAATTACTTACAAAGTTATTTAAGTTTTAGTGGTGGTTACTTACACTAACCACCATGCATAGATTAACAACATAATTTTTTTATAAATCAAATTTCTTTATTACTGACATTATAATATAATAAAAATAAATAATGACAAATTATGAATTATGTTGGATAGGTTCTTGAATAAACCTTGAATGGACAGGTGTTACTAAATTACGAGTATTTGGTCTATTCCTAGATGGTGTCCTAAGGAAATAAGTTTCAGTACCATTTATAATATTATATTTCGCAAACTTATGTTGAAGTTGAAAATGCACAAGTTTCTAATGAGTTTGCTGGTAAAACAATATCATTCAAATTATTTGAATCGTCCGATTCGCTGTCCGAACAATCCAAAACAAATTCTTTTTCATAATCCGGATCCTCATCAGTGTCATCGACATCTGATTCCAGTTCAGAACCAGAAGGAAAATCTTCTTCGAGGTATTGAACTACATCTTTTTGCGTCAATCTTGTACGACGTGACATCTTTGATGTGATTATAAATATGATTCAAATTTCAAAGTGAAAAAAATAATTTTTAAATATTTATAAATGCTTATCGGTCATCAATAATGTGCATATTTTGAATGGTGGTTACGGCTGTTAACCACTACAAAGTATTAATTTTTATATCAGTAATTGTTGCTGAGTGATAGAGACTGATATGAATGAAAAATATACTTATCAATACATATGTCAAAGATGTTATAAACAAAAATTCCAATTTTAATTTATATTACGGGAACGATAAAGATAAGCAGCTGCAACACCGTATATCGTATGGTATGACACAAAATATAAACAGTTGGATAAATAAAACTATTTATAAATCAAAACGTGGGTATATTTACTAATCAATTGAGGTGGTAGTATTCATTAACCACCATGCGTAAACAAGATAAAATTATTTCCTTGAGGTGGTTAGTAGTCATAACCACCATGCAAAAATTAAAAAAATTAGGTGGTCAATGCAACTTACCACCATGCTTCAAAGAGTTAAGTCACTATTTGTCAAACGTAATTATAGTTTCATAAAATATAGCTTTTAACATAAAATAAATATAACATCTATGTATAGCAAATGATGAAGACGTGTAAACATCTGCGATCTACAATAGGTATACGTCGCAGTCGTTTTAACGTTCCATTTCATCTAATAAAATAAAATGTGATGTACTTATACTCATAATTATGTACTACAGGCCTTAATAATACACAGCTAGTTAATACAATGATTGAGTAATAGATATACAATATTTATATGATTCACAAATTAATACTTGCACATTACACAATAAATTGCACATCAATGTATACTATTAAATATTAAGAGGACCCCATACCCGCATGTGTTGACTCTGTCTTAATAACATACATCATAACAAATTTAAGTTTAGCAGAACACATTTTGTGATGTTAGCTTTAATATAAGAGTAAATTTACCTATTATTAATTTTAAAATTAAGAAAATTATCTACAAAATTACATGTTTTATTGACATTATCATTTTAAAGTGAGTTATGAACATTTAAAAGCTGTAATGTTTTACATAGCTATAACTATATATAACTCACTTTAAAATTATAATATCAATAAAAGCATATGTTATTTTCTAGATAATATTTTTACCTTAAAATTTAATGATAGATAAATTTACTCTAATATTAAAGCTGTGTTTAAATATTAAAAATGTGTTCTGCTGAACGCAAATTTGTTATTATGAACGTTAGTAAAACAGACAACACATGCAAGTATGGCATCTTAATTATTATACAATACAACAAAAGCTTTATTTATGTTCGAGGTTCAAAAATATGTTTATACTACAATAATGTATACTTGCATTAAATATTTCAGTTTCCCTTGGAGGTACGGCGTCATTTTTCCTTGGTTGTAGCGTCCTGTCTTTCATCGAGATCGGATACTATCTCACACTAAGACTGTATTGGTTTGTCAATCGAAAACACAAAGATTAATATATTTACTGTCATAAACTCATAACCTCATATTTAGAAGAAATGAACACCAAGTAATCTATTTATTTACGTATTTTAAACTATATTTACATTAAATTTTAGATTCATAGTAAAGCGTTAAGTTTATTGATTTTGAAATGATGTATTTTTTTTTTTATGACTGTAACCGTTTTTTAGAATAATAAAATCGTTTCAATCTGTAACTTCAATATCTTTTTTGGTTTTTTTCTAAATAATCGCCAAAACACCAAAATTCAAAAATATATTATCTCAGATTTGTATTTTAGGAATACATTTCAACTGAAATTTTAACGAAATTAAACATTCAAATGATAATAGCAATTTCAGTTATTTTGTTATACTTAATTTAAAAATATTTATCAGAACTTAAAACTTTTACCTTTTACGTTTATAATTATATTTTACTATACCCATTAACATTTTTAAAATATTAAAATTAATTTTAAATTATTGCCTAAGCCGATATACTGTAGGTATTAAATGGTATTTTTGTATGCTATGATTTATTATTGGATTCAAGTTATACACATTGATTATTGCAGCGAGCTCTACCCATTGACTAATTATGTATACTTGACTCCTTACTGAACAACAAGGAAGACTATACTATGCGCTCTTTTTTAAACTACACCTATTAATTTTTTTAAATTAATATGAAAATATTGAAAATCTCATACATTTATATATATAACCTACATCACACACATTTAGGCGCATCATCGAATCTTAAGAGACTAACAGCTGCAGTATTCACGTATAACTATATAAGAATCATATTGTATCATAATAATAATACGACAATAATATCACAGGATAAATGAAATTTAATTTATTCTGTGAAAATGTGAAGTGTTTTTTTTCTTAAAATATTATACTTTAACAGTGACTTTATAAATAGTAAATACATTTGTAAAAATAAACGATTTTACAAGATATGTTAACCGTCGACGAGTTCTCTGTGTTTGAATTTATTATGTCCTCAAATCATATAAATCAATATTTTTTAACTTTTTAAAAAGTAATAATTTTATTACGTTAGATACTTAATAACTTATCTAATATGCACCTTACAGTACTGAATAAAATGTTAACTATTTTCATAATCCATATTCACAAAATGATCAATGGCTTTGGTCATCTGAAGATTTTTATTTGAAAACCTAAACTCTAAATAATTAATAATATGGCTAAACAATTAACGAATTGGACACATAATGGTGATAATATAATTTATATTTTATCATTGGCTTATTAACAAGTTAATAAGTCAATGTATTTTATTAATCAATATGCAAGATCAGAAAAAAAAATGATAATAAAATTTTAAAATTAAAACTACATTGTTAAAACTATAAATATTTGAGATTACAAAGACGTGGAACTTGGTGGTACTTAAAGTAAAGCTGGGGGTGCTTCAGCACTCCCTAGCACCCCTGTAGTTGCGAACTAATGATAACTATACTAACAAATATAGGCCTAGCGAAACATAAAAAGTTCCAAGTTAAAACTAGACGAAATCAGTACTTACTATAGTCACAGAATAGATAAAATCTATTTTTTTCTATTTCATCTATTCTGTGCTATATTTATTAGTATACAATACAAATATTATATAAATCGTATTAGGTAAATTAAAATTAAAAAAAATATATAAATCCACTTAATAATTTACAGTAAAAAAAGGAGGGTTCTCATTTGAAAAACATACCTATAGATTTATCTCCACAAAACACTTAACTAAGTAATATGGTCGAAGGTTGTAATACTAAATTGATATAAAAAACGAAACGCGCACATCGAAAATTAATTCTCCGCGTTCCGGCACTGCGGAATCACGATACATTATATCAATATATTATATGAAATATAATTTAGAATGACGGAATGCGAAATTTGAAATCGTGTCATAGTTGCCCCTTCTACCACTCACTATACAACGCCAACCAATTTACAGTATTATATTTTTATTGTAATTCGATGTTGTCTTATCTAGTAAGTTGTCTTATACTCTAATATTATATTAAATATTCTGATTTCCGAGGCTAATAAAATAAGTTGTATTTGCCATAAATATATCTGTAAAATGTACTTTAATATTTGATATTTGAATTTTAATTGCTTGTTATATTATAGGTTCAGGCAAAGCAGAAAATGTAAGTACAGCATCAAAAGACGTGATGTCATCGCCAATTTTGTTTAAAAAATTTAACACATTTAAAAAGTTATGATAAAGCAATGAACGATTTCAATGATGCAATTGAAAAAATGAAAAGCGTATTTGATTCGGATAGAGAATATTTCTTACCAACAATTAAATCATTTTTGAATTCATTTCAAAACAATGTAAGAACACATGCAAGCCTTTCTTCTACAATGCAAAAAATTGGGAAGTATTCCGGCTTAAATCCAAACTCCAAGAAACCAAAATTGATGGGTCACAAGCAAGTTGGAGCACAACCCACTGCCAGTTCTAGAAAAACAACCTAAATTGGAGGGAGAAAAAAATCTAGCTGCTGGTAGAAACCCGAAATGGAAACGAGTGTCAGAATATGAGTACCTATATACAAAAATTAAAATCAAGCCATTTACCTCAAATTAAACGTCAACCATTCTATCCAGAACAATTGCCATTAAAAACTCCAAAAACGCCACATTCATTATCATATCGTGTAAAAATAAATACAACAATAGGCGCTACACACAACGCCAATTAATACCGCAGTTATTATATTTTAACACCTACGACATTTAAAATATTTTTGTTTATGTATATAGTTTATATTGTAAGTGAGTGTTGTGACTTTTAAATTAATTGTTTGTAATACATTATTAATAATAAAATTATAATACTGATAGTATAATACTGTGTAAGATATCTTCTAAGACCGTGTTGTATAGTGGTTGAGGGGGCAAGTTAAATGGTCGCCGTAACACGATTTCAAATTTCGCGCGCAGGAATCGACAAAACGATGGGCAATTGATACCAGCGTCCTCTAACGGTGAAAAATATGTAACACCAACGACACACCCATCACCCACTCACATTCGGTTACGGTTCTAAGATCTGTGTTAACGATCGTCGATTATCACACACAAACGGTTTCCACTTTCTACAACAATATTAATAATATTGTCTGTGTACTGTGTAGTTTTGTTGACAATTTCATGTTTTACTTTATCGATTTGGGAGCAGTTACCAGCCGACCTTAGACGGCCCATAATCCAGATGTCAGTACACCTTGTTAACTATTAAAGTCAATACATCCAACGTTCGTCGAGTACGTCGAACGTAGCAGTTTCTGCCGTTTCTGAAATATGGCCGAATCTCTGAAACGTCTTGAGGACGTGATCGCGGACGACGAGAATTCATCTGAGGAGAATGGACACGATTGTAAGATTTTTTATAATTTATTAGTGTGTCTATGATTATAAATTATATTATTATTTTTACTAGATACCCATATTATATTATGCAGGTGTAAAATATAATATTTTAAACTTCCTAGTTATTATAATGTTTTAATTGTCGTCAAACAATTCTGTACTGATGATCTCCTGTTGTATACTTATGAATCATTCTATACAGCTGAATCGTCAGAAGATCCTCGACCATCGTCTGCCGATTCTGCCTTAACAACAAATTCTGACGATGATGTAAAGCCAACACCTAGACCTAAAAAGAAATTTACTTCAAAGAAATCCAAGAAAAATGGTTAGTCTATATTTACAATATCTATAGGTTGTATGTATCACTTATTATAATATTGACTACTATTATAATTATAATAATATTTATTATTATCAAGAAACCATTTTGTACTAACTATTTTATCATTGGTTTTATGTGGCTGTAATTTACCAGAAGACGCATCTTCGTCTGTTGCTTCTGCCTTGGCAACAAGCTCCAATGCTGATTTTATTGAAGAGGATTCAACATCAGAAACGAAAAAGAAATCTATTTCGATAAAATCCAAGAAAAATGGTAAGTTTGCATTTAGAATTATTTTTGGAACTTAGTTATGTGATACTAATTTATTATAGATGACACACCGGCCAAGTCAAAGAGCGACTTTAACGAGTGTCCTGTATGTTTGGGACCGGTCGTATTCCCAGTCCGTACTCCATGTGGTCATGTCTTTTGTTTTCTATGTGTGAAAGGAGCAGCACGACAAGCTAACAGGTGTCCAATGTGTCGTCAGCATATACCTATAGATTTTGACAAAAATCCTATTATTCTTGAACGCCAAGAAGTAGAAACATTTGATGATGGTTACCAATGGTTTTATGAAGGCAAAAATGGTATATATTAAATTGTTTTCCATTGATCAGTGTAATATTGTATACTTATTTTGACTTTAATTTTCCATTTTAAATATTTTAGGCTGGTGGCAATATGATAAGAGAACTTCTGAAGAAATTGAACATCGCTACAAACTCAATGTTACAAAATTTGATGTACTAATTTGTGGCATCATGTATACAATTGATCTCAACCGCAATGTGCAATACAACAGAGAAAATCCAACAAGGAGAAGGAAAGTGAAACGAGAAAATGCCAATAACATTGCTGTGAAGGGAATTGCTGGTGTTCATTAATTTCACGTATTTTCTCATTTCCATTTACATAATATTATATTTATTGTTCTTTATTCGTGCATGACACTAATATAATTATGAATGGAAATTTAAGTGTCTACTTTATGTACTTAGTAATGTTAAATTTATTATTAACATACTTCATACATTCATTTCATAGCAAATTTTGCTAATTCATAAATGTTGTCAATTTTATTCTCATTATTTATATTAAGATCTGGATACCAATAACCTTTAAAGATATTTTAAAAATTATGGTTAACTGAGAATTTATTTTAATAAATACAATAAATACATTAAAAAAATGTAATGTTTATTTTTGTTTTCTTTTATCAAAGAAAAAACAAATATGTATATTTAAGCTGAAATTATCAAATTGTAAACAATATACTTTACATTATAAACTAGTCTTTTTATTCACATTTTATTGGTATCCAGAACCTCTAAGAGTTTTAAGATTTGTTTTAAGAATTTTAAAATATATATATATTTGTTTTTTTTTTTTATATGAATTGAATGAACTATTACAAATATTATGTTATATCTTAAGTATAATTAGTATAAAAATTTTAAGACATAAAGTTTTAACTGTACAAAGCTTATCAGATTATTATTTTACAATGGTTTTAGTATTGATGCCGTATTATTTTCATTATTAATATCGCTACTCTTATACTGGCGGTTCGGCTTTTCATTCCATGGTTGTACATTTCCTGATCCATATTGTAAAAATAACAAGTTGGTAGCTATTAGTATTGCAGCAGACAGCCAAAACACATCACGCCATTCTTCCATAGAACTCTAAATTAGTCAAAAATAATAATAACAATAATTTTTAACCCAACCCAATAATATCAGATTAAATATTAATATAATAGTTATCATACATTTGGAACCATAATGCCAACAATATAAGGTGCAATAACTCCAGACAAACATCCAATTGTACCCACAATAGCCATCAATGTTCCAGCAAAGTTGGGACTGAGATCTAAGGCGTTAACTTTCAAACTGGGTACAAAAGTACCCATAAGTCCCATACCTATTGTGAAGCTAGCTACTGCTAATACTTTATCGCATCCAGAATATGATGCTGCAACAATTCCGAGTGCTGGACCTACACTAGCTGAAAAATAATAACAATATTTCATTTATTTTATTCTCGATTATACAGCTCGGATTATTAAACTGTTTTACCTATAGTTACAAATGTTTTACGGATGCAAGTTACTGTAAAATACTTTGATGATAACATTGAGTCTACTATGAAACCCGAACCCATAGCTACTAACCACATTACTATGTATGGCAAGCCAGACAATAAACCATTCTGAAATAAAAAACGTCTTGTAAATCTATGAGGTTTTTCAAATAATATATATTAAAATACTGCATTATGCTATTATTTATACTTCGACTACTGAGAACTTCAACACTGACTTCATATACTTTGGCAAATCTGTAATTATGGTGAACAAACCCCAATCATGACCTATTTGAACAATAATCAATCCCCATACTGGTGCTGATGTTGCAATACTTTTCCATGGAATTGATAACTTGCCCTAGGTAACAAATACCAAGTATATTATTATTACATGTAATTCAGTTTTATTAATATTGTTATAAAACAAACATCTTCTGGGTCAATAGTGTTAATCGCCCTGTTCAAATACTGTTTTTCACTCGAACTGATAAATGGATGACGATTTGGGTGGTTGTATATCAATACAAACCAAAACATGAGCCAAAGTATACCAAAAATTCCAAATGCATAGAATACGCTAGTCCAACTATTAGTATACCGCATAAGAAAACCACCTAACTGCATAGAAAGAACGTTACCAACTTGTGCTCCTAAAAATGAATAAAATATATGTATGTATAAAATAAAAATAATTCATGTCAAACAAAAACTACTAAAGGTGTGTTGCCTACCTACCAGCAAATACCAGAGATCCCAATCGACCCCGTTCTTCAATTGGTACCCATGAGGCGAGTAGCCTGCTCATTGCAGGATACAATGGTCCCTAAAAAATTATATTTTAGTTATTAAATAAATAAACACTGTTAATGATAAACATTTATAAACAATAAAAAAAAACATTTATTATTATATTTGTATACGACATAAAAACTTTGAATTATTAAAGTTTTAATTATTCTCATGAAAATAAATAATTTTCCTTTAAAGTCTAAACTATTATTAAAAAACAAAAATAATTTTTACTTTATTCACTAATAAATTTATATTTTAAAATAAAAACATTTGTACCTTAAAATTAAATTAAAATTTATATAACAATTAATAGGCTCATTTACTGTATAGTGTAAAGAATGATATTCATTAAAATCACAAAAACGTATTAACTATTTTGTAGTGAAATAATTTTAATTTTAAGAATCAATCTAAGGTTTACAATAATGTGTAACAATATTTTTCATAGTTTTTAAAAATTAATAAAAAAAAAAGAACATAAAACCATATACATTTTTTTAAGTGATTGAAATTCAAAAATCTTAACAACATTGGATAAATGACACATAAAATAATGATTTTTGACTAGTCATAATTTTATAATTTTAAAACTGTTTCCCATAGAAACTTGTAAAATTACACTTTTCCTTAAATTAACATTTTCTAAACTCAGTGAAATTTTAAAAATAATCAACTGACTAATTTTTTTCTATTTATAGATATTTTAATGTTCTACTTAGTTTTTTTTTCTATAAAATGAAGATTAATATTTTAAGTTAAGTAAAAAAGTTTAAAGGTGTAATATAAGACTCCAATGATCCTACACACTATTCGTTTCTTACAGCACTTTAAAAATATGAAAAATATATAACTAAACTTTTTTTTTAGTTTTAAGTTCAAATTTTATCAAAATCACGAACATTTAAAATTATTAAAAACGTATAACTATCCTTTTAAAATGTAATTAATACGGCTTAATACATAGTTCAGAGCTCCAGAATTATTAAAATAATAAAATCCCAATAACGTTTCATAATTACCAAAATAAAATCCACTTTCCTACAAATTCACAGCCCTAGGCCCCTAGGTATATTAGTATATTAATTTTAAGTTTAACAATTGGTCAATTTACTCAACATATAATTACTAACAATAATAAATACAACTTTGGATATTTGATTCGTCAGAATGTTAATTTATTATATTATGTTAAGATACTTAGGTACCTACAAATTATTGTAAACAGAAACATCTCATTAGGGTGTTAAAGTTAATAATTATGTTTACGAATTCCTATACTTATTTTTAAATAATAAAATATAGTCTAAAGACTAGAATACCTATACAAACTTTTATAATTATTTGTTCATTAATCTTTACTAAAGTACTTATTGAGTACTGTATGATTACTGCATACCTACTTATATTATTTTAATTACCTAAGTAATGATAAATAATAACTAATAAGTAATAGGACATAGGTCATAAACTAATAACTCATAATTATTTAGTTTTATTATGAAATTATTTTATAAATGTATGAATAAAAAAAATTAATTAGAGATTGTGATTCATAAGTTGCTTTAAATATATTTTTATAATAAATTACGGCCAGTTAGTTTCACAAATAAAAACTTTTTATCTAGCTTAAAATTGGATTCCTACTATCGTAATATGGCCTATGAAATTGTATGTACATATGTACGTTATACATATAAATATTTTTAAATCATAATCCATAATATTATACAGTACTCAACTAATCATCTCTCAGCTGTATAGTTTTAATTAATATAAATTATACTTCAACAATTATATTTTCATGTGATAATGAAAAATAATATCACGTTCGCAATATTTATCGAATATAATTACACTACAGTACGTAACGTAATGGTTTTTACCTAGTCAAAACGTTAAAACCAAGTTCGTATCTGACGAATCTAGGAGTATACTTTTTAATTTTCTCAGGGAAATACTATGATTAAATAATAATTGATTCTTAGACCGTATTTTATTTTTATTAAAATTGTCAAATAATTTGGTGTAGGAATGCTTGTCCCAAATCCCATATAGTTTTAACAGTAGGTATGTGGTGAGTAATAGGTACACTATATTAACTAACGTAGGTAGTTAGTTATTTATTCGTGGCTACATATTTCACATAAAATTGGTCAATACTATGCGGATATATTGTTTAAATATATTAATTGATAATTTTATTATATTATCAACTATTATGCACGACCTGAGTGGCTGAGTCACTATTAATATTATAATCTGTAAAAATATAAAATCCATACTTGAGCGAGTCCGATGATCAATCGCAGTATAATAAGTTCTTCTGGCCCATAGCTCCTGGCTACAAAAGGCGTAATGATTGTACCGATACTGCTAAATAGCATTCCCAAACCCAATGTGGCTTTGCCTCCGTACATATCAGCCAACATGCCACCCGGCATTTGTGTGATTACGTACCCCCAAAAGAATGAACTTAACACTAATCCTTGGGTCTTTTCATCCCAATCGAATTCCATTTCCTGCAAAAAAAAAAAAGATAAATCATTTTTTCACACACCAAAACATTTTTAAAAACAAGCTACCGTTTTAACCAAAATTAAAAATAATCAAAACGTCATACTTGACCTAATCTAACCTATGGTCTAAGAATTAAAGGAAAAATCAGCAATACGCCAACTAAATTAATTTAAATTAAATGTATTATATAACAAGATAATAACATATTAAATAAAAATAAGATTAAATTTAATTAAATTAAACTGATGACATTGAATATGAATAAGGAACATTAATCGTGTAATTAAAATATTATAATAATTAGTGACAACACATTTTAAATAATATAATTACTTAAGATAGTTATTATAATTATAATATCAAAAATAATAATACAGCTATTAACTATATCTTAAATTTAAATTTCAAATAAAGGAAAACTATAAAATAAATAAATTTTGTTATTAAACTTTTATAAATTTATGTAAAAACAATAAACAAGAAATAAAAATCAAAGATATTTATCAAAAAGAAACTAAACATTTCAAATGTCTATAAAATTTTTAAAAAATATGTCAAGTTTAGAAAATACAAATACCTATTTGTTGAAAATCTCGTCTCCTTATAGATATTTTTTTATTTACGTAAATATTCTCATCGTTTACCATTATATTTTAGATTCTGAACGGACTAACAGAGTGATGAATATATTGATTTTACAATGATGTAAATTATTATATTATATTATTATATTTTTATTTTTTTTGTCTGTCATCACGTTTTGGAGTATAGTAGTTAATAGTGCTTTGGTGTTTTGCTTCAGCTCATCTTTGAAAAGGAAAATGAATCTTGTTGGTACTTTGGGGGGTCAAAAGTAAAAAATGTCTAGTAGTTTTCAAAAGCATCGGGAAAACCCCTAGAAAAGTAATGGAAAATGGAAATTTTACGCACAATCAGTTTTCGACAAAATCGATTTTTTTATTTTGCTGTAACTCAAAAACGAATCATGGTAAATACTTGAAATTTTCACCAAATGTTTATATTAGCGTTAACTATTTATGATTTAATTTTCAAAATATTTCGACTTTTTTTAAGTTATTTAAAGACAATTTAAATTTTCGATTTTTTGAAGTATTTTTTTGAAATGCCTATAAAAAAAATTTGTTTATCCAAAATATCTTTAAAATTTACATTTTGCTCAAAAAGCGTCATAAGACACAAAAAACAAACATTATTATAAAATCAATACACTCATCGTGTAGGTATCCACTAAGAATCGTAATTAATAAAAAAAACTAATATTAAATAATATGTAATAACTACTAGATAAAAAAACGTACCATTTCTCAATAAACTTTACTATATACAAAAATAATAACTAAATGAAGGATGTATACCTACTATACCTATTTTCTACAACCAACCTACCAAATTTACAAAATTGAAAATATAAGAGAATTCAACCGGAAAATTACTTTGCATACTTATTTGATGAATTACTACAATAACCTTGTACTTTCATAGGTACCTATATTAAACTTACATTTCATCACACTCGTGAAAATTGATCGTGTACACTAATAAATAATATTATAAACAATAACATCCGGTGCAAAGATATTTTTGTTTAATTATTATTATCTCGGGCTATATATAATAATTTTATTAGGTAAAAGTTGTATCATAATATCATTATGATATAGGTATCTTAATAAATTATATTACATGAACATTAGACGTGATCACTAATATTTTATATATAAATATAAGTATATTATGACGTATATTATGCATTATTATACACAAGGAAATAATACAACATTTATGTATAATTCTATATTATAAACAATTAAAACGTAAATAGTATTGTAACTGTTTGAAATAAATAACAAATACCATTCACACGTCATAGCAAAATATATTTGTGTACTATAACTATCTACTTATCTAAATATTCTAAATCATTATATTATTATATATTTTTTAAATCATAGGTAAATAAAATTTTAAATTAGACAATATTATAATAGATATTGTGTTGTGATTTACAATACTTATCCTACAACAAATGAACACAATATTATGTGTTAATGTACATTGTACCTATAGAATACAGGTTATATTATACCAGAGTTATATAACATAAATCAGAAATCAAGAAAGATGAAACCTACTACTTACCTTTAAATAAATTAAAAATATTCTCTGTATACTAATTGAGTATACCTAAGTATATACCTGGGCGGGAAAAAATAATATACTAATCGAGTCCCGGGTACAAACGGGACATATACTAATTGAGTCTGTGGTTAGGAAACTGATAGTACACGAATTGAGTCCGAAGATTATTTTGTGTAGTTTTATTCAGCCCGTCCAAACATTTACCAATTTATAAACATTTTGTTGAATGTACGATGCGAAACGTACGTATATAAAAATTAGAAGTGTTCATATAATTAATACAAGAAATTATATAAAATAAAAATAAATCGGACATCAAATGCAGCTGTTGCAATCAAACACAATAACTAAATTTGAATATATACAATACTTATCCCATAAATTTTTACCAATATAAACAATATTATTACTTATTTTATCATTATTTATATTTATTTAATTATTCACAAATTATTCATATTATATTATTTCGAAAAAAAAAAAAACAACAGTAAAATCGAAAATTTCAATTGTCTATAAATAACTTTAAAAAAGTATCTACCCTTAAACAAACCGGGTTTCAATTCGTCATAAAAGGTTATACTGGGACTCAGTTCGTATTATGCAGCCAAAATATTATTTACTTATTATTTGCCGTAGGTAGGTATCATATTTTATTACTCTAAAACTAAAAATTAAAATAATATAAATATTTAAAATAAGATGAATAATCTCGCATAAACTTGAATAACATTTTAATGTAAAGCATATTGTTTAAAAAAACACTTTTTGAGACTTGATTATCTGGATATTATAAAATATCACTACAATATTAGCATACATCAAAAATTAAATAAATATGACTTAGAATTTAGAAATATAAAAAATATATCTAGAAATACATATTTTTTTATTTTACTTTTAGCTTTTTGAGAAATTTTGAAATCTTACAAAATATAAACTATATTCTTTAAGCACAAACAAACAATATCAATTATTTATCATTGCATATCAGTCTGAACATCAAAAAACAATTTTAAATATATCTCACCTTCGATAAAAAGAGGTAGTTCGTTTTTATACAGAGTAAAGAAACAAAACTGTGCATCAAAAAGCCTTCCCCGAGAGTCAAAATTAGAAAACTATCATCTATATTCTACTCACGCCATATGGTCTGAATAACTTAAATTTCAATTTATACAATATAGAATTCATAATAGATAACTAATATAGTAGCATTGATTTTAAAATATACTTAAATATATTATATTATAAGTATAGTTTAAAATCAATGATAGTAGATATATTGACATTATTTATTTGTAATACCTATGGGCAATGGTGTTCACATGAGTACATGACGTGTTGTTGAAATAATTGTAAATAAACAAATGCGTCTGTTGAAATTTAAACATCTATTAAATTTATTAACAGGAAAATTTTTTTACAAAATGTCATAAAAAATATTACATAACACGTATTAACATATTGTAATTGTTCTGTTATATAAATCGAATGATAACACTGGCATTCGGACCGGTTCAGTGGTAATGGCTTATTTTTCTAATTCTTCGCGATGATATTTTATCATTTTTGGCGCGTTTCCCTTGTACTAATTTCTCACAACTGTAATATACATGTATACACACACACACACACACACACAAGTATACCTGTAAACTCGTAAACATATGTAGAGGTATATTATATTATTTATATATATGACAATGAGACATTACGCAGGCACGTCGCACCGACCGCCGCCGCAGAGCACTAAGGTTTATATAGAATCATCTGACACTACCATTTTTGTAAATGGCTAATTCTTATATCGCCATAAGGTAACTGTTCTCATTTCTATGCTGACCACGGCCAATGGTCATACACTATGTATATAATCTAAGGCTACTACTTTATACTATACCGTCTACTATAACTATACTAATACTATAACACTATGACGACGACTACTACTATATAATTTACATTTATATATATATATATATATATATATATATATAATAAATAAGTATATATAGGTACACTATTATACGGCTAGTAGGCATGTACTGCGGATACTGTACTGTGTTTACACGCATAGATATATACACTGTCGATGATCGCAAAACCTTCAAACGTGTTACACATATCGATCAATCGATCGATCTTCGCGTGACTGATGAGGGCCGCAGGCGCGCAATGTCAATACGTCATTTCTCTACAGGTATACACGGTTTTCGCACCGCCTCGTTGCTGTCTGCGTGTAAAGGCTGTTACCCGCAAAATTATCCGACGACAATGTCGTTTGAATACGTGTACATTTTAATAGTGTAAAATACCGACCAGTGTTCGCCTGGCGTGCACGAGACACGACGCTGTAACTTTTTAAATTTCTGAAAATACATTTAATCCGGCTGACAACAATATTATAATATCTATTTCCATACAAATATACCTATGATAATAAAATGAAAATACACGGAAATATTCCCCAAATATATTTTTATTCTTTAATAGTTCATGTATTATTTTATTATAGACATTATAGGCATCATTCGTGTTACACATATTATACTGTGACCCCTGATATCAAACAATTGTAAAGTGCCCCCAGTAAAATAAAGAACGACCAGCATTAATGGCTTAAAAGACAAAATTGATATCCAATCAATAATTTATATTCGCGTGAAGCATCTATTACAAATTATTTTATAGTTAAAAATGCATATTTTTTAGGTTCAACAAATTAATACAAGAATAAAATGTAAGAATTCCCAGTGGTTTACTTAAAAAATAAGCAAAACAAAAATAAATTGAAACACATTATTAAAATCTGTAGGTGCTTTACCGTAAATTTTATGTACCGATATATTTACATTTTATATTCTATTTATATGAGAGATGTCTTGCTGTGATAAATATTTCTTTCAAATGAGAACTCTTATAGTTTTTATTTTAAATTTTCAATTAGGTACATATTTTTTTTGAATATGTTGATTTTATTTTACGATTAGTTTTCGAGTGATAACAATTTATGTAATGAGAAATAACTAATAAGGATATAATAGGTTTATAAGATATGAGGGAAAGCTATGATAATATGAAATTACCATAATTAATATTTATCTAACAATTTATTTATTTGTAAAATGTCCGAGGATAATAAGTTCTACACTGAGTATTGTAATATAAATGTATAATATTATATATACTAAGTCTTATATTTTATTTAGCTATTATTAAAGAAATAAGGACTATTACCCTTAAGACAGTCATAAAAATGTGTTTCAATTCTCAAATATTTGGAATCACTGATCTATAACGGCTTTAACGGACTTCATGGATTTAATCTAGCCTAGTCTTATTAAAAATACTATCACAACTTATATATCATAGGTTATTTATAGTATGTTAATTAATGTTATCATTGTAATTTAAATTTAATGATTTATTATATGAAACCTGACATTTTCTATCCTTGATACAGCATTGAAAATTAAAATAATAACTGTACGTTAGTTTATTCATGAATATACATCAATATAAACTATAGAAATCGTTTTACTAGCTTCTAATAAATATTAAATACTAAATTCTTAAATAATGCTTTAAGACAACTAATAACTATGTATAACTGTATATAGATAGCCGGTTTAATGCTAGTAATTGCTAACAATTGTAAAAATTCATTAAATTCATATGATAAGTTTTATTTATTATTGCTTAACCGAATATTTTGTACAGTCTAAATTAATTATAATATGATACATTCATACATAGGTTTTAGGTACCTCTGAATTCTGTTTAATTGTGGTTATAAATATGTATACATACGAACTGATTGTATTCAAAATGTTGTCAGCAAATAAAGCGCAGTGAGTAAGTTAATTCTGAATTGTATTTCATTCAAAAATGGCTATATAATAGATCATGACATTTTCGTTAACAGAAAATAATGTGACAATTAATTAATCGCTTATTGGGTTATGGTGTTATACTCGATAAGTTATGTTAGCCGTTAAGAATTTTTAATCATTGTGGTTGGATTTATATTTAAAGTACCAACAAAATAAATAATTATAAAATAAATACTAATGTTATACCTTTTTGAAGAGAGTCGCATTTCCGAATGACTTTCCGTCTGGACACACTGTGCCCAAATTAGCATCCTGATAAACCGTATGGTGCTTTTGTTCTGCCATTTCGGTGATCGCCAAACTCAAGCAAAATCGTTGAACATAGCCTATGGCCAATGCCATAAAGCCCATTGAGCTCAACACATATCTCTGTTGGATAAAATTGCGGTTGTCTGCAACAGTAATATTTATTCATCATGATCGGTTAGAAAAAAATGTTATAAACCGAGAAATTCGATTGAAAAATATATATATTAAAGTATAATGTGTAATTGATGTAAAACAAATTAAGAATAAATGTTTAAGCTCTATGACTATATGAGAATAAAAATGAAAAACTAAAATCGCAGACCGCAGTAACCACTAAGCTGCGTAAATAGGTAAATTTATAATAAATTAAAATTATATGATGATACCTAGTACCTACGACTATACATCTATATGACTATACTAATATTTTTAAAACGTGTGCGTGACAAAAATAACAATAAAACGTGAGTTTGGCTTTGTCGAAGATTTAGCGTAACGAATTATTGTTATATTATAGTGAAGTTTTTTTTTTATAAAGGTTACGAGTATATCCGTATATGGTGGTGTACTTGCAACATTTAGATGGCTTAAATTTTCTAAATTTTATATAGTTACCTATATATTTTAATACATTATCACGGATCTAGCTTATTTTTTTATATAAATATGCAATATTTTAAAATATATATAATTATCTAGTATTGTTTGAATAATGATAAAAAACATTATTATTGTTAAACAATAATTATATTCCAAAATAATTTATACATTATGCGTTATATAATTGGAAATAATAAATAATAATTATTGTGTACAATAATACAATTCATACAAAATATATACCCCTTAATAATAAGCATAATATGAGTGAATAAAGAAAAGACAAAAATTGAAATTACGCGTTTTAAACAGTCACCTGTTATAGTGATGGCATTATTAGATTGGGACGAATTAGAGTAATATAGAATAAGTTCATATACGAATATCTCGTCGATCACAATTTGTTTAAGACTGCATGACGATTTCCGAGCCGTGAAGGGGTACGTAAATTATCGTATATAAGTGTATAAGTGGATACTGGGTTAAGGAAATTTTCCAATCTAGTCTTAAATATTACTAAAAAATAAATTTACAAATGTACAATGTTATATTATAATTATTTTATTTTATTTTTTAAATTTAAATGATTGAGCAAATGTTTCAACATATAATATATTATGGAGTAAGGAAATTTTATTTTCCTTGAATATTATAAATTTTAATAGTCATAATACTCGTAAATTAAACATAAATATGAGTTTTTCCTCAACTATAATATTAACTATTGTGAAACAATATTAATATTATTAAAACCCATTAATTACGTAATAAGTGTTCGGGTGTTCCTACACTGAGTATACCTATACTAGAGATTCCTAACTAGGGTACCACGAAATCATTTGAAATATAATTTTAGTCTATAAGCCATAGGGCATATAGGGTACCTCCGGATTTTTAGAAAATGACTAAGGGTGCCATGACAACACAATAAAGTAGGTATATAATTTATAAATTACAATACTATTCTATGATATTATTTTCCATATACACATATCCATTTTCTATACACATTTGCATTAACTTTTTTTTTAAATTAATTTAGCATATAAGGTAATAAATATTTAATTATGCCATCACTAAAATTTTAAATGTCCTTTAAGATGGGAAAAAAAATTAAAAAATATAATTTATATTTATTTATTTTCGTTTCATGATCTTAATTTTTTTTTCGCTGTTTATGTGATTTGGATTATCTAATTCATAAATATTTTGATATTTATGAATGCATAAATTATACATGGTGTAATATAGTAGTATAGATAAGTATCTTGTACGTTTAGTAAGCCACTCAGTAATAATTTAAAATTCAAAATGTAGTAGACAACTGACAAGCAGTTTAATGATTATTTCATAATTTTTGGCATTCTTTATTTATTTTTCCTTGAAATGTAAAATATTTATTATCACATAATATAATTGAATTTATCATATTATTAAAAGAAATTTCCTTTAAAAAAATATTTTATATAATATGTATAGTTTATTAATGGGTATAATATATTTATTATGATGTCAATAATTGTAACAGGTAGGTACTTCAGTATTTATTAAATAAACTGTTAAAAGAAAATAGGTAAGGAAAGAATAAACTTCCACATTTAACTATTATACAATTATTATATATTTCAGTAATTAAATATCGAAGAATTTTTGTTACTAGGTAGTTAGTGTACAGTGTAACAGATAGCCATGACAAAAAAAAAAAAATTTATGCTACTTAAATGTATGACAAAAATTGTTAATATTATATGATAAGTAAATAATTTAAGAAAACTAATCATGTCAGCAAATTCTCAAAAATCATATTTTTGAAAAAGTTTTTACGTTCTAAATTAATTTAATAAAAAAATATTGATATTTTAAAAAAATTCTAAAAAAAAACTACTTGACTTGGATAAATTTGTTTACCATCAAAATTGTTCTTATAATCAGATTCACAAAGTAGCTATTTTAAATTTAACCAAAAAAATGTAAATCAAATTTTATTTTTTTATTTTCAGTTCTAAAAAATAAACATAAATAAAATAAAATTATATATATATAATGCTAGGATCTCTTAATGATAAATAAAAAAAAAAATTAAAAATATTAATAACCTAGAACAAAAGTTATTCCAAAAGTCAGTTCTATCTGTTACACTTTGTATATTTAGATATTACTGATACCCTTGAAATACTTAACATCTCCAAAATTGTTTTGAATTCTCTAAATTAGATAATAGGCACACTGTACAATTAACATTATAATTGTATTATCTTATAAATAATATATTTTATATTTTTATTCGTCGTTATATGATTAAATGATTTATCAAATAAAAAATAACTTTCTGATTTAATTTAACTATTTAAGTGCATTCATTTTTAAACTATCTAAAACTAAGAATATAATATGAAAATGTATTAAGCGTGTAACAATAATTTACGTTCTATTAGAGTTTCATACTTGCCTCTATCTTATAACTTATTGTTTTTTTCATAGATACACATAAAAACAAGTACATCTATAGTTACTTTTAAATTTCATTATATTTTTCACAGATATATTAATCTAATTGAAACTAATGTACTTAATAGTTTTGTAATGTTTTTTAATAATAAAATTAAGAGTGTTTTTGTTTTTAAAGTATTTGCAAAAAACATTTAAATCCACGTGACTCACATATATCTATTACTATCTAGTTAAATATTTCAATTCCTAATAATTCAGGCTATGTAAGTTTACTTTTTTTTTCAATTGAAAATTTGAATTAGTATTTTATTTTTAATAAACTATAATCATTAGTCATACAATAAGACACAAATAAAATATGTATGATATTATTTAATAGTATACATGCCTGAATCTTTATTCAATGCCATTGTTGTGTATATAGTTTTCGAAGAAATGAGTAAAAAAATATGTAAAGAATAATATTATGATTTACATTGATAAGAAAATTATAAAAAAAAACTTATGATATCCACAAACATGACACGTCTAACACTCTTGACTAACGAAAACATAATAACTAATCGCAACGGATAACAGTTTGTAATGCTTATAGTTGCTTAGTGTTTTTACGGCCAATGCGGAACGCTGTAGTAGGCGATTGTCAAATCATTTCTACTGGTCGCGAATATCATTTGGGTTGGGCAAAATTTTAGAGTACCTAATCATCCGAAACTAAAATATATTTTTTATTATTACTCATTCAAATATGATGAATGCGCGTACTTGTTATGATACAATTAATATATAGTATTAATACATTTAAAATAATCATTATCGTATTATCAATGATCATCTATTGAAAAGAATATACTTTTATAAAAAATATATACGCCTAAATTATAATATAATAGTTTTTTAAGCGACCAATAAAATATAATATCTATATAATTAATCTTTATAATTTATATAATTAATTAATTTTTTCAGTACACATTTCGTGGTATCTTAATCATATATTTAATCGCATACATACTTAATATGTACCTACGTGAAATAAAAAGTCTATTATTTTAAACATTTCACGGCCATTTAATTATTGATTATAACTTTTAATTAATATTTTCCAATTTTGTTCTACGCATTGTAATTCATGTTTTGATGTCATATAATAACTAAATAATTAAAATATGAAGCAAGTCATCGTCGACATCATATCAAAATTTTGAATAAAGATTAAAATAAGTAAATTACATATTATATACAATATAATATATAACATAAGGTATACAATGTACCTATATATTATACCTACATATATAGTTACATTGTATACATTTATGGATATTATACAAATTTCTCGGTGTATTTAGTTATTGTTTATTATACATATTTAAATATATAATTTATAACATATTATATATTATACAAAATTCAATATTTTGGTTTCCAAGACTTCCAATTTTTAAATAACCAAATTGATTAAACCAATAGATGTACATAGTACATGACATCGATACAAGACCTATAGGTAAAATAGATATTATTAAAACGACAAAAATAATTTTATTGTTTATTTTTAGAATAATATCATTAAAATATTTAATATTATTATTTTCAAAATATAAATAATATAAACATTTAAAAACATAAAAATTTAAAAATTTAACCTAACCAAAATCATTTGATATAACCGCATGTAAAAGACGTAGTTTTAGTTAATAGATATTATAAAATTAATTTTTTCAATAAAATCGATTTTAATTTTTTATGATTATATTTGGGTATATCAATTACATACATGTATAAATGTACATAATATTATATAAAATATAAATTACCAATTATCACGAATTCCGAATTTTAAAGAAATCGGTCGATTATTATTAGGGCCTGGAACTATGATGACCCAAATATCTTTAAAAAAATATTGACAGTCTAATTTATATATATTTTTTTTAATGAAATTTTTAATAATTTATTCGCGTATCATAATTCATTATTCATGCAGAAACCTTTCGATTATAATCAAAAAAGAGTTTCCTAAAATGTACAAAAAAACTGAAAAACAACTCAAAATTAAAACTATCAAAAGAAGAAATTTAAAAAAAGTCGAGAAGAAAATACTCGCGGGGCATAATTACAAATATATGGTCCGGAGGACTCTAAACAAACTACACACATAGAATTTGAAAGTACGGAAGTGAACCTTAAATGGAGAATAATCGGTGTGAAAAAAACACTAACTGTAACTATGTTGAGGTTCAAACAATGGTACACATTTTAGTCTGTAACAACTGCCCAGCTAAATTCGTGATTAGAAGACGTGGAATCAGCTAACAACTAGACCATGGAGGTAGCAGAGTATTGGAGGCATGCATTATAAATACACTATTATACATGTCATATATTTTGTCATCGTATTATTTATATTATTATTGAGTTTATACTAATTTTATATTTGTCGACTTTAAATAATGTTTCATATTTTTTTTTACTTTAAATTTGATCTGTCATTCCTGCTCGAAAAAAAGTTAATCATGAACTTATTATTTCAGAAATCATACGTAAATTTACGGCTTGTTCGTAAACTATTTTATGTTTAATATTGATAATCTTTAAACTATATAAAATAGTATACATACATATTCTTAAATTAAATATAAACCATTAACTAATAAAATATAATTGAACAGACGAACAATTCATTGCCAATACAAAATTATTGTTATAATGTAGTAATTGATAAAATAAACACTGTAAGCTTTATGGTATTGTTTATTCTAATAATACGTAACTGCATAGGTACATAATACATACATATATTATATAAACTTAGTCTATACCATCGTTTTTTAAACTGTGGGGTGAAAATTAATTTTTGGTGGGTCGTGAGACTCTTTTTAAATTATATAAAGGTAGATTTTAAAATATTTATGTTATTTTATTTACTATATAAATTATAAGATACTGTTATCAACCTTAGCAGGAAACAAGCACACACTTCGCATACACTTTATTAAGAAAAAATTTAAAAATACATTTGTAAAATACTAAAATTATACTCATTATAAACCTATAGATGTTATAGTATATAGAGTAATAAGTAATAAACAAACTTTAATTTTTTAAAACTACTTATTGATCCTGTAAAAGTGAAACCATTTGGATCGCGATGGATTTTCAGGGGAAAATTTGAGACGTGGTCCTAAAAAGATTGAAGAACGACTACGAGTTGATTCCAAATTGTCGAATTGGTTCCCGGGTTGTCTACAGGTAACATACGAATTGATTACCATAAGCTTTCAAAATAATACAATCTTATTAAATTAACTTTTCAAATTATTTTCAATTTTGATATATTCAATCAGCAACAAATTCCTTCCCATGTGATACAGGCTTAGGACTGTATAGAATTATTATAGATATATAAAATATTTCATACTTCAAACACTATCTAAAATACCTAGATAAGTTTAAAAATGTTGCTCAGTATAATATATTCATATAATACGCTATTTACATATTGGTCAATAATAATATTTTTTCCTTATATCAATAATAATAATAATAATTAAATGATACTAAACAATTGTGTTTATAAACTTTATCGGACATCGTAAAAACTAATAAAATATTATAAGATTATAAATTTGAACATATTTTGTAACAATTGTATACTTATAGGAAAGTAATTTTTTAGGGAACCAATTCATACACTTTATTGTCTTTATTAATTATTTGACCTGGGAACCAATTCCGCATTACCCAGATTGAAAATCACTGATCCATACAATATATTTAATAAATTATAAAACAATAGAATATATTGTACCTATACAATTATTAAAATTAAAACATTGACTTATCAAAAATAAATAAACTGTAGGATGTTTCTTAATAATAATAATATTCTTTATTGGTTCTTTCATTCTAAAAGTACTCTGCTGCCGAAATCGTAAGAGATCAATAATTATAATAAAAATAAAAGTTATTAATATTATCAAATGTATTTTCTACTTTAAGTGATTTTAATTTCAAATTTTTGTTTTAGCATGTATTTTTTTAGCATTTTATTTAGCTGGTAAATGCGGAGAGGCTTTCATTGAAAATCCTTAATATTCCACTGAACTCATAACCTGATAATGATATAATGTCGAATTAATTGTTGTATTAATAATTAAGGTTATTAAAATTTAACCTTTTAATTTACTATACAAGCTATGAGTTAGACATATTTTATAATTAATTTAAAATATTAAAACGAATTAAAAAAATAAAGTATTCACATTACTAATATTTTTGCATGTCAATGAACATAATTAGCATACTAGTTACAGCGTAGTTACAGCGTAGTTAATTTTTGTTTTTTTGTAAATAACTAGATAAATTTTAACTGTCAATAAGCTTCTAATTTTAGTTTTTTTTTTTTTTTATAACATTGATCATATTATACAATTTTTTTGTTAAATATCTGAGAGGGAAAAAACTGAATGATAAACGATCGTTAACACTATTATTATACGTATCTATTTTGAAATCTAGAATATACAACATATTTGATATAATATCACTTTACAATATTTGTATCTATTTTTTCCTTTTTTTTCTCCTATTAATTGCAACAAAAAATTTATCTGTGACAAAATTATTTATTTAAACTAAAATTAACGATTTTAGTCATTTTGTTACAATTTAAAAATATTATTTGTGGAGCCTTAAACTTTTAACGTATATTATAATATTTTATATTTTATTCACATATTGAAATTTTCAAAATATTTAGATTCATTTTAAACTATTACTTATTTATACCACATATTTATAACCTATTATTTAGTAGGTATTTACACATTTTTCTGTAATAAGTTGGTATGGATTAAAAATTTATTAACTGCACTGGTATAAATGTTTATATGCAGGACCTGACAGAAAAAAAAATAAGCAGCTGATAGGAAAAATTGGAAAATCGGATGCGTATTGAGATAATAAAATTAAATACAATTTTAAAAACCTTTAAGTACTTTAAAAATCTTAGGGAAATAACTAAAAAATTATTTTAATAATATAAGTAATATTAAAATTTTACAAATATTCGTATTTATTTTAGTTTTCCTGATTACTTTAAAAAGTATTGAAAATTTTCAATGTTGACTAATTCTGTAGGTAATATATAACATAAGGTCATAAGATAAAACACGCCTTTACCGAAATCTAATATAATCCCTGAGGTACCAACCTTAGTTGCAAAGTACAAATATAATGTAAAATGATTGATAAGTAGCAGGTTATAGTTTAAAATTTAAATAGGAAATTTAAAATTGTCACCTTCCTATAGTTATTAATCTATTTAATTATTTTAATTATTAACAATTATAAAAATAAAATTGATAAGAAATATAATTTTAACATAGATATTAGATAGTCTTAATATGCGTAAAATAAATACCAAATAACTGTTTATGTAACTATATAATTTATGAGTATCTAACTTCCTACATATTTAAATTAATTAATTAATTATTTTTATTTTGAATATAGTGATTGTAAGAATTTAACTAAATACTATAGAATATAACAAATACATGTTGATAAATATATCACTTTTTAATGTTATAAAGTTTCCTGAAAATATAAAATATGTTATTCAAATTAATGTTTTATTTAATTTAAGGTATTTACGAGTTGTTCGCAAAATATTATGAAAATGAATACGATGACGCGTTCTTCCCAAAAATAAAATATACAAGTAGGTATGTAACAGAACTGAATATTAATTAACCTACATTAAAAATAGATAATGTTATGGAATAATTCTTGTATACAATAAATACATAACACGAGTTTATTTTATATTTATTAAAAGCAGGTTTATCAGATTAAATTTTATTATAAGATTTGTTTTACATACCAATTCAAATTTTTAAAAATACATTCGTGCATTTCTAATTAAAATCAACACAATATTAAGTAGGTATTTAGAACTAGTTCTAAACTAGTTCTAACTAGTTACTAGTTGGCAATTTGAATGTTACAAAACATAAAATATTATTTTTGAATCTTCATGATGAAAAAAAATAAAAAAACACAAGTTAGGATACTATTAATAAATAATAAAATATTTAAAACAACTGCATACATTAGAATACAAATAATAAGTATAAGATGAATTTTTCTTGTTAAACAAGTTTCGATTTTTGTTTACCAAATATTTTACAAAACGTATTTGGTATTTCCAAAAATATACTCCGTACAAAACTTGATTTTATTTTTATATAACAACTAATTAATTTAACAATTTTAAAAGAATTTTGATAGTTTTTTTCCATATTTATTTTATTGACTCGCTAACCTCTATTATATCCATATTATGTTATGATAAATGATTTGAGAGATTTTCAATTATGAAACACTGATACTTTTAAAATTATACAAAACCATACCAAAATTCGTTAAATAATTAAAAACGAAGCATTTTTCATAGATTTTTCTTACGTTCATATCATAGTATGAAATGGTAAAAAAAATCATAAATTGACTATTTTTAACTCACAATATTGGTACAATACAATTTTTGACTAGGAACAAGATAAGAATGAGTTATCGAATCACTCTTTTTGATCCTCTCCCCGTCTCCGCCACCAAGAAGTAAAATATTTTAAAATATCACACAAAAGAAAACAGCATAAAAAACTAATTATATATCTAATATATTATATTACAATGTCTTCGCGATCTATCTAATTCTTTAATGATATACAATATTATTGTATATTACCATTTGTAATAAATACTTACGTTGCCTGTTCGACGGCATTACGCAGAGATCTCGTGCCTTTGCGGCTGCACTCAAGAGTTGTAGAGACGAGACTGCTACAGTTTTAACGGCGTTCTTGACTAACCGTCATCACAGTCGAAGCACGATTGAGATAACCGCGATAGATTTTATTATAATGTCTGCCGTGGACCGTGGTCATAAAATAATAGGTATAACTAGCAGGCCGGCGGCTGCGTACAATTATCATAAATATATAACTGTATATAAACTATCCAGAATCTGTATTGCAATAATGATTTGCATGTTATAATAAACCTAATGTCATATTAATAATACGTAATATATATTAAGATTACATGACGCGAATAGACACGCACAGATCACGTGGTTGTAACGTCATTGAGTATTGACAGCTAGAATTTTAGTACAAGCTGTAAAAAGAGTAATTTTATTGTGTTCACTCGGCAATTGTGTACACTCATTGGTGGAGGGGAGTGCTAGGGGAGTTGTTCATCCCTAAAATTATCAAAACGCATTTATAAAACACACGAAAATGTAATTATGAAATCTACTCCCAGACGGCAGACACTATTGGAAAAGTCTTTGAACAACAGACTTGTTTGTATCAAATTGAGTTTGTATTTAAAAATAGTTATCAATATTTGGATAGGGAGGTGTTAATAAAACGCTCTGAAAAATAAAATAAAATATATTTAACTTATTTATATTGGCATCTTATAAATAAATTATTATTTTTTTAATATTTTGGCTTTTCTTCAACTATGTATAGACGAATTTGAAATTTGAAATTTTTATTTTCCTATGCTCGCAAGTAAATATTATGAAAACATTTATGTTAGGAAAAAGCTTAAAAATTCAGTACAGCACGCATGGTTCCTCGTAAGTATTTCTTACTGCCATTAAAAGGACTTCAAAAATGTATAAAATATACAAATTTACTTTTTTATGTACATTTTAAGTTCAGTTATTTTTTTGTACTTAATTTAAAATATATTATTATAACTATGCACATCACATAATGATATATTCAATACAATTAGATACATTTATTTCAAGCGATGTATAAAAATACCTCGAATATTTGTCATAGCACTCAACTTTTTATAAATAAGCCGTATTTCATGTGTCACTGTGTCAGTATCGTCTTAAAAGTTAAATTAATAACATTAAAACAATATCGTACATAAGTCACTTGATTTTATATTTAAATATTATTTTTTAACTATTTGTCTACCTCTGAAAATTAAAAGATAAATAACCATAACACTACGTATTATTTATACAACGGTATAGCCGGTATAGGTATGTTGGTCCTGACTTGAGGACATAAGTGAAACTACGAGTCAAGCCAGTCAGATCATGTTGACCTGACCTAATGCTGACAAGTTATCGGCCTCAAAAATGATGTAGATGAAATACATAATAATATATTAGGGGTGGCCACTGCCTACTGACCTTAATTTTGAGAGCCACAAATTTACGAAGCTAATTCTAAGCGAGCCACATTGTTAAGAGATGTTCATTAAATATTTAAAATAGTTAATAATTTTACTCTAAGCTTGCAGATATCAAGAGCCACGTATGGCTCTAGAGTCTCGTCGTGACTACCCCTTTAATATATTATATTAAAATACTATTTTTGTAATTATTTTCCCGGAATGTAATAATGGAAACGATAAATAAATATATATACCACTGTTTACAATAATAATACATAATATAGGATGCATAATATTAGCTTATTCTACTTGATGTAATTATTAATACGTTTTAAGAAGTAAAAATAAGTTTTTTAATTTATCTTCTTAAATGTTTAAATCAACAAATGGAAATTATTTTTAGGTATTTTTAATTTTATTTTTTTTTTATTTGTCTATATTTATTTCAATATAATGTTCGATTGTGGAGAGATTTGTACCACATATTTTCGTCAATTATACGTGTATTTATAGAAATAAGTAATGAGAAGAGCGGTGATGGTCAATGTCTATAGGCCATATTTTCGTCGCGGTGACACGGTATCCGCACCGCAAACAGGCTGTGACATTTAATAAGTATCGGTATATTTTTTTGGAATTCAATGTAAGTTTAAATGTTTTATGGCAATATGACTATAAATAAAAAAAATATTTATTAATTTCTAAGTATATTAAATATTAATATAAAAAACAAAGCTTAGAGTATTAATTGTATAAAATATATAAATAAGTTCTTCTATAATATAAAAAATATACAAACTTGAATAGCTAATATTTTTTTTAACGACGGAGAGAGACATACTTAAATCTTTTGGCCTACCCTTATACAAATGTCTAGTTTCGCCTATATTTAAGAGTATACAATATATAAGGAAACAGTGAACAGAATTATAGCTAATATATTACTAATAGAAACATATTTAAATATATAATACTGGCTGAATAGGCTGACATAACGTTTCAGATCAGAATCGTTATTCATATGCAATGATTTATCATTGAATTTAAATTTAATATATTATATCCATATTACTGTAGTACCTTACTCAATGACGAGGTCATTCAAAACCAACTATAAAAAAGTGTGAGTTATCTAGTTTTTAAAAAATTTAAAAATTAGACTTATTCTATAGGTTACATTTCATTTAACAAACGTTTCCCTACTGATTCACGGTCAGGTGGTTCGTGCCATAAATTAAATAACTACAATAAAACATATATTTGAATCACGCATATGATCTTATATTATACAATATAACGTGTAGCCCGTGTAGGTACTTATTACCTATGCATATTGCATACTGTGGCGGGTTGAGGACACTCTGGTCATAATATAATGGTGGTACATAGGTGATCGGCCTGTTATATGTAAAATATAGTTACTTTAAGTATAGCTTAATTTATATACATTTATACGTTTACAATATTATATATATACGATTTAGACATTAGTTAGGTTAGTATAGGACACCGCCTCATTTTTCTGGGATTACTAGGTATGTTTTCTGGCCTAAGTAAGTAATTTGATAAAGGATTTGTGTATTTTTGAACGTTTAAGTTGATTCGTCCGTAAGTAAAATAAAGTTACATAATAAATATAAAAATATTTTAATATACATAATATAGAAAAGAGAATATATATTTTGGACCAAAGTATATATAAATATATACGTAGGTACTTTACTATTTTAGAGATTGGACAAAAAAAACAGAAATTTTAGTATTTCGATAGGTATGTTTATGGTATTTTATCTTATAATGAGAAAACTCCGACATCAGTTAGCTGCATGCAATTAACTATATGAATTATCTAATAAATATAAAACTATACAATATGAATATTTAGTAAAGTTAAAAGTAGTAATATCGATGGCTATATATACCATGATTTAAGATAGTAATTTTGTATCACTAGTGTTAGTAAAATTAGGTACTTTTAAAAGGAACTCATTCCCATTCCTTGTTACTGTAGTAAAAAAATAACTCGACCCCGTATCTCCATCCTGTTGCTAAAAGGAACGCGTTCACGTTCGTTTTAAATTTATATTTAAATTTATAAACGATTGTTAATGATGTTTTTATAGACAGAAAGACAGAAATAATAAGCTAATTTTTAAATTCGATACGTTTTCTGAAATATACATGACTTAGATTGAACTTAGAATGTGTAAACTTTTGATTTTTGGACATTTACAATTTTAATAAATGCTAAAATGCGCAATGAAAAATTAACAAAAAGTGATGGAAAAACGAAAAATTTTATGAAGATTTTTAACAAAATTAATTTCGTTTATTTGTTATCATTTATAAAATGTTTAGCATAATAGAGACTTGAAATTATTAAAAATTATAGTGCATTAACATTTGCGGCTTGAATCAAGAGGTTGCTTCGTCTGGAATATAGGCGGAGATTTGATTGAATTTTAGGGGGGGCTTAAATCTTTCTTTACAAACTAAGCCGTGGGAGCTTTGCCCCCACACCCCCTCACTAATATCAATATATACAGGGAACGCCGTTTATAAGACTCACAGATACAAGGTGCAGTCGCTTATTAAACTCAAAATCGTCTGGAACGATCCGGACGTATCCAAATACATTATAAAAAATTCGGTCATAAGACTCACCAGTTCGCTTATAACACTCAAATTTCGTAAAAAAAAATAAACATTTTTGGTTAAAATTTAGAAATAAATTGGTTTTTAAGAATTACATATTTTTTGGGTTATTTCTGGTTTCAATTCATGCTTTTTAATGTGTGTATTTACAACAAATTTTATCGCATTTCACATTTTTTGCAATTATTGTTATTGTAATATGAGTACGAGAAATATATTTTCGAAATATTAATACTCAAAACAAACCAAAATTACAAATATTTTTCATAAATAATAAATACATCATACATCTTTTATAATTTTTTATTAATATATTATAATAATTTTTATAATATGTATAATATGTATTATAATTTTAATTTCTTTATCAGAATTTTTAAATTTATTAAATAATAGATATGTAATATGTAATATTATATGTATTAAAGTAAATTAAAATTAAAGCAAAATATAAAGTAAAATAAAATTCATAAATATGTAATTCAGTTTTTTTTTCCACTTCGCCTATATGATTCATTCGGTTATAAGCGGCGTCCACTATATTACATCCAATACGAGTTAACTACTAAATAACCAACTAAAAAGAAAACCTACTAAATACGCATTACTAACTACATATGTACTTTAAAATCATTTGTTTATAATACAATAAATATTTTATTATTTTAGTATAATAAACCTATTTTGATTAGCAAATATATTAATAAAGTTCTTAATACCTACTGATATTGATAACATTTTCAATCTTTATAATATTGAAGAATTATAAAATTTTTCAATCCGTCGCGACTATAGTAGGTATATGTTGTAATAATTATTATATTGATTAAATTTCGGGAAAAAATATATTTTGTAAAGTTCCAAGATTTTGGCAATTGGCAATTGTTGTAAAATAAGTCCGATGTCCGGTCGACTTTTAAAAATGTTCAATAATTTTGGAGGGCTTTCAATCTTGGGGGGCTAACCCCCCAATCTCCGCCTATGGTCTGGAAGTAAAATAAAGTTTTACCCTATAGTGGTCGTTGGTCATACGAAAAAGAAAAAACATGGTTATCACTCATCACAAACCTCGTTTGTTTTCCCGCCAGTCTTCGAATCATAATATCAAATAACAAATAGATAAATAAAAATCGTAAAGGGCAGCGTCATCTAGCCAGCTGTTGGCCGAAAAGGTGGTTCTCCATGGACCACAGTGCGCATGCTAAATAGTTCGAATCGACGAACGGCAGAAGGCGCTACCGCTATCACAATTATTACTTAATGCAATAAATATTAGCTCATAGATTCTCAAATTTATTTTATCCACTGCCCACTTCGAGAATCAAAAATTATTCAGTCCCCGAAATGTTCTAAGCTTACCATCTGTAATGTATCTTAAAACAGTAGTTTTTAGGTTATATACCGCCCCCTCTGAAGACTATAAATGCCCAAGGGGGGGGGGGCTATCACCCACTTTGAGAACGACTGTATTAGCTTAAATATCTTCATTCCCCACCGTTGACGTTAAAAGTTTCTACAATATAATATAAAATTATTATTAATTAATTAAATCGATGTTTATGAAAACTAAAAAGTTAACATTTAGCAAAAAATATTGTTTGAGTATTAGAATAAATTACATTGTTATTCCAGTAGCTTGCGATAGTATTATTATTGGAAAAATAGTAAGTATTTGGGTGATGGCCAATGGTACTGACTATTGAGTAAGTAGGTATAAGGGTTGTTCTGTGATTTAATTACCTAAATTTTGGATTAATATGAAGTTCAGAAAAAAAAGAATGAAAACGATTGGGTTGTTTTGTGCTCAAGTGTTTTATATTTTTATTAGTTATATATTTCTCAAAATTACAACTTACAAGAATACTTGACCCCACCAAGACTCGTGTGGAGGCTTAGGAGTTTAATCTATAAGTTATATCCTCGCCCTCTAAATACTCCACTGTTTGATATTATTTTCAACATTTAATTCTCTATTTTCAAAACTATTTAGCTTTGCTTTTGCTACTTTTAGTAAAGAATTCAAGTTATACTTCTTTTTTATTGTTTGATGCCATTATAAGAATTTTATTTTAATTTAAAATATTTGTTTTATTAAATTATATACCTATAATAAATTATGGTACCTAATATAGGTAGTTATCAATGAACAAGATATACGATCGTATATAACCGCGTGTATTTGTTTTATATTCTTTAATCTTTTCTATACGAATTTTAGCGTTTTGACCGAATGGGGGGTATACACCGTAGATGTAAATTACTCAAATTTAATCATTTATAAGGTACTATTATTAAAATTATTAAAATTAGATTTTAAAAAAACTTAAAAAGCTTCCGGTAGCATGTTCGAAATTTAGTTCCTATAGATATAGTTACATATATTGCACCATAGCTGTAGTCGTTTTACTGTTTTCATCTCTTTCTCTCATAAAATATGTTTTTTTTAAATAAGTTACCTACCTACTGTTACTTTCTAATACATTGTTATAACTGTTATAATACATATAGAAATGTTATAGATCTGAACTATATAGATCGATGGTGTGTTTAGGTAAGTACTAAGTCCTTAATCCTTACCATCCTTACCAAGGGAAATTCGTGTTCGTAATAAAGTATTCTGATTTATTTGTAAAGTTTTTAATACATTATTATAAGCGCCACTCCAACGGCGATGGTTCCATACAATATAGGTAATATAATAGGTTTGGCGATAGCCTTGTAAACAGTACGGAGTTTTCTCTTAATATTTTCTTAACCTTATTTGAAATTAGATTTATATGCTCCATCCAACGCATTTTACTGTAAATTTCTATACCTACCTAAATATTGTGTGTTTATTTATCATAATTTGTTATTTGTACATGGATTGCGCGCTATGAACTGACGGAAGTCATCAAGTAGGTAGTACCTACCTACTTATAATTATTACAGTCTATAGGTGATAATTTTCAAATTATCATTGTTTCTTAATAGAAATCAAATAAACAAATAATCAAAATAAATTAAGAATAGTAAGCGTCCGTGTGTATAATTGTACAAATGGAATCTAGGGATCAACAAATGCTGAGTCAATTAAAATTTAATAACTAACGAAATTGGCGACGACGATGACAAGAGCGGAACGATCAGGCAGTTGTGGTATGTTGTGGCTAACAACCGATTATTTTAATATTTTTTTCATTATATTGTTTCTTTTTGTGTTATTATATTTTATTTGTCTCAATTAATAACTATTTGTTTTTTTTTCATATAAAGCTTATTTTATTTTTGGTGTACCTAATTAATATCGAGGTACGCACTAAAGCGTTTGTGGCGAGAAAACACTCAAATAAAAATAGCAAGACATTAATACATTATAATACTTAATTTTTCTTCCAGTATTCGTTATCATGGTCAATTGTTTGGGAGTTTCTTGATCATTTATGCAATTTGGTATTAATCTTTTATTTCAGTTTATTCCTAAAATGTGTTAAAACCCAAAGTTGATAAAAACTAAGAAAGTCCATTTATGTGAACAAAAATATTGTAAAATTAATATTGGCATGAAAAAAATAACAAGTATTGTAATAGTAAATCAAAAAAAATGTAATAGCAACCTAACCTTTATAACAATATACTGCATTAATCTTAATGTCTAAAAAATAAATACACTACTAAGTTAAAGAAATTTTAAAGGATTATTATATTATATCATAAACTTAAAAAAATAAATACATATAATATTAACACTATATAAACATATTTATTATTTTGTTAACAAGTCAACAGATCCATTAAAAAAAATAGTAATGATGATAAAAATAATAAAAAATTATAACAATATTTTCCTAAATAAATTTAAATGCTTTAATTAAAATTGTATAACAATTATTTTGATACTAGACAATAATAATAAAAAAATTAGTGACATTATTTGGATAGGTATGTAAATAACAAACAATAATAACTAAAACATAATAAATAATAATACTTTGTAATTTCTTTGATGATGTATAAGATAACATGATTTTATCACATGTGTGTTTGTTTTCTCTACGAGATTCAAAGGATAATGAAAGTTACTTATCGATTCATAGTTTTTTTTTTTTTTTTTGTTCCACAAAACTTTTATTTTTTTAATGGATCAAGACTTTCTAATGAAAAGTCTTCAGTGCTCATTGATAAACCTCGACTAAAACCATCCTGAAATAAAATTGATGTAATTATTTTAAGTTGCTCTTTTTCAGATTCTAAAACAATTATTGTTTTACAAAAATTACATTTTTACCTTCATTTCTTTAATTCTTTTGTCCAACAAACCAATGTCATTTTCAATCCCATTTTGTACACTTTGCCCAAAATCGTCCATACCGAATGGATCACTAGCTGACGTTCTAGGTTGACCAGCTGGTCTTGGTGTTGCTTTAAATGGGCTTAGGCCAAAAATGTCATCAGAATTTTGAGAACGACGTCCTGTATCTCTAGCAGGTTTTGGAGGAGGTGCCACTGAAAAAAAAAAATCAATGATAAAAAAAGAGAGCTTCTACTTCAGGCTAATTATGTGGTATAGTAATACATACATAATGGAGGCGATGTAGGAGAGGTAGCGCTATTATTGTTTGTCCTTGGTTCAAAATTGTTTTCCATTTCATTTAACAAAAGGCCTTCAAGTCGTGTACCAACACTAGGAGATGGTTTTGTCTCATTGGGGCTTGAACTAAAATAAAAATTCATTAACAATTTGTATAAATGCAGTAATAATCGTATTATTTAACTTATTATTAAATCATTGTATAATTTTTTTGTTTACTTCAGAACCTGGTTGGTTCTCAATAGGGTGCAGACCTTCATGTCTAAAGAAAAATAGCCTTATCATTATATTATTCAATGGGTGAATCTACTTGTGCTGCATGAAAAAACTCAGCACATGTCAAGAAGGTAGATGTGGTCCTAAATATAACTAATTAACTAATAATGGGGTGATTGTTGCTTAAGATAAATAGCGCTTCTTAATATAAGGCAAAAGCGCTAAAGGTGGCAGCATGGGTAGAGAAAATAAAATAAGAATCAGACATAAGACATTCTTTGTATTATTATGTAGGTAATCTCGTAGGGGACTGACTTAAATCTAAGAACAACTGTCTGAAGACAACAATTAGATTATCATTAACACCTGAAGTAACAAGAATAGACCTATCTAAGTCATCTACCATGAAAGACCCTAATTAGATTATGAAATGAAACGAGAAGGATAGCAGCTTATATGAAAAATTGGCAAATAAAAGAGGATGGAAAATGCGAATGCGGAATGCAGACAAACTGTTTGCACGTCCACTACTACCGATTAAGTGTAGAAAGACTTAATGACAACAACCAATATTTTAGATAAGGCAATATAAATTATTGCTTATTGGGAAGGTAAGGAAATATATAATTTGACAAAATTTAGTAATTGAATACTATCAATACAATAATAAAATTACAATTTGTTATCAAAAATAATTAATTAAATTTATAATTTAACAAAGCAATAATTTAAGTATACTATTGTTATACAATTTTTTGATAGTTAGTGGAATGATATTTAACTAAAATTGATATTATTTAACAAAATATTTAATGTAATTTGTGACCATTATCAAAAATGTAGTTATTTATTAAGACGTAGTACCCGCATGTGTTGTCTCAGTTTTACACACATGCAACATAGCAAATTTTTATTCACCATTTTCAATATTGTGCTGTTAGTTTTGATATGAGAGTGAACTGACCTATTATATTAACAGGTAGATAATTATCCAGGGCTCTACGTAGCCTTTTATTGATATTATTATTTTTAAGTAAGTTATGATCTTTTTGAAACTGTAGAGACAACACATGCAGGTTCTATGGTCTCTTAAGTCTAAAAACTTAAATTAACATAAAATAATATATCATTAACTAAGCTCTAGAAGTCTAGAATAAATAAAATAAGTACATAAGTTTTTGATACACTAATTTATCATTTATAGTAAATATTGGAAAATGTCAAAATATTTTAAATTACATGGAGCCCTTGTTTCCTCACATATAATTACTGTATAGTAAATATGCGTGTAAAAAATAGAACTTGATCCATGACACAATAATGGGGGGAATTACAAGCATTGTTAGATCAATCACTAAATCATCATTAGAACTAATAATAAAACTATAATAAATATTATAAATATATAGAAATTAAGTAAAAAATACTAACCTAATATGGTCACCATTGTTATTAACACTTCTTGGAGGTACTGGTGGTGCCGTACTAGGTTGAGGAGAACTATTGCCATTGGTCAGGTTGATGAGAGTAGAAGAATTACCATTGTTAACATTTACTTGCATCATATCACTGATACCATTTTGACGCATGTATTGTTCAACATCAATCTAAATGTGTAAAATGTTTAAATTAAAAAATTCCTACAAGGAGTATTGTTGTATTACCTTTCCACTAAGAGCATCAGATAGTCTTTGCCGCAAAACACTATTCTCATTCTCCAACTCTTTAACACGTTGTTGCAAAACCATAACCTTACGTTGAACTTCCATGTCTAAGAAACGTCTAAGAAAAGGAAACACAAACCAATTTGTAGGTATTTATCACGTTTATTTAAATAATAGTTAGTTAATATAATAATTATCATTTAATAAGTCATATTAGACTGTAGATTTAGTATTTCACAATTACAATCACAATTAAAATATTATAGTACAATAGTTATAACAAGTTTCATAAAAAAATAAATATTATCATCTAAGGTTTAAATATATATAAATTAATGGGAATCGGTATCACATTTCAATAGCCTTTTTAATGATAAACAATTAGTAGATCTTAATCGTCTAGGTTCACTTAAATCAGTTGTTCTAAATTGCGAACATCCTACGACTTCAGAATCTGATCCCAATGCCAAAGTAGGTTCAATAGTGTGCGGTTGATTTTGATTGACCCATCGTTCCAAAATAGACTCGCCTTGTTCATTCTTTTCTTTATTTAATTCACCATATTCAATTTTACATATGTCAGCTACACCTTGAAATATTTCTGGACCAAAGTTATCCCAATTTAATTCTATCCTAGTTTTATCTCGATGTATTTCACTATTAATTTCCATTAATGGACAATCAATGTCTGCATCACTAAAGTAATCTGACATTTCATTATCTGAATAATGTTTGAATTCCACCATTTCATATTGTTTTTGTTCAATTATATTATAATCTAAAGATGCCCATCGATCATCATCATTTGTATAACGATCTAAAACAATCCTTCCACCTCTACCATATCGTGGCCTACATAAACCTAAAGATTTATGATTTCTATTTTTTTGTATATAAACTGGTTGAAAACCAAATGTAGGGTCAACAGGTTCAGGAGAATTAATAGGAGCCAAATAAGAGCAATGCTTGTTTCGACGGAAAGACCATTTACTACCACCACTATCATCAACATTTTGAACTTTATGCGGAGGAGAATATAATTCTTCGTCAGAACTTAAATGTTCCACATCATAAGACTTATGTTTCCTTTTTCTATAGTGTCTTTTCTCTCTTTTAGAATCCTGGTATTTAGCATTTGCAGAACTTTTTTTCATATCGCCTTGCTTCCACATGGCAGACATATAATGATTAGTTGAGATTGGTGTAAATGCATGCCGTACAGTTTTTACTAATTCTACATCTTTATAAATATTTCCATTAAAGTCACGTAAATCAAATCGTTTTTGGTATGTATCAAGGGTTAATTGTACTAATTGTTTTTTAAGTGCTTCTCTGTGTTGTATTGTTCCAATTAAATCAAATGCTCTAACCAAGTTTCTACGTAATTTTAACATTTTTTCATATGATGCTTCATCGTTTTTCCTATTTTTCCTAGTTTGAATTTTGTCACGTCTTTTTCTAAATGCTACATATGAATCATTAGGAGGAGCACCTGCTATAGGTTCAGTGCGTACAGCAGGAGATAAAGTGTGACCTAAACGTACTCTCTTCCTCAACCAATAATCATAAATCAACAATACAGTATCTTCATCATCTTTGGTTAGTGATTTAGCATCAGATAAATCAATAATATTGTAAGTGCTATGTTTTTCCCATTTATCAACAAACTCTTCAAGTTTATCAGCTGTTATACTATTTGATCTACCAGTCGTATTTAGCCAATCTAAGTCTTCAGAGTCATAATCATATTCTGGAACATCTTGTTCCATTGTGAATGGTGTTATATGTATGAGTTGTTTTGGAGGGTGACAGTTTGGCGGGTATGTTTGATCATGCCATTTTAAATCATCATTTATTAATTTAGCTACTTCAGGTGTGGGTATAACACTCCCAGCTACCATGGCACGTTGCAAATGATGTTCAGATTCTTCTTCTTTTTCCATACCACTGGGCATTTGGGGGACAGCGCGCTTTAATTCCATACACTCGTGCAGGTCAGGCAAATCATCAGACATATAGATTGGCAGAGGTTTTGAAACATCCAACTGCCGAGCTCTGAAAGTCGGCTTGTTCGTCGGCTTGCTGGGCCACCTACCACAATAACAATCCGACATTACTATTTTCCTTTAAAACAACTATTTTACTTTACAGGGTGATCAATATGCATAGCCCAAAAAAAAAAAAAAAAAAATTGTAGACATTAACAAGCAAAATACAAACTATTTAATATTTTTAATAGGTAACCATTTGATAGAATGGTCCAATGTATAACATGTTTCTACAGTAACTGTAATAATCAATAATGGCACAACTATCTATTATTTTAAATTCAAATGACATTAATTTGTCTTATGAAATTTGACCACCCTGCAATATCTAATCTACTAGAATAAAGTATTTTTCTTTTATTCTTTCTACTAATTAAATAATTCTAAAAGGCACGACTTCAGTAGGCTAGACAGAGTTCGGCATTTGAATGTTTTCAACCGTGCAGATAATTAAATGCTATTAATTATTACACACAATAGTTAATTATAAAAATAACTTCATGCAACAACTACATTTATACTAATGTTAGTCGCTATTATGTTGACAGGTCACAAACAAAATCATAAGTGTAAAGAAAAATCCTAATAAACAAATTATTTATACCTAAATCCATTAGACTATTTTATTACAATGAGTGATATTCCCTATCAAGTTTAATGTCTAATTAAATTTAAAAAAATAAAGAAATACATAAAGATAACAATTTAACAAGGAAACTTTTAAATTGACAATTGGATAAATGCTTAAGTTTCTAGTAACATTATAGTTAAACATTTTAGATCACCAAATAAGCATTAACACATTTTGACTGTAATAAATTACAAATACAAAATAAACATTTGACTGGTAGTATTAAATATAACTCGGCGTACTTAAAAATGTAGCATACTTGTTTCATTCAAGTATACATATTTGAAAAATAAATTATTCTCAAAAATATAAATAACATATAAATTAATGTGAAATCATAATAGAGAATATTTTTTTCATAGCATTTGATGTAAATAATAATATATTTATCATAGGTATGAAGGTGGTTAAGAGAATGCAACAGCAGTCTACAAATTGAAGATGAGAATGACCTGAGATTTATGGTTTGAATATAATACATGTTCCTGTCATAAAAAGCAAATATTCTAGGTACACTGAATTAATAATGCTACTAAATAGACTTCTAATCTGAAGTTAAAATTTTTAGGAAAAAATAAAGACCAAGAAATTAATTATTCTTGCCATTGAGCTAAATGATAACATACTTGTATGCAAGATCAAAAGCTTGTCCAATGCTGAGAGTGATCTCTTCAGCTAACTTGTCGCTCATAAATACAAAACAAGTGTGTCGTTCAGATTCATTTGAGTCTTTTACAATAAAGCTGAAAAATTGTTTGTCCACCTTATCGTCAGCACAGTAAGAAATTCTGTGCAACGGATATTGATGCATTATTACCTATAGGAAAAATAATAGGCATTTATACCAAATAAAGACCAATAACAATAGTAATTCTACTTTTGTTTTTGGATCTTGAAGCGCAACGCCTTCAACACTTATTGTTAGCTCAACTTTTGGTACTTTAGAACCTTCGGCTTTTCGTACTTGTTGATTAAATTTTAACTTTTGGATAGATTCTTTGATCACTTTAAAACCTTTTGGTTGATCTACATCGACATTTCCCAAAAACTGTAAATCATAATTACCTAGTAAATTTACTGCTAGATTAGAATGTAATTTTACACCATATTGTTACCTTAACGATGTATGCAATATGACCTTTTTGTAAGGCTTCAGGAGGATGAATCCAATTTCGATTTTCTTAAAAAATTATTATATTTATGAACACATATATATTACTATCAAATAAAATTAATCAATTAACTTACCTCCACCTCCTTTAGCTGATTTGTTGTTGGAGTTTTGAGTCCATTTTAAAAGATTTCCCGTGTTCCTCATGTTAGTATAAATTGAAGAATAAACCTCTGAAATGATGAGGAAAAAAACTAGATAATTTATGATTAAGTAATATAAATTATTTAATATGTGCATAAATTAAATAGTTAACTAGTAGCATATGGTAATTAAACGTATAATTGCAGTATAATATTTCAAATATTCACTTTAAGAGCCTATAAATTGTACTTTCAAATAATTTGGGCCTACAATTGGGACCAATAACATTTAAATGTAAAAGATATTCATTTTATTACAAGCCGATAAACCTTGCTGCGATCAATATTAAAAGTATTATTTCTAAAAGGGGATACAGTTGCAATGCCCATAATGTAACAACCAGATATATTGACCAAATTTATTGCTCAGTTGAGCTTGGAAGGATTCAATAAATATAAGTAGAGATCAGTTATCATTGGAGATTGAAAAACGATAGGTATTAGTGACTCATCGGGTGGGTGTGGAATATAGATAAAGGAGTTAACTATGGTTTGCGTTGCCACCTTAGAACTGTGAGTATAAAATCTAAACGAACAACGAACAGTACCTAAGAGTAGACGAAGATAATTTAAGTTGAGTGTGACAGACGGAACTAAGAACGTTAGTTGAGTTCACACTTATCGCAAGAGGTCGGGGTGATAAGACGATGGTGTATGAGGCATTCAACAATAACAATAACAACGGCGGGCAAAAGAAACAAAGGAAACCATTGATCAACGGATCTACGATAGAAATTGAAATAATAATATTAATAATAATAATAATAATAATAATAATACAATATGTTTTGCTTACGTATTGAGACGGGGATGAAGCGTTTTATGTAAAAATGTGTTGGCTTCCTTTAAATATTGTAAAATACGTGTAACAGGACACTTTTAACTGCAATGCGCTCGTGTATGTTGTTGTAGCTTTACGTTAATATTACAACGCCCAACGGTAAAGGTCGGCAGTATCGCCGTGTAAATTCAATAGTGTGTGTGCTTACGCTATCGTCACGACGGCGGGACAACGGAATTCGAATGGTATAAAGGACGATCACGAAAACGCCATTTTGATAGGTACTATTGAAACGGTAGCGGGGTTCGCGGGGTGGTACGGCGGTAGGCGATAGTGAATGCTCGTGCACGAAAAACGGGAATTTCAAAAACAGGCGTGGCCTTCCGCGTTGAGTCACAGCCGCGCGGAATCGAGACCGTGGAACTTTACAACGTCTTTGGCCAAACGTGTAAACCGCGCCCGCGAAAACTAATTTCGGATATTAAGCTATAATATTATTATGTATTATTACGCCGTCACGCTGCCGCCGACGTCATTGCCTATAATAATAATAATAATAATAATAATATATAATAGCACGTAGCAGTATAGCCATTGCATTTATAATGAAATACCGTTAGTGCTTATTGGTCGAATTGTTTATGTGTTGTCAGATATTATGTTATTGAAGATTGACGGTTTCCTACTTAAAGATATTTTGCATGATCCTTTAAACATTTGTTTGTTTTCCACTGTCGTCATAAATTGTAATTAAACCCATCTTGACTTCTGCTTTAATAATTGGAAGTAGTGTATTTTTAAGTAATAGCAGTGTAATATTAATACTAAATCTATTATTGTACGAATTGTTTCATGTTAGTTTTATAGTGAACTTTAAAATAAAAAAAAAATTAATTATACATCATTGCAATAACATCGTAATTTAAGCTCCTTTCCCCCTAGCACCCATCAAAAAATTTAATTTTTTTTCATATAATTGATGTGTATTTAATTTTAAATATGCACATTATTCGTTTTTTTATTAATAATACCTACGATAACGCATTATAATATTATGTTACTTATATATATATCCTAATGTATAGTTATTGTGAACTACAGAGAAATTCGGTCCGTCTATTCCCTAAACGGTGAAACGAACAATGCATTTGCCAAACATTGCAAACAACTATATGACGTATGAGTTTGCAAAAATAGTATAAGATTTAGTACATTGTCTAATTGATGGTGGTCATGACTCGTGACTATATGATTATAGACGTATACATTTCTAGTATATAAACATAGTTCTAGGTAGGCAGTGGGATCAAATTTCTTTGTGTTGTATTTCATCGTACGTATTAAAATATAAACACTAAAAATTTAGTAATTAATATTTATTTTAATATGAAATGCACGAAGTAGGTTAGATTAACAAGCTATAGAAAAGAAACGTTAATAATGACGTACACACTGTGGCAGACACTATAAGATAGATATTATATTATAAAATATATAATTTATCTATTAGATTAAAGTGTAAACAACACGTCAATACTACGACAGTGTAGAAGCGCATAGGTACACAATACAACACATTTTATTGATCATAATTATTAATCAGAGGTCAGATTTGTATGATTTTACGTATTTGTTTCTTGTGTATGTAGTTAAATGAGAGTAAGAATTAAGAAGTAAGGTATACTATATATTTACGATTCATGAAACATATAGAATATATAGAAAAAACTGTATTTTGTAAAAAAAAAAAATCATATTTTAGGAGTTTGAGAATATTCAGTATAACAATAGGTACGTTTTAGAATATTTGAGATTAAAAAACAATACTTTTATTTTTGTAAATATTTTTCCATGAAAATGATAAGCAATTATGCACCAATTAATTTTTATTGTAAACTCAATAAAATAAAATAAATTATTTAAACTATAATTGTAATCCAAATTTATTAAATAAATTTTAACTGAATAATTTTAATAATTTTTTTTTTTTTTTATAGAATATCAAAAGAATGTTTGCATTTTTAAGGACATAAAACATCATATATCTGCAATGGTATTTTAAAAGAATGTTAAGGAAAGTGGACTTTCTCACATTTTTTATATTATCCCCTAAAATCTTGAAAACGGTATATTAAAAATTTGATATATTTCAATTTTTGGAGTAGTTAAAATCAAAAAATTAAGAATATGGGAAAGTCGCAATCACAGATCTAAGGGGTGATAGCTTCCCCTCTTCCCCCGTAGACACTGGTACACTAGTGAATTCTAGGACGTCTGTTTCCGGCAGTCGATTAAATACGATACACACGTGATCATCACCCCCCTCTCGTAAATATATTCTGGATCCGCAACTGTTAACTTTGACTTCCAAAGTCGATCACATGTAGATTTGATGACAAATTTGAATCTGTTTTCAAAATTATTATCGCTTTATTATAATATCAACCGGTACGATGGAAACAGAACTCTTCTATATAGAATATAGATAATCCTATGTTGCATGCGGGTGTTAGACAAAAACAGAAAATCACTGCTTCTTGCAATCACCTCGATTTACCCCAGGCTTATATTTCCTAAGTTGTCCTCTGCATTTAACAGCATCGATAATTTGTTCTTATATTTGTATTAAAATACTAAGAATACATACGTACAACTTTTTTTGTATATGGATTTGAAACAAGAATTTTGACGAGATTGCAAAATGTTGATTGTTGATAATGATGACTAATTTGTACCTAGTTAAAAATTCATAAAACTTTTTTTTATAATATCTATAGGTTTTAGAAATTTAATTCATAATTCCTCCATAACATCTGTTTCCTACAATTATCAAAGTAATTATATTTTATAGATATTTAGATTCAAATTCGGAATAAATTGCTTATTTAAATGATAATTATTACGAGGTTTATTATTTATTTATAAATTAATATTATTATTCATAGGAACTCAATACTTTTATACGCAATGGATAATAATGATCTTTTTGATTTATTTTAATATATTATTATCTATTTATAGGTAACTATACCATATGAATCTATTTACACTGTTTTACAATAAGGTGTTATTAGCTCAAAAGTTAATAAAAATAATATAATATACTATTATAATGATTATATACTAATAAATGCAACGGTTTTAGCAAAAAATAAATAACCTATGATAGTACTAATAGAAAAATTAATTACTCATAGAAATATCAAAAATATTTTTATAATATACTTGTAATATTATAGATTGACAGACTGTCTTCACTTATAATATTGTTTTTCGTGTACAATGATGTATCATAAAATTCAAATTTAAAATATTCATTACTGTGACCCCCTCGACACCTAATATACAGCAGAGCGGTAACCACTTAACTAACTTTTTATTTTTATTTTTAAGTGACATTCGAGAATCGAGATAACACTTGAGTTGTTCTTTTACTATACTTGGAAGCGTATACCTTATATACTTGCAGATATTATGTTTCCTTTAGTTTTAATAAATATTAATACTTGCATATTAAATGTATAGGTACAACATACGCACATTACTGTCAAATCATCACACGTTACCAGTTTACCACACACGTATGTAATGCGTTGCACTCGCTGCAGCCTGAAAAATCAAGTTTATGTCCGTTAGTTCGGTTATTTTATACGTTGCATTTTTTCGAGATATACCTAAGATTATATTTTAGATAATATAGTTAGCATAAGCTAGGTATACTTAGGTTTAACCACTTATACCTATACGTATACGTATAACTATAAAAAGCATACAATAACGCTTCAGTGAAATACGATCTTTAAATCAAACAAAAACATAGCTGACACGGTACACATAAAATATCAGCGATAACATTATTACCGAGTACCAAATATAAACCAAAGTAACGTGAAAAACATATTGTAAAGTTCAACGAATATAACTAGGTTCTCGAAACTGAATTCCTCAAAAAATAATAATATTTTACAAGCTAATGATATGTAAATACACATTTTCAGATAAATTTAGAATTTTTAACCCCCTCTCGGTACGTGCATGCGTAATACAACTTCCATTTTTTAAACAGCAACCGATGTTTATCCAAATTCGTATAAACTGAATTTTTTAAATCATTTTGACCTATTAACTATGGCTCTAAAACCAAAATTGACTGAATAAAAGCCATTTAAATTTTAATAAATAATACATTTTTATGATTCATTAAAATGCATAAAATCATTTATAATTATTTATTATTGGTTACTTTTTGAATATTTTTCTGTATTCTTTTTTTAAATGTATTGCATGGTATAAAATACGTAAAAAATTCAAAAATAACCAATAATAAATATTTTTTTTTTTATTCGTTTATTTAAATACATTTTTACAATCTGCAGTACTGTGGTGCACAATAAATAAAATTTTTAGCTATATAATGATTAAGGGCGGATAAATAATTATTAGAAAGCTGGCCGACTGTGTCCGGAAAATTCACGTACTTTAAATAAATATTAGCTGAAGGCCTAATCAATTATATATATATATATAACTTAGTTTAAAGCAAGGAAATATTTATACATAACGTGTTTACAATACACATCCGAGCAGCTGTATAGCAGTATATTTCATAATTTGTTCAATAAAATATTTCACCGATTTTTCCAATATATGAACAAACAAGAAAAAGAATACTTAAAAAAACATTAAAATATTGTGAATGGCTCTCAATAAATTTCTTTTATATTTTTTATTTATTAATTATACTAAAATATTTCATAATATTGAAAATAATTTACGAAAATGGCGAACATTAGGTAAAAATAACATGATGTGTATAACGAAAAAATATTATAATATTTTTTTACCGTAAAAACTGTCACTTTTACATTAGTAAATTGATCAATATATTATTAATTAATAAATATTATGAGGCCTCTACATAACAGTAATAATATAGTACAAGATGGTACAATAGCTAAAACGTAAAACAATATAATATATGAAATATATAGCATTAATGAATTTACTTTGCTCAGTTATTATTAATTACATATTATTTATATTTATAAATTAAGAATGAAAATAAAATGCATCATACAATGGGGTTTGTTTGTTATTTTTTTAAATTTATTATTTCACGTTTACAAAATACCCGATTGTGTAAGAACTAAGTTGCATCAATAAGACCGTGAATATTATATCTACGATTGATTAGATTTGTATTTGGAGTAATTGTAGATAAATGGTTACAGAGCTTCGAATATCGAATTTGAAGTCAAGCACTCATAGCCATATATGTTCATGTAATCATTAATCATGGAAGATTATTGGCGTAATTCGGGAAACCATTTTCCAGATCATCTAACTAAACAGCTATATGATGCTAAATAGTAATAGACATATAAATGTATAATATAAACATTTTTTTAATTTACAATTATTTTAAGTGCAAGTCCCTCATTTAATATACATAATTATGAAAAGGTGTAGTGCGGGAAAGAGTAATTTTAATTGCATCAGCTATTAACTTAGATTATTGATATTATTCGGTTATTATTAACATTTCGTTACTTTATTTTGGTCATATAAGATATTGATAATAGGCACAGTATAAAATGTGACGACCTTAGTTAAATTCATAATTCGTAATAAAATCCTGTCTATGATAAAAATCATATTTTTTTATAAGACTAATAGTTAGTCATAGATATGTATAGGACCACTAGGCGTAATTTATGCATGAATAATACCATTATAGACCTTTTTAACTATTTCATGTAATTAATATGACGGACGTTTTACAATCGTGCTACGTGTCGTACTTATTTACGATAGCACATACATAGAAAAAACGGTTTTGTTTGTGTTTGGGAGAGGGGGGGTGTACAAAATTTTGTTTTAGTTATAAAACATTTTACAAAAATGTACATAATATATTTGAGGTTTGATATTAAAATTCGAAAGTGACAGTGCTGGCGAAATGGGCCTCGTAGTCTGACCAAGTCTAGACTATATTTTACAACTACTCACACTAATATACTCGTATTGTAGTGAACGGTATAATTGTTTGTTACGCGAGAAACACACATTATTTATACATCACACATGCAAAAGGTAAAACATATATATTTATATTATATATTAACTTTAAAACAATATAGGTAGGTAACAAGGCAGAGTAGTTGTATGATTAATATATATTATATTTATAATACCACCACTTATCATAGTATAGATCATAGATATTTCGCATCTATTTAATGAAATGTATCCATTGAATGAAAATTATGTTTTACTACACTATATGGACAATTTTTTACGTTTTCATGAAGTGGATGAAATTAATTTTGTCCACATTGTGTAATATTACTATTATATATGAATATTTTGGTGTTAGGTAATAATATGATTCATGAATACATCATACCTAATATTTTTTTTTTTAAATAATGAAATAATAAAGTTTCTTAAACTTTATTTTATATTTTATTATTTATTTTTACTTGGTTGGAAGCTATAGCAATTACTCTTTCACAACAACACAAATCCACTAATCTATTAAAATCACCCATCTAAGCCTACAAATTCACTAAATATTTTATATTTAGTTACGGAATAAAAATAAACTGTATAAGCTAGGGACTAAACTCGGAATGATTAAAGGGTGATATGGAGGGGATTGCTTAAATAAATGTGAGCAATTTTTAAGGAGTTACGATGTTTTGTTAGACAAAAAGCTAACTGATCGTGAGACTGTGCAGCCACAACAGGTGGACAAGGCTTTTTGTCTGGTTCATATAAGTCGAAAATCCTGTGTCAAACATCAAGATGTGCCTATATAAAAAAAAAAAATGCTGTGCAATAGTTGTTGCCATAACTCTGAACCGTGTAAAATGAGCGATTTCATTAAGGATTCGACAGATACACTACACTGTTTATATATAAATATAATATAATATAACTACATAGTACATATTATAATTATAATATATTACGTAATAATTTTCAAGTAGATATATTTGCCAAACTAATATATTGTATAATATGTATTGTTTGTATTTATGTAAAGTATTATATTATATATTTGGCTATAATACGCATAACGCATTTAATAAATTATATACACGTGTCTTTGCCCCTTGACTATGCCAGCCGTCGGCAGCCGAACATATTTATATCCCATTCCGTGGTGCATTAACGATTAATCGGTGAGGAATTTCAAACACGTATTTTCTCGTACATCATTTACTGCCCTACATATTATGATGTATAGGTAAACTTATTGCAAACGGTTCTGTCTTCTGTTATATTGTATGCTTTAAATTTTAATCATATTGATTATTATTACTACATTATAAAATATTTATTATTATTATTAACTATTTTTTATTATAGTTTTATGTATTATACTATCACCTAAATCTAATAATCTCTGTTGTGAGTGCTCTTTTTTATAATTAACGATATTCAACAGTGCAAGTGCAAATAGTGCAATACTTAAGGTTGCATCCGAATTGTATGCCAAAAAACTCTAAATTGCATGCCATATCTAAAAGGGATTTGTTCGGGCCAATTGCATGCCTCAAATATTAACCTTCACGTTATTTGTTACACTTTGATTTTGTGACTAGGTAAGTATTTCATCGTATCCGTAATTTTACCTATATTTTTTTTGTGTATAAAAATAGTTAAGCAAATAGGTCGTAATTATAACTACAGAGAGTCTTTATAGTATCTATAAGATCATAATTACTCGGCAGAAGACAATGGTTTATGTGGAGTTATCCAAAAGTTGTTTTAAGTCGAAATAGGTTTAGGGTACATACTAGACCATCATCTACAGTGAATACATGGGTCACCGCAAAATTAAATAAATTATATTTGAGAAATTGTGTATCAATACTTTTAACATTTCCTCGTTCATTATATATAAGTATTTCCTTATTATCGTATGTTTTCCAGAATGACCAAAATTCCAAAGCTATTTGGTGTGTGTGTTTTTTTATAAAAAATAATTTAAAATGTTTTGTATAATCAGTTTTTCAAGAATAATACGGTTTTTAAAAATTATTAAAAATAGTATTTATATTTATCAATTATTTTAAGTAGATATTATATAGGTTGTTAATAATAAATGATCTATTATAATTTGTTAAAGTGGTATACTTTATTAAAATCATAATATATTTTTATTATTTTTTTTTATTTTCTATATTTTCTATTTTACTGAATTTATTTGGTATATTTTTTTATAGAAGCATTTAACTCTAAATAAACTATTTTAAATTTTTAACAGTCAAAATTAAGAATGTTTTTTTTTCAATTAAACTGCGTACGTCACGTGTACAATGTACATACATAAATATTATATATAAAATACTTAAAGTAACCCCTAAATATGGATTGATTTAATATGGTGCCTTTAATTTATTAACTATTATTTCCAAAAATCTTAGAATAATTTCTATAAACACAGCAAAAATAATTTAATAGTAAGTAAATTAGTTTTTTTTATTGTTAAATTTACAATTTGAACTTATTGGAATAATTGGATAGTATATAAGTAAATAATAGCTGTTATTAAATATTTACGATTGAATAAAATGAGTAAGAATAACTTTTAAAAGATACTCAAAAGTTCATTTATAGGGAAATATATTACAGGAATTGTATATTTACAAGGAAATAAAAACGAGAAATAATAATAACTGATTAATATAATGATGACTTTTTGAAAACTCGAGTGTCCTTAAAATACAGAATATATGTATATTATAAAAGTATAAATTAGTAAATTTATAAGAGGTGTATTATGTTGAAAGAAAGAAAAAACTACACAGTATACATACTCAAGTAGTTCAGACAGGCAAAAAATCACAGCTTGGACAAATTTAAGTGGATAGACCCCGAAAGAGAATACACCGATTGTTAGTTATAACGTACACAATTAAGAATGACTTTTAAAAGCAGATAGACGACGACAAGACAAAATCCATTTTATTTAAGATGATTTCAATAACTTTAAAATGTAGGTATCTAGTATCTATACCAAATGGCAAATTGAATGTACTGTATAGGGCCGTAACTGAAAAAAAATTTCAGGGGGGGTCCAAAATTTTTTTAATATTTAAACGTTGAAAATATATAGTCAATAAACTTTATTCATCACTATAATATTTTTACTTTTAAAAATTTCGGGGGGGGGGGGTTGGACCCTTGGACCTTCTCCCCAGTTACGGCCTTGGTACTGCAAAACGTGATGAACTTGTGATGTTATTTTTTTATATACGTGTACGTTTTAATGGCGATAAATCTAAAATGGGATGAAACATTGAAACATAGCTAAGTAATGAGAGTCATGTATTTTTTACAAATATACGATTATATCTACCTTACTTATCAACAAGACTAATATATTAGAAGTATCTGGTATTAATAGATATGGAATTGGTGTAGAAGAATGGGTTAATGATTTACATTATCCACTATCAAGAAGGTATTTATTTGTTTTGTTTAGTCTAACATTTTAACACTTCGCCGTATATGTATAAGTATAGTGTAATGGCCGTCCTAAGAGTTGTGCTCACTACTGCTGTAGGTAACTAAGATTAGTAAATATCTAAAAGTCTAAAAGCACGTTTCCTAAATAAGATGACATCGTTAAAACTTCGAAACAATAATTAAGTATACAAAGTAATCATTGGAAATAATGAATTTTAAATTTTTGAATAATTGCTTTAGTGGTTGATAAATTAAAAACGTATTTGTAAATATAAAATTATTAGTTTTATATTTTCTAAACGTATCGAGATGTGGTTAGTGTTATCTAGAAGTAAAAACATATTTCTATTTTCCCTTTCCATTTTTTTTGTTGAAATACATTAATCAGTCTTTCATAAATTCTCAATTCATCTATGCTTTACGCTTTACGGTTAACTTTGTAATGAACATCTAACATTGAAACATGCACGCCTTTGAAACAGCGTGATTTTGATGATTTTTCATTTTCAACTATAAAGGAAGTAATTAAGAACGGAGTTCCATATTTCCCGATTATATTTTATTTACACATGATAAAATAGTTAAACAATCTTTAGCTATTTTACTTCCAGGACAACTTTTATTTATTATAGAGATAAAGTTTTATCAGGAAGTGCTTAAAAAAATAAACCTATTTCGTCACAATTAAATACATATTTTGCTTCATAATCTGAAATTAATGTTTTAAATTTTTTGAACCATTTTTCTAAAACATTTTTATCAATTGAGTTACCTCCACCTCATATATTTTAAAATTAAATTTTATGTCATTCTTGGAATTTTTAAGCTAACTATTTGAAACTTTAAAACTTTCTAGACCTACTTCATTTGCAATTTCTCATAATTTTTTTTTGGAACAATGGTCCAAACATAGGTAAATTATATTAACGGGCTTAATTACAAAACCATTCAAATGTGACATTATCTATAAGTACAGCTATCTACATAAGTAATATCTCTACGATGTCTTCGGAATTTTCTTTTCATTTCATCATTGCTCTCAGCGTAATAATTTTTTTTAATTATACGTGTTTTTAAAAATGTTGTTCACCTGTATTTTTCGTAAAAGAGATGTTTTTTAGATGATTCAAGTACAAACATTTAAATTAAATGTTTACATTTCCCTGTGATTTGTTTACACAAAATCATTCTGCTAATATTCTTATATAGGTAACACGATTTTCATACAGGTGCGTAAACAAAAAAATATTTCGGGGGGGGGGGGGGGGTTGAACCCCCCTGTATACGCGTCTGCGTTCACAGAACTGGCAGCAAATAATTTATGTAACTAAAGCAGTTTTCATTTATCGGATAGGAAAACCAATAAGATTATAAAATATGAATAAAATGTACTTATAAAAGATAAATATAGTTTTTATATTATTTAAATATTTTCGATATATAGTACACTGTACATATATTATATTATGTCCATATAATTTATGAGAGATAATTTTTAATTTTAGTTTTGGTACCAGCAGTCAGTGTCCATATCCATTAATAAGAGTTTCCGCTATTAAGAGGTTATAATTTGTATTGTGTACATATATTTTTACTGGGGAATTTAAAAGTGACCACTATTGAGAATGTGTTCACTTTTGATAGATGTCCAATGTCCATTAATAGAGGTTGCATTGTATATGTATAACAAATAACTACAATCAAAGCACTTAAAATAATTATGCGGTAGGGTTAAACTTAGGTCAACTTCTGATATTACTAGGTACATCGGCTTAGTTTCTTTAGCTAAGCGACGTAAATACTTTGATGTATCGTGAGCATATAAATTATTAAATGATAATATAAAAAATACCCTGAATTGTTATTTTTTACATCTAATTAATTTATATACACTGGCATTCAACTCAAGCAATAATGATCTATAACAATATTCACTATGAATTAACTGCTTGTGCGGATGTTAAACCATACATGAAAAAAGGCAGGCAAATGTGTACCACTTTGCTGTACATTAGATATTGAGTGGTTCACTATTATGGGTGTGTTAAATTTGAATTCAATGATATATATCATTATATACGAAAAATAATTATGAATGGAAACGGTTTGTTAGTCCATATAACTATAAGTAAATTTCATATTTTTTTTTTTTTTTTTTGATATTGCCAAAATAAAACATAAATATTATATTTATGCCATATTATTATATCATTGTCAGTACCACCTTACCGCGCGTAAAATAGTATGATTAAGTTCATGGTAGATATAAATATAGGTAGATATTATATTAAAATGAATCTACTCGTACATATAGTTTTAAGATTTCTTTACGTACAATCAATAATATAATATGTAAGATTTTTAAGATTACCTTGGTTAAAAATAATTATTTTAATAATTATATTGAATTTGAGTATAAATTTATCTTGTTTTTCCTTAATTTTTTGTTTATTTTTTTCCAATTACGGCATATACAAAAAAATACTGAAAATTTGTAATTTTTACCTACTTAAAGTACAAACTTGATCAAATTCGCAACTTAAAACATTTCAAAGTTGTAAATATTTTTTAATGAATATATCTATTAACTATACTATATAAAACAAAGGGCAGTTTATCAATTTCGTCAAAATGTACCATTTTATACACCAATAATTGCGTTCTAAATATTTTAGGGTCGATAGACCAATTGCGCTTAAAACATTTTACACTACCTAAGGAAAATTGATTAGTTAGTTATAACTATTATTTAATAAATTAAAACACTAACTGATTTTTTTGTGAATATTGATACATAATATAATATAATATAAATAAATAATTTTTTTTTTAAATTCAAGTTACAAGTTACATTTTTTTACAATAATAATAGCACACTCTGATTTTTTTTGCAAATTTAAATTTTAAAGTTAAATTAAATTTAAATTTTATAAAAGTTTTAATTGTCAAGCATTTTAGTAAGTATTATACAAGAGCAATTGGTATACTGACCCTAAACAAAAATTGTATGTTAGGCACAATTGGTCCATGCCCAATAAAGGGCCTATAACGGAGAGAGTGCGTTAGAATTGGGTATGGACCATTTTTATTATTACGTTTGCGTACATTCTACCGACTCAAACTTAGTGCAACGTTGATGCTGTTCAAAATCGTAACTTTTAATATAACTTATTTTAGAACATTTTACTTATTTTAATGTCAGAACTACTAATGGTCCAGAGAGTTTCCACGGAACTTTTAACGCTCATTTCTATAATGCACATCCACCAATAAAATTTGTCCTTAAGGCTTTGAAAGAAATGCAGACTAAACCAATGTAAAAATATCCACTATATAAAAAAATATATATCAAAAGCCATTCCAACTAAAAATATAAAATATCCAAAAAATTAACCATATAATAAAACTATACAGCCAATTTAAAATAGATGATGATAGGTAGTGTAATACATTTTTTTATCAGGGACTGGTTATCGAAACCTAGGTTTTAATTTGTATTCTATACAATTTTTTTTTGCTGACTATAATAACGGTTTTTTAAAATTATATTATTATTATTTTAAATTAAATTAAATTTTTTATCAGGGACTGGAGACTGATTATTGATACCAAGGTTTTAATTTATAACCTATAATTTGTATTTTTATTGTATTTATATACCTATATATTTTATATTGTTTTTGATTGACTATATTATAATAATGGTTTTTTTAAATTATTTAATTTACTATTATTTTAAATAAAATAAAATTTAGTAGTACATGTTGGCAACGTTGCATTCATTTTTGTACGCAACCGTAATGTTTTTAAGGCCTAGATAAGATAAATCGTACGCAATTGTTCTACTAAAGTCTAAAAGGGACAATAGTACGCAATCGTATATCACCGAACGGAGATTCTTATGTGAATTCACTGATTTCATCCGATTTTCTTAAAATTGTTGTTGATTTATTTAGCAAGATCTGCCATAAGCTATATACTTATATTATAGTTATATTATTACTTATTATTTACTTTTCAACATATAAATATTGAACATAGTTAACTCACAAAGTACTATAATTTATTTATTTATATATTAGGTATTCCAGGTTACAGAAAATAAATAGTTATTATGATTGAAAATAATTATTGACCTGTATTTTATATTTTATCATAATTATCCAAATTAACCGAATAAAAAACCTGTGCATTTTACATTTAACAGAGTTTAAGTGGTGGTAAATTCATGGGCATTTAATTTGACACGGACAATACCGTTCTGGAACAGCTATTACTTTATACTAAAAAAATGATTAATTTATTAAACCATAGGTATATATAGTAAAAACCATTTTCAATTGAAATATGAAATAAGAAAAAAGAAATGTTTAACGCGTAAATGTGCCATTTAGCACAGCAAGTCAGCAAATTAATAATCAGTAATACATTTTTATAATGATTTAATTTTTATGTTTTAAAATATGGATTCCTTCTAATATAATTATTAATTATAAAATATATAGTACTATAATGTATATATACATCAGTCAGATATACACATGTATATATATACAATAATTATTAACTATATATACATACAATAATATTACACTATATATCTATATAGTATACGAGTACATATTATATAAAATATTGTCTAATGTATTATTTTTTAAAAATATTTTTGCGGGTCTAATGAAAAATATGTAGAGGTTATAGAGAGTAGAACTCGTGGTTTTTAGTGCCTAGTGGTACAAATAAAAACAATTTGTACATGTGAATTAGGATTATCTATACTTATTACAACTTCTTAGTATAATTTGACTAGGTTTAATAAATTATCTCATCAGTATAATAGGCACTAGTTTAAAGTATTTTGATGATTTTCTTTTATTTAATGAAATATATTGAAGTTTTTATTAATCATAAAACTGTAACAAGTAACATATATACATGGATATATGAACGTTAATATTTACCAAGATCTTTTTTCCAAAGTTAACAAGCTGCTTTAGTTGTAGACGAACATATAATAATTTAAGGCATATATATATATATATAAGTATATAATATATTATATACACCAATGCAGGAAGTCAGAAAGCTTCTATAAATTACCAATGATTCCTTGCAATTAAAGATTTTCAAACTACTAAACAACGCGATACACGTTACCTATAAATTATGTACCCATTGGACTTATAATTGGAGCCTCGATTGGTAACACGCGATTACGTGAGTAAAGTAATTTTGAAGAAAAGCGCATTCGGTAAATATTGAATTATGTAGCAGTTATAAAAACACTGAACACAGCTTCGTTGAAAATGGTGTATTTATGTATACGATACTCTATAGGTATATTTGAATTTTTTGAATAAAATTATATACGAGTCTTTATTAATTTAAAATGGTCTGGTACTGCAGTTTTCATTACACTCATTATTTTCTTTCTGAATGTGTAATGTTTATCTGGAATCACCATATATTTATAATATATAGTGTGATCTTTATAATATAATCTATGTAAAATTAATAAAATAAGTTGTGTAGATTAAAAAGTTCTTAAATCGTCTTTTTTTAAGATAATAAGTATTATAGGTAATAAGAAAAAACAACGTTTTTCTAAACTCTATCCAATTATTAGTATATTGTGATATACACCGTCATTATAATAATATAGTCATCTAACAAAGTTTATTGCATAATGTTTTCGTCCTATATGACTAATTTTACTAGGTAGCTATATTAATATTACTTGATTCCGTCCGAAACGAATACAATATAAAAAGACCTACTTGGAAACATACCACATAAAGTCGATATTTGGACGTAAATAAGGTGACAAAATGTAGGTTCTAGATTGATATCACAATACACGATAAAGTATATTTAAAAAATTAATTGAGATTTTTTGGTGGTCATGGAAATATGTATTTTTTCAAATTAACAAAAAAATGGCAACGAATCTATTTTAGTTGAATTGAGAAAATATACATTAGTATTTAGCACAACTAAAATTCGAACAACGAAGATTTAAGATTTAGATTGGGAAATTGGAAGAAAACCAAATAAAAAAATCACAATGTTAGATCAATCAATCTCTGTTGGAAAATAATTTATTATAGTCTGTGCGTAAATTTGGTATTGAGATTTGGTTGCACTGTTCAGACTATCTGTTTGTCATGTTCGTTCTCCACCGTTCACTCAACTTCATTATTCTGGTGGTGAGCGCTAGAAAATCGTTGTGACAGCTGAATGTCACTCACACCGAATATCATGTATTTGATTTTACTAGTTACCACTTACCATCACTAGCTAGAATAGTGCTGAACGCAAATGAATGGTACAAAATTCGCGTTCGTTTGCATTCATAAAATGAATTAAACGCAACTTTACAGGTGGTCTCATACATTTTTACCATTACAAAATATAAATATTTATTTCGATTACTGTGTATAAATTATAAAGCATCAGTAAATGTGTACAGCGCATGTAAAAATATACTAAAACCATATTCACTATCGTTAACTATACATACTCGTTTGCTATTCGGTAGACGGTAGTGCGGTGTCTATGTATAACATACATCCCACGTATATTTGGGTCCTTCTATCCCTCAAAGCATAAAATGTAATAAATGTTTGCTCAGGATAAACACTGAGCATAATTCTTTTATTTTTTAGACAATTTCACAAAACAACCCTCGGTCGCCAAGATGATTGCCGCATGACACTGTATTATGTAGTATGTATAATATACAACCGTGGTATAATATTATACGCATTTATATAGATGGTGTACTGGTGTCCGGTGTACCTAAGTTCTGTCTATAGGAGAATTATTATTATTTATGAGTTATTCACACGGAAAGTGCAACGCTAACTGTGTATTTAAGTATTATACAGTTTTCTAAAATTAATTTGCAAACAAAACAGCAATAATTTTAATAATACATAATAATATTTTATACGGCAGTGGTTGTAAAAGACGGCGACATGTCATAGATATTTGGGTATATGTATATTGGTATTCATTGGGAGATTGAAGAAAAAACCTTATTGTTTTTGTTAACAGGTTGGTTTTTAATGGAAATTTTGCTTGCTCTTTACGATTGTTATGATAATTACATAATATGTGTTATAATAAACGTTAGAACGTGCGTGAACGTACTTAAGTGTAATAGGTACCTATATTATTTCAACAACACAACTAACCAGTTTCAAATTTCGGTAGTCGAAGATTATTACTAGGTTTTACCGTTTAAATGAGTCTTTTTTACCTTATGTCTTTATGTGTGATAAGTTTTTAGAAGAAATAATAATTATTATTTATTATAGTGTATGGATATGTATACTTTTAGGCACAGGCGTAGATACAAGGTGTATATGGAGGCTGAAGCCCCCCTTAACCTATGGGCACCTAAACTTAAAATATTTCAAAAATTATTGATTGGACTTAAGAAAGACGTACAAAACGACATTCGCAACGAATAAGGTAGTAACTCACTTTTACAACCTTTTTTCAATTTGGTGTTACTGTTTTTCTTCCAACGTAACTGCATCTTATTGTATATAGAACGTGTTGGGTTATTGATTTACGCTACTATCAATTTCGTTGGAAATCGTTATGTAATATTTACTAGGCACAGATATATAAACATACGTACGTACAAACTATAAACATAACGTATATTTATTTATCTGTAGTACTACTGGTACTATGTTAATATGTTGTAATTACTTGAGTTTAATATGCAATGTTGAATATTTTATTCACTATTAAAATTTAAACTTAATGCTTATACTTTTATGTATTTGAAGTAAATGTTTTCATCTAGCCCTCCCCCCTTTTAATTCATTTATAGATCTATCTTTGTATAGGTATACTTTAACCTACATAGATATTTATTTTTGAAATATACATTGGATTTGTGACTAGATCTACTTACTCGTCAGTCGTCTCTTCGATGAAATTCCAAATCTCTTGGTCTATTAGCTCTTAAAAAAATTGTGTATACATTTAACTTTAGTCACCACAAGTCAAAAATCGTCAAGGATCCATATTGTTTTTTTTTTATAAAATTCAAGGATTGTAGTGACACTGCAATTAAAGAAATATATATGTATATCAATGTAAGTAGTTGCTAAGTAGTAAGTACCTACAATTTGCATTGTGATTATCATAATGTATAGGTATATTAATAAGAATGGCGTAGTTTTCATATTATGAAGGGTCAAAGAGTAAAGACCCTAAGCCTTTTAAAGCCCAAAATAATGTTTTTTATTCAATTTAGCCTAATTAATTTAGTTATAATTATATATTATGTAATTATGTTTATTATTGTATTCAATATGAGAGCTTTACAATTTTACATTGGAGTGGTCAGTGACATTAATATAATTGAGTGGATTTTCGATTTTATTGTTAGATGGTGTTTCGGCTTGCGGGGAGTGTTCCATTTACCACTATAATTTTACTCTAAAACCCATTGGGTTACATATTACATTTTAATACATATTTTGTTTATGTATTCGTTGTATAAGAATTAAATTCGGATAAAATATAATATGATGTATTCATGATCAAATATTATGACTTTCTAATATTGATACGTGTTCCACTTAGTTAGCACAGTTTCAAACATTCGTTTTCATCGCAACATGAGTACCTATAATAATAAATTAAAAAAAAAACACTAAAAACTTCGTAGTCATTCGGCGCGCATTACGACTACTTTACCTGCTGTATCGTCATCATTATATTATTATAGGTGGTAGGTACTAGTCTTTCGGCAGTACACAACGCGTGTTAAATGTAAGGCAAATATCTACATTCGTTTTCAACAGGCTCATATACGTCCTCTGCGGCCAAAACCGTATCATTATCGTACTCGTCCATTCCTAGCGACCGCCGACAAGGTCACGGTGACGACGACGCACTAACAAGTTTACTAAGCAACGTCGTCGAGCCCGCACTCTCGTCTACTCTACTGTCTAGTGTCCAGAAGCAATAGAAGCCTCGACACTCTTGATTACCGCCGCCAGCTGCTTGGCAAGATAATCGGGTTCCCCGGAATGCGTTCTTCGCGCGCGGGCCAGCAGTGACGCCAACTAACCCGCATAAGGGATGAAACATATTTTTTTGTTTCGTTGCGTTGGCACCCATATGTGCGTGCGCACGCGCGAGAGGCTAGAAATCAGAGATTGCGCGCGCGCGTAACCGTACCGGTTCGTTCCGTGGTTCGGTTGGCAGCAAGTGGTGAACACCCAGACCGACGTAGACGACAACTGGCTCGGCGCGCCCGCCGGGATGAGAAGGTAGCTGTAGCGCAGCGACGGCGGCGAAACCGATTCGTCAGTGATCGTTGTCCGTCGGGATATCAGTATATGTGCGGGACCGGTTGTCGAGTGGTCGTTTTTGCTCGAGAGTCGTGTTTAGTGCGTGTGTTTAGACGAATTTTTTTCGGGAATTTATATACGGTGTAGTGTATTTTCGACGTCTGTTCCATTCATACGAATACCACGGGTAAGTCCTGCAACTTTTGAATTTGATAAATACAATAATAATAACGAACGGGCCGAGCTAACATTTGAGTATATTGTATAGAATATAAATAAAACGAACGTCCCCCTACGTTTAACGACCCGAGTCGGTACACCCAATAATTGTACTTAAGTGTATTTGTGTCGACGAATAGCCGTAACGAAATTCTATTATGGCCACTGTATATAAGGAAAATGTAGTGTATAATATGGTTTTACATGTATTATAGCCTATAGGTACAGACACCTTTTGCAATGATTTCAAGAAAAAATATTTATTTTTTTAATTATATTTTTTCAAAGGTCCTGACACTAGTGAAAGACTAGTGTTGGAGGGTGTCTCTAGTTAATAGTATAATATATATTTGTAACCTATACACAATAATTATCGTCTTCAAACGTTTTTTTATTTTTACGATATTGTGTATGGAGAGGAAACCCTATTTTATAATATTATATAGATAGTATTTTGAAAATACACTACCAAAAATAATATTGCAGAAGTACGTTAAGTATATACAGACATATAGGTACATAGTAAGGATCACCAGATGCTAGTTATTCGAAAATAATAGATAAGGCATAAAAGTAAAAATAGAGTTTTTTTATAAAACACTAATTTACTTAAATACTAAAAATTATTAAAATACTATTATTCCATTTTTATTTTTGTGAAATGTGAAAATATATTGAAATATATAATTTCAAGTAAATAAAGACATAAATATATGATTACAATAACTTAAGATTTGTAGCAATGCTAAGTAACGTTTAATAGTTTTGACCAATGATTACTTGGATCTTGAGCTTATAACACTTATTGCGGTAAAATATAAATACATATTTTTTTATTTTATTTGTTCTTAATAATTTTACCATATGTTATCTTAGAATCAAATATTTTTATTATATAAAAGGTTGTAAGAGAGTACATTATCTATATCATTTACAAAAAATCGAGAGTACTAAATTGTTAAAATTTTAAAAGAGTAATCCTAACCATACAATACATTCCTTATTATTTTTTTACGCTAATTGCTAGTATAATAGGTATTAGGTGCACCGCGATATTCGAATTTAAACAACAATTACTTCTTTAGATAATGACTTGATTTGAGTGAACTTGATTCTATTTAATATGTATTATTTATGCTATATAATTTTCATAACGTTTTCCATAATTTTTCTCACAGATGAGTAACAATATTTTCTATATATATTTAATTGGAACAAATTTTTGTTTTTTATAAATGATGTTGATAGATCAACTAACAGATGCGTTATAAATGAATACATTGGAATTATTTGAAGTTTATAGATAATGCAAAAGGTAAATTTGAATATGTAAATATTAAACAAAAACATTTTTAACTATATACCTTCTCTCTTATCATTTAACGAGTCTAACGTAACCTATTGGAATTAAAATGTATCGATGTTTTGATGTTTATATATTTAATAATTTATTTGATATCGTAATATTTTATTTAAGAATACGAAACAATTCTTTAAAACAATTACCCATTGTAATAATTTTTAAAATATGTAATAAAATGTATTATATTATGTTGTATGCTAATTATTAACGAATAATGTTTTAATGTTATTTCTAAAAATCTACATCCAATTTCAATATCCATTTCATAATATGACAATTTTATTTTGAAATTATTGTAAGGAATTTAATGTCGTTGGAATAATTTTATAAAATTGCTTATGAGGAAATATATAATATGTATATATATTTTTAATCTATGACGTAATTTATCTGATTATTTTTCATAGAAATTGTGTCAATTGTCATCATAATTTTTTTCTTTAAAAAAAAAAAATACGAAAATATTTTTGTTAATCAATAAAGTTTGTATATAATATCTTCCTAAAAAAGTATATGTTTAGAAAAAAAATTTGAAAAAAAATCTATTTTTTTTTTCGTTAATAGGAGTTACCGGTGTGTTAATTTTATATACTAACCAAGCCTTATGAATGCAGTTATAATTTATAAAAATATCTGATAGATTAGTGTAAGCATATTTTGTAATAGTGGTCAAACGATATGTATATGCATATATTACATAATTAGGAAGCTGGAAGTGATATATTGATATATACATAATATATATTGGTAATAATATATAACTCTACTGTTGTATATATTATGTATAATTTTACTATGTAATGTACCTAAACGTTGACCATATATCGTACTTTTATTTGTTTTGATTTAAATTGATTTTATTTAAAGATTTTACTAGAAAGATTGTACTTTTAGAGTACAAAAACTCACGTAAAACTTGTATATTACTAAGAGTTTAATAGACATGACGATGTTTTATTTTTTATTCAATTTGTTTTTTTTAATGGATGTAATATAATTTAGAAATTTTGTTGTCATTTTTTCATACATGATATATTTTAGATTCTGAGTAGAACGAGGAATATCTAGGTTTATAAGATTTATAATGATCTACACGGATTTATATATTTTATATTTTACTAAGGTTTTGAAGCAAAAAAAAAATGTTGCTTTTTAACATTGATAGTAGACAGTAGTTTATATTTTGCTATTTTCTGCTGTTATTCAGAATTTCATTACATGTATAGATATGTTGTAGAATTTTCAAATATTTCGACTCTTTTTGAGACATTTATAGATATTTACAATTTTTGGTTTATGTTGATCAAATATTTTTTTGTTTTTAGTAAAATTAACTCGAAAATGTATTCCAAGGTTCTTATTAGTTCTTATATCATTGTTTAAATAATAAAAATACATAAAAAATGCATAATTTTTTGTTTAAGTATATGAAATTTAAATTTTGACACAGCAAATTGTGTGTGCAACTATTATTAAAAAAAAAAAAAAAAAAAAATACTATTTTTCTTCTTAATAAACGATTTTAGTTAAATAGGTATTTTATTGTAATTCAATAAGTATTAATTTTAGAGATTTGAAACCTTTCACCAGTACGTTAATAAATATTATCTATACGCAATTATAATTTCCAAATATTTAGAATAATTTTAAGATATTTATACCAAAAATATTTTCACGTATATTAATAGCTTAATGCTTATAAGTTATATCTTTATAAGTAATAATAATAATACATGATATAATTAGGGCAAGAATTTCGATGCATTTGTATTTTTTTTTTTTTTTTTGGAATGTTTTACATAATCATTTCCAAGCTACAAATGTGTTTCAAGTACTCCGTGTAATCATAATATTTCTTTTGCGATATTTTTTACATTTTAGCGGATTTTATACTTTTTAGGGCATTTTTTACCTTTTTCTCGTATTATGACTAAAAAAATTGACTTCATTGAAATATGAGTACTAAATAGTATGTACTGCGTAATATAAATCATTTTCATTTTGAACTTAACATCTGCAGGTAATCCGGTTTTAAATTAGACAAAGTTGATATTTATCTTTATGTCGCACCATTCAATTAGCCAAAAGTAATTTAATTTTTTACTCATTTTTTTATGTTATATTTTTTAGGTCATAAATGTATTTTTTTTAAATAGAATTTTTCAATATTTTTAACGGCATTTATATCCGAGCCCTATAATGTTGTAATAATTAATAATATATTGCTTAGGAATGCGATTATTATGGCAAAAAAAAATTAATCTTCCATATTTCTTATACATATATGTAATAATTATGTATAAATAATGTTTAACTTATTGTTGTATTAAAATACTATAATTGTATTATAAAACATCTTTAGATATAGAGACTGACACACCTCTTCCGTAAATATTGGTTTTTCTTATAAGTATAATTATTTATTATTAAATTAAAATTTAACAGGTCTATTATAATAATAATTTTTTCAATGAGGGGGTGAACATTTAGTATAAAAAAGAGCTGGTATCTTTTCGTAGAATCTACAAATTAAATAATTTGGTTAGGTATTTAAGGTTTATTTGTATGATGTCAGAGGTTTTTGATTATAAAATCATTAAACGTTTGTTAAGTTTTAATTAAGACATGTCATTTATGACTTATGAGTAGATGAGAGTATGAAGAAACTTCTAGGAATACCAATGTACCTTATTTTTAAACATCGATCATATAATGATATTTAATCTGAGAATTAAACTTGCGTAAAATTCAATCTCATTATGTATAGTTAATAATAATTTATAATATTATAATAGTGTATAGGAGATCAATTTTATTATTCTATATAATTGTTTAGTTGTTATCATGTTAAAATGGGTATTAATTATGCTGTTAACTATAGCGTCTATTTAGTATAGTTGCGTATGATGTAATATTAAAGTACTATAGTGGTTGGATCACTTCAAAAAAGTGCACGTGACACTATAATAGGTATTATAGTGGTGGGGATGGTTGTTTAAATAAACAGTATACACTTTACTTATGATGTGTATATATATATATATATATATATATATATATATATATATATATAGGTTCCTACTTGCATTGTTGGATGCTTGTAAATTTGTTGTAAATCTACAATATAATGCAACAAAATGTTTTTTTTGTTTATTATTGTGATAATAGACGTAATAAATTTATTTTAAAACAAAAAACATATATTTCATAACTTTTTAATTATTGTAATAATATATGTTCCGTCTTTAATAGAAGCAAAAACGAAAAATCACGGTTTTAACTACAAATCGTAATGCTCGTTTATAACAATGTTAAAGTGAATCCACCAATCTCCAATTCTTTATCAAATTTTCTGGATAACCTGCATTTTATATGTTGACTTATTTGTGTTCAATATTTCATCGATAACTTAATAAATCAAGTACAAACCAATAAACCATACATATTACATATTATGGCTTTGTCATAAAAACATTCGTCAAACATAAATTATATTTTTGTCAGTTGACTTGAGCATATAATATACATTTAATATCCTTTCTATTTGAATATTTAAAAAACAAAATATGGTATTTATTTATGCTTTTAATCTTATTTAATTTTTTATTTATCCTAGTGTCCAGATTTTAAATTAAAGTTTTTTTTTAATATCAGTCATTTCAAGACACAGCTGCTACGCTGAAACCGAATGTATATAGACCGTAATGACAGCGGCGAATCGATTATATTGCGGTATTATATTGAAGTATATAGTTTCGTTTCCATTCGGAAAGAGTCCACAATAAACACGTATTCTAAATATAGCTGCAAGGATGCAATTGAGGATTTTAACAGTATAATATATTTACTATCTTGTATGTAGGTATGTTATTTGGTTCTTGAGTTTATTGGCTTGTATAGGATCTTAATATCTGAGCACACCACACGCCATAAAATGCGTACGCCTATTATATATAAGTACGTCTTCTAAAAAATAACTATTTCAAAAGAAAGTTATCATTATATTTTATTTAAACTTAAAACATTTGCTATAAAAAAAATTAACTCATTAAAATTTCATTGTTCATTACTCGAATTTTTGATACATTTTAAGTACACTATTTTCTATAATATAATATGATATAATATAATATTTGAATGATATATAATATAATGTATATAATATATATTTCTCAGTTCACGTATCATCGCATTTCATAGACAATAGCATTAACTATTTTATAAATTATAATATTATTTAATACTTTATTAAACCTAGATTAGTTCATTCTAAAAAAACTTTATTCGTGCATTTTAGACTTGTAATTATTTACGAATAATGTCTTAAGTATTTAACCACCATAAACATTTAGAAAATATCACAAATTACATTATTTCATATTTTTAAAAATATAATTTTGTGATTGAAAGATAATTATTTTTTGAATAAGGAATTTAAATAATATTAAATTGGTTTTATTGACAACAAAACGTAATCAAATACTTGGCTTCACAAATCCAAAAACAGTTTGTTATAATAAGTACGACTAAACACATTTGTATAAATTGTAAATATGAAATAACGAAATTTCAAAATAATGATCTAGTATCTATGATGATACTATAACATATAGAACAATATTGAAATGGCCTGTAAATTATTGTAGTCTTTTCATATCCAAAAGTTTCACTAACTGATGATAATATTTTTACAGGTGGGTTACACCAGAACCCTAATGTCTAAATTTTTTGTGTATAATTATGTCAAAATATATATCGTAAAACGTCTGAGTTAAATGAGTTTATTTATTTTATATTCGTTTATGTAATTTATTTGATTATACACTTATCCAGAAAAATATTAAATTGTACAGTCTTGTTTTTTATTCGAAAATGATAGCCTTACTATGAGTGTACTGATGCATTAAAATTATATTTAAGTTAATATTTCAGCTTTGAAGTTAATTAGATGCACATATTTATTGGATTTTTCAAAGTGATTTTTATGTAAATAGCTATTATCCGTCGAAGTAGGCAGAGAGTAATTAAATGTTCATTAACTCGCAAATACGTAATTTTTGTTATTACTATTACTATTTATATATATTCATAAATAATAAAAACTGTATTTGTTTTATTTAAAGTTCATAAATATTTTTATTTTTAGTATTTAGTGTACGATATAATATATGCTGTTATATAAAATAGTTGAATTCATTCATTAATAATATGTCGGATGGGATTATTAAAAAATACGAGTACCAGTAATGCTGCTATATTGCTTATACATATTGTATAATAATAATAGTATCTTTTGTCGAGTAAGCCTCCATCATAATTTAAGGCTGAATGGGGTCAATGTTGGACGTCGGATAACTCGTGTTAACTGAACGTAAACAAGTGTTTAATAAGAGAAAATTAAGACGAGGGAAATGGGTAATACTCACGTACGAAGAATTATACTCACTGTTATTATAAACTGCATGACTTGGAATGTATTACTATGTATAAGATTTTTAAACATAATTTTAATAATATTATGTACGACAATATGTTTACAAGATTATAATAGAATCATATAATTTTCTTAAATAGTATGATTATAAAATTGAATTAAATAAACTAGAGAAATACAGGTTAGAATATTTTAGCATAGTGTGTTTCTTTGAATAAACTGTCAATCTGTTTGGATATTTAAAAAAAAATATTATTTATTTATAAGGATATATTTTCACAGAAAATAATACCTTCTTATTATCGTAGCTAAAACGTGTACAACCATATTCGATATGACGATATCAATGACAACAGTCAACAATTATATTATGTTAAAACGTAAACTTGCCCAATTATACGGTATTGTTCGGGCATATAACAATGGGCCAATAATATAAGGTCATTTTGATTTTTTTTGCGATTTCTTCAGGTACGTTTTCTGAATACACGTAAACTAGTAGCCTTGTTTAGGATGTTTCTATTAAGTTAATGGGAAATCTAGTCACAAATATCTGTACTCGTCTATTTTTTTGAAAATAGTGTGATTAATTTAGAAAATTCACTGTTTATAGTTTTGTTTTGCACTGTACGTTTGTTTAAATTTTTAATATTACAATATAGATATCCTTTAATCTTGCTGCAATATTCAAAATTCATTATTTGATTAATGTTTGACATAGAGTTTGGAGTTTGAACCAAATAAATTAACATAATATGAAACATACCTGACAAAATAATTTATTGACGAAAGTAGACTCTATGCCTAAAGAAAATTATAAAGAACATATTTTAGTATTAAGAGTTTAAAAAGCTTTTATTTATTAGTATTTTGCTGTAGATAACCTGCAATAATCAAAGTATTCAAAGTCATGTAACAAACAAAAAGAAAAAACATATTTTATAAGTATTTGAATTTTTTTTTTGTTTCTATTATAATCATTAATACATAGGCATTTGCTTATAATTAAAATAATGTTCTATTTATTTTATTTCATTTTTGTATCTATATTATACGCTAAAAATGATTTTGGTTAAATATATAGTACATCGTTTTGAAAACCCATACAAAAAAAATATACTTTCATGAGGTACAGCTTATTATGTGCCTATAATAAGTAGGTATATTATAATAATTTTTAATTTTAATTCAAATTTAATTATATTTTATTTTAATAAAACTTATGTTATAAGTTATAACCAAATACTTATAATATTTTATTTTAAAAATCAAAATATAATAATATAGATATTAAGATATTAGATAGAATAAGAATATTATATATTATGTTCAATATTATTTCAAGAGATTTGAAATAAATTAGCTTTTATGTCCTTAATTAACATTTTTAATAAGGCATTTAAAGTAAAAAAATTGTATTTTATACATAAGATGTTCTGTCTTAGTGTTTTGATCCCTTAGATAGTCATGAACTAATGAATAATGATTAATATATAACGGAACAATGGGCGAAAATAATATACATACGTGACTTTTATGATATATTCGAAACTGTTATCCTATAAAACAGATCAATAATAATTCTTAATATTCTGCGTATGGCATTGTAAGTTTAATTGCATACGTGTTATGTTTTAAAAAATGCATGCTAAAATCTTTATTGTGCTTATAATTTTTATATTTTTTTTATTGTCAAGTTTCTTTTGTGTACTTAGACGATTTTATCAAATGTAAAGAATTAATTTAATTTTATAGATTCATTATAGTTCATATAAAAGCTGAAGGTATTGTATACTTGTAGTGTATTCGTGTATCGTTAATTTTCTTAAAATAATTCATAATAATATTTAAGTTTTTTTTGTGTTTTTAAAATGGTATTATAATTGATTATGAATTACAATAATTATAATTAGTCATATATATTACGTATTGTGCTAAGCAAAATGTCAGTTAAAATATTTAATTATGTGTTAATAGGCTACATTTTATAGAAAAGTCTCACCCTGTACGTGTATTTTTTATTGTATAAAGTAGAGAATGAGTTATGAATAACTATTACCTATATAGAACTATTTTATCCTGTCAAATATTGGATTAATTCCGATAAGTCAATAATTATTCTAAAAGAATTTATATACTCATATTACCTTTTATTTTCACATATTTTAATAAGTAAATAATAAATATCTAAGATATCTGAGTGTGTTTAGACTTGGTTGGTAGATAATGAATTTAGTATAGTATTTATCAATTTGGTCATAGATGTAAACTGCAATAACGAATGTTTAAATTTAGATGATTTAAAATTTTAGGCTACTGCAATAGATGAAACTTATAGCATATATATTTTATTGAAAATGGACATAAGATAATTTTAATAAATATTTCTATAAAAATTTCGTAACATATAACAGTTTTGATAGAAAACTGTATATATGTATTAAACTGATGTAAAATAATTAATGCAGAAAATTTAATTGAAAGTATTTTTAATAATGAACTAAAATTTTAGTAGGTGAAAATTCTATTGGTGAGTTGGAATTTTACTTTTTTGTATTGATATAGTTATATATATAGTTTGTAATATATTCCTGAGAAATAGCTTAGACAATTTGTATCAATTATCATTAGAATTTGCGTTTGTTCACACGCATTTTATTTATAATATTATCGAGAATATTATACATATAATCAATACAATAATATATTATGTAAATAAATGGGCATACGTGTAGCAAGTGATTTACTACCATTTTTTTAGGTGTATCAAGTGATCTATCGTATTATACTATAGGCGTAGTTGGTGATCTACAATTATTATTATTATTATTATTATTATTATTATTAATAATTTATAGTTATTAAACGCACATTATCGCAGACCGCAGTGCCGTTATGGATTCATTAACAATTTAAAAAAATTTGTCGACCCGCTAACAGAAGCTAACACTAAGACAATAGAATACATTTGGTCTAATTTTAAAATGAAAATACTTTCAAAAATACATAGAATTATATCGGAACTTTTAAATTGTCATTTGGTTGAAGCATGGCGGAAGTCAGTTAATCCTCAACATACTTTTTTTAAAATTTTTAATTTATACTATTAATATTTACTGTACTTGAAATTGTCATTATATTTGGCTATTTATTTTTTATTATTTTTATACTTGACGAATATTTGTATGATATGATGTAATAAAAAATATAACGTGTTTTTATACTATTTAAAAAAAAATATATATATTCTTAATTTGTATGTAGATCACTCGTCCTGAATTCGCTGATCACTCTACCGTAGTAGATAGGGGATCTACTTGCAGGGGGGCAACATGAATGTCAATAAATAAAGTATTTGTGTTCTATTAAAAAATATCATTTATTTTATAATTTTCAATTTTATAATACTAAACGGTGGCTATAAATCAGAATAGTTTATTTCTTAACTTATTCATCATATTAAAACATATTATATCAAATATCTACCTATAGAATTAAAAATGGATTTATTTATTGTAATCAACCTTATTTATAATAAATTATTAATATACGGCCTCTTATTTATTCTGGATACGGGATTGTTAAGTATAGTTTAGTAAGGTGATTAATCATTATGAACGTCCATTAGTCTCGTTTAATATTTTTTGTTAACACGAAGAATTTAAAGCCTTAATGTACAATATTTAATGGTTTAAATTTTTTCTTATCCTGATAACAATTTTAAATTATTTATATATATATAAAAAGAAGGAACTTAAGTTTTTCTTGAATAGTAAGATGAACCAGTGTTTTGAATTTTATTTGACTTAACCTAAATACACTTACGCACGAAGGTGTATTTTTAAATGAAAAAATTAATAAAATTAACAAGCTATAGTTTGTTTAAGATTTTATATAATATACAAAATATTTAACATATGTATATTATTTTATTACTGTTGTATTGAATTTTGATTTTAAATATTTTGTGATACAAAACAATATATTTTTTTTTAAATTTCATATAATATAAACTATTGTGATGTATATCCTATATAATTTTGTTATTGCACACAATAAATAATAATAATAAAAAAAAAAAAACAATAAAAACATTTTGTCAAATATCAGAGAAAATCAAAAATACATCTCGTTACGTGGTTATGTCATTCGATCAGTAGTCATATTCATATAAATAACGCGCTTATATCAAAGCGTAAACGTGTAAAAGATATTGGTATATAAGTATATAACTATAATTACCATTCAGTTATTTTTACACGTGCTTTGTGGTGTATTCGTATGTATATAGGTACTCGATCTTTTCAATGGCGTAGAAAGATTTAAGGGGAGTTGATTAATTTCACTACCCTCTATACTTAATGACGTCAAATTAAATACAGAGTGATCAGTATTAACAGTATGATTCAAAAATTTTTCAACAACGATATCCTAGAACGAAATTTTTTTTTTCATATTCTATTATTCTAACCATAAACACTTTGCATGTATATGTTTATATTATTATACTGTTAAAATTAGGTTTCTTCCAAAGACAGATGGTCAACGTATGTCCGCACTATTTATGATGTACGCATTGGGGACAATCGTAATTCATATACAATATTAATAACTCGTTCGTTCGACAGTAGATACCTCATCAATAATAAAGTCTAGTACAAAGAATACTGACTAATGTGTGTACTTAATACACACACACAAACGCATACGCACACTCACACATACACACATAATTGTAACCTATTTATTTAATATTTTATTATCTATCGTTATTATATTTGTTTCATATTTTCGTGTACATTCTAATCAGAAATACAATATTGGTTTTCAGGTGCGCGAGGTGTACCGCGAAGTCATCCGATACGGAGCATAATAAATAATATATGATTTATTGTTGGAACTTACTATAGTTTCGTTTAGCGGTATCTCTTGAAATAATATGGGCCCTACGGTAGCGGCGACTATATCTGCGTCGACGGAATCGTCGGATGGCGAAAACAGCGCCAAAAAGAAGGGCATACGGCGACTGCTGACGCCCGCGATATTTGCGGGCAGTGACCATAAGAACAAACAGTCGGCGGCGGCGTCGTCTTCATCGACGGCGATGGACGTCGGTAACACTGCCGTTCACAATCATCAGCACCGCCAACCCAGCAACAACCGACTGACCTCCAACAAAAAGACCATTATTGAGACAGCGTTCGTCAACAACAACGGTAACAGTAATTCGACGGGAAACGTGGCATATCGGTTGCAGCAACAGCAACAGCAAGCGCAACTGCAGCGGTTTCGCTATGCGCAGGGACTGGATCGGCACGCAAACGATGTGACCGACTTCCGTTCGCGGAGCGTCAGCCCCGGATCGTTCGACCGGGATGTCAATGCCAATTACGGATGTGGCGAACGTCGGATGGACAGCCCGTGCTCGTTGTTATCATCGTCGTCGACGTCGTCGCTGCTGCCCTCACCGTCGGGCAGGCGGTCTGCTCCCATAATACCGTATTCGCAGTATTACAACAACAGGAACGGTGGCGGAGGTAGCGGCGGCAGTGGTGGTGGTCAGCAGCAGCAAAGGTTGTTGCTCATGCCCGTCGGTGCGCAGGTCAAGATTACCGCGCCGCAATCGTCTACAGCGGTGTACGCGGCTGCCGTTCGCCAACATCGACTGCAACAGCAAAATCAACAACAGCAACAACAACAACAACAACAACAACAACAACAACAACAACAACAGGCTATCTACGGTAACGTGGCGGCCGGCGCCGTGGGCCCATTCGTCCGTGGGTCTCCGCACCGAGCCACCATCGGATGCGTCCGGGAATCACCGGGCCGGCAGTCGACCATTTACGAGACGGAAGAGGATGTCGTTACGGCTGCCGTCGCCGTGGGCGAGAAGAGGTTTCAGCCGATTTTCAAGAGGGGTGCTCTGCAAGAACCTGCCACCGACTCGTCACCGATCACCGGACAGACGCCGTCGCCACATTCGTCCGGCTGCAGTCCAAAGAGGGTGAGTTTCTCACCGGAGCCGTCCGAACCGCCCGCGTACTGGCCCACTAAGAAGGGCCCATCTCCACAACCACCCACCCGTCAAAGCTCGACCGACTCACCGGTGGCCGCTGAACGGCCACTACCGCTCGTACCCAAACGGAGCCCGTCCACGTCGGCCATTTACGGCACGCTGCAGCAGCGCGGTGGCTCCCAGCGATCGCACCAACAACACCAACAGCAGCCGCCGAATCGATGGTGGTCACCATCGTTGCCGTCGCCATCGCCGCTGCACCAGCACTACCAACAGTCCGGCAGCGAGTCCGGTAGCGAGGCCGGCGAGGTGCAGCGAATACTGAATGTCAAAAACGGTCATCGGCTGATCATCGGTAAGTACACCGCTATCGATATCTGATTACGCGGTAATGTTATTTTATGTATTATGCCGACCACAAACGCGTTTCGACACGTTTTTGTAATAAGCACGTGCTAATAACAACTATTACGGTGTATTATCACATGAGTATTATATTATTATAATGTTATCATAATAGATGGTAGTCCCTTTACAGGTGTTGTTTTACATAATGCACGCAAAGTCGCGAACTACCCTGCACGTGTGTCTTCATCATCGTCGTTTACACAACTTATTATTTATTTTTTATATAATCGTCAGCTTCGTTCACATAATATATAAATAATATTTATCACGTCATGTATATGGTGCAGCATAATTGTCGAACTTTTACTAACCGTACTCTTATGAATATTATATTGTACTTTATTATGAACTTAAGTATGTGCATAAAGTACTTTTTTTATTCTTTTTCTTTTATCTTAAGATAATCTATTTATAATTACAATTATTAATTGTATTTTAATATATAATATTATTGTACATTATTAGAATAAGACTAGTGGGTCGGTTGTTACAGCTTGAGATCTACAATTGAATATGAATCAAACCTAATTACTAACTAATCCGAAAAGTGGTGTCCATTAAAACCAAAACTAGGGGGTAAACAAGAAAAATTCTTGATATTTAGTTTTGGAAACCCTAAGTTTTCATAGGGGAGTAAGTGATCCACTTACTCTCACTCACGAATTAGCTATCAAAATAAGTGCTTGAAACTTTCTTTTTGATTTAAAAATTATCTAGTTCAACAATAACTGATAATTCACTAAAAATTTTCTTGTATCCATTTACGTGACTATTTCATCGAGACTTAATTTGGTTTTTTCAAACTAATCGAGGCATAAAAAAATTATATTATAAATTCAAATAAAATATCAATAATGGTTCGCAATATGCATGATGAGAATAACAACTGTTTATCTCTAAAGCAACTTATGAACAATAATATAGCAGGTAACATATTATGTGCATCTTAAATAGACATGCCACCTTCAATTAATCTTATATTGGATGTTGAAATCCTCGGAGTACAAGTATTGGGCCGGAAATTATGAGTTTCTCAAATATATGTACTAGACTTTTATCGCTCGAATTATATTCGCGTGGCTATTTGGAGAAAATGGATAGTATTGATTGAGTTTCGCCGGAACAGTGAAATCAACTAGCAACAGAAAATATCACGGTAACCAAATTTATAAATTTAAACCATGATATATCACAGTTCAGAGGCAGACTTTATACCGGGGATGTGGCATATAGCTATAGTTAACGTTGAGCTAAGCTCTTACTTACTATACTGTGCAGCGTAGAGATGAATATATTCAACTTGTATATATTATATTAAAGTATTCCAGTATTGATAGTCTGTTGAAAAATGGGAAAAACAATGTTGTCAGTCAAACAGTTTATTTTACTCGCCTGTACAGTACATCGCCATTCGTAAAAGCTGGTTTTAACTCATGGCATATAAAATTCATCAAATGGTACAAACTGAAGATCAATTCGCCTAAACGAATTACATTCGTTTAATTTTAAATTTGTTAAGTAAAATAGTTAATAGAATGTAATACAAATAACTAATATATTTACCTAAAATAATTTAAAAAAAACTAAGGTTTTATAAATATAATTAATTTGACTTAATATAGAAATAAAATTGAATTCAAAATTTCATTGAAATACGAGCATAGTGTGTTCTATAAACTGTAGAATTTTTAACATCAAAAATAACTGATGAGGAGTGGGATTATCACATATTAAAAAAATATATAACAATCGTGATTTATGTACACACTATATTAATACTAATAATATTATGCAGTTAAAATAAATTAAATTATATAAAAATATTGAAATATTGTTTATCAAAATTTTTTATAACCATAATTGCTTATAGAAATTATGAAGGCTGTAACTAGTGTAATTACCGACTTATATTAAATTTATTCGTATTATAAGTCGATAGGGTAAAAGAAAATTTTATATTATTATAAATTTGTATTTTATTCACTCAAATTAAAACTCCACGTAAAAAGAAATAATTGTACATTTAATTTATGATTGATAGGTTATTAAAATTAAAAAGTTCAGAGTCGAGCTCAGAGTAAAGCTGTAACGGAAAAAGTGATCACGTGTTACTTTATGATAACCCTCAAACATGTGTTTTTGATGGGTTCTTATAGTAGATCCCTTATTTTTATAATATATTATGTATCATAAGATGAATTACCGGAAATGATCCATTAAAATTGACGGTTACCGAACATTCTTCTTATTGTTGTATTCAATATGGTTAGTTAATTTGACTTGATATTATTAGAAAATACCATCAAGTTTCTGTACCGGGTCAATTGGAACAGTAATGATACATATATCTAATGAAAATATCGTTTAGACTTTTCTATAGAAACAAATGAGTGTTTTTTCTAAGAATATATTATGAGTATACTTATATTATCATTTATCTTTTGATTCATATTATTAATAAATAACAGTAATACCTATTTAATTCGTATTATTTGTTAACAGTAGATTCCTATTGTTTTTAATTTTTTATTACTACGACTATAGAGTTTATATGCAATTTAAAATATTATTTATTTATTTAATCGTGTTAAAATATGAAAAAAAATATGCAATGTATTCAACAAAATTTTAAAAATTATCATTAATTGATTGAAAAGCATAATACAATTTTAAAACAAATATTAAATATAGACTAAAGCTACATTTTTCAAGTTAAATAACTTTTGTGAACTAATCATATATTTTAATAATTTTATTGAATTTTCGCACTATTTTCGTTAGGCTGTGTCAAAATTATTAATCTTATGAAATTGAAATTAAGAACAAAATATACAACTTTTTCAATACATTGATTTAAGTTCCATAAAATATGCATTTCTGGTGCTTGTAGTTAAAATATGTAAAAATATAAATTTGATCAAATATATTAGCCGATTTGTGGGAATTACTAACCAAATTTGTAAAATAATGCTTCAAAAAATACTTCAACTATAATAGTATAAAATATAATATAAGTGTACATAGTACATACGGACTTGTTAAGTCTTTGATCTCGTACGACTTACTTATAGGTACTATTCAATAGGTATAGCATATGCCTGCTGAATATAATGTGTGCACCTTGAATTGGGAATAGGTGGTGGCGTGATTTGTTACGGGGATGAAAAATCAAGTCATTGCATTCATCTATATGTATACAGGCCACATTGTTTTTACGTTTCCGTTTATATACAGATAACGCGAAATACAGAAAAACAGTTAAACACGTTGGTCCACCCTGTATATTTACACGCACACGGCATAATAATAGCTGAGTGGTAGAAGTAAGAGTAGTACAGGAGTAACAGTAGTAGTAGTAATGCAGGAGTAGCAGCGGTAGTAATAGTAGTAGTTGTAGTAGGGGCTGGGAAAGTGAAAAAGACACGTTTCATACTAGCTTTCATGAACGATATACAGCAGGCTTCTCCATACGCTATATTACGACGATTCTGGTGTAGGGTTTGTACCGTACTGCATTTAGGTATGTATATATTTATGTATACAGTATGTGTATACCAAGGGACGCTCAAAGCGCTATCGATTGAGCAACCGTCGCTGACGAGGGTGTTATAGGGTTGGTTTTTGCCGAACGGCCACGGGTCGCGCGAGCGTTCCCGACGCCGCGCCGACTGCTCTCTCCTAACCCCACAAAGTGCATCTGCGGGCGGCTGAAAGTCCATTTCGGTGCGGTCGCCGGGCGAACGTGTTGGATTTCGGTACCAACTAGATTTTATAGTTACCAATTCGGGATAGTATCTAATCGGTTTTAGTTTTTATTTTCTATTCTTGTCGTATATCGTAATGTTATAATAGTATAATATATATGTAGGTACTTTTCCAATATCATTGCCGAATTTAGTTTGGCCATGCCGACTGGCTGATAGGTTAGATTATATTTTACATCACTAGAAGAATATAACCACTCTGTCACGATATATTTCCATTTGATCAAGAAGACGGATATGTTGAACCGGTGGAAGAACAAGGAGAAGGCTACTGGGCCGGGGTCTAGTAACACATTACCGAGTAAAGGTTCAGCAAAAAAGAAACGAAAAACCGGTAGGGAAGGAGGTAAGGTTTTTTAAAATAAACATTTTTTCTTTAATAATAGATTAATCAATATTATTCGAAGAATGTTTGAAGATTGATTAATTTATATTAAAATTCCAAATTTTAAGATCTGAACAAAAAATAACCTCAATATTATACAATAACTGATTTTAGTTTCTTATATTTTGATATTTGTATGGTTTAATCAATATATTTTGTGTTTCATAAGTAGTGAAGTCATTTGTTAGATTTTTACATAAACATACCAATTTAAAATTAAAAATCAATTTAAAAAAAGTCTGAAAGTTGAAAAAAGTAACTAAAAATTGTAACTTTGTAGTTTTTTTAATATAAAGTATATATAAAGAATAATAAATGTGAATCTATAATTTATCACTCGGGTACATAATTTAATTTTATATAATGTGTGAAAATATAACTAATGTTTATTAATAAGGTTAGTTAATCTAAATTATATAAAGATAATATATTCATTATATTATATTTTTGGTTATTTTATGCAAACAATTTTAAAATTTTATAATTCATTATAAATAATGAATGAGTAAAAAAATAATTGTTACTATAACAATAAAAATGGCTTCGTACTATATGTAGGCATGATAGGTATATATCGAATATAATATAGACACATATATAAAATAGTTTATACATTATTTTTTAAATCATACAATAATACAATTTATTTTCTATTGATGGCGCAATAAGTATGAATGCTAAACGAGTCTTAATATGAATATATTTCGATTGAATTTGTTGAATGTAACCGTATATAATATATATTTAGCTTCAGCACGCTATCACAAATTAATACATAATAGTTATGAATAGTAAACATAGATACATATTTTAAATATATTTGTTAACTTAAAATATTAATATTTAGTACTTATGAATAACATGGATAGTTAGTATCCTTACTATGGGTTCTTGCACATAATAAAGTAATATTTTAACTTCCAGTAATCTTATTTCCACTCGTACGTATACGTTTGTTTTGAAATATCTAGTAAAATTGTGTTGAAAGGATTTACATGACATTTGATATATTTAGCTCATGTTACTGCCCGTCTTTGGAGTATTTAATTGTTAGATGTAATTACAAATAACATATTTGACTAATTTTTGTATAGTTCTGATTTTATGTAAAAAAATTATGTTATTTTGAATTCGATTGCTCCTTTTTATTTTTTTAGAAATTTATTTTTATTTCACATATAGGTTTTAGATACATCCAACAAATGTTGTTCCAATTAAAGTTTATAACCTTCTAAATTGTTGTTTTTTTCTTGAATAATTAGTTAGATAATCTTTTATATTACCAACGGTTTTGTTTGAAACATTACAATTTTTTATTTATTTTTCTGTGCTACATCTTTTTTTACACGCACTTACATAATTATAATTTTTCTTTTCCCAATAATAAATAATTATGATTATTAAAATTATAAAAGTCAATAATTTGGTATAAAATTCTCGGTGTTAATAATAATAGCTTATTGTCAAAATAATATTTTACATAATAAAGATAGTTATAAAATAAAAATAAAACAATTTATGACGCCACCCCAAAAGCATAGCTTGTGGTGGGTGCAGCAAGTTCAATACAATACTAACATATCACAATTTATTATTTATAATATACATATAATATTTATATTATTATTAACGTATTACATTTTATAAAAAGAAAAAAAAAACATATTTGATATAGATAAATGTAATAGAAAGAAAATACAATAACAAGTATTTGTTTATAATATAATTTGATTCAGATTCTGATGTTTTAAATATTTTTTATAATGATACTTCTTTTTATATGATTTTAAATTAATATTAAGAATAATACATAAACGAATATCAATATTAATAACCATTTTTCTACCGAATTCCTTACTGGTTACTAGTATATTCAGATTTACTGATTATTTAAGACGTGTTTGATAGCTATGTGACGGGTAATTATTTTTTAAATCTAAATTAAAAATATAATCAAGGGTATTCCATATATATAAGCCATTGAAGTTTCTTACATTAAAAGTATTGTAAAGGTCGTCTACATGAAAATCATACGATTTTAATAGTATAAATCTCAACAGTGAGTTTAATGTAATAATATGCGGATTTAAAGCAAACTTTTATGCATTTCCCCAAACAACAATACCATAGCTATTAATAAATTGTGCAAGTGTTAAATAGACTGAACGCAAGGTTTTGATGTTGAAGATATTTTTTTACAATTTAAATTTATAAAACAATCTTTGTACCGTACTAACTACATGATTAATATGTGAGTTCACCTCAAATTTCTATCAAAAATCACCCCAAATAATTTGATTGATTCAACATGTTCAAGCTTATCACATTTACAAGACTCTAAGGACCTATTACAATTTGAATTGTGTAACACTAATGGATTGTATATTAAACTTTTATTTTTATAAATTTAAAAAAACATATACTTTGATTTTTAATATTGAGTTCAAGTAAATTATTTACAAACCAGTCATTAATAGTTTCTAAGGCGAGTGTAGCTAATATATTAACTATATTATTTGAGACACTACTGACTAATATTAAGGTATCATCAGCAAAACTTATTATTTTAGCATTTAAATTTAAGCCAAATAAACCATTTGTATAGCTTGATATCTTCTGACTAAAAACTACGAGAATAGATCAAGTGCTTTACCAGAATATTCAAGCTTATTGATTACAATACTATGGTTTACCGAATCAAATGCTTTTTTCAGATCAAGTTAGATACCCATTACTTTATTATTATTATCTAAATTTTCCCTTTTATATTTATCTGCTTGGACTAAAGCATCAATTGTTGATTTACCTGACTGAAAACCATATTGATTTTTTGGAAAAAAATTATTTTTTATTAAAAAGTTATACAGACGTTTTTTTTAAACATTTCTCAAAAATTTTACTAATAGATAATGAAAGTGAAATTGGTCTATAGTTGCTAAAAACTAAAAAAAAAAAAAAAAAAATACATGTAAACTATTTTAAATTATATAAATAAATTATTTTATTTAATTTAAATAATATGTTTAACATATAAATGTATGTATGTAAACTTAATTTTCATAAGTTCTTTCTGAAGAAACAGATGAGATTTATTTCGTTATTGATACTGTGAATATGTATTTATCTGTACGCAATACGTAAAATATATAAAAAAAAGATTTATTTAATTTCAAATATTAATACTTACGTACATGATAAGAAGTTGTTTTGATTTATAAGGATTATATTTTTTATTTTGTTCATATGTGTATAGCTGAACATAAGAATTTAATTTAATTACTTCAAAACAAACATTTTATCCGTCGTCTGAAATATTATTTGTATTAAATATTTATTTGTCAAAATGGTATTGATGCAATGTATTTACAAGTCTTTTTTTCCAAACTTCTCGAGTACATAATGTAGTACTAAAGCGCCTAATAAATTGCAATGGAACTTTGTACTACGTACATTTTCCATACAAATTGGAATGCTTTTTTTGTAGATATTTGCACTTGCCAACCATTTATTTGTCTGTAAAAGTAAAATTATCGTAGATTGTGTATAAGTGAATAATTTTTATAGAATACTCACTAATACACTCAATTTATCGGTAATAAGAGATGTAGTTATGACGATCGGATGCCAAAATAGAGCATAGACAATTATTATACACGTTGTCATAATATACAGCTATAAATACATGGAGTATGCTACATTAACTTAAATTTATGTTTGTAAATAATATTATAAAGTATTAGAGATAATTTAAGACATGTTGCAGGTATTTAACATTTTGTTATGTTTTTTTTCAAAAGAAAAGTAGGTATTATAATTTGATAAATATTTGAAAGAATTTAATCAGTATTGAATATGATTCATTTATGAACCAAAATTATTTTTGTACCTCAGCTAGAAATTGAATTATTCTATTTTTGGGTTTTGTATTATATGGCCATATATCACATTCAACTATAGATATAGACGCTCCAGTCAAGAAAAGTATCGACGATAGGAAAAATTGAATATCAAACGGGTAGATCTTCAAGCCGATTTTGATCAGTGGACAAGTTCGCATTTCTGATGAAAATATAGTGTACAAATGTATAGTTATAGCTATCAAACACAGTTTTTGTGTAATTTTAAGCAATCCTTCATTAATAAAAATTGTCATTTTCAAAATAAGCAATAAAATAAATCTTGGTAAATAAAAAGGATAATATTTTAGTGACTGCAGATTACATAAAAATGAAATAATGAATGCTTTTAATAAAAATAAAATCAATATATTTAATAAAATAAAATATGTATTACCATAGCAATTCAAATATAAATCAATTATAAGAGTATAATATATATTCTAATAAAGTTTATATTTCAAGTGTCAAAAACAACTATTTGAGATTTAAAGTATTTTTATTTAATTTATTAGAAGCAATTTTAATTTAAACGTGTATATAATTCAATGATTTCAAGCCAAAAATGTTATTTTAACGTTAAATAGCCTTTTAATTTTTCTTTAATTTTTTCAATTTTAATTAATATATTTTTTTCTGAAATTTTTAGTTTTTTTATTAAAACTAGTTTTTGTTTAAAAAATACTAATATAGTATAAATATGTAATTACTATAAATTAACTTATTTACTCATAGAAAACTTAGATAAAATATCTAACGATATAAATTCTATCTTAAATCCAGGCAAGTCACTATACTGTATAGTAAGTGTATAGAGAGTATACCTCGTTATTAAATAGGTAATTGTAATCGGCGTGTTAAATACTTAAATTTGAATTTAATGATAAACTATTGTACTATATAATGGAAAACACTTCTAAACGGATTCGATTGGTCAGCCTATTTTTTTATTATAATAAAGTGTAGGTATAATAGGCTATAATATTTTATTCAATATATATTATTGAAATTTATACTATTAATTAGTACTTAGTACGTCAATACGTATGTTATGTTGAATTAATTTTTTTTTAAATATTACTTGTACCATGTATCATAATACTCGTATTATTAATTATTATAATATTGTATAATTTGTTTGTAAGGTTAATAATTGTGGGTGAAGAAATAGAGACCCACGATTTTGGCCAAAAAAAAAAAAATGTTTTTAACATGTATCGAAAATAAACCAAAAAAAAAGTTTAAAATATTAGAATGTCTAGAAATAAATTTAAAAAAGCTAAAATAGTTTGAAAATTATATTATCATATGCTTACATCAATATTTAATGAAAATTTTAAAAATCTCAAATGATTAATTTTATATTAAAATTAAAAAAAAAAAACCGGGATGTTACTTAGCTAAATAGTAGTTGTTGTGTATGCTTAATCATTCAATAGATAGTGGATTTGTTAAATTTAAAATTTTAATTCAATAATAAATTATTTCTTATGCGGTTGCCATTTGTCAATTTATATTTCCTAAGATTTTTGGTTGGTTATTATATATTATTAATTATTTTATTTCTTTAATCTTTGTATTGGTAATTTATATTTTCATTAGTTTTATCGTAGTTTGAAATGAATTTTGCCAAATAAATCGAATAATATAATAATAAAAACTATAATTTGATGTGTGAGTGCGGTTTATTTAAAAAATGAAATTTTAGTATTAAAAATATTGTCCGTACATTTTATTACTAAATGCTATATGACTCAATTATTTTTTATTTATTATGATTTATGAAACATGTTATAAATTTTTGGTGAATGTCGTTTTATTATTACCATTAAACATTATTTGTATACATACCAAAATTGCTTTATACAAAGTTAATTGTTAATAATTAACATTGCACTTAACTGTGACTATTGTGTGTTATTTTTGATAATAGTTTAAATATTTTGAAAACAGTTTTTACCAATTTGGCAATTTATTAGTAACATTTTTCTGATTTTTATTTTTGATTTAAAGTATTAAAAATATCAATTAAATCCAAGATAAAGTTGAGCTAATATCTACTACAAAAACTACTACTACTACAAAGAAAGTGAAACTATTATATATTCATTGCTCTATTTAAAATCTAAGCAGATTTATCTTGAAATTTTTCGTATTAACTATATAAACGTAACATGTAGTGACACCTGGTGGCAGACGCGTAAACATTATTACCGCGTTTGTCGTATGACAGAAAGCGTTGCTACTTGCTTGTTCTAATCGTTCTTGTGGACTCGTCGCCTTCACATCATAGTTGTTTATCGGCAGTCTTGCTTTCGCCACCATGTCGATGTGCGTGCTTAGACATTGCGTTTCATTCACAGGTCAGTCGACTCACAATTAATATCATTCAACTATATTAATTTAATAATATTTCATTAGTTATATCCAGGAACGTTTTCTATTATTTAGTTAATATGTGATAAATATTTTATGTATTAAAATAATTTATATTTTAAATTATTGTCTGCTGTGTACAATAAATATTATGAATATAATAAAGTTTGAATTGAAATCAATAACTTATGAATAATAATAATATAATTATAATATTTTTAAGTATTTTATAGAAAACAAAATGTATTTGTAGAATAAAAACTAAGTTTTATTCTCAACCATACCATACTCAATTTTACTTAGTATCTTTTTCACAAAAAAAGTATTTTAACTTAAACAAAATAAATTTGATTTAAAAAAAAATTATTACCGATATTATAAGTAATTAGTAGGTATATATATGTTTTTGGTTTATCTGAAAATTTAAATAACATTTTCCAAATTGGGAAACAAGAAAATAGTATGATTTTTTATATTAAAGTAAATATTGTTAAATAATTATTGTTATTACATTAAATAAATACGAACTTCAGTTTGTATTTTTCTAAGTTTTAAAATATATTTAAATCAAGTATTCAAGGTGATCGTTATTTAATTTCAGTTATGTAAAGTATTTAATTGGTAAACAATTATTATATAGCCTGGTAAAATTTATAATTTTATTTCGTTTCATGAATTAAATTACAATTTTTGTTGTTTATAATATATCATTTTATGTTTTAACTAATATTTTATAGGTATATATATTTTTTAAATAAATTAACTTTTTTAGATTAATTTTGTCTTTATTATTTTATTTTTAAAATTTGAAAGTAATTTTTTCGAGCATTTAATTTGAGACATTTATAAATAGTTTTACAAAAATTATAAAATTTACATTTTTACAAATATCGAAGTAAAAAGCTTTATTAAATTTTTTTTGAAATATAATTAAGTAATATTATTTAAAATATATTATTTTTTTTCGACTTAATTAATAAATATTTTTAATTTAAATTGATAGATAATTTAACATACAAAATTTATACATCTGATGTTTAACTTAAAAACAAATTTTTGTGTACAATTTAAGAATTAAATGCTAAATTTTTAGAATTTAATTCAACTAATATTATATTATTTAGCTGCTGAAGTGTCATAAATTTAAGCATTCATTTTCATACTTCATAAGAATAATATATGATTATATTTTCTGTATGAATTTTATTAATTCTTTAAATCATTTAGTTTTTATACTTTTTTGGATTTTGTTTGCCGTAAGTTATAATATAAGTATTATAAAAGTGTATTGATGTTCATTCTTATTAGATTTTTATGACTCGTAGTAAGAATGTTGTGTTAATTTATGTGTATATTATATATTTTTAACCTAAATTTGATAACGAAATAAAGGTCTTAATTTATTATGAAATGAATAATAGTACTATAGTTCTACAGCTAAAATAAAATGTTTCTCATTTGATGACCTGTTGAAATAAAATATTAATATATGAATTTAAATTTAAAAAATTAACAAAATGAATCTTTTATTATTGAGTATTAATATTACTTAAAATAATTAACTTCAGTACATTTTATAAATTACAGTAGCATTACCTCACTGATTTTTAAAATATTTAATTTAGTTTTAATCTCTCATTTATTGTATGGGTATATTCATTTGTTTTTAAAATACCATATTAAATTATATCATAATATAACTAATATCACCCAATAAATTGTATGTGTACACATAATTTTTTGTATGTATTCACTAAATGAGGTAAGCAAGAAAGTTTCAAAATATTTCAAACAGTTAAACATTTGATTTCTGTAAAAGAATAAAGTGCAATGCAACATTATAATTCGGTCATTATTCAGGTTTTTAATTGTATTTCCCATAATAATTATTTATACTGGTATATATAAATAATAATAAATATAATGAAAACATTTGAATTAAGAATTATGAAAATGTTTAATTATATGTACTAAATATAGACTATTTTTTGTCTTTATCAATTAGGAAGGAAAATTTAAATTTCTTTTAAAATTTAATAACCAATTTGATTATACTTTTCGCAACAACTCAAAAACCAATTCAGATATCCATCTTTGTATTTGCTCGTGAGCTTATTCGGACATTTCGAAAGAAATTCAGCACTATTAAATACTTATTATACTGTTATAGTTTCTAGGAAAAAGTATAACATTATTTAAACTTTTAAGCTTCAATAATATAATAATATATATTTGTGATTTGTCAAAAATGCCGTGAGTTATAGGTTAAGAATACTGATTTACAGATAAAATTTTCCACAGTTATTAAATTTTTTAAACTTAGCATATTTATTGGTACAAGCAATTTAAAAAGTTAAGATTTATGATGATAAATATTTAAAATATAATACATAGCCATTTATAGATATGAAATAGGTAACACAATACATTATTATAGACTTTGGAAAATATAAGAGTATCGTCATATGTCGCTGTGCTTTGTGGTATGTGATTATTTTTGTTTCTTTCGTCCAAAACCCTAATTCAAAAATGTTTATGCAGTGTAATCTGCAGTCTTTAGTTTTAAAATGTAATGAATTCACCATATTACCATGTTCTTCTCCGGTAGTGAACATTACATTTTTATGCTGTACCGCATCATACTCAGGTGCCGTCCTTGCGTCGTCGCCAAAGACTCTATCGTGGTGGCGGGGTAGTCGTAGGTGGCGATAGCGTCACGTTCAGTTGTACCGCTTCTAGTCGTGGCGTCAGACGTCCACCGCGCTGTCCGCCGTCGTGTTGCGGTCGTTCAACGGCGGGGTGGTTGGAGCGTTTCGCTCTCGCTCTTGACGACCATTCACCCTCTCTGTCAACATCCATTCCGCCTATCGCTAGTCACCGTTTCCATCCGCTTCTTTTTTTCAGTAACCTCTTGTTCTCTTCTACCCTCTCTTCTCACCAGGAGCGCGCACGAAGTATGTGCAGCAATTGCAGTGACTGTTGTCAGCGGAAACGGCGTCGGCGTAAGCGCCACGACTCTGGCTCGCCCGTGTCCGACGACGATGATTTTTCCGACTCGTTCTCAGGTTTTTTATTTCGTTATATTGTTATTAACAATAACTTATTACCAACATAAACACATACCTAAACTATTTTAATTGTTTGCACAGTAATACTACATTCAGTTATTGCATTTAAGTAAACAATAACCAATATTAAGAAAACAAATACGATTTTATTTAAATTTTACTTAATATAATATTAGATATTAGATATGGACGGAGCTTTCTTTGACTGAATTTTTCAACTCGAGGATAGTTCGATTTACGATATGATTTCACACATTTTGTATGATGTAAGTGCAGTGGTAGCTTGAGTCTTCATAACTCAAAGAGCATGTTTCTACTACATTTACTAGGACTAATGTGATATTTTTAGGTTCTGCTTTAGTTACATTTTTACATTAACTTTTACAATTTATGATATAGATACACTTATTTTTTACTTGGGTGATCAATCTTCTGTTATGAATTATGAATAAATCTGTTAAATTTAAAACACTTTGTTACCCAATTTTTGGGACAGGAGCAGTCGCTCTTAGTATTCTTATAATAAGTCGCCCCTGCGTAAGTGTATAGATGAATACAAACGTTTGGTTATGGTTTAGTTAATACCACTATTTATATGATTGTGTAAAAGACTTGGACAAATGGCAAAGATTTCCAAAGTCTGAAATATACTGGGAACTTATTGCATCTTTAAATTATTTTTTTAAGTATTTGTTAAAAATAAAATTATCAAAAAATGACTTTTACCATCGACTTTATTTTTAGTTACAATCATACAACTTGATATTTTAGACATATGAATTTTCGGATAAATACCTTAATATAATATTATATGAGGCGGTCGTTTTATATATTTAGTTGCGTGTTAAACGGACCGTATCGAATTGGGTGCGTGGGATACACAAATTGTTCAATATCTTTTTTTTTGCGATTGTGAATATCAATAATAAAATTTGATAGATTAAATAATTTTATTGTACGATAAAAATATTCTCTATTACTTGTAGATTTATGGAAGCCATTAAAATATGAATATGTGAGTACTAAGTATGATATTTGGTTATTATTTACTAAATTTCAAAGCAGTTCACAGCTTGATAGATAATTATACATTTTAAATATTAACAGAACATAAATATATAAACAAAAACTGTCACAATACACATATTAACTAAAATAAATAATTCAAAATGTAACTGTCAATTGTCATAACTATAACTTTCATGTTGATTATTTTCAATTCTTTAATACATGAATGAAATTGTTATCATTATCTCTCAAACATCGTGGTTTATGTTCACGTTTTGTTTGTTTTATTTTCAAAAATTTGATTAGGTTAAATTAAATTATTAACAACTATTAAAGTTGTACACTAATATTAATTTGATTGACACTTTTGAATCTTAAGCACAAATCTAAGCTATTATTATACACATAATATTTTTTTTATTCATGATGCAAACTAAATATATAATTTTTTAATTAATTACATTAAATATTGGGATGATAGTATAATAGAAATAACGAGTATATAAAGCTTTAGATTTTATGTTAAATATAGACATATAGTTGTATAGAATCTAAGATTTAAATTACATATATATATGTAATTTTTATTCTTAAAATTGTCTTGAGATTTTTACCTATTTTATTAGTTATATGAACTGCAACTGTATGATGTTATTTAAATGACAGTGAGTTATTTTTGGTGCTTAAATAATATTATATACATAGTTATAAATATATATAACTAACAACAATTAATGCATTAAGATTCTATGATTAATAATATTAACTTATCTTATCAGTTAATGTGACTCTATCACATTAATGTGTGTGTAATTTGACCAATTTAATATATTTGGAAACGTCTAGGCGTTGTTTTTTTATCATTTTATTATTTGTTTAAATAATATTAACTAAAGAAACTTTGTATCATTGTATCTGTGCATTATATAAAATAATTTCATTTCAAACATAATATTTTCTCTTTTTGTTCTTTTTTCTTTCTATTCTGTAATGTTCTATGTTTATTTAAATTTTAAATTCAAAATTTGTAAAATGTATTCTTTTATTTATTTACTATAAATATTGTCCAGCAGAAAATAAAAAACAAATTATTTTATGTATTTTAATATATTATTGATAAAAGTACAAAATAGTTTGTTTTGAGCTACGAAAATTGTTTATTAGAAATTTATTGTTTATGTTAAAATAAAAGGTATATCACAGTTATTTTAAGTTAAAGTCGATAATCATAATATTTTTAAGAATAATAATATGTAACATTAATTAGATACAGTTTTAATTGTATCTGTTATAATATTTTACATCATATTTATATAATAACCATACATTCATAGAACTAAAATTAATAAAAATATTGTTTTCAAAGTAATATTGAGTTTCAAATAAATGACTTAGCTTTGTAAAGTATTTTCATGAAATAATATAAAACAAAAAGATTATAATCAAATAAATATTTAACTGGAAATAATTTTACATGGTATTTAATAGCCTACTGTGTTTTACTCGAATGAATATTACATATTCAAGAATCTACTTATGATAACTACAATTCGTATAATATAATTTATTTTTCTATTGATTATTATTATTAAATGTATATTACTTAAAATTTTTATTTCATTTATGGATACTTACCTATGTAAATAAATTATATTTTAGAGTTGTTATGAAGTCTTAAATATTAATTCATAGTTTTCTATAAATAACAATACCTGTACCTACTGTTGAAATTCACAAAAATGTAATAAATGTAATTAATATAGAATAACAGAAGTTTAAGTTAGGTTTAAGGCTACAATGAAAATAATAATAATATATTTATTTACATTAGAATGAATAATTCGCAGAATATTGGTAGTTTTTCAAATCTAGTATAACCCCAAACGAATATATTGAATACTTTATATTTACTATACAGTTATATTATATTATTAATATATACATTATACTTAGGTATACATATTATATTATATTTATGTATATTATATTTGGGATCACTACTATAATATGATATTGATTATAAGGTTTCTGAAAGTGTTTTGTAAAAATCAAAGATAAATAGGAGTATTCATGAATTTACAGAAACCCGAGTATTATTATTGTGTTATTTTGACAAGTGATACTACTTAATTATGTTCGTAATGTGCTTATGAAAAATATAATTTAATGGATATTCTGCACGAAAAGTAAAATAAAAATAAAATTACTTTATTATCTACATTTCCACAATGTTTTTACTTATGTGTATTATATTTTTTATACACATAATTGTATGACACACAAAACCTGTCCTAATTTTTCTGTATTAATAATGAATGTTATAGGAAAATTATTTTTTCGTGATAAAGGTTGTTTTTTAAAATTTAAAATTGATAATGTAACAGTTACTCTGATATAACATTGTAGTTTGTAATAGTAAATAAATTATCTGACTATCTTTAATTACCGATGTATTTATAATTGTAATAAAGTTGACGTAAAATACTTTGTATGATTTCTAGTATACGATACATCATATACTCAACATTCATATACGTTTAGTAAAGTACAATATGTTATACGCTCTTATTGTATATCTAGTATATACTCGAAAATATGTGATCTGAAGTCTTTACATTTAATTAAAATACAAACCTCTTCAATCTTTTGAAATAAATTTGAACGAGGTTAAGATCATTTGTACCTCAAATTGCAGTGAAATACTCTTCAGTAGAACTCTCGACATTCAAAAATTACTGACCTGAAAATGACATATATAATGTAGTTGATTTCGGTACACAATTACTTACTCATCATCATACTTCATTTTCTCATTTGAAAATTTAATCTATGTATAATATATGTATATATATATATGCATTATCTCATTATTCACTAATGATGTGTAACGTCTTTACTGAAATTCTTATTAGACTATTTTAGAACATTGGTATTTAAATACTTAATAATAGTACACATTCGCACAAACACACACATACACACACATAATTATACTCAACTCTACTCATACACATACTCTATATAAGTGAGGCCTTTACGGCTTTATCCTTGGATTATTATGAATTTCGATACAAACATTTGGCGGTATCCAATCAATGTTTAGATAAGCGTAGGGTGTACCTATAAGTGTATAATTCCCATTTAAAGATAAATCTGTATATAAATTGGTTTCTCGAACACAATATGCGATGCTATTGGTAGGTATACACCGAACAATACGATAAACCTTTGCTTTATTGTTTTACACACATGCAATATAAAGGGAAACCTATGTAGGAAGTGTTTGGGTTCGTTACAAAAGTAGTTTTATGCTTTTATACTTCCTAAAAAAAACCACAGGAATCATAAATTAAATATAAAATATAATCATCATAATATTAATAAATAATATTTTTTATAATTTAATATAATTTTGATTTTAGATTTAAGATCTTTTTTTTATATTAATCATCATTATTTGTTTTTTTAATAACAATAATAAAAGAAAAAACACAATATAATAATTTCAGAAATGAAAAATTGAGTTTTGATACAACTTCTTATTTTTATGATTTTGTACATATATTTACCTACAATAACAACTTATAAATATCTTATATATTATGTACAATGTATATTATATATTTATTCTTGTAGTTATAGTTTTATTATTAAATTCATAAATATATAAGTACCTATAGCAATAATCAGTATAACTATGAACTGAGACTTTGTAGCTATAGTTTGATTAATATAATGAAATATATTCATACAGCTCCATTCTATAGGCGTAAATTTGTCTTGTTAGAAAGGGGGGGGCTAAAATTATAACCATAGAACAGGCCAGTGTAGGGTTTTGCCCCCACATCCCCTATATATAAATTTTACAATTTTATTGTAACATTTATCATATAAAATGTACATAAAAACTTCAAAATTATTTATTTAACGGCGTATAATATATAATATGTTATCGTTGTCGTTATAAAATATTAATGTATAGTTCAATCATTTTAATTTAATTACAAATTAACTATACAAAATTAATACATGAAGCTTAAATGTTCACATCATAACACATACCTATCGGATATCCTGATTAGGAATTACATTTTATAATTTTCTCTAATAAATAACCTTTAATTTTTTGAAAAAAATTTAAAAAATGTAGAGGGGGCTAAGCCCCTCTAAGTCCCCCAATTAATGACTATGTTCCATACCATTCTTATATTTTATAAAATAAAAAAATATGTAAAATATTGTAAACATTGCAAGTTTAGTTCTACTGAATAGTACTTTGATCAGTAAATTAATGAATAAATAGCTTTATATCTAGCTTTGAAGTTCATATAAACCTAAATAATTAGTAATTAAATAGCAATTGTTTAAATAAAAGACTTGTGAGTTTATACCTATACATAAAATATATGAATTAACCCAAGAAAGAATATTATTTTTTAAGTAAAGAATAGAAATAATATCCCTTTTTAGATCTTATTAAAGATTATAATATTTTTATCATAAAAAAATGTAAATTTAAGAGATTAATACCACACATATTTGTTAAGTCCATATAGGATTAAAAAAACGTTAAATGTTTACATTTTTAGATTCTGAACGGAGTGATGAATGTATTGATTTTACTATGATGTATGTTTTTTTTTAAATTTATGATTTTGTGTGTCTGTCATTACGTTTTGGTGTATTAATAGCGCTTTGATTTTTGACTTCATTCCTTCATTTAAAAGGAAAATGAATCTAGTTTGTGTTTTGAGGGTAAAGAGTAAAAAATTTTTCAAAGTTTTTAAAGCGTTATGAAAAACCATAAAAAAGTAACAAAAAAACGGGAATTTTACGTATAGTCAGTTTACGACGAAATAGATTTTTTTATTTCGCTGTAACTCAAAAAAGAATTGTTTTAAATACAGTAGAACTTCATTGAAATTTTCACCAAATGTTTATATTATCGTTTTCTATTTACGATTAAATTTTTAAAATATTTTAAATTTTTTAAGCTTTAAAATTTTCGATTTTTGTAAGTTTTTTTTTGAAATGCCGATAAAATTTAATACAAGGTTTATTATAAGTTGTACTTATTGTAGTCACAATTTTTGTTTTTAAGTATTTAAAGTTCAAATATTTTAAAATTGCGAAAATTTGCAAGGAATTTTGATGTTGAAAACTAATAACATTTTTGAGATTTATATCCAAGGTTAAAAAATCCAATGCAATGTTTTCCATAACTTTTTCGTCAAATAATTGTAAAAAAAAAATTTCATCGTCAAAATAGAAAAAATGTTATGAGAGCATGAACTTAAATTTTTTACGAAATCGCGTAAAATAACTATGTATTATTCTAAAACGATTTAAAATATTTGTTGTTATTCAAAAAATATAAGTCGTAGAAACTTGAAACTTTCATCAGTAGTTGAGAAAAATAAATTACAATTTAAATATAGGTAATAATTAATAATATAATATATCTTAGACTGACAATTTATCTCTGTACAGTATCGTTTTTCGTATACAATGATACCTGTCATTGGATTCAAATGTAACACATCCATTAAACCCTCCATCCCTACTATACAGCAGAGCGTTATCCACTTGACCATCCTTTTTTTTTTTATATTATATTAAAAAAAACTATATTGTGAAACTATAATTAGAATACTTGATCACTCAATAGAATAGATAATAAACTAAAAAATAATTAATTTTCATAAAAAAATATTTCTTTGAATGTATAAAAAATTAAAACAACAATTTTATCTTATATATATATATATATGTATATATAGTTTTCATTTTTCCAATATAAAGAGTTGACTGAAAATAGATTGAATATTTAATTATTAATGTTTTTGTCAACTCTCAACGGTTATTTTTTTTTTATTAAAATATTTTAAAATAATGTAATTATACATCGTTGTATGATATAATGCCTCGGTCCCCACTACACGGCCGCGGGCAGTATGCGGCTGTTTAGTAACTTTAGTGCGGCCCGCACTAAAATAAAATTGTTCATTCTAAAATCTAAAATTCTATAAACAGTAAATAAAATGAATGTCACTTATTATCTTATCATTTTTATTTATTTTATATTTCTATTTTAAACTTGTATTGAATTATCAGTTGGACAGATAAATAGGCACCTATGGGCTACGATTATGAGTTTATTAATTTCCACTGTGTAATCTTTTATTAAATCTAATAATTTAATAAATATATAAATTTAATATACTAGTTACTAGTATGAATGATTTGTATTTTGTAAAAAATAAACTATGAATTGAAATTTAAAATTATAATTATAAATCCAAGAAAAACATTTGTGTCATTTATGTACTTTTTCCTACAATACCCTTTTCTAACAATGTATATATATAATTTTTATGTTTTTAATTATTAAAAAAATGTATGTGGCCCGCAAATAATTTTCAAAAATTACATTTGGCCCATTCTACAATCCTAGTGAGGACCGCTGATATAATGTATATATGTGTTTATCATTGAGAATGAGTATTGACTCATAAGAAAGAAATCAAATTAAAGTTCATACGTACCTATAATATGTTTTTTATAGTATGTATTATATATTTTTACTTCCTATGAAAAAAATCATTCAAAAATTGTCTTTTGTATTATATACCATTATGTTAAATTACATTCATGATTTCTCATTAAAAATATAAAACACAGGTAGTAACAATTTTATTTTTTTTTAAATAGGTAGGTGTAAATAAACAGTTATTATATATATATACATTATGCTGCAATATATAGATTAATTTCAATCTTACGAGTACAGCATGATTAAATATAGCTACTATAAAATCTTTATAGGTCCTTGAGCAAAATAATATTGTATTTTCAATACTATTTTGTCTATCAAAACTCTCATACATGTTATTTTATTGCAATGATTTACAAATACCAATAAATCAAAATTGTTAAAATTCCAAAGAATAAAAAATTAAAATAAAATATTGATTAGCATTATATGATACATATTATATTCTTAGACTTCGTTTTTAGTTTTTCATGAAATAATAAATAAAACTAGGTACTTATATGGTTCCCTTAAACTCCTCTAAATCACGTTTATGTTATTTTTCTTAAAATATTTTATTTATAAATGTTTCTCATGGGACCATTTTATGTTATTACCATGTCTATTGTCTATTTTGTACACCATATTATACTACATGCATATTGCATATACAATGTCAAATAGTAAATACAATTTATATTTCGGCCACATCATACTATTTTTTTCCAATTTAATAAATCGTTGTCTTATGAGTTACGGTTACAGATGTGTACGTAAAAACTAAATTTATCCCGTTAAAATGATGTATTACTGTAATCTTAGTTTACGAGTAGACTATTTAATGTGATATACTTATGTACGACGTTTATACGATATCATTGTTAATTGTAATACAGAACAATATGTTAACATAAAGATACATATATGCGTTCTGGATTTTGGTTAACTATAATATGTCATGTATAATAACATTCAGATCACGTCCAGAACTAGTTTCCGGATGGCTGATCAATTTCCAAAGTTACACATCACGTACACAACTATTTGCCATATTGTTTCCAACCAGACAAATTGTTAATTGTCCTATTATTCTACAGAAATTGACTACTTTTCGTCCGGTTTTTTGTCATTTTTCTTTTATAAATTGCGAAATACTACAAAAAAAATATATATAATATACGATTTACAATATTGGCTAATGAATATTTTATATCCAGAATCTACCCAAAATCATGATTTTCGATACCGATTAAAAATAATTTCATGCGGACTGTCGATCGTTTTTTTTTATTTTAATGTACTAATTAGTTTTTAAACATTGAAATATTTTTTTTTCATTCAATGAAGATATTGTAGATATATACACACTTAATATATAACAGGTGTGAACAACTTGCATCTCCCGAGCCATATGCACCTCTCCTCATAGTCAGATGTGGCTCACGTTTTATTTATAAAATAAAAATTTACTTATTATTATTATAAATTCAAATTATTTTGGTTTTCTTTTATAAAAAAATATCAAATAATAAATAAGATGTTTTTTTTCTTAATGTTATTGTATTTATTGTATTTTCCCATGTGGCTTGCGAACATATTGATGTTTGCACCCTTAATATATAGTCTTTGTTGAGTTTTTTTCATCTAAAAATATTTGCTGGACGATGAAATATTTAAATTTATTGTTAAAAAATGTATGCATTTACTATTTTTGCTCATTAACAAACTTAAATATTGTATTAATATAATAATCGTCTTGCTGAGTAACTATACTAAGTAGCCAATAATAAAAATAATAATATGTAATATAACATCTATATATTTAAAGAAAATTAATGAACAGACTTACCAATTCTTGAAATATTTTCAGTGATGATACTAAAAAGTTTTGAACAAATCCCTTGTAATATTATAAAAGCTATTTTTGACAAATTGCTTTAAATGTAAAATAAACGTATAATTTATTCATTGAAAAATGTTTTTTTTTGGCAGTCAATGAAATAAAGTAACATTTAAAATAACTACCTAATAAATCAAATATTTTATAAAAAATTATCGACAAGTCTTTACATAGATATAAAATAAAACAAATACTTATAACAAAACTTAGAAAAAAGTATTTTTAGTACAATTCAAATTTTTTTTACAATAAAATTAATAGGATAAATACTTAAAAGTTAAAGATTTCTATAATAATTTATAATTAAAGTTTATTAAATATAAAATACTACATTTTATTTAAAAAAATGTATTGTATTTTAATGGTAAGAATTATATAATTATTAATTATAAGTATAAATTTAGCTGATAAAAATATGTGGGATTCAATGCCAAGTATGTATTATACCAATTCCACAATAAATATAGTAAGCACAACTTATCCATTATAAATCATAATTTTTCAATTTAATCAAGTACGCTAATGTAGTATGTATACAAATATTATAAATAAACATTATATTTTAAAACCAATCACGTTAAGTTAGATGATTGTAACTATTTATAAGTGCAAGTTTATAATGTTATGTCCTTAGGAAGATGGGCGTAATCGTTCAGTGTTAAACAATTTCGATTTGTTTATGAAATTATTAATACTTGCATATTATACTATAGATTATAACTGAGTGAAATTTTTTTTATTTTTTAAAATAGAAACTATTTAGAAAATTAAATTAAATTAATTTAATTTAACTAATACTATAGAATATTTGAGATTTATACAATAATAATTTGTAGTACATTAACATATTTTATTGAAATATTATTGTTATTGTATTTTTTATTTTATTCGTGCATTTCAAAATATTTGCCTGATGTTTATCAAATATTCAAATACTTTAAAGAAATAGAGATTTAACAAAAATGAATTAATGTCCGAAAAGTAATACCTTTGAAACGTATTTAAAATAATATAAAAAATGTGAGATACATAAGTTTGAAATTTTATATCGCTATTTCTAGGAATTCATTAATAAATAATAACATTTTATTATTTATTGTTATTTTGCTTACTATAAAATTATACGCTTTTTTCTTTTGTAAAAGGACAATTCATAAGTTGTATATATTCTATATTACACGATTTTTTTAAAAATAATAATGGTAATAATGAGTACTTATATGTAGATTTATACTGCAGTGTCAATAGTTTTAAAATTTCTATTTTGTGTCATTTGTCAATAAAAATATACTTCTCTGGGAATAATTTATTTATATACATTTTACAAATAAATAATAACACACCAATCTTTCTTACATTATCATTTATGCATAGCACAGATAGTAATAGTTTGCGCTTAAAAGTCAATTAGTGCCGGAGTACATAATTGTGTATACAATATACATATTAAGCATATACTTTGTATATTTATTATAAATTTGTAACAATTTTAATAAAGGTATAACAAAGTTAAGTGGTTTACTGAAATTCCTAAATAACGAAAAACCCGTTTCTATGTATAATATTAATATTAAAAATGGGATCAATATTTTATATATACGTTCACACATCATATGAGTATGCATTACTGATTTATTTTTCTGCGATTTGTATTCGCCATAATATTATATTTGAGATGAAAATGAAATTGTACAATGCTTATACACTTTTATTATCCCTATCACTACCATCACCCCAGGACCCTTGGGACTATGTTACAGTATAACTAATATTTTCCGAATAATATATAGCAATATATTAACTATACTATTGTATAGTACCGTGATATACGAAAAAGAAATTTTTGGCCCCTTGTGAAATTACTGCGTTATACTCGACCATCTAAAAACTACTATCTGTACTAATACCAGCTAAGGTTGTCTAAAAATCTAAATATGCAAATATTATTATTGTTATAATTTAAATCCATTCTATTGTTTTGGACTGAAAATGAGGTACTGCTGCAGGTTCGAAATTGTAATTAATCATCAACAAAATATACGTTCTCTTTATTTAATGTATGCTAGAGCGAATTCGTATTTTATATTTTTTGACGTTTTGCAAACAATTTCTTTGGTATAGTACAAAATGAAGAAATGTCACTCCAGATCGTTATCAAAATATGAAAATCATTTCCTACCTCCTCTTATTGGTAACGTAACAAGTATAACCTGGAAACGATAACTTCAATTTGTTTTGTTTGTTTCAGACGATGATTGGAGTGGAGACGGAAAAACCAGAGGGGCTGCTGAACAAGCCGGTAAGTGTTTTTTTGTAAATCGCTATAATATAAAGTACTTACTAAAGTAGCTATTCGGCGATAATAAAAATAACAACATAAAAAGTACTTTATTTTTATATATTTTTGTTTTTACATAATGCAATTGTTGTGGGATTTAGATTACGGACAAAGGCTTTTCGCACTATTATTATAACAAATGATACGTAATAAATACATTTATCGGTAAACACGCATATGTTTATGTTTGAATCTAAAGGTATTTAAACTGTTTAAGAGGAAAAATGTCATTCATATTTATTTAAATGTACTGAATTTATTACGAAATACTTTACTCCTTTTTCTCTCGAATTATTATGCAAATTTTGCAAATTTATGAGTGCCTTGCCTGCTACCGACAACGCCTTCCAATTATCTCTCTCCCAGACTTATTCTAAAATTTACACCTCGAATTATCAGCACTCTCTATTCAACCTTTATTATACCTTAAAATTGTTTTATTTCGAAGTCTTCCACGTGGTCGTGGACTTCTGACCGATTTTTGATATCGTTTTTACCGTTGTATTCTCTTCTATTCACTGAGTGTGTCTGATTTTGTAATGAATTCATTAATTTTGATACTTATTCGAATAATAAGCATAACTGATGAGAGTAGACAATACGCAAAATGTATAGTTTTTTTATTCAATTCAATTAATTAAAGTTTTTAAACATCTATTTGTTGTAAGACAGAAATATTTTAGAATTATGATAGAAAATGTATATTTATTTAAAATAATACATTAATTTATTTTTATTTTTTTGTTTTAAGTTATATGCATTACTGTTCAAATTTAATTCCATGATCTATTACAGTAGACTGTACAAATAATATCATTGTAGTTAAAAATATTTTAGAAATTCATAGAACCGATGTTTTGGAAGATGAAATTTTAATTTAATCACACATTGTTCTTGTGGCTTTTGTAAAGTTTTTAAAGTATAAAATATTTTAACGTGAATCCCTTACATGATATCTCAGGCGTGAAATTTCCTAATTTATGAAATAAGAATGTTTTTGCTCATTTCATGATACAAACCAGTAACGTATGAAATTCTCGAATTGGGCATATATTTAAAACATTATACGCTATAAGTATTATATTTGTTTGTTGTATCATGAAATAGGAGAACTTTAGTTCTTCAAAAGCTTTTAAGTTATGTTTCACTTATGATCCTATTTAATATGTTTTTATTTTTTTCTGAATAAAATAAACAATGAAAAACCGTACTAAATATTTTAAGATTTTTTACCATTATGACAAAATATATACATTCAAGAAAAATAAAAATATTTTACATTTAACATCATTATTAATCATTTTTGCACGTTCATTCGACATGACATTTTATGCAATTTATAATACATAATACAACAGAGACCATTTTTATCCACATCTACATATTATAAGATAACTTTACACAAACCACGTTTTATATATTATCTACAACACATAACTATATAGGGTACCTAAAATGTATTAGTTGTCCCTGTAAATTAAAATATTATGATTTAATAGATACATGTATATATATTGTTGTTTATTTGGTATTTATTTTGATAGAAATAATTGTGTTGTTGAATTATTATATATTTATTGAATTATATTTGTATATAGTACATGGTAGGTAAAAACCACTGCAGTTTTAAGTCCATAGCCCACTAATCGCAAATGAAACTTGTATTAAATTAGTTTCGACGATTAACGAGAAACATAAGAGAACAATATTAAAGAAAAGTTATTTACAAAAATAAAGAGAAAAATATAAGACTAAAGACACTTTTTAATAAAAAAAACAAATTACTTCTAATTTTTATCAAACATTTTTATATGTGTATTCTGTAAATAGCTTATATAAAGTTATAAGTATCAAAATATTTTTTTTTCGATTTATATTGATGATAAAATGTTCACCATATAAATCATATAAAATTTGAATTTTTTTGTTATTATAAACAATTATCATAGTTGCAATTTTACATTTTGTATTCAATAATATTGACGTGTACATTGTGGTATTTTTAAGTGAAATATCAGTAAATTGGTAATGAGGCATGATGAGTAAAACAATTAATATTTCTACTGATAGTGGAGCAAATAACGAATGACAATAAATATCAATTGTTATCTGCTTTTTATATTTGTTATTATAAAAATGGTAGTGTCAATCAACTATTTATATATCTATGCTGTATAGTATATAGTACATAATATCGGGAGTTTTACTTTAATCTTCTATTATAGTATATAATATCGATTTACTTGCCAGATTTGTTGTTTGCTCATTAAACTGTAGTTCTCTACGGGTATATGCAATGATTAAACCTCCGAGGACGTAATTGCAAAATATTTCTTTGTTTCTAATTTATTTTAAGAAACAGAAAAAATAGCAATAGATTAGTGTTAGGATAATAAAATTTAGTTTTATATCTGCGTTTGTGTATGGAATGTTTGATTGTTAATTTTGTATACCTATAGATACGATAATATTAAAAAAATTAAAAATGCATATATGATATACCTAATAATTTATCAATATATTGTTTATTGGTGACTTCATATTTTGTAATCACTAAACAGTAAACAGGTAGTACAACGTTTAAGAAGTGGCAGTAGCGCCGGTGCTAGGTTTTCCAGGGCCCGAAGAAAATCATATTGTTAGAAAAAGCTCTATTTTATGGCAAATATTTTAATATTCTATAAGTCAGAATAAATTCCTAAAAATACATGATCGATGTATAAATATCAAATGACGAATAAATAGTAATTTTTATTTATTAGCGTTTAAAATTTAGATGAGTTTAAATATTATCCACGTTATAAATAAATATTTTGTCTACCGAAAAAAAATTACATTTATTATACATAAAATTGAATTTATCCTTAATGTACAGCTGTGATTATATAATAATCACAACAGTTGGAGTCATACCGTTTTATTCTGAACTGTTTGGCTTATATTATGATATGGAATTCAGAATCATACAATATACATATATATATATATATATGTTGTGGGTAATTTAAAAAATTAGTCTTTTTGCAGAAAGACTAGGCTCTTTGCAATGGAGTAGCCTGTTTGCAAACTACTTATTATTTTTCTAAACGACCTACTATTTTTCAGACTTATTGCATTCACAGTAATAACCATATTATTTATTTTATTTTAAGGGTAATTTATTACTTGTACAAAAAAAAAGTAGTAGAATTATTATAACACACTGAATAAATATGGTACTTATTATATAGTATTATATTGAACTAACAAAAAAAAAACTTATTACTAACAAAATAGAAGATATGTAAAATATTTAGGTATTTATTTTCACTTGTGATTTTTTCGTGGCATTTTGAACTGCACAATACATTATTTTTATGACTAGCGCATCTATTTGTTTTACACAATGTCTTGCAAAAACATTTTTGATAATTCTGCCCTCCAAATGGCTTTTTGCTGTTTCTGTTAATATTATTATTGTATTTGTAACTTCGTCAAAAAATTCTGCATCAGTTGTTTGTTGAACATTTCTGCTTAACCACGTTTTTATAATGCCAAACTGTGTATTAATTTGGTAAACATTATTTTTTTTTGTCTACGACTTTGCCAATAATATTTTGAGTATCTAATGCTTTATAATTTACTTTTGTAAAATCGACTAAAACATAACTCCCAACTTCAGTTATAACTAATTTCTTATCATTAGCTTGTATCATTTATTCTGCTGCATTTTTATCTTCCAAAAGCTTCTACTCTTCATTCCTAAATTTATTTTTCTTTTACACATGTATCGAAAGAAGATTCTTTGTTTATGATAGAATAAAATAATTTACTACATAATGATTATAGTTCTTAAAAGGTTTAACACCTGATAATCTGTATCAAGGGCGGATACAAGGGGGAGTCAACAAAAAAAGTATCATATATTCCAAGAATTTTTTTTTTTTAAATAGATTATGACCTTTTTTTAATTGATAACTAACAAATTGCCTCTCCCTCGTTTAGGACTACTGTATCCGCCCTTAGTCTGTATGCAATAAGTCTGTAAAACAGTAGAACATTTGGAAAAATAATAAGTAGTATGCAAACAGGCGAACCCTTGCAAATAGACTAATTTTCCAAATGGCCTACGGCATATACTACCGCTGTAGTAAATGTACGTCCTATGTTACCATTTAACGAAACGAAGTTTTTTAGTCATTTTTTTTTCTTTCGATTAATCGATTTTTTTTCTGTCTGTGTAATATATTATAATAAAGCACAGCATCTTTAGCGGGATGGAATATATAATTATTATTGATGTCCATTAATGTGTACTTCCCTCGCAGCAGAGTGATCGTCCACATAATATTATACCTACATATATAACGCCACTACTACAGTACATTATTATTTATACATCATAATTTGCGTGTATGAGGCTTAAAAAAAAAAATCTAAAATAATCTGGCAACGGTTAGAAATGACGCTTGTGTCTTTCCGTCGCCCGTTGCCTTTATATATATTAGTATCAATCGTGTGTGCATATGTGAAACGCATGTAGTGTGTACCAAATGTATGTCGACAATTTGTACTCCTCTACAAGCCAGTAACTATAGTAACGTATAACGACTTGTCTAAATAGACTTTTTAGGACTTGGTTAGTTGGTTAGTATGATGTATATTAATAAGATGTGATCTATGCTTATTACTTTTTTTTTATAACGAAAAAAATAATATTTTTCTAAGGTTTAAAGAATTAGTATTTTAAGCGTGAATCGTTTTAAAAATCGTCAAAATTGACTGCAAAATTAGTGTGGTCTATTAAACGGACCATCTTGTATATTTTTATTGTCGTGGTGGGGGAAAAAGGATGAGATAAAAAGTAAAAAAAAAAACAATAATACATTTGGCCGGTAGCTGGCACGGGTTTTGTCGCAACGCGGCGGAGCAGTACACGGTTAATAGCGTAGTGGTCGACACGAGTTGTGCAATAACGCAATGACTGTGAATGATACGTAACAACCACAGGTCGTACGTCGTATTAGTCGTAAACGAATTTTCTGGAATACTGCAGCGTTCACAGATTTTTGAGTGGAAATTTCGTACCGTTTTCTTCATTGACAATGCGGTAAGGATCTCTTACGTGACACGCGTATGAACGATAGTTGATATTCACGTGTACGTGATATTCGAGAAATTATATACAGTAAAATCTCCAATACTAGAAATTGTTTTCGTTTTTGGGAGGGTTTAGTTTGTAAAATGTTTGTTGTTAACAAAAACTGCTCGTAAAAAAATGTTGTTATGTTATTTGGATATATCTCTTAGGGAAGGTTTCACTGTACCATAGTATTTATATTATAATTGTTATAGTACCTATACGTCTAAGATCATAATTTTATTATTTTAAAGTTTGTAAATTTCGTTAAACGTAAAAACTAAATATAGTTTTGAAATTGCAAATACGTGTATAATATTAGTATTATAAACGCATTATGTTATTCAATTTTTTTTTCGACAGAACATTCGCTTTCTGCTACAAAAGTCGATAAAAGTAAGTTTTAATAATATTAGTTAATAATTAATAAACTCTAACTATTAATTACTCTTTTGTAATAATTGTCTTTTTTCTATGAAGTTGTTAAAAACTATTGCAACATAATTTTCAAATTAACTATAAATTATTAAAATGTACAAATTACAAAATAATGCTATTATTTTTTATGATATTGCTTTTGTTATTTTCTAAAATTCTCGGTACCTATACAATCAATACATTAAAAAAGGAGAATATAAGTAACCAGTTTGTTGTACAGTAAGAGTTGAGTTTATGAATAATGTGTTTATTAAATTTTAATTCAATGATAAATCATTATGTACGATGATAAACAATTCTGGATAGTCTAAATTTTTGATAACCAAAGTTACCAAACAATTATATTTTTAATAATATTTAAATTTTAATAAATACTCTTATTATTTTTAGTTTTTTCCGATCATTTTTTAAAACGTTAAATGTTGATCTCTCAGAAGTACTATATAGAACAAATTTGTTACAGAAATTTCCATTAAAATGAATGCTCGCATATTAGAAAGGTGTCATTAAACGCAAATATATCAATAAAAAAGTACATTTTATTGTAAAATAAATATACATTTATCGATACGCTTAGAATTCAAAAATTATAGGAACTTTAATTTGATCATGTCCAATATTATAATATTATTATTACTTTACTAAATATTTTAACTAAAATTGTTATCATTACTATGGTAAATCAAAATAAGACTAAACTCCTATAACTTTGAACTGAAATGAGTGATTGAAGATGGACATAAAACTTACGTATACTTAAGTAACGTATAATATACGTTAAAATATTTTTAAATTTATGTATAATACTTTTAATTATTTCTTATTAAATTAGAAATTAATATAATTCATTATTCTCTTATTAACTTATTTATATTTAACATTTAAACATTGTATACGAAGTTGTTATGTAACACTTAATGAAAAAAATACATCATACATTTTTTTCTAATTGGTCAACAGATTTGACTAATAAAAAATATTACATTATCTTGAATAAATTAGTTGAACATGATTTAATCATAGAATATAAATTAACTTAATAGTGTCAATAAAAATGTAATTTATTATTTAGGAGTGTTGTCCAAATGATATATTTTCCTAAAATCAATATTGCTCCATTGGTAACCAAGGTGACCATAGTCAGATTAACCTTCGAACGTCATGTGTTTTTTTGCGATTCGTATTAATAAATATATCATATTATATCGTATATAGTAAAATGGTGTAGAAATCAAAAGATATAAACATCAGATTAAAGTATTATTCGGTTTTTTTTTTCAACATTAATTTTTTTTTTTTTTTGATTTTGCGTAAAATATACAAATCATTCCAATTAAAATATAATAATAGTGCTCCTATCTCACTGTCACTTCTATGTGACAAGATGCTAATTTTATTTTAGAATTTAAGTTATTTTCTTAAGTTTTTAAAAAATAATAATTTGAATTTTACACACATCATTTTATTAGTATAGTTTGTTAGTATACATAACCAATTGTAAAATATACCAATTGATTTTAGGTTTATATTACATAGTATGATTTATGAAACATTATATTGGATATAATATCTAAGTTTTTATTTTATGTTTAAAACAGATGACATAATATATATGTTTCGACGCAATTAAAAAAATAAACTATTTCTTATATAATATTTAGTTCAATTTTATACATGAAGATATTTTACATGAGGTGAAGGTGCAGTTGACGAGAGTTATAATTTTGTGAAGTATAGCACAGTCGCCTATAATAAATTAAATAAATATGTAAATAATCAAAATATATATGAAAAAATATTGATAATACATAAAAAAAACTACGCATAATTTACAACCCTTTAGGCACTAAGGGTAGAGAAATCGTCTAATCGTGTTTGTATGTGAATAGCAAATACACAATTGGTACGTTATTCAAGCCTTGGATTATGAATTGACTATTGAGCCAAGTATACATTTTCCATGAGTGACCTACTCTAGTTGTGGGATCGTTCAGATATTTTTAGGACGTACATATTATAATATACAAATAATATATTTTTAAATAATATAACTTTAAAAATGGTTGTTCAACAATTTATTATTTATAAGTATATAATTGTATTCCTAACTTTATTGTTATTATTTTTCACATTTTAAAATATTGTAATAAGTATATAATACATATCACACAAAATAGTGAGATTATAAAAAAAGCATCGCAATATTTAAAATATAGATATATCGACGTATCTTTAAGTTATTTTTCTTAATATTGTATTTTGTATAATATTGATAAAATGTATAAATAGAACTATGGCCAATCGAAATTGAAATTGTAAAAAGAATTTATGTCGAAGGAGTTTTTATGACGCTTAAAAAGAATCCATTGCCGAGAATCTTTTATCTTCTGTTATTCCTTTACACCTCAATACTCCGGGTATATATCACATTTAATCGCATGAAATAGTATTGAAATTCTGATCGCATATTCCAAACCTTTTAGTTTTTACTTAGCTAACTGTATACAACCATCGCGTTTAAAACATTGCTACTTATGCGTATTCCAGATGAAATTAGGTTTTTCTTCAACCAAAATTGGATCACAAATTTAAATATATAAGGAATAAAGCCATGAAGGTTATTTACAGTTTGAAATCTCGTTAGAATAATGAAACAAAATCTTTTTGAAATATATAACACAAAAACATAAACTACAGAAAAAGCTAAACAAAAAATGAGACAATAATTTAGTATGTCGGCAAGTCTGAAATAACTCGCTACTGCACCTTGATATCTATCACGTTTCTGACTCTAAATCGATTTACTGACTATATACGTTCATATTATATTTAAATAAAACTGGGATCGAATTATTGTAAAATATCATCGACGAATAGTATTATTAGTTTACATAATTTTACTTACGCCTAAGTATAACGACGAGTATTTATTTATATTATAATATTATAGTAGATACTTTTAGTTGCATATTCACGACGCCGTGAAACCATGATCTTACGATTGATATGTGCCATTTGTTTGTTAAGTAATTATAATAATTATTTTTTACAAATCAATCACAAAATAAAATTATATGCTTTTCGACTCGTTAGAATTAAAAAAAAATATTTTACCTAAAAAAGAGTTTTATCAATCGTTTTGTGCATAATATTCGTATAGTATTACGTACATATAAATTTTAACCAAATATTTACGTTTACTGTATTGCCCTATAAGGTAGGAATTTTTAATTTTTTTAATTACTTTCTAATGGAATTTATATTGAATACAACTTACGTAAATAAAATCTATAACGTTGCAATTTGATAACGTAATCTCAGTAGCAATACTATTTCTCAATTAAATAAAACGATGTTCACGGTATTGACAGCTTTTATTCTAGAAAATCTGTTAAAACATATTTTGTTGGCATTTTATACTGCAGTATTTGCAGTCTTCGAATTGAATATTTGTCAAATTCCGCGTTGTATGTGCTGTATGATGCCTATGTAAAGTGGTTTATTTAATTAATTGTCCCCATAAATTGAAGTTTGACGTGTTATTATGTAAATAATAATACTACCAAAATAGATATGGCTTTTGTGTACTTAGTGCAAATTATAATATTAAAATAATAAAATTGTATCTTTCTGTATATGCGTATATTAATATTGACAAATTTCGTTTAATTGAATGACAAAAATGGTATAATTGTATAATTGTAAATCATAATAATAATGTTTTTAATTCATTATTGAAAAATGTACGTGTGACGAATAATGATTATTTACTACATATTATTCTAATATGTATTTTAAATATTTTTAGCCACAGTTTATGTTTAATCTATATCGATAACTCATCAATGGTAATTTTGAATTTTTTCTGATGGGAAGAAATTAATAATATCCATGTTCACAATGCTCGATTTAATAATAAACTTTCATGAACAGTTTTTATAATACTTCTTATTATAATACAATATAATATATCTGTATATATAGAAATAAAATATATTAAATATAAATATATAGTAACAAATTTATAATAAATTTGTTTTTTAACTCGACTAAACTTTGAAGAAGTTTTATATTTTAATACTATAATTAATGCATTAAAAACGTTTATTGTAAAGGTTTTCAATAAAATATATTTTGTTTTATGTTTTTAATTTAATATTGATTTACATTATTTATATAACGAATAAATTCCTTAAAGTAACGCAAGAGATGTTCGAGACTTGATTTTTTTTATTAATGGTTTTTTTATAATATTTTTTAATAAATATAATATAAGAATAAAAGAAAACTTTAAAGATTTATTAGAGTATTTTTTTTTATAATTTTCATCATTGTCATTACGGTGTAATATGTCTACTATACTTATGTTCTAATGTAAGATCTACATCAGCGTTTCTCAACCGGGGGGTCGGAATTATACAAATGTATACTTAATATAGACAGGGAGGGGGTTGCGAATTGGTTGACCATATTTTATACCTTTTTGGAGGGGTCGCGAGATTAAATGGTCTAGAAACTCTGGTCTACATAACAAAATCACTGAAACTTATTATCATTAAAAATAAAAACTGTTATTTAAGACAACAACCAATAAATTCAACAAAATATTTATTAATATATGAAATACAATTAACCGTTTTATGAGAACAGTATGAAATACACGATTTTTAAAATATGTGTGATATAGCATATAGTATGGTATACATAAGTACACTATACATTTAAATATACTCATTTAAATCACATTTTCTTTCTAATATTTATAGCTTTTTATACGTATACAACCCCCATTGTTGAAGCAATAAAAATGTAGCGTCAATTTATTATGATTTATGTACCTTGAAGTATAGTTTGTGTGATTATAGATTTTCTTTGTACTTTTATTTGATAACATTTATTCTGTCGAACATTCGAAGGAAAGAAATATCTTTTCACAAATTCCACCACAGTTAACATTAAGCGTGTTTCCTTTACCCAAAACCTTTTTTATTCAATGGCACTATTTGAATTTATTTACAAATCATTAAATTATTATGCCAACTGCTACTTAGATTAATGTATATGATATGCTGACATATATTTTTTTTAATTACATAGATTCTAAGATATTTATGTTATTTTATCCTGCATAAACATAAGCTTTATACACTATAAGATGCTGTTATTAGCCACAGCAGGAAAAACAAGCACACACTTCGCATACGCTTATTATTAAAAATACATTTGTAAATTTATATAAATTATAAATTTATAGACTTGATAGTACAAAGTATCATGTAATAAAAGTAACAAACTAATTTTGATTTTTTAGTACTACTTATTGATCCTATAAAAATAAAACCATGTGGGCAGCGATAGATTTTCAAAGAAAAATTTGGGCCATGGTCCTAAACATTTTGAGAACCACTTAACTATTTATTATTACATTTATATTATATTTTATTATGAATTTTGTTAACATCATCTTTTTTTTATTATTCCAATACATTTTCGAAATAAAAAGCTAAGCCAGTGTTTTAAACTTATGTTTGTTATTAGATGGCTTACTTAACTAAATTTTAGCTGTAACAATAAATAATTTAATCTATCTAACAGCCATCAGGAACATATATAATTGTGTACAGATTATAACCACAAAAATAAATTGATAGTTTTACTATCAAAATATTTTTAGGAACTATAAAGTGGAGTGGCACCAGCATAATATGATATTATAAATGTTTCCTATTCAATATAATTTACTATCCGAGAACAAGCAAATTCCGTTGATGGTTTTCTTATATCTGTATATTTCTGATAAAATCTGTTCTGGTTTATATGTTGAGATACTGTTTGAATTTTGCTTTACAATAATTTGTCATATCTATTTAACCCATTGTTTAGTTTCCATGATATAAATGGTTCCTAATAAACACAATAGACAGTACAATATCCCTTTTCTATGGTGCAAGACTAATGTATAAATGAATATAACTATCAAATATTAGCTTACATCCCGTGTCTTCGGATTACGTGCAATTTTTCTCTAAATACCATGCATTTTATTAAATATTTAATCCTCAGTTAGAACACGCTTACATAGTAGTTATATGATTTTACTAAATAAAAATATAGGACTATTAAAAATGTTTTAAATTTTATACCGCAAATTATATAATATCTACTGTGTCAGTATGAGTCATAACTCATATGACTACACGGCTACACATATAATGTATATATTCAAAATCAAGGTAATATATTATAATCGATCAAAAATTAAAGAAAACTTCATATTGTTTTTCAGTAATTCAGTATATACATTATTTGCAATCAACAAAATGAAAAATAGTCGTAAGTTATAGTGGTTTCAAAAACATATATTTTTAATTCATATTTGTTAGCAATAATTGGTAAAGTCATGAAAAAATATTTTGCCATTCGTTATTAAAGTTGCAGACAATTTTAGTGAAAACATAAAAAATTGTAAAATTCTATTTAAAAAAAATCGTTGTAATTCAATATTTTATTTAATCAATGTATAATAATACTATGTAAATAATGGCCTTTGTTACTGATGTTAAATTTTTTTGTACGATCAATATAAAAACCAAAAATAATAGCATATAATTCAAACTGTACATTTACATTTTTAAATCTCATTAGTGATACTCGTATACATAATATAGAAATAAAATTTATGGGTATAATGTGTAAATATATATTTTTAATATTTCATATGCTTAGATGTAAGTCGTTTCGCATTGGATCATAACTTAGTTATTTCACGTCGATGTGTCAACTTGTGCTAACTATATTTGTTTAACGTTTCTGTAATATGGGTTTTTTTTATTTTTATTGTAATAATCTGTCTTACATTTCTTTAAATAAAATTTTAATTAATTTAATTAAATAATTTTGGAATGATTTTGAAAAGTGTACTGTACACAAATACATAACCAACATTTATATAGTTTGAATAATATTGTTCTATGTCACCAGATTTCAATGATCTTGCACTTTTTTTTAAAGATCGATTTCTAAAATATGTTTTAAAATTATTATATAAGCTATACTTATAGTCAGTCTATATATATAGTGTGGCATTGGTTTACAATTAAAGGATTTATTTTAATTGTATTGATCGAATGCTATAATGGGTGTTATAATTTGCTTGCACGAGAAATACTTAACTTTTAGATTCTGAACAGAGCAATTAATGTGTTGATTTAAAATATATAATATATAATATATTTTTTATGTTTATCATTATCGTTTAGAGCAATAAAAATTGCATGGATTTAATTACTATATTTTGTTTAATAGAAAAGTGAATCTAGTTGGATTATTAAGGGGATAGGGGTAAAAACTACATACTTTTTTTTTGTGAAAAACGGTAATTTTTACGTTATGAACAGTTGGTTTGTGTTTTGGTTGTTATTCAAAAAACAAGTAACCATAGATATTTGAAATTTTTACCAAAGTTTAAATTAGACTTGTTTATGCATAGGTATAGTTTTTTAATTTAATTAGTTTGTTATGTTTGTTTTGTTATTTTTTTTATTTATTTTTAGGTAGACATTGAACTTTTTTTACCTTATAAAATTGATATATTCAATAAAATATAGGCACTTTTTATTGCCTTAATCTAAAATGTTATACCAGAATTTTAAATTTTTATCAAAGTATATAATATTATAAATGTTAAACCATATTTTTTCAATGTATACATTGAACAAATTTGAATAGTTCTATTGAAGCGTATCTTTTTTCGAAGACACATTGATAGTCAACCTGGATTAAATTTTGGTACAATTAGGTTTAGCTTTCTCTAAATAAATATATATAAAACGTGTATAAATTCTAAGCGTCTAACAGTTAAATCACTGAATAACGGCTATATTGTAATAACACTATATTTAATAATTGATTTTTTTCAGTAAACAATATTTATTGGTAATCCAATATTTTACGTGACGAGTTTATTTGTATAGTGAGTTGAAGGATTTGTGAAGCCGAAGGGTGAAACGACGTTAACCTAACGTATAATTAGCAAATTTCGATTTTGATTTATTTTTGTATCTAGCTATTCCTTAACTTCAATTCCAGCTATGCAATTTATCCAAAGATCTGTCACCGGTGTTATATGTTCATTAACCGTCCAATACTTTTCTACAAAATAAATGGTATAAATGGTTATTTTTTCCAAAACTGTGCGTAATGCGATTGAGAGTAAAGTCTGTAGATGATTCCCAAATGAAATATAATTTTAGTGCAATATGATTATCTCAGTTTTTATATACATATAGCTCCTTTTCATATATCGACGAGTTTATTTGATAGACAATTTTATTTAATTAAAAACTAATAAATCAATTTAACTGTACAAAGATACTCGTAATGTAAAAAAACAGATTAGGTACTTTAGAAACAAATAGAAAATAAATTATTTTATATCTTATGTGGTTTTTAATGTAAAATCGATCTTGTAAATATATTTTTTTTTGTATTCCCTTTGCAATCTCATATGATCGTTGACATTTTTTAAATCTCGCTACATAAGTTATAACATCCAAACACAAATATTCCATGATAATAATAATAATAACTTCAGAAGCATTCGTAGTCTTTGGTTTAAGAACCTTATTGACACATAAAACTACTAAGTATAATACTTTTCCGTTGTATTTATGTGTTGGATTGTAAAACTCCATTAAGCTTCTTAAAGTATTTGTATCCATATAATAATTTAATATGGTATTACATATCGCTATATAACATGGTGACAAAAACTCTTGAGTAGATATGGGTAAAATGTAATGATAGCGTTAGAAGTTTTTAAAAATGGTCAGAAATGTATACACTTGTAGAAGGCTTAAGTTTATTACAGCAATATTAAATACATATAAGTATATGTATATACTTACCTTAATAAATACTGTCTGAATGATTTATATTGTTTATTAGTTTAAATTATAAATATATATTTTATAGTTTACGTGAAATACATATCTATACCTCCACGTACGTTTAGATGTAGCTAGTATACACACCATAATTATATTTGTTATAATTATTGTTGTGGATGTTAATTTAAAACAACAACATTTCGATTTTAGGAATAATTGTATACAATATAGTATGTTACATACTACATTAGGTTGAAGTTTTAAATTCTGAACGGAGTGATGAATGTATTGATTTTACTGTAATGTGTGTTGTTTTTATTTTTGTGTCTGTCATCATGTTTTGGAGTAGTAATAGTGTCTTTATGTTTGATTTCAGTTCCATTTTGAAAAAGCAAGTGAATCTAGTTGGTACTTTGGGGGGAGGTCAAAATTATTTCCAGGAGTTTTCAAAAGCGTTAAGAAAAGCCCTAAAAAAGTAACGAAAAAACAAGAATTTTTACGCATAATCATTTTTCAAATCGAATTTTTGATTTTGTTGTAACTCAAAAACAAATTATTGTAAATACAATAGAACCTCATTAAAATTTTAACCAAATTTTTATATTAGCGTTATCTATTTACAAATAAATTTTCAAAATATTTTACATTTTTTAAGCTTTGAAATTTTCTAAATTTTTTTTTAAATGCCGTTAAAATTTAATACAAGGTTTATTATAAGTTGTACTTATTGTAGTAACAAAAAAATCAAAAATCGTTAGTCACAATTTTCGTTTATAAGTATTTAAAGTTCAAATATTTACAAAATATATCTAAATCGCGAGATTTGCAAAGAATAATTTTTAAGTTGAAAATTCATAAAATTGTTATGATTTATACCTAGGTTAAACCTAATACAAGGATCTCCATATGTTTTCCTTCAAATAACTGTAAACAAAACTCCAGCGTCGATATAGAAAACATTTTATGAGTGTATGAAATTTAAATTTTTACGAAATCACTTAAAATAACGATATGATACGATTTAAAATATTTGTTGTTTTTCAAAAAGTATAAGGCGTAGAAACTTGAAACTTTCACAGGTAGTTGAGAAAAATAAATATATATTATTATAATTTAAATGTAGGTAAAAATATATTATAAATCCTAGACTGACAAATCATCTCTGTTTAGAATCGTTTTTCGTATACAACGATGCCTGCCATTGCATTTAAATTTAATACATCCATTATAATGACCTACTCACCACCTCAATTAGCAATATCATGCATAGATTTTGATTATCGCAGTGGTCGAGTTTTGTTGATTCGTTAAATCTGTGCCACACGTTACACATTACACAAAGATTGGGTCATGGAAATTTTTAAATAAGTATACTTATATAACATTTGAAACACTAAATCGTTTTAATTTGTTTACATGATTTTTTCACCGATAAAACTACGATTATATTAATATATTTGTTATGGTTGGTGTCTAATATGCAGTAATTAAGTAACGTGTTTTACGCCTTTTCAGTAACGTTCTTTAATACTAGGCGTTCATTGTGTAATATGAAATTAAGTCGCGTGAAAATGATTTGGATGACACTCGATATAGCGGGCTCTAGTTTCAAGAGTAAAATGTAAGACGTAACCAAAAACCAATCTACACAACGCGTCTTTTCAGGTAACGCCCGTTTTTCACTTAACAATTTCCTTAAATTTGATAAAAATTAAATGGAATGACTTAAAAATGTATTAATATTTTGATTACTCTAACATAATATATTATATTTACGGTTGGATTATTAGGTCTTATAAATGTTAGTACTTTTTGAAATAATGTATGTTTATTATAAAAATTATCACCTGTACAAAAACATTTATGGATAATGTTTACACTTTGAATAGTTTCCATACAGAATATATATATTCCATAGGTTATGTATATAATGTAAACAGATTTGTCAAAGTAAAACGGTTGTAAAGTGAAGAGTAATTAGTTTATCATTTAGAGAATTTATAGTTATATGCTTACCACTGTTTACCACTGCAAGGCTCCTATGTAATTTATTTTCGATAATTAGGCGTTAGTTTAGAATCATCAACAAATCTTTGTTGTACAAATAAAAGAACCGAATAATCGAAATTTTTAATAACTGATTTTCGGTATACTGGTATACTTATTTAATTTCGGCACACCGTTTTATCGGTATCTCGTTGTACCATGTTACAATTATTGTCTTTTGAATATATATATTGCATATTACTTATTTACTTATTTCCGATAAAGATAGTAAAATAAAAATAAAAATAAACGATGAAAATAATAACAATATAAAAATTATATTATTTAAATGTAAGGTAATAATTGAAATTACCTTTTTTAATCTTAAAAGTTTGAATAAAAACTTCTAAAGTTAAGCTTTTTCATTCAAATCTTGTATTTTAAATGTCAACAGAACTAAGACTGTGTCATTAATTTTTAACTTGGTAAATTATACAAGACATATGTACGTGATGTCGTACAATATAATTTTATATTATGTATTATATTATTATGCCAATATAAGATTATATTATAGGAACAGTGTGTATTATAATTGCCTATACAAAGTGCCGTGTTAGAAATATTATCTTTGTTATTGCTAATATTTATAATATAGTTAATTTTTTATTAAAACATATTGTATTGGTAAGAATTAAACTAAACAACTAAATAATTATTTGGAGTATTATTATTATGTTCTTTTTTTTATTACAAAAACGAAAGAGTCTTACAAGGTAATATTATATTAATAATATTTTTTATATTTTTTAATTTATTTTAAGTCAAATAAATATTTACAACTTCAATAAATATAAATGATCACGTATTTATATAGTTTATTTGCATATTTGCATTTAACATAATAGTTAAATATTTTTTTAAAAGTCAAATCATTTTAATTTGAAAGTCGCGAATATTTTAATTTAGATAGATTTAGTAAAAATACTTCATTGGTTAAAATTTATTATTATAAAAGCCGTTTGGCGTTAAATTTATTTTAATATACAAATAAATAAATAAATGTTATTTAAAAATTATATATTTTAAAAGGTTATTAAAAAATTTAGTATTGTTGTCATAATATTATCTTCTTTATATTAAATGTCATTTTCATGTATATTCTATTCAAATTTATAACCTCAGTTGAAAATATTGATACACATAATATAATTTTAAAAAGGAATCAGATATACTATACTGATCAGAGGAAACTAGTCATAAATCATAAATACCTAATATATTAAGGCTTGGAATATTATTAGTAATAACATATACTTATATTGGCTATTGCCTATTTCCAACATTACACAATTTTTAATGTGAAACTATTGGTATAACACATATATAACGGTATGTAAAGAATATACTTAGTTATTAACATGTATTCCATATATCTATAAAATGTTCAACTTAAAGTCAGCATTTTTTATCATGTTAATATTATTATTTAACGTTTTCTGTGATCGTAAAATTACTTTTATTGATGTATAATACGATATTTTATGATTTTTTCACATATATTCATAAAATATTTCATAGTTTTGTTTTACACATAAATATTGTCAAGACATTTATCCTGAATTTTGCCCACTTCATAAATATTATACCGAAAGTAATATATTAATATTATTTTATAATATATTCCGACGATTTGCATCAGACAACGTTTTATCTTCCTCAAATGTCTGATGTAGTTCTAATAAATTCGCAATTGATTATCACTCCAGGTACATTATCGACGTAAAAATTATGCATATTAATCGATTTTAGTAGTGTTTATAAATTACAGATTTTAATACCTTATACCTAACAATATTATACAAATTAATTGTAAACAAATAAATTACATACGGTTTTATAATATAAAATATTTACATTATAGAAAAATAATACATACGTTTATAGTCAATGGGATGGTTCAACACGACAATAGGCAATATTATCAAAAATATAATTGACTATTAACATATAATAATATGCGTTATCATCAAAAAATGACGATATTTCTATACCACTACGCAGTGGTTTGAATATAAAGTTATAAGTTACTATGCCATAATATGTACACCATATTTAAATGTATCTAACCAAGGGCAGCTTATAGATATACTTTTCAATTTTATAATTCTCATATATATGTATAAGTAAATTATTAAAAAAAAATGTATTAAATTACTTCTACTATGCCTGCAGATTCCTTAACTATTAGGATATTAATAGTCTTCTTTTGATAATTAGAAAAATCCTTAGGATTTAATATATATAAAACTGCAGTTTATCGACACAAAAACCCTGTATGTTGATGTACACTTTTTATGAAAATGTTTGCATTCATGTTTTTATTGTTTTTACAGGTGATGAACTCCGTCGAGGCCGATCATCGAGAAGAGACGATCCTCGGCGGCACACTCTATCCGGTGATCAACATCACAATTATCAACCAGCCCTAACGAGATCTATGGATTTAGAGGTGAGTCACTCAACAAATTTCAATTTCTGTTTTCCTTATTTTAATCCAAAGAATCCACATATAATACTAATATATTTAGCTGCGTTCGCAAATACAATTTGATACAATCATGTGTTTTATAGGTTTAATTGCCGTGCCGCTAAATATATTATTATTTCTGCGTTAACCGTGCACAAATTAAAAATATATATATATATACCACTATAGGCTTAGCAGTTATGAATATCAAGAGAGATGTTGTTAACTTGATAAATAATGAAAACATTTTAGAACTGTAGTATACTAAAGACAGAACATTTTTATTAAAATTATTAAGTTAAATTTGTATATATCATATTATATGTATTATCAAAGTGAATTATGGTCAATATGGGAGTGTAAGCTAGTTCTAGCGGGTCTGTATTGTTTTGGTACTTTAAGCCTCCCCCCCCCCAAAAAAAAAAACTCTAGTTGCGCCACTGAACACTATAATTATAATAAATGTATATTGTGCTATTGCTTTTACCGTAACTAAATGAATGTTTTGTTGTTGTTTTATTGCCACCATTTTGTTTGCTTTGTGGTATACGATGCTATTATAGATGGGAACGAAAATGCAACGGAAAAAAGTAAGTCGTCGCCCAACATTGGATATATAAGGATATTTGTATAATAATATTGTTAATTTTCCCATTAAAGTTTTAATAAAATTGTTTCAATGCAAACGTATTTGACAACAGAGTTAACTGTTTATATAGCACATTTAACGGCTTTGTTCCAGTTAATTAAAAAACAAATTTTTTTTTCTGTTTAAACTATACTCTGTGCTGATTTTTTCAGTATTTTTTTTTTTTTTACTTGGCTCTATTTGATTTTTAATCAATTTTCTTTTCATCCGTAAAATAAATTAAATTTCAAACACATAATAATTTATAAAGAATTCACCAGTCTCGATAACTTTTGTAGCTCATTTCATGCGTTTTAACACGGTTTATGATTCCAATTAATCATTGTATTTTTAAATGAAATACCAAACACATATTTTTTTAATTTTTACCTAGGTATATTTTTAATTTTTTTTGAAGATATTATTATATACTCTAATTATATTATACGTGTAATTACCGTGTTTAACAACGATTTTTATCAATATGTATGCATTTATACGTATTATAGTTAAAAATATTTTTATTATTTACAATATATTTTTAAGTATATCCCAGTTGTTTACATATTGCTTATTTTGATTAATGTCTTATTGACTATTTTTGGCCATTGATCATTTTAATATAGGGTTACATTCGGAATTTTTGTGTCGTAACAAAATCGTCACAATTTACGTAATATGTAAATATTAATTTTTTTTATAAATATATAGTATCACATGAAATTTACATATGAGTGCTTTTATTTTATAATATAAATCACTTTTTTTATTATTAAGTTTTGAAATTATACATGTACAATAATGCGTAATGACCAATATTATGAATTAAACAAAAAGTAGATTATTATAGTTAATTTGGATGACTTTCCTGTTATTTACAGTCTCCAGCTTCCAGGGGAGGATATCCACCAGCTACTGGGATATTGTTCGACGACGATCCGGGTATAATGTCTGAAGTTGAAACCAGTTCTACCGGGTTCCGAAGAGGTAACAAGCAGAGGAGTTCATTGCCAGTCGTCAGAACTCCGTCAAAAACTTTAGAGCGACCATTGGGTAAGTGAACACATTTAACTATGAATAATTTACGTAATAATTTTAATATTAATTAGTAATTGATAACATACGGGTAAAATTCTAAATTAAGCCTGAGTTTTCTCTCTCAAACTTATTGCGTTTTAAACTTCTAAATTAATAATAATAATTGAATACAGTATTTTGTAAATTATATCTAATTTATTTATTGTGTTTTCAAAATGCCGAAAGTTGAAACAGTATTTTAATCATAGTCTTACACATATAATATATCATAACTGTCTTATAAAACTTGATGACGCTGAAATATTAATAAAGTACAATTTTAAAATTATTTTTAAATATCGATCGTGAGTATAATAATTTGTAGGCATGTGCTAAAATATATCTCCGATAACACATTTTTCTTGTTTTGTATCCAAACTTTGTACATTAATAATGCAATATTGTGGAATTTATAATATATATATATATATTATATACCACGCAGTGAATCTGACCCAAAAAATAATTTGTGCAAACTTGCCGTACAACATTGTTAAACATGTAGAAAAGCCCAACAGTTGTATATTTAAAAAATAAATTTAACGTTTCATTTTGTTATTTATAGATAAAAAAAGTTTTGATTAACACATTGATAAGATTTCCAGTTTATCTAATATTATTATACTATTTTTAAAATACTTAATCTAAAATCTCATTCTGGTGTTAATTTTACAAAAAAGAAAAATATCCAAATTTTTAACACTTTTTTGAGTTAAATTAATTAATTAATAAAATAAAAATGTAATATATTACTTAATAATGTTTCTACATTAAACTCGTATATAACAATTTGTTTGGTTTCGGTATTTTACAGAGAACAATGTATATAATATCGTTTTAGACAAGATTTAATAATTTTGAGGTAGAAACACGTGATTTTACGTTGAAAGGAAAGGCTTAGACCTCTTTTGACATGCTCCGGGATACCGTGAGGCCAGATATACATCTTGTTTAAAGTACATTCGGTTACTTAAACGATGTCTATTGTAGTAAACATTTTGAATAGAATTAGATCATAAGTTTAGTCTGGTCTGTTGGTTCAAAGAAATACTAACGTTTATATTATTAACAATTTATATTATAGATATAAATAAACGATCACGAGTAGTAGTTAATTAGTTGCCAATGAATAAAACGCAATATAAAAATCACAAACATATTATATCGATTATAAACGGGATTGGTTTAATTTAGTTAAATGTCACATATATTTGAAAAAAAAGTTAAATAAACCACATTGTACACATCATTTTATATTTTTATATAGTGTTGTTTATATCGCATTTTGTACATTTTGTGACTTTTTTGTAGCTATTATATATACTAAACATATATACGTGATCAAAATAACATATTATTATAAATCTTTTTTAATATACCTAATTATGCACAATATCTAAATATCATATTTCTTTTGACTCGTTACGTTTTATACAAAACAATAAAACAATTGAATACGATACCTAATATGATAATACCATCTGCTGTGAATTTTGTGATTGGGCTGTACTAGATTTACTATTTTCATTCGACAAAATATAAAGAAAGACATATTTTAAATTTAATGTTTTTAATTAAAGAATTGAGTAGCTTTCAATATTAATTTTCAACTATCCTTTGAGTACCGTTAATAAAAACTTCTTAATGCGCTTTATTCAAGTTCTTATCGAACACTCCCAGTGAAATAGTTCATCGTCGGATTGAAATTTCTTGAAACAAAATAAATCTCTTTGTGTTTAAAAGAATCGGTATAATCTATCAAAAATACAGAATACAATATTTTTTTCACAGACAATTGTATAACGGTTTAGGCAAAGCCCCCCCTAATACTTCATTATATATCTACTTACATATTGTATATAATATGTTAGTGTTACAAAATATATTTTAATCTTAAAACTGTGAGCTATGGTAATTTATGTCTTGAAAGGTGACCCGATGTTGAATGACGAAATGGCTTTCCGTAATATGATGACTCACCCACGACAAAGTTTAGGTGAGCCATAGTTGATTATGCATAATGTTTGGTAAAAAAAAAAATGACTTAAGAAACCACATATACACATTTTTACTGTTAGCTTTTGTATGTCAGGCACAAAACACCATTTTTTTTTTAAATTTATATTTGTTTCTATCCTTTATATATTATTATACCGTCGTCTTATAGTTATTGCATGCGACAGGAAAGTTCGTTTTCGTTTATTTTTTTTTATATTCATATATAACTATATTCAATACACATATATTCAAATCATTTAATTTAAAACTAAATTATTTTTAACATACAAATGACGTGAATACTTGACTCATAAGTGTAAGACATTTATATAATTTAAGCTAAACCTAATAACATAAGTTTGCTACAATTTAATATGTAGTATTTTGAAACAAAATTATATAATCGAATTAATAATATATACTTATATAATTCTTTATACATAGAAAACTATTATTTACATTTTTCTTTGCTCAGACTTCTTTGATCCCGATTATATGACTTTCCTAAATATTAATTTATTGAAATAATTATAATTCGAGTGTGCGCTCATGGACTCAGATCAGTTTTAAATTTTCATAACTATTGTGACACAATGCCAAATATCATATTTATATTTAATGTACATCTAATATAAATCATACAAATTAGAGGTAAAAGTTTTAATTTGTAAACATTTAATAATATATTAACTGTTATACAACTGTAACTCGACCAATTAAAATAATCTTAACCTAAAACTTATAAAACGTTTTCAGTTTCACGTTCATTCGTTGATTTGAAATGTATATATGTATTATTATTGAATCTTTTTATGCCATTTTATTATTAATCTTATGTTAAAATTATGATTCTAAAATCGTTTATTAAATTATATTATTAATTAGTTAATTTTCTATATTTGCTCATATAAATACAAATGCCCATGCTTAAATAAAATGTATGTACAATAATAACCGATATATGTAGTATTATAACATCCCACCCAATCTAATTTTAAATTTTAAAATCACTAGTTTATACAAGTATAAATATATTTCTATCATAATCATTAATTAATTTTTACTTGTAGGATGTAATTAATTTTTTTTAGTTTGTGTTTATTAGTTGGTTATTATTGTTAATATATTATAATACACTCTGAGTTAAAATATAAACTATATTATATTAAATTTTATTTTTGATCTTTTGATTATAAATTACAAGAAACAAATATTTAAACTAAGTAAAAACTTCGTATAAAATTAAAATATTTAATGTGATTATTCCCAAAACCTATTCATTATATTTCAACTAGAATACTTAAAAAAACTAGTTTGACAATTCAAAGATCTACTACAAGGAACTATTATCTTCATCGTGAAATGTAAATGTAAAACATATTTCATATATTGTTCTTATTTTATGCTGTGTACATATTGTTAAATCCATTTAAACTAATAAAAAATAAATGAATAAATATGAATTTTATAATTCATATTTAATAAAATATATTAATCAATTCAAACAAATTTAATTTAAAATTATTGATATATTTATTGTTTATACTGGAAACAACGAAGTTGTTACGTGCGCACAAAATATATGATGTATATGAAATGGATGATCCATTTAACAGAATATTTATTTTCTTTGCTATTGTGTTTATTTATAATATCAATTTTATATAATTTGAAATACAATTTACAAAGATATATTACTCTTTTAGCTTTATAAATTGTAGTAGTATTTCAAATTATATCCATGTATCAAACAAATGTAGCATGTTAAATGGATTACTCTATTTCTATAAATTTATCTTTGTATCGTTTGAACACTTCGAACTAATTTTAATTAATTAATTTAAAATTTACGGGCTGAATCATTTAATACAAAATATAAAATAAGATTAATTATTATTTTGTATTACATAATAATGAATTTGATAATAATAGTCATTAAATATACTATAAAAGTATTTAAAAATTTAAATTAAAAAAATATTAAATTGGTATTTAAAAATTTGGATCCACATAATTAATATATCGAACGGTGATAGTTTTTAATAAAATGTATTAATTAAATTACTTTAAATTATATAATTTAATTAATTAATTTAAAAACACAATAGTTTATTGAGAAAATTAGTATTGCATGTTTAATATATGTATAATAAGATATATTTAACTAGTTACACCATAATTTCATTCTTTATTTTAATTTTTTAAGAAAATTAAATTTCAAATTTCAAAATCAAAATATTATAAATTTTACAGTTTTACAAATATATTTTTTATAATTTTAATGCTTTAGTAATTTTAGTACAGTTAAAACCTGAACTTGAAAAAAATCAAAGTTTTAGAAAAAACAAAGTAAATAGTTAGATTTTTTTTTAAATATTAAGTATTAGAAGTTATAACTTATAATAGCACTCAAACCTAATAAAAATTGTTTAACCAAAACCAAAAAAATAAATTATCAATTAATGTAGTAAAGTTATTATCTTCTTATAAATAGTATAAAATACCTGTGTTTTATTGAAATTTTAAATAAATTTAATTCAACGATGACTAATTTTATGGTAGTTTGCTATGCAGGCCGTAAAAAAATATGTGTTAAATACGTATAAATGAAACCTTATACATTTTTTTTTTTAAAGTCATATATTGCAGTTACAGTCATTATAATAAACTTATAATTTTCAAGCATTTAAAAATAAAATTCATTACAACATTTTAATATATTTTTAATTGGTAAATAGAAAATTTAAATTACAAATTTACATGATTTGTTTATAGAAAATAATTTAAATTTACTGGTATTTAGTTATATTACTTTATGTTAAAGATTTTATATTGTTTTATTTTTTAACGCATTTTTTTTGTGTTTTTGTTGTTATTGTTGTTGTTGTTGTTGTTTGTAAATACCTTTATCTGATACATATTCTGTTATTTTTGTAGTGAATAACTATCGCAGGAAAACCCACATCACATTAAATTAGAAAATAATTTATTTCTGTCATTGTATCACTATCATCCAACTTCTTTTTATTTACCTATCCCTAAAGTGAGCGGTAATATAGAAACAATCATTTTTTTCTCGTTTTCTTTTTTTTTTTTGATTATATTATATTATATTTTTAAAACGTAGATTTAAAAATGTTGTTTTTATTTATGTACATACAACCTCATAATTAAAAAAATATATGTACTCTCTACCTATATACTCTTATACATAATACATAAAACCATTATCCCATGACGTATGCATGCATTTATAATTAATTATTATTAATTGATAACTCAAAATGTCTAAAAACTTTTCATATTGTATACTTTTTTATTAGTTAAATACAGTAAAATTATTTTATTTATGGGATTTTTTTTTTTTTTTTTTTTGTGAGTTTAGGTCTCGTATTCTTGCAATACCGTAGCGAAACGAAAAGAGCCTTGTTACCAAATGAAATCACCTCAATAGACACAGTTAAGGCTCTGTTTGTCCGGTCTTTTCCAAAACAACTCACCATGGAATATATGGACTCGGCACTTGTCAAGATCTACATTCATGATTCGTCAAAAGACATGTTTTATGAGCTGGAAGATCTCAGGTACGATTTATTTTAAGTGCGACAACCACGTTTAATTGTAGTATTTGGTCTGTAATAAAGTTATATTAAGCCTAACGATAAATTTACGGATAAACGACCAATACGGCAATAGATTTATAAAATACAATTACGAATTTTTCGATTAAAATTGTAAAAATGATATAGAATCCAATTTGATCGACGTGTATAGTAGCATGTAAGTAAGATCAGTAGGTTAGATAATTTAATGTGTACAAACAAATGTATCCAACTTAAGTACAAAAGGTCTTTAAATTGTAGAAATTATCAAAAGTTATAGCAGCTTATATCGAGTATTAGCAATTCCTAACGTGTTACTGAACCTCGCGATGATATTAATTTATACTTTCTATGTACAAGTATACTCGTATAATGCAATGTTCAATAAAAAATTCGTGGTTGTTTTTCCAGTGATTGATTTGAGATTCCCGGATGTTAAAAATTATGTAACAGATAAAAAATACTCTGCATATAATTTTGCAATAGATAGACGCCGTAAAAGATTTTGAATGTTTAATAACAATGTAGTATTACAAAAAGATCCAGAAAGTCAATAAGTAGCAGTAAAATGGTAGGTAGATAGTAGATGTATATATATATGCATACAAATTTCTAAATGAGAAATCGTCTAATAACAGCAATTTTTATATAAAACTTGTGGTAATGATGAAAAGTAAATGTTTAAAAATGTATGTAATATAATATTTTCATTAGATCCAGTTATGTAGTATAAAGCACTGTGACACAATATACTCCTTGCAAGGTACGAAAATGCACACAACGTCCACATTGAATTTAAAACAAGTGTAGCGTATGATTTTCGTGTACGACAGCGAATAGTAATACTAACATTTTATCATAATTTAATAATATCTCTTCATACATGTAAATATTACTTACAACAATTTCGGACGTTTTTAGGATAGACTTTGTTATTATTTTTGATTAAGTTTTTGAAATAGATATGTATTTTTAAACAGATTTTAAAATACCGACACTTAATCATACTACGTATTATAATGATATTCTAATAATAATTAAATATATATTAATTATTTTTCCTTTTAAAGTATGGTTTAATAATATGCTGAAATGTTTATTAATTTGTGTTTTATTATTCATGGGTTAATAAATAATTTAGTATTTACATTTTACTCACAAAATAAATGAAAAGTACGTTTTAAAAAAAGTCTCATTATGTTAATAAAATAAAATACTTCATTATATATTATTATAGTAAAGTTTTTATTTGCTTGGATTTATTTAGTAAAACATCAACAAGCATAAAAAAAAAATTATAAAAAATATAAATGAAGTTTCTTCATATTTTGCCTTTTGTATAATTTTCAAATGAATTTTTTTTTTCAATAGTAGATGACTACATATATAATTTGAAATTATTTTATTTATAATTAAAAAAATGTTTATCTATCATGTACTGTTAATAAGTAATGTATTAATAAAAATCATATATTTTTAATTATTTATATATTTTATATTTCTTACTCAGTATATTAAAAAAATTACTGCAGCACGTCTCAATCATTAAATAGAAAAAAATTCATTTTCATATTAATATTTTATTAAACGATAAATGTCTACGTACAATATGTGTGCTATAGCGAGTGTATGTACTATGTTTTAATTATTTAACAAGACCATAAAACACCTCTACCGGATGATACAGTGTTACGCGCGTGCAATGTTATCGCGCTGGGGAGGGCGTTAGATCGCCGGAGGATTAAGCTTAATTATTAATTAATTAATTTCGCAACGTCGTCGCATTAATACAATTTTTGTTTTATGCCCCAGATCCCGAGTCAACAACATGTTAGCTGTGTATAGAATGCATATTACATTTACGCAACGACGTGGTATATTTTTAACGAACTCTGTAGGTCAGAGTGAACTCGTTCACTGATATTTAGCAAGCAAAATATTAAATGTATAAACGTCAGTATCTCGTCCTGTAGTCCCCACTCTCACCAATCGACGCGGCTATTGAAATGCGATTTTGGGATTGGTTAGGTCATGTATAGCTCGGTAATTGCTGTCCCGTTACAGAGTATTACACGCGTACCTATATTTATATTTTATATATTTATATATTGTACGAAATGGTTAGCGTGTAAAAAATTTTATAAATCCTATAAGACTGAATAACCGCGTGATATTGCTTTTATTTCGACCGATATCGTAAGCAGCGTGCAACACGATCCTTTTAAGCATTCCCTAAGGAAAAGGATAATCGTGGGATGGCGGTGGCCAGTTGATTTATCCTTTGAGCAAATTCTAAAAACCGTTTTGTTTGTTGTGATTTGTTCGCAAATATCCCACGAAGGAAACGTGTCCGCGGTTTAAGATGTTACGACATAAGTACCCACAGAGTTTATACCCTACCCACCCTAGCCTGATTTTTCCCAATTATATTAGGGCAGCTTAGTATTTGCTCATAGTTTACGCGTGTACTCTAACCTTTATACGTATTCCGTTTCGCTTCGCAGGTCACACCTAAACGACATCCGAGATAGGTCGGTGTTGCGACTTTTTGAGTCAGCCGAGGGTGGTCCTCTACCTCAGGGCCTCACAATAGCCGCGCCTACGTGGGACCAAGATCAATCGTACTTTAGCGAACCAGAATTCGACTCAGAATTTCAACATCAACACATACACAAGACTAAGGTAAGTCACATTGTAATGCATATTAGAATAATAGTAATATTCTCGATTTTCGAGTGATCTTGAGGAGTGGATTTCGGTTAAATTATGTATATCACTTAACCGGTATAATAGATTATTGTAATACATTTTCTACCAATTTTAAATGCTGCAGTTTCGAATTAAGTTTATTTATCAAGTCTAATATGCAATTTTTATATTATTTTCGCTTAACTTGGGTATTCGATTATATCCATTTCTGTTTTTTCCCTTATGTCATTGATAGAAGGAAGAAAAGCGAAGTACTATTTAACTCTGACATACATATTATGTTAAGTCGATACCTTTTTAGTATATTGTAAAGAATGCATAAATAAACTTTAATCTCCAGTGAAACTATTGTGCGTTATGTTAAGTCATACATGCTATTAGTCCTTACTATAAAGTATTTTATTGTATAATTCTACACGTTTCAATAGTGTACGTTAATATAAACAACGTCTATACCAAACAATAGGAGATTCTATAAATGCCACTATTGTTTTGTAATTTTTTATTATAATATTGATATAATATTTTTTGTATTAAAAAAAATATAAGAATATGCCGATATTTGACGAAATAAATTTATGAATGGTAGTTAAATATATTTTAGCGTAATATTAATTTAAACTTGTATTAATACATGATAAATATAATAAATCCGTGATTTAATTGATCTGTTTGTATATGTGTAGAATTATAAAGTCTAATTAATTTTATTTTTAATGTTCTTATACAAATATTTATGTTTTATACTTGACTTACATTTTATCGTTTATATTAGAATTGTATATATATAAAAAAAGTTTATCATTAATACATATCTGTATATTATTAATTAAAAGTATTATGTTGGGATTTGGATATTTGTAATAATTATATTCTAGTATTTATATGAATAATAAATACTCATGGATAGGAACCTATTTAAGGATGTTATTAATTATAGTCTTATGTTGTTTATTATTATATACAAATTAAGCATACACAATCTATAAATAATTATTTTTCCAATAACTGCTAGTGATTGATCATCTCAACCATGGTTGTCCCCAGACAAGGGGAGGGGGATTAATTAAAAAAATAAATGAAGATTTTTTTATACATTTTATACTTACATTTTATTTATAGTACATTATTATGTTTATTCTATTGCCCCGTCTCGCCCCCTCCCCTGAAAACGCCCATTATCTCAACTAATCCCCAGAAACCATCCATTGGTAAATCTTCATGGTATGATGTTAGTCACTTAATTCACAATATCCTTTTTAATTGTTTTCTTTAGCCACTGGGGTTACTACCAACCGATTGATAGAATAAAATATTAACTTCAAAATAATTAAATTAATTTTAATTTTGACTTTGAAGCTAATTAGTTTTCAATTATTCTTTTTATACATAGAAAACAATATTAATTTCTTATTTATGTACAATATGATTTTATGTATGACACATATTTTTCACTGAGCACTAAAGATATAACTTATTCTATATTATATACTACATTGTATAAATTACCTAGTTATGATTTTACATAAATTATTCTACTGCTGTGGAAAGTATATAAGTACATATTTTTACTCATCAAAACTAGTTCATATTGATTACTTAGTTGATTTTTGAAATAAAACACTTTAACTAATAACATAAATTGGACATGTTTATACATACAGTTTATTATTGTATTCATAATACATACGGTAACGATATCACAGTTATACAATTACTTTCAACTAACACTACATACTTAATAAAAAAAATAAAAAAAAATATGTTATAATTTATTCCTTATACAAATAATAAAAATTATTACAAAATCGCTTAATGCATATTAAATATTTGATATTATGTACTACGATAAAATATATAATTATTGTACTACGTAATTGTTCAGTTATATGTCTAAATGATTTATGCAGTATGTTATATTAGATTTTTATGATAAATACTGAAATTATTACAATTCGTTAACAAAAATATCACCATTGAAATAGATCTCTTGTAGCAGTCCTCTAATCTCGAATCCGATCGATTGTAATGTATATATATAGCATCAAATAGGTTTGGAGATTTATCGAGTATAATTTATATGGCCTACGCGTTCAATTTATATGGATGAATAGAGCGAACCCTAAAGGTTGATCAAAGCCTTTGATTGACTATAGACTACATTTTATGGCGCATGGCACGTCATTCTATAAGGAAAAAAAGTACACACAGAACGTAAAATATCAATATTTCCAACTTATGCACCTGTATATTCTATATAATATATACAGGATGCTTTACTAAGCATGTTTCTTTCATTTTCCTTTAATAATGAATTCCTGAGATTTTACTTAAAATGTGTCTTGCAACTATAAAAATTCAGTTTTTAAATAAAACCATCTTCTTTTACTGTAATTTTAGTAGATAATTGTTTTAAAAATATTGATGTATCTAAAGAGTAATTTTCAGTTATTAAAATTTTTATGCTAAGGTTAATAGTTCTTAAAAATAGATAAACAAAAATACATAGTATTGGATTTAGTATATATTATACTTTGACTATTATTAATAAGTATAATTATTAACAAACTAATATTAATTATTAAATTTTTTTAAGAATTACAGTCCCCATAATTTTCAAACCCATTATCGTGAACCTAATTCTTAGTACTCAAAGTTAAATTACTCAAAAATTATTTGATCATATTTAAACTATAATACTTATTGATAAAAATAAGAGACAAGTATACTAATTATATGCTAAATTATTTACAGTGAAATAAAGAGTTTTCATTTGTAAACAAAAGTTTTTATCTCCATTAGCTAACTTTTTAAGTACTATATAACAATTTCAAGAATTCAAAAATATTGTCTTTAAGTATAGATATTTAAAAGTTCTGGAAATAAAATTTTTAATAACTGTATTATTGAAGAAAAAATGGGATTTTCATGCTTTGTGAATCACCTCTTATTTATATTTTTACATAAAAACATGTTATATATAAGTGAATAAATGGAAATATAGATATTATAATATATTGATTTCATAAACAATTCTACGCTTTAAAGTATAATTTAAAAGAAGCAAAAAGGTTTTCTATAACGGTGTTTTGTTGTAAAAGGCAATGATGGAATTTCGGGATTTATCATCGGATACTTTTGTCCGCCAATACGACCGATACCCAAACAAGACGTGTTCGAGAACAGTTTGTGTGTATTAAACAAAAAATAAGCGCTAAAAGACAACATTATCGATGGAATACAATTTTTTATAACAACAATAATTATTTTTGAGCATGTTCGGGGCAGTTACAGTCTTAACCACCGACTGCAGATTGTATCAAATCCGAGAAAAATGACTACTTACCTCTATATTAAATCGCCGACGATTAGGCTTTAAAAGTTAAAATGATAGGTGATAATTATGCTTTGTCATAAAACGAATTTACGGAAAGGGACTGAAAACGATTTTAATATTTTTATCACTGTTCTATTGTAAGGTTGTACAACATTGTAAAATACAGCTTATAAATAAATAACACGACTTATAATACAACCTGATGGCCCGTTTACATAATGCGCCACACTTGATTTTTCGCAATGAATGGTTTTCAATTTTTTGACGTTACGATTTTATAATCGACGTATTTCATGTGTATTTTTTTTTAATTTTGGAAAAATTTACGAATTTAAATCCAAAAAAAACCTGTGTAAAGCGCAACTTAAGCGTCATGTACGGCTTATAATGATTTTATTTTATGTGCCAATGTGTAAAATTATAGTTTTTAGTTCAGGGCACTATTAATAATAAAAATAATAATAATATATTATGTATAAGTATGTACAGTATCTCTCCCCGAGTCGACGCCCCCACCTACTACCATGCTATAATAAAGTGTATGGCGATATTGCGTCGGCGGTGGGTGGCAGGGTCGGTAGATGGGTGGCGAGATTGGGTAGCGGTGGTTCAATGACCAGAACGCGAATCTCATCAGAACAAATAACACTTCGGCAGAGCTGGCAAATAGTGGACGCCGTTGTAGAACTGTTTGCGGGTCTCGTGCCAAGACAAGACGGAAGCCGCACCGAACGGATCCGTCACGCAGGCCGAGCACACGCTGGCTACTTTTGACACCTCCCATTCGGCCGGTTCATACTTCCGATCGTGCAGCTCACCGCCAGATCTGGCGTTTCGGCCGTCGACGGCGGGAGTGACGTCGGCCATCGGCTGCCGGAACAGGGGAGTCCAACGCTTGTAACGAACCATGGTGCTGCTACGACGGTTGTCGTCATGCTTGTCCAACAGATTGACACGGAACGTCTCGTCGCCAGCGGGCGCGTCGTAAAAGTCGTACAGACCGCCGTCGAAAAGAGGCAGTTGCGGCTGTGGTGGTAGTTGAGGGAGCAGCGGTTGTTGCTGTGCCGAACTGCTGGTAGTAGGCACCGGTAGCATGGGTATCCGTTGACCGTTGGCGAACTGTCCGCCGTGCGCCAAGTGTGGCGGCCTTGTGGCCTCCGGGTTGGGGGGTAGTGTAGGTGGTGCCTCAGTCTCGGCCTCGTCCACCGACTCGTCGTACCCGTGATGGAAGTTGTGCACGTGATGGTGCTTGTGGTCGTTGTACGCCTTGCCCGCTGTCAGCGCCGCCTTGTACAGTGACACCAACGTCAGTTCTCCCGAGTACGCCGGGTAATGGACGGCCAACGCTTGTTCCAGATACTCCCGTCCACTAATGGCCACGCCGCCACCTTTAATCTTTTTACCAGCCATCTGCAAAAGACAATCATATAGCATTAAACTTCGATTATGTACAATCGATTATACGAACTAAAATTTAATCAACTGAGAGACACACAAACCCCGAACTTTCGTCTCATTTTCCAGACGAGAAACGAATATAAAAGCTCGCGTATAAGTCGCGTAAACTTTGCTTTAGCTATACTATGATTTAATGCCGTTCGCACCACGCTGGGAATCTATATAGTGTACGTTTCGTTATTCGATGTATTAAATTATATAATACGCATCGGACAACAAATCGTACATTGATACTCATATTATAACGTTTATTTAGAATCTTTGATTTCTTATACTTTTCATCATATATATTCCGGAATATTCATCACTGTTCAATATTATCGAGTGATCCATTTTACGTAACACACTTTTTATTTCAAAAACTATTAACGTTTTAAAAATAATCGTTTGCATAACTCTAAATCGTTAAAAACAACATTTTTACTGTTTTTATTGTTTTTATTTTTTATTTCTAAAGCAGAAATATGCTTTACAAGTACTTCAATATTTTTATTTTGTATCGTACAGTACGAAAATACTATTAATCTAACGATAGTTTAAAATTTTACCTTTGATACTATACACCTCTGCATACAATTTTGACACCCACCTAGGTTAGGTAAATGTAAATTACACACTCAATGAAAAAGATGATCCCCTACCTATTACATTCACCTATGACGATTGTCATAAGTAAATATATATTTTTGTGCCATCGTACACATATCTTAATTCTTAAGTCTTGTATATAAAACGAACAATCGTAATAGTATTAATAATATTAGAAATCATGACCCACTCCCACTGTAAATATAATGCTATTTTGGACACCACATTCAATTTCCGTTCAAAATCCGTAAACTGTGTATATGTCTGAAATAAACTTGCGGAATTTAAGCAAATATCAATATTCATATTACGTTAGGTGTCACAAACTTTCGATAACTCTAATAATAATAAAACTTTTTTAATCCAAGATGAGTTTCTACTTGTCATACACATAACTATAAGTATCGATAAAATACAATATTGTCGAAGGTTAAATACGTACTTTCTGTGCGTAAATAATATTATGAGGTTATAACATGAGAAGCGATGACTTTTTATTAATGAATTTCACTATAATATTCAGTTTTTTTTAGTATTTTATTTGACTTAGAAAAACAATCTTTCTTTAAAATATTTCTTTATCAGTAATCAATATAGGTATACAAAACCTTAAATTGGAGGTACCAGTATGATTTATAATACTATTACGCTATTTGTATAGACGAATAAGTTATTTTAAAAACATTATTTTAATTTTATAATATTGATAATGAGATTATTAGCATTTTCACTGACATGTATGTATAATTTATCTATTTCTTCCAAACTAGTTGGGTTGGGTTAGGTCAACTTAAGTGATAAATGATAACTAACGACCAGTCATACCATACGACTAGTCTAATAATTCTAATTAAGAATGTTCAAGGCTATGTAAATATTTTTTTCATTTTCTTATGTTGCGGTGGTTCTATATTCAATACTATTCTGAGTTCAGCAATAAAGGCTATAATTTACATTATCATAGCTTTTGTAGTGCTTTATTGAAATAAAATGAAAATTTTTATTTTTCGTCTATCTATTTTTAATTATATAGTTTTTGAGTCAGTGTACTAGGTTTTTAAGTACTAGCTTGAATCATAATATAACTATGAATTAATTTATACATGTCATTAAGGTAAACTGGATTAGCAGCTGCTTTTAACGCTTTACGAGTTCATTATTATTATATGTATATTTCTTTTAAAGTATTATTTCACCGGAAAGTAAAATCATAATTAAAATAACAATTTTTAGCACTTTATAGTTGAATAATTGATATTATATGTCATACGCAATGAAATAAAATATACTTAACGTGTCTGCTTGCGTCATGACCTCTGAAAAGAATAATTTGTTTTTTTTTTATAAACGTGGATATCTCATCATTAATAATGATATAATATTTTATTACTTAGTAGTAGTAATAATATAATTATGATTTTGTCACTTTTACGGTTATTGCCGTCAATCTCGTGGATAGTTTATTGTAGTTTTGGTCACAAAATCATATAACATTATGTATTTAACAAAAATAGAAGAAAAGAAGATGATTAAACGTTGAAAAAAATCGACTGTGGTGAAAAACCACTTTCCACATTCGCTAACGACGACAATCGAAAAAAAATGTTACGAGATAAAAAAAAAAAATCGCAATTTTTCAAACATCACGACATACGACATTATGTCTGTAGAAGGTATATTATACGGTATGATAGTGTTTAACCGTTAAGGCGAATACAAATAAATATCAATACGCAGAATGATTTTAGTATTACGTGAGTTTTGTTGGTAAACTTTTTACTGAGCAAAGGGAAAAAGTCTCAGGATATAATACTACTCTACAGTAGCTCTTATCCGTGTGTACTGTAAACACGCGCTGCTTGTAAATAATAAACTGTAAATCGGTTCAATACGTCTTGTTTTAATACACGAGCATCTTCAGAAAAATATACCTCTCGTAAAATACAACGTTTATGCGTTAACTAATATTTACTAACCTGTACTACTACAGATTGTCGTTGAAATCTAAAAATGTAAAAATAAAAATATGGTTATTGGTAAAGGCAATAGAAAACGATTTAGCAGTTCAAGTGCGAGAAATTCTAAGAGCGAGATCTTTATGTATAATTATTCTAATTTATTTTTATAAGTTATAATATATTAAAATCTACTATAAATTATATTTCCCGAACATAGAACACTAAGAAATTTCTATAAAAACCTTGGAATCATATTTTGACATTACTTTTTCTTTTTTTTTTTTTTTATCAAAACTATTTTGCGGGATCAGATGGATCAATAGCCGCGAAAACGATTCTATGTGAAAACTATCAATTATAACGATGTCTATAAACGGAAACGAAAACGGAAATCATAACCGGTTGATCCGTCAATATTATACGGTTCGCATTTCATACTTCGCGCGGAGATAAACGTCATACCTACCGTAGATCAAATTCCAATCTCGCAACGATGAATGTTTATTACGATTGCCCCGATTTCGGTATACAACAAAGTTAATACATTTGTTTAATGGCAAAGCACTTTTGAAAAAAAAAATATTGAACAATTCTAATTAACATCAAAGGATCTTTGTTTACGATGGTAATAATATCCATATGCGTCCGTCTTAAGGTAAATGATCTATCTAAATTACCTAACAAAATATAAATTATTTGTCCATGATTAATTAAAAAGAACAGTTATATATATTAAATATAGTTATATGTAAGTATAAGTACATATCACATATTAGTTACGGTTACCTAAATATGGAATACGTACATACTATATACATTATAGATAGTCATAAACTAATCACAAAATATGAAATACGGTTATTCATAAATCGTAATAACAGATTCAAAATTAAAATATTATAATTTTCATGATCTAGATTATAACGATGGGAATATCACATAATATTATTTGTTTTAATGGCTCGCTGAAATTGATACAAATGTATTGCACGGTTGTATTTTTATTTTTATCATTTTTTAATTTCTTCAAACAAAGAATTCCCGTGCCGTTACACAAACGCGGTAACAATCAAAAACTCGATGTATAAATGATGCTTGTACTTACTAAGTTGTAAAATCCTCTGCCCACTCTTTCGGAATTGATCCACAGTTGCCATTCGCCCGTGTGACCGTTCCACGACTGACACACATGATACCATTTGAACAACTTCTCCGGGTAATTAATTCTGTAAATGGTGTGTCCATTGATGGCCAACGAGTAATATGTCTTGTCGGGCTTGTTCTCAATCCACGAATATATAACACGGGATTTACCGGAATCTGTGTACACGAAAACAAAACGAACTCGAATAAAAATACCGTTTAAACTTAATTGAAAATTGAAAATTGTTTTTTCTAAAACATTTGTTAAGAAAGACTTAACTATTATGTAAATAAAATATTCTCAAAAATGTCAGTATCTGTTTCAAATAATAAATTACGTTAAATAGATCACTCCGTGCACTTACAACATTTGATTAAAAATTAGTTGTCTTAGATCGAGATTGAATACCGCTCTATAATAGACTAGTATTATTATCCACGTATCAACTTCCGTTAATATTTATTTTTAAATTATGTATGATGTCATACATGTTATAGGTGTATCTTGTTTGTTAACAATTTTAGTAAATTCAACCAAAAATGCTAAACTCATTTTTAATATAACGCTGAACGGATTCCCCGACAGTTCCCATCGGCAGTCTCATAAATAATTACTATTCCGCCGTTATTTTCCCGGAAGCGGCCGAGGGTGAATTTTTAGCGGCAAAGTTTTATTTTAATAAACGGCTTTATAAACTCTCATTACTATATTATATATTGTACGCCTTTGATGACATACATTTTTCACGATATCGTATTTTAGGATCTTGTCGTCGCGGCACGACGATACTTTGGCAAACCGTCGGAGTATAAATAAAATTATATATATGTGTTATTATAAAAAGGCATTGTGCAGTGGAGCGTTATCAAAAATGGTCACAGAGTCACAGCAGTAATATTTTTTTTTTTTACAAAAATATATAAAAACATAATATATATACCTATCAGCAGAGACAGCAGAATATGGTCTACTTACGTGAGTACGAGAATATGGGTTGATCGTGCGTGTAATTAAAAATATTATGCCAGTGGCACAGTGTGAATTCTTTCAAATCTGGTATTTTGGTCTTGTAGACGATGTACTGTAAATAGACGTAGTAGTAAAATTTATTTATAATAATATAAAACATCTAGTAAACCGAAAACCGTCCGAGTACATGGTCATATGAGGTTCGCTTACCTGCGGCGATTCAGCATCTTGGGTGAAGACCACCTTGCGCAGTTCACAACGGTCTCGTGGTTTTTCATGAGCAGACATGTATGGCCTCGGCAGTGGTTTACCGTAGACGGCCGCGTGCGTAGGTAAATTCAATTTTGGCGAACTGTTCCACGTGTAAGGTTTGTGCCACTTCCAGTATTGTTCCGAGGCGGTCATTGTACAGCACCAGGCTACGATAGCCATGGCTGTCAGTCGGGTCGAAACCATTCCGAGATAGAGACTGTAAAACGAATTTATTATTATATTATAATTCATAATAATATATTATAATATATAATTTATGATTTTTTTTAATTAAATAATAATTTTTCTTATATATTTGCAGAAAATATTGTAATATGTTTTTTAATTTTTTTCTTTTAGTAGATTAAATATGTAGTCCGGTTCTTGGCACATGATATTAATAATAATTCTAATATAAAAATGACACAATTCTATAATAAAATATTAAATTATCGTCAATATGTGTTACGACGGCGTGCTATATAGGCAATTCGCCTACGCTAGAGTGTGGTAAATTTTACTTTAGTATAATCAACAAATTCATATTATCATGATTCATGACATCCGGATAATGCGCCTAAGTAATAGCAATATTATGTTTATACGGACATGTTGAAATAATGCGCATTCGGATTCTATTTTTCAGAATAGCACATTATGTGTTATTATTAAACATTCTTAGCAGGCATGCGCAAATCTTTTATTTTTAGCTATGAGCTAGGTTAAGTTAGGTTAGGTTAGACAGTTTTTTTCGTTCAAAGTTTACTCGTATAATGTTTACTATTCTATATTTATGTAAAAAAATTATATTTTTAATAAGAGTCATTCATATTTTTATTTCAGTGCGTATTTTATTGTTTTTTAGTGCATAAAGTTCGTAGTTCTCTATAATATAATATGCAGTAAATATTATTATGCCCGCCATATAATATTATATATTGACTTTGTCTCTGTACATACGTCAGCTTTTTCTTTTTGTTGTATTATAATAATATCTAAAAGTCTAAAGTTAATATTCGATTCACAGAAACTATAACATAAGGCACAAATGTTGCAGCCCCTAGAGGTGAAACTTTCAAAAACATAGCCACCCCGTCACCACTTTTGCTACAAGTTACCACCACTTTTTACCGTGATCCGTTTATTTCTCTCTAGCACAGTAAAATAAGGTTAAAACTCTAAACTTCTACTACTAAGTATTAAAATGTATAGCTATTTTCCTCTTATACTAATTTTCAACATAAATTTCTATGCATGACATATTTTTTTGCTTAGTAATATTATTAAAATAAAATATAACCATACAATATAATGTATAATAATAATAATACCGAAAACTCATCATAAACAAACATTTATCAGCGTCTAAAATTCAATTCAACGATCAAAATAATGCTATAATAACACTTAACAGAAATGTATTATATTTATTATTAATATTTTCTGATTATAATTGAAAAAAATTAAGATTTAATTAATCAATCTAAAAATCCTTAAAGATAATATATGACAAAACCTATAAAATACAAATTATTTTTAAATGTCATAAATTATTCAGAATACATACAATTATTAATTCAAAAATCTTTTTAATTGTGTAATTTCAACATGGTATAGTATTCTGTTGTTGATATAACTTTGTTGAGGATGTGAGAAAAAATATTTTTGTATCCATAAATTATACATTAGAAATATTATTTTTCCGGGAAGTCTAATCAAAAATATTTCAAGAGAAGAAAAATAATAAAAAATATCGATAAACATTATTTTAAAACGAGTGACATCCTTTTTTAAAAATAGCAAAAAACCACATCAAATTAAATAAAAACATTCACAATACAAACAAAATACAATGAACGACGAGAAAGTATCGTAATTGTGTTATTTGTGTATTATTACTAAATGTGCTACAATTTATATAAATTTGATTCTGTATTACATTCACTGTTTGCAAATAATAATAATTATACTATGCGTACTGTATTCTGCATCCCTTAATACAAAATAATCATACTTATATCATTTTTATGAGTATTGGATGATAAATATTTTGTCAACAAAAATAACTTTGACTTGTTGTTAATATTTATATAAGATCATCGTCTCATAAAATAATATTAGGAAACCCAACAGTCAAATCTAAAGTAATAATTCATTATATTAAAATATTAAATCCAAAAACTTTTCATACTCCTCTTGAAGTATTGTCACAAAACTTTATTTTGTTTCATTAATTTCTTAACAATAATGTCAAGAACGTTAATTACTTATACGTCATAATCATAATATTTGATTTAAATATCAAACTAAAAAAATCATTCTTAAAAAAAGATTTTTTATTCATAAATACACTATAATATATCTAATAAATTATGCTTTTCGTTATCATAATATTTGTTTTAAATTTTAAAATGACATAATAAAAACAGTTTTTAAAACTAGATTTAAAATGAGGTCAGCACTTTCTTAAAATTGAAAGATAAATTAATTATTAAATTTGAATTTAATAATTTATTTTGACATATTATATTAAGTAATATGATTAATTATTTATGAATAATATTATGTATACCAATATAAATTATATTAAAAATTCAGATGACCCCTAGAGCTACTTGTTTCTAGAGCAAGATTTCACACAAATGTTGTTGTTTTATAAGTAACATCAACGCCACCGTTAAATGCGACCGTTAACAGTATTATATAAATATGATATGATACCCGTCAAACAAAGCGATTGTTATTATTGTTGTTATTAAATGTGCGTATCAGAGACAGATTTTATTTTGACAAGCGTTTTGGTCGTTCATAAATCATAACACTATTCTTCATATTAAATATTTATGTCATTATTTGAATACCAAAATCGTATATTTTGTTACAGTATATAGATATTATGTATATAGGATTCTTTCGTAATCCTTTTGATGTGTCACTTTAAACAATGACTTTTCACACGTTTTGATAATGACCTGATGTAAAGAATGTGAATTTTATTTCTTTTCAAAACAGCAAAGAAACTATATTGTTTTTATCATAAATACACTAATAATGATCTCTTGTTTTAAAAATAGATCGTTAAATAAAAAAAGACGAAAATGCACTCGAATTTTACTAAAAACGTTTTGCGTAATTTTGAATATGCCATTTTTTAATAAATTTTTTAACAATCATTATCTGCTAACTATGTTTGTACAAAGTCTGCATAACGATATACAAAATATTTCGTTTTTGAAATTAACATTTAAAACTATGTTGTAAACTATACTTACAACCACCTACACTGCTACATTACAGCACAATGCATATAATTTAATTGTCACATCTAATGTAATGCCGCGACTATAACTGGACGAACTAACGTTACTCATTTTATAAAATAAATCATACTCGTAGCTGTAACTACTATATATGTTTAATAATATGTTATATCCTGGAATATTATAATAAGCGCATGAGACACGTTTAAATATATTTAGTAAAGCAATTAAAACGATAATATTATTTATACACACATATATGTACACAAAGTTAGGTATATGAGTACGTTATGCGGTATAGTAAATGAAAACTCTCTTATTTCAGGGATATATAAATATAGATATGCGTGTATGCCAGTATACTGTATGGTACACAGTACACACGGAAATAATACAAAATCGTCGCCAGTGTGTTTTATAATAATTTGTTTTATAATGTTATCGGGCCACCATAATAATTATTATAGACGCTATCATTGTGTGGATATATAAATTTTCGTTTTTTTCCGTTTATCATTTAAATATGGTTTTCATCTGCAGGGCCGTCGATTTAACGAACTCGAAAGCTGTATTTATACGCGTGTGGGTGCTTATTTTATATTCATTAAAAGTTTACAATTTATTCTCTAAACTACATTAACATGCAATAACGTGTACTTTAAAACTCTAAAGTACATAGCTACATTTCTTAAAAGAATAAAATAAAAAATATTATTAAATACATTTATCAAGATTATATTATATTCTCTATTTTATTATTTTTCTTTATTTATAATAGAATCTGCTATTCTAAACCTTAAATAAAACAACCAAACTTTAAATTAATATGTTCACAATGTTTTTCAACACAATTTTGTATTCATTGACAAACGATATGAAAACAACAACGACAACCCAAAAACTATTCGTTTCATTCAAAATGACAGACCGTATCTAATCGTCTTCAATCGTTTCGTTCATATTGTTAAACGTAAAAACTAAAATATCATTAGTAATAATATCAAATGATTATTTATATCGTATTATATTTTGTTTCTTTTATCATAATAATATCTCTATAATTTCTATCGGTAAACTTAATAATTCCACGTTTTAAAAATTTTAATAATCGCAAGATTTAAGCAAAAGTAAAATTGAATGGTGTAAACGTACTAAAAAAAAAAATCACCGTATGCTACAATAAGTGTATCGTGTTTATTGAGTCTGTGGTAATTTGTTTTGACACTGCTACCGGTCGTTACAAAATATTATTATACAGCTAATAGTGTGCTGAATATATGTACACGCCGACTCGGCTTCACTGTCACAATATGTTACATATTATTATTATTATACGATCGCCTCCATATTACGGTAGTTCTTAAGACGCGACTCTCGGCCACGCACCTCCAGGCGCACGTCTGCTGTCCGCCTTAATCGTATCAATGTATATAATATTATTATGTAGGTATATATTGTGCTTAAATAATACGATATATTTTAATATTATAAATCACTTATACCCGTTTCAATTAACAGTACAGTTTATATAATACAACGCCCGCGTTTAAGTGGAGCTCCTGTATATAATATACACAATCGCATTCACCGTATTATTTTAATATAATATATTGTATTCTTACATATTACGCTGTTTCATCAATGCACGTCTCGTCGCAACGCCTAAGAATATATTATAATTTGTGACATGTAATCAAAGAGGGAGGGAGTATATATTCGATAGGTTAAAGGTTTTAGGATCAAATTAAGAATTTCTATTCCTCTTATGGATAGGTTTTCCCGTTTTATGTTTTAACACTTTAAATATCGCAAGAGGTTTTTATCAACAAAAACCGATAGTCTAGTTCACAACTCTGATATATATATATATATATATATATGTTTATATTTGTATAACACTAGCTGATCATGCACGGCATTGTTCGTGACAAATTAAATTCCCGTCTATTTACCACTTCTTAAATTCCGTTAAATGTAAACTTCACAGATTTTTAACACGGTTATTTGGGTTGTTTTGACCAAATAAAAAATAGAGGTCTAAAATGATATCCAATCATAATAACTATTTTGTTTTATGTCACAAACGACAGCGATGTATAAAAATAAAAATGATAATTTTTCATCAGTAAACTATATTTATATATGTATGTATTGATAAATAAAAGATCAGTGTAGTAATAAAAAATAGCTTATAACACTTCAAACCTTGCTAAACTATTTACGAAAATGTAAAAACTGTGATTTTAAATAAAGCTGATTCATTTTAGGCCTAGTTTTATGTATAGCTCAATTAATATGGTTAACCCTATAGTAACCCTATATACAAACAAAAAAAATATTCATTTTTTGTAATACCTAAAATTACTATATAAAATCCTCTTTAAAATGCTTAATTTTCAAAATCGTCTTCTAATTGCACATTTTGTCTGTAGATTGCTTACACACACGCAGAAACATTTCATTTTATTAATATAGATGATTATTTTTAAATTTTAATTAGTATTAAACAATATTTTATTGTATAGATTGAAGATGAAATGTTTTTTATCAGTTCTCTCGTGTCTACGATGAATATCCAATTGTCTTGGTGTCATTTTAATAATATATAAAAATTTGAACGAAGTTGAAAAGTGTCTATTTTGTGTCGGATTCGATATTGTATAACTTTAAAGTAGGTTTTTTCTCTTTACCCTTTGCTCAAAATTGTATGGAGTCGATCTATCTTATCCTACATCTCCTGGCACTCACTTTTTATTTTTGCGCACTAATTATTTGCTCGGTAGTCATGCAATAACTATCTTATTAAAAAATGTAATATGCATCTGTTTATTTATATTTTAAATTTTAATTGTCAATTTAAAAAAATAAATAAATCAATGTCTTGTATTACTGTAATACGGCTGTATATAAAATTTCCGGTTTATGATAAAATATACTACACCGTATAATAATATGATGAACATAAGATGTGTTATATAAATAATGGTAATAATAAGTAATAACTAATAATATTATATTACGTACCCTAAGTGTTTATTTATTTATATTATTATTTTAACGAAACGTAAGATAAAAGGATAAAAATCGAAACAGTTTGACGAAAAATAAAAATGATTCTATGAAGCCGTGCATTAAAAATTTATAATACTCGGTATATAGTCGCACTTTTTTTTTCATATTTTCCTAGTCGATTATGTCTATATAAATATAACACTATGTATAGACTACATCAAATATTATATAATATGAACTTAAATCGTGCACTTGTGTGTGTGTGTGTGTGTGTAGTTTGAAAAACGCCAGCTTCGATATTTCGCTTTAAAGTATTTCAGTATTTCACGAAAAAAAATATTGAGAATTTTCGTTTTGACTAAAAGCACTATGAAAACCATTTCTCACCACTTATTCATTCTAATAAATAACACAAATGTAATTTTTTCATCAAATATATGACAACCTTTTGGCGTGTGTAAAAATGTTCACTCGTGTAATACCTTACCCCTATTTTATAAATGACCATGGGTGTTAAGTCGCGTTTGGTTTTCATAATTTCGACCTAATTTAAACGGATAAAAAAATTAATCACATTAAAGACTGTCTGATACTTTCTTCGATATTCTAGGTAATTATGTAACCATGCTAATTACAGTGTGCATTATTGTGCCTAGTATACTCAATTGGAAACACGATGTACTTATGATAACTTGAAGAAATTTGAAAATAAACCCTGCAGGAGCTTGCTATTTATAATTGTTATAATACGGTCGTTGATAAATAACTCGGTTGTTGATATCGAGTTCAACAATGTTTTTGATTGTTAAAACTTTGATAGAATACCACCAAACTGTTATATTACCTGGAAAGTATGAGCAACATATTGTTAGAACACGAAGAAATTCTATTTAACTACGCATAACCGTGAAGACATTCAGAAGTGCGTGAATTTAAGTTAACGAGAGAAAAACAATTTATTATAATAATAATGTTGTTTAACATTAAACAGAAATATTCTCATCGAAATATTATATTATTATTGCTGTTATCCAAAATTTGGATATATTTAAAGTCCTAATCTGATATTTTCACACGTAAATTTTTTGTAAGGAAATCCATGTTTTATTGTAAAAAATGTATGTGATATAATATAATAATATACATAACAATAATAATAATAATTGACCCAAAGAATTTCAGACAGTTATTCACATATTAACGGTGTGCATAGAGTGAGTGTGTATAACCGAAACGGATTGTTTTTTGGTTACTAATTATTATGTTTTTTTTTTCAATACGTTCTATTCATCGCCTCCGCTTCACACAGTTCGTTACGTGTTAAAACGTTTAATCGTTGTATTTTTTTCCAGCGTTTTTTGTACACGCTATATACAAATATTTGCGGTTTCATATTGTATATACTTACTTATGTATGTGCGTGTGTGTATTTAAATTACGTATATAAAATACATATGGGGTTTTGATGTCGTAAATCGCGTTATATAAACAAGTACAATGATTGGTTGTAGAATAATGTCATTTATTTGGTGCCTCACATCAGTACGTCAAAATGACATCAATCGTTGATGTATGATATTATGTTTAATATTATAATGCGCATAAGAGTGTTTCTATTAAATGTAAACAATTATTTTATCAAGAAGTACCTATTAACATTTAAAAACATTTGAAGTCATTTGTACAAAATTAAATTTTTATAAATTATAGGATATTTCTTAAAATACTATTTCAAACAAAAAAATATTATTGATAGGTAAACGATACTACTTAGTAAATTGATAAAATGAAGCATAAATTAAAAATAAGTCATTACAAAATCAAACTGACCCCCATAATAAACACAACATAAAATAGTATCACATATAATTAAAAAACAAAAAATTATTCGGATTTTGTTTAATTTTGGTTCAAGGCACTGATTTAAAATTTCGATGAGCCGAGTTGTAGAAAAATAAAATAAAACAAACCCTAAATACTTATAAAAACTAATGTTAACTATAAAAAAATATATTTATATATTTCCAAAAACCTTTATAATCTTTTTCTAGAAAATTAGTGTTTCCCTTTAAAGAGTCACTTGTATAATCAAAATAAAAATAAATAAATGAAGAAAAAATATTGTTATGTTCAATTTTTATATATATATATATATATATATATATTCAATAATAACAGACGATTGCGACAAGTCGATCTATTTATTTCGACGACCATTGTCGTCTGTCTGACCACGATAATAGCCCTCAATGATAAGAACAATGATATAATATAATAACAATAATAATGTGATTATATATACCTACCTATTGTGTGTATGTGTGTGTCACGTGGCCCCGATTTATGTCGCATATACCTAGTGTTAATGCGTTTCGATTAAGTACGTGATTCGAATAAGCATTGGGATTTCTGTGGCGCAATTCTATAATGGATTTGCTGGCCAATACAATGATGGTAATGTAATAGCCAAAAATAATAATGTAATAACAACAAAGACGTACGCGGACGTGCTTGCTGTCTGACAGCAGTCTGCAACGAGAGTCTGCATAGCGGCTCGTGTCAGGAGGACGGTTGCGTTGGCGAGAAATATGTCCGGCTCGCGGCCGTTTTTCCTAAATGGTATAGCCTAGTAGATAGCAGAGTAATCAGCATAATTCAGTGGTGCTGCTGCATTAGAGGGGAAAGCTAAACTTTAGTCGTGTTTACGGAAAGATGATGAAATATTAGTGGAACTATCACAATCGACATGATATGACGTACTACCATTTCCGCCGATTCTTTTATTTTTTTCTCCCATTATTTTATAAATCGACAATAGGAAACGTCTCCTTTATGTTATGAATTTATGCGTTCTTATTTTCACGTCATCTATTAAGATTATATTTTGTTTCTCGTTGAAAACTTCAAACAACCAAATTTCAAACCAAACGTTTCTTTCGATTGCACGCACATTACATTTTTTATGTGTGTCGACTTTTGCGGCTTTTTTACAATTTTATTATAAAAATAATATGTTTTCAACCAATCTCGTAATACTCTTGCACTTTCGTAAATTATTTTAAATATTTTATTACGCTGTTGTATGTACAAATATAAAAAAAAACCATTAACATTATTTATGTAATATATTATATAGTATAGTATAAACAGTCTTTAAACGACGAAAACAGTAATTTGAAAAACTTTAATTATTCACCTATGTGACAAAAAAAAATATTTATCTACTCAAAAAGCACATATTTTTCCACACCAACTTTTCGACAAGTTTATTTAAATAACACAATGACAAAACTGTTTCCAGAAACACTATAAAACTTTAATTTTGGAAAACTAATCGCAACTAAAAATATATATCACTCTTTGTTTATATTCTTTATATATTTTGTTTCATGTTATCCAATATTTTTTTGAAAATATATATAAATATATTTTAAGATAGCCAAATTTCTTTAAGAAATAAAATAATACGAAAATATGATCTTATTTCCAAACATTAATAATACGTCAGGCTACTAAATAATCAACATTACGTATATTATAGGTTGTAGTTATTATTATTTATTATAAAACCAATTATTTCATTATGTTAACAGCAATTAACAGTGTTCAAAGTTAATACAATTTTTATTTTCCATTTAAAAGGTTTAGTGGTAAATAGATTTGCCTACGTTCAAATTAAGCATCATTATGAAATAATCAGTGCAAATGATAAATTAGCCTTGGCCTGTAGAGAAACCACATAATTGAATAACCATAATAATATAATAATTGGTATAGTGAAATTACAGTTCCAAAAAATATTTAATACAGCTGAGCATCACGAACCAATAAGATAATTAAATTAAATATATTATTACTTTTCTACTTTCAGAAATAAATAAATAACAAACCAATAATGTTAACAGATTTGCATTTAGAAAATTACAAATGTGTTTTCAATTTCTATGTTTTTGAATTTTACAATAATTATTGTAATTATGCCACTTTAAATAATGTTAATTGACTAGGTACTTCGTACTTAGTAAGATATATTTATATTTTATTTATTTAAAACAATTTATTTTTATTCAAACTGACGACCATACTTTCTATAGAGATAATCCAAAATAATGAATAAAACATAATATTAGGAAGACGTTATACCCGATCAAGTCTTAGATAATATTTTTATTAAGTTTGATAATAGCCAATAGTTAAATTGAATGCAATATTAAAGCTAACTACATAAAATGTGTTCTGTTGAATGCAAATTTGCTATGATGTACGGCTAGTAAGACAGAGACACAACATATGCGGGTATAAATTCTTCTTAGAACATATTATTATTATTATATGTTATTGTTTCATCAAGAATTAAGAAAATTAAATATTATTTTAGTGAAACAAATGATATAAATATAGATATTTCGTTTTGTTCATATTAAATTTTTGATCGAAAGTATAAGTATTTCACAAAATATATCAATATTAAATAAATATATTACTAAAATTGATATGCATTATTTTTTTTTTTTAATTTTGGACCCAGGCTGAAATTTAGCAATATAAACATCGTTATAGTAATAACCACGAACGACTAGCAAGTTAACGAATCTTTAACTATACGAGCCTAACATTTACGAGAAAGGTTATGTTCGGTTTGGTATTAATATTTGAAAAAAAAATAAATTGATTTAATATTTTTTACTGAAATCGGTTTGAATTAAAATAAATATAAATGTTTGTTCGACTGCTCTCTGCACATGTCAATTTGTCCACCCTCGATCGTTTTTCTGCGTAATCGAATGATGCAATTATCATCCTTCACCGGTAAATTAAAATAAAATCAAATTGCGACCTAACATACATATTATAATATATTGCGTAGGTATATAAACTGTAAATGTGATTACGAATCCATTTACTGAACTAGTAATATTTAAAAAACTTCCGTGCTCACATTTTTTTCTTATATTTGTTTTATTGCTTTTTTTTTTTAATCTTGGTTCCGTGTGTGTAAGTACCTTCAACGATAGGATTTTGAAAATTTATCAAACTAATTGCCTGTATATAGTATAGAATATTCGCAGTTTAATTTTATCGATGAACTCAAAGCTATGTGGATATGGAAAAAACCTGTCACAGAGTGTAAATTGGCATTTAAATAACATAAGCCGTACGTAAATTTAATATAATCGAATATGTGAAAAATGTATTAATTTTTTTCGAAACCTGAAAGTACTGAAATATTTATATATGCGTGCTTAATGACATTTTCCTATTGGCTTAGGGTCGACTCTCTAGAGACAACAATATTATAATATACGAGTTCTATATTTCGTACCCGGATAATCAACAAATTAAAAAAATATTAGTCTTGATTTCATTTTAGATATTTTAAATTGATGCTGATTTATGAAACGTTAACCAGAAGATATCTGTTGTAAGCTCGTACCTACAGTGTGTTGGTATATATAGACATCGCATAACGGTTGAACGAGTTTTTATGATCCTATTTAAATATATACTATTTAATATTTTACGAAAATTATATACCTTTATATGGGTTTGTTGTGTTTTTGGCAAAATCCCCATTTAAAAAGTATTATATCATTTTTAAATATATGTAAATTTGGGTATACATAATTTAAATAGAGTAGTTTAACTTAAACTTCAATAATAAAATAAAATGTTTATTGTACGTAAATTATAACCTTACATCGACAAATTAAATGAGCTAAAATTAAATTGTATTAATGTAATGTAAGCATGCAATTCAAAAATAGATAAATTAGAATAAAATATATTAATATTTAAAAAATATCGTCTCTTACAAACATTCAGCGACCAATAATTAATATAACTGTTATATTATAATCATTAAGCAATTCGATTAAGCTAGTAAGTTAATAATTTTTGTTTAACTCAGTTAAAATTATATTCATTTAGAAAAATTTTATAAATTTAACTTAGTTAAATAAAAAATGAATAGATAATTGTTTGAACTTTTTATAAAGTTTTTAAGTTTTTTAGTTTTATTGTATTAATAACTTAAGCTTACTTCATTTTTTACCAATTCAAAACTATATAGTTTTATACAGTATTTCTATGTAGTTTTTATTGAAGTTTTTTTGTCACGAAAAAAATAAATGGTTCACATTAAACATTATCCGAAACAATTAATGTCTTGAAAACGAAATCGATTGAATTATTGTAATATAGAATTAAATATTTTAACTTATATTTTTAAATAAAAATTTAATTTATTGATCTCACAGTTGATATTATTCAACATCGTTAACGTAATATACCTATATTATACACTAAGACTCACTTGTGTGGCTCGGGATTGGAGTAAAGTATCCTTGGCGATCTGTTTAATTTTTTTTTTTTGGATTTTCGTCGTAGGTCTTGTGTACTGATCGGCACTAAACCGGACGCCCAAATAAAAAATAAAAATTGAACTGTTTTTTTTTAAAATACAACAACGCCGTTCATTACTGTATACGATGATATATTTTTTTTTAAATATATATACCAATGGACAATCAGGTAAATTTCACAGTGACCACGAGGGGCGCAACGGACGCGACAACGGTAAACGAGCAACTGAACGCTATGTTAAACGACTGCGACGACGACTACGACGTGTGGTGTGTAACGTGCGTGTGAGCCGGCGAAAAAAACATAACCGGACGTCTTGCAGAACGTGGTCATCTGCGGCGATCGTTTGGACAGCTCGGAACCGGAATACCGGCAACTACTTTACTAAATATATATATTATATATATAATAATACAATATAAATTGGTTGTGCAGCAGCCGGGACGGCGGGAAACGCGCTCGTCTCGCGATGGAGGTAGACAGAGATGACCCGCGTTGTTGTGGGTATAAATTCGCCGCCTGCAACACAACATAATAATACTATTAATGATAATAACAACGTTTTATCGTCGTGTTTATTATTATGTGCATAGTAGGGGAGAATCGCTTTCTCCCGGGATGGACGATGTCGATTCGTCCGCGGCCGCATGTCGCAGTCTTATCCCCGCAAACCATGTTATAATAATAATAGCCACAGCATAATAGCTTTTATAATTATATTATTCGTCCGTCTGCATAACTAGTATTAAAATAATTATGTCGATCGAATATCGGAACATTTAATAATGTGATGTATACACGTCGTAATATTATACGCGTGGCCACTTTATTTTTTGCCGACCCGTTATGATTCCGTAGCCGGCGTAAAGACCTAACCGTTTTTGATTCTTATATTTTTCTACAAATTGCATTACATACATCATAGTACGTATATACACATATTAATCGCCGACGAGCATACACCGTAGTATACATATCCTCCTCGTGATTTTTCTTTAAAGACTGGTTCACCATATTTAAGTACTTATATTCAACACTACTACAGTAGGTATATTTTATAGAAATAGTATGAAATAAAAACCTAAATGCTAGCTTTACATATTAATATTCTAGATAATATTTAACTACTTATAATAAACACTCTATTGCAGTGATATATTATTTTATCGTATGACGATGATGATGCACATCAGTCAAGTCGTATAATGTCTACTTCGTATAGTTATATCAATCGTATGTGAATGTTTAAATACAAAATAATTATTTGTTTCCATATATATATATATATATATATATATTTATAATTAATATGCATGGTATTATAATATCACAACTTGTTGTTATATTTTATGGTGTTTACATACTAAACAGTTTTTGGGGAGTGATAGGTAAAATTTTCAAACATTTCATACTTCTCCTCCTACACACATAAAAATATGATAAAATTACGCCACTGCCTAACTACTTATTATGTTAACTATGCAGACGGAAACAGATTCATTGTGTATAATAATAATATAATATAATATAATATACACCTATTGGACCTATATTGTGGGCATAGCTTGAGAAATAAAACTGTTAAATAATATGATAATAAATACATCTATCGCAGTGTCTGGACGAACATAGTGTTCACCTTTAAATTTATGCTACACGTATAAAACTGGAGGGGAGGGGAAATGTCTCTAAAATGAAACAATAAATAAAAAACAAACAACACGTAAAATCGGTTTTATCTCCCCCGATAATACTGTACAGTAATTACTTATTAGTATAATACAGTATATATTTCTTATTATTACTGATGTAGGAATAAACTAAAATAGTACGATATAGTTGAATTTTTAAACAATTACGTCGGTAATAATAAATTTCTAAATTAGAAGCAAAATAGGAATACGTTTATACGATTTTATACTGAATTTAATACACTATATATTTTCAAATAATGTTTTACCGATCTAATATATAATATATGTGAACGTTACACGATATATATACCTAATTAAAAATGATTATGAATGATATTATAATATGCATATTTTATTTTTCTGTGGATTTCGTTTTGTAATCATTTTCATTGTCTGTACAAGAAAACCTCATACTATAGGTATAAGGTACTAAAAACGATTTCCGAACATAAAACGAATGAGTATTTAAAATTTGATTTATAACACAAATGCATTACTGCTGGAGACGTGCGTGTACTTTGTGATTTTACGATAAAACCAGAACAAAGGAATGAAAACAATTAATTAATTATTTTCTGAGTTAACTTCGCTTACTTCAATTTTGTACAAATATAGTTATTTCTAAACCGCTTTGATTTTCTTTCGGAATACAAGTTATGTTGTATACTAAATTTGAGTTATCCGACTTATATATATAATACAAAATATTTTCTGAACGTCTAAACCGTTATAAATCACTGTTTTAATAATATCTAAACTATACGAACAATAACAAAAAATGTCAAATCTAATAATGGCTACGTTTGATTAATTATTTATCGTCATTATAATACTTTTTATATAGATTCACCAAGCATGCCCATCGCCGCCATTTTTCTTAAACAAAGAATTTATACAAATTTTGATTTTTAAAATTCCTAATTATACCTTAGGACCATGCTTTCTATCTTTTTATCATTTAAGAAGTGTTCTGTAGCAATACCAACTTCTTTTTTTACATGAGAATGAAACTTTTTTTTTTTTAATGTTAATAAAAGTACGTATTTTAATCGTAATTTGAATAACTAGTTTTTAGTTATTTAACTTTGTATACTAGAGATATCTATGATTATGGATATGGAAGATATGAAATTTATCATAATTTGACAGTTTTAGTAATTTTATTGATAATATCTATTAACATTTTATAATATGGTAAAAAATAGCATAGTATAATAATAATAAATAGAAGATTTAATATTATATATTATATTCTATATTTTGTATAATAATTTAAAGGATTATTATCCTTCATCTATACATTTCATTAACTCAGACACTATCATTTGAATTTTGATTTGGATAAATTGAAATTTTCAAAAAAAAAAAACCATCAGATTAAAAATGTACAGTATAAGATATAGGTTCTTAATTGAAAAAATGAAGACATCTTTAATGGTATAAAATTATAAGTAATATAAATATTGAAAATATGTTCATTAAGTATAGGTGAATAATATTCTAAAAATTTAAATTTGTATAATATAATTCATGAAAGAAAATTGGGAGTGATTCATCCTATATACCAAGTTCACAGTATAATCTATATTTATATATATAAAGTATACAAATTAAGTAAAACCATTATCTTTTAATGAAATGTTTGATATCATTCATGCCAACGGAAGAACATATATGTGTAGTATATAACTATCTCCCTTGTCCGTGTTCTTTTGAAATTAATATTCAGTGGTGATTGGACAGAGCAAGCAACTTTTATATATAAATTTATGTAGACGTAGCTATAAACATAATGGTTACCTATGCATATCCGGCTACAAACAAAAAAAGGTTAAGTACCTACCTGTTTATTATAATTTATAAATATAATATGTACACCAACTATATCGTATAGGTAAACATTATACATATTATGCAAATTGATGACACGCATCAATAATATGTAAACTATTTCAACGTGCTTGATGGGACTATTATTGAGCTCATATGGTCGTATAATTTGTGTCGTACTTACTAAACGATAGTGATTTGTCGACTGGGTCATTATTATGTATGAGATAGAATGATTATCATTATAATAATGAATCTAATATTATAAAATTTACCATGACGTCGTGTTTTTCAATTACGCTCTGTTTCAAACGCATAACCATAATAAATAAATGTACAGTCAGTTAAAAATTAGATATATTTAGTTAAAATGGTAAATATAAATGAAAACATCAAAAAGCTTTAAATCTTTTTGCCCTATAATGTTTTCATTAGTGTACCAGAAATTATACTATCCTCATATATCCTTTTATAGTGTTTCACTTTGTCATGATCATTTATTTTTAAATTACGGATGTGACGATAATTCTTTTTCAATTTTATTATCCGATTGTGTGATTGTTAAACGGATGTCCAAATAACTAATGGTTTAAAATCACAGATTTGGCGTGAATTCAATTCCTCGTTTAAAATTCGGAATATTTTTAAATCTGAAATCAATATGATATAACGTTACATCTTTTCAATTCAGAGCTTAAAGATCTTTAAAAACTAATATCGTTGTTTGAAACTTTGACAGCATTTATATTAGCAAAATAAATAAACTCCTTTTTATTTTACTGAATTTTATATATATAAAGGAACACACAATAACAATTCACTTCCTGGGTTAGGTTTTCCTCCTCATTCTGTATTTCGTTTAAATATGCCAAATAGGTTTTCGAGACTTTTCGTCGGGTCACAAGTACCATCTATAAACAATAGCAATTCATACGTACAAATATAAAAACATAGAGAAAAAGATTGCATATTGATTACATGGATCTGCAACAGCAGTAGTCGTATATTATATTGATCTCAACTGCTCACACGTTGGTTCCGAAGTAACTATATGGAGATTATATTATTATTTATTTTTTTGCTTGTGCGTCAAGTCCGTTACTTCGAGAATATTATTCCCAAGCGTATATACCCAAAACAATAATGGGTATTCTTGCCGGGTCTCAGAAGGCAAAAAACTGACACACACGTACACACACACATACATCACAAAGTAGACACGTATATATATATAGTTCAGATCATTTTGATTATATAAACTTAATACATTTTTAACGATTTAAGGGTTAAATCGGGTTCACTGCATTTCCATAACTGATGAACAAAAAATCCCGAACTCCGTTATTATTAATTAACCCTTGGTCTTCGGACATTTGAAAGATAATATTAATGTAAGTAATTATCTACTATATACGTATCTTCAATGTTCAGTCTTTTCAATATTTGATTATGTGTAACGTTAGCATGCACACACATAATATTATATATTATTATGTATGTGTATTGTGTATGATATGATATGTAACCACGGGAGTTCATTTCATGTATATACTAATAGCTTGTATTAAAATAATATATTTTCAATTGCTGAACACAAATAAACGGGAAATATTTATATAATAATAAAGAAGAATCTAACCAGATGCCGTTTGTCCGTTTCGTTCTGGTACGTCCAATATAACACATGAACAAACGTAATTTAGGTGAAATTCTGCGATTTTTCTCTATTAAAATTAATAAAACGTTTTTTTATTTTCCTCCCTACTCGATTTTTATCACAATTCAACTCAACCAGAAATTATTGGGGAATTGGATGTGATGATATATAATTTAAGAGAATTTCCGAGACCTATGATCATTTAGCACTGCAAATAAATAACAATAAAAAAATCAAATGAGAAAATCAGATCAATGTGAATCATTAGATTATTTTTGAAACGGTGGGGCATTTTATTATGAATAATGTTTGATTGTTGATTTATATTCAGTAGTTACAGTACATATTCATAATTAGAGCACCTTGCATATTAGAGGAAAAATTACCATCGAAATCATAAACTTGTTGTTCCTAATTAGGATAAATTCATTAATTATTTAATATAGTTATATATATATATACTGTAGATTTATCAGCCTTATCTCCGTCTTACTTACAAATTGTTTGACAGTATTTATTTTATGCTATTATCTTTAATATTAGAGTACATTTACCTATTGTCAAACTTAAAGTTAAGAATACTATGTAGAACATCTTATAGAGTTATATTAATATTATAATTTTAAATTGAGTTATGAGCATTTTAAAATTGTAATATTTTACATCGCTATAACTTATTTTAAAGCGATGATATTAATAAAAGCCTATGAGATGTTCTAGATAATATTCTTAAATTTAAGTTTAATTAAGTATAGGTAAATTTACTGTGATATTAAAATTAACAACATAAAATGGATTCCCCTTAATGCAAATTTATTATGTTGTATGTATATAAGACGAAGATAACACATGCGGGCGCTAAATTCTTTTATAACTACTTTTTATTTCTAACAAGTCTGTGATAAAAATAATTACAATATATAAATGCACAACAATTATAAAATTATATATATATATATATATATATATATATATATAATATATATATTTTTTGTTTTTATTTAGATTTAGATTTATTATTATTTAGATGTCAGCGCTTAAATAAAACACCAATAACCATTCCACAAAATGATGTTAGCAATTTAAATTGAATTTTATTTTCTGTTCACTGTATCTTAGTGTGTTTGTATGCACCTATTGCACCTACTGTATGTGTGAAACTACATTTTACATGTTAATATGTAAAACGATGTTATTTATATAATACATTTAGAATTTCACCTCTATACATTTTCATATTATGTTCGTGCGTACCCTAAAACTTGTTTTCTAGAGAGAAACTAAATTTGGGTAATATTATGAAATTTTAAGTTGTATATGGTCCATTTATATTTGTCATCCCTAAACTAAAACTACAATGGAAAACTTTTTGCTTAGAAAGTATACTTACCTTTATTTGTGAAATAATATATAAAATCTATATTAATATATTATTTATTTTTATTAAACTATTCACTTATATTAAGTACGTAAGTAGGTTCCTAATTTATACGTAAAACATCATAACAATTTTACTTGTCATTAATGGATCAATTTCGCATCCATTATACCTATATCAACTGACAAGTCTGTGGTGTTAATGATTTTTATGAATTGCGTTTTAAAAGTTTGTGTCGTCAAACGTAATATAACTTAACCTCCGAATTTAATAAATTCTCATTATTTTTATATTTCAATATATACGTACGTATATTATTGATCTGTTATAATACTTTAAAATTTATTCGATAATATATGAATACATGAATATATCGAAAATGAATTTGTTTTTAGTTATATATATATATATATATATATATATGTATATTAAAATATTATATTTCAAACTTAAATCAAGACTTATTAAAAAATAAAATACTTAAGAGCAAAAAATAAATACAAAATAATACTCCTAATTAATTCACTGGTATAATAACCAGTTTATATTTTGTATTAAATAACATCGTGTACATAATATTACATATTATACTATATACATCAGTCGAAATATTCAAAAAACATGATTTTAAATATGTTTTCTCAACATTGTATTAACAAAAATGCTATTTTCTTGATTTTATTTTGAACATTCGAATTTCAAAATTTCCTCTTTGTGACTTCTTTTAACCAAAACTTTTAAAAATAATATCATCAAAAAAAAAAAATGTAAAGTAATTTAAAAGCAAGATGAAAACGTCAATCATTTGCTTTCCTGGCTTTTGTATTTGTATCTTATTTTTTAATATATTATTTATATTTATTGGCCTATTTACTTACTCATTTATTATTCTAACTATAATATTTATAATAATATACTGAAACGTACACTCGTAACTAAACAATTTCATTGTTTCATGTTCGTGATAATACTGAATTTAAATCAATATTAAATAATGAGATACTTTCGGATCGTCCAACAACATTTGAATAGGTTTGCCATCAATTCTATGTGAAGGTTTTATTTTATGTTATTACAATAATATAGGTGGTGATGAGGTGGTGAGCCAACTACTGAGTCGATAATGATATTAAACTGCGGCGACGACACATTATAATTCCGTCGCGTAAAAATAAAAAAAAGTACTTTCTCGATCCACGTGGAACCCCTGTGGATGTTTTTTTTCTTTTTACTGTTATTATATTTATATTGTACAATAGATCATTTATAGACGACTATAAAACATCCGATATGCGTTCGGAATATATGCGCGTAGACGTAAAGCGAAAAATATCAAACAAACGAATTATAACCATCTCTGCGTGACCACTATAATGTACAGCTGTGTCGTTTTATCATTTCTGCGCTTGACTTTCACAATAACGCGGAACTCCTCATAAACACGGTTATAGTTTTTTCACCCATAAAAACGTAAATACAATTAAGACATTTAACGTTTTATATGAATGTATTTAATTATGCACCCACAAAGTTATGTCGTCAATCCTATTCTGTATCAAAAACAAAACATAAGTTTTAAAATCCAAATATTATTGTCTTTATTTCCGTCGGTAAGTCACGACTGTGTTCGCACATGAGTAATAAATAGTTTATAGATTCTTTTCATTTATTTTTTCGAAAAACCTTTTAAAGTTTTAGAAATATTTTTAAAAAATAATTTATTTGAAGTCATCATTATAAAACACATTATTAAAATAATAATCATATTTTTCATTGTTATTATTCTTTTTTTTTACATTATTAGAGATCACTTAAATGTTTAATGTCATATTGCTAAACAGAATATTTTTCTGAAAAATTATATTTATAAAAATCTAGTTTTAAAGTGCTAGTTTATTAGAGTTAAATATGTTTAACTTTGATTAGTATTTAAACTTTAAATTTTAGATAAGGAAATGTAATAGACCCCAACGTGCTGTAGAGTATCTACCCCTATCCCACACCACTCTTATGATACAAACTCATAAGTTATATAAGCTATTATAACTAATAAATCAATATTACTCGTTCAAAATTTTATTTTTTTAAATTTATTCTAATTTATTATCATTAAAACATAAATAAAAATATGAAATTAAAAATGTATGCTGTCATTCAAAAATAGTGTTATATTTTCAAATTATAAAAAAAAAATTCCTTACAAAAATGTTAAGTTAGATTATACCTACAATTATCATAAAAAGTGAGTGTTAACACTAAAAATGCTTGTACATTATATTTATACACTATACAAATAATTTATATTTCACTTTTTTGTTTAAATAATTAGTTCTACTTAGGCATCGATGCGTTTTACGTTTGAATGTAAAATTATTTTTCTTTATAATATTTACTGTAGACAGGTACACAATTAAACTATAACCACGTGTTGTAAATACCTACATTATTACTGTTACAAATTTATAATAATATAGATATGCAAGTATAAACGCATTCCAAACTGTTCTCATAAATTGTAGTTCCGGTTAAAATGACATTAATAAATAAACAAGTTTTCTTGTAAAACCATCGAGTGTTTTATTAATGACTCACAAACCATACTAATTACTAGTTTGAAATAATTAAGTTTAATGGAGTAATATTCAATCATATTCAATCGCCTAATATAATATTTTGTATAATACGCATTAGGCGAAATATAATAATATATACACTTTACAGTTAGTAGGTATCTGAGCATCGTCGCGTATACACGATATTATATTTATGGCGTAATTTAACGACCATTCATTAATGTTAGTAACCAATAGGCTTTCGTTTGAAATGAAAACAATTGTACCTGTGACAAGTATTAAATGTAACGCGGTTTAAAGCGGAATGACAGGAATATAAACCATATATAAATATATTAAATGATATATACTCGATATTTATTGTTATCGTACAATGCCGCAAATGTCGAACTTTCATCGCATTCACTGAAAATACATATATATATATATATACTACTGTATCATAATTATTGTCTGAATCTGTCGCGCAGAATCTGCCAGCAAATTACTATTTCCTATCCTATGAGATGATATCATTATTATTTATTTAGTTTGGAAAGCAACTTTATCGATGGAAAAGTGTATCTTACATTATTTTGTCTCATATGTTTGTGTATATATATATCAAAAGTGTACCCCCGCATTATACGTAGGTAGATGCACTTATCGTCATAATAATGCGTAAATATATTTGTTTACTGCATCATAGCGTAGGTATATACCTACAAAATGGGTGTTTACGATTTCACTGCAGCACATTCCGAGTTCGTAATTTAATTAATTCGACACACCTGCTGCGATAGCTGCATAATTAGTATATTACTCTAATCACACGTGGTGTATATGATAATACAATACATACCCATTATTATATCCGTTAATAGACTCAATTGTTCCGAACATGTTCGATGAGAGAATATATTATTATTTTAGCGATTTTTAACGATCGTGCCCCCCCCCCCACCAAACTAATCGTATTCAGTAATAATAGTGTAATCGGCTATTAGCTAATATGTATATTACGAGTATATTATTATTATATCCAAAAAAATGTACTTTTACCATTGTTCCTGTTCCTCGTACATAATTTCGGTTGCTGATAGTTTTAATAATGAATTTGTTTTCGATATTATTATTTGATAGTTCTACTAAAAAAGGTTAAAATATTTTTTTTAACCGATTGCAAATTGACCCTTGAATATTTTATCGTAAACATTTTTGCAAATAAATTCTAAAAAGTATGATAAAAATATATTTTATGCGGTGAAACTAATTTTTTCAGGAATGTCGTTTAAAATCCTTAAACGAAATAATATTTTCTATAATAATGTGTGCAAGTTGTATACCTACGTTAATTATTCAATTTTAAGACCGTAACAATGACATAAAACCACCGATCATTGTGGTGTATAGACGTAAACAATATATTATATATGTTCGCGTAAACGCTTAAGAGTAAAAAGAAGTTTAAGTATGTATATAAAAATGGCCACCATTATTGTACCGATATGCCTACATAATAATATAGATTTTATGCGTTCTGTAGACAGTTATGATAATTAACGATTAGAAATGTATTGATGATTTATTATTATCTGATCTTCGATATGCGTGCATTACAGATCGTTGTATGTACCAATATCATTGCACGCATGCACTGCAGTTATTGTGCTCACTTTTACAAATCGCATTTCAAACCGTGCAAACAACATAACACATAATATCATTATTTTAAATTATGATAAGTAGTGGGGATTGTGGCAACCCGACTGGAAATTCGTTGATTCGCACTCTCTCACACGCACAAGTAGATATTCACATAATATGATATTTAAAATAATATTACTATTACTTATTTAAATATATAGAATATTTATATGTTTAGACGCACTTATATTTTTTCAAGCAAATTAATGACTCCTTAAGTACACTGTTCTGCGGCAATATCAACTTATTTTAATAATGGTTTAATTTTAAATTTAGATACATATAAGTCATGATGGAAATGATTAGTGTCGAAGTTGTTAAAATATTTCATTAAACTATTTATACACGTTAAGTTAAAAATAATTTAATGATAATTATTAGTTGAGAAAATATATTATAATGACGATTTGAAAGTTTTAATGTTGAATCTATTTAAATTTTATACTTTGTAAAAAATGTGAGTATATGTTTAATAACTAGTAATTAATAAGTACCATATTAAATACTAAATTAAATATATATCTAATACATGCATTATCATGTACAACTATATATAAGGATATATATAATTCTTAATACCTAAAGTTTAATATTTCAGAAGCTAAGTACTCGTTTGATTTCGATTAACAGCCGAATTCGTGCGAGGATTGGTTTTTGTTATTTCCACATTATCTTTGTGAGCAAAGTCACTGCAAATGTGATAGAAAACAAACTAAATACGTGCATAACCCATATTTTCATATTTGGAATATTATACATTTTGTATCCAAGATCCAATATCGCTATAATTTTACTGTATACGTATTATTCTAAAACGAATTTCAAAAAATCTTTCATTAAAATTGAGAAGTTATGACTTAAAAAAATAAATAAATTCCTGTCGTTAACCAAATTCATTGATATGGAAAATCTTAATATGTATTTAAAAATAAGATCAAAAATGCAAAAATTTCATAATTTGAACAAATGCACTATCGTAAATATTGAAGTGAATGAGAATCATTGAATCGCCGTAAATACACACACACATATTATATTTATATTACAGTTCTGTTACAACAGGAGTATCCGAGTATATTACTTAATGCACTGCAGTGGGGCAGCAATGCAGCATCATCTTCGTATGTGATGTATCATTATTTATTATTATTATATGTACTGCAGACTACAGCTATATTATATAGGTACATAAATATAATACAAACATGATCGTAAAACTAAACTCATAATGTCAAACTCATAATTTATAACTTTGGTGACCGTGCAGCCATGCAGGCATGACACGGTTTGTTAATATGTAACATAATATAAAAGTGGTACCGCGTACTTTAAAATTACGAAGAAAAACAAACATTTTACTATTCGAACATGTTATTATATTAATATTCTCATACACGCGCGTTTAATATTCTCATCATTATTTTCGACGATAACAACAACTTTACTACGGTAGCGACATATTCCGATTCAGTGATCGGATACGGCTTATTATCGCTTTGCGTACAGGTATATATAATAAATAATAATACGGATAGTGCATTATACAGACGAATGAGGTGATACAATATTTGTATGATTATTATTATTGCTTTCAGAGTTAACGCTTTCCGGGCTGTCGGCGGACAATAACAGACGACCCGGGGAATGGTAGTAACAACAACAATAATAATAATAATAACCCCTTGATAATGATAACGATTACGGCCGTCGTGTAATTCAACCGTGATTAATAGTCATCGCCGTCTACCGTCCACGCGTTACATTCCGGCCTAAACGGGTTGCGTTATATATTATTATAATTTAATATTATATTAATATTATTATATGCCGCGTATGTGACTCCGCGTGCCTTACGCATTACCTATATTAATATTATCGTTATTCAAATAAATAATATTATAATAATGTATTATTATGTAGGTACGCAACGTGGCAACGGTCATGTGCGACCGGAATACACTACCTGTACACGCGCTTACAGCGTATGCACTGGAGTTTCTCCGAAATGGGTGTGTGTACGTACATATCGTAATAATAATATATTAATATATTTCGTACTGTATACGAGCGATATTATGTTAAAACGCTATGATAATGTGTAACGTATTATACCTCTATATCTGTGTACGCCACGCGCCATATACTCATATAATACAATATATTATATATCATAAGTAACCGACTTTCTCGGCGAATGAAAAACAGAAGCGCGTCTATCTTTGTCTACTGACAAAAATCTTCACTTCCCGTTTCGCGAACATCAAATGGTAATAATAATAATAATAATAATAATAATGTGCGCGCGTGTCTATAATAGTGTCCCGTTTGTGGTTATGTTGTATAATGGCTATAATGTATTATTTATAAATCGTACACATGCCTAGCTATATGTTATTATGATAATAATAATTATATGTTATTCCGCACCGGTTCTTCGCTGCAGTGTATCGTTCGAATTATATCGCGATCTCGCTTTTACGTATAATACGGTAATATGCGAGATACATAATATTATTGTACGTGTCGCAGGTTATATAGGGGACACGGCCATACGGGATAACCGTGTACCGTTATGACAATACTTTTGATCTACAAAACTCCCTTGACGAATTATCCCGCTGTGGTTATCAACATAGGAACTCACCCTGAATCCCAGTTAACGTGAAACAAACATAATAACATTATTTATACGTCGAGAAAACACACGAATCCAACTTTAGCGCCTGTTTAATAGTCAGCGGGTTTGACCTATGACAAATCAAATTATACCGTTACAAATCTGTAACAGCAACCAACAAATCATGCAATGGAACAGCGAGGATGATTCAGCGAAATCCTTGAGAAACACTTTGACCAAAATCAATGTAGGCGCCCATTATCAAATCACAGCTTAACTCTGTTGACGAAATGTTCTCCATTTCCATATAATATGTGTTGAACTGTAGGTAGGTACACCTAATGTTGATTGACGATAATACATGATGTTTAGTGAATGTTATCAAAATTGTCTTTACGCGGTCGTACACTCGTGATTATTGACATATAAAAATTATGTTCGGAAATATTTACCGGGATCCAAACATAATAATATATACTTGTCATTAAATTTATTTTATACAATATACCAACGACTGTGATATTTTTGATATGTTATTGTTTTATTGTCATTATTCATCCTGTATTTGGGATTTCGGAGTCTTATATAATAATACTATATATTTTATCTGAGAAATGTTTTATAGTTACGCTTAATACGTGAAAATCATAACTACGTCTCAAAATACGTTGACCATGGACGTATGTGAATCCTCAGAATATCTTGGGAGTAGTTATATTGAAGAAAATAGTGACTTCTACTAACTATAATGAATCACAGTATTACGAATCAATTGTATAAATTGTTATCATTAAAAGAAGTAATATTTTATTATCCTTTGGGAGGAGAGAAATTATATAAGTATCAAATAAATATTCTAAAGGCGAAACCAAAGTTTTGTAAAATTAAATTGTGAAAAAAAATGCAATAATAACTGCAGATGTGTAATTATACTAAATAATAAGAATGTACTTTGTAGTTTTTAACTTAAAAGTTAAAATGTTAAAAAGTTAATTTTGTTGCTATAAATATCATAAATATTTATAAAGTAATACATTTAAAAATATCAAAAAACTTAAGTATATTTTTTTACAAGGATATCCAAGTATTCTCCAATACCTGTTGTGCATGTCAACATTCGCCAAAATCGCTGAATTATGTCAACTATCACAGACGACTGTCAACACTCGATACTCTGTGGACATACACCTTAACATATTGTATTTAATATTAAGATGGGCTGACCCAATATGTATATATTTTAAAATTGTAGTATATTACTAATAGATACTTACAAGCGTGTTTGTTCAATATCCATGTATAACACCGCCTGCACCTGTATACAATGCAAAAACAGGAACGATAATAGTTTTGATAATATTCGCACGAACTCGTATGTATAGGTGTACAATAACCTAACATTACGCAAAGGCTACCTATAATCGAGATTTATCGCGTGGAATTTTACTAAGGGTAAAGTATATACCTACTTACGTGGAAAGTTATTCCCCGCTCGGGACGATCCGACACGCTTTTATTTCATACATCACCTTTTCTCCACCGCCTCCTCATCCTTTTGCGACATCTACTGCGAATATTTGCTGTGGGTGTATACAATATTTGACAGTTATACTCGGAAGCTGAGGCATATATAACAATATGAGATGCAACCCGCTGTAATTCGGGACGAAGAACGTATATATTGTTATAAATTTTTTTATACGTATATAGGTAAGACGTTGGTTGACACGACGCTTTTTCAAACCCGTCGAAAAACTTTATATACGTTTAAGAAAATATCTATATACCATATATAAAATATAGATATAGTAGGTACATTGAAAGTTCATACATTTCAGTATCATAGAAGCTGGGTTTCCGCCTCAAAACATTTTTGATCAATATATCAAATCCTCTTCTTTGTATGCTCTCCATGCTACGACCACGAAAGTAAAACAATACGGTACATCGAATAAATATATAGTTTTTTTTTTATTACTTTTATTGGTATTACACTATGTTATATGTATATACGTATAACATAGTGTACTCATACAATGTTATTTTATAAATAAGATTTTTGTTGTGTCTTTCAAACAAATAATATTGTAAATATTTTTGTAGTATTATGAATTTATTACTAACAATAACATTATATAATAATTATAATATATTGGTTTAGATCATATTTTTACAATCACAAAATCGTATTAATACAACAAATAATACAAAAATATCATTAATACAACAAACTGCACTCTGTAGTTTTTTAATCGCATCAATAACATTATACTGACAGATATTTTGAAGCAATTACTTCATTATTAGATATTATTGACCGATTACCATATAGTTATAATTTTAAATTGATTAGGTGAAATACATTTTGTCATTTTATGTTCACGTCAAATTTTCACCTTTTAAATTAAGTATAATATAATATGATGTTTGCATATAAATTAAAATATATTTATACGATCTTATTAAATATTAAATTTATAATTTTTTTCAATACTTAAACAGATACAATAATATTATGTATCCAACTTCAAATTATATTAATTTTAGGTATACGGCTATATAAAAGATATATAACTGAGTTTTTGTAAGCAAAACACGTTTAATCTTCAAATCTTCAATTTAAATATTTTTACAAAATCGTATTTGATCTATCTTAAACCTTTTACAGTCAATGATTAGGATAAAAAATTGTCTAAACGAACGAAAATCTTTATTTTACGAACAATAGATTTAAGCTACGTTTTGCAAATATTAAACGGTGTTGGTAGAACGTGATTTTTCATCCCATAAGGGTTATACAGATATAATGCAATTTTCCATCGGGCCAATCACCTATATGACAGTCATATACCATCTTTCAATTTAAGCTCAAATGATAATTCAATGAAGAGATTTAAACTTAATTATTGCTTTAGATTAAAATATCGTTTTCCTAAATAAATGTGCGTAGATAGTGTACTTGGTATATATTATTTGTTCATCAATTATATGCGTATATAATTATGTTAACAATTCGTAAAAATTTGGAATTGGCGATAAAATATATCGAATAAAAACTTTAAACTTGTTTTCTATTTGCTCCCATTCGTGAGCGCGTGCACTACCATATAAGTGACCGAACAAAGTAGAATAATTATTAAAAATGATGAGCCCATACATAAAATATAATTCTTACATTCAAAGAAATTTAAATACCTACAGTTTATATAATTTTACATTTTAAAAATAAAATTTAACGTGACCAAAAAAAAAAAAAAAACGATTATAAAATAGAATTCACCGGAAAACATGACGGACGTGACAACTGCACACAATCTTTGCATTCAAAAAAAGGTAACAATAATTCGCATTGTCCACTGCAGGATTTTGAACAGATACACTTTTACTGAACATAATATATTAATTTATACTTATAAATATTTATAATATCGTTATACTTATAAATATTTATAATAGTGTAGTACAGAAAAATGACTAGTTTTAGAATTATTATTTTCACATTTCTTAATTTTCTGCCAACATATTACATGTAATCTGGAAACTGTTTTGAACACTACTTTGAGTGGCATTATTACAAGACAAGATAGACCAGTGAACGAGCAGCGTTTAGTCTTAAATTTTTAGAAGAAATAATGATTATTGTAGACTGTATGAGCCGATAATATAAAATCCAATAATTCATATCTCATCTTATATTAGAGCAAATAGAACTAAGTATTAGACTTAGTTTGGCTTCGCAGAACTCCTTGAAACCCTTTCAAATAGATTGGTAAATATCTTTAAAAATACTTTAGGGGGTTTTAGCCTCTCCGCACACTTGAAATATTTTTTGTGTTGTGTACCACTGATTATGATGTATTTAGCCGTTATAAATTCTAGCTTTTTCGTATGTTCCTATATAACGTAGGTAATTATCGTTTTTAATTCCGGGGATTGGAGAGCATTTTTCTTTGACAAATGCTTTATACTAAAATATTATGAATTATAAAAAATATGTATTGATGCGTTAAACTGTTAGAACATTTATTATATGTGTGTGTGTGTGTGTGTGTGTGTTTTCTATGTATAATATATAGAAAAAGAAACCACGTGTACGTGTACTGTAATTGTATATTTCTTATTTTATTTTTTTTTATATTTACTATTGTAAATGCGTATGTTAAAAAATACATTTTTTCCTCGAAAACGCGTTTAAGTGCTTATCGGCGTAAACATAATTAACTTTTAACTCTGGTTACAAATTATAATGCACACAAATCACTTTTATGTTACAATATTATTGCAGTTCACTTACGCGCCTCATTACAAATAGGTACCCAACTCTTATACCTATTTAATACATAATAATATGTAATCACATTAAATTGTATACCGCGGCTTCTATAAATTGTCGTGCTGATATCCATAAAATATATCAGATACAATTTTAATACATCATTATTATGTTTATTAATATCGAATTTAGCGTCCGTGCAGAGTAAGGGTGTAATTATTACTTATCAACTATCGTTAATCGATGGGTTTTTGCGGTGTGTAGTGATTAGATTGATGAACCTCGTGGCTCGTGTTGACTTTGCACCATGAGATGAAATAATTTTCTAAAATATATTATTTCTTATTTTTTGTAGACAAAACTTTCATAACTACTTTTTACGGGCGTGCAGATGCTTTTACCGATCGCTCGCACTTGTCGTTGATATTTCACAGATACGAATCCGTACACTATATATAATGAATATAATAACCAGTTTAGATCATATAGTTAGTGGCACTAACTTAGTGCGCATTTATATGGTGTTCTATACGCACGTATGGTGATTACGAATACGATTTTATAATTTTTCATTATGTGTATCGTTTTGGTCGTGGGAATAACGATCGCAAAAAAGTGGTCGTTGGCGTACATATATGATTTACTTGTTTCATCTTGTATGTAATATATGCGTACCCAACGCAGCAACGCCACGCCGTATAGAAAATCTCACGAATGATTACATATATCGATTATTCACACAATATAGAGTGATCACGCTAACTCCCATTTTTACTTAAATTATTCTGATTTTAGAACTTTTAAGTATATTAATAAGGCCAACATTTTCAAATAGTTAAATGGTATATGAACCATTTAAGGAATTTCCTATGGGGATACCACCCTTTTTTTTCTAAATATATTCTTATCGCTAATATATGCATTTTAATAACTCGGACACAACTCGTTAAAGTTTGATGCATCAAAATTTGAAAAAAAAATATAAGATTTTATTGCCATTGTATGTTCCTTAAACGTTTTAAAAAATTTAAATAATTAAAAATATAGGGTCCTTGCAGGTTATCTCCGAAAATCTTAATTTAAATAAATTCATTATTAAAGGAAAAAGTTGTGCTGAATATGCTTGGTGAACCATACTGATCTATATTATTATTATTATTATTTTACTTTTCATTTCAGTATACAAATAACTTATAGTTATGTATACATATATGATAAGACACTTTTAGCGGCACCTCGACTATACTATACAAACGCGTCTTTCTATGGAATAAAATAAACGAGAAACGCGAAAGTAAATATATATATGTAATATATATAGTAGAACTTCTAACGCCCAACTGATAGCTGACGTGCGCACGTGCACATATGAAAATACACACATCATCTTAGATCGTCTTAAACGTGGAGGTATATTTATCACTTCGTATTACGTATATAATATATATATATATTTACACTCGTGATGTCGGCGAGCAATAATAATATATGTGTACAAACGCAACGGCATGTCCTAAATATTAATAAGTAGACTTATAAAAAAAACTATCTAAAAAAAAATTCGCACGGATTGAGATCCAATATGCGGTCATGGTGTAGCCGATGATGTATCGACTTTGAGCTTTGAGATACCTACCTATGTTGTACAATACGCGTTTTCATTGATTTTTAAATCCGCTATATACGACGGTATGCCATCGCGTTAAAAGAAACCAAATCCTCCGCGTATCCATCAGCTGCAGTATACATATACATTTGTACATATGATATAATATATGTACCGTTATTTATTTATTTTTTGCCAAACTAGTCACGTGTGGCCATCATTTGTTACCGTGTTTTTCTCTCTCTCTCTCTCTCTCTCTCTCTTTCTCTTTCTTCTTTTAGACTTGCCTACTTTTATTATATTTACTTTTTTTCAACTGAAATATGACACAAGGAAAAAGATCGTCCATCAAGTAGCTAAAGTCAAATTTATTTCGCCGTTCCAAAATAAAAACGAAGTACTACGTGTTTTCACTACTTACACGTTTGGTTTCCCCGTGTCAACCGCGCGCGGTTATGTTATACATACGTACATTTATAATATATATGCGATCGTCTCGACACAAACGCACAGACCGTAACAGTTTTATAATTCCATTGTTTTTTTTTTCTTAGTCATAAAAAAAAATATGATATAATATTATATTTATATATCATATTTGAGTTATTAACCAAAATTACATAATGGACTTTGATTACGATTGTATATAATACTCATGTAACATTGCACCGTATTTTAGATGTGTGACAAAAAATGGTGGCGATTGTTTACAATCCTTAATGATATTAATATATTAATATCAACATGCGACAGCAACGCACACCAATTTGATCACATCACTTTTAAAAATTTTTAGAAGGTATTGCAATATCGTTTATTTATATTGACAATATAAATAGAAAATAATCGTACATAAAAGGCACTCTGCTGCTTTATGATGTACGCACATTAGATGTTTATACCTATGTAATTTTTAATAACATAAAGAAAAAAGTGTCAACTCAGAAAAAACAAACGAATATAGTTAATTGAATATTTTATATAACAAAAAAAAAAACAGTCGGATAATAATTTTTAATTGCCATGCTATACAATAATTATGTATGTAATCACTATCGTATTATTATATATTACGTCATTCAAAATATGGACGTTGCAACTACGACACTATGTGGTGTTTTTATTAATTTGCAATGAAGGTCGAAATATCAGGTAAAATTTCACGGAAACATAATATTCAAATTAATCCTATTCTCTCGAGGTATCCGGACTCTGAAGTGTACAAAAAATAAATACGTATATGGTATACCAGTCACGCTTTGAATTCAAAGGCTAATAACGTGTATAAGGCGTCCCAGGTTTTTAATTTGACGTTTTTCCCGAGAAGTCCTACGTAAATATTTCTCTGCTTAGACAGATACTGCTACAACTTCGCATTAGGTAAATTAAAAAATAAATCACAAAATACACTTTCTTCTTGGAATATTACTTATTTGCATTAATTCTGTAGAAACATTAATTCGTAGATAAATCGGTTTGTGTTCCAAAAATAATATTTTATGTTACAGCATGTCTTTTTAATGTGTCCTTTAAAGTATTAACAACGATAATAATAATCCGCCCGAGAAATAATTCAATATTTTGTTAAACTCTCTGAAAATTAATAATATTCCATTAAGTTTTTATATAGCTAATGAGTGATTTGAAATCAAATTTACCATATAATTAAGTGCACTTAATTTTGATATAGTTCAAACAGCCTTCTTAAAATATTAACATGATTAATTAAAAAAATTATTTTGACTTATCATGTTCAATTAATTTTGAGGTTTTCGTATAGGTTACATTACAACTAAATCATTCAGTAAACGAATGAAATAATTTTATTAGATATATAAATATAAAATATTAAAAAAACACTGTAGCTAAAAAATGCCATACTGTTCTATATTTTATGATAAAAATACAAAGTGTACTATTTCAAATTGAATTTTTTTTTTTTTTTTTTTGTCAAACTAATAAGAATGGCATTGTTGTCCTATACTTCCATTTTACCTAGGTGATAAAAATTCATAAGGTAAATCTATTTTCCTTTTCCTTTTTTTACCAAACTTATTTATTTTTATTGACATGACATTTTCGTTAAAGTTATTCTGTTGTAACAGTACAGCGAAAAACATTTTGTATTACGGTGATAAACAAATAAAGTATAGGCGGTCAAGTCGTATACCGCGGCGGTAAAACAATATATTATATAAATTGTACTGTATACAAGACAAGACATCGTAATCGTAAAAGTCGATCTACGGTGATAAACTTCAATTATATTATGTTCCAAAACTAATTTAATTGCTGAATCACGATATTATATATGAGTATACGTAACACGGGACGACAAACTATAAAAATATAATTAAATAATGTCGGATCGAAAAAAAAATATCGTAAAATATCGTTCTCAGTGTTCATATCACATAACTATTAACTAATAAGTAATATCTAATAACATCGTGTATTGTAATATGATCCTATATAATAATAATAACAACAACATTAACACCTGTATAAACTATAATCAAATAATAAACATTGGCCGTGCTATTATTTCTTCAGGACTATATGTATAGTTATCTCTTTATGTCATATGGCATAAACGTCCCTGCGATTGGTCATCACTCATCATTCTGTATCCCTATTCCTATTATCTGCTATTAGTCCATTGGAGTCGAAAACACACGCAAACAATCATTATTACTCGTTGCCCTGTCGGCCGGGTGATCATTAATTCTTTTTTCCCTCCGTTTGCTGGTCGATGGAAAAGAATCAGATAGAAAAATAAATACAATAATATAAATACGAAAATATATAGATACATTTGGGCACTGATGTTGCTGTGTGAAAAATGATAACTAGCTAATAGATAGTACCAGCAACCGTATGATGTTTAATATTTTCTTATAAATTAATAAATAAAAACAAAAAAAAAAAAAAAACATAAATTAATAGCATAAGTAATAGGCATTTAAAACAGAATATAAGTAGTACCTATTACAATTTTTAAGTTATTTGAATTATTAATTTTTATAAGTAATTGACCAAAAAAAATATGGCGTATAGACAAAAGACGAATGTATCTCATGGCAGTCAATTACGTTTTTATACAACTATAAAATAAGAAAGGCAAATTATATTTATAATTTAATTTAACTATTCAGTATTCTCTCATTTTTAACTGTAGGTGCTGTTCCTTATCTATCCATATTTATAAGTAACTAACTTTTAATAATAGTATATACCCAATAATATTTATTTTAATTATAATAAGGTTATTCATATTTTTACAAACTTCAAGTACAATTATTTTTACACTGAATAAACTAAATACCTATTAATTATTAAAAGACCTATAGTTTGACAATTTAAATACAAACCAACATTTCAATATCATTCTGCTATGTTTTATAATACTCTTATTTAAATCCTCAAATAATAATAACGTTTTACGAATATAAATTAAATGTTATTTTCAAACGCATCGATACGTATTGACTATAAAAACGTCCAATTCAAACCACGTACAATATTATGAATTATGAATATAAATTATGTGTATATATATATAAGTATTATCTTTTCTTAGTTCAAAGGTATATTTAATATTTAATATGTAATATTGGTATACTAAGTAAAATGTTGTATGATTTTATACAACATATGAAAATATATTTTCGTAGCACATTTACCCAAAATTACTTATTATAGTTGGTTATAATTATAATACGATATCTAAAGAATTAATAAAACAGAAGTTCAAAACATTTTAGTGTCTGAATTCAGTAATACCGTATGGTAAAATATAACGACGACTTCCAGCAATTCCGTTGAATGTTTTAGTGTGAACTCTACTATGACATATAGAGGTACCTACGTTTGATAAATTCATGTATATATGTGCATGTCATGTCATGTCAGAAAAATGTTACTCTGAAACACGAGCTTCTTGAATCTTAGTAAATTAACTCTTTTCTGCCTTGATGTATATTGTATATACAATATACACGGCTAACAGAGAAAATAAATAATACATCAATCACTTTATGTTTTCACAACCACCTCTTTTCATTTTATAAACTTCCCAGAAGCATTTCTCTTCTAAACGAATACTATATATCTACGTTTATTTATTTTTTTGATAATGTATTATTACTCTTCTAATACAAATTGAAATTGGAAAAACTGTAATCATTACACGCTGATGCTGTAACTTGATTTCTTTTCCAATTCCGGTAGACAATAATAATTAATAACTAATAATTTAACAATAAACATTGCTGTTTTACGAAGTTACGTAAATCTATAATTATTTACATAAGCTTAACAAACATATCAAATAATATATGTATTAGTTATTCAATAGGTTTCTTAATTCTTTTTAATTTATAAATTATATAATTATATCTAAATTATTTAATTTAGTTATTTCTAATTGTTATTATTATGTTATATTATTTTAGTTAAAATCTTTATTGTACAGTGTACACTTTGAAATCTGATCAACATATCATCTCGAAAGAGAAATATGAGGATTCAAATAACCCATAATATTTGTATTATAATTAATTTTTTTATTTTTCAGTCCAGTGAACTGAGTAATTTGAACCATATAGCATATAATTTATTCGACGATTTTCCCAAAAAATCTAATGACTTGGAAACGATTTCATACGAGTTCTGACTACAGAATAATCGTGTACACCTATGTTAGGTGAATAAGTTATTAATTTTAATAACTATAGTAATTTTCAAATAATTCATATAAAAAAACGTTAATTTTAAACAAATATGTGTTTCAACAAGTGTGTTTTAAAAGTTAGTTATGAATACAAATACCTATATGTACGAGCATATTAGTACAATCGTCATAAATTCATAACAGATCATCGCAACCGTCATCGTTATGAGAACTACGTACCTATTGGAAATTCTATTAGTAGTATTATTATATTACCTAATAATATGTTAGATATTTTAATCAAAAATTTTATAAAACTAATTACAATTATTTTTTTATTTATTTAATAGTCCTAGATAACTAGTACCTAAATTCACGGGATAATAGTATGTTCGTTATTGCAAAGTAATTGATAAGTATATAGAACACACAGTGTACCAAAAATATTTCTTTTGTTATTTCCACAAAAAAATACTTGGAAAATATTTTCCTTTTAACATTAATATTTTAGTCATAAAAAAATTGAAACAAAATGTGTTTTTCTAAAACTTGATCCTTATAGATTTTCGTAGAAAAATACAAAATACCTAAAACCGCCTGTTTTTAAAAGGTATATGTGACTGAAAGGAATTTAAAGTTTAAACTCATTTCAAAAATGGCGTATCGCTATACATTTTTTAAACTCCCATGTCGAACAGTCAAGCACATATAAATATATAATATCATCTATATATGTTAGTATTCTGCAGTAAAAGATCTTGTTAGGTATCTGTTTATAACTAAATGTAAACTGTATAGATATTATTATATTATGATTGATTTGTTCACTTATTATTTTACGAGTGAAGAAAAGAGCCTATAACATTTTTTATATTATTTTATTTCCCTTGCTTGCATAATAATTATTATACTTAGGTATTTATTTATTCGTCATTGTATACGTTTTAGAATATTTATTATGTTATTCGTAAAAAAAATCTAACTTAATATAAATTATGTGTTATGAAATATTCTAAAAAGTTTCAAAACTTTTCTGATTTTTAAAAACCACAACACTTGTTTTGTTCTAAATTCAAAATTATTTGAAAAAAAACTTTTATTCTATCTACTGTTTTATGATGATTAATAAGAACATACAATTTAAACTTTAACATAAACATTTTTAAAATGAATATTGATGAGACGAGTTGCTTTAATTGCACAATATTAAAATATAGCTTGAAACAAAAACAAATTCAAAGTTTTATAATGCTTACGCTGATGAAACAATTATTTATATTATATAGTTAATTTACAATTAATATACAACACTCGTCTGGTGTATACCATTGCAGTATATGTGTATTATTATTAATTTAATCATAATATAAAATTATTAATATGTATGATTTTACTGTTTACACGTTATAGTACTTTTTACAAATAATTATTATAGCTATTTATACAAATGTTCATGCTTGTTCCTTCTGAATAAATATTTACAATGGAATGAGCTCGACAAAGTTGGAGCCGATAAACTTTAGTAAAAGGAAAACGCAATTTGAATGTTGTTTATATGTGTAGTGACTTTAATGAAGTTTTACTAAATTAATGACCTCAACAGATATTCTGAAAACTCACTAGCTGCAATTTCCTTTTTCGAAATCAATTAATCTATCTTCATGCACATGAATATCTAATACAATTTCAATTTAAAATTGTTTGCGAAATATCATCAATATTATGTTGGTAATATCATATTGTCACTAATACAAAACTTGCATTGAAAAAATGTATCTAATTAAGTATTTTCTTTTAAACCTCAATCGAATAACAAAAGTCTTAAAATCGTTTTCACAGTCCGACTATGCATTTTTATATGATGAAAAAAAAAATCATTTTAGTTGGATTTTCATCAAAAAACGAATTCAGATCGCTTAGTATATATATTGTATAGTAAAACGTCCATAACCTTTTTTTGATAACGAAAATTAAACTGTCTGGACAATACGCGTTGCGAGGACTATATTTTTGATGCAATGATTATTTTATGATATTTTCGACGAATATCCAAAGTTTTATTGCATAATACGTGCGGGAAAACCTTGAATATAAGGACAAAATATTCCAGTGGCATATTATATTCAGGTATATTATACAGGCAGCTTAAATCGCCAATGTGCCGTGAACTGTAATGGGGGTCAGTCGGAAGTAAAGACGAAACGCCACAGAACATATGTACATATTGTTTTTCATTACTATATTATTATATACCGGAAATAAGGGTAGTTTTTTGTTTTGCGAATCCACACACTGCACATACGGGAAATTTATTCAATATTATACCCCAAAGCCGTATTTTGGACCTCCCGACCCGATATAACAATAAAGCTGCGGTAATGGGTTCCAACGTTAAATATTTTGTTTGAATCGATAAATTTAAATTTCGCCGTAATGCCCGCAATTGATGTAGGTACTGCAGCAGCAGTTAATACCGAAGAGATATTAACAATATTACGCGTTTACGTGTACCTGCGAGTGTCCAAATGCATTACTTATTATGTACGTATATATTATTATTATTATGCGATGGATGCCATAATAGTATAAGTGAATTTTCATTATCAATACTCGTAAAAATATAGATACCTAATAATATATTATACGTATTTACAAATATACAATAGATGTGAAAATATACACGCGCAGTTGCTTGATGGAAATCAATAATATGATTTTGTTGTAACAATGAAATAATATTGTTCGTGACGGAAATAAAATGAGAAACATTATTATTACCATATATTTTATCATACGCGGTTCTTTACCAAAAACTCATATTCGCTGGATACAATGCTTTATATGTATATAATTAGGCACAAACTACATGACGTAAAATTTAAATTAATGTTTTATGTATTTTGACATATTAATTATCAAGTTTTATAACCTAAAGTATTTTTTCCTTATAGTATCTCTTTCTTTTTTATTTTATCCATTTTTTTTTTCAATCAAAAACTTATTAATTTTTAACTTGTTAATTATTTCCATATACCTAGTCAATATTTGTGGTTTCCATAGTTTTAAATACTTAAATAGCACTGTTCTTTTAAAAAACGTATTTTCTAGTAACTATTTTTAGGTGTTTTGACATCAACACATGTTTTTAATTTTATAATTATATGACTCGAATTAAATTGTTTTATTACACAATTTGTTACAATATAGGTAATATATATATATATATTATATATAAGAAATAAGTCAACTAACAAAAAAATAAAAAATCGTCCCACTTTAGCTTAAAATAATATGAAACAGAATAAACTTGTTAGTTGTTTATCTATATATATATATGTGTGTGTGTATTCTTTAATTAAGAAATGTATTGTCGGGTACACCCATTGAAATAATTAAGTAAATTAGTAAATAGTACACGGTACTATCGTTATTAATTTATAGAAATGTCAATAAATTGTACATATCGATCGTATTTATTGACGCTGTATAGCGAAAAATAAAATCAAAACTAGTACCTATTAACTATGAGGTCATGTGTAAAAACTAGTTTTTATTGAACGTTTAATAAAAAGAAGGTGTACGTTTACCTATAGCAAAATCACGTTTGTATGAACTACTCTTAAGCTCAACTAGTTTTACTAGTAAATTCGGGTTTTAACTAATTTTGGACATTACTGCAACATTATAAAACCGTTTGACGTCCAGACAAACGGACAGCAATTCCACAAAACCATGGCCCGTTAGTTTGCTTGAATAAACTTTTAAATGTAAATGAGAATAAAAAAAAAAAAACTGTTGACTATAATAAGAAAACTATAGTATCTGTGGTCAGTTTGGTCTACAGTTAAACGGATCACTTCGTGTATAATATGTAATAATATGTATATTATATTAGGCACATGCATGTATATAACATAATCGCTTTCACTGTATATACATAACTCGAACAGTATTACACGCAATAAAAAAATAAACGGAACATTTAAAAAACTAATACTGGCTATACACACGCATATATAACATATACTTGAATATACAACACTATTACATATAGATGTGCTATTCCGGGCGTGTGCTTCTATATATAATGTATCGTTCTGTAGATCTCCTAGACATAATTTATTATTAATACGCGTAGTTGTCCGTTCGCTAATAACGTCGCGTCGCACCGCAGCGGTAGCCCGCCGCCTCTTTTGCCCTTTTGGTCTCGCGTGATCTCGACCGTTTAACTACTACCGGAGTTGCGCAGCGCGTGTCTATCGCATAATGTGCCTATACATAATGGTTATTATTATTGTACAGTCGGGTTATCGAAAGAACGCTGCTGCCCATGCATGTATGTGTTGTCTCCGCCGTAAAAACGTGTAAAGAATTTGTAACGAATTCGTGTTCGGCGGAACTAGTTCTGCGTTTGAGCATAAGGTCGAATTTATTATCATCATTTAACTTAAAGTAAGAAATTGTGCTCAAGCTTCGGTTTTTTTTTTTTTTTTTGATATTTCAAATTTTAAGCGAGATATAAGCATTTTTAATAGACCTTAGAAGTCTTTAAAATATTTTTCACACACTCGTATCTCGTTCTAACAGAACAAAATTGATTCTACTGAACTGTCTGAACTCAATTGTACACGTTTAATGAGTAGCGTAGATACTCTTAAAAATATACAAAAAATGTACTTGTGTATTAAAATATGTACACGCGACAACGGCGATGGTGTAATATTGTACGCAAACGGCTCTCGCTGGTAATAATATTATAATAATGTAATATTATTTTTGTGACATTATATTATTACGTTATCTATGCGTATTTCTGTGGATAATTATTCGAGAAATATAGAATTCTCTTTACCTAAGTGTTTTTATTTTCCCCGTTTAAAATTCACCAAACTTTCGTAAATATTTATATAATATTACAAATCATTTATTAACCGGGCGAATAATTATTATTACCTATGCATTGGTAATCTTTACTTTCATAAATAATAATTAGACTCGTCACTGCATTTATATGTGAACTGAAATATTGAAATAACCGCAATGAGTGTATAATATAACTATAACTGTATATTATGTATACTATGGTCATTTGCAAACGCCATCGAATCACTCGAAAATAAAAGTACCCGTTTATATTTAATGCACTTGTACATAACTACGAGTATTTAATAATATAATACGTAAAATATTTTATGCGAATATAATGTATTAGTAGCCGTTGGTGATATATCGTTTTCGTCTAGATCAATACGATGCACATCTAACAAGTACACGAGATTATATATTTATGTATATATTTTTTACGTCTCTATAGTCGGAAAAAAACCAGTCGTCGTCGTTTCATCTACTTAGAAGATATGCTGTCTACTTTCGGATGAGCAATTTTTACATCGCAACCTGTTTTGGAAAGTCGACCGTACCGGTTTCGAATAAATTTATTTGCTTTTTATATTTTTTTAGCGACGGAATTTTTTTTTTTTTTCATTTCGTATACTGTTGCCGTTACCGTAGACAAAGTAGTTGCAGTAACTTACCGATCGGCTGCGAAAATAACACGTGGCGAAATATATCAAAAACGTAATTTTATGCGATGAAAAATGAGAATTCGAAAGAGTTTGTTTGACTTTCGTATGTATAGGTATTCCGTGCAACCGATGAAAAAAAATATTAGTGGCGTGGAAAAACAAAACGATACGTCTATATAAGAGGATGACAGCGTGTAGTGGGTTTTGTTTGGATCAAGTTTCAAGTAAAATCGTTCAAACAGTTCATAAAAACAATTTTTCACAGTCACGTATTACTGTATATAAGATTACAACCTATACACAATAATATTATACTGCTGCGCCGCAAGTGGTGATGGACAGCGAAATAAAATGTATATGCATGCCATACTTAAAACTTGGTTGTTTTATCAATATTGGCACAAAAACGTTAGATAGGTACCATCACCATTGATTATAAAATATACGTTATATTTATAAACTCAATGGTACCACGTAGATCAGTTTGTTCCTTGCTATACGGTTTCTTTTATTATGATAATATTGTGCGAAGTTCTTGTTTGAGTTTGTCTCTGCCCGCTATACGTATTGCATTATGTAAATTTCCCGAAAACTTGTTTATTGGATTTTTCGGTCTGATATATATATTATAATATATTATACACCTACTCAATGCTTACATTATATTGTACTCTGCTGTCTACAGTCATGCGAATCGATAGAATATTCACTCGTTTTCCAAGATCAGTAACTTCTGAACACCCGTAAGCGTAGGGTATACTCATCGACTGGACACGAAAACGCACACTTGCGCCGATCGCAGTTCAGCAGCTAAATCGCAAGACCTGTTTCATATTTAATGACAATATTGTTGTTATATTATATCGTGTCTCCGTGTCTAATAGCATAGTCCGCGCGATAAAAGAAGATTTACTCGAAAATTGTGTTACGTACATAAACACTTCCCGGATAAAGTGGGATAATCATTTCTTTAACAATAATGTATTATTTATAATTCATTTTTATTCGCCTTTTTTATCACTTTCTATCTGACGCATCAACTGGAATTGACAAATATGTTTTTTTTTATTATTATTATTATTATTATTGTCATGTACGATATATTATATAGGTACATTATTTTTTTATACAACAAAACATAGTTTTGTTCATTTTACATTTTTAAATAAAGACTTGAAAATAGAAGTAATTTATTATAGTGGCTCTTTTAGTTATATGCAATTTTTCTACAATGAATTGCGGCACCATTTTGTTTTGAAACAACGGATAAAATTCTCTGGCTCTGCAGGTATATTTCTTATAATTAACATACTTACCTACAAGCGACTTTTGGTGAGGCTAATTAAGTATCAACTATTCACATCCATGCCCATACGGTGAAGTGTCGATCTTATGTTTTTAGATAACTTATTACTAATTATCATAATAACATTTTACGTACCTATGGGTTTAATTTATATTGTCTTTTTAATGTTTTTAAATTAAAAAGGAAGTAAAGGTAATTTAAAAAAAAAATTATATTGCTTCACGGTATATTAAGAACTTTATTTCTTATTTACATAGATTCTTATTAGTTATTATTAGTTATCATTAATATAAATTTCAGTTCTGGTCTAATAGAAATAATCCATTATATTAATATTAAAACTAATGTGGTTGTTTGCGTTATTTTTTATTAATATTTCTATATTTTTATAATTTATGAAAAACTTAATGGATGCAAATAGACGTTATAAATATATAATTTAAATTGTACTGTATTTATGTAATGCGTTTTTATAAAATTTAAAAAAAAACTTGTCTCACTAAGTTATAATAATATTGTATTACGTTTAAGCTTTGTTACACAACATAATAATACGCAATGTATATAAATAGACACTTTATTTCAAATATTTAGCAAAAGTCTTTACTATTTGTTAGGCTCTTAAAAAAAAGGAATGTTATATTAATATTACCTATATAATGTATATCTACAGCGTTTATCATACTGTATCTTACCGTTTTCATATGTGAGGTTTAGGGTAGAACGATATTTAATGTAAAACATAGTAACCCATGCCATGCCTATTTATGAATTAAAGTAAGTATATTGTTTAGAAATATTTAGTTGATTTCAGTTATTTTATAAAGAAATGTGTTTTGTACTTAACGAGCGTTCAAGAATGAAATGTTTAATTTTAACACATTTTTTTAAAATTGATTGATAAAATCATATTATTATTATTGTTACTATAAAATGTTATTATATTTTACTACGTATTATTCAAACATATTTTTTAAGATAAAAGAGTTACCATGCAAGAATCTCGACGAACGGGACTTGGCCAATATTTTTAAATTGACTGTCGCAAACACAACAATAAGAACCACTTAGTGATTAGTACGAGACCGTCAATTAAGTAGCTCCTTGGATTGCACAGTGTACACGACCCACATTCAAACCTACTAAAATGATGTGATTTCTTTAAACAAGCTTTGCCTACGGCAAAATATATAATATTTGTACTAATATTAATCGGGCCACGATATATTAATTTAATATTTAATTTAAAACCAAAAATTAAATTAATTTTAAAAATATACCTACTCGAACACTTGTTTAATAATGGTAGCAGTGGGCTTATTGCCAAAAAAATATATAAAAAAAAAAATAACTTGAAAGCTGCAGAAAATCCTGTTGCCTGACTATTCGGATTCCCGAAGGTTTTAGCTACTGGTACCGTACAACTATTATACACGCGTTGTGTTAGTTTTACAGAAATGGCTGTTTCTGGCCAAAAAAAGTCTGACACCTTTAATACATAATCCGATTAAGTCACTAGACGATCGTATGAGACAACAAAACTGGTATTTACTGCGATTATTGTGTTTGGAAACAAATAATTTATCGATGTTTCTAGATATAATAATATATTATAAAGATTAAAAAATAATAATGTTGTGAATATTATAAAAAAAAATGTCACCAGATGAAACTAAGAAAGCCAGAACACATTTTTGCGAACAACCCTTCGATAAAAATAAATAAATGTTTAAATAACTAGATTTCACTAAACGGTAATTATTCAGTCTTCTTCATATTACTATGCTCTAAGCCTCTAGGGTAACGCATTCAAAATGTCCAATTTGTTTATAAAAACGAGAAAGTCTATGTAAAATTAAATTTCAAGTATGGATGTTACTATTAATATAATATATTATAATATTTGCTGTAAGCGTTGCGTACATAATTATTATTAAAAACAAAACTAATTTTACGTGTATTTTTTGAGTTCGGCCCACACACAAAAACTATTATAGATCTTGTGGGCTATGTACATTAGAACATATATAATGTTATGTAAAATTATGTTCCACGTAGTTGACCTGTGGTATAATATTTCGTTGACCTCACATTGGAAATAGAAATTTTTAGCGTCCACACAGATGATATGACAGGTGTTATTATAATATCATATATATATAAATAAACAAAAGCGTCGCGTTATAGAATCATCTGTGAGTATATCAATATGCCGTTGCGATCGGTCAAACGTGATTGCGTATTATTAAATAATATTATGTTCATCAAAAGTTATTATAATCCTGCAACATGTTTAGTATCGGCGTTGAGTGTAATAGTGTGATACCGCCCACCGTTCTCACATGGTACAATATCATTAAACAGAGACATTACCGTTATTAATATTATTGTAACATTATTTACGGGTTTTTGTGGTCGACGATTTCTATGATTTCCACGATAATCCGCCACGCGTAAATAGGCATATGACGTATTGTTCTTCGGTTATTTTTATTGTCCTCAATTACAATTAATTAATGTCGACTGTAATTTTTTTTTTTTTTTAATTTGATAAATGAGTTATTATTATTATTGTCACAATACGACAACACGTCGAATTCGCTTCGTTTATAATATTGTATAATTTGACCGATGTATTTGAAAACACATATTTTATTTCATATAATCATTTTACCTCTCGTGTACTCGTCAAGTTTGTGGAATTGTTCACAAAATGATAAATTTTGTAAAAACGTATAAATACATAATATTATTTTTTACGACCAATGGATAATTACAATGATATACCATGTGCATCTGATGTAAAATTATAATTTTGGTCTGAATTTTATTTTATTATTGTCGTAATTGTTAAAATGACATGCCTCCATTTATTGGATATCACGTAGAATACATAGTACGTATATATATGTATGTTCATATGCATACATTTCACCTTTCTCAAAAAAAAAAAAGAAAATGAAATGAAAAATATTTCATCAATAACTTATTAAATTATAAATATTAAGCTTTCAAATGACATTAAATGACGTTTTATGGTGGTAGTACAATTCATACTCTTTTTTTGTGTACAAACCAAACGATCTGGTTTTATCATGACACAAAACTGCAAAACGCAATTCCCTATATATGTATATAATTCGAGTTAAAATTATTATTCATGTGGATTGATGGTTGTTTTAAAATAAATGTTAAAAATTATTTTTATCGGTTAATTATAATTAACTTTGAGTATCACGTATATACCAATGATAATGTGTTTACAATTTTTAAGTTTGGTGTTCATAATAAATGCGTTCAGCCCGAACTGTGACTTGGTCGTAGAATATTGCTTTAAACCGCTAGAAATACAAGTATCGGAATGTGTGTGGACTAAATTAGTAACTGGCGCTATGACAATTCAATCCGACCGCTTAAGAACATGTGCTTATATGTTATATATTATACAGTTAAAGTTCACTACTGTACAATAAATATAATAATGACAATAATAATACGCACTCGTACATATACACTAACAAATAACAATAATAGTAATAATAATATAATCTGGTGTACTCGCAGTTTCATTAAAGTCAAAAGCCAGTTGATTCAACATTGCATTATGAATACAAACTAAACAAACAGTAATATTATAATTGTAAATTACTATTAATCGGGCTTTTCGCTGTCTGCCATTACTGCCACTATAAAGGAAGGAAAGCTCGATCGGGCGCTAGCAAGAAAATATCGTAACACAGTACTTAATATAATATGTATACGAAAGCTGGCGTGCACGCGATAATTACGTATTCATTGTTTCAACCAGCTTGTCTCTGAATTTTAATAAATGTATTATAATATGGTGTGACTTACGTGCCGAAAATTATCTTCATTTATCACTTGGATTATGCGACGAAAACAAAGTGGTTTTGAAATATTCGACCATTTAAAAAAAAAAAAAAATCCGAAAGTTATTAGTCTTGCCGAGTTTTTTGTATTGCGTTGATTAAAACCGCCGGTAAAGTAGATATTACTCCTCTTTAAATCCCCGAGTGCAAACACATCAACACATAATAATATATGATGATATTATATTCGATCCGCAACGTATACAATAATAATAACACCAAAAATAACACATCCGGAAAAGATTTACACGGATATTAAAAACTCGGGGAAACATTGTGAACTCTATCGCGGTATTCGCGCTATGTGCAGTATAGTTGTCATAATAATTTAATATTATATATAATAACGCTATATACGAAGCTAATGTTAATACATAGAAAAACTACGAGGGAATGCGGGATTAAAAGAGAATCCTAGCCCGAGGAAAAAAAACGAAAACAAAGTTTATAAAAATGAAGTTTTTCCTTTTTTGACGTCTTTCGGGCGCAGTGATCACTGCCGCACACAAGTTATTAATGTTTCTCCCGCGAGCGTACATTAATCCCACGAGACATTATAACTGTATTACCAGTGTTAATCCGTAGGTCTCGGCGCATAACCGCGCACAGTCCTTAACAAGCCGCTAAGACGTAAGAGCAGCTCGTTGTCTTCGAATCAAATATAATATATGTATATACTATATAACCAGTAGCCACACAATCATCGTTGTTTGTATACAAGATGATTCACCAAGCATGATCATCAGGATCATCTCCCCATTTTACGTTTAATAATGAATTGATTTTGATTTTGATTTTTGGAAATTTTAGAAATTTTAAGTACAATTAAAGACCGTTTTTTTTAATTCTCGAGATTTTTTTGTAATACCTACTTAATTATTATACTAGGTACTTACAGAAGTTTCTGTTATAATATAAAATAACCTTCTGCTTTTCTAATGAAAATCGACATGTTTTACTGTAGATTATTCAATAGATAATACATTTTAAAAGTTTTGATGTAGGTATCTAACTCAAAATTGTGACTGTAGTTTTCTATTAAACCAAACATTTATTCAATACAAGAACATTTTCAAAAATATTGCCGACTAAATACAGTAGAAAGGGGGAAGGAGGTTTTCACTTGAAAATAGAAGTTTGTTTTTCCACAGGACACTCATTAAGTAGTAAAATAAATTTCAAGAATTGAAAAATTTGATTTATGACTATATTTAAAAATTCCAAAATTAGGATTTTTGGTAACAGCATTATTAAAAAAAAATGGAGATGACCATGTTTGCTGAATACATATACATATTATTTACACACCATGTAAAACAACTGCGACCATTTTCAAAATAATCAACTAATTTAATTTTTAGTATTCGTTTTTATATTTTTTATATATCAGTATGCCGAATTGCTCAAATTTAAAATGTTGTCAATCGCTGAACATGAGACCACAAGACTACTTACGACAATAATAAATATTATGCATGTTTATAGATATAAATAATCAGTAGTATGACGGATCACCAATTTTTAATAACTTTAGATAACTAATTTTCTGTATAAATCATCTGCTGCGCGAATGCGTCATTTGAAAAAATGCTTATCCCAATAAAAGTCGGCCCACCTATACCAACATGCGTTTAAATATTTTTATTATTTTTGTATTATTATATTGTATAATATAATGAAGCATATAAAATGAATAAATAACATCGTCACATGGATTTCTCGAAGTAACTTATTATTATTATCGCCCCATTGGCTTTATAATTGATTATATTTGTTTTTATCACGTTGTCAAGCTTATATTATACAAATACAATATTCCATACGAAAACCGTATTCGAACGATATCCGCAATATATCATTAAAACAAAATTCGCATTCCAATTGAATTTTCTTACCATTAGTCAAACATTTCGTAGAATAATTTCATCAACGAAAATGACCTCAATTGTTATTATTATTATAAACTATATTATAGTATATAACATGTATAATAATGATACATATATTATGTATTTATTATTTATGGTAACATAAAACAGTTTTATTTCTCCTAAAGGTTTATATTTTGAATACGTATTTAGGAATTTGATACTCATAATTTGTGTTTGATGGTCAGGCACTTCTTATTTATTAATCGACTTCGAAAGTAACTGTACATGAAAATCTATCCAGGTTGTCCATGTATAATATATGTATAACCTTTCGCAATATTTTATTTAATCAACAGGATCATTTTTGTTATATTATTACATATTTTCAAATTCTTGGGATTTATTTATACTGCTTAAATAGTGTCTTATAAGAATAGAAATTTCTATTTTTTAAATGACGATCCTCTCCCTTTTTCTACTGTAAATTATACAATTTTATCTATTTTTTTTTTTTACTTTTTAATTTGAACGATTAAAATCGTTAAAAACTATAGTTTTTAAGTTATTTAATTTTGTATTGTAAAGATAATAAATCCTATTTCACATAAAAAGGTGAATCTTATTTGAATAACAGAAGTCTGTACAAAAAATTTCAAAAATATAAAAATATGGTCTCTAATTAATAATTATACTTAAAAAAAATTTTAATAAATTTATTATTTAATAATAGTGTTGAATATGCTTAGTAAATCATACTATTTATAAGTTGATTACAAATTAAAAACACAGAATTAATCAATGCATGTATATTATATTGAACGCGTTGTGCGAAAAAATAATTATTTTTATTATTACAATGGCTCTATTAATTTCGCGAACTCTTCGTTTTGGAACTATAGCTAAATTATTTCTTTCCATGGTTTACAGTGTTTTTACATAACCGACTTTGAATCTACCAAAAAATAATATAACATCGTGTGTCTATATTTATAAAAGTATCTATAAGCTATTAACGTGAAACACATCGTGCTCTCGATGCTATTTTTTATACAATTTTATAATACGAGTATTATATTATACCAATGTAGACAATAATTATACGTTTGGATATCAGAGAAAGTGAATCGAAGATGAGTGCTCGTTCCGCAGAAGTTCTTTAATAATAAGTTTTCCTGCAACAATACGATATTTTAGTATACAAATCTATATGATGTATAATCTGAATCGTTTTACGAATCAATGATTCTTTTGAGCGAAAAGATACAAAGTCGTCGCTTCTGATGCGACAATGTAGTAGCAGCAGCAACAGCAGCAAATTATATAATAATATTTTGTCGTACACTAGCTGTGCGCTTAGTCGACGACGATAATAACTCTAAAGTCTCGAGACGCCGAGAGAACTTTGATCGCTCAACGACAAACTCCGGACGAGAATTAATTAAGGATGGTTGGTATAATAATTATTATTAATTGGTTGATGAAAAATATCGTCGAGTTGCAAAAGTATAAATTGTATAATATATATATATATATATATAACTAGTACGACGTGTTCACTTTAATAATTTTAAGGATATCACGAAATCTCGACAGTAATTAGCAGTCAGCCCTATAATATATCTGCGTGAACGTCGACGTATGTGTGCCAACGAGGCACACCTGTATATAATATATTGCGATAATCGCGCGCGCTCTTATATATATATATATACATATATCGACAATTAACATAACATAATTCATTATAACAAAATAATAATTATCGTACGTGTGGTAATAACGACAATTATTATAAAACTGTGAGTACAATTTATATATTATAATAATATCCCCCTCTGCAGTGGTTACATTCAATAAACGTAATATATTTTGATTAAACGCGCGAAGGCACAATAATCGAACTCTTTTCGTTCGACCCCGAACAAAGTTACGTGCCTATCTATTTTAGGTTGTTTTTGTTTTTAGAAAGTAAAACGATTAATTTCGAAACGACAATGATTAAAATATTTCATCGAACGCGCCTGCATCGGCATGCGATTTCGCTGTGATCTATACGATCACTCTCGGGCATATTATAATTTATTGATACGCGTACGCATAAATGACATCATCCGCGGGATATCCCACACGTGATGATTTGATGATGACAGTACACCTATGAGTAGATCAGGTCAGGTTGGGTTATTACACTCTGAACTCGCAATAAACGTCATATCGATTTTTCGCCAGACGTCGTAATAATAAAATAATATTTTTATATAATGTACAAGAGATACTAATCGCTTTTTTTCTCGTTTGTTTGCAGGGTAGCAAATGCACCAGTGGCGGTGCCCCCGGACAACCGTACTACATGACCCATCAGTTCCCGCCCGGGTCGTCGGCTACGCTACCCAACAGGGGCCGTCCGCCCACCGGGTCCATACCGGCCAGGGCTTATTCGCCAGCCGTGCCGCCGGTTGCGGCCAACAAATCGTCAGGTGCGTTAACCACGTGATTTCATATTTCAAAGTAGAATATAATATAAATCGGAGTACCTACTTCGATTCATAAAAATCAAATTTTAAACAATAATAGTTTAACTATTAGTTATACACACTATTTAAAGTTTAGATGAGCGGATAAATGGACCGACATTTTGTAGAATACTCCTGTATTGTAGCCACATTTATCTAAACTTTAAATAATAGTATAAAATACTTCTAAGCTATTCGTCCAAAAATTGATTTTTATACAACGAAGTACTGCAGTAAATATGCCGATTCGGAAAAAGAAATTAAAAATATTGTCTTTAAAAAAAAAGTAAACAATTTCAAAAATAATAAAGATAAACAACAATAAAAAATATAATTTCTTAACGTTAGGTAAAATTTTTTCAAATAATGAGTGTACTATTTATTACATGTTAAATGAATGATTTTTTGTATTTATAAACCTAGGTCACTCTCTGATTACCTTTCCCAAAAATCGTGCTTACCCAACATATGTCAAATAATTAACCACGTAAATATACTTTTATTTTTTATTTTTTGGTTTATTTATTATTATACGTGTACCTCGTTACTTTTCTCTTTGCGTTTTAACGTCAACCACCACACGACCAGGATTAGCGCATATTTTAAAGTTATAAATAATATACCTGCACGTGTACACGATTAAAATGCAATTCTTGTCGTCGTCATAAGTATATAGAATTGCAGCATTTGTAAACCCGTACTTAGATTATAAAGGAATTTTATTTTCGTCATAATTTCCTTTTTTATTGTTGACATCATTCAAAGGCACACCTGAGTCAAAGGACTCGAGACACATCCCTTCACTCTAAATATTCACCCCCACCCCCGTTTCACCCCACGGCGCCACTGTGGTATACATATAAACGACAACTATAATATATAGTAAACATCATAAGCGCCAAGATCAAAAGGAGTTTGTAATGAAATTAATTCGGGGTAAGCCACTTACTTATACCTTTTCGTCGTTTAAATAAAAGTAAATTATTATTATTGTCCTTGGTAATAATTTAATTATTTCTTTGTTTGTTCGAAAACGTTTAAATATAATAACATTAAAAGTGTTCATGCTGCAAAGTAAATATTACGCATGATATGCAAGATAGGTTTATGTTTTAATAAGAATACCTACCTTGATATAGACGAGAAAACTGCAAGTACATCGATATATTTCATGTACACGCGTACAACAAAAAAATTTCGCTTAGATAAATAAAATATTATTTTTGGCCTTATATAGTGCACCAGTTTTTAACGTGTACAATAAAAATGCGCCACAGACTATAAGAATATAATATATAATAATATGATATCTATACAGAAATGGGCAAGGTGCTTATAGCATTTTAACAATTCTATAATTACAAAAATCATTGATCGCCATTCGCTAATATATAGTTTGAATGCTTTTAGGGAAAACAAAACTGATGGCCACTCATATTAAACTAAATTATTTCACTGAGAGTACTTTGATACATTGACTTCGACCATTTATCCGATAAATCACGTCTATAAATTAAACATTTATCTTAACAATTTCGTGAACGACGCTAGCTCTATTTTAATGTATTAATAAAAATCGTATTCACGAATAAATGATAACATAACACCGACAACGTAGCTAATCATAGCTTTAGTAATCATATATTTTTCGAATAAGGATTGATGTAAATAATTGAGAATAATGGAAATAATGGTCATTAAAACATTTTAAAAACGTTTGTGTAATATGTGTACATAATACATTATACATTATGCATACGTAATGGTATATGTATATCAGGCTTATGATCCTCATGCATCCGAGTGTACAAATCGTTAAATCTAAAAAAAAAAAACAATTAATTCAAAATTTTAAATTATTTATTTATTGGTATAGATATCTATGTAATTTACATCATATGTCTTCATTACTGCAATGTTAAATACTAAATTTACTGAACAAAAGCTCTTATTTTTCCACAATATTTCAACAGAATGAACTAAACGATATTTAAACAAGAAAGGTTATTGTGTTATATATTTTTCCGTTTTCTATTAAAGTAACTTTTTTATTAGGTCAGTGTAGGTGGTTCTATATTTTTTCAAGTCACGATATAAAGAACTAAACAAAACTTTTGACTGAAAAAACGTAATGAACTGTATAATATTTTTAAAATATATTTTTTAATAAACGCACTCAATATACCACCCAATTAAACCTATTAGTTCTTTACTCCAGTCAAAAGTTAAAAAAAAAATCTATGTTCTCAAAAACCAATTGTATTTTTTAAGAAATGTCAGAAGTATAAATGGTTTTGGATTACCGCTTTGGTTCTTACATATAATTTCTATATTTATACTTGCTTCATAGTAAAATATAATATGGTAAGAGACAAGTACGATAATTTTATAATCTGAACGGCGTCACGTGAATTCGAAATAATAATAATAATATTATTAATGATAGTAAATAATAATATTATCTAGCGTTTAGCAACGGTCGACCGCGATTTATATACCTATACGAAGACTGCGACCGCACTGCTGCGGGCACACGCGCGTATCAAACAGTCGTATTTTATACCCGTTTATAACGGATATAATAATAATATATATATATATATATGCAATATGCATGTAATTATTATTAGTGGTTTAATATGTTCGTGACGTTCGACGCAAAACGGCTACAACGACAACCACGGCAGTATAATAACATATTTTACTATAACGGCGGTCAGGCGCTGTGATTTTATAAGTTATACTACAAAGCTGAGCAGTTATGTAGTGTTGTACACTAAACACGAGTACCTATATCCGTGAGTACCCTGCAGGTTACAAGTACTCGAGAAACAATAAAAACGAATAACAATTACTTGTATTATTCTTTCGCCCGCCTACGCGGTGATGATGGACGCACAACGACTTGGGCGAGATTCCTCTGAAAATTTTCGATCTCGTATAAGAATATTCGCATTTACCTGCGAACATTAATAGCATAAGGTTGGGTCAGGTATCTTTAATTAATTATAGCTATATTAATATATATTGATGTTTTAAACTCTTACCAAATTTATGGAAGATTATTATCCTTATTTCATGACTGCCAGTTTATTAATAAGTATAATAACTAATATATACAGAGTAGTTTTTTCATAAAATAATACTCATTATTTTAAAATCTATTAACGTATTTAAAAATATTTTTTATATAGTTTCCAATCGAAACAAAATAAAACTGTTTTTATATTTTTCTAATATTTGTAATCGTTATAATTTTTTAAGTTTTTATTTTTTTGAATGAAAACATACATTTTTAATTTTATATTATAAAGCAGGATATATTTTGGAGTATTTCGATACATAAAAGTCGAAATTAGGATAGGCAGTTTAAATATTTAAAGTTGTAGTGATCGAAGTGGTTTGATACGAGGATACCCCGCAAAATGTTAGTATACTACTCTGCTCATTTCAACTTTAAACACTTATAAATTATAAACTACTCATATTATGAACTTCAATTCTTATGTATCAAAATACTCCAAAAAATATTCTGCTTTATAATATGAAATAAAAAATATATTATGTTGTAATTAGAAAAAATAAATCCTTAAAATATTATTACGATTAAAAAGATTAAGAAAACAAATTTATTATTTCGACCGCGATTTATAAAAAAACAATGTTTTCAAAAACATTAATAGATTTTAAAATAATGAGTGTGGTTTGATAAAAAAAAATTCACCTTGTACCTATATGACTAAAATTAATAATATTATTTTATATTATTTCACCGGCAATCTTATCATTTTATAAACATTTATCCATATTTGCGTATTTTTGGGGCGTGCTAGACTCGGTGGATACCCCTAAAACTAAGATTAAAAGTAATAATAAAATAATAATGGAAAAAACATTATTTTACCTAATCTGCAGCCTACTTATTTTTAAACAAAACATTAAACCAACGATTAAATATAAGCTGGAAAAAATGCTCAATACTTCATATAGTGTTTTTTTATCTGTGGATTCAATTTTTATATTGATATTTTGAATATCATTAGGTTTATATACCTGTATATAATAGCCCGATACCAAATATATCAATATTTGGTCTTATTGATTACGATGTATACGCACACCGTATCGCTATATTTGACCATATTTTTATTGTCAACAAATATTTACACATTCTGTCGTCCATTATTTTATACTAGAGTCTCTACCCTAATACCCTATATAGTCATTTTTTTATTTACCGACCTCGGAAATGAATTACACAATACGTCATATCGACATCTACATCATCGCATCACCGATTTAGCTAATAAGTAAAATATTTTATTTTTATAAAGACAATAACTTCACTTGTAAATGTTTATTTTAAAATTAGATAATTAAGGTTGTATATTTTCATATAATTTATTTAAAATAATATAAAAGTATTAATAGTAATATTTTACTATAAATGAAATACTTAAAAATTATTCAATATGACATTTTTATCAAATACCTATTATAAATATATAATTATTTCCATTTAATATCAAAATTTTTATATCTATTACTTAATTCATTAATCTATACTTGATTACCTATTAAATAGAATTGATATAATAACAATTTTCTTTTTATAAAAACTAAAAATTCACAATATTTAAAAATCATTGATATGTGTCACCATTATTATATAATATAAGTTTCAAATAAATGCAAAATAATTTTAATTGGTTATTATTTCTCTCTTATTTTTGTATTTAATTAAAATTGGACGCCTTCGTATAAATTTTGTTCGTTTTATTGAATTAGGAGAACATTATGACAGCAGAAAAAATGGTATTTACAATTCTACTGATGAAAAGCGGCAATTTACATACTTAATTATCTTAGGAATACGGTTTTAGATAACGATATTACCATAATTATAATAATATTATAATGTATTTAAAAGGCGAGAGAAACGACCCATCGGTCATCCGATCCCGACGAAGCTTGTATAATATTATATGGCCTGCAAAGTGACGCTCACCCGGACCGGAGATAGTCGTCGTCGTTTAAAACGTGATTTATGGTGTTCGGTCGTGAGATTTACGATCGTCCCGTTAAGATAAGTTTTTGTTAATACATTTCGCGCACAAACGGCTGCTAGACCCGTGAACTCGACCGACGTCGTTTCGCAGGTCACGGGTCGTAATCGTCGAAGTCGTAGACGCGTCTTCTGGTCACTGCCGCCAAAATGTGTGTGTATATTTATTGAATTCCCTCGCGACCTTTGCCTGCCAATATAAAATCTCTTTGTGTAACGTAACGTAACGTCTTCTTTCAGCTTCTATTTTTTTTTTCGTGTATATATTACACATTCGCCAAAAGTCATCAATTTATTTGATATCATTCGATATAAATAAAAAAAAGATCAGGCTTCACCACGATCGATTAGATACAGGCATTATAGGTATTATATTTTTCTTGAGATATACACGAACACAATTTGTCATGATGGCGCCATTTGACATCTATAATCAAATTTTCGATACGAAAACTCGACCTTCGCATATTATCCTAAACATTAAAACATATTATACGTGAGCGTTCTCGATGACAATTGTCCCATAGGCCTTACGGTCGACCACGTTCGAGAAGTGTATAACGTTTCTTTTTCTTTTGTTTCACTATATGTGCGCCCATATGGCCCCGAAAGCGCGTATAACATTATGTAATTGTATTCACGTGAAAATAAATCACTGTCCACCGATCGCAACAATAATGCTTTAAGAATAGTTTAAACAATAGTATAATAATCGATTACAAGTACGAGGGTGGAGGCTTTGGTTTCATTGAATATACTTGCATAACAAATATAATATATCTGTGCAAACCAAGGGGATGGATTTCGAGTTTGGACCCTCTTTTCGCATTGTTCCGTGTAATAATATCAAATTAATCTAAGCATAATATCAAAAGTCAAAATGCTTATATCTAAATTACACACATTTTTATACTTAAGGAGTATTTTGTAGTGGGTTTTCAAAAGAATACTCCCCTTTTATACTGCATATTTTTAGCGGACATTTTTCCGATAATGTTAACTTTTCAAAATCAAAATGCAAACGAGTAATTTTCGAATTAATTCAACTTTTAGGGGGAATATATTATAGGGTTGCAATAATAGGTTTTGAAAATATGGAGCTGTAGGATAATTTGAAAATTGTACCGTATGTCCGTATGATTAATCTGCCGATATTTAAAAAATCATTAAAGTAAATTAAATACTAGATTCAATAATCTATTTTATATTTTTGTAAAATAATTTTTAATGGTTACTTTACTATCCTACATATTATATAAACATTTTAATAACCCGAAAACTACTCGTCTACTTAATATTGTACTGAAAATGGAAGGTTCCTGTTTGAAAAAAAAGAAGTTTTCATTTCCATATTTTTTAAGTAGTACAATAAAAATCGCTAGAATTTCAAAATATAGTTTTTAAGTCAAGGCTTGAAACCGAAAAACAATTTTCCAATTTTGATTTCGAATACCGGTATTAATTATTTTCAATTTCGGTTTTAACGGTTTTAACTGGTATTCGAAATCGGTACCCAATATCTGTTTCAAGCCCTACTTTAAGTAGATACATATAATATATATATTTAAAAATTCTAAAAATCAGAACTTGTTTAAATTCGTACGTTATGAAATTAATAAAATGGGGATGAGCATAAAATATGGGATACAAATTAATCCCTTTTATAATTTATATACATTTTTTTTTATTCATAATGGCTGTACGAAGTTGATTTCTAACATTCTTCTTGCCCGCCCCTCTCACCCTTGAAAAATTCTGATTGCGTCACGACTAATACATACGTACGAGTATGTATGTACACAACGAGGCACGTACGCACGTACCTACGTATAATAGTACAAATATTATTTATATTATTATTTTTACATTATGCTGAGTCGCCATTTCATTGTATCGTATCGGAATGACCACCAAACAGTGCGGAGTATCGAGGTCACATTGACGACGACAAAATTAGACGGCTTATTCAAAATACTAGCCCGTTGTTTAATTATTCTAACCCTCATCGTCGCACTTATTAATTATTCGAAATTAGTTATGGTTTATAGACTGCATAACCGTGCGAATGAATGGGGACGAAAACGACAATGTTATCCGAAGAAAGTTTCTGGCATTACGGCCCCCGAAGGCTGTATTATTATACGATATTATATGCAGTCCTATACGTATATATTTTGTATATTATATAAAGTACCCTTGTACGTACGGAAGTCTCGTTCGGTTACTCCTCATTATATGTAAAACAAATTCGGATCCGTAACCTTTCAACACTTGATTGGATTTCAGAATATTAAATTATATTTACACAATTATTATTATTTCTATACCGGAAGCGAGAAAGAGCACTGTACCATCCGTAGCGGTGACTGCGTATAATAATATTATTATAGTATCCTGCGGTACTTATGTATTATGCGCCGACGGTTTCTTTGTAAACGTATTATTTTTCAACATAATACCGATCGATATTATTCTCACTTTGCGAACTTTATACATTTTGATATATTTTTTTTTTACCCGACGATCGTAGACGACGTACCATGTCTATATCACTCTGTAATCTGTATTAAGTATTTTCACATAAATTTCGTTCAAAATTTAAATTATCTTACGATTATATTTGATTTTCCTGTTTTTACTTGTAACTGTTTACCCTAACTTGTATATATTCTCAAATAACAAATATAATTAAGTTGAAAATGTATAACATTGTAAGTGTACCTATATAATTATCGACCTATTTAAGTCGTTTTGATATTTCTTAGACATACAACTGTAACGAAACAAATGTTAGTTATCAAAGTTATTTTTATCGCGTGTACTGAAAAGTTTGATATATTATAACTGTGTATTTTGACTTTTAATTTAAACTTTACAATTAAACTATACATATATATTTTATTAAACAATGATAAATCTCATTTTATTTTTAATATTGCTACTTTTTTTCCATTCTACTTTTTCTCGCGTAAAAATGATGACGGTAATAATATCTTAATATTATACAATCTACTCTGAACTATATTCATGTATATTATGCTCTATAAACATTATTTTCTGAAATTAGCTATAAATAATATTATGCACTTTGTATTTAATATTATTTAAGAAACGCTATTTATTACATTTTTTTATCTATCTACTGTATTGCTATTCTAAAATAATCTATTTAACTGTAGGTCCTTATATTAAGAGTAAATTCGAGTAAAAAAAATAATATTTAAAGTTTTAAATACTTCAAACTAAAACTATATGTTTTTTTTTAAGATTGGATTTTTACATTTTTTAGTCACAAAGCATAATATATGAAAAGTTGATAGGAAAACTAAAAACTATACTCTTCAATAGATAGATAATTAATTTATCTTATTGATTAAAAATTGTAAATATATAGGTGACACTTTAAAATATTAATTTTTAACTTCCTAGTTGTTTTCATAAAATATTAGGGTTTTTGGAAAAATGTTAATTATAATTTCAATTACTTAAACTTTTAAGTTTTAAATGATTTCAAAGCAGTATTTTCTTTATTGTGTACAACTCAGTAAAACCAATTCAAGTAATTAATGTTGACATTTATCATGATTAATGTCTAAAACTAATGCCATTCAAAATGTATACTATAATTATATTTTATATTTGTAAATTTGATATGATTTGATCACATTAAATTTTCATTATTGTTAATGTTTAAACCAACTTATAGGTATAACCTAAGATACTTATTGACCGCTATAAGATTATTTGGCATATTACAGTACTATATAAGGATATTTTTTATCAATACCGATGTAGTTACCTACTTATTAAAAATATTAAATAAAAATGTAAAGTACCTTATAATAATTAACCAAAATGTTTCAGGGTACATGTCATCGCCGGAGAGAGCTAATTCTAGAACTGGGTACACAGCTGCCCCATACATGTCTCCGGGGGGTTCTTCGTTCGACGAAAATTCATATTATGGCTATGGACCCAGAACCGGGTCTATTACTCCCGTGATCGACGAAGAGACTAGGTAAATATGAAATCTATTCTTGTGTATTTTTAAAAAGTTATTAACAAATATTGATTTAACGACATATGTTATGTATAATGTACACACATATCTTATATAGGATTGTCAAAAATATATGGTGGCTTTCCCATGTGTACATTTATAAAACTTCAGATATTCCGTATAGATATGGGCATGTTATCGACGATGCTGTAAAACTATCCATATAAAATAAATGATTAACATTAAAAACTTTAGTTTTGGTAATCAGTAATCACTAGAAAGTTCGAATATTTTACAAAATATTGTTTTCAAATAATTTTAAACTATTAAATTGCTGGCGCACGAGTACATATTACATTGGAGTGAAGGGGAAATTTGATATACTATTATAATTTATATTTTATGCTAATAATGTTCGTCGCGCACTAATTATCATTATTTATGGTTTTTTAAACAACATTAGTTTCAAAAACTATTTGTAATTGCAGTGTACCGGTGATCATTAACATTATTATGTATACAGTGAACGAAGTTACGAACTACCTGTTAACTTGTAAATATGATATACGAGTATGCCATAATAGTATTATGTAGTTACTTATATAGTGTATATTATATTTTTTACGAAATATTTCATGTACATTGCAATAATCACTGATCGCCGCGTTCATCCGCGGAACCGTATAATAATATATCATAATAATTCACAAAACTTTAAACACTAAGGCAGTGGAAAAACGTGAAAACATAAACTTATTCAAACCTAGTTAACTGCGAGTTATATCTTTGGCAGCGCTGTTAAATTTTATTATTTCAATAAAAACGATCGTAAATTTGTAAAAAAAAAAAAAAAATAATAATAATAAATAAATAAACTGTCGTTAGTTACGAGACAGCGGTTGCAGATTTACACACGTACAGCTTTCAGCAAATTAAAAGGGTGTATAACAGTATTATTCACCTTCTTTGTCTACTGTCAATGTCCTACGCAATGACATTAGACTGCACTCACTTTCGTTATTCAAAAAAAACATAATAATAATATCCTTTCCATTAGGTTCAACTACAGTATTAACCTACCTATAGCATAAATGAATACATATAGACTTTTTTATGTTTAACCGTCAGATTATATTTCCCCTGTTAAATAAAAAATATGCTCAAAATACCTTTAACTATTTCTCATTTTGGTAATAAATGTTTATAGTCAATAAATAATAATATATTGAAAATTGGCATTAAAAATATTTTGATGTACTGACATTAAAAACATTGTTTTCTATTATTTTTTAATAATATGCTTTTTTTACAATTTTAATAATACTTACTTCCGGAAAATATTAACATTACTTTTGTACATTAATAAGCTCAATAAATTAATGTGTGATTAATTATCACTTAATAGATTTCGTATCATATGTGGTAATTTTTTTTAATAGAATTGTTTAGTAATTAATTATTAAATTATTTTTTTTAACTACCTAAAATAAATGAACCGTTATGTTAATTAACCATGTATTTTTTAGGTAGCTACTATAGTAAACACATTTAATTGATTATTGATTAAACACAATTCACATAAGTATGATACCATTGCAGATTATAAATATTATTTATTTGTATTTATGATCAATATTAAATATTAATACATAAATATATTTTGAATTTCTTTGGTTCAAAAATGGCCAAATATCTTTGAAAGTAATATGTCGTCTTGGTATGAAATACTATTATCGATAATAGGTCGACAATCGACATTTTTCGGGTGTCTAGAATTATTATTTTCTAAAACACAGAAAAATAATCGAAATAGATATCGGCTTAAACATTCTCATCGTAAATTTCACCGTGTGTATTAATAAATAATATAATTACGTTGTAGAACTACCATAAACGCACGGCTCGTATTTGGCTATGCCCGTTTCATTTCGGTAAAACTTAATATCTAGTCCAGTCGTGTGAAAGAAACGGTATCTGTGAAAAGATGTTTGTCGATCGAATAGTTAATATCACGTCGTTTTCGTAGTTCGTATATATTACGTCATCGGGCCCGCGCACGTGTCCGCCGTTTTTTACATACTCGTCAGCGTTCCGCGTAGGCTTATATTATTATATTTTTACGAAGCTCGAACCCCACGGCTGCTAATATATTTTATTAAATTTGCGCGTATCGGCAACTGCAATCGTCTCGTTTACGCACATAACATTATACAGTCGACACAATAATATCATAACACATATACCGGTTGTAAAAATACCGTATTATACAATTAAATTATAACCGACCGGTGTTGGAGTTGGTGTATGTTATTATGAACGACTTCACAACCGGATCTCTGACCAAACCTAATTTTACCGAAAGAATCTCGTATGGGCAGATGTGCAATACGGCGACTACCTAAACGACTCACGCACACATTGACACAAAATGATGTAATTTTTTTTCCAAATTTCGGAGACCGGAACAAACTGTGACGCGATCAGTACCTATTGGATTTACGTATACATAAGAAGGTAATTTACGTACGTATATATGACGCTAAGGATTTTCCCCATGTCAATACGGCTAAACTGCTAAACTGGCCGTGCTGGTTTCAACTATTATTGTTTCTCACCGACAAGGATGAAAAAAGAATCGAATTTCCGGGCGTTTTTCTAGGACGGTTATGGTGAAGGAGTAGAAATAGGGGCTACCGTCGCATAAAAACCTTTTCTCAGTGGAAGGCTTACGCTAGGTAAGCCTGACATAAAATCATTAGGACGGCAATAGTCCGGCTCGTTTATTTTTCATTTTATCTTTCCAAACTGCTCCATAAGTTCGTCAGCAACTGTATCTTACGTCAACTTAATTATATAAATACGATACTGGTGATTGTGTGCTGCTTCTGATAAAATATAATATATTATATTAAAATAAGAAATAACTCGACTTTAAAATATGCGTTCTCGCTCGATACATTTATTTATAACCGGACAACGCGTGCGAACATAATATAATGTAACGCCGACCGGAAAATTTGAGTATTTAAATATTTAATATTATAATTTATTGGTACCTATATAATTGCGTGTTATTTGTTTGATACCGCAAGATAAACCCGCGTGGTCATTTCGTCGGTAACCAAATTTTTCGGTTGTAGAATCGCGGAGAAAGTAATATTGATTTATATGTTTTATTATTTTTTTTTTTCATTTTATGACGGTGGGTGATGCGCATAATATAATAATATATGTATATATTATAAGAACTCCAATGTCCGTTATCTACACACGCTATACGTATATTGTATAATGGTCCGGTTTAGGTATATATACATATCAGCAGTAATAACAATTCTCGCATATTTTATGCGCATAATATGCGTTTGTAGATTATAAACGACGATAATGTCGCGTACTCGCTCGGCCCGCGTATATTAGATCACAAATTAATGTCGTCCTAATGGATCTTTCGAACAACAGGCCAAACCCTACTTCCGGCATCTTCTTCTGTGTAATATACGTATAATATAATGTCTGCCACGTGGTTAGCATCATAATAAATTAATGTCGTCCGTCTAATGCAGGATTCAACCGTTTAAACGTTTATTTTATTGTTTTGCATCGTGTGCGATAACCACGATTTAATTGCGTATACCGGATTCACTCAGGTGCTTATTTTTATTACTTATTGTTAAAAAAAGTTGTTACGTCTTGTGTCGTCCCGCGTGCATACCGGTTACGATGTTATGCATATGACACTTCCAATTCCCCGTGAATCGACAAAAATAAAAAATAGAAACATTACAAAATATTAAGTATCATCATCTAATATTTGTGTACACCTATACCATTGTAATAATTACAAAAGCAGAAGAAGGTTTTGGTGTCGTATTCCCTCCATTTAGGGTTGCCACCTCCCTGGATTTCACCCGGAAAATTCAGATTTACACATAAATCTACGGGCTACGGGTTTGGTGAAATATTCTCCGGGTCGTCGAAAATTAATACTGTTTACATAGTTATTTGTAGTTTATCGATAAGCATATGATTTTCATATGCCAATAGATAAGATAAAATACGAAAAATATTTGTTGGTAACCTTTTTTTTTTGCTTGTCATCTTATCTCCAGATCTGCAGTCTTTCAAAAGTGATATCCCTACCTCCGTGGCTTTTTTTAAAGTGTGACACAAGACATTTATTTAAGTACTTACCTAACACTACTGTATAGTCTATACTCCTGTAGTAGTATAATACTTAAACTTTTTTTTAATAATAAAATAAATCCTCATTCCCTTTGCCGCAATTCATTATTAAAATAATATCTTCATAATTAACATTATAACCGCGCAAATACATATATTATATTATGCTGTATTGAAGCACAAAAATAAACCACTGATCGGTTAAGTATTATTTTATCACGTAACCTAGCGGAACGAAAATACAAATAATCAACGTTGTATAAGTGCAGTATAACTATATTGGCTGTATGTGGATATTTAAAATTTCGTAATTATTTGTTTCCGTGTGTGCAAACATTTTATACATACACTTATTGATAGTTCCTTATAATAAATAAAAAAAATTATTCTGGGTAGTAATAGATAAAATGCACAAAAATTGCATCATATCCTCTCCTCATAAACTTAAGCCGCACTGTTCCAAACCTTTGTAGTATTATAATGGTATAATTTATATTTAAATAATATGTTAATCCGCATTCCACACACGACAATGCTAAAACGACAAGTTCTAACGACAGTCGGCAATAAGTTTCTTTAGCAATAAAATGTAATAATATTACCTCCGCAGTTGGTGTCAACGTCGAGTTATCGGTATAACGATATCGTTTAACATTTTAAGCGGTAAATACTTGTATATTACAAGAATATTGTTGAACATCCAATAAAACGAAATGTTAATCGAAACTTTCTCGTTAAAATAAAACTTATCGCACATAAGATAGAATATAATATTATGTAAATTATATTTTACTATAGTATAATAATATGTATTTGATTATTTGTACCCACAAATAAATAAATTAAATAACCGCACATTATTATATCCTATCTAATTTATGCCTTCTTTCGAAATTCGTTTTAAGTCATAATAGTATGATATAATATGTATAATATATTTGTAGATTTTTTTTTATAAACCAACGCGGATATTGTACGCAGAAAGATCCTAACGTTGAAAGACTAGATTACATAATATATGGTTTTGCCCAAACTTAATTACTCATCGTGTTATTTATAACGAAATTATTTTCAACCAACCATAAATCCTATTAAAAAAAAACTGTTTTTTTTTTCGGTTAAATTATAAAATACGATATGAATTATTACTATTTCGAGATGATAGGTTAAATTATGCATTTTTCATGAAAAATATATAATCTGTTTCGTGTTAGTTTTCTGAGTTCCATTATTAAAATATAAATATTGTTTGCTTTTTATTAGCAAGTGGCTTTTTCTGCACTAACTTACCATCGAATTTTAAAACTTCCCGCGAGTCAACAATTAGATAGACGCATCTATATAAAAGAATTTTATTATTTCCATGAGACGATAAAAAGCTTGAATAAAAGCTTAATTCACGCTATCCGGCAATTAAACGATACGATAATGTCATTATTTTTTCAAGTATTTTATTTATATAATTTATTATTTAACTTTTATAATTAAAAATAAAATATAAACCATTTTGTTATAAGATGAACCAAACAAAAATAATTCGTTTTTAACAACTTTTCGCTCTAGTTTTAATCGATACATAATTTAATTAAAAATATTGTCTCGAAAAACTCATTGTTAAGACTGTTGTTACTACTATAGAAATCAACAGGTTTAAATCAATCTAAATCAATTTATAGCATTTGACCATGTATATTATTTAAGTACATCATATATTTACACAATATTATAACCAGCAATGCGTTTTGCACCATTTATGTTATTTATTTTCATCATAAGTTCCTTTATTTTGTAGCCTAATAACATGTGCTCTATAACAAAAATTTTTTTATATACGAAATACTTCAATAATTGTTGTCTTGTGAGTTGTGGTTATGACGTGTATAACGCCCTATTTTTAAAACTTGACATATTAACATATAATATTATTATACTTACTTAATAATATATTAAAATAACACAATAATTAATTTCGAACTCTATCTTTATTGCTATTAGAACGTCATTGGTAATCGAAAGCCAAATATGGGTAAAACGATCGTATGTAATTGACACACGTAAAAATATATCGTTCTAGTCGAAAACAAAGTAAATGACAACGATGTCACGAACGGCGTTTTTGATTCTATCCTTTGCGCGTTTAGCATATATTTTAATTTTTAAGGTCAGCATTATACGATGTATTTTCGCATCCGTCCAGTTTGAAAGGTCTTATTTTACCAAGCGATGTATATAGTGCGACGCCTCTTTTACATATTCGTCACGCACTCATCCCTTATATACACGCGCTCGTTAGGCATATGCATACATGCCGTGGATCCCACTCACGGTCGTTTGTATAAATAATAATATATTATCCGTATTGTTGTATTAGAAAATCATCGCACAAAGTGTCCAGAAGCATAATATGGACTGATGTGTGGGGTCTGTGTTCCTACGTTATGTATAACAATATGTTATGTACTTGAATTCGTTATACTGATTTTCTGCAAATATGTTGAATTCTCTATTTTTGACCAAACAAAAATGAGGAGGACTCTTCAAAACTATATCTACACGAATAGTTTTGAGTGAAATTTTTTCTTTACGTTATTGTATTATAGGGATAATATATTTCCTAAAAAGTATAAGTTTCCTTTTACCACTAATTTACCCGTAAATTGTTTTTATTTTGTCTCGTATTCTATTTCAAATTTAAAGTTGCTGTTTTTTCGAACTAGTGTAATTATATTAATGCTCATAAATCATAATATAACAAAATAATTTATATTGTTTACCAAAATATTAATCATAAAATAGAAAAAAGTAAAGTCTTAATAAAAATTGACAAATTTGCAAAGAAAATGTATTTTCAATATAAATTATATTGTATAATATAAAATGTATACTAATAAAAAAATAATAAGAATTTTAAAACTACTCAATTTTATTTCTTAGGCTTTCTAATACTTATTTAGTTATTTATATACATATTAAAATCCTGGATACACAACTGGTTTTCGTAGTATGCGTGCGATACCACGATATTCTATTAACTTTTTACCATTAGTTTCAATAATGTTTTAGTTTAGTTATACCTAAATATCGGTTAAGTCAATTTTTTTTTAACACCAGAATTTAACGAAATTGTATGATATTACAAACTGATAAAGCCACAATAAACTTAATCTCACAAAAAATGTAATTATAAGTTTTTTTAATATATATTTTAACAATAAATTGGGAATACTCAATACTGACTTGTAACAATAATTGTTATTAATTTATTATAATTGTTTTTTTTATAAATCCTTTATATTTAGATTTTTTTATTGATCTGTATAATTTTTTAATTGGTTCATGGTACGATAGTCGTAAATGTAACATTATAGGTACATATTTATGTGAGTTGGTGCAATTTGGCTTTTGTGTGAGCAAGGATACTGATTAATAAGCACTAACGGCAGCTAATACCTAAAAAGTAAACTATTTCAAAAAGCGTTAATTTAGAGGGGCACTTGATATTAGTGTTAAAATCTAAATAGTACCTAGGTAAATTTTGAATTGGTTTTTGTCTTTGAAACGACTAGTGGCGAACAAATTAATTTACATGAATTATACACGATTCTGTTTATTTTATTAGATACATATTCCTTAATCTTTTAATTTCACCACTCTGAGCGATAAACCACGAATCAATCATGATTATTTTTTGGGCAGAAATTGTGACAGAATTTCAATGAATGAAAGCGAACCGTGGAACCGTGAACAACGAATACGTGTACTGTATATACACCATAGATATCAATAAGAGGTGGTATAGAAATGTTGGTAAAACGTGTATCGCCCTTTATATTATATAATACGAATAAAAATTGATGACGTCTCGTCACGACCCGCAAAGTTGAAAATCCTAACCCCCTCCCCCTCCACAAAAAACCACAACGCTTTTTTCTTTATTTTTAACACCACCGAGTAACTAAAAATAGTAAAAACCATGCTGTTGGTATATACCACGCGTATAATATATCATATTACGTTTTGGAACAAAAATCGTGTAATGGCACAGCCATTAAGTGTTTGATCGTGTTGTTTTAGAACATACAAAAATTTTAAATACAGAATTCAATATTTTTAGTTCTTTAAACCTACGGACAATCAACATATCCATATCGACAAACCTTACTGTAATCTGTATACTGCTACGCATATTGGTGTTAATCATGTATCAATACAGTTAACCGCATACCACCCGTGATGTAGAATATGCACAGAGCTATTTAATTATTTAACACTAAACGCATAATATTATACACATAATAATATAATGTTAATTATTATAACATAATATTATACTAACACTGTCGTATTTTGTTGTTTGCACTTTTCTCATCTCCTCCTTTGCCGGTTTTTTATCCTTGTTCAGTGACAACGAGCTCATGGAAGACCCGTTTAGCATGTACGCCGCTAAACCGTCGTCAGTTACCAAAAGACCGACGTATGGCAATCCGCCGCCAACCGTCCCCTACGACGCCACCAGGTACAACAACAACGTTGCTTACTGCACTTATATTATAATAAATAATAAATTAAGACTGTGCATTTATAAAAAAATACATTATTTTTAACTTGCTGCAGTAAAACATAGTTTATTTAACACAAAGTTTGAATTAGGTATTAATAAATTCAATTTTGAAAATATTCTTTTACTATTTTTTTGACATTTTTAATTTATTAGGTCATTTTTTTCATTTTTTATTACGTTTTTTGATTTTTTTAATAACTTTTGTCCAAAAAAACTTTTTTAATTTTTTAATTTTCCTATTATAAATATTTTACAGATCCTGGAAGCACGTCTGTACTTAATTAATATTATCTTTAATTAAAAATATATTTTACATTTGATGGATTTTTAAATTATGTTTCGTAAATATGCTTACAATTCATTTTATACTGAATTTATTTTTAAAAAAAATTTAGTGCAATTTTCGGTTATTATACTGAGATTTTAAAGTTCAATTATAAAGGTTTTTAAATTCACAGTCCTAAATTAATAATTATTATATTATACAGTGCTGTATACGCATACATTTAATAAAACGTTTTGTATATCCCGTCAATAACCGGAGAATATTAATCGTTTTTCCCACAATTATTCATGTATTGTAGTTTTCGTTTGGTTTTTTTTTTCCTTACAGTTTAATATTATGTGTAATGTATAATACAAATGTTTTAATTTATTTACATTTAATTTTTTCGTAGTTTATTTACATTGTACGTTGTGTATATTACTGGTTTGTGTGTTTTCCTCCATTATTTTATTTTTTTACTCATCATTATTATTATTGTGTAATACCGTTATATTCGATACTGCTTTATTAGTGTATATGTGTGTGTGTGTTTTATATACAATCTGTCTATACATATTTATGTAATATACATATTATATCAAACACGATGTCATCCTACCGTCTACAAACATCTTTCTATAACGCGAAGCCATAACTAATCCTCTGGGTGCAATTAGTCGCAACTGACCAAATAATTAGTATACAATATTTGTTATAATACTAACCAGAAGCCTCGAGTGAAAGAAATTCTCACAAAAAAAAAACCTGTGTATCGCTCTATTATAATATAGTGTGTTATATCGTACTATATAATCTCATAAGATTTATACTTCTTTTTTATAATATTATATAATACAATACTACAATAGTATATTACAATTCATATTTGCACATTAATTATTGTGTGATGTAGGTATCGAGGTATGTACATGTTGTAACAAAAATAAATAATACGTTTAATTGTATAAATAAAAGTATGTATATAATTAATGTATTAGATACGTACATAGTTAGATATACATTTCTGTCGGTCGTTTCTGTTACACATTGTACACATGAATAAATAAATAAGTCCTCCGGAACTGAAATAATTATTTTGGAGGCAGTATATTTATATATTGTTTGTAATACGCTAAATTATGCATACAGACAAGTGATGGAATATATTCCTCCGATAAAATTCCTCGTCGCGTGAACTGGTGTTCGCGTTTCTTAATGTTGTTCGCATTTTAAATCTTTCTTTTAAATTTCCATTAAGTAGTACCAAAAATAATACATAATATTGTAGACGCAGTTATGTATTACGGTTCAATTCAAATAACGGTAAAACCTAATGTTATTATAACATTAACTAAATAAGTGGGTTAATTAAATTTAACTTGTCAAACATCCCTAAGACTACTATATATTTATAAAAAAAATACCGCAATTTATGTCATAAAATGTAAAACAGGTATTTAATAAACTCGTTTGTGTAACTTAAGATCTATAATTCATTTATACGTAATATTATGGTAATATATCATGTATAATATATTATACCATATTGTTTTTCTTATTGGCCATTATAATAACCATTGGCTAAAAAGGCCAAAGGTACAAATTTTATATACTTTTTTTTATGTTATGTTATCCGATAGGTTGTAAAATATTTTTTTCATATATTTTTTTCAATTAACTACCAATTATAAATTATAAAAATGTTCAAAGGGTTTCTGAACTATTTTAAATATTTGAAGGAAGCCTATTGATCTCGTAACCTAATGGCACGTATTCCTACGATTACAACTAAATTTATCATAATCTGCATGTTTCATACAACTTTTAGTTTTTCATAATCGTAATTTGCATTTTTTTTCTTATTATAATTATTATTTACTGTTATAATTTACTGTTATGCACGTCTGGAAATAGGTCTGCATAAAATCATGTTTAATATATCAGTTGTTAATAATTTTACAGGATACGAGTAGAAAACATGGAGAGACAGATTGCTAATCTAACGGGATTAGTTCAGAAAGCTTTAACGCACGCACCGGTCGTGGCGCCACCGTTCAGAAATGGTAAATATCTCATTTCTAATAAATCAATGTATAAAAAGTATATAAACCATCATTTAATGCCCTGTATAGTTTTGATTATTATGTTTCCAGAAATTAGCTGAATTTTTTTATCATTTTTTTTTTTTAATATTTCATTTTCTATAGACAACTATTTTCATGTAGGTATGAAGCACCCACTTTAAAAATTGTTTAAATATTATACATACTCATATATACTTCACACATACTTCACATATATACAAAGCGATTCACCAATCATACCCATTCCCATTTTTTCTTTTAATAATAAACGTATTCAAATTTTATTTTTTGGGAAATATTAAGCACGCTTAAAGACAGTATCTTTAAATAAAAGCAATATAAGGGATGTTCTATGGTGATACAAACTTCTTTTTTCAAATGAAAGGAACCATCTTGTTTTATTTTTAATTTTTAAACAGGTGCTTTTTTGAAAATGTTGATGTATATAAACCAAAATTAAACTTAAATAGTAGTCATTTGACTACTAATTTGACTACGTGTTTGAGTCATTAAACTTTAAAAACTACTACAGCTTAAAACTTAGAAAATATGAGGCTACAATGATTTAAAAATTATGGTGATTAATATTAATTTATTAAAACCTTATAATTATTAAGAAATTACCTGAATAAATTTTACATATATTTTATATAAGGGATAAGCTTGCTTGATGAATTACATTGTGTATAATATATTTAAATATTTTATATTATTATGTATATATCCGCACTCACATTCTATCCATATTGCTACTATTACCCCAAACCTGTTCATATCATCTGTTTTATATTACATTGTTATAACTACTTTACTATTATCTGTCTGCAGTCAATATATAATGTACTACCTACCTAATTCACATATTTAATTTAACCGTGTTGACACAATTTTGCTTGGTTTTTGGCGTTTTAATACCCGTTTTCTAACACTTATCTTTTTTTTCATTATTACGATTCAGCTAGTGATGAGTTCGATAAGGTCTCTGTCGGAAGCACTACGTCTCTAGCAGGTACGTTGTCTATTTTTTAACCCATTTATACATTGTTGCAGTTTTCTAACACTGGTAGTGATACTATACGTCATAGACTCTCCAACGGCTTCTATTATTACATCAAAGCCACCTATTATATTCTTGTTGTACTCTATTATAACTCATTTTTCCCCTCAAATATAATGTATACAATAAAAAAAATTTCATATACGTGGTCGATGCCCAACAGACACCGCAACCATGTTTATGTTTATGTTATGTACACTGTTATAACCGATAATATTTAGAATATATTCTTATCCGAGTATGATATATATGCTTTGTAGAGGAACCATACAAGCGGTCTGACACTAAACCTCCTAAACTCGGACGAGGTTAGCTATACACGATTTATTCTTACGTATAATATGTTAACGCTAATGCATAAAGTAGATATTTATATAGTTTACTATTTTTGTTTATATTGACGTACTATTATTGGTTTTTGTTTGAAATATTTACTTTGCTTATTGAAGCCTTTCGGTTGGTTTATAATATTATATTTGCTTGATATACCCTATCGAATGTCTTGGGTTTGTGTAAATAGTTTATCATCTCTTACCTATCCCGCATCCATTTACTAATTCAATTTGAATCTCGCGCGTTGAAAATACGACGTGCAACACTCAAAAGGTAAGATAATATTTTACGGCTTTCCGAGGTTTTCTTGTTTTGAAAATAACTGCAAAGTGAATTAGTATTTTTAGGCCGAACTATGTTTTAAGAGCTTGTGCGTTATATATTATTTTAACGAATTCATAAACTTATATAGTTTTTTTCTTTTTAAATTTCAGTAGGAGATACTTGACTCTACGTCATGTCTCTTAACCATCAAAAGTATAGTGCTTCTAAGAAATAAACGAATACGCTATATTTTATTATAATAATAATATTAGAGCTGAGAGTTCGCGTATAAAGTGACAATATAATATTTGCTTTGCCAAATTTACGATGACGTACTGATTAATCGTTATGAGTTATATAATATAATATTTTGTTGCGCTTATTTATATTATATTATAGTTTACAGTTGTACAACGAAATGTATTAATATTATTTTTATGATTATTTTTATTGTTATAATATTATTATTCTATTTAACCTTATCGCAATCGAGTTTGTAACGATTAACACGTTGGATGTACTATTAACGTTGCAGACAAATCAGTTTCGTTTGAGAAATCTGTATCGTTCAGCGACGAGCCACCGGACATGAACTCGCCAAAACAACATTCGCCACAAAGTTCAGGTAGGTTAATAATTTAGCTTTTCCATCGATCACACGGTACACGTTCAAAACCATTTCCCTTCGTGAATATATTATACAGGGTGTATATCAGAAAGATCTGATATTTTTACATTGAATTAGACATTTGTTTTTATCAGACCTTTCTAGTTCACTCTGTATAAATATAAATTTTATTTCTAATAAACCTATTAAAAATATAAAAACTTTTGTATATATATATCATACACAAAAACACACGCACACATTAGTAAACATAAAAGTTAGCTATTTAGTAGTACATTAAGTATGTATTAATAAATACTAAATAAATTTTAATAATTTATATGTTACCGGCAATATGAATGTTCAGGTGTTATAGTAATTAATGACTAATAACGATAAGTGCTTATAATTTGTAAGTATACCTAATAATAATTTATCACATTATTCGCATTCGCAAGGATCATTCGAATAATTACGAAAAAACTGGTAAAAGCCATGTACGTTAATACTGCAATAAAATTGAAACGATTCGTCTAGACCATTTAAATCAAATTATTTCCCAATGTCATATATAGTAGGAAATCAGAATAATAATAGGTATGACTTGACAATTATTTCTACGAATAAACTTTCAGAATAAACTGATAACGTCATGATTGGTAGACTGTAACTGATGATTTTAATTATTCTAACTTAATCGTTTGTTGTCACATAATTATTAAAATATAATATTATTTTAAAAGTAAAAATCAAAATTTAAGTTTATTCAACCTAATGATTTTTAAACTACCTATATCTTTTGTTAAATAAAATATAAATAAATACATTCTTGTGTTAACGAGCGTAAAAATTCAATTATTGTACTTTTATAAAAAATTATGTAACCATTGAAAAACTGTAAATATAATACATCTCCTAATACTTCAATTGCATTGTTATTTATTTATGTACGTATGAAATTTAAATTAAAATTATTAGACAAGCGTAAAACAGTGATGATAATGGACTATAGAGTATCAACAAGAACTCTAATTTTGAGGGTAATTATTTTTTCGTACAATTCGTAATTATATATTATATTGTTTACTCTTAACATTGTACATAAGAAATTAAATTAAATTAATATGTTATATAATATAATTGTTTATCAAATAAAGTAACTTTATTAACTTTAAGTACTATATTAATTATTTTGAAATTTATAAAATTCCTGAATATTACACAATGCACAAATAATTATACTAATACAAATTCAATCACATTACCGGTAACATATAATAGATGGCTAATTATATAATTAAGTATTTTTTTTTTTATATTTATAACAATTAACAGTATTGTATTATAATCATTAAATATTAACGAAAACACAGTGTGGACTATAATATTGTTTTGTGTTATTGTTGTTGTATTCCGTTGCTTACCTTATAGCGGACACGAAACCTGCGAAACCAGCAATTAAATCGTCTACATTACCTAGAACAGCATCTCAAGGTAAACATTAAAAAAATACACATTTATTCACATGTCACGGGGGATGAAAATCGATTAACTAAACATTTCGTTCACTGCGCTTTGCCGCACACGACGCATACATATTTCGAATTATTCACACTTCACACACATTGATTCGAAACGATAACTTGCACAATACCGGCTCGTCTCGTTAGTCGTCACCTCAGAAAGATCGCCGCTCATTTTAAATTATGAATGAAACATCAGACTGCGCAATATATGTGCTGATTTTATTTCTATGTAATTTACTTAACATTTTTTGGAATACAAAAGCTTAACATATTTCATTCAGCAGCATTTTTAATTTAAATTCTAGACCACGGTTTGTTAATTTAAAAAGATTGTTTTTTTAAATTCCTCACGGTTTAATTTTCCATGAAATTCGTTAATCGTTATGATATTTAAATTTCAACAATGTATCAAATTGCTTTCAAATAACAATACAAAGAAACCCGTTCTCCAAGCCTTACACATAATATTATTCTGTATCGTACTTTTGTACTTTTTATATTTTTTAGAAAACATTTCTTTGACCACTACTACAATCTTCGTCTTATTTAAGTGTGTATTGTTACTTGTTATACCTAAATCCATTTATTAAAGACTAACAAATAAATTCACGTCTAGTTCGTATGTGTACGGTGTAAGTTTCAATCGTGTCTCTCATTTACTACTAATTAAAAATACAAATTTAGCCGAAACGCTCTTTACTGTATTCCATCGGTCTCACAATGAATCTAATTTTTACAGCATTTATGTCAATCGATTTATAAGAAAACTGACATTATAATAGAAACTAATTAATAATTATGATATTATAAACATTATACGACAATATTTCATTTACTGTAGGATGACTTGATATGTTTTTTTATTATTTTTACTTGTAACATTTTAAATCAGCAAGTATTGTCTCCTATCATTTTTCTATAGCAACAAGAATAATTTAGCTAAGAACACTAATAATTAGTTCAGCCTTTCAAAAAAAGTCAATTGTAAATTTTGAGAATTCTTACAGTATTGTTAAATTTTCGACATTTTTTTTCACTAGTATTGATCATATTTTGTTTTACTACTACACAAAAATATAATTTTATTTTCATCTTTATCCACTTTCACTCGTAGAGTTATTCTTATAATTTTATCGTTTTTATCATTTTTCCATTATAATTCAATACAATAATTTCAATTCACAAAACTTGAACACTATCATCAATCAACACTTGTCAATTTATCGCTTCTGTAATTTGAATTTAAATTTAATAATGTTCGCAAGTTATAAAATTGATATTCCAGCCAATATTTAGTATATTGTGTATTATAATAATTATTATGTGTATTCATAAAATTATAAGTACTATAGAATTGTTATCTTACCAATATCTACTTTAAAATATACCTACATCAACTATTAAATAAAAAAAATGACCCAAACATAATTTACCAGTAAACTATCAACAAAAATTTGCGCCCATTCCGCACGCTTACGATTATAGATATCAATAATACATGATTTTCTAATTTTTTATTCTTCTAGTAACTAAATATGCATATTGCATTTGTCAAATAACAATAGCGTTCAATATATAATGTCACGTATACACAGTTAGGTGTTCTAAATAACATTTAAGACTTATAGAGTTTTAAGTCATATTATAACGTATTATGTATTTATATGTGTATACTGTTTATATTAGGATTTAGGGACCACAACATAAGTATTTTATTTTATATACCACTCTAAAAATAATATTGAGTGATTTTCAAATATTTCCTGGCCTAGCAAATTACGGTTTCAGTAATAAAACACTGACAAAAGTAAACAAGTTCAATGCTAAGAGATTTATAAATAATGGATTTCGTGAACATAAAATATGATATCCTACCTGCCGGCAGAATGCAAGAACAATGATATCTTTCAAACCATGTTACTATTGATTTCTAAGGATTTATATATATTTATATATACGAATTATAAAAAAAATTCTTATTCGTCTTTCAAGATTTCTACGAATAAAAAAATAAAACTACAATCACTTAGATCTTTGTTATTTGTATAAAAGTGCTGTAAACAACTGTATGTCCTTAAAAACACATTAAATGAAATGTACTTAATAATAACGTAACGTTTTTAGTTTTTTACCTCGTTTTCTAAAATACGGATTTAAGTCACAGAAAATATATATGATAATGTATGTCCTGTTTCTTGATTTGTATTTTCAACAAAATAATTATTTAAACAAGACCCTTTTGATCTGATCTCAACCAACTAAAACAAACTTAAATCCATTTGTATTTCTAAATCTCATTTAATTTTCCTCATTTGGGTTTTTTAAGTGACTTGATTCGATTTCAAAACACTTCAATTTTGAGATATGATGTTGACATTTAAACTATGTTAAATTTTATTTTTTATAACAAAGCATCAAACACAAATAAATATTTTTTATACCGTCATTATTAACACTGTAAAATATGTTTTGAGTACTTTTCATCTTATTTATGTTTACCTGTAATTTTTAGTCATTATTTTGACGTTTTAAAGATTCTCGTATAAGAAAACTAATAAAATGTATATTTATTATTTTATTTACCTAAAAATTTTAAAACCACGTAATTTTATTGCGTCTTAATTTGTCAATTGGTTTTTAACTAATTATTTTATTTATTTTATTTTTAATAAGTTTTATATGTTTAATTGATTTTAGAAAAAGACAGATTTAAGCCTCATCCTCCGCCTAAGCCGTCCACTATACCAGGACAATATGATGAAAGACACTTGTACAGTGGTTAGTCAATATAAATATATATTATAAATTAGATAGAGGTAAGCTTAAACGATAAATAATTGTTATTTTCATTCAAACATTTCAGATCTACAGCTGACGCCAGAAATGTATAATCAACTCAGAGTTTTGCAGAAAAAAGCAAAAGACTTGCGGCAAGAAGCCCGAAACCTAAGAAGAATGTCTCAAGCACAAGCCCACTCTATTCGCGAAACCATCAAAGACACGTTCATAAAAATAAGGTAAATTTCACTCGTTATTTCATATTATACGTGAATTTCCAAAATTATATAGTTTACGTAAATCAAACTACTTTCAACACATTGTATATGCAGGCTGATCCATTTAACATAATACATTAATTTTTCAAAAAAACGCTAACGATTTTGATAATATTTATTTTACTTACATTTAACTTAAGTCATTACAAAACAACAATTTTGAAAAAAATCATATTTTGAACTAGTCTAAATATTTTACTGGTTTAACTAACAACATACATTTTTAATTTCGTATTCCAATTTATAAAAATCAAAGTATTTTTACTATAAAAAATCATAACGATAAAAAATATAACTTTTTTTTTAAATAATTGTTTTTGACTTAAAATTATGTAAAAGGAAATATCATAAAAACCGTTAGTTTTAGAAATAACGAATATCTTACGTTTAAAGGATCACTCGGTATATACGATGTGTTATTATATTCACGCATACATAGTTATTCGAATAAAAATATCCCCGAGCTGCGTAGTTGAATGTTATCTTTCGAAAATGTTACAAGCCGATTTCGAGCAGTCGCGGTCGTGTGCTTATATTATATTCTCTTACGATCGCGTTTCTGACGCCCATAATGTATATACACGCCGCATTATATAATTATAGTGTATCGAATTCAAACATTTATATTTTTTTTCCATTTATCATATTAAAATGTATCCATTTGTGAAAATAATGTTTTTCGAGAAAAAAATATTAACGGTCACGAAATACTCGCGGGTTTAATCGTTTATGTACTTAATATAGTGTAGTCTTACGACGAACGATTAGCGAACTCGTGAAGATTTTTGTCAGCCCACGCGTGTACACGGTGTATGCCTATATTATAATACGTACATAATAAAGATCGTGCCGAATAACGTTGTGGTGTTTTATATCTAGAGCGTTGATCGCTTCCGGCGCCGACCAAGCATGGAGCGAATCCGGATCGAAGGAAAGGGCACACGTAGACCGGGAAGAGGACATTTACAGGCAGGAGATTATCAGGCTAGAAACGGACTTGACGTAAGTGTGACAATAACAATATGATGGTTTAACAAAATACATCGTATTGCGTTGCGTAACGCCCGAAATCACACATTAAACATCATTATTATTATATTTAATATTTATGTACAGTACATTATACCGGATGATCCATTAAACATAAGACAGTCATAATTTTAAAACAAGAAACGTTTTTTTTTTTTCTAAAATCTCTTTGTAAAAAAATACCTATATTTTTTAACGTTTTAATTGTTTTGAATTTATAAATGAACCATTCATTTTTAGTGTTTTATTCCAAAGCAAAATATTTTTTGGAGTACTTTGATAAATAAAAATCAAATTTTAGACGTGCAACCCATGAGTTGTGATAGTATTTAAAGTTTTGATAAACGAATTGGAGTGGTACAGGGATACCTTCCTCGCCAAATGTTAGTCTACTACTCCGCTAAACTTTAAATACTTATAACTAATAAACTACTTGATCGAAAATTGATTTTTACAAATCAACATACACCGAATAATATTATACTTCGGAATATGAAATTAGAAATGCATGTTATTCTATGCAAAAGGGTAAAAACTTGAAAAATTATACCGATAAAAAATTGTAAAAATTATAAATATTTCCAAAAACGTTAGATTATTTTAAATAATAAGTGTCTTATGTTAAATGAATCACCCCGTATATATTGTTATATCATGTGACGACCGCGGTCGGAAAACGAAAAGATAAACCAAACACAGTTAATGATTCCTACAATAACAATTTTTTCACACCACAACGAATTATTATAGTCGCGACGACGTTTATCGTCTGAAATCTCTCGTTAACAGTTTGCCAACATCATTTTTGTAATTTTGCACATGCACAAAACAATAAGTACGATAATAACTACTGTGGTACTCCGTTCACGCGGAAGTACCTAAATATCGTTGTTTTCTTGCCGCTCCGGAATCCCGAATATTATTATATACACCCATTGGCTACTAAGCATGGTAAGACTTACGGACCGTGCATTTATGATAAGAACGATCAATATATTATATGTCACAGAAAACTGTATACTCTAATACTATTTAGACATCTATAATTATTCGTTTAGTCACGCATTTAAACACATAGTATCTACAGATCCCTGTATCCAAAATTATTCACCAAGCACGCTCATCTCCATATTTTTCTTCAATTATACAGTTATCAAAAATCTAAATTTTTTTTAAATATTTAAGTATTAAAGACAATATTTTCAAATTCTTGAGATTTTTTGTTCTACACAACGAGTGTTAATACTCTGATATTAAAACGTCAGCTCTTCTAATAACTACCCCATTTTTATACAGTAAATTATTTAATGGTTATTTTTTATGAAAATGTTGTATCAAAATTAAAATGTTAACAAATAGTTTTTGAATTATTTAACTTTATATACTAAGGGTAATAGGTCCATAATGATATTCTAATGACAAATTGTTATTATTCTAATAAATTAGTAATAATGAACGCTATAGGGATTTGTAATCCCTATAAGTTTAATTAAAATTAATCTATCATCAACATTTATAATTTAAAATTTTGTTTTAGTACTTGCATGATAAATACTAGACATAATTTTACATATATTTTTATATTTTTTGTAAAATCATTTTTGAAACTACTGTCCTTTTTTTAAATTTATAAACATTCTAATAATTAAAAAACTACTCATTCAAATTTTGTATTATGTACATAAAAATGTCAAAAATTTTAAAATATTGTCATTAAGTAAATCAGATTATGAATAGATTTTATATTATTAAATTTAAAAAATGGAGATATGCACGATTTGTGTTTCACCGTGTAATATTATTTTAATTATATTGTTATGATGCTCCAATTTAATTTTAAATGACTTAGTCATTTTACCTCGTATAATGTATATTTAATACCATATACCTGTGTATAATATTATAACAGTTCTCGCCGCGAATAATAAATAGGATCTATAGTCTATATGATACTATATAATACATTCGTGCGTATGTGTGTATAATAAGTCTATAATTCGGCGATCGATTGAACGTGTTCAGAATGTATCGTTCTCGGCTGCCGAATTTTTCTATAATGTACTTAGTTGTTTTACCGTGTGTGTTGGTGCAGTGAGCTCGAGAGCACGGTGGAAGAACTACGAGGAAACGTCATTAACAAAAAGTCCAGAGTAAACATGTCAGACGTGGAAAACATGGCGCTTGTGCTCAGCAAATCCAGGTACAATATTATCGAAAATATATATCACGACTTACAAGAGTAGTATTTCGTATACAAGCCAAAATCATTACGGCGTAGCGTTCTCCTGCTTCCGTTATTCCGTCACTGCCGCCTACCCCGACAGTGAATCTCGTTCGAAACGTATTATAGAAATCTAATGTAAACACTAATTTATCTTTACTCTTTTTCACCCCTCCCCACTCTATAAGCAATTACCTTTTTCTGCGATTTCTTGTGAACGTCAATTTTTTACCATAGATCACACTATTATACTCGAACGCCTCGAACTATGCGCAATGTCGCAATATATATTATATACCATACAATACATGTACAATTTATTATAATTTATTATTTATCTCTGTTTTTTTATTTATGTTCTTAGTAAAACGGTTGCTGAATTAAAATTGAGGTTCCCGAGTTTACAAGAGTCAATTCGTACAGTATTAACGAAGGAAATGGACAGAGCTGTTACAGAGGAAAAGTAATTGACTGATACAATATTAATAACGTGTACCTAATGTAATAATGCAAGTTTTCGTCTTTTACTATATATATATTAGGTTTCTTAAAGAAGAGCCCGACCGCCTAGAAAGCGCACTCAAACGATGTAAAAAATTAACCGGAACGCTTGTAACACTCAAGAGGTAAATTATTATAGTAATGGTACCTAATGCATAATATTATTTATATACAATGCATATTGTCATGCTTCTTTTAAGCTATTCTAAAAATGTGTTTCGTCAGTCATTAATGTGTTATAGGTATTTTATATTATAATTATTGTTTTACATATTACATCAATTTTGCTAAATGCCTATATTATTATATTATGCCTACGTTTGCATATTATTAAAAAATTCTTTTTATGTATAAATCATTAATATTGTTAATAGCTTCGGGAAATTTTTTTCCAACATATCTATACGATTATAAATTTAACGGTAAAATCCGAATGTATTTTAACACGAGATAACATTTTTTCGTTATATAAACTGACTTTTTACTCAAACATTACATCGATATACAATGTATAAACATAATATTGCATTATATTTTTATTTTAAATAATATTTCCTTCATCAACGGAGTGGATATTTCGAAAAAAATTTACGTTCGAAATCGTAACTGCATTACTAAATATAATGAATTGGTTTACGCAATTCTATAAAGAAAATAATTGTTTGAAAAATCCCAGTAGGTAACAACAATATTTTCAAAAGTTAATCTTAACATATAATAAATGTTTGTATTTTTAATAGACGTGGTACTAATGTTTTGCAGGCTAGCTTCCGTTCAGGAACAACGTCTGCCCGACGCCAGACTGTCGCCAACCAACGAAGACACTCCGCCGATCACGCCTACATCGTCTGCCAAGGTATTACATCGGTGACACTGTTGCTATATATCGATAAGTGTCGAATTTATTTTTCTATTTTTCTATATCGTTAGGCTGAAAAAAAATAACGACATTATTATCGTTCTAATGAGAAGGGTCCTTTTGTCATAATATATTATATAGTTTTCATATTCGTATTTTCAACTCGCAAGTTTTGCCGGACTTGCGGAGTTTTACAAAAACATATAGCTTTGTTCTTTTTTTTTATTATTATTCAATAATTTATTGTTTTAGTTAAACTTGCTTTTTACGAAAACTTAGTTGATATTTATTTAATAACGTGTGTATAACTAAACATATTATATATTATTATTATAATGCATTTCCAATGTGTTTTAACGTTTATTTTGCATTTTATATTTTCGTAACGTAATTTGTTATTATACTATATTATATAATATATATATATATATATATATACATACGCAATATGCATTATCGTAAATGACTATTATATTTATATATCGCGGAACATGTTTTATTAATAGAGTTTTTAAATTATTACAAAATAACTCCCAAAAAAAAAAAGCTTTATAGATATTAATTTTTGTTTTTTATTTTTTGTGTTTTAAATCGGCTACCAGTTTGGTTGGCGTTGGAGTGCAAACTTCAAGGATGCGATTACTAGCCACGAGTAAATTTTTTGTTATTTCATTGTTTTATACAAGTCCAAAAATTTTCGAATCGTTGTATTTTTATGCTTATGAATTGATGTAATACTTTTTTACTTTCATCTGCTTGACTCATTTTCATGTTCATCCGAGTTTTATTACTATATTATATTTATTGATTTCACGTTTTTATCATATTTTATTGTTTTATTAATTTATTGTTTTTTATATAAAACAACTTTATTCATCAACATTATTTCCGTGAAATGTTTTGGTTTTATTTTGTTTTTAGCTCGTATTTACTGACGGTGCATGCTTCACTCGTTAGATTTTTATATTGGAATACATGACCGTGGTTCAGGTAAACGGTTCATTATGACAATATTTCGTTGTTAATTATTGTGGTTTTATTTTTCCATATATTTTCTAATCTATTATAATATTTCGACATATATATATATATTGTTTCAACCCATCCTCTATTTTTATGTTATATTATTATTATATAATATTTTGGCACCCGCAAAGAGTATTTTTATTCTCATTCTACCTATATAATAATACTATACCCGATGACTTGTTTGCATGGATTTTTTTAGACGACATTTTTATTACTTACACTGAAATGCGAGATCGTCGTACATTTATTATGATTATTTTTTTCTATCACAATTTTATAGTTATTGTTTTTACTTTGGTCTCACTCGCATAGACGTCACAGACACACATTACCTCGAATCACTCGCGAAAAAACCACAAACCTCTTTATTCTTTTTAATCTTTTTTTTTTCTTAATTGCCCTCACACCGTACTACATATTATTATTAATATCGTTTTAATTATCGTACAAAGAAAAGTTAATTTCACATTGGAAATGTTTTTTTGTAAATATATTGTTTTTTTTCTAATATCTTGTTTAATTGTAGTGCTTTTAATTAAATACAACAAAAACAAATGTATAAGTCGGTCCTACGCGATAATAATATATTATAAATATTATTATTATTATTATTATTATTATTACTATGTATTGTACACCACCTATATAATATTACTTCCTGTTTTTTTTTTTTTTTTTACTTGCCTTTCTAATACACTTGAATTGCAATTTTTACTTGTCTTACACAAACGTTATTTGGTTTATTGTTGATATTTTTTTGTTGTTTTTTTTGTAATTATTATTTAGTTTGCGTGTGTTCTTTTTTAAATATAGTGTGTGAATAATGCCTGCACAGATAATGTAGATTGTGAGCAAGTATTGTAATGTATATTTTGCCACAGACGTCCATTGCAAATTAACTTGCCATGTTTCAGATCAAATAAACTTTTGGTAAATACCGAATTAATTTTTATTTTTATATTACAATATGATTTCATAAAATACTAAACTTATTAAATTACTAACTCGAAACATTCTAACCATCATTGTAGAAGAAAATTACGGTATCAAAAACACTAATCGACTTATATAATATTTTATGTCTTAACAATAATAATTATTATTATTATTATACTAATACGAAATTCAAACCAATTAATTAATAGATGTAAGGATACAATTGCGCATAATATTAGTCCGATTGATTGTGTCAGGCTGTCAGTGTTCTGCACTTATGCGTACGACTATAATATATTACCTCGATTCTTACGACCAAGTCTAAATTATGTCTAATTATTTCAATCCTTGTGTAGTTATACAACTACATACGGCTTACGTTAACACTTGCATACTTACTGTAGTTGATTAATTATTTTAAACGAATATGTAATTATTGGCTGTTGCATGCTTAAACTTCGATTGAAACGTCATATCGATTCACTTTTAGACAAAACACTCGGGTGGACGAATATTTATCAGTGGTTTAGTTTTCACAGTCTTTAAGTTCATTCTAGGATGTGACTTGTTGAGTGAACACTCCAGACAAACACTCCACAATAGTTACATAATTTTTAAATAATCTATAGTTATAAATAAAACAAAAATCCGCTGAGATCAAAAAACCAGATCTCCTAAAAAGCACAATTAAATATACGTCCACTCAGAAAAGTTTTATATTTTTACCTGCATTCAACATTTTTTAATACATTAATTTCTCGCACACACACTGATATAATAATGCTTATTTTTTATTACACAAATGTAATTAATATTTAAATTATAGCTTAGACGTAGATTATATTTTAAGCACAATTAATCACAATATATTCATTATATATATATGAATTTGATGTGATGGCTGTCTTTCAATCGTATGGAGAAAAGAGATTGCTTATATAATAGTATGACCTCTACCTCGTCACGATTGGCGTAACAAAAATTATTATTCGTACCGACTCGAATTTCTATTAAAATATTAATTAAGCCCTTCTACGAGTGAATAAACAATTTAATTCCGACTTACCACGGGTAAACTTGTTACTGATTAATTGAGTAATTATATATAAATATACTATAACTATATATACAGAGTCATTCAATGACGTTTTCGTTTAAAATGTAACTTCCTTTTAAGTCCACACACGATCTCTACCGTATGTTCAGAGCTTGTCAGCAAAAACAAAATAAACAAATTGATAAAAGAGTTTACTCTTGAAACGATCGAGTACAATCTTTCGCTTCAACTTGTCTAATAATTAATACATAAGGCATCGCAATCAACCGTTTCGACGAAAACGAAACCCAAAAATAAAACCAATCTTATTTAATCGTTGTTATATTGCTATAAGAAACACGTGTATATACATTCGCTTAAATTAACGGTTTCCTGTGTAACTTTACAAAGGAGATGCCCTTAATTGAAATCAATTATGCATACTCGAACGAAATTTTGTTTTAAAAAAAAATTTTTGGTTAAAGTTTATAATGCAATGAGTACATAACTTCCCGTAATTAAAAAACTCTTTCACACATAGTTTTAGATATCTCTTTCGCGTAGGTTACATCATAATAATATGTTTAATGAATAATATGTGATAGGTATCGTAAAGAATATTTTGTTAAAACAATAGACAATGTACCAATTATAATATTAAATGTTGTTCCTAAATTGATATAAGCGCATTTATTGCCACTATTATTTTACTTAATTAAATTAATTTTTAACAATTTACCTATTTAGAGTGTGACTTCAACAAATTTAATTAATCGAGGTTTCTATTAACAAATATAATAGCCGTGGGTTAGGTTAGATCTGGTTAATTTTCTATTAACAAAGACAATAATCGTAGGTCGTTATAATTAAATTGTTAAACAAATAATTCCTATGCACTATGTAATGATAATAATAAAAACCGTAAAATCTTAGCGCTAAAACAGAATTGATGAAAATAAATTAATACACTAAACGTGGAAAAGTTTTTTTCTGGTAATAAATGAAGTAAATTAACTAATAAGAAATAACCGCGAAAAACTCTTTAACCTACTGCCATTTTTATTTCATTAAAAAAATTTAACTATACTACTTTTTTCATTTTTACTTCAACTCAATATTTTTTTTAACTTAATTATAATAATATACTAGTACCTATGATACTCTTTTTTTAATTACCATAAAACCCACAGACAAAATTGTTCGCACAGTTACTACACTCGATAACGACTTTATTTTTAGGTATTAGCCTCTATACTGTATGGTAAAATTTAATTTGTAAAAAAAAATGTATTTCAAAAAATAATGATAACAATAATTTACTAGTATTATTTATACATTAAAATTCAATTTAAAAAATAAATTATTAAAACAGATAATTTAACCAACGCTAAAAATAAACGAAAGCCTACAGATCATTTCGGGTAGAAAATTCATTCTTATAACCTGAATAAAATATTATAGCCGAAACAAAAAATTTGTAAACATAACATAATTTATGTATAATCACGTACACTAATAATACATTTTTGAACAACTCCGAGAGATAAATAAAAACATATTAGTATACGTTCATCGTTCGCGTAAAAGCAGCTCGTATGCATTGATGTTCTAAACGAGACGGATACGTTCGATATTTTGTACACCAATCGTATTAAGACTTGGAACGATATTATACAGAGGATATTCAACCGTAAAGCTTAGCCGATATCGTAAAAGTAATTGATTGAAAAACAGTTTCTCGCTCCCCACAACGAATCGAATAGTTCTGAAATAGAAAAATAATACGTAATCACCACGACGTGTCGACACGTAAGGAGGACTCCGGGTCGATCTACATAATGATACAGGTGCTGTTTTTGTTAATCGTCGTACGCAATATCTTAACCCGGTATCCGTCGTCTACAGAGCGATCTACACATATATAGGTCTACCGGCGTCCTCTTTACGATACGATCTACAGGTTCTTCAAAATGATTCATCCGATTTCAAATGCTTACCGTATTTTTAATTTCACGTTTAGAGTACTTAATGCATATAACTGCATTTAATAAAATGATAATATTTCAAATTTAATTAGTAGCACCTATAAATGTTCTATGTGACTTCCTTAATCACACGAGCAGCATCAACTATAAAAAAAAAAAATAGTTTAAAGTCACAACTGAAATTCATGTTATGTATACCTGTTGTGATTGACTCTATCAATTTCTTAATTTACGTGCACAGGGTTATTAACGAATTATTTCCAAAATAAGTATATTCGCACAGCGTAAGATCGTGTGACCTGGAAAGTCAAGTACAAAGCATCGGATGATTCATTTTGAACATTCCTGTATTTATTTGCAATCCCGATGTACGGAATATAATATAATATTTAATAATTACCTACCATATTACGTATTATTATATTCATTTTGTACGCGTGCGAAAGTACATTGCGGTCAACCCGGTGATATATTAATAATTTTCGTCTGGTTTTCATAGGGGAGTATCGCTGGACAGGGGAGTGTCGTGGAGCAGACCGGAACAGGAACAGACGACGGCGCCGGTGGTGCTGGAAAGCGCGAGCCAACAGGTGCGGAGAACGCACTCGACACTCTGCTAGACGAACTGCAGACAACTCCGGCGGCTGCGGCGGCGGTTCCAGTGGAATCAGTGGCGGTGGAGCCTACAGTGGCTGCAGCTGAGGCGGCGGAGCCGATGACGGTTGCCGGACCCGCGGTCCCGGTCGCCCCGAAACCAGTGTTGCGGCGTCTGAGCAGCACGTCGTCTGAAACAGGAGGCAAACCACCTGTGCCGGAACGGACGCCCGACCTGCAGAACAAGCGAATGCCCCCGCCGCCGCCGCCGCGGACTAGTTCCAAGTCGCCGGTGGCATCGCCGACCACGGCTGGCAGTGCGGTGGGGGCCCTCTCGTCGTCACCAAGGGGCTCGATGTCGTCGTCGTCGGCCGGCGGCAGCCCGCCCAGCCGAAAGGGTTCGCTGACCACCGTGGTGGCGCTCGGCGGCTGCGGCAAACCGCCGATGCCCGAACCACCGACCGTGACCGCACAGCCACCGTCGGTGGCCGCGCCGACCGCCGTCGCGACGGCGACCAGACAGGAACAGTTGGAGCAGCGGCACCAGGAACTGTTGAAGAAGCAAAAAGCGCTGCAGGAACAGTACACGCGGCTGCAACAGTTGCAACGGTCGCAACCGCCCCCCGACCTGCTCCAGCTCAAGAAGACGGGTAGCGAGGGCAACCTGCTGTTGAAAATGGGGCTGTCCATGAGCGCGGCCGCCCCCATATCGGGTTCGCTCACCCAGCTGGCCGCCGCTGTCACCACCGGCACCACTGGCGCCACCGCCAACGACGACGCCGAAAAGCAACGGTCGACAGCAAACAACAAAACCACTGCTCCAGCGGCGACGACTACGACGACGACGACCGTCAACAAAGTTTACGAGACGGACATCATATGACCCACGACCGATGTTTGAAACGTGAAACGGCAAATCAAATCTATCGCACGTGACGCAAATCTGCAGAGCCCATCGGTTGTGCGTTATCTCATTATTATTCTCGTTGTTGTACCATAATATACACGATGTTTTTGTTGTGATGACCGCCGCCGCCGCCGCCGCCGCCACAGTCACCACTGTCGCCACTGCTGCCACTGCATTCGCCGCTGCGCATTCCGGATTTCCGCGGTTACCGCCGCTTTTACCATCATCGATGACACTACTATAGTCCAGTCTCCTCTGTCTTCACGCCGCCGTTTTTACTTTCGTAACACATCATAGTTTTATGTTTACTTTAATTATTTTTATTTTAAGTGTCGGGTGGGGTGTCAATTTGACGAAAATTGTTCGTTTTATACTTAAAAAAGTAACGTCGTGCGGGTGGTCTGATAAATTTTAACTTTCGATAACTAAAACCAACGACTAAGTCTCGAAAACCGTTTTCTCTAGACCGATTCAATTACGAATTTAACATGTTAAACAAAAAAATACTATTCTACGACTCATGTGTATACAAGTATTATTTATATAATATATTATCACCTTCCAGCTACGTTTTATTTTTCTAACAATAGCAATGACACTACCCGACATTGGATATCAAATAAAAAAAATAATTTACCTATACAACAGGTACCTGTTTATAAACAAACGACTAGACGTTATCCTCGTTTGAGGATTGTCTTAAATCGGACAAAAATGTAAATGTTTTTGGCTTTTAGTCAGCTCACATGCTCAATAACCCTGTACATATTATACATATATAGATATATAGATATATATTATACACAATATATAGTAATAACATTTATTTATCGATTCGTTAATATGCATAATATCATGTAAAATATTATCGCGGGAATACACCGTTTCAATCCGACGAGAATCGCTTGTTATTCTGCAGGTTGGTAAACCGCAAAAACGCAATAATACATGGTGTGGGGTGGGGGGTTGTTGTCTTAACGTTCGAATTATACATGACAGTCTATGTGTATACAATACATCATAATATTATAGCCTGTAGCCACACGACGCTCGTAAGCGTACAGAAGGTGCTCTCGTATAACGCGTATATCTACAATAATTAATATTTATGAGTGCACGCGGACCGTATGATATAATATTGTTATCCTATACCGATCTTTGCGGACCACGAATAGTCGAACGAGAATAATTTTTGTTTCATTTCTCCTTTATACCACATTATTATTATTTATTCACCGCCCTAAACCTGCATATTCGCACATGCATCTAATGAACATGACGTTTAAGAAATACCTATAGTTAATTGAATAATATTATTGACTCTACAAGGGAACGTGGGTGTTAATTTTTTTTTTTTTTTTTACGCATTAATCTTTCGGTCGTGCCAAAAATCGTTCCTAAATTATTAATATTATTATTTTGTTGTTACTATTGTTGTTGTTGTTGTTGTTGTTGGTGTTGCTGCTGTTGTATTACGTCGTCTCTGCGTCGTGACGCGTATCGCCAATCGAAAATCGAATCAGAGACCACACGTCGATCATCTCTGGACATAATTTTACGCTATATTAAAAATGTATAATCGATCAACGATCTCAATAGGTATCACGACGTATATAGGGCGTCGTACTGAATGGTTTGCAAAAACCGTTGTAGATAACCGACGAAATTCGTGTTTTCGATTCCATCACGCGCGTCGACGATTATCGGGTTCGTTTTTAATTGTCTATCGACTATTTTATCGCCGAGAACGGTTCGTTAACCGCACTTATTTAATATGCGATTCGATAAGTTACGATTTATGAACGACGTGTCGTCAGTTGGTATTTTTGGCGAATGCTTTAATATTTTCAGGTACGACGCCATGATAACTTAATTTTTTCCACGCTATAAAACTTTTTATACGCATAACCCATTTAATATAACGACTTAATATATATGTCCATTTCAACATCATAATCTCCGTTGACTTAAATTCGGTGTTGACCAGTTGCCCTCAACACAAAATAGCACACTTGTAGATACAAACAGGGAAAATTTACCGACATGAATATAGTTTTAGATGTGACCATTTTTTAAAACAAATTTTAATGTATACCGCTTATTACTGTTGTCACGGAAATTATTGTATTTATTCTTATGTATATATGCGATATTTTTCTATTATTTAATACCATAGCCGCGTCAACGACGTCGTACCGTCACATATTTACGTTTCTTGTTTTACACCGGGCATGGTATATTATATACATAATAATATATGTTGAGAGCAAATGGTACATTTTTCTCTTTGTCGTATTTCTGGGAATTAGTAAAAAAAAATAATAATAATAATTTTTACAGCGTCTAATATATACCCCTTAATTTCACTTGTCTAATACATAATATAAATACTTAGTTGTACAAATTGACAAGCCGACCCGCAGTCGATTTATACACATCCAAATACAACCGTCGTACTAAACGCATTCTGTTAAAAATGCTACTTACAGAAAAGAAAATTGAAACAGCAAACTCCCGGTCTGCCTATACCTAAATGTTGAAGTTATTATTTTCCTTGTCTGTGATCAGTGATCATATTTATCGTATATAAATTCAAGTATTTAATATTGCACCCGAATTTTCTCATCCGAAATCGCTTTCTATTCCGAACTGATTCTTACGCTCGTAGGACTTGACACGTTTTTCGATATAACTTTATCTTACGCGTTCACGCAAGTATAAACGGTCGAATGACGAATGTTCCGAATTTCACGATATTCAAACAACACCGAAGATAACTATTTCTCGTTCTCGCACCACATACACATAAACACACTCGCGCACGTTTAGTCGAAAAAAATATTATTACACACCACTCATTTTATTACGAGCGTATCGTACGCGTTTTTGTCGTTTGTATATTTTATTTAAATATTATACGTATCACAATATATTACTGTTAATCGCAAACCCTATGAGTACAATAGTTTTTGGGCATTTTTTTGCGAAATTTATCGTCAATACGTTGCTCAATAATGCGCGTTCGTCACGCCACTGTATGGCGATAAAGCTGTGCGGAATCCGATATTTTCTATAATTAAAAATAAAATGTCTAAACTCGGAGTGCGTACCGTCAAGATAACGGCTTAGCCCGGCAAAACTCTGCGTAGGGTAATTTTGTAGGGCACAGCTGTTGTCGGTTTTGAAATTAATTATCAAAATCTCAGTGACGCAAACAAATGTTATATTCGCGCGCTTCCCCTCCCCCCCTGGTAATATAATAGGACTGACAACTTGTCAGTGGGTGTAAAGCCAATTCCGTTTTAAAATATCATCGTACTATAATTCAATCAATACCATTTGTAATAGTTGTAAATGTAACCAACGTTATAATATTACCTATTCTATGATGTGTTTTCCCCAAGTAAGACAAGAACTTGATTTTTCTGGGCTAAGCTGTACGCTATGTGTATGCTCCTCGATTTAACTGTAAGTATATATCATCTACATAATATGTACCTAGCTAGGCTAGCTACCTATTCATAGAGATAACGATATGATGTATAATTAATTGTATATTTACATGATACTGCAGTATTGCACATGTGCGTAAACGCGTGCTTTTCAAATAACAATCACTACTCAAATTTACACTCTACAAAACGCAAATGGTTATCATAAAAAAAATTATTCTTCCGTTTTCACACCGGTCGACGTGTATTTTTATCATTATGACGTGTGTACATGGCGGGGCACTAAAACGAACAATTTACAAAATTAAAATACGAATAAGAATGAACTATTAATATATCAGAATAGAGTAGGTACGTAACATGATTATTATATAAAAAAAAATTATTTCCATGACCGTCTCTTCCGTTTTTTTCTCGTACTGAAACATGTCAAGTTCGAAATGAACGCCAAGGCACTGAAAAAAGCCACATGACTATCGTTATTTTTGTAAAAGATTTTGCAAAAGCACATTGTTAATCACTAAATGGCGTATTGTTTTTTAATAAATAATAAGTACTTAAAACATTATCGAGAAAACCAATTTTTTTTAAACGGTCGTTTCACTGCCTACCCTGTATACAACGTGTAATAATAACCCGATGAGTATGAATGGGCAATGATGTCTAATTATTGTAATTATTACACGACATAATTACCTACCTATGTCTTTACGCGTACATTGAGCAAATAATATCGTTTCATTGACGATTTGTATATTCAGCACACACACACACACACACACACACACGTATTATTTTAAGTCATTAAATTATATTATTAAATATTTTATATTACGATAATTATTAATGTATTTTATTTGTATTCATTTCGATTTATTTATTTTATAATTATTATTATTACTGATGTAATATATGAATTACCCATCTATACGTGTATTTATTATTATATTTGGTCGTTGTGCGATTTTTTTTTTTTGTACGTTATTATATACATATAGACATTATTATTATTATTAAAAACGAAACTATACAATCACTGTTTACATGTACATTTTAATTTTTAAGCATTACTATTAAAACATACATAAATTTACTATTATTTACGAAGATCAGCCGAGCGGCCATTATGCAAATAACGAAATTTACACCACTGCGAGTGTAACATAAAATATATATACATATACAATTAAAATTATTTATTATACTTATTATTATCATTATTATTATTCTTAATAAAAATATCTACACATTGTTTGAATTACACTGCGTTTTATTTGTAGATTATAAAATATAGATTTAATTAGATTGTTTAGGATGATAACGAGGGCGATACGTTTTTGGTATAATTAACTAATGTGTATCCATAGGCGCAAACTGAAAGGGGGCGTGAGGGGTCAACTTCCTCCTTGGTATTTTATAAATTAATTTGAAAAATATTATCAAAAAGGAATTTTAGATTTGTAAAAATTATTTTTTCAAGAAAACTAAAAATATAAGATAAAATATAACTGAGTTTATATTTTATTTAAAGTTAATGAAGTTAGTTTTTGAATTAACCAACTCCTTGTCACTACATTTTCAAAAAAAAAAAAATGCTAACTTTCCTCTATTTCAATATTATAACAGCAGCTACTCTTGTGGAACTAAAATCTCTTTGCAGTTATGATATTTTCGAGTTTCGATCAAATTTGGAGGAAACAGAACAGCTAGCTTCCAAAGAATCCATTTCACCACCTATAATTCCATGAATAAGAACAATACCTTCAAGATTACTATTTACTGATTAGGTATTTGTGAAACTTTAATTTCGAAAAACGTTAGCTTACATTTCAAAATTAATATTTATATACAATATGATACAAAATCAAAATTTGTGGATACAATTTACAAATACTTAACGCTCTTCAAAATTGTTTAAGTACTAGATACAACAGGGATGAAAAAATTTTAGAAGTTTGTAACACCTACATTATTAACTTCAATGACTTAAAGGCAGAATTAAAACTATTTGGAAAAATTTTCATTTTCATCTTTTCGTCGCCTCAAAACATCTATAAGAAACACCATTGCCCAAGAAAGACTTAGTAACATGGCTATTTTATACATATTGAAAAAACTTTTAAAATTATACTTATTAATATTGTAATATTTACTGATTATGGACATTTAGTCATTCGATATGTATGTTAAACGTTAAAGATGACTAATTCTAATTCAAGATTCCTTAAGAATAGTCAATTTATATTGGGGGAAACATTGTCTTAAAAATTGCAACGTCAGAAGTCAGTCAAGGCCGTATCTGAAGGGGGGTCCAAGGGGTGCGGTGTTTTGTTAGGTAAAATAACTATTATTCTAAATTCTTAGAAATTCAAAAACATAATTGTACTTGACTTGATTAATTTGTATTCAGTTTTAATATTTAATATTTTGACCTGTTTTAAAATATACGATCAATAAAATGTCTATCTTGAAAATTTAAAAAACTTAATTGAAAAAAAAAATTTAACTCAATGCCATCCAATCTGAATTTTCATACTTATTACTAGGGCTGTGAATTTAATGCACTAAAAAACCTTAAAAAATGCATTTAAAATGGTTTTTAATTTAATTTATATAGATATTGGTACCTATATTATATGAATAAAAATGTATTTATTGAATAAAAAGTTGATATAATTTTAATTTTGAAATTTATTGATTCAATGCAAAGTATAAGTTTCATAAATGGATTTGTTTTTACATAATTCAAATCATATACTAACAAATCTGTTTTACAACCACCAAAAAAAATGTACTTTCCTACAAATTCACAGCCCTACTTATTACTGTTAAAAAATCATATTTAATTAAATTGATTTTTCTGAGATACTAAGGGCGATATGGGACTTTTATGACCTACTATATATAATATATAATTGAATGCATAGAGAAATGTCATCTTTATTTTTTATAGTTACAATTATCAAATGTAGTACCTAATACTTTTTTATTTTTAACATATATTATGTAATTGTTTATTTGTTAATGTGTAAAATATTATTAAAATGTTACAGTATCCCTAACAAGTAATGGTTATAGGTAAGTTCTTTCCCTAGGTACATTCAACCAATTAGTCTATGAAAAATATTACTCATAAATCATGGTACACATGAAGTAGTACAGTAATTGATAACTTGACACTTAAAATTAACTTTCAACTTAGAGCTTTTTTTTCATAAACTAACACAATAAATATATGATTAATAAATTAAGCTTGTTTTAAAATTCACCATTTTTAATAAATAATATATCATACTCTCATTAACAAAAAGGGTTTTTGAAAAAACAATACATTTTTAACAATAACAGTACATTATATAAATACAAAAGTTCAAAAAGGTAAGTAACAATAATCATGTTTTACAATGCAGAAGCATATAAATAGTTTTAAATTTCAAAATTATTAATTTTAAGTAGATGAAATTATATTTATTTAAATACAAACGGTTTCAAAAAGCAATCTGTGAAAATATATAAACCCAGTTTGTGTGTTTGGTCCCAAAAATTAAATAATTTACAGCCAATCAGTGTTTGTTACACAATTAAGCTTTATATGTACTAGCTGACACATCACCACCAGTACCAGTCCAGTTTGTGTGAATATATTTTCCAGGAGCTGTTAATAGCTCATATGTATGAGCACCAAAATAGTCACGTTGAGCCTAAAAAACAAAATATTGTAAAGGTACACTAAAATTTCAACCATTAATTTTGTGATTAGTATGTATTTTACCTGTAATAAATTGGCTGGAAGCCTAGCACTTCTATAACTGTCATAAAAGGCAAGAGCTGTACTGAAAGCTGGAGTGGGTATTCCTAGCATGGCACTTGAAGCAACCACTTTGCGCCAAGCTACTTGACTGTTATGTACAGCATCCTTAAAGAATGGATCGAGTAACAAATTCTTGAGATTTGGATCAAGTTCAAATGCTTGTTTGATTTTTCCCAAAAATGCACTAAAATCATATTTTTACAAAATTATTTTATCTGAAGCTGAAATAAAACATTAATGATTACAACCTTCTAATAATACATCCTCCCCGCCACATGAGTGCAATTCCTCCATAATTTAAGTTCCATCCATGTATTTTTGCAGCTTCTCGCATCAACATGAATCCTTGAGCATATGAAACAATTTTAGATGCATACAATGCCTGAAAACAAAATATAAATATTAAAAAGTAACAAAAATATTTGTATTACATCAATATGTAAACTATCAGTTATTTAAATAATTTGAATATAATAGGAATCGCAAGCATTTAGTATATCCAATATCCATAATATCCTTTATTGTATGGATACAGATCTGGATTACTAATCATGATTAGTAATTTACATACAAATATTTATAATATAGTGAATATGTGCAGAATTTTGGTGCTTTCGTGTTTATAATAATTAAGAGTAATATACCACATACATTAAGACTTGCTTACACAGGCTTCTAGACATAAAACTACAGATTATTTTCATTATCACTTTATAAGCATATCAATTCTTATTAGAACACATTCAATTTCTCTTTTCACTTTTCTAGATCTCTTCACATAATACTAATATTGCTAAAAAATTATCTCTATTCAGAACAATGTCATATATTATACAATACCCAGACTGATTTATTTACATATATGTCACATAAAATAACTAAATGTCAAGTTAAGTACTAAAGTAGTTATCTACTATGTTCTTAATCATTATTATATTACCAATTAATACTAATTCAATTATTAACTTAAACATTGTGATGTCATATGACTTAATCTTTATGTACAATAGAGATCATGCCCGTTTTATTCTAATGAATAAATTATTACTATATTAGTACTTTAAGTGTAAAAACTATCATATTGTGTCTTTAATTTAGGTATGGGTTTTCAGAATTAATGAAAAACTTTTTTTATAAATTCTATTTACAACAATAACTTTTCTAACTCATACAACAAGCTAGTAATTACAAGGAGAAAAATTCACTGTCCTTTATATCTTGTAATAACTGATTTCTACAGTATTTAATATTAAATTACCTTTCCGATGTCTTTTAAGAAGGCTTGTTTATCTCCTTTAAAGGTATCTGTTGGTCCTTTAAGAACTTTACTAGCTTCTGCTCTCTCATCAATTAATGAAGACAGACAACGTGCAAACACAGATTCTCCAATCAATGTTACCGGAACACCATAATCCAATGCAGAAATTGCAGTCCATTTTCCAGTACCCTTTTGGCCAGCTGCGTCGCGGATTTTTTCAACTAAATATTCTTCATCTTTGTCTTTGAACTGTAAAATATTTCTTGTGATTTCTATTAAAAATGAGTCTAATTCTCCCTTGTTCCATTCATCAAAAGCCAATCCCATCTCTTTGTTATTCATATTTAAAGCAGATTTCATCAAATGGTATGCTTCACAGATAAGTTGCATGTCTCCATATTCAATACCATTGTGAACCATTTTCACAAAATGGCCAGCACCATCCTCACCAACCCAATCACAACAAGGTTCGCCATCAGCTTTAGCAGCAATACTCTATAAATTAAAAATTTTTAATTACAAATTGGAATAAAATTTAAATTTAAAATTCTCAACAGTAATAATAGGAGCATATTTAATTTAATTATAATGTCCTATATACTATATTTATTGTTTGAAATAAAATCTTGTTCAAAGTGAAAGTAATTACTTTCATGGCATTACTATAATATCAATAAGGTAGATGTAGTATTATAATATAAATCTGGTAGACAGTTGCCTTGAGGAAGTATGAAAATATAATCAAATGACACGCCCAAATAGCCCTGTACTGGTCATTAGAACAATAAACAAAACTATTTTTAACTATAGGCATGACATAAATAAACTTATAAATACATATAATTTTTTATTAGTTTAATGGAAATATTCATCAAATCAGGGTTAGGTTAAGAAAATATAAATTTGAATAGATTTTATATTCAAGATTAATTTAATACTTGCCTCTTTAAATGTATAATAATATTTCCAAGAATATATTAATTGAAAATAATAAAAAAATGAAATGACATAAAATTTCCAACAAAAATAGGTATTATCTAACAACAATATATTTTTTACATTTATATCATTTTTAGATATTGAATATAATTATAACAATGTTAAATAAAAATTGATAGGTTAAGTAAAATGACAAGATTAAAAAATCCCAAGACTACTGGTTGTATAAATATCATAGCTAGTTACCCTAGATATAGAGAATATAATTAACGCCAATGGTGTATCCTGAATTTTTTTTGTGAAGGGTGGGGGCACACATTGTCTTAAATTTTATAAAACATATTGTAGTATGCGTTCATGTATACAAATAAATATAAATCTTTAAAACAAAAAATAGTAAATACAGCCAACGAGGGGGCCATGGCCCCTCCCCTGGACACGCCACTGATTAACACAATATTCATATTAAAGACTACTCACTTGGAAAATATTCTTTATGTTTGGCCAAGCTTTTGGATTTCCACCAGGCATTAATGATGGACCGTATCGAGCACCCTCTTCACCACCAGATACTCCTGAACCAACAAACAACAAGCCTTTCTGGGCAAGTGTTTTAGTTCGACGTTGTGTATCCTGGTATTCAGAGTTTCCACCATCAATAATTATATCACCCTCTTCCAACAGCGGTTCAAGTTGGGCAATAAAATCATCAACGGCACTTCCAGCTAAAACAAAAATAAAACAATAATAATCTCAAAAAAAAATTAACATTTCAAATTTTAGATATACTTTGAAGATGGTTTCAAACAGTGGAATACCAAAATAGGCTTTTTTGAGGCAATTGCTTTTAGACCAAAGTGGATGGATGAGTACTAGGAAATTTAGTATCAAAAACTTTTTAGTAATAATGTTTATACTATTAAGTTAAAAAAATATATATAGTTTAAAGATGTGGATGCATGAGTGATCAAATGGTAATGTGCCTCAGGTCTGAAAATTGTTCAGCATTCTAATGATTTCAAACATAAATACTTATATAATATTTGGTACATTTTCTAATATTTTAATAAAAATGTACTTAATTAAAGTTATTGTGAAATCACTTAAGCTCTTACATGTATGGCAAAATCATATTTTGATAATTTGTAATTGCAGAAATTGTTCCAAGTATAACAAAATATTTATTTTAAAAAAAATACAAATAATTATAATGAATAACACTTGTATGAGTTGTATGCATTTCAATAGGAATTAACATTTAACCAGTTTGATAATAGAATGTTCAAAAAATAAAATAAATCAAAAATTCAATTAAAAATTAATGTTGGCAGTTTTACTTTTTTAATTCAAAAATAAGAGGCATCCAAATAAATAAAAATATTTTCAGTTGGTACTATTGGTTTTAATAACATCACGGGTTAATTTCTATACAGTAATGACATTCAGATAATACTTTATCCGTTATCAGTAGCACGTTTTTGAACACGAAAATGTAAAGATTTAAATTTGAATTTGATGTCATATCTATCATTTTTATAGAACAATTCTTTGCAACAAATCATTAATATTAATAATTTATTCCACATTTGACCAGAACTTAAAACCTATCTACAATAATTTAACTTTTGTATACCGCGTACACTATGATAAAAATGGAAAAACCGAATGTATATGATTTCAGTATTGATGATGATTCAGTTCCATCAATAGAACAATCCGTTGAAATATCTGAAGACGTTCCGCCAACTGTTGTTCAACGATACTTTGAATCTCGTTATGCCACCAACGTCAATGACAAACCCAATCAAGACTACAGTGTGTTAATTCATTCCAATAATCTATGCATTTTGTCATTAGCATCCAGTCATGTTTTAATGGGCAAAACCATTGAAAAAATAGATTTCCAAGTGTCAGAAAATACTCATCGCCTCAGCAATATTATGACAGGAAAAGGAAAACGAGGAGCTCAAATTGTACAGGCAGGATCTACTCTATGCAAGGTTTATTGTTCTGACGGGGAAGAGCACAAAATACTTTCCGCCATTCCAGGCAAATTAGTGGAAATGAATAGTAAGCTAGCAGAAACTCCAAATATCATGTTAAATAAACCAGATGATCTTGGATTTATAGCAATAGTGTTGCCACAAAAACAGAGGTTTGAAAAAATCAGAGATGGACTTTTGACTAAAGAACAATACATAATAAAAAATTCTACAGTTTAACTAAAATATAAAAGAATTGTTTTTTTTTACTATTATGTAGGTACTATTATTTTATAAATAAATACATATTTTGAATATATCAGCTTCTTTTGTATTTTTTATTTAAATTTTGGCTCTAAAACTAAAAAGGTTTAACAAAATTAATAATTTATTAGAACTACTACTAACAGTACATTCAAGTTAATTATTCTTTCATGAACATTCAATAATCATTTTTTAATTAATAAGAAACATTATTATGGAATTTACAGTGACACAACAACTTAAGTATTACAGCAGCATGTTGGGCTCAGATGTTTATCATAATATTCATAATAAAGGTGTTAATAATAGCTCTCATACAGCACTATTGTACTTTCATAGATACTCAGATGCAGCAAATAGTACTTTTACTACAGTTAAAAAATTATTTTGGACTTAATGGATTGGTAAATATTTATTTAAAAGGCTTAAATAAACAAAATGACTAATTTTTATAATGCTAAATTTAAAGTAAAAATATCATTGTTCAATTTTAATGGTTTAATGAAAAATTATAAAATAAGTAAGTATTATACTGATTTATCTACGCATGTTTGAATACACATACAAACATAACTATGTACATTACCCATTAAATGTCCATAGCTTATTTGTATACTATTGTTAATACCACAAACTAAATTATATTATTTACTACCATACAACAGAATGATATACAAGTAGGTACATAATTTTTATTTTGCATACATTTTACTATTTTTACCTATACCATAATGAGGGAAATAAGTTAACTCATTCATTGCTCTGTTGTACTGGTAAAAATAAATGCTGCACCAAGCACAAAAATTCTTACCATACCTATGTGGTACTTACAATTATATTCTGAAATTTAGTTTCAAAATGGAACTACTTTGATAAAAGATAGATAATCTAGTATAATCTACTTGCATTAACATTAGTCTTATTTGAATATTCAATTATAACTGTAAATCTGACTTAAGTACCTTTGACAAGCATCATAACTCTGCGTGGCTTTTTCAACGAATCAACCAATTCCTTGAGAGAGTGCGCACCAACAATGTTTGTGCCTTTTGCACCCTTTTCTAGAAACTCATCCACCTTTTCAACGGTCCTGTTGTAGGCCGTGACGACAAACCCGTGATCATTCATGTTAAGTATGAGGTTTTGGCCCATGACGGCCAAGCCGATGAGTCCAATATCCGATCTGCGAAGCAAGTAAGACATGTTAGTGATTATCAAGAAAAAATTAAGCTGATCGCAATTGTGTAAAAATAGTTAAGTAGTGTTAAACTGCTAAATCCAATAAACGGTTATGTTGGATAAAGTAAAATATAAAATATTAAGAAACTACAAACGTAGTGGTATTACTCACTTGCCACTCATGGTATCGCGTTCGGCGTGCGTGTAGACAGCAAAACGGTCAGTGGGTGAATGGCGGACGGGCGATCAGCGCGTTGCCGATAACCGCGATAAAAACGACTAGCGAAACGGATCAAGGTCTCGCCGCCCGGAATATCGGTATACTTTACCACTACCAAGGTCGACTCAACAGTCGACTGGTTCGTCGTGAGTAGAGTAAACGACGGTACAAGTGTACAACAACTACCAAGGGTATGACCTCAACGCGAACCGCGGCCTGCGTTCTATGGCGAGCCGTTTGTGTGTATGACGGTTTTTACTTTTTCACTTTCAAATTTCGAGTTTTCGCATCGATTCGGCGGCGGCGTTATACCAGTGGCCAGTCGTAATTATTGTTTATTGCCGTTGTTGTCATTATATCACGTTATGTTTGAATTTACGATCGAGATCCTATTATATCACTTATTATGGTAAAAATAAATGATCGTCATACCGCAAAACAACAGCCCAACAGTGTATTTAGAGTACTAATGATCATAATTTGTAATGGCACCGCAAATTCGGAATAAAAAGGCTGGTTGCAAACATGCACACAATAGTATTCGCCTTGGAGAAAGTAAAAGTATTATTCCGGTTAGGTACCTACTGATATAATACGTTATTATGAATAATGATACGTATAAAATGTGTAACGATTTTCCAAAGTACGATCTATAGTATAGTAATAATTGACACGGGTACGATGACGACGCAACGATTGTTATATTTATATTATTAATGATTGATGGTTTAAGTTTTAAAATGTAAATGGACACGATGCATAATCAGCAGCGATCGATAGCCAATGGCTATTGCTAGTTACCTACAATTATACGAGTTCTGCAATTTCTGCGTGGGTGTTTGAAGTTTTGGTACCTAGTCAACGCTACTTCGTAGAGATTGCCATCCAAATAAAAAAAAGTATCCGAGCTAACGCCGAATCAATTGGCTTCTATATGACCCTATAGTCTCTTTCTATAAATAAATAATTTAGTCTTGGACGTTCTGGTTGATATGGTTAATCATGTAACTTGTTGCATTTTTTAATTTTCAGTTTTTACTAATAATTTGATTTTGACTATACAGTTTAATTAATTTTAATAGATTAATAGTAGAATTTAAATTACAAATGTAAAATTAAACGGTTTTTAAAAAATAAAAATGTATTGTTATAATGTATTATGTATAGTTATTATCATTCACCAAACAGTGTTTGGCAAACACCAATATTTTTTTATTTGATTTTTAACATATATATTCACAGCATCTATAATGGTTCTACCACTGGTCCAACCTTACTGCAGTTTACACGTACAATCAAGTTGGTCGGTCATGTTTCAAACTAAAAAAAATAGTTTGCCGTAATTGCACCAAAATATGTAATTACTAATTAACAATAATATACTAAATTACTACTGTATTTTATATTTTTATATAATACTGCTTGTCTGCTTAAAACCATAGACTTATAAACTAGTTTATACTCCATCCTCCATCCCTTAATCATGGTCAAGCCGTACAAGGATACGGATGCCTTTGAGTTTCGGTATTTATTTATGGGGATAGATTATCTAATATATAAATATATACTCGAATATATAGGTACTGTAGTCACAGAATATGATTTGATCGGTTATTTCCGTTTTGATACATCGATATTCGTGTTAGTTAGGTGTATTTCATATTTGTACATTGTATTATGTGACTCCGCAACGATTTTAATAATAATCGTTTGATTGATAACAATTACTCTATTTAATATTTACAGTTACGCGTACTATAATAATAATATCACATGATATGATTAAAAAACATTATTTTAAGTATAATGCGATAGCTACGCATCTCTCAATAATAACAGCGCATATAATTATATTATATTATGTTAATTTCAAATTATGGGTGACGTAATTTCGAATCAAAAATAAAGGTTATCACTAGTTGATTTCATTATTGTTTAGACTTTGGCTGATTTTTTTATATACATAATACACGGTAGGCCAACAAGTTTTTTAAAACTCGACAGAAACGAAACGTGATATTTAAAATATATTTTATTTATAAATGATATTTTGATATTTATTTTAACATTTATTACAAGTAGATATATGAAGTATATATTTAATTTTAAATATTAGTGTCTAGTGTATACCTAGGAAAAATCATGTTAAGTTACGTGATTAATACGGGATGATTGAAGAAAGCAAGTTTTTCAATGTCCTCATTCTAACAATTTATTATAAAAATGTAAAAACGTAGGTACCAAATTTGATGATATTTCATGTTTTGGATGGTACCCATGGGTATAATTTGCCTGGGTGCTTAGGCTTACCAGTTTTAAAATTAGCGATTTTATTGAAATTTTAGCCAATGTTATCGTTGTATAAACTTAATATCAATGTAAGTACCTACCTATAACCTGTATGTATAATATATATGTTATTTATGTATTTGTTTATCTCAAGCTAAGTCATTAATGAATGACTTCTCTGTTCCCACTATCTGACATTAATGAAATACAAGCTCCTAAATACTTATTGAAAAAATTATTTCACAAAATAAATTGTATCTAATAAAAACAAGAAAAATTGTATTGGTTGTTTAATGTTTATATTATATTGACATGCTATAACGCCTATAACCAATTGACTTTATATGTAAATACTTTTTTGTTTTACTGCATGATGCTATGTAGTAAATAGAAAATACGATGCATTACATAAATACATAATAGTATCAATAGAATTTTCTACGTCTAAAACCTGAAATCGTTGTTGAATAACTTGTTAATGCCAATAATTCAACTTACCTATTTAAATCTAAAGTATACGTATACAGAAATGTACAAATATGACATAAGTATGTAAGTATAATATTATATATTATCTACCTATATAGTACTTACTTGTTAAAATAGAGTAACATTAGGTAGGTACTATGATTTTTTCGTTATAATAAGCACGTTGACCTGATTAAGTATACGAAAAACGATTTACAGCTCAAACCTAAAGCAACCATATTCTATACATCAAAAACAAAATCGTGATACTTGTTACAACCTAGCTTGCATATACCTATTACCTACCTACTTATTTAATATTTATACAATTTATGCATGGACGACTGGCGTTATAAATGTAAATTAGACTCTAATTTACAATAACTGCGCCGTGCTCGCATATATTACAGACTACAGTGACTATTATTATTTATTACTATTATAGACTTTGGCTACAATTTTACCTATAGTATAATAATTAATAATTTAATAGAAAGGGTTGATATAAAGAGTGCCCCTCTAGGGCTCTAGGCAATGTTATGTATCTATAATGTTTACACATACTAATTAAATTATATCAAACTGTTTATATTATCAGTGTAATACTTATTGGATTTTTTTTTACCAAACATAATGAATTTTTTATCGGGAGAACACAGCTCGATCTCATTATTGTGATGGCGTGCGTTCACGCGCATATTTGTAGGTGTTATGAAAGTCGTGTACTATAGGTAATAAGAAAAACGCCTATTATACGACAAGTGTATAATGTATATTTATATATACATTTTAATATTATTATATATTATTATCCATTATCTTACGAGTACATAATATAATAAATGACCTTCTTGCAGGTTCTCGGGGATTTTTATTATATAATAACTTATTTTTAACGTATTCGACTTATATTTCATTTATTATTATATTATATAGGTACCTACTATGAGTCATGACTAATGACTATCGTTAGGCATCACTTTTGTCATACAAAATTATAATTAACCTTCACGATCTTCATAATTTACTGTATTTTGTGTAAAACCTAAACTCCAAGTACAACTTACAAAATTATGATTGACCACTGATCGCGGGCACCATCAATATGATGTTTTTTTTGTTAAAACTAAATACAAAGTATTATATTTTTATTTACTTTAAGTATACCTACCGACTACATTACATTAAATTGATATTATTGACAACCGTCGAATAATAGTGAGCATACAGTTTTAAATGTCCATTGACATATTGTTTATCTATAACCTATATACGTATTAATTACTAATTAATAACATCAAAATAAAATAAATCCTATATGTATAAGTATATAACAATTGTACATATACAATTGTAATAATTGTGACTTTTTGTTCAGTGTGTAATACATATTACATAGTAAAAAAAGTTATAAATATAGTTGTATTATTTATTTCTAGCTGGATAATGATGAATTTTTGTTTATTGATTGAACAATTTGAAAAAATTGTACAATACATTTATAAATACAAATTTAATAGTAAAAAAATATTTTTAAATGTCTAAAAAATGGAGGCTCCAAATTATTCACATAGATATGTATTACTACGATATTCATAGGTCATAAATCCCCGTCTACTAATGTCTAAACGTATATTGCAGGCTCATCGCTCATGTATACAGGAGACGCATAAAATAATAGAGATATCAGGTATGTAAATCTACTTTAACTGCGAAGTGTGCTAAAATTATTTACCTTGGAACAATGAGTAACCTCTCATTAAATTGAAACTATAAACGTTTTTTAAATTTTCTTTAGCATAATTTTTTTGAAGCATTTATATAGACCTGCAATATATAAAAATTATTATATTATTATATTTTTTTTATTATTTTTTCATTGTAATTTTGTTGAATGACACCATACATTATTATTTATTTATTTCGTTTTCTAAGGTTGAATATGTTTCTAAAAATACTAATATATCAATATTGAATTTTAAAATTTAATTATAGTTATATAAATATCGACTTACCTATAAAGTTATAAAGTTTATTAGTCAGTTTAGATAAGCAAAGTATTCAATATTTTTCATAAGTACTACCATGTGCATTGTGTCCCTTAATTCCATTTAATAAAAATTAATATGAAAGTATTTAGTTTTTTTTTTAATTGTATTTTGGCAATAACTAGGTATAATCTATATTATAAATAATATGACATTATATGACGATATTGTCATACGCCATGAATCATATACCAATTAAAATGGACAATATTCGTTAGGTAGAAACTTCCAAAAAATTATTGGTTTTTACCATTGTATTATATAAGTTATGGATATTCGTGGACTCGTGGTTAGATAAATTATATTTAAATATCTATATGGGACGTTTAATGCATCATGACGTTGGAGGTTGGAGCGCGTTCGAAGGAGTTAAGAACATAGTTCGTGTTTTAGATGGTGACCACTTGAAAATTTATTGAAACTTTGTTGGAATGTAAAGATTTATTAAGTATAGTTATTTACTTTTTCTATACTATTTTTCAAAAAAAGAGTTATCATTCAAAATCGGAGCAATCTATTCGAAACGTCCTGTATAATAATTTATATATAATTTGTTTTTTTTTAATTTCCAAATATTTGTTATGTAATTCTATACGAATAAATATGTGACGTAACTATAAAATTGTTTATTTAAAATCCATATTTATTCTACGTAAATATTTATTTATTCATACTTTACTTATTTGCTATTTTTATATTTTTTAAGTATTTTTTCCTGCAACTTCAATCGTGTAATTAGTTTAATTAAATTATTTTTACATGCTATTGTCTTATACCAAATTGTTACTTACTTAATATATTTTTAGGATTAAAATATATTAATTAAATTAAAACAAGCGTTTACCATAATATGATAATTACTAACAATACCTTATCCAAATTTTTTTTTCACTGAGTTGTTCTAAATATTTTTCAAAGTGTCCCATTTTTTACAATTTTGATATAATGTGCTAAAGAAGAAACAATATTTTTACTGAAAATACCATTATATAATAGCCCAATAATTTCCCAGTTAAATTAAAAAGGGTTTAGTTTCCGATAAAAGTTTGTTTTATAATGATATTAAATAAAACGCAAGGTTAGGCATTAATGCATTGTGGAGTACAATATTGGAAAGTGACAGTTTCTCACATGGAGAATAATTTTACATACAATTATTATTAGTAGAATTTTATATTGGGAACACTAATAAGCAATAATCATTTAAACGTTTATGCGTCACAAAATAAAACTCTAAATTTGGTTGTGGTGTATCAAATATCAAGAGATTTAGACATTATTTCATTATTTGTTACTTGTTAGCAGGGGCGTACCTATTTAGAAATTTCTTATGGGGGGGGGGGGGTACAAACAAAAAGTTCAAATTAGCGTAAGTTATAAAATATCTCATATTTTTCATCACTCATAACAAAATAATCAAAATAGACGTGTTTGATAAAAACATAAAATTTTATTAGAAAAATGTATAATTAAACATATAAAAGCAATATTATTTAAAGTAATTTATGTAGTTATAATAACTGAAGGCATCTAGGGTGTTAGTTAGCATATATATCAACTACTTCTTCAGGGTTTATAATTATTTCTGGATGTATATTAAGCAATGCTAATCCATTCAATCGATTTTCTACCATAGTTGATCTTAAGTAGGTTTTGATTCTCTTAAGGTAAGAAAATGACCTTTCGGATGTGCATGTCATCACAAGAATAGCTGCAAATATTATTAAAAGTCTTTTGATGTTTGGATAAAAATCCATTAGAGGTGAAAATATTGTTTCCAATGCAGTAAATGGAAGCTCATCTCCTGGTTTTTCTTTCTATACTACCTTCCAGGTTTTCAATTCTCCTTCTAATTCATTGAAAGTACCTGGTAAATCAGTTGTAAATAATATTGCTGCATCTAACATTTTTGAAACTTCAATACTATTACAATACTTAGGTATGAAGCCTTTTAAGTTTAAAATATTAGTATTTTTTGTTTCAAATCTGTATTTTATTTCACTTAACAATGAATCTAAGTATGGATAATAAACAGAAATTCTATAATAACTCTCGGGTGTGTTTGATTCTGAAGAAATATTTAAGCGGTTACGTAATTTTTTTGCTATTCTTGATATGTTAACTTTAATGTTAAATTTATTAGCCATATTTTCAGATTTTTTAAAAATATCGTTAAAGTCATTTTCATTACGTTAATTTGTCAGAACAGTTAAAGCAGATAGTATTAAAGATTGTGCCTCAGATATATCAAAAGTTGGAGACTAGAGTTTTCTTGATAATGGTAGTGTACAACTCATGGTATTTATTATAATTTATTATGTCAATAAAAAATCAAATCTTAATATTGAGTTATATAATCCATTAACTTTTGTCAAAATTTGTCCGTCAGAATTTTCAATCATATATTCCAAAAATGATACAATAGCAGGAAGCATTTGATTAAATCGTATAAAAGCTTCATGATGTTCAACCCATCTAGTTGTACATAGCTTTAATAATATATCTGAATTAAGATTTGGACAGTGTTTTATATTTTAAGCGTACGCCAACTACGCTCATAATATGTGAAAATTAAGAGAGCGTAAAGAGACTAATACTCTCAATAATAAAAAAAAGTATAAAATGCGATGAATGGGAGGGGCACGGGCCCCATGGGCCCCCCTTAAATACGCCCCTGCTTGTTAGTATTACCTATGATCTATCACTGATTTTACGAGTTATATTTATAAATATATAAAATACATTTTTTTCATTAAATTATAGAATAATTTTTTACAATGACTATAATATTAAATAAAGTTCGATTGGCCGATTAATAGGTAAGTTTAGGGTGGCAAACGACCCTCAGTCTCCTTTTAGTTTTACTCCTGTCAATTGGTGCGCATTAGAAGAGGGGTGGAATGACAGGAAACTTGTCTTCATCTGCAGGAAAAATAATATTATATAGTTTATAATTTAATAAATATTATATGAGTCATTATATTACATATAATGACTCATATAATATACATCATAAAACGAAGAAATGTGCAGTTCTTCTTAACTGCAGGTACCAAATAATACATTTGATTATATTTTATTATATTATTTTCTTTTTCTAAATGTTTCTCAGTTTTCTGTATTTGTTACAATTTATTTTAATTAACTATAATATATCAATATAAATAGTAATTATATACATAATAAGGTAACATTTAATTTTTATTTATATGTTGAAATTACATTACGCCTTTAATTAGCTTAAATTTAAGATCTGTTTTTAATTCTCTCCCCCCCAGTAATTTCAAAATTTACATCACGCATGAGTTCTTCTAATATTAAAAAACAAATTGTAAATAGGTATTGCTAATATTTGTATAATTTTAAAAGGATATTATATCATAATTTCTACTAAGAAGAATTTATAAATGTCATAAATTAAGTTAAATAGATTGTATAGGTACTTGTATAAGTATTACATTTTTGTTCAGTATTGCGCACGGACGAAACAATGATGAGTAAATAAAATCAATATAACTATTTTATACGCTTTTATACTTTAGACTTCAATATTTGTATATGTTATGGCGGTCATATGCTTCTATGGAACAAATGTAATATGTATATCAAGCCATCAAGGTGTATTCATAACAATATGTAGGACGACATTTTACTTATATAATTATAATAAAAAGTTCAATGTTATGATATAAATTTTGAAAATGATAATAACATATATATTCATTTAGTGAAAATTTCAAGTATTTAAAATTAAAATCGTTTGATGAGAAATAGTAATTTTACGGATGAATATGCAATGTAAAAATTTGAGCTTGAAACACTTATAAAAATTATTTTTTGAAATTCTTATGTGTGCATGTAATACGGAAGTATGTCCGAACCTTTACAAATTTATTCAAGTTGCAATAACAATCTCATCACTCGTCAGTCATCAACAACATGTAAAAAGTCGTCAATGCACCGGAGAGTTGAGAGTACTGAGTAGATTTATTAATCTTTCGTCTTCATAGAAAAGAGAACCTAGAGAATTAGCAAATGGGTAAAAAATGAACATATAATTGACAGGTTTGCAAACAAAGAAAATTAGATATAATATATTTTAATTTGTAATTCTTTTTAGTTTTTCTTTACCGGTTATACCTACCTATAATATTATTATATTAAATCATGTTATACATGTATATATATATAATTATATTTTATATTTATGATTTTATAAATATACAATATATTAATATAATAAAATAGTTGTTATTCATTGATTTCATGTTATAAAGGAAAGTATTCAGTGTCAGTGAACTCGGTTATAACTTATATTGTTATAATATATTGGACAAAAAGGATTGTTTATTCAAAATCAGATTCACTAGACACTTTTTAATGTAGTAATTTATAATTTGAAATTAAATTAATACGTCTGGTATGTATAACCGATAGGGAGTGTGGGGAACGAAGCCACCTACGGGTTACTTTAGGGTACAACATTAAAACACTCCCTAGTTTAAGACTGAATGTGCACCTATGACTATAACTTAACTACACTAATAGAACAAACATAGACCTATTAACTAAATTAACTTAGTTAATAGGTTTATGAAAACAACCACAACAATTCAAATAAATCTTTGATCGGAAAATTCAGTTCAAAAAGCTGTCCCCTTTACTATAAAAAAATAGTATTAAATTTAAATATGTATAATAATATTATGTATTTATATATTTTCTTATAGTATTTTAAATCATGGGTGTGACCAACATCAAAATACCAACGCACGTAAAATATAAATTATTAGTCATGATCAGAATAAACTGCTACAACATACTGATAATGAATTATTATAACGATAATCAGCTGATATCGAGTACTCTATTTACCACTACTAAAACTTTGTAACACTACTATAACAACTGATTTTTGTTCTAGTGTAAAGTATGATAAATAATAATTTTTATTTCAATTCAGTATTATTCACCTTGATATCATAAATATTAAATAATTTATCAGTTTTTACTTATTCACTATCCAAAGTATAATTTATTTATCCAAGTGTAATTTGCTAAATATATTGTAAATTTTTACTCACATAATGGCTCTATATTTAAGAAGGTAATATTATACTATTATTAGTTAATGAGTAATCATAAATTTAGTTTAATTTTTTTGTAATTATTACTCAATATTACAAAATGTTACAAAGTTTAAATGACATAAAAAGCAACAATATTGATATCAGTTTTCGAGTTGTTAATGTTTTATTGAAGCTCCTTAATGATATAATAAATCATCCAAATCAACCAAAATTCAGAAGACTCTATTTGAATGGTGATGTTATTCAAAATAATCTTTTACCATTTTCTGGTGCAATGGAATTTCTTTTTGAAATTGGGTTTATAGATGATGGAATTTCATTAGTTTTGCCAGATTGTATAAGTTTAAGTACATTAAACAATTATAAGCAACAACTTATAAACATAATTTCAGAATATCAAAAATTAAATTTAAATGAAAATAGTTTCTTAAAAGAAATTAGTTCAACATCATTGAATGTACTTAAGTTTGAAGATAAAATATTACAAAGTAAAGCATTGGAAAATTTATCACCAGAAGATATTGAGTTGTTTTCAAATTTTAACAAAAATAATGATTCATTATACCATGAAAAAATGATGTTGAAACTTATGATATGGTTTAAAAAGTCATTTTTTAAATGGTTTGAGACACCAATTTGCCAGTTCTGCTGTAGTTCTACTAAATTTAAAGGAATTAGTCATGATAAAGTAGATGAAAATGTTAAATATTCAGAATTGTATGAATGTGATAACTGTTGTTCAATTATAAATTTTAAGAGATATGGTATTTGTGAACAACTTTTGATTACTCGTCAGGGAAGATGTGGAGAATGGGCCAACTGTTTTACTTTATTTTGTAGAGCACTTGGTTGGGAAGCAAGATTGGTAATTGATAAGACTGATCATGTTTGGACTGAAGTTTGGTCTGTTAATCAAAAAAGATGGATTCATTGTGACCCATGTGAAACTGCTTTAGATAAGCCTTTACTTTATGAAAAAGGTTGGGGAAAAAAATTGTCATACGTTCTAGCCTATTCTAATGAAGAAGTTCAAGATGTCACTTGGCGGTATGTAGAAAATAAAGAGAGTGTATTAAAAAGAAGAACACTTTGTTCAGAAACCGAGTTGTTGAATATAATTTTAAATTTATCGCAACATAAACAAAATAATTTATCGTTGTCAAGGCGTAAATATATTGCAGAAAGACGTTTGAAGGAATGTATTGAAATGTTATTTCAAACAAAATGTACTGATGTTGAAAATTATGGTGGCAGAACATCTGGGGCTCTTACATGGAGATTAGCTCGAGGAGAAACTCAAATTGAGAAATTTGTTTGGACTCCGTCTGAAACTGAAATAGCCAATAAAAGATTTGAACTCAAATATTCTACTGCTTTTGATAAATATATCCATGGCAATAGTGTTCATGAAGGATGGAAAAGTGGTGTATATAGTTATAGTTCAATATTCCGCAAAGAAGAATTGGATTGGAAAACTGTTTACTTATGTAGAGAAGAAAACTGTGAAAAATCAACAATAGAATGGCGATTTGACTTTTCATCAACCGGTTTAGTTGTGCAAGACATTAAATTAATTTATACTACGGCTTTATTTAATACGGGTCAAGTTGAATGGAAGTTGATTGGAAATAATCTTACTGTAAATTTACCTACTATAGAAAATATCAAAGAAGTCTTTATTGATCAAATGAAAAATTCTAATTTTGTAACATTAAATGCATGTTTAACTGGAGGATCTGGAGACTCAGCCTGGCAACACTCTCAAATATTTAGACAGTTGATAAAAGATGAAGACTATCCATTTCATATTATTTTTATTCTTAAATAAATATTTATCATAACCGCATAACAATAAAATAATAATTACTTTAAATTTATAAATATTGTATTTTAGTGTTACAACTTAAAACGTACATTTTTCTCTAAAAATAATATTGTTTTAAAATAGTACTACTCAGTTATTATAACATAATAATATAAATCCATATTATATATTATATTTAAAAATAAAATAAAATTTAAAAAATAATTTGTAAATTGTAATTATTAATTGTTAAAAAAATATTATAAAATATTTCAGTGTACACAGACTATGCACAGCTAGACAAACAATGTCTTTCCAAATGCCAACAATGTAAGTAAAACCATTTTGATTTTAATTATTTTTAAAAGTTTTTAGAATGTTGAAAAAAAAGTGTTATTATCTATTATCTATTAGTAAGTTGTTTAAACACTTTGGCTATTTTAGTTATTTTTATTACCTATACTTCGAATTTTCGTGGATGATAAACAATAAAATTAAATTGTTATTATTTATTCATATAAAAAGACTAATATTTATATTTTGAAGATTAATTTATATTATTGTATTCTAAAATAGCCAGATTGTAATACAAAATGTTTTTCATCATCATGTGAATTTATGTGATACATTCATTATAAATAAGCATGATTGTAGAGGAGGTTCTAGTTGCATCTATAGCATCCCTCTTTTTACACTATTGGTTATTGCTTTATCAAAATAAAATATTTATCTCCATAAATGTAATTAAAAATCTGGAATATATAGTAATGTAAAAATAAATATATTTATTTTTTAGACACCGTATGATTACCATGCAAGTTAAAAGTGCTCAAGAAGTTGAATATAAATTAGGAGAGACTCATGATGAAAAAAATGGTCGCCTTAGTAGACCTATGTCTCCTCATTTGACAATTTATAAGCCTCAATTAACAACCATATTATCTATTACACACCGTGGAACTGGAGTCGCATTGAGTGGTGTAACTGCTGGATTAGGAGCATGTACGATATAAAATATTTTTTCTTTTATCTCTATTGATAAGTTTATTGTATAATTAAAAAAAAAACTGATTATATTTATAAAGTAATTTAAAAGTGGCCCCTATTTAGCACCAGTACTAGTTGCTTTAATATAGTTATAAACCATCAATATCATATATATATAAATTTAGTAGCATGTTATTTATGAAATAGTGCTATTCATATTTCATTAACTTGTTAGATATTATTTTTCAACTATAATTTTGTATTAATTTATATATTTTATTATAGTATTCCTTTTCACGGATTTGCCGACATTTGTGCAATTTGTACATGGTTTAGAACTACCATCAGCTGCTATCATGTCAGCTAAAGGATTAGTTGCTTTTCCATTTTTCTATCACCTATGTAATGGCATTAGACATTTGGTGAGTTTTAATGAACTTAATACCTATTTTAATATTAATACTTCTTGTTTTGTTTAGGTATGGGATGCTGGTAAATGTTTGACCATTAAACAAGTTTATACAACTGGTTATGGTGTAATTGTTGGTAGCTTACTTCTTACAGTATTGTCTTTAGCTTATAGTACATGAAAGATGAAAACAACAAATTGTTCAGTTTCTTATATTATACAAAATTATTCATTTAAAATTAAACATGTTTATAAACAATATGTATTATACAGTTTAAATTAAAATAATATTGTAGTTTTCTCATTATTTATTTTTCATATAGAATAAAAACATCTTGTATAAGTAATTTAGTTACATAATATTGTTATGTATGTTACATATTTTTTAAAGCATTATAAAAATAATTATTTTAAATCATTTTGTTCCCTATTTATTTCTTATTGATACAATTATGATTGTTAGAACAGTTTTTTTATTTTATAATTTTTTTATATCAGAATAATGCTTGATATATTGTATAATGCAGAGGTATTCGAACTTTTTCATTCCACAACTTCTTTGAGTCATCACAATATTTTTACAACTCCCAAATTAGTAATAACTAAAAAGCAATGGTTATAATGGTTAGGTATATAGTGTAAATTCTTATAATGTATTAACATTTATTTATTTACCACAATTTCCAAATAAATAAATAAATTAATTAAAATTTAGTGAGATGGATGAGCTTGTTTATATTTCATATTTTCATAATATGTTCAAATGTTGATTCTATAGTTTAGAAATACCTAGTTGTTCTTGTCTTCGTAATTTAACTTTTGCCCGATATTTTTATTCATTTTAGTTTCCAGTTCTTTAACGCGGCTTTCTTCTCCAAATCACGCGATTCTCAGTTTGAATATCTCTGGTATAATGTTTGAAAGTAGATTGAAAAAAGAAAATTTACTTTAATAGAGTATTTTAATAGTAGTATAACTGGTTACAAAGGTATACATGAATTCATTAACATTATTGAACAATAATTCTCATGTCATCATCTGTGCAAGAATAAACAAAAATAAATATGGCTTAACACCAATATCTGTTTATATCTGTTAAAGGGAAGCTACACACGCATATGTAGTCTCTGTCTTACATATGCAAAACATAGTAAAAATTGTTTTGCGTGCGATAGAACCATTCAGGCTGTAGAGATAGTTAAAAGTTTTAAGACATCAAATTGATACAAAATATAATTGAGAACATAATCCATGAAATATCGTTTTTTTATTCTTTATATATTACTTATATGAAAAAAAGTTCTTATTAATTTAAAATCCATTATTTTTGAACTTGAATAAGTTTTTTTGTAGTTCCTATATTAAAAAAATAAAAATGACATTTCATAGTTATGACTAGCCTCTGTTCTTTCCCATGCAAAACAATTTTTTCTATGTTCTACGTTTGTATGACGGAGAGAACACATGTGGGCGTGGCATCCTCTGAATACATTCCGCCATGTATAGTTGTTTTATGCAGCAAAAGAATTAATGATAAATGACAATATAATTCAGTAAAGATCAGGTTATCATTTAATCTTATTAATAGATTTTATATTACTATAATTAGGTGTGAAAGTTCAATGCACTAAGCATTTTCTTTTTCTATTTAATGATGCTTGTTTTGGTGCAAATTTTATTTATTTCATCATAAGTCATAACTTTAAACAGCTTTTGTAGAATTTGAGCTCTTGAACACTTTCTTTGATGTCATCAAGAGCTCTATGCTGAAGTAATTTTTTTGGAGCTTCATCTGCTAATTCAGGTTTCCAGCGCCTAAAGTTAATTCATACATTTATTAAACATTTCACATGTAAATTACATTTTTTATTTACTTTAACATTTTTAGTATAATGTATCTATGTACTGTTAATTCAAGATGAGTTAGTTATAGGTTTTTAATAATCTATTGTCCTAATTTTTCAGTTGCATTTACTGATTTACTCATCTTTAAACATTTTATTATGAACTCTTATCATGAGACTTCAGATTATCAAACACCATACCATGAAATACTTTGCAAATAAAAAATAATATTCAAATTATGTTTAATACATACTTAAACAACTCTTTTAGAGTAGACACATCTATTAATCTATAACTTAAATGACTTTCGAGTTTTGGCATATATTTTCTAATAAAAGTTCTATCCATGTAAATTGAATTACCAGCTAATGGACATACACCTAAAATTATAATAAATGCAATAATTTAATGATTACTCCGACATTAACCTGGTTGAATTTAAATAATCAAGAATAATACTTGTATAATTTTAAAATCACCTTTAGGAGTAAATGGTTTGATAAAGTCGTATAACATTTGATCAGCTTGTTCAATTGATATATTGCTCTTTCTAACATTTTCAGTTAAGTTACTCTAAAAAAAAATACATACAAAATAAAAATATTGTTGTGATTATGAATAGCTATATCTTATAAGTAAAATTTCAAATCTAAAAATAAGGAAATCCAGGTAACTTGCTATGCAAAATAGTGGTACCAATTGGCAATTACGTAAATATTTTTATTTTCCATTGTATTTATTAGATAAAAGCAAGTGCATCAATACAGGCTCAAGTGGAATTTTATCTATCGTCAAATAAAATGCTCATTTGATTCAAAAACAGACAGGAAAGCATAATAAAATTAATATATGATGTTGCAAGTATAATACTTGTAACAAAAATGCACAAAAACAACTTATCAATAGAGAATAAAAGGGCCAATAATTAGATAAAGGTTATCAAATATATTCGTGGCACTTATGAAGATGTAAATAAACTCATCTAAATAAATTTAAATCAAAATATTTAATAATTATTGAATTAAAGGACCTCATATATTGCAGTGGTGGTGTTGGCGTTAAAATTAAGTCAGACATAATTTACCAACATCGCTATAATATGTGCTGACTAACAGTTTATAAAAAATATGAAAAAACTGGACGAAATACCTAGGACCTAGTGTGAGCAACACACGCTTCACAGAGATCAAAAAAATAAAAATTATGTTAAAATAATTACCAATGTATGTTGGTTTTTGGGCCAATCTTCCATGTTTTCTAACACTTCATCTGATTGATGTATAATAATATTTGGACTCTCAGCTAAAATGTTTAAATGTTTATCAGTAATAATTATAGCTGCTTCGATCAAGGTATGGTGATTATAGTCCAATCCAGTCATCTGAAAATTAATATTTTAGTTTAAAATATATTTGCATAATCAAATCATAAATTTACTAAAAGTAAATTCAGCAGGTAGGTAGTTGACATATTATATATATTTAAATATTTTTAAAATTAAATTATTATAATATATTGACTCTATTCTATAATTTCTGGAGTACAATTTGTTTCTTACAATCACCTCTATACTTATATCTTTTTTTTTTTAATCTCATCAGATTAATATGTAAAAGTTTTAATATGGCATTAATATTTGTAAAATAAATATTTATAATATAATATGTAATAACTAATAATTTAAAATAATATAAATTTTCATATTTCAATAATTAAAGTAGTTAATAATAATTAATAATACATACCTCACCGTCGAACCATACAATGTTATGTTCATGATATAATTTAGAATTTATATTGGTGTTCATTTTTCTTGTTAAATTTAAATTATTTATCCTGAAATAGAGCAAAATATACAAAAATTATAAATTGATAGTTTAATCAGTATTAACTACAAATTTTAAGTTACACACTATACAGTTTATTTGTAAGAAAAAACACAATGATTCATCTAATACATTTAGACTATTAAGTCATCATCTAATTATTTTTTCCATTAAATTTGATAAAATTAATATTTTTGAGAATTATAACAGAAATAAAGCTATAAATATCAATGTTAAACACTATGTAAACTCAAATAAAAAATTTTAAGCATTCTGTTCATAATATCTCTATGAACAGAATATTCAAATTATTTGTTTTTTTGATAAACAGATTGTGAAGTACTTTAATATTATAATTGTACATAGAATAGTCTATTTTATAATTAATGATATTATATACAATTCTAGAGATTAAAAATTGTAATTAAATTTATTTATTTTATGAAAATAAACTTATTTGATGGTTTGATCAACATGAACTGAAAATAATTTTAGTAATATTGAAAAATATACCATTGTCCAATAACTCTATAGATTGGGCACCTACTCAATTATGAGTAAGAAAGTGTATGGTTAACAAATATTAAAATTAAACTAATTCTACAATACTGTATTACAGTATAATGGCATATACGAGGGGAAGGGTTTTGAATTAAAAACCTGATGAAAATTAAAATCAGTTTAAAAATTAGTTTTTAGGTGTAATATTCTGTATATTATTTAACAAAGTAAAAAAAAAAAGTTATACATCACTCACGTTTTCAATTGCTTAATTAAATTATTGAATTTTAACATATTCACAAATTTATCAAATAACTTGTGTAATAAATTTACTCTACTGGACAGTATTAATAAAATTAACAAGCTAAATAAGATACATTCGATTTAGTACTATGCATTATATTGAAAAATGTGCAATTAATAATGTAAAAAATGAAAAAATTATAGATGAGAATATGGTTGGCCTGTGACTATATTAAAGAATTGAATTAATTGCATGGTGTAAACGAGTGAAATTTGAATGACTCTGAATGAATCGAACTGGGATGTTTAAAAAGATTGAAAAGACGGTATGAATTTTTACAATTTAATACAGGCTATATTATATCACTGGACAACACAAGTACCGGTCAGTGGTCACCGGTCAGTCTCAGAGACAACCACAATTTAAATTATATTTATCGTGTTGATTGTAGTGACAACCGAGTTTTTAGATAATATGATAATATCACATAAAAAACATTGACATTGAATAACGTGTGATGATAATTACTTCTTTATCTATGGCCCTATGGGCTGTATAATAACTCACTGCTCGCGTAGTACGTTCCAATGCAAAATACTTAAGTACACACTACCAAATATATAGAGTATTTGTGACTACGTACAAGACACAAATGTTAAGTGGTAACCGATTTGATCACATAATAGATGAATAGATGATGATAATCATTTTATTTCATCTATTCTGTGGTTTGATAGCTTATAGTAGATAAGAAAGTTGAAATCAGAAATATTTTCTGTCTTACCGAAAAGTATACCAAGTTCAAAATTACAATTTTTGATTTTGACTAGCGTAGTAGTACTCGACGCTTGCAATAGTTTTGAAAGGTCACGTCTGATAATGAATATCCTCAACATAGATAAACATAATATTCTAAATATGAGCCCATCTCCGGCTTTCCTATAAAGGTCAATGTCTTATTTCCCCACTCTTTGGTAAAAATCCCTGATTGTGGTATATTTATGCCGACTACGGAATTACTGCTAGAGAGCGCTCATAAACGAGTTTTTGAAAAGAAGGGGCAACAAGACATCTCCATACAAAAAATTTTAATAGGAACAGTGCTCGAATTGAGAAAAATGAAGTAAAGAAACCCAGGTCAATGATTTAAAAACTGCAAGTGAAAAATTGTTTAGTACAGATCCCCTCTCATACTATACTTTAATTTTGAATACTGCATTTCAGCATTGAAATGTATTATGTAATTATGTAAGTTAATGTGGGTATATTTTTATATTAACTCATTTTTCCAAATTCACTCAATACATTTCATACATTCAATCACTTCAAAGAGCAATTTTTTTATATCACTCAATTTCCATTTTGATAGTCATACCTACATGTTGGAGAAAGAAATACATAAATAATAATTATCAACATGTTTAATATACTGATGACTGATGTACTAAATTATTATTAAAGAAATAATTATTGTTTTTGATTCAAAAATGACCATAAATTTGAATAAGTACCTAAGTATGTTGTTCATTATTTGCACTTATTTTTGGACAACATACTTTATCAACTGATTGCCACAACAATGCCAAATAATTATTTTTGGGTACATTTTTTTCAACTGGATGCTAATACCAGATATTCTACTTAACATTGCTAAAACCCAATCACTAAAAAATACAATAGTTATTTATAATATTAAAAAATAAATTTCCTTATTTCCTCATAAATTATCAATAAAATAAACAATAGGTATTAGGTATGAAATATAAAATATTGTAAAATGTAAAAACCTAATTATCTACTGAACGATATCCAAGACAATAATAGTTAACAATATTTATTCAATGATTTGCTAATTACTTCACAGTAAATACTGTACATGATTACATTCTTGTTTTAGTCTTTGGCATAGTCATACTTGCATTTGTTGTCTTTTATCTATTCAATTTATCTATTGTTAAACTTAAAGATAAACAAATTATTTGGAACATCTCATAAGTGAGCTATTAGCATTTTAAAGTTTTACACAACTCAATTAAAAATTAATATATGAATAAAAGCCTATGAGATATAGTATTACCTTTATGTTTGATAATAGGTAAATACTAAATTGACTCTAATATTAATCCTAACAGTATAAAATTAATTCTGCTGAACGTAAATTTACTGTGTTTTATGTTTGTAAGACAGAGATAACACATGCAGGTATAACATTGTCTTAAAAACCTTTTTAAAGTCTTGCAAATTAAAATATCAGGCTACAAGATTATCCTAAATAAGAACATACCATTTTATAACAAATCACAGTAAAGAAGATAGTAAGTACAAAATTGTAATTATTTTATGGTAAAACTCATAGTTGCAATATAGTTTTCTGATAAGTACCTCTTTAAAAAAGGTTTCTTTTTAATGATTGAAAATAATTTTAAAAAAATCAAATAATTCAAATAACACAGATTTGAAATAAAAATTAACTAATTGGTCAAAAATTGAAAGTACTGACAATATCAATAAAAAAAAAAAAAATTTAATTGATGGTCACAATTGATTATAATCAATCCTATACTCCGACCACTGAGAAAGCACTACTCCTTCGCGCATACAAATGATTGAACTCCTCAGTTTTGTACCAAATTTCTTTCACTCTACCACTAAGGTGACCAGTATTTTGGAGGGTTTAGTGGTGAGAATGTGCAAGAACAGATAAATTTTGATCGCCGCCCAGAAGTGCTTTCTCAGTGGCTGGAGTATAGTATTAACTTATTTTAATATATTATAAAAATAATAAAAGATATATGTGAATAAAAAAAATTGCATTCTGAATTTCCAAATTTTGGAATAAAATAAACAGTTATTTGAGTTATTGTAAATTTACACTCTAGCATCTGCACCAACTGCATCAGATATTGAGTTGTAGTTATCTTTCCTAAAAACATAAAATTGAAACACTAAGTATAGTTATTATTGCAGAATACAAGTTTCATAATATTAAAAAATATATATAAAGGTTAATAAAAATATTGTAGTTGATTTTTAATGAATAATAGAAGATTAATAACATTTTGTTTTTTTGTTTTTACCAACACATTTTTATAACTAAACAACTAAAATATTGCAAATAAAATGTATGTAACATTGCCTTTTTTTTACTAATTATTTGTTTATTTATTTTTAGAATAATATTTTATGTTTAAATTACCAAGATTTTACTGTTTATTATATTACTTCAATAAATACATTGAATCTGACTCATAGTTTAAAAATTACATTTAATATTATTAAATAAAAAATATAAGATTAAATTAGGTAACACAGAAGTTGCAATCTCCTAGCTTTATTTAAATTAGTATTCATATGTTTACTAATTTTAATATTTATTACCTCAGAAGATAATCTAGTTCCTTTTTTATATTAACTATGACTGGTGGACCATTGTATATAAAAGATGTATAAATTTGTATAAGTGAAGCTCCTGCTTTAATTTTGGCATATGCATCTTGACCATTAAAAATTCCACCAACTCCAATAATTGGAATTTTACCTAAATAATAAAATTAAATTTCTAAGTAAAATTAATTCTATTAAACTATTATACAACTATATTTCACCATTTGTCAATTTATAAAATTCTAAAATTAATTTTGTAGATGCTTCTTGTAAAGGTTTCCCACTGAGACCACCAGGTTCTAATGCATTAGGATTGTCATAAACACCAATTCGTTTAACAGTTGTATTTGAAATTATTAATCCATCAACTTTGCACTAAATCCAAAAACCCACTTCAAAAAATGTTGAACATAATATTTATTAAATTAAAATATAATTTTACCTTTTTATCATTAATTATTACATCAGCAATATCTTTTTTATCTTGATCAGTAAGATCGGGAGCAATTTTTAATAATATTGGAATTTTGCGTTCTACATTAAATTGATTCCTTGCTTCTATAACTTTTGAAAGCAGACTTATTAGATCATTTTTCTTTTGCAAATTTCTTAGACCTGGAGTATTAGGGCTAAACATTTTTTTTTTTAAAGTTAAGTTTAATGTGTGATAGAAGTTCAAATCTGAATGTAAAATTAGTTATTTTACCTGGATATATTTATAACAAAATAATCTGCAACTGGAGTGAACTTTTCAATACCTTTCACATAGTCATCAACTGCATTTTCAGACTCTTTATTTTTTCCTAAATTAACACCAACTATACCATCAAAATTTTGGTCTTGCTTAAGTTTCTTAAGTCTTTCAAAGACAATATTATGACCATCGCTATTGAATCCATACCTACATGATATAATATAATGTATTACATCAAATTAATATTTATTACTAAAACTGAGTGCAATTTTAACCTATTAATAATAGCTTGACTATCTAAAAGTCTAAATACTCTTGGTTTTTCATTGCCTGGTTGAGGTAAAGGTGTTATTGAACCAACCTCTACAAAACCAAAACCTACATTTTTTAATGCTTTTGTTATTTCACCTTGTTTATCTAACCCAGCTGCAAGACCAACTGGGTTGGTGAAATTTAAATCCCACAACTTGGTTTTCTAAGAAAAAAATCCAACATTAGTCATTACTTACTATTTAGTTTAATTTGTTTAAATAATGAGAATAATCATAAGATGATAAAAAGTTAAACTTACCAATATCGGTGGATCTTTATAAAATGATTTTGGTATAAGACCATATTTTCCAGAAAATATTAAAAGGTTATGAGCATTTTCTGGATCACAAGAAAAAAATGCAGGAATGATATATTTCTTATAAAATTTTTCATTCTGTGTGATAAAATTTGTTCCTGCCCACAAAACACATCCTCCAGAAGAAATGTAAACAAAGGACCTTAGTGAACCCTGAATAAATTGACAAATTTACATAGGTATTCAAATGATCATTATAAAATACAAGATTAGTACTACTAATCTAATTTCAGCATAAGTTAAATTATTACATTTAGCAAGTAAAAATTTAATAACTTACCATTGCACAAAATTAAGATTACTGAACTGTTTTCTCCAAATGAAATATTAGAAAAAATAACTAAATAAAGTCGAGTTCATCCACTATGTTCTTATTACAATATATATTAATTTAAATTAATACATGGATTGGATACCTGTTCACATAAATAAACTGCCTTGACTATTGTTGTAAATCGTTATGTTTATTAATTAAAACCTACCATTGGTTAAATACAATATGAATTACAATTTGTATTTAATCAATGAACCTACTGTTACAAAAATAAAAATGATTTGTGTTTAAACTTTAATTTCTTAAGTTTTAAATTTGTCAAATCACATGTAATATGTGTGAACATGTAGACTGATAGATTGTAGAACAGATAGATTATGAATAATTATATGAACTGTAACATCAAAAATAACAAGTTTGACTTACTAGTAAGAACTATCGAAAACGAAGATAACTGAGATAACTTAACAGTACATCTTTATTCTATATTTCTATACATTTTTACTCCGTTCAAGATAAGACAATATTCGGTGGCTAACGTGTTACGTGAAACGGTCAAACCGGGTGTTGCCTGGCCAATGACCAGTGATCACGACATTCATCTAACGAAAACCGGTCGCTAATCGCTATCACCAGATTGATTTCTTACCGCGAAGTATGCTGTTTGTTAATTGTTATGTATCATGATATGTAATAAAGACCATGAAATCTATTCTGTGCTATATCATTACGAATTAAATTATAAATTTTTAATCGTGGAATTAACACAGTCTATATGGAAATTATGATTATAATACCTATAATCTATTTTACACTATAGTATCATGAAAAAATATAGTATAGTATAGTACTATACAGTACACATCCACATGCCTTACGCCCTTGTGTAAAAAAATTAGAAATCATAGACGTATAATTTTTTAATTATTATTATACGTCTATGATAGAAATAAGACATTTTTAATTTAGTGATAAACTGATAACCGTTTTTACAAAAATTAGTAAATATGTATATTATGATAGGTATATGGATTTTAAACATGTATGTGCTATATTATGTATACATAATTGTTGGTTTGTTGCATACATTATGTTATAGGTACAATATATTGCTAATGGCATTTCATTTTTTAAGGAAAACATTGTTTAGAATACTACTTTTTAAGATCACTGACATGAAAATATATAACTAACATTTTTAAATTTATAATACATAATTAACATAATTTTTATTATTATTATAATAGGTAGGTACTTAGAAATACCTGAAGCTGATGTTTTAAAGGGAGATAGAGTGGACACCAAGACCAACCATTAGGTTTGCTTTCAAACATTGGTTGTGATAAAAATAAAAAAACAAGTTCATGATAATTGACAATCTCTGAAATATTTTTTTGCAATCTGTGGAGAGGTAAGCCCCCCGATTATCGTGCTGGAAAACATTGACGTTGGTGATTTATTCATTCAGGCTGCATTAGAAAATGTCAACTTTGTCTTTCGGAAATCATGGACAGACAACGCACATGATGACTGTATTGCTTTGTTGCTTATGACGAGCAGCTCAAAGGGGGTATATTTGAATCATGTAATTCACAAAAATATTAATGAGTGGGTGGGGGTTTTATGTGTTTTATGATTGGAAAAGGTAAGCAGGACTCAAGATTAAAGATATCTTTAGATATGGCTGGACTATTTTTAAAAATTGATAATTCAATTCTAAATAATAAATATAATATACATAGCCATGTATTTATTATTTGAGCAGAAGTTGTGCAGTAATAAAATAATAATTAATAACTAATAGTAGGTAATAGACAACAGTACTTTAGGCACGATAAAGTATCAAATAGAAATATTGAATTTATTAATTTTATACCCAGGGGAGAATTTAGGTCTTAAATAAGAGAGATTGGTTAAATAAGCAAAAAAAAAAGAACCTAAGCTTCAAAGAATAATTTATTATTAGATAATAATCCACAATTTAGGATGGGGTGGGTCGGTGGGTGTGTGTAAAAATATTAAATGTGATTTGAGGAAAAAAAAGTTCAAGCCACCACTACTCCACTAGTATAATGTAAGAACAATGCTAATGGTGGTATGCATAATTAATCACTAAGTAACTAATTAATGAATCAATAAGTAGTGAATAATAGTCCTTAATATTTAAACTTGATTTAGTGGTTATTGGTCCACCTACAAATTATATATTAAATTTAAGTAAATCATCAAAACAATTAATTTTATGCAACATAGATAACATACTACTATATTAGATTAAGAAGCATGGTCTATACTGGTTTTACAATTTGTTTTTAATTAACTTTCAGCACAATAAATATTAGACAACGGAATGATTTGTAAATATATCAGTTTGGTTTTGAATTTTTTTATGTGTGTTATAGCGTTAAACTCATGTGATTAATTAATTCAAGTGTGTAATTAACTTTTCTCTGAGGTTTTAAATTTGACATTTTTTGTTATAAATTTAGTCTATTTGAATAATATTACTTGGAAAATTGATTTTTAAATATACTTCGCTTAAGAATTTTAATCACCTTATTCACAAATAATTAATTCATTGCATTTTTAACTATAATTTTTATATATTATATAAGTTTTTTAAAAATAAAAAATTAATAAACAATGATTTCAGTCCATCATAGAATTGGTAACTTAATACATGTATTCTATTAATAATTCTGTGATAAAAAAATCAATGTCCTAGTAAAAATATTTAAAACTGTTTAACTGTTATGTAATAGATATAATTCTTAATGTTAACTAAAGTTAGTAAAATCTGTCTTCAGTTTGATAGAAGGCTGGATCGATTTTGTAATATTTTGTGGTATATGACAACCAGAGTTAAACTGTTGTTGTGATTTAGTAGTTTTAATGGTATGTTCTAATTTTGTTTTCAATTTATTATTTTGAGACATAATTACTTTGAATTCCTAAAACAATAAAAAATATAGTACACATATTTTCAAAATGTTTATTCCAAATAGTAATTTACATACCTGTGGATAAACTGGCCCAATTTTCAATAGACATTGTAAACTAAACTCATGAAGTTTAGACCGTGATTTAGATATGGTGGAGTCATATTTTGTCAATTCTGTATTCATAAGAAAGTTAATTAAGGATGGTACTAGCAATGATAACATTTGAATTCCTGAAAATAAAATAAAGTACAATAAATTTGATTTGTATTAATATACTGAGTGCTAAATTAAGGTGATCCTTTGTTTTTCCATTTTGTATCAAAATCAAAATTTGAATAAATAGTTTTTGAATTATTTAACTTTGTGCACTAAAGATATCAAGTTTTTAGTTCATTATAATAGGTTGAAAGATATGAGAGGCTTTGGCGATTTATAACTTAAGTAATTCATTTTAAGCTATTAATATTTATAATTTGTAGAAATGGTTCAGGTATAATAAATATTATTTCCCTTTCCCATGAAAGAATGCATCCAATTTGTTAATAGACTTATAATGTAAATTTGACCAATGCCAACATTATCGGTAATGACATTGTAGGAGATATATACTTGGACAAATAGTTGTTCCTAGCCAGGTATGTTATTCGTGGGACAGACTATAGATCCAATATTATATTTATTTTATATTTTTATAAAACCATTTTCAATGATTATTATCCTAAATATAAACATTTTGATAAATGACAAATTGCTCGTTCAAATTTTGAATTAAGTAAATCGACATTTTCAAAAAATGAACCACTAAATAATTTACAGTAAAAAAGAAGATTTAGATAAGAAAATTAAAGTTTATCTTCATTGTAGTAAAAAAAAAGAATAAAAATTTGGAAATAGGGTCTCCAAGTATATAAAAAAAAAAAAAAAAATCAAAATTTGAATAAATTCATTATATAAGAATAAAATGGTTGTGAGCATCAAATCTGTAACTGAAAAGTGAATTCTGATGACATGGGGTCCGGACCACTGCCCCCCTCGTTATTGCGAGGGTGAGTTTGGTTAGTTAAATCATTTTGTTTATTATAGATAAATCACTATTTTAATATCATTTGATACAATGCAAATAAGATAACTGATAAGCAATGTTTAAATTAAAATATTTCTAAGATCTTTTAATTCTATTTTTTTTATAAATTCTTATTAAAGTATATTTGTTTAAAATTACTGTGTTTGGGTTGTGCCAATTGAACCAAGCATTCAATTGCACTAATCGCTTCACATAGCATTATCAAATTAGATTCCAACATAATGTTAGGTATTTCCACATATAATAATTCCATAAGGCGCGGAGCTAGTGCTTGAATGTAACCTGTTGCAATATATTTATCTTCATGTTGAAAAACAGCTTTAAGAAATTGAATGCATTTTGTTTTTACCTATGTAATAATAATTGTTTATGAAACATAAAAAGAAAGATTAATTAATTTATAGTATAATAAAAACATTTTTTTATATCAATATATTTTCAGTAAATTTTAATGTTAATGATATATACACAAATCACAATTCTTAATTTTTAATTTATACTCACAAGTATATTATCACTTCCAAAACATTGTGTACAGTAATTAATGCAAGGGTATAAAATATTTTGAACAAACATTACACCAGGGGGTGCATGTAATGTAAATACAGTGATAACAGATAGCATTGTTATTTCATTTAATTTTTTTCCTTCATCTCCTAAATAAAATTAATAAAAATAATTATTTTTTTCTCATCTAATTCATTGATATAAATAATTTAAAGAGATAATAACCAGTTTTAGAAATATCAATCAGTTTAGCAATTGTACTCTGTAGGAGTGACCTCCATTTGCTTTCAGATACTTTGTGATATCCAAAAGGATGTTTACAGAGTATATGAAAAGCATCCAGGGCAGCTAGAATAGAAACTTTATTTTTGGATGTTTCACTAGAACTATTAGTTTCTCCCAATTCTTTTAGTACATTAGTTATTAAATATGCAATTGTTGGAAGTATCTGAACACCTCCTACAAATAAGATTTAATGTGTATAATGTATCATATATTTGTAATTAATATTATTAATTATTATTTATTACTTATTACTAAGCATGTAAAAAATAATAAACATTTTACCACTTGGAGAGCAAAGATTTGGCAGTTGAGCCATAATGTTTAATGTTGTAGCAATGACATTATGGTTTAAACAATTTGAATGTAATTTTCTGGTTGAAGACACTAAAGGTGTTGGATTCATATCTGGTATTTGTCGAACAATCAAACACATACACACTTCTAATGTGGCAAATACAATACTTTTATCATGCTCTAAAACTCCATCTAGTTCACCATCACCTAAGCATGCAACATCAGCAGCAGTTGAGGATCCAAGACTTTTATCTAAAGATCAAACAAATTTATAAATAAATTATAAACTAATAAACTAAAAAGAAAAATATATAGAATTGAAGGGTGGACGAGAATAACGTGCTATGTAGCAATTTGTAAATGTTACAGGAACAACTAAAATCAAAAAAATTTTTTGCAGTATTGTACACCGATTTTTAAATTTGTATAATAAAAACATTCTAAGTATTTTTTGCTTCTTAAAATATATGGAGATTGCTTCATAACACGTTATTCCTCAAAAACATTAAATTTAAAAAAATGTTATATAGCACGTTATTCCCGCCCACCCTTCAATTGGTAATTTGTTAATACCATTAGTAGTAATTGAATTTTTTATTTTTAAATCTTCTTGAGCTGCTTTTACTATTTGTTTTACAATATTCATAATAGTTTGTTGTACTTCTATACTATCATTTGTTAAAAGTAATCTAAAATGATCAATATTATAAGATTTTAATTTAATTTAATTAATATAATAAAAATAATAATAAATGTTTGTTACTTGTGCATAATATTTAATGTTTCCACTGCTAAAATACAATTTTTCATCATCATTCGTCTGGCTAATGATGAATCTAATATTGTATATAAAGATTTAAGACAAATTATAAAATTTTCTAAGTTTTCCAAAGTTCGTTGATTACATATTGCTTCAGTACAAATTCCTATAAATAATAAAATTAATTAAGTAATAAGTAAATAATTATAGTTTTAGAACATAAAATTGTAATAATAAAAAAATTTAATTTACCAAATATTAGGTAAAATTTATCTTGTAATTCTTTAGCTATACTAGTATTTTCTTGTTTAAATTCTTCAGCATTTAACCATAGCGATAAAGCATATAAAATTGGAGGCCAAGCATTCTTATAATGGCTTCTGCTATTATCAATAGTACTTGATGTATAAAAGGCGCCACCCTCATGGGGGAGTTGACTGTTAAACTCTACATGGAATTTTAAATATTCAAATACAAACAAATAATAATATATATTTTATTAAGCTAATTTTGTTAAAATAAACTTAAAATATTAATTGGGATGGTTAGTACTCCAAAGATATGTGTAATAACTCAATAATATATTATTTATAAAACAACATTATGATGGATCAACACTACAAATAACATAAATACTAATTAAATAAAATGAAGTTAGAGTAACGCTTGTATTTAATACAAAAATGTATGTACCACAAGGTAGCAATAGAAGAGCATGATCCTTAAGAGCAGCTTGCCAATTTTTGGATAACATATCTAATTCTGGATGAATTAAAGTTAGTAGGCTATCATTTTGTCCTTCATAATTTCCGAAATCATCATTAGTTTCACTAGTATTTGAACGAGAATTTTTATTGAAATTTTCTGGCGCAATACCATTATTAATCATGGCAATAATATAAATCTAAAACAAATAACTATTAGTCATATTAATTAAATTTAAATGAAAAATTGTTTCTAAATAAAAATATTAATAACCTGGGCCCAAGCTTTAAGAATAGCTAAACATTCAAATGTTGCAACACTTTCATTATATAAACTATTAAAATTTATATTAAAACCAGGCGTGAGTTTTTTAAGAGATGTTACTAATAAGTGATAAACTCGTCTTAAATCATTCAAATCGCGTGCAACTCCACTTCCTATCCATGTTCCACATACGCGACATGCAGCAGCTGTAACATGACTAGGAGTGTCTTCAGAAAATGCTGGTCTTAAAGCAGCACTCACCTTTAAATTATATTTAATATATTATATATATTATAGTATACTTGATTAAGATAAAAATGTACTTGAGCTTGAAATTGTTCTAATAATAAATGACCAGGAAATTCAGGTTCAGGTACTTGAGCAAATTTTTCAATAATCTCATTAAGAGTTTCAAATCCTTCTAAACGTAATTGATCACTATCACTAGTTGCTGCCATGAATGCCATTCGTATTAAATCAGACAAATGAAGAATCAAATAATCTCCTGAATAATAATAAAAATAATAGCAATAACCACTATAATTTATGTAGAAAAATGTAATTCAAATTTTTTTCCATACCTTTATTATTAGTGAATGATAATTCTTTAGCTAATGATAAATTAAAATGTGGAGTAGAGTCGCATTCTTTATGACATGTAGATATTATTCGACAAATACACTGAACAGCAAAAACTCTAGTTGGCCATCTGGGTTGTCGTTTTCTTTTTAATAATTCATTTTTAGAATCTTTTTGAAATTCATCATGATCATCTCCTGTTTCATCTTCATCATTAATTATAGCTCCATCAGTTTTATCTATTTCTTTGTTATTTAATTCTACAAAAATTGCATGTAATAATATTATAATAAATATTTTAACACAATAATTATAATTCAAAACTTTGATAATACCTGATGAAACAGTTAAAACTGATTTACATAAATTTATCCATTTTGTAAGATTATCAACAGCTAACATTTGAAGCATACTAATAAGAGTATCATGAATATCTTTGATTAGTTGTTTATCCATTTCTGTGTCTAGCATATTAAATAATACTCCTGGTAATCCAGATTCTGTCAATAAAAATCCTAATAATAATAATTAAAGTATTTAATTAAATTATTACAGTTTTAAATAAATTTTAGTTAAAAAACAAAATTATATTTTATTTATCAATAATAACTTATATTAGCAATATCACATCAACAAGAAACTTTGTTAGGTTGTTAAAATATTATAATTTATTTTTGATCAAAATTTAAAATGTATCTGTATTGTGTACGTAGACTTGATTTTTTTTAGGGAGGGTGGAGGTGGGTTAATTTTTAAATAAATAGAATAATAAAATATATATATCTCATAAGAAACTTATTCTTCATAAAAAGTTGGGGAGAGGATGGTACGCAGAAACACATTGTTTTAAAAATAATAGTTTTTTCACTTTGAATAAAATATAAAATTATTAAAGATTAATTATTTTTACCTTCTTTATTAATATTTTCAGGAGATTTAACAAATGATTCTGCAATTTCACAAACTTCTTTTGCTTCCCGCTGTGATAACTGTCGCAAACATGAAACTGCTGCTTTTCTTAGAAGTAAATGGCTGTTCGATAAATTTTGCTATAATTTTTTAAATAAATAATCATCTAACTGTAATATATAATTTTAAAGCATTTAAAATAACATATATTTATATTAAATTGTTCAAGCCTGAAGTCACAATGTCTAATGTCATTGTTATAAAAAAAAAATCACATTCTATCTATTATAGCATTTCTCAATTGGAAGTATGTAGAAAGCTTATACAACTGAATAAAACAATTAAAATTATTAATATTAAACATTATATCTTACATACAAGTGAAACATGAAAATATCTAAAAATTGTAAGTAGTACTATGATATAAAAAAAATGAGAACTGCCAATCTGTTTAATATATACAGTTATGAGTTACAACTTAAGTCCATAAAAATTTATTAATTAAAACAATATTTTATACTATTTCATAAATAATGTATAATGCTGTTAACAAAATCTTATTATACTTTTAATATTAAAGCAGAGTGAAGTCCACAAAACGATTACTATTATAGTAAATATGTTTAAAAGTTTAAATAAGAAGTGAATTGCAACTATACTGAAGAGATTGGGATGTGAACAACTAGAAGTAGAGATCCCAATTATCAAATTTTATCAGAATTCTCATGAATGGAGAAGTAATATCTGAGTACCTGGCATCATGGGCGATTTTTAAATCCACCGATTTATAGGTAGTCAATTTTTGGGTTGAATTTAAAACATGTTAATTCCACTGGTACAATTTTTTGACCTGAAAAAACATGTTAACTCCACTGATAGTAAAATCCACAGATTAAACTATATTTTTAATATAGTTACACATCAACTGCCAACTATGTGCGTTTTATTTTAATTTTTTTTTTCAACTACCAAATAGTGAGCATTATTAATTATATATTTTTTTTAAATTTGTGTAAATGATGATATAAGTACATATCTGAATATAACATGTATAAATTAGAAATCTGTACATAAATTATGTACCTATTACCTATTGTAACTTAGTATTATTATTGCGTGTTTAATAATTTTATATTATACTTATATACTGTTATACTAATTAATTATCTCAAACGAAAGGGTAAATCCCAAAAATCTAAATAAAAATAAAAATGATGTACCGGTGGAATTTGCATTTTTTTTCCGGTAGTAAAAAATTACCGGTGAAATTTACATGAAAAAAGGTTTAAAAAGGTCGCAATTGGTGTAATTTACATCATAGTGAATGATGGTACTTAGTTAGATAACATACACCGACCTCTTAGTAGTTGGTATATCCAATATAATGTACCTACTCATGCATACTATAGTATAAATTATAACTCTTAAAAGTATATAATAAAGAAATGTACTATTAAATTGTCAAGTGTTAGAACAATACAATTTTTATATAACTTACACATAAAGTCCAAACCAAGGCTGTCAAATTGACATGTCGTGGTGTAAACATGTGTAATTCTTGTAGGCATACTGTAGATTCTGCTTGAACTAATGGATCTTCGTGATCTTGCATAATAGCACAGGCACACAAAAAAGATGAACGTGCAGTAGTAATTGATGCAGAATTACCTGAATATAAATATTATTAACAAATAAATATATAAAATAGGATAAGTTATCATTGTTTAAAATATCTTGTCAAATAAATTACTAAGTAAATTTATAGTTAAAAAATTAAGCCTTAAAAAACAAAATATAAATTATAAATTATTTCATCACATAATTTAGTAATAAATACCTTGTAATTCTGGTCCAATAGTAGTAATTAGAGATGAGATCAATTTGCCAATACATTGATGAACATCAGCATGATAATGAGGAACTATTAGCAGAAGTTTTAAAGCTAACGATAGTGAAGGTTCTATATAACCTCTAAACATTGGTCCCCCTGAATTTGCTATAAGAGATAATGCATGGAGAGACCAAACCTAATGCAAATTAAACAAATAAATAATACATAAATATTTTTAATTATTTAACTATTTCAAATACTTGAACAATTGGAGATGTGGTATCTTGAGCTAACGCAAGCAAAATGCTAACACTAGTATTCAAATGATGTGATGACCCCATACCACCAACATGTCTATGTAAATATCCAAGAGCTAAAGAATGTCCAGTTCGACTAGGGACATCTCTAGCACACCGAAGACGATCAAAACTAGTTTGAGCAAGCATAGCAGTGAATCTTGAATCTGAAACTGCTTGAGCCATACGACCAACACTCTCTGCAGCAGCCACTCGCAGAATTGTATTACCATTTGTTAATGCATTCTAAAATGAAATTAAATTTAACAACCATAATAAGGAATATGAATTAACATAAGGAAACGAAACTAAACATATACAATTCTTATATAATTTAAAATGTATTCAGAAAAATAATTTATTACTGTAATTAGAGTAGCAGTAGTTGTTTTAATTTCTTCATGACCAATTGTTGATTTGGTATCTGAAAGTGCTTTAAGACCAGCTAAAAGTGAAGCAAAAATGTTGGTTGAAATAGCATCACACCGACATGACTTGGAGTATTTTATTTGATCTGTGAAATGGTCTATCATCTGAATTCTGTGTTTATTGGCCACACGTGGAAATATTAAACCAAATAGAGTAACCGATGCATCAATTACAGATACACCCAGTGGTAAGGGACTTGGTATATTATCATCCTAGAAAATGTTTTAATCTAATTAAGTACAATACACTGAATAATTTCTAATGGTAAATGTTTTTTTACTGAGTTTAAAATTAGATATTAGTAAAAGTACAAATAGCTAGTCAACAATAAACTAGATGAGTATATAATTTTAGAATAAACTCAGAGCCCTAAAGAGAAAATATAGAATATAAAATTAATCAATAAATACATCCAGATAATCATTTTTGAAATTACTGGTACTTTTTTAACTTATTTTCTTATTTTTAATATGAGAAACATGATATTTATTTGAATTAAAATAAAGTCATTTTTAAACTAAGAATCATCATTATTAGTCAGATGTTTTATAAAAACTCAGTAAGGTAATACATTGTCAAACAAACACAAGCCTAATTAGTAATCAGAGCCGTAGCTAGGGCTTGGCGAAATGGCCCAGGCCAGAGGCGCAAAATCCATAATAAAATATACCATATATTATACCAATTATATTAATAACATAAATTTTATTTAGAATATGGGCAAAATAATTATATTAGAATAGCTATGCTATAGTACTTTATTATAGCGTAGTGTGTACAAAAATATTACAATTTATGAGTGTTTACAAAATAATATATCATTATAATATAACACTACCCCACCTCAGCACACATGACAATTGTTAAAATAATGATTTTCAAAATTGATTATTATTATTAACTCATAGCTGCATGTTTAATTTAAAGTTAGGATTCTAAATGTTTTATATTTATATTTTAAAGACCTTCATCAATTTATTCATATTTATGAGTGGTAGATAACTACTCCTATTTTAGTATTTAATCTTTTTGTATCAGTCCATGAAAGGAAACACTTGTGAAAAAAGTTTTAATAAACTGAAAATTTTTAAGAACTATCTAAGGTCCATAATGTTTAAGAAAAAATTGACAAATATGACTATATGAGTATTATATTGATTGAACGTGAATTGGCTTCAAAAATTAATTTTGAAAATATAGATGAATTTGCTACTAAAAAAGCACAAAAAGTGAAATTTTGAAATGTATAAAAGTACAATTGTTTTTTAAATTATTATATAAGGGCGAAAATATGTTAAATGGCCAGGAGCGCAAATGAACAATGCTATGGCTCTGTTAGTAATCACTATTAAATATTAATTTATTAAATACTTACTTTAGAAACTGAGAGATAAAGATATCTAGGATCATGTTCTAATGCACCTGATCCTATGGCATTATTTTGTATTAGCTGAAAAAAATTATTATATAGTTTATGTTAAAAATTAATAAAATTGTATTTCTTATTCAGTAAAATAACAATTTGAAAATATCTTAAGATTTTTTTTCTAATTTCAATTGAAGAAAAAAAATAAACTTATATTTGTTTGAATTATCATGATGTAAATAACAAAATAATCAAATAATAACTATGAAGTATTTAATGTATAATAAAAAATTTAATAATTATAAATACATCATAAACTTAATTATGATAGTAGTTCAAATTTTTACATTTCATATATAAATATATATTGTAAGGCCGTAAAATAATTATTTCTCCTAAAACTAATTTTGAATTTTAGTTGTAATCCAAAAACTTATAAACAATATACATGAATTTAACTAAATGTTTTAATTTTAATTTTATTTACATGGTACAATAATATAAAAATGTATGACTATTTTTAAGCTACATTTAATAACTTAGCGATATAGGCTGACAGAACTTCAGAATCTTTTTTCATATAAAATAACATATCATTACATTTTTATTTAACACAACCATCACAGTGACCCACTCAACACTGATTGTTGTATAATAGAATGGTAAATGGTACCTACATCTCACTTTAAAAAAAAATGTATTTATCATATAAACTATAAAAGTCAAATAAGAAAGCAACTCATTTTAAACTTGCAAGTCATTAAACTTGCCAGTTAATAATATAAAATATCCTTGTTTTAACAGAATACTGCTAATAATAGCTATTTGTAATAATAATTAATAATAATTTATTATTACTTTCAAATTAATAATAATAGATTACAATTCTGAGCTGATTTTTTTTTTTTATTAATTTGTCTATTATCAATGTATTTAGTATAAATAGTATTTCAAGACATAAATGTTTATAGATTGTTCAATAACTATGTATGCATAATAAAGGTATCGTCGAATAAAGTTGCACAATTTTTTTTAAGCGTGTTACTATTAAAATACAAAAACAGAAATACAGCAATAGTATCAGATGTCAAGTAAAAATATTTTCTTTTTTTATGTTTTAGTCGAAGTCAGCAAGTAACAAAATATAAAAAAAGCCGTAACCTAATAAATCTGTTTAAAAAAAATTAAATAATAGTTAATTATTGTATATTTTTAAATTTACAACATAAGTCAAAGCCCATAAATTTGTAGCTCATAAACACAAAAACTAAAATGCATAATACCTGTTTTTCTTATGTAAAACGTTTTTACAAAAAAAAATTAAAAGAAGCACAAATGCAAATAGTAAGTTATGTGTGTGCTAAGAAATGTAATATTTTAGAGTAAGTTTATTTTACAATTACAATGATTTTTCAGGTTGAATTCCCCCAATGGACAATATTATTTTTAATAATTACTTTATTTTAATTGTAGAATAAAAAATAATACTGAATATTACATACATATTTGTTCATGACGACTTACATAATCATATTCAACTTTTCTTGAACAATCCACCTTAATTATAAGCAGCAATTTAAAAACCAAAAAATAAGTTAATTTAAACCAAGGATAACTAATATAAAAATAATTATTTTGTCATACAGAATATATAATAGGCCAATATTACTTATATTATTTACTACATACAATAAAACAATAAAGAATCAATTACCTGATCTTCAATTGTTTGATGATGTGAATGTTGAACAGGACATATTCCCAATAATATTCCTTCTTCGTTTTTACAAACATATCTCAATTTTGATGTAACAGTATTAGCAGGATTTTCTGCCAATGTAAATTCTGAGACCAACAGTCTTAAAATATGTGTAAATGAAGCTGTAATTATATAATTTTGTTTTATTTTGCAGAGATAAATTATACTTCATTAGGAACTTAAGAAGCATACTAAACCTTCTCTAAAATCTATAGTTGAAAATAATATTAACAGAATTAAATTACCTTCAAAATCTTGTGCAGGAATCAGAGATAATGTTTCATATAATCGCAATCTGACTAATGCTATTGGAGCTTTTAAGTGTTGACCACAGCTTTTAACAACTGAATTCATACTAAACATATATTTCATTATTTAACCAATATATTTATATTTACAAGTTTGGTTTAAGTTGACTTCAACGCATATCTTTCATACTATAGTATATTTAAGATAACATAAATATTTACTTAATTAGCATTGCAAGAGCAGATTCAATTGGAATTAATAATCTTCTAATTATATCTTCTGTGACTAGTTCGTTACAGTTGAATAAAAAACTGTAAATAGATGCAAGAGCTCCTGCTCGGCCTTCCAAAATCAACTATAATATTTAAAATAAAGTAAACAGTTTAAGAATTATGTTTTTAATTATATAAATATTATAAAATAATGTTTTTTTAGTGAACCTTACCTGCCAAGTAAATGCATCTCCTCTTGCCTTTTCAGATTCAAGTTCTTTAGATGATCGCGGAAAAGAATTTCTCCATAAAAGAAGCATACGTGGTAAAAGTCCTCGAACAACACTAACTCCTATATTTATAAATAAATTATTATTATTTTTAAAAGGATGCACCACTATTATGTTATTTTTATCTTACTTATGTACATAGCATATCTGTATTCAGTAGAATCCATTTTATGTTGTTAGCTTTAATAACAAAACTACTATCAAAGTTAAAGGTAAGAACATTATCAAGGGCATAAGCTTTTGTTGATATTTTCATTTTAATATTTTTTTCTTACCTTAAAGTATTTTAATAAATACATTGGCTCTAATATTAAAGCTAACAATATAAAATAGATTCTGTTGAATGTAAATTTGCTGTGTTATGCATTAGTACAACACATGCAAGTGAAATGTCTTCTAATTAATTTGAAAAAAAGTATTTAAGAATATCTAAATATATCACCTAATGTCATCACACCACCAATTAACAACCATCCAGCTTGAGTTCTACTTAATGATAGCCGACTATTTTGACTAGCACTTCTCAGTAAATCTTCAGCAGTATTAAAGATTATCTATAAATTATAAATAATATTTTTATTATAAGATATAATATATGATAGTTTAAGAACTAACTTTTCCTCGCATATGAGGGATACCCAAAGGTGAGACATTAACACTTCCAAGTATACCGATAAGTACAGCACTATAACCAAAAATTATTTCTGGCGTAGCTCTTGTACTCTCAATATTCTCAATACATCTAATAAACAATGATTATTTAAAATTTATTTATTTTATAAAAAATATTGATAAATATAAAATATACCGATCAATTAAAGGAGTACATTGGCTGGGTAAGGCAATACAAACACACCGTATACACCATGCCGCTGATAATCGAGCAGCTTGACTTGGATGTACCATAACAGATAAAGCTGTTTCAATGACATCTAAAGAAAAAAACAATAAATCAAAAATGTATTAACAAACAATATACAAATTGGTTTTACTGCAGGTATTATCTGATATAAGATTGTTCGCCATTGTGCCCATGTTAAGCAATAAACAGCCCATTTCTTGCAACGCACAAACTAAAAAGTGTTGACCAAATATAGTCTCTTGATTAAAATCTTTAGCATTTTCTGGACTGAAATCTAAAATAGCATAAAATTTCATAAATTTAGCCAACTTTAATTATATTTATTTTACCGATTGAACTCATTTGTTTCTTAACAATTAGGGCCAATTCTTTACAGGCAGAAGATTGTGCTTTTTCACTTAACATTTGTCCAAGAACACTACGTAATATAAAGCTAATACACTTTCTAGAATAAACAGCATCAACATGAGAGGATGCTGATTTTGGATTGGCCACTAAATCTAAAATGTGTCGCATGAAAGTATTTAAATTTTTTTCCAGCCAAGTAACATCTAATGAATGAACAAATTCCACATATGTCTAAAAATGAAAAAAAAGTAAAATATTAATAATTTATTTAAATTTAATAAGACAAAAACTTACATAAGTAACACCAACTCTAACTTCTCGGTGACTACCAGTAGTTCCTTTTATAATTTCACCTGTTCCTTTAAGAAACCCAGTGCCACCTCTTAAAAATCCATTCATTAATATAGTTAATGAATCTTCTAATGTAACACATTTTGTTGACTTTGACGTTTGAGCTAAGAACAAATATTTTTTTCAAACTAAGACAAAAATATATTGTTTAAAGTTGTATACCTGAATGATGTTCTTTGTTTTGGATTTGTGTAGAAGCAATTAAAAATCCTAAAAATTTTGCTACAGAACATCTTACTTCATAATTTGCATTCTCAAATGCTCGAAAACATAATGTAGCTACATTTTCTAACTCTGATGTATATAAAAAATTGGAATGTTTTATCATTTCAAATAAACACTAAACAGAAAAAATAATAATAGTTTATGACAAAAATAAAATTAAAATTTGTGTTACTTTGGCAGTAGCAGTTCGAACAGCCATTACTCGATCAGTCAGAGAATGTTTAATAGCCTTGTAAATATCTTTATGAACATGACCCATAACATTTCCCATTCCACAGCAAATCTAATTATAAATATAAAAATTTGAATAAGTAAAATTAATTCAAATAATTTAGTAAAATTAATTACCTTTTCTAATGTTATAATTATCTCTACTCTCATTTGAGATTCTGCATTTTTCAGACATTTTATTAAAATATACACAGTTTCTTCATATGAACGCCCCATCATTCGTCCCAAATTTTTATACATAAATCCCATACATGTGATTGCAGCTCTAAAAAAATGATTTAAGTAATCAAATAAATACAGTAAAATTTTTGCTATCTGACTTATTTTAGAACCTGTCGAAGTTAATAATTTTAAACATTTTTTAATATTAAAAGTATATGAAATATATTATGATTAAATTCTTTAAATATAATATAATAAAACAACATTTTTAATTTCCTCTTAAGTACATAATAAATATCTCAAATGCTTAAAGAAAATTTAAATAACTTAAAAGTAAAACAATTTTTATAGATAATATCAAGAAAACACTATACAAACACATTTTGTTGCTTTTGTATCATGTATCTGTTATTAAAAAAAAAAAAAGACATCTACATATTTTTTCTTTTTTTGTCATGCACATTTTAGACTGAATCATAAATCATAAATCCTTTTGATATGAAATAGAAACATCTAAATTTCATATTATTTGGCATATTTTTGCATTTTAAGGCATTTTTAGATACAAATAATTCATTGTTTTGTTTATCAGTGATATTTTTTTTTAGTAAATTTTATACATTGAAGGTCATTTTTCTTAAATTTTAAATGTCATAGAACATTTTTAAACTTTAGGAAAAAATATTTAATTTTATTAAAAATTTATTGAACTTATATATTTTAAATAAATAATAAATAATACAATTTTTAACACATTTTTGAATATAATAATTATGCTGATGAATCTTACAACTTAAAAAATTATATACTATTGTTTCATTAAATTATTATTGAAAGTATATTCAATATTTTGCCTATTATAGGGCATACAAGATTACCAACAATTAACTTGTTGTTTTTACTATCTTAAATTTTAAAATTTATATTTATAGATACATACAACTTTGTAGAAAGGTATGTTAATGAATCATCTTTGACACGTAACATATCATTACATCTGTTAACTGTATCAAAAAGAAGAAATGTATCGCCGACATTGAACAAAGTAGACAAGCATTTTGCAATTAACATTCTAGTCGGTGGACCTGGATTTTCTTGAATTAAACTCGTTAACTGTTCGACTATTTTTTTTTGACATTCTTTGATATCAACCTAAAATATAATAATTAAAATCCATTATTATTAATATATTTATAGGTGAGAAAACAAACTTGTTTTCAAAATTCATATTGTCTAATTAGATAAATCAGTATTCAGTAGTTTTAGATAAGTCTTTTTAGCATAAAAAACAATATTTCAAATCTTTTCATATGTTATTTAAAATGTTCTTCTACCAGGTGTCAAATGCCCTAATTTTTCAGATAGCAATTGGTCTAGTTGTTATTGAAAAATAACCCAATTTACATCTGATATTCAAAAAGGTTGGTCTATAGCTTTTTTAATAATTAATAAGAATTTAAAAAAAAAGTTCTGTATTAAAAAAATTGGATGAGGAACTTACTTTCTTGGAAGTCAGTAATACTTTATCCAAAAACCGTAGCCATTCAAAGATGAAAACTGGACGTTTAGTTTCTGGTAACTGTCTTAACGCGTCTTCGTTCAACAGCAAACTATGGCTTAGCTCCATCATAACAAACGAAATATAAAATATAACCTATCTAATGAGGATTCTAAGTAATTAAAATAATAGCATCGTCAACCATCAAACAATAGTCATCAAATATTTTTTTTTATTTTATAATAGCATAAAATAAATTATAACTAGTTAGTTAGACATGTAACTAACTTTTATAGTAACCAGCAAACTGCAGGCAAATATTTATTTATGTACTAAATAGATAGTAATTAATGTTTAGTAAGCAGTAGGTAAGTATAGTATAGTAATTAACTACTAAATGAATCGTTATCACTATTAAAAAACAACTAATAAATACAGAACATAGATATATAAGTAATGTGACTCATTCATACTAATTCATATCACTAAGCAGCTTTATAGCCACCACAGAACGATATTCGTGATAGCAATATAGCACGAACTATATAATATATATATATATATATATATATATATGTGTGTATCTTAGTTCGTGGCGTAAGGTATAGAAACATTTTGATGTGATAAACTGTATCAAAGTGATTGAAGTATTTCCACTGAATAAATTTATTCTGCGGTACCCATAGGGCATAGACTATTGTCTATAATATATTAATATACCAGCTAGTCCAGCTAATAACTTCCTAATAAGCACGGATATAGAATATAGATATTATAAGATATTAAATTATCTTAGTCCGTGGTGGTATCTATCTCATATATATCTAATACAACGGTTCCCAATCGGGGGGGATTTTAGAGCCTTTTAGAGTCTATTAGTTTTCAGGTTATCGGGCATCAATAATAATTATTTATTATAAATTTCTCATTAAATTTGTACAAATAAAAAGTTAATCTAGTTTGCACTTTGGGCTATAGGCGGAAATTTAGTTAAATCTTTAGGGGAACTATAATAATCCAATGTAAAATGACCCCGCACCCCCTTTCTATACACAAGTATAACATACTACATTCGATTTTTGGGGGGTCTATTGAAATACTTGGGGGCTAAGTCCCCTAAGTCCCCTCCCCCGATGTCCGCCTATGCTTTGGGCATAAAATATTTTTCGGGGTGACAAAGTTGAAAGATCAATTATTAAACCAGCAGAAAAATAGACTATCTGACATTAGTGTAATGTTAAATTAATAACTATCATTTCAAAAAAAGTAAATTGATCGAATGGTGACCATCATGTTAAAAAAAAATTTGTTTTGTACTTTTGTTTTTATAATTTATATGACGTACAGCAACAGCATACCATTCAGTGGCGTATTTAAAATTTTGTCAAAGGGGAAGTAAAATAAAGTAATAGAGTACCTACTCTATGCCCTATTTGGGGAAATACGTTGGTAAACATATAATTTCTTCCAGGCACTTCTTTCCCATTTGGCACTTTGGGCACGTGCCCAAGGCCATGCGATCGATGGGGTCCCCTAGCTCCTACCAGATTATCTACCGACAATCAATATTTATTACCGATAAATAAACTTATTTCGAGAAAAATCAAAGAATAATCGCTAATAGTAATAATAATAAAAAAGTTAAAAGTTAAAAATAATTTATAGTTAAATTAATCTAGATTTTATTTTCTTCTTACTTCTACCCTATTTACTTGATTTAATAAAATAGTACTCTGTCCAATTCGTATGGGCCCCGTTATACCACTTTCCAGGGCCTCAAAATAGTTAAAGGCGGCCCTGATTTCTTCAGCAGGAAAGTTAGGTAAAAAATACTTATATACTTATTAGTTAATATCTGTAAGTAGTAAGTACACTTATACATTTATAAAACTATATTCTTTTGTTTTGAAGATTTATCATTCATAATTAATTTTTTATAAAACGGAGAAAACCACAAGAATACAATATGTATAGTATTGATAAATATACAAATTTATATGTAGGGCGAAAACAGTAAAAAATAGTGTACTGGCTAGTGCTTCGACTTCTTCAGCCAACGCTGAACTTTAGGGTCTCGGAGCTTCAAGACAGTTACTTAAGAAGGGGTCTTTTTTTGGTACTTGGTTGGGGACTTGGGCCCTGGCAAGGTAAGGGCCCCTTGACAGTTGCCTAGTTTGCCTAGACGGAAGTTTGGCTCTAAGCGCTCTAGCACTAGCGCGAATGTGAGACTATAATGAGTAGTGAATTTTTATGCTGGATTAAAAATAAAGTAATGTTATAATAAATTATTAAAATAACTCGTATTTTAGTGTTTTTAATTTTATTATGTATTTTTGTAATATAATTATGATATTAATTTACATATCAGTAAAAAAATACCAAAGGGGGATTTATCCCCCCCCCACCTTTCGTAAATACGCCACTGCTCCCATTCACTAAATAAATATTAAAATATTTATGCCATGTCTCTGGAAAATACGTTAAATGTGTCAATAATAAAGATATATATTATGTAGTTGAGCGCATACATAGACCTATAAACTTATAGGTATCTATAAGCGCATACGATAAATGTCCCGTATTTGCAAATAGACCGCAATCTGCGCACACCTACAAGATGGCCAAAAAATAATTAACCAATTTGCTAACATAAACACATTTAGAAAATATTTAATTAATTAAAAATTTTTTAATGATTAAGAAATTCAATTCTTATATATATGTCTATTATTGCGGTCTATTTGCAAATACGGGACACTTGTCGTATGCGCTCTACTACCCAATGCATATATTTATTATTGAAACATTTAACGCATTTTTGAAAAACACGAGAATACGAGATAAGTATTTTAATTTTTTTTTCCATTTTTTCTAATTAATGATAATGAAATGAATGACAAGACGACAAACGATGATAATATATTACTTATTTATAAAAATTTTTAATCGTCATTAGAACCACTTTTAGTTATTAATTTATTACAATACATTGAGTGGTAAGACACGGTAGAGTGCAATCAAATAGCAAAGAGCATACGACAAGATAGCTTTTTTTTTGGTGGGGGCTGGGGGTCAAAATTCCTAGATTAGATTAAGTAGATTTATTATTATCTGTATAAACAAAAAAAATTATGATTTTATTTTAGGTAATATTATGCGTTTAGTCTTGTTTTTGAATTTTAATGATAAAATATTTTAAAACAATGACTAAAATATATTTTTATTTTATTTTTCTGTAAATACTATTATCCAAAGAATAAGATGCTAAGTATATATTTGCTGTATATATTACATAATTAATTTAAAAAATATAAAATTATATACAAATACAATATATTATACAAGTTCACATATTTTATTTATATATGTAATCTGAGGTAATGGGGTCTTTGTAGATTGGAAATTCATAGAGCTTTGAGTACTTTCTTATTACTTAGTACTTATTCACAATAGTATCTTTAGGAGGCTGACCACTTATCAGTGAATATACACTTGGCAATTATGCGCTTTTGCACTTTTAATATCCTATTTAGTATAGGAACAAAGAAAGTAACAAACAAGAAACTATATGAATATGATTCACTGACCAAGCTATATGGATTTAAAATTAAATAGTATAAGCAAGGTAAATTAGTGGTAATTTTATTATGAATATCATACAATAATAATTAATTTAACAGAAAAAAAACTTATTCTAATACTTCATTGTTTACAGAATTTTGAGAGATTAAAATTTCATCATTTTTGCTTTCTAAATTTAAACTGTATTCATTGCATAAATGCAATAAAGCAACATATATTACAGATACACTTATATTCTCTTTCATATTTTCCGTTAAAACTTTTGGCAATTTTAATAACAAATCTGCAAATGAAATATTTATTGTTTTTTCACCATCTGGTTTAATAGTACTCATAATACATTTTTTAAGTTCATGCATATCTATGTATCCAGAATTACTAGAAGGGTACTCCTTAAAAACAATTTTTAATAAAAACATTAAATTAATAGCTTTTCTGTAAATGATAAAATATGTTTTTAAATAATTTACTTCAGTTGTAATTTCTTCTTCCTCATTTTCACATTCGATATCCATAGCATTTTGGTCAATATAGTCTGTATTCTCTACTGGAACTTCATCTAACTACATAAACATAATTTAATATTGGTTAAAATTAGTAGATAGTTAAAAAAGTTTCCATACCAATAAACTGTTGCTTAGAATATTTTGTTCTGGAAACAAGAACAATGTATTTGGATTTGTATTCAAATTTAATTCTTCAAATTCATTTTTATACCAGTTAGGAACTATATGTATATACTTGCAACTTTCTAATCTACAATGAACAAAAATATGGTAAGTTTTTGATAGTTTGATAGTTTACTATCATGGTTTCCAATAATTACTGTCTGATAGGCCTAATAGTTGATTGATCAGATGAAACCATTAAGTTGTTACGTGGTTTCCATTTAATGTAATTACATTGGTTTTTACCAGAATTTAATTTTATATTTTTCAATATTGTAGAGTTATCTGAATAAAAATTAACTTTAAATTGTATAGCTTTTGATTTGTTACATTGAAATTCAGTAACATTAGATTGGGGTTGTATTTGAGGTGTTTGAGCTATACGTGACTTAATAAGCATTGCTTTCTGTTTACCTAATACAATAATTTATAGAATAAACATGTATATTAATGAATAATACACTTTAAAAAAAACATTACTGTCAGTTATCATCATTTTAAATTTCTCATTCCAATGATTGGAACATTTAAAGTAACACATTTTTTTACGATTAAAGAATGTGTAATCACTGCTATTTGTTGTATCCACCAATAATAATGTCTGAGATAAAGAATCTGTAAAAAAAAATATATCTTCATAAACAACAACAAATATATTTTTTTAATAAATATAACAATAATTCACCAACTTAAATTATCTAGTCTACCAAATGTTTTGTTAATGTGATTAGATGATTCTGGATCTGTACTTGCTATTATTCCTGAATTTGATTCAATTAAATCTACTTCCATTGAATCATCAATTCCTTCAGAATTGTTAGCACAAAATTGAGATGTTTCTTGATTAAAATGTGTTACAATATAATCTAATTTGTTCATGTCGGTGTCATCATTATAATTTGTACTTTTATCACATTCAGCTATAAATTTATGATATGAAGGACAAATTTTTCCATTTTTAATGAAAACTATAATACAAAAAAATAATGTGGACAATATAATAACATATTAAACAGAACTTTTCTTATTAAAATGCTTCAATATTTAATTACGAGAATGGTTTTTGACAAAGAATTGTGTTTAGTTGATACTTTAGTGGTTAAAAATAAACAGTTCCAAGTACTTTTAAAAATAACTGAAAAAAGAAAATTTTATTTTCTGTAGACTTGAATATAACCAAATCACCAAATATTGATATCAGCACTTTTTAAAAATGTTAACCTTTTTTTGTTTCAATTTCTACAAGTGCATTAACATTTTTATTTGCAAGTAAAAAATGTTGAAAGTGTAGTACAAAGTTGCTTTTTACTGGAAATTAAAACTGAGCTAAGTCATTTCAATTGTTTTATAAATGATAAAATTTCAATTTTGTTGAAATTAAAAATCCACAAATAAAAAAACTCAAACAATATTTTTTTTAATTTGATGTTCTTTGAAAAATATAAATTATTAGTTATAGAAACTAAAAACATTCTAATTTTAATTAAATTATAATTTTCTATATACATTGAAATTTTCAAATTATTTAAATTAATTTAAGCTAATAATGCAACAAACATAATTTAACTGTTTATGGTATATCTGTATTGACTTAGACGTTAATTATTACAGTTAGTAATACACTAATATTATAACACATGTGATTTGTTATTAGAAAAAAATAGTTCACCCTACAGTACTACTGAGTATTGATAGAAAAATACATTTCTCATAGCAATATAAATATGTAATAACAATTCTTAGAAATATAGGCTGCTCAGAACGCCTGTGTCCATTGGTGAGGGGGGCAAAAATAGGCATTTGTCCTCCTCCCCTTGAAAATAATATGAACATATAATTTAATAAATACTACTATGATATTACCTTATAACCTAGACATCATAAGAAAAATTGATTATGAACAAATATAATTTCATTTAGGATGTCAATAATATGTTAGGAATGAAACTAACAAATTTACAGTTTTTAATTTTTATTAAACAAAACTGAACAATAAATTATCGCGGTCATTATGATAATGACCGCAGCTACTTATCCACGTCTCCGAAAGCGCGACCTATGTTTACGATCATGCGATGACCGGTCCGTCTAAATCAAACAACACTCAACAGTTAACTCATGATAGGTAGTCACTGGATGTGTTCCTAATATTATTGTATATTTTTTTAACATTATTATTAAATAAAATGATTACAGTCATCAGTAAAAGCGACAATTTGTTATTTTATTAAGCCTGACACTATAAAATTTAATTATATTTGATTTTACATTTTTTTCTTTTAGGAATTTATTGAAATTTATTTAATTAACTATGATACAAATAAATTATTTCTAAATTTATATGTTGACATAACATTCAACCTTTATTTAGCTAACACTTGAGAAAAATTATTCTCAAAAAAAAAAAAATTGGGTACAAATGTAATACATCATTACTTGACATTGACAACTTCTTTGTTACAGAGAAACTTCAGTGGCTTTTCTTATACCAGTGGTGACCAAGTACAGATTGCAGGCCAAATTTGCTTGCCAAAGCAATCAAAATTTACTAAAAGTGTAACGTTTATAAAATTTAATATAATTAATTAATATAATATAATATTCAATTAAAAGAAATAGTTTAAATTCTTGTCCTACCGAGAATTTTTTTTATTTTATGTCCCTTGGTAAAAAAATATTGGTCTACTGTCTTATATTAATAAAATTTATCTACCTATATAATAATATAAAAAAAAATCAATTAAAAAGAGGTAAGATATAAGAATTTGGGTGCCAACATCATAAAGAAATGAAAAATTTTTACTTTTAAAAAAATGTTGTAATAGATACATGCAAAAACTTGTTTAAACTTCACTCCCTTACCCTTTGTTATAACAATTATTCAAATCTCAAGTAACATTGATTTATGATAAATAATATTTATGAATTTTAATTGCTTACTAATTTATGATTTAAAATATAAACCAAGACAAAAATTGGAATTAGTAGTCCTTCTTGAACATGCATAATAATATAATATATAATGTTATATTGTATACTATTAAACACTAATTATTAGTATGTAATATTAAAACAAACATTAGATTATAGAAGAGAATTTTATAAGAATAGCAACATATTATTATAAATATTTCCAACACCAATTATTTTTTATTACAAGTATTATAAAAAAAAACTAATTGTAATTTATTTATTTTTAATTTTTATATGCAATTTAAGACTAGATAATATATTACCTTATATTTTTCAATCAGGCATTCAAGTTCATAGTCAAAATGTAGGTAATACCTCTTATAAAAGTAAAATTTGTTTACTCTATCTCAAACATTAATTTTTTTATGCACTAGTGAATAGTGACTGCACCTTATAGAATTAAGTCTACTTATCTGAAACTTTTGACTGGTTATATGTATGCAATCCATCCCCACTTAAATTTGAATAGAATAATATTTTTTTAAATACTAAGTCAATTTAAAATAAGAGTTTATTATATTATACTTACAACTTACATCTTCCATTTCATATGTTTCTTGTTGGTTTTCATTCACTCTAATATTTTTAGGAACATTGTATTCTGGCCAATAGGGCTTATTAGAATACTTATTTATCAATATTCTTGAAGGTTTTGAATAGTCAATCATATCACTATCAAAATCAACGTTTAAATACATTTTTTTTGGTAACATTCTGGTTTCTTTACAGCATAATTTGTCTGCTGTTGTTAACATTAGTTTTTTCTAAAATTTAAATTTAAAATATATATATATATATATTAAAAATATTCAATTATTTAAATGATAAATATTTAAACATACTCTATATTTTTGTTTTGTTTTGATTTCATTTTCTTTGACAAGCTTTTTATTTTTTGTTTCTGATACAAATTCTTTAATTAACTTATTACCTGTTATCCAAATATCATCGACTCTACATGAGTACACTTTACTCATGGCATCAAATGTATTACTAATTTCCTTTGTTTATGAAAAAAAAAACATTTTATTGTTTAACTAAACAAAATACAATAATTATGTTCATTAAGTATCAAATTTACCAAAATATTTGTCTCTTTTGATCTTTTGACCATTTGCTGTACACAATTGATTAAATCTATATCAAATGCATTAAGCACATTGATTTTCTAAACAAAAATATCTATTTTCAAGTCTGTATTGCAAAATATTAAATAAAATAATTCTTACATTTTCCAAGTACAATGTATTATACTTTTTAACTTTATTATTCAAGTCTCCTATGGATAAATTATTAAGGTACTTATCGTTATTATCATCCTTAACACAAAATTCTTGGTTCAAAATAGCTTTGAATGAAGTTATATTATTATCATGATTTATATCTTTGTGAAAATTCTTTTCATGTTGGGATGATTTTTTTTTTAATGCATTGTACATCTGAAACGATTTATTAATATTACATTTGTTTACAAATTATACAAGCTACATAGCATTTGTTTTACCGATATCGGCCATATCTAACCTCTAACGTATACATAGTTTCAGCTTTTTTTATAATTTAAATAATTTTTCTTATTTATTTAACAAAATATCATCTAAAATAATATTAAAATATTTTCATTTACTTTTTAATGCTAAATTTATTTTGAAATAACATATAATTAAACTTTATACATTATAGTTTATATTAAACTACATAATTTAGAAAAATTAACTAAAGTATATCCAAAAATTAGTATACTGTAGATGCAAAATTATTAATTATTATTAACTATAGGTACTTTTCTATTATCTCGACCACCAGCCGATGCTGCAACTACCGCTGGTCTAACTCCACTATCTAGATCCTAGACTATACATGTTGACGACCATCGTCTTCAGTCAATCTCCATCGTCAGCACTATTAAACAATAATATTAGTTGTATCTAACTGACGTTCAAATTTATTATTTTAGTTATATTATATTTAAAATTATGAATCTTTGGAATTTACCGAATAGTGAAAAAGATGCCATTGAATTATTTCAAGAGAATATATAATAATAAGACATGTCAACATAAAAGAAATATGTCTACCAATTGGTTATTGGTTTGAAAATAGTCGTTTGTCTTTTTTAACAATACTTCCTTTTATATATTGCAGCAGTGCAGAAATGATCTCTATTAAATTTTGCAGTATTTGAATATGAAATAGGTATGAATCATAGGCCATGACATAATAATTAAATAAATGACAAATTCATGTTAGTTGAGACTGAGGAGATAGTCGAGATAATGTAATTGAGACTCGTTGTAGTCAGGATAACGGAAAAGTACCTAACTATAATACGGTAAAAAATTATATCAATGTATCAAGACATAATCGTTACTCACACTATTATTTTGATCTTGAGAGTTCATGTTAATTAATAATTTATAGCAGAATAACTATATTATGATTTAGTCTAGAATAAGAATGAAAATGAACCCAGAACCACAGTTGCTAGACACACATGTAAACACATTTTGACGCCGAGTTGCCCAAGTAGTAAGTATCAAAAATGAAGTGCTGAACACCGTTGCTTGTTCAACTTTAGTGAAACCACAGAACGAAATCTGAATGAACTTTAAAAAAATGGCGATAGCTCTAGATATGAGCAAAAATAATATGACTCATATATTATGCTAACAATTTACAGTAAATTTTCCTTACCATGAACAATAGACAACTAAATATGAACACAACAATGAATTTAAGAGTCAAGACCAATTAATTATATTATTTATTTACTGTTTAATCATATTCATGGCAATCACAAGGAGCCAAACAGCGCGCCGGCGCCTAGGCGACAAGCGCCAGACCATGATATAGGAATTACATCATGCGGCATGCGCCAGAGCGCCAGACTAGACACTACTACTGCTATTATCTATTATTTATTCTATGATTATAATATTCTACTATGCCAAAATAGTAAACAAAAAATTAAAGATCCGACCTCTAGTGGCAGTGTTGTGAACTATCTGAAATGGCGCGCTGTAATAAAAAATATATCACATGAGACATGACACATTTTTAAAAACAAAATTACTGTTCATAAATCATCATAACTTAAACATACATTTAATATAGACCACACATATTTTGTGTTAAATAAAACTTATAGTAAAGTATAAACGTAAATCATGTTGCGTTCCACAATATATACGCCAGGTAAATATGAAAAACAAACAATTGTTTTAAGATTAAATAAATATAGCTTATATTTTATAGTTTTTGAAATTAAAGTATCTTTTCACAACATGTCTTACTGGTTAGTAATAGAACAAAATGAAAATTTATGAATTAAAATGTCCAAAATTTGCTTCAAAATTGAAATATCAAAAAAAATGTACTAGATAGTGAGGTGCTCTAGATAAGATTATAGTTTTTAAATGAATCTTTCCTTCTCTTTTTCCTTAATTTTATTCTAACAGTTAGTTGCCGACACAACTTTTGTTAATTTCATCTACCCTGTCTTTAGTAAAATTTCGAACTTAACCGTGGGAAAATGCGTAAAATTAGTTTCACCCATAGATTAAATAAAAGGAGATTGGAAGATTAAGAATTGCGTATTGATAAGATTATACGAGAATAAGATAAAGGCACAGAATATTCTGTGATAATGTTACCTTTTAGATAAAATAAATTTGAAATATTAATTGATAAAAACCAAAATTATAAAACTTTATGTAACTTAACGGAATTTTACATGTTTTCGAGCATATTTTATGTACGCATAACTATTCGTAAAAATATACATTTTGAATATTAATTTTAGTTGAATTGTGTGCATCGGGTATTATGACATCAAAAATCGAATGTGTTATTAAACAAGCTATAACCACTTTTTCTGGTTCATATACATCAAAGGCTTTTCATGATAATTTGATTAAATTGAAACGTAATGCCAATGAATTGGATGCACGGTCAATTGGCTTAGATTTTAGATTGTTGCGATGGGATACATATGAATTGAACAACAACCTGGATAAATTGTCTGGCTCCTCATTTATACGCCGTCATCAAGCTCCTGTTACTTACATTGAAGTGTTTGAAGATGAAAACGTATCAATTGGAGTGTTTGTGTTAAGAGATGGTGCTAAAATACCTTTACATGATCACCCTTACATGTATGGTGTGTTAAAAGTTATTTATGGTAAAGTCAAAGTACAAAGTTATACACCCGTGGATAAAGATTATAGTCAATTAAAGTAATTGTGGTGGTAAAATTTTGTTTTATTTTTAAATATATGACTAATAGTTTTATGTTTATAGTGACTGTAACATCAGTGCAATAAAACTAGCTCCAATTATTGTTGGAGAAACAGATGATCCGTGTGTGCTGTGTCCAGTAGAGGGAAATATTCATCAAGTGGATACTATTGATGGTCCAGCTGCATTTGTTGACATATTAGCTCCTCCATATAAAACTGATATTCCAGAAGTAGGGAAAAGATGCTGCAGGTACTTTAAAGAAGTAAATATATCTAAAGATATAAAATTAGCCATTGTATCAGATCCTAGAGATTACTGGAGTGATACAGCTCCATATACTGGACCTCAATTTGGTATACGTTTTGAGCCGAAAACTTAATTGTTACATTCTGCAAATACTTTTATACATCATTTAAAATAAAATAATATTATTTTATGACTACTAGTCATCAGTGCCTAAATCTAATAATCTTACTTATACATTACATTTTATTTTAGATATGGGATTTCTTGTATTTTAAGTTTTACTGTATTTTTTAATAATAATTGTCTATTAAACATTGAAACTAAGAGATAAAATTTAGGCTTTAAAAAAGATACTTAATTACCGGGATTAACTATTTTTATAAATTATTAGCTAGTTTTTTATGGATATATTTGATTGCATATAATGATTTACATTCATACATCATACATGTACTTATGATTATTTTATTAATTAAATTTGTAAAATGGTTTTTAAAATATTTTTCTTTTAAATAGATTTATATTCATAAATATATTTTTCCCTGAAAGGTGATATATTTTAACTATACAGGTGTATAATGCATAATTGTTATATATTTTTTTTTATTTATTAAATAAATAATAAATTGAAATGGTTATTTTTTTATAGTAATTTAAAAGAAACATAATTGTATGTATTAAGGTTCTACATATTAAAGAATGGACGCCTAAAAGCGTTCTCACATTTATTATTATTAAAATGTTGGACCATATTAAGATGTGTACAATGTCGTGGTGCCCTAGGGCGATTTTATTTGGCATTATAGGCAGACGTCAGGGGGGAGAACTTTTTAAGCTTTTTTTGCCAGCCTGAGGAAATTTCCCTAATTGCCCCCCCTTGCACAGCTCTGGATTTATATAATACTTATTTCACAATTTAACTTCCTTGATGTCTCATTTATTTTTAGCCATTACTTTTCTTCCCGTTACACATATACTATCAATATTCAACAGGTTAGTAGATTTTTTTTTTATATTAAAATAACAGAGCCATGTATCCATTGGTTAAACATTAAAATTGTATTTATTTATTTTTTTAATTTCAAATTAATATATTTATGATAACTATTTTTTATGTATGAAAATGTATTATCCATTAGAAATATTAAAATAGTTGATATTTTTTGTTCATAATAAAATATTATGATGTATAGAATATATACAATAATATATAATATCTATAATATATAGAAATTAAATTTATTTTAATGGTCTTAAATATTATATATATACATTATTATTTATTTTTTCACACAATTAATTTTGCTATTATTATTTCGGGTGTAACAAATATTATTATTAGTCACCGTAAAATACTATGTAACACTAGTTTGCCATCATACAAAAATATGTTCAATTATTAAAAACAATGCATTTTTTTATTGGAAAAATGTTTCTATAATTCTATATGTATTGCAATTGAAAAGAGTTAAGTATTAAAATTTAAATTAAAAATAAAAATAAAACGTAAAAAAGACCACCTAAAAGTATATAATATAACAAGTCGTATACCTAATAGTTCAAATCGAAATACTTGTTTTAAAATAGTATCTACATGCTGGCCGATTAGATTGATAAACGTAGGTTAGGTTACTCACTGGCTAGTAGTACAAATGACGCAATTCTCATCGTCTGGGAGATTTTCGAAATTTTCGGCGACTGAGTTGGACGATATATCTTTCGAGTACATTATTATTCCGAACAGTCTCACTGTAGCTTATTGCCATAATTCGTATAACTTTTAATAACAGTCTAACTACATCAAATATAAAAATGGCAATTGGCAATCACAAACATTAACATCTATCAGTCCATTTTCGATGAATTCGAAGACTTATTATCAACTGTGATGGGATACGATGGTAACATAACCGTCTATTTGACATCCGTTGAAGACATAGTGTTTGGGATGCTCATAACAATGAAAAGCACCGGTGTCGGACTAGAAGAAACATTGTATTTCGAACAATTGGTACATGAAATTTTAGTTCTGGGCCTGGCCATGATTAACGTTGCGCCGAACCAATTGTCTATAGACGAAGTCACGACAACCACCGTTACAATCACGCAGGAGTCAGGTATCGTTTGCACCGTTGCGTCAGACCTGTTGACTGTAATAGAGGACGACACCACATTTGCTATTACCATCACGTAGGATACTGGTATATCATTGCCGGAGACGAGTCTCCCACAACGGCGGCAGTGGAAACTGCGATGGACATGGTCGTCCCGGAGAGCGGCGAAGACATCGGCAGGACGACAGTGACGAAATTAGGTAAGGGGGGATATGAGACAGAGCTTAGACGGTGTGCGGCGGTATGTTGCCCGAGCACGTTTTCCGACCACTCGCGGACTGTTTTTACAAAATATTTTAACTTTTTTAAAACTATTTATAGAAATTGAAAATCTTGATTTTTCTGTTGTTTTTTTTTAAATGCCTATAAAAAATTGGCAATACAAAAAATCTTTAAAATTTAATACAAGGTTTGTTATAAATTGTACTTGTAATTGTACTCAATCCACAAAAAAAAATAAAATAAATACCTATTCCTAGAATAATTTTCTTGTACATAAGTTGAAAAAAATTCTACATTCGATTTAACTTTAGTTATTTTATCAAATTCATGAAATAATTATGTATCTTCTAGCTTATGTTCTAAGATTTGGCACTAAAATTGTAAACAAAGAAGATTATTTATAATTGTAAAAATGTAAATTAAATATAATCTATACCATAGTGTCTTTAGAAATAGTTGAAGGTATAGGAAGTCTTGGAACAGAAGAGTGCCGTTTGTTAAATTCCTCCACACTTATGTCACCATTTATGCTTAAAGTTTTACTTTTTACCTCGCCACTTAACAAACCTGCCCACTTTTGGTGATTTTTACTCCTTCCTTCTTTTTTCAATATTTCTCTACTGCTGCTTTGGTTTGAAGAATCTAAAAATTGTAATGGTAATTATTATTAATAATAATAATAAAAAGTAAATGTCTATTAAATTTACTTAAATATATTATTTTCTATGATAATTTAAAACATAATTAACAATATATTTACCAAAAGACTGCTCTGCTGAATGAATAATTGATGTTGAAATTACTTGTGATGAAACATTAGAACTACTGTTCATATCCAAAGTATTGTTTTTCATTGGTAAAAAATCATTTTCTGTTTTTTCCACAGTAATTTCTTCCTTTACAGGCTGCACTTGTTGAGACACCTTACTAATCGGTGCTTTGCCTTGGAAGATAATTGTGCATTAGATATATGGCTGCGGACATCTTTAGAATTCCAAGGCAACGGTACATTTTCATAAATGGGTTCGGTGCATTTACCTAGAACTATTAAATGATTAACTTATTAGAAATTTTTCATCATGCTAATGAAGTTAGGAATTTTTAATAAACAAATTGTATTTTATAAACGAAAATCATTTTCATTAATTTCAATATCTAGTAAATATCACATATATAAAGTACGGTAGAGTGTCGATTATCCACATTAGCTGTGACCAAGGGGGGGATGCGGATAATTTATTTGTACAGATAATACATTATTTATAAAAATAAAGTTAAAAACAAATTTACCGTGTGTATAACGTACCTATAATATGATATATAAGCCATTGAAGATAATAAAATTATTTTGCATTTCATTATACACGATAAAATGAACATAAAAAATAATAAAACTGAATTAAATTAAACCAAAAATAAATTTTTACAAAAATTTTATGAGGTGGTTAATTGACGGGCCGAATAATTGATGTTCGGTTAATCGATCTGATCCGCTACTATAATTTTATTAGTACCATTATCATTGGAATTTATTATTTAATTAAAAACTTTGATGGTTAAAAATACAGCCTGACCCAAAAGTTCTTTATCACCCTAAGTGCGTACATGTGAAACTATGATATTAATTTATTTAAATGTTGTTTTTCATCGGTAATCTATAGGATGATTCTTTTATCATAAAATACTCATTATTTCAAAAAGTATTCGTGTTTTTGAAAACATTTTTTTCCATACTTCCAAGTTGTTAAAAAACCAACGATATTATTAAAAAAATATATTTTTAAATATTTTTTATCCTTAATTTTTATTAAGTGTTTTACTTTTTTAAATGACAACATAGAGTTTTGATTTCTTATTCCAAAGTAGAAGAATTTCTGAATATTTTGGTACATAAAAATCGAATTTAGGGCGAGTAGTTTATAGTAAAAAATAAATACTAATTTTATGCCAAGGGTAGAAACTTACAGAGGTTAAAAAGATTTTTGCATAATTTTTTATAAACCATTACCTACATTTTTTTTATAAAATATTCAAATTAAGCCCCAATATTACTAATATTCTTTAATAAATATTATTTTTACCAGATATTTTTTCATAATATTTTTTTTTTTGGTTCTTCCTTCTTGTAAACGGAAAACAATTTGTTTTCTGCAGCCATTATATACAGCAGTGTCAGAAAACATAATGTTAGCATGATTTACGATTTCATAAAATATAAGAAAATATTTACCAATAATAATTATGCGCTGTACTTTTGTTAACTGTTTACCTGGTTATTTATAGACAACGCGTTCATTGTTTAAAATTTCCGTTATCGAATGGCCAGTGTAGGTGATGAGAGCCAGAGTATTTTTACTACAATATAATATATTATTACGTTTTATATAAGGGCAATATAGGGCAGGGGTCTTTAACCGGTTGTTCACGACCTATTTTTGGGTCGCGATAAGTCTTCTTTTTAAAATAATAAAATTTATAAAATTATATAAGGTAAACAAATCATTTTTTAATTATTAAATTTAGAAAATTAATAAATAAAAATACAGTTTAAAAAATTTTGTATTTTATTCAGTTTTAATAGTACTAATAGTACTGCAAAGCTGTAGATAATTATAGCTTTTTTACAAAGCTTACGTGGATCGCGAAAAATTTAGGCTTAAAAAAGGGGGTCACGAGTCCAAAACAGTTGAAGACCACTGATATAGGGCAATAATAGACTGTTCACGATAAATTAAGATGATTAAGTACTACCTATTTAATAATCAATGCACAATAAAGGAATATTTTAAGTATACAAATATTACAAAATGTTTAATACATAAAATATACAACGTTATAACATTACGCTAAGTGATGATAATAATTTTGAAAATTAATTCCCGTAGTTATTATTAAATATAAGCTATGTTAAAGTTGAAAATAGGATTCAAAAAATAATTTTATGTAAAATTATGTACAATACCGCTCGAATAATACTGAGGTAAAATGGAGATGGTACCTATCTGGGTATTGCTGTGCGTACATTCTTGTTTCTTCTCGTGCATTTCTGCTATATTTTCTATAGAGTAATAATAATTGAATTTTTTCATGATTATTCATTTTTATTAAAAAAAAAAAACTATAACTATAACCTAACCAAAGAGATAGACTCAGCTATCTCGACCCTCACCACGTTAATAAAAAAGGCTGCCCTTGACTTATCAACTTCCTTGCCCACCAATCCCAACAAAAATTTCCTCCCTGAACACTTCTCAAAATTGCTTGTTGAAAAACGTCGAGCCAGAAACCGCTGGCACCATACTCACCTCCCCAGTGACAAAAGTCGCTATAACAACATTGCGTGCTCCCTTAAAAACCTACACATTCACAACACAGAAACGTACCAACAATATATATACTCCTTAACCAACTCAAACAATTGTACTTGGAAAGCTACTAAAAGAATTCTAAATAAAAAAAATCAATACCACCAATTAGATATCCTGTCAGATAAGCCCTTCTAAGTCCTAAGTCTTAACCCTTGCTAAGTACAGCTTAAAAAAATCAAACCGGTTTGCCTCTCTTCTAGAAATAATATCACTCCTCACCCAGACGTAAATAACATCGATCACACATCCTATATTGAAAAATCTTTAACCAACTGCCATCCTATGTCCTTACCCACAAAACATACCTTCCCCAGCGAAATTCAATTTATTATCAATAAATTATCAAACAATAAATCACCAGGTCACGACTTAATAACAAATCAATTAATAAAACAATTGCCCAAGAAAGCCATTCTTCTCTTAACCTTAATCTTTAACTCAATTTTTCGTCTCTCTCACATTTCTCACTCATGGAAACACTCCAAAATTATTCTAATTCCAAAATCAAATAAACCTCCTGACCTACCTTCTTCATATCGACCTATCAGCCTTTTATCTTCTTTCTCAAAAATCCTAGAAAAGATTATACTAAAGCGATTAAACCCTATATTAACAAGCCAAAATATAATCCCCCACACTCAATTTGGTTTCAAAAATAAACATTCGTCACTCCATAAAGTCCACAGAATAATCGACATAATTTCACAAACTCTCGAAAATAAACAGTTTTGACCGCGTCTGGCACGAAGGCCTCCTGTATAAAATACGATTTTTATCAGCCTCCCTGTTATGATGTGAAACATCTAATGGCGCGGTACGGTATAGTGAGACCTATCGTCAGCTCAATTCGCCGAAGCCCGGTAAAAAATTAATAATAATTTTTAACATTATTACAAAAAAAAAATTGTTGATGTTTCACATCTGCCAAGCGTCCCTCGACGGCTGTTTTTATTTTATTTTTTAATAACCGGTCGTTCGTTGTTAATTGCTAGGACAAACTCTCACAAATCCACTACATAAAAGCATTGGTTCCCCAGGGAAGTATTCTAGCACCTACACTTTACAACATATTTATTTCCGACATTCCTCACTCCGAGAACACCACTCTTGCTACCTTCGCAGATGACACAGGCATAATCTCAACTAATGTTGACCTAGCATCTAATACATATCGTAATCTATAAACAAATTCTCCGCCCTTCAATGACTTACGAAATACAGCTATGGGGTACCTCCAAAAAATCCAACATTCAAAAATTCCAATCCTTCCAATCAATTTGTCTTTGCCTCCTTACCAACGCTCCCTGGTACGTCAGCAACCTCACACTTCACTCTGACCTCAAAATCCCAAACATAAATACCCTAGCCTCCCACTACTATAAATTATTTCACAATTACACAGTCAACCACCCTAATCCACTCATTTCCAATCTCTTCTCCTCACTCTTCCTGATATCCCGCCACGTCGTCTAAAGCGAAATTGGCTCAAAGACCTCCTCAACCAATAAAAAAAAAATGAATAATAAACGTCTAGAATTGAAGTAGTGTTGTTTGGTCGTTTGGACACCCTCTTCCATCAAGCCATCCAGTTTTTTAAATTATTAACCATATTACTTATTGTATAGTATAATATAGATTGTATATATTTTTTCTTTTAATAAAAAAAAAAAGATAGACAATAACGAATAGAAAACGTCGAACTACTAAGAACGCAATAATGGCGGATTGACACATGACTGATAATGAGTCACATAATATCTAATATAAAAATAGATAGATAATGCAATTTTAATAGGTAGGTTTAGGTAAATAACAAAAAGAAAAACTATTCATAATATTAGTAATAATAATTTTGATGAAACAAATATACACACAATTATAAATAAAATAAATATTCAAATATTTACGAATGTTACTTAGATTTGAGGCATGTTCTATTCAAATCTATACAACTAGAGACTTTCGAATAATTTATACAATAATTTCTATAAATTTAAATGTATATTATTAGAAAAAAATAGAAATTTAGAATTTTATTTTCTGAAGATGCGTGTTTTTTTTTTAAAATAAACTATGTAATTTCTATAATTTTATAATAGTGTGTAATAATAAAATTAAATAATAATTCATAGATAGTAAATAATTTATTACTAATAATAAATGTATAAAGTATCAAATGGTATTTAGAACGAAAAAATACGTAAACTAAAAAAAATTAATTTAATACATTTTTTTTAAAATTTATACTTAGCTCTAACTTTGCCAATTTCGGGTTTAGATTACACGTTGATTAAAATATTAATGTCTGTCGAAAAAGAGGTACTTCATAGTATACACAGATGACGTACCTAATCAATAAAGTAGCTAGTACCTACCTTTAAAACATTAATTAAAGATTTAATGTATTAATTAATTATTAATATATTTGTGTAACTAAATTTGAGAGTATATTTGTTTTCGTATATGGCCGGCATAAGTACAGATTTTTTTAGCCCGAATTTATATCCTAATCCGTCCCTGCACATAATGTTGACCCAGGAAACCAGGAGAGTACTATTTTTGAAAATCGGAAGTTTACAATTTACCACCGCCCTCTTCTCTACAATTAATAGTGCTAGAGAATAAAACCACTTACTATCAGTACCAGATCTAGGGAGGGGGCGATCATAGGCGCTAATCATAAAGAGGTGAAAATTTCAAATTTTAAACTCATCATTTTTATTTTTTTTATAGATATCCAAATCCCAGTTAAGTATACAAATTTGCAAAAATTGTTCAAACTAAACTCTCCTAAAAATGTATCTTAGCTATGGTGTTAATCGCATATCTATGCATACTTGAGGAGTTAGGACAAAACATTTATCTAGGTACCTATTGGATGAAGATTTTGCTAGACATAAAATGGTATTTTTAATTGGTTAATATCAGTTAACCCTAAGCGTTCATATGCAAGTAATAACTAAACATTGTAATCATAATTATCTATATAAGATGCCATTTTAATTCTTATGTAAATGAATATTTAATGAAAATGTAAGTTATGAAGGTACCAGCGAAATTAATGATTGTACATTTTTAAGACTGAAATAAAATGTTAACAATATTATTATATTTTTTTAGCATTTTGAACTATACAATATACTTGAAATGTATTGTAGATTATTATATTATTTTTACATATTCAAAGTTAGTTTAAGATTTTTTTATCATACATTTAGTATAATTGAGAAAGTATAAATATTTATCAGAAGTGTTATCGTATACATGGCCTAAAATTATTTATAAATAACTGTAAAATAAATAATTACCAATATATATATATATATATATATATTTATCAAAACTATTTTACTAAAAATATCTAATTTTTTTTATGTATTAAGAATGTTTTTTATGAGCAACTCTTTATAATTAAATATCTTATTCACCAACAATATTCATATTTTAAATTATATGATATTATTCATTTTGTATTAACTTTATAAACATTTGTATGTTTGATATATGATTATCTTAAAATAATAATAATTTTTTTTTACAAATTTATTCTAAATATAATTAATTTTTTTTTTAATAATATGTTTACATATTTATATACAATATTAAGATGTTTTATTATGATTATTGTATTAAGATATTAAAATTCTTCAGGTGATGTTAACAAGTATTAGATTATGGTACAGATTTTAAGTATTTTCTTCAGCATCAGTTTCAGGATAGTCAATGACTTTACGTGTTCTTTCTTTAATAACATTGTGTTGTCTTTGATATATTCTGAATACACCTTTTACTGCAATATATACAAGCCCTCCCTGAAATAAAAATATGAACATAATTAATGAAAATTTACATTCATATTCATTAAAATTTATAAAATCTTAACCAATATTGTTTTTTGTAAGTATGAATATGAACTATTGTCAAATAATAAATTTCCAACAACGGTGGCAGTAGTTGGCAATAAAAGTGCTGCGCAAAGAGTAGTTGTTGGATTAACGACTGAATTGAATTGGACTGTACTAGTTGAACTATTAACAGGTTCACACCTAAAAACAATACAAATATGGTTTATAATTATTACTATAACACAATAAATATAAGTTAAATATAAATGGTTTACAAAAATGAAGGCATAATGGTTCTTAATAAGGGTAGTTGTGAAGTAAATCTTTGTACAAATAACAGTAAGGTTTCTTCCCAATTGATAGTTTTGCATAAAATTAGACTGAGTGGTATTGATGGTAATACCAAGAGCAACATATATGAATCTGTATTCTCCATCATTGTTATAGCTTCTCTTTCACCCATTACCTAAAAAACCTTTAAGTATCACTTTTATAAAATAACATTTATTTTCTATTAGAATAAACCTGCATCATGGTTATTGCTCCATATGAAGCTGCAGACCAATAAAGAGTACTGACGACAACACCAGCTGCCAAAAAAGGACATAGCTGATTAGCTGTTTTATCAAGTTTGTTTAACATGCGAACAAAGTAATCTGTAAATATTAATAACAACATAATATGAATAAATCAATTAAATATAATAAAAATATATTTTGATAAATATGTTTTTTTTCCAAATCATACTAACTACTAAGTATGAAAATTAAAAAAGTTCTGATGTATGATAGGTGTTGAGTATACCTTAATATAAAGTAAGTCACTGTACATGAATAAAGTTTGAATTCATTGATAAATCATTAAATAATATGGAAAATGATTTTGAGCAGATGATTCTATGGTCTGTATTCTGTAATCCTACATTACTAAATATATTTTATGATATAATTAAATTGATATTAAAGTAGTGTACCTATGTATTCTCTTTTATATCGTCAACACCTGACATACTGACATTTAACAACTAGCTATTGTGTACCGTTGTTTATCATCAATAAAAAATACATTTTTAAAAAAATTAAAACTGTTATTCTTTTTTAAATCAAATTTTCTTCAAACACAAAATTTAAATGTCTATAAAAAAGTGTTAATAAATAATTTATATTTTTTTGATTTCAGTAAAAATTACTAATGAAGAACCTTATATTGCATTTTTATAAAAATGAACATTTTATATATTTTTAAATTTTCATGATATTGACAGTTTATCAAAATTTGAACTTAAAATAATTTCAACTGAACATATGTTTTATCAATATTGTTAATAACATAAAAAGAAAATATTAAACTAAAGATTTTATGCTAATTTCAAGCATTTATGATCATTTGTTTTTAAATCATTAAAAAAAATTTATTATTTTATGCATGTTTGTATATATTTATACAATATAAATATATATTTAGATGGTAATAAAAAATATATGAAAAAAATGATGATTTGTACAGATACTAATATAGTTAAAGAAAGATAATTTATTTTTCACTTAACAAAATAAAACTATAAAACTTCTTTAACTTGGAATTTATTTTGTTTAAATAAAGTTTTATAATATTTTAATGCTAACTCTAAAAAACTTACTGACTTCATCATATACAATAATATATTGTGTATGGCATTGAGGGCAATGAGCTTTAACACTAAGATTTTCTTTCAATTTTTCATCGACCCAACGTTGAACACAGTTCTGATGAACCTAAAATTACAATTTTATATGTATGAATTAATAGACATTTGAAAATACATTATTATAGTCTGATTGAACAAATCATAGGTACATAAAATATTAATTGCCATAAATGTATCTATGGTATATAATATATAGTATGTTCAATGACTTTATAGAAGATGACAACCAGCATCCTTATTACTGTGACAGGAAGGAAACCTTGAATGACCCAACAATCATTTGACACTCGCCTACATTCAATTAATTTTTTTTAAATAGTTTCATTTCATTCTTCAATAAAACTCATATTATAAATTAATTTTCAATGTGGTTGATTTATTCAAATTAATTAAAATAGGATAATTTTTAAATTTTGCATATGAAGTGAAGTATTGAAAAATAGAACTAATAGGTAGTGTTATAGGGCTATTCAAATTTTAAGCTACAAGAGAAATCTGATAGGTAGAACTTTAGTCTTTAGAGGTATCGACTTATAACCAAATAATAATGTTTTAGTATGATAATCATGCTTATTATTGGGGGATCAAGTATTAGTTTTAATTCTACATATTGTCTAAAAAATATAGTGGTCTGGGACAGAAGACATTTTAGAATAATGTTTAATAAAATAATATAAATCTATTTATTTTATTTTGCTTTTAAAATATGGTATGTTTTTATGGAGGCAAAGTTAACTGATTTAATTGATTATATTTTATTACATTTATATTTATTAGAAATTACTGAATATTTAAACATAATATCTCAATACTAAAACTGTAGTATGTTTGACTATAACAATATTATAGTTTACATTAAAAGCACATACCCTGCATGATAACTATTTATGTACAAGAATGAATATAAATAATAAAATATTATAAAAAATTACCCATCGTGTAGAACCGCGACATTTACATGGTGACACCCAATCTCTGTTACTTTCATAATCATCTTCATCAGTACCAAAACAAACCCAACAGTGTTTCGGTCTAGAATAGAGCAATAACATATTAAAATAATACTTAAAACAATATTAAAACCAGAGATAGAATGAACAATATCAAATTAATACAAAGTTATACAATATGTATGTTTTTTTTTTTATTAAAATAGAAAATTTACAATTTGTAGCATGTGCACAATAAGCAAATAAAATATTAATACAAAATGGAAAATATTTACATGATATAATATGTGGGAGAAAGCTGTCCAGGGACAGAATCCTCAGATATATATTTAGTGTGTTAAGCTTTTTATGAAATAAATGGTATAGATATAAACAGAACCAATTAAAATGAATACTTACAATATTTAAATTATTAATTAAAAATTATTAATAAATCATTAATGTCTTTGAGTTTGATATGATGTACATTATTTATTATTAATTAAGTTCATATAAAAAAATATTTTAAATTGAAACGTCAAGTAGAGTTCATTCCACCTCTAATAATCGAACATTATAAATTTACTCAGATGATTCTTGACTGTAGGAAGATGAACGTTGGCCGATATTTGCGTTTTCCATTTTAAGAGATCTTAACTAAGTGATTCACTTAATAAATTAATTCAAGTATATAATTTATAAACTTATCATTCCAAAAAAATTTAATTAATCAGTAACTTTGCGAAGAAATAATTTTGAATGTTCAAAACACCAAAAGTATTAATTATAAGTACCTATTAAAAGTAATAACACAATATATACATATATTAGGTTTAATATACAAAGTATCTACTTTGAAAGATAAAAAAAAACGTAATTTGTCTGCGTAAATAGTCTCAAATACAAATATAATTATTATTTATTTGACAAGTTGTTGATTAATAGTTCAAAAAACATTGAATAAAAGCAAAGAACATTCTATGATAAAAGTCAGGTATTGTTATCAAATTTTTTTTTATCAACAGCTGCTGTTGCCCAATCGGAGCTTCTTGCTATATCTCAATAATCACAAATATACACCGTAGACAACCAATAAGGCAATAATTATAAAAAAGTCCGAATTCCAAAACAAAGTAAAAAGTAAAAAGTACAAAATTACGTTTTACACAACTCTAGGCAGTGGTATAATTATGGGGGGGAATTTGGGTGTCGTGTTCCCATAGTCTGTTTTTTTTTTAAAGACTGGCTTATTACTTTTATTTACTGATTTAATAATAAAAATAATTGAATATTTTGTAATTATTTGTTTCCGTGTCATATGCGTACATATACTGAAATGAGATGCTAATAAATTTTTTTTTGGGGGGGGGTTTATAGGTAAAATGTAAAAACATTTCATCTCCCCACCCCCCACAAACATGACCAAATTACTCCAGTGATTCGACCTCGATGCGGTTTCGAGTTAGAGTATACGTGTCGACGTTAATATTATGCCACCCTTTTAATTTTACTCGGTTCGGTTATTAAAAATTGTGATATTCTGGCAGCAACTGCCACCAAGGGCTTGGCTAGTTTATCGTCCTTTCCTGCTGGTCGAATTAATAATGTTCTGAATATTATTGGTAGTTTACTGGCTAGTGGATACTGTATCTGATAAACGTGCGTACGAAATCAAACTGTCATAATACATTTTTAATTTCTATGTAAAGTGGTGGTCGGTTGTGGATACTAGCTAATAGCAAAATATAATGTACATATTATTATATAATATTACTTTATTGCTATCGAAGAACTTTCAACATTTCAACTAATTCCAGGGAACAGCACCGGGCCACGGTCTATCTATTGTCGATTGAACTATAAATTGCAATGTGAACTCTGAATGCCGGATTTGCGATAGCCAGGGCCGGTTTGGTCTGGCGAACTACAAAGTAAAACTAGGTGGGTCGTTCAATATATGGGCCGGTTTTGAGTGTTTGGTCGGAATTTTGGTTTTAAGTATTAAGTATGAATAATTAATATTAAATATTAAAATACACATCCAAACGAAAAAATGAGTATAAAAACTACTTTTATGATAACTCCTACCAACATATTCATTTTTATTATTATTACAATAAATACATTGGAATTAAAAACAAAATAACAATAATTGGAATATTTTTAAAAATATGTACAATATGGTTAATTAGGTAATTAATTACTACTACTCGCCGTCATATTGCATACTTGTAAGACAGAGACAACAAAATGCGGGCGTAGCGCCCTCTTAAGTTTTTTCAATATATATATATATATATATTAGCACATTCGGCTCACTTATACGACCAATAACGTCCCCAGTAAGGCAATGAGATTAGAGGGGTAGTTAAGTGTTTATAGTGAACCGAACAGCGAACCGTATTCGACGCATCAAGTCCACGGTGACCAGTAGATACTTATCATACATAAAAAGTTGTTATAAAATAAAAATTACAATCGAACCGGTATCTGACAGTTTTCGAACTTGTCGGTGACGGGATCGCTGGGATCTTGCATATATGTTAATTATCATAATAACTTGTAGACCGTATTGAAAATAATTTCCACTTGTGAATATGTATCTAATACGAACTAACATGATATAACGTACAGATAACTTGCCAAGTATGTTCAATCTCTTTTTTCTTCAGTAATATAGTTATTCAAAATCTGATTTTAGAATTTTTAAATAATATATTGACAGATAATGTTTTCAAATACTATCGAGAGTTAAGATTTTTTTATACAACTTGTCCAGTGGAAATACAAACTTCTGTTTTTTAAATGAGAATACTTTTTTTACTATTTTAATTTTGACGTATTAGAACCATAATTTGAACAAGCAGTTTTTAAGTTAGGTAGGTATCTACTTAAGATTTGAACATTTTAGGGATTAATATTTAATCTATTAACATTAATAATTTGTAAAAATTGTCCACCAAGTACAACATTAAAACTACTTTATGTTTTTGTAAAATCATTTTTAAAGAATAATATCCTTACTCTTAAACCTTAGTATACGCATTTTAATAACTGAGATACTATAATTATTAGAATTTTGAATTAAGTATCTACATTCAAATTTTTAAGCAAAAAAAAAATATATTCTAAATAATTTGCATTAAAAAATTAAGAAACTTACTAGAAAAACTAAAGTTTGTATCACCACAGGATACTCCTTATTTATGAAGTACAAACAAAATTAAAGAATTTAAAAATATGTTCTTTGAGTACATTTAAAAATTCCAAACAGCAGAATTCGAATAAATTCATTATTAAAGAAATACACGAAATCGATCATGCTTGATGAATAATACTATATTCTATACTTTAAAATTATACTGTATATATATAATATATTTATAGGTATATTAATATTTATATTTATCTATACGATTGCATAACTTTTTGATTCTTGCAGTTATACTATTTTATTTCATTACTTATATACTATTTATGTATAATAATTAATAAGTAGATAAATCTTACAGTGTGTATATTCATAATACATATATTATATATAAGTATAATATACAAGCAATCTTATGCACAAATTACCTAGGTTACATACTAATATTTATAATATTATTAATTAACTATTTATTACACTTATAGACAAATATTATGATATAAAATAATGTAGGGTTGGTGCGCTGTTTCCCGTTGATAAGCACTTGAGCTGCAGGAGATACAAAAAACGGATATCACTCCCGCGGCACTAGTACTTAGGAACAGAATATGCGTTATTGTAGAAATACCTATTTTGTAATTGAACTCAAATAACAAATAATAATACAAAACTTAGATATATTAATATTATAATAAATTATTAATTTTAAATAGGTACAATAAAATACAACATAATAATTATAATGAATTATCCTTATTTTACATATTACTATATTAATATAAGTAGCTAGTATAATTATTTTTAAAGAACGTAATACATGTACTAATTCTAAATAATAATAATAAAAATATTAAGGGTATTGTACCCTGAAAGCAGTGGCGTCATTTGTGGAATGCAAAGCTGTGCAAATACATCCCATGAACAAAATTATTGTTATTTATTTTGTTTTATACTATAATTTTTATAAAATGATCTACATTTACACAAAAAATGTGTTGAAAAAAATGCATAGAATGACTCGACCATGCGAGTGACTGGTATTACTTTAGATTTTCAATATTGGTTTTGCATCCCATGAAAAAATATGAAATGACGCCCCTGCGACTGAAAGCCATATCACTAAATACTACTTAATATAATAATATGTACTATTTAGTATCAAATTTGAAAATGTGAAATAGTTAAATATTAAAAAGTTTAAATAAAAATAATGAATTAAATTTTATTACTTATTAAAAATTAGTAATTTAAATTTAAGGGTAATTTTTAGGTAAGTACGTATATCACGATAATTATTTTAGAAGTATTTACAGAATTAATGATAGCAATTTATTAGAAAACATTTTAACAATTTATGTAATGTAATAATGCAAATAAGTATATAGTCTAGAGTATTTTATTCACTGTAATACATTTAAAACATCAACTTAATATATTTAAATGTAGAAAGGATCATAGGCGTGTGCAGACTTTTTTGGAGGGAATTTCATTTAAGGTTAACTTTCTAAACTGATTTCTGTTTATAATAAGGTTTCTAAACTATATCTATCAAAAGAGTAAAGAAAATAAGTTGGCTTCGAAGACTGCAGAGTTTAGGGGATGCCTATAGCATACCCAATAACTACCCTGCGCACGCCTATGGCAATTGGAAATGACTACATAAAAAAGTAAAATTATATATACATAGGTACATTTGTATAATAGTTATAGCATCATATACTAATAATATAATAATAATATAATGTGCTATAATTAATAAGTAATAGGAAACTATTAACATCTCAGGAAACTCAGTCAGAACATATTTTCGAAAAATCCGTTTTAATTCAATTATTTTATAAAAAGTTGACAAAATAGGTACTTATAGAAATACCTACGTTATTAACTTAAATATATTGACCTTTGAAAACATAAAGAATATTTTGGATTATGTACTCACGATTTTAATTGGTTGTTAAAATTCATTTTTTTGTAATAGAAAAAAAAACAAAGATATTCAGCATAAGCGTATACACTACATGCACATGGTGACAAATGTTATAAAGACTGTGTAACGTACTACACTTCTACTTTGTGATTAAACATTAAATATGATAGATGTTACCAAACGTTTGAGCTAAGATCGACTAAACGAATACAGAACAAACACACAGTTTGTCATCCTTTAACTATTTCAACCAGCTTAATAATGGGTTCGTGTGGGGGGATAAATTAAGGTTTTTATCATTCATTGGCGGAACAATCTAATTCGTATCTCCAAGGCACGTTACACCCACTCGGTGTAGTCATTATTCTAGTAAATATTTTAAGTTCCTATATAAATTGTTTTTACTACATTATTGTCTAAACTATTTATTGACAAAAGTTAATGTTAAATAAATACTCATTTTAATTGATATTTAAAAATAAGGTTAATAATTGACTAAAATAGAAAATATAAATTACAGTTTATGATTTTAGGAATGATTAACAAACATAGCAGTTTTCTTTTTTAATAGTTTAAACTTATTGTCTTGTAAAGTATAAACGTTTTTCAAAATTTTTCTGTATATAATTTTTGATCATTAGAAAACTACAAATTTATAAATACAACTTTGAGAATGCTGAAATCATGTTATTAAATATAATCAGAGAGTCGTTGTTTTAGGCAGTAAAATTATAAAGTGTATACTGTATAGATTGGGTTTAGACTTTTTAAAATTTTAAGTTCACATTGTTCACAATGTTCACATATCAACTTTGTTTTAATGGTTTTTATTTTAAAGAATCATTATTTCTCAATCCGTTATTGCTTATTAGTTATAAGAGGATATTGCAATATGTATCAATATGAGTCCTTTTTAGGTTCACGGCTCTTTTTGATTTCGAAATCAAATAATATACGGCTCCCATATAATAAAAAAAATTGTTTACAATCTTAGTTTTAGTTTATACTACGGACGCGATAATAACCGATGACGTCCCTGGGAGCCACGACGTTCAGGTTGAAAACTATTGATATACCTATCTATAATATGTTTAATAATAATACATATAATATATAATGCATATAATCATGTGTGCAATATGCCTATTACCTATGCTAATTTTATAAATACTAATGTATGTAGTATACAATTGTCAATTATAATACCATAAAACTTTGTTGGTAGTTTATCGCATAGAATTTAAATCCATATTTTTACAATACAAAATATTTAAATTTAAAATGTATATTTACAATTTTTTGATTATATTTAAATGGTTTTTCTTTTTTTGTTATTACACAAATTTAAAAATAATTTAATAAATATTAATCGTAAATACTTAAAACATTTTATTATATATTACTTAAATTATCATTTTCTATATTTAATTACATTTTTATAAAATGTAGACTAATTTTAAGCTATTTATAGGAATTTAAAATTTTCTTAATATTTAAGTTTTTTTTTTTATAAATTTTTATAAAAATATTTATGATTAGTCAAAAATCTTGAAAATTTCTTTTGAAAACAAGATTTCTAATATATTTTACTTATAGCAAATTTTATTTACTTTATTGTAACTAATTAGATATTTCAAACTATTGCATGTATTACCACAAATAGAAAAATAAATTACTAATATAAATATATATAATAATCTATCCTTAGAAATATAGGTGCTACAAACCATTGTTCGCGGCGATCAGAATCGTTTTCTTAAATTTAATGATTTATCATTGAATTAAAATTTAAGTGATTTAACACATCCATTCATATATATATGCATGATATGTTAACATACTGAATAGTGAATATATTCCTACTATACAAGTATTAAAGTATACAACTGAGCGACTTCTCCGCTTTATTTTACGAGTGTTTATTTCTACAACTTTCGATTTTACACTCATGGTATATTTTAAGTTGCACACATAATTACATAGAATTAAATCTAGTTGTGTTTATTAAAATATATATTTTTTTCAGTAAAAATTATTCAAATTAATATTGACTCTTTTTTTACATGCTATAATAAAATAATTGCTGAGCTGAGTTCACAATATATAAAACAAAATAAATTGAACACGTTCATTCACTTTGGTATTAGCATAATATGTACCTGAAATAATAAACATTTAAATATAAAATTAATAATAATATTTATGCTAACAAATTTTCATTAAAAAAAAAATTAAAAATGTATTAATAAAGTATACTTATATTTATACTTTAATTTTGTTTATATATAAACAACTAAACTGAACAACTTATGAAAATCTATTTACGATATCTTTAAAGATTTTAAAAAATGTGTGCGTTTGTTTTTTAGTAAACTTGAATTTTATAGAAATGTTTTTATATTTACATACATTTTTTATTTTAATTATGATGTGACATAATTCATATGCAACGTAATACATTTTATAACGAAAAAGATTTTGTAAACAAAAATTGTGAAAATTAATTGAAATTCGTAAAAAAAAAGCACCGGACACTATACCGGACAGGATATAGATATCGTTTCGTTTAACTCAACACAGGATAACTATACTATAATATTAGTTTCAAATCAATAATCATATCATTTTTTTCTAAAAATGATTTTTAACTGCTCTATTTTACTATAATAATATAATAATTATGTTAAATTACTGTTTTTAAAATTGTAAATTACTTTTCCTCGTAAGAATAAGTAATATGAGTAATAAGTAATTATTTTCAAATTTATTGAATTATATATAAATATAACATATGTATACACATATTTAGTAATATAGTACATAAACATAAGTACATAAATTATAAAACCTTTATACTAAAAACAAAAACGTAAAATATATATATTTTATCATACAGAATAAACGTAAAAATACTGAACGCCTGTATATAGTAAGTGTCAACTGTTTCTCGTCATTGATAAAAAAGTAAAATTAATTTTAAAATTACCTTTTGTTTTACCTAATTATTTTTAAAAGTATTTAAATTTTTACTTTAGTTCTCTAAATGTATCAATTTGCTACTAGAAACCACCCTAAAAACTTGATGATTGAAACAATTTTACTGCTCCAAAAGCCTTCAAAAGGTTATGAATGTTATAATAAACACACTAAATATGTTTTTTTAACGCATCTTTGAAAAACTTTTCATTCATCTTAGAATTTAAAATGTAGCTAATATAATTTAATAATTTATGAAAATCATAATTTTTCCTGTGCACATTCGATCTTTAAAATTTATAATAATTTGCAGACCAACAATATTTTTAACTTATTTTTAACAACAGTTATTTAGCATATAATTTATAAACAAAGGATTTTTTAAATTTAATTAAAACTAGGTAATTGAATTTCTAGACTTGAAAATATATGATATTAAATATAATATATTAATATCTATGTAAGTAGTTAGGTACATAAAAAATAATGGAAATTCAATATTTAGTTTAAATAATCCAAAATTACGTATAATCAAATAATAATTATTGAATATTTATTTATTTCTGAATTACAGAAAAATAAAAGGAACTTTAAGTTTCGAATTTATTTATTATTTAAAAATATAGGTACACAATGTGTGTCACGAATTTCATAATTTTTTGAAATTTGTTTATTGGTAATGAAATGATACTGTAAATAATAATACATATATATATATATATATATATATTTATATATTTATAAAATAATAGAGTAATAATTCTATGACATTTCTAATAAATAAAGAAGCTTAAATAATTAAATAGCTACATATAAATATAAGTATTATATCGTTCTTCTATAGCCTATACATAGGCCATTTAACTTTAAACAAAAAGTATATCAGTGTAAAACCAATATAGGTGCTTTACTTATTCACTAGGAATATAAAATGCGTATATCATCAACATTTTAAATCGATATACATAATATATAATATACATTATATATATAGGTATCCTTCTAAAAACCATAATCATCACATTCTAAAAAATATTTACAGACAAATAATACGTGCTGGTTTTATATTTTAGAAATAAAAATAATAATTCATTTAACACATGAGCATGTAGCAGAAGTAGACAACTATGTTTAAAGAATTATTGGGTCACTAATGTTTACTGCATAGTTTTCAAAACCAATACTTATCTTATTTAAGACACCAGGATTCTGAAATGTGTTATGAGGCGAAACATAAATGTTTAAACTAAGATAAATCCTATAAATTCATATAATTAATTATTTTAACTGTGGAATAAATATTAAATTATATCCAGGTATAGAGAGTAGTATAATTATAACAAATATTTTTGGGCTTAGAATCTTTTATATAGTATTATTTTAAACTAATTAATAAGAATATTATTAAATTTAAATAAGATAGAATGGTATCGATATATTCAATTAACCAATTAAGTATTAAATGTATGTTATTATATTTTGTATAAATCAAATTTATACAGACATTTATTTCGTTTATATTTTTTATAGTCTACTAAATATTTTTTTATAATTTATAGGTAGGTACAATAGACGAATAGACTAATTTCATAAAATAATAATTTCCAAAATCATTTGAATATTTCAAAATAAAATGGTTTTTATAATTTTTAGTGACAAATTTTTTGTTAAAAAATTTTAAAAAATGCACACAAATGTCTAAACAACAATATATCTTTATTTTATTGAATGTACCTATAAATTCTATGTATTATATTTAATTATATAGACAACTACAATATAGCCTATGTAGATAAATCTATATAATTACTATTTAATAGGTATAATATACACTATGGGTTTAAAAAAAAACAAGTTACAGTATTTTATTAGTTCTTATAGTAGAAAAAGACTATAAATAATGATTACATTTGTAATATTAATTCCATATACTTGAATTTATAAGAATTTTGTTGTATGTCTGTACATTAATATATATAATACATTTATATGCAGTTATACAATTATAAGTAAATTAGTAGATAAATAACTTTTACTTTGTATGATTATGTATCATTTATTTTTTGAATTTATTCGTTAGACGTAATTAGGAGGCCAGAATGGTAAGCAGTAGTACGCAGGTGACATATTTAAATTCAATTCACCGTTGGCGCTACTACTTAGCACTCTAGTCTCTAGACTTCTGTCAATAAATATACTATAGTTGCCGAAATGCATATTGCATACTCGTTGTTGTCTTGTAAATATAATTGATGCCGAAAACCTGCAAGAAAAAAGGTTTAATTATAAATTATAATATATTGACAAATTGTATTGACGCATTATATAATTATATACATCAAAGTTTGATTTTTTTTTTTTGTATACGTTTCTTATACATGACTAAAAAATAATAATTTTTTCCCAATACTTTATTAAAACTATTAAAGATTTTTAATTACTTAAAAAATTGGAACTTGTAAGGTCGTAAAAGTGTTTACAGAAATATACGACTGCAGTTTGCTAAAACTCTTGTTGTAACAGATGTATAAATGCAGAGTGTTCAAAGTAAACACGGAATTCGATCGAACTATTTGATTAATATATTTTTTACGAACAAACAAATGTATTCTTTTTTTCAATTTCCTACCTACTTTTTGAAATATATTAAAATTACAATCCATTATCTATAAAAAGTATGATTAAAATTTAATATAAATAGAAGTAATTATAATTTATAAATTTATATTTTGTATAGTTATATATACATAATGCATAATAATATTATGTAGATAATATATATATATATATATATATTGTTATTTTGTTGGTGAATAACTATTAACTATACATAAGATTTATTCCTATAGTTTATAAACATAGTTTTTTTGGCAGTATTAAGATTTAAAAAACCAAAAATCAACCATATAATAACTGATGACGTACAATATAATAAGTGATTATAATAGTCTTTCGAGCACAGGGCCATAATTTAAACTGCAGCAGACGACAAATAATTGACCTTATTAACTGTAAACGAGTGTAGTAACTAGTAACATAAGTCATAACAGCAGTGTGCATAGAAGTCGGCAATAGCACCGTGTGCCAAAGAATCTGTTTGTGTTCAACTATATTCTAACATATGTCTAAAAAAAAAAAACCTTATGCAAATTAATGTAGAAAGTAACAAAAATATGAATAAAATTGTCAAAATATTGAAACTGTACACGTATGCAACACAAATTCTATATAATTATATTCATATAAGTAGATACTTAGTATTTACAAAAGCATATTCTAAAATAGTTACATTTAGTATTGAATATTTAAGTTATAATTTTTTTTTTTAATTGTGTATTTTAATCAATATTTCGTTTGGTTAAATTTTCTAACAATTGTAAACTATAAAATAAAACGTCGATTGTATCAAAATGTTACATAACCGATGGTAATTATTATTATATTTTTTAACAATACAATATTGACTATTATTGAGTGTAGTCTTACGTGAATTATGACACACAGTTTTAAATAGACTTATTCAATCATAACAAATTTTATTTACTGTTATACAAACAAATATATAAGCCATTTTTAATTTTAAAAAAATGTACACCATACTATACTGACGTTAATAAAACAGTACCTAGTAAAATCAAAGAATAATTTTGAGTAATTTTTTTACGCTATTTATATCCGTAAAATATTTTGTATGCGTTTTATGATCATAGTTATAGTGCCTTGGTCATAGTATTTTCAATTGTGTACACACTACACGCGTTTATTATTATAATATAATATATTTAGTGGGTTTTGATTTAAATATATAATAAACATAATAATACAAATTATAATGCCTCGAGTGCGGTGTGATTGTAATCGTTTATCTCAATATACGATTCTTAAAAATATTTTCTATGAGGGACGAGGGAATTGAAAATTAATGGCAAGCAGGGACTGATGCCTGCAGCAGTATAATATAACAGGATGCCGTTCGTTAAAGGGCGAATGCGTCCAAATTAATATTAAATAACACGTTGTACGTTACATACATAATATATCTATAGGATACATGTAGTACGTGAAGGTTTCATAATATGTGAATGTGTGGATGCCGGTGTCTATGGTGCGGGTCCACTTAACGGGCAATTCACAGCAATAATAAACGTTTGTGAATAGCATCTCATTTATCCGTCATATATTATAACGTCGACCAGTTTCCTCTTTATATTTTTAATATATTTTGATTTTTTTTTTTTATTATTCTATTAAAGTTTATAGTTTATAACGTTAATAGTGTTCAATACGATTCACAAAAAAAAAAAAAAAACCTATGATCAATTCTTAATAGTTTTGAGCAATAATCAGTAGGTATTATATATAAACAGATGCCATATGAATCACTTTTCAAACTTTCACGGTCAATTATTTGTATTAAACTATTAACTAATCAGCCAAGCCCCAAAGCCTACTAAACTAAGATAATGTTTTAACGCTCATTTTTATTATGTATTATAAATGATACTGATACATCTGTATTTAATATTATCACTCTTAATATCCAGATGCCGCCATACATTATTCCCTGCCAAATAATTACAATAATTAATTTGCTATTTGAATATTATTAATTATTTTTACTTTACATGGTTACTGTCTGATTATTGTAGGTATCTACGTAACTATAAAATTTAAATGTTACTGCATTTACATAAATTATATATCTCGAATTTAACTATATTAAATTAATATGTTTCACTTACTACAGTAAAAATTATCAATTCAACAAAATAGTATCTAATTTATTTGATATATATATATATATGGTTAATACATAATTATAATTATAATATTATTACTAGTTTAGCAAGATTCAATATTTTGAGGTATTTGTTTAAATAATAAATATAGTACTTAATACAGAAGCATACATTTTATTTTTAAAAATAATAAAAATATTAAAATCACAGTATCTATATGTATATTTAAAAATATATATATATAAATTAGCTTATAAACGTCAATGAGCAGTATAAAATATATTGTATGTACACAATAATAAATAAATAATGCGTTCATATGTATTAGTCATACCTACTCATAAATAAAAATGTATGACTAGTGCTGTACAATATTTAAATAATTTTATATATACATTATAAATGATATTGCAATCATGCTGATTATAAATAATTTCGACAAATTAAATTTTATTAATTACTTATTATAGAAAAATTCATACATATAAAAAAAAATATATATATATATATATAGTTAAGAATGATAACTTTTAATATTGGTTATAATTTCCTTAAATAATAAAAATATTTGGATTGATTAATTATTTGCTTTAGTAGACCAGTAACCAGTAAGTTATGAAATTATTTTATTTATATTTGAATAGATACTTATTTTATAAAAAAATGATTTATTCCCATACACATACATTTATAATTTACAAGCAATAGTATTGAATAAAAATTTAATGATCTTACCTATAGAAAAAATATTTTATTTTTTTATTTTAAAATATAATTACGTACTATAAAGGTAATCGCAAAATTAATTTTAATTAATAAATTAAAACATAATACAATGTATATAAACTAGGTGAAATTATGTTATTATATACGATATTAAATTTATATGCTCACCGAATGATAATTTTGTTGTTTTCACGAACACTGCTTGATTAATAGTGGTCGAAAAAGTGAATACCACTGTTAATAGTGAACAAAAAATATGCATATACATATGTAGGTATCCTTGCACCGATGTTAGGTATTTATAATATTTCAGATAGGTGTACACGAATGCAATATTATTCCCTACGGTTTGAGGAAATGGGTGTGCTATCCGTGAGACAGTGAACAACCGAATGCGTTCCATTCGATTTCTACTGTATAGAAGAAAAAAAAAGCTAAACAATATGTCACTAATTAACAGCTGTGACAGGTACATACTATTATATTATAAAGGTGTATGTGCGTGTATGGTGTATACCTACGGTACAGATGACATTTAACAATACCTAAACACCGCCGCCACACACATAATATTGTATATTATTATGCTGATGACGACGACGATGATGATGATAATAATGATGATGACGATGACGACGACGACGACTTCGACGATGATAATATTATATATAGGCTATCCTCACGGATGATGTTTTATCCCCAATTTTTGTTCGGTTTCCACGTATTATAATATCTATGCGTCCTATATGCCTATACTACATAATACTGCTGTAATTATTTTATGAATATATATATTATATATATATAACTATATAAGTACCTACCTATGTAACTCATTTAAATGACAAACCGATGATATTAAAGTCTTAAACTTGAAAAAGTCACTTCATCTAAATAAAATATTCGTTTTCGTAGCTAGAATTTTTACTCCGCTAAAATTAAAAAAAAAAAACTTAAAACATAAAACATTGGATTGAACGACGCCTTGTCCACGATTAATATAATAATAAATAATAAATATTGTTGTTATCATTGATTTTATAATATAATTCGTTTCTGTTGTTGGTGATGTGAGCCTTGTTTATGGTTGCAAAACGATACATTTTTTTAATGCAATATTTTAGTAGTTGGTACCTATATAACCTACTCGCTTACTCGCTCGTACGTGATGAGTGGTCATAATAACAGCTATATGAAGAATAAATATTTTTTTATGACTATTAACTATCTGTTTACCTATACAATTATAGATAAAATGAGAACAAATGAATGTAATAAAACGTTGTAAACTGTGGATGTATATATATATATATATACAGTATATGTCATGTATAGATCAGTAGTTGAGTAAAAATATGTTAAAATTTCAAACACTAAATCATTCCAAAAAAACTTGTGGTATTAAGATATCGTGTTTACTAATAAAAGTCCATATTTATTACTGTAGACGTGAGGTAAGAAACTTTTTATTTTTATAGAATAGTACATGATATAGAATATTATAGTATTTATCCCATAGGTATGGGTAAATTATCAATCAATATTCATCATAATAATTTGACATTTTTACACGATATAAAGATAAATATCAATATGACGTTTTAATTAAAATTTCTAACAGAATACCATTTAAAATTATTGAAATAATAATGGTAGGTAAATTTTTTATATATTATATTATAATATGTGTATTAAAATGTTTTAAGTACTTTTAATTTTTCAAACACACGAATATCTAATGGTTTTTTTTTCGTAAAATTTGACAGTCTTAATATGGAAAGAACATCCAGAGTAATCAAAGTTTATTAAACTTTCTGTGAACCTAATGACTAATGAGTTTTAATCTTTAATTTTTATCGGTATAACAGACATAATATTTTATAAGTTCCTTAAACATGTAAAATTATTTAATAATTAATAAAATAAAATGTATGTCATGCAGTTTTTTAATGATTTCATCAGTATTTTCTTGCACGGTGAATGTGTGAACTAAATATAAGCAGGTGTTAAAAATGTGTTTTTCATATATTAAGAATATATATATACGTTTATGTTTTCAAAAAAAATACAATATTTATTACATTTATGAAAACATAATTGACATGAAAAATAGCATATAATATTATTTTGTTTAAATATCTTATGATTGTTCATCAATGTTTGTTTTATTAAACGTCTTCGAACAAACAAATATTTTTAGGCATTACCTACCTACCTATTTGTTTAAATTATCATTTGTTAGAAAAGAACTTAGCAACAACTGGTTTATTTCTTTATATGAAAAAATATATATTAACATGTGTATACTTCTTTTTTCGTTGAAAACGTTTTAGATGTGTTATACAGCCAAAGGTGTAATATAAAATATTATTATTACTCAAAGGAAAGAATATTCATGACTAGGCGAACAACGTGTTACGGCATTTATGTCAATGCTTAATGAACACGACTGTATGCGTTAGGGGACAACAAGTATAAAATATATATATTATATTATTATGCATGTTATTTTTCCCATAACATACTTATATAAGTACACTGTGAGATCATAATAGGCACGCAACTACTTAAATTGATATAATATATAATAAATACATAAATAACAATTAAAAATTTGTAAAATATATATAGTTGGGTATCTATTATGATACCAAATATATAAATAAATTGATTAATACTAGATAATCAGGACAAGGCACAAATTTTAAAGATCTACATCATGATGTTTGATCAATTAAAAATAACCATATGTAGGTAGTTACAATGAAAGAAAATGTGCTATTAAATAGATTAATCTTAAGAGTTAATATCAAAGTATTGAAATTTTATAAGACTAAAGTATTTTACAAGTGTATTGTGTATTATAGGTAATAATTATAAAAGTAATTCAACTAGAAATAGTGTTATTCGGTCGCAATAATAATAATATGATAATCAATATTGCCCGAGTTTTTGAAAAAAAAAATACAATAAAATATATCAAACAATTAATATCAATATCATTTATTATTATTGTACGTGAAAAAGTTTTATTTACATTATTTATTATTAAATTATAAATACCTACCTCGATTTTTTCATCAAAATTACCCCAGCAACTTTTTACATTCTGACTAATTATTTCCATTAGATAGCTCAATTTACATTTATAAAATAGTTTTGAATTTATTAATAAGTTTATTTTAAAATTTGTAACCTTTATTTGTGTTTTTGGATCACCAGAATTCATTTATATGTATTATTACTTATAATTTATATCCCTCCATTGAAAATTCCTAAATACGCCACTACAAATGGCTTCAAACTCGAGCTAATATTGATAATATTTATTGAAAAAGATGCATTATGCAAAATTGTTTATAAAAATCTAATTGAAAAACCCAGTAAGAAAATGTTAAGTTAAGTTTTAAAATTTTATATTTAAACTTTTGTTCTTGTTTTTAATAATATTATGTTAAAAGAGGTGAAAATAAGTAACCATTCTGCTGTATAGTAGATATTGAGTGTACCTCAACACTGTAATGAACGTGTCCAATTTTAATTCGATGATAAAATTGTATAGGAAAAACAATTCTAAGTGTAGTATCTTAGTCTTAATTACAACGTATATTTTATAGTATATTTATATTGCTATTAAAGTAATTTATTTAACTATTAGTAATACGATAGGTTAAATTTATTTTTGCTGAAAACATATAAAAAAATCTATATAAAATATAATAAAATAGATAGGTACATTAAAACAAAAGTTTCAGGTACTATTGGTACCCACTAATAAATAATATTTTTGAATTACAACAAAAAAACAAACATTTTATAATTCTTCGTTAAAAATATAAAAAGTTGTCCAAATTGAAACTTAAAATATCTATAAAACAAAAATTATTTTTATACTATTTTCAGATTTTTTAGTTAAAAATGTTAAGTGTTTATAAATAATTAAACAAGCGTTAACATATTTTGAAAATGATATCAGATATAGAAAATGTTAATACAAATATTTGGTACAAATTTCATGTTGTATACGGTTATTCTTTAAAAAATACAAGAAAATATAAGAATATCATTTTAATAACTGGTTATGGGTAAAAAATAAAAGTTCTAGGTTTTCTCAATCATTAAAAAAATAGGGCTCCAGGGCTAAAATTTAAATGCGTTGAAAATAATAAAAAATTGTTCTTAAAAATTACCAAAATTGATTTTTGAAAAATGATCAACTTTTTTTTATAGCTACACAACTACCTACGCAAGCATATCCAAAACGATAGTTTAACTTTTGACACGTTTAATACTTCTTTATCTTAACTAAACTAATAATAACTAATTAAAAAACAGCATAAGCCCTGAATTTCGACACGTATCATACATGGAAATAAATGCGATTTGATGAATATCCAACTGACCGATTAGTTGTTATTTTGAGTCCCAGTAAAAAATCATACCAGATAATTTCTGGAGAGTTGATATTGATAGGTAAAAACGTTATGGTACTCAAACATAGAACGATTGATATTTATTGGTACGGATGAAAATTACTATTAAAAACTATTAAAGTAAATAGTATTATTAAAATGCTAAAAAATACTCTAATAATGGAAAAACATAGAGTAAAAGTTTTCCGACCGATACAAGATACAAGTACCTATAATACGACAGTCAGTTTACGAATTCTTACACAGTTATACGTATTTTTGTTTTAAAAAATTAAAACAAATTCATAAGAAGTGCCAAACAGTCGGGTCTATGATAAAGTAGACTTCTTATTTTCGCATTAACTTGGTGTTTGCAAATTGCACTACAATGTTCGAATTGGTAGGCCATACTACGATTGTCGTGCTTCCTGGGGAGAATAATAAATAATGCCCAAAATGTACAATGTTGTATAACCATGTGCGCATTTTTAAAAAGCGAATCAAGCGAGACAAAATTATTTAATATATTATACAAACCAATGGCGTAGTGTAAGTTTCAACTTAATGTATATGCTTTCAAATTACAAGACAATGAATTTATGGGGGGCTATTATGCCCTCCACACTCATTATTCAGTTTTCAAATTCAATTTTAAACATACCTACACTAGTTATTAATATTTTGAATTTTAATAATCATTAGTGTGTCTCCCCAGGAGAGGATGATAGACCCACCGGGACATCAGGATTTTTTCGGTGGGTCGATGAAAAATATCTGAATTGAAAATATCTGGATCTTAGATATGATCACGTGGACCGCTAGATTTTATTTTCCCGGGCTGGTCAGATTATGCATATCCGCCCCTGTGTCTCCCTACTCCCTACTTCAAAAATACTTTTTTCATCAAAATTCAGTGAACCGAAGGCTTTAAAGATAATTTTTCAACTTTATACTCACAAACTGTAATCATTATTGATTATTATTTAATTTAAAAAAAAATGCTAATTTATAAACAAAATATCCTAATAAACAATAATAATACACACGTCTAAATGATAATAATTAATGTTATAAGCTTATAAATATAAAACTTGCAAATGAATAGTGTATGTAATCAGTGGCGTATCCAGGATTTATTATACAGAGGTGTTTTAAAATTTAATAGACTTATGGTAGGTGGGGGTAAAGTTCATCAATAACTTCTGCCCTAGATATAGCTAGGTAGGTATACATCTCTATGGATATTCATTAATGCTAAGCCATTCAGCCTGTTTCCTCCAATGGTATTTCTTAAATACCTTTTAAGTCTACGGAGGGTTTAAAAGGAGCGTACCTACACTCTCAGATGTAGTGGCAAGGATCGTTGCCGATATAACCAACAGCTTGTGAATCATAGTAAAAATAATAGAACTACAATTTATTATGAATAATTATTTCTTGCACTCGTGTAGAGAAAATTATATTGTGAGTAAGTATGGAGTTTGGTCAAATATAACAAAATACGGCCGATGTGGGGGGGAGGTGTTCTAACACCCATATCACCCTTTATAGTTTTGTACGCCCTTGTATGTTACTGATCAGTAATCACGCATACACGTTAATACTGAATAGTACACAACCGTGACGGTCTATAGAGAGCGTTATAATGTTATATGTTTTATTATTGATATTCTATACCATCTATGTATAACAAAATATATAAATTATTGTCATTGTATGTATGTAATCGCTAACATAATAAACACGGTAGTTACTATAAAATATCGATATACGATATTAGAGAATTTACTAAATACTATAGCTCGGTGGAGCCTACAAAAATATAGTCATACCACTTATACCTAGACTTCTACACTTGGAAAGGTTAAAGGATAAATCTAACTGTCCAAACCATTTGGAAAAACTATTTAAATCATCTTGTAGTCTCAAGCAATCATCGGCTGTATATACTCGGGCATACAGTTTAATATCATCCACGAAACAGAGGAAATGCCATTTTCACAATGGCTATGATGTAGATTGTAGATAATTAAATAATAACACTGATTTCTATATTATCGATATTTAACAATTTCTAATTTTAGACTTTTAGTGCATTTTCTAATTTGGATAATGTTTTATGCTTTATGCAGTATTGTAGTCAATCTGTAGTGTGTATTTAGTGATTACCTACACCGATTGAAGATGCGGAATGACTGTTGTAGTTGTGAATGTTGTGATTTGTATTAACGTTGTATTGTTTATCGTTTATTATTAATACCTTCAATAAAACGACCAAAAGAAAAAAAATTTTAGATCAACTATCCAAACATTAAAACGAAAAATAAATATACATTTATAGTTAAAGATAAATAATTACAAATTTAAACTTATACTATAATTGTACAAATTTCTAAAAAGTGCGATGTTATATTTTTTCATTTACCCTCATATCACAACCCCTCCTCCCCCCAAAAAAATAATTCTAGGTACGCTAATATCTTCTAGTATAATGCTTCTAGTTCTAAGATAAATTATTGTCTAAGATCGTAATATGGTTAGTGAGGGATTCTGTATAGGCAATAACACGATTACTATCGAGTGGCTGTGCGGGTCATTATAGTTTATGCTAAGTACAAATATGCAGATAGCCCATCATCTTTCTACTAACTATTCTTTATACGTGGTTCATAATAAATGGATATGAGTGTTTGTACGTGTATGATGTTGATGTGGTTATAAGAAGGGACACTAATAATTATTGTTCTCGTCATATATGCATATGTCATTAATTTGACATAATTGATAAATATACGATTTGCATACTATCCCACTGCTGGATTCGAATTTGAGAGTACGAGACGCCCATCACTAGTTTGTATTAGTGTGTTGTTTTAGTCTTACAAACGTATACAACATGGAGAATTTATGTTCAACAGTTCCAATTTGTGTAATAACCATTTATAATAGAGAGAATTGATCTATTATTTAATTTAAAGGTAAGAACATTATCTGTGCTAAAATTGTGTTTTTACGAAATTTCAATTTTTAGTGAGCAATACGAATTTTTAAACTGTAGTATTTTACATACTCGTAGTCATAAAAATTACTTAAAAATTAAAATATGGTATAAAAAAGCCCACGAGAACAGAGAATGTTCTTACCTTTAAGTTTGATAATAGATTAATGTTATTATTGTTATTACACAAAATCGGAGCCGCTGAACACAAATTTAATATATGTCGTACTTTGTATGTTTATAAGATGGTAACTAAACATGTGACTGTGGCGTTGTTTAATATGTTTACTTTGGAGTTTGGACCAATTTCGTCCATTTATTTACCTGAAAAAGCGCAATTCACTCATTTAATAAATAAAAACGTGTACATTTAAGATTTTAAGCGAAGCGTTGAATATATTTAAAATTAAATTTTTTTAGTTCTTAACTCCTAAGTGTATGACGTATGTCCAAATCTGTTTAAAAGTTATTTGTAGGCTATTAGCATTTAAAGAAGAAAATATAAGAATTTCTAAACCTTTTTTTTAAAATACATATCGTGTAATTAGATTGATCGGTATTTGAAATGAAAATTGGGTCTTATTAACATGAAAAGCAATCCATTTCAAAACCTGTAAATTTCTTTATTTTAAAGTATTATATTATACATAAATTGCATACATATTCTTGTTGTATATACATCATAAGGTTCACTATTTATTAATAATAATTAATACATTCACTATTTAATTAATTTATTATATATATATATAAATTATAATTAATAAATAATAAATACAATAAATTCTATAAAATAATGTAGATTTGAATAATTAACAATATAGTATAATATAATTTAAAAAAATAAAAACAGTTACATTACATCACATAATACAGAATATAAGTATTTAACCTCTTTCACAAATAATTTCAACAACACTTGGTTCCATTAATACTGGATTTAAACATCTATGAACAGAGCTGCTCAATATTTCATCCAGAAGCAAATGTACCAAACTGAAATGAATTATTTAAATAAATTTAGATAAAGTCAAAAGCAGATTATAAGTAAAATGAACAGTAATTTATTTATTTTTCAACAATATCATGTTTTAAAATTTAAATTCATTTAAGATTAGAAAGCTGAGAAAACATAGTGTATGCAATATATTTTAATGATAGAAAAAAAAGTTTATAAATAATTGAAAAATAATTTAAATATAAAAAAAAGAAAATGTAAATGGACAATAGTAAAATGCAATTTGTATACAAACACTTTGTGATTTATAAAATTAATTAATTAATTTTATATTATAAGGACTTAGAAAATATATATTTTATAGATATTTTACTTTTATAACTTAATCAATTACTTTTAATATTTCTCTTACGTTGTTAAATTATATCTAATATGAGTAAATTTTAAATAAATAAATAATGTTTTAAAATAATATAATATCATACTTTTCGTCTGAAACAAATCGCCACAAATAAAGTTGTAAATAATGAATATCAACTTGAACCTGTTGAAGTCCATAGCGATTAAATGTTCTTAAACGAACACATTCTAAAAGTGTCTAGAACATTAAGAGAATCAAATTAAAAACAATTTAGATTAAAATTATAAAGGATATAAATATATATATCCACCTTTAGACTTATTTTAATAATGCCTGTTGTAATAGAAACTCTTGAAAATTGAACAGGTGAAAATATGTCTATGCGTTCTGAAAATAATCTATTAATGGCGGAAAATGTTTGGGTATTTGCAGCTGTTCCACCAGATGACCATGCTCTAATATGCCTAGACATTTGAGTCCTACGACTTGAATCACTACTTCTGTCTGTTCGCATACCTTCTTCAAATAATTCACCAACCTAAATATAAAGTGTTATTTTAATAATTACGTACAAATTTTAACCGCTATTGGAACAAAAAGTATGACATTTTATAAAAATACTTCATTTAATTAAATACAACTTATTATTGTCTTAAAAATTTTAAGTAAAATAAAAAGTATACATTTTTTTAATAAAAAACTGTTTTGTATGTATATTTTACACAAATAGTTTTTTCAGTGTTCTCGTAATAAATAAATGTTTATAAAATAAATAAGTAATATATATTAAATATAGTCATTAATATATCATTGTTTTTTATTATAATTATTTGTTTTAAAATCTTGGTACTGGTTTGTTATAGCCCCGCCACTTAGGTTAAAGTTATTAAATACATCGTAAAAATACAAAATAATGAATTTATTTATTGATATTTATGAATCTAATAATTCTAATAATCTAATAATAAATTATAAATTTTATAAAAATGTTTATGTTTTCCATGATTCTTAAAATGATGCTACATCTTTAAAAATTGTTTCAAACAGATCATTATTATTTAGTTATGATTGCTATATAAATAAGGCCATGTACGAGTCTAAAATTTTTTTAATTGTTCCTCTACATTTTTGGTTGCCCCATTTGGCTGAACCCCACATTCTCTCAACATTTTGAGCATGGGCTCCTGAGATAGAGCAAGCTATAAAGTTATCACTCGCAACGGCAAGGCTATAACTAGTATAAGGTTATTCTTACAAGCATATTCATCAGAAATTTAGTAATTTAACTAATTTATTATATACTACAAATAAGAAGTTATACTTGACTATCTACAGATGTAATTTCCTCAACCACTCGTTTCATAACAGCACGCACAGTTCTTGGTTCTAAACTATGAAGCCAATCACGAGTTTCGACTGATTTCTTTAACATCTAAAAATTAAAAAGTAAAAATAAAGCAGATCAATATCAGAAATTGTTTTATATTATTTACTTGTGATATGGATAGTCCTTCAACACGGACATAATAGTTAACAAGATCTTGAGCAGCAGAATGCATATCTGATGCCAGCTCAACTTCAGAGCTAAGTTGAGATGAGTTCTTGTTTTTGATTTCAAAATATTTATTAATCTCATAAGTTTCATCAACTAATTGTAACTAAAAATAAATTATTAATAAATATTATTTAATTATTTTATTATATTTACTAACAATTCTTTAAGAATCTAAGTTAGCTTACCAAATAACTAATACCAGACATTTGATATTCGAGACACATTTTTGTCATGATTAGGAAAAGAAAAGCAGGTGGGCAAGGTATGCATATAGTATAAGAACGAGCAGCTGAAGATAAATAATGTAAAAATTCCACAACAAGTCCTTCGCGTACATTATCAACACTAATGGATTTTCGAAGAGCATGATTGGTTGAAAATGATACTTCTGGTTCTAAAAATGCCTAAAAACAAAATTAATCTATAATAATCATAAGATTAGAAGAATGATATAAAAATAGTAACTGACATTTGAAAGATTTGTTTTTTTATTAAATTTGAATATATAATAATAATAAATATTTACTCACAGAAATATCTTGTAAAATTCCTTTAACTTTTTCTATTACATCTGATGTTAATGATGCTAAGGATTCCATTGCAAATCCATTATCATTTAATTTTTGTAAAGACACTAATGATTGACGTACAGTTGCTAGTTTATCATGGAAATGCGCTTTTAACATAGCCAAGTGTAATTTAGTTTGACGATGTGCAGCAGAAGAAATAATCTCTAAAGCATTCCTATGAATATTTATCATATTATTATTAATGTTGCATGATACTAATTTTTTTATGGACTTAAATACATACAGTGTAAAATCTTTGTAGGAAAACAATTTTCCAATTGCTTGAATTTTCCTGTAAAATCTATCCAAAGCTCTAACTAGGATCGCTGTGTCACTTGTATTTTTATCAATATAACATTGAACTATTTCCAAGTATCGAATCATATTTTCTTCAACAAACACATTTAATTGATTTATACTGATTTCGATCTCTTCATTTTCATCACTAAAAAAAGACAAGAATTAATAAATAAATCAACATTTTCTTTTTTATATAATGTTTTACTTTTTTGATAGGTTTTCAATAAACATATCATTGAATGATGTGATTACCATGCACAATTGACTAAAGAAAGTGTCGCTTCCTAAATCAATGAATTCAATCATATCCTATGAAAATAATTATATATATATAAATAAATAAAAAAACCATAACCTATAAAATTTGTTTATTTCGTGATTATATTCTTATTATTTGAATAGCATTTAGATACTAAGACTCAATATAATTTTCTAAAGTTTTAATTAATTCTATAATTCAGAAATTTACAGGTAATAAAAGGTTGAACATTTATCAAATAAAGATAGAACAGGATAAAAGAACCAAGTAATAGACACTTGTTTTAGGTAATAAATTTGTATAATAGTATTAGGATATATAATTTGGGTTTTTTTTTTTATATTTTATTAGTAAACATGACACTTGTTTATTATACTTTTTAAATACCTAGTTAATGGTAGTAGTATTAACTTTAAATACACATGAAATTTAAAACTAAGAATTATAACAAAATTTACTTACTTGATTTAAATTTTCCACTTGCAATTCAAGTACGTGCAATGATTCAAATAGACGATTTTTTGAGTGTAACAAAAATTCTTTGCAAAGTGATAAAACTGGCTCATCAAGTTGGAGTAAAAGATTAACAGATTTAGTTAATTCTTTACCAGTAATCTAGAACATAAAGGCCTTTTTGGTCAAATCATGATTTAATATTATAGATTAAACAATTAAAGTAATTAAAAAATTATAAATAAATAGTTACATCTTTATCTCTTAAATGGCTATATAAAATTTTCATTAGTTCATTCACTATATTATTACAATCATTAAGTATTCCCTTTAAGGATTCTTGATTCCCATATTGTGTTAAAACTCGTTGAGCGTGTAAATATTCTTGAACAACCTAATAAAGTAAATATATTTTAATTACATATTTTTGTTTTATAATAAATTATCTATTTATTTCGTGAATAATTTAAATAAGTACATTATTCTACCTGTGCATAATCTCCTTTTGTTAAAAGTTTATTTAATGTTGTAGGTAGAGTGTAAACAAATTGCAAACGTTTTAATAATGTATGGGTCTCTGAAAGTTTTGATATTTCATCTCGATTAGCCTAAATATAATTAAACATATACATAATAATTATTCATAGAATATAGTTATTTTTCTATAAAATTGTCACTTGCATGCAAATTTGATGTAATTATTTCTGATGTATGAGTAATCTCATCCATTTTAGATAAAAGCATTTCCATATCTTCTTCTAAGCTTTTAAAATCATTTTTCATCTATAATATATATAAAAAGTTAACAAATTAAAACCATTCTAGTATTTTTTTTTTTTTTTTTTTTTTTGTTTTAATATCTTACTTTTCCAATTGTATCAGTAGCCAAAATAAATTTGTTATAGTTTTCATAAACTAAAGTTTGCATGTCAGAATGTAAAGATTGAATATCTTGATGTATTTCTCTTTCATGGTCTATAACTTGTTTTAAATTTGACTCCTGTATAATAATATTACAAATTGATATATTTAATTAAGTCACAAAACAATTCATATTAAATCTAAGATTGTCTTTTAGGATACTATACATTATAGATTTTTTTTTTTTTTTACAGAAGCATTTTAAAATTGAATGCAAAAATAAAATTAAAAAAGACTAAATTAACTGAAATTATAATAATTGTATGAATTATACTCAAAATAATATAGAAAATAAGTGTTAAAATCTTAACTCAAAGTAATTGTTTGTCATAATTATTAATTTCTATTAACAATGTTTGTTTAAGTTATCAAATAAAATTGCTGAAAAATCATATGAAAAACTTAAATAAGAAATGTTTACACAGTAAATCTTGGTTTATATTACCTTAAGTACTTTTTTGACATACATTTCTGCATTGAAACATGCACCGTTAATATCATAAGGACTTCCTGGTTTAATATCCATTTTAGTACATGTATTTAATATTAATATTAATATATTATTAATATTTTTATATAACCAAAGTACAATATTGTACAAGAACAAAATTACTATATAGTTACTACCTAGTACCTACCATAGTATTTTAGTATTTACTTTTAATCCGTTATCACTTATCAATACCCACTGTATAAGAAATTACGTGAGTGAAGTTAGCAATAATTATTGACAGAGTCATTGATAAGGAAGTCCCCATATATAGATAGGCCATGGCTGAAACGTACGAAGAGTTGCCTAAAGTTTGCTCCTCAATTAAATTACTTATATTCACTTATAGATATTTAGTTCAAACTATCTAATTATAACACCGTGGCTAGACCCTAGACGCCTAGTGCTAAATGATTTAAATAATAGTCATTATTTAACATAATATAATATAATATATTATATTGACTACCATTTAAAAAAACATGATTGTTTAGAATCATTTTAATTGTATTTTTATCTGAAAATATTTAAAATTAAATTAAACAATTAGCAGAAACATATCAATATATAATTGATAAATGTACGGATTCAATGATTCAAATTTAAATTATCATAAATTAAACGGAGAAATCAGATTAGTGGTACACTAAATATTCAACTTAAACGTCTTCTGAAATCAAGAACAAAAATGCTATTTAAGTTAACTTTCAAACTAGTTCAGATATCCATTATTATTCAATAACATCTAAACTTCTTCAATTCATAACACTTTCAGTGTTTACTGCAACACAGGAGGAATCGTTTTCAATAGTCTATCGATTGATACTCTTTAAAATATAAACTAGATTCAATTTATTATCAGAATCATTCCCAAAGTTGAAAATATAAACTTTTTTCAACTACCTACTTATTATTGTACATAAATACTTAATATTATATAGATACGCAAAAAACGCAGTATTATAAAATCAATATATGTTATACATGGAACAATATAGAATTACTAGAAAGTAAAATTGTAAATTTTTTGTTAGTATTATATCATGAAAATGGTCGTAGAGGGAATTTGATAAATTTTTTTAATATGAGTAGTGACTAGTGAGTGGCTTAATACTAAATTTAAATTACCTCCACTAAAGATACAAACTTAAGTATAAAATTGTGCAAAAATTGGACGTATTCAAAATATATACGGAGTTTTCCGATTTCCGAACGAATCAAACGTTGAAAATTAATAATTTGATTACATCTTACTTCTCCAGAAATCAAATACCCCAGTTGTTTGCAATCACACAGCAATCACCAACTGTTTGCAATTACCTAGCAATCATCTGATACATATGCTGCAAGTAATATAATATAACATCGTGGACAAATAAATGTAATCCACATTTTTAAAGAGGCTACATCATCATCACTAAAACAGTGTTTTAAAAATTAAAATTTCATAACAAAATCAAATACAAAGTAATTGATTCCATCTATTACCCATTGGCCATCATGATGCTTAGGATTTTTTTTCATATAAAACGGTTTAACTAAACATGTTACCTGGACAGTTTAGAAAAAAAGTGGATAGTTTTTCTCTTTGTATTTTTTTTTCGAAAACTATCCTTAAAATTGAAGATAAAAATATAAAAACATGTTTGCTGATTTTATAATTATATCAGACAAAAAACAATGATTAATTGTGAATTCAACACATTCATCTTTACTTTCATAATCTATAAATTTGATTATTACTTATTAGATCTACAGTCAATCTGCAGATTTTTGTAAGTATATAATGAAATAAAAAAAACAATTTTGAACCGTTTCTTAAAATTGTTCTTATAAAATATTTAAAACAATTAAATAAAAAGAAAACAGTTAATATTGTTGCTAATGGTGACAAAATCTAGTTTTATTTAAAACAAACATATTACATCGACACTATAGGCATATTTTCAGTTAAAACTTGACTTGCATCATGAATTTTTCTAAAAGTTTATTTATGATGAATTCCATAAAGGCCTACAGCACTTACGTTTTTAGTATAGTATGTATAATTTTACAATTGTACATGATTAAAATATGAACTACTTTATTGAAAACCTAAGGCAGTGAAAAACAATTAAATAGTATTGTAATTACTAATTAATATTTTTTTCTTTTAGTGGAACGGACAAGATCAAAAACAATCAAAAATTATAAATTATAATCGTCCCGTTATCAAGTAAAAACGATAAAACGTTTGTTGAATATTGAAATCATATCATAAATTTCGATTTTATTGATTTTAGACCTGGAATGGTCGTCGGTTTTTGCAACCCGCTATTGGACATGACTGTGGTAGGAAACTCAGAGATCTTAAAAAAGTATGATCTTAAAAGCAATGATGCTATAATAGCCGGAGAAAAACAAGCGGAAATTTATAAAGAATTAGAAAAAGATCCAAATATACAATATACTGCTGGAGGTTCTGGTCAAAACTCCTTGAGAGTTGTCCAAGTAATATCAATAAAAAACTAAAATAAATTAAATATTTATAATCATAATAGTAAAAAAAAAAAAAATGTTGTACCTACAGTGGATATTAGGAGAACCGAACTCGGCTACGTTTTTTGGCGCAGTCGGGAATGATCGGTATAGTGAAATTTTGAAACGCGAGGCGAACCGTGATGGACTAGACGTGAAATACCAATACCATTCTGACAAGCCCACAGGTAAATATTGAAATATTGAAAATACTTTTTTTCTTTAGAAAATGTATATGTAATAGTAATATAATCATTATTTTTTGTAGGAACATGTGCTGTCATTATAACAAACAATGGAAAATATCGATCGCTGTGTGCCAATTTATCAGCATCTAAAAGTTACACAGATGACCATTTGGAACTACCAGAAAACAAAAAAATAATTCAAAATGCAAAGTTTTACTTAGTGACTGTAAGTTTTTTAGTTAAAAAAATTTTTTTTTTAGTTTTTGTAAGCTTACCCATAGTAACCTCATCGATACATTTTTTAAATCATAATTTTATATTATACATTTATCAATGTTATTTGGTGCAACGAAGAAAATATTAAGTAGTAGTTTTGTTTTAGGGTTTTTTTTTAGTATCAAATCTTAGCGCCAGTGAAAAAATTGCAAGAATCGCATACGAAAGGAATCGCCCATTATTATTCAACATGAGTGCACCATATATTTACGAATCATATCTTGATTCAGTTATGTCCATTTTTCCATATATAAATATTATAGTTGGAAGTGCCGAAGTAAGTAGAATTAAATGCAGTGTAGTTAAATAAAATAATAATTAATTCGAAAAATGTTTAATTTTAGGAAGCTAAATCATTTGCCTTAGCAAATAACTGGGAAACAACAGATATAGAGACTATCGCACTCAAGTTAAGTACATTTAATGTTAGAAATTACGGTCATCGCTTAGTTATTTTAACTCAAGCCGAAAATCCAGTTATCGTGGCTACGGGTAATTATTTGCGTGAATATAATTTTTGTAACAACTAATATCTCCATTACATTATTGCTTAAAGATAATCATGTTAGAACATTTGAAGTACCGAAAATACCTGAGAAAGATATTGTGGACACAAACGGAGCAGGCGATGCATTCGTTGGTGGTTAGATAATTTACTTTAATTTAAAAATATCTGTATTTTAATTTTTAATAGCCATTTTTATTACAGCATTTATAGCTAAATATGTTTTGGGTTACCCGTTGAAAATGTGTATCCATAGTGGAATCGAAGCAGGATCTTATATCATAAAACAACATGGAATGACAAGAGGAGATGCGTTCAATGTTTAAATAGGTAAAATTCACTTTACCACCCCGTGCAAATTTTCCATTTTATTTTTGAACTTTTATTAATTATTTAAGAACTATGGTACAATCAGAGTTTGCCGGTCGGACGTTTCGAAGTTATGGCTTTTGGAAGTTAGCAATTTTGCGTTTTTTACGTGTGGGCGCAACACTACGTTTATCATATTTTCATCGATTTTTTTTATTATTTTATTGAAACTGATATGATGCAGACACAAGAGATTAACTTTAGCATTTTTTTTGGTTATTGCTTGGTTATAAATTATTATAGCCATTGCCCATTTAGTATTTATAAGACACAGTTTATTGTAATAATTTTATAAGTTTATCTTTATTTATAAATGGTGTTCAATTTTACCTGAAAGGTTAGCCAAAAAATAAAGCTATGTATACTATTTAATTGAGTAAAGTGATTCTTTATCAAACAACACTCATTATTTCGTCAAGTATTGACTTTTTTTCATAACATTTGTTTTATGCATTTTTCAAACTCTATGAAACTTTTATTTTTTTCACCCTTTTATTTAATAGTGAAACCATAATCAACTTTTAATTTTCAAATGGTAACCTTATTTAAAATATACTAAATTAATAGGGCTATTTTTTTATGAATTTTAACGTTTAAATTATTATTTTTCAATATATTTTTAGCAAGATATAGCTTTTCAAAGTCGGGTAGTGTTCAGTTTTTATAATATTTGTTCCTGACATGTAGTCACATGGGTAATAAATTATAATAAGAATTATAAAAGGTATATGTTTTTAAATGTAATTTAATTAACTTGTTACCGACTATCGACGCAGTACTGAACTTTGTGCCCTCGATATAGGTAAAAACAGTGACCATGTGTATAGAGATATAAAGATATAGATAATGAATTTCAAAGACGGTAGAGATAGTACGTCTTCTGTTTAAATCCTATAGACTCTTATGTCACAACTCTATTAATTTGGACAATTTATAAAATAAATAGTATTTTAATATCATCTGTACACCTATATCTTACTTGTACCTTTTTCAAATTAAAGCAACTACCCCAAATAATTAATAAAATCTTAATTTGTATTTCATGGTAATCATTGGTAGTAATAGTAGTTGAGTAGTTCAATCTACAACTGTGGTCTAGACTTACCGAGTTTTAAATATTATTTTGAACTATAAAGTATATGATATTTTGAATTGTTTTAAATATTTAGATGCATATTTCACTGAGTATTTTGGAATTAGTTATGATTAATGTAAATTTCAGTTAATTTTGGAACAAGACATATTTATAAATTCAATAATTAGGCAATCCATGAGTTAAGTATAAATATAAATATAATCATTATTTGTTAAACACCTTATTTAAAATCATAAGGGCCCAATTTTTAACATAATGTATTTTTTTACACTTAAAATAATTCTGAATAAATATATGATCAACATTTCCTAATACATTGATTTTATTTTTAAAGCTAATATAATCTTATTTCATGTTTAATTGTTTAAGTAAAATGGAACATTATAATGATAGTTACAATTTCTGTTAAATACAAGTTCAATATGTTATAAACATAAAGTAAAATAATTTTAACTTAGCTCAGTTATACATATATTATACAAATAATAAAATAAAATAAATAATAAATTATTATTTATAATTATAAATTTATAATTCCTTGTATTGATGATATTTCAATTTGTTCATAATAAATACATCTTTAAGTTTAAATACTTAATATCATTTAAAACTATTTATATACATTAACATATTCAAAGACAATATATCTATTGTTGATGCATAAATAATAAATATATTCATATTCTACAATTATTTGTTGCATTAAAACTGGGTCCTAGTCATAAATTAATCCCTACTTAATTTTATTTTATATTATTAGTGACCACTATAAAATATTATTATCATTTTAAAGTCCAGGATTATGAAAAATGTATTCTAAATTCGATGACACAGTTTAATCAATATTTTCGTTTTGCAATTATGCAAAATATGAATAATGATTAACATGTGTTCAAAAAATCAGAACAAATTCTCCATTAACCCCAGACTTAAAACAATAATACTATTTAAAAGCGACACTAGTAATAATAAATATTAACTTGAGTATATAAATTTAATAGTAACAACTTATTAATAATTATCAATAAATAGGCACCAACATCAACTATTTACAAATAAAATGTCAATATTTTGCGTATTACTAAGTTGGATGTTGTTACAATATTTAAAAGTTATTAAAAACTAAAGGTTATACGTAGCTAGACTTGGGAATTTAAAAGCTTTAAACACAGACAAATACAAACATAAATACAGTAGATACCGCTTAATGTGGGCACCGGTTAATATGGGCAAAATGGTCTGGTCCCAATATAAATGTATATTAATGTCGTAGCTCGTAGGCCATATGGAAAATTAGTTTTTTTGCAAAAAGACTAGGCACTTTGCAATGGGATAGCCCGTTTGCGAACTACTTATTATTTTTCCAAACAGCCTGCTGTTTTTCAGGCTCATTGCATACAGACTAACAGCAGTTAGGCCTTTTAAGAACTACAATCGTTTTATGGTAAAATCATTTTAATTATTTTATTTTAAGGGTTATTGATAATAACACAGTACAATATAATATGTAACATAAATGTAACATGTAACATTATTTATTACTTATACAGTTGTTGCTATTGATATTACTAGTCTTATTATATATTACTAACAAAAAAAAAATATGTAAAATATTAAATTAAATTTAAATATTACAAAAAATATTACATTACAATATTAAGTATTATATAATATAAAATACCTAATTATATTGTATAATATATAATTTTTGATATTGTAGTAATGTAATATTTTTTGTAATATTTCAATTTAATTTAATTTAATATCATTTTACATACTTTTTTTGTTGTTAGTAATGTATAATAAAACTAGCACAAAAACTGTACAAAATGAATAAGTAATAAATAATAATGTTACATGTTACTTATTGAAATATTCAAATATATCATAACCTATTTTTGTGCCAAAAATTAATCTTTAATCAACTTTTAAGGGTAGTCTCACTTGAATATTTTTCAAATATTTTTCCCACCATCCTGGTATTTTTTACAATAATTAAATTTTTATCGGAAAAAAAAATAAAAATTCATACAGAAAGGGATTTTTTTGACCTTTTTTGATAAAATATTTTTTTTTTTTTTAAACCAATTTCTATTTTTATGGTCAACCGCTTAATGTGGGCAAACAGGGTTGATCCCAACGTGCCTACATTATGCGAAATCCACTGTATTGTATACTAGAACAAGACAATTTTGACTGTTTATTATTTGTATTATAAATTTTTCCTTTTTTTGAATAATTGTACTTATTGCTCTAATATCAATGACATTGAATAAAAAAAAACTGATAGGTCAATACGAATTCCTCTAATAAGTAAAAACTGTATAAATGTATAATATGCAAAATACACATTTGCATACACACATACATACTAAATAATTTTATATAATTATAAATACAGTGAAAACTTTATAACGAAACTCTTTACAACGAAAAACTCAACCTTCTAGATTACATTATCAAATGCTTTTTCGATATCCACAAAACCTATAAATGTTTGTTTGTCTTTCCTAATCCTTTTTTGAATGATTATCCTTAGCGACAATGTTGAAATTGAAGCCTTAGTAATATTGAATATTGAGGTATTTAACACAAATGATAACACGACTTTATGATTATAATAACAGTTTAATATAAATGTAACATACAACTAGATATAGACACACGTCGTACAACGTACCATGTCAATGAGTATCAGAGAGTGACCCAAGAGAGAGTGAGTCTTGTACACAATATGAGCCCTATATATACGCGTCATTGACGTCACATAATCATACCTATGTATGTATATGGTATTAATAAGTATTGTTTCACATTACAATAGAAAGTTAAACAATGATATATAATATATTGATACGTGCTCCTGTGTGCTTACAATGTATGCATACTAATATTAATTGTTTATTTCAACAGACAACATTGCTTTGCTCGTTCCCATAATTCCTTCTGAACCCAAATTGATTGAATCCGTCAAAGATTGTTCTATTTTATCTTCAATACGTTTGAATATAATGTTTGTTAATGCTCTGATTTAGAGGCATGGGATAGCAGACTGATGGTACGGTATTTTTCTCATTTCTTTGCTGCTGTATTCTTTGGAATGGGGATAATTAGGCTCTTTACGCAATCTTCAGACAATTCACGAGTTTCGTATATGACTTTGATAATTTGAAATAACTCCCTTTTAACTTTTTCTCCCAACTCCTTCCAAAACTCCGCTTGTATTCCATCAATTCCTGCTGCTTTTATATTTTTCAGATTCCGCAAAGTTTTATTGAACTCTTCTCTCATAACTGGGTCTATTTCATTGTCTTCTTCGTTTCTTTCTTCGGTTTCATTTTCCTTAAGTGTTTCCCCCTTGTACAGAAATTCTAGATATTCTTTCCATCTTTTTGCTATATCATTTTTTTTTCGTATAGCATTCTTCCGTTGCTATCTTTTATTCCCTCTACTCGGGGCTTATGTTGGCCAAAAAACTTTTTCACCATTTTATATGCTTCATCTCTACTTCCTGTCTCTATGAGGGTTTCTATTTCACTGCACATTTCTTCCAAATATTTTTCTTTTGCTTCCCTTGATTTCCTAATAATTAGATTCCTCAGTACTCTGTATCTTTCCTGTCTATCTGGCATCTCTACTGTTTGAACTCTTGTATTTCCTTCTTTCCTCTATGACACGGTACGCAACGTTCGTCGGTACAAAGTACAGGCACCGCAGCGACCGGTCTACGCCTTATCAACTAAATTTAAAAGCAAATTCATTATTTTTGAAAAACTATCAATTTTAAAACTCATAATTTAATTTTAACGATTGTGAAAATATTTGAAATATGTACAATTGTGACATCAAGACAAATTATTGTTGTCATTTAGTATATTTTAGTAAAAAATAAGCAAGCCATCAAGATTTGTATGGTTAACTGAATTTACTAAAGTAAATTTCTAGTTTTCTATATCTATTACAATATTAAATGTGACCAATATTTGAACAGATAACATGTTTAAGTATTTTTAAGTTTAAGAAATCACGTTTAAGTATTTATATGAACAAATTAGTTAAAAATAGTTGCTTTTGTGTGAATAATCTTATAAAATATAAGTGCTAGTCTTTAAAAAGTTATATCAATATAGGTACTAATTGTTTACAACACTCACAATATTTAAATTTATTAGCTACAAGTAATATTACCGATATGTATATTTATGTTTAACACGATTGACAAATGTAACTTACAGTATTTTGGTTCATGCCAGCGGTTAATATCTAGTTCAATTAAATAATAAATCATAATATAGGTATTTACTATTTTGCTATATTTACTGCATTATTAAATGCAACAATATTTAAACAAATTAATAGAAAATAATGATAAGCTCAAAATGGTAGCTTTTGTATGAATAATTTTATAAAATATAACTGCAAGACTTTAAAAAATTATAAATTCTATAACTTTATTAACGCAAACCAACAAAATCCCATATGGCTGTACTCCGATTTAACAGTTACTTGCACTTTAACTCTAGTCTGTAGATGGTGAAACCGGCCAATACAATACAAAAATATTAAGTAAATTTTTGAAGTTATTACTCATGAGTCAAGAATTTCAGTAAAATAATATTAAATACATTAGAAAATTTAAATATTTAGGTGTTGAAATTTGCTGAATTGTATTGATTTTCATTAAAATAAAAAAAAAATTATGTCACATTTGCAGTTTTAGGTACCTACAATGACTTTTAGAGTAATTAAGCATTTGCTTTATTTTAATTAGTTACCATACATTTTAATAAGATTTTAACTTAAATTGATTAAAAATGAAACTGGATATGAACATTTATAAATATATTAAAAAGAAAAGTTGACAAGTGGTCACCTTAAGGAACACCAGAAGGTTCATGGAATTGTGTAAAGGTAATTATTTGTATTATAAGTACTTTATTAATTTTTATTCGACTTATGTACAGTAAAATCCCGTTACAACGAATTCAAGGAGACCAAATTTTGATTTCGTTATAACAGACATTTCGTTGTAACGAAAATTCGAATAAGTTTTCTTATTAATCTGTTTTCGGCAGAGGACTTCTATGACTTTCGTTATAACGGGATTTTTCGTTGTTTTGGTATTCGTTGTAACGGGAATTTTCTGTATTATATTATAAAACATTTTATTGTATTGCCAATTATTTTATTTTATTTTATTATTTTTTCACAATGTATTAGGTAATAATTTCAAAATTATGCTGACCGAATAGGAGGCCGCCGATTTTGTAGGATAATAAACCTATTATTATATTGTTAGTATTGTTAACCAAGATAGGTAAATTCAATCTCCTATAAAATGGTTTATTACAAGGTGAGGCATTTTTTACACCTTTAAAATATTTTTTGAAAAAGTCATTGATATTTATAGTAATAAAATCAGCATCTAAATCTATGAGATATTCTAAATTATATTTTTTGTTTAAGAATAACTTGAATTGTTTTCGATTTTTAATATACCCTTAGTATTTTAGCCTTTATTTTTATCAGTAACTATCAGCAAGTTTTTTTTATCAGAAACTACGATCAACTTTTGATTTTTAAATGACAACCTATCTATAAATTTACAAAAATTTGTAGTTATTTTTTTTTATAAATTGTGTTTTTCAAATCATTCGTTGACGAGATATCGGTCCTTAAAATTTGATTTTTTTTTTTGTGGTGCTATAAACTTATAAACTGTTTAGTTTGTAAAGACCTGCAGTAGTTATAAATTATGTACATTCGACTCAGTTAAACGATAACCATAGTAGTCACTAATCACCAGGTACTTCACTAGTCGGTAGAAAGATTATCGGAATTTCATATCAAATTTATAATAATAAAAATAATATATTTTTTGATTATTTGGCATAACTACAAAATGCATTAAGTATGTACCAACTACCAATATTTTTAATTTAAAATGTCATTATTTATAAAATTAATTTGGTTTTTATCTCTCTTTTTTTTAGCTAGTAAAATTAACTAATCTAAATACATTTCACATATTTAAAATATTCAATTGCAAGCAAATGATTTTGAAAGACATTTTTTCAGTAGAAAATAAAACAATTTTTATTTAACATTTAATGCGCAAATAAAACAAAAGTTTATATCAGACAAGTAAATTCAAATCAAGTCAGACAACTTCAACTTTTTTGAAAATTTAATGTGATAACTAATTGTATTTATTTAAATTATGTTTCTATTTTTCAACTATTTTCATGTTAAAAAATTCATGTTATCCTTAGTATAATAATATATACTATAATTTAAAAATATAAAAAAATAAATATATAATACATTTTAGAGCAAAAATTGATCATTTATTGTGCTCATTCAAATAAGACACTACAAAAATAAATAAGTTATCTAGTTAAGAATGTTAAGATTAAATACATAGAAAATATATGTATTTTAAAGAATAAAAAGGTGGGTAAGTGCCAAGTGGATATCGCCCTGCTATATAGTATAGAAATGGTAAGTATAGATCACTTTAATAGATGTGTTAAATTTGAATGCAATGACAGGTATCATTGTATACGAAAAACGATTCTGAACGTAGATGATTGGTCAGTCTAATAGGATAATTAGTATATTCAGTGGTGTTCCCATCAATTTTTTTGAGAGTATACTATATATTATGAAATATAAACATTTAATACCATTGAATATTTTTTTATGGTCTATAGGAGTAAAGCCGGTAAAGTGCGTGTCAATAATATTGAAAAAAAATCTTGAGAGTAACGGCGTATATGTAGTATACCCTATGGGAACACCCCTGAGTATTATATATTATATTTTATATTATTACCTACTCGGCTACTCATATATTTAAATTGTAATATATCGTTATTTTACGCGATTTCGTAAAAAATTAAAGTCCATACGCTCATAAAATTTTTTCTATATTGACGTTAGAATTTATTTTTACAGTTACTTGAAGGAAAACTTTTGGATAACCTTGTATTGAGTTTTGTAACCTTAGGTATAAATCACAAAAATGTTATGGATTTTCAACTTCAAAATTCCTTGCAAATTTTCGCGATATTTACAAATTTCGTAAACATTTGAACTTTAAATGTTTATAAACAAAAATTGTGACTTACGATTTTTGATTTTTTTTTCTACAATAAGTATAACTTATAATAAACCTTCTATTATATTTTAAAGATTTTTTGGAATGCTAATTTTTTTTATCGGCATATCAAAAAAAAAAAAAATATTAAAAAACAAAAATTTCAATTGTCTATAAATAACTTAAAAAAAATTTATTCGTAAACAGATAACGCTAATATAAACATTTGGTTAAAATTTCAAGTATTTACAATGATTTATTTTGGAGTTATACCAAAATAAAAAAAATCGTTTTTTCAAAAGCTGGTTATGCGTAAAAATGCTCGTTTTACTTTTGATCCTCTCCCCTTCGGTTTGGTTATGACGTGCATCGACAAATTTTATTTTATAATTTCGATTTTTATAATAATAATTTACATACGATTTCGCGTCATCGATTTTGCTTAATACCACGATCACTGTATTTTTATAATTACTTTTTAATCGACATTTTTGTAAGTTTACACCCCAGCAACCGATAATAAATATTGTTACGTTTACATAGTAACCTCATTGATACACTTTTTTAATCATAATTGTTATAACACATTATATATGATTAGTGTTATTCGATACAACGAGAAAAATATGAAATAGTGTTTTATAGTGTCAAATCTAAGTGCTGTTAAAAAATTAAAGGATCGCGTATGAAAGAAATCACCTATTATTATTCAACACGAGTGCACTATATATTTATGAATCGTATTTTGATTCAGTTATGTCCATTTTTCCATACATAAATATTACAACCGGGAGTAATGAAGTGAGTGAAGTTTAATTAATTAAATTAACTAATAATTAATAAGCAAAATACGTTTAATTTTAGGAATCTAAAATATTTGCGTTTTTAAATACCTAATCGGGAAATAACAGATTTAGAGACTATCACACCTACCATCAAATATAAATAAGTGCAACATTATAACGTTTTTTCGAATAAACAATATAATCACCTATAATTATATGAATGATAATTATACAGTTACACGAGTTATTTCCATCGCAGACTTAGGAATTAGGGATATCTTTAATTTTAATATGGATTTTTCTATCCATATTAACAGCTTTATTAAAAAAGCTTTTAAGATGCTAGAATTTATTAATATAAGTATGATTAATTTTAAAAATGCCAATGCCTTAAAAACTTTATATTTTTCCCTGGATAGGTCTCATTTTGAGTATGGGTCAATTATCTGGTCACCGCACTATTTTTCACATACAAGTCTAATTAAAAATATTCAATATACATAAAAACTATTTAAAACTATTTTGCTTTAAATTAAATATTCCCATATAATATACAGATTACCCGATTGGGGATCGCGTCTTGTGATTTAAGGAGAAATGTTGTGGATATTATGTTATATATAACTTATTCAATTTCAATGATCTTATTAGGTACTCTTATTTTTTCTGCGAAATTATTATTTCACATTGGTTTTAAATTTAAATTTACAAGCTCACGGATTAAGAAAATCTAATTTATTTCATGTTTCCCTTTGCAAAAATAATTATACTTCCACCTCGTTTTTCTCCAGAGGTCAAACTGTATACTTAATGGATTATGTTGATTTTTTTGTTATGTTACGTTATATATTCAGAGTTTCAGACAGAATGTATATAAGGCCTTAAATTTATATTTACTTGTTTAAATTATTGTTTTTTTTTTTTTATAACTATTTATTGTTAATTAATGATTTTTACATTATTACAATATAACTATTTAGCTGTTTACTATTACCATAAGTACTACTAATTTTAACTTTTTTTAAAATTATATCCTAAATATATTATATTAAGATAAGCTGAACTGTACTTACAATTATTACATATTGTTAAAGGGTTTAAACCCCGTTTATTATACATTAATAAAAAAGATGAATACGTTTAATGTTAGAAAATACGAATATCACTATTATAAATAGTTATTTCAACCAGTTATCACAATTGTCACTTTTATAACAGTTAATGTTTGCTTTTCATTATTTCATAGAGACCCTTGTTTCAATAATTTATGTGCCGAGATATCTGAAAAAGATATCTGCATTGGTGTCAAAAAAACTTATAATTTAAAATTATAGCAATATTTAAAATGTTATAACTTTAAAAACAATTTTATTATTACAGCAAAATTTTTGCAGAATATGTTTTTCAATTTTGGGTCATCTATCCACTGAAAAGTTGTATCCATTGTGAAGTCATTGGCTCATTGCAAGAATTTATATCATAAAACAATATGGAATAACCATATTATGAGATGCATGCAATGTGTAAATATATTTTTTTCATATCAATGGAACACGAAGCTTCAGGGTTTGCGATTAGAAATAACGTATGTTTATCCAACCGTCTTTAAGTGATGTGTGATTTTTACGGGCGGAGGTGATTCGCGACCAATTTCCTGCAGAAGCCGACTGTACATGCGTACAAGCGTGACCCCAAATCGACTAACGCCGTGATTACCTACTCATGTACTGTGTGATGATCAGAGCTCATAAGTTCATGCACTAAAATTGGAAAAATATGCATTTATATGCCCTAACATTTTTAAATTATGCACTCAAAATATGCATTATATAAAAAATTCATGAGCAAATTTTAAAATAACAAGAACGGACAAACGCATACTACTCGTACAATTAAACAAATCATCGGCGACTGACGAGTACAAGAAAACATGCTGTACCAAAGTACAAAATTATAGATGCGGGTTAGTAAGAAACATTGCACACGTGTATATGCCTATACAGGTATCGTTTTGACGACGAACTTTGTACGGCGAAGGATGGTAGTGGTAGCGATAACATTGTTTCCGCGGTACTAAGTAAAACGCATAAAATCTAAATAGGTTAGTACTAGGATACTAGGTAGTCACACGAGAATAAAAATAAATCAAAACACTATCATTCAATAAACGGGAAAGTAAATTAGAAACAAGAAACTTTTCAAATAATATTGATCATCACTGATGATTATCGAGTTCAGGCGCAGTACCGCTGGTTATAGTTTTCCAGGTTTTCATAACGAACATCAGTGGCGATCGCAGCTGGGGTTCGTGTGTTTAAACCCCCTTCGAAGTATCAGAAACAAAAAATAAATTACTTGACTTACAAATGAATAGTATGATATTTATAAACATTTTTTCAAAAAAAATTATTTAATTTTGAGTTTTGACCGGAACCACCAGCAGTGTATTGTACGTTTGGATCATTTTCTAATTCTTCATATATTCCTACTTATTTTTCCCTGGCTAATATTTGCACCATTGCTCTTAAGATAATACTTTTTTTTTAATATATTTGGGTTTCTTACCACAGTCATATGTCTAACAGTGGGTTGCAGAAACCGATAGATAACGGGACAGTTATAATTTATAACTTTCGCTGAGTTTCGATCTTATCCGTTCCACTAAAAGAAAAAAATATTAATTAGAAATTACAATACTATTTAATTGTTTTTCACTGCCTTAGGTTTTCAATAAAGTAGTTCATATTTTAATCATGTACAATTATAAAATTATACATACTATACTAAAAACGTAAGTGCTGTGGGCCTTTATGGAATTCATCATAAATAAACTTCTAGAAAAAATCATAATGCAAGTCAAGTTCTAACTGAAAATATGCTTATAGTGTCGATGTAACATGTTTGTTTTAAATAAAACTAGATTTTGTCACCATTAGCAACAATATTAACTGTTTTCTTTTTATTTAATTGTTTTAAATATTTTATAAGAACAATTTTAAGAAACGGTTCAAAATTGTTTTTTTTATTTCATTATATACTTACAAAAATCTGCAGATTGACTGTAGATCTAATAAGTAATAATCAAATTTATAGATTATGAAAGTAAAGATGAATGTGTTGAATTCACAATTAATCATTGTTTTTTTGTTTGATATAATTATAAAATCAGCAAACATGTTTTTATATTTTTATCTTCAATTTTAAGGATAGTTTTCGGAAAAAAAATACAAAGAGAAAAACTATCCACTTTTTTTCTAAACTGTCCAGGTAACATGTTTAGTTAAACCGTTTTATATGAAAAAAATCCTAAGCATCATGATGGCCAATGGGTAATAGATGGAATCAATTATTTTGTATTTGATTTTGTTATGAAATTTTAATTTTTAAAACACTGTTTTAGTGATGATAATGTAGCCTCTTTAAAAATGTGGACTACATTTATTTGTCCACGATGTTATATTATATTACTTGCAGCATATGTACCAGATAATTGCTAGGTAATTGCAAACAGCTGGTGATTGCTATAGTTTAGATGTAATCCACAAAAGAAATGTAATGTAGCTGAAAATGCAGCAAAATTCTTGAAGAGATTAACTCAAGTGAAGTTGTAAACTGAAAATATGGCTATAGTGTCGATGTAACACATTTGTTTTAAATAAAACTAAATTTTGTTACTATTAACAACAATATTTATATGTATGGCTGGCTTTTGATCTTTAAATACTACTTCATTTTTTGTCACCAGTTTAGGTTTTCAATAAAGTAGTTGATTAATTCATATTTTAATCAAGCACAGTATCAAAATTATTCATACTTTGATGAAAAGTGCTAAGATGAAACCAAGTGTTATAACATTGGAAATACATATTTTTGTAATTCTAATAAATATATTATGTAATATGCTACAATAAATTTTAATCTATATAGAAATAATAAAAATAATAAAATATTTGATTAAACATTTTTACGTGATTTAATTTTGATATATCGTTAATGAGATAATTATAAGGAACCCAATATTATTGTTTTGTTGTCGGAATCTGTATTTTGTTTAAACGGAGTATAATATAGGCAATATAGGTACATTCTTGTGTACAATTATTATTGGCCCAATAATGTTGTCTTGCTTCTTTACGGCTAATGAATACTCCGCTCATACTAGCGGGGTTAGAATGGTTTTGACTTATACGAATAAATACTAATAATAATGAAAGTTATTATAAAATTACAATACATTGGTGAACTGTAGGTATTTATTAAATAAGTCATACATAATGTATGAATAAATCAAGATATCTCACGCTCACGTAGACCTAGCCATAAACAGAAGAATATAATTCTGAACTTCTTAAAATCAACAAAGTTAATCAACGCAATTTAATCAGTGATATGATTTATAAATTACTTATAAATACTTTAATTAAGTGTTAACCTAGATATATTAAGTATTAGCATTGGGTAAAAATAGTACTATTTATAATCAATGGTAATAGTAATAGTAATTATAACTAATAGTCTTTGCTGCTGAGTTGTTACCTACTAAGATCAATGAAAAAAATATATTTACAGATAGAACAGATGTGATTCATTAAATACTCATTAATTCAAAAAAAGTTGATTTTTTTCAAAATTTTTAATTTCATACTTTTCTAAGATTATTGAAATTTAAATTTTTTTCACCCTTATGTTTATTAGTGAAATCACTATCAACTTTTGATTTTCAATTGGTAACCTACATTTAAAATTCCATAAATTAGTAGGGTTATTTTTTTATGAGCAATTTCAATATAATCCGATGGTACCACTCCACTTACATACTTACAGGTGTACAATGTACACTGTACATCATACACCTACATCTGATAATATAATATACTTATTTAAAAGTCTAGGTGCTCACATACTCGCATGTAATAATTAGGCTATACACATATTTTGATCTATTATTATATATTATCTACGACCCAGTCATGGGAATATCCACCTATTACACTGGTCTGGTATCTCGATCTTGGTATCTCTATTTTTGAACAAATAAGAATAACTTATACACTGTGTTACATTGGGCTATTTACTAAAAGAATTTTGCACAATATTGTTGAAATAAATAAACATTTACTATTTATTTTTTCAGTGTAACAACTAATAACATATCATTGAAATCAATTTAACGTGTATATATATATATATATAAATAAATTATATCAACAAATTATATATTTTTATTTTGACTGTGTACAACAGACAATAAATCATTAACATTAACATTAATCAGCAACCGTTATTGTTCAATTTTTGACACCTTAGCTGGAATCTACAAAAATAAATAAATACATTTAATGCAACATTCTACATTCTACAATTAGCTTAATAAGCTAATTAAATAAACGACATTTTATGTCGTTTTCTTTTTTTGACCCTCCCCCATTATATAAATAATGTCTATGCCACTGAAATCAAATATGTTAACAATACTAATTCATAAAATAAAAAAAATCAACTATGGAAAAAATTACCTAGGATTTGTGGTTCATTGACGACCAGGAAAATTGTTATGTTTATATCAGTATTCACAAGTTAATATATTCTATAAAAATTACTGAATAAACATAACAATTTATAACAGTAACGGTCAATATAATTTAAGATGACGTATATAACTGCTTTGCATCACTATACACTGAAATATACAATGGTTCTTGGTACATATTTTGGCTAATATCTATTGTTCTATTTATCATTGAAATTATTGAAGAAGAAACTAACATTTATTTAGTTTAAATTGATATGAACAAAAAGAAAATGTTCTAGTACAAATGTATCACCAAATTTTACCTACATTTTTGGGATTTCCCTGTATGTAATCTTTTATAAAATTAAATTTCTATACATTATCATTACAAATTAATACTACAATTTATTTATTTACTACATTAGTGTAAATTTTGATGGAATTTAGTTACTAAATTACAATAATTTAACTTTTTTTATTTAAATTACTTTTAATTTTACATCTATATTTGTAATATTTAATTTAATAAAGAGGTTTAAAATGTATCACTCTACACACTATATATTATTATGAATGATACTTATGTTTTAAGAGCTGCAATTTAATTGCAATTTTCTACATCAAAGCATTAACCAGTTTATAATTAATTTAAATTATAGGCTCTTTAATATTTATTTGTATGTAACATATTATGCTTCGTTTGTTATATTTTATAATTAATATTATAACATTTTTAAGTTAATGATTTGAAAATATTTCTTTGGCAACACAAAAACATTATGAAAGACTTAAGACATTATTTAGATACTAATACATACATTTACTTTATTGTTTATTTCTTGATTTATGGGCCTTTTAAGAGCCTTCTTAACAACATCTTCTGACCTATGAAACTTTTGTAAACCACTTTGAGACCTAAAAAATGACAAGAAACAACATCAATTATAATATGCTTAAGTTTTAATAATACTCGATAGGTTACTTAAATATAAAATATTATATTATATAGACTAGTATATAAATATATAAGTACTGATATCAAATTTAGCATTACTAGTTTTTAATAAAAACTTAACAAGTATTTTTATTTTATAATTTCTATGAAAATATTTGAAAGTCATTCTTTAATTCTAATGCATTTTCTTAATATAAAGTAATTTGTACATTTATGGTGCAAAATAAAATATTTAGTATAATGGAAAATAACTAATAATTTTAGAGTATGATATATTATTCACATTATTTTTGAATATTCTTTGAGCCAATTTTTTCTTTCAACATAATCATGGTAACTTTGTCTAACTTTTTCATTTTTATACTTAAATTTATCGTTAACCCTTATTAAATCTTTCCAAAACTCTCTTTTCACATCTTGATCATGACTTCTCTGAAAATGATTGTGATTATTAAATTGTAATTGTTCATTCTGGTGTTGAAATTTGTTTGGCCTATTTACATGATAAATATTAAATTATAATTAATACATATTATATATTAAAAGCTAATAGATTAGATATAGATTTAATAGATTAGAATAGATAGAAGCAATAATCATTGCTAAATTTTAGGTAATGTACACTAAAATTTACCTATATTTATCATATTTATGATAGATTTTATTTTGCAAACAGTTTGTTACTCTATGTTTATTGTCTCTGTATCTTGTTGGATAATTATGAAAAGAGGCTTCCCAAATAGAGGGGCTCCTTCTAGCTGTGTTATCTTTGTCATTTCTTATTTTAACATCGTTTTTAAGAGTTTTAGGTACAGGCATGAGTATTTCTTCATCATTTGTCAATTCACCACTTTCTATTTCTGAAATGTCATCTAATGTTTTATTTATTGTTATCAACGGTGAGGTGATTGAATTGGATAGTTGTATATTATTTGATTCTGAGAGTATATCAAGAAAAATAAATGGTTCTGATAAATTTAAATACACCATCTGGAAAATATTTAATAAAATAATGATAATAAGTAAAAACAATCCATTATGAAACTGTTATTAATAATCAATTTAAGCGCCTAAGAAATTAGATATTTTATTTTTAACATTCTGTTCAATTTAACAAAATAATATATAATTTTTCATTTATAGATTAGTTTTCGAACTATAAAATATAGTTATACATGTATACGTATATATAGATACACATTTAAACATTTTAAATATTAAAAATAACATGTATAAAATTTATGATTTTTGTAATTTTTTTTATTCTTGTGAGTAGTTATAACTTATTTTAAATTAAAAAAATTCAGAGCTATTAAAAAATATTGTTACATAAAAAGTTACTTTATCAAGATAATACTTTTAAAACTAATAAATAGGAAACAATGAACACAATAAATTATAAAGAAACCTTAGTACAATAATCCCTCATTATCTATAGTTGAGTTTTCTATATCCATAAATTAAAAACCCATATATTTTATTGTAAACCACTGTAATTAGTTTTAGATAATTGTTGTTATATTATTTATTATGTATAACTAAAGTAACCAATTATTTTTTTGGTGAAAATAAGACAAAAAAAAAATGTCATCACTTCTATTTTAAACAAAATTACATATTGTTATGTTTATACAGAACAAAAAATGAAATTAATTAATTACACTAATTAATAAATATCTTAACACTAGACAAATGACCAACACGGGAGCCCCATATTTCATTCAAACTTCAACAAGCATACCAGTGTCTTTGCATATTATACCCTGTTTTAAATACAAAAATGAATAATAATCGTTATGCATTAAAAGGAATATACATCTACATTAAGATCTCCAAATCCAAGACCACAAAAAATCACCCTGTCTTTAATTATTATTAATTATCGTCATGTTCAAATAGTTAAAAATGAACATTTGTAAATATCAATAATTGTAGATAGCCACGACTAAAAATAACTTATTTTTAATATCAAAAATAAAAATAATAAATAGGTAAACAACTAATTTTTATTATAGGTATTTTAATTTTTTTTTTTTTTTTTTTTTTTGATAATTAAAAAGAAAATTTTATAGTAGTATAATTATTATTGTTGAGATAAATTTGTTTTAATTAGTCAGTCGGTGACTTCAAGAACAAGTAGTAAAATTCATGACAAACTTAACCTTAGAAACAATAATTAGCCAACAAAAATTAATTTTCATTATATTTTGTTTGTCTAGCAACTGAAATGGAATATTTTAATGTCCTGAAGATTTTCCAAAATTATTCAAAACAGGATAGATATGAAAAATAAGGACGCCCCATTCAAAATTGGATGTATGGTCACATTAAGTATAACTAAATATTACATATTATGCCATTAGAGAATATTTTTTTACATTGTTTTATAGTTTTGTTATATGTGCAAAGTGCAAATCTTCATCAAATGCAAATGCAAACCTAACATCCACAAATAATGATGGATAAGTGATTATAGTGATTACTATACTATTTTATAATTAAAACAGTAATAAACATACCTCATGTTTACCATCTTCAGTAATGACTTCATACATTTTTGCCTTTTTTAAATATTCCATATTGTCTAGTAGATTAGAGATCTTACTGATGTGAACATCTAATTTATCATCATGTTTAATAGTAACACAAGAAGTATTATTAACACTATTATTTTTTTTATTATAAAGAATAAATGATAAAGAATTAATTGATTTTCTTTTGGGTATGCGTTTAAAACCAGATTTTTTTTCTTTATCTTGAGGTTTTTTATTAATAATTATTGTTTTGTGCTGTTCATTAGTACTTGAACTTGAACTCGATGAAATTTCACTTCCAAAAAGTTCAATTTTTACAGACTTGTATACTTGTTTTCTTTTTGCTTCAATATTTGTTTTTTTTAATATATTTTTTTCTTTAGATTTACTCAAAAGTTTTACTTTAGATTTTGAAGGAGTACATTCAACTTTATCTGTTTTTGTTATAGTAAATAATTTATTGTTAGTAGTTTTTGTTTGAATAGGGTGGTTTAAAACATTTTCCAAATCAATAATTGTGCAATTGGTATTATTTGAGGTTTTAACATAATTTGGCACATTTTTCAAATTAATTAATTGATGTTGATTATTTTTCTGTTCATTAATATTAGCATGAGACTGTTCCAGGTGGATTTGAGTTATATCCCGTTGACTTTTTGAAGAATCAGATTTGATAGGAAGTTGTTCATTGTTTAGTTCAGTTATCTTATCTAATTTTTTTAAAAAAGTAATTACTTCACTTTCTATTTTTAACAATTTTTTATTATTGACATTTATTGTTGTACCAGGTTTTAATCTATCACCTGGTGTATCGTGAAGAATCACATCATTCACTTCAGATGAATCGTCAGGTAATCTAATGATGTCATTATTATCAATATGATATTTTTCTTGAGTTTCAAATGAACTTTGATTAGGAATTTCAATAGTAATTGATTCAGGAGTCTGAATTGGTGGCAGTCTAGAAATTATATTTGTATTCCAAAATTTACTTTTTTTGCCAGGAACTTCTAATGGATATTTTATTTGTTTTGGAAATATATGTTTTTCAGGAACTAAAAGTAAAAACTATTAATAGTTATATTTTTATTGTTATTTATAAGTTAATTTGTATAAAGTGCATTTGTCTCTACGTTTTTATCTAAGTTATTATTTTAAGGTTTTATACATTATTTAAATCATATCCCTTATTTGTACTAGTTTATGTCTTAATTTCCTAAAACAATTATGATTTGTAACACCACATTAAGTTATAAAAATAAGTTATTCATAAAATGATCTTTATCTAGCACATTCTTCTATTATTTGCTAAGGCCTAAACAAATTTCAATAAATAACACTGGGTAATCCAAATATAGTTTGATAAAAATGTCAATTGTGGTGATTATTTTTACTGTTACCTAACTACATTTAATTGTAATTCTGATCAATTTTATAATGCAAAATACATATATATATATTATATAATGTTAATAAAGCGTCTTTAAACTTGAAATTATTAACACAGTTTTATCAATATTTTTACTAACTAATTTTACATACCTTGGTGAATCTTCAACATGGGAGTTATTTTTGGAGCAATTTTCACATAGTTTGATTTGGATAAATAATTTTCTTCTTTTTCTTCTTCTTCTTCTAAAAAAAAAAACAATTAATTTACCAAGGTTTAAAATAAAGATGACATTAACAATATCAGATACTTAAAGTTTAATATAATAATGTAATATATTTTTATAAAATCAAACTTTTAAGATTTATAGTTAATTTATTTATCAGCTACCTATATATAAACTCAAAAAGTGTATTTAGATATTAAATTTTATTTAACACTCATAATAACTTCATGGTATTTAAGTGTTAATAGATTTATAATTGTACACTATTATGATCAATATTTAGTATATTTTTAACAAGCTAAAATGTATACTACACTTTATACTAGTCATATTAAATTTATTAGTTTTTTTACTAATATTAGTAAACAGCATTTAATAAGAATTAGGTACTTAAAAACTATTATAATGAATTAATAAAGATTATACACATAAATATAATAAATCATATTAAAACAATTTATTCATTTTATTCAGTTGCATACTTATTCAAAGTATACCTGGGTCTATTTTATTTTCTAAAAGTTATATAAATCACTCAATAGTAAAGCTAATTGATTTGATAACAAATCATTATTTTCAAATTCTTTGCAAATATTTGCTTTAATTGTGTAGTATTTGAAAAATTGATAAGACACTTGGATATTAATTGATATTGTCCCAATTTTAATACTCTTTTAAAATGTGTTTTGTTAGATACATCATTTTTAAATTTATGTAAAATTAATCTTATAATATACAATGGTAATATCTTTATAAATAATAAAAATTTAAAAAAAAATGTCACTATCAAAGGCTATGTAAAATTATAAAATCTATAAATGCATCTAAACCATTTATGTTAAAATATTTAGATATTATTAGATATTTAAATATTTTCTATGCATTTATTATTAATTATTTTACAGGTTTGATCAGAAAACATACCTAAAAACTCATCCAGTATATTTTTTATTTGTAGATCTGATGAGTAGAGTTTAATGATTTTTGAAGGGTTGGAGGATCTAAAACTCCTTCTAATAAACTGTAACTTTCTTTTTGAGTTTTAGAACATTTAATTATAGTATTATCAATTTTTTCCAGCCAACTTTAGTTATTCAGAAACGTATCAACTAATTTACCACTATCCTTAAACCTACCTTTTTTAGAGAATTCCGGCATAAAGTCAAGTGATGTTACATCAGGAATTTTTTGATATTTTGTCTGATCACTATAAAAATAAAGTTTTTAAAAATTATGCATAAAAGTTGTATAATTTATTAACAATATAAATTTAAGTTTATAAAAATAATCTTAGAAACATTTCATCACTCCCTTTATCTTTAGTATATACTATTTTTCTAAATATAAGACAGATATAGTTGTAGCAAGTCATTTGTTCAAAATTAGAATCCATAATAAACATAAAGTAAATATATATATTACTAAAACTAATCATGAATATTTATATTATTAATACATACATGGAAATTAAATTATGAATATTTTTTGGACTAAATTGTGATATTGATTCAATATTTATTTTTAATTTATCTTTTTTTTTTTCTAGAGTACTACCCATTTGTTTATTCATTTGAAATATTTGAGATTCTTTATCTTCATAATTTATAATAGTGTCATTATTAAATGTTTCAACTCCTTTTATTTTAGAAACATTATTAGAAATTATTTCAGTGAACAACGGGTTTTTTAATAATTCTTCTGATATAATTTTATTTGCTTCTATATTTGTTAATATATGTGTACCCTGATTTTTAGTATGAACTCTATTACCAACACATTTGTCAACTCTATTTAATTTGACCTCAATAGATTTATCTTCTTTAGTTGATATATGATTTGAATCTAATAAATACTGTAATTTCTCAATTAATGTTTTCGATTCACATGTTACAGATATTCGTTCTTCAACTAACACCAAAATATATAATATATTAATAATATTTTTTGAATTTATAATTTATCAAAAATTGAATAATCGAAAACAAATAATATTTATACAAAACTTACTCATGCTACACATAGTACCAAAAAGGTCAACTATTTCATGTAAATTGAATCCATTCACATTTATATTAAAGTCTCTGTTAATTTTAAACATCTGATAACATTCAGTTAAACAAGGGGTGGATTTTAAAAAACATTTAGCAGTTTCTTCATTTTTTTCGTTCATCAAATAACCTGTATCGATATACTTTCCATTAATATAAAAATAATAAATAAAAATTTGTAGCATATAATACCGATATACTATAATTATTAAACTTATTATATATTAAAAAAGTGAATAAAATCTTTGACAAAGCATAATATGACCCGCATAATACAGCTACAAGTATAAAATATGTAGTACCTAATGTAGAATGAACTTAAACTAATGAGTACCTACTTAACTAAAATCACAGAATAAAGGTACAAATTTTTATGTAAAGATAAGTTGAAAACAATAGTTTTTTTGTACGCTACAGCGTCATTAACCTAGGATATGAAATGTAAAATAATAATGTATAATAATATACAATATTATACAACTTCTAGTCTTAAGACGCAAATCCTCAAAAGATATTGCTAGTTATGAAAATTTTATAAAAATAAATCTTAAAAACCTACTAGAAATCTAATAATATAAGTACTTACCATATACTAAACGAGCGACTTCGGATGGCATCAATGGTTTCATTTTTTGATAGTTCAATGGTGAATCATAGGAAAAACTAAAAAAATTATAGCGTATAGGCAATTGTGGTGATTTTTTTCTTACAATTACTGCAACAATCGACAGTGGGAGACCACGAATAACGAAATTTCAGATTTAGATCATTCTTAGAGTTAGAATTATACGTTGAAGACATAAATTGTCAATTGTCATAACTCGTAAGATTATAACATAGACCTTATACTATAAGGTCTATGGATTATAATTAGGGTGGCCATATGTAAAATCTAGAAATGCGGGACATTAATTTTTTTATTATGAATAAACTTTTTTGGATCATAATTTTACAATTTTTAAATATGTTTTAGTATTTATTAGTATTAATTTTAAATGGTGTTTGAACAGTTTCCCACTTTCTCGGCGCCGTGGTCGTCGTCACCTCTATACGGGCTGTGAAGCATTACAAATCGGTTATCATAATAGTATAGCAAAAATCATATTATTTTGAAAATAATTATACTTTTATTGACATTTAATACAGATTTATGAAGATTATATTTTAATTGTATGTAATTTTCTTTATATATTTGTACACATATGAAAAACAGCATAGTTTTTTAAAAAAAGGGACAATTTAACGTCCCTGAAGCTTATGTCGGGACAGCAGGACTGACTTTTGAAATACGGTACTTTTCCGTATAATACGGGACGTTTGGCCAATAAACATATAATAGATATACTATAGATTATATATTTATTATATTATACGTCTATGGTCTAGCCACCTCATAGATACCTAATACATAATTTATTATTTATTTTTTTTTTCAAATCATTTTTTGGAAAACTATAAGAAATATAATTTTTTCAATTAAATAAAGGGTTATACACATAAAATGTGTAAGTACCTATGTCCCTCAATAATTAAAAATATTTACAAACGGAAAGATAATGTTTTGTCATCTTTGTCATTGGTTCCACTAACTCCACCGATGGACCATTTTGTACAAAATTTATAATTTAGAACACAATTATATAAACAAACCATACAATATATAACTAGTTGTTGTGGGTAATATACTAATATATGGGTTTATAATAATAAAATTAGTCTGTACTCAATTAATACTTGAAATTTGAATTTAAACATTGGCGGACTAAACTAGTAAAATATTAGATTTTTAATAAGTGATAATAAAAGTTGAGATAACAGGCACCTTTGTGAGACTGTGATATAGACTATATGATTTGATATAGAAATAGCAGTATATAGGTTTTTTTACAATTTGTGATTTTTCATATATCTATGACACAGTAACTCAGGAGCACGATTTAATCTAAGCCCGTAAGCCGTGCTTAGCAGTCATCTAAATTAATGCGGAGGTATTTCATTTATTCAGTGTTATATGCCTCTAATCACTCACATCCATAACTTATAAGCATGGTCTTAGAATAATAAGCAACAAAATATATTTATTATTGAATATAACTATTATTATCGAATTTGGAGATTTGGATTTTGTAAGACTAAGCTCACCATTAAAATATGAAGTAAGAATATTGTAAATATATAATCGTAATTCATAACTAATTATTATCATAATAATATTATGTCTATGTTTGACTTAATTTTCTGTTTCTAAAATAGGTATATTCTATAATATATACTTAAGCATTATGTAGACAAGATCAAATTATAAAAAATTAATCAATTTTAAAAGGATAGAGATAATAGAAAACCATCTTATTTATTATACTCTAAGCTCAATTAAAATAGTTATTTAACAAATTTAAATTAAAACCGAATAATTAGGAAATGCATTTAATACATTAATCACTTAGTCTTTTTGATCCCATTCATTAGTTTTTTCTATGTTGTATGGATTATAGATATTAAAAAATATAATAATTGTTTGTAATCTTTAAAATTAAATACAGTTAAAATAAGTAGTTTTATGGAGGCTGGATAGGGTGTCAAACTACGGAGAAAATCTCTGTGGTCTTATATGAGTATTTGGTTGTAATTAAATTGTTTTTTGACAATGATAAATTTGAACAAACATTAGTAGAAAATATAATTGAATATTTGAATGGAGTTATTAAACTGTAGATTGGCTGTAAATGTAATCAAACATTTTAATTTCTATAACTCGGTAAGCCAATTACTTATTTATCTAGCACTGATTCTGTTAAATATATTTATTTTAAACTAAAATTGAACTACATTTGCTAAGCTGTAATATCTTGTTGAAAAATAAAGAAGAAATAATTGTGCAAGTCGATTAGGACGGTTGTAATACTCATTTTAAAAGTTATGAATAGTGATTAATAATTTCCAATTGAAGTTTAATTAATAAAGACCACGATTAAATATAAATTATATATATTTAAAATGTTTCACCTCGCTAAAATATTCTAAAACAAAAATGATTGATTTAAAAAAAAAAAAAAATAGTTTTTTGGATTGATGTTAAATTTCTTATTTTATTGGTTTTTTTTAACTTTAGTTTATTAAATACACCGCGTTTGAAAAAAGAACTAGGGCAATTACTTGACAAACCCCCATTTGGAATGAAGGTGAACGTAAAAGAAGGATCAACTTCTGTTTTAGAAGCTGGTAAAACATATGTATTTAAAAAAAAAAAAATCATTTTGAGATTAAGATTATAGTTGAGCTGAAAAATTATATTTAACTGTTTTAGAACTCAGTGGACCTAAAGATTCTCCATATGAAAATGGAGTTTTTAAATTGCAAATAGAATTACCAGTGAAGTAAATTTGAATTATTATCATACCTGAATGTTATGTAGTTAGATATTCATTTTTACCAAATTTTATGACAATAGGTATCCATTTGAACCTCCTAGAGTGACATTCATTACACCTGTTTATCATCCAAATATAGACAGTGGCGGCAGAATCTGTTTGGACATTTTGAAAATGCCTCCATCTGGTGCTTGGAAACCATTAATTACTATAGAAGGCGTATTGATTGCCATATGCAATCTAATGAACTGTCCAAATCCTAATGACCCACTTGTACTGGACATTGTATGTACATTAAATGCATTGTTTCATTGCAGTTTCTATTTAAAAATATTAACTTATGTCTGTGTCATGATTTTTAGGCAAAAGAATTTAAGAATGATAAAGAAACATTTGAATCCAAAGCTAAACACTATACTAAAGAACATGCTATTACAGTCATCGAATAATTATATTTTAATTTAATATGTTTATAATATTCTACTATTATTTTATAAGATAATATTTCAGCCAACTGAACTTCTAGCAAGTAAATTTCTAACTTACCTTTGAATACTTTTCTTTAATTAATTATTTATTGTAATTTAAAATTGGTTTGATAAAAAATATTGAACACTACAAGAGTTAATTAAACCATTTGAAATTATTATTAAAACCTATGTATAAACTATTATAATATAATATTATTATTTAGCTATTATTAATTATTATTTTATTATACTTTTTAAATTCAATCCTCTTGACTTAATAAATCTAATATGGTGTTGATACCAAACATGATAATTCTCTCATTAGTATTAGCTATTATTATGTAAAAGGAAACGTTGATAGTTGCCTAATAAAAGTCATATGGAATTTTAATTTTATAGATATTCTCTAACAACTAAATTATTAATATCTGTTGGCTTGAAAGAGTTATTTACACATCTTTGCATTTGTATGGTTCATTTATTAATTCTTCTGTAGGAATTTTCATTAAAACTTGTTTTTGTAAGTTGTTAATTACTTTGTTGAAAATTTAGTTAGGTGTTGTTACTTGTTTTTAACATAACTAAACACTTAAAAGAATTACTTTTTGTGCATATACATTATCCACTGAATAAACTGATTTTATTCTTAATGTTTTACATACATATAAACTTATAAACTAATCTGTCATTATTTTTATTCAATTTTAATATTTCTATTAACGATCACCAGGGCTAGGATTTATATGCAATAGTATTTTTTTTTTTGCAACTTCTAATTATTGATTTTGTCAGTAATGTCCATGAATCACCTTAAGATGAGATAAATTGTGGTGTTTTTATTTTGCATGTTTTGCATATTTTTGATAAAATGTATATTATTGCATATATTGAATAAAATGAATATTATTGCATATTTTGATTATAAGAATACAAAAAAATGCATGTTTTATAGTATATTTCGTGATTAATATTACTTATTTAATTATAGCCTTGAGCTGATTAAAATATTAAACTTTGTTTTTTTTGTCAAACATAAATTTTATTTTTATAAATACAATTTTATGGTACAATAAGTATGCGATAAAATCTTCAGTCAATATAAATCAATACTACGATCCAATCGCCGATCATTTATAATCGAAAATTTAAAAAAGTATATGGTCATAGCATGTAACACGTATTTCCACTGTTGAATGTGAATTATAAATTTTATTTTATTTCTCAATTATACTATATTAAAACAAACAGCCAATCACTGATATATTTTAATAAATAAATAGTTTTTTTGTAATTATATTTTTGTTTTTAGCTTATAAAAATTTAAATGCATATTTTTACATATTTTGGTAAATAAAATGTATATTTTACAATTTTTTATTGCATACAAATCCTAGCCCTGACGATCACAAAACACAAAACGAATTACACACATTATAGATTTAACGCAGACAAATAGCGTAAAAACAATGAACGCATTAATACCTTCAATGTTATCGATCGACAAATGCTAAATTATATATTTTATAAGCACGTGTTTCGTGTAACCCTAAGATATTGTTTGTACAGATAGGTAATGTTTTTTTATATTTTTTAATATTTATATAATAATATATTATATTATTGAAAATTTTAAATAAATTAAAATAAAATTCAAATTTAAATGTTTATCTGATTTTTATATAATTCCTTAGACATGCTTTCAAATTCATTCAACAATGTTTCGTGTTCATAATCTCCAATCAATCCTTTCTTCTTAACATTGAATATTGAAGTAGTTATTTAAGATTTGTTATTTTACTTTTTAGCCTTCTTAATTGTTGATTCAATCTTTTTACTTTATATTTTAATTGTACTTTTCTCGGAGTTATTGCTAGTTAACACATTATTTATGTAATAGCACACATAACATTATTTAAAAATAAATTTAATTTTTAAATTTTTTTCAATAATAGTACATATTTAATTAAAAATTTCTGTACAAAACATTTCATTAGGTAAATAAAATTGAATTTCAAACAATAGATAGTTAATTAATTATTACCTATTATTTATTTTATTAGGTATTTAAAAAAACAATGGTACCTATTTAAAGTTTTACGAGTGGTAATATGGAGTGGACAGTGTCAAAATTGAAGTAATACACCTAGGTATCTCTTAAAATGTTGGTCCACTAACACTAACTTATAAGGTAGTTTAGTAGAATTTGTAACTAATAAACTTCCTGTTCCTATTCACTATTTTTTTTTTTATTATTATTATTCAAGAAGATAATGGCCCATACTGAGTATGTTCGTGTGGGAGCCTATGAGTTCACAATTTAAATAAACTATTAGGAATTATTCTTAAAATAATAAATTACACAAATATTTAATAATATTTATAATTTAATCAGCTTAATAGATATTTTTAATTATTGAGTATTTGAGTATGTCTTACAAAAATAAATATAGATAGCCACTATAAATCGATATAATTTTTTTTAATTAATCGGAAATTGTGTATTTAAAATAGCTCTCAAAAAAGATATTTTAATTTTAAAACTATAATAGTAGATAATTATGTAGTCATGTAGGAATTAATTTTTAAAAAATAAGTTCTTTTTAAATAATTATGCTCAATACAAATACAATTAGGTATTATAAAAATACACAGTTATGTTTTACATAGCAATGTATTTATACTAGTTTAGTGATTGTTGGTAATATTGAACCAAAAAAGTATTATAACCAACAAAATTGTAATATGTAAAAATTTTAATTTTTTTACTATGTTGTTAGTAACATGTGTAATAATATAAAATATTTTCTAACTCTTTTTCAACATTTTTACTTCAATAGTTCAATAGGCAATAGTAATAATAATGTAGTCAAAACATTTTTTTTCTCACATCACTCTAAAATAATTATTTTCTTGTAGACCTTATTAAAATTATCAAATACAAATTACATAAATACTTAATATTTTTAAAGATAGTCATTTGTGAATTTCTAAATCTACAACAAATTTTGATTCAGTTCAAAAATATCTGAACATCTGGCTTAAAAACACCCAGTAAAAAAATAATAATAATCAATTCATATTTAAAAGAATATTTTAATTTTATATTATGATGTTTAAAATATTAATTGCCTATTATATTTTCCAGACATTTTATACTTAAAAAAAAATATTTGTAAAAATTAAAATTATATTTCTTTTAAAAATATTAGTTATTTAATTAATTGATTATTTCTTTTACCAATATTTTTACACCGGTCAAATGTACCTAGCAGATCATTTGTCATAGGATATTATTTTAGCAACCAAATTACATGGAACCCTACTTAGTAGGGTAATTAGTGATAAGTAGTTACTTATCAATTATAAGAAATAATTACGATTTATATAAGTTATAATAATTTGTGATTCGTAACATTAAAATAACGTTACGATTTCATTACACTATTTACACTATCATTGCTCTTAAAACCAAATGATTTATTGGAAAATAAAAAAACATAATATAGGTAACAATTTAATAAGATATGTGCCTAGTTATATCTACTTATAATTATCAGATATTTATAACTATGTATAAATTGTATAATAACAAGTAATGACATACTGATTTAAAATAACTGACCGTCTATAAAGTATAGGCTGTTTTTGTTGTTAGTATTAAACATAAGTCAAATAAGTATTTAAAAAGATTAAACTATAGTAACAAATAAACTTAATTAACGTTTCTAATAATGTAATGTATATAATGTGTAGTGTGTATGGCAACGTTTCTCAAACCGTGGGTCGCGAACTCCCGATCCACTAGCTGGTGTAATATAATGTACCTATATCGAAACATTATTATAAATATTATTCATAATTAAATGGGCTATTGGCTTTGTAATTTCCTAAAAAGTCACTCTCCCACATACGCTCTATTTCAACACCATTGTATTCAACAGATTTTTTTTCTAAAAAATTTTCCGCCTCGTCTTTAGAGCGGAACGTAAAATAAAGGGAACCTTTAAACGCTTTAGACTTAAATCTCATAAAAGTCGTTTTCGTAATGACGTTGTCGCCAAAGGTCTTGGCAAATTCCAAAAGTTCGTCCACGGAAGCCGTCCTTGGGAAACCGCTGCAATAAATTGACCGATCGACGATTTCCTTGAACAAACTGCGTTCAGGAACTGGTGCGGGGATTTTCGGTTTACGTCTGATTTTTTTGTCCGTTTTGTCGACTTCCATGATACTGTCATCAGCGTTCTTGACGGCTGATGCGATCACGTCCGAGTTTCTGGTGATGGATTTCAATATTTTGAACGTCAACAGTACGCTGATCGGCACCCAGCCGTCATCATGCTTGATCTGAGCCTGAAGAAACTTGTCGTACGGCAAATTGGTATCGCTAAAATAGAACTCAATTTGTTTAACAATTCTCGAATTTCGGTCTGCGGTTCCGGAACTGGAACACTCCTGTTTCCAGACTCCGGTAACATGTTTGAAGTTGGACGTTGCCATTGCGATTTCGACTAGGAAAATAAAATCTGCAAGTACAAAAAAATAAGTTATACATAGAATATAGACTATATAGTATACAAAACGTTACCTAATGCGTAAGGGTAGAACTTAAGAACGAACGTGACTATAAATAAAAAGAACTATTATTATTTACTTATTTATCACATTTTATTTAAGTATGAATTTAGAGTATTTCAAAATTAAAATGTAACACATTTTTTTTATAATTAAATTTTACATTTAACGCTTCGTTCAGAATTTAAAATTGGATAAGCGTTTGTTCATTAATTCAGTCCAAAAATTCTATACAATTAAGTATATATTATTACTTATTAGTAAACTCATGTTTATTTGAATTTGACTTACCTGTTCAATAACGAATCTTCGTGTACGGTGAAAATCAAAAATACAATATTCCCTAGCCCGATTGGCGATTGAATGTAGGCAGTACGAAAAATCAATAAAATATAAGTATAATGATAACTTAACTGTAAATTAATTTCAACACAAGAAGACTTATATATGACGTAAGGGTAATATATAACCTATTGATTAATAAATCATTGTGTCCGGGAGACAGCAATTATCTCATTGTTGCTTTTGGATCTCAGACTGAACTAAGGTGTTGTATGCCAGTTTTATATGAACTATTTTGGTGTCGGATTGTTGTTGTTTTCATTTGATTATATAAGTAACAATACAAAAATAATAATTACCTAGTGTTGACAATGTCAAAGTGACAAAGTACCTACTTAGTATAGCTATTTGAGCTATTTTTGTTATTAAATCTTGATGTTTTATCTATAATAGTTATTTAAGTCAATTTTAATTGTGTATGTAGGTTGTTGTTTAAATCATTAACCGAACAATATGGTATTTTTATATTATATATTATTGTAGCTTATTATAAAATAATAAATAATAATATTATGACTCATATAGTTTGTACCGGTCACTGTTCAAACAAACATACTAAATAACGTTTCTAATTTTGTGAATTCAAGTATTCGCTGAAAAAATAGACTAGTTCACTTTTTGATACCTACTATTCAAAAAAAAAAAATACTTTTATCAGTTGAAAATTAAACTTACCTATTCATTATTTTAATTTATACTAGACACGTATAGCTACTATTAGTTATTCTATGTAGTTCTAAATATGTTTTATAAAAATGTAAATGATGTAATGAAGTTATGAGCCCCCGACATGCATGCCCATGAGCGAATAATCTAAATTTTCTCCATCATAGTAATTTTTTTTTATTTGTGAAAAAATTAATTATATTATCTAAAATAAAACAAAAGTTATAAGTGACATTTATAAAGCTATTACATATATTACATACTACTTCTATTTTATATTTACTTATTTTATTAAAATGTGACCATTATTTACAGTAAGAATCAGATGTGTAAATCTGGACTTACCTGATTCTTGCAGAAGAAAAGAAGTCAGCAGATAAGTCTATTAACTATTAAATATAAATAGGTACTAAATAATTAAATTATGTAACGTACTAATCCGGTTGTTGCACTAACTTGTAAGGAATTTTATATTCTGATTGGAGCGATGAATATACTTAACTCATAAATAATTCAAAACAAATAACCGTAGTTATTTGAAATTTTTATTAAATATTTAAATTAAAATTTCCTATAAATGGCATAATTTTTAAAGAGACTAAAGAGTAACCCTTTTAACATTTGATATTTTCAATTTATTTTAGTTTATTTCTATAAATATTGATTAAAACTTATCTTTCTATCAAAGATCTTAAGAAATTAATACAAAGTTCCTCGTACGTTTTCATAAAGAATTTTTTAAAAATATTTCAAGTTCAAAGTAGAGAAAATTAGAGTCGGATTTAGAGGTATGGGGGCCCCCTGGCCCCAAATTATTTTCCAAATAAAATGAACAATTTTTTTTCAAAGTAAATTCTACTATATAGTTCATAATATATGTCAATTATATGTAGTTACGCATTATTGTATTATGCTGCTGCTATTTAAAATGTAAACATTTAAATATAAATATTGAATAATAATAAATAATAATGTCGCACCACTCAAACATAGAAAAAGGAAAATCGAATAATATTATTATCGCGCTTTCGCGGGTTCGCGTCAATCGTCAGAAGCGGTTGCGGTGGCGGCTACGGTGGGGTTTAGGGCGCGCCGGATTTGCTGATAAACAAACCTGCTGGCGACATAAAATTTCACGGAATTACCTATCGGCAATCAGTGTTAAATTTATTTTTATTCTATTGGCCACTTTCGACGGGACGGCAGGGTGCAGTGCATTTGTAATTTGAAAGATTTTTTTTCCGAAGTTACTATTGTAGAGGCCCCGAGGCTATCGCCCCGATCGCCCTCCACTAAATCCGGCCCTGCGACAAAAGCAGATATTAAAATAAATAATATTGAAACTTAAATGTGTATTATTTTTAATAAAACATTTATATTAATTTTGCGCTATTTCCTATTTAAATCACCAATTTATCCATATTTTTCTACAATAAGTCGGCATTATATAAATATGGTGTTATACGATTGATAACGTTTTATTTTTTAATAACACGATTGAGAACGATTATTGGCAAATCAAAGAATTAATATTTTGTACTCTATATTAAAACGATTGGGAACGATTTTTTGAGCGACGTTGTCGTTTATCTAATTTTTTAGCGAGCATCTTCCTACACATGTAGTGATTTCTGTTTTGAAGGAAACTCAAACACAAACCGTGACAATAATGAAATCGATCAAAAACAGCATTATCAAAACCATGGCCAGTAATGACTATGATCAGCATGATCGTGTTATTTCTACAATTATTTCTTACTGTTATATACTCTTTCGGTTAAGGCCCAAAGGTATATATTTATATGTTGTAAAAGAGTCCGTTCACTTACGGGTTGTATTCAAAACACTACACAAAATCTGTTTAACTTTAAGAAAATTCTTTATTAATTATTTTATTATTAAGAATATTTTAACAACACAGTATTATACGAATCGGCTACTTATTCACGACTAACTCTTACTTATTCTACGTTTTTGTCTTGGCGACGCAGTCGCTTGCAAAAAAAAATAATCATATTGCTTACACTACTATATTATTGTATAATATGCTTATTAATCTAAGTGTGTGTGCAAGGGTTCCTAACATTACTAAGAGTCTGAAAAAACTAAAGATATGATGACTTCATGTCTTCATGCGGTATCTTAAATTAACTGGAAATCTATCTTAAACTGATAAATAATTAATATTTGTATATTTTTTAAATAACAAAAAAAAATCTATATTAAATGATAATAATATATCATAATAAAATGTAGTATCGGATATACTATTTTGTATTTTTAATCAATGCGGCAATGTTGCATAAAAGTTAGCTGGTAAGACACTAAAAACGTTCTCAATAGTGTTATTAAAAAAAGATACAGCCGCGGTTAGCCGATATGAACCGACCTCAATCGTGTTCTACCCAAATTAACTGATGCCGAAATTATAATGTTAATATTTAATTATTATAATACACTTATAATATAGTATATACTTATTGGGTAATTTATAAACTACCTATAATCTATATCCTATACTTAGTAATATAGGCTGAACGTCTTCGTTCATCATAATATTGTTTAAGATTAAATTTTAATTTAAAACTTAAATTACAGTGAGCTCATTCCAAACTTACTCAATAATGAACTACACTCGACTCCTACTGTAGGTAATAATTTGATTTAATTCTTTTTTCTTTGTTTCATTCCGTAAATAAGTGGACTTGTCTAGTTTTTTTAATAAGCACTTCAATTTCTTTTACGCTTAACAATAGGTGAAATAGGTCAATTTACTGTCATCATATATTTTTTCAAATGTGTGTATTATTGTATACACTATACATTGTATAGAAAAATAAAAACTCCTCACATAGTTTACGCGGTACTTGTTTGTTTTAAAACTTTTATTATTATACAATAAAAATCATTATATATATTACGTATTTAACATTAATACGTTATAGGTAGTTGGCTAGAATCGCATATATTATTATTATGTTACGTTATTTTTTTCTTGTCCAACGTTAAGAATATATACACAACATATATTATAATATAATATAAATATAATATAATGGACAGAAATTTACAAAAAAAAAAATATTATATTTAAAATTCGTGAAATATATTTTGTACCTTATATTTTCGTATATATATATTTAGAAATTATATACGTATACCTACAACAATATTGTACTGGAATATATTATCCATAAATGCTTATGCATAGAAACGAAGATATAATATACAATATTTGTTATCAATGTAATATTAATTTCGTTTCGAACTGTTTATCAAGTATTTGCAACAATGGGTGAGCAGGTGTTTTTCGCCGTGGATGCCATTGCCGTTGGCTAACCGGTGCTGGTGCTGGTGATGGTTGTGGTGGCCATTCTCATCCGACTTGTGCGACGATATCTCGCGCGTGTACACGTCCAGACCGTATTGGCCCTCTTCTGGAAACCCGATCAGGAATGTGATGAAATCGTCCACGATTGTGTGTGATATATATTTAGACAGCCGTTTCTCTTCCACGCCGTTTTTATGCAATGTGGCCATGAAATCCGTTAGCGGCTTCGACATTCGGAACTGTATTTCCAACTCCCGGCCAGCGAACACTAATGGGTCCTGCGCACAGAAAACGATGAGATTATAATATAAATAAACGTATTTGTACTGGTTTATAGTGATTGTGCTAATTAATTAATCGAAATATTAAAATCCCAATTTTAGGATCTACAGTGCAGTTTCTTTAAACGAAATTGTTATTATCTATACATGACTAATATAATACTATATATTTATAGGGTAGTATATTTATTCCTCCCTTTTATGATGGTAATATAGGGTAATTCACCAAGAATGCCCATCTCATTTTAATATTTAATATAACATGTATATTTTCATCTATTAATTTTTTGAATTTCTAAGTATATGTCTTCAAAGTTATTATTATTTACTTAGATATTGCATACCATTCTTTTTTTTCAAATGAGAATTATCCTTTTTCCTGTAAATTGTTTAGTTGAAGACTTTTTTGAAAATGTCGATGTATTTAAATAAAAATTCAAATGAAAATTCGATTAAATATTGATTTTAAATTGCATAGTTGAAAAAATTTACTTTTCTGAGAATGTTGATGAATTCATATCAGATATTGGAAAAATAGCATTTTACTAATAACAATTTAAATGTTAAATTATCAGTAGTTAATTATAGATTATAATTTTTACTTTGCTTATAAAAACTTTATGTACCTAGTGGTTAATTATTAATTATTATATATATATTTATATTTAATCAATATGTACATATATATATATATATATTATATTTTATGAAAATATGCTTCTAATCAGGGAATTTAAGAAAAATATAATTTAATAATATTGTAGTAATTTATTCAATTTGCAAAACCTATTAAGCTGTAGCGCACTAAGTATAGAACCCTACAGAATAATATCTATCTACCAAAAAATCATTAAAGTTATGCATATATGTATATTGTATACGCTTACCTGATGTGATATGGGTATGAGTCCAAAGAGACGAGTGGCTTTTGTAGGACCCCACTCACCGCTGGCGCAGTCCGGCAACGGCACCATGACGGTTTGCAATTCTTCACAAATGATTTTGAACTTGCACACGCTCTTAAATTTCATCGGCTCTCCAGTCAGATACTCCTTGGGCGTCACTGAATTGGCAAATATATCCAACAGAAATGCCCCGCTGTTGGGCGCGTGTACGCGGAATGACACGATATTGCCCAGGACAGACTTGAACCATACAAACACAGACGTATATATAATATAATAAACTCGCAATAATGATCATAAAATAACATTATGTTTCAAATATTAAGGAGACGAGTAGGTATACAATTAACATATAGATAGATAAATACTATATAGATAGACCTATATAGTGATAATAAATTATAATAATGGCTCGATCAGATTTTAAAAATAAAACTATTGATACACTTTTATATACTGTAATAAGTTAATAAGTATAAAACTGAGCCCACTATTTAAAAAATATTATCCACAGTTAGCTATAGCCTATGGGCAAAAATGGGTAATAAAATTAACTTATTATATGCTCATTTGCAAACTCATGAGTCATGAGTTTTGAAAAATGATAAATATAGTGTTTTTCTAGAAATTATGTATGTTAACTAATATGAATATATAGGTATCATACAATTATATAATTTCTCATTGTTTTCATTTTATAGTAATTCTAAAGATTAGAACAATTTACGCGGGGCATTTTCAAAATATAAAGGACATTTTAATTGACTTAATAAATTAATACCAAATCATTTGACGGCCCTGTATATCTTTGCAGAATATGAATATCTGAACACTATACTCTATATATCCCTATGGAGTATTGGAATATAGTTATACAACATAGTTACTTTTGTATAAAAAATACAAAACGTTTTATGTATTACCTGCATGACAAAACGCTTCAAGCTCACTCCATCATATGTGTCTCCTTCGCTTTCATAGAATTTTAAATTGTAGTGGAATATCAGGTTGGATTGCATGTTAGTCGGTATTGCTATTCTTACCGTGGCAGCTCCTAAAATATTAAATTTATGAATTTCAGGTGCGCCTCTAGGGAAAGTTTTGAATATTTTCACGCCCTCCTAGTTTTGCACGAAGGCAAATGTAACGCGGTTATAATTAAGGACACCGCAATATCGCATACACCGAAAGAAGTCCATACGATCATTAGAAAACCGCTGCACCGGATAGAATATGATTATTACTTTACATAATTATTAGAACTTGACTCGCCAAAATAATTATCTCAACACTAATTGACTAAGGTCCGAGGAAACCAATAATATACTTATATGGTATTATTGTTAATATAATACTATACATAAATGCATATATTATCATATATTATGTGTTTGACGTTTGAGACCCATACAAATCTACTTATATTTAACACCATTAGATTTTTTATTTCTTTTATCATAACGCCTTCAAAACATGCGTAACTCGTATTTTAATTTATGGTCCATCCAATGATGGTCACAAAAACGAATTAATTTTAAATTGCATCCACGCGTGGGCTATATTGAAAATATAACAAAATATTTGAAAAAAATTAAATATACAAGTATTATACACGCGCGTTTATTTAGTATACAAATTAAACAGTCTTTCCGGTATATAAAATAAAACAAATCCATGCCACGCAAAAAGTACTGTATCATTGGTATATATACTGTCGTTATAGAAATCCACTTTTGATGATCTTATGTATATGTATATATACAATTTACTTTGTCGATTTGCTACGCTTTTTATTATAGAAATCGCTAGGTTGACGAAAGTCTTATTATAATTGCGTGGAATTCGACAGGAATAAGTATAATAAGTGTAGCGTGTTGCGAGACGACATCAATTTGCATAATTTATAATACTTCAGGTATATCTATCTACATTATTGTATCATTAATAATTAATATTATATTTTATAGACGTAATGTCATTATATTAAACTAGCATGGCTATGGATAATCATTTGGCGTTAAAATTTATGTTGGGAATTTTAGTCCATAACTTTAAACTTTACTATAATATTTTTCAGATATTTTAATCAATGAGAAGTTATTTTTCAAGACGAAGAAATTACTCATAGAGTCATAAAAGTCAATTATACTTATTTAAAAAATTATTGCTAAAATTGTAAATAAATATGTATTATAAAAAACATAATTAATGGAACATGTAAAAATAAATGCTTTTTAATTATTTGTTTCATGATTTTGAATTAATGAAATAATAAATTTAAATTAAATATTTTAGCTAACCGAACCTAAGCTAGTCATTTTTTAATCAGTGTTGTAATTTCTTAATTTATAATAGATTTCCATTTTATAATATAAGACAATAAATAGAGTATATAAAGCACCTATATAAATACATATTTATACTTAATACTTATAAGCATACTATACTTTACATTTATATCTATATAGTATATTCTAAACTCAAATATTTAAAATGTTAAATAATACGAATTAATATATTTATATAAATACATATTTTATAATCACCCACATTACTGTATTTTTGAATTTTTATTTATTTATTTTTTAAATAATATAAAAACTAACCGCCATAAAAGTAATCAAGTCATAATAAATTACCTGTTGCATCTGTATACATGACAGCTTTTGTGTTGGAGTCTGGGAAGTAAAGGCCGTATCTAAAGAAAAGAGACCTGACGAACGGTAAATCCTCAAAATCTCGTTGAGTGATAGGATTTTTGAGTAACTGCCATTCGGGTTGCAGTGGAAAAAATTCATAGATAAACTCTCGTGGATCCGTTAGGAAGTAATGGTCGTCGTATTCATATCTAGCAAATAAAGTATAAGTATTGAATATAAATTATTATTATATATTATTGTATTGTATATAATCAATAAAATTAAACAAAAATATATATCATGTATACCATAATAGGAATTTCATTTTTTTTTAAAGCAAGTATTTGTTTTTTGTTTTTAAACACATTGAGAAATTAAAATAAGTAATAATTATAGACCAGTATAGTAATAAATTAAATTAAATATTTATAATATTAACTCAATTATAATTATATTGATTATATAATATATTAGTGACAATAACAAACAATTAATGGTGAACATGTAATTCCTCATTTAGGTATTTCAAAATACATTTATTACAATTTTTAAAGTAAGTACTAATAAAAATAAATTTCGTATATGTTCCATAGTTAATTTACTAGGTATTACAGAAAAAAATATAATTCGTATCTAACCTGAGACTGTCAGATTTCCCTTTGGCTCCTACTTTGGGTACTTCTTTGGCGTTGACTAGATGCCGTGCACCCCAATTACATTGCACAAAACGCCAGGCACCAGCAACGTAGACAGCATTCCACGAGTTTCGGAATCGACTGTCTTCAAAATGAACACCTGGCTGGTAGCCGGCCGACTTCGAGTATCCTTTGATAACGACGCAGTGTAAACCAGCATAACTACACATTTAATTTGTTATAAATTTTAAATAGGAATATATAGCAGGTAATAGGAATTTGAATAATGTATAGTATAAAGTTAAAACATAATATAGGTGCGTTGTACGTCACAAAAAATATCAATTACGTTTAAAGTAAAATTACGATAAATAAACGTTAAATATTAAATGCTAATAAAATATAGGGGCCCTAAATGTTTTAGACGGTATTCCGTAATCAATTAAACATTAAATAATTTATAATAGTATTAAGCTTAATATTAAATACATTTATAGCATAAAGACCAATATACTTAGTTTAGTTTGTAACCGTACCTGCATAATCGTTTGAATAATACATGGTAACTTTCCGTTCCGTGTTTAATGCCTCTGAGTAGACCCATTGGCGTGTCACCCCTCAGATTGTCATCGAAATTCATTGTATTCAAGTTTTTGACAGTAATCCATCGGAAAATTGTCCTAGATAACAAAAGTTATGACACCAGTTATTATAAAATATTATTTTATGTAAAGCATATAGAATGTGTATTTATTATTTATGTACGAATTAAATATACTCGTACATCAGTTTTTTAATGAAATAAATTAAATGCAGTTATAATAATACCCAAATGTAATAGACGTAACCGTTTTCCGCCAAAAAAAAAATATTTAAGATATTTTTTGAAAACCCCTTATATTAATTATAGGTATCCCGCGTTATTTATTTATTTATTTTTTTTTATTGAAAGAATCATACATAAATTACAGGTTAGATATAATGATTAGTTACAGATTTGATTAATCTACTTCTTTTATAGGCTTATGCAGCTTGTAGTGGAGAAACAGATTTATTATGTAAATTATTAATAAGTTATTGTTATTATTATTATTATTATTATTATTTCATCGCAACGTTATCCACAGATAATTGACGGATTATTGTCCACTATGAGTCTGAACCTGTCAGTTTAAATCATGATCTATGACAACGTAAACTAAAAATTTAAGAAAATGTCTATAATGTCGAAGAATATTGAAGTGGTATTATGTAATCGTGGACATATTATGCTAATATTCAACAATTTTAAATTTATACATTTGTGTACATCTAAAAATGGCATTATTCGGTAAAAATGATACAATAGATGATGAGATGCAAAAAATAATTAGGAGTAAGATAGGATACAGATAGTTTATGATCAATAGGCAATAATGAATATCTTTAAAACAAGATGAGGCGCATACATCGTAATTATTACTATTTGATGGATTTAGATTCAGGGGTTCTCAAAAATATCTTAAATTATTTATTAATTTTTTTTTGGCGAATATCGGAATATAACCTTTGACAGGAAACAGGAACTCCCAATGTAATATTATATTTAAATATATTGAATATAACATACTTATATAATTATTAGGTATTACAACAAAATTATTATTATTATTATTATTATTTCTATTTGGTTAATATAATTATATAATATAATATATATCTATATATTACCGGGCTTTTTCTATATCCGAACCGCATTTTCCCACCAACATCCTTACTAAATCTGTAAAGGTTTTTTGGTCTTCTTGCGCTACCTGTGAAAATACATCAGCTACAATTTAATATATAATATTATTTAATCGTTAAATTTATAAATTATAAATTGTATATTATAATTTATTTTTGTTCTATTTAAATGATTTTCAGTTATATTATAGTATTATTTTTATTTATTAAAATGTCATAAATAATGACGTTATTATTAATATTATAGACGAGGATTAACAGTTAGTTATGACAGCAGCTAGGTAATCGTTTTAATATATAACGATGTTCATAAATCTTTATACCTAGTGGATAAAATATAATTTATAAACACATCAAAACTGCTGTCAAATATATTCCTTTTAATATTTTTCAAGGAACTTACTGTGTAGCGCTAAATGTTATTGTATGTTTCTTGTCATTGAAAACTACCAGAACGAATCGAAAATAAAAACGGTTTTAATAACGGAAACCACAGTTTGAAAAGGATCATCAAAGTCTATAAACAGTGCTTTGTCACTTTTTGAAGTGTTAAATAATGTATACTACCTACTGTACCTACTTTAATCATCTCACCTAGTAAACTTTTTTACAAATAAGGTAAAAAAAAAAAACAAAGATAACTCGTCATAAAATTAAAATTAAATAGGTATAACTTGGTTGTCATTAATTGTTCAATGACTACAGGATTTGTATTTTGTAATAATATCATAGTACCTACTATGAAAAAAAAGATTTAGATGTCAAAAATGTATTGGTTACTTTAAAATAACTTTACGGGTATATAATATTATGTATACTATAGTTTCTTTTTGGAGTTCTACAAATAATTTAAGTTTTATCACTACATCGCTTTTACTATTGTGTTTATTGACCTGTGTAATACCGTATAAAAATGTAATTCATTTAATATAGTTGTATGCATATGCATTTTGACCAAATCGTTAAATATTGTAGTACATATTGTATAGTATGTATTTTATAGTACCTACTAATTAGTAATTACTATAGATTATACGTCTACAAAAATAATTTAAAAAAATTAGTTAAATCTATAACAATAGGTAGCTGTAATAAAATCATTAAAATATTATCATGTTTATTGTTTGTACAACGAAAGCTACAATTCGTTATAATATATCGATGTAAAAAGTAAGTAACCTATAATATCTAATATTAACTGTTCTGTTCAATTTTTTTTCCTTTAAAAATTATGTTTCTAGTAGGTACTCTAGTCTCACATATAAGTTTATATAATAATAATTATTATAATATTACTGATTTGTATTGTAAATTAATTATTTTTAAAATTGTTATAGAAACTATACCTATTTCTATATCCTAAGAATGTTTTATGTACCTATTTAAATATAATTGATTACTTTAATTAAGCCCTGTCTAATATTTTAATAAATTAAATAATACGACAAAGAGTTATTGATATTTGATGAAAAAAAAGAGCATGACTTAAAGGCTCACAGTTTAAAACGCATATATACTCAAATCTTATTCAAACTCCTTATAAAATGTTTATTATAAATAGTTTCAGAAAAATATTATAATCGATTCAAACTCATTATTCTTTTATTCTATAATATACCTATTATTGTCTTTCTAGTTGCTAGAATTTATAAGCTCTTTTAGGTGCGACTGTGTAGTACCTACTAACAAGGCCAATTACTTAAATATTGGTTGACAAACGGCCTGCAACTTTAATAAACATGTCTTACTGATATGGCAATCTGGTCGATGTGTGCAAACTCCAACGGATCTGAGTACAGCTGAAACTTTGCTTGGGCCACGCCGTGCGGCGACGGCGGTAGCGGCGCTTTGCCGGGGTATGGTTGCACGTTGTCGTTGAGCGCCTCAGCTGTCTCGTCTGGTATTGCCGAGTCGTCCAAATACAGCGATTCGGCCATCATATATTCGCTACGTTTCTCGTTTATCAGTTCCAACATTTCGCTGCTCTGTTTCTCTACTAGTGCCGCTGTGGCAGCTCTATACAAACAAAAAAGTTAAGCTATTAATTCATTTACAATACATAATTATTATTTAATTGTTCATCGTATCTCAAAATTGTACTTTAATTTACGAAAAAAATTGACTTGTGATTCGATGGCGATTGCAATCGTCAATAATATTATATTTCACATATGTGTACTGTACCCACAGCTACGGACGAATTTAACTGACGCAACCGGACGACCGATACCAAGTATACCTACATGGGTAGCTATTAGGGGTAATTTTAGCTCCTACAGATTAAAATCATTATCCTTATATCCTTATTTACGCCAATGATTCGTCTGCGCAAATTCAAACTACCTATATAATATTGTTCATCTATGTATTGTTTTAACAAGTATATAAACGTAAATTGTATATTTTTTAATTGTGTAGCTGTAGTTTCTATTTCTTTAAACATAGCTTTTAACATTTAATATTATCTTCATGCATTATTATACGTAGTTGGTATAGACACTCGTTTTAGATATAATATGCTTGTTTCTAATACATGAAGCCGCGAAATAAATGAATCATTAATCATTTTTGATTTTGCTTCTTATCATAAATAATATATTTTAAACACTAAAGTAAAGTATATATTTTATATATTTCTATATATAGAGCGTATGCACATTAAAGAATTTAAGTCTTTAGAATAAATTATACGTTATGTTACAGTAGAAGTTAGCCTTACGCATTTACCCACGTATAATCCATATTATAGATAAATGGATTTACTTTCAACAGATAAAATTGTGACATCAGAAATAGCGATCTCGTTTATACACTATACCTGGCATGCTGTTGGAAATAATATATTACTAATGAGTTGTTAAAACGTGACAAAAACGAACTAAACCCGTTAAAATACACATTCACAGAGTATACAATATAATACCTATAATATAATTACACTTACAAACGCGCGTTAGATGTTGTTACCTATCTATATATCTTAGCAAATCTTTTAAAAAACGAGTTTTTTTTCTAGTTTTACTTTATGTCATTGACAAACGTCTAGCGAAATATTTTAATCCCCACAGACCGTCAACCAGACAAACCAATTCAATATAATAGGTTACTTCTATTGTGTAATGACGATGCTGTAGCGATTTATTTCACGTGCGCATAGCGCATCATTGTCACAGTGTCACGCTACATCGAATAAAAATGTATACGTCTATACATATATACACTATAAACTGCTTTCAATATAACACGCAGTAAGTTGTATATGTTATACGTATACAGAGTGATGGCTATACTAATTTTCCAAGTCAATTTATGTGGATTATATAAATGTGTTAATATGTTATAATATATAGTTAGTATTTAAATAATAAAGTATATTTTTACAAACAATTTTTACTTCTTTTTATAATATCATAATGTTTATGTTAATGTAGTTGTGTGAAATTTACGCTTAAAAATATAATGAAAAATTAATGAACTAATAACTTATGTAGTTATGTCCTATATAATATATGTATTATGTTGTAGAATAAATAATAATAATAACATACTATTTGAAGATGAGTAATTCTAACAACAGAGATACCTTACTATTATTTTGAAATAAAAAAACAAATTGTAATTAGTGCGTGTTATTAAATGTTCTAATGGTTGTGTTGATGGACCGGCCGCTTAACACCATGCAGGGACGATGTGCAAAGTGCAATTGCTCCGTATTCGTATGTAATAGACGCCATGATGTGGAAAATTATCAGCAGTTCGCTGAGCCGGTAGCAATCAACCTAAAATTACGCGATTACCGGAAATGTGTACGATTAAACGCTGCCGATTCCGCGGAAATATAGTCGTCAAAACTATAGCGGCCGGAAATGAAAACCCGAAGTTTGCCGTTGGTTCTCGACTGCGACTACGCCCCCGTCATTTAATCAAACAGTTTAAGGTCGTGGCGTATGAATCAGTAGATATGTACGTTGTAACTATTAGCTATTATTATAATAACGGGTGTATGGTTATGTTTATCGTTCATATATTATAACTATTTGAGAAATTTATAAATAATCTAAATAAATAAATAAATAGGTATTTTAAATAAATCACATACTATGGAGCAGAATTAATCTTTTTAAAAATAAACAATAAAAATGACTGTACGATAATAAAAAAATCACTAATGGTTTTAAAAAAAATGTTACCACTTCCCAAATAATTTGATAGATCAACGCGTATAAGTACAGCCGTAAATACTTATATCATCATTCATCTATAAGGACTAACTGCTGATGATTTCTGAGCTAACACGAATAAATAGTAAAAGTTTCGTTTTTTGGAAATCTATATTTCATATATCTGAAATATAATAGTCATGTCAGCGCCAAAAAAATAATAATTAATTTTTATCAAAAATTATTATAGCGTGATTATTTCTATTGCATTTTATGAGTATTTGATGTAAACATTTTAATTTGATTCAAATCAGTCCTGTGCAATGCGCAATATAACATCGATTAATCAAATATTGCCCTACCTATAATAGCTATACATAGTACATATTATACATTATATGGAACGTTTGTTAATGGAACTGAGTTACGTCTTATAGGTACGCACGCGTATATCCGTATATGGCCTCCAAAAGCAACAATTGGTTCTAGGCGACTTGCAACCGCGGGTCGTATAGGCTTATCATCGTTTATGTCGATGAATAGCAATACAGCATACTTATAAGGCCGTACCTACTTATATATAATAAATTATTGTTAATTATTATTATTACTATATTATCGCCGTGTACTTCAATATTCATATTATATTATTGTGTTGGACGTGTATTGTATTATTGTCTATAGGATATTTATCGGATATTATGAGATATTATCATACTATAGAGTATAGACATGAATATACAATCGTATATATAGATACATCGTATTGTTAAATTAATGGCAAAATATATATTATTATCTCGTCGGAGATATGGATGTCGACGCGCGGGAATTTCATTATTATGAACTTTTTGTTTTAATTCATTGATAAATACCTATTTGAGGGATCGCCAACTGCCAACACTAATTATTTAGAGCTGTCATTATTTTTTTCTTCAAAATAAATCAATATAATTTTATTATTTAAGTATGTGATTAATTTTAATAGGTCCATAAATTGTTTAAAATGGTTATTGCTTAGAATTTGGAGTAATGGGTGTGTATAACCATAACCCTCGTCTATATTGGTTCGTTTTTAAGTTTAACCAATTTTGTATCCAAAGAAATTATTATTGGTATATTTAATTTATTCGAAAAAGGTCCAATATAAATACTTTACAGTTCTTAGAAACTTTTTACTTGCGTTACAACTGGCACAATATATTACAGTAATTATTTTTAATATCTGAAACAATAATAAAATAATTCAGTATATCATTTTAACACTGTTCTTGAGTGTCTGGGACACACTGGGTGGTATTGAGATTACAAGAGTAAAGGATTACAAGTTAAAATTTACATGTAATAATATATGATTGTAAAATAAATTAAACAATTTTTCAATAAGATATAATAGGTTATTATACACTAACCCATTGGTCGCGGGCAACCTTTTTGGACTCTCGGGCCACATTCACAAACTAAACAGAGTTCGGGGGTCAGACAAAAAAAAAAAAATATATATATATACTTAAATTCTTTACTATGAAAAAAAATATACTGTAAAGCTTTAAAATAATAAAATATATAAAAAAAATTCGTCGTTCTAGAACTTAAAGCGGGCCGGCCGCAGTTGTCGGCCGCAGTTGTCGACCACTGTACTAACCTATAGTAATAAATTGATTTAATAATTTTTTTTTAAATTTAAATTTGAATGCTATTATTTTCTACTTCGCGATACAAACCCAACTACTGTATTTAAATGTAAATAATACATTCCTACGCGCATACTCAATGTATGGGTTGGGTTAATAAAAGGAATCAGCCCAAGCGAATTCACTAGGTCAGTAATTCGCAAATAGTACAAACCACTACATGACAAAGAAATATTTTTATTTATTAGATTCGAGTGCTTATTTAAAAGATTTTTTATTAAAATAACTACGAAAAGGTTGAAAAAATTATGACATAATTGTTAAATTGTTGACCCAACTTGACTTGAATGCAAATCTAATACATTAATTTAATGAAAACGAATATTTGTTAAAAATTCAATAAAACGGAATTCGTTTTCATTTCGATTGGGATAATAAGAGAATTTCTATTATAAGAGAATAACTCTCGTTATGTACTAACTAAAAATACCTTCATAACGATAATGTGCACATCATGTACCTATATTTCATAGGTTCTGGATACCGTTTAGTTATTATGTTATTTAGTATAAATTGTATGATTCTGTTTGTACATAGTATTATATAGCGATATACATATTGATATATAAATATATATACGATGCGAAAAACCTGTTGTATCGACCACATCGATACCGCCGTTTCCCACGCGTGTTTTTACACACTCTGTGCACGGACCACGATGCGTGTTCAACTATAAAACGACCAAAATGAGTGTATCATATTGTGTTATTATGTTATACTGTTTTGTTTTTGATTTTTTTTTTCGGAGGATTAAAAAACAATTTTTCACCACGCGAGAGTGATCACGGGAGTTGGCGATAGCAAAACTGACTAAACGGTGAACACAGGTACGTTATCTGTACATATTATAATAATGTATGTATAGGTACTTTGCGGTGCGCGAAAACAATGACAAAGACGATAATATTGTAATGGGAAAATAAACGATCATCCGACCCGTAGAAAGTGCGCACACGCACGTATACTACGTATAGGTATATATATTTAACGCAATGGCAATATAATATATAAGGTACGCGTTTGTAAGCGCGGCGGAATGCGCGCGCGACTTTAGCCTATTTGCTAAGAGGCGTGACACGCACGCAAGTCGGTCGGTACCAATACATATAGTACGAACGTAGCTATACCACTGTACATACACGTGCAGATGTATAATATCACCAATAATGATACATTATCTTTATCCATACAATCGACAGAAAATATTAAAATTTATAGTGCGTGTATCATCATATGTACAGAATGTACAGTAATTGTGCACGTACTACCTTTTATACATTGCATTATAGTATTCGAAGTCCAAATTATGTCAGAAAATTGTGAAGTATTTACATGTTTAAATTGAAAATTAAAAAAATTCAATGTATCAAATTACATTTCAAACGCTATTTGCAAAATTGAATAAAATAACAATATGGCAGCGGTGTAGAAAAATCAGATTTTTGTGACATCAAAATTCGTAAATTTGAATTTTTTAAATAAAATGAGTTGTTGGGCATTAAATTATTTGTGTATAATATAATATATTATGTTATATAATCAACTTATTTAACATATAATTTTAACTTCTATTACCACCACAGGCATTTTTTAAAGTAGGTAGGTATTAATGATATTATTGTAACCTATTTTTAATTATTTTATTTTAATTTATCTTACGATATTATTAGTTTTTGTTATTTCAATTTGTTAAAATTAAGGGTTTTAATTTTAAAAAATGTATTTAAATATAAAAATTAATTTATGTATACAGTAATTTTATTTTTAGAGATATAAGAAACGTGCGATAAGTCTAGAAAAAACATCAATCGCTTTGTGCGTTTGTTAAATTTTAAAATCTTAAATATTTTAAAAGTACCTATAATTTTTTGTTCAAACTGAAAGATAAATAAGAAATGTCATATATCGACATGAGAAATGTCGATCGTCATCTAAAATGGTACTTAAGGGTTTATCTTTTAAGTGATGTTAAACTATTTTGGGTTCTATCAAAACATTCAAAACACAATCTCAATTTACTCCACCATATATGGTTTATGGTAGCCTATATAGGATCAAAGTTCTTTATAGGACAGTTAAAACTGTATTTGAAAATGATATGGTCAAATATATTAGGTACTTAAAAATTACAAAAACCAGAATTTGAATGAATTCGTGTTCCAACATTGAAGTATGAATTAATATCACGTTTAAAAAACTACTCTATATGTATGCTAATATTTTATAAATAGATAATGTATAAATCGCTGCAATAGTAGATAATCATATAATGCAATTTAAACATACTAATATTGTATAAAGAATTGCAGTTATTATTTACGGCAGTTGCTGTGTGGTCATTAAAAATAACAAAAAATAAACTTTTTGCATAATATATACTCGACTAACGTCAAAACGAAAAATTTGTCTTGAGACTTGAACATGTTGCAGTTGATAAATATTGAATAAAAAATACATAATACACTTATTAATGCTAGCATTAGTTGTATTTACTTTACAAAGGAGACGATTTATATATTTGTATGCATTCGTACATGATCGTATAAGTCGATTGCAAAACTAACGCGACCCGTTTCTGTCTCATAATACCTAATATAACCTAATACCTAGTTAATAATATATACATAATACAATGATGATGATGATAATATTAGCGACGACGCGACAGCCTGGCTTGTAGCACATTTGGAGACAACTGGTTTACAGCTTCGGTCACCTGCTGCAGTATGTCTATGCATATACGTTGTACTATATTACTTATCTAATGATTTCGAATTTACAATATATTTTTTAAATCGTAAATTATAATAAACAACGTTGATATTTTATTGACATATGTATTACATATTACAGTAGTTATTCGGCATGGACCCTATCGACGATAAAACTGTGTTTATTAATTATTTTATTATACAAATCGATAACGTCGTCTAACATATATCCTGTGCATTTCGTATTATATAACACTATATGGTATTATTGCAGATATTATACGGTCTATAAAGGGCCAACTACGTGCATACATAATACCTATGATTCGTGTAAACTTATTAGCTAATAGGTATAAGTTTTGATTAAGTCTTGATAGATTTAAGTTATCGAAATTGTTAAATGTTTTTTAATTTAATTATACTCAATTATCATCTGATCAAGTCACGACGATTATAAATATATATATTTAAAGTATAAAGTACCTATCCATATTCATCAGCATAGATAGTCTAATTGATTTAACATTTACTTAATACTTTGTACAGCTACTACTGTTTACTTATTGATTGAGTTCGTACTTCGTATATATAATGATGTAATTTACGAAGACTTTAATGTTATTCTTTATTATGAAAAGTATTGGACGAGAATTATCAATTATTATAACAGTATAATAGTGGCTGTACAATTTTAAAAACTAATTTAAACATTTAAAATCAATATTTTAACTACTATTATGATTTATATTTTATATTATTTTAATCGAGCATGGAAATAAATAAGTGGTTTTAAACTATTTATACATAATACAATTTATGTTTTTATTTATTATACTAAAATGCCTACTGTTTTACAGGATCGGATCCAGAGTAATTATTAGGGGAGTAATTTATATAATAGGGGTGGCCAACATGACTATGTACGCGAGCCACATGTATTAATGCAATCATATCAAGAGCCAAATTATCTAATCTGTACTTTTATACCACAAAATTAATAAAGATAGCTAACATCCAATAAATATATCAAATTACGAAATATGATATAAAAGAATATTAATAATAATAATAATAAAACATTTTTTTTTTTTATAAATGTATGCAAAAAAAATTAAAACTTTGGTTTTTGGTTTTTGTAAATAAGACCGCGAGCCGCATACGTCGATGAAGACAGCCGCAATTTGGCCACCCCTGAATTATATATTGTACAATATTTCTATTATTATATTATAATTATTACCATCGATTATATGTACAATATATATATCATTTATGTATTATTTTAATTTTATTATTTACATAATCAATGCTATTACTATAAATATTTCTTTAATTTTTAAAGGAATTAACTTACAACTAAAAATTAATAAAAAAACCTAGGTGCATTAAAAAGAACACTCTTTATTTAAAAACAATTAGTAAAAACTATTAAAAAACTATTGAATATTAATAAACCAACAATAATTATAAAGCGAAATGTAATTTTCTTTTTGTTTATGAAAAATATTCGACATATTTTGTTAAATTTGCATTTATTGATTCGAAATATTCAATATTTGTTTGAAGAAATTTTCATTGTAAATGTTATCTATATATTAATATATATATAAATTATCTCTGCATTAATAAATTATTATTACAATATGTGTTTGTGTGTCAAAAAAGTTAACTAAAATACATCTATTATTTATAAAACGGTGTGGATCTCACACTTAATCAGTAATTATTCAAAGAGATACAGACTTTAAATAATAAGAAAAAAATTGGTTTGCCCGGCAATACAACGTGAGTCGAGAACTCAATAATTTTACTAAATTATAATTTATAATATGTATTTAACAATATTTAATTATTGCATTATTACATTTTAATATGTATATATTTAATTTTAATACACACCATCTTCTTAAGCACATACTTAGGGTTATGAAAAAAAAAATTCTGATACTTTGTTCGGCATCCGTAGCGTCGTTAGTCGGCACAGTTAGAAATTACAGAATCATAAATAAAACTATCCGCTAAACAATGTATTTATTATGATTTAATGTAAATAAAAATTAAATATAAAATTCTAAACTATAAAATAACTTAATTTTTTTCATCGTTTGACATATTAATTAAGTAAATTGATTTTTTTTTCATGATTTGGGGGGGGCATCGCTCCCACGGCCCCCCGTGTATCCGCACCTGCTGTTTTATAGTTTATATTTTGTGGGAATTTTCAATGAATTTTCTATTAGCAACAGCTTCACGCATTCTATTATATACTAATGTTTTAATTGAATGCAATTATATTATTTAGGCCAAGACTAGAAGTTTTTTTATTTTTAATTCAGAACTTTTTCTCTGACTGCGCGTATTGCCATTCTAACTGATCCGAAACTAATTGACGTTTTTATTTGCTTCACGTAAAAAAAAATTATCATTCTTTCTTCTACCCTCTGCTGTGGATAAATTTGTTTGTCATGACACAAGATTTGAGTTTATACATTTAAACTGTAACGTAATGAATTAATATAGAAGTCTAACGTCGAAGCATAAAGATAATAAGGAAAAATAGTAATTGTCGGTATAAATGACTAATATCTGATTAGGTATAATATTTTTGTGAATTTCAAAAAAAATGTACCTATAACAAAAAGTATAAACAATAAATACTATATGCAATAGATATAGATACGTTTAGTAGATGTTTTAAATGTAATTTTATACATGTGCTGGCTAAGAATAAGCGATATAATATTTAATTTATCATGTAGAAATCATGTCTGCGAGATTGTGGTCTATGACTATTGTGTGTGGAGACCATTTTTGTTTGCAACTTTCTGTGGTCTGAACCTACACCGACTACACCCATCATGTCCTAAATTTAATTCAAGTAAGTCCTATTTAATTAATTATTAAAACACATATGGGTACAATTCATGTCGCTATTTTTGAAATCCTAATCAATTTCACGCATTACAATACTACTCGAATTCAAATAATCACTGTATTCAATAAATGGCCGGTTTATAAACAGTGTTTTAATTTTTTAATTTTGCAATAGTTTTGAATGAAAATAATAGAGTTCATTTTAATTGTTAATATAGTATATTCTTATAGACAATAGACTCCAACAACTGGTATCAACTACTATATATATAAGTTCATAATTATATAAATATCGCCAATGAAAATCTCATGAATTTCGATTGCATTAGCTTATAAATATTATTTTAAAAACCTACCGTGGAGTAACTATAAATAATAATTATAGTATGTTTATTGAAGAATAATTCAATCTAAAATATGAACAATATCGTTGTAACACCTGTTAGTACGAGTAGTATCGAAATACCTAAACCATACGGCAAACATATTATTACCAGATTTTGTGTTTGTTCATTTTTATATTATTTTTTTTATTTTTTGTTTTATAGCGAATGTATACTTAGTATTCACAGTAATATCATATGTAGTATCATAATATACGCTCGATATTTGAAAAAAAAAATGAAAGAAAAAAATGTTCCGATAGATAGAAATGAGATAGTCAAGGTCCGGTGCACAAAAAACACACTGCAGTGTGGTGTGTTTACCGCTACGTGCCGGTGTTTACCGTTCGGGTCGATCAAATGTGTTCCATCACTGGATCGGAACACATGCGGAAACCGTATGGTGTTATAGTATATAATAATATATAAGCAGCTATATGTAGCTAGTGGCGCGACTAGATAATATCTTTAGTATGAAGTGGGGGTGGTGTGTAGCATTAACGAATCGTGACAGTGTGACACTCCCCTAACGCCATACTATATATATTTATGTTATATAATATTTATTATAATGGATGCATTTGCATGTATTTAAAATATCTCAATACGATTTCGGTGTAAAATTTATGAGTTTCCGTAATTTTATCTATCTAAATATTATACTATACATCATGTCAACTGATTAAATTAAGATTCAATGAATGCATTATGTATTTATGTGCGAGTAAAAATAATTTATTTTGTAGATTATTACAACTTCATAATCTCCTGACCCCTTCCTCACCACGCCATTCAATCGGTCCACCTATCTATATACTTCCTTTTTTTTTTATTGAAATATCAGCTTATTATATTTTACAACTATTTAACTTAATTCGAGGTAACTAACAAAAAAAGTGGAAAATGTGAAAGGAGGGATGATTAAATGAGGAAACCGAATGAATTAACATAAAACATAGATACAACTGATTTTATGACTAGAATTACAGTAAGTTACCATGCTGGTGAGGTCAAAGGGGTTGGCTATTTGTGGCTATTGAAAGAATAGATATATATGAAGGGTGGTGAATTTGTCTGAGAGAGCGGAGAGTACCTGAGTACTTAGTACCACAAAGAAAACAAAAAATTCATATTACATATTTACATGTACTCTTTGTTGTGACACGTGTAGTGGGGTATCATTATTTTGTAGTATGTATAAATGAAAAAAGAGATTTATTTTCTTGTCCAAGTGGAAATAAGTAATTCGTGATCTAAAAAACAGAGAGAAATCGATCATTTTATACTATCAACTTTGAAGTATTTTGGAGTAGAGTTTTTCCGCCGCTGAATCATTATGGAGACAATTCTAAATTATTATATTATGTAATCTTTAATTACTCTACTGGAGAAACGACAACCCCTTTCCACTGCTCGGGTGACGACAATAACTTTCCCCTCGTTCGACTTGCTCGTGAATTATAATATTAAGAGGTATATAATTTATTTACGTAGACATAAATATATCAACTATATATAAGTAGTGAGTGTGTGCATGTACTCATAATATATATATACAATTTCATGGTTATCGTCGATCTCATTTTTTTTTTACCTTCTCCGCTGGTATAGTCCACGTCATACTTTCGTTCACGAAAACCAATATTGACGCGGTTATTAATTATTATTATTATTGTATTATCGATAATATTTTTTCCTAAATATACTAGAATAGCATAAAAAAATAATAATAATACAAAAAAAACACAAAGTACTTGTTTATTTATCTTTAATATATAATATGTATAGTGATTGTTGCGATTTCTCTGAATTACAGGAATTTTCTAAAGATTTTTCGAATATTATATTTCATTAAAATAATATATAGAACCACATCAAGCTGACTACGGTATCGCACGATCCTATAACATTATTCGTTCCGATTCTCATGTATGATGTATCACATAGTTCGTGCGTAATTTAAAAAAAAGTGAAATCCTGTACATAACATGCTGGAGTATATTAAGTATTAGGTGTAATTAAAAGTTTAGGTAAAGGATATTAATATAGTATTTAGTGAAGTACTGAAGCAGAATACACTTACACGTTGGTCAACAAAGATATAAATTATAAAAATTGACGGAAACAGAATATTATTGTCCCAGGCAATAGAGGGGTATAATCCAGGTAATTCGGATCTTAATAAACTCACAAATTAAATAAGAGAAAGAAATGTCTGTCACTCTGTTTATAATGGTAATATAAGATACGACTGGATACAGATCGTATATGATTAAATATATTTATTACAATATAAATAACCAACCAGTTTTCATAATTTTGATCGACGAAAGTGGATTTCGTATGTACCTACACAATTTAAAATCGAAAGTAGTTCATGTATACACAACCAAGTCGAACACACTAGAAATAATATGTTAACTGTTAAGTGTATTTTACATGTACATAATAAATTCCACCAATAATTTACAATTGTATAGCTAATTAAAATATTTATTATATAAGAAATGTACATGCTAATTTTTATATTAATACACATAATATTATGTATAGTGTGTGGACTTCGATTTAAGGACATTACACATATTTTAATAGAATAATAATAAAAATGTTGGTTATTGAGTACCTACGTATTTCTAAATATACCGTATTTAATTTATTACCTATCTGTTATAAATTTAAAATAATTATTTTATCGATTCAACACGCGAAAACAAAAACTGCAATCTCTATTAATACCACGATTACAAAATAATATTTGTTGCATTTGGTCAATATTTATATAATTATTAATATTTTATTTATTTATGTTTTCCAATCACTAAAAACCGCAGGTTTTCTATTATTAAGCCAAAAGTATTAATAACCGTAAAGTCAGAAACGCTAACTCAATATTAATGATAAAAGATAAACGATAAACGATACAGGATTTAGAAACTCTCGACAGTATTAACGCATGACTCACTACTAAAGCTGACACCTCATGTTTTCGTTAACTTAACCGTGAACCTCGGGGGATATTCGCATGTCTTAAGAATTTCTCCCGCGTACGTGATTTCATAATTTTTCAGTTACCTACCTACACGGCTATACAGCTTTACGGAGTGATACCGCTGATACCGGTAAACCGTAAACACACAACAGCTATATACTGAGTATATACCTATAAGTATAAGTACAGCAATTACATTATTATCATCCCGTCCATAAACATATCCAAGCTTTACTGACTGTAGTGAAGCCGTGAAGGGGCGTAGCTGTATGTATATACGATATACCTACATAAAATGTTATTATTATTCTGTATAAAAGCCGATATAGGTACGCCTATGAATACCGTAATCATCACTACATACGAAACCATATATGTAAAAGATCGACGTGTTATATCTATGGCACGAATCGTCGATTGAGCCATGCGAAGAACAAAAATGAAAATGCGCGATTGATATTGCAGACGGCGCGGTGTTGGTAACTACTGAGGCGCTTTTATAAACCCGCGGTGCATAATATTCACGAAACGCGCACGGCGATACCGCGCGATGAGGATCCTCGCCGAGCTGCATTCCATTGAAGTGAACAAACCCGTCCAGGACTCAGTTTCATTACGTCCATAGGGGGCATCATTTTATACACACACACACACACACATATATAATGTAACATATAAATATAAAATATGTAATATATGTTTAATGCGTTTGCCGACGGACGTGTGTATATAGTGAGTACCATGTACTCGTACCGCCGACGAATATTATTATGTGCGCACTATGTATAGCAGTATAATCTGGTTTGGAAATAATACACATTATAATCAGGTATCATAACATAATATTATGCATGTAGGTACCATACATTCCGTTAACCCACCCACCCCCTCACATAATAAACAGACCTCCGTCCGGGCGACCAGTTCACTGTTTCCGTACCTACAGACATTTATGATTCTATTCTATAATTTTTCTTTTGAAAATAGGATTTGCTATAGAGTTCGTAATATAATACAGAGTAATTCACTACTTTAATCCTTTAGTAATGAATTTGTCAAAATTACGATTTTTCAAGAAAAAAAATATTTTATAATACTTAAATCTTTATTTTTATCCTTATTTAACTATGCATTTCAATTTTTTTACTATGCAATTACTAATTAATCAACACTCAACAGACAATTTAGTAGTACAAGAACCATATTTTGTTTGTATTTTTATATTCTATAATCTTCTTTCTATTCCAATCTATACCTCCGAACTACCAAAAAACACAGAAGACAAAAAGCAATGCCTTATTATTCGTTCCTATCAATTCGTGTGACTTAATTATCAATCAACTTAAAAAAATAAATATTTAATACATATTTCACAATTTTGAGAACTGGCCTACGTTAACAATATTATTGTACAATTTAATAACACACTAATACTAATAACATCGTCTATTCTATAGATACACTTACTCGTATTATGTAACAATGATGCCAATAATGAATGTAATAATGAATATCATTTATAAGTATATAACTATATAGCCGGTCATTTTACTTTTCATTTGACGTCCATCCTTAATCGCTATATGGTTTCGAATGTAACAAAAAATGATTTTTTTCTTTCACAACAATTATTTTTAAGCATATTGTTTATTGGTTATTATTATTATTGCTGTTGTTGCATTTAAAACGTGAAATAACTGCACTTAAAAATAATATTTTTTAGTTAGTACTAATTTTTTAAGGATTAATTAATATCTTTGGGTAACGTAGATTTTTGTACTTAAAAATAAAAAACTTTAACCCAATGAGTTACCTAATTCTAATAGTTAATCATAATACTTAACATTATATGATGTTGTTTAATTCCTTTTTTTTAACTATACTATACGACAGAAACATATTAAAAAGATTAAAGGTTTCAATACTTCAACGTTCAATCATACACTTGTTAAAAATAAAATGGTGGTAAATCTAGTGCTAATTCTACAATTGTTACACGTGTTTTAATGAAAAGAATAATAGATAAATTTTTCTTATTAAATGTTGAGAGACTATGTAGGTTATGCTATGGTATGCATAATGGCATAAATGCATGATAATATACTATAAGTTAACTATACCAACAGATTTTTTTTGTTTAGGTTTACAACTTTATGGCTTCTAATTTCAATAGAAAAGTTTAGTTTTATGGAGGTATTATATAGTTTGATGTTAATTATGTATATATGATGTATATTATGTATTGAGCCTATTCGCGGCAACATAATATTTGAATTATAACATTAACTGCCAATGTAATATTGTGTAAAAAAACTCCAAAAATGATTTTTTGTTAAAAGATAACCGGTAAAAATTGTGATTAATTGTATTATCTACTATTTAATGTTTTATCCACAAATAGCTCTTACCTCTCGTGTTCTAAGAGTTTTTTGGTTAATGACTCTTTCTTTTTGTCCCTCCTTAGTGTCATATTTTTTTCAAGATTGTCTCGTTCTTGTTGTAACTTTAACGTGAGAACTTTTTGTTCATCCGGCCGTTTTCTTTTTGTTTGAAGTTCCTTTTCGAAACGTATGGTCAGCCTTTCCAATTCTTTTTCCCATTCGTTCTACACATCATAATATCAATATGTTAAGAAAACATGCATTTAAAAAAAATATTTATTTTTACTTTGACAAGTTATATATTAAAAATATAATAATTATTCTCACGTTTATCTCTTCCTTAATACGATTGTCTTCGGCTTCCCGTTGCTTCGCAAACTTCCTGTACAAATCGTCTTCTTCTTTACGATGTTTCATTTCTAATCTAGTCTGTTCGTCTTTATCCTATAAATCCATAAAATATAAAACTATTATTAATAAAATAAAATAGTAAACTTATGTCGTAAAAATAATCAACTTGCGCAGTTTTAACATTATGAATAAACATTAAGTCTGGAATTAATATTCTATGAACGAAAACGTTCGGATTTGAATAAAGCATAGGTGAAGTGCAGACAAAACTACTTTTATACCTTATTATACATATATATTTTAATTAATAAAGAAAGACAATTTAATACCTTTTGATAGCTGTTAAAATTATAATATACATGGTAAAATAAAATAAAATTTCTCTAAACTTTTAGTTTGTGATCGCATTGCAAAAGAAATATCATATCTAATAAGTAGGTACACAAATACACGACACAACGCCACGACGGTATAATTTTTGTTTTTTAATTAAATACACAATAAATACTATTCCTGTCAAATAGACAAATTACATTCAATAGATACCTACAGTTCTTGTCTTACACACTCGTAGTATCGGTTTCGGAGTATTATACTAAGCACGTTATTACGTTAATATGAATATATTTTTCTCGTAAGACATTACTTTGGTAAATTCCACACAGACCAGTAGCAATAAGCCAATAATGATTACTTAAGATGCGATTGCATAACCAAAAACCCTTATCAAAAAAAAAAAAAGAAGAAGAAGGAATAAAAGACGTTTCCGTGGGCACTGACCGGATGTAGGTCTTGGAATATGTTGTCGTGATGACTCATATACTTTACTAAAATACAATTTATTCAACATATAAGTACTCATAATATCGATGGTCGCAAAAATATCACAGAGTTCGCACCTACTTATATCATATGCTATTACCACTTAACAAATTAAACTGTATATATGTAATATATGTACGCAGTACGCATACCGCGTCATGTCCAGCCGCACTAATATATTATTGTCAACGCATATACCTACGCGTCTGTCAACGTACAGCATAGGTATACAGCTGAGCTACCTGGCCACGACTACCTTACGATTATATTATACGCGTACGAGTGAACGACACAATATAAAAACGATTGTGCGCCGTGTGTATCTACTACCCATATACATCGCTTTATAATAACAATAATAATAAATACCTAATAATAATAATAAAATACATGTACATAAATAGGTGTGTGACCGGCTGACCTTAATATCGTAGTGCCTTGATATTGACATTGTATAAGCACGTAAATTTTTTGTCGATTTTTCACGCCTATAAATCACCCAACTCTATATATTTACGCATCAGTATTCACCTGGCGTACCATATAGTATTATTACTATTACTATAGTATATACCTATATATTATAATATAAAAGGTATATATATAATATTACAGATGTAGATATACCTACCTATATTATACCTACGTATAATATTCGCAAACCGGGCCACTGACGCCGCACTCGAACAAATCGTATATGTATAGATGAGTAATGTGCATTAAGTATATTATTATGTGCGACCAACGTCAAATTCGAAAATGTATATTTTCATTATATTATCATAATCATATGTATAATGTATAATTTATTTATTTCGTATCGCCATCCCCATCAATATCAATATTCCGAAATGTCTATTGTAATATTATAAAGTTATTTATTTCCAAAAAAATAAAATATTTATTGAATTTGGAATTTGAGAGGAAAAATGTTAACTACATGCAAAATAGACGGAGACGGGAGAAGTTTTATTAGACTAACACAAATAAGGAGAAAGAATTAAAATTTTTTTTTGAACCCGATGTCTAAATTCCTGAAAAGTCAAACTCAAAAAAGAAAATAAGATTACTTCCAAAAAGGGGGAGGGGAATATAAAATTCGTAGACATACGTTGAAACAAAACCGGTTCACGGCGTGGTTGGACGAAGAAAGTAATACACATGTATGTATGTGTATCCACATTGTGCATTTATATTATATATATTATCTATAGGGAGGTGATGATTGAAGCATGACGTCATGGATACACAATACGTTTCGGGGTAAGTTCGGCAACATCGCACGTTAATATACATTTAACGTGTTGAGTCATTGTATACCTAGTTTTTATTTGAATTTTTAATTGAGCAAAACAGGAAACCTGGTTACTTTACGTCCAATAACAGCAAAACAATAATATTAAATTGTATACAAATTAAGAATGGTCTCGTATGATTTGGAGTTATTATATTTAATAATAATTAGTTAAATTATTGCATTAAAATCATTCAGCACGATGTGCGGTGCACCCTACATCGGTCGTTTTAAGAATAATGGCGGGCGTATAATTCGTTTTATACGTTCGTCAGCTGACTACAATTGCAGAGTGATCATGGGATTGCGTTACGCCTTTTTTGGTATTATAATACATACGTACAGGCACATACCATAAGTTTTTTTCTGGGTTAGAATAAAAATCCAAGAATCATGAAATATTATCTGCCGTGTACAATCGCATCATTTAAAATAATAATAATATATTAGGTATTATACATATATTGTGTATGGTTTATCGTTTTTTGCAAAAATACATGTTTTTTAATCGTGTAGTCCTAGATTTAAACGGTTGCGTGACATTCGACTTTGAATACTATACAAAAAAATCCTTGGAATGCTTCACATATTATAATACATCTATACGGTATACCTCTTATAAGTTATAGAGGACATATATTTCAATTATTCCTAAATTCCTATTATTTAGAATAGGTACCGCAAAACAAATACAATTAATTTTTATTTAATGTGACCCACACAATATTAAATATTTCACACATGTTAATTTTTATCGTATCATTAACATCTATCGAGTTATTATTATAAATTATAATAATAACTTTTAGTAGTACGCATCAGTGATTAAGTTAAGAACTTGTATAATTATTGACAAAATTTAAATTCACGATTTATCGTTTGTTTTTATCGAAAGCTTCTTAAAATATAGTATTTTACAGTCTACGTGTGTCAAGTACTGTTACAGTATACGGTATATACTAAATCTTGTAATTATTATTAATAGGTATAATTACGTAAGCAAATTTCAGATTAAAAAATACTTTGATAACCTAATGACTTAAATAACGATAAAAATAGTATTGTTTTTCTAATATTGTTGTTTTATAATGACATCAAATTGTGTAAAAAAATATTTTCAAACACATAATTATTTTTAAGATAATGTGTGTTCATTGTTAAAAGAATCCCAATATATATACTAAGTATTATATGGGACAGTGCACCTCCGCCTTATATTTCACCGTACAGGAAATATCAAGTGCCTCAAGGACACAGCTAATCTAATTTGTTCAATATAGCTATGGTTTAGTGCAAAAAGCATTTAAACGAACACGGTTTAGCTTAACTTAACCTTACTTATATATAGATATCATTTATGCGTATGATAATGATATACCCGTAAATTGTAAAACTACAGGTTTATAAGTTTATAACATTGTATTGCTATCGTCATCACTAATACTATGAAGATGGTTTTGTTTTCTGTTTACTGCGGTAATAATTTTTTTGCATAATATGTCCTTGTGGTGTTGCGCGAGATTTCTCGTACTTGTAGGCCGAAAAGACCTAACCCATGTCCCCGCTGCGAAAACAGCGTATATGTGATGGAATGTGTCACACACTCACATATATAGCTACATATTATTTTATTGTTATACATAGGTACGTCTAAAACGAATTCGTGACGGCTGTTAAAGTCACCGCTGTGTCGTTCGCAGTCAAATGATTCTATATTGTCTTAACGTTTACATGCGAACTTCGACATAAAAAAATAATATGTTAAATCAACTCTCATTACCACAATTTTTTTTAATTTTAAAAAAATCAATTCAACTCAGTATCTATATTTTTATTTTTTATTTTTTCCGTCCACCGCGTCTTCTTTTTCATTTAATATTGTTATTATTATTATTATTCGTATTGTAATTCCGTTTCAATATTTACCGTATCTAATACACAGTGTGCATATATATACATATATATATATGAGCCAAATAAAGCGTGAACTAGAAAAATAAATTGCAATAGGTCTGCACACCACAACTAGAGAGAACCGCAAAATTCTAAAAGAACACTGTCATTGCACTTCATTCCCTGAATCGACATTCCATTCACCGCGCACAACGATCAGTGTACGACGGTACGCTACCTGTACCACCACCACCGGTATATCTATATAGACGTTATCGTTGACTATTATTAATATTATACTATAGTACTATAGACTTCTATGTAAGTATGTAAGTGTGTGTGTGTGTGTGTACATAGTGTGTTATACGTATGAAAATGACGGGTCTTCGTGTTTCAACCAAATTTATACACTCAATAAGTCGTAATAAAATTAATCGTCATGATTTTCCGCCCGGCATTATAAACTTATGTCTGAAATGTGAATTTCCTTAAGACCTGGCCTGCACGTTGGATTTAGCCGTTTGATTTCTTTTCTTATTCTTATTTTTTTTTCTGTGAGATTCGTATAATATATGATATGTATACTGTAAATACCATAGCAAGGATGGCGCCCAACCATTTCCGACCGAGTACAACAGCTGGATGATTTTATTTTCACTAAGAAAACATCCTACTTCCTGGATGATCGTTTAAAAATTAAATTCATCTTATTCACTTTCTTATTTGGCAAACAATAACACTATAACAGTAAGAGATGGTCCATCATAAAGTCATTATTATTTTTTTTATTACATCATGATTTTTCTAAGTGGAATAAAATTATCTAAATAATTAACCAATTTTTTGAACAACTTTAAAATTTATAATTATAATTAAATAAAGTGAAATAAGGAAATTCTAACATGGGAAAAAAAAGAACTCAACATGTTCTTATTGACTAAGGTACCTAATGAAAATAATAATAATTAATATTGTTATATTTATCTAATGATTCTATTATAACATATAATTTACCTAAATATTTTGCTTTTTTAAAATAAAAATATAAATTGAAATATTCGATATATTGAAATATGATTTCTTATGTTATAAGTACCTACAAATTATAATGCCTATGTTATATATTATACTTTATTAATTTTTATGGAATAGAATAATTTTTTCAGCTCCTATACTCTATTCTCTATTGACTATTTCTGTTAATAAAATAAAAAAATTGTATTGAAGTATTTAATAGCAGTACCTACTACTTTCCTTCTGAGAGTAGTAAATTAACTAAAGAGTTCTAAGAATCCAGTATTTGAGTGAAACACACACACACACACACATATTCATATAATATACTGGTAGTTGATGGAGTATTTAACTATTGGGTAAATGTTTTTCTTTTATTTTTAATTTAATTAATGTGTTGAAAAAACTATTAGAGAATGACAAATAACGATAAAAATAAAACATATTTCATGTATTTTGCAAGTTTTTTTTTTTTAATTACAGAAATCTTGGAACAATAAGTTTTACAGACTTACAGTAATTGTTTTATTTATATATAGTAACTATATATTATACTGCTTTATAAAGTAGTAAAAAACAATTATTAATTTCGATAGCAAATCCACTTTTGTACGTAAATTACATTAATAATGGTACAATACACATACACAGTTTTTCTTTTAATATATTATATACATAATAAGTACTGTAAGTAATATAGCCATGAATTTCAACATATTTCAATTATGGGAAAAACGATTGACGAATGATGTGTTTAAAATAGAAAGAGATTTGGATGTTAATATTCTAAATATTCCAAACGTGTGCAACGCGTAACTCGAGTGTATTACATAAAAAAATCTAAAAAGACCTTTCGCCGACTCTTAATTGTTTTAACCACAAATGGTTCGCACACATGATAAGTAAATGTACACGTAAGTGTAATAATGTATTCGTTGTATTGTTTCGAGCTATGCAAATGATGTTATAGTACATGCGTATACAAACAAAACATTCGAAAATAAATTAAATAGACAGAAAAAACTTAGTACCTATAGACGTCAAAAACTATTAAGCGTTTCAATTTTTAATGCATACAATAATATATATTATTGCCCTATACTTATATCTGTATGACTGTATACATACAAATATAAGGGCCGAATAATTTAACGTATAATTGTATTTATTCGACCAAGACGATCATTATATCTCTTGAATAGTTGAATTACAATAATATTGCAAGTTTTAATATCCGTGCGTTTTTTAAGGACCATATAAGGAAAACGTCTTTATTTATTGTATTATATACGCCTTCATAAAATAATAAGTATACTATTTATGTGTAGTTGTAAAATATGGAATGAATATAACTTTAAACTTGTAAATAGATTCATTTTTTATACGTAGCTGATATAATAAATACATAATACGTTACATCGCCAGTGCAGGGTGCTATCTCCTCTGCAGTATTTGTCTCCGTCGATAAATTATAATTGTTTTCAATAAAAAATCAATCTTTTAAAAAATGGATACGTATTCAATTATGTCGTTTGTTCTGATTTGGAATGCTTGTTTGTTTATTTAAACTCTATGTTCGTGTCAGGGGTGTATTTATGGGGGGCTGAAGGGAATTCAGCTATCCAATTCCAGGAATTGTTTATTAAGTCTGCTTATTATTTAAATTGTAGAAGTTCATTATAATTTAAAATACCTCAACCCCTTCCCAAAAAAATTTCTAAATAAGCCTCGGGTCTGTGTTAATATTATGTGTAGCACTAATTCGAAATTTCCATCTCAAGATCCTCTCCTAGTGCAAGAGTTAGTGGCATTTTTCTTGTACAGTCCATCACTCACTACAGAATACGTTCAGATATATCTGCGACACGCACAGAAGTAGAATAGCCAGAATAAGTACACACAGTTATAGAGCTAATACCACCATAGCGGGATTTACAAAATCAACAATAATACCTGCCAGTAAATGGGTAAACTTAAAATAATTTATGATACCGGTTAGTTATAATTTATAATTTATAAGCGCGAACACCTATTAACAATGTCGTTTTTTATATAAACGAAACATAATAATTAATATAGGTACCTATTATATACGCGTATGCGGTTAACTTTGTGATAATATTTAAGAGAAAGTCAACCCCCTACATTTTAAGAAATTGTCGGCGCCTAGTAGAAAAAATTCTGCAAGAAAGCCGCTCATACTACCGCGTACCAGTGGCGTGCTTAGTTTTTTTAAAAAGGGGGGATATTCATTTTTGACTTGTTATAGAACCTAAATTTTTTTTTTCATATAGATAATAAATCATTAAAAAAAAATTCAAAAGGGGATGTGACATCCTGATCCCCCCTGAGCGCGCTACTGCTGCGTGCCAATCGCGCACAGCGCCCCGAAAGCACAAAACCATATAGCAACATATTAAGCACCATATAATATAATAATAACAATATTACACGATCGGAGCACTCACCAGATAACAGTGTATGGGCTTCTCCCGGACACCGTTCTTGTTCGGGTACGATTTGTGGAGTTCGGTGGCGCGGAGCGCGTGCGCAATGTGCAGCGCCGAGGCGTCGAACCGGCCGTACTGGTAACCGGTGTCCGGGGTGGACGATCCTATGTACGGCGCCGGTAGCGGCGACTGCGCGCGGTTGTTGGGTGTCGAGCCGTTGAGGTGCTGCTTGATGTTGAGCGCCTCGGCGTCGAACGTGCCCTTACCGCTGCCGCGTATCTGGTCGTTGACGTAAGACGTGGACTTGGGCACATTGAGCGCGCTCCTGATTCCCACCGACGTGCCGTCCAGGTGGCCGGGCCCGATTTTCGGCACGTGACTTGAACAGTACACCTCCTTGTCCTCCTGCCGGTGCTGGTTGTTGTAGTACGTCTTCAGCGTCAGCTTCGTACCGCACACGACGCACTTGAAGCACCCGCTGTGGAAGAACGTGAAGTCCTTGAGCGGGCCCACCCTGTCCACCTGGTACACCGTCTGGTAGCATCGCAGGCACGTGCTCTCGTAAAAGTTCGACCGGTACATCGTGCTGCAGCGCGGGCCACTGCGGTGTCGCAGTCGGGGCGACGGCGGCGGCGGCAGCGAGATCGTGCGCGTTATACACCGTACGCGGTCCCTCGCATCATATTGTAATCATTTCGGAAATTATGTACTCGGCGTAGTTATAGTATGATATTGCGCGACAAATGTTCAACAAACTGCTGCAGCAGTGGCATCAACACTATCCGGCTGCGGGTAAACGTCGTCGTCTGCAAAACACAATAATATTATGGTATAATTAACAATATGTATACTATAATAAATCCGAAGAAAAGAATATCCTTAAATGGGGGCGTGTACCGGTTGCCTTAAAAAGTCAAAAGTACCTTTTTTTATTTGCCAATCCTCTCCCCCCCCCGAACTACCTACAGTAAAATGGACCAGTTGCCCTCAACCAAATTTACCAGTTGTTATTATATATATGACTATAATATCATTATACAAATCAATAAAATAGGAAAGGTAAATATGTAATAATAATTATATTTAAATTTACAATAATTAGGTATTATAGTTATAATTTTATTTATACGCGTCTAAAATTAAGCGCTCTGGTAAAGTACTCCATTTGTACCAGATGAGCTATTATTATTAATACAATTTTCATTATTTTTATGTACTATATGATTATTATTTATATATTTACCTCCTCTATTTACAGATCGATATTATAATCTCATGTATATAATAATATGTAAGGGCAACTGGTATATTAGTTTGAGGTCAACTGGTACATTTTTAAATGCCAAAAACAGCCGTTGAGGGCAACTGGTCAACACCCTTAAATGGTAGATCTTATAATATTGCGATGACGATACTTCAGTACAGCTCTGGTATCGAAATAGTTCCCGAGCTCTTACCCCATTAACCGAATTCGTCGCCATTTAATAAAAGTATTTTACTAAGGTGAGCTAAATTAGTTTCCTTTCTGTTAAGTTCTATTATCAATTATTTTTAATAAAAAAAATAGTTCATATTTATTGTACTATTGTCATTTAATGTCACTACATAAATATAAACAAGCATTATGCCGTTATTAAGGTACGTGTTATACGTATTAATATTAAATGTCGATGCGTACATACGTATGATGTATCTACTTTTTAAAATCCTTTTTCGACTGTAATAATAATTATTAGTTAGAATAAGCTAAAAAAAAATATTAAAGGATGAAAGTAGTTCCCAGCATCTATATAGTTAAAGGTATAATTGAAGCACCTAAATTTAAAAGGTTTTTTGGTTTAGTAACCTCTCTCATACATTTTATAGCGTATGATACTAGTAATAGTTGAATAACTACAAGTTACAACCGTGTCAACTGTGAATATTTAATAATAACATTACAGCATCTAAAATACAATTTAAAACATATATGTGCATATACTGCATATATCATAGGATAATTTATATTTAATGGTTAACATAGTATAAATTCATCCGTTCTAGCTACATATTAATATGCCATATGATTTATACTATTAAATAATATAAATATATATTTATTTTTATTTATAAAATACAAATTTTATTTTTTTTTTTATTTATATTACACGCAAAACATGTTGATTTTAAGCTTAAAAAAATAATCAATAGTATTTAAATTCAATATTAACTAAAATAAAAGTATAGTTGTAATCATAAGATAAAATATACCTTAAACAATTAATTGAATTAACAAATAAAAATATTATGACTCCACTTATAGGATACATATAATATTATAAATTTGTAAGTATAATATATATATATATATATTAATTATACTTCGATATTAATAATAAAATAACTCGACAAAGTAAATATATAATAGGTACTAGGTATGCCATCTGACTTATTAAATAATATATTAATTTCAAGTAAATAAAAAAGTAAATTAAACTAAAAATATAGATAACTGGTTACACTTATTAATAATCCTATACAACCAATAAAATGAAAAAATGTTGTATATTATTTTAATATGTTACTATTAGATAATATTCTATTCTATATATTTTTTGCTTTAAAGTTCTCAGTGTTTAAAACTAATTTTAGTATTTTTCTAGGTACACCATCACTGATAAAACGCGAGTGAATATAAGCAAACAGTTTTTAGCTATCCCTAATACCTGCAAGTGATTATTTTAAACATTTAAATCATTTGTATTTTGACTACCTTAAAGTATGTTTGTTTGAATTATATAGAATAGAAGTCTATAAATCTCCGTTTGTTTCAAGTTTAAACAAAAGTATTGTCATTAAGCCAAATATTGTTATTTTATTATTAATTCTAATCTTTAGATCAAATAATATTATAATTTGGTTTCTACATATCGGTTATTACTTATTATTTCTTACCTGAAGTTCAATATATTAAAAATGATATATTGAGGCTATAATCTGAATTACACCTTCGTTTTTAAGGAATTTAAAATACTCAAAATATGCATTTGAAGATCAAAAACAGTAGAAAGAATAAAAACAAATAAAAAACAGACATACTGTTGGGATATCAAGATATTTTACACATAATATATAACAGATGGGTAATTATTTTAAAAATGTATGAAAAGTACTTATTGTTACTTGACAGTTTCGAATCCTTGAAAATAAATATGATATTTAATACTATTATTATTATATAAATATGAAATGTATTATGTCATTATACATAGTTACCTTTTTTATAAACATTAATTAATCTTTATGGGAAAATATAATAAATTATAGCAACAAACGTTAATTATAAACTTTTTAAGAGCCATATAATGTCTATTCAAACTAGTATAATATTTTATTTGATGCGTTTTTTACAGTTATAACTTTTCATGCGTATTATCATGTACGCAGATATATAGAATATACGTCTACACAGTGTACCTACCAGTACAGTCTCTGTAGTAGGAATGTAAACCCCTCACAAAATTCATTCGTTAAATATTGAATATAATGACTAGGATATAACAATATAAACTTGAGTTTGCGATTTTGACCGGATATTAACCAATAACGTTTTGATTGAAATTATAATACATACTGTATTGATAAATGCAAGACAAATTTGTATTGAATTTGTAAACATATGACATAAACAAACAAAATATATAAGAATTTTTCACATTTAAAAATGTATTATTTTATTTTTACTGTTACCTAACATGTATTGTATATACTATATAGAAAAATACTTTTTATAAATTGAATTTATTTCCGAAATAGTTAAATATTTCTTATTGATAATATAACAAGCAGTGCTATACAAAACAATAATTAATGCATATTCTTAGATTCCGATTGAATTTTCCAGTATTTTTCCAAAAAAGTTTAACACTTACTTTTACCAAAAATACTTTTCATATAAAAACAATTTATATAGGTACTTTATAATAATTAATTATTGATGAGATTATCATTAAATAAATGAAAATTATTAAGTGTTGCAAATGTGCCGGTACTGAAATTTGGATTTGCGGTTATTAGAAAAAGTTTTTTCAAAATAATATTTTTAATTTTTGCGAAGACTAAAATAATTTTAAAAAATAAATTGTAATTAATGTATTATAAGTAACGATCAATATTCATTATAACATTTATAACTATTATTTTGTAGGTATTGCATGGCTTAACCTATATTGGTTTATATTATTGTTTTAAAAAGTATTTTACGAAAAAATCCATAAGAAAAGGCATTGTGGAACCATTAAATATTCTTTATTTCTTTAAGTTTTCATACATATAATTATTAAAAATTAAAAATACATCTCTAAAATAATTCTCCAATAACGTAATAGTAAAATATTTTCTACGTGTACTTAAATTTATCATAGTATTTAATGTAATATGTTATATTATTACTTATTACAAAGATTAATTTATTAAAATACAATATTTTAAAAGAACTAAGTCGGAATTTTATTGTATTGACTAAACCATGATGTTGAACTATTAACTTTATGTTTTTTACTTTTGAAATTCTTTAATATTTATAAGTGCATATAACAATGATAAAAAAAATACTAATTGGATGTATTATTATAACAATTATCCTTGTAATGATTAAAATATATACAATATTATCGTTTAAATAAACCTTCGCTTTTCAGGTACAAATACATATCCAAACATCTGATGATTACCTTATAGATACATATTACATATTATAGTGGAATTTGTATAATATAATAATTTCTAAGCTGTGAATAAATTGAATATCAATAAGGAATTCAATTCCATAAATATATGCAACGAAATATATATGTACATATATACCTCCACATAAAATAAATAAAAAGATAATAGGTATACTGGTATTCATATCTGTTTTTAATTACTCGTCATTAATACTGTCAATAGATTCTATCGTTAGTCTCGGCTGTAATTATTGGAATCCATATCTTGAATTAAAATATTTATTTATACAACTACAAGTAGGAAATCGGTCATTGCAAAGATTAATGTCAGATCAGTTTTATTGCAACTTGTTTTAAAATGTTAGATTGATTATTGATATTACTTTTAAACAATAACTTAAAATAATTAAAATTAAATATAAGAACTTATTTTAAAAAATATTCAATATTCTAAAGTTGATAATTTGTGTCCAAGAGAACCAACCTTGTGTTGTTATTATTTCATTTTGAATTGATCTGCTATAAAAATTAAAGTAAAAGAATATTATTCGTTTGTATGTTGCATTTTATGCGATATTTGAGCATTTCTAAACGATTGTAATGTATATATATATAATACGAAAGTCGCATACAAATTTAAATAACGTAAAATACCGGTAGTATTATTAACTTTGAATTTGATAGTATGTCAATTAATTGTAATATTTAAACTAACTATCCGATAGATAAGTTTTGCTTAATTCAAATTTATTAAAATACAACACAAATTTAAAAAATCTTTTATTCAACATTTAAAAAATGAATGAATTCAGTAATTACTAATTGCTATAGATTTAATAACTGTTTAAAAAACTTCTACTTTTATCAAGAAAAACCAGTGTTGTAAACATTAAAAATTACAGTTTATTGTATTTGTTTATAAACGTTTGAATGATTACACCGCAATATCACAGATTAAATAAAATATTGAAAATGTAATTTATCAACTATATCGAATACAAAAACATAATGTATATTACTCTAACTTTTAAACCTATTGTATTATACAGTTTAATAACAATATTTACTAATAGTTAAATGATTAAATTATGTAAACAATCAAAAAATATACAAGAATCTATAATATATAAAATCTACAATAGATTTTGATAAATATTTTTTATTATGGGTACCTAAGTTTACAAATGCAAGGATTAGAATCATGCTTACATCAATGTACATTTCGATATGTGTCATAAAAATAATATTTTGTATTTTAAAGGATGATTTATTAGAGACTTTAACGACAGACCAAATAGCAAAAATATTATTCTTTATCATTAATCTAAAACAACAATTGTTTAAAAACATATACATAAATATTTGTCGAACTAAAATTTCACAAAGCATCACAATCTAACTTCATTAAAATGTTAAGCTTACTAGAGCTACTATATTTATAGGTAGTAAATGAGTAGTAAATCTACAGTATATAATATTTATTAATATGTTAAGTACCTTTGATTATTCCAAAAATTTGGTATGCATGTATATGCATTCGTAATTCTGAAAAATCGTATTATTCCCTTACATACACACATACACCGCCACTATAAAGAACAACGACTGCATTATAACTCAGCTATTTTAGTTATTTTAATATTTGATTTTGATTTTAGCACAAACAAACATAAAACGTTGTATACATAAGAAAGTAGTCACTTGAAAAAAACAACACGGTCGCGCACAATCACGAGCTCTCGATTTTTATTTATTTTGTTTTTAAAATATTATTCTATTATTTTTTTATTACCGACGTCGAACGCGACACTATAACCGCGATCCAATGTATTCTCGGTACTAAACTACTAACCGTGTAGCCGGAGTCACGAACGACCTTACCAGCGGTTTTCTGGTTATACGGTTTCACCTGTGCTCCTCTCTACTAGTATCTAAATATGCTCGTTGTATACGAGATCCCCCACCATTCACATTAGCCTTATATTCATGCTCAGATACTCACAGTACCTGTATCAAAAATATAAAAACAAGCATTATAAATAAAAATAATGTAATAATTAATTTTATATTTTTACCAAATGATATTCTATTGTACAAATTTTAATTGTTTATTTGTATTCATCAGAAATACTTGAAACGGGAAAATTTAATAAATGATACTACATTTTTCTTATTGGTAAAAAAATATTTATGCATTTCATGAATTACGATTTATGGCGCTTTACCAAATAAAGCAAAACAATGCAATAAAAATTAAAATTAAAAAGTTAGTTATAGTCTATATATAGAATCAACATATTTTTTAAATTCTTCCAAATAATTTCAATAGACAAAACACACTATGAATTATTGTTTTTATTATAAAATGTTAAGACAATATAGTAGATGTAATGTATTTTATAGGTATACCGCGTTAATTTTAAATACCTTATACCTCATGTCCTTATATCTATATATTATACGTATACAAGATAATTCATTAAGGATGCACAACCTTATTTTGTACTTATAAAGTGATTATTCTAATTCAAATTTGTGGAAATTTTATGTATGTCAAATCAGAAATTTTACTAAATGCCTAAGCACATAATCAAAGAGTTTAATTTTTATGCAATTTTACTATTCGCTTATAGACATTTAGTTGAAAGTCTATAGTCATTCTTAAAGCTTATTTTAAGTCAGGCAAATAATAAAAATGAAACATTTTGTATTATTTTATAAATTTAACTATATTTTCTTATTATTAATTTATTGCTATTCTATAAAAAATAAACTAACTATGATAGGCCCATATTTAGTTAGCACGGGTAGGTTAGATTAGGTAATAGAAAAATTAATTTTAAAAATGAAATAGAAAAAAAATAATCACATTTTATTGAATAATGAAGAAAAATTACATTAAAAAAAAGAAATTATTATGTTTTGTTGTATGTTATAATTTGTTACCTAATTAAAAAAGATTTAAATTTTTTAACTATTAAACGATTTTCATTTATTAATTGATAAGTTAGATTTTAATATTAAAGAATCCTGACCACTAATGAAATAATTGTACATAGGTCCTATGTATTAAAATACACAGGTATTTGAAATATTTTTAATTTCGTGTCATTCAGTACTATTTTATTAAAACTTAAACTATAAATAAGTATAGACTATAGATAATTACTAATTAGGTATGATATTGTGAATATAAAAAATGAATAAAAAGGTTATACTACAATTACATATTTGTGTTAATTTTTAATTATTACTTGTTGTTACATGTTTTATTTGGTGGCATTTGCTGGAACATTTAACAATTTTTTTAAAAAAACATCAACTGATTTACCTACAATAATTACCTATATTTATTTATATATTTTGACGTACATGATTTCAAATTCGAATGAGTAGTTTTACAATTATTGAAATATTTATACTAAAAATAATAGTCTTTAAAAATAGATTAAAAATAAAATAAAATAGATGTAATATCGGATCTAGTATTTATTATATTTTTACTATTGTTATAAATTATACATTTATTAATGATAATAAATTAATATTGACAACTAAAATGTTCAAATCTGAAATCATCATATCAACTATAATATATTCTGAACATGTTATCAAGGATTTTCTTTCTTTAATACACAAAATTAATAACTCAAAACTACTTGTTCGAATTTTGATTTTGATACATCAACATTTTCAGAAAAAATATCTGTTAAATAATTAGTTTATATAAACATAAAACACTCCTCATGTAAAACAAAAAAAATCTTAAATTTTTTTAAAATATGGTCTTTATTAAATTAAAAAATAAGGGTGATCTACATATCTAGTGAATGAATTTACAATTTTGAAATAGTTTTTTTGTGTCGACACTTTTTAAAGTAAAAATCAGACATCAGCATCTTTTCTGATAGAAATATGAATCTAGTTAGTACTTGGTAAAATAAAGGATTAAAATTTAAAATTAAATATTTAGCGTACTTATCTTAATAATTAGAAAAACAAAACAAAATTAGAATTGAGAATTTTGTACACAAAACCAATTTTAGTTAAAATTGATTTTTTTATTTTGTTATAATTTAAAACAAATAATCACGCGTAAATAGTTTTAATTTCCACTAAATGTTTATACAAGTATTGGAGTATAAGTATTTTCTATACATAATATATATAACATTATTTTTAAAATAATGTGACTCTTTTTCTTTATTTTATATAGACATTTTGAATTTTTTATTTATTTTTTTTAGATTTTTTCCTTAAAATTATATTAATGAACAGTTTTAGCACGTTAAAAAAACTGAAAATTTAACACAATGTGCTTAATGAATTGTTATTGTAGATATTATTTAAAAATAATAAAGATATGTACATGCGATTTTTTTTTTAGCATTTCAAGTTCAAATTTGACAAAATATATGTACGTATCATGAAAATTTATAATTTAAATTATTTTGTAGTTAAAAATTTATAAAAAGCCTGATTTTTATATCTCAGACTTGAATTTAGTACAAGGTTCCATATTGTGTTATAGTATTTCATACTGGAACCAAAAAGTAAATATTATACTAATATTGTAAAATTTTGAAATTGAACTTCAGACACTTGTTACAAGTGTATGTGATTATTATTATGTATATTAAATGTACGAGGAATCATTTAATTAATTTTTGAATTTTAGATATGAAAAGAAATTTTTTTTGTGAACCTAACTAAATTCGTAAATGTTATTTATTTATTAATTATTACTTATTTTCAATATTGTTATTATTATTGATGCACCTGCAATTAAACGATTGTCGTTAAAATAAATAAATAAAATATAATTATATTATTCATTAATACACTATTACTATTTATTACGTACTTATTATTATTATTTTGAATTTATTTATTATATTAATATCCATATTTCTTCTTAACATATATATCGTAACTATTTTTGTGCGAAATAATGCTTAAATAATCTTTAAATATATATATATATTAATTTATTTATTCATAGATAATTACTGTAATCTATAATCAGTATAATCTAGTTAACTTATAAATTACACTTACATAATATCTATAATATCTTTTTGTATTTCTGAATCTATATGTAATCTAAATTATTTTTAATTTACGATTTAAAAGAACACATCAGATAAAGGTTTTTATGTGGTACCTACCCCAACACAGTATTATTGAACGCACAAATAATATATGTAGCCATGTGCGCATGTAGGCACTATAGATACGTCAAACTGAATTTCAGTATACATTATATGAATCTTATTTACAGACATATATGATTTAATTTTAAACAATTGTTGACTATCAAAAACCGGATAGATAAACTTTGAAATAATTCCGATCTAAATCGGATGTAGGCTGTGTAGTGCATATAGTGCAGGTATATCCAATAACTATACTATACATAGGTAAACAAACAACCATATAATATATTTTATATTTTATGCACTAGACCTAAACATATAGGTAGTTTATTCCAAATGTACCTACATGATTATATGGATGCATTATGCATTTACGATTATACGTATATTCATATAGAAACTGTTGCGTGACATTCAATTCACATGAACCGTGAAAACAAAACATAGCCATGAAAATGTTAGTGTGGTTAGTTATATCCGGTCAGTTATACTGCCACATTTAAATATAAACAAACGCCCAACTTTCCCAACTATAAATTATAAAATCATTGTAAAAGAAAAAAAGATATCTCTATGTTGTACTTTTGTGTTTTTGTTTTTTAACAAATAAATATAACTACTGTCTACACCTACCTAATAACTACTGAAATACTATCAAAATAATTGAATGATTCTTATGAAATTATACTTTATAAAATACCAGCACACATTGTACAGTGTTATAGTTAGTGATGCAATATATACACCCTGCAATGCTGATAAAATATAAATTATTATACAGCTAATACCTATTATATTCTAAACAAATTTGAACCATTTTAAATTAATAGTCAATACGTAGTTAAGATTTCTTTTACACACCATTAAGCCGTAGCAATTTTGCAAAAAAATGCATTTTTAACAAAATGATGTCCATATTTAATAACTACTAATAATTTTATACTAAGACACACTCATCATATTCATTCATATTTTTAACACATAAATTCTATTGTTACTATATTTAATATATTTATGTATATTTGTTGAAATTTTTTTTTTATATTTATAAGCCGATTGGCGATTATTAAATTATAAAAATAAAAATAATACATATTATCATTATTATAACATTTATAACATATTAATATTGCCCAAAAATAGTTAAAAATGATATACTTACACATTATACAGTTATAAATCAAGCTTGATAAACTATTACGCCAGCTATACAATTTCAGCTTTATTTTCTGTATAATTTAAAAAAATCCCCTTTTTTAATTAATATTCTACTTCTTATTTCTTTAACAATTTCGTCTTTCAATTTTATATAAAATTATGACCAATCACAAATGACAATTCATTATTAATAAGAAAATTCAATTTAAAATATATGAAAAAAAAATTAACATTTAGTTGTTAAAATATATTTTATACAAGCTTAGTACAGTAACAGTAGACAATATTTTAAAGTTTTAATCATAGGTATCTTAAATAAATACCGATAGGAAAATGAGAAATTAAATTTAAAATCAAGAATCAAGTCAAAAACATTAAATAATATCTTAAATGCGATGAAAATATTTTCTAACCTAATTAACTATAATCCTCCGGAATCCTTAAAGCCTTATTATACCTAATGCAAATATGCAATTTGACGAACTTTAATGATTATGGTGGAAATATATTAAGGTTTTAAGAGTTTTAAATAATAATATATTTTGTTAATCATTATTATTTGTTTAATATCAAATATCGCAAAATTATACTTCACATTGACAATTATCACATTGTGATAATTGAAGTAGTTCAGAAAATGCATAAGTTAACAGAAAATTCAAAACCATCCAAAGTACTCACAAGTCACAGTATATAATATGCATAAAACAAATTTACCTATGCAGATATACAATACATAGGTATCAATTATTATTTTACAAACACATATAGGTACCTATGTAAATAGGGACACAAGGTCATCCATTCATTAAAATTATACCTAAGTTAGTATATTTGTGTCGACAATTTGTCTTTTATTATAGTTATATAAAATAAAAATTGTAAAAAAAATAATAAATGTATGAAACGTATGGTACAATATATGTATACGTAGTTATATTATATAAATAATATATAGATAGCGCGTTGAACGCAATGCAACCGTTTTTAAAATGGGTTTACATACATAAGATACTTATACACACATACATGTGACTGTACGTTTACTTACATTGTACAAATCACCTTAAATAGGGAACAAATAATTATTATTATTATCTGTACCACTATTCTCACCAATTCATGGTGCCTTACACGATAAAATGATTAAAAAGTATTAATGTTCGTATTAGCCGTTAGCCGTATAGGACATTATGTACATTAATACATTATGCAACAATGGTAACAAACATACTATACATGTGAAATAAAATCACCGTGCCACACGCATTGACCAACTATATATACAACTTTAATGCACGTCATTATAGAAGTTTTGTAACCGTCAACGCAGTTGCGTACACACACTCGGATTGGCTGTTCTCTCTCAACCCATGACTTTTTTCACTGTATAATGTGGAAACTTCTTTATAAAACATCTTTATTGTAATTGTTTTTTTTTTTTTAATATAGATATTATCCTCCCCCCCTTCAACATCTATGCAAATGTATATTGTGTACACCAGTGTATCAACGCACCGCTGCTATACATAAATTAATAAGCACTGTAAATATCATGCTAATACGAAATAAGAATAAAATAACTATCTAGTTTCTATAGTCATATTAATGTTAATTTTTAAATTTCGAGAGAATTGAGGAACGTCATGAAGATTTTTACAACGATGGGTTAGATTCTATTATATGGTACTTGCTGGTTTTACTTGATATTTTTTATTTTACATGCTTATATTTTTCTGTAGACAACTATATGGATAGAAATAAAAATGCTCAAAAAGTTTAACCAAACACTATCTACAGTAACTACCAAATAGAAATACAATCTAGTTGGAACTTTAAAATATTTAGTCAATTTTAAAATAGGCATTTTCCAGTCGTTAAAAATGGAACTTGCTGACCGGTGTGTAAAGAAAAAATAGATACCGCCATCGGTGTCATACCGACAAAATTCTAAGGTACATTAAAAAAAAAATAAGCAAGGTTAAACCAAAATCTGTTTAGAATGAATTTAAATACAATGACAAATATTTTTTCTATTTCTATATTAGTTTTGATTTCCAAATTTGGATTATGAAAAATTGAAAATAGTAATGAGAAAAAACATATATACAAGAATATTTTATAAGAACGCAGTAAGCTTTAACATAAATATAAATTTATTTGTGCTTATAATTAAAATTAAATTTAAATATTCTTTTTACTATTTATTAATAAAATAGTGAAATATGTTAAGTAGTTACACACGTGGTGTTAATTTCAATAGCTAAACATTATTGTTTATTTTTAATTCAGTATATTAGCTAGGTTTCTACTATATACCAACTTATTTATCTTATTATATAATAGACCTCCAATTGAACATACAATAAATAATAAGTAATAATTATACATATATATGAAACTATACGAGTAACACTTAAAAAAAAGTAATTTTATTGTAAAATTGTACGTGGCCACGCCGCGAAACTGCCGGAGGCCAACATTAAAACGCGTAGGACTCGTAGGCAAATATTAAAATCACATCCGCTATTCAACTATTGTACCTACATATTTTGTACCAGACAACATACAAACAACTCTTATGGTATTCGATAATATTATGGGTAAGTCCTACAAAAAGTAAACTAACGAATGGCTTTCATCATACTATTACATCGCCGTGCCTTAGTATAATTAAAATATATATATCATTAAAATTGAATCATGTGTAAATATAGCCGTATAGGTACCTACATAAGAATTAAAATCGTATATCCACTTTTCCGGTTATACAAGTATGATTTCAGATTTGTGTATCATTTGGATAGTAATTAACAACAGAAATAATTATTAAATTAGGAGTCGCTTTACGTATTATCTGACTATACTTGGACATCCTAATTTATTAATGCTCTGTATTCTGCAGTATCTACGACTACGAATATTAAATTTATTTGTCTTTATTATATTCTACCGAGTGTCCTAGATAGAAATAGAGTTTTGTTTGATAACCTTAAAATGTCTATATAAATTATCAACCATACATTTTTAGTAGATATCTCATAGCAGAGTATTTTTTTTAAATATTTCGATTAAATGACTTATAAAAATTACATTTTGAATAAAGTTTATTAATATTCTTAAAATTAGTTCTCTGGTAATTAAAATATGTGCATATTTGTGAATATTTTTGTATGTTTTTATTTTTTATCTAATATAAAAAATGCATAAATTGGAGATTTATAAATATTTTTAAATATTCACACAAATAATCAAATATTTCATTAAAACAAATATTATCAGCGTTTTACAACTATTATAAAATAGGTACAATATAATAAAAAGCTGTCAGCTGATACTGCAAAATATTTACATCTGTAGGTGATAAAATCGTGATTAAAAGGTGATTGTTTTCTCCAATCAAAAATATGTTAACAAATAATAGAAGATCTTTCATTTCAAAGTGGAAAATATAAAAAGTACTTAATATTACAATGTTAACACAGGTGAAACTATTTGTAAAATTAACTTAAATGTATTAAACTAGATCATTATATTATATTTTATTATCTTGTATGAACAGGAAAAAAAACCAAAATTTGATTCAAAGAAAAAATATATTAAAAATATACTTAGAAGGTAATAACATTAACTGCAATGTTATATTACTTTATTATTTGTATTTATTTCCGATATATATATTATGTATATACATTATACATAATTATGGAAGTAAGTAATTTTTATACATATTTTTAAATTAAAAATTAAACTCATACTTTATAATTTTAATCACAATAATATCCCCGATCCCTTATAATTACTCATTTATTCATTCAAAATGTAATTTGTAAATGTATATTGAAATACTGAGAAAAATATTCTACTAAGAAATTAAAATATATATATGATGTAGACCTTCAAAAAAGGAAAAAAACTCAAGCGATAACAAATTGTAAAAAATTAATTTTTTTTCGAAAATGTAGTTTTGATGTAAATGAAAATGGTGTACAAAATTACTTTTGAAAAATAATTTTCGATTTAATGAGTATTTACTGATAAAAGAATCAGCCTGTATACAAAAAGTGTGTAACGTAACACCATGTACATAATACTTATAATATTTATGTAATACCTATACGACCCCGTATAAAATACAAAAACTGGATACAATGCACGCTGCACAGAATTATATTTTATGTTATATGGAGACACCTAGCGTCCTAGCCATATAATATCTTTTAATAATATTGTGTGTCCAACTACGGTTGTTAACAATGCAGTAGGCGTCCACATGTGGACGTTGGCAGTGACCTTAATTGGTATTGTCGAATGGTTCACTCTAAACGCCTCTTTAAATTTGAAAACCATTAAACGGCTATGGTTGATTATATTCTTAATGCAAACACGTGTAACCTACACATATAATATTATATACCAGAAATTTGGGTAGATATATATAAAATATAAATTATTATAATAAACATTTCCGTTTAACTGAAAAATTTAAATAAATATAATATATGGCAAATGTATATCAGCTAGATTATTGTTCTATACATGCAGAGTCATGTACCATGCAGTGGCGTCATTTGAGGGGGGCAAGGTGGGCATTTGCCCCTGTCTGATTTTAAAAGCAGCCCAATGGGCCGGTGCCGGTTTTTGCTATTTAACCATCATTATATTTTATTAGTGAAAAAACATAATTATTTTTAAAATATTTTCAGAAAATATTTTACAGTTTAACTACTAAAAAATTATTGTCACAATGATACATTTTTAATTAATTGATAGTAGTTGGAATCATGGGCGAATCCAGCATGTATTTACGGTCGGGGCACTTTATTGGAAAAATGATATAATATAGATATAGCCCCCCCGCCAAAAAAAAACAATATAATAAAAATGTATGTTTTTTAATAATATTTTTTCCAACGGGAGTGGCACTTGCCCCCGGTGCCCCTCTCTGAATCCGCCCTTGGTTGAAATAAATTTATATTTAGACGCATGCGGGACGGGCATGTATGTTTTGTGTGTGCGTGTGTTTACCTATGTGTTTTGTGAAGAAAAAAGATTTGTTGTACGCACAACAATAATAATAATTAACATCATAATCCCGTATAGTTTTTAAAATCTACAAATTCTAAAAACAACAATCGATTGACACTCTTATTAATTATCCTTGATCTCAGTCCTCAGACTTCAATTACCTTGCGACAGACGTGTATCACAATATTCACAATTCACAGTAAACTATTATTTTCTCTCTATTGAAAACTGAAATGACGCCACTGGTACCATGTAGATTATACAGGGTTATGGTGCAAGCAGGTGAAGAGGGTGAAGGTTAGATGGTATTTTTATAATCTCTATTCCGAAATATTATTAATATATGTTGATGCCTATGCATAATAATAAAGATAAAATATATTTTATTGAGTAGTATGCTCGCGATAAAATGCGTCTTATACATCAATATAATTAATACATATAATATATAGGTAAACAAATAAATATCGAATAATACATTTTCAATAATGTGTTAATTGGTTTAAATTTATAATTATAGTTTTGTAGTAGCGCGGCATTCGCCCATTTCCAGGTTAATAGTGTTGAATTTAAATGCGTGTCTTAATGAAATAAATGAGGCAGGTGCTGAAGAATTATTAATCACAATGTATTATAACATTCATTTGATATCATTAATAACCAAAGATTTAGGATATACTCGGTAAACGGCATGAAGGCGGAAATTGGAAAATGAACAGGATAGGCCTCTGCATGGACTCAACTGTGTGTAAAATTTGAAATTAATTATAAAGCATTATGATTTTGAACATAATATCTCAGCTTATTATTTAATATAGAGTATACAGTATACAAGAGCGTTTTTAACGTTTGCAGTTGCTTTTAACTTTATATATACCTATATATTATGTATAAAGTGTTGGACTGTTAAATTTCTAGGTTTCTAATGTATATTATTCATATATAATATTAGTTGCAATTGTATTCCTGATTTGTTTATGATCCATCAAGACGTAAAGATGACTTATATTATTTTTACATGACTGTCAAAGTTGTATATGATCATTATAAATTCATATCTATAATACCTAGTGGTTTATGTCTATAATTGAATAATTTGTAAAAAAAACCAATATTTTTTTTTACAAAAATATTGTTTAATCAATAATAATTAAGTTTAGGAACTATAAATGAATGATTATTAACATATTTATCAGTATTTCAGTTACTATGCCAACGAGTTTACCGTGGTTCGCGAGGGCAAGGATATGCCTGGACGATCAAATGGAAAGAACAACAGACATTTTATTATTATGTATAAGAATTTCTTGTAGGATTTAATTTAAAATATTAAAAAAGTGGTATAGGTGCTGACACAAACTGGCTGGGTTTCTTTAAAGAAAATAAACATTTGTTTACAAGACAACTTAAAATCCATTTTTTTAATACAAATTTAATCCCGCATATTTTACCCATCTATATAAAGGAAAGTAGGTAATAAAAACACGGTTTTATTTGTTTTGAATCTTTTGTTTTTTTTCTCATTTATTGTTTTTGTTATCATATTTTGATTGATCAACTCTTTTTTTTATGGCTTATTTTTTAAATATGTTTTCATTGCTATTGCACGAATATTTTCTTTGGTTATTTTTTTCTTATTTAAAAAAAAACGTATTTTTCAGATTCACACAATCTTTATACATATTTGACATTTTTAAGTTATAAATAAACCTACATAAAAATATGTAGTACAATATTTACATAAAAAACACAACTTGTTTCAAATTTAGAAAAATAGTGAGTTAAAATAATTTAAAAATATCTAGGTATAATAAAACTTATAGCTAGGCACATACGAAGTTTTCAAACCTTAAGATCTAATATAATGGATATATTATTCTAAAATAGTACATTAAAAATTAATTTGAAACAGACAATGTAACTAGATAGAATAATATAAAATGAATAATTTTATAATTCATTGCACAGTCATATGTAGTCACAATATTTTTTTTTATTTCCAATTAGTTATTACAGGCTATAATTAATAATATTAAATCCAATTTTCAATCAAAAATAAAAACTTAAGTTAATACATTCCCAATAGCTCATTAAGACTATGCAATTAATATTAGGATGTATGTACAAAAGAAATTACTTTTTATTTTAAAAAGCCTTATGTTAGAGCTTCTTAATTTTTAAATATTGATGGTTCCCACCGATAATTGTAGCGATGGATTTATTGTGAACGTCAGTAAGGATAATACATTGCTCTTCTGGAATAACCACCTCTATAAACAAATTCATAAAATCAAACATAACATTATAACTTTTATTGGATTTGAATTTTTAAAATTTATACCTTGGTCTACGAGATGGCCTGTAACCACCATAAAATGATGATTGTGCACCACCACGCGACATTGGACGACCTCGAAACATAGCTCTACCCCTAGATGCTACTGGACGATTTGTAGTGCTTATCCCAGGTTTATTAGTTCTCTTTGGATTAACCTGTAAAAAGCACAAGCATTTAAAGATAATATATCTCATTAAATTTAATTATGTATATCTTACTTTAATTTGACGACCCCTGAATAAAGAATCATCCATTGCCATGGCTGTATTAACAGAATCCATGTCAGCAAATTCAATATATGCAAACCCTTTTGGGTGACCATCAAATTTATTACACAATATGGTAACTCGATTTATTGAACCACAGCCATGGAAATGAGTTTCCAATTCCTCTGCTGTTGCTGCATAGTCTACCTAAAATTTTAAAACAAATACCTGATGGTATAAAGAATTCAATAACTCTATCATCAAGGATATACTCACATTACCAACATAAACAGATCTAGCATCAGCTTCAGCTTTTTCCTGTTCCGACAAATTATAAGTTGCACCTAAAAAATAATATTTATATTTAAAATAATAATAATAATAATAATAAATAAAAAATAAGAAAATTTATAAATTATAATTTTATCCTAAATCTTTTAAATTGTATTAAGTAAATCTCACTTCTTTGTGAAAAATAATAAATTCTTTGGCTATTGTTAATTAATTAAAATAAAATAATTTTAAATCATTTAATAATATTAATTTTCTTTATTCTGTCATGTAGATTTAGTAAGTGATAATTTTAACATTATTATTAGTATCACATGTGGAGATCTACTATATTTTTGTTCCTCAAGTTTGTAAAATAAAACGGCCAAAAAGACTATTTTATAGAGCTTAAGAGGTTAATTATTATGATCATAAATACATTTTTAACGAAATGCATTAACTTAATTTTAAATTAAAAAATTCATATTTCAGTGTACAGTATAACAGTGTTATGATGTATTGTTAAGAATTTTATTTAAAGATATAAGTTTAATATATGTTAATTAACACAATTTCTAAATTCTTTCTATTTGGTATTTAAAAAATACATACAACAAGCTAAAAATGTTAGACGTATAAGGTAGATTTAGTAAGTGATTGCTTAAAAATAACAACTTGCAAACACATGTGGAGATCTACTTTAATTTATTTTCCTCAAAATAGTTATAATAAAACAGCTATTTAACTATTTTAAAGAGCTTTTGAGGTAAATTATTAATATCCTAACTTGCTGCTAAGAATATTTTATTCTAGAAATACAATCTTGAGAATCAAATATCTACTTCAAATTTAGTTAGAGCAAGTTTTTACATCTTTAAATGTTTTATATATATATTACAATTTACAATATTATTTGCAAAATCAGAAAGTGTACATTGATTCATATTATATCATAGGAACAAGACCATTTATTCATCATTTTAGCGTTTAAAAACATATACCATTTTATAAAGTTTAATCTAACATTGCCAAAATCAGAAAGTGTACATTTGATTCATATTAAATCATAGGAACAAGACCGTTTAATCATCATGTAGGCATTTAAGAAAGTTAAAGAATATCCAAAGGTTATATGTATATTGTATAAATAAGATCAAGTTCAGATTATTTGTAGTAATCATAAGTTATCATACGAACGAGACTAGAATTCATCATTAAATTGATCATAAATAATTAACGTAATTATATAGAATTAAAATGTGTAACCTGCATTTTGAATAAAACTATAAGCTATTGTTATTAAATAAATTGTTATAATTTGCTTTATTTTTGTAAGTAAATTTAGTAAGTGTTTAATAAAATTTTTAATTATAAACACATGTGGAGATCTACTACATTATTATTCCTCAAACAATTTGAATAAAATAGCTAATAAACTATTTTAAAGAGCTTTTGAGGTATTTTTATGGATAAATTATTTAAGCAATAATTCGATGAATCAATTGTCTTTTTTTACATGGTCAATAACTTAAAACACTCATTAAGACATTGTTAAGTAGATTTAGTAAGTGTTTAATAAATTGTTTAATTATAAACACATGTGGAGATCTACTACATTATTATTCCTCAAATAATTTGAATAAAATAGCTAATAAACTATTTTAAAGAGCTTCTGAGATATTTTAATTTTTATGGATAAATTATTTTAGAAATTATTAAATGAATCAATTGTTTGTTTATACATGGTCAATAACCTAAAACACTGTGATTAAGAATACTATTTAGAGGATGTCATACCAACATGTGTTGTCTTCGTCTAACAAACGTATAACATGTAAAATTTTCATTCAGTAGGATCAATTTTGTGTGATTAACTTAAATATTAGTTAAATGACCTATCATCAAACTGAAAAGTGAGATTATTATCTATGTTCTCTCGTCGGCTTTTTACAATATTTTAATTTTTAAGTGAATTTTGAGCATTTTTAAATATAAATACTTTACACACTCACAACTCACTTAAAATCTTCTCGTCTTTATGTTTTATAATAAGTCATTTCACTCTAATATTTAAGTTAATCACACAAACTTGAGTCTACTGAATCAAAATTTGCCATGTTATACATTTGTAAGACAAAAACACATGTGGGCGTGACATCCTTTTAAATAAAATGAACCAAGTGTTTAATCTCAAACACATGTGAAGGTTTACAAGATTTTTATTCTTTAAAGCATAAAAATATGTATCATGACACCTTTGAGGGTACTATGAATTAGTTAAAATAACTAAGTATTACATTTTGAAATTGTAATTGGCAATAAAAATCATTATTGTACATTTATATTTGTAAGCTGTTGTGCAGATTTAGTAAGTGTTAATAAAATTAATTATTTCTAAACACATGTGGAGATCTGCTCAGTTTTGTACCTCAAAATTAAAAAGCAAAATAGCTATAAAGCAATAGTGCAGAGCTTTTTGAGGATAATGTTTAGATTAATTTTCATATGAATAACATAAGATTGTTTTTTAACATTTAATCAATAATTTATTACAAGTTTGAATACATAAAGAAAGTTATTGATTTGCAGATCAATGTATAAATTATAGACAAATTGTTTGTTGTCATATAATAACCATGGAAACAACTACCTATTAGTTTTCAAGAAAATATTAAATTACAAGCAATACAAGTAAAAAAAAAAAAAGTAAACATACTTGTTTTCGAGCAATTTGGAGAAGACAGTACTGGCGTGTTTGACATTTCTTGATCTACTTGTGATTGTAATTTTTTTAACTTTTCAGCTTCTTCTTCCATTTCGCGTACACGAGCTCTGATTACTTCCAAGTCCTAAACAAACAGTTATGTTAGAATGCAGTTGAAATACACATTATGAACAAATTAAACTTACAGAATCTGCTGATGCTTGAGAATCGACATTATTTGATTGACCATTTTCAATTAAATCAAAAGACATGCTATTTTCTAGACTAATTTGTGTGTTATGTTCTTCAGATGATAAATCAATACCACCTTCTAACAATTGGTCATCTAAGTCTGCCATGGTTGATTAACTAAAAAAAATATAAAAAGGAACATTGATCAGATACCTATTTGTAGAAGGTTCAAAATATCAAGTAATTTGTTGATAATATTATCAAAACAAATATACCTATTTTATTGGAAAAAAAATAATAACCTAAAAATATTAAATAATTAAGACAACACGGGCCCCTGCAAGCAGAAATATTCAGTTTTAAATATATATAAATATCCTGTGAACCATACAATGGTGAACATATTATAATATGATGATTATGTAATTGCAACAGTTTTGATGCACATTGAGAATGAATTAATATTGCAATAAAAATCAAACTGTTCAACTAACATCACGGACTAAGCAATAAATTTCAAAATAAAAACTGTTCCGACCAGACGAGATGACCGTTAGAAATGTGCAGAAAAACCAAAAACCATGAACGTTTAATCACAAAATAAATTGACAAGCTAACCGATTTCGGTCACGGATTTTCCTAAAAGGGTGCCTAGTGACTCTCGGCAATGACTGGTGTGAAAGCATAGGTACCCACGACTACCCAACACCTACCTAGGGGCGTAACACGGCGGAAAACGCGTCGAAATCGCGTACAGTCTATGGGTCGGAACGAAAATTGTGAGAAATCGTTCAAAAACGTTAAACCGCCGTCGCTATTAAGGACACTGGAAAAGGGCTAGTGAACCCGTGAACGCGACATCCACAATTACCACCATTCAGATCGGCGGTCAAAAGCTGCAAGCCTGCAATGGCCGCCGTCATCGGTCTCTCGCGACTAGCTGTTCTCAACTTCGCCCGGGAACCGAGTCGAATCGGCAACCATACCGGCGGTTGGACGGAGGAGTGCCCGGTAATACGGTTGTTGGTCAGGTACTTACACAGCGTCCGGTCCGGATGGAAACGGATGAAAAATTCGATTAGGTGGTGCGGTCGTCCACGGGCCAAACACTCGTCGTTACGGGACGCGGCGGTCGTCTGCCGGCAAACAAAACGGGGGGAAATATAAAAAACACACAAATAAGACACAAGTACAAAACACACTGAGAAAACGTAACGACCAAAGACTAGAAGAGTGACGACGAGTTAAATAATAGCTATGACACTATCAAGCGTCAAAAGCAAGTACGCGAGACCGGCCGTAAAAAACAGTTGTGTACACCGAACACCGAAATATTGTGTTACAGTCGTTACAAACCACAGGAGTTCCACACACACACACACGCACACGCACACGTACACACACACACAAACACACATGGACGCGCGCGCACGTTTACGCGAACATTTATCAAAATTTATTATATTCTTTATAGAGTAATAATTTTCACGATAAACAAATGTCTGTATCAGTAAAGTTAGTATATAATTCCAAAATCCAGTACGACCAACGTTTTACTCTCTTTCCAGTTGGATTATTGGATTGAATATTAAAATCATTAAATAAATCGTTCCCTCCGACCGATACAAACCGTACGGCGTACGTCATATAACTTATAATACAACGACAATAAAGTTACCACAAGTTTATAATGTATCATATTATGGCCTACTACAATGGTTAATAATTACCGTCAAGTGTTTTAGACGAATTTATTATTTCTCTAGTTCAAATAAAGCGCATACTATAGATTTGGGACGGACGTTCAACGAACATTTCGTTCGTTTTAGACACACTGTGTCCGTGTGAGTTATCAACATCGGTTATCATGTTCCTTCGGAAGCGCAATCTAAAATCCATATTATATTATTAATAGCAAGTTTTTTAATTATTATTTTGGACAATACTTATTTGGAGTCCAAAAAGCTTGATGTAGATTTTCTAAATGTCAATGTCTCGTAATCGTATCTAATCCTTTTTTTATTCCTCCAAACGAACGTAAATCACAAACTAATCTCAATATCTTTCAATAACATTATAATTAAGTAAATATTAGTGTTTTTTTCGTTTTAAACGTGCTCTTAGAATACGACATGTACTCACTAATCACTGTGACGACTCGGTTTAAGTCTTGATTTTGGACTTGACCCAATAAATCTATTAAGGTATGCAATGTCAAAACTATTTTGCACCAAATTAACCAACAAAAATACAAATTACTAATTCTATAGATTTATACTGCAAGTATTACTTTTTGTTTGCTTAAATTATATGAAATACTAAAAAAATTTATATTTTCTTATATCACTTATTTTGTGATTTGTTGTCCATATCTGAGTATAGCTTATCGGGCTCAAGTAATATTACTTCACCTATACCAATTTTGTGAATGAACCTGTATCAAATAATGTTTATTTAAAATATAATACCAACCTGAGAATTTTATTCAAAAATAAAATTGAAATTGAAAAATTGTAGGCCAATAATAAGATTTCCATTTTATTTATGTAATACATATTATTATTTAAATTGAAAATGTTTTTTTTTTTTTTTAATACAGCGATGACTAACTTAAATGATACTTGTAGACAAAAATCAAAAAACCTAAAATAAAATTAGGATTCAATACAAAAAAAATATAATATTACATATGTTTTAGAAATGTGATACATTTTACAATCTGTGAAATTATCTAAAGTATACCACCTCGATATAATAATTAATAATTACCAGAACTACTAGACTAGTACCTTGTAAGATATATCTTGGAGCATACCCTTATATTTTGTTAAAATTGCAATCGACTGCTTTTAAGACAAGTTACCAAATCATTAGATTTTAAAAAATTTTCATGGCACACATTTTTAATATATTTGTCTAATTAATTACTATCCATAGTAAATAATAACTAAATAATTCAATAAAATTTATTTTGCTATTTATAGATTTCAATTGTATTAATCATAAATTAAAGTACAAATAATTTTCTTTTAAAATTTACTTCTATGGCAAAAGTCATAAAACTTAAATGTCAAATGTTTGACCCATGAATACTTGACCATTTGGCACATAAATATATTGAATATCAAACATATTTTAACAATTATTTTTTTTTTTCAAGCAACAATGTTAGCATCTTGTTCAATATGTGGGGATTGTTTTACCGGAATTCATCCTGAATCAGTTCATTCAACACCTTGTGGTCATGTTTTCCACTACGAATGTCTCATGACATGGATTAAAAGGTATTGTTAAAGTTTAAGGTCAATGATTCTATAAAAAATATATTTTAATTGTTCTTTTAAGAATATACCAGATATCTACTTAATATTTTTGCTAGGTATTTATTTATCTGCCTTAGTTACCATATTATATTGATTTCAGCATATTATAGCATATTTGAGTATTACTATAAGTATATTGTAGTAGTAACCCAGTAGTAATATGTATGATTTTCAGTTTTTAGTATAATATTCCTCCTTAAAATTATATTTATAATTGATTATTTGTATAACTATTGCTTTACTTTTATCATTTTAAGATCACAAACATGTCCACATTGTCGGTCCAAAGTAACTGAAAAGCAAATTATTAAGCTATATTTTCACAACAATTCAAATTTAAGTATTAAAGAAGATATATCGTCATTGACACACCAAGTGCAGTCACTTACATATGAAAATACTTTGAAGAATGAAGAAATAAAAAATTTATTAATTATAACCAAAAAAGAAAAGGAACAACTAATTTCATTAAAGTAAATGGAAAATATTTTATTTATATTTTTTCTAAATAATATATTCATTATATTTACAGAAAACATGTTAAAGATGTAGAAGACAAAATACGAGGTCATCAAACATTTGTATCCAGTTTACAAGAAAATATTCGTTTTCTTAAATCTGAATGCAAAAAATCTACTTCTTACAAACTTGAAGCTGAAGAATTAAAAAAAGATTTGGAAAAATACCAATCGTAAGACAACTTTTCTTTTCCATGGAGTCTTAGTAGCAAAAAAAAAATAATTCATTCAATATTAAATTTCAATTGCAGAATAAACAGTATATTATATGGAACACCTGCAGATTCTCAAGAAGCCGTATGTTTGTTAAAAAAAAAGACTGATATTCAAACTCTGTGTTTACTCATAACTTCTTTTAAAAAGTATGATATTTTAGTTTAAAATTGCATATAATTTTATTAACTAATAATTGTTTTGTAGAGAAATTCAAACTTTAAAAGATAGTAATAAAGATTTGGAAACTAAGTTTTCACAACGCGTCACTAAATATATGGAACTTAAAAGACATTTATGTAATATAAATGCAAAAGAATCCATGAACACCCGAGTAATGGAGTATGTAATTTATTTAATAATTTTAATCTTTAATGCATTTTTATTAGCGCCTATTAATTTATTTTTTAGAAAATTAAAATCAGAAATTACCGACCTTGAAGCAGAAATTGTAAGACTACAAAAGAAATGTGCAAATTTAGAATCTCTGGTGCAAGCAAATGATAATACTCCAAGAAGAACTGAATTATGTAAAAGAATAATACATGAAAGTCCAGCTCCAGAGTTAACTGTTACTCCAAGCTTAGAAAAAGTATATAAAGTAAAATCTATTATTTAATTAAACAATTCTCTAGAGTTTAGGGGACGCTTCATCAGCATGTATTGTCTTTGTCTAACAAACGTTCAACATAGTAAAAACTGTTTCACACAGACAAGAACCACTAGAGCTCTATTCCAAGTTAAACAACCCAATTTTCACACTATAAAAAAGAAAGCATTGGCTGTGCAATATTGTTTTTATTCATTGATATTACTAATATCAAACAAGTTCTTATTATTTCAAAATTCATTGTTTTTGTGTTATTCAAACTTGAATAACTTTTTTTGTTTGTAGTTCTAATATCAATAAAATTAAAATGATGTCGCAATCTAAAATTTCCTCTTTCTAGTGTGAAAATTTGATTGAGATGTCCTTGCCTGCGTAAAACAGTTTTTGTTGTATATTTATAAGATGGTGACAATGCATACGAGTGAAAGGTCAAATAATTATTTAAAATTTTAGTATAATAATTTCTTTTATATAAGAAAATTAGTAGTGTTAGTTAATAAAAATATGTTGATTGAATATCAAATAACTATAATTGAAAATTAGTTATATACTAGCAATCAGTGGTGGCTCATGTTATGGGGCATATAACCACGTGCCCCACCTACAAAATTGAAAGAAAGAAGAATAATTTATGTTAAATTAAAATTTAATAAGTATTTCTTCCATCATAATTTAATTGGTAATATAAATAAATTTTATTAAATACGAGTGCTCCTACGTATTATACGGGCCTGATGGCCCGATCAACAGTACTAGATTTCCCCCACCACTTCTCGTCATGACACAAATTAATACAATGTCCCGGGCACAATCTGATTTTGCCCAGATTTTATTTTTATTATGATTTACAAGATTTTGTTTGTTTTATCGTCAAGACAATATTTAAAAAATCAACAAGAATTGGTGTTAAGTTCAAAGTTGTGATAGTGAAGAACGAGAGAAATATTTGTTCCCCACCTTTAATGAACCCCATAAGCAGTCACTGCTAGCAGTATAGTTCAAATATTAATTTCATGATTTTTTAAGTTGCAAACTTTTAAAGATGTAACTTAATATTATCTTTTAAAGCATTCAACACCAGTAACATATCATTGCACATGCTATATGTGCTATATGTAAAATAGAAAATGCCATTATGTGTCATTGCTGTCTTATTAAAAAATATTTTTTTTTATTAAATACCACTGATGTGTTTGTCCATCATTAATTTTAAACTTATAATAAAAGCTACATTTATATAACAAGATTTAAGTACAATAGAAATTTACACTTATATGCATCAGTAGTCCATTGGAGTTATATTTCAATTTGTTAGATTTCTGTTTTTAAAGAATCTAAGAAGATTATTAAATAACAAAATAAATAAATTATCAACCCTTAAAATTTATTCATATATAACTATTTGTTTAGGGTATAAAAACAAATATATACTCTCCAGAAAATTCAGTTTCCTCTACAGTACAACCTAAAGGACAATTAAAGCCACACAGTTTAAACAACAAGACAGAGCAGTCATCATCACAATCTGTAAATATATATTAATAACTATTAAATGAATAATAATACTAAACATATTTTCTAGTATACTCCCTAAAATTAATACTTATATTTTTGTTAAGGTTAACACATTTATGCCTAAAAGTCCTCGACGACTAATTGGATTTATGAGACCACCTTTAACTACTAAATCAGTAAGTGCAAATTATGTATCAAAATCTATGACTTTTTCAAGTAGTTCAGATGAAGAAATGTATGATGGTCTTGGTGGCCGTTCAAAACCAGATGTGTACCCTAGTCGACAGAAACCAATTATTAAAAAGCGAAAATTAGTTTCTAATTTTAAAAAAAAACCACCACCATCAAATAGTAATACAACATTGGATAGTTTTTTATCTGCTGAAATTCTTTAATAATGTATCTTTACTAAAAAAACATATTTATAAGTTTAATTTTTATAGTATTTATTTGACAATATATTAATATTTATTATGTTCAAATAACAATATTAGAATTCTTGTAAGTACATTAATAATATATATATTTTTTTTTTTTTATTAATGAATTGCAGTTTGTTGTTAAAATGTAATTCAATTTAAATATGTAAACATAAATTGCTCATTATCATTACAGACATTATTGTTGATTTGATAATATTACATTTTGAACACACTTTGGTGTTTGGCTCCTAAAAAACATAATCAAGTATTAAAAGAATTGCAAAGTATTTGTAATATGAATTAATAATTAAATAATACATTGATATTTAATTAGTAACAAATATATTACCTCTGGATGACTATTATAACATCCTCCCAGTTTCCGTCTATAAAAAGAGTTGAGATTCAGTTTGTTACAACTATGATCTGTAATTATACCTGATGTATTTTTATACTCCACTTTAACTGGGTTAACACTCAAATGACTCTGACTGCTTTCTGCATTCTTCACAACAACGAGAAGTAAGTTTGAATGAGCTATACGTTTTACGAAAAATGGCCTAAAAATATTTAAATATACATTAAAGTACTATGTATTAAGAATATTACCCTCCACCACCCTCCCACAGTTTATTTGCTTCTAGGTTTAAGATATAATTTTAGTTAACTGAAATGGTTAGTTTATGGTAGTAAATTTAATTCTAATATTATTATTCAAGCCTAACCTTATAGTTGAACCAGCTGGTGGTGGAGCATCAAATCCTTCAGCACTAAGGTGTTCATGTTGCAGCATAAACAAATCGGCTTTTTTATCGCAGGGTTTATTGATAATTTTATATTTTTCTGAATTTTTATTGGAGATCGCATCTTCTACATACCCTAATAGTTATTAAATATAAGATGAGTTAAAATGTTTTGCACCATCTAGACATTTTAATTATTACCTTCATTAATTGACCATACATGGATGAAGTTGCCTTCAATTAATAACCAAAGTAAATTCATCAAGAACATTTTTAAACTCGTAAACACTATATAAAATGGCTATAAAAATAACATTAAATGTTGATGTTATTAAAAAACTAAGTCTATTCTTAAATCTTAATAAATATTAATAAATTATTAGTATACAATTAAATTGAATACTATAATCTATCAACCTAACAATTTGTAACTAGTCAAAGGCTATGAAGATATTATATTCTCTTCTAGTATTTGAATTGTATTCACTAAATATTTATTTTGATGGAAATCTTAGAATTGTAATTATTTAAATTTTGAACATAATTTCTACAAACAATTTAGTAAATCTAGTTATTTTTAATATTATTTTTACCAGGTTTGTCTTAAAATATATAAATTAATTTGGCTTCTTTTTACACAATGGTTATGTTATATGCTATAATTGATTTTAACTAGTACATGAAATTGAATTTAAATTACTGTTAATAAGTAGGAAGATGCACTTGAGGCTGGTATTCTCTCTTTGCACAAAGCTTGATAATCAAACATAGGTATACGTCTAAATATTTTTTTTGATATCATTGTTTCCATAATAACTCCAGTACTCTTCAATTCTGTTTGTGCAAAAAATCTGCCAGTATCTGCTGATATTTCTGATAGTACAACATATCCATTTTCATCAATTATATAACAATCAACATGGTCAGATGTGCATGGTAAACAACTTGGACACTAAAAATTACTAAAAGTTAATAAAAATAAATTAATACCAAGATGAATAAAAATAAATTGTTAACATTTTCATTGGTTTGTGTGATTTCCATAAAGCGATCATAAAACTTCTTGTGTAACATTTCATATCCAACTACTGATCCCGGTGCTTCATTATTTTCGTCCTCAACAAATATAGCATGACTGGCAGTGATTTTTAGTTTATCATTGTCTCCTATTCATAGAATATGAATACTTGTTAAATAATTTTATTAAAATATCCGTATAAAACTGATTACCAGAATTAAAAGGCACTGAAAAAACAAATGCTTGTGGGTTAAGATTACGATATAATACTGGACGTTTATACCAAACTTCCTCAACCGAACGGTTATGAACATCTCCAAACTGTCTAAAATTAAATTCATAGAATTATTATTTTTCTTTTTTTTTAGCAAATATTATTGGAAGAAAAATAATATTTTTTATTCTGTATGTTGTACATACAATTCACCTTCAGCCAGATCCAGTATATGTTGCCATCTACTTAACCCTCCTTGAGTTGCCAAAAATCTGACACTAACATTATATTGATTTACATAATGTTTCCTAAGAATCAAAATAATTTAATTTAATCATAAATAAAAGTTTATTAAGAGTATTAAATTGTTAATTTAGAAGATAAAATCAATACTTATTTTTATAACTTACTCAAATTCTGATGTAGGATTCCAAGTTGAATTATATAACGCATGTGTTATTTTTGCATCAAAAAATAATAGTTGCATTAATTCTTTATCGCCTGAAATAGTGAAGTTTGAATAAAATTAGCAAAATAAATTATTTTTTTGAATTATTTTTTATTAACTTACAATAGAATTCATCTATGTCTATAGGTTTTCTGTCACATTCTCCTATTTACCATAAAATTAAATTAAATCAAGTGGAGGTATTTTATTATAAAAATATAATTGCCCTTACGTCTATCGAAATCATCCATTGAAATATTTTCAAAATTTGAAGCTGGATATTGCTCTCTCCATTCCCAATTAGGAGAAAATATTTTTTCCATAAAATGAAGCAATTTATCTTCAGGATTTTCAAATTTTCGTTCTGATGAATGAAAATAATCACAATACACCCTAAAATTTTTATACAGAGAAAACGTATAAATTATGTTTATATAAAATTGAAAAAAACACATATCAAAATTGTATTACCAGTTTGGATGGATTTTCCATTTATCTTGAAAATATTTATCAAACGGTTCATCTTAAACATATAATATTATTTATCAATAATTACTTTTTAGTATAAATATATTTTATAAACATTCCTAAAATATTATAATATTTACCTTTTTCTATTGATTTATTAATTTCATCACCAGCTTTAATCCAATTGTTACCATAAGATGCAGGTAACACTAAACCAAGTGTAAAAGGCCCTTCTATTTTTGGATCTAACGCAGTATAATGATAATTACGAACTTCAGACCCAACTCGTCTCTAAATAAAACTTGTCTTTAATTTATTCTTATTATTTATTATTTATTATTTAATGAAATGAAACTTCTTTACAGAGGGTACAAAAAAAAAAGGGCGGTCGAGCCGTCATGACTGAAAATTCATACAAATCGATCCAGCCGTTTAGGAGCAGTTTTGTAATTAAAAAATAGTTCTATTGAAAATAAAAATATAAAGTGTATTGTTTTTATTTTATTCCAATACAAATGACTGAAAGAAATTTCACTTCATCTGCGCATACTTGTTACACGCACAGTTTTTTTTATTAATTATTAATATTTCTATACCATATTGTCATAGTGAAACTTAATGCTTAAATTTTCCATGGATCCACGTTTGTGATTTACAATTGCTTCTCGTAACTACTTAAAAAACAATTTATAAATATTATATGTATTCAAATAATTAATAATATCACTTCGCACTTGAATTATATCTTGATGTGGCTGTCTTGGATCTTCATCATTATCATCCAACATTTCTAGTTCGGTTAGATCAATACTATTATGATTATCTTTAAGAATACCATCTTCCTTTAAATCATATTTTGTTAAAAAATTTAATTTTAATTTAATTTTTTTTTTAATTAAATTTTATTATATTTATATTGAATATTTTTACTTACAACAGGTCTTAATTTAGGATGAAAAAGCACATATCCATTATTTGTAACAACAAATGCATAGCCATTTACACCAATCTAAAATATCAAAAACAAATTAAGAAAATTACCAATTTATAATTATTTTATCTATAAATATAAATAAATATCTATAATACAAAAAATGTAAAACAAACAATTAATTTGAAAAAGTACTAATTAATTAAAAGGACACCACACAGTCAAAATGTTTCAATTTTTATAATGAACATTTTTTATTTAGTCTTATATTTGTATTCTGTAGCATTCTTGGTCTATCCCTCAAAAAATATTTTTTTTTTTATATATATATAATTTAATGGGTAATTGAGCAACTGCCAAATAATAACAATATTACTTATGAAGATCCATTTAAAAGTTAATTTGAATAAGAAATCCTTAAAAACTGTGTTCTATTAATCATTTTTACAAGTATAATTTATACTTCAATTACACATACTTTGTATGGCAATGTTAATTTTTCAAACTCAGCAATTGGTACATCAGTTCCAGCAACACCGAGTAAATCTCCTTTAACTCCATTCTAAAATAAAATAAATACATTTTTTTTTTAAATAAAACACAAGTTCATCATAAGTATTACTTAGTAAGTAGTATGACTATTGAAAATTAAAAAATGATTATTACTATACTATAGATTTAAACTGAAAACAAATAAATTAAACTAACCTTATTTTCTTCCCTTTTTTTATTAAATATCGGTATGGAAATAGCAGTCATTGGTCGATATTCTTGATAATTTCCATCCTCATCTAAACTCTAAATAACAATGTTAGAATATTATAAGGTATTCAATAAAATAAAAATGTAAAGCCAATACTATGATAAAGTGGTAACAACTTGGATTTCACACTAGGTAACATTCCTAAAGGTATATTTAAATACACTATAAATATTAAAATATATAAAATAGTTAATATACCAATATCCAACTTTAATGGTTATAATATATATTTGCTACTAATTAATATTGTTTTGTTTATTTTAAAGGGTTGGAACTACCAAGTTTAATATTTAGGATTTTGGGTTGGATAGATACTGATTAACATGAGTTACCTCAGAATTCAATATCAAATATTTAGAATCCATTTTATGCTGGTTAGGGAATTGTTTTTGTTCATTCAAATTAGCAGCGAGATCACTCATCTGCTTATCAAAATCCATTGAATTTTGTAATGCACTTGTTACATATGGATCCTAACAAAATGCTCTTAACATTAATTATGATTGTGAACTATAACTTTAATAATACAACTAATAACTCATAATTACACATACAAAAGTTTTCACTTACAGAAATATCCATAAATGTATGCGACCATGTAACGGGATGTTTTTCAGCTTGTAACACTAGAGGTCTTGCCAAAACAGCAATGTATTTCAGTACACTTTCAAGTACTTCATCTTTTGAATGCACATGTGCAAAGCTGCCTACAAATATAAAATAATTAATATTCTTTAAACATTATAACCATTTTGTATACACACTATTTTATAATAAGTGTAATTAAAATTAAGTAAGGTTGATAATATAATCTTAACACATACCTCTATTTTCACAAGCAAGTCGCTCAAGTTCAGGTGTTGTAGTAATATCACGACCCATCATATAGGTGAATATGCGGACTGGTATATTTGTAAATTTATTATCATCAATGCGATTGTACTTTTGTACAACATCAAAAAGTTCTTCATTAGGATCATCATCCGTGATCAACATAATCATTTGATTACATGTTTCCTCAGAACACCTATTATTGTTTCTGTTCTAAAATAAAAGAATACTAACTAATATTGTACATACTGAGTGAAAATCATACAGTATAAACCTCAAGACATTCTTTTTAAAAAGAATATTACCTAATAACTTTGTAAAAATTAAATAATTGTTCATGTTCCTTGCATTAACTGTTAGTATTTAATAGGTAATTACTGTAATTTAAATACTATACCTACATTGGATAAAAGTTGAAAAGCTTCAATAAATGCTTTGCTATAGTTTGCTGTCGAAGATGGTAATAATCTTGGATCTTCAATTATAGCTTTATGAAATGTGTAAAGATTTTCAGGAGTAGCCTACAATATAAAAAATATTAAATATACTAATCAACTTGAATAAACAATAATTTTTATTATTCTTACCTGAACTAATATTTCCTTAAAGCAAGTTACCAAGTAAGTAAAAACAGTATTAAAAAAAATAATATTAATCGAATCATCATTATTGAATGTTTTCAATAAAGATTTAATTACAAGCTGAGAAATTGATTGATGCATGCCATTCATGGAACCGGAAATATCTAATAAAATCACTACATCCTTTGAACAAGTTGCAGCTTGAATGTACCATGGTCGCAGGCGGGTGTCAAATACACTAGGTTTAGCTGACCATCTTATAGCTAAAAATATAATAATATTAAACATCAATATTTCATTGCTGAATTTATGATGTATTGATTAAATGGAAAAGATAATACACCCAGTACTCTCATTCCTCATTCTATCAATTTTATAAGATTATAAAATAAAAATTTATATTTATTTATACTATTGGTATATAATAATTAGAGCTTTAATATAATTTTACCAGGGTAATGACGCATAAATCCAGCTGTACTTCCAAAATATTGCCAAGAAAGAGATGGATCACTGCGATAATTTTGTAAAAACACTTCATCCAATTTTTCCGACCATTGTAAAGGTATTTGGACATGATGAACTGAAAATATTATTAATTTAAATGGTGGATCATAAAAACAATTAAAAGTACACGACATACGTTTTTCAAATAATATTGTCGGTAAATAAACTGCGCTGTAATCAGTATTAACAGATAATCCATAAAAATGATCATTTTTTGTCAGGTTCATTGTTTTGAATTCTAACTGAATAATAGTTTTCCCTAGATCCAAAGATATATTTGGTGCAGTTCGGTCTGTATCATCAGAATCATCAATACCTTCAACCGGTGAATACTTAGCATTAAAATAAGTATAGTTCGAAATCTCTTTTTCTCCGTAGAATTTCCATTCAAATTCTTCAGATAAACGTTCTGCTGCATCCATAAGACACTAAAAAATTATTTTATAACTAAATGTAGTAATAGAATTTAATTAGAACATAAAATTAAATTTATTTACAGATACAGCTGTCATTTTTAATCTTATCATACGATTCATTGCTGTTGATATGTTTTGTAAAAGTTGACTGGCATTTGTTCTAAACACATGTGTTTCATTCAATTTTTTGTAACGCTAAACACAATTTAGACTATAATTAATAAATGTTATATGCATGTAATACAGAACATAATTAATATTATCTAGTTTATACCAATCGAATTTCATCAGATTTAGTTATATTTTGTCCCAGATACCATAATTCTTTGCCAAATGTTTCAGCCCAATTTTCCACCCTAAATTACATTTAAAAAAGCAAAAACATTAAATATTTGCATAAAGCAGAAAAAAAAATAACTGTAAGTATTACTTACAAAAGTTCTTCAAGACTACTCTTTTTATCATCTTGAACGTCTATAGCATAAATAAAAAATACAACTGCAACAAGAAATGTACATACATTTATACAAATATTCATACTTGGAATATTTATTTTCTTTTCAAACCAATGTAGCTACACATTTAAACAGTTTTGGTTTCAGCAAATTTTATAACCTTTAGGGATACACTCTTTAGCATATCTGTAATCTAAATATAGATACATATATTCCCACTCTTGGATAGTAGCCAATTAACTTTAGAATAAACTCCACTTTTATTAATTTAGATATTATAGACAAAATTAGATGTTAAAACAATTTAATCATACAATATTTTATTGTACAGTTCGCTTAAGTAAAAAGGGGCTTCACCTTAAAAAAAACCATTTTGTCCAATGAATAATTATTTATTTTTTATGTTTATTTAATAATTTCTATTATTACATAATATACAAATATATAATACAGCCAATATAATAGCTTTATGAAAAATATTTTATATTATTCTCTGATAATCTACATTTTTTTTTTTTTTTTTTTTTTTAGTGAACAATTCAGACTAATTTTAAAAGATAACCACAACAATTTTGTATTGATATTTAAATAAAAAAAAATACACTAGTACCTATATTAAATCAATTTATTGATAGTTTTTCAACTTTGTCAATCAATCCAAAAGTAAGAGCTTCATCCGCACTCATAAAATGATCTGATTCCAAACTAGCATCTGAAAAATATATTTTCATTTTATTTATGTTATTATAAATTATCTTTAATATTTAAATTGTACAAGCTTATTTTTTATTTTATCTTTTTTCACTTACTTTTGTGAAAGATACAATAAGTTATAACTTTGTAATATAGCTTACAAATAAACAATATCAAATTTAAAAATAAAATAAAAATGATTCTGAGCAGTAAGTGGAAGCAAGGTATATTAGTTATTATACAATATATTTTATTATACATTAATATTGCTATAATAGTAATTTATTTTACTATTATTAGTAATATATTAGGATAAATTAATTTTTACTGTAAACATCACATTTATTTTATTATTAACCTTTTAATCAATACCAACTTACTGTAGAACAGATTAGTGGTATAAGTAGGCAATAACTTAAAATAAATCAAATTTTTAAAATATAATAATATACAAAAGTTTCCATTTTCCATAAATAATATTTTAAAATTACAACAAAATAACTAAAATTATTATTTTCAACTAAATATCCAATTTTATCCAAATTTGAACTTCAAATATTTATAAAATAAAAATTATGCTTGTATTACATTTTTTAAGATTATTAAATAATAATTACTTGTGAAGAATTTGATATTCAGTTTTTAAGTTTTTTGATTATAGAAAAAAAACTAAAAAGTTTATTTTACTAAATATTTAGAATTAAAAAGTTAATAGGTGATTATAGAAAAAAAACCAATTAATTTATTTAAAATATTTTTTTAATTATTGAATAGTCTTACCAATTTTATCTGCTGGCATTCCTGTATGTTTCACATAAATGTCAATCAACGATGATTTAAGTCTTAGAATTTCATCAGTTACAATTTTCATATCTGATGCTTTTCCCTGCAATAGTTTAAATAAACTGATTAAATTTATTTTTCATTTTACACTCGTCAAAGTATACAATTACAATTAATTACATAGCTACATATAATTTACATACAATTTAGCATTGCAATATTGTCAATTTTTATTTTTAAATTTAAACAAAAATACAATGTATTATAAGTTACAAGTTTTTAGTAAAGAAAATTAATTGTATTTTATCTATAGTAAAATATAATTAATATTTAGATTAAATACATTGTATGATATTATACAGTAGAAGCCGCTTATTAGAAACACGGATAATTGATACAAACGCGTTATTGAAACAAAATGTCCTGGGACGAACCAGTTGTATATTAGAACACTGAAAATAAATCAGATTATTGAAACATCACATCAGTTATTTAAAACAGTTAGGCGAAGGTTACAGGCTTTGTGCAAATTAAATAGGTGGGTCGTGTGTATTGCAACTAACATTTTCTTGTCTCACTATTGAAAAAGTTTGCGCCGCCACTAAGTTGACATATTATACACCGGTTATCCGGTGATAACCACTAAGATTAAAGTACATTAATCTTATCTTTGATGTCGTTACGTTTATTTTTAGTTTTTTCTGTACTTAATTGTAAGTACAGAATGAACGTAAGAACGCTCTTTCTGTACGCTTTGTTTGTAGTTCAGTTCCGGTGTGCATATGGTTAATTAGATTGTAGAAGCACTAAGTGACCTCAGGAGAATCGTTCAGCACCGTGCGGATGAAATAGGTTTTGAACAGCATTACTCGTATGAAAATATGGTCTTGGTGTTACTCAACACATAAAAACAAAATTTGATAGACACATATTTTAAATAATGTAGTACAATATATACATTTGCACTTCCTTTTTAAATTAAATAATGTATGTATATAGTTAAATATACATACATAAATATATTTTTCAATTTTTTTTCATAGTACAAATCAAACCAATCGCTTATCAGAAACAATCGGTTAATTGACACATTTCACATTGGTCCCAAAGTGTTTCTAATAAGCAACTTCTACTTTATAATTTTGACCATTAAAGAAATATTTGAATTTATGAATAAAACTAGATGGCTAACTTTTAACTATTAAATTTAATTATATTTTTTTTTGCGACTGCTTTTTTTCCAGTTAAATATTAATTTTACAGTAACTACATTAAAATCAATAAATTATAAGTAATAAATAAACCTTTAAATCAAGCAAGTTTATTATATTACATTATCTGTTATGAGGAAGTCATACCCGCATATGTTGTCTCTGTCTTATTAACGCACATCATAACAAATTTGCGTTCAGCAAAACATATTTGGTGATGTTAGCTTTAATATTCGAGTAAATTTACCTATTATCAAATTTAAAGGTAAGAATATTATATAGAAAATGACATATAATTTTATTGATATTATCATTTTAAAGTGAATTATGAACATTTAAAGTTGTAATATTTTACATAGCTATAATTAAAAATGTGTTCTGCCGAACACAAATTTGTTATGATGTATGTTAGTAAAACAGAGACAACACATGGCGTATATTAGGTATGGTGTCCTCTTAATGCATGGAACTTAATTAATATTAATATTTTTTAATTAATTGAATTTAATGTTTCACAAATATTTTAATAACAAAAAATAGATATATAGTGAAACCTGTCAATAATGAACACTTTTTATGATCCGGTAACTGTCCATTATTCACAAGTTTTACTATGAAAAATGAATACAAAAATATTTTATTCATTCATACATAATAAATTATATTTAAATATACTTTGATAAAAAGTACCTGCATTCCACCAGATGGCTGATGAATCATGATCCTTGAATGAGGCAAAGCATGCCTTTTACCCTTTGCTCCAGCGGCTAATAAAATACTTCCCATACTACAAGCTTGTCCTATGCACCAAGTTGATACATCTGGATTAATGTACATCATAGTATCATAAATGCCCAAACCAGCTGTAACACTACCACCAGGGCTAAACAAGAATTATAAATTTGTAATTCATATTGCATACCTTATACCTTAACAATATATAATGTTAATATATTAACACCTATTATATAATTTTAAATAAAAAATAATTTACCTATTAATATACATATTGATTGTGGCTTTTTGATTTTCAAATTGTAAAAACAATAACTGTGCTATTACTAATGAAGCCACATGATCATTGATCTTAACAATACAAAATATTTATTTACATAAAAATAAAAGATAAATGATGATAAATTATATATAAATTAAATTTTCTTACCTCTCCCATAACACAAACTATACGTTCTTTAAGAAGTCTAGAAAATATATCATAAGAACGTTCCCCACGACCCGTTTGTTCTACTACAATTGGTATTGTCAATCCGCGAATACTATTGGAAATTGAGCCATTATTGAGTTGTAACAATTTGTTAGAATGCTGAAATGAATTAATCTAGAATTATAACATTACCTATTTTGAATCTTGATTATGTTATTAATTTAAAATATATTTTTGTAGAAACAAAATACTTTTATAGGGGTAGGTATCTACAGAAGCATTTAAATTCTATACACTGATCAAAAGTGAGCGACTTATTTTTCTGTAATAAAATATTATATTTTCAACAAAATTGAAAATATGTTCTATAATAGTTTACCTGAAGTATATTACGAGTGTGTGACAAACTCATTTTGAATTTAAGTTAAGTATAATTTACTTAATATTAAAAATCTACAAATTCAAAATATTAAAGAAATATTTAATTGTATCTAATGACCACTAACCAAGAACTATCATGACAAAATTTAAAATATAAGTGAGATATGGTAGTGTGACGTCACGGCTCACTATTATCAACTAGTGATAAGGCTCTTGGTTCCAAACAATCTTTTTTCATATGATTTTTATGAATATATGATTTTAATCGGACTTAGGCCCGGTTTTCAGTCATATTTAACTGCTAGTTAGAGACATTTAAGTGACGGTTAAATTTAATAGAGAGTTAACTGAAACTTTTCAGTTTATTAGTTAATAGTTAAACATAACTGAAAGATAAATTGTTGGTTAAGTTATCCATTACTTTTTCTGCTTGTTAAGCCTTTAATTGAAGGATTAAAACATAGAATATAAGAATATAATGTAATAAAAAAATAAACTACCCCATAATTAGTGATTAATCACAGTAGTTACTAGTTAAGATTAAAAATATAGGTAATATAAGTTATAAGTACATATTATGTTCTGCATATTTTTTTAAATTAGTTAAGTGTTTTTATGAAAAAATAACAAAAAATATAATGAATATTCAGTCAAAACTATTATTTGATAACGATGATGACGAAATATTAGAATTTATTAATTATCGACGAAGACCTTCACGATACGAGAAAGGATTAATCATATGATGAAATGGGATGATCATGATTTTAGGATAAGGTTTAGACTTTCTAAAGTGGTTGTTGAACAAGTTTTGGAATTAATAAGAAATGATATATCTGTAGAAAATCAATAGTAAGTTTAGATAAGCAAAAAAAAATATTTCTTTAAACAAATCAAATATAAAAATAATTGTAGATACTTCTATTTTGTACAAACATTGTAAGGCTTTATTAATGAAATCAAAATATAAATTTGCAAGTATTTGCAAGTATTAAGTGAGCATCCGTCACACCATTCTATATTTAGTTATAATTTATAATCCCTTATCGATATTATACAACTTACTATTTTTAAATGTTAACTTACTACATGTTGGAATTGGTCAGTACTACTATATTGATTGATTCCATTTAATATTTTCATTATTTTAATTCCTCTATATTTTTTTATGATTATTAAGGAATTGTGTAATAGCATCTATAGACAAGTTATTACTAACACTACTATTCTATGCTACAGGAAGTTTTCTCATTACTGCTGTCTGCTGGTGACTTTCTCGGTGTTAGTAAATTTTCTAGCTATACAATGAATCTATATTTAGAACCAGAAACCCAGTAGAGAGAACATATGGAGCTCTTAAACGTAGATTCCCAATTTTATCTCTTGGTTTACGCTTGAAGCTAACTACTTCACAAGCTGTAATTATTGCTTGTTCTAATTTACATAACATTGCATGTGGTAATAATGATTTAGAAGCCCCTAACCTCATAGATGTAGTATTACCACCAAATGAAATAATTAATGTCAATCACCAAGTTTTAGATGAAGAGGGTTGTGCGAAACAACAATTGATAAACGAATATTTCTCTAGACTATTAACATTAGGTATCTTAATTTGAAACATACAAATTTAGGTTTGTTTAGATTAAGCTTTTATTATAAATTTAATTCATTAATTGACAAACAAAATCTTAAGGTTTATTGTTTCTTATATAAAATGAATGATAATAAAAATTTGGTATTACATACTTATTTATATTTTATATTTTTTTATTATTTAAGTAATAATTATTTACTACTATTATCATTAATAACATATTTTAAATTTTTATTTAAATTACTATTTAATATTAATATTAATAATAATATATTTTTATTTTCTATTACCATATATCTACTGTTATATTATTTTAATATTTTTATATTTAACTTATTACCTGTAACATAAAAATTATTAATTTAATTTAAAATTGTTTGAAGAATTTAAACTATGTAATAAAAAGTTTTGAAAATAGAATTATATTTAAAAATTTAAATTGTAGTGTGAATTATTAATTATTATTTATTAGAAATTAATTGTTAGAAATTTAAAGAAAGTATTTAAAATTTTTTTATTTTAAATTAAATTAAATTGTTTTTTTTTTCATTTCTACTTCGAGTCTTTAGATTTCAAGTTTTAATTCTTGCTCTTTTGCCATATATTTTAATTTGGTGTCATGTTCGACAGATGACAAGCATTTCTTGATTGACAAGTTGTTTTTGCAAAGATACCAACTCTAATTTGCTTTCTGCAAGATCTTCAAATCTTTTACCAGCTGAAGTCATGCAATGTTTTTAATTGTTAGCTGCAAATATTTTAGAAGACATTGTAAAACCTATTTAATGTCTACATGCAGTAGAAAATTAATATTTTGTTTAAAATAATAAAAACTCACGTTGTTTTTGATTGCTGTTTAATGTTAATTTTGTACTTTTAGGAGTTGTTCTTAGCATTTTTGTTGAGTTTAAAGAAGACCAGGTTACATTGTTTTGACTATCATCTGATAAACAGTAATTAAAATTTCAATAATGCTATGCACTATCCAATTAAAGTTCTAAAAATTTAGTTTTTTTTTTATAATATTAAGACCTAGATCTACGTTGCTATTGATTTTCGAAAAATCAAAAATATACAAACTATATAGCTCGTTACGGGGATAAATTTAATTTCTTACGACTTTCGTCCTATCTCTCACGGTTTTTCTGGAAAACAGTTCGTAAACGAGATTTTTCATACTTCGTAATTTTTAATTTTCATTCGTGTTTTTTATATACATATTAAGTTCATATCATTTGTTATAATTTAAAAATATTATTCGTGGATACCTGGGTGGTTAGGTATATGAAACTTTTAGTGTAGGTATATTATTATATTTTATACACACAATTCCATTATTATTTTTATGTTGAAATGATTAAATAAAATCATAGTTTACGGGCCCGTTAAAGGTAGTTTATCCACCACTTAATTTTAAGAGAAACTTTAAGTTACAGTTATCCTATAAGTATGACTGTGCAACATTGCAACATAATTTTAAGAGACTGCGCTTAGGTGACATTTAAATTAATTTTAAGTAACACTTAAATTACTATACAAGTATCAACTTATTTATGAAATTGTCTGTGTTATATTAATGCATATTATATCATTTTTTAAATGATTACTCCTAAATTGACTAGGCAAAAGCCTGGCTATCCGACTATACCACCAAAAAAACAGTTTCTTATTGCTATATGGAAATGGTCACTCCAGATTCATATAGGTATAGATACTCTTTATATATTTATTTCCAGCCCCTAAACATACAAACAAGGTTTGGTGTTTACAATTCTAAAATTGAAAAGACTAATATATAGGTAACAGACAATAAATATTAGTTATGGTTTGCTATTCATTATTTTATAGGTCAATTTGTGAAAGATTTGATGTTAGCCGATCACCTGCATTGAAGGCTGTAAAAAGAGTTACTCATTCTTTGGCAAACTTAGCTCCACATTTTATTGTTTGACTAGGCACAGTATAATAATAAACAATCACTATTAATTATTTGTAAAGAAAAAAAAATTAACTAAAAGTATTGGTTTAGTAACATTATATTTGTTCATAGTTAAATATAGGTACTATGAGTTAGATTGTTGGTAAAACTTGCAGAATTTGATTATTATTTTAATTTTAAAAAGATAATTTTTGTTATTGAACCATACACAAGGTACAATAATTACTGGTTTGACTCTTAAATTTATCATACCAATGCTTATACTTATAAGTAATATCAAACTTAATAATTAGGAAAAGCAATATAGAGATCAATATGCTATTTATTTATCAATATAAATGATAATATTTATAAAACAACAACTGTATTAAGTAACATAAAATAAAATACATAACTCTTTGTATATCAGTATAAAATAATAAACTTACAACTTAATAATTAGAAAAATCAATTTAGTCTAGAGATCAATATTACTTCTCTAGAGCCGTCTAACCAATCTTGATAATAAGTCAAAGAGTCTCTTTCTTTTGTTCCATTTTTTCCCTGTTTTTCTCATCTATTGTTTTATTTTTTTCAATAGCTAAAACAACTTTATCCACAGTTGGTATTTGTCTTAATTTTTTTCTTGGCGGTTCACTGCTTATTGTTTCAGAAACATTTAAAACCACGTAGATTATAATTGTTATTATTATTATAATCTACCGTGTTTAAACTGATTCATCATTTGATGAATAATTCCTAACACCTGTGGAAGAAGCAGTAGCAATTGGTTTTATGTATGGTTTTGTTCCATTAACAGAGTCCATAATATTAAAATACACCCATATTCTAGGACCATTTCCTGATTTATTAATATGATCTTTGATCGATTTGTAGGTTCTTTTTAAGTCTGAAAATTTGCTAAGACACTGGGGTCCAGAGACAAAATATTCTTTTTTTGATAGTGAATCAGATATTGCCTGCCAAGTTTTTTTCTGGGAAACTTTCCCAGAACAAAAATCATCTGATCTTTTCTGATACTCTTCAATCAGTAAAAGAATGGCTTCATTTGGCCATTTAAACGCACCAGTTAATTCATTTGTTGTTTCAATTTCATCAGTAGTTGTAGATAGCAATTTATCATTTGACACATTTGACATAGGTTATAATAGTATTAGCTTTTAAGTGAAATAATTTTTCCAATAAATATTTTTGATCTGTAAGTACAGAAATAAAGTTTAGAAAGTAACTAAAGAAAGATTCATAGATTTTATATCATTGAATTCAAATTTAATATATCCATTACAGTGACTCCATAGACACCTAATGTATAGCAAAGGCTTTACCCACTTACCCACATTTTTTAATTTGAGGGATATTAAATATTTATTTCATTAAAAACAAATTACTCAAGAGCATTGTGATAATAAATTAAGTAAAACATTAAATTGTTAATTGTAAGTAATTTATATAGTAAATTATATTCTTTTTTATAAATTAAATTTAAATGTCCTTAGGTTGTAAATAAAAAGATTCAACTTCTTTTATTAAAGGAAACTGAAAATTTGTTAAAGCACCACAGACTTGAAATATCTTAGATGTGTATGGCACTAATTTTGGTGAGATAAATTCTAATATTGAATATATAATATATATATATATATATATATATATCTAAAACACCCAAATGTTTCACAAGTTCTTTGTGAACTGAAGCGAACTGAAATTGTTTTTCTTTATTCCATTAATAAATTGTGGGATTATTCTCATTTTTAGAATCAAATAAATGACAACTGCAAATTCGTGAATTAGAATTTAGATCTTTATCACTTCTCCTAAATAAGAATAAGCAAGTGGTAAAATATATTATATTTAATACAATAGAATAAGTATGAACCTTATTTGTGTTTAATATATTTGTTAAGTTAACAAAGGTTAACAAGTTAGTCAGGTGATTTTTCATAACATAAATCATTGATTTTTATAAAGTACCTAACCACAATTCAATTAAATATGTTTATGATATTCAGGGCCTAAAATACATCTGATTTCTGGGGATACACTTATTAATTTAACTGTTACCTTTGGGCTTTGACAGATTTCTATAGCAAAAGACATCTGTGGAGGTTGTAACTCCTAAAATCACTCTCTTTTATGTACCACTTACTTTACACACTAATATTATTTACATGACACTAGTACTAAAAATACATAAAACATATACAAGTACAAGTTCAAAATATTTTAAATTGTATTGAAATTCATAAATGTTTGTAATTACTTATTTCTGCAATCAAAACTAAAAATATGTTATAAAACTTGGGACACACATTTGTCATTTAAAGGACACACTTTGATTTTGAGGAGACATAGTATTTAAGGCCCTGATGATATGTATAATATTATATAATATACTTTCTTTATATTTTTTAGTGAATTATCTGCCGGAAATCTGAAAAATTGACAGGTTTAACTTTCGCTGTAATGATTGCAGTTCAGCAAAAACAATTCACCATGATTAAACTTAAAAAGTATAATTTAAAGTGGATAATTTAATAAAAATTTATATAAAATGCATACGGTTTTTATATGAAAATCGTTTTGTTTGGAACCAAGCGCTCTTATCAATACGTGATTAGGTTATCGTAACGTCATTACTACCATACTCTATTATCACATTTATCACATTAGACACTTTATCATGATTCGACGGGCAACCATTCTATCTTAAATTGTGCTGGGTAACCACTGACCACCGTATAACCATTATTTTAATCATTCTTTGTTGTCGCATAAATTCCTAAATTATTATACATGATAAAAAATAACATGAAATAATAAAAAAAAATTGTTAATTTGTTAGTCTTGGTTTATTTTGTCATGGTTATTACACAATATCCAAAAGTCTGACTAGAAATATCAGTAGCTTTTAAAATTAATGTATAATTTTCAGATATCTACAAATTTTTGTTTGCCATCACTGTTATGAAGTATTGAAATGAGTTATGAAGTCGCAATATTATCACTGTGCAATAATATTTTTATTTAAACTTATAGTTTACAGCATAGCATCTCAAAATGGTAAATTACAAATCTAACTAGATAAATCTACTACCTAGTTTGTGTATTTAATTTTTAAACCGTTTTTATTAACAAAATCAAAGTTGTGTTCAATCACCATTAATAAATTAAATATATTTCTTCTCAGATGATGACCATGATTTATCATTCTCTAAACAGAAGCAAAAATCAATTCAAACTACAAATTTAAATAATTCAACACATCTCAGGATGGTAGGCATGTTTTATTATTAGCTTATTAAATGCTGGCAGAATTTTGACCGTTGATGTTTAACTTTTATAATAATTATGTAATATACATATAATTATACTATATACTTTTTTTTAAATACCTACTAAGTAGGGCCGAATTTCAATGCAAAGTATATATTTTTTTGGTTGATCTTAGACAATACTTTTCTAGTACACAATTTTATGTTTCATGTTACGGGTACTTTAAAGCTGACACTTTTATTTTGCATTTATTTTACATATTTCAACATTTTTTTCATTTTTGTGGCATTTGTTTTTCAATATCGTATAATTGGTTTTAATGCATATTTGTTCATTATACCATACAAATTTAGCTTATTCATAATATTATTTAAATATAATTATTTTTGTTTAATAAGTTAATCGGGTTTTTTCATACACATTATCAATCATTTGATTTATTTCTATTCAATTTTTATCTTATTTTTACTGTAGAGCATCTCATGTAAGTACTCTGACAAATAAAAAATTATTAGTCAGTTTTTTTTTTAATAAAGTAATAATTATACCTTATTTATAAATTACCAAAATGTATAAAACAAATTTCTAGGGCATCTACTAAAGATATTTTTGGCTAATTTTAGAGGTATTAAGAGCATTTAAATCTTGTCCAAATAAAAAAAAAAGTTTTATCAGCATTACTATTTTATTTTATTAATATTTATGTTTTGTGTCTATCTTAGTATCTTATAAATATAATTTGTAAAACCATTATTGAAAATGGAAATGTAGACAAAATTAGAATGTATTTTAAAAACTTACAAATATTCTGTAATAAATTTTTGTGTTTAAAGATACGTCACGAAGATGATTTGGAACGTATAGTCTCTGAACACAAAGCTTGTTCAAGTATGCCATATTCAAGTATCAGTTGTCATATGAATACAACATGTGTGTATGGGAATCAAACAATAGCCATATGCAAAGCCAATGTGGATTGTCTGGTATATAGTATGTTTTAAATTTTGATTTTTTTATAATTATATATGTATTTTTTTTTAGGGTGAAAATACATTTGCTAAAAACTTGACTTGTCGGTTTTGTTATCAGACTGAGTTTTGGGAATATGAATGTGTGAAAAAAGTTTGTAACTCTGCTGCTTCTCCACCAGCTTTTTACAGGTTATAATTTATTAAACATTTTTATTGTTAATACTATTCATCAGTTTTAGATATAAATTACTAAATTATAAAAAAAAATAAAAACATTTTTACTTTTTGCAAAATGGGAATTGATTAACTTAATGAATATATTTTTTATTAATATTAATCCTACTATTTATCATTAGATTCAAATGTTTACAAAATATGTCAAAATTGCAAAAATTTGCAAGGAATTTTGAAATTGAAAACTCATTTTTTTTTCACAACATTTTTGTGATTTATACCTAAGATTAAAAAACCTAACATAAAGTTCTCCATAACTTTTTCTTCGAATAACTGTAAAAAAAAATTCTAGATCAATATAGAAAAAATTTTATACGCTCATAAAATTTAATTTTTTACAAAATCGCATAAAATAATGATATAAGACAATTTAAATATAGCTAATAATAATATATCCTACTAATTATCCTAGACTGACAAATCATCTCTGTTCAGAATTGATTTTCTTATACAATGATTCATGTCATTGCATTCAAATTGAATAAATCCATTATAATGACCTACTTTCTATCTCTACTATACAGCAGAACAAAACCCACTTGCCAACCTTTTTTAAAATAATAGTAGAAGAATTTGAAAAAAAATTATGGATCTTCGTTTCCAGTACACCATATAAAACTAATTGCTCCCATAAATAAAATTAATAAATTATTTATAAAATAATTAGAAAATGTATTATAATAATGAATTTCAAAAATATAAATGCATAGATTTATAGGTTAATTAATTATCGTATTAAATTTCATTTTTTGTATTGGTTTGAATGAAGTAGGAAATAAAATAATGGAAGCCAGCAATAAACTAATATATTATGATATAAAATGTAGTTTTTCATTTTCTTAAATAGATCATCTATCACGAGCTTAATACCATAATTACAGGAACAATATGAGGGCACCACTAATACAACTATACGGGGTGATTTTTTTTTACATATATTCAATTTTTTAAGTTTTTTACTTTTTTAAACAACATAGCTTTAATTTCATATTCTAGAGTAGAATATTTTTCTGAGTGTTTTGATACATAAAAATCGAATTTAGTGCCAGTAGTTTATGAGTTATACATTTTTTAAGTATAGACAAACATAGTAGTGGACAAAAATTTTGCGTTGTTACCCAGTACCACTCCACTCTGCGCATCAAAACTTAAAATACTTATAATTCATAAACTACTCCCCCTAAATTCAATTTTTATGTATCAAAACAAAACTCAGAAAAATATATAAGTAAAGGAAAAAAAATATTTAAAAATATAATTTTGTTTTTTTTAACAAATTGAAATTATGTAAAAATTGTTTTCAAAAACATGAATACTTTATGAAATAATGAGTGGTTTGTGATAAAAGAATTACCCTGTATAGCAAAGCGATACATTTTATAACAAATAGCCCAGTCAAATTAGACCAAAAATCGACAAAGTTTGGAACTAATTCCACGAAAGCTGGAGTTTAATTTTTTTTTTAGATCATACCTTACTTATAAACATACTAAAAGTCCTGACACCTACCCCTTGTGCGTAGCCCCCCACCCCTCTTCAAAGGGTGGCGCACCCCTTTCACTTGTTTCGCTTATAACTCGTTAGATTTTTAACTTACGATAAAAATACCCATGACCAAAATTAAAGACCATACAATTTACCATAGACTTGTGCTACTTTTAATATATATATGTTGCGATAAGTGTTATTTTTTTAAAAAATATAAAAAATAATTTTTTTTTATCTTTTTTTTTATTGTGTTTTAGCCAAAACCGTCAATGATACGCTGAAATGACCTATGACAAAAGTTAACGAGCATATTATTTTACATAATGTAATGTTAAATTATATTAATAATTTTAATTATTGTAAGTCGTACATTTGAAATAGTCGTATAATTTTATAAAATATACAGTATGAATAATGTCATTGGATTATATTAACGTGTATATTATATTATTTATATTATCGCAATGGTTGTAAAAGATATAATTCGTAGAATCGGAATTGTTGTGGATGGTGAGCCGGCCATAGTACACGTGTACACAAACAGGGTTTCAATGAACGTTGAATCTTGAGGGGATCTATTGTTGTATTGTAATTAATTGTTATAAAGCACAAGAAGTCGGCCAACAGACGATGAACAATGTTATAGGTGATAATTTTAGTGATGTCAAGTTACAACGAGCAAATCGCGTAGTCCCTTTAGATTTTGCTAAAAAACTAACGGTTTGTATTAGAGATGACATTTTTTCAATTGATCCTTTATTACTCTTCCAAAGAATAATGATAAGAGTTAAGACTGACGAAGAGCTCAAAGAATGTTTTGAATACGAGTTATCACCTATTCCTCTTTCATTGTTCGACGAATCAGGTCAAATGCGAAAATCTAAAAAATCAATTTTATATGATGTGTTTCTAACTACAACAAACACATACAATGTTCTGGACAAAAATGTTATTGTAGTAATCGATGGAGGTTTCTTATTGCATCGTGTTGTATGGCCTTCAACTTCGACGTATGGAAATATCATAGAAAATTATATAAGCTACGTGAAAAGACACTATGGATCTAACTGCATAGTTGTATTTGATGGATACGCAAATACCGAATTAAATATTAAAAATTCAGAAAGACAGCGACGAAAAAATATGTATACGAGTACAAACATAATTTTTGAAGAGTCAATGGATGTACTAACCACTCAAGAAAAATTTTTATCCAACACCGAGAACAAAATAAGGCTTATAACAATGTTGACTGAAAAGTTTTTGACTTCGGGTATTCTTGTTCATCAAGCCGAAGATGACGCTGATTTACTTATTGTCAATACAGCTATACGAAACACCGACGATAATATCCAAGTAGTGGTCATAGGAGAGGATATTGATTTACTTATACTGTTATTAACATTAAGTCCTCCAAAAAACACAATAATATTCGAAAAACCGGGTAGAGGAAAAATAGAAACAAGATCTTATGCTGTTGGAAGTTTACAAGAACATTTTAAAAATGAGATTCAATATTTTATGTTTATCCATGCGGTGGGTGGATGTGATACTACTTCGTCATTATTTCAGACAGGCAAAATAAAACACCTGAAAACAGTTCAAAAACACCCGGAATTACACGATTCATTATTAATATTTAATAATGAATCGTCATCGCCCGAAGAAATTGAATGTGCTGGAGAAAAATATCTTTTAGCATTATATAAAGCTCCAGCCCATATTACATCTTTAAATAATTTAAGACATCATATTTTTCACAAAACCGCAGCTTCCAACAAAAAACAAGTACAACTAGCTAGACTTCCGCCTACTATCGATGCGGCACGAGAACATTTACATAGAGTGTATTTGCAAATACAGTTGTGGCGTGGTAATAGATTAAATCCACAGAATTGGGGATGGAAAGAAGATAATGGCAAACTAAATCCAGTTTTCACGAAAAAGCCACCAGCGCCGGATACTCTTTTAAAAGTGATCAGTTGTGCCTGCGCAAAAACATGTGAACAAAATTGTAGCTGTCGAAAAGCAGGATTGCTATGCTCGGTTATATGCAAGCATTGTCACGGAGGTTCATGTTTAAATCAGCAACCGATCATAGATGATGTAGAAGAGGACCATATTGATGACAACTTTGAGGACAATATCGATGAAATATTTTTAATTGGAAATCAAAAAGAAGAAACCAACACACCGACAATAAAAAAAATTAGACCCACATAATATAATTAATAAGGTACTGTATGATTTTAATAATTCAATACATAATATAATTTAAATAATTAAATATGAAAATATTAAGTATATTAATTAATTTTGTTTCAGGACCCAAAACCCAACACTATTTTTATATTTAACTTCATAGCTTATAGTCTGAAAAAATAAAAATAAATGTATAATTTCCAATTTTTGTAAATATTTTATAAATTACTGTATGTAATTAATAGTTTCATAATTAACTTTTTTTTTATTTCAATTTTATAAATATGTATGTAAAATAAAATAATGTATTTTCATTGTAAATTTTATGGTCTTTAATTTTAGTCATAGGTATTTTTATCGTAAGTTGAAAAGCTAACTAGTTATAAGCGAAAACAGTGAAAGGGGCGCGCCACCCTTTGAAGAGGGGTGGAGGGCTACGCACAAGGGGTAGGTGTCAAGACTTTTAGTATGTTCATAAATAAGGTATAAACTGCTCATATACCGAAATTCAGCTTTCGACATTTTTTTTTTAGTATATTGTAATTAGATTTCTGATTCTTATATTTTGTAATTGTCAACAAATTGTTCAATTACATCGTCACTTTTTATATAAAAAACATTTTTACTTATGCTAATTAAAATTGTTAAAATAATTTAACGTTATCTTATGTAAAATAATATGCTCGTTAACTTTTGTCATAGGTCATTTCAGCGTATCATTGACGGTTTTGGCTAAAACACAATAAAAAAAAAGATAAAAAAAAATTATTTTTTATATTTTTTAAAAAAATAACACTTATCGCAACATATATATATTAAAAGTAGCACAAGTCTATGGTAAATTGTATGGTCTTTAATTTTGGTCATGGGTATTTTTATCGTAAGTTAAAAATCTAACGAGTTATAAGCGAAACAAGTGAAAGGGGTGCGCCACCCTTTGAAGAGGGGTGGGGGGCTACGCACAAGGGGTAGGTGTCAGGACTTTTAGTATGTTTATAAGTAAGGTATGATCTAAAAAAAAAATTAAACTCCAGCTTTCGTGGAATTAGTTCCGAACTTTTTCCTAATTTGACTGGGCTAAAACAAGTACCAAAATTATTAATATTCTTAACTTCATATCTATTTATTCAGACTAGGTAGATGTCTTTTTGAAGATTAAATAAAAATAATAATAATAAGAAATATAAATAAATTTTTGTTTATTATAGGGCTAATTGTACAGTTAACAGAGATGTTTTGTGTTTGGGAAGAAGAACATTTTTAAAAAGATTGCGCTGCAATTGGACAGGTGGTCATCGGTGGTCTACTGCTTTAATTTTGAGTATTACACTTGGAGGATTTGGTATAGATAGGTATTACATGTATATTATTTTAAGTGATTAAAACTGAAATTTTATTTAAAAATACATTTTAATTTTCTTTTTTGTTAATTAGGTTTTACTTGGGACATTGGCAAGAAGGCATAGGCAAACTATTCAGTTTTGGAGGTCTTGGTGTTTGGACACTTATTGATGTATTATTAATATCTATTAGATACCTTGGTCCGGCAGATGGTTCTCTATACTTATAAGAAAATGTTTAAATATTGGTTGTTTTTAAATTTGCATTGATGTAAATAATTTAAAATTATTAAAAATATTCTATTTTGTTAATGTGTAGTTAATTATTTATTTAAATTCCGCAGAAAAAACATAAAACTATAATAAATAAATAATACATTTCTATAGTCATTTTTTTTATTTAAAAACTTATAATAAATGTAATTTGAAAAAAATTTTGAACATTTGTTTCTAATAATTCAAATCATAAAAAATGTTACAACAACTTAATTTTAATGTAAAATTATAAAATATAAATTTCACTAAGTTTTGACTTTATTAGGGTTTATATTAAATATTTGTTTAAGGTCTTCTAAAGTAATCTTAGTACCTTCTACATTACTATAACCACCAAAAATATTATTAGCAATTTCAAGCTTATGAGTTTGAATTGTCTGAATTGATGCTTCAATGGTATTACTACAAATAAACTTGTACACATTGACTGGTTTTTTCTGACCAACTCTGTAAACCCGATCACAGGCTTGTGCTTCAAGTTGGGGATTCCAATGAATGTCCACCAAAAACAAATGGTTAGCAACTACTAAATTGAGACCAACACCACCAGCATTTAATGACAGTAATAAAATCTGTAGAAAAATTAAATTACAATATAAATATATAATATTAAAATAAGTGGCCATTCATACAAATATTGCATTAAGGTAAAAAAAATTATCAAAAACACCCAACAATGTTTAGATCATGTTAAAAGCGTATTTTTAAGTTATAGTATCCTATATTTTAAGATTTTTGGCTAAACCATGACTACCATAATATTATTGAAAATTAGGTTTCAAATCTACCATCATTTTTATCATTTATAAATAATGATACTTAAAATATTTTAAAGATGTTAAGAATTAAAATAGTAACACCACATAAATAAAAAATAATATGATAAACATTCATTAATTACAAAATACAAATATTACCTTAAAATTAATAAGGTTAGGTTAGAATAGTATATTTATCATGATATCAAAAATACTTTAAAATATTTACTATAATTTTATAATTGCCTTGGCAATTAATGTACTAATAATGTAGCCTTACTAACCCAGAAGTATAATTTAAAGCTAGATAAAACTATAATAATTTATATTTTATAGTAATTATAACATTTGATATAAAATTATTTTTATACCTTTGGTCCACCATTGACTTTATTAAATTCACTAATTATTTTGTGTCTATGCAGAACAGGAACAGCTCCACTGAATATCTCTGTTTTAACATTATACTGAGATAATTGTTTATTTACAAGATTTAATACGCTCGGCCATTGGGAAACAATAACTGCTTTATCTTCTGTATATAATACCTTTTCCTTAACCATATCACAAACAGCTTTTATCTGAAAGGAATAAATCATTGTGCAAGTATAATATACAAGCTAAACAGATATTTCTACAATAAAATTGAAAAAATTATGTGGAACCACAAAAATCTTTTAAAGTTTAATTATTGTTTTCATACTTTTGAACTAATCCATGTTTCTTTAAAAATTACATTACTATTTTCAATAGCATCTTCTTCAACACTCGGAACACCTATAGACATTCGACTCAAGTGGTCTACTATATCTACATCCCCGATATCTTGTATGCCATCAACCTTAAGACTTTCATCTTCCAACATCTATAATAATAAAATTATTATACTTTTATTTAACAATTAAATTATCATTAAATAAATAAGACATACATTTTTCAACAAACACGGATGACAACATAGCTGCCTTAATCGCAAAATTAATACTAAGATATGATGAGCTTGAATGTTTTTGTTATTTAAAAACTGTTTGAATAATTTATCCAATTCAGGATGATCTTTAAAAATATTGTCACTATTTTCTTATAAAATAAAAAAAATAATTAAAATTTATTATTATTATTAAAAGATAAACATTTTTTCAGTGTTGCTTACGACTTAAATATTTAGCTTTGTTATTCACTGGAAAACCATGTTCGATAGCATTTTCTTTATCAGCTTTTTCATATAGATACTTGGCAAACAGCGTACTAAAATTTTTTTTAAATGAGTAAAGGCAATTACTGAAAAGAATTTAACCAACCTCGAGAATTGCAAAACTTTTTCATAGGCATTTTTTTCTTCATCAAATAAGTCAACTTTGATTATATTAAATGTTTTAGGTGGTAAATCAAATGATGTAGTTTCTTTTAACTCATCTTTAGTACGTCTTAACATAAGTGCTTTAACTAATAATGAAAGTCGGTTTTTACCAGCATCATCATTATTACCTACCCATCGTTTCCAAACCTGTAAGTAAAATTGATTATTTTAAAATTAATTTCACAAAAATATAATTCAAAATAATCATACATTTAGTACAGAGTTGTACATTTATTATTATTAAAATATTAAACTATTTATAAGAGAAAATAGTTTGATGGATTAAAATTTAAAAACTATTTTAAAATTATTTTAGTTTAATTATAAACACATATGGAGATCTACTACATTATTATTCCTCAAATAATTTGAATAAAATAGCTAATAAACTATTTTAAAGAGAATTTGAGGTATTTTTATTTTTATGAATAAATTACTTTAGAAATAATTAAATGAATAAATTGTTTGTTTATATATGGTCAATAATCTAAAACACACTGATTAAGAATACTATTTAGAGGATGTCATATCAGCATGTGTTGTCTACGTCTTACACACGTACGACATAGTACATTTTCGTTCACCAGTTTCAATAATGTGCTTTTAGTTTTAATATTAGAGTGAATTGACCTATTATCAAACTTTTAAGTAAGAACATTATCTGTGTTCTCTCGTTGGCTTTTTATGATATTTGAATTTGTAGGTGAGTTATGAGTATGAAATTATTAAATATTTGAAAATGATCATAATTTATTTAAAAATTAAAATATCATAAAAAGCCAACGAAAGAACACAAATAATGTTTTTACTTAAAACTTTGATAATAGGTCAATTTGCTTTAATATTAAAACTAAAAGCACACTTATGAAACTGATGGAAACTGGTGAACGAAAATTTACTATGTCGTACATGTGTACAACGGAGACAACACATGCGGGTGAGATATCCTCTTAAAAGGTATTATTTTTACTTACAAAATATCTAGTATCTAATAAAATTAGGACCATATTTATATTTAATGAATAGAATAAACAAAATAGAGATGGGAACACTATAAAAAAACATAATAAATTACAATTCTTAGTTTAAACTTAGTAACAGTATTTTGCAATAATAAGAAATGATCTTTAAAACATGTTAAATACAACTGTACACAAATACACAATACAACTGATAAATTATAAGTTACTGTTGTTATAAGTATATGAAATAATTTAATATTAATATTCCATATAATTAAGAAATAAAGGAGAAAATGTATAAAAAATAAAAATATCCTATTTTAACCAAATACTCAACATTTATAGTGTTGCTATAAAATAAATAAATTAGCAACACCTGAATTATTTATATGAATATATTATTATATAGGTTTATCATTGTTTAATAGGATTTATAATTAAAAACTTATACTAACTGGCCAATCATCAAAAGGGCGACACTTAATAAATTTCAATAATGCATAAAAATCAGCTTCTTTATTATGAATAGGTGTTCCAGTTAATGCCCATCGATTTATACCAGAAAGTGAACTTATTGCTACAGAAGTTTGACTTTTATGATTTCGAATTGTGTGGGCTTCATCTAGAATGATTCTGCACCATTTTATTTGAAATAATGGGCTCTATAAAAACGAACTAGTTAACACAATCATTTTAACATTTTTTAATAAAATAGGTACTAACTGTTTTATTATTATTCTTTTGGTCCCACATAACTGTAGCGTATGTAGTAATAACTATATGTTTTTTAGCTAATCGTCTAGCAGAAGACTCTCTATTTGGTCCATGATATTTAACAACATCCAAAACTCTCGGCTTTACTTTAGATTTTACTTCGTTTTCCCATTGACTAATTAATGATGATGGGCATATAATAAGGGTTTCTCCTTTAAAAACTGAAAAATCAAGAATTAAAAAATAATTTAATACTTAGTGTAAGTAATTAATAAATTTATACAATTGAGATTTGAGTCTACAAAAGAATCATCTGTATCAGAATCTTCATCTTGGCTTTTCTGAGCTTCATAAGTTTTAAGAATTAGAGAAATCATTGTTAAAGTTTTTCCTAAACCCATATCATCAGCTGAAAAATTTTACAAAAATTAATGTTGATATTTAAGAACTGTTTAGAGTACATAATATATGTTATTAATATACCTAAAATACCCCCGCGTGGTTTTTGACTCTCTCTCCACATCAGCCAAGCTATAGCATGTTTTTGGTGGGGCATAAGCTCCACTTTAAGTTTTTGTGGGTCATCAGCTAAAACACTGGTAGATGGACAGGTTCCTAATGATTTGTGCAAACTATTAAGGACATCTAATGTCATAGTTTGCTGTGTGTGATAAGTATTCAAAGCTACAAAAAACAATAAAATGGTTTGTTTTATTTTTTTTAATTTAGAAATAGTTATTTATGCAATAAGTAAAATATATTTAAAAATACCTTTGTCGCCCATGGCATTAATGTCAATATTACCAGCAGCCTTTTTTGATAATGCATTATTAATATCTAATGTTTTTAAATTATTCAAATGAGGTTTTTGAAGTAATTTTGAATCATCTGTATAGTTTTAATGCAAAAATAAATTATTAGTTAATTATATTTATAGTAAATTTTCAGAGAGATCAGGACTGCGCAGCAAGCAAAAACTTGTCATTTCCTAATACTACAATACAACGACTATAGCCTACTTATCACCTGTTAATTTAGAGTGAGGCCAAGTTATACAATGTCACATTTTATTGTAGTAATTATGATTCATAAACTTATATTCTACTACATTTTGCATCGCACTATCATTTACTACATTAATAAAATAATTTTAGTCGCAGAGAGGAGATTTTTAATAGAGCACCCACATTTCTTTTATTTATAAGCGTGAAGTAGTCTTGGTCTCTCGGTGAATTTACTATAGTTGGCTAAAAAAACAATTCTAAACCTGGGTAATCTTCCAATTTTTTAAGTACATTATTTAATTGTATTCTTGTATCTTTAAGTGCACTTTCTTCTTTAATTATAGCTTTTTTTAATTTATAACCTCCATCAGGTAATAAATTTAAATTTGTAATTTTCATAGTATTCTAAAATTAAAGTAAAATCATTTTAATCAAAGATAAAAATATATATTTTTTTTATCTACTAACTTTCATATTTGCAATATTTTTTGTAAATCGTCTTAAAATTTCTTCTAATCTTATTTTTTCCATTTTCAGAGATTGAAAATCACTACTACTTGTCAATTTTTTTGTATTATCAATAGAAATATCTTTTGACAATACAGAAGGCTTTTTATCAAATTTTTCACCAGTTAAATCAATTGTTAAATTATGATGTTTTGGTAAACATACTTTAGGTGTTTTTGGACTATCATCAATTAAATCAATTGTTTCAATTATTTTCTCATTTTTTTTAATCTTTGATGTTTGTTCTATGTTTACTTCATCAGATTTTGGATATTCTAAAATACTACTCTGAGATATTGGATCATGTAAAGAATAAATAGTGTTTGAAAATTTCAAGTCATCAATAAATGGTCGGTTTTGTTTAGAAGACGTAACAGTTGATTTTTGATGTACAGAAATATCAGAATCAGAATCACTAGGTCCAATTAAAGATAAATCATTCAATTTTGTTTCAATATGATATTCTTCATCAACATTCTTAGGTATTTGAAGTTTTTGATGCGGTGAATTTTTAACATTTTCTTCAGTATCCGATTCTAAAATTAAATTGGTTTCCTAAAAAATATTATAAATAATAAGCTTTTAAAAAAATGATAAAACTATTAAAAATCTTACATTAAAGATATCACTCTTTGACATGGTTTGACTTTCTTTACTAGAGTCTAAGATTAAAGCTTGTTTGGTTATAAACTTTCTAGGCGGTTTAAAAGATTCTTTAGCTATAATACTTGTTGTATCAATAGGCTTATCCATATATTCTTCAAGTAAACATTCTTCACCACTTTCATCTGATTCTATTAAAGATCGACTTTTGTTAGATGAAGAATTGTCACTTGATTCCTAAATAACAAGGTAAATATCAACATTCAAATATAAATAAATGGGAATAAAAACTTACATTAAAATTACTATTTTTTGATTTTTCATCATCACTTGATTGTAATATATTTCTATACTTAGCCATATTTCTTTTTGAAGGTTTGAACATAGATTCATTTATTGAGTCATCAGGAGAAGTTGTTTTATCATGATATTTAAAAGGTTGTTTTTTATCTCTACTACTTCTAAAAACAAAAATTAAAAATTATATACAAATTTTAAATTGCATGAGGTATTTATGCAATACATTGGAAATAGTAAGAAAATCTAAACTAAAATATTAATAACAATAAAATAGAATAATAAAAATAAATGTTTAAAAAATGTTGTTCATCAAAACATATTTTTGTACATATGTGCATTTTGTATAATTTACCAATATTAAATTGGTAACTAATAACTAATATTATAATAATATTTGTTTGTTTGATTGCTAGTAAATTGGTTTATGAAATAACTTAATTTGAATGTATTAGATCTAACTTCAATGTAGCTTTAGATCTAAAAATAGCCAGTTCTTATTTTTTATTTTTTATTGCACAAGCACCACTCTTAAACATTTTTAATAGAAATTGTAATTACACAACAATTATGTCTTAAATTTAAACTTACTGGTCCGACACTTCTGAAGCAGACGTATCAGACAATCTAAATAATGTTCTGTCAGATTGAATATGTGCAGAATCATTTTTAACATTTGATCCGTTTAGAGTGGGTGTTTGGCGTCTGCGGCGAGAAAACGCTTTCTCCGCTCGAGCACTATCCATTTGAGGATTTGTAGAATCTCCATCGTTGCTATCATCAGATGATTCGGACATTAATCTTCTCGCAAATCTACTTGTGAGTTTTGAAGAGGTAGAACGTGAAGATTTCATATTTGAGACATGAATTTACAAAGTAGTGCGATAATTTGATTACTGTACTATACGGATTTTAAGCTTAGATTCTGAACGATCCACCATAAAAGGAATAAAAATCGTCCGTCCAGATAAAAAAAACAAAATGTTTATCACTGAAGAGTAAAGACACAAAGTACGAAATAAAATTATATAAATAATAGTTTCAAGTTAAAATTTTTTCCTAATGCTGAGTCAACTGTATCACTGTGATCTGTGTAGTGTGTATAGCCATGTACGAACATTAAACAGTAAACACAACATTAAACTCTGAAGTCTGAACTCGCAAAGTACTAAAATGTACTATAACTACTATACAACCATGGATGTTGACATGTTGTCGATGTTGAGCCGTTGAGGTTGACTGTTGAATAATGTTGATGTATAATGAATAATGTTGAAGATGTAGGATTTTTCCATTTCCATTTTTCTTATTTACTAATCCTGGTTGAATGTTAACCGTTGCCGTTTGATTTCAAATTCGACCAATCAACGAACAAATATATAATTTAATAAATCAAAACCACACCACTATAGTAATACAATCACACATAGAACATGATAAGACTTTACCCCGAATTTCATGGTAATAAGTTATTTTGTGGTAATAATATGTAAACAAGCTGATAACCGATGGTTTATATACAGTCTTAGAAGATATTCCCCCGCGCTTTTTTAAATATTATCTTATCTAATAGACTAAAAAACAATTTCCTCAATATTCAAATTTATTTAATAAGATTATTTGTTTATTATTATTTATAATATATTACTCCTGTATATATATTGACATATTGTAAACATAATATTTTATATGTTTTTTTATATATGCATTTCGTATTTATAATAAATACACATTTTTAAGTATACAATCTTATTTAAAATATGAAAATTTTACCAACTATACAACAGTAAAACAGTTAAAGAAAAACAAATTATCATAACATCCTATTCAGAGTTGTATTATTATGTCCATGACAATATCACCATAGGCGCAAATCGCAGGGGTGCTAACTGCTAAGGCCCTAAGGGTGCTGAGCATCTTGAATTTTAATGCTAGCACCACGAATCCTGTGATTATAATATAGTACTTCTACCATAATATTTTTATAATAATAACATTTATTAAAAATTCAAATACAGATTTATTTAATTATTTATATTAATAATAATATAATAAGCCGAGTTTACGTCTGGATATAGTATATACTGCTATGACGTATAAAATACATTATATTATATCGTAATTATTGACAATTTAGTGTTGTTATGAGATTATGATATAAACCATAGATAAAAATTATTTTAAATATATTAAATAAACATTTATAAAAATATATAAATTATAAGATTCGGCGTATCTAGATCGTATCTAAAATCTACGCAGTCTGACTGCATTACTGCAATGACTGAACGATGGCACATGTTTTCTCTATATATAATATATTATTAGAGCTATCTATCTAATATAGGTTGGTAATTCCACAAAATAGTATTAAAATAATTTTGTAGCTTTATTGCATTTCGTCCCGTCGGTCGCCACAAATATTATCAATTATTAGTTATTACTTATTACTTTGGTATTACAAAACATTATATTTAATATTACGATATTTTCTACTATTTACTATTATAAATTTATAAATTATAATATTAGAAGTTTAGAACGGTTCTGAGCATGGTATTAGCATATGCATAATCCAACCACGAGTCCAGTTCACGCTATTGTAGTTCACGTCGTAATCGCTCACCGTTCATCTTTAGTGTTTTTTTTTGCTGTAAAAAATACAATATGTTTACATAAAAATTATAATTTTATAATAGAAATTGAAAACTGAATATGATAAATGTAGGAATATCATAGGAATTGATCTTTGTAGAAAACTTAACATCGATTTAAATAAATTTAATAATAAGAAAATGCTTGTACTTTACATTAAGACAGCTTTAATAATATCTTGCCATCTTGGTTTAATATTTTAAATCTTTTATTATTATGTTAGTTATTTTTTAATCTTGTAGGTATCCTTGTTTTATCTATTATTAGTCTTTTTTTAACACACTCCAAACACAATTATGCTTATTGGAGGGGTATCATGTACACTTTTTAGTATATATATATTTTTTTATTGTTCATGATATAATAATAAAATAAATATTATATATTATCTGTTCTTTGGGTGCTACATAATAATAAATATATTTGCAATATACATTATACAACATAGAAAACTAATATATTGAATATAAAAAAAATCCGTATACCTACTAAACAGATCGGTACGTGTAATCGTGTCGATTGTAACACACGACGGGTGCGGTAAAACTGAATAGCTATAACATAATTAAAACAATCGACACGAATAATAATTTAAATAATACAAAATAATAATTACCGTAATCGCATCGGGCATGGTCGCGAACCCGCGACAAGTTATTTCTTTAACGAATAATTATTAATTATAAAACGTATAATTACGCGTTTATCATACGATTCATACGATATTATAATATTATAGTTTAATTTTTTTTGTACCCATTTATATTTTATAACACAACTATATATTACCCACATATTAATATAATTATTAATTAAATACCAGAACTGGTATAATATGCTCGCACATCATTATAATATATTGATATATATATTTTAAGTTCAACTTTAGTAAATAACATTTACATTTTGAAAAATAACTTATTAAATATAATAATAATATGGTGTATGGATACTCTCAACGTGTATCATGCAATTTATAACATAACTCATGGCAAATGTGTTTCTTGCGAGTTGTGGTCGTATTGTATTTTTGTAACCACTGACACCTAACCCCTAAGGCACGGATCCAATTAATAGCTATATATGGTTTATTTATAAATTATTGTTGCTGCATTACTGTATAGAGGAAAATATAAATTTGGTGATCTTACCGTATAATATATAGATCTAGATGGCCTAAGGGGATTTATTTGACAGGGGAACTAATTGACTCATGGGGGGATCGAGTTACTTCAATAGATCTAGCTTACTATTGGGGATCTAGTAGGACGGGGATCTGGGTGATACGTCACCGATTATTCTACTTATCTGTGTCCTGTGATATTGGTTAAATCACAGAATAGATTATATTTTCTATGATAGACGATATAGAGTAATATTAATAAGAATAAGAATAATTATTATTACTCTAGAGTCTAGAGACGATAGTCAATAATATTATCTAATGTTAAAACTCAAAAATGAAAAATTCAAAAATTACTTAATAAGTTCACGGTAATCATTTATTGCTAATGTTATTCATTTAAATGTTTAACATTTCATTTCCTAGTTAATTTTTTTTTTAAATTCTCCAAACATTTTGCTTTAAAATTAATTATCTTTTTACCTATTTGTATTACCTTTTTAAAATATTAATATTAAATATAAATTATCAGTTATATTATAAGGTTGTGTATTCAAACACATCCTAATGTAAGTATTTTTTTACGATTTTGTTTTTATAGTAAAACGTTGATGTTTAACATTTCTTAAATATCCAATTAATTTATATAAAAAATAATTGTATACTATTGATGTACATCAGGTGATTATTTTATTGTTAAACACTTATTATTTCAAAAAGTGTCTTTTGTCTTTTTACCTTTAGTCGTGTTTTTTAATTTTATTAAGATTATATTTTTTTCAAATTGATGTTCATTTTCTGGTTTTTAATATTCCTACGTTTCTATTTTAATACAAACTACCCATTAAACTCTCAATAAAACTTATATTAAATATTATTTTATAAAAATTAAAAATTTTATGTTGGCCCAATTACCTTATACTTTTTAGAAAAAAGGTTAATTGTGGCCTAATTCTCGGGGAACCATGAAGGTATACCTCTTAATATCTATGACCCATGTGACTAATGGTCTTCAGAAACAAGAAGTATTATAAAAACCTAAAACCGTCCAAGTTTGAAAAGCCATATCTTGCTAAAAAATTAATAAAAAATAATAATTTGAACATAAAAATTCATAAAAAAAATAACCCTATTAATTTAATACATTTTAAATATAGGTTGTCATTTGAAAATCAAAAGTTGAGTGGTTTCACTACTAAATAAAACGGTGAAAAAAATAAAAATTTCATACAGTTTGAAAAAACATGAAAAAAAATGAAAAATACTTGACGAAATAATGAGTGTTTAATGATAAAAGAATCACTGTGTATAGTATATTTCATAGTTTAATACCTAATACTCTTAATGGATAAAAACAATACAGGTTCTGCTGAATACAACAAATCTAACCATTTTAGTTAAAATGCAGCCTCAAGAAAGTCAACCCAAATATGCAAAATTAAATATAGGTGGTTCATTATTTTACACAACAATTGGTACATTGACCAAGCATGATACAATGCTTAAAGCTATGTTTAGTGGACGGATGAAAGTACTTACTGATACTGAAGGTATACCTTATAAGGTACCTATGTAGTAAAACATGTATTAATAAAGTTATATTACATTAAAACAATTTTCAGGTTGGGTCTTAATTGATCGTTGTGGAAAGCACTTTAATTCTGTGTTAAACTTTTTGCGTGATGAACATGTAGCTCTTCCAGATAAGACACATGAAATTGCTGAGTTATTAGCTGAAGCCAAATTCTATTTAATATCACCACTTGTTGAATCTTGTCAACAAGCTTTACGGTCAAGACAATGTAAAATTGAACCTCAATGTCGTATACCTCTTACATCATCTAGTGCAGACTTATGTCAAATTATTACAATGAGTACAAAAGTAAATAAATATCACCTTTAGAAAAATATTTTTAAATTTATTTGTCTTTTATTTTAGCCCACTGTTAAACTTCTTATAAATAGACATAATAACAAGTATTCATATACAAGGTAACAAAATATATACTGTCATATGTGATACAATTTTTAATTAACTTTTATTTTCAGTGCTTCTGATGATAATTTACTGAAAAATGTTGAATTATTTGATAAGCTTTCATTGCGTTTTGGTTCAAGATTTTTATTTATCAAAGATGTTAGTGGTTCAAGTGAAATATGTTGTTGGAGTTATTTTGGATTAGCAACTAAAGTTGCTGAAGTTTGTTGCACATCAATTGTTTATGCTACAGATAAAAAACATACAAAGGTATTGGGTTTTTTTTTTTAGTGTTATAATGGTTATTGAAATATATTGATTTTTGATTTTGTATTTAATAAAATACCATGAACATATTGAAAACTCTATTATTAATTACCTAAACAAAAAAATAAGGAAGATAAAATAATAACAATTTAAAGTTAAAATATTTTATTTAGGTTGATTTCCCAGAAGCAAGAATTTATGAAGAATGTCTTAATCTAATGCTTTATGAGAATCGTACTGAACCAGACCAAGAACTTATGCAAGCTACTTCTTGGCGTGGTGCTGTATCGGGTATGTCATCAGCTTATGGAAGTGATGATGAAGAAGAACGAACTCGTATAGTGCTTAGAAAAAGATTGGTTTAGTATTCCATAATCAGGTTTTTAAAAAAAGTTTAAGTAACGAGTAGTGATGATCACTAATTAATATTCTTTGATTATATTTTCAATTACCCATAAACCTTGCTTCTTTTGAAGCTATACTTGTTATTACTATTGTGGAAGTTAGGTTCTAAAGGACCTTTGGATCATACAGTTGTATTTATTGAAATAATTGTGATGACAGACATAAAAATAACAATTTTTATAATTTATTCTTGACAAATGTTTATTTTTTATTTTATTTATTTGTATTATATAATAGAAATGATTCATACATCATAATTATCTATTTTATCATTTATAATTAATTTTTAGTAGTAAATTACTACAAAATTTGATTTGAAACATTTTTGTGTTTTAGTAAGTACTAAGTACTTCACCGACTAGCTAATCTAATCTATAATTTGTATAATAATAATTCTTATGAATGCAATTTTACAAATTTAAATAATGTATCGTAATTATATCGCTTTATAAGATTAATTTAAATCGAGTTAAAATAACCATTTATTGTGCATTTTATAATACTTTGATTATATTTGGATTTGTATTTTACTTATATTGTTTTATAAAATAATTATAAATGTTAAAATTGAATAATTAAATTAAATACATTTTTTTATTAGTAGCAATAAACTTTTCATTTGTACAATATATAAGACTCAGGGGCATAATTAAGAAATTATAAAGGGAATAGTTAGATAGATCCTCTTTAGAGCCTTATTTTACTAATATTAGTAATATTTATAATTTAATAAATAATCCAATTATAATACTATAACTAATTATATTCTTAATAGCATTAGGTTTTTAAAGTGATTTAGAGTACAGTTTCTACCCAAAAATATGTACCTCTCCTCCGTATTGCAAATTCCTATTGTGCCAATGAAAATACTAATAGTAATAAGAAAAATAACTGATGATATAATATTGATATAAGCATTGATAAGCTTGTAAGAAAACTTTCAAGTTTTAGTAGTCACTAGTGCAGCTGTATATTGTAACTAGCAATAGTAAAATCAAGTTGATAATGCTTAAGGTTCAGTTTTTTATGGTTTTATATTTTGTATGAACTCATACAAATTTGTAATAGAAAAAAAAATTGTATTTAACAATAACTTAAAATGTCGTTAATTTTAAATTTAGGACCAAGTTTTATCTTTATAGCTAAAATTGACAAATCCAAATCTTGACTTTGTATTACTATTTAAAAGTAAATATTGCTAGGAATTTTTCTAAATACTGGATTTCAGTATGTCATACTAAGTTTAACCAAAACAATTATTTCAATACCAGATGATATAGCCAAAATATTAAGTTTTACCTGAAATTGTGATCACACTGTATCATCAAAATGTAACCATAATATTTTCATTTTTAATTCATTTGCTTGGAATACTTCAAGACATAATTTAGTAATGGGATTTATACTACACAATTTTTGAAATAACTATAAAAATATAATATAATATTGTATTACAGAACCATAAACTTACCAACTTACATGACATAAGATATATTACAAAAATTTGTAACATATTAAAAAAAATAATAAATATTTTTAGTAGAAAATAACATAAAATACATTTTAAAAATAAAAACATAATATTATCTATGAAATAAAACCATGTAAATAACAAACTTAAACTTAATTTTGAATATCTTAAAGTAATGATAAGTATTATACTAATAGTAAAATTAAAAATAGCATTATAATAAATAAATTAACATTGAAATTTAAAAATAATATAATTATTACTCATATTTAAATAGTAGTCACTAGTCACTAGTTATTATAAATTATCAATTTTTGATAAAATGTATCACAATTTTTATATAAAAAGATACATACTAGTTAAGTTAAATGATATTATTAAATACTATTAAATATTAATTGTTCTCAATATTTTATTAAAAATTAAGTATGAAAATATATTTATTAATTTTAATTTCAAGATGTCATTATGTTGTTATAAATTCCCCACCTTTAGTTAAGGTTTCTTTTATTTTTGTCTTATTTGATTACATTTCTAAACACTATATCACAATCTTCATCAGTATTAAAATTATTGCCTAATTCCATTGATATATTTTTCAAATCATAAATTCTACTTCTTACACTTTATTTCTTTAGCACATTTGATTGTACCTATAATTATAATCAACGGATAAAACAAATCTATTGAAATAGTTCATAAATAATTTAATAACCCTTAAAAATATTCATAATCTATCATTTACTCTCAATTCTACCATGTAGAGAATTGCCTTTGTTTTCAGTATGACCCACTGAATAACTTTATAAAGCAATCGATGGACCATAACACAGTACATAATAACACATTTAATTATTTTAATCAGATATAAATTATTAAACAATCTTATTTCATCACTTGTTAAGGATTCATATGATATACTATAAATAAAGTATGTAATTCTAAATATTAAATATAAATAATTATAAGTAGAACTTGAACAATTTAAAATTTTAATAATAAATAATGAGGAATATTGAAAAACTTAATAATGATTTCTTCTATTTCCTGAAAATCTTCCATCTCTTGAAAATCCTCTTCCACCTCCTCTGCCACCCCTAAATGGCCTGTCACCTCCTTCAGCTCTATCCCGTTCTTTTTTAGCTTCATACCTTGTTGCCATATCTTGCAACTCTGGAGGTACATCTTGTCCAGATTTTTCCATCACTTCTACTAACTCTTTGGCTTTACCCCAGTCCCTTCTAGTCATTAAGGTAATAGCCAAACCAGTTTTGCCAGCTCGTCCTGTCCTCCCTACCCTATGCACATACTCTTCAATATCTTTAGTAAAATCATAGTTTATTACCACAGTAATGTCATTAATATCAATACCACGAGAAGCTACATCTGTAGCTATTAAAATATTAACTTCACCATTACGTAAGCTTTCCAAAGCCATTTCTCGATCACTTTGTTCACGACCACCATGAATTGATTCAACAATGAAGCCTTTTAAACATAAATCTGATGAAAGCTGATCCACAGTTACTTTTCGGTTCACAAATATTATTATTTTATCATCTTCGCTACAGTTTTTCAGAAAATCGTCTAGCCAAAGTTCTTTTTCTTCTTCTTCCATTATAAGAATATCTTGTTTTACAGTATTCACTGTTGTCAAGTCCAATGATCCAACCATGACTTGAATAGGATTGGTTGTATAGCTTTTAGCAAGACGTTTAACTCCGGGTGGCCAGGTTGCACTTGTCATTATGGTTTGTCTATCTGGCCTTACCCTCAGTAATGAAACACGTATTTGAGGTTCAAAACCCAAATCCAACATACGATCAGCTTCATCAAGTATCAGAAACGTCACATCTGATAAGTCAATAGCACCACTACCAACAAAATCATTAAGTCGACCAGGAGTAGCTATGACAATTTCCACTCCATTTCGTAGACTTTCTTTTTGCTTTCCAGAACTCGCACCTCCATAAATACTCATAGCTTTAATGCCTTTATAACTATATTTTTTAACCTAAATAAAACAACACAATGATAAATTATAAAATTAAACTTACATACACATATAAAATATACTCATACTTCACTTTCAATTTGTAACACCAATTCTCTAGTTGGAGCTAATACTAGTATAGATGGTCCTTTTCGTTCACTACGAGGAGTCAGTTGAAAATCGATATGAATAAAAGCAGGAAGCAAAAAAGCCAACGTCTTACCTGTCCCAGTTTGAGCAATAGCTATCAAGTCATGCCCACTCATGATGACAGGCCATGCTTGACACTGTACAGGGGACGGGATTTCAAAGTTTTGTTTTTGTATTTCATCTAATATTTCTGGATAATTTTCAAATGCGTGCGAAAATTTCATTACTGGCTTAGGAATTGGCTTTGCATTATTTTCATCAATATATTTTATCATTATGTTGTTCTTAGACACTCTGAAATCTTCAACTTCCTGATCAGTCATCATGGTCACTTCAGGGTGTTCTTTATAGAAATCTTTAATAATTGGTGGCAAAGCCGCTAATCTTTTTTTAAGGTTTTCTGCTTCTTCTTTCATCAACTCGTCCCAATTAAAAGTATATTGAACTGGTTCATTCAATTTTATGTTTGATTCTTCTTTTAACTTTTCTCTTATTTTTTCCGGATCATTCGCGTCGACGATATCGTTTATAAGCTTTTGAGCATATTCTTTAGCTTTTTGATTTCCCGAAATCTTCACAGTTTTCAACCCGTAGGTATCGCTATCCAAGACTGAAATAAACGCACCACTTTCTTTCCTCAAACCTTTAATTACAACACCACCTTTGCCGATAACCAAACCCGCAAACTTGGAATCTATATCCATCAGCAAATCATCTGGATTATTGGTTAATGGTTTCCTATATTGTTGATTAGGTCTGTACTGCTGTTGGGGTTGATATTGTATGTCAGAAGGCGAATCCCAGTCTTCTTGATCCATTTTGAAAAAGGTTTACGGGAAAAAGCACGTGGTAAAATATAGTTAGTTGAACAATAAATTAAACTCTATTATAGCGACTACGACTAACAGTAATGCGAAATGCACGATAAAAATTAAACACACAAAACGACTACGATTCATCTCAAGAATGCATTATTCGCATTAAAAATACCGGCTAACCGGCATGGCAGTGGTAGCCAGGAGTGCACGTGTTGTATGGACAGTGCTAGCAACCCATTTATTAATTTCAGAAATCTTTGATTATGGCGCAATTCACGACTATTCAAAAAATAAAGGATTATTTAGAGTAAATCGTGTAGGCTAATACAAAATGTCAGTGGCGTATTTATGGTTGGCGGGGGCGAGCGAGGATAATTTTTCAAATGATAACCACCGTCCCTTTTGAACAGTAAATTATTTAGCATATAATTTTTCTGAAAAGGTTGATTATCAAAATCAAAATTTGAGTAGTTTTTAAATTATTTAACTTTATATACTAAGAATAATAAGAGATAATATGTGGAACTATGGTAATTTGACTGTTAATTGGTTAATTTATTAACTTATTACTAATATATAATAAATAAAACATATTAATAGTTTCACAATTTATTCATAATTTTTTGGTATACAATTAGTTAAGATAAAAAAAAAGGTTTCATATTTAAAAGTTAATGTATTTTTGTAACAATAATCATTTTTAAACCTATAGGTAACATATAATAACATTTTACATTTAGCTACAACAACAATTTGATACATTTAATTTTGTCAAATTATATTTGATTAGTCAATAAACAAATAATAATATATAATATATATAAATATAATGATATTATTTGTTTTATATATTAATAAAGCGTGCTCAAACTAAAAATATTAAATACATTTAAAAATTCACTAATATTTTTGTCTTAATAAGATAATTAAATAAATAGTAAATATTAATATGTTATATAATATAAATCATAACAAATATACAGAGTAAATAATTAATTTTATAAAATATAGTCAAATATATAATAAAAATACTTAAATTATTTATTTCAATTCGCACCATCAAAATTGTGAAACTGAGATCACAAGTTTTTATTTGAATTCTTGTTGAACCAAATTATAAAAATAAGAATTTTTATTTTCTAACAAAACGTTTGGAGACTCAAATTCTACTACTTTCCCATTGTCCATCACTAATATTCTACAAAAAATATAATATAAAAAAATTATGGAATAGCTCTCAATTAATTAATTTGTTTTTTGTTTAATAAATTATACATACCGATCACTATCCATCACAGTTCGAATTCTATGAGCAATAGTAATAACAGTACTATGCTTGAATGCAGTTCTTATTGTTTCTTGTATTTTGCGATCAGTCATTTCATCTACATTTGCAGTAGCTTCATCTACACATACTACTTTAGAATTCTTTAGTATTGCTCTTACTAAGCACAACAATTGTTTTTCACCCACAGATAAGTTAATATTTTCTCCGATATAACATCCCAAACCACCTATACGTTTAACAGTTGCTGCTAAATGACAGCGTTGCAATGCAGACCATATATTTGAATCCATATACTCTTTAAATGGATCAATGTTTTCACGTATGGTACCATTAAATAAAAATGGATCTTGAGGTATTACACATAAACGATTTCTGAAATCGAACAGAGCACATTGTACTACTTTATATTTTGAGGTATTATAATATGTTTAAATTAAACTAAATATCATTATTAAATATTTAGATAGGTTTACCTTATTTGTCGTGAAGACATTTTAGAAAGATTCACAGCATCTATAAAAATAGCACCATTGCTAATATCACATATTTTATACAAAGCCGCTAATAATGAACTTTTCCCAGCTCCTGTTCTACCAATAACACCAATCTTTTCTGAGGAAGTTGTTTCAAATGAAACTCCATTTAAAGACATAGGACCATCATGTCTAAAAATTAAAATATGTTAAATATTCCAAAACACTTTAAATTTTAATAATTTACCTATATTTTAAAAAAACATTAGAAAATTGTATAATTCCGTTTGTTGGCCATGCAAATGGAGGTGAAACCGAATCTTCAATATCAGTCTCGTTCTCTAAGTTTTCAACATAACCAAGAACACGTTCTAAACTAATCATATCACATTCTGTTGCTGCAATGGCATTCACTAATCCTCCAAGCATATTTGTCAATGTCAATGCATAGGTCAATGACAACCCAAGATATCCTATTAATACAAATTTCAAGTTCTAATATTATATAACAGTATCAAATGAATAATAATTTTGTATAATACTCTAAAATGTATTTGTTTTTCAACACATTATTAAATTATTAAATTGTTGATTCAGATAAATATTCCCATTTAATCAACCCATAAAATGTACAAATGAATACAAACCTGCATTGGTAAGATTCCATTGGTGAATAAATACAGAAATGAAACTAATAAAAAATAACATAGTTAGTCCAATGATTCTTAATCTGAAATTAAACCATAAAAATGCTAATTGTGAAGAGAATTCTGCTTTTAGATAATTTTCAAGTTTGTCTTCATTTTCACGTTCAAATCTAAATATATTAAAAAAAAAAAAATAAAAACAAAATGACCAAATAAAAATTAAGCAAATGTCTTAAATTTTATTGTTATAAAATAATTTTAGTATGGTCAATATTAACCTGGATACAGCTCTAAAAGCACGTATTGTTGATAACCCCTGTAACGATTCATTTATATGGTTATAAAGTGGTGATAGTGCTACAGCTGATATACGTCTAAGTTCACGAGATGAATTTCTGTATCGTATTTGCAGTTTATAATATACAGGAGTTAGTACTACAGCAATAATTAAAGCCCAAGGTATACCATATATAATGGAACATAGAGTACCAATTACATGAAAAAATTGGGCTATAAAAATATTTAAAATAAATGGTAATGAATCATCAATAATATTTGTGTCTGATGAAAATCGATTTAATATTCTGCCAAGAGGATTTAAATCAAAAAATGTAGTTTTTACCTATATAAAAATAAAAATGTATCATAAATATATATATAATAAAAAATATAAATTGAACATTAAAAATACACACGCTCATAATAGATGTTAATAAACAGTCGTGAATTTTTTTACAAGCCTTAATTCCACCGTATGCAAATATAAAGGCTCTAAAAAATGTAGCAAACGAGTTTATCATACCAATTAATGTATAAGTATATAAATATTGATTGTTTTCATTTTGTAAATCTTTTAAATCTTCAATAGCATTATCTGAAACAAAATAAAAGAAAACAATAATATATTTTTCATTAGTTTGATTCAATCAAGATGCTCATTGAAATATGTTTTCATGGAATTTTTAAAATAATTTTTTTAAAGTTATTCAATTTCTAATATAATACATTTTTATACTTAAATATAAAGCTCTTAAAATAAACAATCAAAAATTAAAATAATATTTTTAAACATAAATTGTATATTTTTACTGACCGTCGTGTTTATTTTTGATTTCATTTACCCAGTGAGATAACCATAAATCTGATATATTTCGTGTACCCTAAAATATATTAAACAAAGGATTTAGATGTAATATAAATTATAAGTAACCATTTATTACGCAGTAGCTCTATAGAACAAGGTATATTTATTATCAAATAAAATTGCAATAGGTATTGATCAAAATATGTCATGAATACAATTTGTACGCACCTGCATAATAACTATAGCAATAAATAGCAGATATACAATTAAATTTCCAACAGATTTCCAATATTGTTTATAAATAGATAAATTAATCACTCCTTCTTCTTGGTCTTCTCTGTCATTCAAATCATTTATAATTTCTGATTCTTTAATTGGTGTCCAATCATCCATAGTCAAGTACGAGTTACTATTTGCTTCATCAAATTTGACATCCACAGCTTTCACATCATAATCATTTAACACTTCAAAAGGCCGACCTTGATTTACAATTGTACCGTTATTCATTATTAATACCCAATCAGCTGAGAGTAAAAATTGACTATTATGGGTACAAATAATACGTGTTTTATCTTTAAGTAAGCCATTAATACAATGAGTATATAGATGTTGAGCAACATTAACATCTACTGAAGCAAAAATGTCATCCATTAAATACATAAATTTGTTCTGGAAAAAAAAAATCAGTACAATATTTATACTAATTTTAGAAGTAATATTTAATTTAAAAAAATATTAATAAATATATTTAAGACTATCAAAATATGACAGAAATTGATTCAAATGGAAAAATCTTTATTTTACAATATTTACCTCAATTTGAGAATTGGTGTACTAAATCTTATAAAAATATATTATACAGTATAAAACAAAATTAAATTAATAATAAACTAACTTAGCAATTATCATAGATGAAACTAAACATTTGTAAAAGGCTAAGCCAAAATATATTGAAATTACTCTCTACCCTCGTAAAAAAAATATTGGTAATTCAAATTTAAATATTTTTTAATGTTATAGAAGAACTTACCAATATTTATACAATTAATACTCAGGGCTATGTTTTTTGTATTAGTATTTAATATACTTAGATATTAGTAAATTATTTTTATATCATAGTCATCTCTCTCTCTCTCTCTCTCTCTAACTGATTTAAACTCTCTCTAAACTTTGATTTCAGCCTTTAAGATCATACTGCTAAATACAAATCTTACCATTTGATTCTGTTCTCTGTAGCTCTCCTTCATATTTAGTCATATCATTTTTATATCCTTACACCAGGCATGGCTGTCTACATCAGTCTTCATTTTGTAATTTCTTTAATTAAATCAGGTCTTCGAAATTGCATTTGGTGTTAATAATTGTATACTTTTCTCCAATCATTGATTTCACTATCAAAAACTGGTTTATACATTTTTCTTAGCACATTCCTCTGAATTATGTTCTTTGGCTTTTATATGTGTCCATATCTCAGAACCATTTAGGACAATAGATCGTAATAATGTCATATAGATCTTTATTTTGAAATTTTTTAAGAGGATTCTAGATTTCTGAACTTTTTTATTATAGTCATACTATTACAATATATTCAAGTTTATATTGAATTTCTAAAAAATATACTAATAATTAAATACAACAGTCTATTTTCGGTTTGGATACCAATGTCACCGCAACAAAATGGCCTGTTGATTTATTTATTTAAATATATACACAGTCAGGTAGGTATATTTGAGAAAAACATATTGTACAAATTTCAAATTGCAAATATAAAGTTATATTCTATAATCTATTGGTAATGCATTATGTAATATGTTAAAAAATTATTATGAAAACTATGTTAATACAAGAAAAATATTTAATTGAATAATATTCCTTGCTTTTTATTTTATGATTTTCTAACAATAATAATACGTTTAATTATTTACAGAAATAAAAATTCTGAAAGAGATTTAAAGTTTTTTATTTTATTTTATATTAATGAGTTTTTAGTAAAATTAATATTACCTGGTACACAGCACGGGCAAGAGCTAAACGAGCTTTTTGACCACCACTAAGAGTTACTCCAGCTTCACCAATAAGAGTTAAATCTCCTCTAGGAAATTCTTGTAAATCCTTAACTAAGCCACAACTTTTGATAACTGTTCTACAAATAAAATAAAATATTGTTATTATGAATAATATATTAATACACAATTAGTGTTTAAACTTATATTTCACACAATAATATTAGAATAAGGTTCTGAAAATAAAATTGCTATATTCATTATTTGTGATAGCAAATTAAGTATTAGTAGATAAATTGATTTCATGTTTACTGTTTATCTGATTTGAGAGTAATTTCAGGCTGCAATCTTCTGCGCATAGCTGAAGTGTGGCTAACTCTCGTCTAACAACAAACTTTGGAGTTTCACTCTATTATTCTAACTCTTAGCTAGCATTTTTTCTAAGTTGTAAACTAAAACCAATCTTCAGAAATAGAAATTAATGAAAATTATTTTTTCAAAAAGTGTGATCTAACCAAACCAGACAAAAATCAGCTACCGCCTGAAGTACACCTTTATGAAATAGAGAGTATTATACTGAGTGAATAATTTATCCAACAACACTCATTATTTCAAAATTTATTGACATTTAAAAAAAAATTTAATTTATTTAATTTACAATTGAAAAAAACATATATTTTTTAAATATTTAATCGTTGCCCTTTTAAAAGTTTTTTGAATAACAGTTTTTTTTAAATTAAAAAAATGTGTAAGATATAGACAACACGTCAACAGATACGACTATAGCGTCCTTTTGAAAAGTATAAACAAAAATGATATTATAATTGTGTACCAAATACTATCAGTGTCAAATTTGTTTTTTAATTCAACCAATTTTGTAAGAAAATTTGATAAATCAATAAAAGTGTATTTTGTATCAGAAGTTAAAAGTTACTTGTATTTTTCTAAACTGAAATTCTGACCAAATAGTATATTATCTTTTATTGTTCCTTTTTGAATCCACGGTGACTGTGCAACAAATGCAAATCCTAAAAAAAAAAATTATACACATATATTCTGGTATATAAAATAAATTAAAAACATAATAAAATATAACCTTTTGTCTTTACCATCTCTCATATTTGAAGATGCAATCATTCCTTCTTCTTTATTTATCTCGGCTAAAATGCCAGCCAATAGAGTAGATTTGCCACTACCTACAGGTCCAACAATACCAACAAAAGATCCTTTGGCAACAGAAAAATTTATGTTTTTAAGTTGGAATGATCTAAGGCCCCAATTAAAAGTACAATTTGTCAATGACACAGCATTATCAAATGTTTTTCCATATTGAACAGGCATTAAACTATAATAAGACTGTGATTGTAAATCATCTACCTGAAAACCATAATTATCAAATGTATAAATACAATTTATAATCTTTAATATAAAAATATAATTAATTAATTACTTCAATTAAACGTTGAATTCTTTTAACAGACACCCAAGCTTCAGTGACACCATTCAGTATCCAAGGAAAAGCATTTAATGGTGTTATTAACATATGAAGTAGAGCCATACTGGTAAATACCTGAACACATTTTAAAATGGCATTTTCAATATAATAATCTTAAATATTAAATTAATAGATACTTACTTTTGACGCTGTTAATTGACCGCCAAGAAAAATATAAGTTGAAAAAGTCAACATTGATATTGTTACAGGGGTTGTGGCCCAAAAATACACACATAAAGCGTCCAAATATTTCCTTTTTTTCAGATTAACAACTTCAAGTTTTCGGTAATCTAAGAGTAATACATTTATAGTAGAATATAATAAAATAGTAAAATATAGAATAACATACCGCTAACTTTATCAATAAAATATTTTTCCCAAACATGAAATTTAATTACTCGAATACCTTTTATAATTTCAGACATTAATTTAACACGTTTATCTTTTTCTTTCATCAATTTTTCAGTTAATTTACCTATAAAAAAATAATCAAATAACTATTATCTTTTAACTATAATAATATGCATTAAACTTAAATACACAAACGACAGACATACCAATATTTGAAGTAATAATCTTGTTTACAGGTATAAGTAAAACAGACACAAACACTCCTGACAAGAAAGCAATTCCCAATTGTTGATAAAGTAAGTATAAAACAACAATCAACTAAAACACAATACAAAATAAGCAAATTGAGTTAAAGTTTATTAATATTTCATAATTTTACTTGAAAAGGTACACTCCACATTGAATGGAAACTATTGCAAGCATTTACTAAGTTATTAGTATCAGTACTTATAAAATTAATTATTTCTCCAATACTAAAAAAAAAAAATAATAAAAAAAATATATGTAATGATTATACATAGATTAAATAAATAATAAATAAAAATTGACACAATTTTAATTACCTAAAGTTGTTTAGCATTACAGTATTTAATTCTAGTGTCTTTTTATAAATCATTGTCACTAAAGTTCCTCTGATTTTTATTCCTATCATATGTATTTGGTATTCAAAATGTGCACTAAATAATGTACCTAAAAATATAAAATATTAGGAGCAATAGATAAACTCTTCGAGAGAAGTTTTCCTTGACATTTTTATGAGTAAATATCAGCCTGTAGGAAAAAGTCAGGAGAAATGTATTAAGTTTATATAAATATATAGTATATTGCTCAACACGTTTAAAGGGGCTAAGCCATTAGTATTACAGTTATTAAATACTTTTCAAAATTAATAATACATTTTTTTCTATTAAAATTACTACTCCATTAGAACATACTAAGCCACTCAAATTATTCTCACCTCAAATTCTAATTCAATCGGCAGCATGGACCGTAATTAAGCCCATTAAATCCAACAACTCCAACAAAGTAACCAACTCTAATTTCAACTACCCTCTAGTCCCAGAAAAAATTTGTAGCCTAATTGTTGAAAAACAAAGGGCAAGAGCTAGATACTACCTTTCTTGCCGTCCTTTGCATAAATCAGCTTATAACAAATTTGCAAATTTCTTAAAAAAAATCCTTGCGAAACATAAAATCATTGCTTTTGAATAAATATTGCAAAACCTATCTGTTGCTGATGGTTCTCTTTGGAAAGAAACTAAACAGCCTCTTAAATATAAAACTCCTTCATCTTTTCTTAAAAAAGCAGACAATATAATAGCTATCGGTGACTAAGAAAAAGCTGAAGTATTTCAAACACACTTATCAAATATTTTTCAACCTCACTCCAATATTCTAGACCTTTAACACATAGATAATGTTAAAAAATATTTGGACTCTCTGCTACCTAATGGACCTCCTGTAAAATACACTACCCCAAACGAGGTCAAAAATATAATTCTTAAACATTCAAACATAAAATCTCCCAGTTTTGAACTAATAACAGCTGAGGTTGCAAAATTTCTACCTAAAAAAGCAATAATTCTATTAACATATATATTCAATGCTATTTTTTACTTATCCTATTTCCCTCTAATGTGGAAATTCCCCTACATTGTTATGTTTGCAAAACCAAACAAACCTTCAGACTCTAAAGAATCATATAAACCCATAAGCCTTTTACCATTTTTCTCAAAAATTTGTGAAAGACTTATCATTCAACAACTATCTCCTCACGTTATCTTACATAATATTCTCCTGACTCTACCCACCAGTTTCAGTGGATAACATTGCTATACCTTCTTCCGATACAATGAAATATTTAAGCCTCACCCTAGATAAACGATTAACCTGGAACTCACACATCAGATCCAAAAGACTGAATTTAAACTCTCGTTCTTGTATGCTCAAAACTATGTTAGTAATAAACAAAAGCATGAATTTGAAAAATAAACTACTAATCTACAAAACATTTTTAAACCTATCTGGACTTATGGTATTCAATTATTGGGTGCGGAAAAAAAATTGAATCTTAACAAAATATAAACTTATCAAAATATCACTCTACGTCAACTTACTAACGCTCTGCCATACAATTTCTAATCTAACACTCCACAATGATTTACATGTGAACACGATCAAAAAAGAATCTATAATATTTTATAGGTTATTCTTCTCTCACTTGGCAAACTCTTCTCACTCCTTGTTTTTTTCCTAATATCTTATTACATCTTTCCACAATCACCTCTCAAGTAAAGTCATTAGTAGGTGACTTCTTAATCACACATACCATGTTTTTTTCTTTCTTCTCTGTTCACATATACTTATGCTAAGTAGTATAGAAATTAAATAATTTAATGTTAATTCTTACTTAAAAGTGACATTAAAACGAGCCCCGCCATGTATAAATATCCATGACTTATTGGCTCTTTATGATGTGATACAAATGTAATTAGTTTGCTTAAAAAAATAGGCGCTGCAAATCCAAAAATGTCTGCAAGTAATTTAAGTAATCCAATCCCATAAAATTGTTTTCCATGACATTTATGTAGAGCTTGTAACAATGATATTTTTGGTACTCTAGATTGGTGATCAGCTGGCAAATGAATAGGTGATGCAGCTGTCACAGAGGGCTGATGTCTAAATATTTCTTCCATTTTAGCTGATACATACACTGGGGTCAGCCATTCAGGTAAATCAAACAAATCATTTGTATGATGTAATCTTTTTTTGTCTCCTTTGGTAATTAAACTGCCAACCCAACCAAATGTGAGCCAAGACATAAAACCATAATGTTCATTGTCACATGCCATACCCAAATAGTATGGATCAAATTCATCATTAAAACGACTATATGATGATGTCATTAAAGAACGTCTCTCAAGTGATTGCTAAAAGTATAAACATTAATAATATATATACTAATCTAATTAAATTATTTACTTTTGAAAATATACCTAGATATTTTAATAAACATAGATTATCATTGCATAATTTAGATTACTTGAACTGTACATTAAAAATTAATATTATTCTTTGAGTTTTTAAAATAATTAAATTTTAAAAATAAAATCCACAAACATATTATTTTAAATTTGTTTTTCTTTAATATATTGAAACATTTATTAAGAATAATCAAAAATAATAATAAACATATAATATGATGATATATTAATTAAATAAAATTGATCATAAAGAATTTACCTGGGCAAGAAAACGAAGTCTGTCTACATGTCTTATTCTTACAACGTCTTCTTTGAAGAGCATGGTAATGAAATAAAATGCCTGAAGCATCCAATTGAATAATGTGAACCATAATCTAACTTGTAAAATAGTTACATAAGTACTTTCAATAAATACTATGAAAGTGCTACGTAAAGATATTATTGACGATAAAAAACATAAAACCCAAGCAATTATTACAACTTTTGAACCTCGTAAGCTCGTTCCTAAATGATGGCGGATACATACAATGTATAATGTATGTATCAACCATGTAAAACATTGGATTATTAGAACTAAACTTTCAATTGGATATAGTTGACTTTCAGTGAATTCGTATACTTCCCAAATTAGTTGAAATGCTGGTAAGATTGACAGCATACTAGCAATAATTATACGGCAACGAAGAATATTAGTTTCACGTCTGGTGCGTATTATCCAATCAGACAGATGACAACAGTAATATGTTGATGTCAACATAAATATAAATAGAATAGGCAGACGAATGACTGCCATTTCTGCACAAATACTCAACACATACCCAGGACGAAATAATGGAACAAAATCATTGGGACCACAAAGTTCGGTCCAGTTCCAAGTAACTTTCATATTTAAACTAAAAAAAATTAAAAATATTTCATTTTAATATTTTATACTTGATGTATATACAGCAAATATTATAGTTGAATTATTTAATCAATTCTTAAAACATACTCCATAATTAAGAACAGCTAATATTATCAAATAATCATTATTCAGACGTCAATAGTATAATACGTGTTTAATAGTTAACATATTTACAGGAAACCCCTTTACGTACAATAGTAAAATACTACTACTTTTTTTAGAGAGCACTAGAGCAGACTTCATATAGCTTGGAACAACTATTTAGTAATAACTATTTACACAGCATTGTGAACAATGCGAACTGCGAAAGTGCGAAGTAGAAACACAAAACCATAATAGGTGCAACAGTTTAAAATACAAATTGAAAATTAAAAATTAGAATCAGCAACACAGTACACTATCAAAAACATGATAAGGATTGGATTTTCGAAAAATCATATATTTTATCACTATAAATAAATTATACTTTATTTTTCTATAGTCACTACGTTATCAGATATCATAACGATCACCTCACTATAGACCTTACCAAATACCAATTATCAATAGATCTATTTGTATATTTTATAATTTGTAAAGTCGGGTGACTGGTTCACAACTTTACTTAGATCTGAGTTAGATCATACTGATGACTAGGGCTAGGATTTCTATGCATTTGCATGTTTGTTTCCTTAAGTCCAAATTGATTGATTGTCAGATATGTCCACGATTTGGCTTATTCTTGATTAAATAGTACAATTTTTTTTTTTGCATATTTTCGCATATCTTAAACATAATGCATATAATTGTATATATGTACATTGTTGAGAATCTTGTTAATTTTAAATAGTATTTATCTAATAAACGTCTATAATTATTGGTTTACTTGTCGAATTATCGTAAATATACTACCATTTTAACTAAAATGAACTTAATATTAAAGAAGAATAAGGGATTCAAAACATTTTTAAAATTTTTAACATTATATAAATGGTGATTATAAAACGGAAGAAAAATATGTTAATATTACTTTAAATCCGGGACAAATCAGGTCATTTAAATATGCTCCAACAACATCGTGTGATGTGGTAAGCAATTTCAGCCAATATAAAGCTTTGGGTTAATCGCCTCGTTCACATTTGAAAATTTAAAAAACATAATTTAATAATAACATGTAATAATATTAACTAATATTTAAAAAAATTGTATTTGCATATTTTTGCATATTTTGGTAAATAAAATGCATATTTTACAATTTTTTACTGCATAAAAATCCAAGCCCTACTGATGACTGATCTATGATCTAAGGTTCACAAAACCACAACCATGAATTAAGATAAGTAGTGTTATTATCTTAGTTAATGTTTACAAGTATGAAGTAATTACAACTTACAACTTACATAGAATAAGACAATTTAATATGCTATTATGTGCCTTTTATCATATTTACATTTGGCCGTTACCATGACAAAATTTATTTCCTTTTTTGGTCGTTGACCATTTTAATCATGGAATCATGCAGCACTCCACTATATGTATTATATGTATAGCAATGATCTATATCATTGAATGCAGAGCTGTGCCGTAGTGCCGAACTCAACTCTTAAACATAATGATGACACAACAGACGATACACGACCATAGGCGTAACTAGGGGGAAGGGGCTTGGGTGGAATTTAGCCCCCCCCCTAGAATTTTTGGGTGAACGTATGTGCATATTAACATATTTGTATTAACTTTATTTTTACCTACAATTTAAAAAAATATAATGTTTCATTTTCATATTAACGAATAATCATTCAAATCAATATAAACACAAATAAAAACAATAAATAATAATCAAATTAAAAAAAAAATTTGCTTTAAAACATTTTTAGGAATTTGGCCCCTCCCCTAAACATAAAGGACTAGTTACGGCTATGCACACGACACGCGACGTAGCAGTTGCCAGTTGATGAGCCTTATATTGTAGGTATTGTATAAAGACATGAAGCCCTATACCTTATACGTTGTGCATTTGTATTGTATAAAAATATCATAGTTATTAGGTCCTAGCTATAATATACCTATACCGATTAGGCATAGGCACATAATATTGTCAATATTGAATTTTACTTATTTTAGATATTGATCAGAGTGATTAATTTTTTAACAATTCATATATTTACAATTTTTTTTGTGTGTATCTATTATTGCCTTAATAGCAGTGAATTACAAAACTGCTTCAATCTTAGAGGCCATTATCTTTACTGGTAGAAAAATAGATTTAAATGGTATAATTTTGGGGTTAAAAATTTTAAAGTAAAAAGTACTCAGTTCTTAACTATAAGAAAAATAAAAAAAAAGATAAAGGACAATTATGGGAATCTTTATGTAAAATTAATTTTTAAAAAAAGCAATTTTTTATTTCGTTTTGATTCAAAAACGAATAACTATATATAAATTTGAATTTTTCTCAAAATGTTTATAAATTATTATAGCATTTTGAATTTTCTATTCTTAATAATAAGATTTTGAAAATTTTAAACTAATTTTTATTAAAAAATTATAGGTCTAGTCAATATAATACAAGTTCTTACAAGATTATATAAGATTCCACATTACAAGTTGTTCTTTTAGAAATTTAAAAATAAATAGGCACTATTTTTTTCATAAACGTTTGAAGTTCAAATTTTGACAAAATTTGATATAATTATGAAAATGTGTAAACTGTTGTACAAATCATTACTCTATTTTAAATTATAATGCGTTAGGTAGAAAATGCTTGCAGATTGTGACTCTGTTTGACGTTGGTTTTGCTCTTGCAACAAAAATTATAAACGATTACCTGTGCTAATAGTTAATACATACTTTTATTTGCAATGGAAAAATAAATTGCTTATGTTACTGACATCGATGAAGAGCCTTAAGGTAGAATAGGAATACATAAGTGTAACATATCATCATAAATAAAAATTGCAATATAACATTATGTAGGTATTTATCTATAATATTATTAAATTTAAATTAAAATAACACTCATGTCAAATTATATGTACGTTATGAATTAACCGCAGTCTTTGATTATAGATACATATACCTACCTATAATTGGCTAATTGTACAGTAATAATATAGACTTGATCACTCAAAATAGGACATTGAATGTGAAAATAAAATTATATATTTACAATAGTGAATAAGTACATATCATTTAATAACCATGGTAAGATTTAAATCACAGCCTTATCAATTATAAAGTATTTACAAGGATACATTATAAATCATATAAAATAATCATGATTATGCTTAAAAATAGAATAACACAAAAAAAATGTATAAAAATGTCAAAAAATTAAAAATTAACAATACTATATTTACATTTCAAATAAAACTATTTTCATCTTGACGTTTTCTAAATTAAAATTTAAAATAATTATACACACAATATCATGTATTTTTATAAATAGGATTGTAAGATATAAATGTACACCTACTTAAAAATGTATCTTAATATTAAAGTACTAATACTTATAGGTTTTCGATAAATTTAAAATGATTTTAAGACTAAAATATTGTATTTATGTATAATAACTGTATGTATCTATACGTCTAACGTATATAATTTTATATACTTAGGTGGCTAGGTAATAAGATAACTCAAAGCTATTCGTTTTAACATTTATCACAGTACAATATTAGTAATAATTTAATTGTACAATGTATAATTTAATAATTTAAAAAATCATTATAGCCTAATAATGTATTTATTTGATGTCTTCCCTGAGTAATGTTTACAATGTTGATCTTTGGATTTTCATTTAAGTAGTTTTTATTTTTGATTTTGGAAATCAATAAACAATTACTAATATTATTCTGTTATTACCATTTTGTAGGATTCAAACATTATTCTCGATTCCTGCTGCAACCAAGTATTCCCATTTCTGATTTGAATTAAGATTATCACACACATTAATACTTATCATTTCATGTATTCCAAGCGTGTCCAAACACAGATTAACAAATTTAAGTCTTAATTGTTTAGTGTTTTCGTCGTATTTCCACTATAACAATAATATACATAATCGTGTAAGTATGATATAGGTATTATAGACGTTAAGTAAAGTAACATAAATATTTGATTTAATAATACTATAGGGTTTTTAGAAAGGGCTAGAAAAATTTTAATAGTGCACCACAAAGAGATGAATTGAATTACACCCCAAAAAATTATTTTCTTTTAAGTTTTAAACATTTATACTTTATTAAATTAATTTATTTTAATATTTTTTCATTTGTATACTATTATATTTATATTTTTGTATAATTTATTGATTTTTCAACGCCATGATCTTGAAAAAATCGAATCTAGATTTTTGTATAGTATTTTTTTTACTATGTCTAATGAATTACATTTTGTTTTCGTTGGCCGATCTATTTTTTTAAATATATGATTGAATTTAAAATATTGCTCTATTTTATTTCTAAGAGAAGATACAACCCAAATTAGGTGTACAAAACATTAAAAACACTAATTCAATTTTGAATGGAAGCTGCTCTAACAATGCATTCGTGTTTTGTTCACTACTACTGCTCTACCCATGTGTGAGTATAGGAAAGATCGTCTGTATAATATTATTGTATATTATTAGCAATAATAATATTACGGCCGCACTTGGGATATACTAAAATTATTAACGATACAATCGTGGACACAATTGGAAAATTAGACTATTAAAAAGGTAGGTAAATGATTTAGATAACCAAACGCATTCGGGTGACACCCTTTGAAAGCATGAGTGGGTTATTATTTTATATTAAAATATTGTTGTAGCAATTTAATAGTTTTCCTTTTTTTATGTAATTTAAAAATATGTTTAATATTTTTTTTCTACCTGATTTTTATTTTAAATTTTGCACCAAATTACATAATAAATTAACAAAGATTATTATAATAGAAATATTAACATATTGTTTATAGTTATATTAAAATTTAACTAATAATACAAATTTTATAACCGTAAATTATATTTTTCAATTCGACTTTTAATTTCGGATTTCAATAAATATCAATTTTTTTTAAATATTTTGATTTATGGTGTTATCACAGAACATTTGATCATGTCATTATTTTGGAGATATTTAAATGGTATTGGATATCGGGTTAATGCGAGTGCAAGCCCTAGTGCGTATACGTTTAATAATTAAAAACTTACTAAGTTTTCCAAGTAATTTTCTAATAGTTAAAAAAAAATATGTTAAAGGTAAAATAGATTCCTGTTTTAAACAACGGATCACAATCTGATTATATTAATTTTTTTTTTATAAGATTATTCTCTGTGGTGTAGGCATGTGTCAACAATTTTTCTTTTTTTTTAATTTGGTGATTACATTTTTTAAATAATACATTTAAGCAATACCTATTTTAAATAAATTGGAACTTAGTAAATACATTATATTTTACAGTACCGTGAAATACAAATCGACACCACGTATATACTGTTATAATATATATATAACCATTATTGTCCATTAACCAATCACTTTAACCGGTAATAAATTGATCGATAAATAAGATTTTAATTTTCAAGCATTTTAATTTTTAGATTGTTTATGCTGATACTTTGTTTTAGGCACAATTTATCTATGTCCACTCTGCAAATCTATAACTATAAAAATGTATAGGTGCTTAATTTTTACAGCTATGATTGTGAAGTACTGGAATTGGTGAGAAAATTGCATTTCATTTTAACTTAGATATAATAAGTACCTCTTAATGAACTGGGACGCACTAGGGTTATGTCAAAAATATGATCTTTTTTCTTAGAACGCACTCAGGTGATACCTTATATATTTTTATGTTTCAATTTGAAAATAGATTAATAAATACTAATATAAGTGAACAACCCTTCAGAACTCAATAGCCCGCGACATGAGTCCTAGTGAAATTGAAAATTAATAATTTAAATACTTACTTCGTCAGTCGAAGAGTCACAGGGTTTCATAACTAATAAACTCATGGCTGAATAATCTGTCGGAGATAAACACATTGTACCATGCTTAATTGATCCACCAATTGTAAATGTCCATTCCTGTAAAATATATATAGGTACTTATAATAACATAATAGTTATTTATAAAAGTAATTTTATAAATTGTAATTGCATACCTGATTTCCACCGTAATCGTGACACGGAAAGATACCTGCAGTTTTTCCGATTTGGTTTTCTAATGTATCTAAGCACATGTAGCCCTGTCTTATACTGCCCACGAACACGTCTACAGTCGCTGGCACTTTAAGTTCCGGATAAACATTATCTAAATACCATTTAAACGGCTTACATCCGAGTTTTTTTTTCAATGCCAATCGATCTGCTATGCTGCAATGACAACAAAAATATACATTAAAATTGTCATCGTCTTATTCTTCTTTCTAGAACACATAATAGCGAATAGCATACTTTCCAAATGGGACCGTTCTAGATAATGGCACGGCATTGTAATAGTATCTTTTATACTGGTCCATCCATACTTCAGCAGCTCGACGAGTGTTGTGGGCGAAAACATTGCCACTGCCTCCCGGAAATGAATAAGGATGTCTCTTTCGAAACACATGCCCAACGCGCGAACAAGGGATGATTTCTAAGCTACCACCACATTGCCACACTCTAAATGATATTTCTATAAAAAAAATCTTAATAAGAATGATAATGCCGACAAAACACGCAATGAAAATTATCAAAATTTGTTTTGTATTATATTATATATTTTATTTAGGGGCTTATGGCTCTATAGTAGAGGTTCCCAAACTTTTTTGCCCCGTAGACCACTTGCCAACTTTTTCTATTTTCGTAGACCCCTAAAATTAAATTTTTACAAATTTATCTAGATGTTTTTCATAGACTACAGTGCTTACACGGAACCCCCAATTTTAATTTTCATTGACATAGACCTCTTACAGGTCAGAATCGACCCCAGAGGATCGATAAAGACCACTTTGGGAACCTATGCTCTATAGTGACGTCTAGTTTATTATGCGTATTGAATGCATATACTTAGTATCAGTAGTAAAATAATGTCTTACCTAAATTTTCACCACCCCAAATGTTCATTTCCTTGTCATATGTTCCAAGTTTTACAAAATAATCTTTGTTCATCACAAATAAACCGCCGGCGATCATTGGAGTTCTGTGAAATGAAATAAACCATTATTTGTATTAGGTATATACTATGTACCTAATATAGTAATATCTGACGTTTTATTAATATTTAATATCTGTTTAAATTGTTATATTTAATTACCTAAAATCAGTGTAAATATTCATATACAAACACTAATTATTATTTATAATTTAATTTATAAAATGTTTAAAGTTTTTATTTGTATTATTCTTGAATAGATGTAAATTAAATCTGTACACGAGCTTTACAAATATATAATAAATGTGTACGTTAGGACTTATGGTTGGGTTTACGAGTAAGACATAAGTTAAAGGATGACAAATATGTGTCGTATTTACAATAATTTGTTACACTATATGTTTTAATATCTTAGATGGTGTAAATGGTAAATAATAAACGAATAATTTTTACTGTTGTAGAATGTTATAGCTTTATAGGACATTTCTATTTTGTAAGTAATCTACCTGATTGGTAAAGTTGGATCTTTTTGACGTTGTGACCTGACTTCTATTGATAAATACTCCCATTTAAACACTAAATTCCAATCAAATCCACCTCTAAGTTCTGATGAAGCTCCTATGTATTGAAAGTTATCCATATTGATGACATCGATAATTGGACACACCACCCTAGTTGGGTCCTATTAAAATATAATTATTTTATAAGTCTTATATTTCTGACATTGCGTTATATCATATTTTGTTAAGACATGCGTTAGATAATAAAATTAACAACAAAATTACATACTTCCGCTACACGATCTAATAGTGGTTCTAGCCAATTCACATTACACTCTACATGACTATCCAAAAATGTAAGGACGGGTGCTGTCGCGATTTCTGAACCACGAACTCTAGATCTCATTAACCCTGTAATAAACATAGTAAACATTATTTTGTTTTAAGATATATTAATACAAAATAATAAGAATGCTTTTATTGTTTTAATATAGATCCATTTGTAAATATAAACTGTATATAGTATAAGTTATACTTAGTTATAGACAATATACCATCTACAATTAACATTACATCTACAACGCTTGAAATAAAGTATTTATTTGCTTATTTTTTAAATAAAACAGTTAGGTTAGAAAATATTAAATATTAGATTTTAAGAAAGTTGAAATTTATAATTGAATTAATCAAATTAATAGAGAATAAGAACATACTTTATAAATTTTAGTTTTAAATTTAACTAAATTATTATAACTTTAACTAGGTTTTATTTATACCTTCTCTTTGTTCATTTCTAATGAGTTTCACTTTTTGTATTTTTGATAGTTCTTGTCCATCAGTACCTTTAAGTAAAAATAAAAATATATTAGTATAATTTACTAATTAATATGAGATCGATTTTTACTATAATGATAATTGGTTTATAATTAATTTATAGTATAAATAAATATTTAATGTTTTTCATATATTTACTGTCGTCACTGAAATCGTCCACAAGAATTATTTCTTTGATTAAATGCTCAGGACTTCTATTTAAAACGCTAAAATATAAAACAATAATAAAATAATTATTCAGTGAATTATACTGGACTGAAGAGGTATAACGAATAGTTATTCCAAATAAAACATAATTTAAAATAATACCTGACAACTGTTCTCAAAAGAGTAGACCTTGCTTCGTTATGAAACGTGATGATGACACTTGTCTCGGGTAAATCAATGCGATATTTTTTAGTTAAACATCTTGATGAAAAAAAAAATTAAATCAATAATAACTGATGTAATGTAAACTTAAATTTAACATAAATAATAACGAATTATTTTATATTCCAAAAAATGTAGCTAACACAATAATAATAATACACGATAAAAATTACCTAAATCTTTATACATTTAAACAAAAGATATAAATTAATGAAAAACGAAAGTTACTGACTATTGACAGTATAAGCTCAAACATAAAATGTCTTATCTTTGTCACAGTACATGCTGTCACAAATCGTTTATAAAAGGAAATTATTTTTATACAATATAGTCTTTGTATGATTAAAATTATTTTTTCCATACAAAAGTGATCGAAATACAAGTATTATTAATTTCTTACTAATGAACGGTCGCCTATTTAACGTTTCCACTTGCTTCATAAAATTTAGTATATACTCTACGCATTTAGGTACCTATAGTATCTCATATCAGTAAATATAGTCAATATCTGTGAGGGTGACAGGTCACCTATACGACAAAGATCTGATTACACGTTTAAATATAAAATTTTAGATTTTTATAATACGCATTTAAAATTTATAAATAGCAATATTAAGTATATAATATTAGGGATATAACATAAGAAATCTCACTTTGAGTTTCTAGTATCGGGCACTGGCCGATTGCTGCGCAGGCTATCGCTCGCCAGTTGATTGAATTTGTTACGCGAATACGCATCGTCGCCGTGTCTGAGACCACCGGCGGCCACGTACGCAACCTCGTCCAGATAACTGCTTAATGTTGAAAAAGGCGTAAAGAGTTCTGCCTGGCCATCGGTCAGAGAACTTGGCGAACTATCTACGTGCCTGTCGATCGACGGATCGTCGACAGACATTAAAGCGTATCGATCGCTTTTCAGCCGTAACGCTCTATTCTCTTCTGGCTGCTTATATAACCGAGAACAAAACAATTAAAGAAACGACCATGTTAAAAGTAGGTAAAAATATAAATTATTGATAAACAGTGTTTGATTTATATTAGGTATACATATTATATTATATCTACATACAATATCGCAGTAATCTACTCGTATATGCGCAAAACGTGTTCTCATTATATATACATAAAACATTTATATTTTATTTATAATTGACCATTTAGAACTTTCAGTGTTAACTGTTAATAATAAAATCAAGTGATGTAAAGTTATGTATTATAATTATTATTATATGTATTTAATATTTATTATAGGCCGTGCAAGAGTTCAAAACGCAATTAATAATACGTAAGAATTGGAGTGGCTTTTTTTTTACACATATAATTAAATAAAAACAGACCAGAATATTTTTGTATACTGTATAATTTACCTAAATTTTAAAAATGTAGACTTATGGAATCAAACTCTAGAGCTAAGCCAAGTTCTTAAATTTTAATATAATCCAAACCTTCCAGTCAAAATTTCTCCATGTGATATCTAAAGAGCCTTACTTATTACTTTATGCTTCCAATATAAAAATTAATACTCAAAATAAATATTCAAAGCAAAGAAAATTGTTTTATTTTTTCGTATTTCTTAAAAATCTAAAGATTAACAATTTACGTAGAACCACTTTGCAGTTACTTAGTACCTACACAATAGTATACTTAGTATAACTATTTAATTGTGTTATTAAATCATATATTACGCATATTAAAATAATAACTTAAATGTTTTGATAAAAATTAGGAAGGAAAACATAATTTATTAAAATTTAGAATATAGACTAGACTTAGACTAGTGAGGACAAACAAATTGAGGCTTTTTTAATATTCATTACTGAAATTGATTGGTATAAATTATTAAGGATCTATCGGTATAATTATTTTTAATGAGATTTATTCATAAATTAAGTTCATGTCAGTGATCAAGGAGATAAATTAAATTAAAATAATTAAAAATAGAAAGGCAGATTGAATTAGGACGCATTTTAAATTAAACTATAATAATATATAAAACATAATACAGTGTTAAAGTAGAGTTTCACCATTGACTTTTTTTATGGATGCCAATTGTCAGCATAAACTATGTATGTCTAGTTGCTATATTTATTACGTATCTTTCTATTATTAATTATACTACAACCGTACTTCTAATTTCTCATACTAAATACTAAACTATAAAAATTAAGTAAATATTATCTAAAGAAATGTTAAACCAATGATAATTCATACATAATATTATGTTTTCTTTTAGCATTTAAATTATTTAAGACATTTAAAGTAAGTATTTTATTACCTACCTATTTATTAATATATATTATTAAGTATTAAAACAATTTATTCACTGATAACATTTTAATAGTTGTATACAATAAATTATTTGTATAAAGTCTATAATAATATAGAAACAAGAATTATGAATTATTTATAGGCTAATCGGTTAGGTAGTTAATTTTCTAATTTTCTAATAAACTATATTTATTATTGTTTGTTTACCTAATTTAAATAACTTGGCTACAAAATAAAATAAAGAATGCGAAGTGCGCTTTTTATTATAGTATTTGACAAAGATAACAAATTATACGCGAACTATATAAGATAACTATTGTTTTAATTTGAATTGTAATCTATAATATTATAATAGTGACATAATAAAACTAACCATTAGTAACATTTTTCATTTACTTACGAATTACAGATTTCTATTTATAAACAATTATATTAATTTTATTATTAAGAAATAAATACTATACAATGTTAATGTATTTAGTAAAATATATTATAATATGTATTATGGTTAAAACTATATAATAATAATAATACTATCACTATGTATTACTGTATCACAGATTACGATAGATTAGTCATCGTGAATTACTATAACCATGTTTTATATAATATTTAATAACAACAATTATTGTTAATGTATTTTTCTGATTATGTCAATTTTTAAAACTTTAAAACAAAGAATACTTAATCATAATTCTAATTTTCGTATAACCTACTTCTCCTTTCTGTAACATTAATTTTTATAATACTCCGCACAAAGGATAATATAGAACATAATTGTAAAATATGTAATAATAAATAAATAGTTTGATAAATACCAATTTTTTTTTTAATAATCCAGCATGGGTATTCTTTTTTTAACTATACGTTTTCAATGAAATATAAACTTATAAACTTTAAATCATAAAAACATACAAAATATTTAAAAATAATGTAGTTTAGTTATTATCCCAGTTTTCGGGAAAATTATAATAAAATTTTAAAATTTTCAATTAATAAATATTTTTTAATTTATTTTAAAATTGTATTAAATATTATCATAATAATAATATTGCTGTTAACTCTAATTTCTACAGGGAACTACGTATAATACAACCTTTGAGAATATTCACAATAATTTTGAAGTGCATCGGTGGAAAGTCTATTATAAGTATTGTACTTATGGTAATAAAAAAAAAAAATCAAAAATCGTTAATCACAATTTTTGTTTATAAGCGTTTAAAGTTCAAATGTTTACAAAATATGTCAAAATCACAAAAATTTGCAAGGAATTGTAAACTGTAAAAAAAACTCCAGCGTCAATAATATAGAATAACATTTTTGATTAACAAAATATTCTTTTCAAAATATTTCACAAATTGTTATGCTAATTATAGGCGTTTGAAATATTCGATCTAACCTCGCTGTATGGAAGTATGCAAACCGTCCTAAACCCAACTTGAAAAATAAATTATTTGTATAAAAAAAAATTTATTACAATTTAAATATAGGTACTATAATATATTTTAGACTGACAAATCATCTCGGTTCAGAATCGTTTTTCGTGTACAATGATAGTGAATGATATTTATCATTGCATTCAAGTTTAACACATCCATAACAGTGACTTACTCGATACCTAATGTACAGTGGAGTGGTATCCACTTGACTACCTTTTTTTTTAATTTTAAACTACAAAATAATTTGCCGTTTCGTTTTTTTTACAAATGTAAAAATTATAAGATCAAACACTCATAAAAACTTACTATATTTTCTTTTTCTTTTTTTTATTACTTTAAAAACGACTTATAAGGAACATTTTATTATATATTTAATCTTTTGACTAATCTACGGTGATTTTTTTGATTTAAAAAACAAAAATTGACTAAAAACTATAGCTGGTTTATAAATCTTCCTATTTTTCTGTATTTTTTTTTTCGTTTTTTTTCCGCGTTGTTTCAAGAAACTATGGTCTATCGAGATATTTTTATTGTTAACTTTTAAAAGTAAAAACATGACTTAATTTGCTACTTTAGTATATAAGCCAGCCTAATAAAAAAAAAACTCAATGCGTTTGATCATGACTCTACCAATTATAATAAATTTTAAAATTTTCTAATTCCTAAACTTTGACTGGAGATTTTAAAGGTCGTGTACACCACATATTATGCTGTAGCTACATTGCCTACATTTGTACTAACTCATTGATCTCGTGACCTCAAAAAGTCAAAAATAATAATATTTGTCGTTAATCGTTGGCACTTCATATTTGTAACAAGGCCAAATATCGTGATCCAAAGCCAACGTTTATAGAGAATATCTGAAGATAAACTGTAGATAAACAGACTTTCTTTCACTCGATACGCGTGACTCCACTCCCCTCTACCAAGACGATACAGATATAGTATGGTGTAAATCAAACCATGTCTGCGTGAAAGAAATATGCAAGAAGAGAGCATAGTGAACTGACGAATACTGTTATATGTCTACTGGTGTAGTTGTTTATATAAAATATGAAGAAATGAATATGTCTAACACAAAAACTATTATGTAGGAGAAGGAGATGACTAGTTCATTTTTTACCAGTTATATAAATAATCATTCCATGGACATGTTTTAAAAACTTCAGTTGTTAACAATATTTTTACTTTAATAAGTTGTGTAAACTTTTTAATAAAATATAGTTGATGTCTTTAATTCGCCTAAACAGTCCTTGAACCTAATATATATATATATATATATATATATATGTATATTTTATAAAACAGAATAATATTGGGTACTTAGGGTTTATTATTATTTTTTCCTAGCTATTACTTTTATTACATAATAGTGGAATCTATAAAAACTATTATACATACACATATATTATACTAATATATTATAAGAAATAAAATAAGTATTTATATACATTATTTATAAATTAATTCAGTGACTAGCAAACTTTTTTTTTACTCGTGGCACCCTTTTTGATCTAAGGTTTTCCAGTGCCCCTCGCTATCTAATTTTCACTTTTCAGTTTATTTGATAGATTAGATAGTATTCTATCTCGTCTAAATACTCCATGGCTCTTCAGAGTGCCACAGTATACACTTTGGGAACCACTACACTAATTTGTATCACAAGAAATGACGCATACAATGATATTTGAAAATGGTATTTAACTTTAATTTCTCAATTATTAAGAATGTTTATACATTAAAATTAAAATTGTTAACAATAATCTGCCTTTAAATTAATTTTAAACCGAAATAAAGCATGACAATTAGATCATGTAGTTACATATATTATATAATACACAGGTATTTAAACTTTACCTACAAATGAAAATTGAAATGAAAAATATGGAATAACGAATGACTGATTGGCTAACTGTTATTAATAAATAAATATTAGATCCTTGTTTAAGTATAATATGTATTAGTATATATAACTCTATAACATTAAGTAATAATTATTACCTATAAAAATCATTATTTCATAATTACCTTTTATTAAAATAACGACTTAATATTTTAATTTTGGTAGATACCATACATTTAAAATATTTGTTTATTAAAAGTTATAAATGATAAATTATTGATAAAAAAACATAAGCAAACTAAATTGACCGAAACGAACATCCTTAGTCAGTCTTTTGTAATATTTATTTTTAATTAGTGTACATATACACTATATTGGTAAATATAAAATTAAATAAACTTTCAAAATACTAAACAATTATAAAAAAAAAAAATTAAAATAATGTATAGATTAGTACCTATTTTTTACAATTTTTGGAGATTTATAAAAGTACCTCTACCATTTGGTATTCCATCAACACCGAATTCCGTATAGATCTCGTCTGCTGTCGTACGAGTTTAAAATTCTTATTTTGTTCACCAAATTAAATAATATTATTGTTAAGGTAAAATGATTTCACTAGTCATTAAAAATTACATTTAATAACCACCTAACCACACAATACAGTTACATATTGAAGTAGTTGAAAATTTTCAGCTACCTATTTGGTATACTACGGTTAACGTAACGTGTTAACCATACAGTATACCCACGGATAACGGAATACGGTCGTTGGGCACAGTTGTAATAGTACTTCCAAACCTGTTTTATAAGTTTAATTAAGCCTTAAAGTTGATTATATCGCGATAATTCAAATTATATTAAAATTAATATGTAACTATACAGATACTTAGAATAGTGACTATAAAGCTATTATTTAAATATATTATTTTTGTAACGGAATCAACTGAAAACATTCACAACAGTCGTCAGTCACAACCAACGTTATTGTCTTTCATTTGCTAATTACCTCCTTATAGGACTACATACCTATATCATAGATAGCTTAGGTAATACAGATATTTGTATATTTACTATTTACCTATAGGTGAATATTTGTATATTGTATACTGCATGTATATATACTATCATGTAATACACTAATACCACACAAATATAAGATAAAGAATATGTTCAGTTAGATGTTGCAATAGTAATACATTAATTATCAATATCAAAACTATATAAAGTACTAAAGTTTTAATTTTTATTGTCCATTGGTTATATTTTTATATTCATTAATCATATAGGTAATACAACTATACTTATAATTTTAAATAAATACATATAGAATTTATATCTTATAGTTAAAATATATAAATAAACTTAATATTCGAATATTATAGAAATATAGCAGAATATTGAAATATAAACATTTAAATTAATTAATTGGGTATTTTTTGTATGGGAAGAAAAAATTATTTAAAAAAAACTTAAATTAATTATTTTTGCATAATATAAATGTGATTTGTTCAAAAACCCATTATAATGTTTCGCTTTCAAGAATAATTCACACGACTTTCTAAATGTTATTCAAAATTAAATAAATATAATATACTAAAGTAATTAACAATTACGAGTGAAAAGTTTTAAGATGTTATTTGAATTAATCAGTATGATCTGTTAAGTGAGAAACACAGAAATAAAAAGTTTTATATCAGATGAAAATAAAAACAGAAAAGTAATTTAATAATATATAATGAATTTTGGATGTAGGTACCTCATCATCATTGAGTAAGTCATTATAATGAATAATGTTTCAAATTTGAATTCAATAGTAAATCAATGTATATGAAAAATGACTGAGCGGAAACAAAGTGTCAATCTCCACACCTAAGGATATTTCATGATTAATTATGAAAATACTTCATGGTAATATGGTACAAATAACTTGGTTAGGGTATAACCTTTAGGTATAAATATCTTGAAAATTGTATTAGGTACACGTAAAATATAATGAAATACGTAATTGTAAAATATCCCTAGGGGTTGGGATTAATATTTTTTTAGTTAAAAAAAAATAAAATAATGGGATTTGTTTTTTTTTTGTTTAAATACCCAATTTTATCAACATTTAAATTCAAATGTCTAAAAAAAAATATATATATTTTCAACATTTTTAGTACTGTAACAACAAGTTACAATTTGTTACAACTTACAACTATAGTTTTAATTTGCTATTTGACGTAAAAAAAAATAAATAAATAAATAAAAACAATAAAATTTCTTACAATAGTTTAAGAAGAGCCTAAACTTATTGATGTCTTGAATAGATAGGTAGTTTTTAGAAGATATCAATTAAACATAAAAAAAGCTGAATGTGTATAAATTATTCTCTGAAAATAATAACAAAAATAAATCACTAACATAATTGCTATTTTGAAATTCTACAAATTAATATGATAACACATCTTCACATCTATAACTAGATGACCTATAATACATCCTTTATTTCTAACAAGTAACAATATAGTATTTAATTACGTACCTAAAATATATAGTAATATACAACTCAGAAAAAAATTTGTTTGTATATTAAATTATCTTTTCAAGATAAGATTATTCTAAAGTGAAACTGTTTGTTTAAAAATTTTAAATATACGTAAATACATAAATCTTGTCACATAATAACACCGTTAATTTCCATTCATACAAGGTTGATAGTCGATTGCCGTTAAAAAAATTCAAATCCATTCGAATCGTGTTACTGAAGTTTGTTACACTTTCACTTAGCCTTTTAAAACTATCTTTTATTTATACAGTGTTTTTATATTTTCTAAATGTTATCCAAATAAAATACATAACATACCTATTATCTAATATACATTTACTGCATATACTGATTATTTGTATATTAAGTAATAAGTATGTTAATAATATATATAATCTGTTCTAAAGTTATTCAAATTGTAATTTAATCATATTCATTACTTATTATTCAATTAATTTGAAATCATTATTTATTTTAAAGAATTTAAAAATTTAAACTAATATTAATAGTTCGATGACAAAAATCGAATTGCTTTTAAAGTATTTCAAAATTCTTATAGATTTTAAATATAATTTTTATTTAATATAGGTACCTATGATAAGACATTAATATTTATGAATTCATAAGTATATATTTGATAATATTATAAAATTATTGTACAGTATACATAATTAATTATATAATGCATATTTTGTTTAAATTGTATACTCGTGACCGACACATTTATAGCATTAGGGCCACAAAGCAAAACTTATTTTTGGGCCCTTTACTAGTGTAAATTAATTACTATATAGACTGCAAGTATATTGCATAGCAGTAGTCAAGTACCACAAATAATAAAAAATTTTCTTATAACATTTTCTTTAAAAAATATTTATTTTTAACTTTGAAATATTACATTTTTTAAAAAAGGATGAAAAATTAGTTATACATACATACGTCTTACAAGAGATATCTCGAAAAAGTCTCTAAAATTTGAGGCCCATCTATGTAATTAATAAGGACCTATACATAAATACTCATATAGTAGTGTCAAAATATACTAATTAAACAACTGTTATTATTATTATTATTAATTAATTAATAATTATGTATATGTACCTATATTTAAAAAAACAATGTTTTATTATACTTTATAATCATACGATAAATAAATAATATTATTTTTATGAATTTAATTTATTATTATTAATATTATTATTTATTATAGATACCTACATTAACGTTATTATAACACAACCTTAACCTAAAGTGCTTACCTAATAAATAATAATACAATATATGAACACCTGAAATAAAATATAAAATGTTATAAATCACCTTTCAAACCGAAACACTTAAATAATATTACGTTGGAGGTTATAAAGACACCGACGTATATTTATTTCATAGTTAAAATTATTTAGCAACAATATGTTTACAGACAAATTTTTAGATATCAATTTAGACCGGAAATACAGTTAAAAATATGATGAATAATCTTTTAAAAAGACACCTTATTTAGACAATTAATACATGAATACTATATCATTTTATTTTTATTATTAAAAAATGTACATTATTTCTTTCACCTTTTTTGATATAAAAACCATTGCTAATTAAATTTAATAGGTACTTAATAGTATCCACAGTATCGAAAGCACGCGGTATAATTAATCAAACCACCAAGAATTCATATTCCATATTGTAATTAATTATTATATGTTAAACAATTAGTACATTATTCTGTAATAGACACTTTAAATTAAATGTGCTTTATTATTTTTTAACGCGAAAACAGAGAATAATATAATATTCCTATTTTAATAATTATTACAGATTAAAGTAACGAGACTCGTTACTCGTTTTATTTACTTTATTGAAATATTACGCGTCAATACCTTACAACCTACATATTTTATTGTTGTATATTTCCTTTCAATTATTTGTCATTCATCAATCACCATGAGAAACTGTACTGTGTAGGTACACACTTTTCTTATTGAAATGACCTAAATCATTGACATAAAATAATCAAATAATTATTAGGTATTACATTTTAAACCTGCGGGTGTTGTTCTTCTCATTAATTTTTTTTAAATATTTTATCAATCTCTATCATAAAAATGTTTAGAAATCTATTGTACATTTGTACATGATTAAATTATATATTTTAAAATTATTAAAAGTAATCAAAAATAATGTGCTGTAATGTAATAATTAATATACCTTAGTAAGCTAATAAAAAATTTCAATTGAGTACTTAGGATCTCATATATTACTTACTAACAAACTCATTTTCTTCCAATTTTAAATATGAATACTTTAGTTTTGATCATCTTTATAATACTATAAAAGTAACGGATTGTTACAGTTCTACGAGCAACATCGATATAATTACGACGTTTTCTCTTGTAATATCCACTAGGTACCAATCTATACAGTATAATTATATAATATCTATGTTTATTCGCCTGGATCCGGTTATTACTTATTATTATCGAGGGAAAGGCATTTATTCTTGTTTTTTTTTTGCGCATATAATTATATTGAAATAATCTTTCTTATCTGTCAAACAAAGAAATACAGAATTATCATTATATTTCTATTTGTTTCATTATTTCATAATAGCGCCTAGTCATAAATATTGTTAATTTTTGTTAATTATAATATACCAAATATATTAGATAATAGAAGATAACGATTATTGACTTAATGGTCAATACGGTAAGTTATACACTGCTGTACAATTTATTTACGTATAAGTCGTATAACGTATAGAATTCACTAGTAATGAAACTATCCTTAAAACCAACATGTGTAATACCTAGAAGTTAATTTATACACTCATGTAAGATGTCATTTCGATCAACTAGTACATAAATAGTTTATAAATATATAATAAAATTATGGTTGGTGAATACGTTTAAAAAGTAGGCAATAACGTTTTGTACCGAAACAAATGAGTTTTATATGTTACAACGTTACGTTGTTGGCGCCAATATAAAAATTAATATGTGATTTCTACACACGTACCTACGTCAAGAGTACATGCAGACCGTATCATTAATATTGAGTCGACTTTCTAAATCACCCTGTGCGTGCATTTTTCCCAAAGATATGATAATGTATAAAAGGTATATGAAAACCATATTATATATACAATTGCACTCAAACGCCATTAAATGTCCTGGAGACAGAGAGCAATGAAACGCAGACATTGGCGTGATCAGTTGAATTATGGTATACTTAACTAGAATAAGAAAGGTTTAAGGTCAATCTATAGCAGAGTAAGCTCAACACGGATTTTGACTTAGAAATTACAGCTATCTCCTAAAGTAGCAACACGTGCGCGACCCCTTAGGTCAGATTATTGCTGTCTGGACATTTTGATCACGTAATAAAGTAAACGGGTTACTTATTGCGTATCGAGTTTATTCAAGATGAATCTTCATTAGATAACCATCTACTATATAATATGATATATTGGGAAATAAGACGGTATGGGACAGTATTTTTATTAAATATACATCTTATTAAAATAAAAAAAAACATATGTAATAATATAGGTAATATAATCATAGGTAATGTAATGTATTGAGCGGTATTTTAACCATGACACAGTTTTAAGCGCGTATAATACTTATACCTTACGTATATATTATAATATAATAAAAATATTTTTAGTTAAATACGTCTTAAACAGTAGGTAGATGTATAATTTCTTTATAGTTAACAAGTCCGATTTCGTCATGATAAGACTGCATTTATAATATATACTGGTTATTATAATTTAAAGATAATAGATCTGTTTATTAATCAAAAACATTTAATTAATAAATAACAATTATAACCAAAATTATTAAATTAGTTTTTTTTTTTTTGTCAATTCTTATACTTCACTTAGGATTATATTTTCAATTCCACACTGAACAGCTATTATAGCCAAGCCTTTAGAATAATAACATAACAATCAGTGGCGTATTTAATGAATTTTTTTTTTTTTTTTTTGGGGGGGGGGTAATTTATATATATATATATATATCACAATGATTAATATATATATATATAGGCATATTATAGCTTACAATGAGTGAAATATAGGAATTAAAAAATCATCCCAAAATATCTTTCTTAACTAATTTGTTTATCAAACTAATATTATTAAATACCTATTCATTTATTTTGTCCCGAAACTAATTTTAGCGTCAAATTGTTATAACTCATAATGCACGAGCAATTTATTACTTATATTATTATATTATAACTATATTCTGCAGCTAACTAAATACATTTTAAGGAAATAAAGTTACAAAATTATTTGGCTCCAAAGTCCAAATATATTGTGTCTATATTACACTACTAGAGCATAGACCTTACATTTTGATGATATTTACAGAGCCATACTGCCCATACTTATACATTACTTTCATTTATGTTAACCATATAAACTTAAAACTATATATTATCATAAAAAAATATAATACGATGAAAAACACTTTAGTGGGTTATATTTTTATACGTGTATAGTACTATAGTAGTAAAAATTATTAATGCCTTAATAGCAGTATTTTCGAATTTTAATTAATTCAAATTATACTAGAATATAAGTAACGTATTGATGCAGATCAGTAGATCACATACGATGAGAACGATGAGAATTGAGAATATACATAAAAAATATAATATCGATCGATATTCAATACATATGTACATTAAACACATTAAATACATAATGGACACAAAACTATTGTCATTTTGAGTCATATTTAAAATAAGCCGATAACGAAAGATTAAAATTTGTAATGTTAATAGAAATTTAAAGTGATTATCTACAACCGCTTGATTTAGTAATATACGTCTATGAATGTTATTACACTTTTTTCCAGAACTGATACAAAAAATTAAGTTTTTCATATATTTTTAATAAATAGATAAGCATGAAAAAATGAACACATTTATACTTTATACAAGTATTCTCTATTAATTAAATTACTAAGGACAAGTACCTTAAGACGACCTAATTGTGCTTACAGTACAAACACCTATTCAAATTAACTAATAACTTTTAAATAACTCAAAATTGTACAAATAAATTTAAGCATTTAAATTTACCAATTAATCTCAAAATTATACAACTAAATTTATTTTAATTTTATTCATGTGGCTTGGTGTGGTGCGATCGTACACTCAACTGCGGAAACGCTCTGAGTGTACGTTTCGCGGCCGGTGTTGCTAGTTCCCGGATGGGTGACCACCCGGGATTTTAGTGACAAATCCTTGCCACACATACAAAAAACGTGTTTCAACCTACCGTTTCTTCCCTCTACAAATAAATAAAACCATCCAATGGTCTTTGTTGCCGCGGATTAAATAATAATAAAAAAAAAAATTTTATTGAGCGTACTACAATGCATACTGCATGCAATATAAAAGAAAACTTAAATATAACTTCATTGTATATTATGTACTATCTACTATTTACGTAAATATTACTACACTTCGTATATCTTAATAAAACTTTTTGATTTAAGTTTTAAATGACCTATATATAATGATGTTGCTTATTGATATTTGTTTTGAATTTTAATTTAATTTGTAGCTTTAGGTGTTAAGACTTGATATTTTAATATACAATTTCACTATCCTTTTTATATGTATAATACGCCAATACATTTTAGAAATCTTGAATCATGAATTTAATTAATTATTTATGAATAATTGATATTTTTAAATAATAAATACTTTAGATATTAAGGTATAATTATTGTAAAAAAATACTAATACTAATAGTAAGATGAGCTCCACTATGTTATAATTTATGTATTTCTTAAGAGTGATAATAGTTACAAGTTACACCATTAATCTACACTGAAATAAGCAAAGTGATATTAAAATTATCTAAAATGCCAATATCCGACTTGTTTGTATCAAATCCTGATTTTATGGTATTATTATTTTTTTAAATTATATATAGTATTCAGGTGTTTTCCATGTTTTTAATTTCATATTAAAAGTCGATTGAACTGAGTATATCGTATAAATATTTACACAATATACATTTTACATGCGGTATATCCTGTTACACTTCGCTTCTCATATTTAAATATTAAATGTTTAAAAAATCAATAAGTTCAAATTTTCAATGTCACCGATATTATTTATTAATGCAAGTAATTCAAATAATCAATTTTTTTTTTTTTTTTGGAAACCTAAACATTTACTAAAATAACTATAATGTTTTACTTAAAATAAAATAAAATGATAAACTGTTTTATATATACCTAATTAGTACCTTATATTTATAAGTATACCATTGCAGTATTGTATTAACATAATGTATTTAGTCAACACGTCAACCTAACCTATTATAAATGTTATGTGTTATACCTATAACCGTAACTATTTAATTATAATAAACACGAGAGATAACTCTATAACTATAATAGCCTACACTCATAATTTATGATAAAACACTGATACATATTTTTTAATTTTTAAACCCATAAAAACTTTATGAGTCATAATATAATAACATTATAATATAGTAAAACGATCTTGATAATTTTTTTTTTTTGTATATAGGTGCATGGTTTTTTATTTGGAAAAGTGTAAAATATATTTTGTATGCAGAATTAAGGTACCTACGTGACGATATGCAGTGGGAACGTAAATAAAGTTGGGATACAGACAACTTTTTTTTACCGTACAACCGGTGGCGATATGGATTCGTTCCAAAAGACAAAAAACTGTCAGACAAAATAGCTGTTATTGTAATGAACGCAGTTCCTGTATGCGTGCCGGGAATGAGTAAAAAAAAAAATAAAATATCCTGTAAAAACAAATCAAAATAAACCGTTTGGTCATTTTAGGTTTCAGTGACATCCATCGATTTATTCGTAAAGTTATTGTGTACAATGGAGCAAGAGCACACGGACGCAAGGATTATTACAATTTGATTGCCCGAGCGTATACACGTTTTAAAGTGTTAATGAATATTATTATAATTGAATAGAATAACGGGGCAGGGCCGATGACTATTTCCTTGCAATAAAAACAGTTTTATTTTATTTCATTGTTATAAATCATTTATATTTCAAACTATTTCATTTACAGGTATATATAGTATAAACGCAATATGATATATACATTATTCACCTAACTACATCACTGTTACATGATTGAAACGCACATCGTCACAGTCCCTAATATACGTATATATATATATATATATAGTTGTATGAACATGTAGACAATTTAACGCAATAAGTAGACCGTTAACAATAATTTAAATTATTATTAGCTAATTAAGAAAAACATGATACTTCCGTGCCCAAATGTGCTAAATGTCCACTAGGTACTGCAAGAACCCACCAACGAAGTATGATGAGTTTATACTTATAAAGTCATAACTTATGTATTTTTACATATTATACTATACTAATGAACAAATTACAAATACATCTATGTAAAATAACGTGAAGATACACTTTTCTATAAAATGTCATAAGAATATTATTTAAATATTTTTGATGATGAACTTAAAATACTATATTTGTTCAATCATAATCCTATCGGCTACCAAGTACATACATAATAATGTAAATTGTATCTATTAAACGGATCATTGAGTATCAATAACTATAATAATAAATGAGCTAAATAAAAAAAAAAAAAAGTCAGAATATGACTGAATTACTTATCACTTATTATTAATCGGCGTATCCGAGTTGAGTCCGAGATAACATTTATGATAAAGATAAACTACTAATTGGGTTCGACCATAGACATATAATAGAATATGTCTATGGGTCCGACTATAAACACCACGAAAACTTAAGTATTGATAATAATATTATATACCTAACTTATATCGATTTATTGAAGTCTTAAAAACTGTAAAAATCGATAGTTACATAAAAATAAAAAGTGGACAGAACAAAAGAAAAATTATTTTATTGAAGAAAAAATGTCGAATAATTAATGGGTAAAATAAATAGATTTGACTTCGAAAAGGCTCTATCTATTAAATTTTTAACCAACATTTTCTACAAAAATCACAAACAATAAGTAACGTAATTAAAGACATTTTTTAAAATACCCAAACTGTTAATGTTTCGAATATGTGCGGTGAATGACTGAATGAAGATATTAAATAACCATTGACGGAACTCCGTTATTTTAATTTAATAATAAATCATTATTATATAAAAAATAAATAACTACAACGAACAAAAAGTGGGCCAGTTTTTATTTCTAAGAATAGTCTGGAATTTTATTATTATTATTTCTTTAATTCATCGATAGAATTGATAGATTGAACTAATTTTTGAAAAACATCTAGTATAAATAATAAGTCAATACTGTCAAAGTATATACAAAGGTATATAACTAGATTTGTGGTATAAATAGGCAAATAGCTTAAAATAATTCTAAATATTTTAAAAATTTACATATACTATACAGTATACATATTACATAATATTGAAATGATTCAAGTTCCTCCAGTTGATATGTTTTGAATCACAGCGTTATTTATAACTATAAAATTTAAATTTCAAATACATATGAAAATTTTAAATAAAGATTATATCGATATAAATTTTAAAAAAACTAAAAATTTAAAATGTCTACAAATAACTTTAAAAACATTAATATATTTAAAAAACACATTCATATAATACAAACAAAATTCTAATCTAAAAATTTAGTGAAGATTTTAAATCTACAATTATTTATTTTTTTTAATTAATTACTACGAAAAAAAAAAACAAAATCAATTTTGTCCAACGTTTATGTTGCGTCAAAATTACCGTTTTCTTGCTGTTACAATTAGGATATACCTACATACCTACTTATTTATATATTACATGGCTATATACGATTTGTCTATGACGTGTGTCTAATTTATAATAAACGTTATTAATCATTTTTAATGATGGATATTTTATTACCATACTCATAAAAATGTACCTTCTGATTTACGTAATGATATTATAATTATATACATAACACATTTATTAGAGCCAAAAAATCGAATCAACTGTAACCTCTTATATCTCTTGTGGATAATATAATTACTTATGTTTAACATTATTCGTTAAACACAAATAATATTTAATGGCATGTTAATTTTCCAGACTTACTTTATATTATAGTATCAGTACTTATTCAGTTTAATATAGCCAGATCACATACAATAAGTATAATAGAAACAAAAGTAGAAATAAAAAATCATAAATATTAAGTTTATTTATTTGTACTCATAATAAAGACATTACAATGAATTATTTTCAATTTTAAATTATATAAACTAATACCTATTATACGATATGCGTTTTATTAAATTTGCAAAAAAAAATAATAACTTAATATTTAATGGTAGGTTTTTTTAATTTTATTCTCAATTTAATAGAATTTATTATTTAAGCTTAACCGATTTTTCAAAAGCTTCAAATTAAAAAAGCGTCAAGTAGATACCCGTTTTTCTGAATAGTAGGAATCAACTGTAGGTACCTCGTTATAATGGGTAGTTATTGTAATGAATATGATAAATTTAAATTCAGTAATAAATCATTGCATAGAAAAAACGGCTCTGTGCGGAGAAACATTTAACGGTTCTGCCCTATTACAATATTTAGTATTTACTAAGTACATTTTATTAAATATTTATATTGATACTAATGATATCTATAATAAACATTTATTTTATGTCGTATGCTATAGGCAATAGTTTAAAATAAATTTAAAGACTGTTAAATGTGTGTTTAGTAAAATAATTTCAAGTCCCCGAAAATATTTTTGAATTACTGTAAAATAACTAGAATAATGATTCTTTGTTTATGTATTCAAATTCAACAATTTCGTCAAAACTTGAAATTAAAATGTCCTATAACCTAATTATAAAAAACTTTGCAAAAGAAAATTGTATATTTAATTTTATTGAATATACAAAATTATAATTTAAGTAACAGCTAGTGTAATATTTCAATTCAATAGTTTCATTAATATTCTTAGAATTACATTAAAAAAACTTCAATCATTTATTGATAAATAATGTTTTGCAAGTAAATATCCAGGTTTGTCAAAATTTGAATTTTAAAATCTGGCAATATATTTGTGAATTTAAAATCAACATATTTTAATTCCAGTATAAACAACTTATAATTACTCTGTATTAAAATTTTTGATCAGAAGAAAAAAATTGTAAATTATACTTAATTATTTATAAATAGCTCATAATGTCATAGTAAACATACCAGTACATAAAATATTATAATATAAACATGAAAGAAAAATTGTATATTTCTACGGTTATTAATTATAACAAAATAAGAAAAAAATTTGATCGAAAACTGATTTTGCGTAAAAATGCCCGTTATCTCTATTTATTTTTCAATTATTAAGAGAATTAGAGAAGTACTAATTCGATTCACTTTTTAAACAGAAAAGACATTGAAGTTGATAATTTAAGCAATTTTACCAAAGGTTATGGCAAAATCAACAATTAATTGATTAATTAATTAATTAAAAACACACATTGTTAAAATCAAAATATTCATCGCTCTGCTCAGAATCTAAAATAAAAATACAATCTATTAGACACTGCTAATATTCAATTAAAAATGAAAACTAAATTTTATATTTAATGAGCTTTTAACTCAGTCTAGTAAAGTAGAAAAATAACTTAAATTCTACAACTTCCGAGTCGCAAATATTGACCAAACGTTAAATATGGTATAGATGCGAGTACCTATATAAACTATTATATAGGTATTAATTATTTATATAAAATAGACTAATATAAAATAAATTACCTAAATAATTAACTTAGAAACTGACAAACTAGTAATAACTATTATATATTAATATATTTTAAATATTATAGTTTTAAAATCAACTAATCAACAGTACAGTTAAGATACAGTTTCTCAGCTCGCAGAAATCATTTAATATTTTTTTTGTACAAAACTTTTGAAATTTATCTATTAATTCTAAAATGTTTATATTTTATAACTTATATATAAATAACGTTGACGCACTGCATAATACTGATTTTTCAAAATAACTTATTCAAACCACTTAATACCATAATATATGTAAATAAAAAATATATTTGATAGGTAATTGAATAAAAATCATTTATCAATATACTGATTGCTTTATAGTTCAATCAAATTTCACTCCTACGACATTTAATCTGCAGCTGGTTGTCGTGAGTCTAATCGGATATGGTAATGGTTTGCGTGAGAAATTATCGTTGTAGGCGGGGGTACAAGGTAGACGGGTTATATTTTTAACTATTTTTTCTACACAAAAACGAGTTAACGTCCAATTCACTTTCACCCTTTCGCACATACTACTATACGTGTTACGTTACATAGAATTTCCGTTGAAAAAAATAATGAATAATAATAATAGTAATAAATAATAAATACATAACTATGCTAACCAACAGTTTCTCCATTTCATTTTTACGATTTTAAAAAATATAATAGATTATTTTTTCCGAACGCGCGTTGTTCCGTTCGCCAAACGTTCACCACACACCAAACATAATACATATATAAATCATCAAATTACATTACTATATCATAGTGGACAAAATTGATTTTTCTTTTATTTAGACATCTAATTTCTGGCCAACACTTTTATATAACATTCAGGAGTGAGGACACGCTCTGATTACATCCCATAGTAACTCTAATGTATACTGTTATTTTGTATAGTCATACAGGTAATTCAATATAAAAACGTCTGAAGAAAATTATATAACAATACGTTACGAATTATGACTTATAATTCATAATTAGAACACAACTTTTTTCAAATATGTTCGATTTTTGAAGCGTCATTTTCAAAAAGCATAAGAAATATATTTACACAGACTATTGTACCCGCTTTTTAAATTATATAACAATACTTTCGATTTAAAAACGAATTTAACATTTTAATAGTTAATATATACTTTAAAAAAACCATAATGAACACTATAATATCATAAATTAAAATTGCAAAAAGTAAATGGGTTATTGGTCGTTTATACCTATGTAAAGGAAGATAGAAATTAGAAATAAGTTGTCTAAAGTTCTTCATCATTAATCTCCCCTTCTCTCCATCATTCAAGAATCATATCTAAGGCAGAGAATCTAAAAATATGATTTCACAAGTATTTAAACCAATTATCAAATTATAAAGAAACAAATGATGAACAAAGTTTTGTTTAATATCATAGTAAAATATAGTGCAATTTATTAGCAATTAGCATAATATAATAAACAATCTTAGGTAAAATAAATATGATTTCCAAAAATGTACGAGTAATATGACGAATTCAATATCTTATATTTTCTCAAAATTTGAACTTATAATGATTATAAAAAAAAATAATAAGACTATCGTATCTAAATTTTGAAATTTTTATTACTAATAAGAACGACTTGTATTAATATCATATTTAGAAAAATTATATCTAAATAAATGCTGAAAATTACAAATCCCTATAATTATACTTTTTTTAAATTATAATAACATTCAATATAATCATTAATCAATGTACTTATAGTAATGTTGTATAACTATTACTGTATTCCCAAAATTTCTTGTACAAATTAGATCAAATTTATTACCACAAACCACCTTTAAAATAAAAGATTGAAGTAAACTTGATGTTGAATAAATTTTTTTTTGAAAAACATAATTGTAATCTCCGTTTAGAATTTAAAAACCGAATGATAAAAAATCATTTTTAAAAAAATAAAATACGCGTTAAATTTTTTTATTTTTTTCTCTTCTGTAAAATGTACAATTAATAGTGCAAAATAATAGTATTTAATTCTCGATGCCTAAAATTATCACTGACTTAAGTTTATAGTATAGCATTATATATATTACTTATCATATATTTAGGTATCATAGGTATACCTCTCATAAAAGCAGTATCACTGTAGTTGTTTAATTATTTTAGTAAATATTTTAAATTGTGGGTGTATAGAAAATATTCATTATTTGCCGTTTTCTGTTAATATTTAAGAACATTTCGTAAATCGATGAACTTATGTATAGATATATGAAATGTCTCCAACAAATAATCGAATGTATAAGATAATATTATATATATTGTCTATAAGACTATAAACTATAAAAACAAACACAGAGCTCACGATTATGAAACAGAGGTGGGTGACAGGTATTACCTACAGAAATTAATGCTATTGACTGTGTCATTACTCTTAGTAATACAAAGAAATTTAACAATTACTTTAACGACAATACGTTTTACTTTCTAGATCACAATAGCTTACATTTCTTAATATGCAAAATATTTCTTCAACGTTAAGGTATTTTTAATATTTATTTAAATCGTTACGATTTTCTCTAATATTTATTTACAAAACCCAAAATATACATTTTTAAATAGTATGTCATTGTATAGGTAGGTACATTAAAATTGAAAAATGTTAAATGTTATCTTCATGGTTGGTTGTTCATCAGTTCATGAATATATAATTATTTATCATTTGCACGACTAGAAAAGTTGAAAAATAAAAAATAATTATGATATATAAAATATTTAATATCCTGATTTGTTATGCGATTATTTGATATGTATATGATCTAAATTATAAATGTAATGCATAAGTGTTTCATATACATTATAACTAATTAGGTTAATGATAACAATTATTGTTGTGAACTTTTTATGAAATAATAAACTTCAATAAAGTTTAAGTATAAATAACCAATTATTACTATCCATTTAAGAATACTAAATAATGTTACCATACATCATATTACTCGTATTATTATTATTTACCTACTATTTATAATAATAGTATATAGGTAATATCAATTATAATAATATACCTATAATTATATTACTCTACATTTATACAATATAAAAAAAAGATTTAAATACTTCAATATTCGTGTTTCGGATTTTATTTTAATATTTAACTACTTATTTATTAAATGTATTATTATAATCAATTAATATTAAAAAAAAAAAATATTTTTATATTTTCCAGAGTTTTAGGTATATTATTTTTACAAGGCTCATGCAACGATGCAACTATATAATATACAATAGATGCCAGTATAAACCTATAGATACCAATTGTATACGTATTATGTATATAATACTATATATTAATACTATATATAGATTTTCCGCATCCTGTACTAATGATTTGTATCAAAGTTCTTTGAGTTTAATATATATGTAATCGTAATGTTACTGTAAGCTAGGTAATATATACAATTATATTTTGTTTTAGGGTTTTTTCTTATAATTTGTATACTAAATCCTTTATCTTCATTATGGAAATAATAGTAAATATGCATCACATTTTTGTTGAGCTATTTGGAATAAAATATAATAAACTATTCATAATTCATACGTCATACCTGAGATAGTTTATGAAAATTAACCTATGTGTATATTCAAGATATTTAGAATAATATTTATCCCAAAATGTATTCTGCATTTTGTATTGAATTTTATGAATAAACTTTTATCTAGGCGCACTCGTATAACTCAAATAAGGTATATCTTGTAAAATCTAGATATATTTTAATAAATATATAACAAATAATTTTTATATTTACAATGATAAAATTAACAACAAATCAGTTTCAATGAAGTAACGATTACAGCAATATTGGCGAAAAGATATTTTACACACATTAATCATTAATGTGTTACATAAATGCATTATAGTGATACCTAATGGCTAGAACCTATATTCATACACTACTTAATTACTATAGTCAGCTAAAATGTCAAAGGTATATCCATACCTTTTTGGAAATTATGAATGAATTTTATGACAAATAAATCACTAAATAATAAGAATAGTGTAACTTAAACTTATAACTTATAAGTAATAAGTATCTTTGTTTTAATGAATATAGGTAGATAGGTACCTCGTTACCTATCAACTTTCTTATTATTGTATACAGTAATACCTATACTTTGCATCAAAAAAATTAGATATTGTTTGTTACATACGATCAACTTTTCTCCTCTTTATCCAATTTGTTTTTAATATACAGCTGTTTAAACTAAAATCTGTATACTCTAAGAACCTTCCTAAATACAAATTATAACTATAAAATTACGTTAACTTTATAAACAAAATGTAGATACCATTGGTACTGAATGTGTAATTTGTGGTCATATTGGTACCTTTTTGGTTTAAGAGTTATTCGTACTATTGTAACTTACAGAAAACGAATTTTTGGCACCATACCAAATTCCCATGGTACATATTATATACCCAATAAAAATACGCGGTACCAATATTACGCATGCGCATCTATATATCGTACATGTATATAGGACATAAATACGCAGATTGCTTTAAAAATAAAATTCCTGTGCAACAGACAACAGTCAAGTATAACTTTAAAGACTCCACTAGTCCTATAGTCAGTATCGAATATTGATGCTATGTGTATACATTACACATAATAGACCATTCACATTAAAATTATTATGATAACCTATATATAATATCATTTTAGGTTGATGGATCTACTAAGCCTAAGAATATAAGCTGCAGTAACGGAACGCCTAACGATGCAGTCGAAAAATTAAAAAAAATAGTAATTTTCATTTTAAACCATTGCGGTTATATATACGTACTTAGGTAGGTGGTATTTAGGTATACTTTGAACAATTTAATTTAATTTTTATATATGCGTCGCATGCAAACGTATATTAAGACATTTTAGCAGTGCTTGGAAGGAACGCGTTCAAAGGAATCCGTTCTTTTGATTTCGTTCAATTTTTAGGAACTCATCGGGAACGTAGTTCCTTTTTCATGTTTGTTTAGGAACGTATTGGAAGTTCGTTCATTTTTTAGAAAATCATGAACGAGTTTATTTTTAAATAAAAGAAATTAAATCATCAAAAATGTATAGCTTCTTTGAAATTTAGTAGCTAATATGAAGAGGTACTTATAAAAATAAACCTGTATACGATATTATTTATAATGTTTACAAAAGTTAAAACTATTACTAAATAACAATGTGTTGTTTAACATTTTAAAATTAAAACAATTATAGTGTACAAATTTACCTATGTTTTTTTTTTATTTTACCTCATATTAAAAAGAAACGAGGACAGGAACAGTAAAGTATTTAGTTCCTTTTTAACAAGAGGAACGTGAACGTGAACTAGTTCCTTTTTTAAAGGACTTTTCCAAACACTGCATTTTAGGCACCGAAAGGTAGACTATCTTATACATTACAAACTCCAGATTGGTAAGAATTTCATAATTCAGCAAATCTCTCATGTAAATATGACGAAATAGAGGGACATTTAAAAAACAATTGAACGTTATAAATTAGTTAAGTATTAAACGATCTTTTTTTTAAACATGTTTTATTATACTACTTATAGTGTAATGGACAATGGTTATATAGTATGTACTATAATAGTTAATATAATATCTGCATGCTACATATTATTTTTATAACTTAAAAGTAACTAAGATACATAATACATAAATATATAAAATAAAATACAAGCCTACTCCAGACTAATCTGATAGATATCACGCCGGTGTATCTCTCTATAGCTTTATATTTTATAAAATCCTCATAATATTCTTCTCTCATCGCTACAATTATAAACAATAATTATATTAATATTATACTGTCTTAATTCCTAAAAAATAACTATTATTTCAATGTTGATTGTAACGAATGTTCGACGTACCTTGGTGTCCCTTGAACCGGACTGTATCAAGTACACGACCACAAACATCCATGACGCCAAGAAAATCAATAGCAGCTTGACTTTCCTACGCATTTTTCCGGCCCCCATCGCGCGAGGGCGGCCTTTTACCGGTAAGGAACGCGTAGTCGAGCGCGTCTAGCACACCATCAAACAATATTATTTCCTAAGTATAGCTGCGATCACACGCGAGTCGACAAATCACTGATCGTATACCTACTATTATTATTTTCAAACTTTATACAACATGTATGTGTATATACACATATTACATATATTATATTATCTCCTCGAGGCACACACGATCACGTAAGATGTATATTTAAATATTAGAAATGTTATTCTCAATAGTGAAGGTATAACGCGATATGTGCAACAGGGTAAAAACTTTTTGAATATTTTCCTTCCCCCGAAAGACCTACTAAACGACAGAGCATGAGAGCGGTGACAAAATTTATATCGAACCGGACGGACTACGGAGACAACGACGACGAAAACGACAATAACCGACCGTGATCGAATGCCGACTGACTGCAGCTAGAGTGCTAGTAGTGCTAGTATTATTGCAATATCATATATTATTATACCGAAAGCCCCGCCGGCGCGCACCGGTCGTCGGAGTAGCAGCTGATCGCACGAGTCATGTCGAGCAGGATACGTGCGTAAACATAGTTATATAGTATATATACTATATAGTACTATGTACCAGCCATACCGCGATAAATAATAATTCTCCATCACTGTGGTCGCGCGCTGTTTTAACGATCGAAGATAATAATAATATAATACGTGTGTGTGTGTGTGTGTGTGTGTGTGTGGAACATTATTTTGATACCGCAATAAAGAGGAAATATTTAGGGTTTATATTTTGTCATTTTTCTTATTAGGTACACTGTACACTTAGGAGAGACTATCTACACTATAAGTATTAAAAAAAAATTTTATATCACCAACTATTAGACGTATTAATCTTTCAACGATAAATTAAAGACACTGTTATTAATTCCATGATAATTATTGAATATACACATCATGCATCAGACGTTTTCCTAAGATTTACCAGAGGAAAATATCACAGCGGTTCATAATACGTTTCGCCTATACAGCTCGGTATCTGCGGTAAAAAATATGTTTTTACTTATATAACATTTTTTTTAAATACAGATCATTTTTAAGTTAACTTAAATAGTTAAATGTACATAACAAATCTTTTAAAAACAATTAAAATATTTAAAAATTACAAACATTTTTTCAAAGTCTATGAATTGTATGGTTTGTATTTTTATATCATAATATTCGTATTAGATTTGTGATTTTTAAACACTGTAATTAACTTAATTATAAGTATATAATTTATATAAATTTTTATTCACTTAAAAAGTATATACTTGCAGTAAAAATACATTCTGTTGTTTTTTTCCTAAATTCACTCTATACCGGTAAATCCAATACTGACTGTGGTTCTCAGAGCCGATATTTAAACCTGGTGGCGTCTGCAAATAAATAGTTTAGACAAAACGTTTGATTTATTTCAACGATAGACACGCCCAAAAATAGATGTCGCCGAATCAGTAGGTAATAGGTATCTCGGTGCAACTGCATGATTGCGCATCTTTTACCTTTTTTCTCTGAGTAAACACAAATATAAATTCAAAAAATTTACCAACATTAATAATAACATAATACGTAGTTAAAAAATAAAAATAAATAATACTTACATCACATATATATATATGCAACAAAAATTAAGTTCTTATAACATTTTAGCACAAAAACATGGTCCTAATGTCAACAAATAATTATTTTTATATTTTTTTAAGGACTTTTTTTTTTTAAGTATGTATTATAAATACAATATTTTCTTCTTGTTCTTTACGAGTCTTTTTAATATTTTGTTGTTTTATATTATATATTTTTAAATAAGATTCGCTTTGAATATCCAATAAAATATGTATAACTTAGTAAGTAGATAGATGAGATGTATAAAACTGAGCGTTATAGACTTACAGTATTTGTGGAAAAATTTTGGCCCATTGATTGTTCTTGCTTCTATTGAAGGTTCAGTTGCCCATAAAATTGGAAGAAAAGCGGCATCAGCCATCAGATGATATATAAGTAATTGTAACCTAACCTAAAACTACGTTTTTGTGCTAAAAAGTTAAAAATTTATTAGTTAGAACTTATTTTTTGTTATATTTTTTTTTTTTTTTTTGATTATATATTACGTTATTATTAATGTTGGTAAATTTTTTAAATTAAATATTTGTGTTTACTCAAAGTAAAAAGGTAAAAGATACGCAATCATGTTGTATTTTTTCAAATATAAAAAGGTAAAAAGCGCGCAATCGTGTTACGCCCAGGTATCTTGTATCTATAAGTGGCTACTAGCTAAGTTTTCAAAGTTATTATTATGATTTTTCAGTGGGAGTTCGTAATTTGCACCACTGCAGGTAGCCGAAAATAGTGTTTGTAATTTGCACCAAAATGAATATCTATTAGTAATGGGTACCTACTATCAAATAATAATTTTTATTTCTAGTGTAAAAATACATAACTACTAAATTATATTTTTGGTTGAAATAATATAATAATTATAATATTATATAATATATTTGTCTTGTATTATTATTATATTTAGCTATAATATATAATAAGGTATAGATTTTAAGTCAATACTAACGTAGTACGGCGTAAATAACCACATAGTATCTATAAACAGAATATTCAACGTCTTTGGCTTCCATGTTCATATCTCAATATATTATACTCAAATATCAAAACATGTACGATTATTTTTCGATAGTACCTATCTAATAATAATCGATTTTGATTTTGATCTTTTGTGAAATTACATTTCCTATTTTTTACTATCTGAGATGGTGTAAATTACATATCTTTATTTTGATGCAAATTACACATGTTGTAAATATTTAAGGTACATTTAGGTGCAAATGGACTACACCCTTTTCAGTTCAGTTCCAAGCTGAAACCTAAATTTATTTTTTCATCTTTGTCATACAATATAAATATAGATATCTATTGTAGTTTTGTCCTATTATAACAAGTATGCATGTATCTGCTACCTACCTATAATGAAATATGTATATTAATATACAGAGAACAGCATATCCTACTAGTACCTACGCGACTACGCCAGATTATTTAATATGGAACTTACAAAAATGTTTAGTCAAAACAGCAAACAATTAATAGTGCTAAAACAATTTTAAATTAAAATTTGAATATAATTAAAAATAAGTGGTTATTCAAAATGGAATAAATGTTATGTATATATAAATTACCGAAGTTTGTATAATGTATCTTATCGGTTTTGTCACAGATTGTATAATATTAATTTTTTTTTTGTTGCCGTAGTTTACATTTCGACTTTTAGAAAAGGTGTAATGGTAATTTTGTCGCAGTTTACCATCTCTCGTTCTGAAGTAGACCCGGGAGAGTTTCTATGTTTCCGTCAACGGGCACCAAATAAAAGTAGTACTGGCCTACTGGAGTAGACTCAGGAGAGTTTACAATCGCCCTATATTAGATATAGGTAGCCGCAGATAAGTATATATTACACAGTACACATCTACTTTTACTATAAAACGGTTTATAAATTGTAGATTATAGGTACAGAACTCATACCTTTTATCTACATTTATAGTTATTAGTTTATTACTAGGGCTATGAATTTGTAGGAAAGTGCATTGCTTTGGTGGTTGTGATTTAAATTAAGTAACAACAAATCCATTTACAAAACTTTTATTTTGCATTTTTTTTTACGTTTCTAATTTTTTAAGTCATTTCTTTGCCTTTTTAGTTCATTGTTTGATATTTTTTAATTAAATTCCATTAATTAACATCTTTGAAAACCTTTTAACGATTTTAAAAAATGTATCAGACAAATAACATTATTAAAGAATCAATAAACTTCGAAATCAAAATTCAAATTAAATCAACTTTTTTAAGTAAATTCATTTTTTTACATATAATATACTAATATTATTATAAATATAAAATTTAAATTAAAAACCATTTTAAGTGCATTTTGTATTATATTTTTTAATATTTTAAATGTATTTTTTAAAAAATTTTAATGCATTAAATTCACAGCCCTAGTTGTTAGCTAATAACTGAACCGTGAAATATATTCAGATACCTATATACACTCGAGTCTTGAGACTTGACCATTGATAAAACAATAATTAAGAACAGCTAGCGCTGGGTTGACGAAGTATTGGCCTACCTATAGTTTTAGAATTTCTAACGTTTGATTACAGCTACAGTTAATGGTTTAAATAATTAAAATCAATTATATTTTCTACTAATTTTTGTACTAATTTATCACCAAACACTAAAAATTGTTCCATATTTTGAGTGGTCCGCTGAGTTTTACTTGGTATAACTCACCAGGTCAATCCATCCCTGATTAAGAATAATAAAGAAACAATAATTATTACTAATGTTTATACACAATATATACGCTCAACCGTTATTCGAGAATAGGTATTAACATTGATTGGTTTTTTAATGGCGTAAAATATAACTCTCGATAATATTTATAACCAGTGGTATTAGCCTATTAGGTATCACTGCATCAGCTACCTATATTAAAACCTCTTAACTAATTATAAGTAAATATCTAAAATATAATTACATTTCAAATCTAAGGACAAATTATATTGACATAATATAATTTATCATGGACACCATAAATATTATAAATATTATAAGGCGTTCGGTATGTTCTTACGTTCTTAGGTACCCTCCAGCGGCGTTTTTTAGTGACTTACTAGGTAGGTATTGCGAACGCAATACACCAATTGGCAATAGATACATAATTTTTGTGGGTGTTGAACTATTGACATAGTTGGCTGCTGTACGTAGCCAGTACCTATAGGATGTAAAAATTAAAGCTATCTATATAGATATAACTATGTATAAGTATGTACTTGAAATGTGTTCTGTATTTTAATGAGACAAACTAGGACTGTTTCAAAATTTCAGTTAACTAAAATTTGATTGATTTTTTTGTTTTTTTATGACAACAAAGCATTTTATTTTATTTATTATAATTGTTTGTGTATATTTATTTTCTAAAACAATATGTATTCGGGTTACAAGCTATATTGAAAATTCTAGCTAAAGCCAATTGGCGTTTAAAATGTAAAAATATATGTTTTTACAAATAAAAATAAATAAAATTATTTATTCAAAATTATACTTCGTCAATTTTAGGGAAAAAGTGCATATTTTATTGATTTTCGTATGCATATTAAATATGTTCAATATTTTCTAAAAAAAAAACTAATTCATTTTTTTTCTTAACCTATGTATTCAAAATAATATTGAATACAAAACTCAATATTATTTTATGTAGGAATTTATTGTCATCGTCACAATCAAATATTAATTTGACGACACCGGTGCAATGTGTATTTAACCCATATCACGCTAATAGATCAAAATACTGTTTATCTTATCGTCGATAATAAGTTTTCGTAAATGTATTTAATATTTATTATTTATTCATTACTCCATTAGTAAATTTGTTGTACCGTCTATATTTTTGACATTTTACAGTATTTTTAAACTTTTTTTCATTTCAATAAGATATCTAAATGCTAATCAGTTTTCTGCCAAAGTTGAAAAATTATAAATTTATTTTCTCATATTCTTACAATTTTTTTTTTTGTGCATATTAATTATTAACATCATATTAAATGATTTTTTTTTGGAATTTTAAATAATTATTTTGCATATTTTACAATCTTTTTTCATGCATAGATATTTTGTCTAGTTTATCTCCTTAACTCCCGAACTCTATTAATTAATATTAATATACCTACCTAATCAGAAACAATTTAGTGTCTCGGGGGCGGATCCGGACCAAAATAACAGAGGGGCATGTTTAAAGGGCACACATTAATCTTGATAAAGTATTTACATACATATGTTACTTTCCACAGTCTCGTACAAAACAAAAAAAAATATTCTATAATATAAATCACTATAATTTTGTTACCCTTGAAGTATAATTATGTCAAAAACTAAAATTAGGTACTTCAAACTATTTTTTTTTTTAAAACGGTGGGGGGGCAATCGCCCCCTCTGGATCCGCCACTGCAGTGTCAGAAAAATTAAATAGAAATACTAAGGACATTTTTAATAAGGTATAAGGCATGACTGTACTATATCATAGAATACTATTCTATGACTATATAGTACATATATTTTAATAATTTTTACTTGGGTATTTATTAAAACGAAATCGACTTTCGTCTTTCGATTTTCTAATGTCAATATTTAGTCCAAGCTAAGTCTCGACTCATTATGCAACTGCCTGTATAGGTAAGATAGATAAGTGTAGTCAAGTAGTTAATTTTCAGTTTTAAATTAACAACAATGAATAAGGATATGGTTACAAAATTATGTAACTTAGATAATCTAAATATTCTAAATATCGGACTATATGATATTATTAATTATAATAAATTACATTTTAGTTATTAAATTATAATGTAAATATTCATCATGAACATACTATGAAATAATATCACAATATTTCATTCTATTTAAGCAATAGATATGTCATTGTCGTATTTGTATGTTATACCAGAATATTAAAAATTATATGTTTTAAACTTTTAACTACCTAATTTAATTTTAAAATCTATGTGCATTATAATTAATAAATTATGTGCCAAGTAATGGTCTGTAAGTACTAAGTTGCATATGTGAGTATCTGAATTAACAGCGGGACTGGGACAAAAAGTATATGGTAGTATATGATAAATTAAGTATAAGAAATAGTAATCACTTAGGCATAAAAATAAATAAACTATTCATGTATTTATATACTATATTGTATTTGTATAGGGACTGCATAATTTTATAATAGTTTTTAAAAATATTGTAAATTCATCTTAAATAGGTAGGTAACAAAATATAACCTAAGGTATTATTTTTTTTTTATTTTTATTATTATTATTCATTAAAAGTTCAGAGTAAAAAAAATTATTAAGTATGAGCATAGAATTAAACTTTTTATTTTCACATTTCAGCATCATTAGATTAATTTTCAACTTCATTGTGATTTTTTCAATGAATTATCCAGTAGATAATCAGTGATAGGTATTAAAATGATATTCATATTATTTAAATTTTAAATCATACATATTATATAGATTGGATATTAAAAATTTAAATAATATAGAAAAACTAATATATATTATTTTGAGTTTTTTTCCTTTATCAAAACAAACTAAGCTAGGGAACATAAAATTTGTTTAAACAACAATTTCATTAGGAAAGAAAAAATATATAAGATTTGGGGATTTTGTAAATATTTATTGATTGATAATTACTATCATTGGTTTTAAATAGTACTATTATACTTTTATTAAAATTCAATAGTTAGTACCTAGTTGATTACTATGCCAATGTAAGAGTAATTGTTGGCTAATTATCTAGTTGTTGAAGCCTTTCTTTCACAAAAAAAATTATATTATAAAATATATAATTACTTAATATTTAATAATAAGATTATTTGATTAGGAAAAAATAACTAATATACATAGTAAAATAAATCTAAATCATAACTATGGTTGATTCTTTTATTTTTTTCAAAACTTAATTATTTAGTTTAATGTCTTTTTAACTTTTAACAATATTTTCTTAATTTTTATACTAATTGATATATTTCTACAAGTTAGAAAGATACCTAATTAATCAATTTGACCATTTAAAAATAAGAGTATAAATAATACATTTGAGATTTCAACAATATGAATAAGCAATGTATTTAAAGTACAAAATACACAAATATATATAAATTAAAAATTATAAAGTTAAAATGCATAAAATACAAAGCTTTATTAGAACTAACCTGCTAATATTTAGCAAAACAGATTTAAAATGTACCTACTACTATAAAATTAATTACTTAAATTGTTAACTACTCAAGAATATATTGTTTGAATATTTTTTATGTATTTAAAAATGTAACTGAAATTTTAATTAAAACATTATAGTTAAAAGTGACATGATTGCATTATATCCATATCTCCTATTCGGTTTATTGTATTCAAAACTTTCTGATCTTAGCATACCACACAGATAATAATTTTACAATTTAACTATAAGATATTCCAAGAAGATTAAAATACAGCTCCCAAGTAATTTATATTTTTATTAAAAGGACAATTTGTAGATGGTTTATTACTGTTTCTTCTAAAAGGATCACAATCAACCAATGACAATGTTTTGTCAAAACATAAACGCACTTCATCAATATAAGGTATGTTGGTACCCTAAAAAAATAATGATTTAAATTATTATCTTTCACAACTAATTTTAAATATAATACATACACTTTCGTAAAAACAATCGATATGTGGGTTTTTACCCAATCCAGTTCTTAAGGTATGCCAAATTTGATTAACTGGATAACTGCCATTAGGCTTAATGCCTCCCTGTTCCAATATATCGGTTAGTACATATTGCTTGGACCAATCTAACCCTTGTTTAAAATATTTAAATTCTGAATCTAAAGCTGACAGTGATTTAGCACAAGTTCCATGTTTTATCCATTCGTGTTTCCACAGATCGCCTTCTCGTTTCTTTGACCATGCCTTTGACGCTTTAATTTCTGTCCAACGATTGTGTAATTCTGGAATAATGGTATCTAATGAATTTATACTAAATGCTGTTTGGTTGTTACAATAAGCTGGACCAAAGCTTCCAATCTTAGATGGCCTAAAATTAAATTAAAAAAATAAGAAAAACATGTATTTTTAGTTAAATAGGTATATCATATAAATACCAAATTCCATGTATTGTCCACTGATTACGATTGGCTGGTAAATTGCATATGTGAGTATCTGAATTAACAGTCCAGGTATGACAAAAAGTATATGGCCATGATTGAGAAAATACTAATACATCCCATTCTTTGCTATATCCACATAATAAAAATAATATAAAAACATTTATTATAAGCAATACTGTTGTTCTTTTTTAATAGATCATAGACTTCATGATTATAATATAATAAATATGAACACTAAAGAAAAGAAATCAAACCGTTCCATTCACAAAAGAAAAAAAAAATCGTTAAATTGATACCAGTAGCACTTAATGACAGAAAAATGTGTTTTAATCTGTTTCATATAAAAATAAATAAGATTTTCTCAACAAATATGCAATATGTTTGAAACTTTGATATTATAACATTAAACAATTATCAATTATACATCTCATACTATACTATTATATAATTTTATGTACACTTAATTGGATTTAAGTATACAGTCACTACTTTAAATAATTTATTCAAGTACATTTATGCAATCACTGCATATTTACTATGATATATTAAATATAAGAAATAGTGATTACTTAGAAATAAAAATAAATTAACTGTTTGGGTATTTATATACTATATCGTACACTGCATAATTGTATAATAGTTTTTAAAAATATTGCAAATTCATCTTAAATAGGTAACCAAATATAACCTTATTATTTTATGCAAGTTAAAATGTTCTACCACAGAACAGAATTCTTCTGGATGGAAGCAGAGCTTAACAATATTTGTTTTGGTGGAACTGTGTATCTAGTTCTATTATTTATCATTAAGAAATCGATTTTTATTCAATTAAATATTTTTATGTACTTTTAATATCAAAAAGTTAACTACAGTTAAGTATATCTCATTGAACTTAGAATAAATTGTAACTTATTTTATTTTAATAATTATATTGATGTTTGGAGTGTATTCATTTTCAGGCCAATCAATTGAAAAAGTGGGCAATACAATAATATTGAAGTTTAAATACACAAATGTATATCTTGGGTCGTCCAAATTAAGCGCTAGTACTTATCATGATTCATGAATAATGAATATTCAATTTAATAGATTATACATTTTTTAATCATTGTCATATCATGTTTATATTATATATTGTAATAATTAATTATGTTCTGTGCTTGAGTCCTCAGGAGCATTTACATTAATAGATAAATAACAATCATATATTACATTTTAATAATAATTAGTAATAGATTAAAGTAAATATACATATTACATATTTTCATGATTGAATAAGTAGTATAGAATTAATAGAGAAATTGACATATTAAACCAGCATTCTAAGACAAGGAAAGATAAGCATTGAATTAATATTGAAGAAATATACTTAAAAATCTAGAGATCAGAAACTATTTTTAAAATTATATATCATTGCTTTCAAATTAATACTGTTATACTATCTTGTACCAAGGTAAGCAAAGCAAGAATAGTAAATTTTATAAAGATTTTATTAAAAATAAGATAGTTCCCAACACCAGGTGAATTAAGTATCCTGTCAAAGTTTTTAATAATTATTGAAAAAAATTAAACCTATTTTGGAATTTGGAAATAAATACCATCTATACCTGATATTTATTGATATAGCTAAGTTCCTAGTGTATTTATTTAATTATTACTGTTATTAGTTATTACCTTTATTAATGTTCCAGCAGTAAACAAATTCTAATAGAAAATATTAAAATAATTTTAATATTGATTAACATTTTGAGTGTTCAAAAACTGTTTAGATTTTTAGTATGTTAAAAGTAATAAATTAATAACAAATAAAAATGATGTACCGTTGTATATAAGGGAATGAATTTGATCGATTTAAATTATGATTATATGAAGTATTTGTGCGAGGCTGATATGATTGTGATCTGTTAAAGTGACGAGGACTTTTAGTTATCCACTCATTTGAGTGATCAAATACTTTTCGTTTTAACCTGTATAACAGCTTTGAATGCCTGAAAACATAGTATTTTGGAAAGTTGTCTATTTTTATTTTTTATTACCATGCGATTAGTAGCATTTAAATATACAGATTGTGTTAATTTTAACTAAACTATAAAAGGTGGAATAAAAAAAAAGCAAATTATTAGTTAATAAATATAATTATAATTTACTCATCAACAGTAGAATTTAAGTTTGTAAGATTAGAATCAGTAGAAGTAGAATTGGAGTCTGTAGAATTAGCATTAGTAGAAATATTCTGTTCTGGAACATAGTCCAAGTACAAAATAGGTTTCTTCATGTCACAATTAGTTAATAAATGAGACTTCTTTGTTGACCCCCGTCGAGGTTTCATAATTCCATCACAATCAATTTGTTTTAAAGTTTTATCAAAACATATTCTAATTTCAGCCAACATTTGTTCTTTTGTATCCTATAAAAATTAATCCATCTCATATTATTTTAATTTCTTATTAAAATTATTTGTGATGATTATAAATTATTATGAATATTATTTTTATATATTCAAACTATAAACTTACATGTTTAGTTACACAATCGATCCATGCATTTGTATTCAAAACCGACTTCACAGCTTTCCAATAATCAGCTACATTTAATGTACTATTTATTTTGATATTACTTTTTTCTAAAACGTCCCTCATATTGTACTTTTCAGACCATTCAATGCCTTGAAAGAAGTATTTAAATTCTGAGTCCAAGGCCGGCAGTACTACAGCACATGTACCATGTTTCTCCCATTCATGAAACCAAATACTTTGTTTTTTGTGTGATGTCATTATGGTTGAAGAATTTCCTTCCGTAGTATTACTAGGTGAAAGTTCTATATCTGGCCAATATTGATTTAATTTATCTTTTATACCATAAATAGAAGTAGGATTAAACACCAAAGATTTGTTACAAAATTGTGGGCCTTCAGTGCCATATTTTGTAGGCCTAAACAAAAAGTATGAACATTTTTAAAATAATTAAATAATAGAATTTTAAACATATATTCTATCACAAAATGTATTGGTTCTACTATGTTTGTTGTGCTATTTTAAATACAAGGAAAAACTACCAAAAACTGTAGAAAAATTTTCAACAAACAAAATTGGAAGTTATGTTTACAATATATTTTAGATGCAATGTTAAAATTATTTTCATTGCTTTTAAATTTATTCTCACTAAGTCACAAACTCTGAAACTCACAACACCTAATAATGCAGGCAAGATCAAATTAGTTGAAACTGTAGATCTAATGAATGAAGTCCAACTGTAATTTAATCCTTAACTTTAAATTTTAAATTTGTTCAATACATTTTTTTCAAAGTAGATTAATAAAACAGAAAAAAAAGAAAATATAACTTTTTATTTATCTAAGAAATACTTTTTTTTTACATTTCATGTCTCAGGGTAAATATTAAAAGAGTTCTGAATACTTTTTATTTAACTAAAAACATGAATTGTATAAGCATACAATACAACTAACCAGTTGTAATACGCTGCCAATTTTGGAATAAGAAACTTACATTAATTTGTTTTTCCTTTATCTTTAGTCTTTGGTTAGACTGAATAATACTTCTATCACCATCTTTATTTCTCATAAGCATAAGTAAATTAATTGTATTTTGTACTTTGGAAATTAATTAATGAGATAAAATTTCTTAGACCTAATTGTTTATATTATTTAGATAAATTAATTTGATTTTATGAAGTTTAAATTACCATTAGACCATTTGTCTGGTATTTTAAAAGTAAAAGAGTAATATAATTCTCAAAAACTAGAAATCAAAAATAAGAATTATACAAACCATATGCCATGAACTGTCCAAATATTCTTGTCAGATGGTAAGTTACATGTGTGTGCAGCATTTTGACTTTTCCACGAATAACATAATGTGTTTGGCCATGTTTGTGTGAATATAAGAATGTCCCAACTATGAGGATCTTTTGGAGGGCGTGGAGTTTTCATATTCAATCTGTGAAATAAACAAGATTATTCAAATACCTATACAATATTAATATTTTTAATTTATTTTATTTACCCTAAATACATTGTACCAAGACCAAATGTCACTATGACTGCTGAAAGCAGCGCTGTCCTCTTACTCATACCCATTTTGAGATACTAAAATAAAAAATAAATTGAAAGTGTTGAGGTGGGTGGGTAAATTTTTCTATTTTTTTAATAATAAATACATACATTTAAAATTTATAACATATTTTAGTACAATTTTTTGTTTTTACATTTAACCTATGTATATGTTATAAAATACATAATTATACTTACGCTTACTGACTGCCCTTCAAACAGATGGATTCATAGTAACAATGTATTAATAGAGCAAAACAATTAAATGAAAGTACTGAACCTTCGTTTGCTGAAATAAATTAGCGTCAAAATATTAAATAATGATTATTTAAGTGTATCGTAGAACAATTTAAAAAAAAACATACATTTACGCAAAAACTTACAGCTCACTCAATACTCGATATCAAAATTAAATTATTATTTATTATTATTCAATGTGAAACTGCAAATTGCGAGATTGCGTGACGGACCAATATAATCGAACAAATAATCAACGATATTGCAGCGTTATCCACCACTATTATTAAATAATAAATGTATAATTGTTTCTCCCAACACGCGCGGTAGCGATATCACTATATCAGGAACAGCTGCAGCTGCTATTGCGTGACATCAATACACTATGACCATAGTACCATACTCTTACTAACTACGCTCTGCGCTCTCTACCCGTCAAAATAATATTATACTAGAAAGTATATATAATATTTGACCAGAAAGTATATATTTGAGTACTCTGCCAACCTAAATTCTCTGATTCTGTCGATTTTTTTTCTAGAACATTATATGCAACCGACTGGAATAAAAAGACCATAGGCGTAAATTTGGCTTTTGGCTTATTTGGGGGGGAGGGGTGGACTTTGCCACAGCACCCCCTACAATATACATTTTAAAATTACCTATATAGTAATATTTATTATAGAAGATTATAAATACTTCAAAAATATTTATTTAACAAAACTAAACAGATTTTTAATTTAATTAATAAAACCATTTTCTTTTTATTAATTTGATCGGAATGATTTTTCCTATTAGCGATAATAATAGACACTAAATACATCACACGTCTCGTAGGTTGTAACTTGTAGATATACCACATCTAGAAATCTATTTTGTCTTGTCGTTTATAACATGTTATCGACTTTTCGTTGTCGTTATAAAATCTAATAATATATTTATGTAACTCAATCATTCTACCTAATTTTATTATAAATATACAATACAAAATTCATGCATAAACCTTAAACGTTCACACAACACATACCTATATGGCTATATCGGATGTTTAGAAATAACGTACTTAGCACATTTTATAATTTTCTCTAATTAAAAACTTGAAATTTGTTGAAAAACTTTAAAAAAATATAGGAGAAAGACTATACAATTTTTTGAAACTTATGAAATGTATGCATAACACATATGCACATATATGAATGCGTATTGTGTATAATCTATAAAATGTATAATGGGTCATTTTATTCAAACTAAATTTAAAACACTTTGCTGTAAAAATGTTGTATATTACTAATTTATTCCTATAATGAAATGGATGTATGAGGTACATAGATATACTTTACAGTTTACTCAAGTAGATACATTAGTTCTGGATTAATTAATTTTTTTTTAATTTTATTTATTATTAAATCATGAACAATAATAAAAAAATATATACTAAAAAAGTGTAGGTACATGATACCCCTTCAATAAGCATAGCTTGTGTTTGGAGAGAGTATCCCGAGTATCTAAACAAAATAAAAAAGATTTAATATCTAGACAATACTAAAATTACCTATACACATAACCAAGCCCACGCACTGGCCATAACCTGTTACCATACCCTTCTACAAATTGGGGTGTAATAACAATGAACAGTCCATACTGCACATCTACACCCTTCCTTATTATGCCATTGTGGGGTAGGGGCACTTGTAACTTTTTCAACATTTCTTCACTACTTGTCCAGTCCAGTTGTCCTCTCTCACATTATATACAATAATTCATCTAAATTATCTTTTCTCTTAATCTTAAATATTCTGTCTTAAATGCTCTTTCCACTTATAATGCTACTATAACAAAGACATTCCTCAATTTTATTCTCCAAATTAGCTTTAAATGTATGAATTTTATACGAAAATCGTTCATTTCTTTTTCTATTTTAAGTATTATTAATTAATATTTAACTCAAAGCTGAGTGTTACTATAATGAGTGGCTCCTTAATCACAAAACCAAATTGTTTATTTTCTGATCTTACTTACTATAGGTACCGATTGTGCTAATTTGTATAGATTGTATATTACTTGTAAACAAAATAAAAAAAAGTATTGTTACACTTCACCAGTCTTTATCGGTTATTACCATTGTTATCATTAATATAAAATTAATTTAATTTAATTTTTCTGTTCTTGTCATTTTTTCTTTAAATAATTAATTATTGTTAAGATATATTATAATTCATAGGTATTTAATATTTATATTATAGTATTAAAAAAAAAAACACGCCACAAACTATAACCAAAATCGATTACTTGATTAAAAATCCACATTAGAGTTTCATTTTAAATTTAATATTTTAATACTTTCCAATTACCGTCATATCTATGGAATAACATTAGTTAAGGAATATTTAAAAATAATTTTTTTAGGTAGTTTATTCATATGTATTGTACACCTCATCTAAATAAATAATACCTTCATTAATAGTGACAATAGTGTTAATACATTAAATTATATTCAAATTCATATCATAGCTCTTTTATCTATCAATAAATTGTATTTATAGGTACAAAACATTATAATATTTTAATTATCTGGCATATCTGCTTAAATTTTATGGTGTATGAATCACCAAGGACACTTGTAAGAGACAGATTAAAAATATTAAACTTTCTGACCTATTTCATCAATATTGATATCAATACATAATTAATATTAAATAGGGATGCTGTGTATAATTTGACATTTCACCTTTTTAGTTAACATATTATATATTTATATTTGTAATAAGGTTACTATTTCAATAATCATAGTTAAAAAATATTCACACTCACTGATGATTTAAATTTACAAATTATCTAAATATCTCAATCTCATACAAACTATAATTTCAAGTATATATGTAATAATACTAATAATGAAATAACTGTATTTATCTTACAAATTTACACATAAATCATTTTTATAGGTACTTTTAATTCCAAATTTATATTTAAAGTGTTCTAAAAAATAAATTGTGCTGTTCCAAATATTTCTCTTGGAGTCCAGAAGATTAAAATAATAAATAAATGAGGTCCAGACTAAAATATGAATATCCTTATCAATTTTTTATAATATAACCTAATTATTTTACATATTTTGACAGTCCAGTTTTCTGCCTTCCAAAGTCCAGAAATGGTTCACAACTAGCCATTTGTTGACCATTAGTCTATGAACTATGGTCTATGTAATGGTACAACCAAAAAAAAATTTCATATTTTTAAAGTATCAACAACTCTTCAACTTATAAAGCATATCATAAACTAAAAATTAAAACACCGTTGCCTTTAATAAAAAATAAATAAATTTTTTGGTACAATTTTAGTTATTTTTGATTAGTAATTAAAGCCTTTGGCACAAACATACAATGTATACCAACATTTTTTTAGTAGAATTAGAATGAATAGAATATGTATAATAATACTTCCCTACAAATTATTAAAATTATTTATTTTTTTTCATTCAAGATTAAGATTTATAATATTTATAGATGAAATGCATTGGGGGATTATGATTGGTGAATTGTCAAAGAAACCACATATTAAGTGAACTTTGAAGTGGGAAATTAAACACCTTAGACAGTCCTGAGATAATAGTAATAAGAAAATTGGAATTAAATAACAATTATACATGTATAATAATGTTATTTATGAACAAAAATATAATTTTATTAAATAAATCACATAATATATGCTTTAAGGATGTTTTTTTTTTTAAATATAGTTAACATAAAATTAAATATTTTGTATTAATTGTAACAAATTAAATCCATTTTAAATACTGTAAATGGCAAGTAACGGCATAATAATAAATATTTAAAATAGAAAAATAAATAAACAACATGTAATTTAAAAATAAAATTACTTAAATACAGTACATTTACGAAATATCTTAATTAATATTAAAAATTAAAATAGTAAATACTGACGATAAAAGATTTATAGTTAGTATTTCAACAGATAAAATTAATAGGATCATAAATCATTTTTAAAATTATCTTAAACTAATAATTAAGTGTAAATGTTAACAAATAATAAATTGAAAATCTTTTCTATTAGTTTCTAAATGCATTAATGGCAATAGATGTAGATATAATTATAAACTTATACTTAATATTTGTACCTTAAAATTTAACTTATTTTGATTTTTTTTAATATTTTAAATATGGATAGTATCAAACTGTTAGGTATAAATAATTATAAACAACTTTAAAGCAAAACATATTTCACACATTATTTAAAAAAATACAAATTAGAATCACTTTTTGAAAATTATTTAAAATAATTGGTTAATATCAAATGTGTACTATTAATATTATGTAAATTGTGTTATATTTTTATAGAAAATGTATCATTAATACTATGTTATATACTATTTATACTATTAATAATTATTATGTAAAAAAATCAATATTTCCTTTCAAAATTGAATTTAATACATTTCTATTCTTATATAATATATTACTAATTATTTATAAGTTATAATGTATACATATATATTTTCAATCACCAGCTTTATAATGTTTCTGATAAATTAGAAATTTTATTGAGTTTAGTATTCAATTAATTGTTAAAACTAAAATACAAGAACTAATTTATTTTAAATATAAGTGTCTCAAAAAGAAAGCTGGATTTTAAACTGCTATATATCAAATTTATTTATCTAAAAATAACAAAAAACATATCTTCTCTTCAAAAAAGGTTGAAGTGTAAACATGAATAATAATATCGAGCATATGCTCCCCTACTAGCCCTACATGCGATCCCTTGGTCCATGAAATTCTTCATCACCCGATCACATATTGATATTTCATATCTTTAACATCAAACTAATTGCATGGTTTGTTCAGGTAAACTTGTGACTTTATGTATCCCCATAAAAAACAATCACACGGTGTCAAATTGCAAGATCAAGGTGGGTAGTTTTGATATTTGGACATGTTCTCTACCAGAAAGGGGGGAAACATATGCTTGATATTATTATAATTTTTTATGGATTTTTTTTTTAAATAACTGTTTTTTGGTAGTTTTGTTTAAGTTGATAGGCAATCAATTGAATATAAAAAATATGTATATCACAAAGTGCAGCCTACCATTCATCTTTTAAATATAATAAAATTCATTAAATAATTAAATAAAATTAATTATATGAGTAGATATTATTAAATTTTAATTTTTAAAAGAAAATTAAATAGTTAGTTATAATTATGAGAGTAACTTGGAAATTTATTGGAGGGGGCAAATTTATATTTATTTATTAATATGTTATTGATAATTGTTATATTACTTACCCCTAATTTATTCTAGGGAAGCAATGCCTCCTTTGCCCCCCCCCAGTTTACGCCTATGGTTATAATTTATTAATATAAATCATTTTTACTTAAGGAGCCTCAGCACCAACATTTGTTTTCTCTGCGTATCTCCCACATAATATAAGATCAAAGATATTCTGTTCCAGAATTAAAACTCTTTGGTTCAATTTAGGATAAAGCTATCTATTATATATTTTATTTGGAAGAATATTTCCTGCACATTGACTGAATAGATTTTTAATACTTACATTTTTGAATAAGTTATTAGTTGTTAAAAATAATCAAAATTATTTTTAATTAAAAGATGCTAATATTCATAAAAAATTTAAATATTAATAATCAATCCAGTCAATGCACAGGAAATATTCTTCTTTATAAAATATATAACAGGTGCCTTTGCCTAAAACTGAACCAGAGAGTCATAATTGTACAGAATATCTTCATTCCTATATTATGTGAGAGATTGACATAGACAACAAATATTGGTGTAGCCAAAAAAAATTTAAAAAAATGTATTAATAATATTAATCTAAATATTACTAGTCTACACTTCATTTAGAGTAAATATATAGATGAAATTTAACTTTAAAATATGTATATAATATGAAATGTATGAATAAAATACTAAAAATTACAAAATATACAATAAAAACTACTATTTTCAGAATTAAGTACAAGATAGGATTGATATTTAAATTTTTTTTTACAAAATATTTCTTTTAACAATATTTAATAGTACAGATTTTAAATATTATTACTAACTTTAATATGAATCATTCTAAAAAAAAATAAAATATAAAAGCATAATCACAATTAAATGATTTTTGATCATAGTTATTACTTATTATAAATCCAAAATATTAATCCACTGTCACAATGTCTTACATATTATTAAGCATCTTCCAATTTTCGCCATACTACCTATAAAAATTTAAAATTAATTTTGATAGATAATTATATTTATTAATAAATTTCACTTATTACATTGCACATTTCTCTAAGTAATGCTTTTTCTTCATCTTCCATGTCTACACCACTACAATTCTCATCCCCTTTACCTTCTAATTGTTCACGTAACTCCAATACTTGAAGTGCAGTCAATACTGACTCTGGATGTGTCATTTTCTATGGTAATAATAAAATAATATTAACATAAATTATATAAAATGTATGCAAAAAAACAAATAATTAAACTAAATATATATTTAACTGTTTAACAAATGTTGTAACATCTTTCCAGAATTATCAAAATTACAATGAGAATTAATAAGTAGGATTTTTTTAATTTTGAGCAACATCAAAACGGCACATTATAAAAGGACAAATTTATTAAAAGGAGTAAAATATCTGGCTAATTAATCAATTTTTGCTAAAATAAATATATGTGTTATGTATTCATCTAACTATTTTAATATAATATTTATTTTCTTAATAATGTCGATGACTAGTTTTTTAGCTATTTATGTACAATTATATTAGCTTGTATAACTTATGGTTTCATTATTCATCCATACATTTTATAATAAACTAAATAGTACTTTAATATTTGTTAACTATTTGAAATATTTTGAAAACCATCATATCTATAAAATGCAATCCTTGTATAAATATTTCCATTTTCTACTATAGTCAGTTTTTCTTAATATAAATCATTTTTTTTAACCAGAAACCTTTCTAAATGTTGATGAATGATGATTAAAAAAAATTGTCTGCTCAAAACATGATAATACTATAATAGACACAATAAAACACACATTTTATAAAAACAATACATTCTTGCTCTACTTACGACCTAAAATAACTTACAGGAAAAGAACCATCAGTATTCCAGTTATTAATCTTTTGATCAATTTTTTCTTCTTGGATCATTTTATTAGATAGTTTAGTTTTTTCTTCTTCTAATTCTTTAACCTTGGCTTCGAGTTGTCTAATATAATTCAATGATCTCTGATCTGATGGTAAATTTTGATCTATAATAATAAATATATATTTGATATTATATTAAAAAAAATCTATAATAAAATAATTTTTGTATTGCTAACCATTTGACTGATGTAACTGCCTATGATATGAACCTTGACTCTGATTACCAGTTATCATATTTTCATCAGCATTTGTCGATGAACTACTTCCATCACCTTCATCTCTTCTATGTAATTCTTCAGGTATATTTCCAGAACCTGTAGAACTTCCACAAACTCTACATACAGAGTTATCCCTCAATCTATTTGGACCACTTCTTTCTTCATCCAAGTATAAACATAATTCCTAATACACAAAATTTTAATTAATTTATGATATATAGAAATAGGTAATTTACAATAAAGAAAAACCTTAAGTTCAATGTTGTCTTCGATGAGATGCTGTTGTTTAGCTTCTAGATGTCTTAATTTCACTTGATATGCAGCTACTTCTTGTCTCATAACAGAAGCTGTATATCTTCCAAATCTCTGCCATTCTCTAGCTAATTTTCGTCCTTTTTGTCTATCATCATCCAAAAAACAACATAAATCTCGTAACTCTTGATTTTCATCATTCAGTCTTTGATTCACTTCTTTTAAGTTATTAATTTCTGACATTAACTGCCCCACCTTGAACAATTAAATTAAAAAATTAAAAAAATCTACTTTAATGAAAACAAAGTAGAATACAACCTGGTCTGAAGATATTTTATTTGAATTGTCCGAATCTATTTTTCGTACAAATTTCAGCATATCCGAAGGTTGCTCTCCTGGCAAAGTTCTATATCTATGATTTTCGGCAGTATTGGCATATGACTTTTCACCTTGTTGCCTCCTGCAATTTAATAATATCCATTTTAAAATTGTAATCATTACAATAAATAAATTCAATACATAACTATTTATATTTACCTGTCAATATTAGCTTGTGGATAACTGCTTAGTTGTACATTATATTGACGATTAGGACTTGGTGGTGGTTGATACTTAGGTGGTATTACCACATTTTGTTTCTGGCTGATTGCAGTGTTTTGGCCATTGTAATTTTTTGGTAGTCCACTAACACAAGACATTATAAAACATCTATGTACGAATGGACATATTAGACTACATAAATAATAATGTGATCATATGAAACAATCCACATTAGTTAGGTCTAAAACAAAAATAAATAATAACAATTATAATTAATATTCTTAAAATAATTATCACATTTTAGTTATTAAATAAATTTGAAAAGAGAAACCATTAGAAAGTGGTATATATTTTTTGTATTGTCAATAGTTAAATACAAATAACACAATATATATAGTAAATTACCATAAGATACACACACTACACAAAATAATTTCAATCGTTCATACATAAATTAATAAATCGGTACATCCAAATTAAAATATAATATTTTATTTAATGTTCAAAACGCAAAGAGGGAAAGTTTATCGTTTTAAAGAAAAACACCAACACGACACTAACAATGGACGATAAGTAGGTAAATAAACTCGATAATAGTCGATATTATTATTAGTACAAGAAAAAAACTAAAAAGTGATAGCAGGTAGCAACCTGTTTTGTATTTACAAAAATTCTTGGGACAACCTGTTGTGTGGTAGCGAACGAGTTCCCCTTCTTAGGTTTTTTTTTTTAGTACAAAATTCGCCACCACTACAGATAAAGCGCTACGAAGTGCTCAAGTATGGGATTGGATAAGACAAATCAAGATCTGGAAATTACTGAGTAGTAAATTTTAAATAATAATTAGGTATAATTGTATCATAATATTGTCTATTGACCACTATATATATATATTTATTAACAATTTAATATTATATTTTATGTTTCATTAGTTAGAATATTATAACATAGGATATACATATTTTTGAAAGTAAATAAAATACACTATCTCCAGATGAATGGTATTTGAGAAGAGAGCACTAACACGTTTATATTTTCCAAATTCTAATCTTTTTCCATCAACCACATGAGACGTGGGTGGTGGTCAGATAGTGAATTATAATTCGTCAACGGCCAACGGTATTATAGCATTCGAATTGAACGTAATTATATTACTATAGGATTGATGAAACCTATTCTGTGATATACATGAATTAGTAACTACATATTATTATATGCTTCGAAATCAAGTGGCAGGCGGTAGCATTGTGGTCCACTTTTACGTGTATGCGGACGTAATAACAAATAATTAAGTTCAATTAAAACCTATATAAACACTGCAAAAATTAAAAATAGTGTGAACCACGAATAGTAGGTAGTACCTAGTAGTAGTAATACGTCTAGTAGGTGTACGAACGTACGGAGGTTAGTGACAAGATTTATAAATTTTCTTTATAGATTTCATTCTGATTACTGACTTAATGGCAGTGCGGCACAATCTCAGTTAGGTTATGTAGTTACTATGAAGTAGGTTTGTAGGATTGTACGAATACGTGCGGACTGATGGCAATATGGCATAGTAAAGTTTACTTAATATTATTGTCAAGAATAAAAAGGGTGGACAAGTGGGTATCGCTCTGCAGCTCTGCTGTCTAGTAGATATGGAGAGTAGGTCACTATAATGGTTAAATTTGAATGCAATGAGCCAATGACAGGTATCATTGTACACGAAAAACGATTCTTAACGGAGATGATTTGTTAGTCTAGGATAATTAGTAGGATATATTACATTATTAGCTATATTTAATTTGTAATATATCGTTATTTTACTTGATTTCATAAAAAATTAAATTTAATACGCTCATACAATTGTTTATATATTGACGGTAGAATTTTTGTTTACTGTTATTTAAATAAAAAGTTATAGAGAACCTTGTGTTGAGTTTTATAATCATAGGTATAAATCACAAAAACGTTATGAATTTTAAACTTCAAATTCCTTACAAATTTTTTCGATTTTGACATATTTTGTAACATTTGAACTTTTAATGCTTATAAACAAAAATTGTGACAAACGATTTTTGATTTTTTTTTTTTTTTACTACAATAAGAACAATTTATAATAAACTTTGTATTCAATTTTAAAGATTTTTTGGAAAGCCAAATTTTTTTATCGGCATTTCAAGAAAATTTTTTTTGAAAAATCGAAAATTTCTATGGTCTATAAATAATAAAATAACAGGTTTAAAAAATGTCTAAATATTTTGAAAATTTAATCGTAAATAGATAACGCTAATATAAACATTTTGTGAAAATATCAAGTATTTACAATGATTTGTTTTTGAATTCAAGCAAAATAAAAAAATCGATTTTGTCAAAAATGATGGTCATACGTAAAAATTCACGTTTTCCGTTACTTTTTTAGGGTTTTTCCTGACACTTTTTGAAAATTACTGGAAAATTTTTACTTTTGACCCCCAAAAGTACCAACTAGATTCAATTTAATTTTCAAAGAGAGACTGAAGTCAAAAATCAAAGCACTATTACTACTCTACAACGTGATGACAGACACAAAAATTTAAAAAAAAACACACATCATTGTAAAATCAATATATTCAACAATAATACAATAATTTCCTTTAATCATAAATTTAATCAAATTCTGTATTTTTAAATATATTTAAGACCAGCTTATTTTAAACTTTTTGAGATGTTTTGTAAATAGTGTCCTCTAAAAAAATTAACTTTTAATGAGAATCCTTTTTTTTACTATGATTTATTTAGTGAATTTTTTTTAAATATTAATGTATCTTATTTAAAATTCATACGAGTGTTGTATCTTCTATAATAGTATAAGCATTAAGCAATGTTATTTAATTTTTTCCGTGGTATTACTGGTATACAGGGGCGTGCCTAGGGGGAGTTTTGGGTATTCAACCTTCTTCCTCCCCAGAATAATAAAATAATTATTTATAATAGTTGTACATAATATAATACCTATATATGCGGAAAAATATTGAACCCCCAAAAAAAATTTCCAAACACGCCCCTGCTGGTATAAGTAGTATTAGTACCTACCTACTAAGTACTAAAGACGTATAATACTATAATACAATATACATATAACGATATAACTTGTATAAGATCTGTGGGCTTTGTAGCTTTTATAGCTAAAATATTATTGTTATTAAAACGATAATATTATCTATACCCTATGACGACATAATTCTGTTAGACATAATATAAAAGATTTAAATTAAAATAAAATGTATTATGCTACTGTGGATTCTTGCAATTATTTAATCTCTTTGGCGGCGTGGACGATAACCGACATCAATTATTTTCCTGTTTACACTTTACAACTGAACTGTACCCACATTTATCCGCTGATAACACGTCTGTTGGTCGAACTCGAACATGCGGATTGCGGATGCTCATTTTATGCTTGTTTTTTCGACATATTTTTTACAGACTAGGTTAATAATGACATTTCACTAAGGATTTACTGGTTATTCTGTACATATTGTGTTCTTATATTCTATGATCAACTTTGTACATTATACAAGTGTTCAAATTGAAGTCGCTTGTTAATTGTTCGTTTATTGTGTGGCCACGTCCGCTCGCCTCAGGAAAACTATGGGCGAATTTTGATCGATCATTGCTAATTGAGTATAAAGCCTTATGTGAGTTATATTTCTGTATATTTACTCTTTATATGCAATGCTCTTCAAGTGCTAATACAACAAATATTAATAATAATATTTGTGCATTACAATATCTCGTTTAATTTGGTTGTATTTGTGTTTGATGTTAATTAGTTATTAAGTTATAAAGTATTAATACTTCCAGATGGGTATGATTTTCCTAATTTTTCAAAAATTCTAACAAACATTTGTTTTTTTTGTTTAATTTCAGAGTCCAGAAGTCATCATGAATGTAGATGCACCTATAGAGCAGCTAGTTCAACAGCTTGCTAATGCTGTTGATCTAACCATGGACCCATTGATGTCACAAGAAAAGCGTCATGAAGCCTACCGTCTATGTGATAGTTTTAAAAATGAGTTTCCATTATGTATTCAATGTCAGTGTGCTTTATATTTTACTAGTGACAGTGCACAATACACTGATATTGTTCGACATTTTGGCCTACAACTTATGGAGCATTGCATTAAATTTCGTTGGTATCAAATGGTACAAGAAGACAAATTGCTAATTTTTAATACCATCATGAGCCTGGTCAATTCTGCTTCACCCACACTCCAAATCAACTATTTGAAAGATGCTCTTGCTAGAGTTGTTGTAGAAATGATCAAAAGAGAATGGCCTCAACATTGGCCTGGAATGTTAAATGAATTAGAATATGCTACAACACTGGGCTGTTGTCAAACAGAAACTGTTATGTTAATATTTTTGAGGTTAATTGAAGATGTTATCTTATTGCAAACCATTGACAATGCGGCTAGGCGGCGAGATATTAGTAAAGAACTTCAACTGAGTATGTGTAAAATTTTCCCATTCTTTATAAATGTAATTGATAATTATTGTAGACAATATCTAGAATTCTTAAGTAGAAATGAACAAAATGCAGCAACTGCACTTATCAGAGTAATACAGCTTGCATTGGCTAATATTGGAGAATTATTTGAATTTATTCAACTCTCACATGTCAATTTTAAAGATTGTTATATTATCACTGTCTTGTGCTCTTTATTAGATGATTTTAATTTTAGACAACCTGCTGTTGATTGTTTATCCATATTACTTTCAAGAAAATGTAAAAACGAAGAAAGAGAATGTGTTGTACAATTGCTTGATCAACCTTTACAACAGATATATATGGTAGTACACAAGGCAATCAATCAAGAAGCAAATGAAGAAAATAACATATTTTTAAAAACATTATCCAAAGTTGTGTCAATGTTAAGCTCTGTATTATGTGCTTTCTGGAAAGATAATAAATTGCATAATTTTAACATTGAAAAATCTGAAAAAATACTTTTTTGTTATGTTGACTTATTACAAGATTGCTTGGTCCATAATTCATTGAATGTTATTACAAATATTAATCAAGCCTGGTGTACATTATTTAAACATACTGAAATCAGTAAGAACATTTTATTAAAACAAAACTACATTCCAAAATGGTTTTTGTTAGTGTCAAAAAAATTAATTAAGATAGATTACAAAAACTTAGACTCATTCACCTTACTTGATTTTACAGATGAAGAAAGCTATAATACTGTTTTTTATCATACCCGATCAGAAATTGTTGAAACAATTAGATATGCTTCTGCTATTGAAAACACTATTATGTTTTCAGTTACAGAAAACTTACTCAAATCATGTATGGAAAAAACCTCAATAAGGATGAAAGTGATTCCTATTTGTGAACAAGATTCTCCAGAGTTTCTCGAATGGGAAGTAATGGTGTTAATATTAGATGGTGTCATTAGTAAATTATCTTTGACTATGGATTCTGAAATTGTTAGAAGAGGTTTGGAGCTAATTGAATTGTGTTTAAAATTTGATACAAGAGATCCATTAATATTATCATTTCTTCTTTCATCTGTATCTGCATTGTTTGTGTTTTTAACTTCAACAGCCTGGCCTTCAGAATATCTTCATGTTACACTTAATAAAATGTGTGAATATCTTATACTCGAGTGTCATCCAGATGATCAATTGTTTGTTCCACTTAAAGATTTAAAATTTCACTCTGCTTCTTTGTTTATAAAACTAAGTATCAAATTTCCAAATCTATTACTACCAGTTTTTGATAAGCTGTGTTCGTTAAGTGATCAACTTCTATTAAAAACCAGTAAAACAGGTGATAATCTCGCAGTATGTTTACGTTTGCAAGAGTCACTTCTAGTGTTAAATAATCATGTGCCAGATTTCGATAAACAAGCTCAACTAATTAAACACATTTTAGAACCTTGTCAATTAATGTGGCAAAAAGTACAAAGTATTGTTTCTGGACGTCCTGAAGGATTAATAGCATATTTAGGCCTTGATAGGCAGCCAGTTGATTTTGAATCTGATCCATGCCTGGAAAATCGAAATCATCTATCTCATTGTATTAATGTATTAGCTTGTGTTATGACTAGAAGCAACATAAATTCAAACTTATCAAAAATCCCAAATGTTTCACCAGTTACTGAACATGTCTTATTACTTCTTCCAAATGTGTTTTTAATAATAAAAAATTTAAACTCTTTATGTTCAGATAATGTGAAGAAAATGATGCATCCTAGTTATAGTTCAATTTTACAGATATTCCCTCAAGAGCGGGAAGCCTTACTTGGAAAGAACATTGTGTCTGAGAAAAATGATCCGTTTCAGATGTTTAGACCAAAACCAAAATCCGATCCCGTGTACAAAGTGAAACTAGCTATTTTAAATGCTTATGAAGGGTGTTTAAATGTCTTGGGAAAATCATGTTTATTACTTGGAGATCAATTTTACGCTCTACAAAATTTTGCTCCAAGTTTTGAAGCAACAATAATGAGTGATGCAGATTCTTTACCACATGTACGCATTAGAATTATTATGAAGAGTTTTATTAAACCTTTTCTAATCAACTGTTCAAGTAAATACTACGACACTGTTTTGATTCCTATTCTAAATTCCTTTTTAGCTCATATGTTAATACGTCTAAGTGTAACTTGGAAAAATATACCAGAACGAGAAGAATATGATAATAAAGATGGAGATTCTGAAGAGCTATTAGAAGATATGATGATTCGGTTATTAACTAGGGAATATCTAGATTTAATAAGATATAGTTTAACTAGTTCTAATGAATCAAAAACAAGTCCTCATGGAAGTGTGGAAGAAATTCCTAATAGTGATTTATCTGAATTAGGTATAAAATTATTACGAAATGAACAATCAAGGCACCTGATTGTAGGAAGTATTTTAAATGGTTTGTCGTGGAATACATCTATAAGTCAATTTTGGAAGACATGTCAAATATTTCAATGGGATAATCGACCAGTCTTACATCCCTGGTGTGATAGTCAGTCTAGTTATAAAGCAACATATTTAGCTCAAATTGTTGTAAGACATTTAGCTATCGAAGATGAAAGAACTGCTATGACAATTGCACCTGACTTATTAATAGCAGTCCTAGAAAGTCTTCACTGGTTTGGTCATCACGATTCTAATATGGGTCCTCTTTTAGCTACATGTCTTAACATATATGAAACTTATCGTAGTAAAAATGATCAGTTATTAGGAGTATTAAGAAAATTACCTGAGATCAATTTGGAAACTTTGGAGCGTTTTGATAAATGGGTAATGAGCGAGGACTCATTAAACAATAAAGTAAATAAAGGTAAACGAGAAATGTTAAAAAAGATATTGGCCGGCTGTATTGGAAAAGACGTGAGCCAAACTCATAAGTGCAAAGCTGAACTCAGAGACTTGCCCAAAGTTAATGTTCCAAAGATTTGTACAACAGATTTGTTAGAAAATGGCGATGACTTGAATATAAATAATTTACAAGATTACAAGTTGTAGATTTTATTTAATATACATTATTTTTTATTCATTTTTGTTATTGTTTTATTTATTCTTTTTTTTTTTTTTTTTTCATTAACTAATGAAATACTTACCAATTACCGTAAGGTTATATCTACACAGTTTAAACTATATTATGTATATTGTATAATTATAATATTACATAATAGTATAAAATTAACTATAAAACCTAGTATAAATGTATGTGTATGTAACTGATAATTGGATTTTTAATTGTTAAAAAGCATGTTTTATATTAATTTGTTTTGTATATATGTGCATATTGAATTTAATTCACACCCTACTCATTACAAAATTTCTGTAAGAAAAAAAATAATAGTACTTGTTTAGATAAATTATACTTCTTTTACATCTACCTAATTGTTTGTTGATATTAATTTTATAAATATAATAATAAATGAAAATTACAAATTTGAAAAAAATTATTTCCTTTAAGTTTTTAATATAATCAAGTACAGTGAACCTTGGGTTTACGTCCTCAAATAAATAAATCCAGAATTTATATTGTGATATGGTCCATTGATGATTAAATTTAAAATTTTTAAAGAATTAATCAAATATAATTCAAATTTTTGTAGTATTAATACTAAAATACTAATTGTTTTTGAAATCATTTTATATGTTTTTTTATAATATAGAATATGTGATTTTACAACATTTGAGTTTTTAAATATTTTTCCAATCGATAGGTACAACTGATTAATTACATAACTAATTTATATACATTTTAATATAAATACAGAATAATATAGATATAAGAACATTTTTTAAAATTCAATATTAGATTGAAATTGAACATGGCAGAACAAAGTTTCTCCCATAGATATATAACTTTGCATATATTAAGTGTATGTGTAAGTGTGATATTCAAGAAATTCGTCAGAGTAAACCTTTGCATTACCAATCACGATTCATGATTCCCATTCATTCTCATTCTCCATGCATGACTGCAGACGACGCATTACTTAGCTGCTAGAATGTGTTCCCTTTGAATTTCTGCACAAGTATATATAACTTTTTGTTTGAATTACGCGGAATCGCATGGAAATTTATAATATCATAATAAGTTTATAATTTTAATCAATTATTTAAATTAAAACATTTGCTCGTTGTCATACAGTCAATTTTGGTTTAAGAGCCATGGTTAATAGGTTTAAATGATTTTGTCCATCACTGGAAGTTATAAAAATTTAACAATCAAAAATTATGGATTTAGGTATTCTCTATCTTCTCCTGAAAACCCCATATTAATCTGAGATCACAGGACTGAAGTATTTTGTATTACCTTTAAAAGGAAACAAACTGTATAAACAAAAATAAAAAACTCATATAACACCATTTAAAAATGAAAATCTTTATTTAACTTTATGGTAATATATTTAAATTCATATTGTATATTTTAGTAAAAAACTAACCAACCAGTTTTAATGTGCTTACAAAAAAAAAAAAATTGATTTATTATAAAAATTTCAAAAGATAGATATTACAAAAATAATAATTATTAATTTTATTGTTGTGGCTTAGTTAAGATTAAAACAGCACTTGGTACCAAACCTAAAAAATATAAACAATGGAAATAAATTTAAAAATATGTAAGTATGATTTTTTTTTTAAAGTTCATTCCAGTATTACATAGCAACTACGAAACTCAATAACAAAATAAATTTTTAAAATTAAAAATATATTTTTTAAATAAAATAGATATTAACTAAATAAAAATGTATTTTCCTGTAAATTTGAATTATAATAAAAGATAAATATGGAAGTAATTTAAATTATATATTAAAAAAAGAAATTAATAAAATTATTAATGTCATAATATTACTACCAAACAAAAAATACTTAACACCTCACAGAAAGCATAAAGAGTAATATTATAATGAAACCAAATTTATCATAATATTAAAAAATCTTTATTTATAATCTTATTAAAAGAATAATTTAATTTAAAATTGTTATATCATAACTTTTAAGTCTTGGACTAATAAAAAACAATTTTATGTTCATATTACCTAATTGATCAAGTGGTTTTTCATAGTCATCGCTAGTAAATACTTTTCTTGGAAAACTAGTCATAAGACAGAAAGGAGCATCACCATCAGAACGATTTAGTTCAATATACACTCTTACAGCAGCCATCATTTCTTTAACATTAAATGTTTGGACAATTGTTTGACCATTTGTAAGACGAATCTAAATACAAACAAACATTAAATAACATTAAATTGAAATAAATGTAAATTAGTTATTACTATAAAAAAAATTGAACTACATTCATCGGGGAGAATATAGAATAAATCTAATTAATAAGATTAATACAATTAATTGTTTAAAACATAGTTATAAATATAGTAAAATGTCATTAATACAGTCCCTATTAGTCCTGACAGCTGTAAATGAGCCTTAATATGTAATTATATTTTACTTTTTGATATCAATATAAATAAAAATAAAAAAAATATATGAGTACTTCATAATGATTTTATTAAGTCTAACACTATATTGAATTTTATCTTGTATAATATCATATTCAATATAATTTTCTAAAATTTATAATTTATGATTTTAGATTTTTTTTTATAAATTCAAACTTTCATTAATTTAAACAACCTAGAACCCAAATTATTGAAGTTCTACTCTGAGTTTTTGGTCTCTGGCTTGACCATAATTTCCAGTTAAGAGAATTATTAATATTTTTAGTCAATAATGATATTGAAGTTTATTAGAAAAAAATTTAATAATAGTATCCTAAATTTTTACCTAGTGTGTATCTCAAAAACTTAAATAATATTTAAAAAAAATTTATATTACTAAATACTAATGGATTATAAATTGTACGTAATAACTAATAACTATAAATTCATTATGTGTATTAAGCATATTAACCTGTAATTTTGTTTCCGTATAATCCTTTGTTTGTTTTTGAGGACTTACAGCTATTGGTAAAACTTGTTTTGGTTCTTCCGCTGAAACTTGTCCATACAATTTTTTTCTAGCTAATTTATCTGCTTCTATTTGAGCTTTTACTCGATCACGGGCAACTTTTTCTTCTTGTTTTTCACGTTTTCTTTCATCCATAATTTTTTTTATGTTTTCATCTTCAAGTCTAAATGAAATAAAATAATTTTTATTGATAGAACAACAAATTATTATTACACAAATAATTTTACTTTTTTTTAGCAGCAGCCATCTCTTTACCAGAGCGAATTCTAATTTTTTCCCTTTCTAATTCTTCTTCTTTTTCTCTAGCTTCACGTTCCTTACGCTTTTCCTTTAGACGTTCTTCCAATTTTTTCATTTGTTCTTTTTTTTCATCTTCAGTTAATGGTTTCTTTTCTTCTGTAGATTCTGCAAAATTGCTATGACCTGATTTCATGGCATGATATTCTAATGCAGTAGTATCAGTAAATAATTTGTTACAGCTAGAAATAGTAGAAACACAATTTACAATACTAGTTATTTATTTATTCAAGTATATACTAACAGTTAGTTCAATTATAAATTAAATATTATCTTAGTCCTAACAAGTTGTAAACATGTATTTAGCAAAAGTTAACATAATACATTTAATAGAATTACAAAACATAAAAATGGTTATTTTATTAGCTATAATCATTATATGATTGACTGGAGAAATAACAATAAACATTTTATTAGAAAACAATTGGAAAAAGGTTTTTTATCAAAAGTTCCTTTATAAAAAGGAATTTAATTTAAAGCAAATAAGAGAGGATTTAAAATCCCTAAAATGAAGTTATATAAGGAAAGCAAAAATGAGCTGTCATTTAAGTGGGAATAAATTAAGAAAATTTTGATACAACTCATGAGTGAGTCTAGGAATGTTAAATTCATAGTTTTGCTAATTTATGGTAACAAACAGCTAATAATAGTTAAAATGCAGTAAGTGCAGGCTCGGATTAATACAATCACAAAGTCGTAGATGGAGGCGAGTCCAGGGGTCCAGTCCGCCCAAGATTTTTTTAAAAATAGAAATATTTTATAGTGATGATTAAAGTTAATTGACTATAAATTTTCTGTATTTATATTTAAAAATATGTTGAATCCTCCCCTCCAAAATTTTTTTCAGTTGCAGCCTTGACCCTAGGTACAGTGCTTTTAATTTCTATGTACAGTACTGTGATGTCCAGTATTTTAATGGGTATAAAACCTTCTATTTAGGAGAGGAAGTGTTGAAGTTCGATGTTATTAATCCTTTAAAAACAAAACAAAAATCAAATCTAAACTTTTATATGATAATAATTTAAATGAATCTTAAAAACAATTAATTTTACTCAGTCTACAAATATATAGAAAATTAAATTGTTAAAACCATAAAAAAAAATTATTTTACACTAATTTGAATATTTCTTTATCCCTCGTATTTAAGTATTAAACAAGATAATTGTAACAAAAAAAATAGTAGCCACACATTTTATTTTAGTAGGCCCCAAAAATGTTTGTAGGCCCTAGGCACAGTGCCTATAGTGCCTATGCGTTAATACAGCCTTGAGAAAGTGATTGATATTATAAATTAATTTTTAAATTATTAACTATCTTGACTTATGTTTATAACTGAAAATATATACAACTTTAATTAATTATCTTACTCTTCACATTTGTACGATTTAGCTACTGTTGAAGATGAGGTAGTATTTGTATCTGACTTGTTTGAAGCAGAACCTTCTTGAGAAGTTGATGGTCCCATTTCATCATCATTGTGTGCCAATAACCTTATGACAAATAATTTATGTCACTATAGTACGTATAAAAGAAATCATTCAAAAGCATCATACAGCATTTTAATATAATAGTTAAAGAAAATCCTTAGTTAAAAATACAATTTTTTAACGAAATTTGTAATTAATTTAAATATAAATTTTTTTTAAATGGTAGTACATCAAAAATGTAATTGCTTAATATTTTGTCATATTGCTGATATAATCCACACAAACAAATAACCCTTACCATTCCATAGCAGGTTCAACGCCTTTATTTCCTGTCATTAAAACACTCTTTTCGCTGTAACAAAACATGTTGAAAAAAATTAAATAATTTTCACTGTATGGATATAAATTTAAACATACGCTTTTTCTTTCTGGAAACCCATGTCAATAAGGATCTGAACGGTTTCCTGAGACATGATTCAATTGTTAACGGCAGGGCACTGTCTAATGAAATAGAAAAAATAACAATATGACTAGTTATAACTCAGTTGTTATATTATCAGACTAGTGATTGAAATTTTAAACAATTTTATCTTTTAATTTCAATATAAAATTATTTAATAGAAACCGAATTAATCTGGATTCGTTGTTCAATTATTGAAGATCGATATTTTATTTCCGTATTTCGTACTTTCGTAGTGTACAAGTGTACTAAAGTACTAGACACTAGTGTTCGTACTATAGATTAATAAAAGTTCTAGGGTAAATATTATATTACTCTTTTACTCGTACAGATATTTTCATACAGATAAAGCAGGAATCAGGAAAATATAAATTAGTATTCACTATTCGGTTTTATTTCCGACAGTAGCTTCACACTGTAGACACGGGGTAGTGAAAAGATTAAATTAATATTGCACCAAAGATAACGTAAATCATGACCACGACTATCAAAAAAAAAATAATAATAATAATAATTCAACGGTTGTGTCATGAACTACTACTGTAGTTGTAGTACTGAGTAATAGTAATAGTAATAGTAATAGTAATAGTAATAGTTCATGGGTTGTAGGTTGCAGTTGTTGTAGGTATTTGTGGTTGTGATTATAATACACGTCATGTTATACGTTTATACCGGCCAAGGAGAATAATATCATGACAAAATAGATCTATTTTAAATGTTTGTAATATTGTATTATATTATCCACCTTAATACAGGCATTATTTAGTTTTATCAAAATAAAATACTTCAGAATCACAGATATTAAGATATAGATAATGTTGACTGTAAGATCGTTGTTGACTTATTGTATAAATATGAATAAAACGTCCAAATATGTTTATTATTAAAATTTAAAACCACACTACCGTCGAATCAAAAGCCCCAGAATAAAAAGCCCTGCACCAACTAAATACATTATTCGTTATTTTGTTATGATTTACATAATTAAATGTAATCATTGCATTTATCTGTCAGTGGTCTTCAACCGGTGAGTCGCGACATATTTTTGGATCGCGATAAGTCTTCTTTTTAAAATAAAAAATAAATTTATAAAATTATATAAGGTAAAAAATAATTTTTTAATTAATAAACTTAGAAAATTAATAATTGAAAGTACATACTAAAATGTAATTTTTATTTATTCAGTTTAAATAGTACTACTGCAAAGCATTAAGCAATTTTAACTTTTTTACAAAGCTTACGTGGGTCACGAAAAATGTAGGACTAAAAAAGTGAGTCGCGAGTCCAAAAAGGTTGAAGATCACTGATCTGTGTAACACTTTTTTAACATATTTATATGTTTAGCTGTAATCGGCATTTAACATTGTTAATAATTGTCATTTGTCATTTATACTTACATATTTTAAAAAATGTTAAATAAATTATTTAAATTATAAACAAATAAAAATTTATTTTTTTTAAATTATTTTAAATTTTTACCCTTAAACATTTTAAAATTATATAGGTAAAATGATACAATAATGACAATTATCGACAATGTTAAATGCAGATTATAGTTATACTTTTGAATATTATGTTAAAGAAATGTTACATAGACAAATGTAATGAATAATGATTATATTTAATTATGTAAATATTGTAAATCATAACATGTATACTGTATATGAATACAGTACATGAAATAAATGTATTTCATGTTCTAAATACATGAATAATGTATTTAGTTGATATACGGGGCTTTTTTTTCCAATGAATGTTGTTAGGGGCTTTTTTCCGATTACCCTACCATCATGACTACCCAGACTAACAGTGGCGTATTTACGAAGGAAGATTAGGGAAATATCTCTTTGGCTCAAATAGGCATAAATAGCGGGGGACTTAGAGGGGCTAAGCCACCCTATTTTTTTCAAGAAATTTAAGGTTATTTTTTAAAGAAAATTATAAAATGTAAAACTTAATTCCTAATCAGGATATCCGATGTGGTATGTGAACATTTAAGCTTCATGTATGAATTTTATAATGTACATTTGTATTAAAATTAAAATGATTGAGCTATACGTTAATATTTTATAACGCAACGATAAAAAGTTATATATTATACGCCGTTAAATAAATAATTTTGAAGTTTGTATATAATAAATGTTAAGATTGTAAAATTTATATGTAGGGGGTGCGGTGGCCGGGGAGCAAAGCCCTCCGCGGGCCTGTTCTATGTTAAATAATAGCCCCCCTTCTAACAAGGCAAATTTACGCCTATGTTGACCCATCTTTTATTAGCTATTTTTTTATGGTTATAGTTGTGTTTTTTCTAATTTTGCCGTTTAGCATCAACAATTTTAATTAAATATCCTCCCTTAAAGAAATCCTAAATACGCCACTACAGATTATATACCACAGTATGTAGATTTATATCGTATGATCTATACTCGTCACAGTTCACCACCATAATATGATACAAAAATAATTTAATACTACTTATGAAATAACAGATAATAAAAGAAATTATTAGGTATATCTATATCTATGTTCAAAATAATCAGAATGATTATAGCAACGGGTGCGCACTCAAGAGATATAAAACAAAAACAAAGTATAATTTGTCTTGACAAATCTCACGGAATATCCGGGAGACCGCCAGACCGGCACTAGAGACAGTCTATAACAAGACCCAATATTAGTTATTACTACAGAGTACAGACACTGTACCATTGTAGTATTGTCTATTCTATTTGGTATTTCTAATACATTTATACAGTTTCCGAACTTTATAAAACCCGTTACTTTCTTTTATCAACTTTCTTATTAATAATCTCACAGTGAATTCCCCATTATTATTATCTAAATAAATAAATCCTACTTCTAATATCTTACCTATAATGTACCTAACTTGTTAATATTAAGGTAACATTATCTGTATTATTAATTATTATCTCAATTTTGTTCTCTCTTTCAGCTATGTATAATACGTAACTGTAAACTATACAGTTTAACGTCAATATTATTTTCTGTAATCAATTTTCATGTTTTTACCTTTTGTAATTGTTGAGCTATGATAGACCATAGTTTAATACTAATAACTCTATAAATAAAAAACACTTCTAAATGTTTTATCAGCATCATTTAAAAAACTACACTTAGCTAAAATATTAAAAAATTATATCATGTAGGTATAGAAAATGATCGTGTAACTATTTGGTAAGTTTTTAAACTGTTCATTTTCAAGTTATACAAAAAACAATATTGAACAATTTTCGTAAAAAAATTCTGTTTATTCTTAATTTTTTGTTTATTTTTTTTTAATATTGTTTTGAAAAATACACGTTATATTTAATTTTCATCTAATGTCCGTCATGGAAAAGAACACGTTCATATTATGTGAACTTGATATGAACGAGTTCAATTTTCAAGAAATGAATTTGAACGTGAACTAAGACCATAGTTATATTTATAACCAAAAACCTGCTGTAAAAACCGCAGGGGTAGACGGGGCAATACCTCTGTAAAGGGGCCACTTGATGTAATTCCGGAGCACTACCTTCATTTAGGTCATTCATAACTCATTTCATTATGCCATTATATTCTCATTATGTTCAAGTAAAATTACATAAATGTTACAATAATTTTTATGGCTTTTGGTAATAAAAAAAAAAAAAAATTGGCCACCATACCCGAGAGCACAAAATTCTTAAATACGATGACCAAAAGTACTATAATAATATATATTATTTATTATAATTTATAAATAAACGTTACACGACATTATACTAATAAGTTATAATTACACATTATTGTGTATTTGCTTATTATCGCCATGGCACCATATCGTACGATACAAAATATAATATTAGTTTTTACTATTCCTCATACCCAATTTGGTTTTCGTAACAAGCACTCCACCATACACCAGATTCACCGCTTAACCGACGCCATTGCTTACTCCTTCGAAAACAAACTGTACTGCTCCGCAGTGCTACTCGATGTTGCTCAAGCATTCGATAAAGTCTGGCACACTGGACTTCTGTATAAACTAAAACAATTTCTCCCTTCTCCCTACTTCCTATTCTTTAAATCATATCTAGAAAATCGCCATTTTGTGACTAAAGTAGGCTCAGAATTCTCAAACCTAGCACCCATCTTAGCGGGCGTCCCCCAAGGTGCCATTTCGTCCTCAATTCTTTATAACATATACGCCGCAGACCAACCAATTTCTCCTAATACATCAGTTGCTGAATTTGCCGACGACAAAATCATCTTCACCTCTAATGAAAACCCTCTTGTCGCCAGCCAACATCTACAAAATCATCTTAATGAGATGAAAGTATGGTATTCAAACTGGAAAATAAAAATAAACAACGAAAAGTCTTCACATATAACCTTTACTCTCAGACAAGGCGTAGTCCCTCCTGTCTCTCTGCAAACAAAATAATACCATTAGCTACCAAAGTTAAATACCTAGGCCTACTTCTCGACAAACGCTTAACTTGGGCCGAGCATATTAAACAAAAACGCCTCTTACTTAACTCTAGATGAAAAAGTCTTTACCCACTGCTAGGCAAACAATCCAAGCTAAACCTTAAGAATAAACTATTGCTTTACAAAACCCTTCTGAAATCCATTTGGGCTTATGGTATCCAATTATGGGGAACGGCAAAAAAATCGAACATATATAAAATGCAAACGTTCCAATCAATAACACTTCGTATAATCACCAACGCTCCCTTTTACGTTACCAACCATACTTTACACTCTGATCTAGGACTACCGACTGTAGCCGAAGTGGCCACATCCTCCTACAAGCGCTACCGCTCTAGCCTTACAAACCATCCCAACCCACTTATTCTCGCCCTCACCTCCGCAAACATTCCAGGTAATCCTCCGAGAAGATGAAAGAGACACTGGTGTCGCGATTTAGATGCCTAAATTTGTCACTACTTTAAATTAAATAAATAAGAAAAAAAAATACTTAAGTATGTAAAATATACGTAATGTAAAAATAACCTTAAATATCATGTCAAGTGTTACCGCTGGGTTGCTACTCACCTCACGCATTCACAACAATTGTAATTTCAGCCCATATGCTTATTGTAACCATTATTACAAATTGTATATATTCAAATAAATGTTAAAAAAAAAAAAAAAGTTTTTACTAAATAATTTAAATTACAATTGAAACTTTTTGACATTAAGTATTTTATTAGTTACTTTAAACAATAACATTTTCAAAATATTTAGATTAATTTTAAGCTATATTTTTATTATTAATTTTACAATAAAATATTTTAGGATAACTTGTACGGCAATTCATTTCACATATATTTTTTGTGGTGTATTGTTCAGGCACGTACATAGGGGGGTGTTCTGGGTGTTTAAATAACCCCCGGTCCCCCCGAAATATTCGGGTTTTTGTATGGTGGAATAACGAATCTAATTTAGCGCCTACACGAATTTTTCAATTTTATTTTTCGGAAACCTATGTATTTTAACGATATTAGAACAATGGTGCAAAAATAAATTGGCGCAAATCATTAATTTTTGAGTTATATCCTTATGAAGTTCACGATTTTTGGTGTTTTATGCATGCGCACTTCTATCTCACCGCATTTATAACGAATTTTTTGATTATTTTTTTTTGAAACCTAGGTAAATTAATGTTTTAAAAATAAATTATCGGAATTCGATAGTTTTTAAGTTATTATTGCCTTACGAAGTTTAAGTTATATAATCGGTGTCTTACGCATTTGTATTATACAACAGCACAACGTTCTATATTACCGCGCTTTTGGAACTTTTCTGTTTTATTGAATACTTTTTTAAATTTATTTTAACGTACTCATGAAGTTGAGCATACTAAAAACGACGAGGAAGTTAGAATTTGGCGATCAAACTTATTTTAATATTATAGCTATAATTAAAATTTATGGTATTTTAATATACACCGTTAGTCGTTACGATCTCGCTCGGATAATTAAAACCGAAAACATCACTCGACTTGCTATATAAAACCACCATGAATGTGTTGGAGTTAAACAAAAATTTTGAAAATACATAAAAGGTACACACGGTCAGGGGCGTATTTAGAAATTAATTTCAGGGGGGGGGGGTTAAAAAAAATTTCCATTCTTAAATTCCAATTAATTGTACAATCAAAATCAATGCCCATACCGACCATACATTTCAGGGGGGGTTGAACCCCTAACCTCCTCCCCACTATATACGCCACTTCACACGGCGACAGCGTGATCACTATAGCTCGCCATTGATTTCCGATGATTTGTTTTTGAACCTTAATTTTTAAAACGTTGATTTACTCAGGTTTCACAAAATATAATTGAAAAATTCGTTATAATTATAAACGCGGTAAAATAGAGCATTATGATGCGTATGCATAAACCACCAAAAATCATAAACTTCGTAAGGTTATAGGTAACTCAAAAACTAATGATTTGTGCCAATTTATTTTTGCACCATCGTTCTAAGCTCATTAAAATACAAAGGATTCTGAAAAATGAAAAATTCGCGTAGGTGCTAAACTAGATTTATACCTAATGTGAATATTCGTATTTCAGAAATTTTTTTTAAAAAGCTGAACATTTCTATAAATAGATTATAAAAAGACAAAACTTTAAAAATTAAAAATACAATACCTTTTTGTTTGATTCACCATTTTTACAATTAAAATTGTTTGCATCTTTGGTAAATCTATTGGTATTTAAAAACTGTAATATCGGTAATATAAAGTCCAATTTATATAAAATCTATATGTGGTCGGTGAACAGCCTATTTTAAATTGACTGTAAACGAGTTGTGTCTCTCAGTTTTTTTTTGGTTACACATAAGTTTGGTCTAACTAATACGAATTAAAATTAAAAATAACAACACAAATAATTTTAATAATATTAATTATCAGGCAAACATTTAAATAAGACGATTTGAATTTATAAAAACTTTTTTACTTCAAAAAACATATTTTATTCTTATGTAAAATATCGATTTGAATTTATCAGCACACAACTTGTGTACACTTTGATAAAAATATTGTGACACAATTCGTGTACCCCACTTTTATCATTGGGATTTGGGACACAACCACACAACTCGTTAACTGCGTTTAAATTATGATTATGCAACACATTTTTAAATTTTTTGTAACTAGTTCCGTTATTTTTCATATATCCAAGTGTCTATAGTAATTTTAATTTATTTAATAAATATATTCTTATAAATTACAATATATATCGTAAACAAATTTTAATTTCGGCTGCATCCAAATTGGTTCCCGATATTCTAGGTAGGCGACAAACGTCCAAATTGGATCCTGATAAATACTTACGAAAAAGCAAAATACGTATAGAACGAACTACTAATTGCTGTGAATCATTTCACAGAAAATTCAATATTTGCTTTTATTCCGCACATCCGAACATACTTGAATTTATGGATGTATTAAAAGAAGTTCAAATTGAAAATTATAAAAAATTGCGAAGTTCGAACAAACTAAAAAACCTGAAGTCTAAAAATAAGGAAATATTCATAAAAACAGAAATGGACAAATATAAAAAGAACAAAATCAGTAGATTTGAATTTTTAAAAAATGTTTGATATAAATTATTTATAAAGCAACAATTTTTAACAACTCGGGAACCAATTCGGACACTCCGTTAATTTCAATTAGTTTAACGAACAGTGTAAGCCGTAATTAGGTGTAATAATTTCAATCAAAATTTTTTTTTCTTTCCCAATTAATCTCTTTCTATTTTTATGATAAAAACACAATCATACAATATATAATACATAATATTATATAATCTAAAAATATTTAGTCAAATACTGAAAAAATAATTAATAAAAATTCTATCTCCATTAAAAATGTACACCTGGATGCTTGAAAAACAGTAGCGTTTTAATTTTTTTAAGCATAAAATTTATTTTAATTTTATAATGGAAACAATAAATAATATCATTATAAAAATTCTGAAGACATTAAGTCCAAGATGGGATTTAATGAATTTATAAATTTTAAAATTTTATTTTATAAATCCACATTGGATTTTGGATGTTAATGTTTATGATAATTCATGATAAATGATAATCCACTAAACTAATTAGTACTTACCTAATTTATAATTAGTAATATTATTATATTTAATATTTGGAGACCGCTTAATAGATGGTAGAAGATGCGCGATCGGTTGATCGACTGATTATTATTTATTTTCATTCGACTTTTGAGACAGAGTATAGTTAAAAATAGCAGTGATAATAATAGTTATGATAATCGTTGAATATTCTTGTATAATTATATTTTTCTTCAGCCAATTTGCGCGTTATTTATACCATGACAAATTATATTTTGTTACGATTTATATTAGATAACAGACATTACTACATTATAGTGTCAATACTCAATAGTCAAAATCACAAAAATGTTAATTGAATTATGTAATAATAATGAATGTTATTTGATTATTGATTATGACATTTTAATATTTTATATCATACATCGATCGATGAAACTCATGTTTACACGTGTATGAGTGCTGTGCCATATTGCCATGTAGGGTAAGTACCGAACCGAGTTTTAGAACTTTTACTAGTTCAAAACTCGTTAAAATAAGTTAATAAAAAAGAAATTTAGTACTTCCAGTTTAATTTACAAAATATAGTTCGGCTTACCGAGTTTTTTTTAAAAAAGCTATATTTACAATCTGTACAAAAAAAAAGCACAATAAGTAAATTTGATAATAAAATTAGTAATACATATATCTTGAATGAATTGAGGGGAGAAATCGTCCATCAACAGTACCTCCTATTTAATTTGATGGATTTGTGGAGAGTCGTTTTTTTTTTTTTTTTAATAACAAATCAAAAGCAAAATTGTTGCACTTAATAACCGCTTTCGTCTCTTACTACCTTTATTAACTGCCAAAAAAATAAAACTACATATGGCATCCAGCTCTGGGGTGCAGTTAAAATATCTAATACTAACCGTATTCAAAGGTTCCAATCCAAAGTTCTTCGAACAGTTTCAAAACCTCCATTCTACATCTCTAATAAATCTCTCCACTCTGATTTAAAAATATCAACTGTCACCGAGTTAGCCAAACTACATTACAAGCGTTTCAATAGCCGAATATCCCAACACCAAAATCTTCTTATTACTCAACTCTCATCTGCAACTATTCCAGTCAACTCTAAAAAAAGACTAAAAAGACAGTGGTGTCGTGACCTGCTAAGATAAATTGAAAAAAAAAAAATGTAAAAATGTGTTATATAGTCTAACTACAATCTTGACAAAGTACCTCCATTGGGAGATCTCTTCACTCTATTATTCCTGTTGTTGTATTATTGTATAAATTAAGCTTATTGTTTAAATTTGTAACAGATTGCTAAATAAAGAATTAAGTTAAAAAAAAAAAAATAACAAATTTTGTTAGGTAAGGGCGTCTCTCGGCCATTTCCTTTTTAATCTCCTTGGAGGGTTGCTGGGGATGGTTTTAAAGGACATGCGGGAAATAAGAGGGTTTTGGTTTGAAAAGAGTTTGGAATGGAATTTTTTGTAGTTTCAAGTTGCTATTTCATTTACTATTGGTTCACCGAGTTAAACTCGATAACTAATTTTTTTCCGTAATAGTCGCCTACAGGCTGCGTGTCTGCATAGTGACTGCTTATTAAGCTTCCGATAAGGTGTCATTAGTCATTACCAAAAGTTGAAAAGTATGAAAACAATATTTTATATATGATTTTAATTTACGTGTGTAATATACATACATTTTTGTTTGTAATGATTATGTATGTTTAAAAAAACCAACGAAAAATTTTATAAAAACAAAGTTTGTAAATGTATTATAGGTACCTCCTAAGTATATTATACATAATGTGTTAGTAATCTAATGTGTACAATATTAGTATATTACTTATATATATATTATTATATTTATATAACAGTATTCATATATTTATATATGATATAAGTAACTACTTTTAAATGTATAACACTTGTATAGTTGTATTCAAGTGATATAAATAATTTTTTAATTGTTACAAAGTTAAAAACTAATAATTTAATCACCAGATGAGAGAATAATACATGGATTATGTCATGTATTAATAGGTTTAACTAAATGACTATGTGGCTTTGCCAGTATTTCCTGTATTAAACATGTTTACAATATTATAATAATACTAAATCTAATAAAATAAGTTAATTGCCATTGATGTTTTTATAGGGTAGGCGATTAGGCCCAATTTTTATTTGACTGTTTGGTTCCATGTGATAGGAAAAATCTTCCCTAATAGTTATAAGCACACTTACACACTATAGAATAAGACTGGCCTACCCAATTATTTTGTGCTGGACATGCCACTGTTAATTGCTATTTATTGTTAAAATGTTGACACTTTTCATGCCAATAAGTGCTTAGGTTAAGTTAAATTCTATTTATCTTTATAGTTGGACTATTGGTTTTTATAATATTTGATGCAATTTATGTGCTTATTTAAAGGTTCTGTAACTTGGTCACTTCTTTCTATGATCTCCTATCTGGGCTATCCTAATTATTCTGGCATTCCATCTTACATTTACTTATTGTACAGATAGTATACATCCTCTATATTGATGTATATGTATGTAAAAAAGTTTTGTGTTATAAACTTTTAATTAGAGCTTGGGTATTTAGGAATGCATATATTTTTAGCACAACCTAACATTACTTAATTATATTAGTTGAGTTTAAATGATATTCTTGTAACTTATAAGTATATAGGATATAGCTGTTATCTAACAGTTTATGCTCGTTAGTATTTATTTGATTATAATTCTAGTCCAACAAGTAACAATCAATAATCATAATTTTAATGAGGTAAAACTTTGAGTTAAATTAATTTACTCAAAAAAATTATAGATAATTCAAACTTTGTGAGTTCCGATTTTCTGAGTATAGACAAATAATAACAAATAATTCAACCTAATCGTGTTTATTATTGTATTTTCATTCAGTTTATTTTCACATTTGATATTGTCAGTTGCAATCTATCAATTACACGTGTACGGTGGTATTGAATGTAAAAATTATAAATTATTTAATCACATTTTTGATCATAATTTTTTAGTAATAATTTTAAAATAATAACAATTACAATACACATTCTAATTATATATATATATACTAAAATGTCTATAACTGTATAATAGTTAAAAACTATAATATATGTACATACATTTTAAAAAGTCAAAATTTTTTCCTAAAACCTTGATAACTTGAAAACCTTAGTAAGTCAAAAACCTCAATAAGTCGTAAAAATTGCATTAACCTTGAATTTTGATTTATCAGGTTTCACGTTTTACATATAACCATACAAGTAATTTTAAAATAAATTATGTAATTTCATGCACAAAATTAAGTACATAATTTAATACAATGTAAACTTGCATTAAAACTATCTCTGTAAGTTTTTACTTATTTGACTCAACATAAACCACATTTAATGATTGCTATACATCTAAGTGCTAGTAAACACCTTGATGTACATTAAAATATTAAACATAACTTAGTATTGGCTATAATTCAACTATTTTATAGTTCAATTTATTATAAATTATAATAACAATTGTAAAAGAAAAAAAAATAATGCTGGTTTAATGGTATTCAAAACTTTTGTATAATAGGTACAATTAAATATGTTTTCTTTATATGTATACAATTTACTATGGTAATAATAAATTAATACTTAACTTTTCAAACATCAAATAACATCAATAAGTAACATGTCATAACTAAAAATAAATACGAAATACTGTACTTTTGGTTTTGAATAATACGTTCAGAACATACCGTTTTATGTAAATAAAAAATACAAATTTAAACATATTTCATTGTTTATGTCTTCATTTGCCATAGAGAATATTAAGGGTGCAGTGATGTAGTTCATAGCTGGATATCTCTATAGTCAACACAATGGTTTTACTTAACACTGGTAAAAAATAAACAGTCATCATTCTTTAGAAAATTGTCAAGAAATACATAATTTATAACCATTTTTTTTCTTTCATTATTAATATACCAATATATTAAAACTATATAATTTTAATAATTGTTTTTTATTAGCCTTTTGTAATTTTTTAGTTTATGGTCATAAATACATGACGTATATATATGAATAAGTATTTTACTAGATACTTTTCAGGTATTAATAACCAAATTATCCAAATTATAATTAACTTTAAATTTTTATTGCTCTAATATAATGTTTGATTGATATATTTTTCATGATTTTAAGAATTTTGATTTTATATTTGTTGCCATAAAAGAGTTATGAGAATAAGTAATTGCAGTAGATGATGTGGCAATTTGTCTTGCAAGTCTATCAGCTATATCATTACCTTCAATTGCATTATGACTTGGAATCCAAATTAAATGCATTAAATTTCCTTTTAATTGATGTGCATGTATTAAGCATAGTATACTATTTACTACATCAGATGCTGTATTTATGTTTTGAATACACGATATAGTACTTAATGAATCACTCAGAATTATATAATTATTAAAATTTTCTGTTAAAGCATAATCAAGTGCCCTCAATATAGCTACTGCTTCAGCTTCACATGATGTATAATCTGAAGATAGTTTATAGGTATATGTATCCTTATTAGATACAATGGCAATGCCGACATTATTATGAATTTTTGATGCATCAGTATATATTCTAAAACTATTTGGATAATTTTGTAATAAATTATTAAGACAAGCCTTATAAGTTGCTTGAGAAGTTTTTCCTCTTGGCAGTTTAGTTAAACTGGTATCTATGTTTGTTAAATTTGAAGCAATATTAGTTTTTGTATTATTTGTATAAAATGTTGATTGAAATATTAAGTTAAATTTAAAATCTGTTAGTGACGGTATTGATTTTGTACATTGATATTGTTGAAAAGAGTTAAAATGTTGATTGAAATATATGTTAATATCCTGGGTTGAATTAATTGTTTGCGGAAAGTTAGTAAATGTATTTCTGGAGTTGGAATATTGCTCCATTTCAAAATTGTTGTACATTGTTTTTGCACAATTAGGTATGGCAGATGAATCACTAATAATCTTAAACCTCATAAATGGGTCTACAGTTCCCATTTTTAGATTACATGTTTCGTTTATCTTTAAGAATATTGTATAGTAATATAAATTATCCATGAGAAAAGTGATATTTGTATTTTTTGAAGCCAATTTGATTTCATTCCAAATTAATTCTGCTAAATTAAATATTTTTGAACCAATAAATGATGAGTTATGGTTCTAAAACAAATAATTCAAACAATGTTAAAATAGTAACATTAACACAAAAATATCTGCTTAATTATCAAGACTAATAAATTGTTAGTCTTAAAAAAAATAAATATATATAATAGATATTTTTTACTGGTAATTATTGTCAAAGAATCAATTAATTACATTAATAATATGGCTTCATACTTGTCATCTACATTTTTTGTTTGAATTTATACAAGTAACAACAATAACTATAAACAAATCCCACAGATAACATTTGGCGTGAGGTGCTACTTATTATTATATGGACATTTTTACAATATGAGATATTAAGTACAATAAATAAATATGAAATGTGGAATGCTAGAATAATCCAAAGATTAATGTGAATATTTACTCTTTTTTCAAAAATATTCAAAGTTATTAAATCTTTAAATTAGTTCCTTTTTAGGTATATAACCTGGAATTTATTTTGAAGCGAAGCTATTGAAAAGAGTATTTTAATGTACACTACTTGAAGAAGTGTTACTTAATGTTAATTTATTTACAATTATATTTATAAATCTTTCTACGTCTTTAAAATATAATATATTATGTTTAATGATGCCAAATGACCTATAACAATAAATAAAAATGTGAAATTATCAAAAGAAAAACTTACTATAACAAGATCACTAGTGGAAACAGTTGGCTCTCCAATTAATAATAAAAAATGTTCGACACCAGCTCTGAATTTATTTGTGAATAATATTGTATATGAACAAATTTGAGCCATAATTTTCCATTTGCCATTTTTATTATATTTTGGAAGTAAACCAATAAGAAAAGGAATTGCATCTTCACCATTTTTATGCCTTTTTACTATGATCTTCATATCTTTTTTTAAACTTGATTCTGTATTTATTTCATTCTGATTATTTGGAAATAAAACAAAACAAATAATTAAATATTAAAATTGATAATTTATTTCTTATAAAATATAAATTGTATATTAGGAAGGACACTTTTTGTTTAAAAATTTTATTAAGTTTTTATTTAGTTGAAAAATTTTAGTTTTATATTTATATACTTAAAATAGCTGTTTAATAAATAACAACCATACAAATAAATAAAAAAAATTTATATAATAATATCAAATTTAAGAGAAATGTGGCTATATTTACATTTATTGTCTCTGTCTTCGCGTAACAAAGTAAATTTATGTTCAGTAGTTCACGTTTAACTTAATTAGCTTTAATATTAAAATGAATCAAGCAATTAAAAATTAAATGATAGGAACCTTATGTTTGTATAAGTTAAAGTTTTTTACGGTAATCCCGTGTTTGAGTACAAAGCATTTTTTAAAATGTATTATATGTAAAACTCAATAAAAAAATTGAATTATCAAAAATAAAACCTATATATGAAGACAAATAAAGTTCTTAATATTAAGTTTCATCACAGGCGTAACAAGTCTTTTAAGTTAAGGGGGGGGGCTAGAATAAAATGTTTTATAGCAAATATTTTTTAATTAAATTATTATTTATTATTTCTAATGGTGTTTACAACTGATTTGAATGATTATTTGTAAACATTATACTTTTTTGTAATGTAGGCAAAAATAAAGTTAATATTAATATGTATATAACTTTATAAACACATACATTTACCCAAAAATTCTAGAAGGGCTGAAGTCCACTCAAGCCCTCCCCCCTCCCTAGTTACACCTATGAGTTTCATAATAGTTTGATACACTCTAATATTAAAGCTAACACAGCTAAGAGTGAACTGCTGAGTGCAGATTTTCTATGTTATACATTTGTATGATAGAGACAACAAATGTGACTATAGTGTTCTCTTAATGATAAAAACTATCAAATTATTACTTAGTCAGTGAACTAGATTACAATAAAAATCCTAATTTTTGAATTTAAGGTAATGTATAATTTTATATTGACAACCAATGTTTATTAATTTTAACATTTTAAAAATTAAAACATAAACTGAATCAAAATTTATTTATAATAATAATAATAGGGTTGATTTGACACACTCAGTGATCATAGGGGTTAATCTATTAATACTTGGCTCAAAAAAATAAAAATATTGTGGAACACAGAATATGCTCATGGTTGTCATCATATTATGCTAGATCAAAATTGCATAAAACCAATGTTGGACAATAAGTCAACAAAACAACAAATTAATAAAAATAATTATCAAAAATATTAATTATAAATAATTACAATAAATTGCTGTAAAAATAAGATACATACATTTGTTATGTTATGCATTTGTAAGGCCAAGACAATACATGCGGGTAGAAAAGTTTTCTTTAGATAATAACAGTTATTCTAGTCATAAGTAATTTAAGTTTAATCAATTGTAATTTTAAAACTCATATTTTTAACTAATACAATTTTTAATACTTGATAATTTTACAGATAACTCCTTTTTTTAAACAAAATAAAATCTTACAATATATTCTGAATCATCTGCTTGATAAATAGGTAATCCTTTTTGTGCCACTTGAAATTCATTTGCCAACAATTCATTTAAAGAAATTAATACTAGTAAATTAACAGAATACGTATTTTTTCCATCACAAGAACAAATAGCTTGCTGAATTGCTAAGTTAATTTCATTTTCTGTAGGACACAATGCATTTTTCTGTAATAACAGTCTCTCAGTTGAATATAAATCACGTGTGTACACAAACTGTCTTTGAGCAGTTAACACCAATGAATAAATATGGAACCAGTGAGAAGTTTTAGGATCCAATTCACATGCTTCTTTAGCATACTTAGATGCGTTTTTAAAACATTCTAGACTTTTACCATATTCAATTAATATAGCTGCTCTTATAGCATACAAAGCAGCTTTGGATTTATTATTCATATTATCAAATGAAACAATTTCTTTAAATAACTGAAAATAAATGTAATAATTATATTAATCATTTTTAGAAAGCTAATTTTATTACTATTAATCATCAAGTTAGGTTCGTTTAATCAATATCATGCTATATTTTTTTATAGATATTCTGTTGTTATAACCAATTAAACTTAAGTTTAAAAATGTTATTTGGGCAATTTTTAATATGAAAAATGTAAATAACTACTGAATAAACTATAAAATCAATAGTTTTTTTGTAAAAATAATATAGCAATAAATTAGTTTAATTAATTTTAATAATTAAATAGGTAGCAATAATGATACTTCTAACTTCACATTAAATATTTTGTAATATTATTACCAATATAAAAAATAGTCCCCTTCCCACTAGCCACTAGTTGTGTTTTACAGAATATTTAAAATTGTCACAGTTTCAACTATAAACAATACTTTACCCATTTAAATCCTCCACTTCCATTTGTAGCGAATAATATATGAACAAAATTTGCCATTTGAATGTGTTTCAAAGCAACATTAATAGACAAGTAAAATTCATCGGTACCTTTATCCAACTTTTCAAGCCAATTACCAATTTCCAAAATCTTTGTATCACTTTCACTTGGTTTACCATTTTGATATAATTCATAGCTAATGATTAAATTACCAATGAATCTAAGAATAAAAATGTTTAGGTAAATATCAACAGTTTTAAATTTTTAGTAAGTATTTGATCAAAAATACATAATAACAATAACATTAAGGTTATACCCGCATGTGTTGTCTCTATCTTATTAAGAATATTTTAGGAAATGTCTATGCTTTTATTGATATTATCATTTTAAAGTGAGTTATGATCATTTTAAATTTGTAATATTTTTCATAGCTATAACTTACTTTAAAATGATTATTACAATAAAAGTATAAAAAACTCTCTAGATAATATTCTTACCTATAAATTTGATAATAAGTAAATTTACTCTAATATTAAACCTAACGTCATAAAATGTGTTCTACTGAACGCAAATTTGTTATAATGTACTAATGTAAGACAGACAACACATGAGGGTATAATGTTTTCTTAAAGCAGGGTATATTATTGCAATGATAACACCAATAATTTCTACTTTAATTATTTGAAAAATTAAGTAGCCAAAATGTATTGCACAATAAAATTAGGTTTAATTGCAAACAAATTAATAATAAATATTAAATTTATTTTGTATTATACCTAACTATTCCTTTTTTAATTATTGAAAATGTATATAAATTAAATTATTGCTATGAATTTTTAACGTATAATAGATTTAATAATTTAAATTTAAATATCAATAAAATATGTTATTTAATCAACAAAATATATAAAAATACTTTGAAGAATTAATCAATTATATATCTTTTTTAAATGTAAATTATTGTTTTATTATTTATTTATCTATAGTATGCACTTGTGTTCATGAATAAATTTAAAATATATTCTTTGTTTCTTTAATTTTTATTAGACTACTATTTGAATTAGAAAAATCAAAATAATCTTAATTTTTTTCCTTGAATAAATTATACAAAGTGTTCTTTTAAAATAATAAAATACAATTATAGGGAAAGATATATCTAGCCGGGAGGCAGTACTCAGTAGTAATAAATTGATAATACACTAAATAGTTATTATATAAAAATTAACAATATACTATCTCTTGACCTATAAATATAAATACATAAATGGTGTTAAATTATTATATAGTTTTAAATTAAATAATATTAAAATTCAATAAATATCATTAGTAAGAAAATGTCATAAGATAACATTAAAATATTCAATATTAATTTGTTTAGGTGATATATTTTAGCTATTGTTTTATGATATTCAAAAGAATTTAATATTTAAAATAAAACCAATTAAATATTATGAAATACTTAAAAACTTATTGTCTATTATTTGTATAATAGACATAATGCTTCTATATTAGTATATTATATGTAAATATGTTGTAATAAATTCTAACAACTATTGTATCTATGTACATTTACCAAACCCTAAAATTGTTCAATCTCCAAACACCAAATTCATTAGTTATTTTAATGGGTTATTTTTATGTGATATTAGATATAATATAGTATGACTGTGTAGGAACATTAAAATTGTTTAGTAATACATTTTATTATTTAAAACAAAAGTACCTACCCACTAAGAATTAAGATAAATACCTATTGTAAATTCTTTGAAATAACAATGATTAACAATTTTTGACTGTTATTATAAAAACATAACTTAGAAAAATTAATAACTTTAACATATTTACCTTACAAATGTAAATTCTGTTACAGAAATGTCTAAATTGTAATTACCATATTTGTTTTTAATATGTGTAATAATATCTTGCTTCTTTTGTGATTTTAAATTCCATGTAAATAAGCAATGCAAAGATTTGATTTGACTTAATAATTGTGTTTCCTTGATTTGTTCATCAGGTACTTGTTTTTTTTGTTCAATACTTTTGGAGTTGTTTTTACTATTGACCAAATCAGAACTAATAGATAAATCTTTAATACTGATTTCCAAAGGTAGAATTTTAGAAACAACTATATTTTCAGTAGAATTATCATCTTCAATTTCATTCAATAACTTGAGAACATCAATATTTTGCCTTTTATGTTCAATTGAATTTTGTTTTGATTCATTGTTATTTTTATTTTGTTTGTTAGATACGTTTACAAGTGATTTGAACATTGAAGAAAACATTTTTTTTTCTTTTAATAAATCAAAAAATTAATAGTAAAAATAGATTAAAATTTACAAGACTGAATAAAAATATTGTGAAAATCTGCTAAACCAAATAATTCACACGGTATAAGATAAAATATGAATGCGCCTAGTTTTTGTACTTTCCTCTGCCTACCAGTAATTAACAGACCTTCTGGCTTCTGCTAATGAACATTGAAATGGATTTATGGCGGACGACTTAATATTATATCGCAAACACAAAAAATCGTCGAATTCATTAGAAAAACAAATGTACATCAAACACTTGACGACCATTTAAAAATTTAATTAATTCGATAAAAAAAAACGATTTGGTAACACAAAAGTTAATTCACATAACTACTGCGCAGTTACGGATACATACAAATCGCGTCTCTTTAGAAACAAAATACATTTTGTCTGGCGGTGTATAAGTAGCACCGGACAGCCATCTGCCACCTACCGTAGTTTGTACCTTACTGGTACTACAAACCTGTTTACTACTCGCTGCGACTTCCACGGCTAATATATAGTAAAGATATCTTGTTGTTTTGTCATGCTTTCTACTCGGCAGTCGCTTATCGGCTTATACCGTACCGTGTCATAAGCCATAGGTAACAACCAATAATACTTAATAGACGTGTACTAAACGTGTTTATGTATTGTACTATTGTAATGTTACATTTATATTCTACGGTGTTACTTTGTACTCGTATTCTACTTATTTAATAGGTACCTAACTAATGACTATAGTTACACGATTTAAGATATTTTATTGGCCATTGGTTACCTATTGTAGAACAAGTATTTATAAATTATAATATCCTACAATTATGATTTAAAGACAGGTTACTTAACACTGTATACAAATATTAGTATCCGGAATTTCATAAAGGTGTTATCATCAATAATTATGTTTAGGGTACTTCAGAGTGACCCGTACAACCAACAACTTATAATCTAACTTAGTTTATAATATTTATAAACAATAAACCTGCCACGATTGCCAAGTATTAGATAATTATAATTTACATAAATTATTTGAGTATAATATCGTTTATTGTATATCATGATCTATGCAAATCACGAATACACACAGTTTATCAACAAAAATCAGCTGTTTGGTATAAGAAGAAGCATGACTAACGCGCTCGCCGCTCAGTGTAATGTGTATATAATCGGAAGTTGGAAAGAAAATCGATAAAAAAGACCAAGGAATAAAATAACAAGGAAAATTTTTAAATACATTAAAATATATTTAATACATTATTTGTTTGATTATAAAAATATTATATTAGTATAATATTATACTAAGTTATATTGTATATTTGTATTTGTATTTAATATGTAAAAATATACTAGGCACTAGGTAGGTATAAAAATGAAGAATAAAAGATATATTTTTAAAAATGTTATTAAATATTATACATTAGATACCGTCGATACCCACCGTTTTTAAGAAGTTCAATGTAGGCAATTTGGATGTATGTGCATGCGGGTCGTGTAAATGGGGAGGAATTGGTGGTGGGTATATTAGGATTTTGCGGATTATCAGAATATTGAATAATTCGCATTATTAACTCAAATCTGTTGATCAATGACTCTTTTTTATATTCTAATAAATTTAATTCTATTACATATTATTTCCGACGCATTTTAACCAGTGTTGTTTTTGCGCTTTTACTTGTTTGAAACGTTACATTTCGAACGATCGTTATGATACGAATTTTAATATAATATAATAATTAAAAAAGTCATAGGTATAAAATAAACTCAAAAATTGAATAACTTGATGTTTTGATAAGTAATAATAAATTATGAATAACCACTGAAATTATGATAATGCAATCAGTATTTAAAGGTAGGATTAAAAAAATATAAAATGTTGATTTAATTGATATAAATAAGAAAATATGAAAGAATATAATAAATACAACATTCATAAAAATATCATAAAATTTGTCAACAATTAGTTATTTAAGTGGTACAAAGGTATATAACATTTTAAATTGAATACAATTTTACTATTAATTATTTTAACCTTTTATTATTTTAAAATATTTTAACGTACGCAATAACTTTAAAATTTCAAATAAGTATAAAGTATAAATATGTTATAAAAAGTCAATTATTGTTAAATTAAATAAGTAAATATTAATATATAACACATATCGCAACCCAATATGTTTATCATTGTGTAGGTATACAAATATAACTTGGCTAATGACCTGTGATGTTGAAGCCTTACTTTTAATATAAATATATATAAATATATATATAACTTATATATTAAAATATTAATATAAATGTAAAGTTTATTTCAACAAGCGTGCTTTTGAATTTCTATGTAATTTAAAAACAATTTTATTTATGACAATTATTTTAATAACTTAACCAAAATTAACGTTTTGTCGTTTTTTACCGATTACCGTGTTAGGTACCTTCTATATTCATTATCTTCACCAATACTATTAATAATAATCTTTCGGGCTCTAAAATCCTTCTGATTGCTGATGACATAATTTATCTTTGTATTTCTTCTCTGCCTTCAATCATAATAATTGAAAATTTAATCTTGATTCCTTCCGTGAGTACCTAGTGGACTCAACATATTGTAGACCAATGTTAGACATGTTAGAAACCCTCAACCTAGTATCTATCCAGGGGGAGCTTTTAGGCTTAAGCCCACCTCGAAATCTTATGTAAGATTTATGTATGTAGTATGACTATAGTATGTGCATATGTTACAGTTAATGATGTTAACGTGGTAAATGTCGTAATTCTCCGGTTAATGACGTCAATCCCCAGTTTAATGGGAGAATGATGTTCAATAAATTTATGGAAAGAATTGTATCGAATTTAAAAAAATAGTTTTGACTCAAAAAATAGTGTTGAAAAAAATGACGGTTAAAAAATTGTGGTTTGAACTTGAGTGAAACTTTTTTACGCATTCCACTCTTGTAATTTTAAATTGATCAATACATTTATAAATTTATATAACTGGCATTATATGTGATTAACTAGATATCACAGTTCCTTATCGTAATGGGACGCAATACGACCACTTAACTGACGGTAAGGAGTAACCCGTAGTCAATCGATGCAATTGCAAAACTGGTTGTGGCACTAAAAAATGATGAGGTTCAAAAATTAATCACCCACCGACAAATAAATCATTATTAAATAGTATCTATATTACAGCAGACTTAGGTAAAATACTTTTTAAAAGTATTTCAAATACATATTCTGAATATTTCATAAAAAGTATTCCAAATATTTTTTTAGTATATTTAGATTTCAATAACAAAAATATATTTTTTTTTTAATTCAGATTTTATAAGTGAACATTGTCCAATCTATTCATTATAAATTATATTCAAATTATAATATTATGTGATTCATTTAAGTAATAAAGTGGGTAACTTTTTTAGTAAAACCTAATAAAGGAACATTATAGTCACAAAAAAAAAATTTATTAATTAATACTTAATTATAATAAAATTAATATTATAAAAATTAGTACAATAATCAACTACTTTATTCCAATAGCCAAGTTGCTGTGGTTTAAATAATAATAATAATTACAAATTCAACGTTTCAAATTGGAAATAACATTACCCACTAAAAATAGTATAAAACAAAATAATATATTACTTTTATTTATTATAAAATATTTTGAATAAAAATGTACACAGATTACATTGTTTTTGTATAATTACATCCTTAGTACCTATATAATTGAGTTAATGTATATCAACTGTCTAACTAATTAAATGAATAAGTATGAGTATTGAGTGTAAAACGAAAGAACATCTACTACACATATTATAATATATTATACTCATGGCCGAATAGACCTACCGGGAAACCGGGCATTTCCCGGTGGGCCCCACTTTGTATTTTGGCAATGGGGCCCTTTTTAGATTTTTTTTTTCATGCGAGTGCCCTTTTTTAAAATTTCCCGGTAGGCCAAAAATGGCCCATTCGCCCATGATTATACTTATTAATTCATAGTAATTAGTAGTAATTTATTATTATTATGAATATTACCATATTATAGATAATGACGCTGATTAAATAAAATATATGTAAAATCGTGTATCTCGTCATCATATAATCATTGCAGAAATATTATTTTCAAATTATTATATGATGGTATAACTTATTTAAACATGTGATTTTACAATGCAGAGTAGTTAATGACTACTTCAGATAAAGTTTTAAGAACAACTAAAAAATTGTCTACGTAATTAATTAAATTAGATAAATGATAATAAGTACTATTATCTTGGTTAATATTTTAATATTTATCTTAATAAGTATAAACAATTTATTTTAGATTCTGATTAATTATTATATTATCGATTTTACAATTCTATACTGTTTTTGTGTCATAAACTCAAAGCCTTTTGGTCTTTGGCTAAGTAACAATTTTCAACTTAAATTTTGAGGGTAATGTCTGGTAGCAAATCAGATCTACTTGATTATTTATAGAGGTTTAAAAGAAAAAAATTGATTTTTCTAAATAATAAGAAATTCTGGATACAAGCAAAATTATTTTAGTTGTTAATTTATAACTTGGGCCGAGCATATTAAACAAAAACGCCTCTTACTGAACTACACACGAAAATGTATATACTCACTAAATTAAATAAGGGGAGGGAGGCTAAAAAAAAAATTACTTCAAGTACATAAAAGCATAGGTATTAAGTTTAAGTTTTGAAATATTTTAAATAAGTACCTTAGAGAGTTATGCCAAAGGGAGGGGCTTCAGTCCTCATAGCCCCCCTTGTATCCGCGCCTAAGTGCTTGAATTTCCTTTAATTAGTAATCAACATGAAAAAATACAGTTTAGTCAACGCTAAGATATCAATTTTCATTGACTTATTTTCTACATCTGAAGAAGCATTGATAAATAATGTGTTAGATCTCGTCTACAATAAAAAGTAAAATATAATATTAGTGAAAAAAATGTGTGAAAATAATATAACTTGCCTAGTGATCTGTGATGATTACAAAATTATTATTGCAAAATATTAATTCCTATTTTTAATACGATTTTGTTGTAAACATCTTTTTCACACATATTATTTAATCAACAATATTATGGTTTATATTATTGATAAATTTGATGTCGTGTTTACAATTATATTAATATTTGATACACCCACTGATATTTGGACGGTACCTATACGTATTAGTGTTATTACTGTTATTACCTTATTGGTTTATTACTTATTAGTAATTCTACTCTTACACGATAAATTTGTTCATGGCCTCATGGTTAATTAAAAATCAAGTATATGCTAAATAGTCTAATTATATGTAAAAGTGTTAGGTAGGTATAGGTAGCTTATTTCAATACTCAAACAAGTATTATCTAAATGAAGAAAGATAACATTTTACTATAGTCAATAGGTATACAATTAGTAGGTACAAGTAGTAGGTACCGTTATAAACTACATATTTTAGCCCATGTCATTATCAAATTTTTTAAAACGATGAGAAAAAAGTAGATAAGTAGGTAATGTATATTAGTCGTTGTGTTTGAATTTATTGAATAATCGATGTATTCAAATTGAATTCAATTATAATATTATATCATTGACCATTGTGTACGTTAAACAATTCTGAACAAGGATGACCATCCTATATTACAATTTATCTATCTATTTTCATGATATATTTTTTAATATTTCTGTTGAAGTAATTAATTTTATTATATTAGTAATTATAACTGTAGGTTGATTTAATTTTTGTCGAAAACATTGCATTAATTATATATTTTATTTTAAATTTTAATAATATATATTTAAATCATATTAAATATTATTTTTATTAACTTTGAGTTGAAAAAAACCCTCGATGAAGAACCTCGGAAAAAAAATCCCCAAAATAAAATATTACGTTTTTTAATACTTTAACGATAGTGTAGGTAGTATAAGATATAAAAACTTCAATTATTACCTATTGTTAAGTGTTTATATATGTTATATTTATTTAAATAAAACCTATGGTTGGTAAAACTATATTGAATAAAATGTTGAATAAATAATAATTTGCAATAAAATGTGAATATGTTCTCATAGTATAAATAGAATAAATAAATACCTAATATCTTAAAATTAATATAGATTATACATATTTTGAAAATATTATTGGGTATAGTAAAATTCATTATATATATAAAAAATTTAACTTCCCATAAATAATGTTTTAAAATTATAACAAAATAATTATCATTGTTTTGTAATTCATTATTAAAATTTAAAATATATAATTTCATCTTCAATATTTTTGAGAAATAATTGTTATTTTATTTTCCAGTATAAATTAATTATATAGTTATAAACAACTATAACATTGTACTACATTTTCAGACTTAAGCTATAAAAATTGGTTTTTATAAATTTTTACTATAAAATATTTGTAATTTGTAAATTATTGTGATTTTGTAAAAAATATACAAATATTTTCTGCAAAATAATACGTTTTAGGAATATTTTGCCGTGTTGGGGTTTAATTTGATATTTTACATGTAATATGTATTTGCTACTGCATTCAAAAATAGGGACTAAATTAAATAATATACACCAACCTAATCATATTATAGATTAAATTTAACTGTTTGAATAATTTAACCTTAATCCAGGCCTGGGTAAAATACATTAATGTCACTGCTGATTTTACCATACATAGTATAAACAGTTCTTAAAATCTCCTTAAAATGTTATAATTGTTGAAGATAAGAAGTACTTAATGAAAAAATCATGTACTCATATCTTCAATTCACATATGAATTCTAAGCCTAACTCATAACAATATCTAAGTAATGATATTTTTAACCCATAAAACTAATTACAATATAGATCAGTTAAAATATTTATTTGGTACTTGCAACTAAAATATTTACTGGTAATAATAAATTTGGACTGTTCTTTGTAAATTGCACAGCTGAGAATAAAGTCTACACATATACATGGTCTAGTTAGACCTTTCATTTGTAATCAATGAAATCATCTTGCTGATGATAATAAATCATATTAAACCAAAAATGTAAAGTATAAATAAAAACATTTGTAAATATTCTAAGGAAAATATTTGAATACACATCTCATACAAAATCAAGGTAAACAGGTATTAAGGAATGTGAAAAATATATATTTATAAAACGCTATATAAAATTTAGTTAACTATATTTATTCTACGTATACAAATTAAAAACCAAATCACCAAGTAATTTATTGCAAAAAGCAACAGATTCAAAATATTGTTTTTAAATCTAATATCTACAAATTAATTAGATCAAAAATAAAGTATAATATAGCAATACAATGAGATAATATCTGAGGTCATACAGTAAAATGTAGAGTAAACAAAACAAAATCAAACTTAAAATAAGCATCAATAAAAACTTAAAAAAAGGAACAAATTTAAAATTACAAAAGATTATTTACCAGATGGTGAAAATCAAATCAAATTTGTTGACTAGAAAATTTAGAAATATAAAGGAACAGAAACAAATTGTTTATAACACAATTAAACTAATATTAAACAAATATTTTATATTGATATATAACATGGTCATCTATATTTCTAAACGCATTAAGAATTTCAATTATTTAAGCAGATTCCTTTGGTGTAATTTTAACTATAGTCATTTAAAATTAGTTACTTTAGTAGAAATTATAAATAATTAAATACATTTTAAGTGAATAATAAATAGATTAAAAATTACTAATATTTATAGAATGATGTTCTTTCAGTATCAATAAGCAAAAAAACTTTCATTGAGTTAAAATATTACTCAGTACTAAGAAAATTTAATCCAAGTTAAAGGGTGCAAATTACAGTAATCACATGATTAAATCATTAGTTAAATGCAGTTAAGATATTAATAACTTATTATCATACATAATTAATTCAATTGATGTGATATTTAACTACTATCAGTGAAACTGTTTTTTTTTAATCTATTAATAGCTTAATGAAAAATTGAATAGTATAAAAACACTTAGTTGCCTAATATCAAAAAAAAAACTTTGGAATGTAATCAAGAGGAATTCATATTTTATGCTAGATTTTGCAGTTGCGTAAACATTAACGATACATTGAAATACAATATGAACTCCTTTTTTAATATGTTGAAATATAAATATTATTTTAATATATTTTTTAAGATTGTAAGATGATAAACCAGTTATACAAGTATAAAAGCTAACAATTATCTTAAATTAATTTGGTAAAATAATAGCCTATCATAATGAAATTAAAGCAAATGCAGGATATTTTATAAGTTAATTCATTCTTCTTTTGGTTCTTCAGAACTTTGGAACGGAGGGCCAGCAGCTTCATCAACTTCAAGTGATAGTTCTTCAGGATCAGGAGCGCGGGGCAAAAATTCAGAATCTGGATACATTTTGGAAAAAATAGATTTTGCCTGAAATAATTAAAAAATAATAATATCTAAACTCAAGATCTGTGCTTAAAAAAACAATAAAAATGTATAATTTACTTGTTTAACAGCAAACTCATAATCAACTGCTAGATCAGGTCCTGAACACAAATGTACATTGCTTGGAACATTTTGTGATAGATCATATTCAGATGTTTCAGGACAATTAAAATATAGTGCATACAAAATTTGTGGTTTTAATGATTCATTTAATATGTTTGACTCCCCACTTGATGCAGAAGAATCTCCCTAAAATAGCTCATATTAAGACTTTAATTAAAAATTTATAAAAAAAATTAAAATACCTCTTTTGACGTTTGAGTTGATTGTGTGTCAGTATTTATTCTAATTGTAGTACCATCTGCATATTCAGAATGTAATAAAGCATCAACAGCCGGTTTTAAATCATTTACTGCGTTATCTATTTGTTTAGTAGTCATGTGTAGTAAATCTATAATTTTTAGATAAATATAAAATAAATGTATAATTAAATAAAAAATAAAATTGTTCCTAGTACTTACATAGTCCAGGTGGACAAACGTGAGTGGATGGTCCAGCTTCAATAACTGTTATTGGCTCTTTCCCTTTAATTGGGAATTGAAGTAATGTCAAAGACTCTTTATCGACAGTAGATATTGATCTATCAATTATAAAAATGCCTCTTGAAAGACCTGCTTTAGGAACAGAGCCTAAAAATTCTGGAGGAGCATCAGCAACACCCATTACAAGATGATCACAATCAAGCCGTGATCCATCAGATAAAATAGCTTTACATTCATTGTTTGCTACTATAACGCTATCAGCTGCTCGTTTCAGATGATACACACCTCCAAATACAGCGCATAGCCTATACGATAAAAATAATAATTTATTTCATTGTGAAAAATAATGATATTTTTTTTTAAATGTAAGTGACTTAACATACCGACAAAAACATTGTGGAAGTTCTCCAGTACCATACATGGGCCACAAAAATGGTGTGTTACCATAGCGCCCAAGGCTACTTAGGAATTGTTGGGTTCTTTCAACACCAACCATACATGGTGTCGTATCATTTGACATGGCAATAGCATATAATACATAATGCATTAGATTTTCAGTTAAGCTTTTGCTTTCTAAGTATTGTTTAAGTGTTTTATCTTCAAATCCTTTAAATTCATCACTTTCTGGCTTATATTCAACACACAAAGTCAATAGTTGCATTAATTGTCGTTTTTCAATAAGTCCAACATTTTTAGTAGCAAACACATCTGCTCGGGAACATGGAACAGTTTGCAATTTATCAGACTGCCATGTAAGAATACGATTTACACATCGAAATTCAGCATAACGAGAGATATTTGATGAAATAAGAAGTTCTACCAGTGTGCCACGAGAGAAAAGTAACTGTAACAGATTAATTGAACAATAGAATTCTATTTCTTAAGACAAATATTAACAAAAACTATTTTAAATTATTTTTTATATAATTAAACCGACTTTAGGTGCTAAATCCAGGTTAAATTTGCGCCCCATGGTTTTAATTTTAGCTTGACTCCAAAGTTTATCATTTCGTTTTAATATAGCTTCAGTTTCAGTCAGTCCATCTTTACTTTCTTTGGGACTATCTTCAGTTTGAGTAATTTTTGCACTAAGCAAATTACCAACTGAAGGAAGTTTTCTACAGAAAAATTCAGATTTAATAAAAATTAAACAACATAATACAAGTATAAAAATAACCATACTCGGGTATAAACCATTTTTCTTCAATATTGAATACAGTGGAAAATTGATTGCCAATAGTTATAGACTTCTCATTGTCTTGCACTAGTGGAGAAGATGTTTTCACAAAATCATTTTTTTTTCCATTTCTACATTCTTCTAGCCATTTTTGAAGAGCTTCAAATGTAAATGATGCCCACATACCACCATAATAGTCATTTCTATGACAGCCAATAAAAATATTTAAAAATTTTCAAATAGTATATTTTGAGGAACTTTTAATAGAAAAAATATACCTATCTAAATGTAAAACTCGTTTTCCAATTCGACTAGCAGCAGCAGCAACAATCGACTCAGTCATACCTGAAATCACATTATGTATTATATATTTATATATTTATTTATTATATTATTTATATTTTTAATTTATAAGTCAACAAAACAAATACTACTCTTTTAATTTTTATTATAATCTATTAATGGATCCAAAAATAATAAATAGAGCTCATATAATTTACCATTCAGGTTAACTTTTCAATTTTTATAAAATAAAATAGCAGATAACTTTTTTAAGGAATATGATTTGATATGTACCATAAAATGTAGTAAAACAATTGTAAAAGTAACAATTAAAAAAAAAACCTTGGTTCTTGACAAAAAGCAGCTTTTAGAATAATTTTTTTTTATCAATGATCATAGTGAATCCATACTAATTGATAGAAATTAACATACAAATAATTCATAAATATTGCACTAATGTATGATATACAGCAACATTGTTAAATTAAAAACAAAACAATAGTCATTAAAAGCTATGTCTATTATATATCCCCAGGCACTCAGATAAATAATTCACTGAGCAGAATTGGGTGCCAAATTATTTTACAGATCCGGGAGCTCAGTCACATAATGAAGAACTAATACACAATTTGTAGTTTTATATACTCTGTAGTATAGATAAATTTATCTGAGTTTCTTACATAAATATAATATAAATACAAATTTTATAATGTTTGAAATTAAAAGAATAGTAGAGAATTCCTTACTAAATAGGTTATAATTAACCTATTATTAGTTGGTGTTCAAACAAAATATACAAACAAATAATAAGGTAATAATAACAAATAATTAATAATATGTAATTCATATTATATTAAGAGGATGTTAGCACAATATTTCAAATATTTGTTTTCTCTATCTGACCCATACACAATAAAGATAAAACGCTTTGACCTAAAACTGTTTTTAAGATATCTTATAGTAAAGTCATTTTTGAGGGAATGACATACATATCGGTTTTATATTTTATTGTTATTTAATTTTGTATTCAGCTAAAAAAAAAAAAATTGAAATTGAAATAATGTTTAAATTATTTTGAAACAATATTTGGACAAATTGATAAGTCATCCCCTCAAAATTTTAATCCGCTATTGTTTTTGTAATAGATGATTTTTCTACTCAAAAATATAAAAAAATAATTCTGCATAAATGCGTTTTGTCTATATTAACTATGGGCCAGAGAGAGAAAACAAACAGTTGTGCTGACTTACTCATAAAATCTATCTATGAATTTGTTAACAATAATAAGAAGAACAATCATAAATTTTAATCTTTTGTATAGTTTATGTCATGCCAAGCTAATGAAGACAACAATCATAAAGAATGGATGGTGTTTGTCTAATATATTTATTTGTGCATTAAGGATAAATGCCATTTAATTCCCTTTTTTCTTTATTAATCAACATTTGTAGTAACAATGGACTAAGAATTATTTTCAAGCGTATAAATCAATATTCAATCAATATTGTTTTCCAGTTTTAACAAAATCCATATCGCTAGCACTTTTGACATTTTTTATTGATAAGTGAGATGAATAGTAGTAATATAAAAATTAATAATAAACTATTACCAATATATTTAAATTAGGCACCCAGTTCTAATTTACTATAAAGTGTGACTAGGCGATGAGCACCCAATAATAATAGACATCATAAAATAAAATAATTTATACTTAAAATTAAGTTAAAAATTAAAATTGAGTTTTTAGTGGTCCATAAAAGAGAAAATATATTTTTTTATGATATACAACATAATAAGTAAAGAAAATTCACTTTCTCATTACCGTGACTAATAGACCATATAATTTCTGATTACACAACCATTCAATGAACTCTTAACAAGAAAATACTATAATATTATGTATGAAAAATAAGATAATAAATAAAAACCAATATTGTTGATTGATTAGTTGATTAAATGACAAAATAATTTTTATAATAACTATGAAAATACATTTTTATTAGGCACTAATATTGATATTTTGATTTTGTGTAATTTTTAATTTATATACTTGGAATATTATAAAATATTAAAATATAACTAAGAGTAGAATATGGTAGAAAAGTATCGAAACTGTATTAATAATATATACAAATACATTGTATGTAATAATATAAACATGCAAGTATACACTACATCTAAATATTAATAACTACATTGTAATTTCATGTTTTAAATTAGAAAAGTTTGCTAAACATTTATAAGGCCTCGATAACATCAGATAAATTACAGATAATTAAAAAAACATAAATATCAAAAATAAATTAATTTAATAGTTATATTTAAAGTTTAAACAAGCAAATATGTAGAATATAAATTTTGTGACACATACATTGAAATTTTCCAACTCTTATTTAAATATTAAATGTTTAAAAATTATTAATTCAATATTTTACATTAATAATAGAATTGATAATACTTTTTGCTGTCTAATGAATAATAACTAAAAATAGTTTTTAACTACAATTGTAAAATGTAATTAGAATCCAATATAATATTAACATATTTAATGTGTTTACGTTGTGAGGTACACTAAATATTTCATTTGGATGACCTTTTATTGAAATGGGGTTTTTGTTAACGTTGGATAAATGTTTAATTATTCTAATTATTAACCACGACGCACGTGCACAATACAACTCTTTTTTTTTTAATTGTCCAACACCAACTTCGTGGACACAGTATATATATAATAATAAATTTTAGATTCTGTATGGTACATTACTATATATTTTAAAGCAACAATTATGAGACATATAACCAATTGTACTTTATTTGAACTTTCATATAAAATATCAGTATGAAAATTCAAATGACTATTCCCATTAGCTGTTAATTTATGGCAAATATAAAATACAAGATATCTTACACAGACAATAATATTAATTTTTAATATTATAGTATTATATAACCATGTAATTTAGAAGAAAATTACAATTTTTTTAAAAATATTTTTACAAAACATTAAACAAATTGTTCTTAAAATTAGTAAAATTAATTAATTTGCTTTAAATAATGTAATAAACATAAAAAAAAAATAATTAAATTGTGAATGAACATAAATATTTAATAATTTCACCAACCTCCTTAACACTTATTTTATTACTCACCCACTATGACATCTACCCATATTTAGGGAAGAAAAAAAATTTTAATATCAACAAACAATTAAAGTGCATATACTAAACCTAAAAGTCTAAAAATAATTATACGCATATGGAATATATTACCAGTGCCAATGACGATCACTTCATACTTGGATGGAAGGTCGTCCTCCATATTGAAGAAAACGGTTTGATTTCGATGGAATTATCAATTCTCAAATAATTACTTTGGTCGACGATACACTATAGACGGAATCGTATGCCAGAAAATAAACTGCAAAACGAAAGTCGAGTGAAATAATATTATGAATCATTCAGTAATTCAATAACAATAATCACCGATTCAGAACTTCAGAGGTATATAAATTTATAAATTGTAATCAGTCGTATATTATCAACAAAAGTTTTTTTTATTATTATTAATTTTTTTGTTAACACTTACCACGAATTGAAATATACATACTAACAATAATTTATTATATTGTATATTTTAATTCGTGACACAATTCGTTGCTACTATAGAATATTATGGAAGCGACACTCACGACTCACCCCTCCACTTTAATTTTTTTTTTATTTCGGAGCGACAAGAATGATGTTGTGAGCATGGTGATAACGCATGATGTTAGGAATACTTTTATCATCGGAACGGACTGCTCGAGACTAGCCCGCCAATTTAAAAAAAATAATGTCACTGCATATTACCATAGAATAAATAACTTCATCTTCTAGGCTTTTACAGGCCTATAAGGCCCATTGCTGCAACATCATATTGTCTCCATCTCTCTCTATCGTTTGCATATTCTTCTGCGTTCCTTACGGTCAAAAGTTTCAAGTCTTCTTGTACTCGATCCATCCATCTCTGTCTAGATTCTGGGGCGTCTTTTAGGTTTCTTTGTGTCGGATTTCCATTTAGTTATAGATCCAATCATTCCTTCTGATCTTCATACGTGACCTGTCCAATTTATCCATGTGCTCTCCAGGGACCCAATAACAGTAGGTTCCTTATAGAGATTAGCCAATTCTCCGTTGTTTCTTATTTCATACTCCCTGTCGTTATTCCTCTTTGAACCGAAGATTTTCCTTAATATTTTTCAAGCAGCTGTTTTACTGTCGTTAGTTTGTTTACGGTGATATTAATTCTTGGCTAGTTTAGAAGCTTAGAAATTTCTTTGAATTCACATGCGATTTCTTTGTTGCCTGTTAAGAGAGTTCTATCACTCTTGCTTATAATTGTTGGTCTGGACTAGTGTACCCATATTTTTTCCAAAAAATATTTTCGAATGACTTTTTCTATAATTTGTATGCGTTCTTTTTCCACATTCTCTTATTTAACCTAACCTTTTTGGGCATCGCCCGATTACGGTCTAAAATAAATTTTATACCTTTTCACCTATCCCGATTGCGGCCCGTATATAATAAGTAGGAAATACTATTTAAGTGGTTATCAAAACTAAATAAATAGTCGGATTGCGTTTGATACGTATTTTGACATTAATATAACTAACGATTATACACGAATACACGATTCATACGAGTATACGACGTATAAAGTGTTTGGTTTATTTTATATTAATATCTTGTAAATTGTAACTCTTAGTCTTAAATTCACAAGCTTGGCTTATAGAAGGCAGTTAATTCATTGTATATATTAAATAATAAGTATACAATAATACATTTATATCCAAATAAAAAACTCCTTATAAATTACAATATTATTGAATACACAATTCAGTATTCGTGATCCGTCTATTGATCATTCAATATTCGTGTAGTTTAACATTAAAAAGCAAGTGTTATTATCAAGGTGGATATATACTTATGTATATTCTGTGATATCTTTAATTTGTGATTATAATATTCTTATCACACATTAATCGTCACTACCACCATGAACTACCACCTCAGCTACCACGGTAGTTATGAGTAGAGTGGACTAAGATAATACTATTTTAATTCGTGGTCACAGGATAAAGGAACCTTTATCAATTGTCAAATAATTCGAATGCCGAATGAGGAATACGCCATTATCATTAAATGTGAATGTATAACAATTTAAACTTTTAAGTTAATTTTATATTAACTATTAAAATAATATACCTGTTTAAAGTTTAGGTTCCGAATTTCTAAGTTTTGTTCACAATGTCTCAAGAAAAAGTAATTGAAAAACCTCTCCAACAATTTGTTGTTCAAGCTCTAAAATTGGAAGGCGACAGTTTAGTGGAAGTAATTAAACAAGCTTTGGATTGTGTTGATACATTTGTGTTTGCAGAACTCTTAGAATGCCCCAACGTTATTGCATTGGAGACTACACATCATGCACCATACCTACATGCGTTACGCTTGTTCTCACAAGGCACGTACTTGGATTATTTGGACAAAAAAGAATATTTGCCAGAACTTAGTGAGCCCCAAATGAAAAAACTGCAATACTTAACGATTGTTACATTAGCCAATAAAATGAAAAGAATACCTTACAATGTTCTTTTGAAAGAGTTGAACGTAGATAATGTCAGAGACTTAGAGGACTTAATCATTGAAGCAATTTATTCTAATGTGGTTTCTGGCGAACTCGACCAACACAGTGATTATTTGGAAGTAGATTGGACAGTTGGTAGGGATGTTGGAACCAATGATGTTGACAACATGATAGACACATTACAGCAGTGGTGTGATTCCTGTGAGAGTGTTCTTTCCACAGTACAAGCTCGTATTGTCGATGCTAATCGCACTAAACAAGAAGTATTAAAACACCGTTCTGCTGTTGACAATGAGGTTGCTAGTGTAAAAAAAGCAATTAGAACACAAATACAAGATGAAGAAATGTCAGTGGATACTAGCGGTCCAACAAAAAAAATTGTTAAAGGAACAAAACCTAGCGGAGCTAAATTTTGGAACAAGTAAATAACTGCACATTAATAATAATTCCCAGATTAAATTAATTTATAATTATTCTAATATGTATAAATTAGTGGATTTAAGCCATTAGTATACAATGTTTTTCCTAATAATTGATTCAATTATATGGAAAACATATTGGATATACAAAATTAATTTTTTGATGTACGATATGCCTAATTACCTATCATTATAATATTTTTATAAATAAAGTTTTTTTTTTTAGAAATAATTTATTGTTCTTATTTACAATTTAAACTAAATAAACTATCAGCAAGTGTAATGATGATATATTTTTATTGAATTAATAAATAACATAAAGATTCATATTTAGGGAAATTATTCTGCAGCACTATTCAACTAGGAAATTAATATTTGATTAAATTTCTAGGTTTAATTATTTTAATAACAGTATGTCATAAACATGAAGAATAAAGATGGTCTCTTTATAGTCATGAGTTCAATTTATCAAAATTAGTATTTTAGTTTATAATACTTCATTTTTAACAATATAATGGATACAACTTTAATTATTTGATTTATATTTATCTACTTAATTTAGTGAAGAACTGTACCCTATAGCTGACTAGGCAAGAGACACAGATTCTTTACACAACAGGTTTACAGTTATTAAAATTTGTTAAGGATGACAGATCAGTGTTGCATGATCACCAGTCACTACCAGGTACATAAGGTTTTTAACTTTAATGGAGTGTATACAGTAATTATATTAACATTTTATGATGAGATAAAACCATGAATGAAAAAACTAATTTAAAATAAAAAACAATACATTAGATATTTTACAACAATTTTATTGTCATTTGTTAGATACCTAATAACAAAGTGAATAATTAAAATTAGTTACAAAATATATAATTAAGTGCAAAAGAATATTATACTTTATCAACCTAATAACATATTTAAAAAAAAATATTTATATTTTACACAATAAAAACTATAAGCAATTGAAATAATTTAATAAAATCAAATAACTAGTAAATAAATAATAAAATATTATAATTATTACAATAAAGAAATGTAATGTAACGTATGGAAGAACAAAACAAAATTACGCGGAAAAATTTTCTTTATAATTCAGTACTATCTAGTGTCTAGTTTAAATAGTACTATAGATAAAATTCAAATTTCAACTACAAAAATATTTAAATATCACATGATTGAAAAATAGTTGTTACACATAAGTATTAAATTATTGTAATGTCACCTCTAATTCTTTATTTTATACATTACTTTATATAAAAAAATGTCTTATCTAAATTAAATGTTTTAATTTAAACTATCACAATTTCTTTAAACATTGTCCATCTTCATTTTCATGTTTGCTTACCTGTAAATTATGTTTTTAGTAATATATTTTGTATTAAGATGATGTTTTATCCACACGTGTTGTCTCTTTCTTACTAACACATACCATGGATAATTGTACGTTAAGAAGAATCCATACAACCTGGTTATTTTTAAATTATAGTGAATTGAATTATCAAACTTTATACTAAGAATATTATCTAAGGCATCTAGCTAGATTGACGTTTTAATTTTGAAGCAAGTTATTAGAATTAGTTGAAAAACAATTTACAATTTTAAAATTCTTGTTTAAACAATAAAATATTTAAAAAAATCTATTGAAGTGCTCTAGATAATATTCTTATCTTTAAAACTGTTAATAGATCAATTCACTCTAATATTTAAAATATCAGAATGATACAGATTCTTTTTAACTGATAAATTCTCATGTTAAATATAAAAAGATAACATCATGTAGTGGAAACATCCTCTTAATGCTTACATGATTCTCAAATATAAGTTATTTAAATAAATAATCATATAATTATATTACATACTTTTTTAATATAGTTTTTCTTATAAAAGTCTCCAAATAAAACCAACATTGTAATAATGTAAAAGACAAATAAATATTTCATCCATAATGGCCAATTACACCCACTGTGAATGGCATTTATGCCTAATGGTAGAGCAAATGAAAACTGAGCCTGAAAACAAAATGATTAAAATGAAATTATAAAGACTAAAAAATAAATAAGGGTGAAAGTAATTAAGTAATAGCCACCATAATATTTAAATCATTAAAAATATAACATAATTATATCTAATATACCTATATTTTATATTGTGTAATGTAAAAAAAGTATTAATAATTTGTGTGCAGGTACTTAATTTTATACAAAAGCATTGGAAATTGGCAATCAATTTTAAGCAGCTATAATAGTTAAAATTATATCACTTATATAAATAAAACATGAACAATTTAAAGTACAACAAAACTAATTGTTTAATAACCATTTTTATTTTTTTTACTGAAAAGTTGAAATGAGAATAGGTATTCAATATTTGCCACTAGAACTTTCATTGATTCATCCTAGAGCAACATAATATTTTATCATTATTTTCATTAAAAATTATTACGAAATAAATTTTTTTTATAGAAAAAATCTTAATCGAAGTCAGTTTTATTTAATCTATAGAATAGATAATGCTTTTAGGTTGCTTTTTATTGAAGTTATTAGAATACAATCTTCTTATTATATTGATGTATTTTGCATTGCTAAACCATTAATTGGTAATATACAAAACTCAAATATATATGAAATATTTAAATATTGTCAACATTTCGAAATACACAATGTTAAATAAGTGTTTAAAAGTATTATTCTAACTTCTATAAAAATTATGGAGTAATATATTAATTTTAATAACACCTTAGTACCTATTTCATTAATTTGCATTAATAATAATAATAATAATGATAATAATAGCTAATAAGTAATAATTAATATATATTATATATTAATATACATCAATATCTGATATAGCTATAATTAAATAATGATTATTTTTACCAATTGAATGGTTGTAACATATTTTTTGTATTTAATGATTTTCGAGCATTGTATTGCAGCTAAAGTATAGTAAAAATACATTATGACATGTACAGCACTGTTAATTAATATCGGTAAAAATGCTGAGCCGCCTGGTACATATTTTGTACCCATCCATGAGAATATGAACATTGTTGAATGATGGTAAACGTGAAGAAATGACAATTGATTATCTTTTTTTCGAAGCATCAAAAATATAGTATCCAATAGTTCAAAAAATTTAATTATATAATATAACCATACTGCTGTTGCTATCTGGAATAAATATATTAAATTAAAATATCTTATCAATTGATATAATTTAGTATTAACTTGAATTGAATACATTTCAAGTTAAATATTTTATTAGATAAATATATATATTTGTATTTTTGTTTTCGATCTTTTCATTAAGTCAATTACAACTATTTTCTCAAATCAACTATACAATTTTTTAATCTACAATAAATCTATAATAGGCTATAATAGTTTAATATGTATATTTCATATTGATAAATGTACTTTTTTATTTGTTAATTGTATCCCATATCAATATGCAATTGTAAAATTTAACTTAATATTCACTTCATAATTTTTGTACATAGTATTATAAAAGAGAAAAATTATTTTTATATGTTCTAATTGAAATGTGAAATTAATAATTATCATCATTAAAATTTACCCTAAGCTCAGCTTCTGCATTGACATAGGTTATCGGCTGACATGTCCAACTATAGTTCAATTTAGTAGTCATCAATATCAACTGAAATATATTTAAATAAGATTTTAGATATTAATTACAAACATGAAGTAATATTTTTAATACTTCTATTATTATAAATAAATTTGATATTATCATCATAATATTGTACATTATTAGAATATTTTTTAAACTGTATGCTGTGTGATTTTTCATGTACCGTGGAGTTAGCCATACTATTAAAAGATAACAAAGGGTTATGGTAAATGTAGTAAAAACTGAATTTACCATCCACCACCCTCTTGTTCTAGTATCTATAATAAAAATAAAGTACACATGAACACAAATCTAAAATAATAATATCATAAATATAATCATAATCATACTTACCACTCAGTGATTCGGTCCATTGATTAAAATGTTCCACTTGTTCAAATAACGTAGATAAGTTATAATCGAGACGGAATACTGTAAATTCTCTAAAAAATATCAATTAATAATAAATCATTAATAAAAAAGTTTAGTATACCTGAAAATTAATTGTATATATGTGATTTTTATATTGTTGTATAATTATCAAGGTAGGGTTTAGTTTTTAATTTCCTCCACCCCCACAATACGCACGCACACATAATATTTTAGAAAGCATTTATTTTCTACACATTAAAAATAGAAGAAAAATCTATAACTTAATTGAAATAGTTATTTGTATAGTAATGACTCAAATATAATACTTTTACCTATAAGTATAGTAAGTATACTTATAAATTATAATTATTATAATTTATTATAAAATGAGTATTAAACGGCGTTCTGTATAGGCATTTTATGGCCATACATGCAATATGTAACAATTAATAACACTTATGAGTTTAAAAAAATATATTATATCCACATGACGTGTTGTCTCCGTCATATTGACAATTAAAATATTAAAATATCAAGAAAATATACACTATTAAATTTGATGATTTACTCTAATATTAATAATAATAGAGTATTAGAGTAAAATGAATTCTTCTGAATATGCCAATTTGCCAAGTATGCAATGTAGCTTCCCTTTAAAGATTTAGGGTTCAAGTAATCGAATTAATTAATTTTATCTCATTAATAATAAAGCAACAGCGAATTTTCAATTTTTTTAAATTCGTTTTCATTAAATAATCTATGTGTATAATGACTAAGATGTACTCTGTATATGATATACAATTTAACTATATGCGCACACTATATTATACCTATTACTATACCTATACGTAATAAAATACTGATCGTTTATACACCTATAATATAAAAATACTAATATAAATTATTTACCTATAGTTAGGTAACATTTTAAATTTCTAATATATATACTTAATAACATAATTTTAGGTGTTAAAAACTTACTCATTTTGTGCAGTGTACATTGTAGTCTGTATTATATTGTATTTCAATGTTTATGAAACGTTTAAGATTTATGTTATAATTCGTTTTTGTTTTAATAATATAACTGCAAGAAATAAATAAAAAAAAATGAATGGTTTTTGTAAAGGCGTACAAAAAGGAGCTCTTATGATGACGTTCAACGATATGATAATTATAATAGTATGAAGTCCAAACCAAATTTATTCTTGATTTTCAAACTTGAATGGAAACGCATAAGATGTATTAGTAAAACGATGTGTATAATATTGTTAAGTGGTATGCGTACTACAACGTACTATTAAAAACATTCCGACGTCGACCGCTATACCTACCGGCAAACGAGAGAAGATCAATGTTCAAAAAACTATTGCGCATGCTCAGCTACTGCAAAACTTACGGTGCATTATAAGTATAATATAATATTATAATACATACTTTGTTATTAGCCACAACGGGTTGTAACATGTTGGAGATTAGGAGGGTAAGTGTGTGCATATGTTAAAAGAAAAATTTGATTAATAATGGGGTTGTGAATTTAATATTTAATGTACTAAAAACCCATAAAAATGCATATCCAATCTTAAAAATACACTAAAAACAATATTTCAATTAAAAATGTAAAAATTAAAAAGTAAAAAAATTAATTATTTTTATTAAAAATAAAAACTACATTTTAATTAGGTAATTAATAAAAATCACGAAATGTGTGTAAAAGTTATAACTAATGAACATTTTTTATAAATATCGAAAAAAGTAACTACAAGGAATAAGTTATAATTTAGTCAAAAAATACCTCTAAAATTAAAAAAGTTTAAAAATTAAAATTTTTACTTTATCTAATTCAAACTTTGAGTTGAGAACGCTAAATTCTACAATAAGCTAAAAGGGGTTGATAAAAATTTTTACAAATAAAAAAATGGTATTCCATTATTCCGTATTAATATAAAACTGTGGTCATTTTTAGATATGTTACGTTAATAAATGGAATTGAAAATCCATTTTTCGTTTTGGATGCTATGTGATGTTGGATTCTTCGATAATAATCTCATTTAATTGTGATCATTTTTCAATAAAAATAAAAATTAATAATAAGTATGATTTTTTTAAATTAATTAGCTTCTACAAAAACTATATAATAATTATTTTGTATGAATAATTAATAAACATTAGAGATTAGAATCTAATACGTGTACCGTGTACCTTCTACTAGTTTTACGTACCTATATATATAAAAAAAAAAACATTTATTATTTTACTAGTTTCGAAGCTTTCGTATTTATTTCAAATGCAAATTATTGGTAATATCAGGTATTTAAAGTTAAATATTATCTATTGAACCGAATTGTTTTGCTCAACAGTAATATAAATAAATACTAATATGATATTATAATAGTGTGTTCAACACAATTCAAACACTTTTAACCATAGTACACAGTTGTTACTATACTTATTATAATAAGATAATTATTTATTATATATTTCACAACATAATGACAATAAAATTCTTTATATTGTATGCACTTATTAACTTATTTATATTCTAACAACATTTATTACTTATTGGTTATCGCAGCTTTAAAATTAAAATATTAAAATATTAATAAATATAAGTAAACATACAAATAAATTTAAGCCTTGTTAAAAGAAAAATTTAAATTTAGATTATATTCTATATATTCAAATATTCCTATTTATTGATTATTATTTATAATTAAATTGAACTCATTAATTACAAATTAATATTTCATTTAAATTACCGTTTTAATTTAAAGAAATATGATGTGTTATAATAGGTAGGTACTAAAATATATATAACCATAAAGTATGTTATTTGTATACCTAATTAGTATTGAATTATTTCAAAAAAATATATAGTTCATTTAAATAATCGTGTATACGAATAAAAGAATTATAAATATCAATGGAGAAAAGTGTTTATAATTTTATAGAAACATGTCACAAATTTACTTAGTCGGTAAATGTATACAATGTCTATATACATAATACATGTAGCCACGTAGCTTATACATTTTATGCTCAAATTTTGTTTGATGTTAATACAATAGTCAAGGCTGAAAAATCCAAAACAAATGATCTTAAAATAAATAATACAAATTGTTTTCAGTTCTTATATACTTTGTTTGTAATAATAATAATATAAAGAAAAATATTATAAAAAAATCAATTATTTTTTGTCGATTTACATGTCACATTTTTTGTATACTTGTAATTTCTATAGATGTTGGACTTATTTGTAGTATCCTATAACAAATGTTTAATAACTATTAATAGCAATGAAGTGAATAATAAATAATATAATATTTACATAGTGTAATCTGGTTATAGGTATATGTATTAATAAAAGCAGGGCTCAGGACTTAAAGCGTTTGCATATTTTTATAGATTGACTTAAAATCTAGCAGAGTACTATTTAATGGAAGTGTATACCATGTTAAAAAACGTTCAATTATGAAATTTTAAAATGGTTTTTTTGCTTTTTTCAAAGATTTTAAAAAAAAATGCTTATTTACAGTTTTTCTGATTATTTAGCTTTTTTAGCCAGTTTTTCTACTTTTTATATTTTTTTTCAGAAAATCCCTCGGGAAATCTCGGCAAAATGTCTCGAAAGTGAAGTTTGATTTGTTATAATATAAAGATTTATTTATTTATTTATTTTTTGATTTTTTAGTTAGAAACTTTTCCTAATCATTTTGTTTTAATATTTTTTATTGTTTTTAATTTTATTATTTTTAGTACAGTTATAAATTATGTCTACCTACTTTATCATGTAAAAATAAAGTTTTTTTTTTATTTAATAATTTTGCTCAAATTTAAGTTTTAAACACTTATTTTAAAGATTTTACGTGCTATAAGTTCTGAACTCTGGTAATAAGATTTTTTACAATATTTAACCGAGCCATATAGCAGTCGGGTTTCGAGTGTATATCGTCATTGAGCAATTTGCACCGTAATAAATGTGTAAATTTTAATTAAAATTGGTAAGAAAAATAGCATTTTAGTTAGGAAGGGAGAAAGGTATGTGAATAATAAAAAAAGTTCTTGACAAATTATTAGGACTGTAAGTAAAATCTTTGGATTATAAATATGAATTATTTAACTTTTATCTAGTGCGATGACGGATGAGGCATATTAGTAAACAATATAATGAGTAATTTAATGTTATTAATAATAATAGAAATTTTATATACTTAGTTAAATTAGTTAACTAGTGATAAAGGGGACGCTATAGTGGAGACGACGACGCCTCCTCCTATTTATGCTATACTGTATGTATATGTATAATGGTTAAAAAGATAATTTTTATAATAATTATTTAAGCGATTTTACCTTTTGAACATATGCGTTTGCGTAAAAGTTTCCAAATAGCACAATAAATGAAATCATGTAAATCACTAATAAATATTGCATCCATATAGGAAATTTGCATCCAGATTTAATTCCGTGGACACCCAAAAATAGTGCAGTGGTAAATTGAATCTAAATTTTAAAATATATGAGTTGATTAAGTCAAACACACATAAATTAAATAATAAACAGTCAGGGGCGGACGCAGGTAACAATTTCGGGGGGGGGGGGGTTGAAAAATAAGAATAATTACCACATAAGATAAAATAACTATTACGTTTGAAATTAATCATCCTTTCATTTGGGGGAAGGGGGTTGAACCCTTTTGCGTCCGCTACTGTATACAGTCAAATCCGCTTAATTGGGACACATCGGGCAGTGATTTATCTGTCTCCATTATCCGACTATCCCAAGTCCCAATAAACCGATGTATAATGCAGCGAATACATTTGTTTAGGATTCTGCTTATTTGTCCTCATTAAGCGGATTTTACTGTATTTATATATATATAGGTAATTAAATATAACTCGTGACATTTACTAACCAATTGAAGTATAGTTAAGTACTTTTTCCACCATAAATACTTTTCAATTTTAGGGCCCAAAGCACTCAGAGCATAGTATGAATACATAAGTACATGTATAAAACTGTTTACCATTGCAGGCAAAAACGTTGAGCCACTAGGCACCCATTTCACTCCAATCCACCACAAAGAGAACATAGTCGAATGATGATAGACGTGTAAAAAAGTGAGCTGTTTATCTTTTTTTCGGAGAATGAAGAAAATTGTATCACAAAATTCGAGGAGTTTTGAAAAGTAATACCACCAAATAGCTTTCAATAACTACAGTATAAAACATATTATAAAATGGCAATTATCTTTTGTTGAGTAAAACATAATTTATTATTGTATTTTATTTATAATTATTTATTACCCGTCTAAGCAAAATACTCGAAATATAATATTTAGATTTACTTTTATAAAATCATAATAGTATGTAAGTAATTATAAAAGATGATTTTTATAGTAATAAAACTAATAATTAAAGAAGTAAATTGATATTTTATACATATAAAATTAACAAACAATTAAACTTTAAAATTTATCTGAACAAAAATATTTTTATAATATTATTATTTAAATGGATACAATACAATTTTAATTGTTAAACTTATTAAAATATAAAATATAAGATTTATCACAAATTTGTAAAAAAAAATTACCAATGGATCGGTTAAAATATCTTTATGAATATATAAAATTATAATGTTTAATATTTGAATATCTTTAGTTAGTTTTAATTAAAGTTTTTTATTTATGTATGTATATTCTGTACTTATACCTTTATAAGTTACTTCAGTTATAAAAACTTAAGCTATTTAGTTATCTAATATAAATTATTTAAAATATAAATGGTAAGCTAAATAATAAGATATATCGATAAGTATATGTATCTATTTTTTAGAATAAGTTACCCTTAATTCGTCTTTGTTGTTGATAAATGTTAGTGGTTGACACACATAACTGTAGCGTAAACGACTAGATGCCACTAGAAGCTGTAAATCAAATGTTTAAATTGTAATGTACCTAACCCATTTAATAAATACAATTATAAGTTTTTATAGACATACTTCAATAGCTATATATAAATTTAGTAATGTCATGAAGATGTTGTATGGTACCAATATGGGAGTAAGTTTGAATGGTTTTCTATTTTTCATACATCTTGGACCCAAACCAACGATTATGAAATAAATTATTGTATAGATTACGGTTGGCGTTGGAGAATCAACCATCAACCAACCTTTTGTTCTATCATCTGTAAGAAGAAGAAATGTTTGTATTAAATATACTAGATGACACATATCTATATAAATATTATAAAAATATTTTAACCAATAAAGACTCTGTGCTTAATCTGTACTGATTTTATAATATAAGATAGATTGTATTATATTATTATGTATCAGTATACTTACCCGATACTGATAAAGACCATTGATAAAATTCGTTAAATTTTTCAGTCACTGATGTAGAAAAATTCATTATTGATGATTTCTTTATTCTAGGTAAAACATAAATATTAATATTAATACATATCTATGCTTTAAAATTATATAATTTATAGTTACATTTTGACTTACCTACGTATATTATTGTTACTGTGCCTTCTATTTAAATAGATTATGATCGTTAAAAATAGTTTAATTAGTAAATATTAGTTAACTGAAAAACGTTGTAGCCATCACGAGTCCACCCAGAGTACTGATCTGGAAAAAACTGTTTAATGACATGTAGAAGTGGCCAGTTTACTATCAGTATAACTATTTTCATAATACTGTTCGATCGAATGAGATCATCTCTCATTCTCCCACTCAATTTATTTAATGGAAAAAGTTTCTATACCGCTCAATTTAAAATAAAATAGGTAGAGCTGCATAACTCATTTGTTTTTTTGTTTTATAAATCAATCAACTATATACGATTTTGAAGTTTTCGAATGTAACCTTCAAAATGTATAGGAATACCCGAATCATATTGACTATCAGGGGTCTAGTCAGTCTAGAACTAAAATTATTTATATATATAATATAAGTAATCGCTAATAAATTAAAGACAGGTATTATGTTCAAATACACTATTAATATCTAGTTTATTTTACTTTATATATATTGTTTATTATTTATATTAGTATGTGTGTGTGTGTTGATTTTTCTTTTATTATGTCTGTTATTCACGATAAGTAAATGATCAAAAAACTAATTCAAAATGTTCAACTTGAGGATCATTTCTTGTGTAGCGAATTGGATTGAAGTTCTACTAAAGAATGGTTAAATTCCCAGTTTATTTCAAAATAATCGAAATAAAATAAAAAAGTAAGAAAAAATGAGAAACCAGTTTTTTGATAAAATCGATTGTTTTTAGTTTAATTTATAAACGAATAAATTTAATACTTGATAATTTCACAAAATATTTATGTTAGCGTTTTTTATACATGGTGTAGTTTTTAAAATATTTTGACTCCTTTTGAACTGTTTATAGTCGTTTAAAAATTGTCAATTTTTAAAGTTTTTTTTTTTATATATAAATACCGATAAAAAGCTTGAAAAATTAAAGCAAGATTGATCAAAAACTGTCCATTTACCAACTAAAAATTATCAAAAATATATCGTTATAACATTCTTTTATAAGCGTCTAAATTTAAAATATTGAAAAATGCATCAAAATCTCGAAACTACAAATTATTTTGTAATAAGAAATAAAAAAATTAAACAATTGTTTTTATAAACAAGTTTTTCTAGTTATAACAAAAATATAATGCTTACCAAAAATGTAAATTAAATTGAAATTTAAAATGTATGTTTAAAATTCAAACTATAAGGTTTTACATTACATATTTAACCGTAAAACAACTATTTCTCCACAAATGATTGTTGTTAAATTGTTGTAATTCAAAAATGAATAATCCTATAGATAATTTTTCACCAAGTGTTTATATTATCTTTTTATATATGCATGGTAAAATTTTTAAAATATTTTGATTCTTTTTGATCTTATTATATAAGGTTATATATTATAGGTATTTATAGATATTTTAATTCATAGATTTTTTTTTTTTTTGTATAAATGTCAATAAAAAAATATTTATTGAATCGAAATTCTTAAAAATGTAATATAAAATTCCAAATTATTTATTCCTCTATCTTTATAAAAATATTAAGAATATATATACATTTTGTTTTTGCATGCATTTAAAACTAACATTGAACGAAATTACCTACATATTATTTAATATAATGGATAATGATATTAACTTAAAATTGTAACACAAATACTGAAATACATATAATTTAATAAGAAAGATATTGTATCTTTCTCTATATAGTATAGGTACTTGTTTAAATTCTGATTTAGATGCAGTTGAATTAAAAATAAGTAATTTGATTAATAATTTAGATGAAAAATGATACTATGATAGTCTTGTTTGAAATGGATTCGCGCCTGACCTTTAAGTGACTTGCATGCAGAGGCGGCTCCAAAGAGGGGTCTCTAGGGGCCGCGGACCCCCAGGTCTATATTTCTAAAAAAAAAATGTATATTGTTGAAAAAAAATTATAAGCTAAAAACATATTATACCATCGACTATATATCATAGACACGTACAAGTATGTAAATATGACGGTATGTACGTGCTATGCTATCTATATTATGTATATTATGAAAAACCTATAATCATAAGAAAAATTATAACTAAGGCTCCCCCTAACCAAGTCTCTGGAGCTGCCCCTGCTTGCATGACTATATATATTATCTATATAGTAATAGTATATAGTTAAATAGATATTAGGTAATTAACTTGTTTAACTTATAAAGAGTAAAACTTGATTTTATTTAACGGCTCGTGGGTTAGACGTCCTCTGAAATGTAAGTTTAACTTATTCATATGTTCAAAATACTGATTCTAGGCCACTCTTGGAATCAACGTCAATAAAAAAAATCATAAAAGTTATCAAATTTTGAGTACTGTTATTTTTCATTACCTATACTTTCATGTATAGTATTTCTGTTGTTCATTTATTTGTGTATGACAAACATATTAGCTACACTTCCAGAGTTTCTGTGACCAATTCATACATTGTTATTGTAAAATAATTTGTAGGATATTAGTCAATATAGTCTCTTCTTTCAGTATACAAAGCAATCAATCGTGGTTTAAACCGATCGGTTCTATATGAAAGCATTTATATAGATATATCATAAAGATATATGTATAGGTATCTACACTATTTACGACCCAAATTATTCCATTCAATCGGTTGATTGTCAATACTTAATAGCTATATGTATATATATATAATATATAAACATGCTGAAATAGCAATATAATATGTAGGTAACGGGTTTCTTTTGCTTAGTTTTACGTTTTATATTTAATGTATCAATATGACAATATCTAACTAATAAACAGCTAGGCTTTCGTTTGTGCTTTGCTACTATGCATTTTCTTTTAACACTTAACGAATAATAGCTACTATAAAATTATACATTCTAAATTCCACGTATATGGTGTTTATTTATACGCAGAATGATTCTTTTATAACGTCCCTCTTCACTGGCTGACGTTGTGCGTACGTTTCTGGCGTTTTATCATTTAACACTTATTTTAAGTACTGATTTTTTTTTAATATTTTTTAAGTCTCATTTTCATACACTGACATGATTCTTTCTATTGATTTCTTAAAGGACTAGTTACGTCTACGGACTCATTTGGATTTTAGGCAAAAACCCCGAGTTAGTCGTTTTTTCTGGAATCCAGAATAATTTTCAACTCCGTAAAGTTAAAATGAAAGGAGATTATTTTTTTGAAGTATAAATGGGAAGATTTTTTAGGGATCATTAAAGTTTTCCACAAAATGCTCTAATATTATATTGAGTCATGATGGTTTTTAAAATTTTAGCTTGAATGGGATTTGAGTTGGAGACCAGTATAGCTGTATTGTCAGCATACGTTTCTATATTCCCGGGATGCGGCAAATGGGTGTTTCCCCCACTCCTGTTCTTATATTCTTATACTTATATCATTATTATCTCATTATTTGATTTTTATATAGACTTCTAAATTCAGATTCTAAATAAACCTTCTTCTTTTAAAAAAGAAAGGTTTATATTATATTCGTGTTTGCTATTTTAGAAATATCAATTACATTAAATAAATTGTATGACAAATCAAATTAAAAAAACCCCCACACCCCTCAAATAGTATTATCGACAACAATAAAAACCATTACAACTAAACAAAATCTACACTACAACAATAAATAATAATTATTAATTAAAAACAAATCATTTATTTTATTTTGAAATACTAACTATAATTATTTAAATTTTTAATATATTCCATAGCTCTACATAGTACATACGAATGGCTCTCTTCGTTATTTTGTCGTTTAGGGCAGTTAACATCATCAGCACATCGTTTGCTCTTCTGTATCCATGATACAATAACATAAGGCTCAAGTATATAGATTAGGTATATAAGTATATGAATATTATTAGCAGTATTGTAACCCTTTATTATTATAACAATTATCTTTTTATCATAAATGAAATTTACAATTTATTATATATTTTGTTCAAATTGATAATACATATAGTATATGTAGTATATAGTATATAAATGTTTTATAAGTTTTTCAATAATGACTTATATGGGGAACGTGCGCCCCCCGTGAAAATTAAAAATATAAGAAGAGGTACATTAAAATAAATACAATTTTGAAGCGGAGATCCGCCACCCTGCCATAGGCGCAATTTGGGCTAAATTTATGTTGACCAAAGTGACCCATGGGGGGCTTGCTACCCCCCTCACCCTTACAACGCCATTCATGCATTCATCGTATTAACTTATTATCTATAATTATTTATAGTTTATAATAAAAACACACACAAAAAAAAAAAAAAACGCTTGCCAAGTCAAGAATGTCAAAATCGGCATGTAAATTTTCTTGATTTTCAATTTTTAGAAATGTATTAATTGTATGCAAAATGTATGTATAATGTATTTTATTTTCATTTTCATTTAGTGAGATAGATCTCTGAAACGCGAGAGCGGATTTTGTTGTTTGGGGTCTTTTTAGATTCACATTGGCTAAGAGAAGTGCAATAAAGATTTTCAGAACTTTATCTTTTATAGTTAACTCACTTCAGAGCTTCAAAAAAAAATTTAAAACATATTTTATTGGACGTTTTTTATATTTTTATGCTCTATAGTTTTGTAGTGAGTTAACGATTTAAGATAAAGTTCTGAAAATTTTCACAGGACTTCTAGTCAATGTGAATCTAAAAGACCCCAAATAACAAAATCTGTTCTCTAGTTTCGGTAATCTAGCACGCTAAATGAAAATCTAGCAAAAAAAAATTATTTTTTTAACTGTGAAAAATTAAATAATTTTTTTTGAAAATTTTTAATCCCACATTTTGTATCTACTTGATAATTTCTTTTTAATGAGCTATCAACCAACTTTTTAGCTATATTAGTTTTGGAGAAAAGTTAAAAATTAGAAATTTTGGGACTGTTCACACCGATGATTTTGTGGATTCAAATCGTTATACTGCTCGGTGTGATATCGAATCTCTTTCATTAAAATTTCATGTTAAAGTTAGCTTAATTATCCATCTACTCATTACAACTGAGTAACATTTTTATCATTTTCCTATTTAACAAAATCAAGAAAAAAAAAATTAAAGTGTACAGGTAAATATATTTTTTATTTTAATTTAAATATTATATATTAAAGATATATGTCTTTGAGACATGGCAAAATGATTTATTATTTTATCTTTATCAATTTTAAAGCTTAGATCTCTCTCAATATTATTAACTGAAAAATCTGTCGAAAATTCAATTGAAAATTTGGGAGTGCTAAGCACCCCACATTGCGCATATGCCCCTTACGCAACCCCACATTTCTAGCACTGTACTATACCCACAGATATAGATAATAATATTATTGCTCTATGCAGTGACCATAGACTTATTATAATCTATGGTGAGTGATTATATAATATTTTCTGTTATCAAAATATTATCACAAACACATAAATTAGGTACCTACTAAAAAGTTTAAAAATTTTTATATTTAACGTAATATTTAAGTGTCTTAAAAATTATTCCATTTGTATTATTAAATATTAATTGTGACAGTCGTAACATGTCTAATAACGAGGAAAAAACCAATATGTCACAAGAAGAAGTTTTACATCAATTTGTTAATCGAATATTTAGCAATGATCAATTTCGAGAAAAAATCATGATGCCAAACGTAATGGGCCGGCCGGTAGTAAAATCAGTAGAAGAAAAAACTTTAGACGCTATTACTGAAAGTTGTGCATTTAAGTGCATTTTAAGCGGTGTAATGGGTAATATAAATCGATTTTTATTAACAGCGTTTGAAATATGATATTTCAGTAATAGGTTAATGTTAAAAATGTATCATATTTTTAATTATTTACATTTTATTATGAGTAGAACAAAAATGTTTATTAATTTGAGTTTTGTAGGTTTTGCTCTTGGTGGGGCCATTGGTCTTTTTACTTCTAGTGTAAATCCACAAATAAAACCACCTGGTCAGCAAGAAACAGTCAAAGAAATTATACGTGAAATGAAAACTTCTTCACTCGGTTATGCGAAAAACTTTGCTTTACTTGGAGCTGTCTTCTCAGGCATTGAATGTATCGTAGAAACAGTAAGTATTCAATAATAAATAGCATCTCTTAATTTTTTAGTATTATATTATATAATAAAGACATTTTCACTAATTGTATAGTATAGAGGTCAATCTGACTGGAAAAACGGTACATATGCAGGTGGAATAACTGGTGGATTAATAGGATTTAGAGGTTAAAATTTAAAATAATTGTCAAGTACTGATATAAATATATACACGATTAATAAAAATGTTTTTATTTTAGCTGGAGCCAAAGCAGGTTTACTTGGAGCTTTGGGTTTTGCTACATTTTCCACTGCAATTGATTATTACATGCGTAATTCTTCATAAATATTGTTAAATAATTTTATTTGTAATTGATTTTATTGTTGTAAATAAAATGTAAGTAGACTTTTTAATTGTAGTAAAAATATAATACTATGACTTAAATTTGTATATCGATTTATTTTTCTGTGATTTTAATATAATATTATGTTTATTGGCAGAAGTATCCTTTCATAAAATTAACTAATTCAAGAAAACCATAGTATAAATTCCATTTATCACATTCAATTAACTAAATAAATATTGAAATATTATACAAAAACTCAAACTAAAAGAAAATAAATATAAAAATACAATAATTATTAATTTATGCTATTAAAGAAAAATAGTGAATATTGGTGTAAACAAAATAGAAAAAGTATTCTGTATGACAAAATCAGATAATACATGATAAATAATTATAAGTTGAAAAATACTTACATATAACACATATTTATACATAATTTACATATTACATACACATACTTAGTAGGTTTTTTAATTCTTGCTTTCATTATTAATATATTTGTTCTGTTAGGCTCGTTTTACATGGGCACGTTTCATACGCAACGTATCGTATGCGCACGTTTTTGGTTACATTGGTTAAATACATACGCGCCACTTCGATGATGGCGTGTTTCCCTCACCAGTATAGCGCGTATGAACTCAATCAATGTTAACTAAAAACACGCGCATACAATACATCACTTATGATACGCGCCTTATTGTAATTGTTAATCATAAATTTTTTTTTCTTTATTAGTATGATTTATTTTATTATGTTAATCTAACTATAACTTACAATAAACTTATTTCTTTGGTTAGAAAAAAATTGTTAAAACTAAATTCCACTATATTTCCAAAAATAAAATTCAAAATTATATATTTCTTATTTAAGTATGGTTTATAAGAGTACAGTTCTTATAATAATGCGAGCTAAAATATATACTATAAGTACATAATACTTTTATTTAGATATTTAAAAAATATAAAATGTAAAAATAAATCGTGTGTCAAAATAATTAGTGTTTATTTTTATGATATTTGTTTTTGGTATTATCATAATGTTGTGCTGTGATACTCCCTAAAAATAATAATTGTATCGATTAATTATAATATAAATATAAATACAATAAATAAAGCATTACTTGAAGATATATAAATATTAAATAATTAATTTATTATATCTTTACCTTCTAGCTTGTTCTAACTTTGCTTTTTCAAATTTTACATCGTTAAGCTGTCTTTTTAATGAGCTTATTTCTTTTTCAAAAGTTAATATTGTAGAATGACACATGGTTAATTCATTTTTTGTTCTTTCCCTAAAATATTTACAATTTAGTAGGAGATTACTAATGAGTTTATATTATTTAATACATACAAATATTCTTTTTATGAATTTATCATTGTTAACAATATTTGAATAAATATTATTTCAATCAGAAATTAAAACCAGTTTATAACTATACAAAAAACTAAAATGAATATTGGTTTCAACCAAAGTTAAACTGCAATCAATTATTGTAACATTACATTTTGGCCATTGGAATATAAATCTTTTTTTTTTATCTCCTGTAACTGTATGGTGTTAAAAAATATAGAAATGAGGTTTTATCTGGATAACCATAGACCTATATTTCTAAAAACACTGGTTTTAATACATTTTTATTATACGTACAGTAACTCCCCGAGAGTTTTTGATTTTTGTTCACTATCTTCCAGCCTTTCTTTTAAATCATTTTTGATAATGGTTAATTGCATACATTCTTGCCTAGAATCACTCAATACTGCTTCTATTGTAGTTATTTTTGAACGTTCTCTTTCTAACTGTGTATTCATCACAGTTAGCTCATCTGTTAATCTCAAACGTTCTTCTTCTGCTTTGTGCTGTAAATTTTCAACATGGCCTAATCGTTCATTCAAATTAAACTTAGCTGAATCTACAGTTGAACATATTTCTCTACAAGCATATAAGTCTTGTTCCAATTTAGAAATACGATTGTTTCCAGAAGACAATTGAGATTCTAATGATACTATTTGATGAGTTAGATTAGATATCTATAAACAAAAAATTGATTTGTACAATTATAATTAACTGTTAGCAGTTTAATTTCTAAGTCTATTTTACTTGTGATTCATAACTTGATATAACATCTTCTTTGTCCACTAGTTTACGTTCTAAATCAGTTACTCTATGTTCTTTTTCTCTAAGAAGTGTCTTAGTAGATTTGGCTTCACTTTCAAGACTATAGTTGTTACTTTCTAACTGAGTAGCCTCACAATTTAATGTCTTAAATTGTTCTAGTATTTCATCCCTTTCAGATTCTTTCACTTCAAGTATCTCTTCCACTCTTCTTATTTCTAATACATATACTTGTAATTGCATTTTCAAATCTTCTGCTTGTTTTTTGGATGCTTCTAATTCAGAACGCAAGACTTTATTATCTTGAACAATCATATCTAAATCATTTTGAAGTCTCCTTAAAAAAAAAAAAAAAAAAAAAAAAAAAAAAAAAAAAAAAAGTAAAATAATTTATACAACTGATTTTAACAGAAATAGAAAGACATTTAACATTTTCATGCATATTATTATTTACTAATTATAGTAAAATATATTAAAATATATTGGTATAACATGTTTTATTGTTTTGTATTTACATACTTCTTTTCTTTTTGATGACCACTAGAGTTACTTTCAATTAATTTATTCTCTGCTTTGATATTAGAAAGTTCATGTTTTAAATGATCACACATCTTTTCTGTTTCTGATTGTGAACTTAAAGCGTTACTGTTAAATACAAATTAATAATTACCTCAAATTACACAATATACATTATTAAAAAATTAAAATCTATATTTACGCAATTTTTTTAGCAGCATCTGTTAGTTTTGTATGTAATGATTGAATCTGTTTTTCTTTATCTGTGACTAATGAATCTAGATGAAGAATACGCTTGGTTTTTTTCTCCAGTTCATTCTTAAATTTAAAATTGTATCATATAAGATATTTAAGTTTATAAAATATATGTAAAGTAATTATTAAAATCTCTATGAAATAGTTAAAAATATATAACCTTTTATAAATAGTGTGATAATAAACAGGCATGTATATATGGTGGGGGGAGGTTTAAACTAATTTTGAGTAATGAGGAAGAAATTATTTTATTATGTTGTGGTACAATTTGTATTGTTATGTTTTGTAAACCCCACCTCACCAAAAAAAAAAAAATTATTTTGTATATGTACCTGATAATGAATTACATTTTTATTTGACAGTTTACAAATACGATCCATTATAGTTTACCAACATTAATGTTATTATACTTACTGTTAATGTATCACGTTGATGGTCAATAGCAATTATGTTGTTGTGAGATTTATGTCGTTCTTGTTGTTCATCAATCAATTGATTATTAAGTTTATTATTTATGAGTTTTAATTCTTCTATTCGAACATGTGCATGTTCTAATTGTTCTTCAGTAGCATTTTGAGCAAACTGTGTAGATTGCAGTGTCCGTTCAAGACGATCTTGACTACATCTAGTTATCGGTTTATTTAAATTACTTTATTGTACATAAATGTATATAAAATCTTACTTTTGATCATCCATCATAGCAGTAAGTCTATTTAATTCTGCTTTTAAATGAGAAATTTCTCTAAGATATTTCTCTGATTCTCGTAGTTTATTGGCACTTTCCCATGTCAGTGAACGTTGTTTTTCAATCAACTGGTGTTTTTCATCTTCCAATTGTTTAACATATTCCCATTTATTGTGTTCATTATTCTTTACAGAATCTCTAGTTTTCTATTAAGTTTTATTAACTTAATTAACTAAATAGCTAAAACCCTAACATCAATAAATATATCACCTACCTTAAGTTGGGAATTCAAGAAATCAATTTCTTTTTTTAAACCAATTATTTCTTCAGCAAATTCGTCTTTTTCTCTTCTGAGCTTTAAAATGTTTTGTCTATCTAATCTTTCATATTCTTCTGTTTTCATTTCTTCTATTTTTTTTTTTAAATCTAAGATCTGGAAACATAAACTTTAATAAATTACACTTTATTAAAAGTGTGATAAAGAACTTATTAGATTACTTCTACATTATATTGTTTCTTTAAACAGTTGATTTCATATAAGTATTCATCTCGTTCTGCTCGTAGTTTACTCACTGCTATTTCTAAATCATTTGACCTTTTCTCTTGTCTTAATGGATCAAGTTGAGATTTATTTATTTTTTCTAATTTTTTCTCATAATCTTTTCGTTCTGCATCAAAGGTTCGTTTAAGTTCATTTACTGACTTGTTGGAACATGTATAACATTTATTTTCTTGCCATGGCATAGTATTGATATTTTTATCTAATTCTAACATAAAAAATATTTTATGTATATTTTTATAAACTTATACATATTTATTAACAAGGTATGTTCAGAAAGTAAAACCTATTTTCTCTTTTTATTGTGTCCTCAGTGTTACCTTAATTTCAGTTTTCCCTGATTATTTTGTTATATCATCATTGACATTATGGTAAATATAAAATAATTTTGTATAGTTGTTATCCATATACTATGTGGCAAATGTTTAAAATGAATTAACAAATTGAAAATCCCCGCCACATAAGTTACACTTGATGATTCATTTTTTTAATGTACAGAAAAGTAAACTCCTATAGCCCAGATCTGGCATATTGTGATTTTCATCTTTTTTACACATGAAATTATTTTTGATAGCTAATACTTCATCGACAATAACAAGGTGAAAGCAACTGTTAACACATGGTTATAATTTCAGGAGACATCTTTCTATAATGAAAGAATACAAATACTAGTGCCCCATTATGATAAGTGCTTAAATAATGATGATTATGTTGAAAAATAGCTTAACATTTGTACTTAACGTTTCCTTAATTTGTTTTTTTTTTTTACTTATTTTTATTTCCCAACGAAAACTACTTTCTGGACATACATCGTATTTTAAAATTAATATAAATTAAGTAATTTACTTGACTTTTGTATATTTTGTTCAAGTTGTGATATTTTTTGTGATTGTAAACGGTTCTCTTCAGATATTTTTTCTATTTCTGACATTAACTCAGTTTCTTTGTTTAAAAAAAATTGAATCAATGTATTGATATAATCACTTTAAAAATATATTTTAATTTTAAACTCACCTATATTTTTTGATAAGTTTATTTTTTCTAATAACTGTTTTTGATCATTGAGAGATTTTTTAAGTTTATTTTCATATTCACATATCTCAGATTCCAGAGACTGATTTTTTGTTTTTAGTTCTAACAAGCATGTATTATTTTCTAATATAACACTTATATCCTTAAAATCAAAAAATTTTAGCCTTATTAAGTACTAACAAACTATACTCAGTAAAGTAAATTTAATTACCTTATCACAATTACAATGGTTGTTGATATACTCATTAAGGGATCGTTGAAGAGACTTTTTTTCTTCAGTTACTCTAGTTAAATGAAACATTGCTTCACTATGATTTGCCAATGCTTCTATACAAATTAAAAAACAAAACATAGATTAAATTAACCTCTCTATTATGTAGTTATATTGCTAAATTATAAAAAAAAATAATAGAAAAAGGTTCAAATGTTACACTTAGGGGAGGGGGGTAGTAAGTTAATTGGGAATAGACAAAGAGACATGCCTAAATAAAGATAGTTTTTATAGAGGATTAAATAAAAAAGAAAATCAGTACATCCCAAATTCAAATTGGAAAAAATACCCATACCCCCCTCACCAACTTTACTTATATTTTGATGACCACTTTTCAATTACACAGATATTTAAATTCCAATTATAATATATTTTAATAGTAATACCTATGTTCTACATGTAACAGTATAAAATAATAAAATAATAATAATCAACATATATAATTTATTCAATATACTAAATAAATAATAAAATGATTTATTTATTATTAAATTATTGTTTTTGATATTAAAAATTGTAAAATTTGTTCTATAATTGACATAAATTGAAATCAATATTTTAATAAAAATTATTTTGGATATAAGTTTGTGCCATCTTCTTGTTCTAATGAAAAAATATAGTTAGGAAAAAAGTAAAAAAACTCTATCGTCCTCCCTGCAACCCCCCACCACTACCCCTAATTTGAACACTGAGTGCATCACACAACATGGGAGAGGTGTTGTATAGAAAGAGAGAATGTACACTAAAAACGACGATAAGAATAAGAAGAAAAACCTAAACTTAAATCATTTGAATTATGTATATTATAAAATGAATTAACATATAATATGACATATTGCAAATCTTAAAGGGTGAAACTGGACTGTAAGAATATCATATTTTAATATGATCAACATAATATAGTTGATCTTTTTTTAGAATGGATTGGTTTAACCAAAATAGTGATTAAATAATAAACCACTAAGTGGAAGGTGATATTATTATATTATTTTTGTAAGATTTTAAATTAACTGAGAAAAAATGTATTTGTGTTTATTATTTAATAATATATAATGCCTATTCTGAAAATTGTAACCTATTATGAGCTATTTTATATCAAAAGATTCAACAGTTCGAAATATTTTTTAAAATTTGGAAAATAGTTCATTAAAGCATTAACTGAAGTTTCTTTATTCAAAGTAACTAGATCACAAATTAAATTAATTTTTAATTTATTACCATCCAATTGTCTTCGAAGAACTTCATTATCAGCTCTCAAATCAATGTAAGTATTCGCATCATTTTTTATCGTTTGATTTTGTTGTTTAGGTGAATATTTACTAGACTAATATATATAATACATATTGTATATTATTTGTTTTTAATTGTGTGATTAATATAAATAATTTTACCAGAAATTTAGTATGCTTGATATTTTTTTTTAAATGTTCAGTTTCTTTATACAATTCTTTTACTTTTTCCTTTAAAATATTATTTTCTTTTTGAAAAGATTCTTTATTTTCATCTCTGTTTTTATAATTATCTGAATTATCAATTTGTATTAAAGGCCTTAGAGACTTGAATTCTTTACCTGAGGTATTAATAAATATTATTAGTAAAATATAATTAAATATAATGCAATAAAATAGATAATTTATAGCTATAAATATATAAATGAATAAATACTTTTAGTTTCAAGTTGTGGTATCAAAAAAAGATTTCCCAATTCTAAAAGTTTTGCATTTTTTGTAACTGCTTCGTCTTCCAAATGTTCAACTTTTTTAATAAGTTTTTCATTTTCTTGTTTCCATTCTTTTTTTTCATATTCCAAGATACCAATTTTATTTTCAAGTACTTAAAATAAAAAAAAATAAGGTTAATTAATACATAATCAAGAATAATCAGGTTTGAAGAATTAAGAATGTAAGTATAATATATTTATTGTCTGTGTTATTTGATATTTACTCGGGTAGAACTATTATTTACAAATTGTAGTGTGTTTTGATGGTTAAAATTGAGGAAACATTTTTCATTCTAACAACTGTTAATTAAAAAATCTACAATCTGTCGTTTTTTTTATCGAAAATTTCTTTTAAATAGTTTTATTTAATTAAAAATTATATATTTAATCCAAGTATTAATATTTAAAATAACTATTATGGATGTATTACCAATTTGAGTAAATGAAAAAGACATCAAACATTACATAATGTTATATTACCTAATATAATTTTCAAATAAAATTTAATTAAAAACAAAATTTGACTTACTTTTAATATTTTCAAGTTCTTTCTTTAATTTTAATTGCAATTCGTTATGTTCTTGAATAAGTGAACAATTATCTCGTAAGTACGGTGCAGATTTCGCTTCCAAGTTTCGGGCAATCTCAAGTGTATTTTGAGCAATATTTTTGTACTGTTTTAAGCTGTCAGTTGTATGCAATAAGTCTTCTATTAGCTGACTAACAAGATCAATAGAATCAAGTGGCATAAATTGTCGATAGCCAAGTGCATCCAATTGATATCTTATTGATTCAAAACGCTCATTTTGTTCAGTTTGATTCATTTTTGAGATTGACTTGTGGATTTAATTAAATATAAACACAAAATAATTAATCTGAATATTTTTGAGACATTATAATCAAATAAAATTGCCTAATACCTTCAAAACTTCAATATTAAATTTTTTATCCTTAGTCTATGTATTGTAAAAATTAAAATATATTTTTAAATAATAATTCATAGACATTTTGTAGATTTTTACTCATATTTAATCTGTTCACTGATGTGTTCCTGTTCAGCATGTTATGACGTTTTACAATTATTCAGTAACTGAGCTATCCAGATTCAAGCACTGGGCGTTCGGATAAAAAATTCATAGAAAAATAAATAAAATTATAAATTTATAAGTAAAAAATTATTAACACTATAAGGACTCTAAGATATATTTATTATATAAGTCTATAAACCTAATCCTCAATCAATCTTTTCAATGATGTAAGCACAGTCGCACAGATATTCATTATACATCTGTGGATGTAAGTTTAAAATTTATTTTTATTGATAACAAAATGATGAAAATAACGACCATTTTAATATTGATAATAAGTTGAGATAAGACAATTTAAAATTTAAATCACTTTAATATAATTTATAGTCGTGTAAAAGACGTAATTTTTTATGGAAATAATTAATATTGGTATTATAGTATTTTCTAATGAGATAGATAAGATTAACTTATTTTCTTATCTATCAAAGTAGTGTTAATAGATTTATATATTGTTAAAGCAAATGCTACAAACATTTTTTCAATGTTAAACTATATATACTTAACTCTATTAGAGAAAGTAAAAAAAAATAGTTACAATAATAATACAATATGTTTAGTTTATTTTTTATATAATATTTAGGACCCAAAGGACTTCTTTAGGTTATATTATATTTTGTACTAAGATGTTTTTAAAAATCTTATTTGAATTTCAAGTAAAACGTATGGTAGGTTAAATGCTCAAAAACATTAAAAAAACCTTACTCGCCCAAAACTCAATGTGATTTGGAACACCTACTTTTTATTTTTTTTTTAACCAAGTTATTGTTAAATTTCAATTTTTCTTTTTTTAGCAAATGTAGTCATTGTCGTATATACTGTGCATCTATGCTTTATAGATTTTTTTTTAAATTAAAAAAATTAATATTGAAGTTGTAAGAGCCTGGAAAATATAAAATTCGTGTTCATTTCTCCAATGATTTTACCCGTGTTGAACTGTTGATTTAAACAACAAAACATTTTGTATTTTGGTATTGGCTAACGTCACGGCGAGGCTTCTCCCACTCCTAAAATTTCATAATTGCTAAATGAGGCAGCCTGTATATAATCTATAAATCTTGATTACAATATAACCGTTGTCGTTACGACAACTAACAAAAACGACATTTGTGCCCAAGTTATGCACTAATTGGCGCTTGGATAATATACCACTATATCAAGTCAATAGCAGATTATCAGCTCAAATGTCAAATCATACATTGAGCAAAGAGCAAAGAGCATTGATTGTCAGTAGCCGGTGCCCGGTAGCCACTAGCCACTAGCCAGTTGCCAGTAATACTAATAATTGTACTATAGTTCAGTCATTTATTGTTTCTGTTTTAAAGAATTCTTATTTAATTTTGCAACATGCCTCATTTTCGTTTGGAAACAAATATTTCCAAGTCTAAAATAACATCGGAGGTATTGAAAAAGATTTCTGCAGCTGTGGCTAAAACTCTTGGAAAACCAGAATCAGTAAATACATATTTATTTTTTATTGATATTTTTTTTTTACTCAAGTAGTTTTTGTAACTTGTTTTAGTATGTAGTTGTAACTATTGTGCCTGATCAACTTATGGCATGGGGTGGAGATGATACCCCCTGTGGTACAGCTACATTAATGAGTATTGGTTGCCTAGGCGTTGAACAGAATAAGAAACATGCCGCTGTATTGTATCCTCTTTTAAAAAAAGAACTAGGCATTCCAGATGACAGGTAAGTTCACTTTATTCATTTATCAATGAGGTAACGCAATTAATAATTATTGTTTCTAGATTATACATAGTGTTTTCGGACCAAAGTTCATCCAATGTTGGTTATACCGGAACAACCTTTCAAACAATTTTCGGATAATTAATATACAAGGAATAGAAAACACATCACCAATTCAGATTTTTTTATTTTACTGACTGATCATCTAAACTTTATTATCAAATCCTAAAAAATTGTTTTAAAATTATAATAATAAAAGTAAAATAAATGGTAAATGTTATGTATGTGTATTACATTGACTTATAGATTAATATTTTTTTTTATTCTTCATCAATCATCCGTTATAATAATTTTGATGGTTATTAGCAGTATATACAATTATTAATTATTATGTTTCTTATAGGAATAATATTTATGATTTTATCTAATCAATTAAAACTTTTTAAAGGATAAATATTTGTTTAAAAATTTTAGATTTTTCATTCTTTGATTTTATTTTTCAAATATTTACCAAGGTACAATATACATTTTGAAAATTGATTTTTTACAATAAATTAAGTGACAATGCAACGTATATGAGTAGTTAAAGAAAGGAAGAATCATGGAATGTCACAGAAATAAGCAATTGAATGATTTTTAATAATTTAGAAAATGTTGCGATATTTAAGGTTAAAATATCTTCTGAGGTCTTCAGTATATAAATTTGATATTAGAAGTGGTTGAATAGGTTTAAATGGAAGTATTTATAGAGATTTTTGGCTTTGTGTTATACTGTTAAAATGGAGAGATCATTTCATAGTTTTATAGTTATCTAAAACATAAAAAGGAGCAGTGGCGTGTATAGAGAGGGATATATATACAGGTATATAAAATGTCAGAATAACAATTATAAAAATAAGTATTATAATCTATAATTAATTATGAAACATATTATTATTCAGAATTTTTCAAAAACTAATTATATCAAAATATACATTATGACTTAAAATCCTTAATAAATATTTTGTAGCTAACAAAGTACTGGCAGGTATTGATTTTCTTAAAAATCTAGTACTTGTATATATAATTACCTAGTCAAATACTAGGCGGCAAATAAATATTAAATTAATATTTATAATTCATTATAACTATTTGTCTCATTTCATGATTTCATCAGTATGCAAATAATAAATGATTATTATTAAGTTGCACTACTAAACTTGATAAGAAGTAAGTTAATTAACTATTATTAAATAACAATGAAATTTGTCTATCCAATAATAACAATTATTCAATCAAACCAATTTATTTAACACAATTGAGATTATATTTTAAAATCAGACACATTAATTTTCTTTATATAATATAATATACATACACAAATATATATATATATATATATATAGTATAAAACAAATTATAATCAAACATGAAAGCAATAAATTTAATTAATGCACAAGTGTATCAAAAGTGTTTTAAAATATAATAATTCAATTAGTGTATGTATTTTATAACACTAGTACAAAATTATTACAGAGACCTGTAATATAAATATTTGAGTGTAACCTTTTTTTTTCGGTTTTAACATTATCATGACTAATATGTTTAAAAAAAAAATAAATAAACAAAACAAAATACACAAATTGTAGGATACAAACAAAATGACGCTACCAAAGAGATAAGTGATAAGCAGATTCAGTCTTTTCTTGTTCTGCGCTTTCTTGGAGAGGATGGTACTTGATCTTCATTAGTTTGATCAGTCTCTACATCAACCTTTACAAATATATACACATAATATATAATAAAAGAGTATTTCATCAATTATTAATAACTATTTAATTTTTAGTAGCACATACATTTTCTTCATCATCATCAGCACTTTTACTATCAACTTCTTCATCTTTTGTATCTGCTTCTTGTTCTTCATCAGATACTTCTGGTTCTACATCAGGTACAGGTTCATCAGTTTTTTTACTCAATTCATTTACAGAAGATTTTTCCTATATCAATTTGAATAGTGTAATATAATGTGTATTTTAGGGAACTGAAAAAAAAGCTATTTTTACAGTGAAAGAAAAATTACTTTTGATGAAGTGCAGCAGGTAATAACTATTAGTACGACAGTCACAGCAATAACTACAACATACACGGCCCACAACCAAGGGTTTTCATTGGTATATCTAATTACAGCTCCAAATACGCTTTCCTAGTTATGAAAATAAAAAATTGTTATACAATAAAATAATTATAATAATAACAATAGGTAATACAATAAATACAGGTACATTGATAAACAAAATGGGTAAGTATGAATATAACAAGGTACAATCAACTTTTAATTAGTTACTTATTTAGTAACTAACTACCTTTAAATATCTTTGCATCAAATATGATATATAAATAATCACAGGTATAGAACAATAAATTATATAACATAACCATAATCCTGGCTTATAATTCATATTCTTGAGAACTCGACCCCAAAAAGTGCCCTATAATATATATGTAGATATTTTTGTTTGAAAACTATTACTATAATTTCAATATTTAAGATCTTAAATTAAAATAAGATAAAAAAAAAAAAAAAATTAAAACATTACCGATTCGTGTGATAAATTCTTCTTTTTCAGCAACCATGTTAATTCTGACCATTTTTCAGCATGTACCTCATCATCTGTTATTATGACATTATCAAAATAAATTTTGTCTGAAATAGACCATAATTCAAAACCAATAGCACCCTATAATATAATACACAGAAGTTAATTAAACATAAATTAATACACACAATGAATCTTTAACATATTACACAACAATTTTAATTATTCATTATTTAAATAATTTTTAGTTTTAAATAATATTATCTATCCAGCTAGAATACAGATTGTACTACTTTTAACATGTTTACATGAACACTAATTTAAAAAAAACTTTCATTTTTTTATGTTATAAATTACAAAAGGAATCTTTTTTATAATATAAGTCACTGCATATTCTTTTTTAAAAACTTTTAAATAATAATAATTATTATTAGTTTTTCAAGATACGTTGGGAATGTAAAATATAAATTTACTAAAAAAAATAATAATTTTAGTAAGTTAATAAATATAGTAAAATAAATCATTCAGTACATCAATATTTTCTATAGAACAGATTTAAATAATACAAGTTACAAAATATACTACAAAAATACTTACAATAGGTGAAGATTTAAGTGGATTTTTATCATAAAAGTAATCGGGATTATGTATGAGTCGAGGAGTCCACTTTCCACGGTAGTTTGGATTGTCTATTAATGGCTGCTTCCATTTGCCTTTGAACTTGGGATTTTTCATTAATGGTCTTGACCAAGGTCCACAACCAGAGCGATCTTCACATTTTGGATTATTAATTAAAGGTGGTTCCCATTCTCCATCCATATCATTATCCCTTAAATAAAATAAATTTACATACAAGTCAATAATACATACAGATTATATTACCTTATTACTTTATTTGACCATAAATTATTTTAAAATAAATTAAGTCATCAAACAAAATATGAACTAATGCTTACCAATCAGTAGGTTTAACTGCGGCAGTATCAGGTATGTGAGTGGGTTCTTCTTCCAACCAATCATCTGGCATAGAAGAGGATTCATCAGGAATACTTTCAGGTTCACTTTCATCCCAATCATCTGGTTTAACAGCACTTTCATCAGGAATTTTACTTCTTTCATCCCAATCGTCAGGTTTTAAATCATTCTTATCAACTATCTCTTTTGGTGGGTTAATTGGCGGATTAAAATCATCTTCTGATAATAAATCTCCTTCATATTGCAACTAAAAACAACAAAATATTAAACTTAATAATACATTTTTTTAAATAACTTACTTCTTGGTCTAAAAAGAATGAATATGAATTGTCTGGTTTAACAACTAAGGTAAACAAATGAGGTTGATGGTCAGTAAATACGGTCTCTTCTGTTTTTAATTTTAAACAGTGTTTTTCAGTTATTGTATTGTTCCTAGGATTTTTATGTCTAATTATAAAATGCACTTTGGAAGTTGGTCCACACTTATCTGGGCCAAACATAATTGAATATGGAGTTTTATCATTGAACTGAGTTAAATCCTTAACATGAGGACCTTCAGTAAGCAACTTTAAATATGCTCCACCACAAGTATGTGGTTTTTGAAACGCTACTTCATACTGAACAACTAGAGTTTTTCCACTGTCAAACTTGAATGGTTTGTCAAGTTTTGATGAAATAGCAGCATGACGACTCTCTGATGCTAAAACTAGACCTCTGTCACCTTTCAGTGGGAATCTTTCTAACTCATCAATACTCCATTTACCTAATAATATAAATAGTTACAATGATTAAAAAGTACATACAATACTAAAAAATTATCTACAATTTATTATTTTATTAAACACTTATAGTTTTATAGTAGTAGAATATTATTCCATCATTATTTGATACATTTGATATAGTCATTAATCAAAATCGTTTTTTTTTTTTTTTAGATTTCTTAAAGTATAATTTTAAAAACTATTATCTCCCTGATTAAATGATTAATCAAAGAGTAGTGTTATTAAAAATAATTAGAGTTTGCAGATGTTAAATTATTCAAAATCTTATATTATGGTTAATTTGATAGGTAAAACAAATTATTTATTAACTTTTCTAGTATTTAAGACTACCTGTAATCCATCCCACTATTGGCAGCTTATTAGCTATCTTGTGCTATTCAATTTAAATTAGTGTATGTAAGTAAATTTAATATTTATAACAAGTTCTAGGCGTGTGCAAAACAATAAAATATAACCTTTATTCACATTTATTATAAGTGGTTTACCATCATATTGAGCTAATTCCTCATCAACATCTGGCTTCTTGGAATTAGATTTGATCCATTTTTTACCTAATGACAATGGATTGTCGAAATGTTCGGCCAGGTACACGCCTTCTTTAGTTAAAGTTGGGCTAGTGTAAGGCACTGATTCTACGCTAACATCACTCTGTAGAAGGGTACACGTATTAAATAAAAAAGATGAATTAATTGTAGTTGAGACTCATTGCTTACTGGTGGTTCTTCTTCGCCAAATGTCAATTGCACAACTAGCACCGCTATACATGCCAGTAGTTTAATTTTGGCCATTGATATCTGCTCGACACATACAATATTATATGAATGAAAAACAATGATAAGTTTATTAAAAATCCAAAGCTTGACAACCAATGAATAAACTTTACTTACACAGTAACACTCGTAGGCACAGGGCGATTTTTAACAAAAACACTCAAATGTCAAATAATTAAATTTGTATATTTGTATGATAATGAAAAAACCTACGTAACCTCACGAGACACGAATCCACTGAATCCAGTAATCTACGGCAGGGCTTTCGGCAGCAGAAAATGACAAGACAGAAATAATATTACTGGACCGGCGTATTACCGCAGTGCGTGCAACTGTGTTCAGTGGTGAATAGCTGTGGCAATGATGATGATGATGATGATGATGATGGTAATGATGTTATTGATATTTCCCCCACCTTTCCCGCTCATTTTCTAAATTTTTCTAAATCTTAACGAGTGATTTTGAAATCTATAACCGTACCCAGGAGCCCGTGTATTTCAGGTTTTTAAATAATTGTTTGATTTTTCTCTTAATTTTATAAATATGATTTTAGTTCTCAATATTGGGGTATAATTTTTAATTAAATATTAATTTTTTTCTCAATGCCGTCCGCTGCTGTTGTCCGCACTGTACTTGTGACATCATAGGCGTACCACTAATACACCGCGGTCCGCGGTTGTTCGGCTGTTTAATTCTCACGTTTAAATACGATTATATGAAAACTACTCGTGATCTGTGGTCATTAGTCACTGCCGCCGACTATATGAAGAAAAATAGGCGGTCATTTTACGGTGTTTAGAACATGTAGCTGTTACATTTCCAACATTTGACATTACCAGTCGTTGTTGTTTTTACAAAAACTCGAAAGTTGCAATGACGGCTAGCACGGACACAGCTTCGGCTTTGCCCACCACAAAGGTGATACAGGTAACGAACATTGCACCACAAGCCACCAAAGATCAAATGCAAACATTGTTCGGCTGCATTGGCAAAATCGAGGATATAAGGTTGTATCCGCAGATACGTGACGTATCTGTACCCGTCCAGTCTCGTATATGTTACGTCAAGTATTTCGACTCGCTTTGCGTAGCCGTCGCTCAACATCTCACTAACACTGTGTTCATTGACCGAGCACTCATTGTCACACCCTATCAATCTTCAGTTGGTGACATACCAGATGAATACAGGGCACTGGACATTGCCAACCAAGCGAACATTGTTCCAGGATTGTATCCTTCTGATCCTAAACTACCAGCACACGTCGTCAATCAAATCGAAGGGATCCCTCCAAATCAGGTTATTGTCACAAACGATCCGGTATTGGCGTCCAATGGCTTACCACCTTACCCACAATTGCCAATCACTTATGATTCTAGACGAATTGAAGAAATTAGACGTACGTTAGTTGCTATTAGTGTGGATGAGAACGTAACTGATGATGAGCTTATAGGTTTTTTCCAAAAAGCTGGCGATGTCAAGTATGTTAGATGGTGTAGTAGAGAAAACGATATCACTCGTTATGCTCTTGTTGAGTACTCTGAACAAGCTAGTGTTATAGCTGGATTGAAACTCAATGGAGTTCAACTTGGTTCCCGCCCAGTTCAAGTAACACATGCCACTCAGGCAATTGCTAAACCAATGGCCAAAAGTAATGAAGCAGCTCAAAGAGAAATTGAAGAAGCTATGACTCGAGTTAAAGAAGCTCAAAGTTTGATTTCCGCAGCTATTGATCCTGTCATTGGGATCTTATCTAAAGACAAAAAACATGGTCATTCTCATCGTAGATCACGGTCTAGATCACACGGTAGGAGTCGTCGTAGATCATCATCTAGATCACGTAGAGGACATTCACGTTCTCGTAGAAGACGATCAAGATCACGTTCCAAAAGACGCTCTAGATCAAGGAAAAGATATAGAAGTAGAGATCGACGTTCAAGAGATAGAAAAAGATCACGGTCCAGGAAAAAGTCAAGGTCTAGAGATAGAAAACGCAAATCATCAAGAGATAGACGAAGATCAAGATCTAAATCTAAGTCTAGACGTCGTTCAAGATCTAGAAGTCATAAAAAAGATAAGAAATATTCTTCTAAACGAAAAGAAGATAAATCAGAAAAACGAAAAGAAAAAGATAAAAAGAAAGAGAATACCCCGCCTATTGTACCAGAAATTGAGAAAAAAAATAAATCTGCTACGCCTGATAAAGAGAAATCTAGGTCAGCAACACCACCCAGAAGTAATTCTAGAAGCCCAAGATCATCAAGTAAATCGCCAAGGAGAAGTAGTTCATCTGGTAGAGGAAAGGCATCTGAACCAGTCAAAAGCCGTTCGTCTAGTCATATTAGACGTACATTGTCTCCAAAAAGATCTAGGACAAGAACTCCTCTTCGTAAGCGAATTAGCAGATCTCCTCGTAGAAGTCGAACACCTAAAAAACGTACTAGGAAATCAAATTCATCTCAAAGACGTACTCGAAAACGTAGTGCAAGTCGTCATAAGTCACGTTCACCTATCGAAAAAAGACATAGACGTACCCGTTCATCTATACGTAGATCTCCATCTCCCAGATCACCCCCTCCTAGAAGAGTTACTAGAACTCCATCTAAAAGTCCTCAGTCCCCTGCTAGATCTGTATCCAGGTCACCACCAGTTAGGAGTAAGAGAAGTGCATCTGATAACAGAAAAAGAAGTGAATCAACAAGCCGAAAAAGAAGCTTGTCAGTAGATAGAAGCCGAAGGAGTATGTCAATTGATCATAAATCCCGGTCAGAAAGTAAAAGTAGAAGTCATACTCCTGGTTCAGCTAGGAGTAGGTCACCTGGATGGAGAAAAAGCGAATCAACATCGCCACCACCAAATAGACGAAGTACTTCTTAACTCCATATTAAAAAAAAAAAATTATGTACTTGTAAGCATGTAATTACACAATTTATTTTAATTATCCATTTACATTTTTAATATTATGTACTTTTGCTTTTATTTATATATATATGTATCGTATCTGGTGTATATTATATACAATTATCTTTAAGTGTTATTTTTGTTTTTTCTGTCCTAGCTTCACAACAATGAATGTATATATAATATACAAATAATACAAAAATATATTAAAGGTATTAAAAGGAAATATATCTTTAAATGGAGTTAAAAACTTTATAAAATGTTATAGATTTACATTTAATTTACGTGTGATCTTCTATAGCAGGTATCACCAACAAAATTATTGTTATTATAATTAAGGAATTTACTAAGTTGACAACATTATGGACACAAAGGACCCCTGATTAATAGTAATCGTATTACAGCTGAAAGTGCTTAATTCAAGTTCATTGAATCTATAGTTTCATATGAAACAATGATCCCATCTCTATTGAAAAATGTTTTATTTCAAATAAATAGTTATAATTATTTTTACATTATATATTAAATAATAATAGCATTTAAAACACAAATATAATAAAATTAGATTTCAGTTTGATTTAGTGCTGATTCCGAAGCACTATTAACTTTTCTAATTAAAATATTCAGTGCTTCTAAGAAAATTACACTTGGATCCATTGCTCCAACTGATTCAATTGTAACTGAAAATAAAGAATAATATTAGTATATTATCATAATTTACCAACAGGTAATTTACATTTACATAGTTAATATCCAATATTAGCGCTATTTTAAACTTAATAATTATTGTCAATGTAAAATTTAAAAAACCATATTATATTACCATTATTTAATAACTTTTTTTTTTACAAATAAAATCTTTAAATATAATATGACTATTTATCTTTTTAAATAGAATTTGAGTTTTAGTTTCACTACAACAAATGTTAAAAATGATTGACTACAATTGAATGCAATTATCAATAACTTTGTATGACAATTAATAAGAGGAAGTTATATCCTAATGTGTTGTCTCTGTCTTATTGATGTACATCATAGCAAATTTGCGATCAACAGAACACATTTTGTGATGTTAACTTTAATATTGGAATACATTTTTCAAAATATCCTTTTCATCTCTCAACTCAAGACTCCATTAACATTTGCCCGTCTTAGTCTCTGATTGCATTCCATATTGGATTGATTTGTTCATACTATTTAATGAATAAAAATTAAGAAGACATATCCTAATGTGTTGTCTTTGTCTTACTAACATAAATCATAGCAAATTCGTGTTCAGCAGAACTCAATTTGTGATGTTAACTTTAATATTAGTTAATTTATCAATTATAAAGTTTAAAGGTAAGAATATTATTTAGAAAATGTCATACTTTTATCGATATTATGATTTTAAAATGAGTTATAGTATAGTTATGTAAAATACTACAACTTTAAAATATTTAAGAAATAATTTTCAACATAAATTGTATTTTATTTTGGCTTTTTTGTTCTATTTAGCTATTTATTAATTTTTTATTCAATTTATATACTTATGCTATAATATATATTTAATCATTTCCAAACCTAATTACATCCCTGATTACAAATAAACAAATAATTAAAAATTAACTATACATATAAACTTACATATAAAATGGTCCTGTATTTTTGATAGTAAAATTTTGTTATCAAATTGCTTGTATCTAAATACATTCCTGGAACTATTATCTATTCGAGAATCTTCTACAAATGCATTAAGGACACCTAGAAACAATCATTAAAACGTTTTTAATTACATTTAAACTTAGTTTTTATAAAATATACATACCTTTAACACTTTTTAATCCAATGACACCCTTAGGAAAGCATGACTGTAATAATAGTGCATCATTTCCTTTAATTTCATCAAGTAATTTAATATCTGGCATCATTCTATACCATGCTGTACCTAAATATCATAAATACAAGACATATATTTTTAATAATATTCATATTATATAAATTTAAAAATAATTTACTTTCAACAGTAAGTTACAAAAGTAATCGTTAGAAAAAAACTTTTTTTTTGATTCATAAATATTAACACATTAAATACTTACAAACACTTTGAAACTTAGCATGGTCTTTAGGTATCCCTTTAACTGCAAACATTTTAAGTTCAATTTCCTGTCCTGGTCTTAACTTTGCAATAAGAATATCATCACCAATTATTCCAACATCTTTTTCCGTGAAAATATCTTTTTGGTTGCCTAATGCCAACCATTTTATGTGTCTTGCATACACTAAAATTGTTTGAAAACTAGAATTTATGTCACAAAAAAAAAAAAAGGATTTGTTCAATTAAAATAAAAACAAACACATCATTACCTGGAAAACTGATAAATTGTTTGTGAGCTAATGAATCTAAATCTTTTTTTGTACATTTTATTTTCATCTCATAAACTAGACTGTCATGTTCATTAGGTTCAGAATTTTCTGAAAAAAGTCAATCTTTAAAATATAAACTAAGTATATAGTAATAAGTTATAATTAAAAAAAAAAAATACCATCTTCTTTCATTTTGAATTGCCTAGGATCTGCTTTCAGTGGAATTAATCCCAATCGATGTGCAAGTATTTCATCAAGTATATAAGATGTGTTTTGATATATGTGCACCTTTTCAATTGCCATACTAGGTACCTAAAAAAATGAATTAGGTGTTAAAATAAGAAAAATAGTTATTTTATTATAAATATTATTTAATATCAAATATTAAAAAAATAGTTGTTTAAAACTTGTAGCCATTTAAGTAGAAATTAAAAGAAAATTGTACAAGTCGTGTGCAAGTACTTCACATTTCATATGAATTGATTGGGGTGAAAACATTTTTAACTAGATATCATCTAGATGAAAAATAAAAATAATAATAAAATTTAATTTATATTTTATTTATCATTTAATAAATGCTACAATATAATAATTTTAAAAGGTCCTAAAAAATCTTTCAAAATTTTTATATGGTATTAGAATATAAAAAGGCTGAGTAGTGATGAATTATATTAAAAAGTTACCAAAAAAACAATATCTAAGACTATAATACCTCAGACAAAATAACTCTTCTTAGACTATTAGCCACAGCTACATCAATGCCGATAAGATCAAACTCCAAATCACTTTCAGAGCGACTGATTATTTTTACTTTGAAATTCTAAAATATAAATAAAATTGTTTTAACAAAATTAGAAAAAAAAATTTCAAACTAATAAATTATTCAAAAAAGATTTCGCAATTAATTATGATATTTACCTTTACAAATTCATCATAGTTAAATGGTTTATTTTCATTTCCTAAAGTCTGAAAATTAAATTATAAACATTGTTAAATAATACATAAAATATATCAACATTATGATTTAGTAATATAAATTATTAGAACCGCTTAGCTTACCCTTTCAATGGAATATTTGTTCATTATTATTGGATTGTTCATTTTATGAACGAATTGGCTATTAGCACGTCTGATGTGAAACCGTGAAATACACACTACATAGGATTAGAAAGTAGAGCAATAGACAGTTACAGATTTTAATTTTTAAATTCAATGATTTCAATTCAACGATGCGTGATTGCATGTATTACACTTGCCCATTGCCCACATGGACACATACAATTTTTGATTTGTCCAGAATTCTGATTTTATCATAGATTACTGATATTTGATAATAAAAAAATGGGAAGAATTAGCTTAAAGTCCAGTGTGGCCACTTGCGTGATGTCGAAACACCTTGAAAGGGAATCTTTAACTTTCCAGAAAATTAACAAACTGGACGTTATACTAATTGTTCATAAGGTAAATTTAACAGAATTTGAATTTAATGTCATGATTTAGTATGGATTAACGACTAACGTCCTATCTAAGGACCAAGACAGTGATCACAACATAAATAAGGATCGCGGACTAAGACATTATATTGGACTAATATCTTAGCACTATGAAGTAGATCTTAGATTCTTAGTTCATGGAGGTATCATTGACCTTATACGTCTTGGTATAAGGGTGGTATAAACATTTTATTATCAGTTTATCAGTTAGCCGCGCTTCGTTACTAAATACAAATATTATGTTGTTATGTATATTTTCTAATTTTTCTGATTATCTTAATATAATATTATATACCATAGACTTAAGATTTTTATTATTCTGTTATATATAAGTTATTTCAAGTATGTTATATGGAATTTGTATCTAACGATATATTTATATTCTACACTAATTGAGAAATGAAAATTGAATTTATAAACTTATCTACAAGTTTTAGTGGCACTGTTATTATTATACTTTTCTTATTTAATATTTACTCTACCACACTATGAATGTTGATAAGTGTAAAAACAATTTTTTAACTTCTCACAAGTCCAGATCTGAAAATGCAGACATTCAAAGTAAACTTAACTCATGGTATGCCATTTTTGTCACTTAATTGCTTTGTATGTCATTGGTTTTCATATTTTTTTTTTATGCCTCCAAAGGTTTGAAGAAAAAGGGATCATTAACAAGCTACGAGCGCAAATAAGAGAACAAATGATCTCTGCACTAGAAGATAGTACAATTTTGAACACTAACAAAAGAAATGTTAACTCCCCAAAGATTCAAGCAATCAACCTCTTAGTTGCCGATTTTCTGATTAACCAAGAAAATTTATTCACATTATCAGTATTCACTACAGAAGTAGGTTTAATTTTGTACTTTTGTATGATATTAATTATTTACATATACTTAGGTTAGGTAATAATATAATAGTGTACATCTTGTCTAAAAGTATAATTTTTTTTTAGGTACCGTTATTGGCCAATTTACATGAATTCTCTTCTTATATAAATCGTTTAGGCGATAGCACTCAAAAAATTCCAGTCACCAAGCCTACTTTTCAATTAAATGATGTTCAGGATATTCTAGAAGCATTAGGCATACAACCGAATACAGATATCACCGAATTAACATGCCAATACTATTTTAATGAAAAACAAGTTCATTCATTATTGGCTTGTTTATTCAAATCTATAACTACCATTAGAAATAATCTTAGGTATACACTAGAAGTTTATTAATTGTTTTAATAAAAGTTTTCTAAATTACCTCATACTATTATCCTGATAATATTTATAAAACAATTTAAATTTAGTGACATTAGTAAATATGTTGTTTATTGGAGTTTATAAAAGAAAAAGCATTATTTATTAACTTAAAATATAAATTATCTTTATTTTAACCAGATAGTTAAGTTATATTCATATTTATAATTAGTAAAATAGCTTGTGCAAGTATATTAATCATTTATTTTTTTTTGCTACAGTAAATATAACACAGTTCAAATCAATCAAAATTGTAATGAAATAAACAAATCTAAAAACATAGAGAATAATACTTATGAACATAGATTAAATAATTGGCTTGTAAGTATTGAGGACATTCTATGCTCATTCAATTTAAATGAAGAACAGAAAAACACTTTGAAAATGTTATTAAAAAAGTAATAACGTTTAATAAATTAATGTAAGCCATTATTTTTATTGATTTTAATTTTCAGGTACCATCAAAATAATAATGTTCAAGAAACTGCTGTGTACAAAGAACACTTAAAAAAACTAGAAAGACAAAACAAGGAAATGGTCGAGAAAGTTGCTGATGTAGAAAAAATACTTGCTGCACATTTTCATTTTCACGATAGTAAACTTATGTTTCAAAAAGAAGGAATAGAACATGCCACACAACAACTCCGTTTAGAACAACAGCAGCTTTATCAATTAATTAATGTATTTGAAGTAAGTGAGCAATAATAATTTTAAAATGACATAAAATTATATATTTTTTGTTATGTATAAAGTACAGTAAAGAATATATATATATATATGTTTTTGTTTACTTTTGATGTTATAGAATGTTTTATTATAATTTTACTAAGGGGATTGTATATGGTGATTTTTTGTCTTACACACATGCACTACAGAATTATAGACGTGTTCTATTTCCAATGTACCGATTGAAATAATGAAGCGATAAGAATTCTGAACACAGATTTGAATTTGTTGTCTACCTGAGATCAACTTTCCTACATTTTTGATTTCATCCCCTCTAAATCCTAAAAACGTTAAATTAAAAAATCATACTATTATATATATTACCAATTTATTAAACTATATTCAAATTGTGGGTCTAAGAAAAATCTATGCAAAGTTTTAAATTATCAAACTTGCCGCTTTTTCATGATTGGTTTGTACGGTAGCGAATTGAGTAAATAGTACTACCGCTTGGTATTTATTTAGAACTTGGATATCCTTGTATAGATGTACTATTTAGTTATCAGATATTCTATTCTCATAAATTACCATTAATAAAGAAATATCGAATACTGTGAAGTGTAGGTCATATTTTTTTAAATAACTCAGAAATAAATTTGTTGATATTTTATAAATTTATTCTTCAAAAAGGCCCATGACACAGAAAAGGTTAATAACTTATGCTCTAGGTCAGCGGTTTTCAACCTGTGGTACGCGAAGAAAATCTCACTTCATAAAAAAAATTGGAATGAATCATTATATCTTTACATATTATTTGGTTTTATTTGATGGTGTGGAGGTCGTTTGTAATCATAGAAATTTAGATAACTATATACATTTTAATATAGTATAAATCGATAAACTTAATCAGATAAACCTGATAAAACGTATTCTTATTTTACAAAAATGTGTTTTTACCTTAGTTTTGTGAGTTCCTTCAATTTATTCACGAGTGTCATACGAGTTGTCTGCATCAAGTATATTTTATATTCAAATTTTATGTAGTTTTTTTATACTTTTTTGTGATATAAAATTAAGTAAAATGAAAAGATTTTTAGAAAGCAGAAGCTCAAATGCTAAAACAACAGAAAACACAAGCGAATCTTAAATATAACGATAGTTACTTACAATTTGGATTTGTTGTAAAATTTGGTTCTGAAAATTCTACTCTGTTACCTCAATGTGTAATTTGTCAAGAAAAACTTTTGAATCAAAGCATCCAGAAACAGAAAATAAACCTATTGAATTTTTTCAGAGAAAAGTTACGATTTTCCAGAAGAAATCAAAATGCATGTCTAGTTTTAAGAACTTTAATTTAAATATAATTGAAGCATCTTATTTAGCAAGTTTAATTATTGCTAAAGATGAAAAACTACACACAATTGGGGAAACACTAGTGTTGCCAGTAGCAAAAGAAATCATGTGATGTGTTCTTGGAGACAAGGCAGCCAAAGAGATAGAAAAAGTGTCACTTTCAAATGATACTGACAAAATAAGAATTGATGACATGTTGTCGAATTTAAAAAAAAAATTATTTCTTTATTTGAAAGATAATAATTTCTTTGCTCTGCAAATTGATGAGAGTACTGATATTGCTAATATGGCTCAATTCATGATATTTATACGTTTTGATCGCAATGATGAAATTATTGAAAAGTTTTTGTTTTGTAGTAAGCCTTTATAGACCCACACAACATCTGAAATTATTTTTACAGCCGTTAATGAATATTTGATTGAAATAGATCTGTCATGAAGTAAATGTGTGGGTTTTTCAAGTCTGCAAGGATCAAACATGTTTTGTATTTGTGATAAAGTTAATGCATTTGTGAAAAAGTTAGATTTATTTATTTCGCAAGTATTTAAGAATGATCTTTCAACATTTGAGACACTAAACACATTTTGGAAAAATAACTAAATTCAAATATAATTACAGACATTTCGGAACACCTACAATCACTAAAATCCAATGTTTTACAATATTTCCCTGATGATAACTCAGAAATGAAATGGATCATAAACCCTTTCAAAGATGATTAAAATTAAGAATATTTCAGATGGTATTTTGGCAAAAGAATTATTTATTGACTTAACCAGTGACTTTACCCTAAAACCCGCTTTCAAAACCAAAAATATCACTAATTTTTGGCTGGACATGGAACAAGATACTCGGCATTGTCCACACAACAAGCTTTACAGTTTCTAATCCTTTTTGTATCAATATATCTATGCGAAAATATATTTCTCACTTAATGTACACAAAAAATAAATATAGAAGTAGGTTAAACATAGAAAATGATTTAAAACTTAAAGTTACCAATTTGGAGCCCAATATTGACGTCGTCAGTTCAAAACAACCAATTGTCTACCATAATAATTATAATAATTTTAAATATTTAATTTGATTTAATTTAATTTCTTTTTATGAATTAAACATTTTATTATATATATATATTTATTTTATATTATCTCATTTTGTAATTCCTAATAAAATGTTATACATATAACATAAACTATATTTACATACGTATGTATACATAATTAATAAGCAAAAAAAAAAAGCAAAATAATGGTCAGGTGGTATGCGACTAAAAGGTTGAGAACCGCTGCTCTAAGTTAAGCAATTAAGATTAATCAATAAAAGATAAAAGAGTTGGTAGATCCAATTAAATATCACGAAACACAAGTTGTCATTTTATAACTGGCATTGAAGTGTTGTGTTTGTCTAAATATAATTTCCAATTTTAAAATTAATAGTAGTTTAGACATTTTTGTGCAAGATAGTTTTATATACATATTTGACAAATTTAATTTTAATTGTACAAAGTGTTTTTGGAGGTGTCATCATAAAGATATATGTAAATCTCAAACATTTAAAACTCCGCGCCAAAATGTCCCATTCCCTCAAATTGTTTATCTTTGTAAAATTAATAAATTAATTATATATCTTCATATAACAGGAGAAAGAAAAGTCTATTCAAGAAAAATTAAATAAGTCAGAAGAAGAATATAATAAAAATCTACAATATATTGAAAATCAAAAATATGAATTAAGATTAAAAGAAATGGACATCTTGAGGCATGAAAAAATGTTAGTATTATCGATACTCTTGATATTAACAACTATTTTATTATATTATTAAAATATGAGGCGATTTCTTTGGACAGTTGTAGTTGAAGTTCTACGGGGTCAATATATATGTTTTGTTTTTAATGAAAGCGTTTGATATGTAGATAAACCATTTAATGAGTTTCAAACAAAATTAATTAAAGATATTTAAAATATTAGTTTTATGTGTAGTTATTTACCATTCTGTGTAGTCTACCACACATACCCTTACATACTCATAACTTCTACTACATCTACTACTATTGTCAGCATGGGTTTTCTATTAATACCTAAATTACTTGAAATTTTAATTTGTTAACATTTTAATTTTGTTAACATTTGTAGGTGAAATATTTGCAGTATTTTTTATTTCTATAAAAATCAAATCACTTTCTATTTTAATGTATTTCCAAACACCAAATATTAATGTTACATTATTATGATTATTCATTGGTTAAATTATTTTATTAATATTCACTAATCATTTTTTTTTTTTTTACTTTAATCTGGCGGGTATTTTAGCTAGTAAAAAAATAAAATATGTATATACTATAATGGACGCTTACAGGTTAAAAAGAGAATCACTGAATTATATAAATGAAACCAAAATTAGTGAAAGTAATCAAGTTAAACAGCTGCATGAACAAAACATTGATTTGGGAAAACAATTAGTGGAAATAAAATCTAAACTAAACAAGCTTGAAGGATATAAAAAAGATGAGCAGTCATGTTCAAAAAAAATTGATTTTTTGTCGGTTAGTAAAAAATATATTTAAATATTTTAAGATAATTTTTTTTTACAATAAATCAGTTACAGGATCAAGAAATGATGAAAAAATTAAAAAAAGACAATGATGAGTTACGTGACTTTATAAAAGTTCAGCAACAAAGGATTGAAGAATTATCTTACAAAGCATCAAATTTAGCAAAACAAATTGAAAAAACCCATCAAGTACCATTAACAGATTATGAAAATAGAAATGTAAGAAAAAAACTATGTTTTGTTGACAATTCTAACAAAAAAAATCATTATATTGCCCAAAACATCTCTTCTACAACTACAGATTATTCAACAACTATGTTAGAGTCAGATAATCTAACAGAAGATGATATAATACAAGAAGCCGAATCCAGACTGAAGACTTTAGAAATTAATACTGCAAAAGTAGAACAGAACTTAAAAAATTTCCAAATAAATCATTCACGTCACAACTTACAATTTAATGTAATTAGAGACACTAAAAAATCATATAATGAAATTCGTTCAAACTTATCAGATGATTCAGATTTAGACGTATTGAAACGTTGCAGTAATAAAATTAATTTAAAAGAGCTTGCCAACAAGATTGGGTATCATCGATCAGTCAGGCGATCCTTGAACCATTCACAATCTGATAACGATACAAGCTCTGAAACCTTACGAAATGCTAAATATCAGAATTATAAGAATTCTACAAATATTTCGCCAATTAAAATATTGTCATCTAGTATTAAAAAAAATGTATGCAAAGAATCATTTGTAAATAAACAAAGTTCAAGCATTGAGTCTCCAATCAACAAATCTAATTACAATACTCAAGATTCTATAAATATATCTAATATATCTACTCAATCACCAAAAGAAAATAAATTACAAATTGAATCAGATGTAAAAAACACGCTTCTTCCTGACACTAATAGCGATGTTCAGAATAATGACAATTTTGATTTACAATTGTTTAAACATACTGAAATAATTAATTCACCGCATAAACAAATATCTATTCAGCAAGATAGTTCAAATGGAGTGGATAATTTATCAAACAGTAAAAAATTACAAGAAAGTGATCACACAATTTCATTTGGTAGTAGTAATAAAACTGATAAGTCTTCAGATTTTTGGGCATTGTAGAATTATTTTCTATTTATTATTTATTTACAAGCATGTTAACATATGATACAGATATCAAGTCCTTTTCTTCGACTCCCATATGAGACATCAGGTCTTTTGCAATTGATTGTCCGTCCTCAACTGTTTGGCTATCATTTAAAACTACCTAAATTAATAATAATTAATCAATAGATTTATTTCTTAGTAGCATATTTGAAAACTTACTTCTAATTCTACAAAATCCCCAAGACCATCAACACTATCAAAATGTACTCTTGTTTGGCCAACCATTATTAATTTTCTTTCTTTTTTCACAATTCCCCATGTACCTAAAGCATTTTTAAGTACTTTTTCTACATCTTCGTTTACTTCACATTTACTATAAGTACTTAACTTTGGTCCAGAGCTTTCTTCTCGGTCATAATAAATTAACTCTTGAAGTCGACCCTGTGAATGTGACAAATACACTAAATTATGTAATATTTTATATAAATAAAATAATTATCTTTATACAATTAAGCTATCTCTATCTTTATTTATATTTTTACTGTTATTCTGTGTACTATATTTTTGAACTTTGAAAGGCAAGAGAAAAATACTCACTTTTTTATATTTGTTGTTTAGGCAAACAGCTTTTATTTTTTATTTTAAGTAATTTAATATTTAAATACCATCATAAAAATTATTTTAATGTATTTATAGTTCTTTAACACTTCAGTAGAAAAACCCCAAGATTTTTTGTCACCTGTAGGGTGGGTGTTCAGACATCCTGGTTTTTAAGTTTCTTGCATCATTCCGAAATCTTTATTGGGACTTTAATATGTTCCAGATTAATGCGTTAATGCCATTAATATAAATTTGTATTACATTATGTCAAAATTTGTATGGTAACTTGTAAAATCAAATTGCAAATACGATTAACAATAAATTTAAAAATATTGTATATCCTAAAATTACATTTGTTTTTTAAAAATAATTTTTTTTTTATGAAACATATTTAATTTATCCAGGTTTTTCTTTTTAATATTCTGGTTACCCTACTCTAGGAGGTTCAAATGAATACCTATTGTCACAAAAATTTGGTAAAAATGAATATCTAATTATATAACATTCAGGTACCTATTATAATAATTCAAATTTACTCCACTGGTAATTCTATCTCACCAGTAATAAAAACTATTTATTTCTTACCATTTTTCTGAGTTTCAATTTGCCACATTTACCGGTCGGTAAATTGAAAAACGAGTCTTCTTGTTCAATGATCGAGGAATCTGGTCGGACATCGTATTTAGCATTCGACCTTAATGCTAAAATGCGTTGTATGACAACTTCCAAGTCCTCGACGCGCGCTTTGATCTCTACGTTTCTTGGCATAATTTTGTTTAGCACGGATGTAAATTTTTTTATACCAACGTCAAAAACTTTTATTGTGCAACAAATATATTCAATCTGTCAACTTTTGAATTCGAAGTTCTTTTAAACTTTAGACTGGAATTCTAAAGAAACCAAAAAAGTAATGACGGTTCACTGGAAATAATATCACACTACTCGACTCGTCTAGCTGAGACGCCGAGTGCCTATGTAGCTACCCACAATAAAAAAAATAAAATGGTCACTAGTTCACTACCCAAATCAGTTGACAGTTTTTCGTTTTTTGTGCCAACTATTGGCGGGAATTTAGAAACATGTGATCATATTATTAGAGATTACACCATAGCTTCAAAAAGTGATTACGCCGAATATCCATAAAATATGCGAATATTTGGATAAAAATTTAAAATAGTACTGTATATATCTGTATTCTGTGCTAAATAAAATCTATATTAAAGAGCCTTCATAAGAGATATATTCTTATTTAGGAATTACTATTAGGCTCTCTACAAAAAAAAAAAATAGTCTATACTCTATATTACCTATGGTTTTCTATGTCCTGTAATACTAGTATAATACAAACCATGACAAAATATATATTATATATATTTTGTCATGGTACAGACTACTCCAAGCACGAATATAAAGAACAGCTATTAATGCTTATGCCGCTGGCGCTTATGCGTCGGACATTTTCCTTTAACTTTTTTTTTTAACAGCATCGTTGTGGAGGTTAATACCCAATGGTCAATCTTAGCAATTTCCAAATGCAAGGAGTTCGATAATATTGTATCTTGTTAGTTGTTTCGATATTTCGTCGGTACACCAGATTAGTGACACCACTGATACAACTCAAAAAAGTAGATTTTCTAATCATTAATTAGTATTCTTGTTTCTTGCCATGCTCGTTATGATTTCAGAATTTTAAAAATTAATAAATAATAAATAGTCAAGATTGACGAGATTTCACAGAAGTAACGAACATTTTTTTAAACATATTTCAATATTAAATTTATAATTACACCGTTATAAATGAGTTACCCCCGTAAAACTTTTTTAAATTTAAATCGAGCCCGTAACTATCGTCAAATCATGACAAAATTTTGTCATGCGACAGATGATAGCGCCGATATGTATTGTAATCTGTGTCATTTGTTATTGTATTAAGAACGAATAATAAAATTTAATATATTATAAAAAAAGTTCATTAAATCACGTCGATCCATGGCTGACTGGTAGTACGCTAATGTGAATTATATAATTATAAAAATCAATACGAATATATTGGTCAAATAAAAATAATTCGTTTTTAAATAAATAATATAATAGTTATTGTGAAACTCATTAACCGCGATATGTACACAGCTGCAGTGGCGTAAATAGATAACTGACAAGTGTATACTGTATAGTATTACCAAGTAGGTACCTGAATTTACTGCAAATTGTTAAGACGTACTAAAGTTTGAATTTAAAAATATTTATTGTTTTCTATCAAAATAAATTCTATACTATAATCCCAAAGATATTCTGCTAATTCAATTCAATACCTACTAAACATGTTCTAATTGTTAGCTAAAATAAGCTGCAAGTTGCATAATTAATAATATAAATTGATTATATTATATAACTGCAAGTAGATATATAAAACAGTTTTAAAACGAAATGGCTACTCAAATAGAAGAAACTCTGAAGAGAATTCAAACCAGTGACGGTGTCATTGGCTTTGTAATAATAAACAATGCTGGTATGCTACCTATAACTATTGTCTACACATACCTAGAAGGCAAAAAATATCGGTAACTACTAACTGTTCATAATATATCATTTTGCAGGCATTCCGGTCAAATCCAACTTGGATAATTCAATGTCTGTTCGGTACGCTGGATTAGTTCAGCAGCTAATCGCAACATCAATGGTCGTGATCAAAAAAGGCGACTCAACTGATAAATTAACGTACTTGCGGTTACGTACCAAACATAACGAAATTATAGTAATACCAGGTAAATTGTTAGTATAGAACAGGGATGCCCTCTTGCATACAATTCTTGGTGGTCTGGTCTATTGAAGTTATGATTGACCTGGACAATAGTTAGATAAAATACTTAATTAGTATAATACTAAATAAAAACTCAGTATCAATTTAAGAAATTTATCCCTAGGCTGTCTTATTTCTACAGGTATTCATCCTAAATACTGTTTATCCATTATCCATACAATTTTAATTAATTAAATCTTATTGTTTCGTTATCTATTTTTACTTAATAAATGCAATTTAATACCATAGTTTTTACAATTATTTCCAATACATAATATATTCATATTGGAGAAATGATTTAAAAAATAATAATAATTTTTAGATATTTCAATAAATTTATTAAACAATTTAGTAATAAAAAACATATATGAAAATATAATTAAAAATATATTTTTAGTCTTTATATCAATTTTTTTAAGTATATAATATATAATCTTAAATATTACATGAGCTTGAGATTACAAATAATATGAAATAATTTTGTACATTTTTTATTTACAGATAAACATTATATCATGGTGGTAATTCAAAAACCTACTGGTTCTAGATCACCAATGTAAAATTTGGTGTTTTAATGATTATAATATATTTATAAAATTAAATAAATTCAATAATTTAAAATAATACAATATATTAATATGTCATAATTTAATTTATTAATTATCAGATCATTTAATTTCAATAATGATTTTAACCCAGAATATCCGAAATAGACTTGTTCACATTACTATTGGTATTTGTATATTATGATTCAACATTATTATCTTTGTAAGTGGTATGAGGATGGAAAAATTTGTAATATATTGCCATAAACAAAATTCCAACAAAAAATGGTGCTATCGATCCTATCATCAGAAGATAGTAGTACCATTGGCTTTGATCAGTACCAGTATTAGCCCAAATAGTGACTGCAACTATATTTTCTACTAGGAATACTCCATAATACCCTAAATAACGATTTTTTGAATTCCCTTGGCCTTCACTGGGGGATAAATAAGTAAATATGTATACAAGACCGAGTATTGTTGAAAAAAAAAATCTCATGATTTTACTTTCTTCAGATCGGTTGGATGGAATACAAAATGTTACATTTTGAAATTTGAAAATCCATAATGTCATAAATAGCCAATGGACCATACAAAAAATACCAGTTGACTGAGGCCATACTATAGCGGCTAAACTAATAGACAAAATTCGGGATACTGAAAAAATAAAAAATGTATTATAGATGAAAAAGTATAATAATAATATATGTATAATATCTAAAATACATGACAAATATACCTGTAATCATGATGTGCCATAAAAACTGTAATACTGTTCCTGTATTGCCTATATTTTTTCGGTTTTCATAAGCAATTCTTACATTTTTATGATATGAAGCCATAGCCCAAGCAATACCTATGGTTGAACTCGCAATAGATGCAGATTGATGAACAACTAAAATAAATAATGCATAGTTATAAATTATAATAATAGTATTCAGGGACGGATTGGCAGAATTTTCCAGGCCATGAAAATTATTTAGACCGGCATTTTATATTATAATATCTAATATTATATATAAAAACAAAAATTAGGTACTAGTATTTTTTTTAAAGCAATAGGAGGCAACTCCCCCCCCATAAACAATTTTATAAAATTACAATTTTGTTTACTTACTTTTATATTTATTAAAATAAAATGTGCACATAAATAATATAACAAAACAATTTAATATGAGTTCTTTTTTAACTAATGCACTTTTTTTTTTAACTAAAAAAATCTAAAACAAGGGCATCAGGTTTTTCTAAAAGTTGTTAAATACAATTCTTTTTCACTTAATTTTTTCAATAATTCTAATATAAATATTTATATTTCAATAAATAAAATGTTGAGATCAAATAACATAAACAATTTTTATATACAATATGTCGGTGTGTTTTTTATATATGTTAATTTGTTATTACTACTTAAAATATAGTTAACTTATAGGTAGTTCCTTTATTATAGCTCGATTCGCGGCTACAACGTTGGTATTCTATGTAGGCATATTATACACGTGTCATAACCATAACCTTGATAAGAAGTAAGAAATCACTAACTAAAGATATACTATAAAAAAAAAGGGCTAGATGGGATTTTTTTGGGAGAACTTTTCGGACTGGACTCAAAATATTTAAACCAAGGATGGACTGGGCTTTTTTTTTGATAAAACTTTTTGAACCGAACTGGGCTAGGCTATTTTTTGGTAGAACTTTTTGGGGCGGGTCTGCTGGACTTAAACTATGTTGGATCAGGCTTTTAAAGAATTGTTTACATCTCGCCTAGGTATTTCTTGGATTTTTTTTGTATGACAAATAATCATTATTTAAAACTTAAATGATAAGTTAACAAATTCAATGTTGGAATAATCACAAATAACGAATATTTTAATTATTTTAAATAAAAATATTTTGGACCAGAGCTGGCTTTTTAAGAGTTTAGGGTGATTTTCGGGCTGGACTTCGGCTTTTTTTCACTATATTTCTTGGACCGGCCGGGCCGTAAATTTATGGTCCTTGCAGGTCTATACTAGATAGAGATAGTATATCTTAATCCGTATCAGAAATTAAAATAATTATAATGTGATAAATTAGTAAATAATAAATATTAATAAATGTAAAAAAAATTCATGAAAATTTATGGCAAAATTAAAAACCGTTTGCGGCCATAGTAGCCCTCAAGCATACCTACCCACCAGGAAGTTTCACGGTATCCCGATGGACCAATTTGGTCCGGATAGTATTTAATAAATTTGCTACCTATTATAAATTTATACTAATATATAAAATCAATGCTTTTATATGAATATAAATTCAAATATTCACTACTTTAAACCATTCAAATGTACAGCTATGTAGCTAAGTTTAATGTAATATGTATTATATATTTATGTATAATATTTCTATAAAAACTAGGATTATGAGTTGCAACTAACTACAATATTACATAAACCTAAATTATAAGGAATTAATTTTAATTTTTATACAAATAAACCTGAATAGAATTTAGAACTGGATTTTAGGCTTCAATGACCTTAAATAAAAATAGTAGTTTTTATAATTAAAATAATAAATTTAAAAATATAAATAAATAATTTAAAAATGATTTAATGCTTGTTAAAATTTCCAATATTTTAAAAATGTCATATATATTTGAATCTAGAAATTTTATCAACAATAGTAGATACCTACCTAAAATTAAAATTATAAATAATAAAATTACTTTGGAAAGTAGAACCCTGCTTTTTCTCTACCAGAACAATACATATTTGTAATATTTGTTGAGGGACAGCTTCTAAAAAACATTCAAAGATTCGCAACAATGACACATAGGAGTCCTCTTTAGCCATTAAAGCATAGTAGTTCTTCTGATCATCAAAATTTCCTTTACGAGCAGCTCTATGAGACTTCAACGCATATTTCAATACATCATAATACCTAAAAACAAACGACTATATTATTACAAGGCATATGAAATATTTTGAAATTAATAATACCTATTATTATTTATTGCACAGATAATTGTTATTTTTAACTATAATAATTAAAACTAAATAATTTGATATAAATTGTATTATTCAAACATCACGGGTGTCATTATAGGTTTTTTTTAGGTGTGTGAAGTATCAAGCATGCCATACCAAAACAGATATATGTATATGTGCATTATCCTTCCTCCAATTATTGTCATATATCATATTCATGGACCAAATCATTACATCAACATATTAAATCGCAAAAATGAATTTAAAAACTAAAATATTATACAAATTTATAACACAATATTTGATTATAATCAATGTAATTTAAAGTTGTAATCATGATTGACAGTATACCATTATTGATAAATGTCAATATAAAAATTACAAAATTACAATACAATTTAATTTTAATCATGTTATTAACTGTGCATTATTTCATCAGAGTTCAGGCCAATTGGAACTATTTTAAAAGTAAAGGGTGCAACTATACACCCAGATTCCACCAAATGACGCCTCTGTCAAGTATTTTTAATTTTTATATCTACATTAAATCAAACAGTTATCATATTGTAGTCTCATAATTACATACCTTAAGACAGGAGCCATTTGTAGTATCAAAAGAAATGGTAATAATAATCGATTTGAAAGCAATTTTTGAGTAGTTCTTTGCATATCTTCTTGAATAGAATAACTGAAAATAAAATAAAGTATCAATAAAATTGTTATTTTTTATCTTTAGTAGTGTTCTAACATTTTCAAACTCATATAAGTGTTTATTATAGAAGGAACTGCTATAAAAATAACTGTTAGCAGAAAATAAGTAAGTTTTTCATATATGTAATACTGATAGGCGATATTGAAATCAATGCAAACATCAATAACATGGCTAACAATAGCTAAGACCAACACAATTAAATCCCAGTAGGAAATACTCAAATCTCTGGGGAGCTCATCTGGCTCATCCAATCCAGATTTAGATCTATTACTATCAACTTTGTGAACCAGATATTTATTAGTCCTAATGTCATCTTGATTTTGGTCCATTGTATTGTTTCCTTTGAACTGGAAAACTCAAATCATGAAGTTCCTGGCACATCACTATAAATGATAAATTTTACATTTAAGTGTGCATTAATTAAGTAAGTTGCTTTAGTTGGTGTTTAACAGACACTGCTAATGCTTAGTGCTTAGATAATTATGTATTAAATATTATAATTATTTGTGTATTGTGTATGGTGTTTATAAAAATGATAATATTGATAACAATCAACAATCGAGTTTAGTACTAATGATAAACAATTCTCAAGTTCAAGGTTGTTTGGCCAAGGTCCGAATGGTCCGATAACGGGGATCACTACTATATAATATATTATTTAAAACTTACTGTAGTACACGGATTAATATTTAATATTATACTAGTTACATCACATAAATATATATATATATATATTATATTATATTGTTATTATATATAAAATATAGATGTAAATAAAATAAAACAAGAACAAATAATAGTTAGTAAATAGTTACTTGTTAAGTTTGAAGTCAGACAAGTTAGTGGTGTTATAGCAGTTTAGTACACAACACACGATGTATATGGTTTAGAGTAGATCAGCATTTCTCAAACCGTGGTTTGGGAGTCGATATTTCGTAGGCCGTAAGAATTTTTTTCAATTGTTTAGATTCTAAGATATTTATGTTATTTTATACTTACTTATAATAATATTTTTATTTCTTATTTTATATTTTTAACATTTTCACTCAAGTCCCCTGTCTGAATTGATGTAAATAACTTAATCTAACCTGTTATTGTTAGTAATTTTGTTACTTTATCCATATTATTTTGTCTTTTCTATATAAGAAAAAAATCCTATCATTTGTACTTATTGTAATTAATTACTGTACAGTTTGTACAATTTTTTGATATTGTACATTTTTATTACATTTTTTCCTCTATATTTATTGTCAAATGACTTATTAATAATTATTATTATACTTCTCATTAATGTTCTTGGACACATAATATGAAGTACAATTTATAATATTCTCTAATTAAATATCTGAAATTTGTTGAAAAACTTTAAAATAATATAAAAAGGGAGAAGAATTATACAATTTTTTGGGGGCTAAGTCCCCCTCCAATATATGCCTATGATTGTGATATTTTTTTTTAATATTTTGCCGAACCCTGGATATAGGTTATAGACTTATAGGTTTTTTATAATAGTTATAATACCACCGAGAAAGAATATAATACCCATTATATGTCTATAAAAAGCCTCACTGATATAATACGATTTTGTATATTATATTACTATTATTTTCATGTTTTACTGTTTTACTTGTACCATCTATGGTTCTAATAAGTTGCATTTTCCCCCAAAAAAGATTATTATTCTGGACCACAAACCAAAAAATTAAGCTAGTAAGTAACTTCTACTCTCCTATACTTTAGAATGTATTAATATTTATTTATTATAATTATATACAATTATATAATTTATTATTGCTTATTGTTATTAACTTTAAAGTCTATACCATAAAGTAAGAATATATTGACTCAAAATAGAACAGCAGTACATCAGTATTAATTGGTTTTTGGTATAAATAGGCAAATAATATATAAATTTACACAAGTTTCAAATTCCCAGCAAAAATATTTAGAAATTTTGATGAAATAACTAAAATCAATGTACTTTGTTTAAAAAATATATAATTTTATCCAAATTTGAAATTGTATTAAATGTAAATATAATAATTTTTGGTTCCAGTAAGGACTTTTTACAATAAAACTAGCAATACATTTTCAATATTTTATGAACTTTTAAAATTTTAACTACAAAATAATTTGTGAATTTTCAAGATTTTGAATGTACAAATACTCACTTTTTATAATTATAAAAAAAATATATTTCATTTTTGAATTATTTTTATTATATGTGAATATAATCACAAAACAATTATAAAACTATATTAAAAACTATAGATACATTTTATTAAATACAAAATAAAAATAAATTTGCATCATAAAATAAATATTCATACATTTTTCAAATTAAAAATATTTTTATGATTCATAGTTACCAAACATAATATATTAATTATTAAGGATAAATCAGAAACCAATTAAAATGATTCTTATTAATCTATTTACGAGTTTCCAGTTAATATACCTCGAGCAACTTTGTTAAAATTCCTGTAAAAAAAAGATTTGATATTATTCATTTATTTTTACATATTTTAAATACGGTATCAGTTTTTGAAACAAATTAAAACTTATCATAACAATATATATTATTATACATGATAATTTATTCAATAGAATATTCTCGTTAAATAAGTATTTAAATAAAATATTAACATTTTTGTTTATGTATAAATTGAAAATTGAAATCATTTAAATACAGTATATTTTACTGTTTTTTTAATTTTTTGAATGGTTTATAATATTAATTTTATGTTCCAAAGCAAAATATTATTTTAAGATCTTTAAAATTTAAAAATTAAATTTTTTGTGAAGTTATTTAGTTATAATTTGTAATTATTATAAATGTGTATATTGAAGTGAAGTTGTGCAAAGATAATCAGAAAAATGTTGGTTCATTTTTCAAAATTGTTATAAAAAAAAATATTTTCAAAATGCTAAGATATCTTAGTTTAATATTTTATAAATACTAACTCAGATGTAATATAATCTCCAGGAATATAAAATGGATTACACATTAAATCAGTATAAGCTGTATGTAATTTTCGGAACATCTGAAAATGATATAATTTTGGTATTAAAAATATAATAAAATAATGCATTAACATTTTGTAGTAATTTAATAAAATAAAATATTAAATAATCCATAAGTCTTATTAACTTACAAAACGTATTTCATTATCTCTAAGTAACAAATTTCCAGAATCTATCACAACAAAAAATTTTACTTTAGTATTTGTCACATATCCATAACTGATTATTAATTGTTAAAGAAAATTGACAACAATAAAACACTAAAATTGATTTATTATTGTTACAATTTGAAGAATAAACTATAGTCTTCAAAAAAGTAACTTATAATATAATTTACAAATTTAGATACTGGTCTGTCATTGCCAGGCGTGTGGATATTTTTTCATTCAGTTCATATAATCATTATATTGAATTAATATTTCTGATATTTCTATAGCTTAAATTTTAAATAGTAAAGGATACATTTTATGATCTTCTGTAGAGTACAATAATCCTAAATATAAATCTCGCATATCCTTTTTACCAGTTTTCAATTTTTCTTCAACAAAGTCAATTGATGAATGTATTTCATATTGAATTTGTAATTCATCTTCTGGATTTAAAGAAGTTACATATTTTGGCGCGTTCTGAAATGAAACATATTATTTATATCAATGTTACATTAACTTTGCTATGATTATTACATGATAAATATAATATTGAATTCTCTAAGAGACATAGATACCTTTGACAAAGAAATCAATTAGTTAATTTTAAAGAACCAAAATCTATAATACATCATTTGTTATTTGCTTACCTCTTTGCTGACTACAGCCACACACAACGCCATAATAATCGTAAATAAAAATACACTTTTAAATATTAGGTATCTATAAGTGCATAAACTAATGTAAGTAGATTATTTAAATAATCCTAATTTTCATGGGCTAGGATTATAAATAAAATAATTTGAAAAACGTAAATGTAAACGCAGTATAAATTTGGGAATAGGTATGTTATTTATTGGTTATTATTATTTATTACTTATCCATATATTATATCTACATTTAAATTAAATTGTAATATACTCCAGGGATTGTGATCTGTTCTCTGTTGTCTACTCGTCAGTAGTTGTACACGCCTTTTAAAATTCTACTAATCTTTAAACCTTTGTTATTTTAATTAATAATTATTTGAATGGTTGATGGCTTTACGTCTATCATCTAACATGTTAAACATACTATCATATTGCTGTTATCATTTTTATATCACCACACTATGAACATAGATGACCGAAGTCCGTGTATATATATGTAATCTATGGTCATGATGTATGAACATCATAGGTGTTGTTATAATCATTGACATTATGGTTATAATCATACTCACGGTCTACTATTATATTCATAGAAATATTGTATTAATGTATTTTTTATTTATTTGTATGATATATATATATATATAAAAATAATAAAATGTATCATGTTATTATAAAATATATTTTTATTGATTAAAACATTTCTATGGGATATCACAGACTAAGATATAAAAAATTATTGTTAAATTATCGACAATAAAGTGTTTATTGTTCCAGGTGGATTTTCGCGCGGGCGCAATCTCTTGTTTTTGTTTTGATAAAATGTATTATTATTTTCTTATTACGGGTTATAGTAATTTGTTGTCTTCAGGATTCGGATTCTAGAAATTGGAAGTTGAATTCAGTAGTCCGTTGCTATACGCAGAGTATTTAGTAATAATATGTCGCAAAATTAATCATATCGTTGTTCCGTGGGAACGAAAACAAGCAGAATGAAGACCAAAACTCGACGACACACGTATTATATTTTCGCTTCCATCATGCGAAAATGCGTAGTCAAGTTTTAAATATATTAGTTACTCGATCCAATATAATAATACAGATATTTTATTATAAACTCCCAGTTTCGAGTTTATTGTGAGTATATGTTAGACAAATCTATTTATATATAAATCTAATATAGGTACATTAACTTAAATAAATAAATAAATGTATATATATTTATCATTAAGCTCTATTGTTGGTGTAATGAACATTTTGCTTATGTTGAGTAATAGATCATAAATTCCTTACTTTGATAATTTTCACCAACTATGAACATTTAAAAATATTAATTTAAAATAACAATGCTTAAATAAATGCTTTATTGACATTAAAGTTAATTCACAAAATAATAAGTCTTTGTTAATAATCTTCCGATGGTTGTTTTACCCAAAATCCATGTGCTGCATATGATTCATCGTTTTCAATTATGTCAGGTCCCCTATAAACTTTTATTTGAACTCTCCCTGGTTCGTCTAATAGAATAATAAAATACATTAATTAAGTAGTCATTTATATTTGTGTGAGTATATCAGCATATTATATAATATATAAATAAAAATTGGGGTTGCATGAGTAGAAATAAATTTATAAATTTAATTTATAATAATCAAATTTAGTTTATAATAATAATAAAGTGATTAGTACCTACCTAACTAATCTATCTAAATTAATTATGTTGAGTTATATTATTGCTTTATATTTTATATAAGTTTATACTTATATTAAGTTGTGGTGTATTGTATTGTGTTAAAAATATATAGCCAGTCTTATATACCTATATTTTTATAATAAAAATTTATATTTTACATCAATAGATCTTCTGAGAGCCATTTCTAATTTTTAATATATTGGTACATCACCACAAACCCATCTTTATTTTTCTATGTATTTAAGTGTAAGTATACAAAACTATCATATTCCTTATTTTAATTAAACATTTGATATAAAATGTTAAAATCGTATCTAATTATACTGTATAACATTCCTTCATATTTATTTTAAAAAATGTAACTAATAAAATAAAAAAAATATAGAATAATTAATAATAAAAAATCTTATTTTCTTAACATGTTGACTATGTTCGTCTTTTATTGTCTTTACTTCATTACATTAAATAATTATTTCTAATAAATATAAATTACTCTTATGTATGGTCATACTTAAGGGCAATAAATATATATTTAAAATAATTAATTAAACCAAAATAGCATTGACTGTATTGCTGGTCAACCCTTAGTACTTAAATTGACATCAAAAGGCAGTCAACATATTAATATGTAAATATTTAAAATATTATTGTAATTAAAGATATATTACATTTTTGTATAGAACCCATTGAATCTTCATCAAAGTATTTATGATTGGTATAAATTGGTTCATCTTCTGTATCTTCAATGCTCTGGGTTGGTGTATAATCATTTTCCCCAAAACTTTTTGATATTGATATAATTAAAATAATAAAGAGCATAAACTGTATCAAAATATGAAAAAAAAAATTATTTATAATTTTATATCTGTTTAGTGGTAATTTGTTAGCTTGAAATTATTTTTATTGATGCTAATTGACATACAAAAAGGAATTAAAAAAAACTTAGTTATGTATGACAACAGATATTTAAATTCAGTTTCAAGAAATTCAATAAAATTCAATAAATTATAATATGTAATATTTACCTTTTTAGTGTCCATAATAATATATCCTATCTAAATGCTAAGTACTCAATTACTAAAGTCTATAGTTACAATGAAATCAATAAGTTAAAAAAGGAAATTGTTCAGTATGCCTTAGATTCAATGTTTATTAAACCATGAAAACCACAGATGATACAATATGGTTTACTATATACCTATCAAATCATAATGGATATTTATGTAGGTAGATACCATGAATGGTAGGTACTAATAGAAATTGCGATGTCAGGCATTGTTTTTTTTTACTTTCCTTTTATACGCTTCATTAATATAATATATTTTTTTAAACAATTATGTATACTCAATATTTATATTTTTTTCTTAAATACAGAATTATTTCATAACATGTATTGTATGAAACTTATAATCAGTGGCATAGAAAGAAAACAATATGTATTTGAATAGATAAATCATTTTATTTTTTGACGTTACAATTTGTCTATGTAACCATAATATAAGCTGTACCTATCATGCTGAATTTTATATTTAATAAAAAAATACTTAAAATCTGAGTTGATAATTATATCATATGAAAACATGTATGTATGTGTATATTCAATCAATGGTTATATGATTAAATTTATGATGAAAAATTAAAATGTAAGAATTTGAAAATTTTTGATGATTGAAACTTTATATTTGGAAAACATAAAATTAATAGTAATCATTTTGAAAAACAATAGTATAAGATTATTCTTTACAAAAATACAAACCTTGTTTTCATCTTTTAATCTTTATTATTGTATATCAATTTAAAAATTATATGGTATTTAGTAATTAGTTTTTAATACTTTAAAATGTTGCTAAAACTAATTTATTATTACTCATTACACATAATTAAGTATAACTATTTATATATATAAAAAAATAAGAATAAGAATAGGAAAGCTTGATAAATGTAAAGTAATAATATTTAAATCATTTTTTCCTTTGTCCTTAGTAATACCTACATAAATAAATTAATTGTTAACATCATAAGCTTTTACACTTGATAAATAAATAGTTTTATTATCATTAATCAACATAGCTAAACACAAAACATATCATAAAATTGATTGTTAAAACAATTTAATATACTTTTGGATACAATTTTCAAATTACATACTTTGTTAACAGTTTTTACTTACCTATGTAGTTAACAAAAGATGACAGATCAGTTTTTAATGTTAACACAATTTTTGACTTCAGTAAAATTAGTTTGAAACGTTGCAATCTTAATAATATATAATTATTAGTTAAAGACTAGCTCTTTGAAATTATAGACTTATATAATTAACTTATATATTATATTTTCTTTATATATTTGATAAAATTTTTGTTAAAATAAAAAAATATTAATACAAAAAAAAAAAAATAATATTTTTATTGTTGTATTTGTCTAATTATGTTTAGTATTCTAAGAACAATTGTACATACATTTAAATGTATAGGCTAATTATTAATTAGTTATTAGATAATATTTTTAACACATTAAATGCTAAAATCATAATTATTATTTATATAAAAACATATGTATAAATGATCAAAAAGGTTATCTACTTAAGTTATTGTATAATTAAGCAATGCGTTATAGTAAAATATAATAATACAGTAGGTATATATAACATTTTATTATTTATATTTTAATTGAATATATAAAATTAATTTATTTAATAATGTTAGGTATTAGCCAATGTGTATTGTACTTAATTAATAACATTATTATAATTATTAATGGTTTTTAATTTTAGTATAGCCGTCAAAAATGAAAATCATAACAAATATAGTATTTAAAAAAAAATCAGTATGGATATTTGATAGCAGATAGATATGTTATATTCTATAAAGAAAACAAAATGGGTGGTACGTCTACCAAATTCAAAAAACATCTACAACGAGGGGATGAATACGCTGCTATGCGGGTAAATATTAAACATTTTATCATGAAACAAAAGACCAGTAAAAGATAAAGATAAAGATCTCTAACAATTTTAATTTTTGTATTTTGTAGCTGTATTCAAACTCTCCAGAACTTAAAACTCTAGACCCCAATTGGAGCTATGGAGATAGTCATAACCATAATACTCTTTTACATTATGCAGCTAAACATGGAATGAAACATTTACTTAGGTAAATTAATGCTGTATTAATTTAATTGTTGTTTATGCATTAATAAATATTTACTTATGAATTATAGGGCTTTCTTAAACGAACATAATGGAAATCCAAATAAAAAAAATAACTCTAACGAAACAGCACTTCATGCAGTTTGTTCTCTTTCTCCTCAAAGTCCTTACTCTGCACAAGAACGTCGTGCTGCCTGTGTAACAATATTATTAAACTGGCAAGGGGTAGAATTATCAGATGGAAGGAGAGAGAAAATACGACTGAGTGTTCAAAATAATGTAATTTTACAACAAATAAAAATAATTTCTAAATATATTAATATTAGACATAAATTTAATAGGACGGGAACACTGCACTTCATCTTGCAGCAGCTTCAGGTTTACAGTACTGTGTTGATTTGATGCTTTCACATGGAGGAGCCCCAATATTCAAGACTAATAACCAAAAAGAGACTGCTTGTGATTTGGCTGTGAAAAATGGAAATGAGACCTTGGCTCGTAAATTAGAGTCTCGAATGGTTTTTGTAAGTGTTTTGTTATATGTTCATTCAATACAATTATAAAATATTTAAACTAACATTCAAAGATTCTATATTATAAACAAAAAGTAATGTCTGGAAAGTTATTAAAATTTTAAAATCTGAAATACTTAGATTGTACAAATTTGGATTTTCCTTTAATGAATCAACTAATAAGTAAGTTTGATTTTTACAATTTTAAAAATATTTTATTGTTGTCATTTGTTAAATATAATTTTCTTTAAAATGACTTATACTTTTCTGGAATTAATATATGTTAAAAATATATGTTGATCCTTATATGCTAATTATACTATTACCACTCCAAGCATATTAATAGGTGCTTATTTTGAAGGGTGTGTGATTAACCATTTTTAAAATAATTAAGGCTTAAAAAATATTTTTTTTTTATTAATTATTAGTTACTACAATAATATCTTTAAGGGGAGTTATTGTTCCTATTACCCTCCTTAAATTACGTGTCTGCACCATTCATACGCAAAAATATATTTGTGTAACTCCTCACAAAAGTTTTGACTTACCCTTTTATTTTCCTATTCAGACTTACACATTCTATTTCTACGGTTATTACGTAAACCTGAATTTATCTTAAAAATAAGTTTATGTATAAGACTAATTTATTATAAATTTTTTTTTAACAAGGGTGAAGACTTGAAAGATATTTTTACTGTAGTGGATGATTATGATTTTGGGGAAGAGGAAACATATGCTGGATTGCGCACACAAGATTTACAAGAAGCAAAAGATCAGTTATTGGTAGAAACTGCTGATATGTTGAATTTGCCATTATTTACAGCTGAAGCATTGCTTAGAAATAATGGTAAAATTATCACTCTTTCTAATTAAATATGTGTAATATCTTTTACTTAAATATTTCTTTAATGTTTTAGAATGGTCTAGAGAGATTTTACTTGAACGATGGGTTCGTGACCCAGACAAGTGTTGCCAAATTGCTGGTGTACAAGTACCCATGTCTGTGCAGTCAACCAAAAAATTATATTTAAATGGGTTATTACAACATACAAATTTAAATGAAGAAGCTCAACTTAATGTTAATGATCAAACTATTGTAAGTGATGAATATAACATTTATTTCAATTGATTAACTAATAGAATTAGTTAGGGTTATTAATTATTATATTATTACTAAATAATGATAGAAATTATGCAACCAGAATTTTTTAAATATGTTTAATGGTAAAAACCATTTCAGATATTGCAGTGCAAAAACCAATTATAGAATATAAAATTAGAAAAATACAATCAACTGTCACTAAATAAATTCTATTACTATATTTAAAACTACCTATATTATCAATATAAGCTTCAACATTTTGATTTTTGATTAATTTTACATTAAAAATTCTTAGAGTAAAAGAGTTTAGATTGGTTTTCACTTCTTTGATGTGCCACTATATGATAGTGACCAATACTCCTTTTATACCTAAAAATGATTGTCTATACCCAGGTTATAAATTGTTTTGTTATCATAAAAATAATATAAAATAAATTAATGTTTTGAATTTTCATAAATGTGAGATTATTTAAAAAGGAGGCTACAGATCATAGAAGCTGGGTAATCCCCGCGATGTGTCTGGTTTCACTACTATAATGTAATTGTAATATCGGAAATAGTTTTCAAAAACATAATAAAATTATTTAAGAATAATTTCAAGTACAGTAAACAATATAATAACATTAACTTTCTAAAATTAAGGTTAATATTTAGCTAATTAAATAATATTAATATTTTTAAATGATAAAAATAATACTCCCAAAAACATAATTGTTTACAGTTGGAAATTTTAATCATGCTGATTTTTCTTAGATATGTAGTGATGTGATATATATTTATATATTTATCCAGAGCTTTTTTGAGTTACCTTAAAATTTATATTCTTTCAATCATAATTCTTTAGATCAAACATGACCAATGTAAATATAGTATCTACTAGACCAAAAATATTGAATAGAATACTATGCAAGCCACATAAAAAACTTATGGAAAAAAACATTTTATACAAGTTTACTTAAATTATTGTTGGGAAAATACAAAATATGCGCACCAAAATATATAATTGTCTCATATAATTTTGCAATGATCTTGGTTGCTTCAAGCATCAAAAAAAAATAAATATATATCATAGTAATAATTTACTTGTATAGATAGTTTTCAATTATCGTTTAACATTTAATATAGTAAAACAGTGTTTCTCAACTGGTGTCGTCTGGTAAGTCCAAACATGTCGCAAGAAGTACTAACATTAAATGCACAAACCTTGTTGACACTATATTTACAAAAATTAATAGGTATTATTCTTATTTTTTTTTTATTGTGTGTCACAAAGTATGAGAATTTTTAATAGTGTGTCGCCATAATACAAAGGTTAAGAAACACTGTAGTAAAATAAAATTATATTTACTTAATATTTTAATTATTTATTAATATTTTTTTTTTCTTTTTAGTGTGATATTTGCTTGAACGAACTGCCATTATCTGATTGTTCAATTAAATTGTGTTGTGAACATAAGTTTTGTAATTCATGTTGGAAACAATATTTAACATATAAAATTAAAAGAAAAGACTCTAGCAACATTTGTTGTCCAGCTTTACACTGCCATATTTTAGTTCCAACTGAACTTATTGAAAATGTTGTTAGTCCTGAAATGGCTCGGAGATATTTTGATCTTAATATTGAAGTAAATTGGATTTATAAAAATATATAACCATTATTAAATGTATAAAATTTAATTTTAAATGTGTCTTAGTCTTTTGTTGAAAGCAACCGTTCTATTAAATGGTGTCCTGTTCCAAACTGTGGACTTGCTGTTCGCTTACCAATATCTCGAAAATCAAAGCCTAATTCTAAGATAGCACGCTCAGTTGACTGTGGTAGAGGTCATTATTTTTGTTGGTATGTTTTAAAGACCATTAATACTTATTAGTAATTAAACCTACTTATTTGTTTTTATTTTGAAGCATTATTATTTATTTTGTTATATTTTTATTATTTAATAGGGAATGTATGGGAGATGCTCATACTCCATGCAGTTGTCAACAATGGTCTCAGTGGATGACTAAAATATCGGAAGTTAAACCAGATAAGATACGTGAAACAACTGCAGAGTATGAAGAAGCAGCTAATAGTTTGTGGTTGGTTACAAATTCAAAACCATGTCCAAATTGCAACTCTCCTATACAGAAGAATGAAGGCTGTAATCATATGAAATGTTCAAAGGTAAATACTTCTTCAATATTTACTTATAAATTTTACTGGATAAAAAACAAATATTTAACCTTTATTAAAGTAAAGGTATGTACTTTACATACACTTTATGTACAATTTAAGTTTAAATTAATTATTATTAAAAAATTAATTAAATTTTCAATAAATTAAATATTTTTTTTAAGTTTCATATTGTATGTTTTAATTAAATATCACTACTAAACAAATATATTTTATTAATTTCATATTTTATTTTAGTGTAAGTTTGAATTTTGTTGGATTTGTCAAGAAAGCTGGAAAAAACATGGTTCAGCTACTGGTGGTTTCTTCCGTTGCAATCGTATGAATGCTGTTTGCAAAGCTGATGAAAAACGCGGTCTTCTTGTAAAAGAAGTAAGTACTAATATAAAAGTATTATTTAAAAAATGTTGATGTATATTTATGGGATTTAATGCTTTTAAGACAATAACAAATTACGAGTAAAACCTTTAATTTTAAAATGTAAATTAATAGTAAATTTTGTATAGTTATGTCAACCATCTATCTTCATTGGTGAGACACGTAAATCAGTGTGGTGGAGATTATAAAGGTAGTTAATGGCAGAGAAAAGTACAATATTAGGAATAGAACTCTTCAGTTGATGAATAGGAAACCATTAAGTTGATACCTGCTAAGAGAGTAGGTGAATCAACAAAACTGTATATAAGTTTAATAAAAAACATTATAATCGATTGTTAATATTAAGCAGTTAAAAAATAGGTTTGCAGTTATGCAAATGGTAAAATATGTTAAGAAAAAAATCTGCAATCTGAGTTAATAGTTTAAATTCACGTATATTTCTCTATAAAAACCCAAGAAGTTAACAAGTTTTACAACATATTTCCTGAATGTGAAATGAGAAATTTAATGTATGTGGTAAGCAAAAACAGATTACAAATTAATTTGTTAGATAATTTGATTTCATGCTTATTTATTGAAGAAATTAATTTAGTGCAAATTTTAGTATATGTGATTGATCATTACCTAGCATTTTGATACAGAAAATTAATAAGTTTAAATCTAAGATTTTTATCATTCTAACTAATTTATTGATCTAGATCAGTGGTTTTTAACCTTTTTTGGTTCAGCACCTCTTTATTGTAATAACTAACTGCTAATGCCCCCTCATGCAAAATCAATTTTTTTTCCTATATATATATATTTATTTATTTATTCATCAGTTATCCGTTCACTATTATAAACAAGACGTTTCCTATTGACACGTAAAATCCGATTAGATAACATGCTGTATAGCGTTGTATAGCATATTAAATCAAAACTGTTCTGATTTCACATTCAGTTATTAGTAGTGTTGTTATATAATATTAAAAACTTGTATTATTTTTAATCTCAGAATTTGAAAAAGCTCACTGTCCTCTCAACTCCAATTCAAATGTATCGCCCCCTGGAAAGCGAAATGCCCTCAAGGGGGTGATACCACCTCCGTTAAGAACCACTGATCTAGATCTACCTGTAATCACACACAATCAAGACTAGATTGAAGATTTATGAATAGCTACATTCATTATTCATCAGCTAATATTAGGTACATTATTTACTATCAGCAAAAAAAAAAATGAGTTGATTGAATTGCACCTTAAAGAACAGTTGATGAAGGCAGTTATTTGTGTTTTAATCATATGTATATTTTAATAAACAACTACCTATTTGAAAAATAAAAGCTGTTCTAGGAGTGTGGGGGCTTATAAGTCATAATCAACTTGAACCTTACTGAGAAATGCATAATTTACTTCTTCGAATAGTTAGATTTTTAGATTAACCATAACAAAATTCATACTGCCCAAAATAAATTAAAACTATAAAACCGTTATATGCATACCAAATGGTTTTTATACAGAATGATTTGTATTACAATTTTTTTTTTTTTACACATAGGTAATAAAGTCTCAATTTTTTTATTAATTATCTAATTTTTAACTCTTATTATTTTCCATAGGCTCAACAAAAGAATAAGCAAAGTTTGGAGTTGAGTAAATTTCTACATTATTATACTAAATTTAAAAAACATGAAGTAACTCGCACAATGGAAGAACTGTTTGTAGAAATTGTTAAGAATTGGAGAATAGCTCTTTCGGCTGCCTTAAATATATCGGAAGGTACCTGTTCTCAAATTACGTATAGTTTATTCTATAAAATAATTACTTTAAATTCTGATTAATTATAGATGATGAGCGTACAAAATTTGTAGAAGATGCAGTTGTTGAAGTGCAGAAAGCCAAACGTGTTCTATGTGCATCATATGTGTATGGATTTTATATGCTATATAGTGCATATAATAGAAATATTTTAGAGTTTATGCAGGTAAAATAAAAAAAAGGTATATTTCATTAATTAGTTGGTTTAAAGCTATAATTATGAATTAACCAATTTGATTATATAAATTTTATAATTTTATAAAAATTTATTTTTTAAGATTATATTATTTAATATTATCCAAATTTCAATTTCTTTAGATGTAATATATCTAATATTTGTTCTAGAATGAAGTTGAAGAAGTTACTGAAAAGTTGTCAGGAATGGTTTTAAGGCAATATTTATGTAATCCAAGAAGTGCCATTATTAATACTACTAGTATATTAAGGCGAAAACGCCATGAATTTATTAATGCCATATCTGATGGGTCTATATCCTTAAAAAGTATGCCTTCTATTCCACCAAATGTTACCAAACCAAAATCAACTACTATGTCTCAAAAGCACATAAATGCTACTGCTAAAGTGAGTGTAAATATTTTTAAAAGTATAAATTCAATAAATAAACATGGGTTTTAAAAAAAATTCTAGGACTTGTTGAAAAAAGCAATTGGAGATTCAATTCAAATTGATCCAGATAATCCGTGGATTGTAGATTCAAAAGGACGACATCGTAATCTCACTGCTATATTAGATTGGCCTGAAAGTTGTTCAGACGAAGAGGAGGTTAGGAAATTTAAATAACCATAAGTTTGTTTTTACATTACTTTTGATTACTTTTAATTATTAAAACAAGGAAACTGAATTGGATCGAGCTCTAGCTGTGAGTGTCTTTGGCCAGTGTAAAATGGAACACTGTAAAAGAGCAAGAGTGAGGAATCCTAGAACATCAAAGTTTCACGAATACTGTAGCTTAAGGTGCAAAAATACTCACAAAACTTTGTTGGAAGAACGTATGTTAAATTAATATACTTTTTAATCACACTTATTTTAGTTTAACATAATAATAATAAGAAGAAAAATTTTTGAATAAGCTATTACCTATTAATTTTGTTAATTAGGAAAAAAAGAAAAGCGCACCAGTATTGTTGGTACTTTTGCAATGGACCTTATTGTTGCACTTGAAATGTCAAGACTTCAAATGATAAAAGATGCTCAACTAAAAAAAAAGTACATTATCTATTTTTTTTTTCTATAAACATAATAAATAACTATTGTCATTAACACTAATATTTATTTATAGGTCAGAGATTGAAGAAGCAAGTTGTAGCAAACATTTTTCAGGTGGATACTAATTTTAACTCATACATTTTTATAATGGAATAAAAACAATTAATTATTTTGTTATTTATACATATTTTTTAAGAAGTTCCAGAGGATTTAAATGATGATGACCAGCAATTGCAAATGGCTTTACAGATGTCTTTAGATGAAATTGCAATGGCTAAATCCAAAAATGTATCAAAATCTAAAGATGACAATGAAACAGTTTTACTTTCAAAAAATATTTCAGAGAATACTATTTTAAAAACAGATATTCCTGTTATCTTACCTAAGTAATTTATTTGTCGTTAATTGTTGTGTTAATAATTTTACAATATATAGTAAAAATTATATTATTTTTTCAGATGTAGTGGTATAAAACTTGATGATGGTGTATTTAAAGTAGGTGATTTACACAAAAATAGTTATTATTTGGATTTTAGTGAAGATATATATAGTCGAATGGAAAATAAAAATCTAAGGCGTTCATTATCTTTTGGTGATTTACTTTCACGTAGAGATTTGTACAAAAATAATCGAAGGTTTGGTTGTTATATATAATTAGTTTCCCAAATGAATGGTTTTTAACTTAATTTTGTTATTTAGATACTGTGTTAATGTATATCATATGAATGATGATGACAGGCAAGATAAAATGGATAAAAAACGTGGAAAATTGAATCACGGCTTTCAAGTATTGCCTAGAAGAACTGCTTCTATTCTCATGGAGATCAATAATAATGGTGAATGTCGTGCAGTCACATCATTGGATGACAGTAATATTGCAGCTCCTATAAGTTCAGACAAAAAAGTATAAGTAGCACAATTATTTTTTTGGTTGAATAACTAATTGTATTTATTTTCTGTAGCTGTGTAATATCTTGGCTCAACTTTATTGGCAAAACTCATCTAAACATTCTAGCATTACATTGCCAAAACGTTTAAGTAAAATTGGAAAAACTGCTGCACTAGACACGTCAGATGAAACAATAGAAAATGAATCAAAAAATGAACTACCTATCAAGCCTGAACTGAATATTAGAATTGAAAAATTTAGTAGTCACTCTGAAGATAGTGCTGATAATGATATTTCTGCTGACATAGAGTCAGATACAGGCATCCCAAAGTCACCAACACTTTTCATATCTGGTGTATCTATAAATCGTACACCAGAAACAAAGTCACCCATATCAGGTCGTCAATTAAGATCAGCAAGCTTAACAGTTCCAAAATTTATGTTAAAACCACTTTACAAAGGTAAATCAGCTGACAATTTAACTTCATGCAAAGAATGCAATGTTGTTCATACAAATAAAGCGCATTCCTATCAAACTTTATTTAGTGATGATAGAATGTGTGCTTCAGCTAATATGGCTGACAAAAGTAAATGTGTGTTTACATTTCCAAAATCAATGACTGACGGTGAGTTATTTTCAACTTTACATATCGATAGAAACAAATTAAGCTCAGATGATTTTCACGAAGCTTTATTCCTTAAGAGACGAAAGCACGAACAACATTAAATGCCATATTTATAATTTATATATTTATGGTATATTATAATAAGTTAATAGTTTACATACAAGTCTCTCTATAGGCTATATTCTTAATTTGGTATATAATAAATCTACCAATTATTTATAAGTATTCCTCATGTATTTATTTAAATTAAGTTGATTTATTCTGTTGTTTTGCATTTTTTTTACTAAGCAAAGGTTTTTTGACATAATCTCCATACAACTCTTACATTTTTCTGAAGACTTAAATTTTCTAGTCTATGCAATGCAAGTATATTAAAATGTAGTTTTAAGAAGAAAATATACCAAAAAATCTACTCTTATTTTTTTCATACCTAATAGTTATTTACGGTTCCTAGTTGGGTTGCAAAACAATCATTCTTTTTATTTATTTTATTTTATGTTAATAATATCCTTTTAAAAAAAAAATTAAGTACAATATTGTTCAAATCATCAAACATAATATAATACCAAAACTAATTTTTTTGTTTTGTATCTAATATTATAAATTGTTTGTAATTGTATATGTGTTAGAACTTAGAAATGTACTTGCAAGTTTATAAAACATTTTAGATTTTTTTTAATGTTCATTAATTAATAATTCCTATACAACTTCCGTGTAATCAAATTTAAATTTAAAATATTCTATTTTTTAATATTTATTTTTTTTTAGTTTTATATGAATTAAAATATGATTTTGCAACCCTTGTCCCTAATCTTAATGCCATTGCAATAAAGTCTGAAAAAAATCATTTATAATAAATATATAATGTTACATTTTTTTGAACAATGATTGTTATTTTTTCTACACAAATGTATTTAATAAATATACTTTAAAATTTACTATTTCTCCATTACTACATCAATATTGAATGGATCAATTTAAAAGTAAAATGATAAACAAATCTTTATTTATAATAATTTTTTGATTGCGAATATTGTAAAATCTACTTATATAGATTTAATCGGATTGCCATAAACAACATTTTTAATAAATCCTAGAAATTTAAGAAATTAGTTTAATGCCTATGATGTATTCGTAGTGATTGTTAATTAATATTGGATCTTATACTTTTAATAACTTTTTAGTAACATTGTGTTTAGTTTGAATGTTTAAATATTTAATCATATTGTATTAACTCAGCAAATTAAGTTTTCTAGTATATTTTTAAATACATTTATGTTATATAAAAATTGTTCGATAAAGATGTCTTAACTTTTTAGTTATAATTACTATTTATAAGATGCAGTTTACTATTTAGGTATATATTTTATGTGTCATTGCCAAACTAAGTAGGATTTTCCTATGTAGCCTTTGATTTGGTGTCAATACAAAAAATATATGATTTGTATTTGTAGTTAAGTTTTAAAAAATTTAATCATTATTTGTTATTTAGACAACATGGTTGTGCCAAGAATTGTTAAATATTAACTCATGATGCATAGAATATTTTTCTTGGGAGGATTTTTGTCAAAATTATGAAAATAATTTTTTTAACAGTATAATTATTTTTATTGTATTGGTCAGATAAATTGTAGTTGAGTAATTAAAATCAACATTTTTTATGTTAATAATGATAACAAAAAAATTAAAAACCTCTTAAGGTTACACGGCTAAATATACATGACAATTTTGACAGAAATTAATTCAAAAATATATTCTATTGTATAAACAACAAAAAATGTACTTAATTGTAAATATATTTTATATAAATTACCTATATCTTATGATTTTGCTATAAAAACATAATGTAACTATGAATTACATATTATAATTGTTCATAATATGCATTATATTTAAAAATAAAACCAACTGGATTTTAAAATTAAACTGTTTTATTTTTTCCAAAATAAATTGATGAAATCAAACTCATTGTTAAATGATAGTCAAATTTAGTAACAATTAATTGATTGTTTAAACGACAATAGTTTTAAACTTCTTTGATGATAAAATGTTTTGACAAATCCTCTGCACAAATTGTGTACCATAATACCATTCACCTGGCATTGGTTCTGAAACCAACTTCCTACAGAAAAATAATAATATTAAAGATTATTTAATAATTAAAATGAACAAAAAATCTAACCTTTAGATAGTGTTTTCCACGGTCTCATTGTTTATCGTGTTTATCGGCTTAACTCTGATAGTGTTAAAGGGATAATACGGTTGTTCGATGATTTCAGCTTGTATTTTTTCTTTTTCATTGAGCATCTAAAAAAACAAATAATGATCATTGATTAATATATCAAACATGCCCCCAGCTAATATACGATATTAAAATGTTACAACAATCATGTTATATTATATAATATCATAAGATTATCATTGCTGAATAATTAACTACTACCATTGATTATAGAATGTTTATTTTACAATCAATTCTACTACTAACTATTTAAAATAAGTATTTAGCCATGGAGTACACAACTTACTTCATCCAAGTTGACGATTGGTTCGCATATGCCGTTGATTTGCACCGTTTCCTCCTTGTGTTTAACAATATGTAGCATATACATATCTTTACGAATTGTCTTGAAATTACACATATTACAACTGTACACAAAACCGTCATCCATTCCTGTGCCGGTATATCGTAAAATATTGTATTAAATATTAATTATTATTATAAATATAAAACTGTTCTAAAGGTCTATTGTAACTCAGCCTCAATATTTTTTTTAGTAAAATGTATTATTTCAATAAAAAAATGGCCTGATCTTCATGTATATAATTAGGTATTAGCTTGTAATTATTTTGACTTTTGAGAACCATTTGTCCATTTGACACTACTCAGAAAAAGAACGAATGAAAGAAGACAATTCATTCTCATTATCTTCTAAAAATTATTTCATTAAATCAACGATAATCGTAATCCGTGGCATTTTCTTTATGTTAACAGAACAAAAACATCGTAGTATTACAAAATAACAACACGTAAATTAATCAATTTGTGTAAATGTTTCATATTTTAACAAAAATATTGTATGTAATGTATCATACATTGTGTATGTATGCCTATTGCTTATAAGTTATTTCGTTATTTATTACAATTCAAATCGTAATAATCGAATACGGTTATTAATGTTATTATATTTTATCGGGCAGAGTTTACTATAAAACAGATTATATCGTCCCTCGAACTGCATTTTCCCGTGAAACAAATACAAAATTAGAATAGCAATTGCTTTTTAATCTTTTTTTTAAAAGTTTTATTAAATTTGAATAGCTACAATTATTACGTATTAAAAATATGTCATTGCATATTAGATTGATAGGTGGATGGATAGATAATTCATATCGTTTTTTTTATAGGCTCGTTTCACGACTTCATAATAATATACCATACCCGGGTGTTTAGATTTGAGGTGATTCTTGTACGAAGAGGCCTGTATACAAGAGTAATCGCACAGCGGGCACGTATAATTCTTCCGGCCAGTGTGCCGCATCTTATGCTTACGTAACGTGTTGTGATCTGCGGTCCGGAAGCCACACTCGTCGCACGAAAACGGTTTTTCGCCGCTATGCGATCGTTGGTGGAGCTTCAGCGAGCTGGCGACAGCGGTCGCGTACCCACAGATTTGGCAAGTATACGGCCGCATCCCGATGTGCACGCCGGCAATGTGCTGGTGCAACAGGTGCTTGGTGCCAAAGTTGCGGCAACAGTGCGGGCACGTTAGCTCCAACTTTGGCGACGGCCTCTCAGTCTTTACGTGGATCGCCTGAGTAAAAAAATAATATATTAATATATCATTATCAGCAATTTATTGTGCTATTGTATTCTTTTATTTTTCGATTACGAGGACTTAGACAGTCATTTTTTTTTCATATAACTTAACAATAAACCTAACCTAGCCATACAGGCACTTTTAATGACATTTTTAGAAAAATTAAAATATATTTATGTACCAATTCAAAGTTATTTACAGGTGATCCCTATTGTCCCATGTTCTCATTGCCTTTGTGGGGGGTTGACTGTTGTTCCATAATTACAAAATCGTATGAAAAATTCACAAAAAAAAATATATTAACACAAATCGGCTATCGCTGATTTTATAAAGCTGAGAAATTATTATTAAGAACCTATATAAACCTAAAATCAAAAGTGAAAAAATAAATTTCTTTAAATTGCTTATCTAATTTTAAGTTATATTTAGTATTAATTTTACAATTTAAAAGATGCCTATAGGTACAAAATATGTACATTTACTTTTTAACGGTTTTTTAGTTCGCAATTCATATTATGCACAATTTTTAAAAAACTGATTTCACTATATTATCTCCGATATACTATTTACTTTACACATTTTAATATTCTTGTTTTTCCTCAAAAATTACCTATTTATTAACAGATATCAGTAATTATGAAGGTGCAATATGGAAAAAATTTGGTAATGTTGTATGGTAAATTGGTAAGTCGGTAAATGTCGAGTACTCGGGTGGATCACTATGATAGCGATGGATGTGTTTAACTTGAATTCAATGATATATCACGAAAAATGGTTCTGAGCTTATAGACGGTCTATCTGTAGCCCATACACTAACTACTAAGTATATGTTTTAAAATAGTGTTTTTTTTAATTGCTCTTAGATAATTTATTTAACTGTTAGTAAGTAATACAGACAATACAGTAGGTTGAATTTATTTCTCATAAAAAAATTGTGTATGAAGTGACCATTGTGTGTATAAAATATAATAATAAACGTTTAAATGTTGTGTCCCAATAAAAAATTTTTTTTGAACTATAATAAAATAATAAATATTTTTATTAATATTGTTTTTTTTTATTAATTTAAATAAATAATTTTGTTAATTTAAAGTCAAATAAGACACTAATATAAGTAAAGAAACCGGTAGTACGTAATTATATAATTTTACATAAGTATACCTACCTTGTGATTTCTGAGCTGTTTGATCGATTTAAATCCTTTCTTACATTCGGGACACAAAAATGGTTTCTCTTGTTTATGAATGTTTTTATGAAATGTGTTCAATTTGTACAGGCTGAAAACGCATAAATTTAATAATAATTTAGTAATAATTAAATGTTTAAAAAATGACAAAAGCACGTAATTAATAACGAAAAATATATTACGATGGTAGGTACATATAATAATTCAATGGCACGATATAAAATATAATAGGTACCTATGTACTTGCTATTGATTTTAAATTGTTTTAAAAACATAGCACATTGACATCGCAATTCATTAAAAGTAATGGTATATACTGTGAACTGTCCCAAGTTTAAAAAAACTGCAACGGTATATTCTATGGTTTAAGGTTATAATATTATCATTAAATGATTTAATTATCTTTTTTTATATAATATTATATTATATATACGTATAGGAAAAGGGATATATTGATTTTTACTTTACACATAAAAAAAACACTTAAAAATGTAGTTATATATATTTGTTTACATGCACATTCTACCTATTTGTTTTGAATTCGCATTGGTTACAACCGAACATTTCCATGTCTATATTATGAGTTTTCCACAAATGTGTCATCATAGATAACCACTTGGAATCAGTAAACTGACATTCGAATTCTATGCATTTAAATTTGTCGTCTAAATGACATTTTGTATGATACATCAAGTTGTCTTCTGTGCCAAATCTAACTTTGCACTTTCCATTAGTGCACCTAAAATATTTAAATACTTTATTATTTATGTATACCTTATAAAATGTTATACAGTTGAATCGCGATAACTCGAATTTTTTTTTTTATTCCTCTAGAAAAATATAAATAATGTATAAATTAATATAAATTCGAATTAGATATCTCGAAACGAATTTTTACCTCCCTTCAACTTCGAGTTATCGCGACTAGACTGTGTTTTATAATAATATTACAAATACATATATTTATAGAAACAATTAAACAATCCAAATATAATAATACTTTAATATACATATATTAATCCATTTATTGTTAATTCAAATGGGATAGTAATATAGTATAGGTTTTCAGTACATAATTATACTATGATACTAATACTAATATAAAAGTAATATACAATAATATTATATATGAATAAGTAACTTTTTTTGTCTAATAACTAAAAGATACATTCATGTCCAAAAAAGGATATTGTCAACTTTATTGTTTTTTTTATATAAAAAATCAACCTTTAAGAGAGTAATAAACTCTCTTTTATGATTAAAAGTCAACTTTATGGATTTTTTAGAAATTTAACTCTCAAGGGGAAGGGAGTTGAAAGAGATTGCTAAAATTGTAAAGTAAATAATATTTGTATATTCAAATTTACTTGAAATTTGGATTATTAATACTCTTTAATACAATTTGAATTAATGAAACACGCATATTTCGACATTCATTGAAATTCAAACCCTAGGAAAATGAAAAGGGGTGACAATATTTTAATTGTCAGTTAAAATTATTTACTATTTTTATAGGTAAGCAGTTACTTTTCTTCAATTTTACAAAAAGTCCTGTTAAATTGAGTTGTTTGACATATAGTTGCTTCTATTTTTAAACCATCTTTTTATGTTTTTTTTTTTTTAAATTAGATATATACTATCTTTTTGAATAATATTAATATTTTTTATTTCACTTTACACCTTAAAAATATAAGTTTGATTTAGTACGCTACTCTAGAAAAGCGCTAAGATATTCTAATCTAAGAAATACCAGAATCATTTCAAATATGCTTGACATAATGACATCTAAACATATTTTAACCCTGTCAGTAACTTTAAAAACATAATGCCGATTTCTTAACCAGTACTATATAATATGCAAAAAACCGTTTAAACTTAACCAATAATATTTATATAACATTATAGACACTGATGAACGATAAACATTTTTTGGACCTTAGTTGAATAAAATTCCAAATGTTATATTTTAAATTTTAAAATTCACTTAATGTATATCTATTTAAAATAAACATTTAGTTGGAAACTTTTGAAATTAGTCTATTAAAATGATGTATACATTTTAGAATTAAATAAAAATAGGTACTATGATAAAAAATATAATTTTTTTTAAAAAGTGTTGTTTTTTGACTGGAAATAATGTAAAAAAAAATATTTTCAAAAAAATTAATAAATTTGAAATTTTGTGGATAAAAGAATAATATTATATTATACAGCTATACACAATTATAACATTATAAATGAGTAGTTTAAATAATTTTGTGTTTACATTTATACATATAAATATATTATATATATTGTAATGGTTGGGGGTTAAAGTACTGTGAATAAAGTTTTTTTTATCGATAATACGAAATGTGTGTAGGTTTATAAATCTATAATGATTATTATAATTATAATAGTACTCTACTGTCTTATAAGATGAATGTTAATAAGTGTATTGTTAAGTTCACTCGTATTGATGGTTAGAGTTGATCTGCCTGCCTTAGTGCCTTGTGCCTATACTAAGTAATCATCGTTACTATCGGTATCGTTTGTTCACTCTTTTATCTGTAATTATACACGAAATAATGTCTTAGAACATATTATGTTCTATGATAATGTCGGCTCCAAAGTCTGTACCTATCTCACATATGTCTCCGCCATAAATAGTATCTTAATCACTAAAATAAATAAGCTCATTGATATAATAGAATTAAAGAACACTCAAAATAAAATTATTACATCAGTAAATTCCTGTCGCAAATATAATAAATCGCATGAAATAAAATTTGATACATTATTCAATAATCTATCTCAACAGCTATAACTGAAGTAATTAATGTCAATAATTCACTTCAAGATAAGGTTTAACAATCATTAGACTATAACTACCATCCAGCTTTAAATATAAGTTTTAAGTTCACCTGTCCTGTAAATTGAATATTTAGATTATAAGGAACTCAGGAACAAATTTACGATTTCAGATATTGCAACTAAAATTATATTAGATCACTTATAGCTACAGGCCTACAGTCGATTGGATTGATTGGAATGGTATTTTCAATAATATATTTGTAAATAAAGCATTTGATATTTTTTATTCCATTATCTACAAAATTATCGATTCTACGTGCCCTAAAACGTGTACATTTTCTTCTAATTACCCGACTTGGTTTAGCTCTTCATTAAAAAATTAATATTCTCAAAAAAAAGATAACTCATAAAATATTTAAACAGCTCCCTAACAGATACAATTACAATACATTTTCTAATCTACGTACTCAATGTAAGATGAAAAATAAAAATATTTCTAGAAGTCTTTAACAATAATCGCTTACAGTATTTCTAAAATATTTTTTAAAGAATGTAAATTGGTTCTAGCAATTCCACTATTATATTTATTTAATTTGTCACTTCAATCTGGTATTTTTTCCGCTCATTGGAAATTGAGTTATGTTACTCCAGTCTTTAAAGGTGGTGATAACTGTCTAATCACAAACTACCATCCTATATCCATTATATTAATCATCCCAAGAATTTTGAAAATATTCCTGCTAATTAAATCTTCTTACGATGTAAAATTGATCCAAAATGACCTTAATCTATTCAATAATTGGTGTTCTTATTGTTCTTAATAAGCTGTATTTCAATATTGATAAATGTAAAATTATGACATATTCAAAAAAATGCGTAACTCAAATGTATTACATTATTATGACATTAAATTGGATAGAATTTCTCATCTTAAAGACCTTGGTATTTATTTTGAGTTTCTTATCGTTCAATGAACACTATGCATATTTCATAAAAAAATCATCTTCAATGTTACGTTTCATAAATAGAATATGTTCTGATTTCAATAACCCAATTCCTTTAAAATCTCTGTATTTCTTATTTGTTTGTTTGGTACTCAACTAAAAATAGTACGTTTGGTACTCTCCTTACATATCTGGTCCGACCAAAGCTATTGAAGCGATTCAGAATCGTTTCTTAGGGTTTCTTGCATTTAAATGTGATGTCCAATACCAGAGATACACATCTTATTCACCATTATTATCATAACTTTACAAATAAAGAGAATTAGACATAATCGTTTCACTTTTAAATTATTAAATGGTATTATAAACTGTTCAGAGCTACTAGCTAAATTTAATTTTCTAGTACCCATTTCTCGTACTAGGAAATCTAATACATTTTATACGCCATTCCATCGAAACAATTATGCTCAAAATGCCCCCATTGCTAGATCAATAAATAATAGGCCACATGAACAGATATAACATAGATTTGTTCTTTAATAATAATATTGTCTTTTTTAATGTTTATCTTAACAATAATGTAAATATTGTTTGATTATTATTTGTATGTATGTAACTTAAATTCTTTACCTATTACCAATTTGTATTGTATTATTATAAGAAGTACAACGTATATAACTATACTTTGTAAGCCTACACGGTCTTTGAATGTTTATTGGGCTTAGCCTGTTTGCATTTTCATAAATAAATAAAAATAATTAAGACATCTCAAAAAGTGTTTAGTGAGTAAATTTTGTATTTGTTAATCTTATAGTGTTTGTTTTGTATAATAGATATATATGTATATATAAGTATGTAATTAATGTTACAATATTGTTATATAATTATAACATTAATAGCTTAGTTATTGATCAATTATTCTAATTTTTTTATATGATGGTAACACAATTATTGGAATAACAGTAAAATTTAACTTTTAAGTAATTTAATCCAATCTAACTTCACACGATTTACATTCTCAGACTCTTAGTACTGATTTACTAACCTTAAACGTTTTTCTATAATATTTGTATCTTCAATGATGTTTTTTTCTTGAAGTCCGTTAAATACTTGCTCTTGATACTCCCAAAACTCATCACAAGCATCATTTGTATGATAATTTTCAACAGAATTATTTTCCCCTGGAAAATGATAAAAAAAACATTAAACATTTTGAACTATAAATAGTTGATTATTTTTAGTAAAAACTTAGAAAGATTATTATATACAAATAATAATATTGAAATTGTATATAATACTTAATCCATAAATAGTTCATATATATAAATTAAATTCTTGACAGACAAATAATGTTTAGGAGACTTCGAGTTATTTTACTTTAAATACTAAGGATAATAGCTTGATGATAATAAACAATTCTGAATTATATAAGTTCTAAAATATATTAATATGGTATAAATATAAATTAATATATTATTACAATAATTAATTACAATATTTGGTGAAAAAATAAAATCAACATACCGTAAAAAATAAAAGTAAAATAAATAACTATAATAGCTCTATAAAAATATATATATATCACGACATACCCTTAATTTTATAGGCTAACAGACCGTATCAGCTCAGAATTTATTGTTTTTCGATTTTTTGTATACAATAATATATCTATCTTCATTACAGCAACCCACTCAAGACTCAACACTTACTATACAGCTGAATAATAGGTAATCGGAACAAAAATCCTCGAAATAAAATATTACGTTTCCTAATATTTTGACGACAGTATATAAGATATAAAAACTTCAAATGTTACCCATTATTATGTGTTCGTGAGCGATGAGCCCATTATATTCAATAAGAAAAATGAGATACGAGGTTATTGCGGTTTATGCAAAATTAGTATTATAGACGAGGTTGGAGAAAACAATAAGCTAATTACTTAAGTTGGACAAATGATAACGATAAAAAAAAATATTGAAAGAACTTAGTACCAGATTTGTAAGTAACAAAATAAATATTTTTGATTTTTTAAATTTAGTAAGCCACGACAATATTAGGAAACAATATAATAATAAACAAAAAACAACACAAATGTATATTATATATTTTAATATTTATTAATTATTATAATTATTAATTCATTATTTTTTTATAATTTGACGTTTCGATCATTTAAAACATTTATACATGCTATATTTTAATTTTTTAAATAAGTTTTGTGTTTATAAATGTTATAATTTATTTCATTAAAACCTATGTATTTTTAATTAAATATAAATAATGTTGTAGAGTTTAAAAAATATTAATTCAATAATTTTCATATGATTGTAAATAATATTGAAGTCTAAGGATTTATTTTCCCAAGAATTTTTATTCCGGGATCTTGTATTGAACTTAGAAATGTTTTAAAAATGTATTGACATATATATAATATAAGCGAGCTATTCAGCTATTATTGTACATACCAAAAGGCTAATAAAATAATAATAATAATAATAATAAAATAAGATTTATAAATAAATATTTTATAAGACTAATATTCATGGTAGAAAAAAAAGTCCTAGAAAAAGTGCAAATTAGAATATTTTAAATAAAACTTATAGGTTACGTTAGGTATTTTATTCTGAAATGTATAAAGTTTCGTGACATATTTTTTTCAAATTATTATCTACTATCTTTTTTAATATCTGTTTTATGTACTTATTAGTTATTAATAACTTATAACTTATTAGCTATTATTATTATTATTATTGTAATACTAGTGTTTTTTGCGGTTTTATAGAGTGATTATATAAATTTATATCATAATATATCATACAGATTGATATAAGTAGTTAATTTAAAATATTCTATTGGCAATTTGTACTGTATAATTAATTTGAACGTTATTCTCTGTTATGGTTTGTGAACAAATGTATTCGACACCAATTATTCTCGTTACATTATTATTAATTACTATTGATTAGTGTATAACGACCAATACTTTATCATATTTATTGAAAAGAAATTAAATTGCAAAACATTCGTTTTAATGAATCATTTACAAATGTATATCGTCTGTCGTGAGTCGTGACTGCCGTGTAGTTAGGTTGCAGGCACCCAAAATGTCTGCATTAAATTTAACAAAGAATTAAATTATAGTTCTTATTTTGAATACTTATTGAATGGTGTGTAAATCTATTAAAACGTTCTTAAAAATTATTTCAAATTATCACAACTGCATTTACTTTTAAAAATCTATGAATACGAATACGATTCGTTAGTAACAAAAAAATTGTATTTATATGGTGTACTATATTATTACCTATTAGTTACTACCTATAATAGGCTATGAATACCTACAATATGCATCACTTATTGTGGGTGGGAGGATATCAACAAGTCCGTCCTAACACTCCTGACATAATCACGAACTCACGGTAGACACCTGTTGTGAAGGTATAGTCTTACAGACAATAGATAACAGTGGAGTTCGATCGACAATTTTATTCAACTTTGATGAATGTCGTATTATTGTTAAGCAGTTCTTCGTGATAGTAGTTATTTTGTGATTAAACTGATTATAGTTCATTTCTGGTTATAATTATACGACACAATCGACATATTATTATGAAATATTGTATAACATGAAGCACACATAATTATCAGAAATTGTTTAACAGGTCGACATTCGTCAAATGTATCACAGCTGATTTTTAAACAGCATCCGGAATTCCGGACTTCAAATACATTTTGTTGAACCGAACGCTGAGAAAGGTGAACAATATTCTATTTTTAAATCAGATGTCCTGTCCTGTTAGAACTTAGTAAGTTACCAACAGTGTCGCACTGTAATTTTATATTACATCAGAAGCGCAGAGAACACAAGTATTTAACCAAAATACCATGTTTAATATTTATTTTGTCCTAACCAATAGACAACACTCGACAGCGTAGAATCCATATTTATTAATTTACTATTATATAATTTATTATTAATATAATATTTATTACTATTACTATTAATCATTATTATATTGATACTTGGCATTATTAAGATTTAATCTTCATTGCTAATGGTGTACTGATGTAGTGTACTACTGTTGATCTACACGAATACGTATGGAGTAGCGAGTATCACTGTTCGGTGAACATAACTTAATATTATTTACATTTCATATTTTAACCTTGCTAGCGGTTATATAATTATTAGTCATTACTTGTTGAGTATATAGATAACGGATATAATCTCGGACGAATTAACGTATTTAATTAACATTGAAAATATATCAAAATATAAACAAACAGTTATTAATCCAGAAATTAATAATAATTATAAATAAAATATTATTAGTTTTTAACAATGTTTTCAAATTGTATAATTACTAGAAATATTCAGCACAGTTGCAAATTATTAATTGTTGGTGGAGGTTCTGGAGGATGTACGATGGCTGCTAAGCTCTCAAAATATGAACGTGATGTGATCATACTAGAGCCAAATGACACACACTACTATCAACCTATGTTTACATTGATTGGTGGTGGTATGAAAACTATATCCCAGTCCTGTTCTTCCACAAAATCGGTGATTCCAAAAAATGTAAATTGGATCCAAGACAAAGTCAAAAGTTTTAATCCAAAAGTAAATATTATAACAACATCAAATGGAGACACAATTAATTATGATTATATGGTAGTGTCTATTGGATTACAATATAATTATGATCAAATCATTGGCTTAAGAGAAGCTCTTAGTAAAAAAGATAGTGGAGTTTGTACAAACTATTCATCTCAATATGTGGAAAAAACTTATCAAATTTTGCAAAATTTCAATGGTGGAAATGCAATATTTACATTTCCCAATACACCAATTAAATGTGCTGGAGCTCCTCAAAAAATTATGTATATTACTGAAGACTATTTAAGAAGAACAGGTAAAAGAAACAAAGCCAATATAATGTACAAAACATCTACACCTGCAATATTTGGAGTTAAAAAATATGCACAGAAGTTACACCAAATATGTAATGCACGTAATATTTCAGTTGGCACAAGACAAAATTTAATAAAAATAGATTCTACCCAGAACAAAGCCACTTTTGAATTTCTTGATGAACCAAATAAAACTGAATCAATGGAATATTCTATGCTTCATGTTACTCCACCAATGGGTCCACCAGATGTTTTAATAAAATCTAGTCTCAGCAACAGTGCTGGGTATTTAGATGTTGACCCTTATACATTACGTCACAATGTATATGGGAACATATTTGGAATTGGAGATTGTACAAGTTGTCCAACATCAAAAACAGGAGCTGCAGTAGCAGCCCAAAGTATTATTGTTCTTAAAAACATGATAAATGTGATGAATGGTAAGAACATCAAAGATAAATATGACGGATACACATCTTGTCCATTAGTCACTGGATATAGCAAATGCATTCTAGCAGAATTTGATTATGACCTTAAACCATTAGAGACATTTCCAATAAACCAAGGGAATGAATTGCGTAGCATGCTTTTGATAAAGAAACATGTACTACCATTTATTTACTGGAATATAATGCTTAAAGGTTATTGGAATGGTCCTAAAATGATAAGAAAAATTATGCATTTTGGTCTTGATTAGATTAAAAATTATAATGTAGTAAAATATAAATACTTCTTATTGGTATGTATAATCATTATTGTTTTGATCACAACAAATTTAGTTATTTAATAATAAATATTTATAAACACTAATTTATTTAGATAATAATAGTTATTATTCCACATACTAGGCAAAGGATACCTTTTTAATATAATTATAGTTAATACATTTATTGTAAAATTAAATGCTAAATAGTAAATATTATATTTCAAATCATTAAAAAAAAAAAAACTTAACTCAATATTTTGAATAAAATCTTTGATGCATAAGGTACAGTGAGCATATTTGTAAATTTAATATTAAAATAGTAGAATAAAAAGGTTTTACCTGTGTTTTGAGTGTTAATGAAATGTGATCTATGACCAAATTCAGAAGTATCTAGTATTGCATCATTAAAATCTGCTAAATTGTTTTTTTCAGTTTGAGATGTTTCATCTGTAAAATGTTCAATATTTTTAATTATTATTTACTTAAAAACTATTATTTTAAAATATATAATATTTATTTACTATTGTTGTATAAAGTGTCCTCTTTATTAGCTTCAATTACAAGCTGTACTAATTCATCAACTTCAACAGATAAAACATCATGGTCTTCAATCAAATGACACTACAATTTAAAATCAATAAGCCAAACATATTTAACAATTTTTTTTTAATGTTTATACTATAACTATATATTTAAAATGTAAGCAAATTTCATGTATCAGTAAAAATAAAAATAATTTTTGATGAGATAAAACCACAAGTTTCCAATCTATACTTTGAAAATGGATTTAAAGTAAGTTATTTATTTTGTATAAACATTGAATATTAAACAATACTTAATTCAAGTCTTTTCTTTTGGATATTACATATTTATTTTATAAAATAAAATATTTTTTTTTTCTCAATGTTACCCAGGCATTTAATTGGATGTAGTTAGGTCAAATCAAAGTCTTTTCTAACTAATCGTATATTTGCTTCTGCATTCTACAATATTTTTACGTCAGATAAACCATACTCATATAACATTTATATGCTACCTTCGCCAATGATACAGCTATAATATCTTGCCAGCCAAACCCTAAAATGACTTCAGGATCATTTATTAAACCTACAAACCTGGTTGGTTCTGCCTTTGGAGAATACAAATAAATGAAACCAAATTAAGCCCTATAACCTTCACTCTACGATTAATTAACAGTCTTCCCCTATCCACAAAAATGCCATCTCTCAACATGACAATGTTAAATATCTAGGAATCCACCTCGATAAAAAACTCAATTAAACTCATCACATACAAACCAAATGTATATCATTAAACTTACATTTTTATACTCTGAGAAACATGTTACACTCTATATTGCCATTAAAAACTAAGTCCTAAGTTATAAAACTAGCCATGACCTATGGCAGCGGTCTTCAAATATTATAGTTGGCGATGCCCTTCTATGAATATCATGATTCATGAGGAACATGATAAAAATAACACTAGTTTTCATTGAAAATCAATTTAAATAATTGTATAAAATAAATTATTCAACTACTAGCGAGTTTCAAGTATCTACGACTTATACTTTTTGAATAACAACAAATATTTTAAATCGTTTTAGGATACATCATTATTTTATGTGATTTCGTAAAAATTTAAATTTCATATACTCGTAAAATGTTTTCTATATTAACACTGCAGTTTTTTTTTACAGTTATTTGAAGTAAAACTAATGGAGAACCTTGTATTGGGTTTTTTAACCTTAGGTATAAATCACAAAAATGTTTGATTCCTTGCAAATTTTCCCTATTTTGATATATTTTATATAAATTGGAACTATAAATGCTTATAAACAAAAATTATGATTAACGATTTTAATTTTTTTTTTTTACTACGATATTTACAACTTATAATAAACCATCTTAATTTTAAAGATTTTTTAAAAAGCTAAATTTTTTTTTATCGGCATTTTAAGAAAAAATTTAGAAAAATCAAAAATTTCAATAGTCTATAAACAACTTAAAAAAAGTCAAAATATTTTGAAAATTTAATCGTAAATATATAACACTAATATAAATATTTGAAGAAAATTTCAATTATTTACAATGATTTGTTTTTGAGTTACAGTAAAATAAAACAATCGATTTTGTCAAAAACTGACTATACGTAAATGGTAATCGGTCAAACTACCCACGGACAAAATATCCAAATGTATCCGTTTACATTTGTATTATAATATAATATATTTATATTTTATTAGATTTATTAGAAAATAAAGTGTAATGCACTTATTTTCGGAAAAACGGATACATTTGGATTTTTTGTCCTAGATTCGCGTAAATATGCCCACCCGTTTTTCTGTTACTTTTTTAAAGTTTTTCTTGATGCTTTTGAAAACTACTAGAAATTTACTTTTGACCACTCAAAGTACCAACTAAATTCATTTTCCTTCTTTTTCAAATAAGTAGGTGCTGAAGTCAAAAATCAAAACACTATTACTACTCAAAAACGACAAAAGCATGATGCACTATGATAGACACAAAAAAAACACATCATTGTAAAATCAATACATTCATCATTCCATTCAGAATCTAAAAATTAATGAGAACAACTAATGAGATTTTTGTAGTTGCTTACTTTTGGAAAGTTTGACAATAATTGGTTCAATTTGTGACAACTGAATACGGAGATCATTAAGATTGTTTCGGTATGTGATTTTAGTAGTCATATAGACCGAAAATCATGTCTCGCATAATTAAATGGTAGTAAAAGGTAAGAGTGTTGTTATTGCTGTTTAACTTAAATCTTTAAAACTGTATTTTTCAAATTTTGTCAAAATTGAACGTAAGAATGGCTGCTAAAGGTGGTTTAATGTGGTGTAATGTTATTTACCTATTAATTGATACAAATTAGAAACACTATGTTAGATATAGAGAATGTGCTAAGTAACATTTTTTGTCTTTTTAACTACAATAAAATAAATCATTTTATTCATTCTCGGATGAGCACGTGGTGCCTTTTAAAACACAAGATACTGCAGTACAACGCAGCAGACGCTGGGAATTGCTGCCCTACAGTATTCAAATTTGAGAAATAGCTAAAAAGTCAACACTTCCTGAACTAGCTTCTCGATTCTACAAAAACTTACACGTAGCCACAACTAACCACCTAAAACTGTTGACTTCCAACCTTTGTTCATTTATTAATCCAATAAATCTACTACACTATTTAAAATGCCATTGACCAAGAGACTTAGAGACCTGATAAATAATCAACAATTTAAAGTGGTGTCACTGAACGCTGCCTTCTATCAAGTTCATACCACACTTTGATACAATTTACTTATTGTATAAACCATGCATACTGGCTGTAAATATTCTTTAATAAAAATTAAAAAATTAAATAAAATATTTTAGTAACATAGTCTTCCAATTTTTTTTTGTAAATATTTTCTAACATTAGTCAATATCATAGACAATAGTTTATACAAGTATCATTTATATCAATGATAATATTGATTTCAATAAAATAAATATTCTTATTTGTAACATCAATATAGTGATTTTAGATGATAAATAGTAAAATATAGATGCTAAGTACTTACTCGAAGAACATTTACTGAATAAAATATGTTATCACATCCAATACATTTTGTTCTCAATAAAGATTTAAGTGAAGAATGATGAAAGTGATCACTTTTTTCATTATGCTCCAAAATAATTTTGACATTTAAACAAAGAAATGGACATGAATCACAATAGTAAAATCCTAATCTGTTTATAGTCTTATAGTTAGTGGAGGCTGTTTTTTTTTCTTCTTTGCACAATGTTTTTTGATTTTCTGAAAATTCGCGAAAAAATGATGACATTTGACTATTGCCTAAGTCTATTAGATCATCGCTGTTTGAATTTTGAATGATATCAAAATCAGTGGTCAAGTCACTGAAATTGTTCAACAAATTTTGTTGCGGCCTAGCCGTTTCTGTTATTTTGGATATAAGCTTTTCGTCAGATATTACTCTTACACGCTGGGCAACCAACCGGTCTCTGTCTACAACTCTCAGTGTTTGATTAGATGGTTGTAGTCCGATTGATGACAACATATTAGAATGTTGTCAATAAAAAAAAAAAAGAATAAAGTTAATGGCTAATGTTTTTAATCGTCACAATGAGCTAGATATTTACAGAATATTAAAACTATATTTTTTTTAACGAAATAGAATATTAAAATGTTTATTTTCAAAAAGCAATTAATGAGGTACAACTAAATAAACAAACTAACAAAATATGTCTAATGAGTATAATTAATAATTATAGCCTTATAGGTACTAAAAAATATAAATGAGAATTTATTTTTGACCAAATACGTTCTTATCTTTATAGTTATTGTTATCGCCCACGAACTAAGATATAATATCATATAGATAATCTATAGATAAAAATCCTATTCAAAATTTATTTATGGTGTTACCAACAACATTTTATTTATTTATTTTCAAAATCAAATGCAGTATTTGTAATAAGAAAAAAAAATGATAACTTCATTGACAAATTCTGTAAATAAGACTAGTCAAAACTATTTAATTATATTGTTATTTGTTTCTATTTTCTAATCTAAAATTCAAAAGTTAATATCATATTGATAAAAAATAACTAAACTAGTAAAGTATATCATTTATTATATTATTAACGAAAAACGAACTATTAGATAATAATATATACAATTAATTATTAATAATTACTAAAATAATAATTTAATAATTATTGGTTTATATAAAATCAAACTAATTAAAATTGATTGTAATAAAACTTAAAATGACATTTACCGTGTTAATGGTTAAAAATGTTCAAAAGTGTTTCAAATATATAATGGGTCCACAGACAACCAGACATTTTTCATCAAAACTAGTTGAAGAAGACTTAAAAGTAACTGATGATTGTATAAAACGTCTTGAAGCTATTTGTGATCAAGATGAATTCCTTCGTCTAAGTGTTGAGAGCGGTGGCTGTTCAGGATATCAATACAAGTTTGAATTAGATAAAACTATTGCAATAGATGATTGCATATTAGAAAAGCAAGGTATTAAGATAGTAGTGGATACAACTTCCTTAAATTATATCAAAGGATCAACAATTGACTATGAACAACAGTTAATCAGAGCTGCTTTTAAATTAATAAGGAATCCAAAAGCACAGGATGGATGTTCTTGTGGTGCGTCATTTTCAATAAAAATTGATTGATGTATTTAACTTACCTATGTTTTTAGTGTAAATAATTAATTATTTATAATATGTTATTAATGAATTTTGTTATGTGGTTGTATATTAATAAAATAGTATTTTTGAAATGTTTACATATGTATGTTTTATCTTCAACTATACAATAAAATTAATTATGAATTTAACTGTGTTGATGATATGATTAAATCATTCAAGATAATATACCTTTTAAACTATCTAATAAACAAATACTAAAAATTCTGTAATGAGTCCTTATAGCAAACATATTTATTTAGTTTTAAAAAAATAGACAATACCATTGTGTAAATAAGTATTTATTTTTAATAATGTAATGAACATTTAAAAATGTAATAGTAATACAATGACTAAAAAGTATTCACAAATGGCCATCTTCAAAATTATTAAGTAGGTACTTATGTAATTTGTATTTAATAATTTAAATTAGGTTACAAGAAAATAATTATTTTTGAGTAATGTGAGAAAAAACATGTTTTGACTACATTTTATTACTATCGTCTATAATACTTGTATAAAATACATTGCTGTGTAATACGTAACTGTGTTTTTATAAATAGTAATAAGTATGTAACTGTATTTGTATTGATCATTGACCATAGTTATTTAGAAAGAACTTATTTTCTAAAAATTAATTTCTATATGACTACATAATTAAAATATCTTTTTTGAGATTCATTTTTAATACACAATTTCCAGTAAATTATAAAAATGATATCCATTTATATTGGCAAATTTTGTAAGACGTACTCAAATACTCAATAGTTTATAGTATTTATCACGCTGATTAAGTTATAAATAGTATTAAATATTTTTATAATTTATTATTTTAAGAATAATTAGTGAATAGAAACAGGAAGTTCATTGGTTACAAGTTTTACCAAAACCAAACTACCTTATAAGTTATAAGTATTTAAATTTTCAGGGAGGATTAGTGGATCAACATTTTAAGAGATACCTAGGTGTATTACATCAATTTTAACACTATCTTCTTGTTGTCACCTTTCATAGAACTTTAAATGGGTACCATTTTTTATTTTAAATACCTAATAAAGTAATAAAATAAATAATAGGTAATAATTAATTAACTATCTATTCGTTCGAAATTCAATTTGATGTACCTAATGAAATTTTTTACACAGAAATTTTAAATTAAATATGTACTATTATTGAAAAACATTTAAAAATTAAATAATGATAAAAGTTAAAATTTAAATTTTTTTTTAAATAATGTTATTTGTGCTATTAGTTATTACATAAATAATGTATTAACTAGCAATAACTCCAAGAAAAGTACAAATAAAATATAATTTAAAAAGATTAAATCAATAAATAGGAAGGTTAAAAAGTAAAATAACAAATCTTAAAGAATTACTTCAGTGTTAAAAAAAAAGGCTTAATTGGAGATAATGAACATGAAACATTGTTAAATGAATTTAAAAGCATGTTTAACTATCTAAGGAATTATTTAAAAAAAGTTATATATTTAAAATTTTCAATAATATAATATATTATTATATAAATATTATAAATATTAAAAAAATGTATAAAATATAAATATTATTTTAGAACAATATCAAAACTTCCCCATCCAACTGCTATCTGACCGTGGACTTCATTAGTGAATGGTGAACCAGGATTTTTTTCTGAGGTTTTCCAAGCTTTAAAGACTGAATCTCCAATTAATGGAGACTCTTTTATTTATGTTTTTTTGTATGTTATTGTTGTACTTTTTTTTTTAGAAGTTCAGGAGACCCCTAGGTCAATTTCGCTTAAGATGGCATGGAGGGTTTCCAGGAATAGTGAAGGAGAAGGAGAGATTGGAATGATTGGATATAAGTGGATTAGAATGGTTTAGTGTGTTTTGATGGAATAGTTTATAGTAATAAGATGCTAGAGTATGGATGTTTTGAATATTGAGGTTTGAGTGATGGGTGAAATTACTGACGTACCAGGAGGCATTTGTGATGAGGTGAAGGCAAATTGATTGAAAAATTGAAATATTTGAATATTAGATTTTTTATGTGATTCCCAAAGCTGTATTCCGTAAATCATAGTAGGGCGGATAATTTATTTATAGATTAAAAGTTAAGAATTGAGTGGAAGAGAGTTGATTTTAGAAGGTGTCTAATTTTATGAAATTGAGGGATTTTCTTTTTGTTTTTATGAGATTGGCCCAAGTGAGTTTGTTATCGAGGTAGACTCTGAGATAGCGGGTAACTTTTGTTTGAGGAATCATGTCATTATTGAGGGTCATTGGGGGGCTAAGGTCTGGATGTATGGAAAAAGTAATATCCGTTGATTTGTTCTGATTTATTTTAATTCTCCACAAATTGAACCAGTTTTGAAGTACAGTAAAATATGTTTGGAGTACAGATAAGACTACACCACTACGGTTAGGTTGACATTTGTTAATATTATATTTGTATCACTAGCGAACGTTGCAAGAGTGGTGTGATCAGAATGTGGAATATAGGAAGTAAAAAGTTGTAGTGTGGGAGCTAGTATACTACCCTGAAGACCTAAAGGACACCTGCTTTTTAATGTGGTGGGTTTGTCGATTTGTGAGAGTTCGTCCTCGCAACGAACGACGAAGGAACGATTACATAAGAATAAAGATTTTTTTATTAAAAATAGGGGGCTAATAGGAAACGAATTTTATAAAGGAGACCATTGTGAATACATGTTTTTAAATTATTTGGTGGTATTTTGAAGTCGATCGGACAAAGTGAAGGCGTTGGGGCTGGTTAAAAAAGTTGAAAAATTCATAAAAAAAGATTCGAAATTAGGGAAACTCGATTTGCAATTATTTTCAATTAATTTACAATTATTTAGTGATATTTTGAAATTTTTCGGACAAAGTGGGGGGCAACTTCATGTACATAATAGCATATACTATTCGATATCTATAGATATTTTAATTATTAACCTAATTATGGCTATAATTTATTTTTATTATTACTTATTTATTTAATTTAATAATTGACTTATTATAATATATTTATACCTAATTATAATATTTGAAATTTTAAAGTTAAATGCTGTAATATGATATATATAATATAGTTAGACTTAATTAATTTTAACATTTAGCAATTTAAGTTTAAAAATTATATATAATTTAATATAACATTTTCTGATATTAAAATATAACTAGCTGAATAACCCGGTTTCGCTCATGTATTAAATAATCGATTCTTATATAAATTGGTTTTTTTATTATAATTAAACTTTTTAAAGCCTAGTCACGTATTTTTTATAATTTAACTTAATTCATGATATTTATAACTGAAATTACAAATAGAATTAATAAGAGTGATTTACTCATAGACTCATTTAGTACACCCTTATGAAAAAAATAGTTAAATTATTTAAATAATACTATAAAAAACCATAACCTATAATACAAACCTCCTATCCCTTTCTTCGGACAAAAAAAAAAAATGAAAAAAAAGTTAAATATTTTCGTCACAAAATTGGAACATGAAGAACGCCTGCTCTTCTTATATAGTTATATAGTTATATAGTTATATATATATATATGTACCAAGGTGGCTTTTTATTGGATGGTGTTTAGTCGAATGGCTTTTTGTCGTGCTTCGGAAAGGTTTTACACCGTTTATTGAACTTTTACAAAAGAACTGTTCGCTCTTTGTACTTTGTTACTTCTTTGATTGTATTACAGAATACATTAAAATAATTTACTGTACGAATGAAAATTGGAGGGGAATGGTGCTACTATGGGTAATCGGTCAAAAGTTCGTTTTAAAAAAAATTGGACAAAAAGTAGAGATTCAGTTTTTAGTGTCGGACAAAAAGTCCGAAAATACAAAATATTTTATATAACTAATATTATTTATTTTAAAAATGTTAACCTTGTATTAAATTTTAAAGATTTTTTGGTATGCCAAATGTTTTTTTTCGGCATTTCAAGAAAAAATCGAAAATTTCAATGGTCTATAAATAGTTTTAAAAAATTCTAAATATTTTGAATATTTAATCATAAATATATAACGTAAGATATATTACTATAGATTAGTAATAATATGTCTATGATAGATAACGCTGATATAAATGTTTGGTGAAATTTCAAGTGTTTACAATGATTCGTTTTTGTGTTACAGCAAATTCAAAAAAATCGATTTTGTCGAAAAGTGGTTATGCGTAAAAATTTCCGTTTTTCCGTTACTATTTCAGGGTTTTTCCTGAAGATTTTGAAAACTACAGGGAAATTACTTTTGACCCATCAAAGTACCAACTAAATTCAATTTCCTTTTCAAAGAGAGTATGAAGTCAAAAATCAAAGCACTATTACTACTACCATTACTATTTGATTACTATTGATCGCTCATTCATTTGTTTATACCATGTTTTCTGGAAAGTATTGCTAAAAATGTTTTGGGTACTTATGTTATATTTCTAAATAAATAATCATAATAAAATGTACCTATTTAATCGTATTTGATAAAAATTAATCTTTATTCTATTGTTAAATTACTTTTTATATTTTATTCGATTCAACACTATTTAGTATTTGTTCTTCAGTACTTGTCAAAGTATTTTTTCGTTGGCAGGAATTATAAATAACTCTACCAGTAACAAATTGTCTAATGTTAGGTACTTTCAAAAAATTGAAAAAAAGTCTACGTGTACCAAATGAGCCGGCTAATAGTAGAGGACTCGAGGTAAAGATGTCGTTAAAGTATGGTACATTGATATATATAGGTAGAACTACTTATCTATTAAAATGTTGACTTTTAACTCAAAAATATAATAGCATAAAATGGGAAATAAAGTTTTTTAAATTTTCCTTTAAAACTATTTGATCAAAGTAAAATAAAAACGATCGTAAGAATATTCTAACTTATATTTTATCGTTACCTATTATATAGTTATTAATAAAAAAAAAAAACTTGGAAAATATGACAATATAACTAACATGTAATTTTTATAATTCGATGTTATAAGTAAAATAATTTTTTATATGGGAAAAAGTTATTATATATAAAAATACTGTATTTTTCATTTTTTTTTAAGAGTGTAGGCGAGATATCGAAATTACATTTTTGGGACGTAACTTTTCCAAATATATCTTTGGATCAAACAACTTGTACTTTACAGCATAGCACTACGTATATCTAATAAAATAAATTATTATTTATACCTGTGCTTTTATCGATTGGAAAATATTAGTAATTAGGTAAATTGGATTTTAGAACTATTATAACTTTGGAAATAGTAGTTTTCAGGAATAAGGAAATATAGAAAATATTGTAATCACAGACCACGGACTAAGATATAATGGACTGGCATCTATATAAACTAGTTTATATAATATCCGTAGTAGCAACCCATAGAATAATATTCTATAATCAGTGGTAATATAGATATAAAACAGTTTACTCCGTAAAAGCGGGAATTTTCCAATTTTTAGTACTTTTATGGTCAACACTGTTAAATAAATACTAATATTCCTTGGGTTTTGTTTGATAAATTTATTTTTGGAAATTAATTTTAATTATTACAGAATACAGATAGTAGTTTCTGGCTCTTATAGTCTTATCCTCTTATCCATCAATTAATCGCTAATAAAATATTTTACCTTTACTTTATAATTGTAATTTGAATACTTGGTATGATTCAATTTCGACCTAACAGTAATATTATGCTTTCATTAAACTGATCTTTCTTGTTAGTTGTTACTTGTTTATAAAAGACTAAAATATTTGAATGGTTCAATATTTTATATTAATTTTAACTGCAACAAAAACACTACGATAAATATTTTGGTAAGTTATAATTTTTGTTTATATAATTGAACTAAACTATGTCATATATTTTAAATCAGTAATTTAATTTTAATAATTTAAATTATTATAATATAATTATGATGTTATTTAATGAGTTTCAAATTTAATTAAAATTATTGAACAACTATGATAAGCTTAAGCAATTTGAAATATTTAGAATTGTAAAAATACGTTTTACTTATTAAAATAATTAAATTAATTCTATAATATTAGAATATGTATTTTATATAAAAATACATTTTAATTAATACTGTTATCGTTTATTTTTATTAAATTAAGTACATTGTAGTATGAACCAGTGTCCAATATATAATGCACTTCTACAAAAGTTGGTAATCTTACCTATACTTAGACATACTTAGTTATAACTCCCACAGTACTTGCATTCATTGAGATAAAAAAAAACCTATTATAGATAATAATATAAAATAATAAGTAAAACATTACTACAATTAAATATAGTTGCTTAAAGTATATATTATAACATTGAACATTTAAATAATAATGTTGGAATATTTAGTTAATATAATTGCATATTATTAAATTTTATATTTTTATATGTATTTCAGTTATTGAACACAAAATAATTTGTAATTGTGGATGAATAAATTTATGGAATATAATTAAATATGAACTATAATATTATCAATAATAAATTTATTAAAAACTAAAATTCTACAACCATATTCAAAAGAAACATCGACCATGGATGAATTGTGTGATAAAATGACTGTAATTAATCTTACACCTCATATTGTTACAAATTATGAACAACTAGAATTATTGTTAGAATCAAAACCTGAAAAAGTATTTGAATTTCTAATTAATAATGATAATTTCAAACGCACATTGAATAAATGTGTAGATATTACAGTACTCATACATTTGATGAATATATTTTCAAAAATTAAATCATTGGAATTAATTCAAATAAAATCTACTGTTTTAGAAATGGTTTCCAATTCAAAATATTTGGAACATTTAAATAATTCTCTAATTTATGTTACTAAACTTAAAGATTTAATTAGCAGGGTTAAATTACAAGAATTTGTCATTAATTGTAAAACTATATTAGAACTTACTACAAATCCAAAATCAAAAACACTACTTAATGAAATAATCAAACATATACAACCCATATTAATTGAATCAAATTCAATAGATATTCAAAAATTATTGTTGATAGATGATGATTTGAAGACTAAAAATATGTTGAAAAATGTTGTACATTATGATGTTAAAAGGTGGCCACAATGTTATAAATCCCTATCTATTTACCCTGTAATCAAAGATATTACTACAAAAAAAGTAATTTTGAGTCCAAATATAATTAAAGGAAGTTATGATAATGTAGAGCATTACATTGATGTACAATTTCGTTTACTTCGTGAAGATATTTTAGCTCCAATGAGAGAAGGTATTCAGTCTTATAGAACAATGAACAAAATTGACCAAAAATGTGTTACAAAAATGCCAAATATGCATGTTTATTTTGGGGCAAAGATAACAAAAAGGGATAAGGATAAAGAAACTTTTTTAGTTAATTTTTTCACTAAAGAAGATTGCTCAATTAATTCAAAAAGATTTATGTTTAATTCACTATTAGTATTTAGTAATGATAATTTTGATTCTATGTTTTTTGCTACAATTATAAAAATGAATCGGAAAATATTATTACCAATAAAAACAATAGTTATTCAACCATTGGGTAATAAAATATCAATTAAATTAAATTCTTCTTATACTATGGCAGAATCTGATGCATATTTTTTACCTTACATGTACAGTATGGATGTTTTGAAAACATTTAACCTTTATAATTTTCCTATGAAATCTTACATTGTGTATGGAAAAAGTAAATCTAAAGTTCCAGCATACTTAAAATGTAATTCACAAATATATAATATTAATGGTTTGCAGTTTGATATCTTAAATGATGAACTTTGGCCAGATAACAAGGTTTTAGGACTTGACTGTGCTCAAAAAAAAGCATTTAAAGCAGCATTAACTGAAGAATTTACTGTAATTCAAGGACCTCCTGGTACTGGTAAAACATATATTGGTCTTAGAATAGCCAGAAGTATTATAGAAAATATGTATGAAACAAATAAACTTAAAAGACCAATTGTAGTTGTGTGTTATACAAATCATGCTTTAGATCAATTTCTTGAAGGTTTAATTAATATCACTAAAAATATTATAAGAATTGGTGGTGGATGTAAATCTATTGTTTTAAAATCTCATATACTAGCAAATATTCATAATCCTACAGCAAAATTAAATTTGAGGAATTCATATGTAGTAGGTCTTACTACTACTGGAGCTGCTATGAGACATTCTGTGTTATTGGATCTAAAACCCCCTATAGGTTAGTTTAGATTTATAGTTTTGTTAGTAAATTAATATTAAATTTCATATTATACTATAATATTGTATAGATTATAATTTTAAATAAATAAATATTTATTAAATTATAATATCTTATATTGAATATTATTTATTTAATATTTGAAAACATAAATTTTTATTATAGATATTTAGTTTAATTTAATGTTTTTCATAATGATTAAACCTATTTCTTAAATTATCTTATAATGTTAAAAATAATTGAAAATTGGAAATAAAACTACTTAAGTATTTCAGTAAAAGTCAAATATGGTTTAAGCATTAGAGGTACATATAACTTATTTGTTATAAGTAAAGACTGGATTTTTGTGCAGCTAACTCCTAAAAAATGTGAAATTAAAATGATGAAATGTGCAAAATCGTGCAAAGACAAATTTTTTATTATAAGTTCTTCAAATTTTATTTTTATAATATTATTATTTATTAGTTGGCATTAACTATTAAGAATTATATTACAATATAAAATTAAAATTAAAAAAAAATTTTAATTTAATTTGAATAAAATAATAATAAACTAATTTACATTATTTGATTCAAATTTATTATCATGTGCATTTCCAAGTTTTTTCCTGTAAAATTTTATCTTTTGGCAGCTAATATGTGTTCTAATAATCAAAACATGAGTTAACTACGGCTGCTGAGGATAGACTGTAGTACTGTATGTGTATATGTAATCGATAATTGAAGTAGTATTATCATTATATCGTATTATATTGATGTATATATCCAATAATCCAATATTTCATATAACAACATAATATAGCAATGATAAAGTAGATAGATTTTATAATATATTATGGAGCAAAACTATTTGTTCAAAAGTACTAATTAATATATTATGTTATTTAGTAAAAAACATAAATATCAAAATATTAAAATAAATATATAAAAGACTTTAATTGATTAATAGTATACCTTTAAAAAAATTAAATACTATATTATTTTAAATTAATTTGTTAATATAAAAAAAAATTATTAGTTTTTTTATTTGTTAACTAATACCATATTATTGTTTTAAAATTTGTAGTTATTGTGGAAGAAGCTGCTGAAGTCTTAGAATCCCACATAGTTGTATCCTTAACTGAATCTTGTCAACATTTAATTTTAATTGGTAAGTATATATTATTCACATTTATTACATATATATTTATTTACATATTAAAATTAAATCTTAATTTAAAATTTATTTCCAGAAATGTCAAATTTTTATATATTAAGAAAATATTATAACTGTAATTTAATTGTTTAAGTTTTTATTACACATTTTAAACTTTTTAATATATTAGAAGGTTGACATTGATAGAACTTGCATTATTTTCTTTATGACATAATTATAAAAGTAAACAAAACAAAAGTGGGCAAGTAGGTAACCAAGTTTCATAAAATGTCTTTTCTTTTAATTTTCAATTATAAAATTTATATTATATGTTTTGAAGAAAGATGTTTATACTTTGAATTTATCAAAACTCAAATGGTAGTCTATGTTTTAAATAATCTTTATTTTTCTTTAAAAAAATATAAGAATAGATAGTATTATGTCGTAATTAAGTTATTCATTAAAATATATTTCTGTGATTTAAAGGCGATCATCAACAATTACGTCCAAGAAATGCATCTTTTACACTTGCAAAACGGTTTAATTTTGATATTTCATTATTTGAACGAATGGTAAAAAATGGATTTCCCTGTTACACCTTAGCCACGCAACATCGAATGCGACCTGAAATTTCTGCTTTAATGAAACCTATTTATCCTTTTTTAATGGATCATAAATCAGTTAACCATAGAAGTAATATTAGTGGTGTTACTAAGAATATATATTTTATCCACCACAAAGTACCTGAAGAGAAAGTAAGCAATATTGTCAATTATAAGGTAGTAGTAATACTTAATAATTTACCAACTGGTATCCATTATTATTATAGTATTTTCATTTTAAATCTTCCTGACTAACTAATTAAGTAATGTATATTTATATGTGTGTTTTAATAGGAAATCGGTTCTAACAGTCACAAAAATATTCATGAAGTAAAATTTTTTATAGAATTTGCCAGATATCTGATAAGTCAAGGTTATCGACAAAATCAAATTACTATACTAGTTACTTATCGAGATCAGCTATTAGAATTTCAAAAGGTAATTCATATTATTCTAAACAGTTTTTAATTTTTTATTATGTATCTTATTTATTAATTTTAGTAACATAAATAAATAATATCTAAAACATAATTTAAATTTTTAAGTATTATAAAAAATTAAAGATATCATGAAATATGTCAATTAAAAAATGTTTAAATTAAAAAGTATCTTAAGTTAGCATGTTGACTGTAACATGGGTTGAACTGAGCAGTCTCCTATAATTAACATTTTGGTTTATACATGACAGTCCAAGGAAATGACAAATTTGCTTAAAATAATATGTCATTAATAATCATTGGCTAATGAATGCTAAAAAATAATTTATGCAGCTCCATGTGAAGCTTATTTTGATTATCAAATAATACTATAATAATGCAAACAATATTGATATAAGTATTATAAGTCATAATTAATTGATTGACATAAATTTATTAAAAAAATCAAATTTAAGTTTTACTTTTCATATAAGTTAAGGTACAAGAAGTAATGATCTTATTGTAAGCCCGTATTTTTGGAAAAAGTTTGAAAATAAAATCAAGTTACAAATGATGTGTCAACACCCGCTGCAGAGAACAAATACCTTTTGTTGATGATGATTAAACTGTGGTGCACACTAACAGATAGGAACAAGACGTTTTGAAACTGTTTAATTTTATTATAATCCTAATATTTTGCCTATTAATTTTATGTTTTTAACGTAACAAAAAATTAAATTATTTTATTACTACATAAATGTTTCTTAACACTTCAAAGTTATATAATATCATGTTTGATTAATTAAAAACAGTATCTATGGGTTTACACATATTTTATATAATTATCTTGTTTCATTGTTGCTATACAAAAGTTTTTAATACTGTTTTAATTAATTTTTATATAATTTATGGCTTATTAGATTCAAGAAACAAGTTTTTTCTTAGAAGATTTTAGAATTGAATGTGTAGATGGCTACCAGGGCGAAGAAAATGATATTGTTCTGTTGTCTCTAGTGCGCAGCAACATTGATAATAATATTGGGTTTTTACACATTCAAAATCGTATTTGTGTTGCCTTATCTAGAGCTAGAGATGGATTATACATCATGGGAAATATGGATAATCTTATACATTCATCGATTTGGAAAAAAATCAGTCAAACACTAGTTGATCAACAAGCTCTTGGTAGAAAATTTAACTAATATTAAATATATTCCTTTTTATATTTTGAATAATATTTCAAAAATTAATTTTCAGGTAATAAATTGACTTTATATTGTCAAATTCATAAAGATTGGATTAACACAGTTTGCGATAGTAAGGATTTTGTCAAAGCACGTTGTTTAAAAGTATGCAACATTAAAATGGATTGTGGTCATCACTGTCCATATTTTTGCCATTATAATGATCAATCTCATAAAACCTTATATTGTTGTAAAAAGAATTATACAAAGTAATTTAAAGTTATATTTAAAAACATTTAAAATCATTAACTATTTAATAATTTTCTAGAATATTACACTGTGGTTTCCAAATCAAAATAGAATGCTGGATGAGATTTTTGACTTTTGAATGTCCTCAGAGTCCTCCTATGTCGATAAGGTACACTAATTTATTTTTTGACTTAAATCAACTATTAAATAAATAAAAATAACAGATTTTTAAAATTAACTGTTTTGTGTACATTTATTTATTAATTATTATTCTATAGAATATGATTAATAGATATTTCTCAGAAACATGCTATAATATTTAGCATTTAAAATAGCAGTAGACTAGTAGGTGTCTTATCATACCAATGTATTATTTTATTTACTTTTGAATTTATTTTTTTCATCACAAATTATTATTTCATGCTATTGACTGTAGTAGTTACTAATTACTGATTAACATTTAACTAAAAACACAATATTTAAAAATATTCAATCAATGCATTAATATTAATTATATACTATAATTAATTTAAATATTAATGTGATTATTTGTTCAAATTTCAAGGCTAAATTAATTCTCTACATTTTTAGATGAAGTTAACAATGATGTAGCATTTTCAAATTTAGTAGATCTCAAATTTTTTTAATAAGAATGGTTATAGCAATGCTAGAACTACATACAACATTTCTGAATCTCCGACTGTTACATTATTTTCAACAGAAATCATCACATTCTTTTCTGGTTTATTATTATGAACTAATGTATATAAAACAAAATGTAAACAAATAATCATTTAGTATTTAAAATTTATGTTCATTATTTAACATTTTATAAAATGTTCTGCCTTAATTTGTCAAAAATATGTGGAGGTCAGAGATTACTTTATGTATGGATAGATTATAATTTAAACATAATAATTGGTTTATGTTATTACTAAAAATAAATAATTTGCCCAATCAAAATGTTTTGTTTTGTATGTATTTCTAGGATTAATAAATTAAATATTAAATAAATAATTAACCAAAATTATATTTTTGTGATCTTGAAAATGAAAGAAGAAAAAATCCTCAAAATTGTATATTAATAATTATTAAATTTTAAAATAATTTTCAAATCAATTTCCCATGTGTCTTGTAAAATTTAAATTAATTTTGTACTAAAAATTTTAATCAAAAGTATTAATGACCTGTATAATAAATATGTAAATCTACATAATTTTAATGATATAATTTTCTACAATATACTTTATATGCTGTAAGAATATTATAGTACTCCTGACAAATTGTGTAAGGGACCTTTGAAAAATATATAGCTTTAATGTTACACAGTGATTGAATAAAGTGAGATATTTTAAAATTTCTCAACAATTTTTGAGTTTTAATAGTTTAATATAGAATTCTAAAACTAAATGAATTAGATAATCATTATAAATTAATTACTATTTAAACCATAACAATTTTTTATTAGATTTATTAATTTAATATGAGTTAATATTTCTTGTTTTTCAGGTACTTATCTACATTAAGAAAATCTAAAAAGCTTATATTATAATTTACCAATCTTGTTTAAATAGTAGTATATAATTCATCATAGACGTATCATCGATATATTAAATATATTAAATTGAAACTGTTGTTAATTTATGAAATAAAAAGTATCTAATAGCAATTATATCCAATTATACATAGATAATTTGATTGTAAAACATAGGTACTATATATATTGTTAACTATAATATTTGAAATCTTATAGAAATGTATATATAAATTATTTTAGTTTGTAATTATGATATGTTAAAAATGTATGAATGTATTTTTTAATATCAAGAAGTTATAAATTATTTATATTCAAAGTTGTTTAAGTTATTTAAATTTGAATTATTAATCTAAAAGCTTGCTCTCTAAAAATTAATATTATAGTTGTATAATCTATCCCATGAAAGAACATGTTCAAATGAATGTTGAATAAAGTTCATTAATTGACCAGACCATCATATCTCCGTGTGCCCAAAATTTGGTGGTAGATATTAAAAGCCAACCAGTTTTTGTTATCATGCAGCACGTTCTTTCGTGGAACAGAGTATAGTTATAAAAATTTAAGTCTAGTATAGTATTTGAATAAAAGTATTTAAATTTCTAAATTATATAGATTGTACTTTTTACAGTGATCTCAACTTAACTTTATTATTATAATATTTTTATGTTTTATTTGTTTTTACTTACATATTAATTTTAAGTCATTAAAGAACAATATTTTTTTGAATAAATTGTATTTTTTTAAATTTTATTTCACTATTTTTATTTAATTGAAAAACAACATTGATTTTTAATATCATTTTTGGATGTAGTTAGTTAACTTACAAATAGGCTGTGAAATGCAGTAGTAGGTTTTTAAGGAAATTGCCTCATAACCAAAATGGTAGGGAGGAGGTACCCTATGCAATAGATTTAGTATGATAAAAAGTTTTTAATAATATTTACACATTTAAGTAAAAAAGAAATGAGATTAAAAGCTGTGGATATATTTGATGTCAATTGGTAGTTTGCCACAAGTCTAATTTGTTCAAGACACTACTGCTAGTAGTTAGGTATTTAAAGATTTAACTAGGTACCTATTGTACCTATATACAATATATTACTCATATGTGAAATGACAATGTAAAAAAATTACAATAATCTTCATATAAGATAGCTCATACCGATGAGGTTTCTGGTAAGTCATTAAAGCTTTTAGTAGAGTACAGCTATATAGGTCTAAACTTAATGCTATAGTCCGTGAGCAAAAAATCTGTACATATATATATATAGTTTTTACATATAGACTACTGTTTATATTTACGTTTATAATAATTATAAATTAAACCAATTATTGGTTAGAATGATTAGATAGATTCCATGTCTGGGGTATAGTTACAGATCAAAATGCTGTTTAAGTGTTAAAAGCTCGGAAACTACTCATTCGAATTTGGGTTAAGATGCATAAAAAATGTTCTAAAAATATTTGCCCAATAATTAACAAAAAAAAATGGAATTCTTATTTTAAACACAGAGTATGAGCCGAAACCCAATTCTTCAATCAAATTACTCATGTATTAATTGTTGTAAATGTAAAAAATATACCTACCCTAATTACCAAAACCATTTTTAGATTAAAGTTATACTTTTAAAGCTACTTTGAAAATTGAAAATAATTCATTGTGTGCATGCTATAGTTGAAAGTCTGTATATAGTTAAGCGCACGAATTTAGATATATCTTAATTCGTGGTTTAGCGTAATAGCGTACAACCGTGTACTGTGTAGTCGTATACCGTAGTGGTTAATATTATTTATTAAAATTTGTAATAAATTTATGAATTAATTGTAATTGTGTATTAAGAAATCAATTTGTTTACTTGAGATCATCAATTGATAATATTATTTTTTTATTGTATTTTAACTTAAATGTTGATCCGCCGTGACTATTATCTCGAAAACGATATATATATAAATATATACACACACACACACACATCATACAGCAATTTGGAATTTTGGAAATGTTAATATTTTCACAATATTTGAAGAATAAATTTCAGAAAATATTATTTTGAAAACATTGCTTTATTAGGTATTTTGAAAATATTTTATACCAAATATTTTGAATCAAATATGACTGAGACATTTTCAAAAATGTATGAAAAAATGTCAAGTTCTTTAATAATCCTAAATAATTATACAATTTTTTTCACATAACTACAGTTATATCAGTGAATATTTTCTTATGTCAAACTCATGGCAAAAATTCCTATTATAAAATTTACTTATTGTATTGTTAAATATAGATTGAAAAAAAATTCTCCATAATCGATCATCGTTTATAAAAATGTTAACATACATAAGTTGTAATTTCATTGAAATCCATTTTTCCTTTAGATTCGTCCAACTTGTAGGTAATATTGTATAATATATTGTACCCGTCCAAAGTTATTATGATATATTACAAATATTTCAATATTTGAGTATTTATTCTCTTTTCATAAAATTGGCCATCATCAAGACTAAATTATGAATTTGCATGATTTTTTTGCGACACCGTATGTAATAAAATAAATTTGGCCAAAATTTGTTTTAACTTATTTATAGTTCAAATACGAAATCTTATTATGCATATTTTTGCATATTTCATGGGCAAAAAAATATTAAAAATCAGAATATTATAGATAACCTTGTATTGGGTTTGTGGTGGAGAATCAGTGAGACATTGTAAAAGCTTAATGAATGATGATTTTTCCTGTGTTGAAAAAAAACTAAGAATTGATTTAAATTGCACTGCTTCTTCTATAAACGAACTATCTAGATCTTCTGATTATAATTCTACTAGATTTCTAGCACTGTCATGTATATTACATCACTAATATAAAACCAATTTTTTTATGAAGTTCAGTGTAAGCTAGAAAAATTATAATTAATCGATCAATTAAAACTAGGAATACTTCACAATTCATTTTCCGACTACTTTCCCATATTGCTTCGTCAGTTTCATTTTCATCAAACAATTGTTAAGTTACACTCGTCATATTATAAAAAAACGTTGATTTTTTAACGTCTTGAAACAATGTAAAAAAATATTTTCAAAAACATGAATACTTTTTGAAATAATGAGTGATTCATGATAAAAGAATTACTCTGTATATATTATACTATATAATATATAAATAATTCGCCTTGTGACACAGCGGTAGACTGCGGCTTTTTCGTGGTATTTATAAACGAAATAATATGTACTTATTTTAGTTATACAGTCACATAATAAAAACTATAATTATTTTTTATTTTATATTGATCCTCCAAAATTTGCTGCTCCGGGGCAATTGCCCCCCGTTAAACGCGGCTCTGGTTGATATATATATAAAATTACAAATTTTGATTATAAAAAAATTACTTTCAGAAAAAATATTTGCCTTAAGGGCTAACAATATAGAACATTTTTACTAAAAGAAGTATGACTGAATAACAAAAATTTATTCCAGAAAAAATGCTTGCCGCATGGACTAAAAAGAGTAGGTAAAGAATTTAATTTATTGAATTATTTATATTTTTAGTTATTTATTGTAAGAGCTAGCGAGTAATGAGTGGGAGATTAGCCCACCGTTGCTCATTTTATGAATGTATCATAGTCAATGGAATGTATCCATAATTTCCAATCATTGATGCACACCAATACACCATAGACATATAATATTATAGGTATATGTCTATGATACACACAGCGCCTCTCGAGTAATAGCATTATCCACCAGTGAACTCCCTCCCCAGATGCTTTGGAAAAAAAGGTATAATAGGCCAATAGCGGAAATAGGGAGTACGACCTACTATAAAAAAATACCAGTACTACACGACATATATGTATCACCAGTTTTCTACAAACACTAAATCCACACATCAAGAGTATCTATATGGTAATGGTTATATAATGTATGTTTATACATCAAACATAGACATACTAATATATATGTCTATATATCAAAGCATTCAAGTTTTTTCTGACATTTTAAATTAATTTTTCTTAATGTATACTTGATATATTATTATATTTAACAAATAATAGATGAAATACTATTATAAGTATTAACATATCATGGTCATAACTATCAGGGGAGGGGGGAGTCCAGAGGTCCGCTCTACTCCCCCGAAATTTTTTTTCAATTAGGGCTTTGTAACATTAACAGTAGATATTTAAAATTAAAACTATAGAACACTAGGATTTAAGATCTAAGAGACTAAGACTAGGTATTTGATATTAAATAATTATCGCACTATTCACTAATTAAATGTTAGTTCATCGTTGTATAACTATTTATTTAAAAATAAAATATTGATTATATTAGTTATCTGACAATGGGAGATCCCTGAAATAATTTAAGTTTATATTATTATATTATTGATAATAAAAATACGAATACGTAGTAAGTAATACGGTAATGACGATTAGTTTAGTTTAAGGCTCGTGCGTATTTATTTTTTCATTGCGTTACGTTTACATGTATATATTAATATATAATATAGGCAGTCATATATAGAACCATGTGGTTTTTACAAAAACAATTTTTTTCAATTTTAATTTTTTTACTTCTGTCAGGTTATTATTTTTAGTTATATTTAACTTTATTTTAATTGTTTGTAATGTGTTTATGAATACTACAATTTCTATACATATCAATATAAACATTTTTTTTTTTATAGAATTGCAAGCTTATTGTTGTAATATAAATGATAAATCATTTATTTGCTTATTTAAAGCAAATGAATCAAAAAACTGTGATTGTGTAGAGGGTAATTAATAATTTGATTATTGGTAATATTAGGTAGCCGGTATAATAAATATATTATTTTCTTGGGTTTCAATATAGGATATCAAACTGAGGTTAATTTATTGTTTAATGATGTTCCTCACAATTTTCATGAAAAGTTGTTGATCGGGTCTTTAGCTGATTTTACTGCTGAAGAAATCATTAATCTTCCAACAAGTCTTATATATTTTTTACCGGTTAGTAAATTAAATGTATTAATAAAAAAAAATTTCAAATAAATATAATTTTAGATAAATAAATTGGCTGTGTTAACTGGTAATCATCTAGCGTCTCTTATAATTGCACACGAAGATCATACACCGATAGCTAAGAAGATTCTTCAATCTATTAAAACTGACCAACAACGCATTGAGTTCTTAAATTTTGTATGAAAAAATTATTTAAATTTTATTTCTCTGTTTTCATGTACTTAAATTTTATTTAGTTAGTTACAAAGGTGATAACAAATAATAAAATACTAGATTTAATTGGTGAAACAGTTTATAAATGGAATTATGATGTGAAAGATGGCAAATTTCAAAAATTATCAAATATATGTGGTTATGCTTTAGCTAGACTTTGGACACCATATGTCCTTACCACAACTAAGACTATTAGCACGCGACTGTAAGTATTTTATATTATATTATAAATGTATAACATACTACAGTGTTTTCCAACTTATGAAGACCATATGAGTATGTATAAAAATTATTGCTCAAAAATTAAAAACTATCTATTTATTTAGTATAAATAATACTCAAATTAAATTAAATATTGTAAAAGTAATGTATATTTTTATTAATTTATCTTTACTTATAATTTTACTAATATATAATAAAAAGAATAATATAATAATAAATAATAAAAAAAAAAATCATACATTTTTGTTAATATTGATTATGGTTGTGAAATATAAGGTTGTGTTGAATAAATAGAAAGGTATTGTAAATAGTACATTAAGAATATGCTATTAACAAATTATATAGATAAAATAAGTAAAAATATTGCTCAGTAGTTTTATTATTGGGTTTTTAAATAAAACTATTTACTATTGTAATCTTTCAATCTTTGTATGTACATTATTTTTATTCACAATATATGAAGTTAATGAAAATCAATATTATGTTGCTGTATTGATTAATATTTTTAATTTATATTATTTTGGAGATTAGATATTCAAAAAAAATATTTGGTGTAACTAATCAGTTAATAGTTTTCTAATATTATTTATTGGTTAGTTCATATTAGTAATTTTTTAGTATGATTTATACGTCTTGTTATATTATAACAATTATGTAGGTAATCTATGAAAAATAAAAATAAATTAAATTTATTTTTACCATTTTTAAATTATTAATTTTCTATTTATAAATCAAATTTTAATTAGTGAAACCTGTGAAAGCATTTTATATTTAATGTATATATATATATTTATGTATACAATTAATACATTTTGAAGATATTTTTATTAAAAATAATATATTTTATTTAGGTTGACTTTGTTGGCTGAAGTAGAACAAAAGCAAAAACAAAGGATATTATGCAATAAATATGCACAAGTTAATTGGAAAAATTTACCTAAAAGTGTTAGAAGATTATGGTCTTTTTTGTCAGTCAATCAATCCTATCCTAATCCATTAACCAAATGGACAGTTCAACAAACAGCTCTACAGTTTGTTGAGAAAATTAAATTATGATAATAATACATTTTATTTGTACTTGACTAATTTTTTTTTTTTTTTAGATATACATTTTTGTTACCAGATTTTAATAACAATGAACTACTTTTAATACCATTTGATGAATTGTCTAAAAATGCGCTGTATGATATTGACTTTGATATTTCTCAAGTATGAAACTATATCATGTATATAAAGATATTTAATTATATAATAGATTATGAATAAAAAATGTTTTCACTGAAATAAAAACTAGTAGGTATAAGAGTATAACATTTAATAGTAATTTAGCACATAATACTTAATTAAAATTATACTATTTAAATAAATACAAAAAAAAAAATGTCTAAGTATAACAATATTTAATAATAAAAATATGTGTGATTTACTTTGTATTTTGATATTTTCACTTTAAAACTGACTAAATAATCTATAGTAATCTGATTTAATTTTAGAATACTATAGTATAAAAAAAATTTTAATAATAAACTTTTGCTCTAACATTTTAATTTTGTATCTATTAGGAATTGGACTTGTGGTTAATACTAAAAGAGTTAGCAGTCATTCATTTTTTACAAAAACAACATTTAAATATTTAGTATACAGTGTGTCCCATGAGGATTTACCCATTGCAATATCTCCTGAAATAATGGAGATATCATAATTCTGGTTTTTTAATAAGTTTCACAGGGACAAGAACTACAAATATTTCATGTTTTAGTTTATTTTTGTGTTTTGGTAAAAAAGTTAAAAAATGTATTTTTTTATTTAATTATTTAAAAAATTGAAGATAGCCATTTTATAGATTTTTTTTCTGAAAATATTGACGTTTTAACATTTTAATTTCATTAATTTCCTGATTTTTAATATTTTTTCTAGTTTGTAAAAAACTGAATTATTTAATATGATAGTGCCATAGTGGTATCATTGTATCAAACATGTGACCTGCGTGCTCGTACGGCTGGCAAATGGGTTTCAGTGTGGCTTGTAATAAACGTCATGTTTTATTTCTTCAACATTGTTAATTTTTAAATAAAGTTAATAACTATTGTACAAAATATCAATATGTACATTTTTGTTATATCTAGTATTAAATACAGCTATATTATAATAATTATAATAAATAGATAAAACAAATGTGTTTTGTCTGCCAATGTATAAATACGTAATAGTTAATATTTTATGGCATAGTCCACAATTTAAATACCTAATTTAATGTTTTGATATTATCTTATCCCATTTTTTGGCAAGACATAAATATAATAACAATTTTGCAGTTTTTTCGAAACTAGAAAAAATATTAAAAATCGGGAAATTGATGAAATTAAAATGTTAAAACGTCAATATTTTCAGAAAAAAAAACTACAAAATGGCTATCATTAATTTTTTTAAAAAAAATTTAATAAAAACATTCATTTTTTAACTTTTTACCAAAACATAAAAATAAATTAAAACATGAAATATTTGTAGTTCTTGTCCCTGTGAATCTTATTAAAAAACTAGGATTATGATATCTCCATTATTTCAGGAGATATCACAATGGGTAAATCCTTGCGGGACTCCTGTGTATGGGATTTAATTATTTAGCTTAAGTAAAAAAAAAATATGGCTTAAACCTTAAACTATTGTTCTTATTTAGTTTATCAGTTTAGGATTTATTATTGAATAGATTTTATTTAATATAATGCTACACCTGACATTTAGTTATATTCATTCCTATGGTTATGGTAGAAAGTAAAAAGTAGATTTTTGTAAGTAGCATAGAAACAAAGATGAACTACAATTTAAATTAAAATATGTTTAGATTCCCTAAGTAAAAGAAAAATAAATATTTATTTACAATTTTTATTTGAATAGGCTCGATTTTTATTTTCAATGTTAATGGAAAATAGTACTTTAAAAGATGTGAAGATACTATATCCAACATTCTTTTCTAAATTATCACCATTGCAAATTGATAAATTTAAACCAGAAGAATGGGCTAATGAAACTGCGATTTTGTCATTTGAAAAAACACATTTAAGTTATCCAGTTGCTAAACAGGTACATATTTTTTTCTATCATATATGTTTTGAAAGTAAGATAAAAATTAAACAAAGATATCAATAAATATTATATAGTTTTAAATTATTAGTGATCAGAATATGAATTTTCTAGGAACATAAGTTCAAAATATTAAGTGTCTTTTAACAATATAAATTTACAATGGTATACTTGTATCGATGTCTAACAGATAATAACCAATTTAGCATTGTATAATTGTTATTTATACATACAAATTTAAATCTATTTATTGAGCCATTAAAAAAATGCATTCTTTAATTTATCCTATATCTGGTTATCTTTGTATGTCAGGCATGGATCCAGAATATATATTAGAATATATTTATGAAGGGGGATGACCGTTAAAAATGGACATGGCCGAAATGCTATTGGCAAGACAATGCATTTTATTGGCTGCCAAAAACATATATCCCAGAGTCTACAATAAGGGAGGTGGACTATCGCCCCTTGGATCCATACCTACTATATCTACATATTTGAATTATATATACTTATTTAACCTAACTAGATAACTATAGGGTGATTCTTTTATCATTAAACACTCATTATTTCATAAAAAGTTGATTTTTTTTTCAAAATTTTAGTTTCAAGCTTTTCTAAAACTATATAACATTTTTATTTATTAAAGTGAAACCGAACCTAACTTTTGATTTTAAAATGGAAACCTATATTTAAAATATAAAATAATAGGGCTATTTTTTTTATGAATTTTAATATTAAAATTATTATTTTTTTTTCATTTAATTGTTAGTGAATTATACGTGCTTTAAGTTTGGTGGTTTGAGGTTTTTAGGTGTATGTCCTATGAGTTATTACGGCTGCGAGGCGTTAGTAACTACAGGTACAAAGTTCATCACTGTATTGATGGTCAATAATGAGTTTATTACATATGATTCTATGAATGAAGTGTTGTAAAAACCGAAAACTACCTACTTGGAAAAGCTATATCTTGCTAAAAAATTAATGGAAAATAATAATTTTAATGTTAAAATTCATAAAAAAAAAATAACCTTACTATTTTATGAAATTTTATATAGGTTGCCATTTGAAAATCAAAAGTTGATAACAATTGCACTATAAAATGTAAAAAAACTTAATTATTTACTATTTTTTTTAGATATTTAATAAAATTGCTAGTGATCGATTGTCAAAGAAACATATAAATGGATATTATAAATGGACATCTGATGACCTACGACATCTTCCATTGATATACACCCAACCAGCTACTTCATTCTTGAAGTTTTGTGCTACTCCACCAAGTATTCAATCATTTATTGCTGTTGATTCTTATATGCTGACTAACAGACAAGTAAATAAATAAATGATAATTTTTTGAAATAATTAAATTGTTAATATATTATTTTTAGGCTTTTTATCTAAGTGGTTGTAGTAGTATATTGTCATTTCCTTCAAACGATCCAAAACTTTTACTTGATTTGAAATATATGATTAATAAAGCAGTTCCTGTTTCTAGCCTATTATATATTAATAATGGAAATATAAATTATCCACTAATGTCTCACTTGGTATCTTTAATTGATGATCATAACTTGCCAATGGCATTTTATCTTTTAAACATAACAAATCCAGGTAAATATATATACATATTTTAAATTATTGAAATAACTGTAGCAATAAATGTTAGATTATTTTTAAATTAATAAGAGCTTTCCATTGACTATACTAATGATTAAAATTATATTATAATTAACGATTTTAAGATAATACCAGAAGATTATACTAACACAAAGAAAAATATTTGTTTTTGAAACTGGACTGACACCTAGGTGTTAATTAAAATACATATTATGTTTAATTTAGTGAATATTATGATATACATAATAGCTTATTAAATAATAATTAATATTTATAAGCCAAAGCCTAATATTTCTATTTTTTTTACGCAACGTGGCAATTTTATAAGTTAATAACTTTATTACAACATTATATGATCAGGTAATAAAGTTTAAAGTTATAATACGAGGCATGTCCAGAAAGTAGTTGTACTGAGGCTCTCACGACCTCTCCTTTATAATAAGACTGTAACAAGTTCAGTACGTTGAATACTGTGGTCACAAAAACTTTTCTCGTGAAATATGCCGATCGAGTGTGCGGCCTTCACCGCCTCGTTAGTAGAAAAAAATTTCCCATGTGCTTCTTCAGAGAAATGAATAAATGGTAATCTGAAGGCGTCAAATCAGGGAATATGGAGGGCGGTTCAAAACATCCCATCCAAATGAGTCTAAAAATTGCTTTATGACATTGGGGTCTGGCGTTGTCGTGCAACAGGCAGACTACTCTTGTTTGTTGATGGTCTCCCCTTGAGGTAAATATTCAATCAATATGATACCTTTGTAGTCCCAAAAAGCTGATGCCATTTTTTTGACTGAAATGGTGGTTTTGAACTTTTTGGTTGAGGGTGAACTGGTATGACGCTAGTGTTCGGACTGTCTCTTGGTTTCAAGCATATAGTGTGCAACCCAAGTTTCATCTCCAGTAACAATAGACTTGAAAAAATTATTATCCTTCAATTCATAGCGTTCCAAAGAGGTAATGAATGATGGCGCGGATTTCACACTTGGCGGCAAACTCGATCGACAGGTTTCACGAGAAAAATTCTTATGACCACAGTTTTCAACGTACTGAACTTGTTATGGTCTTGTTATAAAGGAGAGAAGTAAAGCTATTTAGCAGTGTAGCGAACATAGTATAAAAATATTCCTTGCGGTCATGAGACACTCACTCAGTGATCTCAGTAAACTTACTGGACATGCCTCGTACAAAAATACATACCTAATAATTTTATTTAAACTTACTTAAAAACTTAATTTATTACTACTCAAACTATGTGGGGGGGAGGGAAATTAATGGCGCCAATACTTCTAGTGCCGGCTCTGATTGTACTATACCAGCGCTTCTCAAATAGTGGATAGCGACCTACTACCAGCCAACAAAAATGTAATACTGGGTCGCAGAATTTAATAAAATTCTCGTATTAAATTTAATTATTTATCGTTTCGTTTGATAATTTGATATAATTAGTAACTATATTATAATTATTACATTGTTGTTACAAATTAATGCTTCAATTTTATTATAAAATTCTATGTGGACATTCAAATGTGTTTTATTTTAACTTTTTCTAAACTATGATAAATGTAAAATATTTTGGTGGGTCACAAAGAGGTAAAATATTAATTACCAGGCCAACTCAAACAAGGGTTTGGGAAACACTATACTATACATTATCATGTACTTAACTCACAATTTATATATTTAAATTAATAATAAATAGGAGGGAGGATGAGGGGAAAACATCTAGGAATAGTCTTTGTACGGAACAAGATAAGAAATAATTAGGGTAGATTAATAATTTAATTTACTTTTTTATTATTTATTTCATGTTTTATTTTCTGTTTACGAAAATAATTGCTTTAATTTAATTTAATTTTTATCATCTATCATAATCATATATATATGGACTATGTATTATTCATAAATGCATATTTTAATTTTTTTTACATAATAAATGCATAACACAATATTTGTTAAAGTTTATTTTTCTGCAGATTTTGATATTTTTGCAGCATATCTACATATTTTGTAGTTTTTAATGCATATAAATATTAACTTTAGTTATTATAAGTATATTATTCACGTTAAGATAAAACTAATGAGTATGGACCTTACGTGCATAGCTGTACAGAACTGTTTTTAACATTTTATTTAGTTATTTTGAAAAAAGATAGTCTTAAAAATAATTTTTTTATTAATTAAATAGTAAATTATATTTTATTAGGTTATTCTTTTTTAATAATTTTATATATTGATATGATTAAATAAGTAAATTGCTATATTATGTTTAATTGTTTATTCATACAAAATGTATATTTATATTTTTCAGTAAAACAAACTTGCTTCATTAAAGAAATGCTAAACAATAAACATAATATACTTTTTGATCAATTAGCCCCTTCGGATATACCAGGTCCTATATTTGATGTCCTCAAACAATTATACTCAAACTATACTGATAGAATAGACAAATTACCTAAGCATATAGTAAACGTTTATAATTATTTTAAATTAATAATAAAAAAAGTATTAAATCATTTTGTGATTTTGTACATATATTTTAATTTCTCTATATATTTGTTATTCAATATTGACAGTAACTAAATGTTAATAATGTTTTAGCTGAATGTAATATTAGAAAACAATGATTTACTTGTCAAATGGACTGGTAATGATTCAGCATTCACTAAAGGTCTTTATAATGGATATACGTGTAATTTCATAAGAAGATTAAATAGTGTAAACTTCATTATCTTAATTTCAAATTATAATGCGTATCTAAAACAAAATGGAAAAGTAAGATAGAAATGTATTTTAGAATAATAATTTATTATAACATTTATTTTATAGGTTTTTCCTAAAAACTTGCAAGTTTGTGTTGCCGAAGCATTTATTAATTATCTCAAGTTGAAATCAAAATTAACAGCAGACTTGGATATTCACTTAGATGCATGGGAAGTTGAAGCAGTGCAAGGTAAATTATTTTTGAATTTAATTTCTTAGTTAAAATTAATTAATATTTTCATTAGGATTTGTGTTGACAACTCTTCCCATTGATGTTATTGTAAATTCAAATTTGAGTGATAATATATTATATTCTATTGGACAATTAAGTTTCCCTGAACTAATGATAGCATCTCAACCACAAAAACTGTCATTAATGGTTGACAAATATATCAAAAATATTGTAAGTCTTAAGTTTAAATTAAAACCAAATTGTTTTGTGTCATTGTATAATTTCTTTCAATAAAGCTTGAAAATAGGTCAACCTTAAGTTTTGAGCATTTACATATACTAGGAAATTTAATTCATTTTATTCCTACAACATACTTGAGTATAATAGATGAACAAGCATTCAAATTTATAGTGGAAAGTGGTTTAATTGATACCAGAATTTGTGTTGATTCAATAGCAAAAGAAAAATGGGCCGATTTATTAATAAAAGCTTTTGGGTAATATTATAATATTAATATATTAATTACATTTTTAGTATTATAGGTTTATTAAAAATTATACTATATATGAAAAAAAAATGATAACTCATTATAATTCAAAATTTCTTTTTTTCATTTCAGAAATGTTGAAAATTGGTCAAGTGATACTTTGGTAACATTGTCTGATCTTCTTATTGTATTAAACCAGGATCAATTAAATGCTATACCAGATATGTCACGTTTAAATTCTTCAGATATTATACTGACTAGATATGCTGATGAAATTGAATTTCTATCTGATAATATTCCTTTTTACAAGGTAGAATTAATGAACATAAATCCAAAATATATGTATGTATTTTAAATACTTTTTTTTTAGGGTTGCGTATTAATTTTGGGTGATCAGTATAAGGATTTTACTAATTCTTTATCAACTCTAATCAATTTCTACTTAACTTCGATGCAGATTCAATTGCAAATGATCAGTCCAATTAATTATAACCTAAACGACCAAAACAAAAAAGTTATATCATCAGAAGTCAAAGGAAAAATTTACAAACCAAATGTCTTAATTTCAATACCAAAGTCTGATGATATAGATAAATTATCACTAAAAAACAATATGTTTAACAAATATTTTGGAGGCAAAGATAATCAAGATGTTAATGATTCTCTTAATATAAAGAAAAATATTCAAGTTAAAACAACTTCCACTGAGGAAGAGATCATTAATACATTTACAGTTAATCAACAAATATCAGTTGCTAAAAATTCAACAATGATCTTAGATATTGAAAATTCTACTACTACTAGTACTCCTATATTATCTATTTTAAATTCCTCAAGATACGACCAAAGCTTAAAAAATATAGGAAGTGATCAAGATACTAAAAAACCATTTAATGAGACATTTTTACCATTACTTAGCACTACTAATAATCATACTAAAATATCGAATAATAAGAATAATACTGAGTACGAAATACAATTAGCAACAGATGATTCTAAATTAATTATTAATGCTATTCACTTACAAAGTAAGATTATATTTTAATTTTCTGTCAATACACCAAAATATCAATATATTGAGCATAATTTTACTTCATTATTAGGTGTTGTAGAAAATAGAAAAAAGTTTCATGATGATTTTAAAATGAATGTCTATAATATTACTTCAAATCAATCACTTTTATCAGAAATTGTTGAAATATCAACGATGAGAAATAACAAAACATTTAAAATGAATGGTCAACGAAAAAAAAGATCTTTAAAACTATTTTTTGATACTGAGGTGCAAGTAAGTAGTTTAAACTTCAATGTGTAATTTAGTATTTACAAAGTATATTTAATACTTCAGGTTAGTTGTGAAGCGTTAAAAATGTTAGGACCGGCCTCAGTTACTTACCTTCAGTTTGACTCAATTATCCACTCCATGAGTGATGCGGAATTAGAAAATTGTGTTGATTTATTGGGTTCATTTGACATCAATCCTGAATTAGCAAGACATATTTGGTCTCGAACCAAAGAAAAGGTATGTCTGTCATAAAAAATCAGTGTTCTTAAGCTTAACTACTGTTTTTTTAAATGTATAGGCTGCTTTACACACATATGGTTCTGTTTTGTCGGGATTATCGGTAAATGATATAAAGATGCTAGACTTGAACATTGATAGACCTTGGTCATTGGAATTGATACATTTACTTTCAGAATATGTAAAAACTGATAAAATTGTGTGTATATTTACTTATAAAATTTGATATTTGTATTATATTATGCTCATTTTTAGGGTGAGGAGATAATAAAACAATTTTTTACAAAATCAAAAGCAAACATGCCTTTGCATTTGTGGGGATCATTTGGTTCATTGATATGTAAATTACCACCTCGTATTTCCAAAATAATAATGCCTAATAAAGAATTATTCTGGAAAACAAGCTCAGCTTTTAATACTATAAAATCTTGTGATATGTCTTGTATAAACAATTTAGCATCAATAGCAATTTCTGTTATTGGACAATCAAATAATTGGAAAACTGCTGAAGTGGAACGTATGGGAATTATTCTCTCCGGTAGTAGAATTATTTAATTTTAATTATTAAATAGCATTAACTATAAGTCATTACTCATTAATAATAAAATATAAAAATATACAGTAGAAATCGGTTATAACAAATTTTAAGGCCCGGCCGGTTTTTCTTGTTATATGCAGTTAGAACGAGCACAAATAAAACAGACGACTTTTTTATTTTACTTATAATCGAGATTAATATTGAATTTATATATATATATTATTAATACACTTATTATTTATTATTATTAATTATTATAATTGGAGATTTAATACTTTATTTATCAATATATATTACTTAAACATAATTATAAAACACTTGAATTTAATTTTTTTAAATAATCTTTGATCGAACTTTGCTTTGAATATTTAGTGTTGATCAATGTTTCTAATAAAGACAACACTTTTCTTTTAGCATCTGTTCCTTCATATTTTGTGTAACATAATTTGGTTATGTAATTTTTATTGAAAACACTAGAATTTGTAGGAATCATGTTTATTATTAATAAGTAATCCATTTCTACACAACTAAAGATAATATGTCAATGATTAATTGACTTAAATAATGGCCAAAAGTTCTTATATTGCTGATACCTGTTCATAATAACCGGAAGGTCGTTAGTAAAGTTAGTTTTATTTTACTTGTTATAACTAATATCTCGTTATAATCATACTCGTAGTAAACGTATATTTTAACATACAAGCTCATATGCTTGTGCCAGGACCTACCGTTTTGCTCGTTTTAAGCAATACCTTGTTCTAAACAGTGCTCATTGTAATGATTTCTACTGTATTTAGATATATAATAATTTAAAATTACTATACATATTATAATTTAAAATTGTCTATTTAGGAATTAACATCACTCAGTGGCAACTGTTATTAAACTTAAATCCAAAAGCATTAGAAGGGCTTTCTTCAAATGCTGTTAAATGTCTCAATGAACAACAAATAAAGGTTAGTAAAAAATGTAATTGATATTGTATCATAAAATATTAACTGTGAATTTTTAAACTTTACATTTATTTATTCATTTTTATGAAATGTTAATATTGAATAATATAATTTATAGTTAATGGATGGATCCCATATGAAATATTTAACACCCAAATCTGCAAATGCATTACTGGAAAATCATTCTGAATTATTAGATTTTCAAACAAAAGAAACACTATTACAATTAGTGAACTTTGAAATTAAAATAGACTATAGTATTAATGTTTTTGAAAGTAGAAATGACTATTCAATTGAAATGCAAGCTCATTCTAAAGCTCCTGCAATACAAGTGTTATCTTTTTTAATTTTAGGCGCTATCATTATAGTATTTTACTTAAATATTATCGTTTAGTATTGTGTATTTATAATTGTTATTGAGACAGTAGAAGTGTCTTTTTAATTATGTTTTTATTATTGGTGTAAAGTATTAAATGAATTTTGTTTTATGATTTAAAGATTTTTATATAATATATTTTTATAGCATTATGGATTTTATTTTATTGTTTATAATATATTTAATATACTTAGGGCTGTATTCAAAGCAGGGCAAGAAGGTGTGGGTGTGGAGCACAAATTTGAGTACTAGTTATGTAATATTGGAAAATGTATATTTAATTTAACAACTTACTTCAGTAGAGTCATAGTCAATTTTTGTTCATCAGTTTCAATAGTGTGCTTTTAATTTTAATATTAGAGTGAATTGACCTATTATCAAACTTTTAGGTAAGAACATTATCTGTGTTCTCTCGTTGGCTTTTTACGACGTTTTAATTTTTAGGTTATGAGTATGAAATTATTAAATATTTGAAAATAATCATAATTCAATTACATACCCCGTGGACCCCCCTCAATTACGTGCCTGATTAGATGTAATTAGATATAGTTTATACTTACCCACAATTATTAACAGTAGTCAAAAAATAAATATTATTTTACCTAAATACTATAATTCTATATTACATGAATTTATGGGAAAAAAAATAAGTAATAACACAAACAACTAATATGTATATTGTATGTATATGTCGTAGGCTAATAAGTCAAATCAGGCATTTCACTGTCCGCCTAGACATTTAACTAAATGCCTATTTCAAAACAGGTAAATAATAAAAATGAAACATTTTGTATTATCTTAAAAATTTGACTATTTTATATTAATTATTTATTGCCATTTTATATAAAATAAAAACTATGTGTTATTTATATCTATCAAGGCTGGGCAAGTTAATGATTTTTTTTAACTCAAGTTAAAAGTTAATACATATTTTTTTAAACTTTTTATGAAGTTAAAAAAAAGTTATTTTTCGTTAGCATACTTTATTTCTTATCAACACACAACTAAATTATAGACTATAATGCTTATACTTCATACAACATACAGTATTTCTATATTTTCTAATATACACAGAGTGTTCCTTTAGAGTACAGTGATTGGAAAAATAACATTTTTAACTAATAAATTCACAATAAAAATATTTTTTGACATGAAAATGACTGAAGTAGTGAATGTAAAAAAAAAAAAAATTAACTTAACTTATTTTTTAAAATGAAAAATAAATTCGTTAATTTTACGTTAATGAAAATCCAAACGTAACTAGTTAAGTTAATAAGTTAAAATTAACTTGACTTTTAACTTATTAACTCATTAATGCCCAGCCTTGTATCTATGTAAAGCACATAGATATATGAAATATGTTTAATTTTTTGTCCATCGGTACCTACTATTGTTTTAAAACTTAATTCATAAATATTTAGAAGTAATCATATGTGATAGTATGAGTATAATGAATAAAAAGGTTATATTATAATTACAAATTTTTATTAATTTTTAGTTATTACTTGTTGTTACATGTTGTTATGTTTGGTGATATTTGCTGGAATATTTATGTTTTAAGAAAAATGTTAAATGAATAAATAATTAATATAAAATATAGTTAAATTTTTTAAAGTAATACGAAATGTGTTTCATTTTTATTATTTGCCTGACTTAAAATAGGCATTTTAGTTAAATGTCTAGACACTATATTTTAAAATTTACATAATGTGTTCAAATAACCTTATGTGTATTTGATAATTTATTGTCTTATAAGTTTTATAATACTCAATTTAAATTAGCATTGTTATTTTATTGAATTTTTTCCTTAAGTCGTTAATAGCTGACAATAGGCAATTTGTAATAACAAATTTGTTAAATTTCACACTACACAAATTGAATGTTGTTAGCTTTTTTTATTTCAATTAAGTTCTTATGTATTAAGATTTAAGGAGTGGATAATAGCTAATGTTTAATCCATACATTATTGTTTCTATTTCCCTAAAAGTAAGGAAGGAAACCCATGTTATTATATTTTTTGAACCAGTAATCTTGCCAAGTATTGTGATTAATATTTTTAATATCTGTAATTATTGTTAATTGATCAATTATTTTAGACGTATAGATTCAAACTCCAGTAATTACATTTAAAATTAAGCCATAAAATACTTTTGAAAAGAAATAATGAATGTCCCTATTACTCCAAATATAATAAATCAATAAACCAAATTTTTGTATATATTATATAAGTTGATTATGATTCAATTTTTTACATCTCAACATGATTAAAATCTATATATTTTTTAAGTTGAGCATTTATGTGATTGAGTGTGATAAGAATAGTTTAAAGGTTTGAGATTTTAAATTGTAATAATACAAAATTTTAAGAAATAATTTTAATACTTTAAACCTGAAAATACAAAATTTTAACATAAATGCTTAGGATAAAAATTGATATTAATATACAACATCATATAAATTAAACATTTAATCATATAACAATTATAGTTTAACAAATTATAATAAATATTTATAATGATATAAAAATATTATGAATGTAAGTAAATATTTTACAAAATGTGCGTTTCACTCACAATTAATTACCTGTCTTTTCTTTACATATGTTATTAATAAATTAATATTTTTTTGTTATTTTAAAATATATATTATAAATTATTACATAGTTTTTTTTTACAGCATTTTATTCTGCACCAAAATCTTCATCATTATTTGCCATTGTCACACTTGTTACATCTTTTATTATCATTTCAGCTACTTGCCATGCCATATCTTCCTGCATTTTTACACCCTCTTTATTCACAAATTTTTTCATCATTCTTCTAATACCAGATTCTAAAAAATAATATTAATTATCTATATAGTTAATAAAAATAAAAATAAAAATTTAACAAACCTTTGTTTTTATCTGGATCTGGTTCTATATTCCTTTCAAAACGACCATATTCATCGACTCGGCCAAAACTTAAACCACTAATAAAAATAAAAATCCAAGCATGCATGAAAAAAACAAATATGGTAATTTATACAAATGTAGGAAAATGTGTAATTAACTGCATTTCAGTGATTTTAGAAATTCAACAAATCTCTTAAAAAAAAAAAAAAATTTACTATATCAAATAGATATTAATTTTGGATAATGTGCTCCATAACTTGTCAATTAATTTAAGTCATTTATTTAAGTATATTAAATTATAAGAAACAACGATAAGTATTAAGTATATTTTTTGAATAATAGAATTCACATTTGCCATAAAGTTATGTATATAATATTACCTTTATTGAATTGAGTTTCAGATCTTTACTTAAACATAATACTTTAATTAAAATAACATAGTAGAGCATAAATAATTGAACTAGTTGTGTCCAATTATCAAACTCCTTTTACACAAAACTTTTAATAAGCTATTTGCTTTTTTTTTATGCTAAGATAAATTGCTATTAAATGTATAATATACGGTTAAATAATTATAATTTGGGCTCACCTTTGCTGTCTTTTTCTCCATAACGAATCTGTACTGGCTGAATATGGTAAAAGGGAAGACATTGATCGTTTTGAATTAGTACTATACTCAGAAACTGACGAGCTAGATGATTCGTTGTCTTGGGAAAGAGATTGATAGGAATTTCCAGCTTTTATTAATTCGGACAAATAACGTACATAATGTTGAGATGATAGGAAGGGCATTAAACATCTATGACGTAAAAATGCTAGGACTACTAAAACGGCAGATCTAAAACACTGGCTTATTGTTGTAACAGTTTGGCCTTGTATGTCAGCTGGACATATAGATTCTTCGACAGTAATTCTAACTTGATCAGTGAAGCCAAGTGAACATGTTGCCTGAAGAGAAAGATACCTGTAAAGAATTGTTGATTATATAAAAATGTTAATAAAACATTAATATTAATTACTAATGAATTCCAGTTACTTTTCATAAATACAAATAGCATCACTTTGTGCTTGCTCATAGTTAACTGAAGTACTTTTTAATTGTTCAACACAACTTTTAAAATTTGTAGCCGCTAACCAGAATTCAACAATTGATCTACAGCCTTCACTGTCAAGGAACTGTAAAAATACAAGAACACCGATATTTATTGTTCTGTATTTCTAATTAAAATATAATATTTTAATTAATCAATTACTAAATATACTATTTTGTAAAATTTTTTAAAAAGTTTAGAAGTCACTAGTATATTATTTATCAAAGTAAACATCAATCTTCATCTAAAACCACAAATTAATTCTGTTAATTTGTATCATTTAGATTTTTTTATGATGATATTACTTATAAATACTATTATTCATAATTACAATAATAATAAGCAAATTAAGAACCTAAAATGTAATAAATGTATACATTTAGATTATTTTTTTTATTAATATTTAGACAATAATGTTAAATAATAAACCAATATGCATAATAAAATGTGTATGGTTATAAATAAAATATTTTACTGCTTTTATAATAAATTTCTCAATAAACTGAAAACTGATTTTTGATTTTGAAAATTACATGTTTATGGAATTAAAATAATATTAAATTTATTACTTATTAGACCTAACAAAACCAAGCATGCTTACCCCCATTATTTTCTTTAATACAGACGTCATACCCGCGTGTGTTGTCCTCTGTTTTACAAACCTATAATGGCTATAATATACCAAATTTTCCCTATATCTTCCAAACCTTTTATTGTGAATCTTAAATCCTTATATATAAAGTTGAATAATTCAATAACATTTAGATTTTGATATAACATAATTTACAACAAGTATGGGAGTTCTTATTTGTAAAACAGAAGTGCCAGAAGTTTGTATCTCCTCAAATACTTCTTTAATACAAAAAATTACCTAGAATTTGAAAATATAATCATTAAGTAAATTTAAAAATTCTAAAAATTAGATTTTGTATAATTGCATTATTGAAGAAAAAAGGGATGAGCATGCTTTGTGAATCATCCTATACATAGATGGGTAGTTTAAATTCTGAAATTTTACTAGAGATGAAAATTTAATTTAAAAAGTTTTATTATTAAGGTTTAAATAAATCACTCAAAAGTATTCTGATAAATATCCAATTAAAATTTGTCATGAATTTAATAATAATACCTCCATGAAATAAGAAAGAAGTCCATCACAGAGCAGTATATCACCAAGAGTAACTTGTCCACCTGTTAAGACATCTACTTGGTATTTACAAAACATATCAGTCTGAACAAAACTATTCCAATACCTAAGGATAATAAAATTATGATTTATGTATAATCTATCTATAACTATAAAACAATAATAGTATATACTTGTAATGTAATATTATTATTATGTGATAATAAAGTTACTTACTCTTGTAATATTGCATAAACCTTATCTGTAACTTCTTTTAAATCACCAATATCTATGTGTTTACTATGATTATTAATTTTAGCTATTAATAAATCAGGAAAATTAATCCGATGAACTGAGATATTTCTCAATAAATTTGTACGTAATAACTCATCTTCAATATCTGTGCGACCCAATAATGCCATGTATAAATGGTAAAGTGATAATGAATTTCTGTGATCTAAAAATTGTCTAAACATGGACAAAAGTGCACTATTTTCCAACACTAATGCTTCACCAAAATTTAATGACAATCTACATTTTTCCAGAGCATAGAGATCTATTGAAAATTAAAAAAAATGTAAGTAAGTACTTTTACAAAAGCAATAATATAATTACATACCACTCTCGCCATATTCAAAATCTTTGAGAGGTAGTAGTCCATCACTGCTAATGTTTAGCCCAGTGTTATTGATATTAGCCGATGATGTTGGGTTTTTTTTAGATTGAATTGTTTTCCAAAAATTGAGCATCGTATCATATTAGTTAAGTTTGTTTGGCTTCAATTAATTCAAATGGTTATAAGGCATAGGATTATTTATGACCACAAACAAAGAAATTAAGCCATTTTCTAAAAATAAAAATTCATGATTAGATACTTCATTAATTAAAAAATAAATGTCAATATTATAACAGAAAAGGATAGTTTAGTGAAATATGTACAGAACTTTGAAAACTAACAATTCGATTTCAATATATCTAGTACATTTACATCATTGCTATATTATGTATGTTAAACGTATAATGTTATTTTAAAGTTAAAATGCAATTATTAATTTTTAATTTTTACTTTTCAAAATTATGGTCTGTCTCGTTGTACGATGTTGTTACTTGTGTTTTGTTATCATATTATGTGTTTTCGTAATGTTTATCACAAGCATAACCAAAATGATAAATTTATCAACTATACTATCATCTGACACCTGTTAGGTACTCATCATAGAGTATATTACTATAATATGGTACTCATATGACCATAAAGAAGAGATGATACAACTCATTGGCGTATCCTCCCCTCCGAAATAATTTCGAGTAACGAAGAAAAAATTGTTTTATTATGTTGCGGCATAATTTGTACTACTATATTTTGTAAACCCCCACCCCCGAATTTTTTTTTTGTTTACGTACCTGATAAGACTATAGCTAAAACTAAAATTAAATACTAATTAGTAATTACCAATGTCTAATATTTAAATTTAAAGTTATTTAAAATTATAAACACTGAATATACGTCACACGCTCGCCCGCCGATGTTTTATGCATGTATGTTCAGCGTTAATTTTTTTAACACTAATTTAACTAAAATTCAGTAGGTACCTACCTAAATATTCTATCATTGAGCTGTATTGAACTTCAATGAACAATATTATTTTTACCAACAAAAATGTGCAATTACTATATCGAAGAACGAAGATTATATCTTTAAACTGTAACATCCTAATATTATAATACCTATTACCTACCTATATAATATTATAGTCGTATGTGTAAATAAGGTAGGTAATAGGTTTGTACACGGACAATAAAGATGTCATACTGGCTACCTGAGTACATATACTTATGGTAAATATACATTGCTGGCAAATTATTGCCATCAATAGGCCAGTAAAATAAAATATAGTATTGATAAAGTATCGCTCTGCTGTATAGTAGAGGTGGAGAGTAAGTCTCTATAATGGATGTGTTAAATATTAATGCAATGTACAGGTGCCTATCATTGTATACGAAAAACGATTATGAACGGAGATGATTTGTTAGTCTATAGGATGTAGGATATATTATTACCTTTATTTAAATTTAAATTTATTTTTCTCAATTACTGATGAAATTTTCAAGTTAATACAACTTACACGTTTAGAATAACAACAAATATTTTAAATAGTTTTAGCATATATCGTTATTTTACGCGATTTCGTAAAAAATCAAATTTCATGCGCTCATACATTTTTTGTTATATATTGACGCTGGAATTTTTTTTACAGTTAATTAAAGACAAAGTTAATGAGAACCTTGCATTGGATTTTTAACTTAAATCACAAACATTTTATGAATTCTCAACTTCAAAATTACTTGCAAATTTTCGCGATTTTTACATATTTCGTAAACGTGTGAACAGTAAATGCTTATAAACAAATATTGTGACTAAGGATTTTAGATTTTTTTTTACTTCGATAAGTTCAACTTATAATAAACCTTCTATTAATTTTTAAAGATTTTTTGGAATGCCAAATTTTTTTTGTCAGTATTTCAAAAAAACAAAACAATTTCATTGACTATATAAATAGCTTAAAATATTTTTACTTTTGACCCTCCAAAGTACGAACTAAATTCATTTTTCTTCCTTTTCAAAGAGGGGCTGAAGTCAAAAATCTAAGCACTATTACTACTCCAAAACGTGATAACAAACCCAAAAGAAAATATACATCATTAAAATATATTACAATTTAAATATAGGTATAATATATCCTATTATAGAGCCTAGACTGATAAATCATCTCCGTTTATAATCGTTTTTCGTATACAATATTATCTGTCGTTGCATTCAAATTTAACATATCCATTATAATTTATAGTGTCCTACTCTCCACATCTACTACATAGCAGAGCGAATACCTACTAGCTCAACCTTTTTAATAATAATTTTAAAATAATAAAATTAACAATGCACTCTGAAATTATATCTATATGTATATACTATAATTATGTAATAATAAAAAACTTTAATATTCGTACATACATTTTCGAAACATTTCCTAAAACCTTGACAAGTCGAAAACCTCAATGAGTCTAAAAAATTGCATTTCCCTTGAATCTCGACTTATTGAGGTTCCACCATATTTTTATTTTTAATTTTCATAGAACAGATTCCAAGATCATAATAATACATTGCATTCATAAATTACATTATAGGTAAATATGCCATAGAAATATGTTTTAAATACGTGTATTATATTATGCATAATACTAAACGGTAAACTGTTTACAGTGTTTACACATAATATTAACACGCATAAACGAAATAAATTAAAGAACAGGGCTTATTCTAAGGATTTTTACCTACTGCCCAAACACACTGAAAAATTTGTTTATAAAATTTATTTGGATAATAATACTTACCCCTCCCCTCCCAATATATATATATATATAAATATATTTATATTGATATTTTAGAAGTTGGAAAAAGTATTATGTGGAAAATTGCAAACATTAGTATACATAGTAGTGAGTATATAAATAAATATGTCAATATATATTATACTTTTAAATTTTATACTTATTAGATATTATTACCTAATTACAATTTTACAATGCAATTAAAATATGTATATAATTAATGAAATTTAAAATATATTTTATATTAAAAATTTTCTTTTTTTTTTAATGATTTGTATCTTCCTTTTCTAGGACATCCTTTTTAAGCCTTGCGGATTCAACGAGTAATTAAAATGTCTTTAAACCAATCTTGTTCTCGTGCTTTGGAAATTTCTTTTAATCGTTGGTTTGAAGAGTTTATTCTTAACAAAAGTGTAGGTCTTGAATCAGTTGGATCCTATAATATTAAAAGTATCATCTTAAAGTCGACGAACGATTCGTTAATAATCAATCATCGAAGTAACAAAGATTGTAAACTTATATAATTACTTATTAGGTACTAGGTTGGGTTTATAAATTACACAAATTTCAAATACTCAGTAGAAATTGAATCATTGTAAAAGGAAGGTTATATTTTTTAAGGTGCCCAAATTCATAAAGTTAACCGCCCTTTTGATTTTTCCTACTACCCAATTTGGGCCCTCTACTGCCCGTTAGAATAAGGCCTGTTAAAGAATACCACATTAGTTCTTATTGGCTATTCCAATAGTACAATTTTCTACAAAATATAATTTGACTGATTGATGTAAAATTTAAATTTATTGAACATTTTGGTAATGCAATGGTTTGTTATAGCCCCGACACTCAGGTTTGTTATCTCCCCGCCATCCACCCATCCATAATCGTAATAAAAAACACTTCATATACCTAAATACAAAATAATGGAAATAGTTTTTGTCACAGCTTGATTTACATATATTATATATAATTATAATACATAGACACATAGTGTAATAGTTAAAACTGTTAAAAGTTTTAATTAGTATTTTTGAGTTTTCTTTAATCTTTGATTTTTTTATCCCTTTAAAATGGACTATAACTAGATCCATTTCTCTACTATAAAGACCATTCTCACAGCTACAAATTGAAACAGTTATATTTCTCATAAAAGTGTCGTCTAACAAAAATTGTAAAACCAATATCAGCTACAAACCACCTTCTTTATCCTCTTAAAATTCATCGTTATGACTACATTCTAATTATTGTGTATAATATAATATAGAATTTAAACGAGTTTAAGCAATTACTAACTTAGTCACCCTATAGTTATTCCCTACATAGCAAGAGCGTATCCAGGAATTTTTCAAAGGGGGAGATCCAAATTTTTTTTAATATGTAAAAAGTATTATACATTTATACCGCAATTAGTGGTTTGCACCTTAAGAATTTTTAATTCTGTAATTAATTGGAGGGATATATATATTATTATAGTAGGTATAGTATAGTCTCCCAAGTCTCATAAAATATTACATTAATAATAGTTTTTAATAATAGGTACATTAATAAATAATTATATTTCATTCTTCTAATAAAAGTATACATTATATTATGATAAGACGTATGTTATTACTTTTAGATTTTGAGTAGGGTGATAAACATAGGCGTAAATTTGTCTTGTTAGAAGGGGGGCTAAAATTATAAACATAGAACAAGCCCGCGGAGGGCTTCGCTTCCGCACCCCCTACATATAAATTTTACATTTATTGTATAAAATGTATATAAAAACTTAAAACTTATTTAACGACGTATAACAAATAACTTTTTATTGTTGTCGTCATAAAATATTAACGTTTAGCTCAATCATTTTAATTTTATTACACATTTACAATACAAAATTCATACATAAAGCTTAAATGTTTACATAACACATACCTATCGGATATCTTGATTAGGAATTATGTTTTACATTTTATAATTTTTTCTAACAAATAAATAAAATTTCTTGAAAAACTTTAGAAAAATGTAGGGGGGCTACGCCCCTTAATCCCCCAATTTATTTCTATGGTGATAAATGTATTGATTTTATAATGATTGATGTCAGTATATGTGTGTTATGTATTTATTATTTATGAAAAATATTTGTAATTTTGATTTGTTTTGAGTTATAAAATAATATTCCAAAAATATATTTCTCGTACTCATATTACTATAATAATTGTGAAATGTGAAATGCGATAAAATTTGTTGTACATACACTGTGTAAGTGTGTATCATACACACATTATAAAGCATGAATCAAAACCAGAAATAACTCCAAAAAATATATAAATTTTGATAACCAATTTATTTCTAAATTTTAACCAAAAATGTTTATTTTTTACCATTTTTTTTTTTTTTATAAAATTTGAGTTATAAACAAAGTGGTATGTCTAATAGCCAAATTTTTTATAATGTATTTAGATACATCCAGATCGTTCTAAATAATTTTGAGTCAAATAAGCAACTGAACCTTATATTCATGAGTTTTATAAGTGGAGTCCACTTTAGTTACAGTTTGTATAACTTTAAACAAATTTAATATATATTTAAATTGTTTACTTTCTAAATCTATATCTTTATAATGTATACAAAAATAATTTTTATTATATTGGGCTACAGCCCGTCAAAATTTAAAATAAATAAATTAATCACATACACAGAGTGAGGCAAAACTAATCTAAGGTTAAATACATCAATATGCCACTACAATACAATATTTGTTTTTATTAGAAATATAGTTTACAGATAATCATTACGAAAAAAGGATTATTGAAATAAGGTTGAATGCATACTCTAAAAAACTTTTTTGAAGATTCATAACTGTATATTTAATGATTATTAGGATTATTAAAAAACATAAATATGTAAACAAATAAAAAGGAACATTTTATTAATACAAATAGTATCTTAGTATCTAATAGATTTATACATAGCATGACTAGCGAGTTATATTTATTAGGTATTACACTTTGAAAGAAAAAATTGATTTTTATTTCAGTTAGGTTAAAAAGTACCATAGTTAAACATTTCAAATGGGTTGCCTAATTACATCATATATAATATTTTTGCTGTACTCCCAAATTAACAGAAATATGTCTCTTAATGGGTAGCGGATTAGAGATTTAGATGATCTGAAAAAAAATTAATAGAAAATTACAATACAGTTTTTATAATATTTTAATGTTTTAATATTAATTTATTTTATACTATTAATAATATTACATTCAGTAAGTTTTAAAAATTACATTTAACTCTCAGTAATAAAAGATTCAATACTTTTTTAAATTTATAAACAATCTATATTTTATATAATTACTATATGAGAGGAGAACAAACTTGAGTTTACTATTTTTAATTAAAGAATATTTCCATTGGTCCTCAGAGGCGGATCTTCATGGGGCAACCTGGGGCAGCTGCCCCAGGGCGTCAGGTCTAAAAAGGTGCCCAATGGACCAATGGGTTGACTCTATTTTCAAACAAAATTAAAGTGTAGACTAGTTTGTGGCTGTAAAAGTGTAAAAGTGTAAAGTTAAACGTTGGCTGTGACAAAATAATTGATAAAATAATCAAATGTACATGTGTACTGTGTAGATAGCATGAATCACATACAGAATTGGATATACTTATGTGTGTACAAATTTGTAAAGCCTAATACTACTAATACTGAACAAGTAACAAACTTGTCCAATTACATACTTGTATTGTATCAATTGATTATCAAAAAGAAAAACATATTGAACCAGAGCTCGTTAAAACCATCGAGTTTGATGGTTTAACTTTGAAGTTTAACAAGTTTGCTTCAACAAAAGCCAAAAAAAAATACATCTACTAAAAAGTTATAACTTATAATAAAATATTTGTGTATATATAAATTTATAAATGTATAATATTTCTATTGTTGATAATAAGTTATTGATAGTCATTTTTAAAAGAATGTTTTAGAAAAAGTATCCATATAGGTCACAACTGCAGTCAAAAGTTTGGTGATCTGTCCAGTTAAAGTTGAAATACTTTATACAGACTAGTTAAGAAGTAAGGGATGGGGGCGCCAAAAAAAAAAAATATCCTTTGGCAAAAAATACTTAATACGCCACTGCTGTCCCCACTGAACCCTTCTTTGAAAACTTACTTGAATGAAATTTGTATAAAAATATAATATATTTTATTTTACTAAGTGATTCTTTTATCAAACATTTTTATTTTTTATTAAGAATATTCTGCTTTAGAATATGAATTTAAAATTGTATGTCGTCAGTCATTCAAAAAAGTAAAAACAAAAAATTATAAAGATAAAAAATATTTTCAAAAACATTAATAGATTTTGAAATAATGAGTGTTGTTTGATAAAATCACTCTGCATGCTATAATATACATTATTCCATACAAATATGTTAGCATAGTTCTCTATAAAACATACCTGCAGTTTATATTCCTACATTTAAACATATACATATGCTCACGATCACGTGTATGGCAAATACTTTGACAATAATGATTGCATTTTAATTGCTGCAGACAAGGACGAGGACATTTTCGATTCACAAAATCTTCAGATTTGGAAACTTTTGATAATGTTCCTTTATGTATGGAACACTCTAAAGTTAATTCACTACCTAAAAAAAATATAGTTATATACAAATAAATAAAAATAATAATTATTATTATAAATATACCAAGAGAGCATAGACTTTGAAGAGAACTTTTTACACTATTCCATAATTCACATTGGCTAATAAGATTACTTATGTTTCCAATAATGTATAATCCAGATTTTGCTCTTGTTAAAGCCACACATATCCGATTTTCATGTTTCCAAAATCCCGTATCTCCTTTATTGCTATGAATAGTGGATAGTATTACAATTTCACATTCATTTAATGAGCAGTTATCCACAGATGATACGTTTATGTTTTTAATAAGTGAAGATTCATCTTTAAGCTAATCATTATAATTTCATTGCAAATTAAAAAATAACTATGGAATTTTTAAACTAATTTACCTTTACAAGTTCATACACTTGATCTTTATGTGATGTCAAAATCATTATATCTTCAGGTTTATAATTTTGTAAGCAAAGATAACGTGCAAGTCCAATTGCAAATTTAACTTCATGTAAATTTATGTGACTTTTACCCTAATCCGTTAAAATTGTATAGTTAAACATAATAATAATAACAATAAACAATTACAAATACCTCTGTAATATTATGATCTATGAAGTACATATTTTGTGTTATTCCAATAACATTTGGTAAATTATAAGTCTGTTCGCTATTTTCTAATTTATCAGTAATGGATGGTAGGACTAATGACATTATTTCTGGTCGCATTCTGAATTGTTTAATAAGTCGATTTAAAGGTAAACCATTATTTATTGCTCGTTCCATAAGTGTTTGATTAAAATTATAAGTTTTTGCTAAAGTGTATGATGATGTCTTTGGACGTTCCATTTTATGGTCTCCTAAATAATTCAAATAAAATTTATTTAATATAATAAATTAATATTACCTATTTATTAAGTTGAATGAATTTTTAACAAAAATAAAGTTAAATTCATTTTTAGAAAAGAAAAAATGATCAAGTCATTAGTAAAATAAATATATTTGTAACATCCATATATAACTATATGCTAATACTCGGTAGTATTAGTATATTATTATATTATGTTATATGCTAATAGGTAAGTAATCAAGGTTAGCTTGTAAACTTAAATTAGTAGATAAGGTATAAAAATTGGTTGTATTAAAATAATTCCTTTTTTTTTATTTACTGATACATTATTAATAACTTATAATACAGTCTAACCATCCTTTATGAAGAATAATATATTGCTTTACTAATAAAGTGAATATTTATTTTTCTACTTTCAATTAAAGCCAGAAAAAGTAGCATATATAGCTGTATCCATTATATAGCAAACATCCAAATAACAGTTGAAAGTCAAGAAAAGATAATTAAATTTTTTAATAAAAAAAAAGTGTTCATAATGTGGTTGTCATACAGACGTTAAACTTTTGGCTTGGCTGCTAGCCAGGTGTGAGGTCATGAAACACAGTATAAAAGTGGGAGTAAATCACTTGTCGTGGACCAGACTATTGTTATTTTTTTTCATCATTTGTTTGAAATTAATTGTATTTATATTTCTATATTAACTATCTTAAAGTCTTTTGAAATCGTTAAGCTAAACAAATAAATATATTCCTAAATTGGTATTAAATGTATAAAAATTTTTTTTTTTTTTACAGCGAATATATACTAGTATTTATAATCAATGGTAGTACCTAAAATAATGTATTATTTATCATTATCAATAAATAAAATTAAATATTTAATAAATATTTACCAATTAGAATTAAATGTTGACAATGCTCAGTCAATGATGCAACTATGAATGGTTCTAATGTCTCCGTTCCTTCTTCCACAATAACTAAACAAAACAATCAAATATTAATTTATTAATTTTAGAATTTTAGGTTTTGAAATAGAATGAGGAAGCTACTGAATATATAAACTGATATAAAAACATGTTTTTATTCAATAAAATAAATTTAAAATAGCCTTTTAAACATTAATTTTAAATCAGTACTCGATAGTAAATAATAAAAGTGCAGAGATAATACATAGTATAAATAATAAATAACATCATAAATTTAATTTAATTAATTAATTTAGAATTCTTATACAAGTACTTACCAATTGGAGGTTTTAAACGTTCTAATAAATCTTTATTTTTTACTGCTCCAGTAGTGGTAAGTCCAATTACATAAATATCATCTAGTAAATCTATAGTTTGTGTCAATCTATCCTCATCAAGTTTCTTATATAAGTCATTATACTCGTACCATATTGGAATTAAAATATTCTTATAATCATAAACAATTTGATGCACCCAATTATAGTATAATATCCATCTTTGATCCGATGGAATTAAATGGATATCATCAACAACAATTGAACTTGCTTTTGAGTTATCAAAAGATAACATGTACTCAAAGTATTCATAAAATTTCTTCAGCATAGTAATTTGTTGTTTGATTTTTAATGAATGATATTCACTGCCCTCAGCAATTTGTTCTGTAAGTTCTAACAAACGTTGCTTTACATCATCTAAAATAAGACAATGTTGAGGACATTCTACATGATCTACTTTATATTTTTTAAACATCTTGTCCACTGGATATGGATGAAACAACCAGTTAAGAAAATCCCAAGAATCTATAAAAGTGTTGAATGCTGCTTTTGGTACCACAGTTTTCAAAATACTCCAATCTAGAATGCCTAAATACAATTTATCACATTTCTCATAACAATCTAAAATAGCTTGTTCTTTAACTTTTAAATTTTTTTCCAAAACATTATTTATTTTTAATTTGTTAAATTTTACTATTTTCTTTAAGCTATATTTCTTTAAGGCTTCACATTTTGATTGACTGCCAATTCTGATAAGCTTGTCAGTTATTTTTAAGATACCTTCTAAAAAATGATCTAATGTAAGATTATTATTACAAATAACAGCAATAGGATTTTTTAGTCGTCCTGTAGTATACAAATTTTCAATCATTGCTTTTACAACTCGCTGACCAATAAATGTTTTGCCTGAGCCTGGAACACCTTGAATTAAAACATACTTATGAGTCAATGCTGCTTTAAACGCTTCATATTGACTACTCTCTTGTTGCAAATAAATTTCTGTAGGCCATTCTTCATCATTCAAAATATTAAATTTGTAATCATCAATATCATATTTTTGATAATTAATGTCATTTAAGTATTCAGGTGCACAGTGTTTGTTTTTGGCAAAAACTATATACTCTTTCAGTGGAAACGTATGTGAGTTCATCTGTTGAAGAGCTTTGAGTGTCCAATTGTAAGGTACATAAAATTGTTCACATTGTGCCATAGATAAAACCGTGTTTGGTCTTATATCAATGTTATCAAGCATTTCTATTAATAATATACCTTGTTTTAAGTATTCTATGTCATCTTTTAGTACAAGTCCAGCAAAAAATGTGTTGAAATCATCTTTAGAAAAAAGTAATAAGAATCCATTTATAAACAAATTGATGTTGTATGCATTGGGATCAAATTTAAATATAAAACCCAATTTGTTTCCAAAAAACTCTCTAGATCCTTCAAACAATACATTATTGCATACCAGGTTAATGCCGACGGTAGTTTTATTTTTACGATAATACTGCACAGCTTTTCTTAATGGATGAATAAAATCTTCGCGCAAGAGATGAAATTGTGTATCTAAATAATGGTCTTCAGATTTGTATGGACCTTTATCAAGGTTAAACGGTAAATGTTTTACATAGTCAATATCATTTGTAGTTGGATGTATGTATTGTGTTCTAAATGTCTTACAGAACTCTCCAGGAAGCTCTCCCATTTTTATCTTAAATAAAGTTAGAAATTAATGTTATGAATATGGAGATACTGTAGTGGGTATTATATAATATAATTTAAAAATAGTTGTGTACTTACCAGAGTTATAATATGTGATTTTGATTTTTTGACTGCGAATAAAAAATTTAAATATTGAGAAATTAACTATTTATTAGTAATTAAATAGACCGCGAAACTGGTTTAATTTATATTTATTTTAAAATTTTAATTACTGCCAAGACAATCAATATAAAATGTATGTTGTAATTGTCTCATAAGTTACCTAGATATTATCATTAATTACAATTCATAATGCATGGTGTCATTGAATTACAAATGATGATGGCATTGATAGGTAGACGGGTAGTTCATTCATAATTTCATAACATACTATTACGACTTATGAGTTAAGTCGTTTTACGATTTTCATATCATGAATTAGGAAGTTATTATCACGAACTTAGATATCTTTATCAATTATCTTAAATTGTTATCTTTAGATTATGTTAGATTCGTAATTCGTATACATCAATGCATTTGCTAAACGTTTTCATTTTTATTAAAAATTGTTATAAACCTTTATAAATTAAATTTTAAAAAACAAATTCATATTTTGTTGAAATAGAATTTCGGTCATTTAATATTATAAATTCAGCTATTATCAAGTTAATATAATCACAGAATAATGCTTGATATAATATTATCAACAATATATTTTTTCCAGCAGCTGTTTACTATACAGTCACGATTTAAGATACTATCTTATCACAGAACAATATGGAAGCGACACTCAACCAGCTGATCGGTTTACTTTATCCCTACGGTATGAAATATTGGACTCTAAAAGTTAAAACCGTATCCGTAATCTGATAAGAAGTTGGTAATGTGTATCCCCTATTTGTTATGATATTATAAAAATGAAAACAAATTATTTATTATGTTTATTATTATTATACTATTATTTATTATGTATTTTAATAATTATTTATTTTTAAGTGCTACTGTAATATTGTTATTTGACACTGGTTTATTGTTAAATAAATAAATAAAAAATTATAACAAAATATTAAGTGATAATCACGATTAAAGATATACAGGTTGCACATCGTCCTATAATAAACGGCTCTCAGATAGATTTACAGAGTGAATATATAAAACAGCTAAAAAAATAACTATTAGCGCCCATGCGTCAACATTAGAACTAACATAGAAATAAAATATAATTGAATGGTTATTTTACATTAAATTGTCATTATTTACTGTTGATTAATTTTTATAATAATATTATGAAATATGAATCAATTATCATCATTGATAATTATTAATTGTTCAAATAAAACATTTATAACATGGAATATTTCCGCTTGGAGCGCTACACTTTATTTATTACAATAATCATTTCGTATATCACCTTAGCAGTAGTCGATGTGCAACCTGTATATCTTTAATCCTGGTGATAATGTATGTCACGCCCACTGGAGACTGTGTTCAAGGCCAGAGACACCCGATTTGGCCAATGTCAGACGACAGACAGTGTCTGTCTCCTGATATTATTCACTCTGTGGTGCTTAAATATGTCTTATCCTTTTTATCATTGAACGCATAGATCGTTGACTTTAGATAATAATATTTTACAGAATTAAATTTTTTATAAAAAATAGTATTGAGTAGTGACACAGAAATCTTATGCTATAGACTTCAGAATTATGTGCTTTTGGTAATTTTGTTTATCTAGTAACCTGTGCTTTATACTACGTTATAATTATTTAAGAAAACTTAAATTAATAATTAACATGTGTTCGTAAACGTAACAATGGACAATTTTTCAAAATCATTGGATAGTTTTTTAAAAAATAAATTTATTCGATATGGATTACCATTTATTTTATTAGTTGTTGGAGGATCATTTGGCTTAAGAGAATTTTCACAGATTCGATATGATTATCGAAAAGTTAAGTTCATTAGTCCTGAAGAACTTAAGAAACAAGGTATTGAAATGAAACCTCGTGGCAGCATCACAATAGAAACTGAATATAAAAAGCTTCTGGAACAAGTTAATCTCGAAGACTATAAAAATAAGAGAATACCAAGACCACCCGGATTTGAAGACTGAAATAAAACTATATTAAAAAATTTTTTTAGCATGTTTTTATTCTAACAAATAACAAATAAATGTGTTGTAATATAATAATTATCTTTGTTAATTTTGTTTTACTTCAATCATCTGTTCAAGTAAAGTCATCAAAGTTGTAAACCTTTCTTGTATCTGTAAATTAAAAAATACATTATTATTATATGATTTATAATATGCTTAAAAATAACCATACCTCAGATACTGATCTCTGTGGTATTCGCCTTTTAATCGTTTCTAATAAAACTTCAATGTCTTCAACTCTTTTACAAGTTTGTAATATAATTTTATCTTCATCTATAGTCCATTTATTTATCAACTGTTTTTCAGATTCATTATTATCTCGTCTGTCTCTTACATGAACATAACATTTGGATAAATTATCAATAGCGTCATTTTTTAAAGTTATATTTTTATTTAGTAATGTTTTATTAATATCAGATGTTGTAGTGGTGAACAAATTACTTTCTATTAATTTGATTGGGGTTTTATGATAATCACATTCTTTTTTATTGCTAGTACTACTGATGTCTAAGTCTTCAATAAACTCTTGTTTAATTTTAGGGTTGTTTGATTTTTCTAAGCTTTTCTGGTAACAATTTTCAGAAGAATTACTATTAATATTAGTGCTAGTAAATTCTTCTTTAATTTGGTTTGGTAATTGGTATTGCTCATATTTAATGTCTATTTCTGATAAATTATCAGTAGCAACTGATGAAAGTAAGAAATTAAATTCTTTTTTTAATTCTTTCGATACATCATTAACATCATTTTTATCCAAAAAAACTTCGTTTTTAATTTCTAAATTCTTTTCAAATACATCTGAATTAAAATTATTCAAATTAACCGTATCAAATTCTATTTCATTTATAATTTCATAATCCTTTGGTATTGCATTTTCTTTAATTTCAACTTTTAATCTCTTTTTGGGTATAATTTTCACACTAGCTTCTGCTTTAGGAATACAAAAAAACACCATTTCACTACTTTTCAATTCTTCATTAGTAACATGAACAATAGACTTTCCTGTTTCAATGTTTGGTTCTTGTTCATCTTTACATTTAAGATTTTCTTCTTTTTTAAACTTTAGCTTTAAAGACTGCACTACTTTTGATTTTTGACGTTTTTTTGGTTTTACATCAATCAGATCTTCTTCTGATTCTATTAATACAATTAAGATAAGTTAAAAAAAATAATCACAAGTAAAATTAATTATGATAACTAACCTGTTCCAGTGCTGCCTTTAATATCTTCTGCTGAGCCAGGAGAACTATTTTTAATCAAACTCTTTCTATTTTTTTGCTTTACTGTAATATTTTCTTCTGTCTTATCAATCTTAGACTGTACAATAGATGGGTCAGCTCCTTCAAAATTTATTTTTGCTAATTTTAATCCTTCTAGAGTATCAAAGTAAATGCGACCTTTAAAAAACTTTTAAAAAAAGAATTTAGTTTCACAATACATTTCATATTTTTTTTTTTTAATATTTATTTTATTGAAAAAAAAAATGAAAACCATTTTAATAAATACATTGATTATCACATATCAAAATTATTCAATTATAATAATTTTTAAGATACGTATTTAATTAAAAAAGGGGGTAGGGATGTATGTTGGCAGCCTGCTTAGCAACCTTAACCACTCGCTTAATTCATTATGAGATAAATAAGTCTACCAATAGACAATGACCTGACTATTGGTTCATCGCCTTATGTGATCACACAACTTGAATGCAAATTCAAACTACTATATATTATATAAAACTAAAAGTATTAAATTCTTGTAACGTGAATTATTGAAATTTTAATATGCATACTATTGGAAATAGATAACTAGAATATAGCAATAACTATATTTAATTAACAACCCTAATGTTTATAATAAACATACATAAAACATAAATAATAAGTCTAAAATTACCTAATCTCAGTTCTAACTTGTCTTATTTTGATGGGTTTTTGTTATAATAATGCTTCCCTAATTAGCAGTTAAACATTTTATCCTCCATAAAAGTTTTATAATTTAAAAAAAGTCATGTACATTATTTTATTATTTTATCTGTTTTCTTTTCTTCTATATAATGGTCAAAATCCAATAATATTATAAACATAACACCATTAATTTTTAATATAAATACTTAAAGTATATATAATCAATAATTATATTAAATACAATGTCTCTAAAAGTGTATATCTGTATTATCATAAAATCATCAATGGTATTAAAAACCATGGGCATTATGTTGATAAGATATGTTAAATATATTTATTTAAATTTAAGTTAAATATTTAAAAAAAAAAGTATTAATACCTTTAAACCACAGGATCTACAATGTGTATTATCTCCAGGTTTATGACACATACAATGACATATATTTAATTGAGTATGATCTTCTGAATCGGATGGAATTATTTCTTCATAATCTATTCCATAGTTATTACTTTGATCAATATCCAAGTCTTCCCAATTATCATCAGAAAAAAAACTGAAATTGTATTCAACAAATTAGTAATGTTAAGATATATAGGTAATATAAAAACAATATTACATACCTCTCCGGAGGATGTTCTGTTGGGATTAATTGAAAAAAACAATCAACCAAAATTGGATTACTCTTTAGTAAAGGAAGCATAGCTGTATGAACTTCTAATGGAGTAATATTTTCACTTTTTGATAAATGAAATAAATTATTTAATATTTTACGAACTTGAGTTGGTTGTTTTTTCATGCAAACCTAATGAAAATAGAAAATTAATAAACCGAAGGATGGTAAAATAGATAAGTCACATACTTGTAACTTTCTAATAAATTCCTTTATTCTAGTTAATTCTAGATAGTCTGTGAATTTTCCAATTGATAAAGCTTGTCCAGGAAGTAAAAATCCTAAAAATTCATAGATTAAATCATCATTTTTATCAGTTAATACTTCTGTGATTTGTTCGTATAAAAGATTAATATTGCTATCATCAGCATCCCCAAAAGATGCTAAAAGTTTTATGGCTAGATCAAATGATTCAATATCTAATCTTTCTCTCATTTTTTTCATATATCCTTCAGCATAATCTATAAAAAAACAATATATAAATATTTTGTGTTAGAGCTATTATTAAATTAAATGATTTTATTCTAAAAATAATGTGAATTGCAAACAGCAAATTATTTTGATTTTATTTTTTATATTAGGCCTTAGTTTGAAGGTTGTATGTTTTTAATATTTTTTAATATAATAATACCTTGAGCATATTGTGAGTATGACTGGTCATTTTCAGGAAAAATTGCAGCCAAAGCAGTCTCATATTTTTTTTTTTTTTTCAAAATGTTTGAGTTAGAAATATCACTTTTACGTTTAGGAGTACGATGATCTGATTCTGAAGTGTTCTAAAAAGTATAAACAATTTATAAAGATTTTAACAGAAGCTCGATTACTTTACACAACTAAAATTATTTTATGTACTTTTTTGATAGTAATGTGTCTGATTGATCTGGAAAACAAATTAAATAGCAAATTTAAGCTAGTAATTAGGTAAATAGTAAGATTTTATGTAGCTATTTACTTCATATTATTATTAGTAGTTTCAAGATGAACATCATTAGTAATCTTGAGTTCCTCGATACCATCAATTTGACATTGATCCATTACCTTATTTAAAAACATAAACAATACCTAGCAAATAAAATTGAGTAAAATAAAAAAAAATAGATACAGAAATACAAATTAAAATTTACAAATTTACAAAAATTAAAACTAATTATAAAATTACTATTGTTTTTGTTGGTACTACTTAAGTTTAAAAAAAATTATTAAAGTTTTTTAACTCTTATCTAAGTTACATTTGTATGATAACTGAACAGCTGTTTTTCCTTATAATAATTAACTATTTTACTATATCACAACTTACTGTTTCCAGGAAAATACTTGACAGAATTATCATTATTTTTCTATTACATAGTACATACGCTATACACATATATTTTTTATAGTCCATTATTATGAAAAAATTACTCAATGTAATTAGTGTCCTATTAATTAGTAAAATGCACCATTTTTAATCGACAGTTTCATTTATTCAGGATATTAGCTATTTCAAAACATTTTGTAAAAGATCATGTTTTTTGTATTAAACAAATAAAGTAAGTACCTACTTAATATCGCAATTTAAACATTAAACTTATAAGATATATTTTAATATTAAATATTATGTTTGCAAATATCTTTAGATAGATTGTAAACAAATAATTGTTATTTATATAACCAACAATTAATTAATACGTCATATTTATGAATTTTGAATTTATTTTAATTAATCATTTTTTAAAGACGTGTTCATAATAAAGTAATTTAATTGTATTATTTAACAAACAAATAAATATGTAATCAAAGTATCTACTATGGTTTTAATTATTATAAAAATTAATTCAAAATTACTTAAAATATTATCAGTTTATCTGAAAATATATATATAATAGGTATATACAGGTAGGCGAAATATTGTTTTCAATATGATATAGTCATTAACTATTTCCATGTAAATTTGATTAAAATTTTAATTAATTGCCTGAAATTTATTACATTAAGATAAATAGGTACCTATGTAATCATAATTATCAAGATTAAATTTCTTACCTAGTTAATTTAATTTGAGGATTGGCAATTATATTTAAATTACTAAACCTATCTACTTAGTATTAAATAAGAAATCCATTTTTATTACTTGTGTTATACTTATTCATTTTTACAAAACTTAAAGTGTAATTTATGTATAATTTTTTAACTACATCAATAAAACAATTTGGGCTAAATCTAGAAAATTAGATTTTTAGATTATTTAAACACATCAAGCCTCTTATTCCAAGAGTAGTTTAAAATAATGTTAATCTTATTATAAAATACAAATAAGCAATAGCACATAATTTGAAGTATGCTATCAGTTTTTTAAGTTACAAACAAAAATAAGTTTATAAGTTTGAGATTAGCTAGTTTTAGTACTCCACTACTCTTTCAATTTGAATACAATAATAAATCATTAATATAAGTATCTATATTTTACTAATTTGCAATTTTTGAAAATTATTGAAAAATATAACGTATCAATCTTTTATATAAAGAATTAATTTTTGGAACTATTTATTTGTTTATTTCATCAAAACCAAAAATAAAATTATAAATTTTAAAGCTTTTATGCTTTGTTAGAATTCTTATATCACTCAGGGAGTGTAAAAACAAAATTATTTAATGTGAGTTTTCATTTTTTAGTTTAATTATTACTTAAATGTATAATGTTATTTTGGCTCAATTATAATTTATGATTGTTATTTAAAATTAATTATTTTATATGTATTTGTTTTATTTGTTACATTTGTTTGGTTTCTATAAAATTATTATTTTGTCTAAATTATATATTTATGTATATATATTAAAGTGCCTTTTGTACTTGACCTATATACTTAGAACAATGTTATGCATGTTGTTATTTTTTTTTAACTATATTCCTGTTTTATAATTTTTATAATATTTAATTATATAGAAAATAAATTATCATAGCAGCATTCCTTGATGATATGATACAATAAATGTTAATGATAAATAGTTCTAATTTTAATGTAAGTATGAAAAGAATGATTTAAAAATGTGATATTATTAAAACTAAGAACTTGATAATAATTTCAAATGATGTTTTAGACCAATTAAATACGAAATATGCTAAATGCCTAAATTTATATTGGTTCTATAATAGTACATTAAAAAGATAATTTTAATTACCATAGGCATATTATTAGCTACCAATAAAATAAGATTGGGTAGATTAAATCTTTAGTAAACATTAACCAACTATGCTTATTTATAATATTCATTATTGTAATAATTATAAAAATTTATCAGTTTATTATAAATACAATTTTTAAAATGTTATGTGTACATGTTAAATGGTATACTATTTGCCATGATTATCTTTATGAAAAATTTGCAGATTATTCAGTTGTAAATCATGAAGTGCGTATTTATAAAATTTTGATGGTTAAATGTTAATTTTAACAGATTAAAAACTTCACCTATAATTTAATTAGATATGTTAAGTACTTTTTGTTTAGTTAATAGATAGAATAGCTTATATCTTTTTAATGATGTCATCATATTTTATTTACTTTATTAATACTACCTAGATTAAATAGTCAAACATGTATAATGTATGTATTATTTGATAAATATTAGGCACTCCTTCTCAGGGATATTGATAAAGAGATTTTGAATGAAATATATTTTAAAACGTCATTCAGTGGGGGCATTCCAATGATCAATCGATTAGTTTTCAGCCAATAAGTGTTTCATACACCTGTAATAATAAAAATATAATACAATTTCATAATATTATTTTCTAGTGAAAAGTTCCTAATTTATTTGATTATCTAATCTAAGAATAATATTTTAATCCTTTTATATATATACAGTTAAGAACAAAAAAAATATATTTTCTTTTATTTCAATATCTAAAAGCTGTATTATTGTCATGTATTTGAGTTAATTATGCCTAGGCTTCAGTGGAAATTTAAATCAAATCATAGTTCTGTTGAACTATTACCATTATCATTAAGTTATAATGTGAGCAGAAGCTATGGAAGCATTTTAAGTTATTTTCATTTTTTGAAAAGAATCAATGGCGATACCCAGGTAATATAGCATTACATACAGTACTAATATTAAAAACAAATCTTTAATGAATAACAGAATAGAAAAATAAATTACCAAGGAAAGATACAATTAAATATGAAAAATTGTATAATACATATATGTATATATTTGTATAATTTAAACTAGGTTTTGTTGATTTTTTTATTGCAAATAAAATAGTTAAGTGGATAAACTGATAAAATACATTAATTTGATAAAAAGTGTAAATTGGTTTTGAGATTATGTAATTTTGCTATTTAAACAATTAATAATAAGTACTTGGATGTAATATATATACATTATACATTATACATATAATAATCTTAAACATTTTTAAAACTTAATTAAACATAAATAATTGATTGCTTACATTATTGCTGTAATTAGTGAAAATATTATGTTCATAAGTCATTATTTATTAAGTTTTTAATTCAAAAAAATTGTCTATGGACCATAAGAATTTATTTATAATTTGATATATTTAAAAGTAGTAAGTACTTCATTTTTTAAATATTTATTATAATACATTTTATGTAAATTAAAATCCAACTATTAGTAATATTGCCAAGAGCAATAAAAATAATTTTACATTAGAGCAGAATTTTTATTTATTATAATAAATATATTGAGGTTTTTTAATATGAAATAAATATGTTTGATATGTTTTACTAGTGTGAACTTTTAGTATTAAAGGTCTTAAATAAATACTTGGTTTAGAAAAATATAAAAAAATATGAAGTTATATTTAAGTTATAATTTGCATAAGATTTAATTTATAGATAAAAGAAATTGTTTACATATTCAAATAATTTTCTTATTTCTTTTATTTATAATAAATAAAGTAATTACCTATATATCTAATGTTTAGTTTTAATTAATTTTATGAGTTTTATGTAACTTCCTAGACTTAATTATTATTAAAATATTTAAAGATTTAAAATATTTAGATTTATGATGTACATATCTTATTATCAGGTAATAATTATAATATCATTATAAATTAGCATGATACTTTGTATACATAAAGTAACAACATTTTCGTACAGATCAAATTATATAAGTATGACTGACAATGAAGACAATCAAAATGTACCAGTCAACATTCGTTACTCTCGAGGTTTTTCATTTTTACGTTTACAACTTCCAACAACCAATGAGTTTAGTGATTTGAGACGACCACAAAGATCACGTAGTCAAGGTTTTCTTACTGGGTTGTCAAATCGTTTACCGTCATTTTCTATCACTGGTCCATTATATGATGATAGTCCATTACCACCTAGTGATAATACAAACAAAAGATTCAGCTTTGCACATTTCAGAAAAATTTCATCGGCGGTCAGTAGAATTGAAATATTGTTCTAACACCAGCCTCACTAAAACACCGATTTTCTGTTATTTAACACCTAATAATGAGTTTTTAAACTAGCCAAGCTTCACTTTTTATTATATATGTAGTTAATCTATAAAAATCATTTATCGTTTATATTTCAACACAGCACTATACAATAATACATATTTATTTATCTATAATATTCAAAAATTTAAACGTTATTTTATTTTAATATAAAATATTATGGATTTAAAAATATTTAAATCATTGACACCATATCGTAGGTCTATTTTATAAATTTAGCATTTAGATTTGAACTACCAATTTGTGAAATGACAAAAGTCATAAAATATTGAAAATTAAGATAATGCGAAAAATGTGTTATCGATGGATAGATTCATAATGTGAAAATTTAAAAAAATAAATAAATAATTTTAAAATTGTGGAACTAAATAATCAATTAAATTAGTTTATTGCAGTAATCCACTGCTTCTATTTGTCCTATTATTAAAATAATATTTTAATAATATTATTTTATAGGAATAATTTGGACTGACTATGATTATTTGAGAACAAATATAAATTCAGTATGAATCTATAGTTATTCATCTGCGCAATTACAACACAGAAAATCGTGTATTTTAGAAATTATGTAAGTCTAAGAACTTAACATGCACATTTCCCAGGGTAAAATGTAGTTTTTAAAAATGTATCTCACCGAGTTCTTTCCAAGAGCTTTCACTGTATATAACAGTAGCGTAAAAATAATTTTTATTTTTTTCTTCGAATTACCTTTTGTTGACTTATGCTATTTCTCAAATACCTAGGTGGTTCATTTGTTTGATCTATTTTTCATGATCTATAAGAACATTGTGATTTTTTACTTATTTATATAGATAAATAATCATTTAATTATTTCTTAAAAACAATTACAGATATACAGTATAACCTATAGTAAATTTAAAAGAACTAGTATTTTGTTGTTGTAATATTCAATAGTTATTATTTTTATATCAGTAACTTTCAACATTTATTTTAAGCTTACTTTAGGTATTCAAGGAATATTATCATTAAAATCAGATTTTTGCTAAAAAAAAAAAAGATTTCATATTGGCATTGAGTTATAGATTAAAACAGGCTCTTCATTTTGTTGTGCTAGGCTATTTCATAGAAATACAAAAAAATATTTTTCTGAATTTATTTATTTTAAAGAGGGATATTATTTTTTGATTGAGCTTTGCTCTAGGATTTTAGCCCAGTGTTCTTCAACGTTTGTATTATGGCAACACTATTAAAATATTTTATACTTTGTGACCACATAATAAAAAAATAAGTATAATGGTAATATTTAATTTTAATTGGTAATGTAAAATTAAAAGTAGCTAAGAAAAAATACAACATAAAAAATAATAATAAATTTCAATAATAGATACCTTATTTTTAATCATTATAGACAATTTATCAAATACTTATGAGTTTTTGTAAATCATGTTAAAAATGTTAATGTACAAAATGTACATTTTGTGTCATTTAATATACTTCATAAATCATGACATTAGGATTTACTTAGTAAAACACTGGACTAACTTGTTAATATTTGCTTCTAAGCTATTGGTAGAAAAAATTTGTCTCAATACTTTTTTTATTTATTAAAAATTATAAAATGTGTATTTTTTACATTATTTTGTAAAAATTAATTGTTTATACTTGTGATTAAAATAATACATTTAATACAGTAATACTAAGTTTAATAAAATAGTACTAAACTATAATTTCTCATCATTGAAGTCAACTGCCATTTCCCAAGCAGGAAGTACTTATAGTTATATAGGAAGATTAACTTCAATTGTTATTACCCGAATAATATAAAAATGGTTATTTAGGTATTGTTGTATATACCAAATATCTACTGTCCACCTTGAATAGATTTGGATACCAAGGTAGATTAATTTAATCCATCTTGCTCAATACAACAATTAATCTATGTATTTTCAAGAAATATCAACACATTTTTCTAAAATTATATTTGTTGAAATTTGTAAGTTTTTTCTTAGGAAAAAAGTACTTAGTAAATAATAATATAAAAATGTCTGTTTATTCAAAAGTTGAACTTTTTTTGTTTATTTTCTCTTTGTTCATAACTAATTTTATTACGTTTTTTTGTGTAATAACTCAAGTCTGATACACAACAAAAATAACTCGTTAGGGTTAAATTTTTATTTTAAAAGTTTTTTTTATTTTATGTCCTATTAATATATAGGCATTAATTCTTACTGATTTATGGAATTTTAATAACAAAGATTGATTGTTTATTTTATTTTTTTTAACATAAGTATTATCAAATTTTTAGTTTGTTTGATACTGAAGCATATATATTACCTATTAATTATTTATGATTTTGATTGTATATTATAACATATTATGTAGTATTATGTATCAGTTATTAGAAGAATAATTAATTTTAATTTTAAAATTTATAGTATTTATACAATTTTTAATTATTGAATACTAAAAATACTAATATATGATTATGATGATTTGATTTTGTATTTTTGTATTATATGTTGTTTATTAATTTAAATTAGTTAGATATGGATCAATAATTAAAAATGTAGGTAGGTGACTCTGTGATCTTGCTATTATAAACTTGTTGAGTTTAAATTCAATGATACACCTTTGTATACAATTAATTTTGAGTATAAACAATCTAATTGTTTGATAACCTTGGTTATCATTTTAAAAATAATATTAAAATTTTAACAAATGTTCGTGTATATATTTTTTTCTTTATTTCCGATCTTTTGATTAACTATTAAGACATTTCTAGTTTTAACTATCCAAAAACAAACTAGATTAATTATGCTTCCAGAAATACCCTTTAATGCATTTTTTTTTACTTGACAAAGTGTTCACACGCACACAAATATTATTGTAAAATCAATACATTCTTTGCATTAGAATATAAAATCATATAATATATATTTTTGTTATAGAGGAGATACTTAATTTTAGTTTTTTTTTTATTTTATTAAAAATATTTAATTGAGTTTGACTGCTTTTTTTTTTTGCTATATTAATGTTTTTAAAAGCTAATTATATTAATTTTTTTTTTTTTACTAAAGACATATAATTTCACATTTTAATTTTTATAGAATTTACACACTAGTGATTCAATGGTGTCGTTATGCTACAGAGCTTTACATAATTACATCTCAGAAAATAATTTAGAGGGTCTTCAAGGATTTCTTGAAAACCGCCGTGTTCTTGTTGATGATCGGGATGATGTAAGTTTAAATAAATAAACTGTGATGAATAGTTTTCTTTATCTAATTTTGATTATATTTATAAACTTTTATTTATACTCTTTATAGAACGGAGCTACTGCTTTACATTATGCCGCAACTAAAGGAAAATTACAATTTCTCAGAGAGCTTATTAATCATGGATCAGATGTTAATATTGAAGATAATGTAAGTAATTTTCAGCATTATAACTAAAATAAAAAAAAAAATGTATTGATTTATGTTTTCTTTTTTTCCTTTAAATATAAAAATATATTAAACTTAATATAAAAATTGAATTAACCAGGATAATTGGACAGCATTGATTTGTGCTGCCAAAGAAGGTCATACCGATATATGTGCTGAATTATTAGATCATGGAGCTGATATTGAACACCGAGATATGGTATATTATATTTTATTAGTGTTAATAATCTATAAATAATTATTGTATGTTTGTTTATAATATATTAATTTCATATTAGGGAGGATGGACGTCACTTATTTGGTCTAGTTACTGTGGATACCCTAACTTGGCTAATTTTCTATTGGACCGAGGGGCTGACATAAATGCTCATGGAAATTTTCATATTACTGCATTAGTTTGGGCTGCAGGTAGAGGACATACAAAGTTGGCATGTAATTTAATAGCACGTGGTGCTAAAGTCAACGTTGGCGACAAGGTATGCATAAAATTATTAAAAATTTTATGTAAAAATAGTTATATGTTTTAATATTGCAGTATGGAACTTCTGCATTAGTATGGGCATGTAGAAAAGGTGATGTAGAACTAGTTGATACATTGTTAAGAGCTGGAGCTAATGTTGACACTGCTGGAATGGTAAGTATAATTTATGTGCATAAAAAATTTAACCATAAATATTTTATTTATTATTAAGTATAAAAATTTGTTTATTCAATGCTTGACTTGTTTTTAGTATTCATGGACTCCATTATTAGTATCTTCGATGGGAAATCACACTGAAGTAGTAAACCTACTCCTTGAACGTAAGCCAAATGTCAATGCTCTAGACCAAGATGGATGTACTGCTTTAACGATTGCATGTAAAGAAGGATATTACGATATTGCTAATTCTCTTTTAAATGCTGGAGCTTATATAAATATACAAGTAAATAAGTATAGATAAAATATATTTCAATTACATTTTAATTATAATCATTATATCTAAATGTTTTTTAGGACCGTAGTTCAGATACTAATCTTATACATGCTGTTAAAGGAGGTCACCGAAATATTGTGGAAGCGCTTCTTAAAAAATATGCAGATGTCGATGTTATGGGAAAAGTATAAATAAAATAAAACTACATTAACTAGCATTTAATATTATAACCATATTTTTAATTACCTGGTTTTATTTTTTAAATTTTTTATTGAATTTATTTATAATCTATATAAGTGGTAAAACACAAAAAAAAAATAATGAAACTAAAAAGTTGCACAGTTAAAATGTCCATGGTAAATTAATAGTTTTGAATTATAGAAGGTTCTTTACAATCTTTGATTGATAAGTTGATTCTTTGAGTTTATGGATTTGAAATTGAAATCTTGAGTAGGTATATGCTTTTGTTGAGTATGGTGAACATCAGACTGGTATATAGTTTGCTTGTTTGCTATTGGTAACATACCACAATGAATCGAATCATAAATCTTTGATGAAATTGGAGTCCTTAGCTTTGTGCACATTTTAAATTAATAGTTGGTATTAGTATTTCAATTATATTTAGAGTATTAGGTGCTTTATTCCCATATTTACTCTTAATTAACTTATAAGAAAAGTACATTTTCAAAAAATATGTAAATTCTGAAGGTTACAATTTATTTTACTGTTTCATTAAAAACATTTTAAAATAATTGTTTTAAATTTTATTATGAATATTTATTCACAACTTTCAAATTTGCCTTGTAATTTATTAATTTTTCTTCCAAAACATAAATTTACACGTTATGCAAACAATATCAGATCATTTTAAACCTTTATGTTTAATTAACTTATCCAAGTAAAACACTAATATTGACTAATTGTTTAAATTTTAGGAACGGAAAACTGCATTGTATATTGCTGTAGAAAAAGGCAATACAGCAATAATTAAGTTATTACTTGGTGCAAATCCTGATTTAGAAATTTCTACAAAAGTAAGCCGTATAATAAATATATATAAAACTATTCAATATTTATTTTATTTTATTTTATTATTAAGGATGGTGATACACCTTTGATGAGAGCTGTTAGAAACCGTAATGCTGAAGCTGTTCAACTTTTAATTGAAAAGCGTGCTCGTGTACCAGCTACAGATAAACGTGGAGATACAGCTTTACATATCGCTATGAGAGCTAGAGCTAGAGGAATTGTTGAAATTTTGCTACGAAATCCTAAAAACAGCCAGCTATTATACAGACCAAATCGAGCAGGTGAAACACCATATAATATGGATGTTAATGCTCAAAAGCCTATTCTTAGTCAAATATTTGGTTCGAGGCGTCTTAATACTAATGAAGATAATGAAAACTTATTGGGATATGATCTTTACAGTAGTGCACTGGCTGATATGCTTAGTGAACCTACTTTATCAATGCCAATAACTGTTGGGTTATATGCTAAATGGGGTAGTGGAAAATCATTTCTGCTTAATAAATTGAGAGGTAAGAAGTTTGACTAATCAAATAGTTTCTTTATTAATACATTATTAAAATAGTTAAATTAATTACCGTAACTAAGAATAAAAATTTAAATACCTGTTACCTTTTTAGAGGAAATGAAAAATTTTGCTCATCAATGGACAGATCCATTTTTTCAATTCCCATGGTTAATATTGGGTGTGGCACTTCACTTTTGTTTCATTGCTGGTACTATGGTTGTAGTCTTGACATCATCATCACTTATTGCAATTATCACAACATTTAGTTTATTAGCTGGTATATTTTTCTTCCTGATAATGGTATACTATGGCAGTCATAGGTTAGTGTTATTATTATTTTATATAATATCACTTATTTATTATCTTTATTATTAATTTTTATTTATAAATATTTAATTGTATAGACTTGATTGGGCTTATAATTGTATCAGCTATCTAAGCCAAAAAGCAGTTACAACACGAATAATTCTACAAATAATATTTTGTCATCCACCAGGTTCAAGTTGGGGGACATCAGTTACAGCACAACCTATTCGGTATTTATGATTTTAATATCAATTTTTTATATTTCAAATTTAATTTAATCATATTTTTATTACAAATTAATTTAGATTTTATTTTACTGACCAAACTCGAGTAAGTAGTACAACACCTGGAGAAAGTACAATTATTCAAATGATAGGTTCATTATATGATTCAATTGAAAAAGATTTTGGATCAATTTCTACCCGTTTGTACAGAGCTTTTCGTCCAAAACCTGGTTAGTTAATTAATTTCTTTTATTCCTTATAAATAATAATTATTGACAATAAATGCAAATTTTAGTAAAACTTACTTCACCTTGGAAATGGCGCAAATTATGTTGCATGCCAAATATAATACTATTTGAATTATCATTTCTATGCGTCTTATTAGTAACACTAATTATTGCTATGAACAATGGTACATTAACTTTTATAAAGTAAGTTTTGGTTTTAACATGAAATAACTTTATTTTTTTTTAATTTTTGTATTCTTTTTATTGCTTAGTGATTTTTCAATTGACAAAGCTATTGGAAATGTTATACTATTTTGTTGTGGGATGTTCATTTTATTACTATTGATAGGAAATTTATATACATTCAGTCAATTACTACAATCATTAGTATTCTCACAACGTAAACAATTAAGGAGAGCTACATCAAGATTAGATACGTTAAAGTCTGAAGGATTTATTCAAGCATTACGGACTGAAGTTAATTTAATGACAGAAATGGTATTATACTAAATATTTTTTTGTTTATTTGTGAGATAGTTATTTAATAAATACTAATAACATGTATTAATTTGGTAAAGGTGCGTTGTTTAGATGCATTTACTCAACAACAAACTAGATTGGTAATAATTATCGATGGTCTAGATTCCTGTGAACAGGACAAAATATTATTACTTTTAGATGCTGTACGGATGTTATTTTCTGAACAAAATACCCCTTTTATAGTGGTCTTAGCTATTGACCCACATGCAATTTCTCAGGTTTGAACATAATTGGCTTTTTTTTCTATGTATATATTTAAAGAATATTTAATATTTCTAGACGATACAAATTGTTTTTTACAGGTAATTGAATTAAATAGTCGACGGTTATTAAATGACATGAATTTTTCTGGACATGATTATCTTAAAAATATGGTTCATTTGCCATTTTTTCTTCAAAATTCTGGTTTACGCAAAGTAAAATTAGCTCAAAAATCATCTCAATCACATCGTAAAAGTGTTACTAACCAAATGGATGAATGTGGATTGGTACATTCAGTAAGAAGATTTTAAATTAAAACAGTTAATTATATTTTATTAATTATATTTTTAACTATAGGCTTCAACACGGCGATTATCTAATGAGTCTACTACTTTAAAACCTACAATGGGCTCTTCTGGAGGCCTTAGTCGAAGCAAGGGTAACATAAATTCTACCAGGAATAAATTAAAATCTAGTGAAAGTATTGCAAGTAGCATAGCTAGCAACATTCATAGATTAGGTGGTCCACAAGATCTTTCTAAAATTTTGTTGACTGATGACTATTTTAGTGATGTGAATCCTAGAAGTATGAGACGTTTAATGAATATTGTTTATATTACAGGTATATAAAAATAAATAAATTAATTAATATTTATATTTATTTGGTTAACTTTAAAAATATATAACATTTTCTAGGTCGTTTATTGAAAGCATTTCAATTAGAATTTAATTGGTATCATTTAGCTAGTTGGATAAATATTACAGAACAATGGCCTTATAGAATATCTTGGATGATTATTTTTCACGATACTAATGAGGATACTATTGATGATTCGATGTCATTAAAAACTTTATATGAAAAGTAATTTTATTAATATATTTGATAACATTATCATTATTTTAATTAAAACTATAATAAACAGAGTACGTCGTCAAATACAACTTTCTAAAGACATTGATCCATTAATGGAGATGGACAAAGATGAGAAAAAATTTGAAATATTTCTTTCTTTTCATCGAACAACATTACTTGTTAGTGATTTAAGAATTTTCTTACCATTTACTATCAATCTGGATCCATATTTGAGAAAAGTTATTAAAGATGAAATGCAAAACTTTGAAGATTCCACTGTTTTTAGACCAACAATAACACAAAATGAATTACAAACACGGAGAGTGCAAAATCAACTTATGAGAAGACAGGTTAGTTAAATTCTTTAATTTATATTATTCATTTAAATTATAACTAACCTATAATTTAATTTAAGAAAATGGGAGCTAAACTATCACTACAGCATGAAACCTTACCAACGACATTGATGCTAAATGAACCACAATCTACTGTATTATGGAATCAACAAGTTCAAAATCGATGGCATACACCTTATGATGAATTACCGAATCAACTTCAAAATTTTTCTATTTCATCATTATCTGTAATAATCATTTACAAATATATTTTTAAAATTATTTCATCCTATTTAAATAATTGTAATGTTTTAGGATGAATTTAACAATATTAAACTATCATCATCAAGTGTAGATGAAATTTGTAAGTTGTTAACAAGAATTAGAGATTTACAAGAGTCAAACATTCCAAAATACACACAAATAATTAAAGATAACAATCTTACTGGTTGTGTACTGCTACACTGCAATTTGAATGAACTTAAAAATGTAATTAAATATATTTTTATTTAATCTAGTTCAAAATGTATTATATATTATATTTGATTTGTAGGTATTAAAAATGAACTTTGGAGATTGGGAACTTTTCCGTATAGTTTTATTAGCATTGCGGGACAAAGAGTACTTAATAAATAATGAAACCAACAGTAATATTAATTTTAAACACACAAGATCGGGTAGCTCTAAAAACCAATCTCATGAAAGAAGAGGTATAGAAATATTTGGTATAACTTAAATGTGTAAAATGATAACCTGCTATACTTTATTAATGAAAACTAATATATGTTTGTTAATTAAATGTTTAAATATTAGGATCTTCTAATAATAGTAATAATGTACAAGGAACTTTAAACGATAAAGATCAGAAAGGGTCAAAAATATCATCAGTTGAAAAACAAGTAAGTAAATAATTTTAATTAAATTATAATTAAAAATTAACTAAATAACTAAAAAGCTTTTATTTTTATTTATCTTGCACAATTATTTTATAAAACATTTAAAATAAAGGTAACATTAGAAGAACAAATGATTTGTGGTGCATTACAAACTCTGAATGAAGAAGCATGTGAAGATGTCCTGGAAGAATCTGAAGAACAAGGTACCATAGCAGCAGCTACTTATTTGCAAGTACCACAGCAACCTATCGACATAATTACAGGTGAGCAGACGCGACAACAAAGTCAGAATGAACTCGACAATAGTAATTTTAAATCAGGAGAATGCAATTCTTATGTAGTTGTAAATATAAATAAAATGCCTGAGACAAATTAATATCAATGGAGTGCATGGTGAAGAGTCTTAAGCATGTGCATGACTTTATTTCATCATGATCTTTTAATTTTTATTTCATATTATTTCATTTATTAACCATACCTAGTTAAGTGATATTTTCTTAATCTCAATTATCTGAATAAAATATTATTATTGTTTATGTATATTTTATTAAAACATGAAATAAATTATCAATAACATACTTTTTTTCAATAATTATTTGATTAAATATTTATAATTTGTACAATTAATAAATTTAATTGTGTAATTAGTAATGTAAACAGTAGGTTTTTTATTTAATTGTAGGGGGTTGAATCCCCTCATTGCATTTTTTTTCAATGTAATTAAAATTTGTATATAGAGTTTTTAAGAACAACTCATCTTTAATATTACTAATAATATAATGATAATATTATATTTATAAATTATTAAATGATAATTATGTGAGTATGAGTAGATAAACATTGCTCTAAAGATCTCCTTGCATTAAAATATTGTATCTATATTTCTGAGCTTGACTATCATTTTTATATAAAAGTGAAATATACTAAAATATAGTTTCTCAATTGAATTATTAAAGTTTAAAAATTATCGTCTTGCAACTTACAAATTTGACATCTGTATAGAATATTTTAAAACATAAATGTGATTTTGGGACATATTAAGTTATTTAATAAAACTATTATTTTTTTTTTTTAGTTAGATTTGAGTGAAGTTGGTTTTTTCTTTGAAATATAAAACAAAATTTTAGTGAACATAGGATTAAAATTGAGCATATTATACCAAATTATATTATCATTTCTAGATTTTATTCTTAGATTAAATTGACTATTAATTAGTAATTAGATACAAATAAAAAAAAATATATTTACTAACATTTTTATATTTTAAGTAAAACTAATTCATCATTTGTTTTTTCACCTATTATTACCTATTTTAAAAAATAATCAGTTTATAAAAATTGTAATCTCCAATTTTTATTGACAAAATCTCAACGTTGGTGATAATCTGCTCAATGTCTAACATACTTGCCTATTGCTATAAAGTTATTAATTATTATTATTATTTTAGATTTTGAGCAGTGCAATGAAGGTAATAATTTCACAACTATGTGGGTTGAATAATTTTCATAAAAGCAATGAAAATATACCTGTCATAAATAAATTTTTTAATATTGTGTAACGTAATGTAGATGTAGATCTCTGCTTAGAACCATTTTTTGTATGCAAAGATTTATTATAAAATTCAAAATCAACATATACATGGCAATATCTTACTCAATGACAAGGTATACTTGACACCTGCTAATTATCTAGATTACATTTAAGTATTTATTAAATATGTCTTATACCAGTTACACCTATAAAAAACCATTATTTAAACATGTTTATGGAGCAGTAATACTCTTATACTCTATAAACCTTGAGCTTCCTTAAACACTAAGGATAAATTCTCTATTAGATTATTGGTCCCCAAAAAATTTAATAGATTTATTACTTTGTTTTTGATAAATAATATTATTGGTGTACAAGAATAAGAATATTTATTACAACATTTGTACATGATTTGTTTATTCCATGCACAAATACTTTTTATGAATGTGATAAAATTGTCATTAATTTATTGAATTCTAATTAATTATATTTTAACTGATAACTATTAAGCAAAATATACATTACCTTCATTATAACTATAAGATTAAAAAAAACAACTATGATCTTTGGATAAATTTAAATCATTTAACCACATAACCACAAACATAATTAAAGCTTACAAATTATTTAAAGAATTATATTTAGCAAAATATTACTCTTGACCATAAACTAAAATCGCGCTTATAATAATATTACCTATATTATTATTACTTCAGTGTATTTTATTTTTTGTATGTGATTTTGTTCATCGCAAATTAAATTTTGACTGTTCTGTGAGAAAATTAAATATTTTGCTTGTGTTACACTATGTAAACTAAATTATGAAAAAAAAAGTGTACCTATAATCATTATGAATTGATTTTTGAAGGCTGCATAAATAATTTCATCATTGTTTTTTATTTTTTAATTTTGTTTAATTGTTCAAAGATATTATTTTTCGTAAGTATATGTAATTATAAAAAAAATTTTAAATATTGAAAGCTTGATGATAATATATTAATATCTTTACTTGCATAGAAAAATGATGTTCAAATGGCTGCAATACATATTGTTAGAATTACTATTGCTTAATACCTATTTTGTAGTATATAGTATGTAGAATAACATTATGCTTTTACTTACACACAATTTTTTTTAGTAATTGATCACTTAAATCTATAGACTTTAAATTATAAGACTAATATACATTATAGTAGTTTTTAATTACTCTGTTTATATATATTCTTATGTAGATGCATTAGTTTTTAAATGGATAATTATGCACTTTAGCTATTTAAATTAATATTAAATGTATAATTCATGTAGATATCTATAACATATTTAACTATCTTAAAATATTGAAATTTTAGATTATGAATCGTATTAAGGAAGATAGTTTTATAGAGTGCTTTTTATTTTTTTTTTTTTTTTTGGAAAACTTTACGTCCGCGAAGTTGACCCACCCACTTTGGCGTTGCAACTCAAAATCTTCACCAATACTTAGTAAGTTAATTGCGAGAATTTGTGAGTTGGCCGTTTATGAGCTGCAAACAAAATAAAAATGAGTGGGCCAAGTTCACATAGTCCACCCCTATCTAAAATTTAGGATTTTATATCAAAAGGTGCATCGAAATTTATGAGTTACCCTTTTTATCACCAAAAAAATTATTAAAAACTGACCAAAAAAACTATTATATATTTATTATATAAATTATCTATTAATTTAATTATTACTTTTTAATCCTTTAAGTTTTTTTAAGACAGTTTTTAATGGTTTTTTTTTTAAAGTAGATTTGCACATTTTCAAAATTGTTTGATACTAATTTTAAATTTATAGGATAACATAGAAGGGCTAACTTTACGATCTAGAAATGGGTTTTTTGAGTAATGAAAATTCACAAATTTTGAAAGTAAACTCTCAAATCTCAATGCATCTTTTGGTATAAGTTTCTAAATTTTAGATATGGGTAGGTTACATTAATTTGGCTCACCCATTTGTATTTTGTTTGCAGCTTATAAATAGCTAACTCGCAAATTCTCTCAATTAATTCACAAAGTACTAATGAAGATTTTGTGTTGCTACATCAAAGTGGGTAGGCTAACTTTACAGACATAAACATTTAATATGACTATGAAATTAATTTTTAAGTTTTCTACTTTTAGATTTTTTTAAATATGTGCATAAATGCCTGAATTAAGTTTTTTTTATTAATTTTGATTATAGTATATAAAGGTATCAACAAAATCAAGTATAATTTCTTACACATTTACTATGAAATTGTCAAGTCTTAGTACATTTATTGATGATAAAAAATACTCTAAAATGTCTATATAGTATATCATCTGATTTATTGATCAATAAATTAGCAGTGGAATATACATAGTGATTCATAAAAATAAGCTATCTTACACTTTAAAAATCACTAATTAAATCTTGTTTATGAAAAGTTTGACTGAAATCAATTTTTCATCAATACAATAGTATTAATAGTAAACTGAGCTCTGCTTAAACTGTTTACAAATGAGAAACATTTAGCATTGCTTTCCTATTTTAAATAACAATATAACACTATACTGCACAGGTTAACAAAGTAATCCAATATATACCATAAAAACATCTAGTTATTTTTACTTATTTGATTTTATAGGTGATGGATCTGTATGTAGTACAACTTCAAGTAACGATAATGGAGGAGATGTTGATGCATTTTTGCTTCAGGTAATAAACAATTTTTTACTCATTAATATTTATATCTAATATTAATAAGATTTTATAAAAGCCAATTTCAATTATTTTTCCAGAATTCACCTCATCATAGTATTGTTCAATATCCAGCATTTCAATATGAAGGAAATAATTCTATTTCAGCAAATTCATTAAACAATACTCCAATTGCTTCTAGAAAAAATCTTATTGATTATAAAGTTGGTTTTATCAATGTTTTAATAATTCATTAACCAAAAAAATATTTTTAATTTTTTAGACATGTATTGTAACTACAACTACTGAAAAAGCTGGAAAACCGTTTTTGCTTAAATCCATTAAAAGACCAGCATCATTAGTAATGAACAGGCTTGATGATGCAGACACAATACCAGAAACAAAAAATTCTGTACAAGTATGTATATAATTTGTAAAACGTAAGAATTTTCTATATTTTTTTCTTATAATATTAATAATGAGATTAAAATTTTATGTTAAGGCTAGTGGAATTGTAAAACAAGGTATCGCAGGCTCAGTCGGTATGTTAAGTTGTTTAGTAGCGAGTACAAGTTGGGTGCAACAACCCCCTGCAGTTACTATATCGCCAGTTTGCAGCAATGAAAAATTACCAACAAGTCCGCCACAAGATACAAATCATTCTTCAGCTATGTGTGCAACTGCAAGCAGTGATGATGAAAGCACTCCTTTAGTGTCGGACATGTCTTCACCACAATCTGACCACTTGCAATCAAATACTGACCGGTAAAATGAGGTATCTAGTTAAAAATAATTTAAAGTATTGACATAAAGTTTATTTTAGATCAGACAAAGTATATACATTTAATGGCATGTACTATAAAGAAAACTCTCAACATTCTTTGACCTCTCAATTATCTTCAAAAAGTACCGAATCTTTGCAATTGAGATCAGAAGGTGGAGGTTGTTCATTTGATGAAGACATAGATCTTCTTCATGGAATTAATAGCATTCAATCTAGATCTAGAAGAGTATCATTTGACAGTGATATCAGTATTTTAGGCCATCCATATGACTGGAACGATCCTGAAACTATGGTGTAAACACTATAATATGATTGTATTACAAATATATTAATCCTTTTTGACTTTATATTATAATACATATTTCATTTTAAGCTCATTTGCATTCTAATTTAAATTAACTTTTTTTTTAATATTAATTGATTTATATTTAAATTTATAGTGTTCATGTTTTCCAATGCCTAACTTAAAGATTTTTATTTACATATTACACAAATTATATTCATATTAAACAACTTTAAAATTTTTATTTCAGTACGGTATAAGTAAAATTCATATCACACTTCCAAAAACATTAAATTACTTTGATTGTATATTTTATTATTTTATTCAACTATACTCTTAACATTTAAATGCTGAAAAAAAACATTTAATGTCATATTAATAAAGACTTATGTAGAACAATCTTAGCAAATGTTATTTTTGAGATTAAATTTAAAAATATTTATTTATTATAATTTTGTAAAATATAATCATACTATGATTTTTAATTGGTATTTTACATTCACATATTTTATTAATAATATCAGTTTAATAGAACTAATAATTTTATTGCTTAAAATTTAAATTTAAAAACTTAAAATAAAATAATAAAGTATTCTGATAGATAATATTGAACAAATGTCAAGTCTATTAAATTAACTTATCAACTGTAAATTCCATTATTTATTTAAATTTTAACATTACTTCTTACATAAAATAATGTAGTATGAAACTTAAAAACTATGGTTTATTTTTAGATTACCATTCATTTAGTATTTATTTTAATTTAATTGATTATGATTAGATTAATAATTACTCCTTTGAATAAATTATGTATTCTAGTATAAGAATTTAATTTTGGGTTTAGTTTTTATGACTTACTACTAAATAGTTTAACTTTAAATAACTTTAATCATAACGAACCAATTATAACAATTTTATTTTTTATATCTACTAAATATAATATATAAATGTATGTATGTATATAATTACATTGTGACTATAGATACATTTTTAAAAAACAATTTGCATATTGTTTTTTTTAATTGATTAAATTATTTAGATAACTTACTAAAAATTAATGAAAGTTATAATTTTTTATGATTATTAGAATATTTTTACATAGCTTTCACATTTATAAAATACTTTATATTTATAGTTACTTACTAATAATTTATATCTGCCACTTAAAAAAAAAAAAATAGATTTTAAATAATTTATTCTGCAATATCAATTTCAATCATTTAAACATTAAAATATAAGTTTATACAGTTTATAGTATTATTTAATATTACATGATTAAAAGAATTATAGATTTTAGGGCTTATAAAAAATATATCCACTTTAAATCTGCATTAATAATTTTTACATTAATTGTTAGATATACTAAATGTGATTTTTTTCATACTTCTTAAGATATGTATTTGATCTTTTAATATTTATAGTATAAATCATTGTGATACTAGTTAACTATTTTAATTTATGAATTTCCTTTTAATTTTAATGAATATAAAATTAATTTATGAGTATTTTAAAATAGTATTATAGTTACTAATAATAGAAAAATTAATGAATTTCGTACTACCTTATACTTCAGTATAAGTAGACAAATTATTGTGCCTTTTAAATCTATAAATTTAAATATTGTAGTTTTTACAGTATATATTTATTTTAATTTTAATGATTACAACATGAGTCTCTGTTAAAGTTATTTTACTTTTTAATTTTAATTTTTTTTTTTTTTTGTTAAAAATTATATTGTTCCTTTATTTTGATATACTATTACCATTTCAAAAAATAATTTAAAGATTTATTGTAATTTATCATATTAGAATGAAAAATTAAATGTATTAAATTTAAATTTTAGTTTTATAACTTATTATTGTATTATTGAAATGTTTAAATAAGTTTGTAGAAAACTAGGAACATTGTATACATATTATATAATACAAGGTGATTTTTTTTCTAAGAGCTGTTGAAGTAAATTTTTGCATAGTTTGAAGTATAACAACAATACATTTTGGGATTAATAAAAAAACCATTTTCAATATTTTGTTTTTATTCAGATCATTTTAAATGTTCATTATTTATAAAAAAAAACTTAATTCAGTAATGAATAAATAAATACATATAATATATTCTAGTGTTCTATGTTCATAAAATTAATTATTAAGAAAAATATCAAATTAAAAATATTAGTTACTATTAAATAAAAAATAGTGAAAAAAAATATAATAAGAATTGTATTTTAATTTTAATTTTTTAAATTAAAACTAACCAGCCAAAATAATAAGAGTAATGATTATCTTTAGTTAAAATAAATCACCTTGTTTAATATACTTAGTTTATATAATGATATTTTATATGTGATTTTCAAAGCAATAAACTCATTTTTGTGTTATTTATGCTCCTTATAATGAATTAAATGTCTATTTAAGGTGACTTATTTCCATGTATCCTCTTGATGTCAACTAATTTTTAAAATAAGTATTAATAAATAGTTTTATTTCTTTAAAATGTGTATTGCTCCATTTGTAGAACTGACTTAATTCTCGATTTGAGTATAGATATTTATAAAAAATGTTAACTAGGTACCAATATTAATAATCATTTGAAGTTCAAATGTAATCACGTTTTTCACTGTTCAAAGCTGAATGAATAGTCTTCTAAAAAAATTGGATACTTCTTGCACATCATTTTTTATTTTTATTTATTAGAATAAATGCCAAACGGATTTTGGAATTATTTTAAACAAAGTAATAAAACTAATTTTACAATTAGTTACAAAAAAAATCATCTGTAATAAATAATATAGTGAGGTATTGAAGTTGGCCAAGATGTAAAAACAAATTACCAATTGCAATTAGTTATCGACATCATTCTAATCAGGGGAGAATTATTAACAGAATTAGTATGGTTTACTGGTATGTAAAATAATTGCCGAATATCGATTTGTTCTAACAAACTGGATGCATCAATATTTCCTTCAATGTTGAATAAGCTCATTAATAAAACTACAACTGGATAGATATTAGGACATATGGATAACAATTTAAAACCAAAAACATTGCTGATATGACTATAGTCTTAAGGAAGATGAGAAATATTAAGACGATAACTGGCAAAACTGAGAATACAGTCCTGGAACTTTATTGAGATAGCGTATGTCCTTTAAGGAATAAAGGGACTACTGCCCCGTATTCTAATAATGTCCTTACAAGCGAGCTATATAGTGAGGAAAAACATTTAGGAGTATCAAAGTTCAATGATTGATGTCTTATAAACCTAGTACACGGAGAGCTTTTCAAAAAATAAAATCAATAAGGTCAAAACTCAAGTGAGGGAACATAGAAGAAGACCAAATCCTTAATTTCGGTAATTTGTAAGAGTAGGGAAAAGTCAAAACCAAGGCTGAATTAAGGACCTATTGGGCTCTGAGGCTACAATTTCATATGGGCCCTTATGACAAAGCTGCTCTCTATGCTTGAAGGAAAATAAATTTATTAACTATTTTAATAATTGACAATTATATTATAAGATTATTAATATACCTATGTAATTTATATATATGTCTATAAAACTACTAATTATAGTATAAAAAAAGCTAATACTCTATAATTCATTAATTTAGATACAAATTTTATTAATACATTTTAAATTTATTAACAATACACGAACAAATTTATATAAAATGAACAGTTAAGTTTTACAATAAGTATCAAAAAAAGTTAATATATTATATAATATAAAAACTATTTTATCAAACAAATTTTATTTTCAACTCTATTGGTACTTAATTTAAATCTAATGACTTTAATGAATATGAAATCACTTGTATGTCTAAGTTTTCTTGAGTCTGACTAGTTTACTTATACTTATTTTTTATTCTAGTTAATTTTAAAAAAGCTCTCTCAGTAAAACATTTAGCCACAGGAATTATCAAACATATTTTTAAAGAAGATAATTTCTTTTTCAACAAATGTCCATGTAAAAAGTCAAAATATTATTGACTTATATTAACCTTCTATATTATATACTTAGTTTATAAACTTTATAGCATGTTGGTACTTACTCAGAGGCGGATTTACGCATAGGCAACCTAAGCACGTGCCTAGGGCGCAACATCTATTATGGGCGCCGCAATTTTTCAGTATATTTTTACTTTTATTTATATAATACTAGCTGACCCGACAAACGTTATTTTGCCAAAAAAAAACTGCAAAGAAGTTTTAATACCTTGGGCTTGATACTCTTTAAATGAAACCTTAACCCATTCGGCCACCACTACTGTTGGAATTATGGGAGCGTAATAAGGTTGTTAAGCCCATGTAGTAAACCCACGTTAAAATCGTTTTCTTCATGTTGATCCATTTTTTTAATGTTGGCCGGGGGCCCCATTTTAATGATTAATTATGTCATATGGACAATTTTATAAGTTAAAGCTTGCTGTAACTTTTTCAATTTGAAAAAACATTCCGGAACTCAAAAAATCAATCATCAAAAACCTTCTGGCAATTACGAACAATTAAAAAAAAATTTGAGCCAAATCGACCCAGCCGTTCTCAATTGATGAATTGTTATACATTTTTGGATCCATTTATATATATATATATAAATAGTGTTGTAATGTCTTGGGATGGAAAAATGGTAAGTCCGTCCGTGTACTTACTGATAAAGTGTCAACAAAAGTGACCTTTCAATATGTTTTAAGTACGATTGATTTGAATATTTTACTTAATAAAGGGAGAACAGAGATTGTTCGGTAGTTAGTAATATCTGCCAGATTTCCTGATTTTAAAATCAGAGTAACACGGCTACATTTCCAAATATCTCCTCAGGCAGGAAGTGATTTGTTAAAAAGAGGATATTTAATATCCTATTGGTGAACTGAGTACATCAAGGAACGATAAAAAGAGAAGCAGCTTCTCCATCAGGACGGAAACTACGGGTATATGATAATGATTCAAGAGATACAAATACCTCATCACTCGTAATCATGGATTAATATATTATAATACTCGAAATGAAGATTTGACAGAAATATAAAAAAGTAAATCTATTTCAGACATAATATGTGGGTCAACAAAAATGGAGTAAAAGTAAGATATAAACAAATTTATAAATTTGTCATCGGAATAAGCTTTAATTTCACCAAAATGGACTTAATTTGGAATGTTCCAAGGAAGGATATAGCGTACAAATTTCCAAAAAGATTGTAGTTATATCTTATATATAGGTAAAAGGCAATCCATGGTAATGTAATTTATGCTATACATTTTTAAATTAAACGTACATTTATCCTTTGAAAAAATCATTAAATATATCCAGGTCAGGACAAAAATAACACCACGAGGGTGGACAAAAACATATTAAATTTTTGACAGAATTTTTTTCAATTGGCTGTGGTACATACATATTACATTTTTTTTTAATTCAATGTTTATTTGCTCAGAAATAAAAAACATGAAAATTGAATACTAAACAAATCATAAATTTTTTTTTAAATCAAATAATAATGCTGGGTTTATTATACTATTTAAAATTTAAGCAAATTAAATTAATGCAATGCTTTAATTAAAAAATATTTATTTTTATTTTATTTAATAATAATGATAGACAAAAGATAGTAATAGAACATTTCAAAAATTTACTACTCAATCACAGAATAAATTTATAATTTATATATTATTATTCTGCGACTCAATTATCACGTAATCTACTTATCTACTATATTTAACATAGACATATCACAAGACATATTAATATGTCTATGATATTTAAATTACAGACTATTTATCATTATTCCTTATCATCTACAATTAAAAGTCACAGATAACAATAATTTTTACAAACACGTTTTTTTTAAGATTAAAAAAATTCTGAAGTAAAGAAAAAAATACATAAATATTTATTAATTTATTATGATTCTATCCTTATTAGTTTTCCAACTTTTTGTTTTTATTTAATATTTATAAAAATAAGTTGAAACTGAGTCATTTAATAAATTGTTTTTAGCACAAAAGTGAAATGAAGTGTAATATTTGTGAAATTAACAAATCCAAATATAAATGTCCAAAATGCAGAAACGTCAAGTAGTGAGTATTAATGTTTAAATAATTCTATACAATTTTTTTTAAATTCTATTTTATTCAGTTTTTAGAATTTGGGTAAAATCACTCGCTCATCTTAAAAAATATCAGGTTCAAGAACTTGTTAAAAAAATATTTTCCAGATATTGGTAAAACAGTATTTGGATAAAATAATTTTATAAATGTTATGTTATGACATTAATTATAATAATATGATATAATATAATCAAAGCTCACCATACTCAATTTACGATGTGTACAGTAATTACATATTTTTGATATTAATAAAACAATCAATTTTCAAACTCAGTAAGACAATATTTATTTTTATTGAAAAATTCAATAGTTCAATACAATTGGTCTATGTTAAACAGAAACATCTTTAAATTTAAACAATAATACTAATAATGTGACTAGTAAATAATGCTGACTAAACAAAACATCATGGCGTGAATTGGGTACTTTTGAGTTATAGTACACCAGGGATCAAAAATAGAAGTAGAGAAATTCAAAGTTTACTTAATGCCTTTCTAATTTTATAGTAGTCTATTAATTTAAATAACATTTCACAATATCTGTTTCTTGTATTTAAATTATTATAATTCCTAAAATGTATTACTTTATTAGTATATGTATTACTTAAATTAAAGATAAAAAATTTAAAAAAAAAAACAATTTTTCTAAATTTTTAAATGTATATATTTTGATCTAGAATTAGATAAAACATATAATTTTTCATGTTTTTATTAAAATATTCATTGATAGTAAAAATTCTAATTATAATTGATACGATTATTTTTATAGAATAATAAATTTAATTAATTAATCAAAAAATGTATTATTTTTAAAGTTGTTCAGTTGCATGTTATCAAAATCATCTATCAGGTGATTGTACAATAAGCAATCATGATGCATCAGTTGAAATGGTGAAAAATGAACAAATGTATCCAACTGAAGACACAATCCCATCAGAAAAATTAAATTTACTTTGTATGTATAACTTAACTTGGTATTTATCTAATTCTTGTTATGTTTAAGTTTTATTATTAGTAACATTTATGATTAACCAAACTTTAATTAGATGTATGTAATTAAAATCAATTCAAGATGCTTTCAATCTGGCATTGTTATTAACATGTTCACTACCACAGTATAATTTAGAAAGTCGTTTAAGAAAAACCTTACATAAACAATAAATAAAATATACCTACAGTAAATAATACTAATATATCTAAAAAGAACCCTATAACAAATATAACAAATATGGTTGATATGTGGCTATGAATGTATTAAGTTTTATTTTAAACTTGATATAATTTAAACAGTTAAACTTTTAACTCACTTGAATTATTTTTTATTATTTAAAAATATTCTAATTTTTAGATTTCTAATATATTTAGATATTTATTTAAAAAACTATGTACATATTTTAATTTAATTGAATAATAAGTTTACAATTATTAAAATAAGTAGAGGTTATAAAATATTATTTAATAACTAATTTATTTTTCTATTGATAAATTATTTTAATTGTTTTATTTTTAGGTTATGATAATCGTCTAAGAGAATTAGTTTCTAATTCTTATTTACAAAAATTATTGGAAAAAATAGACAATAGTACTAGTCCCAATGAAGAATTGGAAAAAGCTATGATTGAACCTATATTTGAAGAATTTGCTAGAAGATGTTTGGAAATTGTAAAGGATGAAAATACAAATTGAAGTATAATTAATAAATCATTGGCAAATTATAAAAACTTTACTATGTTAATAAATTTAAAAACATCATATTGTTTCCTTAATTTATGATTTTAATCAAAAGGAAAAAGTTGACTGAAAACTAATTATATTAATAATATAAGATAGTATTCTTGAATGTAATAATTTTATTTTATTTATATTTTAATAAGTATTTTTAGACAATTCAGTTGTAACCATTTATAAATTTCTTTTGTTAGTCAAAAAGAAAAAATAATATTCCTGTTTGTTCTTCCTTGATGTCTCATTAGTGTTTAATAGCCGATAGGGTTTGGTATGAGAAGCTGCATTTTAAACTAAAACTTGTTCTTCCTCTAACATACTATTTGCTGATTAAATAATGTCTCATTGACTATTAGTGTCAAGTCAAAATGTTTTCTTCTTTATTTTAATAAAGAATTTAAAATTATAGAATTAATTATAAAAAAATGGAACCAAAAATGAATAGCAATTCATCAATTGAGAACGGCTGGTCCAATTTAGCTCAATTTTTTTTTTAATTGTTCAAAAAAAAATTTTTTAATGATTGATTTTAAGTTCCAAAATTTTTTTTTTTGCAAAACAACGTTTGCTGGGTCAGCTAGTTTAATGTATAAATTTATTTAAAATTGTATTCAATTAAAAATATACTTTATAAATCTTTATTTTTATGACATATTTCTTAAATTTTAAAGCATTATCTCATTCATTGATATTTATAATTTCTCAGTGTCTAACCTTTCTATTTTTAAACATTTACAAACAATTTTTTTTTTAATTTGCTAAGATGTGTTATAAGTTCTTCTATAAGCAATGTTGTATCTTCTTGGTTTTGGTTTAGGTCTCAACAAATTCAAAATCAAAATAGCATTTGACATCTGCATGACTAAGTGTAAGTTAAAACACAGATTATACAAATTACTGCTAAATATTTTTTTCATACTTGTAGAAATGAACAAAAAAATGTTAAAACGATGACTGGATTCAAAAATTTTTCCTCGAGTTTTTTCACTAATTCAAAACAACCCATATGACAGTTATTTATTTCAGCATATTGTTTAAGGGTCCACTGATTTTTAAAACATGATACTGGTATTGGTAATTGTTTTGCTTTATAACTATTTTCACCATATAATCCGCAACATGAAAACTAAAAACAAAGTTGTAATTCATAAAGAATTCAAAATGTTCTATTATAACTAGGGTTTTAAAATTTCATGAAATTTATTTTCTTGAAATATTTCACAAAATATTTCATTGCAATGAAAAATAAAATATAAATTATTATATCTTAAAGTTTATAATCACGTCAACTTGCAAGTGAAAATTTTCAAAAATTGGTTTATTGTGTGAAACAAAGAAATTATGTTTAATAAATAATAATAATAATAATAATCAATAAGGATCCAATTAATAACACAAGTGATAAATTAAAAAAATATCAAAAATTTATAGTGCATATTTTTGCATATTTACTATGAATATGTTCTGTGTTTAATCAATATATTATTTTTAATCAACTATAACCGATCATGTTTAAAAAAAAGAAAAAATGTTTTTCAATATTTTATTGAAATATTTCAAAAAGAGTGAAATTTTCAATTTTGAAATATTTCAAATTTAGAACCCTAATTATAACATAACCACTTTTTAATTTTTTCAACAGTTACATCTTTCTAATATTACAACGTAGGTTATATGAATAACTATGCTTCAATTATAGGGAAAGTCACAGCCTCATAGACTCATAGGCGGATATTGGGGGGTGCTTAGCACTCCCTCCCCCCCATAAAAAAGATCGAAAGATCCCCAAAATTATTGGACATTTTTCAAAATCACATGGCGGGACGAACGTCGTACTTATTTTACAATAATTGCCAAAACCTTGGAACTTTACAAAATAATTTTTTTTTTCGAAATGTCAATATAATAATTATTACAACATAACGTAATACTTATACTATATTACAAATAGGAACAGGCTTCGGCGGACACCAGTTTACGTCAGACGGCCGACAGACAACACCAGTTTGTTCTAACCTACCTCCCACCTACCTGTATGTCTGCTGTGTTGTATATCCACGTTCATGTGCACAAGTTGGCCGCCGAAGCCTGTTCTTATTTGGAATAGAGTATGCTCGAATACTCGTCAACGGCGCGCACCGGGCAACCGTCGCGACGGAGTGTTATCCCATTATTGCAATGACAAAAATAAAAATTTCCTGTAATCTGACTTTGATACACTGTATATAGTATATATAGTTTACCTTTTTAGTTGATAATTTAGTAGTTAATGTGTATTGAAAAAAATATTGTTATTAGTGAGGGAGTGTTTTTTGCACTTTCGACTTATTTTGCAAAGAAAGGTTTAAGCCCCCCTAAAATTCAATAATCAAATCTCCGCCTATGCACAGCATGTTATTCAATCATAAGGCTGTTTAAATTATTTACTGTCTAAAAAGAATCTAATCTACTTAAAATTTATCATCAACAAAAATTTTTAATATAAGAATATATACATCAACAGTAGTTAATACAAAAAATCCTACTAAATCTTATATAGATAATAATACCTATCTATATAATTGTATATTTGTATTTTTACATAATTCATAAAATTAAGTACCTAGTCAACTTGTTAAAAAAAGATCAAGAATAATACTATAATATAAATTTCTCAATTTTAAAGTAGATTCAAAACAAATATGGTGTTCGGTTTATTTAAAAATTTGTTTCATGAGTTTATTTTAATAATCTATTATTATTTTTTTTTAAGATAATATGGATATGAAATTTAAATATTTTTAAAACTTACTAATACAAAGAAAGTAAGTATTTGAATTATAATAATCATAAAAAATTAAGCCTATATATAAGTATGTTTTATAGACTTATAGTAGAACCTCGATTATTTATTCGTGGTAATAGTGGATTACTATAGGGGTCACACCATAAATAAAAATCACGATTAATTGAGACTTTATATTTTTATATTTAATAATTTACAATGTCATATTATGAAGTTAGGACTTGAAATATAAAATAATCATTCTTTGTTTTTTGTGGTTAAAAATTATTTTCCAAGTATAAAATCTTTGTCTATATAAAACTATTTATAATACAGTCCACACACTAATACATCGTCTCACTGATACATTCTATTGTTGGTCGTAATTTTTGTAATAACGGCAAAAGCCAACTATTTTTATACAACAATGACAGTACATTCCATATACCAATAACTACTACAATATAAATATAACTACATGACTACATTGTACACATTTTTATTATTTTTAAATAAGGTTAATTGAGTGTAAATTGTGGATCATTAAGAATAAGCAGTGTATTAATTTACATTAATTAAAGACTAAACCATCACATTCAATTATTGTACTATATTTTTAGAAATTAAAAATAAAAATAATTTTCAATATTCTACGAATTTAATAATGTATCGTATAGGTAGTAGGTACCATATTATTATAGGTAGGTATGTATTTTTACTTATGATAGGTAATCAGCCACTAGGTAGGTAATAAGTATCTCGGTATTTCGGCGTATTCGCCAAACGGCTCCCGTCGAAAAAGGTTTTACGAACGAGTAAATTCCTAAACAGCTCCTATCCAAAAAAAAATTTACAAACAGGAAAACTGGTAACGGTAATACCGGTATACTAATTTGAGCTTTTCTAAGTCTCTGGTATAAGTAAATGAATTTTATGAAAAAAAACAGGAGCTTATTGCACAAATAATCGACGAGTTTTCATTAAATAAAAAACACGCATTGAGCTTATAAAAAAATTGTACCAAAAAAATGTACCTACAATTTAAATTTTTGATTTTTTTTTTAATATTTTTATATATTACATTTTTTTTACTAATTCTTAATTTAAGTCACAATAATGCAATAATATAATATGCGTTTTCATATAATTTGTATACATTTTTTTTTATAATTTACTTAATGTTCACCAATACATTCTTAACCACACCTCTTTTGAGACAGTCCCAAGTCTGTATGAATTGGGAAAGAATTTGTGTTGTAAAAAACCAAAGCCGTTTAAGTAATTACTTGTTCATAAAACCTTTTTTGACGGGAGCCGTTTAGGAATTTACCTTTTTTTTAAACGGGAGCCGAATGGGCTACGTTCCGGTATTTAAATTAAAATCATAATACACCATATTTAAACGCATTACGCAATACAATTTATAAGAAAATAAGAACACAATTTTTTTCGTCTTGTGACAAGCTGAGTAAAACAACGATACTGTACAAGAGTAATTTAAAATAATAAATAATTAGTCAGTGGGTACATAATATATATTATAATATCATATAATGCATTGCTCCAGTGCCCACGAATTGTTTCTTATATTTGAGGGGCCCGAATCGGGTTACATTTACATATTATTATATCAGTAAACAGTTTAAACACTGATACACATAAAATAAACTTCATAGTTTTGCGTGAAAATAACTTATTATAAGTTGTATGAGATACACGTATAATGTAGTGTGTAGGTACCTAATTTTTTTGAACAGAGAATAATAACTATTTTCAAATATAGTCTTATGGCTTATGGGTATACATTTTAATAATTTTATTACATTAATTATGTTAATGTTTGGATATTACTGTATCTGTATAAGTCATATGGATATTATTAGTTCTTTTATTTTTTTTTACGTATAGGTAGCGATAGTAAATAATAATACAATAGAAAAAAAAAATACAAAAACAACTTACCTATATTGAGGCAAAATAATTACCTAATTGCAATTTTGCATTGTTTTGGTTGACCTTTATAATGCTGCAGTCGTAAAACTCAAAAACGATGTTCATAATAATATTTTACGTTCGTTTCTTTATAATTGTGGACTATATATATAAATGTATATATCAATAATAATATGTACCATTCTACCATGTAGGTACGTATACTATGTATAGTAAGGTACATGAAAATGTGAGATCCAGTAATAATAAATAGTTTTTTATTTAACATTTATTAGAAAATATACAATCCATAAATACGTTTTACAATAAGCATATACGCGCAGAAGAAAAATAAATTACAAGATATGAATGCTTGAGGGGAGTAATTTAGTTACCCAGAAGTAACACTCGTCTCGATAGAATATATAATATATATATTTAATATATATTTGTTGATTATTTATTTATATTTTAATTTTAATTATTAATATGGCTTATCGAGTCGCGACACCAGCGTCTTTTAAGTTTTATTGGTGGATTTCTAGGAATGTTTACTGATTGTAGTGCAGTAAATGTATTCGGATGGTTCATAAGGCGAAAACGGAAACGCTTGTACGAGGATGTGGCCACTCAGCAGTGCAAGATCGGAATGTATAAAATTTGATTCGATAGAAGGGTGCATTAACTACATTAGTAATTAGTGATATGGATAAATGGATTGGAACGTTTGAATTTTTTAAATGCTGGCATGTTGGTATGTTAAATACGCCATTAGCCTAAATAGGCTTCAGGAGGATTTAACATAACAGTAATTATTATTTAGTTTTAGTTTGGATTGTTTACCAAGTAGTAGGTGCAGTCGTATAAACACTTTCGTCTATAGTTTAATAAGAAGCGTTGGTTACTAATGGTATATAATTTTGTTTGCCTGGGAGACCAAAAGGACTACTACACATTGTCTAAGAGTGAAGGTTATATGGGAAAATTTTTCGATTTTTATTTAAATTTTCGATTTTGAATAAGTGGTGGTCAAATTATTTTGTGGGAATGTGGCTGATTTTTTAATATACACTAGGTACTTATCATTAAAATATAACTTTTGGTTATGCACTTAACACTTATATCTAATATCAATTTTTTAAATATTAAGGTAAATTAGTACTTTATTTAAAACAAGTGAGGAGTTTATGTTATTGAATATTCACGATCATTGAGCAAGCCTTGTTTCTATAGAATGAGTCTAGATCTAGAATCTATAGATACTAATAATATACGTTCATAGACGTTGTTTTGAGAAAAAAATAAAACAAAAATTAATACATCTACATAATAGTACAATATATTATAAACTTTTAATTGTTATAAATATTAAAGAAGAAAGTCATAAGGGGGAACTATTCCCTCTCATCCTCCCCCGAATCAACCACCACTGTTTTGTATACTATACTATGTCATTTAGATGACTTTGTAAACGTTGGCGACAATAAGATTGTCATTACTCATTAGAAATAAAAATTATTTTTTCATCCGCAAATTTAGCTATCCTGAGGTATAACTATTTCCAAAGGAATAATCAAACTAAAATCGAAGGAAAATGTACAGAAAATTGAACACAAACATTATACGTATAAATAATTAAACACCAGAAAATTTGCTTAAGTATTTGGCCATAGTTGAAAATAGTTATCGGATTTGAAGAATAAGAAGTAAGGGCCCCTTTTCTTCTTTTTGGAAGAGAAATTTTTTAATTTTGGAAATAATATACCTAATTATTGAAACTTTCCATTGGAGAGGCATTTATGATAATCTTAATATCGAATTAAGAATATGGGTTGGATATCAGTAAAATGTCAACAGGTGTTAAATTGAACAAACTAATTCGCCAACTTGATAAAAATCATAATATCTTGATCTTGAAATTGATTGTATTTTTGATTTATACTTAGATTATTTACAGGGTGATTTTATTTTTTAAATGTAAAATAAATATGCCTTGCTCATTTTTTCAAAAACTATCAATATTTTATATAATTAATATTTACCTATTTTAAAAATTTAAAAATGTTCATAGACATTATATTAATATATTTATTTGTATTTTCTTATTTTCATTTATAATTATATAATTTATTACAATATATTCAGTGGTGTTCCCATAGGGTATACAACACATACGCCGTATACTCTCAAGATTTGTTTTCAATATTATGGGTATACAGGTATACAGCGTATGCTTCAATCTCAATTTTTTTCCATATTATTGACACGCTCTTTACCGGGTTTACTCCTATAGACCATAAGAAAAAAATTCTTATTGTATTAAATGTTTATATTTGATAATATAGTATACTCTCAAAAAAATTAATGGGAACACTACTGAACATATTAAAACAACAATATCAAAATTTATTTGTAACTAGTGTAACTACAAATACATTTTAACAAACAATGAATTTTATTTTATTTTTAAACACGTCAATCTAAAAAAAAAAAAAAAAAAAAAAAAAAAAAAAAAAATAGTATATCATAATTGTAATAAAAAAATATAAATTTGTCGTTATTATTATAGGTACCTAACTATACTACTATAGTGGATTTCCATTACTTTTGTTAGTTATACGAAAATATAATAATAATATGTAAACAGCATTTTTAAATTTTCAAAATAAATAATTAGGTATATAATTTTTTTTTGTATTTTCGGACTTTTTGTCTGATTATAAAAAATGATTCCGGACTTTTACTTTTTATCCAACTTTTTTTAAAGCGAACTTTTCGTCCACGATTCCTTCGGACCAGACCGAACCTCATGCTCTGTCTTCTGATATCAGTCTAATTTTTTATTTCTATTGTATATATCCATTATAGAGTAATATATATTATCCTATGACCGATGATATCCATAGACCTTTTACTACTTATGGTATGAGGTCAGACACTCAGACAGTCAGACGTCAGTTTTCAATATATATTATATCTTATTTCATGGTACATATCTATGGAGTAAAATGAAAAAAAAATTAAACCGTTTTGTTCCATGAAAAATCATACGCGATATCTGATAAGAGTCATAGCCATATGTTCGCAAGGTCGAGGTTGTTTTTTTTTCGCGCATTCCTTGTCGATGAGGCGTGTTTTCGTGGAACTATGCAGCAGTACGTACGTTTGCGTCTGTGAAACGCGAAAAAATCCAAATTGACGATTATTTACGAATTACGATTCTACCGTTTCGTTTCTCGATGCCGTCAGTTTATCTTCTGCTCCTGTCGATCGCAACGTTGACGATTGCAGTGTCCGCGCCGCAGACTGCAGTGTCCGATTGATGTCGAAACTAGTCGGTCGTAGACTACGGTGGACGGTGGTACGCGTACGCTCGTGTCCGTTTTAGTTTGATATTTTTTTTGAATTTTTTTCATCGCGCCGTTGATTTGTTGTAGTCATTTGTTATTCCAAGCATACAATGTTGCACATAAACTCAATGAAAGTATGTAACGCACATATTTTGTCTTATACACTTTAAACTCGTTGTTATAATACATTTATTTACCAATACATTGTTAACTATATACGTGTTTAGGCGGTCACGTTTCCAGCCTAAGTTATTCCATTGTAGTGATATTGTACAATTATTGAACTGATATACCGCCATGGATGACGGTAGTGCAGATCAAAAAGCCAACGATGTACAACCTGATATAAAACAAAATTGTGTAGAAAATACTAATTCCATACAACCACCATCTAGTGATAACTGTGTAACCAAAAAGACATCGTTTGAAATCACTAGTATCACTGAACCAAATAACGATGACAACGATGAAGATTCTCCAGACACTGATTCACATGTTCACGACCACAGAACAGTAGATAACAGGCATGAAACTGAATTGCAAAATTATGCTGACAACATGGTTGTATACAATACCTCTAATGATCTAGGCAGTACTGCACCAGTCATACCTACTAGCTCACAATATGGTCTGGCTATTGTTGACAATTCAGAAAGTGGCCATTCTTTAGGTTCTATAAAAAATGAAGATATGCATGGTGTTGATGCCAATTCACAAAAGAATGAGTGTGATTTAAATGGTCTTCAAAATAAAAATAGAAATGAACGATTCAAAGTGGTGAAAATTGAAAGTACAGAACCATTTAAACGTGGTCGTTGGGTATGTATGGACTTTTTAGATCATTCAATGAATCAACAACAATCAGGTAATAATAAAATATTAATGGTAAATGGTGATAACAAAGCTTATTCTCAGGCAAATGACTTGGATACAACTGAGCCGTTAGACAATGGCCATCATGAAAGTCCTGAGTTTAGAGTTTGTACTAATAATGTCAGTACTTATACTAGTAATTGTAATAATTCTGAAAATTATAAAAATCCAACTTCTACTTATAATATTGTATCGTCTGGTGTAACTACTCCTATCCATAGTGCTTGTGTGTCTCCTGGTCAAAGTTTACAGACTAATATGCAAATCCCAGTATTAACAAGTCAGCCAATTTCAACTTCCGTGCAAGCACCTCAGCCACAAAGTCTTACTCAAGTTCAATTACCAACTCAGCATAATAATATTAATCAGAATTGTTTACCACATTCCAGCTTACAGTCTCATCAAATACAACAAGTTATTGCTAATGCTGGAGTAATGCAATCTCAATTACAACAAACTCAACCAGTTATCAATGTTATGCAAAATCAAAACCCATCAATACAACCACAGTCTATTCAGCATATAAATTCTGTAGATCAGAATGTTTCACAAACTATGCCACAACAATATCAACCTATGTCACAGGCAAATTTGCAACAACAAATTATGCAGCATAACATACCAGCACAGTTTCAAAAGTCATTTGTACCACAGAGTCAATCTGTTTTACCTAACTGTGCACCTATACAGCAATCAGTTAATCAAATGATTAATCAACAAGTTCCTCAATATTACAACTCCACACCAGTCCAGTCTCAAAATGTTTCTTCTGAATCTTCAACTGCCGTCTCTATGTCCAATCAACATATTGGTCAACAGCAATTTCAATCAATACCTATTCAAAATCAACCATTGCAAAATCATGTGCAGTTACAACAAAACCAACAACAGTTGCCACCCCCCGTGCAACAGATGCAACAACAGCCTAGTCCACAACAAAATATGGTACAACAAAATCAAATGCAATCTCAAATGGTACAACAAAATCAGCAATTGTCTCACCAGCCATCTATTTCTCAGCCTAGTCAACCTCAACAAACCCAGTCCGTTCCTCAACAAAGTCAACAAATGTCTCAGCAACAACAACATATTCAACAACCTCAACAAACACCACAACCACAACAGACGACACATGTCCAGCAAGTATCTTCTTCACAGCAACAGCAGCAGCAGCAACAACAACAAGCGCCTCAACAAATTCAACAAGTTGGACAACAATTACAAGGACCACAAGGTTCACAAATTCAGCAGCAATTGCCTCAACAAACTCATCATATCAATCAACTTACTCAAATTAACAATCAACCACATCAAATGCCTCAATCAAATCAAATGCAACAAATAGCTCAGCAAAGTCAGCAAATTTCACACCAACCTCAACAAATTACATTACAGAGCCAACAGATACCCTTACAGACACAATTACAACACTCTAAGCAAATGCAAACCACTCAAATTCAGCCTCAATCTCAACAGATTCCTCAGCAACAGCAGATTTCACAACAACAACCGATTAGTCAGAGTCAAATGATTCATCAAAATAATCAACAAATAAATCATTCAGGGCAAATGATTCCTCAGCAAACTCTTAATCAAGGACAACAGTTAAATCAACAAAACCAACAAGTTCAACAGCAACAACCTCAACAGCAAATACAGCAACAATTAGTCCAAACTAGCCAACCTAGTCAACCAATGTCTCAACAAATTCTTCAGTCAAATCAAAGTATGCCTCAACAAAATCAAGTATTAACTCAACAATTAGGCTTAAATCAATCAAATCCCCAAATGTCTGTATCTCAATCTCAAAACCAACAAGTAATTCAACCTCAACACCTACAACAGACAGGACAGCAATATCAACAACCTCAACAAATGATGCAATCTCAGCCTCAACAATTACCAATGCAAAATAATCAATCCATTATGCATCAACCAACTTATTCACAGGCTCAAAGTTTGAATGCTATGCAACTTCAACAAGCTGTAATGCAAATTCCGACTAATACTGTTACATCCACACAAATGCATATTCAGCAGCAACAGCCAGTGGGTCAATCCAATATGATGCAACAACCTCAAATTACCGTTATGCCACAAAATAACATACAACCCACAATTCCCATGTCCCAACAACAAATGACATATTCACTGCAACAACATGTACCTATTAACCAAAACTATGTTAATAGTATGCAAAATTGTTACATTCCTTCCCAACAACAAATGGCTACATACAAACCTTCAATGAAAACTGTAGAAACTGTCAACAAAAAAAAAGAAGACAATAATACTGAAGATGTTGATAATGGAACCACTAATAGCGCAACTACTACTGTTGCTATAGATAACAAAATTGAACAAGCTATGGATTTAGTTAAAAGCCATCTAATGTATGCTGTGCGTGAAGAAGTAGAAGTATTAAAAGAAAAAATCGCAGAATTAATGGATAAAGTTGGATTACTAGAAACAGAAAACTCTAATCTTAGGATGCTTGTACCACCAGACATGTTAGAACAATACAACCGTGAAAAACAAAAATCTACCAACGGTCAGTCAACTCATAATCAATAGGCTTAAGTCTAAACTATTTGGTAATCTATGATATATCAAAATATTAGGCCAAATAATGTAAAAACAGTGATGTGTACAGATTGTTATCTTTATTAGTTTGATTTGTACAGTGTAATATTAGTAAAAACTTGAATCATTTTATTTTATTAGCTAAACATAGTTAGCTAGGTATTTACTTTTATATTTTTTTGAATATGATGATATTTCAAATCAAATAGACCCAAAGTTGATAAATATTCAAGTGTTAAGTATTTTAGAATATGAAAGGAAGCAAGGACACTGTTATACTTTATTTTGTTCATTTATACTTTTCATAAAATATTGATAATTTTGTTTTTCAATGTGTTTATTTTTTAAGACTGTTTATAATTAAAACAAATTCAAAATTGAAGTCAAGATAATGATTAATTTTTCTTAATTATAGTATACGACTATACGAGGTACATTATGTCCTTGCTTTGTGATGTGCAATTGTTTGTGAATTTAAATGTAAACTATATTTTAAGATGGCAACTGACTGAATAAAACACAATTGTTGGTTAAATTTAAATAATAATTTTTTTTAGGTGTGCAGAAAAAGATATTGATAGTTATTAATTTATGCTCCAACTGATTATTTTATATAATAACCAGTATATGAAAGTCCATATAAAAGACATTTTTTGATTGTAAATTAGAATTAACTATAATTTATCTGATATTATTAAACTAACAAACAACACTTAAATATGATTATATGAATAATTTAAATTAAATCCTACATGATAAACATATCATTGTTACATTTGTTAGTTTATTATAAAGAATTATATTCTTTATAAAATATATTTATTCTCATGTGTCTATAAAAAGTGAGTAAAATACGACATACAGTTTAATACACTTTTTTGGAAATTGTTATAACCATTAACCAGTGCTATTATTATATCGGTCACTAGATATTTTTACTAAATTTAAATTGTATAATTATTTCTACAACACAAACACGCTGGCATCTAATCACAATTGTAGTTAATAACAAAATTGTTGCTGTCAAAGTATTAACTTATTGATAATTTTTAGTCTTATAAGTTATTATGTATATTTTCTTCATATCTCTATATTGCTCATATTTGTGGTTTTCTAAATCATTAGCAGTGATGCATTACAAAGATAATACTCAAATTTTAAACTATGAAGTTTTTGATACAGGTAGTAAAAAAATATATATTCTATAGTTATTTATAGAATTTTGCATTAAATACTCAAATATTATTATATTGTTATGTTAAACACCACTTACACTATTCTATATGTATATATTTTAAAATATAATAAATAATTAAACAAGAATCATTGTTTAAAACTTATTACTGTCTGTGATTAAAGTATGTTTAACTTTTTAAATTCATTATGGCCTGTAGATAGTAACATTTGAGTTATATTTTAAACACTTTCTTAAGAAAAATATTTGAGTATTTATCCAAAATGTCTGCTATTTATAATAATGGTTACTAGCTATACATAAAATAAATTAATAATTCTTTTTATTTATTTACTAATTTCCTACTACATATTATTTAATTGGTACCAGAAATGTTTAACACTCGATTATTAAAATATGTAATTATTATCGGTATGGTAATTTATTTTATATTAGCAGTCTAGGTCTAGGCTTCAATATAGTTTTAAAATATATTTTTATTAGCTTGCTGTATAATGTGCAAAGATTTCTATGTATATTTTATTTGTTTCAATTATTATTATGAATTGTGATAGTTTCAATATATACAAAATTGATAAGGCTTGTGAATGTATACCTAATATTTATGTATTGAAGATATTTGTTTTTGCCTTTTCAGTTCAAGAATATATGTTCTTCTTTTTATACTCCTACTAGACAATATATATTATAATAAATAAATAACTAATTTATGATAAAAAAAAAAAATGAGTATTATTATTATTTTTAACTATTTAAATAAGATTTAGATTCAATAGATTACTTCAGACTGAAATGAATTCCAACGTTGTGTGACATCTGATTGAATGTCGTAACTTAAAAAACTTGATTTCATTTCTTTTTTTACCATAGTTTCTTGATCGGTTATTCTGTTGAATATTATTATTCCAAGTCCAAGCTGAAATATTGCACTGATCATCATAATACCACTAATCTATATTTAAATTAAATATACTACAATAACTGTAATTTTACTGAAATATTGTAGTAAATCATTATTATTGATATTCAGGTATCTACAAAATAATTATAATTGTTAATATATAAAAAAAAAGGAAAAGTAATAAGCATATTATATTCATAATAATGTGTATAACTATCAAAAGTGGTCTACCTACTTTCATGAGTAGATATTATTTTGGGAGTTAAAACTTTAAATTTAAATCTTTGAGAGTTTGAGATGAGCCCACCCCCCGGGTTTTTTCTCACTTTATGAGTATTTTCTTGTCACTCACTAATCACATACTTACATACTTATATTACTGGTACCTCGAAAAATAAAATAAAATTTAGACCTTCCCAAAAATATAACCCTAGTAAAAACAATTCCATATGAAATTGTTCATTCGTATTATTTTTATATTTAAAAAAAAAAATATTTTCTGGACTAGTATTTTACCAGTGCACTTTCAATAATAAATATTAACAGTTAATACACAACAGAATGTAATTAGGTATACTTAATACTTGTATAATATTTTCATAACATTTTATAGATACTTTTCTGATCCATTATGTAGTATGTACAAGACTAGATACTAAAGTAGGAAATATTAGGTATATTATATAATAAAAAGTATATTACATATTTATATATAATATATTATACATTCGAACCTCGATAAGTCGGAAACTTTGATAAGTCAAAATAAAATATGTCATTCCCTGCCAAACATCTCGATTACTCGAAAGAAAAACTATTGATAGGGTAACTTGAACATTCTGAGACTGAGTTCCAAATATAGACAGATAATAACGTATCATTTTTATATCAATTTATTCCATTTGTTTAATCTGTTTGTCCGTTCCGATAATCGTTCTAATCGTATTTATTATGTTTATAATTGTGTTTATTTTTTATATAGTCGTGCTATCGTAATCAAATACAACAGATTACACAGTGGGTCACAGCCTACTACCACACCACTAATTTAAAATTGGATTCAACCACAGATATATATATATATATATATGTGTGGACTCAATTATCAAGAGTAGCTAAAATGCCTAAAATTGCCCCCTACCCAGCTGTGGTGGGGATTACTCCGACTTTCAATACCTGCTCCTAAATTGTCCATCTCTCTTTCCCCAAAGAATTCAGTCAAAGGTTTTTTATTTCTACTCTCGGTATCACTCCTTCATCAACGTTCTTTCAGCTAATAATGTAAGTTTAATTACCTATACATAATACATATGAATAATTTTGTACTCCAATCTGGCCTCCAAATTTAGTAGTGTGAGCTTTACCATATATATGATTATAAATGATGTCCTCAGTAATTGTTGAGATATTATAATATACTTATTAAAATTTTTTTTTTTGAATTTTTTATGATAAAAAAAAATTGTATTTTTCATTATATTTATTTTACTACATTTGATATTGTTAGTTGTGTTAAAGCAAATAATTTTTAGTATGTGAGTTATAAGTTATTTATTATGTGAATTTATATTATCTACCTATACTTATAAAAAAATCATAGACTTATTAATAATATTAATTAATTTATATTAAATTATATTATTAATATGTCTATGAAAAAAATGTATATCTCAATTATACAATAATATATATATATATACCTACACTGAAATTGAACGGACTATAATAGGTCAATGGTATTTTTATAAAATAAATGAATAAATATGCTTATTATTTAATTACATATTATGTATTATGAGTATCTACACAAGTTTATAGTCTAATAAATCAAATAATTAAATAAATTCAGTAGGTACCTTATCCATATAAATGCATAATGTAATAATTTATTAATTTATAATTATAATTTCTTCGTTTACCTACACAATAGCAAAGTTGTCTACGTATAGTTAAAGCACTATATAATGCACATATGCATGACAACATCATTAAAAAGCCACTATATAAACATAAAAATATTGTCTTATTCGATTCTAAATTGAGAAACGTTCTTGTGATGTCCAAAGTTGATATATATTTGTCAGATGTTTTCATTAAAATAATTGAAAATATCTAAATCAAAATAACAAACAATATTTACATTTATATTTACATCGTCATAATTAACGATTTACTTACCTATAATTTCGATAAAAAACTATCTATAGTTTTATAATTACTTACAATATTTTAATTTAATATACATTATTTAATAATTGTGTAAATAATAATTAAAGCTATGGACTTTTATATCTTATATACCAATTTATTTATAAAGTTTTACATATATTTTTTTATTTCATAACATTTATCATATTTTTTTTTAACTAGAAATATAAATGACGGTCATCACTTACCACCACTGTGTTGTATGTGATATCTACTACCTATCGAGCGAGTCACTGCTATGTTAAATTTTAGTTTAATAATGTATATTTGAATGCGAATAATGAATGCTTTACGGAGACGGCCTATCAGCCTTATTATTGAGAATATTTCATGTTGTTTTTTGATATTGCTATTAGATAAAATGATACACTGATACTACTAATATATTATAATTATAGTCATGCACGTCTGTGCATTTGTGTACATTTTTGAATTTTTGATTGAGACTGGAACAATATAAGTGCCTTAATATTTAGAAAACGCTCCTACTTTTCTTATTGTTAATTAAAAACTGTAAATATTTATACTTATATTATTAGTACATAGCATCAAGTTTTTATATAAACAAGACATTAACGTATTGAATCTATGTGTCAGCATGTTTTTGAATTTAAAAATAAAATTTTAAATTATTTAATTCATATGAAATAATTAGAAATCCAATCTGTTTATAAATAAGAACACATTACAAAAAAATGAAAAAAAATGTTTGGCTTAATTATTAAGCCTTAATATTTTAAAACTAAATGTGCTTACACATTTTTATGTGTAAATGTGTACTTAACTAGTACACATATATTTATTATTATCTTATAATATAATAGTTGTAATAAAAGAAAGATTATAAATTAATTCTACTATTTTTATAGCTTTAAATTCGTCATTTATATTGTTAATATCAACACTAGATGTTCGTTGTGGTTCAGTAAATATTAATAATAGATCATTTTCAGTCTTAGTGCATTGCACTCCTCTATTAATTTTTTACTATAACTAGTTAATTTCGAAAATACTAGTTTGCTGGTACAAACTTGTAAATGGTATTATGTACACGAAATAATTTTAGTAAAAAATCTATTATTATTATTATGCATTTTAAGTCTATAATATGGTTACCTAAAACCTATATCGAACATATAATTTTTGTTAAGTACCTATTATTTGAGTCGTCGTAGGTTAGGTAAGGAAATTGATTCGAATAATTTTCAAACATAATATTAATATAAAATTCAAATGATATATTATAGAATGATTTATATTCATTTTAAATTTTTAATACTAGTATACTAGGTGATTCTTTTATCATTGATTGTTGTGGTAATTATTACAAAATATTATTATTAATTATTAGATATTATTCATATTATAATATTATAAAGTTATTATCAAAATATGATTAAAAAACTATATCTAATTCAAATTCTTTATTTTTTAGTTTCTTTCTTGGATATTCCTATATTTGTTTCATTTATAGTATTTTTTTATTTATTCCAAATAAAAGTAGATTACAATTGTGTTGCTTAAAATACAATGTCAACTATTGTTTTTTAATATGTATGTACATTGAACATGTTTTAATTACCAATATACCAACCATATGTTTACTAAAATAAAATTACCGAAAATTACTTGAATAATTGTGAATTAATCATTCGAATAACATATTATCTAAATTGATGAAAATTGGATTCGCGTAAATATTCTAATTATTCCTTTAGGTATTTTTATTTGTTTTTCTAAACTATAAAAATAAGTAAGTAAATTAGAAATTTTTATGTTTGATCTTTCCAAAGTACAAACTAAATCCAATTTTATAAGTATTCAAAACCAAACTCCATTTTTGAAAATCGAAGCATTTAATAAACAACTTATCGTGTCGTATATACAAAAAACACATCATGATAAAATGCATTAATTCATGGCTCCGATAAGAATTTAAAAATTTCGAATGTTTGTGTAAATAATTTAAAAGAGACAAAATATTTTGAAAAATTTATCGTGCATAGAAATTGATTATGTAATCATTTAGTGTAAATTTATCAAGTAAGTATCTATGAGACTATGGATTATGATTATTTGTGTTTAATCATAATTATTTTTGAATGAATATATTCTAAGTCATAAAAATTTAAAATCTAAACATTCATAAAAAATTAATTTGACTTCCCTATTGATTTTTTTTTTTTTATAAAAATTATAAAAGTTATAAAAATCTTGTATTATATTTTTAAATTTTAGGTACAATTAATTTAATTAAACATTTTTTTTTTATGTATTTCTAACTAGAAAATAATTTCTATTTTTCGATATTTTCACAAAATGTTATAAATTTAAATGCTTATAAACAAACATTACAACATTTACAACTATACATATTCAATATTTTTTAATTGAGAAATGAACCATTTATTAGAAACTGTGTATGAAAATGTTCGAGCATTTTTACCATTTATTATTTTTGTTAATTTTTTTTATCAACATATATGGAAAAAAAATCAAAAATATCTATAAATAGATCAATAAGCTAAAATATTTTGAAAATAGTATTATGTGTAGGAGACAGACATTTGAGTTGAAAAAAAATAATCAATTTGTCAAAAATTGATTTTGTGTAATAACTGGGCATTTCAGTTTTTCTTTATTTTTTGTTTGCTTTTTGTATTATTTAAAAAAACATTGAACATTTTAAATTTTGACATCTTAAGTATACACTAGGATTAGGTTAAATTTTTAATCCAAAAACATCCTCAAAGTCAAAATATTATTTCTATATTCTATTGACTATTACTCATCGTGGTGCATATACTGCATAGTGTATATACACGTGATAACACACGATAATAGTATTAGTTTTATAATAATGTGTTTTTTAATACTTCTTTACAGACAGTAATGGTGATAATATATAGTCAAAATAAGATGAGTATGTCAATAAGATTGAGAATTAAATTGTTTTTTATAATTAATTCCAAACAGGTCAAATAGCTTGATACTGAATGGCGAATGCAACAAAAATAAGATTTATTCGCGATAATTCAACAATCAGGCAAACCCACAATACACCTCTGTGCTACAACGAAATTTTACTGCAAACATTAAACAAATTTAAAAACAATGACAGAAATTAGTTATAAAAGAATCCAAGTGAGTTTATTATAACTGTTACTGTATTTATTAAACCTCTTATTATTATATGCATTTTGACGACTTACAATATTTTGATTCGCATGTTAAGTAATTATTTTACCCTCAAATTATTTTTATAATTTTTGTTATTATTTAGACACTTAAAACATTTAGCTATTATTTAAATTATCATTCTGTATGTACATTGAAATTTTCAAAATATTTAGAATAATTTTGAATTATTGATAGACATTTATAACAATAATTTTTTAGAGTTAGAAAGAACATACGTAGATACTGTTTTTGTCCATTAACTTTGATTTTACGTAAATTCACTCTAATATTTAAGCTAAAAATAGAAAATGGTAATTGTAAATTTTGATATGTTATGCGTTTAATAAATAAATTATATAATTAGGTATAAAAAAATACGGAAAAAGGGAAATAATTGTTGATAAAATTAATTTTGTAAATTAAAAAATAAATAACCTTTAATACTTCAACGTCTTTAATCAAACATTTATCTTTATAAGATATGGTTTATGAAACTAATTAAGTGTTTAATATTTAAATGTTCAGTTTCGATTTTGATTTCTAATGGGCAATATTTTTATAAGATTATTTTATTCGTTGTAATTATTATGAACGTGAACACTAAGCAAACAGTGATGTTACTTGTAAAACGCAAAGAAACCACTGAATACTGATTTTAACGTAAAGCCAAATAAATGTATACGTTATACGACAAGAACTACATAACTGCCCAGTAAGAGCATTTAAGTCATTTCAACGTTAAGTTATTCAGAAAAAGTATATAGGAAGCTAGACGAAAAATATTTCGTAAAATACCAAAATCTTTATTCAAAACAAAATAAAAAAGATTTTATTTCATGGATTCAGAAAATAGTGTACCATACTACCATTATAATATTATATACACTATGTATCAAACGTGTTATTTTTCTAGATATGTGGTGTACCCAAATGTGTTGCATTTAGGGTAATAGCTATTACCTTAGAGTCTACTGTACCCAAACGTGTTACAGCCACATTTATAATATATTAATATATATAATATATATTATATATATACAGGATAATTCTTTTATCATGAAACATTCATTATTTCAAAAAGTATTCATGTTTTTGAAAACATTTCCTTACATAGTTTCAAGTAGTTAAAAAATCAAAGTTTTCATTAAACAATTATATTTTTAAATATTTTTTATCCTTATATTTTTTTTAAGATTTTTACTTTTTTGAATGACAACATAGTTTTATTTTCATATTCCAAAGCAGAATATTTTTCTGATTATTTTTATACATAAAAATCGAATTTAGGGCGAGTAGTTTATGAGTTATAAAGTAAAGTTAAAGTTAAACAAGCGGAGTAGTGAACAAACATTTTGTGGGTAAACCCCGTATCACTCCACTCATCCTCGCATCAAAACTTTAAATATTTAACTCATATTTAACTATTATAAACTATTATATAAAATATAACTATTATAACTATTGATATTTTTAACTCATAAACTACCCGCCCAAAATCGATTTTTTTTGATCAACGAAAGTATTTTATTATTATAATCGAAACTACCTGCAAAAGAATTGTCAGAAAATACTTATAAAATATAAATAAAGCAACAATTATGGTGATGTGTGTTGGATATAGAGGTTATTTGTAAACCCTCCATGCCTGCAGAAACAAAATCATAACTTTACTACATAACTACACCCGTACTGCTTGAGCAATAATACCTACCTTAAGGTTTATCTCATCTATATAAAATATAAAGTATCTATTTTACTCACTCTCACCATTAAGAAAATGTTTGAATAAAACATTATTGATGGTTCAGTGTACATAAAGACTATTAAATCTTTCCATTTTTCGTTCGTACGACGACTATCCAAATATCTGCTATCATTTGAAGTCACTGAACTATAACCTTCAAACAATAATGAGGACATCGTTATATTTAGCGAATTTTTATTGTCGACTGTTGGCTGTGGCGATCGTTGACTTTGATTCTCCTCATTATTGTTTTCATCTGCAGATAGTGGTTGTACGACATGAGCAGATGAGGTCCTTTTTCTTTTAACTCTTCTATTGAGTTCTACTTCTTCTAATGGGTGTAAGCTTGTTCGTCTTTGACTGATAGCGTCGGATGATTGCGGATTTGTGTTTGGCAAATCATCTGGATTCTGTGAAACTAAAAAATAAAAAATAAAAATATATAAATGTTTTGGATACCGTTGAATTTTCTAATTACTTTTTCAAGTAATCTTTAGTTTGAATTTATGTACGAAATGTAAGTATTAATTTGATTAAATTGCCATTAAGAATTAAGCAGATTTTATAATTATTACGCTTTTTAATAATAATTACCATTTTGATCAGAATCAAGTGTTTCATAAATTTGCTGATCTATGTCATTTACATTATCATGACTATTTTGATCCAAAGTATTTGAATCATTATTACTCATGATTCTTCTTTATTAATAAACAAATAAGGCCATTTAGGTTTAAATTAAATTTTCTATTAGAAACCCAACTAATAAAGAATACTGTCATGTTACTTAGAAACATCAAAATAAACATGGTATATAATTAATATTAGTTAAAAATGTTTTAAGAATTATGTTAAATATTTTTTATGTACCTTATGTAAGAAAATGTTTAATCACAGACCTTCAACAACTATATTAATAATGATGTATAAAAATGATAATTTCTTTTTTACTTTAATATTATAAATTTTTCTGAATGAATGATTTTTGTTTCTATTACTTATATTTCATAAATATAAATTAAAGTAATTGTTCTTATAGTAATGAAAAGATTAATTTGTTTGACTCAGCTTTGATGCAATGATTTGGGATATATTTGTTTGTTTATTTTCATCCAGTAATTAGTACTCAATAAAGGTAATAATAAATAAATAAAATTTTTTTTTCTTATTTTACAAATTTAAAAACATATTTTATTGAAATTGTACATTTTTTCCTTATTAGACATAGACAACACTATAGTAGGTTAATACACAATAAAAAGACCAAAACGTTATTTTTTCAAATTTCATTAATTAAATTATTATATTTTATAAAAAATTAAATTTATTCTTCAATAAGTTCAATTGATAAATGATAATGTTTTATGACTTTATTATATCGTACATATTTTTCAGTGGAGGGGCTGGCGAGGGGGCTGAACTGTTGAGCCCCCCTCCTTGGCGTTGAGCCTGCAGACGCTGTAGTATACTGTATACCTAATAGGTACACATCACAAACTAAAAAATAATACCTAATAAATGTTATATACTTTATTTATGTATTTATATTATTTAGTACCTATCAAAATATGGATAGTAAATAGATGTCAATAAAAAAGTGGAAAAATATTTCAAATCAAAGTGGAAAACCTAATTAGAATTCACAGGATTATTTTTTATATTAAAACTATTTTAAGTCCGTATGTCTGTAAGTCTGTGTTCCCTTATATTAATATAATAATATGATAAATATAGCAATAATATATGTATTATATTTCTAATGAGGTATAGGTATATATACCTAATATTATAAAGACATAAATTAATAATATACTCAATAATACTTATTTACAGTGAACATTGAATTCAATTCTACATTTCTACATAACTACACAATACGAGTACCGGAGTACATCTATATACGACTGTACGAGTATGTTATATAATATACATTTACGTTACCTAAACTGCGTTATAAGTATGTATATATTATAAATAGTATATTTTACGCAATAAACAAAAAATGTATTATATTATTGGCAGCTACAATTAGTACAATACAATTCAGTCTAGATGCAAGCTAATGATATACATAAAATACTATATCATGCAGTTGGTAAATGACACTTGTTTAAATACTCAAAACAGAGGAACGTGTCACGCGATAACACTTTTTTGTGTTATATTGCTTATCGTTATTGTAATAAACAATACTCTGTTTTATTTTATACTTTAGAAAATTACCTAGTATTTACCATTTTTGAAATATTTTAATTATATTTATGTATAGTCAATAAATTATCTTATATTTATCTATATCACCGGATTATTATAACCATGTTGAATAAAGCGTCATTAGCAATCAAATACTTGTTATTTGTCTTCAATTTGATAATATTTGTAAGTTTATTTTACTATCTATTTTGATTTAAAATTTTTGCAATATAACAAAATAATATGTAAATAATCGTATTATATTTATCCCTACTATATTATGTATAGTATTATGTATACTATTGTGAATAGTTAATGTCTTAATGTGATAAGTATCTACCAAATATATATTATATTTAACACACCTGTATATTATGTGATATGTTCATACTAATTTTATAATAGCATAAGTAAATTTATTATATTTAATAAATTATCATAAATAAATACCTATACAATAAATAGATGCATTGCATACCTATAAATAATATATATAATATATATATACTAATATAGGTTACCTTATCATACGTAATATGAATACATATTGATATTTTTATATTATACCTAACTCTCATACGAGTCATATGTAGGATAAAACTAATCTATTTCAGCTATATTGGTTTATATCTAAAAAAATTATATTATGTCAAAATACATAATATGAAACTAGAAATAGAAGTTGTCACCTTAAATAGTATAATAATACATTAAACTTTAAAAAAATTACCGATTTAAAAACATTTTATATATAAAGCAATATATGTATAAGTTCTTACTTTTACTATCCACCTAATTATTTTTTTTTAAACATATATATTAATACAGTACAGTACATAGGTATATAATTTATTTTTAATATTTCTTTGAAATATTCTTTTTAAATCATAAACATATGATACAAATATTATGCCTTTTACATTTTAATTCACCTATGAATACTATTTTTTATTATGAAGTAAATTGCGTTTAAATAATCTATAAATATACATTCGGATCACTGTGCCAATGCGCAATACCGATTAAAGATGTCTACGTTGCAATATTTATAATTTTAAACTTCAGTAATTTGTATAAGGTAGTGTAAATATTACCAGATTGAAAATATATAGAATTCTTAATTGTATTAATAACAATAAAATTTAGGTAAATATTTACACGCATTTAAAACATATACACAATATCTATACTAATTTATTGTTCAAAGGTTAAAAGTGTCAAAATAAATTAATATTTAACATGTAGTCTTGCCAAAATTATAAGTATTTAGATTTAAAATAATTATCATTAAATATTAAATTAATAGAAGAAATTAATATAAAGTATACAATTAAAAAAGCTAACATAATGTTGTAGGTAATGTACCAATAAATATATTGAAAGTGTTATTTGATTCATAAATTAATTTCTTTGATATATTTATTGTATTATTATGCAATGTTATCTATTTATATTAGTTCGACTTTTGAATATTAATTATTATTTACTTACGCGTTTACGTCGACTATTTTGTAATATTTTTTATTTTTATCAATTATATATTATATATTGGTAATTAATACTTTTATAGTTAAACATGTACATAGGTACCTATATAAATTATTAACTGGATATTTTATTTATTTATTTATTATTAACTTATTAATTGGATAATTATTGGATAACCTAACCTAACTAAAAACATATAATTATATATACATAATTTTATTCGTATCACTAAAGTATTGTTATATCGATATACAATGTGTTTCACTTAATACATTTTAACAGCCGGATAATCTTAGATTTAAATAAGAATTTTCAGATAAGACGGAAGATACTATTATAAAGTATAAAATGAACTTTCTAAGTCCATTTTCGTCAACTCTTTCATTGTGTGCATGCATAATACTACTTATTTTTTTTTAACTGCAATATTTACTATCAAAATGTCCTATTTTTTAAAGTAACTTTAATGGATAAACTTTCTTTCTATCTCGAAAATTGAAGGACTCATTAGCCACTAAAATAATTTATTTAATTAAACTTTTGACTCACTTCCCTTACATGTGCTTAACGTGTACCCTATCCGCTATCAGCTATATCCAGTTGAAAAGGAAGTGTGAGTTTTAATTTAGACAAATTTGTCTTTAGTTCAATATAGGTATATAAATACAATTATAACTTATTAGTTGACAAATAATGAAATATGATAAATTAAAACACTTCTTTTAAAATCATAAACAGCAATGAGTCAGTCAATTTTTGAGATAGAAAAAAGTTTATTTATTGCCTTATTGGTTGCTTTAAAAAAGTAAAACCACTTAAAAAAAAATCTTTTTTTATTATATATATATAAAACGTTAATGTTGAAAAAATAATTTTTGTATCCACCTATGTACACCAAATTTTGAAAATTGGTTCATCATTATTTGTATTTTAGTATCATATATCTACATATATCTATTTTCTCAACAATTTCTATTTCAATATAGTAGTATATAGTACCAATATAGTACTATAGTTTATCATTTATCCGACAGAAATATTTCGTGTCATTGCAGGATTCTATTTATATAAAATTGTTAAGTGGCAATTGGTAAAATCAATTTTAACTAGACATTTTGAAAACAATTTTTTTTTATAATTTTTAGTTGAGTGGAATTTTACTTTTATCGGTTGGATTATCAATTCGCAACGTTTACAATCAATATGAGCAATTTTTAACAGAGCACTATTTTACTGTGCCGTCTTTATTAATTATAGTAGGTATCACTGTTCTAACAGTATCATTCTTTGGATGTTGTGGTACATTAAAGGAAAACAATTGTATGATGATTACCGTAAGTGCAATAGTTACTTTTTTTTTTATAAATAACATACAATTTATACTAAAGTATTTTATGTATTGTATTAATTATTACATTTTTATTTCTTTTAGTTCGGATTTCTTTTAGCATCGTGTTTTATAATGGAAATCGTAGGTGGTTTAGCTGGTTTTATATTATTGGAAAAAACTCATTCTGTAGTAACTTCAAAACTACACGAAACTATGATGTTTTATAACAAAACCACGCACATAACACATATATGGGATGGACTTCAAACATCTGTAATGTCAAACATTTACACGACTTTTTACGCATAACAATGAAAAGGCGTATAGGTACATAACTACCACGTTTATTGTTTAGACATTTTTGAAATTAGATAGTTAAAAATTCGTTAAAGTAATTGTAGAGGTAAAGTTTACTTCTACAGAGACCAGGATTTTATAGAAAGTGGGTACTTGCTACCTAATATTTATTTCTCTATAACAAATATTAATTTTCTAATAATTCCAGTAATACCTACTTATATAAGACCACTATGATATTATTGGCGGATTTAGGATTTTTTTTTTGAAGGGAGGAGTAACAATTTTTTATAGTATAATTATATAAATGTATAATATATATATGATATATATCATATCATATAGGTAATTTTTTAAACACAATATTTAGGATTTGATGTTATTATAGCCGTTATATATAGGCCTTACAAATATAATATAACTACCAAAGGGCCCTTGAAAAATAGTTTAGAATTATTAGTAATTCTTATAGTCTTACTAAAAATATGCTCATTATAAACTTGCAATTTTCAAACCATTATTTTTAACATTTATAATGATACAATATATATATATATTTGTTTATTTTATATATAAAGTACAACGTTTAAGAATTTTTTAAATTTAAGGTTGAATTGACAAATACATATTTTTAAAACAGATATTTACACTAAATAAGTAGATATAAGTAGTAGTTATGAATTTAATAAGACATATAGTTGGTTTCAATTAATATAGGCGTAAATTAATTTTATACTCTAGGGGTGCTAAGTCCCTCCAAAATTAACTTATTAATGACTCGTAAGAGCCACTAAGAGGTTACACCCCTCACACACCCCATAAGCCACAAACACTCTACCACAGGGACGATCAATCAGCGGCCCTCCTTGGAAATTTTTACGGCGTAAATGGATTTATCATACATTTGAAAAATTTAAGGAAAATAAAGTTAAAGCAAAACATATTTTAAGAATTTTTACTAGGTGGCTCTATCACTATATAAGCCAAAAGGACTGGGCCAAATACCTCGGGTACCTTTTATGTTGTATAATCATGTGTAATAATCGGAGTTTTACGTTTTTAGACAAAAGCGGAAAGATTAGATTACTAACTAATTGTATTGTCTGTATAGCGGCAAAAAAACTGCTGATTGTAAAGTTGAATTTGGTATTTTTCGTCAGCCGTATTGATAATATTTATTTTTATAATAATTCGACCGACAATGATGGAGTAGGAAAGTAATTAAAAACAGTAATCAAAACGTGTTTTTCGATAAATAATAATAATTATTATGTGCGTTGGGACATGGAGTACGACTACGGTACGAAACACATTCAATAACCACAAGGTGGTCGTGGCACTAATATGTTTATACAATATTAGTTATTTTAAATAGATAGGACTATAGGAGATAAAAACTATACATATCCAAAAAGATGTTAAAAATTAATTATTATTAATACTTAATATATATAAATATCTATTTATATAGTTAAGACAGAGTATTATAATAAGTTAAAGTTAGTAAGTATAAAATAGAAAAAAAATGTTCTAAGTACCTGTTTTAAGTATTAAAAATGATAGAATCATAATACATTATGAATTATGATATTTTTTCATAAAATACATTGGGGGTACTAATTAACACACTTAGCACCCCCGGGATTTGCGCCTATGGTGAGATATTTACGCTAAAGAAGATAGGTAGTAGCTATGAAATAGTTGGTCTCAAATAATTTTCAATGCTTATTGTAATTTGTAAGTCCTAACTCCTAATATCCCAATATTAGATAGGTCATACTGGTCATAAATATATGTACGTAGTACGTATATTGTACCTATCTGTTCAAAATTATTTACTGATTGTTCTGTTCTCTAGGAATCAAAATAATCGATATTAACGAAATTTAAATATCAAAACTTTTAATTTTCAGGATGATCCTAAATAATTTTTGGTTTTACAATATCTAGGTAGTAGGTACCTACTGTTTACTTTTTGTCCTATGGAATTTTTTTAATGTAGTAAAAATCTTCAAACAATTTAATATTATGTACCTACATTGTAATATTTCACGCTTGTAATCACTATAATTTGAACTTATTAGTACACTTTAAAGTTAAAGATTGGACATTTATTCATCCTATTTTCTTCAAATATTTATCTATTAGTATCCAATGCCGTACTCATCACTACATCTAGTTTGGGGGGAGGGTTGAACCCTTAGCATCCCAACTCTCAATTACGGCTTTATAGGTAGATAAACCTATATTAAAAGTTACAACCAATACAAATTATGACATTTTTAATGTTTTTAGTATTTTCTAACAAGAATACAAATTTTTTTTTGACTAACTCAGTATTTTTTTTATAATACAATGATTTATCAACAGTAATAACTAATAATAGTCTTTTAATCGTCACTACTTACTATTACCTACTTGGGTTTTGTAACATTAAAAATATCTTTAGATAATTGATTATAGATACATATCCAAAAACAGTACAATTTAATTGTAGTTGGTCAGTTAATATCCTACTAAATAAATTCATTTAAAATTTAAATTAAATACGCCTTTTTATAGAAATTAAATTGAATTTGATTGTTATTTAAAGCAATAATATAGTTATTTTGAAAATCAAATAATGTTACTACTTTTTTAACTATTTATTTATTTATTTATTTGTTAAATAAAAAAAAGTTACATTGTTGTGGAGCTGAGAAATTGGATGACTGGTATCCCATACTTAAAGACAAATTACCCATGTCTTGTTGTGGATCATATGATGGAGTAATAAATCATCAAAATTGTACTGCATCTGAACCCACTATTTACCAGCAACCATGTTATGTATCATTGTCAAAAATTGTAAAAGAAAATGCCAGTACGTTGAGTGGTGTTACTATAGGAATAGCGTTTCTGCAGGTTTGACAAATAATATTATTATTGTTAACAAAATTGTCATAAGAAAATATTAATATTTTTTAGTTGGTGGGTATAATGCTGTCATGCTCATTATCGAAATCTATTCAAAAAAGTTATAAACAAGTTTGAAATCTTATTGTGTACTTTCAAAATATTTACTTTTAATTAATGTAGCTTTTTTTTTTTTATAAAATTATGAAGACGTAAATAATATGTATGTTAGAAATTATTATTTATTTATTTATATACCAAAGATATAAACTAATAATACATTTAAATGTGTTTTATGTATAAAGTTTTTAAAAATAATAAATGTACTTATTAAATAAGTGGCGCTGATCACTATATCTATAAGTATTGCGGGTATAATATCTAATTTAGGTGGGTGATGCTGTAGCAGGCGATGTTAGTCTATAGGATATAGATAATATTATGTATGTTATATATATTAATTGGAATAAGTACATGCTATTTGTCCAGTATTTTGGCTTCATTGTTTGCTGGCACCTACTGTTGAAGATTTTATTTTTATGCTATACTATTTGAGACTGACTTTGATGCTATTGCACTTTGATTAGTATGTTCAATATTGTCTCATATGGCAACCTATGAATTTTGAGCAACAATTTTTATTTATTTAATAAAATATAAAATTATTATGTTTATTAACTTAACAATATAAATTGTTCAGTACATAAGATGGATATTTGACTTTTGTATAACCATATAATAATATTAATTTAACTGCTTTCAATATCAAATATACAAATTGTATTCAATTATATTGTTTATAGAATGTAGAGAGAGATTTTAGATGGCTAAAATAGTTCAAATATTTCAAAGAAATATGTTATTAGTATAACATCATGAAAAACACATATAATACATTTAAATAAAATACTTTATTTTTACCAAAAACATTTAGCTTTTTGTAATATATCACAGCCCTCAGCATACTTTTCTCCACCTTTTAAATAAGGCTGCGTGAATTCTCTGTAAGCAATACATAGTCTTCTTTCATGAATATCTTCTCTAAGTATACAATGTTCCCATAAATATCTAGGTTTTCCATATAAAACTAAAAGTGATCTTCTTGGCATTAATATTCGCACAACATCAATTGGATAATTAACATGATTTACAGGAATAGGTAAATATTTGACATTAGGAATATAGTCTACATTATACTGATTACTATATTTGATGTTGTGTGGAGTTAAAGTAAGTACTGTATCAGATTGTAAGCTTAATGTTACAATTCTTTCACCCCAAATCCAGCAATCGTCTACATGAGGATCAATTGATGCTCCCATTTCTGGTCTGTATTCCAATGAACATTGTTCTATTGTAAAATAATCCTTCAAAATTGGAATTTGATCAAAACGATCTTGAACAAACTTTGTGGATAATGGAAAACCATTGAAATTGCCCATTGATAAACGACGCTTTTTAAAGTTACACTTTGGTCCAAAGTTCTAAATACATAAATTTTTATTTAAACTAATAATAATAATAATAATAATAATAATGTATTTACTTGTTTTCTACGACCGCTTTGTGATACATCCCAAGGCATACCATCCAAATTCTTTATAAGCATTGTTTCTTCTTCTTCTGTGATAAACTCATGTTCAATGAAAATGCCATCTAAATGGTATGATGTACCAGTATGATTTGGATGGTTTTTATATTCATATGCATTCCAACCACTCCATAATAAATTACAGTATAAACAATAAGACGCACTTAATAATTTCTAAAAATTAAATTATTTAATAAATACTGTATAAAATAAAATTGTGTATAGTAACTAACTTTTAAATTTGCAGAATTAACAGTAGGAGTTAATTTAAATTCTTTTTCACATACAAAACAAGTTCTAACTCCTTTACATCCACACAATTTAGATCTGTCCATCTATAACATTATAAAAATTATAATTTTTATTTAATTGTATTTTATTTTAACTTATAAATATAATTGGAAAATAAGTTAATAAAAATTGTATGTTTTAGTATTTCAGATATATAACTACTATACAATTAATAACAAATCTATAATAGAGTATATTCATCTTATTAAATCAAATGAATTGTAAATAAATTATTTAGATTTATTTCATAATCTATTACATTATAAGACCAATCATCATTAGACATTAGTAATTATTATTTACATTTTCTCAAAAATTATATGATTAATAAATAGACATTTTATTTAAAACAATACCTATCTTTACTTAATTAGTAGTTTAAAATTGAGTCTTTAAAGAATTTTAAATTATGATGCATTTTTACTATGATATTGGACATATATATAAATATTCTATATTAATGCTCCTTATAATATATTTTACCTAATATAATCTGTTGAACATATTGATTAAGGTAAAATGTAATAACCACTAGGTAGATACAAAATGTTATCATATTTTATAATTAAATATTATAAAAATTAAAAACTGAACAGATATTGTTTAAAATAAAGTAGTTGCTTAAAGCAAATAGTGTTTGATGATTAATACATTATTTTTTACATTACGAATTTAAAGTTAAGATAAAGCTAAAACCATTTTCATATTTCAAAATAATTTAATACAATTTACTTATTCTAAATTTTGACTTAATTTTTAAATATAAACATAGATATTAAATTCGGTGTGCTAATAATATTACAAAAATATATAAATAATAAGAAAAGATTTATGCTGTAACAGTTTTTAATATAAATATTTATTAAATTTTTAATTCATACATATTGTTTCCCTTTTTAATTATGATTGCTTCATTGTTTAATAAGTCTACTATATTATAGAAATCTAAAGTAGCAATGTTTAACTGTTTTGAAAATAACTTCATTTGATCTATACTAAAGATTCGTTCTGTTTTACCATGTCTTTGTAACTCAGCTAATAATTTCCTTGACTGAGCACGAATTCCAGTTTTTTTCATACTTTTCTTAAATCCAAATCCACTAAATTCATCGCATTGAGTTTTTACAAGACTAAAATTAATCAGTTCAATTACTTCATATGCATCTTTTGCAGTTACTTCTTCTCGAAGTTCTACTTTGGCACGTGCTTGTGCAAGTCTAATACAAGACTCTAATTGTCTTACAGTTATTGGAATACCATAGCTTAAATTTTTAGTACGTAATTCAATAAAAAACTGTTGTAACATTTCTTTGGCTTCATTTGATAAAGTTGGAGATGAAACATATTTTCTTGCATATGCTATATATTTACGTAATTCTGCTTGAGAAATATAATCGCTACTTTTACTAAATTGTGAAAATCGTTCTTTCAATGAATTATTAATTTCATCAGAATTGTTAATATTCTGGGTGTGCTTCAGTTTATTTGAATGTATATTAAGCACATGTTCAGTTAGATGTTTATCAGTCAATTCATTGGGTGTGTCTATAAGTAAAAAAATTAAATCAAAACGAGATAACATTGCTTGACTCATTTTCAAATTCTCTAATACACTTTTATTTTGGTCATAGTGTCCACTAATTGGATTTGCTGCAGCCATTATAGTAGTTCGGCAAGGTAAAGAACAAATAACTCCACCTTTAGCAATACTTATTGTTTGTTGTTCCATAGCTTCCAATAATGTATTATGATCTTGAGTCATTTTATCAAATTCATCAATACAACACACACCTTGATCAGCCAAAACAACAGCTCCAGCTTCTAAAGAAAAATCAATACCTTTTTCTCGAGTTAGACTAACAGTTAGTCCAGCTGATGAACATGTACTTCCACAAACAAACACACCTCGTGGTGAAATATTACATACAGACTGAAGCATTTGTGATTTTCCAAGGCCAGGATCACCAATGACTAAAATATGAATATCTCCACGTGTTTGATTTAAAGCACAATTACTTCCACCAAATAGAGAAAGCAACATACCAGCTTTCACCATTTCATGACCATAAATACCCGGACATATTGAATTTACCATTAATTCAAAAAGATATGGTTTTGAATGGAGTTTTTGGATACAGTAATAATCTCTCATCGTAAATTGAAATGCAGTACTTGTAACTTTTCCTTTAGACTGGTTTTTATTGTTTTGTATAGATACTACTTCAATATATTGCATAAAAACATTAGATTCTTTACTTTGAGCATTTTGTTTACCAGAATTACATGATTTCTTTTTTACAATACCGGTAACACTAACAACATCTCCAGGAATACAAGTATAAACCAAATCATTTGTAAGTTCACATTCAACAGTTCTGGGTACTCTACCACTTTCTCTCTGGTCATCACTTTGTAATTCTTGAACTCTAATAGTTTGACAGTTAATTGTTTGAGTAAGTGGTGAATTTCTGCATATTGAAAATGAACGGATACGGCATACAGCATTGCTACATTGTTTTGGTTTTGAAAATACACCATCAGATTGTTTAATATTTTGAATTGAGCCACAAGTATTGCACACAAATCCTAACCACAAACATTGAAATTTCAAACTACTGGCTTTTATTACAGTCCCGTGAACTAAAATTAGTTTTCCATCAGTATCAGCTCTTAAATTTTTCAAATGAAATATTGGACCAAAATTTAAAATTCTGGGATGAATCATTGGTAAATTTTTGAATTTAGTACAATCATCATGAATATTTTTATTTAATTCTTCTAATGCATAATGATGAATAGCAAGTCCTAAACATTTTAATGTGTAATTTGGGTGATTCGTTAAATCGTCCCAAAAATGTGACCAGACTGAGGTGAAATCTTCATCTTGGTTTAAAGAATCTACATTCAAAAGATATGATTTATTTTCTACAAGTTGTTCAATAGAAATATTTTGTTCGTGTGTATTTAAAAATAATTCACAAGCAAAAATACATTTCACTGTTATGCTATTTTCATCATATTTTTCATTTGGAAAATAAAGCTGCCATCCATGAAATGGACACTCTTGCAAATTCTCAATATTAATATTCACATCACATTCAACGTTATTAGTATTTTTTGGTTGATTGTTTTTATTTGCATACTTTTTCCAATATCTGCCACTTCTCCATTTATTTTGATTAGGATTACTCATAACAGTATTTCACAAAATAAACTGAAAGTAATTAAAATTTAATTTAATTACAAGTCGTCATAAATATGATTTACAATTATTAAATATTTATTATAAATTAAGTAAATTTTTTAAAATTCACAATATCAAGTAGCCATTTTACAAAATATAAAATCTTAAATAAGATCACTGAAAAAATAAATTAACAAAATAATCTATAAAAACAAATGAATAAAATTAAATCATGTAAACTTTAACAAGAAATTGAAAAACCAATAAAAACAATATATATTAAATAATATAATAAATGATTTTTTAAAAATAAACCTCAAACATCATATAATTGTATTTGATAAAAAAGGTATACTTACTTTGGAAATACAAAGAACAAATCCGATTTAGATATTACTGTCTGAAAAAAAAATATTTAAGAAATTACATTATAACAAATTACAATAACAAAAAAAAAAACAATAAAATATTATCGTAGTAGGTAATGCATACAATTGGTAAGCAGTTAGTACTTATTATCTGTTGTATAATAATAAAATATTTATGCTCTATACAAATTACATTGACTACTAAACAGTTAAGTTTATTTGATACAGAGTGACTACTGACTATACTGACCACGATTTAAGATATACCTTAATGACTAATGAACAAACTGACTGTAAACAAATTCAAATAGTTTAAACGAAAATTATGGTACTGCTATATAAACTATAATGAACACTGAAACGGCGGCAACGCTATTATAGTATGTAATGTATATGTATGAAACATGTTGTAATCTATAATTACGTCATATTATATCATTTTTGTTCGAATAATTTATTAATTTGATCAACAAAAATTTGAATATTTTAATAATATGGTGATAAAAAATATGCAAGTGGTTTCTTCCATGATAAAAATAGTGATAAGAATAAAATATCAAAAATATTGATAAATTATTTGTTTACAAATATTCCATGCTTACAACAGTCAGCAACCTAGGTTATTGCTAAAAATTATAATTCCATAATTCCAGTTTCAATAACGATGAGTTTATAACTCGTAGAAGCATTATTATTGACTATCAAATATCAAATAATGGAGTAATGGATATCACAAATCTCTTCACCGTAGAGCTATATACTATTATACTATAGCTTATAGCAACTAACAACAAGCAGTAAGTACAAATAAACACCATATGTCCATAATTCGAGTATACAAATAATCAAATCAACAAATCAACCATGTTAAAATCATAGATAATATTCTCTTTATTACCTATGGTTAAAATAGGATACAGATTAAGTATATTATTGATTTGTAAATCTGTCTTACGTATGAAGAAAAAATAATTATAACAAGTAAATTCTTACCAAAAAAGTATTTATAATGTTTCATTAGTATAAGGTTATAATAACTAATAATTAATATTGATATTTTTCTTATCAGTTTTTAATGAAAATAATCGGAAGACTGAAAACAATTTAAGATGTCTCTGGCAGAAGAGTTACTTGCTGATTTGGAGGAGGATGGTTTTGATGATGGTGAGCTAGTAGTCATACAAGAGGAGACTCCTAATGAACTGCAAGAAAACGCTTTGATTCCTAAGCGGACTGGTAATTTTTATTTAATATATTATTTGCATATACACAAAAAAATTATATTTAAATCCTCTTGTAGATTTTAAAAATGCCAAAATCCGCGATCTTGCTAAATTACGAGATTCAGAGCGTTTAGTTAATATAATGCAGCAGATAGATATATTCCAGAGCAGACAAAGGAGAACTGCAGACGAATTAGGACCTGTAGAGTCTGATCCTGAATATCTCTTAATCGTAGATGCAAACAATTTGATTGTAGAAATGGATGATGAAATTTGTAAGATATTTAAAAATTTAACGTATTGAGAAAGATGTATAATTACCAATGGTTATTATTTTTTCAGTAATCATACATAAATTTGTTCGCGATAAATATTCAAAACGATTTCCAGAGTTAGAGTCCTTAGTGGTTGGGCCATTAGAATATGTACAGACAGTTAAAGAACTAGGCAATACACTTGAACAATCAAAAAACAATGAAGTACTTCCAACATTTCTTACTCAAGCTACTATTATGGTTGTTTCTGTTACCGCTTCAACTACACAAGGGTAAAATTAAGAACTTATACTTCACCCATGAGAGAATAACCCTAATAACTTGTCTATTATGCTGTGCATTAGTTCCCCCTTTATATATACCAGCACACCTCTCAGTGGGCGGTCAATGACAATCTTCGAGATGTAACAATAACATTGAAGTATATGTTACAGTGGTTGTAATTGTTATATTATAAAATCAATGGCATTTGTTAAATTATTATTTATATAAAAAAATATTATAGAACAGAGCTTACTGTATTACAATTTAAACAATATGGGGTGACATAAAATATTTATTACTGTGTTGAATAGGATTGTTTGCTTGTGGGCCGGAGTATAAAGACATGTATTTAAAGCTATTAAAAATTAATTTAATTAATTTAATCACATTTATTATAAAATTTTTAAAAAATTGTCGTTTTTATTTATGCAACAAATAATATATTTAGATTAATTCTAAATCTCGTGCTTGTTACAATCTATAAATATTTATTATTTATACAATTTTTTTCATAATTTTAAATCTCCAACTATTGAATATTGATATAGGTAATGTAAATTATTTCTTAAGGCTGTTCTTATTTAACATAAATTATATTAACTTTTATTTTTTATATTTTTTAGACAACTTTTAAATGATAATGAACTTTTTGAAGTTCGTGAAGCTTGTGATATGGCTATTGACCTTAATAAACTAAAATTGAAAGTTTATGAATATGTCGAGAGTAGAATGACGTACATAGCACCTAATCTTTCTGTTATTGTTGGTGCATCAACAGCTGCAAAAATTATGGGTAATTTATATAAATTTGTGCATATATTTTTAGAAAAGTAACATAATTTTATATTTTTCCAGGGGTAGCTGGAGGATTGACAAATTTATCTAAAATGCCAGCCTGTAATGTTTTATTATTAGGTTCTCAAAAAAAACTTTTATCTGGTTTTTCACAAGTCAACGCAATGCCGCATACTGGTTTTATTTTTCATTGTTCTTTAGTACAAAACAATCCACCAGTAAGAATTTAATAACTATTAAATAATACATTTAAGTTAACAAGTATACTTAATTTAAATTAATTATTTTTTATAGGATTTACGAAGAAAAGCAGCTAGGCTTGTTGCAACTAAAAGTACACTAGCAGCACGAGTTGATGCCGCACATGAGAGTCTTGATGGACATATAGGAATGACATTAAAAGAAGATATTGAAAAAAAATTGGACAAGTTAACGGTTGTTAAATATATTTTAGATTTGTTTGTTTTAATTTATAAATAATAATTAATTATACATAATACCCAAAATCTACAGGAACCACCTCCAGTTAAGTTTATTAAACCTCTACCCAAGCCGATAGACCCAGGTCGAAAGAAGCGAGGTGGTAAAAGAGTACGCAAAATGAAGGAACGTTATGCTGTTACAGAGCTACGTAAACAAGCAAACAGAATGAATTTTGCAGATGTAAACATTAAAAAAATACATATATTTAAAACAATTAATATTTACTTATATTTATAATATACATATTTTTACTTAAATTAAGATTGAAGATGACGCGTATCAAGAAGATTTAGGATATACTCGAGGAACCATTGGAAAATCAGGAACTGGAAGAATTCGACATGCCCAAGTTGATGAAAAAACAAAAGTGCGAATTTCAAAGACACTTCAAAAAAATTTACAAAAACAGCAAGCATGGGGTGGTGCTACTTCAGTTAAAAAACAAGTATCTGGTACTGCGTCTAGTGTGGCCTTCACTCCTCTTCAAGTAATATATAAATATTTATATTAAATAAACATCACATTTTTAGTAGAGATTTATAAAATTATAATATATGATAAGATACAGAAAGATGATTTAATTTATGCTTTTAAATGTTTTATTTTAATGTGCACAACAGTATATAAATAAATTGAACAAATATTTAAATTAATTAAAATATCAATGTATTATAAACTATTCATCAATACTGCAACGATGATTTAAAATTAAAAAAAAATAGTAGTTTGTACTTTAAAAAGTAAAAAAAAAACCTGGTATTACTCAATTATCTGTAAAAAAAAACAAATTATTTTATAGAAAAATGTATTAATTTAAAAAGATAAAATTAGTATGTTTATTTTATTGCAATTAGTGGATTAGCTATCATGTTTTTTTTCATTTTGCTATATTTGAGTTATAGGTAAAAAAGACCTACTATTTTTATAATATATAAAATATTTTATTTGCTAATAAATAATTGAAACGTCATCGTTTAATTAGGTTTTGAATGAAAAAATGTGCCACATTTTGAAGATTGTTTTTAAATGTTACTATTTTACAAAGTTTAGTTATAATTCTATAAATATATTATATATTTTCTTACTCTACTGTGATTAGTGGTAGGTAATTTAATTTAAATAAATGTTAAAATATTTAAGATTATTTTTAGGTAAAACTAATGTTAAAATGTAATTAATTTTAAATTTTTTCTCTTTTTAGGGATTAGAAATAGTGAATCCACAAGCAGCTGAAACTAAAAATTCTGGCATAAATTCAGCTAGATATTTTTCCAATACTGCAAGTTTTGTAAACGTACATAATAAACAATAATTTAACCTAAAAGGTGTCATTTTATTTATGTAATAAATTACTATTATAATGTTTTTTTAATCAATTGTTTCATGATTGTGAAAATATCAAATTATTATGAATCTAATAAATATTGTTCTACATGCAAAGGTTAAGAGTATATTTAACTGATAACCTGTTTTTGATAAGATAAACAAATATCAATGTAACAAGTTTAGCAAATAAGTTATTATTCAACAGTTTTTAATTATCTATGGATTGTTAATATAATCCAAGAAAATATCTTCTTTAATATTATTATTGTACGCCTATAAAAGTTGAAACGACCATGTTTTATTTAAATGTTCGTTCTCTAAAACATCTTAAGTTTCTGAATTATGTACATTTCTGTCATAGAAAAAGCAGTGATTTTTTAATAAACGATAAAAAGTATTCATTTCTCAAAGAACTTGGTTTAAATGAAGAAAATGTAGGTGTGTATGATGGAAAATGGGATGCAAATGGAAATGTTAGTATAACATAAGGGTTTTAGAATTATTTAAATGTTTATAAATTACTCAACAGATTACTACATCGTATTGTCCCGCAAATGGTCTACCAATTGCTTCAGTACGTAATGGTAATATTGAAGATTATAATAGATGTGTGTCAAATGCTCTTGAAGCATGGAAAATATGGTCGGATATACCTGCTCCAAAACGTGGTGAAATTGTTAGGCAAATTGGCAATGCATTTAGACAAAAATTAGAGCCACTTGGAAAATTGATATCATTGGAAATGGGTAAAACCATAATAATTGTTATTGTAATTTGATTTCATAATTTAACATTTATTGTTTTTTTAGGTAAAATTGTAGGAGAAGGTATAGGCGAAGTTCAAGAGTATATTGATATTTGTGATTATGCTGTTGGTATATCAAGAATGTTTAATGGATCTATATTTCCTTCTGAAAGACCAAATCATATGATGTTGGAGCAATGGAATCCATTGGGACTAGTAGGAATTATTAGTGCATTTAATTTCCCGTTGCAGTTTATGGTTGGAATAGTGCTATATCCATGGTATTCTTTATTTTTATTTTTAATTAAATATAAATTAAAATATCAAATTATATTAAATTATAGGTATGTGGTAATGTTGTAATTTGGAAAGGAGCCCCAACTACTTCTCTTATTTCAGTTGCAACTACAAAAATATTAGAATCAGTATTAGAAAAAAATGATATTCCGGGAGCTGTTTTATCTTTATGTACTGGTGATGTTGATATTGGGGTATCAATGGTTAATGATAAAAGGATAAATTTAGTTTCTTTCACTGGAAGTTGTTCAGTAGGCCAAAAAGTTAGTACAGATTTTAATTTTATTCTTTTTGTGCCTAATTATATTAATTACTATTCAAAATATATTAATGTAGGTTGGTATGGATGTACAAAAACGATTTGGTCGTGTGTTATTAGAATTAGGTGGTAATAATGCTATTATTGTTACTCCTGATGCTAATCTTGAAATGGTATCACAATCTGTAGTTTTTGCATGCTGTGGAACAGCTGGACAAAGATGTACCACTACTAGAAGATTAATTTTGCATAAATCGATTTATAACACTGTTTTGGTAAATTTAGTTAAGGCGTATTCTAATGTTTTAAAAAGATTAGGAGATCCTCTTGATATAACTACTCTTTATGGCCCCATGCATTCCTTAACTGCTGTTAAAAAATTTAAACAAACAATATCTGAGGCTATTGAGGCTGGAGGACAAGTTGAATTTGGAGGAAAAGTAATATTTCATTTTATAATTAATTAATGATATTATATAGTTTACAAAAATTATATTTTAAATATAGGTCTTAGATAGATCTGGTTATTTTGTAGAGCCTACTATTATATCAGGTTTAAAGTATGATTCACCTGTAGTATGCCGTGAAACGTTTGCTCCTATTGTCTATGTATTAAAGTATGATACTTTGGAAGAAGCTATTGCATGGAATAATAGTGTAGATCAAGGATTATCATCTAGTATTTTCACTAATGATGTTGGAACAGTATTTAAAGTATGTATAAGTATAATTTAAGTACATTCAAAGCAAAACATATACTTACAATAATATGCAATCAGACTGTTCATACATTGTCCAATGAGAGAATATGCCAGATCTGCTCATGTTGAATGAAGTCCATTAACTGGTCTGTCATATCCCCTCTGTGCAAACCTAATTTTGGTGGTGAACGAACAAAGCCAACTGGTTTAAGTTTGACATGGCACGACATGTTCACTCTTGGGACAGAGTATTGGAGATACCACTAAATATTTCAACTAGATGACCATGCATTGGAATTAAAGTTAAAATTGAATACTGAAATATACATTTTGAAAAATGTCAGTGTTTTTACCCTTTGGTATGCTTATCTTTGCAATACTACTTTCTTTTTTTTTAATAACAACTCATTTTTTCCAAGTATAGATTTCTTAAAACAATTTTTGTATAAAAGTTATTTTTTTAACTTACAAAATTTATGAGATTAAACCAAGTTTTAATATACATATAAATTATTAATTATTTTTTAATACTAAATAGTTTTCATAATTTACCCCAAATTTACCCTCTTTTTGAAATAAGATAAAAAAAATGGTTAAAGGTAATAAAAAGTAACATATTTAATATTTGTTTTACTATTTAATCAAGATAAGTGTTCATTTACCTATGACTTCTAACCTTTCAGTGATAAAATATAAATAGTAGTTACTACTTCAATGATTTCTATGATCTTAAGAATTTAATAAATATTTATTTTATAACAGATTATTTGTAAATTTTTACTTATACTAATTTTGCAATTAGAATTTCAAATATAAAATTGACATTTTTTTTGAAAAAAGAATTACTTGTATTATACATGTAAGTATTAAAGGGGTTAAAATTTTGAAATTTTTCTATAAATATGTTTAAGATATTCCATTTACTTTCCAGAAATGGCAGAAACATATTTTAATCAAAAATAATCCAGCTGAAATATTTAGTGATACCTCTAACATAAACATACTGAATATTTTAACAGTCTAGTATGAGTTATTAACATTTATAAATGTTATTTATTAATCTTAATAACTTTTTTGTTTAGTGGATTGGCCATAAAGGATCAGATTGTGGTATTGTCAATGTTAATATACCAACAAATGGAGCAGAGATCGGTGGTGCATTTGGTGGTGAAAAGCATACTGGTGGTGGACGAGAGTCTGGTTCAGATTCTTGGAAACAGTACATGAGAAGATCAACTATTACAATTAATCATGGATCTGGATTGACATTTGCTCAGGGCATTAAATTTGAATAATATAATTTAATACACATTTTTGAATGTTAACTATAAATATTAAATTATTTATATTTAATTATAACTATTTAGCAAATACCAAGATGATATTATTTGTAATTATTTTAAACATAATATTGTATTCAAACAATATTATAATTGGCTATTGTTAATGACTATGACAGTTAACAGAGATTTCATAATAAATATTTATATGTATACAGATTTATCATTAATATTTATTTTATTATTAGCTATAAATTACAATAAATGTTCAAGAATAAGCCTCAATAATTCCATAAGCAGCAGTTATTCTTGCTTAGTTACAAACACTTTATGAAACCAATCAAAAAAATTAAAGCACCTCTTTATGTGCATTATAGTTTACAGCCAGTTTGACATATTAATTATATATATTATGCACATGATATTTTTAAATTTCCAGTCATTGGAAAAGGTAATCAAAGATTGTCAGTTGCATTTGACCATTTTTTTATGGTAAGAGATAACAGTAAGTGATAGTTAATCGAGTTTTTACAGTATTAGCATTTTAAAAACAAACACATAAGTAAATTAATTTTAGCTTATGATAGTTTTTCTGATTGGTGTTTACTGTTTACAAATTTACAATAAAGCATAATAGTAATTAAAATTTATTTAAAAATTATTTTTATTATTAGACTCATTCTTTATCCTTTTAATGAAGTGAATTGGTTATTGAGCAACTTACATTTGCAATTATCTACATTTTATGATTTGTTCTCAGTATTTAATGAAGATTTCATAATGATGTTTAATAATTTAATAACATGAATCATTTATGTTTTTAAAAATTCTAAATTAATTTCTTATTGGATATAACTACCTATTAGTTATTAGGTAAATGTGTATATTATAAATATATATGTATATAATTTTACAAAACTGTATTCCCTCAACGTACTTTCCGACACTCCGTTCCTTTTTATGTTTCTCTCAATACCTCTAGTTATTTAGCTAACGAAACTGTTACAAGACTGTATTTGGCATTTGCCAATGTTGATGCCTCCCAACTTACCTTAGATATCTGATATATATGTTAACGTACTACATCGTTATTTTTATTTTGTACACATATCCATAGTATCGGATTAGTATTGCTGTAATATTAATACTATTTGTTATCACTATAAGATTTTTATATATGTATATTTTTATCAAAGAGGTATGCCTTTAAAATAAAATAAATAAATAAATAATTACATTGTTTCCTAATATTATGGTTAACTGAATCTAAAAAATTTAAAATATTTATTTTGCTACTTACAAATCTGATACAAAGTTCTTTCAATTTTTTTTCTTTTGTAGGTAATAATTTGTCCAAATTTAGTAATTAGTTTAATTGTTTTCTCCAACTTCGTCTAATACTAATTTTGCATAATCCGCAGCAACCTCATATCTCATTTTTCTTATTAAATTTAATTGACTTACATACACATAAATATATAATAGGTATATTAATATATTGTATAGCCATATAGGTGTATATTACCTTATGTCCTTATATTATATTACCTATCATTATTATCAAAAGTGTATAGTATATACTATGTACTACACATTACACGTCAATAGGTAACGTTTGAAGATTTTATATTTTATAAACTATCATCAAAATATAAGGAAACCTGGAAACGTGATATTTTATTTCGGGTATTTATTCCAATGATAGTTAAAGACCTTGAATTTAATTTTTTTATAGATAATAAGGTATGTCTTTAAAAACCTCAAAAAGATTCAAATTTTAGAAAATTGTAAAATGTATAAATTGTAAATACATAAATTTAGTGAAAATTTCAAGTATCTACAGTTTTATGAGACCCATATTATATTACATTAGATTAGCGTATTTATATTTTATATTATATTACTATATAAATTACGTGGGGCCTGTAGAGGTAAATGTGTCTATATGCTTGTACGACGGATGCTGCGCCGTCCGATAGAGGGACGTCAGTCATACGATTAGCTAAAATCACGGACTAAGATATATCTTAGTCCACTAGGCTAAAATAACTAAATGTAGAGTAAACGTTAATCGTCAATTTTATTTAATAATTAATTTATTATAGCTCATCAAGGCCAAAACTGGTGGGATGATCCTGGGGTCCGATCCCCCGAAAATTTTAAAAATAGAAACATTTTAGAGATGAGTTTAGTTTATATTGACAATACATTTTCAGTATTTATATTTAAAAAAAATGTTGGATTCCCACCGAAATTTTTTTCAGTTACGGCCTTGTGGCTCATAAATAAACATAAATTGTCAAAAAATACTTCATTATGTGTTTGATTAAGTCTCCAAACCAATTAAACGTTTTTACCAAAACAAAAGCTTTCTTGGAGTGGGAGAAACCATTACTAAAGAAAGAACATTAGTGTACGGGAACGGACTTAACCTAACCCAGGTACGTAAATAGGTGCTTATTTTTTTGGTGAGGGGGGGTGATGGCTCCTATCGTCTCCTACTCCCTTAGATATGTGTCTGACCTAATCTAACGGTAGTCGGTAATTCATTTTTGAATAATAAAAAAAAATAAGAAAATTGATTATGTCAAAAACTGTTAGGTATTCAGTATTCCATGAAAAATCTTTAATTTTATTTTATTTTTTTACTAATCATTAAAAAAAGGAGTTACTAAGAATTTTTACTTTTAACCCTCCCCCCAATTATCAACTAGATTCACTTTCTAATTAATATAAATAATAAATATATCAATGGTGTAAATCTAAGCAATTTTACATATTGTAATTAGGTACTTTTAAAGATGATGACACAAAACCACATAAATTTATAAAATGAATACATTCATAGCTCCATTTCTCAGAATAAAAATAGCTATTACCAATTATCTATTATACAATAGTACCTGATAAATAGTTATACAGTACTCAGAAAATACATATAATAGAAATCTCAAATCTATGCTTTTTGGTAAATAACCTATCAAGGACTTTCGCGGCTTTATATGAGTCACTGAAAATCTGAAACTACAAATTATTACCATATTTATGATGAAATACTATTTTTTCTAATATGTTATATGTATAAGAATAAGATAATATTGAACCTCACCATTGTAAGGCTCACAACCAGTGAAAAAGTGCCTTAGTGCGTTTTCAAAAGTATCATTTAAACAAAAATTACACTAATAATAATTCTAATTAGTGCTAAAAATAAATATAAATAAGTATCAACTATCGACTATTAGATTCTGAACGAAGTGAGGAATGTATTGATTTTACTATGATGTATGTTTTTTTTTTTTTATTTATTTTTGTGTCTGTCATCATAACGATATATTATACATTCCAATTTAAATTTAGGTAATAATATAATATATCCTACTATAATTATTATCATATACTGACAAATCATCTCCGTTGAGAATCGTTTTTCGTATACAATGATACCTGTCATTGCATTCAAATTAAACATATTCATTATACTGACCTATTCTCCATCTCTACTATATACGTCTATACAGCAGAGCGATACCCACTAACCCACACCCACTTACCTACCTCAGTAACGTAACTATGGGATGGCAAGGCACGGCAATGCCCCGGGGCCCTAGTCTTGGAGGACGCCGGAGGGGCCCTGGGCCCTCGACTCTTGTAAATACAATTTGTATTATAAAAAAGCGTGAACAAGTGGGTATTGCTCTACTGTATAGTATATAGTAGAGATGGGGAGTAGATCACTATTTGAATGCAATGACAGGTAATATTGTATACAAAAAACGATTATGAACGGAGATGATTTGTCAGTCTATGATAATTAGTAGGATATATTATATTATCACCTTTATTTAAATTGTAATATATTGTTATTTATGTTTTCTATATTGAAGCTGGACTTTTTTTTTACAGTTATTTGAAGGAAAACTTATAGAAAATCTTGTATTGAGTTTTTTAACCTTAGGTATAAATCACAAAAATGTTATGGATTTTCAACTTCAAAATTCCTTGCAAATTTTCGCGATATTTACAAATTTCGTAAACATTTGAACTTTAAATGTTTATTAACAAAAATTGTGACTTACGATTTTTGATTTTTTTTTTCTACAATAAGTACAACTTATAATAAACCTTCTATTATATTTTAAAGATTTTTTGGAATGCTAATTTTTTTTATCGGCATTTCAAGAAAAAAAAAACCGACACAACGCATAGATACGCATTCATAGACAAAATATCGATTTAAATTAAAATAAATTATTTTAAAAGGTACTTCTTATATTATTAGTGTTTAAAAAAAAAATTACTATTATTATTATTTTATTTATTTTGACATTACTATTTGGCATTTGCTACTATATATAATAGTATAATATAATTAATATTTATTATCTTTGTAAAAGGTACCTATAATAGTACCTACCTACCAATAATGAATAATACTAGATGATCGATGATCTCTAATTAATTAGGTACATTTTAATTTTTAATAATACGTCTGTTTATATTTTAGTAAGTAGGTGTAAATTACAATTACAATGTGTTCAATTATCTGTTATCTGATGATTATTTTTAAAAAGATACTTAAAACATGATCAAATTTATTGAAGTGTTACCGTAGATACTTAAGTATGGCGTCAGTCATAGTAGCCTAACCTCAGGTGTAAGATTTTAGGTCAAAATATTGTCTATACTTATTTCAAAAATTATTTTTACTGTAGTTATTGATTATAAAGAAAATTTATCCTGATTACTAATTATTTTAATACTTTCTTTGCTCAGTAGTATTTGGTAAACTGGTGTAAAAAACTACCCTTCTGTTAAACTATTTAGCGTATTATATAATATTGATTTTGAATCTATAACAGTTACACAGAGGTAACATTAAAATGGATAATTTCTAAATGTCTAAGTAATCAATTTTATTATTAACTAAGTCATGCGTGAATGCGTGATGATGTACCTATCCATCAAATTTCAAAAACTTGGTGTCACATATATTTAAGTCAATATTGACGTCATTAGATGAAAAATTATTTAAATAATAGGTTTAGATGTTTTGAACGAATATCATCAATGTTTACTATCAAGTAATTATTTTTTTATTTATTTATTTCATTTATTCAGTACTAATTTGACATGTTAGAGTTAAGTTGCTATATGAATATAATAGAATAGTATATACTTCTATTTAGACAATGTTCACTGTACAGTGTTCTACTGTTCTATAATAGTATAATAATTAGTAATAACAAACAATATACATTTTATTATGATACGGCCAGACGGCTAACGAGAGATTATCAATTTATCATTCGCGATTTAGTATTTTAGTCTTGTAGAGGTATATTGGCGGGACCGAATAAAAAATAAAAATAGCCCAATCTGGGCACGCACCGGAACGAATGCAGAATATCATATCGACGGTAAAAAAACGTTTGAAGATTTTGTGCAAACGTCAGCACTGTGTACCCACCTTTTATTTTCACTCCTACCACTCGTCCACAGCGAACCTCACTCTGCAATCGTTTTAATCTCTTTATCTATGGAAAATTCCGAAATTCCAATACACCTCCCCTCCCACCAATCAACCCGTTGATTTTCCGCCGCCGCACAACAACAATAATAATAATAATAATAATAGTAATAAATAAATTAAATTAGTCCGATTAGTGTTTCCGTGTGCCAAACCGCGGTGGTTTTCCGTGACAGCAACACTCGACTGGACGCGCGCGCGCAACGGTCGTTCGAGCGTCCCCGAATTCCGATCGGTGTACGTACATTTATTATATTATTTAGTTTTCCGTTAATTGAATGTCGTCGGTTACTGTACGTCTATGATGCCCACGAGAACCAAAAACGGCATCGCCAGACATCAAATACTGGCCGCCGCGGATGTCAGTGTTAGAGAACACCAATGGAACTTGGTGCCATCCTGATCTATTAGGCGGACTCGTTCGCCAGGTCCACCGAAAACCCTCAACAAAAGTGCTTCCCGAGTGATTTGTTAATTCGTTAAATAGTATTAATTCATATGATATATTTCTCTTTCTGTTTTTTACCTACACAAGGTACCTAGTTGTGTTATATGTATTTGTTTTGTTTCTGTTCTTTGACCGATGTAATTTGTAATACAAATATTAGTGAGGTTGTGAATTTTTAGTTAGTATGTGTCAGTAAAGTGATATGTCGGTACGTTTGTCCAGCGGGTGTCTACCCGCAAATGGTGAGAAAACACTTCCACCCTCATCAGACAAAATTGATTCCAATGGCCAGCAGAACAATTTGCAGGACCACCAACAACTACAGCAACAACCTAGGAGTAATAGTATGGACTATTTAAACTTCGAGGAAAAAAGACAAATAATTGCATCTTCATTGTCATTAACGGATTTCTTGCATACTAGTGGTACAGCTACTACACCTACATCACCAACTACTGGCAAGTTTATTATTGGTAAGTACATTTTTAATATACTTATAGAATTTAGATATTTTCTTTAAATTCTTGCATATATACTTATTAGTAAACTGTAACCTTAATTAAATAGGCGACTTAATAGATTGCTTATTTTATTGGTATCTATCAATTTAATATTTTAATTAAAAATAATCTTTATTAATGTTATACAGGATGTTATATGTTCATTTATTAAAAAAATAAAAATTGAAGAATTGATTAACTACATAATTTTATACCTACTTAAAATTAATGTAACTAATTAACAATTAATAATCTATCTACCTACATCAGTATTTATTCAATAGTTTTGAGAAAAATAAAACCAAAAATTTTATCAATTTAATTGCCTGTTAAAAAAACAAATAGTTGTCCAGTACTAATTTAAATAAATATTAAATAAATAATTAGGTATCAAGTATAACTTTTTTTTAGATTTCATATATTTATATTAAATTTTACTTGGGTTTTTAAGTTCTTGTAAATTGTTTTTTCATCAAGATAACAATTTAAATTATACCTTATATAATAGTTATCTTATCAGGGCCTACATTTTTATACTAATAAATATTTGAGTTTTAATATTGATGCTTATGTTATAAGCTTCATTGGATGATTAATTCATGGTCAACAAATTTACATCAATTTATATATTTACAGTGAAGAGTAAATGTTTCACAATTCTATCCACTTAAAAATTGAATAACTTTTGAATTCTTTTAAAATATACATTTTTATTTTGACTTTGTTTCAATAAAATATTAATCATAGTAGTTATCTAATATAAAATTATTATTTTTAAATACTTACTAAAATGTTATTATTTAAATAATAATATGTATTATGTTACAATGACAACATTAAGAATGACTCATACCTACTTTCATAAATTATGATGTTGTAAATAAAGAGTATTAAACATATTTTCATTAAAACCATACATCTTTTTTCCTGCATATTTCAAAAGTTTGATATAGGTTATTAATAGTGTTATTACTTATCTTATAGTTGTAGACTCAATGATCTATATTACTTGTAACTTCTTTAAACATAATTTATAGTAATTTTGTATTTACTCATGTATTTAATTTTAAATAGACATTAAGTTAAAAAATAAAAATTATTTAATTGTTAGATATGCCAATTTTATTTGTGAGCCAGATAGGCCAGGGTTACATTGTTAATAGTATTATTGCTGTTATTATTTAAAAGTTAATATACAATGTACATATTATGTGATTTATATGCATTTTAAAATATTTGTATTTAATTATCAGATAATATTTAGATAGATGTATTATTGAAAATTATTATTAGTTGAGATTTAAAAAACAATTTAATGTATTCTAGAAAATCTTTGTTTTCAAATTATCTAGAAAATTATTTATGTTTAATTTTATCCAATATGGTTAAAACTTATTAGTACCTAGTTATATTAAACAGAAATAAGATAAATTTACTAATAGTTTTGTTTATTGCATTCTTCACCTTAAATTATCCTTTAAGCCTAAATATTTAAACTTAGTATATTTTTTAATGAATAGTTTAGTTTATAATTATTTCTTTAATAGTAATATAAATAATATGTGTATATTTTTTATTATTATTGTATAACAATTACTTTAGTACTGCAAAACTATAAAGTTAAAAAATATTTTAAGTAATTGTTAGTTTATTGCACCCAAATTAATTATATAATATGCTTCTAAAAAATATTAATTTGAAGTAATAGATTAATAATTAATATTATTTTTATAGAGGTAATATTAGTATTTATTTCTATTATTTAATAATTAATATGTAATGAAGATTATTTTATTTTAATGTTGATGACCTATACACTAAGTTAGGTTGATATTACCTATATGCACATCATAATACACATTCTCCAAATATCTTTAGATATTTTTTCTTACACTGTCGTAACGGTAAATTACTGTGAAAAAAAACAATTTGGTCATTCTATTGTCATGTTATGTGATCTTGTAAGGCATTACATTTTAGAATAATCTATAGGATATAGGTAGATAGGTATTCTATTATAATAGATATATGATTTTTATAATGTTATTGAAGTTTTAGATATCTATAATGATAAAAATTAAGTTTACTTATATATAAACTTACATATTACTATGATTACAATGTTATAAATTATTTCCTTCCTATAAATTAGTATTGTAATGTAGAAATTATGTTATCAAAAAAAAAACTTAATAGAACAGTTTAATTTTAGTATTATACACTATGATATGTATACTACTTTTATTAATATTATTGTGTATTTTAATTTTTAATTTATGCCTATTATTTTAATCATTTTATGGTACACACACAATTTATTCATTTTAAAAGAAATAGAGGATTACTATAGATCAGGGGTCATCAACTGGCATTTTTTTTACAGACCTTTATCCACGGAGTAGGTTTTAAAATTGTTTTAATATAAATTAATAAAAACTATAAGTATGTCATATAAAATTTGTATTATGTAAAAAAATTATTTAAGTGACGGAAAATAATCTGTATGAACATATGCATAAATAAATCAATAAATATAAATATTAATTTACAAAAAAAAAATGTATTTATTAATGTGTGTAAAAATCATTAAAACTATTAGAGGCTAGTATGGCAAGTTTTATATCAGACCTCCATAGACATAAATTAGTTGGTGACCCCTCCTATAGATGTTTTTATTACTAATATTACAAAAAATCATTGATTTAATTTTAAACTAAAATCTATGATTTTTAAGGTACATTTCTAGGTTTGTCACAATAAAATAAAATTATATATAAAAAGGACTGTAAGATATGTACTAGTACAATAGTATTAGTATTATTTCCTTAAACATAAAGTCAATTATTACTGAATACATTTAAATACTGTATTCATAACTTTTTACATTGTAATATTATAATTTAGTTGCATGACTTTAAGAATATGATGATTGTATTACAGTGTATATTATCATATAATTACCTATATTATTTTATCATAACTTTTTAATAATATTTTAGCCAAAAAACAAAATGGTACAGCACTTCGAACTAATAGCTTAGGATCAGGAACACGTACCAGTCCATTACAACTAGATCGAAAACAACCAAGCAAGTTTTCTGCATTAGGTAAACTTTTCAAACCATGGAAATGGAAACGAAAAAAGAAATCAGAAAAATTTGAAACTACATCTAGAAGTATAATTTTTAATTTTAAAATTGATAATAATAAATTGGTATCCTCTATTTATTATTTTTTTTATTTAATAGATTTGGAAAGGAAGATCTCAGTGAGAGCAAATCGAGATGAATTAATCCAGAAAGGAATCCTCTTTTTAGATAGTCCAGTGGCTCAAACACATACGATCTCTGAATCAGGTATGATATAGTATACACTATCAAATTAAATAATAACTATTTTTACATTATGATTAAAACTGTTACATAGTTTTTGTTTATATTTATTTATTATTAACAAGTTATCACAATACCATCAATCCATGAAAGTTTTATCCTCACGTACATAATTTTGGTATTAGCCTTAAACCATACACTATAAACGGAGCTATTACATATCACATTCATGTAATACTCTTAAACGCATATAATTATATCTATATATATAAAAATGTATAACAATTCATCAATTGAGAACGGCTGAACCGATTTGGTTCAAATTTTTTTTTAATTGTTCGTAGTTGTCAGGAGAAAGTTTTTACAAAAAAAAATTTTAAACCCTTTTTATAAATTTTTTTGATGATTGATTTTTTGAGTTCCGGAATTTTTTTTTTTTTTTTTGAGTATTTTCTTTTTGGCAAAACAACGTATGCCGGGTCAGCTAGTTATTTATATTAATGAAGGATACAGTTAATACTTTTTATCCATGGAGGTTACGTTCCAAAAAAGTTTCACGGATATCAAAACTACGGATAACAAGACAAGACCATAATCAACTACTGAATAAATTGACAATATTAGAAGTTTAGTTACCTTTTTAGCTTATCTGTAATAAATAATAATATAATGCTTATTTGTGCATACAATATATACATAGTTTTATAGTTATACCTAACAATATAACAACAATTATTTACAATTTTCTAAAATAAATTATCTACAGTGTTTTATAATAACAATAAAATTTTATCACAGACTCAATCTCGGATAACAAAGTATTACTGTATCTTATTTAGATGTTGAATGTGTATATGCGTAAAGTGATCCTTCATATATTTATATTTCTTGATAACTATTTAAGGATATGGTGGATTATGTACTATTGACTTATATCTATCTGTATTTGGGCTATATTTATAATTTTACTATTTTAGTTAAATATATGATCCTTCTTTTTGTGTATGCATAATTAATTATTTTCATTGAGATACTTAAGCTTTATATGCTTCAAGAAACTAAGAAATAGTTTTGTTTATAATATAATATCCAAGAGTCAGTAGTAAATTGGGTTATAGGTCAATATTTTTATTCTATGACTTTAAGAAAAATATTAAAGAAATTATGTGTTTAACAATCTATTTATTCAATTTTAAATCATTTCACTAGATAATTCATCTCAACTAAATCAAACTTCAAGCGGAACAACTACTTGTGTTACCGTCACTCCTACTATTGGTTCATCAATGCTTTTCCAACAACAACAAAATAGATATTCTAACCAATTTATGAATGGTAAGTGCAAATTATCTGATTCATTTATTGAAGGAAATAATAGTAAAATAATAAAATACATTGCAAGTGTATGCAATGATAATAATTCAAATATTAATTTTAAAAACTAATATTTAAATTTTTCATTAATAGTACTAAGGTTTACAAAAATCTTTATTATTATTGTTTTAGGATTTAAATTAATTACTTTTAAGGTTTAGGGAAAATATACATACAAATGTAAATTTAAATATGTATAGAAATAATAGCCTTATTCTGTTTTATCTTAATTATTGATTTTAATATTTTTGTTTATTTTATTTACACTATTTTTTAAAACTATTAACCCATTTTAAATATATTTATTATACTCAGAATATTATATTATTATTATTATTATTAAAAAACTAAAATTTATCGGTATATTCTAAAATAATGGAATCTAAAAACTTTTAAATCACCATACTCTGCCAAGTTTCAAATTATTTTTGAGCTAAAACTTTATACCAAATTTTATATTGTTAATAATTGGTATGTCACACATATTACAATTTGTGTGTTATTGTCAGGAAAATGTAGATAACATTTTTAATTTAATACTATCCCTGTTCATTTTCCAATCGATGATATTGATAGGTTATTATATGCAACCAAGTATGAACATTTTAGGACATTTCAATCCTAAATAATTTCTGTTAAATCCTTAAGGGAAAAAATGTAGACAAGTCATGGTCTGCTCTGATGTATGTAGGTGTTGAGTAGCATGTCACTGTAAAGGTTTGTACACAATAAAATAGTCAAGGTAAAATTTTATTGTCTTTCATCATAGCAATAATTGGAGTCTGACTTCATTTTACAGCTATTGTTGTATTGGGACCGAAATTATGGATAAAATTTAAATTTAACAATATATTATTATATTTGAAAGATAATTTAATTTACTTTAATAGATAGTTAACTTAATTTTTGTCAAAATGTTGCATGTAATATATTCTTAATATTTAGTTAATGTAATAATATATATTTATATCATATTATTATTATTAACTTTTGAGGATTATACCACCTTACTGTAAAATGGTATGAATTAGTTCATGGTATAAATAAGTAATATTTTTAAATTAATTTATATGTAAAATTTATAATATATCTCAACAATTTTAAGTTTCTATGCATAATATTTTTGAATTATAACAAAATTAACATTGTTGTTCATTATTTAAATATGTTATTTTGTTCAAATATGAACTTCAAACATCTATATAAATTGTTCTTCATATTTTTTTAGATTTTTTGGATTCAGTATGAACTATTTATGAGGAACATTGTATTACATTTTAGAACTTAAGTTCTAAAGATTAAACACTACACATTTTTAACTTCAAAATGATCCCAAATTTTCATGATTTTGATAAATATTGTATACAATTTTTATTTAAAAAAATTTATGAAAGCGCTTACGAAATATGTCAAAATCGCAAAAATTTGCAATACATTTTGAAGTTGAAAATGTATAACATTTTTGTGATTTATACCTAAGGTATACAAGATTCATCATACATTTTTCTTTAAATAAATAAACTGTAAAAAAAACTCCAGTATCAATATAGAAAAAAATTTATGAGTATATAAAATTTAATTTTTTACAAAATCGCGTAAAATAACTATATATCCTAAAACGATTTAAAATATTTGTTGTTATTCAAAAAGTATAAGTCATAGAAACTTGAAACTTTCACTAGTAGTTGAGAAAAATAAATTACTATTTAATTTTAGGTAATAATATAATATATCCTAGACTGAAAAATCATCTTCATGTTCAGAATCATTTTTCGTACACAATGATACTTGTCATTGCATTCAAATTTAACATATCCATTATACTATTATAGTGACCTCTTCTATATAGTAGAGCAATACCCACTTGTCCATTCTTTTTTTTTTTTTTTGACAATAATTGAAAAAAAAAATCTTAGATTTTTCTTATGTATAAAATGCTCAAAAGAGTTAAAATATTTAGAGAATTATACTATGTGTAAGAAATGTTAAAACAAACATTTGTTAAAAAATTTCAAATATTTATGGTTATCAATTTTATTGAATATTGGTATTGCATAAAAAATTCCCATTGTACTAAGTCTTTATTTTTATTTTCCTGGTTATTTTGAAAATTGTTTATTTATGACATCCCCCTCTCAAGTACAGACTAGATCCAATTTGCAATAAGAAACCATCCCTAATATATAAATCAATACATCTAAACTGTATAGATTCTATACTATAAAACATAATTGTCTATGTATTAAATAAATGAAACCAATATAATAATTTTATCAACATTATCTTAATATATATTGTTTGAAACAGAATATAATAAAGCGCAGTATGCATATTTAAAGATTAGGTATATATACTTTTACATTCATAAGTATCGCTACAAAGGCAGTATATTTTACAATATCGAGTTGTAAAATTCTGGTGGAGCAATAATTGATTTTACAATGATGTGTATGTGTGTTTTTTTGTGGGTGTATACACCATAAGTTATTGATAAAATGCTTTGATTTTCAATGAGGATGATTTTGGATACCAAATTTGATCTAATTTAGATTTCAGAAAGGTAAAAATACTTACATGTTTTTCAAAATAATTGGGAAAAACAAATAAAAATTAAGGAAAAATAGGAGTTTAAACGATTTTACCAGGAGTTTATTACAGTTTTTACAAACTCGATTTTGTTTTTGGTTTAATTTAAGAACGAATAACTTATATGGTACTTACTTGAAATTTCCAACAAAGATTTATGTTAATGTTTCCTACACATATTATTATTTTTAAAATATTTAAATTCTGTTCTGATCAATTTCTCTTAAGTAGTTCATTTATCCTAGTCACAATTATTTTTTATAGATATTTTAAGTTAAAATTTAGACGAAATTTGTATTTTAATCTTTGACAATAAATAACGATGTTAATTATTTTGTTATGATTCAATAAAAATATTTTTTAGGACTTAAAACATTTACGTGAATTATGTTTTATTTTTTAACATTTATTTTGAAAATATATAGTTAGTAAGTGTTATTACAATATGCATATGTGAAGCTGGTTATATATATTTTGTAAATGATTGACTAGCCAAAAGTAATATTTATCGACGTGGATGTCTTAGGTTTGACTTACCTATTATGAATTTAATTATATATTATGATATTTTCAAAATATATAGAATAATTTTAAGATAATATCTATTTAAAGTGTGAAACTATTCACACTGTTTTATGGTATTTACCTGTACGGTATTATTAACTCAAAAGTTAATATCATATGATAAAAAGTATAAATAAATATTTTAAACTAATTACATATATATATACTTATAAGTTATAATATAATACATGCAATGGTTTTGGAAAAAAATACATCGACCTACCGTGATATTTATAGTATAATAAAAATGACTTGAATAACTTTATCGAAAATACGTTATTTTTTCGTACAATAGTACAGTTAATTTCAAATTTTACTCATCAGTTACAGTGAATTACTCAAAACCAAGTATAGCAAACTTTGCCCATTTTTTTTTATTACAGTTTTTAAATAATTATAACGGTTTAACAGTTTATATGGATCTTTTAAAAAATAAAATTAGACAGGTAATTCCAAATATCAGTCACTTTTACTTAAAATCTATGAAGTTTTTACTTATAAAATAGATATTACTTAATTTATGTAATTTTTTATTGTTGTTATTGTTTTGAAATCTGACTTATTTGGTTAATCATACTTTTACTTAACGATTTGAATGTTTTGATTTACCTAATTTGCCCATTAAAATTCGTTTTTCTGCTCAATCCTATTCATTAACAGATTGCTAATGGAGGAACAGCATAGTTTCTGGTCTGGCCGTTCTACAACTACTTGTGATGCAGTCTTTTGTAATTATATATTTTAAGTTTTTAAAGTTCATTCGCAAGTTGATGTCATCTTCACTGACTTCTGCAAAGATTTTGACCATGTAGATTACTATGTATTGCAATGTGTCTTGCAAGCAACTAGCTTCGGGGAGCAACTTTTATCGTGATTTTGTTCTTTTATTGATGGTAGTAAACAATTTGTTAAAATTCATGGAATGTCTTCTGATATACACTCCATTTCATCTAGTGTCCTTCAAGGTGGTCGCTTTTCTCCTCTACTGTTTTGTATATTTTTAAATAGTATTAACCATTCATTAAAGCATGCACGGCTCCTAGCGTTTGTGGATAATGTAAAATTATCCTATCGTATCGACTCTTTAAACGGCTGTCATGTCCTACAAGATGAACTGAATGCATTTGTTGCATGGGCCAACAAGCTAAGATTGGATTTCAATATTGCTAAATGTCACCATATGACTTACACATCTTAAATGCCCAATTAATTTTAAATATGCACTTCATGCATCTATTCTGTATTGTAGTTTGTGATCGTGGAGAGGTGTAGGTGAAAAGAATTGGTATGTTCTTTTGTTGGACAGAGTAACTAATATAGATTATATTGTAATACTCTATTTTTCTAAAAAGTTAACAAAAAATGCGTAAGAATCTAGTGCGTGCACTCTCTTTCGTTTATGTGTATTATACTTATGGCGCTTATGGATAATTATTATTAACATTACTAATAACAAAATTACATTAATAATTTGTAATATTGTGTAAGAATTCAATATTATTTATATTTTTTTATATGCTATTATATTATTTATCGGCCTATAGTATCATATTGTTTTGTCTAATTGAAGCCATTAAAATATTTTTCCCTATTTACTTTGAATTCATTATTTAAGTAATTAGACACCTATTAAATATATCATGGAATCCTTAATAAATCACAATGCTTAATAAAATGGTGTAAGTATTTATTAATAATGTAAAATACCAAATCAGTTCTCTCAATATAATAATTAAAATGTATTTAGTTTCTCTTATCATTAAAAAAATACTTGAATATTTTACTTTGACCCTTCCCCACCCACAAATAGAAATATTAGACTAACTACTTAAACTAAACCAACTACTACTAAGTTAACTATCTGAAATAAATATTAAATTTGAAGATTGAATTATATTTTTAATTCCAAAACCTTGTAAATGTTATGATAGCTAAAATAAATAAAAATTGTACTATTTATACTCGTAAAAATATCGATGTTTATTTGTTTTATGTTATATTCTTTATAAATACATATTTTTATGAATAATTCTTTTTATGGTATCTAAATAATAAATTCGTTTGTAGGCATTTGATGTTCTTAAAGTTTTTGGAAGTAGGTAATTCTCATATTTTTGCTATAAGTATTATATTATATTTTTAACTTCAAATGCTCGAAAAAGAAATTGTAACTGACAATATGTTTTAACCACAATAAACAACTTAATAAAAATCTTGTTAAGAATTTTCAAATTGTACTTTTTGAAGTATATATGTTATATTATATTTACTTTATCTGTGCTACGCTTACTCTTTTTATTTATTAATACTGAAGTTTGCTGTCCTTATATGTTATGGTAATTTACAGTTCCTATGTTTTAGCCAAACTATTATTGGAATTTTATAAAAATATATAAAATTATCTGTATTAGGATGTAAAATAATGTTCGATTTGTACTAATTTTTTTTTTTTTTTGATGAAATTATGCTAGTAAAAATGACCTTACATAATCTGCTAATAAAGTTCTAGAAAAATACAGCTAAATAAATACAAATATAGTGGAATATAGGTTATTTATGAAAACAATTTAAAAACCATTTATTAATTTTTAATCTGTAATAAACTAATTATTTACATTTCAAAGTAAATTATCAAGTCATTCCTACTATATTAGGTAAATCAGTAAATGTATACCTTTCCCGCCTATAATTATTATACACTATAGATGTTATTGAGTTGGCTACCCTGATTGGATTTTTAGGTAAGGCGGAAATGAATTATTACACACAGGAAAAAGTAATGTTATGTCGTGCATTCTCCACTATGCCATGGGTGCCCCTCAAATCGTATATCCACGGCAACGGTAGTTAGGTTTTTAAACTTCGTGTGACGTGACCTGCCGTGTAGCCGCTGCTATTTCATTGCTGGTTAATTTGTTTTTTTTTTATGAGCTTTTCACAGTATACCACTAGACAGCTTACAAAGGTCAACTTTGAACAAACTACAAACAACTGCCCGTTTTTTATTTATGAAATATTATAAGTCTGCTTTAGATCGAGTTGTTACTAATTTATTCATGTTACCTAACACCCGAACTATCCCCAAAGCGACCAATGATGGGATATATAATGAAATGTTCTTGTTTTCACAGAGGTATGTTACATATTTGTAAACGCCAGTCAAATATTGTAGTTTTCCTTTAAAATAAAATAATATTTTATTGCTACCTATCTATATTAAAATAAAATTATCATTATAAAGATGGAAATAATTTTTCGTATTTCACTGCAATAATGTATCAACCCTGTGAGTAAAAACAATTATTTAATTTGTCTTTGAATTTGTAGTTCTAGAATGTTTTTTTTAACTTGGATTTAATTTTCATGTCATGATTGACATTTTTCCGAGTTTCATAGATTAATGAAGTTAATTTTTGCATTGCACATTTAAATTAAAAAATATGCCCTAATATTTATTTAAATAAATAAGATTCAAAATCGGTATTTAAAGACTAATAAGATATACTCGTATAAAATAAAAAATAAAAGACTCGATAGATCGTATTTATTGTTTCAGCATTATTATTATCTATACTATTTATTATTCTATTATAGTAATATTTTATTATTCGTTAGTTATTTTAATGTGATGTGAAAATTTAGTATATATTTTGGAAATCGAATATTTTATTTTACGTTGCGTGACATTCGATATAATAATATATACTATACCAATAACTAAAATAATGGATAACCTTAATGGTAGTATTTTTCACGACTGTTAATAAATTGTACAAAAAGTCGATAATCACAATTATATTAAAACGTTTAGTTTTTATAAAAATATGTAATTATTTAACTCGTATTGTTACAAGTACAAAATTAATTATTATTACAAATATCAATGTTTAAAAAAATGATTAATTGTAATTTGAGAAATTGAATGTATTGTGATTTTGATAGCAGTCAAGATTGTAGAACTTATTAGTTATGATCTGATTATAAACTCAAGTTACGACTGGTGATAGCGATGTTCACCTTAATATGATCGTTTACGTATGGGAAACAAAAAAAATTAACAGTAAAGTTAGTTATAATATAGCCTTCAAATCATCTTCAATTTGTATCATAAACTCACATAATATATAAATAACGTGTTAATGTATTATATTTATACTTTACAACAAACATTCACTCTTCCCAGTCCTCTGGTTGACATATATTTTTATTTAGTATAAAAAAAAAATTAATACAATTACTCATATTTCAATATCAACTTAAAATTATATTTAATTTAATAGTTATTAATTTATTTAAGCATTATATGATTTTTGTTTTTTCTTAATTTGTATAAATCATATCTATTTTATTTATTATGTTTGTAAGCTGTTATTAATCCTCAATCATAGCATAACTAGTTATTTTTTAACTAAGTTAAAGTAGGCTACGGTGTTCTAAAAATGTTTTATAGCAAAAATAAGGTGTCTATGGGAACATAATTGATCTCACACAATAATAAGTTTTAATTTATTTGAATTATCTTGAAAAATTATGGGTAAATTTAGATTGATTACTAATTCTTTATTTTACCTGAATTACATAAAACCCGTATGTATACACTACAGTACTCAGTATGCTTATTTAATTTGACATTTTTAAACATAAATCGTAACTTTTTATTTCCATAAAAAGAGTATGGGTCTTTAATAAATTCTAGCGCGCTGAAGCTTACCTAAGACCCCTTGTTACGGCTATGAGTTCCTCATTATATTATCAATGAAATAAATTCGGCATTTAATTAATCATCCAAGTAACAAACTTATGTAAAGAAAGTTTATTTTAACAACTTGTTTGACAGTTTATATTGCATCTTAATATCTAACTTTGTAGGCACTTACTTTTACTTTCTTTCATAATTTTATGTAAAGATCTGGAATCCATTTTTTAGTTTATTTTTGTTATTAAATATATACATATAAATAAAAACTGGTGTCACCAATTTCATTCATGCGTCATAAGCCAAATCACGTATTTATGTAGCAGTGACCTTAGTCAAGACCTCGTCTTAACATTTATTATTATATTATATTTGTATGCACATTGCACATTGCACATTATCTTAATTTTACTTTCTTAGCGGCTTATCAAATATTATAGTTATTATTTATTTATTATGATAAATAAAGAATAAAATATCAAAGTATGAAGAAAACAAAAGTCACGCGTTATGTTTTACTAGTAATCTAGTCTGGTTCTTGTATAATATATATTTTCTTTATTCAATATTACCACGTAAAACGTAATCCATAAAATAACAGGTAATTCACCAAATATGCTCACTCTCATTTTTCCTTTAACAATTAATTTATTTAAATTCTGATTTTTTGAATTTTAAGTCTACTTAAAGACTATAATATTTTTAATTATTTAGATATTATATACCGTTTAAAAAGTGTCTTTTTCAAATAAAAAGTGAGAACTTTGCTAAACTTTTTACTGTAAATTATTAAACAGATAATTTTTTTAAAAAATTGTATGAATTTAAATCAAGAATCTACCAATGGTTAAAATAGCTTAAAATAAATATAATATTGGCCATTGGGTTAATTATTATATTTAAAAAAATATGAAGTGTTAATATATTAATATTAATTACTATAATTTTAAGTTCATCAATACCCCCTTATTCAAACTTATTATCTTTAATACACAATGATAACTCAAAAGCCAAAATCTACTCATTTAAATTTCGATTTAGATACAATTACATTTTGATAAAATAAATCTTCTTAACATTCGCAGAAAATTATGATTATAATTTGAAAGAAATAAGTTTGTATCGCCACAGGAAATTCTTAAATGGCATAATGGTATAAACTTCTGTTATCAAATATGTTATTGAAATATACTTAAAAATTCTAAAAAACAAAATGTTGATTAATTTATTGTAGGGAAAAATAAGGAAGACCATGCTTGGAGAATTACCATGTGTACTTTTAAAGAACTTACTTAGTTGTCCTCAAATATTATAAAAAAACTTACTTTAACATGTTTCTATAATGTTTAAAACTAAACCAAGAAACTTTTGGGAATTTTTACTAACCTTATCTTAGTTAATTTTTCAAAAAAAATAAAACATAATTTATTTTAATATTGCATTAACTATTTTTCTTAATATATTTTATGTAATCATCGATAATTAATTTATATATAAAAATATTTTACCATATTTTTAGCTGTATTTTGTAATATATTTCTAAATATAATTCATGTATAATTCATGTATTATATATTTATAATACATATATACATTATTTTTATACGATATACACTAAGTAGTACGTATCATAATATTGTTACTTATTATATTCTAATAATGCGACCTTAAATTTCGTCATTACCTCCGTAACGTCCATACTTCATGCACATCGCACCATTGTTCTCATGTGTGAAAATGAACACGAGAGTAAAATCGTTCCGTCAACGGTATATCCATAATATTGAGAAGTAAAAACTATTGTAATTTATATAAGGCAGTAAGTATGGTGCACTAGAAATTAGTATTAAACTAAATGATACATTTAATATATTAACAACAGTAAAACTTCAAAATTATAAGACTTAACTATAACGTCTATAACTTATAAGGCTATTCAAAATAAAATTATATTTTGTTGTGTAACCTTAGTTGGACACTTATATTGTCAAAATAAATAGTTTGCATTCACAATTTAAACAGTTTTGAAGACTTGTTGAAAGGAAGTAGTGTAGTTCCTCTCATTTGAAACGGTTTTTACTACTAAAATAGCTTCTAATATATAATACAACGAAAAATTGACCTAAATACTAAATAATAATAGCAGAAAATGCCAAACATTAAAAAATAAATATTTCAATGCCTACAATTCAATACGTGATTGATTTAAATTAAACTAAGTTTTAAAAAAAATCTGCGTCCTCACCACAAGAACATTAAAATACCAGTACAACTTATAATATAATAGTAGATAACAAATGTTAATGTTAAACACGGCAAAGCAAAAAAAAAAATGAATTTAAAGTCTTATATAGTTTTTGTGAAAAGTGAGCATAATAAAAAATCAGCCAACTAGTTTACCAATGATGTATTCATGTTATTCATGATAAATATTTAGAAAATGTTCTACAGTTAATTAAAATACTATTACCTATTTGTAAGATATGATTTTTGTTGCGTTTATAATTATTATAAAACATCGTATAACATCGTATGCATGTAACATAGTATGTAATTAGTATTGCACATTGCAGTTAATTTTCATAGCATTTTCATTGATATCGATAAAATAATAATTGATGTTAGACAAGCATTAAATATACAAATTTGGAACATTAATAAGCTGCTTTGAGCTAAGGGTATTCAAATTAAACAAGTATCCCTTTTTCGTTCCGTTAATATGCTATATCTTGTACGGAAATTCTGATGTATATAAATATATAAGTGTATATTCACAAATGCCTGTACGACGGCGCGAATTCGTGTTTATACGTTGCGTATATTAATTTTTTATTCTCTACAAAAATAATGGGTCTTTCTAAACATATTCGTATGGAGTCTATGTGAGTTTAAAATTTGAAATATAAGTTATTTAAGCCATTTAAGGTAGGTACAATACATTTTTTTGCATATTTAATATCGATATAAATAAAATATTTTTTCTTTATTTATATATAATCTTATATTCTAAATAAAATCGCGCAGTTATGTGAAATATAAAGGTAAAAAATTAAATTATCAATAATTACTAATATCTTGATTTATTTAATGTAACAAGTAATAGACTAATCCTATAAATTTGTTATACACTTATATTTTGTATGTGTAATAGCGAAAGTGCAATTTTTTTTTAAATCTTGAAATAGTTGAAATAGTTACTATGGTTAACAGTGATATATACGGTGCTTAACGGTGGATTGTGTTAATTTTGTGTGTACGATGGTTGATACTTTGATATTTGATATTTGTTACAAGTAGTGTTACTAGTTAGTACTTTATCCGTGTTCAGTTTATAAGTAAGAATATGTTTGATAATCTAAGTACCGAAGCTTATCCATGTTTCGCGAATACACTGTATGTTAGTATATATAACAAAACAAACGACGACTAGTTTTTAACGTTTTGCGTTTATATTGGAACCGCGTATCAGCGGCGCGTGATATGCAAATAATAAATTGGCACTTGTTGTTTATTTTTAGAAATTCTGCAGCGCCACCGCGTGCCGTTGATTAACCAATGCGTGATGCGTCACCGGCGGTGGCGGCAGCGGCGTTGGGATATGATAATAATAATAATATAATATTTTACAATAACATTATGTCCACTAGTCTATTTAATATGTATATAATTATTTATAACACACAGGTGTTTTATGACTATGCACAGAAAATAGTGGTGGTGATTTTGCGGGCGGTGCATGGGTAAACATTGTGAGGGGTATTTATGTATTTAAAATAAATTTCTATATGCATATAGTGGCACTCAGCAACCTATAGGCTCCTAGAGTTTTACTTTCACCTTCGTGTTGTCTTTAATAATTCATTTACAATTTTTTTAAATAAAAAGAAATACCTATGTAATACCTACCTCAATATTTTTATTTATTTCACAATCGGAAGTTAATTCTTTAATTTTTTTAAAAATATCAATGTACTAAATATATCATACTGGTTTTTTTTTATAAATAAATTTATTAAATTTATTGTTATCTAGTTTAGATGTGCCCATACATTTCGCTTGGCGCTTACTAAACAATAAACATGTTCATTTGTTCAAGCAATAATGTAGACTATTTGTGCTAATGACATCGGCACAATGAGAGTTTTGCTGCAGTATTAATAATAATTATCATTGATATATTATATTGTTATTAAATCATAGTGTTAAATCTAGTGCGCGCTAGCGTGTTTGTTGTTTTTATAAATATATATAAATATATCAATATACCATATTATATCATAGCGGTAGCATATTTGTTGCAAGAATATAATATTATTATAATAGTTTATTAGCGCATACTGTACAGCTATGGCAGAGGTGCAATTTCCCAGTTCCCCGGCGCCTCCGTTGCTGTTCCGAACGGGTGGGCGACTAGTGTAGCGTTAAAATTCCCTCGTATAAACGCGCGTGCTAGACAAATTTTAGTCGATATATTTATTAGTCGTCGTGCGTTCGTGTAGCCATCTCGGTTATCGATCTTCTTTTTTCTCTTCTTTTTATCGCACATGTTATAATATCGTTATAGTGATCATATTCAGAATTCAGTTATTGCACAATAATCGACAATTTGCAGTTTGCGCATGTGTATACAATATTAAAATATAACATCATTGTTGTTTGACAATCGTGTTAAAATGACTTCGGTAGTCAACGATAACTTCAGACCTCGGACTCGAACGGGTTTTCCTATGGATAGGTATGGGCCCGTTGCCGCGGTGCATACTTTAAAAAAGAAGAGATCGCCGCCGTTACACGCAATTGTCACCCGTTCGACAGCGCTCGTTCGGAGGATTTCAGGTAAAAAACTATATTGTATACCTGTGGCTGTGACGGTTGAGTGAGCGGTTTGAGGGAAATCCAATTATTTACAAACGATTATAATGTTATCGTCACGCGCGTGTCAAGCACTTACGTGTAGACATGTAGTTTGGTTGGGATACGTAGTCAGTGTAAAAATTACTGTTCAATGCAACGATTGATGCTGTGGTGTTCGTGTTTCACACGTACGAATTTCAAAATTATCGCATTTTCCAAATATTTTTAAAAGAAGGCTTTATGTATATATTACTGTATAATTGCGTGTATAAAAAATCAGTTATGTACAATGTACATATTATGTGCATTTATAAAAAAAAATGCAGTATATAACGGGCGATTGTTAACTCCGCCAGTCATCTGTAATGGGTATATGGAAATCCCACCAGTGTTAAGACCTTCCTAGATTAAATACGTTGACACCCATGAAATGACATACATCAAAATTGCTAAAATTGATATTTGTTTCTTGATTATTACGATTATTTATTATGATTATTCAGATTACTTAACGAAATACAATAATAATATTATAATATGACGTGTTATTGAATTGTTCAGATAATTATTATTTTTATCTTAACGTTTTGTATATTTTTTGGCATATTACGCATACCTAACTATTATATTATGTGGACAATCATTATTATTAAAATTATAATATATATTTTTTAATAATAATAGATTACAGACTACAGTTATTAATTTAATACTGTTATACCCGATTTTATTTTTTAGTAAAATTTACATGAACTGAATTTTACCTGTTTTTTTGCTAGTGGAATTAACACTAAAAAAAGGTACTTGTGGTGGTTTACATGCGCTTTATACAGCATACAAATGTACGGGTTAAAACTCAATACTTAATTCTTTGTCTTTGTTATACTTAAAATTATACCTTCTCCAGAAAAAAAATTGGATTTAAAAACAAATATGAGGTTGTCTTCCCGTTTCAATAAGTCTGAATTTAGCTCAATTTTGTTTATCATATAACAATAATATATTATATATATTAAGATAATAACTACGTATAGATGATGCTGAAACAATAAAAAAAACGTTTACAAGAACGAATAATATTTAAAGTATATAGCATAGACTCTTCTACACTACCTAACATATTTAGCATTATCCCAAACCCTTACTATCTCAACTATATAAGCAGCACACGATCTTATATTTCTAGATTGATAAAACAAATTACTAGTCATGTAAAATGTTAATATATCCTTCGTTATAACTTTTTGTAATTTTAGTTTATGTAAAATAATAATTTTGTAGTCATGTATGTCATATAAATAAAAAATATATTACGAACAATAAATTAAATTTAAGCGTGTAAACTCTAGCGTTGTACTTAGTGGCGCTATAAAATGGCTCGTAATAATACCACTAAACATTAATTGTACAGAAACGAGAAATTTGTCGTGTACATTTAAGTGACAAGTAAATATTTTATAAGGCCTAGTTATTATTAGATTTTTTTGTTTTTAGACTCGTATTTTTTCATCCGTGTCATGGTCATAGATTCTACCCCTCTAAAATTAAAAAAATATTTATTAAAATTAAATCAGAACATATTGACATTGCCAAATGACAATAGAAACTTTAAACCAAGTTATAAAGCTCACGTGAATTAAATTATTGTACACCTCTTTCCCATAATATTTTCATAAATCATAAATATTTTTATCCATTAAGTTTTATTTTGACAATACCATTTATGTATTTTTATATTAAGCTAATCATTACTCCGTACTAGCATACATCACATTACTTAAGTTATTAACAATTAATCATTTAATAAATGATACATAACATTGCAAATCCACTTATATACATGCATAAGCCAAGACCGAACTTACTCCCAAAAAGTTAAACTTAAAACCTCTTTTAATATATCTTTATCTACTCAAATAATATTTAATCGTTATATCTTTTTTAATTAAATTTTATATTCTATTACTTGATAAATATTTACGTTAATGTTACGGATTTGTGAAATTTGAATAAAAAAATAATATTTAATCAACACTTAAAGATTTATACATAAAATACAATTATTGTAAAGGTAATTTTCAGTAATACAGTTATTTAGTTACACACGCGGAAGTATACTAAAAATAAATATAAATACATCTAGTTATATTTAAATTCGGTTATTTTTAATTTTGAGTACATTTAATAGATTTTGTTGTTTACACTTTTACGCAAGTTACTGAAATAATTAATTTTTGTAAAAATATTATTTTAATGTATACATACTTTTAATTTGTTATTCCTTGCACATCAAATGACATTGAATTAAATATTTTCTCATAATATTATATTACATTTTTACTTTAGAAACAATTTATTTTAAATGTCATTATTGTGTTAGTAAGTATTAGGTATTCAATTTTTTAAATAAACATTTTAATTTTGTGATAATTTAAAATTACATTTCAAAGAGTAGCTTTTGTATGGGTACATAGTTCTTACTTTATTATTTTATTTTTACTGATTTAAAATGTAGATGACTTAATCTAAATTATTTACATTTAATGGCGTCATTATTATTAAACATAATACAATGTTATTATATCGGTTCTCTGTCTTCAGTAATTACAATATTTATAACAAACCATTAAAAAGACATGTGCACTGTGCACTATGCATTGCCAAATATTATTACGTTTTAATAATAAACATGTACATTTACGACGACACTTTCGAATGCTATTATTTATCCATGTACTTATACTTTATTGGTCTAATTTTATATGCCAAATATTCGTTTTAATTTGTACGCTCTAAATTATATTATACTATATATTTATACGTATAAGGTTATTAACCGATTTCTGCACATATCTATAGTTATACATTTATTGTTTTAAATATTTTTGTATTGTATATTCTATACTTTATGTTCTACACATTATTATGTACATTAATTTGACTACGATGAATTCAAATTTAGTTGGGTCGTTTATAAATTTAAGATATTTTTAACTGTATACTCATAAACATATTTTCTGTCGATCGTTATTAATATTTATCCACTACAATTTATTTAGATCCCCTTATAAAAGTAATGTTTTGATCAGCTTAAAACTTATATGTAACAGACAACATTAATGCTAAGTGTAGGTATTTTACAAAAAATAATGTATATTTGGCAACTCACGGGACCATAGATTAGTTAACTATTTCTGGACCATTTAAGTTAGATGACATGAAATGGAATGTTTATCTAATTTTAGAATATTTAGGCCTTGTACTAAGGAATAATAATAAGGAACGATTAGTTACATCAAAAATTATTATTATTGAGTGTATTCTATTTTTTTTTGATTTCGTACAAAAAAAAAAACGTATGTCTGCCAAATATTGATATTTAACGGCCATGACTTTTAGTTTGAATAATATTTTATGCCGTAGTAGATTGTATATAATTTAATGTAATATTTGTGTATAAAAATACCAAGTTTAATTTTTAAACTACTGATTATTTACATTTTATATGCTGTAAACTAATATAACTTTGTTCAATTTTGATAATTAATTGTTGATCTGTTATTATCACATAATTATTCATAGAATTATATACCTGACTAAAATAGCTTGAAATTTCTACTTAGTTTTCAAAAGTAAACTTTTTATTAAATTCAAATTAAATAATACATATCTTTTATAATTTTTTGGCATTATTCCACTTATAAAAAATTAAACATTATATGCATAATATAACGTCTGTTGTCGCATGTTGCACTACAGATCTAAAAAAATATTTTAAATATTTTCTTTTTATTGGAGAAGGACATTTATATAGAAAACAAAAAAATTAGTTAAAAACAATGTTACACATTAAGACGTTAAAAATATATACTGAATACTTTATTTTTACTAAATCTTGAATTACAAATTTTTTCGTGAATATATTTAAGTTGGTTAATATATTTTCATAAAAATAATTGTATACTATGCTGAACTTATTATATTTCATTTTCTTAGACTTGAACAAAGATAACAAGACTGAAACAGTGCATGGGCATAATGAGCCAGTAGAATTAAGTTTTGAGCAGCAGCATCAGCACCAGCAACAACAGCAACAACAGCAGCAGCAGCAGCAGCAGCATGTAGCTGAACAGCCTAGTAGCTCAAAACCTGAACGACCAAATTCACTCACAGGTCCTGGTGGTACGCTCACCAGACGCCTGTTCTGTTACCATGCACCTAATCAGTCATTATTGGTCGGATCAGGTCAGTCACCTACCAGGCCTCCAAATTCACTATTGCCATCAGGTAAATAAACTAGTTAGTGGTATATAATACTTACATGAAATCATTTTCTAATTTTTTTTTTTTTTTGTTGATCATAGGTTGTGAATCTCCAAAATTAAATTGTGATAGGACATCTTCAATGATTATGCCTGGACAAAACATGTCTCAGTTAGCTAGTGGTGTTAGGACAGGCTATTATCATTCCAGCCCTAGAATGATGTATAACAATCATCCTGGGCATTCATCATTGATGCTTTCTGATTTACCTGAACCCCCTATACCGGTGTCTGAAGTTGGCCCAATACCTCCACCTCCCATGTTTAGCTCACCAGCTCAACAATCATACTTATATCAACGTAATAATATTATAAATTTATAAATAATAAATAATGTAAAATATCTAAAGTGTTTGTTTAAATAGGTAACAATCGTCAAAATCATCGTACCAATGATAACAATGACGAGGAAATGGAAATGGCAACTAATGAAGATGATTATGACGATGATGACTATGATGAAGAAGAAGAAGAAGATGATGATGAAGACGAAATAGATGATGATGACGATTCTAATGGATTTAGAATAAGAAGTCGTCACAGTTTTCCTAGTCATATAGAGCAGATTCCTGCTAAAGAACCTGTTTTTAATGCACAACCTCTAAAGTCAGCATTAAAAAAACCATCAACACCTAATCAGAGTCAAGAATCATCACAATTGCTCAAGTATGTTGTTGATTAATAAATATATTATATTAAAAGAAGTAAATAAAAATAATTTGCAATACTCGAGGTTATAAGAAAGTAAAGTGAATAAGTTTGCCTTTTTGCCAATTATTTGGCAATCGTTTGGCTCTTCATTTCATTATTATTTTATTTTTCTTAATTTGTTTATCGCTGCATAACAGAAGGGCTCCACTTAAGCCCAGGATACGGTTTTGGTAAATTTAATTTAATTTTCAAACTATTCTACTATTAATATTTTTGTTAATTAAATTGCAGTGGTGCTAATCGTCCAGTAGTGTTTGGAATTTCATTACCTTGTTCATTACAAGAAAATAAAGAAAATGCTAGACCTAATGAATCTAGTGATGATGACAGTTCTGGTGATGGACCCATATTGTACAGAGATGATAATTTAGACAGTAAGTTAATTTAATTATTAATTGAAGTTTTACTTAAATTAAACAAAACTCAATTATAAATTTGGCTAATAATTCATATAATATTCCTTAAATTGTATTTAATTTTAAGATCGATTAGCTGAAAAAATTGCAAGAAAAGATAGTCTCGCTATTAAATTGGCTTTACGTCCTAATCGACAAGAGCTCATTAATCGCAATATTCTTCAAGTTCAAAGTGAAAAGGAGCGACAAGAAACTAAAGAAGTCATTGGTGCTCGTCTTATTAGGTATTTATATAATAATACATTTAAATCTTTAAACAATTATCAACACTATTAATTTATTTTTATTTTTTAATCAATATAAATTAAAATAATTTTGTAGACGTTTGAGTATGCGACCTACACAAGAAGAACTCGAAGAAAGAAATATTTTAAAAAGTAAAATATTTTGTTTAATATATTATAATTAAAATGATTTTTTTTATGATTAAATTGAATTTCAGAACAAACAGCGGCAGAAGAAAAAAAATTAAAAGAAGAAAAGAAACGCATGTTGTTAAGAAAATTAAGTTTTAGGCCAACAGTTGACGAATTGAAAGAAAAAAAGGTAGATTTTTTCAATTTTTTATTTTATTCATATGTATATTTATTTAACACTATTAAAATTGTAAACATTTAGATTATCCGATTCAATGATTACATAGAAGTGACACAAGCACACGACTATGATAGGCGAGCCGATAAACCATGGACACGGTTAACAACCAAAGACAAAGCAGCTATACGAAAAGAACTAAATGAATTTAAAAGCTCAGAAATGGAAGTGCATCAAGAAAGTAAACATCTCACCAGGTTAGTTATAAGCTTATTGCTATTAAATTTTATAAAATGCCTTAAGACTTCAACCCTCTATTTACCATTAAAAAAAAATAAATTTCATTATACTCCATTTAATATCCATTAACCTTAGTCTCTTATAAAATCTCTAAGTAGTTTGTAATATATTTTACATGATAAATATAAATTTAATAAAAATTTAAATTTTTTACTTAATACTTTTTAAAAATGATAAATATAATATTTACACAGTGGTGGGTGACTATTACAAATACTGGTGGCACTACAACTATGGATAAGCAAATATCTTGGTTAATCAACTAAAATAGTTAAGAAAAACACTGATTAAATTAAAAGTGCTATTAATGTTTATATTATTGTGTGAACTATATGTAATTTAGATAAACTTTATCTCAATTGAAAGTAGCCTAAAACATTGGCCGATTTTTATCCTGTTATGTTAACCATTGATGTCAACTATTAATTAATATATATCGGTTGTTATCATTTTAATTATTGGCTTTTGTTTCCGACGATTGGGTTTGGCCAGAAAATTTCTTTACAGCATTAATTTTATTAAAAACACAAGCAAGGCAATTGATAGGATAATGTGATACTTCCGGGGGCATGGTGCTTGGTATGTGTAAAATTCATTCCTGTTATCTTAAGATTCGAGACATAATATTGTAATATTAAAAAAAAAAAAAAAAATGGATAATATATTTTTATTACATATATACCAGAGCGACTTATTGAACCATTAAAATTATTTAATATGTAACTTAATGAATAACCTAAGATAATTTGCCATCTGGTAAGTTTATTACTTATATAATTTTACTCAAGTGGATGGATCACTATTAAAATATAGTGTAATGACTGATAAACATTAATTGTTCATGATGGTTTATTATTTTTCTTGACATAGATTTGTTTTTAAGAAACTAAATATTTTACTTGAGAATTACCCAAGTATATTAGTTAAATGTACAGTTTTAAGTCTTTATTAAAGATGAAATTATGTAAAATTGTAAAATCAAATTTATATAATTTTAACACTATAAACTTTTTTTTTACAGATTTCATCGACCATAAACTTTACAGATATTCTCACGTGTCTTTAAGCCAAATTTATATATGTATTAAAAAACAAAAAACAAGATGAAAGAAGAAAGAATATTAAGCATAATTGACTGTTAATTATTCTTGTTTAGATAAAAAGTAGGTTTTAAATACAGATATATTAGTAAATTAAATATTTAAAAATCAACCAAAATATTTAATAACTTAAAAATGCATTAAACATTTTTTATCAGGTGAGATAGAAAAAATATAAATTATGATAAATATTAGACTATCTTATATTGACGAGAAGCTTTTGTCCGTCCACATAGTGATTATGTGCAATATTTATTATGCAATAACTCCAAAATATATATGTAAAGTATAATTAAAATACTAATAATTATTACTTCTGCTTCTTTTACATTCCCCCAAATGTCCCCTCCTTTTATTAAATAATTTTTCATCCCTTCTTTTATTTATTTTTTGTTATTGTTCATAATATCAATATAAAAATAATATATTGTACAATTACCATGTTGAAAATGAAAGCTCATTGTTTTGTTTGTTTTTGTTTTTTTTTATAATTGTAACTAAGAAAAGAAATTGAATATAATTTAATTAATTGTATTTATTAAATATCTTGTTTATTTTCAGAATTAGAATATTATTATTATTATTATTATTATATGTAAATAGTTGTAGATTATTTCTACACAATGATATACAATTCTCTTCCTATACCAATTATTTTTTGTAGTATAAAATTGTAATTGTAATACATTATGTTTTTTTTAACAACAAATTAAAAAAAAATAAAATAAAATAATATCAATTTGTGTCTTATAATAAATATTTTATTTTAGCATTTAACAATAGATTTGAAAAAAACTTGAGTCAAGAAACGTATGTCATATAACGGTATAAAAAATGGTTTACAATATATTGAAAATAAAAGTACAATATAAACTAAAATAGTAAAATATCAAAATTTAAATATCTTATATTTAACATTATCAGCCATTTTAACTTAAGGTGGATTATTGATAATATACCGAAAGCTTGACATAGCATTTAGCTAAACAGTTATTTCAATAATTGTTTTATATCTAAAAACCAGTGCTGTATAAATCATCATGCATAGCTACAACCTCAATCACAGATAATTTTCTAAGTACTAATATGAGCAAATAATAAACACATTTTTGTTACAGAAACATACAATATAAATTCAAAACATAACTAATACACATGTTTAACAAATATAAAAAAAGTCCCCTTCTAATTAAATACATAATATACTAATGATATGACAGTTGGGGATTATCGAAATTCTACCAACCGAATTCGTGAGATGTATTTAACTCGCATGTTTGTTTGGTAGCAAAAAATGGATTTGATACTCCGAGCACTGAATTATTAGTGCTACTAAAATATATTAGTCTATAACTGCCCGGATTCAGCACTAAAGTTTCAGAAAATTTCAAACATACTCTTTTAGAACCATCTGAAAATACTTCAGGAAGGAATTTTACCCTACATATAGATGTCATGTTATCAAATCTTCTATACTCATCATTAGATTCTTCTTCACGTTCAATAGTCTCTAAAGGTAAATAAACATACGATAAATAGTCATCAAGACTAGTATAATTTTCCTGAAAAAAAAAAAAATATAGATCAAGATATAAATAATTATTTTAAATTATAAATAAATTTACTTACTTTAAATACACCTATCCAATCGTTAGCCCAAGGAATGTATTCTTTTATTTGCAAATTAATTTCATTTTCTGTTTCTAATTGCCATGTGTTAATTGGTTGGAAAATTACAGGTTGGTCAACTTTATTGAAATGTCCATCACTACATATCTATAAAAATGATTCAGTATGAAAAAACTGTTTGATAAAGATGTTTAAGTTTTATTACTTGAACACTGGCTTCACTATAAACTGGTCTATGGTCACTTAATTGTATTGACTCAATAAACTTATACGATAGTACCTCTAGTACACATTTTTTATTTGATGGATTGATAGTTTTGTATAAAATACGATCTGTCCATGCTGGTCTTCTCCTAAATCAACTCTTGATATAATAAATACATTCATATTTATTCACTTAGACAGGAATAACATACTTGAGATCATAACTGCTTGAACCAAATATATATCGATAGGTTGGTGGAAACATTGGCAAATGTTCAAAAAATCCTTTAAAAGCTTTTGACTTTTCCATGACTGAACTTAACTCATCTTGTGCCCAAATATCAGTTAATGTTGTTGCATTTCTTAGTGATGAATTTATATTATTAACTTGGCCAGCAATTTCTTCAGCTGACTTCAATTTACTATTGTCTAAACGAAAGTTTAGATCGCCAAACCAAAAGACATAGCTAAACAAAAGTAAATACATAAATAAAAATAAATTCTTAAATATTTGAAATAAGTAAAGTAATTCTTTAACAGTGTAATTTAAATGTTAATACCTATTTATCAGTTAAAAAATATATGTTTTTATAAACATTTTTTCTCAAATTCACTTAAAAATGTTTGGCATAACCCATATATATAACATAATTAAATGTTTAAGTCAAATTTAATTATTTCTTATAAATACTAAAATATTTTAAACATTCCATACAGTATACATAAAATAAACACAATTATGCTAAAATTGGTTATTGAAAAAAAGTAATTTACATACTCATGATTTAAAATCGTTTTTTTTGATGAACCAAAATATTGACTTTCAATGATTGTGTGATAATCATTTATTCTATGTTTCAAATATTCTTCATGTGCAGCAAAGTGACAGTTAACACAGCATATTGTTGCTCCGTAAATTTTAAAACTAAAACTAACAGCACCTTTATTTCCCTAAAAATTAAAAAAGTTAAAAAAAAAATTTACAAAATAATATTAAAACAAAAATTTTACCCAAAGGCCCAAAAATCCAGTACGCGTTTCTGAAGTTTGCATTTCTTTTAAAAGAGATACATGTTTTCGTTTACAAAATACATTTAGCAGCAGTCCAACCATTTTTACAGTGCGTATTTTTACATAATTATAGCCACTTAAAACATCTCTAAAAAATAATAATTTAACAATAATAATTTTCAGTAAAAATAAAAATTTTAATTAAACCTTAGAGCTGCTGTCCATGAGTCATCAAATACCGCATCGAGTAATAAGTTTTGAGGTTGAGCCTTGATTTCTTGAAACCTTTAATATAAATATTAAAGATAATAAATCAATCGCTACCTTTTGTTTTAAAATAATGTCTGATGTTTTAATGGAGCTAATTTAAATAAAATATTAATGGTAATATTTTTTAACTACTTATTTTGTGTTATTTTTTCATAAGAAAACTAAATTGTGTTTAAAAAGATTTATTGATTTAATTATCTTTTAGTAAAAATTAGTAAATTGAGTAAATGAATTCATACTACATTATTTATGAAATATTTCATTATGTAATCAATGATTATTGAGGAGTATCCATGTAAGTTACACAGAATGTTTAATACCTTTAATAGCAATCCAACAAAAAATATTATATAAGAAATTAATTTTCCTTATTATATATTAATATAGGTTATATACATTTTTTTAATACTTATTATAGTTGATATAAAAGAATTCGAAAATATTAGATATCAAAACATTTCAAAGCTCTCGAGTTCTTTTTATCGTCATTTAGTTTTTAGGATATGCTTCATTAGGCTAAATGCTATTATTGCTATCTCATACACAGGCATACAGTAAACATAAATCCAAGTGGATTGTAAATAAAATTTTGATCAGAAGAGTTAAATAATAATAATAAATGATAAAAACAACATATTTGGCAATATCTTATAGATATTCTTTAATTCTTTATTCATCAAGTCATAAATAGCTTACACTGAAAATATTATGTGTTAAAGGTTTAAAATAATTAGTTTTATTTTTTTATAGTTTTTGTCAGTAGTTAATATGCAGCAATAAAAATATAGGAGCCCTTATTTTGATAAATAATATAAACTTTTAAGTGAATTATAAGTATAATAAGCTATTGTATTTTTGTAAATAGAAAAAAATACCTATTATAATACATTATATATTAATTTAAATTATAATCTAAAAGAAATATTTTTAAATCAACATAATAATAAACTATCTATGATTAAATAAATAACAATTCAAGTGCTTATACCTATACTGAATTCTGAAGGTCATAACTTAAGTTTTAATTTATAGTTGCATTATGATTATGAATCAGTGTTTAATGCATGCACATAAAAAAATCTTTTACAATAACAACAGTCACGAAAATGTATTTAATTGTCATCATTGAACAAAAGGAAAATAGTATAAAATAATAATATATAATTTAATATTATAAAAACTAAACATAGACATTCAAGTAAACAAGTGGGGAACATTGTTCAATTTTGTATTTTATAAACATATACTTTTATCAATAAAATTATTAGACCAAACAAAATATCAAATATTTGTTGCATATAAAATGTTAAACTATAACTATATTCTTTTTTTTGTCAGATAACAAATAATTAACTGGATAATACAATATAATGTATGTAGAAAGTTTATAAATTATAAAATCATGAATTACAATAAATTTAAAAACCAATAATAAGCAATTAACTGATTATAATAATTATACAGATAATTTTTTATTAGTTCTTAATGTCACAGTTTTGACTAAAACTGAATTTTTATGGTATCTATTAATTGTTATTTATTTTTATACATTCATGGTAATATTTACACGTAACTAATCAGAGTATGATGTGAGATTACATTTTTATTTTTTTCAATATTAGAGCAGCGGTTTCCAACCCATAGGCCACCTATATATAGTTGTACTATTAGTCTTTAGTGGGCCTCAAAGATTTTTTTACAAAATTGGTGGTCCGCACAACTAAAACGGTTGTGAACCGCTGTACCAAAGCACAGTAGTGCTGAAATTCAGAAATAACAAAAACAACGGGATGGCTACACCATATTATTTAAAACAAGATGGAAATAGGTACGATCAAGAATAATTACATCAACAAAACAACAAAAAAAAACTCACCCAAATAAACAAAAGTCTGGTAGTTGATGTTCGGTGCGACCGTTCCATTGTAACAAATCGTCTAGAGGTTGTCTTGGAGATCTAGTGGCAACGTTGTAGGTCACAGTGTAGAATCTAGTGGAACAAAAAGAAACAATGTTAAGTTCGAATGGTCGTATTATTATAGTCGTACCCTACGCTTACGTTAAATCGCCCATTTTCGCTTGTCCATGAGAAATGACTGCTCGGCTGAAATCAATCGCTTTGAGCCCCTAATGGACGGACGGTGTTCACGCGAGGCACCGACGCTCTTGGTCTGTGCAGTACACTGGTGCAGCGGCGGACGGGAAAACGCAGTACATGGTCGGACGAAAACGAAAAACCGGTCGTGGAGATCGACGTGATCATTAACACCTCGTTTTTGAATGTTACGCGTCAGCACTTGTGTCGTCGACGGCGATGATAAGAACCGACCGTAGAGCGCCGTAAACCGAACGTCCTCGGACTGCGTGCATTATACTACTATCGCGAGCCAGTGGTCGTGCGAGCGGTAAAACTAGTACAACTGCTACTTGTAGTGGTTACAGTAAAAGTAACAATACTAGTAGTTTTAGTAGTAGTAGTAGTAGTAGTAGTAGTAGTAGTAGTAGTAGTAATAAGACTTGCAGGTCGACGACGATTATAATTACGGCGGTGGCGGCGATTCGCTGCAGATCCAATGTCGTCGCGGCTTACCATTTTTTTCGTTGACCGTCGTCATAGGTGGGGAAGATATTAGTGCGTATTAATACAATCACAACATTGGAGATTGTCTGTTACTATAATAAAACGGAAAGAGTGTACGTTGTTACGTCCCGACTCGCGAGAGCAGCTCGCTGTAGTCATCGTCGTCGTTTCCCCACGACGCTGTTTTGTTATCAGCGATGATAACAATACCGCGACCTTGACCGTCAGATAGCCGTGCCGTCAGCGACCTAGTGGCGAGTGTCGACAGCTCGTCATGTAGGTTATTATTCATTATTACTGTTGCAAGGGTCGGGACCAACCACCGACGTGCCAGACTGCACAGGTTGTCAGGTTGACGGTTATTCAATATTCACTCTTGACACTATAACGACTACCGTTAGCTATGTTGACATGTTGTGCGTCTTATTTAAACAATAATAATATTGTTATTAATTTATTATATAATAATCAGAGGCGGATTTAGGTATGTGGTGGCCTCTGGGCGGAATGCATTATGGGGCCCCTTACACATAAAGAAGGAAATATATTTTTTTACTTATTAAATAACATTTATTATAATATTTAGTAGTAGTAATAATTAACTACTTATTTAATAATAAATAATTATAAAAACAATCAAATCGAGTATGACTAGTATACTAATTGATTTTAGCTTTAAGGCTGTTGTTTTTGGAAAAAAGCCATTATACTTTATAACCCACCAAAATATTTAAATAATATCCATATCTATTTTGTTTTACTAAGTATGATAAAAAGGTAAACAATTAATTTTATATTGTTGAAGTCGGTTGGCCCAGTGCAATTGTCCCATTAGGCATTAGTCCTTGCATACATATTATGGCACATTGGCACTGGCTAAATTGGACATTATTATTACACAGTGGCGGATTTAGGAGGGTTCTTGGGAGCTGAAGCACCCCCCGTTCCGCGTATTTTTATTAAAATTTACTAATAATTCGCCAATTTAAAAAAAATAAAATATGTTAAATTGTTTATAACTTTTATATTGCTTAATTATGTTTAAGTACCAAATTATTAATTTTTTTCCCAAATTGTACATAATAAGTACTTTAGGACTATTATTATTAACAAAATAAAGCACCCACCATAAAAAAATCCTAGATACGCCACTGTTATTACAGACTATATATTACTATATTAATTATTAGATAACTACTATACATATTTCTTAAAGCCATAAATTTCCCCCTCGTGTTTGGTTTGAATGTTTAAATAGTTTGGCAACAAAAAAACAAATGCATGTGAAGAAGCTTTTCACTAGAAATTTAATTCATATTTTTATTCTAGTTATCCATTACGAATTTTCTAATTCATTGACGTTTTAAAATCATTTCAAATCAATAAATGTTTTAATTAATAGCATCATTAGCATTATTACTACAAAAAACATACAGAAAAAAAATATTTAAAATTAGAATACTTGAAAAAGAAATTTCACCATTAAGAGGACGTGTCACCCCAGAAAATATGCTCTAAAAACATGTTTTCGTACTTCCAATAATACCTATGGCTTACTGAAGGGTTTAACATGAAAAATAGCTATTAATTATTATGAAAATTGTAGAGGGGAATTTTATCTAGAAACGTATAGTCGAATTTTCGATATCTTTTATTAATTATTCAAATATTTAAAACAATAAAAAGTAAAAAAAAACACAAAATTAATTTTGAAATATTGGACGTTTGAAAAAAATATCAAAAATTGGACTCTATATTCTTGTACGGTTCTATAGATAAAATTAAACACCTAACAGCGCATTCTCTCGCAGTGGGGTGACCAACATAAAATAATCACATGGGACATGGGTATAATAATAAATATTAACAATAACATTTTTATTTGTAATAAAAATAACCAAACAGTCAAATAAAAATTGGACAGACCCAGCACCCAGGTCTAGTCGGCCTACCCTGTAAACACGCCACTGTTCTTTCGGCCGTTGTGTTATTCGTTTGGCTTTGGGTAATACATCCTTTTAAATTTTATAATAAACATTTAATTTAAAATTCAACCAATATAAAGCTCTAAGTATATAGATGCTTGAATTATAATAATCATTACAATATGTATATTTTTTTTATTTTGGACCCCCCTAAATTTTTAAAAGTAGAAATATTTTAGTGATGAATATAGTTTATTGACTATACATTTTCAGCATTTATATTTAAAAAACGTTTGCCAAGTCAGAGATCAGCATGTTAAGTTTCTTGATTTTCAATTTTTATAAATTTATTAATTTTATGCAATATGTATAATGTATTTTATTTTCATTTTCATTTAGTGAGATAGATCTCCGAAACCAGAGAACGGATTTTGTTGTATGGGATCTTGTTAGATTCACATTTTCTAGGAGAAGTGCAGAGAAGATTTTCAGAACTTTATAATATAGTTAATTCACTACAGAGCTTCAAAAAATATTAAAACACATTTTATTAGGCGTTTATTTTGTTTTTCAACTATAGCTTTGTAATGAGTTAACGATTGAAGATAAAGATCTGAAAATCTTCACAGCACTTCTCCTAGAAAATGTAAATCTAACAAGATCCCAAACAACAAAATCTGTTCTCCAGTTTCGGTAATCTACCACGCTAAATGAAAATATAGCAAAAAATAACTATTTTTTTAACTGTGAAAAATTAAATAATTTTTTTTTGAAAATTTTTAATCTCACATTTTGTATTTACTTGATAATCCGTTTTTAATGAGCTATCAACCAACTTTTTAGCTATAATAGTTTTGGAGAAAAGTTAAAAAATAGAAATTTTGGGACTGTTCACTCCGAAGTTTTTGTGGATTCAAATCCTTAAACCGCTTGGGTGTGATATTGGATCTCTCTCATTAATATTTTATGTTAAAACTAGCCTAATTATCCACCTACTCATTACAACTGAGTTACATTTTTATCATTTTCCTATTTAACACAAATTCTTGAAGTTTTGAAAATTCGGACTTTTTTCATTTCAATTACCATACTTACTTGATTAAAAATCAAGAAAGTAAAAAATGTTGGACCTCCGAATTTTTTTTTCAGTTAAGGCCTTGTAATATAATGTTATGTGTAGGTATAACTATCAAAACGTATTATAATTTAGATAAAAAATACTACATAATTTGAACTGTGTTAATAACTTAAATGTACTTTAATACAGTGGCGTAATTTGACTAGGTATTTTTACAGCAAAGCTATATAATAGATTCTGCGGAATAAAAAAAGTAATGAATTAGACTTAAATGAAATTTTTAAATACAGAAATCTATAACCGGAGGCAGATTTTCAACATTTTTTAATTTTATTTTTATGAGTGGTACATTCTGGAAGACATAAAATTCATACATAAATTTATGTATGAATTTAGCGTCTACATTGATGTGTTTGAATTTTAGCAGCTTTAAAAAAAAAGAGGACATGAAGATGGAAGATACAGAGAATCGTAAGTTCCTACATGACTGAATGACACACCCAAGATAATACCTACATTTCATTTATTGTGTTTAGTAACCGCAATAACCACTAACCTCGCAGAACGTTATGTTATATGTCTAATAAATATTAATTTTTGTAAGCTTATTTCTATAATATTTTTAAAACCATTCCGTTTCAAATTAAAAAAAAAATCAATGAAATATACTTATAATGCCTATATATTGTCATATTATATATATATGTATACTGTATACACCTATTTTAGATTCTAAGCAAGCAATAATTATATTGGTTTTCTGTTACTACTTAAAATAGTAAAAATACTAAGTAAAAGATCGGTTTTTAGTTGAAAATTGGGATCTAGTTGGAGGTACTCTGTTAAAAAGATCGACGAGTACAAAACAGGCGCGGATCCAGACTAAATTTACGGGGAGGGGGGCAATACCATGTGCGTATTGTATTTTATCGGCTGCCTAAAACTGACATCCTAAAATTTGCCTGTGTGGCAGTCTATGGGGAGCGGAGGCATGGCCCCTTGGATCTGCAAGGGTACAAAATATACATATTATACTGTGATGATTACAGAAAAACTGGAAATGCGTATAGTGTATGTATACGTGTAAACTATAATAATTATAGTAAGTTATCGATATCGATTTTGTTTTGTCAGAATTCAAACACAAACAATAGTAAAAGTACCTAACCTACACTTGAAAATATATTCATCATCATATATTAATAATAGATTGGATATGTAATTTTTAAAATATTTTAGTTTGTATTTCTTATTATCTATTATAGGTGCAATTTGAGTTTTAAATTTGGGGGACTATTAATATAATTTGCATGTATGTATTGTGTGTATGCTCCGAAAGATATTAGTAGAAGGGAATATATATTATACAAATCATTTTGAGGAGTTAATCTTCCTCAAATTGCGCTTATGTTATCTATGCTATTTATAGAATTTGAAAATTGAAATGCATTATACAAAACTTCTCCAGTTTTTCAAAAAAAAAAAAAATTCGTGTATTAAATTTCCTAACACGTTCAGCTCCGATGATGACACGCAGCTAAGTAGTCGTCATTTGATGTCGGACGCTACAAGCCGATGACGACCCGAAGTCTTTTACTTTAACTTTTATTCGTTATTTAAAATATTTGGCTGGTTGTGATCGTTTATTTTACTTAGTATGGCCATTTAGTATAACTATTAGAACATTTAAAACAACAACTAACAGCTGGTTTCGATTTCCCGACATTTTTATGTTTATAATTTGCTTAATTTGCTTAGTGTAATATTTTTAATGTTTATGCGGCTGGTAGCGCTCGACTTCTGAAATGTACGTGGACGTGAACTTATTTACATTGCAATTAGAATTTTTCTCAATATAAATGGTATGTTTCCGATGGAAAAACAGTCGAACATGAACACCTAATAGGTAAATTTATTATATTGTATAAGGTAAAACGCTACCTATAATATATTGTAAATATTACACAAAGTTTAGGACTATTAATTTTAATATACACAAAAATTATTGCTAAAATTTACCAAACCTTATTTTGTTGATGAACAAAACAAAAAAATTTAAGAGGTTTATGAATGGATAAATTAAACCAGTTTCGGTAACGAATATGCCGCCTAAAGGAAGATTTTAAAATGTTACCCTTTACAATCTTTGTACCATTATAGGTTAAAACTTAAAACCATCATAAAATAAATAAATATTTGAATAAAAAGTGTTAAAATTATTTAAATCATTAATATGTATAATACATAGAATAGAACAAAAGATATTGCATGTCAAATAATGTTCTTCCACCATTTATATTAAATAAACAATGAATAAAAAAATTTAATGTAATAAATAGTATAGAAATTATAGAATCGTAGTCTTTTAATAGTATTACAAATTAGGTTATTAACAACTAGTTTTAAAAACCTTTTTATAAATATCAATTGCGACTTTATAATTAATACTTTTCATTATTGTTTATTAAATAATATATATATATACTTAATTCTTTTTTTATTATTTAAGAATATAGAGTAAGTACTGTTTAGGTAATTATTATTTTGTTATAATTATAAATGTATTATTATGTACGTTAGTTTTTACATTTTTGAAAAAACTGAATTGTATGTATTTGATAAATAGTTTGTTTTTATTTTTTTTCTCAGCTCTATTGCGAAATTCAGCGCTAATTAACTTAATTCGCTTTTCTGTCATATTTATTAAATAAATTATGCACGTTTGTTTTTCAGTGATTGAGTGGATAATGACTTGACAATACTGACTACGGTAGTACGGTCTACGAGAATCGAATAATAAAAATTAAAAACAATTGCTTGGTTGTGTATAAATAAATCATTTGAGACTATCAGAGGCGAGCTAGGGGCCGTATTTCTATAAAATTGTATATTGTTAAAAAAAATATTAAAAACATAAAACATATTATACTACCGACTAACATAGACACGTACAAGTGTCGAGTATGTATATAGAGCTATGAACCTGCTATCTATATTATATACTTATATATTATGAAGAATCTATAATAATAAATGCTCTATATTATTTTATTAAATTTAAAAGATTAATTGCGTAGCACACATTTCTATTAAGATTACGGAAATACCAAGAATAAGAAAAATTAAAACTAAGCCTCTGGGGACTATTATCAAATTTAATAATTTATTGGTTATACACAACTATAAAGTTACAAACAAGATTATGTGACGTGTATACTGCTGTAAACATATTAAAATCGAAAATAATACGATAATAATGAAAAAAGAAATGTGACAGTTATCCGAGCTCTCCAATAGAATGGTCTTGACGTGATAAATCAATAATTGACAATGTAATATATTAATATTATTTTGTTACCACTTGTTTCAATAATAATTCATGCTAAAATTATTATAATACATTAAGAAACTTTTATATTAGCCATTAAAAAATTGCCTCCTCTACCTTAATCAGGCATTGCATTGAACGTAAAATACTGAATTCGCCAAGTTTGTATATTCTGATACACATTAGACAAGACAAGAAAAAAAGGAAACAGACATTTTAATGAAATATATCATAATTTTTAACTGAGCAATGAAAAAATTATTTGAAACAATATTCGTACTTCATTAGTGTCAGGACAATGACATATCATTACCATGTCAAGAATATATGCAAGACTAAAATTAATAAGATTAAGGGGTTTGCAGGACGCGTATTTATAATATGTTTTAGACCAATAAACGGTGGCAAATTACACATACTTCAGATTGTCCGATTTAAATTTTTAATACATGGATGAATTCGTTGACAAAGTATAAAGGCTTTTTAGGAAGTCAATTTTTGAATATAAATGACTTTAAGGTTAAGATATTCTTTTCAAAAATTGCATTATATTTGTATTTATTGTAAGCATGTCTGATTTTAAATCAAAAAAGTGATTCCTTAAGAGCATAGCCTAGAAGATTATAAATTCAACCGTTTTTTTTTTGGAATTTCAAACATCAAGAAGTATGTTTAATTTACTACAGCTTTTAGTAGTTTTGCATACAAGAATATATTTCGTTTTTCGTAATTCATTGACATGTGGGTGTCATACTGAATTTCACTATTATCTACTGGATTATATAAATAATTACTATATAAAATATGTTGAAAAAAAAACAAACAAATAATGGTAAAAAAAAAATGTACATTTATTTTTTTTTTAAATGATATAATCTAATACATATATATATTATATATATTTGTGTTATTTGTTTAATTTAAACAAACAAAATCACATTTTTTTATTTAAATTTTAGTATCTTTGTATCTTTTCTTACATAGGCTAAAGTTTTAACAAATTTTTACATCTAGTTAATATAGTTTCTTACAAATTTGGGTTCTATACCTAGAATCTGGTTTTTGATATTTATTTATTGATGAAACCGATCACCTTAATGAAAAAAACCTTATGTAGAAACTATGAAATGAATGAAGAATAAACCATAAATTATTATATTTTTAAAAACAGCCGTCAAAAAAGAATTGATTAAAAAAAAAAATTGTCTAAACAGAACTAAAACTAAAGATAAAGAACAGTCTGGGAAAGTTAATTTTAAATTAATAATAATTATGTTCTTTCAAAAATTAAAAATTAAATATACTTAGGAATATGATGACTTAAGTCCCAGAGTTTTAAATGTGCATGCGGCCAAAAACTTCCGCTCAACCGGGTATCATTTAACAAAATATACCAAATTACCAATTGAATACATCACAAATTATGCACGGCAACAATTAAAATCATGGGTTTATAAAGAGAAGAAATGTAAACTATATACAAAGTAATTTTTCCATGGGAAATAATTTTTTTTAAACTTTTTTTTGTGTTTTTTTTTTTGTTTTTATGAAGTTAAATTTACAGCAATATTGAAATTTAGACTGCAAATGTTCAGGCTACTGTAAAAAAAAAAAAATTAAATTTTCTAATATCAGTAAAGTAAGATTCAAATAGCTAAATTTGATTTAAAATTGATATTAACCTGCTACTCGTTGAGGAGATACTGCATTTGGTTGGCGTTGATCTTGTTTGTTGGTTGATCTTGGTCTGTAGTTATAGCCACGGTTACCAGGATTATTACGCATGTATCCATTATTCGATTGTTGACGGTAGTTATAATTTACTCCTTGACGGTTGTTATTGTAATTATTACCATTATTGTAGGAGTTAGGATTAGTGCGGTAATTAGTATTATTATTGTTATAATAGCCTCCACGACCACGGTGGTATTGACCACGCCTTGCCATTGCTACACCAAATGTTTCTGAATTTAATTTACGTTCCGTACGCCAATCAGTCCTTTGTGAATGTCTATAAAATAAAAATAATAATTTATTATAATAAGTTGTAATGTTTTAAATAAATTATAGTTACCCTTTGCTTCTTTCAACTGCTTCACAGCTAATTGAGTCAAAGAACGATTTGGATTTGTCATAAAATGTTTTTTGATCATCATCTCCTTCGTTTTCATTTTCTACAACACCGATTTCATTTCCACTTTCAATACGATGATTTTTTTTTACATGCACTTGTTCTCCATCATTTAAATGGAGTAACGAATCACCATTTACAGATGATGCTCCATTAATTATAGTAACTTCTTCGGTCGAATCATCAAAACCATCATCTGGAGATTAAAATAAAAGATTTATACAACTTAAAAGTGATTTCAAAGTCAAAATTAATAATTATCTTTCTTTTATTTAACTACCAAGGCTACAAATAATATAAATGCTTGTATGTTTTGATAATTTATCCTAATCGGTGTTTATTATTGTATTTTTCAATTGGTATATTTTCTCTACATTCAGTATTGTCAGTTGCGATTGATCGGTTTCACGTGTACAGTGGTATCAAATGTTTAAGTTATTAATTATTTTAAAATATTAATAATAATAATATACACTGTAATTATATGTATAATGTATTTACTATAACTTTGTAAAAAGTAAAAACTATAGTATAAATACATACATTTTATAAATCAGTCACTACTTTTTTTTCTAAAACCTCAATAAGTCAAAAAAGTTTTTTCTCTTAAATTTTGACTTATCAAGGTTCCATTTTACTTGAGGTTCCTCTGTATTGCAAATAAAGTATAGTTAGAGTTTAAGAGATAATTTGACAACACACTATGTTAACAGTAACAAGTTTAATTATACATATATATATATATATATGTACCTAAGTTTAAAATTGTAATGACTTTGTCGTGAGAAATATTGGTGGTAGTGTAGTGTAGCTTATATGTGCTTTAACTGTGATCTACCCATTACTATCCAGTTTTTTATTGGTAATTTGAAGGGGGTTCCTCATTCACTCAACCCTTACATGAATGTTTAACAGCAGAGGGTTCATTCATAAAACTGTTTATCATTAAGAAAATTATGTTGACCTCTAACAGGTGTGCATACAGTGTGTTGAAAGATCATAGTTGGATGCAAAAATATCTATATTAAAGAAAAAGAGAGGCATATTTTTTCATATGCTTCAGTCTCATTTAGATCAGTATTGTTGGAAGAGTGAACCAGATTTGTTCATTGATTTTTTAGAAGATACGCGGGGGCTACATGCTTAAATAACGACGACTAAATTGGCTAAAACAAAACTTATTGTGAATGTGATTTAAATTTGAATTTTTTTTAGCTATATGTGAGTAAATGCTTTTGAAATACATGTAAGCCCACCTCCTTGTGGTGTCTTTTGGCTTTTGGGTAATGCTAAACGGTTTACAAATCGTGTTCACCAAAAACAGGCTGGTAGATCACGTTATATTTAGCTCAAAACAAACTAATAATAATTGTATTAATTGGGTATTTATATCAAATAAGTTATTTTTTTAAATGTGTTTAAATCTTAGAATGTATTAATAAATATTTTTGCTAGGTTATAATATTATCTATAAGGCACATACTATAGCATACCATAACAAATTGTCAATACCACAATTTAAGATATATATATATATGCATATTTTAAATTGTGATGAATACACAACATTTTATCACCTAACAATAATTCAAGAAGAAAATATCTTAACTATTTTAGATAAAAATAAAATTTTTTAATTTGAGTTTTAATATTTTTAAATATTCAGATTGACATACCAATTTTGGTTCTTGATAGTTTTTTTATAATCTCCTGAAATTCACTATTTGCCTTATCAAAATCATAATCTTCATCAAACTTTAATGAATTTGTTCTAGGTCCCTGTGCTTTACTAGGAGCTGGAAGACCAGTAGACCTATTATAAAATGAACGACCTCCTGTAGCATTGTTTGGAACTGGATTCTGTCTTCTAACTTGTTGTTGTTGTTGTTGTTGTTGCTGCTGCTGATTATTTTGGTGATTATTCCAATTACGGCCGTTCATATTCCTATTCCCACCTTGACGGTTAGCCTATAAGAATAATTTATATTTAATATCAGGCTAAAATGAATAAATACATAATAAAAAAAATAAAAAAATAAAAATAATACTCACAAAGTGTTGATTATTATCCTGATGTTGAAAATCGTTCCTTTGATATTGTTGGTAATGCTGCTGATCATTCCTTTGATAATTTTGTCTTTAAAAATAGAATCATCCCCATTTAAAAAATAGTATCCAAATTTAATCAGATATACAATATTTACCCTTGTTGTCTAACTTGTTTACGAGTATCAGAAGAAGATGTAGATCTGTTACGTTGGTTCCTTCCTCCTCTTCCATTTCCAGGACTTTGTTGATTTCCGGTTTGAATACTTTGATCAAAAGTTGGGCTATTACGTTGACCATTAAATACATTTGGCTGAGCTGGTGTAGATGAACGGGAACCACCAGATATTAAATCCAGGACATCTTTAAAATAAAAGTATACAATGATAGTTTAAAAATAAATAAATTTAAATTTAAAACCTATATCTTATTTTATACTTGTTTAAATAAAGCAATGCTATAAATACAAAAAGCATATTCATTAACAATGCAATTTTTGTAACTTGACATTCAGCAAATCTAGAAAATTAAAAATTTTTCTACCCTATATGTAATAATGATATATTCTAAGCCATAAATATAATTTATTATTTGTAATATCTACAAGAAATAAAAACCGAGGAACTTGCTCTACTGTATAGCAGTAGTCTTCTTCACTCGTTTTAGTCATCTCATTGAGATAATTAATGTAATAAATGTGTTGAATTTTTGAATTCAATAAAAATTAATAGTGAGCAGCAACTGACAGTTTACAACATTCAATTTTTAAATGTATATTGATATAAATTTATAATTTTAATTTATTTTCCATTATTGATACGGTAGGTTGAACTATTTATGCAAATAATAAATCCTTATATATTATCTATAGGTTATTAATATTACTAGCAGTTTTCAACTAAGGAAAACATTTTCAATCTGTAGAATATCTAAAAATAAAAATGGTATAACTTAGTAGTCTGGCTAAAAGGATAGACACTAGTTTATAAATAATCACAAATATCTGTTGATAAAAAATCTCATTTCAAAATCATAACTCAAAGCCTAAAATTAATCTAAACATTATGAAAATATCAATTTTCAATTAATGTGGAATATTTCAAATTTCCATGATCGGGGGGAATTTTAAGAATAATATCAAAAATTCTTAAATTGTATATATCAAGTATCATCAACATTTTAACTTTAATCACTCATAAAATAAGAATGGAGTATTATATTGAAATTTATTTTGAATTTTAGTTAAAAACACATATAGAGGAAATTCAATTCCCAAGTTTGAAGAGTGATGAAAAATTCTACATTAATCTGTAATCAACAAATTAATTTATTGATATAGGTCTTAGAAAGTTATCTAGTTTTATGTAATTGTATTGATTTTTCTTAATATTATTATTTTAATAATTAATTTTTACATCTCTCACTTCAAGCAAAGTAATAATTAGATCCAATTTACCATCAGAAATCTTGCCAAAAGTTCAACATTATAAGTATTTTTATATTTATTCTACTATAGTAAATATAAACAAAAATAAAAAATGCAGTTGTAAAAATAACACATTCATCATTTGAAATCTAAAATAGTAAAACCTTATCATGCATTTTAATAAAGTGATAAATCATACTACATAAAAATTTCTTAGAATTTTTGCATAATAATTGTACAAAACAATAAGCTTAGCGACAACAATAAAGTTAAAGAATTCTAAGTTATGTATTATGTTTCTATTAATTATAAATACAATAATTCATTGTAATAAGTATTATGGTTTTGAAGTGTGTACAAACCATCAAATTAATTAATTAAAAAATATTAAACTATCAAATATATATAGATTATTAATCATTGTATTCATTCAACTATTGATCAAAATAAAAATTAAACACCATATAGATCTTTTTAGACTTATGAAATTAGTGTAATAACTTTAAATATTTTTAAGTCACTACTAAAAGCATTCAGAAATTGTATCGACATGCATAGACTTTGGAAGATTTTTACAATAGTACCCAATAGCAATATGTACAAGCATGCCAAATATGCCCAAGCATTTGGATTTGTGTATGCGTGTACATACCAGATTGGGCAGTCATCGGTTGTTTCTGCTGAATTACTGGTTGAGGATCTAAAATCAGAGGAGACTCACTTGCTTGCTTGTGTGATGGTCCAGCATTTAAGTTCACACCAGACATAGGGTTATAAGAGTTTCCAACCTGATTGACAGAACTTAGTTCATCCATAGTTTGATAATTAGCATTAAAGCCACCCATAGTATTTGGAGGTACTGATAGCTAAAAATAATTATTTAATATTTTGTAAACATTGAAAAAGTTCTAGTTTAAAAAATAATTACCTGTACAATAGCAGGATCATTAAGAGCTATTTGAGGAGTGATAACTTTAATATCTTTAATATCAGAGCCCCGAAATAATATATAGTTATAAATTTGACTTTGTGCTGGAACCTTAAATTCTGTAGGTCGATCCTCTGTTCCAAAAGATTGGACTAAAAAAAAATAAACACGATAAATACACCAACAGTATATTTGGTGAAAATAATTTTTAATCAATTCAAGTAATTTTAATACAATACCAATCAAAGAATTATTCAAAGGTTTATTCTAAATTGTATTTATCTATATTATAAAAATTATAGTCTTAATAAAATGCTTGTAAAGGACTTATAGACTTGGAAACTACTAAAACACTTAGTATAAAATTCTAAACATATGTTCCTTGAATTTCAAATAACGTTGTTCTTTGCTTTTTAACCCATGTACGCTGCTATAGTGGCTGGCTCACATGTGAATTTTCTTTAGGGTTATTAACATTAAATTATTAATTTTATTTATGTAAAGGTTTGTCACTAAATACAAAAAAATAGTATTGACTAGCCAAACCTCTATGTACTGTGATGTAGTATACATAAAAATGAGTATTTTTTCAAGATTAATTTACAACAAAAGACAATGTTTGTATGTCGGTAACTTACAGATTTAAAAACTGTTTGACTAATTTCAATGAAAATGTAGATTGTTTTTAAGAGATAACAGGAAAATTTAGTTAGTAGTTTTATCCCTGTTCAAAAATATACTTTATGTAGAAAAAAAGACAGATTGCCCACCTTAGACAACAAACTTATTATTAAATCTAAAAAATGTATACTAATATTGATTTGTATGTGATATATTAAAACTGAGCAACTTTAATATAGTGATAATTTGGGTTTTTCATTTTTATAATACAAATCAAGTCAGGTTATACAATTAGTTTAAAATAAAATACTTAACACAGTCTAAAAAATATACCAATGACATTTTCCCTTTTGTTAAAATTAAGTGTTATATTAAAAATTATTAAATTTTAATATACATTTATGAATAGTATTTTAAAACTACTCAAATTTTAGAGAACAATATGTAATATTTCATTACTATAAAATTAATAAGTTTTAAATATAAATAGGAGGTGTAAAAAAGATAGCTAATAATGTATATAATAATTTTAGTTTAAGAATGCAATGTTATGCAAAAATAGATGGAAAAATGACGATGGGAAAAATGTATGAGTATAATCATAAATAGATCGATTTTATTAATGTGATAATTCAGTATTGGACAACAAACCATTAAGATTCAATCAAAGTAAATCGTAAGTACTGGAAAAAAATAAATTAAGATAAAGACGGGAAATTTCACATATTTTAAGATAAGGTGTCTAAATATAGGATACCGTCTGTTGAGGTAACACGGAATACTAATTTAACAAATGAAATTGTTTTCGAAACGTATTGTACAAGTTACCTTTTAACATCACATTACTTTCTAAGATTTAATATTTTATACATAATTATACATCAATATATTTGTAATTAGAGGTTAGGCAGAGAATGGAATAGGTCTAAAAGTTTTATCGAAAACAATGACAAAGAGCATCCAGGAGAGAAATATATTGGCTACATTAAATAATAAGAGTTCACAAAAATATTATGTATTTATATTACCGTGAGACAAGGCAATGGTGCATTCCTGTGGGTCGACTGTGAATAGTTTACCCTCATACCTAATATCGGCCTTTGATATTAGGCTGATCTTGCTTCCTAATTCCGGCATACTCATTTTGACAGAGATATTTAATTACAATTGTTCTTTAGGCGGCAAGTACGCGAATTTATCGTATAAATGAAAACGTCAGTGCAGAAAAATTATTTTAAACACAATATAAACCAAACTAACAAGGACCGATGCGCACGAAACGTATCATACGGAAAAGAAAAAATACGGCACGAGAACAACAAACGTTACATCTCCAAGAGAAATGAAAATATTTTTTCTTTCACGGTACGAGATACGTACAATAGAAGCAAAACGACGCAAATGACGTCAAGCCAGACGTCGCCATTTTCCTGGTAGGTGTCGAGCAGTCTAGCCAACCACCCGATCACATGGTATGTGAGGTTTGTGGAGGGAAATACGCATAGACTTACTTTAGGACGGACTGCAATTTGCTTTGGAGTTTCCGAGTTAGTTCGTTTAAATTAACTGAATTAAGTTTTCTTTTTAAAATTAAATAAAATAAATGTTAAGCTTATATTGTCTATTCAGTATTCACTAGTTCACTACTCATTACTCAATAGTCACTAGACAGTATTGTCTGTACTTTCTAGTCCCCACTGTTGTGTAGATAGTACATCTGTTTATGTTTTTTTATTAATTTGAAATCAACGAATTTTATCCCTAACGTAGGTAATAAATTATTACTAATATAATAATTAGAACTTAGGCATGATTAAACAAACTATAACTATAATCAATTATTGGTTTAGTCACGAATTTAGTCTAAATGACTGAATGATCATTTAAAATGTATACTTATTACCTAACCTAACCTATTGGCTACCATAAACTTAGTATTTTATTTAATGTTTTTAGATTTCTTAGATAATCTGCTTATGTTTTAAAGGAATAGCATCGTAGGAGTTTAATACAGATTTGTTGATTACCTCGAAACTATAAAATCACTTCAGAAATATAAATTTTGTATTTTTCTAATTGCGAAACAACCAAATAACCGCTTCTCTTGGTATTGGGCTATTGGATAATATAATTTATTTTATTAACCTTATCGTTCAAAAATTATCTAAAAATTTAATTTTCTGTATAGTGTTTTAACAAATTTAAGATATATCAGTGTATGTACTATGTACCCATCATTAAATTAATTAAAAATAACTAAGAAATAAAAAATGATTTTCATGATTATTCTAAGAGGCTGATAGTAATTATTTTATTTTGTAGTACCTAATATGTTTACATCAGATCATAGACATAATGATAATGAGAATCATTATAATAATCAAAAATACGTTATTGTATACCTAATACCTACGCTATTGAACAGAAAGATTCTATCTACCATCTATTTTTATAAGAGTATTTTTTTATAGTACTGGAATCTATTAGTAAAATTGTGGTCTGTGGGTTGAATCAATTTTTGCTAGAAGCAGTTAATGAAAATAGCATTTATCTAATACTAGTAATACTAATGATATATTATTAAATTTAATAATTCTAGCTGTTATTAACTTTTATACCAATATTTGGTGTTGTAGTGTATTAGTGTGAACAGATTTGTCATATATGATTACCTTAAAATAAATTAAATATTTCAAAAATTTTGTTGTGAACATATGATAGAATATGATAATTCGAGTAATAATAGAATGATTAAAGTTGGTGAGATTGCTATTTTTTAAATAAGTGCCTAATAACGAATTACCCAACAAAAATCGTGTAAATATTAAATTACTACTGGTACTGGTAACATTTGTACTTCAATCACTAATAATGTTAGTGAGTAAGTTAACTTTTTTTTAAAAATGTCTTTAGTAAGTAGAAGTATTTGAATGGTATTTATTATTGAATACTTTTTTTTTATTCCTTTAATAATTTGTTTTTATTTATAACCCTTGTTAAATATATCACACTGTCATTGTCATGCTTCAATGTAATAAAATAATTATATTATAATAATCATTTTTCATTTATGGAGAATTAAATATCAGTTTTGGTTTTCATCTATTAAAAAATAACTAACATGATAGATTAACATTTTGAGCAAATAATGCTTTTAAAATGCAACATTCAAATTTTTGACTAACACATCTGAATACTTAAAATTAAATTGAATCTTTTTTTTTTATTATTATTGAAGATTATTTCAAATTTCTTTCCATAGATACTATTTGGGTGGTATTTTAAATACTTTATTTTATAAGTATTTGAGTAATTAGTCGAGTACATTTTAAAAGTATTTATTAATTTATTTATGAAGTGCTGAATATAATATAGTCAAATATGCTTAAAGCACTTTTCAAAGGACCATACAACACTTTAAGCAAGAAAGTATCATAATATGTATGTGTTCTTTATAATTTATAAATTAATTATTTTCTTTATTTTTATTAATAAAAGTATTTATTTTTGTTTGCTTGAGATTGTATTAATGTATTTTACATTTTTTATTAACCTAAAAATTACTAAAATGTATTGTTATTCATTGAACGAAAGTGTCTTAACAGGTTAGATAGAGAAAAATCAAGCATCTGAACTGGATGTTTTTACATTAACTAGTATAGCAATTGTCTAGAGAACAATGAAAAATAGCATCTTAAGCAAGTTTACAATATTTAACTTTATTAATTTGCCTAGACAGGCATGAGGTTAATATAATTTAAATGTTGTAATTAATTTTCCACTGGCAAAGTAGAATATATTATATTCAACACAAAATTAATACTTGGTTTTCAATTTGCTCAAGGGATATGTATTCATTTTAGAGCTTTGACGTCATTACCATTTAGTGAAGTAAAGTTGGTTGATGACATCTGACCATTTAAAAAAAAATTACTTGTCGATACCAGGTATTAGTGACATTATAGATCAAATAAATAAATAATTAAACCATAAAGAATAAATTTATATTAATGAAAAAAAAGAATATATGCCCAGTATAAGATAGGTTATGCCATTAAACATTTACATTAATGTAACAAAATGACTTTGGTTAACGAAAAACGTTAATAAAATGCTGCTTCTTTGTATTATGTCTAACCTGAAAATAAATGGTTTAATTAAGTATAAAATAATAAATAATTTAATTTAAAAAAAATGTGTTCCAAGTATTTGTTAATATTAAACGTTTTCATGACAAATTTTAGTAAATTGCATTAGTATAGTTGATAATATATTTTATAAAAATAAATTATCTTATTTAATCTTAGTTAAAAAAAATTTTAATTATTAATTATATTTAATAAAATATATATATGTAGGAACAAATCATTTTTTTTAAAACTCGATGATAAGTATATTTTTGACTAACTGGAACAGTCATTGAGCATTATTGAGCAAGCTTTTAGTCATTAAAGTCATTTTTGGACTACTTTTTGAAGGAAATTTTGTAATTTTTCATAGTCTCTTTTTAACCATGCAGCATTTAAACGAATAGTTTCACAAGCTTGTTGGATTGTTCTTTCAGCACCAACACAACCATTTTGTTTGAAGAAATTTTCTACTTCTTCAGCTTTTTCAATAGAAGCAAAATTTTCTGTTGTATTTTTCACCAAACGAGTTAATAAGAAACCACCCTAAAAAAATTAAGTAGTTGATATTAAATACAATTATACAAAAAAAAATTAAATTTTGTAAGAAATAAGCTAAGAGTAAGCTTTGTTTACCTGGTATTGATTAAATAATTTTGACCAGTTGTCTTGAATGAATTGCCAAGCTAAATCTCTACCAACTTTAGACCCACCAACAGAAATTATTACAAATACAGTATCTTGTGAACGAACTTCATCCTATAAAATAAAAAAAACTGCATTATCATACTCTGATGACCACTTTATAATAACTTACAGACATTGCAAAATCAAGGACTTTTTTTAATATATCTTTATTTTTAGATGCTCCCATCGCTCTGCATATCCTATCCTTTTCTTCATGTAAATCAGTTCCTCTATAGAGCTAAAATAATTATTAGAATTTAAAAGATACTCAATTTCGATTTATATGAGTATGTTTAGTATTATATTAAACCTGTAATAATTGATTAAAAGTGGTCTCATCACCAGATGACAAACAAGCCTTATATATAGGACTTCTTAAATCAGCTACAATGGTTTCTTTACCACTTAGGTGATTAGCAAACTTTATCTTGGCTTCAGATATAACATCAGGATCAGCACTAGATACCAAACGAGCCATTACTAAACCTCTCAGCATCGTTTCAAGGTGACTTTCATTAGGTTGAGGTGTCCATCCCAATTTTGTTGATATTTTTTTTAAAAGAATTCTGTTATATTGTTTAAATAATTGTTCTGTATCTCCTTCCACATTAGACAACAATATAGCTAATTTACCAAGCACATTACTCATTGATGACCATACAGAGTAATTGTCTTCATCCGTCATAGCCAACATTAAATTTAGTACTTCATCTGTACTAGAGAGACCGGCTTGAACAAGAGCAAAAAGATCATCAAGTAACCCAAGGCGATCTAAAGGTGGCAATGTTCTTGATGATATAGATGGTACAAAATTATTAAGTAATTCTGGTGTATAACGAGTTCTATAATATCCAACAGTACTTGGGTTTACTTTAACCCATTCTCCTGGTGAGATTACATTAGCAGGAATGATTATATCCTTTTGAATTTCGGACATTATATCTTTATGACATACAATTCCAGGATTTCGAGATGTAGAAAACGTTAATGGAACCATCCATAAATGACCATAACCTAAATGTAAATATTTTTCATTAAAAAGAAAAAGAATATCTATGTTTTATAAATTACCATCAACTTGTCCATTAGCAGTAAACTTAGTTTGAGATACAGTAAGAACTCTTGATCCATCAGGATTTTGAGTTTCTTTTTCAACAGTTATTACAGGAAAACCTTTTTGTAATGTCCATGTAGACATAACATCTTTAACAGGTTTATTACTGGCTTCTTCTAAGGCTGCCCATAAATCTTCAGTAAATGTATTTCCGTATTGATGTTTAGTCAAATATAGATTCATTCCTTTACGGAAATCCTAAAATTTAAAAATATTGATATAAAAGCAAAGAACATTTTAATTAATTAATAATAATTTACTTGATCTCCAATAAAATTATGTAACATTCTGATCACTGATGCCCCTTTGTTGTATGAAATGTCATCAAATATTTCATCAATTTCAGATGGATGGCCTACTGGTATTTCAATGGGATGACTACTATTTAAAGCATCCAACTCAAGTGCTCTAATATATGTCTCTGTGACAAATTGTGTCCATATATCATATTCTGGGAATAAATGTTCCACACAAAGAAATTCTACAAATGAAGCGTATCCCTCATTTAGCCAAAGATGTGTCCACCACTCCATTGTAACTAAATTTCCAAACCATTGGTGGGCCAGCTCATGTCCAACAACTAAAGCTATCCATTGTTTACGAACTGCTGAAGTATTGTCTGGATCAACTAAGAGACATGATTCTCTATAGGTTACTAAGCCCCAATTTTCCATAGCGCCTAAAAATATATTGATAAATAAATGATTATTAATATTTAATACTTATGAAGTTAAGACAAACAAAGTTACCAGATGAAAAGTCAGCAATAGCTATTAAATCCATTTTTGGTAAAGGGTATGCAACTTGGAAATAATCTTTGTAGTAAGGTAATGCACATTTGGCCACTTCCAATGCAAATTTTCCTTGTTCACTTTTTCCAATTGGTGTATATACTCGGATTAAAACACCGTCTGAATCCTTGTCCTCCACGTAATCGAAATCTCCTACAACGACGGCAACCAAATATGTTGACATTATTGGAGTTTTTTGAAATTTAAGCAAACGATCCCCATTTTCTTCAGTTGTATCAGAAATCACAGGCTAAAAATAGATAAACAATATAAAAATAAAATATATATAAATTAATTTAATGAAAATGTACCATGTTGGAAAGAGCCGTTTTATTTTGTGGCACAGACAATACAATGTTGAATTCAGCTTTAATAGCCGGCTCATCCCAACAGGGAAAACATCTCCTTGCATCAGTTGCTTCAAATTGAGTAACTGCTGAATATTTTTCCTCTCCACTTGGACTTAAAACAAAAAAATGTACATACAATTAATAGAATATTCTTACCATATTAGACAAAGCCAGATGAGATGTGTTACACACGGCAATAGATATATCAAATACAGCTTTCAGAGTCGGTTCGTCCCAACAAGGGAACACTCTACGTGCATTAGTTGAACACAACATGGTAACAGCCGAGTTTAATTCAACTGGATTGCCGCTTTCAGTCACACTATGCAATTTTTTTGCAAAAGAAGAAAAAAATTGCAAAGCCATCTGATAAATAATTTGATTAAGCTCACCTAACATATTTACTACGGTAAAATCCTTTCATTTTGTCATTGAGTTCTCCAATAAATATAAATTTTAAATATGCTTCGCCAATTTTTAGTTCTTTATCAAATCTTAAAGTGACTGTCTCATCTTCAGCTGATAATGTAACAGAGGGTTTGGAAATAAACCCATCACAGTCTTTTAATTCAACTTCTTCAATTTTTAAATCCAATGCATGTAAAGTTATTTCTTTGGTGGATTCCAAAACCTATGAAATTAAAAATAAGTAAATACTTTATTTATTGAATACAATAATAGTTAATATAGATAATCAAAAGGATTTAAGATTTTATAAATATATTGACAGTAGTATACAGCATTATAAACAACTTTATTTTTTTTAATTATCAGAACAGACATTATTATCATAGAAATCCTACACAAACATATTTCAATTACATAATTTTTTAATTAAATTTTAGAGATTTTGATAAAAATTTGAAATTAAAATTACATTAAAAAAAAATTATGACTTGTATTCTTATAATTTTTATACCTATGAATAAAAAAAAAAAATTATGTGGAATCTATAGTATGAAGTTTTCAAGAACTTTGACACAACTTTAATTTTTAATTAACATTCATAGAAAAAATATATAAATAAAAAATGTCTCATGCCTATAGTCAAAACATTTTGAAAAATATATGTATAAAAATCATCATATAACTATTAACTACTCTATCTTATACTCTGTCCAACGAGAGAACGTGCCGATTCTGTGTTACCCCCCGCGTCATCAAGCTATCAAAACTGGTTCGCTTATGACTGGGTATCATTTGGGAATGTGTAGAAAAACTGATATTGGTTGATCTGCGGCGCATTTTCTCGCTGAACAGTGTATTTGGTGAAAATTTCAATTTTGTATAGTTGTTAGTTATCGTTTTTGATAAACAATAAAAAAACAAAACGATTTAGTCAAATACTGGATTTGCCTAAAAATTCCCCCTTTTCCTTATCTACGAGTTTGTTTTTCTCCGTTATTTAGAATTTTTTTAAGTACAAACTAGATTTAATTATCTATTCAAAATCACCATTAAAGTTGAAAATTAAACCACTTTATCGACTAAATATCGTGTATAGAGAAAAAAAACACACATCATTGTAAAATCAATACATTCATCGCTCTACTTAAAATCTAAAAATAAATTGAAATCGCAACAGGACATTCTATAGATAACATAAAAAAATCAAAATATTCGAAATTAAGTAAACTTAGAAATTTCAAAGTTTCTATTTTAAAGAAATGCATTATTAAAGGAAAAAATGAGTATGAGTATGCTTGGTGAATAAGAACACACCACTATAAAAACAAATATAACTAAATAACTAAAGTATATACAAAGCTATTATTTATATTTATGTATTTAAGTTTTTTTTAAATTTCCGAATTTTATGGACTAACTTTCTTTCTACCATACTCTTTTTTTCTAAACTTTTGTGTAGTCATCTGTCCAATCATCAGTCGGGGAGTTTTTGGGTGACCTACAGCAAAGCCGTAATTGGGGGGGGGGAAGCAGTGGTCCAGACCCCCAAAAAAATTTTTAAAATAGAAACATTTTAGAGGTGAATATAAGGTTTACTATATATCAGTGTTTCCCAAACTATGGCCTATGGATCGCGAATGACTAAACTTACTGATAAATAAATATATAATCATATTATTCAATTACATTTTTTTAGAGGGGCGGGTCGTATAAAAACAAATGGTAAATTTGAGGGGCATCATCACAAAAAGGTTGGGAAACATTGCTATAAAGTAATATGTAAGTAGGTATCTATATACTTATATCCTCCCTGGATTTTTTTTAATTATACGACCTTGAACTTTCGTAGAAAGGGACAATTAACTAAATTATTACTCTCTTACCATAGATCAGGGATGGTAACTGGCGGCCTGCGTAGTCTTTTTATTTTACCCGTGTTACATTTTAACATTTAAACATGTAGTAAACATAATTAATATGAAAAGTAATGCTAATAATAAATTTTAAATTTTATTGACTTTTTTTTCTTTCGATGCTCTGGCCCGCTAAATTTTAGTCTTAAAAATTGGCTTTTAAGGAACTTTGAGTTATCCCTACCTATCATAGACCATACACTTCCCATAATATACATACATATATAATAATTTAAAATAGGTTTATCGTTTATGGCAGTATCAAAAATGTTATCATTATTTTATTCATAAAGTTTAAACATCTATATTAGTTATACTAAATTTAAGCATTAAATCGTCATCTGTTCCGAGTTCTTAGCTTATATTATGAACTTAATATTTCTTTTAAAGATTTCTATAATACAGTATTCCATATTGTTACATATAAACAGTCTAAAAAATTTAAATTAACACATTATTTATTTAATTATAAAAAAACAATTAAAATAATATTTCATAATTATAAAGTTATTGTAGTGATTAGTCTCATAATATAAATACTTCACGTAAAAATTATTTATTATTCGCCTATAGTTGAGATATTATATTATGAGCTATTGTGTGCGCTGTGGCACTGTCTCGATATATAAAAATGAAGTCATATAAGATATAAGTATTTTTTTATGGTTATTTCATTAACATCTTACATTCTCATTCTCCAGGAGATAGATAATCGAAAATTATATCTTTAAAACTATTGACTTTTGAGTCAATACCCGGAATACCGACATACCGTAGAACAGAGTAAATAGGTTCGTGGTAAAAATAGGCAATAAAATAAAATCAATCTAAATGTTTTTAAAAAGTCATTGTTTATATAAAATATACATACAATTTTTAAATTCCTATAAAAAATATATATCTAGAGTCTAGACCAAAAATACGTACATAATATTCTTGTAAATATTAGATATCCATGACATATAAATACACTTAGTAATTTAATATTTTAATAAAGAATCTATAGTTTAGTTAACACATAAATATTATATAAGAATGTATTTAATTTGAAAATAACTAGCACATGTGTGCGGTGTACATTTTGGATAAATCTGTCAGCTTATAACTGTTCATAGGGTACAGTTATTCGTGTATAAAAGAATTGAAATGCATATGTATGGGGGAGCCGCAGTGGTACAGTTATGTTATTGTGTACACACTATTGGACACCTGCGTGATCAATGTATACAATTTTTTCTTTCGAAATATTACATTTCTTATTATCTCATATATGTATTATAATACAGAGTATACCTAAATAATATATTATGTATAGCATAATAATACCATATCATCTTTCTTTAAATAAACTAGTATCGTTGACCTTGATAGTTAAAGAAATAAGTGTCTTAAACCACTAACCACTGTAATATTTTAAAATAATTGATTACCAAAACACTCTTATATATTATATTCTTACAAAGCATAATTAGAAGTTTTAAAATGTTGTTTATAAGAATTTAACTTTCAGGTTTTCGGTACCAAAATATTTGTATATATATTATAAATAGACGCTTTCTAATTAAAATATTATAGGGTCTTGATGTTTTCAAATTAATTTTAATTTTCTATTAAGATACAAATCTTATTGATTATTGTATTAGATATAACCTTTAAATTAATTCTGTGAGAAAATTTTTATTTTTAATTACAAAATAATTACACTACGATCAAAATAGTAGATTTTCCGTTCATTGTTGATGTACTATTTCTTGAATAATACAACAAAATAATTAAAATAAGACCTAAAATAATATTGATTAGGATGGTTATTATTACTTATATTATTTAATGAACTCATAAGCATATTTTGTGCGAGTGTAATTGCAGATAACAAAATATGGCGTGATTAAAGAGAGTTATGACTTATTTTATTTTGTACTAATTTTTGTAGATAAAAAGATTTCGGTAATACCAACTTTCATCACTTCAACAGTTAGGTATTCATTACAATTTGTCAATACATCGATAAATAATATCATGATTAATAAAAATGTAAATATTAGAAATATATTAAGATCTCATCATATTAATTATATACATTAATAATAATTTATAATCAAAACAAACAAATTAATAAATAACGCAATTCGAATTAATAGAATTATAACTTTTTCAACATATATAAATAGTAAATTTAACAGATTTAATTTAATTAAACACCGATGAAGTCACTCTGCTGCATAGACATTAGACGTATAGTAAATATCGATGTTAGCAGGATACTTCGTCATTGAGCAATCAATGAAATGAGTTGAATTTGAATTAAATGATGAAATCATTGCATACGATTTTAAGCCAGCCAAAATTTCTTAGGATATTTATTATTTTATAACATTTATATTACTTATGGGCTTATTGCCAACAAAAAACGCACACGTTATTTTATGATAACAATATTATTATTACATGATATAATATTATTATATAGCTATTATTAACTTATAGGTCAATAGCAACGAACAATAGTAGTGTAGAATGGTATAAATAGCTTGAAATTAATTTAATATTTAGAAAATGCCATTTGTTTTTAATAAATTGAAGAAAAGTTTCAAGTTCCTAAAAATAATATGTTTTGAACTGCAAAAGTTAAATTAAAATAAAATTATTATTTTTTATTTATTGAATCAGAAAAAAATTTGAATTTCGAACAGCTATAACAATTTATGCTAAACTTTCTTTTAATTTATGCAACGAACTTAATATGAGAACCTTGTATTAACATTTTCAAACCTTAAAATTAAAAATAAATGCATTTAATACAAAATAATTTGCCTAAAGTTTCATGATTAAAAAATTTTTCAGTTTCAAATTCACTCTTATAAATAATTACTGACTTTGTATTTTAGATATTTTTAATGTTATAAGCACAAATTTTGAGGAGCATTATATCACATTTTAAAGAATTTTTATTAATAAACAACTATTTAACGATACATAAATTGGAAAAAAAAATGAATAAAGTAGAAAATTAAAATTTTTTATAAATAACACATAAATAGTCAAAACACTTGAAAATGAAATCATGTATGGACAATTTTAATTAAAAATTTTGAAAAAATTAAAGTTTATACAACTATTTATTTTTAAATTACAAGAAAAAAACAAAATCAATATTGTTGAAAACTGGTTTTAAATAAAAATTTTCTAGTTGTTTGTTTAGTTTTTCACAATATTTTTAACAAATTTTAACTTTTGACTTTCCTTCACTACAAAAGAAACCACCCATGAAGTTGTAGATAATAATTTTTTTATTATAAAGTTTTCAGATAAAAAATATACTAATTATTAAAATTAATTAATTCAACGTTCTGATCAAAATACAAAAATGTCATTATTTAATTTTGATTAATTTAAGAATTATAATAATTATAACATATAATTTATTTTTAGATGGGGATTGAAAGGGGTCAAATGTAAAACATTTTAAGTAATTGGAAAAAATCTAAAAGAAAATTGAGGAAAACTAGGAATTCAACAAGTTTGGTTTTTGACAAAATTGATTGTTATTTTGTTTTAATTTAAAAAGGATTAACTAAAGAAACTTTAAATTATCTCAAAATATTTATACTAGTGTCTATAGATACTTTTTTTCTACAAAACTTGAAATAATAAATTATAATGCACGTTATTTCAAAATCAATAATTGTCTATAAAGTGTTTTTTTTTTTTTAAATAAATTTAATTAACTATAGAACCTTATTTTACAATCACCTACTTCAGTTACAAGAAAATGGATCAACAAATGTCATCTTTCTTTTGGAAACAACCAAAAACACCACATAAACATAAATATGAAAAGAAGCATCACAATTCGCAATACATAAACCTTGTATTTTTGGTATTCATAACATTACCATATATTTTTCTTTTACAAAATTATACGATAGACAATTCTAACTTAGCACTGTCATTACACTGATATACTTTTATAAGAATAAATTTACAATTAAAACATGATTCACATACAATAACCCTTTCTTTTTTGAAATACTTAAAAAACACTAAGCATATTATTTCTTTAGAATCTGTTGTTTATAATATTTTTTAACTATTAAATAATTAAAGTATCATATCACTTAATTTGTGATTTTTTTGAATATCATGTAAGCATAATAATATGTGAAATGAGTTTAAAAATTAAAATTATTTATAAGTAGTTGGAATAATCCAGTTTCATAAAAGTTGTTATTTATTTAATTAATTAAAAATATTATTACCTAAATTATAATTGCTATAGATAATTGATTAATATTTAAATATGTAATATTCACTTAAGCATCGTATTTTCAAGAGCTTAGTAACTATACAAAATAATGTTATTAGTTTTCACTAATTCAAAAGCTTAATATTAATAATTAAATTCTATGAAAGTAATAATTGAAAGCAATTAATAAAAAAAAATTACTTAATGACAATCAATAAGTAGGTATTATTAGGTAGTCTAATAACCAATAAGTAAATTATATATCGTATATATATAAGTTGAACCAATCTACAATTAAAAATAAAATTAAAAATATACAATTCTATAATACTCACATTTATAGAAACTGTTTCCTTGCCTTCAAATATGAATTTTTGCAAATCCGGCTTCAAAAATAAATCATATAATACAGGCTTAACAGATTTTGGAAGTCGTAAAAATGGTTTCTTCACCCCAGCCATTTTATAATTTTTTTTTGAGAACGATTTCGATATTAACAATTGAATACACCTACAAAATAATAACAAAATAAATCATTAACAACAAAACCGATATTTTTTGCAATGATGCTACAGATTCGCGTGTATATATACAAACACGCTCACACACATATACTGTTTTCAATTACATTAACACACTAACACGATTCTAGGTATCCTCCTCTTCATACCCCAACAGAACATAACGGTAAACTGAGTTTGCGGTTTTCTATGCCCCTATATACGTATAAACAGAAACCGGTTTTTTGCACAGTGGGCCTATAAAAAATTCTTTTATGAATAACATCTATAGTGATGTTCGTGAAACGTGAATCAATCGCTAACTGCGTTTTATTCTGAAAGACGTGATTTGAAAAGTAAATTGAATAGAATTTCAATTTACCCCGATCTAACCCGAAAACCCACAGGCCCGAGTCAATAAAACATTAAAACATAACGCGGTTTTTCACTGAACTATCACGTGAAATACATAATAATTTTCAATAAACAACACAAAAGTTCAAGTTCAAACACAGTAATAATAAAATATTATATCAAACATTTCGTTTTAAAAGAAAAGAAAAATGTAAAAATTAGAAAAATTTACTCACTGTTGACGGTGTTAAAATTGATATTTTTAATTCGATTTTATCGAACTATAGTCGCTACTTATAATAAATGTTTTTTTTTTATCGGCAATTATTTTTTGGATATGCAGCGATAATCAATCGGATGATGATAAAACCTAGTAGTGTACGAACAATTATCCGATCGAGAGACTAAAATGAATGAATCAATGAAGCCACAAACACGCCAGTACACCACAAAGTTAACACTTAACAGATAAACGCCGAACAGTGACGAGGGAACACGTAGAGAACTCGCCTACTGAGGCTTGTGAAATTTGGAAGTGGAAGGGAAAAAACGTAACATAAAACACGGCTCGGTTATCCTGGACCCCGTGTCGTAGCGTTCCATTGGTCGTCGGCGTCTAACAGTCGGGCCACAACCCATTAACCGCTCCACATCGTAGTATCGTACCGAGTTTAGTTTTAGACCTACGAGCTATGGAATTGTAGTTGTATCAATAATTATTCGCATGATAAGATAGTTCTGTAGCGCTCGTAGACCGCAGTGAAATATTTGTGTACTATATAATATTATCACGGTTTGATAACTAAATTTGATAAATCTTTAATCGTGCTAATATTACGATAGTATTTATATTTTACTACCAAAACTATGTGCTTAGTACTTATAAACTTGAAACTACAAAAACAAAATAATAAAATATCAAAAATTAATGTGTGAAATTTCGAATATAAAATTGACATTTGTTCTGTAGTTTTCAGAATAGTCTGTGTTTACTGTTTAAAGTTTGAATACTAGTTTTTATTTTTATAGCTATGTCAAAATATTGTTAACTTGAATTCAAAATTAACAATAAGGACAATCTTTATTTATTACATAAAATCATAATATAACAAATGATTACAAAAAAAAAAAAAATATTTATAAAAATAATAAAGTATTAATTAATTTTGATAGCTTTTTTTTGGTTTTGTTTAATTTTTTGATTTTCAATGTAGCTGTACTGGTGCATTCTCATAACCAAATAATGGACACAAATATCAGTTAGCATTGATGTTTGATGTTTTACACAAGGAAATGTAATGTAAATATTTTTTTAAAGAAATCTTCACAAGTTTTATCAAACACATTCAATTCATCTGTAAATTGGACAAATGAAATTTCTAATGACTTAATATATTGAAGAGATTGCTATCTATATGGGTTAGATAACCTCTACTTTTTGCAATAACCAAGTCTGCTGATGTTCCATTTGTAGTTGTATTTAAATTCTTTAAATCATTTATGCATAGTATACATTTTGTTTTACTTATCAAACGTCTTGCTATATATCTGTCAATTGAATTTAAAATAGTTATTATATTTATATTATAACAAAATGACCTACTTATTCTATTTACCCAGCTAAATAATATATTAAACAATCAAAAACCATTGAGTTAGAATAATTATGCTCTAAGAATATATCATATATATCCCAGCATTCTCCATCAACAATATTATTATTAATTTTTTCTTTTAATTTTTCAATCTTATCAATTCTAACTGTAGAATTAGCTGTTTCTTTGTTTATCTCCTTTAAATCTGTAATAGTTATAATTGGAAATACTATCTGAAAATTATAACACAATAGTAAAATTTATTTAAATAGGGGTAATGTAAATATCTATATATAATTACACATTCTAATAATATTTAAAAACTTACTTTCAAATATTTTATAGTTACTACTTTTAGGTGGTTGATTCAAAGAATGAATAGAAAGCATCCTATACAATTGTAAAAATGTGGGACAGGAAGGATGATCATTCGGACCCGAAACTTGCCGTATTACCTTAAAAAATTTCTATAAGTAATGCAATTTAAATTTTTAGTTAATTTATTTGATTTATTGGATAAACTTTAAGGATTGAATTTGTCTCTACTTTAAAAACATTGAGGTAATAGTCCCATTTAATAGGACTTATTGATGGATGCACCTAAATACATTTTTTGTAAAAATATATATATATATCAGAATTATTAGGTATATTAATAATAAATTGTTATTCACATATACTGTGAGCTTTTTATTTTGAAACAAACAATTTCTTATTGTTTTTAAAAGATGTGGCGCATCAGAAAAAACAAAAACTTTTTGAGAGCAATTATATGGATTAAGAAAGAAGTTTTTGAAGCTTTCATTACTGGAGTTGATCTAATTAAAAAAACTTATTAATACTTATAAATAATATTTATTTTTATAAAATAACCCTTAACTGATTCTACATAGTTCTGTTAGTACTAGCGTCATCAGACGTGAGACCAATAACTTGTCCACCAGCATCTTCCATCAACATAATGGCCCTGATTGTTAATTTTTACAAATCAACCTCTATATAATATATACAAATACAATGTATAATATTATTAATTTCATTTAATTTCATAAAATATCATCTTTTACATTCCCTTTGAATGCAAAGACTGCAGTAGGTTGAACTATGTTGTCAGCTAGACTGCCACATAAAGAAGACTAAGGCATGATTAGCCTTTTGTGAACTTTAGTTTCTAGTTCATTACCAAAATCCTAATTATTTATACTTACACTCTCTCTTAAAAATCTACATCTAGTACTAATATACCTTGCTTTTGTTTTTCAATTTTTTCTTTAATAATTTAAAGAAGTTTTCATCAATTCCACATCCTAGTTTTCACCACACTTAAGTACTTTCTTATGGCATTAGTGCAAGACTGTGGTAATATATTATTATCTCGCAGATATCTGTATCCACCGGGAGATATAAAAATAAAATAATCAGTTGTTGATGTAATAAAAAAATTAACATTTTTATGTGTAGATGATTTCCATTTACCTTATTTGAAAAAGCATGCAAAGGAGCATCCAGTTTTCACTGTATCTTATTTTGTTTGATAATTGTTACTTTTGCAGCTTTGAAAATTTCATATATTAAATCCGATTGGCATTTTGGTATGTTATTATTTTCCATGAGTTCTTCAATTTTTGTATCCTTTATTATTTGTTCTTTGTTGGAATTTAAATTATTTTGAAGAAAAGTTATCACTAATCCTTTTAGTGATTCTGGAAATTTTTCTTTTTAAGTCTGGTTTCGACATTGTATGCTATTAAAGTTAAAATTTGGCGGGAATATAATATTTTCACATATTATCACAGATTAATTTAAATTGTGATATTATTTTAATTCACGGTTTTATATACCGTATAAGACCGTGTTTTAATTTATAACATTAATTTCACTGGCAAAGAGCGCATTCAGTCAAGCAGCTGATCCTGAGAGTGATTTCAATTGCCATGTAATATTGCTATTTATATCTTTAATCGAGCCGTCGGCATAATGGCGAGCACGGACTAAGACTATCTTAAATATTGATGGTGAGTCGCCGTTCGGTTATCCGAGAATAACGACATTGCCATCTATCTCTGTCGTTTAGAACTATTTTAACAATTTGTTTTGAACTTAATGAAGAAGAACAATATCTCCCTCGATTACCGCTTGATAGCGTGGCTGTATGCGAATTTTGTTTTAGATTCTGAGCGAAGGGATGAATGTATTGATTTTACAATGATTCTTTCATCATATTTTTAGGCAGTAAAAGTGCTTTGATTTTTTAAATCAATAATGAAATGTTGCCAAACTTTTTTTTATAATATTGGGGTAAAAAAAAATTTTAAGTATTCTGTAGATTTGTAGTAAAAAGATTACAAAATCTCCAATTTTATTATTAAACTAAGGTTTGAAATTTTATAAATTTTTCTCATTAGAAGTTTATACTGGAACTAAAAAATCTAAAACACAATTAACATATAAAATATTAAAGTATTAACATTTTGATGACATTACGTATTTTAAATTTTAACGATGAATAAAGATATATTTAATTATTTAAGATATTATTAATTATTTAATTATACGTAAAATGTAAATCAAAAATATTATTTTAATTATTAAACGTTTATTTCAATAAAATTACCAAAATCTTTTACAAATATTATTAATTTTACTATACACAGTATACACAATAGCATTTTCAAAATATATTGATGCATTTTACATTTTTAATAATTATCTATTTGTGCTATGAACCTGTTCACGTTGTTTTATGGTATGGTAGGTATAGTATTTTAACTCAGTGGCGTAGCCTGGGAGAGGGCTGAGGGGGCTACAGCCACCTTCCAAAATATTAAGAATATTTAAAAATTATTTTATTTTTTAAATGGTCTATAAAAATTGATACAAACATCTTAAATTGTATTTTACAAAAAGTGATCATCCCCCACCCCGAGCCCCGAAAAAAAATCCTGGCTACACCACTGTTTTAACTCAAAAGCTAATAACAATATTATAATATGGTATAAATATTATATGTTATTATAGTAATTAAATATTATAATAATTTAATAAATGTACTTTTTCGAAAAAAGTTATATCAACCTACCGTAAAATTAAAAGTAAAATAAATGACTTTAGTAGGTATATCAAAAAAAATTTCATGAAATATAATACTTGTAATATAGGCTGACAGACCGTCTCCGCTCAGAATTGTTTTTCGCATACAATGATATAATATAATCATTGAATTTAAAATTAACACACCTATTACATACAATGACTCACTTGATATCTAACTTACAGCAAGCGATACTCTACTTGCTTAACTTTTTAAATATAATTTTCAGACTTTTTATTCAAGAAAACACTTAATTTAAACATGAGATTAATTTTTTCAACCTGTTGTTATTTTTTAATATAATGGATAAATTCTTGAATAGATTTCTATTCTTATTAGCAACTAGTAGTTATAAGTTTTAACATGCTATTTTTATGAAATTTTTCTGTCCATGCTATATTTTAACGTCGTTATACATAATAATAATTTATAAACGATGATATTATACTCAACCATTGATTTATTGTTTAAGAATATGACTTATTATTATGGTAGCATGCCAGTATACGTATTTTGCTCTGTCGATATAGGCGCAAAAAGGGCGTGGTTAAATGTTATTCAACGTCAATACCCTTGCAAATTGTATTTGCGCCAATGCTGTAGATAAAGTCAGTAATTCTAGACATATTTAAATAATTTATGGGAAAAATATTACTGTAATAAAAAAAATACTAAATAAATGTACCAAGCACAATTTAACATTTTTTTTTATAAAATAGCATATTATTATTGTTAACAAAAATTTAGATTTTTTCCTTAATTTTACTAAAATTTTCAATTGTAATAATATTGTTTATGACTAATTATTTTTTTCCACCGTCAACGAAAATAAACTTAGTAATTTATCGTGTCGAATTTTTTTTTACCAGAATGTGCTAGGTATAATATTATTATCATTTTAATCTTCAGTTATGAATTCATAATATTTAACTTTTATCGAACTACTTTTATAGCCTTAAAGGTACTCGTACAATTCGTTTGTTCATACAATTTTATAATAATGTTACAAAAATTGTTTGAAATTGTTTATTTTTGAAGTACAAATTTTTTTTTTATATCATAAACCATAATTAAATACTATTATATTTTATATTATATTTAGTTAATACTTTTATAATATAAAATCCAATGTATCGATATATTATAAATGGGAATCACAGTAGATCTAGTGCAGTGTACCGTCCGAACTTACAAGTTACGAATAATCTCGGCTCCATTGTAAGCTAGTGTAGTAGGTACCCATATTACAGTGCATTGGAATTTATAAGACTACGTTTTTAAATAATTTAAATTTTTAACACATTTTCATACTACTCGTAAAGTCGTAAGCAAATAATAATAATAATAATTTATAACATTCTATTATAGCATTTATACTTACTTAAACGGTATAACGTTTGTACATTATACAATTAAATTGTTTAGTTATTATAATTTTAGTATTTAGTTTTACTTCATATCAATGGAATACAACTATTTACTAAAAAGTTGATCTCTATTGAAAGATACACATATTTAATTATATATTTTTCTCACTATACACACATAATGTAGGTCATGTGTTCAATAGCTAAGTTTCTTAAAAATCATATTTGTTATGTAAAAAAAATTCTTATAAAATTATTTTTTTATAAATTTTATTATATGTAATATTGGTATAGGTTATGTTTATACGCTATATAATATATATATATATATATATATATATATATATACTATAATATATATATTATATATTATAGTATACTTATTAATTTACGAATTTATAATGTATAAACTAAGTGCTCATATACTTATATACTTTATATATTGAGTATAATAATATGTTATTTTACTCCATTTTGATAATACTTGTTTAATTTGAATATTGGAAATATTGGAATAAGTGGTATTTAATATTATTATTATTTATTATTAACTAACATGTACTATCAATATATTTTCAATAGACCTTGAGATGGTTGTTATAAGTGTGAAAAAAGCATAGAAAAAAAATTAAAAAAAGAATTACGTTTGTCTAAAATCGTTTTGTTTTATTGTTACAAATTCCTTATTAGTTCATTGTTTATTCTATCTTTGCTTTTACATTATGATGATAAAATATTAAAGTACATTTATAAATACATTTTAACATTTTATAGACTGCAAAAAAAACCACAGATATTAAAATTATTGCAAAAGAAATAACATCCAATAAGTAATATTGAAACCATGTTAAATTAATTGAATGAGATTTTAAATGTGGTGCACCATTGTGACGAAGAACATACTCGGTCCAGTACACGACCGATTGTGCTGGTGTTATCGGTCGATCTTTGAATATGTTCGAAGTAGTTTTAGCATTCATTGGATACCTATAGAAAATATTAAATAATATATAATCGGTGCCTATAGGAATCAAATTATTTTTACACATTTTGTTCACTAAAAGGTATTATATTATAATTATACTTTACTTTTTGTTGTTGACAAGTTCTAAAATATGTTTTAATAATGTTTCTTCAGATACAGAAAATAAGTCCATAGAGATTGCCATTCCGGCATTGACTAAATTGTCTATATTTCTGTGTTGATCACCAAATAATGGAAATCCAAGTACTGGTACACCAGCATCTACCGCTTCATATAATCCAGATATACCACCATGACTGATGAATAATTTTACGTTAGGGTGCACTAAAGAGTAGAATCAAGTATGGTTAACATTTAAAATTTGAATCAATAATTTAATAGTTATTTTTAATAATTATTTATTTACTAAGAATATCTCGTTGAGGAAGCCACTTTTTTATCATTAGGTTTTTTGGTTTATTTTTTAATTCACCTTCATATTTCCATAACACTCTTTGAGGAATTTGTGCCAAAACTTCAATAAATGAATTTTTGATGTGTTCTGGAAGTGAAGACATTTTAACAGTTGAACCAAAAGTGAAAAAAATGACTCCATGTGAAGATTGTTCTATAAAATCTAATATATCCTGAAATCAGAGTATTACATATTACTATATTGTATATAAATTAGTTTTTTATCACTTAATTTTGTTTGATTGTGTAGTTACGTAACTTTAAACTATTAATTTTAAAATTCTGCAGTGTTTATGTGAAAATTCAATAATCTAAAAACACCGAAGAATTCGGGTTTTTAATATCAAGGCATAATCATTTAAAATTGATTATGTACTATCGTAATTTTTGTTGAATTAAAAAAAATTAAAATTAAGCTTTAAATTTGAAAAATTTTAATTATGAACTTTTTATATTTTTAATTATTGAAAAAATAACATAAGTAATCTTGTTTTATTTTTTAAATATTTTTATGATCATAAATAAACATTTTATTATTATATATAAATGGAAAAATAAACCTATAATATTGAAAACTTCATATCTCCTATAAATAGTACACAAAGAAATAAAATATTCTTAATTTTATATCATATTTAAAAAACTAACTTATAATTACTTGGTAAAAGGCTCTATTATAAGATTTTGGATTACAACTAAAAAACAATTTTGTTTTAAGCCAATTATATGTAAAAAGTACAGTTTTTCCTTAAGAGGACGTCATACTCGCATGTGCTGTCTCTGTCTTACGAACGTAAGACATAGCAAATTTGCGTTTAGAAGATTCAATTTTATGCTGTTAGCTTTAATATTAGAATCAATTTACCTATTATCAAACTTAAAGGTAATAATATTATCTAGAGCATCTCATAGACTTTCATTGATATTTTAATTTTTAAGTGACTTATAGTCATATAAAATATTACAACATAACAATGATCGTAACTCGCTTAAAAATTAAAATATTAATAAAAGTCTATGAGTTGCCCTAGATAATATTATTACCTTTAAGTTTGATAATAGGTAAACTGACTCTAATAGTAAAGCTAACAGCATAAAATTGAATCTGCCGAACGCAACTTTGCTATGTCTTACGTTCGTAAGACAGAGACAACATATGCGGGTATGACATCCTTTTAATTTTTTTGTTTTATTTTGATTATTTTTTAAGTGTTTTGGTCAAAGGCGTATTTGAGTTGAGACCATGGAGAGGGGGGAGGGAAATTAATTTTTCTTCTATACAAACAAAAAAAAATTTACAGTTGATAACCTAATAAATAGGTATAAAATTCTTATTATGTTAAGTATGATATCATTACAATTTACTATTTTTATCAAATGGAAAATTTTTTAAATAAATTATTAATTAATGTATTATACAGAAAAAATACGAGCGATAGGGGTTGGGGGCGAATGTCTCCTTCGCCCCACCTAGAATACACCATTGGTATTGGTAATCTTTTACATTTGACCTATAAGAGAGGCAATCTTCAGTAGTTCAAAATTAATTCTCCACAAGATCATGGATGTGGAATTGTGGTTCTATTAAACTATATTAGATATATAAATTGATTTATACGCTTATACTTTTAATTATGAAAATAATATAGCTGTATTCAATGTGTCCTTTTTAAAAATAAGAAAATAAAATAATACAAATTTTCTAACGTTTAAATTGTAAATATTATCAAGTTTAAGGTTACGGTATATATTATTTGACGCAGTTGCGCAGCTATTATCTTCACAAAACAAACCGGTAACGATTGCTGAAGCTGTTTTATTGTTAAAAAATGTAAAGTTATATATAATAGTAGGTTATTATTTTGTTACTTTGTTTGTATATTATTAAAAATATTAAATATTTTGATGGAAAATCTCGGGGCGGAAAACCTTTCAGAACAGCTTCCTCTCCTGTGCACATGCTTTTGAACATACCTCTAAGAAACTTGAATAATGGTATAAATACTTATTTAACTAATATTTTTTAATAAAAGTACATAATAATATCTTATGTATGTCTAGTTTCTATTTATAGGATATATATATAAACATTATTAAAAGTGTAAAAGTTACAGTAACTTATTTGAATCAAGCGTAATTCGGGTCAAAGAATCACGAAATGTTATTATTATGAATTATTTTTATTATAGTCAGTGCTCGATTTGGGGGGAGGGTGGCGCAGTGGGACGGAGTACCCCAACTAATTTTTCAGAAATTTTAGTGTACTCCTACTTTTATTTTTAAGGGAAACGCAGGGGACACTGCATCATTCTGAATTTTTATCAAAACGCACATGATAACATCATAATAATTTTTCTTACCGCAGATTTATTAATTATTAAGATATTTATTATTATTATTTAACTATAATTATCTTAAATCATCACTACAAATTGTGCCACAAAATATTTGTTCCATATTATATTTGTTCTAACTATTATTGCATCCTAGAATATACATACGTCTTATGATAAATTATGGAACTATTTAAATAAATAGTTAAAATGAATTGTTTTTTATTTAGTTAGTTTTGAGTTTGTTATAACTAAAATATATAATATAATATTTACAATATTTTTCTTTTAGTTTTATTATTTATAAATATTTTTCATATGATTTAAAGAGGGGTATAGGGGGTATGGGAGCGTAGCTCCTACAACTTAGTAACGTTTAAAAAGTGATAGGGACACTCTTTTTTTAAAAGCTAACATAGTCCCCCTACTTTAATTTTGCCAAGTCCGAGCACTGATTATAGTAAATTACTTATTAATTATATTATTAAATTAAGATTTACTATATTACTAGGCATATATTTTCCGAGTGATTACTATATAGATTAAAAAATGAAATTTAATTACGTTTACTATATTAAGTTTAAAGGCTGATTATTTTTTATTACTTACTTAAAAATATTACAATTATGCTGCGCGAATAATACTACAAAAACAACTGGTTTATTTTAAATTTACGTTATTATCTATAAATATTAGTTGAATTAAACTGAAATGTACAAATTATAATGAGTAAAACAATGGTAAAAATCATTTTTCTTTTTATACATTTTGTTCCAAGTTTAATATTTACCGTGTAAACTAGTTTTTTAATAAAAAAAATACATGGTTTAAGATTTGCCCTTTTAATGGTTACATACCAGGAGTAACCATTTAAAAATAATATAAAATCAGATATGTGAGTTTTTACAGTACTATGATACTTATTTTACGTATATAAATCAATATCAAACTTTTGCCACTAAAATCAGAATTTTTTGAATACTTGTTATGCATAACAAACTTAAACAAACTATAACTTAGTATAATATCTTCATATCTTCATGAAGATATTATATTAAGTTATAGTTCAAATTTTGCTCAAGTATGGTACTTCTATAGTACTTGTATTAATTAATGTAATTATCTAGCTGTACCAAAGTAGTAAATAATAATACATTAATACAATATGAATTTATATAAGTATAGACTGTATAGTACATTATATAATATAGTAAAGTTTTTTGCCTTACACTTTTACTTATGTTAATGCTAGCAATATGATATGGCAATTGCTCGTTTAAATTTTATATGCATCTATGTGTTTTGTACTTTTGTCAATAATTACTGAAAAGTTATAGTAATAAATATGCAATGCATTTTATAACCGTAGTTAAATAATAATAAGACTAACCATGTATAGGTATCATATTTAGATGGCTTTCAAAAAGTTTTTATAATGCACTTTGGTATAGTAAATAATAAGTAATAAAAACTAAACTTTAAAATGTATACATTTTAAAATAGGTATAACAAAGTGTCTTGCCGTGTTTATTCACGTATTTACGTAACTTTAAAACTTACAAAACTATTCAAGTACTTAATGGAAATTAATAATTAAACTTTTAACTGTTTTAAGACATTAAAACTCAAAATATAGTTCTCTATATTGGCTATCTTAAGTTTTTATGAAATACAAAAACAAACGTTTTGGTTTTAGTTGAGTGCCAACTATTCTTCGCGTAGATCGGCGTAGATTTTAATAGACGTAATTATTAAATTATATAAAATATAATATATAACATACACACACTAATTACTCGTATACCAGATGATCCATTTAAGTGCTTACACTTACTGATGATTTTTAAAATATTGTGTTATTTAATTTAAACGACATAAAATTTGTTCTAGTTTCTCATAAATATTAAAAATATAAATTTCATTCACGTTAACGTTGTGTTAGATATGAGGAAATGACGCTTACATTTTCGCAAAATATGAACGTAAACCTGACGTTATTTCCATGTAATGATCAACGTCTCTGTCGGCACGCAATTGACATCACGGACATTGCACTACTTGTCAATATTTGTCCTAGTTACCGGTGTGGTGGCGTCGGCTTAAAACCGACAAACAAAGTGTTCATTTTAGTGGTTCATAACTATGATTGGCGAATGGCTATAACGTTTTGAAATTTATTGAGGACGATTACCTATAAGTATGCTGACTCAACAATTGAAGGATATTTTTGGTTTTATTTTTGTTTATTTGTATAATGTTGGTATTTAATATTTATATCGTGATGTCTTGCATAGTTTAATTAGAACCTGCGGGTTAATGCAGGACTACAATTTTGTTAAAAAAAAAAGTGGTCCGAAAATAGTAACAAAAAAAAAATCATATTGTCATCTTTCAAAAAGATCTGTGCGCGTCAGTGGCGTCACTGACGTTTACGTACCTCCGGCAACTTCTCGGGTGGTTTCAGGTGTATGCCGCCGACGTGGACGACGGATTGCGCGACTGGGTTGGACGGTTCGCTGATGTAATGGCCGTTGACGAATATCAGCGACGGCGTGACGAGCGGCACCGCATCGTACTCTCTTGGCTCGACATACCTGAGCGCCGCGTTCGCGCATACCACCGCCACAGCGCAGTACGCGGAAAGCGCCGCGTTGCTCAGCCTCTGCGCGAACGTCCTGGGAATTCTGTGGTCGGCCACCAGGTGCGACACGACCGCGGGATTGGACGCGTGGCCGGTGTGCGCCCGTTCCATCAGCCCGATGGCCGGCAGCGGCGTGACGTAGACGAGCGGCACGCGCAATCGGCCGGCCGCGTACGACACGCAATCCGACAGGAACGGCTCGACGACAATCGCGTCGAATCGCGCGCGGCCATCCAGGTGCCGCTGCAGCGCGTCCTTCATGGCCGGGTGACCGTAGATCTTGTCGCACGCGTTCCGGCTGAGCCGCAACCACTTGTATATTTGGCCGACGGGCGTGCTCCACTTTTGCTGGACGTCTGTCAACCGGTTGTTCACGGAGGTCAACAGTTCCCGGGACAGGTCTACTTCCGTGTAGTTGACGTGCGAGCGCTGGCCGTCCGGCCGCGTCGGAAACGGCGTGAACGCGGTGACTGCGTGCCCGTTGTCGACGAGCGCTCGCAGCACGCCGCTCATGAAGTTCCAATGGCTCATGCCGGCCATCGTCTCCACGGCCAGTATATTAGCGGCGTCTGCGGCGCACGCCAACGCGGCCACTATGACAACGACCACCGAACGCCACGACGGCGGTGACGACCACCGCATCGTCCGCATCACGTAATGTGGTCGGGGGTGGAGGGGGGTCGAATATTTCAACGGGTGATGGGTGACGGTTGCAGGGTAATGGCAGACGGGCGATAATATATATTATTCGATATTAACTGATATTTTATTTGATGGCATTTTATCGTACGAAAGGTTATTAAATATATGACGGTAAGTGCATCGATATTGGGTCGTATTAGGGGGGGGGGATATTGGACGTCTGGCCTTTGGACGATTTCAAGTTCGCCGCGTGACGGTTGCGTCCCGATGTCGTTTTCGAATCATAACGTCGTACTTACAGGTAGGTATATTCGAGTGTGCGTCTTGTTTTCTTTCATTTTTTTTCTTCGTTAATTAATATAATATATAAGACGATCGTGCGCGATTTTCGCGATAGACTGCACCCGCCCGCGACACGGACGACGACGACGACTGCCGCGGCCCGACGATTGAAGTTCGCTGAGTACTGACCGGTTGGTATATACGTAGGTAAAGGTAATCATTATTTAATATATACCTGTATAATATCATAGTGCCTGACGCGTCATTAATTTGACGAACTGTGATGAACGTGTGTGACGTGTGTACGTGTGCAATGCTGCAAGGCGCAAATTACATCACCGATACCTATATGTGGCGCGCATAAACTGCAATTATAGTCGTTATACCCACCGATAGTAATCGTTGATCAGCGTGTTATTACAATATAACAATTCTATATAATAAGCGTAAAACGACGTACGTTTATATGACATTACGTAATATTAGTTGGTAGTGGCGTAACAAAAAAATGTGGGTCACCCCGCAAAAATAAAAAACGGGCCCCTAAAATATTTTTTAGGTAGGTATATTAGTTTAAAAACATTAATCTGATATAGGTAAATCACTTATTTTAATTGAAATTTTGTTATGATATGATAAAAAACAACAATATTTATTTAATATTACACAATTATTACTTAATGTGTAAATAACTGAATTTTACTGAATTATTTTATTTAAATTTCTGCGATCTTCTAGCATTTTTTTGTGCAAACTTGTCAACTAACATGTTTATATCTAAACTGCGCATAGATTAACATTAATTTAATTTGAAAAAAGCAATTATTCAATTTTTTTTTACGGGAATTAAATTTACTTTAATCAAAGGTTCCAAATTACCGTGCCCCCCGCAATGCGGGTTCTGTGGGCCCTCAGTTACGCCATTGTTAATTGGTATGTATATATTATTCAGTGCTCGATTAGGCAAAATTAGAGTGTTACTGTTTACTTTTAAAAAAGAGCGTCCCCATCGCTTTTTGAAGATTATGGGCTATGTCCCCACTCCCTAACACCCCCCTTTAAATCGTATAAAAATTATTTATGTTTAATCGATTTTAAAAATTGAAAAATACAAGTTAATACAAGAAATAGGTATTTACTGTATCCTGTTACAGTGGCTTGCTCAGCTTTTTTAAAAGGGGGGATATTCATTTTTGACTTGTCATAGACCCTAAATTTTTTTTCATGTAGATAATAAATCATTACAAAAAATCCAAAAGGAGGATATGACACCCTGATCTCCCGTGAGTACGCCACTGAAATGTTATAAATAATATATTTATAAAGGTAATATATTATAATTATAATAATAAAAAACTCAAAAGGATAATAAGAGTAATTAAAAAAAATATTTTAATATAAAGTATGTAATTATAATTTATTTTAGGTAACACTAAATTTGGTATTCATATTTTTAGCACACCATTTGATTTATCGAATTTCTTAAGTTAATTTTGTCCAGAAAACTTGTCTTAATTTAAAAATTGACTGAATTACATTCAATTTTTTTTTCAAAATGTTTGTTTTACTTGTATCACCTAACTTTAGGTTGTAAGATGAGCGATAAATGTATTGATTTTACAATTATATTGTTTTTATTATGTATACGAGTGAGTACACGATAAGTATTTGAAAAATGTTTTAATTTTCAATTTTGAGGGTGTTTTCGGATAAAAATTAAATCTAGGTTATGTATGAGCCCTGAACGGTATGTAAGGACGCTGCACTTGGCAGAGGTAGTTGGATTTGTCGAGAACCGACGACGATCGTTTAGCAGCTTGGAGACTTTATTAAATTTAAGATGGTAGGTGGCGTGAAAACGGGCCGTGTTCGAATAATTGCCTCTAGGTTCCATAAAAATTAATTTTAATACCAGTTAATAATATCCGGCCGAAATATTTAGTGTTCCCTGAAATCGTGAACACACTGTAAAATATAATGTATGTTACATAATATATTGAGGAAAATGTTAAAATGGCAATTTTAAGTTGAACAAATTTGCCAATTATATTCTACTATTATGATGTCTACTTTTTTTATCCATTTTTTTTTTAATCTTATCTATGATTTTTATTTTTTATGATTTATTCTAGTTTTGGTGTAATTACCTATAATCTTAATATATAATTAATATTATTATGTACTTGTTTGAATAATAATTGTACTGAGTCAAAAGTCAAATTTTAGAAATGTTATTAAAACTATTATAAATTTCAATATATGATGTAAACAAAAAGTTGTTGATTACTTACATTATACTAGTATAAATATACTATTACCTATTGTTATACTTTTTGATTAAGTATATTTAATAATTGTGTATTAAAAGTTGTTATCAATCATAAATAATTGATCTAAGAATAATTAATATGATTCATTGGTTCCTGAACTTTAACATTAAAATTCATAGACTTACACTTTATTTCTTCGAGAATAGATTATAAATATATGTTTCTACAGAATTTTCGTAAAATATTATAATTAATACTATTATATGTGCTGAGGTAATAATTACCTATAATTTATAGTCTTTTTATACTTATGTGTACTTCGGCACGTCGTGTATAACCTTGTAACTACTACCTAGTAATGTAATTTAAGCACCTAAAGAAAAATCACTGGTAAAATTAATAATCTACAATTGTCAACGTTCTACATATTAAGTTTGCATATTTAACTTACTTTTACTTTAACTTACATACATAACTTAAGAAAATAAAATGTGATGAGATTCTTTGTGCCAATCGGTATCAACATGTATCAAGATGTTTTACCCAACTATTAAATAAAATTGTTAAAAATTGAAAACATTTAACTCCACAGTAGCAGAACGATTATCAGCTTATGGCATCAGCGGTCGGAATACTTATAGTAAATAGGTTAAATATAATTATACTTAAACATTTATTATTTATATTTATAGTAAGTTTGTTTTAATTGTTCATAATATAATTATTACAATAAAAATAGTCGAATACTCACAAACAATTGTAGTGGTATATCGTATATATACAACTTCTGTATGTCCGTTTTTGATATTCGTCGTTGAATATTTACCGGTGTATATATATATATTATTTTGATAATTTAAGTTAGTAATGATATAATTATTATAAATTCAATTAGATAAAAATATGTATATAAAATAATCATATTTACACATATGAGTGTTATTTTATATTTTTTTATCTAGGTAATTTTTTATTTAATGCAGACTTATGACTTGCAGATGTTTATGTTATACATCACTATACATCACGAAAACTTGAGCATAAATCGACATTTTAAACTGTTCAAAAACTATTCATGATGAGGCGGGAGTGGAGACTGGATAGGATGTAACAAATCTGGTGTGCTGACACATGTAAAAAATCAGCTTTGTGTGTATTTCCATGGTAAATCGTTGACTGGTAGATTACATTCATCAATTTGTCTATCCGCCTAAAAGCCCTAGACCGATAGGTAAACTATAACATCCACTCCAATATTATTATACATTGTGTATGTGTTTTAATATAATTTTCTTTACAGTATCATTATATTGTGTCCTACTTTTGAAGTTTTCTCATCCTTCAAACTATGAACCATATTCTGATTTAGGTTTATAATTATTTATAAACAATGACAAAATGAATACAATTTTAACGGTTGACATATAAGGACAATGAGAAATTAGAGCTGATAGGATTATATAAGGTACACGTCGAAATCACTATGGAAAAAATTGACTACCAACAGAGTAATTTATATATTATATATACAATATACATATTCTATACAGCAAATAGGACGTATTTAGCTTATGTTTTATATTATAGATATACATTAAACTTGTGTTCGGGGTCTTAAGAGGATGAACCGACCTTATCGTTTATAACAAAATTGAAAGTGGTTGATTTGCGAATTTGTGTACAGTACAGTGCACTGAGAAATCGCCGGGCGCGTTTTTGGGAGACGAAAATATAAAAAATAAAAAAGTTATACTGGATCTCGAGTTAAGACAGAAAATTGAATTTGTACAGTACTATGTATTTACATAGTATAGAATAATGGTACATACTGTGTATACTATGAAACGGCCGATGTAATAATTATACCATCGCTGTTGTGACGAGAGACCAGCGCGTGCTTTATATATATTAAACAAGGATTAGACGCCATCGGGAGGCGATAGCAGTAGCAACCAAATGTGTTGGTATTTACACAGGGTGACCATTTCCATAAATGTTCACATTTTTTGTTTTGACGAACCTCAGTAAATTGTCGATTATAAATGAAATCTTTTTTTTTCAGTTAATTCCGTTATAAGTGAATAAAAAAAAAACTTTTTGAATCAAATAGTAAACCTACCTTAAAAATCCCCTTTTCGGTAATTTGATAGTTGACGTTTGACTAAAAACTTTGTTGTAGCAATTCAATATCGTATCTATTGTTGTGATAAGTATATCCGCTATCCGAATTGATGGTTGTTCAACGAGTTTGAGTAAAGTGTAGAAAAACGAAATTCTATTTACGTCTACGATTTGATCACTCTGTATACTGTTTGGACTGGAAAATAAGAATAAAATATAATACGATTAATAAGGAAATGTAACTATTAAACATTTCTATGGTGACGGAGTTCGCGTACAAAACGGGGCCACGTGGGTATTAAAAACGCGATGCAAGAGCTTTGTGAGCATTCGAGAAAAAATTTGTTTCGTTTATTTACTCTTACGTCTAAATAGTTTAAATTTATTTCCAAATATAAATAGTATCTTTTTATACATTTGTTAATATTCATTTTTCATTTAATATGTGACCCCGTGTATGGTATAATATTTACATAATATAGTGCAAAGACAACCGTGTTTTGGAGGTAGAATTTATTATTATTTTTATGATTTTATGACTGACACAGGCATAACGATTATTGTTCTATTTAAATGTTTGATATTATGAAATAAACAATTTTCGTGGAAAAATATGTCTTAAAATTCTAACAAACACGCTTTAAATAGTTTAAAAAAATCTAATTTAAATTACAAAATTTATGAAATATAGTTAGTTATATTTAATCATATCATATAATTTGAAAAATGTAATTTATCTTCGAATTTCAAAACACCTATTGTATTTTCTTAATATTGTTGTTGAGCAATAAATTAATGATTGTATTGAACTAAAATTATAATTTTTCAATAAAAATACTATGAAAACATTTTGTACCTAATATTTTACATAATATACTTGAAACAAAGAAGATGTGACACTGTAGTTTTTGTTCCAATAGCATTATATCTGTAATGTCACTCTATCGTTAAGGTATAAAATTAGCGGTTGAAAGCAATTCGACCTGCGTGCCGTGTTATACTCGTAAGTCGTAAGTAGATAATAATGATCAAACTTTTAATAAAAATTCTAGAGAATAGTTGCTACTATTGGTATGAAAATCTCCTGTTTTCATGCAACATAAAGAGATTTACAACGACACATGAAAATACTCCATCTATATTAACACGGATAACAATTCGACTTACAAACTTCTATATGGCTGACTAAAATCAAAATCAAAGGAGCTCTCCATTTAAAAATCGTTGAAAATACCGCCAAACTTAGATTAAAATTACGTCTACCGTTTACCTCAAGATAATCTTCCATTGATCATGCAGGATAACTAATAACTAATACAAATTATATACTCTATGCATTACTTATTTGTAATATTTTTACTGCAGAAACATTAAGACGCAATTAATTAAATAATAATAATGATGATTTTTAAATTATGATATGATATTATGACAGTATAATTAATTCTCTGATACTTATTTTTAGTGATATGTGTTTTGGTGTTGGCAAATAACATTAATATGCTTAACGTACCTTAACTGTTTCGAATTTTTTATTGGAATTATCTCTCATCAGCAATATTTCAATACTGAAAACTATACTCGCACAGTACAATACACAACTATTATTTAATTATTTAATTACGAATAGGTAACCTAAACTAAAAGTTATAGTACAATATTTTGCTTACCTAGTCAATTGCAGAATTCGAATAAATGTTTTAAAACATATACTTCATAATAATTTTTTCACACAACGTGTTTTTATAATACAGTAAAAATTGTGAAAAAATTATTCTCATCATCTCCACGTAAATCGAATAATATTTTATACTAGTGATTATGGCAGAGATACGTATTTTAATAATACAGGGTTATTTAAATGATTTTTTCGATTTTAAATACTTATAATATATTTTTAGTTCTTAGGTTTAGAATAAAATATGGTACTTTCAATAAAAGAATAATATTTCAAATTTATTTTTTAGTACCTATAAATGTTTTATTTGGTTTTCTTTGGTCGACCAAACAACATCAATTCGGAACTTAAATTTATTCCGTGCATATTTGTTGTAATTTCTTCGTTAATTTTTTAGTTTTTTTGTGGTTGATAAAAATAGTGGTATTTACACCGCAGTCTCTTTAATATATATCCTAAAGAAACAGTCACATAGTGTAAGATCGGGTGATTTAAGATATTAGGATAATGCATTTTGAATAACTGTATAAAAAGAAAAGTTGTCGAGAATTATCCGGCATTGCATTTGTTTATATTTTGTGTGAAAAGAAACGAATTAAAATTGAATAGTATTTTGATTGACATTGAATTAAAATACTAAAAGTTGACTAAGAATTATAGCCTTTTTTGATCGAAAATTTTTTTATCGATGACTAAGGGTTATAAATATTGATGTATAATAATAGTATAACATTATATCTGTGAAATTATACTTTATTTACTTTAATTATACTTTTACTGTGTTAAGTGTTAATATCCAAACGAGCCTATGTTTATGTTGATTATATTTGATATTTTTATTAGTTGATATTATTTAAGTAAAAAATTGTTTGTTATACTATTTAAACAAAACCTAGTGTACAATAATTTATTGTAATTGTTTAAGAACCAAATAATAAAAAATAAATATATTAACATTAAAAAAACGGTATACGTAGGAAAAATGGACTATTAATTTATAAGATATTTTATAATACTCTCATTCACAAATAATAAATTGTGGAATTAAATTTTGTGAACAGAGGAAGCCACTGGAAGCAGATTATGCTCAGGTTGCCTGAGCTAAGTCTAATAGTTAATTTGTTTAATAGGTTAGGAACAGTTTTTAATATTCAATTTTGTATTTTATATCAAATGTTGATATCATAATAGGTAAAATTAATGTTATGTGATATATGGTTTAAATATAAATTAAAAAAAAAAAAGCCGGATAAGATGCTCCGCTATACAGTATATTTTCAGTATTTATAATTATCTAGTAGGCCACTGTAATGGATTCGGTTTTTTTGAATTCAATAATGAAACACGCAAACACCTATGATTAACAATTTTAAGCGGGGACGATTGAACAAATTTTGGCCAAAAACATCGTATATATTATTTATTTAATATTTATTATAAGATTATGTACAATATATTTTTTTATCATTAACTTATAAGCCAGTAATGCGTACCGTAGAATGGTGTGAATAGGCTGATGGTATAATTAGCTTGAAATTAGTCTAAATAAAAGAAAATTACATTGTGTTTAGAAAACAACATTATGTCTGTACTTATATATAAAATGATAGCTTTTGTTTGTATGTTCGGGATACACTCCGAAACTACTCATTCAACCGTCGTGCAGTTTTTTAAATTAAAGAGGACATTACAGAGAAGATTTTAGGCATAAATTTAGTCGGATAAAGTTAATAAATAATTAGTTATTATTAATTAAAATCTTGGGCGGAGCCGAGACAGGTATGCTAGTATATATATATAAACATATACTTTAAAAATTATAATGATAATAGAAAAAATGGTAATCTTATATGTTATCAATTTTTTTTTTATGAAAATTAGCTAGTTTTTTGGGGTATATAATGAAAAAATCCCCCAATGAAAATTCCTATCTACGCCACTGGTTCTATCGTATGTTAAACTCGTATACATTTACATAATATTATCATTGTATAACAAGTAAATAAGTTATCAAACATTTATATAGTATATTATTTAAGTAGCATATACATGTATGACTGTTTTGAAGCAGAACAGCTGGATTGCGTTACAAAAATATTGTATTTTTTGATCGGAAATCATTTAATCTGATTTATTTATAAGATATACGCATGTAATTACAGTTACGTTTAAATCTGACACATCAGAGTAGGCAATCATGATTGAAGAAGAATGATTTATTACCAACAATTTCCGTTTTGTTTTCACGAATTCTCTCGTCCTAGTAACTTATCTAATATGAATACAACTTGATAATATTGTAAACTTATAATTAATATAACTAATTTTTATTATATTTATCTGCCCGTTCCCACCTAAATATTTCCTAACTTAATATCATCAGTATAATAAATTATCTTATTTTAATATCATTCAAGATTCTATGTGTTAATTGATAATTCTAATACTTCAGATTTTTAACCATATTTACGCCTATGATACATACTACTATACACAATGTCTAAATATAACATGGTTACTATATTTTCGATAAAGGTAATAAGTTTAACTGTCAACCGTTAATAAATATTTATGAGTGTGTATAAAGGGAACTTGGCCAGAAAAAATGCCTATTAAGCACTTCCTTGAAGCTGCTATCGTTTACTGTCAGTAAAATAAATAGCACAAAGATGAATTGATACTAAACATATAAGTATGCCTAACTCGTCCATCTAAGGCGTTGTGATCAATTATTGGTGTGATATATGTGGTAAGGAATAGGGATAATGAAAAAATAATAATTAGATAATCAAACCTTCCCGACGATTAAACATTGTCAATTATGACACGCTGTGTACGAATAGTTGACTTGATTGTATTAGTCGAATATTTAATTGAAAATGTCAATTACACTTTCGTAAAAACGTCCATAAATTGTTTAACTGTTATATACCTGTACTGAAGGCGATCTACGATGATAGAGGTGGGTGGAAAATATTAGGATCGGGAAGAAAAAACGTTAACAATAATATATAGATGCACGTTTCTATTAAATAATAATATATTGAAGTAAAATAATAATTATTTAGTATTGTATTAGGTATTGTATACTATTGGCATAAACCCACAGAGAAAAATTACATTTAAAAATAATTAAAAACATTCTTTGGCAGGAAAATAGTCATTAAAACATCTTAAATTCTTAATATAATGGCTATAAAAAAAAAAAACTACTCAAATTATTTATATTATTAAGCAGTGGCCTGAGTCTACTTTTGTAATTATAAAGCAGACGATTTTTGAAAATTTTGATGAACTCACCTGAATTAAAATTTTAATGAATAGTTTCTGAGTTATTAAAATATATATTATAGCATAATTAATAGTCGTTAAAAATAGTTTAAAAAAAATATAAATAGATGGTAATATTTAATCTGGTACTCGCTTTACTTAAATAATTGTAAAATATAAATATATACGACATACGTATACATATAGAGATATTAGCGAGTAAAATATAATATAATATAACTATAATTTTCAAATTATTATCGCTCCCATATTTCCTAAGCCTATTAGTGCAATTAATATTAACCTATTATACTTAGTAGTACGCTTAATTAAAAAATTACTCGTACGAATTTTGAATAGGATATATAAAAATGTTCAAAAACTCATTTACTTAACAATTTACTAAGTATTTAAAAATAAGGACATTTAGTACCTCTATACTTAAAAATAAAAAATTGAAGAAATTTATTATTTAATAAAAAGATTGGACGTGGGAATTATGTTTAGCGTGAATCATCCTTTACGCGATTTTGAATCATATTAACACTAATTAATTCTTAAATTGTTTTAAATTCTATTGGCCCTTACTCCTTTGTATCAATTACACCGGAGAAGGTTTTAGTATAATTAATAATTAGAATTATTGGTGTTGAAACCAAACATAATTCTTGCAGGTATACTAAAAAATAAAGCCAGCTATAAAAACACAATTTTATTTAATTTTAAAATTAATAACACGGTAGGTAATAATGATTATTTTAAGAATGTAATATATTATAGAACCAAATTGATGTTTACCTTGTAAACTCAATGAAATAAATTTGAGATATATCAAAATATGAATATGTTATATTATTTACTTTTTCTTCGATTTTTAGAAATCATTTTGACACGGTTCTGCTGTCACATCTGGAGATGGTCGCTGGGTCCAGAAATAGGCATAATTCGGGATAAATTCCATAGAGTTACGAAGCTTGTATGTTTATATATGTTTTCCGGAGAGAAAGAGAGAAAGGAGAGAGAGAAAGACAGAATAAAAGAACTGAGAGATTCGTCGCGTGATGCTTACACAACTGGGCCTTCTGTAAGTACTGCAAAAGTATATAATAAACCTACACACGGTTACACAAACGAGCTACCATCACTAATGGTCGTGTATAATAAATTGCCGATGCGTGAGAAAAAAAATAAAAAGTAAATAATTTATATTCGTCGTACGCCTATAGATCTACTTTTTTTCACGAAGAAAAGGGTCTAAAAATATGCCGACCGGAACGACTAGGGAAGTTCTCTAAAAACATGTTATAATACTATATATATAAATAGTTGCTACTGTGATTGAAACTTCTTTTGTCGTACATTATACTGTATATATAGTGCCTAATGCCTATGCAATAATACGTTTATTGGTTTATTTACCTGGAAGAATTAACAATATTTTATTATATATTATGAATAGAGAGATCAACTGAATGTTTTAATGTTAATAATCTAGTGTATATTATGATTGTATAATGAAAAAATAAAACTTCTTAAAATTACGTTTGAATTAAAATAGAGTCATATCTTTATTGTGGACACCTCTAGGACTTAGCTATAAGCTATGGTTTTCTCGAAACGATAATTCCAAAAATATTGTGATTATTGAGATAATATACTGCGCAGTTTACACCGATTCCGGCATGCCGTTTTTATGTATACATTTTTATTATCATATCATATAATCTATTACAATTGGATTTCTAAAAAGTCGTTAGAATTTCTATGAATATTGTCATAGCTGTTTTGTTGTTTCTATATGGTTATTTTTTCTTTTATCCTACTTGAACGTTTTTTTTAAAATCTTTTGATGTAAGTTATTTCGTAATTTTAAATCCTGAATGTAGTAAGAAATATATCGATTTTATAATTTTGTTTTTTATTATTTCCTTTAGTAAAAATATTTTCGAGTAAAAGGAATGCTTAAAAGGCTTCATGTGTATTTACTTCGGTCTTTTTAGTCTAGTTAGTACTTTGAATAGGTCATTTTCAATATTCTGAATGTTGTCTCTAAGCGTAAGAAAATATTACAGACAACCGTCAAATATGTTTGAGAAATATTGACAAGCTCTGCTCAGAATCATACTGACAATGTAGTGATTTATCATTGCTTTTAAATTTAATATCAAAAAATATCATCATATAATCACACAGAGAAAATCTAAACGAGACGAGTGTTTAAAATTAATTCTCAGCTGTACCTGACTTACTTGTTAGTTTTTAATATTTTATCAAATATAAGTGAAGTAAAAATGTAAAACGCATAACTAACATCTTAATTATTATCATCATTAAGTTTAAAAAAAAAATTAAAAAAAAGGATGTACAATTGTACAAGGTTGAAAATATTATATAATTTATTTAATTTGATTAGAGTTCAATCGCATAAAGATGAAATATTCTCTATTGTTTTATGCTGCAATAATAAGACCGTTATACACATTTCTCAAAATAAATTCGTGAAAATAGCACTAAATGTCCTGGATTCATGCAAAATTGCGTAACTGCGTTATAATAGAATTATGCTAACTATCGAAATGGATAAATAATCAATTAAAAAATGTCCACTATAATAAAGGTCCCGTTTATTTAAAAATCGGTTAAAAATAATGCAATCTAGGTTAAAACACACTTACCACAAGACATCTTAGAAGACCATAATGACTAATCAGACAGTTTAAAAGCAATTTTTTTATTTTCATTATACAATAAGCAATGTATAAATTATAACTATAAACACCAAGGTCCATAGTTGAATAAAATTGTTATAATTTTATAACTTTGCATACATATAATGTCGACAAAAATAATTATAATTATATTAGAATGACCAAGAAAAATTAGTTATTGTAACAATGTAGTATATGTAAATTGTAGGTACCTTCATGACAGCTCTGATTCGTTGCTATAATTTGAAATAAATGAGAAATCCTATTTTTCGATTTAATAAATAAAAAAAATATGTCATAAAATCAATACATTTAACATATCATATTATATGAATTATTATTATTATTATTTATTAGAGCATTTTATTACAATATTAAATTTCATAAATTGTTGAATAAATACGATTACAAACTGTTTTTGGCTAACACATAAACGTCAATTACCTAGAAACATTAAATTATTTTTAAAAATTTAAAATTAACAAAACATGTAGTACATTGAGCAACGCATTCATTTAAATAACATTATAATATAATATTCTTAGACATTTGCGGAAACCAATTAAAAAACTTAACACACAAATATAAACTGAAAACTTGTAATTGTCTTAATAATAATGAAAACAATAACACAACGAATGTTATTAAACCAACAATTTATAATTTATCGAATGAATTTACGAAAATGTCACGGGACAAAAACGCAACGTCGTATTATTATTATATCATATATAATATTATTATACAGTATGTTTCAAACGTATCCATTGTTATTATTTGTACACATTACAGAAATATCATATTATTATATGCGTAGGTATTATACAATATTTCGTTCACACCCGTCACATTTTTCAGTAATATATTATTATTAATATTGTACAATTTTTTGTTACGTCTTATATAATATATATATTTCGTTCGTTCATACGTTTTTACAATGATAAAATATTACATTTAAACAGAATAATATTAAGTATGTGTACACAGTACCACACTTTTGGGTATAGGCTCCGTATTATATAAAAATATCGGAATATTTAATAAAAATGTAACACACGAATATTATGTGTTTGAGTCGTTCGTGTGCTATTTTAATGTACGTAGAAAATCGGAACACATGACGCCCACCGCCGGAAGCAGGTCAATTGGATGCAAGCTGAACAAAAGTCATGTCGCGAACAAAATAAAGGTTATTTTTGATATATTTTTTTTAAATCGTATGTATTAATCAGAGACATTAACACTTAGAATTTTCACACACCAATTAGAAGCTTATATAATCGATTTTCATTATTTTTTAACGAAATAATTTATATACTATAAAAGTATTAAGAACATATATATTTTTCCGGCATAATATACACCTCGAAAACAGTATATAATTAGGTTTTTTGCGTATTTACATTGGGTACATTCATCACAAATTGCATTCCTTGAAAATGTCCTTGGATCGGAGTTCGTTTCAACTAAAAACTTATAATACAATAAAATATACATTCACATCAAAATCATATTAAGTTGCGTATAACACGTTCACAACAATTCTCTTTTACAATCTACTGGGTTTTTTTTCAAATATATTTCGTAAATTACCTACCCATAAGTTAAATTGTTTTTGTTACCGCGAATCGACATTATTAATATATATATATATATATATATATATTTGTCTTCAATCGTGACAATAAAACATAAACAATTTTATATTTTTTGGGGTTCGTTTATTCGTTTATATATGTATACATTATACGTTTATAAAAATTCCAAGCAAATAGATTCTATAATGGGAGCACTAGAAGGATTAGGGTTAATTTTGTGCTCGGCTCCTTTTCCCCAATGGCCTATATCTTATCTAACCCCCGTACGCACGTAAAACAAAAAAACGCGGCTGTGGTGTATTGTTTTCTTTATTATTATTTATTTTACGGTCGAAAACAAATTTTGGTATTCCAGTGACGAGTAAACCGCGTCCACAGAAAACGTCAGACAGACCGAAAAACGATTTGAATATTCGATTTAACGCACCGGATTCGCAGATAAGCGGGCGTGTGTATAATATAATAATATATTATATAGGTACGATTGAAAATAATGCGACCGAGAATGATTAATTTTATTTTATTTGTTTCTAATCGTAACGGTGATCGTGTTTTTAAACAGGATTGATAACGAGGAGACGTGTTCCTCAAACAGCCGTATAAATCATAATGACCGATGCGTACCCAACGTGTAAGGTTTTGGCCTCGCAGAGAAATAAACACTTGTTTTGCATATGAAAATATATTGAAAATGTTAAACAAAAATCGTCACGTTTGGAATCTAAAAGAAAAGCGCATACATTTTTTTTTTACTTACTTTATTAACGTTTAAATTGGTATTCCGTCACGATCTATCTATAATATGATTTCATATTTTTCGTATAGTGTGATATACACTTAAATCAAAATTTCGGGGAAGGCTATTGAGGTCTTAAGGTGGGGGTTTATTACGACGAAAATACATTAATAATTTTAGAATATTATAACGATGTTGCAGTATCAAACCCGGCCGGATAAAAGCGACGGAGTAGGTGTAGACGGTGAACCATAGGCGAAGTGCCCGGAGCGAATATACGCGTGATTTCAATCGAATCAAACCGGGGCGCGTGTTGTACCAGTATATCATTATGGACGAAGATTTCTCTCCTTTTCCGACAAAAGTATTCGACAAGTTTATATGCACCGGAAAGATATAATATATAATTCTTATTTACCTATAAATATATATATATATGATATATATGTGTGTGAGAAATAAAGAATCGAACAAATAAAACGACGCTTATTTCGATGGGGCGATTTGAAAAGTACGTGCGCATAAAACGTTTTCATTATTTGGACTTTGGAGACATTTTATAGTGTGTCGAATCGAACCTTATTTATTCAGATAAATGCACACGACTAGTGTATAAAGTAAGGCATACCTGGCACGGACTATCGCTTTGCTTTTACTCGTACGATCGTAGGTATAAAGTGTACACAAATATATAAATTGCGCAGTGACTCGTGAGACTACGGTAGGTATATACATAATGTATGTATGTATGTATTTATATATTTGCATTTAAATAGATGACCTTTTGAATATTTATTTTATCCTCATACATTTCCAATAATAACTAACAAAAACGTGATGGAATATTTGGTGATATTTGTTGAATGATTGCAACTCATAAGAATATACATTATGTCATTATTTAATTTATTATATATTTAATATTAAACATCGGGAAAGATGAACGAATGAATACAAATATTGTTGCGAATTAAAACCCGATATTTGTCGTTCTGATGGGTAATAGTTTTTAGATGAAATTGTAAGTAGTCTAACTGCAGATCACTGCCTATATTTTTTATACATCTAACCACGCGTTTAAATAATAATTATATTATCATATAAATATACCTTTTAAATTAAATCTGTCCGACGAGTATTATTTATTTTTTGATATAAGTTTCAATAATGGTCAAATTATTGAAAAGTTCAACACAGATTAATTGGTTTCAGTTAATTATTTTAAATTACAAATGCATTTTTATACCGAGTACAATAATAGATATTATCACTGTTATTGTTGCCTATTTTTTAAAGTTATGTAACTTATCAACGTCTGAAAAATATTTTTGTAATTTTAAAAAAGTAAAATTTATCATCTTATGTAACATTAATGTTGAGAATTTTACGAGTTTACTTCTTGTACTTTGTTTTTAAATGTTTAATGGTGACATGAAGATTGACCTTTACCACTAAAGGATAGTTAGGTATAAAATGGGTTCTATTTTTTGTTTAATAAGTTTGATAGTTGTAAAGTAAGTATAAAAATGATTTATGCTATAACGCAACGTTATAAACATTTTATTTTTGAGCATAATTAATTTTTGTACTAATCAGGCGCTATATATAAATTATCATTGCTATAATTGTACATTGCTGTTTGATTAAAACTATTGATTATAAATACTATTTATGATCAATGTCATAACCTACTTTGAGAAATTATTATATTTTTTTACACATATAATCATTGAAAATTGTATTTAATGATATACTGATGTGAATTTATAATTTATGGTAATTTAATTAAAAATCAGGTTGATTTAGTAATATCAATATTTACTATTTTACTAAGTACCTATGGTTTAAAAATATGTAATAGACACTGAGCAGTTAAGTTAAATTTTATGTTTAAAAATAATTAATTTTATTTAATTGTTTTTTTCAGTGGCTTTTACTTGAATTGAAAAAATGCGTTTTTCGTAAAATATATATATAGTAGGTATATTATTATATTTCATAATATATAATATACATTTATTATAATAACGTATAATATACGTGTTTCGTTATTTTAAATTGCCAGACTAAGTGTCATATTATATTACTAATATTGGATGGATTTTAATTTAAATTATGTGTATTATACATATTATTATACGTATACAAAAATAGGTAATAGGAATACTACGTAATATTGGATAATAATACAATTTAGAAAAGTTTTAATTTCAATTTTAGAATTTTTTTTACCATTAATCGTATGAATTTGTGTGAAAAGTGGTGTTTTTCTAAGTGAAATGTTTTTGCATAAATTCTAAAATTTGTGATACAAATTATACAGTATAGTTAATGTAAAAAATATTTAGGATATTTTAATATTATAGTTCTAATGAAACGTGAATGCCAAAAATTAACAAATCGTTTATATTTTTTAAAATAATTTATTTTAATAATAATAGTATAGAGAGTTGTTTGCACTTTTTTCGAGACAGTATAATATTTTATGATCTTAACAACTTAGACAAACAAGCTGAGAAATTCTTAAAGAACTCACAATCTATTATTATGTATTATTATATTCTCGATGATAGTTACCAAACTAAATTGGAAAATTACATAAGATGACAAATACCTATTTGGTATTTAATTGTACACATGTCTATTTATTTATTTGAAGTTATTATTATATTTGTTTGTCGAATATTGTCAACGAAAACTATTCGAATATATAAAATATATATTATAATAGATATTAGGGGTATCTGTATTATAAGCAATACGACAATGTATCTGTGAATTATAGTTTGTTTTTATTGGACAGTAATTATAATTTTATAGCTTTAAATGGTTATTTTTTTAAACGATTTTTCTATCACACAAATTCGATGTTATACTTTTCAAAGCAAGTTTCTAACATTTTCGAACAGTTTATGAGAGAAGAAAACATTTTATCAATTTATTTAGACTTTTATGGGTGCAAAACTTTGTACTTCGATTATAGAATTATTGATTTAAGCCCATGCAAGACAATCTACAGTACCTGGCTAGGACAAAGGTCCAATCACAATTAATAAGTTTTAAATTTTTGATGTGAAAATAAAACTGTTGAAGTAAACCATCGCCGCCGTTTTACTATGCATTACAATAGTATTCTATTATTCATCACATATGTGTTGTTGCTGTCAAACCTAGACATCGCTTTACTACCATTATATTATATTGTGTACTACTTAGATGATATTGGAAAACTCTGGCTTTACCCGAAACCGCGTAACGGTTCCAAAAAACCATTGAAAGCGAGCAAGGTCTCGAAAGCATCCACATCGATTCTTAATATAACTTGCCATAAATAACATAGAAACCGAAGGCTATCTTACAACACATTTTCGGATTTTTTGATATCCACCTCTTAAGCCTACCGTTTAATAGTATATCCGAGATTTGGTATATATTGTATAGATTATACAAGTCCCGATACGGGACTAGAATAAAGTTTATACATCCACCTCGCCGGATTTATTCGAGTCGTTGGGTCTCGCCCCAGCATCGCCGCTTGTATCATAACTCAGGATCCCCAGGCTTTGTTAAGCTAATTTCCCGGGCAGTGTTATTACACTTAGTTCACAAATTTTACAAGTATTATTTTGAATTAATATTTAACTACATATATGTAAAATATACACTTCATAACCGACTGTTCACTTATTTCACCTTTACCGACATCCTCATATCCAAACGTGAGATCAAACAGCGTTATCAGAAATTTTATAAGCGTAGTGAAGAGTGCCGGAGATCACTACACTGTACGGTAAATACAACAATTTATTTTCGTGTCCAACGACGATCGCCATTTATTGGCACTCGAAATGAAATGTTTTAATGACGGTCTCACAGAAAGCACGGTGTTATTAAGATAAGTATCTTTTGGGAATTGTAAACGAATTACATCAATATTTTTTTTTTTTAGAACAAATCTTCTCGATTTGTTTCGCACTTTAATTTCATTGGAGTAATATGTTATATAGGTATGTATAATTAATCGATTTAGTTTCAACATAAAACTAAAATCGAATAGACCCGACACCGACTGGTAGGTATTAGCCATTAGGTATGTATATATTTGTTCTCAATTATTCAGTTAACGTTTTACTATTAATCAAGATAGATCCATTATAGAACGATAAGACAAAACGCCCGTAAATTTCATGTGGTTTTAATTAAAACATAGTAGATAAATTATGTACGTTATGGCGCACCTAAGTTTTTATTATTTCCAAATATGTATTTAAAACGCTCCAAAACTCGATATTACAACTATTTTTCTCCAATTTAAAACACCTTTTTGCATACAAATTGTGTATAAATACATCCGATTCCATACATTTAGCATACAGATTACATGTTTTTGTTATTTTTTTACAGTATTTAAATATATAATTTTTTAGTACTTTCTGGCTCATTATTTTTGATTATATTCATTAAAAAAAAAAAAACTCTAAAATTGTGGCAAACTAAGATGAAATTTAAGATGATAAACTAATATGCGGGTTCATATGTGTACTATGCTATTCGACGAATTAAAAATTATAACAGCTATGAAATCAACGCAAAAATCATATTCATACCAAACTCTATACGACATTTTAAATTCGATTCCCAAGCCGATACAATGACACATTATGCGTTATTAGATTCGAAAAGAGATTAATGTAGTTAGATATTTGGCGTATCGATCTGTCGGTTTCTTAATTCGGTGTAGTCGAAGTAGGGTAATGCTAATTAGTAATGAAATACAATTAGATAATGGAAACCCACGAATAAAATCTAAATGTAATAGGTAGGTGTAATATAGTGTGTTTTCAAACGATCCTAATAGATTTACCACTTTAACTAATTTAACGAATGTAGTTGTTGTATTTTATTAAAATCATTTATTTTCGTGGACCTACGTAGACTTTTTTAAGTTGTATAGGAAATAGAAAACGTTTCTTCCATTTATTTTGTTTTTGTAAGGTGTTTGTAGTAGTTTGCGCTCGTTGTTATTTTTACATTCGTAGTAATTAAATTGAAACGAATTTTCTAATTGGAATAAAATGGACAAAGTTTTATGTTGTATGAATTTATTTTAAAATATGTAACTTTATTCATATTACCCGGAAGACCTTATACTATAACAAACAAATGTTGGGTTTCAAATTCGAAGAAATGTTGTTTGTGAACGTATTTATTAACAACGATTGAACAATACGTTATGTTATTGCCTTTGTGCATCATCATCGAGAATCACCGCGAACCGAATAATGAACTATAATGAGAAAGATCATTAAAATATGTACTTGGTCAAGTATTAATAATCGTTTCAATTAATATATATATATATAGAAAAAAGTAAATATTTAATGTTCAAGTATATTTTCGACGAAATCACAATATTTAAATAGTGTTTGAATTTTCGGGTATTTGCACGGAGAACAGTGTTGTATACTCAACTATGGAATCGATGGGTACATAATGAATGGGTACTAACGTATGTTATTGAGCAACTAGTTCAAACTCGAATCGTTTTTATATTGACTAATATATAGGTATGTATATTTTTATTGTACTTAGGTGAATAGTGAATTTAGATGTTATAATTGTCCATTGTAGAAACAAAAAAAATAAAAATTTTTGTTTGAAAAATGTACTAGTTTAATAACTAATTTTTTTTTATCTCTAGCATAATATTATGAGGACATACAATTTATTAGCGTTATATATTATAAAAAACAATTTTCATAGTCGAAGCGTGCAGTATATCGATTTTGAAAAAGCTTTGCTATTAGTTACCTATAACTTGTAACAAATTTTCGAAACGTCACTCCATGAGGTACTATTATATAATGATTATATGATGTTTAATAGTATAAATTGGATAGATATTATAAACAGATTGCATTGATTAAAATCATGTTTCTATACCACGTGAAATTCGACTAATACGTAATACGGCTAATAAGACGTATTTGATAATAATTTTTATTTGTTAATTTTAAAAATCGAAATCAATGAGTTTATATGATTTATTTTCCCAAAAAGTTTTTTAATATAGACGATTTTTACCAAGTGTACTCATAGCGTAAGTAATAGTAGTATTAGTATTTTGGCACCACCGTAGTAATACAATCTTGGTGTAGTAAACCTCTGGTCGGAAGAAGGGGGTAAATGGGCTTGTCTTGTCCACCAAATCGGGTCGGTACACCATGCTGTGAGCATTCGCTGGCGAGGTCAGCCAAACGGCGTGGCAGCGACCCTAAGAATATATAATGACGGCAGAGATTTTTTCTGGCGATCCGATTTCACGAACCATTTTCCCTAACCGCGAGAGAGCTGCGCGTTGCAGATAAAACGACACGTGAAATATTTCACCGTTTACACTTTTTTTTTTCGTTTTTAGTTTCGATTTTACGCGCCAGTCCGAGAAAAATTTCACGTGACATTTTTACAGTCATAGTTGAAATCGTTTCATAGAAATTTAATTACGAGGAAAAGATGCTAACGCGTCTGGAGGGAATTTTTTACGGTCAAACGTTTTGTCCAAACAATGTTTAACGATACGGTTTTGAACTTTTCGACGAGCAAGTTCGACAGCCGACACTTTAGCCACGACCTTCTGTGGCATAGATTTCTCGTTTTTGTAGACTTCTGACGTTACGAGTGGCAGCAAGTCAACGGACAAGAAACCTTCTAGAAATAACGCCGAAAACTACGGTGCATAAATACTGCGTTATTAGAGTTCTACGGCGGCATTCGTACATTGATTTTACTCTAAATTCTTGATATTTGCTTATTCGTGTCAAAAATATATATTTATGGTTTAATGCAATTGTATACTGTCGTTAGTATACCGATTTCATTCGGTAAGTTATACGTGGTTGATAATTGTCGGGTCATACGGAAAAAGTTACCAGACAAGATTTTTGCCATTCCATTAAACGTTCATTATTGCTAGTGTTCAAAATCGATTTGTGCCGATTCGATTTGATATTTAATTTACATTATTTTTAGTCAAATAAATGGTTAAAAATTATCGGTACTACACGATTGTGAACGTTTAATATACGTTTGCAAACGATTATCGGCAGTTGAAAAAAATCATATTCTATACCTACCTAAAATTTAAACGATCGCAAACAATAATTTTTCTAGCGACGATGTAAGTTTTAATTTTTATATTGTTGTATATTTATATAGCGTTATTGATAATACATACGCTATCGTATTAAGCTTCAAATCTTTACGCTGTTAATGCTACAAAATAATATGAGTTTGACCTATTAAACTGTTGAATGTCTTATAAACGTTCTGTTTGAGATATTCTAACACAAACACACCGGGATTATGGCTATCAAAGTCATAATATATGCACATTCACACTACATGTCGTATACTATACGACATGCCTTCCAATCAATAAAGGAAATTTCAGTCAACCGTCCTACAAACGGATTAAAGGTTAAATGCGCCACTGTTTTGGAAGATCTAACTAGTTACTAGGTAGACTGCTGGATAATTAAAATTCACTCATTTCTTTGTATTTTCGTGCAGGTACAAATGAAATATGAGTAGTTATATGGCACAGACGATGATTTTGTAATTTCCAACACGATTAGAATAATCCGACTTAGTGAATTATATGGCAAAATGAAAGGATTCTGCAATTATTTATAATTGAAATGACAAAATGGCAAACAAACTGCAACCACCGCCTTACTCGTTGATGAGGAAACAAATATACATAATAGATATTATAGTGTTATAAACTATAAAGATACATCCGGACATCTCTCACCGCTTTGCGTGCCGTTAGTGACATTATGGAATCAACAAAAAAAACTTGGTAAATGCTGCGTGAAAAACCAGCAGAATAAAAAAATAACTTTAAAACGTCTGTTACTCATGTCATTTACAGGTTAAGTAATGTTATGTCATAATAATTAATTTTTGTTAAAAAAAAAAAAAACTATTTCAAATTTTATCAAATTAAATTACCTAGTTTAATTACGACAAACAATTTAACTTCACTCGGTAGCAATATACGATTCAACTAAACAAAGAAGTTATTTCCTAATTTATGTTAAGTACCTACATTACACTTAAAATTAAAGTAGATAACAGTCTCCCAGCAAAGTTAAATTATTCCCATAATAATATGCATATTTAATTAAACGTATTTTTAAGATTTTGTTTATTTTTCAAATTAATGATTAAATGATACGATTGATGTACCAACATTATAATTATTAGTCTCGATCACAAGCCATTCAGTATTATTTTTTGTTTACTTAGTACATTTTTCCAACTATAATATGTGACGTGTTTTTTTTTGTTATTACATATATGTATGTTATTTACAAAAGTAGCAAACGTTTTAAGGAGCTTATTTTTTTGTTGAAATACTTCGTTTTATTGTTATATGCTGCAGTTTTGGCTGTCAATAATGTAACAGTAGGAATTGACTAATTAATCAAATGTAGAAAAATATATTGTTACGTGTTTTGAAAATAGCCCAATGAATAACATATTTTCCATGATCGGTTTCACCTCATGTTTCTATTAAAACTGTTTACAGGAATTAAATGATTTTTACAAATGATAAGACTTTTCAAACATTCGTAATTAAATTATTATTTTCGATATGGCCCTCTTATATTATTGTTATTATAGTTATAGTATTATTATTAGTGTTATTATGCGTCTTCGAGACTTTGGCAAGTTTATAAAACTTCCAGAGAACATAACAATTGTTTCAGTCTTGTCATGTACCTTTGTGCTTTTCATTCGATGGTTAGGGGAATAAAAGATATTATACGTTCGAAATTGTTTGTCGATTACGATCTCGATACGATTCTCGTCTCTTCTGTTTGTACGGCTCGTTCGAGAACTTGTTTTCGATTTTCCAAGCTGATATGCATATCCGTACTGGAATCTGAAAACAAAAAAATACAATACATTGAAATGATTTAACAGATGTGTAAACATAGTAGGTGGGTTGAAGATATCAATTACGCTTTGTTGTAAAAATAAATCTATTCAATAATTTGCAAACAACGATTTTCAGTAAAATTCAGTACGCGTGGCAGTCATGCTTAACGATTATTTGGCTTCCTGGTAATAATAGGCAATCATGGACGATGGTAAAAAGTAATTACGCCGACGAACCTCTTCCAATAACGCTGCCAATAAAATAATGTTTTTATTATTATTATTTTTATAGTACAATCGCACTTAGAAATCAAATCTTTATTCTTTCGTTGTAAAAATTCGAATCAACGCGGCAACGTTACGATTTCATTGATAATATGTACTGGGCAGACGGGATGAATGTTCATTTCTAATAAATACTATGTAAGTTTATTTATAAACAGATAATTTGCAATGCATATCCGTTCAAAGTGATTAACAAAAATATACGATAATAATTTGAGTTTTTATTATGAAAATATCAATATTATTAACATTATGTAGGCCGGCTTCACATGCAAGTCAACGGATAAAACCATAAGTAGTATTATCATCATACAAGTCTTTGGTTTTAGTATCCTTGGAATCTTTTTACCTGGAGAAAAAAGTTTTAATCTTCAACTTCGAAGGGGTTCATGATATTTTATATGTTGTGCTTATAGAAATTATAAAATATCAAAAATAAAATAAAAAATATCAGTTGCAGTTTATTTTTTTTTTATTACCTAAACGTTTAAATATAAAATGTTGAAGAATTTGTAGTTATTTTGTAGTTAAAAATTATAGTTTTTTTTAAATTATAATGCCCAAGCTTAAAAATGTAATACAAGGTATCACATATATTTTTCTTACAGGAATTAAAAAAAAAGTTAAGACGACACTCAAATACATTTTTTACGACCATCATTGGATTTTTATATGGAAAATATCGATTTTTCATTAAAACGTTTTTCCATTTTCTATGTTCTTTTTTTTACGATTTTTTTTCTTTTACAAGCGTAGATAATATTTTAATGCCAAATCAAAAAGATTGGCAATTGAATTCAAGATTCTTCGTTGTTTCAACTTTAAGTGATATAAGGACATTCATATATGTTATTTTTTCACAGATATTTCAAATTTAAACGAAAAATAACGATTTAAGTAAAGTTATAACTTTTATGATGTCATTAAAAAAATATTATTCGTTAATTAAAACTTTTCGTTACTGCATATATTATTATTTTTTTTATTTTTTATACACACTATTTTTTAAATATTTAGATAAGTTTTTAGCTTTTTTTACATGAACTTATTCATACAGTTCATATTATAATGTATATAATGTATGTATATATAATTTTTTAATGATGTGTTTGAAAAAAACTAGTTCATTCTACCGTGTTACAAATCGAAGTATAAAGTAATAATTTTCAATATAAATGTGTAATAAAATATCTTAAGTAATATAGGCTGACACACCGTCTCCATACAGAATCGATTTTTGTATTAATGATTTAAATTGAATTGAATTTTAATAAATCCATTACAGTGTCTTTTACTCAATTAATGTTCCATACATTACCTTCATTTTAGGTAGGTATACTTGAAAGTTACTATACAGCAGAGCGAATTTTTCGGTTTTTTTTTTAAATATAAATATAATCAAAATGATAAGATTTTCTACGAGAGATAATTTTAAATCACATATAATCAGACTGAATCATTCGGGCTGTCACGTACACATCGAATCGAGGAAAGGCAAAGTTCTAAATTAGATCTGTTCTTGTAGTTTCTCATAATATTTCGTTTCAAAGCACCGAGGAAAAAAAAGTATAATTAAATTGTGGGTTTTAACTTTTAATATATTACCCTCTTGGTGTGACCAAAATCTACTGTACGAAATCTGATGTTTTCATAAACTATATTATAGATGTACCGAGGGAAAATAATAAGTATCCTTTGAACAGAGTAGTGTGTATTTACTTTAATGTGGCCATAACTCATAACTTATAAGTTATGAATCATAATATCGTGACCAATGATCGATAGAAAACAGTTAAGGATTGTGTATTCTGCAAGATTAATATGGTTTTCACATTTAAATATTTAACCAATTATCCGTGTAGTTTATCCATCACAACCGCTGTACGAGTTATTATCATCTCCCAGAGGGACTATTGCTCGGGTTTATTTTTTCACTATTTCCAGATTAAAACTTATAGGTGGCCGATGGGTATACCCGTGCCGTGGTTCAACATATCAATATATGTACAAATAGCTTTGATCCGATGTGTGTGTGTATTACGTTTCGAATGCCAGTTGTTGCATTAAAGGGATATTGTATGATTTTATCTGTTGTTATGTAATAGTAATACGACGTTTGGTAAATGACAAACGATATTGTTGAAATGCGCGTCATTGTGTTGCTTGCGTGATTTTATATAAAATATAAAATAAAAATGTATGTGTATACTTGGTAATGCGAAAAAGAAGAAAATAAATATTTTATTTTTATTTCGATAGCTTTTTTTCTACGTTCTGATAAAATAGAATTGAAAATTACCTTTTTTTTTTGTTTCCGAACGGAACGACGAGGCGATTGGTTTTCAAACAGATGCACTTTTTTCTTTGGAAAAATACAATCTCCAGATGATAGTAAAAGCGTTTCAAAAGTTTAAAATAGCTTACGTAATCGATAAGAAATTGGATGCAAATTTTACATTTTACCTCTTTCACCAGATAGTACCTACTACCTCCTACCTACATGTCCGGTATTGGTTGAACGTATAGGTGCTAAAAATGTCAAGTTTCTGCAATTTTATTATAAAGTTATTAAAGTATTACAATGTTCATAGTAATTTTAATATGAAATTGAGATATAATTATTTTATTTCAATAAAAACGTTGATTATCGATAGTTAAATTGAAATTATTTTTTATTAAGAAATGGTATATTTTATTGATGTGTTTTTTTTTAATAATATAGTAAAATTATTGATGATATCGACTTTAAAGGTAAATAGTTTACTGTCTATACCTAATAATAATTGTCGTTTTTATGTCAATTTATCAATTATTGTTTTTTCAGTTATATTAATAACATTGCAAGACGAGAAATTATTATATCTCGTGTAAAATATTTTGAATTTTTTACATTTAATGTTGACACTCATTTTCCTTTAATTAATTTTAAAATGTTGGTTAATTTCCTATTAAGTATTTAAGCTTTTATATTTTGTTATTATTACCACACTTACCATATTTATATTGAATAAGAAATATAATTAATTATTGCATTACGATGGTGTCATTAAGCGAGTAGACATCTGACATACTAGTATTATTAATTAGAGAAGGCGTATTTATGTATACACATTATTTAAAACGAGAATAATTTCAAAATCTTTAGCCATGCTATTACTATTACATATGGTATTTGTAATTATTAAATTTATTTACATTTTAAAAGTTTAATTTTGTTCTGGATCAGATTTATAAATTTTATGAGTTCAGTATTCAGCTCGTATACATTATAAATTATTATTATACTATCGTGTATCTATCAATGTAAATCATTATCAACATTATTTTACTTTTCAACTAACTCAATAAAATGTTTTTAAATATGTGTTTTTACATTTTTTAAGTTAAATTTGGAAAAGAGGGACTAGTTTTATATTGTTGAGACGTCATATTATTTTTGATTTAAATAGCGTATCTAAACACAATAATTATATTACACATTCTATATCGTTATTTTTCACTTTTCATCCATACTTATTACTTTTGATGACATTATAAAATATATATAACTCAAAAACATCACATTTAGTTTCAGTTTCTACAACTAGTATCTGGCGGTAGAATTTCATTATATTAATTCTATTGTGTTTGGCATATTGTTTAATTATTGTACTATAATAGTAGTTAGCGTATTAATTGTAAAAGCAATACGCACAGTGCACATGAATTGTTTTACGTAATGCATACATATATTCTTGGTTTAATTGTTAGCAAGAATTATACACGTATTTAGTAAAATGGGCATAATAAAATTGTTAACTTAATACCATTTAATTTAAATCAAATATTTATCTGTTGTAAGTTTTGAAGATTCTACATTCGTGTTGTTTTTTTTCAAAAAAAATTTTATTTACAATATGTATTTATTGAATGTTTATTTATGTTTTTTACTTTAAATGTTGTAAATTACATTTGTTACATGACATAATATACTACTCAACAAGGGAAAATATCGTGTTTAATTAAAATTTTCCCCTAATCCCAATCATTGTGATGGTCATCATTCGATTAAACACTTTGTAATATCGTAAAAGTATATGTTTGTTAATTTAAATTCTAGATAGTTCATTTTTTTTATACATAGTGATTTTTATTGTTTTTAAGATACTTTGTATGGTCTAAACTTAAGTTTTCGACATGTCCTACTATAATAAAAAAAATATAAGTAGTCTAATTATTATACTCGATATATAAAAATAACCAAGTAATTTGATTTACTGTAGTAAAGTATCTAGTTATCAATAGTTAGTGCTTTATAATTAAACAGATTAATTTAATGGAATACTGTTTGAAAACCACTGGATTAGATAGTGTTTGTAAATTAATGGATTTGGTTGGTTTGTTGTGGCTGTGTGGAGTTTTTAGTAAGATTGAGAGGATTGTTCAAGAACTGTTTGTATTTTTTAAGTCGGGTAATGATGTTGTACGTGATCTACCAAACTCATTTTTTAGCAGTACGCGATCTACTCAAAAATAATATTGAATTACGGTATTATTCATTAAAAATTGATTACATTAAATTTAATATATGATCAATATGTTTCTTTTATTTTTATAACCACTATTATAATTTAAATAACACTTTAATAGTAAAAATATAACACCAGATAATCTATATCACTTATTATTTTGTTTTTGTTTTTTAATTTGAAAATGTCGTATTCATGTCTGTTAGACAGTCTTCAGGTATAGTATCTAAGGATGAGTGTATTGATCGTCAACGCTCTTCTTTTAACTGCCTTTCAAGTAAAGGCGAAGCTCCATTTACTTTTGTGTCATATTTTATTTTTACGTTAGGCCATAGACCTCCTATAGATTGTGTATGAATCTTGTGCGTTATCTTTTCATTTTGAAGTAGGTAACAACTGTTTGCTTTTTAAATAATTTACACCTATTTCTTCATCAAAAATAATATTTTGATAAAAATGGATTAAGTTTGAGTTTGTTATTAAATATTAAAAATAAAATCACGTAAATAAGTAACTCGTGAGATATTAAAATACGTAGTAACAGTGTGTAACGTTGAAATGGTAACTAAATAAAATGTTCTGTGTATTCCCAGTTTCTTGTGTAGGTAATTCATAATTAATTTTATTTTGTTGCATTAATTAGGTTATAAAAATGTTTATAGGGTAAAAGTATATAGGTAAGATTGTATGTTTTTTTCAAATTTAGGATTAATAATAGATTGCGTACGACATCACCACCTTAAGTTGTTGTGTAGATAGATATTGCCAATTTACCTATATGTACTTTACGAACATTTATAGAAGTTATTATTATTATTTATTAATAATACAAGTCAGGTTAGAAATACCATGTAACGGAGTAAAAAGCTTAAAATTAATTTAAATATTTTGAAAACTTTATAGTTAATAATACTGTGTGGTCTGGTGAATAGTTTCAAGTTCCAACGAATAATATTCTTTGAATGAAATAAACATAATTTAAATAGTTATTTTTAGTTTAAATATATAATTTCGTCAGAATTTTAACTTGAAATTTCTATATAATTTGTAAAATTTGTCGCGTAAAATATATTTTTGAGATTATTATATTAACGTGAAAATTAAAATTTTTTTATATTACGTAATCAACTAACTAATAATTATTTCAGCGTAAGTATATACAATTGCTCTGTTATAGAAAAAAATAGTTTTTTTTTAAATGTAATTTTAACTTACAAATATAATATTATATCTCTAAGGTAATTAGAAAAAAGATGGCATAAAAATATTCCCTGGAATATCCTAATTTGGAAACTTACGTCATCGAAACCCTCTGGGAATTTTTAAAAGTATCAACCCTAGGTATGTCAGTCTTTACTCTATGGGTGTTTTATAATTTTTTTATATTATTATAAGTCATTTATTTTTCCATTAGTTATATGTAATGTTGAACACATTTTATTAAAAATATCACATATGTTATACATATATAATCGCATATTATTGATATAAACATATAAGTCAATATTAATGTAATATGGTTTTGTGGTTTTTACGATTTATGTGAAAATTTGAATATTGAACGCTTATAAAAATAAATTATGCATGTTTATTTTTATATTTTTAAATGGTTCTTAGAATAATGTATTACATTTTCAATCATTTTCTCTCAAACAAATTTTTCTCAACATTCATATATATATATATATATAAAAAAAAAAAAAATACTAAAATATTCCTGTTTTACTTATTTTATTTTTTTGCTTTTCCAACATATTTTTACAGTACAGGCAATTACTTTGATACAAATTAAATCCAATTGGATACCAGAAAGCAGAACTCATACTCAAAATGGAAGATTGAATCTTATGTTTTAATGTTTAAAAAGTGACAAATTTTTTCTTTTTAAAACGCATATCATTGTAAAACCAATATATTATTTATCGTTTTACTAAAAATCTAAATTGATAAAAATTAGGTATATCCTACAAAAAACTAGTAAAGTTAAAAAACATATATTATTATTGTTTCTTAAAATTGTTACGCCTCTTTATTCATTGAAGAATACCTTTCCAAAACTACTGAATCCATAACCATTCCAGGGTCGAAGATAAAAATAAAATTTCATTCGTACACAAGTTTAATGTCATTTAAACTTAAAATAAATAATATGTAAAAATAATAACAACATTTTCAGTGTCAATCACTTAATACTAAGTCTCGTTGACAAAATCAAACTATTTTACATTCAGCATCAAATTATTTTTTATTTAAGCGAAAATGCATGTAAATAATTATAATAGAATCATTATTTATATCAAGAAACTCGCACTTTAATAACATTTGAATATCATTATAGTTTCTCTCTATCGTATTGCGTTAGTACATATAGCATAATACTCAGAATCCACTGCCACTCTTCCAGTCAATATGATATCACATCGAGTATAGTTGACAAAGGTCACAAAATTACACAAATTTATAACAACATATATACCCAGGCTGTCAAAAAGTCGATATAGTTTCGCATCGACTTACAACTTTTGAACAAGTAACGTCATTATTCAAATTGAATATCTTACACACATCAAAATCAAAGTTGGACGCCGATGTAGTAATTAACTCACTCCTTGCAACCCCCCTAAAATGCAATTATTTCTAATTCTTCGGCCAAAGTCAATAGTTTTAATGGAATTTATTCTAGTGAGTGAACTACGTGGAAAAATATTTTCCCAAAATGCAGTATCAATTCTAGTATCGTATTTTTGAGGAGTTGATAAATTGGTACCTTTCTAGACATAGTGACGCTTAATTACTCAATATTTCTTTACATTATTTAAAAATCTTTTTTTTTTTTTAATTCTGGATATAACTATTTTAAAAATGCATGCGCAACTTTTATTGTTTTCAGTTGTAATATTGTAGATATTGTACTTTTTATAATAGTATTAACATTGTGAGAGGTAATTGTGGAACGTCACTTGGCCTGTCAGACATGCTAGGTATACCCCATTTTAGCTTACATGTTTTGTTATATATAAATAACTTTTAACGTAGCTATATTTATCGTGGATATTATAATATATCTGTTTAGTAGTTTCTTTAGTACCTCTTTACATATGGGTATCGAGACCGTAAACCGTTATTTGAAATATTAATACTTTATTGATTTCACTTTCATAAATAAATTGTTGCTATATATTTTTTTTTAATTTTAAATTTAAACAATAAACGAAAAACAACTAATCACCAACTATATTAAAAATATTTAACCATGTATTTTATAATATTTTCCTTGGAGCCGCCATCGCTTTTCTCGCTTCTCTGGGAAAACCACCACTGATAGCCCGTATACATTTACGTATTAACCCTTCAGTTAGCTTAGTTTGCACGTTCTTCTCACAAGTAAAGCATATATATATATATAATTCAACGTATTTCAAACAATAATGTGTTTTGATAATCATAGTAAAATGCGTAATTAAAATTTTAATTTGTAATACTTATTAATAACTTCCAACAATCTAAAAACAAATTGTAATCAAGTGATTTGAGTGAAATCTATCCTATAAATACAATGAGTTATATATATATATTTAAACATATTTTATTCACCAATAGGTAAGTAAAATATAAAATTATTATTTCACTAATTTTAAATTATGTTTACATTTTTATTTTTCTTATATATTATTGAAGTGTTGTTAACGTGTTTGATAATAAACACTTTTATATTCTATTAGTGTAAAAAATATTTTGACGGACTTATTAATTATCTTAAATACTTTATAGATAGGTACTGTAGTTCCTGTAGTTCTAATACTTTTCATGAAATATGGTATAAATCAATTGAAAAAAGAATATTTAAAATAAATTATTAAATTTATAAGTTAAATTTTTTTTTCACAGCAAGATAAATCAAAATATTATGTTATTTTTATTTAAATCGTTAAAAATCATAAAGAATTTTCATTTTAAATTATGATAGAACCATAAATATTATAGATGATAAATTTAATTATTTGTATACATGGTTATTTTTATTCATTCTATAAATTCGAATTTTACTAGATTTGACATTTTTGAAAATGCTTACTCGTAATTCCTTTTTATAAACACTTACGATTTCAAAAGCCGTAATAAAACAATTGGATTATGGCTCAGATTTGTTATTTAAGCCCAACAATTTATCTTAGTTTTAGGATTTATTGTAATAACATGCAATACTCGTATAAATAAAGGTGAGCGTAACATGACAAGTCACTTCAAAATGGGATGCTGTATAAAATGTCATATAATATAGCAACATTATGATGCATACATTTTTTGACCAAATAATAAACAAGATTAGTCAAAAATATATAAATATAATATAAAATATTTCTTATCTATATATAATATTTTCACTGGACTACCAATAGACAATAAATAATAGTTTTTAAAAATTCACATTATCTTCTTGGAATGATTAATAGTAATATAATATGATATCATTTGTATACATGGGTTTTAAAATAAACTTTTCTTGTTAAATATTCATACATTAAAATTAACCATATCGCTATTCTTGTATGTATTCTGTATCATTAAAAAATATTGAATAAAATCAAATATTCCTCGTGAATAAAAATCAGTGAACCTTATTACAAAGAATTCCCAATCAAAATGATTAAATTATTGATTATGATATAGGTAATAATTAAATATCATATTAAAATGCTTAAAATAAATATATATATATATATATATATATATTTATAATAACTATTAAAAATAATAACCATATGAGACTTAAGTAACATAAATTTTAAGTTAATTTTAAGTTTATTGTTTTAAGGTTATTTGATTTTTTTATATCGAAAATAAAAATTTGAAAATGAATACACTTTTATAATTGAGTCTCGTAAAGATAAAAATATATTAATAACATAAAATATAATATAATTTATTTTATTTCAGTTTTTTCCTCACCAAAAATAAAACTTGACCCATTAAACTTAAATGTGTTTTAATATATATATATTTCATTATTATGTAGTGTAACATGTTATATGTAAAATGGTTAGTTTTTAAAATAACTTTTTTTTTCCTAATTAATAATTAAAATTACACAATTTTCAACTAAAATATATATTCTCTTTTCAAATGATTGTCTACATCATATATAATGTATAATAACTATAAATTAATAAAGTAAAAACATAAGCCTAGCTGACTCTCCTACTATTTAATGTAGTTAAAAGAATGTATATAGTTATAATTTTATAAACTAATTTAGTATAAGAGGATCTTTTATCAAGACCAGACATTGCATGATTACTACACGCATTTGAGTATCAAAAATAAAAAAGAACCTCTCTCAAGTACCGTATTCAGCGGTTTAAATTATTTCAATTCCATCAATTCAATGTTTTATTTTTTCCTTCAGTAATTTATTACATCTGTGGTTATTTATGAGACAATGAACACATCCGTTGCTTTTTTCCCTTTATTTAACCCCTTTTATTGCTATACAACAAGCCGTTTGGGTTACGCGATTTTGGTGAGCGCCCCTTACTTGTCCCTTACAATTCATTCCCCTTTGCCTCGGGAATCGGGCTTAACGTAATTGGGTCGCCTCTGTTGCACGGCTCGTGCGGGAGAAACTTTTACGCCAAGTGGTTTTCCACTCGGTTGCTGTGTTATCGCTTTCAATGTTGACATGGAAATTATTGCATCTCGCTGTGGACCAAATGGCTCCTTGTCACCTGCGTAGGCTACAAATATGTTTTTTTTCGTTATCAGTGATCAAAGTATCTTACGTTCCATACACGGATCAGTATGCTGCAGTCTAGAAGTAAAGGTATTTTTTTTTAGGCGAGTGAACAACGTCGATATATCGTTTTAAGAATCAAATTACGAAACAAAAAACCAAATTTTGTTTAGAGTAGATTTTTTTTTTTTAGAATTCACACTAAATTTAAAATAACGATTAACTGTTATTTTATTTGAAAATCAACCCTTATAAGATATCGATTTCATAATAATTGTATATGATATATTTTATCGTGCGTTTTTAAAATTTAAGCTATAATTCTAAAACGAATTTACAACGAAATATTTAAAAAATATATATTAATCGTTTATCTTAAGTTTTAAAATGTCAAAAATATGGTTAACCAAATGAACGTAAATTATATTATGTAACAAAATTTATTAATAAAAGCAAAATTGATATTATGTAAATAGCAATGCAGATATTGTAGACCTAATTCACCGACAATTTTCCAGAACTCTGATTATCATCTTATTTTAGAATATAATGTGGGTTATAATATTCTAGATAATATTGCTTAACATAAAATAATATTTAATAATGTTAAGATTTAAGTTTATACAGTAGTGAGTATAAAAATGAAAATGAAATTTAATTAATGAATATTTTTTTTAAACATCACCGAATTTTTCTTTTGTCAATATAGTAAAACCTACGTCGTAATCATATAATCATTTTAATTCAAATATATAAATAATTTTTTTTTTAATTTTCATAAATGTTTTAGTGAGTTTATAGAAAGGACTAAACAAATAATTTATGTAATAAATTAAACATTTCAACGTTATTTTGTATGGTATATTACTATATTATACAAAATATACCAAATGTATCGATATGTATTCTGTGCGTAATTATTATAGAATGGATTATATAGATATAAAATATGTGTTATTACTCATTAGTCATTTCATATAACTTGATTTACCGATAAATTAAATTTCATAAATTGAATAAAATGTGTCATGATCGAAATATGTTTAACTGCCTTCGTGGATTGTAAAACTGTCATATGTTGTAATAAATTGACAGGGGCGGGTATTATCACTCGTCGCGTCAAGAGAGAGTGGATCGAGATTCAAAAATTTGGCTAGTTTTATTTTATATCCAAATCCAATGTAATATTTAAGTATGTAAGAGTAATTATTCATAGCCATATTAAAACTCGATAACATTATATCATATACATATATATATATATAAATATGTTATATTATCTATTGTCATTGTTGAATGGGAAAACAATTTAAATTATCTTTCAATCCATATCCAATTTAATTTAATTCTTCGATGACGAATCGTCATCGGAATTGACTTATATTTTATAAAAATGATTACAAAAGTAAAATGTTGCTAAATTAAAAAAAAACCGGCTTAGGCCTAAAAGGGAATGGCTCTTGTTTTTCCCTTTATATCCACCCCTTAACGTTATAATGTTGAGTGCATGCATACTTTTATAATATATTTCAATAATACTTAAATAAAGAATGATTACACGGCGTCTTGTGTAGGCAATTTAGCTACATCACAGTGTCGGATTCTTGCGTATTTTATATTTATGTATAATATGGTACAACATAATAATATATCAAGATACAGTAGTTATTCAAGTGTATGAGTATATAATATTAAGATAAATAAGTAAGATATAGAATTTATTTTATTATTGTAGTTAAGAATCAAATAGGTTTATAATGATTTTTTTTTTATTATTATTATTATTTAAACTTGTGCAATACTTATTTCTTTTAATTGAGCTGAAAATCGTATTTATTAAATATAATTAATAAATAACGTTGAAATAAACAAAAATATAATAATTTTTTCTTTGAAATAGAGAAAAATATTGTGAATTTTTCTTCAAAGAAACATTACATACCAAAAATGTGCATTAATCAAAAAAATATTTCATTTAAAGAGTATAACAATAAAGTAACAAAAATATACAGTGAAAGTGTTAAGTGTAGGTGTAAGTGCAAGTATATTTAAATTATAATATTATAAATCACAATATATATATATATATATATTGGAAAAAAGGTCATAATTAAAAATTTGTACATGTCCAAATAATGTTACTACCATCTGTGATCAAAGTTAAATCCACAAAGAGTTCACTTAACTAAAAATATATATTTTCCTGCATTTATAGCTATTCTATAACACATGAGCTTTGTAGAGCTTATCCTATATAGTAGGAGGCGAAGAGCAAATTATAGTATAAAAATATTATAAACCAATAAAATTCATCACTGGTCCCCAGTGCTCAGTGTTAGATATTATTATTATATTATTATATTAATATAATATTCATAAAAATATATTTCAATATTTATTATTATAATATGACTATTTTTCCATTATAATGTTATATAGTTATTATTGTATATTTGTATGTAATCAAAGTCTTGCAATAGTCGCCCATAAGGATAAAGATCTCATAATGTAGTAGTAGAGTTTTGATACTAGTTGGACAGTGGAAATAAGTTATAATAACAGTTTAATATATCACCGTTATTTTTGTAGATATGATAATCAAGTTATACAGTTATAATTATTATAATGTTCACAATTATATTATAATTTATAATTTAAAAATATGTAAAATAACAATTTACTATATATCGTGAAATTCGACTTAACGATTCGAGAAATATTTAAATAACTATCACACGTGGGATTTGCTATATTATTGCATTATTTGAACCTATTTGGGAAATATGATACAAGTTGTATGCTCATAAATACAGACAACGAGTATGCACCAAAGCGTGTCATTATTTACTTAAGGGTGCTGCAAGCCGGGTGGCATATCTACACATGTTTTTCATACTGACACTGAATACGTACTTGATCCGTTATTTAATCAATGTTGTTTATGACGTTTATTTGACGTTTAATGCAATTAATAACACGGCTCAAAGCGCCAACCCTACCAAATTTTAATTAACTCATAAATCGCAATAATATTAGCCAAATGCTATTTGACACCCGAGTGTTGATAGTGATAAAAAAAAAAAAGAAAAATTATTACATTGTAAACCGGTAAGTGTTTTTTTTCACTGTCCTTTTTACGTACGCGTTTATTGTTTTTACAATAATATAAATCTAAAAAAACTACCGTTCCATTGTGCATAAGTACAAAAAAAAAAAATTGAAAAATTACAACCCGAAAAATACCAAATGGCAAGTGTGCAGGGCACGGTGGACTGATGGTAAAATATATTTAAACGGTTCTAGTGAGTAATTCAAGTGGCGTTTGGCCAATGTTGGTGATAGTATAATTGTTTTAACAGAGTCATTTTGTTTGCTAATTAATATATCACAATGAAAAAAACATAACACGAGTGAACAATGTACCGATACAATAAGAGCTTCATAAATTGTTGTTCACCAGATGAATATATTACCCTGTGGGGTATAAATAAATCGCTTTAATTAAATAAAGGCATATCAGATTTGTCACGCCAATCAAAGTTTACGACAACAAAATACGCATAGACGTAAAATATTATGTTCATGTTATGTTTACAATCTTTCCGTTTGTAAATATTAAGTCTTTGAAATGATTGAGTTATTATCTGTACGTAATTCTCGGTCTTAGTTCTCTTTCCTGTGTTACTATGTCGCCTTTACTGTAGTAACTGACAACTATTCCACGATGGGAGGTTGTATAGATTAAATCGTTTGTAATATTTATTAAATGCAACAATATTGCGTCGGAAAATTTTATATTTTATCATTTTGTTTTTGTTTTTTAAAGCTTATACGAAATATGTGTTTAATGTAGAAAAATTTTGTTTTTATAAAATAATAATAGATTATATTAAAAGAAAATACACGGGTAGAAACTAGAAAATAAAAAATTTAGTTTGATAAAACTATTTATTGCTATATATTTTTAAATAAAATGCATAGCTGAGGAAAATATCAATCTTTGAAACAATAATATAATATTATGGATCTTTATATCACGAGTCAAGAATATTATCATAAATGTTCGAGATGTTTTAATGTCCCGTAAAATTTAGCTTCGATATTCGATTTCTTTGTCGATAATTTTGTAAATATTTTTTTTAATTATAAGTCATTACTTTGTTAGTTAATTATTTATGGTATTAAATTTATGTTTCCATAATATAGTTCTTGGTATATAATAATAAAAACAAATGAGTAACTTTAAAATACTTAATAAAATAATATTAATAATATTATGTGAAAATGAATACATTTAATGATTTCGTTATAAAACCACCTAATATTGAGTTTCATATTAAATTGTATATTTTTTTCTTGTCAAGGATAAAAATTTCAAACTGTCCTTATATAAACTAATTTAAATCATGGAAACTAATTTTAAGTTTACAGACATTAAGGATATTTTATGGTAGCTTAAATGCAATGGATATACCAGAGTCAACATATTTTTTTTTACAGTGATTACTTTGACGTACGCCATATAATATGTTTTATAATCAAAATTTACACGCGCCCGACTATTACATCAATATAATATTTTATACTAATTCGTCTCCGTCTTACTTTCGACATTAGTGTATCCCCTCAGCCAACAATATATTATATTCGCTCAAATTGTGTATACTATTAACGCGCTGTTATACGCGAAAACCGACCGATGTGAAACGACATGAATGAATAGATGCTGTTTCGAATGGTCTGAATAGGTAATCTCATCAGCTACAATACATTTGCTACCCACCCCCTAAGCGTGGTTACCGCTAAAGCCATTCGTACTGACCAACTCATTTGCGATCGACCACTCACTGTTTGCAGTTACATTATTCGAACCATTTCACATAACGATGAACAATAAACAATAAACAATAGTAATAAGTGTCTGGTAAGCACATGGTTCGAATTGTAGCTACTAAAATTGCATAACTCATTATTTATAACTTATTTTATGTAATATAGTATTACAGGTATTATTATTATAGTGTAATGGCTTATTTTTATAGAATAGAAAACGTTTTTAAAATTAAGTAATATAAATTATAATGAAGTTTGTTAGCTTATATTTTAATATATGTACTTACCTATGGCTTAATGATATATTACAAGATGTATGTCATGGAAAAAATAAATTCGAATAATCAAACAGAATTTATAGAAAATGTTAAAACTACGGTTTTATTTTTTGTTTTTTGAAAATTGGTCTAATCTTATTTTTCTAAAAAGAAAAGAAGTTTCTATGTCTTTATGACATATAAATTCTAAAATTTTAAATCAGTTTTTTTTTTAATTTTTAAATTAATATATAAAAATAAAATCATAATAAACGTGTATAAATGTAAATACAGTGGGGTGTCGATTATCCGACCTGCCAATTATCTGTAGTACGAAATTTTTGAAAAAAAAATGTATACTTGTTTTATGATATTAAATTTTAAAATAAATAAATTATATTATGTACTTTTAACAATACATATAAATTTATTTTTCAATTATACTTACACGTCATACATACAGTACATTAGTTATATTATATTTAATTATTAATTATATAAAACATTTAAATTCACTTTTATTATATATCTTTAGTCATTGTTCTATTATTTGCACCCACATTGTTACCAATTACTAATTAGTACGGATAATATAATTGACGTTCCACTGTAAATAATTTAGCTGGTTTAACACACGTTGCCTTAATATTGACCATTTTAATTTTTCGAATAATACAATGTTATAATTAATCATTAATAAAACATATCTAGATAGTGGCGAGAAGAAACTTTAAGTAATAATATAACAATAATTATATAATGATTGTAGTCGTTGTTGCTTATGATACTATCATATTTAATTAAGAGTTAAGACCTTTGTGGATTTTTTTTTGTATTTAATATAAAATAAATATTTTTTTTATTATTTATTATATTAAAATTTCAAATTTTACTATTTTAATAAACATAATATACCTTTATAAGCTAATGAGCTGCGCCGTCTTGTTGAATTGTTACAAAATGCATTCGTATTCGATGTTGTAAATGTTTTAGTGCCCGTTAACTTCATATTTGGCATCATACTTTGACGCACGTTTCGTTCCGGATGACACAAAATTATATACAACTAAAACAAGGTGAATAATAGTTTTATGTGTAGTCTGAAATAGTCACCTAGAGTATGAGCAAGTTTTGTCTAAAGCAATGATATAGTAGTCTTCATCTCGAAAACTGATTAATTCAGAATGATAAGTAGTCTAACTTCTATTTAAAACTTAAATTATTAATTTATTGTTTCGTCTTCATCGAACAAAGAAAACTAAGTGAAAGCCATTCGTGATATTATGTAATTTATTTTTAAAACTACGCTGTAGGTATTCAAATTTGAGTAAATCTCTAAGTTCCTCAAAAATAGCTTAATTTTTAAAATGTTAAACAAACTGTTATGATTTTATAGTATATTTTTAAATTAATAACGTATATTTTTCAAATAAATAATGTGATAGCTGTCGCAATAAACGATTTCAATATCAATTTCCAAATCTATTTTGAAATTATATGCAAACTAAGAACATCAATCATATAATTTGCTCATACTATTACATAATAATATTATGTTTGTATAATTTATAACATGTATAATTAGAGAACAGTAGAATCATTTAATTAATTCGAACAGAAATAATATATAGTTACATTATAATAATGCAGACAGTGTTATAGTCTACACGTATATTTTACCGCATTATTGTGATACTGTCAGTTTTCAATGGTCAATGTTAATCATTGATAAATTAATATGGTTAAACTGATTATGTCATTGTTATTGTAGCTTTGCTGCCTATGAGTTTTATATAATATAGGTTCATATTTAACCATATTTAAAAGAAGTGTTAATTATCTGCAAATATTACATCAACTATTTTAGTGATATAAATAAATAAATTATATATTAATACATAAATATCAGTTATTAATATTTTACCATAATATAACGTAATTTTAATTATTTTCATTTAATTTATCCAAAATTTGTTGATTAAACTATTTTAATAAGTTATAAGCATATAAATATTTTGAATTAACTCATTATTATAAATATAAATTATAATAACAAATACTATTTTAATGATATTGTTACATAAAGTTGCACGTTAAATTTTTTTTTTCTTGTTAGTATTAGGGATTGTTATTTGAGCATTTGGAACTAAAATTATGGTTTATTAAATGTACATAATGACGTTATAATAATAACATACATTTGTAATTTAATTTATTAATGTATCACATTATTCGGTTTTGTTCGGACCGACCTCGTTAAAACAGACCGGTCAGTGTAATTAAAAAAATAATGTTCACATTATTTTATTTCAAATTTACCAAATTCAAAGGTTAAATTGAACATTTACTATAATACTCCGTTTTGCCTCATAACAAAGTAAATACACAGGAATTCTACTGCAGATCACATTACGATATGATCAATGTCTATACGGACATAATTTAATAACCTTGTATAGTACGTACCTTTGGAGAGAACAAGCAAACTATAGTTACACTAGCGGATAGGCTAATGGTTACTGACATGGTAGTTATCCTTAGTGGAGTATGGTTGCCAATTCCAAAGTATAGCGGAACGAATGCGAGCCATATGACACATGTTGTATACATTGTGAAACCTGTTTAACAAATTAAGACAGTTGAAGCAGATTCGTTATGGTTTAAAATATCTAACGATAGTTGAAATAACTTGAATACGATGGTTCATAAATCATTAATCAATAGAATTATCACACCTTTATATTTATTTGTATTGTCTGTACTATGTGTTTTCGCAAACTTCACTATTATTGTACATATAAAATGTGATATCTATTACAACTTTATATTCTATAGTTATTGATGTTTAAAGTTCCATATTTATATCTTATTTTACTTATACTAACGTAACAATTGTTAGACATGTATATCCCATGAATATGTATATAGCATACAGTCCCACCCCTCGAGATTACGACGACAGAGCTCTAATGATTTATACTCACCAGATTTAGCACGACAAGGGGGGAAGGAGATTCATTTATACAGAGAATTAACATTATTTTGGAAAATAAAATTATGACAGAAGCCATACTCAGCTGAATTCAATAAATAAAATGAAATCACGACATGCAATTTTAAACAAATTAATAATTTTTATTCAAAATAATTCATTAAGTTAATAATATTTTATAATATTAACACATTTAAACAAAATATATCTATTATATACGTTCATGTTATATTCATGCTATACGTGTATTTTCCTACAATTCACTCACACATTCTGAGTTTACAATAATATTTTGTACGTATGAATAATGTAATTCAAATTATTCCAAAAAACAGTTTAATCGAAAATTAATTTTAAAACGAGTAAAACGTGAGAATGAAAAGAACAGCGATTCCTAATAAGACTGCTGCTAACAATAAATCGGAGAACAGAGATATAATGAATAAAAATTAAACCAAATACACAGAACGCAATAATTTAATTATTTAAAATTTAATTCAATTTATCGTGGCCGGAACAGTTAATTTACCCCAATTGGACAATGAAGTCATGTAAAATATTTGAAAAAATTTAAAACATTGTAGTCTTAAAACCAATAGTATTAATACATAATAGTATAATACGCCGGACAATAACCGGTATTATTTTCTTAACGCATAGTATTGATTTTCATAAATTATCATTGTTCTAATTCAAAACTGTCGTAATGTGTTACTCTTGCACGACACCTACCCAAGCTTAGGTTATGTGTATGATATACAACCATGACGTTTATAAAAAATACATTTAACTGATATTTATTTAAAATAAAACAATAGATTAAAATATTTTATGTTTAAAAAAAATATATATTCATATTTCTAAATATTAAATAAAAATGGTTCAATTTTAATAATTTATGTTAAACATTAAAACTGTCACAGATACATAATTTAATATATATATTTTTAAATTCATTAATAATATTGGTAGCTATATTTTACAACATTTATTATTATTAGTTGATTACAATACGATTCTAGATACCTCTTCTTTTAAATAATATATATACTTTTACAATATTAACTTCTAATACTATTCATCGATTTTTTTTTTATTTAATAAACAATTTTTCTATTTAAAAATAATACCTCATTTATATTTTGTGTAAGATAATATTTGATTTATTTTAAAACGTTATCTTTATCAACTTATAAACGAACTCAATGCCGTTATACTTTTATCAATGTTTTACCTGTACGTTTGTCTATTATTTATTATATATATTATAATAGGTTAGATGGAAATTATTAAAAAAATAATTTTTACTTAACTAAAAATTATTGTTGTCGACGAGATTGTTGATTGCACATATTGCAACACCGATAAATGTATGGCATATCTAAGAGTGACACCCAATTCAACTATATCAATATGATAATAACCTCATAGATAGACTATTCGTGCATAATGAGATCTCTGTGAACCTCTAATAATAATATACAACCGATAAATGTAAATATTATTGTAATATTATAATGTGATGCTGTCTACGAAAAATAATTGTTTATCGTGCTGTACGCAGATAACAGTAAATTTACATATAAAAACAGTGTAAATGCTTTTGTTAATAGAAAACTTTTTTTTTACTATATCATCGGGCCACAAACGTTGACACGTTTCAATTTTTTAGAATATACACATCAATTCAATTTTTACGCTAAGCTGACACTATTCACATTGAACAAATTCTTAAGTACTATTACAATTTACAGTCAATAATTATATTTTTGTTAAACAAATAAGCTTGTCGTAAATGTCATTGTTGTTATCCTTATTTTCGAGAAACCATGTGACAATTGAAAAATAAGCTTTTTAAGTACCTCTTAACTTATATTTCCAATCTTAAATAGTGTCAGTCTAAACAACCGAGACAACAAAGTTTAATTGTAAAGCCAATACTTTGATCGCTACGCTCAGAATCTAATTAGTAGTATAAAGATTAGGACAGCTTAATGATATAATTTAAAAAAATAATAAAACAGTTTAAATTTAAATGATGTAATTAAAGTATTTTTAATTCTGCCAGTCGGTTAGAAGTAATTTAAAGAAACAACTATTTTTCCATAAATTATTATGGAAAAAGAAATAACGAAAAACATAAACAATCCATTGTTATATTATATTTGTACTCGTTCAAGATTTTCTCAGAAATACATACACTTTTGAAAATGTACTGAGTAATAGTTACCCGAAACTCTGGTTCTCTTAATTACTTTTTGCAAAACAGCAAAAATCATAAAAAGATTGGAATACATAAAAATGCATTTCCGTTTTCGAGAAACTTCCATTTATTATTATTGTACAAATTACAATATTTTTACTTTATTCAAAGCATGTTAAGAAATATACATGCTTAACGTGTGAAAGCGATTAACAACAAAGTTTATATGTCATATTTAATGTTTTTAATAAACACCAATTTGTTGGACAACTCTGTTAAATTCGTTTATTGCTATATTTGGTTATACAATTCAGTACAGTCTTATGGGTAATCAAAATCACTATTTTTATCATGATTCTAGAAACCTAAATAAACTACTGAACATGTTAAAAAGACTGGTTATAAGTTACTTATCTCGCTGTGCTTTAGATAAACACCACTGTAATTTGTATTTATGTTTTATAGGTATAAATTATAATAATTTTACGAATAATATCTATCACCTTTTTAACCAAAACAACAATCATACTAGTATTCGTTGGTAACTTACTATGAATGGACGGAAACATTAGTCGATTTGGATGTAAGGTATCTAATTTATGTTTAGAAATATAAAACTATTAATTTTGTTCTTATACTTATGATTAATGTAAATAAAAAAAAGCACTTTAATTTTTATAGTGTTATTATTAACCAGCAAGCGTTATATTTTATGATTAAAATTATATGAATTAATATTAATATTGAACTTTTATTTTCTTTGTGGTTATTAATTATTAATTTTTACTGTTGCGACCAAATATTTAACGTCCTTTTAAATACATATATATATATTTAGATGTATGATTTACTTTATTTATTAGACTATATCCATTTATTAATTTTTTAATTTTAATGCTTAAAGGTGTATTTTATTTTCACTTTACAGGTCTCAACTAAAATTATAATTCTTAAATAGATCACGAACTGAATATAAATGTAAAATCATTTGACATCATTCAAATTACTTGGTAGCTTATGGAATTATTCAGTGAAGAAATTTTAGAAAGCATTATTAAAAAAAATTAACATTATTATAGACAAATAGATAAAGAACCATGCTCAGCATCAGTTTTTAAAAGCAATGGAAAATATATAATCATTTAATGTAATTTTGTAAGATATTTGTCATGTTATTTTCTCAGATATATTATTAAAATGCCTTATATGTTACTTATAGATTGAAATAATCATATATCCATATTTTAAGGACAGGAATAAAATCATAAAACATTATTGAATGCAATTAATTATATTTTATATAAATAATAAAATGGAAATGTTGTTTGAAAAAAAATATTTATGTGGTGGTGGGTTTTTGAAATATGCTTATAGGTAGGTATCGGATATTTTAACATATTTGTCATAACTCATAAATTCATAAGTCATAATGGTAGCTCATAAAACCACAACATTTAAATATTTCTTACTTCTACCCTACGATTATAGCTATTCAATAATTCTTTGATGGTATGTAATAAAAATGAAAATTTTTCCATTTATAAGCTAAAGTTTCACGAGATGTGACCGATCTGCAACGCTAAACTGTTTAAACTATAGATTTGGACAATATATTATACCAAATAAAAGTACAACTTTTCTGACTATATTGGTTGATGATACGAAATTTTAGTTTCCATTATCTTACTTCTCTAGGTTCAAATACGCTCAAATCAATGGACCTAAGGGTATCAAAATGAAAATGCAAACAGACGAGACCAATTCCACACAATTTAATTTTCTTGTAAGCAGAAATTAATGTTTGTTTCTTGAATTAAAAATAATACTTTAATCTATCAATTAAAAAAACATCTAGTTAAAAGTGTTAAAAAACTTGAAACGAGTTTAAGCTTAAATAATACAACATTTAAATATAATATTACATTTAGAATTTGCAAAGTACAGACAGACTAGATGCTTTTGTTAGAACTTTTAATAATTTTTGTGAAAAATCAATAAAAAAAAGCTCACTTATAATATAATAAAACAATTGAATCCCTCATTTTCGCGTGATCAAAAAATTGTTTATAGTTTTCGCATGTATAATAGATAATATATTATTTTTAACTGGTAAATTGCATAATATTTTAATACTCATATTTTATAACTTATGGTATTTGTTTAATAAAAAAATTAACGAATTTGGCATACTATAAATTTTATAAATTAAAAATAGTCTTAAAAATTAATATTTAAAATATCTACAACAAAATACTTTTACACAAAATCGAATACATAAACAAATACTTTGGTATCTCTCAAATAGAAAATGTATTAATTGTGACAAAGATCAAACCTCCGATTAAAATATTATGATCATTTTAAATAAATCTTAATGAAAGATACTTGTATAAAATATATTTACTATAATTTACTGTGTATGTCTATGGAAAAAAACTGCGAGTTGTACCTACGAATTTATTAATTTCTCCATTGGTTAAACGCTAATATGAACTGACTGGGTTCTCCGTTTTTTAAGTGTGTACTTTTAGATCTTAAATCGACAAATTGTTTACGTAGTTTTTCCTTTATCTATAGTCAAAATTCAAAGCGTTGTAAGTTAATGTGACCAAATGACAAAATGACTATATATTTATTATTTTATTAATCCTTGGTTGGTCTTATATTACTTGAAGAACATACAAGTCATAAGTCAGATATACTAACATCACTATACAAATATATAATTTCTTTTGCAAATAATATAAACTATATTCATTTTGATCACGTTATTGTTCAACAATTATATGCTATGTTCACATTCAAATATATTAATGGCCACAACAATTTAAATTAATCAAATACACATACTTATTTCATGGATCATTTTAAAAATATGTAACGTAGTAAGTTTTTGTTAAGTTTTATAAATTTATGTTTTTAATATATTATCACTGCGCGTAGCACTATACATGATTTATATATATATACAACTACATTAAATACATCTGTAATTTAAACTTTTATTTATCTATGTACCTATAATTTACAGTTCCGTGTTTTGCTTGAGTGAATTAGTAATATAAAACTCGTAACAATAAATTGTCAATTGTCGACTATACTCTAAAACAGTAAAACATTTCTTCTTGTCAAATTATTTCTCGACATTAAACCATGATGATTTACGGTTAACAGGCGGCACGTTTTATGATTCTTGTCACATTGTTCGTTTTTAATTAAATTATTATTTTTGCATACAATTAAATATCAACATCTTTATAATAATTATAAGCTAGAACCAATTAAATTAAAAAAAATAAATACAGCTACGAAATTATTATACCTACTTAATAAGTAAGCATTTTTAAACTTAAATATCAAAATATGATGTAAATTTACAAAAATAAACATTAACTTACTAAATTGAAAAATCAGTCTTATATCAAGTGATTATCATATTATTATGTATTATTAAATTAATAAAAATATAATATGATCTATTTAATGTTTAAATTTATACAAAAAATAATATATTGTTTTTGTTAAAACACTTAAAACTATTTAATAGCAATAAGTCTAGGCTATAAATTTATCAGACTAATGGGAATTTGTCGTATTAAGTACCAGGTGGCTTTTATCGAAGTAAAAGGAAGTGATTATAGTTATATAAGAAAGTTTATAATGATATCGTTGTCGATCCATATAATTGTCTTGTTATAATATAAAATTTGTTTTCATTTAAATATTCATTACATTTTCTTAAATCTTCTGTTTTGGTGTTATATTTGTATTATTATTTTATATGAATATAATTTTTGTAAATATTAAAAATGAACATAACAATGAACAGATAATACAATTTTCCAACTTCATTATACCGCCTATAACGTCCTCACTAAAGTAATATACATAAGACATAACTCACAAGTTGCAACAGTTATTATAGTCTTCAACAATAAATAAGTGTTTACATATTATTATTAAATTTCATACATTTAGTATATTTATCGATTTTCATTTTAAACTAACAAAATTCAAAAACCGTTAAGAATTGTAAAATGTAAATTATATTAAGTGTTTTTAAAGTGTACCAAGTCATTATCAATTGTAATAATAACAGAGATATGATTGAAAATAATAAATGTAATCGATAGACGCTATATAAGTAATACTTAACCTAAAAAGAAAAAATTGGTTTGTTTCGATACAAATAATAAAGTGCCCGTACTTTCATCGGGAAACATAAAATAAAATATAGCAATTTCTAATACGTGCAGTAATAATGTTTTTTTGTACATCGAGCGTTGGATTGTACAGCGTTATATATCATGCGTCATAGCCAAAAGTATAAATTAATTAATTTGATAGTGTTGTGGTTACGACGACGTATTTGTTATTTTTAACACATGTCCTAATCCTGAAATGGGCCAACAGATAGCTTTTTCCGAGTATTCCTCACGCACACGTACACCGCCACTACCAAAAATCGTCCCTATGTTTCTACCCCTTCCCTTTTCCCCCAAATACATAGGTACAATATCGCAAGAACAGTTTATAAAGTTCCATTTAGGAAATTGGTGATTTAGCAGTAGGATAAGTTTTTGTTTTATTAAAGATTCTAATCAACGGCAAAAAGTGTCGCAAATTATATTAGTTTTTTTTATAGGGATAGAGAGTAGAGAAAAGATTGAAAGTAGACTGTTACGTCAGCTAGTTTTTTTTATATAAAAAGCGGAAAAAATATATTTTCGGTGTCTACCTAAGTACAGTTGAAACAATGGTAGTTACCTATAGTAAACTATGGTAAATTAATTATTTCAGTTCATTGAAAACAATGAAAGTTAACGGTTATTTATATAGATGTTTTTGACTTTTCTATATGAATTTGATCGCTTTTAGGGTACAATAAACGCTTCATAATTTTTCTATTTTAGATTAAAAATCCAAATTTCAATATAAAATGATTTTTTTTTAATTTAAAAATAATTTCCTAAGTTACACATTTTGCACAAAGATAACTACAATATGTAATTAAAACTTAAGCCAAAATAGGTTAGGTTCATAAATTCCCAGACTAATATTATGATAGTCTTTTTAAAATCACTATTAATTTATAAAATCTGTAATTTTTATTTATACTCTGAAAATGTAATACTTAGTTAATAAGTTATTCTAATTATAGAATCAATTATATATTAAGTTATTTTATGTTTAATAAATGAGAATTTTAGCCGGGTTATATTATTTTTCTGCGTTCTATTGAGGCAAAATTAAAATGTTTATCTATTAATCGACTCGTACATTGGTAGATATGATGTTAAGTTATATAGTTGATGTATTTAATGTAATTATAATAATATATAATAAATATTTTATACACACCAAAGCTGATATCTTTAATATTAAATTGTCTATTTGCAGTATTCAATGGCGTGAGCTGTGGGGTTATACTTACTCTCAGAAGCATTTACAGTATTATGTATTCGCAAAATATTTTCATTTAACATAAAACTACAAGTGACGTAAATATCGGTAGACAGTAATATCTGAGTGTTCACTTATTTTACCAGAAGTTAATGATAACCATAAAGTTATTAAGTTACCATCGTAAGTAACTAGTTATTATTATAAAATATAAATCCCCAAACACAATGGTAAATAATTTAGATTATAAAAGTATATAAGTACGTACATTGATTTTACAACAACTATCAGTAAATAACGCATAATATATTATATTTTATTGGACTAACAAAAAATTAAACAAAATTAATTAGCATTTTTATTTAAAAATAATTATGATAATTGGGTATTATTATATTATTTTTACGAAAACTGTTTGATTTATAAACAAAAAAAAAAAATAACTATAAAAGTATAACGACGGAGAGTAAAACTGGACTAATAATAATAATAAAAATATTTCCTTTGTTCGTTAGTAAATGTCGGAAAATTCCCAAAACTATTTAAATTAACAATATATTATACATTTTATGAGGGTAATTTATGGTAATTACCGTGAATTATCAATATGATGCACCTTAATATATTATACCCAGGGTAATTTACGACAATATCTAGAGATTGCAGTCCTGATTATCGTGTTTACCATAAAATAGATTACATAAACACTGCTCAAATAATCACTTACCGATGTGCTTAGACTCGTTGAAGGCTTCAGGAATGTTTCTGGTGAGCACAGCGTAAACGGTGCACACGACAATCAACACTATTGGGTATCCGAACGCTATCACGTACGATGTGTTGATGAACGACGAGCAAACTAGTATATTCGACTCCCTGCTAGGATAATAGTGTATGACCTTTGGCGGGCTGACCAGCATCCATACGCCGTTGATGAGCACCTGAAACGTGGTCGTCCATACAAAACGTGTATAGGTATCGATGTTTTTCTAACGCTATATTTATAACTTATTATAGTTTTTGGTTTATTTGTTTTATTTATTTTCAACACTTTATTAGTGTGTGCCAACACGCACGAGTCACACACACACACACACACACACACACACACACACACTCACAATTACATGTATCTATATATATATATTATTTGTGAAACGTAAACAATTCGTTATAACTTGAACCATAAGGATTCGCATCCCATATTTTATTTTAAACACGATCAACGATTATATTGTTTTATCTACATTATATATTATAAAAAATATGCTACACTGATCGTAATACTTTTTGAACAAAATATTAAATAATATATATATATATATATATGTATATATACTATATAGAGATAGATATTAACTATAAAGGGTGATTAAATAAGTATGATGATCATCCTTTTTTCATTAATGATGCAGATACTAAAAACCTAATTTTGAAATTTTTAAGTTTACCTGAAGATCATATTTTAAAATTTTGGAGATTTATTGTACTTTTCAAAGAGCATCGTGTTGGAATATAACCTTTTTGTTTTTCAAGTCAGAAGCCTTATTTTTACTGTGAATTATTTAGTGGATAATTTTAATAAATAATTGACGGATCAAAATCAAAATTTGAACATAAAGTTTTTGAGTTATTTAAGTTTGTGTACTAAGGATAATATGTCCACGATAACGAGCTTGAAAGATACGAAGGCTATGAAGAGTTGATTATTTTGGTAATTAATATTCCATCAAAATTTATAATTAGTAAAAACAGTTCAAGTATAATAAATACTTTATCCAATATTATATCTATTTTATATTATGGTAAATCCATTTTTAAGAGCTATTATCCTTAATATATAAACAGTATATATTTAGTTTAATGTTTGTATTGCTTTAGGATATTCTCTAAGTGATACGAAAAATATCAAGAATATTAAAATACGATATCTATTTGTGTATATTTAATAAAAAAACAGAGTTTAAATTAATTAATTAGGTAATTTTTAAATGAAAAAATTATACATATAATACATGCTTAGTTAATCACCCTTGTTATATAATATTATTATACAAGTACATATAATATGTATATAAATATATGATAATTTAACAATATATGTATCTATTTCTTATAAGGAAATGTTTATAATTAATATATCCTTGACGTAAAGCAAATCTCATACACGATTTTTATTTAAAAGATATATTTAATTAAGCACACTTGATAAATCGTATTACTATTATTATTTTTTTGTTATTTAAGCAATAGTCCTAGACAGTCAGATTTCTATAGGTAGATCATAAAATAAATTAACAGTTGAATATGTTTTTGTTATTAAATTTCTGTCGCTGTACTATGCTATGTGAATATTATAAAATATAATTGGATTATAATAAATTTGAGAGTAAGTTGTTGAGACGTCTAGACTAATGTTAAACATCATCTTTGAAATTAACAAAATAAATCTTAGCAAATATATTTAGGTTTAATTAAAAATTAGCGGTATTTTTATGTAAATAATTTATTTAAATCTTTAAAATAATAAAATAATACCTATTTTATATACTTGATATAGAGTTTCACCGGAATATATTTTCTTTAAAATTAAATGAATATGTTCGATCATATTGTATATCATACAAATATTATTAAAATATATTCGGTATTAAAACAACCGTATCATTACGGGGCCGTTGGAAAAATATCCATCTCAATAATTTACACAAACATAACATACTTGTATCGATATGAGTCCTGTGCAGATGACCAATTGCGATTTTGGTGATATAAATTTAGGACGTTTAACAGTCCGTCGTCCGGCGTTAAATATGCGTGATATGCGATTCGTTTTTGTTAATAATGCAGCATACACAACAGTGAAACAGAACCCAACACCAAATCTAAAACATAATAATTACATAAATAATTAAGTGAATAGTTAGAGTTTATGGATATTTTATCTTATTCTATCAACTGTTTGAATATTTTATTTCATGGTTTTTAAAAAAAATAAACGTACTCTATAGAAATTTAATAATCATATTTATAAAATATAAAACGTGTATATAAGAAACCTTTTAATATAAGATTTAAATTACGTCGCATTTAAAATATCTGAAATATTATACGAACCAGACAAATTAATAAATTTAGTACTTATTTTGAACTTCCAACTATTGTAAAAAAATACCCCATTGAAAAACTTACAACAAGGTGCAATTTCAAATTAAATTGTGTCTTGCTTATAAAAGTTATAATTGTTAGCTACCAAAGAAAAGTTTATATATACTATATTAATAATTTGAATAGTTTTTTTGCTATGCTGTAACAAGAAAGTAAGATAAAGCTGTAGAATATTTAACTAATCTTAATCATAATAATGCATTTTTAAAGAAGGAGTTTCGAATCCTTCAAAACTAGTACAATAACTATATATTATTCGAAACACGGTGTTTTTTAATAATATTAAAGTATTATGTATATATTCTAGTTTAAGGTTAGAACAAAATTAATTAACAGATGAAATTAAAACCTACGTAAATACCGTGATGTTTAATTAAAACTGTCAAAATGACGAAATTGTCATTTTCATTTACTGGGATTATTAATGGAAACTGTTTTATAAACACAGTTGTATAAAACAGTTGAATGTATGACACGAGTAAAATATATTGTGTGTTACTTCTGAAAATTTAAGCAATTTGGTTATTTAAAAATTGTAAGTTATTATTATTATTATTACCAAGATTTGTAGTCAAAAGTTGGATAATTTATTTCTTACCAATACAAGTTATATGTACTACTAATGAGTTATTGTTGAAAACAATTAATGTAAGTTCATATTTTAGAAGAGTACTTACTACTTAAATGATAAGTTATTTATTTGTACACTTCAAAACTTTCTTTCTAATTTTTTTATGCTTTTATATTCATTTATTCGCAAATAATATTATATACTAATGTGGTGATATTATATGTGTGGTACGTCATTACATTAGCATAATGATTGATTAAGTAAATTTATTAAATATTGTATCATTAAAAAATAATATTTTTCGACAATTTTTGTTTCATTGAAAATTAATTAAAAAAATAAAAATAATTATATTAATTATACATTTTAAATAATATAAAAATATTGAAAAACTATCAAAAATATAATTTAATAGTTAGACTTAATAGAAAAATATTTCTATGCAAAAATAAAATATTACCTTATATTAATTGTTTTTTTTTTTTTGTATTAAAACATAAAGCTATTTAGATCACTTATTTAAATACAGAAAATAAACAAACAAATTTTCAGAGTATGTACAGTTTGGTTAGAAGAGAACAATTTTTTTTTTTAAATAGTAATTAATTTTTCAACGGTGTTAATGGACAGTCATTAGGCTGTGATGATCTGTTTTTATCTAATAGTATGAAATATTTAACCCAGTTTGAAGTAAATAGGTATTTGTGTGTTTGTTCGTATAATATTAGTAATATTATGTACGCACGTGTTCCTACGCGGATTATGTCATTGTACCTATATTGTTATTTACATGATATACACTTTTTTTACAAGATATATAAAATGATAATATGAGTACACGACCCTCAACACGTACGATTGATGCCAGTTGATGTATTTATGAATTATATGTGCATAATGTTATTTTGTAATTAATATGACATTTGCTTTTTTCATGAAATAATATTTTACTAATGTATATATTAGACTATTAAATAATAGAAAATTTCAAATTCAATAAATGTTATGAATCTACAATTGTCAGATGATACGAAGAGTAAACATATTGACTTACTGGTAATGAATGTGTGTTAAGTTATTTTATTTATATTAATTGTACAATTACCCATAACTCGCAAACATTGCGCAAACAAAACGTGAATCTTCTTGGATATGTAAACTGTAATTTGTTATAAAAAGTAATTTATTATAATATGTCTCTGAACAAGAGAAATTGGATATTATACTTTAATTCATTTGATCGAAATGCTTTTATACGCATCTACACGAGTATGCAGACTGCAGTTAATCTTGTTGCTTCAACCGTTACATAATTATAAGATATACATTCATCATAATATATAAAATATGTTTCCTTTATTTGAAACTGTGACTACGAGACTTGTAAGAAGGTAAATTCATCATTATTTCTTATTTACCTGAAGTTGTTCGTTGTTATTGAATAATAAAAATCGTTAACGTTCAAAATATAAACAATATATTAATGATTTTTTTCCTTACTAAATCATAAAATATTTTTTCTGGGTCACATGAAACATCTTCAAACATTTAATGAATCAATAGTGATATTCCTTAAATATGATTTAGTGGCCCGCCGTGCGATTTGTCCATTAAATTTTATTGAACTATTAAATCAATTTGTATATAATTCCGTACTTATTTTTAACTTTTATTAGAAACAAACATCTTAATTCGTAAGCATTTGAACAACAAAGTCGAAGAAAAAAAAATCACATACGAAGTGATAAAAATCAAAAATAAACATTATGTATTTATTAACTCTCATTGTGCTTTAAACAAACATTTATTTAAAAATATAAATATAATTTTTATACTACAAATCTGATTTATATTATTTTTATTAAAATTTATGTACACGAAATCGACAAATAATAATAATATTATAATTCTAACAATAATAATTAAATTTTGTTTTTAAGTCATTTTAATAAAATACTAATATTTTCCTTCGGATATATATTTTTAAAATTCTTTTCAAGGAAATGTATACTCGATATAACTAGGCTTTTAAGTAGAGTATACAATATAAATTTAAAGCAAAAAAATACATTAAACTGTCATATTGAAAGATAAAGTACAAATTAAATGAGTTGAATTAGCTTATATTTTTTTTAAATATGAATGTTTATATTCAATGAAGTTTTTATTGAGTTAAGCTTGCTTTTTTCGTAATATTATAATAGCACAAAAATATTTAAATATTTGTTTGTGTAAATGTAAAATTGATAAATGGTTAATATCCATGTATCGTTATTTTAGTTTTTCGACAAAATGATGGATATATAAAATACTACCTAGCTTTATTAATAATGATTGTATTATATATTTTGTGAAGTTGTATTTTTAAATAGTCTTTATAACATAAAAGTAAGAAATATCATTAACAACCGCGTTCAAAAATTATATTTAGAATATCATAAAGTTTATTTTTCATAATTTATAAAATTGTTGCAATTTATTAAACATATATTGTTATTAGACTTAAAAATAATGCGCTAAAATTAGGAGATTTTGGCTGATCCGATTTTAATTTTATAGCAGCTTGAGGTTTTTTTTCATATTGTAAAAAATTTTATCAAGGAATTTTTTATATAAGTTTCTGACATTGTTATGATTAATCAAACTTTCCATATTTTAAACATTTTTCTTTGTGCTTGTCCTGTTGGGTGAAAATTTATATTTAAAAAAAAACGCCTCGATTAAGTACTTGAAGGTATATTCTTAAGGTATTAACAAAACTAAAATCAAATCAAAGTATCAGGATTCTTTGTGTTACAGTGGAAACATTTTTTGGTTCGAATGTGATTTGGTACGCGCTCATATTTTGATTATACCATATGATATTATCCTAGTTTATGACGTATATTGTAAAGAGTTAAGATGTATATCTGTATGTACTATGTTGACAGTCACTTGTGATTGTTGAAATATTAATTTATTAAGTTTCATGTGCCACGATATATTTTATAATAGTAACATGGATTTATTTTATTAAATGTGTATTACATTTTAATAAAATTTAGGATTTTGATTATCTGGACACTCGATACTTAAAATACGAGTAAATGTACAATTTTTTTTCTTTATTATAACTTATACAACATACACATCTATCGGATAAAATGTTTGAAAAATTAATTTTTCTTAATGTCAATAAGTTAATAAAGATTTTATTTATAGTTATGAGTTATGTATAAATAATATGGCTTATGATATAATTTATTAACATGCAATGACGTAGGTATTAGTTATTATGTGTAGTGACGTATTATATAATTTATGATTAAATGTGTTATTTAAACATTTGATAAAAGTTGTAAGTATGTATAATAGTTAATAGAATGTAGTTTTAAATATTAAATATGGAGTATCGTGTATCTTTTATCTAAATATATGCTAATAAATGCTTGTATCATATACCGCGTATCATGTAACATCCATCATAGTTGTTTTATTGAGATACTGCTCAACAGTGTTAGTTATACAACTACAGTTATTATTACTGAACTTTTTTTTTTTTTTTACAAAGCTTTAGCTTCCACTTGTACAATGTACACATACAATTGATTTATAATAATATGATTTTTTCGTAATTTGTAAAAGTTTTTATCTACTCTAATGATTACTGCCGAGATATTTTGATTATCACATACGTCCACCGTCAATGTATGGGACGTACTAACTACTACCAAAACTTTGTAATGATTTTTAGTTTTTTCGTATCAAGTGTAAATATGAAACGTCTCGTGCGATAACGTATATATTATTATTGTACTTGATGAAAAAATCTGAAATATATAACATTTAAATTATTTATTATTATTATTTTTTTTTAATTATAAAGGCTTCAATAATAATAATTTTTAATCTATGATAACGTTTACATACGTAATTCATATTATTATAATAATCATATTATGAATTATAATACTAGACAAAAATATATGATAATTAAAGGTTTTTTTATCTAAATCTATCTGTTTGAAAAATTTTAAAATATTGGAGGTGTTATTTTGATTGAGAGTTTCTTTGAGTGTTGAAGAGTTAGCAGAAGACGTGTAGTTGAATGTTTGGGGCAGTAGATAATTATGTGTGCAATTGAAAGGGGAATTTTGCACACATCGCGCGACGGATCGAGTTCCTCAGCTATTAAATAGAAGTGTGTAAGATGGGAGTGGCCGATTTTGGCTGTGTTAATATCTATTTGTTCAAAATATTTAAATTTCTGATCTATATTTTATGTAAAGCGGCAACAACGCAATATCAAAAATATCATAGTCGTGTTATGTATAAAGTAATAGCTAGTTTACACTGAATTTGAATTGCGGTCAATATTCACCGAATGTTATTTTTAAATGTTAATAATCATTGGTGTATGACCGTGTAGTAAATTTTGATAACATTCAATAAAACTTTTGTATATGTTATTAGACATACATATAGTGTCATACACCTTAACACATATATTATGATCCAGCATTACTCTGGAAATCATAGAGTTATTTTAACTCATTTTTCTCACTTATTCACTCCAGTATACAAGTTAATTATGTATTTTTGTAAAATTTAAAATTTTTCCGGATGTTTGTTTGTAGATTGTTAGGGAATGGAATTAATTTAAATTATACGTATTACGTATTGTAAATTAGCCACGTATTTAGAGGTAGAGGAGGGTTAGTTAGTTAGTAGCTTTTAGATTTTAAGATAAAATTAAATGTAAACATAAATTAATTACCTACTTAAGCTAATTTTGTTTTTATTTATTAAACAGTAACATGAAATACCGAACCTTTAATATTATGTATCATTAATCAGGTTAGAATTGAAAAACTGAACTACGTTCAACAAAGTGACGTGTATATTTTAGTAAAAAATGTAATGATTGCTTAACTGGGAAGCATAACAAAGTCATCAGAAACCGGGTAGACTCATAATAATAAATGTTATGTTATACTTTGATACGAGTACTTATATTTTTACGACTGATAATAATAATTTATCACTAATAAAGTAACAAATGATATTTTTTCTTTGAAATTAATTATTTTTTATGTGAATACAAGACTCTTAAGTTTTTGAAAAAAATATGTTTTTATAATTTAAGCATTTAAGTATTTTACATATTTCAGTTGTTAGTATAAATATTATGTATTATATTTAATCTGTTACATAAGATGTAATTTGGGTTTATTGTGTTAATTGATACGTACATAAAAAAATATGTATTCAGTATTTGTTTGAAAAAAATAATTGTTGGATTTAAAGAGGAATTTGTAATATTATAGCTACCTTAATAAATCATTATTTTTAGGAATCAACAATAAAATATTTGAGTTGTATGTAAAGATAAAACAATTATAACTTTTTAAAAATCATGTTTATTGTTGTTATCCTAAGTTAATAATCAGCTAATATTTTAAACATGTAAAAAATTGATTTTTTTTTTATTAATTTCGATAAAATGTTCTAAATTACCCACCTTATTTTAACCAAACTATATCTGTTATAAATCATACACTTTTTTATTACTTTGATGATATCGACTTTTAAAGATTTAGATTATTTTAAAAACATTTTTTTTTTTGATACTCCTATATTATATATAATATTTTTAAGATTTTACGTCGAATGTCAATATAATATTATACTTAAACTCACACATATAAAAAGTAAATATAAATATAAATGTTATTAATATAAAAAAATACCTAATTTATAATTATACTACCAGTAAAAACAACTTGCATACCTAATGCAAATAAATATGTTAAAAACAATACTTTTTTAAAAAGCTGAAGACGTTTTAAGAACTCTTTTTTTCTCGTAAATATATGTTTAACTAATTAGACAAAGAAAATGTAATTATTTAAAATAAGTAATGATAAGAAGACATAATTATAAGTACATGATGATATAAAATATAGAATAAAATTTAAAGCTATAAATAATAATATAATGAGTTAGGTATATTTTAATTGTTATCCATAGTTTCTTATGTTTTGATATAATGTGGAGAGTTTAAATCAAAAAAAATGTATGAACTAATAATTTTGTATATTCAATTTTTAAACACTTAATACTTTGTGTATAGTAGTAAAAATAACACACCAACAATTGCATGCTTTCTATTTAATTGTTAATTAAAAAATCTGTAGAGGTATGACTTTTGTGTTTATATTTTTTTTTGTCCTTGAGTCTTTTTTTTTTTTAATTTTGTTATGCATACCAATTGTTTCAGAGCATTTCAAAAAGTTTTCAATTAATACAATAACTCTATCATTATGATATGTTCTTAAAAAAAAAAAAAAAAAACTAGAATATTAATTTAATACTGTCATACACTAATAATTGATATACCTGATTGATTAACATAATATTAACGCTGCTTAATCGTTCAATATATAAAAACAAAAAAATTACATGAAAAATATACAAGTGTATGCACTTATAAAGCACAATTTAATTCTGATCATGGAAATTAAAAATATAAATAACAAAAAAATTTATTGTTAATTTCTTATGAAATCTTATAATTAGTATGTAATCTAAATTTCAATATCGTATGGTAATTCCTAATTAATGTTATGTTTTCATAATGCTGCTCCTAATCATCATACGATTATTTATTATTTTCAAATAGAAAATTGTATCGAATTGTATTGTAAATTAATTTTTTTTTTTTATTTACGACTATTATAATGTGATATATTTATGTGAATAACATGCTATTTTTTTAAATTTAGTTTTAAAGGTAAGGGTTTTTTTTTAATATTCATTATAATACCCATGCATTTTTTGTTAAAGTTTTAAATAACAATTACTCAGTAAAGTTAGGGTAAAAATGTATGACAGAAATGCTTTTAAAAAAAATAAGTATGATAAAGCTGCTATCTTCTTAAATGTAAATCAATATTTAAATTTTTAAACTCAGACATAGAAGACGTCCGAAAAAATATTGTGCTCCACGATAACACGTTGATTACATTTTGGATATAATATATGGTATGCTTAAACTAAGATATTATAAAAGTGTTGGTTGAGATGGATTTAAATTCGCTCTTAATGATATTGGACTTACCTTTGTACTGCGCATACGATGTCAGTGGGTTTGAGAACGAGCACAAACGTGATGAGATAGCACAGCAGTATGCCGGACAAAAGTACGTACGAAACTTCCCTGCCAGCGGCCTTCACGATCGGTGTATGATTGTGTTTGATAAACACGGAAACCACTAACAAAGTGATGGCAATACCTGCCACTGACAGTGTCATCGCCCCGATAGCCCAACTGCTCCCGATCTGTAAAAATGCTTCCGGGATTTCCAAACAGCGTTGACGATTACTGTCGGGTAACGTGCCTTCGAGACAGACTTCGCATCTGGTGTCGTCAGTGGGTGAACGGATCTAGAAAGAAAGTCACGTATATTATTATCACACTTTGGATCAATGTGAGCACTGACACAAGTATATAATAGGTATAACTATTTGATAGAATTAATTGCTACATTGCTTGACCGTTACCTATTTAATTAAAACAATCGTTTCAGATTTAGTACGTTAGAACTTAATGATATATATTATGTATTATGTGTACATATATCCATATTTAATTGTAAAACAATGTTTTAGATTCTGAACGAAGTGAGGAATGTATTGATTTTACAATTATGATGTATGTTTTTTTTTGTAACATCCTTGTTAGATAATACAAATATATTTTGAGAATATACTAAAATGAGAACAAAATAAAAATAATTTTAGAGCTATAATTATAAAATAAATGTACGTTTATGGTTTTATAATATGAATATCAAAATATTTATAATAAGTGTCTATTTAAATTTTAATATAGATTATATTTATACATATACATAAGATATATTCCTCTATTAGTTATTATTCATCTAGATAAATATTTTGTTATCTTGTAACTAATCTCATCACATTTATAAACGAATATAATTTATAAAGTGTTTATAAATTTTCTAAATCGTTGTCTCTTAACAATATATACTTCTTAACTTCAGAGTTTGGAGTGAATGGAAATGCAAATAAAATAATATGTATTTATTTCAATAATAAATATTTTTCAGCTAGCTACAAAATTCCTGTTTTTAATTGATTTAGTGTAATGATTCATATTTTAGTTAGTAAATATATGTTTATCCCTATGGATTCCTTCGCATGTAAATACATAGTTAAATTATACTGTACAAAAGATTAACGGGAAAATTTACATCACTCAATGGATTCTTCTTACTGAAACTGTAAATATGAAATTATTAAATGTATTACAGACTATTTGCAAAATTATTGAACGTTCGGGTTATAATTACAGTTAATATTTATGTTTTTCGACATTTCGATAAATGAGGTAGTCATGTCATAAAGGATTTTAATTGTTGAAACTCTGTGTATTAACGCGTTCGGAAGAATTAAAAAATATTTTTGTCATAATTTATTTTCAGTTTGAAATATTTATAGATTTTTGTTAAATAGCCGCTTTGCGATAACATAGTACAATAATGTAAAATATTTGTTTCTGATGGTAGCATATAATTTTTAACGATACAATTTATGGCAATGAAATAATATAGAAAATAACAAGCTATAAACATATAGTATTTTTCAGCGTCGTTATATTATTATGTTTGCAGTCATTATTGCCGGATACTTTACAGATCAATAACAATTAATTTATGAAAATAGATTGGATTATATTTTTAGCGTTATAGTAAAGTAGGTATAAAAGAGTAAGTGACGCTATTTGTAAACTTGAATGTGTTAGATATAAAAATATATAAACTACACTTAGAAGTTGAATATTATAAAAGAAGTAACTGTTAATTTAAACAAAATATATTGCACAGGAGCGTATAATAAGTCGGTTGAATAAAGTTTCAGATATCAAAAGAATAATCTTCTGAAAAAATGTGATGTTATTATAGCTTCATAAAATGTTGATTTAATTTAATCCTTAAAGATATAGCTTACAGGTATAATAATTATGTAGATCATTATAAAGATTAAATCAAAATTAAACTAAAATTGTGAAGATTTTGTTCCCATATCGATATTGTCAAATAAAAAAAATAACATTTAATATTGACCTCAATCAATATACTATTTAAGTCGAAAAGCATTAATATTATTAGGTAGACATAATCGTCCAATAGCCCTACAAAAAAACTATGTACAGTTGAATCACTGTTCGACATTTTGTTTCAGAGCAATACAATTTATTTTACAAACAATAGGTGAAAAAAAAACATATATGCATCGTGAAAAATCTATGTAGAATATTAAAATAAAAAACCTGAAAAAAAACTAAATTAAAATGTTCAATTATTTGCGTAGGCAGAGTTAAAAAATACGATATCCTCACATGAGATTTAAAAAAAAAAAATAAAACAACAAAATATAAGCGTACCAAATATTGGCATTTATGCTGAAACTATGTTATAAGAACGAAAATGAATAAGCAGCGTTATTCCTAAAACTTGATATCTGTTTTTATGCGTAATGCAATGTCTACGGTTTTCGAATACATCAACTAATGAGTTATGGAAATGGTATCGGGTTATTGTTTATTTTTCCTTTATTAAAAACAATGTCTTGCCTGGTATTGTGTGCAGTTGAAACAGTGCCAGCAGCATTTTTCGCCCTCCAGATACTGCTTAGCTTGGCCTTTTTGGCACGGCAAGCTGCAAACGGATTCCGGTGGATTTGATGAGTCTGTTTTGAACCGCATCTCTTTGGACACCAATACAATACACATTCAAAAACAATGTATCAAATCGTTATTATTAGCTTACATTATAAACTACTATTTGACGGTAAATAGTACACGGAATGATGATTGGTCAGTCAGATTTTGAATTTTGTTGAAAGACAAATAAATTATTCAAAGAAAATAAATAACAATCAAATTTTGCAAAAAATAATTATATTTATTTTTTTTAAACGTTTTTTACATTTTATTTTTTATCCTAGTTGGAAATATAAAATTTAATTTAATTTTTTTATTAAATACTTTTCCGATAAATTTGATTTTATATTGATCTAACTTATACAATGTACGAGCGCTTACGGCAAAATGCAAAGATGGGTTGAACGGCATTAGATAATATATATATTTTTTTTATATTTGATAAATCCCCTAATGTATCCATATGTATAAAGATTCAACAACATTTCTAAAAAATATTCTGCGTTAGGGCATGGCATTATAAATATGAGTTACTAATAAACTATCCACTTATAAATACCCGTGATATTATACAAAGTAATAAGTTTATTTTTGTTGTACAACTTTTTCAAATTATCAAAAAATATTAAATCGTATACACTTAACTAACACTGCATTATAAAAATTATTAAAACTGCAATTAATTAATAAATAAACAATAGTAGATGGCCGACGAGTGTTAAATAATACTACTAATAATAATAATTTTGTTATCAAAATATGGATTTTGAGGAAACCTGTATGTACGTTTCATTGAAATTGTTCGTCTTGAATAGAAATGACGTGTTCTTTGTTCAAATGTGAAATGTATAATAGCTTTATTTATTGTGCAAATAATTTGTGGGCAATATACTTAAATATAATTATTGCTCTACAGTAAATTGTCTTTTCTACACGAGTAAACAGATACATAAAGATAAAAATATTATAATATATAATTTTTTATTTCACCAAAACGATATGAATATAAACGAATGATTTATCTTCAAACGTATGAATAATATTCATACATTTATGTTTGTATTTTGTTATTTTGAAATAATTATATTGAAGTTCTATTTTAATTATTCTGAGGATTTGGGTTGTATTTTCTACTTTGAAAGTTGACAAGAAACAAGAAACTAATAATTATTTACGCGTTATACCTATTTGGATTAATCTATGAAATGTCAAATTTGTAACATTTTAAATCGATTTTCATTGAAGGTATAAAATAATTATACAATACGATATTTTATAAGCAATACTATTACAATATATTATTGTAGTCACACTTATATGACGTTTAATGTGCATATTATCACAGAGTTGTGTATTCGTTAAAATTATGTCAGAATGACTGAAAATAAAGTGTCTACATATTTTAAAAACAAACCACCTCCGATACAGTGTACTAAATGCGTGCACAATTTGAAGAGAAAGTTCTGGAATGCACACGCAAGAGTTAAGTTAAGACATATGCCTAATATATATATACGTATATATTACGTTTATTTATTTGTATAAAATACTCATAATATTTATAAAATGCAATACCACCCGACCTAAATAATGAAAATAATAACAGCTTATACAGTTATTGTGTTTTTGGTTAATGTCCCGATAAAAATAAAATGTCAAGTCATTATAACAATGTGAGTACAAATCTATCGCTACCGTTTTATCCATACTACACTGTAGTATAGATAAAACTATAGCGATGTAAACATTACCATTAAATGTCACAGCTAAAATGCTAAATAACGCTAACCTAGGTTAGGTACACGTTTAATATTTATTGTTCATTATGATTTATTTATGATAAATAATGATTCAATAAAATTACATTGGTTGTTCTTATTTCTCATTTTTATCAATGTTTAATGTTATTCATAACTTAGTAACCTAAAACGTAGTAACTATAAGTATTTATTGCATTCATTTTGTATACGTCTTGAATTATTAACTAGGTGTATAGGATATTTGTAATTATTTTAATAATTTTTCATTAAAATTAATAACATAATCAATCAGTACAGATAATTATTAATAATAATTTGTTTTTGTAAAATTGTATAATAAATATTCCTCAATTTTATCTAAAGTAAATTATTTAAACAACAATATTTATAGTTTATTTGAAATAATATCAAATTTATATAAAAAAAAATCATTCAAAGAAAACTATAAAATATATTATTGAATATACATATTTCAAGTTGAATTATAAATTTAATTTATGTATGCAAAATGTAAACACAATACATAAAAAATATTTGGTACTGAACAATAACGACTAACCATAAAAGTATATAATTACAACGATCTGGAAAAAAATACATATATATTTATAAATTCATTTATCGGCTTATCGCTTTACTCACAAAATCTAAAAATCCCAAACACTATTGCTTATTAAATACACACATTTGGAAATGTTTACAAAAAACCAAAAACTTTTGATTTTTTCTGACACAGATAAAACTTCTAACATTTCTTAGAAAAAAAAATATTTTAAAAATATTTGGATTTTGTTGATAAACATAGTTTCTGTTTTGTTTTAATTTTGTGTTTATGTTTGGACCTGGTATTAGATGTTTACTCAGTAAAATAACTTAGGTGTCAAAAAACATTTTTCAGTAATTATAGTTATTACTTAAATCACTAGCCATTATTCATTACATTTTAATAACCTATATTTAACTACGAATTTACAATATACTTTTCAAATGTTTTGTTTTAAATATTTTTCTAACGATTATCAAAAGTACTATTGGATATTTATTTAGTATTCACCTATTTAATAAAACTTTTTCTTTATTATACTTGTTTTTATATTATTTTAATTATGCTTGTTCTATTTTTCAAATCTAAAAAAAATATATATTTATTCAATTGTTTGACCAAACACATTTTAAATACCATTATAATATATATTGAAATTATAAAATATTAATTAATAAAAGTGACATCAGCTAGATTTTGCTTTTATTTATTTTTTGCCTGACTGCCGACTACATTAGAGGTGTTTTAAATTATTTATTTGATGCAATTTTAAACCATGAATAATATATATTTAGGTATGAGTATTCATTAAAAAATATAAACAAACTCATAGAATAAACATACGTACACGACAGTGATTGCATTTATAGATTTCGATTTATAGTGTTGTGGTTTATTTGAGCGGATGATTTATTTTATAAATAAATCAAAAACATTTTATCGCTAGATATTATTATAATGCAAGCGACTAGTTGAGAGACATAAGTAAAACGAAAACAAAAAATATATTAAAAAATAACTTTTATTTGTCACAGAACATTTTAACTGGAAGTCTGGAACAACAATGGTAATAACCCAGACTCAATAATGCCGATGTGTTTATTTATGTTTGCTTTCGAATTCCTGCGTATGACAGTGGAGGTTGGGTTAAATAATTATCTATTAAATTAGCGCTTACACGTTTCGAGTACAGTATGATGTATTAGAGTGTCAATACGGTTGAGTGACCGATTACGTTTTTGATACTGACTTCATACCTATCCGAATCAATGGTAAATAATTGTTATTCAGTGTCAATCTATCCGTAAAAACCTCACACCAACTGAATTCTGTTCAAAACGTTCTAGATTACACTATAGAGTTTCAATACCTATTTTTGACTCGCCTTGTGTATTAAAATAATATAGTCTATCCACTGCGTTACCGTTATTTTATTTATAAGCACTTCATTAAGGTTTTCAATATTTTGTTATAAAATTTAAGGATAAACATTGATGACAAGAATTAAAATAGACTATATTATTGTTTTATAAACAAAAATATATTTATTTATATCAAATATTTCAATAGCACGTTTTAAAAACTATCGAGTTCCTGCACTCTACAATTCAATGCTTTTAATAAATTTTCAACTTTTATTTCATATTATTATTATTGCCAAATACTATTTATTTTACTGAATTGTTAAATTCAGAATAATATAATTACTAAGAAAAATATAAATATAAACATGTTAGGTACATTATTAAAACGGGTAGCATAATATATAGAGAACTTCTATTTTGGAATATGAAGTAATTTACTAGTTATGAGTTATTTATCTATCATTATTTATTCACAAAGTAAAATAACATAGGAACTCGACGAAAAAGTATTTACAAGTACACTCAATAGAATACTAAAGAATTACAGACGAAAACATTGTGTACAAATCAACTTGTAAAAAAATTTAATTTTGTAATATTATAAGGTATGTCTTGAATAAAACATATGATCTTAATCACATAAAACATAAAGTTTGATTTATTCTTAAAGTTTATCATGTTTAAATTTGTTTACTTAATTATATTTCTGAGAGGTATGTACATTATAAAGAAAATTATTCAATATATTTACATAATGCAATAAATAAACTATGTTCATAATAGCGATGGTCTTTTAAATATTTAACTACGATAACATATAAGATAATTTAGTATTTTAAAATTGAAAACATAATAATAGAATTAACATTTATAAAATAAATACAAAAAAATATTAAAAATGATTAATGTATATGGTTTTTTTGCTATAGTTATCCCCAATAAATAATAACTGCGGAAACTAAGCACATTTCTCAAAGATTGAATCTGGGGTTCGTTTTAGACGTGTTAGCTGTTGTTTTTTTTTTCATGTTTAATATAATCAATTATTAATTATTAAGTCTTTACAATTAGACATAGTTAATTATTCGATAAATATATCCAATGTCGAATACACACGTAGAAAGAGTTGTTGAGAATTTAAGATTAACTTGATGGTATATTTAATTAATTATAACTTATACATGTGACTTATTTATTCATTATTTATAACTAATAAAGTTTTAAAAATACGCAGAAAATCGTTAAAGTATTCGTTACAATTTTTTTAGTATCTATAAATAGATTAAATTGGGAAGATCAACTATTTCTGTTTTGTATACATCCTAATGCATTAGGAACCTTGAAACAATGAGCCACTAATTTAATTATAAATTATAGTTTTTTCTTAATTCATTTTTTTTATCATTTAACATTATGATTACCCAGTGCGACCGAAGACTGAACTCACACTGACACGTTTTCATTAAAAAAAGTGACCTCAATTTACTTTCCATTCAAGACCATAGATAACATTTTTCTAACAGCCCATTATTTTTCCAGTTATCTCGTTATTTAACATTTAATATAGAAGTGAATGAGAATTCTGACTGAATACTTCAAAAATAGCGTTCATACAATTTTCAAGTTTTGTCTTTATATAAATAAATAAACTCAAGTTAAAGGATTCCATCTTAGTACTATTTAAAAAAACAATAAAATAGATCAAACAGCTAGAGGGCTCAAGTAATATTATTTGAAATTAATTATTATTTTCTTGTTTTCTCAAATCTGACGAAAACCAATCGACGAGCATTAAATAAACAAATTAAAATAGATTAATGTGATTCAAGTGTGCCGTCTTCGTTTAACCCTCGTAGAACATAGCAAATCTCATATTCGTATATTCAAAGAAATATTCTTTGTATTTTGTTTTTAGGAGAATACACTATTTTATTAGAGAAAAGAAATAGAATAGCATCCTGTCCTTTGAAATTTAGTATTATTATTTATTATTATTTTTTTAATTATGTGTTTTATTTTTGTGATATACGCCGCATTTGTATTACACACAAAATGCAAAATGTGATAGATGTTTCGAGGAAATTGAAACGCAATTTAGTACTTGAAAATGTAATTTTATGCGAAGGATGATCAAAGATGGTAAAATTGTATATATATATATATATATATATCATTAAATTAATGCTTCAGACAACGAGCGATATTGTCACGTAGTACTCAACAATTGTGAATATTATGATTTGGTAACCGTATTATTATGACCGCTGGGAATTTCGTTCCCATATGGTTACTAATACTATTATTGATTTTATAAAATATAAAAAACTGACAATTTTCTGAATTTTTTGAAGCTTCCATATAGGTTTCATTTGTCTTTAATAAAATAAGATTTAATTAATTTTGAATATTTAATTTTAAATCCATATACAAGTATATGAAAACTGATAGTATATTATTTTACTACATAGAATCTAGAAAATTACTTTTTTATGTTTTTTATACGTATATATGCTCGAAAATAGAAAATAGTTTTTGTTTTAAAAGTAAACATAAAAATAAAACAGTTATAAATTTAAGTATTTTATATATTTTATAGCTATTTATAATTACACCAAAATAACTACCTACACATAAAATTATTACTGTATGATGGAGTAAACTGAGTGTGATTTTTTAAAAAAAAAATCATGTTCACAAATCACCATTTTTTTACGGATTTTGTTCAAATTCCTCTAAATGGTAAACACAACATTTATTTAAAGTATTTTATCTATACTAGAATTGTGTTAGCATTATATTCATGTAATTAACCCTTTTTTTTTAGAAAAAATTACCTACCTGATCATTTTTTTTTCTACCATTTAGTACCGACAATACAACTATAATGGGCAGAAAGCAAACAAAAAATAATGTCCTTGACGAATAGTTCAAGTTGAACTAAACAATGAAATCAATAAAATTTGAATTTATACATTATAATTATAATATATTTGATCTTAGTTTGTTCGACATAGGATCTAAAGACTAGTTAATTACAAATAATACAAAAATAATTATAATTTAAACATGGCCATTAATCGCTTTACAATTATTATTATTATTCTACTGCAGTGACAACAAATTATAAATGGCTGGGGCCAATGCCATATTTCAAGAGGAATGGTTTGCCATTTGCATATTATATTTATAATGAATGTATGCAAAACATACCTATATTTATTTGCATTTATAATGCCAGTAGCAGGATATCTTTGGCGACTTAATGTATAATAGTCACTTGTACGTTTAATTATATAATCGTATAGGTCAGACGTAAATCTGTTATTGCTACATGTAAGCCTCAATAAAAAATAAGTCAATCTCATCAAACCATAAGTTGAAGTTATTTCATGATACGTATATGTATATTGTATATGTGAAAACACTAAAAACACATTTAACCGAATGGCGAACACTAAAATGAGACTATAGAACATTCAATATAACTCTAATAGCTATTTAAGCTATTTAATGTTTAAACATTACATTCGGAATCCAATACACGTTAGCGAGTAAATTATTAATGTATGAGTAAAACGTATCTGTGTATTCTGTGTGTTAAAATATTCTATAAAAATTATTTTCATTATATAATAATAAAATATTCTAAAAACGCACATGTTAAAACAATCATGATTTACATAAAAAATCTTAGGAACTCGCTTGTTCCATTAAAATAAAAATACCAATTACATAATGAATTTCTATAGCGCTAAGTACCTATTGTAATAAACAACCAATTTTTAATTAGATATTTGTAAAAACTAAAGACTTACTCATATTTTTAGCTAAATAATTTTCAATAATTAAGTTGAATTTTATAAAATTATAATTAAAGTTATAAATAATTTACATTACTTAAAAAAAGTCTAAAACAAAATTTAATAAAAAATAAAAACGTCTCATTTTATTTTTTTAAACCAATATTATGTACTGAATTCAGCGAACTTATTATGTTGTTTATAACAATTAAAATCATAAACTCATATAAAATGAGTTGGGTTATTTTTATTTATTACTCTGATCGGCCACATTTTTAGTTTTAATCCTTTTATAAATTTAATCTTTAGTAAAAAAGATAAACTTTTTATATTGATTGAATATATATATATATACATATAATATAATAAAATAAATATAATCTATATACCTAACAATATAAAATAATAGAAAAACTTTGTCAAAACTTTACACTTTTATTTTATTATCTTATAAACAACAATTTATGTTTAATGATCATATTGTAATTTGGCTTTGTCTGGTCGAAAAATTTACGATCCACAAAATAGTCCCGTAATAAGAAATTTATCACAGATAAATTGCAGGTAAAACAACTAAACTGTTTACGATTATATCGAAGCGAAACAAATAGAATATTTACATCATGGGTAAAGATTATACATGATACCCTGAACTCAGAATAACTATATACAGGGTTATTACTTATTAGCCAATCATGCTTACACCCGTTGTCTTTATTAATAATGTATTTATTTAAATTCAAATGCTTAAATCCTTAAAATATACTTAAGGGCAATATTTTAAATTTCATGGATTTTTTGTTACAACTTTTTTTTTACTAAAGAGAATCAAAATGTTGTCTTATCTAAATCAAAATTTAATCGAGTATATTTGAGTTACTTAACTTTATGTGCTAAGGATAATAGGTTCATAATAATAGGCTTACTATATCATATAAGGACTAAGGGCAATGGTTATTTGAAAACTTTAGTAATTGATATTAATCTATCAACATTTTATAATCTGTAAAAATTCTTGAACACAATAATTAGATCCGATAAAACAACAAGGATTTTATTTAAGTAGATCTACATGAGTGACGCTTAACCATTTTGGAACAAGTTTTGGGAGATGTGGCCACATGATACACAAATGGGTACTAACTACTAAAAGCATCTGCAGCTTATAAATGTGGCTGTTTGTCACGAATAGTGTCCAATGACCTCTATACACGTATAATGGCAAATCACTAATCAGTAGAATGGACAATGGACCTAAAAAATTCGCTTTAAACTGTACACCTCCGCCGTCGTCTTGATAATTGTATTGATTCTTTTCACGTGAATATTATAATCTCATTTTCTAATTATATTATTTTAGTTTTATGTTTTTATATATGTTTTTTTTTTTTTAAAGTATTAAATTCAGAATTAATTTTCATACATGAGCTATATTAAATACTATAGATCCTACATCACATGTAATATATATTTTTATAAACCATTTTTAAGAATTATTATCCCTATAAGATAGTATATTTGGTAGACGGAATATGTACAATATTCGAATTATTGCCTATTGGCATATCAAAAATTTAGATTTATAAATGATAATCATACTTATTCAAAATTAAGTGTAATAACAATTATACATGTATTTAGTTATTCAAATTGTATGACTTTAAGTAAATAAAAAAGTAGTACACCATCAATAAACATTAATAACGAATGAATTCTTGAAATTTAATATTATATTGTATGATATTTTGCACTTATTATTCTTCTGTTGTAAAATGCATTCCAGTAGTGTGTTTTTATGCCAACATGTATATCGTATAAAACACATGTCACGTGCACATAAGAATACTTGAAATATTATTTTGCATAAGATCTATGTATAATAGTAATAATAATAATAATAATAAAACAATAATAAACGCCTTCACGACCTACAGCTGGTGTAAATAATAATATAAACTATGTGTACTGTAGACCATTAATCATTATTACCGTCGTTATTATATCGAAATGGTTACATAACAGAGTTGGTTAAGACAACAAATTCCACATTCATAGAGCTTTTACGGTTTATAAAGTATACGTACTATTATGGTATAAAACACTCACCGGACATGTTGAGATTGAGTTTGCCGTCCGAGTACACACCGACTTTGATCCATTTAAAAACGCCTGGCTCTACCTGTTTGAAGTGAATGATGTTATAACGGGCAGGTCCGTCCCCGTTGTCATCGAAGTGAAAATTATCGCCCGTGAGACCTGAAACATGTGTATAAGAACAAACAGTTATTATTGTAGAAATCTTTGCTTGTAAGATCTGTGAGTGGTTTAACCAAAACTTAACTTTAACTACAGAAATAAATATTATGCATGAAACGAATCGATCTCGGAAAAAAGAATATATATACATTAATGCACTACTTCAGTTGATTGGTAGAAAGTATTTCACGAAAACGAATTGCTACAAAAAAACAAAAGGAGTCTACCGAGAACATAATATTATTACATACGAGAATACTATGTTTTATGTGGTAAGTAGAAAAAAATAAAATAAAACGGCGATATTCGACAAGTAAACTTTTTTCTTGAAATTAAAACCACTAGGACTTTTGTGTGTTTTTTTTTTATTATTTAACAAAAACAATCGGTGAATAACCTAATAAGGTACATACATGCAGTAATTTAACCTTTTACCTTATTTATTCCATTTTAATTAAAATAAATTCAGGTTTTTTTTTAGGTTTTCCATTCATTCTTAATAATTTATTCATAGAAAAATTAATTTAATTTTTTTTAATCAAAATTGTAATGCATAATTTTGTCCAAAAAACGTTAATACTATTATCATCGGACGAGTTAAATCAATTTAAATTATAAATGTATTAGCTATTTAAGTTAGGTACTTAAAAAGTTAAGACTATTATTAATATCTGGTAAGTAATTAAAATAAATGGAGAGAAATACTTATATTATGCTTTATGTGTTTCATTATAGTACTATGAGTATTAATAAATTAATTGACGAGATTGTTATATCGATGTACTCTGAGATAATCTTATAATATAGTGTTATGACATGTTTAAGAAAATTATATTTTTACTTATATTATATTGTTATTTATTCAAGTAAAATTTTTATCTGTTAATTTAGCTGTAAAACGTTTTTAAATATTTTTATGAAAAATATAATTTTAATTTCCTTATATTTCCTAAGATATTGCGTGACTCGCAATACAATAACCATCTTATATATTTATAAATCATAATATTCGAACTGTACATCCGTGATATTGTGAACATGATACTATGGCGAAAGTTTCAAATTGCTTTTTGAAAATAATGTGGTACCTACGTATGTGATTTGAGTAAAATATTTTTGACGAATTTGCCACTTTTTGCACATATTACATCGATGATGTTTAGGTGGCACAAAGCGTCGGAAACTTCTGAAGGTGTTTGAAGATATCTTCGAGATTATTTCCATGATTAAGGTTATCGTTAATTATTGGATTTGAGTAGTTAACATTGTAGTAACTTACTGGCAAGTCTGGAATATAGGCATCTGTAGTACATTACTGATACGTCGGATACGAGAGAGATATTATTATATTATTTATTTAAAAATTGTACGGATGCCGAAGCTCTTTGAATATAATATGGTTTAAATACATTTACAATAATTAAAATGAAAAACAAATCGTCGACATAAAATTATTAAGAATGACTTTATAAAGAACTAACTATTCAACTTATATTGAAAATATTTGAAAAATATGAATAATTTAAACATACAAATACACAGAGAAATATATTTTTGTAGGTAATCTAATGATTACAGTCAACAGCAACCATCAATATTCTTGATTCGATCATGTTGATATTTGATGTTGTGGTTACATTTATAATAATTTATAATATTGCCAATATCTGAAGTTTCTATTAAGCGCAGTTTTTCAACATTAATAAGGAGCTTTTTTTTATTATTACTGGGCCTCACTGAGACATAATCGTGCGGGGGCTTTGGTTTACTTGTATAAATTTACATAAGAAAGGCTCCATTGATCATATTTTGTGTTATCTTATACAGTTATGCTATTGATTAAAACTATTTTAATGACCTTATTGTCTTATACCACTTTTTATGAATTACGCTAAACCAATGGTTTTGTTTTATGTATATCACAACCTGAATGTTTTCGAATAAATTTACTGGAACATAACTGTATTTGTCACACTAGCAATTTTTTTTAAACATTTTTAATAGACTCAAGATATTATAATATATATAATCTACGGTTGTTTATACAATGGAACAATATGTTGTTTTAAACTTGACGTTATTTTAAAATCTTGAGTATTTTTATTAATAGAACCTAACATCTCATAAGATTTATTCAAAATAATTTTATAGCGAAATTTAAATAATAAATCTGATTATAAATATATATTTAACCTCAAGTATTACATTGTTTTATTATAAAATACATACAATTTTTATTTTTATGATAAAAATATTATTCATATGAGAAAATGAATAAACAGTAGTCAATCGATATGTGGCCAAAAAATTATAATTTATTCATCTTTCATTAAAACCATTGTCACACTACCTCAGTGTACTCGTATATACCATACATATAAATCACAGAAAATCGTTGATTAGTTTGGAAAACTTGAGCTATTATGATAAAGTTTTCGTTTAAATTACTTAATTCACTATGAATGATGCCACTGAGAATACACGAAAATATTCAATAAGACTATTATAATATTTTGAGCAAGTTGTTTAACATAATACAATTTTTTCATCATAAAGCTGGTGTGAAAAAGGCGGTTCATAGAGTATAAGCCATTAAATGCGGTAAAGGGTCAAGATAATAAATTAACAGGAACACGATGTTTTTTTTTGCTTTTGAACCCCTTTAATAATATTAATAAAATTGCTTTTACATCATATAATATTCAAAACTTAATTCAAAGGTTAATTAAAATATGCAAATTATCATGGTAAGTTCTGAAAAATAGAAATCTCAAGTAAAAAATTGTGTATAATTAAATTACTTTGTTCCCGGAGAAAAAAACGTATGTCCAAGTAGAATTAAAATTCTATAATATTATGCGCAATATTTTGTCTACATTTTTTTAATGAGATGTAAAATTTTACTTCTACGATAGTTGTTTCATTTTACATAAATAATTTGCGTAGGTAGTGTACACAATGTCTTAAAACTATGTGACAATCGACAGAACATTAAACAAACATTAATTTGAAAATATAGTTCTATATTTTTATGATTTAATCCCACAAGATTATTAATTTTGTGTTTTACATAATGATGATGGTTAGGTATGCGTTTAAGAAATATAATAAAACTCTCACGACGCCTCTCCGTTTATTCGTTATAATTTTCAACAATTTAAGTTAAATAAACATAATGTACGTTATTCGCGTGATAATATAGCTGCAAATAATAATTTTTTTTCTTCCAAAAAAACAATATTCGATAATATTTTTTTTTAATAAATGATATAACTCCACTATGTGTTATATTATCCGACACATATATAGTAAAATATTATCGCCATTATCTTTCTCATTGGATATTCTTTATGGGAACATGAACGAACACACATATAAAATGGAAATGATTTATAACACCTACACATTTATCACCTAAATATGTGAAATGAAGTGGCAGACAACACACTCGGGTGTCTCGTGCACCACACCATGTCGAAACTGAAACTACCTCTTTCCCACCGTTTATATTCATCGTAGCGTGGAATCTGCACCACACTGACACGTTAATGTAAAAAATGATAATAATAATAATAATTAGTATACAATTTGTATTTGCTCGGAGCGATCGTCTGTGTTTAATATCAAAAGAAACTAAAAGAAACGAAGAGCGCGACTCGTGTACCTACGTATTCTTCTCTACGTGCTAAACACGAAATATTACAAACCGAAATTAATTAAACTATGTACGATTTAATACTATATACTTAGTGAAATGTTTAGAAGTATGGTGCCTTGGCACACAATAGAGTAACGCCCGTTTTCTATTATCATTTAACACCATAGATATAATTATAAGGCACTAGGTGACGTAGTTTCCCAGAATACCATAAATCCATAAATAACCCCCAATAACTTGTCAAATCTTAATGTCCCAAAACGAATTTTGTTATATACATTTGCTTATAAAACTTAAACCTTTTAAAGTATTACTTTTGGCACTCGCTTGACATATATTCTACTTTATTTTTATAAATATTTTATTAATGCATGGTCAATTTTAAAATTATATTAACGTAACGTAGTTTAGTAAAGATAAAAAAAAAATCATCATTAGTGTTATTAACTTGGAACCTCAAGCAACACAGTACAATACGACCTTAACAATTACTCCCCCTATCCCTTAAATACATAATTACGTCACTAACATTATTTCAGTGAAACATCCATATTATAACGAACTTCCATTTTACGAAATTTTCTGTTTAATAAATATTTATAAAAACTATGACCTTCATTTTTAAATAAAATGTAATTCTATTTAACGAATTCCTCTATATTATGAATTTTTTTTGTTGCTTATTCGACCCCGTAATTCGCTGTATTGAAGTTTCACTGTATTTTTATTAGAATATATATTATAACATCGACTTAGGAAAAGGTTTGCAATAGTGTTGAATACGATCACAAATCAGTAAACTTAAGTGCATAAATGCTTAATAAACGTAATACAAGTCTACAACAGGACTGCATAAGCTTGCTTAAGTGCATTGGATATATTATTGTCGTTTGTTTCGTCCATGAATAAAAAATTATGCCAATTTACAGCCAGGCCTAACTCTATTAGCAATCGTTATAACGGACCTTGTCTCATTCATGGATGTAATTTTAATAATCTATTATCACCACTCGACTCCGATATTGTATTACTAATTTGTTTCTCAATAGATGATCAATACTGATACCACGTATATGAATATATTATGTACGACAGTACACGGTTCGCGTTAAACACTTTATACTATAAACATCAAAATAATATTTATATATGTCACCTGATGTTACGAAAGAGTGTGACCATATTCTTTAATTATATTTTTATATTATATTATATTGTTTGTACTTAATCTAAGTATTTTAATGAGTACTTAATTATATATGATATTATACGAGTAGAATTAATCTCCTCAAATTATATCAGCAATCAACTATTGGCCACTCGCCTTTTTCTATTAGTGAAATGTAATTGGATTGAAACGCTACAACTATTAGACAACCTCGACGCAGGTAATTTATGTTTTAATACATTATTCAACAGACCGATTTTACTATCTACAAAATACGGGAAAATTTTAAAATTTAAATTTATATCATATTGTCTTTTAAATGTTAAAATAATGTTGAATAACATGGCTGATGCCTATGACTTGTCTTACATTCTATATTATGGACTAGTATTTATTTAAAAGTTTTTGGTAGGTTTTTGTTAATATTATTTACGTCTTAAAATAAATCATAAATACAATTTTTTTCAAAAACTAACCAAGTCACCACTACACAGCTTTGGTGATTATGATTTATACAGTCAAATAAAAATTAACAAATGTGGGTTTTCTTAACGAATACAATAGGTACGTTTAGTTGTATTTATAAGGTTAGGTACCTTATAATAATATATACACATCAGGTGCTTGTTATACAGTAAAAAGTATAGTTTTGAAGTTATCAAATAAGTTAGAAAACTAAAATAAATGCAACATAAATTAACTTAATATTTTTGAAAGAAACAACATAATTTACACTAATAAAAATAAAGAATTACATATATTACATGTATACATATTGCTGGTTATATTATATTAAGACGTAAAAAAAATACATAAAATCTGATGATTTAGTTATTTAAATTATTGAGGATGAGTTTTCATTTCTATTGAATAAATTGTGTTTACTGGTTAAAAATTGTAAAATTATTGTACATGTGGATTATGGATGTTATTTATTTAGGAAAAAGAATTAAACCGAATGTTAACCGTGTTTTTAAAACTATTTAATATTAGTTCTTATTTATAAATTTATTTGATATGAAAATTATATCATAAAAATAAATAATTTATTATGTTAAAATATTTTTTTTTAATTTAATAAATTAAAAATTATACAAATTATTATTTTTTTAATGCACGAACAACGTTTATATTATTATACATTAATATTTTAAACTTCTAATCTAGTAAAGTATAATATACTAAAACATATTTAATAAGTTAATATTTATTGGTTCACGTCAAACTTAAAGTTCTGTTTGTAGTTCTATTTCTATTTCATATCGTGCAACGTAATATTATGTCTGCTGGTATTAAACTTGACATTTAATAATATTATTAAAACTTAAAATTTAGATACGATATTGTTGATATAAATTGTTTGAAGTAATTCCTCCTCCTCACACCAGAACACAATTTGAAAAAAAACATATTTTGTTATTATTTTATTAAATAATTTAACGAAAAATTGATTGAGATATAAAACTAAAATATTCTTTCATCGTATAACTGGTGAGTAATTAATTATAATATTTTATTGTTGATCAACGGAAGTCGTATGAGTAAAATATCATAATAAAAGGAAAAAAACATTTTTTCTGCTGTAAAAATAATACATATCATAAAAGATGCTACTGTTTAGTTAATTATGTGGATCAATGGCTCATATTTAAATCAAAATTGACCATATCTTTTTAAAAATAAATATCTCATGATAGCAGTTGACAAAGAAAAGATAATATTCATTCCAACTATCAATATTGTATAACAGTAAGGTATAGTAGCACTTTGAAGACTAATAATATTTTTTCTTTAAATAAACATATAACAAAACTATCATAATATAGAATACATAAAAACATGTTTAAATTACATCAATAGAATCGTTGTTTTTTTATGATTTATAAAAATATTAATAAAATTAAAGAGTACAAAAAGCTATGGTTATTTTTTTATTCTTATAAAAAAGAAAAAAATGGATTGTCTTACCAAAATAAAAAATAATAAATTCTATTGTTTTTTGTTTTTACTTTTATAGATACTTTATAAAATACAATTCAACCACGTCCATTAAGTTCATTCTCCGTGACTTCATAAAAATAATTAGATTTATGTTATCTAAATAGATGAATTTATTCACTTTGGCTACCTATTGAAATCTTGTTTCTATTTTATTCCCCTTATTATAGGACTTCATATAAAATTAAATAATGATATTATTGTTAGTTTTGTTATTTTAAGCATTAATTGTTATTGTTTTTACAAACAAATACATTATATACTTTTTTTAAATGTATGTTTATTTTAGTATACTACCATTCACCCTACAAACTTTTGGTTTAAATGGTGGAATAATTCTAGTGGTCTGATTATAAAACCCAATGCGCTTTTTAAATTTGATATTTTATATGTATAGTTAGTTTGCTTATGGCTATTACATTATAATAATAGTGAAAATAAATTTAAAAACCGTAATTTATACAATACATAGTTTATAAATAGATTAAAATAAATAATATGTAAATTCAATTTTATAATAACAAACTCGTACGCTTTTATACTATTTAGTTTTGGTACATATATTTAAATATTTACAATCAAGCCAAAAGAAAACAAAAGTTCATATCTGAAATTTAATATATTATACAGTTTGAAACTTGCTATTTTAATTTGATAGTTGATTTATGCCTTAAAGAAATTATAAATGGGATCCACCCAGATTAACTATTAAACATCTACTCATTGAATTCCATCAATCATCAACTTTTAAAAATCAAAATCAAATTCTCAAATTCCTCACCATCAATCGCTAAGTCAAGACAAAACGAACAACATCCAAATATTAAAATTCGTAAAAAAAAATAATATGGATAATTTATTGTAATTTTTTAATTGAATTTAAATTAGATTTATATAAAAGTTTAGGTTTACAGTTGTGATAAATGCACAATGGAACGCATATGAAGATATCTGTACGTGTTGTGTGTCACCATACGACAGAATGGGTACGCGACGTAACCTATAACAGCAAACATGTTTAACATAATTTTGTATATTATATAGAGTAATACACCAGGCATGCTAATTGCTCATACTTCTATCTAATTATTGGAATTTTAAAATATACATTGGTTAAGAACTTAAATTCAACATTAACTATAACTCTTAGCATCTTTTGTATTATTATCGACGTATCCTATAAGGAATTAGAACTATACTTATTTACTTGTGTTTTTAAAATGAGAACCATGATTGGCGATTTACCGAGTATATAGGTAAAAAGTTGTTTAACCCAATGTTCTAGATGCTGAGGCTTATCATAATAAAAAAATAATAATCCTACCTTTTAGATTTTGGGTGGAATGATGGATATATTGATTTTACAATGATGTGTTTTTTTTACACGATAAGTATTTTGATGAAATTATTTTCAAAAATAAGGTGGTTTTGGATAGGAAAATGTATCTAGTTCATATATACATATGATCATAATTAAAAATGCCTAGTACTTTTTTTATAATTGAAAAAAATTAGGGGTTTTTATACAAATCAAATTTTGGCTTAAATCGATTTTTTTGTGTAACTCAAAAATGGATAATCGTAAATACTTCTATATATAATGTTATTATTGATTACTTAGACTTAAGTTTTCAAAATAATTTGGATATAATATTAAATAAATATATTATATATTTTTTTTATAAATATTGATTACAAATTATTTGTTTGATTCTTGAAAATTGAATATAAATTGAAATTTCTAAATAACAAAAAATGTTAAATATTAAAATCTAGACAAAATTAATAAAAATCGCGAAAAATAGTAAATTATTTTGTAGTAAGAAATTAATAAACACTTTCGTTTTTATATCTAAGATTTATAAATTTAATATAAGGTTCTTAATACATTTTCAACCTTTATAATATAAAAAAAAAATTCTACTAGAAAGACAAAATAATTTTTCATAAGTAGGTATTTCAAGTTTAATTTTTTTTTTATAAATGAGCGGTACCTACTATCATAATCATAATAAAATTATATCTTCATTAAAAACTATTTATTTAATTATATTATGTAATAATTATTCATTTAAAATATTTGAATATGAGTTGTAGTCAATTTTATATATCATTTGTGAACTATTCAAGTTGAGATTAGGATAGTTAATAGTCATATTGTACGTGATTTCAGCTAACAGTTTTATATTAATACAAAAATAATAAAAAATAAAACATAAATCATGTTTTTAATCAACTAAGCATACAATTACATGTAGTTTTGCTTTTTGTTAAAATATATTAATATTTCCTCCCGCTATTCTTCTAAATTCCCTCCACTTTTAACCTTTTCATAAATACTATACATTAAAAGTGGTACCTACAACATATCCTCATATGTTACTGTTTCCTTTGTATTAATTTTAATTATTTTTATTCTATCCTTTTTCTCTTAGTTATACCTTTCATAAAATTCAGATTCCTCTCAACTTCTATTTTTATTGCATTATTTGCAACCATTAACTTTTTCATAAAATAATATAACAATCGCATTTAAATTTTAAGTCCACTCTAAACTATGTTATCTTTTTTTCAATTCTACATTGTATGTTAAACTATTTTACTACCATTGATTTTTGTCACATAGTATTTTATACAATTAAAAATAAATTATATAAGAATATCTAGTAAAAATATTTTAATGAGTTTTATAAGTATGATGGTATACAGAGTTATAATTGCATTAAGATATTAATATATCATGTATTGAGTAATACAAATATATATTAAATATAAATTAAATAAGTAGAGAGAATACAAGTTAAAGCTAATATTTATAAGTTAAACATTTTCGTTAAAAATATGAAAAACAAACAGTAAAAATAAATGTTTAATTTTAACAAAAGTTCATTGCAATTAGATTTATAAATCTAATAAATACTACATTTAATATTATTTTGTCAATATTATGTACGAATACATACAATTATAGCTATGAAAATTTCACAAATTTACTGTACTATTTTCGTATATTATATTTATGTGTATACATGGAAATATAATACATTTTATACTTTGTAGCTTGAACTTAAATGAGTTTATTAATTAACGTACTCGGTAAAATAAATTATAATTATATACGTAGTAAATATAGGCTTTAATATTTATTTTTAAAAATTATTAATTAAAATAAAATTTTCCCAGACGTTAGATTTTTGTTATTAATTTAATTTAAATAATTTATAACTTTAATACATTAAATAAAAGTAAAAGACTTTTCTAAAATTAATAAACTTTCAAATAAATAAGTTATATTTTTAATCAAAAAAGTAACCCATTCATTTGACGTATAATTTGTTGGGTCAACTTTGGCACATACTACAAAACAACCAAAATAACGTACACAATGAACAGAGAAAATAAAAATACCTTAGACTTGGAACTTGTATAACTTTTAATAATATTATGTTTTACCTATCTACGCATCACGTAAAATCGATCGGAAATAACCTAAACACTTTATTACTTTTTCTAAATAAAATTGTATTGCTTTTAGTTAAATTGATAAAGTACGCATGAAAATAACCGTGAATATATTATACATTTATACCATACAACTTTCAATATAATAAATCCATTAAAATTAAACACATTAAAAATATACAAATTTGAGTCACAGATCAAAATATAGTTAGTTATTACAAACTATCTTATAAGAAAAACAACTTTGTAAAATAATCACTTTTATTAATTATTAGGTATATATTACCTATATCTAAAAGCAGCATTAAACATACATGATAAACTACCAATAAACTACAGTTTACAGCATGGTCTGAAAAATGCTAAAGTATAAATGTATAACATGCATACGAATATAAATTAATATCGGAAGTTAAATAACATAATACCTAAATACCTAATAAAAAAAAAAATAATAATAATAATATTTATACATTTTTATTTCGTTTCACTAGTTATATTGAAAATTTAATACCTAAGTTTTTGAATTTCCCTTACATAGTCATGTATTTTTATAACTCGAAACACAATACATTTCGGTGATATAAATATAAATATAATATGGTTAATGACGTTTACACGACTCAGCTTAAAAAATACATTCACGGAACAGTTTACAGTTTAATTCGTACAAACAGACTATAGAGGAGGATTATGTAAAACAACAGTGTAGCAATTGTATGACCTAAATATTGTATAATATAGAACATGATATATTATAATGTACAATATACACACCAACATTAAAAGTAAATAATATACGGTTTTATTAAAAGTGTACCAACAGCTATCTCAGTGCTCAAACATACAAGAATATTCCTTAAACCTTAGGTCCTGTTCTATTATTCATTTGTTATCTGTCCAATAATAGTGGGCATTGTTTCACGGAGTTAGGGGGAAACAAAACACACGCATTGCAAGGCGATTTTTTCGCAATTAGTCCTCTGAAATCGGATCCAAATAATCTTTAGGATTTTTACCACAATAGACTTTGACGTGATTTAACCCTAAATATTTTTATCTGTTCGAATTTAACATTTTTTTTTTTTTTAGTGCAGTGATAAACAACTTTTGACCTTGAGCGGTATAAAATATTCTTTCATTGCTTTAAAATGTATTGTATTAAAAGACAATTGTTTCAACCACAATACGATAATATTATGCATAACCATATTGGCGTATTGTTGAATAATTATTCACTTGAAAATATAATTATGGTGACAAGCTGTTTTTATTTATTAGTTGATTACCAATTGATATTCTTTAATTAAATACGCCATTGTAGTTGTAATATCTGCAATAAAACAATGATAATAGAATGATAGCTTACATTGTCAATGAATTGAATGTAGTTGAATAAAATCAATAAAATACAAAAAAAAAAAAATCAGACTATTGATACAAATTCACTTATGAAACAGTTTATCGAGATTTATTAATTTGAGTAAAAAGGTTTAAATAAAATAACGCTATTTTATTTTTGATTGGTTGAAATAATTATAAGCATATTTTATACAATATGATTTTATTTTATAAACAAAATAACACATAAGTGCGCATAACCACTATTATTTATAGTAGCCAAATTTAGTTTTATTTTTGGATTTAATATTATATTATTTAAAAATATAATATGTATAACATATATAGTTGTATATATGCCAAATATTTGTTGTAATAAAACGCAGCACATTTTTAAGTAGTGCATAAATTATTAATTTAAAATGTTTGATGTTCGTACTTATATTTTATAACCTACACAGTATATAAAATAATATATTTCTCCCTCCGTTTGTCATCACTTAATGGCATCCTCGAAATGCCTATACATGGCCGCTGAGGCAGTAATCGTCTTCGAAATAAATCTGATGGTCCCTGTAGGCGAATTGTCAACTTGACGTTTACAGCCCCTTTTAAAATTTATAACCCGATGTGCTGTTAAATGTGTAAAAATACATTATATTGTCAAGCCTTTGCAATATTTGTTATAAAATGCCCGCTGGGACAATAATCTAGGTTAAAAACTGCGATATTTTTATTTTTTAAGAAGGTAGTATAGGTATTTGTTATTATGAATGAATGCGGTGGTCGGAATTCGGATACAAACAAGTCATTATGACCATTAACCTCGGCGGGGAGTCAAAGTTTCAATATTAGTTTTTATTCGCTGATTATCCGAACTTACAAAAATGAAACAGAAGTTTAGTCAAAATTAATTTTACTTGATGAATATAGCCACCGCTATCTCGTTTTATTGATCGGTAAAAACATTTTAATACTCTATACAGTCTATACTCTATAAATACCACAAATATTACAATAAAGCTCATTGATTATTATATGCAAATCAAGAAATCATAGCCTAATTACTTACATATTACTAAAAATTATGAGTTTTATGGTATTTATGTGTTGTCATTGAATTTAATATTCTAATTTAAATATTTATAAATAATACTCGCTTAAATATTTTTATTAAAAAATGTGATTTATGGACTATTTTATAAAATAGTTTGATTGCGTGAACAATTGTCTTCAATAATTACATTAATTAACGCAATTCAATGTTAAAATTTATAAAATATATATATCAGTGATTAAAAACAAAAAATATATTTATATTATGTATTCGACTGACAGTAAACTGATGTGGAAGTGAAATCAACATTCGTCAATTTCCAGTTAAAAAGTCTATAGATTAATCTTTGAGATTCTATTAAAAATTGGGCTAGTTATCATGGAATCGTTTTATTGCATATCGTCTATAAATTCTCATTTCATTTTGATTTCATAATGATGTCCAGCAGCTTTTAATGTCAATGACAATAGTCGGCGCTATAGCAATAAATCAAAATACATTAACACTGTTATTTCAGACATTGTTATTCGTTACGTCGTAAGTAATATAAGAAAACTAAAAATATTATTGTTCTATAGAAAAATATTCATAATAGTTATACAGCCTTGTTTTATTAACTTTCACATTATAAAGTTTGGACCTATTTTAAACATGACAAATCAAAAAAATATAGATCATAAAATATGTCACATAATATATTATATGCATTAATAGCTAAATAAATAAAAGTATCAATTAATAAATTAATGTAAAAGCAATACCAACATTTTATTTTATAAATTATGTTTAAATAGTTTAATTTTAAAGTATCTTTTGTGTGTCAAATATAGAACTTTTTAACGGTATAAACTATAAGTAGGTAATAATTATAATATATAATAATAATACTGTGTTTAAGTATAAAATACACTATAGGTATTTAAATTTAAAACCTAAACTATTTCTATAAGCCAAATGTTTGTAAGTAGGTAAGACAGGAAAGTGAAATTTATTATATTTATAAATGTATCTAATATATATATACTATACGGAAGTGATGGGTAGATTTTAGAAAAAAATTATAATTTGAGTAATGAATTGTTAGAAATAAATTCAGTAAATTATTAAAACAAGTTATAAGTTAACAAAAAATAAAATAAGAAATTTATATATCACAGAAAATATTTTAATATAAGTATTGCTGAAAAATGAAAATTATCAACTCCCAAAAATAAATTAAACTTTTTTATTGTTATAAAACACGTAATATGGTGTTTTATGTCGTTTTTATGTATATAAATAAAAATCCAAAAGTATAAAATCTCTATTTAAAATTACTCGTATTATAGGTTACAATTATAGGTTAAAGTTTTTTACTTTGTTTATCATTTTATATTTTCTAAAATATTAATTTAACAAAGATTTTATTTATGCAGAACACCTGTTATACTAGACAGTCACTATAATGTTATAATAAAAGGTTACTTATTATTTTAAATACTTTAATAAATATTAGAAATACAATTAGTAACAATCCCCAAAAAATGTATTAAGTATTGTTAAAAACATGTTATCATAAACAAAATGTTTAAAAAACATTTTAATAATTACCTATAGATATCAAACAATTTAAAATCTAATGGTATGCCTTTAGGCTATAACGGTTAACGAATATATTTACTTAGTAATGTTTGTAAAATTAGGGTCCAAAATTATTAATGTAATTTTATAATAATTAGTATTTTTTATTTCAACAGTTACAATAGATTAGTACATTTTTTTTTTTTATTAAAAACAGGAAAAATTATGGTAAATAGAGCTAATGTAATAATACTTTTTCAAACAACGTTTTAAAACTATATTTCGCTTATTATTTACATATTTAACGTGTATTGATAAATTTCCACATAAACTGATAATTCTTGTTATTATACACGCAATTTAAATCATTCAATGAATTCATTTTACCATTCTTTTAATTGTTATCTATACATAAAATTTTAATATATAATGATATATTTGTTATACAATTAAATTAGTCTTGGGTGTAAATTGGTATTATTATTCTATAATTTAAATAACCTATAAATAATAACTGATATAAAACAAATAAAATAATATTACCCTGGAACCTTACCCTGAAATAAGTTGAGATTTCGATGAATCTACACACAATATTTAAATATGGTTCAACGTGTTTATAGAAATCATAAATACGAAGGATATACAAAACTATCATATATTCAATTATTCGTTGTTTAACGTTATTAAATTATTTAAAGTATCCACGAATGTAAAGAATTTGATTTTAATGAAATTTCGTTTTTATGATTATTTTCTATCTAAATTTTAAACGCATTTATTTTAATATTTTAATTCACATAGAATAGTAAGAGCATTTGATTCTAAAAACTTCACTTTTAAAAAAAAAATAACTAAGTCAAAAAGTTCAGGTTAAAATATTATTTTTTTTCATTATAATAATCATTTAATCAAAGTGAATATATTCGTAGAATTTTCTGTCTTAAGTTTGAGCATGTTAGTAAACGATCCAATACAGGTAACGTTTCAATAAACCCGAGTTATTTTATTTGAAATTTCAATTTCAATGGAATAGTAAACAATATAAACTTTTGTTAAACCAGTATTCTGCGAATAACTTCAAATATATTGGGTCAAATTCAAATAGACAAATTAACAGTAATTAATTTGCATTTTGAAATAAGCATTAATTTTAAAACATGTTAGTATCTAAAAATAATGTATTCAATTTTGAATCAAAGACGATTATTTTTCATTAATTTTATGTAATATAAACAAATAAATAATAAGTCTAAGAGTTTTCGTTTTTTATTTGTATTTAATTACAATTCTATATTCTGGTTATAAAGAATAGACTATATTTATTATCTAATTAATAATTATACACAGATACTTTACTTTTAAACACTAAACCTTGGTAAAATTTTATTTGATTAACGATATAATTTGGGCTTAAAACAATTTTACGGGAATTTAAATCCCATAATTTACTTATATAACGAATAAATTTTAATCATACTTTTTTACTAAATTATTTAAATACAAATGTTGTTATTTTTCTATAAAAACTACTGTATGTGCTATTGTATGTATTCTGAATAAGACATTTATAGCATATTGTGCGTATGATTATTATAATTTAAATACGGTGTTGAGTATGTTATATGTAACTAAAATTATTTTTATTTTTTTCATCATTGATACTAAAATACTCGAAACGCTGACCCGTTATATTTTAGGAACTACTTATCAATAAGAACTTCAATTACATTTTTATTCCTTAGAAAAAATTCTCTATCAAATTACATAACGTTTTTCAAACAATATAATGTCGTTACAACAACGAGTTGCTTTTGTTATGTTACTATCTAACAATGGATAAATTATTTTTAATTGTTTTATTTTAATTTAAATATAAATGTATACAAGCTGTACAAATAGTACAATAAGTATTTGTGAGTTAGATAAAAGGATACGAATTTATCTATGAGGTTACATGATTGAAGAAGAACTGACTATTAAAGTTACACTTGATTTGATAACGAGGTTGAATTAAATTATAAGATCAAGATATTATATTCTTTTAAGTCTCCAACGAGAATTTCTAGAGATTGACCAAATATGTAAATTATTAATAAGGGGATTATGGTGGTTTTGAAGTTTATAGAAAAACCTCTTATAATATTATATCGCGGCTTGTTTATCGGCCGCAAAGGTCCTTATAAAAATTAAAATTAGAAATGTTTGCAAAGTGGAGGAGGTATTTGATTTTGTGCATAGATAGTTTATTTTAATAATATAATAATATTTTTATATTTGTATAGTTAGATATGTCATATGTACATAGTAAAAATAAAAGATACAATCAATATACAACACTCATTGTAAGCTTAGCTTGTATCGAAGAACCGAGTTGAGTTTATTAAGTTAGGTAAACAATTTTGTATGTCTAAAAGTATTTAACCAAAAATAAAAGAATTAATAAATTAAAAAACCACTAGTTTAAAGAAATATAAAGATATTTGTTCAAACATTGTCAAAATCAAGATCATACAAAAAAATTAATATACATACCTTTAATTTTTTGATGTTAAATTAATATTCAATTTTTTACATTAATTTGAGCCTATAATTAATGCACATTGAGATTTTTTAATTAAATATCTCAACTAGGCATATGATATAAAGTTTTAAATGATTTCAAACTATTATATAGAGATATTTTAGTAGAATTTTACAATATTACTTAAATATAATAAAACTTAATATGTTATTTGTTTTTACCTAACCTTTATAGTCTTAAAAATTGCTCGTAGAGAAGATCAGACACATTAAATGTTACGATATGTTGTTGTTATTTTACTGGTGTCACATACTCACATATACTTTAAAAGACTTGTATTTAGTTGGTTAATTCAAATGACTTACCTGTGAAGTTTACTTTTCTGAGATACATTAAGAGTTCAGGTCCTTTAACAGGTTTCATGGCTTCACATAAACCAACAAAGTTCGGACCACAATGATCAGAATGCATATCGTACAATGCATGTGCAAATGCTAGTACGGAATCACTAACAAATTGTAATTGGTTTTCAAACTTTGGTATTTTTTCTCTCAGATGAAACTTAGAGTCACATTCATTTGAATAATTAGAGTTGTACGGTGTTCTCAAGCTTCTCGGATATCGACACTGGAAGTGCTCTTCCCAGAATTCTGAAAAAAATCATATTTTTGTCATTAATTTTTTGTGAAATAATAATAATAAATAAATGTGAAATAATCAGAATAATATAATTATATGAAAAAGAAAGAGTTATTAATTTAATTTATATTTTATGAACTCAGATTTTAATAATAAATGAAATAAACTGTATATTTATTATTTACACTAAAATACACATATTTAACATCAAATATTATTAATATATACATATATTATAATAAAATGATAATGATAAAATAAATTTAAGTTTCTTGTATTTTTAATTTACAATTTTAAATATAGAAAATAAATTCAAGTATCTACATAAAATTTAAGTAATAACTAAATAAAACTGGCGTAAAATAACATATATATGTATTATTATAGTTTATATTTTGTTTAATATACAAAGGTGGGCATTGTATTTAAATAACATCATTGTGATGTATGAAAAAATGTGTGACAAATGACATAATGCATAAAGCAGGAAACAAAATTTCACTTTGGTTCGAATTAACAATATAAAAAATACGTTTAGTTAACTTTATACAATACACAATGAGTAAAATTCGAAAAAAAATGTAGACAAACATTAAGCTCAGCAATTCTATAGTGTAATTGTCTTAATATTATAATACATTTTCCCACACCTTTTTTTTTTGTATTAAACACTTCGTTTTGGAACCATTTGTGCTTGGATCTCGGAATGATAATATTATTGGATATTAGAAAAAACAATAAACTCAATTATGCACATTTTTTTTATTATTAATGAAATATTAAACAAGTAATACTAATCCGATAAGTATTAAACCGTAGATCGATGATACTCGTATTATGATTGGCGCAAATAGAGAGTTTGGTAGCATTTATTATTTTTAGAAAATATTATGCGAGAGGAGGTTTCAGTAATCCTAAAATATATTAGCTACTCAGTATTCGTATTTGCGTCTATAAGTATATTATTATACTATTATATATCGTACATGGGTTATTGATCACAGTCTGGTTTGTCGATCATTATCGGTGGCGCCACGCCGGGCTGTTTCTCTTCGTCCGTTCACAATAGTACTCATCACAAGTCACACGCACACAGTGTTGTGTAATGACAGTATGATATAATTTATTTTACCAAACCTTTCACTTATACAGTATACCATTGACCAAATTTAATCGATGTATATTTATTCCAGTTTTCTTACCAAATACTGCCTTTTGATTTTAATAAATATATATCTACTTCTTTACAGACGTACAACCATATTGTAACACATAATAATATATTTAAGCATAATGATGTGTGTACTTTAAAACTACATGTTGCTAAACTAGCGTGTATGACTGAAAATTTCCACTCTTTTATTATTGCCGCAATAAAACTTAGGAAAAATGACTGAAAATACACCAATCAATATAATATCGCTACATTTAGGATGATAGTTTATTTGCACACTTCGAATCCGTCCCCTAATAAATTTAATTATTTTTTCTTAGTAATCTATAATATTATTATGACAAAATCAGTTCACACGTGTATCGTAAATTTTATATATATTTTTTTCAATTTTCCATTTTTGTAATAACTTTAATTTTTAAATTACAGTATTTATTATTAAAGCTATAAGTAGTTACGAAGAAGACTTATTGAGACTTATACAATATTCCGAAGATAATAATAATTTATTGTTGTTTGAAATTGTTATTTTTAGTTAAATGGTTCATATATTTTAATAATATTAAATAATATAAATGTACTCTGAAATTTTAGTAATTTACTAGGTACCAGTAATGGAAAGTTTTATCAGTATCAACATGTTGGTGATATTTAAGTTGAATACTTTTCTAACGATCCTTCAAAAAATGTATTTTCTGTGAGGTTTAATGCTTAAAATTAAAAAACCGGGTAAATTTTCTTTTGAGTGTTATCAGCTAGTAATAATTGTATGTGTAGAAATTACACAATTATCAAATGACGTATAGGTACCAGTATTTTCAAATGATAATTAACAAATACTGCGGCAATTGCTACTAGTGCATCAAAAATACCGCTTTCCTTAGAGATTGTAAAATATTTTATCATTCGTTTTAAAATAGATAAATAGAACAGTTTAAAGTTGGTGAAAATGTCGGTTTATACACACACACATAAGGCTTAAGGAATAAATTAAATTTTTTTGTGAATTAGTTTATGACATATCTTGTATTGTGGTAGTTAGTCGCATACATATATATTTGTATTACATTCTTCAAAATTTTGATTTTATCTCGTAAATTGAAATAAATGTTGATTTAATTTGAATAATATTTTACGATAAATCTTTTTCACTTAGGTGATTGCCATAATAATATGTTTGTGTAAGTAAATGCAATATATTTAATAGGTAATCAAAAATACAAATTTATGTAAAAAAAAAATTGTAGCTGATTATAAGAATAAACTATTAATATTAAAGCTATAAAAACGCGTATTTTATAAACATTAAGTAATTATACTTTTACGGTGGTTTGATGTGAATACGAAAAATATTTATGAAAAACGTGGTACGTATGGTAGTAAATACAATAATAATGTTCTATTATCATTGAAGTAATCAATAATTTTCGTTACCGCAATGATAAAAAACATCAACATAATACAATAACTGAAGTCTGAAATCGTTTCATTTACGTATAAAAAACTTTGTATAATTTTTGGAAAATGTTGACGTTTTCCGGTAAAGAGAAAGACCTACCTATAATGTATATGTCACACGCGATGATAGATTACTCGGTTTGAGTGTTGTGCATAATGCACAATTTATTATAATAATAATAGTACAAATGCATCTCATGGCTGAAAAGTTTTACTGTGCCCATTCTGTGGTCTACTCCACTCAATCGACCACACAAATTATTAGTATAATGATGTAGTGACGCCTCCTCAAATACACCCTATCTCTCTCTCTGCCTGCAGAAAAATGGCATGTATTTAATCGAAATGTCATTGGCACAAAACGTGCAATGACCGAATTCCAATTTAAGCGGTTTTTGTGGCGCGTTTTAGCGGTGGCGTAGTCGGTTTGAAAGTTGTTTTTTTTTCTTGATGCGGTTTTTGTTGTTTTGCCATCGCCGAACTTTATTTTCCCCTCTTCCGGAAAAACTGCGATATTCGATTTATGCTAGTGTTCGAGGGTGACAGAAAATAAATAAATAAATAATACCGCCTATACATACACGAACTGTTATTATACGGCCGTTACGAGAAACCGACGCGCCTGGTCATATCTACTACTGCTTCAGCGTGCGTGTATTATACACGTGCAACCCCGAAAATTCTTCATCTCCCTCTATATAGAGTATATTTTGGTAGCAGTCACGGCCGATATATGAACGTTTTTAATCTACCGAAACGACTAGTATATAAATGCCATCGCGGGCTATTACTTATAGTGCCATTTCGATATTACCGAATTTTATATGCCTCCCAAGCCTATCTTATCCAAATCTTGATAAATATTGCACTATCTATACGTATAATACGGCGCATGTCGTATACGGGGCTATCTTTTTATACGTTCACGCGAATGAACTGACGAGAGTCGTAATAATTATGGGCAAGATCCTTTTCGACCAAAACGAACCTTTTCCTTTTCGGCTTGTGTGACGTTTCAGTCATTCAGTTATACCTATTTTTGACCACTACACTATTTTAGTCACCAGTGTAACATTGGATTTTTGATTATTACTATTAAAATTATATCAACTGGTCAGGCGTTTATCATATTTATAAAACATTATATTTGTATATACTGAATAGATAACAGTACTCGGTCATCGGTATTGTCAATTATTCATAATTTACTTTTACAGAATTGTATTCAGTGTATAGTACTCTATTACTCTAGTGTTAGGTCACCGGTGCTTATTTTAGTATAATAATTATACTTATATAATTGTATGTAACTTTTTAATTGTAAGCTTAACGAATCTATAAAGATTCCTTCCTATAAAAATAAAATGTAAAAACATAGGTAAATTACTGTGTACATTATATAATGTATTTATTTAATGAGACTCTGGACAGCTCTTTATACTACAATTTATGAACAAAAACAAATATAAAAATTGTATATTTCTTATAATAAAAGGTTTATTTATTTTTTATTTTTTAAATCCTACATATGCGATAAAAGTTTATTGGCCAAAAATGGTTATTACAGAACAGCAGAAACATTATATTGATTAAAAAGAGAAAGGTTCATTTTGACCAAAAATGTAGCCTATAATATGTATAATTATCGACCTCTATGATGAATCCATCGAACGTGTCCGGAACCTTAGAACCCGACTCGTATATTATTTATACACGGTGTTTAAGAATTTTCCGTACAAACTGTTTTCATCAATGTGTGAAATTAAAAATATTTTCGAATATTCTTTCGGTTTAATTCGCATTGTATAACTGAATACGACACAAAAATCCTTTTGAGGGAATTTATTTTTCATTAAAATAAAGATTTAAGAACATAACAATAAATTAATATCAGCTACCCTTAACAATCCCACATTCACAAAACGTAAAATAGGTTTTCGGTCGACACACTAAACATATGTGATTCTTCTCAAAGCATGTACGAAAAACCTAGAAACACTGTACATGACATACGGTCGCGACGAAAACTATGTTTTACTGTTGCTGTACTTCTCGGGCTCTATTAACGTGTCTTTTTTCAACAGGATTGCAGAGTACGCCAATGGCGTGTTATGGATGTTTCGTTTCGAGGTCGTTTATAATATAATGTTATTGTACAGATACTTTTTAAGTAATTTAAACAGAAAACTAATGAAAATTACAATTAATCAAAAATGTTTTTTTATATATATGTTACGGTTAACGATGTTATCAGGGTAAATGTCATCATTCCCTGTAAATGACGTCATTTACCTAAAAATTGGTAAATGTTGTAAATGTAGACATTTTCCGGTTATTGACGTCAATCCCCAGTTTAATTAGAGAATGATGTTCAATACATTTATGGAAAGAATTGTATCAAATTTTAAAAAATAGTTTTGACTTAAAAAATGTTGAGTTTGACAAACGAAAAAATTTCAAAGCTTTAAGTCGGTATAACTGTTCGTGTCCCAATACCAGATGTTGATAGGGTTCTCCGCGTAATTTACTTGCTGTTATTATTTTGTGTGAAGATGACATATATAAATTATGTAAGTCAATTTTAATTTGATAATATTTATTTAATTTTAAATAAAATAAGTACCTGGATGTTTGAACCAGGTACAGAATAAGGTGAGTTGAAACATAAACATACAAGAGCTCAAATTTTCCCATGCAAAGAAAAATTTCTAGGACTAGATGAAGCTATGAAAAAATTAAAGATAGGGAAATAACATTACGCGAAGCTGCTGGACAATAAATAGCTGGTCATCAAAAGGATTCAATCGATGTAATTGCAAAACTGGTTGTGTCACTAAAAAATGTGCTTACAAGTTACAATGCAGTAGAAATGTTGTGCAGTTCAAAATGTCATGGTAATCAAAACTGTACAAATAAATAATTTGTAATAATATGCACCTATTTTATTCATTTCAATTAATCTAACCTTTCATTAACTTCATTGAAATCAAAAATGAATCACTAGCCAACAATAAATCATTATTTAATAGTATCTACATTAAAAAATTCAGTGTATTATTTGAGATTTATCTTCATTTACCACAAGTTTTGGTAAATGACATCAATGACCGGTGAAAGATGTACATTTGAATTTAAAATAAATGTTTTTACAACATTTGCCTACATAATTGAATCATTTTGGTTAATGACGTCATGGGCCGGAGAATGACGACATTTACCAATTTTCGTCTTTCACCGTAACATATACATAATACATATATAATTGTAAATAAGTACCTAATTTCATCGACTTAGTATTATATATTATGTATGAATGACACGATTAGGCTTAATAACATTCAAGTAAAATAAGTAAACTGCAGATATGATAGACTTATTATTTATTTATATACCATAATAAGTATGGGTTAAGAACTGTGGCGATTGAAATACAAACCATTAATATAATCGTATGATCCTTAAAATAAAAATATCAATGCATTTATACAAAATGAATTTTTTTTATAATAAATAACTAGGTATTAATGTAAAATAACTTAAAATAAGGATAACCTTTGGGTGTTTATATTTCCAAAGAGATTTATTTAAAAAACTATATTTAAAGTTGTTTGATGTTTTAATTATTTTTATTTGTTCAAGATTACCACATAAATAATTCATTTATAAGTTTATAAATACTCGTTGACATTTTTCAAAGATTTTTTTTTCTATTCTCAGTATTATATATATTATAATATTTTTGAATATATTTATTGTTTATTTACCTAATAATTTTTTTTAATATAGAATGTTAGTTTGTGAAAAAAAAATTAAATATTAAGAGTTAATTTACAGATAATTAAAACATTTTTATTACCATAGTTTCTATATATTTTTATCTGGCTATGTTATATTTTTCTTAATACAGTCATAGTTAAATTATGTTTCAATAAACATTTCGGTACAAACTAGTAAGTATCATCGGTGATAATAAGAATATATTATCACCACTTATTATAAATATAGTACATTTTCAAAAACTAAAAAAAAATGTTAAGTATTATTTAGATACATAATTTGAATAAAACAAATGAGTTTCACAGATACTAAATATTCCTAATTAATGTAAAAACAATACGCAATATTTACTAACTGATCCTTAAAGAATCAACTAGATAAACTTTTTGGTTTTCACCATATACCACAAACACTATAAAATATTGAATACATTTTTCAGCTTCATAATTTAAAAAAAAGTTTGCCAAAAAAAAAATAAATATATATATATATATATATTCACGCATTATTGTAAACCCAATACATTTTTCGCTCCGCTCGGAATCTAATATTATATATAAAAATAATAATAACCTTATTGAGTAAATCGTTCTGAACGAAAGTTCTAGTGGGTCGAGTTCATAGAAATGTTTTCCCAGAAAACGTGTAAAATATTTAACGAATGATAAGTTTGATGAAATAAAAATTGTAAAAAAAAAATATAATGAATTGTAATTTCATAGAAATATCATATAAAATATTTGTATAAAGGATTTCAAGGATTTTGAGATTCTCGAGGACAAAAAATCTTTTCGATAGAATAATCTTAAATTATATTCTGAAATGTGGACAACAATTTATAAATTTTTTTTCTTGGACCTCGTAAATTTATTTTATATTTTTTTATATCAATTTTAAGACTTTTTATGATAAACAATATATTATCTTATGTAAAATTAATTATATTAATAATTTATAGCAAGTATTACATTTTTTTCGCTTTACAATCGATTTGAATCTTGGAAATTATTTAAAATATAGTAAACAGGAATAAACACACATCGCACCATTGTGATGAGTACTATACTGTAGTGCTTTTAAACCTAAAAGTGAACCGCATATTAATAATAAATAAAAATAAAAAAATAATATAAAAAACATCTAGTGAATCTGATAATATATTATTTGTATTACCTATTTTTACAATACATAAAAGTGTAGTAAAATAGTAAAATATGGAAAACGTAGCTTAATAAAAAGAAATTTTTTTTTTTTATCTATGTTGCTTTATTATTATTTTATTTAATGTGAGGAGGGGTTTGTATAAAGTACAATTATTTTAAAATTCAACAATGTTTAGCTTCATAACTAGCTTCAAAATGTGTTCATGCTTAGACGTGTTAAATAATATTTTGAAATTACCATTAGTTTAAAATAATAAAAATAAGTTTTCTGCGGAAAAACATGATATTATTAACTTTTCATGACATCAAAAAATACAATTACAAAAACTTTAATCTAAGTTAAAATAATATAAAATAATTATGAATAACAGTTAACTACAGTGTAACATACCTGTGAACCAGGGATTTCTTTTGTTGTTTTCTACAGTGAGTCCTAAGAAGTACTCTTCGAACCCAATGACAGGGTTAGCTTGAGGTTGAACAGATAAGCATCCTTCCACTTCGGCTTCATTTGTAGCTGATACCATATCTCTTGCACTCCATCCATCTGAACCAATCCATGAAAAATTTCCAGTGGCATTATTTCTCCTTACTGCTTTCATTAAACTCACTACTTCTTGGTCTGATCCAAAAACTATAACCCCTATAGTTAAGAAAAAAATAAACAAAAATTTGATTTAGTAATGAAAAGTATTAGGTAGTACATTTATAAATATTAATAAACTACATCGATATTGTGAAATTTGTTTCTAATCAAGTTGCTTTTTTAATTTACTATAAATTGTTTAATACCACCTTAAAAGTTTAGATTTATATTTTTTTTTCTATTATCACTTTTTTTTTTTTGACATAGAATTGACATTATTATTGTCATGTGCCTATTTTTGGTGAATAATAGTAAATTCTAGAAACGTTCATCGGAATAAGATTTATATAAACCTAGTTCCTCGATACTACTCTTTAATGTAACTGTACCCAAAATAAAATATATACCATTATAATAATAATAAAAAGAAATTGAAATTCTGACTGAAGAACCTCGAAGGCTATTTGATACAATATTCTAAAGTTATGTAAGTTTTATTCTTTTTTTATAATAATATAATATAGTAACATAAATTGAATTTATCTATTTAGATTTATACATAATTAAATGTATAGGCTTTTTATTAAATTAAAAATGGTTACTTCGATATTATTTAATATAAATTGAACATGATATATCTTTATTACCTATGTAGAGATAAAATATAATTGAATTATTCCTAAAATGATTATTACATTATTGTTATGAGTAGGTATAATATTTTTTATATACTTATATAGTTCTATTACTTATAAACGTTATCCAATTAAAGAAAATTATAGGTTTTTAAATTTCATTGTTTTTTCCTAGTATTGTATTTTGTCGAAATTATTATTATTATAACGTTATAATAATATAGTACTTATACACTAATAAATTAGTATAATAATAATATTATAATACTATATTGTGAGGTGTGTACTTTAATGGCCTATTACGGTATTACGCCATCTTATAAAAATGTTAAGCTGGTTTGGAGTTAATAATATATTTGAATCAATTTGTACACAATTTTGTCATAATTATGTTGTATAAAATACATATTTTTGATATAATCAGAACAATTTCGTCTATATAACAGTGCTAACAATATTGTATGTTTCATAACTGATCAAACCACTAAAGTATTCATGCATTAGCGAATATACAAAAATAACAACAAAAAAAGGTGAACTTAAAGATAACAATAAGATTCGCCGAATTTAGGCTTTGTTTAATATGAAACACTTTGATCATTGGAATGAGACGAATCGTCTTCAAACGAACACTCGATATTATCCTATTTATTATTTCAAACTAATGAGTGAAATGGAAATACGGATGCCCTTGTGTAATTTCGGTGTTATTAAGTTGTAATAACGACGTCACACAACGACAAAGCTTCACGCGACAAAAGATAATTTGACATATGATATTGGTATATAAATCACCTGCGAGTGTCATATAATTGTTCCGGAAAGTCTTAATAATATAAATCAATCGTGTCAGTATGAGTATTTAAAAAAAGAAAGTCTCAAAAAATCGGTGTGGTATATCGTAAATTTCAAGTTGAGCTCGTCATTAAGTAAGTAACTGTAATATATGTGTTGAATTCGATTTCAATGATACATCATTGCATATTTAAAGCATATCTAAGTGTATATACATATCTCTATGTATATTAAATTTACAATATTGTAATTTATATTATATTTTATAATTATTGTATATAATCATAATGGTAGATAAATTGAGCTATTTTTTTTACTAAAAATAGTTATAATAGTTATTTAAATACTATATTTTCAAATTCTTGGGATTTTTTTTGTACTACTTAAAGAATATCTTGTGAAGATAAAAACTAGCATTCTTCAAAGGATATCTCCTATTTTATGTATATAAAATACGCTTTTTAAATATATTTAATATATTAAAAGGGTGATTGATTATTTGAAAAACAAAAATTTGAATAAAATTATTATAAATAAATAATTGGGGGTGAGCATGCTAGGTAAATCAATTTGTTTGTACATATATATATTTATATTATTTTTAATTACTTATTTTTATATTAAATATACCAAAATACCTAAATTTGAAAAGGATAAATAAAATGAATGAAATATAATTTAATAGATGAAAATTGTCCTGAATATTTTAAAAATATTATCGTGTATAGAAAAGAATAACTTAAGTAATAGGGAATTCATCAATATCTTTATAAAAAAAACTAAAAATATTGAAATTTTAAAATATTTCACACACACACACACACACACACACACACATTAATGTAATATATTATATAACTAACACATTCATTCATATAATTGATTAGGTACAGTTATATTATATTACAAAAAACCTACATTGAACTAGTGGGAATTCAACATTTATTTTTGTACTGTAGAGTCATTAAAGATGGTGGTGAAAACAATTGAAGCTCAATTACTTGATTAAATATAATATAGTCACTAAGATGTTATAAGATATACAGAGGATCTGCCATATTCCTAATGGTACGAAAAACGAGATTCTCAAACATATATATATATATATATCTCATTACCACTGGAGGAAAAATAAACTAAACGTCCATACGATAAAGATTGGAAGACAGCACATTTTAACTTTACATCACCCAGGGATCGTATTAAGTTAAGATTGGTATCAAAAGTTTTGTTATTATATGTGGACCGACTTTAAATGTATATTATATACAGTACAACTGCTGATATAACTCTATAATCTATAGGTATATTATTTCTATTACATTTCTAAGGTTATTTATCTCTCGGTAACTTGTATACTCATATGTGATAACGTGGAATAATAATATTTTTATCTAACCAAACATTTGTTTATCACGTTGAAACCATATGTGCAAAAGCGTTTAAGAATTTAAGTTTTGTTAAACGTGCATGTGTCTTCGTGGATCCTTAGTGCCTAAAAGTACTTTATTTTTTCATAGTCCGTTCTGGCCTAGAATTTGGTGCAGTTATACGGACCCCTAAAAAACAGGCTTCATTGATAAAATATAAAAATTCCAAAGACGTTGCCTATAAACATTTACATATTGTATAATACATTTTTCAAGTCAACCAATTTCTTTTGTTGAGAAGAGTTTTGACTCAGTATCTTTATCAACTCGACAAAATTATAATGATTTTCTATTTATATTCAAATTGCTTAACGATAATGTAGTGTGTTCCGAATTCTTAAGTATGATAAATTTTCGTACCTTACTAATGGATACACGTACAAAATATGCATTTCATGATGTACTTGTAAACAAAATATTGTCCTGAATAACCCTATAAATCGCATTGTAAATTATTGTAATAATAACCATTTAAATAATTAAAACATTTTTCTTCGATAACGTTGAGTTACTAAAACACGATATTCTTAACCTGTGAACCAGATTTTATGGATTAACAATACTCTAACCGTATTCTGTACTCGCTGCTCATTTTGGGTAGTGCTCACGTGGTATGTAATATTAAATAATAATAATAATAATAATAATAATAGGTATTTGCGACTTTTTTGTTTTTAAATAACGAATTGTGTGTGTCTGTTCAGTGTAATTTATTTATTATTAAAAAATGTGTACAGTTGTGCATGATCGATAAACCAGCAGAGTAAGTTTGTAGGGCCGTCACACGAACATTTATTTAATGTTGTGTTGCATTAGGGTGTTGTCGGGGTATGCGATTCTTGGTGTGTTTGGTGTGTCTATATCGTTGAGTTTATATTATTATATTATTATTGTCTCAACACGCAGCTGTTGGCGAATTTTCGTAGACAATAATTGTTTAACGAAAGTTATTGCCGGTGTGATTTTCTAAGTGCACGAATTAATTAAATGTCAAATCATTATATACGATCGACACCGTGGTCGGCAATGGCGCTCGTGCATATGCCAGATTATAGACGAGCTGGCAGGCCACGACGGCCGGATCCGGACACACACATTTCCCGGACGGTCTGCTGCGGATGCGGAATTCAAAACACCGTCGTCATAGTGTGTACTTATTTCTATATACAAATTATAACGGAATCGCGCAAGCGCATATTATAGACGGATCGTCCTCGCTATACGCCCTGAGGGATGACGGCGGTATAGAGCCGACGGGTGTGCGAGCGTAATACACAAATGTGATGGCGGTTCCTGGTGGCAGGACGGTCGCTGGATATGAGTTCCGTAGAGAGACGTGACGAGAAAAAAGAAAATTAGGGTCGTGTCTCGTATACCCCGCACTACAATATACACCCGCTGGTGAATGTCTTATACTATATATTTTCAGGTCCCGCGGTGACGTGGTGGAAGATAAACGAGTCCGCGGCATCGTTTAAAACCTTGTTAAGTTCTGTCGATGTCAATGCGTTTTATCGGACCGGTGCAGGCCCACCACACAACGCCAACCGCCGGTTTATCACACCTTCTCCCCGCCGGTCACAGCCGCCGCCATTAACCCTTCGCCGCCAGCCATCGGCGGCCAAATGACCCGCGAAACGTCGATGTGCAAAATTAATGAACACCCTTTCTCTGTCATTCACTCTTCACTCTCTCTTTCTCTCTCTCTCTCTCTCTCTCTCTCTCTCTCTCTCTCTCTGACTCTCACACATGCACTCACACAACACACGCACACTCTCGGTCTTCTAACCAATTTATTTCTAAATTGTTCCTCCGACGGACCTTTACGCACACTTTCCCAAACATTGCTTACTATATTATAAACACCCTTTATACACCCACTCCTTACCGGTTGGCGGTACGCAAAACTATACAGACGACGAACCCGAAAATATATTATTGAAAATAACTACATTGACTCATTAGTAGTCGTATTTCATACGACACGCCATGTCACTGGTTACCAAAACTCGTGGCACAAACGAGTTATAGTTGAACGGTCGACTCTTGAAAAAAAATACCAAAACGAAAGAGCAAAAAACTAAATAACCATTTTTTTTTTCATCATCGATTGCAGAAGTGTTGACCAATCTACTGTCTGACGAGAATGTGACACGCAGGGCTACAATGCGAACTACCAAAAAACCAATTACACTGTCTCCATCGATCTTTGGTTCTCGAGACGACTTATATTTTTTAACACATTAATATTAGCTGGTGATTGATAGCTACTGCAATTTTGCTGGGTTGTTTTTATTCTAAATCGAATAACAATTTATTTGTTTGAATATAATATTAACTTATATAATATTATACCATGATATGACATCCCAGGATGTGCCATATTTTTTGAGTGATGGTGTTTATAACCTTAAGGGTTTATTGAATCCACCGTACTTGAAACAAAATAGGAAACGGCATCCATGGAATATATCACTTTCACTCGTATACAAATAATAATAAGCGTTAAAGAAAATTATTCAATTTAAAGTGTATACAGCTTTTTTTATTATTTTCATGGTTATTTGTTATTCAGAATAATATAGATACCCCTCAATTTTAGCATGAACTTCCTACACATGAAACGAGAATATTAGAATCAATATATGCGTAGACGACATAGTTTCTATTTTAGATTTCATAATATTATTATTACGATTTATATATATTAATCAAGAAGTTATTAATTGATATAATATTCATAACTTGAAACAATTTATATATTTAGGAATCAAAACTGACAGCTCACGTGGAAGAATAATTATTTTTCTATTGTGTAGAGGTTAACTATACATGCCATGATTATTATATCTGTTCAATTCAATGCAGTTTTAAATACAATTTTAAATAATCTAATGTAGTATTGTCAGCGGATGGCTTCTCCTATCAAGTCTTCTTCAAAAACCTTCTTGTTAATCATTTAAACTTATTATACAAAATATGTTTAAGATTATTTAATTTTAAATAAAAGGCAAAAAAAATAATAAACAGTGTTGATATAATAAATATGACTATAATAAACAAACAAAAAGTTTCTAATAGTAACTCTGAAAAATTAAAAATAAATATATCTTTCTAAGATTTTTTACCATATTGTATTAAACTTTTTAAGAAAAAAAAATATTCTTTAAAGTGAATATTCATTTTATATACCTATATATTATTAAATAAAAATATATAATCCAGAAAGTTGTTAAAATGAGTGTCAACTTTAGAGTCTGACGAAAAATTTCATATCTATTTTGAATAACATCAAGAAAACTAAAAGTAGTTTTAAGCATTAAATTTCGTCAAAATATGTATTAGTGCCTGTAAAAAAAATAGCATATTTATTTCAGTGACATTTAAACAAACTGTAAAAATTAATTAAAATACATATTATAATAAGTAAAATTATAAGGAAGACATTACTAAACTAATCTAGTATTTAAACTCGCATCTTGTCAATATAATTACATATTGCACATTTCTTAAGTCTATCCAACAACACTTGCTATACATAGATTTAATATAAACTTGATTGTTATTATTTTTGTATAATAAGTCAATACCATAATATTCTTCTCTACACTTTAATAAAAAAGATCATATACCGAGTCCCTTTAATGACTAATAGATTTTATACTGCTCACAGTTGTTTAGTCTTGCCTTAAGGTGGATTTCAAACCATTTATTCTGTGAACGAATTTCGCCAAAAATTCAGATCCAACAAACGTATACAGCTTTCCTTTATTTTTCGTTAACGTGTGTTCACTTTTATATACTTGAACAGCCGAACGAAATGCTTATTATTTTTCACTCTTTTGAGCGTTCTACAATGAGCTGTAAGATAAAACGTATATCACTTTTAGAGTACCCTATGCCACCGCAAGGCTAATTTAGTACTTTACGACCAAATTTAATTTATTGCAGTGTATAGTAAGTCAAATAATTGAATTATGTTTGTAGAATGCATAGTAAGCTGTTAACACTTTTTCATTCTAAAAATAAATTTACTGCAGTGCTAAAAGTAATAATCAATTCCCAAGTCATGAAATTGTAAAAGAAAGGCCGCAAGTCTAAGTAAATATTATCAAAACATTGATTTACATTTTCTTATAAGGTATGTATAACCCATAAAAATGTTAAGCATTAAATTATTTAATTATTCAAATACGTGTGAAATAACGGATATAGTTGTCTCGACCCCTAGACATCAATAATAATCAATAAATTAATAATATTTAAGTTATAATAACATAAAATAATCATTTTTCTTATTTATTTGCGTGATTAATATTGTTATTTTAGAACTGTCATAACAGTCTGTGTGCTAATCAAGGGCGATTTTAATTAAATTAAAAATAATACATTAAAAATGTTGACTTAAGAAGATTAAATGGAAATATTTATTCAATTTGTCTACAACAATAAACAAACAACAAGACAATACACAATTTTCTAGCCACATAAAAGATTATGTCAACGTTAGATTGATATGCGTTATAATCAAAAACACAGCAAGACAGTTTAAAAGTAAACTATAGGAAACTATATAAAAAAAAACAGATTAAAAAAAATATCATAGTATTCCAAAATATTTAATGACCCGTTATACTAAAGAATTAAAAAAAAAACCAGTATAATAATATTAGTTAAAATATAAAAGTTATGATAAATCATTTTTTTTTTCAAAAAATCATCTCACAGCGAAACTCAGTTAGTGTATATATAATATCATTTTTTTTTTTATATTTTAATAAAGGTTAGGCCGAAATATTCTAGAAAACATTGAAAGTAATTAAAAATTATCACTTAAAATATTATTAAATATTATTTATTTAAATTAGTTTTATTTACTGATACGAAACTCTTTATGTTCTTATTGTATTGAATAAATAGTTCTACAAAAAAAAAAAACATACAAGTAAAAATGTTAACTTCCTTGATCCGCTCGGAAACAAAAAGTTAAAGTTCCTCCTAGAAAATGTAAACATTATAGACTACAGAGAGATTTTTAGTTTTTAATTTTTTTTTCCAGAAAGATTTATGCATTGGATGATTCATAAAAAGTAAACACTCGTTTCAAAATATATTTCTTTATTTTCTACTTTTTTATTTTTAAAATTATAAATGCACACAATTTTATATTTACCTAATTATTTTTTCTCTAATAAATTTTGTTAACCAATATAAACATTTAATTATTTTTTTTTTAAATCCTTTGAATTCTTTATAGTGAATCAGAATAATTCTTTGAATACATTAAAGTATAAATGTTGAATAATTTTTAATCATCATTGATAAATGTTTAAAGTTTAAAAAAGAAAATTAGAATTTAAGAGGTAATCTATCACGTCTTTGATACATAAGTCTACTTGTTTAAGTATTAAAAGCCTTCTATAATTTAAAAGAATAACTATTTCTTCTATATTGTATAGAAATAATTTAAAATCATTTTATATGAACAAAAATATAGGTTTTCATTTAAAATATTGAATAGAATAGCAATATTCATTCTCACTAACAATTATTAGGGAAAAATTATAAATTAAATAATTTAAGTAATAAGTTTAAAATTAAATAAATATATGTATAAATAATATATATATACATTATATTATGATTTCTTGAATACAAATGTCAAAAAAATATAATATTAAGTAAAGTTTATATTTTGATAATAAAACAATTACCTTATAGTTTATGATATTTTAATAAGTATGGTATTAATTTTTGCAGACTCGTCAGTAATCAATCAAAACTTAAAATTATATACTCTATGAAAACATTTTCGAAAAAAATTGAAAAAGTAGGTAACTGTGCTGCTGTTTAGATTGAGGAGATTTTAAATATACTTTGAATCAAATGTTGTTTTTATAAAAAAAAAAAAAGCCAGGGTTTTATTCTATTCTATATTTGTATAGTAGATTTTAAATATATCTCATCATTGAGAAAGTCATTGTAATGGATGTATGAATTTGAATTCAATAATAAATTAATCATTACATATGAAGAATTATGATTCTGAGCAAACGTGGTATAGTAATATTAATTTTGCTTTTAGCGATATGGTAGATTGAATTAAGTTTTACAAAACCATTACATTTTTCACATTATTAATAATTATTATAATAGTATATATTTATTATTGTATCATATACTATTGTTATAAACAATTTTAAGCGTTTTTAACATAATGCTGAATCATTTTTAATGATATTTGTAGGTACTTGTTGCCCGTTTATTTAACGGCACTTGACAGAATAATAAAATATCTCTCCATACAGCACTATTATTTAGGGCATTTTCTTATATTAGTTTTTTTTTTATATCCCATACAATTCTAAATATAAACCTAGAGTGTTAATGTAAATTATGGTCTATAAAATATTTTAGTTATTTATTTATTTTCTTAACATAGTAAAATGTTATTACGATTTTCTAATCATAATATTATGTCAGTGTTAAAATGTTTTTTTTTCAGTTTAATAATACGTTTTACGGTTTACCGTGAAATTTAGTTTTAAAGTTTTAAGTAATATTTATCTGTAACTTTTATTTGGCATTTTTTCAGGTAATATACTTTTTCAATCACCGAAATATCACTATACAAGAAATGTTATTTTCACGGCTTTTTACTTCTGATATTATCTTTGATTTTAAACCACTGAATTTCGTTTTCATTATTATTTAAACTTGTCACAGAACTTAATGAATCACAAAAATGTATGTATAATTGTCAAGTTATTTGCCATTTATTTTATTTTATTTTTTATATCAAAATACATTGTCTACATTTCGGCTGTGTATATTCCTGCAACAATTTGTAGATGTATTAATAATTTCTTGCAGTAACTGTTACCACAGTACTTTTTTGTAATTTTTGATTTGTCACTATAGTAAATGTGTTTATAACTAGGAAGTTTTTCGATCATTTCATAAAATAATTATTTATATAATTAATCATTATAGTATTGCGATAGGGCAATAGCCTTGTTCTCCACTAATTTATTTAAGTTTGATTTTTGAAGTTGGTAAAAATTAAAACTATACTCTACTGTTTCGATAAGACGTGTTGTTAGAATAATACATCAATCAAATTTTTAAATTTAGTTTGACATTTTTTAGAAAAATATTAAAAAGCAATATTATCTATGAATTTTATTTTTATTTATATGTTTAATTTTTATAATAAATCGTATTGTTATTTTTATATTTACTGTTTGTGTGTTTCTGTTTTGGTTGTCTATAAATAGGGTTATTTCCTTTACACATTTTGCCTTTGATTTAAAAATGTATACTAAAATTGCTATTTATTTAATAATATATTTATTTTTTTAATTATCGGTTTGAAAACCGTCGGTTTTCATTATTAGTTCAATTATAGTACTTTTAACTGTGATTTTCTTTGTGCTCCTATTATTGTTGTTTTATTCTAAATACTTTTGGGGTTTTCAGTTTTATTTATTATTGTAGACGTGTATTAGAATAACTGTGTAATATAATAAAATATAGTGAGAATACATTTTTGTTTTATATAAAATATTCTGCTTTTGCTCATTCATTTTAAGGATTATTAGATCGTTTAATTGTCTAGTTTTCTTGAATTTATTGAGTACTTAATTTTTTTTCCTTTATCGTGGTTTTACGTTTTTCGTTCCACCCATAGTTAAGACCATTTTTTTACTGAAACAATTGCATTTTTAATTACTTATATAGTCCAGTTCTATGAAAATATTAAATTCTTCTTCTAATTAATTCCTTTTTATTATTTGATAATTTTACCTTTTTCCTCTGTGTACATATTACCTTATAATTTATTATAACTATTAATGGGTAATCTACAAAAATAAATGGTTATGATAATTGTTTGAATATTATAATTATCCTAATTGGCCTATAAAAAATCGTTGTTAGTTTGTGTTTGGGTTTTCTCTATATTTATTTTGTGTTTTAAAATCCATGATTTAGGTATTATAAATATTATAGTCAATTCATGTGATAATGAAAACGGTAACTTTTATCTGGGAGCCGTGGTTAACTCTGTTTCCACTATAAATCATCCAACAACGCGCGTGAAAAGTTTGTTTTTAACAAACGTCCAATTTTTAATACACTCAATGTTGACCGATTGTTCAATTTCACTTCTATTGATAACAAAATGTTTCTTTAAACCCCAATCGTGCCTGGGATACATTATTATGAGAACTCAATTTTCACTGTGGCAGTTGACGATTATTCGTCTCTGGACACTAAGCACGAGTGTCTTAATAGTACGTTAGATACTAGGTACTGTCAACGATTGGAGTTTTCAAATAACACTATGATAGATCCAAACGTATTATATTCTATGGCTAGAGGTTAGATTAAGTATATCATACTTCCGAAAAAAAAAACGTTTCACATTAAATCGTTGAAGCATAGATATGATTATAAACTTGTCAATCAAATCATTGAAAATGAATTAGTAATACCTAATACATTCATTTTGTATTAAAACTCTTGAGAATTATTATTTAAATCTAATAATAAATAATAATCAAAAAATAAATACATTTCTTAAGGTAAAATTAAAAACATTTATTTTTATTTTTTATAAATGAGTTGATTTTAACAAGCTCATTGAATCTATCAAGCCAATGAAGTCAATGAAATATTTTAAATATATTATGTAATCAGTGAACAAATTATTACTATAGTAACATGCAAAAGTGTGTGTGCGCTGAAACATAATGAACGAATAATACGTTTTGAAAATTGTTGAAAAATCTGTGCACAGTATGTAATATACTATACACGGAAGTATGGTAAATAGTAATGTACTAGTCGAATCCTGTCGGCACGTTCGAATTTCCAATATTCTATCGGCAGCTGTTACTGATGCTGGGAAAGCAATTTTCTAAACACCTGTATTTGGAAAATACGGTCGGGCGCCTGATAAGCGGTAGCAGTACATTATAATATAAGATATATGTTTTACTTATACAATATATACGCAAATTATTGTCACCATAGACAACGAGATCGTATGAAATGAATATATTACAAGGGTGGACAATGTGTGTATACCTATCTTTTCATAACATCAGAATCATTCTCGTTCAAATAGGAACGGCGCTGGAGATCATAAATTTCTATTCAAATGATACGTCGAGAGATTTCAAATAAATCACGAGATGATAATATTTCGCATTAAACTCGTCCTGTAGTCATTTTTGCTTTGTGTTTTCATTTTATTTTTTCGTGTTTTTATTATAATATCTTTTTTTTTTAGTGCGCAAATCAACGCTCGGTACTTTTATAAACAAGAGGGTCACTTGCGAGGTTTTTTTTTAGCACAATTTCCAAAGCCAAATGTTGTACAAATATTATCAACCGTCCTATAACATCTTTTGTCCTAAATCTTAATGTAACGAAAGTGAATACGTTTCTCGCAAAATCTACAGTTTTCACAGAAAATCTCTCACCCATCTACATTGTCACATTAAGAAATCAACACAGAATTTATATTATTATTAAACTTAACGTCATTTTTCGTTTGTTGGCGTCATATAATTCCACTCTCACAATGTGACATTCATTTAATCCTTTTTAAGGTCCTTCATGATAGATCTACTACCTCCGGTTAATCTTAATAGCACGGCTTATGGTGTATTTAATAACTATTTTGCTCTAAAGTTTGAACTCTAGAACTCCGTCGAACCCCATCACATTATAATCCGCATAAAATACAATCGAAAATCTATTTCTATTGTGTTCATTAGTAATTAATACCGTTATTTATTATATAATATTAATCTCAATAAATACATTCCCGTTTAAGTGAAACAACTTAATTTTCATAGTTTTACTTACATGTAGAAAATTAAAATGTATAAATGTACGATAAGCTGAGTTTAATATTGAATAAATATAATATCGCCCTCATTCTCTATCACACAAAAGTTTTCTAAAATATTATCTTAAAATATAATTAATACCTACCACCAACTAATTAAAAACAACTACTTCCTAAAGGAATTATTCAGGTAAATACTTGGATTACTAAGTTGCCTAAGACTTACATGTTCATAATAAAATACAAGAATTCAAAGTTATATCTAGAAATCAAAACAATTAATTTGTCAAACCTTGGACTATAGACATAATTATTGAAGTATGGAACTGCTTTAAAAAATATTTTGAAATGTAAATATACATTTATATACAAATGTACACAATAATATGTATAATTATAAACATAAAATGGTATTCTTTTAGAATGAAACTTATACATATAAAAAATAGTAAAAAGCTCTTACCCTTAGCCTTAGGCTTGCCGAGAAGCTTAATCACGATATCATCATAAGCTTTTTCTTCTGCCACGCCCGAATCTTTTACTAGTTTTTCCTTTGCCGCAATACAGATATTGTACTTGGGCATCAACTTCTCTAATTCTTCAAAAGCTTTAATGCCATAACTGGACTCTTCGTAAATAATTGATATGTAACTCCAGCCAAGTCTCCGGACAATTTCTACCATAACCTTCACTTGGTAAAGATCTGAAGGTATAGTTCGTGTGAAGTATTCAAAACGTTGTTTATTACTTAGTTCAGGACTAGTTGACCAAAACGAGACCTAAAAAAAAATGCAATTAAACTATAATATGAGAACATAAAAAATTGACGGGTAATGTATTGACATTTAATTAATTATTAATTTGAAATGATATTTAAAAAATAAATATCAAATCCAAATTTTCTCACAGGTAGTTTCTTCTAAAATTTTAAATTTTCGAAAACGCATAATTGCAATTTTTATTCATTATTATTTGAAGTATAAAATTTAAAGAAATTTAATATTTCAAATACAGATAATGATGTTAGTTATTTTATTATAATTCAAACAACGAAGACCTAAAACTTTTTTCTATAGTATATGTTATTATTTATTATACACAAAAAAATGTTTAAAATAGGTTTATAGATTAATTTTTAGTTACGAACTGATTCATCCTGCATCAACTGGAATTTTTTTTTATAGTTGAGAGGATAATGATCAATGGTATACATTGTTAACAAAATGTTATTTTTATTAAATTATAATTAATAATGACAATAATGTGCTTTCTAGTTGCTAATGTGGAGCCAATTAGTTATTAATAAATACAGTCACGATATAATATACGTTATTGTCCCTGGAGCCACGTAAAGACGACGTTCGTTTCTTAATACCCCGACTTAAGCCCATTTCGTAATTTTTCAACTTAGATGTACAAATAATACAATTTTAGGCCACGAAGAACACAGACTATTCTTCGGTATACGACTTATATATTAATACAAGCTAGTAATATTCTATGAAATAATATTATTATAATTATTATATGATATTCTCTACCCCGGCTCATTTTGCTCATCAACCCCCTGGGATGTCAAGGCGGGGGTCGACAAACCTGAACTCTCTCTTAAAGGCATCGTTCACGCAACCTATGGGTCACCCTCTTTACGTATTGAAATTGAATATATATTATTTATAATATTTAAAAATAAAATATGTGGAAGACAAAATATACAAAACTATTTTATGTAAAAGAGAGTTGGGATTGTTTTTGGTAAAAAATAATTTAACTTCTGACTACCATATTATACTAATAGAAAAATGTATTACTAATAACAATATTATATTTAATCGAATGCCTTTACAATTATAAGATGTCAAAACGCATCTACTCAAAATAATTTTTCATTGTATGCAAAGATTTATTATTGAATTAAATTCTAACACATTCATTACAGCGCCCTTCTCAATAACAAGGTACACTCTAAGGGTATTATACAGCAAAATGGATTTTCTGTTTTTATTTTTAAAATTTAATAGTTAACTATAGGTATATTTATATAATTTATTTGAAAACAAAAAATTTAGATAACTATCGGTGTTATTTAGAATGAAGTATTATATAAGTGTTATAACGTTATGTAGGTATTTAAAATTGTTATAACATAATTTGTAATACATTTATGAAGTATATAAATAATTTAAACTAATCAACTAAAATAAATGACGAATGCATAAAAAAAAATTCTCAGTAAAGATAACTGATTGAAAATTAAATATTTTGAACTGTGAAAATAAGTAACATAAGTGATAACACATTTAATATATAGGTATATAGTTATTATAAGCTTGACATTATACAAACATTAATATATACATTTTTAAGTTTATTAATACAAATAATTAAATTGAATAAACGCTTATATTAATAATTTTAATATACTAAGTAAGCTCTAAGTGATATCGAATTCTCTTCTTTTTTTTTATTTAACATACATTTTTATCAATATAAGTATATCTATTTTACGTTCGGGAATATGTAACTTTGTTTACTTGTGAGATCAAATTTAATATTTTAATTTATTATTATAATATATGATGGTTTAGGGGATATATTATTTAAATTATTTTATGATTTCTTAATCCTAAATCAGTATTCCAGTACAGTCGTAGTTTCGTTTAAAGTGTGTATATGTTTAATTTAGACACATTTATAATTGCATTTTCAAGAAAATGTATTTATGTATAAAGACAAATTTAGAAAATTAATGAATTATATAATTACATATGATAATATAAAGCTCATAGCAGAATAAATAGCATCTTATGAATTATATTTAAACTTGCTTTAATATAAAATTGAGTGTAATGTATATTTTGTTAGAAACGCCAATAACTGTAGCAGTTGAGGCGTATAAATAAATAAATAAAAAATAAAATAAAATACAGGTTAAATGTGCAATTTATTTATTTATTTATTTTTTTTTTTTTTTTATTTTAATGTGCAATTATTAATTCTGGTAAACTAATAGTTGTATATAAACAATAATGTAGAATATAACTATTTTTAGTACTATTATAAAACACGCATAAATAAAACGGTATTCTATATATCATACACAATTGTATAATCTACTTGCAATAAAAATCAAGTTAATTGTACGTTCATATGTAATAGTAAAATAATTATTACTTATTAGATTTCAGTATATTATATTAGGTATATCATTTTAATATATGATGTATCAAAACTATAAATGGTAATTATTTATAAATGTATATAGGTATAGCTAAAATATATTAGGTATATTATATATAAATGTTTAAAATGAATGTATCAAGCTATAATATGTAATTTAATCATACGCAGACATTTTAATGCATATTATTGCGCATAAAAAGCTGTAATAGTTATTTAAATATGTTTTAAGTAGATTTAAATATCACATACTTTTAACCTATTTTTTAGAATAATATCAATAATTATAGTACTCAGTACAGTGTAAAAACGTTACATACAATTTTTGAACAGAAAAAATAAATCATCTTACATTATAAATTTTACGTTGTATCTTATACACTTGAAAATTTATCCTTGTACCCTTGTATAACTATTATTTTTCTTAAATCTTCAACTATGAATAGATGCATAATAATATTGTAATAATATAATATATACGAGTGAGACAACCAAGAATAAATTATGAAAAAAATAGATGACAAAGAAAAATAATTTTTAAAAGTCATTGTTATATATAATATAAACAATGTTATCTATTGTTTATATCTTTCGTAATAATAATTTTATAAAATCTCAGGCTATTATTGTACAATTTTTTTTCTTGAAACACAAAGCAAAGTTTAGTTGTTCAGAATAATTGTACAACTTTCAGATAGTAGAATATAATATAAGTACTGTTGGTTCTTTTTCATTGGCGATTACTCATTATCAAATGATGATCGTTTCTACAATTCTTTTGACGTGTACACGTGTATTTTATTATAAATAAATAACCGTTGCCATCCCATCAATATGGATATTCGCACTTGATTAGGCTGTAAGTTCTAGTGTGTTGACGATTTGTTTTCTTGTGCACGGACGTTTCGAACGCGCTCTGAATAATAACTTACGTGGTATAATAAATTATTTATTATACAATTAAATATATGTAAATATAAACATATATTTTTATTCGGCACACGAGCACACATGGTTATATCCGTACCATTCATTCTGACAGTTACGGAATTTCGGAATAATAAACTATAAGATTTTTTTTTCCTGAACAATAAATAATAATAATAAAAATAATCGTTTACGAAAGAATATTTTGTGTCATGCGGTAACGTTCAAATAACGCGAAGTGCTCGGTTACATCATATTGTGTGGTTTTGTGTTTTATTATTATATTCCCATTTTTCCCCTCGGTAAGACTCAAAAAGCAAAAACTAAAATAAAACCATCAAACGGACACACATTTATATGTATGTGTAATGTGTATATGTATTTATTTATTTTTAGAGAAAGAGAATAGCGCGGCTTTTATGGTATACGATAAAAAAGAATCTCATTGTGACGGTGATGACATCTTCTAAACACACCGAAGTGCAAATGCGCGAATACGGTTCGTTGTCACTGTCAATTCGGTACGAAGACTAACACGGGCAGCTTAATAATTTAGGCACTGTCGTGTGTGCAAACGTCTTAGACCTCCCCGTCGGTAATAAAAAGTCCGTGGACTGTGGAGGGTCAATCGGATAGCCGTAACTGTCTTTTCTTCTCGTACACACGCAATATATATACTATCCCTTCGCAGTATGTTATTTACACAAATACGCCCGTAACTATTTGAGCTCACGTCACGCATGCGCAATAGGCTTAAGACGGTTGAAATTGAACTTCGCGCACGACAATAATAATTAGCACTTCTTACAGGCTACAGCAGCTGTGCCCGAAATCGGAATCGGACTACCTTTTGTTGAATTTTATCGTAGTCCTGAAATCGAAACCTGTATCGATATCTATCTAGTGACCCAGTGGTGTAGATTATTTTTTTATAAATTTGAATTCATCTAAATATTTTCGATCGATTCAGCGAGATGTGTTTTAAATGTTATTAATTATTCACCAACAACGCCTACTATTCTATACAAGTACAGTGCTACGTCCTCTGATATTTCACATAAAATATAAAATTTAATGTAACTTCGACGTGGGCTTATGACTCTTCATATCACAAATAAATCATAACAATGAAATATACAACAATGTATGTTGATGGAGTTAGATCTGGTATAAGACCAGCCCTCATCAATATACGTCGTAGAACCGTTTTAGGTACTCATTAATAAACGTCATAGAATCGATTAGGTCGGTCAATAGCAATAGAAATTGCAGCCATATTATTTTGTATATTATTACAAAATAATAAGCCTACTCGGGGCGATTCGATTCATTACAATAGGTGTAATCAACGATGCAATAATATTAACTAGATCAAACGACTGAATTCCATATAATATATTATTGTTTGTGCGTGAGACGGTACAACATCCGATTCTACAAATCACGAGAACGCGATGGATGGAATTTATAGTATCTATTCACGATCATCATCCTCATTCTTCATACATAGTCACTAATATATTATAATGATTAAGAGATTATTTTTTTTATTTCAAAATATAATTTATGATTGATTTTAATATTTTAGTGTTATTATTTAAAATATGGAAAATTACGATCTATATAAGATACACTGTGCGTACAATGAGTACATGCAATGCTTAAAGTAATCAAGAGACGCTCCAGTAATTTTATTATTTAAAAACAAATATTACACAATTATTTAAAAGCACAGTATTACAATAATAACTTTTTATAAGATATGAAGTGGTTGTAGTGATGGCTTTATATTTCACGTTTTATCGATTTAAATGATCACTTTATTCACACTTTAAAATCTAATTTTATATGTTTATAGTTCAGATCTATAAAACATCAATATTTCACCTAATTTCAAGGACTGAAAAAACAAATTTGCAACGCCCGTCCCCGTATAATCCCATGTTAGAGGTAGATATATGTACAATATATGATTAGTTCCATGCGTGCAAAAACGTCATCGACGATGATAAACTTTTTCCGTTATGGTGCGAGTTTTCTGCCTGTCCGCGGGGAAATCCCTTCGTATACATTCATAATACATGTATAAATGTAATGCAAAAAATGCGATTGATGGATCAAATTCGAACTTCTCGCTTTGAACCGTCACACCATGACACTTTGCTTTTACCGCCGCCACATCACATAAATTCAATACTCAAATCCTACGTATTCCAAATATAGATACTTATATACTTATATATTATCATCAATGTAATTTCATAACTATTTTAACTGCCGATCCGTATTTGTTTATTTTTTAGATGTTCTCATTAATTTAGATAGTTTAGATAAATTTAACAAGTGCGAACACTTCAATTAAAAACACTTAGGGGAATAGGTTTGATTGTCGTGAAATGTCGCACAGGAAGAGTGAATGATCTGTTTTCGTCGTTAGCAGAACATATCGTAACTCGGACGTTTTTCGAGAATTGCTTATAGAGTGAGTCTAAAATAAACTGGTGCGATCTGGCGGAGTTTTTAAATGAATAGCATTGGGTCATAAAGAACGGTTGATTTTACCCGGAAGGAGATCAGATAGGAAAGATAAGTAATTCTCCGGCCTTTTATCCGATGAGCTGGATAAAGAACAAGCTCGGTAATTCGTTTTCCGGAAGCTACGGCCGTGATGCGAAAAAGGGATGTTGAAGATACGTGACGCGAGAATTTCCTGTACGAACCCTATCAAGCATATATACCGGGTGGGCAACAAACCAATACAACATAATCCTGCAAGGAGGACGGAAAAGTACATTATAATTATACAAATAACATTTCCAGAGCATGACGTGGGCGCAAAATGTATTGTAGGTCGTCTTTGTCAACCCGTGGTTAGAACGGCATGACGGTAGGGTAGATTAAAAATGCATTTACGGTCTCACAGCATATACGATCTGGACAAGTCAACCGCGAAAGGCCGTGACCGCAACTCGCAAACACACGCGCACGAGCTAACAGCTCGAAACCCTCCATGTACAATATATATACCTGTATATACATTATATAATAATATGCACCTTATATTATACTGCACGCGTGACGAACGGCATACCGACATTATACCGGTGGAATTAAACTCGACACATCAAACGAGATTTATGTCGACCAGCGATAATAATAGCAGTAGGACGGCGGGAGAAAAGAAAACGTGCAAGACCTGACATTCAACCAGAATTTTTCTAATGATCCAAATAATTAATATTACTGAATACCAAATTTTGAGTTTTTAAGGATCAGGAACAAGTGCATTTTTTCGTTTTTAATATTTAATTGATGTAATCTTTGATATTATTGACAATAATTGAATATAATGCGATCTTTATAATGTACGAAATTAGTCTATAGTACCTAGTAATAAATAAAATACTAATTATAATACTTATTTTATACTCAATATAAATAAATAAATAAATTATAAACTATCAAAAAAAAAAAAAGTTCGTTTTTTCTATGTTTGAATTTATCATTTTTAATTAAAATTTAATACACCCATGATTGCAGCGACCCACCATTCAATGTGAGGTATTCACACTAGAAATCTACTACAATATTATGCATGAAAAAAATTCTGGGTATTATTTTTTTCATTATTTTATTATAAAATAATAATATTTAAACGTTATAATATGATATATAATAGTGTGGAATACAAGCTCGTAAGATTTTTCGTGTCCATTACAGTATACAGACTTAATTAAAAAAGGCAAGAACCAGTTAACCTCTGTCGAAATGAAAAAAAACTCAAACGTTTGATCACATGCTATTATTATTTAATAAGACTTGTACACAATTTGGTGCATAAAAATCATCAAGAAACTCTTGCTGTCAAAGCAGTATAATATTAATAGGTTCATTAGCCTAATTTTTTTCACGATATTATTATATTTTAATTAGTGCCAATAAAAATTGACGATGCACTGCAGTCGGTGGGCGAAATTAAAAATTCCTATACACGTTGAAGAGTGGTGTGGCTCAACCCTCGCTGTGAATGCCCCACCCCGTCCGTTAAGACCATCCGAAAATGTTGTATGGTGGATACGCGATTAGTCGAATTACGAATATTCAAATTACTAGTTATCTTTGAGAGGTTAAATGTGTATATACAGAGAGATTCGCCAATCAGGCGTATTCCCTTTTTTTCTTCAATAATGTATTTATTCAAAATTTAATTTTTGGAATTATTTAAAATATATACTCAAAGACCATACTTCCAAATTCTTGAAATTTTTTGTATAACTAAACAAACCCGTTTTTTCAAATTATAACTAAATTATTTTTCTGATAGTATTTAAAAATTAAAATTCGAACAAGTAAATAGTTGTTGAGTTATTTAATTTTATGTACTAAAGATAATAGTTCCATGATAACGGGTTTGTATTTAAGAGATATGTGCTAGGATGATCTTAAAATTATAACAACTACTTTTTTTCCAATGACCCAAGTGTAGAAATAAACACTTAATATAATATTACAGTTAATTTTTATTTTTGTAAAACCATTATTAAGCTCTATTATAATTCTCCTTAGTATTTTATTCTGTGTATTTTAATAATTTAATAAATAAAAACTTCCCATTAAAATGTTGAATCAAATAAATCAACAATTTTCAACTAAATAATTACAGTAAGAAGGGGAAGGGGTTCCCGTTAAAAAACAAAAGTTAGTATCACCTTTTTGAGTAGTACAAAAATTCTGAAGACTTTGAAATATCGTGTTTAAATATATTTAAAAATGTCAAAATAAATTAATTACTTAAATGTAACAAACAGAAGAGAACACGCTTAGTAAATCACTCTGTATACTCCTCAACCAAATCGGACAGCGGCATCGTGACCGGTGTCAAAGGCTTTATCGGCCGCCATGGCGTCGTCATAAATATAAATTAGCAACAGCCGTCAACGACGACGTTCTGCATGATGGAAGCAAAGACCTCCGCCACACCTAACAATAAAAAAGGATGTTGATTTTCATTTTGCTAGTTATCTATTCAAATGTCTTAATGTGGTCTTAAGTTTTACTCACACATTAAATTGTCGTAATCAAATATTATATCATTATGAAAATCACATACGATTTGTTTTGATCGAATATATTTTTTATTTAGCTCGATATATCTACTACTATATTCAACGTTTGATAATATGTTATACATCTTTCAAAATTATAATAAATTAATTTTTACTTAAATTTCTATTGAGAGCAGTGTTGAATGTATTGGGTTTATAATTCCTCTTTTAAGCAATACTTTTTCGAACGATATAAAACTTAAAATTTAATCTGCGAGAACATAGTACCTACCTCTGTGTATCGAATATCGATCAAACATTTGATGTAAGAATTATTTTTAAATCGTTTTTGGTATTTTTTTTTTTATTATTATTTATTTAATAGTATTCTGTAACATATCTAAACTTAAACTAAATAACTGCGATACATGGTTAAGAAATTCAAGTGTGGTTTTAACTGAACTAAGTATGAATGACTTTTCGAATGCGATGATTTATCATTGTTTTCAAACTTTTAATAATATTACACTAGGTACTGTTCTAGTATTTTGGAACGATACGAGTGAAGCTAACCTTCCTTGTTCTTATTCCGTTTTGTTTTGCTGTTAAAGTTTAAGTTGTATACAAAATATGCCTTGTGGTTTCAAAGTTACAACATACACATTTGAAATTAAATAATTGTAATCAAACCGAGCCTAATTATATAACAAGAAAAATTGATGATAAATAAATATTATATTCGTGTTTTTTGAGTGATATCTATGTAACTATCATTTTCAAACTTTACGTAAAACTCTTATAAATATTGAAAAAAATGTTATTCAGTACTATAAAAAATAATATAGAAAAAATAATTTGATTCATTTATTTAAGAAAATAACATTATATAACATATTTTTATTCACATGCTATTAAATTAAATCAATCTAATATTGTAATATATTTCACTTGTTAACATTTGTAACTTAAATAATAAATTAATATAATTATTTTTCTTCTACATCTACAGTATATGATTATTAAAATATAACTATCAAACACAAACTTTACTCTATACATCACAAAATCGTGTCGATCGGTTCCTAGTTTCATCTTTTCACATAAATCAATTAAATTTATCCATGAATATTTTTATTATTTTATTTTTGAAACAGAACCAACAAAACAAAGTTAAGATTTTCTTATCCACGAAAACTTCAGAGAATAAAACTAATAAAATTCGATTATCCATAACATTATTACAAAAAAATTGATTGATTTCTATCATATATACTATATACTAACTAATAAAACGCAACATGTGTTATAACAAATAACTATTATTACGGTCATAATTTTAAACAGATAACTTATTTTTATGTATTGTAAAATTGTGCTATTACTGTTTCCAGATGATTAAATATACACCGTGAAGATAATTTAATAGTTCGGGTTATATTATGCGTAGCTGGAGCAGAAATATGAAGCCAAAAAATTATTTTGTGAGTAATAAATAATATATAATAAAATATATACTCCTATGGTATAATTTAAATAATTAAATAATACAATGCAAAAACTTTTAACAAAAAAAAATATTATTACAGTATGTATAATAGTGTCTCTTTTACCCTTTAGAAATGTATTTAAAATGAAAACAATAACAATTTTACTAAATCAAAATTAATTTTAACAAAACATTTTAAGTGCGTATCGATGTTGATTCCAATTACAAATAAATTATATTTACGGTTACCCAAACTATCAAAAACGAATTAAAATGTAATATTATATACTGAAGAAATTTAAATTAAAAACTAGTAATAAATAAACCGATTTAAAGTATGAAATCACAATCATTTTTTATAACATTATAAAAATACTTACATTATACATAGGTAACTGGGTAAGTATAATGCAATAGATATTAGATATTATAGTTATCATTATTCGGTACAAAAGTCTTGTTGAAAATACTAATTATATTAAAATCAATATTTAATTATTGTAAAATGTAAAATATTTTGTTCACTGAAATAAAAATCAGCACGTAAATTAACTTATATCGTTCGGAAATAAATTCCATAAATAAATAAATCACTAGACCACCCTTATAATAAATTATCCACAGAAAATACTTGTGCATAGATATTTCAATATTTTTCATTATTACGTTATTTAATATCTTATGGTACAAAAAAAAAAAAAACTTGAAAATCTTATTGCATCTATCGTTTGTGGGCATGATAATAGGCATTTGCGATGACTTTATTATTCTTGTTCTGAGTACACCGCCAACTATACGTATTTTCAAGTAGAAAAAATAAAGGGGTGGTATTTTTTTATATTATTTTTTAGTTAGAATATGATATTATTTACGCGCAAAGAATACGGTTATGATATATAAATATTTATATATATATATATATATAAAATCAAAATATACCCTAAGGGGAAAAACAGTAGAAATGTAGTGGAAGAAAAATAGAAGATTACATTATATTTGTATGAAGACACACTATATACGCACATGCGTGCACGTTTTTGACGTCTGGATTGCTATTGTACGAGAATTTCAATTTTATAAAATTCTGAAAAGAACGATGGCGATAAAAATACTACTACATTTCGTTTAAAAAAAATTTAAATATAAACTATCTATTTTCGTATTTCAGATTTTAAGCAAAATCACAAAACTTTTTGTTCTAGATCCATGAATGCTATTTATCAGTAAATACTTTTTTTGAGTATTAAAGCTCAAAAAGTTTCACGTACCACATCACTAAATTGGAAACTATAAAATATTATAATGATGGTTCTTTTAAAGAACGTTTTTTTAAACCCCTTGGTAATATCCTAGAGTGTTGTGAAAAATATCAAAATAACGATGAAAATAAATATCCAAAAAAAAATGTTGTGTTAATTAACGCATGATGAATATTATTAGTACTTATTGTTACTGTTTTATTTTACAGCAGCAAATGTATTTATCAAATTTAAATTCAACAATAATTTGTTGTATACAAGAAACAATTATGAATGAAATTGTTTTATTAGTCTATATTACTAAGTACTAAGTATACCTACTTTATGATATATTTATATTATTATTAATGTAATTTATTTTACTATTAGTAATATGATAAATTGAATTAGTTTTCATCAAAAATATTGCGTTTGAAAATTGTATGTAAAAAATATTATAAAATATGTCGACATTTTCTTATTTACTTACAACTTACGAATAATATTTTTAAATTACAACAAAAAATTTAAAATATCATTTTTTATTGTTTAACTATCTACTTTTTTCCAAATTGTAACTTATAAAAATTATAATAAAACTGTGTTTACCTACCTATATATATATTTTTTTTTGTTTATGTATGAACTAGTTATGAAAAATTATATTGTTTTAAACTTAACTACAAAATTATTTGAAAATTTTCACAACTTTAACGACTTTTGTTAAAATGTGAACTTCAAATGCTTATAAAAAAAAGTGCCAATAAATATTTGTAAATAACTACAATATAACTTATAAGGAACCTTTTATCAAATTTTCAAGTTATTTGACAAAGCAAAAATTTTTATTGGCATGAATGAAAATAAAATTACCAAATATTCTTTACAGGCATTAAACCTTATGGCTATAATATTATTATTATTTTTACAGTAATTATCTTTATAGCTAAAAAAAAACATATTTAAAACATTAAAACATGTTTTGAAAATTAAATCATATATTACATCAAATAATAATTTAAACACTTAGAAAACATTTTTGTGGTTATTTTTAGTTACACCAAAACAAAATTCAATTTATCAATTACTAGTTTTAAGTAAAATTTAAGTTTTTCCTAACTTATTTTTGTTTTTCTTAGTTTTCTTAACTTATTTTTGTTTTTCGTAGTTTTAAAAAATTAATGAAAATACTTAGACACCTAAAAGTACTAACTAGTTCCGATTGCTTACAATAAACTACCACTTAAGTTGGAAATCAAAGAATTGTTACAGCCCAAACATTAAATTATATATAATTTATTATAAAATAAATAAATTTATGAAGCAGCAAATAATATAAAATCTATATGTTTCTCATACAATCAATAAATACGCATTTAAGTAATATAGCAACAAGACGTTGTTATTTCAACACATTCCTTTCTTCGCCCATATTCTAGAAATTATTAACATACCTTATTATTTATTATAAATTATAATGTCAATTGTATAAATATTATTAACGTTAAAAATTTAATATTTTATACCTAGGTATAAAATAAATAAATTCTTTTTCATATAAACTGAGTAGGTAGGTGGTTTAATATTTTAATTAATTTAAGTTTATTATTAAGAATAGAAAGAAATTAAAAAAATGATTGAATTGTTAAATCGCATGATAGAAATAGGTATAATGTTTTTCTGAAAACACACTTTATTATGTTATATTATTGGAAACCTAACTTAACCTTGTTCAAAAACAATTTAAGACATTAAAATACTTAAAATTCTTAGAATCTTTTGAAGTTGAATTTAATAAAAGCGTTTATAAATGTACATTTTTTACATTAATATAATATAGTATGTTGTATAATAGCTGCGTAAATTATACGTAGTATAATAATATAACCTATGCATTTAAATAAAATAGACAAGATATGATTATATTTATTAACTGAGTTAAAATTGAATGGTCTTAAGTATTTTTTTTACTTCAATGAATATTTTTTCTATGGAAGAAGAATATTAAACTATTAAATATAGTCATTAACATCTAAAATTTAAGAAAAATTATCTATAATTTAGACAAATTATTTAAAACAAATGTATTGCTTTGCCATTAATGCACAACACTAAATTTATAAAAATGCGAAATTCATCAACATTCTTTCTTAACTATAATATTAAATGATCATAAGTGCTTAATGTTAAAAACATGTTTTGAATCAATAATATTCAAAATTATCATGTACTAGTAGAACTGACACGATCAATTCAAAAATTATATTGTATTTTTTTTTATGTAATAATACGTATACAATCAGCATTAATTTGATTGACCAATGATTCCAAAAATTTTTTAATATCACCTAACTTGATATTATTCAGAATCCAGAATTATTTACATAATAACGCAACAAACAAATATTTAAACTATCCATTAACTTAGTGACTAGCATGCTAGTATAATAATTAATAACCCGTATGCTGTACTAAATAATATAAATAATTTTCAATTATAATAGTTTGCTACTAAATTATGTACATGTCATATGTTATTTGATGTTGCAATATATTTCATTTGGGAAGTATGTCTCATATAGAATATCCAATTACATAGTAACTTGCAATTAATATCGTCTAAGATGTTATTATCATAACATATATAACTATGATAGTACATAATGACACTTAAAGTTAAAGGCAACAATGATAAGACATAAGGTAAGTTTTTTTTTAAACCATGTTATGTATATATACCAAATAAAATTTAATTTAATTTCTTTAAAATCTTGCATATATTTTAAATTATAGTTGAAATAATATATATTTTATGATAAGAAATAAGTAAATTTAACTGCATTTTTTTCAATTTCCTTAATTTCAATAAAAATACTAATACTATACAATATTTTAAAATACATAATATACCTTTTTTACTTTATATAGTAAATTCTTTGCAAATAAATAAAACAATTTATAAATTATATTTCCATGGAAATAAATAATGCATTACCCCCTACGTATTATTAGCATTCATTTTTAAGTTAAAATTATAACAATACACACATAATATTGACAAAAAATAGTATTAGAGTTAGATTAATTTAGAATCCCGTAATATATATACTAAATATCTATACATTGAATTGGATACAGAACTCAAGTTATCAAAATTAATCTTATTTCGGTTAGAACATTAACACAATTATCTATATACTATTATCTACACTATAATATTTATCTCCGGTTTTTCGGTATGTTGCCTAAATAGTTTGCAAATTGTATACAGTAGACCAACTTCAATGGTTATGTATTAATTGTATTTAAAGTTCCTAATCTAGTACCAACACTGTATAGAAATCTATGCCTATATATATTAAAATAAGAAACTGGTTGACTGGCATATCAACACACAATCCACATAATTAAGTGTAAAAATAAGAAGTTTTGCACGAAAGTTCCTTACATAATGTAGGAAAGTATCCAAGAAAAAATTATAGAAATTCAAACTCACAGAAATCGAAAAAAAAAATGTCAAAGATAGTATTCCTGCCACACGTTATACAATCACCAAGTAGTTATTTTTTAATTTATAGAACTTATCACTACGGAATTGGCTTTAAGCATGGTAAGTTAACATAGACCCAACTCCTGATTTTATTTTTTTAATTGGGAAATGACATAGAAATACACCCGTGATGCTATATATTTGGTGTTTACAGTGACGTTTTAAAAATGGAAAACATACCAATGACCTGATTGTGTTAAAATGTGTATTATTTACATTTTTATTCATTTTTGCGGATGAGGGTAAGCCTAAAATGATTTTATCGTGAAGTGTGTATATGATGTATATAAAATCAATGAAACGTAATCCTTCGTTAGAAGTTTAAGGGAATTTTTAAGATAACTTTGGGAAGAGAAAGTTTTTAATTACTTATAAAAGTCGTATTAATTAATACACAAACTACAATTTATCAGATTATGCTTGAATATTACTGAAAAAAAAAAAATAGATTTTCTATTACAATAAAGGTCCTGTATGGTTGCTCTTTATACTCGTTTCACTTGCGTACCATGACCAAGGAGGCCCTGAAGCCCAACAGTCGAGTAAAAATCGCTGGATCTGCCAATTCCAGCTAAGGCGTCCGGTCCCGTTAGTCACGTACACCAGTATACATATTATATTACAAAATGTGCTCACACAACAACTGAAATACACCAAGCGATGTATCAAATCCATTGCAGGCTGATTGCCAATCTTGGTGGGATTTGTTCACAAATCTAGGTATACTGTGTACATCAACAAGGCATTAAAGGGACACTAAAAGGAAATGGTTCAATAGTCGGGCTTTTACTTCAATCATACAAAAAATAGAAACTTTTTTATTGGGGTATTAACGAATTATGCCCAGAAAGGGGGAAAGATCTACTACACCGGTGTTATTATAACAAAAGTGGCGATATAATTTAGGTCATACAAATTTATCATACTTATAAACATAATAAACTCTAATACAATGCACTTATAATATGTGTAATGTTTATTCTGTTCACTTTTACACATCTAATATTTAATGTATCAAAACTTCAGTTTAGATTTAACTATATAACAATAACTTATATTCCTATTATTGTGTCCACCCGTCAGTTAGTTATAAGTGCATAGTTACAATTATTGATACTAATATAAACTATATTCAAGAGAATAAATAAAAAAAAATGTTTTGACGTAAATTTATAGTGGCCAGTATTAAAAAAAATATAAAAATATAAGTATATACTATTTAATATATATTTATACTAGCCAATAGTAAAAATAGATACCAGAATATAAAGGTTATCAAATTCTTTTTAAATTGTGAATAGAGTTACAGTTAATTATTGTCTTGTATTAAAATAGGCTTAGAAATCGAGAATTAAGTACCCTAAATCTCGTCTAGAGAGCTATCCTAACTATTGTTTTACTTAATAAATTTTTTTTAACTACCTATATAGTGTTATATATTTTATAATAACATCAAAATTAAATCATGCTACCTATTTCAATTTTAATTACACTTTTGTGATTTATGAATCTATTAATTAAGATTTTCTAAAGAAAATGTTTATAAACTAAGAAATTAAATTAATTATTTATAATATATCGTTATACAAAAAAAAAAAAAATAATAATAATTATGAGTAAAAGCTATGAAGTTTGTTCAATTTTGTATTAAACGTTATCTTACTATTTATACAATATATATTATATAGAATAGATTTATTATAATTGAACTTTAGTATAGTTCAATGATATATATATATATTATGGTTAAACTTTTAAATTACTACGATATATTTATACAAGTCTCTATATGCTAAGAGTTTTTTCTCAAATAATATAATACTGCTTGATAAGTCAATATTTTATTATTTTTCATTTTTTATTTGAAAACAAAAATATAATTAATTATATTTAAAATATGTAGCTAACAAGTTCATTAAGTGTATTCACATAGTGGCATATTTTTTTAAGATTCAGATTTTTTGATACAATTTGAGGATTCAGAAATTTATTGGAAACTATAAATTAATGATCTTCTGCATGATAAATTAAACGTTAACATTACTATAAGCTATACTTACAAGCGGATAATTGCAAATAAATTATTAAATAAATCAATGTCTAAAAAGGTTTTATGATTGCTTGGGCATAATTAATTATGCCTATAGCAAATTAATGTATTTCACTAGAATATAATATAATATAAAGTCCATATATCAAAAGGGTTTAGGCTGAAATAGAAGAGTAAAAAGAGCAAATATTAAATAGTCAGATTTATTTTTCTGCACATATGGTTTTCCATCTAAATTAATTATGAAGCTAGAGTATTCTTCAAAATAAAAATACCTTGCTTTATGTTCTATTTACTAGCTGATAAAGTTATTTTTTTCATTGATTTAAAAAAAAGTAATTCTTATCATCATGGTTTATTTTCGAGTAATTAACAAAACATTATTTTTATATTTTTATAGCACAGATATTAAATAAAAAAATGTAATGTGCATTTGAATAAATATTTTTTTAAAATGATTAATATGGTATATTATAAATTGATATAAATCAAAGAATGGGAGTATCATACAGAAAAATATTAGGACATGGGGTCTGTCTAATGGTGAAGGTAGTGTGAATAGATTTTGTTTAGTTAACTTAAAAACGCCAAATGGTTAACAAATTTTCCATACAGATAAGGTAATTTTGCAGGTTAGTAGAAGCAGTGAGATGATAATTATTGATGGAAATTATCGCTTTGTCATCAGTATAGTTAGCTACTGTTGTATTAGAGAGTGGGTGGTTAGTCAGAAACATAGATATTATAAAGAAAAGGGGATAAAATATGAGCCACGACAAATTTAAAAATGACGTTCTATGAGATATGGTTTTATAATTAAGCAATAAGCAGGGGAAAGAAATCTTTTAAGCTTATACTGAAGGCAAAAGTGCCAAATGTGATCAAAAGCTTTAGATATGTCCAAAAACACACACATGCAATATAATTTTTGTTCCGGGAAATACGAAATAGCGTAAACTAATCTGTGCATCTGTGCACTTGATGTATAGTCGAATGAGAAGCACAAGACTCGAATTGGGCATCGGGCAAAACGTTATTTTCAATAATAACAGATAGAATACATTTAAGAATTAACCTTTCTAGTATTTTAACAAAGAATGGTAAAAAGCTAATTGGATGATGGGATGATAATAGATCATTAAGGATTAATATTATAGTTGAAAATTTCCAAAATAGTGGAAAATAAAAAAGTCTAAGGATTGCATTGTAAATGTGTGAGATATGGACGATGGCTCTTTTTTGGAGACTTACTTTGGAGTTAAAATCAAACATTAAAGTACAAGAGAAAATTATTGGAATAAATTAGCATTATAAATGCATTCGGTGTTGATAGAATATTAAAGTACACTCATATTTAACGTACACTATGAAAATAATACGATCAACTTCTTCAACGAATTAATTAATTTTTAGTTGAAAGAAAGTGTAAATTTGAAACTTCATTTTGAAAATGTCGAGAGCAAAATAGTGTTTTGATAAAATTAAAGATCAGGCAAAGATCTACTAAAATAATGTATAAATTTTATAAATTTGTTTTTAATAAAAATGCATAGTAACACTGGTATTTTTTTTTTTTTTTGTGTATGCTAAATTCAAAAAACTATAATCTTTATCGATTGTAAAATACCATAGAATAATCGTCATTGATCTTTTTAAATCCTAACGGCGTTAACTTTACGCGTAGAAATCCCACATCAACCCTATGATCCCTGATCATAACCTAAAAATAAGCTATCATTTTTAATAGAAAAGTTATACCAGTTATTTATATATATATATATAAACAGCAAATGTTAATCTTTCATTTTCAGGAAAATAAAAGATACTATAAGAATGATGTGATTAATAAATATTTAACGTTCCAACTAATAGAAATTAAAAATTATTATTGAATTATAACAATTTATTTTGTTGTTTAGAAGCTATATAATTTCAAAACTAATTCTACGTTTATAAAAAAAAATATTTTTAACAATGATTTTAACATAGTTTTGTTCAAAATAGTATAAGTATAGGATATCAATAAATATTTAAATGAAAAACAATAAAAAAAAACATCATCGTAAAATTATAAGCGTTTATACAATGAAGTATCAAAGATTTAATTATGCATCATAATAATAGAGAACAAAAAATCCAAAAAATATATGTATGTAATATTTATAAGATAGTGCGATGGTGACATAATATTTTTGTCGCCGTTATGTCTTCTCTCTAATATTAAAATAAAGTACATAAACTGGCTGGAGCGATTTACGATAGAAACAAAATTTAATCAAAAAATAAAAAATAAAAATATAAACACTTGTAAGCTTTAAATATTAATTTCTCGTGTTTGACAATGAATTTTTTAAATTGAGTTTTTGTTTATACTCCTTTGATTTTTGTCAATGTAATAGAAAAAAATATAATTAATACACAGCTAGTGTAACAATATATTATTTAATTTTTTTTTGATTGCGTTTTTGTGATAAATCGTATATTTTCTTAAAAAATACTTATAAGGTGAACTTGGTTTAGGTATTAACAAGATTTTAAGCAGTTTTTGTACATATATTATTTAAAAAAAAACAACAATGAAAAAAAGATAATGTAATACACTCATAAAGCAAATATATTTTTAAATCTTAATGCATTGAATTTCGTTTGGATACTATAATATATTTATATCTACCTAATTGAAATTTTGAAAAATTATAAAACATACGTAATAGGTTTTTAAAAACTATAAAACTTTGTTCCGCGATATTACTTACATATTTTTTATATTTCTATTAATATGATTTCCTAATTACCGGAATTAAAAATTAAAATTTATCCAGTTCACTCTATTTTCACTCAATTTCCAAATTATAATGGTTGGGATTAGTTTTGTTTGGATTAATTTTATTTATTTCGGATTTTAGTATTTGGTTTTGTACATTTTAGATTCTGTGTGAAGTGATTAATGTATTGGTTAAGCAACGATGCATGTTTTATTTATTTATTTATTTATATTGAGGTTATCGTCAACCTATTAGAAGTAGTAAAAGTTATTTTACCTTAAGCTTTGAGTGTTGTTTCTGGTAGAAAAATATATCTAGTTGCTATTTTAGTTTCTATACAGATTTAAAATAGTTAGTACTTTTTGTGCTATAAATAGACATATTAAATTATCGATTTTTAAATTTATATTAAAAATAATTATGTATGATAAAAATGATATGATTTGAAAATATGTTTGTATTATTATACGGGTCCGACCGAGCTTCCAGACCACATGTTTGATAACACAGGCGCTTATGTGGTATTCAATAATTCACAATTTTTCATAAAACTATAAGAAATGATAAAAATTATGAGATTAATGAAAATAAAATTTTGAAACGTCAAAATTTTTAGTAAAATAAACTTAAAAAATGGCTGTCGTCTACTCTGTTGAAAATAATTAAATAGAAGTTAACTATTTTAAACTTTTTTACAAAAACATTAAATCAAATTAAAATATGAAATACTTGTAGTCCTTGTCTTTGTGAGTCTCATAAAAAAAAAAAAAAATTATGATATCTCTATTATTTCAGGAGATATTGCAATGGGTAAATCCTCACGGAATACCTTGTACGTGTAGTTTTAAACTTTTAACCGTAGTTAAGATGTATCAAAAGACGAAAATAATTATATGGTTATAATTTTTTTATAAGGATTTAAAGTTTAAATTTTTAGGTAGTTAAAATTCATAAAATGTTAAAACCTAAGGGTTGAAATTTGAAAACAAGGTCGTTGTAAGTTTTTCTTACAAAAATTTAAAAATGTACACCATAAAAAAATACACATGCATATTTTTATTGTTATTTCAAGTTTTAAAAATTGTATTTGAATAATTTGTTACACATAATTTAAATATGTTTAGTTATCACTTTATCATTACTTATGTATGATTATAATACTATTAACGTTTAGTGGATGATAAAATATATTGATTTAAAACATTCCATATCCATAATCATTTTTTTCCTTGACTCGTTATTATTATTATTATTATTATTTTTAGATAAAATTTTACTTTATAAAAATATATTTATTCTGATAAAACTATTTATAAAGCATAATGTACATTTTGTTAAGTGTAATTATATTAACATCATACAATAACAACTTACATAAAGTCAACTTAATATCAACATGATGTTTATATAGCACATAATATTATTATTGTATAGGTATATTACTATTATTTTGTATGAAATGAATAAATCAACTATGCATATACCTATATAACGAACTTCGAAAATAATCAACTGTAGATAACATATAATTACTTACATAATGTGTTAGTAATTAAACAAAATAGGAAAATCTAAAATTTTTTTTTTTTTATTAAAAAACTACATTAAAAATTAAGACCATGTAAATTGAAATTAATTTAATATGGTTCATGTTTAAGCAGATTATAAACCTAAAAAAAAAAATTATTGCGTATTATTATAACAGATTATAAGAAAAAAAAACTAAAGTAGAATAAAAATAAATATGCATTAAATCATATTTTTAAACTGAATACCGGTAAAAGTTATGGAAAATAAAGCCCATTTTTAAATATATAGATTTGTATAAATTGTTTAAATATTAGGACAAATAAATGAATAAAATTTAAAGAAAAAACAGTATAGTTGTTATTGTAATAATTTTATTTAAAAAAAATTGTTTTGACATTATTCATGCAGATAATAAGGACGGTTACATGTTTAAATATAAATTTTATTAATAGTCTTTATTAAAAAAAAAAAAACCAGGAATGTCGCTCAATTGTATTAAAGATTTATACTTTAAATTATACCTCGTCATAATAATCCATAATAATTATTTATAAAATATTAATTAGATAAGTCTTTTATACAATAACAATTTATAGTAGGTAAACGAAAAGCTATTTTGAATAAAAATAGTAAACAGCATCTATTTCTTATTGTCTTATATTTTATAATTTATTTTGCTATTGATATATAATAATATAGTAGTTTAGGCTTATGATATATTAATTATTTGGTCTTTTTATATTATAATATAATTGTATCATATATTATTTAATAATAAATATTAACCTAAAAATCAATATCTATCTTACAGCCACTTTACAAAGGTGTAAAAATAGGATTTATGATTAGTGCCAACGATTAACATACTTTTGAATTACAATAGAAAATAGCTAAAATTGTTAAAACATAAATCGTTATTTTTCGTTTAGTTAAAATATCGTTGACGCATTGTTCTTCGTACATAATATATTCTTTTACCAAAGTGGTTTCAAATGTTTAATGTTCAACCAACGTTTTTTTTTTTTTGAGGGGTGAGAATATAATAAACTATGCTATTTATACGTTCCAACGACCTAATTAAAACGATCATTTTCAGAACCACCAATGCTAAATCAACTTAGAATCATACCGAAATTACACAAAAACCAATGTCAAACATATATAACTGACTATAAAATACTGATAAAAAACCGAGGTCGAGTCCTAACACCAATGGTAAGGTAATGTGAAGGTACAAAATCAGACTCGCACATTACTTATGCACATGGCCAACAAAAGATGCACTTTACAAAACACAACCTTGGTAGCCACAAGGATAGCGAACACGAAGGCTTACGCACATCAAGCCCTTATCCGCTAATCGTCGGGCAAGATTTAGAAACTGCCTTTATCCGGACCGACAAACTACAACGTTCCACAGCCGAATAACCCATTTTTTAATAATACATCATTTTGAAACGATGACAAGTGATTTAACATAAATAAAATATTTTTGGGAGGCTAAAATTACCCAACCTATGGAGGTTTTGTTAGGTATTAACTACACGCCAGAAATTGCCATTTAAATATTTTCTTCGGAACGAATCATTAGATTTCAATTTTAATAGAGTTTTTAAGAATTACTCGTATTACCTATTTCATTATACGACTTTGTGATAATATGGCGATAGCAACAACAATAATAATATTTCGTCACCGTTAACGTATTTCTGAAATACATTTTATTCTATTTGTAAAAAAGTAATTTCTCTAGGGAGTAATATTGACAACATTTATCTGTATAGGTAACTCTTTGTGGTTTATTGTGGTAGATAACAGTCAAAAACTATATTTAGTATCTTTTGGTTTTATCTTAGGTAGTTTATAGTTTTAAAAATATGTATTGACTTCGCTAACATGATTAAGGTGTTACACAAACAATAGTGAACTCTCATCCTACACAGGAAGATATTACACGGATAATTTGTTAGATAACTTTTATTTAAATGTTTACAATAAATATTATAATATAAATAACGTTATACAATTTCATAAAGTATCCTTGTATGGTTGATTATATAACAATAACATACATACAAAACAAAAAATAAAGCGCAATTACATTCAATTAGATTATTTTTTACATGCACATTACATTTACCAAACACTCTTCTATTACCTATATAGTATCATTCATTCGTAAATTTAAACAAATTAAATATTATATGGGCGTTTTTCCGGTACAAGAACTGTCAATAAAAAATATGAGTATGTGTACACAAAATACATAAAATATATTATATCATTCATATATGTGTACACGGAACATAACGATCTTAAGAAAGAGAAATTGTTTCATCTCTATAGTTTTTTTGTTTGATATGACGGAAATGATAAACGAGAATAATGTCGAAATACAAACTATCTGAAGCTAAACCTACGTTTTCCGTTTTGTTATGTTGTGTCAAATATATATGCTCCTGCGCTAACAGTATAAAATAATATTCGGTTATTTGTCAAATAATATATGCGTAGGTATTGACTTTAAGGATGTAAAAAACATATGTATTGAAGGACGATATAAGAATCATCAAGAAAACAAACACTGGCAGGTCGGTTGAACCTAAATAAAATAAAAATAAATAAACAATCACCAAAGTGCCTTTAACACTTAGTCTGTCTTTTTTTTATTGACTTTTTAAATATTTAAAACACTATACCATTTTAGTATAATAATGGTATTACACGATTACATGATATCTGCTATCAAAATTAAAACTATGAAATTACCTTTTTATCACAATATATTACTGTAATACACTTCTAAAAAGTATTTCATAAAATATTTTCCTTTATGTTTGTAGACGTATTACTACAGTTATTAGATTGACAATAATTAAAGCGTCGAAAACACCATTAAAAAAACTAGTAATTGTTTAACGGTTAAGGTAAATAATGTAATAGATTAAAATGTTATTAAGGCTTTACTAATACAGTTACCATAATATGAATAATAGTTGGATAAAAATTAAATATAATACAGTTATTTAAGAATTTAATATAATTTAAGTGTTTTATAATATGTATTATATGCAAATATTGTTTACTTCTAATGTTTTAAGTTTCTGATAAATCTTTTTCTTTATTAAATTTATTATTAATACAAATTAATTTAAAATACAAACCACCAATGGGTTGGATAATAAAATTTCTATCCCAACTCTCAAGTCAGTATTAACGAAGACAGTTAAATAAATGGCTATGTGTAATTCTCGAGGACAAGTATTGAAGATTTTAGTTTTGACTCCCTCTGGCTATACTATATGTATCCTTATAAGTCCATGATAAATCTTTACCGTACTTTAGTCAATCTACTTCACACCTATCTCGCATGGGATGTTTTCACGCAAAATTGCATTTAATATAATTCGTCTCTTGGATAAACGTAATATCCTCATTCTTTATTGTGTTTAAAATATTGAAAAATATTAAATATAATTTCATGTAAGTAAAAAACTGAATCTTTATTTAAAAAAATATTCACTTTGTAGAAAAAAAGTGCCTTCTCCTTTTTTAAAAACCATTATAATTTTATAAATTATACACTAATGGTAATAAATAAAAATTGCATAATGTATATTATATTATCGACTCAAAATAAGTATACCGTTATTGTAACGATCATTTTATATCACAATATTTTAGCTTAAAAATATATAAATGTCCATAATATTTCATTTCTAAAAAAACTTTATCAAATATTTTGTGACGAAAACACATGTTAGGATATATTTAACGAGTTTAAAATAACACAAATTAGAAAGTATCCAAAATAATTTTTTTTCATTGTAAATCTCTGCACGAGGATGTACCGCTTATATATACTTGACATCCTACCGAAAATCCAAATTTATTAACTCTTAGTCATTTTTTAAAACTCTTAAATAGGGCAAAAAAGTTTTTAAAATTAGTTATTAGTCAATCTTCACAAATATCACAGATCCAATTTATCGAAGACGGTAGACATTTTTTTACCGTACGTCTATTGTCCGTTAGCTGTATAAGTTATTTTCAACGAGGTTTTTCACTTTCACGTTTTAACGAGATTCAATTTTTTATTTCTTTATCAGTCCTTCACGCGAACAGAGAGACACATAAATTAAAAATGTGACTTATGATAATTTAGCAATACATTATATTATATCCATTTATGATCTGAGATACAAAAGTACTGTATAGAACTTCGATTCTTTAAAAAAAAATTGCTATACATTAAAGACCGTATAATAATTGGATAATAATGTTAAAATTAAAATTGTAATAAAGAAAAAAAATATAATTAACAATCAAATGTATTATATATAGTTATTTTAAATAAATATCGAACTTTTGTACTTAAAATTAAGAAGAAATTGCCGAAGGCTAGTAAATAAACATCGCGGAACGAAATACAATAATAAATAACATATATTTGATAAATTATAAAGTTTTTATTATTAATTTGCATTTTTAATAGCTTTTAACAGATTATTACTATAGCTTAAAACATAGTATAATATAAATAATAATGAATTAAAATAGTAATAAGATAAATAAAATAAGTTATATTGGTATAAATTTAAATCGTAGACGATTAAAATACACAATTAGATTAATAGCTTATTCTGCATTGAATTATTGAATTATATATTAATGTATAACGAAAACGACAAGAAATAATTGTGAACATAAATGTATCGGATTATAGATTATTATTGGCTATACGATAACTTGTGTAAAAACAGCGTTGAAGATGATTTTATAATGACAGATGTAGAATAGAATAATACTATGGATTTATATTTACACAGTTTGAGTTTTGAAACACGCCATTAGAATATATTCGGATGTATTCAAAAGTATGGCACAAGTATACAACACACAACTTATGTATTGCAATATAAAATTCAAACTTCACAGTAGATAAATCTCTGTATTACAAGAAAAGTAATTTATATATTATCTAAATGACACCATGTGCTATGTACCTGACACGATCTAATATTATCTAATATTTTGTAAAAAAAAATGTGTTAGAAACAGAAAACCATCATTATTAAGTGTAATATATTTTGGGTCACTTTAGGGTTTGAAAATCTTCATATTAATAACCTATGAAGTGTATATTTTTAAATAAACTATAATATCCTAAATTTTCATAAATACCTGATGGCTTGCAAGAAACCCCGCGCGTCTGTGTACGACATGTTGTCTTATCTCTGCTTCAAACAAAAACAAAAAATAATATTGCACACCAAATTTAGTAAAAAAATATCTCCATTTGAAATTTTAATAAAATAAAAACCATAATACCTTCTTCTAATATATATAATTCAATCACATAAGACTTTTATATTTTGCAATACTTAGAACATTTGATAATTATATTTTCTATACTGGACAAACCATTATATATAGACCTAACCTAGTAGTCTCTTACTATTTTTCAATCGTTTATGACAATTTATTCTTCAGTCAATTTCTCCGCAAACGATGTACTTTCAACATCAAAATTTGATTTAAGAGCCAATCATATCACATAACAAAGTTCACAGATTTGTTGGTGTAATTTCTGCATTGCTTGAAAACAAACTTTGTAACACACCGGTGACTTTCTAGCCTTCAATGTAGTATTATATCACATGAAGACTTTCTATACAAACTCCGGGAATGTCAATCCCATGGATATCAAATGTTTTGTGAAGATTGGGCCACATTGAATTAGTAGATTTATTGTGGTCCATATACATTTTATTCACAATTTACAATAGTGAATAGTAAAATATTTTTCAGTATTACATTTTATTTATTATTACAAGAAAAAAATATACATTTATTTACAATTATTATAGGAAGAAAAATGTTTAAAATAATAAAAAAAAATTGGTGTTCAATAAATGTTGATATACTTTCTTTGTGAAAATAGTTTGGTAACATACCTTTGCTAATGATTTCTTTTTAATTTATTATCTTTAAATACCGAAACAGTTTCCTTAAAAATTAGGTATGATTATTAATTATTAATTCTTAATTGTTCATCTTTATAGAAAAAAGTATTTAACAATAATTCAGCTCACACTTTTTGTTGAACAAGTTTCATTTATCCGTGAGTTTTATTTTTTTTATAATGTGATATTTTATTATTATTTGCTTATTAACGAAGAAAATTTGAAAAAAGTTAAAAATTATCAATATAAACGAACTAAATACTAATATTACAATACGTAATTTATTATACTGAGCATTAACACCACTACAAACAAAGCGTCCACCATGTGACCATCAGACCGTATTTGATTTTCTGTAACTATATTACAGATAACCAATATAATAAGCTCACTGCCGCGACGATCACTCCAACGCGCGATGATAAATAATTGTAATCAGACCAAGTTTAAACGTCTAATCGCCCGTATCGGTAATTTATGTGTGCTGCACGTGCAATCTCTATCAAATTACAGAGACGATAATATTATACCCACCATTAAATCAATATAAGGTAATGCCTTTATTTTTTATATGTTTTTTAGTTATGAATATTTTGTTTAATTTTTTTTCTCATAATTTATTATATAAATGATTGATGGTTTTGAAATTGACGTGGGGGGCTGCATTAAAAATCTGCCGCGAATCGGTCACCCCTAGTCTTTCCCCTACTCTCTTATTTTTAATTAAATCGTATCTTACATTAAGTTAATTGAGAAAGAAGCTACACTATTATAAAAAAAGTTTTTCGCTAGACTAGGAAACTGCCAAAATCCACTCATGAATGGATTAGGTACGTACCCTTTCACTACTCGAAAATCCTCACCGTATACTCAATAGAAAGCGTGTTCTTTTGATTTAATTTTCTTTTTACCGTATTAATCCCAAGCTAAGTGTCACTAATGGTTGGATTTTTAATCATGTAACTTCAATTTAAGAATTTCTTCTCCCAGAAATACTGTACAGAAACATACGTAATTATAACGATAATATAATTACAAAAAAAAAAATAATAATTTATAATAGCAACGAATCAAGAATATTACTCAAACTTTGGGTATACATTTACGTTTTAAAATGCATACGTGTTTATGAGGACATTGCAATTATTGTTAGACCCAACGAAAAAATCATAATAATGTATATAATATAACAATACAGCACATAAATAATAATAAGCATATTTATAAACAAGAACATGCATAACATCGTGCAATAATTTGAATGTGACAACAACACTAGACATTTGCACGATTTTAACACGTTTTCCGACATCTCATATCTACCGTTACAAGTCGCAGCGAAGTATGAGATAATAATACTATATAATATATATCTATTTGGGCGCAAGGCTAATTCCCTGATGCACGTGGTATGCATAACAATGCGTCCTTTAGTGGACTTTGATAATCAAGAATCGCACAGCGCGTGAACACCGATAAGGATAGATAGCTAGAACATCAGTGATGGTGTCACGGTGAAAGCATCGAATGATAATAAAATACAATTTTCCGCCTGATATAACTATATTATATATCCATAACTGCTTCACAATAGATGGTTTTTCCTGAAATGTAGCAACGCCTATAATAGGCTATCATCACCGTTATGACTCGTAAAAATGAAATAATAATGTCCGTAATATTTATATTATATATTATAATATACCACTTAAGGCATTAATACACCTAATAGGCATTCATAAATATTATTTAAATTGAAAAAATCATTAGATTATTAATTATATCAGAAATAAAAAATTAACAATAAAACGAAATTAGAAATTCTGAAAAACTTATCATTCGAGTTTACTTTAAATATAAGGACAATACGAAGTAATAAAATGTGTATACAAGTACGTCATAAATGGACGAATTTCGGTAAATGTGTTAAAAATATATTTGAATATGTCAATATGATTTTTTAATCCTTTATTACTGTTATGAACTTTATAATTAATACCGACAAATATACAAGTGATAATTACAAATTCAAATCAAAAATTATACTGAATACCAACTTAATTGTGACCAAACATACATAGTTAATAGTTTACTAATTTTTACAATAATATATATAATAACAAAATATGGTAAAGTAATGACGCCATACCCAACCATAATATATTCTAACTTTTCTATGAAACAACTATGGAAACGATTTATTTATACTATGGTTGGATTTTCCACTAATGCAATCTTATAAATAAAACTTATAAAACTGTTACTATAATAAAATATAAATATTAAATCAAAAATACAATAATATATTTCAGGTTAATACCATTAATTAATTAAATAAATTGATAAAAATTATATGCAAATGACCAAAAAAACTATATTACTGTAAAATTATTTCAGTCACAACAAAAAATTATTCAACAGCTCTGTTCAGAATCAATCAATCAATTGACTTATTTTACGGACAGTTTTTATCAACTATTATATGCAACTAAAATTTATTATCAAAATTCAATAGATGATAACAATTGGGAAAATGGGAAATCGTTAAAAAATATCGAATAAATGATCCAAACCTTTTCAAAAACCAATTCATGACAACTATGTTACTGCGGCAATATGATTGAATTTTATCTTGAATCATTCAAGGTACTAAACGAGTAAGAATTTTATAAAAATGACTTCGATTGTCAAACTCATTTTAAAATATTCAGGCTCTTTGAAAAAAATGCACATTAAATTACTAGCTATGCTTAAGTAAAATTTGTATCCATCTAATATTTAATTGAAAATTTGGTCAACGTAGGATCTAAAACAACGGATATTATATATATAAAATATAATAGTATAAAGCTGCGTTATCTGTTCCTATCAATAGAATGATGTCTAGTAGTATATATTTTTATGTTCATAACACTTTTTTACATTGAAATAATACAGTATTTGGTCGTCAATTTGTCGCTCACATAACAATATTTACCGTAGGTAAACCTTATCACAAATGTCGTTTACACAAGAAATATTTATCTTCTGTAAACTTATGTTTTTTTCGAACCTTTTCTTAGAAACTGTAATAGTTATTTAATGTAATAGAATAACACAAATTGTTCAAATAAAAATATTGATATCTATTGTTTTTTCTTATAACAAGGTGCTGTGAATATACATTATATTTTTTGAGGAATACTAGGATTAATATATTTTAATAGAACATTCCCCTTGAACTTTTTAAATACCTCATAAAAAGACGCTGAAAACATACAAATATATACTGCTATCTATGTATATTGTTAATTATGTAACAATTGTTTATTTTAAATTATGATTCTCGTTCCATTGAATCATTCAATATTTGTGTAAAAAAAATTAATTTCATCGTATCTAATATGTTAGAAACATATTTTTTTAGTTTAATGATTTAAAAAAGAAATAGTATGTTTAGTTTAGCATTATATATTTTGTCTGTGGCCAAAAACAGAAGATAAGACTGAATAAGTACAATGTAGGTACCAACAGTGTACACTGTATAGGCTTTGTCTGTTATTACAAAGAGTTGGAAATAAATAAATAGAATATAAATCTATGAATACATATTATTTAAAAGTAACGGGAGAAAACTAAAACAAAATTAAAATTTTTAAAATTGTGCCTTCTATATGCTAAATCGTATACATATACCTATATGTATACGATTTAGCATCTAGTACTCTGATTTGTTACAATATAAAAAGCGATTTTCAAATACTTAGAGACAATTTATTAACTATCATAAAAAGTACCAGGTATTTTTTAATTAAAACACTAAAAAATACCATACAAAATACACCTATTAAAATTTTTTGTTTTTTCATAATGTGATATTTTTTAATTAGTTTTAAGATTTTATATTATAGATAATTTTATATGTATAATTCTATACTCATTGAGTTCGTCATAAATAACTAAATTATGGTTACCAATACAAATTTTGTTCACAAAGAATTCTTTTTACTAAAGAAATGCCTTAATTTTGCTTATTATATATATTATTAATTCTAAAAGTATTTAAGTTTTGAAATATTTGTTATCATTAAATTAAATTTTTAAAATTATTAATTGGTAGAGTTTAATAGGTAATATGAACAAATAAAAAATCTATAAATTCGCTCGGCAGGTTGGTTTGATTTTTCCTCGTCATTGAATAGATATAGGACGTAGGTTATAGTAGTAATGAATGTATTGAATTTATATTCAGTGTTAAATCAATATACTTATATGTAAAACATATTCTGTGCGAACGATTCAAATGAATCAGCATCTATTTTTAAGGATAGTTTATATTATATTCAATTTATATTAGTATAAGTATTTTCTTGATTAGGTTTGACTAATTTATGACAAAATAAAATAAAAAAACTAAAAAAGCTGAAAACTTAAAATACCTATACATAACTCAAGAGACAAAATATTTTAGTAATTACATAATATTATACTACCGGGAAATTTTTTTTTATAAAATTTCAAGTTTACAATATTCCTCTCTAAATTATAATAAGAAATAACATTGTTTTTTTTTTCTTCACAATTATTAAGAATTACGACATTTTCTACTTTTGACCTCCAAAAGTACCAAAATACATAAAAATAATTTCCAGGTACTAATTCAATGTTTTAAAACAATTTTTTACTTCCAAACTTGATACACAATAATTATTTATAAATATAAATAAACAATAAAAACATAAATTATTGTGAAAACAATAAATTCCTCACTCCATACAGGATTTACAGGTGTCTCGCGAGAATTTACCCATTGCGATATCTCCTGAAATAATGGAGATATCATAATTCTGGTTTTTTAATAAGATTCGCAGAAACAAGAACTACAAATATTTCATGTTTTAATTTATTTTTATGTTTTGGGAAAAAAATTAAAAAATGTATTTTTTTATTTAATTATTTAAAAAAAAAAAATTGAAGATAGCCAATTTGTAGAGTTTTTTTTTTCTGAAAATATTGACCTTTTAACATTTTAATTTCATCAATTTCCTGATTTTTAATATTTTTTCTAGTTAAGAAATAAAATATGACGTTTACACTGAAACCCGTTCGCCAGCCGTACGATCACGCGGGCCACATGTTTGATACAATGATACCACTATGGCATTATTGTATTAAATAATTTGCAGTTATTTTAGAAACTAGAAAAAATATTAAAAATCAGGAAATTGATGAAATTAAAATATTAAAACGTCAATATTTTCAGAAAAAAAAACTCTAAAAAATGGCTATCTTCAATTTTTGTTTTAAATAATTAAATAAAAAAATATATTTTTTAACTTTTTTACCAAAACATAAAAATAAATTAAAACATGAAACATTTGTAGTTCTTATTCCTGTGAATCTTATTAAAAAACCAGAATTATGATATCTCTATTATTTCAGGAGATATTGCAATGGGTAAATCCTCGCGGGACACTGTATATTGAACCATAACAATTTAAACAACTTCTTTGAAAAATTAAGTAAAAAATTGTCTTTGCATAATAGAAAATAAAAATATGGGATAAACACAAAAAAAAACTTTTAAATAAGATAAAAAATGTTTTAAAAACGCGTTGTTCTTTCCATGTTATCAGTTATATGGCATAAGAATCTATAGAAATAATTACATAATTACTATTTAAGAGTAGGAAAAATAAACTAAAAATAGTTTTTAGGATGGTAATTTTTTTACCGATTATATTTTGGAATAAAACATTTAAAATATTTATTAACTCTGCAGGTTTTCTTCAAAAATAATATTAAATTTGTGTTAACAAATACTTTCAAAAGTTTTTTTTTTTTGCAAAATAAAATAACTAAGTAATTTTTTTATTTTATTTTTTTTTACCTGGGGTATTTTGAAAAGTCTTAATAAATTTGCTACTTGAACAGATGTAACACTTGAAGCTGCTCCAACTACGCCAGATATTACTTTTCTTACTTGTGACTTGTTACAATGAAAATATTGAGTTTCATCTATGTTGCTAATAGAACCTAAAAAAATAAATCATACAGTTAATCAGTTAATTACAATAGAAAAAAAATTAAAAGAAAAAAAGTTATTAAATAGCTTTTTTTAAATTATAATTTTTATCAAAACAAATTTTATTAATACAAATATAAATATTACTATTATTCGAGTGTAATATAGGTAATTTATTAAAACCCTACAATATGTATTAAAAATCAAATGTAAAACAAATTATATCCTCAACAATATAAGTATAAAAATATGGAAAATACATAAAAGTCCAATCATCTGTAATTTTCTATTTTCTATTTTCTAATATTCTATTATATATTATTATGATTATAATTTTCAAACACAACAAATACATTTCAGCTATATTTTTATATTTTAGATATAATTATGCTAATTTTTTCAAGTTTTATATATTAAAACCATTGTATTTTTTAACAAAATAAAATTAACAATTTGTTATTAATGGATAATCATATAAAGTTTAGACGAGCTATCGTATTATATAAAGCATACAACGAATCTAGATTAGTAACTATAAAACACAGTAAGTACCTATATTAGGTCACATTGTTTTATCATAAATCAATATATTTTTATTTTTATATATATATATTTTTTTTACATACCTACATACCTATACAATTAATATATTCATATTTTTTTAAGCTATAAAAACATATTTTTTAATCTTAATCACACAATAAAAATGTAGAATCAATGGATCATAAATACATCATTTAGGATTCTATGCTTTTTGAGTTAAAAAAAAAAAAAAAATTATTGTTGATGAAAATATTAATTTTAAAAACTTTGTAAATAAATGTTTATTAATGGAATTACCATATAACGTGCGTTAACATTAACCATTTTGCTATGATTTTATCATACTTCTTAATTTATGTATCCTGAACACCTATTTTAAAGAAAGTATTATTTTCTAAGATTACCTATTGTACTCTTAAAACCAATTTATTTGATTTGTGGTATTAATAATATCGACAAATATCAAGTATCGGTTCTAGTATCAGCCTATCCCTAATCAATATTTTATATTTTATTATATTTATTTAAAATTAATTATTAATTATTAATTATTATAAATCCTTATCTTCAATACAGGTTATATAACTTATGTGAGGTAGGTTAATCAAACATATAAACATAATTATATAAAATATGTATAATACTTACTTGATTTTCTAATAATAAAATAAAACAACAATACAAAATAATTCTATTTTCTTAAAATTATCTGTTTCGTCCCTCTATTTTATTTTTATAAGCTTATAACATTGTGCGATATCGATATGAATACATGAGCTTATCACCATTCGGAAATATTGAATATTAAAAGGATAGAATAATATAAACGAACTATTATCAAAATGGCATTGGATGTATAAAAGTTCCATTTTTTTTTTTGTGAAGTCTTCACTACTCTAATTTCACTATCACCATCATAATTCTATTTTTAGAAATTTCTATAAAAAATAAGTAACTAACTTGTTCGCGTAGAATATAATTAAAAGTTATAATTCTTAAAGCATGTTATTTAATATCTGATAAAATTTTCTGAAAAAATTATTATTTCCTACCTAAAATGGTTTTAATTTTTAATTGACCTTTGTAATTTAAAAAGCACTAGATATAATGTATTACAATAATTTTAAAATCTATAGATACTAAGTAATATAAACATATTTTTAATTTTTATCTAACAAAAAAATAAAATCATTAAAATATTTAATTTTAATTAATTGTAAGTAATAAATTATTATTATTTAAGTTTCTATTTGATAAAAATTAAATATCGTATTTTATGATAAAGTATATTTCAATTGAATCTCAATGTTGAAAATATATACCAATAATTTAAAAAATCCTGTAAGACGAACCAGACAAAAATAGTTCGATGGTACATAGTTTTGATGTTATAATACCATTTTCGTTGATACACAATAAATTACATAAATTAATATGTAAAAACAATATAACATAAAAGTAATATAACTACAACCTCATAGAACTTATAGTTATAATTTTTATTATAAAATATTATTACAAGATTTCAAATATAATAAAATTAAATAATATACATACATATATATGTGTGCGTGTGTGTATCACAAAAAGAACATTCCATCGACTTAATACTATCAACTTTGTACTTATAACGTATGTAATTTGTACTTAATTAAGACATCAAGACTCAAGAGTATGTCAGCGCATTTTACTATATTTGGTCTCTTAGTCTCTTACTAACATAATATTGCATATTTTCGTTAAAAAGTACTGACTTCTTGCTATTTTAGCTTTGTATTACAGTAATTGAGTTATTATAAAATTTTAATTTAAGAACATTGTCTGTGTTGACTGTTTATACCTTATACGCAGACTTTTTTACAATATTTTAATTTGTTTGCAACTTGATGGTAGGTTAATTAACTCTAATTCTAAAGCTAACAACACAGGGTATATTCCGTTGTACGAAAATTTGTCATGTAGCGCATGGGATAGAGAGAGAAAACAAATAGTATGCTGATATTCTCCTAACTCATCAGATGTTACAACATTTATAGTAGTTATTTACCAACGTTTTCAACCTATCCGTTTCGTTGTCAATATTACGAAAACCACGTAAAACAGTTTGCGTATTACAAAAACCATTGGCGTGCAAAAGCAGCGAATGGTGCACGATCAAAGATAAACGTGACAGATGAGATTTCATAAAATTTGTTCAAAAAATACACTATTCATATGCAATTTGTTTGTAAACAATATTGATAAAAATATATTATACGTTAACCGAATAATAACGAAAATTTCTTAATAATTAAGAATACATTTATATTGTTTAGCCTCTTAATAAAAATAAAAATAAAAATAATTTATGAGTACATTTATCCAAAAGTATTAAATAGAGTAATGGTAAAGTATTAAATTAATAACTTGTTATTCATTTTTACGTCTTACAACATAACGATAAAACAGTTCATCAAAAGAAAATTTAAAAAAAATATATAATTTTAGTTATTTGTGAAAATAATATTATTTTCTGTTATTTTAATTAGAAAGCACTACAAGAAAATGACGTGTTGACTAGTAATTTAAGATATTTTTTGTTAAATTATATTACATAAATAAAATTTTAGAGCATTCACACAAATGTGTTGAAATCTCAACCATTATAAAAGCGACAAGATAGTTAAAAACATGTAAATAAACAAAAAATTCCCATAAAATACCATTCATTAAGTTACATCTGATAAAAAAATTAAAAAATTAAAAAATTAAAATTAAATAAATATTCAAATTATTTGAAGTGCTAGTAATTAATTGACCTAGAAATATTTAATCAATCACACAATACACTGTGGCCTATAAATATCGAATTGTATCAGACAAAATCAATATCGGATCACAAAAAACAATACAAGAAATAAAATTAAAATTGCATGACCTTAAAAAAAACAAATTCACTAATAAATGAGTTAACTGACATTTTTATTTCCTAAAGCTAAAATAAATCATTATTCTAAATACAGACGTACACTTATCAATACATGAACTACTCATAATAAACAATGAGATTCGAGTATGTAAAATTTAAAATATGCTGTTTATATTTTATTTGCAATGAACCTGACCAAATCGAAAACTGGTAAATCGATTTTATTATTAAAGATATATATATTATTGGACATAATATTATTCATTCTGGAAAATAACTATGTTCACTAATAAATGTAAAACTTTGATTTAAAAAAAAAAAAGTTTTGCTCATTAGAACTTACAAGAAGACAGTTACATTGATGATCATATAAATATAACAAAAGTTCGATATATCTGTAGCATATCCACAGTAAATATCTTATAAGCTATAATACTTCTTCGTAGACGAAAGAGATGCCGATAAATGATTTTCCTACTCAATATTATATTATGATTAAAAATATACTTTTTATTCAAATCAAAAATTTAAAGATTAGGTATATAAGAAAAAAATTATTATATAATAACATTATTTTATTATATTTTAAGAGAAAAATAAGTTTATATAGTAATAAAAACTAACCGCTATAAATTAACCGCAACTTTACAATCTCTTCATTATAGTATTATACTCATATTATTAATATATCACTTTTAATGTTTGTGCAAAAAATAGTACTTTAAGTATTTCAGTGGGCAACCTGTTATATTGGTATCTTTAAGCATTTTAATGATATATTATATAAATATACAATAAACATATTATGTAGAAATGTATGTAGTACATAAGTTATATTATATATTGCTATATCACATATATGGAGGAAAAACAAAACATGACTATGGATAAAACATAGTATATTATTATAGTTATTAATTATATTTTATATTTTATAAGCTATAAAAGTTACTTTTTTCCAAATAAAATAGAATACAATTATAATATTATGTTGACATATTTTAAAATTAGTTATAAAATTCATGTGATTGATTTTAACAATAAACAAGGTTTTTATATAAAATCATATTAAAAACTAGAAATTACAACTTTACAAATTTAAACTAAATTATGTGCTGTGTTTTTAAAAATTTTAAAAATAATTTGATATTATATATGTATACCCATATAATAACTATTTTTAATATTTTAAATTCTCCTTATTTTATTTATATATTATGCCTACAAAAAAAACTATCAAAAATCTTAAATTTAAAATATATTATACAGAGTGTATCAAAAGTCTTCATCCGATATCAAAAATTAACAAACCGTACCTACGAGTAGTTCACTAGTCATTACGGTACCAAATTTATCAGCTAGATAACTTAAAATAAACTTGGTTACCTTATCTTTCCATTAGTAACCTAACCTAACCTAACCTAACCTGCGGCTAATTATTGACGAGCTATATTAATTTTAAATCAGATAAGTCTTTTGAAACACTCTGTACATCATATTCTATTTTAACTTAATTAATAAATAATAACAAAATATAAGTACATATGTATTCAGTTTATCATTTTCAGATTCTAAGTATAGCTACTTATCATGTTATTTTTAATTTTTTTACCCCTAAAACAACTTCGAAAATAAATCAAAAATGTTATGCCTATTTAAATGATCAGAGCCCAAATTAGAGGGGGGCTAGGGGACTGTAGCCCCAGGCCCTGATATTATTTGGGGCCTCGGGCTCCTTTGATAATTAATTATTCAAGTGGCACTGTGAAATTTTATGATATTATTGCTTACGTAGGTAGTATACCTTTCAGTCTACAGTTTACTTTTACATACATTTTGTTGGTCAGTTTCGCATCATTAGTACAATCGGTACATTAGTTGTTAGTATCCGTCGACTCTCATAGTAATGTTAAATTATTAAATTAGTTTTTAGTCGAGTTTGTGAGTTATGTTTGTTACTAGTGTAGTAGTGTGTGCCAAAAACTATTGAAATTTTAAAATGTCTGAGAAAAAAGGATTCATCTCAGCGGTTTGTGGTTGTATAGAACAAAAATTAAAGAAGAAGGCCGTATACGCAGTAAGCAAGTTATCTAAATTAACGATTTTTTTTAAAACTATCAACAGTGTAAACGAAGTAACTAACATACTTGATTTTTCAGATCTAATTCAAAAGTTTAGTGAACTAAAATCTAGAAAAAAACCGTTGTCTTAAATTCTAAATCATGTAAATTTTCTTATTATTTACATTGACTATGTTGAAAAATGCATTACCACATTGACTTTATGTACAATGTACATGATGTATATCAGCTAACACTTTTTGTTTAAATTAAAGACTGTATCTACACTACTACACTTCTTTTACTTATAAGTTATATTTATAATTTAATTTTATCGTTTTATTTATATTAATCGTTATTAAATAATTACTTATAGACTTATGGTATAATTTATTTATAATCTTATAAAATAAATTGAATATAAAAAATCCCTATACTAAAAAGACTACACTTATAATTTAAGTCGATAATTTAGAATTTAGATAATAATTAATTTGGGGCCCCATCAAAAAATTAGACCCGGGCCCCAAAATTCCTAAGTTGGGCTCTGTAAATAATAATAAAAATACTTTAAAATGATAAAATATATTTGAACATAAATTTTAATTTTTTTATTTTAGAGCATTCTTTAGGGATTTTGATGACAGTATAATTTAATCTTTTTAAAATCCTTAGGGTTTCGTTTTGACTCTGAAGATTACGTACGTGACATTTTAGAATTCAATAAATCAAAACAACTCATTTTCTTTAACCGTTTTTCTGGCCTGAAAATCTTAAAGTTTCTCAATTTTCAAAAATTTTATTGAAAAACTTCTTTGAACAAACTAATATTGATGGCTAATTTTGTATTTAAAATAATCATTATTTACTACCTAGTTAAATTTATAACCATATAAATTACATAGTAAAAAAAATTCTCATATTATGTAGTCATAATTTGATTAAACGTCAAAACAGGACTTCTAACAAGGAACTTCTAGCATTTACATATTTTTTCTGCATAGTTTTAAAAATAAAAATGTCAAATATAAATCCAGTTTATGACATTAAAAGTTTAAATCCGAAATTGTATTTTACATAAATTTGTTTATATCCATCCACTCTAGTTTTACTTATTATTTATTATGATAAATTTTAGCATTAACTAGATTGTATAAATATTTCAATTATAATGTCATAAAAATTAAAAACCATAGGTTTTAAAAATGTAACACGAAATCTGAATTAGTAAATTAATATCTAAACAAATGTTTTTAGTAAAATTGTAAGTATTCGAGAAGTATTGATAATCAGATATTTACCCTATTTTATCTTTGATACTATGTTGGCAAACATATAATTATTATATTTTAATAAAAATATATACGAGTATACAAAAAAATAAATAGTTATAGCCTAGTTAGGTATTAATAATAATTAAGCATAGCTCTTATATTGGTATGAATTATATGTGTTTAATGTATAATTACTAAATTACTATCAATACAATACAATATAATTATATTACTTTTCAGTAAGACATATTTATACGAATAATATTTTATAGAATAATGAAGTAATTGGGTTATGATAATACATTATTCATAAATGACCAATTTATAGGTCAGTCATAATATTATTTCAGAAAAGCATCGCTCGATAAAACAAACAAATCGAGCATAGAATTATAAAACTAAGTAACAAAAATAAATTCTTCGACAAACAGTATTTTTAAAACAATATACTCGTCCAAAAATACTATAGATTTGATTCGATTAAAAAATAATAATATCTAATAAACATAATATAAAAACACGCTTAATTAAATATATTGGTACCTACTAGATTTTGCTCTAGATAGTCAATGTCATTGGTATAGTTTCTGTGTAGACAGTGAATTTTAATGATATTATTTTAAGATTATTGTTTTATTGCAATAAAGTAATAACTTATGATTTTCTGTTGAGTATAGTAATATGCTTTTTATATTATTTTTTTTTCTAATAACCTTAGCTCTAACATCTAATATACTAATTGATAAAATTTGGTGTATTAAATCTGTAACACTGTATAATGAAATCCATAAGATCTTTGGGGTGAGATAATAAATTACGAGATATCTTTATTTAAAAAAAAAATAATACCTTAAAATATAAAAACGTTTAAATATAATTTTTAAAAAAACTCGTCATCGTTTGACATAGCTCACATAAGAGTCAAGGCTTTATGTAATATATTGGTAGCACACCTAAACTATATAACAACAACAAGTATAGGGAATTATTTTTTCAACACGTATTTAATGTCTTATTTTCACACCGATTGTCAAGAGGAAATAGGGGATTAAACTATCTCTGATTTGAATATCCCAGTCTCGAATATACAATAATATACGCTCTTTAATATTCTATTCATTATTGTTTATCCCACCTGCGGTTTTTGGTCCTATAAAATATTATTTGCTGCTGTTTTAATTCCATACCCAAATCACTGAGAGTTAGCACGTGATGTTTGTGACTATAGGATATGGGCATTGGTAGTTAAACATTAAATATATTTTGATAACTGTCATATATCACCCAGAGATTTTGTTGATATGACCTTGGAATGGATAATGAATAATATCATATGATTTCTTATGCAGATGATTGTTGTGGTTGTTTAAAATTAATGGTAATAGCTATATAAACTTTAATAAAGATAATTTAGGTTCAAATTTATCTCAACCAATATAATAATATATTATAATAAAAAATTTATTTTTACAATCATTCATAATACCACAATTCAATCAAAATTAATTTAATAAAATACAGATTGATAAACATTCCTCTATTCAAAATAGTATTAATATTTTTTAGTTTAAACATAAAAACTAGATAATTAAATTTCGTAAACAAACCTTTGTGGAACTGACTTTATAACGCAGTAAAATGTATTTAATCAATTGTTTATTATAATTACTTAGTTATATAAGTATAAATAAATTTAATAAAAATATATTTAATATACAATTACAATGTATATTAAATATTATATGAATTAACTCGACTGTGTATTCTCCGCTTTTAAATATTAAGACCGATTTAAAAAGTCTATTAAAACACTTAAAATATTAAAGTCGTTATTGATGCCAAAGCGATTGACCTACGATGATTACCTCTCTAAGAGATACAATGTATCTTTTTTTCGTTATTGAGCCTCTTTGTGGGATGAGATTGATTACTCCCTTTCCAACAATATCCAATAACCGGACCACACAGTCTCTTCTTTATGTAATTCACACTTTTGAGGTAATATGTTACATCCCTCTCGTTTTGTATTATCACACATCGCTATTCTGCATTAACTACACGTGACAATAATTAGTAAATCGAATTTATTTTATTGTATTTTTGGAATACAAAGATTTAGTGCTAATAATCTATCTATGTTTTCTGTAATTATTTCTGTGGTTTAACAATAGTTTCATGAATATTATTGCTTCTACATTTTTTAAATTAAAAAAACGTTATAAAGAAAAAAAATCCTATCAGACTCAAACCCAAACAAAAATATATTTTAAGATAATATTAATTTAAGCCAAAATCATATTGAACAATTTTATTCTAATTATATATTTTTCTATATTTCGACTTTCTAATATTAAAGTATCTTTTAAAAAAACATTTTAACATATTACTTTGCTTTTTAATAATGTATATTGTTATATAAAATATGATATATTTAATATAACTAATTAAATAATATAGAGTTGTTAATACAAAATTTGCTATCCTCTCAAACACATAGTTTTTAAATATAATATTATTTAGCATAGATTTTAAACTAGCATGCTTAATTCTATTAGCAGAAGGTAATAAAAAAACTATACTAAAATAATTTATATCTCAGCATAAGAATAAAATAAATTCGCATACTGAAAAATAGGTCTTCTGATTGGTTTTCAATTTTATCGGAAACATCACGAACTCATGATGACTTTGTCGGCACAAGTACTTAACAAAACGAAACGCCGAACAATTGATTTGACAAAGTGATATACTTCATGGTCCGTTTAACAACAACTAAATTTGTTCGAGAAAATATACATTACAACTAAAACCACTCCCGTTGAGGCTAAGGAAAGTCGCAAATTGTTTTTGTCCACTATTGTTTATATTAATGGCGGTATTTTCTTACCCCTGTTACCACCACTTTTGACACTCATTAATGCTCATAAACGTTTATCATCGCTTTCCTTTCCACCACGTCACTGTACACTGTACAGCTATCAGATTATTCATGAACGTCACGAACAATCGTTAACATTCCTTACCAAAGCTATTTGATAACACGAAACCGGTGCTATACGCTGTGTAAGCAATCAAACAATGTAATTAGATTTACACGAATATCACGATGTACACTTCATAACTTTGATCAACAACCATGCCTATGATAGCGTTATACTTAAAGGTTTGTCCTGAAAATTCAATAAGTTCAGCGTATACAGTAACATTTATAATATCATTAAATATTTCTACAAATAATTAATTAATGGACTTGATTTCAATTATTTTCAGAATTATTTTGATGGTTAAATTTGCCCAAATTACTGTTTAATTGTTATAAAATAACTATGTCAGAGCTTTGTTAATAAAGGTTGAAAAACGCATACAAATATATATAAAAACGAAATTGACGGTTGTTGTGTTCTTCTTATATTCTTGTAGTCTACAAGTATTATAAATAATTTATTAAGTTCTTATATTCAAATGTATAGATAGTTATTAATACAATTATCAACTGTAAAATCGAGGAAAAATAATACATATATGCTGATTCGAAGATCATAATTAGATTGAATCAAAAATATAATACATTAAGAAAACAGGATATTATATGAAAAAATTAACATAAAAAATTGAAAACGATTTTTAACAGTTCCATTTATATACCACTCATGCAAAATTGTTATATTTATCCTGTCATTCACAGTTCAATACTTAACATAATCATTATTTACATAGCATAAGACAATTGATAGTTATTCAATACACATATCTCACAGTATGACACTTACCCAAAATATTTTTAAAATTATATCATGTCTATATAAATTATAAGTAGCAGAGAATTACAAAAAAAAAAAAACGATTTTGTCAAAAGCTGGGCTTTGTGTAAAAATTGCTGTTTTTCTTACTATTTAAACGAATAGTAGTGAGGAATTTTTTTGCTTTTGATCTTACACCAAATGTATCAACTAAATCTAATTTTCACCAGAAAGCTTTCTTTTAAATTAAAGATTGAAACATTTTTTACTGATCCTAAAGGTGACGTCAGATACATAAAAATAATAATCATCGTTATAATACACCATATTACTCCACTCACAGTATCTAATAAATATATTTGAAATTTGGAACGTACTATACACTTAATTATGATTAGTAAGCGAACTATATATAATATATATTTTATGATTACATAATTATTATATAATATAAGGTAACCTAATAATTTTTATGTTTAAGAAATACACTATGTTTTATACGGTATTTTCTCATTTGTGATTTACTTATTATGCAGAAAGACTGAACATTTATCTAATGATTTATTTCAGTTAATAGATCATTTTTTTTTTTCATGATTGAAATGCATATTTCAACTAAACTCGTGACAGGTTATACCGATGTAAATAGGATAAAAATATATTATGCATACAATTATAAGGAAATGAACACTGCATTTCAAACTCGGAATTCGACTAGGTGATTTGAAACGCAATGATTGCTCGACCTCAAAGAACATTTGAAACGTAATAATTAAACCACGGCGTTAAGTTACTGCCGCGACCGTAGGTATATATTGTACTGTCTCAGTTCTTCTTGTACTAGCCTTAAAATAAGTCGCGATGACGATAATACAACGACAATAAACGCGTTTAACTTGTTTAACTTTATATACTTTTATGGCCGATAATATATTAATACAATATGACGGTCTGTTTAATGAACCGGTACGTAATACGAGACAATATAATAGTAATAACAATAATTATTATTAAATATACGAGTATAGTTATATAATTAATAAACTATTGTTATAATAGTTATATAATAAAGATTTAATAAACTATTGTTATGGCTATATAGAGCAGTAGTAACGTCATGGATGTGTTAAAATAATACTAAAGTGTGCAAATTACAAGTAGGCATTGACGCTAGACGATATCGTTAAATCGAACGCAACGCATGTACTTCCTATGTGGCAAATCAACGATTGCTGGTGCGCAAGGCGGCAATAACTACTGAAATACTGACGAAGTGACGACACCGCCACTGCAGGCAGCAGACCTCCTTCGACCAGAATAGCCATATTATTATTATTATTATTATACGTATCATCGCGAATATGGACAGCGTCACATCGCCGACTTGTCGTCGACTTTAACCTCAGGCACGGAAAATAGGACAGTGATCTTAACCCATGTTTCGTCGTGTTATGTAATAATAATAATAATAATAGTAGGTATAATAATACCGTTACTGCGTCACTGGGTACAACTACAGCGACGCACAGGATCGCGTGTTGTTCGAAAACGTCCCAGCTCCACTACACCTCTTTTGACGCATCGTAATACCGATCATAAAATAAATTTACCGGCTGTAATCGAAGTCAAAACGGAAATCACGAATGTTCGAAAGCGTTTGACAACGGGAAATAAAACGAATTAATGGAGAAACATGTTCGATGAACGGCAGCCGACTTCGGCGATGTTGGCTAGTAACAGCTATATACATATACAGAGTGATTCGCCAAACGTGCACACTTCCCATTGTTTTATTCATTAATGCGGTCATTCAAAATCTAATTTTTTTTAATTTTCAATAAATATACTTAATACATAAAAAAAATAATGTTTTTTAAATAATATAGTGTTTGGGATTTGCCTTACGTCAAGGATATATTTGTCTTTAAAGAACATGTATATTGTTTAGAATGAATCACATATTTAATACACGTCATATCATGCATATATTATACTATTATAATTTATGATAAAGTTAGGGTGATCAATGAATCTATCAACATTAATAATTTATAAGAGTAGTTGAAGTATAATAAACCTAAGATCCAATACTACAACTATTTTTATTTTTGTAAAACCATTTTTAAAGACTATACCTACTACTAATTATATATATTTTAAAAACTAAAATTCTATTTGTTAAAATTTTTAATTAAATAATTTACAGTAAAGTTTATTTTTTTGTGGGTGGCTTTTCATTTAAAAATTAAAAGTTTATAACCTAATATATAATACAAAAACTCTCGGGAATTTTAAAACATGGTCTTTTAAATATGAATTTATATATTCTAAAAATCAAAGTTTGAATAAATTCATAATGAAAGGAAACCAAGGTGAGCATGCTTGTGAATCGCCCTGTTAGTGAGTCAGTCCGTATATATATTATATACACCGAACAAAGGTGCTCGATTAACACAAGCAAAAATCACAAGAATTAATCACGCAGATAGACATCGTGTAAGCGACCGCAACCTGCCCCGCAGCTATAGATTATTATTCCTGTCGAATCGAAACCATTCAAACCTTCGCTTATCGTTGAAGTACTTAAACGCACGCGCATTGTACATGATATCTTATTTTCTAGTAAAAATAAAATCATATTTTCTAATCTATGTCATCCCTTTTATAGTAAAGTAACCATGTTCAAAAAATAAAACATCCTAACATTCTCTACAAAAAATCCCAACAATAACCACTACACACTGCCGCAAAAGGATATTCGTTTTCAGAATATAACAATTATTTTTCATACTCTAGATGGTTTTCAATTTGAGATTAACCTTTTTTTAGTTTTTAGTTTTTAATTTATTGTAAACATAAAATAAAAAAATGTATATAAGTATGCGTCATTTCAAATTTGATTTATTTTTAACTTCACTTTTCCGACCCACTAATAATAATTTTAGATTATACCAAAAAAATGTAAGACATTTTTTTTTAATTACAGTATTTTTAGTCCACAGTGTGTTATTTCTATTATATTGCGTTTTAAATGGGATTCCTGGTCGCCATGTACTATACTAAGACCCGTTATTATTTATTTTATATTTACATTTGTGAATGTTTTTTAATCACATTAATTGTTAATAATTTATTATGATTGTCTACCACGCTCATAATAATCTTTATTCAATGAGTCACGTGTCACAAACTTAATAATATTATTTTGGCCGTTACATTGCGCACACTTTTTAACAGTGTTATGTCGTTGACGTCAAAATTCAGAACTACTGCACGCGCCACCGTATGCACACTGCCCAGCGCCACGCAACAATTAATGTAAATAAGTATATCGTATTTTACAACATGATCTGTTTTCTTACGTCTTGAAACCATGGTTAAACAATTCTCAACAATGAAAAACAAAAAAGGCTATTTATACACAAGCACATGAAATATATATAAGCTTACTATTGCTCTGAAAACTACAATATTCGTTTACATGCAATAGGAAAGAAATGATAAAAATACTAAGAGTTCTACATACAAGCAAAATTGGAGGGCTATAACTCCTACAAAAAAAAAATCAGAGCATTTCAAAACTATTTTATATTTTTACTTGTTTTTAATTTTTTAATAGAATTGTAATTATTATATTTTTTTTTAACATTTACATCGATATTATGAATATGACGTATATTTTTATTATTACTAGGACTATGAATTTATTTGTATTTAAAGATGTATAATGTAATAATTATAACTAAAATAATTTGTATTATTAATGTTCCTACAAAATATACACACCTTTTAGCGACATATGAAAATCGACGATATTCTGAAAATTTAAATAATAGCAACAACGAGGTATTCTGTATGAAATAGCAACTAGATAGAAAATAAATGATATAATTAGTAAGTACATATTTTAGCTAGAGACTTGATAACTATTTTATTTATATTAAACGTTCATTGTTATATAATAAATACATATAATATAAATTACCTGTTAAAAGTATGTTTTTTAAACGATTGAAACAAAATAGTGTACAAGTTTGGCCTCCCCCAAGAGTTTGCTTAAAAAAAATTGTAAACCCTCAAATTTAAAACTCAATTGGTACTTAATGGTTGTACATTACTTTAGTAATTTATAATCGGTCTCTAGAAAGCTGTATAGTTCATATTATATCTATTCTAATCTTCTAGGAAACAAACAATCTTGCATTCGCCTTTTGGCTCATTCTTTTCCAAATAAACAGTTTAGCTCACATTATTATTTTCCTTACAATTCTATACTCAGAATCGAAGAAAAAATTACTTTGTATTATATAATTTAGTATTCCTAAGGTCTACTTTGGATGACAATACAGTTTGAACGTAACAGTTTCCAATCATAATATTGAGGAGTATATTGTAAAAATAACGATGTTTTATCGGTTATACCATGAAAAAAAAACCAAAAGGAACAACGATTAACTACTAACCTAACCCAATCTAACACGCCGTAATTTGATATAATAGTTATAATACAAAAATTTGAATGAAAAAAAATCGTAAATATGATAGCAGAAAAAATTATTATTATATCCGTCTGCACAATGTGCAAAACTTGCTAAGTCTCATACATTATTGGTAACACTCGCAAGAAATCTCATTAAAGACTATAAATTTAGCAACTAGATTCTAAGTAATGATAAAAACTAAAATTGCATATTCAAACAAAAAGTAGTTGCGGAATCATCTCATGTATTATATTTATGTGCATAAAATTGTTTCTTGAAGTATTCAGTTTGATATAAAAAAAATATTCCCAAATTAATTTTAAATGATATCAAACTAACCTAGGTTAAACTACTTGCTTTAATTGGATTAGTTTAAATTCCTATCCAATTAAATAGTTTTTAAATATGCAAGCAAGACGAAAAACGCAATCTTCAAATATGCCAACGTCTTAGGTTCTATTAACATAACGAGTAACACCCGGTGTTAATTCTACGTGATAAATACCAGTTTCATAATAAAAAATGATTGTTTGAAATAAAAATTGACAACAAAACGATAGAATATTATTAAACACAGTAAATATCCTAATTATTGTGATATAATATTATGCCGAAAAATAATAAAACAACAACGATGCATTGAAGCCATGATTTATACGCTCTGATATTAATAAAAAATAATGCTCAACATATTCTACATGAATCCGCAGTCTTTGTCGTCTTCGAAATAACCGTTTTCACATACATTATTATTAGTTTAGATTTTATAACAAGGGCAATATACAGTAGCTAAGGACGAACGTGACGAATATAACATGAGGTATATAATCGTATGTCAAAATAACACTATACTGACTATAATGTTATAGAAACTATTGCAATTTGTAAGCAATTTAAATATCACTGCTCATAATTTATTTTAGATTCACGGTCTTACTCGTAGAGCCAGTTTCCGCATTTCATCTTAGACAGTGGTCTAAAATGTAATCTTAAAGTTGAAAACAAAATAAAACTCATTGTTCTGCACGGCCAACATTACATAAACGTAACGCCCAAATGAAAATGGAGATGGAGAATGGTAACTCCTACAAATAAAATATAACCTTTCCAAAACATTAGATATTTAAACTTCTACAAAAAGATTTGTGACCTCCTATGAAAATATTAGTAATCACCTATAACATAAACCATAATAATTATATTACAATATTATATGTGTTCCCGTTAAAAGTTTGAAATTATACTTCAGTATAAAATAAATGTAACTTTTATATACGTAATTGCAAACATAAAAATATAAAAGGTGATTCTATTAGACATATTTACGCTGATACTTATTTAGTACAAAATACAAAATTCGATTTTTATGTACGCACTAAAAAACATTTAATTTTTGAATATCTACTAACATTTGAATTATCATTTTTCTATGTACTATGAAATTAAAAAAAAAATTTATATTTGAAATAATTTTAAACTATTTTACCGCAATATTATTTATACCGTACATCAGTATGCTTATATGTATTATGTTAATAGCAACAATATATGATAAGATATTAAAATAATTATTTTATAATAATAGTAATAGTATATTCCGTATATTAACTATATTTACTGCAAAAATTAGTTTAATCTAATATTAATAATATATCTTAAAAATTTACTAACGCCAGTGTTCAGAAATTAAAATAATAAAGTAAAAATATATTTTTATCGCTTTAATGTGCACTGTCAAACGCCAAAATTAGTAAATATGTAAAATAAAATTGTCGACCTAATTTTTTGTTTTTTATAGAACATGGTAGTAAGTATTAAAGAACTATGGATATTTGGCCTGGCTCTGGAACATAAATACGATGAATCTGATGATTACAATACAATGCGTCTGACAATATTTTAAAAATAACCAAATTATTGGAAATGAATAAAATAAATTATCTTATGTTAACAACGATAACAATCGATAACGTGTCTACTATTTGAAAATGAAAATACATAGTTATACATTCTTCTTTTCGTTCGTATATTTGTATACTTTATTGGAGTTTATTGTTTTTTTTTTCTTTTATTATATAAAAATGTGTCTATAATTATCACCTTAAACTCTAAATTATAAAAACAAAACTAGAAACCGTAAATATGCATAAATTAAGAAAACAAAATTTCTCATACAACTTCAAGAAAATGCGAAACAAATGTGTGTCTTAATTTCAATTTCAATTTTCTATGACTTCCTAAAAGAAAAATATGCATTTACTAGAACTTTTGAGCCCTGCTTATAAGTAATAGTAAGTCATAGAAAATAAATTATAAACTGACACCCTTAAAATTTACACTTAAAGTATACACTTAAAATTGTTTTTTTTTAAACATATATTTCAAATCCGACATATATATACATACTACTGTAGCTTACTCGAGGTGCACTCGAAACCTATGATATATAGTAGAGCAACTTTCTTTAGTATTTTTTTTTTCGATATTTTCTAACTTATGGTCATAGCACTTTGTTCCATACTTAAATATAATACGATTTTACTGTTAGAGGAGAAACAACCAAAATTAAGAAAATAAAGTTTGATGTATCCCTTAATTCATAGATTATACACATTTCTTTATTAACTTTTTATAGAATAAAAGTTGTAAACCGAATTTCAAATTAAGTGAATACATTATCAAGAGAAATAAATTTCTTCCATCTTACAATAAATCAATAAAAAATTAATATCCGACGCATACCATCATTATTATATAATCAATAGTAAAATAATTATGCCGGAGAGTTTTTTTGTTTGTTTGTTTGAACGCGCTAATCTCTGAAACTACCAGCTTGATTTGTAAAAATATTCTTACATTTGATAGTCAAATTCTTCAGGAATGTTATAGGCTATTTAAAATCACGCCACAACCCTTAGGAGCTGAGAAAAAAGGAAAAAATCAGAAAGAACACTAAACAAAAACAAAGTAATTGCATGGAAAGGTGATGCGATGCAATAGGTCGGGGGGCTGACTGCAATATCTACAATGTCAGTTAATGATGAAATAAGTTTTAATAAGTACCATTTGCAAATGACGAGTATTAAAAAACGAACTTAACAACGTTGAATCACATAAGAGGCGTCGTTTTAATGGTTAACGATGTGTATAAAGATAGCTAGTTACATAATATTATCATAAGGTATGACCTAAATAATTATATTTATTTATATTTGTTACTTGTTTTTTTTTATTGGTGTTTTTCCTTGTTTACTTATACCTAATATCTTATTTTTACTTTGTAATCCATATGATTTGTAATATTTCATTAAATCCTCCATAAAGATATTTACCGTTGATAAATAAATAAATATGTATACTTTGTGAAATAAATAGATAAAATATGATAATGACCATTTAAGTTCTATCTATGTTATTACTAAATTACAACAAATACTGTTACAATACTATTAGGTTTTCGACATTTTTCATTTGTATATATAATATTTATACATTTCTACATTACAATTTGCATTATCTAATAAAGTCAAGAGGTTTATCTTTACTTATTTTGTAGCATGTAAAACTCTGTCGCCACGCAATTGACAGTTAAATTAAATGATACCCAATTTCTCATACATCTCGATGACCAATGTTTATATTTTTAAGCAATTACATTTTCAAACAAATCAATAATAATAAATAACTATATTTGTGATTTCACACATCAAAAATGATTTCTCGTGGGAAATAAAATAGACTCGATAGAATGAACTAAATTATAACATTATACCAATTAGGTTAATATTAAAATGAAAAAAAATTGATGGTTTTTTTTTGATATTTTACGTACTCGCTACTCGAGAATTTGACAATTATTTGCCTATCAATATGAACCTCAAAAATGATTCTAAAATCGATATCTGAAATATATAATCATTCGATAAAATATAATTGAGATATTTTTATCGGGGAAAGAATTTATGTATATACTGCACATTGTCTGCATTCTATATTTTATTATGTTGTATACAATATTTACTATGTTCGTATTTACTACAAAAAGTCTACTACAGTTATTTGCAGTACTAAGAAATAAATATAAACACTATAGACTTCCTGTAGATTTTATATCTTATTTTCCATACGGTATAGTACACATGTATAATATTATAGGTATGTCATATAATTGAAGAAGGATTATTGATTTTATAGCAGTGGTCATGCGAATAATACAACAACAAAAAATAATTTTCATATTTTTTATTTTGACTAAATGGCTAATTCTAAATTAAAAAATTCTTGGAACCACTATACTTATGCCATTATTCATAATTTCATTGATCATATTTTTCTATTATTATATAGACCAAAACCGACTATGATAATGTTATTTTTTTTTTTTTTTTTGTAAATTGGTTTTAAAAAAATGAACATTAAATAAAATAGTATAAATCCGATACTCGTGTATTAATGTAATTTAATATAATAATAAAAGAAAGATTACATTTTTTTAAAGTAATCGTTTAACTGTATATTATTTTTCTATATTATTAAGAATAAAAGATATATGTTTCTTACGAACATAGTCATATTTAAAATTTAATACATGGTAATCAATGAACATTGTGATTCTCATTATTTCATTACTCTTGCGCTTAAACCAAACACAATTAAACCTCATTCTAGTGCATTTTTAATTACTTGGAATATTTTTTTCTACGAGTGCAGGATTGTTCTTGAAGTATAAAACATTTGATTTAAATTAAAACTTGATATGATTAGATTTATCATTTTGTTATAAATGTTGTGGTGGTGAGAAATGAAGGTAAATATAATATAACAATACTATTATAAATTATTTATGCGCCAGCCGCTGACCTACTTATAGTGAGTAGGTAGGTAATAATATTATGGGAAATAATAATATAATGTAACCTTTTTCTGATTACACCCTTTTCATACTCATTATATAACCATAAGGGTCTTATAATTTAACCGTGATATTCTATTGACATGTACGATATATTTAATATGTGTCATACTTATTTACAATACTAAATTATACTAAATTAATTTAACTATAAAATATAAACTCATATTGTATGCATACAAATATCTTTTACTTTTTTAATTATTTCGTTGTTTATATCAGTTGAAATGCGTTTATTCTATACAGCGAGGAATACTATATCACTAAATTAATATGCATTTTAAATATAATTATTATTAAAGAATATGTTTCTCTCGACGAAGTCTTAAGTTTTCTTAAGTCTCAAACCAGTATTTATTATGAAAAAGTCTTCTCTAATGTAATTTTTTGTACAGTGTCCGATATTTCGTCATTTACAAATTTAATTAAACCACAATACAACCTCTTCCCACGCATTTCAATATCCATTAATATGTAAAATTTAATACTATCTACCCGATATTATATATTTGACAGGGAATGCTCAATCACAAATTTTCCATATTAATTCGAAAACTACTGACTATGATAACAATTAACTTCAAAAACCATATGATATATAATCATTAAATTTAAAATAATATCTATTATTTATCTACTATACTTTTATTTTGAATTCATGATTGTTTTTCAATTAATAATATGTATTTAAAATATTTCAGCACATTAAGTACTATTACAATTTTGAATTAATAATTAATAATATTTATACTAATATAATATAACCATTATATAATAATTTTTAAAGTTTTTACAAAAAGCAATAAATATCATAAATAAAATTATTTACATACCTATCACTATAAAGTTAATAAACTCCACAATGTTATTTTTATAAATAGGGATAGAAGGTTGATACTTGGTTCACTAAGGAATTTTAAAACTTCACTATTATTTACCATAATATATCATAGTTTTGTCATGTCCACATAAATATAATTTATTACCACCTTATTATTAATCGTAGTGGAAATTTACGACAAACAAGTCAAATATATAAAATTAAAGTTAATAAATATTAAATATACATAATAATAACACATGCACACTACAAGTGTTGCACAAACGAAAGAGTAACAAATCTATGTGACATTTGATTATCTACCCATAAATTTTCAAATGAAATCTAGGAACCATTTTTTTGCTATATAATAAAAACAGCTGAAATTTAAAATGGTTGATAATAGTAAGTATTTTCCATGCTAATGTTATATTTTTTATTAGTTCTAACCCACCCAAATATGAAACATGAGGTTAATTATATATATATATTTGAATACCTTTTTTTACGTCCCTTATAACTAAAAACTTTGCTTCATATTTTATAATATCTACATAAATTAGTATATCTGAAAATTATATAAAATTTGCGTAAAACACAAACTACATAGAACGTTATGTGTATTATTAAAACCAGAATAAATAATTTGTTTATTGAAAATGTTTTTATCGCATAATTAAATTTGATTAATTTTCAAAACTAAGTTACATCTATTAACGAAAGATAAAATTGTATTAGTGGCATTATAAGATAATTTTAATAATTTCTTTGATTATTTAATATTCTATCATAAATTCTGCCAAAACTAAAAGTAAAATAATCGTTACATTTATAGATATATACGTATTTATCATAAAATACATGGCTTATGATGGAAGTTTGAATTGCTAGATAAATCGTAGCTTATTGCCGTGGTTGAGTGTTTGTGAACATTCGCCAGACACAAACAATTCAAATACACTAAGTCTGATACACAATGGGGCGGTGGTTGGCATTTTGATAAACGATCGTACAATCTGCAGTGACCGCATACACATTTATACTCAATACCAGTACGTAATATCTGTTGCGTTCATTTAAGTAAAAAAAAAAAAATTGAAATTGCTAATATGATACGATAGCAAAACAATATTATTGAATTGTAATTTATCAAACCGTATATTATAGTCGACATTATTATATTTCTCAAATCTCAATGACCGTAAATAATTGTTTAAGTTCATTAGAAATAGAATAAAATTATTATTTAATACTTATTCATAAGATAACATTATCTAAGGAATGCCGAAAGATTTTGGTAAATAACAAATGAGAATTATTATCAATTTCAATTATCAATATTTATACATTTATTTATGACGTCTAAGTAAGACGTTAAATATAGTTTTCAAATAAAATTGACTTCATTGATTTTACTACCAATATGTACCACTATAATTTTTATCATACTCGTATTCATCCGTGTTAGGATTCTATAAACAATACGTAATAATTCATAATCGAAAACCTAGTTATGATGAACAAATATCTAACAAAACTCTTCACTTTTAGTATTGGCGAAATACATTTTCGTACATCATACGTACATCATACATTTAAAAGAAATCTTAGTATTTTATAATTGATATATATTTCTTAAAATATTTGATGGTCATGTATTCAAACTTTTAATACTTCAATATTATTAAAATCATACTAAAAACCAATTATGAAATAAAATCAAAGAAATTAATTAAATTCCGTCCCTCAATCAAATGAAAACAAACTATACATTTTAAATAAAATACTATTGTTTTTAAATACTCACCAAACGAAATAGCCTACATAACATACAATCCATTCAAATATTAACCAGGGTCCATGTATTTATTAAATTATTGGTAACAGTTACAAATTAAATTAAAAAATCAAGGAACTCTGCCATACTGCTCATGATATTAATGGATGCTGAGTTTACTTACAAGTCTTGATTTTTCAAAATATTTTTGATGTATTTATAAATTTATATTAGTAATTAACTTTTCTATAAATTATACAGGACAAAAAATATCATATATATTAAATTATAATAATTATAATTTAATTCATATTATATTACTAGCTGTTATTAACTTATGAGTCAATACTGATGTATATTAGAACAAAGTAAATAGGCTCGTAAATATTTTAAGCAGGTGTGAAACTGTGTATGTGTTTAATAATGGGTAAATGCGCAATCTTCATATTATGGTGGAAAATGCGATGGCAGCTGTGCTATTAAATTGCCTATTCAAGGCGCCGTGTTATCATATTTACTCTTATGCACTTTATTAGTAAATAGTTGGATGAAATCTTATAACAGTAAACGCATGGCTCTAATAATATGATGGATCGGGTAGGCTAAACAGGGGCGTAATTTCGGGTTTTTTTTTCGGATGTGCGGAGTATCAAACGGGCCATTTTGAAATTTCACCAGGGCATATAAAAATAGATTTATTACGCAAATGTGGGTAAATTATTTTATTCTGTTTCCAATTATTTCCATACATTATGGACCGAATCAATGCATTAACATAAATATTAAAAATCAATTTAAAAACTAAAATACAATACAAATTTATAGCAGAATATTTATGTATAACCAGTGTAACTTAAAGTTGTAAATATGATTAACAGTATAGCGATATTAATATATGTCAATATAAAAATCAAAATATTTAAAATACAATTTAATTTAAATCATATTAATAATCGTGCATTATTTCATCAGAGTGCAGGCCAATTGGAACTATTTTAAAAGTAAGAGGTACAACCGCACACCCTGATCCCCCGACGCTAAAGCCTACCCCTCACCCATATTCAAAATTCCTGGTAAAATACTAAAAATTTGATGTTTTAAAATGTAGATACGTATTGATACTACAATGTTTTATTTTTATTATTATTATTATTATTATATCTAAGTAAAATTAACTAAAAATTTGTCATAATATACCATACACCTAGAATAGTTATATTCAATAATAGATTATAGAATTTCATATCGTTAAATATCACTGCTTTAAATTCAAATTAATGGTAATGTGTGATTAATATTTGGTCAATATATAAAATGTATAGTTTAATATAACATTTAATTTTATTGCATCCCCATTTTAGTGATACTATTATTTCCATGATATTCAAAGTTCTATTTTATTTTATTTCTATTTTTTTTTTTTATTCAAACCTAAGTATAAAATAAAAAAAAATGAATGAAAAAACATTTAACCTTAAAATTATCTGTAACGCTATGTTTTACATTTTCAGCACCACCAACAACTGTGGTACTAAAAAATTGCTTATGACGTTTTTTGAAACTTATAATTTAGATTAGAATTTCGATTACATAAATGTGGTGTCATTAATGTTTTGTTGTAAACATCTGGTAATTAGAAAAAACAAAATGCGTAGGAATAAACATTTTAAGAATCTACTAACAACATTTTTTTTAGCTCCCTTACTTATTGATTTTTCAAAATTTATTTAATTTTTTCTTCAGTATTATATATATATATATTTATATTCTATAAATAATGCTATATATACTCCCCTTACAGAAAAATTGGTACATAAATAAAAAAAAATGTAAATCGATGGCGCTAAATATTGTATAATACACTACTCACGCTTAATTCTTTTTTTACCACAGCTCATTTAGTTAATTTACAGGAATCTCTGAAAATGGCTGTAATTAAATAAAATTATACCGAGCATAACAAACATTTCAAAATTCCGTACCATTTTTTTGAATAAATTCTAGGAGCATCGATATTTAATAAAATATGTAATAATATTAAACTGCTATGGGTATTTTATTATGTGTGAATTTTAAATCAAAATCACTAACGCAATTATTATCTAACTAAATCTAGAATACTAGTACTCGTTAATGATATAATTATATATCATATTATATAAATCAAATTATCTGTGTAATAAAAAATAATTTACTATAGAAAACTATGTTTTAATTTATTTAACATGTCTTGACTATCATTCAATCTTAACTAAAAAATATTTCTATACATATATTTATTTTGAATGTAATGACGATAGAAGTGTACAAAATAAATTAAAACTTAAAAATGTAAAAATATAAAATTATATTTCACTGTTAAAGAATTACTTCTTTAAGATCATAAATTACTTCTTTCTTATCGTATAAATAGATAGCAAAAGTTATTTTTGATCATTAGCTTCAAATATAGGTAGATAGACCTAATTATATTTATTAAGTACAAAAAAAAATTAACTAATTATTTTGCCTTTTATTATTTACTCTGATATTAATAAAGAATAGATTAAGTTATTATTTTATCGAACATTACTGATAGTTAAAGATAATAATAATAATAAACTGTGGTCAATTTAATGGGACACAATTTAATCTTGATGATTATGTAGTTAAAATTAATTATTCCTACCTTAAGATCACAATATTTTATTTTGACAATTCTAAAAAATTTAATAATCCCATTCATACTATAACTATAAAAAACATTAATCCTAATAAATATATGTCAACATTGTATTTCGTACTTAATCAAGTTTAAAATAACAAGCAATATATCTATTTTAAATACTCGTATTTTCTTTACTTAGTAACTCGATTAAATATAACTGTTTTGAAAGTATGAACAAGGGGAGAAAATTTACTTTTTCTAACCACAACTAAAAATAAATATTTGACTGCAAAAATAAAATACGAAATATAGTTAGTAGCTACAAGTTTTTTTTTTTTATTTTTTTAGGTGTATGGACTTTTTTTGAATAATTATATTATTATCATTTAATACACATGAACAATTTTTGAACTGTATGATCAATGAAATAAATATAGTATGAAATATCCTAGTTTGGCAGATCGTTTCTGCTCAGAATCTTTTTTTCAAATACAACAATATATCATTAAATTAAAATTTAACGGGACCATTAAAGTGACACACTTGACACTTAATGTACAGCAAATCAATAACAACTTTTCCATTTTTTATATTTAATGATAACCATTTGATTAAATTACGTATCAAGCATTGTATTTTATTAATATAAACTTAAATCAAATTCAATAAATTTTATTTTATAAATATTTTTTTTACAAGTACCTACTCGTACCATAATAATAACAGATAATATTATGATGTATGCATAAAAGAATAATAATTATTAGAACTTGTTCTGCAAGAAAAAGTATAATTGATTAATTTAATTTAATATAATAAATATCAAGTAGGAACATAAGAATCATGAATTTTTTTTAAATATTAACTTTGATAAAATCATTAAATAGAATAAGAAAACATTTCAACTTTCTTACACTTTTGTAGTTTTGTATTACTTCTAAGAATAATGAACATCAATAAGAGTTAACGATAAAGACCATAATATAATAATTTATTTGAACCTAGTTTACCCATAAATTAGATCTATCACCTTTCATTTATAATGAGATAAAACAAAAGTCAACTAGATAGCAACTAGCATTTAGATACAAAAATAATCTACATATTTCTAAGTCTTCTGAAAAGCCCATAAAATAAGTATGTTTATGCTAAAATAAATAATTAATTATATTTTTAACAAATTTCGTGAAAATATTTTGTTTTTAAATATTTAATTTTAGTATAGGTATTTAAATACATAAATTGATTATTAAAAACAGTTATATTTAATTATTAATAATTTTGAAACTAATGGGTCTCATTGCATCTTTGAACAATGCTTTATATTAAATATTATTTTTCATATAAAATACAACAAAATAATTTATATTTTATAATGGAATGCATTAATAAATTAAATAAAATATTTAAATAATTATAACTTTAAATATTTATCGAGTATTAATAACTATATTTGGTTAACAAAACATCTCTACAAATTTACGATACAAAAATCCATATATTGTAGTTACTATAAATGTCCTATTCGTTCATTAGCTTTCGTATTATAGGATCTATTTCTCAAAATAAACCATAGTTTTAAAACGTAATTGAAGCGGCCGTAAATGCAGAGTAGTCACAGTGTTTGCATTAAAGATATACCACCAAAACCTACACCCACCCACCTGCAATAAGGGGGCGCCTCAACGATATTATAATTTAAAATAAAACATAATATATACAAATATAATTACATATATTATGTACATTATTCTATTATAAAACATTTAAGTCTATACCTCGATAATAATAAAATAAAGTTTATCAATCCTTTGTTAATTTAAAATTAAATATTTATTTTGTGAATGATGCATAATCGTTAATTTGACCAGTGTAATAATTTATCGCACGTCCCGAATAGTCATAATACTTTAGTGATTTGAGAAGACACTCAATTTAAAAAAAATATTTACTGTACCCATGTCTGCAATGGACAATAAAAAAACCTTACTCTATATGGAGTATTTTCAATAAGTTTAAATTCATATTACTACTCTAAGCCACTAATAGCTGTAAAAAGTCGATAAAAGATACACAACTAATATCTCTCGCTTTAGACTACAACAGAAACATAACACTTACAATTATTATTATACGAACAAAATAATCTATTATGAGATCGACATTATAATGATACGTTCATAACTGACCTTTTATGAAGTCTATAGCCATTTCCAATCCATACGTATCCTTATCACAGTCGTCCAATATGAGGGCTCCGATTTTAAACTTGGTCCACTGTTTATTGATTTGATCCAAGGTATAGAGCATCGTCTCTACGGTCTGTATACCACCTTGAGCCATAATCGGACCGCAAGTGAACTGGGTATCCTCGCGAGAATGGACCATCATCAATCCACCGAGGAGCAAATCGCCCTCGACCACGGCCTCTTTTTTCATAGGCCATACAAATTGTTCCGTAGAAAGTCCGGAATGCCGCATATGACGCATACGCACTTCCGGAAACGGCGTCTGAGACATTCGACGAAGCCATCCTGTATGATTGAAACACACCACAAACGGAGACCACAGCACAATTACAATTATGGCTGTATTAAATACGACAGCCATTTTGAATTTTAAATGAAATGAACCCGATTCAATATCCACAATATATGGTGTCTCAAAACTCAGGTACCCATTGGCGAATCCAATTGGCCAGCTAATCTAAACATAACAGTGGACATTACATAAAAAATCGTAAAACATATTATATAAAACCTAATAAACAAAAATATTAGGAAAGTCGATTTTCTATATAACAAATAACAATGGATCTCGTTGTCATTCAGTAGATTACTGTAATGGATATTTTAAATTTGAATTCAATTATAAATCATTTCATCCAAAAAACTATTCTAAACGGAAACTACTTGCCTATATCTCTAAGGATATTTTATTATAATATAATATATTTATATATAAGTTAAGAACTAATTTTGGTCATAATCAAATCACATATATTAAATAAATAATAATTAATATTATAATATTATGTCAGATAATACATAACTATAGCGATTAATAGCTTATATGTTAACATCTACAAACCGAGAAATATTTAAATATATCTGTGATATAAATAACTTAAAATAAATCTAAATATTTTGAAAATTTCATTGTTTGTAATAAATATACGTATAAATGAAATAAGTAGTCACGTATATAGTCCCTAGTATAATATTTTTGAATTACAGCACAATACTAAACTCATTTTTTATTTTAAAACATCCAATTTTAAAATTTTAACTTAAAAGTCTATAAAAAAAAATATGCACAGTGCATACGTATTTATGAATTTTTAGATTTATTAAGAACAGCTTATGAGAAACTTTATGTTAAAAAGTCAACCTTCAGCCATTCAAATTTAAAATTATATACATTTTTAAATACAAAATACTTTTCAAATTTTCATAAAATTAATACATATTATTACATTAAGAGGATTGGAAGCGGTGACTTTCTGTCTTTGTCTAACAGCCATGGAACATAGCTATACACCTGACAAAAATTAAGATACTTCTAGTTGTCTGATTTAAAATATGTAAAGATGTTTTAATTGCTATAAAAGTTTACTTTGCATCGGTCGAAGCACTTTTCCCATTGTTTTATTATTTAAAATAAATATTTTGATGAGAATAAATATTTTAAATTTTATAAATTTGTAAATTTGTATTATTAAATATATTAAAAATATGCTTCGACCAATGCAAAGTAAACTTGTATACCAATTTAATCATCTTTACATATTTTAAATCGAACAACTAGAAGTACCTAAATTTTTATCAGGCGCATATAGCTATTATTCCTATGTTTCACGTGTATAAGACAAAGACAGAAAATCACCGCTTCCAATCCCCTTAACAAAAAAATCGCTGAAGTTATTTTTAGCTAATACTATATTGGTTTTATTTTTACAGTCTAATTAATTGTTGAAAATATAGTTTTTTTCTTTATACATAGTGAGTTTTTTTTTTATTATTATCTAAATAATTTATTTACTGTTTTTTCCAACTTGTCATGTTTAACGCAAATTCTATGTAATAAAATTAAGTGTAGAAAAAATTAAAAATTAAAAATGTACCTTTGTATTAAACATTATATGTATCCATGTTTTTTTAGTAATATTATCTAAATTAATTAAATAAATCTATTAAAAATGATTAGACTACAATGTTTTATAATTTCAAAATAATATAATATAAAATACTATTTATTCAGTGTAATTTAGGTACCTAATAAACACACATACAAATAAAATAATTAAAAAATGCATTATATTTGTGTAAATTCACTTTAAAATTATGACAAAAATAATATTTATACTTTTTTAAAAAGAATATTTTTATTTTATTTAAAATTTAAATCTGAAATTAATAATAAAAAAAATATTGAATTGATTTGAAGAAAAAAAATGTTTCTAAATAAAAATTAGTTTTAAATAAAAATAGAGATAACAAAATTGATTAAACTATTGTTATTAAGTTTAAACTATTAATACTATTTAATATTTATTCATCTTTTATTCAAGCCACTCTTCTAGCTTGCGTATACTAATTAAATTCAAATATATTTTATTCAGTAATTTAAAAATCAATATCAAAATATATTATATTAAGATTTAAACAAAGAAACGATGAATTTTATAAAACATTTACAATATTATGCAAAATGTAAAATCAACCACCGATTACCAAAATAACGTAGCTTAAAATAATAATCTTGAAACTCATAAATAATTATATTACATTGAATATTTTTAAATAATTAGTGTTTTTATTTTTAAAAACATATATGAATATTTAACGAATACAAAAATAAATAACTATACTTAATAGTATAATAAATAGCCTCGTAAAATCAATCACGATTAATCGACCAAAACCATATTCATTTCGAGTTATTTTCTAAAGAAAACACTAAAAACCATTTAAAACAGAGCATACATGTGTTCTATCTTATATGTATATTTAATTTAATTTAATATCAGGTTAAATATTACCGGAAAGAATGAAAAAAGATTTCAGGTCAAACGATTATTTACAATTGAAATAAAAATGTCATCAATACCATAAAAGTAAAATTCAATAACTGAAAAATAAGTGATATTTTATTTTATGGCAATAATCAAAATACCAATACCAACGCAATTTATTTTTATTTGAATTTGTTACAATAAATCTGTCTACTAGTAATTGTACTTATAGAGACGTTTTATAAAACCCATTAATAATTAAACGATTCAATTTTAGTAATTTTCAATTGACCTTCGTTGAATATCTAAGAACATTAATTTATGTCATTTTCATTTTTAATCAACATAAATTATGGTTAGAAATTTTAAAATGGCTTAACAAAAAATAAAATATTTAATTAAAATGTTAAAAACTTCGTAAAACATAATTTTAATTAGGTAACTATAAATAAATTAATCCAATCGAATGTTTATTTGGTATAATATTATGATAGTTTATGTTATAATTTATTTATATTTCAATTTTTAATTATTAATGTTGAATGCTATGTTAAAAATTAAAATACATATCTATTGATTCGAAAATAAAAACATACTTCGTACATTGATAAATACTTAACACTTACTAACATATTTCAATACAGTCTCTGCATATACATTTCGAAAAGGTTATTTTTTTTACATTATATAAGACATTTAACTCCAAAAAATCTTTTATGTAAAAAAAGAAGATTATATATATTTAAACAAGGACTATAAACAAAATCTCAAAAATTTTTGAATGAACAAAATTGTGTACTACGTTTTTAAGATATAAATAATAATTTTCAAGCTTAAATTAAAATGAATAATACGCGACTACCACTATAGCTTTACTGCTATTTCATATTCAATTTACCTTGTATACATCGGTTGGACAATCGAAATATTAAATGTTGTATTAAAGTACTATAAAACAAAAATAAGAAACATAAAAATGCATTATATTATATTTAGTTTTTAATAATTTTCTAGGAAAACTACCGACACAGTAAAAAAATGACTTAACATTGTTGAAAGAGCCTTCCTACCGAAAATAAATGATAAAATATAAACCTCGAAGAAACTTGTAACATGTTGAAACAAAAATAAACCTTACCTCAGTCAGAGTACAAAAGGACCTTCGTATCACATGAAAACATGAAAAAATAATTTCTTAAAACCTTTGAACTATATTTCATTACAATGCATAAAAGGCTATAAACTATTTAAATAGAAAACCTAGTGTAACATAATATAATATTTTTCTTGGAATATTTATAACAAATTTCAGTGCATAAATATGTTAGAAAATAACAAACATGTGTAAGTTAATTATCAATCCGTAATTATTGATAATTACATTCATTATAATTTAATGTACAACTAATAATTAATGTTAATTGTAAAATATCCAACTGCAAGGTTAAAAATTAAAAACTATAAATTGTAAATAAAATATTTTAACATGATAACACAAATATATGAATTATTGTTTAATCTTATACATACATAGCTTATTGCTTTATACATTGTCTACAATATATTTTAAAAATCATTTAAACTTAAGCCTACAACTGCATGGAATCTAATATTTAAATGTCATGAAATTAAAATTTTCTCAAGCTACGGCCATTTAAAATTCCAAAGGTAGAAAATGACAGTAAGGAATTTAATGATTTCACTTATAAATACACATCCTACAACTATAATTAAATATACTGCAATTATTTTTACAAAAGCTTGTTTAAGCTAATCATGAATACATTTATACATTTAAACATGATTTGAGTTGAATATTAATTTATAAGATATTAAAATTTATTTTTTTTAACTGAAAACTTTCTTGTGTATAATAATAAATCATAATTTATATTATTTTTTGAGATCTATTATAGGTACCTGTCTCATAAAATGTTATTAACTTATTTAAATTAGGTATTATGAAAATAATTGGAATAAATTTAAAAAATATATTTTAAATGTATAACTTTATCTAATTTCAATTCGAAGAAACAATTTAAAATGTTTAAACTCTATTTTTTTAACATTTTCAAATAAATCTTTTAATTTAAATGACCAAGCATTTTAGTTAGAGAGGTACCTACGTAAGCTTTAAAATGCTTAAAACATCTTATATTTATTTTATTGAAAAAATATTTTTTTTTCGTATCAAAAAAATGCAATATCTTTTAAGCTGCACAATTGTATTTACGATAATATGTAACACTACACGTTATTAAAAAGTACAAATCCATATTTTGTTTTAAACTGACCAAAATTTGTTTTAAATATTTAAAAACTGTTTTAATGTTAGAAATGTTTTGATTCTTAATAAATAAAGACACTTCATACTCCAGTAACTAATTATTTCTTCAGCGGGGATATTTTATTTTAAAATGTAACTATTAGTTATAAACAGGGCTAGGATTGATATGCAACAGCATATTTTTTATTGTTTACGTCATCTAATTATTAATTTTGTCAGTAATGTCCACGAATCACTTCATGATGAAATAAATGAAGGTGTTTTTATTTTGCATGTTTTTGCATATTTCGGATAAAATGCATATTATTGCATGTATCAAATAAAATAAATATTAATGCATACTTCGATTATGAGAATGCGAAAATGCATGTTTTATAGTATATATTTCGTAATTAATATTTATAATTTAATATTAATATTTTGTATTTAATTCTAGCTTTGCTGATTAAAATATAAAACTTGGTTATTTTGTCAAACATAAATTTTATTTTTATAAATACAATCCTATAATACAATATAGGTATGCGATAAAAGATTGAATAGTTTGGCGGGAAAAAAATAAACACAATTAATAAAAGTATGTAGGTCACTATCAATATTACGATCCAATCGCTGATCATTTATATTCAAAAATTTTAAAAAATATGTGGAACACACGTATTTTCACCATTGAATGTGAATTATAAATTTTATTTTTAAATTATTTTATTTTATTTCTCAATCATATTATATTAAGACCAACAGCTAATCACTGACATATTTCAATAAATAAATATTTTTTTTGTAACTATATTTTTGTATTTATCTTATAACAATTTAAATTCATAGTCTTGCATATTTTACAATTTTTTATTGCATACAAATCCTAGCGTTATGAAAAATTAGAATTATATTTATCACATTAAATATAAATATCCATGTAGAATAATATTAATTTTTGCGAACATTAACGAAAAATCAATTTTACATTAGGCCGGTTTAGTGATTGAATGTAGTCTACTCGAGAAGAAAATTTCCTTTGTGAGTTATCATTTTATATACATATATAGATGTGTATATATATATATATATATGTATGTATGTATGTGTACTTTTATTTTGTGAGTTTTGCGTCCACGTAAAATACATTTTCAGCATAGGTATTTTGTTACTTATAATCCCGTGGGCTTAACTCATTTTTCGGTTACTCCATTCATCCATATTTGATTTGGAAATATTATCAACACTTACGGTATTTTTCTTAGTACATTAACTCAGTGACACAAATTTATTATCACTGCATGCGTAGCATATAAACCATTTTTATCTTTAAATAATATAACAACATATGTGAATAATAACTTCGCTAAATCACATTGAATTCCGTCATTAGTTAATATGCATAATTTATAAATATCGTTTACGAATTTTGAGTTGATATGGTACTAAATATTTGGTAATAAAAAATATATTACTTAAAATGAGTACTCGTCAGTATCGAAAAATATTTTTGAAAATCGATTATTAATTATAGCTAAATTGCTTATAAAAGTTATTAATAGTTTATTAAAATCATCATAACTTACATAATCAATTAAATATAGAAAAAACATTATTATACGTCAAAATACAATTGTTATAAAATATGTAATAATGTGTGCTGATATGGATGCAAAATAAGACATTAGTGCATTGTTATATGCTGGTACTTTAAATATTTATAATCCTCAACTTTAAACAATTTATGAAAAATGAGTACATTTTTCATGTTATAATTTGGAATTCACTTTTCACAAAATATAGTATGGGATTTACGTACATTGTAATATAATAAATGTTTTATGTTAACTTCACCCTTAATCTACTAATTACAGCAAAACCATTGATGTAGTATAACAATGTTCAACTTTGGTAAATTTTTGAATGTTATACACTAATTATATTTGTAGATATGAATAATAATTTAATATTACCATGTTTAAGCATATTATGCTTTTTATTGTTATTATTATTAATACACACATCAGTATGGTTATCGTTGTTCATAATTTATAATTTACATTTAACATTATATAAGTATATTTACATTTTATAAAATAAATCTGATAAACTCAAAAAAAATGAATTAATAGATTATTAGTTTCTGAAAAGGGAGCTAGAAGTATGCATATTAAGTTGAGGGAAAGTAACAAATTGTCTATAATAAATTAATTTTATTATCTAAACATTTAATTTAGCAAAACTTTCCAAATTCTAAAAGTATATTATCTCGTTTATACAACCAAAAACAAAATACATGTAATAAACGAATTTAGCCTTACGTCTGTAATCGAGTAGTTAATCAACAGTATTTTCTAATGTCATTTGTAGAAACTAATAGTCTGTTGTTTGCTTATCTAAATGAAAATGCTTTATTATTTTTAGACCGAAGTAGAGTTTTTTTTCTTAATGAAGCACTTTAACTATGAACATTTAAAATTTTAAAAACTTCATAATATATAAACAATATTATATATTCTATACAACAAAAAATAATATTTTTCATTTATTTTTCAGAAAAATGTATTAATTTTATTTTAATATGCTTCGATAATTTGTCAAAACTCAAATACACAAGTACTTAATGCACCAGAGTGTTAACGTGTTTAATAAAACTCATATAGTGAGAAAATCAAATTAATTGATGGATTGCTTAACTAAATTAAAAACTTTTATAATTTTCTTATATTTTTTTTTTCATTCATTTTTTCTCTGTTCTTTTAAACAAAATTATTATACTCATAATTAATTCTACTTTAACTCTAGTTTGAAAATTTTAAATTATTTTAAAATGTTCTATTAAAATTATATTCAATATTATATCCAAAACATTGTACACTTTGTGTAACAAATGCAGTTAATGGTTTTAAAATCGATTCCCTTGTACATTACACCAAATATTTTTAAGTACCAAAACATATTAATAAACTATATATATGTTGAACTGTATATAATATATATGTCTATATTTTTCTACCTTACATTGATCCATCTAACTCAATTCTTCGTCTCTATTCATTGCGTTCTCAAATACGAACGTTACTCGAATGACAGAACAGCTAAAACATTAGAACCCATCTAATGTTTCAGAAAATAAAGTTTCACACACATCCGATGACAAAGTACTACCCATGCTAGTGGATAGGTACGTAAATGTTCCAAAACATAAATAGAAGCAAAAAAACACGTTCTAACAACCATACATATTGCCTTTCGGCATCCATGAAATAACCACGTTTCAACACCACCGTGTTAACAAATTTGAAATGCTAAAAAGTATATTTATTTCTACTTTTATCACCAAGAATAATGTAAACTTATTTGGGCATACGTAATCAGGTATAAAAAATATCAGCATGTATTATTAATAAAGTCATTCTTCAATAAGCGCAAAGAAGCACGTTTATTAAAGGTTTTGTAGGAAAATATAGAAAGGAAGAAAATAAAGGGTAGCAGCATTAATAAAAGAATTCCTAGTCGTTTGGCTATCTATCATAAATTATAATAATAGTCTTATAATACCTTAGATGTATAATATGTTTCCAAGCAATGGATGTCATATTAATTTATTGTACATGTCTTGTTCAATGACGACATACTATCCCTACTTGTTAATAATAATAATAATAATATGACATCATCCATAGCAACCCCTAATACGCACTTGAAGTATGGATTTTCATACATTTTTAACTAAAATTTTATGACGCTGATGACTATCTGATGACTATGTGATAATAACTTATATGATATTGAGAATACATTAAAACTTTCAACAACCAAGGTCGATTTTAATGTATAATAAAAAAATTGCACGCGATATAATATATACAAATATATCTCAAATAATATTAAAAACATATCTTTGAACAAATTTCACGGTACATGATGATTCAATTCAAAAAAAAAACTATAATTACAAATTAAAACGAAATATCTCTAAGTAATTAAACAGATACGTTGTATTATATTCATTGAAATTTAAAAAATAAAGTTTCTATTTACAATGGTTTGTAATCATATACCAAAACAATCAAATTAAAAATAAAATGTATGTTTAATTAACTCATTAAATAATAGGTATCTAGCTTAACACTTTAAACATACACATTTATAATAGTTTTTATACCAAATATTATATTTTTAACTCCTATTATACGTAACTATATAAATAACTATATTCAGAGGTTATATCATCATTGAATCACGTAGATTTATTTTATTTGGATTTGAAGTATTATTATGTTTAATCAACGATCAATACTCTATTACAAATATTCACTAAGTATAGTTTAATTGTCTATAATATGTATGTATAACGCTTGTATACCTATAAAAATATATAAGTCATTTATACTCAATTATTTATTTAGAACCTATGCATATTTAAGCAGATTTGAATATATTACCTAACTACTTCTTTCATAACATCCGATCAAAATAATCTTTAATTACATATATTATAAATAAAAATATAATTTTATAACATTAAAGAGATTATTACACATTTTTACTCAATATAGGGCATCTCGTAGGGTTTTATTAATATTTTAATTTTTAAGAGCGTTACTCGGAATTCAAATTTTAATATCTTACATAACTATTACTCACTTAAAAATTGAAACATCAATAAAAAAAAACCTACGAGATTCCTTTAATAATATATTATTGTCTTAAGTTTGGTAATAGGTAAATTGACTCTTATATTGAAGCTTAAAGCTAACAGCATAAAACTAATTTTGCTAAACGCAATTTTTCTATGTTATATGTATGTAAGACAAAGACAACAAATGCGAGTGTGGCATCCTCTTAATACGTTGTTTAAACCTTTTCAATTTATTTTAGTATGGTTTTAGTAAAAATATATACAATATGTAAGCTATTACAACTTTTGTTTAATATTAAACTAAAGATTACAATATCAAAAATTAATTAATTCTTATATTGGAAGTCTGAAAAATTTAAGCAACAAAGCAACACTATTAGACAACCATAAATATGGATTTATGGGAACTAGTAGTAGGCAGTGTTTCGTAGTATATCGAAAACACAACGTTAATTTTAGTGGTGAATAAAAAGGAAATTAAATGGTCTAAGCAATCTCTTGAATATATTCAAATATATATATATATATATATATATATCTAAATATTTTCAATTATGTCAACGATGTCCTTCAAATATATGGATCATGTTTCAGTTTTCAAGTTTCAAACATTTATTAGGTATTACTAATTATATTCAATATTACGTTACTTCGTCATTAAGTTTATTATTCATTCAAATACATTGTTATTTAGTTTATAGTTAAATTTATTTAACACCATAATTGTATTATTTATATTTATATACCTATACTATATATTTAAAATATTTAAAATTATTATAGTAAACTTATATTTTAATTTAAAAATAATACTATACGTCTAAAAACATTATGAAAATAAACACACTAATCTTTAAAAATAATTTTATAACATTTAAAATAATCTAAATCATAACATACGTAATATTTAATTACTCGATCACACGTTTATTTTATTGTTTCTATGTTTTGTATGCAAGTTTTTATATAATTTAAGTCCTCTAATTGAGAAACTATCTCTTTTTGCTACAAATGATAAATTGAGAATCGATTGACCCACTAGGTTTGTTTACGGAAATAATATTTTTGAAGTAAAAAATAAATAAAAAAAAAACAGTTTGAGTAAAATCGATTGCATTGAGTGCTGTCATGAAGGTTCATCTTCGCTGATAAACGAGTATAAATAACATGTTTTTTTGTTTCGTTCTCATAGAAAAAAGACTATTAGTATAGGATTTTAAGAGTAGTATTCTCAGTATGTGATTTTTCACTTGATATCTGATCTGAAATGTGTTCAGCCTTCAATTGCGCGTTTGAAATACACCTAATATTTATAGGAAAACTACAATTATAGTTAGATGACTTAGCAAAAGGTAAAATATAAATTATTCCTGAATAATGTCAGATAAAAAAACAGTTTTACGTGTAATAAATAAATGATAAAAATATTTTAGACTCTTACATCTTATACAACATATCTATATCTATATATAGGTATATATAAACTATTGTCATGTTATAATATATTTTCATAATAATACAAAGAAGTGTTACATTAAATATATTTAAAAATAAATATTCAAAATAAAAGGTAAATAAGTACATTTGTAATTTATCATTTCAGTCAAGTAAAGAAACGTTATTATCATTATTTAATAAGAAATATTTTCTTTTTTTTAAATTTAATATAGGAGTTCTCAATGATAGGTTAATTGAACTTGCATTAGTTTCATTTAAAAAATATAATATATTCTCTGTTACTCTATATGCTTACGATGTGTATATTATGTTAACGATAGATATATTATGTTAAATCAAAGAGCAATATTATTTACGATATGTGCTTTTGAAAAAATAATAATTATCGTGAATAGCGTTAATTAGTATTATATTAAACTAACAATGTTGATAATATCTTAATTCATCAGATGTTATCGTTATTCTTTAGCATGACAAATTAATGAATGCAAAATATAGGTGTAATGTATATTTGTCATGATGTGTCATTATCGTGTTTATTATCGAATTTAACTATAGTAATTTAATTGAATTGTATTAACTTTGTCGTGCGATACCCCCTCTAACTATATTTTATAATACTCTAATTATTACTTAATAACTTTCAAATAGCATATAAAATGTATTTATTAAAATATATGTTGATAAGAAGGTGTAATAAAATTTTTAATCGAGTTTCGATCTTATGCGTTTGGTAATATGATATGAATTTCTAGGGATATATATTAGCGATATCATTGTAAGACAAATTGCAACAATAAACGCACTTGCCGATGGACTAAAATAATTTTTAAGCAGTTAATTACATGGAAACATTTCATGTGAAAATAAACCAAATTGTGTTTTGTTAAGTAACAAAACTTATTTTGGAATTTTTCCGAGTAAATACATTTTTATTCGCTTATAGTTTTTTACATACAATTTTAAATCACTAAAATATAATATTTTATTTTAGATACTATATTATTATTTTTTACACTATATGTCTTACTCCTACCTATAATGGTTTCCTGCGACTAACATGATGATATAAGCAAAGTTTATCATAAAAAATATAATACTCTTTAAATAATGTATTTTCTAAAATATTAACAAGTAAAATATGTTTATCAATATTGACAATAATTAATTTAATATTTAAAATAAAAGTCTAAAAATTACAACATCTAATTAAAAACTATGGTACGTATTGACATTACATTGTCCATCATATAACAATAAACTTTAAATGTAAAGTAAAACTAAATAATTTCATCTATTTCAACAAGGTATGTTAAAAGTTTATTTTTAGTTAACCTATTAAATAAAACCATAATTCTACTTCTAAAAACATTAAATTATAAGTAGACACAAAAAAAAAACAGAGCATATTTTGTTTTTAATGGCACCTAACTTATAGACTATCTATTATTTCACTACTCCCGTCACAAAGAGTCAAACAAATTTATTATAAATCATCTCACCCTTGTACCATAACATTTTCACCGTTTTCTCGTGTTAAAGTCCTCACACACTAACATGTGGTGGCGGAGCTGACAGCCAAATAAAGCCAGTCATACGCATATTATGTCCAACACCACACTTTGTTTACAACTCTGCTTGTGTTGATATAACGTGTCACTAACGAAACTAAAAATGTCATAAGGGGGAGGGGTAGTCTATTATTGTGATATCTATTTAAAAAATTTTACAAAATCTATTCATCAAATATTGTAAATATTTCTCAAAAAAAGCCATTATAACCCAATAAATATTTTCATTTGCGATAAATACTTAAATTATGAACAAAGTGGTTTCGTTGCCATCATAAGTAGACCTTTAGGATAAATGCAAACATGATAAACTTCGTAAACTGCACAAAAAGTATATTAAGATTTATTAAGGGAAAATGCTTATCTTAGTAACATTATATTACATTATATTATATTAGAACGAAACTATACGTTTAATAAACAATATTCTTGTAGTTGAAAATTAAAATGAACCACATTAATTACTAATATGCTATATATTATTCAAAATATAAACCAACATAAAAAACCTTTAACAATTGAAATATTTGCATATCATAATATTTTTCATAAACCTATATAATAATATTCATCTAAAATCATTTTTATAATTTTTCAATTTTTGAGTGACCATGTTATATAGTGTGTACAATGTGTACATAATATATATATACAGTATATAACATATACAACTGCATAGTGCTATGCACTCAGAGCCCAACTTAGGGGATTAGGGACCAGGACCCAATATTATTTGGAGCCCTGAACCCCTTTTGATGATTAAATATCAAAGTGGCACTGTGCAATTTTATAATATTATTGCTTTAGTTAGACGTTTGCATGATGTTTATCAGTAAATATTAATTAATATTTTTCATTTGTATTGACATTATTATATTATAACTATCTATAAATAGTTAATAATTATATTTAAATATTGTACAAACATTAAAAACTAATTTATGTCTTATAAATAAAATTTCTGTTCACTAATGCAATCATGTTATTTTAATGTTCACTGTACTTTTTAAATTACATTTAACAAATATTAAAAGTCGGAAGATCCCTAAAAGTATATTGCTCCGGGCCCATATTATTAAGTTCTTAATTGTTCTTAATTTGAGCTCTGTATGCATTTAATAATGTTATTTAAATTTTACTATCGTTGACATAAATGTATAATGTTAAAATGTGATTTAAATATGACAATAGTTTTAAAATTATGAAGCTTTATAAAGATAATAAAAATTAGTCATTAATCATTTACTAGTATTAGTAATATTTTTAACAAATTATGATTTGCATTTTTTTTAATCCCCCGTTGAACAACAGTTATAAAATTATTTTATTAAGTGTTTGTATTACCGTAAAAATCCTGATAAGTTTTTTACTTTTATCTTAAAAATATAATGTTAAAATATACATTACATAATTATATATTATAAATTATTCATAAAAATTATAACCTAGAATAATCAACGTAATTCAATTGACTACATACATTTACATGTACTAAAAAAAAAAAAATGAAAAAAGTACTAACAATTATAAAATATCACGAAATTAAAGAAATTAATAAACAACACATTGTATTCAAATAATTTGTCAAATAAATTATGAAATTAATAGCGATAAAAAACCCCCTTAAAAAAAATTAAATTTCTCACATCACTTCATGAAAGGAAATCAATTAATTATAAATTAATTAAAAATAATCGGTTGTAGAAAACGTACTCGCAGTTACATATTATATTATTAATATAAAAACAACACAATAAAAATAAATTGAATTTGACAATAACCTAACGATAAAGTATATATTCAAAAACTATTAGATATCTACACTATAAAACAAATTACACTTCCTTAAATTTTACAAGTAGATCAATGAAAAAAATGTACTTATCAACGGTAATGTTTAAATAGTAATTAGTAATCAATTACAAATAAGGTAACATAAATAAAATAGTTTGAAATTTCGAATAGATTTAACGTAGAAAACAAAATGTTGATAGATTATTTGAAATTGTATATGCATATCTTTTTAAGCAATATAATAAACCTTCAATATCATTTGATTGCTGTTTTTAATATGAATAATGCTAATAATAATGTAGTTACCGAGTTGGCAGAACTAATAGTATGGTTCACAGTATATAAGAATATATTATGTGATTTCCATAGACTTAATTTAATATTAATTTCAGGAAAGTGTATAAATACTAAATTAATATATCTTAATTATACTTAAAATTATTAATTTTAACTAATTTCTTACCTAAATATGAAAGTTTATTTTTGAAATCTTTTCATATAAGATATTTTGATATCTGTTATAAATTTAACAAGATGTAACATTACACAATTTGGAAACATTCAAACTAATAATACGTTCGTTTCACTACAAATTAATAAAAAAAAATTAATATTCGACATAAGTATTCTATATGTATTCCGTTTAAATCGTATCAAAAACTATTTGTCTAACGAACGAATATTTTGATTTACGGTCGGACCCCCGGAGAGACGTGACTGCATGCAACGACTGAAAAATTCGTGGCACCAACACCCAGAGCACTACTAAAGAGAAAAGGGTTGGAGTAGAGGGAAAGGCGCAGTTCTGTTGGCGCATGCTATCTGTAAAATCCACAGGTGCCTCAAAATATGTTTCTATTTCTTCAATCAATTTTTAGAACAAGTAAATAATTTTATTTATTCTAAAACTATCAGAAGTATATAATTTTTATGTTTTAGTGATAAAATGTTATTTTGTTGGATTTTGATTTCATTATTAATTCAAAAAACAACTTTAATATACATTTAGATTTTAAATATTTTTTCTTTTTTCTTTCTTCTAATAATTTCTATTTAGTTTACTTTATAATGGATATAAATTTGAATAATCATGTCATAATTTTATTATTAAAATATAGTTTTTTTTTTTTTCATTAAAAGTGAACAATTTATAGATATTATTAACGTGCTTAATATATATAATTAATAAAATTAATAAAATAATTTAATGATATTTATGTACTTCAAAATAGTATTGAATAGCTACCATAGCAATAATTCAATAGCTGCTTATTAGTGTTCTTACTATCTACATTTAACATTCAGTAATATTGAAAAAGTAATATCGAATCACAATTAATCTTAAAAAAATGTATAACAAGTTTTGTGCTATACACATTTTTAAGATTTATGCTACATTAATCGCGTTTACAGTATGTCGTGCAAATTATTTAACCAAAAATATTTATTTACAAGTAAGTTTTAATCTATACGTTAAAAAAAATAATCACTCATGGTCGATTATTAATAATAAATAATAATATTATGCTCCTTAAATTAATATAATTAACTGCAGTTAATTATAGTACATTTTCTGTTTTTAAGAATCTTAAAATAACACTTAAATAAACAATATTTTTCTTACCTTAGAAACTAACTTTTTTAGGATTATGGAAATTATCCTGTAAACTGGTTTGATGAAGTTTTTATACTTTGTAAGTATTTTCGTATTTCAGTTATAGTTTCTACTATAAACAAAATGTAATATTAAATATCTCCATAGATGTAACCTTAATAAATGATGGTGATATTCCAGTTGTGGTGTCCATCAAGATGATAAAATGCTGTGAACAACTTTTTACGAGTTATGACAAAGATTGCGATGTAATTAATAATTGATTTCTTATAACGTACACCAATTAAGTAAAAGTTAAATCGTTATATTATATTAAATTGAGTTGAAACAAATCATATTTATATTTACAAATACATTAAATTATACAATTCCAATTTTCTCACCTTGTTGTATTTGTATTTTGTACACACCTGTCCATCTACTAAATATAATAAAATTCCTCTCAAATACATCATTTGAAACAAGTGCATGATGTGTATTCGTATCAATGTTTCGTGAAATATCTTCTTTGGCCTTCCAAAAATAAAACAAAAGAACTGAAATAAATGTTTTAAATCTGATATAAAGTCAATATTTTTTATTTCTTTATTATATATTAAATTCATTTTCGCTGTGATCCGACAATGAACCATTAGTCACCACCGAGACAAAATTCACAAGAGCTAGTAATATCTATATTAATATAAATGTAATATTTAATAATAAAAATATAATTTAGCACATAGTTAACATAGTTACCGTTACATAAACTAAAACCACGGGACACAAACTAAAATGTTAATACATTAACAAAATGTAAAACCATTGAGAGATAAACCATCTAGGTCTTATGGATTACACTTTGATGTAGTTATTTTAAAAACCTATGATCGTTAAATCACAAAAACTTATACTTTTCCATCAAGTATCGAAAATAAAAATATAATCTAAAAATTGCATTCCTAGTTATATATTTACTTTTTAAATCCCATTGTCTACATACTACTTGCATAAACAATATCGTATATATTGTGTATCATGTAGCTTGTTATTAATTTAATAAAATTTTTAAATCAAATATTTTTGCACTAACAAATAAACCCTGAAATAACATACCCTCTAATTTACATACTTTTATTATAAGCTTAAAAATTTACATAAATGACTAGTTAACAACTTTTAACAATTATAGTTCATTAATAACATAAATTGTTTATAAAATTGTACTTCTAAAATATTAAAAAGAATGTTATAAAATAAAGAATAGTTAAAATGTAAAACCATAATATATCCACAAAAAAGTAAAATTTTAAAAACAAAAAACTATTCAATAATATCGTGAAAATGCAGGATTATTAATTTAAAATATTTAAAAATATTGAGTAAAAAAAAAAATTAAAAATAATTCATATTATTATATTCTAAAATAGCATTTTTAATTTAATTTTTAAAAATTATCTTATATAGAAAGGATTTATGTTTTTTTTTTATTATAAGCTATTACATAATAAATGTGTTTAATTATTTTAATGGCATAACGCATAAATTAATAATTATATAATAATTTATAATAGTGTTTTAATATTATATAAACATTACCAGCATTTGCAATTTGATGGATCGCAAAAACAGTTGGAAGGAGCCAGTAAAGCTAATTATACACTCATTTATCCTAATGCCGTAAGTAAACAGTAGATAGTATCACTTAAAATAAATGTAGAAGTATCATTTATTAATAAAATGAATGGTTATTACTTATTAGCAACTTAAAACAGTCTTAAGAGGTAATCCAAATTTTTAGATTTAAATTTGAACACGAAATTTTTATTTTTTAATTTAAGAAAATAACCACTTCAAGATAAAATCTTAACATTTATCGGTAAGTAGAGCTTGACTCAACGCAAACACGTTAAGAAAAATAAGTATATTGGATAGGTCACTGATGTCTTTGGATTATACATGATATATCATTACATTCGAAAAATAATTTTTAGTGGAAGTTGGTTTACCAGACAATGGTTGAGGAGTTGTTAAAACATATGTGTATTCTTATTTTTGTTAGCAGTTTTTGCTGTTTTTCTATTTTCACTCCAAAATTAATCTTTTTGAAATATAAAATGTATTCAGTTGCAAATCTATAGATGTATCGTATAAAAAATTGTAGTTCCTTCAAAAAGGGTTTTCAAAAAAAAAAATCCCCATAAAAATATTCAATATGTCCATGTAAAACGTTTATCCAGCATATTTTTTTACGCTATACATTTTATCAATAAGATTTTTAAAATATTATTGAGTTTAAAATTATATAGATTTAATAAATGACATTTTTTAATCGTATTTAAAAACAACATTTTACGTTTTATTGATAATTTTTTTTTATAGTATGTTTAATACTATACTATACAATATACTTACATTATTCAAAAAATATGCTTTCTGTAAATTTTTTGGTTTATCTAATAAAAGTGAAATCCAATGCTTACATACGATCCTTTAACGATTTGTTGTTAAATTAACAAATTAGGTAGTTTTTTAAAAATATTAATTGTATTCGTATGTTATTACTTGTCAGATAGAAAAAAAAATGAGGTCCAAGTAAAATAATTTCATTTTAGTTAATTTCCACTATCATTTAATCAATTTAAAATATGATCATGTTATTTTTTCAGTACCCGTATAACCGCAAAGGTGAATGTAACGTAGACATAACCATATACAAAAATCAAACGAAAATATCGAGATATATACAAATTATACCATTCGATACAACTAAAAAAATAGAAGATATTATTTCGTTACAAACAAGTAAGTGTTCAGAATTTATATATTATCAGACTAGATTTTAACTAATATAAACCACATTTTAATAGCTGAATTAAATAAGTTTATATAAATATATTTTTAGTTTAGAGGCTAAGTTTGATATTAATTTAATTGTAATTCTATGCATAAAACTTTATATTATTAATATTAAAAAGAACAAAACCAGGAAAGTTGCTCTGCTGTATAGTAGATGTTGACTGTACTCAGTAGCATATCAATGGTTACACGTTCGTGGAGAATTCAGGTTCAGCACATTCTGAAATTTTATAAAAAATTGATGTTTTTAGTGTTTTTTGAATATCTTAAAAAAGACTTAAATGTTATATACATACGACATCAGCATAGCAAACTTACGAAGAATCTTAGTTAGGCTTTCCTTTTATAACAAATTATCAAACCTTTAAAGCAAAACCCTTGCTTCAACACTGAATAAGTCACAGTAATAGATGTGTTAAATTTTCATTCAATGATGCATAATCATTACAAACAAAAAACTTTTCCGAACGGATATGGTTTGTCATAATTTATAAGAATATTTTATTATATATTTATACTCCTATTAGTAATTTTAATAATAATACGATAGGTTTAGGTAATTTTTGCCTAAAACAAATTGTATGTATTATATAATAATTATTATTACATTATTTCATATTTAATTACCATTTATTTCCTGTTATGAATTTATATATTAATAATTCAAAAAAAGAACCATCTTCAAAGCTGAAAATTGAAAAATTATTAGTCTTAAATGCTCATCATGTTTCCATAGAAATAAAAAAAATACACCATTATAAAACCAATAAATTCATCGCTCCATTCAAAATCTAAAACTATAAACTATAAATCTATTATTATTTACTTTCAGCTGTTTATTAAATAAATCTTGTACATTATTTTGTTTATATACTATTTATGTATTATGTATATATTAAAATTTTAATATTTATATATATTTGTATATTTTTAAGCTTATAATTAATAATGATAGATATCTCAGAGAAATAAATGTAATATATTACTTAAAAATTAATTAATCCATTCACTATTGTATAAAAATTATTTTTAATATATACATGTTTAAATAAATATACGTTTTAGATATGCTAACTTTTGTAAGCAATTACACATTATGCGAATCTCCAGATGAAGATCCATTAGATTTATGCGCGCCAGTAAATTGCCACATGAAATATCAAGGTTCCAGGAGTTTTTTCGACACTATTAAACGACAATGTGTATCTATTCCAATATGCAATGGAATATCAAACAAGGAAAATTCATCAAACATAGTAATTACATTAAAAATAATTATACCTCAAAGTACATTATTAATAAATATCAACAAAATACATTTTATATTCTTTCTTAATAAAAGATAAAAATTGCAAATTATCTAGTATAAACATGATATTTATATTCCAAGCTTATAAACAATAATTCCTACCATTAATGACTATAGAGTTCTAAATAAACCAATTTATACATAACAAATTTATCATATCATCTGATGAACATTAAAATTAAATAAGGTATATCGATTTACAATTATTATTTATATAATTAGTTGAACTATAAAAAACAATAATCTATACATAGAACAATAGGTAAACACTTCAATTTTTCATTTCTTTTATAATTTCAAAATGTATTGTTATTTTTACTTTTTCATTAAGTATTACATTTAATGTTATGACCAGTCCTGTAACTACTGAAAATGCCAATAGATCAATTTAAGACCATAAAGTCTTAACTGGTGTCCGGACTAATCTGTTTGATTAAATAAAATATATTGTTATTGTTATTATTATTATTATTATTATTATTATTATTATTATTATTATTTTATCTATACTGATATATTTTTACCTAATCCAATTAACAAATACCTAGTTTTGACACTGAATAAAATATTTGTGCAACTTGTTAGCAGTATAAATATGTATAATATGATAAATTAAAAAAATTTGCTAATGATCAAGTTTTCGAGGCAATATAAAATAAAGACCGATTGAAAAAAATATACATATAGAATATCAATAACAAGCAATCAAAATATTTATAAAGTAAATAACTTATAGTTATTTTTATTTTATTTAAGGTGTATGATCCTTATAGCAATAATTGCACATCATTAACCGATAAGATATCAATAACCGACATTGATTGTATACTTAATGAAACAGAAAACAAAAAATGTAAAAATAAAAAAACTAATACCTTGTATCAATCTAACATTCGATGTCACCATGGCAAGATGGACGAAATTAACAAGTCATGTAACTGCAACAATGGTTGGACCAGTACTCAAAATTGGAATTTTCCCATTATTTCCACAGTTCCTATTCATATGTGTACTGTTCAAATTCACACAGGAAACATTGGCAAAATTCTAATTTTGATAAAAAACCTTGAACCTAAAAATATCGTATCCTTTATACAACCCTTAATATTTATTTATTTATTCTTGATAAAATACTAAAATAGTAATTACTATTATTATAGCTAACAAATAACAAATAATTTCTACATTTTCATAAATTATTATGAGCTTTTTTAAAGACCTTAAAATATATTCTAGTAAAACTTTCTGACTCAGTTTACTCACATCTATAAGTGAATAAATATATATTACCTATTAAGTAGGTCAGGCACGTATACAAGGGTTTAATCCCTCCCCCCCAAATTTTTTTTGTATACGTGCCTATAGATATATTAAATATATACTAATAAGTATATAAGTATATATTTAATATATATATATATTTTTTAAATTATCATTAGGTTTTCTAGAAATATTCCTTAATATGTTTTTCTTAGTTTTGGGCGATATTCTTATCGTTAATATGGTATTTTATTATTCAATTAATAATCATCTATGTAGTCATAAAGTTATAACCTACATATTATATTTAATTTAGAGAATTTCTTGCATATAACATTATATTTTATAAAGCTATTAATGAAAATTAAACGCTTATATATTATTAATAAATAAGCAAACTGTAAATTTAAGTACACATGTTTTTTTTTCATTTTATTTATTATAACTATAAAAGTTCCCTGATAATCTGACGATTTTGATTATCTTGGCGTTCTTTTTCCGTGGATATCAATTGTCGAAAGCAATAATAATTTTACTTATTTCCAAACACTAGTGGCATTTATATTCTTATTTTCAATAACGCTCGTATAAGAAAACCAATACAAATATTAGGTACTTTATATATTAGACTTTAACTTATAAAGAATCAAGCAAAAGGATATTTTATTGATACAAATAACACCTTTAATCTTAACAAAGATGTGTTTTATGTATTTTTTTTATTAAGTAATGTTTTATAATTAGTTATAAGATTTAAAAAAAATATAAATGTATTCAATTTAGACATTTTGTTTGTATTTGATATTCAATACATGTATGTTATTTATATAATAATGTGATTTTATTTTAGTTTGAACAAAAATACAATGGACAATTTGATAATATATACAGTTGTCTTATTTTTTATGATATCACAATTTTAAGGTTCATCAATATGGTCAAATATTATTTTTTAGAATGAGATCTTTCGAAACTTTTCTTTTTTTTTCATACCAAAATAAATATTTTTAAAAATAAAATATAAATAAAGTTATAATTGATGAAGAATGAAAATATTATTTATATTTTTTTCCCATTTTGTTTTATAACTAATATAACACGTTTTCATTTCTAAAAATCTCAATATCACACATCTGCGTTAAATTTTCAATCACTACACAAGCTTATAAAACTATTATATGACTATTATTACTTCAAAAAGATATTGGTGAATGAAAAACAACATCACCAAAATCTAAAATACTTACATTTTTTTTAAAACTTGTTTGATAAAATAATATTTTTTAGTGTAAACGTTTTTTAATTAAACATTAATAATTTAAATACTAATATTTCACAAATAATTATTAAAATATATTGAATTTCCAATTTAATATATTCAACTAATTATAATATATAATATAACCAATTATGTGAGTAAATATGTAACTGAATAGGCATCTAAAAGTATTGTATATTTATTAATATATAACTACTTTTTTCTTTTTTTTGTGTACCCAAACTATATTTTTTCACTGGAACAGGAAGACGGCTCAAACTTATGTTCAAAATCATTTTTATTAAAATTTGAATTTCAATTTATATCAATTGTATAACAAATTTTACGATGTTTAATATCAAAAACAATAATTGTTAATTTTCTTATCTATTAAGTATATTGAATAAATTATGTATATTGATTATTATTTTTTTTTTTTACTGTAATATGTAAGACGTAGGTATTACTATCAAAATATATTATATTTGAAATTTAAACATCTGTGTAACTAAGGGGTATCCAAAATATAAGTAAAGTTGGTGAGAAGGATATTGGGAGCAAGCCCCCTCACGGGTCTGTGTTAAGTAATTGTGCACTTGGAACGCAGTTTTTGTGTTAGATTGAGCTCTTCTACTTAATTTTTCCCAATTCGAACACGGTATATTATAATATATTATATTATTAAATTTTATTACATACCTATATTATTTATATCTTTATTGACTTTTCACTTTTTTTAATTAATTTATTTCTGGATTAACATAACCAAACCAATTTTTATTTTCATTTAAATAAAGCACGTAATAATACTATTTCAAAGTATACTAATTACAATAATAATAACAACTTAAACATAGAAGTTAAATACATAATATGTGTATTTACACTTTTACTCTTTTGATTTTATAACGTACATGGTACATGTATGCAGTTTAATATAAAATTAAATATCTACCTATGTAACTAATTTAATTACAATTACTTCTTAAAACAATATTTTCATACTATTTTCTGCGTGTAGCGGTCGGTCTAATAGTGTATACTACAAACATTACAAATGCTTTCTTCCGCCTTACTAAGAGTAAATTTCTAAAATGTATATTATTTAAATATTTTATTTTTCATTCTAAATACAACCTTAATTTTTTTCATTGGTATTATAAAAGTTGGTTTAAAAATACATTTAATTGATTGTTCTTAATCTTTATAAACTTATTCTCAATAATAATTACTCATTAATGTGTAAAAAACATATTAATTTTTAAATAAACTTTTATTTTTTAGTTAATCATAAACTAACAATGTATATGTAAACAAAAACAATCATTAAAAGATTGTTGTTATGAAATTACCTACATACTAACATCACTGGTTAATAAAGTAATAACAAAACATACCAAAATGGATAATTTGTAACATAATCATGTAATTCCGAAAAATTTTAAACATGCTATCGTTTTTATTTTCGAAACATGTGATGTTAAAACCTACCGCAAAATACAGACGTAAATTAATATTTTAGTTTCCTAATCACGTGAGATCATAATATTCTTGTTGCTCTCATATTGTATAATTTAAACGCGTGAAAACGTCTCATCGGCAGTTTATCTCGGCAAACAAATCTATCACGGGCCACTGAAGCGCAATGGCACTGCCACAACCATTTGTAGACAATCGGAAAAATGTATTCAAGGTATAGCGCATCACCGCCGACCGGACAAACGACGATAATTATTATTATTATTATATAATATGACAACGACAGGGCCGCAACTATAGTCGAAGGATATGATGATTGATGAGTTTTCTGGGAGGCGGTCTATAGACGATAATAATTTACACTGTATACATATTACATATATTATAATACCTACCTATACCCTATATATGGCTATATAAGGGGTGACGAGGGGTGCAAGATGGTATTCGAAATTCGGTCTAAATTATGATGAGATATTATCCGTATAAGCTGCGTCGTATGTATATCGGCCGAAACAGAATTTCGCTGCATAAAAACATTATAATATAGTCGATAAACATGTAAACTGCATAACGCATATAGCAGCTTGTTACAACTTATACTATTATAGGATTAAAGCCTAAAAGTATATTATAGTATATATATTATATATTATTAGTTATATTATTTCACGAAAATCGACAACGTCCGATATATTATTGAACACATTGAAATTAAAACCATTTACCGATGTTTGTATTTATCAATTTATACCGATTATTTAAATTTCCGAAAGAATTTTACGGTTCCTATAGATTGATACACAAACCGCAGACATAAGAAATGAATATATTTACAAGCGGATACGACAAACTTCTGACAGCGTAGTGTGGTTTTCACACCGACGACATCGTCAGAATCGATTCTTTCACATGGTGCAATAACACTGCAAAATTTCGTAATATTATCATAATTTGTTATGAAACTGTTATGCGTACTCACACAAACGTGGTCCATCACTTTTGAACAATCGGCACGATAATACAACACTGCCACCTACATCTTTGCATTTCTTACCGAGTGTGTGTGTATAGCGCGCGTGACAAAATACAATGTAATACTCAAGTAGTAAACTATCGGTTAATAACTGTTGAGCAAATATTTATTTTTAAACATAAAAAATATATATACGTTGATTATGTATTGATATATTGATGAAGGATACATTTCTTAACATTTATCAATATTAAAGTAAATAAATAAATATTAAATGAACCAAAATTATATTTAATTTACTTAATACTCACCACGTTTATATGCAGCAGTTAATGCGTACTAAGCAGCGGGTTTCCAGCATCTAAAATATCAAGATTAGTAAATGTTGAATAAAATTAAAAGTTAATGCGAAGCTTTTTAGTCCATGCTATATACTTTGGATTCCATGACCAAAATAATTATTTTATTTTATAATTCGAAATTTTAAAATTCCCGCTAAAATATTAATTTGCATTAAAGCGTTTACATACATTTCTTAATCCCGGAGTAAGAGTAAAGAGTAAAAAGATTTGAAGAATCGAATTAAATAATAAATGCACATCAGTTTAACGCGAATTAAAAATGCGTTTATAATATGCACCGTTAGGTGAGAATTATCTCGGACTAACTCAATGCACATTTAATTAATGCACATTAACTGCTGCATATAAACGTGGTAATTGTAAATTAATATTTAGTTAAGATTCCTTAAGATTTACCAATATTTAGTACACGTATTTAACAAAAATATAGTAAATTAATATTACTTTATATTTATCTAACACTGTTTTAATATAATTCAGGTGTATATCATATTTTTATTTATTAATATTACTCAATCATTTTAGTTTTAAAATTATTACAGCTTAGACAGTTCAGTGATCAATTGTTCAGCTCAGTTGTCTTATACAAAATGCTCCTATAGTATAAATAGAAAAATAGATACATTTTTAATAAGTAAATACTAATGTATGTCAGTAAAAACACCCATACACTTTCATAGTTTCATACATCATACCTTTACAAAACCAAATAAGAAAACACTATATGCGAAGGGTAATTCAAATTGTTAGAAAAAGATCGGGCGTCAACCAAAGACTTAAAGACAAGTCTTGAAACTTAACAATAGAAATATTTCAAAATAAAAAGTATTATAATATTCTTATTAATATAATATGTACGGCCGATTTACAGCCGTATCGTATCATATGCGAGATTTCCATTTATATACTGTATAAGTTCGTACACGCCGACGTCAAAATTTGCAAAATTTGAATGCTCGCAAACTTAGATTTAAATCGAAAAACACGAGGCTGTGAAACGGGCCCAAGAATGATACTATAAATTTATAAAAAACCTGAAGTCGATGACAATTTTCCACGTGTCAGCAACTCAGCCACTCAGGAATATTTTATTATTAAAAAATAAATAATAATCACAGTAGTCGCAGACAACAGTACGGTACATCGCGATGAAAAATGAAAATAACGAACCGAAATTCACATCGTATGAACAACGGCCAGTTAAATGGCGGCGATGAATTAGAGCACTTGGTGGTATACACTATACATTTAAATTTTTTACAATGTCTTATACCGATTACCGATGGATTGTTGATTGATACCCTCAAGTAGCGTAGACATTTCAGACTGGCGAATCACATAAAGGTGTTATATAGCCGCTAATATTGCTACATGTTATAATTTGTTCATTGTCCATAGCCCATATATTATATGGTCATTTTTCAGAAATGTCTAAAATTAAATTTATACCATGATAACCATATTATTATAACCATTTCCGCGAACGGTACAAAATATAAAATGTATAATTTGTAAACAACCTACAGTTATAATATGTCTGTGTAACTTTAAATTTACTGTGCAACGTGCATATGATATGAAAAACCCTATTTCGTCCCATTTCGCCGAATCCCATTTCACCGACAAAAAAAAACAAGTTGTAAATGGATTGATAAAAAATCCCATTTTTCCAAAAAATCCCAGGTTTTAACTAATCAGATCTTGAATGGGTATAGGCTCTACGTAGAAAATTAACAAATTTGTGATATTTTAAATAAAAGGATTTTTAAGAAGACTGAGCAGAAGTGAAATTATTTTTACGGATGGAACATTTAATCAGTACCTCAGTTATTTACTCAAATGTATACATTGCACAGCTATGTCGTAAGAATAATGATACCATGGTAATTACTAATTATTATTATAAAAGTAATTTATTATGACTTTATTACATAATTATTAATTATATTTAATTTAATTTTAAAGATTATGCATTGCTACCATGGGCATAGCTAAGATTTCAATAAAGGGGAGGGCAGTGGCGTAGCCAACTTTAAATCATTAAAACTCAATTTTTTTTTAAAGTATTTATTTATAATATTATATTTAAATTATAACAATGACAATCGTCTAGTCTTCGCAAAATCTGCTTAGAATTTTCTGTTGCATTACAACGTGTGGTATAAGAAATATAATTTAGTTTGAAATGCAAGGGGAGGGCACTTTCCCCCCTGCCCCACACTCGCTACGCCCATGATTGCTACCGAACAAAAGTACAGCAACTTATTCAAGAATGTTTTAAATAATAAAATATGGCTGTTGTAAAAAATTGTTTAGTATTTAGCCCAAATTTTCTTCAAATTGACTTTAAAATTGATATGATTGTTTCTATTAGAAAAACTTTTGGCTATAACATATCTATAAAAGGTGTTTATTAATACCTAAAATATGTTTTAATTTACATTTGGAAATGGAAAAATAACAATCATGGGATATCTAGACGCAATTATCTACGATTTCCATCTCAATTAAAACTAACAATTTTGACGAATGTGTATTGTGTATATAATTTTACTTAATATTTAAAATGATGATAATAATTTTGAACATGGCGATACAATAAGAATTAATATTTTTTTTACAAAAATGAAACAAAATTCTATTTTAGTATAATTTGGCGAAATAAGTTTTGACGAAATGGATCTATATTTGAAAACCAGACCCTAGCATTACACATAAATTTTTAAAAATATTTACGTAATAATATTTGAAAGTATCAATTCAAACGTGTACGTGTGTTAAATCAAGATTTCTAGACGGCCCAACAAGCGGGCCATAAGTTTTTAAAGCTGGCCATGACCCGTCTAATAGCACCGCTACAGCTGTGCGCATGCCTAAGTATATAGGTAGACATAGTAATTTTAATTTTAATCGAATAATTAATTTTTAATATTATTTATATACAATATTGTAAATATTTTTTTAATTATTTATTAAATTTCTATTAACTATTAATATATTATATTTATTTTTTATCATTGTTAAATATTTAATGTATATTAAATTCAATATATTTAATAGTTTATTAGTTATAATTAGTTATTATTAATTTATAGTTTAATAGTTATCATTTAACTAAAACGTATTAAATAAATTTAAATTATTATTGTAATAATTATTATTTATTAAATAATGAACTACAAGTATTAATTTCTAAATATTTAAAAATAAATATTAACTGTTAAATCAAAATTAAATATTTATCAACCTTTATCATTGAAAATTGTTACTTACTTGGGATATAATATGTAGGGCTGGGATTTCGATGCACTTTTCGTTTTTCTCCAGAAGTTGCTGTACGATGCTCGCCTGATGACAAAACCATAACGTATACTTTTGAATAAGAATAAGAAAATTTATTTTGCATTTTTTTGCGTTTATTGACAATTTTTTATTTAATGTAATTTTCTTTATTTTTTAGGGCATTATAGGGTTTTTAGTGCATTATTGGAGTTTTTAGATGCAAAATTTAAACTTGTTATTTTATTTTAAGATTTTACACGCTAACGCGGGTTTTGTATAAATTTATACTATTTTTACCTATATGTACCGATAGTAACCTATAAAAAAAGTTTTAAAAGATATATGGAATATTGTTTTTTCAGATTAAAAGAAATCCAAGTTTAAATTTAGCCTATACAAAAATTATTTTAATCACTTATTTCAATTTAATTAATTTAATCAAATATTATTTAAAATTATTTATACTAACTTTATTAAAAATAAAAACAATTTACCTGCATTTTTTAGTGAATTATTTAGAATTTTTAGGGCATTAAAGCATGTTTTAGGGCTTTATTGGGCATTGCATTCCCAACCCTAGATATATATTTATATATACACAGAACACATCTCCGTTGACCAGAATTCTGGAATATTCAACGAATAATATTCATAAAACTTAAACAAAGCTATAAATATATATATACTCAATAATATAATATTATTTTATAATTATTATAATTAACACGTGCACTCAAAACGACGATATAATTTAATGATTTTAGGGTGGAATGGAATAAACATATAGTATCGAATAATCGATATGCTTCTAAATTGTTTTCTTATAACATTATAGGGGGCAGAGGGTTGAACGTGTCCAATTATAATGGCTGTTGAATTAAACGCAAATAAAATATTATCAGTCCCTATAGTATTCATATTCAAGTAGTTGCTACGATGTGATGGGTGTAAATCTACAATATAATTATATTATTTGGCGTATGTAAGTATCCTTACTTTATATATACAAACAAACGACACATACAGTGGCGGATCCAGAGGGGGGCGATTGGGGCGATCGCCCCCTCCCCCGTTCTCTCTCTCAAAAAAATAGTTTAAGTCCCTGATTTAAGTTATTGACGTAAAATTATACTTCAAGGATTACAAAAATATAGTGATATATTATATTATATTTTATATATTTTTTATTACTATTACTATAAAAAATATTTTTTTTTGTTCTGTACGAGACTGTGGAAAGTAACATGTATCAAAATTAATGTGCGCCCTTTAAAAATCGCCCTTCCTGTTATCTTGGTCTGGATCCGCCCCTGGATACATATTATAGTATACAGTGTATATTATTGGTAAAATAAAATAATTTTTAGGTATGTGTTATATCACTTATCATCATATCTATGTTGATATTACACTATTAATATAGTTAACTAGCAAAAAACCTTACAAAAGTTCAAAATATTTCATTTAATAAGTTATTATATGATTTTCCTATCTATATTCAATTGAAGAAATCGTAGAAATATTGAAGTACAAGCTATACAAACTTCAAATCAATCAATTCCTATAATTTAACCCTACTTTATTAGAACGGTTGACGGGATAAATGTATTAACTTATTGAGCTAATTTAACGAATCAATTACATGTAATTTTTCCATGGAAATTATATTATATTTATAATGGAAATTTATAAAACATAAATACATTTACGGTTGTATACAAAAAAAAATAGTGGAAATAGGTCACTACTCTGTTGTACTGTAAGTGTTAAGTGAACTTCGTCATTGAGAAGTAAGTCATTGTATAATGTATGTGTTAAATTTTAAGTCAATGATAAACCATTTCATAGATACGAAAAACAATTCTGAGCGAAGATGGTCTGTCATATTACTATATAGTATAAATATATATTTTATGATATCTTTATATTTTTATAAAAGTAACTTATTTTACTATTTATAATTCAATAGCATTATTTAATTTTTACTATAAACATTACATTTTAAATTGTCATTGTGTGTATACAATTTAATTAAATATAATAAAAATTTCAAATACCCACAAACTATGGTTTTAAATTACGAAAAAATAACTAAAAATGTTATTCTTTATTTAATTATCTAATTTTGTCCAAATTTAAAATAAAAATGTCTATAAAAAACTGTGTTTATATATTTTTAGATTATTTATTTACAGTATGAATAGGTACTTGTATTATTTCATTCCACTTTAAATGAAAAAATTTGTAACAAAATTAATAAAAAAAAGAATTTAAAAACATATATTCATACAACTCAAAAAAGTCAAAATATTTTGAAAATTTTATTATGAATTGAAAATGCTATAATGAGCATTAGGTGGCCATTTCAAGTAAGTATCTAAGATAACCTATTTATTTTTGAGTTACATAAAATCGATATAATTAAATACTAGTTTTAAATTACCATTTTTCCTTAATTTAATTTTTGTATATTCATGTTATTTCCTCTCTTCCTTCCAAAACTACCAACAAAATTCAATTTGTTAAGAATCTAAAATATTCTTTATTTTGAATTTAATTAAAACCGTAATTTCCTACTTTTGTCATACTTTCTTATATTATAAATATTAATGTTATATTGATCGTGGACAAGACAAAATTAATTAAAACGTAAGACCTTAAGTTATAACAATACTTTTCAATAAATTATTCCAATTTCCTAATCATATATTTTTATCCTTCCACAAAAAAAATTATCTACCCATTTCGATGTTTACAATATTATAATAAAACATCATATTATATACGAATCAGTGGCGGCTCGTGCTATAGGGCACACGGGCACGTGCCCCACCTAAAAAATTGAGAAGAAAGAAGAAAAATGTATATTCAATTATTAAAATTAATATTGAATAAGTATTTCTTCCATCATGATATAAGTTGGTACTTGGTAGTTTGAATATTATCGAAAACAATGTTTTATCAAACACGGGTGCTCCTAGATACGGTACGTGTATACTATATATACGCATTGGGCGGCGGGCACAACTTCGTTGTGCCCGGATAATCCGATCAACAGTACTAGATTTCCCCCACTTTTCGACACGAATTAATACGGCATTGCCGGGCACAATCCGATTGTGCCCGAATTCTATTTTTATTACGATTTATAATATTTTGTCGGTTCTATTGCCTTCGTATTGTTATTGTCAACCGTCGACGGTTTTGAAAACATGATAAGATAACAATTAATTATTATTTGTTCAAAAAGTTTTCCACAAACATATGTTGATGAAACAATTGAAGCTTACCCTTTTTTAAATAAAAGTAAGCTTCAAACTGAATTGGAACTTATATATAAACGAACAGATTTTTGTAGCGTAATAGGTGCTGTTAATTTACTACAGTTTATTATTGATAACAACTTGGAACAAATATTTTCAGAAACATTTAAACTTATACGTATTATAGCAACAATACCTATGACATCTGCAGAAGCAGAAAGATCGTTTTCGACATTGAAGAGGATAAAAACATTTCTTCGAAATAGTATGGCAGAACAGCGATTAACAGCATTAGCGATGTTATCAATTGAAAAGAAAATGGTGAACCAAATATCAAATTTTAATGAAGAAGTCATCAAAGTATTCATGAAGAAAAAAGACAGACGGATCGATTTGGAATTCAAAAATATAACTACTGTATAATATTGTGTTAATTGTTAAAAGTACTTATAAACCATAATTTTTTTTTTTAATTATTTGTTTTGCAAGATACTTTATAAGAGTATAAGGTTTTGGTAAGAATTTTTATTTCATTTAAAAAATCAACAGGAATTGATGGTAAGTTCAAAGTTCTCATAGTGGAAAAAGAAGGAAATATTTGTGCCCCACCTTCAACGAACCCCACGAGCCGCCACTGATACGAATTATTTAAAATATTTATAATATTGTTAACTTCCAATCAATAAATATGATATACTTATACAACTTTTTATTTATTATTTTATTTTATTTTCTTAGCTAAGTACTGGTCTATATTACAACTTAATAAGTACTACTTTATCTTCTTTTATAAAACATGATAACAAATAAAACTCTTGATAAGATTCAAAGAAAACATTACTTATTTTTTTAAACTAATTAATTGTTTCAACAAACATTTAAAATTTGCATGAATTTTTAAAGCCAATACATATGTTGCTTTGTTTAAAATCTAAAATATGGTAATTATTTTTTGAAAACCATTGTTCTATTTCACCAACTATTAAGCTGATAGTATGAAAATAATTATCTTTAAAATCTATTTTCTTATTTTCCTAACATGACTTACGGAAAAAGCAAATTAGTCGTAATTATGAATTTATCAACCATAATCGAGTTCTACAAAAATATAGAAACTTAAAAATACATACCAACTGATTCATGTGCATTAAATACTGATAAATAATAATTATTATACTATTTTCCTGGTTTTTACTTAATTTGAATATCGAAGTATAAACCACTAAAAAAATATGTTACTCATTTATATTAATTGGCTCTGTCTTATAATTGTGTCAGTGTCACAAATACATTAGCTTACTGATATTTAAAGATGTTTTGAAAACTTTGTACATATCGTTTTCAATTGTTAATCATTAAAGTTATTAATAATTAGCAAATGCTAATAAGTAAAAATGTAAAATATTATTTACTAACTAACTATAATATATATAGGACATGTAGGTATAATGTATATTGTATATTATATAATAGTAAATACCTTTGTAAATATAACTATAGGTTTATACACATAATAGGCATAAAGAATATTTAAACGAAAATAACATTTTATAGAAAACCCATTGGTATTTTTTAATTAAATTGTATAAGATGTATAATGTAGAACTTAGTTATAATTTCTATAAATACTGTAAAATTTTAAATTTAGTAATTATGATTTTGAACATTTATTGAATGCTAAGCTATCAAAATAAACCCAAAGGAATGCAAATTCTAGGAAACCTTAATTAACCTTGATATAATTGAATTAAAGGTAGAACTCCATGGGGACAATATAATTCATAACAAGAATAAACAATACCCAGCGGAATATGTTTAAATATAATAGGTTACTAAAACAAATTTTAGAGAGATTATTGCAAGTACCTATACCAGACATTACATACATTATGCTTGAAACTTCCTGACAATACTTACCTATATAGTAAATCAGAGAACGCAATGGTATCGACTGACACACATATTACACTATACTATATAAATATAATATATAGGAGGTACCTTAGTATCTAACTATACGAGATGTGTAAATAAAGTAATGAGACTTTTAGCGTATCGTGCTATCTGTCAACACTATTAGAGTATTAGCTTTCTGTTTGAAAATATTCGTAGATAAACATCTAATAAACATCTATTTTCAGTATAAGTTTGAACTCCCTAGAGTCTTTAATCCGTTAATCCGTTACGATTGTTTTCATAAACAAGTTTTTTAGTATTATTTTATTCTGACACACAATTTCAAACAACGGTGTACTATCCTATTTTATTTCAGACTTAAACATAGTGCGACGGAAACTTTTAAAAACTAAAAGGTGCACACGGAGATAGTGTGCTTTCGATAACCCAAGTTTTTAGGTGGTTTAAGCATACTCAAAAAACAGAAAATCAATTGAAGATAAATCTCGCAGTGCAAAGTCTTCAACTGCAAAAAATGATGAAAACATCATCAGAGTTTGGGATCCTATTCCAAACGTTCCAATTCGATCATTGATTGATCAAAATTATCAGACAACACCACCGTTCATCAAATTTTGACTAATGATTTGAAGATGAAGAAAATCTTCACAAAAATGGTTCCGAGAATTCTGTCGCAAGATCAAAAGGTTGAAAATGACACTTCTTTCTTAGAACATGTATTTTTACGATTAAAAATTCACCTCAAAGGATGACATTTTAGGTCACTAAAAAATATTCAAACATCTGTGACTGACTTATTGAAAACTATTCCAGTAACCGAGTTCCATAACTGCTATATGAACAATGGAAACATTGCCTCTGGCGCTGTGTGAATTCTCAAGACAATTACTTTGAAGAAGATAATGTAAAATAGTCATTTTAGTTCAATATAATAAATTAGTATTATTGCTTTATTTACACACCACGTACATATAAATATGCCACCTTAACTATAAAACTTATATATGGTGAAGATTTAAATATTTAATGAAGTTTTTAATTGTTTTTTTAATGATTTTAGATGCATTGAGTCCCAAGCCCTGAGTATAAATTATAACGTGTTACTTGATTAGTTTGTACACGTTATAATGTAGCAACAGTTATAACAATTAATAACAACAATAACGCACTGATTTAACCGATAAAGTTAACGTATATCAAACTAATAACTAAACACTAGTACCTATCTATTATTCAATAATTGTATTGTTGTAAAATAAATGTTTAATAATTATTTTTCACTTAATACTTAATCATATTACAATAATAAATAAATAACAACATACATTTTGAATTTCATGTTTTGAAACAGAATTTTTTTCAGAATATTTCTTCCGATAACATAACAATTTTAATTCGTACGAATCGTTTTTGAGTTATAAATACTTAAAGCATAAATGATTGGAGTGGTAAACCAAAATTTTGCAGAGTATCCTCATCCCATATCACTTCATTATGTTCACCTATAAACCTTAAATACCTATTCATAATTATTCAAAAACTACTCTCCAGATTTCGATTTTTATGTAAGTATTGAAATACTTCGAAAAATATTCTGCTTCGAAACATTCAATTAAAAATGTTTACTATTTTAGATAGATATTTCAGTTTTAAAATATTAAATCAAACATAGAACAGCAACTCTCAACTTTTTTAAACCCTACAGACTACTCTTTACATAGTTTTCGTGGCACACTTTTTCTTCAATGAAGAGCCTTTATTTTTTAGGTTAATGCAATGTTCTGTGTATTGATGACGAAAATTTAGTACCGGGAAATTCCTATTTTTATAAAACCTACCCTTATACCACGATCACGGTACACCTACTAAATACAGCCAGTGCCGGATTACCCATTAGGTGGAGTAGGCACCCGCTTTAGGGACTCACTCATTTAAGGGGCCCTGTAAAAACGGAAAACTATATTTTTATTTATTTAATAATACCTGTATTTTATTTAAGAATTTACGTGACAAAAGTCAATAAGAAATATAAACAGTTGTAAGTATTATATGCAGTAATGAAAATAAAATTATTTTGTGGATTTTTCGTCGTGGTATATAGGTACTTGATAATATTTATCATTTATCACCTGGCGGCAACGATGACGGTGACGAAAATAATTACATAACCATCTTTCGTTGCAAAAAAAAAAATATAAATATTTATAATGGTCACCAACGCTACTGGGGAATAAACTTTTTCGAAGTTGATGTTGTTAAAAAATTGTCATCGATCTTCAATAACCCAAGAACGTTTAAATTCACTTGCCATTATTATGCTTACAGAAAATTATATTTTACAAAAAACAGATTTCAAAGATATCCTTGAAAAGTCTGCTGCAAAAAAATTCAGAAGAGTTAATATTTGAAAATCAAGTGTTTTTTAACTAAGAATTACAATTTATTTTAAGTTTTTTTTTTATAGTTTATTAAAAATTATTAAAAAAAAAAATAAGTAATAATATAATAATTAATTAATTTTTCTTGTAAATGAAAAAATTTAATAAACATAGTTTTATTTATTAATATTAGTAGATTATATTATTAAAACTGTTTATTTTAATAATTGGGTAGTAAAGTTAAAGATGTATGTAAAAAATAATTTTGTAGAGGTCCAAAATTTTAATTGCCTAGGGGCCCACAAATGTTAAATCCGGCACTGATTACAGCCAGTTTGCGACACACTTCTATATTACAAATCAACGGACATTCTACATTTCTATTCTGTATTTTGGATTATTAAATGCTACTTTTTATACCTAATATTTTTCTATTAATATTACTTATCTAACAGTCACGCGTGAACAGCGAAACTGTATATATGTGTTTAGCATCGGTGTTATATTTAATTTAGTGCCGTTTAAACAACGGCGTCATTTGGACCGCGCAGAGTACCTATAAATTTGCGCGTATTTATTAAATAAATTTTAAATACTATTTAAAATCCAATATTGTAGTAATTTGGGCAATTTGGCCCACTTTATAAATTGATTGGCCTGAATAATTGATAGTGGTTTACGCTTAAAGTGGCCTGCTCTATATGGCGATGCGTATTAAAAAAAAAATTGAAATGACGCCACTGCGTTAAAATCAATTGGAAATTGGAATTAGTCGTTCGTTTTATCAATCGAAGCAGTTTCTTAACCCGTTCTAGACCTCAGCTGTGCAGCGTCTATAAACTGTCAACGCCAATCTTTTTTAGAATAATAAATCCAGATTTTATTAAATACACAGTGTATGATTATACATTGCAATATTATATAATAATATTATTATATACCTAATACTCGTTACAAAGCACTACCACCGTGGAAATTACCTTTGGTCGCGCCTCGCGCAATTAAATTACACGGCTTCAATTAACTCTAATCCGCGTAACTGATTAACAATAATACATTTAAATATTAATGAATAACCAAAGAAATAAGTACCTAACAAAAATAAATTTAATATAAATTCAAATGTAATTTTATCAATGGCTAAATTTACTTTGTAAAATCTAGTGTGATAAACTGTTAATAAACGTAGTCACTCAATCTCATAAAACTCTCAACTTGAGAGTCTCAAGTCTCAATCTCCATCGCCTCGAGTGCTTCGACGTTCAACATAAAAATAACAAATAATTGTTCTCATTTAAACTCCGTTTTGAAATATTAGACCAATCGATCCTCCAGACAAACCATTCTTCAAAAACGATCTTGAACTTTGCATAGAAAATGGTGTCGTGATCTTTTATCGTAACCCCAATAACGTTTTTATTCCCCATCTCACATATAGTACCTACTTATATTATGCTTGGCATATAGATTATGTATTTCTTTTTTAAAAAATATTTAAACTTGTTCAATTTCAGAAGCTTTATATCTAGGTTAGAAAACATAGTACAAAACAAAATAAAGTTTACTAAAGTAATAGAAAACTACTTAAACATTCGAAACCTCCACCACCACCATAAACATCGTCTGCAGTAAATAACGCATATATACCATATTATTATGTAGGTACTTACTTTAAAAACAAAATTTTTTTTCTTTGTTTTTTATTTAAGATTGATTTTTTTTTTTTTAATCGTATATTTTATAAAATGATTATGTACCTATTTAAACTTTTATTTTCAAATAAATTAGTGGACAAAAAATGTTTAGTTTATTCTTAGATTTGAATTAAAATGACACCGCGCCGTTTTCATTTAAATAGATAGGTATGATGAGAACCGAATAACTACACTTAAAAGCCATTTTTTAACCATGAAATAATAAATAATTATATTGCACTAAATCCTAAGCTGCCTGTAGTAGATTAAGTAGTTTTCAGTTTAATATAATGATATAATATGTATTATCGGGCGCGATTTCAATAAACAAACTATGTGCTGAAGTCCCTTTATTTTGGATAGGTACCTGTTACTATTAAAATTATTAAACCAAGCTCCGCTCACCACAAAAAAAAAATTGCTCCTGTACCTATGATTAATAAGATAATTGGAGATGTTTAAGTAGGATATAAGTAGAATATACAATTAATTTTTATTATTGAAAATTGACATTAATTATAACGTATGACTTATTCATTTTATTTCATATTATTAAAGGACAAAATATTACATTCTGCAAAATAATAGTAAGAACAAATTTTTTTTTTGTATAAATAATAATAAAAAAAAAAATGAATGAATAATGTAATAACCAATAAAATATTATCATCTACTATTCAAAACTATTTATTCAGTACTATTAATTCTTAAGAGCAATATAATTATTCATTATATAGTTTTGTTAAGTGCAAAAATAATATTGACTTGAAAAATTTTAAATACAATTGCAATAAAAGCAATTCAATTTGATTTTGTACTAATAAATTACAAACAAAACAGTTTAAACATTTTTACATTTTACAGTTATATTTTATGATATACTACATTTTTAAATACAAATAATATATAATACAGCATTTAACAATCTTATTTCAATGCACCTAAAATAGTATGAATGAATAATTAATAACTATAGATAAAAATTAAAAACAAAATCATTTGAAAAAAAATTATTTATTCTTTAAGAAAAATGTATAATACTTTTTCTTAAATGTAATTAATTGTATAATAAATTAAAAATAAATACTGTACATACTATATACTTTACAATATTTCATTATTTATTTATTTTTATACAAAAATTACATTTAATTTTTGTAGTTATCATTTTAAACTCAGCTTCTCTGTCTTATACTGCTTTAACAGCTTTTTCAACAAAGCATAATCTGGTTTTTCAGCAGGTTCTAGATTATAAATACATTTCATGGTTTCAAAATAACCTGTAAATAGTTTACACAAATTTAAATTAACAAAAGCATTTTACTACAATTTCTTCATAAAAATATAAATCTGCTATTTATTAAAAATATTTTTGACACATAAATTAATAACATAAGTAAATTATTTAAGATTTTGAATACAGTAATAATTGAATGTATATTTTTTGAAAAATAAACTTTGGAAAAACATAATAACTAATAAATCACTCAGCATCACCTCTCATTTTTAAAATATACATTGAATGTTTATTGTTTAACAGATAACAATAAAACATTTAAATAATATCAGTAGCCTGTATCAAAATAAAAATTAGCGTTTCTTAAATAATAGTGACTCAAGTCTTATAATTGGAACTTTGAATTTCTAGTATATGCATATTTATTTTAATAAGTAATATACCATCAAAACTAAGATACAAATTTAACTCAGTTTCTTAATGTCATAAAAGAAATTTTATTTTACTAATTTATGCACATTCTAGAGCTATTTATCTAAGTTAATTTTAAGTATTATTTATAGGCATATTTTTCTATAATAAAGAAAATAAACATTATAACTCCAATCAAGTAAACAAATATGTGAACAAAAACATATATTTTAATTTTCAAATAGTAGGTATGTTATCGGTTGTTATAGCTGATTACATCGGAGAATTTATTCCATTCATTTTCAAATAATTTGGTAATTTTAAAATTTTTTTAGATATATACAGAGATGTCACTGGCGTAATTGGGATTTTTTTCAGGGGGGCTGATCAATTTTTTTAAATACAATCTAAGATTTTTATTGCAATTTGTATAGACCATTAAAAATTAAAATAATTTTTCAATTTTCTTAATATTTCAGGGGGGCTGTAGCCCCTTCAGCCTCCTCCCTTGCTACCACAATGAGATATATATTGTACTAAAATTATTGGATTTGACATATTTACATTAGAGAGCCAGACAAAATACGTACTACCATATTCTAAATAGAAAAATTAAAAATTTGTATTATTAAAATATCTATAAGTTCTTTTATGTAAACAAAATTAATATGTTTTTGAACATAACTAAAATCATAAACTATAGAAACATAATATATATATTTTTTTTTAATGTAAAGTTATTTCTTTATTATTATTTTCCGTTTTGATAAATATTACATTCAATTTAACTACAAGAATCTCTTTAGTTATACTCTTGAATAATATAATGCTTTGGTATTTCAAGTTTTAATAATCATTTTATCTTAATTTCTGGTTACCTTTATTATCCGTGAACATTGAACCAATAACGTGTATATATTAACATTTGTTATCCCTAGTATTATTATGCAACCGATTGATAAAGATTTATTTCATTATTTGTTTCATATTAAACATTGACAATTAAATGTAGGTGCTCAAATTGGAGGGGTGCGCAGGGGGATGGAGCTCCCCTACTATTTTTTTTTGTATACCCACTATATTTTTTTACAGGAATGGGGGGACAGCACAAACTTATGTCCAAAATAATTATAAATGTGAATTTCAATTTATAATATAACAAATTTAATAATTTTTAGTATCAAATTTATTTTTGATAATAGTTTATTAATTTATTATTATTATTATTATTATTATTATTACTTCTATGGCCCTATATATTTTTTTTTTTTTTGTTGTTTGTTTATTAATTAATTATAATATCACACTATTCTTTGCCTATGATTTATTGTACATATCTATTCTATAAACTAGTACGAAGGTAGAATTAAAATATCTGTGTAGCTAAAAAGTGGTATTCAAAATATAAGTAAGGTATCAAGGGGGGCAAAGCCTCCCATGGATCTGTGTTAAGTAATTATGCACTTGGAACACAGTTTTTAAATTGATGGATTGAACTCCTCTACTTAATTTTTCCCAATTCGAGCACTGTGGTCATTAACTGTGGGATTTTATTTTTGTAATGGTAAGTTTTTAGGAAAGGGTATTTTTGTATGTGGGGCATGGCTTTATTACTTAGAACCTATCCAAGAACTATCAATGCCAGACAGTACTTAACTCCAGCAATATTCAGTAACAGTGGCCAAACATTATGCCATACCATGCCCAGATATAGTTTTATGATTACTAATAAAAGTATATCTCAACATTTTAAATTTTAATAAAGTACCTAAATATTTTATTTTTTCATTAAAAAATTAATAATACTTACAATTTGGTACATTATTAAAATCATAAATTTTTTCATTTGGTCCTGCAATTAAAATTGCATCTCTCATCTCATTTTTAGATTTAATGGTTTTTAGCAATGTAAAAGTTTTCCATGGTAATTTCATTTTTAACCATTCTAAACCATTGTACATTAGACTTTCCAGATCACCTCGTCGAGTATGCACTACAGAATAAATACAATTTTTATAAGGCGTAAAATAAATGTAATAAAAAATTTGAATAATTAAAAATTAAAACCAGTATTTACTTCCAAGGTGGCCATCTAGAGCTATATAATTTAGTGTACCATTATTTGCACATTTCTTATCTGGCTTAACATCTTCAGTCTTATATTTAGTTACCATACCAAAATCTCCTAAATACACATGATTATTTTTCGGTTTTTTACCAATAAATATATTTTGACATTTGATATCCCAATGAACATATCCACATTCATGTATGAACTCTAAGGCATCAATCTATAAAAAAAAAGAAAAAAATGAATTCAAATTGATGAAACATTCATAAAAAAATTTATTATTTACAATTTGTCGAACTATGTTAATGACAGCTCCTAGCAGTAATCTATCTGAAACAGTTTGAAGAAATGTCTCCAAGTCTTTATCAAACTTTTCAATAACTATAAACCTATATTTATTATTATTGTGAATAGTGCTTCCAAAACCATAGAATCTTGGCAATGGTAATTCTTTCAACTTTTTGATTGTTATCCATTTTTTAACATCTATACATAAAATAATTAATTTACACAATTATTTAGTTTTATCTAATCTCAGTTCACTAAAAGAATGTGATTTCTTTAAAAGGAGCTGAAAATGGACATTTTAGTGATTACAGTTGAGAATAACATGTTTTGGTCATTATATATTTGGTTATTACACAACCACATTCTATTGGTGAACAGATATAAGTATAAAAGGTTATGTTTATATACCTTCTTCCTTTATGTTTTTAAGATAAAACATTCGTTCTACAAACAAGGGTCCACTTTCCATATTTTCCTATCATCAAAGTTCAATTAAAAATAAATTTTAAATACAATTATATAAAATAACTAATTCAAACCCAAATAAAATAAACCCAAAGATTTTTTAAAAAATATTTAATTTATTTTTCATAAAATAATTTTGTTTAAATTAAATTAAATTATCATTTTATTTATATCATACTATTGGTATTATTAAAAATAACATACCGTTTTTATTGCATATTCTGTTTTAGTTCTAGAATTATGTTTCATTCCTAAAAAATACATTATAAATAAGCATTTTAATAGTTTATTATAAATAATAACTCGACTAACCACAATAAACATATCCAAATCCTCCACTACCAATAATATTTTTAATTTCCCATTCAATGCCGTTAACATCTTTTAATAATGATCCTGGTGGTAATTCTTCTTTAGGTGTGGTTTTTGCTTTTTTACTCATATTTCACCTAAAAAAATATCACATCAAAATTAAAATATGCGTGTTATTAAGCTTTACGTAATTTATTAGTAAATTCATTCGATCAATTAAACACAAAAATAACCTAAATAGTAAATAAATGTGCTCAAATAATATGACCTCATTTTTATTTAAGTAGTATATTTAGAAAGGTCCTCTGACACTAAAACATTTGTGATAAAACAATTGTTGACCTATTGTTTTGACGAAGCTGTAACAGTCAACTATGTTCAACTACATTTCACCACTAATGTCGCAATGTATGCCTTTATTCAGCTAATAAAATTAAAGGATAATATTAATACTTATTTAAATACTTTAATACTAATAGAGACACTATTGATCGGTATTTTTTTTTGGACAATGAGATGAGTCTTCTACTAATTTATTTTTAATAGAAAATGTACTATTTTAAGTATACACAAAAATACTCTGATTTAATTTTTATTGAAAACTTTTCATAATAATATTAGTTACTATGTAAAAAATAATTTATATCTTGAATGTTCAACTTCATACTTGATTTTCTCTTATAATTGAACAAATTTTTAAAAAAAAATGTTATTAGCTTAATTGTATAATGTTATTAGTAATAAAATAAAATCTGCAGGAAAAAATTAAAAAGTTTATGGTGCCATCTCTTAGCTCAAAAAAGATAGATAATTCTTAAAAAAAAAATAATTTTACATATTATGCGTGCAGCGTTCAAATATATACAGCATTTTTAAAGAAAATGGTAAAATCACTAAAATGCATAAAAAAAAATATTTGATTGTAAAAATATGTGATTACCATTCATAAAATAAGTTGCATAAAATTTAAATACAAATAAAAAGACAGTAATATCAATATAAGTATTCTTATTTCTTTAGTAGCTCTTTGAAAAAAAATTTCATAGTTAAAATTGAACAAATTTACATCTACTAAGTTATTAAGTTTCCAGTAATTATCAGCAAACCATAAATACCATATATATATATTTAAACGGTGGATTGACATAATTGCCATAATATAAATAAATATAAAAGTAACGTTCTTGTGACAGCATGGCAGCTATCACTACCTGTAAGTAATCTTTAAAAAATTAACAATGATAAATCATATTAAACACAAAACGGATGTCAAAACATTAATAACTGACAAAAATATATGAATAACTAATTAATCATTTCTCAGTTGGAATATTTAGTGCATAAAATTGTTCACATCTTTATACCAGTGAAAGAAATTATTTTTATATAATTTAAGTTCAAAAACTATATCTATGAATCAATTTTAAGACATCAATAGATGTCTATAGACTAGTCAATATTAAGAGTCAATAGATCAACAACAACAAATATACATAAAAACAAATTAGTTCAATTTTTCAAATTTTCTTTTATTATTAATTAATTGTACCAATATATTATGTCTATTATTAAAATTATGAAGATACATAATAATATGTATGTTTTATAACCATTTAATGTTAGTACAACACATACTTACAAAATTATAATGAACGCAACAATTTGCGCCACGTTAGTTGGTTGGGTTGAAAGGTGGAAGTTCAAAATTAGTAGAAACAAACAATTTATGCCTTATGGAAAAACAAAGAAAGGTATATTGTATATACTATTTATATTATTACTCATAAAATAACTTCAAAATTAAAATTAAATAACAGTCAATAACAGACCGTTTGGTTATCATTTTAAATTGTCACGTACTCATATCAATGAAATAAGATTTCCTTTGATTTTACACTTATCACCTTTTGATAAGGTGGTTATCACAATTCATATTATAGAATATACATTATACAAATATAAGCATGAATGCTGACAGAAGGCTAGAGAATAGAGATCTCTAGCCTTCATGATTCTAAAACACCTACTGTCACACACTCGCATGTTATGGAGAATTCATTAATAATGAGAGTTTTGTAATTTCTTTTTGCGTTCTACATAAACAAGCAGTGTTTATTTCAGGAGGGGGGGGTGAAAATGTATACGATATTTCGACTTTCCTTTATTTTTATTTACTCCTATGGACCTATGACATGTCAAGCGCTACAACTTTAGTTAGAGGTTGGTGGGGTGGTTTGTCCATGTAATTTTTCGTATGCGAATCATACAGAATAATATTGTGAAATACTTTAATAGTATAATAGTATTTAGTAACTATTTATATTTTAACATGTTGAATAAACTATTCAGTAGATGGGATGTTATATGGATAAATATTATTCAGGGTAGATGGTTATTTCTTATGTTTTGCTAAACCTATATTTTAAGAATAGCCGCCATTACTCTTAGCTTTATGAGTGTAAATTGTAGGTACTTACCTAAATGTATTTAAAAGTCTGTTGGCATCAACATGGATTTATTTTTCTTTGGATCAATAATCAAATTTAAAAAAAAGTAATTTCAGTCAAAAAATCTTCAAATTGTTCCACAGTTATTTTCAATAAAAAATTACAAAAAAGTGTACAATGGTTTTAAGGATTTAAAAAAAAGATTATGAACCAATCTCTATACTATCTGACATAGAAGAAACTCTTAACGAAAACAACGCCATATAAATCATAAAATTATTAACTAAAACCCATCTTATACGCCATTTCTAACATTGTATAAACTATAAATCTAATATTCTAAATACTCTAATAGATACCCTCCCTAATCTTTAAGAACTCCCATTAACTATATTTTTCTATGTATGTTTACTTATTTATATCTTAAATTCTTAAAAACTTTATAAACTAATAACCTGTGATGTTAAAATCTTATTCAATAAAAAAAAAAATACTAAAACTTAATTTTACTTTAGATCAATTAATTTATACACACATTTTTTTTTTCAAAATGTATTAAAGAAATCAAAAATATTTTTTAAATGATATTTAAATGTCTAAAATTTACATATACTTAGTTTTGAGACCCACAAGTTGTATAGCTATGTACAGTTATTAATTGTATTCTTACATTTTACAACATACTAATAGAATAAAATTATAGCATACTTACCTACTCGTATATATTATATTTTATCAACACATATTAAACAAATATAATTATTACAATTTAAATAATTATAGAGCTGTACGTAAAGGGAATCAACTGCTCAAACAGGCAGTTTAAAAAAGAGACTGCAAGCAAAATTAATTTTTCCCACTAAAACATAAACCACATTCTTTAAACACATGATTTAATTTTTTTTTTTTATTTATTAAACAAGACATTAAATCACTATAAGTTAACATGATAAACTGAAATAAATTATAATATACTTCTTTTGTAATAGTCCCAATGAAAAATAATATTATTACATTTTAATAATTTGAATAATAATAAATATATAATATTGTTTATGCTAATAAACATGGAATTCAGTCATAAAATACTAAATAAATAAATACATAGTTTTCTAGTAAAAATTACTATAAAAATTAAAATTGTCTCAATTGTTAACTACTGAGTACTGAAAAAAATAAATTTAAAAAAAAACACAAAAGTTAATATAATGTGTGAAGGATAAGAAAATTATTAAGATATATTTTTAACAATAATATACATTAAAAACCAAACACACATTTGTGCTCTCTCCAGCGATTAATTATCAAATTTATCAGTTCAAATAATTATTTATTCAGTAATAAAATAATAAGATTACTGTACCAATAATTATCCATAAATTTTGCTTAGCACACAGACCCTGCAATAATCAAAACTTTAAGTTGTATGCCAAAAACAAATAAAAATACAAAATATTTCATAACTATAAAAAATATTTAACGAATGTCTAACAAATTGAGAATATTAAACCAATAAACCATAAGACAATAAAAAATACTCAAGGTAGATTTACAGAAAATGGCAAATTTATAAACTGTAAAAGGAACAAAATAATTATCTATGCTTGTCTTGGAGTGCTTAAGCTGAACTTATGAATTATCTAATGTGATTATTTAGCTTGAAAAATAATATGAGACTTTTGATTCATAAACACCAAGTTAAGCTTAGAACTAAGACCAACATTATCGATATACAATAATTTAGACTCGTTCTGCTTAGGGTATTTGACTACAACTGCAGTACCAGAAACACGAACGGAATGAGACTCATTGTCAGATTTATCACTCTTCAACATCACTTGACATGTAACATCCACATGAATATATTTTGTTACGGTCACTCCAGTTGTACCTTTAACCTAAAATTTAAAAGTTAATTTTCAATATTAAATTAAAATTAATAATACTATAGATTAAATAACAGTATAGATACACAATGCCAATGTAATAATTTATCGTCAATTATTTTATTTTTGTTTTGACTCACCAGTTGCACATGGAAGCAGAAGACAAGTAGATACTTATCTCTCTCCTATTTCTATCTCATGCATCACTAGTAAATCAAATCCAAATTAAAATAATAAACAATAAATGATTGCATTGGCCATTGGTGTTGTTTATCTATAGTGTGATATAATCTATGCTAATATCCTTACAATGCACTGTTGATCCTCAATTTGAGGATTATCACTACGGAATACTGTGGCTTCACCGATACGCTGAGTATCGTCCATAACATCAAACTTCATTCCACAAAATACAGCTTGAGGTTCAAACCCATAACCTTCTGGATATGAATCACTCCAGAAAAAGTTTGTGTTATTGTTAAGATTATGGCTGTCAGGTTTAAATGTCATACGTTTTCCATATCCCATTCCAATGTTAACCAATTGTAACGCATTACCTTCAAACAAATAATCTTTACGACCTGTAGGACGTACTTTATAATGAAAACCAGGCATGATTCTTGGGTCAACATAAGTACCTAAAAAAAAAATTAAGTTATTTTACACTGCAATACACGATCATATATTATTATTTACCAATCACAGGCAATTCATATGGTTCTAAACCTGTCATTGTATACATAGTGGGAGCATCACCAATATTACACCCGTTCAATACCAATTGTCGTTGTTTATCATCTACACCAGGTATTAAAGTAAAACCTCGACATGGTATAAAACCAATAGAAGCATCTAATATCTTAATAAGCTTCGCTGATCCACGTGGTAGCTTAGAAGCTATAGCAATACCAGTAACCTAAACAGAACAATTCATTAAAAACGTTATGAAATAATAATATTAAATAATATTTATAGTTTAAAATTAATTCACAACTAATATATTTTATTAAAAAATACAAAAACCTTACTGGTGTTATTGCAGATGAATCTTCTTTATAGAACCAATCTACTTTACACAACATGCTGACTTCTACATTTTTCCTCACCTCTCCATTTTTTATTACTTCATGATTGACTTCTCTCTGAGCATTCTAAAAATTACCAATTATAATTAATAAATATATTTATGAGGTTGGTGTTTATAAAACCAGTAGTAATTGGTCAATGAATGTTAAATTTATTTTAAATACATAATTAATTATTTTAACATGTATTTATGACCAGTTAAAATGTTCATGAATTTATGGATACTTAAAAATTAAATCAAAACTGAGCCGTCGCTGGACGCCTGGCAAATGTGAAACATCAACAATTTTCTTTTTGTAATAATGTTGAAAATTATTATTATTATTATTTTTTTGCCGAGCTTTGACGAATTGAGCCAACGAGCCACAAGTGGGGCGTTGCCACGCTACAGTTGATCTCACTACTACCGTACCGCGCCATTAGATGTTTCACATCAAAATTAAATAATATAAATTTGACATAAATATATAAAAATAAAACTATTATACCCCTGGATAGTTTTATAAATGTTTCAAGCTGTATGAAAAAAGACATTTTAACAGTAAGTTAATATTTTACCAAAATCTCTCTCTTAAAAAAAATAATAGTTTGAAGTGAACACAACATATTTAAAATTACCGGGATTTTAGTGACTTCTATTGTAGCCACAGCAACATTGTTTGCATCAAAAACAGTGAAGTTGTCTCCAACAGACACAACATGCACTTGAAATGCATAACCAGAAGGCATGGAATCAGTCCAAAAATAATTTTCGTTGTCATTCAATAATCCTGGACTAGCTTCAAATGTTAATCGTCTAGAATAACCACGGCCAATGCTCATTAATTCCAATGCTCTGTTATCAAATAAGAATCTTGTACGCTAAACAAATTAAAAATATCATATTAGGAATATTTTAATAAAATAATCACTTTTCTGTTCAACTACCTCTTTATTTTCAATGGGACGGACTTTATATTTAAATCCAGGCACAATATTTGGATGGATCCAAACACCGACAGCAGCAAACTCATATGGCCGTAATAATGGAACTGAATATTTAGCAGGAAAATCATTGAGCTCAGCTCCATCCAGGTTAACCACAGAAGTTTCTTCAATACTCCAATCAGAATTTTTTAAATTTGTAGTTGTTAAGCTGCTGAATGTAGATGAAACACTGATTTTTTCTGGACCAGAGGTATCAGCAAGCTCCTAAAAACACATCAAAAAACAAAAATCAATTATATTTTCCTATACTGAGAAAAGTGGATTAGCTACTTATATTTTAAAGGATATATTAGTTATTCCTTATAACTACAGATTAAGAAAAAACTATTATTAAATTTGAAGGTTATAAATTGATTGAATATAAAAGGAAAAAGATTTAAACATTAAGGAGATATTAATTTGAAAATAATAGTGATATATAATTTAGAATGTTTCCAATAGCGCAATATTGATGGTGGCAGAAAAACATATGATCTTGATAAATTTAAGAGAAAACCTTGACAAAGCGGCACGTGAAGTGGTATCCAAAATTGATTGTGTTGTTTCCCAGTATCCTCCATAGTCCACAGCACAGCTCCTTGTTGCACATCCAAGATTCACTATGTAAGTTTCTAGACTTAAAGTATATCAATCACACGTGTTTTTCTACCAACATTTAAAGCACGCCATGTATTTTTAATTATTTATCAGTTGTTTTTTTTTTTCAATATAAAATTACAATATTTCACGTTTATTTTGCATCCCAAACACAGTATGTGAAAATAATTATAGTTCAATTCTTGTAGATATTTTTTATTAATAATAACTCAACATAAAATTCAGAAAAGTTGTCAACCAGAAATGAAATCCTATGTTGAAAAACAAATAATAACAATAGGTATTAGAAACAAATAAGTATAACTAGGTCTATCTATAATCATTATATCTGTAATTTTTGAATTCTAGTTAAAATTAGATACATTATTATGAAAGGGTAATGATATGATTTTTTATTTAATCTCATAAATGTTTTAAATTACAATAGTATATACTATTAGTATAATGAAAATTAAATTCAATAGCAAAAATTTTGAAAACCATTATTAATAAAATAATACTTTTTTCCTTCTTTTTGAACAGTTCTTTTAAAACTTTATTAAGTACATTTTTAAAGATTTTTTTGAAGAAATCAAGAAAAAAAAATAATAAAATAAATTTGCTTTGAAATTTTAAAAATTAAAATGTATATGTATTAAACTTTTATTTAGTCTTTAAATTGATTAATGTCTACCTATGCTATATTATTGAGAATACTTAAAACTTAAGAAATGATTTAAAAATTCCAAAATTTAAGGTTGAATAATAATTTTAATTTTTTGTATACTATATAGTATAAAAGAATTAAATATTTTAATTTATGTTAAACTGACTATTAGATATTTATAGAATATAATATTATCTAATAAGTTTAGTATCTTTAAAATTATGTATTTTTATTTTTACTTTTGTGATGCATTGATAGAATATTTAGATATAAAATACGATATATTATATAACTACCATGAATCTATTAGTTTAACTAGAAAAAAACTTACACTAATATTACATTTTTTATTTTTTATTTTTTATATAGAATATAACTGTTTAATAAATAATAATTGAATTCAAAATATAAAAACATTATATTAAGAATCACATAAGAGGGATTGGTTTAAGAAAAATAGAGAATGAAATATATTTAGTTATGTTTCTCATGTGTATAATATTCATTCATTATTGGCATTATAATAATAAAAATTTAATATCCTCAAAACCCTCAGATTAAAATTTTTCAAATACATATAAAGAACATAAAAACAAAAAAATTATATAACTAATTTGTTTTTACATCTTATTATCTTATAAGTAAAAAATATTGCATCATAATAATAGTCTGATTAAAAAAAAATATTTGTGTGTAATAGTATCATTAATAATTACTCAAATGGTATCAAAATATTTAATTGGACAATTAAAATTAAAATATATTAACAATGAGTAAAATAAAATTCTCAATGTTTGTATTACTTATGTTTCAAATTTTAAAATCCTATTTTTGCTTAACCAAATATTACAACAAATCTGAGAGTTTTGCGTTTTATATGAGTGTTCAAGTAAAAAAATATATTTATAATTTAGTATAAATCATTCACATACAAATTGTTTCTGTCATACTAGATGATAAATACGATTAATACGAATCTACCTATAAGTCTATAAGTTGTAATTTTAGAATCATATAGATTTCTAAATAGTTTTGTAAGTAGTAAAGCTACTTGGCCAGTATTTCATGATAATACTTCATTTTTTTTTTTTTTTTTTTTTTAGTCGCAACAAAAACTCACAAGCAACTTCGTTCTGATAATATGGAGTCCGTCATGGATATAAAAACCATGCATGTAACTGATGAGTCCTGTAAACAGAATTTACATTGGCGAACATGTTTTTTTTTTTTTAACAGGCACCGTATCGATGACAGTTGAATCCAAATAAATAACAACAATAATAATAATCCAAAACAGCAAATTACATAATAATTCTGTGATGAAATGCACAATTTGAGCTGCTACATAATCTATTGTAATTATATAATTTATAATTATATTTAATAGATAAAGAAAAAAAATTAATCTAATTTAATAATTGTATTAAATAGCATGGTATTAACAAAATCTAGGTATAAAAATAATAATAAGAATGCAACACTTAATCATTTGCAATTATACTTGAAGGTTATAACTTATAAGTATTATAATTGGGATACAACATATTTATTATTTAGTTAAATACTAAAATGTAACAACTCAATGTGTGCATTCATGTTTTTTTATATAGATTGCATCATAATATATATGTAATTACTTACTTACAGAAAAATAAAATAGTTTTAACATACTAATAACTTACCAAGAGATAATAACTTACCAACCCTGAACTGACAAGAACAGGGCTCTGGTAAAAGGAGTTCATGAACTTCATATTAGTTAAAAAATAAGCCTGAGGCGTAAATAGACTTTATACATGTACACATTGAATACACAAGAAACTCAACTGTATACTATTGAATAAAAAGAAAGACTAATAGACAATTGTTTAAATACTACCTAGTTAAAATAATATAATGGTACAGAAGCCACATGAAATCATAAGTTAAAATGAATTTGAAAAAAGGATGCTTTATTGAAACCTCACTAACTCACTATTCAATTAATATTAGTACTCAAATACTCGAACACAATATAATATATATTGAAATTTTATGGCTTTTTCTGAAACTTAATTAAAACTAGCAATGAAATATTCAAAATAATTAATTGTTGTGTATTACACTTTGAAATCAAATTTAAAGTCTATGCAAATCAATATATAAGTATTTACTATTTAGTGAAAAATAAAAATATTTTTTATTTTTAATCATAATCATAAAATATGTTTTTTATGTTTCTTTTTGTAATTTATCTATGGATAAAGTTACCTACCAACAATTATAATAAAATTTTAACTTAAAAACAATACTAACTTTTTCCAAGTAACGAGCTTCATCCCTAGACTTGACTCTGTCCCCAAGTAATTCTCCATCAGTTGGCTAAAAACAAAATTGTAATGATATAATAATGACAAATCAACATATATTTAATATTTATATATAACTTATTAATAATACTGTTTATCTTCATAAAATTACAACTTAAATTGTTTTATCTAACTTCTCAAACAAATTTTAATTTTAACACTATACTCCACATTTTTATTTTACATCAAAATTTAAAATATTAATTACACTTGATTTATTTAAATGTTATTAAGAGTGAGATGTCTTATATTTAAAAGATAAAAATGTTCATATTTTATTTTCTTATGCAATATCTACTCATATTTGACTTCCACAGTGATGTAGTTAACAAATTGAAAAAGTTAGACAATTTATTTTTATCACCAAAGTAATGGAGATGAATTTGAAACAAAATTATAAAAATGCAACAAAATTAGGCGTTAAGCCAAAATTATACTCAATTTCAAGTATATAATTAGTACATACAATTCAAAAACACTTATAATTAATGACCTTAAATAATTTACATTCACTTCAATTATGATTAAAATGTGTCCTTATAATATTTATTAAGTAATTTGTATTAAACAGGAACTTTTTGTTTAAACATATCATTAATTATTATGTATTCACTTTTTTTTCTTGATTGATAATTCCAATAATTATTTTAATGCAAATAGGTATTTAAAAAAACTCATTACTGTCAATGAAACATTTTAAATCATTATGCATTTTAATTTATTTTGTTTATAATTTCACATGTAAAACATCTAAAATTTTATAATATAGGGCATTAACGAAGATTTAAATCTCATTTTATAATCACAGATTTAAATTATAACTAAATTTTTTGTATTATTTTTAATACATTTAAAGATATTTAAAGATTTTAAAAATAATTATTCAACATTTAAATGTGTTCACAGTTCAAAATATTATCATTATAATTAAAATTTATTTATTTAAAACACTCGAAATGGCTTACTTACATTTATAATAATAGAAAACCGTATTTTGACGTTTATAATAAAAAGATACATGGCAAATTTTATTTATAAAATTAATATTTTTTTAAATTACACAAACAAGTTTTTAAATAAAAGAAATGCTTTCATAATTTATAGGTTTACAATCAGCTAAATAATTTACATTTTATATTATTATTATGTCATAATACTATGAATGATCAAGGTTCAAAATTGCATGCATTTACATATTTTTTAAGAAACAGCATATTCTAAATATGATTCGACAAAAATGAGTTTCATAAATCATTATACATAAGACTTAAGTCTAATACTGTTTATTATATATTTTATCAAATTTAAATGATTTTTCATATTTAAAATAATAAATAAATAAATACAAAAAAAAATGTAATTTAAAAATTAAGAGCCAAGAGCCTTCACATACTACATGGCCATCTATATGCTGAATCAAACGATAGATTTAATAATTATTTTTTATTATATTTATACAATTTAATTTAATTTTATAATTATGTTCAATTAAAATGTTAACAATAACAAAAATAATGCATATTTATTCATTTTATAACACTTTTTGAATAATTAATATAATTTTTGAAGTTTATTCCCATAATATCAATATATTAAACTGCATCTTTTAGATTTTTTTCATAGATATTTATTATATATTTATAGATATACATTGAGTTACGAGGCCGGCTTACGACAATGTTTTAAACAGCATGGTCACCACTACACCTATAATTCATTATCATTCATAAAACTTTAAGTCGGTTTAAGGATAAATCTAAAATCATAGTTCAATATCTTCATTTAAAACATTTAAATATCACTAAAACGGCAAATGGCGAACTTAGAAAATTTTTATTTCTTATAATTTACCCATAGATAAAACAAACATTTAGATGAAAGTACCTAGGTAGTTCAAAATATAATATCTATTATTTGTCTCATTGTTGCTTTTTTTTCTATAGTCGCAATCGCAATGGTCAGAAAATATATAGGTAGGTTGGTAGGTATCATTAGTAGGTACTAATGTACTATACTTGAAGCTTTAATTATTAACAAAAATTTCTACAAGTTATACCATATATAAGTAAAAGATTAATAAAACTATAGTCAAATCATTCGTTATGCTATTGTGTTCAATACTTCAGTAGATATTTGAAATGTTAAATTAAAAACGTAAATTTTAATTATTGACTAATGTCTAAAATTGTTTAATTATATTAACATATTAAAATTATATGATAAATCTGCCTACCTACAACAATAAATACACTATCAATAATTCAAATCCTTAATATTATATTTTTATATTATTTATATATTATATTATAAATATATCTGATTATGAACTAGGTACCTTATTTAAAATTCATTATTGAATCAAATTTTGGAAAATCTCACTTCTTATATTTTATTTATAGGTAATATTAATACTTACATTTGTACCTACAATGTAAGTACTTTCAATAGTACAAGATCTTTGAGTACTGAGTACAGTGATAGCCAAACGGAAGGGAGTGAGGGGAATAGATCCCCCATGACTTTTTTAAATTAAATAAATTAAATTTATTATATACTGTACTATAATGTTAATGTTTTAAATTTTGTTTTAATTTTTACACCGCATCCCCCCCTATGACAAAATCATTTGACCGCCACTGACTAAGTAGGTACCTACCTAAGTCCATAAGTACTGTGTACATTGTACACTGTACACTGTACAATGTATTTATCAGAAATTCTATTTTGTATTCTTTAATCTAAATAATATATAAATTTCATTCATGTATATAATCATTATCTTAAGTGTACTTATATTTATTATTTACTTAAATTATCTATTAATTCACTTTACGTAGTTACATAAATAAACTAACCTGGTTATCAAATGATGATGCACATTGACCCTGGTCCAATATTTCATCCCGAATTTCATGCACATGACCTAAGATCGTACCCTGACGTTTGGCCCACAGACGTTGCAAACCAGATTGCATGATATCGGCATTTACACCTTCCATTATAGAAATGTAGCCAAATAAAGAATCTGCCAAAAAAAATATACCAATGACGTCAAAGGTTCCGTTTTTTAAAATAAATTATAAATAATTTTGTTTTGTAAATAGGCAGGTATTCAATAATCACTATTATACCAATTACTATAATTTAAAAGCTACAAAAATGTGTTGTTTTTAAACACCGAGGTACCTCCTATACAATTTAATTTCGAAACTCAAAGCGCGTCTCACACTCATCAACAAAGCAATAAGTAAATAGTAATAGCTATTAACAGTAGTCTACGAGTTAAAAATACAGAGAGATAGCCAATTTAATTGGCAAGAAATCAGCGGTACATACAACAAGTTATTTTAGTTTATTTAATCGAAATTTATTTGTATAGGTTGGAAAGATGCTGTGAATAAATTAAAATAAGAATAATAAATAGATTCCACATTGTTGCAATATCGATAAATAAATAAAATTAAAAACTTCACACTATGTTGGAGTTGGACAGTAAAAGCATAATAATAATTTCCACACAAAATACGAATGACAATTTAACTTAGAATTAGGTAATTATTTTAATATTTTAAAATGAAATACACGTACATTTTTTAAATTTTTAACTCGCACCACTCGCGGAGATAACTATCTACTAAAAACTGAACTGACAGCAGTGTATTCAAGTTAAATGTTTACATTGTAGATTTGATCCTTTTAAATAGTAAGCCCATCTTTATTTATAACTTTATAAGCATACTATTTAAAACTCGTCTTAAAAAGGGGATGAAAACAACATCGTCCTTTTATGTATCGGTCATGTTCGTTAGAATGATATATATACAAATTATGCAGTAAATAGAATATAAATATATATATATATATATATAAACTAAAGAATGTCAACGACTTATTACGTCGTGCAACTCATATTGCGTATTACTTTTTAGGTAAGTAGTTACCACGCAACAAGACAATATTTTAATGTTCAGTCAGTATAATAGTCACCCGCCCTTCATTCTTAGAAATTTGAACATAACATAACCATTAATACCCAATACCCATATATATATACAAAATACCTACATAGGTACATATTATAACTAACAGGTACCATTGAATATTGATTATACCTCGGATTATACATTGTATAATTAATGCTATTAGGTACCTATAAATACCACAGAATAAATTCTGTATACAAACATCGACTACCTATATTATATTTTATATTATTGTCTGTGATTATATCAACATATTTAATATTTTTATTAATTATTGTATACCAATAAATAATATGAAATGCTATAATTGCAATTTGCAAGAATGCAGTTCTATAAATACTTCGTTGAATTAAGAATAATGAAAGTGCGATTTTTAAAAATACTATAGATATACCTGATTAGGTGAAAATATAATATGTAATTGTAATTTTAATAATTCATTAATTAACACGATTTATATTATAACTTAATAGTTAGATCAGTTGGTAGGTTTTTCCAAGAATAAAAACATTAATGCATAAAATATATCAATAATGAATTATAATTGTATATACAATTTATTTTAAGTTGTAATTCCATACACTTAGATATTTACTAGCTGGTTGCAGTAACAAAGGTTATTTTTAAACAATGAAAAAAAAAATGTTAGGTAATGTACCTATTTGCTTTAGAAATTATTAATTTGAGGCCAGTGCATATCACAATTTTCAGTTAAAATAAACTAATAACTAATTTTGAGCCCTAAGTATTGTCAATATTTTCAGTAATCATTAGTTTAGTTGAACATAACAAAAAATACCAGCAGACATTAACATAAAAAAATATTTAAAAATATTTTAATGAAAACAAGCCCAATTCTGAATCATTATTCAATTGTGATAGTTTCTTATAGTTTTCAAATTAAAAATATATCATAAATTATAATATTTATTAGTACTCTGATACTTAAATATCCTGTGTTGAGCTAAGCAAAATAGCCAAATATCCAACACGACTAACACCTAATATCTAGTGTTAACTTGTGCTCAAATTTTTCTTTTTTTTTCAAATCTAAAATAATCAATTTGGAAATTATCTAACTATATGGTATTTTTTAAATTCATAGATATTAATTTTATTAATTACATCAGCATTGCAATAATATACAATATAAAAAAAATTGACTCATTAAAAATAAATTAATTTAATTATAATTATTGTAACAATAATATATATAATATTTTAAATTGAATATTACAAATCTGATGACATAGTAATTAACCTGTATGTACTGTTATAATATAAAGACATCTTAAAAATTGCATTCTTATTTGTTATGAGTGATGACAAACTCAAAAACAATTTTGACATAAATAACTAGTGTAATATCAATATATTAGGTACTTGTATTAAATATGAAATAAACAATCATGACATCTACATTATAAAACCATTGGTGCACACTGCACATAGTTTATAACTATATTGAAAATATTTTATCTGCAGCACACATTATAATTTTATAAGATATTGTTAATGTTTGTATCTATTACAATTATACAAGAACGTTCACTAACCAATAACCATAGATTATAATAATAACAAATATGCTATATTGCAAATCAATTAAGTAATAAAATTAAAAATGTTATCATAAACTAATAACATAACTAATCCTCATTGTGTTTTGTTGAATACAATGAAAAAGATTATTTGCCAAATGTCTATAGTGGCTATAAAACATATCGCTTACAAACTTCAATAAATCATATTCAATAACGTTAAGTTTTAGTCAATAATTATTTTATGATTCATAAAGTAAATATAGTACCTATATTATTTATGACTGTATTTAATTTATGATCATATTAATAAATTCTAAACTTTTATCTTTGCAGAAAACAGTAATTTAATAAAATATTGAAAAAAAAATTGTGGTTGTCTTTTTTTGACTAATCACATTTTTTATCAACATAAAATTTCAAATTCTATTTAATAAATAAATCTAGTTTAATTTAAAATTAATAAAATTTTAAATTTTAATTAGAAAAAATAAAAAGATTTTTCTATTGTAAACAGTAAATAATATGCTGTTAATTCTATGTTTTTGAGCATTTGTGTACCAAATTATCTCGTAAAGAAGTGATATTCTTTTATGTATAGTACGAGATCTTTTGTATTAAACTACATGTTGTAAGTAGTTGATAATCTACAATTATTTTATTGTGTTCATCAATACCTACTAAAATTTATAAATTAATATTTATCTGAAAAAGGGAACCAAACACTCAGAAATAAAATGTATTTAGTAAGATCTTAAAATAAAAATGTATAAACTAGGTACATTTGAAAAAATTTAAAGTAAAAATTATTACAGTTATTACACCATTGAATGTAATTAATTAAATAGGTTAACCATATAAATTATCAACCACTTTCTTTTCTTTTTTTTAAAAAAATATAAAAATACAATTTTTATTTTATAGACATAAGCAAATTTATTTTAAAAAGAAGAGATAACATGGATTTGTGACATGATAGAAGTGTTTGTCCAGTGGGCAGTGACTACTTCAAGAATATAAACTAAGGGCTTATTAAAATAATCTAATTATTGGAAAAAATTAACATTCTATTAAATGAAAAATACAATTACAAATGTACAAAGGTATATTTTGTTTGATATGCTAGAAATTTAACAAATTATGTTCACTGATCAATAATATATCTATAAATAACTATGTGATTTATCTACACAAAAAAAAAAGCTTGAAGTTTGGCACAAGTGCCAGTTCAATCAGAAATTGGATACTTAAATATAGACTAATTCTTAATACTTTTAATACTCAGCTATTGTTTTACAATGAATAGAATAACACAATCATAATTTATAAGATTAATTTGCTAAGACTTCTAAAATATAAATGAGTAAGTAGATACCTATCTTATTTCAAATAAATTAAAAACTAATAAGTGGTTTTTATTTTGATTATTATGTCATTATTCATTATCTATTAACTATGGATTAAATTATACTATGCTAAAATTATAAAATTTAAATATATAAACAGAATTAAATGCCCTGAGTTTGAGTAAAATAAAAATAAAATTTATGGTATGTTAATTTAATATTTTTATTAAAAAGAGTTTTATTACCTAAATAAACATTTTTTAAACATTTAAATTAGAAGTATGAATCTTTAAATTGTTCATGTATTTCAGAAACCAATACTAATAGATGGAAAATTAAATAGTTTTGTTAAATTAAGTATCTAGGTACCCATATATGGGGTATAACTGTAATGAGGTATGCTTTTCTTCAATAAACTTTAAACTTTGTATTGAAGTTCCTTATATATACATATATATGGTTATATATTCTAATAAAATTATTGAGTTGAATATTTTAACAAAGAAACAAAGCAGAACAATTAATATGAATCACATTTAAGTTTAAATAAGCAGTAATATATAGATAATTAATTTGTTTGTTCAAATCAACATCACATTTATTATCTAAATATGTATCATAATTCATAACTATCTTATACTATGTATAAAAATTAAACTATATTTTATTATGATTTATAAATACTAAGTACCTACTATACTACATATCTATGAAAAGTTTTATTTGTACATTATTATTAATAATTATTATCAAATTTGACCAGTGAATGTTTTCAAATCTCGACACTCGCTATACATTTGAAGTATAATAAATACCACTCATTGGGGACATCAAAAGAAATATTATTTTTTACCGATCTAAAAATATATAAGACCTTTACTGTACAGAATAGTCAGTGCGGATTTTTTTTTTTTCAAGAATTATTGTTGTTTTTAATTACAAGAGCTTTTAAAATATTATAATAAATCTATTTTACATTAAATTAATTTCATAATAATATAAAAGAAATGCGCGTATGGCGATGTGTATTATAGGAACTAGGAAGTACGCTGCAGTCTGCAATGATGTGGGTAATGGGTAGCAGCTATACAACTAATGACACGGGAACGAAATAACGAATAAAAAAAACTAATAATATGCATCTAAAAACAGCTGTCAGCTGTAACGTAAAATCCTGTATAGATGAATATTATATTATTTGTAACGTACACTTTCAACTTTTAGTGAAAGTCAGTGGTTCGTTAAAAATTGCTGATGGGACAAATCTGACATCAGTATTGCCACGATTTATAATGTAGGTATCTACTGGTTAGATAAAAGCACTTGTAAAAACAAGTATTAGAGTATAATATTTATATATTGGCAAATTTACGCAAGTTATATGAGTATGTGTAAAATCGTAAGCGTAATTTAGAACCTTTTGACATTATATTTTTAGATACAAATAACAATACGTAAAAATATTAATTATAATTCACCCCACCTAAAAAAAAATAAATACTCAGTAGGTAAGACAACTGAGTAAAAACGTATGAATATAACCTATGACAAAGGAATAGTTAAATATTTGCTCAAATCGGTTTTAAGTTTTTAGTAATAACATTAATTAAATGTCAATGGTAATAGTTAGTTTTAAATTAAAGTCGTAAAAAAATATTAAAAATAATAATTATAGGTACCTATATATAGGTTGAAATAAAAGGTTATAACTACGCAGGTTAGGTGTTTATGTACAACGAAGGTACCTACAAACATATAACATCGACGTCTGTCGGCAATGTATAAAACTTATTACATATTAACAATAAAATTAAAAATTACCTCTAAGACGAAATGAAAAATTATCGACGGCGAACGGTTGCGCTCGTGACAAGTAGATAATAAGTGTTCGAAACGTTGACTGCGCTCTGTAGTCTGGGGATTGAAAATCAAAATCACAATTAAATTAATATGTCATTTTATTACAGCTATAGATATACTTTAAGTAGAAAATATTGTGTATTTATGTAAATAATACGGAATTATAATTATTATACTGTCTTAAACGACATTTATAGCGATGTAAGTACCGTGTGACGACGGAGTAAAGGACTATTATTCGTGCCGACTGCCTAAACGTAGTGGATCGTCGAAATGCGCAGAATTCGCCTCAAATATTGCAGCAGGTAGATACTGAGAACGGCTCGGCCGAAGAATCGATTACCAAAGAAGTGTGGGCGCGTAGGCGAGTGACGTAGGTACGCACAGACGCGGGTCACAGAGCCACTTGATACTAAAACCAGCTAGCTATCTACCGAGTTTTAGCCAGCGGGATGAATGTCGTCTGTTTAATTATTGTTATTAATTTTATTATTCGTCGCTAAAATCGTTCTGCCGAGACCTGGAACACAGCTGACGCGCACTGTCCGACGACCGTTTCACAAGTGACGAGCGAATCGTGAGCAACGAGCACTGGCATCTACGGGCAACGAGTGCGAGGTGACTAGGAGAGTGACGACGATGCGCCGGGTGAACTGCAGCTGTAGTGGCGGCGGCGGCGGCGGCAACGATCGCTACAACGACGATTGCCGGCCGGCGGCGAACGCTCTTGGTGGGTGTTGAACGGGGGCGGGGGCGAACAGACGAGACGTTTGACGACCCGCCGACCTGGCCCGACCACGAACCGAATTGTATGCGGCGCCCGGCGTCACGATCACCGTTTTTTGTTCGGTTGTGTTCGACCACCGAATACCGATCAGAGGCAGCTTATAAAATATATAGACATTATAATTTTATTACTATGCATTCCGCCCCGTCTCTTGTCAGCGGCGAGATCGAATATCGTCGCTTTATATAACTGTTTCTCTTATTTCGTTACGTAGAGTGCTTCATTATTACCATAATGCTGCAGCAGTATAATCATTTTTATTTTCTTATTACCTAAACTTATAAAGTTAATTATAAAGCTATCCGTAATTTGAGCTTTATTAAGCGCAATTATGGTTTATTCATACATCCTATTCCTTTATAAAAATCTTCTCTCTCATCTGGATTAGTATTAGCCAATAGGTACATCAAAACCAAAATATACTATGCTAGAACCTGTTCAGAATATTTTTTTGCGTTTTATTTAATTTAGATTTAATATATGATATACCCACATAATACATATATGCATATTGCACATAGACCTTTTGATTGTTCCTATAAATTACGATAATGATTTTAATTTTCTGAATTTTTTAATAAACTTACCTATTGTTACGTAAAACACTGTACTTATGCTTTTTCGTTCAAAACGTCGTCATACATTTTTATTAGGCTCTGTAATGCTATTTTTAATTCGTTTTAAAATTAATTGCTTTAAATTTTAATACTACAGAATACAGATACCAAACCATCTTTTTCAATATTTTAAAATAAAATTGATGTATTATATTATTTATATTGTATTCTAAACTTCCCTAGTTTCGTGACTAATCTCCTAATAATTGCTTATGTAATTCATGTTTTTCATTAAATTTTATAGTTCTCTACCTATTGTCTTTATTTTTTATGTATTTTCTTATTCATTTTTTAACTTATTCAATTCAATATAGTAAATTATATTAGATGATTATTTATTGTACAGGATTACAATGTTTGTAATATTTTATGTTATATTGTTTATAACAATATTATAGAATTCCCGTCAGTGCCAGAGTGGTGCCACGTTTAAAATTTTTTGTTTAACATATTTTGGTCGATAACACGTAAATTGCCAATGGCAGGTGGCCAATGCTGCAATTGTGAATATTTTAATAGTTGAATATTTGCAGAATTGTTGAATTACGTTTAATATTCGAATAGTTATGCAAATTTTAAAATGACCCCTTTAGACGGATAGTATTTTATATTGAGATAATATTTGTATTTGTATAGGTTATATAGGTACTATACGGAAATTATAATTATTATTATTTATAGTATATTAATAACCAAAATATATTATATTAGGCGGTTATTACTATTATATATACTCGTAAATATTCCAATATACCTATTCGTCACAACTACAATACAATATTGTAATATTGTATTTTCTCGAGTAGATTCTAGTCGTTATTACGTAGTACAGTCATACAGGTATACTTATCAAACGTTTTGTATGAGACCGTCACAATATAAAAAAATGTTCCGTAAAAACATGTTTTTGTACTTTCAATAATACTTGGGGCTCGTTAGTCGTTGAAACATGATTTGAGTATTAAAATAAACATGAGAAGTTGATTAACAATTTCAGAACAGTATTTTTAGATAAATTATTGTCAGACCAATTTTATTTGCGTTTAAAATTTGTTTTAAATCATCTAAAATTGTCAAATACATGTTTTTAGTTAAAACTATCAAATTTATTTTAGTACAAAAATCATGTTTATACGACCAACGAATCATGGCCTGACTACCTGAGTACTATTAGAAATACGAAAGCATGTTTTTAGTAAAAAAAAATATGAATTAGCCCCAAGCCAGCTGTAGTCATGCGCTGCTCTCGACTGCAGCGTAGCGTATTGCGTATAGTAGTAGCAATGTTCTAAAATCTTACCCATTGCGCATAATAAGTAGCAATACTGCACAATATGTCAAAACCGGTTATATCTACCACAGCCGCACATAGTTTACTAATACATAAATAATATTATTAATAATGAATTTTATTTTATTTTTTATTATTTGTAATTTATATTATTCTTATTCGTAAATCCTAATATTCCAATTGGCTATTACTGCATAGCTACTACCTAACGTATTTTACTATTTTATGCAAATTGAAACAATATAAATGTCATAGTTGTTTTAAATCAGCTGGAAAACGCACGATTTAAATCGTGCGTTAAATCGAACTATAGTAAAAAAAATTGTTGTTTTTAAGGAAACTTATAGAAGTTTATTGCATGTACATGCATTATTTTCAAATAAAAAGACAACTTTAGTTAGAATAAAATGCTTATCATAATTATTATAAGTTTTCTTTTCTTTTTCTCGGTTGATGTCTTATTGAAATTCACATATAATATATTAAAAAAAAAAAATACAAATACCTACCTAATATGACATTTACCTATATCATATATTGTATTAAAATTGTTAAACGATTTTATTCAAAACAAACATACATAATATATAATGTAAAAACGATGCTAAATATAAATATTAAAGAATTTTAAAAATTAATGATTTAAGGCACATATTATTATTGTACTATACCATAATATAATCTATACGCATTATACGACAATTTAAAAGAAATTAATAATATGTTAACATAATAATATTATACATTTAGTGCAATCGTGTACATAGCTATATACTATATGATTGCATATTTCACTATATTTGTATGTACATTGAACATATCGGCCGAACTTTATATTATAAGTAATTATGAAAGAGTGTTTGTATAAGTATGTTATAGAGTTCTCCCTAAATTGCGTAAAATATAATATAATATTATAGATCTTAACTGTCTGTAAATAAATGAATAAAACTATAAATTGAAAACTAAATTAGTACTATAAAATTTTTAAATAAATGCTCTATTCATTTATTGGACAATATAATAGTATGATAATTTACATAATTTTATTGTTATTTGATTTTTAATTTATAGAAAAGTAGGTATAATTAAAGCAAATTCTCGTAGATAATTTTACATAGACAAATGTGACATTGTGGCAATTTTTGATATGGTATTCTATAGTTCTTTTTTTGAACTTGTAGTCAATAAAATGTTTAAGAAAATTGCATAACCGATGAACAAAATCCGCGAAGTACAGGACAGCTATAATGAAAGACTATACCTCACTCATATTATATAATTATTAATTTCATTAATATTATTTTTTTAAATACTTACCTAAATAATATTCTAGTCTGCGGTACTGAATTTAAAAAATTCAGATTAACCGGCCGTGACATCTCTCCACTTTATTATGAATGAACGCGCGGTTGTGTAATGTGTAAATATTTGGTGACAATGTAACATTCCTTTAGATTTTAGGTTTGATAAATCATCTATTACGCGTTGTGTATTATATTTACATATTATACTAGTAAGGTGTAATTTAAAAAATGATATAATTTGGTGGGACTCAACCGTCAGCGGATAATGAAGGTTTATAAGAGGAATGTCACACGGAGCCACAGAGGTACATTTTTTTATTATTAAAACCGTTATATTATTATAGAAGTAGTCAAAATCGATTTTTATAAATATAATTGTAAGTTTAAAAAAAATGTTTACACTACCTACTGTCGAACATATTTTATAAGTTATACCTAATAATAACAGGTCTCTTTTATACATGTATTATGTTTCACTTTGATGTATTTTTAATCACAATATTTAGGGTTTAAAATGTTGGTAATTGAATTTTGAGAATGATCAATGATGTATGCAATTTTTAAATGATAAAATAATCCATCCTAACGATTTGTTGATTAATCAAATAACTAAGTGGTTTCTAAAGATTATAAAATTAAATACAACTTTAAATTTTAATAAAAAACTAATTCTATATACATTATACATATAGCCATATAGGTAATCACAATGCCAAATTAATCATAGTCTCATTCTCAACATTGATATAGACACCAAATCTTTTGAGTACCTACCTATCTGCTATTGTATTAAATGTTAATGGACTTAGATACTGATTTAATTACAGAAAATAATCAAAATATTATAAATTGGTACCTACATAAATTATCACTAAGTGCTAGACTTGAAATAACTTCGGGCAATAAATATCTTAAATCTTAATCCAGCATTATAATAATATATCGTAAAATAAAACCAAATATTAAATTAATTAGGACTTACTTATTTGCAATTGAATTATACTTTTAATCTCTTATATATATAATAGGTATATCTGTATAGGTACTCCATCCATCATTAATAGTTTAGGCCGTTTAGGTAGCTTACTAACACAATAACTACACCTTACAGATTCATGTTTAATTGTATAAGCAATCGTAAAGGGGAATTCGAATTCTAATTCTAAGTAAATTGTAATTATTTTTATTTATTATAATAGGGTTAAAAATAAATGTCTATATAAACTAGCTAATACATATCTAAAGATATTATTAACATTAAAAAAAAAAAATTAATTAAAAATCCAACACTTTTATTCGATATTAAATAAATAAATAAATTGTGGTTATAAGTTATAATCAATTTGTTTAAGAATATGTTATATTGTTATTTAAATTCGATAATTTATATTAATAATCAATTGTGCTATCAAATGATAAAAATTGATAATATATTCAAAAAATACCTTTTTTCGTATCATTTATTAAGTTTGAAGTTATAGTTATGACTTATGGATTTCATAAAGTCATTATGTCATTAAGCATTTTTTCAAGTAAAAAAAAAAAACCACGACCGATCACCACGTCGCCTCTTTTAAATCCACCACTGTAGTCTTATATCATTTAAATAATATTAACAATAGCCATACATCATAATTTTGACAAAAATCCATTTTTATTTTAAAAATATATTTGATTTTTAAATATATTATATTTAAGATTTATTGAGATTGATTTTTAGCTGAAACTGTAGTCATAATTCATAACCTATCCTAACCATTTACTAAAACATAGGTAAATGCTTTACTGTTTGCTTAAAGTTGTTACGCCCTTTATCAATTGGTGATGGCAAATATTATTTATTTTGTGTATATGTGGAAGAATGCATTAACTCCCTGACTGTGTTCTAAATTCAATTTGATAGTCATTGTTTTCATTAAAAAGCTGGGCTTAGATTCAGCAGACATTAAAAAAAATATTTTGAATTATTTTTATTGGCAGAGATATTTGTTCTAAGGGATAAAAATCGTTTGTTGCTCTCAGATTATGATTATAGTTTTTATTTTTAACGACTTGTATAATGTCTTATAGCCTATAGGCAACATGGCTAGGAACATTTTAAAATCATTGTTATCTAGCAATACTAACATAGTAGCATATTTATTATATATTATCTGAGTTCAAAGATCATTGTATATGCGACGGTTTCTTGGTTATTGACCTTACTTTAATGTATACGTTTTATAACACCTAATACAAATATAAAAACTAACACAATTAATATTCGCAACTTCAAGTAGTGATTAGCGATTGTGCGAAAACTCAATAGTTTTCTCTAAATATGATTTCACGTTGATTGAAGGTTACCAACATGGAGCCTGATATGGCGATATTGATGTTCTATTGTTAATTAAAAATAACAATAAAATTATCATTAAAGTATTTAATCAATAATAATTATACTAATAAAAAAAAAATAAAAATTTACGATTAAAAATAATTAAATATGTATTCGATTTTACTTTTTGTACAATAAATGTTAATTGTTTTCATAATAATTTAGTTCTTAAACTAGAAATAGTAAATATCTACATGTAATAATATACCTATAAACTACCTATATAACTATAAAATCTACTAAAAGTGGTAGTAAATTAAACATACTTCCTAAAGTTTAATTGAAATTTCCAAAAAACGGTTGAATTTATTATCTTCTAGACTATGCTCTTCAAGAATCACTTTTTTGATTTAAAATCAGATATGCTCAAAATAAATACAAATATAATGCAATTATTTCATGGGATTTTTGAAAAAATATCTTAATTTTAAGGTCTTTTAAAATTGAAAATCAAAAATCGACTTCCTAAAAAGTCTAAATATTTTGTCAACGAATTCAAACATGTATTAAAAATTTAAATCGGACATCCGAAGTATGTGTAATTTACCACCGCTTATTGGTCTAAAATGTATGAAAAATACGCCGGCTGCAGTCACCTTAAAACAAAAAGTTTTTATAGGTTTTGCATTGTCTAGGGGGAACGTTTTATTAAAAAAACTATCTATGAAAAAATATTAATACAAACTCATCTCAACTACGCTCTTATTCACAGGTCACATTTGAGTATTTTACCATAAACTCAACTTAAAAATTTAAACTAATGAGAATACAGCTTCTTTTGAAAACAAAAAAATACTTTTTGTTTTATTTATTTATTTATTTTTTTGTTTCAACAAATGGTTTGTTTTTACAAGGTTTTTAACAAATAAAGTTAAAGTTTAAAGTTGTGGCTTACATTAAATGTTATTTTTGAATATAGAGATAGTAAAAGATAGTATATAAAAAAATAAATACTTCTTTATTCCTAACAATTAACATGAAACAATTTTCCATCATAACTTCTCTTAATCCAACCTATAGGCCAACAAGAGATAGAAAACACCTAAATATTAGACATATTATTATATATTATAATTTTATGAAAATCCCAATCAATATTAATCGTCAATTAAAAATTTTATTTGATATATAATAAATTATTATATTTCTCGGCGCATAACTTTTTTCTGGAGTTTTTTTTTTTTGAGGGGGGAGAATTTTTCATATTATTATATATCATATCATTTAATTTTGTAAACACAATATTGTCAAAATTTAGGATTTGATGTTAGGCCTATGTTATTTTAGCCACTTGATATTACAACCAGCGAGTGATCTGCCAAGTTTTTGTCTTCGGGATCGATGTCGTCTGTTGTTAATTAATTGTTATTAATATTATTATTATATTTTATTCGTTGCTGAATTCGTTTTGACGAGACCGGGAACATAGCTGATGCGTACTATCAGACGACCGTTTCACAGATGACGAGTGAACGGGACTCGGAAGTACTGGAGGAGTTAGCACTGGCGTCTACAGACCCTGGGCAAATGAGATGGGTGCGAAATGTGATGACGTCTGACGACCCGTCGACACGGCCCAACCGCAAACCGAGTTATATGCGGCATCTGGCCTAATCTTTACTTAGTCTATTCTATGATTTCTATGATCCCATGGGCCTCGATATAGGACAATAACGGAAAAACACCAATATTAAAAATTAAGAACAATATTTTCGAGGGCTTCAGATAGATTCTTTTTTGACAAGTTTATTAGGTATTTGAAAGTCCTAAAAAGTAAACAGTAAATGCTTAAGTAGTATTAAAAAATATTAGCTTTCTATTTTAGAATAAAGAAATGACTTCCTTCAATAAACCTGGTGTATTACTGTACTTATTGTATTAGTGTATTGTATTTCTGTATCATGATTAACTAAAGTTAGTTATATGTCATGAGTATAACTAAGTTTAAAGTTACAGAAAATGCTATAATATACGGATATAGTATTTGGTTATAGGTGTATGGTATAAGCTTGTATAAGACCATGGTATAAACCGATTCCTTATCAATGATATACAATTGATAAAATCTAACGAACTCCATTCTCTTATCCTATCCGTGTTCCTATCTCCACTGAATTATCTAATATAGTAATGTTACAATTATTATATTATTGCATAAATTATTATAATAGTTGAGTTTCAATTTTTAATATTATAATTTAAATATTTCTATTGTGCTTTGTGCTTATTATAATAAATAATTTATTTTAGACAAAACTATTTCTACGTCTTAATTCACGATTTGCTATTACTGAATTTGAGCTAAGTAATAGCTACTAGCACGACTTAAATTCGTTCTTCCAAGAATCCAGGCTCAATTTATAATCACTCGTTGGTACGTTTCTTAATTCACTTTATTTATTTTTAAAAACCTAAAACACAATTTATTCTTTAGTATCGGTAAGTACTAAGTAAATCAAATCTGTTCGTTAAAATATTGTAGGTTTCCACATGGTTAAAACATACGAAATACATATATATTTATTATATTTAATGTAGAATAATACTTTGTATATCATTTTATCATTTTTTGAATTGTTCCAATATTAGGTTCAAATATTTCTTGTTTGTATGTACCAGTGGCGTAGTTATGAGGAGGGAGCAGGGGGCTCTTGCCCTCCCCAACCTCCTCTGAAAATTTACTTTTAAAAAAACTGTATATTGTAGTTGTATTATATTAAGTTCTATATTGTATCATTTATTTTATTATTATCATTTACTGAAATTAATTTCTAATTACTACCGATATACTTGTGTATTTGACTTTATATAATTCATGATTATTATGAACAATTTTGAAATTTTGACCACTCCCCTACTTAAATTCCTAGCTATGCTACTGGTATGTACCATATGATTTACAATAAAACATTGTACAGTTTTATTGTTAAAATTTATAAATTTAGATATCAATACTTAAAGTAATATGAAAATTCAAGATCGATTAATCTTTTCAAAAGTTGATACTTAATTTTATAAAATTTTAATTTATATTTCTATTATTAATATAAATCGAGATATAAATATATCTAAATAATTAATGCTTACTTCAATAATATCTCACTTATTCAATAAAATATTAAAATTATTATTCTATTATTAACTACATTAAAAAAAATGTATATATATTAATAAAATTATTAATTATAATAAAAAACCAAATGTATCTAACTACGTAGTAAACAATATAAAAGTGATAATTACAATTTTAATGAATTCAAATTGAACTAATGAAGTGATTAGTAAATTATAAATTATTTTAAAAATATTCATAAATTATCTAAATCTTATATTATTTTGTTATTATTATTTGAAGATTTCCAACTTAATCGCTCTCTTAAATGGCCTTTGAAATTAAAAATTCTGGTAAGCCAAGACAAGTGAGGGGTACTACTGCATACAAATATCGAAATTTGTATGCGTTTGGTGTATTGGCTGTCAGTGGACTTTCTTGGTGGCTGTTTGAGTGAGTTTTTGTATATTTATATAATATTTGATTAATTTTGAATTTGAGAGCTTACATTACATTAGATATTTTATCAATTACTATTCTAATTTAAAATGTTAATGCAAATTAACAAAAAATTAAACTACTCTTCAAATATTCATTAATCATACATTACAAATTTAAAAAATTTTACTATAGATTATGAAATTAAAACATTTAAAAATAATAGCTAAGTAAATTGTTAATTTTCTAAAAACTTATATTCTTTGAAATAATAAATATTATTTACTGTAAAAAATAGCAAATAAATCATAGAAAAATAAACCATAATTACTTTTACTACATTAAAGAGTTATTGCAAAGATATTAAATATAATTTATACATTTTTTATATAATAATATATAATAGTAATAATTATTATGTATTTTAATTGTATACTATTAAAGTATTTTTCAGTAAATGTACATATTATAAGATTTCAATGTTTATTGACATGTAAATATTATATATTCTGTTTTTTGCATTATTTATTTTTTCTTTAGCGCCTATGTGCAACATAAACAAATCTCATTCAAAAGTAGAAGAGTAAAAGTTATTTATCTAAACAATAATATTTTTGAAGATATGACATATTAGTTTATCTTAATATATTAAGAAAAATATCCTTTTTAAATTTACAAAATTTCTTTTTTTTATTAAAATTGAATATTATTAATAATAAAATATAAAACTGATTTATCGCACCTTCTAAAATTGTATTTCCTATAGTTTTTATAATAGATTAAGTTATAATAATTATATTCTTAGGACTACCTACTCAAATATTATATAAAACAATTTTACATGAATCTATTTCATTTATGTTGTGTGTTGGTCTAATGATTAAAAAAAGAAACTAATACTTAAATTATTTAATCATATAACAAAATATTGTTGTTAACATTATGAATTGTGATCATTGTGTATAACTTTTTATCATAGAATAAGACTGATCACTATAGATAAATGTGTAGAATATATTCTGTGATTAAACAAAAATTATATATTTTCATTTCAATTTTCATAATTTTTTTTTTTTTTATACCTTATACCTTATAATAGCAGCTATAATATATGTATTAAAGAATTGCATATGTAATCATTCTTTTTCTTTTATAGACAATTACCATCTACAAAGATACTAAATGAAAAAATCAAAAATGGTTATTGGGATCGTACACCTGAAGAAAATTATAGATTAGAAATGATCAAAAAAAATTTAAATCCTGAAATAAAAAATCTGAAGGATAGAAAAGATGAAATTATGTCGAAAAAAGAAGATTTTATACCAATAAAGATATAATATTGTATTTTTTTTTTAGTTAATTTGTTTATTTGTAATTAATCATAGTCTTTTAAAAAGTATAAATATTGCAATTATTTTAAAATGAATTTATTTTCTCAATCTAAATTAACATTAAAATTAAAAAAGCAAAACAGTGACAGTACATTATCTACTGATCCTACAAAGTAAATAAAACAATTTATTATTATGAAAAATACAGCACTTCTTGGTTATATTCCTACCATATGGAATATCAGAATTTTTGGATTATTCTTAAAACTTAATAACTAATATTCATTTAATGTTGCCGATTGAATAAAAAATTTAGGAATAATGTTTGAACACAAAATGATCAACTATAAATACAATTTTGTAGTTCCAGAAATCATACCTGAATGTCAGGAGTGCAAAATTAAACGCTTAAAATCAACATGACACTCAAACTGAGATCTTAAAGTTGTATGTGGCTGCAATTACACTGGAGCATAATCAATTAATTTTTCTGAGTGAAAAAATAAATAATGTGAACTATGTGATAAAACCATTCTTAAGTTTTTTTTTATTATTATTATATTATGCTATTTTTTTATCATGAATCACATTCACATTTATTAATTGTTATACATTTTTTTTATAGAAATTATTAGATAGATATTAGTTAACACAAGTCCAAAAATAATGATATTTGTGAGTGGTGGGAAAATAACCGAAATAAAAATAATTTATCAAAAAAAATTTAAATTATTTTATTTTTTTCAGTAAATCCCAAGATTTAACACCAAGTAATGCTGTAAAATCTGAATGTAATAATGTACTAAATAATAGTGTATTATCAGAAAATGATAGTTTTGTAGAAATATTACATACTATTCGTCCTCAGGATGAAAAAGTAACTATGTCACAAAATATTTTTAAGACATCTTCAGTTCAAAATGTATCTGATGTCATTACTGAAAGTAAACAATGTCCAGTTTGTTTACAAATGTTTGATATCAAACATTTTATTAACCATGTTAAATCTTGTGGTATATCACATAATTTATCATCTGAAGTACTTATAAAAGCTGTGGATCTTCAAGAGCGTCAAGCAGCTGAAAGAGAAGCACTAGGACTACCTAAATTATCAAAAAGTAAAGATGTAAAAATTAAAAAAAAGTGTAATAAACAAACAAAGTTAAAGGTATAATATTTATATTTTTGATTTATTTTATATAATAGTAAATTTACTTAAAATTTACATTTTAGATAGGGAGTGATTCTAATTTTGATTTGGCTGTTGCTATGTCTATGTCCTTACAAGAGTCTAGAGAAGCAGAAATTATTAAAGAATCTGAAAACCTTTTAGAAGCAGGCTTAGAAACTGAGGCTATAGAAAAAAGAAAAACATTGGAAAGCTTTGGTTTTATATCAAATCAACCAATTAAATCTAAATCTAAAAATTGTTAGTATTTATAAATAAACATTAGCTTATATGATTAATGTTACTTGATAAGTTAACAGTTTTTTATAAATATTGATTAAAGATATTGAAAAAAAAACTGTTATCATCTCATCACTAATACACATATTTTATATTTAAGTATATATTTATTTTCAACTATGTTTTTACAGTTTATAAAACCAATTCTTTGTTATTCAAACAAACTCAAGAAGATCGCCAGAAAAGAATTACTGAAAAAGTAGCAATGATTCTTATAGATTGTGATACTCACACATTATCATCAGAAACATCTTTAAATGATTGCCCCGATATAAAATTAAGATCCAAATATTTAAATAAAATAAGAAATACTGTAAGTTATTATTGTTAAGGTCAATACTAAATATCTTAATTTGACTTAGAAATTAATAAGATAAAAGTTTATATTAGAGATTAATTACTTGGAAAAGTATAAATGTTTAAAATTTAATATATCAAAATAATACAATCAATTTAGATTTCAAATGAAAAAAGGTGGACTAGTGGATATCTGCTGTATAGTAGAGATGGAGAGTAAATACTATAATGGATGTGTTAAATTTGAATGGAATGACAGGTATCATTGTACACAAAAAACAATTCTGAACTGAAATGATTTCTCAATCTAGGATAATTAGTAGGATATATTATATTATTACCTGTATTTAAATTGTAAAATATCGTTATTTTACTCAATTTTGTAAAAAAAAAATTTTCATACGCTTATAAATTTTTTTCTATATTGACGCTGAAATTATTTTTTTACAATTACTTGAAGGAAAACTTATGGATAACCTTGTATTGAGTTTTTTAACATTAAGTATAAATCACAAAAATATTACGAATTTTCAACTTCAAAATTCCTTGCAAATTTTTGTAATTTTGATATATTTCGTAAACATCTGAACTTTAAATGCTTATTAAAAAAAATTTTGACTTACAATTTTCGATTTTTTTTAGTACGATAAGTACAATTTATAATAAACCTTGTATTAAATTTTAAAGATTTTTTGGATAGCCAATTTTTTTTAGTCATTTCAAAAAAAAAAAAAAATTAGAAAAATCAAAAATTTCAATTGTCTATAAATAACTTAAGAAAGGTCAAAATATTTAATTATATACAATTATAAAATATAATCATAAATAGATAACGCTAATATAAACATTTGGTGAAAATTTCAAGTATTTACAATGATTTGTTTTTGAGTTACAGCAACATAAAAAAATCGATTTTGTCGAAAACTGAAATCCCGTTTTTTTTGTTAATTTTTTAGAATTTGAAAACTACTAGAAATTTTTTCCTTTTCAAAGAGGGCCTGAAGTTAAAAATCAAAGCATTATTTCTATTCCAAAATGTGATGATAGACACAAAAATAAGAAAAAAAACATACATCATTGTAAAATCAATACATTCCTCACTTTGTCTAGAATCTAAAACCATTAACGGTTTTACATACTATTCTATATTTATAATTATCTTTAGTATATTTTTCTCTTAAGTTTTTATTTCTTGTAACTTCCATGGTATGGTATATGTAACTAAAAATGTATATCAAAAAAAGTTGAAGAACTCTCTCTACTATATTTTAGGTTTTGAGCTTATGTTGAGTTGTTATGTAACGATTGTAGTGATTCAATCTATTGAACATGATAAATTTAAATTTAATGAAGAATCAATTTTCAGATTACTATATCGCCAGATGGGTGGATCAGAATTTATTTTTAAAGATAGTTTATCTCATATTATATTTATTTTAGTATTTTCTTAATTTTATTGGTTGATCTATTGTTGCTAAAAACTTTGATTAAATCTTAATTTAATTTAAACATACTATATTATAAAAAAAAATAACAAAGAAAAAGTTTTCTTTATTAATACCTTAAATTCTCAGAAAAAATGTTAAAAGCCTAAATATTTATAAAGTATTATTGTGTATTGAAAATAATAATGAACGTGATAGAAAAAAGTTTTTAAGACAATGAGAAATATTTTTTAAATTAGGTACAACATAATTAAAATTATTATTTTTTGGTTAAACATCCAATTTTATCAAAAGCTGATTTCATGTGCTAATAAAAAAAAGTTGTAACTTTAATTTTATAACAACTATAAGAATTCATAAAAAACCTTATATTGGATTTTTTAATCATTTTACTTAGAAAAAATATTTTATTAAAATATATCATAAAAACTTGATAAATGTAATAAATCTCAAAAATTGATTTTGTCTAAAATTAGTATTTTTCCAACATTTTTGTAAATTTTTTCAAAAAAAAATTTAGAGAGTTTACATTTTTTAATCTCTCAATATACCAACTACTCTAAATGTTGAGTATTAAAGCCAATTTCTCACTTCAAAAGTGATTGCAGAATAAAAAAAAAATCTCTTAAATTCCGCCCAGTTTTAGGTTAAGTTGAACAATTTGGAAATTAAAATGTTTGAATGTATAAGAAAAAATTATTATATATTTTTAATTTTTATAGGAATGTAAACTCTGGAAAAAAACATTACTTGAAGAAAATAATATATTTGAATTTTATGTGAAAAATGTATCAAAGTTTTTAAGCCCTATTGAAGAAAGCAATGGTTTACAAAATAGTGTTCTATTTTCTGCACATCAAAATTCTTTAAAACAGGTAACTAAATTTAATATTGTATTTCATTTTTATACAAATTTTAATATTTGTATTGACTTTTTCTGTACTGCGCTATATATACACTCCTATTTTTCTGCTGACCGCAATTTATTTCAAATAGATTAGATTTATATTTTTTTATTAATATTAATGTTTATTAATATTTTTTTTACATATAAAAAATAAGTATAAATTGTAGCTGATTTATATTATATTTATTTTGAAGTTTTAAATGTTAATCTGTGATTACTAGCATTTGTTAAATACTGACCATAGATAATAATATTTATGTTTAACTTTCACAATATAAACAAATAACATAACAAAAAACTTGTTTCTAAAAAAAATATAACATAAAATTATAAAAATTTGTTGAACAATTGTTAATAAACTTAACTTAAATCTTATAATTAAAGATAAGATATAAAGTATCCTTATATATATATATATATAAAAGAAAAACTGGCCTTTTATATGTTCCAATTTTTTAATTATTTATTATTATTATTATATTTTTAATGGAAAATTGTATGTAGATATAAACATTTTGGGAAATAACTATTTATAACAAACTTATTTTTTAAAATAACCTATTACTGTTTGTAAAATAGGTATACACTTTAAATTACCATAACATAAAAAAATAACGACAAGCCTAAAACATGATTACACATGATTTACATGATTCAAACATAATAAGATATAATTTCTTATATTATTTTAAGTATTTACCCTTTTCCTATAAATAGATCGCATACTTGACATCACTTATTATAATGTAACTTATATCTGAGCATTACAGGTTATTATTTAATTTTATCAGTTAATATAAATCTATTCTTAATTCAAAAATTATGTGTATATATATATATATATATATATATATAGCCATATAGGCATATATATAAAACTACAATTTTTATTTTTTTTAATTATAAATTATTATAATTACTTACAAAAAAATACTACTAATCGTTAGAATATTTTCTATTAAATAATGCTATTTAATATTCAAACAAATAATTTATTTTCATGTACATTAATACATACATTACAGTATTAAACTATACATTATATTAACAATTGATTAATATTTTATTTAGGAATCAAATATTACTGATCAGAATGTCATCAATACATCACTTACAGTTTTGGATGATTTAAAAGTTCATAATAAAGATTTTGCACACCATAACATTGTTGAGAATAAAACTATGCCAGAATATTCATCTAGGTGGAAATCAATGTTAGGTAACCAATTTATGAGTGATGTTACTATATTTTCCAAAGATGAACATGAAATTCCTGCTCATATTCTAGTGTTTCATGTACAGTGCCCTGATATTTTAAATGACATAATTAAAGAAGAATCTGATACGTGTAAATCAAAAAAAATGATAATGTGGTTTGAGTATAGTTATGAAGCATGTATGGCATTCTTAGAACTAATTTACTCTGGTCAAGAACAATTAATTAGTCCTGAGTACAAAAAGGATTATTTGCAATTAGTAACAAGGTACAATGTTCAAATAGTTATTAATGATGATGATGAAAAACATGGATGGTTTCCTGTAGAGCACGATAACGTTTTAAAACGTAAAAGTTCAGAATCATACTCATCTGATAGTAAAAGATATAAAGCTCATAGTCCTGATATGTTTTTGATGGATGATACAAATGAAGAAATAAGTAATATGAATTCCAATTTTTTAGGAAGAACTGTGAATGATGAAAAATCCTTAAGTGTGTTTAAAACAAAGCAGTGGTTGAAAAATTGTAACCTAAGTCAACATCATAATTCATCATTCACAGAAAATTCAGATATTAATATTCGACCACAAATTAATTCACCAATACAAAGTCCAACTCATTCTTTTCATAGTACATCAACTGTACATATTCAATTAACACCTACATCTAATCAAATTGATTATATTATGGATTTTGAAAATAATGATGTACACAATACCCCATTATTAGATGTTAGAAGTGCATCTCCTAAATCATTATCAACTGATGAATCAAGCGTAAAAGCTATCTTAATGTTGAATAACATCAAAAAAGTCCCTATTGATTTGAAAAATTCTTCAAACATAATGTCAACACTTAATAATTCACGTAAAGAACCAGAATTAATTACAATCATTAGTGATAGTGACAATGAATCAATAGATATGGTTTTGTCTCGTTATAATAGTCCATTGCGTGATAGAAATATTAATTTATTGAATGAAAACAAATGTACACCTTTCTTAGCAAGTGTTAATAAAAAGAAAAATTATTTTCCATACAACTCAGTTAATAAAAGTAATGATATAAGTGTTATTGAGTTAAATGATAGTAGTTTAGATTCAATTCATTCAATTAATACAAATATATTACATCAAAAACATTGTAATACTAAATTGGACAATGTCTTGATTAATAAGTCAACTATTTCAACACCAAGATCTACAACATTAATACAATTGAATGATGAAAGGATCGTAGTTCCCAGTGAAACAAGATTCACAAATAGTTCTAATATTCAAATGGAATCTTCAAGTAATAACAACTTTATAGATTTAATAAATGATAGTAGTTCAGATTCTATTGCTGTTATTGATAAAATAAAAAATAATAGTTCTATGGCATCATTGTCATTGAATAATACTCAACAAAGTTATCGAAATTCTTCAGCTCCCTTTTCAAATGTGTCAAGGAAAATAAGTTCTCCAATTCACGACAGTTTAACTACTCAACTTGAAACAAATAATTGTGTATCATATGTATCACCATTTAAGGAAGGTAACACATGGTCAAAATATAAATTTCCAATCACTGATGGAGATTATTATGCTAATATTAATACAAAAACAAATGAAGATTTGTATTCAACAAATGTTTCAAGCAATGCAACTTTACCTAAATGTAGTATTTCAAAATTATTATCTACTGAAAAATTAATTCAATATAATGATATGTCATCTACAATTTTAAACACTATAAACTGTACACAAATAAACAATGTAGAAAACAATGATAATATTATTAATAGTATATATTCTAATGAGAAAAATGTTTTGGACAAACCTAATTCAGATTTTGAACCGTTGGAAAATATTATATCAAAAAAAGATGTAATATTACCTTCCAATAATTATGTTGATTCCCTAGTAAACATAAAAGATGTTGATTTAACAACAATTTGTTCATCAAGCGAATACACGCACACTTCTTTTAAACCTTATAATTCTCAAGTTGAAACTGTTCAACTACCAACTACATCTGAAATAACTGCATCAAATGAAAAAGATGAGGAGAATGATAAATCAACCTTTGAACAAATAATTGATGATCCATGGATGGACTATAATGATTGGCCACCGGTTTATATTAGTCCACAAAATGTTTCTCCAGTTTTATTGGAAAAAAATTCTATGGTAAATGACTCTAAAGTATTAACATCCCCTAAAACGGTAATGATTAACATGGATTTACAAACTTCTCCACCAACTATTTCAAATAATATTGATATAGTAAATCATCAAATGAAAAATGCAGTAACACCAAATAAATATGGCAGTAGAATAAGTACCCCAAAAAGTTTACGTAGGGTTCAATCAGAATCTATTATTGGAACTAATGAACAAATAACGCCTCTACCAAATTATAGTACAATGAAAACACCAGATTTAAGAGTAAGTATTTTGCTTTAAATTCTGTTAAGAAACTGTGTTAACTAGATACTAACAATTTATCCTAGATTCCACAATTATCAGATTTGTTATATTCTTATTATTTCATTATAACAGTAGAACCTCAATAATTTAGACTAATTTTCATCACTAATAGAGGTTTTTCATGGGAAATTAAATGACCAATAAATGTTTTTCTATGTCATATTTATTTAAAACTTTAGTAGTTCTGTATACAAAACATTTATTACAAAACATTTCAATAAGTTTGAAACAAATTACATGGTACAAGCTCTTGAAGATGGAGGGGATCTCATATAAAATTTGTAGATTAATTTTTTGGGGGAATTTGGAATCTGGATTACTGCATTTACCATCTATCGAATTTCTACTTTGTATAATACTTGTATTTGTTCATTATTAACATTTATAGTATACAGAATGGCTCTTAGTATCCTATTTTCTCATATCACAATGGGCTATATTATATTATCTAAAATTAATAAAAATAGAACTTAATAATTATAAATTATGTATTTTTTTTTAAAAAGATAATGAAAATTATTAATAGATTAATTAAAAGCTAAAAATATTTTAAATATTTAATAATTAAATTTATTCTTTACAATTTATCTTAAAGAAATAAAATAATTTACTGTAAGCTTATATTTTAATCTTTATTTGATTTAATGATATTAGTTACATAATTAAATACAGTATATACTCTATAATAAATATCAAATTTATAATAATTAATATATTTTTTTTAAATTTAAATTTTCATTTTAGAAAGAATTTGATCGTTATGGTCTTAAAGATCTGGGAAGACGCAAAGGAAAACTTATATTAAGACATATTTATGATATAATTCATCCTATACGTGATTCTGAAGAAGCAAAATGCATTGGAGAGTCTGAACAGTTTTCTGATTCTTCAAATAGGTAAAAATATTATTTTAAGCATTTATTATTTATTAGTACTGAGTATAAATATAATTTGTTGTTTTGTACATTTTTACTTGAACTATAGTTCAGAACCCGAAATTTCTTATTATGAAGCTGGAGCTTATGATGAATTGGAATCTTTTAGTCAAACAAATTTATCAAGTAAAAGTAAGTTTTATGTATAAAAATTAATGTATATTTTTAAGGGACTTATGGACTTGGTAACTATTAAACCAATTGGTACCACATTTGTATACCTATTTTCTTGAGACCAGTGACGTATACAAGGGGGGGACATGGGGTCAGATCCCCCCATTGGCTTTTTATTATATTTTTGTATTTGCTTACATTATGCAGTATGCACTATAATGTAATATTTTGTAATATGATCTATCGAGCTATTGAATTTTGACAATTTTGTCAATACTAAATACCATTATAATATTATTTTATTTTATTTGTAGTAAAGTAATGTTTATTTAGTCAAAATGGTCAATGACGACTATGTTTATACTTTATTATAGATTATCTTATTATTTATAGAGACAATACATTTTGTATAATAATATACATGTAACCTATTTTTTCAACTATTACAATATAATATAATTATTTAAAACTAGAGCTATGACATAAACTATTTTGACATAAGTCACTTTTTTCACAATTGTAGTTATTATAAACAGTCACAATAGCTATGTCTTAGGAGAACTACTACTCAAGCAAAGCAAATGTGATTTATTTAAAAATTTTGGTTTAAATAAAAGTATATAGTTAGGAAAATATAGTAAGAAAATTAAATTCATTTTCATACCATTTTGAATCAAAATAAACTTTATTATTTCAGCTTCAGTAGATGTGGGTTTTAAAGATTTGCTTAAATCCAATGCAGAACTTCATAAAAAGATTTTATGTTATGAGCCCATTTGGATTGAAGAGCTGAAAGAAGATTTAAAACAGTATAATGTAAACATTAGTATGCAAAAACTCATGACATTTTTGGACGATAAAGTAAAATATTTATTAAATTTAGGATTTTAGTTACTTTTATATTTTATTAATTTTATATTTATATATCATACTGACTTCATACCCCAAAATTATTTTTATTCTAATAAAATATGAATTTATTTAACTTCATAATTATAACTAATATAATTATTCTTTGTACTATGAACATTTTAATTTCTTTAATTTATTCAAGGATGTATATTAGAATATATGTATAGACTAGGTGATCCATTTCAATGTCATCTTATATACATTATTTAAAATTGTAAATTATTGTATTTGGTAGTTAAGATATAAATATTGAATGATTTGTTTATTATTTATGTTTTTAGTGTGTGTCATTTCGTTCAAAGTCATTAAATGATCAGAGGAAAAAATCAGTAGCAAAAAAAAGTACTAAAAGAAAAAAATTATTTTAATTTATTGAATGATAACTGTGTTCTTAAACTTAACTTGTTTGTATAATATTGGAGTAATAAAAATAATTGTTATTTTATATTGTATTTATTATTTGTTAAAATAAATATAATATAAATAAAATACAGTTATAAAGAATAATTTTTATTTTTATGAAACTTATGTTGTCATTCACTTTTTGGAAGTAATTGAGATGATTAAATTTACTGTTTTTTTTTTTTTTTTTTTATCAATTTAGACATTGTGATATATTTGTTAAAAATATATAACTACATAAATACATACTTAAATAATTATAAATAATGTATTTAATAAACTATTATATGGTAATGATATTAAAAAAATTATATTGTTGATGAATTAAATTTGAACTGTAGATCTATTAAGAAATTTTACTTTTGGAACCCATGGTTTTTGGATTGACGGAGATAATATTGTAAGACACTGAAATGATCTGAAACAAAATTTTATTTGGTTATTGTGTTCAAATAAAATTTTTATATTCTGTCCAGTAAGAGAACCTTCAATAATTCTGCACCTGATACCTTGCTAAAGTTGAACTGATCTCGATCAGACATCGAGTCAAGTTTGGTTGAGTAGGAATGTTCAGAAGAACCGATTTTTGTCAGGCCGTGGCACGTTTTTTTGTTGGTTATAGTATAATTATTAAAAACAACTGTGATCAATTTTGCTACCAGAAACCTAACTTGACAAGATCATTATAAGAGCATTTTTTTTTTCCTTAAAAGGTCTAAAATACCTTTAGACATAAAATAAACAAAAAAACACACTTCGGTGTAAAATCAATAAATTTTATTCACACTACAGCCTTCACTCAGAATCTAAACTTGAATATTTTATACATTTTTACTACAATGAACTTTTATTAAATAATTTGAAACTTTTATCAAAATTAGAACTTAAAATGGCAAATACTAGTAAAAAAAAAAACATGTCTATATATTTTTAATTTTTTTTATATTTAGTAAAACGACTTAAATGTAAAAATATGTAAATATATGATAATGTATTTTCAATATTTTTTATCTTCTGTAAGAAACGCTTAACAAACCTTTTTGTAATTAATTTTCAAGGTTTTTACTTGCTAATAAAAGTTTGATAATATATAAATTAAAAAAATGGTGGGCGAGTGGCCAAGTGAGTATCGCTCTTTAGTGGATGTATTAAATTTGAATGCAATGACAAGTATCATTGTATACGAAAAACGATTCTTAACGGAGATGATTTGTCAGTCAATGATAATTAGTTGGATATATTATATTATTACCTATATTTAAATTGTAATATATTGTTATTTTACTCAATTTCGTAAAAAAATAAATTTCATACGCTCATAAATTTTTTTCTATATTGACGCTAGAGTTTATTTTTACAGTTAGTTGAAGAAAAAGTTATGGAGAACCTTGTATTGGGATTTTTAACCTTGGGTATAAATCACAAAAATGTTACGAATTTTCAACTTCAAAATTCCTTACAAATTTTCGCAATTTTGACATAACTGCATAATTGCATTACATAATAATGGTTAATGAAGAATTTCATTCTCTATAACGTAAAATCACTCTCAATAACGAAACAATATTTTATGTTTCATAAGACAATTTACCTGTTATCATATTATAAATTATAAAAGTAATCGACAAAAATGCCGAAATTTACAATAACGATACATTCTTTCATTATCTTCTTTTAGTATCTCAATAATACCGTTATTATTGATATCGAATATATTAATTTTATTCTCGACGTAATTTCTAACAAAAATTTTGTTTTTTTTAAACCCTCTCTATTACAAAAACTCTATTTAACGAAAGAAATCTCTTGGTCCCTTCAGATTCGTTTTAAAGAATTTTCACTGTATTTTTTTAACTGTGAAAACATTTTATATCTACTTAATAACCCCTTTTTAATGAGCTATCAAATTTTTAGCTATAATAGTACAAAAATAGAAATTTGACTGTTCACACCGATGTTTTGTGGATTCAAATTGTTATACCGCTTGGGTATAATATCGGATCTATCTCAATAATATTTTATGTTAAAGCTAGCTTAATTATTCATCTACTCATTACAAATGAGTTACATTTTTATCATTTTCCTGTTTAACAAAAATTCATGAAGTTTTAAAAATCCAGACTTTTTTCGTTTCAGATATCATCCAAAAACCCACATTATTGTAAAATCATTCCATTCAGAATCTAGAATCCATTCAGTCTAGAAATTAGCACATTAATATTGTGTGAACATTTAACTTGATTCTATTTACACAGTTTGTAATTTACAATTAGAATGTGTACTAATGTGTTAAAAAAAAAATTAGGGGCATTGTCCAATTAATGGGGCATTAAATTGTTCCAGGCTCGATCGGAAATTGAAGTCTGCGCACGCCTATGACCGTAATATTTCTTCATTATTTAATATTGGTACAAAGATTGGGGGATAAAATTCAATGAAGCAAAATCCATACATTGTACATTCACTCTCAGACAAGTAGTCTGCGCTCAGTGCGCTCCCATCTACTTCAATAATGTTGCCCAAAACATCCGTTACCTAGGCCTACATCTTGACCGTCGACTAACCTGGGCAACTCACACCCATATCAAAAGACTTGCATTAAATAACCGCTTTCGCCTTCTACGTTATCTGCTAACATCACAACACATAAACCTAAAAAACAAACTTCTCTTATAATAACTCTTACTCAAACCGATCTGTGCGTATGGCATTCAACTATGGGGTGCAGCTAAACCGTCCAACCTAAACAAAATCCAAGTGTTTCAAGTTCCAATCAAAATGTCTCCGTCAAATAACCAAAGCCCCATATTATGTATCTAACGACACTCTACATAAAGACCTAGCCATTCCATCAATCCAAAACGTTGCAAAAACCTTCTATAAACAACTGTACCCTAAATTTCTCAATCATCAAAATCCCTTGATTTCCGAACTATCCACCAACGCTATTCCTGGTGACCCCAGAAGGCGACTCAAACGTACCTGGTGTCGTGACCTACTAAATTAAAATTAATATAATACCCTCCCTTCCCTTAGTACTTAATTTCATTCTTTCTTAATAACGTTCTAAAAATAAACTCCTTAAGTGCCTCTAATGGGTGGCTTCTTATCTCCTGTCCCTCAAGCCATGTCACCTCCATTACACACACGCTTATTGTAAAATAATAATTATAGATTGTGTATTAAATATTAAGTTAAAAAAAAAAATAAATGTATTTCATACTTTTTTTTTTAGATGGTAAAACTAAGTTTTTCTACATTTTCGGATAGATAAATTTAGTAAAAAATACGTTGTTATAATACCTTTCATAAAATAATCGTCAAATATTAATTAGCGTTAAATATTTTTATATAGTTAATTTTTTTTTTGTTTACCAATTAATTTCATATACAATATACATAATACAAAATACATTAAATAAAGTAGGCTAATTACCATTGTCGATGAAGCTTTAACAACTTAAAAAATTAAAAAAATACAAAATACATACACAATATAATATATAATACAAAATAAATTTACTCTAAGGCTTCACATTCTAGATCGTCTGAATCCGATGTGTTCCCGGTGATCGTCATTACATGGAGATCGTTATTATCCATCACACCATTGATAATTAAGTCCACTTTCCAGAACCTGTCTTCTACTTGACATGTTGGACAGAGTTCTTCCACATTTCGGGTGTGCAGTGATTGACACCATTGATTAAAAGTTTTTTCACGTCCGGAAGTTAAAAGTTTGAATGTGGTATTGTTTGTCTCCATGTACCTTTTTACGGAAGATTAATTAATTAGATTGTGAGTATTTAAATAATAAATGTCACGCGAATGAATTATTATCTTTAAATCCAATTTCAATCAAAGAAGTTAATAACTATTTGAACTTATTAAAAGATGAATGTTCATAATTATGAATAGGTATGGAATGAAAAATTATTTTTTATAAAGATCATCTGAACTAATACCAATATACCATTACCTCTCTCTTTAATATTTAATAAAGCTATTGAATGTATGGTATTTCCTAATTCTTTTAAAAAAATAAATTATTGTTATCGGTTCCTTTATTCAAAACAGTCGATTAGAATGATTAGACCAATTAGGCAAAATACACTTTCGTTATCTTTTTCTAAAATGTTTGAGAAATGTTTAAAAAACGGTTTGTACAACTTTTTAATAACAAGTATGGTTTTCAGTCAGGTAAATCAACAAATGACGCTTTAGTCCCAGCAGATAATTATATAGGTAAGGGTCAATTTAAGTTTGTTTATTATTTTCACAGTATAGGTATATATTTTGAGCTGTAACAAAATGGTCATATACATGTTTCAAAAATGTTTCAGGTCGTCCATTTAGAAAAATTATAATAACATACGATATTTTTTTATAATGAGTTATAGATAGTAAGTTTAAAACTTTTCTTCTGATGTGGTTTACTTAAAGGTAGGTAGTGGTAAAAAATTTTAAATCGTGTTTTTTAATGTACCTACCTACTATTCAATGATTTATCATTAGAAAACTTCAAATAAAAATGTTTTAAATGTTTTAATAATTTATTTTGAGATTCAAATGATCAATGAATAGATGGAATGAAATCATACCAATTAATATCAATTTCCAATTTCAAAAACATATATTACCCGGTAACATTTGTGTGATATAATGTTATCATTCTGGAGGAGCACAGACGTAGATAACAATAAGTTTTGGCGGGATTTGATTTCGTGCGACTTCTTAAAAGTTTATCATTTTAAATGATAAGCGGTGTACATCATAGTTCATAAATTAGTTATTCTGTGCCTCTGTGGTTCATATATCATAATACCCTGTTAAATTGTTGCGTAGTGCATTAGTGCGAATGACTTATAAATAACCAATAATTTACGAAAAAACGTTTTATTCATAAAGTTTACTTACCGTAATATAAACTTAATATTCTGACACTATTCACTCAATGGGGTAATTTTGAAATAGATAGTTTTTGTTTTCTACAGCGTTAAAAATTAAAGTATGTTAATGTCATTCAATTTTATCCTCATGTATAAATAATATTTCTCATATGATTCAATCTAAAATTTCATTTGTATTTTTAGAAACAACTATGGAACAAATGGAAGTGGATGTAGCTATAGCTGAACAAAAGTTCCCATTTGATCTCTGGAGAAAATTTAAAAGTATGTTTACATTTATAATGGACGAAGAAGCTGAGTCTTTAGAAGAGCATGCTAAAATTATGCGTGAAGTTTTAAGTAAGATGGGAGAACAAGAAGGAGTTTTTAGTCCATTTGTTAGCATCAAAAGCAATGCATTCAGTGTTGATTACTATAAAGGTTTGTATATTTTAAAATATATTATTATTAATCCATAGCTCTGTTTAAGGAAGTTATGTTTCTAATGATAGCAATTTTATTTAAAATCTAGAAAATTTTTTTTTATATTGATTTCTAAGATCAATATTAATAAATATAAAAAAAATTTTCATTGACAATTTAAATTATTTTGAAGACACAATAACATACAAATCTTTAATATTTGATTTACTTTAAGATAAGTCAATTTAATGTTAGAATGTACCTAAATGTTAATTTTAATTTAATTCAATCAATTTTTTTCAGAATTTACCATTTGGATCATTGGTCAATTAGTAAAAATTTTAAGTCAAAAGGGATTCTCTCCATTACATAGTAATTCAACTCATAGCCAAACATGTTTATTGGAAGTACTTTCTTGCCAAAACACATACATTTATGATTGTGCTATTAATGATTATTCTAAATTTATAACAAGTAAAATAAACAATATACAATTGTATTATTTCCTTAAACTTATTTAATTGTTGTGTTTTTTTTATTTAGAAATGGCTGAAACTGTAGTTAAAGATTCGTGGCCAATTATCATTACATGGTGTAATCCTGAAAAGAATTTTCGAACTCAGTTATCTGTGATTGATTTTACTCCTATCCACATTTCCATTAACGACCGTGACAGTTATGTTTATTTGTTATCAAAACTATTTCAATTATTTTCTAGTAGTGTATTTTCTATAAACTATATAAAAAAAAATACTACTGTAAAATTCTGGCAATCTGTCACATTAGCTATACATAATTCAAATTCAATAGAAGTTACAAAAACCGGACTCCATTTAATTTTGCACATGCTAGCATCAACATTATATAAAAATTATTTTGATGTAAGAAACACTATTATTATTGAAAAACTAAGTACCTATATTTATAATTTATAAATTGTTTGCTTACACACATATTATACTATTTTAGATACTGGAAAACATTTATAAAATGCTGTTTGATACTATTGAAAAAGTTTGTTTGAAATATAATTCTACAGAACAATCTTATGAGATTCAAAAAATTTTGAGTGACATCTTTAATATTATATGTAAAGCAGGATCAATTCGTGTTGTAATTATACATATGGCAATAATAGATTTAGTTTCAAAATTACTACTTTCTGATAAAATCAAAGGTATTTATAATTTATTTGTTATTTATTATAATTATGGAGTTATTAATTTAACGTAAGACACTCATTATTTCAGAAGACGCTAATTTTTTTGAAAATATATTATTTATGTAATTTTAAGTCGTTACAAAACTACATTTTTAGAAAAAATTATACTATCTTGAATGGCAACTTACATTATAGATTCTTTATTTTAAAACAATATTTTTTGAAGTGCTTCAATGTATAAATTGAATTTTGGATGAGTAGTTTATGAGTTATAACTTGTTTTCTATGAGCAAAAGTGGAATAAAACTTTGTGAGATATGCTTATATCACTCCACTTAGCTCATATAAACTATAAATATTTATCACTCATTAATTACTCATCTAAAATTTTATTTTTATACATCAAAGTATTTAATAAAAATATTATACATTAAAATAAGAAATTTAAAATATATGTTATTATATAAAGTAAACATTTAAAAAATATTAAAAATTATTAATAAGTGTTTTAACAATTTTAAATAATATAAAAGTATATTTTCAAAAATTTTAATAGTTTTTGAAGCAATGAATGTCTTAGTTAAATTGGCCACCCAATATATATCTATCTTTTATTTTACTTTAAATTTAAAAAAAGTTATTATAATATCTTGCAAAATTGATTTTGTCCATATTCTAACAACTTGAAAAGAAATTCTATTCAATTTTTTCTAATTGCTATGGATTTTTAGCATTTCAGCTACAATGTTATATTGATTAAATCAAATTATATTCATTGTAAGAAATGCATTTTACAAAATGTCGTACTTGATTTATTGCAATTAAGTTTTTCATATATATACACAATAAATAAAATCATAATTAAATGTATTTTTAGTCACAAAAAAACTGGCTGGAGCAATGTGTAAAGTGATTAAAGGATTACTCGATGATGAAATTATTAATCCTAATATTATAATCGAAAAGTTACCTATGTGTCAATTAATAAATTCTTCTTCACCAGTAAGTATTAATTAGATTTAGTATTATTGTTTTTTATTTTTTATTTAAATTTATTAATTTTTTTATGTTAAAAAGAATTATATTAATTATCAATTTACATATTTATTTAATTAATCTAGGTAATAATTATCACAAAAAAATCCATAAAAAAATGAGCATTTCATAAAACAATGCATAATATGTAAATTTTTATAAATTTACTCCTTAGCTAGTTTAGTGAAAACCATAATACATTATATATATTTGTTAATAAATAAATAATAATAATATATTTAAATGTATAAAACAGTGATATCCAATTCCAACCTTTTTTTGGTGATAAACATTTGTAAAATTTTGCATTTATGCAGGCCACTAATAATAGTTATGATGTTACATCATATTACCTTCTCATTATAAATTGTTAGGTTATAATGTGTATTGTACTTACACAGTTTATAAAGTAATAAAGTAATATTTTCTTTTAAATTTTTATTGTGCATCAAACTGGTAATCTTATTCTCCATTGAATAATACTAAAATTATAGTTTTATTTTAATATAAATATAAAAGTTGGTATTTAGTATGACTTATCAGTGGGAGACCTATGGGATTGCTTTAGGGTTAAGTCTCCCCTCCTCATATTTAAAAACAAACTATTTTTGTATTAGATCACACATTACCAAGGTATATTGTTTTGTCACAAATATACTACAAAGATGATGTTTGTTTTCGAGTTTGATTGTTATGAATTATTATAGATACAGATTAATAGTTGTACATAATAAGGTTTGTGATAATTGTCAATTGATAATTTTGTTGAAAATCATTTTTAGATTTTTTTCTTTCAACCTAAAAATTTGTAATTTACTAGTTAAAAATATTAAAGCTTAAATATAATTTTTCAGGGAATGAATGTGTTGTTTGAATATTTCATTTTACAAGAGTTAAAAAACAATAATGAAATGATTAAAAATAAAAAAGATGATGTAAACTTTTTTGGTGATGAAAGGTTAGTTAAATTGTATATAAAATATCATTGACTATAAATAATATTAATTTGTAATCAATGTATTAACACTACTATTCAACCTTTTTATTTTTTGTTAACTTAAGTTTTTTTTTTAATTTGTTTTTGTGTAAAATATAATTTTAGAAATAATTCTATCAATATGGCAATACCAAGCTCAATTTGGTTTCAATTTTTGAAAATCCTAAACCAAACTTTACAATCATCTACTGAAATTCTTACTGCAAAAGAGTTTCAAATTATAAATACTGCTATATGTCTTGCTCATCATTTAGACATGACTTTTAAAAATGAAAGTTATCAATTTTTACAAAACATTAATACTAATAAATTGTTAATTAAAATGATGGACTATGTTTTAAATCATGATGATCGTTTCACTATAGAAACTTTAGTATCTACATGTGGCAGTCTAGTTAGTATAAAAGAGTTTTCTTCGTTTTTAACTAATGATGCTAAAACATTAATTGCTATTCTTTCTTTGCCATGGATGAGTATTTCTAATAGCATATTTAGAAATTTGTCACTATACAAACATTTAAATGCTATTGTAAGCAAATATTCTGCTTTACTGAGTAAGTAATTTAGTGTAATAAAAATTTATATATTTTTAAGAATGAAATTGGGTAATTTAATATTTATTTTCAGACGATAAACGAATAATGAAAAAGTGTCTTACTTATATTAGTCATATACAAATTAATATGCTGTACGATTGGAGACAAAATATTGTTATAACATCACTTAGAGATAAAAATATGTGTGAAATATCTATTCTAAATTTACCATTTTTATTTCATAAGGAAAAAAAACAAGATATTTCTATTTTATTTGAAATAATTAAAGATTTTGATGAGACCACAAATATTGTGTTTGTCAAAAATTTAAGAATTCTCATGTGCTCTATGTATGGTAGGACAATAATTCAATATAATCAAATTTCTTGTCAAGAAGAATTATTTTGTATTGATTGTGATCGAATTAAAATTCAGCCAAATTTGCAAATATGTTCAATAGACGATACTTATAAAAATATATTAAATGAATTTTGGAAAATATTACTTTTATCATTTGTAAACAATTTGAATACAGTCATCAGATGTGAAGTCATTAAAAACATACCAATGATAATAAATCATTTTTATCCAGATATTTCTTTTAGAAAACACATGTTAATGTTGATTAATGACAAAAACGAAGAAGTACGCATTCAGAGCTCAAAAATTTTAAATTCTATTATTTTTGAAAAAGATTCATCAGGAAATATTGAAATAATCGAATCAGTTTTTTATCAAACATTAAATATTCTTTGTTCAGCTGTAAATACTAGTCTTAAAGTTGGAAATAATGAGCTACAATATACTTGTTTGGAAACTATTTTCAATATTGGGTGGTAAGTTTTTCATGCATAGACATAGTATTAAAACTATACTGTTATGTATCTATTAGTAAAAAACTAGATTAGCGTCATGTTACTACATATAGTATAATAATTGTTTTATTTAATTTATGCCATTATGCGTGATCATTGATGGGTCAATCCATATGTAGAAATTATAAACATAAGACCATTTTACTAATATGAATATATATTTTCAAATTAACAATATTTACAACAATTTTATACATTTTTATTTTCAGTGTGCCAATAGATTCTACTATACTTCCATCAATGGAATTCATGTTTCTATTTTTAATTCATCCTAACTCTTCTTATGGAAGTGTTGCAAAATTTTATATGACTGAAATTGCTGCAGCTCATAAAACAAAATTTTTAGTAATATTTGATAGATATGAAACTGAATTAATGCAATATATTGCTAATAATTTAGTTGCATGTTATCATGCTTACCATCCCAATATTGATGTAAAAAAAACTTACAACAAATTAGGTTTCACACATAGAGATATGTATGCAATAAAGCAAATTATCAAATATATTTTTCCTTGGTGTATTAAAAAGCCAGGAACAAGGAAAATATTAAGTGAAATTGCTTCATTATCACAAAAAACTGAAAGTACTTTGGTTAAAGAATCATTTAAAGTAAGCATTACATTTATACAATATTATATTCTTGTATTAAAATAATGTTTTCTTCTTATTGCTAGTACTGTTTTTCTCATCTATTGCTTTCTGAAGATATAGACATTCGTAAACAAGGCTGTTTACTTTTAGAAGAAATAACAAACACTCCTTTAGTACATTTGGTCAGACTTTCATTTACTGTAAGAAAAATTATGTTTTATAGGTAATATTTAAACATATTAAATCATTTTACTTTTAAAGCCAATAATAGCTGAGATACTTACACATTTCCATTCAAAACATGATCGAGCTACTGAAGCTATTAAAATAATACAAACATTTGATGTTCTATTTAATGTAAAAAATGATTCTTCAATTGTTAATTTTGTAAGTATGGTTTTGATACAAAATGTTCAATTAAATTTAAATATTTTTTAACCAAAATATTACTCTAAATAACTGTTCATGAAAATAGAAGAGAATATTAAGCTGAAGTGGCTAAATACATAAATGTTATTTTGTTAAACTTCACAACTCGAAAAGTTGATAAATGTATATAATAATATTATCACATAAATGTTAATTTATAAAATAATAGTTTAATTTTGGATATTTTTCCAACTTAGATATAATATTTCAGATAATCTCATTTAATATTCAGAGTCCTTCATATAGTTTCTAACTAATGGTGGACTTTATATACTGTCGTAATATTTTATTAAAAATTGTGACTTAAATATATATTTTCAGGCTGATTTTTTATCTCCAAGATTTTTGGGCCTTCTAATGATTTTAGAATCAAGATTAGTAAAAAATTCATCAGACTCTATTAAGGAAAATATTTTATTATCATTAGGAGATATTTTCAAACTAATGGGTAGTCGTTTTGTGACACCAGCAAGGTTTAAAATATTGGCCATGCTACGAACAGCCATATCGTTAAAAAATAGGGCTTTTGTATACCTAGGATTAAAAGCCTGGGATTCATTTATTCATTGGTATGTTGTTCATCGCATAATTGTTTACTTAGTTGAACATTAAATTATTATATTTTTTTCTAGTGTTAATATGGAAGTGTTGGGACCTATGTTAAGCTCCATATTTGTGTCTCTTGTACCACTATTAGATGTTTATCCGAACAAAGTCGCTAATATGTTTCATTTTATGGTTAAAGATAATGAAAAATATCTAGAAAATCATATAGCTGAATTATATTTCTTAGATCCACATCCAGCCAATCCTATAGTCTTTAATATAGTTCAAAAATATACAAAAAATGTATTGTATGTTATTTTTTTTCTAATAATTTTATTACCAAATCAAAAAATCAGTTAATTGATTATGTTGAATTAAATACTTTTAGCAAACAACCACTGAATAAGTTATTAATATGGTTATTGAACATTGTGGCTCATACAACATTGGAAGTTAAACTTCATGGTTTAAAACGACTACATTCAGAACTTTCAGTTCAGCAGTCTGAAGTAACTAAGCTGATATTGTCCAGTGATAATGTTAATTCTGTAATTATTGAGGTAAAATCATATAATATATTACATAATAAACATTTAAATTTATTTAACATATATTTGGTTTAATTAGTTATTAGAGGTTTTAACTGAAAATTTACGACATCATGATAAAAGAGTGAGACTTGCTAGCAGTGAATGTTTAGGAAAAATTGGTGCATTAGATCCCAGTTATTTGCCAAACAATATCATTAAAGAAGGTACTTATAGTCCTTAGTTAGACAATATTTTTTGAAAAGATATTTTACTAATAATTTATACATTATAAATAATTATAATTTATATTATGTTCACTTAAATATTAAAATTACCGTTTAAAATTGATTGATAAAAATTGTTATTTTTTATATAATGCATGATATTTTTATCTAACTACAATTTAATTATTTAACTTAAAATTATAGTATTCAATAAATAATATTTTGTTTAATTAAAAATAAAAATCCATGTGAAAAAATTTAGTACCAATTAATAAATGTATAAATGGTTTATTTTAAAAAACTCCACTATTACTATTTAAAAATTTTAGGACGAAATAAAGAGTTTCCATTAGATATAAAAAGTAACGATTTTGCCATACGTGCAATAACCATTTTAGGACAAGGTCTACAGTCTGCTAGAAATTCTCGATATATGGATTCTTTTGCAGTTGCAATACAAGTATTACTTTATATTCATATAAATAAAAGCATAAATAATAACTTATTTATTATCGTTTTTAGAAAATTTTACAAGTTTATAATGTGAAAAAAGACTCAGAAATCTGGTCATCTATCCCAAGCACATTGCATGAGATTATTGATCCACTTTCTTCATCTCGCTACACTCTAGAAACAGAACAATACCAAACAGGAATGCCACATCCAATATTTGGGTATTCCATTATTATTAATTAATTTTTTTTACAAATCTATTAAATGATAAGTATATTTAAAATAATTTATTAGATCTGGAAAAAGTGGTACATTAAACATGTGGGCTTTTAATTGGGTCAATCGCCTTGTTCCTTTAATTAATGATGAATATGCTAAACGCATTTTTGTCTATTGTAAATCAAGCATACGATCAGATAATGAAGCAATGCTATTATTTTTACCATATGTTTTATGTAAGTTATATTATAATTTATTTTAATATTATAATTATTTAATTAATAACTTTATTTGTTCATGTTTAAAAGTGTATACAATTTTAAGTACAAATGCTGAAGATGGCAATTTAATATATGAAGAACTTCTAGCTGTTATTAGTAGTGATGTAGATGATATTACAACTAATAATGCAAATATCCCTGAAACTATTAATGACATCATAGCTGGTAGGCAAATTGCTATGGAATATGAAATTACCAATTCTTCAGAACAACAAAATGAAACCACTACTCGTGTAATGTATGTTAAAACAGCATTCACATTATTTGATTTTTTATTTAAATGGACTCGAGAACAAAAAGCATCAAAGAATAATATCCATGAACCAGTTATGAGTAATATTGTTATTTGAAATTTTAAAATTATAGTTCAGTACCTATTTTTTAATTTTAATTTTTAACCTATTTTTAGGATTTTTAACAAGATTTTGTAAATTAAAATTGGCTGAAAAATCACTGGAGTATGATGAATATGCTAGAGCACTTTTGTATCTTGAAGATTACATTCATGAAAATAAAGACAAACTTCAAGATCATCTACCAACTCTTTCTGTATGATTCAAATTGATAATATTGTCTAATTATTCTTAATTACTTTTATATTTTATTTAGCAAATTTATTCTAAACTAAATGATGCTGATAGTCTCAAAGGTATTATTGCTGTTCATAACAATGATCCATCTCCTCAAGAAATGATACTTTTACATGAAGTTAATGGACAATTACAAGTAAAATCCTTATTTTAAATAAATAATATTGAACATAATTTATCAATCAAAATATATCAATATTTATACTGCTATTTAGTATAGTTATAGCAGCTTATAGTTCTTAATTAAATTTTTTAGTACAAATCTATAATTATGAATTTAAATTTTTCATTTGATATTGTAATTTTAACTAATCAGATTTCAGTCATACATATAAACATTGCAGCCTATATATTTTAGAATTGTATAAAATTGTTGCTCTAAAAAGTATTGTACACTGGTTATTAAACATATATTATTTTATAAATATCTTACTTTATTTTAGGATGCGGCTGCATGCTACGAAAAATTAGCACAAATGTATTCGGATCCTAGTTTAGAGTTTCATAAAGGTATGGTTAAATGCTATCTAGGTATTGATCAACCATTTACAGCATTAAAAATAGCTGAAGGCTTAACAAACATCAAGTAATGTATTAATTTCTCAATATTTTTATGTTTCATCATTCATGCTTTTAAAACCACTGAAATAAAATTTAAGATCAGATTGTCAAAACACATTATTTGGTGAGAAAGCTGAAGCAACATGGAGCCTTATGATGTTTGATAAATTAAAAGAACTATTGACTGAAAAACCATTAAATGCTAGTGAAAGTTGGGGTGTTTGTATTGGTCAAGCCTTAGTATATTTTTTACATAAAGATAAAAACAGCGTACATGAAGAAATTTCTTCCATAACAAATCTGGTCACAGAATCTTTGTATATGTCAATGGTTGGATCTGCCGGATACAAAGAAGCATATCCGTTTATTGTTAAGTATGTTTTTATAAAATATATTTAGTTATTTTGTTTCATTTTTTATTGGTCTTAGATTGCACATTCTGAATGAAATGGAACAAATATTTGATACTATATTTAAAATAGTTGATGGTGATACGTCCACTAAGACTAAATTAAAAGAATTGATTACTAATGAAATGGATGAAAGATTACAGTGTTTACAACCTCAAGCATATGTTTTACAACAAGTTTTATGTATGCGTAGAGTCGTATTGACTGCTGCTCAACATTTAGTTACAGATGAATTAAAGCCTATTATCAATCATCAAATTGGTATAAGCTGGCTGAAAAGTATTAAAGTTGCAAGAAAGTATGTTAATTAAGATTTAACCAATAATTATTACATTAATTAACTTAATGTAACTTTATAATTTATATTTATAATAAATATTTTAAGTTTAAAATTAGTTCAAGTCACAAATGTTTCATAAAACAAATTACTTTGATTTATACCTAAACAAATACTTCATGTGAGTGGTGAGTTCCTAGATTCCTATTTTTCATTTTAAGCAAAATATACTATTAATAACAATAAAACTCCATAATTATGCCATGCAATTACTCCACCAAGAGCTTTTCATTCATGCATTTATATAATTTAATTCTACAAAAAAAAAAAAACCCCTTCAAAAGAGTTCATTTAAAAATCAGTAACCATAATCACCAATTACCAAGTCCCAAACATTCTGCATTTACACCTGAGAATGAATTGGTGCAAGGACTTTTCATGTCAATTATTTGAAGATTACATTAACAACAATGAGAATTAATAATAAGGAAAATATTACATAATTATTTTTAGATCACTAAATTTTCAACAAGCATATTCAAATATATTAGCTGCTGAAAAATATAAGCCTACAGAACTTTTTATTGAGAAAGCGAAGTTGTTATGGAAAAAATCTGATCAAGGACAAGCAATTGCAACTTTAAAAAAAGGGATTAATATGCTTTTTCCAAATATGGACATAATTAAAACTCTACCATGTGATGAAAAAATAGAAGAAAGAAAAACATGTGCCTCTGTATGTTCAATTTATTATTAATTTATCATCTACCTTAAGTCAATTCACGTTTAGAAGCGACCCAGTCTTCTGCGCATAAACGTGTCTTCGTAAACTAGTCACTGCCTGGGTCGCTTCTAAATGTGAATTGATTATACGCTAAAATAATTTAAAGATTTGGGTATTTCATATCTAAAATTATCCCTAGAATATCTCACTATTATAAAAACTTAAGAATGTTAAAATATATATTACTAACATTTAATTGAAAATTCAATTTATCTTTTTCCTTTATATTAAACTAATTAACTGTGAACATATTATTTTTGGGAACAAACAAATTATATTTGGTTGAGAATGTTTATGATAAAAAAAAAAATACAATTTGCATTAATTTCTTCCCATTGTTAATCATACTAATATTTATCAAATGTATTAATTTTAATTTCTAGGCTTTATTATTGTTATCTAAGTATAATGACAAAACTGTAAACGTGGATTTGGAGTCTAATTTATTAAATATTGAAAATGCGTTTGAAATGTTTGGAATGTGGGAAAAAAGTCTTGTGAGGTTGGCACATTATCAAGATCGTATTCTCAACACTATGACTCCTGCTATGTATTATACAAAAGGATTGTAAGTATTTAATTTTCCTATACTTTTATTTGATAATAATCTACTAAAAAACATATTAATAAATACTAACTAAAAATGTTTAAGGAACTTAATAAACAACATAATTCATTGTTATGGCTTGTCGTTACAATATGGTTGTGAGTATATATATCAGTCAATGCCCAAAATGTTGAGTGTTTGGTTGGATTTTGGAAGTGACTTTAATCGTGATTTAAAAAAAAAAAATAATAAAACGTCACTGTATTTAGTTGAACGAAAAAGAACATTTATAAAGATGACTAAACTCATAGGTAAGTGAGTACTAATTAAAAGATTTTTTATTTTATTAATTTACGTTATTTAAAAAACAATTTTAGAAGGATTTATGTTAAGATTGCCAACATTTATGTTTCTCACTGCTTTTTCTCAAATTACATCTAGAATATGTCATCCATTAGAAGAATGTTTTAAAACTTTGACTGATATCATAGTCAAATGCATACTTGACTATCCTAATCATTCATTATGGATGCTGATGACTTTACATAAAGTATTAGTAGTTGATATTTTATTAGAATTCATATTTCATTTTTTAAAGAATATATATATATGTATTTACAAATTTTGTTTTAGTCACCATTTACTGTGAGAGTGAGTAGATTCAATTCCATTCTCAAACATTCAAAATTAGTTAAAGTTAAAACTTTATTGTTCCAATTTATGGAATTATTTGAAAATTTATCAGAATTGTGTAACACAAGTCCTCAAAATGCTCCAGTTGGTGTTAAATTTCCTCTACAAAAAATTGCAAAAAATCTACCACGTTTGCTGACAAATGGTTATTTTAGCAATATTATGGTACCTGCCCAAAAGTTTCGCACTTTGGTATTACCACGCATCAATTCTAACCGTAATACCAAACACAATCCATTTCCAGAGTAAGATATTAATCATTAATATTTCACATTTTAGTATACCAGTTTTTAATATTTTGGTGTAATATTGATATTTAGTGATCTTGTATATATTCATGGAATCAAAGATGAGGTTTATATTTATAGTTCACTTCAAAAACCAAAACGCATTATAATTTTGGGTTCTGATGGTAATGAATATCCAATGATGTGTAAACCTAAAGTAAATAATTTTATAAAAGTATATAATTAATTAATACATAATATTTATTAATATTTTATTTTAATTATTATATTGATAGGATGACATAAGAATTGATTCAAGGTTAATGGAGTTTAATAATATTGTTAATATGTACTTAAAAAGAGACCCAGAAGCAAGAGATCGAAATCTTTTTATAAAAACATATGTAAGAATTTAGTTGTTTTCTTACTTTTACATAGTTAGAAATATGATTAAGAAATAAGAATAGTATATATTATTGAAGTAATATTGTATAAGAATCTATAATTAATATATTCGTTAAAATACTTAAATGCATTCATACAATATTTTGAAAAACATATTCATGGAAAAAAACTATGTTCTACAACAAGTCCTAACTAGACATTTATAGATATATTTTTTTATAAGTAATAGTTAAATATTAACAAAAAAATTATTTTTTTATTTTTTTTTATAAAACTGATAATCTGTCATATCTCAAATGTAACCATGAATATCTGTATTAATTTGTATAGATAGATAACTCATTTATCTTAAATTAACTATTTACCTAATTTTTTAAATATTTAATTGTTCACAATTTACAGAGTGTGGTACCTATGATACTTGACTGTGGTCTAATTGAATTAGTTCAAAATGTAGTTACTTTGCGGAGTGTAATTTTAAACTGCTATGAAGCAATCGGGATTAAAGTATCAAAAAGTACTTTACAAGGACTAGTTTGCAGTAAGCATATTTTTAACCACATTTAATTGTAGAAAAATGTATCATGATTAATTTTATAAATATTACTTTAGATATAAAAGATTCTTTAGAAAAAAAAAGATCAGTTTTTATAAATAAGGCAATACCAAATCATCCACCTGTTTTTAGAAATTGGTATCTTAAAGAATTTCCTAGTCCTGGAGAGTGGTTAGCAATTTTATTAAAACTTCATTTTAAGTGTTATCAATTTATAATTAATTAATGTTTTTTTTATTTTAGGTATTTAGCTAGAAGTGAGTTTACTAGAACAACAGCTGTCATATCTATAGTTGGTTATATACTGGGACTTGGTGATCGCCACGGTGAAAATATTTTATTAGATTCGACTAATGGTGGTGTGGTTCATGTTGATTTCAATTGTTTATTTAATCGAGTACATATCACAAAATATTTATTTTTCACTAACTAGGGCACATTTATAATATTTGATTAATTGTCTATAGTTTATAATTTAATTTTAATTATCATAGGGTGAAAAGTTTGAATGGCCAGAACGAGTACCATTTCGTATGACTCATAATATGGTAGATGCAATGGGAACTGGAGGACTCGAAGGAATGTTATCAAGTGCTTGTGAAATAACTAATCGTGTCATGCGATCTCATACTGAACAATTGGTTAGTGTGCTTAAACCATTTTTATATGATCCTTTAGTCATGTGGACTGGTCGTGATACTATAGCTGATGAAAATTCTGAAATGGCAAATGATCAAGTAAATATATTTACAATTACTATTAATTTTATAATTTTTCATGTTATAAAACAAATGCTTTATTTTATAAGTAATATTTTAGGTTTTTGTATATCATTATGCAGTTTATAAAAATTAAAAATATGAATAATTTGTTCAACACTAGGCTGTTTTTTTATTTTTTTTAGAATATTCTAGGCCTAAGGGGTTATGGAATATTTAGTTTGTTTTGCATATCTTAGAATATTTTTTAAATTGTCAGATAAAAATATACTTATATGTTTTAATTTTTAATTATTATTGTGATTTTAATTTTGGGACCTACCCTACAATTTTTTTATTGTTTATAAGAATCATATTTCAACTTTTTTTTAACCTAATCTAGATCCTATTTATATATAATAATAATTTGTGTGTTTAATATTTTAATAGATATTATTCAATGGTTTTAAATAAATATATCATTTTTTAGGCTAAAGAACATTTGAATAATATTGAAATGCGTCTTCAGGGATATGTAAGAGCCAATTTAAAGAATTCTTCCATGCCACTTTCAGTTGCAGGACAAACACGTAAACTTATTGAAGAAGCCATTTCTGTTGATAATTTATGTCAAATGTATATAGGCTGGAGTGCATTTCTGTGATATAAATGATAATATTAAGTAATATTAATTTATTTATAAAATTTATTCAATTTTAAGTTATTTAAAATTAAATTCACTCATTATCATTTGTATTTGTATACTTATTAGGTAAGTGTTTAAAATATGATATTGTAAACATATAACATTTTTTGATACTTTTTTTATTTTTAATAAAAATGTTTAAATGTTTTTTATTGTTTTTCATTTATATATTTTATGTCAATCCAGCCCTGAACTTGTATCACATATATTGATATATTATTTTATAGTTTTAATTGTAATTTTGCGCCTTGAGAAAACTGCCTCTGTTGCTCCTGCAGTCCTACAGTGGTAATTATTATACTACTAGCTATAACTCACTTTAAAACAATAATATCAATAAAAACAACATTTCATAAAGAAGTGGACAATTACTTAACACGAGTAAAATTATGATATTATTAAATTGATAGTAAATTATTTTTTAAGTTTAAAGTTATTTTTGTTATTTTAGATTCCGAACGGAGTGATGAATGTATTGATTTTACAATGATGTGTGTTTTTTTATTTTTACATTCTTAATTTTTAATCAAGTATAATATCTGAAACAAAAAAAGTCTGGATTTTTAAAACTTCAAGAATTTTTGTTAAACAGGAAAATGATAAAAATGTAACTCATTTGTAATGAGTAGATGGATAATTAAGCTAGCTTTAACATAAAATATTATTGATATAAATCCGATATCACACCCAAGCGGTATAACAATTTGAATCCACAAAAACGTAGGCGTGAACAGTTCCAAAATTTCTATATTTTAACTTTTCTCCAAAACTATTATAGCTAAAAAGTTGATTGATAGCTCATTAAAAAGGGATTATCAAACAGATATAAAATATGCAAATAAAAATTTTCAAAAAAAATTATTTAATTTTTCGCAGTTAAAAAAATAGTTATTTTCACTAGATTTTTATTTAGCGTGAATGGATTTTGTTATTTGTAGTCTTGTTAGATTCACATTGGCTTGGAAAAGTGCTGTAAAGATTTTCAGAACTTTATCTTCAATTGTTAACTCACTACAAAGCTATAAAGCTGAAAAAAAAATACCCAATAAAATGTGTTTTAATTTTTTTTTGAAGCTCTGTAGTAAATTAACTAAATTTACACTGCACTTCTCCTAGCTAATGTGAATCAACAAGATTCCAAACAACATAATCCGCTCTCCGGTTTTAGAGATTTATCTCCCTAAATAAAAATTAAAATAAAATACATTATACAATATACATACCTACATATTGCATACAATTAAAACATTTCTAAAAATTGAAAATCAAGAAAGTTTTCATGCTGCAGATCTTTGACTTGGCAAGCGTTTTTTTTTATTTTTGTATCTGTCATCACGTTTTAGAGTAGTAATAAAGCTTTGATTTCCAATAGTTTTCAAATGCGTCAGAAAAAACTCAAAAACCCTTAAAAGTAACGGAAAAACGGAAATTTTTACGCATAACCAGTTTTTGACAAAATCAATTTTTTTTATTTTGCTGTAACGATTAAATTTTTAAAATATTTAGAATTTTTTTAAACTATTTAAAAACCATAATAAATTTTAAATTTTTTTCTTGAATACCGATAAAAAAAATTTGGCTTTCTAAACAATCTTTAAAATTTAATTCAAGGTTTATTGTAAGTTGTACTTATCGTAGTAAAAAAAAATCAAAAAACGTTAGTCACAATTTTTGTTGATAAGCATTTAAAGTTCAAATATTTATGAAATATGTCAAAATCGCGAAAATTTGCAAGGAATTTTGAAGTTGAAAATTCGTAACATTTTTGTGATTTATACCAAAGGTTGAAATTTCCAATACAAGGTTCTCCGTAACTTTTTCTTCAACTAATTGTAAAAATAAACTCCAGTATCAATATAGAAAAAAATTTATGAGCGTATGAAATTTATTTTTTTACGAAATCGAGTAAAATAATGATATATTTCAATTTAAATATAGGTAATATAATATATCCTACTAATTATCCTAGATTGATAAATTATCTCCGTTCAGAATCGTTTTTCGTATACAATGAAACTTGTCATTACATTCAAATTTAACACATCCATTAAAGTGACCTACTCTCCATCTCTACTATATACAGCAGATATGATATCCACCTGTCCACCTTTTTTCAGTTGATCGTACAATACAGCTCAGTAGGGACAGATTTAGGGGAGGGCTGAGTGGGCTGCACTTGCAGCCCAGGGCCTCCCACAAATCCTGGGCCCCCACAATTTTATGATATTTAAATTAGGATACAGGAAAAATATTATGATGATATTACTAAAATATTAAAATATAATAATATTAATACTAAAATATTATGATGATAATACTTATATTAGTTTTACACGATTTGATTGTTTTTATAATTATTTATTATTAAATAAGTAGGTAATTGTTACTACTTCTAAATATGATAATAAATGTTATTTAATAAGTAAAAAAATATATTTCTGCCTTGTTTATGTAAAAGGGCTCCCAATACATTCCGCCCAGGGGCCACCATATACATAAATCCGCCCCTGCAACACAGAATAATTATCAAATAAAAAGCGGAATATGGAGTTCATTTTATAAAATTAAAAAAAAATATATTCGACTGAATTAAGAATAATTACTGACGTTATTTGCGTGAAACTATTGACAACCCGTGTAATTAATTCAAGCATGAAGCATTCAGTTAATATTTATTTTCTAAAACCATTACCTATTGTAGTATTCATTCGTTGTCTCGTTGAGTTTACATATAATTTGTTCGCGTTAGTACAATCGTTAAAAAATTGATACAAGGCACACATTTAGCAAAATAATGAATTTGTTTTGGCTAAAAAAATGTCTACATTGCAAAAACATCAAATTGTTTAAAAAACTTTACAAATGTTCATGTATCATGTGACACAATATGTCACAAGAAATGCCCTGTAAAATTTATGCAAATGATGGCAAAAACAAATGAAATTTTAGTCGTTCAAAGTTCCGTGCAGCATAAAAATTATAGAAGACAAAGGAGACGGTTTGGAAATTAGAGAAATGATCAAAATTTAATGAACCAAGTACAAAAAACCTGCAGTTTAGTTGTTGAAAATAAATTTTCGCCTATTATAAAAAAAAAAAAATGCGACTATAAAGTATGAATCTATTTACAATCATTTTTAACTGTGGTAAGAAAAACTTATGAGAAACCTTGTACTAATTATCAAGATTTTTTACTCATATAAAAAATATTGGTAACTTTAGGTATTTATTTCAATTATTTTCGATAAACAAATTTTATAATAATTATATTTAATTTATATATGAATTAGAAGTTTAAATATTGACAAAGTTCAAGTATATTTTTGTAGGGAATTGAAACTTTTATGAATATTATTATTTATTTTATTAGCTGTATGTTCTCGTGTAGCTTATTGCACGTAAAAATGTATCAATGTTCAATATTGTTGCCTACTGCTAACCTAACCTAACCCCGAGTGTATAAACAATAAGTACCAGACGAAATTAGACGCCCATATAGATTAGTTATATTTTGCTGTGGTACAAATAGCATCTCTATTCGAAACATATTTATACATTTAAATACTATATAATTTCTAATAATAATTATTATTAAAAATTGTTTTTTTGTCATCTGTGTTACCAAGGTAACCTACAAATCAACAAGACTAATTATGTTTTTATTTATTTTAATAGGTTCGTAAAAACTATATTTTGAAGATCGCAAAGGGCTATTGACGAATATTACAATGGCTATAAACGTTTTCCGGACAACGCGAACCATTTTGCAAAAAAACCGTGAAAAATCGGTCTAATAGTTCCTGAGTCTGTGTTAATCTAGGATGGATATACCAACATCCATTTTTATGTATGTAAGATATACACAATGACAATTTTCAAAATATTATGTAGATTAATTTTAAGCTATTCAGCTATTGCCTGTATTTTTACATGAAATAATATTATAGGTTGACTGTTCAGATATCTCCGTTCAGAATGGTTTTTCGCGTACAGAACGATATAAATCATGGAATTCAAAAATACGATACCCGTTAACTGTGGTCTGTGACTCACTCGACAGTCGACACCAGCTATAGGTACTGTACAGACTAGTACAGTAGGAGGATACCTTTCTTATTACCGCGGTTTCGGTGGTTGATGGACTTACCAGTCTTTTGCTCTGGCGTGATTTTCGTTTTGCGTTTACTTAACAGCTTTAACCGAATATGACGGTCTTTAGGCTGGACTCTAAGGTCGTGTTTTACAGAAGTCCTGCTGTCAATCGTCTTTGTTCTTTTCGTTTTACGCGAGAGCTTCTGCAGTTTATCCTGCAACTCCCTCGCGTCCATCAACTCCATGTAGGTTTGGACGTTATCGTCGGTCCACCAGGGATACTTGATACAGCCATAACGCTGAGAGTGGCTGCCATGGGACGCGGATTTGGACACTCGTTGTCGGTGGGTCTTCTTGGCCGGCAACCTGGAAACGGCGGACCGCCGCGGAGCATATGACTCGTTGCAGGTTGACATCGACGACTCGACCGTCCTCACCGTCACGTCCGCTTGAGTGGCACGACCGCTGTCGAGCTTGCAGGTCACGCGCCACCTTACCTTTCTGACCACGGTAACCTTAGCCACCTCGGGCGCCGTCCGGTCGAGAACAGTAATTGTTTCTGTAGCTGTTCCTACGCAGAATTGTTGGGGTTTCTTATTACGTCTGGCGCTGTTGTCTTTGGAAATTTTATTCATTTTGTGTTTGTGTTAAAAATGTCTATTATATTAATACATTTATATTATATTTAGATTTTTGTAATGATTTTTACCATTAAAAATTAAAATCATTTTTAATTTTTTATTAATATTTCGAGAGCGTGGGCTGCACCCACCTAAGTCCCCCTGTTCCTCCCCCCAAAAAATCCAAAAAACAAAAACAGGCGAATTTAATAATAATATAATATGTATAATATGATACGCTTATATTAGTACGGTTTATAATATTATATTATATTAGTTTACTAGTTATCATTTAATTGTAAATTCTCGTTAATCGTTATCTTATATTTTTGCGTAGTACACTAGTATGTAGTATTATAGTATGAAAATAGTTTTCCAATAGAGACTCTCGGATTTTCTAAATTGGTTGATTTCTTATTGTTAATATGTTTGACCGTTTGACGACTGTAGTGTTCAGACGTTCAGATTAATATCGTTTTAAATGTTTTAATTTTTGTAGCTTCATTTTACCACAGCCATTTTACGCAAGCAGACGACCAAAATAGTTACCATTGTAAAAAATTTAACCTCCAGCTTGCAATTTGCATTGTAATGATACGTATTATTTCAGCATATTAAATTTAAAAATATTTCATTAATTTCTTTACTCTTAACTCTTTATATCATTTCAATTTATTATACTTAAGAATAGAATTTAATAATAATATTTAATAATCTAAATTCTAACTTTAGAATTTAGATAATTAATTTAAAAAAAAACATGTTTTTATAATTAATGTTTTCAATGATTAATAATATAGACAATAAAAAACGATTGTGAACGGAATGAACAGAGACGGAATTAAGTTTCTATTATTAGTATGGAATTTTGACAAATTTTATAATAATTCTAACTTCAAACGCTAAAAAATATAGTGCATATTATGTATTAAAGTTTTATAAACTACTGTAGGCCATTTTACCTGCGTTATACAATAATTTTATATGGTAATATAATCAATTAAATATATTTTTATTTTTAACATTAGGAATAATATAGTTATATATATATAAATTTAAGTAAAACATAAATAACTGAAAATGTTTTAATATCACTTTTATGAACAATTTTAAAATAGCATCCAAATTCCCAATAGGTATTTTTATATTTTTGGAAGTTTTAGTCAAATTATATAAAACATAATATGGTTATATAAAAATCAATAACAGCAATATTAACATAAAATCATTAAAAAAAAAAAAATTATAATTTGATCTCAGTTTAGAAAAAATGTTTAAAGCAATAGATAATTATAACCTAACCTAACCTAACCTCGCTCTCATGCACATTCGTCGAGACATATCTATAGATATTAGATATAAGTTATAGACAGATTTGTTAAAAATAAAAATCGAAAATTAGAATTTGTTTATAAAATGTAATTATTATATTATATATATATTTATTTTATTTTGTATAGTATTCTGCACTAATGACTAATGTGGGTAATATATGGCACTAATTTGAATAAATATATTATAAAATATTTTAAAAAAAATAGTGTGATGTTTATGGCCCCCCAAAATCAAACTCTAGAGCTGCCACTGAACTGCTTTTCTGACAAATTATCTATATAGTCCTAATCATTATTTTCCTGAAAAATACGGTTCCATATCCTTGTTATACATTAACGTACACCCGTTGGGTGTTATTTATTCGAGGCCGAGGGTTATATTTTTGCGAGGTCTAAGTTTCCAAAGTTACTTTTTCGCGATACCTATTTTCATTTAGATAAAAGTAATTTTATCTTTAAAAAAGGTTCCTCTGATTGGCAACATCTTAAAAAAAAAATAAATAATCATTGTATAACTTAACAGCACATGAGTATGTGACATAAATGTTGTATAATAATAAAATATTCATTACCATATTATATTTATTATAATTTATAATTATATAAATTATTAAAAACGCAAGACCGGTTGTTATTGCGTGATATATATTTATAATTATTACATCGCACGTTGCTATCACGGACTATGATATATATTTGTCATTAATGACTAATCAGTAATCACTATTTGGGTCCATAACATGGTCCACGATTGGGATATTGTTCCGTTTTAGGATGTACTCACGTTCTCGCCAGTCACCAAGGCGGCACGACTATAATATAGACAATAATATTAACTTCCTGTAAATGCCATCAGACATTTTCAATGTTTCCATTTATTATCTTTATTATTCGATTATGATGATATTATTATCTTGGTCTGTGCTAGAGAGCCTTGAATTAAAAAATGTCTGAATAATAACATGAATAAATATTAAATAACGTCATGTATACTAATCATTCCGTAGAATGTAGATAACAGCGTTATGATATCATAATATTATACAATAATACACATTGTGCAATTTTTTATTATATATAAAATTATAAATATATTATAGTATTATTCGGACCATTTACAATGACAGAGTTAGATGGGAATACATTTTATTCGTTCGTTGTTACGCGTTAAGACTTAAATAATAATATTAATAACTACTTAAAAACACAGATTATACGATAGATATTGACCATGTGAGACGATAACGCTTACGTTTTTTACTGTTATTACTTATTTGTTCGATTAGACTTTAAACCAAAAGCGCAATAATAGTCGTCAGTGTTGTGTTACAAGTACGTCATTGTCGTCGTTCTTCTTCTTCTCTACGTCTTTATAGATTTCGTTCGAATTTTGTATAATTTACTCGGTTTACGATGTGATTTAGAGAAATTACATAAATATAAATTATATATTGCAATTGTCAATTACAGTTCGTCAGCTAATGGTGAAACTCTACCATCTGACAATGAGTCACGACATAGAAGAAACAGAGTAAGTAAATAATATCCCACCATAACAATTGGTGGGGTTGATTCTGAGCTTATTGTAAACATTTTAAACATCTACGATCTACCTAATTATCTTCAACAACACTTTAACTAGAAGCTCATGATTGAGCAATATTAACAACATAAGTATCTTATAAAATGTAATTTTTCAAGTCTCAAAAATGTATCAGAAGTAGCTAATATAAATATTATAGTAAATAATTAGAATTATAACTGATTATTTACTCTTCTGTAAGTATTGTTTATAATTTACACATATTAAGTAAAATTATCATAATTCATTGTGATTTCCACTTTAATCTTAACAATTTGTATTTTATTTTCAGAAGGTTGATAACCGCTAGGGATGAGCATAAAGATTCAAAATGTCGTGGTTTCTGGTGTCAACTTTTTCTATCATTATTTGGTATTCTGTTTCTATTTACAGGAATTATCATGGCTGATTTGTGGCCACAGATATTTAACAACATAATGAAAAATGTAATGTATAATTATAATTAGTATATGTTTTGAGGTATCTACTATCTCTATTTAGTTAATTGAAATCTCACTTTTTCTATAAAATATGTTTTATTAAAAACAATGCTAAAAATGCATATATTATACAATAATAGTTGACTAATTTTATTTTACAGAAACTCGAATTAGAAAACAATACTCTAACTTATCAATATTGGAAACAAATTCCAGCACCATTGTACATGAGCATATATTTGTTCAACTGGACAAATCCAGAAGCTACGCTACAAATAGGAGATTTACCAATATTGCAACAGCTAGGACCATATGTTTTCAAGTATGAAATATAAATATTTTATTACATTTAATTAAACGTTGAATAATATATACAAATAATTAATAAAAGAAATTGAATGAATTAACATAGGTATAACTATATTTAAAACTATTCAATACTGTATTTATACAAATAATGCAAATAAAACATGTGCAATTTCAGAGAAAATCGTACTAAAGTCAATATTACATTCAACAATAATGATACAATAACATACATGCAGTTGAAAAGTTGGAAGTTTGATCAATCTCTTTCAAATGGTTCATTGTCCGATAAGGTTACCACAATAAATATTGTGATTAACGTAAGTCTTATGGTATATTGAATATTTTTATTTTAATAATATCAGTTCAAAACTTTGTAGATTTTGGGTGAAAAATTACAAGCCATCAATAAAAATTGGTTATTTGTTCTTACAAACTACTATTTGAAACTATCAAACATTAACAAGCCATATGTAACAAGGACGGCTGGTGAATTAATTTTTGATGGTTATGACGATCCTCTTGTGGACATTGCAGTTAAACTAAAATCTTATTTTCCCATTGATTTGCCATTCAAAAAAGTGGGATGGTTGTATGGTGTAATATATATTATCAATAATTTGCATGTATTTTTTAATTAATAACTAAACAACTTTACAGATGAATATGTCTACTTCTTCAGATGGCTTAATTAATATGTTTACTGGAAAAAATAACATTGAAAATGTTGGGCTAGTACATTCAGTCAATTATAACACCAAGTTGAATGTGTTCAAGAAAGATTGTAGTTATTCAAATGCCTCTGCAGGCGATCTATGGCCTGAACACACTGCTATGCAACCTAACATATCAATTTATATACCTGGTATTTGCAGGTAAAATAATGTCTTAATTAAACCAATTATTTATTCCAATTAAAAATTAAAAATATTACAATGATAATTTATCAGCTAAATCAGTTTTGTAAGTATATTAAAAAAATTGTAGCTTTATAATACATCTTTATCATTGCCTTAATAAATTATATCCATAATAAAAAAAATTACTATGTTAACCAAATTTTTAAAAGTATCTTAATTAGTTGGTCTTTTAGATTACATTTTTTGTTTTTATTTTATGTGTAGCCTAAATCTATTATTTAAAAATAAATTTTAAAAATGAAATAATTGTAATTTTAATTTTAAAATATTAATTAATTTAAGTTTTATAAAAATGTTTTTAATAGATTTTAATAATTTTTAGTGCAATTACTATGTTAAACAACAACTATACATTTATTAATGGTATGAAAGGAATTGAATTTGTTGCGGGATCTGATGTTTTTAACAATACTTGTTATTGTCCACCATCTGGATGTCTGTTACCTGGTGTACGGCCATTAAGTTTATGTGGAGACAATTCACTTCCTATATTTATATCATTTCCACATTTCTATTTAGCTGATAAATCATACAGACAATCAGTTATTGGTATGAATCCCAATCGGACTTTGCATGAATTTAAAATGATTTTGGAAAATGTAAGTAAACATTTTTATAATAATATAATTAGATATTATTATTAAGTATATACAATTAATAGTAACATATTTGTTATAGGATTATTCAATACCTTTGAAAGTTGATGCTAGAATTCAATTTAATGTTAAAGTAAAGCCTATTAAGGACTTAAAGTAATTACATTTTCTTTTCAATTTTTAATACAATATATACTTATTCTAATTTAAATTGTTTATAGAGTTTTGAAAAATATGCCAAAAATCTATTTACCTGTGTTTTGGTTTTCTGAAAGTTTTGAAATTCCACGCAACATGTCAGACCAGTTGTTGATTGTTACAAATGTATTACCAATTTTTATTCCTTATGTATGGCTTGTATTGGCATTAGCTGGATGTATAATGCTAGTCGTTAGCACTTACCTATGGGTGAGCAGAAAAAATGAATCTTTCACCATCTTGGATCCCTTGTAATAAGGACCGAACATTTTGTTTTGTGATGATCTCAAATTCCTAAAAGAAATATATTAAACTAAAAACATCACTTTACAGAGATATTATCATTTTTAACATGGCCATATTAAATAATTCTAAATTTTATTATATCCTTAATTATTGATAAATTAATAATATGACATAATCTAATGGACTATAGGTTGTTCTTTTTATACTTTACTTAATCACATTTTTAAATTATATAATTTGCCTATTATTTTATAGATTATTTTTAAGAACAGTATTTACTTTTTCTTTATATTATAACTAATTTAAATACTATTTTTCATTACCTAGCTATTGTGAGCATCCTTTTTTAATTTTTGTTTATTGGTAATGTGTAATTTATAAAACGTGCAAATTTTATATCAGACTAAAAATTAATAATTATAAAATAAAATAGCCAATCTACATACATAAGGCAATGACAGAAAAATCAACTTAAAGCCATTAAATAGTAAGAAATATATAAAAAAAAAATATTTTGAATTTTAACAATGTGTATGTTAAGGTCGCATTTTTAAATTTCATATTATGCAAAATTACTGCCAATCTTTAGAATTAATGTACAATTATTATTTGTTATGCAATATTAAATTTATTTTTGATTAAATGTGTTTGTTTTAATTTTGGTTTTTATCACAGGTAAATAAACTAGTATAATATTTTCCAGGTTATAAATAGTAAATAATAATGAATGTAGTATCTACTATATAATTAGTATTCAATAACAGAACATTGAATTTTATGTATTATTTTAATATGATTTAAAAAATTGGAATATTTTCGTTAATATTGAAATATGATAACTCGTTGATGAGTAGTTATGGATATATCTGTCATCAAATAAGTGTCCCTTGTAGAAGAATGACACTGATATTTTAATAATTCCAGACACGTTGATTCTATTCAAATTTTAATGTATACCACCCACAATCTTAGAAGATCTAAGATTGTGTTGTATACTATTTGTATTCATTTTATCAATAATTTAGTTAAAAATTAAAATCAAATATGTGCTTTATTCTGTTACGTATTTAAAAATATAAAAATTTGGACAGATATTTCTGCAATTATTTTATTAAAAAGAACTCACCATTTGAAAAAATGTAGTCATCAAAGGGTTAATGTTTGAGCAAACTATAAATATTTTTGGAAAAAAATAATAGTTGCCTAATTGATATGAATCCAAAAGTAACAAATGTAATAAATAATTATATTATATTAGTAAAATAGTATCTAAACCTTAAATAACATATCTATAACAAATAACAATATAAAATTTATATAAATTAAAACACGACATGGTCAAAGAAATACGCATTTTGTTAAATGAAAAACTAAATACTTTGTTTGTTATTTGTTTTAACAATAATTTAATATTATTAAACGTTGGATTTTATATTTAAAATAACAATGTTTAAAAAATACTGTGAGTAGTGCATTTTCTGTCTCTATTTTGGTTATTTGTTGAACGTTTACTATGAAAGAACAGGAAAATTTTCTTCATATGACTGCATTATGTTGCTCTCTGTATCCATAATTTCAAAAGGATCAAAGGCAGCCAGATCATGTCTGAAAATAGTTATATGAGTTACAATTATACATAAAAATTCAAACTCAATTTTAACAATTTGATTATAAACTAATATTTAACAATTAATAGCAACCAAATGGTGATAAATTTATTTACTTTAATGATAACGGAATGTGTAGGTCATCTATATTATCAATTTTCATTTCTTCCATATTCTCCCACACATTCACCATACATATATTTTTTAGACTAGGCTCTATGAAAAAATAATGAAATACAATAAATTGGTTTCAAAAGTCAAATATGTACTTAGTTATAAAAAAAATTTAATATCTTACTCAGATCTAAAACATGAAGGTCATCATGATCTTTGAGATCCACATTATACATTATATCACCCAGATCGTATTCCCGCAGTCTTGCAGGTATTGTTGGTCTGGGAAAAAGCGGACTAGTACCACCAGATATAAACACTCTGTCATTGACTACTTGACAAATCTGTCTTCTCCTAGCACATGGAGGTGTGCCCTTTGGTAATATTTTCATCCAAGTAGAACTAACTGGATCATATCGATTTATGTCATGAAAATGTAAGTCCTTGTTTTTATTAAAACCACCGAAGATATATAAAAAGCCATTATACACAACTGTAACCAATACAGTACATACATTAGTAACATTATCAAATTGTTGGTAAATTGTTTTGGCATACATGCAGAATGGCTGCGCCGTGCTATAGGTTTAGTGCCATGAATTTTTGGACGTATCCACTTTCTTGTAGAAGTATCTAAATAATAAATATTGGAACAATATTTATCTTTTTCAGTTTGTCTTGGTGCGTGCCAATCACCACGGCCACCAAATATATACATTTTATTATCAATAGCGGTTGCAGTATGAAAATCTCTATAGGATGGAGGATGTCCCTATGTAAAATAAACGTACGAAAATTGTTATTAGCTTACCTAAGAAGAAGATACAATTGTGTAATTAAATAATACCTTTGTTTTAACTATACTCCATACCATGGAGTGAAAGTTCAACATATATAGATCTGAAGCAAATAGACTTGGGTGTTCTTGAAATCCACCAAATATATACATGCAATTTTGAATGATGCATGCTGAATGACCATCCCTCGGCACTGGTACATTTCCATATACAGTTGGTTTTGTCCATTTTAGAGTTACTAAATTTAAAATAAATTGTATAAGAATTATTTCAAACAAGTTTAGAGGGAAAAAAGTAATTGAAAACCAAGAATCAGATCTAACATTAACTACTTACATAGCTCTGATTTGATTTTAAATATTATTATTCCAAAAAAAATATCAACAAGAAAATATAAATAATACAACTTTAAATATTAATAGATAATTTAGAGCCCAAAAATATTATATTTACAGTAACTAATTAAATATAAAGAATTTTTATGACTATTGGGATATAAAAATCTCAGCTGTATTCATAATTATAGCTCTGAATTTACATAAAAAAAACACATTTTAAATTCCAAAAATAGAAATCTAAAATATTCTTGATATTTCAATAAATATACTAAAATATACTTTTAATATTCTTAAATTCCTAAATTTTCTGGTATACTATTATTTACATTTTAATTAACTATAAACTAAATTTCATTAAGATAGCATTAAAAATTAAAGATATTATTTTATAAACATATAACATGTTTATAGTACACTTATGTTTCTAAGTGAATTAAAAAGAAATGAAAAACACTAGATGCTTTAGTCAAACATTATTGTGACATTACACATTTTTAGTTTATAATCACATGTTTGCATAAATTTAAAAATATATTTTAAAGTGAAATTAAGAAAATTATTTGTAGTGCCAAGTTGTAAATAAAAATTTTTTAATACTTGTCATTCAGTATAATGAATTTTTATTTTATTGGGTATATTGATTTAATCTATAAACAGATAAATATTAAATATATGATACTATTTAGTATTTACAAAAAATATGATGATTGATGAGTGATGAAAAAGATTGGTATCATGATGGCCAGGGCTCGAAAGTTATAGCAAATGTATATTCTAATTCATAGATAGCAAATAATTTATTACTCTAATAATTAATGTATAATGTATCAAATGGTGTTTGAAACAAAAAAATTTAATTTAATTTATTTATTTTTAAATTATAACTAACTCTAACTTTGTCAATTTTGAGTTTAGAATACATGTTGATAGATCAAAATTGCTTGAAAAAAATTTGAAAATGAAATAGTTAATAGGGGGTTACCATTTAAAAAAAATGAAGTTGTGTTGCGCATACACAAAATATATGAGAATAAAATTGTAAGGCATAGAAGTTGATAATCCATTAGTCTAGTTTAACGTATCGCAAACGGAATTAAAAAATATTCACAGGGTAATGAGTGATGAAGTGACCCTGTTTTCTGGGGGACACAGTATACAATTAATTATTTTTTGATATTTTTATTATATATTTTATGAATTGTTGTTTATTTACTCTTTTAAATTTTTAATCTATCATTCAATAATATTTCAATAATTAAAATTAAACTTAACTAAGCACTTATTATACACTTACTATACACTTATTTATAGATTTTGTACCAGAGGAAAATACTTTTTTTGATCAACAGCCAAGGGAAAGAATCTGGTATAAGTGGTATATATGTATATATTATTTTAACAAAGATTTAAACCTAATATCATTGACTATAGAATAGATCTATTCTATAATCAATGTTAGTATTTATAAACAATAAATGTAAACATGAAAGGTATTAAAATTCTATTCTAAAAGACCGGTTTGTTCATAGAAAAAATTATTATTTAACATGGAAATTTAAATTGTATTTTAGTTCTATTAACTAATTTATTAATTAATAACAAACTATTTATCTTTGTGTATTTATCAAGTCTTGACTTGTACATCAGTTCAACTATTAATATATTCATATTTATTTAATGATTTTAGTAGTGAATAAATAGTTTTAATAACAATGCCTTTGTAATGAAGCATTATGATTTTAAGATGAATGCATTGTAAAATATGTATGATTTTTTAAATTAACCTTTCTGATTTAATTTTAATATACAGTGTCCTGTGAGGATTTACCCATTGCGATATCTCCTAAAATAATAGAGATATCATAATTTTGGTTTTTTAATAAGATTCACTGGGACAAGAACTAAAAATATTTCTTGTTTTAATTTATTTTAATGTTTTGGTAAAAAAGTTAAAAAATATATTTTTTTATTTAATTATTTTCAAAAAAATTGAAGATAGCAATTTTGTAGAGTTCATTTTTCTGAAAATATTGACGTTTCGACATTTTAATTTCATTAATCTCCTGATTTTTAATATTTTTTGTAGTTTCATACTGAAACTGTTCACCGGCAGCAGTATGAGCACACGGGGGTTACATGTTTGATATAATACCACTATTTTATTAAATAATTCGCAGTTTTTTCAAAACTAGAAAAAATATTAAATATCAGGAGATTAATGAAATTCATATGTTGAAACGTCAATATTTTCAAAAAAAAATGAACTCTACAAAATGGCTTATTTTCAATTTTTGTTGTCTCTGTGGATCTTATTAAAAAACCAGAATTATGATATTTCTATTATTTCAGGAGTTATAGCAACGGGTAAATTCTCACGAGACACCCTGTATTGTATATATAGCTTCTAAAAATTATAGAAACTCTTATTTATTTGATAGGTACATAAAATCATAGGTCTTAAGAGGATATTACACCTGCATATTATCTGTCTTTCAAATATATAGCATATCACATTTGAGTGTTATGAGTATTATTAAATAATTATTAATATTAAACATAGGTAGTTGATCAAAAATCTAAACACCGTAAAACACCAATGAGATTACTCAGATAATAATCTTACTTTTATGTTTAACAATGGCCAATTAATTTAATATTTAAATTAACAACATTAAATTAGAATAGCTAGTAAAATAGGGAAACAACATATGCTCTTAAAATGTTTTTAATAATTAAGAAAAATATAATTGTAATTTCATTTAGGTACCTACCTATACAACTATAATATTTGTTTTTCCTTTTATAAAGATTTAAAACAAACAATCAATTACTTGTGTTGAAACAGTACAGAGTGTTGCAAACTTCATTGTCATTACGTCCACCCCACAGATAAATATTAGATCCAAGAGCAACGGCTGTGTGACCATACCTCTGAAACGGAACACATTTGCAGTCTTGATCATCATTTAGCTCCAGTTTCCACCATTTCAATTTCTCTGGAATTACAAAACCAGTAATATATTAGGTACACTAGGTATAGTCTGGGTCGTAAGAGCACTAGACTAAACGTCTAAAACATTTTACCTGTGTCTAGTACGTGTATGTCGATTGGCTTAAAGCTTTTGTAGTCTACACCGCTACAGTAACCGCCAAATGTGAAAATGCTTGTGCCGATCGCGACGGCTGCGTGGTTGACCCGTCGAGGGCCACCATACATGTGAACAGTCCAGTACATGGTGTGCGTGGTACCGTCCAACTAATGGAATCCGTCGCCACACCACTGGATTCTTACGTTCAAGGAGACTGACGATTGCGATACGCGGGCGACACGGATGGCGAGCTCGAACAATATTGTGCTTGGTACCAATGAATAGGAATCTTTTTTTTTTTACACCTTCTTATGATAACACGGACGTTAAGAAAGTCGGTCGCGACTGAACGAGAATTCGAGAACGATTTGCGATGGCAGGTCACACCAAACGAAACAGGAAGTTGATATACCTACGACGTGCGAAAACAGGTACAAACTACAGGGCACTGGTTAACGATTACACCATTACAATGACCGCACAAGATTACAGTCCTTTCGGCATATATAACTTACTGTGCGTAAGTTCGACTACAGTCGATTCTGTCAGGTACCTGCCCCGCCGTTGTAGGGATGCGAGTACGCGACGGTCGCGACGTACGATAAGCTGCGAAATAAACAAATAATCAACAACGGCCAATGATAAAGACGGTAATAAAAGACGACGACGATAATAATAATAACAACAAGACAACAAAAATATTTAAATAATAACAAAGAATGAACTATAAGTGCGTCGATCCTGCGGTCTGTCGCAGTCCTTTTTATCGCTACTCGCTAGGTAATGTCTCAATGTCTGTGGCCTGTATCACATTCGGTCGTCAACTAAAGAGTTTACTGCAATACTGTTTAGACCGCATTTACCGAGTACCACAGGCGCCCGAGCCCACGGGCCCAGGAACCATAGGCGACGGTCACAGTGAGCGGTGAACCAGACAGTTGTCGAAACTCGAAATAATAATAATATTAATAACAATTAATCTCAATTCGATTGTCCAAAATCAGTTATAAAAAAAAAAATTGATATTGATATTCTCGATAGGTGATGACGTTGACGTATAAACAAACGGTATGGGTGAATTAACAATTATAATAAAATTATTTTCAACGGGTGGGGAATAATACTGAATAACTCAATAACTATTGACTGTGAAAGAATTAACCACAGTGTCAGATCATATTATTATAGTTTAGGCCTATTAATAATAATAGATTATATTATTATGTAACCACTAACAAGCTACGCAAAAATATTTTTTTCATTATTATTATTTAAAACAATCTCTAAACATACCCAAGGCCGTAACTGGTAGGAAGGTCAATGGTCCGGACCCCCCTCCCCCGAAATTTTTAAAAATAGAAACATTTTAGTGGTGAGTATTTAGTTTATTACAAATTGTCAATAGGTATCTCGTATCTATATTAAAAATAATGTTGGACCCCTCCAGAAATTTTTTTTCAGTTACGGCCTTGAACATAACTATATTCGTTACTAAAAGCATAATTAATGTATGGATAATACTGTTAATAGTGACTGTAGACCTGAGCGAAAAATGTATCACTAATGGAACTTCGAGGTAGCCTACCGGCTAGGTATTGAGCCGAATAAATAATCGTTCAGAAGGTCTCAATATCATTTCCGTTTTGATGCAGACGCGTAATAGTGCTTAAATTGTGGAGGAGTATAAGTACGTTTTCTTTGTACACAATATTTTAACATTTTTAGCGTATTAAAATTTTATTATATAGTATAAATAAATACAACTTTGGCGTACTCATTCCTAGTTATGTCATAATCATTTATCCATAGGCGTGTTCAGAATTTGGTAGTCGAGGGGGCACAAGACATTTTTAAATCGTGAGACCTATTTGTTTAGACAAGAAAGATTTATTTTTTATGTTACAAGATTAAAAATTACAAAATATAAAAAACTTTTACTTTTAATTAATAATTATACTTAATACCTAAACATTTGATAAAAATTATTTATTTAATTTTCATTTTAATATTAAAAATGTCTCAATAGAGTATATAAACGAAAAACTTTCTCATCAATCGGGTATATTTTATTTTGAAAACCGAGGATATATTAACCAGCGGTTCTCAAATTTTATTTTTTACGTACCACTTAGGTATATTATTAATCAGTTGCATACCACTATTGATTTATAATCAATAGAGTACCACTAATGACTAAAAATAGTACAATCCAAAATGATACAGTTAAATACATTTTTTTTTAAATAATAAGGCAATAAAATACTACAACTACAGTATAATTATTTTTTATTTATTAGTTTTTTAAAATAAATAAGATAGGAATTAAATAATTAAATGGGTTTATTATCCAAAAACGGCCCTTCGCGTACCACTAGTGATAGGTTCAAAATTTGTTGAAGTACATTTTGTGTTCTCTTATACATGCATAGATAATAGTGCGGACGTGTTTTTGATCTCCCCCACAATTTGGTTTACATTATTATTTGAATCTTTATTAGATGATTCGCCCTGATTTTTCTTTTTTGTCTCGTTATGAATACGCTTACGGCATTTAATGTAATGACGTGATTTTCTTTATTACAATAGTGACAACATTTGATTTGAATCCAGGTATCCCGGTTATTTTTTTATAGATTAGTAATAAATAATTAATAAGAAAATGTAGTTCAATTGTTAAAACAATACAAAATGTTTCTTTTTTTTTTTTATTCGACCGACTTGAAATAAACATATAACTAAAATCTAAATGTTTAGGACCTAGATGAATAGTAAAATTGCATATAAATTAAACTGTTTGATTATTCACCTGGGCATTTAGTAAAATGCTTGATTTGAATACATGCCTACGACATACGAATATTAATTTTTATATTAATTTTCTAGTTTAAAATTATATTCTGTTATAATATTTTTGAGTAGTATAAAACATATTTTAAATAGATTGAAAATAAAAAAATTTGTTACCTAAAGGTACCTTATACTTGCTAAACTAAAGTTCTTGTTTATTTAATAATAATTATAAATTATAGGTACATGACTTTTACCATTTTCAATTAGTCATAGGTACTTAATTGTTCGAAATTAGTATTCAGATTACGTTTACGGACATTTTGATTTTTATTTCTAATATATTTATATTATATTTTTCACCCAGATCTAATTCACATTTGTGAAATATTCAAATATATATTATATTTTTGAACATAAATAAAATATGCTTACGTTAATGTACTTTTTAAAACCTTACGTGGTAAACTACTTGGACCGACTAAAATGTAAGTATCTTATATATAATAATTTTTATAAACTGTTAACTGTATATGAACGGGTGTCGATCGATAGTACACAAGGAAAAAATTACGCAATGCACGCGCGCGTGTATTTTGGTAGTTTAACACAACGAACAGCAGCTATGACAATTTTTTCCGTCACAGCATTTTATTTTAATAAATAAAATTGCATTATTCTAATTGTCCTTTGCAGATACAAAGAAGATCATAAGAACCGGCAGAAGAGGACACTAGACCTCCGGCCGAACCAGCACCGCTGGTATGTATGGAAGGGGAAGTACAGGCGACTACCAAAATTTCGCCTGAGGAGTCGCCGGTACAAATACACGTACTATGCATACCAGTAGTGCTAACGGTTAGGACGGAGGCGCAGCAAACCCGCACCCTGAAAAAGTTTTTAAAATTAAAAGAAAAAATGAAAGTTATAGAAAGTTGCAGGCAAAACAAAGAACAGACCCGGAGGCCGATGACAATGACGTATGTGGCCCCCAGTGCTCCTCCACCCATCAATTCGTATTACATACGCGATGATGGACCTCGTCACCTTCTCCCCGTCGTCCCTATGACGTACACGGGACCAGAAATGTTCATCCCTATAACGTTCGTTCTAAGCTTTGCCACCCCCGGTGGGTTAGGCTCCCTAACAATAACTTCAACGTGTATTAATATATATTATATACCTAATATACTTGTTTTGTATAATATTTTACTACATTGTTAAAATTTATATTTATACTTGTAAAAATAAATAAATTTATTATCGAAAAAATACCAATTCATATTATGTTTGACTAATTACTTTATTAGCATAAATATAACGTATTAAAAAAAAATGGATATCGCTCTGCTGTATAGTAGATATGGAGAGTATAGAGGTCTAATCATTAAATTTACGTAATACTGTAATAGATAAATTCATATAAGTTTAGTAGTTACTAAGATATCTTAGTCTGTGGTTACTAGTGAGCAGGCCCGGGTTAATACAATCGTAGGCCCTAGGCAAAGCCGTAGTTGGAAAAGGGTCCAGGGGACCGGATCCCTCAAGATTTTTTTAAAAATAGAAATATTTTATAGTGATGAATAAAGTCAATTCATTATAAATTTTCAATATTTATATTTAAAAAAAATGTTGACCCCCCTCCAAAATTTTTTCAGTTGCAGCCTTGGCCTTAAACACAGTGCTTTTAATTCCTATGCGCTTATACAGCACTGCGGTGCCCTGTATTTAAATGGGTATAAACTATAAAACCTTCTGTTTAGGAGAGAAAGTGTTGAATTTCGATGTTAGTCCTTTAAAATCAAAAAAAAAAAAAAAATAATAAAAACTAAACTTTTATATGATAATAATTTTAATAAATCTTAAAAACAATTAATTTTACTAAGTCTACAAATATATATATAAAATTAAATTGTTAAAACCATAAAAAAAACTTATTTTACGCCAATTTGAATATTTCTTTATCCATCGTATTTAAGTATTAAATAAGATAATTGTAACAAAAAAAGTAGTAACCACACAATTTACTTTTGTTGCCCCAAAAATGTTCGTAGGCCCTTGGCACATTGCCTATAGTGCCTGTAGTGCCTATGCGCTAATACGACCCTGCTAGTGAGTGTAATCAACTTTAATTTGTTTAAGCTTGTATAATATAGGATCCTTGTAATTTGGTAATTCGTTCTTCCTTTTTTTCATAATCATTGTATTTCGAGGAGATTCATAATTTATTAAGCTTCTGTTTGTAAATATTAAAATTCTATTTTTTGATTGAATAAAAATATGAAATAATGTTATCATTACAATTATTATTAAAAATGTGCATAAAAAATAGTAGATATAAATATTAAATACTAAAAATAGGTAATATAAGTATGACAACTGACAAACATCCAAAAAATCATAATCATAAGTACTCACTATATAGTCACTATTATAGAAGAGCCTTAGTCACTATAGTCTATAGTCAGATTGCGGTTGCAAGCTGCACTATCAAGTTTGTAGCATGCACTTATTTCTTATCAGTAAATGAATAATAATATTTTGAATCTAGTAGGTACTTATAGTAACAAAACCACTACAAACGCGTCCAATACAGTAGGTAGGTACCTACTTTTGTGAGTGGTAAAAGAAATTATTAATTATTATTAGGTATACTAATTATTAAATAATATACTATCATAGTTCATAATCATAGTATTTACTATTTAGTAAACTAACTTGTATTTATGACTACGAGTATCATGATGAGACGCGTTTATTTCGTTCTTAGATAGTTTGGATTTACCTATACATTGTGCAGTGGACAGTAAGACTCTTTCTAAGAATCGCTAACTTAAGCTTGCATTGCGGACGTACAAGATCGGTTATTGACAAGTGTTTAAACGAAAATAATAAACGCCGTTTAACCCAATTACGTGACCGACGCCACTACGACAATCCTTAAATTCAAAAGCCAGAATATGGAGTTTAAGACAAGAGTGAAAAACGAAAGCGATATGGATGCATGGGAATCTTCAGAAGCGTACGACGTAAGTTTAAGATGCGTATTACAAGTTTACTTTTTGAGATTAAAGTTAACTCTAATCTTCAACGATTTTAGTGTTTGTCTGCATGTATGATATCTACACTATTTTTAAACTAATTTTTCTATGATCGTTATTGGCAATTGTCTAGTGTCAATGACGGTCAACACATTTTCACATATTGAGAGTAGAGTATATACTCCTAGTTCTTGAAACAAAATAATGTATAAATTATATTATGTAATATACTTTAACAGTGTTTCTGAAACTGTAGCCTAGTTTTTAGTAAGTAGGTAATTTTTTATTTTTAAATGAAAAATATATTGGAAAAAATTACATAAAAATATATATTTAAGTAGGTATTTTGTATGGTGGTTTGCAAATATATGATAAACAATTACATATTATTGCACGACTAAATAAATTCTATTGTGTGATAGGTAGTTTTGTATGTGCTTTGGATTATAAAAAATAATTAAATCATTTATATTTATATATATCATTGTCTCTGCTTTATCTCAGTTCAAAAATTATTAATACTTATAAATTACTAGTCTTGTAAGCTCTATTATGTATATTTTAATGTTGGACATATTGATATTATATTATGTAGTTCACTTTTGAGTTCAGTTTATAAAACTGAGCACAATGTTTATCGCCTACTTATTAGTTATTTATAAACTAATTTTAACAGGAGGTATACAATTATAATGACAACATATGAATTGTCGTTTTTAGGATTATATTGGATTTATAGGAGCCATGAACAAATCCGTGTATGCCATACCATTGAACAAAACTTTGACGGTGTCTAATGTGATTTCCCAGTTATTAAATGTACTAAACACAATTGATGATTGGATTACAGAGGTGGAACCATTGAAAGAGAGCTGTAGGTTTGGAAATAAAGCTTTTTCTACATTTTACAATTTGTTAAAAACGGTTAGATAATAATTGATTTGAAAATTGTATTTTATGGCAAGGATTTATTTTAAAATTTGTTTTTAGAGATTGCCGGAAGTATTATGTAAAGAATTGTCATCTGTCGACCAACAAAACATTATTGAACTTACCGCTTATATCGTCGACAGCTTTGGCAATCCAACTCGTATCGATTATGGTACTGGACATGAAATGTCATTTTGTATGTTCTTGTGTGGTTTATACAAAGTAGACATATTGAAACAAAGTGACAGTAAAGCTACAGTCAATGTGCTATTTTTAAGGTTAATTTATTATATTTATATATGTTAATAGAGTTAATTAATTGTAGATTTGTTTAAACTGTTTTAGATATTTAGAAATAGTTCGCAGATGTCAACTCAGGTATCAAATGGAACCAGCTGGAAGCCACGGTGCTTGGAGTTTAGATGACTACCAGTTCGTGCCTTTTATTTGGGGTAGCGCACAACTAATCGGTAATACTATATTATTTTAATACTATTTAGGATTTTACAAATCAAATTGATTTATTATTTCTAGAAAACCCAGATTTAAATCCAAATTTGTTTGTTGATGAAAAATGTGTACAACAGTTCAAATCAAAGTATATGTTCCTCGGGTGTATTGATTTCATAATGCAAGTAAAAAAAGGATTGTTTCATGAGCATTCTAATCAACTTTGGAATATAAGTGGTGTTCAAAGTTGGAACAAAATCAATGAAGGTTTAATTAAAATGTATAAAAAAGAGGTAATTTATAAATACACATTTTTATCATAACAATTTTTATTTAAGTGTTTATTCATTATTTTTCAGGTGCTTGGAAAATTCCCAATCATTCAACATGTACCTTTTGGAAATTTATTTAAATTTAAACAGTGTACAAACAAAAAACCCTTTGCTACACCATTGGCTATGAAAACTCCTGCACTGTCATTATTGGAAAAACTCAAGAAAACCAACCAATCATAGTAAATAAGTAAAATTTATATGAATGTATTTGTATTTAATGTAAACTAATTATCATCAGCTATATCTCAAAATCGCCTACTTTTTATTAAAATCATTTCATTTTGCTAGTGCGATAGTCCTATAGATCATCAATATCATATGAAGACAATGTTTAACTATTATTGGTGGCCACTGATGAATATTTGAATTATTTATGTCTATGAAAAATGAACTGATTATTGACTATTTATTATTCATTAATACTGATTAGGAATTTTGAATAGTAAATAAGTTAATTAAATTTGTGTTTGACCTTAGGTTGTCAAAACGAGTTTAATTTGTACAATAAGATTAAAATATTTGAATATGTATTGATTTGTTTTAGTTTAACTTTGGAATTTCATATTAATAATAATTAGTTGTGTCAAAAACTATTTCTATAATTGCACATACAATTTATTTGTTTGTCGTATTTAACAGATTATTTTTATAATCGTATACTATTATTGTTGAATTGAGCACATGGAATAGCCACATTTTTACGAAATCATAATAATTGTGAGCCATTGCTTTCCACTTTTTAATTCTGAAGATTTCAGAAGTTAATAAGCTTGCATTATATAATAGTGAGATTAATATTCATATGCTATGGTAAATGAATTTATTTAAATCTCTACATAACTGTAACTAAGTTTTTAAACTTTTTGATCATTTATTAGGTGTTATCTTGCATTTAAATAGCACCTATGGAGATATGTTCTAATTCAATTTAGACACAGACTATAGTCTGTGATTTAGATGTTTACATAGCTTATCAAGATTTTATGTATATTGAAGAATATTTAAATGAATCCATATTGAATTGACTTTTTATTTTATAATGACAATACATTGATTAAAAAATTTTAATGGTAAAATGATAACAAATATTATAACTGATACTTCATCAAATCTCATATTTTGAAAAATGTTTAACTTTTAATATATTTTAAGAAAAATAAGTATAGTGTATAAAATACAATTAATTATATTTAATTTTATAATTTAGTCTACAATAAATAAATTATATACATTTATATTGATATAATGATATGCAAGTAAAAAACATTTGCATACTATCATTGATTATAATACTAATATTATAGTAGTACAGTAAATATAATCAATGACACTAGTAATATATAAATACAGAAACATAAATTAGTTAAAATTAATATATGTTGTTTTATTAAAAATATTAAATGCCAAAATGTCAAAAAACAAAAAAAACCATTTCTATTATTTGCATAGTTATGATTTAAATTATTACACAAATAAATTAATAAAAAAAGTTCTTTTATTGTACAATTAAAAATATGAAATCAGTTGAAACTATATACATTTATAAATCAAAAACAAAAAAAATTATTGTTTAACACGCAATTTAGAGACTTGATGTAATGCCCGAGCAGGAGAAAGTACTGAATTCATGGAATTATCCTGTTTACAAATAACAAATCATTTAAACATTTATAATATCATAAAAAATATCTTGATCTTACAGATGGTATATTACTACTGTCAATTAATGGAGGTTTATTGTCAAACAACTTGCGTTTGCGTGTACTAATTGGAATGTTAGCTATAGCTTCATCCAATTTTTTGTCACTACTATCGGGAGTTCCTTCTATATTTAAAATAAAAAAGGTTAGTAAATATTAAAAATAGAAAAGATGCAAACATAATGCTTTAGGTAAAAAAGAAATGTTCACAAAAATAGGAATTTTTTTGCAGATTTAAAAAATGCATATTTTAATTTTTTTTTTTTTACATAATGTATGAAGTTTATAGAATGCTATATTATTATGTTAGGTTTAATGTAAGATTGAATTGATCAATTAACCCTTATAATACAATCAAACAATAAATTATGACATTATTGGTATTTGTATGTTGATTTTTTTTAGTACTTTGATTTTAAAGCACGTTATATTGTAAAGTAAACTATATTTACATACTCAAAATTCAATGTTTTTATCATAAAAACCAACATATTAGCACATATATTTTTATATTTGATTTTGACGATAGATCAATTCTTTTATATATAAAGTGCATTTGTAGCATGGAAAAAAACATATTAAGACATAGTAGTAGGGTACTCTAAGTATAGTTTAAATTAGTATTATTACATGTATAATATTTCCTATATTTATGAACATATGGATGGTCTATCTCACATAACATTATTTTTAATTATCAATATTTACCTATTTTCAATTTTTTTGTTTTCCTGGAACAAACAATAAAGTAATTTTATTTTTATAATTAAAAACAAATAAATAAATACAATTTGTGGCCATAAAAGTTAAGAGCCTATTACTAACAGACAATTAAAAGATTAAATCAGAGCATATATTTTTTAAAACTATTGAAGAATATAATTCAATAAAAGCATAGATTACAACATTGTTAAGAAATGTAGTTGTATAATTATTTTAACCCCTCCAAATAGAGGTTTTTATACTTTTATTCTTAATAATCAATAACACATTATAAGTTTAAAATATATATTACAGATAATAAATGAGAATATCTATTTAGATGAAATATAGCTCTTTTTTTTTTGGTCATTAGGTCAGTTTAACACAAGTGACATGATTAAATATAGGGGGCTAAATTTGGTTTGATACATATGTTATACATACATCTTTTATACATGGCCATTTTAATATTAATTGATAAAATTATCAGTATAATCAATAAATATAAGTTATTAATATTATGTGCAATTAAATATAATAATTAGGTATTAGGTTTATTAAATTTTAAAATGTTTTATTTTTAGACTGATAAATAATAAGATATTTTTAATTTCGTATTCTGAAAAAATTTTTTGGATTATATCGATACATAAAAATTGAAATTAGGACAAATTGTCTATGAGAGGAATGGCATACTCATTTTTCTCATCTAAACTTTAAATACTTCTAACTATTTATCTGAATTCCAATTATTATGCATTGAAATACTCAGAAAAATATTCTGCTTTAGAATCTGAAATTAAAAATCCACGTTATTATTAAAAAAAAAAAAGTAATACACTTATAATATAATAATAATAATATTTTTATATTTTTAAAGAAAATTATATTTTATTTAAATTAAAAATACTTATTAAAACATTAATTTATACTGAAAAAATGAATGTTCAATGATAAAAGAATCACCTAGTATATTTCGAAATATTTAGTTATCCAAATATCTATTTATAACAATTTTATAATTACTATAAAATAACATCTTTACTTATTTAATTTTCTTATTATTTATTTAGTCCTATAAATTTAGGGTTTTCAAATAATATAAGATTTGAAAATTCAAATATATGTGTGAGCCAAATGATGAACCTGTTTTTATCAAATTTATTACTTAATAATATTTATTTTAAATTATTATTATTGTAAATTTACTTGATAGTTGATAATGTTGTATTTTTACATCTTCTTTGAGGCCTATTTTCTGATTTTGAAAGCTAAACAGAAAAAATAATAATAATAATAATAATATATATTTATTTTTATAACTAATATAATTATTAATGTTCTTACCATATTTTCTTTGTCTTCCAATAAATCATTGGTTTTTAAAGGCTATTATAAATATACAAATAAAAAGTAATTAATACAAGCTGACATTAGATTACAATATTGACTTACTATTTGGATGTTGCTTAAAGTTGTTACGACACCTATACTTTTAGTTGATGGTCTCACACTTGCTGTTTTTAAATTATCAATTGTAGTCTGTAGTTCATTAACTTTATTTTCATTATCCCTATAATTAAAGTAAATGTTATTAGAACAAAAACAAATCAGTATTTCTTTAATGAACTTTTTTATTACTTGAGTTCATATTCTAATTTTTGCACATGATCTTGGAGCTTTGCAATCTTTGAATCTTTATCTGTACAAAAAATAATAATTAAAATTAAATTAAAAGTTGTATATAAATAATATATTATATTATATTAACCTGTTATCTTTGAAAGCAGTACAGACTGATTTGTATTACTAGATTCTTCTGTGGCTTTTGACTAAAATTTAAGATTATAGAGTAATTACTTATACAAGTACATTAAGCAGTAAATTACCATTTGTAAATATTGTTGTTTTAATGCTTGATATTGCTTCGCCATATTAGACTTTTCTTCGTTATATTTTTTATTCTTTGTTTTCAGTTTCATTATAGTATTTTCCAAGCCAACAATTGTTTCAATTTTTTCATCCATGTATTTTAAAATTTTTTGTTCTGCCTAAAAACATTTAAAAGGTTATATTTCTTACTGTGGCGTAGTTAGGATTTTTTTCGGGGAGAGCTGATCAATTTTTGTAAAGTACATTTTAAGATTTTTGTAACCATTAAATTTTTTTTTTGGTGGGTGGGTAGGGGGGTCTTGTTCCAGCCCTCACGTGGCTAAGCCACTGATTCCTTATATAGTTGTATTAATAATTAATATTTTCTACTTTTGTAATTTAAAAACTAGCTTATGATTTTATATATTCTAATATTTAGTATTTACTATTTAGACAATTATATAAAAAATAACATATCTTACCACTTCAGTTATACGTTCTTCTTGAAGTAGTTCCATTTCTGTAATACAATTGTCTTTGGCTTCTAATGATCCACTAAGTCGTTCAATTTCTAAATTCTATTAAACAACAATTTGTAAAAATGTAATTTTTTATTAAAATTAATTCAAAATAGCTATAAATTATGTTTATACTAAGTTGGATACATTTAACTCATTAATAATATTCACGAGATTCTACGCACATGGTTTTATTGAAAGATGTAAACTCGATAAATTGAAATTATAACAAATAATAAAGAAGACATTAACTTACCTTTTCTTCTAGTTCTTGATACAACATATCAAATTTGTTATTCATTTCATCTATAACATTTTCCATTTGTTCATATTCAGTATTTGCCTCATCTAACATGGCTTTATAGTTCTAAATTAAATATAAAATATTTAAATAACTAATAAATATACTAATTACAGTTTTATTACAAAATGATTACTTCAATTTCACGATTTTTAGCATCAATATCTTCTTTCCGCAAATCATGAATATTTTTTAATTCCTATTTAAGTTAAGACCATTGATTAAAATAATGATTACTTTAATTTAAGTTTATATGTCTTACATTAATTTCAGCAAGTAATTCTTCTTTTTGAATTTCAAGTTCTCCAATTCTAAATTCATAATTTTCCATTTCACTCTTATTTTTATTGTTTTCATAATTATTTGTAAGGTTAGGATTTGAATGAAGCTGAAATTAACAATATAAGTATTATATGGATGAATTAAATAAGAACCAAAATAACTTACTGCTAATTTCTCGTCCCTCTCTCGAATTTCTTCAATATAATATGCTTTTAATCGTTTTATTTTGTTTTCATACATTTCTGTTTTATTTTTGATCATAGTTTCTTTTTGTTTACTAAAAAACAAATGAATATTAAATAAAAAATATCTATAAGTATATTTAAAAATAAATTATGTTTTACTTATGGAATGCATTATTGTTATTTAAAATTGAATGAAATTGTTGGAGTAATTCTTTTCGAAGTATTGATTCTCTTTCTTTGAATTTTGCTTCAAAATCTTCATTAGACATCTAAAAAAAAAGTTATTATTATTAAACAATTATAATAAATGTTATTCATAATTGTATATACCACTGATTTATGTTCATATTTTGATTCACTTATGCTGTTCTCATCTTCAATTATTGGACCTTTATGTAAATAAACGTCTATTAATATTGATATAAAAAAATATTTTATAATAAAAATATATAAATACTTTGTTTGGAGGTTGCTTGTTTTAAGCTTTTTCTGTTATTTGCAGCCCATATAGCAAAACTTGGTCTTGGCTTTGAAATGGGTTTTGATTTTGTTTTATTAATAGCACGTACAATAGCAGACATGAATAATACTTGTTTGGTTTCTTCTAATAGACTTGGAGACATATCCACATTAACTGCCATTGAAATACCGGTTCTAGTGTTACCGGTTAAAGCGGTTTGAAACATCTGGGTTAATTTTGATTCTCTGTAAGGGACCAAATGATTTTCTCCCCGTTTTTGATTTTCACTAAAAATATATATCATATTTAGTAAGTTATAAATATTTATTTATATTGATATCTATATACCGTAGAACAGAGAAGCATTTGTTCAAAACTAATAGTGATGTATTAATATTTTTAGATTCTGTAAGGCGATCACCAATATTCATAGTTTTTTTAAGGCGTTCAGATCCTGCCAAATCACAAAATGATATGCTAAAAACAAAAAATTAAAAAAAATTAGAATGTATATAATATAGTATTGTATATATTTTAAATAAAATTTAACCTGCTTATAACAGCTGTTTTAGGATTTTCAATATTTTCTACTCTCATTAGTTTCAATGTGAAAATACAATGTGAACGGCTTGAAGATTTATTTAAATTGTTACTTGCAATCCTTAGATTATTTCTTCCAAAAGACATTACTTTATATGCTTCTTCAGCAGACTGAACAAACACATGAGTAAGATCTAAAAAAATGTATAAATTAATAGATATATTTTTCAAATAATAATTATGAATTCAAGAATATTTTATTTTAAACATTTTTAAAAACATAATGATCAATTGGTCGTCTGTTACCTGTAGTAAATTCAAAAATTATTACTTAACAAAGGGTGCTGAGAGATTAAACGGATATGATTGAAGAATCTGGAATTACAACAAGTACATTAGGAGGACATACAACCCGCACATGTTGTCTCCGTCTTACAAACGTGCGACAACATAGCAAATTTTTGTTCACAAGTTACAAAATTGTGCTGTTAGTTTTGATATTAGAGTGAACTGATTTATTATAAAATTTAAAGGTAAGATTATTATCCAGGGCCCCACATAGCCTTTTATTGATATTGTTATTTTCAAGTTATGATCGTTTTAAAGGTACAGTTTCTTACTTACTTAAAAATAATATCAATAAAAGGCTACGTGGGGCCCTGGATATTAATCATACTTTTAAATTATATAATAGGTCAGTTCACTCTAATATCAAAACTAACAGCACAATATTGAAACTTATGAATGAATATTTGCTGTCGCACGTGTGAAAGACAGAGACATAACATGCGGATACTACGTCCTCTTAACATAATAAAAAATAGTAAGAGAATTGATCTAAACTTTTCAAGTGATTATAAGAAGATAAGTCTTAAATTTTCAGACACAGAATGTATAACATTTTGCCAAATAATTAAAACAATATTAATGCAATATCAGTAATTGGTGGCTTTAGAATTTAAGAAAACGACAAAATATTTATTTTAAAAAAGTAGCAGCATGTAATAACACTAATAAATAAATGATAAATTAATTAGACTGTTACTGGAAAGATATGAACCCTGTGATGCAATTAATGCAGATTAAATAACACTGTTTTATAATAATTTACAAGATAGAACTAGCAAAAATGAAAAACATAGTAATGGGAAATATGGAACAATTCACTCTATTATTAGCCGTAAATTTCTAATATTAATATATATTTAGTTTTTATACATCATACTTATAATAATATACATATTATTACTATGTAAATGCATTAAATAACTGTCTTACTTTTCACATATACATTCTTGTTTTGATCGAGTGATAACTTTAGAGGAGCTCGTTTTTGATTAGCTGAATAAGTTATCAACAAATCATAGATGGATTCATTGTAAATTTCAGAATATGAAACCCAAACTGTGTAGGAGACATTGCCATGATCCAAAGATGCAATTCCATCATTTTTCAAATAATCAAACATTTTTATAATGCTTTGATTATTAAGTTGATCAATGCTATGTATTGTTTGGCCTTCATCCAAATGAGACATACACGACTTTAAATCATCCTAAAATAATAAGAAATTAGTAAGAATTAAAATAATACATAAATTGATTTTATAATTACTTGGGTTTTTTCATTACACCAATTGTTTAAAATATTATTTCTAATATCCTCTTCATATTCTATTAACTTTTCATCTAAAATATGGGCTGCAATAACTTTATCGGGTTTGTATTTACATTGTGACATTAATTTTTTATTTAATGAATTGAAGACAAGTAATAAAGTTCTAGGTATCATACCAGGATCATTTATATTTCCTAATAATATTATAAGATAATTAAAAATATTGTTTAAAAAAATATAATATACTAATTGGAGTTATTTAACTACCATGAATTGTAAATGTTTTTCCTGCATTTGTTGTGCCATATGCAAATAATAATTCATTGTTTCCATTTAAAAATCTTAACACTTTATCATACACCCAGGTATCAAAAAATTTTTTTTGATCAACATTTGGACCAAATACACTAGAAAATGTATACCTAAAGAGAAAAAAGAAAATATTAGAAAAAAATTGAATATTAAGTAAGAAAAATATCTTACTCTGTAACATCATCTCTTGCATTTCCATTGTTGCAAGCAACAATATTATCACTCAATATTGTCAATGTATCAAGCTACAATAAAAATAATTTATTTAATTTTGAAATTAATTAGTACTATAAATTATCAATATTTTCATTTGCTTACCCCAGTAGGAACACTATTTATTCGTGGTTTTAAACGTAAGCAAACATCAATTTTTGGAACTCCAGAATGGTCATTACATTTTTCCAAAGAATAATCCAGTACTTTCTTAGGTTTTCCATTAATTTTCCTCTGTCCAAAACCAGTTATACTCGGAACTCTTGGTTCAACATAAGAACCAGTAGAATGATGATCTTTTGAATCATTCATTATTTCTCTCTAGATACTACAACCTATTAACATGATAATTAAATTGTTTTTATTAATAATAACTTACTAAAATATAATCAAGTAGGTTAAATCATTTATATTACATAGAGTGATTCTTTTATAGTTATACACTCTTTCATTAGAGAAGCCACTATCAATTTTTGATATTTAAATTGTAACCTACATTTAAAATGTTATAAAATAGTAGGGCTATTATTTTTTTTTATAAATTTTAACGTTAAAATCATTATTTTTCATTTTATCGTTAATGAGTTATATTTGCTTGAAGTTGGGTGGTCTGAGGTCTTTAGGTGTTCATCGTACAGGTTATAACAGTTGTGAGATGTTGGTATAATTACAGGTTTAAAGTTTATTATTGTGTCGATAGGTGAGTTTATTACATATGAAAATATGAACCTCTTATTATCTATTACCCATGTGACTACTGGTCTTCAGAAACAAGAAGTATTATAAAAACCAAAACCGCCTAACATTAAAAAGCTATACCTCGCTAAACAATTAACAAAAAATAATAACTTTGGACATTTAAAATTCATAAAAAAAAATTGTACTATTAATTTAACACATTTTAAATTTTTTTTGCCATTTGAAAACCAAAAGTTGATAGTGGTTTCGTTATTAAATAAAACTGAAAAAAAAAAAGGAAACAAAGTCAATGCTTGACAAAATAATGAGTGTATAATGATAAAAGAATCACTGTATACAATAATAATTTTGTTTAATAATTAGGTACCTGACAAAAAATTAATAAAATTTAATAATAATACAGTTTCTGGTTTCCTAGTTTATTTCCCCAAGTATTCAGAAAAATAATGGACATTTTTACTTTTAACATACCAAATTATTAACCAGATACATATTGCCATAATTAAAACATTATTTATAACAATTCAAATTGAATAAAATAATATTGATATTATTTCTTGTTTTAGATAATAATGTTTGGTTACGTTTATCATATGTACATCAATGATTTATATGTATACAGATTGAACATCAATTTATATTTTCACATTTAGGTCTATAAAATCTTGATTATATGTCATAGACTTCCTATTGATGACATAGTAGTGTTTTTAAAAATATCTTTCTTGCAATAAAAATATTATATTAAGTATATTATTGCTAATTCATATCAGGCAATGGTATTTCCTTCTAATTAAAAATAAATATAACACTATTGCTTACATTAAAATATAAAAATTAACTTTAGACGCATAAAATGTTACTGTAATATCATTGCTTTAATTACAGACTTAGTTTATCTTTTTCAATTATTAATACTCTATAGTAAGTAGTTAAATATACTACATCTAATTTTATTGATAGGTAGGTTTGATAAAATATACACACAATTTGTACTAAAGAATAATATTATATACATATTGGTAACTTAACACCGATAGTTTTTTAGTTAACCACTACAATACTGTACTGACAAAGGATATGATGTAATAATTCATACTCAAAATCTTAAAATCTTCACAAGCTATACAATCATACAAATATTTAGTTTCACATAATATACTCCATAATTTAAGGTTTTATCAAATCATTTACATTTCATTACACTATTATGGAATCAGACTTAAAAATAATTCAATTTCCTTTTCCCTAATATTAAACTACCTGTTTTTAGTTAAAGTATTAAATCTGATAGTTTTTATAACGAAATATAATTTGTTCATTATATTATTTGTATTAAATTAAAATTAATAGGTTTGTATTTAGTTTCTAAGAAATATTTGCAATAGGTAGTTTAAAATGGATACTATGTTACAATAGACATATTATTACTATTTACAATTTACCAGATACTTACAGAAAAATAATTTATAGTTAATGCAGTATTATTAGAGGTAAGTACTACACAGAAAACACCGAACAACTTTATTCAATAAACACTTTAATACTCAATACGATATACATAACACAAAAACACATAAGAGAATTAATTTTATTTAACTCAATCGCTGGCTTAGGCATCAAAAATTTAACGGAAATTTTAAGTAGAACAGTGGGTACGGGACACAAAAACGGAAATTCAAAAAACTATTATCCCAACTCCCGGATTGCAGAAAACGGTTGCTTGTGACGTTATAGCAGACGGCAGATAGCCAATGAGATTTACCAAACTGATAAAGTGTTGCCAAACTCACGATAATGTAAAATCACAGTGTGTAAAACATATGGCAAGTTGTAACAATTGTATTATCAGTAATACCGTTCCTACAGAACCACGATTTTCGAGGTAGAAATTGGAGTGTATCAATACCACAGATATGTAATATAAAATAACATGCTTACAGAAAAATAATGACGTCTTCGATAGTAAAAACAATTAGTAAAAGACAGAAGCTGACAAAGACTGTTTTATTAACATTTCAGTGTAATAATAATATAATAATATAAAGTATATAAAATACAAATAAAGAACAAAATAACTAAGGTCTATGATAATTAAATTATATTTCCATTATCATTATGTTATTATTTCTATTAAAATAATATATTATACAATTCTTGTAATTAACTATGTTTAATTGTTTTAATTGTTAAATTAATAACAATTATTATTAATATATTTCAATATTGGATTCAATTAATAACATGTTAAATGACAAACATTAAATTATGAATTATGATTTATTTTAACTTAAGAAAAATAATAATTTAATGTTAACTTATAAACATGAGTGTTAAAGAACATAGTCCTCGATTAAAATGGCTGCCGATGACTTCAATCAATTACACAGGCGCCGTATCATAATTAGCAATCTAGTTAATTTTATACCTATGATCAATACGTATCGGTACAATATGGAATATTTGAATTTTAAATTATTGACTATTGAACGTTCAAGACACATCACACTTCACAATATGTACCTACGTTAAAAGTTTTAAAGTATCGACAAAAAATATTTTAGAATTACAAAAAAAAAAAAAAATCTTCATTGAATAAACAATTTTAAATCTGAACTTATAAACTTATATTTCGATAAAATCACTAAAATTAACAATGCAATCTGTAGCTACTAGCTACTATGGTTATTGAAGTTCAACAATAGTGTTTTATGTAAGATTCATCATTCTGCGATTCTTCTTTTTCTTAAGTTAGGTACTTATAAAATAAATAATTTCTTATACAAAAGCGTTTATATAAATATTAGGGTTGTATACATTTTCGAATATTTAATGGTTTTTTAAAAATTTCTTGACCTTTTTGAGGTTTTAGTTAATAAAATTGGCAATTTTCAAAATTTTATTTGCAGATAATTAAATACAGGTTTTATGTTAAAAACCTATTTTTCATTCATGCGTATACTCTTAGTTCGAAATTTCAACTATTTCAGAAAACTTTGTTTTAATCAATATTATAAATCTAATAAATGAACATTTTTTCAATGAAAAATTAAAAACTATCTGAATCTTGTTTTGTCATTTCCTTTTCAATATTGACTATGACAAATCGTAGGTAGTTTCATTGATTTTCTATAGAATATTACTTAGCCTAACCGATCTGTTACTAATGTATAAACTATCTTGTCTATTGGTGAGATGTCAATTTGTCTATTGGTTCACTTCCTCCCACCTCTTGGAAAAATAATATGAACTTATAATTTAATAAATATTATAATGATGAAAATATATGTAGTTCTTATTTACCAATACCGAATAATATATTTGATTGTGTTTTTTTCTTATTTTATATTTTTTACCCTTAGATATAGCCTATAGAAGCATCTGAATGTTAAAAAATAATTTTATTTATTTTTTCCAATGAATAGTAAGGTATTAAAATTTACTTTAATTAATTATGTATTATATACTAATTAATAAATTTATGGTACAATATTATATCAATAATTTATATTACATAAAATTTATTTTTATAAATACTGTACATAAACGTGTATAGTGTAAACAGTTAAAATAGATTCATATTAATCATATTATAGGATCTATACAATATAATAATATTATATATATAAATATCTTAAAATAAATAAAAAATTTCATAGCGTATTATAGGTAGAATATTAACTTTCCTAAAAGGTGAGGAACTAATAAAAACAGAAGAAAAAATACACATCATGTAAAATCAATACATATATTATTGACTATATACCTATTATAACTTATTATAATCATTAATCAAATAAATGATAATATTGTATTTCGTCCATAATGACTCCAGTATTTTATATTAACGGCAATATTTATGTACGCATCTTCTAAAATTTTCGGTTTTTTTTTTAGAATTACCGATTGAGCCCCTAAGCAGTCTAAGCGGCGTGATGGCGGCGGATCGCATTACAATTCATCCAAAATACTATACATATAGGTACTTACTGTTACATTGTAATTTTCCAACAATTGTTTGCATTTTTCTCAATCAGTGGCGCAGCCAGGATTTCTTTCAGGAAGGAGGGGGGTTTGTAATAAAATGTAACTTGTGATTAAATTAATAAATTGTGGGATTTCACACTCCCTGAAATGTATTCATAAATTGCTTAAATAAATTATAATATACATTTAACTTTTAAACATTTATTTAAAATAATTTTTTTCCTTTTTTACAAATAAATTCAAAATAGAAATAACAATAACGTAAATTATATAGTATGATGGTGTAGTATAAACATTATCTGCACGAGTGCAATAATACGAGTAATACGACACTGTGTGCACTATTTAAGTTTATCTTAAACTGTGGTAGTGTGTGAATACAGCATAACAGAATACATTTTACCATGACCAAATTATTGTATTCCTATATTATAAACATTATTATATTTTTGATATAAATACGTACGGGGTGGGGGGTCAGTGGTGTAATTGAGGGGGCAAGGAGGACACTTGCCCCCCTGACAATTTTCTGAGGGATAAAGGTATATATTTTAACCAGTGGGGATGGGTGTCAGGATTTTGATAATAATAAATATATTATATATTGCTCTTCTAGATTTTTTCCCAGTTACACCATTGAGGGGGTTAACACCTACCTCCCCTGGCTACACCACTGGTCTCAATAAAAAAGTGGTATCGGTGGGAAGCGCGATTCTTTATTATTAATTTGTGTAAAAAATTATTTTGATCGGTTAAATAAGCTATTCATTATAATTACGGACCGACATTTGTTTTAAAATAAATCGATAAAAATGTATTTATAAATATACATACATGTATGTACACAGTTGCCATGAACATTTTTTTTATAGTTTAAGTTCAAAAATACAAAATTATATCAACAATAAAATGATTTATTATATTAAAATTAAAAATTAATTTACTACCTACTGGTTTAAAATAAAAGTTTCATGATCTTTTTTGATTTTTGAGATTAATAAATGTATAGTCATAGGATGTGTTGATAATAAGTAATGTTTATATAATTTTATAACAACCTTTTGCTGCATTGGAAGTTCTTAGTAGGTATTCATTGAAAATTCAACTTTAATAGATTGACAGTTTTTATTAGAAAACCCTTATTGAGTACTCACCCTTATTTTTTATAAAATCTCATTTTAATTTTTTTAATCACGAAGCTTTTTTCTTAACTATAGGTTATTAATTAAATTGTCCTTAAATTTAGATTTTAAAAATTTTTTATTGTTCTTTACTTTTTCTAGTAGCATAAATATTTAACTTCCAATTTTATGGGTTTATAAATTAAATTCCAGAACAATTTGATATTTTGTAACCAACGCTAGAATCTTACCACATTTAACATATATATACATATACATTTAAAAAATGAAAAAAAGCGTTATTGATGGCTTTTATTTGTACCTGTTCAAAGTCTATTATTATTTCCAAGTTATTATATGTCCATTAAAATTATTAAATTTTCATGAGAAAATTTATTAAAATTAGGAAACATATTATACATAAATCTTTACTTCACCAGTTTAGGACATGATTTAATAGTAATTAGTAAATATTTTAAATAATTATTACCATTTTCAACATGCGGTTAAAAGTTTTAATAAAAAATTTATTCCCACTAAATGTATATTAATAAATAAATCACTAATATCGTAATAATGATAGTGATTTGTTGTTTACAACATACAAGTGCTTTTACAGTATTTATATTAAACAGCTTTATATTCTAAAACATAGCTTTTATAAATCTTATATATATCGTGTAATTCTTTAATGATTATATTAAAGAATAAATATATATTAAAATGAAGTAATATATATCTTTGGGATGGTTAAATGAACCTGAGTTCCCCCATTTACGTCCATAGAAGCGGGGAACTATTATCATAAAAGGAACTTTCCCAAAAATATACTCTAAGTTAAATCTGTGAAATTTTTTTAATTCACTCTTGTTATAAATTACATTATTAAAATATAATATACTTTTTATACTAATGTCTGGTCTGTGTAACATATTATACATTATAATAAACTTAGAATCATTTGAAATCTAAATCGCTAAATTAATTAATAATTTTTAGGTGTAGATGATGTAGTATTGCAATTGGTATTTGGTATTCTGCAATCAAATTGTTAATACATAAGAAATTACTAATAAATTAACTTTTAATTACAATTACTTTATTAAGTAATACATTATAACCAATGATTGAAGTAAAAGTACCAAACGATTAAAATAAAAATATAAAGTTTAAAATAAATTATTTACTATAAAGTGTTGAAAGTTCATTAACTTTAGACAAACGTCAAAATTACGTATTAAATTTATGTTCTAAAAACAATTAATTATAACGACACTTCAAATGTGTTAAGAAGAGTAAAAAAGTATGCATAAACATTTAAGCGACTAAATATAGTTGGTCGATGGTTTGTCGTCTTGGTGATGTATTATAAACAAAGTCATTATACCGGCAAAAACGCATGAAAATACGGTGAAAACAATATTTTCTTAAGATCAATAAATTATGAGAAGTTCATGTGAAAGACAAATCAAATACGCTTAGAAGTGTCTGTGTCACTGTCGAAGTCGAATGTACGTATTCGAAGCATTATTATTAAAATATGTGAGTACTAAAATAAATAAATATTAACTCAACTAAATAATTTAAATTAAGCCATATACTAAAATAATTATAATTGAATACAATTTTTTTTCATATAATTTTTATAATTATAATTTTGTGTAGTTTATAATAAAAAATAAACATGTATTGTTTATTCAAGTAATAGTTTCAGTTATTACGACCATCAACTTATTAATGGTTTATTAATTGTATCTAAATTAAGCAATACTTTTTTAAAATAAATATAATTTAATTTACACAAATATTATTAAAACAATAAAAGTTTTTATATCCATCACATGATAAATATATATTTTATTTATTAGTATAAAAATTTTTATTTTTAGTAAAACTTATTTAAATTTGATAATATTATGATGTATAAATTATAATTTATTAGCAAAAAAATTGTATTGACATTAATTGTAATTAATAATGAGTATAATACATAGTGTGAATTAAAAAATATATAAAAATGAATGATTCTATGTTTAAAATTTTTGATTTTTTAGTACAATTAAACATGATTTATAAAAATAAAACTATTTATTTATTTATTATTTTGGTTCAATATTCTAATGAACAAATTGATATAAGTACCTACTATTTATATAATTTTAATATACAATGATGGTGCTTGTTTGAGCCAACATTTTAGAAACTGAACACGTTCCACATTTTTAGAATATAATTTTTTAATTTATTTATTTTTGTTCTTATTATTTTTTAATCAATCCTATCCTTATTTTTGTTATTTCATTCAAATGTACTTAGATCAAAGTTTAATGATAAATTCATAACAATAAAATGTAAATTAATGTTTACATTGGTGTTAGTAATATTATAGCTAACATAATGAATATTATACATTTTAGGTAGGTAAATTTAAAATTATTTGGCATGTCTAAAGACGTACTAAATAAATGTGGAACAGATAATCAAAAGTCCAAACCTTTACCAAACAACTATACAGATAATCAAGATGATAAAAAATTATTGTCAAAAAAAGGATGGTTGCAAAAAGATTCCAATTTCAATAAAACCGAAACAGATAATAATTGTAGTACAGAAGTGATTTCTCGTTCTATTAATAAGCTTTTAAAAAATGAAAAAAAATCTAGACCCACAGCGAACCCGACTAAAGTATGTTTAAAACCAGAAGTCTTACATGAATCTAAAGAACAGTTTGCACAAAGAATAAAACAGGCATGGATCGATCGGGAACAGTCAAAATCATGTATAAATATTTATCTGGCTAGAAATGTTATCGAAGACCCTTTGATGGAATCTATAGAGGATGCACAGGAGTCTACAATACAAGTAGAGGAAAAAGACTCTTGTAGAACCGCGTTGGAAGTGCAACTCCAGAACCATGTAGGAGAAGGTGAAAATTCACCAGAAGACTCTAGTGAGGAGGAAAAACCTCTTTCGGCTGCCGCGAGAAGAGTTAGATTTTACAAGACTGCGAAACAACAACAGAATGAAAGACAAACTTTGACCAGAGCAATGTCGGCGCCTTCGTCGAGGCAACAAATCGTAAATTCTACACAAGGACTTTATTCGACAAGCTCACGAAGAAAATCACAAGATGTTCATAAGTTCTCGACCAGAAAATTAAAATCTTGTAGAAGTAAAGCTTTTCATAAAAGTATTGATGTAGATAGTCGTCTGCCAAATGGTCAAAAGTTTGGTAAAAGGAATCAAAATGTTGAAGTAGTAACGATGATGTCACTTTTAAGCCCAGTTGGAAGCGATGTAGAGGAATCACTAACACCTGATGATGTATCTACAAAAACCGGTAAATAAATTGTTTTAATTACTTAACTAATATTATAATAAGTAATAAATGATAAAAATATAATTTGATTATAATCGAGTTAAGTTAAATTGGTAGAAATCTAAAACATTACATATAATTTGGTCTTCAAACGTATGCTATTATAGATAATGTCTCTGTTCCAGATGCTTTGTGATTAGATTTAAATTAATATTTTAAAATTGAACAAGTTGCAAAATTTATACTTTTAAATAAACTAAAAAATATAATACAATAATATATTCAAATAATGATAGTAAAAATAAAACTATTATCCTATTATATGACAAATAATAATATAATAAATATACATATTTTCTTCTTTGATACGCAGTCTGATAATAAATTTAGTATTATACGATAAATTTAAGAACATTTGCTTAGATAATCAAGACGTGTTCAGTGTTGTCAGCTGGTACATATTATTATACTAATATATAGGCATCTATTAATATAATACAACAAGATACGTACCTATTACAGGTACTTATGTAATAAGTTAAAATATTTAAATAAAGCATTTAAGGCCACTAATATTGTATTATTTTAGCTAAAATAACCATCTTAGTAAAATTGATTGAAATTGTATGTTTTTAATTTTTAAAATCGTTCAATTTATTGTTTAACTTATAAAATAATTCTTTCCAATTAGAAGTAGTTTACTATTTAAAGTTATTCCAGGAAGATCATTTTCAAGCGCATAATATGATTATTGATACGAGTTTGAATGAATTTATATTTAAGTATAATTTATTGAGCTTTGTATCTACTTGTTGTAATGGCATTATCAACTGTAGAATAAAAATAAAGTTTTTGTGCTCATGCTTACACGTTATGCTAAAACTTTTTAAGCTACTTAATAGTTTTAAAAGAATTGTTTTTATATGTATTTAATGAAATTAGTCGGAACTGCGTTACTAGTAAACTATACATTGAAAACAATGGTTAAATTAATTCAACTGAAATTCGTAAATAGGAAACAATTATTTAATTTATAATAAAGATAATTTATTATTTTATAGTTACATTTCCTCAGTTTAATAACAGTATGCGTTATCATCAAAAATCATTTGATAGTGCAATGACATCGATTGGAAAACCAAAACTTCTTAACAATCGTGTTGGAAAATCGTTGATGAAATCAAGAACAATAGAGATATCAAGGTATAATAAAAATATTTCTATTACCTAATATGTTTTACTTAATGTAAATTGTAATTTTTATTCTTTAAAATATAACATAAATACTTAAGAAAGTTTAATCGTAAAAATATGATTATTACTTCGTGAATACATTTTACTCATTTATTTAAATTCAAAAATAAAATAAGTAACTATAGGTTAATATAACAATTTTCAAAATAATCTAACTGACATTGCAATATTTTATTGATTTTATTTTATTAATAACAATAATAATAATAATCTAATTTGATTCGAGATTTTTTACTAAACAAAAACATTTCTCCTAACTAGTAGATAACTGAATATACAATAAAGAATCATAGGTTTTATTTTACAAGGCATTAAACTTCTTAAACATTTAAGAATAAATATTTAGCTTATATTATCATATTCGATACTGCATTTAACGTAATATTATTTATTTACATGAATAACCGTTTCTTTTTCTTTTTGCTATTAGCTGTAATGCCTAAATATATAATATTGTGTTAGGATATAAAAATAATTGTATAATGTAATAACGCAAATCGTATTTGCAGAAAATACATGTACATAAATCATAAGATAATACGTGTGCTTAATGTCATCACTTGCATGTTTACCTTTTAATAATATTTTACTATTTATATTATATGTTTGAAAATTATTTATTGATGTTTAGCTATCAAGTGTATCAAGTGTAACACATGAACTATGGAGATATCTTTATTTTATAATATTCAAAATCGCATACATTTATTTAACGACATGACCTACATTATGAAACCTTATATATTGTATGGTCGGCATGCTATTTATCCATCATTTCAATTTATTGAAAATTATCCAATTTTATGCAATAATTTTACTGCATGTAAACACGACAAACAATAAAATATTTATGTAGGTACTATTGATGTACCCAATAATATATAAATGAAAAAAAAAATGCTTGAATGTGATAGCAAAATTATACACAACTAGGTATTATATCACGCGAACATCTTACCTTGTCGAAAATACTTCATCGAAATATCGCTAGTGTTTCGGTTATACTAGGCTAGGTTATATCATTATTAAATAGCTATTATATTGTTATACATAAATCAAATTGTCAGACAAAAGATGAAAATCGATAATATCGTGTACGTCTTATTTGCATTGGTAATATTTGTTTGAAGTAATAATATTAAATTTCAAGGTTATTATTTAATTTTAGGGATGATGAAGATGACGGGCCAGTTGTAAAAGAAGTCGTAATCTCCAAACTCGGCAACGATGACGACGACAATGAAACACTGCATAACAAAGAAATCGCACAGATCGACGTTCGCTACGATGTACTCGACGGCCAACCGATGCTCAAATCCGACAAAGAGAAAGAATGTTGGGCTCTTTTCAAGAAAATGACGGCTAAAGGAGTGTCTGTCACTTTTGATACCGTATTGAGGTTCGGTTTGTGCCGAATATTATTCGAAAGTATATTATAATATATATAGTATAATATAGTATACCACTTGTTGTTGTGCTGTTTTATACAATCTATATACTCTGCAGCTATAGGTACACTCAGCATTGGCGCAACTATATGGGGAATGGAGTTATGGAGTGCTCAGCATTTAGCACTTTCAAACTTTCGGTATCATATTTTTAATTAATCCATAAAAATATAACAGAGATTTTAATATTGAGCTAGAAAAAAATATTGAACTTACATGATTACTTAATCCTGATTTATTGAAATTGATTAAAGTATTTGCCATCTAAATTATGCCTGTAGCATCCATTTTCTACGTCTGAACAATTCTTTTTGCTGGTCATGCAAAGAGTAAAATATGGGATTATAACAATTAATAGCATGCAAAAAAATTGGTTTTCAAGTCTACAATCTTTATTTATGTATAGAAAGACGCCTTGCCAATTCAATAAATGTATGATCAAAACATTCTTAGTACGTGTGCTTTAAACAATAGAAAAATTAATGTATGTTAACATTGTTAACATTTTTTAATAAATATGAGTATGAGTAATATCATTGATTATATTTTATTACTAATTTGATTTAGGTATGTTAAGTTGGTTGTTGAACGGGAGGGGAAATCTTCTTCATATTTTTTTTTCGAGTCAGGTTCTTCATACTTCACTTAATGAATTATCTTAAATATATTCCTTAGTTGTGCCAGGCAGCCTGTACCATAAGGTGCACATATTGAATTATAAATCAACAAGGTCACTTAAACCCTATAATTATTTAACGGAAACCTAACAATTTTAAAATAATTTTTCTTGAAAATTCATATAGTTACTATTTTAGTATAATAATTAATAATAAACAATATTAAATTGATTCCCTCGTTAGCCATTGAAAAATTATTTATGGCTTCATCCAATCTTCGTTTGGCGGTAAATGTTACATATACATATAATTGAATTAATAATTTTATGTTTATGTTATCTATAATATATAACGACCGTGTTTTTTTTCAATTTTTTAATGTGCACACAGCTACAGGTTATATAGTAGATTAGGAAGGAGTGCTAAAAGCACTGCTTGCTTATTTTACCCATACACCTACATTTATATAAAGTATATCATAGAATCTCCGTGATAGTGTTTAATGAATTTTGTTATTGGTGTGTTTCAGAGGAATGTTAACACCGACTGAATATAGACTGAGAAAAAACGAACTCCTGTTATTTGGATAAAAATACGCAACATGCATACATTTTACGTATTACTTACCTAGTACCTACTTATATTATATTGATATCGTTACAATGTTATTGGAGTCATCGCCGACTACAAAGTTCCTATACATATTATATAATATTATTAGCTTTGATGTACCGATTTATGTCGTCGTCGTTATAGGCTTATACTATTATGCGGTAATAACAATATTCGTATATTATAGCTAGGTTTAGGGCCTGCTGAACGGGGTAAAAAGAGAACGAAAAACGTCATCGTGAATATAATATTATTGTAACATTGTTTGATTATTCAAGTTGTTTTATAACATTGTTAAATTATCTGATGTCATCGTAGGCCCTATAAATATAATATTATAATAATATTTGTTTAATCATCCCAGGAGACACTTAAGGCAAAGTATAATAGAAGAAACAATGTAATAAGACGCATTATAAGCGGTCATAAGTACGCCCGCTAATCAACATTAATAAGCAAGCACTTCCACGGAGACACAAATTATATTTCTATATACTTACGCATGGCTGTTATTACATATTTAACTTAAATTCGCGTATTATTATATTTTTATATATTATATAAAGTTGTACACCAGCTATAAACATATATTTATAGGTACCTAAGCTGCATCGTGATGATGATGATAATAATAATGATAATGGTAGCGTTTGCCTTACCTATACTACCTGTACCCATAATATACATTTACACTACACCGGTACACCATGTAGGTTTTCGAGACATAAAACGATCGGAGTGATGGTGGGAGAGCAGTGAAAATAACGCATACGTAGTCCGACGACGGTCGCAGAACTATACAGGCAGAAGTGGCAGAACCGTACGGACGGAAAGTCGAACGACAGATTGGCGAGTTCAAGCACGCGCGTGTGTGTATAGAAATAATAATAATATTAATAAAATATTAACACATATTTATATTATATTATATTAATTTTATCTTTGTCGTGTCTGTCGTTTATCTCATGAATATGTTTAAGTGTTATTCAATAATAATATATATTTTTTATTGTCAATAAAGTCGAAAAAAAAATCCGTTTATCGATCTTCGCGTTTTGGTGATTTTCCTCTGGTAATCTATTCACACATTATTAGTTGTCACAAAACTGCATAATTCGGTTACAAAATAATTAAATGATATGTGATTATAAGTTATAATAATTGTAATAATATGTGACGATGAGTGTCCGCGGTGTTTGACGGATACGCGATCTACGTGAGGATTTACGCTCTTAAATTATGACCGTTTCGTACTCGCGTCTCGTAGCCAACGGAAGTAGTTTTGGATGTTTTGGCAGTATACTTTGCAAGTGAGTAGAAACTAGAAAGTCTTGTGATATATTGAATCGATTTTTTCCACCTATGAAATACATTAACACTTGGGACATAGTTTAACAATATTATTATTGTAATATCGTTTTATGGAAGTTGTATGAGTACTTTAATTTATTGACGCATACAAGTGGGAAAATAATTCTTACTTAAACAGATCGATCTATACGCTTCTATGATATTTTCAATTGTATAGTATCTGTCAATAATTAATTTTTGATAAATATAAACGTTTGTATTAGTAAATAGGTTTACCTAGGCTTTAATATTTTTAATAGACATTAATTTTCTTTTTAATTATACGAGTAGTGAGTACTTATATTGTTTGTGAATTTATAGTCACATTGTTGTATATAATATTTTAAAATTTAAATTAGTAATCTAAAAGCTCTGTACAAAATTTCTGTGACTAAGGGGGGGGGGTATATAATTGAAGAATTATTTCTTGAAAATACTAAATATTAATATATAAAAAAAGTTATAGTTAGGTACATTTAATTTATTGTTAATGTCCAAAATAAATTTATGGACTGCTCAGTAGTGATAGATATTATAGCCAATAGGTATTACTTTTCAAATACGGATAATGATAAAATACCCATTATAATTACCACGTAGGTTAATAGATACCCATAATATATCATATATTATGAAATAACGATATTACTAACCTTTAGTATTATTTTAAGTTGGACTATCTAAAAGTGATTAATACATAAAATACATTAAGTAATAAATATATTTTCTTCATCGATAATGTTTTTGATGGAAAATATATCAAATAGTTATGAATAAATCAAATACTAATATAATACAAATTAATCTACTTTAAATATTTTGAAGTTTGTAATAATGAATAATTAAAAATTAATCATAATAATCGGAATTCGTGATTTTGTAAACACTAAACACTATTATACAATATTATACTGCATTATTAATAAAATATTCGCAGAGTAAGTATCTATGACAAAACTGGTTTGTTAGCCTAGCCCTTCGGCGATGATTTTGCGAATCGATCAAAATTTATTTATATAGGTTACGTGTACTTCGGCGATAGTTAAATAATTTAAAAAAAATTGAATTTATTCTAGTTAAATTTTGAGGTCATGTTTTAATTTCTAAATGTTAAAATTATTTTCTACTAATACTTAATTAGTATTGAAAATTGTATATATTTTATTCGAATAGTGTAATATGATGTGCTGAAATACCGTTTTGTTCGTATAAAATTATCATCGATGTGTTATATTTTGAATATATTGATTCCAATGATTAGAATATTAGATGACCGTTAAGTCTAAAGTTACATATATTATATCTATTATAGTTATTAAAAATATTTTTACAATTTTAGTAGCTTACTTAATATAATTGATTGTTCTTTATATTGAATTATTTAGAAACAATATGTATATAAAATATATATTCATATGTTACCTATCATAAACCATAGTGTCATATATGAACTATAATATATTTATACCCTATAGTACCTTCTTTTCTATAAAAATAAAAGATTAATACTATAAAAATTCAAGTCGTTTGAAATATTGTAAAGCTTAAAAATACTATAATTTAAGTTTATCTAATAAATATTAGATGTGTTCATTTGATTTCCGATGCTTAGGTGTTAAATTTTGTAAATTACATAATATTATACAACGATAAATGATACTACACCCGCGTGTCTTTATAAAACCACACCGTTCTGATAAACCATAATATTATGATACATTTTAAAAATGTTCAATATAAAATTAAATAATGTATTAACAATAAATATTTTGAACAGTATAATTATCATTACTTTTTAATTATACTGCGGCATGGTAATTACTTCCAAGGTTCTATACCTCCAATAACTCTTTTTATATTTTTTATTATAATAAAAGGTCATGGAAGACGAAGGGGCATTTTTATTCTTGGTCACTCGGTTTTTTACCATCTTCGAACAAAACAAAAAAAAATGTATTCTTCAGTGACTTTTTAATGCATATAATTATATATTGTTTTCATTACAAAGAATCGTTGTATTATTATTCAAGTGTAACAAATATATAATATAATATATCTCCGTTAATGATCTAATGATAGATCCTTATCGTTATTACAGCACATTTTAGTAGAGTTTTGTTCAGATGTATTATTTGTATATCTAATGTACAATATACTTGATGCACGTTTGTCCTCGTATACTCTGCCATATAGTGCTATTGTAATATACATAATATCGCGACGATATTTTATCAAAATATCTGAATTATAAGGGCTTTTTGCACTATGTATAAATAAGTAATTCTAAATTGTAATAATTATTATCAGTACTAAATACCATCAAGGTCAAATTAGGAAAAACGTCAAGTTTTTATGTGTAGCGACTACAGCGGTAGTGGTTCATATCTCATTGTTATTTTAATCGAATACCTATCTAAAACGCGTTTAGATTTATACAACTATATCACTATTTCTTTATAAAATTTAATCATTTTCATAATAATTTTAACTGTCATTTTTTTAACAACTGATTAATGTAAATGTATACCAAATCTATACATATATGTACAGCTATTAGATACGCATTATTGTGATCGGAAATCGACTTGAAGTTAAATTTCTAGACACGTGCGCCCAAATATGTATGAACTACGCCCTTTTCAAAGCTTTTGTACGTTCTGTCTGAAAACACAATAGTGTTATTGTTGAACGTGATTTACTGTTGATTTTTTTCTCCTCTGCTCGACGAAACACGTGCGTTTGTCTTATGACCTACTGTAGTGTTATTAGATAAATAGACAAACAAAGTGTGTAATTAAAAAAAATAAAGTCTTCTTAAATTACCTGTGCGTTTTAGAAATATTTGAGTCGTAAAGTAATAGGTATGCTATATACATATTATCCTATAAATTATTTATTTTTTGTAAATTTTAGTACTACTTTTACCGTCAAACAAGATAAAACTATTTAAACTATATTAATATCATGATACATTTTTCGATACGATTTTGAAAAAATTAAACAATGTCACGATGAAATAAAGATAAGCAAATTATTAACTTACAAAATTCTTTGCAGGTATAAGTTTCTAAAATTCTTTGAACATGCGAGAAAATAGAGAAAATAGTGGAATTGTACAATTACGTATATAGTACTGCAGCATTTTATAGCCTACAGAAGGTTTCAATTTTGAGAAATCGTCTGTACTTCCAAAAATAATTTAATATTAAGCAATGCTAGAATTTGTTTTAAAATATTTCACACACAATTTTTACATAAAAATTGTTTCAAACATTTTAATTTTTATGACAAATATCTATAGGTGTACAAGTTGCTATTATTTATTAGTACTAGCTATCTAAGTTTCTAACATGGCAACATTCAGATTGCAGGGTTCGTCGTTTCAAGTTTCTTTATGAAATACAAAATAGGTAAATTAATTTGCTTGCGTCTGCCAACTATGTAATCAGAGCCGTTCACAAAATATGTATATATTCTCATAATACATAATATTTTACGATTATCGTGATAACACCGTTGTTATAATACACCAGGTGGGTAGGTGTTTATAAGTGTATTCTATATGTTTCTGTGCTTCGCCACGAATATACGGCCATATTGAATGTATATCACAATATTATACATACATATTATAAATAATATACATGTGCGATGTGCGTGTAATATGTATATATTCAATAAGTACCACCTACATGTACTCCTACAAGTCCTACAGTCTTATAATACATGTTATAACTTATATTATAAACAAATTTTGTAAATACTAAATACTACAGGGTTGTAGTTGGTTTTTTTTTTTTTTTAATTAGGATTTAACGACCGATATGACTATCTGAACAGCCAAGGCAGTTAGGAATGTAGGTAGGAGGTACCTATTGAACCTATTAAAATAATTAGAAATATCTATAGAGTGGTATTAAATATAAGGGTGTGATTTAATTAAAATCTTTAAAAATGTATTTAAAAACACTAATAGCGAAGGAAAAAGAAAAATTCATCTAAAAATGAGTCATAAATAAAATATTAAAAAAATTCGAAATAAGTCAAAATTGAATTTGTTGTTACATAATTAAAAATTTTTTTTTAAGAAAGCTATACAATAAGTTAAAAATCAATGCAATGTTAAAAATTTACAATCAACAGTCATATATATAAATATGTTTTAGGACTCACGTCCGTTTATATTAAATAAATAAATAAATAAATATAATTTTTTTAAAAATAAAAAAAAAATTCTAAATGTATGTAAATGAATGTTATTGATGGAATTTAATAAAAATAAAATAAAATAAAATATATGACTACTTAAAAAATGAAAAAATAAACTAAAATAAATCAAAAATCCTAATAAAAGTTTCAAACTTGAATTCGTTATTACATAATATTATTAAAACTTTATTGTAGGAAAAAGTTATCTAAAAATAATGTATTTTTTACAAATTTACATAATATTATGTATTCATGACAATTGACAAGTACCTACGACGTACATGATATATATCACGAATTACGTACTATATATATATATACGGCGTACAAATAAAATAAGTATATGTACATTGAACTAATCGCATTATAATTTGTAACTATATTTAAAAAGTATTCATACAGTTTTATTCACATAAAAATAGTAAACATTGTATAAAAAAAGTACCTATTTTGTTTTTGTTTTATAAAATTACAAATTTTATTTAGTGCACTATGCATTATATTTGTTATTATAAATATTCTCTTTTTAAATGCATCACTATAGAGGTAATTTATATAGATTCATTTTTTTACAAATATTTTTACAATATTATAAAACGTGTCTCCAGAAAAAAAAATATATATCATTGTTAAAGCAATAAATTTCTCTTTCTGTTCATATCTAAAATAATACATTTATACATATTTTAAAGACATTTTGAAATCCAAAAAAAGAAAAATGAACCAAACTATATGTAATAGCTATTACGGATATTCTGATATATTAACATAAAAACAAAATCGATAATATCTCATATTAAATTTTTCTCAACATCTGTAGGTACATGCTAAGTAAAGGTTTAATGTAAAACTATTAAAACAAATATATATATATATATATGAAGTCTTATAATTTTTAATATTTGTAAATAAATGTAATTTCTTTTGCTGAAATTATAATACTTTATAGTACTTTATACTTTATACTTTTATAATACTCGTAAGAATGTACTTTAAAATATTATTTGTTTTATATGATGATGTATTTTGGGCGATTTTTCGAGAAGTGACTAAAATATATCTCAAAATATGTCGTCCGATGTTATAAAAAATTTTTTTTTTTGCAGTTAGGATATAAATATTTTGATAGACATAAGTAAAATACTAATACATTGGCTTTTTTTTTTAAGTCACTGGTATCCATGGATGACTCCTCTTCATAAAATACTCCACTTGTTTTATACATAGATTAACTATATAAATTTTAAAATGTGCTTACAATGAAATTTGTATAGTGTATACCGATCTACTTTGTACAACAGTATTGCACTCTAAACGATGTGCTCAACAATCACTGTAGAACATCGTAAAAAATATATATATTTCTAGACTGCAAGGTAGCTAATTAAGTATAATAAAATTGTATGATAAAATATAATTTCTTATTCATAATATTTTTAGATGACGTTGTATAGGTTATTATTATTATTATTTTTTCATGTTGAATTTGCTTTTACTGAAAGTAAATATTTTTTATTTACGAAATTCTGTTTTAAGCACACAACATAATATAATAATATGTTGTATAGCGTCTTCAGGGAAATTCATCATGCATATTCTTGCTCATGTTTTCCTTTAATAGTGAGTTAATCTAAATTCTAATTTTTTTTAAATATACTTAAAAAACAAATTTTTAAATTCTTGAGATGATTTATTACTACTTAAGGCGTTCTGTGGCAATGCACACTTCTTTTTTTTCAAATAAGTACCCCTGTTTTTTATTGTAAATTGTTTAGTTGTTAAGTGGATCATTTTTTTTAAACATTTAGAGTACATTTATGTACCTACTTACCTGCCTAAATTAGAATCTTAGTTTTTACTTGAAAAATAGAAGTTTGTATCACCACAGTCTACAGAACAATCCTAAAGTATTAGTTCAAAAAATCTCGAGGATTTAAAAATAGGCTTTTAAGTATAGGTACTTAAACATTTTAAAATTAGATTTGAAATATCTGCATTATTGAGAAAAAAAGAGGTGAGCATGTTTGGAGAATCATTCTGTACACGATTTGACTGTATAAAACAGTATACTCGTATAATTTTATGATATAATCATTAATAATCTCTTTCGTATATATTTAGTCCTATATTTTTTTGTCCCGAGGATATTTTGTTCTCGTTTCTCCCTATATATAGTTACAGAACTGCAGGCGATCGTCTATTGCTGTCGAAAAAACTCTTTTTATAATTAATGTATTATTTATCGTTACTTTAATGCCACTGATATAACTTAATAATTCGTATGACGTAAAATTCTAATTAGATGTAAAGGCTATTATAATGATTATCACTTAAATTATTAACTATCCAGTTGCTAATCTCACGCTTATAGAAGGCAGACATATCGCGTTTTAGAGGAAGTAAAAGGATAACGTGTGTTTTAAGGAAATCCCAGTAATCTGCATCATCTAGCAGCGTGTGTGTATACATTCATACGATATAATTTACTGCGACAAAATGGTAAGACGTCACGTACAAATATCATAACGCCGAGGTGTCCAATATAAATACATTTTATGAAATACGTAATACGACATATTAATATGTATATACAATTATTAACAATTTTAATCAATATTTGAATTCAACCAGTGCAGTGGTGTTGTTGGAATATCGAGTGATTCCAGAAGATGTGCGTTCTAATTTCCCCTCGTGTTATACCTATGTATATTATTAAGACTTATAAGTCTCATAAGAATAGTGATTATAAACATCCCGTTATATGTGTAAGTCGTCTCGACTTGATTTCGTCTTACTGATTTGACCGTTTTACCGAAATCGCCCCGATCGGTGTGTAAATTGAACGGAATGTAATCAAAACTTTTTGCAACAGACCAGGAAATCTGAATCCACAGCTGGAAGACTCGCGACCAGGTGAGATAAATAGCCTAGTTCACGTCTGAACCTACCGTAGTGCCTGACTGCAGAGGGCGGTGTCCGGTAGACCGGTTATATTGTATTATTATTTATTATATATTGTATTGGTATAGGATATTATGACCGGTTCTATTTCCAGTATTAAATCGTATCTATAAAATGCGGTTATCCTTTGTAGAATGCACTTTGTTGACCATGCACGCCCGTTCCGAGGCCGATACACCGTAAAATCATTGTGTATATAATATTTGTGTGATAATAATATTATCATTCAAGTTATCTCATAATTTATTTCATCGTTGTGATATGACAATATGATTATTTATGCAAATCGTTAATACTGTAAAACGCGGAATTCGAAACGAGATATCGCATTAGCATATATTATATTATTATACAATATAATACTAAATTTCAAATTCAGGTTTTCGCACGCATCACACCTTTACAAAACGTGATAAAAATAATTTCATACTGAATATTTTCGAGTTTTTCGGGTGAACAATAATGTGGTCAGATTGAGGATATAATATCATTGATACAGTGGTAATGTACACCCTCACTATTTATAATTTAAAATCGCGGCAGCCGGCAGTAGTAATTTAATTTCTGATACTTATAGACACTTTCCGTATGAATATATGATCCAGAATTGCGTTCAAAACATAAACATCACCGGGTATAGGTTATAAACTAGGATAGTTATTTAGGTACCTATATGTATATAAGTATATTAAATTGAATTATTATTCTTACAAAACAGATTCTAAATAGGTATTCTATACCTAATAATATTTATAAAAAATGAAAACCAAATTTGTCGATTTTTAAAACACGCGTGTTATAATACATAGAAAATGTATTAACCTAATTCGTGATCGACCTCAATGTCTTGTATACCTAATATGTTTTAGTATTTACAGATAATTACATAAATTACAGTCAATTTAATTTACCTAGTCAGATAATATATTATATATAGTGTTACTGAAAATTTCGTTTGTAATTACTAATTAAATAGGTATAGTGATACACAATAAAGTAAACGTTTAAGATTCGTTGAAATGATTTTATGATACCGTAAATCGTCTAAACTGGTTAACCTTGCTTATATTTATTGTATTTATTTAGTTATAGTGCGTAGACCCGAAGAAAGTAAAAATAAAAAAAAAAGTACGCTGGATAAAAAAGGCCATATAACATTATTACGCACCTGTAACATTACATACACATTTGTAAGAGACATTATGATAAAAATCGGTATATCTATTTAACTCGAAGTTACATAATAATATCTAACTTATTATTATTATTTTAAGGCATCAGCTGTGTGCTTGTATGGTTATTAGCCAACTTTACAATTTCAATTATTCGTGTTTATTTTTAATTTTAAATAACTAGATTGGTTTGTTATTAAACACTATACTTAATTATTTCAAAATTCTACATACATCGAGGTTTTTTTTAAAATAAATAAAATTTATCCAAGAATAGGTACTATTTCAAAATAATCACGTGATGGAAAGTATTCAGAGAAATATCTATTATACATATAATAATAGAAATAAAGCTAAAATTTAAGTATTTATATAAGTAAAATTATTGTACCTTACCTTATTTTATAAATTATGATAAAAAATTGACAAATGTGTAAAAATGTTTGAAAATGTATTACAAGAATCGTAATAATTTTATATCCCAATTAAAAAATATTGACAACTTATAGTCGCAATATATTTTTATAAGCATTTAAAGTTAAAATGTTAAGAAAATCCGTCAAAATCTCAAAAATACACCCATTATTTTGTAGTTGGAATTTAATAAATAATATCCTATTAATTCCATAATGTTAACAATTTGAAAAGTGAATACAAGATTTTTTAAATAGTTTGAATGTTTTGTTACATACGCATAAAAAATCTTAATAATATATAAATGTAGTTAGTTTTATGATTAATAATTTGAACAAAGTTAAGTATTTTAATAATGAATAACAATATTAACATTATTAACTATTTTATTATAAATTAAAAACATTATTCAAGGAGACTTAAACTTTTTTACGTATACTATATTATCAAAAATTTAATTATTACTATACGCAATGATATTTTGATTTGTTATAAAATATTCATTGTTTATACTATATGAAATCTATTTTTACTGTTTATCGGATTAACAGAAATATGTTATTTAATCTCAAGATTTCAAATTATATATTATTATATAATAAAAAAAAATTAAATACTAATAATATGATAAATGCAAGGTTTTCTGAAAAAAACATATTAGTAAAATGTAGACAGACTGTCCCTATCCAAATTCGTTTTTCGTGTATAATAATATATTATTGAATTAAAATTTAGCACACCCATAATAGAAATTTCCTCAACACCCAATTTACGACAGAGTTACAGAGCGGTATTCACTTGTCTACCTACTTTTTTTTCTATAAGTACTATTTAGAGAAAAATAATCTGATTAAAATTGATCTGAATACTATTTATACTAAGTACTTATTTTATTCATCAAACCATTATATTTTAATTTTAATAGACTTAATTAGGTATGAAAAATGAAAATGTATTTTTGGTTGAATACCTATACAATTTTTAGGTACTTCAATACCTATAGTTATTTGTTTACTCCAATATCATTATATATAAATATTAATATATTGTATTATATTTTATTATGTTATGTATCGTTTATAATACTAAGTACGAATGCAATTAAGTCTGTAAACAGATGTTGTCAAGTTTTTTAACTTCACTTGCCACTAATCACTGTGTAATAGATAATTCAACTAGCTTTACAATTATATCTATTCACAACATTTGAACTTCCTTTCGACTCAAAGGTTTGGTAATGGATTTAGGGTTTCGTGGATTAGACATTATAGTTATACCTATTAACTATTAGTGTATTTAAATTATTAAAAATAAAATTACAGAGCATCACTGGTATAAATGTATGATTAGTATAAAGGTTGAAATAAATACAATAAATATATATTATATATACGAATAAAAATATTATCACTTAACTCGTATAGTCAGATCTGATAAGCGTTTATGTACCTAGAAAAAAAGTTGTAATTTCCGTGTATAAAATAAACAAAAATTTATGTTATTTGGTTAAACATGAATTTTAAATTATTTACCTGTAATTATAATTGATTATTTTATTAATCAAATATGTTTATGTTTTAATACATAAATAATAATAATAATAATAATATTTTTTTTTTAATTTTTTTTATAATCGATGATAAATTGATAAATAAATAATAATTAAAATGTTTCTAGATGGCGAGGAAGCGTCTACAAGCTTGTATGGAGGGAATTAGCAGCCTATTTAGTGGTTTATTTTGCCATAAATTTAGCATACAGGTTTGCATTCACCGAAGCCCAGCAAAAGTATGTTACAACATTAAAAATAACATTAAAATAAATAGTATATTAATCGGTATTTTAAGGCAAGCATTTGGATTATTGGTGACTTTTGATTGATACACGTAGTTAAAATTTTATATAAGACAGATATTTATAAGCAATTAGAAAATTAAGTGCTTAAGATAATGATGGTATACTTAATACCTAGGTATATTAATTTATTATTACATAAAGAATGTTTTTATACGAGTATATTATTAATCTAATAAGTTTATAATCACCAACATTCCAAACTGCTGGCACTATTCTACGAGTCAATTATTGTACTTAGAATCCGTTACAAGGCGATAGAAACATTAAACTGATGAATTTGTATTATGCTTTTAGACTGTTCATAAAAATCCGGTGTTACTTGGCCGGTCATTCCGCGAGTGTCCCGTTGACGTTTGCTATGAGCTTCTATGTCGGTTTGGTGGTAAAACGATGGTGGGAACAGTATAGGTTATTACCTTGGCCCGATACGTTAGCCCTTTTTGCAAGCGCGGCGATACCGGGGACAACAGTAAGTATCTATTTAATATAATAAAAAATACACATGAGAGCACATAATATATTATACTATAACGGTTGAACCACATATGAATGTCATACGTCATTAATAGCCGAACTTAGTATATTATATAATCTATAAGGGAGTACAAGGCTTATAATTTTGGAATAAAAGTTTTGATAATATTATAATATGTTATCACTATCAACAAGTTAATAGTAAAAATATTAAAATTACAGCACCAAAAAGTAATTTACACTGTGTTAATTTAATAATGTCAAAAATATAGTTAAATTATTATTGACACTTGAAAGAATAACCTCGGTTAACTTTTTAATTAATTTATGAAAAAAAAATTAAATGTTGTTTTTTCTGAAGATTATTATTTTCCTTAAAAACCAAAAAAAAAAAAAATCACAAGGCTGTGTAAGATTTTATTTATTACAATTTCTGGTACCACTAATATATCTACGAAAGAAATATCAAATAATAATTGTTTATTAAAAATTGGGCCACCTTATAATTCCGGTATTCCTTATATACCTAAAGATTATTATCAATTAATAATATTTTTGTAAACAATTTAAATTATTTACCTTTGAAACTTTCATCTCCATGATAATACTAGTTGTTTGAGTTTATTTTAGCAATTTCCTACATTCTTAAAGCGCATTTGATTATTTTTTTAAGGGTTTCATGCATATATTAAGGTTTTGTTTTATACATATGACATCGAATCCCTAAAGCACTAACTCATATCGACATTATTTGTTTCAGGACGAAAGAGGGCGGCTAATGAGGAGGAACATAGTAAGGTACGCGGTACTGGCATATGTTATCACTTTGAAGCAAGTGAGCATAAGGGTGAAAAAACGATTTCCCACATTACAACACATCGTCGACGCCGGTGAGTACTCAACATTGATGTGTATATAAAACTGCGAGACGTGCCGTCTGAATATGTAATTATACCTAAGTAGGTACATAAACAGCCAGCGATAGCCTACATTATAATAGACTATATTATGACTGTGTTATCAAATGTTTTAAATGACTACAACATTGTTTATTATCGACTCGATTAATAATTATCTCTTCGCACACGTGGTGCCAGAGCCTTAACCGGTTTTATTTTTGCGCATAAGACTAACCCAGAACCTGTTGAATATCAATTTATTCAAAGAATGTGCGACTGTTACGGGTCTCGAAGCGGTTTGAGAATTGGATCATTCCGTAGATTTACATTGATAAGATTGTTCGAACAGCCTTTTTATTTCACGACATAGGCACAGCTATATTATAATGCCTGTGCGAAAGACATCATATTGTATGCCGTACGTCATTCGTCATTACTCATTTTTCGTAATAACTACCTATTAGAATAGATTTTAGTTGTACATTACATTAGCATAATTCAAGTATCTAATCGCAGATATGCGTCTTTTGCACATTCGATGCCTGCAGCAGATTTCGAAGCCAGAGCGTAAATCTGCATTGTTAAAATGTAAATAATATAATAAATAAATAAATAAATGGATAGGTGACAGGTGATTCGTTCAACTAGGAGGCAGCTATACGCCTGTTTTCAAAGTCAATTTTTGCGTATTTTAAGAAAACAAATTGTTTATATTATGTTACAAATTGAATGTAACAGAAAAATAGATATTTCCGTTGACCATTTAATGTTATACTTAATAACATTAATCTCGTAATATATTATTACACGTAAACAATTTTTTTTCTTGAAAAATACAAAAATTGACGGAAAATAATTTGTGCAGTCATTTAAAAATGGATAAACCTGTAGAATGCGTACAGGCTAATATTTTTAACAATGCCCAATAGTGGTAGGTAGGTAGGTAGGTAGGTAGTGTTTGTACTCGCAAGGCTACAAACAATAATATATAATATGTTAGATACACTCTGTGTACATATATTATATATATATACTACTGGGATGGGATCGTTACGATTGGATTAGTTTTGACAATGAAAATGGTCAACTGACATAATTTTATCGTGTTATTCTTAATTCGATCACACGTCATCGTCGCACAGCGAATATATTGTATTGCACACGCATATATTACAAATATAAAACACACAGAAAACAATATAGTGTTTACTCAATTATTGTCACGGTATGGTCATATAACTTCATAAGTTGGACGCCGTTAGTTATTACAGTACGTCTCACGTCTCCGCAAATATATCTTCAGATATGTGTCACGTCTACAGAGTTATCAACAAAACACCACGTCCAAGTTTAAAACAAAGTTCTCGTTTGATAATTTATCGATCTCGGATCAAATGGATCAGGCTTACGAAAATACCCATATTACCCACCCAACACCGGGACAGCTATAAAACGTATAATTAGTATACACGAGTTCTTTGTTTCGTTCTCGTGACCTTTGAATCGGGGTGTGACGTGTGTGCATGTAATAATATTATTGTTGTGCACAGAATCGTTTCTAATACACGGTGAATTATAATAGATTTTATGATATTATACGATGTTAATAAAAACAAAGTTTCAAGGATTTTCATTTCCGAGTTAGTTATCTCTTAATGAATGCGAATTTTGAATTTGTGCCAATGTTATTGTTATACAACTACCTACCTAAATATTATTGCACTTTATCGTCTTTATCCGTTTATTTTTTTGTCTAGATTCATAATATCTATATCATTTCGAAACAACTGTTTTTATTCTTCTTCTTCGAAACTTGCAGTATATTGTTGTGCATACTCTATAATAGAAGGTATTTGATAGTTCGCACATTTAATTTGTCTTATTTATTTGTGTATTAACAATAAAAAATTCGATGGTTAAAATATTTTATGGGAATAAAAATATAATATATTTTTATAAATTGTAATTAATATATTATATAACCTCCACCGATCGATCGACCGTTCGATAAATTTTCATACGGGTATGGGGTTGTGGTCGGGAGGTGGGTCTATGTTGTTGAACGTGTAACGAACTTAGACATGACACAGGAATCATGTTGGAGAGCGAAAAAAAAATCGTGGAGATGATGGACGAGAGAAGCCCCATGTCCAAGTATTGGATGCCGTTGGTGTGGGCGACCAACATCATAAACCGGGCTCGCAGGGAGTCGCTCATATCCAGCGACCAGGTGGTCCAGACGCTTCTCGTTGAGCTGTCGGACATCAGGCGCCGACTGGGTTCTATAATCAGCTATGACACCGTTTGCGTGCCGCTCGTCTACACACAGGTCAGCATTTTGCCAATACCCTACCGACTATACCTATTTATATAAATCTATTCTGTTTAGCATTTTATCGTTCTTGTTTAATTTGTGTTTTCATTTCACTATAAAACATACATCTTGTTTTTCCTCGGTCACCTGCTGATTTTATGTTCTTATTTATCACGATTAATAAATCGTGTCTGTTCAAAAATTATATATTCGTTTGATATCATTTTTTTATTGAACACTTGTTGCTAACGTTTTCGTAAATTTAACATAAAATATCTATTACAGTCTATAGATGATAAAAATATTGTAATATTGATAATTTCAGCAGATCTCTCGGGAAAACTTGTCATGATGTTCATTAATAATTTAACTTATTAATAACTGTAGTTATTTCATTTATTTAATCGTAATAGTAAAAGTGTTGATTTCTTGGTGTGACATTATTTATATTCTTTATAATATTATATTCATTTTTATTAATGTTGCTTAAGCTTTGCATGTGCATGTAAACACTAATAAAAAAAAAAAAAAAAATGCACGTACACAATCATTTAGAAATTAAATTCTTAAATATTAAGTGCATGATACCTATTGTATTTTATTATTATTTATTATTTACCATTTACCTACGTCGTATTATATTCAAAAGAATCCCAATGATCCTAGACTCGTCAACTACATACAAAAATGTACATCTAAGGATCTAGAGCATAATCGCAGCTATGTCAAACTCGAACAGCGAAATTATGGCATATATATATATATCACGTTCTTCAACCAGAATTATTTTGAATTATTCTATCACTTATTACCTACCAAATTATGTTTGGTTTGGCTTTATGGAAAACAATACGGTTTACATAAATATTACTTACTTACCAGATGCATCAGCCAAGGTTTAGCGTTTGAAATTTGAATCAGTATTACACATAATAAGCTTTAACTTTAATATTGATATTCATATATATATATTATGTGTGTGTACATTATAATATGCACATAATAGTAACTATGTGTTATCGCCTTAATTATGTACTAGTACATAATGATTTATAACAATACAAATATCACGGTATATAATGTACGTATTAAAGTATTATATATATTATGTACACCGCAGTACACACAGATATATGGCGGTGTATATATGTATATATGTGTTACAATATAAGGATAACCCCGCGTGTAACATCAGAAAGGTGAACGTTTTGCATGGCAGATAAATTTCACCTGTCACAAGATGTGTCAGGCATGCAAACGCGAAATACTACAACAACAACGACAGTAATATAATATAATATATTATTATTTTATATTTCTTCGAGAATAATTAATAATAACGCCAAAAAATCACACCGGTCGCGTCCGAGTCGGATTTGGGTATTGTCAGAGTGTTCAGCTACAGCAGCCCGTACGGCGTGTTCGTTAAACTCACGTCTCGCGTCTCACTGTTTGTCTGCGGCAGCAACAGCAGCAGCAGCAGCGGCAGTGGAAGCAGAAGATCAATGATATTCGTTATTATAATATCATCTATTATGATTTATCGTCGTATAATAAAATTGGCGCGTGGTGTTTGTCGATTGTTTCCCGCAATATACAAATAGTTAATTATCCCGATTTACCCGATTACGTCGTGATGTGTACGACTGTACATGTATACAATATTATATAGGCGCACATTTTATGTACCTATATTAGCTAGTTATTGTAAGTGCACACTGCATACGTAATCTAATTGCCGGGAGAAAGTGTAGTACCTACCATGACTATTGGAAGAGAGAGAGAAAGAATGAGAGACGGCGATAGAGAGAGGGACGTTATTTTAACGTAGAAATATTTAACTGTTGCTATTTTTATACTTCATATATATTATTTTTTTATTCTACTTTTATAATTTCTCCGAGCGAAATTATTAATTATTTTATTATTGCATACCAGTGCAGTGTAAGTTTCATTCCATTAATAACTATTGCTACTGATTTCGAATTATTGTTATAAATACATTAATATTAAAATCATGGCCGTGTTAGCTGTCTTGCACTTTTTGTCTACATTCTATATAGTAACATTACAATATATCAATATTAAACAAATGTCTGCTCTTGAAACGTCCTTACGTAAAATACAATTTTAAGCATAATATAATATGTTGTACAGTGGGTGCAAGAGCAGTAGATTCTATTCAAATTTATGTGCAATGCCCCTATACAATGTATACATGTAGGTATGTCTGCAGCGCGTATTACTGTGGGCGTGCAATGCATTTCGTATTTTGTAATTGCAGTAAATTATTATTCTTTTCGGAAATTCCCGTTTCATAAATTCGACTTTCGTAAAACGTTTGTTATGTAAGGTATAAGGTGCCTTTATACTTATAAAATACAATGCCGTGATTGGTTTTAGAAAATTCTGACCAAAATGTTCGTTAGATCGTTTTATCTACCATAATATAATCTTCAACGACTGTCTTAAGTTTGAATTGTCTTTTAGTTTCTTCCCTCAAAATTAAATCGATCATAAGCATATCACTGTTCGGCAAACAATATATTATAAAGCATATGGATGCGAAAATATAATAACGGTTAATATTGTATAATAATAATAAAAACAAAAAACAAAACGTTATCCACGACGAAACAAATTTTTTTGTTGAAACATGATGGCGAGCGTAGGTTTGATGATGGATAGCGAGAAGGAGATACTGGAAGCAGTGGAAGCGAAGACTGCGATGACCAATTATTGGATCCCGTTGACTTGGGCCACCAACATCATAAATCGAGCCAGAAGAGAGAAACTGATATCCAACGATCACATGGTACAGACAATACTGTTGGAGATGTCCGACATGAGGTACAGACTGGGATCGCTGATTGGTTACGATAATGTCAACATTCCCATTCTCTACTCACAGGTCGGTATATTATACTACATACAAAGCAATGAGCACAATTATACAAATTATTATATACGTGTTATTCACAACGATATGTTGTACATTTTACCCGGGTGTAGGTGTTTTTGCATGCATCTCTTCTGTACTGCAACTATTATTATAGTTTATAGAGTTAACGTTGTGATTTAAGTATCTTACAATTTTACATTAATAATATTATAGTTTGCGCGCATTCGTATAATAATTTAATGTGTATTAACACTATAAACGTATACTCGTATAATACTGGCCAGATAAGCTACCTACTCTCCATCGTCGCGCGCCAAAAAATTTCTCAAACATTTTTTTCATGTTTTCGTATTTATCTATATTTATTGGTCGTTTGGCTCTCCGCGTATTCTCACGTGAGTGTCGATTATGCATTTATGCCGTGTATTCTGCAAGAAACCGTTTTATGTATTTATGCACATATATTATTGCTGGGTCACGATTTACCAAAAAAGAAGTAAAGACTTAGGTACTAGGTAGGTAGGTATGTATTATACCACCTAAAGGAGGTACCTATGGTACTTCCGACCAAAGTCATTTCATATAAGATGTGATATTATATTGTAATTATTATACTCCGACCAGAGACGATCGTAACCTTGGCCGTTCTACAGTTATTGTCGATTCTGCCTTCGGCTTGTGCTAATTTTTAAGTTCCTAATACCTTGGTAAACCGACATCGTACCTTTTTTTCGCTCCCAGTAACTCATAATTACCACTTCGCTAATCGTACCATATGACGTCATAATAATGTAGTACAATTTGTTTTAATTAATGCCATGTTATTATGTTAACTATAATAAACATGGATGCCTAGGTATTTTAAATATTTTTGTACAATATTATGTAATTTTTATTATCTTTTAATATTTGATTCCATGAAACTGTATGAAAATTGAAATGAACTAAAAAAAAAAAAATATATCTATACATAAGTAATAAAATATAAGTAAGTAGTATTATTGTGATATAATATAAAAATACAAGTACTCGATTATATATATTTTAATTTGCATAACATTTTTGAATTTTCAAATCTGTGTGTTTTTGTTATACGTTTTAGTTCGTATTTTGTCTTCAGTTTTGATTAGTTTAATAATAATATTTATAGTAAATGCTGCGATTTATATATAAAATATATCTATTATAAAAGCTAAGAGTTTATTGGTTTTAAAATTTTATTTATTGAAAATGTAGCTAATAGATAAACTTAAATTTAAAAAAAAATAAATGTACGGTAAAAATAATTTTTAAATAATTCATTATAATTCAAAACATTAATTTAGGTTAATGTAAAAGCGCTTAAAATGTCATTGTAATAACATATAGTCAAAGAATTATGCGTTTTATAGTACTTATTATACATTTTTATCATTTATCGACCTTAACATTTGCATTTTATTATATTGTCATTGACACATATCTTTAAACTTATAATAATACTTATATAATTTATATTTTGTGTAGGTGTTTCTGGAATAACCAATGTACTTATTAAATAATAAACAGTAACCTATTGATTAAAGAATCATTAACACGCAATTTGTAATACTGATTAGCTTTGATCAAAAATGTATTCTTGTCATGACTTTATACAGTTAAAGTATACTACGGTGTAATAGTAATATTTTAATAATTTATGGTAATCGAAACAAATCAAGCTGTTCTATATAGGTAGACCGTCGAAGTTAAAGTTTAATAAAATAACAATATTTAATGCATTGGATTTCTTACGTAATTATATAATAATTTCACGAAGAGCTTTTCCAACAGCCAATAACGTGCGGTATACCTACATATAATAAAATAATGCATAATATCATTTCATACCGATATAAATGCAAGTGAAATATAAGTTTGTAGAAACTAGTATTATACCTAATATCGTGTTAGTTGGTACCTAATAGTAACTCGAAATATTTAAATAATTTAATTGAAATAATTGAATACGATATTATAGAGAGCATAATTTTAGAGATTTACGATAAATATAATCCATACGAATATATGACACGTGTCAATTGTTATAAGGGTTGTTGTAATTGTAAATTACATCCGTAAAGTTCCTGTTTTATATTTTATAATTTTTTTTTTTTATTATTATTCTAATTGTTGTTTACGATTCTCTTCGGTCTCGCCGATTTAAAAGCATCGGACCATGCAAGGCTGCAGCTCGATGCCCGAATGCACTGTACGAAAAAAAAAAATACTACAAAATAAATGTTACCTAGCTATACCTAGTTAGGTGTATATTAATTCGAGCCGTTGAATATCGTTTACGGAAACAATGCTACGATGTTTCCGAGAAAAAAAAATTGCAAAAAATCGTATACACGTAAATTTAGTATTTATCTTCTACAACAAAATATAACAATAATGCGCATAATACAGGTATTCGGTCGAGTGATTATATTATATCGGTATCACTGGTGTAAAAATCACCTTGACGGTATAATTTTTCCGTCCAACCATTCACACATTATGTACATACAGAGTACATACCTAATATATGCATGCAGATACCAAGGTAGGTACTTTATAGGTATATTGGTATATAGTTGAATTAGAATCGGATCTGGTGCATTATAGTTTATAATGTTTTATACATTTTATATCCTGACTTCGGTGCGAGATTATATTATTATGAGTATTAGTATTCAGTGGTACCTATGTAGTATGTATACCTAGTAACTACCTATAGCGTGCACGGAATCGACTGGAACTGATCGAATCGATCTCTATGGCCGCGATACAATAGATAGGTAGATGATGATAATTATATAGTACCCGGATTCGTACGCATTTGCATATTATATATTTTGATGTTGATACACGTTAGAGCGACCACATTATTATTTATGACGTATTGCGATTTAAAACACGGTATTCTATTTTTGAGACTGTTTTCGCACATACTTAGACATACTTTTTTAGTTATTAGGGAATTTGTTGCGGTTTGAATGATATTATCTGTTTAGTGCTTCATAACACGGCTTAATTTTAGTTAACTAACGACCGTTGAAAAATTTCATGCATTAATTATACCGACTTGTTTCTAAATTCTTAGATAAATACTGAACACTCGGTAAACGGCTGTGAACTAAATTCAATTTTAAAATATTCGAAAAAAAAATAATCCTAAATAAGTAGCTATAATTTTCCATACAAATTGTATTTACAGTCACAATCATAATTAATTTTTCATTAAATGTCTTATTTTGTACATACATAGTTTACAATAAATAAAAACGATACATTTTTACCGAGTATTAGCATTTTTTTACAGTATAGAGAAAAAAAAAGCTTGTAAAAATGTTCTATAAAAATCTAAAATTCTAAAATGTATACTTAAATAACTGCCATTACAAATGTACGCTATCACCTAGCTAAAATACAATTTTCATTTACCCAACAATGTTTTGGTACACCAAGAAAAGCAAATGCATCAAAATCTCAAATATATAGTAATAAAAACCTATACGTATCTTGTATGTATTATAACCAAGGTTAACGATTACCTTTACCTACATCAGACGTTTATAATATCGAAATCTTCGATCTTCTTGATCGATGGTCCACAAAAGAATGTTTGGCAGATGTCAAACTGTATAGATATGTTTAGGTGCATCTATAACACTAAATTTACGAACATTAGTGGTTTCTTACGTTTCTCGCGGATCGTTGTTACCCGCGACGAACGATACCGAGCATGGTTACTGGTTGCCGCGAACCCTGAGGCAACCAGTTTTCAAAGAGTCGCAACCGTTCGCATATTAAACGCGTTCGGCTATCGGATAAGACGACCGCATACGTATTGTCTCGTCCAATGAACTCTAGCTATTCTACGCGCAGCCGAAAATCGGATTAAATTTTACGAAATGTGAGCGAAATAATGATACATATATCTAACGGACATATATCTCATCGTCATTTTATATCCAATGAGATACGCGCCTATGTAATTTAAACGCCCTGAGCTATATATATAAATAAATATACGATTATATACACATTTTTAGACAAATGGAATACGACATACCTGTTTGTAGATATGATATTAAGACCAAGCATGAAAATAAAATTAATTTTATATTTGACAGCCAATATTTATTATAATTATATAGGTAAACACAGTGCTGCATTGTTATTTTTATTATTATGTATAGTTTTACTAGACCTATTTTATTTTTGATATCACACCAAGATTATATTTGTGTGAACATTACAAATTTAGATTTTTGTTTGAGTTTTCAGACCCAATATTTTTTTTTATTTAATTTAAAAACTTATCATTATAAAAACTTGAAATATTCATCAAGTTTTAATATTATCGGTCTATAAATGGCATAGTTAAAATTTTTTTTAACTTTTTTGTGCTATTTATAGACAATTTAAAATTTCAATTTTTTTTCCTACAAACCTAAAAATGATTATAAAATATTACTGATGCTTATTACTATAAATCAGAGAGCTACCTACTAAGAATATGCAGTTTTATATAAACAGTGCCTATACCTTTTTGTAGTGAGATTAGTTCGAGTATAAATATTCACCCCGTCATTTATTTTACTGGGTAATTTTGTTTTATAGTTTAACTCAAAAAGTGCAATACATGTTTACAACGTCTTTTTACAACTAAAACTATTTATCACGTTTAAACTTCTGTTTTTTTCAAACCTTTTCATAAAAACTAAAATATATATTTCAAGTAATAAAAGTGCACAAATTATTTAAATACAATTTTTTATTGATATCTATTGTTTTTTAACTTATTAACACAATATATTTTTCACATTTAACTTTATCCATTTTTTAAAAATAAGTTTTTTAAATAATTTGTATTCTTTAATTAATTTAAATGATTTAAGTTTTTACGAAGATACTGAAAAAAATAAGAAGTTTACACATGGTGAATATTTTTGTGTAATTAACACACGTGATAACGTGTATATGGTATATATTTTTGTGTAATCGAGATATTGATGGTCAAAGACCGTGTAATCTCCTTGTAAAAAGGTGTTATGAACATACATGATACATAACACATTTTGAAAAATACTCTAATTTTGTGTTATACTGTAAAATAAATATCTTTGAGTGGCATATTATTCCTTAAACTTAAAAAGTTTCTTTAAAAAAAAAAAATGATCAAATATACAGATACATACTATTTCCAATTGCCTACTTTTTATGATTTAATCTCGATGTTTATAATATGTAATAACTTTAACTAAAAATATTATAGGTATTATATACTCTTAAAAATTTTTAATCTAACGATAAGTGTATGATATAAACATTTTGGAGAATTCTATCTAATATTCTCTAAAATACCATCAAAAATATAACTACCTATACTCAAATTGCATGATGAGTGAATTATTGTACGTCCGAACATTTTACTGGTATTTATACATTTTTACTGTAATTTCTTTCAAAATGTGCGATTCTACAGACATATAGGAAATACTATCTATGTCGATTTTTAATTCATATTTTGATATATAGAGCTTATGTTGTATACTAGGATTGAACATCTTTACCATGCTGAAGATAGAATCTGAAAAAAATATTAAATATTTTTTTGAATGAATAATTTTCTTGTTTTATTTATAGGTTATAATTTAAAATTGTTAGTGTTAGTGGTAATTGACAATTGCATTGTTTATTTTTTCGATTAATAATAATAACAATAAGAGCAGTACATAATAATAATAATAATAAAATACAGCAGAAATATAATTGTGTATGACTATAAAAGTCATTCATTATGATGTCTATATAAATTATATTGTAACATTTATGTTATTTAAAAATGTCATTCAATAAAATTGTATATAAAATACATGACATTAATTATTGTTTTTAAAAATTTTAAATATAACATTTTTACTGCAGTTGCGAATAACTATTTAAAAATATATTATTTATAAAAAATTCAAATTAATTACTAAGGAAAAAATATTATAAAATCATTCGATAATATATTGTTTGATTATAATTATTAGTTGCCACAAATTCGCAATGTGAATCATTTTTATTATAATAATTTACGAAACATTAAATTTTAATTAAAAAATACGTATTAATTTAACATATGAAGTTGATTGAGGGAAGATATTTCTCAATAGTTAATTTAAATGGATTGGATGCATATTGTTTTTGCTGTTTAAATAATATGATAATATAGGTTACGTGAATTTTATTTTCACTATGTATATAGTTTTTATTTTTAACACATTCACACAAAAATTTAGAACAGATATTAAATTAATAAATTTAAAAAATTATATTAATTTATTTTTTATACAAAAAAACAAAAAAGTACATCATTTATCAAATAAAAATGTACATCAAACATGTTATTTAAATTAATTAAAAACAAAATAAATATAGATTGATTTATAAAATTATGATTTTTTTCGTAAAGTATAAAACTTGTTTTTCATAATATTTCTACGAGTATCATCTATAGCAATAATTTTTATTCGCCGACCTTGTAGGGATTCATATAAATTATATGTTTTGAATAATAACAAATAACTTATTAGTTATTAAGGTGGTGTTTTCATATCGCGCAGTATTATAATAAGGGGTATTCCTGGGATAACTGGTGAAGCATTGCAAGTTTCTCTAGACAATTGCTAACTAACAAATCACTATAGTTATAATTACTTTAAAGAACACACAATTCATTCGAGTGATACAATCTATTTGATAAAATATTGGAATTAAAACAGTGATTTGTTTTACAGCGTCTACCTATTTATATTCTATTATGCATGACTAACGTGTGAAATTATTAAAAATACGAAATACAAAAAGTCGAAATGGCCTTGATGGCTTGACGATTGATATTGAAATAAGTTTTTGTAAACCACAACTACTTGCATCATCAATATGCATTCATGTTTCAACAGACCGTATCGCGTAATGTAATTTTTTTTCTAATATAATATTTCGCACGTGTTATGTATAGTCGTGATTGTCGGTTGGATTTAAATTTGTTTTTTTTTTGCAACGAAAAACTAGGAATTTACTGTAAAAATGCATTATTATTTTATAGAAACGAAGAAAATATTTATGTACCTTTCCGGTATTGTATTTTAATTATTTAATATATTTAATACTTTTTTATATTATAATATATACGTCATGTTTTAATACAAAATGCCAGATTAAACGAGTATACGGTTAAAGCGCCAAACATATACTAACACCTTCATCAGTCATGATAATACATGCATAATAAACTTATACTTCTTATTGTTTTACTTTTTCATATTATAATACAAGCTTCTTATAATATTTCATAATAGGTATATGTACAATGTACCCATACTTACCAGTGGTACGTTCGCGTATAGTATTTATTTCGTAATTCGTCGCCAACAATACACGAATCGAATATAATACTATACAAACGCATTCAGTGTGTACGTACCACGCACTTATGTTTTTAAATTTTTGTAAACTATCAATTGTGTGCGACAGGTGGTGACGTTGTCGTTGTACGCTTATTTCGGCGCTCAGCTTATCGGAGCTCAGATGGTAGAGCCTCCGGCAGATTGGGGATTCAAAGATTTTAAAGAGTTCGACCTATACGTACCGATCCTGACGATTATCGAGGTTTGCAAGTTTTTCGTCATAGTATCAGCTAACTATTATTGATTTTTAGATTCCTCGCAGAACGTATATAATATATTATGTATTTGATAGTTTTTTGAATATTGTATGACTATATGTATATAATTATTATTATTTCAGTTTTGTTTCTTCGTCGGATGGCTGAAAGTGGCGGAAGTTCTCATTGGACCTTTCGGCGAAGACGACGACGACATAGAGCTCAACTGGTTGATCGACCGCCACATAAAGGTAAATATTAATCTTCATCGTCAAAATATTATTATTTGTAGAATCAAAACTGTACAAATTGCAGTAGAGATACCGGAAGTAAATAAGCTCAAAACAAATTCACTCATATCATACTAACTACCTGATTTGACTGTATAATTTATGCTACTTTTGATATACTTAACAAATAACAATATTTCATACATAATTATTAATTGTGTTTACAAATCCTTTGGATCGGATTTTTTTGACAGACAATTAATATTTTTAAAAATGACTGTAACAATTTTCCGCTATAGGTATAGATACGTTTTATAACTTTATTACTTATACTTATTTATAGGTTCAGTAAAAATCGGTTCGATAATATTAACATTATATTATAAAATTGCATACTTGTAAAATTTTAAAACGTTTATACGCAGACGTCTACCGCCACTAAGCGTATTATAGCTATAGAAACCATAACTAATATAAGTATATACGTATAGCCAACAAAAATTTCGACAATGGCAGCAAAAACAATTGAATCCTATCGTCTTACAATGGCATACATATGTATGTATGTACATTTTTTTTTAAATCAAACGAGTTATTCCAGTTTTCGTTTAAAACAAAATACGCGTACCTACAAATGCAAATTTTTTTATATTATACATTTATTTTCTATCATTTTAAAGTACAACAATAGTTGGACGACTTTCATATTTAGACTTTACCGTCCATTGAGACCAAACGTTGGTATATGAATAAGATACGCGCGCACAAGCAGTTGACAAATGTTTTCTTAAACTGACGGATGAATGTTATTTGTTTTTTTATTCTCGTTACTAAATAATTTAAAACATTAATTACAAGCCATCACAATTCGCCGCTCGTACAATATATACAATATCCGCGGTTTTCGTTTCTTTTTTGAGGTAAGCACATAAGCGTGACAGAACAAGAGGCCGCACTATAATAATATTATAATGTTCTTTTTCGTTTTAATCGTTCGACCGGTATTGTCGTAATGCCAAACTTAATAAAGTTATAATTAGGGTCAAGGATATTAATATTTTATTAACAATCGTAACCCTTTGATACTTCAATCATACAATTTAAAGATGTTTCAAAATTCCTCGTATTCCTAAATATGGTATTGACTTTGTGTAATTCAATACCTATATCATCATGATCATTGATCAAACACGTAGTCACAAATAATGTTATTGCGTAATTTTTTTTGTTTTTTGTTAGAGTTAAATTGTATTAAATCATATTATTGTTTCAATTAGTAAATTTAAACAAAATGTATACACCTATAAACTTTTAATTCGTTTTAGAAACAAGTGTAAGTATAAATTAATTGACTCTCCGATAAGTATCACATTATTAATATATATTTTTTCTTGTTATCATTTAAAAATAATTATAACAACACATTCTTTGCATGACTCAGAATCTAAAATAACTTTTTAAATTATTAACACTATTTATAAGACACTGTTTTACATAATATACCTTCGACTGCTTTAGAAATGTATTTTGAATAATCGAAAGTTGTAAAAGCGGTTAGTGCTCTTGTTATACTGTAAACACATTAAACTTAATTAAAAACAAATAACTGTTGTAAATTCCAATACTAATATTTTCATAATAATTTCTAAGCCACGTATATAAACAACAGCTAGTTTGTATTAAGTAAACTGTAGTTCAAGTTGAATTTAAATCATCAAAAAATTAAATTATCGTTATTTAATGATTTAGTTATTATTTAATTTCACTTTTATATTTAACTAACTGCATAAGCTGACTTCACCCAAGAAAAATTTTTCAAATATAAAACACGGTGCTATTATATTGGTATACGTATATCGGTTATATTCAAATTGATGTACCTCGCTCAGTGAATTCATTTGACTTGGGGCGGATTCCCTGGAGTGGATTGGATAATATAGTACTTGATATATTTTTGAACGTAGTTTCTACTCTCTATAGTATAGAGTTTATACTTTCTTGATATCTTTAAGAACATTTTAAACTTTTAAGTTTCTATCAAAATCGATCGAGTAGTTTTTGAGTATATGTGCTATAATGATATGTTTATTATTATATTTATAATTTATAAATTACCTAAAAATATATTTTATTTTTTTGTAAACAGTAGTTAAATTGGTTTAACTAAGAATGCTAGTACTTTTTTTAATAATTGAATAAAACAAACAAAAACAGCATGAAAAACGAGAATATTAGAATATTCGTATTTAAGCAAAAAAGTCAGTTTTCGATCATCTTTATTATTTTTTTTTTTTTTTGTAAGATTTAGATATGAGATCCTTATAGATTTGTAATTTTAGCTATTGTGCGTTTTAATATTTTCTATACACAATGACATTTTTAAAATAATTTTACTAATAAGCAATAGTTATAAACTTTTTTCACTATTCTTACGATAAAGACACAATTGATATTGACCAACAAATTACTTACATATTATAATAATATTGAAAAAAAATAAGCTTAACTTACTGAGTCGAGAAAATTATATTATATAAGATAAACTAACCTCAGATATAAATGCCGACCCATCCGCTTCTATCGTTCAGAACCGTTTTTGGTATACAATGATTTATCATTGAATTAAAATTCAACATATCCATTACAGTGATATATACTTAATGAAACCAGGTGCACTCAAAAATAAATTAATCAGTTAATTTTTTAGGTTTGTTATTGGAAACTAATATTTTATCAACAAAACTACCTCATTAATTGTTATTTATGTACAACTATTCGAAACTATAGTTCGAACATTTAATGTAGGAATCATTGCTATAAGTTTAGAATATTATATCATGCTAACATATCGAAATTTTCAACAATATTTCTAAAATTAAAGTCGTGGCGTAAAATTTTCAATTTTTAGCAATAACGTCGATGAAATACTATTATGTTAATTGTCAACACTTAAAACAATTACCATTATTATTAACAATATATGAATATGTAAGATATGTAGAATTTCAAAAAACAACAGGTCAACAGGTGATCTAACTATAAATTTTTTTTCAAAAAAACCTCAAGTGTTGCAAAAATGTATTATGACGAGAGTTGACAATTAAAAATATTTATATATTATCAGTCGTGAGTTTAATATATTACTAGGTATTTATGTAGACACATAGTTTCGTTATTTCATTGTACAGACTACAGTGTGTTTCAATCAATATGATAATATGCTATAAATGTTCATCTGTGATTTTTAAAGAAAATTCATTGACACAGTTCAATGTATTCCTATATAATATACACATATATATTGAAAGTAGATACACAATACAGTTAGTAAATAATTTAATAAGTATTTTTTATTTTTGTCATAGTGATATTTTAGGTTTTATTTGTAAAATTATTTGTGTATAGGCAAGTTACTGTAATATACGTTTAAAATTATTGTAAATAACAAAATGATTCTAAGCTAATTAAACGGGTGGATCAGCTTATATTTTTAAATACAAGTAGGTGTAATCATATAATTTTTATTTTCTTAACTCGGTAATTTGAGATAATAATAGTTACCAAAAACATTGTTAAACATTCATGAATCAATAAATCAATAACGTACCGAATTATAGTATGAATAGTTTAAATATTTCGAAAATTCTATATGATACGAAACCTTTTATTTAACGAAGTATTTTTGAGAACATTAATTAAATTTGAACCAAAATTATTTAATTCTAAACGTATTTCTTTTGTCGCCCGTTGAGACTCGTAATATGAAAGTTTTACCATTCACATTTCATTAATATTTGTAGAAAATTGTCTTGTCTCTGTGATTATTCCTTTCTGAATCACAATAAAATAATCATTGTGTTTCTAATTTTTTTTAAAACATAATAACTTTTCATTTTAATACCAATAATATGCATGCCTCGCTAAGCTCAAAATCTAAAAAAAAAAAATACTTGAAATAGAAAAAATGTAGAAAATATTATGACATCTATTACCATCAATGCATTATGCATAAAGTTATTTTTTATTTTTATTTTCTATCATATCAGGGATAGACTGTGAAAATGAATTCAGCACGCGTTAAACTGTGTATGGCGTATCACCCTGTATATATCTGCAATAGTATACTTTATCGACACGATAAACATAATAATACATAATTATAATTATAATACAGCGCAGTATCTGCTTAACAATAGTACAACATGACTAATAATGCGTAGTTATCGCACGTACGAGTTAACCACAGACGTGTATTATTTACTATATAGATACGTGGTAGGTGTATACGTACGCCGTATAAACGCGAGAAATGTGACGTATTCGTTATCGCGTATTATTGAAACTTCATTTCATCCGAGGGATAAGTGTAATGTACGTGGGTTTTAGTCGGAAATACTTATATAAAGCATTATTAAACTGTAATATTTCAATAGATAACTATAATAAAGATTAATGACAATACGCCAATGATCAATACACTATTATGATTGTTGTTTATTTATTTACTTCTAAGTAGACAGTTTTTGATATAATAGAACATTTTTTGAGTATTTACAATATAAACTAGTATAGCTTTGGTGTTACACATTAATGGTTTTCTTTATATTTTAAAGATAACTTTTCATAAGTTATTATATGACAACGATTATAATAAAATGTATGTAAACCGTAGAATTATTTTATACATTAAAAATAATGTGAACTTTTTTCATCCCTTTCGTCATGCAGTGTAAGGAACGCATCAATGACATATTTGAGATGGTCGAAAGAGTCGTTGATACACGATCTCGGATGGTTGCAATAAAACAATGTTACCCCGAAAACGACACGTTTGCGGACAAAATGTTGTAAAATTTATAAATAATACTTCGATATTCGATATTCGATAATGTTGGAATTTTAAGCTTATTAAATGAGTATTCATGCAGTATTAATAAAATAAGTTATAATGATTATAAAAATTATAAAAGTATTCTACAATATTTAAAAACAATTAGTTATCATTACAGAGTGATAAAAATATAAATTTAATTGTGTATATTATGTATATTAAGCGTTTTCCGTTTTAATTTGTACGTAATATCTAATACTGTAGTTTTTGATATTAAACTTTTTTTTCATCATAATATTCTAGACTTCGTAGAAATATGAAGTCTATTTTATCATACATAAATTATCACCTATCATCATTTTTATTTTTATTATTATTGATATTGTGTGGTCCATAGTTTAAGATAAACTTAATGTATAGGTATGTACTATACTTTAAACCGTTATGAATAGTCGTTGCCCACATAAGACACCCGGACGATAGACCGATCATAAAATTAATAATCTGTAGGCTCGGGAGACTACAATACTGTATCACACAACTTGACAACGTTACACCAAATTGTGTCCGCAGCTGTTTGATTTTTTTGACAATATCTTTTGTTACATAGTGGCTGTCCGCAATTGTGTTGTGAAAAAGGTACAGCGTTTGCAATCGTGTTTTATCCGATGAGGTCAAGAAATTCCGTTTTTGCCTCCCCACTCTATTGTATTTTTTTTGATTATATGATACATTGATTTATTTAAACATTTGAATGTGTTCTTCATTATATTTTTTGTATTATTATAAATAGTATAATACTATATATATATATATTTGTATTTAATCACTTACAATTTACATAATTCAATTATATTTGTACGTGTGTCTTATATTTATTTGCTAAAATAAGTATTATTTGCTTGGGAGGATGACATTTAGGTGCGTCCAAAAAGCTATGTACTGGTTTAGAAGTGAGATGGGAGAAGAATTAGATAGGTCAATTGAGAGACGACCACTCATCTTGCAGAGTATTGAGTTCAGGGTGTATAGTCAGAGTTCAGGGGGGGAGGGCTACAAAATAATATGACTGAGTCATTCAAGAGTAAATATCGAACATAACATTGCATGCAGTATAGAAAAATATTTCATAAATTATAACATGAAAAAGTAAGTCTTACTTGGCCACATGTCCGGAAAACACTTGTTTTAGGTTAGGTTTACGTGTACAATAATATGTTGGAAGAATACTCGGGTTGACCTGCAATTTTCGGTAATTCCTTTATTTCCATATCTTTTATAATATGTATGCTATAGTTCTGTTTTGCCCGATAGTTACAACAATAGGATGTGTATATTTACGGCCAAGGCACAAAAATATATAAGGACTATTCTCAATCAGTTCAACTAAGCAGGGTGCCAAATATTATAATACGATTATAGGATTATAGGAAATTGCTCGGGGAATTGGATAGCATGCATATTATAATAATTAATAACGATATTATATAATTTATTATTTTTTGTTCGTGTACAGGCGGCTTATATGATCGTAGACGAAATGCACGAAGAACACCCGGAACTACTGAAAGACCAGTACTGGGACGAGGTAGTGCCCAAAGACTTGCCGTACACAGTGGCATCGGAACACTACAGGCGCGAGGAGCCCAAGGGGTCGGCTGAGTGCTATAAGGTCAAGGAGTCGGATTCGTTGTATGCGAACATGGCACCAATGCATCACATGCACAGGAAGACCGCGGTGCCCGAGGACGTGTACGCAGACTACGTGAGTACAATATAATTTAATAATAATGATAACAACAATAATCGATGTATTATAATATTATTGTTTATATTTTGTACCTTTGTAATTTATCGTTTTTACTATTATTATTATTATTGTCGTTTATATAAACACTGGACAAGAGTGGACATCGTCACAGTTCACCCCTTCCCCGTCATCACCCATACACCACTCAATCACCTTTAGCCTTAATCGATTTCCCCTCCTGTCTGACGACGAACAGATGTTTCTGATTTAAGTCTCTGGTAGCTACAATTACGTTATACCTAATAATCGGTTTTATAGCTACAGATAACTCGGCCAATGTCCTGTCCGATCACGATAATTGTACCTAGATGCGAATCACGTGCCACACCGAATCGTCGCGTGTTAGTATTATCATTATTATTTTGCAAAAGTATTCGAAACGACGTACAACGTCGCTTCCTCATTTCTGCACAACGGATTAGTTTTATATTTTCAACGTAACAGTAAAACTTCCTATTCGCGCACATACAAGATAATATCAGGAATAATCTCTTTAATCGATTTATATCTCATCATTCGATCATTTATGATCAAGATTCAAGACTTATATTACTAACAAATAATTAAATATGTAGGTATTTTTATTGATTATAAATACTATTATTTATAAATTTATAATCAATAGTACTATTTATTATATTTTGAAAAAAGAACATTAAAATATGCACTATAGTACATAGTAGTGTAATTCGTACTTAGGTACTGAAAACATGTAGTCAAAACACATTGTTATTAGTTTATTACTATAAAAATATGATATACTAAGTGTTGAATGATCTTTAGGGTTAAATTGGGTCACTATTCCATTCTGATTAATTGAGAAATGAACATATTTTAAAATCAACTAATGGGATAAATAATAATAAAGATACATAGGCATTTCAAGTAACTTACTATTGAAACAATAAATTGTTGCGTTAATCCATACGTCATATTCTTGCAATCTTGCAATATGATAAATGATATATAATAGGTTCTGGAATCCAGACAAATCATACACGAGGCATTCGATCAGGATTTAAAATACTAATAAAAAATGTATCTGAATAGTATTATTTAATATATTTTCAAAATATATTTTACAACCGTATACAATACGACCGAGTTGACCTATGGTTATGACAGATGATAAAACGCACTCTACTTTATGAGAGATATAGTCATCACTATTGTGTATCTGTTTGATAAACTAAAATATATATTTTTTAAACCTGCGCGTAATTCGAATAATAACAATCCCTGTGCGTTTAGAATTAATATAATTGTGTACGTTCATCCTACACTCCTTTTGAGTAAATCGACTGCTCGTCGTGTTGAGATTAATGAACCCGGACGGGTAAGTATAATATGCTAAATTATAAATTATAATATATTGTGCCCACCGTGTTTATATTTTGGTTTTGATATTTTTTTTCTGTACACATATGTTGGTATAATATGTGTGCATACCTATATTCGATCGAAGGTCAAGCAATCGTGTAGGAATGCATATCGCGGAGTCCCAGGCGCACTACAGGCCACAGGTGGCGGTAGTATAATAGTAGTCCATACATATATGCAATAAGTAGTAGTTATAATAATAATAATAATAATAATACGTATTATTGCTGCACTAGCTTCACTCGACTAGTTCGGTCCGATTACTATTATTTATGTTTGTTGTGTATATACAAGTAAACTTCATACTACCGTCTAGCTATCTCGTCGACCACGTCTGTAATTTAAAAAAAATCGTATAACTGTCGAAAATCCGAATATTTATTCTTTAGTCCGCCATTTATTTCTTCAAAATTAAATGTTGTAGACACGAATAAGTTTTCAGACGATTATATTTTATTGAATTATTAAAAACATACATTATAGTTTAAGGTACACGAGAATTTTTCGTTTATTTTATTATTATTGTTATTTCGACGTCGATGCGAGTTGAATTCACAAATCGACGCGTTTTCTAATTATGATTGTGCCTAATGCGCATGCGTAATCGTAGACAAATCGTTTTAAAATCCTCTAATCTTCTAATGAAATAATATATTAACCAATTATTATAATTATAATAAATAATAATATAGGTACGTACAATGTACATGTAACATGGGTGGCTTTTGAGAAAGCAGAACATACTCGTATGTAATATGTATGGATACTTTCGTTTATGTTTTCAAAATGTTTATGAATGTAATCAAGTGTATGACATATTATAACGGTTGCAATAGTTTGAGACGTTTATCTCATTTATTATATCTATGTGATTAATTTCTAATGGAAAACAATTCATTTAAATACTATACAATAAAACATATTTTTATCGTCATTCATCGTACGTTATAAGTTGTATATTATAATTTATTAGGTTTTATGTAGGTATTTACAAAACCATTACAATTTAAGATTACGCTAAATAAACTATGTATAGTATCGTATATACAGAGCCGGATTTTTTTTTTTTTTTTGGGGAGGGGGGCAACGTGGTGATTACCACGTTTATTTTTAATTAGTATTTATAAATTATTTAATATACATATATATACCACTCAAAATATCCCTACTCGTCTCCCCCTTAAACAAGCTTCAGATCCGCCCCTGCACATGTATGCTGTAATAATATTATGAGATACTGATTACTATTAAGGTGGGAAGATATGCAACCCAATATTTTATAATAATAAACGGTCCAAACCCATTTTATTCCAACTTTTTTATCTATCGACAGAGAGTTTTTTCTGTTAATATACCTACTTTTCGGTGGTATATCTAACACACAATATACTCGTACGTGAACATCATAAGACCTCTGAAATATACTAAATACGAGTGTATGACTAAATACACTGGTATGATATCAACTTTAGAAAGAATATCATATAGTCGGTGAAGGCATGTTTTCATTATTACTATATTATGTTTAATTATAACATAAACCTGTCTGCGTTCTTCGGCAGACAATACTAACAGCAAACAGCGGGACATAGCACACATGCGCAGAACCAAGTTCAGAACATACCAGAGTATATTTTAAATATGATGCTAAAAACCTTATTGCAATCATAGCAGTGATCTAACCATATGCCCAACATTTTAATTTTTAAATTTAACTGATGGAAAAAAATATACTAGATTTACAAACAAAATACAACTTGTCAATTTATATTAACAATTAACTTTTTTTTTATAAGAAATTAATAATAATAATAAATAGCTTCCTATTAAGTAAAATAATTAAGTACTATTATTACTAATAACTTATATTTTTGAATATACAAATAATTGTAAACAGTGACCGTATATGGTTAGCGACATTTCCGTAAATTTTCAGAATTATCAAACATTTAAAAAAAATGAGAATTCAAAATATATTTTAAAATCCTACACTAAAACATAGTTATTGATCATTAAGTACAGTTTCTATTTATAACAACAAAAAAAAAGATAACTATTTATACTCGTACTATTAAACTGCTGAGGAAACCTTTTTTAATAATTTTTAAATTTTGAGAAGTGTGGAAAAATAAATAATAACTTGTTGATCATTCCTTGTTACTGTAAGTAACATAAGAAACAACAATAAAATATTAATTATTCATAATGACATATAATCGTCATGAAAAAATCTTATTATTCCTTCACGAAAGTCAATAAACCACCAGTTTTAACATCCTATTTTTTTTTGTTACTGGAATGACACACAAAACTATAGTGACTATAATCTACGGAAATGGAATACGTTTACAATGAAAAAGTTATTCAATGTTACAAATAGGAATGAGTAATCGACAAAATAATCAATTAGCGATTAGTGATAACAAAAATTTCGTGAGGGAACTCGAAAACAATGAACATTTTCATCAATAACTGTTGTCTCCATAAAGCCGCAGGAAAATAATTTAAAAATACAATTTGTCATTCAATCAAGTAATCTCAATTATTTTACCATTTAATAAAACAATATTTTTTTTTCTACTAGAAATGTTTAGTAACAGACTAAATTTTAACTACAATAATTGAAGTTTGATTCCGGAAAAATTAATCGTCCCTAAACACTTAATCACAACTTAAAGAGCTATGTATTCAAAACAGCACAGTCTCAAACGTGTAATGGCACCTCTCACCTATACTATATATATATATATACACCTATATACGCTAATCTAACCTATTCTAATTCCCTATTCATTTTATTCATACGCCAATTATCACGGATATTGATATGTATAGTTACGTACATTTTACCTCGAGTTACGTATTTTTTAGGTGTAGCTACAGTATAGATTTTTATATTAAAGATTCCAAACGTCCCGGTTTTTAAAATTTGTTGCGGACTGCGGTAGTGCGGTTCCTCTAAAATTTTAATCGAAGTTTTGAAACGTCCCAAAAATATATTATGTTATTATATTTGCATTACATCATATGATAATATCTTTCTGCGATATTTACCGTTTTCGCATCTATTTATCTATTCATAGACATAATACCTACCCATCTATTATTATTCTTTAAATTAATTTTCTTATATTTAATAGAGGATTACTCATTCCTAGCTGCGGAAAATAAGCATTATAATTTATTTTATTTAAGTACGCTTTTTTTTTTATTACATCTGAATTCCACACTGGTCAACTGATGCATATTTTTACTGGAAATGTTATTTATTTTATCACACTACTATCAGTATTTATCCCGTAATGATTACAACAGAAATGTTGAATGTATAATTTATTAATTTATAATAAATATAACTACTATACATATTACAAACTGTATGGTTCGATCACAAACTTATCATATTACGTATAGCTTAATAGCTTACCTATATTGGTTCAATATTCGTGGTTTAAAACTATTTGGTATTTATAATACCATCAAATATTTTTCGGCCATATATTGAGTCGGCCCGGTGTCCTACAGGCGGGAGCATCACGCTATCACACCTGGATCCTGCAGAATTCTTTATATTCCTTAACTAAATTTAGATAAGTGTAAGATAAGTAAATCACCTCTTTACTGCTAGGCTGACTGTTGTTAGATTAGAATTAGGATTAAGGTATAAGACAAGTGTTTTACGATAAATAAATTGACTTCGTATATAGAAGAAGAATTAATAGCGCGTGCTATCTCACCCTTCGTGATTGTTAAATGTTAGTCGATTTTGCTATAAATATCATTAAGGGGAGTGTACCTATATTATGTTTGGAACGCAACTAGATAATAACTTTCGAAACAGTTGACGTGTATGGGTTCGCTCGTTATTATGACAGGTATAGTTGGTACAAACTACAAAATACCTATTCATTTAATATCAAATATAATATTATAAAAAAGACAAATTGTTTGAAAAACATCAATAAGATATAATACACGTTAAGTATTTTGCTTTCTAATTTAAAACCAAAATATTTGGTTTCATCGTTTATGTACAGTAATATATAACACTATGTAAACTTATACGGTGACCATAATTCATATAAAAAAAAAATTATAAATAATATTTTTATTAATAGAAAGATGGTTTTTAATTTTATACATAATTTCTAATAAAATATTAATTTATACGAATGTTTTTTTTTTTTAGGAGAGCGTTGACACGCCAATGGCTGAACGCCGTAAAAATTGGTTCCAGAGGCAAATACATCGAGTGGGATCGATTAGATCGTCATCGACAACTTATTCGTCTGGTGGTCTATTCAATCGAACCAGGCACAATTCAGTGTATTCGAGCCCGGAAAATGGCTTACCCGTGTCAGCAGGCATAAACGGTCACGGCCACATCAACGGCATTAACGGGAGCACACCACATTTGCAAAAGATAACGCTGTACGACCGACTGTGGGGTAGGAAATCTATGAAAAGTCGACGAGGTAGTACTCAAGGTATTTATAGCTCCTTTAACTTTTTAAGAAACAGGTTAACTCTTTTGAACACAATTTTCTTTTTAATTCTTAAAAATATATCAAAATATAGCACTCAAAAACGTTAAATTTGTCATTCTACTATATATGCACACAAATTAAATTTTGACGGCAGTTATGTGTATATGTTATTATATATATACAGATACATTAATCGAAAAAATAAGAATTCTAAACTTATATAAGTTATGTATATTAATTCGTGGAATGAATGTAATCAGTTGTAAAATTAAAATTCAATTTGTATTTTATTACCCTACTGGCAGAGGTAGTTTTTTATATAACTGCGCGTTGATTATACGAATCACTTGCTATTATTTAGGTATCTACTATCTACCTATTTCATTAAATATACGTGGGATATACGTTAACGTAAAAAAAAATCGGAAAAACACTGATTAGGTGTTTGATATTTCACGTGTATTTAAACGTCATAACGAAAAATGATTCGTTCTGAAGGTCGTCGTGTTAATAACTTGTTTGCTTATATTTGTTTTTATTGAGCAGAAATCGACAAAACGCGCGTACAGTTTTAACAATTTAAATAGTTATTACTCAAGTGCGTCATCATCGTATCTCATTAGCCAAGAAAACCATATCAACGTGTGCGCATAGAGATATTAGTTAGGAATAAAAACTTTCTTGTAGTGTATACCAATCGCAAAATCTTATGTTACGAGTTTCGGAACAAAAATTGCGCGGAATCATTGTCGTAATCACTATAAATCTACAGAACTACAGGTTTTCACTTTTTTTTTTGCACTACACGCGAATATAATAATATTGTGTCAGCCATTATTATATATTAGATAGGTATAAAATGCATAGGCGTGTAATAATATATATTGGGCATGTAAACTGCAGAACAGGAATTTTTCAAAATTTAAATATAAACCAAAATCCGTGATCAGTAATTTCTCTGTTTATACGTTGAATTTGGTTTCTATTTGCAACCCACTCATCCATATACCTGTATGAATATTTATTCCACGTGATTTATTAAAAGTTAATAAAAATGTATATTTAAAAACATTTGTTTTCAACATACTAACCTGACCATTCATTTAATATTATAGTGAATAATAAAATTTATTCTTTGACCGAATAATTCGTGTGTTTTACATAAAAAAAAATAAAATCTGTTTTCTACTCACATATTGGTAATAATGTTTTACGAATATCCATTTTGCGTAGGTATAAACTGGTGACCGATATACTGTGTAACTTGTACAGGTATATAGGAAAAATATATATTCTAAGTTTTGAGTAGTTTCAAATTACGTAGACTTAAAATGTAATTTTTCGAATATCAATTAATAATTGGTGACATTTTGTTATAAATTTCAAGTCAGATACATCTTAATCTTTAAATGTTTCTAATAAGTTATTTCTTTTACAAAAAGGAAGTCATGGGATACCCGAAAGTCTTGATGAGTTATCGTATTTGGTTTGTTTTAAAATGGCTTAACGGCAAAGCTCATTTTTTTTCTTCATTCAAACAGGAATATTATTAACAATTTGTCCGGCTCGATTGATTTTGTGTAGATTAGACTAATAACAACGTTACTTGTATTTTCTTATAGGCGTTTCGTGTGATGTGTAATTATACTAATTCCCGATTTAATTTCGCACAAAGTCAAATTTGCGATAATTTAATCGAAACTGCAATTACTTAGTACGGTATAATACGTTCGTCACTCGATCACGCAAGTACTCGAGTATATTCTGCAGAGACTAAACAAATTTAATTTAGTAATATTAATGTTACGAAAAGTGGAGCTGTCATTTTTCCTGCGTATTTTAATAGTACTACACGTTTTAATGAAGGTACCCAATACGCGCTATTTTAATATAAACCGTGAACTTACAAGTTACAAGTGTTCAAACGTTACGTGCAGAACACCTAATGGGTCGACTTCTAAAATACCAAGTTCTCGATACATTTTTAATTATAAATTATTAAAAATATGCACGTTTTTAATTACTATTACGTAAAATACATCATATCGAGTTCTTAAAAGTTAAAGCAAACAAAATTATATCTTATTATTATTACACGCGTGCAAATTGTTTGTATTGTTATTATTATAATTAATAAAATAATTAATTCGACTCAGGTTAAATTTAATTCACTTATATAATTCTGCATAGTATTCAGTACATAATATTATATATATATATATATTACATATAGCCATATATGTGAAGTCGATATAGGTATAACGTATACATATATAAATAAAATAAATAATATTAAATACTAATTTTATGTTATAATAAATTCCAATTACCTTTTAAATAAATTATGTGATTAACAACTATTATAGTTTGTAGTCTCGCTCCATATTTGCATAGCCAATACGTCCCTGCAACAATGCAATATTGCAATTTCCGATTATATAATATGATCGTCAAGTTCGTACTTGAATCTCATTTATGACAAATCTGTAGTCTGTCACGTTTATAATGATTTGAATGGCTATGTTGAATAATGTCTATTTCAAAATTTTACGAATATTTTGTAATAAAGTAGTATTGTTTTTTTTTTTTTGTTATATACTTATAGCTACTACCTACATATTATAATGTTAATTATACTTCTTTCATCGAAATTGAACTTTTATAAAACATTAAATTATATAGATTAGCTCTAATTTCGCATGTAGATAAACAGGACGTAAACGACTATGGTTTTTGAGCGTTAGTTTAATAATTAAAAAAAATTAAAGTTGAATACACAGTTTATTATTTTTGATAAAGAATTAATTTGGTATTATTTTCTATATTATATTATTATGTACGGATATTTCGTATTACCTATTTCGTAATTATTTGTCTATAGACGATAGTTTGACATGAAACACTTATATGGCACTTACGACTTACATTTATAACACTTATACTTATATGTTGTAATCTAAAAAAGAAAAAAAAGTAGAATAAAATAAGGGTATTTTGATTACCAGCTAAGCGCGAAGGACTCTTAGGAATCACAGTGGTTATAACACCGCTGTCATTCCCGTTATGTGTCTGCCGTTCCACATTTTAAATCAGTTAGTCGCGTATGTATACATAATATAAGTAGGTACTTATACTCTACACAGCATACACGTAATCCTAAGGACAATAAATATCGTATGTTTTACTTTTAGGTTCGAACAAGATTAATGGACAAATGAATGCCAGAGGAAGGCCTAGAATTCCGACGCCGGATGTGCAAAAGGACGGTGCTGTCGATAAGGACAACAAACAGAATATGTCCGTCAACGGTTCTACTCAGTCAGGAACATATCCGTCAGATTTGCCCGCAGTCGTACAGGTACAATAATACAATAAGTTGTAATAAATATAGTTTTATTGGTTGAAAAAATAAATAAATATATAGTATACCCAAAAAGGAGCTGTCATAGTGTCATCAATCGTATATTATTATATTCGCTAGTAGATTCGATAAAAATGCATATACTATGCGAGTAGGTTATTTAAAATTCTATCTATATACGCTATTAAAAAATTCTGTAAAATTACAGTTGAAGTCTGAAATATCTAGTTTTTAAAATAGTCCAATGTGAAAAGTGTCTAATAATTATAACTTATAGGAATGTATTATTCGTATCGACCATATACCTACTACAGTTTGGTTGTTTTCTGTTTATTAATTTTGCCTTCTGGTGCTGGTAGCCGGTTTCTTAGATTCAGATATGTTTGTGTCTTTCAACATTTAATAATACGTGTACCGAAATTCTAGATAGGTACTTTTTTCTTTGATATATTTTGAATCTTTATTAATCAATTTTTTCGCGTTAAGATATTATATGAAAATGAAGATTAATTTATATGATCATATATTTTTAAAAATATTGTTTATAATAGAATATTTTTAACATAATAAATTGTATGATTAGCAAATTTTCTGACAATATATTTTTATTTTTTGATATGTATAAGGTATAACTTGACAACTACTAACTAACTTAACCTAATTTAATCCTATCTGTCTAACTATGTTAATTAAGTACCTATTTATAATAACTAATTACAAGTGGTAACTATGTTAAGTTAAATAAATAATATCAAAGTACATATAACATTTTAAAAGTTTTACTTAAAGAATAATTATTTAGAAAAATGATAATTTCTTGTATCTAGATGTAAAAATTACATATATTTAGTTCAACGAGGATAAAAATAAATAAAGATACACACAATAATCGTTAACTACTGGATTTCTGTTTTTTTCCTGTAAATAAAAAAAAAATTAATATTTCACAATTTATACACCTAAAATCTACATAAAATCATTATTATAAACTTGTACTTAGGTTATTCTTCAATCGTGGTTTAATCTGTCCAACTATCAATGTATCAACCCTTAATTTTTAGATTTATAACAAATAATTTAATAATAAGTATCACATAAATCTCGTCCCATGGTTTTAATAAATTTTATTATTCTTTGGAATATATTCATTTAACATTTTAAAATTCCTCGCTTCTCTATGCGTCAAAATTAATAAATAATCAACATTTTTTACAAATTCATAAATATTATAATTAGGTCTTAGATTAAAACCATCTTATTGTGTGAAAAATGTATTTTCTAGAAGGTAAAAATGTTCCGACTTATTATACGATTAGTGAATCACAGACTTTGTATTAAAATGATCGAAATCAGGTTAAATGGCTAAACCTTGAAGATCTAATTGTTTGAGCACGTTCAAATTTTTATAATATTTGAAATTATTTTCAAAATATGTATTTAAGCATTTAAGAGAAGCGCAATTTATTAATACGATGGTATAATCGTAGAAAATAACTAGGTAATCATACTAGCAGGCAACAACAGCATAATACAACTATAATTATATTTATGATATAAGTATGTAATACTAAAATTTTGATCAATCATTCAGTACGTAATTATTAAAATCTGAGCAGTAAAATTTTTTTTGCAAAATGTTGAAGCAAAAATTAATTATCCATTTAGTACTGAAGGTTACCTAGACAAATATAATATAAGTATACCCATCTTTTATTTTCAATGTTTATGTGCAATAGAATATAGAACTATTATTTCTCTATATTGTTTTGGCCTTTATAGGTACGAGGTACCTATCGTGTATCTCGAGAGTTGTGATCGTGTAATCTGTTTTGCATTATAATTGTTTAATCGGCTTCTGAAAAATTAAATCTTTTAAGGTTATTTCGTGGGTGGTACTGCTTTTGTTTTATACATATTTAATATTAGAATATTTATAAGAAGTAATTTGACGTGCTTTCCGATTTAGATAACACGTACTCGTTGCATTTAATTAGTCAAAGTAATAGGTAATGTAATATTTATTATTACTTGTTTATTTTAATTTTGGAATTAATAATTAACGTTCATATCATAAAACTTGGCAATCGGCACATTCGTTGTGTGATATTACTCAAGTATTGCATTTATGTTAAAATTAGAATATTATAATCGTGTTGTACAAATAAATTATTCAAAGAATAATTGAATAATATTTGAATAATTTTTACGAAACAATAAATGCATTGATTCTAGTGGACCACTGAGGCGGGTGTTTTAAAATTCTAACTGATATAATGAATCATCGCACATAAGCATATAATCAATTGCAAAACAGTATTCTAAGCGGTGTTACGGTTATATAAAAATGATCAGCATTTATCTATTCTGGCGATACATTAAATTTAAAAAACTATTGGTACCCATTATAATATATAATATATTTTTTTTACTATACATTAATAATATATGTAATTCATAATTTAACGAAGAACAATCGATCTGCAGAGGATATAGTGGTCAGATATATTGGTATAATAGAGTATTATGAATTGGTTATATTCAGTTTAACATGTAATTTATGTGTAAAATTATCGTCAATCGTGTCTTCCGCGAAAATAGTTCTGAACGGAGAGCGGAACAAATGACGCTTGTATAGATTATTTTAATATTTTTCGAATGTTATTCATAATTTATTATCTGCATTGTAATCTATAATAACTATAAAAGGAAAATACTAAAAAAATTACATTTCCTAAATACGATAATAATATACAAGGTGAATGGTGATTTATCAAATATTTCATTCCCTTTGACTTTTATTGCCTTTAAGAATGCAATTATTCAAAACCTGATTTTTAGAATTGTTTGATATAGGCACCTTTTACTCAAAGACCATATTTTAAAATTCTTTAATTTTTTTGTACTTCTTAAGAGTTTTCATAAGAATGGATATACATTAAAATAATTAAAACCTCTTTTCTATTGTAAACTATTTAACGGATAATTTTTCTTAAATTTAAGATTATAATATAATCTGTACATTTGCATATTTTTAATTTGTTCATTTTAAGAACCTGTTCAATGAATTATATAGTTACGTGAATATTATGATAAAGTAAGTCATATAATTTAGTAATTGTTTGCTAATAATTCTTATTTATTTTTTTTAAACATTATTTTGATAATTTCTACTGCCCACTAGTTTTATGTAACCTTATTTGAATACCTAGTTAAAAAGAATATTGAAGGTTTTTTGAAATCATTCTGGAAATTATTAAAACTAATAATAAATTAATAATAAAATTCAATAAAAATTGAAATAATAATTAAACATATTCAAACATTTAATGGTAGATTCTTATTATTTATATATTGTTATTGCTTACAAACGATATGTTATGAAGATATTTTAAATTTAATTTGAATTATGTAATTGTATTTAGAGTTAGAGTATTTATAAATAGGTATATTATTATTATACAATTTAAGTTACATGATTTTTTTTTAATACTATATAATATTAATATAGTATATATATACATTATATAGTATTATCATCTTATTATATATTGTCATTTTTATAGATTACAATTAATACTATTTATACATTAGTTATTTTTTTTCAATATTTATCGAAATTTGCTCTTATGAACAGCTTGTTTTCAGTACTTATTATGATGTAGTGTCGACTGTCGAGTAAACATTTTTACAAACACATTCAAAGAAACTGTATTGAGATACTCGAAAATGACCTAATCTAATACTGTCGTACTGTTTAGGCTCAATGTTTAATTCACACGAAATTGTTACACAAAATATTTCCAGTATATTCTTTGTTACAATAAAACTATAATAATAAAAACTACATCGTCGTGACCAGGTGTTGTATACATTCTTCGCTCCGTTCAGAATTTAAAATATTTCAAAAATGTTTAATAGGCCCTCCCACCCTCTTTCTCGCATTCTATATTTATTTCTCTCTCTATAATATATATCTTTCTCTCTTTACTCTCGACACGTATATTATTATTTGTATATAAAATATAATGAGCATATTAACTTGGGGTGAGTCTACCGACTATACATAATAATATTTCTCCATCCACTCATTTTTTACCTATACACCTAAGACGTACATATTTAAAAACTCAGTTTAAATGAATATAATTCGATATTTTTAAGTTCTAAAATATTTATATCTATAAATTTCTAATTGCAGGTTTTCAAGTATCGTGAAGATAATTTTTTTTTATCTTTTGTATAATATAATAAATGTAGGTACAACCAAATAATAGTGATCCGTTTAACCTGAGATATTTATTAAATTATTATATTTTTATTTACATTATTAAAGTCATTACAAACAACATTTTTAGAAAAAAATATATGTTTACAATATTTTTTTTAGAGGTAAATTCTTATCATTTTTTAAGTTTTTTTACTCTCTTAAATGAAAACATACTTTTTAATTTTGTATATCTAATTAGTATAAGTGAACTATTTTCTAATAAATTGTTTAATATATAGATGTATGTATTTAAATTTTAAATGAAACTGAGTGGATTGGTACAAGGGTATTCCAAAATATATTGTTCCATTACTTTGCTCATCTAAACTTTAAGACTGTATATACACGAACGTGATTGTTCATACATTATGTTTTAGTTCAATAAAATAATACTATAATAATAAATTTTATAAAAAAGGTATAATTATTACACAAATTATTTTAATTGGCTTAAATCTGGCTAAACCTTAATATGATTATTTTATTTTCATATCCGGGGTTGGATGAATTGTTTCTAATCCTTTAAAGGATAAAATTCTGGTTGAACTGCAAACCAAATAATAGTCTGCAGTAAAGGTCGACATAGAATTTATTACAATTTACAATATTATATAAGTACCTACATTATATAATATTAAATTCATAAAATATGATACTCATTGTTAAGTATTTAAACCTAGTAATATCGCCTGTAACTGCTGTAGATTCAGAGACCGATTTTGGAGTATTTTTGCATGCAGCAGTCACCGGACGGGCATGTTACTGTCAAAATATTACATTTAAAACGAATTTACTAAACACATATTATCGTTACTATATAATACTCCATCGATTTTGGTTGTTATTCCAATTCCCCTCCGCCGTTTTCGTATAGCATATAATAATGACGTTATAGTCTCGAGTTGTGGTTGATACACGAGTCGTATTTCAGGTTATCTGCAACCACATTATACCAGGCAATCATCACGATATCTATAAAATTTTGTAGGTATACTTACCGGCAATTAAATGTTGATTGTCGTAATAACGGAACGGTTAATATGTGCAATATTTAGAACAAAATAAACAAAGGTGTGGGTTATTTTGAAAAATAAAAATTATAATAACATGACTTATAAAATATGAGACATATTATACTTAAGTTTATATTTCGTATTAACTATAGTAACAATACTCGCATCATATTGCATAAATTTGGTATCTCTAATATCTATTCAGAAAAGCGAAAATAAAATTTTAATTCTATATTATTTCAAATACAAGTAAACTAAACCTCTTAATATTATCAAATCGCTCTTCTATTAATCTACCGGAAAATTATCCACGTCGCTTAAAGCGTAATTGGCCGCGCGATCTCCTTAACAAATAACCAAACAATAAAAAGAATAAAACACACTAACAAGTAAAACCATTCAAGTTATGGTCACTGGATGTTTCTTTCATTCAAGTCGTCAAATTTTGACGTAACCCTTTTATACTTATTATTATTATTATTATTATTGTATTTTGTTAAATGTCAATTTTAAATAGAATTTCCTTATAGTAAGGAAAAAAAATAACTAAAAATATATTACAATTTACAGACAATAGTTATATTATAATATTTTTAAATTATCACATTGATTTAAAAAATAGAAAAAATACTATATTGATGAGGTGACAAACATCAAACACCCTGTACAAATATTGTCGTCTAAAATAAATCGTGATAAATTGTATGATAATATGTGTAGATTAGCAGCTAGGAAAACCTGCGTGATCGATACAGGAGATCGCTACCTTATATCTGTAGTTATCATATCCGCGTACGCTGCAGTGGCCTATGTTAGAATAAATGTAATTCGTTCACATTCACGATCAATGCCAAAAAAGAACACGTTCGCTTTGATTTTTTTTTCATATCAACACGTTTATTTTATTTTAATTTTTTTCCTTATAGTATATTATGTAAATGCTTAAATCGGGTCGTTTGACTGTCATTTTTTTTTTTTACCCCGCGTTTGTCACGGAACTAATTTGTCATTTTTAAAGTTATTTTTCGAGATGATCGTAAATAATTAAATTAATCACGGTTTGTTTGATAATAGAAACACGAAATGGTATATATAACATAGTGTGGTCGGGTCCGGTTTCGCCCAACATGCGCTTTCGTCAGAATCATATAAAACCGATTTCATTTTCGCTCAAACCAGATGAATAATGTGTCTTTTCGTTTGTTTTCTAAGAACACATTTTATAACTTTGAATTTCATACACGGACATTATCAATGACCATTTTTTAAGTTTTCATTTCAATATCAAATTACAATATTTTAATATTTATTATTCGATTATAAGTAACCCATTCGGAAACATTATTGTGGACCGCGCTGATTATAGTAACGTATACTGTACTGCGTATAACCTAAATTAAAAATCAAAGATTTATATAAAAAATACTTAGAAAATCATTGGCTAAAGAGTTTAAACGTGTCTTACAAAATTCATATTTTTGATAATCGTGTCCATGTTTTTTCTTCGTTTAAAGTTTAAATATAGGTCATTTTGATAGTTGTGCCGAATCTCGTTCGATTACTATTCCAAATCAATCCAGGGCTTATTACCAAGTCGCTCCAAATAAGTTTATCAACCTCCGGTATTATAGTCATGTCGAATTTTTGAAATTCGATAGATTAATACAAATAAACGCACTATAATTATAATTATTAAGATTATTAATGGCAAAACTTAAATTATTACGAATAAAAACTTAATTTTTTCTCGCACTTTATGAACTGGAACTAGAATCTTATACTTTTAAACTTTTGAAAAAGTAACCATTACTATATAATAGTATATAGTTATGTAGACGTTGACTTTCAGACTTTTTTCAAACTTTTAGATCAAATGTTTTTAAAAAAACCAATTTAACTTTGACTTGTTAAATAACAATGATAACAATTTAAAAATCAAAATAATAACTACGAATGTTCTTAATATTTGCATAGATACATATTATATGCGTATTATTTGTTATAAATTGCGTAAAAACTATAATATATTATAATGTATATTAGATAAAAGTGATTAATTTGTTGTGTGGTCGTCGCAGGTGGTGTTATCGCCAATCCAAGAAATGGACCCCAACCTGTCGGGCACGTTGCACAACCAGCGCCGAGTGGCCGGCAGCATGGGCGTTTGCCAGGGCGTGCTGAACCCGGCATTCACCGGCACCGCCGTGTACACTACCATGTCGGTCAGCCCGATCGCCATGTCCACGGTGTCCATGAGTCGGCCACTGCTGTCGTCGCTCGGCATCACCGCGGCGTCGGCGACGGGCGGCGCGACCACGCCACCCGCGCAGCCGTTGCTCATCACAGACGTCACCGCGGCCACGGTGGCCGCTGCGCACCACTCGGACAAGGACGACAGCGCGTGCGGCGGCAGTTCCAGCGGCAGCGTGTCCAGTACGGACGACCGGAAGACGCCGGCGGCCAACAGGCGCAAGAGGGGCGAGGTGTACGTGTAGATCGGCCGTTCCGTTTTTCCAGTTTCTTCCGTTAATCATAATCATTTAGTTAATAATAATAATATTATAATGTGCACAATTATAGATTTATCTTTGTTATTACGTGCTCGGGGTTGACGGTATTTTGTTGTTGTTGTTGTTTCCGAAACCGCGACGACTGCGCGCACGTAAAGACTGCGAATGGGCCTGTGGAGATGGGGAATGATGGAGGTGTAAGAGATATAATAATATAATAATTTAACGATACGATTTGATTTAATTGTACCGGACGTGCCTAATACCCGTTGTTCGTCTTAAATTCTCATACGATCTCCCGTGGATTATATAGTTAATAATTAATAAAAAAAAACAAATAAAAAAACCATCAACAGGTGTAAATATTTTATATTACCTATGTAAAGCACTTGAGAACGATTCTCTTCGATAAGGCTGATGGCGCTAAACTTTCCGAAATAAAATTGAGCTTAATGTGGAAAAAATCATCGATTCCTAGACATTTCCTTGCACGTCGAGTACCAAGTATAATGTATACGCAACATTTACCTTGTCGTCGGCGAGCGTCGTTTCCTGATACATCATCGGTGTGAGAGTTTTTTATAGTACGCCAACGGTTGTTACTATAGCGGCGTTGGGTCGAGTACCTACGCTAGAATATCTCGGTTAGATTTTCGATATTGTTTGGAATCCCCGATTAATATGATATTTATAAATGTATTAATGTGCAGCGTGTCGTAGCGATAAAAAATTTTCCAAAAAAATCTTCTTTATCTGTATGCATAATGCATACATATATCGCCATTGGTAATACGTTTTTATTTTATTACGCATTCGATGTAGATACTTACTGCGTATTATACATAATATCAATATTATTATACATATTATTTTCGGTGTACCATTCCGAATGACGAGACTGCTGACAACGAGCATATACATCGCGTGATAGGTACATACCGTCAGTCCCAGACTGCTGCAGTATTTTCCTATATATTTATGTTATATCATAATATAATAATATGAAACAATATTATTATGATGCCTCGTGCATATCGGAACTCGTATTATACATAATATGGTACACTGGTACAATGTATTTATGCATATCGTATTTTATAGACTCGTGCGAACACGTTGCATACTTACGTGTACAACAAATACAGTAATACGACCATAATAAAATAATAAACAATATAAGTGTATTATGTATACATAGGTAATAAATTGTAAGTAGCGAGTGGCTAAGCGAGATGACGCGATATTGTATATTTTTTAGTAATAAAAAAATTATAAATTATAATAGTAACGCCTAAGAGTCAAATTATATGAATTTTGTCTCAATTTGAACAATTATATTATATTTTTTGTTGTACCTATATAATATTTTAAATTGCGTAAAAACTATAATATATTATAATGTATATTAGATAAAAGTGATTAATTGTTGTGTGGTCGTCGCAGGTGGTGTTATCGCCAATCCAAGAAATGGACCCCAACCTGTCGGGCACGTTGCACAACCAGCGCCGAGTGGCCGGCAGCATGGGCGTTTGCCAGGGCGTGCTGAACCCGGCATTCACCGGCACCGCCGTGTACACTACCATGTCGGTCAGCCCGATCGCCATGTCCACGGTGTCCATGAGTCGGCCACTGCTGTCGTCGCTCGGCATCACCGCGGCGTCGGCGACGGGCGGCGCGACCACGCCACCCGCGCAGCCGTTGCTCATCACAGACGTCACCGCGGCCACGGTGGCCGCTGCGCACCACTCGGACAAGGACGACAGCGCGTGCGGCGGCAGTTCCAGCGGCAGCGTGTCCAGTACGGACGACCGGAAGACGCCGGCGGCCAACAGGCGCAAGAGGGGCGAGGTGTACGTGTAGATCGGCCGTTCCGTTTTTCCAGTTTCTTCCGTTAATCATAATCATTTAGTTAATAATAATAATATTATAATGTGCACAAATTATAGATTTTATCTTTGTTATTACGTGCTCGGGGTTGACGGTATTTTGTTGTTGTTGTTGTTTCCGAAACCGCGACGACTGCGCGCACGTAAAGACTGCGAATGGGCCTGTGGAGATGGGGAATGATGGAGGTGTAAGAGATATAATAATATAATAATTTAACGATACGATTTGATTTAATTGTACCGGACGTGCCTAATACCCGTTGTTCGTCTTAAATTCTCATACGATCTCCCGTGGATTATATAGTTAATAATTAAAAAAAAAACAAATAAAAAAACCATCAACAGGTGTAAATATTTTATATTACCTATGTAAAGCACTTGAGAACGATTCTCTTCGATAAGGCTGATGGCGCTAAACTTTCCGAAATAAAATTGAGCTTAATGTGGAAAAAATCATCGATTCCTAGACATTTCCTTGCACGTCGAGTACCAAGTATAATGTATACGCAACATTTACCTTGTCGTCGGCGAGCGTCGTTTCCTGATACATCATCGGTTTGTCCGAGAGTTTTTATAGTACGCCAACGGTTTGTTGGTTACTATAAGCGCGTTGGGTCGAGTACCTACGATAGAATATCTCGGTTAGATTTTCGATTGTTTGGAATCCCCGATTAATATCGATAATTATAAATGTATTAATGTGCAGCAGTGTCCGTAGCGATAAAAAATTTTCCAAAAAAAATCTTCTTTAATCTGATGCATAATGCATACATATATCGCCATTGTAATACGTTTTTATTTATTACGCATTCGATGTAGATACTTACTGCGTATTATACATAATATCAATATTATTATAACATATTATTTTCGGTGTACCATTCCGAATGACGAGACTGCTGACAACGAGCATATACATCGCGTGATAGTACATACCGTCAGTCCCAGAACTGCTGCAGTATTTTCCTATATATTATGTATATCATAATATAATAATATGAAAACAATATTATTATATGATGCCTCGTGCATATCGGAACTCGTATTATACATAATATGGTACACTGGTACAATGTATTTATGCATATCGTATTTTATAGACTCGTGCGAACACGTTGCATACTTACGTGTACAACAAATACAGTAATACGACCATAATAAAATAATAAACAATATAAGTGTATTATGTATACATAGGTAATAAATTGTAAGTAGCGAGTGGCTAAGCGAGATGACGCGATATTGTATATTTTTTAGTAATAAAAAAATTATAAATTATAATATGTAACGCCTAAGAGTCAAATTATTATGAATTTTGCTCAATTTGAACAATTATATTATATTTTTATGTTGTACCTATATAATATTTTAAATCGCCACTGTATATAATATATATAAAATGAGGCATATAAACCAATAATGTATGTATAAATTCTAACAACTAACCCAACTCACATATTAATACTATAAATAAAATAACACGTTTCTATATCGTACCTATATAATGTATACTATTTAAAATACTATACATAAATATTTGTAAATATTATCATTATTATTATAAGAGTGTATTATGTTATTATTATTATTATATATATATATACCATTGTTTTAGCAACATTATAATCTTAATAATAAATAGAATTAGTTAGATGTTAAAATTACTAGATTTTTATAATATACCTATATATATGTATATTATAATATATATGAACAAAATGTGATACCTAATCAAAACACCAAATATGCCGTCCAATATGTCTATCATTATAATATTATGCCTGTGTAATATAATATACAATAATGTGTAACCTAATTGAGTATGTTTTTTACTCTAGTAAATGGGATATGAAACAATTTTTTAATTACGTTCCTTATACAATCTGTAGTGATAGACTATCACTGATAGTGTAAAGACAATATAATATTTCAAAACCTAAAACGGGTATAACAAGACATATGTCGTTGACTATAATAGTGTATTATTATTACAGCCGTGTATTAAACGATTGCAGGAAATTTGAGCGATATAATAAAATAAATTACGTAAAATTATTAGTGATCGACCTTGAAATATTCGCCTAAAATATTGGGTGAATTTTATCTCGGAGCATAGTTTTAATAAATCTGCGGTATATAAATTATAATATTATATGAGAACTGTGATCAGTTTAAAAATGATTTTTAATTTTTTTTTTTTTTGCACACACTTTTGTTGTATTCTAATATAATATAATGTTTATGTACATACCTATATACATATTATGAGCTTGTCTTTTTTTCGCTATATTTTTATACTCTACAACTTTTTAAACGAAAAATAATTACATATAATTATATATTATTATTGTGTGTGGCATATTATTAAAATTTTAAAATACGACTCATTTCACTTTTTAATGAACAGTACGTACATTTTTTCAAGGTTAATTTGCAGTTTTACAAACAACAAAACCCGTTCAATTACAAGCTTCTCGGAGAATTTCTTAAATTATTTAGCATTATTTAGGTATTGTTGTGAAAACCTAAGGAAATGAAAGGGCAATAAGAGCTAGTTATTGATGTTATGTTAATGCTGATGAATAACTATGTGTTTGATGGTATATACCTTGTAACTTTATGCTGCAGGCTGCAATAAGTATTTTAGTAGGTACGATTACGCACGTACTATCAAACTACTCCCGCGGACCCAGCTGAAAAATACAAACACCGAAAACAATAATATAGATAATGCTGCAATAGATGGTAAAATTATATTTAAATGTATATTCATGTATTTATAAACGTAAAAACTAAAGAAAACTATATACACACCTATGTTTAAATGTCTATACTATTAAAAATATGTATACTTTATCCTGTATGTCTTTATAGTTTAAAATTTAAATATACAGTTTGAGTAAAATATAAAATCACTTTTGTATATAATATAATTTTTACTAAAATGTATTAATATTTACCCAAGTGTATACAGTGTTTACATGATTAATGACTTTTTTTTATGTAAAATTAAAATTAATATATAGTAAATACTATAAATACAGAGTGCTGCGTTTTTTGTTTTAGTATGTTTTATGTCGTCATCATTCGTTTTATACTGCAGTAACTATTTGCTTAATGTTTAATGAGTATTGCTAATTTTTATTTATTTATTGATGGTTTTTACTATAATAATATGATTGTATACTCAGTATATTTATAACTGTATACACAATATTATTATTTATTATACATATACTATTGTACTCTCGGTTTTCATAGATTATTTATTCGTTTTTATTGTCAAACATTATTGGAAAAAAAATTACAGTGTATGTATAAAGTTAAACAACGAGTTAAATGTGATAGTATTGTATTTTATCGAGGACGTGATATTTTTCTTAACATATCATAATAATATATTGGCGGTACATGTAATTTCGCGCATAACGCACATTTCACATTTTTACTCTATTGCAGATAAACATAACCGATCAACTCGATAAAGTATTATTGAACTCGCGTTTTTGTATAGTAGATAATACCTATTACAATATTGAATACTATATCCTTTCATGCTTGTATAAGTCTTGTACCACCCACATCCATACCTTTAGTAGGAGAGACATGTTTCTTCTTTTCTTCTGAAACAAAATATAAATTTACTAAAATTAAAAAACACTATTTTGAGGACAACATACAGTGGTGGTTAGCATAGAGTAAATTTTAAACGCTTTATCAATTCTAACGAAGAATTTATTTTAATATGATATTGTTCATCGAAATCGAAGCAATTTAATATAATATTGCGTGATGATAAACATATTCTTTTATAAATATTAGGAGCCACGACAAGGACGCCGTATATCATCAATATATATTTAATATTTATGTTTATATATAGTAAGTCGAAAAGTCATATTTTTCCTAAACACTCGCGTGTTGTGTATATGGAAACTAAATGTTGTTTCATGTATCCGATGGTATTAGTATATACTTACAAATTTCACAACCTAATAAAAATACATTTTAATAGTTAAACACAATCAGTTTAAAATTAATTTAAAAAATACACAAATAAAAAAAGAATGCTGATATAAGTAGACAAATCTGAAATCTAAGTTATAACACATTTGAACATAGAAGTTTTTATGAAACCTAAACAATATGCATTAAATTTTCTTTAAATAGTACCTAATTTAATGAGATGTAAGTTCATTATTTCGTTGTATATATCTTTCTATTATTCATATTTATTAAAATAACTGTATATTTAAAATACTGCCACTTAGTATTAATTCGATAAAAAAATGACTATCAAAATATAACATTAGCGATAAGTTGAATTTTTTAAAATTTTAATAAATCATTTTTTTAAAAGCTGTACAATATTCAAGTCATAATTTTAATAGGTATCGGAAACGATGGAAACCAATTCGGATAACCATGCGTAATACATGCGTATTATGTAACTTACGAAACACTATTCCGGGAACCAATTCGGAATTACTTACCGTTTAACAAGCGCAGTAATTACAATGTCTCGTTTATAAGTAGATTTAGTATACAGCAAGTAAGTAACACAATCTAGCTCTCTTTATACTTTATACATATATAATATTATATACCTATTTATACGAAAATATAAAATTCGATTTTGAAATCGATTACTTCTCATTTACTTTCCTATATAATATAATGATAATAGACGACGTAATTGAAGTCTGCTCAAGTCTGTTATTGAAAAAAATACCTATTTATTGTTTATTATGAGTTAATGTTTAGTAGACCATTGTTATTTAACCGACATAATAAAATATTATCATCACTATCACATTTATTTTATTCACTATTTATACCAATCAACGGAATATGTTTCAAAAGTTTCTAAATGGGTCTTTTTCTTTGTTTCTTATTATAGGTATACGTATTTGTCTTCTATAATAATGTTTGTATACCACTGTATCTATATGTGTCCATAACTGCTCTATAACTATTAGTTTATAAATGAATGAAAATAAAAAATGCTTATAAGACCAAATGTGAGAGTATATTTTTGCTTTTAAATATTCCAGTGTTTACTTTTAAAATTCAAAATTGAAATTTCTTTAATTATGCGCCTTATTAAACCTATATAATATATGTATATTATTAAATGCATATCAAATATATTTTAAACATTTTGGTAAAAACATAAATAAATAAGTCGTATCACAAAATTGGAGTAATCCTTATAAAACTTTCAAAATAGTCACTTTATCATCCAATAATTATTTTATCATTAATATTAATTAATTATTTTACTTAAAATATTATTGTTGTAAAAATTTCAAGTATGGGTATAATAAAACTTTTTTAACCGTACAATTATTGTATTATTTGATAAACAAATACTATACATTTTTTATTATATACCTAGGTACTTAAAAAAATATTTCCATAATTTTTTAATTTTATAATAAGTAATAATTTTTTTATATTACAATTGGATAAATAGTAATGTATAAAACACATGATTTATAATAACAAATTGATAAGATAACAGTGTAGTAGGTAGGGTAAGTATGTCGGGTTGTACCATTATATCAATTTACGAATAATAACGTATACCTACATGGTACGAGTAGTAAATTACATACCTATATTAACTGAATTACCTGACTTTGCCTGTATGCACAGTTTTAAACGAAATCATACCACTTGTTAAACTAATTTTATTAGTTAACCTGTTTTATGGCCACCATTCAAATAAATAAAAAAATATTATATTTTCTGAGCTAAAACAAAATTCAACAGTAAGCCACTCTATTGCAACCTATTATAGAAGTTGAAAAAATAATTTTCAAGCCCCCTACAAATCTCGAAATCTTGCGAAATCTATTATTGATAACAGTTATTTTATAAATTACTCATATTGAGTGTAATTACGATGCATCAGTATCGCTACGTAAATAATATGCATTATACTTGATATATTTTTTACCCTTTCATTCAAACTAAATTCAATTCAAGAGATTCAAGATGGAAATTTGCACTTCTGAACCCTAGTAACTAACTTATATCAAGTATTATTAAACGATAGTACAGGACAATGGCAAATTATTCCTTATTTTGTCCTCCGAGGTTGTTATTGTAGTTGTCTATTTTACTCCTTGTTATTTTCATGAATAAATTAATTAAATAATCATACATTTTATAATACATGACAAATATAATAAATAATTTAAGTAAATACTATAAATACTATAATTTGTTTATTTTAAGAGATAATCATTTGTAGTATTTGCATAAACTTAAAATCAAAAATTATAAATTCAAATGGCAAATACAATTAACCATAATTATGTACGTTCTATAGTAAGTATTTAATAAATTATAACACATATATTCTACTTTTTCATAATAATAATATAATTTAAATTAAAAATTGAAATTATAACATGAGTAGGTACTTAAAACTAATAATTATAATTTATAATTATTATTTTTAATAACATATTCAAAGAAGATGTTGTTTTGTCATAACTATTACAGTTAGACACTTCACAAACTTTTTTTGATACCATTATTACTGTAATATTGTATGAATATAATTATAATGACGGAATTCGATTCTCATTATTTACTATTTTAACATGTATTACTATTAATACTAAGAATTTTCAATATTATAGGCAAAGGAAATAAAGAATAATATTGTCATACGGGTAATACACTTTATAAATGAAAATATGAAACATGCCATAAATGTAAATAATAATAATTATTATTATTATTCACAGCTTAGTGAGCATTTTACTTGTGTCAAACAATATAATATAGTGGTAATTAATAATAATAAATAGGGAATTTATATTAAATTAAAAAGTAAAACAGATAACTACATTATAGCAATTTAGGAGGGCAATATTAATAATTTGTTCACCACTTTTTTAGTTCAGACTGTACTGTATTATCGTTTATAGTATTTGTATTTGATTATAAATAACAAAAACAATAATTGTAATAATATTATACTCTTTTACTTACCTGCTATTGTATTCAACGAATTTGTCTGTAGATTTAAACAATACGCTAAAAACTGGTACACGAATTCATATTGAGCCTAAAAAATTATACAATTAATTAATATTTTGCATTTGATATCATCATTATATTTTTTTAATTTCACATATTATTATCATAAAACCTGTGATTTATAATTTAATATTATTTTTATAAAGAGCTCATCGTGAGAAGAATGGAGGGGGGTTATTTATACATTGAAAGTATGAGAGCAATAATGAAATGGAACTATAGTGACATAGAAACTAAGAAAAATACTACGTAGAATACTGGAGAAGAGATATGATTCGATTAAGTTGAGGAATATTTAAAAGTAGAAAATTAGCAAATTTTTAAACAAGGTAGAAGTAGATAATTAATAAGGAAAAGGAAAAGATGACGGATACTAAATAATTGCTACCAATAATAATAATTAATAATGTATACAGATTCAAAAATATGTATTTATTCCGACTTTCTGTACACCTAATATATTAAATTAAAATAATTTCTAATTATTAAAGAACATTATATAATGATCCCTAAACAAGCAATCCTCAAATAAAACTTTGTATTTAACATAATTATTTGGTAATATTTAATACAATTAGTAATAACTGTTACTGTTTTAAAATAAATATGTTTCAAAACTTTAAGTGGTATAATATATAGGTTTATTTATTGGAGGAAGACTGAAAACTAATACAGACTATTAATATTTTATGTTTGTAGGTATGTAGTAGTTTTCTGTAATAATAAATTATTATTGTACTTTCGAGTAAAAATGTAAAATAATTATATTATTAAACATATATGCATATAAATGTTTAAACTATGAAACAAATATTTTACCTGTGTTTGTACCATATTAGTCCGTTGTTCACGCAATCTTAAAACAGTTTTGAAAACATTTAATTTTGTTCTATCCTGGTGGATTAGACGCAATAGCATGTCACAAGCTATGTAGGTTCCTGTCCTGCCGACTCCAGCACTTTTAAATAAATAATAATAAGTATTACGCATTTAGATTGAAGAGTCGTTATTACATTTTAATAATCGAGACTAAAAATTAATAATAGATAATAATAGTATTATTATAAATTACACTCACCTACAATGCACAACAACCAGACCAGTTGGAGATTTTGCTTGTACTACACGCCAAAATCGCAATAATGACGATGGGTCACTCGGTGTTCCGAAATCCGGCCAGTCATGAAATTGAAAATGTCTTATTGTTTTTTTTAAATGGCCCTAAAACACCATTTATCTATTACCAGTATTTTCAATTTAAACACATTATTTTATATCTTATGTTATTAGTACCATATACCTGTGGGTTTTAACTTCTAAGTCTTTAAGATAATTCTATATGTATAAATCGTATAATCATAAATGTATAATAAGTTAAATGTCAAAAATTTGAGTATGAGGATTTTAAATTATAATTCTAAATTGAAAACTGTTATAAGTTTCTATTTTGAAACGGTTCCAACAAATACTGGTAAGCAAATATATCGGACTATAAACGTTTAAAGATATGTTGTATATTAAAATATTATTTTTGAAAATCAGATCAGTTCAATTGTTTACTAAAAGTAGGTACTATACAACAACTGGATCTAGAGGGTAGCTGTGGCCTATTCGTTAATTTTTAAAGAAGCCTGCAGACTATTAGTTAGTAATTATTTATTTTTACACATATTGATTTATTTATAAATACCATAAAAAACATATATTATGACTTTAGTCTTACCAAATAAATCGTAATCACTACCCAATAAAAGTCTTAATGCATTTTTATTGACAAGCAATATCTTACAGTTGAATTAAGTTCAACTAATCTTCGTCGAATTGATTTAAGTTATTGGCAACTTTCTCACCTACCCACACAATAAAAAGTCTAAAATCACTTATACCTAGATATTTTGTATACTGAGGTATACACTATAAATATTATAACGAATAAACTACGAAATATATTTAGAATGTACTATTAATTAGTCACAATTTTCGATAATAATTTCATATCAAAATTATTTGAACCATCAAAGCTACCAACAACGCTAGAATTAGGTATCTATAAGTTAATTTTGAGATAAGAGTTCAGTGTTTAACACATGTATTCTTTCAGGTCTTTTGAAAAAAAATATAAAAGTGATATACTTACTTTTAGAACTGTCAATATTCTGATTGTGAACGAATAACGCTCTTTGTCGACAATCATAATATCATTTTTCACTTGAATATCGCCAAAAACTAATTTTTCATTACTGTTTGGAAAATATTTATCGCATTTTATCTAAATAAAAAAAATTAATTAATTAATTAAAAAATCATCCATAACACATTACTTTGATTATTGTTTTTTAAAATATATTTGAAATTTAAATTATCAATGTAAAATAAATACAATACCTGTGTAGCTATTATTTATTACGCCTATAGAAAAAAGGATAAATTATTCAAAACTTATTGAAAAAACACTAAAATTATAGAAAATATTTTTGAAATTCACATATCGTATGTTAAAAACCTCAATAGTATCATAATAATTCAAAAATTTGTCAAATTGATGATATAACTTTCAATTAAAATTTTTACCTGGTCATATTGAATCACCTACCCCTGCTAACAAACATTAACCTTAAAGTGCTTTCTTGTCTATTGAGAAATTCCACTCTCTTTTTCATATACTTCTTTGGACCACTAGCTATTTATATAAGTCACATATACTCCTTTATATACACATAAACGTCTTATGTATTTGACCAAAGTAGATCCTAGCTTTGACTACAGAGCACTTTCTAATTAAATAATAACTATATGAACTTTTAATTTAAGATATTTTCACTAATTACTTGATTTTATTATGTTTTGGGGTTCTGGCAACCTGTTTTATATTTAAATAAATAAATAAATAAATATTATTATACAAGTTATTACATAAAACACAATCGCATTATCTAAATGACAAAACATGGAAGAATAATATCTTTCTTATATTTAAGAAATATTTTATGGCAAGATCTAAAACATATATTATTTTAGTTCAATGAATAGATGTCAGAGTTCTTAATTTGTAAATTAAAATATAAAATCAAGTTGGTAACACAAAGTTGTATAAAAAAAAGTGGCATAAAATTATAGATGGTATTGATGGTATAGCCAGAAGGGTTGGGTATAAACCCCATCTACATCCCCTCCTCCACCATCGCTTTATTTTATAATATATGGTCTCATTATATTAACAGTTCAATACCATTTATTTTTTATATATATGTATGTAATATGTATATACTAAATCCTAACCTCCTTTATATTGATGAATCCTGGTTAAGTCACTGGATGTTAGACTCACTTATACTTATAATATCTAGGATTAAAATACGTTTACAAATAATATATCTTGGAATATAATTTTACTCCACCTTGTCTTTTTCACTAATCTGACACAACATAACAATTGAAGCCACGTCTTGGTCTAAAACCATTTGCCACATATCAACGCAAGTATTTTTCAATGGACCTTGGCAAGCTATATATTGCCGAATACCATTGGAATCCTGAAAATATGCAATTAATTTGTTTAATATAATTTATAGTACTACACTCCTAACCATCAGTAATAATCATATTTATAAATAATGATATAATATACAGCATTAGTGATAGATTCATAGATTATGACTTGAAGTTATGACATAATATATATATTATATATGCAATTTATACGTAAGACTGTAAAATTAATGCATTAAAAAAAACTTTAAAAATGCACTTAGAATCTAAAAAATTTAGTATAAAATACAGTATTAGTTTAAGTAAATAAAATTCATAGTAAAAAAAAAAAAATAAAAAATCTCTTTAAATATTGTGTACGTTTAAATTATACGTATATATTGTTAGTTGTTACCCAATACATAGTAGTCATAAACTAATATTATTTTTCAACATAAAACATGTTGCTTTGAAACAATAAATAATCAGAAAAACTATTTGTAGCTTAATTATAATAAAAGCGCTGTACTTGGAAAAATAAAATAATAAATAATTAAAGTTGAAGTAAATCAGCTTTCCTCATTAATCAACCTAACTTAGAATAAAATACGTAATATAGAGTCCCAATCCCCTCAATTAGAGTACTAGAGGAGATTATATACATTATAATAGCTAGTATAGTATATTATTTTTATAAAAGTCTATTCTTAGAATGTGCCTAATAAATGTATATATTAAACTATTAAACTACGACTTTTATAAATTTTCACTCACTTCAATAAAAGATGCGTTAATGTAGTTATTGGTATCATCAGACCTTATAATCACTCGGTTGTAGTTATCTGTATAATATATTATATAGGTATAACAAGAGCAACACGTTGGGTGAATGTATACATAAAATAATTAAATCGCTCAGTTTTCTGGTCTTACATGGTAACGTGTTGATATAACGATTTTTGAACTTGTTCTGTGGCATCATAGCCACGTCCGTTGTGAAATTTGATTTCGAGTACGCGTTCAATAGGTCATATTCGGCCTCGATTTCTTGAGGAGTTTTGGCTGACAAGTGTTTGAAATTCATGTCATTCGGCACACCAGACTCTTGGCGTGTTGGAGTCGTGTGTATTACTCTATACTGTACGGCCCTATTTCATTCGATTTAAAACCTGTAAGTAGTGGCTTATTTAGGTGGGGAAATGCCTATATCCCGAAGAAAAATTTTCAAAATCCGACAGGAAACAAATTTTTAATTATTTTATTTTTTAAACTAAATTCAGATGGTTAAAATTGTGGAATTATCTATCAATATAATAATACAATTCGGTAATATTTTCTAGTCTTTGTTAACCAATCATCAACTTTATATAACCACGTTTTTTATACATGATATTAATGTAACTAAAAAGATATTTTTTGAACAGTTATAATGTTTATATCTAATTATTGTACTTTTGTGAGAATAATGTGGGTGGCAAGGCTTTTAACCTTTGAAATAAATCTTTTTCAAACTCTCTCTGATCCTATAGCTATTAAATCCTAAATACGCCACTGACTAAACACGGTCATAAGTATATTACCATATTATAAAGTGTCGTTTTACGTACCACGGAACTTTTTCGTTGAGTACACAATACATTCCAGTCGCAGTGATGAGTACCGCAAACAGTACACTGTACAACACCAAGTAGTAGACTGCTGTGGGTTTGCCGCCTAAAATGTAGCACAAGTATAGTAAAACATAAAAGTACACAATGAAAAGGTTTAAAAAAACCGGGTTAATTATTGTAGATTTTATTTGTATTCTTATTGTGGTGGTTTTATCGCCCTAGTAACCATATATACTGACGTGGTAATGGTAACACATATAATACATATAACGCGACATGCGATACCTAGAAATTTAATGAAAATACTTCAAACCTTGTCCAATATTTACTATCTTACACGATACCAGCAGTCATATTATGATAAAATACGAAATTAAATAATACCTAATTATTATTATTCAAATATCTACATTTGTATAATGTATCAAACTTGTCGTTCAATAAAATCCTAGGTAAAACTATAGTAAGTTTGATATATTAGTTTCACATTAATGTCATGTTTTTTTTTTTGGTATTTAATAGTTTAATTTGAGGGGAAAGTAGTACAAAGAGTGATCAATTACATCTTGCAGTTATGTACCTATATCCTGTTATTAATAGAAAATTATTATATGATGTGGGTTGTAATTTTTTGATTTTTTTTTAACATATATAATATTATATGCAATAGCCAATAAGTTTTAATCAATGATAAGTTTGCTTTTCATAAAACCAATTTTGGATTAATTTTTTATAATTGTAAATAAATACGTACTAGAGAATATAAATATTCATAATAGTTATTTATAAAAAGTATTAAGTCTTAAAAAAAATTTGAGCAATATTTTGGTGTTGAAATATTACAACAAAATAATATAAAATATTGAGTTTTCAACAAAATTTCCTTCAGGATTTACTGACTTTTCACTCTGTTATAATATATATAATTATTATTTATTATATCACTAAATTATATTAATTATATTCTAAATAATACATTTGATGGCTCAAGTTTTAAATTTATTTTTGATACCTTATACCCAACACATATGTATTCCTGCAGCACTTACGTGTAATAAAAGGTACAGTCCACGAATCTTGAAACCCGTCTGCTGTAAATGCCCTTAGTTTCAGTCTGTAGTTAGTAACAGGTCTTAGCGGTCCGTTACAATAACTTTTCTTGTCGTTAATGGAACAACTGTTGTCCGCACCAATATCAAAAACCCCATCGTTTTGGTCTAAACATCAAACCAAACGACAAAATTACAAAGTTGTTATAATATAACAATGTGAAATTTAAAAACTACTAAATTTTTACATTTTTACTTGTTTTTTTTAATTGTTAAAATCTTTAAAGGGACACATAATATTATTGGAATGAAATATTACGAATTCAAAAATATGTCTATACAATTTAAAATCATGGATAAAAACATATATAGATAATGTTAATACTTAAGGGTAGATATGAATTGAGTGTTTTAGAGGGCGTAGGTTCAACGTTCATAATATGTACTCTGCACAGAACCTCGTGGATAAGGAGAATATGGTATCAAAATTAATACGGGACAGTGCATGGCCATTGTGAATTTGCAATAATATCGTAAATAATTCAAATTATAATAATTATTGTTTTTAATTAATTATAGTTTATAGTTTGTACAGACTAAACGGCACTATAACTTACCATTTACAAATAAATAATCGTGTTAATATAATTAATATAATAATTCCATATTATGTAAGACATAATATTAATAAATCTTGTTGAAATCATTTTGTATACGATTACAATTATATCGTATTGTATACCGGGATGCCCGATTTCTGGTAACGATTTCGCCCCCGAAACATATATAATATGAAATAATATAGTTACGAAATACACTACTGACCTTTGAAAGGCATCCATCTGTCGGGCGTCGTCTGGTACGCCAGTATGAAAGGGTACGGTGCAGCTTCGGCCCACGTCCGCATGGGAGGCGGCCAAACATCGTCGTCCATCTGCTGCCGAGGATTATTCATCCTAGTGCCGTGTTCTGGCTTGTCCGGAAATCCACCGTCCTGGTAAACGATTATCGAATAGTATTGGATGTTTCCAGAAGCGCTCGAGAACAAGTCGCTGGGTATGGACAAACGGACCTGTGTAAGATGGTTTTCGGACACCGTCACTCGTAAATGACGGTATGTATCGTATTTGCTAGGTAAATCAGGGTCTGTATACATTACAATAAAATCAGGTAAAAAATCATTTTTCACTGTATTACTTATAAGGACAACAATATTACACAATACACATTGATTCATAAACAATAAACTAATACAAATTAAAAATCCTGACTTTATTGACTGATAATTATTATTTTAAGACGTATAATATAAAATATGCTATGTGATATATACTTGTTGATGGTGTGATAAATCTAATTCGTTTGTCTTGACCAGGATTCTCCACGGTATCAGTTATCGCTGCTACCGTACATACGTACGTATATTCAGGTAATAATTGGGTTAAACTATATTCAAATTCCGTTTCGTTGTCCTGGTAAAATATATTTTATACTCAAAAACATGTTTACACGTAGTTTTTAAATTTAAAATTAATATACGTGTAGTATATTGCAGTACATAAAGTAACATTTAAAATTAATGAATTTAATAAAAACACAACCATTAAAAATTAATAATTGCATAAAGTATTTTTCTATTTTTGCCACTGTAAATTATTGAAATACAAAATATACGCTGAATTTTGGAATCATATAAAATATTCGAAAAAAATATTGTGCCCTATAACATGCAAAAATTTTCCTATAGAATTTGCCTTGCAGCAAAATAGATTTCTATTTAATAGAATAACTAAATATAATAACTATTAATTTAATATACATTTTGATCAAACTTATTTCTTAATTTTCTCTACAAATAAGTATAAAATAAAAACATACATTTACAAGTCTAGAGATATCCATTACCTCAGCATTGCCTGGATTCAAATTTTAAAATTAAGATGTACAATTTTATACAACCATATACAAACGTGTGAAAACACGATTTTTTCATATTGATGCTACGGTAACCCCAATACGGATTATACAAATAAAGTATATACCTTATACTGAATAACTTTGAAATTCAAATTCATATTTAGCAGTGCTGAGGGAACGAGCCTCCGGTTAAAACAAATGTATGATCGATATCAATATACCAATTGACCATCAAAAATAATTTTTCTTACTGAAATATCGCATTTAATACTGAAAATGTGATTATGAAATCCTAGTCTTTCCCCCACCAACGTACTGTGAAAAAATGCGATTTTCCCGTTTGGCATGCACGGGTACTTCCAACTCAGTACGACCAAATTGGATTCTATCGATTTAACTTGTAGATTTTTGACCGGTGAACTAGCTACAAAACATATCGAACATGGTTAAATATTGGTATACATACCTTTGAAACTATAGTAAACTTATCGTCTACTCGTAAATGCATAATTTAAACCTAAGATAGAAAATCAACAATTAAAGTGTTAAAAATAAGTAAAAAAAAATCTTGAATGTACCTAATTTAAGTTTTTGCATTTTAAAAGTACTATGCAATCCATGATGATAATATTTATGACGATATATATAGTGTATATTTTATAGTTAGTTAACATTTTATTTACTGTTTATAGTTTGTAAAAGAAATATTATGATATTGTACAACTGACAAATTATTTGATAAGAATAATTCTTATATTGCAATGTGTATATTACTCGATGATAACGTGTGTATCGTAATATTTGTTGAATTTCCAAAACCAGACTCTGTTGCAGCGCTCAATTCTATAAAGTAGCAGCTAGCGGGCATTAGATTCCCAATTTGATTCTGGTATGTCTGATCATTTTTAATGAAATGTGTGACCACAGGTTCCGCGGTTCGTGGCGTGCAGTGTTTCGGTAGTTCGTATAGAAAATTCTTGAACGTAACCGTCCAACGGTAATTATCTATCGCAGCAGGAGATATCGTAGTAGGTGCTGCCCATGCAAAGACCACGCTATTGGCAGACAACTTAATGATTGATAAATTCGTAGGTGGATCTGGCACTGTCAACATAATATTATCGACAACAATATAGTATACTATATAATATTATGCATTTATGCCACCGCAACTGTACGCCATCGCAACACAACCGATGAATATAATTATTGAGACGTACATTATTGCATTTGCATGTGCCGTACATAATATTGTTTTATATAGGTAAATAGTATATTATTTCAAAAGTTAATATTTTAATATTTAAATGTATAATAATGTGAAACCCTAAAGAAGACAGAGGAGAGAAAACTGGTGGTTTTAAAGAAAAACCAATCAGTAAAGGACGATGAGACGGAAGAATGGAAAACAAGAAAAAATAACGAGTTAAAAAGATAATCTTCCAAAACAAGATATATAGGACAAAGACGTATAAATACATGATCAGCAGCCAAAGATAACAGTGGAGACAGATAATTTGTATTCGTATAAGCAGCCAACTGATTGGTAAATTATAAGCAGAAATTGAAAATATATGTAAAAAGTTATTGGTAATTTTTTTAATTCTACATACTTATTCAATTCCATAAAACGCGTACTTTTAAAATAAAAATATAACATATAACTACCTACAGAAAAAATATTTTGTAAACATATTTTTATTTTACCAACAATAATAAAATAATATTACACATTATATTATCTTATTTAACTATAACGATATTAATCGTAGTCTTTATTCTTTAAATCATTCTATAATAAATTTCAATATAATAATAATACAGTACCCTGTAATTTTGACCAAAATATGATTTCATCACTTTTTTCTGAATAACCTTGCTTATTATAAAACGCCGAGTAACAAATGTATTTCGTGAAAGGTTTCAAGTTATCTATGGTCACTGCTTGAGTAGGTGAATATGTCGTTACCTCGAATGAAGAATTCAAATACGAACAGTTTACGATTTGATTTATTAAAGTGCAGACGGATTCGATAGGATGATCCCATTGCAAAGTGACGTTATAACTGGTTAAAAACAATATTCGTCCATTCTTGGGCTTTTCTAAAACTGAAAAAATCACATTATTATGTTCTTATTTTACCTAGGTATATACTATAAAAAGTTTAAAATTTAAGTTCATAGATCAAGAATCTTATAGCAACTATAGCGGTCCCTATTAAGATTTTTTTTTTTAAAGGGCCCAAAAGTTATTTTTCATAATTACTTGCGAGCTGCATACATATCGTAACGTTAATAATATTTTTGCTGTACCTATTTTACTTTGTTGTATATGATGTAACTAAATAACAATTTTTATTTTATCTGATCTTTATAATACATCATTTATTTTATATCATCATAAAATGATAATCAAATTTTACTATTGGGATAATAAATAAACTATTGTGATATAGCCAGTTTGGTGCAATTAAATAATTTAAAAGTTGTATGGTCCTGTTAGAGCAATCAATGATAATAGAAAATAATAATTATACAAAACATAGAAAGGTTATACTTCTACAAAAATACAAACACACGCCTTAAATATTTGACTAACACCAAAAATTTGACGCCTTTTTGCCATCCACATCACACCAAGAGAATATCAGTGGATACACTGTGTTATATATATTATTATATTTATTCTTAGATGATATTACCTTCGGCAATTACAGTGGCTTCAGTTTTAGCTGACAAACCATTTTCGGTGTCTGATATTTTCGGCGTGACCATTATTTGATACGTTACACAATGCATTAGATGTGAAATAGTCAAAGAATTTGTCTGCAAATGATTTAACACGGCGCGGTATAAATGTATAATAAATATCAATTAAATGTTAACAATAGTAAAGTTTTAATTTTTAACTGGCCAGTAGCCTACACTAATCTTCTAAGTCAACATTTGATTTATTTATAACTGATAGTATAATTATAATACTGCATTTTTACAACGCCAAAAAAAAACAAATTTCTCACTATATTTTTTATTTTTGTTATAATTATTTTTGATTTAATAACAACAAACAATGGTACGTACTTTAGTTATAATTGTAGAGCAAACGAATATATCGTTGCAATAAACGACTTCGTATTGACGAATACAGAAAGATGAATTAATCGGTTTATCCCATCTAACGAATATAGTTCTCGAGCCATTAGACGAAGCTGTTAATTTTACTACAGGTCCAGGTACTAATATACAAAAAAAATTTAAAACTCTTACAAATCACAAATCAAAAATAAATTTTGTTTCTAAAAGTCCTTAACCTATATTATATGCTGTTTGTTGCTTGTACATAACTTACATTTTCATTTTATTTTTATTGTACAGTTGTATTATACATAAATACATTATTTAATGATTATAATATTATTTTAAATAAATATTAAAGATTAAAAATAAATGTATATAAAGTAAGTAAAAAAAAAAATTAAGTGTAATAAACTGAACATGATTTACTAGAAATAAGGAATGTATCCTCCTATGAAATTCGCATCATTTTCTTGATTGATTGGGCGAATATAAGTCGATGGTAGATCTAGCCACATTGAAAAGAGCAGTAAATAAGAAACCTTGAAATTCATCAGAAATTTAAGTACAAGAGAGTCTACTTTAAATTAATAAATAAAGTTTCAACGGAAGTTAACATTTATTACAACTATTCGTTTTTCGTCTATCAGATTATGATCACAAGCAAGCCCACCATATAAGGTAGTAATCAAGAGGAATGTGATTAATTTTTAAAATAAAAACAACAAAACTTTTGAAAAAATTTACATTTACATAATATTAAAGAGGTAATTTTAGATCAAAATTGTTTTAGAATAGGAATACTATCTAAACATAATATGTTCGGAGATAACGAAAAATTAGGCATGGAAATTTTTCGTGAATTAGGTAGTTGTTAATATGTATAAATAGACAATGGTTATTTAATTTAGTTCCTATAATAACATAATAACAGTAATTAGTAACTACAAAGCTTGATTAACGTATAGGCTATATTCAATATTTTGCTAGATTCCAAAGCATATATTTTATTTTATTTTAATGACAAATAAATGAAGAAAACTTATTTTTGTCTACTGAAATTCGACTACTTCGCAAGGTACAAGGAGTAATAACTTGTATCATAAATTCATTTAATAAAAACTAGATGAACATCAGTGATAATAATATACCTAATATACGTAAATAATAAATGGAAAACATACTATTACGAAAACGCTTATAAAATGTTTATGTATAAACTATAACGTTAAAGTAATGAATGGATTTATTATTTCACTCCAATACTCCATAGGAAAGCTCTTACCATTTGATTGTCCAACACGGTCGTGTGGTACTTATGGTTATAGGTATGTATATGTATATGAGCTTTGTAATATATTTTTTTTTATACAATATTGTTAAATGGTTAAGAAGAAACTAATGTGCCTAGGGCAGTGGGGCTATGTTCAGGCCTTAGTACACACAATTTTTGAGTATTTAATTCATATTTATACGACTTTTATATTCTAGGCATATATTATTTTGTGTGTATCCTCAACCCTTATTTCATAATCCTAAAACTACCCTTATATATAATATGTAATACTTTCGGTTTATTATCAAATACTCAAGTAGTCAAATTTTCAGAAATTGTTCGAAAACCAGACATGGTATTCCCTATACATACTTCCAGGGTCCGTAGTTACATTGAATGCTGTAGGATTTCCTTTAACACCAGCGAAATCGACCGCAGAAACGTAGCCGAAATATGTGACACATGGTTCTAACGCATTTATCATGTGATGGTCAAAATCGGTTTGTATTTCTTGGCCAGTGCCCCGCAATGAAGTCAACGACAAGTAAAAATTTAACGTACACAATTTCTGCTCCATCGGGTTTTCCCATGAAATCAAAATTGAACGACTTGAAGTTACTACAGTTAAGTTTCTCACCACTTTCAGTTCTAAAATATAAAACATTTACAGTAGGCAGCTTTTACTCATTATTTAAATCCACATTTAATAACACAAAACAACTATAAAAACTGTGGACACCGCTTATATAAAATTCAACTTTGGGACCAACACAAATTAAGTCTTATACTAAAATTAAAATTTTAAGTTAAGTAGAAAAAACATAAATTTACTATAAAATTTATTTTTCATTTTAATTTTAGATATTTATTGTATATACCTACATATAAACTTTATTTTGCTATTTTACTCTTACATAATATTTATTATTTTTGTTACTTTCGACTATTACAAAAATTATACTAATCTTACTTGTATTACATATTAAAATTAAATTAGTGCTAAATAACTTTTTATATACTAATTTATTTCAAAATTTTACAAAAAAATATCTAAATTTTCTATCAATTTTTCACAAAATTATAATAAGGGTTAAGAGCATTATAACTGACTTTTTTTTTAATGTGTTTACATACATTTTGAGCATTTTAAGCTGCTAAACCATAACGACTGCAGACGTAAGTACACTGATTACTTAATTATTTATTTTTTTACTTACGGGAGGTATGTGAAGTCAATGCAACTGTAGAAGCAAAGGGGCCACCAAACACATTTTCACCTGCTCCATAATATAAACATCTCACCGTGATTATATAGGCTGCGCACTCTATCAATCCGGTCAACGTGAAATTGTTGCTACTAGTTAACTTAATATCATTATTCAGTTGAGTGGAATATGTCAGTGAATAATTTACACTTCTGTCTATATCTGGCAAAAGTCTCCATTCGGCATAAAATGCGGTTGGGCTAATAGGCTCTATAGTCAATTTAATGATACGTCTTTGGGGATCTTCAAATTCTAAAATAAACAAAATAGAACAGAATAGAATTAAACAATGATATTAAATAATCATATCACTAGTTACTATTTATCGAGTAATCCATTTAACGCAAGACACTTTCTTTAAAACCTTACGTTCAATAACTATTAATGTGTTTGAAAATATATATTTTAAATAATTTTAAGTCATTACGAAACAACGTTTTTAGATAAAAAAATTATTATATCGTTTTTAATTTTTTATTTTTTTTAATTGACAATATTATGCATGTCTAATTTTCTATTCTAAAGCAAAATATTTTTTGAAGTTCTGCTTCGATGTATGAAAATCGAATTTTGAATGAGTAATTTATATTAATAATATTAATTTAAGGTTGCTAAATAACCTGTCTAGTTTAGATGTGCGAGTGGAGTAATACAGGGATACTGCCGGGTACTCCGCAAAATAATGGTCTGCTACTCTGCTCATCAAGACTTAAAATACTTATAAGTTATAACTAGGTAATAAACTACTTTTCCGAAATTTGATTATAATATTTTACTTCGGAATAAAAAAAAAAAGTAAAAAATGTATGCTGTCATTCAAAAGAATAAAATATTAAAAAAATTATAGGTAACAATAAAAATGGTATAGTATTTTTCTAAAACTATTGTTTTATTATAAATTAAAATTATTTAAAGAATATATTTTCAAAAAGTTAGTGTTTTCTGAAAGAATTAGTGTTGTACGTTAGATCACCCCATGTATTGTTACCGGCAAAGTATTGAATCTGACATTCTACACAATTACACAATTATCAAAGCTTTCTATAAATAATGACAAAAATAAGCAGGAAAAGTAAACATGTATATATTATTGTATTGATTAGATCTATCTACAAATTTCCGAATATCGAGTAAGGAGTGTATTAAATTTATATAAAATTGTACATTACAAACATAATCTGCAAATAATAAACTTAAGCCAAGCAGAAGTTGGTATTATACAGTTCGAATCTAAAATCTTACAAAACAAAAAAATTAAAACATAATATTATAAGTGGAGTGCAGGGAGGGCTTATCGTCCACATAAGTTTAAGAAATAAAACCTTCTATCGACCCTGCAATTCTTAATCATTTACTATATAATAAAAACTTAAAATATGTTTGGTTAATATTTATTGAGTTTATATAAAAAAAAGACTTGCACAAATGCATATTAATAATATTATCATTTATACTAACATAACTCGGGTAGTTAAATCAATAAAACTAAATCATTAATATTATTACTGATATATAATATTTAAACTATAGATACGTTAAAATGTCAGTGACCTGCTTGATCATTAACAATAATCATCAGTTACATTTTATATTAGATACAATCCATATTAAAATGATGTATTAATCGACTTAAAATAAAATATGTATTATATAAATATATAGATTTTTTAACTCAACCTACCTTTATAAATGTCAATAACTAGCACCTATATACGTATTTGAGCAATTAAAAAAAATACATTTTTATAAATTATGAGTTTATCATAGATACCTCCTAATAAAACATTAGAACATAATAAATATAAAATCAAAAAATCAAAAAATAAGAATAAAACGTAAAATTTCCAAAAAATAAAAAAAATTTGTCTGCAGTAGATCTTAACTTAATAAATAATTAAATTGTGTGTTAATATTGTCTCAATTCATTATAATTATCAATAAAAAAAATCCGTCTAGTGGGTAACTGCTTTGGTGTGTTGTCGCTGTATTGTAAGGTGTAGTTACACTATACGGTGTAGGTAAGTACCACTACGTCATGGATAGCATCAATAATGTATCTTAAATAAATGTGTTAAACTTAAATACAGCGATAAATCATTGTTACGATAAAAAAAAATTTTCAGTGAATACTAAGTGAAGTTTAATTATTTGGTAGGTTAACTAAAGTTATCAAAAAATTATTCTAAAAATAATAAATTTTAACAAATGTTGGTTCTCATTAAATTCTGAGTGAAGAGATGAATATATTAATTTTACAATAATTGTGTATGTGTTTATTTTAATTTATCTAAAAACACTTTAGAGGGAGGTTTCTGTTAAAATATTTGATCTCGTTGATATTTTTAAGCAATTTATTAAAAGTGACATAATAAGATATTTGAACAGAATAGTTTTATTGTAAAACAATAATCTTATGACGTATGAAAAGATTTTAAGTATATTTTTCTTTATAATCATTTTAAATACAATATTATTTAAACGAAATTGTGGTAATTGAATTTAATATGATAATTAAATAAGAGAAAAATAATTTTAATTATAAACAAAATAAGTTATTGAAAATGTACATTTAATTAAAATCTTAGTTTCATTATTTACCATTTTTTTATACACAATTTTCCAATTTACCTGTTCATGATGTTGTTAAATCCGTTGCCAAAGTTTCTTTTTCGAAAATGTTCATATTATTATCATTAGTAAAGTCAAATTAAATAAATTGTAATGAAAAATACCAAAATAAAACAGTATAATCGAGATCATTAGAATAGGCGAACTAAAAAATAAATAAATAAATAATAATAACAATAAAACATGGCATCTCACATCTGTGCATTCCATGATAAAAACAATACAAGCATTTTCCAATTTAATAAATAAATCATGATAATTATTAGTTGAACCTTTTTACTTATTTTCAAATATATTTTTCCTTTTGTAAATGTTACATTTTACATATACATTAATACACGGCCGATTGACTGGATCAAGGCCCAGTTGACACAGGCTGTGGTTCAGCCTATGCTTTAAAACAAACACGCTATGATATGATCATTATTTTTAACACATTGTTACCTATGCGAACAATATTGGAATATTATTTGGTAATAACAGTAACCTGACATTGACGAGAAACTAATCATATACCTTAAAATATATAACTGACAACACGAACACGCGAGCAAACTTACGCAACCATTGTAAACATAAATAGGTACATCTAAATCCTGAATCCATTACGAAGCTCTTGGAGTCTGTTATTTGGTATTCATCCAGTCGTCATAATAATTTGTTACTTTAGATTTAAAATATTTTCATTCAATTGAATATTTTTGAACAGAATAAATTCGTTAGGTATTTTTTTACTTCAGAATATTTACATAACATTTATTATTCGTACTATGAATATCTTATTCGTTTATCAGAATTACATTTATTTCGATACAGCAACGACCAGTGGCGTACGCAGGGGGGGGGTGTCAGGGAGATATGACCCCCCTTAAAAATAAATATCTGTTCAAATTATGAAACGATGACTAAAAAAAATGGTCAATTCATGCATATAGGTAATTATGATTTATGACACCCCCTTAAAAAATCCTGCGTACGCCACTGGCAACGACCATTTATTGTTTAATTTATAATAATAAAATAATTGATTAATATAGCATGATCTCCCGACTTGTTTCCTTATTTCCATTCGAACAAGCATCAGACATAATTAATACAGTTTGCAATAAAATTTATAAATGTATCAAATATTTTTAAATATATCGTTATATATTATACCTGGTTGGCGCAGTGTAGAGATTACAGTCACATAAACTATTAACAGCATTAATAGCGTTATAAAAAAATTGTTAAATATGTTCATGTTTAATGTTGAATGTTGATGTCATTACGGAAACAGTGGCTACTGGCTGTTTACGATTTGTCGTCTCGTGTAACTACTAAAATACCACTGAATGTAATAATGTAAATCATATTATGAACTAATTATTAATTAACTATAGTTTAACTGTTAATAAATATTTTATGTACGAAATAATAAAAATATGTCATCGAAAATAAATCAACTGCGATTAACGCAGTGAGTACTGGTGACCAATGTTTGATGCATTGTATAAATAAACGCGATAAAAAAAAAATATTATAGATAAAAGGTCGAATATTATACAAGTCATAATTAGTTTGAAAAACTCATATTCGTATATATACACTGCGTGGTCAGACGATATTTTTTTCTTTCGATATCCGAAGTTTTTTTAAGTTTAAATTGATTAGGTATATAATACCTACCTTACACAGAAAAGACATTATTTGTTTATTATATCTAATCATTAAATTATTTAACATATTTCTTGCACAAGCTTAATATTATAATCTATAAAACAAATAAATTATATCTGTACAAATGTCCCGTTGTCCCGTTGGAGTTTTTAATGATCACTATAATTAAGACTTAGGTAGGCACTAATCACCTATATTACAGTAAGCACTAAATATACATTGCACAACAATTATGCAATTACGTATACGAGAGTGATCAGGAGATTAAAAATGAGAAGTCGTCTTTATGTCTGACATATAACCTATTGATATTTGATACTTTTAAATAAAGGAACACACAAAATAAATTAATCTCAACATTACACACGCACATATAGTTAATAGTTCATAATACTATAATATTCAAATATTTATACTTTATACTTTATACTTCCCCAATAAATTAAATTGTTCAATATAATATAAATAAACATATAATGATAATTGTGTGAACTTAGTGGCGAGCGCGTACTATAATGTTTAGCGTTTTTATTTATTGTTCCATCTTCTAATATGAAACTTTAATTTTATTTAAATCAAATGACACACAGAGAAAAATATATTTTTTTTTCTTAATATAATTTAAATTGGCAAATTATAAAGATAAATATCCAATGCACAAAACATATTAAAACCCAATTATTGACTAGTGCAACATTTAATAACTCAAAAACTGTATGTTAAATTTTTGATTAAAATACCTTCAATAATATTTTCAGCAAAACAATATATACTATACTTAACAATTCACATTACAAGAAGTTTATATCACCATAGTATAACCGTTCAGGAAATTTGCTATACTGCTGTCAAGTTGAAACTGAAAATTATTACATTTTGACATGTCAATATTTGATATATATATATATTATCACATATCCATTAATCCAGTACTGTAAGTCTGTAACTTTAACACAAAGGTGCTCAAAAAATATTTATGGGCCAAAACAATGTGCAAATGAAAAAAAAATCAATGTTTGTTGACAATAATGTACCATGAGCACCTACAATCATATGTTAGTAGTAAGTATCATACTTATAACAAAAACAATTAGCTATTTGAAAAGGAAGGGCTTTCTTAGACAAAAAAAAAAAATTATTATATTTACTAAATATAATATAATGGATGCTTACTATTGCATAAGTAAAGTTTTTATATTAGCTTCATACGATATTATGCATTTCGAGATAAACAAAATGACTAGGTATTTAATTTAAAAAATAAAAATAGCTGAACAATTTAAAATTTGATTAATTATGGAGTTTAAATGCATTATCAAAAAAAAAAAAAATTGTCATTGTCAAGCTTTCAACAATTATTATAATTGAAAATCGGATTAAGAGTTTAATAAGGAACTGTAATCAGTAATCACAATCTTAAATGATTGTGCAAAATAGTCTTACATTATCTTTAGGGTTTATTAAAAATTATTAGAGTAAAAAACTAAAAACATTTTTGATTGTCTATTATCAAATTTTATTTTAAAACACTAATAAACCTTTACATATTAATATTTATAATTTATAATATAATTTAATTAATTATATGGCTTACTAATTTGATTCAACTTTAATTAATTTAAATTATATATAAATATTATTATAATAGAATATTCACATTACCTAAACTAGATATTTTAACAATAATATACCTGTATACCATTCAATTATTAAAGTGTGGAGGTTTATCAATAACTACCACTCCAGCATAACTTCGGCCAATATTCATTGAGGCAGTTAACATGGACCATGTATTAGTGTTGGGATTGTAAATTTCTATAGAAGCCAAATTGGAAGCTCCATCATCACCACCCACAACATACAATAACCCGTCTAATGCAATTACTCCTATATTAGGACATAGTATTAATTTAATATGTTTCTCAAAAGTTTTTTCATAAAATAATGAAGTTATTATACTTACCAGCATTTCTTCGACACATATGCATATCAGCAATAGAAGTCCAAACTCCAGTGCTCGGTCTATAGGCCTCAACACTATTACGAACTTCAGGTCCATCATGACCACCGACAGCATACATTACACCGTCTAAAACTCCTACACCAGCACCACTACGGCGTACAGACATTTCTGCAACTGGTGTCCATGTATCAGTACTAGGATGATAACATTCAACAGATTTTAAACACTGCCTTGATAATCCATCATAACCTCCTACCTACACAATTAATTAAAACAAATGTAATACATATTTTAAAATAATATAGTTTAATAATATAGTTTACCGCATATAAAAGATTATTGAGTACTCCAACACCAACACTACTTCTCCTAGTAGACATATTAGACACCATTCGCCATTCTTGAGTACTGCAGTCAAAAACTTCTGCACTATTTAAACCACTAGTACCATCAAAACCACCAACCTAGAATTTATTGTATAATTTATGGTTCAATATCATGACAAAAATTAAGAAATATTTAAATATAACTTACGGCATAAATGCAATTATCTAATACAGCAACTCCTAAAGTTCCTCGTCTAGCTAACATGGCAACTGTTGGTACCCAACAAGGTGATGGTGATGACAAATCAAGCATATCAACTGTACGAACCCTTAATGATCCATTAAAACCACCCACAGCAAAAACACGACGATCTTTTAATACAGCTAGGCCAGCTCTACAGCGACGTGTACTCATTTCTGGTCCAGACTGCCATCGATTGGTTCCTGGGTCATACCATTCTACACTACGAATTGCTTTAGGTGCTTGTCCACCAACCACTAGTATTACCTGTAAAGTATAAATAGATATACTAATTTTAAAACTAAATAAATCAATAGAAAAAGTTACTTTAGGTAAACCAACAGGTTGCCTAGGTTTTGTACGGATAGTTTTTGGAATAGTACCCGGTTGTTCAGACTTGAGTAAATGAAAATTTAACGCTTCAATAATATAGTCTTTACCTAAAAATAAATAGAAGAATATTAAATTATAGGTAAAAGCCTTTTTGATTGAAAAATAAAATAAAAAAACATACATTCAAGGCTATTTTTAAGAAGAGGTTCCTCTTCTACTCTTTTAAGTAAATATTCTTTTGATGCTAATGGCAAACGAACATGTTCCATTAATTTAGGCAAAATATCTTTTCTACAACTTGCTTCATAGTTTACCCAACAAATAACACATTCAAATACCTAAACAATTTTAAGAGCTAAATAATAATTATTATTTTAAATTAAATTAAATACTAATTTTGCATATGATGTATTATTAATTATTATATTTAAATGTAACAATTTCCTATTAACCTACTTTTTCTTCAGATGGAACAGTAAGTTCATCACTGGAAATTAACTTAACTACTTGTTCGGATGATAATGATAGGAACTCGTCACCTTCAACCACTTCACTAAACATTTAAATATAACTATAATAAATGTATCTATATAAAAACATAAAAATAACTAATATTTCATACGAAAAGTGTTGTTGAATATATGATTCAGAACTTGACAATAGTTCCATACAGCCGTGTAAATCAGCAAACGCCTTGATACCAAGACAATTTGTAGGGTGCAGTTGTGATTGTAAAAAATCACAACATGCATCTTGTACATCATGCAACTGTAAGAGATTTGCAGCTGGTAACAAAACCTTAAAATAAAATGATAAGTAAAAAATAGTGCATTTAAATTACTTTCAGATTGTTCATACAAAATTAAAAATGATTTATACCTGTACATTTTCTTCGCTGACCATTATTTGAGCAGTATAAATGAAATCTACTAGAAGTTTTAATGCAGTAGAATCTAATTCTCTTATAATTACATGATCTTTATTACTCTCTTCAAAACTTGTGAACATGGCATGGAAATATGGACTAGCAGATGCTAAAACCACTTTGTGTCCAAAAACTATTGTACTATCGTCTGTTTCTAATTTAATATCACAAAAAACTTCATCTCTAAAACAAAAGTGGGTTACTTTAATACTACCTAGTATTTATCTAGAGACTAAAAGTTGAAATCTTTTGCAATACAACAAACCTGCGTAAAGATTGTAAAACTTCAAATGCACGAACTGTATGAGAACTATTTCTATACGGAGTTCGTTCACGTCTCCCTGACCTTGGTACTTGTTTTTGAGAACTCTCATCTAATGAATTCTGACTGGCGTATCGTAATAATAAACCAGTTCCTCTGAAAATAATATGACATTAATAAATAAGAATAAGTAGCATAGATCATATCAAAAGACTTACCCCGTTGAAACACTATCCCCTTCCATATTATAAAACAATGAGAATTTAAATCTAAAAAATGCTTAACATGGTATACTAAATTCATCAATAAATAATTGTAGAATTAAACTCTTATTAATATAACAATTATATAAAAGAAAAGAAATGTAATAACAAGTAACAGTAAACATAAACAAGTAATTATTAAATAAATAATAATTATGAATTAATGTACCTACTAGTATTATAGTAGACAGTAGTTATTACTTATTCGAATTTATGTTATCAATGTTAACTGATAAGAACATCAAAAAATTATTGATCGATCATGGTATGTACTATGTATATACATAACTAAATACCTTCTAAAAGAAATATTTTTAAATCAAAATCAACATAGGTAACAATAGTTAATACTAATAATGTAATATATTATTATGTATAAATATTATAAAATATTTTAATACAATATTAATTCAATAAAATCTTAGTATGCAAAATAAATCCTATAATTACATTTTCGTTTATAGATCAAATAAAAATATTTGTCTTACAACTTTTTTACATAATTAACAAAAATCTATACAAATTTATATTATTAACAATATGATGATACAACATACACGATTATAGTAATATTTATTTATTTCGTGGTTGACAATCAAAAAAAATATTCAATCATGTTCCACTGCTTACCATGGATACGACGTCAAATTTATAAATAAACTTCACAATCATTTGCTCTGCGACAGTATAGTTCATTATAGTTTTTTGCATGTATACAAATTGAGTGTACTTAGTTAATAATTTAAATATTATTACATCTTATTTTTCTCACAAATTAAACAAGTTTTCAGTGGCATGAACAACAAACGTGAAAGATCTTTATCCAACGATGATGAAGACTACATCGAAAAGAAATCAAAAAAAAATCTATTGCTCCAAGTACCATACTTTCAAAGTTCCGTTTTGTTACTATACTGTTCAGTGATTCTAGTTATAGCTCAAACTTTGATAATCCGAAAACCTCCGCAATAAATATTTAGGTTTTTCCATTCCCGATACCTTAGTAAGTAAACGAAAAATCAACCATGATAAATAGTAATATAATATGTCATCACAAAATTCAGAACAATTCATTAAATGTTTATCAGTTTATCACGAATATCGTATATCAGTATATTATAACTCATATAATAAGCAAATAATATAGCTTTTTAATTAGACATTTTGTTATATTATCACGTAACAATCAACCAAAATTAGCGCAATACTGAACTATTTTTATTTTTTATTAATTTATTAAAGACCTAGGTACCATTAAGTGTTTTAAATAATACTATATACTGCAACTGAATTTGTAGTTATATTCTCTTATAAACCGGGTATATATATACAATTACAATATACATATGCAATTGCAATGTACCTCTGAACAGTCTGAACTTGTTCCGTTAATCTGCTGGTTGTCATCTGTCGAGTCGATGACAGACGTCATCATCATTGTCCTCATATAATGTCAAATCTATTATTTCGGTGTGTAGATGAGATGTGGATAATTATTGTTGTTTGAATCTAAAATTTCAACAATAAGAATAAGAATAATACGCATATTATGTACATACATGTTCGCTACGGCGCTATGTCGTTTATTTTGTCACCGCGGATAAAGATATTTGTGGTGTGTCGACTAACCGATATGAACTAGGTAGAATCGCTGCAATTCCAGGCGATGATTATGCAATTTGTTTGTAATTTTCATATTTGATATACTAAATAAATACAGTATGTTTAATAGATATGTAGTCGTATTGACATTTCAATCATATGGATTACTCACTAGCAACTTTATACCTATATATCTGTCAAGCGTCAGTACTTTAAAAATAAAAAGGCGATTTGAAAGATTAATTACCTACATTAAATTAAGAACACGGAAATGTGTTTTACTTACCTACTTCGCTAAACACAGATTCGCCGACACGTGCACGAGAGATTTGTTCCAGATTTGCCATGTAGTGACTGTTATGTACAGCAATTGGCATCAACGAGATTATTTCACCATCAATCATTTTAGACGTGCAGTCTCTATTAGGATTTTAGTAAGAGCCTGTAAATAATAAATATTCATTTTTAAAATTACTTATAGGACGCAAGTTCGGTGCCAACAGTTGTTATGATCGCACGTGCGTTCAAACCGTTACCCCATTACCTATCGTATCTATTTAGATCTCTGTTCAAACATTTACTAGAGGTCTGGATCTCTTTATTATAACGTACAATTAGACTTATCTTAATTAATGCACGCTCGTAACTACTCAGCGACAACCCACCAGTAGATTACCGCGACTATAGTTATTAGTTTATTACTGTTTATGCTATAACAAGACATACATAATGACAATACCTACTCCGAATACGACAAGGTTAGATTTACCTACAATCTATTTAAATAATAAAGTCATCCCATTTTCTTCTAATGTCAGGTACTTGGGTCTGACACTAGACAAAAGGTAAATCTGGGCTGAACATATTAAATAGAAACGACTCATACTAAATAATAAATGCCAGACGAAGAACACTATTTCCACTTATAGGAAGACGATTAAAAATCAATTTGAATACAAAACTGTTACAAAAGTACAAACCCTCCTTAAACCAGTTTGGTTATACGGAAACCAACTGTGGGAGCAATAAAAAAAATCTTATATCTACAAAATTTAAAAATTCCAATCAACTTTATTACGAATACGAATGATTATATGTGCACCATCTTATACGTTTCAAATCACACATTATACATTCGGATTTCAAAATTCATACCGTTCAAGAAGCAGCCAACATTTTCTAAAAACTATTTCGTGCTCGTCGTTCAAATCACTCAAATCCACTAATCCTTGCTCGGCTTGCTCTTAACTCTAAATCCATCTCAGTAATCCACCTAGAAGGTTAAAGTGAAATTAGAACTGTGACCTAAAAAAACGCTAACCTTTTCGTCCTTCTCTATAGCCACTAATTGTTGCCTCTGAGTGATTGCTTAATCAAGCCAATAAATATGATAAATCCTCAAACATACTTATTATAAAAATGTATTTATAGATTGTGTATGTATTAAAAATAAGTTTAAAAAAAACATGCGAGATACATGTAGCAATGACTGAATTTTAATAATTTTGCGAAATATTGACCTAAAAAAGGACCTTTATTGGTTGAACGTATACCTATATTTTTTCCACTTGTGTGAAAATTTATAGTTCCTAGTTACTATTATATACAATAAATATGATGAAGCTATATATTATAGCTTATATAAGTAATAAAATAATATAGTATTTATGTACCCCTCCCCAATGTTAGTACTCAATGCCTTGAACCTCGATGTTTAAATAATTTAGGTATAATATTTACCCTCTCCTGATAGTAAGTTTTTTAAAACTATCTGGAAAGTGAATATAATGCTTGACAACATCGGATATATTTTCATTGCATCAGTAACCTTAGTTATACACCTACTTACAGATGCGTGGTTTAAGCTTGAAAACCTGTTATCTTATATATCAAGTTGATATGATTCACTTGCAAAAAATTAAAACTGTTCAACAAATTGATTGACAATTTTTATTAAGTACTATACACTTACTTTAAACGTAGACAAATTGCTAATTAAACTATACCTTTCTTTCTATTGAAATTGACGATTTTCTTGTTGGTTCAGTCATATATTGCGTTAATACTTCAATAAGTTCATCAGCCAACCCTTTAATTAGACGGAATTTTTCGATTAACTGTTTATCAGATTGCTCTAAAATTGAATAAGGGCAATAATAATTAACAATTAAAATATAAAGCAAGAAACATAATTTGTTTGTGTAATTTCTGCTAATCTTGGACATACAACTTTAAATTTTGCTACAGTTATTTTTAATTCGATTAGTGCCGCATATGCCTTAGTGACAATCACCTTAACACAGGCTTTAAGACCCCTCCGCCCACCCAAAAAAAACATCTTAATGGTATACTTTAATTAATTAAAATATAAGTACAAACAAAATTCAAATAGATATTAATTTTTTCTATACAGTTTTGTATTAAGTATAGGTAGGTAAGGAAACTTATGAATTTCATGGTGTATGTAAATACTATATTGTAGTTACCATCAAGCGAGACAATTTAGTTTAGATATTTATTACTTTTACTTATATCTATATATATTCCATCTGTGTTTAGGGTACCTACAATCGTAGTTACAGTACTGAAATTATTTAAATTGTTAACTTTTAACGGGGAAATAACGTCAAAAATCTAGCCGCCGGAATATCATATTACACAATATATTTATTTTACTGCTGTAATATATATTTAATTTATTTAATGAATATAGTAAATACTAAATAGATACCATATTCAATATGAAATAAATTGTAAATGTTTTTTAGAATTAATTAAAAGAACATAATAATATATTGAATGAACCTTCAAAAACATTTTAAGCTTGGTAAAATCGACGAGGATGATTTTCTACAGCTTCTAACTCTACAAATTCTAGTTGCTTTAAAATCATCATTTATTCAAATTCTTAAAAAGCCATCATTTAAATTCGGGTTTACACTATAGTAATTTATTTCAATGTTATACTGGAAAGCAAGCACAGCACTAGAATTTTTTTCCAGGGGGGGCAGAGTGGGGCAAATATTTTTTTTACGAGGGCTAAGTTTTTTTTAAGAATTATTGAGGTTATTTAAATAAAATATAAATATTTTCGTATCATATAACATAACATAATATACCTATTAGCTATATAGTACAAACTTTTAAATAGTTAAAAATGTTTTAAGAATTATATCAAATATTTTTTATGTACCTTATGTAAGAAAATTTTTAATCACAGACCTTCAACAACTATATTAATACCCATGTACAAAAATGATAATTTCTTTATTACCTACTTTAATATTACATACCTTTGTGAATGAATTTATGTTTTTTTTACTTATATTTCATAAATATAAATTAAAGTAATTGTGTTTAGTAATAAACAGATGAATTTGTTTGACTCAACTTTAATGCAATGATTTGGGATACATTGTTTATTTTTATCCAGTAATTAGTACTCAACAAAGGTCATAATAAATAAAAAAAATATTTTTTCTTATTTTACAAATTTCAAAACATATTTTATTGAAACTGTAATAATTTTTTTCCTGATTAGACAATACTAGTTTAGGTTAATCCATAATAAAAAAAACCAAAGATATTATTTCTTCTAACTTCATTAATTCAATTATTACAATTTATAATAAATTATAAAATTATAATAAGTATATATTTTTTAGTGGGGGGGCTGGCGAGGGGGTTGAACTGTTTTCTGCGGGGCTAGAACCCCACCTTGCCACCCCCCCCTTGGCGCCATGCCTGCAGTGGATAGTACCTATATGGCTCTATGTAACTTTAGCCATTAACATACTAATTTGATGTAAAGAAAACAGTGAACACATTTGCAAAGTTACGAAATTGAAAATATCTACTTATATTAATAAATATTTCCATTCTTTTCTGATTAGGCACTTATATATTTATATATATAAATATTATTGTTTAATTTCATAAATATATAACTTAATATGAAATTGATTTAATTTAATGTAATTATTTTATGAAACATACAAAACATATAAGTTGATAGTATATGGCCTGGTGAATGGTAATCAGTGCCGGGTTAACGAATATGCCGCCTGGGGGCAGATTTTAAAATACCGCCCTTTACATACCTTATACCGTTATATTCATCATAAAAAAAAAATATTTGAATAAAAATAGTGTTAAAATAGTTTAATTTATTAATTGATATACATTTATAAACAAATAATAACATTGGTAGTTTTAATATAATATATAACTATTAGTACTAAGTATAAACATTTAAATACAAATTGAAATTCAAAACTTTTTTCTAGCTTTTTGTGAAGCAAATTCTTTAATAAAACTATTCCAATCCATACATTGTAGCAAATTATTTTCAATATACATTAGAGCCAATGATGACATCTTTTCATTAGATAATGAGGTTCTCTGGTAGTTCTTCACTCTCTTTAAAACTGAGAAAAACCTCTCCCTACTAGCGTTTGAGCATGGTATAGATACAAAAAGTTTTAAAGCTATTTCACATTAGGAAATGAATCATTTAACTTTGATTTTGTTAATGCTTCAAGCAAACTGTGCATAGATAATTTTTCTTCTTCTGAAAAATGTTTTACTATTGTTTTAAATTGAATAATCTCATTCTCCAGGTCAGGTTCTAAATCTTCACTATAAATAGCTACTAAATTCATTTTTACAATCCACAGGGCCGAATTTGTATATGCAGTAAATACATTTTAAAATAAATTTTTGTGTATCCAAATATATAAAATAAAAACATCAAACATAATTTTACGATAAGTATAGGAACTAATCAGCACATTTGTTGTAATTATCAAATCAGATAAATACAAAAAGAAACTTACATGCTGCAGAGTAGCAAACTATTTAATTATTAAAACAACTATAATAAATTTATCAACAATATTTAACAAATGCCATAATTAAAAATATATTTTAAATAATCCAAGTAATAAAGTTAGTGTAGTATTAATTTAAAAAAAATTAAATTAAAATTAAAATTAAATTACATTGAATACAACAAAAGTTATTGCATATGTCAAATAATTGTCTACAATTTATATTAAATATAAAACAAATAATAAAATGTAATGTAATAAATAGTATAGAATCATAGTCTAAATAGTATTATAAATTACGTTATTTAAAACTGGTTTTAAAAAACCTTTTATAAATATTAATTGCGACTTTATAATTAGTATTTTTCATTGTTGTTTATTAAATAATATAAAATACAATACAATATATTTAATTATTTTTTATTATTTACGAGTACGGAGTAGGTACTAATGTACTATTTTGTATAAATTTGTTATTTTGTTTTAATTATAAATTAATTATTATGTACGTTATTTTTTTACCTTTTTGAAGAAAGTTTGAATGTCAAGAGTTTGAGAAATAGTTTCTTTTTCTTTTTTTGCTCAGCTCTTTTGCGATATTCAGCGCCACTTAATTTTGTTCGTTTTCCACTTATATTTATAAAATAATTAACGTTTTTAACAAAAATGTTGCACTTTTTTTCAGTAATATTATGACTGATTACGACTAGTGTTGACGAGAATCGAGAGACGAATAATAAAATAATAAATAGTATAATACAAATTAAAAACAATTGCTTGGTAGTGTATAAATAAATCATTCGAAACTATTAATACTAAATATAATAATCTGTTGGTTATAAATGTATAATACAAGTATACAAATACAAACACATTAATGTGTTGATTATGTGTCAATGTATTAGTGTGTACTGTTGTAAGCATATCGTGTACAAATTAAAATAAAAAATAATACGATAATAAGGACGAAAATAGAAATGCGTCGGTCATCCGAGCTCTCTAATAGTATGGTCTCGACGTGATAACTTATTGATTGACAATACACTCGTAAGTCGTAATATAATATTATATTATATTACAATTATTATTATTTTGTTCCCACATTTTTCAATGATTAATAATAATTCTTCCTAAAAATTAGAATATATTAAAAATCTTAAAAACCTTCATTATGGCCGTTAAAAAATTGCCACCGGGGGCAACTGCCCCCTTTGCCCCCCCTTAACCCGGCACTGATGGTAATGGACTCTACTATGGATATATATATGTATATACCTATTATGGTTTTCCAAAATTTTGGCACCGATAATTAAAAACTGAAATAATGGATCAGGAGTTCCAAGCTACGCTTTATTTTATTTATTTCTATAAAGTGAGTATCTACTTTAAACGTTTATGTCTTTTGTTATTAAATAATAAAATGTATGTAATTATTTTTTTTACTATATTACATTCAAATTGTTTAGGTTTATATAATATAAAGTAGGTTAGTAGATACCTATTATCCTGAGTTGATTTCGTGTCTTAAACTTCTTAAAGTAATGCCTACTTAGACGATACTTCTGAACGAATTTCTATCAGAAAAAGAGTTTTCAGGGAAAATATAAAAATTTAAAATTGTTTACCAGTTGTATGCACGGTTTAAGATATACCTTAAACAGTGGTTGTATGTCAAATTGTCAATCGACAATCATAGATTGGACTAATTAGTTCCTACTTCTAAATCCTAAAAAGTAATAATAATTATAAATGTTTTAGCAGTTAGCACACGGTTAAAGATTTTAATTCCTGTTGTAACCACGGTAGTAAATAGAATCTATCTATCATCTTAAGCAAGCCATGTGATAAACTGATAACCACAAAAATGATAATGAATGTTGAATAATGGTGTTTTAACTTTTTAAGATAGTAAAATAAAAATTTGAATGTGTGGTAGAGATCGTTAATAAAAGAATTAATTTAAAAATTTATAATTAGGTACTATTTTGGTATAATATTATGCACTCATGCGTGTGATATTATTAAAATAATATAATTTCTTTGTATTTTTAAATTATAAATTAATACTTTTTTTGAGTCTGCTGCTACAATAATAATCACAATGTTTAGGAGCGTTCATACAGTTTATACCGGACTCAATAAGGTTAAAATTATTTTATTTAATGTTCAATCATTGATGTAATTAAATTTATCAAACTTTTTTTTAGCTCCAGCATTTGAACTGTAATGTACAAAATGTGTTAACTATTGGTTGTATGGGTCAAACGCGATGTAGAAGTAACAAACATTACAAACCAGAGTTTAAAAAGTTGAGAAGCCAAAAAGTAACTAAACTCATTATATGTAAATAACTTTTTATATTTAAAACTTTTTTAAATATCTTATTAGCAAGTTTGATATAAACAGTAATAACTATTTGTTATTATAACTCGCATTTTTTCAACATTAAATTGTACATTTTATATGTAGCTATATTAAAAATTACAAATTAACTTATAAAATATTATTGTGTTTTATAGGTTTTAAAAGTAGATTTACCTGATTATGAAAAAGATAAAATGGATGCAGAAGATTACAGTCCAGAAAAATTACGTACTAGGTACAAAGAAAAAGGTATACAGCCCACAAGACCGTGGATTGAACGTAGCACATTTATTAACAATACAGGTTCAATCATTGAACCTTATGTTCCACCAGAAGGAGATGGGAAAATTTCACCAATTAGTACAGCTGTTAAGTCGCTATTGCTTTCATTATAACACTGTAATACTAGTGACATATTTATTATTTTATATAGGGAGCTAAACAAAAAATTGAATTATTAAAAAAGAAAAAAGAAACTTGGCAAGCCATTCGTAAAATAAGACAAAATGAGGAAGAATTTGAATTATATCCAGAATTTATAACAAAAGCACAAGATATTTATCTTAAAGCCCACACAACTATGGTCAAGTGTGTATCAACTCTTTTATTAATGACCTTTATATAATTACTGTGATTTAAATATGAACGTTTTTAATATTTTTTAGTAAAGACAAAAAAAATCTTCTTCAATATGTTACAGAAAAAGCTTATGTGGTAAGTAAAATCAAAAGAATTGTAATATTCAAACTTATAACATATTGTTTGCATTAAAGGAAATGATGCACAATATAGACAGTAAAACATTACGCTGGTCATTCATAAAATCAATTGAACCACCTCGTGTAGTTCATGCAAGAGTAACAGATATCATAACCCAGGACAATTTATTTGCACAGTTGACTGTACGCTTTCACACAAAACAGGTATATAAAGTATATTTAAAAATGTTATTATTTAAATTTATTACTTACTATTCAATAAGCTTATAATATTGGTTTTTTTTTTTATAGACGTTATCAGTTTTTGATCGTTTTGGACGCTTAATTTTTGGTAGTGATGTAGTTGCCAAAGATGTCCTAGAATATGTAGTATTTGAAAAGCATATTGTAAACCAATATGGAATGTGGCGGATTCATGGAAAAATAATCCCCGATTGGATGCCCCCCAAAGAACCAGCTCCAATAACAAATCTATTAAATGTTGAAGCAGAAACAGTAACTGCCATAGAAGCTCAGCCAGACGAAGCAAAATCTAAAATTATTCTTCCTGATGCATAATGAATTATAATATTAACTGATAAGCATCAAATGTAATAATAAATCATAAATAAAAATATAGATACGTATTATTTAAAATTGTTTATACATAACCATTTAGTAAAAATATAAAAATATTTAATATACATAATATAATTACCCACTCCACAATAATACTGAATGTAAAAAAAAAATACATTTAAAATACTCTTAATATGCACATAAAATACATTTTTTTAATGTTAATAACCATTAATATTAGCAAACTTGATATGTGACTTCTTCAATACATTTAAACAAAACTACTTGTTGGTTGATCTACGTACACAGGTTTTTTAATTTTAGTATCAACTTTTTTTTTGATTTGAAGATCATTAGTTAGGTTTTTAGGTTTAGGTGGTAAAGGAGGAGGAAGATGTCTCATAAATTTAGCACGATCATCTGCTATTGGATTTGGCCTTTTAAATTCACCATCATCCAAAGATTTATAAAAGCGAGTGGACTCCCTGTTTCCACCATTACGTTCTGTCAACCTGATAGATTTACGATGTTTTTTGTTAGTATCTATGGTATTATTTTCTTTATTCTAAACATCAAAGAAAAAAATAATTATTATTCATATTTGAAAAACAAACCATATTTAGTCAAAAAAAAATGTAAATACCTTTAAAAATTCGGGCATTTCAAAGTTGATCTCTGTACCTCTTTGGTCTTCTAATCTACTTCTTTGAGCTCGTTTTAAGCCTTCGTATAATGCTAGAAATTGATAACTCGATAGTAAATATTATTCAAAATAAATTAGTAAAAATACATTTAATATCTAAAATTATCAACTTTGTTTAATTATAGTTTTATTATACTAAATCAACATTGACTTTAGTTATTTCAGTAATAGAAAATTCAAAATGATATAGCTGTTGTTAATTTATCACACAGAACATTAGTAATGTTTTAAAAATAATAAAATAAAATAAATTTTAAAATAGAAATTTCTTCTACTTAACAATATACAATAATTATTAAAATCAAATAATTACCATCGCTTTCGGATTGTTTGTCATTTTGAATTTTTGAAATAGGTTTTAATTTAGCAATAAGTGGAGGAAGTTTACTCAGCGTTTGTTTTTTTTCAGTACTATTAATTTGTTGATCATGTATTGCAAATTGTGATTTACAAATCTTCTTTATTTTCTAAAAAAAAAAAATTATATAATTTAGCATATTAAATTTTAATTATAATATTCTTACTCTTTGTTTTTCATGAAATATTGAATCTCTTCTTAAAAATCTACTAATCAAACTAGAAGATTGTTCTGAACCCCATTCTTCAGACTAAAATAAATAAAAGTATACATATAAGTATCGTCAATTATAACAATAAAAACACATGATAATAAATTAATAACAAATATTTCTACAAGGTTTTATCTTGTAAAAATAATAAATGTACAACTATTTTTAGATATAATATTAGGATTATATTTATATGAATAAAACTAAATGTTCAAGGAATATTTCATATTGTACTCTTAACTAAAATCTGAAAACTTAAATTGATAAAAAAAACCTACAAAAAAGATTATTTAGTGTTTTTGAAGTTATAAATGAAGGAGAATTCATTCTTTTAATTTGAAATGATACTATTTGGTACCTTATTCAAAATAATCAAATAGAGACATACTTAAGAAGATATCGGAATATTATTATTTTTTTTTCCCTGGCCCATATGTAACATAGTAAATTTACATTCAGTAAAACCAACCATGTGATGTTAGATTTAATATTAAACTGTAATATTTTACTGAATCATAACTTGAATAGCAACTTAAATATAATAAAAATAGCCAAAGTAAAGAACATAGATAATTTTTTTAACTTTAAATTTCATAATAGGTGCAAAACTAAAATAATGCTAACATTTCTGCTGAACACAAATCATAATATTGCATGAGGGTCAGATTAAAGAAAACATATAGTGCACTGACATCCTCTTAAAAATAAAAATTTGGAATATTTAAATTTATTTAGTTTATTTTGTAAATTAAAATAATTTATAATTCAATATTAATATATTTAACACATCTTTACTAACTTTTATAGATCCTTGATCTGATGGAAGTTTATTTAATTCTGGATTTTTATTTTGCAATAAGTCTTCAAATACTTGATTAGTTAAGTCATCCAAGTTATCTGGATCTTGTCCATTTCTTAATGTAATATTTTGAGCAAATGATGTCATATTACTGCGTGTTAATACTTGAATTCGACGACTTTCTACTAGTGAAACGTCCATATCTAGATCAATAACTTCGTTTTCACTTATCTGAAATAATAAATTATTAGAAGTTACATTTAAAAAAATTTAAAAATGCTAACAATACTCACAGAACACAGTGTAACCAATTCAGTTTTATAACCATACGAGGACAATATGGGACCAATCTCTTGTCCAACAGTTGAATCTATTTTACAATCAACATTTATAGTTTTTCTGTCAGGAAGATCTAATCTAAACCATATCCTAGGTTCAACTTTAACATCTAAACCATCCAGAACACACGAACTGCCATTTAAATCAATTATCTATAACATAAAAAATTATATTATATTCAAAATCTATATAAAATAAAAATTACTATAACAAGCATCGGTTAGAACAAGATACTAAGTATCTATCAAGTATATTTTATACTATATGATGTATTATAATTAATATTTTTTTATATTTATATTAAACTTTTTACAATGTACTTTATTTATAATTATTAATATTTAAAAGGACACATTTTTTTTTTGTGATTTGTAAATTTGGTATCGTAATTTTTATGATTTTCTAACTACAAAATAGTTCACAACTATTTGCAATTTTGACGAATTTCATTAAATTCTAATTTAAAATGCATATAAGAATATTTTATGTGGGATCTTGGATTATACGGGGTGATTCTTTTATCATGAATCACTCATTATTTCAAAAAGTATTCATGTTTTTGAAAATATTTTTTTACATTGTTTCAAGTTGTTAAAAAATCAACGTTTTTTAAAATAAATTATATTTTTAAATATTTTTCATCCTTAATTTATTTTAAGTTTTTTAATTTTTTGAATGAAAACATAGTGTTAATTTCATATTCCAAAGCAGAATATTTTTCAGGGTATTTTGATACATAAAAATCGAATTTAGGGTGAGTAACTTATGAGTTATAAATATTTAAAGTTTTGATGCACGAGGTGGAGTGGTGCAGGTTTACCCCGCAAAATGTTTGGCCATTACTCCGCTTGTCTAAACTTTAATATGTCAATTTGATTTTTATGTATCAAAATACTCAAAAAAATATTCTGCTTTGGAATATGAAATTAAATCTATGTTGTCATTCAAAAAAGTAAAAAACTTAAAAAAATATAAGGATAAAAAATATTTAAAAATATGATTTTTTAATAAAAACGTTGATTTTTAACAACTTGAAACTATGTAAAAAAATGTTTTCAAAAACATAAATACTTTTTGAAGTAATGAGTGGTTCATGATAAAAGAATCACCCCTATTTTTAAAACTATACCATGAATAGAAAATTATAATATTAAATATTTGAACATGTCAAGTATCTAAAGTTATATATTTTTGAATAACAACTAAAATAAAAATTGTTTGGGGATATATATGTATTTGGAAATACTTATTATACGGGTGAATTAAGCAAATTCAGTAATTATTTCAATAGAAATACCTGCTCATTGTTGGATTGAATTTTGAGTTTGAAGTGTTTATAAGGATAACCACGTTTATCAAATAATCTCTGAATAAGAACTTGAACAGTAATATCTGGAGTTACATGCAAAACTGTTGACGATTGGTCAGGAAGTGTCACTCTACATAAACCAGATGTTAATGGAGGCTGCACAGTAGATTGACGTCTCCATGATAATAATGATTTTCGACGACTTCCAGTGTTAACATGGTAGTCAATAGTACTTGTATTAGTTGTTTCTTCAATATCACTTACCTAAAAAATAAAAAAAATTACAATTGAATATCGAATTGCAATAATTATAATTGAACATACTTTTTTGTTAGAACATTCCAAAGATTTAAAAGTGGTTGTGTCTTGTTCACTAAATGGTAAATGGTCAGCTATCTGTTCTACTAAACACATTTTATAAAGATCAGACTTTACAAAACGGGGATAACTATCAAACTTCATCAAATTGAACACTTGTTTTTGTGCCTAAAATAAATATATTTAATATTATGATTTATTGTACTTCCTTATTATGTAATAAAAATTAAAAAAATAAGGGCAGGCATGCCTGTAAAAAGAGATTAGGATCAGCTTCTTCAATTTGTTCAATTGTAAGATTTGAAGCTTTTGAGTCAACATTGACTGGTTCGATAGCATCACACGCTAAATGTTTAGCATATATATCTCGAGCAATTGCACATCGTAACTCTTGGTCTATAGTAGAATGATATCGTTCACACGCAGTCCAAAAGTACAAATTCTCTGCACTGAATTCTTTTTTTAAAAACTCCTTTTTTAAATAAACAAACAAATATATATTTTATAAATATTTTAAAGAGAGTATTTATTTATTCTTTAAGAAGATAATGGGCTTTACTGGACAAATTTCATTGGGGTACCACAAATATACATTTTACTAAAAATTTTTTAAAATGTATGGTATTTACAAATTATAGATTTAAAAACATAATATTATCATGATGTTAAAATGAGAATAAATATATTATTCTTCTTAACTATAATCACAATTTTTACATATTTGTCAGTTAATTACTTTTTATCAAATTTAATCATTTTTATATCATTTTTATACTAGAGTATTAAGAATTTGGTTTAATTTAATAAATTAAAATGTTCAGTTTATTTTTGAACCAAATGTAAAATAATATAACTTACTGCAAAGTTTTGTGAAGTTATAGGATCTTGTAAAACTCTCTCAAACGATAATGTCCAATCTTGAGCTTGACTGGTTTTTGAATTATTCTTAAATATATATAAAAAAAAAAAAAATAAATAAAAAATGATTACAACATACAAAAACAAAATAGAATTATCATAAGAAATTCAAAATTAAATTTCAGTTAGTGTACTTTGGTATAAAAAAACTAATGTCGACTAAGTCTAAAATTCACCATTTTATATACCATTAGTTTAGAATGTTTAGATTAGTAATCCTAATTTGGAAAACGTAATTATATCTCGGGACATTTTTATTTATGTGGGGCAATTCTTCTATCAATTATATGCAGTTCCGCAACTATTGGGTGTGCAAGATGTGCAACGCACATGGGCTTCCAGCTCTAAAGAGCCTCTACAACTAAAATTGAAAATTGAAAATTAATAGTTTGTTTCGATATTTTTTTTTTGTGCTACAAATATTTATTGATTTTATGTTTTTCCTTTTAAATTAAATTAATTATAAGCATAATTATTAAGTAGAGAATAAATATAGTATGTAATTGCTAAGTATCACAATAATAATATTAAGCATTTTATAATGTCTATTAAAAAAAAAAATTGGTTTTATAAGGGTATCGATAATCGATATATTATATGCACATTATACATATATGATATATTGTTGAATGTGATGAGTAGGGCTATGAATTTAATGCTCTAAAAAACCTTAAAAAATGCATTTAAAATGCCAACAATTATAGCATAATGTATAAAATGCACTTATAATGGTTTTTAATTTAATTTCTAAATTTATATTGATATAACTGTAGGGCTGGAATTTGAATTTGTATATAAATATATATTTTTATTAAAACATGATACATTAAGTATTGTAAGTGATAAATTAATTTCAAATGATTTGCAATAAAATATAACATATTTTTACATATTTTGTAAATTTTGGCAATTTCGGTGGTTTAGTAAGTAGTATTATTATACATTTATACTTCGATAATAGTACTCGTAAAAATTGTATGTGTATAATGCATATGGGAAATAACTAATAAGTATATGAGAGTATTAGTTAAATATTAATAACTTGATTATATAGTTTATCTTATTTGTTTCTGTTCGATAACTATACATTAATGATTTTAGATTATATTTTATATTCACAATTATTATTAGACAAAATATATTGATGAATTTTACGTAAAATGTATTTAATTTACAAAAATTAAATAGAAATGTTTTTTTTATATTATTAGTTATTTTATTCTGTTTAATTATTAATTATCAATACTATATTATGAAGTCTTCAAAATATCATGCATAACATTATTTAAATTAGTTCTGGTTTGAAAAAAGTTTCAAATTAATACTATAACAATTTGTGCTCGGATTTTAATATCCTTAAAAATCAAGAAAAATTACCATAAAAAAATGCAAAAATGACTTAAAAAACTCAAAAAATGTCTTCAACATTTATTTAAAATAGCATAAAATTTAAAAAAATTACATTACACATACATAAATATTTTATTTTACTTCATATATTAATAATATAATAATAAATAAATAATTATTCTTTATTGTTACACTGAATCATGAGAGCATGCTTCAGGTTTTCAAATAGAAATGCATGACTGTTGTCCACCAATAAGTTTTTGTAGATAAAAAAGCTCCTTTTCATATATTGCTAGCATATAAATAATTTATATTATATTATACTATAATCTATAATCTTTAATTTTAAATTCATAAACACCAAAAATGACTTAAAAACTCTTAAAATGCCCTAAAAAATTAGAAAAATGATCTTAAAGTCAAAAATTGTCAAAAAATGCAAAATAAAATTTGTTATTTCAATTTAAAAAAACACCTAAACATATTTGTAAAAATTTGAGTATCGTACAGAAAGCTTCAGTAAAAAATGCAAAGTGGATCAGAATCACAGCCCTAATAATAATTAACAATTATATAAATACATAATGTAGGGTAAACTTCTTGTCTAATTAGTAAAATATATGTATAATAGTAGAAATTATTCCATACAAGTTAAAATACTAAAAAAGTACTGATTAATTGCCGTAATAATACAAAAAATAATAATATTCATTATGGCCTCCAAATAAATTTTGCACACGGGCCTCGAGAGTTAATAGTTGCGGCACTGATTATATGTCTATAGTTTATAACTTATATCGTAATATTTTAAAAATTAATATAATAAAATAGCTGTTACTAGTTTAATTTTAAAATACCAAATTTAGTAGATATATACAATTTTTTAATATTTAATATTTGTATATTTTTATTTTTTAAGTATTTACATTAAATGTATATAGTAACTAAATAGTAGGCTGATTTAAGTATGATGTATAATAATAGAACTATTTACATTTTACATCATATTGGATATCCTAAAGTAACAAAAATTTTTTTTCAAAATTCAAGGCAGTGAATATTTTTGAAACTCTAAAATGGAATATATGAAGTAACAAAATATTAGAAAATAATGATTTATATAAATAAATTTAATAATACTTTAGAGTATATTTATAATGAAAAAAACATTTATACCTTATCAATATTTTTTATTTTATATATAATAATATTTAGATAACTTTAAATTACTGATAAAAATATTAAAATGACACAATTATTACTAATAATTTACAGTAATGACTCATTGTGAAATGATTAAGTTCTAGTAAAAGTCTTTACAAATTGATAAAATTTAATTGGTGAGCCATTTAAATATAAATTACCTTAATTAAAATATAACAATTAATCAGTAAAAATATATATTTTAGAGTTAAAATATGATACAAATTGTGTAATATATATACCGTAGTTTTGTTTTCAAAAGAATTTGTTCGCCTAAGAACACGCACAAACGGACTACTAGAGAATGTAATACAACTAATTTTACGAAAAGGAAGCATGTCCTTTGTAGATAAAAAAAAATGTATTAAAAATATTTAATGAAGTACATCTTCTATGAATATAATACTTTAATACTACACTAAGCTTAACATTTTCACATAATCTATACTCAAATATTATTTTGATTTTCAATTATGTATGACAGACACATGTCACAGATATTGACGTCATTGCATACAGTAACCTACCTATCACCACATTTAAAATTTTAATTAGAATTACACATAATGAATACTAATGAACTCAACTCAAAAACATGTAACATATTATGAGAAACTCTTATAAAAAACTTTATAATTGATAAACTATAAACTTATCATTTAACACGAGTTATAAGTTAGCATACATTTATTTATATTCCGTACTTTTTTTTTAATAGCCAACCAAATAAGCCACGATTAATGCATTTTCCAAATGAAAATTAATATGCTTTAAGTAAATTAAATTAATTATTTTATTTTGTAACAATAATTAATTTAAACAAAATTATTGTTATAATATTATAATAACTTTTACTAGCCATAATAATAAAATGTTGATTACATTTATGATAATATTATACATGAATTATTTAATTATTTAATGGAACTTAAAACTATGAAATTGATAAAAACCAACATGTTTTTAATTTTAAGTATCCTAAAATTGTATGGACTCATAGTATAAATATATTCTTTTTAATTAAAAAAGTTATACTCCAATTGATAAGCTCATTAGCATTTTAAATAAAATATATTATTATAAACTTAAAAAATAATATTAATAACACAATATATCGAAATATATTTCTCATCAAATTTAAATAATTATATTTCTATACCTATAAAGTATAACTAAATAAAAGATTAACTTACATAAAATCCATCAGATTCTGGAATAAAATTTTCAGTTCCTTCTTTAATATTCTGTAAGCTTCCCCATATGTTGTTAACAATACAATCTTCATCATTAGTTTTAAAATCTTCTAAACTTTGAGTAACAAGAGGATATCTTAAACAGTCAAATTCTATATTTGATTTTGTTTTGACATCTGATAATAATATTTCTTGACTTCGATAACTGCTTCCTAAACTCATTCCTTCACATGAATTATTTTCATGTTGTACACTACTCTCACTTTTTGATCTACGGGGCCCAGGCGATCTACTTAAGATTGTATAATCAGGTCCTAATTGACTGAAAACTAGATCAACTGAGCTAGTACTTAATGGTGAACGACTTCTAGGACCACGTTCAACTACAGTATCTTTAGGAGTAATTGAATCTGAACAATCAACACAATGTGTAGCCATTTCACCAACCTTATAAAAAAAATATCATGATTATAATTTATTTAGCTACATAAATAAATAATAACTACTTGTTGTATGTGTAAACATTGATTCTGTACATCAACCATTAATATTCTATCTGTCTGCATACCACAGTAATCTTTATATCCAATACCTGAATCACTGTTGCTAGTTGTTGTTGTTGTGCTATCATGACTTGGATGTGGTGAATTGCCAACAACCAAAATACGATTAGCATCATTTTTATAATACTTTTCGATAGCAACTACAACTTGATCACAGTTTGGAGGGAATTGAGTACATACACCATTAGAATCCCTGACACAAGTGATTTTAAAACTATTAGCTTGTGCACAATGGTCTTCATGTGATACTGGGTCTATAGCAAATACATGACACGAGTTTGATGGCTCATCATCTATCGATGATATAGTGACAACACCAAAATATTTGCTATTTTCATCAGAACTAGCAGCACAAAACATGACACGACTACCAGGATAAACAGCTAAAGTTGCTCCAGCATTGTTCTGTAAACAAAGACTGGATCCATATCCTGTCATCAGTACAGCAGCATGAGAACGTTTTTCAGCTTTTAAACGTTTAATACAGCTTTTTACAACCTTAAAAAAAAAAATAATTAATCAGTTTTACTACTTAAAACTTTATTTAAAACAAATGCTTTAGTTAGAGTAATAAGTGTAATGGAAATGTATTTTATCTGTAAGTTACATGAGTATGTTATTTTTTTCTTTTTTATGTTTGTTTAAAATGGAGATAACAAAAGTTACTCATAGTGAGTCAACAAATTATTTTTAAAATTACTAGATTAAAGTTAATCCAAAATATTTTTAATATTTATAAAAAATATTATTTAAACAAACAATTTTAATTAAAAATATAAGTTATAGGTGAAAAAATTATTATTATTATGTCTTATTATTTGGTACTTTCCTGTTATACGAGACTACGGCTATTTTCGCGACTACCAAAATTTGCACACTTTTCTATTATCACAGACTACCTTAATTTTATTTAATATTTATATTTGTATAACGCACCTGCATATTTAATTCTTAGATATTTTTTTAATAGTAGGTATTGTTGGGATGGCTATATTCAAATTATACATATAAATAAAGGATTTAAATACCCAGTAATCATTTGTAATGTATTTTACACAACACATGCTACATATGTGGCATACGGTCACTAAAAACAATAAAATAATAATCATAATAAATACAAAAATAATAATGGTAAAAAATGGTAAATCCACAAATCAAATAATAAAGAATGATGGTCACATTTATGAATTATATAGAAAAAAAAATGTAAATAATATTAGTGTCGTAAAATCATTTTAGATGTTCCTACATCAAAAAACTTTTGTATCATAAATTGTTCTCTATTTTGAATATCGATGTGTTAAAATGGCTATAACATAAATTTTGAATCACCCTATATATATATATATATAATAAAATAATTGTGAATTGCTATGCTAGAACGCAGCACGTGGATATCGTGCAGCTAATTGTGGTAGTCACGATAAAGGTGGTAGTCATGAAAATAGCCATAGTCTCGTATAACAGGAAAGTACCTATTATTTTCCTACCTAAACTTTAAATTAGTTTTTCTCGGATCAATTTCAAAAAATAAATTACAATAAATTATAAAAAAAATTATTGTCATTCAAAGTATAAGTGAATTAATTAATAAATACTTAAAAATAATTAATTAGTAGATTTAAAATTACTAACTTGTAGTCGTGACCCAGCAGGTATACATGGCATTTCAATTGAACCTAAATATCTCACAACTATTTGAAAATTATAAATGGCTACTGCCTCTTTATCATATATTGAACAGATATTATTATTATTACGATTGCAAGGTTTTGATACATGAGCAAACTCAATTCCATAATCTGGATCATCATTTCTCATTTTATTTACATTGATAGGAGTTAAGGCTGGCCTAGATTTGTGTGGATATTTCGGTCGTTGTCTTCCTAATTCATTTTTAAATTCTTCATCAGAGCTATCAGAATAATAATTCTCAGCTATTTGTAATCGCAAAGCAGATTGACATCCGCCAATTAATTGTACTACATCATCATGTAATAATTTACTGACATTATGGTTGCTTACAGCTACCAAATAATCGCCTGCTCTAAGACCAGCCTGATCGGCAGGACTACCAGGAACAATACAACTAAGTATGCATGGCTGCTGCCCAGATATAGTAAATCCAAATCCATTTTTGCCTCTATTCACTTCAACCATACGTACACCATAGTTGGGTCGTTTCTTACGTCTTCGAACAGGATGCATTGCAAACAATTAACTTACATCCTCGAAGATTTTAATGCTCTGATTAAAACTCGATAACTTAACTCGATTTAATATAAACTAAAATTGTCACGTCACGAACAAAACAGGACACTCTCCAAAAAAAAATTATATTTTATAACTAATAACTTACTATAATACTAAAATAAAAAAATAAATCGAGGTTGAACTATTTTCAATGTTCTATAGATAAACATTAATTGCACTAGAATAGTAGAATGGAATGTATAATATTTGATATTTTGATTTAGAAGTATAATATATTTTTAATGATATCCATTATATTATGCCAACCATGAACTTTTGACAAAATAAACCAAGGTTCAATTACAAAACCGTTATAGTTACCATTGTGGTAACAATAAGATTATTATTCTGATAGTCAAACTCATTATCACTTTATCAATTTTATGATAATGTTATCAGACTTTAAAACTTAATTGTCACATTTTTCAGATTTAAAATTTTTTAAAACAAAAAATGTTTGTACAATTTAAATAGCAATACATTAAAACAAATTATTTATTTTGAAGTTGAATAATATTTTTTATTAATATATTTGTTACTTCTGAGTTAAAATGACTAATATTAGTATTAAATGTCAAAAATGTCGATTTGAATTAGCATCAAGTGAGAGTTCATCTATACTTGATTGTCATGAAAAAGAAATTCAAAATACAGCTAGAGTTACATACAGTTGTAATGATAATATAATGGAAAATAATTGGTATTTATCATCTACTAATTTACCAGATTGGATAAATTCATCAGTTGAAGAAGTAAGTACATAAGAATAAATTAATTTTACAAATTAAGATTTAATAAATAAATGATTAAATGACTATTCTTTGTATATCTATATGACTATCTGTTTTGTTGTAGAGATTAGAACCTTGTACTGAGATTTCAATTAGTTGTTTGTTGTTACAATTTTTATCTCATTTTCAAAAAAAAACTATAGGTATACGACTCTTATCCTCCTTTAAACTTATCCTGCCATTTCATTCAATGGAATTATAATAAAATAACCTTCATATCAAATTTCAATTTCTTAATTTCTTATTGAAATTCCTCTGAAAAACCTTTAATTTAAATTATTAATAATATTATTAAAGTATATTATAATTATATTTGGATGGTTATACTGATACAACTTACTAAAATAAATGTTTACTAAAACATGTCTTATTTATTTCAGGAAGATTGGCAAAAGGGTAAATTGAGTTGTCCAAATTGCAATTTAAGAGTTGGTTCTTTTGACTTTGTTGGTGGAATGAAATGTCCATGTAAAAAATATGTATTACCTCAAATTCATTTAGTTAAAAGTAAAGTCGATATTTACTTTCGATAAAAATTTTATACTTTTTTAATATTTTTTAGTGTGTATAATAAATGATTTTTGTTAATACTTAAAAAATTTAATCATATTCCAATATATTACACCAATAATTAAAATCTTTTATTGTTTAGAAATTAAAGTTTTGTACCTACTTTATGTGAAACCAGATTTCTATTCTAAATAAATTGGAGTTTAAAATTATAAGAATGTTTTATTTTGGTTTATTCTAGCTTAATATTAAAGTATTACTATACCATAAATAATCATAATAATTGTATGATACTTATGCTGGGTTGAATAAAATATTGATCAAATTTACAAAAACGTTATGAACGGTAAGTAAAAGTCAAGTGCAACAGCCTCTTAAAAAATATTTATAAAAAAACTAGCTGTCCTGACTCTGTGTTTCCCATGTATTAATTTAGCTTTTGGAATTTTTGTAGGCTGTGTTGGTATTTAATTTAAATATAAATACCTAACAGATATGTTCCCCTGTTAATCATGTTAACCTGTTTTATGTGAGTGTATTTATATACCAGGGGGTCATTTCACATTTTTTCATGGGATGCAAAACCAATATTGAAAACCTAAAGTAATACCAGTCACTCGCATGGTTGAGTCATTCGATGAATTTTTTTCAACACGTTTTTTGTGTTAATGTAGATCATTTTATAGAAATTATAGTATAAAACAAAATAAATAACAATAATTTTGTTCATGAGATGCATTTACATACCTTTGCATCCCACAAATGACACCACTGTTATATACTATAAACTTAAGTAAAAAACTTGATTAACGTAATTAATAAGAGTTTTTATTAATAATATAATCCATATTAATAAATTAAAAATTAAAAACATTTTCTATCAGATCTAATTGTCAATCTAAACCTTATCAACTTAGTCACACACGCAAAATCTCATAAAAATCTCTCCAGCCATTTAGGAGGAGTTTGAATACTAACACATGGACAGAAAAAATATAGATATAAAGAAGAAGATATACATGGCATAATCAACTATTTAAAACTGTAATATATGAAAACTAAATTTATACATTACATTTTCTTTCACATCCTAAAAATTGTTCAGGATCTCCTCCATACGACAACATAATATGCTCACCTGTGTATACTCAAGATAGGTTTCAAAAGAGGTCTTTATTTACATATTAAACACCATTTAGCTTTAAATAGTTTAAATTTATATTATTATCAAATATCTAAAACTTTTGTCAAAACTAATTTTAAATTTTTAAATATGATATTAAGACCACTTCAATTTTAATATACAAGTAAAATAAAAGATTTGTATAATAATTAAATATTTCATTTTAAATTATAATGAAACAAATTAAGTTAATATAGTACATTCCTGTATACATAGGTACCTATGTTTTTAGAAAATATTGTGTAAACAAAAATATTATCGACTAATACATCTTTATCTTTATCTTTATTTATGCTGTATAACAATGCTTAGGTAATAATCTTAGAACAGGATATCAAAAATTCCTTTTTCATTATGGTCCAAGCGGCCAAGCTGTCACATACAATATTTAGCTTTCTGCTTCTTTGAAATTAATTCATTATGCCTGACTTAAATATATGATTCTAATGGTTCTATACTTTGGGACACTTACACTTTTGAACTCTGAGATATTGATTATGAATAATTAAATAATAAATTGAGAATGTGTAAAAACAATTTTCATAATATAAATAATAAAATTACTATGAATCCTCTTGTTTTTTAAGAACTTTTTCAGATTTGCATTTGGCTGTTAAAAAAAATATATATATATATGTGTAAGGTGTTAATACTTAATAGACATTACATAACATCAATATTTTTGTAGCTCTAGAATTTGACCTAACAGCCTATTCTTTTAATGTAGAAATACTAATTTCATTTTTCTATTAATATTTTGGAACTTCTTAATCTATTGACTATTATTTGTCTTATTCATAAAGTTTTTAGTTACAAAAGTTATATTCATGTCAATTCTTATTAAAAAGTTTCAGGTACCATTATTTGAAAGTTTTGGTAAGAAGTATAAATAGTGTAATATTGAAACACGCCGTGTGTTATTATTGTTAGGTCATGAACTATTTGTTTTATACCATCACTTAGACTGGAACTAAATAAGTAAGTAATATTTCATTTTTCACACAAAATTTTCCGATTACAATTTCGTAATTTATGGAATAAACATGTCATTGGTGCATAAGGAAATACTTGCCAAATTAGTACGGTTTAAGTATATCTTAACAGATTTAAATGATTACGCTTCTTTTTTTTCATAAAAGGTGTCTTAATAAATATACTAAATTCAAATTAGGCGCCCGAATCTACACAGTGTGACCGGTTACTTGGTTACCCAATATTTAACCACGCCGGCGTTCTATTATCTATCCGAAAGAAACGGGTACAGATTTCCCGATTTTGATAAAAACTGATAACAGCGAGTCTGAGACTTCGAAGTTCGAGTAGCCGTTGCAGTTCTAGTCTTTATAGACTGCATTGTTTTATATTTTTATCTGTTACCCTGTGATTCTGTTTTACTATCTAGTATCTTAATCTGCGTGATTGTGCAGGCGCTCTATTAGTCTTGTTTTAGTTTTAATCATTTATTTTCTTGTGTTATTTAGTCTACTATCTTCTATCTTGTACGTTATAATTACTGGTTCGTTGTGTGTAGTTCATGAATTTACGTCGGACGTGTTAATTGAAACTTCATCAAAAACATGCTTTCAGTAGTCAGTTCATTCGAAACCCACAACAAGAGACAAATTCTTTCATCAGATATTGATTATTATAATAAATATGTGTGTACTAGTTCTGCTGATGGTGTTATTCAAATTTTTGAGAGTGACAAACCAGACTTGTATTCAGCAATACAATTACAAGAACATGTTGGTCCTGTATGGCAAGTAATGTTTTCACATCCAAAATTTGGATTTTTAGCTTCATGTGGATCAGATTGTAAATTAATTTTACGTAAAACTAATGACGATAATGAATGGAAGATTGTTTATCAATATGATGGACACAAATCATCAACAACTTCTATAGATTGGGCGCCATATAAATCTGGAGCAATCATAGCTTGTTCAAGTGCTGATGGTACTATTTCAATACATACTCTAAATAGCAATGAATGGTCAGTATCAAAAATCCCTAATGCTCATTTAAATGGTGTTAACTGCATTAGTTGGTCAAATCAATTACTAAATAATCATTTGCTATTAGTTAGCGGGGGTAATGATAATAAGATCAAAATATGGGAAGGTCAATTAGGTATGTGGAATGCTAAGTATGAATCAGACAACCAATTAGCTACTATCAAAGACATAAGTTGGAATCCAACTCCTGGTCTGTATAAACATATATTTGCCAGCTGTGCTTCAAATGGCCAAGTATTTGTTTGGGGAAGTGATGATTGCTGTGATTGGGTACAAACAGCGATTGACCCTGAAAATACACAAATACAAAAGGTTAGTTTTTCTCGTTTTGGAACTGTGTTATCTGTTACAATGAACAGTTATGCTGTAAAGCTTTGGAAACAGATTGATAAACAAACTTGGATGTGTATGGAGAGGAATATTACAAACAAAAAAACTTTAGATTGTCAAGACAAAAATGTTAATCAAGATATATTTGCTGCTCTTGCTTAGTATATGTTATTTTTAATATACTAATTGTTATTTGAAAATTAATTCAATTTCAACATAATTCTTGGACCAATTGACTGCTATTTTTATTTATTTAATTAATTAAAAAAAAAGTTCTAATTTTGTATCGAGTAAGAAAATAAAATTAAACAAAATGTATATATTTATTTTATAAGTTTATGAATTAAAATAAAATGTTTCATTTTAAAAAACTGAGTTTATTTTTATAATTATAACTGTAATATATATTAAAAATAATATTCCGTGTTAACGTGGGCCAATGTGGTGTAGTGAATATTGGATACCCAATGTCCGGTCATTGTTGTGGTGATGTGATTTCACGTGATATTATTAAAGAAAACTATTTTATACAATTTTGCATAAAGAATATGAACTTAGCTACCTCAATCTATTCATCTAATAAATATTGAAATACAAAAAATGAACAACTTGAAATTAATCATTTTAACTCGCCCTATGTTACCTATTTATTTATGTTTAATGTTCAAACAAGTTTTTATAAATAGAACAGTATTTTAAATTCTAATGCGTAGTGGGCAGTGGCCTTAACAAATCACTGAATCACTAATCATTCAACGATTTTAAAGAATCAGCTTATAGCTTAGAAAAATACAATTCGGAATAAACTAGTAAGCAACCACTTTCTGTAAATCTGGAATGATACATTGATACACTAGACATTTCACCCTTCTTTAAAAAATAACATTAATTCTCTATTCAAGTGGTGCGGTTGAGTTATTAGAAACAATTTATTCTATTATGTATATTTTATAAGTTGTTTATTAATAATTTATGTAATTTTAAAATTGAACCTGATACAAATTTTACAAATTAATTCAATGTGCATTAAACGTACAAAAATTAAGTGTAAAACATACAGAAAAAAATAATTAACTATTGTTATAGAACATGCTTAATATGACCAAACGTCCCACATCAAACGATTGTCCTGACTTCCTGAGTTTTAGTTATCTCCCATTTTTATTCCCACTCATAAAAAATGTTTCTAATGATAAATTTATTTTTTAAAAGTCGATTATAACTAAATTTACATTGTATTTTATGAGCAATGTTATTAATCATTTATTCTAATAAATTATTACTAATAACCTTACGAAAGTTAAAATGTTTTATTATTAACATTATATAAGTAAAAATATTTTATTCCAATTACATTTTAAATTTTGTTTTACTAATATTAATTATTTATAGAATTAAAAATCGTTGTTTTGCTAAAAATGTTATTTAATATAGGTACACCTATATATGGATATCTAGCAAGTATCTACCGATATCAGGTGTTTCATTTTAGAAAACAAAATTATGGTCACGCAAAACATGCTATAAACATGCTAAACCCATGTTTAGCGATCTAAGATCCCAAGAATCAAGATCCGGTGAAATAAAATTGATTTCACATTTTCACCCAGTCTGTCTTTATGAGGTAATAGGTACTGTATAAATTGCCAATCATGTTGTGACGAGTGGTCTAAATTGTATTTTTTGCTACATAGTACATTGGTACATACTACATAACGTGGGTGTACTGTATAATATTAAATATACTATGGTTTATCTTATGAATCATAATAATATTAACAAAATATTGTCGATTTTATAGTTTGTAGTAGTTTCTTAGTAACCTAGTGCCTGCCTAATTTATAGACAACAACGGTTACAAACTTACAAAACCTGGTCACTTGGAAGTTGTAACAATGTAAAAGGTAAAGACCAAAAAAATACGCCGTCTGTACAATATGAATTATGAAATAGTAGTAAGTACCGTGGTCGATCTCGTAGATATTTTGATCTACAAACAAATATTTCTAAATTCTAAACAGTTGGTACTCAGTAGAAAGTGTTGTGCCATGTGGAGGAATAACAATAAAACCATAGACATATATGTCTATGAATAAAACTAATAATATCGTCCAAAATTGAAATTCAATTAAATTGTAGGAATTTCGTATGTCTTGGAAAATCAATTGGTAAAACTGATCGTTATGACTTATGAGAAACGGCGAAAAGTCGATATATAAATACAATCACGCACGTTTTATAGCTGCAGTTGCTGCTGTAGTGTTGTTAATACGTCGTGGTAATTGCGAATCGGTAGATTCCTTTTTACTAGGTACTACTGTAATATTGTACTAGGTAATTCTCAAATCAAGATAATAGTAGATACTAGGTACATTAGTCATTAATGTGTTGCTATTTTTGTAGTTATCCGGTAAGCGACAAGCGTTAAAAGCGGATTCCAACTCGATAACACTTGAACGTTAATGACTAATACCCACAAAACTTCATCCATACATATCTAATACATATTGTTATTCAGCTACCACTATTTACAACAGTTGATCACCTCAATAATTCTTCAGACTGTCGACTTCCACGAGTCCAGTGTCCAGCTTTCCGATAATTTGCGAGTACCTAATAGTGTACATCAAGTACTCAACAGCTGCTGTCTAAGGTTCACCGTCTATAGTGTGAGTTCAGTCCGTTATCCGTTGACGTCGTCCAGTAATAATTACCTTGAAATTTCTAGAATTTTAACGAATATCGTTTTGTGCTTCGGTCTTCTACCAGTATTATTCAGTATATGTTATTATTATTATCATGTCACTACGTTATACGGTTTACAATATTCCTTTAGTTTGTGTATAGATATCGCGTTTATATCGTTTAAATGCCATTTTTTAGTTGCGGAATTATTGAAAATGAATGCAAATTACAAAGCACTGGACAGGGATGGACGGAAGAAAAGTTTAAGAGAAGGACTACCAGCTTATGCTTACTCACGGTATTTACTATATTTATCTATTCAATATGTAGTATAACTTTCCTTAGTTCTTAATGAAATATTACCTACTTCTTAGGTGTCTACCTAATATTAGTAATACCTATTTAATTAAAAATTGGTTTAAAACTTCACTAAGAACTGTTAAGTATGTTTTAGGAATAATTTTCAGATTTATTTCTAATCTAATTTATGACATTACTATTTGATTTTGAGTAAATATTAAAAATATTATAAATAATCTTAGTTATTATTATTAATTAGTAAATATTTCATTTTTTAATCATATAGTAATATTACATATTTTTAAGAAGATATTTTTTTCAAGTTTTATAACACATCACTGAAATGTATAAATATAATAGCCACTGTAAACTATTTATAGTTTTATACTACGTAAAAGTTGCTGCATTAACTGGTTTAAACAATAATTTGTAACTTTTAAATAATAATAATATGTTACTTTCTCTAATAAAAACCTATACATAGAAGTGGTAAGACAATTAAAATTAATAATAGTTCAGCACATATCTGTGTGCCTATATAAATATCTTATAATATATAAATTGAATCATATATTTGCATAATAACATTACCTTATAATACTTGACATAAGTGGAAAAGAGAATATATTGTGAAATTTGAAAACTATTGTGTTTAAGTAGAGGTTTACGTCTTATAGAGGAATGATAGTTGACAAGGATATAAATAATGTTTTAAAAATTAAGTTATATTATATTATATATATATATAGTAATAAAGGTGACATTTACTTTTAAAATGTATATGTAATATATTTTTTTTAATTCAATTATTTTATGTACTTAATATTTAGAGGAGTTGAATTGCGTAGTGATAAAAATCCTTACTTATACATGCAATCAGAAGTGTTTGATCCTAGAAGAAATGTTCTTAACATTAGCTATCCTATAAATGGTAAGTTACTACAATTATGTATGAACCACTAATTTGTATTACATATATTTTTCAAAAATCTACATAACAACATTTGAGATGTATACTCAATTTACTAATTCATAGTACCTAGTTTTTAATAAAAATTAAGGTTATTAGCACTTGTTTCATAAGGAAAAAATGAAATCTCCAATTTAATGTATCTAAATAATACATTATGTACTAAAAGATCTAAAATAATTATTGATGCATGATTATTTTCTAGTTCCTGAATTCGAGCTACCAAATGAAGAACAAATATCTTATTATGAGCAATTAATGATGATGAGCAATGAAACTATTGTACTAAGTAATTTCTTAGATGAACGAGGAACATTGGTAAATCTATTAATTTTTTCATGTCAAGCTTTATGTTAAATTCTTTGTAATTTAATTCTTCATTAAAAACATCATTTTAATTATAGATTATAAAAATATTTTTTATTTAAATTTATTGGTTATTTTTGCCGAATAAGACATTTCCATACTATACTTATATTACTTAAATATTTAATTGAAGATGACATTATTTTTTAATGTTTAGATTCATCATCCAAATGTTACAAATAAAAATTAGTAGTTTAAAACTAATAAATGTATAAATATATCTGAATAAAAAAAAAAAAATGGTTTAGATTATAAAAAGTTAAATTTTTCTAGAAAACAACATTACGTTTTGTAAGAATTACAAAAAATTTATCTTTTTCATTCATTAATATGAAAATGTTATTATGTTGAATATATTTCAAAATCCAAACATAAACAAATTATTTTTATACCAAAAAAAAAAAAGAAGAATATAAAATCTCCATTTGAAAATGTCCAAATTTATAGAAAAAACAATAATAAATAAAATTATAATGACCTTTTGTAACTTAAAACACTACCCTTAAATACTTCCTTATTTATCTAATAAAATATTACTTCACTGAGATTCTGTTTATTTCGTAATTTTATGATCAATTATCCATATTTCATATTATATAACAAGAATTCTATTATAAAAATAGTTTATTATTTAATGACAATACTGCTCAAAATATTTATAATGTGTTGGTTATTAAATCGTTTATTTTTTATGTTATCTATGATCTATTAGGCATTTTCAAAACAAATCACATTTTTATTTTTATAAATTAAAAGAAATATTACTTCTTAAGAAATAAATAAATTGATAAGAATCTATTATTTTAAAGCTCTGCCCAAAAGTTATTCACAAGAAGCCTGAATCAATTCAAGAACTTTCACTGAAGAAACCGACATTGAACAAGTGTTCATCAGAAATTTTACCATTTTACAAAATATGTTTTGAGTAAGTAGATTATTTTTATTAATTAATTATGTATTTATATTGTATTTATTCTGTTATTTTAAATGTTTAATAATTAGCAGTCTATATTCTACTTTTTCATTACAAATTATAAAACTGCTATACTCTGTCCAGCGAGAGAACGCGCCACAAATCGACCAAAATTAGTTTTTCTGTGCATTTCCTAATACCCAACCATAAGCGAACCAGTTTTGATAGCATGGCGACACAAGGGATTGCGCAGAATCGATGCGTTCTCTTGCCTGACAGACCATATATATTTTTCTAATCCTGTTTGTGAATCACTATTAAAAAAAATATGTAATTATTTTAGGTTAATGAAAGTACCTACAAAAGATTCAAAATGGAAACTATGTTTAATTACTGAACATTCAACTGAGCTACGATCTGAAATACAACAAATTTACTTGCATATGTGGTTATATTATAAACATTATATGGAAAAAGTTGATTTAGGTGTGTTGGATACTTGTAATAAAATAATGGGATTTGGACAATCTGTGACGGAAACTGAACGAATTTATCTTACAATACGGGATGATTATTTAATGGTAATGTATTAAAAATACATATTTTAAGTGAAAAAATAAATATAATCAATCACACAACAAATATTTTCCTCGTAATTTTTAATCTAATTTCTAAACATTAAATAACTATTATTTGTTAATTTATATTTTATCAATTTAGGCGACACAAATATTAGTTTTATTAAAATGCATACTATCCAATCCACATATATCTGTTTTTAAAGAAATTATGGAGACACTAGAATTATGGAAAATCCTATTACAAAAGATGAGTACTAATCCAAAGATGTATGAATTGTCATCATACAGTAAGTACATTTATTATGTAAGTAATTATATTGGGTGAATTACATTAAATTTGATTTATAACATAATAAAGTAAACTTTATAGATCACATGACTTTATTATACCGCTAAACGGTATATTGATTGCATATTTTTATTAGGCTTCTAGAGTAAAAAATATAATTTTGTATTTTATAAAAAAATTATTTTATTTTATTTTGGTTGACATAATACTAATATAAGTATAATATAATAAACAATATGACTAAGTATAAAATTTAAACAATTTTCAAATGTTTTAATTTAGATTTTATCATTAATTTTAACCTTTTATCTTGAGTACTAGCTGTTGGAATTTAAAACTTCATATTTTATCTTCAATCCAGGCGTATTTTCTGTTTTGAAATAATTATTATCCATTAATAAAATGTATTTATCTGTAGATAGTAGTAAATTCCTGGATACACTTGACACCACGCTCTGACCTTTAGAATCATTTCAGAATCAGCAATTCATTTTTTTGGCTCTATGACACATTAGCCAACATCATAGACCTGTGATAAATTATTTAATTTGATTAGTTAAATAATAAGTCACATATTAAACCTAAAACTGTTAGATATAGGATAAAAGAGCATGTTTATATTTTCATATTAAACTTTTATTTTTATTTTATTCAAGAAAATATACCAATAATGTAAGTTGAAAAATTATATGAGTAAATGAATTTGTTTTCCCTTGTTGGTTTTTTATTTTAATTATTATTCATTGAGAAGTACATATTGCTGTTAAAAATGTTTAATCTTTGCTATAAAAAACTAAATATACAAATTATACTCGGTTAACTTGTATAAATTTATAACATTTTATGATTATTAATATATTATGGTAGACTATTTCAAGGAATTCATCACATTCTCAGTTAATAATATAATAAAATTATTAAAATTAAAAACTACTAACTGAGAATTATTTTTAAACTGTATTTTAGCAGAATAATTTTCTATCCACTATTAATAGAACAATTTATCTCTTTACCTACTATGTTTATTTTGCAAACATTTTGTTTCTGACGTCAATGCTACACCAGTTGCTGTCATTTTTCGGCAGATGTTTAATCTAAAAAAAAAAAAATGTATTGACTGGGTTCATGTTCAGTATGTTAAGGTTTCATAGTGAAATATTGAAATATCGCTAATACAATTTAACTGTATCTTTAATTAATTCAATAGTTATTATAGTCGGTATCCACTAAATAATAAAATACAATTTTATAATTCTTATTATTTAATGAAACAACTATTAAAACCATTTTTATTTTTTTCTGTTAATTCCTCCATAATATCTTTTTAACATACATTTGTAATAAATTTAAAACAATAATAACTAAAAATATTGTAAAATAATAACTGCTGAGAATTAAATTTTTAATTACATTAGCAACAGTCTAATATTTTTACCTTTATGGTTGAATGAGTTTTATTTCAATATCAAAAATAATAGCCTGTTAATTAAGATGTTATAGTAAATAATGTAGTGCTATATATTTATCACATACTACTACAGTATTACTTAGGTACTTCACAAATGAATTACCTGATGGTTATTTGTTAGGCATAAGTTATCACTAAATTCCATGTTAAAGTGATCACTGCCAAACTTCACAGTTTACATTAAACCATTAAACATTCTGAAACATAATATAACATATCACACAAGTTGCATGTACATTTTTGTTAATTACATGTATAATATGTATTTATATTTAGAAATATTTAAATTAAACATACATATTTGATGTATTTTTATCCAATTTAAAAATGTTAAAATTAATCTCTTTTTTGCTTAAGGTAGGTGAATTTTCATGTATCATTTAGTTTTATACCAATAATAATATAATTTATAAACCAGTATGAAAATCCAGTACAATGTGTTAGAGCCAGATTATCACGCGAATGTTAAATCGGCATTATACTCTTTCATTTATGTTTTATATTATGTACACGCCCATAATATAATTTAATCTTTTTATTACACAGTAAACATCCATTATTTGAAATTCAATTATTCAGAGATGTTTTTTTCTTTGTTAAGATTATTTTACTTACTTTATTAAATTTATAGACGAGATAATGTATTCGATTACATGCCTAAATTTTGTACTCGTACAATCTTTTAAAATGTCTTTTATTATTAAATTATTGTTGTAAAGATGCTTTGTACAATGAATGAAGCTTTAGCAAACTACAACATTATTATCAATATATTATTTATTTGTTTGTTTGTTTATAGATACTACTTTGGAGATGGCCGAATTGTTAGAACTACTAATTAAAAGCTATTTCAAAACGAGGCATTATTTAGAAGCTTGTTTTGATTTAATGGTTAATAAAGAAGACACCATTAAAGAACAGCAGGTCAAAAATGATATGTTATGCAAATATTGGTATTTAATGGTTGACACTCCAGAACATTAATATGTATTTAAAAACGTTTTGCCAATTTTATAAGTGATTCTTAAAATTGCAACTTCTAATTTTATGTCCTAACAGTTACTTATTTTTTTTTCTGTACCAATTTAATGATTTTTTTTTTTTGTTTTATTCAAAGTGATGTTTTAAGTATATATTTTATGTATTTTTTTAATTTACAAATAGCATATTATATTTAATAAAACCAATATATTTGGTTACAAGTAGTACCCAAAATTGAGTTGGTATTATGCTATAGTTTTAATACAAATTTGTAAATTTATTAATAAAATAAAATCCAGTGAAATTTTAACTACTTGTGTTTAACAGTTCTAAAATTTTTTTATTTTAATCTTACATTAAAAAAATAAATAAAATAAATGTACAACTTATACCGCAACATTGTACCTGTACAAAATATTAGATTTCTTGAAATTTAACATTTCATAAAGTTTTTAATAGGTTTTAAAAAGTCGATTTATTGTTGAAGGATTGTTTTGGAATTATATATTTAAAAAAAAAATTATACATATATAATAAAATCAAAGGAGTTTATGATTCTGATGATTTATAATGGTAAAACCAAAGCATTCAGCATAAAAATTATTTATAATACTCGAGATCATTACCGGAATTACACAAAATAAAATATATATTATGTATCATACCGGTAAATTAAAATACAATGAGTTTCAAAAAATAACTAAATGATCATTTTATGGAAAATGGGTAGAACTTAATATTATTAACATAAAAAGTATCAGTTATCAGAAGCTGTTCTTAAAAAAAAAAAAATATATATATATATATATTTATACTTAAATATTTACAAGGAAAAAGCATTTACATTTTAGTACTTGACTGATCAATCATCTCTTCCACTACTCCGTAGTAAAAACTTCATTTCTATTTCTTGTCCATCAGATGAACTAGAAGAGCTACTGGAGTCTGATGAACTTCCACTATCTACAGAGCTATCTGAATCATTATTCATCTTGGTTTGTTTTTGTTTAAGAGTTTCGACTTCAGCTTGCAGTACTTTGTTTTGTGATGTCAATTCTCTATTCTGTATTTGCATTAGTTTATATTCTTCTAGATCAATAGAATTTTCTTCATCGTCTATGCCATTTAAATATGTATCGGGATTTTTTTTATACCTATATTAAATAAAAATAATTTAATTATTTATTTGTTTTTATATTTTCTTATATATTGGTAATTTATACATTTTTTATCAAAATATATTTTTATAAAAAATTTACTTGTAAGAAATTAAAATATAAAACCTATGATAATATTATGGTCAAGTAGTGATATTGAATAAAATATTCTAATTAATGTGTATAGTTTTCTTTTATTACCTTTTATTGGCCTCAAGCAATTGAACTTTTTCTTCGAGCTCAATCACTCGTTGAACAAGTTCGTTTTGAGTCAACCCAGCCAATTCTTCTTCTTGAACAAGTCTATAGGATTCGATAAATTCCTTTTGTATTGAAGTGCCATCATCGTCCGATGAAGAATACATCTGTTCACCCTCAGATTCGAGACTAGTATAACTTGAATTTCTTGTACGTCCATTTTCATTATTATATCTTGCAAATAATTTTTTATCTATATCTGGGCCATCATTATGATCATCCATTAAAAACTGATTAGTGTTATTTGGAGCCACAGCTTTGTCTCGAAACAACATCCCATCCTTTGTGTATGGTGTTTGCTTTCTGCTTTTACGTTTACCGCGACGCGTACGTCTATTTCTGTGATCTAGATTACCAGGACCCTATAAAATATTTTATTTATTTTATTATGATGAAAAAAAAAATGCCAGTTTAAAAAAATAACAGCACTAACTATTGATTGAAAAAATTTTGGTTAAACTTTCAATTTAGATATTCAGGGTAAATATAATTTAATAAATAATGCACACTAATGTAATAGATTTTTAATGGAATATGAGGATATTACTTTCTAATTTTCAGGATAGTAAATTAGATAGTTATAATTCTTAATATTTTTAATAGTCATACAAGCATAAAGTTAATGTACCACACGTCAAGTACTGTTGGTAATTTAAGTTTAAATTAAACAATAGAACAAAATCATGAGAATCTTCTGCCTAGGTAAGCGATATTTTATGAGTGCCAAATACCAAATAAAAAAGACAGTTAACTAATGAACAGTTTTTTAAACTTATTTTATCTAATAATATGATGAACATTATGAAATCTTAGATGTTATTTTTAAAACTCTCCTCATCCCCTCCAAATAAATTATCTAGATCAACACTAGGTAATATCAATAAATGTAGTATTTGTTTTTTAATGGAAAAATTCTCGAAATGTCCACCGGGCGCATTTGGTTACCGAACAAGTTATCTCAATGAATTCAACAGTTTAGGCACGCAACGCAATATTATTAAGCCATAAGGAATCATAAACCAACAACAATAATGGAAGTGAAAAACACGTTCTATAATGTGTATAGTGGTCGTCCTTGGCACACTGCATAGTGTATTATTCCAGCAGTCACATTAAACGGCGTAGGTATATTACTATATTGTGCAACGGTTGGAAGCCAAATATACCGTGTATTCGTAAAACAACACTTGGACGGCCGACAAGATTTACCCGTGGAAAACAATCGGACGCAAAACACATAGCGTACGCCATAAATCATTATATTTTAAACGTCAATATCGTAGGACGTACGAGTAAACAGACGTCTACATATTTAATCAATGAAAAAATATACTTTTACTTTCCGTCGTCGGCTTACCACCGCGGGAAGGGTGACAAAAATCGGGAAACCCGGTGTGGGGATAAAGCGCGGGTAAACGTCGAGTTAAAACTCGAGGTTAGATGGCATAAAAAGACGTGTCGTGTACCTTTAACTGGTGCTGCTGCCCTTTGATGACCGAATTGTTATTGTTGCAGTTGTGATGGGCGCCGTACCGCGGCGCTGGGCGCGCCGGGGCTCCGAAAGCTGTGGCCGCTGCCGCCGGGAGCGCTGGTGTAGGCGGTGCCGCAGCCGCAGCCGCCGCCGCCGCCGTCGTCCGGTCGTCCCCGCCGCCGTGGTTGACGATCATTCCGCAGGTATCGCTGTTCGGCGGCCGCCCGACGACGACGCCATTTTGGTCTTCTTCCATTGTTGTTTTTGTTGTTGTTGTGGTGGTCGTTTCGACGTCCTGATCGCGCGTTTTCTCGGTCTCTCGGGTCGGCCGTGGATCGCTAGGAATCGGCTGGAAACGGATTTACGTTCGTGGCGCGAACGGTTTACGTTCGAATTGACAACGGCAACGATGTCGCTATCGATTGGGAGGAGGAGGCTCAGCACGAACGGTGAACGCACGTCCGCAAGCCAAAGCAGTCAAACTTCGACTGCCAGCGCGAGTCGAGTCGGTGGCGCTGGACGGCTCGCGTTCGGTCGTCGGCGGTGGCGGGCATCGTTTGTTCGGGGTGGGTGGAGGGGTCGCGTTCCGACCGAGGAGCATGCGTGGTACTACGGCACGTACGCAAACGCGGCTGTATAGTGATGTACACCGTATAATAATAATAATATACAATAATAACAACGCGACGTTCGTGTATATATATAATAATAACAAATAACCAACAACAATAATAATTGTATATTATTTTATTTTTTTTAATTTTAATATTATATTATACCGGATGGAACAATACAAACATTAATATAATCACTTAGACGGACGGTCGTACGAAATAATACAAAAATATTATTAAGTATTTTAACCGTACGCGAATCACGCCGTGTCCGTCGGATATTTTACTGTTTTGTGTAATATTACACGATGAGTATTAAAATAGGACGTGTATACGAAGATTTGCGTTCGTGTGCATAATAATATACGCTTAAGATGATCGCACGTTAAATACAATATTGTACGGCCATCAGCTGCCGTGGTACGGCGCGTAAATAATAACGAACGACGCAATACGTAGCGTTCGCGGGATATACCGCGCTGGTTCGCTATAATAATGTGATAATACAGTAGGACCGCGTAGTAATGCTCACTACGCTGTGTACGATATATTATATAATTATATTATTAATACATAAATATTGCGATTGTACGGTCTCGTGTGGTATACACGAAATGTGAGAGACGGCACTGGCTTGCGGACGAACGCAATCAGAGAGTGACTTCGAAGTCTCGGACTCGGGACACCGTATCGGCAGTAGTCACTATAGTCAGTACGACTTTTGCTGGCGGACCGGACACGGCAGTGCGGCGCTCGCGAGAATCATGTGTCTCGACATCGTAATTGTAGTGCCCGTGTTGTTCCTCCTGTGCCTGCCGGCCGCGTCCGGCGTGGCGTGGCCATTGGACTCGTCCAGTTGGCGGTTCGCTAATAGAAATGCCAGTGAGTGAAATGATTGACGGGACTTTAATACAATGTGTGAACCGCGATTTAAACACTATATATTTCGTAGATATAGGCAAATCATTACTTTCGTCCTGTCCGGAAGACCACGTTTTTCATAACCCCCTCTCCCCCCCCCACCAACCATTTAGTCAAAGATCGAGGGACATTTTTTCTGATTTATATTTTATATTTTTTTTTTAATTTAAAATTTGAACACAACCGCGTGCAGTGATTCGACGTATACGATCTTTTGCACCGATATGTGATCGGTATATAATTCAGATCCATGATTTAATGTTATAAAATATCAAATACGTCCGAATATCCGATTTGGAAAACGACATGATGTTTTTTTTCTTTGTTCCGCCCGGGACCAACATAATAGTACACATCACACCGAACCCTCCATATGTGTTACAATAATATTATATACCTACGCGCGTACGACGTATAGCGATCTGAACGACTACAGTGAATAATAATAGTGTTATAACTTATTATACAATATATATTGTTGTACATGTATGTATATATTTATTACGCCGTCGTGTTTTCAGGTGTCTCCGGAACGGGCCACGTGCCCGGCGGTGTCTTCGCCGACTTGCGATCTAATGGCGTACTGGACGAAGACCCGTTGCGCCGGTATAACGACGTAGCGTACCGATGGGTGTCTGAGGACGATTGGATTTACACCACAACTTTCAAAGGTGAGTGGGTGAACCCGTGCACGAATAATTTCGTTCGAGTACATAATATTTTACCTATCTGCACATAATATTATAGTCTATATTTAACACTCGTCTCTGGAGTACATTGTACACATGTCCAGTATCTGTAGTGGGCAAATTACATGATTTATAATACGAGGAGGCATATACGTATAAGCAGGTACAACGGCTGAGAGTCTGAGACATTATAGTGTGCTATCGTCTAACATCCCCGCCGAATGTTCAGCAGAAATTATATTAATTTGGTAGTCATTCAAGTATTTCCATAGCAGGGGTCACAAATTAATATTTTTGAAGGGTTACATTAGGAATCTGAAAATTTTTCGCGGACCATCAAAATTCTAAGTACATATTTACATTATTTAAAAACTAATAATATTTAACAAAAATAATAATTTACAACAATAACACATATCATTCTTTGTCTGCGGGCCGGATAAAATGTGTTCGCGGGTCGCCATTTGGTGACCCATGTTCTATATTATAGAATATAGATGTAATATAGTGTATAATATTATGTTTTTTGTGAGTTCGATTTTTTAATTATAAAACAGGAGTAGCCAAATTATTTTTTGATAAAGATCTAGCGAGAAAATATTTTTTCTTCGACGAACCGTAAAAATACATATCACTAAACTGTCAACAACGATTTATAATGGGAAAGAGGGTTACTAAATGTATAACAATAAATTCTAACAATAGGGGATCGACTTTGCGTCGTCTGCGAATCCGATCAACTGTTTGACCAGGTTTATATAATTATTATATACATAATACTAATACATATATACATATTATAACTAACAGTATACTGAATAATTATTGTAAACTTTAATAATATATTATTGTAGTTTTGTAGAAAACTTAAATTATGTAATAGTTTAATTGTATTAATACATTATATATATCTGCAATTACGTTAATAAAGGAACCAAGGAAATGAGATCCCGGACCGTGAAAAATCCTTGAAACTTTTGTAGTAAATTTGCATGCAGGCCTTTAACTCCCCTCCCCGTTATGCGGTCCATTATAACTGAAATCTTGTTTAATTTATATTAATACTATTATTATATTTAGTTAATAAACTAGAACCCAATTATTCGAAATTCAAATCAATTTCATATTATTATATTATAAAACGATAGATAATTAATTAAATAGCTAAATGTATTGGCCAGTAAGCATAATATTGCCTATAAATCAATCCGGATTTGCGAAGTGCTCCATAACACTAAATAAATTGTATAAATGTATAATCAAAACAAATTATAGTCAATTTTAATCTTAAAATGTCTTATTATTGCATAATTAGAACTTGATAAAATTGTTTGGAGGGACTGATACGCCCGGCTCTGTATTTCAAGCTTTATTATCTACGTGAATAAAATAGTTATAACTAAAAAAAAAAAATTTAATTAACTGGCTCAAATGGTATTACATATTTGCTCAAATAGTCAAATGTACACAGGTTTTAAATTTGATTATTTATTTATTAAACGCCAAACGGCAATTTGTATTGATTTATATATTTTATGAAACATTATAAATACATTATAGGTTCCCATATTTATAATAATTACGTACAGTGTAGGTTTTGGGAATTAGTAAACTTATTCAAAAGGCTTGACCAGCCCTATAGCTTCGCCAATACGTCTGTTATAGGTTTATACTCGTTTTAATATGCAAAATGTATTGTTTTATTTTGTGTATAATATAAAAACATTTAATATACATATACTGAATCATAAATAAATGATAACCCATCTTTAAGTTTAATTGAATATTTTGTGAAAAATATAGAAGTGTATGTTTTAAATAATAATATATGGCCTACGTTCGAATTACAAAAATGTAAAACTTCTAAGACTCGTTATTAAGTAAACTAATTATTTTACTTGTTTTATTATAATTGTTTATAAAGATTTTTAACTTATTTAAATGCACGTATCTTATGGGTATTATGTATAATGTGTAGTGCACCTAATTACATTATTTAATATTTACATTGCACAAATAAAAGATAGCATGTACTAAGCGTATCGTGCATTGACGCTTTTGTATTATTATAACTATTAGTTATTAGTTATTAGTTTATTACGATAATTGTAGAATTACTTTTACTTATACAATTATACTTATAGTTTATACCATATATAATGTATAATATATTAATATTTACTATAGACTTAACAACTAAAAACTGTTAATAGACGCAATAGAATACCTATTTTAATAACCAGGTATACGAATGAATGCGCATCAACTTTTAAAATTAAGCTAAGTTGGTCAAAAACCTCAATACTCATTAATACTCTAGTAGGTCAACTCTGTTATAAAATGTTCTGAATTAACATGTGATATTTTTTTATACATAAGTTAATTTCCTTGATTTATCGTGTCAATTAATATTATACGTCTACGAAAAAAAAATAGCCACTAGCCATTATAGTTATATGTTTTTGTTGTAAATACGGAGCGATCGGAAATTCGTGTTACGAAAATGGTGGGGATATCATACTATGATACGATTCTTATATCCCCGCTGGCAACCAGTGCCACAATACCGTCGCGTACTATACGACTACTATAATGATAATCTATACTTCTATAGCGTCCACAATCGCTGCAGTTGTGCATACTTCTTTATCTGTATTCTGTGCATCCCACCATCTAATGGACACGAGTACACAACATTTGTATATATGACTATTTATACAAGTCCTGTCCTCTGGTTTTATATTGTTATCGCATAATACACGGCATACACATAACATACTTTTAGAAACATCGTATATTTCAAAAATAAAAAAGTATACAACAATATTCCTGAATTACCTACCACTTACCAGTGTAACATTATTTTATTATTATTATCATTACGAGGTTTATTAAGGGTGCAAATAAATATTTATATCGTTTTTACATTTTCGGTTATTTAAACATAAAACGTTATACAATTTTAATAAATTATTATGAACTATGGCTATATTATATAATATGTATTTGGATTTTGGATACTAGAACTCAACTCAGCTGCGTACAAGATTTGCATTTTAATTGGGTTTTGAAATGATGAGTTTTCTTGTTTATTTGTGGTTATACTTATAATTTGATCCAAAAAATAAAAACATTATTATAAAATGCTAACGTTTAGCAACATAAAAACACAATTATAAACATCAATGAAATTAAACATAAACATTAGAATTAATTAAGAAAAAAAGCAACTATAAAATATTTTGGAAAATATTGACCATTTTTAACAAAAGTTAGCCAACTTTGAACTGTAAGCATAACTAATTCAAAAAAATGAAAAAAAAATTGAAATTTTCATTAGATATGTCAGACGTATAACGTAAAAGAGTACAAAGAGTACGTTATTTTTAATAACGTTATTTGTACATTTCTAATTATATTTTATACATTTATTGTTTATTATTAATTTTTTTAAACGTTTTTCTGAAATACTTACCGTCATAAATTACACGACATTATGTAGGTACTATCTATTAAAAAAAATTATAGTATCTACCAGTATTGGTCCGATAGAAATGAACACCCACCACTCTTCCTAACGGATACTACCACAATACCACGGGTATCAAGGATAGGATTACTATTTCGTCAAGACAAATAAAATCAAGGGTCTGCACAATATTATTATTACACTATTAGGATTATAATACTGCAGAACGCCACACTAAACAGTATATTTTGGTTGTTCTATGATGTGGGAGTTTCGACATGAAAAGCAAACGTTTCAAATGACGTAGGTCTTTTGTCGTAGTGTATATTCGACCGTCAGTGCATTTTATAATAATATACAACGAAAATGCTGGACGGCATACAATACCTGGAACGATGCGATACGCTGATCGGTAGTCGGTTTACCGAACCGCCAACGGCAAACGCGTCTGAAGTCTGAAACCCTGAACGTCGATTTAGAACATTCAAACGATGCTGCAGCGCCGTCTCCAAATAAGCGGCCGATAGAGCGTACTATTTAGTCGTATGCCGCTCGTATAGTAGTAATATGCATCGCTTATGCAGGGCGCAAGCCACGAACAAAGAAAAGAATAGTAGGTATTTATTTACGTTTCATACGGCCACGCACAGTCGACTGCTTAAACTTGGATTTTACAAACTAATGGCGGAGGGAGCGATTTACCTGTGTTTTGTTTCCTAAACGGCGTGCGCGTTTATTCGAATTCTGATTTTAGGTATTTTCGATTATATCTGCATAATTTTAAATTGCACGAGAGTTCGATTTTTGTGTCATTCGTGGAGTGCCCTTTTATTTACTGTAAATTGTTTAATAGGTAATTTTTTTTTTTTAACGTAGACGTTTCTAAATTGAAATTTGAACGAGCATATTTTGAATTATTAATAAGCTTTGTGTATAGTCGTTTTTTGATATTTTAAGGATTATTTGATACTTCAACAGACCTGCTAGATAGTATAGATTAAGGAAATATGATGATTATATATATTATATGAATATGGGTTATGAAGATTTGAAAATCAATATATAATAATATGTATCCAAACAAAAAAAATATACAACATAGAAATATAGAAATAACATAATAATAGGAAATGCTCGAATGCGAATATAGCTATTGACATTTTATAATTTTTGAAAATTGTCAAGTATAATATAAAAAGTACTAGATTAAATATTATAGAAACAGAATACAGATATTTTATATGCGGTCATTATCAAGATCTATTAGGTATTCTAATTTCTAATAAAATTTTTAATGGCTCATGAAACTACTCGTTAAAATTTCAATTTAGATATGTTTTTGAAAATGTAATTTGTTTAACAATTATTTACAGTAAATAAAAGTGGGCGGGTGCGGGGTGATTCTCGTTTGAAAAATAGAAGTTTGTATACACATACCACTCCTAAAATTGTCTAAAAATCTCATTTAATCCCAAGTACATACTTAAATTAAAACTACGGACTATGGTCGTTATAAGTTTACTTATAGATCGAAATTCAGAATTTTAATTAATGCGTTATTAAAGGTTAAAAGAAGAGCGAGAATGCATATTTATTCACCAATGTTGTAAAATGTATACGTATAGTTCTTATAATAACACAATTATAATATCATAACTACTATTAATTTTAATTATATTATTTCACATAATATTATATTATATATATAAAGTGTTACTACATAATTACAATGTGCAACTACAATAAATTGTAAATAACAGTTAGGTTTAATAAGAAGAATCTGTGAATAATACACATCGGTGATTGATGTACGTCTCGCCTTGACAATAAATCCTCGGGAAACGGTTGACGCGAATCGTCAGACCGGAAGTGATGAGGATCGTCAATATACCTATATACTGCAGCGGTCAGTGTCAATTTATACGCACGTCAATTATTCGACCCGTCAGTTATCCACAAAATTTTTGATCAAATTTATTTATAGATTCTAGTTTTATCGTTCGTAAGATGAAATTCGAAATTATTTTATTATATACTACTGTTCACTTTAATAATTTAATGTCTATAATGTAGTAAATAGTACATAGAACATAGTCTTATCATAGTGTAATAGATTGAACAACAAATTTGAGTGTCACAACCAAACTTTTAATATCTACTTAAATTATATAGTGTAGTTTTCAAAGTAATGTGGCATTAAAATATTTTTTCTTTTTCCACCGGCCGCGAATCGTCACAAAAAACAAAATAATATATTTTAATAATTTCAGTTGAGTTAACATGTCGTCAGTTCATTTTCCCGGTTGGGTTAACAAAACCTAACGCGGCGCTAGCGTCGGTGCGCGTAAAATATATATTCGTGCAATCATACTTACATTTAATATATGTTTATCTACTTCAGTACGACATTACACACATGAAATGCTCTTAATGATTCAGTGTCGAATAATATCGATTTCATTTGATGCTGCGGACGTCAGAAATTTGTTATACGCGTTAAGCTACGCATCACTTATTCTGGTATTCGCTTAAATACTCAGCGGAGCTAGAATTATTGACAAAATAAATGTATTTAGAGTCTGTTTAGTTTAAAAAAAAGAAGATACTCCGTACTCATCACTTTTTATACGTTTTTTAATTCCCCCACATCCGTATCCCTGGGCTCTTTTTATTGGGTACCTACCTATGTAAAAAAAATATTTATAAATAATCAATTTAAAACATAAAAAAGTTAAAAGAAACAATTTATTATAAAATATTGGCAATGGTAGAAACTATAATAATTATGCTATATAATAGGTAATAGCCGAATAAAGATTTTTTATTACTCGTATTTATAGTTTATAAAATAAAATTAAGAAACAACGATCTATGATAATTGCAGACATTAATAATAAGTTATAACCTACACTATATATACCTATATAATTATGTTAAGATTTATATAACTGAAGTTATGACTAACGTTTATAGAGAAGCTACAATATATATACTTGTCTTAAATCACAAAAATCTTTAAAATAATTAATATGAATTATGATATTCAGTAGGTAACTCGTACAAAAGATATATCGTCCCGTGTGTTCCACTTAAAAGAAAAGTAGGGATGATACACCATAATATTTCTGAAAAATTAGTCGAGGTACTTTCCCTTAAATCGAGTACTGCTATTGTACTGTAGGCTACAATTGACACATTTTTTTTTTATACGCATTGTGGACACTCGATCCATGTTCAAATTTTTTTTTTTATTGTTACAGCATCAACAACATGGTTATTAGCTTACAGTTTAGGTTCGGTACACATTTAAAATTTTTTTGATATTAAATAAAAACCAATTTAAGACAAACTTGTCGAGCAGTTTGAAAAATAATATTATATACACATTCAACTATTCAAGAACTGGCAGAATTCGTATTGTAACGGATTAGATTCGTACATTTGTGTTGTGCCAATCCTATGGTTCAATTGTGACAAATGTCATAATAGGTAATTTAAGTGGGTAGGTTTAAACTACCTCGTATCAAGAGAGATTTGACAATTTGCTTTTAATTAGTTGTTAAAAAGGAGTTAATTGACCTATTGTGGTTTGGGGTGGGTAGTAGGTATACCTACTATTATATAGACATTTTTTATAGCTATTTCATCAACGCCACTGAATTTATAGTTTAATAAAATTAGCTACGTAAAATAACGCACGCAAAAAAAATGTACAAATGTGAGTTTGGATTTATGGTGCCGTAGCTGTTTGCTATATATTTTTATATCGTTTCGTGCTGCCTTTGCGTATATATTTCGATTTCGTATGTTCAAATCGTCTGAAATCGATTTTACAATAATTCAGTTACAAAATCTCATCGGCAGTGCACAACTGTGTTTACATGTCCCATAAATGTGTTAAAACTGTACGCTAGCGTTGATATAAAGAGTTAATGATTATAATATTACAGTGTACATTGACGTCAGTGTTGTGACTAAAAATTATACTATTTGGGAGGATGGGGTAATTTTCAACTAGGAGTTAAGTCACATCTTATTTACGCATGCAAAGGGTAAAATTGTAATAAGGTTATAATCAGCGATCCATTTAGGATTTTCCACAGCACTTGTGTTGTTTATACTATTTCTAGCCATGACATAATTATTATGATTATTTATTAATCAGCAGTTATTACGTGCATTAATTTTTTGCTTAACATATAATAATGACAAATGGCAGTTGATATTTATATTATAATAAACTAGTACAAAATTAACAACACGTAGGTATAGGTACTAGGTAGTATAATTAGATTTACAATAATGCTGACATTAGTTTTATTGTGAATATGGTTGAGAGAGTCGAGGAAGTAGTTATATTCTTTGAGTTGAACTGATTATCACCCAAGTCATTCGGACTAAGTAAATATGTTAAGACTATATACTATATGGAACTGTGAGTATCTATCTAGTTTGTGTGAAATATGAATTGAAAAGAAGTATCATAGAAATGGACAAGAAAAATATTTTATTTGATTAAAATTAAATTTATATAATATATTAAATCGTAATATCGTATATATTTTTGTATTAATATTCAAATCAGAAATGTGCATTATACAAATATACAATGGCTCGATGCGTGTGTCTAATGCAAAGTATCTAATAATAAATTGTTGAATAAATTAGGCAACATTGTACAAGTTCCCTATCATTTTTTTTCAATAGAAAAAATGTTTATATTTTTATGGCTATTTTCTTTCTCAATCGTGTCTAAATAAATTACTAATTTCTTTAATGTGAATTTATTTATTTATTCTTAAGTTATAAGTAGGCACCTAAGTAATATAATTATACTATCACAAAATAGTGTTAAATATATATTAAAAAAATATTATACATATATTATACTATAAATATGTATGTATACCTATATTTTAAAATAAGATAATTAATAATCTTATTTTTTTTTCTTGCAGCTTTTAACACTTTTATTAAAATAGTTAATATACTTATTAAGGTTTAACTACGAGTTTATTGACTCAGCTTTACACTGATTAAACTTACATTTTCTTTGAGGTCTGTTCGCATAAGCATATTGTGTAAAACCTACCTAATTCACAACGAACGAAATAATCAAACTAGTATAGATATTAAGTGCGTTTACGGTTAGCAAATTGTGTAATGTATTTTTTACATGCAATACGATTAAGAGAATATTGTTTTTTGTTTTAATGCTTATATGCATGTCAAAACCTATTTAACTATATGGCTTTTTATTAAAAAAAAAAAAACCATAACTTTTCTTATTTTTAGTAATTATCTATTTTAATCATCAATGATCACTGTTTAGTATTTAATTATCATGCATTTAAATACTTATTTACGAATCTTTTTAAATAAAATATAATTACTAATTAGTAATTATACATTGGCTATCACGATAAATGATAATTAGTGTCAATTGATATCAAGTTTATGTTAAGTTGATAATTTATCCGTTTAGTGATTGATTTATAATATATTTAATAAGTATATTATGAAATATGCATAATATAAAAAAATATATGTATACAAATCATGTAATTCCAATAACTTTTTTTTAAAAGTAGGTAGGTATATATTATATACATCTGTAAATGTATTTGAATATTAATTAAGCTGTGTTATTATATATTATATTAAAGGACCACAATATAATGGCGTTTAATGTTGTAAATAATAGAATAACAAGTAAATATAGATAATAGGGTTTCAGCTAATGAAAAGATTATACCTATCATTGATTCAATAGTTGGGTATATTGTACATATTAAACTTTATAATACCTATATATATTTAATCAATGGCTATAGTTTATAGTGTTTAATTATTTATATTTAACTTTATCGTTTTTGTTTTGTTTGTTTATTGGTTTTATTAAAAATAAATTTGAATTTTACGATAAAATTAGAACTTCCTAAAAACTTGAGTCTAAAACTAATTATATTATATTCGTAAATTGTAGACATTGTTATCAAAATTTTAAATTGTAAATGTGGTAAAATTACTAGGGATATATTTTTAAATTCAATCAAAATACATAAAATATAGAAACTATTTATTAATTTTAAGTATAATAATATAATACTATGAGACTTTAAAGTTTAAACCATTGATCAGCAATTTAAAAATCCAGTACCACGACAATCATAGAAATTTTCATCCTATTTAAATTTTAAACCATATAAAATCCGTTATTTTAATAGCTTATTATTATAACTACATAGCAAACCACTCAAATCTGTAATCACTGAACCGCAACTTCACCAAATTCGTGTCAAAGTAACAGAACAATTATGCGGCTAATCATTTTGAAAAAGGGGGAAAGTAGGTAACCATTCGCTGTATACCTAGTAGGTGTCGATTGTCCTTCATCAATGTATGTGTTAAATTTGAAGTCAATGATATCATTGTACACGCAAAAAGATTCTGAGCGAAGACAGCCTGTATTACTATAATCAATAATTATGTTTTATGATGTATTTATTTGTTAAGTTGAAAATGTAGGAAGGTTAATCATTATTACAAAAAAAAAAAAATATGCACTTGTAAAATTATTATTCATTGCTTGAATGAATCTAAAAAGAATCTAGTTTAAAAAAATGAATTTATTAATTATTGAAAGATATTTTTTATTTACTATATATTATATAATATTATAGTGAGTACCTACCTAATTTCATATATAATGGTAAATACGAACTACGAAGTAACGTTCCAACTTTTTCAACAATACAATATGTGTTTAATTGTTCTATAGTATAGTATCACTAGTATTATAGTACACTATATTTACTATTTACATTTATAAATACATCGCTAATGATGGCCATTCTTATTGTTTAATTTACATGCATTTTTACTAACAAGGACTCTTCAATGTTTATTTAGTGCTATAGTGGATAAAGCGTTAGTGAACTACTATTTAGTTATTATACATTATATCTACGCGTTTGTGTGAGTGTATTTTCTTATGCATTTGGACATTAAGATTTTTTTAAATATACATACAATATGTATGTATGTATGTATGTATGTATATATGTATGTCATATATTATATATTTATATACAATACTAAGACTGGTTAGTGTGCTCAAAAGGTACCCCCCTCAAAAAAAATGTATATATAATAAATAAAATAAATTGGCAGTATGCCGATGTCACGGAAAAATTAATAACTTCATTACTTATTTCAAAAACAAGGATATAAAATAAATATATTTGTTTTTAATGTTTTTATTATCAGAAAATAATAATTTATTGATGAAAAAAATTATAAACCATGTAAAATACTTAACACGACGGCGTTGAAGTACAGAGTAAATCAAATAATTTATAATGTGGTTGAAATATAAAATATATTATACACATATAGAGGTGGCTAGGTACAATGGTGAATGAAAAATGAATCCGTTCTTTAGTTGAATACTAGAATGCTATTGCTGTACAATGTATATAATGAACAATCAAACAAGAATACAACTGATTATACTTGATGTATATTGGATATATACATTAAACGCTATTATACAGGCTAACAGCATAATTATCTCAAACTTTTCCTGTTTCCATTTGAAATAAAATTAGAAATATGATACAATTTTTATGTTTTGATAATTTGTACAATATACTAATATAATAACATTATACATATAACCACGAGTGTTACTGACTGGACCATAAAGTTGAAGATTTACAAAAATATCTTGCAATGTGTAAAATATTTATAGACTACCACACGTGTATTATGAATGTTTGCAATGGATATTTTCATCATAAAATAATTATACATTAGTAAATTAAAACTCTATATATTAACCAATTTAAAAAACAATATATTTTCCTATAAAATAACAAAACTACCTAGGTATTATAGCAGACTATAATTATTACTTATATTGAAATATAATTTGTTTTTAACTATGGTCGCTAGTCGCTACTCACTATGCTTTTATGGAAGGTGTCCAGTGAACTTCGCCATTTAGTAGCAAGTCACTATAATATAGATGTATCAAATTCAATAGTATTCAATAATAAATCATATAACAAATACATGATATATAATATAAACAAACAACAATATATCTTAAGCGTAGACCTTCAGCTTATTCTTCTAAGAATATTTTATAGAAAATGTATACAGAGTAATTCTTTTATTGAACAACACTTGTAATTTTAAAATGAATTACAATTTTTGGTAATATATTTTCCTACATCATTTTCGGTCAAAATAAAACTAAATTAAAAAAAAATTTATATTTTGAAAAATCATACATTTTTGAATGACAAGAATATTATAATTTTTACTGTGAAGTAGAATATTTTATGGAGTACCTAAGGCATAAAAATCAAAATCTAAACGAGTAGTTTACTAGTTTATAAGATAAGTATTTAAAGTTTAGGTTAACGGAGTGGAGTAGTGGGACCATATATTTTCGTAGATACCCTACAAAATGTTGGTCTACTACTCCAATGATCTAAACTTTAAATCTAATTTTTGATAAAAACAAATCGTAAATGTTTCCTATGCGGCTGTATATGTATACATTAGTTGTTAATATATTATTTCATATTATAATACAATTAATATAAGGATTAAAGAATAATTTATATATAATACAAAAATAGTTTAAAATCGATCTAAACATTCAGAAAATTTCAGATTGTCTAATAAATATAATATACGTTATTATTAATATCAAAAAACCCCTTAAAAGAAAATAACTAAAAATGTTATTTTTTAATATTTTTAGGTATCTTACAGATACCTAATGACTTATGTGGGATACTGTATTAATTATTCATACTTTTCAACAGTGCCTGAACATTTTTACCAAGACTTTAAAAAAAAAAGTATAGTAAATAAAATATTTCAAATTCATAAATAGTTTAAATTATAAAAATGTCTTTTGTAACGTATATAAAACGATATAATATAAGCATTTGATTAGAAATTTAAGTATCCACGATTATTCATTTATGAATTTAAACGAAACGAAATTTAGTTGAAAACTGTTTTAGCGTAAATATTTCTGTTTTTCCTTGTAGGTATACTTTGTAAACTACTAGGATTTTTTTGTCCCAAAGTGCATATAATTTAATACATAGATTCAGTTTTACTGTTCCTTAATATGACGTAAGATAAAGACATAAGGAAAAAATATACCTTATTGTAAAACTAGGTACATTACTCCGCTTACAGAATTTAAAATATAACCTACAGTCTACGCTTTAATATTAATACTTTATTTTTTTAGTTAACTCGAGTTCAAAATCATTCAATAAAAAGTATATTATTTTCGACGGAATAGATACATTTAGTGACATTTATTTGAATAAAAAACTAATCGGTTCAACGAATAATATGTTTGTTAGATACACTTTTTCCATTGAAGAATTTCTCAAAGTATGTATGATTCTTTAGTATATATTTATAAATTCGTAAATTCTTGTACAGTTTTACCTAATAAGTAATAACATAAATATTTGTAACTTGATATAGTACCAGGAAGAGGAAAATGTGCTAGAAGTCATCATGAAGTCGCCCATACGCATGGCAAATTATTTTTTTAATGATTATTCTGATAAAATCCCACCATTTTGTGTCCCCAAAGAATACAATGGGGAATGTCATGTAAACTATTTAAGAAAAATGCAAAGTTCATTTGGATGGGATTGGGGTCCTGCATTCCCATCAATTGGAATATGGTAGGTATTGTAATTTATAGCAATTGTGTTTGTGTACGTGTACGCAGATACTCGAGTATGTATGTAAATAATAATAATTAATAAAACATTAATAAAATCTTTATGTTCATGTTTTAGGAAAAGCGTAAGAATAGTAATGTTTCAAGACAATTTATTAGAAGATATTAAAACTCAAACAATTGCGGCGAATACTTCACATTGGTTATTAAAAACTGATATATACATTAAATGTTTTGAAAGTATTCTCAATGCTAAATTTAAGTTAGCTTTGAACACTGACAAAAATATTATAAGTATTGAACAGAATTGTTGTAACGATATATGCGTTGAAAACGAAATGCATACTGCGATTGAATTATATGTACCTATGGTAATATTACAAAAGAATTAAAAATTATTTATTAATACCTTATTAATAATAATTTATTAACCTATTAATAACGACTCATAAATTCTTACTGAAATTAATTAATTGTGTTACTGCTTAATTTATATCTGCCAAATGTTGTAATATTTAATATTTGACTCAATAACATTTGATATGATTATGATAAAAAAGGTACCACTTATCTAAATATTTTAGACTGAGAGGATCGAGATGTATTGATGATACAAAGATAAAAGATTGAATGATGTTTATTTTTTGTTTCAAACATTCTAGGATTCCTAAATTTTCATAACTTAAATTTTAATTTATATAACTGAAAATCTGTACGTAATAATAGAGTTAAGGAAAATTAGTAATTTAAATTTCTATAGTAGTTTTCAAATATTTATTATTTATTTATGATTTAAAATTGAAAATTGTAGGTTGAGTATAGTATAAATTTATGTTTTTAAATAGTTAAATAATAATATTTAAATTTATAGTCGATTGAATATGAGTAATTGTCATATTTTATATTTAAACGTTGAAGTATTAAAATTATTATATGCTTAGTTACCTAGGCTACTTTACAAAATATATTTCAAAGTATTTCGAAAATATTTAAGTAGGTTCATACAATTGTTTTATAAATACATAGGTAAACACCTAACATAGTTCTGAGCAGATGCACTCCAATTAAAACAGTTTTTATAATGGATTAATTTATCAGATTACGGTAGACTAGTAAATATTATCGTATATTATTGAAAAGTAATAACTAAAGCTATAATTAAATTTAGTGGCAAGTGAAGCAAAAAAAGTTGATAATAAGTTACACAAATGGAAAACAAAAATATTGCTAATTTATTTAATATTTAGTTAGGTATAAGTAAAGTAAATACACAAAAACTTGTTTTTTTACTTACCTTAATTAATTCTACATTATATCAGAATAAAATATACATAGGTACCAAAATTACGCGAGCCATAATATTTTTTATTTTTTATTTGCGATTGTTCCAAGTATGAATACCTATATAAAATCCAATTATTTCCTGCCTATTAACGAGGGGGCTATCATGGAACAAAAATTAAAGTTTTTATAATGGGTTTAAGTTGAAAGTTCTATACCAATATTTACTTATAACAATGGAAACATCCCTAAACTACTTTAGTTTTTGTTGAAAATATTTGAGTTTAATAATGTAAGTAATAAACTAATAATGCGTAGTTATGCGCGAAAAAAATCTGTTTTTGGTAGTTGCCTCAACTTTCAAGTACCTATACTATAGTTTGACGGTCATGATATACTGTTTTTAGTGTTTTTACAATACGTAATTATTTATAGATATCATAAAACAATTTAAAATAGTATAAAAACGAGTATACCTACACGGCTACATTATTACATTGCAAATATAATTTTTATTTCAGACTGACATAGACACTTGGTGGCCTAATGGATATGGTGAACAGCCACTGTATAATTTAAGTATAGAATTTGTAACTAAAAATGATGTTCAATCAAAAACAATTTCAATGGGGTTCAGAACAGCAGAACTAATCCAGGAACCAATCGATAAAAATGATCCAAAATTGGGTATAAAAGTGTAATAACTAATAAATAATTAATATAGATACATAGTCGTATAATATATGGCTTGGAAGTTAATTAACTAAAATATGACTAAAAATGTTAAATGCCCTCAAATAAAAAAAATTAAGCCATAAAATACCAAGATATATTATTATAATATTTTCTTATTAATTTTATTGTATTTAATTTCACGAATCAAATATTTACATTGAATAATAAATAAAATATGTTATGTAAAATTAAACAAAATCAATAGAACCTATACTATTTTTATGATTAAGTTCATTAACATTTAATAAGTATAAATATTTTATTGAATAGTTTTATTAAAAAGTATTTTAATTGTAAAGTTTGACATAAATCATAAATGAAAGTCATAATTTTTCTTTAAATTAGTTGAAATTATGTCTGAAATCCAGGGCTTTTGCACATAATTTCTATAATTGTGATTATTTTTTTTTATTCTTTGTTAAACTGTTCGAGAAATTATTTGTATCTAACCTGGACAAACACAAACTCATATCATAATTTATCACTTTTTTTTTTTAATGTGAATATTAAATTTTAATATTTTAATATTATTAATTATACTAGTAGTGTTAAATTGTGCTAAACTTACTAATAGATTAAATTATTGTTTTTTTGTAGGTTGATTATAATTTGAACATAATAACTAAAAATAAAAATATAGACTACGGTAGATATAAGATATCCTTGTAACAGTAGCCGGTAAATAACATATTGAACCATAACCAAAATAAAAAAAAGTTTCAACAATACAAAATAAAAATTATAGTTCTTTAGATTCATAAATATTGTCACATTTCAGCTAGAAAAGCTAAGGTTTAGGACTCCTAAACAAATAAAATCAAATACAAATTGTTTATATGTATAAATATTTTAGGTTTATCTTTTTATTTTAAAATAAACGGTGTGCCAATATTTGCCAAAGGCACTAATTACATTCCAGCCAATATATTTCCAGAAAATATGAATGATGAAAATGTTATAAATAATTTGTTAACTGCAGCAAAACAAGTTAATATGAATACTATTCGTGTATGGGGCGGTGGAGTGTATGAGAGTGATGTATTTTACAAAGTAATTATTAATTAAGGCAATGAAAACATTCAAAATTAAAATAATTTGATATTAAATTTAATTATTTACATAGACATGTGACAAGTTAGGTATAATGGTATGGCAAGATATGATGTTTGCTTGTAATATGTATCCAGCAAATCAACAGTTTTTAGAAACAGTAGAGGTTGAAATAAAACAACAAATTAGAAGATTACAACATCATCCCAGCATAATATTGTGGGCAGGTAATAATGAAAACGAAGCTGCATTAAGAGGCAATTGGTATGGAACGAGAAAAAATTATTCCATGTTTGCTTCCGACTATGTTGAATTATATGTCAACACAATAAAAAAAACAATAATGGAGGAAGATAAAACAAGAAATTTTGTGGTATCAAGTCCTACTAATGGCTTAAAATCTGAAGAAGAAAATTATATAGCGGAAAATCCATATAGTGCTTTATATGGAGATGGTAAATTATATGAACTTTAAATTTATTATTTAAGAAATACATTTTTATTAATTAAAATTTTTAGTACATTACTATAACTATGAAGTTAATAGCTGGAGTTCAATTTTTTTCCCATGGACTAGATTTGCATCAGAATTTGGGTTACAGTCTCTTCCAGCATATCAGACACTTCAAAAAGCTTTAGATATAAACGATTTGATTACATTTCCCTCACCAGCACTAATTCATAGACAACATCTACCTTTAGGATACGGGTTTATGTTATATCAAATAGAAACCAATTTACCCGTACCGCCAAAGCCTACTGTTAGTGATTATGTGTATTTGAGTCAAGTAAGTATTTGTGATTAAAGGTCACTTGTTATATATCAGTTACCATTTGTCATTACTATTAATATTGTGTTAGATTGTTCAAGCTAGAGCTATGAGAATACAAACAGAATGGTATCGTAAACATAGGAATACATTATTAAAAGATGGTAGAGGTTTAACAATGGGTGCATTATATTGGCAGTTAAATGATGTATGGCAAGCACCAACTTGGTCATCAATAGGTAATAAAACTAATTTTAAAATTGTTTCAATAAAAATATTGACGTGCATGCATAATAATAATAATATATATTATGTTATGACTAGTGTCTGAATTTAAATACCTTAAAAATAATAAAAAATGCCTTTTAAATACTCTTTTAAAATAACCAATTTTTTTGTTTATAAACTTAACCGATAGAAAAATGATGGACTAACATTCAGAATTTTTAGTACTTCTTTATCTTAACAAAATTAATAAATTAAACAGAAACAAAATACCATATTTAGATATACACAATAAATAAACAATATCTATACTTGAAATAAATATGATCATGATGTATCTTCAATTAATCAATAAGCTATTATTTGTCAGTCTTCATAAGACATCACATAGAATAATCACAGTAGATAAATAAATATTATCGCATTTAAATATAGAATGATTAATATTTAGATTAAAAAATAATAAAATTATCTAAAAATGTTTCAAAAATGAACAAAATTGAAAATGCAAAACAAAATTTTTATTTTTGAAGTATCTGTTACACGAAATAAACCATGTACTTGGAATCATTGTCCTACAGCAAACTAAAAAAGAAAATGCAGTTTTCCAGTCCTAGTTATTATATACTATACTCTGTCCAGCGAGAGAATGTGTCTCAAACCAACCAAAATCAGTTTTTGGCCCATTCCCCCAATAATACCCAGCCATAAGCGAACCAGTTTTGATAGCATGGTGACACTGAAGGATGTGCAGAATCAGCACATTCTCTAGCTGGACAGACTATAGAGTACATGACAGGTTTACCTTAACAACAACTAAATATTATTATTTATTGTAAATGGATATATTAAACATGTACCTATTAATAATATATATTATTGTCTTGTACTTATATTTATATAATAATATTTAATTTTTATTTCCAGATTATGACCAACGATGGAAAATGTTACACTATAGTGCATTAGATTTTTTTTCACCAATTATCATAGTTCCAGAATTAGAAATTTCAAATAATTTAACAATTTATGTTGTTTCTGATAGTCTAGTTGATTTGGAAGTAATTTTTAATATAGAGATATATAGCTGGAAAAGTAATAGTCCACTCACTACATACATATCAGATACTATATTATTGGTTAGTAGTGCTTAGTTATTAGTTACATATTACTACATTTCAATATTTGTAAATTTAATTTTTAATCAAAAATGTCTTTAATTGTTACAGAAAAATAATAGTGCCCAATTAATTTTAAATGAAAATTACATTAATTGGTTAAATGCTATAACACAGAAATGTGGTCAAAGCAAAGACCAACATATTCGATCTTGTTTTTTGCACACTAAGCTATATTATAATAATATAAATATGACAGAGGCGTCTCCATCTAATTATCTGTTTCCAAGCACATTTAACAAAATTATCGGTTATGAGACACCTAATATATCGGTTAGTTTTTTCTATTTGACAAAATATTTATTAAATTAAAAATGCTAATTTAAGAAACTGAATTATTTAAACTAATTAATTATGGTCATTACTCATTATGGTTATTTTTGCCATCAATATAATTAAAATATGCATTAAATTTAATTAATATTCATATTAACCACATTAGCATTATAAAATGTTATGAAAAAAAAATATATTAAAACATGTACTCCAAAAATAACAATCAGTGTTATAAGATTAAAACAATTTATTATAATTATTAAAGAAATAAAATAATGCGAAATAGATTAAAAAAAAAACCCCCGTCAAAAATAGTTTTATTAGAATTAATAGATATTTTAATTCAAAATAAAATGTAATTTTCAATTAATATACAACAAATAACTTGTCAAACAGAAATTAAATTAACAATTTTATAATCGTTTCAAATACTTATTAATAAATGTTTTTACTAAAATGTTAATGCTAAATGTTGTGCATTAATTATAATACAGGAAGATAATTAAAAGATTGGTTTCATAAAAATCTGCAAAACTCGTGTAGTCAACATCTAACTTAATTTAAAATTATTTTTACTTTCTTTTAAAAAAAATCATAAATATATCATATTTTTTTTTTTAATTCTAAATAAAATATTTAATTCTAATTGGTCACATAGAATTTAGTATAAACTAATAATCTAATAATTTCTTAAACATGCATTTAAACTTAGGATTATATTATATACATAGATATTGTACATATATTTTATACATTACACTAATATTTTACAGAAGTGTGCAAAAACAAAATATTACACTTCAATATTAGTTAATTAAGAACAATGATGACTCTATTACACTAAATAAATTATTACCATTTAATACAACAACAAAAAACTATGTTTAAGTATAATACCTAAAATCTATATGAATACTCAAAAATATTAAATATCCATAGTTAATTATTTATCTATGAATTACAAAAATTAGCATTTATTGAATTTTCTTAACAGGTTTCCAGAGTTTGGCAAGAAAATAAAAACCAAATAAATGTTAAATTGGAATCAACAGGAATAGGTTTGTTTGTTTGGCTAAATGTCACCCAAACAGATGGTAATTTCAATGAAAATGGTTTTATTATGTTAAACAAAACAAAAACTGTGAAATATACATCAAACAAAGATATCTCATTAAAACAATTTAATTTAGAAATTGAATACCTCAGAACAAAATTTATATAGTTTTAAAATGTTACATCTCAAAAAAAAATTAGAAATATATATATACATTGTTTGTAAATCACTTACCTTAAGTCTAATTATATACATAACATACAAATACAAAATAAAACTGTCTTTCATGAATTTACAGGTTTTTTTTTAACTTTATTTTCCGGAGCATTTGGATTTTGTCCTTTGTAAAATTGTTTAAGTAAATCCATTGCCTGGTTTCCGAATAATCCACCTTGAACATTACATTTTTCTAAACCAGGAACAGCAAGTACAGTACCACAGCCACCAAAACGGTCATTAGCACAACCATAAATAATGTTAGAACAGCCAATATTTATCAACATTGCAGCACACATTATGCAAGGTTCCACAGTAACAACAACAGTTATATTTGATAATTTTTCTAAAAAGCCAGCCTTTACAATTGTATCGACACAATTGATTTCAGCATGTCTAGTTGCATTTTTTGTTTCATTTACAGTGTTACGACCAGAAGCTAAAATATTACCATCATTATCAACAAAAATACAGCCAACAGGAACTTCCCCTACTTCTAATGCTTCTTTAGCTAAACATAATGATATATTCATATGAGCACTCCAATCCATTTTTATTTGAACAACTGGAGAATATGGTATGATTTAAGTTGATTTAATGTTTCATTTTTCCATTTTTCTGCTGTGCCAACACTGCGTGGACTGGGATGAGGAATAAGTACAACCTGCATTTTAAAAAGTTCATAAATATTTCTGAATGAGTTTAAATTTTCTAATTTTACCTTAATATTGTTTAATTTAAATTTCTTGACTATTTCGTTAGACCTTTTTTCAGCATATTTTCCAATAGCAACAATGGTATCAGTATGAAGTAAAGTAACTATATCACTTAATGATTTGTCACAGATTTCTTGTAATTTTTTTTGGTATTCACTCTAAAATATAAATAAATAGTACATATAAACATCTAAAAATATTATGCATATCATACAACAGTATAATGTAAATGTAAATTCAAATTGCAGTCAGATTAGCGTGACCATTAGCCCTGGGTTTTCCGGGACATTACCTGTTTAGGAACTCGTGTCCTTAAAAATGTTTTTTTGGAACAAGGTGTTGTTACTGGGTTTAGCTATCAATATAATAATGTCCTGGAATTTAACTTCTTTTTTTTAAAATTATTTGTTGATGTTAATAAATCATCATGCACAAATATGCATATAAATGTTCAGTATCGGAATATTTTTGAACATACTAAAACAAGATGGCTATCATTATCACATTCTATTGATCGAATTATTTTAATGTTCAATGGTTTAAGTTGCATGGAATTTTAGGAGGATGAGGTGGTAGTGGTATAAAAATATTAAATGTGATTCAAGAAAAAAAAAACGTTCAAGCCGTCACTGACTGATAATGATTAACACAAGTGGAATTTAAAATATTTCAAGTCTTAGTTTTAAAATTTAAAATAATGCATATTTTTAATTACAGAATAATTTGCAAATGTTTATGGTTTAAGCAAATAATGTTAAAATTACAAAATTCATTCTCATAAAAAAATTGTGACTGGTTTTTCCAAGGTTTTAAATTTTTTAAGAACAACTCTTGAGGAACCTTGTATAATTTTCAAATTGTATAAATAAAAAATAAATATTTTATCAAAATTAAATCAAATTAAATTATAAAACGTTTAAATTTTTAAATACCTAAGTAAAAAACTTAAGATTATTTTGAAAAGTACTTTAATTTTTACTTTTATTTAAATAGCTAGATTTTATTTTTTACTAGAGTTCATCCTTAAAATTCAATATCAAGTAATTTTACAAAATATGTTGATAAAAACTAGTGGAAAACTTCAAATACTTAGGAGTGAACATAAATAGTAAAAATGACATGCACTGAGAAATAAGTGAAATAACCGGTGCTAACACAAAATAAGTAAGCTACTAAAATCCAAATTACTGTCAAGAAAATTAAAAACTTTACTTTATACAAGCTATCTGAGACCAGTAATTACATATGCATGTGAGACTTGGTCCTCAACGAAAAGTGATGACAACAGATTGGCAATATTCGAACGAAAGGTACTTAGAAACATTTTTAGCACAATATATAATACAGAGTTAGTTAATAGGCAGACCACGAACGAGATGGAAAGATACGGTAGAGAAAGATATCAAGATGCTGGGAAGAAATGACAGTTGACCTGGCATTTGACAGGGAAAGATGGGAGAGAATTGATTGTGGCAGCTCAGGTCCTACAGGGACCGTTAAGCTAAGGAAGAAGAAGAATGAGTAAAAATTAAAAGTATTAAACTATTATAAGCAAAAAGGTTTAAAATCATACAATTTTGATTGATGGTAATTTATAGCTCTTAATAGTGGGTTTATAAGGCACAATTACCAATGAATAAAGAATGAATAAGATAAACAAAAACTGAATTTTGGAATATTACCTTTAAATCGCCTGGTGTGATATTCTTAGCATTTTTATTCATTAATGCCAAGGGGAAATAGTTATGAATAAAGCAATCTTTGAAAAACTTATATGGATCGTCTTTACTGAGTTCAATAAAAAGATCCCATAATCGTTTGCCGCTCACTTCACTTCTATGGCAGTTAAGACCATTAATTGGTCTTTGAGGATGATAATTTGTGGGTGTTAATACTTCTCCATCTATTTTTAAATAACTTCTGACAATATTAACTTCACCAAATGGTATCTAAAAATTATAAGATTATAATTTTACTCACTATTTAAAAAATTAAAACTAAATGCTTACACCAGTTTGACACATTCCCCAAGGTCCAGGGTTGATGCCTAAGAATAATACTTTTTTGCTTGTAAGTAAAAACTTTTTTAAAAATGTCTTGTGTAAATTGGAAGCATAATCTAATGGATTATAAATATATTCAATATCTGGACCATAATTCAAATGTTTTAACTGAGATACAAGATCATTTTCTAACTTTATAAAAGAATCAGCTAAATCATCAGTTTCTGGTTTGTTTTGTTGAGCAAAGTATTTTGATACAGACATTGATAACTGTAATATAATGATAAAATGTAAGATTACTATGCTAAATTATAATTTGTTTTAAATAATCATAGAAAATTTAAAATATTGTAGAATTTTATAAGTTTTACTATTTCAGATAATATATTTTAAAATAAACATACATACCTACACTACTAATGACAATAATAGTCATTATTAAATTATGTGATACAATGAATAGAAACCATTGTCGTAAAGTGTCTCAGGTTGTACTTTATATTCATATACATAGTTTTTTAATGTATAAACTTAAATATTATAACATAAACATTTTACATCATAGCACTTTATTTAATTAGTTAGGTTATCTAGTTAGAAATTACAATTTAAAATTAATTATGAAGAAATTAATATAAATAAATTAGCCATTTATTTCTAATATAAATTTTCATTGAAAAGCTTAAACTGTAATTAATTAAAAAAAAAAATTATAAATTAACATATTTTTTGTGTTTTGATAATGATATTATATAAGTAAACGTTCCTGATTTCTATATTAATTTTTAAATTTATTTTTTTAATTTCCCACATCAAGATACTAAAATTTCATATTCCTTATCACAGAAGTGATAATAAATAAATAAACGATGATAATAAATAACGAATAATATTATTTAGTCGGTCATCCAATTCACGTATGGTAAATGCGTATTGTTTTTTCAATGCCTATCTTATTATTTGCTTAATCTCTTCATTTTCCGAGCATAGCGTTGAATAGCTACTGATTTTAATAGTATAAAAAAATATTTGAGGGTGCTAATACCCCCTAAGCGCCCCCTATTTGCGCCAACATGTTTAGCCTAGACTCTAGAGGCTATACGTATATAGATAAATCATAAATCTAATTATTACATTCCAAAATAGTTACAACATATAAGCGATACGGATAAGGGATAACCAATGACCAATCCGAAGATTTAAATATTAATATTACAATATACATATATGAACCATAAAATATAATTAAGCAAAATTTCAAAAATTACAAATTCGTTTCAAAGCGCTCCAGTATCTATCCCTCCCCCACTAGTTGTGACCCAGAAGATAGGTGTCAAAATGATAGGTCAGTTCCGCAGTTGTTTAGAGTTTAGACTAAAGAGATTAGAGAGTAGAAGTAAATAATAATGTAGACAATATTATTAAAATAATTAAGTAATATTAGTTAACATACCTAGTTAATAGTTAACACTTCGGCAATACGGCCAGTGCGATACTCGCCCATCAAGCATCAACTAAACACTAATTAGTAATTAACAATTACTATTTAGCGAGGTCTAGTATCGGGATTTACTCGGATTTAATGTGGTGAAAAAAATCTACTGAAATAAAACCAAAATGATAATATTATATTATTATATACCTACATGGCTACATTGAGTGACAATGGTGGGAAATCCAAAAGTGAACTATTTCAGTCGTAGAAAAATATATCTTATCTATGACTAATAAATGTACCTGCTATACGTCTCAGAATAGTAATAGTAATAGTAATTCATAATAATAACAATAACAGTATATTAGGATTTCTCTTGGGGCATAAGATAAACGAATAAGGTAAAACTGTTTACTAAACACCCGAATTTGGTTAACACTTAAAACAACGAATCAACTTAGTTCATATTAAAACTAAGCAGTAGTAAACTAGTAAAATGGCAAACTGTATGCCGTATAGACGTGTACGGACAGGGTTACATCCTGCCAAAATCTATTTAGGTTATCGCACGTCCTCGTAAATCCTAAACTGCGTAATAAAGTGTGAACAACAAATGACGCATATCCGAAACAGTCCCTGCGACTTAGTTGTCTGTTTTCTTTAATTAAATACACTTGAAATAATTTACAATCAATATTATACTTCGAATATTTTTCAATAGATACACTCCGAAAATATTTGCGACACCTGACATCTAACATTGAGTTATTTATTAAACCACGGCTACACCACCACTGCACATCAATTGTTGATAGGACCACTACATACCTATATATTGGCTATATATTACAAATATTCAGTTTACACTACTGCTTAAATTAAACAGATTTAAGTAGGTATTTTTAGGAATTTACTATTTAGCATTGAAAACTGGTTCTTAGGAAATAGGAACTATAAGCTTTGTCTTTATGTATACATTTGCAACATACTTATTACCTAGATTACAATAATAGTTACTTGTGTAAATAGTAAATACATATAAACAGACTAAAATTATTTTATAAAGCAGTTTTATATTATAGAATATATATTACAGTACGTAACGTACAATTACCGAATTTATTCCTCCACAATTTTTACTTAGGTATTAGTTGGTATTAGTGCATTACAATACACCAGTATCCAGTAGGCTAGTAGGATGTAACTTATTTTGGTGTAATCGGTAGGTAGATACTTATAGACTAAAATATCATTAATAGTTAAAAACTTAGAATGTATGGGGTAGTAAAAAAATTGTAAAATCATCCGAAAATCAAAAGTGATATAAACACTTGTATTTTTTAACATACTCCAAAGTTAGGTAGCTAATGCGTCCGTAAATTATTTTTTTAAATAAATATTATAAATTCTAGGTATTTTCAAACTATATACAGTCACATGACATAAATTATTTTATGTAGGTAGTCAGTCGTGAACGCAGGAAAAAAATTCGGTGGACGTTTTTAAAAAAATATACATAAATATCATATCATACTATTAATTTGTAGGTCAGGTAATTTATTTTTTGTTCTTGATATTTCGGAGGGGGTTTAAGCCCCTAAAAATCCCCTTGCGTTTGCGCTTGTAGGTAGTTAAAAATTATAAAATAATTTAATAATGTCTTTATTATAATACTTATAGATATCTTCTGCAAACTACGTATAATTCCAACAACAATAATATTACGTAATTATTTCTATGTTTGATGTATCATAAAAATTGTATTTGTTTTTGTTATGCCATATATTATTTTAGGTAGCTATCCATTACCTAAAATATATGATAATTGATAATATATATATTATATATGGCTATATATGTACCAAATATGGCAAAAATTTCAGTTTCAGCTATATATGTGTTATGTGACAATCGACTATTGCACTAATGATTTATTTTGATGAACTTGGCCGTTAGGGCGTTAGCACGATTATAAAATGGCAAAATGCACTAATTAATCTATTTTATTGTTTAACTTTAAATCTACTATAAAAATAATGGAAATAATAGATTATTATAATTCTATTATATATATTTTATTCCAATTTAAATAGAAGATAAAGAAAAAAAACCCTAACTCCTAATGCCTAAATTGCACCTCAAAACAAAATATACGTCTGCTTGCACTTGAAAACTAGTCTATAATTATTTTCGTTTTATAATTAGGTACCTACCTACATTATTAATAATAATTATAGTAATATTGACATAATAACATAACTATTTATTTGTGTTGTCTGGCGTCCTTATTTAAAACCAAATAACTAATTGCTATTATAGCATTGGTTATAATGAAGTCGTACTATTAATTATTAGGTACCTATTAAAAAGATTATTTATAACAATAGGCAATAGTTTATATTTATAAATTTATCATTATAACTTATAAGAGTGGATAAAAATCAAATAGGTAAACAATAATTTCCAATTAGTATATGGAATTTATACAACTATAGCCTATAGGTATTATAAAATAAAAATTATATATTATTTTAAAAATATGAGTGGTCATAGTTGGTATATAGTTTAGTACCTAAAGTCTGTATTCTGTACCAATGTCCATAGTAAACATATATATAGAAATACACCATAATAATAATATAATGATGTCTCAAGAATTTTGTGTTATTCCTTTCAATAATATTGATTAATTAAAAAAAAAACATTACTGTAATATAATCAGATAAATATTAATTTAATTTACATTTTTAAAAATCTACTCCTTTCTAAATATTTATTTCCTTGTTAACTATAACAGTTTAAGACAATGTCATTTAAAATAGTAAATGCAAAGGTATACTAAATTAAACATAATATGTTTACATGTATGTATGTTTCAGTACATACTATATAAAAATTATGACCTTATAACTAACCTTAAACAAATTACTTCTATATGGTTGTGTGATCATTAGTGATATTTCAATATTTCATTAGTAAAGAATGAGTGGACATTACAATTTCATAACTGAAATAAATAATTTATGAATACTTATATTTCTAAAATATAGAACTAGATATTACATATTTTTAATTGCTGGAAATAAAATAAATAACTTTCTGAGAACAATATTTTATTATTACATAACATAAAGCATTTATATTTGTCTGTTTGTACTTGTATCTGTATAGCATTACTATTTTAGAAAATTAATTTACTTAAGTAATCTAATTTTTTGTTTCAATATAACTATGATTTACTGTTTATAAAAAAAGTATAAAATAGTTTAGTTCAATATAATTATAATAATAGTACTGATGCAAGTTAAGTAAATATTTAATTTGAAAAATTAAATAAATGTAATTGAATAAATAATTTATTTATATTATATGATAAATGCAGTGTACATAATACATATAGTATATAAATATTACATAGAGAAAGACATGATGCTGAACATTTTAAACAAGGGAATTACTGTTGTGACACCTGGTGTCTTGTAAAACTACAATAAATTGTTTTAAAAATATTTAATATCACAAAAAAAACAAATAAGTATAAAATATCAACAATTAACAGAAAACATAATTTATTGATCAAAAATATTATTTTAAATTACAACATTAAAACGGAACCAAACACAGCATTGGTTACATGTCAAATATAGACAAAAATATAAATGTACTTTTAAACATAAAAAATAACATAACCACAACCTTATTTAGATTGAAAATTAATTACAATAGTTTTTTAAAAACAAGTTACAGTTCAGTTAGATTATATTAATAAGTCAACATCTCAATCAAAATTGTTTTAAGATAATTACTATGAAATAAATGTAGTTAAAAATAATATTGGCTAGGGACATTATATTACTATTTATCACAGTGTAAACATTTCTTCTTCATCTTGTTCAAGCCGCTGCCGTGAATTCATTAACTTTTTATTTTGGGTCACAATTATTGGTATATCATCTGTACTTAGTGAGGGACCCTGTATTCTACGATTTGTTAGTCGTTGTCGTGTAAACAATACTTGTTCTTCTGGACAGTACCTGTATAACCAACAGATAATAATATTATTAATTTTTATCATTAACATAAAAATGAATATAAATTACATAATTTGAGAATATATGGTATTGGAATGGTCAAGTGAACTAACAAATTAAAATAGTAAGCATAAACAATATACAATAACAGTATTAATAAATTTGTTAATTCTGAATTATCATTAATTAAAATCAAAGAATAGGATTATTGTAAAAGTTGCACTTTATTTTATGTTTCATTTGTATTCTCTATCAATTAAATATTAAGTATCAAAATAATCTGTATAATTTATAATATTAAATTAGATAGAGAAATGCTATTGTCTATCTTAATAATGGTAATCTTAATGGCTTATAAAATATTGAAGTGTCACTCACAGTTAAACTTGTAATAAATTTGAAATGTAAGATGTACTAGGGTTTCATCCATGTATCTCAAAAATTGATAAATATTCGAGTGTTGGATTATAAACAATTGTATGTCAAATTTTAATTACTCTTAGAAATAATAAATTATTTGTAAAGAAATTTAGACCATTTTAAGAAATAACTTACACACTTCTGTCTTGACTATCAATAACTTGAGCTCTTGCACTAGCAATTTTGTGATCTATTTTATTTAAGAAATTATTACAGTCATCAATGTTGTGTTCTTCAATCGGTGATATGTTAGATGATTTTGACCCTTTGTCATTTTGAAAGTTGTTTGTTCCAATTGCATTGATATCACAAGTAGGTATATTCAGATGTTCCCTTAAGAATAAACTGTCATTTGTAAAGAGTCGGTTAGCATTTCGTATTTGCTCGGTCTAATAGGACAACATTATAAACAAAGCGATTAAAGACGGAAATATCAAAGGTTATTTAGTAAAATATTAAAAATACTAAATAATAATTATATTTACCGTCACGCTGTACTTAAGTGCAAGCCCTTGCAATGTATCCGTCTCTGTGACAACATGTTTGATGTAGTGCTCATTTCGGATGAAGTTGGTATTATTACTTATGCTACCATATTTCCTCAGAGGCTTCGTGTTATCGCGGATGCTTACCCTTTCGTCCATTGGTATTTGGTTATGCCCATTGAAACGATTGCTGTTGCATAATGCGATTTCACAAGACAATAACGTTTTTCACGTCCGCGCAAATAATAAATGTACAAAGTACACAGCTCCTATATACAAACATAGCAGTTATAATGTTTTTGTATGTCGAGTATGGATTATTATTATTATTATTATTACTCGATAAGTGTGAGTACGATTTAAATAATTTCACACAGCGCGGTTTCGTTACGTCTCGTTACCAGCGTCAACGAAACACCTTCACTTCCTAATGAGAATTTCTCTCATCAAACACCTAAAAATGTTTTTGCTATTTGTAAGATTTTTATTTTTGCGTTCCAAGATGATAATTGAAATTGAACAAATGCCTGACACTGGACAGTGAACAGTCTCGGCATTCAGTACGAACGAAAAAAATTAACAAAAATCATAGAATGTCTTTTATCTTATCATAGTATCACAAGTTCTTATCAATATTATATACATACATTAATAAAATCTGGTACATGTGAGTATATTATAATATGTGACACATTATTACAACAGAGTTCTGTGGTAACATCACAGAATAGATAAGATGGTATAATATTTTAATCGTCTTACGATACCGCCCAATCAGAGTCCAGAAAGTACAGTGTGCCACTCCCTACCACAATCATAATGTCATCTTCAACTATAGATTATGTCTATATGTCTTCGACGATAAAGCAAATTGTACTATAATAATTGTAGTTAATTATTAATTTTTTAAAACAAGTTGGTGGCTGAACGTCGATCCAACACGAACAATGGTAAATACTAAATTGCCCGTAATCGCAAGAATAGTAGTGAGAAATGAATTAAGTGTATTCTACTTGTGCATAATATAGTGTCTTAATTAATTATACTATATTATTACAGATAGGTAAATTTAAGGATTTAATTACTATCGCGTTGTTAGTTTACCAATTAATTGTTGATTCTTAATAATATGCAGTTGATACTTGATAATTCAGCATCTAGTTCCAATATTGAGAAAATATTAGTTTTTTTTGTTTTCTAGGCACCTATTGTTTATATATCTACCACAGATGTTAACATACCTTGAGAGGGAAGGCAAAAATACTTTGCATAATATATTATGTAATACGTAAACATATTACTTATACACAATTATTTATTTTTTATTATACAAGCAAGACATGGGAGATGAGAAGTAATTGTATATTTGTATGTAATATACAGATAGGTACAGAGTACACGTAATACCTAAATATAAAATTATTTTAAATCAATTAATATGCTTTTCCATAGTCGTCATAACTCATAGTTTTAAAACACTCATAATTTATGACATAAAAAGTGTAATATTTGTTATATTTTTGGTTTAAACAATCTGGAAAGAAATATTACGTTGACATCCATCATCCGCAGGATATATTAATAGATATTAGGTATCTAAATTAATATTATTAGTATATTACTTATAATTTTGACGTTTTAATAAATATATGTCAAAAATTATAGTACAAAATGCATACAAATTTATTTAATAAAAAGTTGACTTAATTTTGATTTTGAAATTTATTGACTCTTTAATAATGCTATTTTCCTATGAAATATTTATAAAATATATATATAAATTTTTTAAAGGTTCTCAAAGATTTTAAAAAACCAAAAAAATGAGTTAAAAAATTAAAAACGTTGAAAAATGGAAAATAAAAGTTGTGTAAATAGACTTTTTGTTATACATGATTCAAATAATATACTTACAAAGTTACGTTTCACAACCACAAAAAAATACACTTTCCTACAAACTCACATCCCAAGTTATTACAATGTAAAATATTAAAACTTTAAAATGCTCATAAGTCATTTTAAAATAAATATATCAATAAAACCCTACGTGATGCCCTAGATAATACGGAGACAACACATGCTGGTATGAGGTCCTTTTAATCATATTTATAATTTATTATATAATGAATAATGATTTATACAAAATCTTTTTATATATCTATTCTATATGTAGGTACCTATTATAATATTATTTTTGCTGTGTATTGGTTTGCTAATTGCTATATTATAATATGTTGGCCAACTAAATTTGTTTATGTATTTTGTATGGTATAATAGGACTTATTGAAAAATCCAGTGAATCTAGTTGTTTATATAATGTTTATGAAAATGACATTTCGAATAGTTAAGATTAAGGAAGAGGAACCTACGTTATATTATAACTTATAGCTAAACGTATACTGTATACAGTTAAACTGGCTGACAATGCTATTTTTTTGCACCGAACTTGTTATATAATTATAATAATAAATTAATAAACGAGAAAACTCGTTTTGGTTATCTGCTTTTGAAACCGAACTTATAGAGTAGGTACCTATATGAATAGTGTATAATAAAATAAATAATATATTGTGCCAAATAAAATAAAATCTTGAATGCTAGACGCTAGTTGAATGATATTTCAATCGTTTTTGGATGGTTGTCATACGTATATTACCTATTTACAGTGGCGGCTCGTAGTAGTTTAGCACAGGAGTGCGATGAAAAAATTAAAGAACTATAATACATCAACATCATACAAAAAATTAAAATAATAATACAAAATTTAACACGTCGTTACCGTCTGATTTAAGCCACAAAATTCGCCACACACCATAAGCTTTTATAGCTGCCGCGCCGTCGATAATATTATTACTCGTATAATATTATTAAACCTACAGTTAATACGGGAAACTGGTATTTTAATGTGCGGTTCACAATGTCACACAAGCTGTGACGTTGCATAGGTGTATAGCTATCCATATACCCGTATAATAACATCGCGAGTTCGTAACGATATTAAAATAAACTATGAAAATAATTTTAATAATCATTAAAAATATATTTAATTGTTAAGAGGACGCCATACCCGTATGTGTTGTCTCTGTCTTACTAACGTACATTATAGCAAATTTTCGTTCAGCCGAATACATTTTGTGATGTTAGCTTTAATATTAGAATAAATTTACCTATTATCAAATTTAAAGGTAAGAATATTATCTAGACAATGACATATCTTTTTATTGATATTATCATTTTAAAGTGAATTATAAACATTTTAAAGTTATAATATTTTACATAGCTATAACTTACTTTAAAATAATAATATCAATAAAAGCATATGTCATTATCTAGATAATATTCTTACCTTTAAATTTGATAATAGGTAAATTAATAAATTAAATTAAATGTGTTCTGCTGAACGAAAATTTGTTATGGTGTACGTTAGTAAGACAGAGACAACACATGCGGGTATGGCGTCCTCTTAATTTGTTAGTGTATAATATTCTATATACTAAAATATGTAAGTACTTATTTATTTTGTAAATATATTTGTACTTTAAATTGTTCATTTCTGTAGGGAATGCGACCGAAACATTGTACATATGCACAAGCATATTTATAGTATTTATACCGATTTTTTTTTATGCACATTTTTTAATAATAATTGTAATGATAATAATATTATTTTAAATTTTTATTCAATGAAAAAATAGAATAATAATATTTTTAAACAAAAGTTTAATAAATTATGAATCTCCTCAAAATACAATGATTGTGCAAAAAGGAATAGCGAAATACCAAATTATAAGGATCCTATATTATATTATATTATTTATATAAAATTAAAGTTGATTACACACTAATAACTATAAAACTTATATGCATTTATCTATTAGATACAGTATTACGTAAGGTTGATGATTAGACGAACATAAAATAGTATACTATACGTCTATATTGATTATACATTTATACATTATTTCTTTAGTTTGCATTTTATATAATATATTGTACGTACCTATATTGATACAATTAAAATTATCACACACTTATAATGTATAGCTTTTATTAATTATTAACCTGTTAACGATAATAAGTAATAATAATAATAATATTAATAAACCTTTACAGTTAATTGTCATTAAAAATCAATACAAAACAAAATATAGGTACTAAAAGAAACATTAATAAATCATATCAATAATATGTCCGTGTACTTATATAATATGTGCAAACAAGTAAAAACAAAATGTATTTTATGTATATAAAAAATATAAAATAATCATATTATTATAAACTAATTAATATAGGTAAACATAAATCATTATATATAATTTTCTGATTTCTCTTTCTTGCTTTTTAATGCGCAAATGTGTTATAATACTATAATAGTATCATTAAATTTTGATTTTTAAAACCAATTTTGCTTCAATGCTAAATAGTAAATCAGTAAGTAATGCTAATGCATTCAGCCTTTCCTCCTTCATGGTTGGCCTCAAATAGGATTTTACACTTTTAAGAACGGAAATGTCCTCTTGTCTGAGCAAGATGTAAATTTGGAAAAACATACAATCTAGTTCTTTGGTTTTGATAGAAAGAACAGATTTTACATTTTTATCTATAGAGATTCATTTCGAAAAAAGAATACACTCGTCTACAAGTAAGTGCAATATCGTTCGATACCTTGCTCCACCTTACAATATTTACTATTATTTCATAGTACAATTATTGATAGTTTAAATTAGCATTAATTTTTTATTGAACATATTTAATGCATCATTAATAGACAAACTATCAAAATGTTTGCTCTAATCTTCGCTGTTTAAAATTGAATTTAACCTGTTATAATATTTTTAATTGTAGTTGGATTGAAAGAGGTAAACGGTAGATAACATATTGGACGAGTACCGAGGTATACTATTTACTATTTAGAGATTTTATTGTTTTTCAAGGAATTGAAATCTGTTAAAATATAATTATATAGGTACGTATAATATTTGAAGATTAAAACCGAAGAAGCGTTTCCAGTCTCCACTTCAGCATATTGCTTAATATTACATCATACAATTAATAACTTAATATAATCTATTTAATGGCGAAGTAATAACAATGTAAATATTTATTGTAAAACTTAATATTATTTGTATATATAATAATTTGCAGTGTTCCTAAATCCGTGGTTGTGTTATGTAGGCTGCAGCGTACACTGCTTATACCTTCATTCGGGTCTGATATAGTAACCAAGTTACCTTGCTACAGCATGTTTTGAATAAAATGTACCTAGATAAGATGATGTAGTACCCACACATGTGACTCTGTCTTACTAACGTACATAATAAAAAATTTGCTTTCAGCAAACACCTTTTGTGATATTAGTTTTAATATTAAAGTAAATTTACCGATTATCAAATTTAAAGGTAAGAATATTATCTAGACAATGTAATGTGCTTTTATTGATATTATCATTTCAAAGTGATTTATGAATATTTTAAGGTTGTAATATTTTTCATAACTGCCTATAACTCACTTTAAAACGATAATATCAATAAATATTAATATATATATATATTTATTAATATATAATATTAATATTAATAACATTTCATAAAGTAGTAGACAATTACTAAGACATGCAAAATGATGATATTATTCAATTGATGATAAATTATTTTTTTAAGTTTAAAGTTATTTTTGTTATCTCTGATTTTGAACGGTGTGATGAATGTATTGATTTTACAATGATGTATGTTTTTTTTTATTTTTACTTTCTTGATTTTTAATCAAGTAAGTATGGTAATTGAAATGAAAAAAATCTGAATTTTTAAATCTTCGAGGATTTTTGTTAAATAGGAAAATTATAAAAATGTTACTCAGTAGTCAGTTGTAATGAGTAGGTGGATAATTAAGCTAGCTTTAACATAAAATATTATTGAGAGAGATCCGATACCACACCAAAGCGGTATAACGATTTGAATCCAAACGTCGACGTGAACAGTCCCAAAATGTATATTTTTAATTTTTCTCCAAAACTATTAAACTAAAAAGTTGGTTGATAGCTTATTAATAATAGATTATCAAGTAGATACAAAATGTGCGATTATACATTTTCAAAAAAAAATTATTTAATTTTTCACAGTTAAAAAAATAGTTATATTTTGCTAGATTTTCATTTAGTGTGGTAAATTTTGATAGATAACCGAAACTGGAGAACAGATTTTGTTATTTGGGGTCTTGTTAGATTCACAATACATTGACTAGGAGAAGTTTGAAGATTTTCAGAACTTTATCTTCAATCGTTAACTCACTACAAAGCTATAAAGCTGAAAAACAAAAAAATACCCAATAAAATGTATTTTAATTTTTTTTGAAGCTCTGTAGTGAATTAACCTTTTATTTAAAGTTTAAAAGTTCTGAAAATCTTCACTGCACTTCTCCTAGCCAATGTGCATCTAACAAGACTTCAAACAACAAAATCCACTCTCCGGTTTCAGAGATCTATCTAACTAAATGAAAATGAAAATAAAGTACATTATATATACTTATTGCATACAATTAATAAATTTCTAAAAATTGAAAATCAAGAAAGTTTACATGCCGATCTCTGACTTGGAAAGCGTTTTTTTTATTTTTGTGTCTGTCATCACGTTTTGAAGAAGTATTAAAGCTTTGACTTCAAGCCCTCTTTGAATAGGAAATTAAATCTAGTTGGTAATTTAGGGGGTCAAAAGTAAAAAATTTCCAATAGTTTTCTAATAATTAGGAAAAACCCCAAAAAAGTAATGGAAAAACTGAAATTTTTACGTACAACCTGCAGTTTTCGACAAAATCAATTTTTTTATTTTGCTGTAACGATTAAATTTTCAAAATATTTAGAATTTTTTTTCTTGAAATGCTGATAAAAAAAATTTGTTGTTATTTTTTATGGAGGCATACATGACTTGTGTATTGTTTATAATTGGTCAATCTTCTACCATCGTTGTTAAAATTTGTAATATTAATGCATGCAGTTAATTCCCATTTACTGGTTATTAATAGTTTAATTCAGCGGTTTTTAAACTGTGGTACGCGAAGTGCCGTTTTTGGATAACAAACCCATTCAATTATTTAATTCATATCTTATTTTAAAAAACCAATAAATAAAAATAATTATAATGTAGTTGTAGTATTTTACTGCCTTATTATTAGAAAAATGTATTTAACTGTAAAATTTGGAATTCGGATTGTTCTATGTTTAGTCATTACGCGATTGATTGATAATATACCTAAGTGGTACCATTGATTATAAATAGTACTTATAATCAATGGTGGCACGTAAAAAAAAATTTAAAAACCGCAGGTTAATTGGTACTCAGTTTTCAAAATAATATACACCCGATTGTTGAGAAAGTTTTTCGTCAGTGAACCTCTGCGAGCTCCCTCCAACATGGTAAAATGTCAATGCTAAACAACTTAATTTTTATCAAATAATCAAGAAATTAATTTATCGTATTTTGTCATTTGATGCACTATTTTGTCGAAACTGCAATTTATATAATTATATATTTATTAAGCCCACCCAAGCACGCCCTAGTTGCGTCATGAATTAGTGGCTTACCCTTCAGTTTCCTCACTTTTTCTTCCAAAAGATCTTGCTTTCTATATAGTATATAATAAACTACAATGGTAATATTTGTACCTTTGAAAATATATTTGAACATTTTCCTTATTCTCTCAAAACTAGTAAGTGTGGTCAACCTTTCCAAATGTATAGTTGAAAATGCGTTAATTTTATTGCATACACAAAACTCCTTAATTTGGTTAATTGTGTTAAAATACGCCTGTGCATTCGCTTCGGTGGTATAGCGATTCTGGATTTGGAATAAAATGATTTACTGGTCAGCGAATTTATGAGTAATATATTTATTTTGTCTCTCAAAGACTAGATTCGTAATACTTTCCTCCAATGCTTTACCCAATAATATTTTCCTTGTTGCCTTGTGTGTTACCGACTTACCGTACAATACAAGGTATTGATAAAAATAAGTTTTTATTTGGTTTAGCGTTTTTCATATTCCCGTTGATCAAGAAAAAGTTCGAATTTATAACTGCTTGTTTTTTTGTAGTTTGAAATCTGCGGAACTAGTGTCTGAAGTAGATATTAAGTTCTGAATTATGCGTATGCGTGTTAATTGATAAACAGACGACATTAGAATGTTGAACGTCTGCTCAGAAAACTATTTTGTAGTCGTACACGCCATCTCTATAGGTGTAACTAGTCCTTTAAGTTAGTGATGGGGATGGGAGGGTTAGATTCCTAAAAATGTTTGTATCAATTTTTTTTTAATTTGATTATTTTTTATTGTTTCTATATTCTATTGGTGTTCAAGACTGACTTGAATGATTATTAAATTATATGTGAAACATTATATCTTTGTTTATATTATTATATTGTATTGACAAAAATAAAGTTAATACTAACATGTTTATAAACAAATATATTTACCCAAAATATCTAGGGGGGCTGAAGTCCACTAAAGACCTCACATTAGTTACCTACGCCTAGATATTACCAATTTCATTACTTAGCATATAAAACAGATTTTATGTCCAGAAATTAATGCATTTTATTCTAAAAGCGGTGTGCAACTATTGCAAGATTCTATTGAAGTACTAGGAAGTTGTGAAGTGAGACAAATACAAATTAATAAATTATTTTTCTTAAGCTAAAGATTCAAATCGCATGGTTATTTATCATGTATGTATTTAGCGGAGAAACAATTTTTATAATACATGTGATTCAGATCAATGCGTTTCAGTCGTTTTCCGAAACGAGCACCACACAGCAGCAACACCAGATCGATTGCCATTTCTTGAATCATATACTGACAAAGTGACAAACCAGGAGAAAAATCGTCACCACTATATCCTAAACTCAGCATGCGTCACAGTAAATAAAATATAAAATTTCTATCTTTATTAGGTAAGTGTTGTTTATTCATTTATCAAACATATTATTACCGAAGCAGACTTACGATAAAGTATACTTTGTCGTTAAATCTTTCGGAGTCAATCTTTTCCGAGATTGGCTTATAGTTACTACACTAATTAGGTGAGATAGTACGAGTATAAAAACGAATAAAAAGACCTAACCCATGTCCTATTGTAATTACAAAGTCTTGTTAATTTTTAGTTATTACTTTTTTTTTTACATGTTATTGTTTGGTGGCATTTTCATTTTTTTTTTAAACAAAAACGCTGATCGGTGTTCCTATAGTAATTAATAAGAAGTGGATGTTTGTGCATTAATCATATTTTTTAATAATATTTAAATTAATGCTGAGTAAGATAGAAATTTGTTTCATCACTCAAAGAATTCAAATTTATCAATTTAATTTTGTATATTTGTTAGATTTTTATTCGTTTGATCATATTTCTATGTTCATCATGCTTTTAGTACATATCTGAGGATTTTCGCATTATATTAACGGACTTGGCACGATTAACATTAATAGACAAAATGTCCCGCGGTTGTAGTCCTATGAAATATTCGCACCAACCAGAAATAGTCGTTTTTCACTCGTATTGGTACTTGGTTTCTAATATATACCCAAAAACAGCAGTTTGCAAATATTATTTTTAATTTTTAATTTTAATAATAGTAAATTTAATTTTTTTAATTATTAATAATTTATTATTTAAAATTTTTAATAAATAAAAAATGTTATTGATGCATATTTTTAATTTTTTAGTGCATTAACATCCATTCTTTAGTAATTACCTATATTTACTTATATATTTAAATAATATATGGTTTTTTCTTTATAGAGTAGCAATAAATAATTAACAAGAAAATAGTTCAATTTTTAAAATAATACAAAATGTTTCATATTTATTATTTGCCACTTTAAAATAAGTATTTAACTAAATGTTTATGCAGATAATAAAATTACATAAAAATTAAATTCTTTAAACATTTGATAAAATATCTTACTTGACTATATGCCTACGACATAAATATAAATATGTTTATTGATAGTACAAACTGTACAAAATAATATTAGGTAAAGATTACTTGATATATCATTTAAAGTTTTTTATTCATACAAAATACTAATATATTAATTTAAATGTTATAGATACAATTAAATATTTAACATAACTTCTACAGTTGATCTGATGTTTTAATATTTATTGTTAAACTTAAATCAATTATAATAAATTATATTGAAATATAAATAAGCATTAGCTATGATGATATTTAAAAAAAAATTAATATTATTGCAATATAATTAAGTTTTGGATTTATTGCATTAACAATTTAATCCACAGCCTGATTTGATGAAAAATATAGCCAACCAAATATATAATAGAAAAATAGTTTTTATATTGGGTAACTAAATAGTATAACAAAAAGATAATAAGCATTAACTTTTATTGAAAATATAATTAACAATATAATTAATAAATTGCATCATTATCATCCAGACCATCATCATCATCATCAAGATAGCCTTCGCCATTATCAAAATAGTTTTTATTGTAATCTGTACCATCATCTAATTCATCATCTACATCACTTTCAAATTCTTCTTCAATGTCTTTAGGCTGTTCATCTTTATCTTCATCCTCTTTCTTTTTTGGCTCTTCACTGTCTTCTACATCAATGTCTTCTTCTTCATCAAGTTCTTTGACAACACTTTCATTAATTAAAAGTGATGTTGTAGGATTTTCAGTTTTTGCCTTCTTTTTGTTAGCAGGACAAAGGAAATCATCAATTTTATTTTTTTTAGCAGAAACAATTTCTTGCAATGACAAATAATCATGATTAGTAATCTCAGATTTTAACTTTTCCATCCATTGTTTATCAGTTAATGGTTTTTCATCCTGTGAACTTTTTTTTTTTTTCGGTAATAAAGATGGTGGAAAGTAGTTATGATTTTCTATAGATTTAAGGTATGACCAAGGAGTTGTAAACTCTTCTTTAGAAATAAATGATGCAGCATTATTAAAATGCTTGGCTAACTTCTTTTCAAAAGCTATCAGGTCATCATCTTCACTGTCTTCTTCAATTTCAGTAACTGTTGCTCTCAAAGGGGGAAAGAGTTCTGGGGCTTTAAAATCAAGTGGATCGTCTACTTCTAATTTGTCAGGGCCAATGGATATATGTGGGCGACCAACATTATTACCAGCTCCTCGTCCTCCTCTCTTTCCCCTTGATGCACCAGCCATTAACCTAACTAACACTTTTCTAAGTTTTTATTTGTAGTTGATATTTTTTGTTTATGTGGCAAAGCTTCCTGGTAAAAAATAAATAAAAAAATACTAATAAATACATTAGGCTATAAAAATTAAGTTAAACTTTGATTTTTACAGGGGAATGTCATGGTGAGAACTAAGAAATATTGATTACATTTTTTTTATATTTGTTTTAGATAATAATATATTTTTATGAAATATTAAAATATAATATATAATAAAACTGCATTTATAAACAAATATAAAAAAAAGTATGAAAAATTGGATAATTGTAAAAAAATAGAACAGTTTTATAAATTATTAAATTAAAAAAAAAAAGCGTGTATTTTGGTAGAATCCATAAAATATTTCAAAAAAATTTGTAAAAACAAACAAGAATACAATATTTAGAGATGCCTTAATTTACTTTATAACTTCCATAAAACATAAATACTTACAGGGTCATAAATGACTTTTACAACCAAAGAACAGCTAGGGCAAGTAGCATCAGTTTCTCCAGATTCTAATTCTTCCTAAAAAAAATTATAATCTTAAGTAATTCAAAATATACAAGATAACATTGAGAAATATATAAAAATACATTAAATTTCAACAAAAAAAGACAAATCGTAATAATCTTAAATGAATTAATATTTTTAGTAATTTAATAGTAAAAATTAAATAATTGAAGTACCTACAAGAAAATTAATTTTTAGAAAAAGTTACATTATCTTAACGGGAGATAAGTTTTATGTTATAGAATTTACGCTGTACTGAACAAATGTTTTATTGTACTTAATACAACTGTTATGTTTAATAAAATGTACTTATTTTAACTTTTTAAATATATATTCTATTGAAAATTTCAAAATAAGAATCAAACTCGGTGGTAACCACTATATGTTGTATACCAGTCAGGCAATAATCAATTGTTATCTCCACTGAGTCAAGCATTTGTACGAAGTACTCTTATTTTGTAGAAATTTCCCGGGCACAAGTGGTCAACTAACTACAGTTATTGACATAAATAGATGTACGGATTGTGAAATTATACAAAATATTAATAAACATAGAAGTTTTAAGGAAAATTTTTTTACGGTTAAAAGTATCAACTTTATAAGGTAAATTATTAAAAGTTTGACGGCATAACACATTAATAATTTAAAATATAATGGTGAGAGAATGTACTGAAAAAATCATATTAGTGTAAAACTGTTTCTATTTTCCATTAATAACAAAAAAAAAAAAAAAAATACAACAGTACATTCCACGTACTAAAAATGTAGTAATTACTAATTAGTATGGTTTATACATTATCCATGAATATATTATATTTATAAAAAAAAAATCTTTACTTTTGTTATTTGAAAACGATCTCCACATGGACATGGATAATAATACATTTCATCATCTTCATCATATTCAAAATCTTCTATTTCAACTTCGTCGTGATAAATGGACATTTGAAGAGATTATCTGTAAATATGATTTTCAACTAATACAGTTAAATTTATTAGATTAAATTAGGTACTAGATACCTATTATTACTAGAATTTATAGTAAACCTAGTTTCACTATCAGCACAATATCACTAATAATAAAAAATAATTTTTAATTTACTCACAGCTTACAGGTATTTATTGAATGATATTTAAAAATCTTGCTTTGTCAAGATATTATTAGTAAAATACTTTGACTCTTAATTCTTACCATAACGACATACTCGGCAAAACGTTAAATTCGTAGTTCGTGCTATCAGCTTGAAGCTTCTTGTAAATTGACATTCAAACACGTTTTTGATAGGTATATACAAAATAACCTAACATTTATCAAGACGCTATCATTAAAATTTTAAATAGTGATATCACATAATCAGATTTATCACCTGTGTGCAAACCTGATACTGCTGTTATTCTGTGATATTGTAATTTCAAATTTGTGTGAATTATCTATCTATTAAATCTATTTAAATTTGGTTTCAATGCTTAGAAAAATTATTTTTTTTAATTATATTTATACAGATTGATCTTATATAAAAAGGAATGAAAATTAAACATTTTTGAGTTCCCCGCCAAAGGGTTGGTGGTTACAAGAAATTATTTATTGATTATAATATGAATATTTTATGAAAAAGAAATGTATATTATTTTACCAGTGGGAAATAATTATTAGGAATATTAATTGCTCGACTAATAATGTTTTGCAGTCTTACAATTATTATAAAATTATTTAAAATATTATAGAAGTCTATAGGAATCGTACTTTACCGGATTTTTCTGAAAATTCCCGGCATTTTGTTATCATTATCACAATGAGCGCCAAACTCAATCGCTGCAGCTGTGCTTTTGATTATCTGCGGCAGATGTTTTAAACGTCTTGTAGTTCTGTTTCATTTCATTTGAATTTGAAATTTGAATTTTCTCATCGTTTTACTGTATTTCTGTTAACTGTCTCTTAATAGAAATTGTTCTTTAAGTTGATAATTTATTGAATATTTCTTGGTATGTGTATTTTTTTTTTGTATATTATATTTAAGTAAAAGATTTTTTTGAAAAATTTAATTAATAAATGTAGACACATAATGTTTGTAATTTAAATTAGTAGCTATTAAAAACTCTTAAACCAACCTAATTATTTTATTTTTATTTTATATAGAATTCATAATATACTGCATCTGCAATCAATTCAGTTGTGTTGTATAATTGTGAACTCAGTAGATATATATTTAAAGTAATAATCATGAGTGCATTGATTAATCGTCGTAAGCGAATTCGAGTAAGTTAAAATATTTGGTTTTGTTTAGAGTATTATTAATTACCTCGAGCTTTGTGTATTAGTTGAATTCAGGTGTACCCAATGAAGATGATGCTTCTCCTAATGTAACCGATAGTGCTCCTGACAATAATGTATCTGAGGATAATGCAACACCAATGAAAGAGGAAAATGATTTTGAATTGGACTCCGAACAAGATGATCCAACAGGTAAAACTAATTTGTCAACCACCAAACAATGATATATTATATGATGATTAATGGTAAATTTTAAGTTATATACATTTTTAATCTCCAGGTTATATTTATTTATTATCCAACTTAAAAATGTCATAACTCTAAAATGCTGTTTCAATGCAAAAACTGAATTGATTTTAATTCTTGGGCTTTTATAATTAATTTAGTTCTTCAACCTTTAGTTTTTATCAATAGAGTATCTTACCTGAAAATTCATTAAATAATTTGGTTAATGATGTCTTATTTTTAATTTTTATATTAAATATATTATGTTAAGAAATTTTAATTTAGAACATTATTTATTATATTATATATAAAATAAAATTGTATTAGGTTTGGAAGGAGCAGCATTTCATAGTCGTCTACCTTTTGATAAAATGACTTCAAATGAAGCTTACTGTTTTTCGGATGTGGCTCATGGTCCTACACAAACTCAGAAGGTTTTCTTACACATTCGTAATCGATTGGTAAATACTATATAATAATTATTGTATAAACATTTTTAAAATATTTTAATTAATTTTAGAAGAATTCCAATTAAATTTATTTATTATTTTGTTTTATTATTAGTTACAACAATGGTTGGATAATCCAAAACAACAATTACTTCTTGAATCTGCTTTGCCATTAATTGAACCACCTTTTAATACTGATAAAGCTCTTATCCAACGAATTTATGCATACTTAGAGCGTCATGGATTCATAAACTTTGGAGTATTTAAGAGATTAAAAGTAATAAAATAATAAGATATAACATTGGTTTGATGTTATAGTATATTAAAAATAAAAATGGTTAATCAATTACTTATGTTTATAGCCTCTACCAGTAAAGAAAATAGGAAAAGCTATTGTTATTGGTGCTGGTATTGCTGGACTAGCTGCTGCTCAACAAATGCAACAATTTGGCATGGAAGTTGTAGTTTTAGAAGCAAGGGTACTATAATAACACATTCATTTAATCTTAATTTTATGCATAAATGATCACTTAATTTAGGATCGAGTTGGTGGGCGCATAGCTACTTTTCGTAAGAATAGTTATGTTGCCGATTTGGGTGCAATGGTAGTTACTGGTCTTGGGGGAAATCCAGTTACAGTACTATCTAAACAAATCAACATGGAACTTCATCGTATACGCCAAAAATGTCCTCTATATGAACCTGGAAAAGTTAATGCATTGGTATCTACGGTAAGTTAAAAGATTATTAGTTGAATTATTAAATATATCACATTTTAATACAATATATTTTGTATTATAGCAAGTTCCTAAAGAAAAAGATGAAATGGTTGAGAGAGAATTTAATCGTCTTCTGGAAGCTACTAGTTATTTATCTCATCATTTGGATTTCAATTACTGTGATGGAAAACCTGTTTCTCTAGGTCATGCTTTAGAATGGGTTATAAAGTTTGTATTTTTTACTTAATTACATGTTTCTTTATTAATATTAAAACTGGAGATAAACTATAATTGTATTTCAATTTAAGAAAAAAACTTTGTTCTATTACAAATTTCTATATATTGTAAGGTATATTAAAAAAATATTTTCTGATGTGATTTGGTTAATATTCACAGTCATCTTACAAATGTATTATGAATTAAATATGTTTAACAAAATTTTAAATTTTTAAATCTTCAAAGTGTTTAAAAAATAAACAAAAAACTATATTATTTAAACACAAAAGTTATAAATATTAATTCTCATAAAATATACTATATAATATTATAATATATAGTTTATTTCAGTTTTAGTAAATTGTTTTAATATAATGTTCCATTATATTTGCTATTAAATCCTAATTTGTTTCAAAATGAAGTTTGTAAATTTATTTTTTAAATTTTTTGCTATAATTCAAATTTAAAATGTTTATTGAATATTATGGTTTATTAATTTTCTACATTTTGTATGTGATAGATTACAAGAGAAACATGTTAAAGAAAAGTTGATTCAATACATGAAAAATGTTGTAGCTTTACAAGAACGACTGAAAACAAATTATAAAAAGGTATATTCAATATTAATATAATTGTTATGTTATCTTTATTTGTACTGTCAAATTGGGATCATTTTGTTTAGTTACTTCAAGTGGAAGAAACTTTAAAAGATTTATCTGTGCAACAAAAAGAAAATGCTGAAGAAAAAGCTAATGATGCTAGTTCAAATTTTGCGTACCTTGCTGCTACAAGAGAGATGGCTCTTAATGTTAAAGTAAGCTTAAATTATATCTAAATTATTAATTAGTTTGTTAAGTAAGATAATAGATATCATTGTGATTATATTTAATTTATGCACATATTTTTGTAGCAATGGGATGAGTTAATAGAAGAAAAGAATGAAATCGAAGAAAAACTAAAGGAGATGGAAGCATCTCCACCAAGGTATATTTATATTAAATTTTTATAAATACTCACATTTGTTTTTTATAGTTAATTTAGTATAATTTATTTTATTTATTTAAACTTAAATTATAATTATTAAATTTAAGTAAACTATATAAATATATATCTCATAAGTTACAACTATGGCTCAATTAAACTTTGATGCTTTGAAAATTGATTTAAATGATATGCAATGTTTCCATGTGTGAAGCTTAATAATTCATTTAAAAGGTTGTTATCTTTGCTATATTTTTTTTAAGCTTTATAAGTATGAATAAAATATAACTTATATTAAAAACAAACTAGAGTAGTCGTTTTGCGAATTTAAATATAGCTTGTTCTTAAATAAGTCACGAAAAAACAGTTTGGTAAAAAACTTTTGGTATTTATTTAACACTTCTTTATTTTAACTGAACTAATAATTATACAAAACCAATATACTTAGCAAAATATTTTAGAAATTCCGCCTACTTAACTCTTTTTTTTTTGGGATATAGTAAGGCCAATTTATATTTAGGCCTTCCCTAGCTTTGTCGATTAATATTGGGTGAATTAAACTTTATAATTGCATTCAATATTAGAAGGTCATTGAATATAATTTAAAATTAAATGTTATTAAATTGTAAATTTTTAAAAATTAGCTTTATAGAGTATTTTGGATACAAATTGATAAACCAGTTTACCTATTTACAATGTAACAATCGCTACATTTGTCACATTACTGTTCAATGTCAAGTGTTTCATCAATTGATACTAAACATTTATTAGGTTTTAATGAAAAAATGTACCTTTTTTGTTGTTGTTTCATCATAAAGGTATTGTTATACTAATATTCATTATCATTAACAAAAGGTTTCAAACATATTTTTTTATATTTAAATAAATATTTTTTTTATTAATTTAATTAGTCTATAGTATAAAATAAAATAATTTAAGATGTGTTTATTTTTTAGTGATGTATATCTATCAACTAAAGATCGTCAAATTTTGGACTGGCATTTCGCAAATTTAGAATTTGCCAATGCTACTCCACTTAATAATCTGTCATTAAAACATTGGGATCAAGACGATGACTTTGAATTTACTGGAAATCATCTAACAGGTCAGTGATATTTAATTTTTTACTTAATATTATGATTAAAATTATTAGTAAAACCTTAAGACAATTTTAAAGTTGTTTATATTATTCGGTACTCCTCTCAAATATGTGAAAAACTTAGTAGTAAGAAAAAGTAGTGGATAAAATGTAAAAATCTATGATTTGCATATTTATCTCAAACCATAACTACTTAAATATTTTAATCAATATTTAAATTATTATTTTTTTTATTTATAAACATGTTATTAGTCTTATAATATCATGTTTTTTGCTCTTTAAGCTTTTTGTTCCTTGATTCATATAGGTATCCGCTCAACATTTAGTACAGAAAATATGTGCTAACTAAAATTATAATAAGCTTTATTGGATTTAATGATGTAAATCAAATGCTTAAACATTATTATTTTGGTTTACCATTTATTTTATATTATGACAATATAGTATGTAATTTATTTTCAAAATATTTTTGAGAATTTATCTAAATAAATCAATATAAAAAGGTTAAACAATATCTAGAAGTTACAACCAACTTAATTGTTGGTTATAATTACATCCTTAGGCATAAATATTTTTTAAAAGTGTGCAAAATTAATTAATAACATCTGATGGGTGTATTTTTTATTGTGATGTGCAAACTAGTATCTTAATTGATGAATAGAAGAGAACTAACTTGGGGAATAATCACAAAATAGCTGGTTTTTTTTGTAAATATTTTTGTTATATCTCCCTGAAAGGATTATTAAAGAATATGAAGTATTATTGTTATATTTTACTATTATGTGTAAACAGTACTTATATAAGTATTTTAATATAATATATTGATCAAATGTGGTTTAATTTTTAATAAATTAAATTGTTGACAAGTAAAGTGAATTACCAAAGGGTATACTATTAATATTCAAGGTCTATAAGAGGGAACGAGGGGCGCTGGGGGTTTCCAACCCCCACAGGAATTGATTATTTAACAAATAAGAACAGAAACCTTGATTTTATTTTATATTTTATTTGACTATATATATATATAATAAACTTTCCATCCCTTCACCCCTCCCCAAAAAATTGTGAATACTCTACTGGTTGATAGTCTACTAATAAACAAAAGAGAGAACACAATAAGCTCTAAGTTAAATTTGCGTGTATTTTATATGTCTTATTCAGAAAAGAAAATGTCCAATTAATTAAATCGATTTGCTCAATTTACTTTATTCACCATAATAATGAATGTTCACTGTTAAAAGAATCATACTGCATAACAATTCAATAACGTTTTATTTTTTGTTTGGTCTTAATACATTTTTTTTATAAGAAAATAAAATAAGTACCAAATATTAATAGGATTGATGAATTTTATATTTTCATTATAAATTTATAGAAGACTTTAAATATGTTAATAATAAATGTAGATTTGAAAAAACACAATATTAAATTTTGATTAGTTGATTGACAATGATAAATGTATAATACATATTATTAAATAATATAGAAATTAATATGAAATTTATTAAATATTTAAGTTTATAATGTTTGTAATATATTATGTATATACTATGTCATATAGATATAATATTGTGTTATGCATATTTTAAAGAATATATTATAGAAAGTTAAACTTACACCTGTTAAGTTTCAACATTTAAACTCACTTAAGTTCTTTTATTCTACCATGTCAATGAAATAGATCTCATAAATATATAAAAATTAAATATTATTATGTATTGTTAATAAATATTAATAATACTTAAAAGATTAAGGTCATTATGATGATCTAATAAAATAATTTTTGGTTTTTTTTTATTTTTTCATTCAAAAACAATGATATATTTTTCTTATTTAGTATTATTTAATTTAAAAACTATTAGGTTTTTTAAATTGCCCTTCAATTGTAGTTTAATTTTTAAAGGGATTGGTTATAAAGAATATTGCATGTGCTGTTCTATTTCTCTTTAAACTTGAGCATTTACAAAGGGATTATGAAGTTTTGTCCTGGGCAAAAAACTAAAAAAAACTGGGTATACCGTATCCAGTGTTGACAAAGAGATAAAAGAAACCGCCCTTAGGTACTTAAAATTACATCTGTCCACATTGAATAGTATTTTTTTAAACTAATTTGAACTGAATGAATAATGATTTCTTCTAATCATAGGAGATCTATTCAAAATATTAAAAAACATTTTTATTTAGTGTGGTTTGGATTTTAAGATAAATAATAGTTATTACTTATTATGAATAAATTAATAGAATAATATATAATTATTAGCCATATTTTATAAATAAATAATAACTTAAGATAAAAACTTAATGTTATTTAAAATAAATTATATTTATTATTAAAATTATTTAACTATGTAAATATTTTAAAATGTCTTCTCTTACATTGTTAATTTATTTTAACAATGATGCAAGAAAAAAGTTTTTACAAAAGTCACCCCGAGAATAGGTATTACTTTTGTTAATGTTTAGTAAAACTGAAGTACATTTGTGTATTCTATTATATTTATTAGTTATTAGTTTATTATTGTACAGTGTACATAGTTACATAATATTATTCTTATTTATTTTAATATACGTCCTAGATAAGTAAAACTGAAATGATTTTGATTCTTTCTACTGTTTATAGTTTATTACATATAATTCCGCGTATCGCCTACTCAGTAATTTGTAAATTTATCGTAATTTGTTGTTAATTAAAATGTGTTTTAACGGCAATTATTAATCATGTATGAATATATTATAAGGTAAAAAATTGTCTGGATGTTTAAACTTGTGTTGTTTTGATATATTTCATCTTGTTAGGTGTTTTTCGTATTTGAATAACAAATACCATATAATGTAAAAATGTACTGTAAATATACATATCAGTCTTAGCGGGGGTCCGCGTAGAGAAAGTTTTTATTTAATGAAACGCAATAAAGAGCTTAACATTGACTAATTATTTAACATTGTCTCAATACACGTTATTTTAAAAACGGTATTTCATATTTTTTATTGTACATCTCAAAGGTGTTTTTATGACAAATGATCTAGTTTTTCTTTTATAAATTATTTGAGATTACGAACAATTTTAGACTATACTTAAATATTTATTTTATTCAACGGTTTATAAACTTATCTAAAAATTGAAATACATAGTTTCACATCATCAGCCGGACAAGATATAAGAATGAAAATGATAGTTCATTAATTCAACATAAAAATGTATGAACGTCAACGGGCAACTAGTAATAACTAATAAGCTCCAAACAGTTTGTAGTTTATTCGTAGTTAAAAAATGATGCACTAGGTCCATTGACTTTTCTAGCAATTGTAAAATAGGCATCACTGTTTAGTATAATAAATTCCGTTTTATGATAATGCATACTTTACAAAGTGGTCAAGTTAGTTGATTGTCTGTATACTATCTAGATGGTAGACACTATAGTGCATCATGGTTAAAGCAGAGTACAGATTAACGGCCTATCATTTATCAAGTATTCTGATGTTTTCTTATATAAATATTTTAGTCATGTCCAAAACTGATATCACCAGGTACCCAGTGTGCTCAGATACCTTTAACCTCTATTACGTTATGTATTATAACAAGGAGTTTTTTGAGTGATAATTATCATAATTAACATTTTTTATGCTATAAATTAATTTATGTCGGATGACCGTATGAATGGATCACGCCCACCTGTTTTACTGGCTTAATATGTTTTTGATCTATTATCCTGTGTCGAAATAACACTATACTATCATCGGCCAAAATGCTTTTAATTAGAAAAGAAATAATAGGATACAAAAATTAAAAATAATTTACAACAATAATTATGTGTCTAAAACTACTTTTGAATTAAGAACTCATGATTATATTCATGAGATGGTGTATTATATTATGTATAGTATATAATTTGATGTTTTGACACTATAAAGTATTTTATTTTGAACAAATAGAAAAAAATTAGAATTAATAAGAATTAAGTACACAATATATCCTAATTAAAACAACCGCGTACTGAAATATAGGTTATTGATATTTGATATATTAATAATGAGTTTAAATTAATTTAATAAATTATTTTATCCATCATAAAGCGTAGTATGTATGTATACAATTTCAGTATTTAAAGTTATTTATGCGATAAATATATCAAATAATTTATGATTAAACTACCTATAATAATATTAATATATTACTAATTCAAATTTTAAATTACATTTTTAGCATTAGATAATTCTTATTGAGTATGGAGCTCTATTTTTATTTAATTATATGACAAATTGTTTAGTTATTTCTATTGTCAGCTATGACCTACATATGTGAAAAAGCGTACATTCACGTATTTTTAGCATTAATTTACTGAATACAATAGTTTCTTAAAGCGTAAGTAAAATTACAAAAGTATATTAATTATCAGTTATCCGACCGCCACTCGACCCATTTTTTTCGGTTTTTGTTATAATGAAAATATAATAATAGATGAATAAAAATATTTTATCTTTATGAATTATTCATTATTTATTATAGGTAAATTATATAAATCATCAGAAAAGTAAGTTCAAATAACTTAAATTAATAACACTATTATATACATCCAATATATTTTTATATACTTACTTAGCAATTTGTATCTGCCAAAATTGAAAAATAATAAATATCATACAAAATATGCTTGAAAACATCTAGAATAATTATTTGTAGGATTAATTAACTAAAAACTAAAATGTTTGTGAATTATTAGTTGTTACCAAGTAGTTCTTAAAAACAGTGATATTTATAAAAATCTTATAATTCATACCATGTTGTTTTAGTTTAAAACTTTTTTTCGTTGTCAAAATGCAAAATGTGACTAATTGCCTTCAACCGACTTCCTAATTTGTCAAATGTCATTGTGGAATTACCATGTAATATGTTTTATATATTATGATGTGTGCAGTATCACCGCCGGTATAGTTGATGAATAGGGGCGGTTGGATTAGACATGTTGACATTTCTTTTGCGTACACCTTGATTTTGCAGACTCTGGCGGCGTTTATACTTTTCGGCATCTCGGGTTTCAAAGGGGTCGCGGTTTTCATAAAGGGACACCGACAATGTATGATTGTGTGTGTAAGATGAACGTGTTTAACTATAATTATAAAAGGTGCAGGTTTCGATTTAAACATCTTAAAAGACCGCTCAACCTAACCTACATGTCTGTCACCTTACACCGGAAAAATGTCTTTCAATAAATATAAAGATCGTTGAATCTATTCTATCTATTGTGTGTAAACAATTCTTTTTTTATAAGAACACCACAACCGACAGATTTTAAAATACATAATATGTACTTAGTTGTTGTATTTTTATTAAAGACGTTCGTAATAATGGTAACCCTTTCACGAATACAGTCAGTAATATAGTACATCGAGTGCTCAAAACATTTTACCTTTAACAGTTTTTAAATTTTAAAGCGTATACTTTAGGCTGTGTTTTCTTATGTAGTGATAGTAGTAAAAAATAAATATAAACGCGGTTAAGTTTTTTTTTTATTTTAGGCACGAACGTACAACTATTGCGTTAGATTGGCTGAAAAAGAAAAAAAATAAAGTAGTAAAAACAAAAAAAAGGATAAGACTTCCAGAAAAAAAATGTTTAAATCGGCTATTTGTATGCTGGCGCAGGTATATACTTTTAGAGAGGGTTTGCCGAAACTAAAATACGTATTTAATAGAGTTCCGGGTTTTCAGGACGATGTGTACTAAATTTGTGACAAACGATGTGACGTTAATGGAAGTCGTGGGCGGCTTTTTTAATGTTCAGTGTACCTCTACTGTAAATAAGAATTCGGGCACGTTTTCGTAATAAATTGGCAACGGGAAAAAGGAAAAAAAAAGAATTTGAGCAAATAAACTAATAAAGTACTGACATTTTATAGAACATTCTGCGAATAAAAGTTATTGTGTATTATATAGTACTATGATAGTATACGAGTATAATATAATGCTATACACAAGATAAGTGTAATGAGCTTATAGTATATTGTTTTACTTTCATTGAATTGAAATCGGGTCAGGAGGTCTAATTAAGTCGAGCTGGAAAAAAGCAAACAAAAGAATCCTCCCTGAGGTGAAACAATATTCGCTCGATGTCCAGCTGTTAAAAGTAACATGAATTAGCGTAAAACATAAAGGATATCAATATGATCCGTTGTGCCTGATAAACGATGTTTAATTAAAATTGTCTTTAATTAAATCGTCGTGTCGATCAGTGTCTTGAATTTTTTTGTCGACTCATGTTGCCTCTATTTTCATGGAATCTTTTTTAATATCTCCCAATCTTGACGTCTGTTATTAATGTTGATTCAGACTAGCGACTACTAAAACAATATATTGGATACAGCCATACAGATTAAAGAGTATACCATCTATATACAATATTTAAGGCATAATAGATTATAATATATTACATTTAAATTCAATTTTGAATATTTTTTATGATCTATAATGCAAATCACAGGAATATTATAAAACAAATTTAGTTTCGTTGTAACTTGTTTAATAATTTGTGTTGTTTATAATAATTTATGTTATTTTCTTGATAGTTAAAATTATTTTACACTTATAGGTATTGAAAAAACGATAAAAATCGAAAGTTCTTAGCAATAGCCGATAAACATATTTTTTTACGTCTTGGAAATTAATTGCTTTGTTATTTGTTTATTGACTGAAATAAAATTTATTGAGTATAGCATGTTTAAAGTATCATTAGAGCTTATCATATATTTATTTAAATTGTCCTTTATATTTGAATATTTAGAGCCTGGATAGTATTAATACAATATATTTAAAACGAGTTGAATTTTATCATAAGATAATTTTAACTAAATAAGTAATTATAAAAATTACAATTACAGTTTACAGTTGCTGTAAATGAATAACGCTAAGTGTTGATTTAAAATTTTCTAAAATTAATTTAATATTTATCTTTATATTTAATTTCCCCTATCTTAACCTTCGTGTTTATGATCGTTTATCTATAGTTTTGATTTTGTGTTTAAAAAAAATATAAGATTATATTTATTTATTGACAATTTTTATATTTTTATATTTTTTGTATATAGCATAGGTACACTATTATGAGTTTCTATAAGTATTTCTTAGTTTTTAGTTGTTTCTACCTACCTTGGAGATATAGATAGAAAAAAAAATAGTATCTAATAATAAAGAAATTGGTCCCTCGATGAATCAATCTTGTGTGGTGTTCTTAAAAAGGGCTTAAAGCATATTTATTTATCATCTGTATTGTCTTAACCACAACAGTTTTCGTGACTAGGCGTAACCACATAAACGTGGGGAACGTTTTTTAAGCAGATATTTATGAAAAATGACTAGGATAATCAAGCTTGTTACAGTTCAATCCCTCCCATTACCCGAATGAAATAAATATAGTTTATACATAATAGTTTATTTATATGGATGGGAGTTCTAAATAATTAAATTTTGTGTAAGTATAATATTGTTGTTTAATATTCGTAAGAATAGTTTTATTTACATTTTAAATTAGGTTTTTTTTTTAAATTCTTATATATTTTACATAATAGTATTATTTCTTCCATTTGGTTCTATAAAAAATGAATACCTCATTTCTTAGAGATCAATCAGAAAAAACATAATGTAATATAATAAGTCTGTTGTTATTATTATGCAATGATCTTACCTTAAAAATTAAGACGTTGATTATATCTTTGCATAAAAATATAATTTAAAATTAATATTAAATAGGTATAATACAAACTATTTGCAATTTTGATTGGTAGGTAGATAGTGCTATTATTAATTTTTTGTTTTCGATTAATTGGATTTTTGATATAATTGCAACTTTGAATAATTATCATTTTATTTGTTTGTACGTTTTTTGTAACAGGTAGGTATGTAGTTACTTATATCTAAATTATTGTTTCAAGTATTAAAACTACTGTTTTTTTTGTCATGGACCGGTTTCTTTAAATTAAATATGTTACAACTTGATTGTAAATAATGTACCCCGAAAATTTGGATTATAACCTTCTTTATGAATAAATATATTTTAAAATTATTTTTTTGAATTAATATAGAGTGATATGGTATGATGAACATAGTATATATTATTGTGGATATCTATTGCTGTAATTTTGTATAACTTTTATTTACAATTTATTATATAAAATAAACATTATTTAAATTATATTGTTTAAATATTTAAAAAAATGTCCCTTTTAATTTTAAGTATTAAAAAATGAAGTAGATAATATCGTTTTTTATTTATATATTTAATTATTAACTACTTCACATTAGAGTTAATTTGAGATATTTTAAAACCAGTTTCTAATTTTATGTGATGGCATATGAACGATTGAACGTGTGTTGTGGACGGTGGGTCATTAGAAGACAAAAATTTGTTTCATTTAAAAAAAAAAAACATATCGTTTCGAATAACACGGTTATCTGATACAATAATCACTAGAAACAATCAGTAAATATTGTCATTTATTTTTTAATTGACAGTAGCGAGTACAATGCATTTGTTTTTTACTACTGTGGTAAATCTGACACTGTAAGAGTATTACATACAGATAGATTTTGATTTTGTAATCTATTCTAATGCTATTGTCCTGCCATCGCCTATCAGCTATATGAGAAAACTGGAGCGTATTCGTTTTTCCGAAAAAAGTTCCTTGGACTGGCGCCAAAGACGATAAGAACTCTGTCGGAGTTGATATTTTCAGCGTAGATTTAATATGCTTTCTAAGATTATAAAGTTGTTGGTGATTTCCGTCAAAAATGATAAAATATTTTGTATGTGGAAAAGTCCGTCCATATTTATCAGTTATTAAACTCTTTGACACATTGTATGATGTACGCACATCCATGAGTCAATAAAACCTATGTTTAATATTTGATAGATGTCAATAGTTTTGATTGGTACTATAGTATTTCTGTATTTCGGAAAAGTCACAGTGCCACACGTACTTTATTTAAAAAATGGGTTAAGATTAATTATAAAGCTAAAAAAAAAATTATGAATTTCTTTTATGTTTTATTCTTGAAACGCCGGTGAAAATTTCTTGCACAGTATAATAAATAAATTTGATTTGATTAATTTAACTCATATATTTTAATATAGATATATAGTAGTCTCGTTTTAATATAAATAATTATAAATATAAATATTGTAATACCTAATAATAATAATAGACTGCAATGGTAATACCAGTAAAGTATTAAATATTTTCTTAGACCAGAGTGCTAGACCGTATTCCATAATATACAACAGACGTATACAATACCTCCTCTTCTATACATAATAAAATTATATTATTACAGCGCTTTTGAAAAATATAAAATAAATCGTAAATGCCGAAATTCGTATACGGTTTACAGATGTTTTCGCCGATACGATGCCGTTACTAATTTTCCTGACGATTTTTACCGGCGGTGGCGGTCCCTTTGGCTTTCGCGATCACCGTTCGTCACGGTCCGTCGTCGCATTGTATACAGCACGCAATGCACATGTCGTGGCCGGTCGCGCGCGCCGAATCGGCAGATACAGTATTATACTGCAGGTATGAGGTAGGTAGATAGGTCTTGTTGTGCAATTCATACACGCGTGTGGTTAATTTTATTCTCTACATCATTCGAAAAACCGCAGACGCATCCCCAAACCATAATAATAATAATAATTATTGTTTTCTCCCGACCGCGCGTTTTTTTTTTTGCTGTATACAGGGTGTCTCGCACTGTCGCCGTTAGTCGTATAACCGCTAACCGTTAATCTGTTTTTACAGTCATACATTTTTGAAAGAATATGGTTTTAGAAATCATAACTGCAGTGTCAAGCAAAAACATAAAAAATATTCGTTTTTGCGCGTTGCATACAAATTCGGGCCGGTTAATGCATGCGAACTTTATGTTTATTTTTTTTTATCAAGCATTCTGAAAATAGTTGGGCGAGTTTTTAAGTACCTACCTTGGTTGAGAGATGGATGTGAGCACGTATATATGTACCCTGGTCACCGGATATGTGCGAGGATAAACGCGGTCAGACACTTTTTGTATGCAGTCGATCTCTGCAGGTTCGATCGTTCCTCCCTTTGCAGTATTCGTTACGCTCGTAGCCTTTGTGTGTATTATGCATTATGCGTTTCCTAAATATTCTATACAAGCGTAAATCTATACCGGAAGAAACCTCGGGGGGTACAGTACCGAATACTTATCAGGACGGAAGTAAAATATATTGTAATATTTGTAATATATATATTGTATATGTAGACATAAATAAATAATAAATTTTTGTGATTGACATCTGGAAAAAAATAGTAGGTTTAAAGGTAAAGATCATCGTATTAACCGACTGAAACTTATATGCGTATGATGTGCAAATAATCGTTGCAGAATATTTTTAAAATATGTAGATCGCAATATTGAAAAGAAGACTTAAAACATATTAAAAGTCTTATGTGAAAACCAGTTTTTTATTTTAAATCCTGTCATATTCTTGGCATGTATTTTTTCTCTATTTAACGTTCACAAAGCGTCAAAGCAAATACCTCTACACAGTGTGTTATGATTTAATTTTAATATTATTCTGATAAGTTTTTAAATATTTTTACACAGTAGGTACCACAAAACTTCTATATGTTGATAGAATATTAGTCCATATAGCATAAGTATAATATACAGTCTGTTATACTATACGGACTATGGTAAATATATAATAAGTACAAAAATCGAGATTATTAAACGAGTAACAGAATTATTAGTCACATAAGCGTATTAGTGACATATATATATATATATATATATATATATATATTATAATTTATAACTCATTTTTATCCTATAAGTACGACGTTTTTATTGTTTTAAAAACAACATTTATCAATGTTAGGTATAAATAAGTTACTCCTAAAAAGTTGAAGCCAAGTCAATTTTACATTACTACATAACTATTTTGCAATTAACTTTTAATTCCTTTAGTATTGCGTTAATATTTGATACTAATACAACATGGATTAACTTAATAAATTACAAGTTTGTTTCAATTAAATACAAGCTAATAAGTATTACGATTTATCGACTGTGTGCGTCCTCTGGTGTACTGTCAAATGGTATTTGGCGAAAAACCATATTTGGGTGACATTATGTGCGGCAAAAGATTTACTAATAGACACTTCTATAATGGTTATAATAGCGCACGTTCTCTTACTATCAGCGATATTTTTCATTTTATCATTGTTAATTCCATAGAATATGTTGTCACATGTATTTTTTTTTAAGTTATAAGAAATAATATGATAATATTGTAGGTTAATCGTATTCGATTTTATTGTGTAACTAAACATATCTACTTATACAATAATACATTAATGCTATAGATAACGAATTTACAGTTTCATGTACGAAATGTCGGATTTTTTGACAACATTATGATTTAATCCTGCATTTGTTATGTTTTTCTTTAAAGTGATAACTCTGTATTAAATAATACAAAGAAACCAAATAAATTAGAAACTGTTCATATGACAAGCAAAAATATATTTTGTGTACAAATTCCAGGTTTTCTATTTATTATTAAAATTTTTGTTTTTGTCCATCATCCCTCAAAGTATCGACAAGTTTTTATTTTCTTACTAAAAATTATATCGAAGTTGAAAATTGAAGTTCTTTTTCTACTACAAAAAAAACAACTTATCGTTGTAAAATCAATACTCATTATTACGCTCAAATTCAAAATTCGACTGTATATGAATGTTTATTACGTATTTTATTTCACAATAGCTGTAATTGGAAACGAATACATAGATAGGTTGTATAAATATTATGCAACACCTATGTCGTGTATATTTATTTAACTATCTTTTTTTATTTATATTATTATAGGTACCGCTTGATCTGATAAAATGAATTTAATAAAAATGTTGAGCTTATTAGGCTATACTAATTACATTTAGACTGCTCTCGCATGTCTTACATTTTCTGATATATATTTTAGTGTTTTAGTAATTATATGGCACTATAATGCGTATTTATGTAATACCATGATGTACAATTCACGATTAGTGTAAAAATTTATCATGAAAGGTGGCATTTCTTAAACGATAATTATTATTTTGTGTGTTTCATACAATTTATTTATTTCATATATTTACAAATTTCTAAACCATTCTTATAGTTCCATACATATGTCGACGTTTACAGTTATTTAAATTATTTTTTTTTATATTTTTACGCACGGCGGGTCATAATGTAATTTAGTTATTTAATTACTATACTACTTAGAAACAACTTTCGCACGTCTCCAATAGTTATTACTGTTTTTCGACTTATTTAAACAATTTATTAGCCTACTGGCTACATCACTCATCACTCATCAGTATAGGTATTCTGCATACATATTATAGAAAAGAGTGGTATACCGCTTCACAATTCAGTAGTGTATATAATAATAAGTTTAATGAATATATTATACTAACTATTTTTTATTGAGACATTCAAATAATATTTTTCCCAAAGAACTAACCGATGAGGTGTACTTTAGTCATTCATAATTTGGTTTATAATTTTTATTCAAAGTATTTACAACGATATTTTTACTTAAGACCATTTATTGTACACCGCTGTCTGACTAATATTATTGTAGCAATTCATTCAGTATATCTCATATTTATTATTACTTCACTCATCTATCCATCACTGGGCTCCGGGAGTTACAGACTAAGAGAGATATCTTTTTTCTGTATATATGTATGATAAATCGCACATTAATACAGACACATTCCAATGAACCTTAAATTCAGGAGAGTTTCTCGGGCGAACCGTGGCAATAATGACGTTTTGAAAATAATATAAAATATATTTACATATTTCCGTTCCGGGTCAATGTGTCGGTGACGTATGAAACAAAGACATCGTAGAACGAGGCCGGCATTCTCTTACACATACATATATATATATATTTTCTGTTTTCGAATATTACATAAATGTATTATTATCATTATTAATGTCCAGGGGAAAATGGAAAAGAATGATTGTAAACGGTTTGTCTTCTTCACCCGAATTGGGCGCTTCTGTGAATGAGAAAGATTTATTTTTTTAGACCTCCGCAGATTAACGATTTATCTTTATACACCTTTTTTTAAAATGTATTCGTGGTCATACACGTTCATATTTAATACATTATATTTCTATCAAAATCGTATTTAAAAGTTTGATAATAACAGTGACTTTTAAATCACAATTGATAACATAACCCTGTAACCCACTCAATGGTTTACCTAAAAAAGTTGCATACGTATCGTGCGTAACGAATTTGTAATTTTGTTTTATGTATATATACAATTAATCGATCAGATATATTCCATACTGTTAAGTATATTAATATATTGAATATATAACAGTGTAATAATAGTGTGTACGTAAGACGTAAATATATTGTACATAATATAATTATAATGTAAAGAGATAATAATAGTTTAAATTTACAGTAATTTTTGTTTATTAAAAACAATTACTTATTTTGATTACTTAAGTTTACACAAATTTTGAGTTAATATTTTTAAATTTCTACCATATAGCTGGTAACCGTCAAAGTCCGTCGGCTGTTTTGAAACAATCTACAGTATACCGATTTATAATGGATTATCGTAGGACATAAATAACTCTATTTTATTTGTCGATACTAATTTATACCCGATGGGCTAACACATGGGCGAGTGAGAAAATATTCATAGGACCGCCAATGTTATTCATTTTTTTTTTAATTTACGACTGGCTTTACGATTATGTGTGTTATTTTCCATCTTGTCTTATCCACAGGCCTTGTAAATCTTGTTGAGAAACTAAATTTAAAAAATATAAAAACATAAAAATCACCTACATAACCCAACCGACGGACGATCTGTATAACTTTAGGATATTATGATAAATGGGTTTTGTTACTCCTACGAGTACACGACTTAGTTAAGGAAAAACTTTATTTTGTAAAGATATCATGTCATATTGAAGATTTAAATCGATTGGTAACATATTTAAAAAATTATTATTTTCATAATACATAGATATTTCAAATTGGCATAAGAAATTTTAATTTTATTATAATATGGTTTTGGTGAATTTATAATTATTAGTTAATAAACGTATACATAAAGATTAAATATATTAAGAAGTTAGGTATAAAGTGACTATTTTTTAAATATTGTGAACTGCAACCTTTTGACATGGTCATGCTTTTTGTAAGCCGGGAAATTATTTGAAATTCGTATTACGCTTTTTTTCTTGCATTAATTATAATTTGTTATTCTGACATTATTTTTTACTCTGATGAGATTATATTTAAAGTGTATTGTTAGTTCTATTTTCTTTAACGTATAAATAACTTCCGGGACCTACAGCACTTTGATCGGTGGCTTCAAGGTGGTGAAGTTAATTATGACGATTTTCTTATTGGCCTATATATAATTGAGTGGCTGGAAGGAAATCACTAAAATGTGGTACATTCAGTAACTAGATATACATATTGTATTGAAGTTGTAGTGCATCTTTAGGCTTATGGAATACCTAGTAATGATTCAATAGAGCTATTTTTATCGGAAACTAAAATATAATAATTTATTTTTATCATGATATAGTAAACGAGAAAAAAAATACCATGCTTATACAATGACCTATTAGTGAAATAAAGTGTAATAGTCATACTAAAAAGGTATATTATAATAACATATGATTCTTATTTTTAATTTCTATTTTTTGGTAATAAAATTACCGTGGGATAGACTGTTTGTAGGTACCTTTGTATATTGTAACATTAAGACAATAATTTTTATTAAATATATCATATTATATTTAATATATAAAATAATATATCTTGTATGGCTGTATTTTTATTCAAATATTTAATTTTTGATAACTTTGTTACCATAATTATATGGGCTAAATAGGTATTGATTATCAATATCTTACATAAAATTATTCTTAAAATCATACTATAGTCTAATACTAAATAAGGCCGTATTGTATTGCATTCATGTATATATTTTTTTCTATTATATTAATTAAGTTATATTTTTCAAAAGCTCTTTTTTTCATAAACATTTTATTATTTATTATCTACCAATATTATTGATTTAAAATAATAATTTTTATTTAATAAAACTCCTTGGAAAATTTAAGTCAATGGGATTTAATTATTATTTTAAATTACAAACTAAATAATAATTTTTTTTAAAAAAGAAAAATGATAGATTAGGATAAGATATTTTTAAAGTTTCAATAGACTCTATAAAAACTTTTATTTTCTCTTGTTTATTAAGTGTTAATGATAATGTTCTGTTAAAAATATTAATAATAATAAATAACTTTAGCTTATTTTGTATATAGTAGCTTATATAATATATCCATTTACTAATTTATACTACAGATGTTTAATGAAAGTTATGAATAAGTTCAAATTATTGTATAAAATGGACAATAGAAAAATACGCATCCACAATGTTTTTACATATAATTTGGAATGATGATGCCTATGATTTGGTTTAAATTAATTTTCTTATCACGCCATAATTTGGGATGCTATTATAATTAACAATTGTTGCGACAAATAAATTATTATTGAACGGAGTTTTAATAAAATTGTCAACATTTTTAAAAATTTGTTTGAAATATTTAATTGAAAATAAATCGTAGAAAAGTTTGGATTGAAGACGAACAAAATAAAAAGAGTATAAAAAAAATAAAAAAAATAAATTTATTATCATCATTGTAATAGCATATAGAAGCTCGCAGCAGCTGCGGGGGCTCTTGAAGCATGCAAATGGAGAATCTACATACAGTTAATCAGAAGAATTACGAGTGACACCTATGCATGTAATGTTAATTGCCTGGTGGTTATTAACCACGCCTATTTCCCTACTCTCTGGAGCTCTAGAAACATTCTTTTATGTTCACCGGGTATAACGAAAATCGTTTTGCATATATATTATTGCGGTGTTTATTATTATTATACCATTACTATTATTATTATTATTTTAAGACAAAGGAGCCATCGTCCTGGGGAAAAATTCAAACGCCATAAGTCTTATTATATTTAATTTCGCATTTATATAAACCAAAAACCTATTATAATGTTATTGTTATGTTGTGTTAAAAAAATAAACCATTATTGACATATGGGTTTTGAACATTCATAATATTATATTGTTGATCGTTAGTTGAGTCCGTCGAACCACGTATATCTACTATATTGTTTCTGACTTGTTTATGTAACAGAATAATCGTTAAATTACAAATTATGATGATAATAATGTATTACATGGTATAACGCAGAGCTAAGAAAAATATACATTTTTATGTTATAAACGTTATAAATTTATAATATATTTACGCGTTTGATCGGGGCACACAGAAAATTATTTCAAGGAATATAATTAGTATTATTAATAATAATTTATGAGATTGTTTGTTGATCAATCGAATTTGTGGCGTACTCGAGCAATCGGAAAATCAAACAATGTTGTTTATACTGAAGAAATTTTATTAATAATATTGTCATTAAGTCGAAGCACCGACGCGTGGTGTTCGTACCAGCAAGTTTATAATAATATGTGTTATTACTTATTTAAAACTACTTTATTTCATTTTGCTAATTGACACGTATGTAAATTAGATCGATGTTTAAAGAGTAAGCGGGAGGCGTGATTCGCCTGAAACCATTTTGACTCGTGGAGTTAATCGAATTTCAACGTCAATCATAAAAGACGTATTTAGGTTTAGTGTAGGTGCAACCATGAATGTAATAAAATACAACTTACAAAAAAAAAGTACCACTGTAATTATCATTGTGATATACTTATTTCATAAATGTCAAATATTGCAGTTGGACAACATAATGTAGACATACCTAGTATTAATATGAATAAAAATGAAAAAACAAGAATACATTTTTTCTCATATAATTGTATTAATAATTTAATGAAAAATATTTACCCACTGTATCTTAAATTATTATTTTTTCAAATTCAGATTAATTACATAATTTATCCAAGGTTTTTAACATTTCTTCTAACACTCGAAAACCGGTTGTCTGATACATTTTTACATTACATTTAACCGGTTTTAAAATTTGCGGACGGTTTTTAACGTAAAATGTAATGGATAATCTTATAATTTGTTGTACGAATAAATGCTTGAGTTTCATATACGAGTATATGTAACCCAATGTGTATTGATTGGTAATATGTTTTACTTTGGTACAATAGTTGTATTATCATGATTTTTAAATGGTTTGAGAATCTCTCATATGAAAACTGTAATTTTTTTGAGTATGTATATTATATCTCGTTTCGTCCATAATATAGAGATAAAATAATTATACCTTTCTCTGCGACTTTGATTATGGGTATGTTATAAAAACCCCTAATAATTTTGTGGACGTTTTTAAATAAATATATAAAATATGTTTTACCACCTATATTATGTATATATATATACGTTATATTATATTATTACATTTTTTTGTATATATATTTATATATAGTATAATAATATGATATTACCTTTTATGGCAATTATTACGTACCGTGCAAATTTTAATAAATAATTCATACGTTGACTGACTATAATGTATAAGTAGAGGTGATTTAAAATATTATATTATTATTTATTAAGTATTAGTTGGCCGCGACGTTATCTACGTAGTTTCTATCTCGCATTTCTATGTAAATGTTGTTGCTTTAATAAATTAACCGCTAGCACTGTAAACACACACACACACACCTGGCGTTGGATTTGTGTGTTGTCCGTAGGCAAGATGGACTGGTCGAAATGAATGTCCGCTATTTTATGCCGTGTCTTTATCGCTGAAATTAAATCATTAATACGATAAAAGAAAATGTATAATATTAAAATGGAAGCATGTTGAACCTAATGATAACTGACTGATAACTGAAATTAACGACCGTGATTGCCTGTCGGACTTCTCTCGGTTCTCCTATATATATATATATATATATGTATAATATAGCCGAGGTTCGTTATTCAATACTAGAAGCCAATAATAATAATATGTAGACTGGTGCCACTGAAATCCCTACCTATATAACACGCTGCGGTGAGTAACTACTTTAAAAACAAAACATAATATATAACCATTTGGAATTAGTTGTTGGTATATAAATATATTACTCGATAGTCGATATGTTAAAACGCGTCGTATTATTCGATTTGCTGTGTACACGTTTTTAGTATGTTCAGCGGTCCTTCTCCTCAATTAATATATAGCTTGTATGTATCGTGTATAAACCTACATATTATTTTTATAAGTACCTAAAAAAAAAAAAAAATAATTACCTAATAATAACCTACTTGTATAGCTAGATAATAAAAACTGTTATATATAGTTATTAATATACGAGAAGCCTTCTCAACGCGAAGATGGAAATATTGACACATAGCCGCAGTTAATCCGAATATTACACGTACCTAATAGGTATATGTATAGGTGGTTAAATAGTTATTGACGATAGAAATTCAACAAGTTAGGAAAGTTTATTTTATGAGCTTGTTAAATTTCCCGGTTTCAAAACGTATTTCAATTCAACACAATCAATTATAATTCCATACACAATTAAAAAAGAATTAGGTATGTACTTAACATATATATATATAAGTTTATATTGTTTATATATTGAAAATATTAAAATTAAGACAATTTTTGGGCGTTCTGTGAGTGGTTGTATAGATTCCCACTACGTTGCCGCTTGTTTCGAAGGAGGGATAGTGTAGAAAGACATTTTTATACGTCTCAACGGCGACGTGAAGACTACGGTCACGATTTAATGAGATTGGTGGTAGGGGTTCTCAGATGACGACACTCGGAGTGGCAGGAATAGATTAAAGGGTTAATCACGGTAAAATTACAGGTTCCGATAGAACGAAAAACATATATACCAATGAGTATAGTAGGTAGACATATCGTGTACAATATATATCTTTTACTTATATATTATAGTTGCGATGCGTGTTTTTTTCCTATACCTACCTACTAGCAAATAAAAAACATGTATCTATACGTCGTCGACGTAATTTTAAATTACATACGCATTACACACATTATTATAATCTATGTGAAATATATAATTGAAAATATCGACTGGTATATTATCACGATATTATAGTATGAGTACATTATTGTACTTATTATATTTTTATATTTTCAACAGTGTAATAATATATTTTACTTAAAAAACGACGTTATGGAAAATTATATGTTTTTTTTTTAAATTTCACAAATTCTAGAGGCATTTCGTAAAATTATGCATATAGTTAATAATATTATTAAATATTGTTTTTCAAACCTATATCGGTAGTATAAATTGATTATTTCTCTTACTCGTATAATTATTTTATTTGTTTTCTTACTTATTTAATAATAAGCCACCTACAACTATCGAATGATTTTCAAGAAATTTTAGCGATATGAAATAATATTTTAGCATAGTCTACCCAAGCTCCACTGATTATGTGGCTTTTAAAATGCGATGATTCATTATCAGAAAACATCTCTATTTTGTGCTTAGGTAAAACTAGTGCTCAATACATCAGGTTACTAAATCGTATTTACCGGTGAATTCAAATTATTGGTAGAACGATTCATTTTATTCAAAATAATAAGTGGCGAAAAAACTATAAATAGTTTAAAATAGTTTAAACGCTTATCTCGTCTATAATAAATGTAATATATACTTTATAGCCTTAAAAATGTACGACAAGCGACAACATTTGATTTTGATTGTGTGCGTTAACTACGGCGGACACTCCTGTCTCCTATAGCCGATATATTTTTGTATATTGTAAGAGCAACTTACAGCTGCAACAGGTATGAAGTAGGTACGCGGTTTTCAACGCATTCGGTCGTGTGTTGTTTTTAACTGTGTTATACGCGTACACACACAGAAAAAATCTGTGCTGCGCGTACAGTACGACGCTGTATTTTATATAAATAATAGGTACAGCAGAGGATTGATGTTAAATGGCCTCCACTTTCTTCCTTGTATTCATTTGGCATGTCCCAATGTTTATAAGAACGTGACCCCGTACTTATAACCCTCTATTATAATACGTCTTCGTTCCATATACGTAGAGGCGACCGACGTCACGAAATGTATATAACGTAATAATTACACACACACATTCACACACACCACCGTATCACTATTATAATATGGCGGTGTGGGCGTTTGACACCCTGTCAAGAAGATCAATGTTTTCCGACTGTGGCTAACAAGAAAACAACTCGTTCCTTCCCGAGCACAAAGATTAGGTATATGTAGAAGTACTTAGAGGTACCTAGGTACTTGAAGAGTGCCGCACAGCCAAAAGATATCTTTATATATTATATATTTATTTTTATTACGTAGATAGTACCTACTTTTTATTTCAGTCTTCGACAATTCGTTATACATAATTTTATGTGGATTATAAGGTATACACGTATTGTACGAACTATATAGGTCTGCATATAGTGTTCAAATATAATACATCGTGGATTGTCCGGTGTAATTTAACCGTTGTTAATAAATATTGTTCAAGCATTCATTTTGTCATGTTGAATTGTCGCACAGGTCATCGCATACACCACAGATAAATCGTCGGAGACTGTTCTTCGTGTTATTCTGTTTTGAGATATCCGCTGCAGAGTTCGAGTTTAAAGATACATTTTTATTAATTTTTGGCGTAGATTAATTGTTTGTGGATCTGATTTAATGTCATGCGAATTGTTTTGAATACCATTCTACAATACATGTGCAATCGTTTTTTTCAGTTTAGCAAAGAAATAGTTTATGTATTTATGTTTTATGTATAAGACACATAAATAACAGAGTATTTTAAGTGCTATATAATGTAACAATAATGAGAATTTCTTAAATTGTATTTAGTAAATTTATGTTTTTAACAACATTGTCTGTAGTATTTAATTAATTATAATATGACGTATGTTTTTGATATTTATGGTAATTCAAATTCCATGGCTTGTTAGCTTCAGAAATTACTACCATTACTTTACGTACGAAAAGCCACTGAGGGATTCTCACTAATTGCGGTCGCTCTACGTGCTTTAATTACAATTTTGTCTTATGGTTTTCCGAACAATTTCCACGGTACAGTTGTCTTGTTGTATACAGTATATTCCGGGTGAGCGATTTAATTAAACGTGTCTATAGGCAGTTATGAGAATTATTTAAGAGTCGTAGTGAAAAAGAAGAGTGAATAGGGAAAAAGTCTTAAACTTATTTAAACGCCTATGTAGCATTATGCATATTTATGAATTATAATACCCAAAATATGTTTAAATTAAAAAATAAAATAAAGCCGTGAAATAGATATTCTTATGTTCGACGTAGGTATGTATATAATGTAAAATCGTATGAATACGTTTAAAATATCAACACTTAAATAAAATCAATTTCGTTTAGTTATACTTAGAATTTGAAATGCCAAAATTATATATAATATCAGGTTTATATTTGTCATCAACTAATTTGCAATAACAATATCGACTATTATTGTTAGACATTTCGGAATTGACCCACAATTTAAAACTTACTGTGATATCGTATATAGTAGGTATATAATTGTATGCAGTGAAACTTCAGGGTATAGTTAAAGTCTATTTCCTAAGTACTACAAATAATTCAAATACATTCATTTCAAGCGTTTTTGTATTTTATATTGTTCAAGTGATTTTTTAGAAAATATGTTCTTATTAATACTTATAAGTAACTGTAGTCTATCGTGTATATATTATTCGTGCAACTTAACATAATATGTGTATTGTGTACAGTACAGAATGATGTGATAGTCATTGAATATTACAACTAAAATCTTTCTTTGTAACTTTGGGGGTGGGGCTAAGTCCCTTCAAGCCCCATCACAACTCTTTAGCTCTCGATCACTATACCTATGCCGACGGTGTGTCATCGTGATGTCTCTTCTCGCAACATCGTCATCACGTGGTGTTATAATAATAATATATACAATATTAAAATACCGTGACCGGGCGGCCTGGAACTCTCTCCCCTCACTCCCCTCGTTTGTATGTTGGGAATGTCATCGCGGCCGCTGCAGCCGTTTGGGTGGGCGTGCGGGGCTGATTATTTCACTAATAAATATGCAAAACGGCGCCGGGCCCAAAGGATCGTGCGCAGACGTCTTTTCCCGCCGCCGCCGCCCTGTGCATGCGTTTCGTTTACATTGTAATATTATCATGCATATATATGATAGCATTACAATAATTGAGACGTTGGCCCGCCCCGCGTGTGTGTGTGCGCGCTCGGCGGTCGTGATGCGAACGGCAATAGTTGTATATTATAGGTACTATCATAGATATAGGTACTTGCCATCTTATTATGTGCGCGTGTGTGCATTTTCTAACAATAAACTATATATAGGGTGATCTAAAAAGCATATACTCACTCCTGTCTTCAATATAATGTCGTGGTTATATTAAATCTGATTTTTGGAATATTCAAATATACACAAAGACTATACTTTAAAATTCTTGAGGTTGTTTGTACTAGATACTTTAGATACTTGAGAAGCCGCGTGTCCTGTATACTGGTAGAGATAATAACTTCTGTTTTTCAAATTCTTATTTTTCTGTTGTAATTGCTTAGCAGACATTTTTTTCTGAAATTGTTGACATATCAACTTCAAAATTCGAACGAGTATTTAGTTTTTGAGTAACTGAAATTTGTGTCTTGTGTGCTAATAATAATAGGCCCATGGTAATGGGTTTATAAGATATACGTGGGAGTTGATGGTGTTTTAAAGTTTTTGGTAATTAATATAATAATCTATCAGTATTTATAATTTGTAAAAATGCTTCAAATAATACCAATAAATACAAGTCCCAACATTTTATTTATTTTATATATTTGTAGAGCAATTTTTAAGGATTTTTATCCTTAGTGGTAAATTTTTAATATAACTGAGAAACGCCTCGTTCAAATATGTTCAAATTTTAATATGTCGAAAGTTTCAGGAAAATTATCCGCAATCAGACCGCAAACTATAATTTAAAATAGAAAAAAAAGGTTTTCATTTGAATCGACAGTTATTAAAGGAAACAAGGAGTGAACATACTTGATGAATCATCCTGTATATAGTAAATACGATATTGTAACCCTTTTGTGAATACTAACTTATTGTTATTATAGTAGTACAGTATTAAATCAGCGCACGGGCAGGTAAAGAGTATAAGAGGGAGCAAGAGAGTTTTAAATAGTAGTAATAGTGCTGCACGATGACCGGGAGGGGCGGGAGAGGATATAATTTATAAATTATAACTTACTGTATGTATACATCGCAAAAGAACTCGAAAATTCGTTTAGACGAGATTACGTCGCTGCAGTCTTTTTCGAGAGAAAAATATATTTTTTATTATTTTTGTTACACCGACCGGTTTTTCGTATAAGTACCTACGTTCTGTTTCACCCCGACGTTTTGGCGTAAAACGATTCGAAAAAATAACTTAACATTATAGCGGCTACTTGTGCCTCCCACTCGTGGCCAGCCCTCGGGGACAATTGTATTTGTGTTAACGAGTGTTTTATGCATAATATGTATTATATAGTATATACATAAACATAATATATAGTCGTCCCCCGCGTTGCGTCGTCATAATGTACGGTTACCGGTATATCATAATGTATACAATTTTTTTGGTCGAAAAATAAATCGCATCCTAGTAATCGTTTCAGATGGATAGAGAGATATTTTTCAAATTTATACATACAACGCACATATATAAACACGTTTTGCGGTATGCACACATTTGTTTGTTTATTATTTTTTTTCCATGTGGGTTTCAGGACATTTATTTTATTATTATCCAGAAATAATTATAAATATTTCGCTTTATTGTAACCAAAACAATTTGAAAAAAAAATTTAATGGTTAAGGCGAGCTAACATTTTATGGTAAGCCGCTTTTAATCGGTCACAAAAGCTAAACTTTTTTTTTTTTTTATTAACCAACGATGACTTTTACTATTACTATTGTTAATACGACTATTGTATTGTTATTTCCATAATATATTTTAAATATAAGTTTTGTATATTTTCTGTAAACATACTTCATAGTAGATATGACGTTAAAGCATTGAAATAGTGATTAAAATGGTTTATCAATCTTCAAAGTGAATACTATTTGCTTATACTGTAATGTACTCTTGTTGATGAAGACAACTTAACGTTCCTGAACTAGAATTTTCAAAATAATAGCAGTAAATATATGGTTAGTGTGCAGAGAGAAACGTTATTGTGTGAAATTATACTATATAATGTATATAGACACAAAATCAATTTTTTTTAACTATGGGAGGAAGTAGTTTCTTATTATTTGATTGGAAAATCGCGGTATACAAATAAAAATTATTATTTACATTATTACATTGCTTACACGGTCTGTAGGTCATATAATTATTCTCTTGAGAGAAAAACAGTTCTTATCGGCCCTGTTAAATCACCTTTAAAAATACTGTGTTACAAAAACAAATTTTTAAGTATATATTTTTTTAATTACATTTATTTATATTTTATTTTAATAATTATATCATACTCAGAGTCTGCTTACTATATTATATTATATAGACGTTTGGGCAGGAAGTTTATCCGGACAAATTACCATCGTCATAGTTGTCGTATAACTGCGTCACGAATTTGTCGAATCCAATTCATCGAGATTCGAATTGCTTATCGAAACAGGACCGCGCATTACGTACTTATCCGTCGACGGATTGTGGCAAACCACGAACCCGCTGAGTTGCCGACTGTACAATATCGTATTAATATCGTTATGGCATGCGGCGGCGGCCACGAAATTCATCATTTCCATCACGGACACCGTACATGTATATTATTACGACTTATTTTTTTTCTCGCTGTTTCACACCGTCAAACATCACTTTATATTATCTACGCGTATATACATAACGTATGACGTATGTACCTTCTACCGGAGGGCAATTAAGAGCAAAATCACCGGGACCAGCGCCCGAAATATCCTATTAACAGAAGTTTATTAACTAGTCATCGATCACCCGCCGCTGCGACACAATCGCGGCCAACCGACATATACTTAATATATAGTAGTAATATTGTTATTATCTCGGCGCGTAAACGATCGTAATATAATAATTATAATAATGATAATAATAATAATAATAGTTATTCGTTAGTTCCAATCTATGAACAGTTAGTGTGCTGCGTACATTTTATTATTCTCCCCGTATATCATACAAATGATTAAACGATTCGGCCTCGGGAGCCGCCATCGACAACCACCGCACACGACAATCCATTAACACTCTTAACGACCCGGTCCAATAGGTCCGATTATACCAGAATATATTATAACACAATAATAATAATGATAATAATATTATTACTATAATATTATATTATACATATAGGTAAACTGCTTTTCAACAGCCGCCACCGCTGCCGTGTACCTATAAATATAGTATTAAGAGTATGTATAATATTATGTATAATAGTGTAATATTATAATGTGTATGTTGCAGCCCGTGCACGACAACACTGTTCTTGTGTAGGCAATTGCTCTGTTTTTTTTTTTTTTGTTTAAATCACCTATGTATTTATTATGCCTACAACGGAATTTCGATTTACATTTTATTACTATTTCGAGGTTTCCTATTATTTTTTCGTGTTTTTATTTTCCATCGGTTTTTTTTTAATTTGCATCGTGCGATGTGTAGGTGTAAACGTGTTGTTATTACGTACTCGGTCATTATTATTATTTTTTTTTTAACATCTCCAACAGGTATTTTCGGGTATGCTTGTGTTGACTTTACGTTATTACTTATTATCATAATATTCGTATGCGGATACATATAGCTATTGCCGTTTAAATTGCGTTGCCATTTTCACTTATGTTTTGGTTTATAATTAAAATTAAAAATAAAGTTGTTTTTAATAGTATCTAACGTTAAATAATCAAAAACGTAAATTCTGATTCGTTTGACAACTCTGTATTGACACGACATGAAGTACTTTGGTAACTTTGTAACATTAGTAAAATTATAGTATCAAAGATGCAATACTTAGCTACGAGAAGACGAATAGATCAATTCATACTATTTGTAATTATCATTGTGGTGTAGAATATAGATTACACGATTTAATAAAATGTAATTACTTTAGACCAGTGTTGTGCGAAAATCAAGTGTTTTTTCAAAATATTTAAAAAAATTACCTTGAAAATTTTTTAACTAAAGATCAGATATGGATAGTAGGAAAAGTCGTGTTAGACGTGCACATTTATAAAATATTATATTTTAATATTATATAATAATCAATTACAGATGAAACGTTCAATAAATATTAGTATACAGTATGGTCAATACTCAATAGTGTTTTGCACTTACACAGTATTAAAATCAGATAAAATGTTACTTCTTGAATGTTATGATACCTCCTAAATAAATGATATAATTATACATTTTGCTTATTTATTATTTTAGTATTTAGTGTACCTATTGTTGATGTTGTAGTTTATGCCATGTTTTGCGTACCTTCGTTTTTCGAAGATAATTTTCATAAGTGTTACGATTAAAAAAATATTTATGTTGGTCTTCCGTGATATCAAAAACTTTTAACTAAATAATATTTGAGTTGGGAATATACGCAGTAATTAGCATTCAGTTATCACATGTTGAAATACATTCATAGTATTTTTACGTAACAAATTTATTATTTATTTCTATAATATTTATAGACTTTGAATGTTGTCAGTATACTGGATAAGAACCAGCTCTTTTCTTTCGTATAAAATTGTATTAAATAAAGGCAATCATCATAAGAATATCTAAAGATTTTAATGTGCTAATTAGCGTCTGTAGGATTCTCTGATAATTTTTTTCTGATATATTTATTAGAAAGCTTCTTATAGATGTATGATGCAGTTACGTTTAAAATATATAATATTATATTATATTGTACAATGATGATGTTGTCATGGCTTGTTTTTCACAAAGTTTATTAAACAGCTTCATCAACGGTGGTCACTAGGTTGCAATACACCTCTTTTTTAATTTTTTTTTATTTTTATATCTCATTATATTAATCAACGATGATGATGATGTAGAATGAAAACGTTTCCTATAAATAATAATAATAATAAAAAAACAAAAAAACAAAATGAATAGTAAAAATACCAAATAATTTTTATGCACATATATGTCTAAGATTTTATGGAATTTTTGTATAATATTGGTTGTTAACGTGACGTTTTTAGACGATTGTAAAATACAATTTATGAATTGAACGATTTTGTTTATACATCTCACATGGCTCAGTGGGGATCTTATATTTTAGAAGTCGAATGGTTAAATGTATAATAATATCATGTATACTTTATTATAATATCTAATCATAAGTTGAATGAATAATGGTCTAAACTCATGCAATTATTTTGACTTCCTGTGGCTTAAAATTAACGTTTATTTTTGATAGTTTCAGATTTAGTTAAAGTTTTATTTAAATATAATTATGTGATATTATAATATGTTCAACCCACTGGCCACATAAATGTTAACTTGGGCTTATTTAACTATTTAGTACTACATTTTATTGGTTTTTGATTGGTTTAAACAGCTAAAACGTTTTGTTTTTGACTAGGTAGGTATAGTATATACAATTATATCATTTGCAATATCCTTGCTTACAATATTTATATTTTGATAATGATATCTATCCTAAATTATTGCACTATGTAGGTATAGGTACGCATATCTCTATGTATTTTACTAGAAATTTAGGGAAACATTTCCGTTTGTAAAATTTTATTTGGCTGTTATAAATACGTTTTAACACTTGAAGTATTCGAATTTTCTTGTCATAGGTAGGATGTAAGATGCTCGCAGCAATACATATTTAATAGTATATGTATTTCGAGGTCTGCAATAAGTATGTCGTTCGTAAGTGCTTGCAGGGAACAGTATATCAGCATTAATGCAATCCGCAGTGAACTGTAGGGTTTCCCGAGATCGCCACGCCAGGATCTCCGTGCGTTCAAGTCGATCGGTTTGGTTCCTTCCTATATATTACATATGTACGCTGTAACGACACGATCGTGCGGTTTTCCATTAGAGAATTTCGTAAACGAAAAACAAGAGAGAAAAAATGATAGTCCACCGATTCAAATCTCTGTTCTTTATATTATTAAATACACGCCGGTTGTACCGATTCCGTGAGGCGATAAGGAGCCGCTGAAAAAAAATCGGACACACCACTTTCGTCGTAAAATTTAATTGCCTATATAGGTTTAATTTTTTTTAGATCCATTGTCCAGAACTACTTGTGCGCGTTGTGTTTTTTTCTCCTCCTCTGCCTATGTCTAGATTACCGACGGAGATAACACGCACTCATCGGTTTGTCTGCGTTTAATAAAATCGGTTTTTTTCGGGTACTTTTTTCAATAACTATATATACGTTACTGCAGTAAAGTATGCCGTTTCTTGCTTCAGTATCCACTCACTGATGAAAAACCGAACATAAATAATTTATCCGGTTTCCCGATCTGATAATCGACGAACACGGGATTTACACGCGTTAACAAACAACGTACCTAGTCGTCCTCTTCATTTGGATACGTGTGGCGCGCAGGTGGCCCCGTGACGTGTGTTTAGTATAATGTGCGTGTGTATAAGGCATATTAGACTGCATATGTATAATACGCCTAAATTGTCGAAATATACGAATTTTCGGCCTGGTCAAAACAAAATGCGATAACCGTTGAAAAACTCGAACATTTTACGCCGTCACATATTACGTTGTATTATTTAGGTTTCTATTATTATATCTAGTCATAGTTACATCTAGTCTCTATTCAATACTATACCTTCTTATAGTTTTTCACTCCTATAGTATTGTTAGATCTCTAGAGACTCTATCAGACCATTGTTGCGTAGGTCTATCTCTTTTATCGTGGTTTTGAATTCAGGACTTATTTTGCGATCATGTTAGACTTTAGAACATGGTCTAGCCTGCTGCTCAGTCTTTTGGCTCGATTTACCCTAGTTATGGTTCATTCTCTAAAGGTATTATTATGTATTTCTTCATCTGATTTTATCAAATTTTGTCTTCATCATTGTTACATTATTATATTAAGTACTGCAGCAGAACGTCTCTCATACCCTAATTTAATAGGTTGTTTAGTACCAATATTGCTCAAAAGAGAATAATATAATATATTCTATACTGCAGCGCTTCTCAACCTATGGTACGCGGAAAGCTCATAGGTGGTACGCGAACAAAATCTTTCTTTATAAAAAAAATTGGAATACATCATTATTAACATTAAATATTATTTGGTTTATTTGGTGGTGTGGAGGTCGTTTGTAATCGTAATTATAAATAATAATAATAATAATTGTACATATATTTTATTTTATTTAATTTATTTTTGTACATTAAATACTTAATTCCTATCATTTTGTAATTCCTAATAAAATAAAATTCTATGCATGTAACATAAACATATACATTATTAAGTAAAAAAAATGGTCAGGTGGTACGTGAATATGAAAAGGTTGAGAACCGCTGCTATACTGTACATATGATATGGAACCTAAAGCGTATGTGATATCTGCTTCTAAAAATGTTGTTATATCTGTTGTTAAACGTATTTTTCTCTGTCACTTTAATAGCAGGTATGTATAAACTAATTTGCTTACTATGAGTTTTTATCAACGGTGGCCCCTGCACCTCTTCTTTTACTATTGGAACATTTATTTATTTATTGGTCTATATAGTTGGTATTTATAAAATATCGTCAAAGCGCGTGAGCTCGTCGAGATATTCCCGTGCATACAGTGGCAGTTTCTTGTTATAGATAGGTACATTATCGGATCGACAAGTACAAACGAGCAACGGCCAGCGTGGCATCCATACAGAAAAATTGTAATAACAATAATATAATAAACAGTGTGAGTATTATAATATTATGTATTGGAGGTATACGTCTCTACAACTGTCGCAGATCGATAGTATCTGATGACGACGATGAATACCATGACGTTAAACGCTATACTGAAAATTTATTAGATCAAATTTTGATTTTAATATGTTAATATTTTCAGAAAACTTGTCCGTTAACAATTTTCATTAGAAAGGGGAGCTTTTTGTAATTTTGTATGTAACCCACTATCATAATGCAAAGAATTATATAGCCTTTTTAGGTATATTATAACATTTTTAAAAATCAGTTTTTAAATAACCGTATTATTTAAAAAGAAAAAGAGGTCGAATATATGTTTGGCCAATCACCTTGTATATTTAGTGATGCCGTCGTTGTCTATAGCAGATAAGAAAAATAATGGTTTGAGACGGGGATTCATCTTTTGATGTCTTTTTATTTTTATTTTTATTATTTTACGTTATGTTCCCTCATTAAAACAATAATTTAACTTTAATCGACTCATAACATAATACTTACCAATATTGCATAATACTGTTTTATATGTATTATCTATTATTTCAATAAAGTCTAAGTCGAACTTTTGCGTCACCTGAGTTCAGAGTCCGATGGCGTTATGATAATCATATATGTAGGTATACGTTATAATAATATATGTATCTGTTGCGGGTCATACGAAATCTATGCACTCATGTCATTTATTATACCGAAAACAATTACATCACGTTGTGCCTAATACATACCTATGAGCCTGTACTGAACGCAGTTTATTTTATCTTTGTGTAACACTATTGTGCATATCTCTGGTACTCGTTCAATATTTTTTACGAAATCTTATTTATAAGAATGTATTTTGTACGTCGATGATTATTTTATTTTTAGATATAAACAGTAATACATTCATGTTATATCTTTTTACACATAATATGATTCTACCCATGTATACTGTATTATTTATTTATCCTTAAAAATTCGTTTCGAAATTTCCATTAAAATACGTTCCAATAGTTGATTTTGCATATTAATTCAGAAAGATTTAGTATAATACCGATTGACGGCTGCAGTTTTATTTACTTCTGTGTTTGTAACTAGAATATATTTTATAAATACCTATATATGTTATTATATATTCCGTTAAAATATTGTTTGTGTTGCTTATCTTGTTCTAAACACGTTTTATTAGACAAACAACTTCGACTTTTTCTTATTTACATTCAGGGCTGTAAATAATAAATACGTATAGGTACAAAATACCCTTAAAATATGATAAACGACGATGTTGGCAGATATTTCATGGGTATTAAAACGATATTTAAACTTCATTACACGGTTTTCTGAGCGTTTATTATATAGTTAGGTAATGTGTGTAAAGTGTATTATAAATATAGTGTATACCGTTCAGATATATCGAATAAAATATATTTTATTTACAGCTATCGATACTATATGATACTATACTATATTATAAATTTGGGTACTTATGTTAAATTTATAAATACAGATGTATATTTCTTCTGTAAACATAATGCTATTTAAAAACTAAAAAAAAAAAATCCATGCTCATATAGTATACCTAATGACTATATAGAATTGTACATAATTTCATTCGTACTTTTTAGTTTCAATGCTCAGTAAAATTATTCATATTTTAGATCGTATTGATAACTGTATATTTACGATTATAAATAGTTAAAAGGCGTAAATGTAATTTAAGTTTTTAAATTTCCAACATATATACACGTTATGTATCTATTTATAAAAATATAGTAGTAGGTAGTTATACTACCTTCATACCTATATATAATGTATAGTGTATATATTATGTATAAATTTGTTTAATTTGTTTATTTCAGAGAACAAATACGATTTTTATGCTTTGAATGAAATATACTATTCAACAGTTGTACTTTTTGTATAAGATTTATGGTTTCGACAAGTGTTTAAAAAGCCGGATGTGTTATTTTAATAAAATTACAATAGGTTTCTCCTATGTTTAATCGCCGCAGAACTTGAACGTATAAACATTCCGAACATGCTTATGTTGTTTTTTTATCGAATTAAGTACATCTTTTATAAGAAAGTTAATCGTATATTTCACCTGTTAGCAACACTTTAAGTAGCACACCTGTATAAGTATTTTTAAAGTATATATAACTAATTCACTCGTATCAAATAAAGAATAATGCGTATTGTTTTTGTTTTTTAACTAGACAACCATAAAAACCATGTTACATGTGTAATAAACTAATAACAGAGGAGTACAATTGTTTATGATTCGGTTCCGGGAACTTTTGTTGGAGTAATTATCAGTCTGTTGAATGAGAAGTAGTATATAGAGAGTATACGGTGAAGGAGAACAAAATTTATTAGGCCCCTCTTACGCCAGTCGTATATACCTATATTTTGTTTCTTGAGAGAGATGTAGAAACAATACGAAAGGTACTCTGTGTATATTAATAAATAATGACCGATTCTAATGATAGGCTAGTATGCTAGATCATAATTAGTCAATGTTCCATATAATTTTCGCTTTTTTAAGGATTAAATAACTTCTCGAAATTGTATTCACATGATGTATTTCGTCTCGTTTTAAGACCTACCAGAGTTAGTTACATAATAATAATTTTAATATGATTCTACTCGTGTATTATAATATTATTTTGTTGTGCAAGTTACTGTATTATAACATTATATTCGATGATTCTTCTTTGATAAAATTTTGTATAGGTAGATTATACACCAACTTTAGAATTGAAAGCAAACTAACGGAGATTTAGATTTGAGTATTTTACTTTGTTTTTATACATTATATATATTATATATATTATATATATAAAAAATGTAAGAGTTAATTTAAACTTGGAAAAATAATACCTTAATATTACATAAAATTAAAATGTATCTGTTCGTTTTAAAATGTAGGTACATAAGTTTTTCATGAGATTTCTTATGAATTAAAATAATTGTAAAGTTCAAATTGTTTAAGGTACATTTGTAAATTATAATTATTTAATTAAAAGCTTAGATACATATATTGCATTCCCGTTGTGATTATTTTTCTTTTATAAATACTACTTCAAAAAAATAATGTTAAGTTGGTTTATCTTATAATTGAATTTTATAAAACTGATAGAAATACCTAACCTCTTTAAAAAGGAAGACAAATTTATTGCAAGTTTTTTTAAGGAAATCAGTGTATTGTAGGTATCTGTATGTACAATGTACTTATATAATATATTTTAGATGTATAATTTTTTAATTATTTAATCGTTTTGAGAATATTGCGATGTTGATAATATTATATTTGTATTATTTACACAAATAGTCTCAAATACATTGAATCACGTAAATATTGTTTTATGAGATCTTTAAGTAAAAATAAATAAAGTATATTAAAATAATTAACGATTAACTGAGTTTCGATCAGAATCGTTAGTCTATGAAACGATTCGTTATTATTTCTAAATGTCTAATATAAATAATTAAGTATATAACGCTGACTTGCACTGAAGCGAGAGTAGCGACTAGCGAGACGAGTGTTCAGTGTTCACACCCACTCTGTATTCCATCCGTTATTTTTTCTCTTGTGTGTGTGTTTTTTAGTGAGTATTCATTTTATATGTTTATTTTTTACAGCATACCTGTAATAGTATTTGGACACATAGGTACGGTTGATGATTAACGCATTTAAAACACTGCGGGGTGGCCAAAGAAATAAGGATGGATACTTTAACCCTCAGTTCAACTATTTATATTGATGGTGTAAATGTTATTTTCCGATGAAGATGTGGCGATAACGTTTAAGAGGGGAAAAGGGTTGTGATATCAGCCACATATTCAATAACTCAGTATTCAGTGGTTCGGAAAACAAATGAGATTTGTTGGCGCCTGTAAAATATTTATACACACCTTTTTATATATAGAAACTTCGAAATTCATTTTAAATTACAGTGCGATTAAACACGTGTCTGTTCGACATGTTTTTATTCTTTTCATTGTCCATCGTTTAAGTATCTTTCTAAAGGTGTCCAACGGCTATAATAATAATAGTTACCATTATACGACTGATCCAATTTTCATAAACGATTTTGGTTGTTTTTTTTCCTTTCCCGTTTCGGACATCCCTTAGAGGTAGTTGTGGCAACGTCGTCGTCATTCTAAATAAACTTAATTATAGTCTGAAACATGCCTTGTTAAACAAAAAAGTATACAGTAAATAACAAGGTGCCAGGTGAACCAGCACTGGTCAGGTCTCGTTAGCATGGTATTTATTAGCCGGGCCAAGCACCTTCCACAAACAAGTCCCGACAACCTATAGGTAGGTATATAATACAAACCTGGCGTTTAGTTTATAGTCATTAAAATATCCTGCCGAGCCGCCTGTGTAATATACACACGACTTTTAATTTTTTTTTTTAATCTATCCACAAAAATTACGCCAATGTTTATAGAGTGGAAGGAGGTGAGGAATAAATATCAACAACAACAAAAAAAAAATATTAAAAATAAATATAAATATATGTTATATCGTCTTTAAACGTGTGTTTAGATTACATAACGTATAAATCATGTAATTTGAAAAGACGACAACGCATTCCGGTCTACGTGTGGAAGGCGGAGTTTCTCATTGCAAGCAGATAAATCTTCTGTGGGGAGAAAAATGCAGTACAAGGCAAATAAATTTCCAAACTTTGGCGGCTTAAAATTAAATCGAGATAAGAGAAAAAAATTACTCGACAACGTATATTATAATACGTCGCAAAGATAAATATAAAATACATGTGTATAGTCTAATCAATATACACGTGTAATTCCTAACTTGAAAATCGGTATTGGTGTGTAATTCTTGAATTATTGCGTGATCCGTGCGATAAATATACAGCTGGTCAAAGAAAAATACAAATTAACAATTTAATACGCTTTTGACTATATAGCAATATTATATAGTACGCACTCATATAATATAGTTATATTCGACTGGGTTTGTTTCAAATCGTATTTAAGCGTACCATTATCATAAAACTATCGATATACAAATACTTTAATAATAATATAGTCGATTGAAACATTCATTATCTATTGAAATTATTGAATTACTAAAATTGTTCAAGTACGTATTAAAATTGATTGTATACCGTAAAAAAGTCTATTAAAATAATTTCGTTATTACAAATGAATAACTTTCACTATTATTTGTTAGGATGTTTGAAAAAACTAATTTGAAATACTTGAGTTACACTTTGAACTCAATTTTCGAAGAAGAGATAATATCAATTTTTATATTTGAACCTAAATTTTAAATTGTATTATTACCTCAACTCATCAATATCTTGTGTGAAAAAAAACCGCCTCCTAAATTATTGACATTTGTTAAGAGTTAAGATAACAACGTTAAGTTCAATGACATTGTATATGTATAAAAATAACTGAGTATTGTTTAATTTGCTGACCGCCGTGGTTGTTTTTTATTTTTCAATAATTTATTGTATTGATATATTAATATCATTGATATTATTACCATAAATCACTGAGGTTCACGGTTTGTGGTACACCTTGGTTACATTAAACCAGTTATTGATGATTTTTTGTTTTCCGAATTTTGAACTATCATATCGTTATATAATTTTCCATCTACTAATTACCAAAAACTGCACAACCGGCCAAGAATTCTAAGTCTTGGTGGCCCTTAATACCTAATTTAAAGCGGTCCCTTTGGCGATGGTTAGGACGTGCAGCTGCACATGTCATAGCTCCGCCTATGAATGAGTCCGACGTCGACGTGTTTCGTGTACGCACACTGAACCGAGTATAGTGTCTTGTTATTGTGGAGGTATTTTTTGACAGATGGGGTGAAGTCGAAGTATAGCCTCGAGTGGCGCATATTTCGGAGCAATGTTTTTTTTTTATATGATGGTATATTTAAAAACGTTTTAAATCAGAATTGTCGGAAAACTATACAGTGTATTATATTAATAATTATATATCAAAAGCGTTGTTATAGGGTGTAAACTTCCATCTATCATAATACCCATTACCACCGTAGATTATTATAATTTAATTGCCAAAAAGTGAAAAATCTAGTGGCGATACCATGTCCATCATATAGGCGTGAATCGCACAGATGCTAAAGATGCTTATTATAGCACCCTAGATTTTAGAATTGGCATCCAAGCATCACAAAACCTGCTTGGTAAGTACCCATCTATCATAATAAAATGCTGTCACAAATAATTTGATTTTGTGTATTATTATTTTATGTCGATAAATATTTATTGTTAATCTGGGTGATTGTTTAACAGAAAAAAACATTCGATTTTTCTATTTGAAAAGTTTTAACGTTTTTGAAAATTATTATAAGTTACATTTATTATTCTAATTTCTTGATTAAAAACATTATGTTATCTATTAACCCTGTTCACTGTCGTATACAACGTGATAGTTACGTCCAAACACCGACAAAATAATGTTTGGTCTCAACAGCATACAAACAGTGGCGCGTCAAACATGCCATTCTGAGGTCTAGAAATCGTCGTCTATACTACCTATATATTCAACACCATCCCCTTATGATTGAACCAGTAATCGTTTTAATTTTTTTATATTTGAATAATTTAAGATGAAATCATCATTTAATCGTGACGTACAACCGTATAAGTAACTGAATTTCTTCGAATAATTTAAATTGATTCACTTCATTGTAGCTATAGTACAGAGTAATACTACAACAATATTACTGTTTTATTTTTTTCTCGTTACTTGTTATAAAACTCTGTTACCTCTGGCATGCCTCAAAAATCAGCTTTCGCCACGCCACAGCAGCATTCTTGCGATTCATCATTCACGGGCGACACTGATCGCACGGTGTACCGTTGTCGGTTGTCCGGTTCTCGACTTGGCATGATATTATAGAATGTACACGACGTCGCGGGAGTCGGATGCGTCAAAAACGCGTTGTCAAATATTGTGCACGTCCATCGGAGGCGCGGGCACGTGTCCGCCGCGGCTGTGTACTACAGGTAGGCATTACCTGTCCAGCTATTATGGGCACCTACCTACCTACCTGCAACGTCCCGCGTGTGCAGCGTGTAATATATTGTGTGCAAATCGGCCGGCGTCACACGCGTTGGGAGCAGCAGCAACAGCAGCAATCAGTCGGCCGCGGGGTCCAAGGACCGTCGCTGCACGTCCGTCGTTGAATTCCACGCGCGTGTACCTACGTGTATTATAATATACGAATAATAATAATAATAATAATAACGAGGACCCGTCGTATAGCAAACATATTATATTCAAATGGCATTCGAAGCCCGTCGTCGAGACATGATGTGGATCGCCCGGCGTTTGTGTATTACACACTATACATATAGGCGTATCACATATTATGTTATGTATATATTATTATACTCGTGTGTATATTATAATATATATATATATATAGAGGGCGTTCATCGTCGATCGACGACAAACGCGCCGGCCCGGGCGGGCTTTCTCCCGCGGCGAGTTTTTCGCATTGTCTTTTCATATTATCATATTATTATTATCGTGTCCGCGCGCGTACTTATACAGGAGGTACCTACCACATATATATGTGTGTGTGTGTATGTATAATACTACACACGAACAATAGTTGGCCGGCGAACGAAAACTCGAGTTCTCGCGCATCACTACATAATAATATATTATATTATGCGTGTGCGTATATAACGAGAAGTTAATGTAAACTATTTCCATTCAAATTCTGCGCGTATCTATATACCTATACTCATATTATAATATAGGCGAGTACGTGAGTCGGTATAGGTATAAATCGACGTTTCTGTTGCTGCCGGTCTTTCGATGCCAAGTAGTTCGCAATAATTCAACCGTACGTAATAATGTTATGTGATTTCGACGTGAGAACGTTGTTTCGGAGACTCCTGCTAATGTCGTTTTAGGTGAAAAATTATTCTCGACCTTACGCACAACTCTTCACTTCTAATTCAGAGTTTCGACGTTCCATCGTGGTGTTGTTCTGCAATTCCATTGTATCGCTCTTCAAATTATTAGACATTCATTCTTTTCTGCGATGATAAAACACATAGAAAATAATAATATTATGCTAATACAGCAATACGTATTGTAGGGTATCAATACTATATTACTAAAACATTAGAAACATTTATTTTCGTTTATGTATTGTAATTTGCGGTTAACGTATCTAAGAATTTGTCATTGGAACATATTTTATAGTTTTCATAAGATTATCGCTGAGATATAAGTAGAACTTATGAATCCATTAAGAAAAGATTCAATTCAGTGATACAAATATAATAATAATCGTTTATTACTCATATTATTTAGTTTTAGATATTTTAGAGCATAGGTATACGGATTCTAAGAGGAATAACTTTCGAATAAACAATATACATTATGATTATTTTTATGTTACCCGTTTGTTGAAAATTGTTCATGAACGGAAATATAATTTTTTTATATTGAATAATAAATAATTTAACTCAAGTTGTAAATAACTTCTCAACGTAAAATTATTTATTTTTTCATTTATATTTTTATGATATTCATATATCCACGTTGACAGTTATTAATTTTTGAATAAAGGAAATATCCAAAATGTTAATGTGTTAGTATTCCATATTTTTTCAAGCTACTGTTTCTCGAAAATAATATTATGTAATACTCATTATAATTATTGTATTACACAGGCGAGTTAAATTTAATTGCGTTTTTAAAACTGGTTATAAAAATGAATGCTTTTCAAACTAAATGTATTTATTATTTCGAATGTATACATTACACATTCCAATATTATTATAATTTATAAATATTTGGCGAATTTAATTATATTATGTTTAATTTTATATTATTTTAATTTTACATTTTTTCCTTACGATATAGGTTTATACTATTATTGTTTTAGTTTGGTCCTTTTTACCTTTACAGATGACGTAACTTTCTTCGTGATTTTTTTTTATCGTCCTCAATGCTTATAAAATAGATGCTTGCCATTTTAATAAATATATAGTGAGGCGGGACCTCTCAAATTCCTCCCGTTGGTTTTTTGCCCTTTACGTCTCGTATAGCAGTCCATAAATTTCGCTAACCGAACTATAAAATACCGATGACAGTACCTGATAAAAACTTTTAATCCACGATAAACTTCTATAATATACATTTTTGTGTAGGTATCTATGTATTTTTTTAGTCGCATTTTGATTTGTTTGTTGTTCTTATTTATTCACACGAACAAATTCACGTGTTTGTTGTTCTTAAAGGAGTTTATTATAACTGTAATAATTGCATAGAAGGCTATTTGAATATAAATAATTTATTTTGGCAGTTATTTTACTTACACGGTTGATGTTTCTTTACAAGTTAATGTATTTTATTTTTTACATTTATATTAAAAAATCTTAATTTGACTCAAGTATATCTAGTTAGGTATATATAAAGGCAATTAAAATATAATTTTACAAATAAGATAATTAATATGAATCATGTAATATTTTATTTTTTGTAAGACCATTATTTTATTGTTATATTTTTATAAGATATACACTGTAATAAAATATAATTTGGTCTTTACAAAATGTTTTGATTACATTATTTTGGAGATTACTTTATTTGAATGCAGGCCAAGCCTGATTATATTTTAAAATTAAAAAAAAATAATTGTTACTTACAATTATATCTATTTATATGTAAGTACACCTATGTTTATATTTTCAACAACTTTTTCTTAGGAAATAAAAATTATTAATATTATAATGTATAATTTAAGTGGCCCAAAAAATAAAATAAAATAATGGTGTAAATTAATTATGATGATTAAGAATATTGAATAAAATATGTTTACAAATACCAATACATTATAGGCATGTATGTAAAATCGATTGTTGTCTTTACCTTATATGTACTTTGAATTCATTTATAATATATTAATATGAATAACAAAAGGGGAAACAATATCGGTAGATACGTTATAAGTTCTAAAAGCAGTTTATTTCCATTTCTAATAGAATTTATTTTTAAACATAATATTTTGTATGTTCCAGAGGCGATAGAAAAAAATAATAATTTATGTTATGTATCATTCATGTATGTATAATATATATATATATATATAAACTAAAATTCCAACTGCATCGTTTATCTGATTAAAAGAGATTGACTTGCGCCGACTCGTTGCGTTTTTCCTATTCACAGAATATAAAAAGTAAACACTGAGTTATATTGAATTTTTCGTCTGGTGTTATCGGCCATTTATAGATTTCTGAAGTCTTCAAGTAAAAGTGACTTGCGACAGCTGCCAACCACGAACCATTATTTCGTTTACGTTTTATTACATTTTATTACACTGTTACATTTTTTTTTTTTGAAAAAACATATATAACACTTTAATTTCATCTATCATAATATTATAGCTGCGGTATCGAGGTCATAAAAACATAAACCACCTTTTCCACCACCCAGTGAACAACATGTGTCAGGCGCCTCTTTTTATGCTTACCAAGCCCGCGGCTCGAAAAATCCACATCTTTCTCTTATTATGGTGCGCCCAAACCTGTAATTAGCCTCACTTCGGGATATTAATCGCGTTATAACAAGGGTACCCCTAAAAACAAATTATTCGACCATTTTTAACCCTATACTTAAGGCATAAAAACATTATGCTGCAATTTGAGCATTCTCGAATAAGGGCTGTTGTACTATTTTAGCCAAAATAGCAATATTATTACTAATATAGTAATATATAATATAATGTGAAGAAAATAATCATCCAAAAATAATTTACAAATTATATCCACGCCGTTCTTAAAAACTAGTTTTTAATTTTCAGTTTGATATAATAATATATATCCCGATACACTTTTGAATACAGGTAAGTTAATTCAGAATTCTTACAAAATAAATTATTTTTTACTTAGATTGAAAGTGGTGCTTGTTCTGTAAACAAAATTTTCAATTTTACAATTTTAATCTATTTTTTTTTTTTTTTTTGATGAATTCATATAAGTGTGCTGTTATATCTAAATTTAAAAACACAGCGATATGTACTATTTAGGTACTATAATTTGTTTGACCTGTTTTAAAAATAACGTCGTGGAAGTGTGGTACCTCAGTACCTGTCATTAGATTCCAATGTATGCACAAGTAACTATTATAATACGTATTCATAGTCATAACTTTTGAATATAATTTTTAAAGAAAAATGATACATATTATAAATTATTCGATATTATATTGTTATTCAATGTTCAAATATTCCAAACCTCCTTGCACACAGAACACGATACTACGCGATAGCAATAAAATCATGATATAACTCAACTATACTCGTATTTTGCGTTTTTCAAGATTATTATTTTATGTGAAACTATTATAATGTTTTTTATTCGGATAATTTTAGGCAAGCTACCAAGTTTAGATAATATATCGCCATTATCAGTTAGGTTATTGCATTGAATATTGTATATCAGTAATGTCTAATGAATAAAAATTATTTTAAATAAAAATCAAGATGCATGTTTATTTTTATAGAAATAAAAAAAATTGTTTCAAATTAGTATGTTTATATCACTATATATAAGTGTATCGTCAATTTTATAAATTATATATTATGAAACTAATTCAAATTACTATTATAGTAGTAGTTTTTTTGATTAGAAAAACGCACATTAATTTATTATATTGCGTATTAATTATATACAATCACAAATTAATCTATTATTCAGTAACTCAATCATAATCATATATATAAATATATATATGATGTATTTATAGTTATTATTTATTATGATTATTAATTTTCATATTTCTTGAGAATGGACTCATTACGTAAACACGTAGTCTGCGTTCAATATTACAAAAAAATAATTAAGCCAGATCATTAATAAAAAAAAAAAAAATTTAACTTTTATTTGCTGTTGATTTTAAATTCGATATAGTAAATAGTCGGTGAATACTCTATATAATTGTGATGGATAGTATGGTTAGAGCGAAAACCATAAAAAGAATATCAATCGGTCGTGATTAAAATAAAAAAAGGTTTTGATCATGTGTTATATTTGAGTACATACAGTGTTTTTGATTTATGAATACGATCTCGCACTGCAAAATATTGTGCTATTCATATTATACTGTGTAATACATCAGTTCGGATATTGCTTTTCGCTATTATATCCACCACTGTATAGTATTATGTGCAGCACCGTTTGAAGGTATGAAACTCGTTTTTCGAAGGCGTATGTTATTTTTTTTCCGTTTTGATTTTTTATCACATGTGCGTTTTCCTTCGCGACAGACAGGTCGGCAGCGGATCTAAATTACAATTAGTTACTTCTGTTTAATTGATCTGTCATCGGACCGCTGATTTATCGGCGTGCGCGCACCATGATAATAATATAATATGATCAGCAATAACATTTCCACGTCCAGAGTACTCCTGCAAGTAACGGTAAACCTCAACCGCTAACCTTATGGGTCGGCCGCCGTTACGGGGGAGGCTCAACGTCGTACTCCTCTCTTTCTCTCTCTCTCTCCCTTTCTCGTCTGTCTGTTTTCGTCTGTCTCACTCTAACTCTCTCCCTACAATTAATCGCTTATTTGTTTGACCGCCGTCCGAACACGATTATTCGCCCGATATAATAATCGGCGGTCATCCGATTGATTAATTCGCTATACAAAACGAAAATAAGTCACGTAAATTCTAATAATATATATGTAATTACAATCGTTAGAAATATTACGTTTCTATATAGACGTGCACCGTACAGTATCATCTGTATAGAATCTATACTATATACTATATAGTATTGATTCTGTATAGTATATAGTGTATTAAGAGGATGTCATATAAGCGTAAATCTAGAGGGCAACGGGAACGAAGACTAATTGTATAAAAAATCATCATACATTACTTTAAATTGCCTATTCAATGCCCCTTAAGAAGCAATTGTATAATAATATGACGTACTTTTATCTAAAATTACATTTTTTGCACACAATCGCTCAATAATGTGTCACACATTTCATGTAGCACCGCAATAATGCAATATAATATATATGTACTAGCTTTTATAAGTATATTGATTATAATCATTAGAGGAGGCGATCGATATTATAATTATTACTGTTGAACTCGATTAATTATAATAACTTGGTAATATGGTGTATGGAGGCTGCATGTGTCAAGTGTCGATAAATGTTCAATGATATTAAACGGTATGTGTCAAATATGCCATTTTAGATTAATATTTAATTATTGTCTAAATAGAAGATATCTTACTCGATCGTCCGTAAAACTTTTAAATGTGTATATTTACATTGATGTAACGAATAAAATAAATATAATAGCAATAAATAGATATGTTAAATAGGCATTTATTTACTGTGGCTATTCAATAACTCTTTGAAGTGTTGAAGTTATCATCGACTACTGCAGCGTGTGTTGACGACAAACGATATTACAAACTGATTATAAAATATATTTATCTGTGTGATTGTGTGTCCACAAAGCCGTTTTAAACGCTATACTATTATATTCGTCGAAGAAGTCGCATGTCAAAAGTTATACATACAAACCATAAACATTGCGTTGGATTGAAAATGGCTAAGAAATTTAATAGGTATACCTATTAATAGTATATGTATATATACTCGATTTAATATTGCAAGTGTGGTGTGGTAGTCGTGTCTTTTATGGGTTAAATTTTATTGACGTTGAATTTTATGACGGGATCCAGCCATTTAGAAAATTCTGTTTTCTAAAATTGAATTTAATCATTTATTTTTTTTATTTTCATTTAACTTCGTATGTGTATCGTATGAAAATGTATTAAAACTGTCTCATAAAATAACTATAATTATTGATGCTGGTTTATGTACGTTTAATATTTATAATACACCTGCGGTTTTTTTCATATCTTTCAGTTACTTCTTACTAACACTACCTACAGGAAAATACAAATTCGTTGTATTTATATTACTTTCAGTAGGTAGGTGGTATATATTATGTACGCGCCAGTATGTACCTGCGGAATTTGTAATGTGAATTGGAATATCGGAGCAATTCAAATACTGAGAAATGTATTTAATAGTTCGTTTAATAACTGTAATCATTGCCAGTTTACCCTTGTATGATCGCATTAGTAATAAATAATAAAATAAAATAAATGATAATTATGCACTTATTGCACTTATGTGTGTGTGTATATCGCAAATCATTCTGAAACACTTTTCACGCGATTGTATGCGGTTCAAGGACGTTTTCGGATAACCACGTCGATTTCTTGCTTACGATAAACTTTAACCCTTTGGATTCGATCGCGCGACAAAAGTTCCCACTGACGGATTTACACTGCACAATAATAGTACTTATTTGCGCAAAAAACCAGTTTCGATTAATAATAACCCTTAACACTACTACCGTGTACGGTGTAAATAATATACTTATAATGTTCGTTGGTGATGTTCATGTAATCCGGTGGCGACACGCGGTAGAAATCGCGTTTCAGTCACGTTTCGAGGCGATTCGCGCGCGTTGCTTTCAATTGGCGAAACACACCACCACTACCATCGCCAGCGTCGCCGCCGCTTACGCCGTTTGCCTACTGCAGTACAGTCGGCCGTACAGGTATTTTATATACGTATGTACGTTTATATGTATGAAAACAACCGCAGACTGCAGTTAAGGTCGCCCAGATGTACTTAATCATTTTGACAATCGGACCTTGGAATCTGACGTAAAACTAGGGAAATCTTCATTCGCGGGTTGCACGCACTCCGCAGACGCCCGAAACCCGATACTTTAATTTTTTTTTCAGTTATTCGTTGGACACCAACGTGTGCGCGGTGTATAAAAATCACCGGCCACGATACGCGAGCTCGCGCTTCTATAGTCTACAACAGATCGTAGATAACTGGTCGGTTATTAATCCACTTCACAGTCAATTGGAAACACACACACACACACACATTCATAAATACATACGTCTTGTTCGTTTATTTGTTATAAGGTATAAATTAATTTCCTATGAATGCTTTTAGAGTAATGCCCGCTTTTTACTAGCTAGCAGTGTTATTTGTCAACCAGCCGAGTGAAAAAAAAGCTGCTGAAAATTATACGATTAATTATAATATGTACGTTTATACGACAATATCGTAATCATTATGATCTGGAGAGTTATTTGTTAATATACGTATAATGTATATATATATATTTTTTTTTTTTTATTAACTTTGTCGAACGTCAACAAAAAACCAGTCGTTTATCCGGGGTAGATATATATAATAGATGCATATATTTTTTAAACGATATTTGGTTATATCTTCCTTTCAATAACAGCAGTGTGTAGACGTTGAACCACATCCACGGCCATGTATTGACGCGAATTTGAACGCTAATACACTACTCAGACGCATAATTAAACTATACTAACAGATGTTGATGAATACGTAAATAATTTTTATTTAAAACAAAATTAGAAAAATGAGAAAAAAAGTAATCTAACATTAGGTACTATATATATATATATATATATCATAAACCAGCGTAAATGTGTGTTTTAGAGAGAAATAAAATAACATATTCCTCTCAATCAATAACATTTGGAAATCTATCAATGAGTTTTAATTGGTTTTGAATATATTTTAAATGTTAAATATTTTGTTATGAAGTGAATAAAAGGTACGATGTTTGGAACTAGTTTTTCTGATACTTACTAAGCGTTCAAATAAATGAAACGATGATTTTTGGTCTGTTACAATTCAGTTATAGTTAGATTGATGGTGAAATTAATCGAATAAATATAAAAAATATATCTTGTACATTTTAAAGGAGATAAACTCGTTTATTTTTAATTCTAACATAAGACTGTAATTTGTGTGTTTAATATAAATGCATTTGCATTGACGCAGATCAAAATTAAAATAAGATAGATAAAGTTTATCATAAAACCGTAAAACTGTGACATTATCACCATGAGGTAAAACATAAATTATTTGTTATTTATTCTTTTATATTACATTTTGGTTGTACGATTCAAACAATTTATATTTGTTATCTTGTGTACACATCGAATTTTTAAACATGTAGGTACTTCTATGTAAAATATTTTCCTTAAGATTGTTAAAATATCTGTTTTAAATTACCCATAGTCATATAATCTTTTTAATCCAAAATTTTAATTTTTATATCACTTTATATTTTATTATGTTCAAATAGGCAATAAATTATTATACCTTATTAAATAAATATAATTGTAGACATTATTATTTTAATACCAATATAGAAACCTTTAGAAATTGTTACCGCATAATAACAAAAGGTCACGGTAAAAGTGCATCGTTGTTATAGTTGTCGCTTATGATTTATACGATTTTCATTTGCACTTATAATTGGTCGAGTAAACACTAAACCCAGCGTTGTCCAAAAAATACCAGTCATCGTTTAAAACGTATGCGTGAAGCAATGTTAATTGAAAAAATTATTAATAATGGTTCTCTGGTATAATGTATATATGTGTATATTTTTTATTTCTTCACTCTCTTAGGATATATTTTATTCATGAAATTTTCATATATATTTTTTTAATAAATAGATCGTCCAATGAAGTGATCGTGTGTCGCCATTTGTCACGGGGCGCCTTCAGTGCCCCCCGCAGTGACGAGAGTCGCGTTCACCTCTGATGTATAACTTTTTACAATTTTAATCTAAAATAAAAAAAAATAAAAAGGTAAATGTGTACATAAACATTACCAAAAAAAAATATATAGGCACCTAAGACCGCCCGCGAGTGTCCAACGAGTTTTCATTTTATTTTTTATTATTCCACTGTGTACTCTAACCGCCTTCTCTATAAAACCTATTAATTACGTGCGATGACCGTGTGAATTTGGTTTTTAATAACAAACTATTTTGCCGTCGTAACACTATTACACGTGTGACAATCATGAATAACAGTTTTGTTTATTTAACGCATAATCAACATTTATTTAATAATGTTAGTGTAATATTATAATATATAGTATTGGAATTGATTTCGTAAATAATATTATTAATAGCAATTACCCAATATTTTTATTGGATTTATTTAAAATTAAAAATTCTCAAGCTTGTTTCTAATTTATTATTTAAAATATTAAGAATTATGTATAATTATGCATTTAAAAAAATGAAAATGTTATTAATACTGAGCAAGGATTTTCATAATTTATTTTTATTTCTTTAGTTAATTTTATCGCATAGGTACTTACTTAAAAATATAATTTATAACGTTTGAAAACGTAATGCAATTTTGAAATACTCAAAATGTTGACAGGTATTTTTGTATAGTTAGATGTTTCTTGGTTTTTGTTTCGATTTGATTTTTTGATATCAATGAAGAATCTGTTGAATACTAAAATTCCAAGATTTTATATAGTATACATATATAATCTCAATACAAATATTAATCTATATTGTTTGGTGGACGTCAACATTTTATAATAATGTATTAAATGTAATTGTTTTTAAACTATAATGCTTAAGGGTGGTAGGCGTATTGACAAGAAAATATGTATAATATATGTGTACTAAAAATAGACAATTTATTTTTATTTTACAAATTACCTACAGAATATTACTATATATATCTACGCTTTGAAACTTTTCGATTTACGCGCGTGACCAATGCCTACTCTTCCGTCAATAAATTGATTCCACCCTCATACACGGTTGGATATTTACATATACTTGCATATATATTTTCAGCAAAGAGTCGGGTAAAGACCCTTCGATGTCCGAGTTCGCGGTGAGGAGTGGAGTGATGAGCATTTATAAGTAATATTTTCGATGATGCTCAAAAATGATATTATAAATCGTTTTTACACAGAACTCAACGATCGCGGGCTTTAGAGTCCGCCCGCGGCGTGTGCTGATGCTAATAATAATGATAATACTAATATGTGCCGTCTAATTAAATAATAATCGGACCGGATAAAAAGGGGATACACGCGAGCACACGGAACTGGCTAATAATATCCTCACAAAGCGACAACTGCAACGGCGGTGCAACCCTTATTCGTTCGTTCACTCAAGTAATATTTGCATATTCGAGTACCGCTATACACATAGGGTTCGTATTATAATGTATAATATATTATACATAGTATAAATTTTGGTACATGCTAACGGGTGGTGAATAAATTGTTGTCTTTAGCTTTCGAAATGAGTTTTTTCGGGGCTGTTCAAGAGGGTGGGCAGGGTGTGTAATACGTATATATTCTCGGTATCCGATCGGGCGCCCGTCACCGGCAGCAGGAAGTGACCATAACGGCCCGTCAGGCAAACTCCTCCCCTGATGGTGCACATAATATAGTCACCGGTTCGTTCCGTTTATTAACCGTAGGTACGTCCAAAATTACCGTATACAGGGCGCGCCGGTGGAAGTGGGGTAGGAAACGTGTTGGCGTCGTATTTTATTGTAATACATATATATATATATATGTGCATTGTACATATCTCTCGCTTTTTATTTTTAATTTGGATATCCGTAACGACAGGCCCTTAACAAGAGCAGGAAACTGTAAACGTCTAACACAGTATGATATGATATTATTGTGTGTCGTTGCGCCGCCGAGCAGTGTTCGGTGGTGTACACGGTCATGAACACAATTTGGAAACGACGAATACGCAAAGGAAATATTATTATGATTATGATTATTTTTATTATTGTTGTTGTTTCATTTTTATTATGCGTCGCCAGCGACGCGACGGGCTGTCAACGCGCGTTTTATTTGTCGACGTATCTCATAAATAAAATATAACAAAAAAAATAACGATATAAAAACAATACACTGAGGTGGCGTATATACTATATATACTAACTATAACCAGGTTAACATCATAACCGAAAGAGTTACTACGACTACGGCTAAGGCGCGCGTTTGCACCGGGAAAACGACCAGTGCCGACCGGGCGTGATCTGTAGGCATACCCAGCAACACATGTGCTTGTTAAGTGTCTGCGGGCAAAGTGTCGTGTGGTATGGCGATGTGGCATGTGCCTGACGCGAGCATCTGTTCTCCGCGTGAAAGTATAAGCAGAAATAATAATGTTTCATTCACGTAACGCGTGTTATATTTGGTTATAAACTCGGCAAACCGTGATCTATTGTGAATTCTAAAATTATTATTATAGATAGCTATATGACATATACATCCGGTTTTCCGTGATCTATGCGTATACCTATATAGATCTTTTGTGGGAACAAAAATTACTACTTTTGTGGCGTGTACGATATAAGATATAATCATAATATAAGCACCACAATATTAATACCTGATCGTTATAGTAATAGTAATAATAATAATAGTTATCGATTGCTGGAGTTAATTGTTATATATCTTGCAGATAAGATATCTGTTATATTTTTGTATAATACCTACAAAAGGAAAATCTAGTATTGGTTTCTAAACTGAAGTGAAATCTCTTATCATAAAGAGTACCTACCTAAGACTTATGCGATAACAACAGAAATTATACTAGAAATTATTATAGGTATTATAACTTATATATTTAAAATAAATATGGACCAGTGAATAGTAAATAATAGCTTTTTTAATATCATTAAGAATCATGTATAAAGACTTTAAACTTTAAACCAATTTAAATGCACGTATTTGAGGTTTTTTAAAATTTTAATGAACGTTAAGTCGATAATTTTTTTCATGTTTTTTTAGGGTTGATTTTTGTTTTAAAGTTGTAGCATATATAAAACATAGGTATATATAACTTTTTTTCTATACAGAATTCATTAATATCGAGTACTCTTAATAGTTTGAATAATTTATTTTAAGGAAAAGTTTTAGGTTTGTCTAAATTTTTTTTATAACATTTTCTTAAACATTTGATGAGTTAGAATTCTATCGTATATCATTAATTATATCATGTTATACGTGTAGCTGTGTGTATATCGATTAATCTTGCCAAGACATCGCTCGAATTTTCTTTGTGAGTGATTCATTCAATCAGACGAACAATTAAAATATTATAACTCTTGTAGGTTTTGCGTAACATTTTATAATAAACAACCATCAATATCACTTGTAAAAAGAGTTAACAATAATACGGGTGTTATTTTTATTTGTTTAATTTGACACTATTAATTTTAAATCAACTTTTATTTGTGCGTTTTCTGGATGACGATATAGGTAGTATCAATTTAAGTTGAATATTTAAGAATACTCGTGTGAAGTTCAGCGTTAAACAATATTGTGTGTGTCATTCACCTTTACTTGAACTTTAAAGTATAAGTATACCCTGCGTTTCTTTAATAAAAAAATATATATGATCGGAATTAAACGATATTCGAACCAAATTAAAATCCTGTAGGTACTTATAAATAGCTTGTATTACAACTGAATTCAAAACTTTTAATTTCAACTTGAGTAATATTTTATTGACATTATTATTGGAATACTATATTTGAATTACTGTTTTTTAAAGATACATGGTACCTACTCTGTTTTTCACAATCGATTTTTTACACGTTCCCTCAAACGTTAATATACTTACTTATTAAAATTAAAAATACCTACATAATATATTAATATCATCTAACCCAATAGTATTTCAATAGAATGATAATATGATACAATAATGCAGAGTTGTTTTTAACTTCATACATCTGGTAATTTATTGTTATTTATTATATTAGTTTAAACAGCTTCTGTTTTATTGGTTTTTACCGAGAATTTGTTACCTGCGCCACATTCGTCGATACGTCGCCTTAATTAGTTCTGTTAGATGGGACTTTTTGATTGCTTCATCGCCTTTTCCGTAATAAACTAATAAATATTGTTTGACCGCCACAATTCCTTTCTGTATTTATTATATTGTTTTCAAATTGGTCTCCCGTGGAGTTCGTCTTATTCCTGTATAATAATAATAATAATAACACAATAAATTATATTATTGTATGATCTGTGGTTACATAATTATTTATTAGGCTGTTAGTCGCGACTCGCGATACGTGTCAACGTTTCTTCTCGGAAATTTCAAACGGCTATATAGTTTGTAAAATATGACTTATATATCACCTATTACAACATAGCTACGGTGTTTGTGTAGTTTATTAATTATAAAATATATGCGTTTGGAAAATTATTTACGGAAATAGTGCTATAAGGCATTATGTGGGAAAGCCGGACACGACAAATACGGCGTCCGCAACACGCAGCACCTAACGACCCGCAAAGGTCCGCACAAAGGGCGGGTTTTCATTAAAAGTGGCTCGGATTACAAAGGCCGTGAAAATCTGGCAGTGTCAGCGTTCTATTTGCAGCGCCGCTCCTTGCCGCGACGTAGTACCCCCCACACAACCGTGTTTGTAGACAATGATTTAATCAACCGGCGACGTCCGGTCTTATAATATATCACACTACCTCTTCAATTTCACGCGAAATCACTTTACTTCCGGTCATCGTTGCACTGCAGTCTAATGCATAATGCATACTGTACGCAATGACACCAAAGTACCACCGTATATCGTCATATTATATGTATATATATATATATATATATATATTGCAGAACACTGCACTGTTAGAGACGGACCCCGGAGAAGGAATACATTATGATAAAATGCTGTTCTGTGTAAATGTATGCGCTTTTTGTGTACGCATGTTCAAATATGGTTGGGGGACTTGTACTAGATGATTTACCAAAACATGCTTCACCCCATTTTTTTTATTCAAACTCTGATTTTTGGAATTTTTAAGTATATATCTAAAGATCATAATTTAAAATTATAAAAACTGCATATAACTTGCACCATACTCAAAAAATGTCTCATGGAGAAACTTCTGTTTTTGAAATGAAAATCCGCCTTTTTCACTATAAATTGTTAACGGATAATTTTTTTTTGAAAATGTTGATGCTGTATTGAAATCAAAATTCGAACGAGTAATTTCCGAATAATAAATTTTGTGTACTAAATATTAGGATAAAAATAGTTCTTGGTGATGGGTTATAGGTAAATATGATATGAATTAACAGTGAAAAAGAAAGTTCTCATTTTAAAACGGAAATTTGTATCATCATATGATACTCCTTAGGTAGCACACAAAAATCTCAACAATTAAAAAAAAAATGGTATATAAAAACATTTAAAAATTCTAATAATAAAATTTTTATAAAATCAATATTAAAGAAAAAATTATACATCAACCTGTAAATGGAAACAAACTTATACGTTGTTTAAAATTGCGCCATTATTATTATATTTTTTGGGTGTGAGGAAGGTTTTATACGACATAAATACTCATAACAAATAATTTATAATATTGCCAATACAATGTGTTTTTTGTCTTATTATTATCTTACTGATTGTGGTAGAAAAAAATTATAGAAATACATAATTTGCGAAAGACTCTTTTACATAGTTGGAAATCGCAAATCTGCAGGTTGCCAGTTTTTTTAAAATATTTTTTCTTTATAAATACTTTAAATTTATAGCTTTTGAACAGTTTTGAACATAAAATATACAATATCTTTAATATAGATTTTTTCGAGTTTTGTTCCGAAGTGTTTTTTGAATTCGTTAATTCGTCATACAAGTTTCAAATTTTTTTACAATTATTAAATGCTGTGCTGATGTGTGGCGACGTGTAAAAAAAATCCTCAGTATTATGTCGTCTTTTTTTTTTTTTGTAATAGAATCTGGATATGATTACAGTTATATTTATGTGGTCTTTGAAAAATTAGTTAAATTAGTTATTGTTTAAGTTGATTTATTACCTAGTTGTTATTAAAATGAGATTCACATAATAATAATAATTATTATAAAAGTGATTATTTATTTATATCATATATTTGTATACGCCATTGTAGTCTACATTGATATGTACCAGCACAGGAAACATAAAAATAATGTGTATAGCTTAAAAGATTAACCAGTTTTTGATTTATACAATAATAATAATTTTATTTATTTTCCAACTATAGTTTAACAATTTATGAGAGAAAAAATTTACATTGCAGTAGTTGGGCACTCCCTGCAAGCCATTGGTTGCGCGGAAGTGAAATAATATTATATTATACAATATAATATAATATGCGTGATGATCTCGGTAATTAGCGCGGAGCTACAACACTAGTCTGCATTCAAGTTCGTAAATGGTTTGCTCTTTTCAGACATTGTTTGTGTAGCGAATGTTTTGCCGAAAGTTTGTCTAGGATCGTCTGTGACATCAATAACTTGGTATAAGAAACCGGAATCATGGCAACGGTAACCTAATACTTTACAAACGGCAACCGACAAATATTAATATTATTTAAATAATGTAGAATAATAGTAATAATAAAAAAAAAAAACCGTCAACAACAAACCATCATTAATTCATGTGTCTAATAGTCTTAAATCCGGACTTGCGGGTGTCCCGCAGAGAAATCGGATCCGTTTTGACGTATAATCACTAAGTACGATTGAGCCGTCTGCATGTTTTATTGGGTAGCCCCCCTCGTCAAATCATCATCGGCGTCGAGCGAGGCTATTTATATGGACAAAAAAAACCTTTACACGAGACCATTGATATGATATGGCATCATGAACAAAATATGCGTTTTTCAAAGATTTAAAAAAAAAAAACAATAACCAGTAGGTATGTATAGTGGTTTTTCACACGTTATTCAGATATTGCAGGCAAAGATGTCTGTTTGTCATCATTCGTTTAGTGTCTTAAACATCGTGTCAAATTCTATCCATATTATTGTGCGCACTTTGTGCAGCCTAACAGAATGGTGGTGTTTATGTTATATGCTAAGGTTTTGTCTAGACAGAGAACAACTCAACAACGTATTAACCAATCAAATTAACTGTATGGTTAATATACTTGTTATTGGCGCGTATTAATATACTAATGATATTCAATGTAGTGAATACCTACATGTACTTCAACACACATTTAAATAATTTTTAATGTAAGTATTATACAGTGATATATCACGATGTTTTTAGTTTGAATTTTTACAATCAAAAGTTAAATCTTAAATTTTTAAATGTAAATTTACTTTTTGTTAGAAAACCTGGAATTAAAACTCGTAGTACTAAAAGGTAGTCGATTCATGACGATTGGCGAATAAAAAAACAAAAACGTATGTCCATAATCGTTTAAATACGCATTTAATAATATACTGGATTACATTTTGCATTTATAAATTTAAATAATATATATATGATAGCAATTAGCAGTCTATTAATCATTTAAATTTTTTTCCTGAGTATAATATCGATACTTTACTATTGTAATAATATTTGACGATTTACCTTACGTTTTAATAACTAAAAAAATTATTATAGAAATAGCAATATATAGCAATGTATATTGCATATGCTCACTATCGCAGGTGTTAAAATAGATAACATTGATGATAGACAAATTATCGGTGAAACATGATGAGAATGACATATTCTATTTTTCAACAAAGATTAAAATTAATTGTTCACTGCTAATTACATTTATGCCATACAATTTATATTTTTATTAATAATACAATAAGTTATGAAAATAAATGTTTGCTGCTATATTTTCTTGGTGTACATACGTATTATATATATACTCTAGTAAGTGTTTAATATGTGTTGCGTGTATGCATATACATAATATACATAATATTGTATATAGATTTAATACAGATGTCCGTGAATATTTGTAATATTTCTTCACAGATTTCCGAATTTTAATACTAAACTCGATGTTAACCAAGTATTAGCACAAGAAACCGATTTTCGTGTATATTTGTGTTAGGTTCATGTGTCGGCGGGAGGTCTTTTATCGTGCATGTATGCAGATTATACCCCACATTGCTAACACAGTGGTGCGGGGAGGAGGTTTACCAATTGAAATTCTTAAGTTTACGACTCCCACCCAAGTGTATGTATATAATATATATATATTATATGATGTATACATATTACATATCCACGCGTTCGGGGCTTTTCGTGTGCTCGTGATTATCAGTTATGGGTTTCGTGATTTTCCCCTCTTTTTTCCCTCCTTTGTTGCGGAAAATATATTTGCCGTGGAGCTTTATTGCTAATGAACAAGCCAAGTGTCGGTACCCATAATGAAAACGCCATAAAAACCGGCCAATTAGACGGCATGCACAGTCCGTTTTACGGTCCCGATGAAAATAACTTCGGATAAGTCGCCGTCGAACGAAATATATTACTCTCATTCATAAACGCTATATGTATATTGTATACATATATATATATATATATATATGTATTTTAGGTCGATCGTTTATAGATAGTTATATTATGTGTATGCAAGTGTTGTGCGTGTGTTTTTTATTTTTGTAATGCGAACGGAAAAATACTTTGCTGCAGCAGCAGCTCTGGTGGCTTCTCGTTGTTATTAGGCTGTAGTCATATTGTTATACTCGTTTATTTTAATGGATTTTATAGATGTGCTGTAAAATGCTGAATAATATATAGGTGTATAGGTGCAGTGGTTATGCATTTATATACCTGCAGCGTTTGTATATAGATATATGACTTAAATGACTATGCCGGTGAATGATGATGCGAATATTTTAGTTCATTAGACATATATTATAAACGCGCTGTGGCATACGGCGTCTCATTAAAATACGTTGTTCTCGTTAAATGTCCGCTTATGAAAAGTACAAGGGAAAGCCAAATCATTACGAAAGCCGCCGATAAATTAAACATTTGACTGTCGATGCGTAATTTCATCCGTCGTGAATCCACAGTTTGGTCTTGGTCCATTTTTATTTATATATATACGTGGTATAGAAAGTAGTAATGTACTTATATATTATATATATATATACGATACACTAATTGTTTACTTGCAATTTTAACGGACAGTTATTGAATGACGAAAACTTTTTTTCGCTTAAACGTTATAATACGTAGGTATATATATAGGTGTCGTATAATGTGCGTATCAACATAAGTTTCTCAATAAATTTATAAAATTTAAATTAAATTTCATTCACATCAATAAAATTGTAAAGCTCTAAACGAATTAAGTAATTTTATATTCTCTATATTTATCATAATATATTGTGATTTAATGTGCATATAATATATGTCGTTAAAATATAGTTCCGAACATATTTTTCGCTGAAATATTTAAAACTCGTTTTCTTTTACACGCATACTATACGGCACGGTGCGTGAAACGTTTGTTTTATTTTAAAACAATATTGGTATAATACTTTATTTACCAGTTGTAAAAGTCTGTCCGTACAATGTATATAATGCCTTTCATTGGTCAATATTACCCGATCAAAAATGGATATATCACCGAGTCCAAGTATTATATTGAAAAAATATATATAAGCACCTTCGAGTGAGGTCATGTGTTATTATTATAGGCCGGCGAGGAGGAGTATATATCTATCATACAGAGATTTACAACTGTATTGTAGTCGGCCAGTTATCGGGATACTCGAAGTATTTCTACTTTGTTTTTCCTCTTGTTAGTTGTTGTACTCCTTCTTTGCACACACACACACACACTCACACACATATAGAAAGAAAGAGTTAGAGTGAGTGAGATGGGGGGAGGGAGGAGATCTATAATACCGAGGAACAAAAGATCGAGAAAAAGAAATAAAAATAATAAACTGCGAGAATTCCTGCTCGAGACGTCATCGGATGTCGGGTTATTTATGAACGAATTGAGCAGTACGCGTAAATTAAACCGACACTCCGGGGGCATCCGATTGCAATTCTTTTCCGTGTTATAAACCAATAACAATATCGGTGTTTATAGGTATGCCAGTATGCACACACTCCGACACTATGAATGCTTTCATACGTATAGTGTTGATCATTTTTGCATTTTTACCGCGTTCGTCTAATACTAATATTATTATTATTATTATACACATAATAAATATAATATATCATATATATTTTATTAGTTTTATTTCGAGGACACGTGTTTATCTGCCATTTATAATCTCTAAACGCGGTGTCCGTATTTTCATTAATTCTGCCGGACGGCCGAATAACGCGTTGTTTTTATGTATCGCCGAGCTGTGGGGGAAAAAAAATACCCAGAACTAGCAAAATGTCATTAACGGTCTTAAATCATAAATCTAAACGCGTTTTTTTCTCTCCTATCGCGCGGACCCATTTGTCTTTTCGGTGTTGACCCCCGTAGTTTTTTACACCCGGCTCGTTATTTTTTTTTCCGCCTCCCGAGTCCACCTGGATTCCTGCACTCGTCTTTGGACATCGAAACCGTTGTGTTGTTTTTGCGACAGCGACCTGCAACAAACCCCACGGTCGTGGTGTTGGTACGCTGTTCATATTATACAAATATATATCGTTGCAACCTTTTTAGTTTACATTTCATATCATTATTCCCGGCGGACAAAAGGCGTTTAGATCGCGATAAAGCAGAACCGATCGCGCGGTAGTCCGTGCAAAGATAATTGGGTTCAACGAAACGTCGGTAAATCTTTATTGACGAGAAACACCATAAATCTTATACATATATAAGTCCCTGCGCCAATGCGCTTCGCCAGAAGTTTATATATTTCATATTCTATTGGCTTCGTCAAAAAATAACGCCGCGACTGTCGTTGGATGGGACAACTCGCGCGTATACGTATACGTATATATATATAGGATACATCGTAAATGATATTTGCCAATTTTATCAAGCACGGCTTGGATGAGTTATAAAATTATATTTGTTTGGATTTATATTATTATTTATGACGTTATTAATCTATAAAAATGTTATTATTGTATATAAATTTATTTCCATTCGTATAAAAAAAACCATAAATTGGAAATATCAAATAAATAAATGATTTGAAAGTTTATTTGTCCAATATAATATCAGCTTACCTTTAATATAATATCTATTATAGTAAGTTGTCCAACTACTATATATTTACTAGTCAGGTTAGGTTTAATGGGCAACTTATTACTTACTAGTTCGCCAATGGTCATTATTTTATAAAAAATGTGTTATAAATTTTTATGATTTTGTTACTTATATAAATCGTCGGAACATTCATTAGTTTATTAGTTATAAATAAATGATTATGTGTGTGATTATAGAGAATTGTGACATATATGAAAAAAATACAGATTTTGTTTCCAAACTATTTTCAAATCTGTGTAACGTATGGGAAAAATAAATGTTGCCCGACTGTGTCCGTTACGATTCTTAAAATAAATAAGTTGCAGCTCAGAAGAATTATTTTTTCTAGCTATTAATTAAAATATTCTACGCCAATGATACTTCGCGTTATTAATTATTTTGTTCTACTTTCACGTTTGACATTTCTACTTTCGTATTTTTTAAGTTAAAAAAGTATGTTTTTTATATTTTCATCGTAGATAAACATTACAGATAAAATTGATTTGTACTTTGTACAGTTTTTCTATTAAACGTATAATACGTTCAGATTTAAGTTTAAACCCATAGTTTGTAACGTCTTTTGATGTAACTATGTCTTTTTTATTAAAGTTTCAATAACACAAATTTTATAACGTTTTCCTTACTGCTTTTTTTCTTTAGAGTATTATTATTTTACACACACACACACACACGACACATACATACATGTGCGCCAATATGACGTGTTAAATATGAATATTGTTGATCGTGTAGACGTTATGTGTTATGTCCGCGCACTTTCAGTACTTATAGACGCCTTGGAGTACATCAATAATAATTTACTGTCAACAGAATAGCATAGTATAAACGAACGTAATTTTCGCGCCAATATCACGTCGGGCATTCCCGGTGGTGTTTATTTATTACTCACTCGCGACGTTTAATGGGTAATCGATTGTGCGTTTGCATACTATTATATTACTTTGTGTATAGTAATGGGCAATGGCCAATGGTTCTTTATTCCACAGCCAGGTACGTATTACATTGTGTTAGGCTTCATGAATCATGATCCGTTCGCTGCGCAGCGTCCAATTGAGATAACAGGAGGGACGTATTTGTATACTATATTGTATAATGTATATACGTATGTATTATATACATCACAGACTTTGTATGATAACAATTATTACAAATAACATGCGTTCAGCGTCACTTTGAGTGATTCTTTTTGTATCTAACTACTGGTATTTGTTGGTTACTTATGAACCGTAGTGATACGCTGATACCAATAGTAACTATAATTAAATTCGCAACAATAACCTTTGGTAGGGCGCTTTTTGAAGATAATTTTTTCATATTCCTCCCCTGGCTAAAATCAAATTAGTGATTTTCAACAATTCCTGATATTTTTAATAATTGTAATATTTAAAATAAAATAAATAATAATTAAAAATAATATGACCTTAATATAATATTATATAGGTTTATTGACTATATTTTTCTTAACATTAACATGTATCGTTATTAAAATTGTTAAAATAATATTATGTAAAGGAAATAAGTAAACTTATAACTAAGCAGGTACATACATTATGTACTAACGTAATTGCTGTACCTGTTATTAAATATATTTTTTATTTATTTATTTATTATTATTATTATTATACATTTGGTTGTTTGCCAATTTATAAAAACAGTCGCTCACAATTCTGATAAGTGTCTAAGCCCTAAGGTATAATGAGATTTAAATTTATATCTTATTGTGCAGTGATGATATATTATTTTTTATACTATTTGTTGAAATATTATATATAATTAAAATATTTTTAGGGGAAAGGACTTTAGGCATCCTACCCTTTCAAACCCTGATTGCTGTCTCTACTGGTACTTTTAAAACGAACTGATTGAACGAAATAAATTTCAAAAATCATAATCATTATTTGAAAAACTCAATGTCATCGTTTATTTTGTTTATTTAGTGTGTGTAAATAGCCAGCGAAATCGTAATCCTTATCAATATGCATATATATATTTGTGTTCTTGTATTTGAACATAATTAATTTTCGTAGTCATCATCATATCTATGTACTGGTTTGTAAGCTCGCTATTGGAAGTGAATTAAATAAATACCATGTTGTTTATGTAATTTGACATTGTAACAAAATCGTGACCAGATTGAATGTAAACATTAATAATAATAATGTCCAGATCTCACATTCGTACAAATTACTAACTGTATCAAGGAGAAACTAATAACCTCTTTAGTTATGATATAAAAATGATTTATAATTGATAACTATCATTTATACGCAATCACATTTTTAATGATCCAACTAGTTTTTAATTATGTATATTGTAGTACATAGAACGCATACTATTTATATACGATATAGTTATTGGTACCAATTAACGAAAGAAAGCTACATGCTTATTATAATTATTTATTTTACCTATAAATATTCAATGTCGTCAAAATGTTTACTTTAATCACTTATAAAAAAATGTATGTAGCTTTATTATGCTAGTCTTTAATTTTCAGTTTCCTAAGAAAAAAAAACTAACGTGGAATATTATATTAAATAATCAAGTATTGGATATTAAAATCAAAATTTAATTAATTTTTTTTAATTACAAAATAATTTACATATTTTCGTGATTTTAACAAATTTTAGACGAATTTTAAACACTACCTTTACGTTATGTATTATTAATTATTATTGCAAATAACTTATAAGAAACTTTGTCTAATATTAAACGTTCAACTCATTTTGTATACAATAAAAAAAACAACTTCAAATTTCTATAAATACCACAAAAGAGCCAAAATATATTAAAATGTATACTCTGTTTAGAATATGTTAATATAAATATTTGATAAGAAATTCTAGTCTCTGAAGTTATTCGTTTTTGAACTATAAGAAAATAATTTAATAATTTAATAATTTTGTTAAAATTAAGTTAAAAATTCTGTTTTTTAAATTATTTTGAAAAGAACTGGGAATTTTTATTTTTATTTAAAGTACAGACTAAATCCGAATTAAAATCAGAAACCTTTTTAAAATTAGAAAACTTAAACATTTTTCTAATTTAAAAAATGTCTTCCGATAAAAAAAATAACACATCGTTGTAAAAGTAAAACCAATATTCATTTATCGCTCAGCTCAGAAACTAAATGAAAGGAAAGAAAACATTATAAAATACTAAAATAAATGTATATTATACTTTACTAGGAACCGATCAAATCATTTTTTATGAAATGTGTTTGATTTGTTTGCTAACTTATTCATAAGTATTTACGAAAATATTAATTTTTTTATTCAATATAGGTATACATCTGGTATAGCAATTGTTCGGTAATAATCCATTATCAAATAGTTATACACAACAATGTGTACAATATAGTACACGTAAGTTGTCGAGTGCACTCGTGTAAATAATTGATTCAGACAATTTTTTTCCCTTTAAAGAATCTGACATTTCGTTACGGGGTGTCAACGAAAAAGGTAAAATATAAAACGTTTTTCTGTGTATTTTTGGAACACGATCAGTAATTATCTGATCACTGCTGCTACGGCTGCCGAGCATTTGGTAGCCGAGAGGGTACCTCTCGGTATATATTATATAGTGTAGCGTAGTAATGGCCAATTGGATTTGTCCGTTTTCTTTCTCGATCAAATCCCGTAAAATTGTGCAGTGCCCGTTGCACATACACTGTCCCGCGGGACTCGGGTCTCTCTTGCTGATTACGTTCGTGACTTCGTATCCGAATTACCTGATTTTATTTTTCCGTCTCACCCCAGTCCCAAACTTTTAACCTCCACCATCACGTGGCTTAATGTTTAATAGTGTGCAGTGCTTCCGATCGGAAAACAATTTATGCTCCCGTATCGCATTCCGGTCCTGTCGTCCGGCCGCATGCCGGTTTCGCCTCTGGCTCCACAGGCCACACACATATATACGTTTATATATATATATGTGTCGTAATTACAATTAGAGATGGAAATAAATTGGCATGCGATTTATTTTATCGGTTTTTAATTACGATTATTATTCAATAATAATAATAATAATAATAATAAACATAATAACGGCAATCTGAATTTTTGTACATTAGGTATAATATGCGAGCATATATCTACATTAATTACTAGGTATAGTATATATAAGTAATAAGCAAGGACTTTATTATAGGAGTTTGTATGTTATTTAATATTCATTAAAAACATAGTTTAGTGGTTTGTAAATTTGTTTCATAATTACAGGAGTCTAGGTATACCTAGTATTTTTTTTTGATATCTTGCATATTATTTAACTCTTTTTCGTGCGTCAGTGCATGTACGATTATTATTATATTCACATTTCAAGTGCATATTTCACACATAATATTTTTAAATTGGTATTTAATTTTATTAAACTTATTACCGATAAGTATACAAGCAGCGTGTATAATTGCGTAGTGTAATACTGTAATATGATGATGAATTTTATAATTGTATGTGATGTCTCGAGCGATGTACCTACACGTATCATGCGTATTGATTTACATGTTAAATAGCTTGTTTGAATATTTTGGGAGGGATTTCGGTGTTAGAATACAACGAGTAAGCGTCGTGTAAAATGGCCGGCGTGGTATAAATAATAATCTTTCAAACAATTTATGTTCTTTAATTAATATATTCGGTGGGTTAGACAAATGGTCGAGAGCTGCCTTCGTATCAAATCAACATGTCTAATGCCTATTAACATATGATATAGATATCCGGCTACAAACTATGTTTGTTATATTTTATTACATTTTTCTTATTCTACTGTAAGCAGCCGCCGTGGTTTTCGGGTTATTGTATTGTTTCTCTTGAGAATCAAAACGAAACATCGCGAATACAATTCAATTTACGCTTGTGTATTATTATTTTATCGTGTCTGGTGCAACAATTAAAACTACATTTTGTATTAATACATATAATACGGAGGAAGTATGGATAAATTAATAATAACGTATTGTATATTTTGCTGCGGCGTTTGTTTGTATTTGGATATGATAATATAATAATTACGTGTTCATCTTTCGTTGATATAATAATAATAATATAATATATTAATATAGATTATAAAGTATAATTTGACGATGAAAAACGCGATAAAAACGGTGTTTCAATGTATAATTGGCCGCGAATATTCAAGTATTTCATAGCTAGCCAAAACATAATAATATACGATTTCCATATTTTTTTTTTTTATACGCTCTAATTAATGAAATATAATATGTGGATACGTGTAACTGCGGATTAACGAAAAGAAATTAAATTTTTTTAATTAAAATCACGAGATGTCATCACTGGTCAAACGGTACACGATGATATGTAATACGATAAAATTATGACATATTCCCAATCGGATATTATTATAATACTACGGCGTTTAATCAAGCGCGTTGTTTGAGTAAATAATGTATACCCGAGATACGTTTTCGAGTAGAATTATTTATACGCACCATAAACCAATAAAATATATTGTGTCCGTCGTCCAGAATAATAGTAAAATGTTTTGGGTCACGAACTCTTCGTACTCATAACAACTAGGTACCCATATAATATATGGCGGCACTGTATATATGTTACATGTTATAATATAATAAGAAGTATAATACCTGCGAACTGCGGCGGTACACTCTTTACCCGCTGCAGCGGTATCCTAACCCACGCCGACGTGGACGATCATAAATATTTTATTGGGGTGATTCAAATTAGGGACAATATGATGTGTACAAGGTTTTTTTTAGCACAATAACGCATATATAATGCTCTTAATTGGGAGGTCTTTTGATCGTTTGTACCTAACCGCATTTCCACCGCCTTTTCATGTATTCCGCCGCCGATTTTATAATAACGTGTGTGTGTGTGTATGCTCATGTAACCGAGCGCATTCATATTTAGATATTTATATATATATATATATATACATATTACATGTGTAATATTAGTATAATAGGTCAGCGGTTTCACCTTCTAGTTTAGGGACGCGCCGATGACACTATAATGCTTATTCTACAATATATATAACGACAATGTCACTGAAATTTATATTCATTTTTTTTTTATATAATTTTTTGTTTGTTTTGTTTTGCAGGTATGTACGATATTCAAAAGAACTTACAGAATCGTAAAAACGTGCTTACGTGCGTGACATCCTTTTTATTTTGTTTGTAAAACGTTATGCAATATTGTTTTAATCACTCATCGCGGAGGCCGAGGACGCCTTTATAATATGTATATAGGATAACTATATATCATACAAAGGTAAATAACCATACGAGTGTTCGTACCATAACGTTTAAGGAAATTAAGTTTCACAACGATGAACATAATGAAATATTTAAAATAAACAAGTGCTTTGAATTTATATATATATATATATATGCTTATATTACATTAGGTTTACATAGTGAAACAAAAAAAAAAAAAAAAATGGTCACAACACTCGCAGCGGGATATTAAACGTATGGTTTTGAATGCGTTCAAAAGCATTAACGTTTGTGAAATATAAATCGACAATTTAAAAAATAGTCTCTGATCTTCTATGTATAACCGACACGCATAATTTTTTTTAAACACTCATAATATTTGCTTGGCACCACATATTATGTCTTGATGAACACAATATATTATTACTTTTAACGTTTACGTTTGCTCTTATATACCTGTACGTGCAATAAAGCGTATAATAAAGTATTTCTGTTAAGCACAACATCAAATAGAGTTCAATAACTACGCGTCTTAAAATAAAATATAAATTTTGAAGTCATTCCAATTCAATATACGCATAACAATATATATTATTGTATGTAGGTATATACTATAATATATATACCTATACTTATAACATCATTAGGAATATACTTTAAAAGTCCTTGTTAGCCAACCGTCGAGGATCGTCTTCCGTACAAGGCACCCATCACCTGCAGGTATTACTGCAGCGCATTAAGTCGCGCGCGTCGTTCGATCTCTGGTGATATTTTAACCGTTACCGATAATACACATCATTATCATCTGATCACCGCGGCCCGTGTACGACGACGGTGCAGCGGCGGCGTGTCAATGGCACTTTATTACGTATGGCCTACTTTAACGCGCGCGTAATATGTTGTAATATTATAATATATAATATTTGTATATGTATAACGTATCGATAAAATAGACACAGTTCGGCGGGTCGTGGGTTGGAAGAGTTACCGCGTCGTGGTCTTACACTGCCTATGCATATTATAAATATTGCGGCAGGATATTGTTATTATTATTATATTCGTTGTATGTAAATAAGGACGAATTACCATATAAGTTATTACGGACATATCATTATCATCTCGTCCCGCACTTCCTAAATATTCCGTCCGTGTAACGTCACATTCGAGTCTGACATTAATTGTATTTTATTGGATTAAATTATCCGGAGTAATCGAATTTCAAACGATATACCAGTCGGACTAGTCGTGGTGGCGCAATAGCGCGAGGTGTAATCCATGTAGGATGACAGCTGTTGGTCGTGTATATATACTTGTATTATAGTCCGCATCGCGGGCCCCCCAGCCGACCTAGGTTCCGAATTTAAATTATAGGAACGCGTTACATGTTTCGATATGCGTGAAATACAAATATTTGTTTTCGGGTTTTTTTTTCCCCATAATAATGTTCTATTCGTCGAACGCATCGTTTATAATAACGCCTCGTTGCGATCGTAGGCGTGTGTTTGACACTCGCTGGACGGGTAATAATTTTCTGTTTGAATAGGTATTTAAAAACTTATAAACAAAACTACCGTTTTATACGCGCATACCGTCGAGCGTGTGTATCGATTTGAATATAAACATAATATAACGTCTTGGATAATCGCTATGCGGGCTTTGGTATTATATTCCTCATCGTGTAATCGTTTATGTGTATATTATACGAAAAAAAGGATATTATACATTTTTATACTTGTAAAATTTGAATTTCTTACATAATGATAGAAATAATAACAATAATGTAATATTTTGATCTTAAAATGTAAACGTTTGTTTAGCTGGATGCCGTTCACGTTTTCGTTTTTATTTGTTTCTCACGCCTAAACGTGGAGACTTTCATATACCTAGTGTTTATGTAATAATATAAATTATAACTCGCAGTCTTGCACACAAAAAGAATTTTGCATGAACACGTTTGTGTCGCGTAGGTCGAAAATTGGGTCGACTACAAATGCATTATGTTAAAAAAAAAAAAAAAAATTGTAAGAAAAAAGAATCCTCTTAACCATTAGTGTGACCTAAGTTCACTAGCCGATGCGATCCTATTGTGTATCGGTTGATAATCACCACCGCGGGTTACTTTATTGTCACCGTCGTTGTTGTACTTGCGTTGTAAAATAATATATTGTTTTAATGTTCATAATGAAACGCAGTTTTAATTGGCTTCGGCGTCCTATGTTCTCAGGCACCGCACGTCTATTATTATTACAACATTAGACTATTATCGTGTCTGGTTGTCTTTTGTGAATTTTGTTTGCGATTATCGATCTAAATTTTACAAATTAAAATTCTTGTCATTATTAATGTACGCCTATGTCGTGGATGTGCGTTGAATTATTTTCGCAAAGTAATTTCTTTCAAAATCCAACGCGAGAGCGAGAGTGCATTTGTTCGATTCTTCTGATTTTCAGTTCTATTTTGAAATATAATATTTAGTGCAAACCCGATCATCTCTCGGTCTCGAAATCACGAACTGCGGTTTTTACCAACACTATTTAAAACGCGTTTATTCGCCGCTGCAGTACTGTTGCATGTAACTGTGTTAGTTTAATCGTACAGTTCATGGTATACATGAATATAATAATGGGGCAGTCTGATTGTTTTACGCAAGGATTTCACTCGGTTTTACAGCAGAGTTCTGAAATTAATTCTGGACCACGGTCGCATGCGCGCACCGCTGACCCAGCAAATATTATTGCGGCGGCCTCTTGTCAAATCATAGATGATTTGTTGTGACTTGGCGATAGTGTTTTAGCGTGTATCGTACCTACATGATAATTGGTACAAGTTTATAAATAAATATACATTTACGCGTATTATACGCACCTGCAGCTGCAGCAATGCTGTGTGCCGTGCCACTGCACCACCACCACTTACACCGTCGCTACCGTCAACTACTGGGTTACGTTCCACAAATGTCACTTGCGCGCGAGGAACTACATAAATACTATAATATATTATAATAACCTATAACGAGTAAAATATATAATATAATATAGAAAAAAAAAAATAACAACTTGTTGTTGATTTATGCGCCCGACTTACGCAACCACCGTATACGCGACCAACGGCGAAAGTGTCCCGGTGCAAGTACAACGAGCTGCGAACAAATGAGAGTACTATTATATTATATATTATACAGTGTTGTTATAATATGTATGATATAGAGATCCGATAACAATCAATTTGTCCGAGTGTGCCGTACGCGTGTATATATACGTACTTATAGTAAAAAATGATAATAATAATAATAATAATAATAATAATAATAATAATAATAGTGATAATAATAACCGGCTGTCCTGTATTATAATGGTCCGTAAGACTGACTGTGCGTACGCATTGTGTGTAGCTCCAGGACCAGTGGCGGCTTCGGCGGCGACCGGTATTATATTATATTATATATGTATGTATTCATACACATTATATTGTGGCCGCAGGGTCCTGGTGCAGCAGTGCCGGACTGTTTGGCAATACGCCTGGCAAAGAATCAATATCTGCTCTAGTTTCGCAATCGTATATACTACACACTCGCACACATTAGACATCGTTATGACGGCGTGCGGTGTGTTCCAGTGTGGTTTTTACTTTTTATTTTATTGCTGTTACACTAATTTTCGCAGAGACTATATTACTCAAAACGTGTACGATAATGTCTGGGGGCGCCGCCGTGACATTAGCATTATATTATTGTATTATTGTATATATACATATAAATAATAATGCATATTATTATTGTGCGGAGTGTGCGTAATTCGTATATTTATTATATTATATTAGGTGCACTGCGCGCATACAATACGCCGATATATAATATATATTATGAGATTATATTAATGTCTTCGGAGCAAATCATTATTATATCATTGTGCTCGAGCTGTGCCTGTGCGATAGGTCACCAATAACACGCGCGGTCGAAAGTCGCATTGCGTTCGAGCCAACGCGTATATTGTTGTTGTACTTGGTGTTTGATGATGATGGGTTCGTCGAGAACTGTCAAATATATAAACGTAAATACACTATGCTCCTGTACGGGTATCCGTTCTGAAGATGAAAAAAAAAACAATTAATCGCGATATGTGCAGTCCGCGGGCGACAGTCTTTTTATCGTATAGTATTCGTAATGATTTCCAGGGAACTTGACGGCGATCTGCAAGATTCTCGGGGAGAAACTCAGACGATGTCATATTATATTTGGTATCTAATTACTTACCTGACAATATTGTTTAATTATTATCTTAACGACCGCACAACTCCGATCGTAGGCAGCGTACTAATGCTAATGCAATGCGCGGGATAACATTTTCGATGTCCAGTAACTACCAGCTCGCCTTTACCGTTTCTTATTACGCCGATAAAACTACTGCAATAATACCGGAGAGATCATATTATTATATTATATTATATATAGTAGGTCAGCAATGTTACGACCGCGTGTTATGAAGTGCGGTCTGATAAAAAGTAATTTATATCACTGTAACGATTTGTTCAGTTTTCTAACCAACACTTTTCGATGTGTTTGATACACACACTTAAAATATGATAGGTACTGTTGGTCTGGTGTACCACGGGTGTCGGTATAATCACTGGTCAATATTTCAAATATGAAATTCACCAGTGTAGTTTTAGTTATGTACTTGTCTATTATATTATATTTTCATTTACTTGTTTAAAAATTACACCGTCATATATTATTGTAATTTGTAGTTGTATCTATGTATCGTTAAAACGTTTACGACATAATAATACTTTGGGAAAATGATTATTTTAATATTATGAGATAGGTATACTATAATAATATAGGCACGAGTTTTTGTGTGTATACAATTATTTATATTTAATAATATTTTAACATGAGTGTAGGTACTTTTATGATTGATAAATATAATGATATGATGCCATATTAATTTGGTTAACCAATTTATTTTCTGCGTCAGTTTTATATATTTATTTTTGAAATTCGTTTTATGGCAATTTACGTTAAAAGCATTTTCATATTAAATGATATACATATTAAATTGAAAAATGTAGTCGAACTCGAGTATTTTTTAGTGTTTATTTTTAATATTTTTTACACTTATTATCGCGTAGTACTCGTTCATTTTTTATCTGTTACAATATTCTATATTTATTATTAAAAAAATAAAATGAAAAAATAATGTTTTCCTTATGTGAACTAGGGATATAAGTTTTTAACAGTTTTTTTTTTAAAAACATTTTAATATTACAGTAATGGTTTTGATGTGATTTATATTGTATATTATCTATACATGTGTAATGTTATTGTGCATAATAACCAATTGTATGTATCGAATGTAATATTGTAGGTTTTTGAAAATTTTATAATTATTAGCTTTCTCATGAGACAGATTTTATTCATTAATTTTTAGCATACCTATTAATACGATAGTAAAAATCAATTTGGTTGATGAGTTTTGGGGTTTTGAATGAATTATAAATACTTAAATATAATTAATTTGTACTTATTAATTTCTTAAGCAATAATATCTAGTTTGTTAATTAGATTATAACATCGTGTCTGTTGACTTTGTACGTTATTGCCTGTATAGTATTATGTATTTGTTATTGTAGCATATTCTATAAATTTGACTTATCTAAACTAGTAACGTATAATCTGATAAATATTAGATTTCTCTCTTGTTCAATAGTAGTTAGTCTATCGTATTTTATTTTTCTCTCAGAATAATTATCTACCTACGAACGTTTTTAAATTCTGTATAATATTTAAATTAATATGTTAAGCAAAATATAAAATACCTCTACAATATTTGAAAGTAACTTATTATAAATTGAGGAAATCGTTTACACCACTTGGATTTTTTTTATTGGTTTAAGATTTTAATTAAACTGTTGTTAATCTTATAGTTTTTAAATGTTAGATAAAGAGGTAGAGTTTTTAAATTAGAGGAAAGACGTTTCGGAAACCAGTGGGCATGTATAATATTTAAGTTCAGATTAATGCGGACGTTTTCGTTTTTTATATTACAAAAGTATTACACAATTTGTTGTCAAATAACTCCAGCTGTGTTATAACTGCAAGTTGTAGTAGATAAAAAGAAAAAGTTGAGAAATATTGATTTATTTAAAACTTTTTAAGTTTTTCAACAAATAGATGAGCCGTGTAGATATATATATATATATATTTACAGATATTATGCATTACGTACAAATACTTTATCACCGATATACTATACTATTATTATTACGACTTTTTATTAATTGAGTATCACTACGATGATACACATGTTTCGTCCAACGTCAAATATTCTGTTTCAATATATTTCACGACAGATTTGGCATAATTTTTAAATAGTTCACGTATAATGTTGCGAATGTAATCACATATATATATATATTTAAAACACGCGTACAACGGACCTCGCCCTAGCTGTTGGTTGTCCACTGTAAATTGTCAAGAGAAATCCGAGACCACGGTTAAGGAGTAGTTAAGTTAAGTGTGTACGGTACGAATATTAAAAAAATAAATACAAAATAAATCGAATCCAATAAGCCGCTTGCCAGCGGGCACGTGTCCGATCAGATTAGCAGTGTTCTCTTGCATAATCGCGCCGGAGGTGGACAATGTAAATACTGCTGCAGAGCTAACCGACCGCGGCTGGGCTGCTGCAACTGGATCAAGAACGTGTAATGTTATAATGTTTTGGGGGCTACCGAGTTGCGTGTGCTCGTGTGTTGGTGTGCATTCTTGGACGTTTCGACCGAATTCGACCGCAATGGGAGCAAATCGGGTCTCCTCCGGTGGCGATAATATAATATTTTACAATATATATATAATATGCGTATTGTACGCGGCGCACTGCTGCAGACCACTATATATCATATACATCGCGGGTCAGCCCTCCGGGTTAAACCCGTTTTGGCGCTCACCAGAGACTTACGAGTTTTAATAACGTGTGGGATATCGTTTTTGTACGTATACAATAATTGTTTTTTTTTCCGCGTGTGAAATAAAAAGGGCAACTTTGGAGGGGGAAGTCGAACTATATACTTTACTCGTTCCTCGACTGTTGTCAGTGTGCGTATATACGTAATTTGCGGGATAAACGTTTGTATGTTGTAGCGGTATATGTTGTAGTCCTACGTTAATAATTCGAAACGATTATAGACGTACAATATCTCGTAAACGCCGTATATACAAAACGGTATCTGGTCAGCCGCAGTCTGCGCGCTAGACGGTTTCGGTCGGGAGAAAACAAACTCTGTCCGGTTATGTAACAGCGATTCCGATTATATACATATATTGTACTGCTATATAGCCGATTATAATATATGTATACTATTTACCTATACATTGTGTTATATAGGTACCGCCGCCGTTAAAATAGGTATAACACCGTCTCGTCATTCGGTTGAGTTTAAACGCGTACTCGCCACACTCTATCACCCGGTACAGCGTTTTGTCGTCTTGTGCAGCGTTGTTTAATTCAATTCTTATTGGGATAATTTAGTGTTATTAAGAATCGAGATGTATAGGTTTCAATGTGGGAAGCGAGTAGATCCTTAAGTATCGAATTTCAACGATTTTTTTCCCGTTGGTTTGATTAAGAGGATTACAAGTGAATGATTCGTTTGTACATGATGTTTGTTTTGAAACTCGATTTACATTTTTCGTCCATTATCCATTATAACACTCGCGTTATCACTGATCGCCAAGCCTAAATTGTCAAGCGTTGGATAAAATTAATTATAATGATTGTGACCTGATATATTTCTATATGAAATCATTAACCATTTATTTTCATGAAGCAATGACAAAATATCATAAGTCAGTATTGAAACAAATTGCTACATGTGTACAATAATCGTCGTATATTATGTTTAGTTACACAACATTCTTATGCAATGTTATTACAGTTATAATTGTTAGTTAAAAGGCGTTTAATGACATACAGATATACTAAATGTGTTTATATTATAAATGTATGCTAATTAATATTAAAATATAAATGGTAGGTATATATATATATATATGAAATAAGTAGAAATAATATAAAAATAAAATTTAATTGAATACATCATTTTATATTCTGCGTTATATGTGGTGTCTTGTAGTGATTAATATGTATATTATAGTATACACGGCCAAATATAATTATATATTTTTTTTCAAATGTACCATGTCAATAAGAAGATAATAATAAACAATAATATTTGATTATACATTTTAGTTGATTTTCATACTAAAACAGTCACTAAGGAAAATATATGGGTGTTTTTAAATTTGAAAGCAATAATAAAATATAATATTTGAAAAATGACACTTAGTAGATATCATGATTTCCCAAAAAATAATCAATTATTTAATACGATTAATGATTTTGTAAGTAATATGCTCGAAAATACAAATGAAAAATAAACGTTGCATTAAAATAATCAGGCATGGCCGGAAAACGCATCGTATAATCTCTGACATGATCATGCTCTGAAAAATTTTTTTTTTTAATAACGAATTAATTAAAGTTCTAATTTTTGGAATTTTTAAATATTTTAAGTTTCCTGGGGTGATACAAGTACAAAATTTTGCTTTTTAAACAAACGAGAAACTTTCCTATTTTACTGTATATTATTTAGTGAATAATAAAAATAATAATTTTTAAAAATGTTGATTTAAAATTTGTATTTGTCATACTTTTTTTTAGAAAAATTATCTTATAAATAATTAAAAGAACGGAGAAGGGTTCTCGTTTGAAAATGAAAAGTAAGTTTTTATTAATGAAGTTCAATCTTCATAGGATACTTCTTAAATAGTACATATAGTTTCTACAATTTGAAAATAGTGTTTGAGTATACAAATTGAAAATTTTTACAAACCTCAAATTTTCTATCGCCGAAAAAAAGTGCGAGTATGCTTTATGGATCACCTTGTATATATCATGTAGTTGTAACTACTAAATTCGAAACAATTTATTATATTTTATAATCATTCTAAGGCTTATGATGACGGTTGGACAGGGTGAGTAACAGTCGCTCGCTTTAGTATAATATATTGGAAGTTATAATAACGGAGAAAAGTTTTCGACCCGTTTCTCTATCAATATTTTATCGTGTTCGCTCAATATTATCGCGACCCGAGTCCGAAGTCGCCGCCGCCGCCGTGCTGGTCTTTATAGGAAGACGCGTTGCATTACTATGCACCGCTCGTCTTTTGCAATGGTCACGGTCGGGCGGTCACCCGCGATCTCCGCAGAACATGATTTACAATGTTTGCGGCGAAACGCGGGCGAGATTCAATACCTACATAAACCGTAATCGCAAACACTTTGTTTTCCATTAGCGAAGAATGTATAGCGCGTGAATACATAGATAGGTACCTATACATATATATTATTATTATAATATATATTGGTACTGGTTGTATGCACATTATATTTTATATGCGGGGTGAATCACCAAGCACGCGTTTACTTACATATTTCATTTATTTTAAAACCACGATTTTATATGAAAGAATTGACGATTTAAAAATTATAGTGATCAAACTAATCGAAGTATATACATTATAATCTATTAGCATTTTATAATTTGAAAGTATTGGCCGAAAATAATAAATACCTATATATATCGGGCTAAATATTACACATCATATTTTACATTTTATGTGTACAATCATATTCTAAGCATATTACATGGACTTGTGGATTATACTCTAAAATATAATTTATTATTATTATTATTATTATTATTATTATTATGTGTCGAATATCGACGTCGACGAGGGTACCGATGAAATGATTAAATACATAATATAATCTTATAGTAATTTTAATGTAAATTGCAAATACTATTTTCGACGACCATGGTGGTGCGAATTATAAACTCCCATTTTTACTCGGAGTCAAAAAATTTGCGATTCATTAAAAGATCAATCTCAAAGTGTATATAGACTTGTTCCCATGTGATAAAATCATGGTTTGTAAATAATTTCTATCTATGTATACGTTTTGTTTGCAGGTGGATAGAGGTATACGACCGATCGAGACTATTGTACTTAGGTATTGTGGTTTTCGGTGCAGCGCCCTCGAGTTGTACAAGAGAAGAGTTCCGATTGCGATTTATCGAGTGAATTTTTTAGTTTTTACTTTTTACAGTTCGACCTTTGAGACGTCGCGTCGATATTTATATATGTACTTATTATATTGTATTAGGCACCCACGTCTGACATAACAATAGTTCACGTGTTTGCCAAAGTCTGCAGGACTGACGGCAGGAAATTATGCGTGGAAACAGCTGATCGTATTACCCCCGCTAGGATAGGATTACAGAAAATAATTTAATCGACCAATCGTAATTCAACCTTGGCAGCATTTACTGTAGTTGTATTCAATGGCGGTACATAAATATTAAAAGATCATACCAGTAGATCTTTGATTGGAAAAAAAAAAATCATCATATTATGAAAGTTTTTTTTCTGTCGTAATACGCACGGGGACGTTGAACGGATGCGTGTTTTTCTTTTGAATAATACGAGTACGCGTAATATTCATAGAATGCATATATAAATACGTCGACGTGTTGCAGATAAAATTAAATACAAGAGAACGCATACATCTGCACAATATTTTAAACTCGTTTCTTAATTTTTCTAAAGTGTAAACATTATTTCATATCGTGTTAGCTGATAAAATAAATTTTAGTATTTTACTATATGACCATATGACCACAGGAGCTGCAATATTGCATGTAGTATTATTATTTAAATAGATACATAGTTATTGCCTATTGATATTATATTGGAACCTTGAAGTAGACATTTTGTTCTCGTTTTATTCGTTCTTAATCGTCAATTCGTATTTATTACCTCCTCATTCCTTTACAATGCATTATCTTTCAAATCATGTCGTACACTTTTCGAGATCCTTGACACCTTTTTTACGCGTACCTCAATTGATTTCATCAATTTACCGTTCTCTCATTAATTGATCCTTTTATGTCTTGTATATACTACAGTGCAACGATTGAAGTTACTTCATTCCAAAATAATTCATTGAATATATTTTTTATTGTATTTATTGATAATGAATACCCATATGTTATATATATATATTAGTTTTATATGACTTTTTAAAACGTTTTTGTTGACTTATTGATTTATTGATAGAAAAATCCTTGGTAATAAAATATTAAAATTTTTATTTTTTTTTATTTCAAATAGAATACGATAATGGCAATATTGAAAAAAAATAACATTCAATAAATTCGTATATACATAAATTAATTAATTTTTAAATTTTATTTAAATTCATATAGATATGAGTACTGGGCTCCACTGAGAGGACTCGTGTCAATTATTTGAAATACTTTTGTTATAAATAAATTAAAAAATACATGCTTTGTTTTATTTATTGATCAGACTTCAAATATTTTAAATTTATGTTTAGATTGCTTTAGAATGTAGTTTTTTTTAATTTTTACAGAAATATATATATGAAATACAATAAACATTAGACAATTAATGCATGGACTGCATTAAACTTTTATAAAATATATTTTATTAGGTAGATTAAATAAAATCATAAAACTTTACACGGTTATACTATCTATATAGTGAGAAATCAAATCTGAATCATGTTATTATTTAAGTGATTTTGTTGTTAGATGGATTTTTTTCTTACCACCTGAACAGTAGGAATCCGCATGATTATTAAGTATGCTATAAAACGTAAATTATGTTTAAAATACTATGTAAACCTAAAAAATGAGTGGCGATACAAGCAAAAAAATATTATATTACCGCATATATAGCGATCATAAAACGAACTTGTATACAGCCCAGCATGCTCTCTGAACACAATATCATCTTAAATTACTCGGTAAAATCGTTTTAAAATAATTAAGGTGGCTAGTTGTGAATGTGTTTTTTTATGTTACAACAGATACACATGGTATACTGTTAATAATTTTTTTATTATTATTATCATTATTATTTATCGGCGTTTGGGTGACAAATTCCAACATAACGTTGTAGCCGTCATACCAAATATTTTGGCAAGATAAAGTGACGAAAAAAACACGGAGTGCTCAAATCTGATAAACAATCGATTTAAAATCTCCTTTAACGACCGGTATTACTAGTGAGACACTAAAATGCTTTTGAAATTGACCGCTTGAACCTGCTCCAAACGTCCTTAAGATTTATTTTTTTAAATCTAACTCCACGCCATACCGCTGTAGTAAAAATTGAATAAAAATTGTTTTTATACATTCCATTCTATTGTTGATCAAATATAACATTTTGTACACTTGATGATAAGTTAAACTGCTTGTAAAAATATAAACATTGACAGTATGTCCTACAAATATACCAACCCACTCGATATTATATTGTGTTAAAAGTTAATGATCGTTTCGTATCAAAAATAAAAACCCGGTCGAATGTCGTTTGTTTTCATATATTTATTTATTGATCAATTAGCTATTTGACATTCTAACAGCTTTAGCTTTTATTTTATGTAATAAAATAATAAAATATACTATTTTAATCCAGTCATGTTATTTATTTTTTAATATCCGTGTACCTGTGTGTTTATAGTCGCTTATTATTATTATATAAATTATACACTCTACGAATGAATGATGCATTTCAAATTCAATCCTCGATAAAAATCGTGTATCTAAATTTAAAAATGATAAATAAATAGGTATCGTAAGTAGACATGATATTGTGTTATCAACATAATCTGTTAGGGTCGCTACATAAGAGTTTATGGTCCATCGTCCAATTACACGTAATGATGTTTTTTCCATTCTCGTCTCGGGTAACCTTTTTAATTTTTTATTTAAACAATAAATTATACGACGTATCAGATATAATGCTCTTGTTGCATTTAATTTTGGTTGTATAAACTCGTTTTTATTATTGGTGTGTGTGTGTGTGTGTGTGTGTGTGTGTGTGTGTGTGTGTGTGTGTGTGAGTGAGTAGAACAATACGGTGGTAATATTATTTTGTAGGTATTTGTGTTATAAAGAGTATTCATGACTATCATGATAAATATTATTATTAAAGGTTTGTGTTTATATATTTAATATAACAACTTAAATAATATATAATTATTGTATTACTTTTGTTTACATTTTACATTTAAATATATGTATACGTCCAGAAATATTGTAGTTAAAAAATGCCATCGATCAACATTTCACCGTCGCGAATGTCGTTTCATCAAGGCCCACATTTAGGGTGGTTCGAAATAAGCAGTCACCCGGACACCAAATATTTGGAAACTGTCATTAAGTACTTCAAAAAGAGATTCCGGATCTCATAATTGTTCATTTCAGAAGTAATTTAAAAACTTTTAATTTAGATACAAGAAAAAAGTGTGTATTTTTATGGAAAAATAATTTTTTTTTTTTAAATATATAATCTTTATACTGATTTAATGGCTCTTAGAATGTTTCAAACGTTACCAATTATTCAACTGAGCGTTCCTTTTTCTTTTTCAAAAAAGGATAAAATCATATGTAACATCGCAGTAAGTACTAACAAGAAAGAATATTTAAACTCGAGCCATCGTGAACATAGGAATTAGTAATGACAACGATTAACTACGACGTTGTAATTAACAAATTCTCCAATCAACTGCAGTCACGGGGTAAATTTCAACTTTTTTTCTTCAACAAAAGGTACACTAATTATTATAGTAATATTTTTTGATTTTGCTGGGAAATATATTAGACCCGTGTGTTAATATAGATGATTGAATATAATCATTATTGGTTTTTCCGAAAAATAAATTAAATAAAAGTTATCGAATATATTTAATTAGATAAGAAAGAATCATTGTGATCGCCGAGGCGTGGTGAAAATGTGGACCTGTAGTATTTCACGCTAAATTATTTTCATTGAATTTCGAACTTAATCAGTTATGGTGTATATATATCTTACTATGCTTACTGTAAGTCTCATAATACTGTTGTATACTTGCGTTTAGAACATATTAATATGTGTATAGTATGTTTGCTATACGACAAGACAAGCTCATATTGTGTACCTACATTGTATACTGTGTATATTGTTCGTGAACATAATTCGCCGAGCATTACAAAATGAAGTAAATTGATAAATTATGGTTAACTATGTGTTGGATTTGTTGCGGGACGGACGATATGCAGACCGTCGGGCATACTATAATATATAAATATATACAAATTATTATATAGTTACGACGAGCGTAATATATAATATTAAAATATGTTATCGTCGTCTGTGAAATGTCGTCTATTTTTTCAAAACGGTTTTCGTTCTTTCGTGTACTCGGGGCGGTTTTCGCAACGAGAAAAGATGATAATAACATAATATGATACTAGCGAACGAGTGCTGTTTTCGCCGTAGGTCAAATGGCTTGGTCAAGATGACGTGTGTGCGGTGTGCGGAGGGTTAGACGGTAATGAGATTTGTTGTAAATTTATCGTGAATTTTCATATTTATCCATTTATACGTTTGTAATAATATAATAATAATATGTAGAATACAAACCGTATGTCTGATTATGTGTGCCGTATCTTATATATTATAGAAAGTGTTTATAATAATATAATATGTATTAATAGCCTGGTTCATACCCAGGTAACAAGTAGTTACCCAATTTTGACAGGCGTATTGCCATTGGTTTTTGTTTCCACGAAACACATCAACAAATCTAATTAAAAAAATGTTGCGCCGCGAACACTGATAAACTTGCCGCAACCAGTTTCCCTACCAATTGGACGTTGTTCTGCGATGGCAACATACTGTATTTTCGCTTTAAACACAAAATAAGTTGCAAATTTGGCGTTAATATACCCGACAACATACAAACAATAAACGCGCTACGACACTCGGGAGTATAGTGAAGTATTTATGGACTTTTGAACGAGCGATACAAATGCCGCAGCTGAAAAATCATGTCGCCGCCCTATAGTGTGGACCGGGCTTAATATATTTAATGTTATATAAATACCGCATACGCGGTTCATAGAAAAATGGTTTTGGACGGTAACTGGTAAGCAAGGCGGCGGCATATTGACGGATGGACGGGGTGGAGAGGTGGAGGCGGACGAGGAGGCTTAAGTACGGATAGGTAATTATCTCGCGGACAACCTAGCGGCGAGACGGCGGCGGGGCCCGTCGATGGTATCTCGTTTGTACGGGATTGTTGTTGTCGTGGTCGTCGCCGGACTCGTCTCGTAGCAGCCGTCGTCGTCGGCGGCGGCGGCGTTGGTGGTGAACTTGTGTCCGGAATTCGTGTGCACTGTGGTGGTGGTGGTGGCAACGGCAGCGGTGGGGCTAACGAGATGACCGGTATTTCTCTTCTTCGCATATACAGGTACACCACTCTCGCATAGGTCTCTGTGTTTCTACGTATATATAATAATATATTTTTAAATTTCTCTCACTCTCTCTCTCTCTCTCTCCGTTTATTTCTAATATATCTTTCTCTCTGGGCACTCTCGTCGACCGCGTGCAGCGTCTCTGGTCCGTTCTCTCACTACCTCACTCTCTCTCACACATACACACACTCTTCGTCCGTCATCCAGTCGGTCCGTGTTCGACAACTATACGACAGACAAATACACACTTCACACACACACACACACACGCACAGAATGTGTATGTGTTTAAATGGCTTTGGAATAATAATAATAATGGGAAAAGGAAAAAAAAAACAAAGACCCGGTAATAGCGCTAGGAGGACTTGGCGGCGGCGGCGGCGGCGTGTGCGGCGACTTCTGTGCCACGCGTCACGACTCGCGCGCGCCCCGACGCGCGTTGTGTTGTTCATATACATTTTGTTGTAAACGTTCGACGGTTCCTTTTCGTAATTTTTATCATTATTTTTTTATTTTCTATTTTTATTTTATACATCCATTACCTACCAGCGTATTAGAGCCCGGCCGATCGGTATGGGTTATCGGTAATAACACCGTGTGCCGGTGCTGCAGCGGCCTGTTGGTGTATAATATAATACTACGGCGACGCGTCGACGAAATCGTGTTTCGTTCGCAGTTCCCACAGCGTTCGTTCCGTTTTAATTATATAAATCGATAACACGACGTTCGAATTCTTCGGGTTGGCGAATTAACGGGACGTCGAAGGAAAAAAAATAATAAAACGTTAGTATTATTGTCGGGATGGTAATTATTATGCATTTTTCCGCAGTATACGCGTGCACAAGGTGGTACATAATGTTTATACTTTGGAATTTCGACGGAAAGTGTCTGCGTGTACACGCGTTACACAAGGGCGTTGCAATTGTCTATTTTTTTTCTGTTTTGATCGGTTTAAAAAAAAGTTGAAACGGTAAGTTAGAATCGACGCAATAGGTACCTAACAAAAATGTGATAGGTAGGTAATTTGTCGTATTCCAATGGCACCGTATCCAACTGAAAATCGTTAGAGCGTTTTTACACTGAGTGATCTAATTAACATAAATCACTTATTTTTTTTACATAATTTCAAATCAACAATCAACATTTTTCAAAAAAAAAATAAATATTTTTTACTACGTTTTATTGTTATCGTTTTTACGAACAGCGTATATTTTTATTCCTTATTCTAAATATGTATTCTAAAGAAGAATATTTTTTGGAATACTTCTATACTTAAAAATTAAATTTTTAACGAGTAGTTTATGAAGTAGGATACCTATAAGTATATAAAGTTTAAATAAGTTGAATAATTTAAAGAGGAATTTCGAAAAAAAAGTTAACCACTCCGTTCATCTAAACTTTAAATACTTTATAGTTATAACTAACTATTTGCTATATTTGTCCGAAAATTGATTTTTATAGATCAAAATACTCCGGATAATATTTGGTGATAGTATATGAAATTAAAATGCATGTTATTGTCATTGCAAAGAGTAAAAAACCAAAAGAAATATTTAAAAAACCAGTAGATTTGCTGCAACAATGAGTGTCTTACGTTAAATGGATCACCCCGTATATGGGCGCGCTGCTGTAGAGAGAAAAGACGGTCTCTCGGGGCATTCAATTATTGTGCATGCGTTTAACCAATGCCGGTTCAATGACAAGACCGTGTAAATTGATTTGCACGAAAACCATAATCGACTGATACTGTTTGATTAACAAGGCCGATATACATAATATTGTTATGTCGTCAGCAGTTCTCCTTTTCTACATTGTCGTCATCGTTTTGGCTCTGTCTCTCTCCATCTTTCTAGTTTCTGTCCGTCTTGTGCTCGTGATGACGAAATCGTCGTATTGTTCTGTTGAATTATTCGCTGAAACTTTTGGTGCCCCTCGTCATCGTTCACCACACACATATACATACATACATATATACACATATCACACGCACACATACTCGCTCTCACATTTTACATTTATTTAAGTCCCCCGGGCTTTTCTATCTTTGTCTTAACCGGGTCATGACTTCAGCTATGGCGTTATCACTGACGGTCATCACTAGAAACGGCTGTGTCTACATTATTGCCAAGAGGTCGGAACGATATTTTGATGGGTGTTCAACGAGTACCTACGTATACCTATAAATATAACATTTATAATGCCCAACCAGTGTGCATAAAGACACGCGAGTGTTATAGTAATAATATATAGGTACCTCGAGAAAAAAATAGATCGGTCAAGTTATAATATGATGCAGTAATAAGTCTATATAGTTACGCGTAAATTATTAGTCGTTTAATTTAACATGCCTCTTTGTTTCGTGTCATAATATTATAATACAAGAACGGTACAAAAGGCCTGATATGCATACACCGTACGCACTATGCGTAGTTTGCCTGAGTTATATTTTACGTTTATATAGTAACATAATATTATAATATTTTATTATTTTTATAATGTATATGTTTCTAAATCCTTTCGCAGATTTTTTTTCCGCCGTGTTAAAAGTATTTGACTTGGTACCTTTATGAAAAAAATCGATTTAGTAGGAATCACCACGGTATACACTATCATGTGCATTTATAGTCTTGATATCAAGTTGAAGTACTTTTTATGTTCGTGCGGACCGTCTAGCCTTTTGTTATGCAGTTATATAGTAACGTATAGCGCGCATCATTATACTTTTGAATAGTCTTTTGTTTGTTTTTATTAGTAAAATTTAAACATTATACAAAATTCTCCCCATAAAGTCTGTATTATGTGTGTATAAAACAATTGTTTAGAATTGCGAATAGCCACATTTTACGACCAGTTTGCAACGCTAAAAACCTAATAGCCGTTAAGTTTTTCTTAGTCAGTTCAAGTGTAGCATACGATAGCTAGATTTGTGCGCAATTATTTTCACAATAAACTATTAATAGTTTAATAATTGTATTTATTATGTTTTGTTAAAACTATTTTAAATTTATTTATTTTTTTTAATTTTTATTATGGGTACTTTATACAAATCAAAACATTCAATTATACTCGAACACATTATGTAAAAACATTTATTTTTCTATCTACTATATTAATAATTCATGGGTATATACGAAATAGATATTTTTCCAGAAATTGGTATCCACGACTATTTTAAATATCATATTATCAGTAATCTATGGAGTTCTAAACTTGTCAAAATAATGTTTTTTCCATATTATTCGAATTCCCATTAATCAATATAATGTTTCATATATTTATGTTGTGTGTATAATCTTATGATATTTATAAACGGCCAATAAGCTAGAAGAATGTTAATACTAACGATGGCAAAGTTATTTTAATTTAAACATTTATACTTTAAATTATTTTATTTAAAACTAAACTTATTGCAGTATATTTTTCAAAATTAAAAAAGATTTAATACCAAGAAAATTATGTTTATTTTATTGATGTAATAGATAAATATATGTTTAATGTTGTGTTAAATGAGTTGTTTACTTGTTTTTATTCTATTCTCTTATTAGTCATTATGATATAAAATAATGATGATAGGTACTTATTTTTAAAACATCAATTAATTTGATAAAAATCTATCAAAATATGTGTTTTAATTAAATTTTGTAGGAAATAGAATCAAATGAAAGTACACGCTTTGTTTTTCTGATAGAAATTATGTCAAAAAAACCATTTGGCACAATAATGTGAGGTCATTATTGGCTTTTGGTCGGGAAAAAAAATTTATGTATAGTAATTATCGATTGAATTCCAGCGTGAAGAGCTGGTTCCTTGCAACGGTCAGTGGATCCTCCCACTGTACATGTACAAAAACAAAAAAAAAAAAATCGGAAAAAAATACATCTATACAAAAACGTGTTGTCGTGATCGATTCTCCTAATCATGACAATCGACTCATAATGCATAAAAACGTTTTGCTCTGTTAACCCTAATGAACTTCGTAACGTATTTTTTTTCGATTTCCTCCTCCTATCCCGGACCGTTACTCAGATTTTAGCCGGATTCGTCCTAAGAAAGAAAGAAAGATTATATTATTAGGTACCTATATATAATATTATGCTAGCTGACCGGCATAATTTATAGCTAATTGGTTTCTCATATACTGCTGCAGTCTTCACGACGCGTTCGCATATCGTATGCCGACCACGCGCCGCCAACGTTTCGGCACTGCCATCAAAGTTCAAATGTTTTATACACTTTTTTAGTCCTTTCTGCACGATGTTCGGTATGCCGTGGTCTATTGCCCGTGGGGCATTTGAATTTGCGATGGGTTATAGCAATTGAAATATTTTGCAAACTTTCAAATTTATAACCGCAAATGAGTCGCTATAGTCAACTGGCATAATTCTCGAGAAAAATCTTAAAGTGTTGTAAAAAGTTGATTTCAACATTTCTTGAAAATGTTTGTATAAGAACCAATACTAAAAACTAATTATACCCACTAACTTTATGTATACTAATTAAATTAAATTTAAAAAATACTATTTTTTTTTTGATTGCGTAAAATCAAACTTTTATAACTTATTTTGAAAAGGTCGTGTAATTATTGAATTACTAATATCATATGACATAATATTTTACATAAATTCGAATATTGTTCACTATTTTGTTTATAAAATATAAACTTTATCTTTTTAATAATGTCCTTTCATTAATATTACATCTGATAGAATATTTTATAGTGCGTAGGAAGGTTTCTTCATTGACCTAGATTGTATAAGTATATCAATGTAGAACGGTTACATATATTATGGTTGACTAACAACTTTAAGTCAGTTCAAAATCGATTTTTGTGGTTTTGCATTTGATATCTTAAATGCATTTTCTATATACATGTATAGTTGTATTTCTATTGAAATGCTTTAGTTTTCGATTGATTTGAAATTAAAGACTGAGTTTTGTATTTATTTTTTGTTTCGATTAAATATTTTAATGTTCGTAATCATATTTGATTTAAAATTTTCGATTGAAATCATTTTTAAATTCATTCGTAAAATATATAAACATTCGCGTTCAAATCGTCGTGTATATAAATAAAATTGAGATTGTCTTTATGCGCCAATATTTAGGTTAAATATATAATATTTATTTAATCATTTGATTAAATTTCAATGTTCGATTAATATTATCATAACGTGAAATAATTACTAATGGACTTGTCAATTATTTGTTATTGTTTTATTATTATTACCTACTGTTTATCTATAAAATTGTGAATAATTGTAATATAGTCTGAATTATTAAATTATATATGTATATATCTTTATTGTTTGCACTAAAATCAAAGGCAGAAAAAGCTTACAGTTTGTCTACCATTCGATCAATTTTCAACTCTACCGACTCTATTCTTAGAGCTCGCCACCATATGGTAGCCACAACGCGTAGCATAATATACCTATACATCAATAATTATTGTTGTATAGTTCATAACAGAAGACACTTGTCTTTGTCTCACTCTGAGGATGGATTGAGAATTTTTTTCAACTGCTGATGACGGTTATCATCAACAGTTCTTCCTCGGTCGCCGGAACGCCGTATATAAGGGTCTTATAACATTCAATCAGCTCGTTACACAGCGCGCGTGTTCGTTTTTTGCTCGTATCTCAAACACCTCTGGTCGTACGTACGTATATGTACAAAGTGTACCAGGAATATTTAACAAATATAGTAACATTTGTAATGGAAGTTGGTTAAATATAGTCTTGTTACACCTTATATATCATATAAATATATACGTGTAATATTGTCTCCGTGGTGTATCTTTTGTATATACAGAGTAACACGCCAAGCACGCTAACCCCTAGTCGGCCTAGTCTCTTCTTCAATACTTTAATTATTCAAAATCTGATTTTTGAAAATTTTAAATATCTCTAAAGAATCTATTTTCATATTCTTGAGATTTTTTGTATTGTTTTAGGAGTGTTCTGTTGTGATCTTATTTCATCAATATCATATTTTCAATTATTTAGAACTTATCTATATGCAATTTTATGAGTATAAATTTAGTATTTTTTTTATGTGGTGTTCTTAAATTATAACCGCCTATTTTGATGGAGAAAATGGGGGTTTCCATGAAAATGATGATGACCGATTAAAAAAAGCAAATCAAAGTTATAGAGCGAATAATTTCTGAGTTAATTGTGGCCACTGAAAAGTACCTATATCTGATTAAAGGTATCTTTAAAATTATACCCACTTATAAATTTCAAAATATTAGATTTTAAATAAGCGTGTTTATAATAGTATACCTATACGTTTTGAAATGTTGAACATATTATGTTAAGTAAAAAAAAAAAATAGGCATAGAATTTAATATTAAAAATTCCCGGGTATTCATAAAAGTAAGAAAAAAATGTGCGGAACGGTAAGCAGAGAAATAACTAACTACAATGAAAGAATTTATTTTTTTACATATTTGTCTTTATAGTATCTTGCAACGTAAAAAAAAGTTTTCTAAGTATAAATCTACGCTACGTGACAATTGCAGAAGTTTTCAATTTGTAAATCTAAAATCACTTTATATAACTTCGTGTTAGTACTCGTCCCAAAGTTGACATTACGCGTTTTCTGTTAATTTTGTTTTAAAATAATTAAGGATAATAGTTTGTTAAAAGTTTCTAATCATTTCGTATTTGTGGGCGGAATTATACTGATATTTTAATTGTATTTTCTTTTTACACCATACATTTTGAAATTGTTTTTAAAACGTTTATTGACTTTTATTTTTTGTTTTTATTTCTGTTTTTTTTTTTTTTTTTGACAAACAATAAATAGTTTTTATTTTGCACATTTTTGAATTTTTATGTTCATAAATAATTAAATAATATTTATCAAATATGTACATGTTCAATAGTATTTTTTGCAAAAAAAAATCCGGGTCTTAATACAACATTATAATTAAAGGATGGGATGGGGTGAGCATGGTCGGTAAATGGTGATCACTCTGTATATAGTGTATAGTGGTATATCTACGCGTACGATACGGTACACCGAAACGCTTTTTTTTCCGTATCCGCTGTGCTGGCAATTCGTTATTATTAACCCGTGTGGTGATAGAACGGTGGTTGGCGAAACGGCGGCGCGCGCGTTCCAGGCGGCGATATAGCTGCACCAGTGTCCCGACATTAATTAACCGCGCGCCGGGCCCCAGCACTCGGATCAGATAACACAAAATAAAATAAAAAAAACGGTTGAACAAACCACGTATACCTAGGTACATGTATATATTGTGTAATGTATAATATACGTTTGCGCGCCGAGAGGCGCTTCGACACGATCCGTACCGGGTAATTATATCACGAATTTCTCTGTACGAAAACAATGATATCTCTCGGGCGGCCGAGTTTATACCGGAAGGTTCAGTTGGAAGCGGCTTAAACGTGGCGGAAAACAACAGCTAGTGTACAGCGCTCAACGCGTGTTACTATATAATAATATCGTTTATTTATCTGTAATTTTATAAAAGACGTCGCTGCAATGCTCATTTGAAAAAAAAAACAATTGAATACAATTTCAGGGGTGTCAACACATCACCATAATATTATTGAATACTTCGATGACCTAAAAGTACACGAAGGAAAACATTTCGAGGGGGGGAGGGGTTAAAAAATTGTTCATAAATATGGTATTATTAATTTATATCAGGTAATTATTAATGTCAGGTAATTTATTTTTTGTTCCTGATATTTCGGAGGGGATTTAAACACCCTAAACCCCCCTGCATTCTCGTACAAGTATATAGAAGTCTACAGCGTGTATAATAAACGACTTACAGCTTCTAAATATCGCACATCGATATTTCACATTAAATTAAAAAACTGATACAAATAAAATGGCAAACACACTGCAGGTTAAGGCAACTGACAAAACTCGGGATATAAAAAATACAACTATTTATTACTGTTTTATACCGCGAGTTTAACAGAAAAGAATAATATATTAATAAATCGTCTCCGGTAGGTCAAACTGGTCAAAGATAATACACGTGTACCTAATGTCCAAAGAGGAACTTCCCCGGTGTACAATCCGCAACAGTTATAGACACATATAATATATGCATTATTATAATAACAGAATGCTACCAATATATACTACAACATCCTATCAACCATAGACGTAGTGATGATACAGAAAACATCATCAATATTATTAACTTTTTAAGAAAAATTGTAATTATGTAATGTAACTATTTTATAAATGCAAGACTGCATAGCTGAGATTTTAAACTGATAACCTTTGTCGTTGATGTTCTTAACGATCTACAAAAAGATTTATAAATATATATACACATAATATAAGGACCTCTATATTAATATAAACCATGATAATATATCAATAGATTCCGTGAAAATAAAATACGACGATGGTAATATTGTCGAGAATGCGAACATTCCAATAAATAAGTATCATCATTTAATACGACGGCGACAATAGTAATTATTAATTATTATTGAGCATATAAATTTTCGTAACTATAGTGGAAACATGAGCGTTATTATACCTAGTATAATAATACTATTAAATTCCAAAATCTGCCCAGAAAAAATATTCTCTACATTGCGTATATACGTTCTAGCAGATTTCAATTATTTTTGCATTCAAATGCATCTACCATGTATTATATAACGGATTATTTATGTTATTAACTTAACACCTGTAAAATCGACGATAACAAACGTCTAACATTGTGCACGCGTTATGTATTCGGGTGGAAAATAGATAAAAAGTATATTATTACAATTGCGACAACGAGAAAGTTCTGTTTGTTCGCGTATATAACACGAAGGGTCTAAAATGACTGACACATGTGACACATGAGCACAGATGAACGATTCCCCGAGGAATTCCTTTAGAGATCCGTCGTTTGAACGGAGACGAATGCATGTTATATTACATTTTATAATGTTACGAAAATGATTTGTCCGTCTTCAGTGAACTGTTAACGTTTGTTTATCATTTGTTTATTCTTACTCATTGCGTCCTTGACAATTACGTATTATTCAACATTTTCCTCGTTTATAGAAGTATGAAATCTGTTCTTGTGTGCAGATAGTAGTTGTCAATTGTCACAAAAACTCACTGCGGTCAAATTGATTCGTTGACATTTCACAATAGGCACACATTTATTATTTACTTTTAAGTGTTATGTACATTTTTGTATGTGTTGAATTGATACATTTTACTATTTCTGATATTATACTGTAGCGCTTATACATTACCAAAATAATTATATAAAGTACACGTAAATAATGAATTCTTTGTATGAAATATTGTCATATCTTAAAATAGAACATTATATTTATATTATAATATAATAATGTAATTTATATTTTATTATTAAGTTTTTTTAAATAAATAAATACGTCGCGCCTAATAATTATATAAAAAAAGTCGTTGATGGAAACAAGTTGTGTATAGTATTTAATGTTTTAAGGTACTTTTGATGTATTTGTCTTATAAATTGAGTAGGTTATTTAAATTAATTTATCAATTGTGTGTGTGTGTGTGTGTGTGTTTTATTATTGTATTTGTGATCCGTAAGCTTTAACATAAACAAATATGTATGACGAACATGAATAGTTACTGAATAGTAAATTATACATACACTCGTAGGGTTGACATTTTTGAAATTGTGAATATTTCAAATGAGTCGCTTCGTTTGTTTATTGACAATCTTTTATTGTATTGAACTCACCCGTGGTATTAAACACTAATAGCGAATTATTGAACTGGAATAAAAAGGATTGTTTATTATAAATGGTCTTAAACTGTCAAACTTGTTTAATAAACATAATTGGATATTTTGTGCAGTGAATAATTGAAAGATTAATTATATAATTGTATTGTATTTTCTTTTTTTCTTTTTATGATCCTAAACATTTAATTATATTTCCACGTATAACTGGATTATTATTATTTTAGAAAATTTTAAAAAGTTTCTAGTGTCTACGATTAAAAAAAAAAGGCCAAATGTGTTATATTTCTAAAATAAACGGTACATCGATTTATTGGCTAATAATAGTTGATTAAAATTAAAAAATCGTAAATAAAAATAATAATATATGATTTAATATTATAGATATTATTATAAAATATATACTTTAATGCGTTATGTTTATAAAATATTAGTTCAATCTATACCGTATTATTTATAGAAAAATAAATCATCAAAATAGTATTGGAAAATCAGTTAGGTTTTTTATTCTTAGAAAATAGTAGTCGTCTCTGCTCAAAACCAATTTTTTTTTTTTTTTATTCGTATGCAATGATTTATTATTGAATTATGATTTAACATATCTATAACAGTGACCGACCTACTCAATGGCGAGACGTACACTTAAAACCAACTATATCGCAGAGTGACTTTAAAAAAATATACGTGTACCTATATATTTTGCTGTCATTAAACGAATGCGTTGTAATAACTCTGTACGATAATATTGTACATTATGATATTATAATAAACCAGTTTTTACTTTTGAGGTAAATCTCTCTCCGGGACCCATTAGATTATCGAAATAATTTTTGTCATTATATACCGTAAGCTCGTATGAATTAAGTTGCTAGAAATTACTGCTGTACAGGTAGATTATAGTAGCTCGAGAGAGAGATGTATCTGTTACGGACAAAGAGATTATATTATAATGCGTACTAGCGTAGCTGGTATATATCTAAATCGTATATATCGTGATGGTCTTGAAACGAAAAAAAACGGATTCGAGTTATCAAAATACAATAATTGACGACTACAACGCCAGCCGCACGCGGTAACCGTCGCGCCGTTGTTGGAGTTTCGGCGAGCGAGAGAACGAGCGAGAAGGAGGAGACACCATATAGGTACCGTAGATTATGATTATAATATATATACACCGAATTAATTGCCACCGTCTGCCAGGCCGGTGTGTGCAATTTTCACCTAGTGACATGTTCCGCCTTCTCCGCCGGTAAACACACCGTTACAAAATTAACACTATCTTATTATACCCGAACCCTTCAATTATCCCGGACTGAACGCGACGTGTACGTACATAGACTTAAATACACCTACCGCACAACTATTTTAGCGTCTCCGGTGGTTTGTTACGTATAGAGTCGGGTTGCTGTGCAGCGTGACGGCGGCGTTTAGGATCCTCGTTCCTAAAGAAACCGGCGACGACGTGTATATACGAGTAGTATACAGGACTTATGTACGAAATAGATATGATTCGATAAGTATATGACGGGATCAGATCGCCGTATACGTGTGAATATTTAGGATTCTCGCACTTGTTCGAGACAAATTTTCAGCGGACAGGATCGTCCAGACTTTAAACGCGCTTATCGATTAAACACCTATTATATTATGTATCAGATTAAATATATTTTATAAAAACTGGTAACTATTTTCACATTATCGTATACATTTTTAGATAGTTGTATATATGTTACTTACATTTTTCAAATGAAAAGTTTTCGAACGAATAAACAGAAACAGTGTTAGACTGTTAGCGTATAGCGTTGTACTGCCGAAAGAATTATCCCGTATAGATATATATATCAATGTCAATTGTTTGTGCGTATTATAATTTGAAAACGCATTAAAATACAAATTCAAGTGAACATCGCGCGTGTAGTGCGCTAACTCTCAGTTCAAGGCGCTATAAACACCCTTGACAACTCCGGAGATTTACAACAATGCGAGATAAATCTAGAACGCATAATAATATATATTATTACAAACGCGTGGAGTGCGGTTATGTGCGCGGATTGCGTTGTCGTCGAGGACTCAACTGAGAAGTCAAATGAGACGTGGAGCAGTTATAGTGTTGTTGTCGTCGTTTTTGGGGTGATAAAGGTACTTACAATTTCGAAACTCCTGCAGTGGTAGTACTGTATGCTATCGGTGCCCTCGTCGTCGTCGTTTCAAGAGAGGGCGGATGCCTATTTATGTTTTATATGTATATACTTGCGCGTATACGAAATATCGTATATATATATATATATATACACATTATTATATATACATATAAATGTAGTGTGTACTTGTGCATACCCGAGTGCACACCTCTACGTTAGTGTGTGTCTGTACCGGAGCTGGACGACTACTTTGTACTTGAGATTCGCAATGGCGCGTTTTAGAGATTTGTTTTTATCGCTTTCGCTGCGCATTTAAATAGCGTCAACGATTTACGAATATTAAACGAAAAGATGTGTTATCCGAGTATTTGTATATACGCTGGGAGTATCGACGATCGCCACATATATTATTATCATTACTATTATCATCATCATGATTTATGGTATGGAAATACGGTAATCGGTTAACGGTGCGCTGCGGTGCAGATAAATCTGATATTATACTACGCGCGTACGTCAATGTGATGCGCGCGTCATACTAGAGACGTTTTTAGTGAGTCCTACCGTTTACCCTTGCGCGCGCGTATATGTACAGCTGCGTATACTCGTTTTCGTGTTTAGTTCATCAATTCGTCAACAACTATAATCTGAACACGAGAGATCGGATGATTAAACCATACGAGTTTATCGCGTTGAACATAATGCGTATATAACCAGCCGTATTATAGAGATGAACTGGCACCTTGTCGGGTGTTTATTATTATTGTTATTATCGTAATACCAGTTTGCCAAAAATTACATACATACGACGACTCGTTATGGCGTCGGGGCTGTACACTTCAGAAAGTGATACGATGATATTGCTCGTTCTCTCAGTTATTATTAATTTTGATTTATGTTTATGGAAATAATGATAAATTAAAAAGAAAAAAACCGAAACGAAACGAAAAAAAATCCACAAGATTTATTGTATCAGTGCTCCGATTGAATAAATAAATCTTAACGTTTCACGTAAATAATCCTTAAACAAATATTATTTATTTTATAATATCGACGCATTGGAGGTGAGAGTGTTGGTTGAGTGGTGGTGAAGCTATAGTGAAAGAGAAGGTTTGTTAATTGTTATTTGAAACTTTTAAAAAAACACGTAGTTTATAATAATATCATGTCCTCTGTATAGCTGGCGATCTATTTTATTGGTATAAAAAACTCTTGATGATTATTAGGTACGCAACGCGTATTTAATTTCGATATTTTTATAAGTTTGACGGGAAAATGCATACCTCGAGAATATGATTATGATATTAACGCAATCGGCGTCGACACAATTATTTCCGGATGAGACGTCACGGGCAACAGGCAAGATGACGAGGTGCTATTATAATATCATGGATACATTTTTATTCGAAAATACTACTCTACTAGGTAGATAGCGCCACTGGTTCTCGGATGCGCCAACTTGTACAATGCGGACAATGTTGGATGTGCATTAAACTTTAATAATATATATTCTATACATTTTCACCTTTTGACATACGTAGAGCAACTCTTCTGCATCAAGACGCGGCGAACAACACTCATTTGAAAGCGCCAAAAGTCACTGTCATTCGGAACACTGACCGTGAATTCACGTCACGAGCAGAACCGGCGTACGTGTCATCATATACAACAGATATTGGCAATATTGTATAGATCGTTACACATGACTGCACTAGCAAAGGCAAATCTTATGAAAAGAGCGGTTAACTGAAAATGGTTAATGGAAATTTTAAACACGGTATTACTTCGAGTTGAACTATAACAAATAAACACTATGCATTGTTCATGGTGGTGCATTAGTATTATACATTTAAGACGATAAGTTAAACAACAAAAGTTAAGACGAAAACAAGTATTGAATTAGCTTGGCTAGAAAAAAAAATTTAATTTGTTATTAGTTATACTTTATGCCCGTCGACGCTATATAGAATATCACGTTAGATGCTGCGCGTGGCAGTGAATATATCGCGGTTTTAATATGAACTGCAACCATATTGTTTGCTTCTGAAAATCGCTGAAAAGACGGTTTTGGCGTATTATGTATTTCAGTTAAATTAAACAGCCGTGTATACTCATACACACGTGTCCGTGAAATATGTTTAGTTGTACTGTACTACTGTGTAGTAGGTATGTACATTATATAAATTGGCAGCTGTATACAGATGTCGGATTTTCAGAAACAATCATTAGGTGCCCAAAAAAAAAGTTTAATTACAATAAGTATGGGTACTCAAAAATATGTTATTTAAACTTTTTAGGTATAGTCTATGATGATAGATATCAACGTATACAGACAATATTAATTGTCATTATTATCATTGATAGAGTTCGATGTATGCGCAGTACAAATGTACAATTATGAACAATTATTATTATGTTATAATTATTTTGTAATTATTATTACATTACGTTGTCCAATAACTGTTACTCTGTAATCTATTTTAAGCGTCACTAATATTTTCACTTATATTAGTGACTCCAGAATTGATAGCGACTGTATTTTATGCCGATTTCTGATGTCAATAATGTAGATTAGTACGATTATGTCAAGTAAAAATCGAATTTTATATAGTTAGTGATAACTCTTTTTCCATATTTCAATAATACACAATTTCAAATATATTCATTTTGACTGTCATTAAACGAATATATAATTTCAACGGGTGCGCTGTGCTGTGGAAACGATTCCTGCCCCGCGGATTCGTCGCCATTGGCAGTTATTTGTATAACATTCAGGTGTATCGAAAAAAGATTAAAATTACCAATATTTCATACACCTTGTTCTTATAAACCATATTACCATACTAAGTAATAGTGTTGTATGGTTGTGATAGCCACAGCAGCCATCATAAATCTGCAAGCATGTACAATAAGTCATAACATTAATTTTTTTAAATATTTTTATTATTGTTCACAACTGTGAATAACTCACTTGTCGAGCATAACGAAATAAATTTAACAACAGTACACTGTAACCTTTGATGCAATTTGAAGGCGTATATCACGAAGTGCACGTCATAATATGCATTGACCGCGTGCAAGATAGCCGCCACTTTATAATGAAATGTTACTACGATGACATTCGCTAAAAATGGGCGCGCTGTGTAGTCTAATCCGACGGTGTCGGGTTTATTGTACAGTGTCGGACTTGTGCTGCATATAACGGGGGCGGAGAAAGAGTCGGAAACACACAAAAATCAAAATGTTCTGGTGAAAGTGATAAGTCCCGAGGACTGTCGTGCGTATATCTGGCCACGAACGCACTGTGTATAAAATATTGAGTAGTAAGTAGTATGTATATACATAATACAGTTGAACACATTTTACACTGCAGGTATATAGCCGACACACGTTGCACAGTTACCGTCCAATGCGCCTTTCCGCTGTTCTCGTGTTTTGTACTTGTCCAATTTGAACTATTTTTTTTATTTTACCGTCTAGTCTTGGATTTGCTTTCTTAAAGTGCCGATTTCTTAACGCGAATCTCGCTGTTGAACCTCAATTGATAACATAAAATCATCGATTATGGCAGACGTCGTGAGCTTCGTATATACGCGCGGCTCATTATAAATAGGTACCTAATACTACTTAAATGTGCGTGTGCGTGTGTATACCGTCCACGCGTAATTGATAAATATAGTAACGTCAATATAACATATAACATCAGGTCCACTCTGGTTTTTGTTTAACCGTCATTCTTTTCATGCTTAACTAGGATACGGTTTATATTTTCTTTTTCGTAATCATCTTTGCACGTTTTCGTGATCCGGACGAATGCGCGCATGTGCACCATATAGCTGTGTGGTGTTCGAGTGTATGCGGAGTAGTGTTTGGCGTTTACACGAGTTTCAATAGTATACTCGCATATCCGTACACCGATATAACGGTGAATTATTGAAATCGTATCACTTCAAATATGAACGCCGAGCCGCGGTGAATAATATGTACTATATTGTCTATAGTACAGACTCTGTACCTATGACACCAGATCTGGCCGTTCGCCAGAGTTTGTGTGTGTGTAGCGAGGGATTTAAAAATAAACGTATAATATAATCGACAATATAACCGCACCGTCTTCCGCTTTGTATGAAAAATCTCGAATGTCGGTTAACGAGAGTTGCAATATGTGCGCTGATACTGCATCACCAGTGAAACCCGATCAGTGGCGTGTATGCACATAGTACATACGGTTTAATACTTTAGTTTGTCTCTCGACTGGAAGTAATCAATGAGAATTAAAAACAACACGAGTTAGGACAGCTAAAACCATAACGACATACGCGTGACTCGACGTAGTGAATATGTGAATGTCCCCTTATTTTCAGTGTGTACGTATACGTTTCGCTTTAGAAACGTATAGCAGTTTTCGATATTTCAATTTCAGCTGATGTGCTATGTATATTTTGCATATCATATTGTGTCGAGAAACGAGCGCGTGTCTTGAAAACAATTTTTCATCGATAAATGTCTCCTCGTATACATACAACTATTATGATACTTAACCTAACATTATACACTCGGTATTCACGTGAAGGTCGGCGGCGGCACGAGATTGCTTTGTCTTTTTTTTCCTCTCCTGTTGTAACCCCACATGAGTTCACATGGAATTTTGAAATGAAAAAATCCAATACCAGAGATGAAAAAAAAATATGACACTCGCCCAACACATATAATGTAATAGCAGTGTGCTACATCATTACGATAAACATGGTCGGTTCTATCTCATTTGCATAGCGACGCTTCCCAAATACCCCCCGATGGTCAGAAACAATAAATGTCTGTATTTATAAATTAAATTCGTGGAGTAGGTGTCTTCTAATTTCTAAATATATCTGAAAAGTCAAAACCGTTAAGAATATGATATATATTATGTATGTTCACGATGTCTTCTGTATAATACTATCAAACACACACACACACACACACACACACACACACACACACACACACACACACACACACACATACCCTATGTATTTAATATATACATAACATTATACGAAGAAATATTATTTTCATTTTCGGCCCGCGTAGACAAAACCAACAGAAATCGTTTAGACTAGCAGTGTACGTGCTGCGGTGTTGGCTAACAAATCGCATACACGTTATATTGTTGTCGGGTGGATATCGTTTACTGTTGGGTAAAACGTATGTACATAACATGTATAGTCTTCTACGATTTTCTTTTTTAACGATATGCAGACTATGACAGACAGAAGAACTGTAGTCATAAAACTAACAGGGCGATCGCGTATATTATAATAGGTCGGCGGCGGCGGCAGTGGCAGAGCGAAGAACAAGTGATACACGAGAGAGGACGAGAGAATAAAGAGCTGAGCGTAAACCAGTATATTATAATATGCGTGTTGCAGCGCCAAACGAACGATAAAATTTATTATTAACAACGGTCTAGAGCAGTAAATCAGCCGAGAATCGTTCGGACACCTCATCAGTAGGTATATGCTTTTGGAAAAGTAATCAAAAACCGTCGGCAAGCTTTTATTCATTTTCTCATCTCCACGCGGCCGTTTCTCTGTGTGTGTTTTTTTCCCTTGTATGTGGTTTTGCCGTTCGCACTCGGTTTTTATTGCGCATTGTGTGTGCTAAAACAGAACTGAAAAAAAAAATAGATAAATAAAAAACGAGTGAAAAATAACTCACTAGTGTGTACGCAATGTACAGAAACGGGTCGGGTCTGGTGGAATGTCGGTCGGTCGAGGAAATGACCGCGACGCGACGTAGCGTAGGTCCGGAAAACCGAGACTCCAGCGACAAACGACCCGGTCCACCGGCCTTCGCGGCGCATACACAACGACCGATTATTATTATTGAAACAACCGTCCAACTTCCTTGCGAGAATTCAGTACGCATATACGAACCTAAGCGCGTTCATTTTTCAACTAATTTATTATTATTAAACTTGAATCAAACGTGTCGCGCCGTGCCATCTGTATCGACTCGTCATATTTGTAGGTGTTTAAGCGGAACTTAGTGAAGTTTTGAACTTTTAAATGTTTTAATATTTGATTTTCGATTGAGAACATATTGGGTTGCGAAAAACGTCCGTTGGAACCGAACGAAACGTGAGCGCACCTCGCTCGTCGACGTTCAAACGAATCTATCGTCGCGAATGCCGTGACCTTCCCTATAAAACGGGTTTTTGGCGTGTATTTTAATGCGTTATTTCTAGGTTAAACTAACCCTCGACAAATTTCTGTTCAAATTGGAGTGTTGTTAGTACAAAAAAAAAAATATCCCGTTAAAACAATACGTATAGTGAAAACGGGCGTGTCAAAAATTAATGTAAATTTACATTTTCGACAAAACCATTACTCTCCGGTCATTTGAAAAGTTCTCATAAAAAGTTATGGTGTGTACGTTGTGTAATGGTCGTTTTATAAATGCCAGTATTGCCCTTGTAATAATAATAATAATCACAACAACAAAAAAGGGAAATACGCATTTTATTTACTACAAAAAGGCGGGAATGGCATTGCAGTCTCTAGAGGTTAAATAACTAGGGTTAAATTTGTCGTTAAATAAAAAAAAAATATGACACTGTACTGTTCTAGATTAAAAGAGATAAAAACATTTTATGATAATGAAATATCAATGGGCGGAAACTATTAACGTCCGCGTTTAATACACTGTGACTTGAAATTTGGCGACTTGCAGCAGTATGCTCTGTAGTACTTAATACGACAATAATTGTCGGTGTAATAACTTGATTTACAATAAATTAATATATATATATATTATGAATAGTTGAAAAAACTGTTTTCACCGTGTCTCATTTAAAATAATAAATAAATAATAACAATATGCCCGCTATTGTCGACCGATTATTGTATGTCTGCGAACATAATATATCATTCATATCATACAAGTAATTGTTGTCCCTATTTTTCTCATTCGACGTGTGCACAATACTCTGCATCATAGCGCCATCATTATATAGTCGGAGAGACGGTGAGACAGAGAGAGAGATATAGAGTGAGCGAGAGAATAACCGTGTGAGTACTAAGTACTATCACCGTGTATAATATTATCGTCTAAATGCACGATGTATTCCTTCTTGAAAAATAAAATGCATTAATGCGTACAACAAGGTACTATAATGTTTTGTAATATATTATATTATATTTAATGGCTCTAATCGTATCGTTTATGATGACGTGTGGTAAAACGCGTATCGAAATCGCAAAACAAAATCTAGTTATACCTATCTAATATAATATATCGTGGTCGCGTAATAAGTGATCATGTACAAGCGTAATACCACGACAGAGCCACACAGAGGGTTCGCCACGGTGGAGTTCCGAAGCAATAAAACCTGCAGTAACTGTTATTGCTGCAGGTGGCAGAAAAGTTATATACATACTGGTCGCCGATTATCAAGTGATTATTATAAAATATTTACACTAAGAAAAATAGCAAAAAATGTACAAAACAACAATATGCTAGCAGTTAATGACGTCTATCCAATCGTCCTTTCGGCCTTATCTTACCTCGTGGCCAGACAACTCACGCACAGACGCCGGGACGATACTTGAACCACTCGATCGCTTCATTGTACGTCCTTACAAAGTGATTGTCATAAAAAAAACGATTCCCCGCCATCGGAATCAATCGCCTATACATTAATGTAACATAATATCTTCTAATGTCGATTCAATTTGTATGATAATATCCTCGTCAATATTTTTTTTTCATTCGATTTGTTTAACGACAAGTGTGAATAACATTACAAATTGGACTTTCAAGTGATTGTTTTAATGTTTAAATTGCATTCGTAATACATAATGTACAATATTATAATATTAAATAAAAAGTAACGAAATAGTGGACGAATATATCTAAATCGCCAAAATTAATGCTAAAACTTTTTAATCAAACAAAATGTCTTATGGCGACTAAAAAAAAAAACTGATAGCATATCCCCATCCACGAGTAGAAGGAAGATACTGTAATACATAAGGTGCGCGAAGGATATACCAAAATCATTCGGGGATTTCTAATGGCTAGAAAGGACTCCCTTTTATACAGGAAGGATTCCCTCCTATATATGCCAAACGTGTGAAACTCATCACTCTGTTAAGCATATAATTTCAGACTGTTTACTATGCGTTCAAGATAGAATCAAAAACAGAATACCTATGATCTATCCCATAATCTTGACTCCGCCCTCGGACCTAATCATAGACAAAACCCATGACGTAAAAAAAAAATACATACGAATTTGAATAGAATGTAAGTCAAGAAAATGTAAACATAATATAATGCAATTAATGGCATTTTCTGCTAAAGGTGGAACTCGGATAAATAAATAAAAAAATATACAATATCATGTATCCTGCGTGTACATATTACATAATACGAAGCCCCCACTTAAGTGTCGACTTATGACCCGCATTGCACAGCGGTCTGCACGACCACCATCACTCCAGCGATCGCGTCCGTGCTACTGGTTTCGGTTGTGCGGCCTTGGGGTGGAGCGAGGTGGGGCTGGATCCCTCGTATTATACGGGTCCCGTTATCACACCTGCAGCTGCAGTTTCGTCTGTCGCGCCTACTAATAATGTTAAGGTTAGATTATACACACTGCACCACCGGCCCATTGTTTCCAGCCGCGGTAATTTTCCCCACCACCGGTGCACAAAAATTATTACTGCACCGTTTACATTATGCACAGGTATCCGCCGCAGCAGAGCAGCGCCGGGGCTCGGGTCCTCGTCCGCGACGGCTGCGGCGACGGCGGGGGGGATCTAGAGGAAAACGATTTCTTCGGCGCGGAGACTCCACGCCAGCTGCTTCCTGCTTTCGATCGGTCGCCGGCAACCAACCAGATCCGGCAACATGGCCGCCGACAACCGGTCCCCCCTCGTGTCCATATAAATACATATATACATATATATTTTATATTACAATATTATATATAAGCACACACACATGTATAGATCTATATTATACATATTATTATCGCAAGTCTTTGCACACACACACATACACATAGACACCGTACTGACGTGCGCGCACTCGCGCGTACACTTGCTCGTATTTATGGCACTAATTTCCATAGACGACCGCCGCGGCACACTCACGCTACACCGGCGTGTAAAATATATCTAACCCGACCGTGATACAACGATTTGACTACCGCTCAACTACGACGGCGACGGGAAGCCATCATTATCATTATTATTATTATTATATTGTTGTTATAATAATATAATATTATTCCGCTGGAATTAAAACATAATTTTGGTCCTGCTGCAGCCATATAATTCGGTAAACGAGTTTTTAATTAATTGCCTGTTGCTTCGTGACGTCTCATATACTCTGCAGATGATAATAGTGATGGCGTAGTATATATTATTATGTATCGCGTATATATAGAATATAGATATATACACACGCGTACGTTTCCCGCTCGAAATGAGATGGTGACGTAACTACTTTTCGTCGCGTTCCACCCGTTTCCCCGTATCCCGTTAATGCTACGAGTATAATAATAATATATATACCTCCTTTAAAAGCATTAGTTCTGCGGCAGACCTGGTGCTGAGCTAGGGCGGAGGCTATGATTATTTTTATTTTCTGCTCGAAACGTCTTTAAAATTCGAAAATCGCTAGTGTATAGACGGTGAAGATCTGAAGATTGGGGTTCTGAGAGCGAACAAATACTTTTCTGCGACGAAAACCGTCAAACAAATTTAGGTACACTGCAGGAATGTTGGCATACGTGTTTTACCGACTTATACGATTTGAGATCTATTTTACGAATATCCTGACACATCGTTCCCATATTGTTATTGGCGCCAGACTTTAAATGTTCTAAAAAATATAAAAAAAAAATGGCAAACATTTTATATAGGCACGCTACTATACACGCAAGTTAAGTTGGGAAAATTATATGTTTGTTGTTGACATTTGTTACATTTCATCTTAACTAAATTTACATTTGTCCTAAAGCAATCAAAAAATAATGCACTTAGCATTGGAATCCGGATCTTAATTATTATAATATATGCTGTTTCGTAATTGGAGTAAGGTTTGCACGATCATTTTATGGGTATTTTAAATTCTGTTGAATACTCTTTTGTGGTTTCGCGTGCTGATAAGTATTTGAAATGATTATCGTTCGTACATTGTGAAATACTTAACAGCGCTATAGATAGATGGAAATATCTAATAATAAAAAAGTGATTATTCAACCATAATTTCAATTTGCGATTAAATTCCTGTTTACGCCCGTCAAACCCAATTCTCATTTTTCCTCTTATTCAATTGTGTATCGGCTGTGTCGTAAAACGCGCGAACGGCCTTTTTCTCTGCACAATGATCTGAAAGTTATTTCCACACTTTGCGGGGAAACGGTATGTCGGTGTACTGAAATTATTTTAATACACTGCACTGGTGATATTAATGTTTCTCTTTTTTATGCGCACACAGCCGATAATTATGGAACATAAACCAGAGACTAATATATGAATTTATTATAAGCCGAAGACGCAGATAAAAATCAGTTGCAATACTTTTACAATGCTCTGTGTACTTATCGACCAACATACACCAGATACCTATACTATAATAACGTTCTGAAACATTGCAAAGAAAATGCACTGTTCGAGCGTAGCCTTGAAGTTATATTCTCAGAGTACACCTTAATGTTGTTGTTAATTAAAGTTTTATATTTTACGACACAGAGGATCTTGTAGCTATTAATGTTTATGAAGATCGACTACTCGTACGTGCTAATATACACAGGTAGGTACTCCATACGGTATCCAAGCGATCATTTGATCTTTAATTTAGAAATAAATTATAGCCGTTTTGTAAAACGGTGTGGATATATTTTGTTTATTTATTATTAATATTATTAAGCAAAACGTATACACAATATATTTATTTTTCAAGAGATATTCAAAGATATTATGCTTATTACTTATTATGAACGGCTATTTAGTGCTTTGTTTATGATGATATTATACAGTTGTATACACATGTCGCCGAGGAGAGCTGTACACCGATAAAAATAATTTATTTTAATTTAAATATTTTAAAAATTATTTTTTTTTATCATTCTTCCTATGTCTATATAGTTTCTCCGTTGTATATTTATACAATGTATAGTTAGAGCGTCACTAACGGGTCAAATCCTTTAAAATCGTTCAATTATTCAGCTGCGCCGTAATATGCAATACAGTATATGGCGAACACTGTGTCGATAACTGCGATTTTTCAACAAGAAAAATAATTCCCGAAAGGTTTGAATTAAAATGTATAATACAAACTTTAATTTTTTTTTTTATTCGTAATGACACGAACTCAAAGATAATATTGTAATCATTGGTCTCGCGCGGACTGGGCACGGTGTAGCACGAATCTCTGTATCCGATAATAATACACGTAGAAGCGCATACCCTGGTGCAGTGAGAGTGCAGGCGGCCAGCCGACCGATATACTCAACTATAATATAATATTATATGGTCCTATCTTCCGTCGTTATCGACCTCTCCGTTCCGAAGCATCGGTGACCGACGGCACAACCTGTTTTATTGTGTGGGTACTGGGTCGTGTGTCTGTGTGTGTGTGTAAATATAATATACAGTAAGAAAAAACAAAAACGAAAAATATAGTAATAAATAAATCGTCTCACCTTTTTCAAAAAAAAAAAATAAAAATAAAAATAAAAAACCGAAACAACCAGTCGATATATTATTATTATATTATTTGAAGAACGCCGGTGTCGTCGTCGTTCTCGCGAAGAGTATGTGTGTCCCGTCCACCCGTGATGCGGTACACGTGATAGTCGTCATCATTTCGTATCGCGAAGAAATGCAACGCGGAGAACACACCATTGCTGCAGTTTTCGATGATCATCCGTATCGTGATCAATTCGATTTTGACGATCGACACGTGACAATATGAAAAGGAAAACATTTGTCAGCACATTTTTCGGTCTTGGTCCGTAGTATAGCTATTTTTGCACTGTCCTGCTGCTATAAAACGACTATATACGTATACCTATACGCAGTTACTTACGTAATTGTATAAGGCGACCTATACTTATTACTATTCAGTGATAGACATTTTCGGGACTTTATCCGGTGAGCTGTTTGTACGAATAATAATTAGAGGCATTTCTATTTATATGGCTACAGAGACAAATATATTGAATAATTTATTAGACTAAAACTATACTTAATTACATTTTTTTTTCTAAAGTTTTATATTATATTCCGTTAAATTGAAAAAAATATGACTTATTCTGTTTATGTTAATTGCATATTTGAAGGCAACATAATCAATAAAACTTCAAAATAATCACACATTTTTACCCTAAAAAATTCACTAAATAACTATCAGGAAGAAACAAATTTGAAGGCTGGTAAAATAGTTTCCCGGGCCGATTTTTTTATCGTAGTATACTAATGCCGCTTCTAAAATTATTCAATTTTACATAATATTATACAGACGAACGCCGATCAATAATCCGATCTCTGCAGTTGTAACAAAATTGGACAGTACAAACTTCACAAATAGGTACTGTACCGCCTGTTCGTAAATATGCTCACCTTTTTTTATTGTATTTAATGGACGGGGACGCGTGCTACCGATTATGTTTTTTTTATCACTATAAATTATTATTAGGTATTACGATTAGTATTATATACGATCGGATGGCAATGACGAACAGAGCGGCTGCAGACAGTAAACGATTGAAAATAACAGCATACCCGTAATAATAACGTAATATCCGCATCACGTCTATGTCTACACACACACACACACACATACACACACACACACACACACACACACACACACACACACACACACACACACACACACACATTATATACGAAAACGGCGATGATAACGCGACGAGAATATGATTAAATAGAAACGCGTCGGTTAACCGATCAGGCGTTATAGACGTATAGCGGCTGCAGCAGCGGCCGCCTGTTGCTGCGTATATTACGTAGGTATTATAATATATATGTATATTAATATATATATATCTGGGTCTTGTAATCTGTTTTCGAATTAATAGCTCTTTAATTTATACCTCGGATTTAGATGCATGCTATCATTACGGAAGAATGAAAAAAAAAGAAGAATTTTACATTATCCTATGTTTTATTTTATTATTATTTTTTTTTTTTTTTAACCCCGTTTGGATAATTCATTCGGTCGATTAGAAATATCCATAATAAATTATTTATCATTCCGGACTGTACACACGAGAAAACCAGTTTCTACGTGTCGTTGGCATACGCAGAACGTAAATCTTGAGCTGGAAAGGAGTATTGAAACAACACAACAACAAAAAAAAAAAAAAAAACCGTGCTAGTATATTAAATACATAATGTGTACTGTATTGGCGTCATTTTTGTCCCTTATTTTTAGCACCAAGGTTTTTTTTTTTAGTTACCGATAATTAACGGCCGCCTGTCGAATTTTCCGCTCCAGGGTCCGCCGTGATGACGTGAACAGGTGAACTACAAACCCACAAACGGTCACGCCCCTTTCCGGTTTTGATGATATACAGGGTTCAGGGTTGACGATGCGTTTGTGTCAATTAGGTCAATATAGTTATTAACAGGCTACGCGAAAATATTATTTTCCACTGGACGGAAACCGTTGTCTCTTATCAATACTTAAAACGCTCTGTAACAGCCATACGCCTATAGAAAACCGCATATAGGTACATACAAATATTATACAATAATAGGTAATGTATATAATTTACGCTATTATACGCCAAAGTTGATTTGTGATTTATGTCTGTATACTTACAGTTAATGGTTTAAGGTAGGTATAATGCAACGCTCGAATGTCATTTCAGGTATCCGTCATAGATGACTGCTGTACGCGCGCACCTATACGTCGAATAAACGCATAAATCGACGGACGATTTGGCTCGTTTTCAAACGGCCTGTGGATTATAATAATCGACAATCGGCAACCCGTTATAAATCGACACTGAAAAAATAAAATATGTGATTGCTCGCCACACCGTTTAATGCATCATAATTGCGTTCGTGACCTCCTCGCCCCGGCAGGGCTGTCGGCGGACGGCTGCTCGTTGGCGGCTAAAAGGATTGTGACGTTCCGGCGGTAAAAGGTGTTTTCGGGATGATGCATTTGCTATTCTACACAGCCGAAGAAACGACCCGACGTCTGCTCACTCTTATCGGATGACACAATAATAAGTGTACAATATAATATTTGTTTTCGTTTGCTATCCTCTCGCGTTTTTCGAAATATTCAATCCCACTTTTATTACATGTTTCAAGTTATTTCACGGGACGGTCGGTTATCGTTTTTTAAACGCATCACATAAATAATACGAGGTGGCGTTTCGCTCACGGTCGGTTAGTCATCGGTGTTTTTATTTATTTATTTTTTTCATTCTCTCCGACGTTTCGTATACAATCAATGTCACTGGATCGGATGATGCGGCGACCCGATTAAAAGAACCGTACATAATATATACATAATATAATGTGTGTATTTTTAGGAGAAAAAAATTCTTAAATAAACAACACGGTGGTAATAATCGGCGACTGTGTGTCGTCGTCATCTCCGAAACACGGACCCCGGTTTCGCCGGTTTACAAGACTTCTGTATGCGTGCCCACTTCGTTGCGGACAACACTGGTCCAAAAGTCTTGTCGATTTCCATAAAATTTATTCTAGTTTTTGTTTATCGAGGTTTTTATTTTTATTTTTTTCAAGTTGCACTTTTTTCGGTTGGTTACAATATTTTCATTTATATTTACATTATATTTTTAATATAATTCGAAATGTAACTGTACGATATTATCATTTCAATCTGTTTTTTACAACCGAAAAATTAAATCTAGAAACAGTGTGTGGAAAACTACGTCGTCTACGTCGAGTACGATACTGCAAAATCGTCAAAAACGCTATTGCGATAAGACTTTGTTGCAGTAGTGTTGCTAGCTGTTATTTGGTATTCATAATATTAATATTATGATAATATGTATACAAACGTCCTACGCTATGAATATCAAAATTTAAAAAATTGTATGCAAATAAATTAAGCATAGCTTTTAATGATTTGAAAATATAAGCTGTTGATGTACTGTAAGTTATACAAAAATTAAGATGAGTTTCATTCAGCTCTGAGAATATTTAATAATATTGTAAGGATAACAAATCGAATATTATAACGCCTTTTACAATATTACCGTTTTTGAAAGTAATTACTATACAATCTGATCAATATATTAAATACTATCATTCTATTCATCTAAATTTTGTTTAATTTACATCAATCCGAAATAAATTTTAAATGTTCCTGACAAATACACATTTATTTATATGCAAATTTTGATATCGTTTATAAATACAAATATTTTATTTGGAATTCTGTTACTCATTTTTTCAATACAACCAGTTTTTAATCATATCTAATATCTATTATTACCTTTGTTTACCGTTCATTCGTATATCTAACGTTTCTTAATATATTTATATATATATATATATATATATATATTCACGTTTGAAATTAATGAAAGCCAGTTATCAGACAGTAATACACACCAGATGTCTTGTCACTCATTTTCGCTTCTGTGATCAGGAAGGACAGAAAAGCTCCCGAAAAACATGTGTTTTGATTGTAAATTTAATTTGTAAGTTATTGTACAACAGTTTGTCGGAAATTTCTTTAAAACTGTTCAATGTTATATATAATTTTTGTATTTAAGAGAAACTATTAAGAGGATGCCATAACCACGTGTGTTGTCTCTGTCTTACAAAACGTACATGGACATTTTCGTTCAGTATATAATTAAATATTAATTGTATAAGTTTGGCTAAAATATTAAAGTGAAATAACCTATTGACTTTTTTTCGGTTTTTTACAATACATTAATTCTTAAGCAAATTATGAGTATTTTTAAGTATTAATATTTTACATACTTATATTTGCTTTAAAATTAAAATATCGAAATAAATCAACGAGCAACACAGATAATTTTGTTATCTTTAAGTTCGACCATAGGTAATTTCACTCTAATATTTAAGCTAAACACATACAATAGGTCCTATTAAATGAAATGTACTATGTTGTACTTTATAAGACCGAGACAACTGCACATGCGGGTGTGGCGTCCTCTTAAGAACAAAATCTAAAATTTGCCTCTTGTAAAGACCACCGGACTCGATTTTTGATCTCTGTAGATGAATAGATGATGTAATAATTTTAATAAAATATAAGTTAAATAGTTAAATATTTGAAATTGATCAGTGTATAGTTCAAACTTCAAATACCGTTTACAATAATTTGTATAACACAAATAATTTGACTTAAATTGATTAGATATGATATTATATTATCTTCCTTTTTTTAGTAAATGTTTTATATTAAATATAAAATACATTTTTTATCATATATAGCAATTTGTTTCTTATATTCGTTTAACATGCTATTAGATTAGAAAATTGTTTGAAATGGGCTGCTAATAGAATAATATAACATATTATACTCGTTACTAAATACATTTTAATGACTAAAAGTATTTTTTAATATTTTTATGAATGTCCGGTTAATCAAATAGCATATAATTTAAATTTAAATTTAAATTCTTCTCTTCTTACAATTACTAAAATCTATGTTTTGTTTTAAAGTTATTTTGTTTTACGTATACCTACCATATATTATATAGTTGTTGGGTTTTGTTTACACGAAAAATGACCGTAGTACTTAAAACAATTCCAATAGAAGTTTTAAATCGAGTTTGTAGATATTATACTATCCCCGTTTAATTCAGTTTTTCGAATTTTTTGATTATAAAGGATAGAACTTTATTGTTTATACACCAATTTCGTTGTTCGGCGTCTATATAGTCTTGTACACGCGCTGTCTGCATTCGTCCTCACCTGTGTTTTTTCAGGCACATTTCTCGGTATTTCTCCGTTGGCTGACCTGGCCTGTTTTGTATTTATATTGTAGTACGACATATATATACACATTTCGTGTACTCGAAACTGTTTCGTAATCTGAGGTTTCGAGTGTTCTTCATCACGAACGGTCCCGAGTGAAATGGTTTACAAGTGGAATATATATATATACTTATATTTAGATAGGTACGCGTAGAACGCCAAAACATCATATCTGAGTATTATATATATGTATGTATGTATGTATAACACACACGAGAGAGCGAGATAAATATTGACTTTTGGCCGGCGCTGTTGTTTGAGTTCGTTCGACGGAACGGGCGCTCGCGCGCGCGCGAACTCGACGAATTTATCGGTGTCACGACTCTCCGATATTTATCGTGAAAAAAAAAAATCTATAAAACCGCGTTCCGGAGCACCGGGAAATAAAAATAATAAAATAAATAAATACACCGGTGCTTTATAACGTATATACGCGCGTTGAAGTATTATATTATTATTATTATTGTATATATACTGCAGTGGAATAAAGAAGAATGAAAAATAAATCGCATTGGCAATCCGTTCGATCGATATTGCTCTCCGGCGGCGGCTATAAACATTTTTGCCGACAAATCGCTGTAGTGCAGCTCGCGCGCGAGCGGACACCGTGGTCGCCGCCGCCGCATCTATATAGTTATTGCTAACGGACACGCGATCGCCATGGGAGTATCGGCTGGCGGCCTTGACCATCACGCAGCTCTCAGCACACGACTTATAGCTTATTTGCGCCGCATATTGCACCCAAAAGGGGTTATAGTCGAACGAATCGTTAAACACGCGTGCGCGTGTCCTGCTATATATATATATATAAAGGTACTTCGATAAAAGAAGAGCACGAGAATAGCTGTAACGAGACGATCGAGGATTGACCGATGGACCGTGTCAGAGTAGAGTGATCGGCCAAACTCCACTGCAGCACGTGGTGACGTGATGGTGACTAGTCGTTCACGCTGCACGTCGGCGCGCGGCGGTATGTAGTGCTGTATAATGTGCATCGTGGATGAATTCAGGGTCGGTGCCACTTTAGAGCCACTCCCCATCAGTATACCTACACGCGTCATAATAACTAAATTAACTGTTAGGAGCTATGAATTACCTAAATACATTTAAAAACCGCGAAAATGCACTAAAACGTTTTACGAATGCATTTCAATTTCAAAAAATATCGTTTCCGATTTTGGTTTCGATTATTTGAACAATGAAATGTACTACGGAGTTCAATTGAAATTTAAGTTTTGTAATTTTTATAAAGGTCCCGATTAAATGTCTGTCTCTGTGTTAGATGGTACGAAAATTACTCGAGTATCGAAAGAATTTGTCTAATGTTCACCTGTACATTTATTTGCTAAACAAAATACATCCACGCGCGTATATTAAATTAAAGAAATCGTATTTAATTATGTTTTTGAAATGTGCTTTCATTATGTTACGTAATACAATTAATTTATTCAGTTTGTAATATTTGTATACCATTTTACTAGATCTATCACCGGTACCAACTATTTTTAATATATTTCTATTTACCTTCATGCTATGCCTAGTTGTTTTTAAATGCATTAAAATAATGGTTGTTAAATACTATACTTTATGGTTATATTGGATCTAAAATATAAGTTTTAACGGTCATTATTTTATTCTTAATAACTCACGCTGTGCTATTTTATTATTCATTTTTTTTTTTTTTAATGGTGCTTCCGATGAGTTATCGACTGGAAAATGATTCGCCAAAGAATAAAGTCGCGTTCATTATATATAAACATGTATACATACATGCATATATATTTATATAAAAAGAAAGCAACAAAAACGGTCGTTTCGCATAAAGGTTTAGTTCACATTTGCAAATGTCCTTTTCGTAATAATGTCATTCGTTACGACGTCGTTACGGCTGTTCGGAGTCAAAACAACCGACCGAATGGACCGTCCTCGGACCCTGTCCCGCGAGTAATTTAAATGGGATATATAATGTTACCGGCACCGTTTATTTCGTTATTTTATTGTGTATACGAGTACACCTATGGGCTACAGTATATGTATACATTGGAGTTGTAAGTTTTTATTACGCACATCTTGTGTCGTTAGTACGACATCTCGGTAAATTGGTGTTGCCGGACTTTAATAAAACGGCCCAAAGCACAATATATGCTAGTCAAGAAACTAAAATAATTGCAACAATGAAATTAAAACCGTGATTAAAATTTATGTTTTCAACAATCTAGTAGTGTATATGTAGGTATACTACCGGTGTTTGGTAGGTTTACCCGCCGTAATGCGTTTTAATATAAATAATTATGGTTATGGATATTCAAGCACAGACTTACCTATACATATATTTTCCCTTACTTTGATGACCAATACGATTATACTTATTTATATTTTAATATTATGTGATAGGAGTATTAATTAAGTTTTAAAAAAAATGTATGAGTACTTTGACATCGTATTATATGTATTTGTTTAAGTCTTTAAAATAAGTTGAGTTGGAAATCAGATTAATTTTTAAATCTAAAATGCCATTAAATTATTCATTCAGCTTGATTGCGATGCTTTGTGAGCTCTCTATAGATCGAATACAACTACGTCGCTTTTATGTAGTATATAAAAACATAGCATGTCTAACTGCAGGTTGGTCGTCTTGTCAAAAGGGTTTATTCAATACATTACTGTCCAGAACAGCTGGGGTGGGCTCACTTATAATACGTATTACAATATTATTAGTTATTGTGATATTTAAATCGGTGAATCGTGACAAGGCAAGGTACATATGATTATATACCAAAATAAAATAGTCAGGTGTTACTTGAACATGAGGAAATAATTATTATGATATCTATAGGTTTAATATATACGAACATATATTCTTTGGTATTGGTTTGAGTTTTAAATGTGAATACTTTTTTCTAAGAACACATGTAATCCTAAGATTTTTTCTAAGCATTTATTCTTATATGCGTTTTAAATGTAATTCGATAAAACTATTTAGGCGAAAAGGGGAGTTTAAGTAACTAGAATATTATTTACAATATGCGACATTCGGAAATGTGTGATGAGTTCCGAATTTGAGAAAGGTTTGTTAAATTTTAGTGGTGTATGGCTATCCTCTTTAAGTTCCTCCATCTAAAACTATAGTTGTTAATATATATATTACCTATTTGTATATTTGAAATATATTATTTTATGTTTTTTTTTTACGGGCCTTTTAAGATGATCACTACTGCAACTATATCGATTGCTTCCATCTCTTCCTTTTATTCACTAAAGTTGCTTACTACTTTTGAGAACTTAAGTTATATTCGTTTATCCGTATGGTTACCGGATTTCAGTTCTTTTATTCCTCGGTCTGTCCTCGTACTTCTCGAATGTTTATCTTTTCGGTCCAAATATTCTTCTTCCGTTCGAATTCGATTAATAAATTTCTATCAGTCTCTGTTGTAGCCCGCATTCGTATGACTTTTTTTCACACCAGCACTGTGATTAATGATATTTTAATCATCCTCGGAAAGAAGATTCTTTGACTTAAATAATTGGGTATCAATCCTAAATAGCTATTCGCTGCTACCGATTGTTGTTACATTAAATATATATATTATACACGCGTGAATAACAAGGAATAAGCTCGCATTATGGGTAAATATTATACAAAATATCGTCGTTGTCCGGTTGCCGGTACAGAGCCAGCGATTTATTCCCATCGATCGTCTGCGTGTACACGATACTGTGGCATACTACCGGATATAAAGATAGGCGTGTAATATACCTGTATCGTAATAACACCGCTCTACTATTTCGTTCTTGCGGTTTTACGCTGCGCCGTCCGTCTCGCCGGGTCCCTAAAATAATCTCGTCGTAATCATCGCAATCGCCCGAGAAACGCCACCGTCATACACACGCGTGAAAATCGTCGGTTTGCGTACGTGACGTTATTACTGGCGTGCAGCGCAGACGTCTCCACGACGACGACGATGACGACGACGACGAATCATCCGTGACTCGACGCGCGATCCCATTCATTCCGATTATCCTATACATATATATAATATTATTTATTATATAAGCGTGTGTGCAAGGTGTTGTGATGTCGTCCGTGTGAAACCGGCGAGATATTTAGATATGTATAAACGAATATGTATACGTGTAGTGGGCAGAGAAGAAGGGAGGCAGTAGACGGTAGGTATACACTCGCGTGCCACTCGTCGTATTTATAAAGAATATAAAAATATATATTTAATCGATTTACACCGGTGCGCGTTGTCCCAACCGTAAGTATCGATAAGTACGAATATTTATATCGTGCATTAATCATCGCGTACAATAATACATTTTCTTTGGTGTTTTGGATTAATGACGGTCCGTGATCGAACGCCGGCGCGGAGGATTTACGCGACACGACCCTTAAGTCGGTAACGATATGCGGTCGACCGTTCCAAAAGTCCTGCACAATGCAAACGGCTTCGGGAGCCGCGGCCGATACGATTGCGCGTGGGATTTCGGGTGTAAAAAAATCGTTTCTATCGAAAACGTCGACGGCACTTATACAAACTATATGTACAGTATTTTATCATATTTTATAGATTACGCGTGTGCCCGATAGATCAATATTAACCAATCGTTTCGATTTATCGACCCGAATTCCGAGTTTTATACTCGTATTGTACAACGACCAGGTGACTTATACCTATTATAATATTATTGCCGTTATTGAATTTATAACCCTAGAAAAAGTTATTTCCAATAAGCTGCTAATCCGCATCGCAAATCGTGAACGCGTTAGATATACATGTATATGTGTAGAAGGTATGTGTATTTATGTGCGTCACATAAAGAATGTATTATTACCTCTAGCAGACCGAATTATAAGAGTTATTTTTTTTTAATACCGCGTGCGCTCCCACAAGCACAATGTGTAAGTGTATAATATATAGGTCCATAACAATAATATAATGTTTTAATTCAATACATCGTGTATATATAATATATATATATATATAAAAACCTGATCGACGTTGATATATTTGTAATTGGTTCTAACATAATATTGTTCAGTAAAATATGAGATGATTAAAAAAAAAAAAAAAAAACCGTTTTGCCACTTCGAGTAGTTATATATATTTGGATGTTTCGTTATCGTGCATTGTTTTTGATGTAAAATATCCGGTTAGAACTTTAATTATAATTAAAATTGCGAGTTTATGACTTTTGAATGCCGGTTACAGTGCCCGAACGTAATTATTCGTGTCAGAGTTTGATTTATGTTCGCTTATGAAATATCGCCGAGGCGAGTAATAATAAAAGTGTATTCATAATAATATTATAAAATACTCTGTAGTCTGAGGGTATTTACTTGGGTGTGTACAAATACGATTGGAATTTCAACGAACTGTACATGTACTGGATTCGGATTCAAGCCGCAGTGTAAAACTGTTTTCCGTTTTTTTAGCTTTGCAGTAATCGCTGAGTGGGGGTTAGTAAGAACTTTTTACATAGGTTTGCAATTTTTTTTTTATTTTAATCGAAATATTTTACACGTTAATTGAACATTACTTTCCTAGTATAAAATTATGGTATATATTTATTTGCTTTTGAACGTTCACGGTAAGCATCATAGGTACAATAAAATGTGGTGTGCCATATACATAAAGACCGACACGTGTACACATCTTATATAATAATAATATTATGTAGAATGTCACGGATTTGCGTGCGGATAATGGGTATATCGCATAACCCCGTCCTCGCCGAATTTCTCTCTCACTGTCTAGGAGTCCACGTGAATATTTCGTTGTAGAGGTGGAAAACAATGCTGCTGATTTTGCTGCAGATTCACCGTAGTCCCTATGCACATTACATATATAAGTATAGTAATACATTATAATATGTATTATACTTCAGCGTGTGTATACCCGCACGCCGTGGTCGCCGCCGTATATTATCATAACGGCCACTTGTAGCTTCACAATTGCGTCTATGTGGGTCATATCATCAATCAGAGACGTCGGATGTGTCTGTACACGGTATTCGATCGTATCTCCGCTATGGTTCACAGTCGCATAAATAAAGTACGCGTATATTATCTACGTGTGCACGCCCGCGTCCGGATGTTTGTTATCAGTTTACTCATATTGGGCGATATCATCAATTGTTCATTAGCAAACGACTTTATTTACCATTTGAGTGCATAAAATAATATTTGCAAAACACATGTTACATTTTGTATAGGTACTTGTTAGTGCATCATAAGCATCGTGGAACTGCCGACAACAATGCGTAATGTATCAGCGGTCGAACAGTTTTTGCGCCAATTCCAAATGCTAATTACCGCAGTTAATGCATAAAGGTTTATGCGATTCCTCGTCCGCTGCTCGCGCGCAGTTTGTCGTCGAATCTCGTCCATCTCGTCTACATATTATTATAATAATATTACGTTATTATTATTATAATATACGCACTACCGGCCATCGGGAACCGGTTCATCTATTTAGGTACAAAAACGTTTTGCTCCGGTCCGTCCTTTGTACACCGTTGCGGTATACCCATATACGTATATTATGTATGTATATGTATATATACATACGATACACACACGGTATATATACATACGGTCGTTTGCATGCGTCTATCGATACACATAATATTATATTCATACATTTTAATATCGCATTGTGCATTATTTGTTGAGAGTACATCGACGAGCATGTGGTGTATGTGTGTGTGTGTGTGTGTGTGTACGTATGCGTGCGATCGCCAATGTGGATCGTGTTCCACGGTGGCTGACAACGTGAGATTCGATTCCGTAGTGCTTTTTTTTCTCTCTTATATAGTTTCAGCAGATTCCCTCGCCCCTTCCCATCCCCGACAATAATATGTTACGTGCACACATATAATATTTCGTATCTTTCAACCCACAATGTACACACACACACACACACACAAACACACGTAGACGTAGGTATAACTCGACTATCACCGCGTTTTGCGACCGACATTTGTCAATCCCCGTTCGTTGCAGGTGAAACGGTCGGTGGCTCGTTATTGTTACGGCTCGGTTGACTCCTCGTTAAGTATCGTTCACTTAATGACCGGCATGTGGAACAATGGATCAGCCGCGACGCTCTATACACCATACACACACACACACACACACACACACACATATACACACATTATGGGTCGCGATGTGTACATGTGAGTTTATATACGTATATATATAGGTATCCGGGTACAAGTTTATCGGCGAGTCCTACGCAAATACTACGTCATGTGCCAAGACTCGAGTCGTCACGGATATCCGGATCCAAATATTATCGTCTCGACACCGGACGCGCGCGGTTGGTGTTTGTTACAGAATTCGGAACTACCCCGCGCCTACTGTGTATAGTATAAAATAGCTAGGGACATATAGTTGCAGCATACGGCCGAACGGTCAGATAACTACACGCATTTCGTATATTATATAATCATCGTACCGTGCAGGCGTGATGCAACAGTTCTGCCGAGGTTTTGCGACGATGATATCATAATAACATGTATTCGGTGCGGTTTACGCTGGAGATTAAACATTTCGCCCTCGCACCGACTGCAGTAATGACGGCCGCCGTATCGAAACGTTATTTTCTTATCTATAGGTATATCCGTAAAAACAGTGATGAACTTCTCCTAGTACACACAAGCGAGTATTCGGTGCTGGCTATCGTTATACCTAAAGACTGAATCTATGCATGGATAAACATTTTTTTTTAATTTTAAGTATTAGTCCTTATACCGACTTTCTACGTAATCTTCAAATTGAAAACTGTAACCAATCAGATGAATAATGTTCCAGTTGATAAGTTCTAACACTGCTCCGGACAGTTTGTATACAGAAACAACGTATCCAGTTTATTGTAGGGTTGAGCTGACGAAAGAGACTATACTTTGTAGTGGATAACATTGTTCTTATGTGTATTGTTCATTGATAAATACATCTCAAATTCTTATAAAAAATAGTTATATTACACTCCTGTTTGTCTGGCTTACAATGATAGGGACCGTGATCGCGCAACACATGTATCTAAACTCGGAGCACTCGCGTCTCCAAAGTAGTGGCGAGCGGTTTTTTCTTGTCGTCGTCGTCTAGTACACTAGTGTAATATTAAAAAATAATATGTGTGTGCTCGCGATCCTAAGAACCAGTTTGAGCGACCCCCCCCCCCCAAAAGGGCGCGGGACGCCCCGCGCTGCAACAATAATGGGAACGTCCGTCAAACGCGCACACGTTGCAGCAGCGTCAACGGCCCGGTTAGCCGGCAGCTCCGGTTTCGTTGTACGCCTACGCGCGAAACACAACAATATAAAATATAATATTATTATATGCGTTAAAAAAAAAAATTGCTCTTAACACCTTTAAATAGGCATCAGACGTATACATAATATGCGTATTATGCGCATACATAATACGGATTACCCACGACGCAAATTGCGAACTATTTTAATGTAGTACACTATTATACTACAGCATACCGGACTGGAATATTAATGGTTGCGTATATCGGTGTCTGTTCGCTTAAATAAAAAATACATGGTTCACTTTCGTAAATAGTCATTTGGCAAAAAATGCATAACGAAAAACGTGTTCTCGCAGTGAAAATATTTTTTATTATTATTTTTTTTTTTTGTCAAACAGGATTTGTTAAAACAAAAAAAAATTTGTATGGGAACCAATAATCTGTGTATACCTCAAAATATTATCGAATCTTAGAAATATTAAAATATGACGGTTCCGGTATAAGGTTTCGGTTGGACGATTTTCCAAAGATCTTATTTTATTTATCGGTCAAAATTGATCTATGCAGACTTCAAAGTCCTAAACATAAATTTAATTTAATCTCAATGTGTTTTAAATTTCGAACTATTAAACTCCGATTTAATTGGATTCAGAATTAATATTCTAAATTGGGTTTTTTATCTAACCCAATAATATTTGGTTAGAAATTACGTTTCGATGCGATAACCGGACGTCAAAAACGTCATTGCGGTGGCGCGCTGTTGTCGAGTCTACGTGAAATAAGGCAATTGGTACGTATATAGTTTATGACGAAAAAAAAAATGTAATAAGCAAACATGCTGATGTATTTCTTTTTATTGTTATAATAATATATTATATGTACACCGTGCGACAAAATCAATTTGCAGTCGATAATAGGCGTGACCAGAGTAATTTGTACTGGCATCCGGCGACGGCTATACAGAAAAAAAAAACCAATAACCAAGTTTGAGGTGATTTACTAAACGTGCCGCAATCAATATTAACCCTCGACGTTTCCAATTGGATATACATTATACATATATATACATATATATATATGGGTAACTCTACGCGTATTTACACAGCAATAATGTTAAACGTAATAATATATTATAAGCAATGTGTTTTATTTTCAATGCGAGAAAAAATTAGTCGGCCAATTTCCCATCGGGCATATATTATAATAATATTCCTAATACCTATTTATTATAGTATATATGTGTGCATTGTAATACAGTAGCCCCGCCATGGCCGCGATGTGCTCCGGACAATGGTAATAACGAGGTAAAAATAAAAAATAAAAAAAATATGCATGTAAAATAAATGAAAACAATGGCGGTTACGGTGGTGTTAAGAACTCCGGTGAAAACAAAGCGAGTCCGCTGCAGAGGTGTTTGAATATCACTACATTCTTATTATTATGGCAGGTGCGCATGACGGGTTTTGACGTGCGTCTATGGTAATAATAATAAGTAATATACCTAGTAAGCCTATTCTAGTAATTAGACACGTTTTCGAAAAAAAAAATTAAAATTCTCCCCCGCTGCAAGATCCCCCGTTATAGCGTAGTACTACGCGCGAGTCTATAGACCTGACCTCGGCGCTCATTCATATCTGCAGCGTATGTGTATTACTACAAACGTCCACGTTGATTAGACATGGACTACCGGGTGTTCGCGTTCACACGTACGTTCGTATTTTTACGTGTCGTCGTCGAGGATTTGGTGCTGCACACGGAGAGAGACCCCACACGGCAGTGCATAATATTATTATATACAAAACACGTCATGACTAATCGCCGGCAAAATGTCCACGACGACATATTTTATTTTTTTGTTGTTTGGATAAAATATCGCTAAATACCTCTGCTGAGTACGCACGAACACACACACACACACACACACACGATCCCGTATATACGATATTATCGTGGTGGACCGCGGTGCTCGAACCGTAGACGGATTTCTCGTTAAAAAGGCATTAATATTATAATATTTTTAGAGGGAAAAAACAGGAACGCCCGCGTTTAATGCGCCGCATACTTCTATTACAACTACTGCGTTACAATGTCGTTTCCACGGTCGTTATACATTATTGTATCAACGGCCGCGGAACTTTATCTTAGCGCTGTAGTGCAGCTGCACCTGGACCGGAGAGGATATTTCGTTGTTTGATCGCAGCTGTGGGCCGCGCTGCACATATGCGCGTATTATATACATATACCTATAGACACGCGCGTTAGTGTAGTCTCGAACGCACCGAAACGCCAAAAAAACGTTTCGCCGATTCGGGTTGATCTATGGGTTTCTCGGTCACGCATTATCGTACATTATTACGTTATATAATACCGTCTCGTCGATGTATGCACTTCGCGCATTTGTTCGAAGTCGTATTAGCTGTGCTGTGCATTTGAAAAAAATAATTCTGCGTTTAACGTTCGGCATTTCATTATTGTTAATAACTATATATATCCGTCTATTATTGTGCGGGTTAAAATTAATATCTATCGTTTTCAGTTTCGGTTCACAGCAGTTGAAATATATAATACAATTTCTGTGAAAAACTCGTCAAAATCGGTTCATCCGTTTTGACGAAGCCTTTCGTGGCCTTATAGGTACATATACAAATTTTTATTGGTGTCTAGACAAGCTGCATATAATTAATTGACCGTGAAAAAATCAAGATTTTTCTAAATCTCTGCTGCTCTTAGAGAGTGTCATTGGAATTCATTAATCGTCTTCGCCAATATTTAATTTACTGGAAATAGAAAAAGAAGTTTTCTAAAGTCGATTGTATATAAAAAGATGTCGTTAGACAGTTAAAAAGTATATAATACAGAAAATTATACAAATCATACTATTTTATTTTCTATAACTATAATGGCAACTCTTAATATATATATTATATACAAATAAATATGAGATTTTTGTGAGCCGATACAAAATTCGAGTTTTAGTCAACAATTAGGGGTTGAATCCGAAATGAAAATTACTCTACGACCCGCCAGAGGTTCCAAAAACGATGCACGGAACACTCGGTGCCAATTATTCAAAAACTGTGGATTTACTAAGAAACATCAGATAACCAGATAGGTTATAGATTTTATATAATATACATTGAACGCAACGATGAAATTAAATATATTTGAATTGAAATCTACAAGACGAGTTTTTAGAATGACGGAAATTATCATATTTTACAAGTTTGAGGAATCATAATTACCTGTAATCATGTCATTAAATATTTCTACACAAAACTATATAAATTACATTAGTATAATAACAAAGCAATAATATAATGTTAGACAAAATAAGACTCGTTATGAAGATCTTAAAACTCAATAAGTATACCTAATGTTTTAATCGTTCACCATTTTTACAGTTATCATTGTTTAACGTTATCGGTCAACATTCAGGGTTAGGCTATTTATATTATTTTTATCTCCGCATAAATACTTACGAAATGATAGTGACCGAGTAATTATACTTCATATTTGGTAAAACGTGATGATTTCATTGTACCCCGTGGACGAGGATGACATGCCCAATTTCCTTTGATTATATATTCCATAATAGGCCCATTAGATTTTCTTTAATGTGCACTTTGTTCTTGAAATGATAAGCAGTTACATAAATAATTGCTCGCGGGTAACTCGGCCGCTCTGACTCTGGTACGTAATGCGAGAAACAACGTCCGATAAGCCACATTTATATGTTCATTTTTGAAAATCTCAGTGACCATAAATAAAAACGTTACTGTGAATATCGTATTATACGAAACCGTGTAATATTTTAGTGACAAGATACCGAGAAGATTTTATCTCGGTTTGTATGTACACGGGTCTTTGTATAGTACAACTGAGTATACAAATAGGTCTTATTAATTGGAGTTAACCACTGTATTCAATATGGAACTTCGGCGTATAATGCCTCTACACAGTCTACGGCATGTAAAACTAACCCTGTATGTCTGACGACTTGATTGCACCTCAATCCTTAAACTATTTTATTTCAGAGTTTCTCCCCGTCGTACATTAGATCTCCTTCCGCTTTCCATTCCATTAATATCTATCCTCAAATTCCATACGCAACACTTATTATATACTAGGCGCAGATACGACGAGGTCCCACATCTTGCTCTTGTCACTTATATATTGTTCTTCTTCCCACGCCTCTTGTTAACGATAGCTTATATTTATTGTACACACGTAATATCTTTCTCCATATTATTATTATTTGTATCAGATATATTAGGTGTGTGTGTGTGTGTGTGCGTGTGTGTGTTTGAAACAGAATCGAAATAATATGAATAATAATAATAATAAAACAAAACAGAAAATAATTACATAAATATTTGTTTATTGAACCGGCGATAATCTACCGCAAAAGACTCTGCATTAGCATCAAATCCACGCCTGCAGTAGTTGTATTCGGTTTAACAATGGCGATGACAAAAAATTTAAGTATATAAAAAACAATCGGTCGACCACATACCGCGGTGATAACGTAAAATGCATTTCCGTTTTGTGGTATTTTTTTATTTATTTATTTTTTTGTTTTCCGAAGATACATACTTGAGGTGGCCACACGTATACATAATGTTATGTGTATTATGTATAGAGGTACTCGAAACCGACGACGAGTATTATGTGTTCAATACGGTGGGATGCGACATATATATATATATACAAATATGTTTATACGAACAAAAACCGTTTTAAGGTCGTATAAATGAGCGTATACTTATATTTATATATCATACCTATATAAAGATTGTTATTATTATTTTCATCTGCAGCACGACGACAGCCGGTTGCATAATGTTGACACTGCAATTTCGAATTCAATATTATATATACGCATAATATGTGTATATCTTTGTAGATCGTCGAATACAATTGGAGTGCATTATTATTATATACACCGCGGTGGTCGGTGCCAGGGTATAATAAAAACACGCATATATATATATATATATATTTACAGAGAAAATATCAAATTGTAGGTTAGCCGCGGTGGCACAACGATATAATTATACGGTCATATCGTTATTGTTTCGACGCAATGGGTTTGCGCTCTCGTCTCGGATGTCTCGGCGAAATCGCCCTCGTGTATAATTTGAACAAATAACTAATATAATATGTGGCGTCCCTTTTACCGGCGTCTGTGTATTTTTTTATATTCCGCCGCTGTCTGATCCGACCGACTCCGGCTTCCAACTCCTCCTCCTCCGCACAATATATAATAATTTCGCCCCGTCGGTTCAATTGCCGCGACTATCTGTCGATCGAGCGGTTTCGCATCACGAACCTTCGTGTCCGTGTGCCTATTGGAAAGCACGTGGGTTAACGCACTGCGCGGCACACGATAAAATATTATTATTATTCGAACATATTTACGATCGAATGAGAATTGAACTGACACTAATTTTTCTTTTAATTCGAAACGGAATATTATATGTATTTTATACTGCACGTATTAATTTGCTGTTTTATTTAAACGTCTGACCGTGTTTCGTGAAAAACGAATGTTATAAAAATACTATAATGTATAGTGCCTAATGTGTGTTTATATAGGTACCATAGACATAATATTATTTAAAACAAATTATGATTAGTATCAAATATTTAATTAGTTTTGCACTTATAATATAATAATTTTAATTGATTTGATTATTTGATGTATATATATATATTATTTTTTTAATTTCTCAACACGTATTTAATTAGTTTTACTATACACACAACTGCACAAGCATAGTAGGTATAATATTATAATATTATTAAATACTAGCTGGTATGTACGATGTATTTGTAAATAATATATTTATGTATATAAACGTGTTTTATTAGGAACAACTATATTTTTCATTAAAACGTCTAAAATTATAATAAATAATAATTTTGTAAAACCTATACTAGTCGTTTAAAATTCTATGAACATTATTATAATTAAACTGGCGTAAACTTGGCTACCTAGTTACCAAAAAAATATTATATAAAATAAATATGAACTTATATTATTTTTTTATTAAATCATTAAAATCTAAAAGTGCAGATGTTATTTATTATGATAATATTGAAAACGATAAACGTACAAGAGCACGGAATTCGCTAATAATTTTTCTAATAAAAACACTGATTTGACGTGTTTACTATAAAATCTTTTGCACATTTGCATACACCATCAAATTTATCTACAGTGTCTATAGCAATAAATATATTAAAATATATTTTATGTATAAGCATTATACACGTTTCGTCCCACGTCACTGCTGTAATAATCGTATTTACTCATAATTATTAATAAAAAATATAAAATCGCATTCGATTCAAGTTTTTTGATTTTCCCGGTTGAAAATTAAAAAAAAAATCTTCGCATAATACCTATTAAAATGAAAATATAATCAGACACCTGCAGTTATCATTATACCATCTCGCATGTATGCGATACGATCACGCAGAAATTTGACCATTATACTGTTTAAGAATCAAACGAAAACCAGTAGCAGACTAAGGAACGCTCGAAACCGTCGTCACCGCGTGAGCATATAAGCTTCGGTGACGCGGCTTCTCAAGTCTTTATTAAGCCAGTGAGCAATTCGCACGCGCGTGTTAGATTCGAGACCCGAGATAGGCGGCCCTATATCGTCTCACGATGGACATGGTGGATTATTTATTACGCGCGGTGATCGTGTAACGCGACAACGGTATAATATATAATAATAATAATTGTCGTCGCCCCGGAGAACAGGTAGTAATGCCGGGGCGCTAAGTCCATTAGTATATCGTACAAATAAATAAGCAAAACAGCAGCGTGTTCGGGTCGCGATTTTTTGATTTACTGCGGCGGCAGCGATTGCCGAACACGCGGCCCGCAGCGTTTGCGTACCATTAGTATTTTCGCGGTCCTAAAACACTCTCTCTCTATATATATACACGTATATATAGTTGCAGCTGCTCCGATAACACGTACGCTGTACGCAAGTAAAATATCTTACATTATGAGGTATATAACATGTTTATAATCTATGATATATTATTATATATACAGTTAATATATCATTATATAATTATTGTGGCACTTCGCACATGTACGCGAAAATCAATACGATTCGCGCACCCCTGGAGGCCGGCGAGGACGCGAGATGGATCGATAACGCCGAGTCAATTAAAAATCCGCACGCCGCTCAGCGATACACAATATAATATGCAGTTTAATATAATATATATTTACTCGAGACCGGCGAGATGCGATTTGCTTAGGGGGGGAGAGGGGGTGTGATATGAATATAATAATAACGATAACAATAATGATAATGATGTTAATATAACGTCTGAATCTCTATCGCTTTGCGTACTTGTGAACCGCCTTCCGTATAATAAGTATTGCAGAGCGTGTTTTTTTTTCCAAAGAAACACCCGTTACACATAATAAACGTCTCAGGTTGAACTGTACCCAACTCTTCGTCGATCGTTTTTCGTGTTTAAATACGCATACCGAGTAAACGAGTATACACCAGCTACACGGTCTCCCCGAAAATAAAAAAAAATGTAATTAAAAAGAAGTTACTGGTGAAAATCGTATGATATATGTCTCGCGATTAAAATACCTACGAAAAAAGACCTCGTATCGTCTCACATCTTCTAATTTATAACACTCCCGAAAGCTGCACGACACAGCTCGGGCTCGCGTGTGTGTGTATGTGTATCTTGTTTATAGTTTCTTTCCCTCTGATATTGTGTCTCAGCGCGCGTGTCTTACACAGTACACACACACACACACACTCACACTTGTGTTATATATAAATACACATTATGCGTGTGCGTGTGTGTGTGCGTACGGCTATTCGTATTCAAATGCAACGTCGATGTTACAATGGACGGGCTACGAAAATATTTGTCAACGCCACCTCAACAGTCGCGGTCGACCACGAATTTTTCACGTTCCCCGTAACCGCCTGGGAAGCCCATCGATCATCGCCCGTCCGTCCGCCGTCTCCGCCCGCCTCGCCTTCTTTGCATGCAGCCTTCCGCCCGGTGTGAACGAACGACGGTATGCGCGTGTGTGTGTGATTTATATCCATGTAAAGTACCGTCGTGCCGGGTTTTATTTATTTTTTTTTTTTTTTGTCTCTCGTCGCCTATTCATAACACAATAATAATAACATTATAACATTATAACAACGATATCATATCCTCGCGGTTTCATTTTCGCCCCGGTCGACTTTGTCCCGCGCATGATGCAGTACCTCAAAAATTTATTATGTACCGATCGCGGTCGTCGTCGAGTCACGGGCGCCAATCATCAATCAGCCCGGTTGCCAGCGCTATATTCCTATTACATATTATATAATGTACACTGCCCGTACATGCTACACACACACACACATATATATATATATATATATATATATTATACGAGACGCCAACGAGAATATAATGATATTATTATATTTTAATATAAAATCTTTCGGCTCGAATCGATATATTATGTCGAGCTCAGCGGACGACTTGATCCAGCCCGCCCGTACGGACGTCATGCCGGCGACGATGATGATGACGGACGCGGACAGCGATCGGGACTTTGCCAAAACCGAAGCACAGGCACAGACTCTATTCCAAGACGACGTCCCGCCACGATCGAAAAGAATTAAGACGAAACTCTTTTCGACTTCTCCCCTCCATGACTTTGGTACCGTGTACACTTCATCTCGTCGGATCGGAAACGGACTACCGCATCATACTTTATAACATATAAAACTAAACTATAAACATACGTCGTGGCATACAAACCTCTTACGTCCTCGCCTGTCTGTAAAATCTGTATGTCTGCAGCCTTATTGTTCGATTTATTCTTTTGATTTCTTCATGTTGTCAGTGGCGCTTTATTTCGATTACATTTTTCTACTTTTTTTTTTTTTTTTGTCAACACTTTTATCGGGCAGATCGAAAGATGAAAGGTTCCAAGAGTTTCATTCGTTTAGAACTATATTTCTATACAAGACGATATTTTCCATCTCTCCTTTCAGATTTGATACGTATAAATATATAATGGGTGATTCAACAACTATATATTATATTATATTACTCTCTCAAATAATACAGAATTCACTCATTCAAATGAACGCATTAACGATTTCAAAAACGACTGTCGTCTAATTTACAGTAAAAAGTGCAGTTGTTCTCTTCTAAAAATAATTTTTAGTATCGTCACAGGACTTCTTGAATTGTTTGCAAATCCAACTATTTGAATAAGTGGTCTTTAAGTAAACTTGAAAAAAAAACATCGGAGTTTAAATAAATGTACAATTGATGTAAAAATGAGGGTGTCGTCATGTGTTTATGTCGTGGCGGTCGCTATATAATATCTTTGCTCATTTTTTTTAAAATTTTAAACAGGAAACTCTGCTGACTTTTGTATTTAATACTTTAAATTCCAATGTGTGTGCTAAATTAATTGTTATTACATCTTTGTATTTATTTTGTTTTGAATAACTAGCCGATTACACGTTATTTTCCCATGAATACATTTACCACGAAAAATAAAACGCAATATGCTAATCATTTCCGCAAACCGCACACATCGATTTTCGGTAAAAATGTGATGATTATTTAAAATCAGTTCACCGTTAACGGTATTATTAAACGTTTTATGTATCTGTATACCATTATTTAAATTAGCTGGGTGTTGTTTGAACAAATCGTGTAAGCAACTAAAAAACTAAAAGTTATTAAGTTTGGTCAATAATAATTAACAAAATTGTGTTGAAATTATTTATTAACTTCGAGTTTTTGTTAGGTCATTTAACGTTTATAGTGTTTTATAACTTTGAGCCGAAAAAGAGTCATAAAATCTAATTACTGCGTAGCACAATTTATTGGGTAAATAGTATCAGATCATTTTCATGGATGTAATTAGTTTTGGTCAATAAATTTTAGAATATTACAAGTAACGACCTATTTTTTTAAATCAAACAACAACTAAATACTAATAAACTATGATTACTATATCAGTAGATTTTCTAGATTAGTGTTCGATAAAAATAGTAGTTATATATAATAGGTTAATACAAATTTTGTGAAGGCTTTATGTAAGAATTTACTTTTTAGTTAATTATATTATAATTTAAAATACACGTTATATATAGTTGTTTTTAGTATGTAAAATAAGTACGGTTTGCAATTTCAGTAGCAGCAAAATCCATTTCGGGGTATACGCTTTACGTTAGTGGCAATAGCAGTACACCGAATCGATTAAAAACTTCGAAATAGACATAAAATGTATATTTTTTTGTAGTAAAAGTTCTAACTATATTATAAATACGTTTTATACGGTACGAAATCAAATTAAAAGTATTTAAGAAACTATTTTGGTCAAAATTAACCTTCAATAAAATAACTTTACTTAGTATAAAATGGACGAACATCAGAAATAAATACAGAAAACAAATATTCAAGATTATTTTAAGACTAGAAAAATTGATTTTGTTTAAAAAGGTCTATATGTACTATACTGCTTATAATGAATTAAATTCATTAAATATAGAATTGTTTTAAATTATTCATAGCATTTTGTATCTTTGGAAAATAATAATAGCATTAAATATTTATTCAATTTCGTAATGGGTACACAACCAAGAACGATTCTTAGATTTGGAAAAGTATTGTCGAAAAAATATTTTTGTCTTAATAGTTATAAGACAATCATGTCATTTAATTGACAATTACTGTCATTATAATTCCGTAGAAATTTTACAAAATAAGTTAACGTAGTGGATGGCCTCTAAATTTCCTTTTTTTCTATTGCAAAAAGTAATCTTGTTGCGGCATTAGTTATAATAACAATATATAAATTTGCTATTTAACAACTAAAACCATTGCCGTGCGTTTCAACTAAACGCATTAGCACTGTACGTTATGAATTGTACCTAGTACCTGCATATATATATATATTGGTTTTATATTTTATGAGCTTACTGAGACAGACAAATAATATTATTTTAGCCCAACATAACCATTTAAATACCTTATAATTAAGCCTGAGCGGAAAAGAATGAAATAATAATTTTTATTATTTATTTGCATATTTACATATTACCCAATACCTATTTGGTGCTACCACGTGTGTACTTAATACTTATAATAACGAGGATTTAACCAAACGACTATGGCGCGTTAGGCGAGTGTATTATGTTTTATTACAGAAAGTTTAAAACGAGAGATAGAATGATTATGATACGACGAGATGAGGCGCGTTGCGGAGATTGCAGGCAGTGGCTTTTGAAGGTCGATAAGGAATTTTTATGAGATTTTGTTGACGCCGATGAAGAGTTTATTACGGAGCTAGAACATATTTCTGTCTCGGTGATTTATACTGGTTATTAATTTGTGTTTAACATCAACGATCATTGTTTGAATTATTGTAATTTCTTTGAATTAATGTGCATGTAGTGACGGTTTCTTGGCGGTAGGTTTTATTTGTTTATATTATTCGCGGGCGTGTTTTACGATATTCCAATAAAAAATGAGTCAAACACATTAACCCGAACCGATTATATGCTATCTTAAATACCCACAGACGGGAGTTCCGATTTAACTGATGTATATTAAAAAATAAATAATAAAATATTGCTAATAAAAAATAAATTTTCATTCGGATATTATTATAATATTATTTTAATCATTTTCAGATTTTAGGCAGGTTATTGGCTATTATATTTTAAAATATATCGTTTCAAATTTGTTATTATTTCATGCACGAAATCCGATGAAATAATTTACACACACACACACACACACATACCTACCAAATCAAATTTTATATACAAAACGTACCAAGTGGAAGACAAATATTCAATTTTGTTCATAGTATAATATATATGTCACCGTACAGTTGACGTGTAAACATTTTCAGCCGAACCGTAATATTTTCGTCCTCGATTTGTACATAAGTCCTAATCGACAACAACTCGAATAGTAGTTATCGAGTAAAGCGGAACGCTTTTGCTATAGAATTATTACTCATTAAAAGTAATCGATCGGTACAAACGATAATGATTATTGTAACGTTCGTCCGCCGCCTAGACCTACATTTGGATTCAAAGTATATATAAGCACTTACATGTACGTGTATTGTACACGCGGTCGTACTATATACAGAGTCACTCGTTATGCGATACACGAAAAACGCTTAAAAATATTGTCATTGTCGTTGTGTTTTACGAGCGGCCTTTTAATGAGAAAATCGGTACGCCATCGTAATGTGAAAAGTAACGAAAAACGAGTAAAAAAAAAAAAAAAAATATAATAATACGTCCCGGAATGTAATGGCGCGCTCGGTCATTATATCATTATAATAATATATTGTATAATATTGTGTATAATATAATTTACCCGGGACCTTAATGTTTTGGGTGGACGATTTGTTTCGACTGGAACACGCGGCGGCGGCGGTTGACCGTTAACGAGAATAACTATATACGCGTCTCGACCGAAGGGACCGTTTTATAATGACCGTTAATTGGTAGCGGGCATCATATATACCATAGTAGTAGTAGGTACACAGTAATATACTGTGGCGGTCGCGCGAGGACATTATTTCTACGCGGGCCCGTGACGAGCGTATATAATTTTATACATAGGTATATAATATTGTGTAGTAGGTGAACGGTGCCCTCACCGCAAGACGTGTATATACACACATTATTTTCTCCGTCATCATCATCATCAACATCGCACTCGTATATACCGAACCGCTATAATATTATATATCATATATACTGCACGTGTACGACTACTGTACACACTGCTGTTGTACCCGCGTAGCTATATAATATTATAACGCGGTGTTAAATGCACCCCGCACCGTCGCGATCGCCGGTCGGGTTTCTTGAAAATGTGACCGTTGGAAAAAAAAAGACTAGTTTTCGTTTCACTCGTGTTTTGGACAATTTTCGAAACAGGCCTCTTGCCGTTTTCCGCCGTCGCACAATTGATTTCAGTTCAGATCTGCAGTGTTGCGGCATTATCGTTGTCGTGCCAATGACTTTATAGATTATCCTCATAATCCGTTAAATTTTCTATAACAATTATATAACTGTTTTTCTAGTATTATTTAGCGTATTGCCATCGCGAGATATTTAAGGACGCTACCCCGTTTCTAACAATATATCGAAATACTACACGGCAATACGTCAGTCGAGAATACATTGTTTCTTCGGCCAGCTCGCAACATCAGAAAATGCTCAGCAAGGGTCGTGCGACGTGAGCGCGTTTTTCATTTTACAGTTAAAACAACAATCTAAGGTTTCGTCATTGGTTTTTGACTAATAATAGCTATACCGAACAAGTATATATATATATATATTACATATAGATACCCTAAAAAATTCCGCGTTCACGAGATCATTCAAAAAGTCTGTATACGCGCGGGAAATCCGGGAACATGCCCCGCGGACATGGGTATGTGTATAATATTATATTATATACCTACGCATCGATATAATTTATAACATAATAATGTTTGGGTCGACGGGCCGTACAGTTAAACGGCGGGCACGGAAACGGTAAATTGCTCGGTACGGAGACCCGGGAGTTCACGTGCGACCATATACCGCATGTATGTATTCGTATTATTATTAATTGTCTATACCTACACTACACACTCACATGTATGTACCCATCAAACACGATATGTATACTGCGCCCCGGCAGTATGCGAGTTGTAAGCGCGTCGTCGCTGCGTGTGTATATTACGGTTTGTACGCGAACGCGACCTTGAACGCGACGAAAAAATAAATATTATTATAATAAGCGTGTACGCGGAGTAGCCGTCACCGGCCCCGCGGGTCCGGCAGAGAGACGCACTGGGTAATAATTTCCCGGTGCCGCAGCCGCGAGATTCGTCTCCGCGGGCTCGGGCGTCGCGTTAACGGCGGTGGCTGTGTGCCGCAGCAGCGTCGGACGCCGCGCAACAAAACCGACGACGCTGCATATATATATATATACGTATATAGTGCTCTCCGCGCGCGGTCATATATTACAACACTGTTTTTTTATATATATATATATATATACATTATTTTAACGATAATCGTCTTCGGGTGGCCTTCGGCGCGACTGTCGCGACGCCGCGGTTATTACAATACGTGTATTTATGTGAATATATACTCGAGTTGACGGAATGGTATTATACACGATGAGATGACGTATAGTCGGCCGATATGGTCGTCGTAGAACACGCGCGTAGGTATATAACTGCCAAACGCGCACATAGGGCAGCCGTGTGCGCGGGTATGAAAATATGCGGTCATACTATTTCGGCTGGTTTGGGTTTTTAAAATACCGCAAAATCGTTAAACAATACACGCGTACGATATAAACATTGCGATTACTTAAATGATTTTGGCGATTCGTCGAGCGTCATCATTCTCGTCATCACGCTCGTTATTTTAAAATTTAATCAAATAAACTCTCGAGGACCGTTTTTTTTTTTTTTTTAATGGACATGATACTTGTTTGTTACCCATCAGAATTAATGGACCCTCCGTTTAAGTTGTGTCCTGCGGTGATACCGATTATTCTCTACTGTAATCGAGAATCGAGCTTTTATCCTGTACATTTTCAAACGAATTACTTTTTCGGAAATGTCGATGTACCTATAGCTATTTTACTGTAGATTGAAATTCGAACGAGTGGTTTTGCAATTATTTAACGATATAACTTCGTATACTTAAAATAATAGGTCCACGGTAATTGCGGATTGGAAGATTTTTTGAAAATATTATTGCCTGAATATAACAAATATTAAATCTATTTTAAAATTGTATAAAATCATCTTTAAGTACTGTTATCTTTATAATGTATTTGTACATTTAAATAACTTGGCGTATTTGTTTGAATTCATCAATATTTTTTGAAAAATCATCTAGCAACAATATATGTATATATGTACAATATACAGTAATAATTGGTTGATTTCTGTTTAAAAATAATTTGTATTGGACACTCGCACTCCTAAATGATATAAACAATCCAAATAATTGTAAATATTGTCGCTAAGCATACTTAAAAAAAAAATAAAAAAGTGAGAATTTTAATGAAAGGAAAATATGTTTGGTGAATTACCTTGTATATATTATCCATTTCGATATAGATATACCGAAATATTCAGGAATTCGTTCTACAGATCATATAATATTTGAATTTCAAATCCGTCTGTAGACTCATCATTTTATATTTTATATTGACTCGATTCGTATTATTAATCGTTTTACTGTGTATTTTTTGAATTAATTTTTTACATGCGCATATTAAACACAACTCATTATTCGATAATGTTCAAGAAAACATGCTTAACAGTGATAACGGTAAAAAGATAAACCTCGAGATAACAGTCGGTTGGCACAAGTCCACAAGTACTTCTCAGCTTTTTCTATAAAAATGAATACCTGTTTCATCTTGGAGTGTCCTAGCTGAAGAATCTAATGTATTATAATTTATAATACATAGACATATTATATTATTATTAAATAATTATTAACAACACACACTTTATGTTTGAGTTTTATCGAAGTCTGATAAATGGCGTCAATTTTTTTTTTTTATTGATTTGTTTATTTTTCTCGGTTTGACCGAAATCGATCTGTGTGACTTTTATCCAATCACCGTGCGATTGATGAATAATAATCATGTAGTTTTAAGATATTTATTTTATTATTCTATGACACGTCTATTCGAACCGTTCTCTTGCAGAGTCCCACTATGGGAATTAACTAAAGTAAGTTAATGTCAAGAAATAACTAGATTTAATTAAATTAACCAACGATAATAGAACAAGTAACAAGTTAGTGTATGTAGTTATCATATTGAAAAATCCTAACACAACTCAGTTAAAAAAAAAAAAAAAATAACTAATTTTATATTTTAATTACCATCCGGAATCACATATATGCGGTAGTGAAACTTTCAATTATCTTTTAATGTATTAACCGAGAATTATTTTTTATATATATATATATGATTGTTCGTTTTTATTTTGTACTATATAATATACATTAAAATATAGTTGTTTAGTCAGTTACATGCCCACGTCAATTAAATTATTATAAAATCGAGAATTATTTGTCCGTTTATTTTTATTAAACATAATAATATCGACTATTAAATTAATTTTTAGCACAGATACGTCATGGTTATTGTATAGTCGTATACCTACACAGTATGTATCTATAGATATATGATTTAAATATGTGTAAAGATTATTTGCAGTTAAAATTAGTATTGTTTCGTGGATCCGGATGGGAAATGCAGCGTCGTGTACGATATTTGCCTACGTATAGTTCATAGCCGCGCGCGCGATTCGTTGTTGTTCTGCAGTCCGCTTGCCGCTGGGTTGTGGTACGCGTATAACAAAGACGCTTTCGTTTTATATTATAGTCGAAAAACTCCGTCATCGCAGAGCGTAATAAAGAATTATAAATAATAATAATAATAATAATAAGAGTGAATGAGGTGGGAGTGCGGAGGATAGGAAGAAAAAAAATACTCGGCCGGAACATTTGAATACAAACACTCTTCTTCTTCTGCCCATACGACGTGCGTGCACAAAAGCGACTGCGGGTGTATAATACATATTATATTATGTGTGTGTGAGTGTGTGTGTAGGTACGAGAAGAAACGGTGGCGGGTGGCACTCGGTATGAACTGATTAACATTTAAAAAACGTTTATATAATATAATAAATATATATTTTTCTTATGGTGCAATGGGAGGCCGTATATATACCGTGTAGGTACGAGCGTGTTGTTTCGCCTTCACAAATATTTATAGATATCGTTCACGACATACCGGATGACTGTGTGCGACTGCGGTGTTCGCGCAAAGTGTACAGCGCAGACTCTTTATATATATATATATACACATAATATACAGGGTGACGGTGCGGCGAGAAGATGCGATGATGGTCACAATAAATCGTTTTCTAGTGTAAACGACTAGAATAACAATGCTCCCTATAATATCGCATATACTGTACACACACAAACACACACACACACACATATTATACTTTTTCTCTGCGGCTACAGAGTTATAAATTTTTCAGTCGCGAGTATTCCACTTCTTGGTTTCGTTTTTGTTTTTGTTGTTGACGCGTTTTTTTTTAAAACATTTTTTTTTCTTTTATACATGTCCTTCTCGCCATCTCCGTCCACCCGTGTGTAACGGATTAGACCTGTCACACACGAACGTATTACACGCATAATATAATATATATACCGCGGCTCGCGGACCGTGGGACAACACAGCTATTGGTGTGTACGGTGTGCGTGTGCGCGCGGTGATGACTCATGACTTCTTTGGGGCACGTAATGATAAAACATAATACACAGATGACCGTAGGGTCCGCCGGCAAACTGGTTCGCATTCACGGATTTCTGTGCATTGCGTTTGGTCTTAGGAGTTCTGACGACGGGCCGCCGCCGCCGCCGCTGTTATCACAGCCGATCGGACTTCACGGCGGTTGCAGCTGCGACGACGACCGCGATCCGGTCAAAGTAAATATGTTTTAAAAAAAAAAAAAAACATCCAACAAATAATTCTAATCTCAGCGGTATCTTTAAAACGGCCATATTGGTACCTACAACACTGGCAGTGTTTAAGAAAAAAATTAATTTGTTTCTGTAAACGTTCTGGATCGATTCGCATAGGTACCTACATTATAATATAATATCTGTAATTTATCGTAGCCTCTTGTTTTCGCAACATCGTTTAATATTTAACGTATATATTACGAATAATATGGTGATCTGATTATGCATATTTTATTCTAAACGAGTATGTGAATAAACAAAAACATATAAAATAATATTTTACATTATATACTGAGTAATGGTGTCATTATGACTATTATTAAAAAAAAAAGACCTTTTTTCGCAATCGAGTTAACAATAGCGAAAGTACAATGGTTTATATAATATTGTTTGCTGCCATAGTTCATAACTTTGTTATTAATATACGATATAATAATGTATACTTAATAAAGAACTACAAACGCAATTTTTATGTTATTATTTATTCATATTAAATTAATTTTAGTGTTGTATACACAAAATAATGAATTGTACTTATTTATACATTGTTCACCATTTTAATTTTGTTTTTTTTTTTTTGTAAAGAAACTGTAATAACATCGTTTATACTATATTCAAATTAAATTTGAACTGAAAATATAGTGTATACAATATGGCTATTTGAAATTAATATACGTAGTGTTCTCAGTTTTATATTACTTATATATATTATTTCGTAAAACAGTTAAATTATATTATTATTACAATTATTATTAGATTTTTCATTTGTGATGGACTATTTTTGTCGAGTTGAAAAATGAAAAATTTAATAAACATCGAAGGATATTACGTGTGTCTATGTGACTGTAATAATATGAATCAGTATAATATTTGCGATTTGAGATTTGGATCAATAAGACGTATCCGAATAAAAGTAATGGTCAGAAATTCTGCAGAATGAAAAATAGTGCGATAATAAGAAGAGTATTACATAAGTACAAAAGTACCTACATTTATCAAATAGTTCTGCTTTCGAAAACGTGTATATTAAAAAAAAAATAATAATAATAATATAATACAAATTCCAATAGTGGACGGTTACGGTCGACCTCGGCTTAAACTGTAATACGCATTGTCAATGGGAAGAAGACTACGAGGTATCCCTTTGATGGTGTGTAAAGAACGGGACTTTTGGAATAAACCCTGCAACAGGACATTGTACATATTGTTGCGATCGTCTTTTGTTTAGTTGCAGCACGAAAATGTCCATATACCCGACCGGTAGTGCATATATACCACGTAACCGATTGGTCGGACGTTTACCGTTATTCCATTTGTGTATTGCATATAATACGTGAAAATATCGAAATACCACCTGTGGTATATAGCCGGTCGTCGGTATTTTGTATCCATACACACTCACACATATGCGCATATGTTGTGTGTGTATATATATATATATATATATATATATATGTATATACATAATTCGAAGTCGGAGAATATCGTGCGTTAACACGAGAAAGACACTGAATTAAGAACGGAGTCATTACAATAATGTTTAACGCATATATATATTATATACCGTGATATTCGTAATTAAAATCTGTGATGATAGCGTGTAGTACGGTAAAATATTATTATAATAACGTTAATCCGATTACCTCTGCCCGCCGCCCCCCTCCCCACTATCACCCGAAGACAATAATCCGCGCGTGTATACACACTCCCCACCAATGGAATATCGGGACTAGTTTGGCGGCGCGGGACTATAATATAATATAATTTATATTATTTAATATCATGATTTATCGCCGCTTTTAATTCGGTAACGAGAAAATAAAATGCAAAAAAAAAAAAAAATAAAACGTTTATATTTTTCGCGCCGATTCGCCAACGTGCGACCTGTTTTCGGGTTTCTATTGTGTGCATGATATTATTATATAAGTCGGAAGACGGATAAGACGCGCAATAATGTGAGACACGTCGGAATATACATGTATAATATAATATGTATATAGTTTAGTACGCCGCCGTGATTCTAGAATCCGTCCGGGCCCGTCTGTCCGTCTCTATGTTTCTCTCTTTTTATACTATTTGTGCACCACCGCTGCCTCTCGATATATAATCGTTATAAAATTTAAAAAATAAAACTCGGAGTATGTTAACTCATATTGCTCTCGACCCGACGGCAAGACGTATTACATTATACATATATTATTATCGTACATATGTATACAATATTTATATACACACAACCCGATGTTTAATATAACTACCGCATACTATTATCGTCCGGTCCCGTTCGTCTCTCTATATTATATAAGAAAGTATCTACGAGATATAAATTGTTCACAAATGCACTCCGTATATATGTGTGTACTACACCCGAATCCCGTAACAACACCCCTCCCCTATCTTGACCGGCTTACTTAAGTCGGACCTACTTGTTATACATTCCGATGTATAAATATTTTACATCATTACCGATTACGGAGATTTGTATATGCATTAAACATATTAATGTCATATCTATGTATAGTATAGTGTAGGGACGTTTAATTATACCAAACGACAATAATTATGATTTATAGTGCATTCTGTCCATTTAAATGGGTAGTTTTGATAACACCTTATACGTCGGTAATTCCTACGCACCTGCAGTAGCGCTACCCATTCGGCTTGTGGGAATAATGGTAATGAAATCTGAATAATTGAACTTTGAATATTAAATCAAGATTTGACGGATTATTCGGTTTAACAAAATATGTTGTACTCGTACCGCCGTAGACTTGTTATGTTGTGTATTTTGAGAAAATGTAATTATAATTATTCGTATTCATATTTTCCAATGTCCTATGCGTATTGTCATATTATATTTTAGTATTAGAAACTGCCAGGTAATAAAACAATAATGTTATGAAGTCAATGGATTATTCGGATTTTTTCAGATTTTCGAATACTTATTCAAGGGTATAACTGTTCAAGGTACAACATATTATGCATATTATATAATAATTATTTATTTATTTGTTTATAATTTAACGAATATTACCCTTTTAAATTTAAGTGAAAATAAATACTTTAATTTAAAAAATAGTAACATTTACAATACAAAATAATACATGATGACAACTAAAAATAATTTAAGGAAATACAAAAAGTGGGTTTGCATTGGCATTTGATACAATGGATCGTTGGAAAGGGCATGGTCGTTTTCAACCAAAAACGTACCCTTCCCTTTTCGGCCGATTCACTTTTCTACCAAATTTAAAAAAGACCGATTGCCCTTTCGGTCAAAATAAAAATTATATTTATATATAATTTTTGTAAAATTATAGCAATTATATAATTATATAATTTTGAAAATGATTAAAAATATAAGTTGCAAACACGATGACCACCGGTCAAATAATTAATGACAAATATTATATATTATTATTTTATGTTTTTATATAATATTATACATACGAGTATTGTAACATATTAACAAAAAATAATGTTTATGCTTATATTTTGAATGATTTTCTATATTTTATTTTACAACATTTTAGGCTACTCATATTTTCAATCATTTTTAATAATTTTTAAAATAATATAATTATATAATTGGTATAATTTTACATAAATTATATATAAACATTATTCTGTTTATAATTTTTGTTTTGGCCAAAAGGGGAATCGGTCTTTTTCAAATTTGGTCGAAAAGGAAAGGGTACGTTTTTGGTAGAAAACGGTCTCGCCCGTTGGAAAGATAGTCGGTAGTGCAGGTAAAAATTAAGAGAGAAGTGTGTGACCCGGTTTGTCCCGAAGGGACTTTAAAGTTCAATAGAGATAAAATATGTAAGTAGAAGTAATATATAACCATTTAATAAGCCGTACTAGAATATTTAAGTTCCAACGTTTCTCTGCGATCAGTTATAGCGAATTGAGGTTATAAGGAGATTTGTAATTGGTGCATAGTCGTGAGGTACACGTGGAACACTTAATGAAAAAACCTGCGAATCGCAAAAATCTTCGTCTGACTGTTTCTATTAAGTAAGAGTAGTAATAGCAGTTTGCAGATTCCAAACAATAGAGCCGTACTCAACAATCGAACGAACTAATGCGCAGTAGATTGTTTTAAGTGATTTTTTAAATCTTCAATCTGCAGAAACAATCCTTACCAAATCCAACGTCATAATACTCGTAATATATAAAACGTTTAAGTGTTACCAATGATTTTCTAGGTACCTAATCTCATTTCGTTATGCGGCCAACGGCGGTATGTATATATTATATAGAATATATAATAATGTATACTAAAATATAGTAGCGCCGTAGTTAGTGCATTCGCGTATTTTATTATAATACGCTACACGTCGACGTTGCTCCGACGAGAGTGTATGCATATACCTACATATAGCCGCGTACCTACCCCGCGACCTACCTATATATATATATACGTTACGCAATTAATACGACGACGTCTGCACGCGCGCCCGTGCAAGTGATGTCTGCTGGTATTATACGGCCTTACGGGATAGGTTAACCGGGCGACGACGTGTATGTGTACAGTATATGCACCGCAACACAATGTAAACCTTTACGACATCTTCGGCGAGATTGCTCCTGCTCGTGATGCCGCCGCCGCTGTTGGCGTTATTTATGTCGCCAGATTGTCCATTATATATGTTATATATACGCGCGTATCGTATACATATTATTGTAGTGTACACACAAAACGGCCGGGAAATTTGTTGCAGAGATTCGCATCGGTTTTCCCTCCCCCCGCGCCTCGTTTGAATATAATATAATATATATTATATATAAGTTATATATGTAATGTGGCGTCGTCTCTCTCATCTACCGTCGTTTATCCACGCGTAATACTGCGACTCAGAACACTAACACACACACACACACACACACACTCATAAATGGATAATATTATGTACTTTTAACACACTGCCGCCGTATATTATGATATACACATATATATAGGTAAATCATCTGGTTTGCCCTGGATGTACGCGTGTACCTACCCATATATATGTGTACGTTTCACGTGAAAATATTATACACGCCGTGTGTGCACAGTAGTACGAGTCGTCGTCGGCGAGCACATAAAAATGATATAATGCGTCGGTAGGAAGACCCGTACTTGCTAAAGTGTCGAGGGGCATGAGGGGGGGGGAGGCTGTGAGTGCTGTTGGAGAACCGCGCACGCCGCTTCAAAGGCTGCAGCAGGATCTCGATTCGCGGGTAATTTATACAGCGCGCTCGCCTCCGTCGTTTAATTATTTATTTACTGTGTCTGTGCGTGTTTCCAGCATAACGGGGGACGACTGAGATTCGTATAATGTGCGAGTATAGAGATATAGCTATATAGATATACGCGCGTCTTGTGTGCGTAAAGCGATCGTCCCGTATTTTTTTAGTCGCGCTGCAGATGTTGTGTACACAAATCATAAAGTGCGAATTTCTCCCTTTTCGGATTCTCGGATATTGCACAATATTTTAATATAATGCTATAGCAAGGGCGCTGTTGTAGACGTGTACGAGTGCTCCGTTTTTACCCTTCCCTCCAGCTTTAAAATAATAATCTGTTTTTTATATAATTTTAATTAAAATGTTTGACGCCATTTCAGAGAATTTTAACATTAAATCCACCCCTGAAAATATATAGGCTTGCTGCTTAAACAGGGAGATTCACCATGACAAGCATATACTCACCCCCATTTTTACTTTAATAATTAATTTATTCTAACTTCAATTTATTTTTCATTTATGAAAATCGCCATTTTTTTGATAACATTTTTAAAAATTAATCTGTTTAATAGATTATATACAGCGAACAAGTAGGTTTTCATTAAAAAAAGTTCTAAATAATTGAAACAGCGGCGCTTCAAAGTATTTAAGAATCTCAAAAATTAGAATTAAATCTTTGCATTATTTAAAGGAAAATGAATGTGTGAAAAACGATTATGACGCTTAGTGAATTTTCTTATGTATTACTCGTATATATAGTTATGTAGGAATACAGTGAATGTAATTTTGACTATTTAAAAATAATAGCGGGAGCGTATTTAGTCCTAGTGTTTCGGGGGGCTTAGCCCTCAGACCTTCGCATCAAAAATATGAATATAATGTGTGTAGTCGCTACGTTGATTTCGCGTTTTCTCAGACGTTTTCATTTTCGAGTGAAGAGAAATCAAAATCCCAATTCCGTCGTAGTTATAAAGAGAAAATATATTATTATCCAGCGAACGACGCAGTTATCGAGTAGGCGTGGTGTCACGCAAAGGAGTCGCGTGTACAACATAATGTATAATATATTATTCATATAATATATAATATTATTGCGCGCGCGTCTGTGATAGGAGAACGCTTGACCGTCGATTTGGTCTTGAGAAGCTCTGGACGGGTTGAACAATAATAATTATTGTTCTCCGACGGTCTGAAAACAATTAGTCACGTTGTGATTGACACTGTAATATTGTTTGAACACGTCTCTTTACCATAAATCCTCTCGAGACGTACCGTCGTTTATTCACACACACACAGATTTATATAACATATATATATATATATTTATACCGTGTATAGTGTATACGGTTTTTTACAATGTTTCTTTTATTTTTATGGTTACGGGCGATGAAACGTATAATGCGTTATAGTCTCGGCGAACCGATTAAAAACTGCCGCCCGTACTATTTCAAGTGTTTATATATATATAGTTACGACTCGTACAATAATATTACTTCTTATTTTGACCCATATACAGGAGAGCCCACGTGTTTTCTCGTTTTCTCATTTAACTTGTACAGGATGTAGTGGTAAATCGCCGTGGACCACCCTGTTTAAAAATCGGTTTGTTTGTTTTTTTAATTTTTATTCTCGTGTGACTTTTTACGGTGCATTGAATCGATCTCATCGGAGACGCCGAGACTGCGTGTGTTTCGAATATGCTTTGGTTTGCTAACCAAACTCAGTATTGTTTTTATTATTATGATTGCGAACGCGTCATTTGGGCTTTTGATGGATTGTGACAGCCAGGATTTCGAATATTGTAGACCATATATACACGCTTAGCTACGAATTCACATCAGAAAAATGTATAAATTATTCTTACAGCGGTAAAATGCACTTTTTTTCCATTTCGTTAGGATCATATTCCACGATCCTCGGTAGTTATAGTCTGCCCCCCTCCACAAACACACACCAAAAAAAAAATACGTCCTTAATCGTCTTCGAATCGACTAATTAATTCTCTCGTGCTATAGTGTGCACATATTATTATACGCATATGTCGCGGCGTGTAACGTAATATAAAACGAACTCTGCGACATCCCATACGCATCATCTATATAACTACGTGGGAGGACACTCGGTATTGGAATTAATTCGCTTCGTTTACTATATTATTATAATCACCTCTGAAGCGCTGCTGCGGGTGCAAAGCTGGGTGATGCACGTAACACTATTATTAAATGCGTTCATTTCTATATCATATTATAATATAATTCTTTTCCTTCCCTATTCGTCGTCCGCATTCTAAGACAAGAACGTCTCGGGATAAAGATATTATAAATACACATCAAGCGGCTTCTCGCATAATATATTATTATAAAATTATGTGTATATATATATACACACACACACACACACATATTTGTGAATAAAATTACATGACGTCCAGTGTCACCTACGTATACCATGTGCAGTGGCAGCGTCAGCTTCAGCTGCATTTATATTATACATTATATTATATTATGTCCGCCGCAGCCGTCGTCCGTGTTTATCTCGTTATCAGCGCGCGCGCGGCCGTACGTATACACGTTTCACTGTCGCCGTTAATCTTTTAGAATTCGAAAAATGTAGTTGTAATATTTTTTCTCTCCTCCCGGCGTAATTATAATCCACACGAAACGCGCGTATTTTCCCCACCGTAGCGAAAAATGCGCGTCCGCAGCTTCGCCCGATGTCTATCGCCGGCCGGTCGCGACATTCGTTTAAAACACCGCGCAACCCACCTACAACTATAATATATATATATGTATACGCATATTATTGTGAGTGGTGCGGTCATCTTTACGAATATTTTCGCTTTGAAACAAACGTTTTTCATCAACAAACACCGGTGCACTTAGTATAGTCATATTATATACTATACGAGCTAGTATAATCGAGTCCCATACCTGTTGGCCAGGGCTGGGCAGTATCTTAGATACAATTGTATCTTGTATCGAGATACATAATTTGAATATATCTTCTATTGGGTATTTAAATACTTTATTGACTTGTATCTAATATCTTTTTATGATTAATAAGATACTATAGATATATATTCAAAAAATATGTTTCGTATTTCATTTATATATCAGTTTTCCTAATTGCCCAATAAGTAATAATATATTTTAAGATTAGATTAAAGTAACTTTGGTGTCTGACGATAATATTATATCAGCGATATTTTATATATTTTTTACAGACTTTAAATCTTTTTACCTATTATTTCGTTTGTCTATTATTAGTATTATTATTCTAAGCGTATCAAATGTAATTTTAAATTATATTGGTAATGATCGATACATACCGTATTATTATACATTTATATGCTATAATATAATATAAATAATGTATGATAAAATTTAACGTGAGAAAATTGTATCCAAGGTAAATTAAGAAATTAATAATAATAAATAAATATATTAAGTATACTATATTGTATACTATCTCAGATACATGTATGTTGTATCTAGTATCTTTAAAAATTTTTATAGTATTTTGTATCTTGTATTTAGATACTTTTTTTGAGGTATCTTGCCAAGCCCTGCCTGTGGCCGGCCGGAGAAAAGATACTAATTGAGTGTGCACTCGAGAAAAATATAAAACATAAATTTTATCTGCAGGTCATCGAATTTGAATAGAATATCTTACTCATTATGTCTGAGAAAATTGCAGAAAGCTCATATTATCCTCTTGAAAAACATGAGCGTCTAACGCAGCAGACGATTGGCTTTTCGTTCTACATTTTATATAGCCCGTCGCGTACATTTTTTCCAGTACAAGATTTAACTGATTTAAGTATTATACACTTGAATTATGTCACATATCACACACATTAATCATTTTTGTTTTTCAAAATTGATATAAAAAAACATTTTTAACCATATGGGAAGGAAGTTGTTTTTTTTTAAATTTGACTTTTTTCAGTTAGTATACAACATGGGCTCAATTAATAAGTGTATGATATGTGTTTGAAGCATTTCGGAACAACTCTGTTCGTAAACAGTCACAACTGCATCGAGTGATGAGCGTTCTGTATATATTATTATTATTATTACTTATAGTCGCACGGCCGAGTGTGCTGGCTATATAGCGGTGATGTCGATTTGTGTTGTCGCCAAGAGAAAAATTCATTTTTACCTCCACACACAACTGCTGTTTCGACCGTATATTATATATTATTATAATATAGGCACGGATACTTTCGTATAATGGCAGCGACCGCGATAACGTTTTCGATTGTGCCGGTATTTTCAGAGCGCCTCCGCCGTACATATATACCTATATTACGTACAAATTTACATTCAATGTAGTAATGTCACGGGACGTGGTTCGGTTCGCCTATCTTGTGCGGTGTGATGCGCGCGCTCCGGCTGTGCCCTGAAACCACGAACGACTTTTTATTATTATTTCCTTTTTTTTTTCGACCGTTCGCTTAGATGCGGCATTACAGCGGCGAACATGTGTTAAGGACGGTTCAATGGTGTACAGTGCAGTATAATTTACAATATACAACGTGTACGTACGTACGTACGTACGTATGTATGTATGTATGTATGTATGTATGGACACTAGCGATTGTCTCTTGTTTGACATGTACGGCGAACGCGTAATATTCACTTGCCGACGACGACACGGCAGAATTCGCGAGATTCTTTTCGCCTTTTTGTTATTAATGAAAAAAAAAAAACATCCGTCTGGTTTTATAATAACAAGTGACTGTCTGCTGCTGTGTGTATTGAGATCAAAGATTCCGAATTCGTACTTCGGTCTGAATTTGTTTTGTCATTGTAAACGCTTTAAACGTCAATCTATCGATAAAAACCGACAAAACTGTATATGCAATATACTGTGGTACATTTTATACTCGAGTATAAATTATAATATATTATATTACATACATCAATGGCGTGTAGAGTATTTTTTTTTTGGGCGAGACCCAGAAATTTTCAATATCCACCACCACCGCCCACTTATAAATCAGTACTTATTTTAGTTTTATTTTTTATTGTTTTTACTAATATTCAAAATGAAATTGTCTTTCGGTTATATGCAAACAACTGAAAATCTTTAAATAGTTAGAATAGGCTCACTTCATAATAGCTTATAAAGTAATAATACAATAATTATTTTTCTTTATATTTGTTGCTGATACATTATATTTTTTGTTCATATTTTTATTTTATTGAAAAAAAAATGGTCTTATTGTTACTCGTTATTTTCTCGCACTTAATGTTTCTAATTCAGACTACAGAAATTTAAAATAATTCAAACATAATAGAAGTGTCGACATTTTAATGTTTCCAAAAATGTTGAGCCGTGGAATGTGCCGAATATATTATACGTAATAGTAATTAGTAATATTAGTAGATACTGAATACATTAACTATACAGGCCATAGAACTTATAAATTTAATATAACTCAATGTCTGTTAGTAGTACCCACACTAGTAAGTACGTTATAACTTACACTTTTATGAATTCCATAGTAAGATATTAACATAATTCATTTTTACTAGTTATATAGTTTATTACTTCAAACTCACTGATCTACAATCATACACATTTCCGAACAATCCACCGATTTCGGTTGAGAAGCAGACCTCTAAAAAAACAGCTTTCGCCATCCCACTGATACATTACTATTTGGTCGTATCACGTGTAATCTGAATCAACGTAGAAATACCCGCACTGTTATCACGAGTAAACGTTTTCTCAATGTCCTAAGAAATCTTCAAAAATGTATAGGAAATGAATTGTTTTTTTTTTACACCGTTATAAAAACAACAAATATTATTATTCTGCTCGTGTCGTTTCCAGGTCATTGCGCGATTACCTTACCGGATTTACCATCGTGTATAACAACGAAATTAAGATCGTCTTTATTGTTAAAGCGTATATTTAAGAGTATATAGGTTTGCAATAAAGTTAAACATGTAAAAAAAAAATGAACTAACGGTGGAAAATTACAACACTGGTTTCCAATGAGCCCCGCCTCCCGTTGTTGGCCATTTCTGAAGCGGAAAGTTACACTTCGATGCGTTCGAAACCTAATAGTTAATAAATGCAACTGCGTATGTCAACGCTATCGTACATTTTAAATTAAATTAAATAATAACATAACATGGAATTTGAAATTTAGTAATCGATTACTTTGAATTTTCTTGAATCATAATATTGGTTTCTAGTGACAGATTACTGCAACGAAGTCCTAACGTTACTATAAAATATTATGTGTGGTTTATTAACGTATACCTACTATAAAATGGGATACACAGCTAGAAGTTATGGCCGTGGGTCATCAAAATATTCTTGGAATCAAAATAATGATTAATTATTTGATCTACAATTTAAAATTTAACTAGAATTTAATATGTATATGTAATCAATTTTTACGTATTAGCATTCGCATGTGCATACTGAATTTGACGTTTTCATTATTTACATTGTCATATTGTATATTGAAACGTGGAAAATTATCATATTAATAGTTGACTATGAATTCTGTCATATATATATATATATTATGCGCCAGTGAAATGTGGCTCACGGGGTTCCTGATATACAGTTTAATCCATTTCAAACAACGCGTCGATGCTTAACCCTTTCAACCCTTACGAAATCGATATAAATGTATAAGTGGCGGGAAAATATGGATACAGATGCAAAAGAACTATAAACAGTGTCGTTCGTTGCTTGCTGCTGTAGTGAGCGATAATTATTATATTTTTATAATCGCTGTACTCATACCGAATTACGTACTATATAATATGACGTCCCGCATTATTATATTGGATAATATTACACCAATGAAGTTACAATATTATCTCCGGGTGGCTGAGCGGCGACGGAAAATATCGTGGTTACCCATACAATATGTGGACGGCCAGTCATCGAATTTATACTGCGGTCAATATCATATAGTCACCTGTTTACCGGGGATTTGTCGATTGCGATGTGTCATATGGTGACAAATACATGATATCGGTCACTTATACTTGTGCTGTTCATAGGTTCCTCGTACACTATGACCTCTACGGCCGTTTATTGGCGTAAAATTAAAATAAAACATTTATGATGCATAGCCGCGTGATAAGTCCTGCGGCTTAAATGCATTTGAAAAAATACACCTCATGGAAGTCGTTTTGAAAAAAAAATATTCACAACATAATATAGTATCATATTCACGTGTCATAGATCTCCACTATCGCCGGAGATCTCGAGTTAAAAAAAAAAACAGTTTCCCAAAACGCGGCACTAAAGACACTGTAAACGGCACTCGACTTTTCGGACGACTTTGTCGTAGCTACAGCTTGTGGTGCGGGAGTGGCGGTTGCGGCCGACGACTTCTACACCGCGTGCCGCCCACGAAGTCGTGTATAATATTCGCCTCGCGCGATAGTGTGTCCGATGCACACCGGTTATATGTACACATGACGTACATTATGCCTACCTCGTCGCGATAATGATGGTACGCGGATAAAATATGATATTACGTGAATGTACGAAACGCGAGGCGGAAAAACGACGGGTGACAGTCGTCCCGCATATACATCGCACATTATAGGTATATTGTATGTACAGGCGGATTATTCGGCTCAGCGGGGGTAGTCGGAAATTTCGTGTCGCGAGTCCGGCGACGATTCTCTCGAAATATCCCCCCCACACCGCCCACCATCCCATCGCTGTCTAAAAGTCCACCTCCGGCCATTGTCCGGTCGACGGTATAAATTACGCTACCGCCGCCGCCGCCGCCGCCGTTGCTGCTGCTGCTGCTGGGACCAGATTTAAAACAACGAGCATAAATAACGCGGCAACTATCGCATCATTGAATATTATTATTATTATGATAATATTTACACGGTAAAAATAATATTAATAATAATAATAATAATAACGACGACGATGGACGACAAAAAAGAAACTCGTACGCACACGCACGCGTCGACGAGACCTACCTATAAGCCTCCTATCACACATATGCGTGTGCGCAGTGCTGCGACGCTTCTCCGCGCGAGTCTTCCACGTGTCGTCGTCGTAATGCCGCCGCCTTAACTATATCACACATATTCATATTTCATATGTGTGTGCGCGTATATTGCGTGTATTTAATAATATTATTTTATATTATTATAGGTGTTATTTATGTACGGGACAGCATGCGGTCTCCCGACGCGCGTCTCGCACTCGCGTATTATAATAATATACATTTTGTCGTTTTTCTGACCCCCCCCCATCACTTCTCCTTTCGATCGTTCCTACTCGTTCTGGAGTCCGTATAATAACAATATTAATAAATGGAAAGCAGTCCCCGCTCTGACGTGGGACAAAATATCGTATGTAATGAAGTCTTTCTGCCGGAGGAGTCCTATCGCGGCGCACGCAACGCGTCAATACGGCCGTTGAAACGGTGGACCGGAACACTGTGTACTGTGTACAATATATAATACTATACAGGTATTATACGTGAATAAACACCACTTGTCTTATTCAGAAAATAAAGCCATCTCGCGATATAATTATTGTTGTCGTAGCGCGTTTACCCACGTATTACACATCAGGTTGAGTTAGGTTATAGGGTGATTCACCAAACAGACTCGCCCCGTTTTTCTTCTTCAATAATGAAGTTATTAAAAATATGATTTTTGTATTTTCAAATATTCTTCAAGACTATATATTTTCAAATTCTAGATATTTTTCGTACTCCAGTGCTCACTAACCCCTCTTTCTACTAGAAGTTATAAGTTGATAATTTTTCGGATAATGTCGACGTATCAGAAAAACTAAATTCAAACGAGTGGTTTTTGATGACGAATGGATAATAATCCTTAATAAAAAGTATATATATTTTAAAACCGGAAAATTGTACTTGTTTCGATTTTAATATTTTTAGGAAATATATCCACTTGAGAATATTTACAATAAAAAAAGGGAAATTCTCGTTTAAAAACATAATTTATTTGCATCTCCACTCGTAGTACACTAAATCACAATAATCAGCTAGAATTTGAATGAATTCATAATTAAATGAAAAATGATGTCAAACATATTCAGTGAATCACCCTGTATAATATAAGTTTGTCGATTGTGGAATATTAAATTATATATTATGAAGCGTGTAATAATAATGACGATAATAATATAATATACAATTATTTAGGCATTTTATGCGCGGTTGGGTGACGCTAAATTGACAACTATCGTATTATGCATATTGTTATAGTTCTTTGGTACGTCCTCCGCCACAAAGACCCGCTTGTTGCGAGGCTTATAATTGATACGTGCGTGTGTTATGTGTATACCTATCAATTATCATGTACAGATAAGGTCGATGACTTATACGGTAGTATTGTTTTATTCGTTAAAATCAAACATTAAACATTTTATTATTCAATACTTCACAGTAGGTACTGACCTACACTTATGAAAAAGCTATCGATAAATCTATTTTTTCATGAATAATACTAACTTTGGTCGGTTCTCGAAGCAGTTGTTAAGTTGTTAAGAAGTGCCACAATATATTATATTATTGTATATTGAATTCGACACATTATTAAATTTCATTATTTTTAATTTATATTATACTGATGACAAGTTTATATATATATATTATATTTACTCTCTTGACCTTGTATGAAAAATATGCGAGTAACCTGGTATTATGTATAAAATGGTCTTGTATAATACGGTACAAGACTATTATCCAATATATTCATTTCATGTCAATATTACACGGAGACTGTCAAACACATTTCAATTCTATAATTTTTTTTAATATATATTTTTTATTAACCATCATAATATACAACATAATACAGCACATTTACTATAGTTATTGAAAAATTGAATAAAAAAATAAGCAAAATATTGTCAAACTGGTTGTAACATATCAACGGTTTGACAAATCACTGAGAACCTCTATCCTTTGTCTCCGAATTGATGATTATAACTATACGCAATACTACGTCGATTTCTATGATTCACGCGAATCCAAATTCAGTATTGAAATTTCTTCATCGCAACTGTAAATCATTGTTTAAACTTTGCAAGATATAAGCATACAACAATTTTTAAAGATAAAAAACTATACCTAATATAATTTCTGAAAAAAAAAAAAAACAGAAAATTGTACAAAGTGTACTCTATAATATATAGTATTTTATGTTTGCTTCGGAATCTTAAGTTTGTTTTAATACTTAATTCTGTTTGCTGACCATTTTAAAATCGCATTTATCTCGAAGTTGACATCGAACATGTAATTTTTTTCAGTTAAATTAAGTCGTATTAGTTTATGGTCTACGTGTGTACATTTCCGTATTTTAATTGATTTTAAGAGACCGCCCGGACTCTATACCTTAAAAGCATCGCATAAATTATTTACGCTTCTTTTGCGAATCGTATGATAAAAAAAAAAATAAAATAATAAATAAAATAAATAAAAACAACTTGTGCAATAACAAGACATAATGTTTTCATTATACACGAATAAATGCACGCCGAGTCGGAAGATCATTATTTATCAGTGATTATTACAGAAATTCCTGTGCATTCGATCCGCGATGACGGTTCGACGACGATTATCGTATAACTACGACGACCGTTCGCAAATGTTTTACCACACCGTAAATATTATTACTCGTACTTTATATTATATTTATTTTTTTATAATATACTTATACAAGACCTTTTATTGCCATCGATGTTCATACACACAACACGCGCACGCACACGTATTTATTGCGCCCCGCAATACGTATATAACGTAATAATATAATAATGTGCCATCCGGTCCGTATTTACATTTTGTTTTCTCTTTGGACAATAATTATCACCGTGACGCGTTTGTGGTTATTTATTCTTATTACTATTGTTTTTTTTTTAAATTCGTTTTTTGTCAGTCGTGCCCGCAGATAGGTTTTGAATAGATGTATGATATGCAATACCTGCAGCGTACTTACACACAAACTTACCGTATGGCGTTTATCGTGTACACATTATAATATTATATTATATTATTGTGTATTATGTATACATTGTACGTGCGTCTACGGGACTAAGGTCTGTAGCGCCCGCGAACATCGGCAGTCGTCCTATAAAAACGTTTTAAGACGTGTTGTCCCGTTAAACTTTTGACGTCCGTAATTTGATACGTTAACACGTTCACGTTTTCGCCGCGTCCAGATCAAGTACGAAAAATTAATATTATCGTTATTGTAATTCGCTCGCCCACGGGTTTCCCTCCCATCCTCCCCAGTCCATCGCAGCGAGAAACTAATCGACCACGCGCGCGCTCGAATCATATATTATAATATGTGTATATATATATTATACAACAATCCACCGGGTGATTGTCGTCGACCAGATTGTACGCCGCAACTAGTTCGGGTCTACGGGCGAATCGTTATTATTACTTATTAGTTATTACTATTATTATTATTATTATATTCTTTATACGCCCAGCGCGAAAATTATACGTGTGTTCGGTGCTGTGCATAAAAAAAAAAAATCGTCTTTATTACACGGTCCGTATTTCGCGACTGAAAATGGCGATCTGTACGATACGCCGTACGAATATTCACGCCAAACGTATATTTAATGTAATAAATTACAATGTATATTGCAGTATATTATGTTGTAAGGCAGATATGTTTATTATTATGCCTTTGCATCTTTTTATTTGTCGGTCAATAAAATACCGACACGATGGTCTCGTGTTGATGTAACGACACTGAGTATATGTAAAATACTAAAATACGTTTAGAAATTAAAACAGAATTCACGCCAAAATGCTTCACATCACTGCAAGATATGTTAATTCCCACACGTATTTAAGTATTTTTAATGTAAATAAGTTAACACCGTCTCTTGTGCGCTCATATTGTACCACATAATAATGCGAATGGACTGTAGAATGTCCTGAATTAAAAGAAAAAATTAAGAAGAAATTAAATGGATTTAGTAGAATTTGGTTCATTTTTTTAAAATCCGAGGAATTATTTTCAATTAATTTTCTTTTAACATTAGACATACATAATAATTCTTGTTTTTTTTTTTTTTATCTATTTTTAAAGGTCACTTTTAGGGGATATTTCGTATAATTATATGTACGTACTCGTATTATAAAATTAGTTTTTTTTTTTTTTAAACATACTTCGTACGTTTTTTGTCAATTTCAGCATGCACAATATATTATTTAGTCGATCGTTATAACTGTTATAAGGAATATTATTTAGTTCTCTGCCCCAGTAATTTATTACATTGTTGTTTGCACGTAAGTGTATAAAACCGAACGCGTTTGTTGGCCGTCGCGGGCGTTTAAAACCCAACGCGACTCGCTTATATGCGTGCGGGCGAGGCGGAGCGACGTGACAAAATATCACGTATATGTATATTATTATATTATGTACAACTGCAGATATACAATATAAGTCGAGACTATTAACATTTACACCTATATACATATAATATATATTATTTAATATTTTAATGGTTTACCCACACGTTCGGGTTTCTTTATCGCCGAACGTCGGCCGCGCTAGACGAGCCGTACCTGTAGACGACGACAGAATATTATAATATATGCAACAAAGTATGTGTGTATGTGTACATGTAGCGTTTATCCCGAGTAAATATTACCGCGTATAATAAAGGTTCCGGTCGTCGTCGGCGGCGATTGCAATAAGCGACAGGACTTGACGCCTATATCGTTTTATGTGCATATATTATTATATATAGCGAGTTGGCCAAGTCGCCGTGTCATTACGATAATATATATATATATATTTACTATGTGTACATTTTGGTAAATACACTAGAAAGACAGATAGTGAGAGAGAGTGGGGGAGGGTGAGAGAAAATAACAGATACTATACTGTGTTGCTGTAAACCAAAAATTAAAAACTTTAAGAGTTTTCAAATCAAACTGTATATTATATTTGAAATATTATCACCGTCACCAGCCTTACCCTCATACAACCCTAACTCATAATTAGCAGATAAAATAATAATGATAATAATAATTACGTTTAAATTTATATTTTATTATACGTTGTGATCTATCTACACAATAATGTCATAAGCATACGACCATGCCTATTAACATGTATATTTATAGTAAACGTTTATTTACACGTTTGTGGTATCACAAATGTTACAGTATCTTTAGTTTATGGTTGATAACTATATTCAAAGCCGGTTTATGTGCCAATTATGGCACTATGGAGCAAAATATTTTTGCCACTCCTCGTCAGAACAAAAAATTATACTAATGTAATTTATTTAAAAACATAAAAAGTTATTATGAAAATAATTTAATGACATGATTTCCATTTTTAAATTGTTTTTAAAAATGTGACTATGGTAATTAATCTGTTGAAAAAAAATAATAATTTATAAATAATTATTGTAACATCTTATTTTTTTTTTTTAGATAGGTAGCTTAAATTTCACTGCCCCGGCCATATCGATTACTTTATTTAAATATAATAATATACATAAATGAATGCAGTATATAAATATTATAAGTAAATCATAATGTACACTATACATGTTATAAAAGTTCATATTATAAGACATAAGTTATAACATACCAGGTTTTATCGTACATATAGTTATATATATTTTATAAACCCACCACAACGTGATTCTATGACGGAAAAGGAACCGTCATATACCGTTTATATGTTTCACAGCACGATATTTGGTGCTGCTGTAGCAGGTTTTTAGGTCCTTATATTATGACATTATGTAGATTGCTTACCACTTAATTACGAAACGATTCTTACCCGTTGACATTACCCTATAAACTTCACCGCCACCCGTTGACACTTCTAAGTTTGAGGCAAAATTGTACTTCCTTTGACCCGTGACTTTGTGCCTTTATGTATTTATACGTATTATATAATTTATATAGTGGCGAGATAAATGTGCGCCGTGACCTTTCGACCCAGGAAAGCCCTTTAATAATAATTGTGCACTATATATACTAAAGGCACACTCACTCGGTGGATCCGGACATCCTGGGTAATTCCTGTATCCGTCATTATACACAATTTAGTATAAACGGCCGGTTTACAACAATTTTTTGCAATAAATATTTACCTATTTTGAAAATATAGGCCGAATCCTAAAAAAAAAAAAAAAAATTATAACTCAAATGTATAATAATTTATGAATTCAATAATAAACTCAAAATGCAATCGTACAATAAACTAATAAACTTAAAAAACTTGTAAGTACAATTATAACTTAATAGAAAGTAGAGAATTAGTTTACAAAGTTGGATTTCTGGTTCGCTTTACGTACAATACGGTGATAGGATATTTACTATATTCATACAATAAGGTATATAGGTAGTTGGAAAAGTAAACTGATGAATAAACGGATAAGATCTAAACGGGATGTGTATTGCTCCAGAACACTATTTTTAGCCAACAGCATAAAGTACTGAGTTTAATAGCACCAGACAAAAGTTTCGACAGCTATTTTGCGATCAACAGCCCACCATAACTGTGAGAAAGACATCATATGGTTATGATAAGAATTTAGGAGTAAAAGTTTAAAAAAACTACTTTGAACTCATCAGAGTAAAATTTACGTATATAATATATAGTATACCGCGTCTCCAGCGACTTTTTGGGCGATAATCGCAATGATTGTGTATTATTATAAACCGTGTAAACTATTTATAAAAGAAGAAGTCATGACTTACTTATTCACAATCAACGTACAGTCAAAACTATAATAACTAAATACTTGACATAATTTTTAATGGCACATACTAGGTGTGCACTAAGCAAGGATCATTCAAAAATCGCGTTTTTAAGAGAGGTTTACACAAAGTTAGCATTTAATGGAGTTTAAAACGGTGTCCGACCACGGTCATTATTTACTGTATGTCTCGCAGACAACGCAGTGCAGGATCAGCTAATATTTAATATAATATAAATATGTACAGTATACAATTTTGTATATTAATCCGTTTATTTTTTTTCTTTCAGGTACGTTCACAATGTTCTATCAGTGTTGCCGGGTAAGTGTGCCCCGTACAACGCAACATTATTAGTTATTATTTTTCCGTTTTTAGCTGTAACTCCGTTGACGAATTTAATACGTTAGTTTTAAAGATAATATTTTGTTATAAATACTAATATTTAAACAATGCATTATATTATTATGCATACACGACTAGCGTAATATAAAGTGATTAAAAACAGTTTGGTGGCATCTCTTTACCTCCGTCGTAGGTAAATATTATAAATATATCTATTGTATTAGATTTTTTCGTGGGACGTATAAATATATATGTTCATAGGTATAAAACGCGTGAAATCTCACGTGAATCAACTCGATTCGTTACATAAACCTGCCACGATGTCCGGTGGGCAATTGATTCCCCGAGGATTTTATAACTTCTACATCTACATAATATTCAGTATCATATACGCTATATAGTTTACGACGTTTCTTGTCAATATTATATTTTTTCTCCTGTCGTACGTATTATTATTATGTTGTGCTGTTAAATGTTGGCCTTATTATTTTTATACTGTTTTCCGAATTTTTATATATTGTACCTTTACTCGTTTAAAAAAAAAACGGGAGCTATAATAACGCACGGGAGGTCCTCAAATTTCTTGTCGGACACTTTAACTGTGGTGTTCTTATTATTTTTCATTTCCATTAAATCAAAACAACATATCATTAGATATAGGTATACATATATATTATATTATATCGCATCATAATATTTTATATAGGTACACATAATATGGTGGTCGGTCTTCTGTTTTTACTACCGTCTCGCGTATTTTTTTTTAGCTTAAGACAAACACGAACCATAATATTTATGTGACTCGTTTTACGATTGCATTGATGACACAGTTTGTAGGATCCGTATATATTATATATACATCATACGTATACGGTATTATACACTGTTTCGAAATACACTGGTGGAAAATTAAACCGAAATGCGATAAACTATAGAACACTGTGGTCTTTATTATAACGTTATCGGTCAAACGTTTTGTCTATATATTTATTGTATTATCTTACAACAATTATATTGTCTTAAATGTACATTCGATTACACCATATTTATATTATAATATATGCGTGGTAGTAGTATGTTACATACGTGTAACATATTATATAATATTTTAACAACAATATAATAAGTGTATACGAGCAGCGAGGAGTGTTTGGTTTGTTCGGAGTGTTTGACTTCAGATAAAAAAAAAAAAATGTGAGAAAAAGAGACAAGTAAAAAGGTGTAGGCACCTGCGTCACCCGGCTCGGGAATAAAGTCATTCGATATTATTATTTATAAACCATACAGACACGTATACTGTATGAAATAATACTAATAATAATAACGTATTGACTAACAAGTACGAGAATTATGAGAATATGAGATATAATATTCTTTTGCGCGTGGTACACCTCGATAAAAACAACGTTATCGGCAGCAGCGTGTGCCAGCGCGTCATAATATCTTAGTAGTTTCTCACTGCTTATTTAGCTGCAACTGCATCGTGCTTCGAGTAAGCACAGGTGTTTGCAAAAAATGCATAGATTAACTTTATAATTTACTCCCCGAGTATACTTATATAATTTGTATATTATTTACGTTAACGGAATGATATTTTACTCAGGACCTATATTTATTATTATTGTGAAAGGGATACAAATTTTGAGAATTTTTAGTATCTACAAATATATGGGCCTGCAGGTACGCAATCACGTGATTTTTATTTTACAAAAATTTAATTTTTATTTTACAAAACTGCGTAGACAAGTACACACTACATTATGAGCAATTTTAACGAATTGTATCTTTATAAATAAGATATTACAATCGTAGAGTTTTAACTTTAATACGAGCCACGAGCAACCTGCAGTGACTTCTCACGTTAACACACCGCATTCGGCCAATCACTGGAAAACAGTTGACGTGTTCAGTCGGACCGGAAGTGACGAGGACATCAGTTCGTAATAATTAATACTCACGTACACGACTCGTTTCGACGATAAGTGTCGGCGTGTCGCACAACTCGCACGGCATACAGTCTACCTATACTCGTGTATGGTGACGCAGAAATGATTTGATAGATATACTATAATAGTATAATTGAACGGCATTATGAACACGTGAGAAAAGGACCTGCGACGATCGTGTTTTTTCAGTATGATTTACCGATTTACCGATGACGGATGTAATCGCGATAGCGTATACTTCACCGTCCGTACATAGGTATAATATATATAGTACATTTATTCGATTGGTCAGTTTTAATTAAAGATACTGTTGAGAGTGGGACGTTGTGGTGGATGGAAAGATTGCAGTCGGTCGGCACAGTTTTCCTTCGAGAATGACTAACAGAAAATACATATCTCAAATGTTTCATGACCCACCATGGTTATTTTAAGTTAAGCATACTAGCGTACAATTTAGTGACGCCAATAAAAAGTTAGCACGCGATTTAACTTAAATTTGAGTTTTGACATTTTGAAATTCGAATGCAAACGTTTTTTGCACTTCCCGTAAGCGTGTCATAACTGTTGTTTACTATAGCTGTATAGTTTTAATTCAGTAGTCGATGTTTAAAATTTGTGGAGAGCTTAAATTTACCGATTAAATTCATCAGAAAAAATCCCTTAAAATAGCACCGAAAAACTGCCGTTTTCATAGGTCTACGATGCTATAGAATCTAGCATGTTACAAGTCCCTTATCCAGTTGTAGTTATTCAATACGTATAGTTTGGCATCTGTACCTGTTTACTATTAAGTACCTACTACAATATGTGTGAGTACATCGTTTATGTACTCCATCACCTCGTTGGAAATTTCGAAAAAAAAATTCCCCACCGCAAACACACACCATAGTAATCTTATGCAGACACATCACGCGTCACGTAGTCGTCGCCTGAAAACGTTTCCGTGTAAACACGAGATAAGCTCTCGCGGTCGCGAGTAAATATAATGTATAAAAAGGAGGAGGCGCCGCGCCCCTCGACGTTATCGTGTTCGGTGTACGTATATAATATTGTGTGTTGGATAATGTTATGTAATGTATTTGGATCGTTCGAAAATGATATGACGAACCCCCTCGATCTTCGACGAGCCTTGTCTGCTTGTTTGTACCTGTATAATATAATATGTACGAGTTTTATTACCAGTGCTCGGGCACCATCAAGTATACGCGCGTTTAAATTACCGTTATGGTGCGTAATAAATATTGTATTATTTTAACAGTCGTAGTATAATAGGCACATATTATAGTATACCGCTAGTATACGCTCATATATGATTATAAGAATATTAATAAATATTTACAATATTGAAATATACCTATAATATATATACTTATGGCGTATACGGTATATCTACCTGGTAAATCGGTTATTTTTATTTATACGGTATACATTAAAAGATATATTTTACAACACGATTTAATTTGTCGATTTTGTTTTTAATAAATTAAGTTAAATTTTTAGAAAATTTGTAAAATAATTTTTTTAAATTTATATGGGTAGATACCTAGCTGTATGTACGCACGTGTGCTGCTAAATAATATAGTATAATATAATATATATATATATATATTATGTATGTATACAGCTCTTATGAATTATTTCAATGATTATAGTTTAATCAGATAAACAAAGTGACATTTCATTAAATATAATGAATTGACGTTGGATTAATGCCAGGCGAATATGTTTACATCGTTTATAAAGTTAAGTATCAAACTATGAACATTTATATCTGTACCGGGAAAAAAATATATTACTGAATATAATTAAAAGTTATGTTTAATGAAAATTACGTGTTATGAAATTTTCACACGAAATTAAACTTATATATTTTAATCATTTATAATTTAGCATATTATATTATTTATTCTCGTTAGTATCGCAATCGAATAAAATTACAAGTTTTAATTAAAAAAATTGCTCTTGATTAGTTGTTGACATTTTATCGTTAGTATAGCGAGATGTATAATATGTACACACGGTATACTATAAGTTTTTAAAATATTTCTTTTAAACGCTAATATACACTTTTCTAATAATGTGAACATTTTTATAATTATTTCCAAGTTTGTCCACATATAGTATTATAAAGTCTGCAAAATTGCAAATAGCTCTGTATTCGTCGCGCGTGGTGTAAAAATCCACACCTGCTGCAGGTCACGTTTTATGGAATGTTTGCATTGACGACATGCCTGTAAGTAAACCTATATAAGTATTATACGAATATACAGTGCGCGGTGGACGACGCTATACAATGCAGCGGGGTATAGTCGATATAGGTATATATATATACTTAAACAACCCCTTTTTCGTTTTTATTAACACGGTTTTACCTTCCACACTGTTCCCGTATAGGTAGTGTGCACTGAACGGTGTCTACGTGTGCATAAAATCCGCTTGAAGTCTTTCAAACGGTGACGAGCGCGCGTCGCAAAGACTCGAAATGGAATTTCAGTTCTACCTGCACAAACACACACACACTAAATGTACATTATTTAGAGCGCAAGTATTTAAATGTATATAACCGCGTGACATCGACAAGATAATTTTTTTTTGAAAAAAAAACGTGTGAGCGGTAAAATACGATACAGTTAAATGTTATGTAGGTTCGAGCTTAAATCCGGTGTATACACACACAGGCCGGCACACTTTTAATCCGCTTCGACTTGTGTGGCGGCGAGAGGTCTCCAAAGCCGATTATTACTTGTATATACGTATATATATATATATATATATATATATATGTAGCCTCGTCCGGGGATGGGCGCTATTATGTGCGCGCAAAAAAGGGTGTTTCCCGTGAAAAAACCCTATAACGGTGTCCGACACTATATGATCTATTTGCGGGTAGAGAGATTTTGCCGGGATCGCGTACACCGCTGTGCGCGCGTAAAGTAGAACCGTCGAAAGGTCCGAAAATAACTGTACACATTGTATAACTGCGGCACTCATACCATATACACTATTATATACGTGTGTATATTGTACATTATTAATCGGCACGACGACAATGAGTTTTTCGCGCCATACGACGTCGGCCGCTGCGCATTATCACAATATATGTATATTACTATACATACCTTCTGTGTTGCAGTTCGACACGTTTTTCGATTATTTATTGTCGTATACACAATATACATATATATACATATATTCACACACAATATAAACTGTGTACTATACACATGTACGTCATACGATAAATAATAAGTGGCAACTGAAGCGGTAGCCCTTTTGCTGCCTTTTTCACTACCTAATCTCACGACCATCGTCTTCGGTGGCGGTGACCGACGGACAATACGAACGGGCCTGCCTGTGCGTCTTACGCGGAAGGACCGAATGAGAAATAATAATAATATAATAACAATAATAATAATATCAAAGACATGGGCGGGTTAATGGTCGGCGGGAGACTGCTCTTCGTCGTCCTGCCTATAACGTCCGTGCATTGTCGCACCGCCACCGAGGCGACTACTGCACCGGGGTGGTTGGCGACGACGGCGACGGCGGCAGAGTGCTAAAGCATTGACGCGCGTTCATGATATCGTGTATTATATCGTTATATGTATATAAAGGGTCTTAAGTGCCACCGTAATAGTTTTGACCGTGTTATTTATCGTCGTCTCACAGCGTGTTTAGGGAAAAGGATATTTTTGGTGAAAATCACGTAATATTATAATGTTATGTATAGATATTATCCTTACGGCCTTGCTATATGCGTCCACACAGCATATCGGCAAAGACGTCGTCGGGCGGAGGAAAACACATTTTTCGGTCCCATAATATAATAAATAATAATTCGATATTTAAAACGAAACGTGTATGCATTGTGAGTCCAAACTATACGTTTTAATACTTCTGTAATCGTTCCGAGAATTCGGAATCGTTAGTGTATTTTACTATAATATTATAACATGGTTTTTGTGCCCCCGAAGAAGGAACAGGTCGCACCTACTACGTTTAGTCGTGTCTTACAACGTGATTATACATGTCCGGAGATTAATTATTTAAACTATTACTATATCATAATATCCGCGGGAGTCGTGACGCATTAAGCGGATATTACAAGGGTAGATTAATGTTCACGCGCTGTACTACTGTATAAGGGCAAATATTTTTAATTTAATTTAATGGAATATCGGATTCGAAAATATGGGTATTAAAGGATTAGTGGACAGAATACACTTATTTCGATTAGTGTACATATACTTGGTGTATGCGCATTAAACGTGGCTGCAGCTGTATATAGTAATATACGTATAATATTATATTACACGAACTCCCGAATTAATATAAAATATGTTATTCCCGTTACGCAAACGACGAGAAGGATCACCGCTCGCCCGTGTCGAACTCTAAAATGTAATATATTATTAAACTATATTTAATATTAATAATAATAAATAATATGTACGACGACTGCTGCAGTGCACTAATGTCTAATAACGGGTGAACACAAGACGTCGGAAAACGCAATCGTCTCTCGCTTAATGTACATAATAATATTACAACCGACCGTATTTCTGTGTGTTGGTGTGTCTGAGTGTGTGCCTGTGGGACAGATTACGTTCGGTTTACTTGTTTTAATCAACTCTTGAAGCATTTTAAGATAATAATATGACGTATGATATGAACGAACACCGAGGGGTTTAGTCTGATGGCATAATACGTACCTGCGACCTGCGATCGACGCGCGTAGTATTCCTCTTCTACCCTTGTCCGCGGAATAATATGCGTTCAGTGTTGATATTGCTTACAAACACGTATGCAGCTTTTAAGAAAAGAAGACAAAAATAATAAACCAGTTTATTTATTATTATATTACGCCGCGTTCAATACTAGAACGGCGGCCAACGCGTGTTTTTTTCACTGGAAATAATGGAAAAATCGGTTATTACGTTTAAATATGCTAATGGTCCAAATTGAAAAACTCACTGTACACACATTTATAATGTATAACATATGAATGCGTAGTGCGCGTATATATGTAGTTGCGTTATTGTATATACTCGTAAATGTGGCGTGACTGGATTAACACACGGGCCACGAGAGTAATTTTCTTTTCTCGTAGTTATTATAATATATATTACAATATATATTATTACACATCGTATGCGCCTATATTGAAAATTATTTTGGTAATTTTTCGAACATTCTTTGGGTATAATTGCACGGATCTGTTACATAATCATACAAATCATTTATAAATAATAATAATATAATTCTTGTGTATGTACGTCACGTGAGTAATTAGGTATGTCTAATCACTTATCGATATATATACGAAACAGTACGTATAATAACATATATTAATATATATATATATGTGTATACCTACCGGTCAAAAAGTAATATTAATTTATGTAAATACAACACGAATCGGATTGATAATTTAATGGAAAAATCTATTGATTCTTAATTACATAATATGAAATACATTATCCATATCACATTATGACCCTCTCCGTGTACAGAGTTAATGTTCATAAAAAGTATTCCGAATTTTTCTAAATTATAAGACAGAGTTTAACGGAGCGGTTTTTATCCCTAAAACAATCCAGGTATTCTCCACGCCGATTATGCCACGCGTTTGGCGTTGTGTGTATACAACGATTTAATGACATTTCGGTGTTAAACGTCATTAAAAATGTAGGGTTAAATGTAATATAATTAATGATCTTTTTGGTATCGATAGAGTTTGAAAAATATTCACGTGTTTATTGCTATATTATTATGGATGCTTATATACCTATAAGGAAACCCGTTTTTTAGTGTTTATATTTCAGTCGTTCTATTGTTCGCGGTTGACGCAGACCCGAAAACGGTCGAAAAAAATAAATTGAAAAGTGTACGTACTTGAATCACCAACAAACATATTTTCCATAATAATAACGTGTCATTATATATCATGCACGGGATACTTAAATTAATTCTTATAGTGATTTTCTAATTCTAAGGTTGATATCCTGTAGAGAATCACGGGGTCCTAAGAGTATTATGTACCTATATATGTATATATAGGCACGTATATTATTTTGTTTTTGTATAGGTACACATCGTTTCGGTCTCATCATTCATCGTTCCTCCGTTTTTATATCATTATAATTATTTTTACGGCTAATGAATATAATAGATCACGGTCAACGAGAGTATAGGGTTGTGATGTGGATCGTATATATTATCATTGAGTATGTAATATGTTATTTAATTTTGACGATTGCCAGCGCGAGGGCGTGGAACTATAATATACACGTCATGTACCACGGCGTTCGCCCTTCTCATGACTTTTTACCTATTTGAACTGTTCGAAACCCCCGTGCCCTAACCTACCGCATCTGATTGCCACGTTATTCCGTTTTTGGTGTTTGAGTGTTTCGTATCGCTTAAGATGTTGAGATAGCCAACAGCTTGATAAAAGCGACTGTATATTGGCAACTATTGATGATGTATGGTATAGCGGAAAGTACAGGGTGCAGGGAGGAGCACGAGAGCAAAACCGTATATGATAAGGTTTTTCTCAATATCAAGAGAATAAATTTAAAAGCAATATTGTATCGAGTCAATAAGCAAAAAAAAACTATTTTATTTTTTCCATAATATATAATCATATCATATTTCCATTATTTCTACATGTTATCAATAACCATTAACCTCGTTCGTATAATAAATTCAAGCACAAATACCCGCTATACAGTTTTGTTTGTGATTCATAACTTTATGAGTAGTCTATGTATATTCAATACACTTAAGTCTATAATATTTAGAAGAATTTAGTCTATTCATAATCTATTATTGTACCGGTCGAACATAAAAAAAAAAAATAAAATGAATAGTTATTGGAGCGGAAAGACATGATGGGACACTTTGTGTCGTTTTACATATTTTATATTGTTGTGGAATAATGATTTCAATAATTGTCGTTGTATATAGCGTATTAATATTTAATAATACCAAATTATATATAGTTCCTACGGATAATGATTGATGTTATGTATTGACAAAAAACGCATACGAGTACAATATAATATTATAATAGGCATCATACCAACACATGACACGTTGCAGCATTAGATAAGACGGGGTATATTATTTTTATGTCCCGTCGTTGGTGTCCTAGCTGACTCCCGAACGATAAAAAAAATATATAATTTTAAAACCAATCGTATTTAAAATCGGTTAAACCTTGAACGGAATCAGCTCGGGGATTGCATATAAAATCTCAATAGCGACTATTACAATTTCCTATGGCGTGTACAACGCAAAAATTCGTATTACCCTATAAAAATCTATATAACATATAATTTTAATTTTTTTGGATGCATTTTATTTGGGCGAATAGAACGTTTTCTTTTGCGCATGTATCATCTACCTTAACTCTGTAAACGAGTAAAATAAATATTGTCGTATAAGACTCATCAATTTTATACAGGACCTTTTGCAATTAGCTACAGGTTTGGTTAAAAATTATTGAGTAGAATACTCGCGTTAAGTGAAATATACTTTTTTTATTAATGAAATTATATGAGTACCTAATCAAAAAAAAAAAAAAAAGCTTGATTATAATAATATAAAATAATTTTTTCTTTTTATGTTAGTCTTATCTTCCGGAATTTTTAACTCCCTCCCCCCCAAACAATATGCTTAAACTTTTGTCAAAAAACAAATTGGTTATTATTCGTCCAAATGAATTGTTTTCATTATTAAATATAATATTGCGTGACGTATTATACCTACATGTGTGTGTATGTATACCGATGAGTACACTCACGATTTAATTAGTCTCTCTACTAGATCCGTCGTCTCGTACTCAGACACACACGCACACATGTTACGTTCGTCTTCATCGTATTCGGTTTGGAGGTGCGGTGGCGGTGGCGCGAGTCACCCCTCAGAAAAAACCGCCATTAAGAGCGGCGCACCGCGCCCCGGTCGGAACACATCACTTCCGCCGTTTAAAAACAGTAGCTGCAGCAGACCGTCTCGCGATCGGGCAACAGGGTCTCGGCCTCGGCGGCGGGACGCATAAATATTCATTTCAAACAGCCCGAAATTTAAATGTCTCGCGGCGGCGTCCGTCTACAAATACCCACACACACGCATACTTGGGCCGTCCATAATACGATACACATATTATAATAATAATATTATGTATAAATATTGTTATTCTATATTGTTGTATATTATATATTTCACGTACGGCCGACATTTTTTTCCATTCTTTTCTTCCGCGATACACATACATATATGTATATATATATATTTATTTATACACTATTATACCTATATCATAATATATATATATATGAATATTATAATATATACATTAGCTAGCTATAGTATATAAGTATACCTATACCTATTGCCGCCGCCATCTCTCTCTCCGCGCACGCCGCTCGCGCACACGTTATATACGTGACCATGAGAATAGAGAATATTATCGACTTTTTTTTCCCAATCAAAAAACCTACCAGATTGATTATGCATAATAGAAAAGCACGCTCTCGTTGTTACATACTAGTACACATGTACACTGCGTGCATATATATTATTATTATCATTATTATTTTTATTATTATTATTATTACTCCGGACAGCGTGAAAAATTTTGTAAACGTGTTTCATTGTAGTATCGTCCCGTGTACGGCGACGCGTCTTTGCTCCGAGCACACGAGAAAATCTCTTCACATCATTCGTTCACTGCCCCTGCACCGCGCGTATACGGTATAAGGAGACAAAAAAAATTTAATAATAATAATCATAAAAAGCCATTTGAATATGGCTATTTATATGTATATATATATATATATGCGTACGTCCGCGAGCGTGTACGGAGGAAAATCGTTATGCATTACGATATCGTTCATCAGCAGCAGGTCGTCCACCGCCGTCGCAAAGTCACTCGACCGAGTCTGTCCGCTATATATACATCGGCGGCGCGTCATTTATTTTGGTTTATTATATTCGATCCATAGCTGCAGCCGCGTTAACGCGTACACCCGCTTTTCATTATAATAATATCATATAGGCATATAGCAATAATAATAATGCGTAATAAATAATAATATTGTGCGCGTAACACGACTGATGTGACGCGGGGACTTAGCCGACAGTCGTACTTCCGTTTCCGATCGATCTGGTGAGGCGACGACGAGGGCGATGTTGGAGTAAAAACAGATTGAAATATTTCTCGTGACGTTGACCTGCTGCGGGAGTTCGACTTTTCCCCTGTTTTTACGTTTTCATCTCGGAAACCGCCGAGCTTATAACGATTCACTAGTTATCAAAATATGAATCACTTCGGGGCAAATTCAAATTGAATCCGCAGTGTTTTAAAGACCATATTTTGTTTTATCACATCGGTTTATACGTTGTTGATTGTCGGAATACGATTAAATTTCCATATGTCACGCACGTATAACATACGTATATATAACATATTATGTGTAAGACAGAAACGGCTAGCAGATTACCGCTTCCAGCCTACACGTCGTTAACGACGCGTGCATTGTGCAATCGTTTATCTCGAGGCCTCTTTATGAGGCGTGCATAATGCAAGCTCCTAAGAACTATAATATATTAAATAATGTATAAAACAGTTAACGCTAATTATTTCGAAAAATAGTGAATTCTTTAAAGACATTTTCTATTTGGAATTTCAACAAACGCCTAACATTTTACATTATCTGATTTTTTACCCACCTAAATTCGAAGGAAGAACCGCACTGCAGTCGACTTAAGATTTTTAAATGTCAACGTGTTTTTATCGTATCGTAATCCGAAGAGAATGTGTGTAGGTACTTTTTCTTAATAATTTCACATGCAATTTTTGTAAAACCACTAAGTTAATTCAACTTTTATATATTAAAAAGAATAACGTCCACAAAAAATTATTTGTTTAATATTTTTAATAATAACGTATATTGCGTATATTATGTTACGTGAGCTTTTTAACCGTCTGTCAAGATAATTATAAAGTATATATAATATGTATATATATTATAATATTATATAATAATAACAATTAATAGGTACGTTTGTTTTGTACTCGTATATATTTTCTCAAATCATTATTTTGGGTAGATCAAAATAATATTATTTACGTTACTAAGATAAACAAAGGAAAACATATAAGTTATTTTAGTTTACAGTTTCTTTATGTTTTTCTCTTTCTTTATTGTTTCAAGACGACTTTCATACTGTTACATTAATTTAGTGATTTCGCACATTAGCTCTCTGAAAAACATATTTTATACATCATACAGTTAAGTTTGAGACGAATTTAAAAAAAATTCGCATGTTTATTGTATATTATATTATCGTAATCAGCTGTGTAATAAATTTTACTTGACAGAATTTGTTAAAAAAACCGGATATTATAGTATATTGTTTTAAAATATTTTTATCGTGTGTGTTTACGGTCCGTAAAACTAAAAGAAAACAAGTTTATTTTGCTAAACATTATCGAAATGTACTGCGGAAAATTGCGTTTATATAATATTACATACAAAGTAGTTAAAATATGTTTTATAATGAGTTCACAGAACTGTTTAATTTGATGCTTTTGTACAGACGTGAAAAAAATTACTTAATGAAATGATAACGTTCGAATAAAAATATTTTTTAAAACCCATCGTTATTATTGATTGCTGTTTAATTTTAATTAACAACTCCATTAAATTTCTTTCGTAATGTATAGGTATTAATATATGTTTGTTCCTTAATATCGATGTATTTATCAATGATTGTATGATGCATTTACATACAGAATCAATCAACTAGTTCGTATCTATAAATAATTGTAACTCAGCGGCAAAGTTCAAAGAAATAATATCACACTGTTTTAATTGTATGAAATTAATATTATTGCTATTTTTTTATTTTATCTTTTTATCTACTTAATATAATTAAAGCGCAATATATTCAAACGGTTTGAAAATCATCTCAAAACTTCTATAACCATATGTTCTTATATCATAATAGTATATGTATATGTTATGGACAAAATAAAAAAAACCGTGCATTGTGATGCAATGTTCAAACATTGTGGGTAGTACAAGAATGATTTTATTTGTACTTCAATTTTTCCAACATTGACCGTAATGCATTTTCGACAGTGCCCGGGCTATGTGAACGCTGTCCGGAATCAAACGAGCAAAGTAATTTAAATACAGCACACTGTGAACATCCGTATTGAATGGAATTCATACGTAACAATTACTCGCGCGTACCATTAATTTTAGAATATTATATTTTCTAAAATCAATGCCCATGCTCACATATTTTATTCGTTTGATACAGCGACTTACGAGAAAGATTAATAGGTATGACTAATATTTGAAGCGTCTGTTTCAGGTTTTTTTTTATGTTTATTAAAGTATCCACTAAGAGATTTTATTTAATTTTTTTTTTGTCAATATTTAACCTACAGTGCCAAAATCTAATTAGGCACTGCATACAATGCCCAACTTTCTACCTTGCCCCTAATATATACTTACGGTCGTTTTCGTATGAATTTAGTATGACGTATTGAGTATTAATTATGCATGGGTGTTGCATGTGCAGGATATCGCGTTTTAATGATGTACGTTCATATTATATAATATGCCAAACGGATCATATTAAACGGATAAAATGATTCCGATGGAATTAAAAATAATGACGCGTATAACACGCATACGTATATAACATTGCGTAATGCTTAAAAAAAGTCTATAATAATAATATGATAGTATTTGTTTTTATTTTCTATTCGATTCGAAATTGGATAGGTATGTATCTAAATATTTCGTTTGTCGTATATTTTCTGGTTAATGAACATATTAAAATCTCCAAGACGAAAATAAACGAGCACACGTCGCAGAAAACAATTAAACCTTTTTTTTCTTTTTTAACGTCACAATTAAACAAAAACCAGTTAGAACACTAAAAAAGTGTATTCGTAATATACATATATATATATATATATATATATGTATATATTATTATAACATATATACATTTTATATACACGTACGATATTATACGATTATGTTTTGTTTGTTTGACATTATGCCTTCCGAGCGGTGAACTGAAACTGTCCTACATCGTGGACGACATGAAAAAACGATTAAGTCCGGCCGAATCGCGTGCTATTATATTATATTATTATGTACGCCGGGGCATGAAATTAAAAGTTAACCGGTATTGCATATTTTACACGATGGGGACGATAAAATACGGTTTAATAAAGTACAAACGTGTTTTTGTACTCTGTTACAATTGTCTAATTGATTTTAAATGAGTTAAAGTGATATATGCACTATGCGTACTTATAGGTACACACCGTTAATATACTGCAGCATTATTCTTCCTACTGTTCTTACGTTGGGTCTTATTTATATATTTCGATTATTTTGTAAACATCTCGCGGAGCTAATAACACGTACAATATATACGTTTTCTCTCTCCTCTTATAACTGAAGCGAGTTGTGTGCACCTGCACGGTTATGTATTTCAATAAATCATGAAATAAATTAAAAATGAACTATTGGCCCGCCAAAGACTTGCTAAACGTATTTAAATAATTAAAACCCAATGATTTATCGTGTCCGTGTTATATTTATTATTACGGCCGCCGTAGTATTGCTAATATTGAAGTCTCCGTTGGCCGGTATATAAGTGCTTTTCGATATATTTTTTAAAAACGTTAATTACTCATATTATACACATATTATTTCTTTTTTTTACCCTTTTCTTAATGACAAAATTCTTCATTATTCATTTTTCCAATCGGAATATTTTTTTAAGTACTTCGATAAGTAAAAATTGAATTTTAAACGAGTAAGTAGAATTCTTCGATTATTTCCATAAGTAAGTATACCTATTAAAAGTATAGATAAGCGGGGTTAAACGATGTAGAGGTAGTCTGCTAAAATGTTGGTTCAATACTTAGCTCATTTAAACTTTAAACACTCGCAAGGTTATAAAACTAATAAACTATCTCGTCTGTCAAAAACTTTAGTGTTTTCTACGCAGTAATAATGAGTGTTTTACGTTGAATGGATCACGCCGTGTTTATCGACTAACATTTATCGACGACAACACCTTCTGGCGCGTTAAATACACCAAATAGCTTATTACAATAATATATGGTCCATTTTACACTGCTACACGACTACACAGCGGTGTATAATACGATTATATTATTACCGTGTGCCCGTCGATAATCGTCCGAGCTGTTTTCGTGATTTTTTTCTTTTTTTTTTTTTCCCAACACCATATATTATAATATCGTATACACTTCTTCGAATTTCCGTATATGTTCGTCTAGCAATCACTGCAGTGACCCCGGTGCCCCGTATATTATAAGACAACAACCAAAAAAAAAAAAAAAAACGAAAAAAAAAATCACTTATAACGAGCAACAGTTTTCACGAGAACGGAGCGTTGTTTCTTTTTTTTTTTTACTTTTTTCGGAGGTCGTTAATTCGTACCTATCGTCTTCTTCGTTGTCGTCGTCGTCGTCGTCGTCGCCGTCCTCGTATATACATACAGAGGTATAGGCCCCTGGAGCACCTTTATACTGGTATTTTACACCCACCGTAATTACTATTGATTATTCGTCCTGACATTCGTCTTGTGTGCAGGTGTGTGTGTGTGTGTATTTAGAGGGCGAAGACGGTTGTTGGGAAAATCGGTTGAGGAGGAAGAGGCGGTGGCAAATGGTATAGTTGTACATGTGAGATGTTTTATTATTATTTATTATTTTGGTGAAGAAAGATAGGTCGAAAATTTTTTAGAAGAAAAAAATTATATACACAACACATCGGTGTGTACAAAATACACGCACACATGCACGATATATATTTTGTGTACACGTATATGTATATAATAACATATATAATGCGGACGGGATAAACGTGACCCGGTAATAACGCGTCGAGTGATGTTCTAATGATAGTGTCCGCCGGTGTGATGACACGCTGCCCGCTGCAGTACTCGCGCGCGCCCGGGTATACATTATAATATTATACCTATATACATTATCATATATGTATACGCGTATTTACCTCGTTCGATAATATACCTATATACGTATACCTTCCGTGGGTGCTTGTGCGTGTGTAATGGTGTGTGTGTGTGTGTGTGTGTGTGTGTGTGTACATAATATACCAAAGTCGTAGTCATTGCTGCCCACAACCTGCACTACCACGACCGCCGCCGCCGCACTCATTATCCGCCGACGACGGAGAGTCCGCCGCACAAAAGCGCGATATACTTATGCGTATATACTTATATTATTATACCGCGATCGAAATGCGCACGGCTGGTAGACTGACTTATAAAATAAAAACCGCTAAAAAAAAATAATAATGGCCGGTGAAATGAAACATATTTTTGGGTCTTGCGAATCGCGGTCACAGTTCTCAACAGTTTTCCGAAAAACAACTTAATAATAACTGGTGTGCCGTGGAATTACGTGATTTTACAGACTTGTTAACTATACCCGTGTAGCTAAAACGACGGTCGCGGCTTTCGGGTTTCGAGCGCATTATATTCCGCACATAGCCTATAACGACGTGTTATATAGTTCGGTAACATTACACATCATAATTTATGGTTTTACGATCTATTTCCGTTATAATACGTTGGAAGTGTGTTGAAAAATATAAAATTAAAAATTACCTACTATTTTCATCGAGTAAAAAAATTAAAATGTTATGTACAATATACATAGGATAATATGATATGCGAGAAGTAGCGAGAATTTGATGTAAACTGTCAAACATATATATATATATGTGTGTATATTAGAAAAAACTGTTGTGGATAGGTACAAATTCTAACATTTAATAGAAATGCGAATAAAAAATATTTCGTTCGAGGTTGATTGATATTAATAATTATTTGATAAACCGCCACGGGCAATGGATGACGATGTTTATTATAATATAATATTTTTTCTCATGGAAATGCACCTCGGAGATAATTGGATATTTGGATACCAGATTTTATCAGTTATATTCGTTTTTAATTATTATTTTATTTAGTTGTTAAACGCGAGACGTCTAATTTATAATTACGTGTTAATTTATATTTAAATATTTCAAATCCATATTTGTAATATTAGGTTATTATTTCGATCTATTTATTTTGAGTTTGACGAATGGTTGTTAGCTATTTATATTATATTGTATTTAAAGATTTAACTTTTTTTTTGTGCTTTGCTAACAAGTCTTCAATTATTAATGATTAGTTTTTTATTTTTTTTTTTCATTTCGGTAGATCTCTGTACGTGCCGTCAATTCTGTGCGCTAGCTTATTAGCACACCCCAACTCATGAGTCTCACTCACCAATAGCTTACAAAACGTCTGTAACGGAAATTCACGACGTACAATACTTCGTCGCCGTGAAAAGTATTATTTCCGTTTGATTTACGAAAACGCCTCCCCTCCACCAACGCCCTGCCAACTAGTATATAATATATATTATAGTTTATAAAAAGTCGAAAATAGCACGCCCACTCAACCTTCGTTACGGCGGCGTCGAAATGTTATTATATTATTGTGTTGTCTCTCGATCGTGTCGTGAACCAGTCGGAAACCGTATCCTTTGAAACCCTTATTACGTGTTATTAATCTTGATCTCGTACATCGAACGTTGTTTAATTTATTTATACTCGTGCTGCGTTTCGGGCTCCAGCCGTTTTTAAATCGAAGATCTCGCGCGTAGTTGTAAGGAATAGTAATAATAATAATAATCATCGTCGTCGTCGGATTATAACAACTGGCCAACGCGCGGCGTGCGTATAATACCGTCGACCGCATTAATCTCGTGATCTCGAATAATTGTATTAAAATTTAAAAAAAAAAAAAAACAACACACACACATTGTGTGTAAAACAATAATTCATCGTCATGAAATATCGAAGTGTTAAATTATGTTTATTTTTAATTGAAAAGTCACACCGGTCTTAAGTGTACACCTATATAATAATAATAATAATAATAATAATATGATGATGTTATTGAACGATTTATTATGTGATTGTATATATTATGTCCGCGTCTTGTGTAGGTACCTACGCGCATATATTATTATTATGAAAAAAAACGGATTTCGTGATGATTATACTTTCTAAGTATTATTTGCGGCGTATACCATTATATGTCTGTGTGTGAGTATAGAATAGACAAAATATTCAAGAAGAAAAAAAACACGGAACTATTGTGCGAAACTACAGCTCGTTGTTTTCGAACCAATCAGATTAAACAGTCAACCGATAGGTATATACGACGAGCGTAATATTTATTATTTATAAGTCGCTATATTATCATTTGGTAAATACGAGTACAATAAGTATATTGTTTGGTTTTACCGGAAGAGTTGAAATCTTCTATAGTTCTATAGCACTACTGCGTACCGCCTAACACGGAAAAATCAATTTCTTTTTTCTCACAAACAAGAATAGTGTATAAGGTTAGGTATAATAGGTATATATTATATAATATACCGCTATACGAAGTGAAAAATAATAAGATTTATCCACTACAATATGATATACCGGATGATTCAAAATGTATAATATGTACTAGTTGTTTTACCGTATAAATGTTTTATTCAGAAAATAGAGAAAACCTATTGAAAGTGTACAAAAGCATTTCGATTTAGATGAATCTAAAATTAATTTTAAATTGTTTATTTCTTATGAAATTTCGGGGGAATGTTTGTTGGGTCAATTTTTTAAAATGTAAAGGGAACCCGTGCTTTTTCGCAAACCCTGCAATGTAAAGATATTTTTTTCATTCGTCTTAATGAGTTCTGTAAAAAACAGGTACAAAAAATATCAAATACAATATATTATGTAATTTAATTTGATAAAATTGCTGTAGCATAAATTTTGACTCACCCGGTATTCTATAGTACGTTACTGAGATGACGCGTCCTGTTTATTAATGATATTCACACACAGATATTGTGCGTACAACGTGCATATTATTATATATATATTGTGTTATATTTACCTACGATGTATTATATACATACATAATTACATACACACACACACATTGTGTGTATAATATATAACTATGCTAGAACAATCCGTTCGACTGTCTGTTTGTAATGGACCCGTTACGGCTGAACGTCGTTGTGTTGGTGATAATGCGTTCTGATATATTACTGCCCTAAAGACAAAATAACTTCGCGCCGAATTCGCTAAATGTAATCGGTTTTTCTCAAAACGGAACGTCTTGATGGCTATACACGGCGAGTGTCGGCATATACAGGTTTTTGTTTTGTTATTATCGTTGTTATAATATTAATTCTTTTATTTTTATCGCGCGTACCTACGTATATACCTATTACGCTCTCCTGACATTCGCTGTACATATCGATTTGAATATAGTCGTCGTTCTATTTGACGAAAATTTATTGACGTTTAAAATTCAGACAGGAAATAATCGAATTTCGGCGTATTGAGCACACGACTTTGGGTGTAAGAAAAGAAACGCGTAAAATAACTATTGAAATCGACGGCAGCGTGAACGACTGATAGCATTCCCATTTTGAAATGCGCCAGACATTATTTATTGTTAATTATTATTAGGTACTCAATATATTTGTAAATATATATATATATATAATTGACCGCGCATTCCACAATCGCTTATTATTTTCACTCCCCGCGCATAATTCCTGAACGGACGTCGGAGCAATTATGTAGTTGGGTAGGATATCGACTATTCGTTTTTTTTTTTATTTATTTATTTTAGAGTAGATAAGCGCACACAATCTACATTGAACACTTCGGCGCGCTATCAAAAATCGTTGTTAAACGGGATTTACATTTTGAGTTTGAAAATGATTGAAAATAACAATAAAAGTCTTTAGTGGTCGTATAACCTTCTTCCGCAAAAAATAAATGTTTATCTTTGGTCGCGCCCAGCGCAAACGTATCGTTGGAAAATAGTACCTATGCCATATTATCGACGAGCAAACACATGCGTGTATAATATATGTATACAAATATATATTTATTTGTTTAATTTTTACTATGCTTTTCGTATGTTAACGTCAATATTATGTAGATACACCGTACACGGGTTGTAAAACGTATACATATATTATTATTATAATATTGTGTATAGACAGTGTGTTATATTGTCATTGATCGTACTTATATGTTATTTTTCGTCGAATTCCTCTCCTCTCATAGTATCTTCTCTGCTCGTATTCATTTTTTTCTATACAAAAAAAAAAATAATAATAAAATATATCCGTTCACGTCTCATTACTCACGGTGAGCTGAAAAATCATGTTACATTTAAAACGCCATGAGGGTTCGGAAGCCCCGGGGAACGGGTTTTTTTGGCCGGAGAGTCGAGAGAGCCTGTGTTTTAAAAATTGTATAATAATATAAAATATAATATTATTACAAGTCTTTTGTACACATTTAACTCGTTAATAATACATGGTAAATCTCAGACGCGTGTTGTGGCCATCGACCGACGTGGTTTATATAAATATATATCGCATATACGTACGATGTGCATCGTTTGGTGCATCAGCATCACAGATTATGTGTCCCACATGTTTAGTACCTACCTTCATGTAGTGGAGGGGATGGATGCACAATTTTACGCGTATCGTATGTAACGTTCGGGTACATAGACGATTTCACTCGGAGTATCGATTTTCTATATACCTTTGGCTACATATATTCAAAACACATATACTTATAGTACTCTGTGTGTTATATGAAGAAAACCGAATGGAATGGAATAAAATATTTGCATTTCGAGTACATTAAATCAGAGTCTCTTACTTGGGGTGGGTTTTTTTTAATGAGAATAACGTAGGGGGATGAAATACGTGAACCGAAAAAAAGGGGCGAAATGGCTCCCCTTGAGCTTCCACTTCCACAAACCGGTCACGTCGTACATTAGGATATTTTACTGTAAAAATAATCATATACGTCGACATAAACATAATATTTATAACAATAACAAAATACGGTAAGTTTATATAGTGTCTTATTATGTATAATCGTGGTCTCGCACTGCTTCAACTGATGTTTTGTCTCATTTTTGTACCATTAACTTCTAGGTCACACAATGACTAATGAATAATTAAATTGTAATTTGTTTTTATTGCGTTTTCGTTAAAATGTCACTCTGATATCAGAACGCATGAATGTCGTGGATAACACTTAATGCAGATAACGACTTTTCTGTAAATTTTCTTATATGGCCTCGAATATTACCGAATTAGAAACAAAATATAATATATTTACTATATATTTTTAACGTTGGTGTATATGTATATTATTATGCATGTATATATAATGCTATACTTCTCTTTATATTGCACGAGCGTTTCGTATAATATTTTTACGATCGTACCGACTTCTTCTTCTTCTTCTTCTTCTTCGACTGCACGTCAAATGCATATGTAAAATCTGGGGACGAGGTCTTGATACGTTTATAGTCGATGAGACACGTTTGTCGAACACTATAAAGCCCATGTCGGATGTGTGTTTTATTATGACGTCCGTTCGACATGCGATGTATTCGTATCGAGAGTGACCCATTATTACATGGCCGTACCGTTTTATGACCTGTGTTCATTTAAATATATATATAAATTTTAATAGTGTTTGTCTTAATAAACGTATATTCTCATTTTTATTGTATTATTTTATATTTTCTACTTGTTATAGAGATTATATTATTATTCACTAACCCGTCTATACATAAACAAACGAAATAGTGTAAATAAACCAAAACGAAAATGTAAATAATATATATATTTATGTGTATTTCAATTTATTTGGTATAAAACTGTCTTTTTTTTACTATTTGAATACATTACAATAGCTTAACTCGGTCCGTAATAAAGACATTTTAGAATCGATTATGAATAATCTGACGATTCTCAAGCGTAACAATTTAAGTCGGAGAAAACATCGATTATATTGTTACTCGATGAATAAAACGAAAAAAAAAGCTTTCTAAAATTATACATTTAAAGTGTACTTATACCGTTGTTTTACATATTTATATACTGTACTAGTCGTGAATAAATTAGAAATTAAAAACATGTTAACAATCGTAGTTGGACTTTAAAAAAATAGCTTATGTATACATGAGTATGTGTATGTACATGCATGTATGCATGGTGTATCATGTATGTATAGTGGTCGTCTTCGCGTGCGATAAAAAATGCATTATAGGTCGACTGTAAACGGTTAGTATGAGAGAAAAAGTTGGATCGTCGGCCGACTTTTTACTATCCAAAGTAAATATATTTATATTTATGTGTGCATTATAGTATAATAATATGTCGTTGCGGGTGCAGGTGCAGACGGAATTTGCGATATGCGTTCCTACATTTTATATACCCATTATTTATGTATAGATATATACACTTCTGTATGCCTATTTGTACCTACAATACTGCGCTATTATAAAAACCTACTATGTCTTGTTTTTCTAATTCTTACATACTTATAGCTTTATTGATGTGGTTTTCATCCCTTATTATTGTGAATGTCGTATCAGTGTTATATGTATTTAACCTGCGGTGATCGCTCCTTACAATCGTCGCAGTGTATAAATACGAATACACACGTTGACGTGTTTCTACACTAAGTTAATAACAAATATCACAGTAAAATTAATAAGTTGAAGAAGTTTACTTAGCCTTCGAGGAAGTTAACTAATTCGTTTTAATTATATTTCCAGCAACTTGAATAGTTTCAAAGTAAACTCACCCGGCCGAGACAAAGTAAACTTCTCCATCATAAGTTCGGGCCGAAAAGCCAACAGGGTTATCGCCGTGTTAACGAGTTATTTTCTAATGGCGATAGTTGCTTGAATATTCACACAAAGTGATGATTTTTCGATGACATAGAGTCACAAACGTGTATACATTACGTGTGTGTGTCAGCGTGTGTCTTTATCGTTTCCGCGTTTAGTCCGATGGGGAAGGAAAAAATATATATTTCTGCAGAGGACGGATTCAATAAGTAAAATCACAAAAAACAGATGTACATTTCATGTAATTATTAGCTATAATGCGGTACCCATTACACATAGCCGCAACAATTGCCGCGCCGCCGACACGGATGGCAATATCATCGTGTCCGTCCATAAATTAGGAAAATTTGAGATTAGCCCCTACCCCTAATACCAAAAAAAAAAGAAATAAAACCAATTTGCCGGATCAATAGCTGCGGCAAAACGACGACTGCACACATAATACCCCAAAATCCCTTTAGGAACCTAAGTCTTGTCGTATAATGGTCGTATATAAACTGCTCAAACATTACCGCAATATCGTTCGCGTCTATATATATATACATATATATACATACACACAAACGCACCACTTATATAGAAACGCGCGTATCGTCGCAGTCGTCGTCGCTCGGGGGAGAGAATCGTCCGCGGCGTTGATTAATAAAACACCGCCAAAGTACCGTACATATATATATGTGGTTGTGTGCGCGCGTATATATATTATATATTATGCGGTTTTGGTCGTTCGCCCTTCCCCCGTCGCCGCGGCAGCACAAAATAGTAATAATAATCAGCACACGCACGCAAACACACACACACGCGCGCATATACACGCGTTTTATAGTATTAATAATAATATATAATATTATACTCTCCCGTTTGGTTTTATTATTATTTTTCCGGGCCGTCTACTCAAGCCGACCAGTCCGGCTGGCTTCGCGTACACATAATAACATCTCTCCGGCGTATGGTCTCTCCGTCCTGCAGGCTAATGCACAGCGCTCTCTCCCTCTATACGCCGCTCCGTGGTACATAGCGTCGTTTAATTAATAGGCGAACGAAATAAATACGAAACTAATAAATTCGAGACGACGACGACGACGACCGCGACGACGACATAAACAATACACACACTAACACACACATAATATATACATATATACATATAATCAGGAACTATATAGCCTCAACGCGTGTGTACGCGAGCGCACGAAGAAGGCAATCTCGTTAACGCGCCGCCGCCGCGCGGTCGTGATACGCCTGTAATTATTGGGGTTGGAGAAATAATAACCCGTGTACACACACACACACACACATATACATAAACTTGTATTATAAACATGTGAATTTTATAATATACCTATATGTACCATACTCTGTAGCGCGCGCGCGCGCGCGCGAGTGTGTGTGTGTACATTTTTACGGAGTTTCTTTTTCTTTTAGAACGCGTGTGAAGATCGTGAAGACAATCTTGTTTACACAATGCCATTATAAATATAAAAAAATTATACCTATAGTGTTTTTTTTCGAAGAAGAAGAATTGTAAGAATTGTCTTAGAGAGCGAAAAATAACCGTTTTATTTATTTATTTTTTTTATTGCTTTATGTTGTATTAGGACACTTGTGTACCTCCTCACTATACTACACTATATACGTTTACTACATTATATATATATATATATATATACTCCTAGCGGAGGTATTTGCCGGTATATATACATGCGCGTATTATAGTCGTTAATAGTCACGCAACATGCGGATGCGGAAACGTTTTGTGAGCCCTCTGCTATTTTGTGGCAGATGTGTCGTGCTTATACGCGCGTGTGTGTGCGTATGCATTTGTATCATCATTGTGTCCACGTGTATCGTCTGCCGCTTCCGATACGGATACATAAATAGTATATAGACTACGCGATAAAGGTCACCGCCAGACCTACCACCGTCGCCGCTTCGACGCATTGTCCGAACCAACCCTTATTATAGGGTATGGTTATAGGTATTAGGTATGCACACGATATTATAATATCGGATAGAATTGTGTTAATCATAATTTGAAAAAAAAATATTTCGAGAGAGAAAGAAAAACCACCGCCATCGTATACTTATATTGACGCGGGGAAAATGACAGAATTTGCGTAAAACCATCGACCTCGTCCCGCGATAAAAAAACCTAAAGAAAACACTTCAGGACGTAGCGCTTATATACATCTACTTATAAACATTACCCATGTAAACGTATACTTCTCGAATTGCAAATTATATATATATATATACACGTATGTGTTATTTAGGTTTTTTTCGTATTCCCCTTTTCATTTTCTTCCAGTTTAACGCACCGACAGTTCTCCGAATTGCACTTTGCCGTTTGTAAACATCCTGCGAGTGCCGGCCCCGTACATACGTGTATACTTATGCATATATACCACGTATATTGATTTACCTATACGCATAACAATATGTACCCATCTTTTTCCTTTCCTTGGCCGATACGTCTTTATATAGGTGTTTTCGGGTCTCTTCACCGATACGGATCTATATCACGCGATCAGCACTCGGCGGAATGCACTCCATCACCGTTTCTTTTGCGGTGCAGGCGACCGTGATAACGCTTCGATCGGTATAATATAATGTTGTAGGACACTCGGTGCAGTCACGGTTGAAGTGACGGTTACCAAAACTATAGACGGTGATGGGTCTCGAAGGGTAGGTAAATATATTATATATAGTTCAAAGTAATAATGCTGCAGTATACCATCAACAGAAGTGTATTTCTGTTTACACGCGCGGAATATGATGATGTGTGTGTTCGTTATTTGTATACGTTTTTGCGGTATATGCGTGCGTATTGTTGTATTGTACGAGCGGCGACATTTTGCGATGAAAAATGGGATAAAAAAAAAAAAAAAAAAATTAAAAACCAAATATCTTTCAATTTTTTGATTTTTTTTCCGCTTTTACGATATCCGTGCATTGTACCTGCAGTTGGTAGGTACATGCAATATTTTGTTACGTTCCGCTTGATCGATATATACTTCAAGTTATATTTCACGAGGAATCGCATCACGTTATAATTATACATAATAATATTCTACACCGGACCGCGTATATGTTTCGTACGGCTCATTGGTTTTATTTCATCTCTGGACATTCGAGCAGATGTTTAATAATGGGTTTCGTATATATTAAATACAGATATCGTGCGGCGGACCTGCGCTCAATAATAATGGTTTTAATTACTGCGACTCGCGGTCATGCGAGAGTATACTTATAATATGTTAAAATATTAAAATGATTTGCGTTAATAATTTCCACGTACCTAACTATATCGTTAGTATCGACGACCAATAATTATAGTAACCTATAGATGAGATAGGTATACAAAAATCGCCGTCTGTTTGTTATTTTCAACGGCGTTCGCAGTATCAAAGTTGTATTATTAATAGTAGCGTATACTCATCACGTGTGCATCATACAATATTAATACCTATATGTACTCAGTTCATTGAATATTATTTTTTCAATATAATATTATTATCGTGTTCTAAGGAATGAACAATTTCCGTGATATTCGTCGTCATCGTTGGAACGCCGCGTGGTATGCGTTGAGCTCGTCGTCGTCTTTATAAGACTATATATATATATATACACACACATACATACTCGCCACTGTCGAATAGCGTTGTACTCGTTGCAGACACTGCAGTGCTACACCTACGACGGGACTACTGTATCGCGTGAAGAACGACAATAATATGTTTGGTGGGTGACCACAAGTCGATAAAAAAATTTAAAAAAAACGTTTTGTCCGTGTAAATTGACGGAACACATGACGCCACAGACGATATATAATGTATTATATTGTGTATTAGATACCTACAGTATTTATAATACACTATATATAGTATACGAGCACATATAACCCACGCGGTGAACAGACACATATTGAAAGGGAGAAAAAACGGTTTCGAACAATAAGACGGGGATGAAAACGTACCTAAATACCTATACGTAAATAAGAATATACGCCGTGAGTACAATGTATAATATGTTATATTCATTATTATTTTAACACCGCGTTGCGTAAATGCGGTGTTGGACGTATAGAATAATATATACGCCTACAATAGTTTATAAAAATATTATGTACAGTTTTTTTTTCATACATATTTTTATATTTTTTATTCCGTGTAAACTCGCGTCAAATGAAACGGTACTCTTGTAGAGAAAAAACAGCCAGATGCGCGAGCGCGAGCGTGTGTGCGTGTGTGTGTGTGTGTTAGGTATACCTGCCAACGCCAGCAGGTTGTAATTAGGAGTCGTTGCCGTGAATATTCTCGCGCGGTTCGACGTGCGCCGCGTGCGTTTAAGTCTCTCGGATAACACTCGCACCGTTTTCGGTTGCTGTCTTTGTTTTTTCTATAATGTTTATTTACACGTCAAGCTTAGGCGATAAATCTGAAAAGTTCTAGTACAAATCGTGGTACGTGTACCGTATTAGTATATCCGCCGTATAAATTGCGCTCGGCATATTATTTACTTTCAAATATACACACGATAATAAATATAAATATGAATACATAAAATATACCGTAGGTACGTATATATACGACGACTCATTCCGTATAATTAACGATGATTTATTTGCTCATGCTTTAAACGGCGGAACTCGCGAGTCGTCGCCGCCGCCGCGGCCGCCGCCTTGGGCAACCATTTCACATCATACACTGTTTTGACTGTTCTTTTTATTACTATTACTCTCCTTACGTTTTCCCGACCACGGAATCGGAATTAAATAGCTCTCTGTAAAACATCCCGAACGTAAAAATGTACACATATATACCTATATGCATGTTATATATATTTATTATCGAATGTAAGTGTAACTATTAAAAAACAGTAATTATTTGGTGCAATTATACCCACTATAACGGTCTGCTCGGGAAATGTCGTAAAAATACACCTTGTACGCATTCTAAGAGAAACGTGGAAATATTAATATAAATAGCGTTATGTTCTCAGTCCTAAATTATTTATATATCACGTGTGTGTAATAAAACTCGGTTCCAAAAAGTGGTTTGCGAGTCTTCTTATAAAAATAACGTCTCGAGGATTTATTTCCTGCCGTGATCGTGCACGCCCGTCTCCCGTCCGGGACCATATTATAATATCGGACAACGACTATGTAGCTAAATTCATATTATATTTCGCCAAAGGAAAACTAAAATAATAACAAAACCAACTGTGTTGTATCCGCACACGTTTTTTGGGAGGGAATTGATTAATAACTCTCGATTGTAAGAATTTTTTGAAAAATAATATATTATACCGCTAAATATTTTGATATATTACATTTCGAGGATTTAGAAGATGATCGCAGCGGGACATATAGATTACACGTCAAGCATATCGTTTTACCATATAGTAGGACCTTTTACCCGCGTAAAATACACGGACCTGCATAATAATAATAATAACAGTAGATTCGGAAATTCCATTAGTCGTTGTCTGCTATTACACGACGTCGTCACAGCCGCGTGCATGACGTTTATTTCGTACAACAGCACACACGAATATTGAAATCGTAGACGCTTCGCGAGTCTATGAAATATGAAAAATCCGTATCGCACTGCGCGCCTATATTCCGGAAATTTAATTTTTTTTTATTTGAATTATGTTGATGAGTGTTGGCGTGTGTGTTTGCGAAACGCAAAAACGATGTTGCTGCAGTCTCGCCGCCGCGCTCTCTCTCTCTCTCGTCCGCGAACACGTAACATCGATCAGTCGTCGACTTTGGCCATGTCTCAAACCTATTATATTCATATACGCATAGCCTCATAGGTCGTGCAGTTAAGGTGTGATATCCGAACGAACAGGCTGAAGGACGGACGGGGCGACGACGTGTAAACCGCGGCCGGTAAATCCGCGAATCTGCAGCGGTCGGTAAACGAACGACGGCGTGCGCACCATCACACACCGCAATATATTATTATTATTATAAAATGTAAAATAATACATATATATATATATATACGTACCTATAGCACAATATACAGGCACGGAACGCGCAACTACTATATTTATTAAAACAACAGTACTTACACGCGCATTTCCATTGTATTCGCCGGGCCCCGGCGTGTATAATTAGACCGGACCGGCGTAATAAAACGTGCGTTGCACTCTTATTTTTAATTGATCTCGCCGGGTTCGCTTTTTCCCGTCGATATTACGACGATACACACAATATTATTGTAATAATTCTGCAGCGCCGCGGTCGTCGAACAATGGTTATTTTCTCTGGGCGCGTGTGTGCTATCCGCCGGACTCGTGCGATTTATGCCCACTTGCACGTATAGTATATATATATATATAAATAAGTGTGCAAGTAAGGTACACAGAGTGCTTTGACGTGTATAAAATAATACGTATGTATTATAGTTTTTTTTGGGACCCACTGGGAATCCGCCGGGTAGGCACACGATAACCGAACACCGGCAGGACCGGTTTGATCGACGCAGGTACCTATATATAATATTATTATATAGGTACGTGAATCATCCGTTTTCGTCTCTCGACCTGCAGAATGCAGATCCGACTGCTGCAGTGAAGTAAACGCGTATGTTTTACGTACCCGTGTTGTAGCCAGCCGTGTCGTCGTTTGTATAGCGCGATGACGCTGTACTGGAATTCCCATTACGCCCTCGATCACGCGCTCCCCTTTTGCGGAAAAAATAAATAACGATGATAATATATATAAAAGCCTCGGTGGATTATTGAAAAGCGGAATGGATAAAAAAAAACTCTGATTTATGTATATAATAAAACTAATTGAAGACATTACGAGCCCGGGGGGAAGAAATGGCGAATCAAAAAAAGGGGTGCAACCCCTTAGAGCGGTCGCCGTTCGCCGGAGGCCCTTGTCGGAAATGGCGGACACGAATTTCCACATACACGCACACTAGCGCGGGGTGGTTTTAAATGGCTTTTTGTTCGCCGGTAATTCGTTTTTAAAAACAAGTCTGAGTATAGTAATATCGCGCGTGTGCCCTTTTTTATTTTTTTTACAATTAACCCACGTGGTCCGTTTAACCCGATTTTTCAGACGTTAGCTCACCGATAAAATATTATTATTAAATCGCTGAGGCCTGACCCGAATCCATTTCTACCCACCACATTCTCATACCTCCCGACGCGTATATTTATATAATAATTATAGTATTGTCGTCATAATAGACACCGAAAGCGTTACCGTTTACATGAACGTGAGAAGTGTATATAAAAATAATGAAAACCATTATACAGTTTCCAATATAATATATTATATACGATATATGATAAAGGCGTTCGGATGAGCCTCGGTCGATTGTTATGAGGTTTCAATTGTTCTGGCCGAGCGTTGATGGATTCTCCTACAATGATGGTGTTCGAACAATAATAATAAAATATTATTACGGCGCGGCCACTAAATTAAAAATAAATGAATTACAAATGTTATATATAGTTTATTATATCGGCAGCTAAACGCGTATATTCGAACGTCGTAAAATTAATCGAAAGCGATTATCGTTTAATTTCGAATAGGACCGCATTTCACGTTGTACCTGTTGTACGGAAGGAATTCGAAATTCGAATCAAAATGTAAGTCAGTGCACGTTATCATCCGAAATACACCGTGTATTTCACGCCCGGCACACGACCGAGATTTTCAAGCGTAAAAATATTACCATCATCACCGTACAGAAACTATACGGTATAAAAGAACGAGGCAGCTTTTCCGTAATATTACTGTTGTAGGTACGTACTCGCATTTCGTTCATTACGTTTCGGTCGGACTTATATGGGCGCGACTCGTTTCCTCTGCGGACGACGGGTTTTTGCCGTGACACTAAAAATAATGAAAGGAGGAGACAACAACAATAATGATAATAACAAGTATACACAAAACCACTCAGCGCGGTTCGGGTAGTGCGCCGGATCCGACATGATAGATGAAACGCACCATATGTGTCCGGCGACGACCACGAAGACGATCATTAACCCAACTCTGTGGGGCACATATTTTCTCGGGGCAGCCATCATCACATCATCGTGTATTATTATATTGTTGTTATTATTATACAGCGCTGCGATTTTAACACGCATCGGAGAAAACGTCGTTAACGGTGGCAAAATGAGAAATAGATAAATCAACGTATATATATATACAATACAAAACCTAACCTGCCCAACACGCGTGCAATAATATCGTACACGATATATTTCATCATCATATACGCAATGTGCTGTCCTATAGGTACTGTTTTATATTATTATACTTTACCTATAACATTTATTTTTGTCCATTTTTTGGGAACCCCGGCGTGCACATTCTTCAGGTGTGATTCCGGGCTGCTTTTCGTCCGGGACGAGACGTTAACGACTGTAGTCGCAGTTGTTGTATTTTCGTTCGTGTACTTCGTGTACTTCTCGCTGAACTGGGCCATCTCGCGCGTACCTATATATATATATACACGACGGCGTATACCGCGGTAGAGATAGAATATTATTATTATTATTATATAGGAGAGACGATCGGCGAGAGAGTGAGAGGGAGAGTGTGGTGGTCGACGAGAGAGAATGGACGCGTAGATATATAGTAATAATAATAATAATAATAATAGTAATATGGGTGTATATATATATATATATATGTATAGTCCCCGCGCCGCCGACCACTAATCATACTCGGGACGGCGGCGTGTTCCGGAGCAATAAATTGCCCGGTCTAAACAGCACTGGGGATCGTTGCCCAACGTGTTATTACTGTTCCGCTAATCAGTTTGATCATACAAGCATAACAATCATCCGTCCACGTCGTTATAATACTGACTCGCGAGCAGTTCCGACGGGGCGGGCGGTTGGGCGAGAGAGAGAGAGAGAGAAACCGTGCAAGCGAGAGAGACGGAAAAACACCACGAGGAGGATCGTAAAAAAATAAAAAAGTATAAAAACCTACAGCCGATATCATACAATATTTGTATACGTATATAATATGTGTACAAAATATATACTTACCTCGGGTTTATACCGTATACACACGCGCAACGGTATACACGTCTAATATAATAATATGTATATCGTTTTTTTTATTTTCTCGCATTGGAAATAAATCACAATTCACAACAAAGGTGTACCTGTATCGGATTTATGCGTAATAATATAATAAAATGTATTACACGTAGTGTTGTCGTTCGCCGGTTGTGCAGTGCCTCTGGTGAAGAAAGTGTCTCGTGACGATAGCCTTTTACGGCTCAAAAAAAAAAAAAAAAAGACTGAAGAAGAAAACGTCGGTGACGACGACGGTCGCGCGCGCGCACACAGAAGAAAATCCATATATTATTATAATCTAACGTGAGTTATTGGTCGGATTGTCATCGGGTCGTCGTCGAACACAACGAGTTGATAGCGCCGGCGGCGACGGCGGTGCGCAGTCGTTGTCGCAATCCGTATAAAACGTTCGTTTTGAGGAAAAAAAAATTGTTTCAAAATTTGCTCTTTACGACCGTAGCCGTCATCGTCGTCGTCGTTGTCGTCACCGTCGCCGCCGCCGCCGCCGCCACCGTCGTGTACTATATACCTTAAACCATCCGAGAAGAATGTCGTTTCGCCAGTTTGACGCCGTAGGCGAATTTAGTTTTTTTTCGACTTTTACCGTTTACCGCATACATTATAAGTATAAAGTGTATATAATCTTATACCTACGTTTTTATTTTCGTTCTCCGAAACAATTACACCCGGCCGGGCGATTATCCACCCGGTCCACACAGATGATCTCCTCGGCCGTCATCATCATCATTATCATTATCATCATCATCGTCGTCGTCGTCGTCGTCGTCGTCATCGGTGATCAATGGTTCTTCGTCGTCGTCTGTGACATTTCGACGCGATCAGATAATATAATAGGTACACCTTTCCCGCAACCCCCCCTCCCATTTCACCCACAACTCGAGCCGGGCACGGTACTATATATAATATGTATATACTGCACCGCGATGTGTCGTTCGGGGCCGGTTATTGTTTCTCTCCGTGCGTGCGCTACGAAATACTCCGCGGGGCCGTCTCGGACGAGATGGACGATGATGACGATGATGATGCCGCGATGATGATATACCCGGCGGAAAACCGTGTGCAACGACATGGCCGCCTATCGTACGTTTTTTACGCTGCACGCTCGTCTCGGGTACGCAATAATTTGATATCGACGAATACGGTCATGTCATTACACTTATAATATACTCTATACCTAATGGCGTATTATACGCGCGTACAGCACAGTCCGTCCGCTGACGCGACCGCGATTCGTACCGAGTGTAATCTCGTGTACGTACAACGCATACTAAAGGCAGACTTGACCTTTTTTATTTTTTTCATAACCGATATCGATCCCGAAGGACGATTTCGATAACCATTGTAAACGATATAGCAGTAAATCCATTCGAAAACAATTTTAATTGCAATCGTAATCAATTATTCGTCGAATTTAATCGTTTATATTTTCACACCTCATTTTCTGACATACACACACTTACACATATATATTATATACATATATAGTATTATATTAAGCATGGACGATTAAATAAATAAATAAATAAATAAATAAAAACAAAGTCGAATTAAATTTTATGTTTTTTTTTTATTATTCGCTGGGTTCTCGATATTTTTTTGAGTACCAGTCAATTAAATTAACAAAAATATATCACAACAATGTTCTAGTACCTAGAAGTTTATAGTCTTCATTGTAAGAAAATAAATAAAAATAATAATAATATATATAAAAAACAATAGTAAAAATGGCATTGTTTTTAGTTCACGTTTTTAATCAAAACGTAGGTTTTACAATAAATCGGGTTAATAGTAAGTTATAAATATAATACTACCAAACGTACAAGATATTTCTTAGACTAGGTAACTAACCCCGCGATATATCTCAAAAATCGACATTTAACTCTTTTTCTGCAAACTAGCTTATGTGTACATGGCAACTTTCTTTTTTAAAATTTAATTTGTATGCTTTTGTATGCACATTTTTTCAAATTTTTTTTATAAAACATTAATTGATATAGTTAAAAAAATACACACAAATTTGCGTTCAAAGAGTTAAATTAATTTAACATATTTATTTAAGGGCTAAAACACGTTGAAATTTAAGAAATAATAATTTTAACCTAATAGTAATGACTGGGAGGACATTTTATTTATGGTCTTTACATTTTATTTTACACAAAAAAAAAAAAAGAATAGTTTAAAAAAAGGTTATAAAAGAAACATCTTAAACTTAATCGTATAAATACAATAATTAATAATTATGCAGGAGTGGTAGGCATTTAAGCCTTATATACACTGTACAAATATTTGTTTTTTGTTTTTATTTTTATTTTTATTACAAAATAGTCACTATCTAATATCACAAATTTAATAAATAGGCAAGATAAGTTTTGAATTTTCATACCGTGTACTATATATGTATGGCAAGCGGTCTTGAGTAGTTGTTGTGTACCCCTCTGTGATGATGATGATGGTGGTGGTGATGTTTGTGATTGATTGCTTTCGGCCTTTGGTTGTTAGGGACGTCCGGAAGTGCGAATTTCAACTTCTCCCAGAAATGTTTGTCGCCCCACTGCAGATATGAATTAGTCTTGAGGTAGAGTCGGATGTCCGGATCCAAGTCCTTGTTGGGCACCTCTCCCAGTAGTATAACGATCAGTCTCTTCCTCTTGTCTCGGAGAACTTGATGATGTGCGGATTTAAATTCGAACCGGCACCACTCCGACTTGATAAAGTTCTCCGATAGCACCATTATCGTACGTTTGGACGATTCGACCGCCTGCACGATTGTGTCGGATATGTAACCACCGGCCGGAAACTCTCTGTAGTGCAGACACAACTTATACGACGGGTCACCATTTTCCAATATCGGCGCCAATTCTTCGATAACGAACGCCTCGTCTTTGGAACTGTAGCTGACGAACGCGTCGAATAACTTGTCCCGCTCGTCCATTTCAAATTCGGTGCTCTTGCAGAATATTCGAACGCCGAATCTCGAGTGACACCAAACTTTCATTTCGTGTCGGAAAACATACACCATCATGGCGGCGACGATTATAAAAAACACGGCCGAAAACGAAACTATCAGAATCGGTATGTAATCCTGAATGTCTGGCCTTTGGATTATGGTCTTGGTCGGCACGGTCAGGTTACCGGCATTGAGAGCTCCTTCGATGGTGTTCGACGACGTGTTCAACGGCTTTTCCACCGACGAAGGAGTTGTAGGTCCACAAACCGTGCCGTTGTCGCTGAATATGTTGTACCCGCCCGAATGGTCGAGGCAGCGGACCTGTTCGGCGTCCACCACCGCGTCGGCCGCGTATTGTAGGAACTCTTTCATTTGTTGAACGAAATCGCACGCGCAACTCCATTGGTTTTCTGCGAGCGTCAAATGTGTAAGCGTCGGCGACAGTCTCCACACTGGAAATTGAGCTATTCGGTTGTGGTCCAACCGAAGTATGGTCAGCTGTTGCAGAAAACGGAACGTCGTGCTGTTTATGTACGTTATACGATTGTGGTTTAAATAGAGCTCTTTAAGCTTGTCAAGCCCGTAAAACTCGTCACCGTACAACGTGGATATACGGTTGTCGTCCAAGTGTAGCACTTCTAGTTCCTTGAGACCGTGGAATGTCCGGTTTTGCACGCGCTCCACGTTCGACGAATTCAAGTAGAGAACTTTTAAGATCTTTCGGCCCAAAAATGTGTGCGTGCTCAACGTCTTGATGGTATTGCCGTCCAAATATAAAACCGTGGTGTTCATCGGTATTTTTTCCGGCACTCTGTTTATGTAACCAGCACTCGAACAGTCGACCACGTTTGATGTGGAGCTAACGCTGTGGAAACACGTGCAGTTGGTCGGGCATATCATTTTGCAATCGCATGCGTCGAAATCGCAACAATCGCACGTACTACGTTTCGCGCACTCCATATCGTATTGGCACAAAAACTGTTCTTCGGACGCTTCTTTCAGCAGTACCCTTGATTCGCCCCGGTTGTAGATAACCTCGCACGTGGCCGTTTCCAAGTCGACTAGTTTAGGTTTATTCCTATCGGGTTCGACACTATACGCTTGCAGCCATTGCATCGAACAGTCGCACACGAACGGATTGTTGCCGACTAAAAACTGTGGCATAGCACGACCCGCTGGAACCGTCGATATCCTTAGCGATTGCGGGTTCAACGTTTTCAAACGATTTCCGGTCAGGTCTACTTGCGTGAGATTCGGCTTCTTGAAAAACGCGTACGATTGTATTTTGGAAATTTGATTATTGGACAGATATAGATTTTGAACTTTATCCGGGATTGAACTACCAGTCACTTCAGTCAATTTATTGTTACTGGCGTCAAATCCGGTCAATTGCGTTTCCAATTCATAGTGATTTCCAAGTTCGGTGATTTGATTGCCGTGTATGTCTAACCACTGTAAACCCGTTGGTATCAGAGCGTAGTCGAACCATTCTAAGAAGTTTTCCGATATGTTTAGCCACACAAGATTCGACAGTTTGGAAAATAAACCGCCGACGTCCCGTAAATAATTGCCGTCCACTCTGACCGCAACCAGTCTTGTGTTGTTATCAAAAGTACCGGCCTCTATTTTTTGGATTTTATTATTGGCGAGGTTTATAAGATGTAGTTCCGGTAATCTATCGAAAACACCCTTGGAAACATTGGATATTTGATTTTTCAACAGTTTTAACCCGATCAGTTGACTCATGGCCGGAAACGACGTGTTGAATATATCGGTGATCTGATTGTAGCCCAAGTCCAACGTTTTGAGATTAGGAATGTTATTGAGGACCGCCGGTATGTCGTACAGTTTGTTTCCATTGAGGTGCAAATATTCCAAATCGGTAGAGTTCCTCAACGCCTCCGGATCGATGTACTGTATTTGATTGTTATCGAGCGATAGTTGGTTTAATGAGGGCAGACCGTCGAACGTGAACTGATCGATTCTGGTCAATTTGTTGCTGGAAAGCACCAACGTTCTCATGTCTATCAGCGACGAAAACACGTTCTCCGGCAAGTACTGAACACCGTTATTATCCAGTCGTAACGATCGGAGCCGGTACAAATCTCGAAATATCATCGCATCCAATTTAGTTATGTTGTTATTGGACATGCTCAAAAACACAAGGCGCACGAGACCGGTAAACGTGGCCGCGTTCACCCATTCCTCAGTCAGCTGATTTTCGGACAGATCAAGTACCAACAACCGAGACAGTTCATTGAACAGTCCGGGTGCGAGCACATTGATGGTGTTGTTCTGCAGGTACATCTCGCGCAAGTCACGGGTGTCCGCGAACAATTCGGGCGCCAGGTTGACCAGCCGGTTAGAGGCGATGTTGAGCACGGACAGAGCGGACAAGCCGTCAAAGCCGTGGTCGCCGATCACCGAAATCACGTTGCCTTGCAAGTGCAAGTCCTGCAAGTTGGTCAGGTGCGAGAAAACTTGCGAGTTGATCGAGTCGAAGTTATTATAGGACAGGTCGAGCACTTGGAGGTTGGCACCGCACTTATGCTGTCCAGACGACCCGAAATGAAAAAGTTCGAGATGCCGGAGACGGTTACGAGTGAGGTTTAGATAGACGAGATTCTGCAGCGAGCAGAACACGCCCTCCGGCAGCTTAGCAATGTTGTTGTGACTCAAGTCGAGCCGCTCGAGCATGTTGAGCTCCTCCAGGAACGTATCGGGCTGCACTTCCATGTTGACCGAAGTCCAGTCGTTGTTGTGCGTGACCACAGTGAGATTGCGCAACTGCCGGAGACCACGGAACGACTCGCGGCCTAAGCTGTTGAGCTTGCACGAGTCGATCGTCAGCTCACGGAGATCGATGAGCGTCTGAAACGTGCCCGTGCCCAGCGAGCTGAGCAGGTACAACTGCGAGTTGCACTCGATCTTAAGCTTGACCGTGTACTGAGGCTGTATTATGCTAAAATTAGTCTTCTCCAGCTCGGAGTTCATGGTCCGCACTCGGCAGTGCAGGGCCACCTCCTGTTCGTCGGACACTGTCTGCGACGCGATCGTCTCGTCACCGTACGCTGTCACGGCGAGCCACTCACACTCGTTGGGCGGCTTGTGCCGGAGCGTTTTACTCAGCGACGCCGACATGACCAGCAGAACCGAGCTGACGAGCACCGCGGCAGACGTTAAAGCCATGACCGTGCCGGGGGGGGGTGGGCGCGTTGCTCGGGGATACGGTGGTCGTACTCGCGGGCGCGACGGGGCGCGGTGTGGAACGCAAGAAAAACGCGCTCGATCGCCGTCACCGCTCGGACACCATTAGCGATGTGCGATCGCCGAAAAGAGACATCAACGAACGGGCATGGTGCGATCGAACCGTATGTTATTGCGAGAAAAAAATTTCTATAAAAATTTACCACCGATACGAATTTTATTATTCGCAATCGTCACGCGCGCACTCGAAAAACACACGCACGCACACCCGACATTAGCGCACGCAACACACGCGAATGAAAAATTTATAAAAAAAAAAAAATATATATTATAATACGATATTATACTATATTACTATTACTATTATCGTACACCGAATAACACGACGCGAACCGCAACAATTTATGCACACTCAGATATACGCGCGCGCGCGCGTAAACACCACACTACGACGGTCGGCAGGCACTCGGAGACTGAATGTGCTGCGGGCGGAACGAGGACTGGTTGCCGTTTGGTGTACGCCGCCGCCGCCGTTCTCCCTCCAGCCGGACAAAATATTATATGCTTTCCGTTCGCTTTTGCTGCCGCTGCTGCTGCTGCTGCCGCCGCCAGGGTCGTCTTGTTTTTTTTCCCAGTCCACCGCCGCCGCCGCGCGTACGTGCGTCGTTTTCTACACGCATACACACGCACAGTCCTGTCTGTCCGTCCGTCTATTCACCCGGTACACTTTTAACACCTACTTAACATAGGGCGTCCTCACCCGCCCGCCAGTCCGAGTCGGATCTCTTCGGACCGTCGTCGTTCCGGCCGCCGCCGCCGCTCGCGTTGTTACGTATAATATTATTATTATTTTTATAATAATATTAAATATCAGGAAAAAAAAATGATGGGCGCACATTGGTCGGCGGCGTAGGTATTTACGATTTATTAATTAAATAATAATAATAATAATATCGTTTCGTGTGCGGGACGACGGACGACCGTAATACCGGCGGAAAAAACCATATGCGTACCTATATGTATATTATAATAATATTATAATTAATATTATTATTACGTTGGCCGAGCCGCTGCCAGTGAATTCGGTGGCTATTATTATAATAATAATATATGATGGCTATATCATCGATTATAATACCATTATCACACGCACAAATGATCTCATTTACGTCCGCGTTTTATTAATAACGTTTGAAAACGGAGCGCACACGCGATCCGAATAGAATAGTTACGGTTTTTCTCCGCGTCGTCGTCGGATGTCTTGATCGAGTCGGTCGTGGAATTTTCGTTAAACGTCGTCGGTATTTGTGTGCGACTTACCCGCAATCGCCGGAACGATTACCTCACGTCGCGCGCCTCGATTTAAAATATGAGTTTCGACCGAAAAAAAAAAGTAGTGCTTAAAAATAATGTCGTGGCATTGCGCGCGGGCGGTGTAGACATTTTGACTGTTGGTGCGACAAATCTCTCACCGTAGTCCACATATTATTACGCGGAGAGGAGCGTTTTTTTTTCCGCCGTTCGTCTTCTCGCGCGACGAGACGACAACCGCCGACCGACTTCTGTGCGTGCGTGTGTGCCGCTGTGCTCTCGAGAGTGCCGAGTTTTTTCTCGCTTTTTCCCGTCTTTTTTTTTCCGCACTGTCAACGACGGCGCGTAATGAACATGACGAGTAGTCGAACACGTTATATTGACGAGACACACGTTGAATTATTATCGAACCGACTGTATTATAAACGACTTTACAATAGCACAACAACTCGGTTATTTCTTTCCGTACACCGCATCATAATGTTTACAATCATGTCGGCGGATGACTTCGATTTTTAATTCCGTTTCGGTTTTCTATTTTACGAGTCTCTTATTTTGTGTATATAATACGGCCGACGCGAAGCTGTGCTTCAAAAATAATATACCTACATCATATTGTTACGGGTACGCGGCTTGGTGTATGACGCGCAGCGTGTGTTAAAATCGATTAAAATTTAAAATATATTATTCTTGCGGTATCTCATTATTATAATGTTATTATGCTATTTTGTCGAGTGTGTAACAGAAAGGAATATTTTCATCAGACAAATATGCGGTGTTTGGAAAAACCGATAAGAATAATGAGTTGTGTGTGTGTGTGTGTATATACTATATATTATACACAGATACAAAAACTAATTTCGTTCTTGTAATTCAAACGGTTGACTGCGGTTGTCCAATCGTTTGCCGTTTATTTATATTTTAAACAATAAATAATTGTTGTATTAAAAAAAAATAATACTGTATAATATCAGGTACGGGTACCTATACTATGTACATATATATATATATACGTGATGTTTATTGGAGCACTTCGGGTTTATGATGTTGTCTGACTTGCTATTTTAAAACATTTCGTTAAGTAATTTATATATATGCACGCGGTCCCTCGAGGGTCGTCGTCGTACCTCTATTGTAACCATACTGAAAATCACCGCGTGCTGCATTCGCCCCGCTATATAGGTCCCCCTCCCCCCGATCGCGACTTTGTTTCTTTTGACGTGCGCGTACCTCGTACATTAATATTTCCCTGTTTATGCGAACGTGATACGTATTGGTACGATGTATACGGTTACATGCGGCCCACGGTGTATCCATTTCACCTGTCGATAAGTTTTCTTGAAAATATTTACTCTCCGTCTCGTCCCGAGTGGCCTCCCCGCAGCCCTGACCAATGTCCTTTTATCTAATTTGACGTCTATATATTATCATTACTTTTGTGATACAGCCAGCGCGCACACACAACTCAAAAAGGAGCCGGCCCGTTTCCACCGGTAGATCGAAAACGTTCGTTTGGCATTTAGTCGTCGGGAGGGTTCGTATTATGCATATATACGTACGTATAGGTATTATAATTGTATTATATCTATACACACACGTATAAGCAGCGCGCCCAACAATGGGACAGGCGGTATTCATTATTCCTAACTACCCGCCGCTTACTGTGCATATGTATATACGTATAGGGCCCAGTTTTTTTTTCCTGGTTCTTTTCTTCTTCCTCGACCCGTGCTAAAACGCACCCCAACCACCTGAATGCACCAGGTGAAGACGACGACGAGCATAATATAATTTATACACTGTTAAAAAATGCATTTTTAATACCAAACCGCTCGTTGATTTATAACTAATCGTGAGAGACCGCGTGAGTGCCCGCGCCGGAGTGTTCATATCATTAGATACGAAATTAGTGTGGTATTTTTTTACGGTCCATAAGTCACTTTTTTTTCGGACGGATGTGAAAAAATAAAGTAAATGCCAATATTATATTCATTCGATTATTTCTTTGCCACTACACTCGGGAGGCTGAACGAATTTCTATTTAGGGTTCGACAAAAATTATGCGTTCCGAGATGCAAGCACACACGCACACGCACGTGCAAAGGGGTTGATAGAATTCAGCTGTTATCATTAGTTAAAAAAATAATTCGAGACGGTAAAAAAACTAAAACAAGGTTCGTTCGACTGCGTATAGTATTATCATAATGACAGCATTCGGTGACGATTGACATATTTTGTGAGTGCGTATTATACGAACAGACGAAAATAAACTCATTAAACATACTATAGGCCACAAAGTGGTTCAGTAAAAAACCAAAAAAAAAAAATAACCGAAAATACGATTAACAATAATATTTTTTATCTATAGATTTGTTGGTTTTAAGAAAGAAAACGAGTCTGCTGCGGAATGTATAGTGTATGTAGAATATAATACTCGTAATATTCCGTATATTATGCAAAAAAGAAGTCCCTGCGATTTTCTCGTGCCTATATTATAAAATATGTACCTATTAAAACTATATAAAAATATAATAGGCACTGGCCCGGAGACAAGCGTGTACTCGTAATTAAATAGACGTTTTTTCATATTTGATCCGTTTTGATCATATTATATTATAATATACATACGTGTTCTTATATAGGTATACATATTATATACTCGCATAGGCTCGCTTCCTCGGAGGCATCGGGACGTTGAACGACAGCGATCTGATAACGATATTATAATGTTTGGTTGTCATTAAACCCACACGTGGGTTCCTGTAATTACAATGCGTATGGGAGGAGTTAACGATGTCGACAACCTTATATAGGTAAAAACAAAAAAAAAATATATAAGAAAATAAACATTGTCGAGTACACATATAATATAATATATAACTACGAAAAATAAAAAGCAACCGAACCGATCTGAACGTTCCTCCCGCGGCCCCTTGTGTTGATGATTGCGGTGGGTGAGGAGGGTAATTAACTGCAGTGATGAGTATCGCCTGCTGCATAGGCCCGCGATAATAGTGAGCATACTATATAATAGTTGCAGTTCAAGACGTCATGGAGGTTGTACTTATTATACCCATCGAGGGGGTTTCGTCATCGGCGGTGTGTCCTCTGTGTGTGTGTGTGTGACGGTTGGGGAGGAAGGATAATTTACTCGATAATTTCGTTTATTTTTTTAAACTTTATACTCGGCTCATGTATGTTCATTTGGTGGATTCGACAAAATTGTTCGCTGACATTAAGTTTAAATAAGTTATATATAGGTCAAATATACCTATAAAGTATGATGTTGGCATAGTTTTTTATTATGCATTATCATATTTATATTTATATTCATATTATCGCAATAATGAATATATACCATTAAAATTGCTATGTTTAAAATGTGTACATTTTTATTCGTTTATTCGTATAACCGTTTTTAAGAGAGCATGTTTAACAACCGCATAGTCTATAATCATCTTAATGCTTTTTAAGTTATTATAATAAATAAAAAATAATTATATAATTAATATAATAAATACATATATTACAAAACTATTATACATGCGATGTATGCCTTTATACGAATATTCTGAAACTCTCTTATATTAAGTATGTATAAATTAAACTATAGTAATAAGAGTGTAAAGTCTTTCATACTTACGCAATCACTGATACACACATTGTCGACGATTATTTTAGTTCCATAAATCGCAACTATTTCTAATTGCATTCATCGTGTTTAAATCTTTATCCGTCGTCCATGTCTGATATTTAATAACTTATAAGTAATAACTCGTCAGATGTTTAATAATAATTATGCTGTGACGATGGAAAATATAATTAAAATCTGTGTATCTGTATGTGTTGTATATATCGTTTCGTAAGCCGTAGCTCGTAGGCGTCCTGCTGGAAAATAAATATAAAAAGCGTTTTGATAGGGTTATCGAAAAAATTAATGTGTTAACTACGTGATACATGATGGTTACGTGAAAATTACTGGAAAACCTATAACACCGCTATACATATATTATTATATATGATGTATAGATACGCAAAGTATAGATTTCCTTCGTTTATTGCTCTATGTATGTATTTGAGTATGAAACAAAAAGTGCGAATACAGTTGCAATCAGTCGCGTTTTAATTCTGTTTTCAATTGACTATACCTATGGCTACCGCGGACCATACAGTGTACTTCGGGGAGGAAAATCCAATATTCCCTTTCGACGAACCCTCGTACACGGGTCCTGCCGCAGGATGTCCCCGATAAGCCACGTTCATCAGCGACAACGCCACGGTCACGACCGACACACGTCGGGCGACTCGCGCGACGTCGCACGTCCATTTGTCAATAGCTGCAACGCTCATAATTAGATATAATAATATAAATGGTGCGCATACAATGTAACACGGCGAGTCTGTCTATTTTTAACGGCACCCGTCGCATCACCCTTTTCGCCGACCCGTAAACGGTAATGGGCTTAAACGATAGATCGTCGTCGGCCCGGATAATCGCGTTAAAGCATAATGATTATAGTGATAAAAAAATATATAATAATAATAATAATGATAATACGCACTACATAATTATATGTCGTATGACCCGCAACTACATAACGCTGTTGGTGTATACAATGATACGCGCGCGTATAGTGTCACTGATCGTTTGCAGGAAACGTGTAAAACGTAACGCAGACGATAATCCGTTGCACTTATATATATATATATATTATATCAACCCATTACGCCGTATCGTATAATGAGGTATCGTGTATATATATAACGGCTAAATCGTAAGTACACCGCAAGTACATCGGCAGAAGTCGATGTGTGCGATGTCACTATATAATTCTCGGATTTCGGTAAATTACAGTGATTTGGATGTATGGACGAGAGAGTGCTCGATTAATATAAAGTATATTATATACACTATCGTTTCATACTCGAAACCGGATGGAAAATCGAGCCTGAATGATGGTTTCGATCAACTGCTGCAGTTTCAAAATACGTCTATAGAAATTTCGACTCGATCTCACTCGTATATAATATATACGCCGGCCCATTACCCTGACCTCTGCCGGCGTACCTATAATAAAAGTTCGACACGACCGCGACGAGTATTGAACTATAATAATAATATGTACCCGCGACGTACACATAGTGTATTATATACGTAAAGTGTACATTAAATTTTTATAAGTACCGGAACGTTATTTTATTAACAAAACGTAGTATAGGATGTTGTGGACGAGCGTAATCGATTTTTTTTTTTTTTTTTTTATAATATACATTAATCTTGTGCACTGTTCGAATACGCGCGTAGGTACCTATCGGTATCGGATGAAATATTGGTTTGTGCGCGTAAGTATTGAAAAGTCGGTTTAGCGCGGGCACTTGGAGCAGTATATAATAATATATAGGTGTATAATAAAAGCGCACGTAGGCGGTTAATTATTGTTAGTTTAAGTCTCGTATCACTGTAAAAAATAAAATGGTTATTTTGGAATGTCATTACATTGACTGGGTAATTTATTTAAGGAAAAAAAAATACATAGCGCGCTATAAATTATGACTATTCATTGCGTTCTTGACGTTTTGTGGTCTAATAATTCACAATCTATAACTTTATGGTCTAGTTGCGACGCGTGCTTTGACTTCACAAATGTGTCCGTGCACAATTTTAATAATTTTTCTTGCGTTATATTATAATAAAACAATATTATTATGCATGTATTATACTGTGTACACTGTGTATTTATACCTTTATACATAACTAGGTAGGTACACCGTAATTAAATTCGAATCTTTATACAGTCGTGTCGTCCTATTACAGGCGCAACCTAATTCTGTTTGTATATTATGTATATATTATTAAAACGTAGGTATAATGTACGCTCTTAGTCATTATTTAAATATCGGGCTCTTGTATGCGAATATAATGTAATTTCAGTATTTTTTTGTAATCTTATTTTAATAGCCGCAGTAAACAATTTTAATTTTTGTACCCTTTTTTTGTTTTGTTTTAACAGTACAATACCGCTGTGTAAATAATGATAAATTGCTTAGTTTTTATTTATTCTTTACTAATTAACAAAAATTTTATTTTACACGGTGTATGTAAATAAGTATAGGAGGCACATATAATATATTGTGTATAAAAAATAATAATATACTTTAATATAACTATAGACTATAGAGTATTGTTATGTATAGTCGCCGTATATTATTAGTATACAGATTATAATAATATGCATAGGTGTACGATGAATAGATTATACGCGATGTTAACTGAGTTTTAAATAAATACTTATATACTAACATCTAAACTCTATATACCTATTCATATTATACTCACTTAACCATAATATTATTACAATATTACTAAACCGTTCATAAATCATTCAAACGTAGATATTAGTATATAGTTGGTCTGAAAATTCCGACCGGATCCTAAATCCGTAAATTAGAAAGTGTTTGCCATACACGTATATATATATATATAATAATACTGTACTCGAATATTACAGTAAATACTTGATTAAACACTAACCTCGAATAAGCACTATTAATTAAAAAGTGAATAATAAACTGTTGAGCTTAACGGTGTCATGCAAGACGAGCGCAATTTATCAAGGTCGAGATTTTTTCCAAAAAATTCAATCGTTTAATTGCTAACGTTTTCCTATATTATACACATACGTATATAATATATATAATTCATGCTCCATCGTTCACATTACTGGCTAGTTATATAAATATGATTGATATATTATACGACGCGTTTACAATATTCGATCATCTTCCGTATAGCATTTCGTAGAAACTAGAAATTATCCAAAACTATTACTGAATGAACTACAGAGACTACCGTCGATTTCGTTTCATTTCGGTTGCTGCGTTTTGGACGTTTTGGATAACAAACTGTTTTCTATAATAAATTGAAAAGCATACGGATTTATCATACATCTTTCAGAAAATCCGAAACGTACGGGCTTAGCAGTTAACAATATATTATAATATGTTATATAGTTATAAGACATCATCGATTATGATCGTTTTCGTTGTTAACTCGGCTATAATTGCAGCTGACTAAACATCATATTGTGATATTCGTATAATTACGCCGTCGAACGCGCTTCGTTGATAACAACTTATCGTTTGAATAAGTTGTTTAGGATTTCGTCGTACAAGTACTGCAATAACTATATAGCGCAGATGCTTATTTCCATTCGTATAACACACACACACATAAATATAATACTCGATTTAACTATGGTTTGAGAGTGTCTATATCCTATATGATGCTTGTATATTGTGTTATAACGCAGGCGGGTCTTCCAAATTGTTCATGTGACATTAATTTGAGGCTCACTGCTCTCGTGATATTCCGTCAGAAAATTGGAACAAACAAACGAAATCGGAAAGACCGGCCGCTTAAGTTTGAGATGTATTTAATATTATTCGCCTGTTAAGTCCTCCGGGTAACGTAATTTATTTACTCGCTGCAACAGCGAGATCCCACAGCTTCAGCACACGACAATAATAATTAATATAACGATATTATGTTAATAATCGCATGACGTTTTTCTGCAGTACCAGAGCTATAGCTCGCTCACTACCTAACCTAACTGCAGCAGGGCGGCGGTAGCAGATTCTCTTGCTCCGATAACACGTGTTGTGTGTGTGTGTGTGTTTGTGTTTGTGCCCGTTTATTTGCATCTTCCGACGTTTTTACAAAATATGCGTATGTGTATCGTCGCCGTAGACATTACAATATAGGTAGGTAGGTATATATATACGAGTCTTTCTAGACGTTAATATACATATATATATATATATAAATATTATATACGCGAGCACATCCGTCCGAAATCATAAATCACATCTACACACCGCTGGGCTGTCTGCCGAAGAATAATATTTCGTTGTTTAAAAATATCCCATATGCGTATTTACACGTACATATTATTATTATACACGCACACGCATAATATACAGGACGCGCCATTAACACGGTTTTTCGGGGGCGGCAGCTGAGGCGGCGGCGGGGGAGGCTATTAACGATATGCAACGTGTTTTCCGCCGCAACAGCAGAGAGCGAATAGAAGATGACGTACGTTTATGATGTTATGGAGAAGAACACTTAGGGAACACGTGTATGGTGCAGCACCCCGTCAACATTCTACCCGCGTATATCCATAATGATCGCTTAAATCGCGATCTACATATACGCGTACTCGGTATGTCGATAAATCAATCTATATATCTACAACAAAAAGGCTGCAATGTTTGTATGTGTGCGATCCACAGCCAAGTCCGCCACACCCAGGGTTTAGAACCTTTTGGTATAATATTATGCATAAACCAATACACGAGCATGTGCGTCTCGAAACAATTTTTTTAAAATATTTCACACAGATTTTTGACACGAAAAACGAATTTATTATTTTGTTTGAATAGGTACGTAGTGTTATTATAATTGGTCACGTTATATAAAATATATTGGTTATATAATTGAATACGATTTTAGACTTATATTGTGATGCTCAATATTTGGTCGAACGACTCAAATAACTGCATTGAAAATTAACCTCAGTTTTCGACCGATTGTCTTAGAATTGTTGTCAATGGATTCAACAAGATCCGTAGTGTCTTAGGTTACTTTTTATATAACCACATAGTATTTACTTTTCAACATGTGAATGTCGAATTCAGTTGACTCACGAAAAAACTATATTTTTTTTTAAATTTATATATCGTTGCCATTGGCTATAGAAAATAGAATACTTATTATGTTTTAATACAATTTTAGATCTCTATATTTTATATATTTTGGTCGAAACATTAAAATTACCGTGTTAAAAATCTATGTAAGTTTATATTTAACGAAGTTTAGGACGGAAACGGGTATTATTTAATTGGACATCACGGGTAATTGCCCGTTGTGGATCAGCTATAGTATAACGTACCTATATATATATATATGTATACATTTAATCGTGTATGTCGATTTTTACTACTTTTTTTTTCGTGTATGTTAATATATTATTTACTTTTTTCTTTCAGGTACGTTCAAAAATATGTTCTACCAGTATTACGGGGTAAGTGTGTGCGCTGTGTATGAAAAAGTATATTAGTTATTAGTTATTACTTTTCAGTTTTCGCTCCGTCGACGGATTTAAGACGTTCGTCAGAGATAATAATATGTATATAATATCGTACTACCCACTGCTACAGTGGCGCGGTGAACTTATAAAATATTGTCGGAAGCGAGCGTTTTACCCTTCACACTATGGCCACTCTCCCGTTCACCGGAAAATCCTTAATATCACAGAAGCATTCGCCTTTCAGACTTCTCCATTATGCCGCGCCGCTGCAGCATCACGCTACCGGACGTATATTGCGGATATAACCATAGGATAACATTAACAATGTAATAACGCGTTCGACGTAGCTGGTTTTCTCCGAGAAGAATCGACTGCGCGCTTACTGAACTGTGTACAGTTATTATACGTATATATAATGTATGAAGACGAGACATTCGTGTTTATGTATTAATAATATCTGAGCATTTTATTATACGTAAATCGTTCACTACCCGGACAAGCAGACATTGTCTGAACGTTTTTCGATAAATATTTACGTTTGTGTGGAAGGTGCGTATAAAATAGCGTTTTAAAAATGCAAGGTTATTCCTCGTTTCGTAGTGTAACTTTAACTGACGTCAGGTGGTCGAACGATTCACGGCGCGAGCATAAGTGTACAACACGGCCGTATATAGAATATACGACTCAATATTATTTACATATTCTTAAAATATAGGGTATATAGAATTATTATTATACTACTATACGGTCTGACTCTTATCGAACCGTATTTCGTATGTGTATATTATTATATCCCGATGGCTGTAAATGATTATGAGAGGATCCGTGCATGTAAATCGGAGAATTATTGTCGTTTTAGATGCCGATATCGTAGCAGCAGCAGCGTATATATATTGTATACCGAATTATCTTACAAATCATTTTATTATATAATATACACACACAGCATCCACCCGATTGCGTGATTTTACGATACTTACGTCCGTCCGTCGATCTCGTACTTAAACATTTCAATCATCTGTTCGATATAATATAATCGGGTATAATATTATATATTTATATAGCTCATACCGTCGATGGAACAAAAACAAAAATAAATTCGATATTTTTTCAACGTGACCGTTCGAACGGACAGTCGTAACCGAATATTTTTTTGTTATTTTTCGTCCGTGGAAACACAATACGGACGTCATACAGGAAATCATTTTTTTTTTTTTTTTTTGCAAAAAGTCCGTGTGGTTTATGTGCTGAATGGGGCTGATTCGAAACTATTAGCGACCGATCGTCTATGGTCAGCCGCGTATTAGGTCATTTCTGTAGAATTTTGATAAATCATTTATTTCGCGTGTGTATATATAACAAATGGTTGTTTTTTTCAAAAAACACACATGACCCAGACCATAGGTCGACAAAGGCCGCACTGCAGTATACGAGTCAATGGAATTTAACGTCGCAGGGTTCCATCCATTATCGTTGCACAGATCGATTTTGCCTAAAATCCGTCTAATAGTGTTTTCTGCGTTCATTAACGCGCCACTGCGCCTACCGCCATTCTGCTATATATATATATGTGTGTGTGTGTGTGTATAATATATCTACCGCCGTCCAAGACCCACCGCCGCCTCCTTTGTGTCGCCCGGTCATTACGGTGTTGAAAAATACATTCGGCGACACACACAAAAGAATAAGAGCTTGTGTGTGTGTGTGATTTTTCTTCGACCATACGCCTTGTAATAATAATAATGTGTATTATACGCGTACACACACATTTTTTTTCCATTTTTATACGTTATATTCTTCCGGAAGGACGGGGCATTGTTTGTTCAAGAATAAATGACGTATTTTGGCTTGACCATAAAAATTGATTTGCACCGTGAACGAGCCGCGGATACGGTCTTAACGACCTGCGTTGACAACCCGTACGACCCGAACCGCTCGTACGAGAACGGCCGAAAATTTTTTTTATACATCATCATCAATAACCTGCAACGCCGATGTCCACCGTGTACACTATATATATATAATAACCCGTGTACATAGGAAGAGTAGTATTCTTGCGACGGTGTCTCATGGCTTTATGCTTGTTGGTAGGTGGCCGCCGCCCGTCACGGACCGTTTACGGTGCGTTATGCACATTCCGAACAATCCCGGGCCGGTCCACACGAAACGCCGCGATTCGTTTAGAGAAATGATTATCCTATCTCGGAAGCCCCAAAGACTACTGTGTGTTTAATGTCCCAAACGAATCCGATCGATTTATCGGGTTGACAATGTGCAGGCATAGGAATATATACGAAAAATCACGTTTTCCACTACCGCCGTAGCCGGTCGATCATATTATTATTATACACTGCCATTAAATCTATTTACCATTGTACGCCTGACACGTGGTGACTATACACCATCGATTTGGGGAAATTAATGTTTTAAAGTAGGTAGGTAGGTATATACCAAGAATTACAGACACCGCACAACAGCTGCTGCTGCTGCTGAAGTAGCACTCTTTATTATATTATGATATTATTATAATAAATAACCAATATTATATATGTCACTTATATTTTATTTTATTGTCAAACATTTTTGCCCGTATTCGGAATTTGGATAATATTATTTTCGATTTTGGCACAACGTGAAACAACCAATGCTCGCTGTGCCGCCGCACAGATGTATATTACTTAAAACGCGTGTTTGACGTTCAGAAAATATACTAAACGGATACGCTAAATTAGTTTTGAAGAACATAATATTATAAGATATATTATGACGATCCCCGATTTACCTAACGATATGGTATTTATTTCAACGGTCGTTCGTACGAACTCACTTGTAGTTACTGTATACGCTATTCAAGGTTTATTACGACCGTTTGTTAACTTGTTGTAATACGACTTCAGAAAACCGTTTGTTTGAACGTCATGATTCGTGTATCACATATTATAATATACGATATGTTCAGATTTTGATGTTTACACTTTTGATATGGTCTCGATATTATTTACAATAGATACATTTTACATAATTATCAGTGCACGTGACCGTATCGTTTTTGTTTATTCGTGTCAAACAAACGACGTAGTAATTTTTTTTCTTTCTCAAATGTGATGGCATGTCTCGTGCATGATAAAAAAAAAAAAAAAAACATTTAAAATATTATAAAACACTAAAACTTGATATTCTCGAACAATCTAATGAAGAAAATATTCAAAGAATCCATTTACAGGTATACCCTTTGGTACAACATCAACGTTAATGTTTTTTCGAGTACGATGTATTTTCTTCTTAAAGACTATTACTTTTTATAGTATAATATTATATATACTTGTTTTTATTCAAGATTTTCGTTCTTTTAATTGTTAACGATTACTCATCCGGGCACCTGACATTCGATATTATATTAACATGCTTATTATGGCTGATCTGTTCACCCGCCTTATCAGATCCTGTATTTAGGATAATATATTTTAACAATCTTTTCGTTTGAGTACATGCTCGTTATTGCTACAGTATAAATACCTATATGGTTATGTTTATGCATTTAGGCGTATAAAGAGATAGTAGTCATAAATAAATTAATATTTTTCTTTAATTTAAAAATAAAAAAAAATACTCAACATAAAACTAGGTAGCCGTTTGTATTTTTTATTTTTGTTAAAGGTATATATTACACAAAACCATTTCCATATGTGTATGTTTCTAAGAAAATATAGTTAAATCATATTATTTTGTACAATATAAGCATTTCGTTTAATTTTTTTATAACATTCATGGCGAATATAATCAACATAATTAATTTTTGCTTACGCATTTCGGATGTATTGTGTACAATAAAATACTTATGAATAGAATGAATTTTTAATATTCTTCTCGCTTTTTAATTTGACGAAATAGAGAATACAATTTTATACAAAAATAAAAATATATATATAATACAATTATACTCACATATTTTGCATAGTAATGTTAATTAATCCATTCTACTAAATTAGAAACTACATCATTCGTAAAATATTTCCTTATAACCGTACAAATATGAAATACAATATACTATAATATTATCATTTGTCGTCTTATGATAAATATCTTTATCAATTTAGTGTTAATTTTAACACTTATGAAAATCACGAGGTGTGATTGAAAAATGTCCGTCATTATGGTTTTGATTTATAAGTTTGTACCCAGTAAAAATGACATCGTTGTATTAACGCCTACAATTTAATTATGTTCATAATCAGACAAAGAATGTTTAGAAACATTTGATAGAATTGAATGGCTCTCAGAAATTAAATACTAAACTGCAATATAATTTCCCGATTCACGTTCCATGCTATAAATCTAAATATGTTATTTCTGTAATTATTTTTTCTCAAAACATGAAATTTTACTTGAAGCGTGTTTTGAGAATATTGTTTCATGCTTTCATTGGAAAATCTACATCATTCCGTCGAAAAAAAACAATCGAACCATAACAAATGTTTCCATAATTTTTTTTATTACTTTATGTTTTTATCTCCATGTATAAATACAATTTTCAATGAAATCTTAAACAAATATTATACTATATTATTATAAAATATTATTTATTATTATAAATATTATATATAAGTGGAACATATTATTGTATTATTATTATTTTATTATTTTACGCGGACTTCATATATGTACATATTATGTATTCTGAACAGTGTATAAATACACAATATAAACGTTGGAGTACATAATGGTGAATTATAAATCAGCTGCCGCGTGCTACACGCCAGTGCCCGATTTTTAATGTCCCGCACAGTGGCGATGGGGTCTCTGTGGAAATCACCGCTATAGGGCCACGCCCGCGGGCCCGTATATACTTTAAGGGGAATATTTCTTATATTATATTTTAAGCCCGTAAAAGAGAATCTATTAAAAAGGTTCCAAAAATATCGGCGAACGCTTTGATAGTTTGCCTTTTCATTTTTTACGATGCCCCGGAGAGATTCATCACTATATATATATATATATATATATATATATATATCATATAGTGCGTTCGTATTATAATAATATATATACCTAATATGTATATAATATTGCAGAGGAGAGGTGGATGGGGGAGAGGGGTAAGGGAGAAAACAATTTAATTATACGAGAGTACAACACGATCGACCGGCACCATATGCAACACTTGTATCAACATCGCACCGATGCATCGGTACCACGTGTACGCTCGGCAATACAGTATATGTATATATATATATATATATATAGGTATATACGCCGTTTATTAAAATATATACAAGCACATACGTACATACACGGGTGCCGTAATTTACATGTGCATTTGTCGTCCCGAGTCATATATTATTCGTTGCGTTACGGTATATTTATATATATATATATGCGCATATAAGTACAATTAAAGTGTTTTTTTTTCTTCGGATGTTATATATACAATAGTTTTATAATGGTTTTACTTCCCGTGTGTTCATTGATAATGGTTATACGATTTTTGAATACAGGTATATTGGTATGTATACCTATACACGAGGATAATATTATATCATTGTAATATGATTTCATTCCGGTCGTTACAATAATATCTGCGCGTTGCCGCGTTGATGCAGTTTATATTCTGTTGAAATTTAATAACTGTACGACTGTAATAATGAAATCTATCGATTTTTTTCTCTTAGCCATAACGCGACAAAAACTTGAATGTTCTCTCCGAACGACAATTACACGAAGTTTTAATTACACTACGGCACACGAAATAATACGAGCGTTTTGACAACATCGAAGAAACTTATATGAAATACCGTAGGTAGTTAAAGCGGCTATTCATTACGATGGTAAAACACTAAAATGTAACGTTAATTAATTAGAAATTTAAGAGTCTAAATGATTATATATACTTTGTTGTTTTTATAGTTATGGGAGAACAGCATAAAACGAAATCGAATGAATAAAACGCGATGTAAAACAAATTATAGACGATTATTATTTTTATAGGTTTTAGAATAATGTGATCAAATGAGAATAGTCATAATGTTTTATGGAAATCACTATTAAAAATGTGTACGCGCTTTATGGATCATAGTTGTTATTTATATAGTCTTAAACCCCGAGGAGAATAGAAACGTTTTATTATGCTGTTATTAAAAAGTTTGAATAAAGATTGTGCTTCAGAGAGGTTATTGTTTTTTGATTTTACGAGTAATTAAAATATGTTTTATCGAAAAATACCATAAGCCGACAATGAAGTGCATATTATATTTTAACAAAACCATGACTTTTCTTAGACTGTACAATATACGATACAATATACGTTTTGAACTGAAAAAAGGTGAAGTGATGAGTGCCCATATCAGAACTCCGTGACTTATCTAATCTGATTTAACAAAAATAAATTATAATTCGAATATTTTGTATTAAAAACCAGATATTGAATAAAAAATTAATGTTTAGAACGTTTAGGTATATAAGTTAAAAAAATATAGTTTTTGAATAAATTATATTGATAAGTGATTTTAAGTTTTTCTAGAAACTCAAATGGTCTTTATTAATTGCTCGATCTAAGGAATGCCTGTATTATGTTATTTGTGCCTTATTTATCTTGTTTTTTATTAACTCGTATTTGGAAATTTGTAACCCGTCGATGGGAATTGGGAACTACAGATACTACAGTACACGTAATGGGCTGCAGTATTATGGGATTTTTGTTTTGTAATTTATTTTGTAAGTCATTAGTAACTACTAATTATAAGTAACAATGGACACATTAATTTACCAGTAATTATCGTGGAAAAAGTGATATACGATTACAAATACTACAATATGTACATTATAGACCGAGTAATTAGATAATAATAGTCGTATTGAGAGGATTGCATTACGCGCTATATTCGTTGACAAATACGTATTCTAAAATATATATTATTGTATTATTAAGTAAAGTATCATTAATTATAACAGAATGACATGATTTACTCAATAACATAATATGTATATATATTTTTTTTAACATAACCATAATATTTTTTAGTAATTTATGAGTAGTGTTATATATGAACGACATTAAAACTTTTTTATTGTTTTACCGTTTTCCTTTTCGTTCTACAATTGTTAACACACCTCGCTATGGTATATAATTATAACTTTTATATATAAGTCATAAGTCATGAACTAAGTATGGGTCGTGATATACTGAAGTTAAATATTATAAAATAATATATAAATTCCGAATGGATTGAATTTAAAGTATTTTTTATTTCACAACTGTTTTTCTACGAACACTATTTTTGTAAAAATAAAAATGATACTTCGAATAATTATACGTTTCATTATTCGAGGGTGTACATATACGTTATGTGGATGACGTTTTTAAGGTTAAATAAATTTAAATTTTTAAGGGGATGTTTTTCGATTGTCTCGTACAGCATGATCGTTTTTCGTCGTGAAAACTACCGAAAACTATTCAACCGATAATTACGACTATAGCGTTGTGTTAAAAATTACCATAATTTATATCGACCCGGGAGTTGGTCGCCGTGCCAGCAGCCGGCCACACGACTCGACGGTTTTCGCTAAAAAACGATACCCTGCAGATTTGTGTCCTAAAATATACGCGTATGCAGCGTCTAGTATATATAGTCGCCCGAAATAAAAAATTCTACGCTGTTCCGATGTGAGAAACACCACTCGGAAAACTCGCCCAACTAGTGCAGTGATCACACTACACATACTGCTCATCGCTTTTCCGTCGTACCGCGATTCGTTCACAAACACGCGCTTCTTCTGCGCCTGTAAGACATCGCATTATGTTGTCCGTCACCGGAGGTTTTCGACTGTTTCGAAAATCAATGGACTCCGGCTTTGTGTACACATTATCGCACGTATAGACTGCCGCAGCAGCCGACTTTCCATAACGAAACGCGCACAACAATGTGCCTACACGTAGCTAGGTATACATACCACACCAATACATAATAATAATAGGTAATATCAATAATAATAACAATAATAATAACGTTACAAACGAGCGTTTAATCGGAAATCGATTTTAGAAAACTGACAACGGGTTAGATTCCTTTTGTCCGCGGTGCGTTTCGATCCGGTCCGGTCCGGCATGTACGTATAGTATAGCAGCACCCACAACAACGATCCCAAGGCTAGAATCGCCGGGCTATTTTTTATCTATTTTTTTTTCGCGTCCACTCCGATACAATAAATAATGCGCTCTGTTTGTTTAGCGTCTATAGAATGTAATAATAATGATAATAAAACGTACTCTCATTGACAACACACGTATATAATACCTATACCTATGTATGTATACGGTAATAGTCTTCAATTGACGTGTCGAAAGCGTAATAATTCCGCCGCTGGAGCACAGGCCGGTTATATTATTATTATTATATTGTGTGTAATATTAGACAAAGAATAATAATTTTATTATTCAAATGACTTATAAGAAATAGTTGGAATTATACAACTATATAGATATATTTTTTACTGAAAACCACAAGTGGTGTCTAGTTGTTACACGTGTTGTGGGTGAGTTGATTTCTGAGACACACTTAATCTATTAGTATTAATTGATTCCTGAATTCAGCGTATTAGTGTACCCAACATAGTAGACACCATAGATAGATTGTCATATAGGTCCGCGTTCCATACAATTTTTTTTGTAGTTATTAAATTTGATAAATTATCGTATTTTAATTCATTATAATATGCTATCATGCCTATTTAAAAGTAAGTTGAAGACTTACAATAAAACTGTCTTTGTCAGATTTGGATTTTTTTCGCATACCATAGGTGACTATTGAGGGGAAGGTAAAAATGTAAACCACGTCGTTCTCAAAAATTGCCAATGAAGTGTTTTTGGTTATATCCATGGATCTTTTCACTCGTAAATACACATTTTCCTTATATTCCACTACTGCGAGTATTCATCAAAGAGGGAATCAACTCTACAGATCCGTGGAATCAAATCACCGACCCCGTCGAGGTAAACAGGTACCTGGGAATCAATTCCGTTACACGCTCGAAAATATACACTTTACATAGAACCTTTCATATATCACATATCGGATTAGACGTGCGACCCTAAATACTCGCCGTGAGAACGCATCAGTGGCTAATCATATATATATATAAACGTTTGTACCTGTAGATTGTAGCTCAATATACAAAATAACACGAGTATGACGTAATGTATACAATTCAGTCATATTTTAAAAGACGGGCGAATATTGATACTACCAATATTTGGCCATCGACTAATTCGTGGAATTTAGACATTTCAAAAGGTTTCGGTATTGTTTACTTTTCTCGATAAGCACCGTGAGAAATATTATTGCTGTGTTTAGGCTATTATGTAGATACCAGCTATATATATATATATACGTATATATTGATAATGAAGTGCGATGGAAAAAATTCCATCGTTAATCCATTTTATTTTTCAACGGAGTTTTAAGTGCTCGAGTCTTCTTAATTATACGAGGGTTTAACCTTCTTTAATTATTTAACTATTGAATTGGATAAAAAAAAAAACTGTTATTTTTCAATCGAATTAAACCCTCTTTTAAAATAGTCGTGTAGATTGACTGCACCTAACCTATTTTTTTTTTTTTATATATAACTATTATCTGTACCGCTATTATAGAAAGTAGAAAATCAGCAATTATTTGGTTTCTGTTGGTGAAAAAGTCACTAGAAATCGAGATATTCCATAGTTTTTACTATACTACATAGATATCGGCAAATAAAATTTAAAAAAAATAATAATACTTAATATACTTAGCACCGTTTATGGATTTTATACGGTAAAAAACGAATATTACCTGTTTTAGACAATATTATACGTGTGTAGGTTTTGCATAACTTATTATGCGATTCTTTTAAATAAATTATTTTTGTATGGAACTCACATACGTACGTCACGCGTACACGCGTTAATAAATGTATTATATTTTATGATATTATATATTATAATTATGCATATACCTACATTCGTTCATGTAAGCCGCGATTTAAACTCATTACAATCCTTCACTTTTGTATTTTTTTTTTATCTTACTATTAAAAAAATAACACGTTGTTGAACATAACAACACAATATAATATATATTATATTATGATAAATATATTGTATTAAGTATACAGCCGCATTCCCCATTTGTTATTTGTCAGTTTTCGTTTTCTAAATGTGCATTTGATCGTAACCCCCTCGCGCGTGTCACTTCACGCCAAAGTGTTGAAACGCGCCGGCGGATGGCACGTTTATTATTATTACGATTTACAATTAATATACATAATAAAGTACCTGTATTACAAATGTTATTATTTTTTTTTTTTTTTGCGGATAGCGTTTATAATGTTACTATCGTCTTATTATGTTCTTCGTCACCGTCGCTCGTCGCTATGGAATTAGCGGTGTAGTTCAGAATCCGATTAAATACATTATATTATAAGCGTCGGGCGGAAAAAAAAAAACTAATAAATAAATAAATAATAATAACGAGACGAGGAACAAAAAGGAATAATATAATACAGTCCTGTACGAAATGTGTATAATACGTATTTTTTCCACAGTTTTTTAAATAGACGCTAAACAGCCACATATACAGCTGCAGAGGAGCGTTGGATGCGTTCCAATTAACCTTTGACACACACACACACATACACACTCACACACATACATACACACACGTGCGCGCGCGCACGCCGCACGGAATATACGCGCGGAGGGGAGCCTTGAACTTGAACTACGTGGGTGTTGCAAACGAGACGGATTAAAAAAAAAAATAAATAAAATAACAGATATTTATTTATTTTTACTTTATTTTATTTTTTTCTTCACGCCACCACTGCCCAATAAAATCTTATCGCGTTTCTGAATCGATTCGAATCATCATCATCGGTAAATCACAGCCAATTAAGATAAATTATGCAACTGCTACCTAATCATATACACGCGCGTTTTCACGCCGAGACCGAGACCGGGTCGGTATACATTTTTTTACGGATATAAGTATTTTTCATTATCTCACCCGTATAAGTACATTTTCCAAATGTCCCCCAGCTTATACAGCTTGGTATACGCCAATTAGCCAGTTATTATACTGGCTGGTTTAATTTTTTTAAAAGCCGTCTATAGTAGGTATATACCATTAATTTAGTCACACGACGTTTGCGTATAAGACAATACACAATGAGGTTTTCTTAAAAATTTCCGCGTACTACTATATCATTAGATGTACGTGATCATTAAATACATACCTACAGGTAGATACCCATTTTGTAAATTTGTATTGTTCGTATTGTCATAGGCTATTTTCTACTCGTTTTGAAATTTTTAATTTAAAAAGAAAAAAATTGTTTTTTATTAATCATTTAATAAGTTATAGTTTCTAATGTTTCAATTTTTACTATACTTAGGTAATATATAAATATGATAAACACTTAAAACATTTCAGCTCATTAGTAATCATATACCTAGATTATATAGTATATATGTTTTATATTAAATTTTATTTTTTTTGTTTTGTTTAGCGTTTCTGATAAATTCTAATATTTGTTTTTTTTTTTTAATTAGGTTTATATTTAAATTTAGTTTAACGTTTTCCGATTTTAATGTTATTTAAAAACAATTTTGAATCATAATAATTGTTGACACGAACACTGAAGGTAAATAAGCGTAAATGTTATGAGTTTGTAACTAAATTTAGAAATACGATAACAAAATTAATATGCAGCTGAAACATTATTATCCATTCCCACTTCAGTAACAAAACAGCTGCTATAGATGCTTGTAGTCTGCAGAAGTGCATATCCATTTAATACTAACGGTGTTCAAAACACCAATTCGCACTCGAGCTAAAACATTAATTAAGATATTCATGTTTTCACCGTTGTGAGTATTTTTTTAAAATGAACATATTTTTAAGTTGCACCTATACTTATTTATAATAATTAACAATAAACCTTAGACATTAAAAACACAAACCATTTTTCTGACAGTATATCGGCTGGTATTTTTTAATAAGTATATTTAATATAATGATTGGAGCGAATACAATTCGAACATTACCCTTTTCTGCCTCGAGCGCAATTCGATTAAGTAAGTGCAATTCAACCTTACCAGGATAAATAGGCAGTTGTTAACCGCTAAGTATATTGAATGAGTGTACTGGGGTTCCGTAGAAATCATATTTCAGCGGAGAGCGTGCAGGTCTGTGCCCTCCGCCCCTAATGTAGCATATACAGGGTAATTCAAAATGTATTATCATCAATATATAATTTATATAAATTAATATAATTTTAGTATAAATATTTAAAACAGAAAAAAGTGTTAAACAAAGAAGTTTTTTTTTTTAGAAACATCTATAAATGATAAAATATAAATTTTATTTCGTTTACATTATTGTACGGGATTGAGGGTTTAGGGGCTGACTTTAAAATATTAAATAGGAGTATATCATATTTTGCAAACATAAGTGGATATATTTTTAAAATAAATTTCAGTGATTGAACAGCATTAATGAATGCAAAACTTTGTGCTTGAGAGCGATTTAAAGTTTTTATAAATTACATTTTAACCGCACGCCGTCAAGTAATTGGTGTGCGTGTGTGCGGCATGCGGTGAAAATGTACTTTCTAAAAACTTTAAATCGATTTCAAGTACTTTAACGTCGGCGAGGGCTGTATATAAAAGCTACCGGATTATTGGTATTAATATTATAAAATATATCGGAATCACCAAGAGGGCGCCTGTCGTAGCCTATCACAGTCACTAACAGAGTTCCATAAATATATTTTTATGATAACTCAGCCTTAAAGTAATTGCAGATAATATATGGTTCCAATCTTTTTACGGAGAGGTCGTCTGGTCCTCCCGCCACAAAAAAAAAAAAAAAATTGTTATCAGGCTAAATCATACAACCATGCTGCAGTATACTATAGGTACTCATTATATTATTTTTGTCGTTTAGTTTTAGTCATAATTTTTTCTTACATACATTTTAATAATAAATCATTATAAAATATACATCGGTAATCATACGTAAATAGAAACATAGGAATCCAACTAATTTTGAATAAACCTTTGCTCTCTGGCGAACGCCTCCATTGTGCTGCTTGTGACTACGTGCAGAGGTTGTCGCGTTCGCGTAACTGCAATTATATTATTATATTCAAATACATATTATATACCTGTGACGGCGTGTCAAGTAATAGCAATAATAATAATCATTATACATATCAAATATCGCGAAGTTCGTTTGGCGCGAATCGTTTTATATTACACAATATTATAATATATGTATTGACGATGTTTTAGTTTAACACTGTTAAATTGTCATATAGTATACACACGTCTATGGGAGGGCGACAGTATGTGTCGAACCGGATGATTTATGTTTATGATTATTAGCTTTTTTCGCGATAAATCAGATTTGTGAGCGGAATGGCGTGTGGGGGTCGTCCGCGTGCGGCCATGCGTGCGTAAAAGGCTTATTATTACGCGCGCGCCACCGCCGTCTACGGGGACTTTTGCCGCCGCCGTCCGATGAGTGGCAATCGGCAAATTAGTCGCCGGCGGGCGTTATTATTTCGGATAATCGAGTAACCCTCGGGTTTCCAAAAATAACGTCATTCCGCCGTGAAGTGGTGTACTGTGCTCTGTACACAAGAGAAACACCGACGTCGCGCTGTAACAGTATCGCGCGGTGACTTTGACGTCTCCGTTCGCGACACACAATAGCTCCTGTACACTATGTATTATTACAACACACACGAGGGGAAATTACGCGTATTCATAATATAATATGTATAATATATATATATATACGTACGTATTAGCTGCTAATATATTTATTGTGTATTATTGTCGTCGTGTTCTGTTCGGTGCATTTTATATATTGTTATCATATATTATATTGATCATCATACTAAACGAACAAACAGCAAACGGACGATTTGAAAATAAGATTAGTGAACAGAAAAAAAAAAATATGATTTTCATCCTCATTTCAGTCATTATTGTCCGGTTTTTTTTAAAATAAATATGTTTGTTTTACACTCGTGTAGTTTTCTATCGTATACTGCGTCCGCTTTGTATATATATATATATATATATATATATATATACAGGATGATTCTTTTATCAAACAACACTCATCAGTTCAAAAAGTATTAATGTTTTTGAAAATATTTTTTTACATAGTCTCAAGTTGTCAAGAAACAACGTTTTTATTCATTAATTATATTTTTTATCCTTATAATTTTTTAAGTTTTTTACTTTTTTTTGAAGACAACATAGTGTTTTAATTTCATATTCCAAAGCCGAATAATTTTCTGAGTATTTTGATGCATAAAATTCGAATTTAGGGTGAGTAGTTTATGAGTTATATTTATTTAAAGTTTAGACAAGCGGAGTACTGGACAAACATTTTGCGGGGTAATCCCGTACCACTCCACTCAGCGCAACAAAACTTTAAATACGTATAACTCATAAACTACTAGCCCAAAATTCGATTCAAATGTATCAAAATACTAAAAAAAATATTCTGCTTTGGAATATGAAATTAAAAATCTTTATTGTCATTCAAAAAAGTAAAAAAACTTAAAAATTATAAGGATAAAAAATATTTAAAAATATAATTTTTTAATAATAACGTTGTTTTTTTAACAGTTTGAAACTATGTAAAAACATATTTTCAAAAACATTAATACTTTTTTAAATAATGAGTGTTGTTTTATAAAAGAATCACCCTGTATATATATATATATATATATATATATATATATATATATATATATATACGTTATGCATTTAATATTACGCTTCACTTCAATAATTCCATTGAAATTTTTATTGCGGACCTTTTTTTCTTTATATATATATATATATATATATATATATTGTATTTATTTATACATCGATGGACGTATAAACGTCGAATATTAATTTAAATTCGAAGAAACGGAAAAATCAGAGTGCAACTTTCGAGTGCACCTCGCGCATCGCCGAGTAGGTCATTGCAGTGAAAAACATGTTAAACTGTTAAATTTGAATTTAATAATAAATCATTTTACAGGAAAATAGGATTTTGAGAAATACAGATTGGTTGATCTGCATATATTTCCAAGAACTGTTGTATTATGTTTATATTATATTATTAGGTAATATTATTTTAAATTCAAAACTTAAAAGTACATTTTACCAGTCACCAGCAAGTGTTGTCTTCGTCTTACAAACGTACAACGTACGAATACTAAAAACCGTTTCACGTGGGCAAGAACCACACTAGGACTGTAGTCCAAGTGACCAAGTTGAGTGCATTTCCACACTATGAAAAGAAGAACATTGGTTGTGCAACATCGTACCTATAGTTAATATTTTAACATTATTAATACGAATATAGATCTTATCGTTTCAAAATCCATTATTTTTATGTTTGTCAAATTCGAATAACTTTTTTAAAGTTTTTATATCGAAAAAATAAAAGCCGTTTTTTGGTAGTTTATACCATTCATTAAGAGAATTACTTAGAATAAATAATAATTATTACCAACTGGAAAACATTTCTTCCAGAAACCATTCCCAAGTTAAAGATTACAACAAATGCTCTGCTTAAAAACGTGAAGCTTCAATAAAGCGTGAAAATAAAAAAGAAACCATCACTTCGTAGTAAATCCAATACATATTCCTATAGAAAGCTTTGGTCAGAATAACATAGGCGATTACGCCTATCATAATAACAACTATAGTATATAATAATGTATTCGACGCCGTTAACTTGAATCAAAAATCAAATCATTATTATTTTTTCATACGCGTCAGAGATTGATGGCTTATTAAATTATTGAATACCACTGCTGCAGTATATATATACCGTTGGCACGACACGGTTCGTACTCGCGATATGATTAAACGGGTTTAAGACTAACTAAATATTTTATTTAAAATAAAAAATATATACGATATAATTAATAATATCGTTATCGATCGGTGTTATTAGTGATTTTCGTGTAAAGTTTTCACATCCCGTCGAACGGGTTTGCCGTTTTCGGCGTATTATTCAAATGACTGCCGGGTTACCACGAACAAACAAAAACACACACACACACACACATATTATAAACTAATATGATTTGATATTAGGCAATCCCGTGTTATTAGGCGCGCACGGGCTAATCAGCGGCCAATCGTTAGAACAAGACTGTGATACTATACACAATATTATATTATTATAATACGCATTTAGATTGTGAGATGCGTACATTATATATATTTTATACGCAAACGCGCGCGCACACACACACACACACACATATGTTTTAATAGGTCTTATCTCCGGGTAATAGCTCGTAATGACGCGTTTTTCAATGGTTTTCTGCGCGCGCACATCCTGCACCTATATACATACTCGCATACATATATAATGGCCGTATTCACATAGGTTCATATAACTGCTTTGCGCGCATATTATTTCGCACGCGGCGATGAGTTTCTTTGCCGGTCGTCTCGCAATCCACAGAAAGAAATGCGCGATAAAATAGACTCATTAACCTCGCGCCAAGCGCTTTATAACTTTAAATATACGTATACACGGGTGTTGCGAGGTTATAGACTCGTATGTATACAGCAGGGTGGTGTCTGTGGTAGTGGCGGTGGTGGTGCAGACTGTGTGGCTGGGTTTTGTTTCTATTTTTCCCATCCTTTAACTCGACCGCAAAAACCCACCTCTGACCTTTGGCGCGCGCGGTCGGTTCGTGGTTAATATTTATTTTTTTAATGGACTATCGGTCGGCATCGTGAAAATGTGCACTCTCGAATAGTGTATATCTCATTATGTAGTAATAAAACCGCATACTGCAGCGGTGTGTAGGACTTTTGTTTTATAGCCCATTCAAGTGACCAACGGGCAAAAAATTAAAAAAATTAAATATGTCACGATGTTGGAAATTGTATTAGGAATAACTACAAATGTATTATAATGTATATATGTGCACGTATATATGTATATTATATATAATATATTATAGGTTGTAACTTATAACTTATCATATTTTCATAAATAATTATTAGCATTAGTATTAATACTTACTACGCCATCGTACATGTTTACGTATATAATAAATCGCTACTTTGAACTCGACAACAACCATTGAACACGCTACGTGTGTACATAATATATTACGCGGCGACGTATATTTTTATCCATACAATACGCGTTGTGTACAACAGTATACAAAATCAATTATTATTTATTTTAGTTTTTCAGTAAAAAATTATATGCTTAAATACTTGTGTACGATAGTATCCAACGTGTTGTGTACGTTTATTGATGTGAAATTAATTTGAATTATATTATCAGGCTGATCGAAAAAGCATATATTTGTGATCGGCGAAACAAATAAAGCGATGTAATAATATATTATGATGTACGTATAATTGTAAATTTTAACCGTTTGTATTTTAAATAGATGCTATTATACTATCGTAGCAATAACGTGAATACGAACATTTCGATGACGCGAAAATCGCGGACGTCATCGTTGACGACCTCCTATATATCATCGATAGCTCGTTATTCTCATGTCGTTTTCAGAGGCACATCAAGTCGATCACACACACACACACACACACACACATTTGTACCACAATATCACCATATTACGAATTTAATGATATTCTATTAGTGTGTACGCGACAAATATATTTTTCGTATATAATATATAATATACATTATATTATCGCCTATATTTGTTATATATTTATATAGCGGCAACAGCGACCACGCGCACTTGTCCGAATGAATTTTAATAGCCATTATTCATAATATTAACGAGCTCGCCCGGGTGGCCAGATTTCACCTGCTGTTACCGCTTGTTGTACTGCAGTGGTACATAATACCCATACCAATCCGGCGTACACGTCAATGTGGATTAAAACAACAGATATACACACGCACACACGGACGCGAGCGCGTAAATGATAATATGCTTATTGCTTATGATAATAATATACAAACGACAAGTACTTTATCAAAATAAATATATACAAAAAAAAAATAAATAAATAAATAAAAAATAGAAAAAAACCAGTTTTTTCGTGTGTATTTTTTAGGATTTCGATCTAAACAAATAACGAACGGAAATTCGTCTGGTAGTTTTCCCACTGTGCATACATACAAACGTAACTAATAATTAGTAACTCATCAATTTTCATTAAAAACCTATCGGATCCGCGCCGGTAACACGCCGCTGATAAATGTCCTCGTTTTTTCTTTCTCATTTCTTAATATAAAATAATATATATACGTCGGCTCACCGCTTCGTCCCGGCCGACGCAACGCTCGTACCTTTTAAATATATCTACGTTAATATATTATATTATATAAGCAATATAATATAATACTGACTACTATACTATTTGATACGGTGAAAAAAAACCAAAGTACGATGAATATTATTCCACGCAAATTGACCGTTTATGTAAATATTTAAGTGGTCATTAAACGCACGCAGAAGAGCTGGTTTTTTTCGCGTTGGTGACAGCAGGGGCTGCGTGGAAAAAAATTGTGATCTAAATGTCGCCGTGTATCTGAGCGTGAAGATCTGCCGAAGAATTGATGACAAAAACGACCTGTACCTATAGGTATTATGTATTGTATATTAAACAGCAGAGTGAGAGAAAAACTACCACCGCCGTCGAGTGAAACTTGCAAGAGGAGCTGGGTACATAATAAATCTATATACCTGTACCGCCGCTGTACCGTCATAGGTAGAGATTTTATTGCATTTTTTTTTTGGGGGGGGGCTTAAATCTATATTTAATGTTCTAAAATAAGCACCTATTTTATATTTTTTGAAATTTTCAATAATTTTGGGGGGCTTTTGATCTGTTTAGGGGGTGGTTAATCCACCCCTCTCCCAAGTACCTCCGATCACCGCTTAAGCCGTTGGCTACACTTATCATTTATTAATTTATAACAATATGTTATGTATGTAGTAGGTATTATATTATTATATAGTTAGTATTATACGTGCGCACAATGACGTTTACGACTACAATTTTTAAGTAATTTTCCCATCATGATCACCGAAGTTAATGATCGCTAGTTGTCGTCGTAAAAAAACAAAATATTATATCATATTCGACGAAAATCCCATCACACAGCGTGTTAGCAACAGTGATCCATAACACTTAATCGCTAGACATCGTTATCGTCGGCGTTGAGACTACGACACACAGGCACGTCATCACCGTGGTCGCATATTATTTTTCTCGGACTGTGATTATTGTACATGCCATAAATTGGCGATATTTTATCGAATTTATTTAGTGACTAGCAAAATACTTATCGACAACACGATATATCTACTAACTTACGAAGAATCTTAGAAAATTCTGTTTTCGTCGTCCCATCAGTAACTTACTGTTTTTTTGTATTTCGTGACGAAACGGTAATTTAAAAAAAAAAGTCATCCATGAATCTACTCTTAATCGTATTTGACGTTATACAAAATAATACATAGAAATAAGACATGTCGAGTTAACAAGGATTTTTTGTAAAAATAAATATATACCAGGTGCTATATGGTTTGTCGGTTGATTCGAAAATGGCAATCATATCATACGAGTCTTTTATGTCAAAATAACATATAAGTTTTTATTTTTTCCGCGTGTCATAAAGATTGATAACTACATCCTCAATAAAAAACCACAAAAATCTTGTTCATTGGGAATATATTACATTGTAACACGAAGACAAATAATAATAAAAAAAAAAAATCATTCATAGTATAATAATTATTACATATCATATTATTTTATAATCTCGAAGATGTAATATGTGTACAGATTATAGATACTTTTTGCAATCGCGATAACAACTATAATATTATACTTTCGTTCAACTTAATTTCGAGTTTGAAAACTATAAACAAACAGGGAGGGAGGCAACCGAGACTCGTGAAACTACCTGCGGGGGTTGCAATTAGTGCACCTTCTTGCAACTCCGAAATAATGCAATTAGTTGTGTAGATATATGATTATCTCCCATACACACTGCAGGGCCCGTGCGTTGGATACATACACAGAAGTCTACCTATCTGCACCACTGTACGTGATTATATATGAAGAAGTTAGCCTAAGAAAGTTTTACGGGCGTACATATAGAGATTCGCAATACATCCTATGGAAAAATTCCATTTATATTGATGATGCAATTAAACGGTCAAAAGTTGATGGTTTGCCGTGGCTCACATATTATTCTGACGTTTCGAACGTGTACATTACACACGCGTATCGTATAATATTAAATTTTATTTATTTTTTATTTATTATACTCAAACGGTTATATAACTCTTTTCGCATTTTTATTACAAATTAATTATGTTCAACATAAAAGAATAAGGAAAATAAAATAAGTACTACAATACTTTACGGAAACGCACAGAATGGATGTTCACATTGCATTAAACATATAAAGCGTCTCATTTATTCACTTGGTAGATAATTGGTGATGTAAATTGGAATAAATAATAGTGAGTGCGGTATATCCGGCGTATGTTTATAGAACTTTAAACTTAATTATAATGATAAAAGGTAAAGAGTAGAAATTTTACCACATAACAGGAATTATTTAACTTCTGAAGTTCTATATTATTATATAGTGAGTCTGATTCTAGGAGATCGGAAATGGGTGCATATTCGCGAGGTGCGCGGGGAATACCTATATAATAAAAAGAACCAGTGAAACGAAGAATACTGCGTCGAGTGCGTCGTGCTCTTTCCGCATCGAGCGACCAGTATGTGGACTCAAATCGATGCGCTAATAGTTTTTTGAGTTTTAAATCGTAGAAGCTGCCTTCGTTGCAAAACCGAGTATTTTAAAAGCTCTGTAAGACATCATCTCAATGTGAGGCTGCGGATCGAATGTTTTAATATTCCAGTGCACACATTGCACGTAAATATAATAGTGTGTTGTACGCGAAATAATAATATAACGATGATGATATTATTATGATATGCCATGAAGTGGTAACGCGCAGGACGCCGAGAACCCAAAATATAATGAATATAATATTTGTATTGCTAACACGCCGACGAAATAAAAAATGATGGTCGGACCCGCGTTAATTGCCAAAAACCGCGTTCTAATATGATGTTATGTTCCTAAGCATCATCGGTATAGTGTATACCTATATATTACTGTACTATATATACATTATACACGTTCAATATTGTACATAATATGCAAGTATACCGCGTGTTCATTATTATTATAACGTATACGTTTGTGTTTATTTTTTTACGCGTTTTTCATTTACAGATTCGCGTATATAATATAATAATATCATATTATTATATATTAACAGCTCGTGTGTATAGTTCCTTCGCTGTGAAACGCTTTTAGATTTCCGACACATCACGCCTGTCCCGCCAACGCAAATTAAGAGCTATGGCATACGCATTATAATATATTACATTATAAATATATATATATATATATGTACTGACGAACAGCTTCTCGTGACGACCTTTGTATACCAATTAAGATTATACAATTTACGTTTATATAATATGTACTACAGACTGATTTATTTTAATCGTATATGATAACCAGAGAAGGTTTAAGTAAATTTGATTATTAGCCTATAGATATAATATATTATATGGAATCGTTATTTAGATAGTATTCCGCGGAAGAGAAATAAACGTCGAATTTCAAATCAAAAATCTATTACTAATTATTTATATGCATTTGTTAAATGTACATAATAGAGTATACAACCGAGAGTTTGACATAATTTTGGCACATTTACCCCGCAAATGCGCCAAAATTTCCATACCGAATATTGGGGCGATATCAACGCGTGTCAAAATAATACCCTCGAATAATATTGAATTTCAATACTTCAAAAGTCAAAAGTTGTGAAAATTAGTTTTCGCGGTTTACAGTTCACCACAAGCAATAAACAAAATAAACACATTTAAGCAATACTATGTTGACATTTTTTTTTTATATACCTTATTTATGTATAAATTGCATTAGGTATACTTACAGTAAACGTTTCGGTTTGAATTTCTGTTTCTGTCGATTCGATTACCGTGAATAATCTTACCAAGACGCGGACTGGTCGACACACAGTAATAATATAATATAATATATTCACGAATCTGTTAAATAGTTTATGTCGTTTTCTCGTTTATGGTTTCAGCTGCTACTCCGAGTGAGACGTTCTCTTAATCAAAGTTCTCACCACGTCATCAGTTCTGGCCATTCATGTTTCTACGTCCTTTGGGTATTATCAATAATATGTATACATGTCGTGTGCAGGTTTACTTATAGTTTAGCATTTAGTCGAATTATAGAATTAAACAGTATAATATGTATAGTACGCTTCAAGACTGGATTTGGGAATATAATTGACTTGAACGGTATATGTACTCGTATTTAAAAAAAAAACAAAACGGATAATACATTTTTTGCCTATTAAATATAATTTTGTGTTAGTACTTACTGACTATTTGTTAAATTTTATTTAATAGAAGAAAAAAAAACAATGACGTTTTAAAAACGACTCGAGTACAGTGGCGAATATCAATTAATTTAAATAAATTGTAATAATGACGTTATATTATAATGTTTACGAGAAATTAAAATTAAACTCTTTTTCCATTGGTCAAATTGTTATCGCCCGATAAATTTTAGATCGTGTTTCTCGGTATACCGATAGAAGTGTAACGCAAAAACTCAAAGGCCTTATTTTTATATTATACATTTTTTCCGCGACATTTTCGTGTCCAAAGTAATTTTCTCGTTTCAAACGACAACAGACGTTATCAAACTTGCTATGACCGAGAATTCTAGGAATAAATAGCAATTATTTTTATATTTATCTTCCTTTTTTAGTCAAACAAACAGTTTTTTTTTTTTTTAACGTACCGCTTATGTCACGCGACAATCAACTCAGATGCTATCTAAATGTCTAATTACATATTGTTACGGTATTAGAAAAAAAAACAACCATTAAACTGATACGACGTATAGGTACGAGCTTATAATAATGTAATTATTCAATTCGTGTGTTGTGTCATGCATAATGTGTATATTATGTATATTATTATAATATCGTGTAGTTTTTCAATTCGAATGGGAAACATATTTTCGATCATTATTTATGTATAATATATACATAATATTATTATATTTGTGATCATATAATATAGTGGAATACAGGATCGTACGTACGCGATGAGGGGGAATTTCGATCCGTGAATGTTATGTTATACTATAATAACGTCAAATTATTACTACACTATACGCGTCGCATACGTTCATTTTTTAACGAGAAATAATGGTCAATAAATTCAGTTATTGTGTATCGATTTGATATTTTGATACTTCTACCGTTTACGAGATAATGTTTCGTTTTTTTAGAACTATTTAAATATTATGTATTATGTATGTACAGGACGAGGTCAAGTGATTTCCTGTTTGGCTGTGTTGTTTTTACGAAGGAACGGCAGAAAAACACGGTGGACCGTTCTGTATATTATAATATGGACAAGACACCTATAGAGAGTATAGGTGACGTGTGTGTGTACATTATGCAACAAAAATAATCTAACGAAAAACTCCGAGTAAAGCCATAAAAGCGATGTCGCACAGTCAAAACACTATTAAACAGATATTGTACCTATACGTTTATAAATCGTGATTAACGTTTATCTGATGTGCAAATCGCTAATTAATGTGTCCACCGGTGATCACGCCACGAAATCATTGGTTCGTGCATAATAAATACCGAAATGATATATGTTACAATTTTATCCGCTAGGGCTCTGGACTATCCCGGCAGTGGTGTTAAAAAAGTCGTAAAATAATTTCTCAGTCGAAATCTTCCGTTTCGTGTACTGCGTTATGGGCACCGGACAAGGTCGTAAAATTTCATTGTGAACCGTCGACGTGTGAATAAGTCTATATAAGGAGAGGGGTGCAGGATGTTTTTTTTTCTCTAGCGCGTAAAAAGGTATTTTGCATAATGTTATTTTAGGAAAGTAATAAAAAGTAGTGTTGTTCTTGACGCATATGTATAGTAATATGTATAGAAACAGTGTATTATTATTACGATAGACGCAATGCAATTTCCTCTAGTCTCGTAGAAAAGCATATTGAAAATCCTGAAAAACCTTTTTGAGTGGCGCTGAACGAAATATTATACGGCTCACGTGTAATGCGGAAAAGCCGCTGAAATGTAACAATAAACTACTTATATCAATATGTGTACAGTGCATATAGGCGGTATGCATAAATATTTATATGTACGTACACAAATATTATGCAAATATAGTACGAACCTAAATGACAATAGTAACAATAATTCAATAAGTGATGATTTTCGATCAGGTGCGTTTTCCAAAAACCAAAACATTGCATTTTCGCAGTATTTTTTAAATTGCTGATAATGCCATATAGTTATATGTTATACTGCAACATTTTCTTGGATCTGGCATCCTAATCACTGCGCTTGTAGGTATGTTGATTTTTTACAATTCACTTGTATGGTTTTCCAAAACTGGTGAAACGAATTTGTAAAAATAATTTAACACCACTTGATCTGCAATTAGTGTGGTAAAAAAAAAAAATGTGAAAATTGTGAACGCCTCTTTTTCAAACGAAAAATGCTCAAAACGATACAATGAAATGACATGATTTAATAGACTTAGACAATATTTTAATGCGATTTACCTGCTTTATACTTATAAATATAACAGCTAAGCAACATTATTAGTAGGTATTATATAATTATTTACTTTAGAATTTTAATTTTAATTTGATTGCGTGACGCCAGATTCATATTTTTTACTTGTAAATGTAAAATGCTAAGAATGTAAATTAAAGAAAAAAAAAATTACGACGAAATTATATTTACTCAGTTTCTGGGAATAATGGAGTAATTAATACATCGCATTGATGCATATTATATAACGTCTTTAAAATATTTTTTTTTTTAATAATATGTTTCCGGTTTTTATATTTAAACAATAAATATATTTTTTTATTGCGTTTTAATTTTTGCGATATGAATAAAATCGAAATCGAATATAGAAAAAAAATTGTACAGTACAAGCAATTTAGTTTTTTATTCTTGCAATAATTGCTTATGAGTTATGACCGTTTCGGTAACCGATTTAAATATATGATGAATCACTTTCTAGGGCTTTAATTAAAAAATAAGTAACATTATACGTAGTAAAACCATTGGAGTGTTGTTGCAAATTCGTTCGTTATTGATGACGTACGAACATTAGCGATTCCTAAAATTTTTCATTGAGAAATTTGCGTCTGTGCGTGTATTTCACAAAACATCATATCCGTGTCATCACTTTTAACGTTGTCGGTCGGACGAAACCGACATTTTTACTCTCGTGTTACAATACGTCAATACACGAATTGCTGCGCGGTCGTGCATTATAATATGAGTGTCACATGCGACGATATACATTTTTTATTTAAAGTTGGGTGGCACATTATAGAACGGAGTGATGAACAAAAAACGACGAAAACGAGAAACAAAATATATCATTTGACGATAACAAGACTGTCAACTCGGAAGTGCGCGCCACTTTGACTAAATAACTATAAATAAATAAACATCCTAGCTCTACTCTTTTTCGACTTACATCAGACTTTATTTTATCTTAATTTTTTTTTTTTTTATTGTACCTAACGAGGTTAATTAGGATTTTCAAAATTATAAAATACACGAAACGGTCGAACTTGCAGAGGGAAGGTGGTCTAATTTATAAAATCATTTGTAAACTCCAATTCGCATGGGTATTTTTGTCCTCTCGCATTACAAATGCTCATTCCACTGGGAATGGTGTCGTCCGGTAGACAGTTTAAATTGGCAAACACTAACAGTCGTCTGCGTAGTAAAAACTGGCGTGGTCCTATCGCGGCAGCGTGTTAGTCGTTAGGTCAAGAAAAAAAATATTCTAATGATCCATTTATATAACTGTCGTGTGTTCTGATATGTGCACGACAATGCGCGTTATATAATAAGAACTGCTGGGGATGATGTACCCGCAAGACATATGTTAATAATCAAATATGTGATGTATTCGATCGTTTTTCTGCGATCTCTCTTATTCGAGAAAAACGCGGAAAACCTCGTCACTCTATATCATATTATATGAAAACGCGTACCAAAATAAACAGTGTAATTTATATGTTATCACGCATACATATAAGATACTCGTGGTTGTTCAAAATCGATTCGAAAATATGAACCGACGGAACCTTTGGGGATCTGTTGCTTACATATTGCTGATATTTTATATTATGATACGTTTATTCGAACTGCACTGCAGCACTGTAGTCGGATTCCACGATGCTATGTGTATACACGCGTGTGTAATAAGCGCGCCTGCAATATTGATGAGTTCGCACAAATCTCGTGTGAAAAATACTCGAAAGTCTGTTCAATCATGTATACATATATATACACACATCGTACAAATCCGTTTAGCGCGAGTCTCGACGGTGTGTTATTATACAGCACATAATATAATACATCATAGTCTCGAAAACCCACCGTTTGTTCGACCCAAATCTTTTCGTCGTAGTAGTCGAATGTCCGTCTGCGGCGGAGGTCCGAGTCGGAGGCGCGTCGTACGGTCCCCGCGGGGAATACACGGACGTACGTGGACGACCGCAGAGATGATGCATGCGTATTTAGACTTGAGGAGGTGTTATCGAGAAAGGAGAAAAGAAACGGGGCAAAAATAAAACGGCAAACCGATCCATCACAACAATATAATGTTGTATATATACCTATGTAATATTATGATAATCGCACTGGGGCAGTCGATCGACGAGTCATTCCGTCGCGGGTCTATTAGTATTCCATGCGGTGGACACGGTTTGTGCGTTTCGGACTTTTGTCGTCCGCTGCACAATAATGTTATAATAATAATAATAATAATAATAATATACGATAATAACGCGTAATCCGAGACATTTTTTTGTTATTATTATTATTATCAAATTTTTTTTCGTTCTACAATATAATACGCCGTACATTCTTTTTTCCCCATTTCACCCCGAAGACGATGATGGATGGACTGCAAACGGTGACAAGTCGACAATCGTACAGACGTTACCCCTCCTCTCACCGCCACTCCAATCGCCCACCAGACGAGAACGCGACAAATTAGAAATGTTCGGTGCTGTGTTTGCAGCAGGCTCCGAGCGCGAGCTCGCCTTGTTTGTATAGGTACACGATATATATTGTATATATATTATGAAAAATAATAATAACGAAAATATTAAACTTATTCCGTGGGAAACTGTGCACCATTGTTGTATATCTACTCGAAATTGTGTTTATTTTTATTTCGGTGCCAGAAAGAAGCTTACTTTACTTGGAACAAAATAACAATTTGTGTTCAATTGTACGCGCCGCATGCGTTGTTAGAATGACATTTTATTTTGAGTTTCTCTTCGACGGAATAGTTTTTCAATCAATTTAAATCTGTGAAGGATTTCCTAGGATTTTAAAAGGTCAAATATATATATAAATATACAAACCCGTATTTGATAATGCCTTTGTTTCTATGGAAAAAAAATTCTCTTCAACATTTTTTCTACGACAATGTAATATTTTATAAATGAAAATCCTGTTGAAATACATTATAATGTATCACGAACAACAAATTATCTGAAATCATTGAAATTAAAACATAAAATTGATCATTTTATACTAAACAAATAATAATCATTTATACGATAACATAACTGTATAAAATAAACTGTATATAATATGCATACAAACATAAATACATATGAATAAAGGTATACACTATACACAGAATTACAATACATTCATGATAATATTTATGCATAATATAAATGAAATATCTAATATAAAAAAATCCATTTATGATAATTTTGTATTGGAATGCATTACTACTGGTAGTATAAAAATAATTTGAAATTTAAATTTAAATAAAAAAAGAAAATGCTTGAGATAATCTATTAAATACGATTCATAAAATGTCTGCATAAAGCTGGAATATAATAAAATTGAATTGTCTCGGAATTTAATGCTTTGAATTTTTTGTAAATATATTTTCTAATGTGTTTTTCTCGTTACGATATCACAATATTATACGTAGGAGGGACGTTAGATGAAAAACGATAATTTAAACCTGCCTAGTCCTTAAAAAAAGAAAACCCCGTCATTTGCAGAGGTTTAGCGCTAGTACATTTTTATTTATTTTTATCATACTTTGATACTTGATATTATTATTATGGATTTTCGTTGCTAGTGTGAATCAATTTTAGCCAATTACTGCTGATTTTCCAATATGTTACGGATATTATATTAAATATATACATAGTCAGCAAATTCGAGAGTTGAAAAAAGTCGAAGATAATACGATAGGGGCCGCGCCATCTGTTTAAAAGGTTGTGCATGGATAATCTTAATATTAACCCTTGAATGCTTGAACGCAGCATTGTTATTCAAATTATGTGAAATAATGATTATTATTAATAAATAGCTGTGTATAGGTTTGTATACTGATTATAGCTTCCTTTAGACCTATAAACTGTTATTTGACAATCGATTGTAAAAATAAACTCAATTTTTTTTTTGCGTAGTATGGTGTCTACGTATATTTGTATTTGTATTAAAACAATTAAAAATAATAAGGAAAAATAAATAATAATAAATTCGTATATTCCGATAGTTACTGTGTCCGTGTTTTATGTAAGTATTTATCACGACGACTAATATTTTTCGACGTGATTCCGATATAAAGCTTTTATTATGTGATACACTCAACGCGCATGCACATTGTATACTATAAAAGTATAAATAAATAAGTTAAATATGTATTTTTTATTATAGATGGTAATTTATTATGACACGCGCGCTAAGTATTTTTAATTTCGATAGTATGTAATATAATACATATTACACATGATATATATATATATATATATATCAAATCCAAATGACCGCAATATAAAATAATGTTCATATATATATATATATATATAGTAGATCGGTGGCTATAGGTATGAAACGATTTTAATATTTAATTTATTTATTTGGCAGTTGATCGGGCTTTTCTTTAATGGTGGAAGCTGTTTATGAATCCTTGCCGTCCTCTGCTATCCCCGTCCGTTTAATGGTTTTGAATATAACCTAACCCGACACTATTATACGCGTATATTATTTTTTAATATTTTTTATCATCGCCCAAGCCTTCGGGGGCTATAATATATCCCCGGCAGATTTAAAAACGGTAGTCGTAATAAATTTAGATTTGGAGCAATAACAGCTTCGTGCGTAATGATTTAAATTTCGAATAACTAGTCTGAACAGTACATGCCGAATGGAAATGTACATTTCTGTCAATTGTTTCCGGAGGCGTAAAAGAGACAGATGTCAAAACTTTTCGCACAAACGACAGTTAAGTCTAATCTAACGTCTTATAATATTTGACCGTTTATCAGATCATTCGTTTCGAAATCATACATACTTCAGTGAATACATATCATGTACAAATATCGCAGAGGCAGTGTCCATAACCTGCCGCGCTCGGTGTATCTGGTACGTGTATACAATATTATATGTATACGCTGTCCGGCCTTTTTATCATTAACATTAACCAGATGTTCGAGTATCGCCATCATACGCAATGCAGTACCGTGACTGTATAGAACCACTAGAACCGTATACGACACCCGCCGTGTGTCTGCGACTTGAGAGAGGACGATCGTCGCGGTATAACACGTACACACGAAATCGTCCGAATGTCGCGTTATGGAACTCGATCGCCGTGCAGGGATTATACGTATAATATACGGCACCGTATGTGTGCAAAGCCTGAACGCGGGCCTTTAAAGGTGGTATTAAAAAAAATAAAAAAACCCAACTCGAGTCGGCTAATTCTTTTTTTATGATACTACATATATTGTACATGGCATTATTAATATTATTATTATTTTATGTAGTCAGAGACCTCCGGGCCGTGTTCCGCATTCGGTCCGCTGCGGACGCGAAGTGTATTAAGCGCACGTGGCTCGGTCGCGTTTTCCCCGTCCCGCGTGTGCGACCTGTTCGGCGCAGACTCACCGCACACGCGCCAGTCATTGTCGTAATCAGCGACGAGGAGCGTCCGTTGAAATAAAAGGGATCACGCGGAAATCGATTTGTCACTACTATTACGGAATAACGCGAGCAGCAAAAGGGGAACCCGACGCCGCCGCCGAAGGGCAGCTGCAGCCGATGACGGCGAAATTGGGGGGGGGGGAGAGGACACATTAGAGGGCAAATGAGTGCGCGATTTACGTGTACGAGACGTGCGTGCGGCTTATTAAATAGGCGTATGTGCAGTCTCCCTCGATCCCTCACTATGTGTGTGTGGCGTATGTAATATTTTTCGATAGCGACAAATTCGACACGGACCTTCCGCAGGGGTGGGGGAGAGCGATGCGTGGCGGCGGCGGCGGTGGTGGTGGTTTTATGCGAAAAACATTCATTTCTGGTCCCGGTGATCGGTGGAGGAAAACGGGGCGCGGGGTGGCGGGCGCGAGTGCTCTCCGGCTAATAATATTCCGTTCCTCCCCGCGCGCGCGAGTGATTGACGGTTGAATGAGCACACCCGAAAAAGAGGAGAAAAAAAACCTACCGGCGGTAATCCCTTTAAAATCGCGGCCTTAGGCTGTTTCGGTTCTTTTGTATTTGTATACAGTGCTTGTATACACGCGCGTTCCGTACGTTATATACATTTATACGTATACACAATAATAATCGACGACGGTGGTGGTGGCGGCGACGGGTTCAAATTAAGGGGATCCGGGACGCTCGGAATAACTGGATTAAAATTCGATACATTTCGCCACCAGCCAGGCCCCAGCCGACTGTTTCTCGGGTGTCCTTTCTTCGAGATGTTTTCGTCGAGCGTTTTCAAACAGAATATTATTATTGTTATACGAGCAGCGTGTCCCCCGCGCGTCGATCCTCCGTAAGCTGTATACATATATATATATACGTACATAGTCACAAACACAATAACGCATCCCATATATGCTCATCGCGTATACAATAATATCATGCACATATATATATATATATATTATACATATATAATATGGGCCGCGCTCTACAAACACTCGAAGCGACTAATTTGTTTTCCTATATATACTATACGCTGTACGCTGCTGCACAGGGACGACCCCCGTAAATACCTTAATATAATAACACATATATTATACGTATATTTACTCGGCATGCCGCATTGTCGCTACCGAATCGTCTCATGCCGAGACGTCGTCGTCTGGTTCGACGGTGTAATTATTTGATGACGAGGTGGCGTATTGTAGTGGGAGACACCACCGACATGCTCACCACGATAATACATACAATATACATAATATAATATGATATTTCTATCACCACCGACTGTTATATACGTGTAAAGCAGTGCACATGCCGTATGCGTTGTGTGAACGCTAATATAATTTATTAAATCGAGTCGACGTTTAAACGGTTTTTCACTTTTATTTTTACATTTCAATTTCCGTCTCGTGTTATAATACGTAATATCACGAGTATATGCCTAGCTACTGCAGCGTATTTAATTCATTGGTTGTCCTCTCGTACGATACAACCCATGTCGGACGAAAAATATATATGTTTTTATTGTGTTTATAGCCTGTACTGGAACAACGCCACCGAAGATTATTATTATTATAAGTCGTGATGCGATGCAAAGTTTATTGTTAACCGCATAGTCTTGCTGCTGAAACGCGATTGTTGGCTTTGTCTAGTAATATTCAAGGCTGCCTTGCACGAGTTCATGAACAGCCTCAGTCCTATCCGTTTTGGTTAAAAATAGTGTAAATTAGTTATGTAACAAACTGTTGGAATTTCGAAACAAGCCAAAAATTATCTCCGATGAGTGTTTGGTTTGGTTGAAAAAAAGGAAAGATAATATTAGATATTCGAACCACACCAAATGTCTAACAATTTGGTTTGAAAATCAAGTCTATGATGGATAAAATCTAGATATGTATCGGATCCGACAAATAACGATTACAAAAATAAAATATGTAATTATTTTAAGGGCGAATACTTCAGAACATAATATTTTTTTTAGATTAAAAATTATTTTTAATCAGTTCATGACTGATTCGTTTTCGGTTTTTGTTTTGGTATTACACATAGTAATAGGCGACTAAAAAGCCAAAAGTAACTCAAAACTTATCGTTTGGATTACGGCCAGTCTCGATAACTATATGTTTGTCCGTTGATGCGAATACCATGCGATCACGTTTGACATATAATAAATCGGTATTGTCGTTGCACGCTGATCAATATTATTAATAATTATTTATTGCGAATAATTTTCAATTACCTAAAATGTACGTTTTTATGCTTGTTTAGCGTTTGAGATTTTTTCGCGCATCGCAAACAATCGTTACCAGCTACCCGTAAACGTCGCAATACATACTATTTTCGCCCTATGGCCTATATATTAAAATCACCGTCCATTATCGGATAATAGCGCTATATGGTGGCCATTTGGTACACGACGTATGTGTAATACGCATATGGCTCGTAATATTCCGACCGTTGTTGATGATACGCTCTTAAAAACGAGAACGTTCCACGCCGTTCCCCAAACATCGTCGTATATAACATTATATAAACGCCGCATAACAAAATATTATTACCGACGGTCCCGTAATAGTATTACCAATTTGCAGTGCGGGGCGGGGGGATGAAGAATAATACTTTCAACAGTATTATGTGCTGTGCTGCAGCGCAGTGTTATATTATATTATAGTCACGCTAATTTGAGTGGTTTTTGTTCCAAAAATTTCGCTCTCGCGTATATTATTTTACAATGTACACATCAGTAAGTTCAGACATGTTTTCCCCGTCAGCGGTGGATTCGCACGGCCGGCGGTTGCCGCAATAACCGTATTGTATATTATTTTTCCTTTTTCTCTTTTAACGTCGAATGTTTATGTTACCCGTGGGCCGTGGATATACTGAAAATAAAAGCTGAACGAAATATAGACGAAACCTGCTTGTGTACACTATAGGTTATTATCGAAATGTATGTCGCGTAGTGCAAGGGAGAAATCGTTAAAATAATAGATAAAAGACAGAGCGCTCGAATGATATTAAAAATACGGTAATAATTACAATAATAATAATAATAATAGTAATCGGAAATTTAATTCCAATTTACATTTTTTTATATATATATATATATAATATAATACAAAAATACAATATCTTTATAGGTACATAAGCAAATAATTACTTTCGTTCCAATAAACTTTGGTCGTAACTATAATTTATCTCACTACTCGTACAATTATAAATTGATATTGATTTATTACATTGTTCTATATTTTATCAGTTCTATTGTCCTTATAATAATAAAATAAATTATTTTTGATTATTTTTTAATGTTATTTTTATACGTTTGAATTCACCTTTTTTTTCTTTCTTTCATTCAGATGTGTCATTTTCTATATCGTCACCTACACCACATGATTTACCAATGTTAAAAAATAACAATTATTATTAAAGTACACGATACGCGTTACACCCCTATACACCGGTTTGGTTGTTCCTCCGATTCGGCGAAAAATCAAAAACCATAATAGTTTCATTGGGTAATACATACATCGAGAAATATTCGTTGTGGTCACGATAAATCGGCGTAGGTGGATCCGGACCGCGCGGAACATAATGTAAACCTATTTTATTTAGGTACCATTTGTGTTTTTTTTTCGTGTTACTCGTTCAATGCCATATACATAATTTATGTTATACCCATACGGATATATTATATAGTCGGAGGACAAATATAATCCCATTTGGCGTATATTGTCCGGGCCGGGTAGGTACCAATAACGTTATCCGGACGCGTTTTCAAAGACTTTATAATACTGTCGTGGAACTAACAAGACACAAAATCGATCGTATTTCTCGACGTACGTGTCAACTACGTTTGACGTGTAATGTGCGTTTATATATAGGTATATAAGCGTCCGTGGTCAACCCAATTCACGCCCAGTCGAGACGTCGTCACAATCGAATTTCGGTCATTACGTCTTTATTCTCGTAAATACAATATTATATACGCGTACGCCGCCGCGATTGCGATAAAAAGGCGTATTAACAGAAGGCTCCGAAACTCCTGCTGGCCGCCTTCTTCCCTTCCGCACACATACACAAAGCTGCACCTGGTCGTTTCGTCGAGACGGAGAGCTGACTCGTTTATTTAGAAATCACAAAAAAAAAAAAAAAAACAAACTATATAGGTAGGTGTATATACGGAGGTATAATATGTGTATACGCGTATATTTTGTATCGAGAATGAATTTGTCAATAATTACATTGCGTTTGCCGCGTCGGAGGAACTAAGGTCGACCGAACGACTACAAAGGGACTACCAGAAAATTGTGTGCCTTTTTTTTCATATTTATCGTATACGATAAATCATCGCATCGGGGCGTGTATATTATTTTACCGCACTCGGAGGGGAAACTTTGAGAAATTGTTATATTTCTAGGCGTGTCTCAGCACGACACGGAGACAAAATCCGAATTTTGATGTATTTTTGTGAAAAACACGTATATTAGGGGAAAATACAAACGCTCATGCTATTATGGGGACGAATAATAATCCCGAGTATTTTTAAACGGTCTAAAACCGCACAGTCATGTTTTTTTGTCGTTGTTGTTGTTGTTTGATGAATGCATGATAATATGTAATTTAATCTAAATAGTCAAACAGGGCGTTTAAACGTGTAATAATTTATTTTAATCCAAACGGTTTTTATTTTAACTTGGGAACATTGAAATCGCCGATTCGAATTAATTTAAACTATACAACTCCATCGTTGAACTTTTACTCTGCCCTTGTTCGTCCCTGCTGTATGGTATGTAAAAATAAAGCATACATTTATTTTGATTTTGATGGAAATTAATTTAATACAATATTATTGGTATTTGAACATTTGATTTAAACGTCATTATTCATTGTACTCGATTGTACTCCCACATAATATGATATGTTAGCGATATTAATTGTCTTTACGCATCGTGTAATCGATAGCGTCGTACGTATAAAATATTCTCCATCTACCCGTGTCAAACGTCCTGTCGTTATTGTCATTACTTATTACTTATTATTAATATTAATTTTCTGAACACGAAGTATGTAACACGTCATATTGTGTTTATACACCGAACGCACGAATACGTGTGTCGCCTATTATAGAATTGAATTTGGACGGCGTTTTGACCACCGCCGAAATCTGCCCTCAGCCACCTTCCCGTTTTAAGTGGGCCGGTGTGACTAATGTGAAAAATTAGAATATGCCATTGTTTAACTCCGTTCTGCGTGGATGTCGCTGAGCACGGAGTTCAACAAAAAATAAAATAAAAAACGTATAATATATAATATATAATAATATAATAACACGAAAATCGGATGAATAACTTTCTTTTCTCGTGTCACGGGGCCTCGTGAATTATTGTCAAAGGGGTGGGGTACGCATACCCATGTGTGTGCATATATATATATGTATATACGACGGGTAAAGTGTATTTTTACATGTGAAATATTCTCATACCAAGTACGCTCTATCTCTCCTATATAGACGCTTTATACAACACGATGCTCACTCACTCACGCACGCGCACCACATGATGTATCTCCATGTACGTGTGTGTGTGTGTTTGTGTGTGTGTGTGTGTGTCTGTGTCTGTGTGTCTGTGTATTCGTCGTCGAGGAACGATGATTTGACAGAGGGGCTCCCGCGATATTGTTTCTAGACAGTCGTCGGCGCGCCGGAGGTATTCTTTGTGAAAGACCACTGGTCCGTTGCACCAACGGGTCCATCATCTCTTCATCCGGCCACGAGCATAATATAAAGAGCCCAAAAAATTGTTTTTTTCTTCTTCTTCTATCCACATTCAAACCATTATGCTTGCTCATTGTTCCATTTACATTTCGGAAAAATAATTCATTTTAATATTGCCGGTCAATTATCGCTACTGGTGGCCCCGGGTTGTTTCGCTGTTTGGTTAAATTCCATGGGAAAAACGGATGCCAGACACTGAGTCGTCGTCGTCGCAGTCGTCGTTGTCGTTATCAACGAGCCGTCATTAATGCTTATACACGTGTATACCCGTGTCGTGTGTAACGAGTAAAATTGGCTCGATATTATAATCCCGGAAACATTGCGTTCATCCGGTTAATTTTGTTGTTCTTGTTGTTATATACAACTATTATAACCCACCTGCAATTAACACAGTCGGTTACAACTTACAACATTCGACGGGTAAACGTTTACGAGAGACATATTAAACGTGTTATAAGAAGATAGTATACGAGTGAGAATTTACATTTAAATAGTAATCGACGGGACGTTATATCAGCTGAAATTATAAAATACATTAGGTATATTATAGTTACAGTAACAGTGTATTATAAATTGGTACTTATTTTTTGTATCAGTATTGAATATTCAGTGCTTAGTTCATTTTTTCGAACTACTCTTTTTGAATGATACCTCTACTAATACAATACATGGAAGTGTGTTTTTAAATTTTACGGTTGTCGGGGTTGAATTTCGATCGATTGTCAATGTTTATCCGTTATCGGAAAATATAAAATATACACTCGAAGAAGGTTCCACTCGAGTTTAAAGAGCACCGCAAGTAGGGTTTGCGAAAAAAAAAATAATAATATAATAATAATAATAAAAATATAGTTCGATTTTGTATAGAATAAGGTTCGAATGTTTATTTAGTAAACAAATTAAACTAATATCATACATTTATCAAAAAAAAAAAAAAATAATATATATATATATAGGTATATATTTATAAATAATGTTACGAGAACCATTTTACGGACGAGCACCGCCGGGTGTGTTCGGCGCAAACATTGCGCTCTCGGTGTTTATCAAACCTTTTCGTATATACATCCGACAGAGATCAGCTGCCGCGTATTATACGTATTATGTGTATACGAACTCGCGGCGTGTCCATTAATACTGCAGCAGGTAAAGGGAAACTGAAAAGGAATATCGCACAGCGTACGTTTTTTACAACCCTTATACACTTTGGGTCGGTGGATTAAAAAAAGAAAAAGACAAACCGTTTGAGTATGAAATGGTTTTTTTCCCCGTCAAAGTCGTTCCTTGTGCAACCTATCCGAAATAAAGGGGTTTTACACTGTTTTGAGCCGTGTTCCTGTCAGACAGCGACGCAGCTATATATGTACTTATTGAAGTTTTTGAAAATTGTTTATTTCGTTGACGCTCTATGTCAAAAAAATAAAAAAAAAAAGGACAAATCCTTACTTTGGCAATGTTATTCGTACGCGGGATTGAACATTTAAAAATCATAATGATGGCAAAAGGTTGTATATTATAATACAACATTTTGTCATCATTGTGTATTCGTGTGTGATCGCTCCTATTCCGTCGCTTGCTGTGATCGCTTACATTTTTTTACGAATCATATAATAGCAACGTCTCTGTAGTTGTGTTCCCATGAACATTATTACATCGAACCAGATCAATTACCGCAGTGGGCTTTGAATGTGAATTGAGTTTTACTAGTTTTAGGTTAATCGTTATTATTTCAAGCAATAATGATTTAACCTAGTTCTCGACGCTACCCGCAGTGATAACCTTATAGTATCTTAAATTACTATAAACTGCTCGGATAAAATGTATATTTCCCAACACCGTTGATTGCAGTTAATTAAAAAAAAAACGAGAATTTTAGTATAATTATTTCATATTTTGAAACAACAGTAGCAAACATATAAATTATGAAATACCACGTTTACAAACCCGTCGACAGCGATAACACAAAGGGCGTTTGCGTTTTTCCTCTCCAAATAGCGTATTTATATTGTATATTATGTTACATATTATTATTATGCCACAACGACGACCGGTTTGTTGTATTATTAATATTATTGCTATACAAACAGGAACATAATATCGTTTGCGATAATGATAATGGATTTTCGCTGGCAAATATTATGCGGCACCGCATTTCAAAGTGCAGACGGGGAGATTTAAATAAAATCGTGATCCGACCCGGTGGTGCACCTCGTGGCCGGGGGGAGATGAAGTTGCATATTATCGTAGCTAGGGATATATTATAATAATAATATATAATGTTTAAAATATTCCTCCGCGCAGCTCATTGTTTGCCCCCCACCCCTGTTCCCGACCCGTCCCCTCCGCCCTCCCACAGACTCTACCACCAATCAAAAATATTTCAATTATATTCAAATTTGAATTTGCTAACACACATAATAATATTATGAGTAGTATTCTTCGGATTTTCATTAACTTTTAAACGAGAATCACGCCAACGAACGATGAAAAACGTGCAGCGCGCTTATAATTCGGCCGGTTCATCGAATCGTATTTATTTGTATTATATAAGTGCAATTATTTATATACCATCACGACGATGGCGTTCGTCATTTCGCCCGCTCGCCGGATCCCTTTGCGCATATTTCCGAGAGGTTCTCTACCCGCATTCTTGGTCTGGCAACGTCCAAAAGTCGTTTCGTTGCGCACTGAACATCATACATATATATATATATATATATATAGTTAGCTGTTGTATTATAGCTGACGTCTGTGATCGAGTGCCTTTTACAGCGGACGTGTGCGCAAAAGCATTTTTCCGGCAAAGGCCGGCCGCGGTCCCGGTCCGTCGGACATCGATTTCACGGTTCGCCGGCCGCCAGGCATCCAATACAATATATAAGACTTACGTATATATGATGGTTACACGCAGCTGAGCTCGGTATTTTAGAGTCCGCGGAACTGTTGCCGGTAGATATACGAGCGTATACCTACCTATTTACTGCAAACGGCTCGCGCGGACCGATGACCGATCGACGTTATTATTGTGCGCAGCTTCTCGGCGGTGAAAGTCATCCGTGGAAAAGCATAAATAGTAATCTATCGATAAACCGATTGTTGCAGTTGCTGAATCACCGGTAACCCATCCATTATGTGTCGCTGTTGTGTTTAGTGTATTATAATAATAATTGATATCTTATCTGTCCGGCATCGCGCGCGCCGATGTCAATTGGTCGTTGTGTCCGATGACGACGGACGGGCGGACGACGGCGGTTGGACCCATTCCAGAAAAGAAATAAAAATAATAATAATAGTAAAAAGCCATTTACTCCCCGCGCGACTATATCACCAAAACAGGTTTCTGCGCGAGTCCCTCCCGCGACTGCATCTCTATGTGCACAGGCTCAACGACCCGAAAAACCGTCACGTCTCCGTCCGTTAATTATTATTTGAGGCGAATTTTTCGCTAATCACCCATCGCGACGGTGGTTTACTCTCGTGAATCCGCATTTTTTCCGCCGTTTTCTAGTTACTTAGGACCTCCCAGGTTATTTCGTTTCGCCGAGTTTTTTTTTTTTTTGTTTGTCGTTTTTTACTACTCCTCTCCCGTATACGCGGCTCGTTGTTTCCGTACTTGCACACGCACACACACACACTCATGCGCGTGCGTGTACAGCAGTCTCGGGGCCGTCGTGTTCATCGGCGCCGGTAAACATTGCAACGTCTGTTTTATTTATTTATTTTTTTTTATACCATTTGCTTTCGGTGGTGCGCTCGGCGTGCGTTTTTCCCGTTTCCGAGAGACCCGGCACATATATACACTCGCGTATTGCAGTGCGGTTCCGAGTCGTATTTCTGTGTAAAGATCGGAGTTAGTAAATGTTTGTTTTTTTTTTTCGCGATCTTTCCGCCGCCCGGACTGCGCGCATTGCAAACATGCACCACGAAATTACAGTAAGTAATCAGATATTGCCCGGTGGTGTTTTTGTAGTTTTATTATTTACAAGCGCTTTTCGAGAAATTTCAGTAAAAAAAAAAAAAAAATAATAATAATAACAATAATAATAATAGCTCTTATTCTTATACAATATTATATTTAGACAGTATACTACATATATATATATATATCGGGCGAGATTGCAGCGTTGCGCCTTATTTAACACGTCGAGATGACCGGTACGTGGGCACAACCGATGTCGTAGGTACTTTATACCAACAACTCTCTCGTAATATATTGTTATATTATATTGTGTGTACGGCGAGGCGGACGAAACGTACATGCGAAACGTCTTAATTATTCGGCTGCAGGACGTGTCGCAAATATCATTATACGCGAAATAAGCTCCGAATAACGTCCGTCTCGATATATGGACAATATATTATCATAATGCGTGTACGTACGACAGAAAACACGATATTATAGCAAAAACCGTGTACACACTTTATTCCGTTAACAATATATAACTTTTTTTTCTTTTTTATTTCACTCGTCGTCGGGCCGCGAAACGAAACGTATACCTATATTATATCGTAATATATTGACGCAAACGGTCTGGCAAAATTCCCATAGCACCCGACGTTTAAAGCCACTGCGGGATGGTGGGCATCTCCTAATGCAATTATCAGGTTCAAGGCGATATCGATATAATAAGTTTCGCAGTATTTTATTATATTATATTATATTCTGCAAACGAAACGTCCTTTAATTTACATTTATTTACATATACTCGGACGTTGGTCGTCGGTGTGTATTATAATATATACACGTATATAGGTATATATATATATATATATTATGTGAGGCGTGCGCAAAATGTTGTTCGCAAATCGATAGAATGCATATAAAAAGTAAAATACAGAGAAAACCACTATATATAGTACACACACACACACACACATATATATATAAATATTTGTGTGTGTGTGTGTGCTTTGAAATTGTATAGATTAATATTCTATCAATATTTATTTAAACAGATATTATATTATGTCACAAGCACACGCGTATTATGTATATATATATTTACATACAAATAAAGTCAATATTTTCGTATAAATATCAGTTTGAATGAACAATTTCTGATTTTCATCGACGCTGCAGCAGCATTATATACCTATACTTATTGTGCGCGTATTGTATTTAAATTATATAATTTAAAACAGTTGCATTATATTATAGTAGTTATCATTTGTGCACATTTTATTAATAAATAGTAACATACTATTAGAATAAATTTACATATACGTTTATGCATAATGTGTGGTGATGTAAATAAATCAATTTCAAAAGTAAAACTTGCGTGCTAACAAAAATGTCGAAGAAAATAATATAATATGTTCAACTTAATATGCCGTCGGAATGTGTAATTATACAAAAATATAATTAGATAATAGATGAGTACAACCAATTTTATGGTTTGAATTGGTTTTATGGTATGGTTTGAATATGCGTTTGGATTCAAATTATAATATATTATAATAAGATCGAACTTAATTTTATTCAATAACTCCAATATCTCTTTGTAGGTCGATGCAGACAAGTCGATTTTTATGCTCTTTTTATAATCACAATTTTGGTTCAAACGTTTTTGCAAAATTATGTCATCGTGAAGATTTAAAACGTGTGTTGTGAATTATTTCGTTCATTAAAAACAGACTTTGAGATGTTATCATATTTCATTTCTCGTATTTTTACAAATCCAAATTACTTCTTGATTTGTATGCATTTTTCGAATTTTTTTGTCGAATTTCAATTTGTGATTGCAGTATATCCAACGACAAAATTTAAAACATGTTTTTTCCAATGCACTGTCATAATTTTATCAAACATGCATACTGCATATTATAATCATCGGACGTTTGCACAATACAAACTAGGATTTGTGTTGGACTAGAAGTATATTAAAAAAAAAAAAATCTGTTCTAGTTGTATGCTGTTCGTCGGCAACAGCGGGCCGCACATGGACGGTAGGTACATAATATAAGTGCTGCATCACGAGTAGGAAGTGACATTTTCGAGCGCCCGACGACGGTCCCTCTACCATACACATAAATAATATAATATATATATTATGTTATAATATATATATATATATATATGTGTACCTGAATGGGATTGAATTCCATTTTTTCCCCTTGTCCACTTTGTCGTCCCTTTTGTAAATACACCCGAGGTCAGTCTCGTATTGTTATTGTGCGTGCTTGCAGCTGAGCGTTTTTGTGCATCCACGTACAACCGGGTTATGTGTATAATATGGTATTATGCGATGTATATATATATATATAGAGTAGGTCAAAGAAAAAAAAAATGTAATATAATAAAACGAAACCATCCCCGGACGAGGGTGAAAAAAAATAAGGAATTTAATGTAATGTTTAATTATACGGTTGTGGAGGAGGTCTGACGTTATAGTCTCCGGCATTGTTGTCGGCAACGTACGAAAGACTCACGGAAACTAAAATGAAAATACACGATGCGCAAGCAATATGATAATATAATAATAATTTTTTATTTTTATTACCGATGATGTATTGAATTATTATTATTTTGTATGATTTTTTTTCGCCTTTCCGTACGGTCAACGATTCGGTGTGAAATCGCGAGGAACGGACCGCGCTACATGTACACATGTACAAGACCTCGTGCCCATTTGTTACGGTCCCGCCAGATAAGCGTCACGGAGGCATGATATATTATAACATATATGTGCTTCTCGTACTTGCACAGTATACTTATATGTAACATCACGCTGGTAGGTCGTCATCGTAGGCAATCTGTATTTATATATATATATATGTGTGTGTACATATGCCGTTTCGGAAATAATGCAAAAAAAAAAGAATATAATAATAATAAATAAATGAAAAGCAATATTACTTTGCGTATCGAAATTCATATTTTATTATTGTTTATTCCCCGCCAAAGGACTACCTATATAATATTTTCTTGTCCATTTTATTTTTTTTCCCTCGTCCTACTACGTGATTCAACAAACAATCTTCAACGCCGAAAAAAAAACTTTTAAATATTCAATGCATAATTTAATGCGCGAGCGTCTATGTAGATAATAACAATACGAACATCGTGCACACTACTTTGTTTTTATGCTTCAGTAAATGAATAGTGTATTATGATTGAAATACTTCGCAGAATCGTGGGGAATCGAGTAGACGCCGAGCAACGTTTTGTAAGGTATCTACCTATTTATTATTAATACACGACTGAAAACAAAACTAACTTATCTGAAAATGTCTTCTTCTTCTGCTCATTGTACCTACTGCTGCTGATGGCTTATGTTTATTATATTACCCTATTATGTTTGACTCGTTTTACTGAATAATAAATGATAATCGCGGTCTCTAATTTTCCATAGTAATACTAATTGTTTTCCAAGACAAATCAAATTAGTATTTTATAGGTTTTTAATGTCGGTACTCTTAGAAAATAGCTTAAAATGAATACAACAATACGTGAAATATATACCTTTTTAGCCGGTTTCGTAGTGTATTATACTGGAGCAGTGTCGTAGTTATCGTGAATATAATAATAAATATAGTTTCTCATCGTTTTTTATTTATTTTTTTTTATACATTTTACTCGTAAATGGTGAACAGTAATAGCCATCTATTCTATTTACGAATTATTGTTGTTAACCGAGTGAATACAGTGCCTACGCCCGCAGCGTTTGTATTATACATACCTGAGATTTCTAAATGCATTAAAATTTAAAACTGCCCGATGGTAACATATTATATTTTCCGTCCTTATTATTATGTCTACAACAGACACGTCGACCGAACGTGGTTTACATTATATTCCATGCGAATTTTTTTTTTTTTTTGTCGACTTATTGACGCGGAAAGTAATTTTTTGAATTGAAAAGCTATTGTTTGGAAGACATTTGTTGAACACATCAAGTTCACTGTGGATATATGCTCAGCCGGCGCGCGCGTTTACCACAATATTCACCGAATCGTATAATTATCATATCAACAATAGCGCGCGTAGGTATATATAGATATGAAATTATTTTTATTTTCGCTGAGTTTGATTTGAATATAAATTGTCCCCTTCCCCGGGCCCCGGTTACATCTCGGATTAGATTATGGCGCTCTGAACGCGTAGTTACATCGTATAATTATATGTTATACTGCAGGAGCAGGAATCACGGACGCGAGAGAACGACGAATTACCGTAGGAGCCTCTATATATACACGGCGACACGGCGAATAGGATGATGAACAATATTATGTATATTATGGTACACAGTCGTACCGACAGATTAAATAACAGATTTCACGACGTACAATTATCAAATTAAAAAACCTACATAATATAGTTGTCACTTTTTTTAAATTTCAAATTTAATGCGAAAACAAGATTTATTTTCACGCTTTGCTTTCTCGGATAATTAATTTTGACACGCATTACACACTGTGGATTTCGCTGCTGCTTATCATAAGCGCAAGTAACAAGAGTGCTGAGCATCTGTATTATCGAGTTAACGCCATGAATGCTATATTTTAATATTGTACCCAACTATTATAAAAACAACAATACTATTATGGTGGTTCGAATAATCTGTTTTCTGCTCTAGTTTTCAGTTATATCGAAGTCGGAGAATTTTTATAAAATATTATAACATCATATTATAATCAGTACTTTTCTATATGTATAGTAGTTAGAACTCATTATTTCGAGAAGTGTTAAAAGTTTTGGAAAACGTTAAGTTTTTGATAGTCACGTGTAATGTTATCCTTATTTGTATTGTAGTCAAATGTTTTTCTGATAATCCATCCATAAAGAATCGACTTTTGATTTTAATTACTCAACTCTTACATACATTTTTATTTAGAAACTATAAATACTTTTCTAGCAATCTTAATGAAATTATAAATTTTTAAAAATTATACGAGTTTGTGTTATTAACATTTGGCGCTTATATATTCAGCTGCACACGAATCACGTACAACTCAAATTTCAGTATAAATTGAATTTACCTACTGCTGCAGCTAACTCATACGTCTTTCTGAAAATCACATCGTCTTCCAGACAATGCATATTATATCATATTACGCCAATTATGATTATAATTCGACTCCCCGGGACACGTTATTTGAATGCCACCATCACGACTATGATAATAATAATATATTATAATACTGTCGAATTCTATATCTCCCGTTCGTGTGACGGCGGCGCGAGTATATTGTTGGCGGATTCCGATCTCAAAACGAGTGCGCGTGAATTTAAAAACGACGGGCCGGAGTAAAAATTGTAATGTTCTCGATATGAATGGAAAACACTGCGTTTAACTATTGTGTGTATAAGTATTTATATTCAACAACATATTAAAGTCGTCTGCCTTCGGGCGGTACCACCACCGCTCATCGTCTGCCACGTACATGAACGTTAATTGCATTCTATTCGGGGTTCGGGTTGAAAATTATCGCTTGTCGTTCCCATCCACAATAATATGCAATTTATAAATTATATATATATACCTAACCTATATATTTATTATGTATACATAGTACAAACGTAATATTGTAATATATAGGGCGATTCACTAAGTGTGCTCGTACCCTACGATTTTTGGAATTTTGGAATATGTACATTACCTATGTACTTAGAGATCATATAAAGTTAAATTATTAATATTCTTTGAGTTACTTAAGGAAAGTGTTCTGTACTTCTGTGACGATATAAAATTTTGTTTTTTAAAAATTAGTACTCCCCCCTTTTTTACTGCAAATTATTAAATGGATAGTTATTTGAAAATATTGATGTACCTAATTCAAAATTCGGGCGAGTAGTTTTTGAGGTATTAGTATAGTATTTAAAAATCAGTTTTCAAAAATATAAAATAATTAATAATTAATGATAATTAATTGACTTGCAAATGCATTATTCACAAACCTATTATCCTCAGCGAGTACATTAAATCAAATAACGTTTTCAAAAAAATTGTCCGCTAAATGATTTACAGTAGAAACAAAAAAAAGGTGGCTCTGCTTAAGGAAGAACACAAACAGGATGACCGTCTTCGGTGAATCGTCCATGTATAGATACACGTATACACGGACAATACGCATACGAATCGACATACTCGCACATAGTTATTAATATACCTACATTATTATATAATGCCCTAGGTGATGGCGATAATGAGTATATCGGATTTTAATTGAACCCCGGTTAGATACCCACACGCGGTAACCGCCGCGGTTACTCGCACAACAATGGTACCGGTAGCCTCGGAGTGTGCGGTACACCGGTCGTTGTCGGGTGTGATCACCACCTATAGGAATATCGCGGTTGTGTGTGTGTGGGACGAGAGCCGCGAGCCGTCGACTCACGAACCGCGTGGGCGACTCTTATAACGGAGGCTCCCCCCGGGCCTTGTTCTCGCCGAATACGCCGCCGCCGTCACCTCATTAGACGATTGATATTCTCTCGTTTGCTGTCTCTCTCTCTCTCTCACACACACACGCGCGCGCGCGCGCACATACACACTTACACACATCGTCTGTCCGTCTCTACGCGCGTGTTTCTGTCTCTGCGGTACGTCCGTATCTGTTTATATACGTCTGTCTCTCTCTCTCGTACGGTTTTTTTTCCTATAACACCCGCGAGCTTATCGTTAACGCGACGACCGACCGAAGACGGCCGCGGCAGCACGCGCGTCGTCCTTCGCATATTACGCGACGTCCGAACGAATTATAATAACATGATATGTATTCTTTCGATCGAGAATTACGCGGCCCGAGGTGTGAATATTCACTCGGGCGGTTTAATACGATATTTAATCACGTGACGCGTGCATAATATTATATTAAAAATATATTACGCGTACGTCGCGCTCGCCGAAGCGGTTTTTAGTTGTTGATTTTTTTTTTTAATCGTATTCACCTTATTTTTGTGTACCGCATAATAATAATAATATATTTCGCTGTTTTCGGTGTATTCTCGGCCCGCGGCCAGTTTTCCTCGTACGTTTTGCTGTTACTCACTGTGCTGCAATATACGCATTACGCATATACAATGTGTACTATACGTGTGCGCGGCCCGTGTTAATTACATTATAATAATAACAATAATAATAATATGCACGTAACGCACAGACACATCGCGGTATTGTAAAACAAAAAAATACATTTATACGATTTTTTACGGTCGTCAATTATTTCATCTATATATTAATATATAATAATGTGTGATGTGTGTTGAGAGAGAGATGAAGAGTAATTTATAGCCAAAAGTATCGCACTCGTGATTTTGAAATTCGGTATTTAGGTGATCCTGTACTCGGAAATGTACACTTATCTAAGCCAATTTTTAAGATTTAACGTCTTAAAAAGGGACTTGCACAGAGATTTGTCGGTTCACGAGAAACTGATATCGTTTCGTTTGTAGTGGGTATTTGGTCACATTAAATAAAATAGTTATTAGAATAATATTATTGGATACAATTTAAACGTTTATGTTTAAAAAGTCTGTTTAATTTACACTGAACGGGGTAAATATAGGATAGACGTTATTAAATTGTTCATGACGGGCAACGCTTTGTTGTATCAGATATTATGATAATATTATAAATATAAGCGATTACACTTAACGTTACATGATGTGGATGTCGATTTTTACTAGTTTATTTGTTTATGTATGTTAATATTATATTTATTTTTTGTTTACAGGTACGTTTATAATATCTTACCAGTATAGCGGGGTGAGTATGACCTGCATGCAGTACCTATTATTAGTTATTAATTAATTATTACTTTTTATTTCTCACTTTTTTGACGGATTCGAGACGTTCGACAACGTTCCCATCGTGCAAGATCAACTAGCCTATTGTAATATGCATGTTCAATCTTTATTATCGCATGTAGTGCACAATTAGTTTTACTAAGTAGAATAAGTAGATTAATATATCATGAACAAAAAACGATTTATCCTTACCCCTTTACATAAAATCGCCGTACGTCTATATATATGCGGTTATCTGTGTGCAGTACTTCAGGTACGCATATTTTATACTATATATTATGGAATAATAATAATATATCGAGTAGATTGCGCGTATTACATTTTTTTTACCAAGACATAAGCACACGTTGTTTATGATGCAACAGATTCAACAACAAAAAAATACTCCCTTTTCATTTGTATGCATATATTGTTGTTCTACCTAGGATCAAACCGTATATAATATATGTATACCTATATATAACAACGTGGATTACACGGAAACGTATTTGGCCCATCCGATTTAATGATATTTATTGTTTTAAATGTTTTATTTGTTTTATTATTTTCCCCCCTCCCATTTTTTCTCTGTACTAAATACACTTCCGCACATTGCGGAACGTTTAAAAATAAAATACTTTACCAAATCCGTTAACCGAGCAGTGCCATTTCGCGTGTGTTTGTATCTCGTACACATAATAATACAACTGCAGTTGATATTCAAATAAAAATGTACATAATTTATTACCATTACTATATACGCACGCCCGAGAGTAGTGCGTACGTGTTTATAATAATATAACATAATAATAATGTATATTAAACTGTAATATAAAGGTGTACAAAAAAACTCGCTTTTAATGTATACAGAAAATCATTTGATTTCTTAAATACAAATCGTTGGCCATGAATTTAAATTTCAAATAGTCATTAATACCATTTAATTATATCGCACAAGTATACCTGTACGCACATAAATCAACAATCTTTAACGTCCTTAGATAATAGCACAATTATATTTTATGTACACCATGAGTAATAAAAACCTTATTTGATTATTTTCATATATTTTACTAACGCTCTCGGGGAACCACTCAATAAACACTGACCTATTGTGCCCTGCGAACATAAAACGATTGAAGTGCGTCACACATAATACACCAAAAGCATTTTTTTTTTTTATATATATAATATTCTTAATGTTCACGTGTTAATTTTGCGAAGCCTATTATAATAATCTAACATACAAAACTTTTTTATTATCGAAAAAAATCATTTCGATTGACGTGAAATAATACAAAAATACATTGATATATTATATATATATATATATATATGCTATGTATCACTAGTGTGTGTGATTTTTTGTTTATTGTGTCGCGTGGTCTGAGGGAAAACTAGTGGAAGCAATACCGCCACTGGACACGGCACCGCACTGCAGTTGTACACCTTTCCAACAGAATGTTCATTGCCGCCCGATTGCTTTTTTATCTCATTTTTATGAAATATTACCGACGGTCACCTTGTGAACGTAAGACGATTCAATGTCGACACGCGGCTGCAACGCGTTTATTTCGCACCCATATTATACGCTTGCTCGCATGCCGCGATATTATTATTTTCTATTACGGCCGTCGAGAGACGTTCGCGCCGGTAAATAACGCGTTTGTAATAATATTATAGCAACGCATATTATTAATATTAATATACATCGACGTCTATTGTTAAACGGCCCAAATACCATTTTATATATACTTACCTATATAAGACATACCTTTTTAAAGTCGAAGTATTTTTTTTCTCTGCGATACAAATTATTGTGCAAACCGACAACCGTTGTGCCCTTAATATTATATATATATATATTATATAATGGCTTAAAGAACGCATTCCGATCGGTTTAATATTTATTGTTCTTTTTTCCTTCTCTTACATTTTTTACTTTATTTTTTTTACATATAGATACCACGCACCAGTCCGTCTTATAATAATATGCTTGTAAAGATAAATTCAACTCGAAGGTTTAATAAAATCGATTCACAAGACTTATACCTATACCACACAACTGGCCAACAATGTTCTATAATTTAAAGCCATCGACGAGTTTTGATTTTAAAGACTTACGTATATAATACGATATCGCGAGCGCGATTGAAAATATTCAAATCATCATACAGTTCGGTCGTTTGTTTGTATCGATTTCAGACGATATAATCCAAATATACCGGCAAAAAATATATTATATAGTACGGCACGATATTACCATGTTACAGTGTCTATTTCCACGCATATTATAAACTAAACAGCGTCGGAGTGCTGGCTAAAATATAATATAGCAGTATTAAATAATATTACATCACAACGTAGGTACCTGTACAACCTAACCTACCGGTTATGATACCACGATATACATGTATAGTTTTCAAACAGTTAACACGCGGAAAAATTTTAGTCTTACGAGTGTAGGTTAACTAAAATACACACTGCGGTCGTTCAATTGAATTAAAGTTCCCCCGAAAAGGTCGAAACGTTATTCGGCGGTCACGCGTTATTGTAGATATCGGGAAAATATTGGAGTCGATAATTTATAGTCTTCCGTTAATAATTATTGTGTGTGTTTTATGTCTGCGCGTGCGTGCAGCGTGGTGTGTGCTATGTGTTACATAGTGATGTGTAGATTGATGCGTTTTCCCGCAGCGGGTTAAAAGTTATTCAGGCGTGTAACTTTTGACACGTATCTAACTAAACAGCGCTTGTAGGTATATTCGAATCACACTGTTGTGCTTATATACCGTGTTCGTTTGTGTGTGTGTGTGTGTGTGTACATAATCATGTATATATATTATAGCTTCCTACTTGTTTGTATACTCACCTACGTGATTGAATATTATTTATTAACCGAGATAACACATCTAGCATCATATTATATGCGCATGTGCATATTATGTATAACACATATAACGATAATAAAAGTATGAGATCGGCCGTATTTTTTTCCACGATTAATTATGCAAATCGTCTTGGAAATTATAATAATAACAATGATGGCGCGACGCGATGCGCGTTTTGGCCACTGAAACAATTTCACACACACGGAAATTTGCATATAATAAAAACTTCCTATACATATAAATATATTATACGATAATATGTTGTTGTATGTCTCTGCAGAGAGATTGATCTCGCGCCGGCTAGAAAGCAGCAGCGTATTTAGACTCGCGTACGCATATTTATTGTGTATTTTTAAATACCGACGTCTGCGTTCGAGTCTAAACATTATTGTTTTTCGCGTCCATTACATAGGTACCTGTATATGTATAACACCTACGATATTGCAGTAATATCATTGCGATGATACGGTGTGATGCGTTCATTGTGTATAGGCTTAATATTTTATGCTAATTAGGTTTCGAAATGTTTGAGAGTGCACGAATGCGTAAACAATATAATAATAATAATAATATGTTCATCCGAATCGGAAGAGCGGAAAATAGTTTCGCGCGCATCGCTTTAATAATAGGTAGGACAGGTGTATAGGTATGCTGCACAACAGAACATATTTGGTTGCGTAAATTCCATCAGATTTTGCAAACTTATATAGACTGAATCCGTACTGTCATTGTCGTGACATTTTAAATGCATTTTTTTTCTTATTTATAAATTATACAATGATAACTTATTCTTATGCGGAGCTAGGGGTATGCAGGGTATGTACGGCGGTACACACTATACAAAAAAAGTTCTTTAAATATGACGCTTTTAGATTCTGAGCGGAGCGAGTCATTGTATAATATGATACAGGTGACTTGACGATTTGTAGTTATTTTAATGATTTTATTTTGTGACTTATGCTACTAAGTGCCTAGTGTAGTACAGTATACGTATATTATAATGATAATATTTTTTATAATGTGGAGGGGAGGTTAAGATTTATTAGATAATAATGCATGTTCCATTCACATTATTATAGTAATAATATAAATATAATATAATAATATATAATATGTATTTTATATTATACAAATGAAATGTGTGTACTTACCTCTTAAGTACAAGTGATTTAGAAGGACGTTTTCTTACAATTCTCGATACACAACGCGTTTTGTACACACGCTGGCGAATATCCGGCATAGAACTGTTCGTTGAGCGATGAATAATCGATTATAAATACAAGACTTCTTGTATGAATGTGAGAGATAACAGCATTTTGAGACATCTCAAATTTTTTTAACCTAAAATTACGGTCGTTTAAAGAAAGAAAATAACAAATCTAGATAACTTAATATAACAAAAAACTGATATGGGATGCTATATTTTTCATTTATATACATTATTGTTAGTGTTTAGTTCAAAATTTACATTTGAATCGATATTATATAATAGACTATGGGTAGGAATGTTTCAATGAATTATCTATACAATTTTGCTTTATTATAACCGTCATGAACAGATTGTGTTTTGCTTTAAACACTAATATATATTAAAATGTGCGATGTTTTATAACCCGAATTCGACAGCAAAAAATTGAGCAATCAACGCTAAATAAGTGTACCTCGTTTTTAGGGCACTTACTCACTTTAATTCCCGGAGAAATCATAAAACTTTTCTCAATCATTCAAAGAGCAATGTCTTATATTTTTATAAAAATTGATCGCGTATTGTTTCATACAAAAAAATACTCTAATTTTGTGAGCTAAAACGAAATTCACGAGCAAGTCATCCTATGGCAAGTATAGGGATTGAACAAAGAAGCTATTTGAACACTCTCCGAGTCAAATTTAGTGCCAATCGGTTCAAGTCTATAATCCCCGCATAAAAATACTTTAACATACACTTTATATGTAGATTTAAATCTTTCTTAAAATATATCGTGAAAATTGCCTATATTAAGCCCCTTAGAATATGCCAAAGACACGTCACATGTTTTAGGTATATAAAAATAAAATGAATAAAAAGTTCAAGCGGTTCATCACATAGTATAGTATCTACATAGGGCCAAAATCAGAGTATTTCGTTTATGGTACCACGACATTCAGCTAGGTCGTTATAAAACGAAAAATATCATTATCAATACGTGATTGTCGTGGTGGTGTTGTTGGTCAGCAAATTATTTATGCGCTCGTCTGGTTGACACCTGTACGCGTTCAATACTTGATAATATCTATCTTCTTTATAAATAAAGATTAATGTGTTTGGGTGTGTCTCATAGATTTGGAAACTTTACTGGACCGATCGTCACCAAATGTTACACACATTATATTCCTCGAAACTCGTAGAGTGTTTATAAAGCTTTGTTTTCAATCCCCTTAGGACAGGTGGCTAATGTGCATGAATTCCGTTTTGGACGACGAGAATCATATAATATATATTTTTGTTTAGCAGAATTATCATTATGTAACCAATGACGGTGACCAGAAACAGACAAACAAAATATTATAAGGAGACTTTTCTATAATCTATGTAACATTTAAAAAACTATGTCCATATACTCCATATGTTGTTAGCTTATAGACTCGACAACTATTCGACCTTACAGATATTGGACAAGTGTAGCTTGAACCGCGTCCGTATATATAAAACCGCCGCCGATTTGACTTTGATAACTGAGGTACACTAAAACCTATGAATACCATATTTATATAGCTCCGCGTTTTATATTATTTATTCGTGTTCATTTCCCGGGTGAAGTCGGGTTATACGCTCAGCAAGTGTGTCTATATGTAGTATTCGTCCGGACATGGCGTACTGGAAGTCGCCGACCATCATCACGTGAACCGCATCCGTTTCTTTTGGTCGTGTGTAAATCAAACACGATATTATATAATATATATATATATAGTATCACTTGTAAATCACGCACACGAGCACAGTAAGTCGACAACAACAATAATAATAATAATAATAATATATACGCGTAAATGTATCGAGAACTGCCCCGACGTGGTGTTTTTCTCGTCCGGTGACAATTACTATATCGCATCGAGGGCGGCAGCCGCGGCAGACTTCTGTGTCCTTTTTTCTTTTTATTTATTTTCCATTCTTACCGACGTCACCGCCGACGGTCGGTCGTTTGTTGTTTTTAATCGAATAGAGAAGACTTCTTTTTCGCCCCACCATAATATCGTCACTATACATACCCATAGGTATGTACGCACGTAACGACGACGACAACAACAATAATAATACGTTTTCTGCAGCAGATCGCATTCGATCGGTTTCCCCTTACTCCCCCCTTCTCATTCTTTCCTTGTCATGACTATAATGTGCTCTACGTACAATAATTGTTCCGATCTCGCCGATCGAATCTGTAATTCCGATGCCGTCGTCGTCGTCATCGTCGCGACTCGCAAGTGTCGTCCACTGCAGCATTCCTGCCGAGCTGCTATTGCCGAGCCGATGTTATTATATTACATATTGTAGGTATACGGCGTGTGTGTAAACGGACATAATATAATATGATATATTATCTACGCTGCAGCGTTGCAGGCCGCGTGTGTGTGTATAATGTATATAGTACAAGTGCGCGGTAAATGGTAATGACCACCGCCAGGTCCGTGTTACCGTTCATAATGTATGGGAGCTGTGCCTAAGGCCCGCGAAACAAATTAGACCTAACAAATTATTGTTTTATAGACAACACAAATATAATGATCGATGGCGGTATAACCGTGAAGAGCGGGTGTAGGTATGTCTAGAAAAACGGTGGTTTTGAAAAAAAAAAAAACACGGCGTAAAGAATTTATTAATTTGAGGTATTCGATTGAAAAACGGACATGATAATATTATACCATTATAATATTTGAATATTATTATGTGTTTTAAGATATATACGTATAGAGCGGCGTTAAGTAGCGTCGCGAGATAATCAGCTGCGTTTTGGATCGCATAGAAAAAAAAGCGATGTGACTAACCGGAGCTTATGACATCCCTTTAATCCGGCACTGGTAGCAGAGTATTATGTGATGTTGAACGCGCAGAAGGTATTATTTTATTATTCCGCCGCCGCCGCCGCCGCCACCGTATACGAAAAACGAGAAAAAAAAGTCACTCACTATACCAAAGAGACGAGCGCGCGTTTTCTTCGAAATCACGGATTGAGATAAAACCCATATAAACATCATGTACATGTTACAATATGGTGACGGTCGTAGTCGTCGTCTTGGGCGGATAGATGACGTTTTTTTTTTTCTCGTCGCGTATTTTGTACAACGAGAACAATCACTTATTTTTTTCATTGTTGTTTTTGACGAAGAGTCGTCCAAAAAAAAAAAAAAAACGGATGTTTATAAAATATAATATGTATATAGTGTACGCGCATAATTGAACTGGTTTTGCCTCCGCGAAACGTTCGTTGTTTTTAACGACACACTCGGTTGACGTCGATCGAAGTATAAAGAGGTAGATAATATTAGTCGTCTAATAGTCATATATACTTCTCGGAATTTTAGAAAACGAGAGTTTTTTTTGTGCGTACACTCGTGTACAAAAGGAAAAAAAATATTTTAATACGAAAACATCCGGAATCGTTGCACGAGTCACTAAAATTGACTAGCAAGTTTCTTTTGACGATGATGACTAATTAAAAATAGTTTTAACGTATTCCACTTAACGGGTTAATAATAATATTCGGACGAGTACTTACTATAATAGGTACCTATTTTATTTTACACTTCGAGTCTTACCGTGTTTTTTGATTGACACTTTTGATTGCGGTTAAATTGTAAGTATACACGTACGAGTACGCCGTTTTAACCTTGGCCCATCAGGTCGTTTACACGCGAGATCAACTATAGATGACTTACTATTAATTTTTTTTTTTTTTTGAACTTAATTTTGTCGTATTAAAATATAATTGTTATTCATGATATTAGTACATAAATTGTAAATCAGTACAATCAGAACGGGTGTACTGCAAGCAGCTATCGATGTTATGTAGATACACCGACATTCGAAATACGATGATAACGAATAATATTATCCTCGTATCAAATTTTAATATGAATTAAAACTATTATCAGTCGATTAAATCGATTTAATTTTATAGATATGTAGCTGATTAAAATTATGGGTTTTTCGGCGTTATTGATTATGGCATATAAAATAAGCCGATTAAGCAAATTTAAAAATGTTTATCTTGTATTTTCTAGCTCGATCATTAAAGCAAAACGTTTGACTATAATACACAACGATATAATGTCGTTGATTTTTATGTGCACACATACTGGGACGGCCATTCGCAGCTGAAATAACTAAAAAGTGATTACTATTCTAAAATATGTACCTTCCTATATACGTGCATCATTTGAAACATACAAGAAAACTGCAACGTTATTTCGTGAGTCACACGTACATTTTTTTACCAAACAACCTTCGTAATAACAAGCTGATAATAAAAAAATTGTCACCATAATTTAGCCTTTTCTTGTACACATATTATTTATTTACCTATTACGGTATGTCGGAGACTTGATCGTCGAGCACACCGCGGGAAGACCTTAATATTATTATTACCTATAATCACTCGGTTTCACAGAAACATTACACATATACCTATCTAATATTAAATTACGTGCCGGTGTCGGACATCGAACGAGTAAGATTCAAAAACTCACACGTTGACCGCTCTTTTCGTCGAACCCGCACTCGGATTTCCATAAAATTGTCGTCGAAATTAATGTTTATTGTGACGCGTTGTACTTACATACATATTATATAGACCCGGACCCGGGTGGCGGATATACCTTCGGGGTCATCATCGTCAATATACAATATAATAAAATATTATGTGTAGGTACCTACCAACGTTAAATCAGTATATATATATATATATATATAGTATATATAATAGCATATATAATACACTAAAATTGAATAATGAAATCCGAACTCCCACGTGTTGTTCTTTTTCTGTTTTATTAGTGTTATTAAAAACTCAAAAACAAGCAAATTAAAATCGTTCTCTCAACGGCCACGGACAAATATTAGGGACCGACTCGGATTATGACTCGGGGCTACACGATGCGCTTGTGAGACGACGATTAAATTACAGGCTGTCAAATGCAATACCACGTCAAAAAAAAATAACCGCAACCGAAGACACGTGTATTTATGTATATGCACTCGAAGCTCAAACGTTCGAACCGCATTGTTATAAAGAAAAAAAAAAAACGCAACAACTACGGAAATTAATAGTGATCGACGTCATCGGACGAAATAAGTTTTTTTTTTTTTTTTTTAAACGGTTTCCCCCGCGGGACGTCGCGTAATAATAATCGTAATAAAACGAATTATAGTTATAATAATAAATTACATATAGGTAATATATATATATATGTGTGTGTGTACAATATTTATACAGCGGGAACTCGTGACTTATACGCTGCGATTTTCGTCGTGGAAAAAGATTCGTAATTTGCTTTATCTCGGCGGGGGTACAATTATATTATTATATAGATAGGTTTATAGGTACTGTTATTACACGCCGCACACATGACCGCGGACATTGCGCGGCGCTCGTTAAAATCGAGTTTTTCTCCTTGTTTTATTTACAGTATTTTTTTTTTTCCGAGTTCCGAAGCCGCGTGAACGTTGCGAGAGGTAAAAAAAAAAATAAAAAAACAAACAAATCCAATTCCGTCATAAAAATATATGTAATAATATTATATGGGTAGGTCTCGTATAGAGGCATACACATCACTCGGGTGCCGCCCCGGACGAGGGGTACGCGTATACACACGTAATTGTTACACCTCATTAGGTACATTTTCTTCCTCCCCGAGACTTCGTCACCGTCGGCCGCCGGTAACGGTTTCCCACATATCATAATATAATATACACAGTATACATAATAATACATTAATATGTAATATATTGTATCGTATTGTTGCACACGACGAACCGATTTCCGGAAATCGTGGTGCAGTCTTTTATACACGGGTATTATGTTTATATGTATTTATGGCCGTAGCTGGTATACCTATATAGGTAATATATTTATATTAACAACAATATATTATGTCATACACTAATACATACATCGTGACGTATAAGGTGACGATAGGGTACGATGAATGTATCGCGTTTCCGATTGATCCGAAAAACCGAAATCTGAACGGACTGAACGTACGTGCCTCTACGCAATACGCATATACCATACGCCTACCTTTATATTATTTTATGTATTTTAAATTATTACATGTCGTCGTATTTATTAGGATACCGATTTACGTCGGTTTTTGTCCGCGCCCGTTAATGGTGATCGATGGGTACAATAATACAATAACAATATCGTCGTAAGGATTTTTACTCGTGTGATATACATATATATATATATATATGAGTTTAACTACGCCGCCGTTACATTATACTCGAGTCAAATCGGACAAATCGTATTTTTATTACGACACGAAACACGACTTACCTCATATGAATGTACCTAAATGTTATATCTACGTAACGTGTAGATGATATAGGTACCTACGTAAACGTCGCAACCCATCACCGTCATCGGTGACTTAAACGCTAGGTGTCGACGCGCTTTGTAATATTTCGCAATTGTATTTGTGTATAGGACCAGCTGGATTTACACGCTAGTTTAAATGTTAAAGGTCAATAAATGTTCAACACATTTTTTTTTAATCGTGTAAACTGTTGGTTACCTACTTTAAGTAAAATTCATTAACTAAATGTTCAAAACTTTTGTAAGCTGCATGTGTGTATAGTCACTGTTATAGTATATAGGTTATAGGCATGGCTCAACGAATTAACCTGCTGAGTCAAACTTACATTAAACAAACGTAATGTTTTGTTCAAATAAATCGCAACTAGATTCATCTGACAAATTCACTTTACTATGAAATACAAAACTATATTTATCTTTGTTCAATTAAATCGCATTATGCTTTTTAGTTTTTAATAATAATTTAGCGCTCGTGAAGCAAATGTTCTGTACAAAAACGGATATTTATTTATAATATTAGATTGTTAGTATAGATGCAAAATACATTAATAAAACTATTCATGACAACCTGCAGACAGTTAATTTTCAACATCTATAGGAGCATTATTGTTATTTTTCTTATGCGGTCGTCGATCAATTTGAATTCTATTAATATTATTTTACTATTGTATATACATAATATACATGATATAATGAACTCTGCAGTGATGTGTATCTAAGGGTCGTCCGTTTCCGTCGAAAACGATTATGGTTTCATTAATTGTATTTTTTTTTCCACTACGGAAACATAATATTTCACTGGTGTAGTCATAATCATCATCTGCGAAGGGTTTCCTGCAGTCCGCGTTTTCCGCTCGTCATCCCGCGGGAATATTCTCGTGCTGCAGCAGCTTCCGTCGTCATCGCCGTCGTCGTCGTCGTCGTCGTCGATTGAATGTAAGCGCACGCGTACTCTGGGGACGCCCGAGGGTCATATTTACATTACTGAGAAACCGACTGCTACCGAGGGGTACACGTACATAATATAACGAATCGTTTACCATTAGCCAAACATTTCTTCGAATATTATAATAATGTATAAATATACAGTACAACATATAATGTTATACGTCCGCAAGTAGCTGCCTCGCCGTTACGTAGTACATAGTACAGTCATTAGGCTATCTATCTCTCTCTCTCTCTCTCTCTATATATATATATATGTATATTATATTTTAATAATTTTTTATTTTTCGTTTTCCCTTCTCGCGAGCGCATATAATATTATAATATCTCGAGAATTCGGTTCCCTCGGGCAGCAGTCACCGCTGCCGCCCGTGTATATTTACATTAAAGATGTATAGGAAAAAAAATGTAGAGGGTTATGAAATGATAACAGATTACACGATTTATTCGTATATAATATGGTGAAGAAGACCATATAATAATTATTATGAGACAGCTGTGCACGTACGCGCGGTACATTATATATACACAGCGATCGCGTTTCGTGTAATAAATCTGTTTTCGGCATGTCTTAGGGGCTTGCGGGGGGAAAGTCGGGGGATGTTGGTCGGAGACCCGGTAATTATACTTATATATTTATCCGTGTATTTAAGCATGTACAAGCATGCGTGTAATGTCGATAATAATATTATATCCCTCTTGTATTTATGTATTGTGTATACACTTATGTATATACCTACGCGTCGCTTATAGCCACCTAGTCGAAACACTGTCCATCGCGTTCGTCAATAAAACTATGTTCACAACCCGAACGAGACTGATTAATTTCGGACGCAGTATACGCGCATACAAGATGTTTCAACAGGCGTCATCAACGCTGCAGTTGTTCGAAATCTGATTTTTTGGACTTTCTGAATACACCCACTTAAACATTAGGAGATATGGAGATGGGGAGTTGTTGTGTGCTATGGTGACTATTGAAAGCTCAAGTGACTATCAACATTGTATCGATTCTCTAGAAATCTCTAACTCTCTAGAATTTTAAAACGTTGTCTTCGAGTAATTTACTAATTCCAATTACGCATCATAATTTGAATACATTTATTATCCAAAGAAAAAATTAAAGGGGAGGGTGACTATTCTTGTCGAATCATTCTGTATAATATAATATAAATATGTACATAATATGAACGCGATAATTTCTCTCTTATGTGTCCGCCTACTGCGCGCAATACGCATATGTCCGTGCGTTCGTGTATACGCATTGCGCATATAGCCTGTAGAATACCTGCTTACATTTATAATACTATCTGTTGATATAAAATAATATACAAATGAGTGATTCGTCTTCATTAACGGTAGCCGGCGATCGGGAGAAAAACAAAATTTCGGATCGGATCGACGTCGATTATTGCGAGGAATCCGGTTCGAAGACATCGTTGTAATAGACGGAAATACAATTTAAAAGTTAACAACCTCGAACGTGTATTTACGGACATTAGGTATGCAGACATTACAGTTTATTTCATATCGATTAATATATATTGTTTACGATAGAAAAATATACACATTATAAAATTGTGTAGCCAATAATCAACGTATATACATAAGAGGTACAATACCATAATATATTATATAATATGCAGTATACCTATATCCTGTATTATAATGTATGTGTGTACTTATGCCTAATAATAGCCGTTTATCAATGAAAAACTAACGATAGCTTAGATGGATCAAAAATGATATTTGTTACGGAGATTTTCATCATGTTACATATTACATATTATGTAGGCAAGGTTATATTTTAAATCATTGTTTTTACGATATTTTTTTTTTTTTTATGGAAATATTATACAAAATATTAAGATATTTTTAGTGCTTATTCGAAAACATGATCCTGTAGTTAATTGATAATTTAAATTTTTGTGTTGGCTGCGTAAAAATGATTTTATGTTCAAATTAAAAGACCGATCAAAGTATCATAAAAATTAATCTCTATACTAATAAAAAAATATTTTATTAAACCGCATGTTACTTTATTAAATTATAAATATATATTCATTTAAATAAACCTTGTACAATTTAATGTCGTTTCATTTTACTATATGATTTGCATATAATTATTATATATTATGTACTATGTATATTATGTTACCAAGTGGTAACTACCTAATTAACTCGAATCACATAATATCAAAGTAATTACATTCTATAAAAATTGTCATACCAAAAATGTATTAAAAAAAAAAGATTTATTTTTTTGTATGCAACTTTATCACTCGATATAATTATCATTTGAGATTGGTTAATTACATTTAAATGTAATGATTTTCTAAAATTCTATATCTATCCTTCTATAGGTTATAATTATATAGATGTACTTCTAAAGTTTTTAGTGCTTTTGATAAATTATTTTTATTAATTTGTGAATCGTTGTCTATACATTTATAATAGAAAATATAATGAACATACCAATTAAATATATATATTTATTTTAAAATAGAATTTCATAGAACTGTATATCGTTACAAAGATGAACAACATAATAAGTTATTAAAGTCACTATAATTATCCGGTACTCAGTAAATCTGCATTCAATTGCCAATGGTAATATAAATGATTAATTAATTGCAGCCAATTTTTCATTCATGTAACGAAATAAATTATAATATAATTATAAACCCTGACCTTTCGGAGAATAGTCGGACCAAGAAGGTCGTCTATGCATATTATAAGATATTAAAACGATGATATTATGTATACGTATACACACTATTCTTCTTGAAATGATGCATATTCAAACAATTTGATTAATCAGCAGTAGCCCATCCAGTAGTGTACCATCATATACATACTTAATCATAAATATTCTTATGCAATTATCATCCAATCAACCCATTACAACCCTCTCACGACTTACAATCAAACGTTGAAATTCAAAACCTACATATATACAGAGCAAAATGCATAATATTAAAATCGTGAAAAATCGACTATGGTGTTTATGTGTATTGAATGGATTGATAACAAAAATATTAAGCTTGGAAAGAATATTGTTATGTTTTATAATACTTAATAACTTATATTATTAACAGTTTAGCATATATAATAAGATGTATATAAAAACCTTTAATATGATATTAATTACTTAGTTATATTTTATTATTGTGTATTAAATAAGCACTGCTGGGAGAATAATAGTCGTGCCCTGTGAAATTGCTTATAATTTGATCATATTATTCCATATAATTAAAAGGGGAAATATTTTACAAGTCGCATTGAACTCCGTTTTTTTAAATTTTACCTTAATAATATATCCTAAAAAATGACAATGTTGATACATTTTTTTTATCTGAAAGTAGAAAAATTATTACAGCTCGCATTTAATTTTGATTTGTACTCGTATTGTAATAAAACTATAATGAAAAAAAAAAACATTAAAATTTTCTTTTTTTACTAATTATTAGGTTTAAAATAAAAACCAGAGGTAAATGCGAGATATTGGTAATGAGTACTTTAATTAATACCATTCTATACGAGTGATTTCATGCTGTATGAGATTATATTTTGTTTAATAATTTATTTTTTTTTAATATACATACTTTAATTAAAGTATATCATAGTAATTTTGTTAAAAAATTATACAACCATACATTTGAATAGAAATTAGATTTAATGAATTTTAAATTTTAATCCAATATAAACTTTGTTAGAATTGGAATATTAAATTTAAGTTCTAATAATGAAAAAAATAAAATAAATTATGATTTTACTGGTTGAGGCTGAAAAATTTTAACAATTAAAATTGTATTTTTAAACAGATTTTGAAAAAACAATAATAATGTACCTTCGTGGGTGTTTGAGATATACTATATTGTTTGCTTAAACAGTACTTAATATACTTATAATTTTCGTGATAATTATTGATAAGTTTCTAATCGCGTCATTTATGTCTTACTATTTTTTTAGAATACAATACTATATAGGTTGTTTATAAATTGTTATATTAACAGTAGATCTAGATTTCACTATAATATAACATATTACAGCTGTATTTATTTTAAACAACCTTATTTAAATTATGTTTAATTTTAAAGATAAGATATAATTTAATTTTTAAAATTGCTTTTAGTTTTTTATATGTGCTTTATACACATTTCAAATAGGCCACTGTAGAAATTGGCGTGAAATAATAACATAATAATGGATATTTTAAACTGCTGTATCTCCTTCTCCCGGTAAATAATAATTGTAATTGGCTGTTGTGAACATCTTAATTACGTTTATTTTTTTATTCTTATTTTTTTTAAGCCATAGCTTGTTGATTGGTCTGGAGAGAAGTATGCGAAGAAGCCCTTAAAATGGACTTCTTGTAATGCGATGTCTTGGACAAAAACGTTACCTACATATAAATAATATATGATCAAGTGTTCTTAAAATAAAATAAATAAAATAAAAACCTTTAGGTACTCAAATTCCTTAACTAGCTGACCTCGTAATTGAAATGAAGGCACATATAATAAAATGCTGAATTCTTGGGCTCCGTGGCATCTGTATTTATTTAGTCGTAAACTTGACAAAGGAATAAGAATGTTAGGAATTGTAAACAAATGTTTTACCACTTTGAATTATTATACTATCGAACTATAGTAATGCAATTGTGTGTACAGACATTACCGTATCTTTAAAAAATGTGTTTAATATATTATTATATATCATAGAATCGTCTTCTGCAATCAGCGTTTACGCATATTGTTATTACATTATTAATGTGTGCGTGATTGGTAATATAATAAAACAAAAAAATAAAATTATCAGCGATCGTCGTTCACTAGAAAAAAATGGTTAAAGGTTATCTCATTGCGAATGCAAACTTAAAACGTATGGACGTTTTAAAACATATGAAATGTAATGCGTCGGTCATAAATTCGTTGTTCTGTATCACTGCGGCGTATCATAGATATATAAGCTGCACGCATATTGTATGATATTATATATCCATACCGATTTTGCTTTAATCATTATACAACAATAACCTGTATAGAACACTAAAAATGTGCACTATTGTGATAATATTCATATTACGAGTTCTATAGGATTCGTTGAGTTTCTTGTATTATTAAGAATCGCACTGTATAGCGATTAGCGACGTCCGCTTTAATTTTGCCCATTTATATTAATGTATTTTTTGTCGGTACACAAAGTATGCTAAAGTTCGTTAATATTATACTCACACGTACGATATTTATAGTACGGTACTAGTTTTTGTTATGAGTTAATGACGTATAAATTAAATATGTTTTTAACATTGAAAATAAAATCAAACTAATAGAAAAAAAAGCACTACTGCAACATGTTCCGCTCAAAACGCATCTTATGAATTATTCAATATTTCAAAAACATGGCGGTTTTGAACTACGCGCTAGTATAATATATGCTATACAATGTCGGCGAAATTAGTTTTTAATATAATAATAGCGCGTACTGATGAACTTCAATATTATTTACAACACTAGTAAACGGGAATGGTTTCCGCAAATGCATAATATATTGTCGTTTTATTGTTAAAGCTGTTTTTCCTATAAACCGGATGCTATTAAAAATTTAAATCTAATTTAATATTAAATTGTAATTTATAAGAAACCCGACGGTTTAGCAAACAGAACGTGGTGTGCATCTAAAAAAAAAAAAAAAAAGAACGAATAAAACGAAATAATAAGATATATTAATGCGATTCTATTTATTTCCTCGTATATAGACGCGGGTGTTTACGAAAATCAATCACTTTTAACGGGGCGTGGGCCGGATTCGCGAACGTTAGGATTTTATCATTTTTGCTGATATAATTTTTGAGTCCACTCCGACGCGCCAGAGCTTTATTATTAAATATCTCCGAACCGGACGTGACCGGAATATCAGCGCGTCGAGTCTATTACGTGCATGATACATTGCGAAATATACGGGAAGGAGATGGACGTACGGGACGGAGTGCGAGACTGCACCAGGAACGGAAGATATCTCTCGAGGAGCAAAAGATTCTGCACACGCAAACCGGCCTACACACACAAGCGCGCACGTTTCATACACACATACATATATATATACACACATTGTATAACGTTACACACGTGTAAAGAAATAAAAATAAAATTATAAGAAAACGAAAAAAGAAAAAAGTAACAAGTCTTAGTCGAGGCCAAAACGACACAGAAATGTTGTTTTAATTGAAAGCAAAAACTATATGAGTTATCCGATGGGTATATTATGTGACGTGAGTAGCAATTTCATACGCACTCTCACACACTCGTCCGTATACAGACACACACACACACACGCACACACTCGCAAAGCATACAGAGCGCGTGAAACTATATTGTATTATATTATACACACGCGCACACGTCGGGACGATTGGTAGTCCTTTTGTGTGCCCGCGAACGTCGTGTATTACGGTCGGCCCGATGCGTTTCGAGGGATATCTAATCGAATCCGAACAATGTCGTCGCCGCTTTCCGCGCGGTTTACGGTCGCGTCGGACGTCGGAAGAGTATACGAAAGTCGACGTTTTGAAAACTGAATAATAATAATAAACAAAAATTATAATATACTTCCGCCCTCCGAGGCGCGAGGACAGAGCCCGTCGACCGACGAATAACGAGGCGTAATAATAGTTACATGACGTTTGCGTCGTACATTTACTATAATACAGAGAAAACGTTTTCCAAACAGCTTTTGCACAAATATATTACCAGCGGGGGAGGGAGGGGGGGTGGTGGCGAGGCGAAGTGTGGCACGCTCGAGACTCATCATAATATCATTTATGTACAAGAATACAAGATATACTGCGTACGATTTTGCCCCGGAAAACTTCTGATTTGACGAACGCGCGGTACTGAATATGACAAACAGCAACACTGTATATGTAGCTAACCGTTCGGGTGTTCCAAAAACTTTCCACTGCGCCGTCTCAAGCACTATAAGAAGTCGTTGTGTAAAAACCGATCGAATTGATTACTTGTGCGTCTTATTCTACTTGCTTTGAGCAATTATTCAACATCGTACAGCGTATCGCGCGCGTTAGTTCCATCTCAACTTCTGGTCAAACTCATCCCGACTGTTTCTCGCGAAGTCTAAACAGCCTGAGATGTGTTCGAGGACATAGTATAATACGCCTAAATAAAATCGTTATATATGTACACGAAAAACGTCGAAATATTGTGTTCTCTCTTACGTTACAATATTATATTATGATGTATTATTACATTGGACATAATAATACTAAGTAGTACTCACGTGTTATAATATATATTGTATTGTTTAATATAATAATAATTGTATATAATGCCGGTAATATAATACGACCGCAGTCGATTTATTCTCACGCGTTTGTGTTAGCCAAGTTCGACATCAAATGTTTTATAACCAACTTGTTCACGGTATGGTTTGCGTACGATTGTGAAATGTACAGAAACATATTATAGCCTACGCATTGTATTCTAATTTATATATCATATAGACACAGCTGGTAACAAATTAATAGATAATACGTGTACGATATACCTAGGTATATTGTTTTCTCGTTCTCGTTCAGATTTCGTCTGTGCGAGCGTGAGGGGCTGGCGACGTAATTCTTCCGGTTTCGAGCTCACCACTTTATAACTTCCGAAAAGTGCTGCCGGCGCCGTTATTGGGGTCTGTGGTACGAAATTTGGGTCGTCGGTCTCAGCGGCTACTGCTACTGGCGCACGCTCGTGAGAAATCTCGGTGGTGTCTTATGTGTATTTATTTATTTTTTTTTCATCTCTCGAAAAGGTAGTTGACCCGCGGTAATCATAGAGGCGTCTTCACGATTTCACTATATTATGTAGCAAAGAGGTATAAAGAGGAAAAAAAAAAGTAGAAAAAGAAACCTACTCAACAATTTCCTATAATGCAGCAGTGTAAACAGGGAAAAGACACAAAAGTGACTCGGTCACGGTTCAAATTACCGGAGGCCGGCCATTTTTAATGAACTAAAGGGCTTGATTTGAGCTACTGGCTTCCCATCCGCGCTACTAATAAATATTATATCTACACGAGAGAAATACAGTGAATTAATGGTATAAAAGCCCGGGACGAAAAAAAAAATCATATCTGTGTATATATATATATATAATATGTAATATTTTAACGACTATAATTTTGTTTACCTACTTCTCTTCTTAGCGTTTTGCGAGAACGTTTGAAATCAGGTTTTTTATATACATATATATTATACTTTTTATCCTCTCCTCGTTAACACTTTACATGGCTACCGATTCGATGAGACGAGCTCTGATAAACTATAAAAATAAGACATTCCTTATTTCCTTATAAAAACTTCTCAGAGTGCAAACATTTAATATACACTCGACTACTCGTTAGTCAACGCGGTAATTTATGAGATGATTGCATGTTTATAGTGTACATACATTTGATTAAATATCCAAAAAGTGTATATCATATACTTCGTACAATCTATTATTATATAAATAATGTTTTTAACCGATATTTCGACACAGATGTTTTTAAAACAAATTTGATATCTTCGGACAATATTTATATGTGTATTGCCTGATCTATTTCCGGTCCAATACAATATAATTAGTAAGTTAGTGTATTATCAACCGACAAATATTTAATTTTTAATTATAAGGTATTTTTTTAATTACACGTTTTATGTGAATGAAGGTAATTTAACACGGATACTTTTAGTAACAATAATAACCGCAATCCCGCAGTCTTTGGAGTTCAGTTATTATTATAATTCCGATTATTTATTTCAAATAGATTAACTGAAAGCATTTTTATGTTTCCCAATGTCCAAAAAAGTTCTGTGTATCTATTAATCCCTTCCTTTTTACTTTTTAGTGTATTATATATATATAAGACATAAGTACATAATATTATATATAGATATAGGTTTTTGCTCGAGAATAGAATTCATTGCTATTCGTTCTTAAACTTCTAAAACAAGCAAATTCAATTATTCACGCGACTCCCCGCTGTGGATCATCATCGTTTGTTTACTCTCATCATACGTTTACTATTCATATGCCAACGTTCACCTGTCATAAATGCGTAGGACGATTTAAAATACTCAGTGTCATGTAATTATATTAATTCTTTTTATCTTAACCGATTTATTCGTAATTATAATAATATATTGATAAATACAACCGTGAGTCATATTATTATGACCACGCCCTGAAAATATTTGCAAATATACCACAAGAATGTTACAAAAACAATACAGTAAACTTTCTAACGTATCTTTATTTTATCATCAAATATAATCTTTAGAGAAGTTTAATTTGTATAAAATATATTTTTTTTAATGAATGTTTAATTCTGTAATTTTTTTCCTCGTTTATTTTTTTTTTTATAAATTCCAACGCTTAATAATAATAATAATAATAATAATAATAAAGAAAAACATAATATATAATAATGTATAAAATGATATTTTTATATTTTTTTAAATAAACAATTCTTAATGTTGATAAAAAAAATGTCGAAGATAAATGTTAGCACTATGTAGTTTAAAATATTTAAATCCTAAAGATTAAATGAAAAATATAATATAGTTTTTATTTCTAATCAATATACATACTTCAGATTTTTTTTTATTACATAATAGGGAGAAAAAATATTTTCTACATATTTATGATCACGTTTACTGGCGTATTATAAAAATAATAATAATAATACTGTTTATATTGTTTAGGATGTGTAGAGACGTTTATTATACAGTGAATACTCAAATTCTTCACACTTTTCAATATAAAAAGAGGGTATTGAAAATGTCGCTTTAGTTAACCACAAGTCTGGGAGGTCTATTACCAGAATTGTACCTTGAACGTGTGACTAGCCCCACCGATCATATTAGGTATGCACCTGTATTGTAAAACCACTCATATTATTTTAACGTAGGTACTTGGTTTTTTTCCGTCACAACTGGCAAAGTTCTGTTGTGTTTCCGCCTCATCACTAATAACGAAATGAAAAAAAAAAAAAACCGTACGAGAATAACATAAAATTACTACCTATAAATGTATTATAACGAACTACAAAGACTATAGAACCTAATTGACCTATCTTATAATTGTGGCCACTGTATACAAGTCGTATGATCTAATTTCATGGTTCCTTGACGAGGGTCTCAACAATATGTGCGATTTGGTTATAATACATATAAGTGACGATATGCGAGTTCAAATGCATTTTGATCAACTCTATAAAACTCTAAACAAGTAGATTTGTTTCTAAAACAAAGGGTCAATATAATAATTTTAATGTACATATTATTTATGAAAAACTTATAATTATAAATAATTTTTCCCAAATAACACATACACTAAGCCAATATGATAATATATTATTGAATTACACTCAAATATTATATTTGTGATTGATATATTGGACGACTGTTGTAGTGATAAGTTAAATTATTGTTGTTATATCATATAGAGTAGGACTATATTATAATCGAAACGAATGAGGGAATCATCGCATTCGATAAACGGTTTTAAATTAACTAAAAAATACCTACCTATTTATAATTAGGCTTTATTTATTTTGTAGTGATCTGGATAGAAAATTTCAAAGCACTTATTCTTGTAAAAAAGGCCTATAGAAATAAATATACTCATATATATATTTAAAATAATCATTATATTATTCAAGACCGGCAATAGATTCCCATCGCTCCAACAAAGATTACCAAATAAACCACCCGCTGGTTATAGTATATTGTTTAAAAACGATTGTTTTGAAAAGACCCTCCGTAATACTAATCCCAATTCCTCCTATGATTCTGACCGCGCTGCAGTATCCGGGACAGACCACTTCATTTCCGCGCGGGAACGTACTATAAATACACGATCGCTGCCGGACATTGCGCGCGGACCCTACAGCAATAACAGACCATGAACGAACGTTTCTCGGTCCGCGAGGAGTTGCGGTCCTTACGTCATCCGGGTAGTGCTTCGGGTATAAACTGCAGTGAGCCCCCGCAGGGTGCGGAACCGTGCACGACGATAATATACACTTTGAGTTCCGTAAAATTCTCAGCGGGAACGACACTGAAACACAACTATTTCGTACGGCTATACGCTATATTATGTATACAGACACGCGCATATTACACTTATATTACATAAGTGATTCCGGCGGACATCTGCAGTATAGTGTACGCGTCTTTTTCAGCTAAATAATATAGACACCGTCATTTTATGTATACACATTTAACGTCGTCGACGACCCTGGAGAACCGTCGTTATGTTTAGCTGGCCATCCGAGATAATATAGTGTATACGTATATAACACCATGTACAATATATACGGTCTAGGTCTATATTTCTCACAATAAACACACACACACACATTTATTAGGTATATTGTTGTCGCATGTGTAACGTATATATTCCGATCGTATACACCTATAAACGATACACACTGCACCCCGTGACGCCGCCGGCGCGAATGGTGGTGACCGTGAAGGCGCGCGCCCGCGGTTTTTGACCTCGAAACGTCGACGCAACCCTTTTCTTCTTCGCGTTACACGATATTATAGTCAAAGGGTGCTGCTGTCCCGACGGGCTCAAGGTCGGCCAGCTCGTATAACGCACACTTTGTATAATAAACGAATTATTCCGTTTCCAACGACGACGACGACGAGACACTTCGACTTGGGGGTGCCTATCCCGCTGAGTCGAGGCACAGCCGACTGCTGCTGTTGCACAATATTTATTATTATTATCGTCCATACGAAAGTCGTAAAATTGTCGTACGGACGACGTAGCGTATGCATAATACATGTATACGTATTGTTGATTTCCGTCATTTGTACACTCTACAATAACGTATATTATAATATACTGCACGCTTCTTATTGTACAATCGGTGATCCACGCAGCTTCCTGGTGATGATGAGTGATTTACACGTATATAGCTAGCAGCGAACGACACAAAAATGTGACTACTCGTTGCACACAATATCGTATTTTGTTAACTGTCCGACTTCGCCCGGAAGAAACTGAACAATCGTCAAATACGTCGTTCGTTATATAGGCATAAGTATCTCGGTATTTGTGTAGAACTAAGTTCACTGGCTATAATCGGCATTGGTGTATATATATCGCTAATTCGACCGAGATAGGCAGATCACTTGTGGTAGATTGGATATTGCACTTCGTACACTTCCGACCACGGTTAAAACTACTCTTTAAATTGTCCTTATATCTCTGAAAATAATTTTTGAAATTTTCGTAAAAATCGATCGAGTAGTTTTTAGTTTATAATAGCTATATACAAGCTTCTATGCGGACATTGCCTTTTATCGTACATTAGAATAACCAACAATTAATCAAATAATATTTTCTTCTATTAGAAATAGATCCAATTGCAACGCAAAGCCGGTGAAATAATCTACGTCATTTTTTTTTAAATTTGATACGCCTAATGAACAACGAAATATTCGATTTTCGTGAACCAAAACGAAATGCATGTGTGACCTACGCTATTATGGCAACCTATACGGATTGAAAAACGAAGCAAGCAACACTACCCGAGCATCAAGAAATATGTATGTAAAATTTATGCCTATTAGTTCAGCTGTTTCCAAGTCCATAATTCTCATACGAACATAATGTGCATTCATTTTAATGTAGTATATAAACCGGGTGCAAGCTGTATTACTCGGCGATAAATAAAACTGAGATGAGCACATTTATTTATATGTAAATAGATGCATACTGACTGAGTGCTTAATAATAACCAAGTATAACATGATAATATTGCGTTATAATATATACTTACGTCGGACGGATTTTCAAACTAAATCAGTTATATTTTCATTTCGATATACCTGTTAAAAATGTAACACATTTTTCTTTCCGTTATAGGAACATAAATTATAAAATCACGTTCGAAACTACAATCGTGCGTTGTGTGAGGCCAGTGATCAAAAATTAGTTTTACTTTTTAAAAATTATTCTCGTTCATCTCCCCCGATGTGATTAACATAATTCCGTTTGTCATTCGAACGTTTAACATAATATAATATAGGTTGTCGTCATTTAGTATGTTATCTACTGTACGGCTACCGCGATAATGGTATATTACGTCATATCGAATGATTTAGTACGCCACTTACTTATATACCAGTTGAACTGAGGTGTACAAGCATGAGAAATAAAGAAGTAATTCTGAACTATATAAGAGAGTGATATGATATGAAAAGTAGGAAATGTGACTCGCATTCGGAGAATGTAAAAATCATTATTTTGTGTTTGTGTATTTTTTTTTATACAAAAAAATATTTTTTTTTAGGAATTGAAATCTTTAAATCTAGGGTCGGTCACATATCGAATGACATCCCACAATATACATAATATCATACGCATTATGCTACGATCAATACATTAATCGTACTGTTTCGTTTAAGTCATTTCGAGTAATGAAATACAAATTATAATGTACAGTGAAATTAACCAGTCAGCGTGTCAACTATTGTCGTTTACGTACATCATAATAGCAAAGGTATTCTATGTTAAATTACGGGTTTGAAACGAATTCGTCGAGCGTGTGTACGCTGTGTATACTGCACTATATCATTATTATAAATGTATTGTTATGAAATTTTTAAAAAACTGTCGTTCGTCTCTTCGGACGATTCTGTGCACGCAGTGCATTACAATATTATATATTTTAGTTTATATATAATATTATATTGTTGTGCGTCGGGTCTTAAACTACTTGATGCACACCGTCGTCTGTACGTTTCGTGAATTCCTGAAACGCTCTCAAGATAAACATCTCTTCTCTTATCCACCCACCACCCCCCACCATCCCCCCGCTGCCAAGCACACGCCACATACCCCGTCGGCCCCAAAAACTAGATTGGATCCCGCCGATTCCGTGAAGTGGGCAAACAGTAGCCGAGCACATCCCATATGGAAGTCCGTGTCGCCTCTATACACTCGTAAACAACTCTGTGTAGAGGGCCCCGGGCGCCAAGTGGGAGGTCTGTCGCCTGAACACACCTACGTCTGCAGGTCTACCCGTGTCGTGCGTGCGCCTCGTTAAAGGTAGCATTTTTATTTATTTATTTTTCCTTACATTTTAATAACCGTAAACTGTAGTTGTTTTTATTATTATTACTGTTTTTTTTTTTTTTTGTGTTTTTAGACAAAATATGTTTACCGAGACACGGAGAATGTGTATTATATATTTCGACATAAACCAGAAGAAGGGACCGTTATAAATAATTATGAGAAAAAAAACCTTAAAACCCCGAAAATTCATGGCGACGCGTAACACCGATCTCTTCTTATTATATATTACCTATATGTACATGTATATTATAATGGTACCGTTATAGGTTTTAGTTTAAATCATATGCAAAAATGACGTTTTTATAGGTCCGAGCAATTAAATCATTCCGAACATTCTAACGGGCCATTAGATAGAATTTTTTTTCTTCAAATTTATCAATCACCATCGATCTAAAACATAACGATTCTGTTTCGAATAAAAATACATCAACACACTGTTGCTCCATTTTCTTAGCATATAAAAACATTTCTGTCTATAATAATTATACACTTCCGTGCAACTTGTATTCATATTCAATTCCGAGTATGCATAATGATGTGAATGGATCATATTATTTATTTCGTTTCGCACTTCTAAAAAATCAAAATGTTAAACATCATACATACTACGCATATTATGTGTACAGCCGTATATAATTAATATGCATTATACGATCACATAATATTCGATGCTTACATTAGAAACGAATAACAAACTACCTGTACAAACGCATATTCTTTTTCCTCGGTATAATACGACCCTACCCCTTTAACGACCATTCGACCTTCGTATATATATGTGTACGGCCGTCATCAGTCAGTCGGTAATACTCTTTCTGGTCGTACTATTCATACAAAATAATACGGTCAAATGACTGTGAAATAAGAGTTTGTTATATATTTTCTAAAAGTCTCAGACCACTTCGAAAAATCATTTCTTCTGTGTTTGCGTTTCGGTGTGCATTTGTGTTGACCATTTCAAAACCCGTCACAAACAGAATGTACTATGTAGGAGGCTGTCAAATCGCACAGAAAAGGGATTAGTTGAGAACACGGATCACTTGTTTCCATTTAATATCGATTAAACTACAATTATTTCAGTTTTTCATTTTTTTTTTTTTTGTAATAATTCTCCTTATCAATGTATAGTAAAATAAATGCATTTTTTTTCAATCTGAATTCATGATCAGCCAGAAAATTGTCTTATGTAAATGTCTAGTACGTATAATTCAATGAAAAATATCAATGCAATAATAATATTTTTCGAATGAAATAACCGGTCAAATGAACATCGCGTTTGATTATAACTTTATAGAGAACTTCGAGGAAATTCATATTTCCTTACCGTATATTTATATTTTTAATATAATTTACTTTGGAAATGTTTCTTTTTCTCTTTTATTTGAACAAAATTAAAAATTTTCTGTCGTGGTTGTTTTACGTATATATTGTTTTTCTCCATTCCAAGTGACGTTCCTATTATTTATTTATTATTTTTTTTTTTTTTCAAAAACCATTAACAAGACCGAGAAGCAATAACGAAAGGACATAATTTTCGATAATTGTTAGAACCTTCTCTCACGTGAGTGTGTGTGAGTAAATACTATAGGCAGACAGGTAGTCATGAAAATTATTTTGTCAATTTTACCGACGCTGTCATCGCGGCGGGGGTTAACAACTGGGAACGATTCCAACATTAATAACAGTAATAATGATAATAATATAACGTTGGTAATTTTAATTGCGATGATAATCATAAAATATAGTAAAATACATAGCGTGATATGGGAGGGAAAAAATAAATTACAAAACCGGACGATGTATAGTAGTTTTGATAGTGACCGCGCGCGCGACTGTTGCGGCGGCCGGCGACGGGGCAATCGGATGTAAAAATATAACTGCGTTGGCGGCGGTGGTCGACATATTGTTAGTATAAAATGTGTCGTAAATTGTCCACCAAAGGCTCCGTCGGACTTGTGAGTAATAACGAGTGGTCGAAGAAAAACAACGACACGCTGACAATTAATTTTCAACGACTTACCGCGGCCTCGTGCAGCAGTAACTCCCGCAACCGTCGCGCCTATAATACACATCGTTTACTTATACATGTGCACTGCATAATTTATATGACGACGATTGTATCTTTGATTTAATTATGTACGTATAGCAACATATTAATCGTTATAACCGTATCGGAACAGGGTCGACATCTGGAGGTAGTCAGAATAATATGTACTTTTGCTCAACTGTGTTTTCTCGACCGTCATATTGTCGTCGGCCCGATCGGCGCGGTAAAAATAAAAAATATACAAGAACTCAATACGATATTTAAAATTTTGCTGATTTACTTTTGAAAATTGTTTGATGTGGGCTGAGACAAAATTCACTCCTTTGGTGTTCAACACTTGCTTAATTTAGTTATTATTATAGTTTGCCGAGAACGTTTTTCCTTTGAAATCATTGTAAGATATTTCATTCTAAAATATTATTATTGCGCAATGTGACGAACAAAGGTAGACTTTACGTTTGGATTTGTGAGATTTTTTTTTGAATGACTATGGTGTGAAACTACGTTGATGTCAGCCCGGTTTGTTTTAAAAATTCCATTACATTATAACTATTAAAATAAAATCTGAGATGGCGGTCGCACGGCAGACGTCGTCGGCGGTCAAATATAACGATTATGCAGAATATCCACGACCGCAGCAGCAGCAATTTATTTTCGCGGTCTATCGCACTTCCAATTTATGCATATTATAGTTGGCGGTGACAAACGACAATATTACAGTTTTTTTATCACCTGTCCATCGTCCACTTATAATAATTTATTATTTATAAATAATTTAATACGATCGCGAATATGTGTACAAAATATTATTCTTACGAGTATTTAGCCGATGTATGCAAATTATGTATTAAATACCGGACGATCCATTTAACGTTTAACACTCGTTATTTCTGAAACATAGGTAATTTTTTTTAAATTTTCTATCGTGCTATTTTTTTTAATACCAATATGCTTTTTTAATTCTGTGTTCTAAAACAGTTTTTGGCAGAACATTTCGGTATACCTAAGGTGTATAAGACTTTGGACGAGTGCCGACCTATATTTTATGAGTTATAATAGTGTTTAAAGTTTTAATTAGCGGCGAGTGTGGAGTGGTGTATGGTATCTACTCCGTTAAAACGTCCACTCAATTCGCCTAAACTTCAAATAGTTCAAATACTTATAATTAATGAAGTACTTGACCAAAATTTAATTTTGATAAATCGAAATACTTACTCCGCACAATATTATGCTTAAGGATGTGAAATTAAAAACGTAGTATGTCGTCATTCAAAAGAGTAAAAATAAAAACATTTAAACAATGATAACGTATTAAAAAATGTTGTTTTGCAACGACTTAAAAGTTTCAAAAAAAAAAAAGTATTTTCAAAAACGTCAGTGTTACTCGAAATAAAGAGCGTCTCGCGTTAAACGGATCACTCCGTGGGTATATATATATATGCGGAACGGTCGTCGTATTATATTATAACACAACGACGTCTCGTCTGTCCGCGCGTGATTTTCCGCAATTTTTTCTCTTTTCTTTTATGCCGTCGCGTGTGTTTTGTTTTACGACGCTGTACACGTTATAAATATTGTGTACATTTAATTAATAAGGCACTCGCAGGACCTGCAGCGACACATCAAACGCGTCGTATTATGATAATACACAACTCACTGCTGAATACTGCGCTGCAGTCGTCGTCGGCGCGTCACACGTCATCGCGGGACATCACGAAACGCATCGCCAATTAAAAACGATTAGTGTTGTAGGCACATTATAATATATATTATACGGCATTACGTAATGCACCTATACCCATCCGTCTGCACATATAGCAGTGTAGTAATGTCGTCCTCATGTCCTTTCTTTTTTTTACAGGACGCAGGCGAGAGATCGGAGCGCCGAGATAATCGGCCGGCGACGGTGGCGGTGGTTTATTTTGATTGAACGACCGATTTGAATAAAACTCGTCGCCGTCGTCGTCGGCCTCGCGTTTCCTATATTAGACACGTATAATGATATAATATACTGCGTTATACATATTATAATATAATATATTTGCGTGCAGCGTGTGTGCGTTTAGGTGCAATGCGATCGGCTTGTGTGCATTGCGTATACCTACAACTCGCGACGGCTGCAGTGGTGGTAGATAATTATCGCGCGCGCTCTGTCGTTTTATCACGGCATCCGATACGAATATTGTAATAATAATAATAACAATAATAATGTATATTATTTTATCGAACCGACTGCGATATTGTGGTTAACGTAAACGATACTTTTTCGCGATTACGTTTCGTACTGCGAGACTGTTGCGGTTCCGCGGGCCGTAAAATACGGTGTGATTCACCACGCAAGTTCACCCAAATTTTTTTTCCATTCAATAACGTGTTCATTCAAATTATATTGTATTTTTGGAATTTTTAAATGCACCCAGATACCGGTTTTTAAAATTCTTGAGATTTATCGTACTATTCGGACTAATTAAAGATGACGAGGTGTCCTGCAGAAATGTAGATGACCTACAGAGTTATGTTTTGTTTTAAACTAGAGCCCCCTTTTTTTAATGTAAATTATTTTTGAACACTGGTGCATTTAATTCAAAATTTGAACGAATAGTTTTTTAGTTGTAAAAATGTTTAGATTAAGGATAATAATCATTAAAAACGGTTTTACTAAAAATTTTAAATTACCATACCTCCATATCTATAAAACCCATTAACAATCATCATCATCCTATTAATACAAATAACTCAAAAATTACTAATTCGAATTTTTATTACGTTTTACGGTAAAAATTATCCGTTTACGCGTTATGTTGCATAATATTATGCCTTACATTGTCCAATCGCTCGCAAACATCAAAACGGACAAAGCACGTTCAAGCCGGTTGAATGAAAATTCGGAAATGTGCTTTCGAGTACCGCGCCACGCCGATTATAATAATGTGTTCGATTCTAATAACACGTGTATCTTCATTCGTCACAAATTTTTTCTGTAATAACTTTTTATAAACATATAGTGTAATTGTGATGCATTGTTTTTCTATATTTATTTAAACGCTATGGTTTGATCGTTAGACGTATAGACGCTATACAGGACTGTATATACTATTATAGTATAATGTCCGTTGTAAACTCGTTATCGAATTGCCGACGTTTTTTGAACATCGAAAACAAAATAAACAAATAATGATTTAAGTAGTTCGTGCTGCAGCCGTCCGATCCTACACCATATGTGTGTGTACGTATATTATTATGCGATGCATCGAAACACTATCGTTTCCGCGCAGGCATTTATCACAAACACGAATACGTATATCGTATATATATATTATAATACCATAGTTTATGGCAATAGATCGTTTTATTCTCCGGCGCAGATAATATGCGCGATTTCCTGCCATCTTCAACATAATATTTTAAATAGGTATAATAGGTACACATTTTATCCGACTCCGCGCGGTGCTATTTCGTGCTCAACATAACAACGCATGACGTGTTGGTACCTATTATTATTACGTCTCGTTTCGTGTTAAAATATTCGACTTTAGGAACGCTTCTGTCCTGGGCATATAATATAGAATACAGGTACAGGTATAATAATATTATGTCTGCCGTAGTATGTGTAATAAATTGTGAAATATATTTTGTATTCGCCCGTATATACATTAATTATTATTTGATTTCTATTACTATTATTATCTCGCTTCGTGTATTATATTATTATATAGGCACGTCAAAATATTATCGTAGTGTAGACGGACAATGCGCCGTTTATCAAACGGTCGGCGTTTGTTACATATACGCTTCAAATTTTTTTTAACCCAACCTACAATGTTTTATTTGTTAATCAATTTCTAATTATTACACTTATGTAACATTATTTGGCACCGAAGCAACAAACGACAACCATTATAATTATCGTACAATTTTTTTTTTTTTTCATACATAACGCATATATATATATATATAATATTATAATAAATAAAATATTACAACCGACAAGATACAAATGACCTATTAATCGACCGGTTTATTATGATCTTATCGGTGTATTTGTTTGACCTAACCGTTGCCTCCTATATTATATTCTGTACCGGTTCGTTTTCGATTATTGACATTTCTAGCTACTATCAGTGCTCCGGCACCCAATCCGTCCCATCACTGTATAATTTTAAAAACTAGACAAGGAACCAGTATGCGTAATATACATACCCGCCATCGTACACGGAGAGCGTAGTTCAAATACTCAACTCTCATTTTTAACCCTATAATTAAATATTATTAATAATCAGTTGCAATGCGATTTAAATGCCTTCGATGTTTGTTGTAGTTACACAAGCGTATTCTAAGTAAAAAAAAAAAATTATAATAATAATAAAAATAATTATTGTTTAGGTATGTATAGAGGTACACAATATTTGGTATTCGATCTCGAATTACAAGTTGTCAGTGATTAATTTATCATTGAACGCGTACACCGCGTGTACAAACAACAAGTCATACATAACGTTATTATATTGTGTATGTAATATAGGCATAGGACTACAACAGGACATCACGTGACCAACAAAATATACCGTCGACGAATGCTTCGAGTTTACATAAAACAACCCTTCCGAAGATTATGATCAAGACGTTCTAAACCTATGCGTCCGCATGCCGTTGCGCGGTTGACACATAATATATATTTATTTTTATACGCGCCCGGTATGGAGCCGATTGATTTTCGATAGTGTTTGTTTATGTTTGATGTTAAATGTAAATCTATAGTTCCCGTGTAACCTGTGTGTATGTATATATATAGGTAAACAAAAATACCGTGCCTACGGTATATCTGTTGTCTCGTCACGTCTCGTTTGAAACGATCCTGTCTTCATTTCGTACGCGCGTTATTTAAAATGCTAATTGATGGTTATTCGAGAGAATTTTTAAATTTCACTTATCCACGTTGTATCGTCGCGCATTTACATAATACAATACGTTGTATTATTTACATTATGTGTGTGTCGGTCTCCCGGTACGTCTGCCGCGTGGCGTTTCGTGTGTACACTTGTGAGTCAGCTATTGGTATGTATACATATATTTATGTGTATTAACTATATGTGTACAAGAAAACAATATTCGATACGTCTGTACGACGACATTAATAATAATCAAACGGTTATATGGCGCGATACCGAACGGTAGTCGCCGGCAGTGGTGGACCGAAAGTTAAAAACGTACAAATATAATGGTTTTTCTTTTTTATTATCGTTACTTCTACCCCGAGCGACGAGCGAGCTCTCTGCGCGCGGGGCTGATGATTAATCGGGCAACGCGATCCGAGATTCGTCACGCGGACGTGTGTGGTCCTCTCGGCTTAGAGCAAATGTAATAACGAAATAATAAAAAAAAAAAAAAAAAAAACCCGAGGGACGTGTGTGGTGTAATACGAAAGGCCGAAAAATTACAGGGTCGTCTCCTGTAGTATACGTAATAACGCACCGGAAAGAAAGCGAATGCAATGAAATATGTAACGCACACACACAGACTGGCATATATATAATAACAATAATAATTTAAGTATAATAACACTATATACGTATATGTGCGCGCTTTCGGCCTGCAGAGAAGAATCATCATTTCGCGTGCAATTTCACGGCAATTCTTCTGTAAACACAACGGGGTCGTGTGCACGTCGTACCCATTATATATATGTATAGTATGTACATGTATTGCCGTACAACGCAATGTGTATGTATAATAATAATAATATAGCACTACGTTATATGAGGTATGCGCTGTGCGTATAATATAATATAGGTAGGTACACGCGTGTAATAACGTCCAGTCAATAAATAATTTTCTGCCCGTTTTAGATGTTTTGCGTATAGTTGTGACTAGTTTTGTATTTTATCGGCGAAAACGTGCCTGCTGAGAGTTCACGTCCCCGGGGTCCTCGGCACTATTGTGTTGTCGTGTGCGTGCGACGGCAATAAAGCATCCGGGGCAAAGACAATATGACTTCTTCGGCCAGATAAGCGCAACACCGCTCGCGCGCACGTTACCGTACACGCGCGTATACGTACACCGTGTACACACACAACATATTATGTTATCGCGTCGTCGTGTGTGTGTGTGTGTGTGTGTGTGTGTGCGCGCCCGCGTATAGCGGCTCGCCGGGGTGTGTCCCGATATAGTCTGAATTATTTTCCATAATTTTGCGGATTTCCGTACACCAGTGTGTGGTATTGCTATTATAACGCGTTTACATTATATATATATTATGCACGCGAGTATAGCTATCTGCGGGGAAAAAAAATAAATCCGTTCGTCCGTCCGGTAAGGCTGCCCGTCCGTACGCATATGTATATTACAATAATAGTACGCGGATACGCGCGCGTTATAATATTATATTATTATGGATTGTGCAGCGCCGACGACGACGACGACGACGACGATATCGATCAGCGAAATGCCGCGACCGGCCGTGTTACTATATATTATTATATATGCCGAGCAGCTGCACAGTGTTATTGTCGCCGCCGCCGCTGATGCTGCAGCAGTGTTCGCGCGTCTTATCGTCTATTGGAAATCGCAAAGACGACGGCCTTTTATTTATTTATATTTTAATTTTTTTTTCTCTCCCTCCCCCCCGCCGACCGTGCATTTCGGTATATAAGCGCACATCACTATCGGCCGTACGAAACAAATTACGGTCGAGGGACCTTAAAATATAAAATATATAGGTGTGTGTATGTGCGTGTACTTAGAGAGATACTCTGATCGATATCGGTTCGTCGGGGGTGAAGAAAACGCGACAATGGACGTCGTCGTTCGAACCGCGTTGACGACTAGTGCTGTACAGGTGTTGACGGGTAGTCGGTCGTACCCATCTATACACCTATATGGTATAGGCATACTCGTATGTACGCCTATGATGATATTGTGCGCTCGTATAAAAATTTATTGTAAAGCGTGTGTTGTCATCTCGAACTAAATACAATACCTATGATATGTGTGCCGTAGGTATATACAGTGTTTGGCGCTCCAATTTGACGTGTGCATTCTAATCATATAATTGTTCGGAACACAGACCCACGTTTACCTTTTCCTATTGTCGCGTTTATAAAAACCTTTCAAACGTGTCATTTCTAAAATTCTGAATCTTCCGAGAGAAACGAGTGCGTCAAATAATATACAATATATTATATATTAAAATAAATGTGTATACGTGTGTCATTCGAAACACATGCGTATATTACCCGATTTCAGTTTATGTATGTTTTGCCTGTAGCAAGCACAGTATACCTGCAGTAGTGCACAGTGTACGAACGCATTCGACAGTTTTACTGACACCGAGCGTGTTTATTTATCTTTGGGTTATATAGTCATATTGGATAGTCGATCAAAGCGCAAACAAAGTTTTGAGCTTAAATTAAGAAATCACTTTGAGCCGATTAATATACTTTTTTTTCGAGTTTTTACTTCATTACTGTATGCGTTCACAGTCTATTGGTGCTGAAAATGAAAACTTTATAACTATTGGGTTTTATAAATTTCCTACGGGTCTTTATAATATATTTAATGGTTACATCTCTCACAATTATTTTCAGTGATTAAATGTTCGGTATATCAAATTTACAACTACATTTATTATACATTTAATTATTTTAATTACATATTTCATGGCGTAAATAAAACATAAAGATATAAACCCCATATGAAATTATCAAGTATTTGGAAAAAAACTATGACACAAACATTATCGCTACGGATATAATGACATTTTAATTAAAATATTAGTATTTTGTTTTGTCGTTCGCTGTGTCTTATGGTAACCAACAATCTTGTGACAGAAATTTTTAAAAATATCTAAAATACGTTTTTTAATACTTTAATAATAGAGCATTTATAGTTACTTTCAAGTATACTTTGAAATTGTTCACTTACATTTTTTATACCTCATAAATCAACTTAAACGAATTTAAGTCATCTTATACAGTAGCCTACTATACTGCTATAGTATTATGATACCAGTAGAAATAATATAGAGTAGGTATTTTTTGGCAGAATATTATATTTGAATACTGAAAATCGAAGAAAAAACTGGTCCTTGGATCATTCACCTCATAGAAACTTGTTTCTAATACATCAATCATAGCTGTATTAATAGGTACTAACGATATTTTTGCGTCTAGTCACTGAATAATAATTATAACCATATATTAATTAGTTATATAGATATATATTGTGTATAAGTATATAGGTATATATTGTATATACATATATATATATATATATCGACGATAAATTATTGATGTGGTTCGCGTTGATTGAAAATCGTTAAACCCAATTATTTCCGTTGCGTTCGTTCTCGAGAATAATAATAATAATATAGTAATTTAACAAATTGGGCGACGATTAGAAGAATGTACGTTCACGTAATAATGTGTACGGATAGTGTATATTTATTGTCCGCGGTTCTTTAACGATTGTTATTTTTTCATTTTTGGTAATTTTCTCGTTGAGCGTAAATAAATTTCATTTTAAGTATAACAAGTTGTCGACGCAGTTCATTTTTATGTTTTATTTTTTTTTTTAATTTTTACTGACATCATACTGAGCTGCAGAGGCAGTGGCATCTGTCTTTGTTTACGAAAACATTAGTCGTAGGACATTATCTACTATTCTCGAATATTATTTTTTTCTTCCCCCTCACGGTGCATCTATAACATGCATTTATATATACTTTAGTGTACTATATAATAACTATATACGGGTTGTTCTGTTATTCTCGTTCTTACGATTATGGCATACTATGCGATTGATCATTACTGCGGTAGCGTAGTGGCAGGGATGGTGGGACGTGATGACGAAATTATTATGCGATGTTTATCAAAGTATGTATGGTATTATACAGAGTGATTCGCCAAATATTCTTTTCCTCGTCTTTTTTGTTAAATGGATATATTGACTTATCATTATTTTTTAAATAGTTTAAGTATAATGATTACAAGATTAGTTATTATATTTATTTTATATTTTTTGTAAAACTTATTTTTTAAGACTCATATCTTTATTATAAATATTTCAAAAACTAAGGAATAATTCGTTCGAATTTTGAGAGAAAATCATCTCGACACTTGTTAATTTACAGTATAAAAAAACTATTATCGCTTGCGAGACAGAAGTTTGTATCAGCCACAGGGCACTTCATCCCTAAGTTGTACAACAGATCTCAAGAATTTGAAAATAAAGTTTTGAAGTTTACAAAGATTATAATTGTAATCAATCCATTTTCGAAGTGAAAAATATGGGCGAATATATGCTTGATGACCGTCCTGTATACAAGCGATAACCCCGAGAAATTGCAGATCGAGTGTATTTACATGTAATATATTATAAGAAATATTATATAGTCTGCCCGTGGCACCCCATTACGGAGATCAACCCCTAAAAACGGCTGGCGGCGTACGCTCGCCGCGGTCGATTAAAAACAAAAACAATAATGAGCGTATTACATCGTTTAGAGATCGAATATACGCGCTGTCATCTGCGGCGGCAGCCATGACGTTGTTAAGTCCGCAAAATATATTGTTTAAGTCTATACGCGCCGATGACGATAATAATAATAATAATATACTCCGTCGTGGCGAGATAGCGCGTGTATATGTATAATAATATAATATAGTGTACCCTTTTGTTCCTTCGGATACGGTGATGCGGTTGAAATAATGATAATTATCCGTAGGACGATCTCTTCGCCGCAGTCGGCTGGCGAACGAATAAAAATAAAATAACAACGATAAGAAGACGACCGCGCGCGACGGCTGCCGTTGTTTGCTGCGAAGAGTCGTATAGGTACTTCATCATTTTGGACCGATAGTCGCCCCACGGCGGTGGCTGCATGTGCATTTTCCCGGGCCGCGCGTATAGACTGCCGGGCGAGAATGTTTTGCTTTTTTTGCTCAGTCATCCCCACGAGTCGGACGGTCCGTCACAATACAGTTTGCGAGTAATAATAAATATACATATACAGTATATTAAACACAAAAATGGTGGTCGAATAGCGCACATATTTTAGGGCTTTTGATTAGGTTAGGTTTTGCGGTGCATGGACGCTGTTCACGCTATTCGGTATAATATTTATCGTCCAGATTGATTCATTCTCGGAGATAATTGTATAATTAAATTATCGTTCAGAAAGTTTTTACGGCGTATACAGAAGTTTGATATATTTAACACTACACGAAATCATTTTTCTTTTTCGATTTATTTCGAGTGAGACCGGTTCGATTATGTTGCTATATGTTTTACATTCTAAAAAATAATTCTTAAAAAAAGTGCCCACGAAATTGATAATCTCAATTCTCAGTTCCCAACAAAATATTATGTAAAAAGATGTCTATTTAGCTATTTTTTTTTTAAATATGTTTTCAAAAAAATATGACTGATCCTGTTATAATTATTAATTCTATATTATAGTTGTTATTATTATTAGTTGCTGCGTAATAACACATTTTTGAGTAAAAACTGTTTCGTGCATGAATTATATTTTCTTTTTACTGGATGACTAGGTACATCCCGTAATAAATAAATAAATCAGATTTTTAAACAACGTAAAATACAGCGTTATTTGTGTTTTACCGTTGTTATAGTTATTCGATAACACTAATAGAAATTGTGTTATATCAACTGTAAAAACATCAAAAATAAAAAAATCTTAATTATGATAGAACCACGGTAATACTATGTATTGTATTTATTATGTTTTGTAAGAAAACTATTCCCTACAATAACGTCTTTGAAGTCTTTGAACTAAAATAAAAGATAAAAAAATGTAATCCGCTAACTAGGTATATATCATTGTTATTAAAATGTCATGTATATTATCATGATGTAGTACATCTATAATACGTTAACTATATTATGTAATCAAAAAGATTATAAACTAGATCAAGAATATTATTAGATCATGTATAATTTATAAAATCGTAAGGTTATGATGATCAAAATGTTCAGTTTAAGAATAGTCATTTCCGGAATATTCATATAATATGTAAATCAACATTCGTTACGTTCATTAAACTCTTGAATATGCGTATTAATTTCAATATTTTTCAGATAAGTGTGAACTGTACTGTCAGTCGCGTGAGGAAACTGTATAAATATTCTGAATTCAAAACAAACGTAATTTCGAGAAATTTAAATAGACACCATAATAATATTACATTATTACTATTAAATGCTGTATACTATAGCAATTTTTAAGTAAATTTAAAAAAATAATATTAACATAATTCAATGCGTTCAACCGATATATTACTCGGAGATTATATATTTTATAAATATCTAAAAAAATCATCTTTATTCGATTTATAAGTCACAGTATAATATTTACGAAACCGCTTCTAATCGTATTATTTATCCGTCTTGAAAACGAATTTCTGGAACTTTTCCATATTCTCACACCTATACGGTGAGTGTTATTGGTATCCAATTCTCCCCGCAATGGGACCAATATTTACTCTGCGTGTATTTTGAAAATTGTTTTCGCGATAAAATCTACCTAACGGTAACCTCGTATATTATAATAATAATTGTCCGTTTCATAAACTGAGCAATTATACAAGTCGTCTGGGGTGTAACATTTACATATTATAATATAATGATATTAAACGTTTTCGAATACAAATTTCTGTGTTTTTGGAGAAAATAAATATAAAAATTTTTTTTTCCACTTCAGTTTTTTACCATCGAAATACGGGCACCCTTACTATATCTCATGCATATATAGTATAATAATAATATGGCTTCAGTTGTAAACTACCATAAAAATGGAAATTAACCGTCGGTCGCACGTTTACCTGACGTGTATTTTTTTACCTATACACGAGAATAATACGACATCCAAAACTTTATTATACCCCTTCCTCACCTGCCGAAAATGCCACGGTCGCCCGTAGATGCCTATCGGATGTATTACAACCCCCCTGATAATTTATCAATGTCCTCGTTGTCTTTAGTCTTATATCATCGTTGCAGTGTTTTATCTTTCGTTATTCTTCTGTGCATATCGCGCCGTACGTGTCTACATAATATAATATATATGTTATGTATGTATAAAAATTAATTCGAAAAAAAAATAGTGTGTGTACAGACCTTGTGTCCCTAACAACGCACATCGCCGTTGTAAATAACAAATTTATCGAACTGTACGACAGCCCCGATATTATATCGCCCCGTGCACACCGCGGTGTATATTAAAAACGTTTATCCAAAAAGAATAAAAAAATAAACCCTTATAGCAACAACGGCCCAGCGAGTTCTTTATGGTGTTTACCCCCACCGATTTATGTAAATTATATATTATATGGTTTTGTGTGTATACACAAACTGTATGAAACCCTTTTTTTTTCGAAATAATTTCCAGTTCATTAACATTTTTTTCTCCTCAGTCAGCGCCGCGGCTATACACGCATTGCGTATGTATATATAATAGTAATAATAATAATATATAATATATCGTACACCGGTACACTACTACGTGTATAAATGAAAACACTTTACACTCGCACACTTTATGGCTGCATTAAATTCGCCACTGTTAAAACTCATTGAATATTAAATTAATCTCTATTTAAATCATTTTTCTCCCGACCCGCTCTCCCGGCGACTGTCAACCGCATTATGTTGGTCATTTTTTATTATTATTCCACGTGGCAAGTCTGCAGGATAGTGGTTTCCGTTCGATGATTTTTCGCAAAGCGCGCACGACCCGTATTGATTTGACTACGGTTTGATACCGCGACTCCGCGAGTGCACATAATACGGTCGTTTTAATTAAGTTACATTTTTATTTTCAATCATTACGTATGTAAATTTGTATAAGCCAGTGTGAAATTATATTTATGTACATTGTACAGTGTATATTACAATAATCATTTTTTAAGCGAATAATGCACTGCTTGTGTATTTTCCCCGCATTTAGATTTTTAAATAATTTATAGTTAACTGTATTAATAAATTACTAGTTTAATTCAAAATAATTCTGATAGAGAATATCTTCACGATAAAATAGTAAACGGTTAGAATTCAATTTTATTTAATATTTATAATTTAAAAACACTGACTTTTAAATAATAATGAAAATAATTTATGATAAAAAAATTCCATAAAAATGTTGTTTTTGTTAGATTAATTTTTGAATTTAGTATTTTACAATTTTTACATTTTACTGCTTAAAGATTATTCAAAAATTATGTTCTAGAATTTTTACTGTTTTTTTACTTATACAAATTTAAGAATTTTGGCTTATCGTTTGTTAAAACAAAATATATACTAGTTAATTTGTTTAACAATAAGCTTTTGTTTTTACAAAAAGTATAAATATATAAAGTCATTCTAAAACGAAAGGCGCTACATATAAAAACATAATAGTGTATATTACGTGTATTTGATATTACAATATGGTTTTTACTTTGATTTTATCGGGAACTTGGAAAGGAAAACCTTTTTAGAAATTTAGAGTCACGTCGCGCAATAGTTTGCCGTTTAAGTAATTAGCCATTTATATTGATTTTAAATTTGTCATAGGTAGTACTTACATTAAATAATATTTAGCATTGCTCGGTTTAGTTTTAGTTTTTGTGATAAATTTCGTAAAGGTTGCTGACCGTGTAAGCTTAACTCGGAATTCAGCTTTAGCTTTTGTGGATAATTCATCATCGTTTTCAAATTTAAAATTATAGCACAATACTAGCAAATTTTGTTTTCAGTTTCTGGAAATACTTAACTGTTAATAAAATCTCTCGGTTTGATGGTTTCTTATTATTCTCGGTCTGTTTCATCAAATATAGTTTAATTGTTACTAATTATTGTTACGTCAAAAAATAAAAACCTTAAAGGATGCTTATTAATGGCAATATTAAAACATTTAAAACCCATATACTGAAAAAGTTCAAAATTATAGTATTCCGCATTTTTAATGATGAAAATTAAATTTAGTGAAAATATATTATTTTTAATTCAGCATAAAGTTTTAACTTTTTTTACAATACAATCTATTTATTTTTTATAATTTTAATACTTAATTATCATTTAGTTTGATAATGTGATATCATTTGAATATCATATAATAATATTATTTGAATTTTGAGTTTTATATCTTCATACATTAATTCTTCATATTACGTAATACTATTTTAATATTTTACGAAGTAGATATACATTTTCATTTTTGAATCACACAAATTAGGACACATGTAGTATTAGGTATGCTCGCAAGCTACAAAATATCAATTACACGTTTTGTATTTTATTTCAAATATAAAAATGTGTTTGAATCATAATTTTAAATTATTACTTATTTTGTTAAAAATTCCGGGTTATGAAAATATATGTTAAACTAGATATCATTCCGTTGAATCTTTAACTTGTGAACAAATCGTTTTAATATAGGTATATAAAATATATATATGATGTATCTGTAACCTACCTATTCCTTGTGTTTTGGGCTAGACATGCATGTACATTGTGCATGTACAATACACATAATGCATATATACAATATTATATGGTCTGAGATAGGCATCTCGTTGAATAGTATATATGTATAGTGTCGCCGCACTTACCCCCCTTGTCGTTTGTAATTTTTCCGATGTAAATAAAAAAAAAATATATAAGAAGAATTATATCACATCGTGCCCGAATGCCCGATGGCTGGCGAAGACGATATAATAACACAACTCCGACAACAACAGTAATAATAATAATAATAGTATACCAACGACCCGATCGAGTTGGTTTTTTTTCCGTACTTTGAGCGATAAATAACCCATTTATACGGGACGTGACAGACTGGATATAATAATAATAATAATAATAATAACAATAATAATAATAATTCTCAACCGACCGAAGAGGTGCAAATGTGCGCCCACATCGTCGGCGACGGCGGCGGCTGCGGATAGACAAGTTAACCAGCGGGACATTAAACAAATCGATTCTCTCCACATCAATCGGCCACGCCAACTTGATTAATGGACGACGCCCGGCGCGCGATGAGAGTTTATGTATAAAAAATAAAATAAACTGTTTATGTACACTACACGAGCGTTATGGACTTAATAATATCACATTATAATATTATATATATATATAATGTATTTGTGCGCCCGTCTTCGACGTCACACTCGCGTATTATTATTATTATATTAACAAGTATCTGCTCGTGTATTATATTATTGTTATTATAATACACATTTATATATATATATATATATATATATATAATAATTCTTATAAACAGATGCGTATTATAATAGCGTATAGTCTCGGAGAGTTGTCCATTGTTCTTTGCGCGAGCCGAGAGGTACCGAAACCGCCGGCGATTCGACGGCCGATGATATTGTGTGAGCGAGAGAGATCTGTCGTGTTGTCGTGTACGAGATGAAGTTTATATATTTAGTATGTATGATATCGTATACACGCGCGTCACTTCTCCTTATATACCGACCGACGACGACGACGACGACTACTTCTCGGGGTTGTGACCCCGGTGTAAGGGTAAACCGATAATAATAATAATAATTGTTTCCTCTCGGTGAGTAGGTACATCTATATATACATTTATATATTATTATATACACTTTTGATTGATACTAATGGAATATTGCGGCGGCGATGAGGTGTGTGTGTGTGTGTGTGTGTGTGTGCGAGCCTCGAGATAAGGTCGTTGACGTGCTCTATGGTGCTTTTTTTCGACCCCTCTCCTCGGAGACTGTTCGGTCGTATAAAATAATAACGTTATGCATAATGCAATTTATTTATACACGATAATAATAGTGTATAAAATGCTACTTTGAAGTTTGAATGTCGTCGTCGTCCCTTCAATAGCCATCATCGTGTGCATATACTATGATTCATGGTGTAACTAATAACCGTAAACTATGATGCGTTATTGTAATGGTACTATAAAACTGTATCACTTTACATATAACGCTTCGACTCATCAGATGTTTACGCGGGTTGTTCTTTTAATAATAATAAAAACAAAATCAATACAGCTATAGCTATACAATAATGCGCACCGTCGTCATTTTCGTACTGCTATCACTGTGCGAGATCGATTATAAATTGACATACATTGTATCGGAGACCCTAAATCGCCGTCACTCGATACTCATTGTTGTTATTACTATCATCTACTACTATTACGCTCTGTTGTAAGGACGCGTCGCGATTTCAACACTGATGACACTTTATAATAGTGTGTAATTTGTTTGTCTTGTGATGTATCCAGCGTGTATTATATATATGTATGTGTGTTGTTGTTATTTTTTTTATTTCAACGACATATTGTTAGTACTTCAGATCAAACGAATTCCCACCATCACACTAAAATATTGATGAGATCGTGATAATATTAACTTACAATCGCACTATATATTTTAAGCTTATATAATATCGAGTCTTCAAATTTCCGTGGGAAAGAAGATAATTTTATTATTTTTTAATAACTTTATCGGACTTGAAGACAATTAACGCGTTACATAATCAAAACATCATTAAGTTTGATTTGCCACACTAATACGTGTTATACGCCTGAAACTGTGAACAATTCTACGAAACGTGGTTGATACTATTAAGTTTGTGAAGATGTTTTAAAAATAAATAAATAAAAAGTAATAGTATATATTTTTTATGTACTTATCTGAATCTTTATTGTTGCTATAAAGTGCATTGGACCACCACCAGAACGAGGTATTGCCGACGGACGAAATTCGTTTACCATTCTTTTATATTTTGTCGCCGCTTCCAAATAAAAGAGACACGTGATGAAAGAAAAACCGTGTACATCATAAATCGTACAGTTGACAGTCGGACGATTATTTTGGCGTTAATATTATTTTGGTCCAATGAAACGCCGCCCGACTCGCCAGAATCGAAATTCTCGATTAAAATTGAATAAACCTAGTTTTGTTAACTGCCCTGGTACAATATATTCTATTCTATTTTTATGTCCGAGAGCAATCTCGTTTAATCGTAAATCGGGTTGATTTCGAAAAAATAAATAGATACAACTGTAACGTATTAATATTTTACACCAATTTATTGAAAATAGTTGCAGGGACTACGGAATCATAATGGTTTAGATTCGAGATAAAAAAATTAATGTTTTAGTTTCGATTTCGGTTTGAACCAGAATTTAAGGTTTAATTGACGGTTCCGGTTTATTAACCGGTATATTTACCGGTATTTTCAACATACCTATTTTAACTCTTAAAAAATACATTTTATGAATGTAAAATGTACATCTAACTATAGGTCCTTTCTTCGATCAAAACTTAATTTATACAAATTATATACATTATACATTTATTTCGGTCGTAAAAGTAAATATGTCCTTATTTTATTGCCAGTTATTATATTAGATTGGAATCTTGTATATTGTCATTGGACGTTAATTTCATAACGATAAAAGCGACCGAATTCAAAAAAAAAAATATTAGACTTATTAAAAAAATACTCTTAAGAACAAACTTGTCTGAACTCCGGGACGCCGGTTTCCCATTGGGGTTCTTAATTAAATTTATCGAGAAATTTCCCGGCGTGGTCTTAGCCTGATTAATTTCGGTTCGGTTTATTCGGCCCCCATATGGATTATAAGAATCCCGGGAGCGTTCACTGAGGGCTCTAACGGGATAAAACCGTTTTCGGCGCAGCTATAGGATTTCGTATAGACAGAGTTTAACTCCGGTGCGCATCGCGTTTAAACCTATTTTGCTGCTATATATCCCATTATACCATATACACTCTCAATACTCTGAAATTGTAACCAAGCGCCTGAGGAGGACCTCGTGAATAAACGGTAAACATATACCTATCGCGTGGAAGCTTATGTGTGTATAATAATAATAATATTATATTGAACATGATATATCAATGCGCGGAGTTCAGGTACGCGTATATTCTATGTGCTTAATAAATATTATTACATGTTGTACATACACGTATACGTATATACGGTAGAATTGACTAGTGGTACGGTTTGTCGGTACACACGACGTGTATATACCTACGCGTAAGCGCACCGTATACGATGTGTACACTATGAGAGCAAACATTTTATAATGTTTGGACGAAGTTTTTTTTTCATATGCTTTTTTACCGAACGGAAAAATAAAATACTTATAATATTAAATACGACCAACAGCGTCGTCTTTTTCGTTTTCGGCAAAAGCTAGGCGACAATGTTGTTATTATATTCATTATTACAACACGCTCGAGCAGCATAATATTATAACGCGGTCGACACGAACGCGCACGTGTCCGGCGATGCTGGGCGTAGTCCCGTTCGGCGTCCGTCACATATTACACTCTCCGTCTCGCGTTCTGTCTGCTCTCTCGCAATCGCGTATTTCGCACACCGCAGCAACCGGCTACCTACCACTGTTATATTCGTTGCGTGCGATATACATAACGATACAATATAATGTTATAATATTTTAATCGAAAGCGGTTTGCCCGGACGCTGTCTGCGACCGTCGTAAATCGGCGGCGACTCGGGTGCGAGCGGCCGCTTACTTATTTATTGTAATACGCGAGCGCACAGCGCACATTATAGTCAAGTCCGTACGGCATTATGCCCGTCGGTATAGAACGCTTTATCATAATAATAATACGTTCCAAGGCGCGTCGCCGACACACGTGGCGTACACGCGTATACGTGACAGCGGTTTACGGACATGACGTGTCGTCTGCACCTTGCAATTATTACACCGGAGCAACGCGCACACGCTACACACGGTTGTCGGCGGTCCGGAGGTGGAAAACAGTGTTCGCGCACACATAACTGGTGATGTTATACCTACCTTTTGGTAAAAAAATCGTGAAAATACCGATTATAAATACGTCCTGTAGTTAGCGTGTACTGTGCGTGTGTAATTATTATAATAACGAAATCGGTTTCGAGATGACTTTCAAGTTTTCGTATCGATTTGATATCGCACGTCAATCAACATAACATAATAATAATAATATATATATATATATATATATATATGCGTACAAATAGCGTCATTAAATTATTGATAAGAATCTGTAAAATTGAAACAAACTAAATACAAAACGCATGCAAATTAAAATACGTATAGAGTACTCTCAAACGTGACGTGCGCAATAGGTTCATCGATTTTTATTGGTTTACGTTTCACTACTATACGCACATTCATAGCTGTACTATGCATTACTCGAAGCTGTCTGATGATAAATAAAAATGAGACGAGCAATCCACCTGCAGTGAATAGTAATAAGTAATTTTTCTTTCTTACACGCAACCAATGACAAGTAAAAATAAACGATTATGCACTTATGTTTTTAATAATATCGAATAGACGAAACGGAGCTACAAACCTTATTACAAAAAAAAAAAAACCAATATTCATTATTATATGAATATGGATTGGTTATACCTATCTCGTGTAATATGACTACGTAACGTCTTACATATACTGCAGCGTGCAAACGGTCTATCAATTTTCGGTTGACTCTCGAAACGTGCGGGCGAATAGTTTGCCGGTGGTCTAGACCGATAGAACGTTGAAAACGTATTGTTTTGTCCGAGAATTTCGTGCAACCGACCTACCGACCTGCACAAATAAGTAGCGATTCCACGACTACCTACCTCATTCCATTTTACCGTGGCATATCATATTCGGTAGCCGATTTCCAGCGACTCCGTGCGCACGGACGACCGACCGAAATGCATTTTATGCGCGCATCGTGTAATAATTATTATTACTCGGGACCGACGATTACTACGTTAATAATATATTCGTATGCATAATACTATACGATATCGGCTGACGATGTTGCAGTTATTGGCGCGACACGCACATACAAAAAAATATCTAAAAATGAAGCTATTATTTTTTTTATTTCATTTCGACCTGTACGCGCATACCGAAATTAATTGCGTTTCAGTTGCGTTGCACGGGGTTTAGCGTAGGTCGCGTTAACGACACGTTATAACATGTATATAACCGTACAGTAGGTGATTATTATTAAAGCCGCCGTTGAGTGCGTAGTGTGATTTGGTGCCCAGTAAAACGCTGCACCCGTGCGCAGTCGGCTCGCAACAGAAATCTTATTATTCGTGTATACGACTCGTGTACGATCGCCTGTAAAGTATTATTATAATATTATGGGTAGGTACGCGTAGTATACCTCTCGTATGATTATAATAATGTACTGTGCCAACAGTTTATTATTGCCGCTGCTGCTGCGTGCTCTGCGATAGTTTCCAATACGAACGCCTCGTTGAAGTGCTTCAGACAATCAGTCTTAAAAACCCATAAAATATACTGTGATTCAAACGCTTTTTGACATTATGATTTTATGCGATAATACCAGTTTTTATATTATTATGTGTATAATATTATGTTACAACAATATATTCAACTATTCCGTGTTTGTGAGTGCGTGCACAGATTTATTTTCATCACTGGTCGCATACATGCAGCGAAACGTGTTCTAAATAATATATGTATAAATAATAATAAGTAGAAAAATAGTTTTAAAATCAGTATGCATTTTTTTCAGAGTTATTTTTACGAAGGAGAAAAAAAAATGCTAATAATAACTTCTGTGGGTACTTTTCAAACAAATGATGAAGACATAATGTTACGAAATAATTATAGTTTTTAATTAAAATATTCAAAAACCCACATTTCGTGGTCAAAAATGATTGCCGTTGAATTAATTTTTAACTTGCCCATAAGTTTGCAACTGCATATTTTCTTATTTAATATTTATATTGAAACTCGGAACACCAAGATGTTTTCTTATATAAGTTATTTTAAAATTACAATTAGATTTTTAAACTTTTTCCGTAAAACTTCTTAGACTTCTGGTTAGTTCAATTATCATACCCGATACGCTTCAATTACACATATAGGATAAGTTTTTAAAACTTATTTCAACTCGTTTTAGCCGGTTTAAAGGCAAGAAGTTGTCAGTAACATATTTCAATTCGTTTTATTTCTGTATAACTTATTTTCGTATTTTATTGTTCTGGAGTGCCTAAATATACCGCTCCAAACAATTGTTTCGGTTGTTTGATGTTCAAAACGTACATATAAATGGTTTCACCTCTTAAAATATTCAATAATATATTATTGTATGTTGTTGAACCCGTGCATGTATGTATGTGTACAACGCATGAACATAAAAGTCACATATTACGTGTATATGATACATGTCGTATATAGTTGTAAGCACCCCAAAATATGTTAAAGAATAAATTGTGTTAGGCGATGTATTGCGGAAAAAATGGTCTCAAAGGTCATATCGCGACGTTGCGGAATTGTTACCTTGTTTCGTGTATTTAAATTTCTGATATTTCGCATGGTGTTTTTTTTTTTTTTTTTTGTATTCGGTTATATCTGCTGCCCAAAGCCCACTTCAATAATGATCCAAAATGTTGGCGAGTTGAAACGAAGAAAAAAAAAAACAACAACAATAAAGCGAAATCGCGGGACGTTCGTCGATACCGTTGTCTACCCGACCCCGAACCATTGTTCCAGGACAGCTAATGCATATTCCATTAGTCTGTTTGTCAGCTTCGGTATTTCGGCGTGTCTCTAGGATCGTGGCCCCCTACCAACCCCCACCCCACGTAACAACCGGTTGGAAAACCGCTTATTCCCTCCGCCCGCAGTGAATCCGTGCGGATTTTTTATTCTTATTTTACATCTCGTCCGCGTTTCGCGACGTCCTTTGTCCCAGAAACGCCTAATAAATTTGACAGACGCCTGTTGTAGTCGTACAAGTCATTGTTTGCAAATGCTCGCGCCGGCGGATCTGCAGCGCAGCAGAAGAAGTAGTCGTCCGTCGCGCGTCCGCCGCACGGTTAAGGTGTATATAATGTAAGCGCGTGTGTACAAACCAGTATACGTCCTATGGGTTACGCGCGTGTGTGTACACGCCGAAACTGGACAATCTCTTTGACGCCAACGTCACAGGCACCGCGCAGAATCGCGCGCGAAGACGTAAATATTATTATGCACACGCGGGAACCCGCAGCGCGTACCATTCATCTGCAGACTCTCGGAAACGCGCGTCCTGGACACAGACGAGTGGACAAAAACGTGTACACATCGATAGTCATTTGCCGTCGACCTACATTTGATGATCGTTCAGCATCACATAATATCATATACTATGTTTCCCCGGCTATTGTAGCATCGGGACGCGACTACGATGGTGTCCGTGACGAGTTTAACCATTTATAGGTTTCGCCGCAGTAGTATAACATACCCAGAGGGAGGATTATTGGTTCAAGCGTGTGAGCGTACATACCTATATGAATTGGAGCTTCGTATAGGTGTTCGTCTGATGATCGTAGCAATCAGCGGTTTCCAGTCAGGATTTTTTTACCTTTATTTTAGATTTATTACGACCATCCGCACGATATTTCTGAGTATAGACGCCATAAAAAAAAGTCCTTTATAAGCTCTATTCGGTTATCATCTATTTGGTTTTGTATGCCGTTCGAATAGAACGTATTTCAATTTAAATGACTTTCCAACGCTCTTCGTCTGGTATAGATCAATCGATAAATCGCATAATCTATACTTCCGAGCACTGTAAAATCAATCATACGGGGCTTCACAAAATCGTTCCGATTGATTCAGCAGTTACAAGCTTTACGCGGCATGTGCGACGAACACAATCTGTCATACAGAGCTATAAACACAAGTGTTATGTATCACTCTTATTACGAGTACTGTGCAAGTACACGCGGTCCCGTATATTTACCATCATACTATCCGCGGGCCGTACACCGGTTCGCAACACGCTCGAGGCTTTTCTAGTCTGTGAGCAGTATACGTATACACAAGATCCGATCGGTAAAATTCGAAAAGTGAATATAGAGCTGCACCACCGCAGTTCATGTACAGTCATGGACACCAGCCACGTTGTCCAATATAATATATGGTTTTGTGCGTATGGTTATATGGTTATTATTTGACAGTCGTACGTATACACAAGATGTATGTGTATTATATACATATATAGTACTCCGAAGTGACGCGACCCCGTGGGAAGTTTGAATGCGCACTAGGTGATATGCCTATATAATATAATACCTACCTCAAATCTCGAACTCGCCGTCTCGCGCAGAGGTGGACAACACCGCAGCACCGGGGCCGAGAGATTGATACCTTAGATAGAACTGCCCGTTATTATAACCCCGTTTCGGGCCCCAAAGTAGTATATGATGTACATATTATGTACTATTATTATTATTATTATTATTATTACGACTGTCGTTGGATGTCCAAAAATTTACATAATAATAATAAAATGTAGAACGTAGGTAGAGGTACATTGTAATCATTATATTATACACTGTGTTGTTACAGTCATTTTGACGGTAAACGCGTTATTTTTTTTTGTAAGTGCTGCATCACATCGATTAAAGTCCACATCGAATTTTTGTCAAACACCATAAAATTGCATCATGATATATTATTGTTATTTTAATTCATTATCGTCATTATAGTACAATAACATATTAACATTTAGGGCACTTTGTGCTCATACAACGCGAGTTTATTTTTTTAAACGCCGCAGATTCGTGAACGTCATATTCCCAAGTCGGTAAAACATTAAGCTTTATTCGAATTAACTGTAGTGGCTTTAAAATGTTTAATGTTATACGCTCGCATTGTCCTTTAAAACCCGTGAAAAGATCTTTAACACTTTCTACTGACAAATTAAAACTACCTATCTGAATAAATAATAATAATTTTACAGCAGAGTAAATAAACTTTAGTTTGAGTGAGTGTACAAACTGTTTTATGCCTGAACATCAAGAGCAATGTAATTATTTTAATTAAGCTTTTGATAAATTTATTTATATTTGTATAATTACAAATTATTATTTATTAAACTTTCGCGAAACTGAAACGAGTACGAGCATGTTATATATTTATAATACTATATAGGTACCTCCCACGTTTACAAGTTATATTAAAAAACAAAATAAAAAAAAAACTTTTATCCCCGAGACTTCATTCCCGTTTTATACTCATACAGCCGTTTTGAAACAAATCGTTATTGCCCCTCGTCATCTACGTATATGCGTTTACATACACACACACACACACACATATATATATATATATATACGTCTACTATTGAATGCACGATTATGTGTGTGTTTAATTCAACGAGATGTTCTTCTCCGCTCCGACGCTATTGGATTCCAAAACTTTATAGTTACATACCCATATATTGTATATTATTGTATAAATATATTGCAGCAGCGCGTCAAGTATAGTAGTTGTCGACTCACCACTGCAAACATCGTTCAAGAGACTCCTTGAATCAAGTTCCTATTCAAATGTTTCACGATAGTAAATATATACACGGGTTTCAACGGCGCACACTAATCGATGTTATAGACAGAACGACGTTTTATTATTATTATTTATTTTGTACGGTTTATCGTTCGACGTCAGTCACAGTTGTTGGTGGTCAGATATTATTGTTGTGTTCGCTTCGTTCTGAAGACGAATTTTTCGGTCTTGAAAAATAAACAAAATTGAAAGAAAATTAACAATAACGGTAATTCTACAAAATTATTATAGCGCGCCGTTAAAACGTCACTGTCAAAATGTATGACTGGTACCGATTATGTTGGAAATCAAATGTTTAAAAAAGTGACACGTGTACCTACAACATTTACGTGTTATGATTTGCGAAGTATATTAAATTAAATTTAAATAATATGTTACATACATTAAGAATTTTTCAATATTATTATAGTAATAAATAATAAAAATGATAATAATAATACAAAACCAGGCACTTTTATTCTGGAATGTTCATCAATAAATGGGAATTATTTCTTATTATGTAAATTCTACACACATCACAAAAAATTACAGTATTTTCCCTGAAAAGAATTTCCAATTTACCATAATATGAATTCATATGTGTCTATTGTAGTATTGTATATAATATGATAAATGACTACACGCATGGTCTGCATTAAACATTTGAAAACTATCCTTTTATAATTTGTCTTTAAGTTTAGTTTAGCAACATCATGTTACTGCCTATAATTTAAAATTATATTCGAAATTTTATTTACATATTTATATTATAATTATTGTGGTATAGATATTATATTTGGTAAAAATAGAGATTCAAATCTTGACAAGAGAAACTAATTGTTTACGCTTGAACATTTTTTATAATACTATCACATTAATACATTAAAATTGAAAATTTGTTATAGATTATGACGTATAAAACTTATTAACACGATTATACGAATATTGTTTCTCTGCACTTGAAGTATGAATTATAATAAGCGTTATAAATATTATGATTTGTATTATTTTTTTATAATATGTCAATGTAATCAAATATAATATAATGTTAGGTTTTATCTATATTTTATGATGTTGTATTTCACTTCGTTTTTTTATATAAATAAACTTAATTTATTAAATTGTCCATTTATTTCAAGTAGTTTGGAATAATTCGATGATATTAAATATTATAAAAACCTACCTAATTATATTTCACGGGTGTCAGAAGAATATAAAATTTGATTTATGGTTAGTTATAACAATTTTACTAAAATAATATTTCTTATCTAACTCGCAACGTTTTAAATTTATATACCTAATAAGAATTAAATCTGGAATTACTATATATCATTTATAATTTATATTACTTAATTTTATTATTTTAGTATAATTTATTATTTCAAATATCCGATAATTTAGCAGTAAGTAGTCAGAAATTCGAAGAATTAGTTAAAAGGATTTCGTACTACGACTATTGAACCGATCGTTCAAATTGTAATATAATTAATGAAAGAGATATTAATTATAATACCCAGTAAATACGTTATACTTATTTTATTAATAAAACAATATAATCTTTGTTTTAAAACCATTTAGCGATTAGGTACATAATATTACGTTTGTCACTTGAATGAAAAATGTAAAGAGTGTAAATAAATAATGTGATTTGCATAATCGTATGCACATAACTGCTATTTTATTGATTACAATATTCTAAGTGTATACGATTCAGATCGAGTGATGTAAAGAAAAAACAATTAATTTGAATTTATAAGTCGCTTAACGCATACAATCAAATAAATAATCTAAAAATTGTTCGTAAAACAACATTGATTAGTAATTAGTAATAATTACCTATGAATTATGATGTACGTGTAAAACTTGTTATTGATTTTACTTCCGTTCCTAGTTATTATTTGACTACCACACGTTGTTCGTCATATAAACCATGACTCATTACACAAAATATTAAAATTTATTTTGTATCATATATTTACACTACCTTCAAGTATATTTATCATATTTAGATTTTTTTTTTTTAATTTCTATCTTGAGCAATTCCAGTATAAAAATCACTTCTGTTTGTTAATTAATCATTATATATTATGAACACGTGTAGATTTATAAAAATAACCGTCCACAACGGTTATTAAATTAAACTATATTAATCAATAGTTTACGCACTAAACAAAAATTAGGTTAACCTTGTAAATTTTAGTTTAATATAATTTATAATAAATGCTAATGACTATATTTTAAAGAATAGTTTTATTTGAGATTAAATAATTATTATATTGTATTATCTCGTAAGTACTTGCAGGTAAAAACGTATTAGCGTCGCACAAAATATGCTTGTATTCGAGTAAATGGGAATAAATTTAAATGTTAATAATTTTATAAACTGTGTCTGTAAATGACATTTTTATTTGTATATAAATAATAATCTGCCAAGCTTCTTTTATAAGATTAAAATTAAACAATTGTGAGCTTGATGCTTTGTGTGTCAAACGATTTATTTTGTTAAAATCGCAGGATTAAAAGTACTTTTAATAGTTTTAAAAAACTCGAAATATAATAATGGGGAATGTAAAATTATACAATAATATAATTCTTCTAACAGTAAACATTTTTCAAAATTATAAACGTTTTATATTACTTAACGCTTATAATTTTGATTGTTTTACATTATTTTGAATCATTGCAGAATAACATTTATGAAAATAAATCATATTTTTATTAAAATAATTGTTTACTTTTTCGAATCACAAAATATAATTTTAATTTCATATTCTAAAGCAGACGAGTTCATTGTGAATTTTTATCTATATAAATCAAATTTTGAATAAGTAGTTCATTAGTTATACGAATTAAAGTTAAGGTGAACATGTGAAGTAGTACCTACAACCACTCCGGAAATGACACTCCGAGAAATGCTAGTTTAAAGTGAATATTCACTTTTAAGAACATCTAAATGTTTTACATTTATAACTGAATAATTGACTGCTCATTCGTTATTCGATTTTTAATGTTATATAAAAATTCTCAAAAAAATATTATTTGTTTGTTTCGGAACATGAAATTAGAAATGAACAAAATCGTTCAAAAAAAGAAAAAACTGGAAAAATAACTACAAAAAATAGAAAAAAATATTTTTATTTCAATAATGTTGTTTTGGATTGATTTCAAATTATGCAAAATACATTTTTTAAATAGCACTAATGTTTTTGAGTAAAACTATTAAAATAATCACCCTGTATACATCCATGATTTAAACATTCGGCATTCGCTTACATTTACCCACTATTTAATGATTTATTACTAAACTTAAGTCCGCATAATTATTTCTACATAATTTTTTTATACCAACGTTTATTAATTTTTTTAACTCTCTCACAGTTTATTTTCATAACCAAACTGGTCCTCTTGAACGTGATCGATATTTTTAGAAGTGAAGTACCTATCTCTATTATTATAATTCTTTGTCTGATTTTCATGTAGTCCAAAGCGTATTTCTCAGGCAAAATCTTGAAGTATAGCAGACTTCATATTTTTTTTTTACCTGTCAGTTTCATTAATAATTATTTTTCAACTTTGTTTACTTTTATTTTTTTTGAACTTTTATGATTTATATACTAAGTTGTAGCTAACTGATATCAGTGATAATGAATTTTAACATTTTACATTTTTAACATTGATTTATTATTTAATTTAATTAAGGTTAAATGTTACATGTGTTGAGCAATAAGCTTAATGAATAGTTATTAGATTTTAGTATAAGAAGTAGAGTGGATATATTATTTTATAAAAGATTAAATTAAAAATTTAGGTTATTTTAATTCATTATCAACAGTTATTACAATAAACTTTACTTAATTAATTTTCTAGTTTTATCGGATATATATTATTTCAAATATAAAAATTAAACTTAATAATACTTATTCTACTAACTTTATAAAATACTTGATAAGATTGTATATATGACGTGTAAACGGTTTTTTTATCACCATTTTGTTGTATAGGTAGTATTTATTAAAGAATTTATGATCAATCAATTATTATAAACACAAATATACATTTATAAAATCTCAATGATGGTCAAAAAAAAAAAAATATATATATATATAGATACTGACGTATTAAGTGTCTTTTTTAATTTGGTCAATTCGGAAACGTTATACTTTCAGAAATATTTATATAATATTAGACTTTCTTTTCTATCGTGTATATAATATATTTAAAAAAAAAAGGTGTAGACTAATAAACTGTTTGATACTAAGTCATATAATATTATGATACGTAGAAATGCATCGTATGTTCGAGTCTTAAGTCTGTAGGCAAGTATCATAGTTATACGACACAAACGACATAAACATAATATCGTTGCATTTAATTGTTTTTGAAGTAATTCGACTCGTTTCAATAGCGATCGATTGCAAGCTGTTTTTACGTTTTCAAAAGTATCAACGTTGCGTACGACGTCGTCGGTCGTTTAGGCGTGTTCGGTGTATTTATTTATAATATATGTGTACAAACATTAATCAACATTTTAATTTCCTGTTACTGCGTCGTTTAATTTTGCGGTGCGAAGACAACTGCCAACGCGTGTACACTGTCATTTCTCAATTCCAACAAACACGATATCTTCGTCGTCCCGTCGTTGTACTACTCCAATAATATTATGTGTTTCACGATCATTGTCGTTTAGAGAGAAATGCATTACACGGTGATCATTATTTAAACCACTGCTTATGTATCCTGCGCCGAGGTGGGCTAATCAATATACCTGGACTCCGATGTAAATATATATACATACTGCAGTGTATCCTGTCCGGCTTACTTTTTCGTTTTATTTATTTGAATAATAATACGCGAGTACGACGTTAGATAATAAATTAACAGCAGCAGTATGTTTTATTTTTTTTCTCTTAACACGGTACGTAACTCACCCGTTAATTAAATTTTTTTTTTTAAAAAAGTGTCACATTTATAACATATTTTACTGTTATACGTATATTTCACGTTGTGCATAGGCACGTGATTTATATAAACGTGTAAAAACGGAAAAACGAAAGAAAAAAAATGAGCGTAATCGAAATATTATATTTCATTAAATCTTAACGGTACACACTTACGGGGAAAAAAATATTTGGTAAATAGTCGTTTTTCAAACGGTAAATTGATTATTTTTGCGATTCGACGAGAGTTCCGATGACAGTAGTACTATACTTCAACGGCGGTAGGGTGGTTATAGCTGTGCAATATTTTTCACACAAAAAACAATATATATATATATGTATTGCATTAATGCCGTACTCGATTAAATCTCACTCGTCTCAAGAGTTGGAATTTAATCCGGGCGTTTTGCTCACCGTCGACCCGCCGGCCGCCGCTGCAGCAAAAAGAATTTGTTTATTGCGATCTGTTTTGGAGACAAGACAAATTGGTTTCTTTGGTCTGACGTCTCTGAAATCCATCCATTCCCGACTCGTAAAAAGAAGATGAAAAAAAAATAGAACTCAAATACTAAAGCTCTTTTTACTTAGATGTTTCCTTTATACGTACGCAGCATCGTAATATATACCTACCTATACAATAATAATAATATATAGACACGCCGGCTCCAGGACGCGGTCAGAACAAAAACCCACGTGTTCCGCTCGAAAACTCCGTCCTTGGATTGTCCCAATGACATTGGGTTTTATTATGTATTACATTTTATTTTTTCAATCAAAATATTTTTTAATTCTCGTACCGACCATCTCACACATACACATGCTCGTGCGTAAACCATTGATTTAAATTTAACGCTTTAATTCTGTTAAACCTTATCGGTTGTATTTTTTATTATTATATTCTTTTAGGTACACGAAAATACCGTAATTCGACGTTATAAACACGCTTGGTGTATAAAATGTAGATCATATAATATATGGGATTTCATTTTTCTATATAAATTGTCTGTAAAATAGTAGGGAATACATTATTTACGAGTATAACGATTGTACATTTGTATCGTCATATATAGAACGGTAATTTACCTCTATTTTCTACACTAGAATTTTTATTTAATAATTCCTTAGTTTGCCTTTTGAAATCGGTATTGTTGAAGTACAGTCTGAATAATATATATGTTCGAATTCACGGAACACGGAATACTTTATTATTATGTTTTCTATTGGTGCATATTATTTGTATAGTGAATCTCCAGAACTATGAGTATTAAAAAGCTCACAAATTGTTGTCGATCCGTGCCAACTGATGCATTATTAATGATATCTTAAAATTCAACAGTTTGTAAGTGTCGGTAACATTAACTTTATACAGCGAGGCCACTTAAATTCAATAATTTATGCACTGGAGTGTATATTAACGAAAAGAACAATGCAATTTAATCGTATATTTATGAATTTATAACGTTAAGTCGTCAAGTGTAAAAATATAGTGTTTTTTGTGTTCCATTAGAATAATACAATTTTAATTAAATATAAATGGTTTGCACGGATATTCGGAAAGCCAATTATTGTATAAGCGTTACGAGCATCGTTAATGTCACGTTTTCTAATCCGTTATATTTGTTCATTTACGTTATTGTTAATTTCGGATTCTTAAATCAATTCAAATTATTTTAAATTCGTGTACAATGTGTATTAATAACAACTATTTTCAAGAATTTTCAAATTTTAAAGGTCAAGAAATACAAATCGATTATGGTTCAGTGTATTCTATAGATATGGGCCATGGACGTATTTCGACCACATATATTATATTGACCTGTGGGATTTTCGTTGCATTTAAATCGTAGTAAATCGAATGTACACGGAAAATTGTTTTCTTTGCTTTTGGTTACTTATTTTTAACTTATTACTTTATATTTCGTGGGGTATAATGTCCGTATATACGGAGCATCTAACAAATGGGCTGGAAATCCTATTTAATAATACTCCATGGGCCATCTATAGAATTTGTAAAACCTGTTTACCAACGATTTAACAACCCGATAAGCAAATGTATCCGATATATAGTGCGTATACATATATATATATATATCAGAAACACTTTTCCTATTATTCGAACGAGTAACCGATTTGTAAAAAAAAAAAATAAATAAATAATAATAATAATAACACTCTGCAACGTGTCAGGCGAATAATAATTATAATTATTATCGTTATTTTTTTTTTTCAAAGATAATAATTATCATGATAATATTAAAGGTGCGTTCAATTTTTTTTTTACCGTTTCGAATGTCGTAGTTCAACCCGACAATGTGAATACCAGTATGACAGTTATGTTGCCTACGCCGGTGAAGAACTGGCTGCGGTATGTTGTTTTTTTTTTCTCGTGCATCGCCCCCCAAATTGCACACTTACTAGTATGTGTTACCATTAGTGTGAACACACACAATTGTGGTCGTGCACAACGATTTCACCACTCCGAAATATTAATGATAATAATAATAATTATAATTGGTCTTTGCGGTCACAGCAGCGGTCAGCGACGTTTGTACCAAAGTGACAAACTGCAGTGCGGGTTGTAAAACGGAGGAAATAATAGTTTTCCCTCATCATTGAATGTATGCATTCTGTATTATTTTTTTTTCGAATCAGCGTCTCTTGCACGTAAACTTCCACTCGACCGTGAACTACTATAATATTATGTATTGAGAATTTTTTCGCCTTCCCGCTTCACCGTCAGATCATCATCTATATGGTCGTCCCGCCCCGTTAAAATATCTGTAGCGTTATTATTATTGTAATTTTTTATACGTCCCGGATGGCTGGAACACAATGCAAGTTTTTCGTTGACGTATTTTGAAAAGAAAGACAGATACAAATTAATAAAAAAAAAAAAAAAATAATGCATAGAATACACGTAAATATTTTATAAAATATGTTAGTGTGCTGTTATGAAAATCATAATTTTTATAACCGATTGGTTTCGGATTCATGATTCAGCAAGTAGGTATTCAATTTATCACGAGGGTTATGGGAAAAAAGACCATAGCAACTTTACGTGTGTAAACTGTAAAAAGATACATTTATTATATTGTGTGTAATATGCACGTTCTAAATATAATATTTGGCTCCGAAAAACGATTCGTATAATATAGCACGATATTGTGTTTCAGTTTTCGAAATTTCAGTTTCCCAGCTTTATTTCCCGTCAACTCTCCACTGTTAAGCTGCTGCCAGTGATATTTAATGGAAAACGAATTGAACCGTAATTATTATACTCCTATAAGTTACAGGGGTGCGTCGAAAGAAGAGCGCCATGGGGTGTGAAGTATTTGGAATTCAAACCACCCCTATATTATATATAACGATATATCTTGTGGAAACGGCACACGACTTTACAAGAAACCCAATAACGGTTCAAAGTAAGACTGCGCGGCGGGTGTGATAAATAAAAATAATTACGCCCTTTGATATACTCGAATTGCGTACAATAATTTAACATAATATTGTATTACACAGTTATACCTTCTCGTATTATATTATTTGAATCATTGGAATGCACATTAGTACAACATTTGAATTGTGATGAAAAAAAATTACATTCGTTTTCAAACGTTGAAAAAAAATCTAATGTATACGTTATCGACTGAATTTCTATCTCATAATCCAATAATATTCATTCGAGACACGGGTAGACTGTTTTTTACTCCTCACCGGCAGAAGAGATGAAACGGAAAACAAATTAATATTAGAATATTTGATTTACAAACGTGTGAAGTGATGGTCGATGAGTGAGGCTGTGTTATAATTGAGAAACTTATAATGAAACCATAAGAGATGGTCTACTGAAAATAGACCGCAGGATTACACACGAGTAACGACAGAGCGGAAGATTCAAACCAACATTATTTTGTAATAGTGCTTAAAAAATAGTCGTTATTCAAAATGTTAAAACGGAACTAATCATGTTGTGTCGAGTTAATATGGTATTAACCATGGGAACTATAAGGAGTGCCAAGCTAATTTGTCTTTTACACACTATAATTATTATAGAATACTACTTTTAGACTACAATATATTGTAACTTAATGTTTACAAAAATGATTATCGTTAAACGCGTTTTAATTGTTAACTACTAACGGAACGAATAGCCTATTAAAATAATCTTAGTTTGAACACATAATAATATGTAGGTAGTATGGTAGTTACTGCAGTGTTTAATTTATCTGTTTTAAAGATTTAGTATTTAGTACGTGCAGTAGGTAATAATAATTAAACGAAGGACCGTAAAGTGTTCGAATACGCCGAAATAATTATTATTGGAAGAAATTAAGTTCTGTAGCTTTTCATATTGCAGAGTAGTTACGTAATTATTTAACGTCTCGCGGAAGTCTAATTTAGCAACTAATTAACTTGGAAAACTTTCGATCATTTAGATAATGTCGTTATAAACGCTATCAAATGCAATTCTTATCAAAAAAAAAAAAAAAATACAATTCCAACCAGTCTCTGTACGTTTATACAACATATTAAGTGTACATATTGTTTTGAATAATATAGGGTGATTCACTATAAATATGCTTAGAACCATGTACACCGTCATTTTTTCAAATTCTGATTTTTAGAATTTTAAAAATGCGAATAGGTACTCATCGAAGAACATATTTTCAAGTTTTTGAAGTTTTTTATAATATATAAAGAGTATACCGAGGAGATACAAACTTCTGTTTTTCAAATGAGAACCGCCCTTTTCTATTGATTCATGTTGAAATATCACAATCGAATTCGAACGAATATAGTTTTTGAGCTGTTTAACTTTGTGTACGTGGGAGTCCTCATTTGAAACACAGAAGTTTATGTTGGCATCTACAAGATATTCTCTTTGAGTAGTGCCTACCTCTATACGGAAAAATCTCAAGAATTGAAAATGTGTCCTTTAAGTATGTGCATTTAAAAAAATTCCAAAACTCAAAATTTCAACGATTGAATTATTAACGAAAAAAAAGCGGAGTGAAACATGTTTGCGGGGAATCGCCCTGTATTTTTATTTATTATATTATGCATCATTACATCCACACACATAATATAATATAATGTTTAGCAATTTATTACGATCGACGAGGACGTCGTGGTCGTTCGCAGCTTTTTTTTTTTTTTTGCCAATGTAGCAACACGTTCAGTAAAGGTTTTTCTGTCGTCCCGACAAAAAGAGCACTATATGCTATTATCACATTATTATTATTATTATTACACGTAATATACAACGCGTCGCCTACCAAAGCACCACGCCGCACGCGCACTGCGTTTATTTGCCGAGTCCATTAATCAGACGGACACTATACGCGAACATGTTCAATAATGATATTGTTCCGCGGTGTTAACAGATGCGGTACACGGGTCTCGTCCGGACGGTCGCGGATTTACGCCGATATACTCGGGCGTGACGTCGCACAATGCAACATAATGTTATTATCACAGTTGTTTGTGCCGCGCATGTTTAATAATAATGTTTTATATATTATTAGGACAATGATGGCGTTCCGACCGCAAAGCCGTCCCGAATGTCCATAAAGTATCCGTTATACATATAGATATTATTCACGTAGGCGGCAATAAATCGGGGTGACGGTCATCCTATATAAGTACCGTCTGTACACCAGCGCATTGTCCAATTGTTTGTTAATAATATTGGCCGTCCGGAAAGAGTTAAGACGAATCGCCGTGTACCGTGTTTCAGCATTCTTTGTTTCGATATTATCGCTGTGGTGAAATTATTGCGTTCGACCGTTAGAAAAAATTGTGTCGATTTCTGAAACACATCATCGACGAAAAACGGAATAGATCGTTTGTAAACACTAAACACAATATTATAATATGTACTATGCAATGGGTGTAAATCGGAATTTTCCATATTGGGCTCGATGCTCTATCATTCCGTTGTATAGCTAATAATGAAAAAATCCAAATTTAAACACAAATATAACATAATTTACATTATTCTAATTGTCTGTAAGCATTTCTCTATGAATAAACAAGAAAAGCTCAATAAGTTCTATATAATATGTGATACACAAAAACCAGAGTACAACAGAACGATCTATTTTGAATATTTTGAAGAGGTCGAAGAGTGGTTTTCTACTGAAAATTTCACGAAGATATTTGATAATACGTTAAAAATGCATGGTAAAAACCGAAGCGCACTAAAATTCACAATTTTTCATCATTGCTTTTGGATCATATACCTATGCTGTGACATAGGCAAGGCATTAGGCTAAACGTTCACGGATACCGTGCTAGATCTCTTGTATAGTCTTGCGTATACCCATCGTTTACGATTTTAAAATAAAACCAAAGAAATATACGCCCACCACATAGCAAAATAATTGTTATAAAATATAACGCAAATGATAATATATCATGCGGCGATACGATATCTGACCGACCGGGTCTCGTTAAGGTGATATTATAATATTTACACGTCCACTGCGGGCGCGCGCACACGATTGCAGTGGTGGTACATCGGACAGTACGAAAATTTGTCCACGACCGACGTCTAATGTGCGTTTAACACGCGAACGGAAAACGCGTTCAGAGGTACACATTATTACGGACAATATATAAATATATTGTATTATGTATACCTTCGCACCGATCACTTTCCAATAAAGTCGGTTGATTTATCGGACTCGCCGCGTGGAATGCCGCCGTCTCGATATCGCGTGATCGCGTGGTCAATATTATAATCTGCACTCTACATAATATTATTATTGTATTAGGTATATGCGTATATTATGTACGTGATAATAATAAAAAAATAATAATATCATTTTTATTTTAACGTTCAGACGAGATAAGTAAGACGGCGACACCTGCTCAGATGTGTAATAGCAATAATAATGATAATAAAAATAATAATAATTGTGTATGCACTGCACGTCAGATATTATGTATTCGCATAAAAAACCGAAGCCATAATAATATAATGAGTTGTGTGTGTTACAATAATATACATGCATATATAATAATAATAATGATAATGATAAAAATAATATGGTATTCTCCGCATGTCTTAACAGTCGCGACATTGCTCACGACGTTATTCCGCGCAGTTTTAATAACAATATTATTATTATTATACACAGAGAGAGGTATGTATACACCTATCGATATTGTTTTCGTTTTGTTTTTCACCTTTTCGGTTTCCATAAATATTATGCTCGTCTGACACGTCAGAATCCGCCGAGCCGATGTCTTATAATATATATATATATTATAACACGCGCGTCGACGCCACTCGGCTGCAACGGACTGCGCCGCGACGCGCACACACGTGGCTGTCCGATACGATTTTCTCCTTGGCGAGCTTTCGGCCGATTTTCCCCGTTGACCGCGGTCTCGGCGTGATAATAAAATACTATAATAATATAGTGCCATTGCACGTCTTTTAACATTATTACAAGTTGTCGTTGCGTCGAATGACGTTTTGTCGCTTGCAAACACCGTCCGCCGACGACGTCCTTGGCCGCCTCAAACACCGTCATTTGCATATAATATTGTACGCATAGTGGTGCAGGTGGTACAATATAATATTATTATTATTGCGATCGTTGCAGTCTTACCGCCGTATCGTCCGGACGACGTGTAGTTTACGATAATATTATTATTATAATACAATATAGTCGATACGTATTTGTCGATCGTGTGCATTCGATTACAATAATTATTAGTCGGTCGCTTCGCGGAATTCACAATGTACTCTCCGCGGCATTTGTCGGAAATTCGTTGGCGAAAACGCTTTCGTAGCGCACTCGCGTCGTAGGTATACATGTTTGTTTCTCTTGTCCGCTGTAACAAGTAAATTCGTCCGTCTCTTATACGGTCGGTTTAACTCGATTATATCGTTTAACCACGTGCATTGTAAGTTTAAAGAAGAAAAAAATTAGCAGGCAAAGTTTATCCTTTGAAATTTCGAGAGGAAAACGTTTTTATTCGTTCAAACGCAGCGAATCCAAGATTAAAATTAAGTCCCGATGCTCTCCACGGCATAATACGGCACCGCGTACAAAAAGTATTTAATTTTTTTTCCTCTCGTCTAAAACCCTCTAAAATTGAATAATTAAGGAGTTTTTGAACGATTAAATAATTTCCGCCGTATAATATTATTATAATCTAAATATTCAAATCGTAAATCGTTCCAAAACCAATATTTTACAAAAATAAATAATAAAACGACGTGCTCGTACCTACCTTATATATTATAATATTATTATTATTATTAATATAGTAGTTACGCCCAACGTGCGTGTTAATACAAATCATTTAACATGACCGAATGGGCGCGTGAATCGCATTTACAATGGACGTTTTTATTTTTCCTTAGTTTTTTTTTTTCCCCCGGACGTGGGCAACAATGACGGGCTATGATAATAATATGATATTATTATGCCTTCAAAGACCATAATGAGATCGTTAATCGCTCGGGTTATGATGACTTCGCTCAGGGAACTAAAATATTGCTGGCAAACGCGGAGGAGGAGGGTGCGGGTAATTAAAACGTCCGAAGACGTTACGCAAGAGATCTAGTGCTACAGATAGTGGAATCTGTTTGCTGGCCCCCGTTCAAATAGTAATTATTACCAACGCAAAGCGAAAAAAAAAACTAATCACCGCACCAATTCTCGACGATTTAATAATAATAATAATAATTATAATATATGTATATATACGCGCGCAGTCTTCGCGGCTATGTAGACGGGCATCCGAAGTTTTTTTGTTTTTAATCACTTCCGTCGGCGCTTTTGGGCCAGAAACATTTTTATAATATTCCGTTCCGAGATTTATGTAATAGACCGAATTTTAATTCAGAGTCTACAAAATAATTTATTTCGTAGTTCCCGAAAATGTAACAAAACTTAATCATTTTCTCCGAACAAAATTCAACTTTTATTTTTTATTTATTTTATTTTTTTTTTTTTATTGACTTCGAATAATAATAATATGTTAATGTACTGTTGCATCATCATTATATTGTTAATTCCTCCCAACTTTTTCAAATTCATGAACATAATATATCGTAATGATAATGTCGATTCTGTGTAAATAATTATGTTTTCATTATGTTGAACATCATCTGCACACAACCAAGTATTTTGGTTCTTCCATAATTATACATAAGTAATACGCGAAACGATGTCTATTTAGTCATGGGTTAGGTTAATTATAAAAGTATTAAGTATACCTTCGGTCTTTCTTGACAATCATCCTATATACCTAGCTATTACTAACATTAAAAGTAGTTAACGGATTTGAAATGTTATTGATTTTGATATTAGCTTATAAATATGTATTACTTTTAGCATTAATTATAGGTATGATGACTTTTTGAATACGATTGAATGAAATATTTTTTATACAACATTTGAGTGTTAAAAAGAAATATGTTAGGAAATTTCATCATCGACAGTTATTTATTTAAAGAAACGTCTGTTCATAAATCAGTAGACAATGATGACTTAAAAACTGGTTTCAAAACAAAATTTGGAATTGAAAAGTGCGTCGAATAATTGGAGCGCCGGCAGGTTTTATTAGACACACTCATATGTATTATATAAATATATATATATATACGTTTTCAATCATATACAATATATATATATATTGTATATGATTGGATAATTTTCTAGTTCACCCACGTCAACACAGTTTTTAATTATTTTCTTTTCTCGAAAACAGTTAATATTGATTAAAAACGTTGAAACATATATTAGGTAGATACTATGTGTCTATGTAGGTATATCTAATAATATAATATAGTAGTAGCTATAGTAGAACAGTATAATATTATGATACATTATTGTATATGTTACAATGTAGTAGTCTTACACGCTACGCGAGTATATAAAATAATAATAAAGACCTTATCTTTCGGACTCGAGTATACAAGCCAAAAAAGTTTAACGCGTTACACGTCGAACTAAATGGGTTTTGGGCTACTCTTAAGCTACTTTATACTATTATACCTATAATATATATATATATATGACGTATTATAAAGTTACATAAACTACGCGCATTCAATTGGTAACAGTTTGAGCATTAAATGTTTAATATAAAACGATTTATTTTTTTGTCCGGACCGAACTTTGTGTAAGTGCTTTAGTTTTAACGATACGTAAAAAAAAAAAAAACTAAAAATAAATACTAAAAACAAGTGTGCTATAGTTTTTATCTGGAAGGTATAATGTACGAGTGTGGGGTCATAGTTTTTCATCGCGTTAATCCACAGTCAACTGCACAGCGATAGATACATAGTATTGTATAAAATCTATAAAAAGAAAAATAATAATTGTTTGCGTTGTGACAATACTGTGTGGTCTTGTTTGACGCGAGTAAAAACATTAGGTTTTTTTGGAAATGTGCTTCCAACGAGAGAGTACTGCGTAGTGTAACATTGTACGTTTCGAAAATTGACAAGGTTAGGTCGACGAGGAATACAAATCGTATTTCACCGTTTTCACCCATTGGCGGCGTTACGTTTCAACTGCAGCCTACTCGTACGCTATTTGTACACGCGCGCGCGAGCGTTAGTTCGTCTAAAATAAATAAGTAGCACGTGTTTGTTTTTCGGGGTTTTCTTCTCGCCATGATCATAATATAACGATATACACTAGCTTGTTGAATCGTAAAATAATATGATGTACGCGCGATGTGTTTTTCTTGATTGCCACTGTCCAGAGCTGCAGCAGCATCTATATATATATATTTACGGGCGCCGGGAGGAGATTGCCCTTCAAGCCAAGTTTGTGTACGACATAATACCATCTAAACGATTATATTAATAAAATACGATTTTATTTTCATCTTTAATAATGTCTAATAAAAATATCACTCTTCTCTCTGTGAAAAAAATCTTAATTATCCGAACTCTCGAAGGACCATTATAGCATATATATATATATATATATATAGATATTATGCTGCAGTCGACGGACCGGCTCCATCCGTCCCAGGACGACATACTCGTCATCCGTCGTGACATCACTTTATTCAATCATTTTACAGGAATCGTTGCGCGTTTGATTTAGGTCGTAATATAATTTTATTGACATTAAGACACGTGTTTGTATATAATAATAAAATACACGACTCGTAACAATAAAATGTCGCCCAATAGTACAAACGTCTATCATCATTATTTTATGTATTTTTTAATAATAACGCACCGAATCATGCACAACGAAAATTCGAAAACAAAACGAGAAACGTTTTATAGTTTCCAACAATAAATCACGATGTACGGATGTGTACAATATATCGATTCATCATGTTTCGTGACAGGAACTCGCTGTGCCCAACCGACTTATTGAAATAACTTGTGATTGTAAAAGTATATAGCTGGTACCAAGCTTTTAATAAATAAAAAAAAAATATACCGAATTCTTTTTAACGATACACCATAAGTGTTACAGGTAATCTGGTACTCATGTATATATATATACTGATTTTGTATTACATCTATCCTTTTCATCTATCTATAGTCTTTATCAATCTATAGAATATATAATATATATACATGTACAAAACGAGGCATATTTAGTCGTCCATTTTATTTTGAAACGTGGCTATTTTGTTCTTATATCATATGTAAATTTAGCCTTGGATACACGTTTCTAGCATATCGGCATTCATTCACGATGAAATATTAACATTTAACTCTCTGACATTTCTAAGTCAGGCGAAGAGAATAATATTTATACGGCCGCGGTGTACATAATATAATTATTATCCACCTGTTAGAACGTTTTTACGTATCATATTTTAATAAATAAATAATTTTTTTATTTCTAAGGGCCGTGTAATTATTCTTTTTTTTTTTTGTTATTGCGTGATACATAATATGATGCCACAGCGTTAAACCATTATTTAATGAAGAATTATTAATTGTTGTGTATCATTAAATATTAAAACAGAACAATCTAGAAGAATTTTTCCAAAATATACTTATACATTATATAAACATCTTTAAATCACATGTGAATAGAATAAATTTACACTATATGTATTATATTTTAATTTAATATAATATCAAATGTAATGCATTTGTTAAAAATGCCAATAATCATAGTAGTTGAAGTTCGAAGTTGAACAACCTGGTAAGAACAAATATAAAAATATATTGTTTAACTTTCTAGGATTTCGCATAACACCCAACAGCTTGAATGTATATTTTTATTCAATTGTATTATTGTGATTATCACCGTGTTACAAATTAATGTACATAACTAATGCACTTGCAGGTAACTATATTAAATTACGAACATCACCGGCAAAAAAAAAAACCATTTGACCTGAATTCGTTAATTGTAAATTATTTTCAATTCTCTTTTATACAATTATAATAAATGTACATACATAAATGCATATGTATAGAACGTTGTCACGTTTTTTAAGAATTTTAATGCAACTTTGTCTGAAACGGAACGCAATAGAAATATAAATTTGCTTGTACTTTATTCCGCGCGCGCTCATGATAACGTTAATGTATATAACATAATATGATATAAAAAAATATACCTATGCATTAAATATGAAAATTCAATCTATTGTCATTGTAATTTTCTCTCGGTGTTATAATTGAAAAGTCGCAGGGACGTACACACTGCACAGCTATAGCGCGAAACGTTTCCTCCTAATCGTCGTGGTCCGTGTCGTCTCTTTAGCGTGACGTTCCTTTGGACGCGCTTTTGGATTTCTGACGATCGGAAAGGACGGTGGAAAGTAAGAAAGAAAGTAATCATCATATTATTCGCTTTGTTACTGTTAACGATATACAAAACTAAACCAACGTGTATTCGCCCGTCACCAGCCTGTTAGCCGTCCGTATTTTTATTAAACTGCGTATATTATGTATCTCATGATGAAACTGTACTTGATATACTTTTAGATAATTGTTTATACATAATAGTATTATAGTGGCGTTGAACACGCGTACGCATGGAATATGAAATATAATATATTATCCTCGAGCCCCGATATCGTTTGTAACGACGGATACGTAATATACGAATACACAAAACGAAAACATAATACATCTCAAATGACGATATAAAATAACTGAATTGATATTCATTGTCTGCAACAGTAACATGACGACCGACCTTTGATTAAAAATATTAAAAAGTCAACGTTTTCATTATGATTATTGGTAGTCGTCGTCTATAGTGGAGACTTGTACAATATTAAGATAATAATATAAAACGCTGTTCTCGTGCGAGCGGCCAATCTCACTGCACCAGCACTATTAAAATCCAATAACAATAATGATAATTGATAATGATAATAATAATGTAATACGCTAAACGTCGGTCCATAAACGTTTACGACATTAATGCGCACATTTGCCTATTTATAGGTATGAGTCAGTAGAGAGATTATCGCGACGAGTGGTCTGTCAATGTGCGTCTGTTCCAATCTGTTGTTGCTGATCATAATAATAATTACCGTGCCGTCGATATTTGTAATTTATGCGGTCGTCTCCCCCGCGGCCAACCTTCTTCCGGACAGCGAGTCGAAGGTCTATTATATTTTTGTACATACGTAGACGAACGCGCGTGCTAATTCAGTCACACGAGAGAAAAGGGGTCGCGCACTGGCGCCAGAATGCCGCTGACTCGTGTTCTCGACGATATATATTATCATCGGGGAAGTTATAAAATATAGGTACATATTGTATGTACCGTATATTATACGTCTTATTTTACATACACAGATATTATAGCTCTTATAGACTTGGAGTCTGAAATCGAAAAATTTTGAAAATTTTATACGTACTTGAATCGTTATTTAATTTGTTCTAAAACCAAAATTGAGTTCCGTTTGGTTTAAACTATATAGGTATATTAATTTATAACTTAAATATTTATATTTTTCTCATGCTTTCAAGTTCTTGTAATCAATAATAATTTATTTGATTTAAATCTAAATAAGTCCTACAAAATAATGTATAATGTACCCTATGTTTTTATCACGTTTCAATAAATTGGCTTCAAATTCATTGCTCAAAAAAAAGTTGGGCTTTTATTTGAAAATCAAACTTTTCTTCTTATCATATCTACTAATTGATGTAACATCTGACAGGTAAGTTGTGCAATATTTCTTCACGTGAGTAATACCAACTACACGCATACCATTTCAAAAGTGGTCGTTTTTGTATGATATTTGCAAATATTGCCATTAGCCGACATCACGGTATCCAACGTTAATTCGGCGTGCGTCACATATGTCGATTCTCGACTTTTACAAAGCTCTCAATCGTAATCTGTATGACACGTGACTGTTAATGTGACATCGGGTCTTTAATTATGGTTGAGTACAGATAATACGTCCGGTTTGTCTATGTAAACGTTTTATTTGTGTTATCGCGATCGGCCGTCAAGAGTCGCGGAATGACATTTAGTATATTTCGAATAATAATCTTCACGTCATGACGAATAATATTATAAACTATACCTCACTGTCGTTAATCATAAGTATAATATGAATACTAATATACTATGTGGTATAATCGTTATTTACTGCAAATAATAAAACAGTTTTTTTTTTTTTTGAGCGGATGATTTGGTGTTGTATTTTATTTATTAAATCTTTTTTTTTTAGTTGTGTTATCATAATTATTATTAGCCGTATAGGTAAACACAGTGTCCGTAAAACTGTCAACTATCAGTAAACTATTATATTATTATTTAATTTATAATATTATTGTTTCGTGTTTTCTTCGTATTATTGGCTGTTTGTGTTACATCAGCCACTGGCCGTTTGTGCATTTATTTGGGTACAATCCGTCGTATAATAAATTGCGAACTTCAGCGTTTAAATGCATTACGCCGACGGTCCCTGATTTATGTGCAATATTTCGATGTGTTTTCTGGCAAACGGACAACCATATGTCCAGTGCTCACTCCAATAGCTGAATGATAATGAAGTATAGTGTGTGTGTGTGTGTGTGTGTGTGTGTGTGTGTGTGTGTGTGTGTGTGTGTGTGTGTGTGGTGTTGAGTTAAAATCGAGTGCACGATGGCTGCAGGGACAACGATTGATGTAATAATCAATCAAACAACAAATGGTCGACATCCGATTATTAAAATATTAAACTATCGACTCGTTTCGTGTAAACAAAACAAAAACGATCATCGTGATCATAGAATATGCCTAGCGCACACCGTGCAGGTATAAGCTAATCGTAATGTGCGTCACAAATGACCCGCTGGTATAATAATATTTATCGTATTGTTGAAATGTATAATTATTGTAATCGCTTCGTTTACGGGTGCCGGATCCGAACGCCGACTTTCCAATTAAATCACACGCTATACATTATATATGTTGCGTATAATCGTTAAGACGAAATGGGTTGTGTTTTCTACATCGATCATTGTCCGTCTATTCGCCGAGCGAAAAACGAAGCCGGCCGTAAATACATTATTATGTGGCCATAATTTATATTGACCGGCGAGCTTAGCTATACATTATTGTCTACACACATACACACACACACACACACATATATGAGTATATTTATGGAGAGAAAATAGTGTTTCTATGGAACAGCTCAAATGAGACGAAATCGTATGCCGTTTATCAGTTATCAGTAGGGTTGGAAATCCACAATTTAATTTTAATCCGACTGTACATGGAAAGTCTGTGACGATTCATTTGTGTCCAAATGGACATTATAATGTGTACGAGGACGGTTCGATGTTTTCATATACTCACTTACTCGAGGAGGAAACGATAAAATACGTTTAAATAACGCGCGTGTTCGATAATTGTTATTATACCTTGTTAGCACACTTTATGTACAAAACTATTGTATTTATAGGAGTATAAATTAAAAAAATCATTAAATTCATTTTTTTTGTTAATTTGAAATTTTTGACACACTCCGGGGAAGGGGGGGAGTCAAAGGGTCCTAGAAACGGATTCCACTCCTTTTTGTGCGCCGATGTAATCTATAAATACATATTAGGATATAACCGATGGAAATGTTGTATCTGCCAAACGATCAAAAAAGAGCTCTGCTATGATGTATTCAATAATATTTCTCGTCTGCCATAAAGGGTTATATAACTTGTCCATTCCCGTAGTATAATAATATTCGTTGAAAATATTTTCCTATTGGAATTCCAACGGACTATTTGAGCGGAACACGCATTTATCCATAACGCTAACGCACGTTCAAAAAACGACGAATTATAAACTTCCACAATTTCGATTGTGTTTATGCGAAAAAATATGTTAAACTTTCAGTCGACGTTTCGATTTTACATTGTTATTAAATTCCATCGAATTATTAACGCGGAACGAATTATATTAGTAGTGATAATAATAATAATAATAATAATAATAATAATAATAATACAATGGTTGATGGTCTATATTATTCTCAAACAAATTTTTCGAAACATCGCGTTTAATATAATAATAATATATCGTATAACAATTAATACGCGATCGGGGGCAGCGACGGCGGGATTCTTTAAATACATCATATTATTATTATTATACGCACCGCTCACGTTATCTGCGGAGGAGGAAGAGGGTTCTGACAAACTGGCGTCGAGCCGCTCCGTCTCCTCGGGGGTTGAGTCTTCGGTGGCGGGATACGCACAATCTGTTTTAATATTCCACAAGGGAAGCATTATTTTATTAATGTGGGACGAATGATAATAACGGTCACGGTGGCGGCGGCGGCGCGGCAGTAGCAGCAGCAATCGTCTAGGCGCATATATATTATTATCGTAAATGTTATATTATATAGGTAGTTAGAAATTGTAGCCCGCGGCGTGATTTGTGTTTTTTTAATATTCGACATAGGTATGTATATCATACATTATTATAATGGTGGTATACACATAATATTCTCTTTTCCCCGGTTTGTTTTAAAACGTTTTAATTATAACCCGTGGATGTGGCTCAAGGTCGAGTCTCCACGTTGTATTACACTCGTAAAATAATAAAATAATATACAAGGTGCTTCACTTAGGTGTCTACATTCATTATAATGTCTACAAGTATTACATTTTTTGAAAATAATACATTTTGGCGTCATCGAAAGAAATTTACGCCACTCCTACCCTGTAACTACCTAATAAACTATATTCGTTAGAAATTCGGATACTATACTATACATTTTTTAAATCACTTACCGGAGTGCTCCAAAAACTATTCTGTTTAGGAATATATTAAATATAAAATGTAATATGTGATTCGAAAGAGTAAAACCTTAAGAATGTTTACATTTTTTTTTTTTTGAAATAATTAGTGTATATATATCCGCTTTAACGGAACACCTTGTATATGTTTATGATAATATAATATGCGTTTTTATAACATAGTCCATGTACATCAAAAACATACTATTATAATACCGTGGACTACCGCTGCGTAACGCCATCACACACGGGTATGACTAACGATATATAATATTATGTGTTATGATATACGTTCGGGTGTATACGTTTAGCGCACGTCAATATTGTGTTTTATAATATAGTTATCTCTGCGAGAAAAGTGCGCAGTTTGCGCCGGTTGACGCGCGAAATAACGATGATGATAATAATATAGAGTATCTACCTATTATACGACAGCTTATTAGAATAATAATTGGGCACGTGCCCACGCGACGCCTAGCGCGGCGTTTGATGTCCGTCGGCCGCGCACAATTTGTCCGCGCGAATTCGGGACGCACACTCCTGTCGCGTGTATACGACGACGGCTGTTGATACGCATTACAACGACGATAATATGTAATATTGTAAAAATCACTGTAGGTAGTAGAGTAATATAAAGTCGGGATTTCAGCATATAATTACATATGTCATATAGGTTAATGGTTATAATAATATGTTGTGTGTGTGTGTGTGTGTGTGTAAGTGGCGTACCAGATCAAAGGTAAATAGGGAGATATACGCTTCTCAATCTAAAAACTTCTTTTAGTATAATTTATATTTATTTTATTTACATTTTTCCACTGATTATAATGGATAAATTTGTGATATATTCTCATTTCAATAAACAATTAAAAAGCCAAAAGCAAAGCAAAATCGCGATAATTATAAATTTATAATAAATGTCATTAAAAAAAAAAAATATATATATGAACAAATACAATAATATCTATATGTACCTAACTAATAATGTTTATTCAAAGGATTTTTTTATAATTATTTATAATTAAATATATATAATATATATCAAAAAAAAAACCAATTGATTAGAACAGAATTTATTTCATAATTTGTTAATTGCGTTTGTTGGTTATTTCTGTTACACATAATAGATTACATATATAAGCTTATATTATGTATTGCGTTATGTACATTAGACACACACCCCTTAACCGCATTTATTAATTAAAAACGGTTTTCTGTGTACAGCTGTAAAATAATAATTCACCGTTCAACTCGAGCATCGTGTAAAGTGTATTTGGGTGCATGTTTGCGAACGAATAAAATAGCCAAACAAACGTAACATACTTTATATCCATTCGCTTATATGTGTATATTATTATACTACATAATATAATCTATTGCTGTTAACTATTATTTTGAAAATTATTGTTTTGTTTATTTTAATAGATATATATATTTTAAAATTGGGTAAATCTGGTCCTTTCCTCAACAATTCCAAGGGACGTCCATTTTCTTTTGTATAAACTTAAATTCCATACATAATAATATTTAATAATAATTGTATACATAAAAGTGAACATATTATTACAGACGCATAACAGCTTAAATATATTATACGTTCACGACTTATAACTGCAGATAGCGTTACTATTTAATTGTTCACTATATGCTCACGACTGTCCTAGTGATATTATTGTATTTTTAATTTATTTAATTTTCGTTTTTGTCTATCGATCGTCAGAATAGCGAAATACTATTGAAAATAAATGGTGTTTTTACTCTCGAGTAGATGTTAGCACACAGCAGCAACGTTCTCGACGTAAGCGGATGATCTATATACTGCGTACTTATATATTATTGTTAACATATGATATTCGTATATATTTACTGTAAACATACTCGTCTCGCAAAAACTGCAGTTTAGTTTTATTTTCAAAAAACTTTTTTTTTATAATTTTATAATTTAAGTTAAACCTCATTTTAAATTCAGTTCTTAAACGCCAAGCAATTTTAGCGTACTTGTTATTTTACATACGTACCTATTGCATATGATAATGTTTTAAACGACAATCGTTAACAAGATGTGTGAAGCATTTCACTCAATTCTTCAGTATGGTCGGGACTACACAAAAATATGCCTATCATGTATAGTATAATAACGGCATGAAATGTGAAAATATTTATTATAACTTATAATTTACATTGGTACGTCATCTTATACATTATATGTAATATGTACACATAAAAAAAAAAATAGAAGTTATTACTTTTAGATAAACAGAAGTTTGTATCATTACTGGGCACTTTTTAATTAATATATAGAATCTCAAAAATATGAAAGATGGTGGTTTAAAAAATTAGAATTTGAATAAATCATTTATTAAAGGGAAAAAGGATAATAAGCATATAAAGGGAATCATTACTGAATAACTTTTATTTCGATTAAACGATCGATCGTATCTCGATGCGTGGTCATTCGTCGTTTAGTTTGTTTGAAATCGTCTCATCTTAATAAACTATACAAGTTATAAGGTGTGTATTCATGATTTGAAAACTTAATAAATAAATTAATATTAATATTTTATTAATATGCCATCTATTTCTAGTACACTTTGCACATTATGATATAAATTACACAGTACTAAACAGTAACAATGTTATGACGTACGTCCTTAAATGTAATATTTGGCTATAATCACTGGTTTATTCCACGGGTCCACAATTCACATATTATTAAAATAATGATGTATACTATAGGTATGTCGTCCATTTACTGTCCCGCTTTGTCCCGTTTTTTTGTAAATCCGAAGGAGGTCAAGCATGCGTATAGTATTATATACGTATTCATTATTGACGTTTTAGCGGGGCATTATGCTATAACCTATGTTCACTCGCGATAAAGTCAAAACTTTTCAAATATCAGAAACGGTTTTCCGTACGACTTTTGTATTTTTTATCACAATATATTTGAAACGAAGCTTTTATATGTACCTAATATGTATGCTATATTTTTTAATTTCAAATATTTTCTTCGACTGAGGAATGACGACGATATCACTGTCAGCGCGTTCCGATCGCATCTCGCGAATTCAATCGATACTGTACACAATTACTCTCGACGACCAGATTTTGAAGAAAAAAATCAAATCGAATTATTAAATAAATATAAGCGCGTTATTTACATCGTTCGCACCGACACGATAATAATAATGGTAAACGGTTTAATATAAGTAATTGTAAGCAGGTTGGAAAAATCACACGGCGGGTCGACGCCCGAATTAACCGTGTACATACGCATTATATTATAATAATATAATGTATATTATAGCTCAGTCGCACATGCCCACGAATCGACGGGAAAGCGTTATTTTCGGTCCCGCTCGCCGCGGCGAAACGACTTGTGACACGCGATATACGTATATACTAATCTGCGTGTACAACAGCCATATATTTCATCGCACGAGAAAAATGAGATACTCGCTTTTTAAATTAATTTTCCCTTCATACGCAAACGACGGCGATGTATGATGCACATACACACACACACACACACACACACACAGAGTTATATAAATATCGCGTTTGCTATACATGTGGTAAAATCAACGTGTATATAAGTTATTGTAATTTTGTCCGCAATCAACACAAATGCGCAGCACGCTACGGCGCGGTGCCGAATGCAGAGTGTTAAACAAACATATATCCGTTGATGATGATCTTAACGCGTGGAATTTAATAATATGTGAGTAGTGTGTTTTTTTTTTTTTTATGTTTTTGCGATGATAAACGGGAGAGTAACCGTTTTTGTAACGTACACATGATTTATGTACATCACCCCGAGTATATAGGCACTATGTGTGTTCAACTCGTATGTACCTACAATTTAATCTACACTTTCACTGAAGTGGAGGAAAATTTAATTATCTTCTACCGCTCACGCTGCACCCGGAAAATATGAATTTTTTTCTTGTAAAACCCCAAACCATCACGGAAATTTAGTTATTTTTAACATAATAATAAAACATAACATTTTGCATGGCATTATAAAAATATTTGTCGATTTTCATTTTTATTTTTGTTTAACACTTTATGATGCAGTCAAAAGCTCAAACTCCACACTGTCATCACACAATATAATACAAAATACTATTCGTGTTTAATAATACATATTTCAATAATTATTTCAATTATATAATACAATGCTCTGAAAATATTTTTTTTTAAAATTTAAAAATATATACAATCATATTTCAACAATATCTTTATTACTTTTGATGAATTCGGAATTTATTTTTCTGTTTAAATTTGGGTTTAAAATTTATTCAAGTATTTCTTTAAACTACTCGTAATAACCATAATAACGTATATTATAATTTCTTTCGTATGATGATTTTTAATTATCTCACTGCATAAAAAAAAAAAAACAAATCTACTGTAGTTCTGTAACAAAATAATAAACATAAATATTTATATAGGAACTATAGGTACTAATGCGAACAATATAATATATTTTGTAAATATATTATATTCACTGAACTTTTCGGCATTATGCACTCATATATTTTGTAAATTGTACAAAAACCATGAAACGTTTTATTATAACATCGAGAGAATAATTTAATAATATATTATAATAATAATTGATAATTTTATTCCGTCTACAAATGTATATAACGTGTCATACAACAAATTTCCTCAGCGTGCGTGAATCCACTGATAGGTTTATAATATATTTCCGCTGCGTTGTTGTAAATGACAGCGAAACACATTCCATGTGAATTTAGTACAGTTAATTTAGTCTGATCTATATATTTATGTGTTTTTGTAATGTATTCATTACGTGATAAATGTCGGTGCATTTTGCACACTTGAAAATAAAATAACCTCTCTACAACAACTTGTATAATATACGCGTTGTTCGCAATGTAATAATATATTCAACGCGTTTTGTGTTTATTTGTACACTGAATAGTGCATACACGTTTGAAATAATAAAAAAATAAAACGTGTGTACAATTAAATACATTAAAAAAATAATAATGATAAATTTAATACTTCTTGAATTCATTAATTCTTATTTTGTGTATACCCTTGAGGTATATAACAAATTCGATTGGGGAAAAAAACATTATACAATAAATAGGAAATGATTATTTTTCGCTTATATAAAGAAATAAAAACGTCAGTACAAACGAAAATAGTGACTGACCGCAAACAAATATACCTACCCAATAAAAATATGAAAATAGACTAATGTTAGAACATGTTTATTATATATTATACTTTTTTCTACTTCATAGTTAGTATCATAGTATAAAACCATCATCAATTATTATTTTGCGAACGGAAATTATTCATTCTACGCCAAGTCACAATAAGGATTTTGTGGGATATGTAAATAATAATTCTAATAAAAAAAAAAATACTTAAACAGATAGTATAATATAAAATACGATTAAGCTAGTGCCGTTTGTTTTTATTTACAACTTCTGGCTTTAAGGGGGTTTTAACTTTAATTTGATTGCCGTTAAAAATAATCTTGATCTTTATATTTTTTTAACGCTTGATAACCATCAATTTTATTAGTTTTTTTTTTTTTAATAATAAAAAAAAGAGCTATTATATTCTACAATATTACTTTCTCGGTACCTTTAGCTTTAGTATGGGTTTAGGAAACATTTCAACTATATAAATGTTAGTTTACTACCAATACACCGGCCATGGAATGCCTCTTTCGTAATAAATCAAACACTGTTTAGTCTCTACGCCTATAAAGTATCCAAACATAAAAATAGTTTTATACGAATCAACAATCTGTTAATCATTTTCAACGCATAAACTATACACGTTTATGTTTATTGTCTTTATACGTTATTAAAATGTGTAATAATATATATTCCTTTTTAATTTGTTTAGATTTTAATTTATAGTTTGACATCAAACGAGTTTTCAGAAGATTGTTACGTTTTAATAATGAATTGTCGTCGTCGAGCCTAATAAAATGAAAATTACCCAAACAAACGTAATGTTATAATAATAATTGAAAAAAATATAATAATTTCACAAACAATTTAAAATAATTAAAAAAAAAATTACATATTACGATTCCAATCAAGTACGACAATCGTAGTTATCAATCTAATTAAATATTGCTTCAGACGGTGCTTTGGATTTTATCATACTTATAACTTATAAGTTATAAGTGTAAAAAAATATACGAATATTTTTTGACGGTATTTAGGAAAAATTGTGACGCTTATTTCTTTTGGTTCTTTTCGTATTTCGTAGCGTATAGTATCATGTTTAATTTCAATTTCATTTAGCCGTTTAATCAATGGTAAAAGCTAATAATATATTAAGTCAATAATGTCTTTCTTGTTTGACGTATAAAATGATTTTATATGCATAAACATATTTCAAACTTTTGACTTGCAATTAGTTTATTGTTGTCGATATAAATATAATAATATTGTTTAATGCATATTTAAATACTGGCCTGAAAAATGTATACTCTAATATATTCAAATAAGTTTTCAGTTATGACTTTTTTTTTAATATTAACCGAATATACAACACTCTAACGCCGTAGTTTTCCGTTCGTTGCAGGTGAACAATAATGAGATAAAAAAAGTTTTCCAACCACATTGCAATATTTATATAAGAAATTATAAATATAAACATTCTTATATAAAAATATGACAGTCCAATGCGATTGCCCGCTATAGACATCCCTACGTTTTAAATGCGTATCTAGGTCTCGATTACAATTGGTACGTATATAAGAATGATTTATGCTAATATTTAAATAACTTCAATTGATAAAGAGTACCAGTTGTGAAAATAGAGCCCCACGCATTGATGCTGTACTAAAAAGCGTGTGAAAAACGACAAACGATTGGTCCAGACCGACGCGTGTCCTATAATACCCATTGACGTACCGCCTTCGAAAAATCGTCGGAACGCACGTGGGCCGAAGGTGATCCGATGAGGCTATAAGTAAGCTGTTCCGAAAGTCAAACGTGAAAATTTCCATTCAGGTTTTCTCGATTGTTTTTCGGTGTGCTCGTACGCGTATTATTTATTATAGGCCTCGTAGGCAGCAGTAGGTCGGCGAGCGCGTAATATTTTATTCACTGCAGCAGTTTCGTTTGATTTACGGCTACCGGGCCGGCTGCCACTGCTCGGGACGACTTACCTATTATATTATTACGAGTACGAGTATATATTACATAGGTTGTCGAACGCCGACGACGGGTACTCTACTGCCGCTCTACCCCGTCGCCGTCGTCTACGGCCAATTTTAAGCCTGCACCGGCGTGGCTTATATAAAATAAAAATTTTTCGTTTTTCATCGGTATCAACGCCGCCGCCGCCGCCGCCGGCTATATTATTGTAAGTACACGACAAATAAATACAGTCGGTCGCGTAGTAACACGAGGTTAGGTTATCTATAGAGAAAAAAAACCCATCTCGTTCGCCGGTGCCGTTTTGTATAGTGTTGTATAAATGTTATAATATAGTGTCGTCGTCGTACGTTCGTAATGGAAATGTCGTGCGCGCAACTATACGTATATGTAGCGGCGAGTGTTTCTCGCGGAAAGGATGAAAAATAAAGATGGAGAAAAAAACACGCCCGGTCGACCGTTCGTGTTGCTTTGATAGATTTCTTTGGATTTGTCTTAATGTGTGTGTGCGTGTGTGAAAACACGTTTTTCTCTCTCTTTATCTTTATGCCGTTCTCCGTCTTTGGCGATTGTTTTATGGACGACGGCGGCGGCGGCGGCGGCGTATATGATAATTAAGTGGATTCGGGAGTTCCACGGGCACGGGCGACAAGAGAAACGCATTTACTCGGGTGACGCCTACAACGCCACGTCGTCCGTCGTGTGGTGTGCGAGTGCACGTTGTTCACCGGTTGTATTTTTCTCTTTCCTTATTTATTTTTCGGCGGTCATTTGTCTCTCGCACGCGGTGCGACCACATAATATCATACCGTTGTTGTATTGTGGTATCGTGCACAAACCGCGATGCGTCACGTGTGCCGGTCTCATTCCTTCTTCCTATTTATTCTTCTTCTTGTTTTTGCTCCGATTCTATCCTTCTCACTATTATTGCTCCGACTTCGGGTCTTCTGCGGCGACGGTGACACACAACGACCGGAAACGCTGAATGCAATTGTCACCGTCGTCGAATCCTCGTCTGTACATACGAGTTTAATATTTATAGTATATTATGTACCGATGGCGGACGACTGTCGTTTATTTTTCTTTCTCGAAATTCAAAAATATCCATAGCACTATACGATAGTGTTTAAGGACGAACTCAGAGTAAAGCGTAAATTAATTTGATTTAACCGAAAACCATACGTGCGGGCTACGGTTAGGGTGTTCGTAATCCTCGTCACCCTCTCTCGAATTCGATCTTGAGTAACGTACGAACGAAATGTTCACTCTCGTTCTTGTCTACTGTTTTTTTTTTTTACTATTTTTATGGCTGGAATCCACTGTTTACAGTTTACTCGATTCGGTACAGTAATACATTTTATCAAACTCTATGATATTTTAATATTATAAAAACGCGCACTATTTCGCATAATGTATTTATTTTATCTTGTACCTATATATACGTCAATAAATACCTGAAAACGGCTGATTGTCCGATGCTTAACGATTTTCATGCGAATCAACAGAGGAAAAAAAACAGTTGTTAATTATTCAAAAATCTACCTATATATTATATTATACATATTATAATATATATATATACGTACGATGTCTACAAGTCCGAATTGTGTTGATCGAGATAAGATTTCGGATCACGTATGTGTGTAGGTTTGGTACCTATAAAATACTTAAACAGTTACCATTTTTTTCTCGTATAATAATATTTATATCAATTAAGGTACCATGTCGTCCTTATACACCTATTCGTAAACATTTTGATTCTATCGCTGGGAATCTAGTAGTATTTTACTATTAGAACCAGATTATCGTCGAATTCGACCACACTATTATGTTATATAGTACCTATGTTATTATAAATTATAGGTATATTATATTAGTATACTATATATTATACTGGGTTATTATGTATAGTCTATACAGTTTCGCGGTCGGAGTTTTTCGTCCTACGTAGGGACCGCGGCGATTTATCGTCTCCATATCCAGAAACCCATTATCGGCCGACAAGAATACCACCAAACGGTACAATATGATAATTATCTGTCAAAGGTGTAATAATAATAATAATAATAATACATTCTCGACAGTGTTTGTGTGTGTGTGTGTGCTATCTTCCGCGTGTAATATTATAATAGCTTTGCACGTGTGTGCCAACTCATTTTTGATATAGAACACGTATTATAATAATATAATGTATGTTCAAACAGAAAATCCGATTCGCGTAAATTTTTCCATTGACATTAGAGCGTACATTATGTTATGTAAATAACGATTTTAACATTTTTTTCAAAATACATACCAATATATTATTATTTAGTTTTGACGACGCAATAATAACGATTTAAATATTCAAGTCTCGAGTCATTATATTATTATACCGTATAATGCATGTAAATAAATAGCTTATTTCTGCATCGAATATATTTAAATCATTATTTACCCAAATAAACACATTTTTTAGAGCTACATATATAACTTGTTTATTATTCTGTACCTATATAGTGTTAAATATAATATCAACTATCTTTGTATTATAAATTAATTTGCAATACACAAATAAGAAATTAATTATTATAGTCATAATAAATTATAGCTTGAAAAAAAATTATATTTTCTAATTTACTTTAAAAACCATTATACTCTACTCGGCTTTCATATTTTGTAATGTTTGATAGTATTAAAGAAAACTAATAATTAATAGCATAATTTAATGTACGAGAGGTGCTAACGTAAATTGCAATAAAGTTTATTGAAGGAAACAGCAAATTTATTATGGTGGTCCTTTGAGTAATATTATTTTCTTTTTTTCATCATTTGCGCAGTCTAAACTAATAAAAAAATATTACATACAAAGGACTACGGCATAAAACTCTTTGTATCAACCAACTATAGTAAATATTAGATTTTTCTTCTTAATGGATTACTCGGCTACCTGCTCGAGTTTAAAATTATTTGGATTATATTTAACGAAATTAAAGTTAGTTCTCTGTATCCTTTTATTTATTTCAAGAAAATAATAATCATTAACTTTTATTAATAAGCGACATTCAAATAAAGTATCTTGAAAAAATAAAAAGTTTTAGAATTAAATAATGAAAAGAGTCAATAAATTAATAAATATGTATTTATCGATTCAAATATAATTAAAAACGCTTGGGCTTGAACTTTTTAATCATTTAATCCCGAGTATTTCACTAAAAAAACATAATACATGTATTATAAATCCGTTTAAATTGTTATTATTTGCATATATATATATATATTAATGGTTCTGTATAATGACGTCTGGTATTTTTATTCAACTTCTTTCATTCGTGTTTGGCGCTTAGTTTTTCGAACGAGTAATATGATTGATTATTGTATTTTCGTCTAGATACATCACAGCACATCGTATTCCACATCTATATTACATAGCAAACACTACTCTCCGTGCATATTAACCAGTTTTCGAAACCACTCGACACGCCGATATCGGAATTCCACATTTAAAGCTAGAAAACCCACGGAAGTCCGAACAGGCACGACCGACGTGTTTCCCGAAGGTTTCTAGAACCGCGGACCCTCTCTAACCCGACGGGAAACCCGTCGAATGGCACTGCAGCGCACAAACACAGCGGTGGGTGTCGTTATGATGGCCGCGGACGGGTCGCGGAAACCTTTGGCCAGACATTGGCTGATGGCGGGACGGTTCGATCGGAAAATCCGAGGGAAAATCCTATTAATTATACGCGCCCGGGGGCTCTGGCGAGTCGGCCGCGTAATGAGCCCGCGGCGGCGCTCGCCCACTCGATACTATCGCATTTCTCGTCGTTCGAGGAGTTTGCGGTCGTCGCGCCGCAATGACAAAATACCCCGTAGGGTAGGCGCTGGAATTCGCCGTTAGAGGTGTATATATACACATAGATGTGTATGAACGATATAACAGTAATATACGCGTATAACGGCAATAATAATAATAATAATAATACAGCGCGGGGCGGCGCGTGGGTGTATATTACACACACACACATATATATATATATATATATCGGACGGCGGACGGTCGTGTCACGTTCCTAATTAAAATTACTAGTCCGGCAAAGCCGCGCGCGCGGGATATAATCGAACTGATACGACGACGACGACGACGGAGGAAACGGCGAAGACGGCGAATTCGACGACGAAAACGCTGCGCGCGACGCTAATGCCGGGCCGAGGGTGACGCCGCGAGGGGTAGTAGTAATAGTAGTCGTAGTAGCAGAGTGTCCGTGATTTGTGTGACCCGGAGCCTGTCCCCGGTCGGCGGTTATATTGCGCGACAGTAATACAATAATATATTATATCATATATACGTATATACGTACTGCATAATATAATGTATCGGTGGGGGGACGACGACGATATAGACACGCGCGGCGTTCGTAGAGCTTTGCGTTTATCCCGCGACGCGTTATCCTCCCTATAAATATAAAATATAGTACTGCGTACACTCGAGTGTATTAATTAATCCGCCGGTGCCCCATTAAGTGTTGTTCGTTATACGTGTGATTGCCACCGAATAGCTGGTCTATCCGCCGCCGTTAGTGCTTCCCGTCCCGTCGTCGAATAAATTTGTTATTGTATTCCATATATAATATATATATATATATGTGCACTATACTTACCTATACAGCGACGGCGCACCTTAAAAAGTCTCGGGCCCACTCGCTAAAATTTAAATAAATGTGATCGGGAATGGTTCGATTTTTACGACGGTTTTTAAAATAATCGATTATTCGACATTACATTACTCGTGCGACTTGTATGACTTGTGTCAGTACAAAATTACTGTAAAATGATGTGCATTTCAATATCGTAAATGTATCGTAATATGTAATATCATCGTTTTCGAGCGGGTTGAAAAGTACGTATTCGAGCCATCATAAATAGACGCTAGTGTTTACCGACGTCTAATCGCTATAGGGAAAATAAAGCGGATGTGTACATTTTCAATTACAATAAGTACTCGTTTCTTTTGAAACATGTGAATGAAATATTTCAGGTTTAAAGAGAATAAAAACATTATGGATACATTATAAAAATATTTAATCATCTTTTAGCTGTTTTAGTAAAGCATTCTTAAAGCCAAAGATGATAAATGTGTTATATTATTATAACTATCTCTAAGTATTCACGTGTTCTATGTAAATACAAATTGCTTACGATTTTTATCTTTTAAGCATTATATATATATATTTGTTTTTATAATGCTTATTACTGTATCGCTATGTATTTAAATTGGTATCACAAATGTATAATTTAAAATATTTTTAGTTATATTTTATTATAACGATATAAGTATACACGACTAGATGTAAGACGAACACTACATGATAAATTCTAATTCTTCTGTGCCCAAAAACCAAATAAGTACTGTATATTCAAATTGTCTCAACGCTATTATGTTTAATACATATCATTATTGGCTTATTTGGCTTGATATTGACTAATATGTGTGTATAACGCACATACAAGTTTCTCCACATTTTCAGCTCTTTAGAGTTTGGATTCGCTTGTGTTCCTACCCATTATAACTTACAATTGGTTTATTATTTACTCGTTAGTCGTTATTACTTCAATCATACGATAAATTGATTATAAATACAATTATTTTTCATTGAAAGTTAAACGATGTGACGTTTTCCGCATCGTGTGACACACATTCTGTTATAATATACAGACTTAATTATTTTATTCGAGACGATCAAACAGTTAGTTACTGATAACTATCACCGACGGTTTTAACTAATTGACGTTTTTATTACAGTTATAAATATTATATAGTTTTCTCTAATGTCACCCGTGCATCATTTCGTATACAATAATAAAAAATGTAAATACACAATTACAATAATTTATAAATAATTTTAATGATATTAACAGATCAATATCAACAGTTACTGGATGGGTTATAATGTTAACAAGACGTTTGATAGATTATAAAGGGTTAGTTACACATTATTTAAATACTCGAATGTTTTCAAGTTTTGGGATTAACATTACATGTTTTCTATTAAATTAATATGTACTTATAGAGAATATAAAAAAAAAAAAAACCAACCAAAATTTGACGAATAATAAAAGACAACACGGTAGGCACTATATAATAATATAATATTATAGAACCCGTTTGAATCCATTCGTTGGAATAATCCGAATCCACGGTTTGACGTAACAAGGCCGTAACAATTTAAGCTCCGCTTTGTCGTGTAAAGATGATATTATAATACCTTATAATACCCCGTAATACCCGTACGATAAATTATTATTATTATTATTATTGTACGTTTAATAATAATCATTATTATAGTCAATTGGCATTGATTACGACGGGGCACGCGTACTGCTGGCACCGCTAACGAATCACACAATTCAGTGGTCCGGCGACACACTACAAGACGTGATTAGGATTAGGCGCTCGATATCTGTACGACATTATTATTGTTGTTCCGTCCACTGTATATTATCCGACAAGCCTACGATCGTCCGGTGCACTCGCAATCGATTACGTCGGCGACGGCACTCGAACCCGTCCAAGTCCGTGTGCTCCAACTGCCATATCGATTTGTCGTTTTGTCCGTTTACCGAAATACAGTCCGCCGCAGTACGTCAATATAATAGTATTATATTATATCGTATACAAGAGTTCATTTGGAAGATAATGTCGTTTCATATGACTATGCGTATATTGTGTGAAAACGATAATATAAATAATACGACGTAGTCGTGTAGTACAGGTACGCTCAACTGGTTACCGTCTATTTTATTATTGTTATCGAACGGTGCACGCAGATCATCGTATTATGGTGAAAAACGCGTTTAAAATTTAAACGAGTGTAGGCAGTAAACGTTTATACGTATGTTTTTACGTTTTATTTATATTTTAGCGTTCAGACGTGTAACATTTTTATGAATGATTTCGTGTGTACAAAATCTTGTTACAATTTTGTGCTCGAACGCACAATCGCGATGGAATTCCCGAACGTTTTGTACGCTCTTCGTCAGCAACGATGCGCGCCCGTGTATATTTAAATATGCATAATAAATAATATAATATACGCGATATAAAGACGCACCCGGATCGTCGTTCGGCGTAATTAAAACGGACGTTTTACCCGCCGCCGCGTCTCGTGTATAGTGTATACTCTATAAATGCCATTAACATTAGAAAATTGTAGTCGTGTCGTATACCGCGGTATACGTTATAATATCACATGAAAACGTAGTATACGTCTCAGTACCTATTACGTACCTACCTCGCGTCTTGCCGCGCGCATCGCGTCGTCCGTCACCGCGGCAGCAATACAACGACGACGGCCGGTCAGCTATTGATTTTTATTATTATTTAATATTCGACTACGCGCGCTTCGTATAATATAATGTAAATGGGTGCATTAGTCGTACTATTCCGACAGTTGTCAGAAGCGAGCGAGAGACCGCTCGGCGAACGGAAGAGTGGGCACCGGGCTGACCGTTAACGGGTTGGTGACGGGGAGTGGTGTGGTGTGGTGAGATGGCCAACAGCGGATCTTGATAAAACTTTAATACGTATCTGACCGTGCCGTAGTGTTGATCGGAGCAATTATAACTGAACCCCCTACAGTTTGACTTTATCCGTTTCTGATCTAAATTAGAACGATATATATACATATATTTTTTAATATTACTCTATGTACAATATACATATATTAATGTTCACTGACTAAGTAGTAATCCGGTCCCATTAGTGTAAATTTAGGCGGTATTCCTTTTTTTTTTTTTTTTTTTTTTTTTTTAATATTAAAATATGGTATCCGGACACAATGTACATCTAGACCTCGAGCACGTAGGTATATATTATACAACGTGATAATATTATATCCTGTATATCGTTGACTCGTATAGTCACACCCACACGGTTTATGGACCAAAACACTTTTCTCTAATCCACCACTGACCGTTCGCAAAACCTCAGTTCACGCTGCGTGCGCGATCGGTTTTTGATAAGATGAATCACTTATGTAAACGAGGTTAATTGCGTTCTTTCGGGGATAAAATAAACCACAGATTTTATGAGCAACATACGCGTATATACCTATCTACCCGGTAAACTATAATGAGAAAAACGCGTGAGATTGTAATAAACAACAATTGAGAATTAGTACTAAAAATTAAATGATTTCTTTATTGACACGACGATAGGTTGATCTTTTTACGTTTTTTTAAGTTTTTTCATAACCGCTGTACCTATTATGTAACTATAATCACTCGACTCTCATTCATCGAGTAGGCAGGTATTGTGAAAAATATTTAAAATCATAATTATCATTTCGCTGTGATAGGTCTTCATAAGTTACAGCTCAATGTATTGAAAAAATCTCTGTACATACAACAGGGCTTAGGTGATATTTAGGGATATTATCCATTAATATGGATTTTAGACAAACACAACTCCTATAATGAAATATGTACACTGATCGATCGATTATGAACATAAAAATCTCTCTGATCATCTAAACGAAATTAAACTGAAAATAAACGGTTTTACGATTGTGTATTATTAATGTTACAATCAAAATTATCGTACGCATTATATTATATGTATAATATAATATATAGTTACCCATGACGGCCATAACCCACGTCCCACATAAACAAGCGTGTTATATGGCGCGTTTAGAGGCAGTTTCAACGATGTAAGAATCATACGAGTGATACATAAATAATATATTTTGTGTATCTCTTAATTAAATGGAATACAATATAATATTACGTATACACAAAATATAACCACAAATTAACTTAAAAAAAAATCTTAATTTGTTTAGTTATTTTGATAAAGTGTATCATAACTTTAACACGTAATATATCAAGTGTATTAATTGTAAAATGAAAGTTTATAAATAATTAGCCTTAAATACTATTGATAGGTAAAATCGGTGCCAATCTTGAACAATATTATGATTGTACTAACGTTGACTACTGTGTTTTGTGAAATTTAAATTGTTTGTATTTAAACCCTATTGTTATGTTATTTTACGTTAATTACTAAATTGTTAATGTTTAAAATATAACGCATATTAAAATAAATGTAAAAAAGTATTCTACAACAAGCATCTGTCTGAAACATTCAAACATTTATTATAATATTTATGATAATAAATAAATTGTTGGTAGTCTTAAGTTAAAATGAAAATAATAAGCACTTTCTTTTTGTATGACATGAAAAATATCATTAAAATGTAAAAAAATTAAGGATTAAAAAAAAGAAAAAAAAAACCATTTTTAAAATTTTGTCTTATTATTTCATGTAACTATTTACTTGTGGAAGCTATATACGTGCATACAAGGTATTATAGATATTATATTATATCTGATGATACCCGACAAAATAAAAAATAAAAATAAATTGTTTGCGTTAACATAGGTAATATGAAAAATAATTTAAAACACATCACATACCTACTACGTGAAAAATTAAAAACCTCCCGTTTATTATGGAACAATATTATTCAATTTCAAAATTTCAAACCAACCCTTTGCTACATCAAACATTTAAGTTTCATTTATTATTGAATTATTTTAGTATGGATTAAATAAGAATCTAAGCTAACCAATTAGTTTTCTTTTGAACGGAGGGAGTTGTATATTGTTACAATTCACAACAATGAGTGACATTATTATTATTAGTCATCGAATTAAGTACAATGATTCAATTCAACTACTGTATCAATTAAAGTAATTGTGTATTTATAGTTTTATTATTTTTTTTTTTTAGAAGTCAATACAAACACCAAGTTTTTGTTCGTGTCCACGACGATTTAAATAATTTTAAACACGTTTATTAGCTAGACAATCGAGTTATTTTTTTATTGTCTGCAGATGTTTGGCTATTTTTATAATTATTACGAAAACATTTTTACAGTCAATACCAAGACACTTCCAATACAGACCATTACAATAAATAAACCTATAATAACGATTCTGTTGCTCACAAACCATTTGTTTGGAAATAATTTAAAACGCACACTAAAAACAATACGTATTTAAGCTATAAAACTTATACGATCGCCAAGATTGTTTCCAAATCTAATAATATATTTTATTTCCAACGCATAATATTTATTATCATTTATCTTAAATGAAAATCCAGAATGATCACTATAGTTGGCCATGTATAACAAATGTTCGTTGAAATAAATAACGAAAAACATTTCATTATTATGTTTTTTTTTTTTTTTTCTATGTTATGAAATATTGTACGACATTAATAACTAATGCATTTCCAAATATAACTCGTCGCCTTTATTAAAATAATAAAATATCGAGTTTGTAAAGACAAAACCAGCTAATACAATGCAACAATTGATATAATGATACGTGCTTGCACTTAAATAGTATATATATTTTAAATAAATTGAGGCTGTAATTACATAATATGTTTTTAGCATACTTTATTTTAAAATCAATTACAGGTTATAAGTTTCATTGATAAAAGGAAGGAAAAAAAGAGAAAATAAAAAAAAAAAATGAAAATATTGGAAAAAAGTTTCACAATTTTTGACTTGATTTTATAATGTAAGAAAAATGTGTAAATTGTTACGGCGTTTTCTTCTTTGAAGGTATGCTGTATTGAGAACGGGTTGTTTAGAATTTGACGGGCTTCCGAGTATTTAGGACAGGTGACCATTATATGTTCTATTGTTAGATTTATATTGAACGCGTCACATATTGATGCTTGATCTTTATTGATAAGATGTGGGTGGGTAAGCTGGGTGTGACCTATTCGTTCTCGGGTGAAGATTACTTCCTCTTTTCTTTTTATTTCAGGGGAAAATCCTATTTTTACACTTATATTGTAATATATATCTACCGTATAACCCAGTTATACACCTATATTTTACATATTGTTAAAGACTGTTATACTAACTGTTAATATTGTTAGTAAAATATAAATTCACTGCTTTTGTCTTATAATATGCAGCTATTCATACTAGAAATGTATTAAAATTGTCTAACGGCTTAAAAGATGCATGTGAATTGTATTGGTTTAAATTTAAGGCACTTCAGTTGCGACTACTATAAAAAAGTTCTCTATAAACGTCCAAAATTAAGTATGTCGTCTTTATGTGTTGTTGATTAACAAATCACTTTAACGTAATTTAATCTAAAAAAATAATAAATACACAGTTAGTAACCAATGGCTGTAACGGTAATTTATTGTTATTATTTTCACAAAAAATGGTAATACGCATAACTAAATTTGTTATCTAGTTAGTAAGTATAGTAAGTCGATCTTCTGGATTTTTAAACATAAGCTACGTTTTGGTTCATAAACAAAATACAAGAAAGAAATTCCTTTTTTTCTGGGATAGAATTATATACTTATAGAATGCGAAAACTTAAATTAATAATATTTGTGGTAATAATGTACGTGTACTTTTATATTTTAGATAATACCTACGTAATCTCGGTGTTCTTATAGTTTCGAGGATAAAACGTGATAAGAATTATAATTTTTTTTTTTTAAATTGTAACACACGCCACCATTAGAACTTTGTCTCGGGAATTTCAGATGTAATATTATATGTATATTACTTACCGACTACAATGGTAAATTTTCAATGAACAGACTCTCTGAGTATTCACGCCTCGCCTCGGGTGTGATATCACGACTAATATTATACGACATATTATTATTATTATTATTATATTACGATATCCTACCTACTCGCTCTCATTGTCTCGTTCTATACAACTACTATGTCATTGGCGAGGATAGGGACTAAGTGTAATAACAGCATGCTTTCAGAAATCTTATTATGCCAGTCGTTCTAATTAACTCAATCCGTAAACAAAAGTCCAAAGTTCCCAAAACACCCGTAAGATAATCCATGCCTTGTCTTCGTAGCTCGTACACCACTGCTCTACTGTGTAGTATACCTACAATAACAGTGAGTTAACTTCCCGTGTTTCCAAGCAGTGTCTGCATAAACTTATAGGATATAAAGTTAAAACTACTAATAGGCCGCTAAACTAGCATGATGTGTTGGGGTTGACAACGGTGTTTTGTGTTGGTGAAAACTACGGAAAGGTAATTTTTCCCTCATTTTTATTGTTTCCTGTAAATTCCCAAGTGTGAGAAAGAGAAATTATAAAATTAATAATGTCTCATAATATAATAATTTATTCGACAACTGTAATTGACTTTGAAAAATTAAAGAAATTGAGATATATTTTTAACTCTATTTCTTACTTTGAATATAATTCAAATTGTGTAGGTGTTCCGTTGTTCAGTTTAGCGTGAAATTTCTACGAACCAAATATTTATAAATATCAAGTATAATACAATATATATAAATAATAGGAGATTGTGAATTTCTTGATTTTTTTTGCCCTCCCAGCAACAAACAAACCATTTTTTCATTGGTTTTATATGCTAATCAATAGTTCAATACATAAAAAGTTATGATTTAAATCTTCGACAAAAGTAAATCGAAACTCGATTTCCTTAGTGACCTATTTAGTTTTATTATTTTATTTGTTCAAATTGGGTACAATTGCATGTTTCGAGGAGGATAAAAAAAGCCCTAGGGATACGAAATAAAAAAAAAAATATTCTCCAAAGGTAATTCAATATGTTCAAAAAGAAAAATTGTTTTTTGTTTTTATACCTTGAGATTATTTTGAATGTAGAAAATATAAATAATAAAACTGCTTTTGGATACTTATTGTTTTCTGACGTCAACAGTTTTAAACTAATACGTTGGTTCGCTCTTTAATTCAACTTTTTATTGTTTATGATTTTTATTTTTGTATTTATTAATGTATGTTTTATAAGTGTATAATATAAAATAAAAGTTTGTAATATTTATTTGTTTGCAGTGCGAAATGGTTACTCGTGTGTACCTGTAGCTTTGGCAGAAGGTCTGGAAATTAAGTTAAGTACTGCCGTCAAACAAATTACTTATGGCCCAAATGGTGTGGAAGTTTCAACTACTAATCCTCGATCAAACACAACCGGAGCTGTATACAAAGGTAAGGAATATGGTTTTACATTTCCCAACTCGTTAGAGTTTCTATTAAAAATTTGAAATCTCATATTATAAAACTCTAAAAAAAATGTACTCAAATATTGAGTGTTTAATTTAAATGTCGACAATATCGACAAATCAGAAAAGAAAACAATGTTATACATTTACATAAATAATGGTCGTTTGCCAATATCGTCTGCAGACATTTGACAATTAATTTAGATATATTTTTGACGTTTGCGGTTTGCCCATAAACTTGTATAATATACATGAAACCAAATCCCAAATAAATATGACGCGCTAAAAACACCATCGACTCGTTGATTGATATTTGGATTGAGTTTCGCGGTATTATTGTTCGATTTGTGTTTGAATTTCAAATTAAAATCGGATGGGTTACAAAAGAAAAAAAACGTCAGGTTTTCTCTGCAATATGTTGTATTAATTTGTTTTTTGGATGAGCTAGGGGAAAAAAATTTAAATTATCAAATTATCAACACTCGTGTGTACGAGTCTGATGCTATCCTATGTGACCAAATACGTTTTGTCAGCCTTTTATTGTTTGAAATTAATTTTATTTCCGATTAGTTTTTTTTTTTTTTTGTTGATCGAATTCTCATTGTGTACATTAAACACTCATCATTCATCCTTGGCATAAAGCGCTTCTGTTTGATTCTGTATAACCATTGATCCGTTTATGTGAGGTGTACAATGGGTAGGGTGTAAGTCAATATGTTATAAACAATTTTTTTTATAAAAAAATCAACTTATCAATTTAATTATTATTATTGCGTTAACAGTCATAATTTATTTCTTTTACAACTAATATAATTACACATTTTTAGTGTTAAATATATTCTATTATTAACGTTGTATAGTAATTACATTGTTATTTATTAATCAGTGTTGCGATAAAATTAAAACATATTGTTGAAAATGGCAAAATGATATTATTAAAAATGTATGACACTCACTTATTTTTAAATTTAATGAATTGTTATCTATACATTATCGCATAATTATGTAACTGTGTTATAATATATATTATTATTAATTATAGTTTTTTGTCCAGGTCGATGATTTATTAGTTTTGTATCAGAATAGTTTAAAATATAAGAACAACACTGAAAAGAGCGGTTTTTGTGTATATACAACTCGTTAATGTAATTGATCGGTTCTTATTGTTATATTATAGCCTCTGTATTGATTTTATAAAGTGTTTATGTCTTCCATTATTTTGTAATAACCTAGTTTTATATAGATGTCTATAAAACTATTTGAAGTTTTGAACGCAGTATCAATAGACATTAAAAAAAAAAAAGTACCTTACATAGCCTTGCCTAACTGCATATTATATTACATAAGTTATATATAATGACCTGTAATATTAACATTTGTATGTTATAAATTGCCGAAGAAAATTGAAAACTAAATATTTTATATGGGTAAAAAGCGAGGAATAAATTTATAAAACCCAATACAAAGGTTGAAAAGCTTAATAATAATAATTAAGTACCCGATAACTATTTCGACGTCTGTTATAAAATTGGCTAAAAATATCAAAGTTACATAATTTAAACATTTTTTTTTTTTTTAATATTTAGATTGTTAAAATTACTTTGATATTCCTTATCTCCGGTTTATTCTTAATTACCGTTACAAGCTCTCGAAAGCTGTTTTCCAATGCCTTCTATAACCTCAACCATTGATTTTGGGTGTTCTTTTATCAGTCTTAACATATATTTTTCCTTTAATTACTATAGTCACCTATCGTCACCTTAGAACTATCATGGCCATTCACAATAAATTCATATTTAAAATTTATTTCTAAAAACTTGAGAAACTTCGGTATTATTGTTACCGTAAAAATTAAAATGTCATCATTGCATAACTAAAACCGTTTGTTATCGTGACTAATCTCAAATACCCGACGTACTTTTCCTTTCTTTATTATCTTTATTATGGGCTATCTAAAGTTCAACTATTAAATATTACACTATCCAGGCCGATCTCATGAATTTTCATCAAAAATTACTTTTCAGAAAGATGCAGTACACGTTTTAAAGTTAATAATTGTTTAGAGGGATATCAACTTTCAAAACTCCTAATAACAATACAGTTTTTTGTTTTTCTTCAAGTTGGGTAAAATTGAGATTGTCCGTGACGGTTCTTACTCTTAGGCTATTCTTAGTTTCGTATTAAATACATTCTACACCTTTTTCATTCTTTCTATATGAGTATGCCCCACGTTGAAAAGAGCGATTTCATATTAATATTACATACTTTCTCTATACAGGGAATATTCAGTAAAGGCGTGTAAAGGCAAGGTGTTTGTAATCAATTTCACAAAATTAAAACTGTCTTCTTTATATACCATATAATTAATATTTGTATGTTGTATACATATTAAATATGTTTATATGCAATTATAGTTGCATTATTACTTGATTAACGCTTACCATACATAAGTATACAACTCGTATACACGTGTTTAAAGTTTAAACGTAGTATTCTGAAAAATGAGTGTTCTTTAACAGTTCTGAATGTTCTGATTTAATGTTTTAATTGGTAAAATGCGATCCTAACGTCACTAAAGTATATAATAGTATCGCAACATATATAAGAGCATACTAATAATAATATAATTTCGTATTTACAGGCGATGTCGTACTCTGTACACTGCCTTTGGGCGTATTGAAGCAATCCACAAACAAAAAGACTCAGTCGCTGCCGAACACTGTACAATTTTCGCCACCGTTGCCCGACTGGAAAGTTGCCGCCATTGAACGTCTGGGTTTCGGTAACCTCAACAAGGTGGTGTTGTGCTTCGACCGCATTTTCTGGGATCCCAACGGCAATTTGTTTGGTCACATCGGCAGTACTACAGCCAGTCGCGGGGAAATGTTCTTGTTTTGGAACCTATACCGTGCGCCAGTACTTTTGGCCTTGGTCGCTGGCGAGGCGGCCAGTGTCATGGAAGACATATCGGATGAAATCATTATTTCCAGGTGCATGTTAGTGCTGAGAGGGATATTCGGGACAGCAAACGTTCCAGATGTAAGTACGATAAAGTAAACGTAAATATATGAACTCAATATATTATAATATGTCGTCTATATCGAGTTGAGTAGAGTCTAAAACATATTCACCCCCTATTCCCTAAACAGATATATATACAAATTTTACAGATATTTATTACTACGTATGTACCTATATGCGACTTTTAATCGAGCATTAATTATGAAACTTAAGTTGGAAAAAATAATATTAAATACATAATATTATTTGTAGTCTATTGTGGGAGATATATTTTTTTAAATTAATAATTATATTTTGACTGGAGCAATGTATATAGCGATAGTGTATGTTTTACAACGACGAGTGTATTATTTGTTTCGGACATAATCCAACCATCCAACTGTTAGGAGTAGTGAAAATGCTTCAACATTGAACTTTAAAAGTATTTTCTAGTTGTAAATTAGACTTAGTTGAGGGAGACGATGCTCACAGTATTTTTAGAGTAAACCAAAAAATTAAATAATAATATGAAAAGACGGAAATATTTACGAAAACCAGTTTTTCTTAAAATCGATTGCTTGTGGAAATTAATAAATAAATAAGCGTAGGCACTTGATATTTCTGTATCCTATTATTATTTATGGTTTAAATATTTTATTTTATATTTGTATTTGATTGTATTTTCTTCTAATTTTCAAACCTTTATACCAACAAATATTGATACGAATTACGTATATGGGTGAAGCAATACATTTTTAATTGATTACACAGACTACTCGTATTTATGTTTAAAATGTTTAAATACGATATTAAAAATTAAAACAATATTTTGTTTCATATTTTAAATTTAATTTGTATTTTTTTTTTATCACGCTCATAAATAATGATCATTATAATCCGTGTTATTTAATACACGTGTTTTTTTAGTAATTTATTTTATCGAACACACGAAACAATAATTTACAACTCCGTCCGTATGTAGGTACTATGCTATGCTGCTACTACACACTACATTTTCAATTCGTGTAGCATTACCATATATCTATATTATTCACACATACATTTTAATTACTATTCTAACGTCGTCGTATAATCTATTTTCAGCCGAAGGAAACCGTCGTTACTCGCTGGAGAGCAGATCCATGGGCGCGCGGGTCCTATTCGTTTGTGGCAGTAGGTGCCTCCGGCTCCGATTACGACTTGCTAGCGGCTCCCGTTTCGTGTTCCCGGAGCACGGAACCCAACACGAGTTCAAACCCGACTGACGGAAGCGAACGGCTCTACTTTGCCGGTGAGATATTTTCTAAGACTATAATATATATTATTAAGTATACAATACTATACTATCATCGCGATGCACAGTGTACAGGGCGACGGCGAACGCGCGTTATTGTCTCGCGACCGTCGTCGCGCCGTTATTGTTTGTTCGGCGTGCGACACGAGCTCGGGGACTGAACCCATTTTTAAAAATTATAAAAAAATCTCGTCTGGACCAAAAAATGGGTTTGAAAAAAATAAAACTCGAGTTCAAACAACAGTTTATTATGGACTTATATCTGACCGTCTGGTCCACAATCGCTATTCTGTTGAAAACGGAGGCGTATCGTATACATAATATTGTTTAATATTATTATAACATCGTCTCGCGGGCAGCCGTAAATCCGACTCACCTGCCGGTCGGCGTTGTACGGGCCGTTGACATGTCAACCGATTACTCTTCCTTTAAGAAGTTGTCAAGCTGATTTACAACCGTGACGGACTTAAGAGAGCGTGAGATGACGGGGTGTCTTTTTTACGAATAATAAGTCATATTTTCCGAGTAAAATTAATTTCAATACCTAATCACCGTGATGTACATTGTGTGTGCATAATATATATATATATATATATATATATATATATATATATATATATATAGAAAGAAATGTATAATATAGTGACGTTCGAAAATCTTGAATGACGTTTCAATTTATGCCGTCTCTTTACGGCATTCAAACATTTTTCAGATGCTTTATTATCGTACGTACGTTTTATAAGGGCGGTATATGCAAATGAAGATGTTCAATTATTATTAAATATGACCTGTCAACTATGTTTTGTGTCTGTTGTTATGTAGGTGAACATACTATACGTAATTATCCGGCTACGGTTCACGGCGCTTTTCTTAGCGGTCTTCGCGAGGGTGGAAAGATCAGTGACAAGTTTTTGGGATGTCCATACGCAGCGCCTACATCAAAATAATCAAAATAATTTCAATTTGCAGCCATTTTTTACGTAGTAAATTTTTTTTTTCATAAACAATTAACACTTATTTATGTTTTTTTTTTTTTTTACTGTAATCGATGTCGTTGATTTCAATTTTAATACTTATATTCATTAATTATAAGCATTATTTGCCATTTTTTTTTCAATTTCAATAATTTTAGCACTTTAAGTTTATTTTATAATGCACTACTTAATCAAGCTAATACATGGAAAGGTTATTACTCCAGTCTTACAACTCTCTTTAAATATTTCTAACAACTACTTGTATTACTATTAACATAATATTAATTATTTTTATTCCATTCAATTTAATTATTATTTGAATAATATTTTTTATAATAAATTAATACTATATTGTTTGTGCATTTTATTTAAATATCAATAAGTTTAATAATTTTATAGAGCACTGATCATGTTTTGTCGTAAGAATTGAGTTTTATTTTATTATTATTTTTTTTTTTAATAATATTTGTAATCACTGTTAAACATTAATTTAATTTAAATATACCAGATTGTGTTTAAGATGGAACCTAGTAGACGATTTGCCATGTATAAAATATAAGTTTAATTTTACTATTTTTTTTTTTGTTTAATTAAATGTCATGAATTGTATTAGTATATTATAATATGCACTAACATTTAAATCTTAGTTTTATAGAACCACTTTTTGTCAAATTTTTTTTTTAAACATTTCATTGTAATTTTTTAAACAAATAAAGCATACTTATCTCTATTTAAATACATACATTGAACAAGCTGTACAATTTATACAGTTTGAAAACAGAGCTACCTATCGATTTTTAACATATTCCAGTAAATTGCACATCACAAACATCCAGATAGCGCCAGATGTAGACTAATAATGAAGAAAAAAGGATAACTTAAGAATACCTCATGATTTTATATTTTGAGTTAAAACGATTTCGTCGCAAACAGTTCACTGATAAAAAAAGATTAACATTAAAGATAAAGTATAATCATTTAAATCTAATTGTATGTATTTAAATCGTTACAGCTCATCACTAATCTACTCCGAAGTAAGTAAATTGAAAGCAAAATTTCTAGTCACCAATCGATAGAAGTTTTTAGTTTCATATTTTTAAAAATTAATAAATAATACAAAATACAAAGCAAACTACAGAAATACAAGATAAACGAATTATTATTAAAAATGTGTTGTGTTTTATTAATGTAACCGTAAATAATTGAAAGTCAAATGTTTAAAATATTATGACATTTTTTTACGCTTTATCCATTCCTATAAAAATATGTGAAATAAACAATAATATTTTTATCAATGAATAGGTAGATTAGTCTTTTATTTAACGCGTTATAATTTAATTGTACTTACGTATTATGTTTGAAAATGTATTGAGAATAGTTAGGTAATCAAATTAAATTAAATTATATAAAACTAACATTTATGTTTCAATAACCATACTTACAATAGAATTGTACTTTTTTTTTCAGAAAGAACAGCTGAAGTAATTAGGTATCTATACTTTATATTTTGTTTGAAAGTTTTACTATGAATAGCGTAAATCGTATTTTTATACTAAGGCCTTAAACGAGATGAAAAAAAAAATATACAGAGGAATTTCGATAAATTCTGAACTCTGCACAGATATTTAAATGGATGTTTAATTAATTAATTAATTAGAATAAGTTAAAGTCATGAAAATTTCTTGACATTTTTTTTGCAAACTTTTGTTAATAAACTCTAGTACGTCAAAAAAGTGTATAACTTAGCAAGAGCGATAACTTCCTTATTATATCAGAGAGTATAAATGGTAACTTATAATGTTATGAGTATAAGATTACAGACTCTTGTTGTCCATCTACGAGTACAATGTTATTTGATATTAGGTTGGTAATATTTTATTTTGTTATTGTTTGTTGGATATAATTTAATATTGGATTTTCTCTAATAGTAGTGATTTTTCCATGAGCTTACGCTATCTTATGAGTTCATTATTTTTGATATTTTGGTTATTGTTATTAAAAAACTAGTGTCTAAAAATTACAACAATATGCAACATACAAGCATATGCGTTTGGTAAATAACCAAAATGGCAGCAGTGTATTTATATGGCATTTGATTTTATTAAAATTAAAAATTCGATTTAAATTACTATAATCAAATGTATTATTAAAAACTTTTAGCCTGTTTCTGTAAATCCTGACCTAACCTAATAAAGTGAAATTTAATATTTTGCATCGAGTGTAAAGAATCGTATACTCTCTTCTACTCATATAGTCATGCGATCAAGAAGATTTTATATCTACTTCTTAAATTACGATCATTTTGGAATTCTATTATATTCGTCAATTTTAGAATAACAAACTATTTTTTAAACAGTTTTCGCTTATACATCGGTAAACACTGTAATATATGTATATTGTGTGGTTATGTTGTAAGCTATATGCAGCAATAAAGCGTTGAAAAAGTGGCAACTGTATATGAGATCATTTTTCTTAAAAAAAAAAAATCTAAATTTGTATAATATGTACAATAATTTAAATAACGTCACTGTGACAAAAGTTATGTGTATACTTGTTGAAAACGAATATCGAAGAACATTCATGTAAGCGACAATAATATTGTGTTACGTGGAATTTTAACGATCAAAAGTGGCAATATAGTTTTTCTAATAAAATTATAGTGGCCTCTAGCATAGGGTGTGTGTGTGTGTCCTCGCGAGTCTGATCTGATTATTATCGCGTTTGTTGATAATAACATGTGGTGTGATTGTTTCAAAATGATTCGCAATAATATTTATGTTTCTGACGAGTATATAACAGTATAAATTATATAATATAAAGCCAGGTCGGCGGAAACACGCCGCCACTCTAACGCTACGCGCCGTTAATGAAACGTTCACGTTACGAGAACTTTGATAGTCACGAAGGTTGACGCGAGATAAAAAAATAAATAAAATAAACCTTATAATATATTATACGAGTATATAATATAGTGATATTTTAACGCGAGAAACGAGTTTTGCCGTAAAATGTTTGTCCGTTGCGGATAAAAAGTGTTGTCACCTACTCCCTCGCCAGACAACCACCATCCGCAATAATATTGTTCCGCAGTTACAGATTAAAAAATTAAAATTAACGGTATCAATTAAACGTAACATAATAATATTATCACCCGATGCTTTTTCATATTATATGATAATTAATTTCGACTAATAAAATATTGTGGTTATTTTGTATGATATCGGTCACCCGGTTGATGTAAAATCCGTTTTGTAACCTTTACCTGTTTCACGAGACATTTCTGCGTTGGTATAAGCTCCATCGCACACACACAAAAAAAAAAAAATCTTGTCATAAAAAACAAAATAACACGTTAAAAAATGTCATCGATGGTTGATTTTATTTTTTATGTCACTCAACTTGACATTATAATATTATTATTCGTTTCATGCGAGCTTGTTGTAATATATTGGATCGGATAAAATAAATTACGTTAACGAAAAAAAAAAAAAAAAATAGGTACTGAAGTCGATCGTAAGTGTGAAAAAAAATCTCCCTCTCCCAAACGGTATACATATACACGCTCACAGTCTACACGTATATAATATATATTATAATATGCACTAATCTAATAACATAATATTAATATAATCTTTTTCTCCTTATAATATTATGCATTCCTATACGTCAAGGTCCCGCAACTACACCCACCCACTATCACTCCCCCCCCCAAATCATTCCAAATCGTCGGAAAATCCTTAATCTCCGGTATATATATACGAGATATAATGCGTACACCGCCAGATGATATATATATATATGCATATATACCTGCCTATATGGAATATAATATTATACAGTGTCATTTGTACGACGGCATGGTCGGCGGGGGTGAAGCGGCACGGCCGCGACTATATACAGTCCGTCTCTAATCTGCACGGTCCATCGACAAGTCGGGTTTTATTGCGCGGCGCGCGTGCAGTGTATGACAAGTTGCCCCGGGACGACGTTTCGATCACGACTCGCCACGCGATGTCCATAAGCATCGCTATATACGGTCTACACAGAGTTTACTTACCCACCACCACCATCGCTCCTAATACTATTACTACCACAACTACTACTTCGACTAATACTACTACGACACACTACTGCAGTGTATGCTGTACAAGTTTACATGTATTATTTTTTGTTTAACGCACACACCGCGCGCACAATATAATAATATAATATATATAAAAACGATTGCCGACACGACCGTTTCTGTCGGTCTTTTATCATAATATATTATAATACACGCGTGTGTATATGTATATATATGGGTATGTGTACGACAGTGTATACGTGTATTTATTTATTTATTTTTTACCATTCTTTCGCCGCCGTCGCGGTCGTCGTCTCTAATCGCGTTCACCGCGCTCCGGTGCGCGGAACCTTTGCAAGATTATCTCGTATATATATATACATATGCGAACTATACCTTATAGGCCACCTATACTATACCGCATAGGACACGCGTGGTATATGATCGCGAGTATACGACCCAGTGCGGAATGTGTGTGTGTGTGTGTGGTGGACTGCAGCAAAAATTACGCGCAATTCGTATAATTATAATACTATTATGTATTTCATACATTAAAATAGTTATGATATTATGTAATACTCGAATTTCTGCACGTCGGGTCGTGTTACTGCACCGCTACGGCCATTCGGTCTCCAGATCAATATATTGTGCCGTCATCACGTGATACACACACTCATCGTTCACCACAAAAACCGTCGCATACGTTTAATACGAACGACATCCTCGTCGAGTGCACGCGTTTCTCGGGATCGTTTTCAATACTTACCGCGCTGAGCGATTTCAAGCGGACCAATTCTCAGATTTGGAAAACAAAATTAAATGTTCTCCCACGCGTCCGATATTATACTTTGTGCATTACACGTTTACCGTCAACTTGTATTGTCACGAAACGGTTTACACAAAAACTCGATTTTTCTTCATCTCTCTCTCTCTCTCTCTCTCATCCCCTCTCACTCTATCTTTGTATCTTCATTTCAGCGTTTCTTTTCTACCGACGCCACTCGAAAAATAGTATATTAAAACTTTTTTTTTATTTATTCAACTTAATACATAAATGTTCATATTTGGATTTCTTAGAGTTTCTCTTTCCACGCCACAATACGCACGTGATGCCTAATGCATTCTTCTGAATTTTTATTCAAATTAATAAATTCAACTCGTACAAATATCTTAACACTGCAAGTTAAACAATATATACATGTATATTATATATACACGTGTATATATACATTTATATTATGCATGCGTAGTATTTATTATTAAATAGGCTTTTCTTAAAATAAAAATTTAAATAAAATCACTGTTGTTGTGCATTGAATACAGACAATAACGATAGAACGTAGAGCACTTCAATTATTGTAAGAATTTGATAATATGATAATTAATTTATGAATAATATAGGGGCCTTGTGTAACTGGATTTCGGATGTCGCCTTCGAGGTGGTCGAGTGAAAACCGTTTCGTCGGAAATTCGGTAGAGAATAGTAGTCGGGTGTCTAGAAATCGGTTACTAAAAAATATAATAAAGTCGACGCTTGTCCGTGGTGCTTTTTTGAATTCAAAAATATTAAATGCATACCGAAAATGGTAATCGAGTGTCTATCAATCAATTATTAACCTGTGCAAACCAATACTTGTGCTGGACAATATGCCTAGGTGCTTACGGCGGATTGTCATACCACCTAATGTCGAAAGTCTGATGTTGTATTGTAGGAGAAAAAGTTAAAGTCAAACGAAATATTAACATCCTATCTTTGGGGAAAATCGATGTATTAACAACTAAATCGCGTAGGTAGGCAATCCGACTGCGTTGGATCGCAGACAATGTGCGTGTAGTAAGTTAAATAATCCACAATACATTTATTAAATTTGTCACATTATAAATGTGTTGTATTTTTTGTTCTTGAAATTTGAAAGGTATTATTAATTTTGCATAAAATCCACTATATTATACTTCTCACGAAACTACTGCAATGTGAAATTAAATAACTATTAATATTAGTCGATATAAACTATTTTTTTATTTAATAAAATTACTCTAATATTTGAATAAATATGAATTTACTGTGATAATTTCAATAACATAGTAAGAAAATCGAAAATGAAACAAAAAATGAAGCACTATGATGATTATTAATCAAAGCACCCTTGTCAATGCACCGGAGCGAGATTGGTTCCTTTATACTATGTACCTACCTTGCTATGGAACTTAACGCTAATACCTATCGACTTTAGCTTAAGTTGATATTGTAAAAAAGCGATAAAATATCAAATATCATGTCAAGTAGGTAAGGATATACGAAATCATTATACATAACAGTATAACACACAATAATAAATAGATTTTCGCGAAGAACAAATTCCCATGGATTAATGTGGTATTATAAGTACCTAAAACCTACTAATTCCTTTCTCTAAGAAAATATAAATAAAATGAAAAACTACCAATGTTCTTACTGTTTTCGGCGGTGATACGTCTGACACTAGACTGTATAATACTGCAAGTAATATAAATAACTATAAATAGTATACTTTTATGCAAGCACGTACTCAAAAAAAAAATTCGGGGGGGGGGGGGGGGTACAAAATTTAGTAATACAAATTGTGCCGCAACATAATAAAACAATCTTTTCCTCGTTAATCGAAAATATTTCGAGAGGGGTTTGAATTCCAACCCCCCTCCCCTATATACGTGCCTGCTTTTATATTACTATAGTGATATAAAAACTCTTCCGTTCGCGCATAATATAGTCAAACAACCCCTTTTACATTTACGAAAAAAATTACACTACTACTACAAATCTCAGTTATTCAACTAGATAAATGATATAAATATATATTATGGATGAGATAATTACAGTGTATTGCAATTGTGGATATCTTTGTTCTGAAAAGTCAGTCATAATATTATTGAAAAAAGAATAAATAATAATATGTATGCTGTATGTTAAAAAAAAATATTCGTTTCTCTTTAAACAGTGTCTTCGACTATCCGACGGGATAGATACTGACGAATAATCGAGGTTCTATTGTATTAGAATTAAAATTTATTTGTGATACAAAAACTATAAACATCTATTACTGGCTGCTGTTGCTACTGACAACTATGTGTATAGTGTTTGAAACAATATATATTTCTGTTTTGTTCATTACTAAAGTGTTATTGTTACGAAGCATACGTCTTCTAACACATTCTGTTCCTTATAAAAGTGTATCATTATTATTTTTTGTGCAACTCTATCAACGGATATTCTACTGCATTATCATGGAAAATAATGTAATTATATCCGACGGCGAGACTCGATCGCTGCCTGCTCCGGCCGAGAATCAGGAGATGCTGCCGGTTCCCGCTGAACCACCCGCCAAAGTTCGGACAGCAAAAGTATGCTGCGAATTTTCTGGTCTGGTGAAAAGGCCATATTTTTCGATGCCAAACATCGCAGTGATGTGTGATGCGGCAAACGGTCGATTGGAAAAAGAAAACGACGAGTTCTCCGGTCTGACGAAAAGGCAATACTGTTCGTTGCCCAACATCGCACTGATGTCCGGTGCAGACGATGCGATTCAACTGCAGTCGCCGTCTTCGGTGTCGACGCGCCCGGTTTCTGCGGGTCCGGCAGAACGGGAAGTGGTGAGCGGCGGCGACATGACGGGTTCGCCGAACATCTGCGTGACATTTACCGCGACCGAAGCGACCGGAGTCATATGCACTCCCGTGCGAGCTTCGGACGAAGACTTAAAAATACCGGCCGATGTGGAAACGTCTACGGATTTGATAACTAGCCGCGAAGCTGAAATAGCGTTAAAGGCGACTTCGACTGAGCGTGGTGCAGTACCGCGCCGTACGTGGTGGAAACGGACAAAGAAATTCGTCCGACGGTTGTTTTGCTGTGTGCCCATAAAGGATTAGCCCATACAGTATGACTATTGAAAATAGTCCATTGTTTTTCAGTTTTTCACAAATAAATTTGTTCATGTTATATTATTTAATTGGTTTTTATATTTTATTTAATGTATTATTATTTAATAAGGCTAACACACATATGTACAAATGTTGACTTTGTCTTTATAATAATTTAGGTACTTTCATTTTTTTTTTGTAATCGGTGTAAAAAAAATGGCAAGGTTAGAGTAAGGTATTCGATATTTTCAAGCTTTTTGACGAGTTATTATACTTATAGATTTGGTTCTTAAAGCAATGTCATTTTACGAATTATAATGTATTCTTCATATCACCTTCACCCTGAAAAAAGGAACATATGGCATCTAGATTTATTTTTTTACCAGAAAAAATATTGAAGTTGAGTGTATAAGCATTTTTACTACCTATTTCAAAAAGCGATGACAACAAATAAATAAAACACTAGTAGTAATTGTAAGACCAATAGGTACAATATTCAACATTGGGCTTAGAATTTTAAATAAAATTTATTTATTATGAATTATGATCGTATCCTTTGATTTTTGAATATGGAACGGAAAATAATTTTAAACGATTTAGAAATTTAGAATAGATATAATATATATAATATAAACGTGTTTTATTGTTGTAGATACGTAAATACCCGAATTCGAGTTACACCAGCCCCTATTTTTTTTTGATTGACCGTTCACTCTACCTATTGGCCCATGTTGTAATTATTATTACGGTTTTTGTATTTTTGTAATATAAGATTATCTATACTATACTCTAAAAGTCTAAAATATATCAATTTATTTAAGTTCGATTTTACAAAACCGTTTATAATGGTATTTAAAAAGGTACGCTAAGGTGTTTGTAACTTTTTTTATATACTCAACACTATAACCAATGAAGTTTAAAAATGTATGTGTATTGTACAAAATAAGTTCTAATTCCAACATTATATATTATCACACTTATTTTCTGTTTGTAAAATCACTATAATGCTTTTAATTTATAAGTTTGCTTCTTTGAAAAATGTACTACTTTTTTATTCAATACCTATACTGACAATATTTACAAAATACCAATTTCAAGTTGTAAAACTAAAAAACTATAGACAATTTAAAACTAAACTTATGTCATGTTTGATTATCATGTAAATACTTTACACTTTGCTGAAACTATTCTAAATTTAAAAAAAAACCATTTGATGTTTCTGTGTATATAGCAACAGTATACATTTTTACTCAAAACATTCCACACAATGTTTGTTTTTAAATTACTGAAGAAAAAGAGAATTAAAAAAAAAAAAAAGAAGAAAGCCGTTTGTCCAAGAAATACCGTTGCTCCACCACTTGATAACCACCAAAGAAAAATGCTCTTGGCAAAAAAAGGGTGAAAAAAATTTGAAAACAAATCAAATTAAAGTTAATCGTTCGCTTTTTGCGTAGTCCGGAATTCTGCAATGCCTCGTTTACTTTTAATTTCTCGCGGTACGACCGTAAAAGAATATTTATTAGGAGTGGGATGGGATGGAAAAAAAAATTACACAAGAAAACTTTACTGCTCCTGACCAGACCGAAGTTTGGCGGTAAAATATGTATGAGTGAATATAAACTCCCCGGAGATTCGTCGCCGAATGCATCCATAGCGAATCAAAATGGCTTTTTTCAGGGCTTACAAATCATTCAAAGCCTGTTTGCCGACTGGCTCTGGGGAAATATGTACGTTGCATACGTTTAATAAAGTCGCCTGTCGAACGGTTTTCTTCATTTTCGCGATGGTAAATAATACACACACACACACGTGCACTTATACACGTATATATATATATATATATATATATATATATGTATATAAACTTTATACCGCTGTCGAGATACATAATTTTCACCATTTTTTCTCTCTCTTTGTGTGTGTGTGTGTGTGTGCTACTGTGATCATAAATCATTTTTAGCCGCTGATTAAATACCACGCCAAACAATGTGAACGCGTTGTATACTGTATAGGAGGTACCTGCTGTGTTATATTATATGTATATAAACACACACACACACGAGTACGCGCAGAATGTATTATATATATTATATGTCAATCCGAACGAATATATAGCGCATTTCTGATGCAAGTTCGACGAAAGTTAAACGTACGTCGTCTCGATCATAATATTATATATATCCCAATTACACACTCGATCCACGCGAACACCCGAATAAACGCGTTTTTCGATCATTGATGTGCGCGTTATAATTTATATAGTGCTGCGTGTTAATGTCCCAACCATATACGTCGTATACCTACGTTCGGCGTTTAAAGCACAATTGTTTTTCTGATTATAGATTGTGCGTGGTAAACGATACATAAGCCCCGCCGTCGCGCACATATCTCCCCGATATTTATTAATTTTCTTGTGCATGCGTTTCGATTCGGTTGCCACTGGTAAATTTTCGTTTTTAAACTGCGCGTTTGTGATTATCATACGTTTGTTACTAATAGAATTGTCACGGGTCACCGAATTAAAGTCATGTAAAACGGCCGCTATTTCGCGTAGGTCGCGGGACATTTTTATCTGATATCATATACCACGTGACCCTTCTCAAATCTTACATTGAATCGATCATAACGGTATGCGATTATTATTTTTATTTTCATTTTCACTGCAGCAAACACGTCGCACCATAATAAACACGCCGAATAAAATAGTCAATAGGTGAGTATACTAAACAATATATTACGGTGGCACATTGCGTGTTAAACGAGAACTTGAATTTCTGAATAATTTTAACGTAAATTTGTGTTGTTTAGACGATTTTAAATCATGTTTATTCCATTTCACTTCTTTTTTTTTTTCGTCTATTTTTAAGTTACTTTTTCCATAATATTAAGATAAATAATAATATGCTATACATAGTCATTTATGGCATTATTTATCGTTCGATAGATTTATCTATTTTTAGTATTGTATTCTTTATTATTTTTTTGTTAGTTGTTTTGAGGTATATCATATTATACACAATGTTATTATATTGGATAACCTACGCTAAATCATAACGTAGTAAGTTGCCGCACGAAACAACTTTTTTTGGTTATTTATATATATGTAATCTACTTATTATAGTCATCGGCTGTATATTCGGACGTTGGTCATTTAAGCGAAATTTCGACCAAACAAATAATAGCCCGTCGGGGCGAGTAAAATTATTTTTACCTATATGCGAGGTGAAAGATACGAAGAAAACCTGGTGACAGATACGGATGATATTATTGCTAATCGATAATCGTTATTGATCACTATTATCAAAAAAAGCATTTTCATACAAAGCCAATAGATTACTTTAAAATGTATTAATTACACATAATTTTATTTATTATTTTTTGACTGTATATTATACTATCTACCTAAAAAATAATATTATTAATATCTGTGCTATTTTTTTTAATAAGACTTTTATTATTTATAATTTGTATGATTTTGTTTAATTAATTGTCTAGTGTATATTTTAATCATTTTCATACCACTCAAACGGTATTTTTAGTTGAATAATCATCGCCCAAACATGAAACAATATATATCTGTTCGCCCAAACAGATCATATTTTGGGTCGGTTCGCCCAAATGGTCTACGCTCGTAAATTCGTACCATTCTTATCAAACATTTTACCATAATATACTTAATATGTAATATTATTTTTGTCGCTCTGAAGCAATATATAGTTAGGTACTATAGGTACTATATTTTTTATTGTTTTAAATAATATATTTGCTTACGGTTTTTTATCTTAATAGTACAAACAGATACTAACGCAGTTTTTGTTTTAATTCGTGCCGAGTTTACGATCGCTAAGAAAAGTATAATAGTAGGTATAACATTATACGTAAATTATAGTACCTAGTGTTATTACAAAGAGCAGTTATTTTTAATAGAGTTTTGAAGTTTTTCATCGTCACATTATCAATGAGATCGCGTTGTTTTATTCATAGCCAGGCGCATTACCAATACACAAAGGACACCTATGCGATAACAACTTTGCCGCGTTCTAAATTCGTTTTATTAAAAAACTCGGTAGTTTCGGCCGTCGAAAACGAATACGTCGGTATAGTGCGGTCCGCTGGCGTCCGATGGCTATTCGCAAGTCGCGTATACGTGCATATATATTTAAGTATAAATACATCGGATGGTCGCTGCTGATAAAAGGCGTTCTATATTAACGGTAATGCGAACGGCCCAAGCGTCCTCGGATATCATCTGAAAATTTAAAAACGGACTTTTTTTCCGTACGTGTGCGTATCGCAACAAGTGCGCTCGGGTACGGCTGCGGGGGACACGTTATCGTATTTAAAAGTAAAGGACATTTGAAATACGGCCTTTCGAAAGGGTTGCAGAGGCGTAGGCCCTGGTTATATTATACTATTAAGATAATACGTACGAGAACCCCGACGGGGTTTCGTGGGGGGAGGTGTCCCGAAAAATACGCCTACATTGCGTTATTGCGAGTCTCGAGAAGACGACCCCGCACATATTTTATACTGCAGTGAGGAGGAGATTTTTTAAAACACAGTCTGCGAAAGCAGACGTCAGACACCGCGCGCGCGGAAGGAAACACGACAAAGTCCTACCCACGATGCCGCGACCTAAATATTATAAAATATCTATATCGCCGTATATTTATATGTATAATTTATATATGTTTATATGTATAAATGTGTGTACATTTTATGCGTTTGTGCAGTAAATATTCCAAAATATATATATATATATATACGTACGGATGTATTCTAAGCCGGGAGTGCTCCAACAATGTTGTATAATATGTTATATTATATTATTATACGGCGGGGCCGCGTGTGTGCGACTGTACACACATATAGTATTATACGTATACATTTCCTCTGAACTCGTACGAATTAAAATTAATGCATTTTAATAACACAATTCAAATGGTTTGTACGCATAATGAAAAGTAAACAGCGATTTTTTAATAGTATTATATTATTATATTGTTCGTTTGCTGTAAATTTATATTTTATACACACTACTATTATATATAGTACGCTGCACAGTCATATTACGATACATAAATAAAATGATGCAATATTCAACAACGTATTAGGTATGGATACAAGAAATATTGATTTTTTTTATTGTCATTTATGAATGCGCTGCTTTGTTTTGATTACCTGCATAAGATACTGAGTTATTGTGGTTTTCAGGTATTTTAGTAAAAACTATAGAAACAATATCCCTGTCCAAGAATTATTTTACCAAGCTCTTTGTGGATTAAATAATATAAAACAGTTGTTTTTTTCATTTGAAAAAATTAATGATTGATTAAAAAAGTAATTGAACGTTCACTAACCATGAAGTTTACAAAGTTTTACAACGGTTTTCTTAGACAATATAGTACCATTTTAACGTACTTCCGTATTTCAATTGTATTTTTTTTTTTTTTTTTTAATAAGTAAAAAAAAACTTTTTATAACATTGTGTTTTTATTCTGTTTAATGGTTTATAAAGATGTGTTTTCGATGAATTCGTTTTTTTTTTTTAGTTTTGTATAATATTATTGACGCCACACCCCAAGTCCTAACACGTTATTAGACGATGCGTGCCCGATACTGCACTATTGATTCACCTTCCAAAGATAACTTTCGTATGATAAAACTATTGAACATGTTCTATTATTATTTGCTATAAAATCGTGTTATGTAGTATTTTATTCAAATCACTGCAGGTAAAACGTTAACAGTAAATATTATTGTTATTACCATGTGGCGTTTAGGGGATGTCCAACGAGAATATTATACGAACAGAATGGTTGTTGCTGGGTTTGAGTTGAATTTATTTCTAAACCACACGCACATGTGTAGTCATGTGTATAGAATAATATAATAGTATAAACAATTATATGCGTAGTAATAATAATAAATATTGTTGACTAATTAAGAGTTCGTGTATAAATTGGAAGGATGTATGGATCTATTACAGCTATTCCGCGGAGTCTAATAATTTACTCCTAATTCGGTTCAAAAAAATAACCTAATGGTGTCCAAAGTATAATGCCTATTATTAATTTAAAAAAAATTGTATTTGTATTTTACGGGCTGTCAGTGCACAAACTGACAATGAATTACAGTTAGGGTATTGGAAAATAAAAACGTATACAATAATCATTAATAACTAATTAAATTCGCATCATTATATTATATTTTATCGCAATTTACTTTTTCTTGTTCATTATTATTATTATTGTTAAATATCGCTATCGAGTACCTAAGATCGGCTAAACTATCGCTGATTTATATGTATATAAAAATAGCCACATCATCTAACGCTGTTATAGATATTTCATTTCGTAATAGTATTAAATGGCGAACGTAGATAAATATAACGATAGGAAAATCTAATATAAACTATAGTTGCTTTATCGAACGCAATTAGACATACACGAGTACTAGCAAATGCATCAAATTTAATTCCAAATCTTGGACTGAATTCTCTGAACCCAACTCCTCCATAAATACATTTTGAATAAATATACCTAGGTGTAGTGCTACATATATGGAACTTAAAAAATATATAGTGTAATATGCTTCGCGTCCGTATATATCCCGTGATATTCACATGGTTTGGTTTCACAGATATTCACACCCTTTTATACCACATGACACTACTAACCACCCATCACCTATCCTATGGTTGCATTTTACTGCATTTACCCCCTCACCTTTTACCAACATCAAATAGACACCACTTTCGTACCCTTGGCTGAAATTGATAATTGTGTATTCAGAGGTCGGGTCAAGTACCGACACTTTAGCGCTGGAATCGGTCTTCGAAAAGACTAAAAACCGATAAAGTATTAGCACAAGTGTGTGAGAATTCTGAACGATTTTTACCAATCATTTAAATCTGAAAAATCAATGATCCTATTGACTATTGGTCGTGTACTCGTGTATCGTTTTACCATAACACTGATGTGTATTATATTATTTTTTTTAATATTTTTTAATAAATATGAGCTAAGCTATTCACGATGAGAAAATTAATATTTACTAACTTAACTCGATTAAAAATTATAAGTAGGATGCGCATTAATATCACCCAACTTTGTGACTCGTTAGTGGGTGGCATGTTGAACATAAAAACGAGTAGTGAAAAAACACCGAGCTACTCTAATACATATTGATGGTGTAAGGATACCTCAAAACGAACACTCAATAATCTATCTATAATCTTATCAAGGAATAAATAATATCTGTAGTCTACCTACACTCAAACCAAGAAGATAAGGTCAAGAATATTAACATTTCAGGGGATCATCACGTGGTGTACGAAAAATGTTGATTTCATAACTCGCAAAAACTTTTGTTCTACTCTTTTAAGACGCCTCGAAACACTATAGAAATTATAAGTTATTGTATATATATAGTGCGCGGAGTGGCAGAACAGTCGGTCGTCACAGATGTGCATAAATATAGATGACTGATCAATTTATTATGGGTTTTTTTTTTTTTTTTGTTAGACATTTGTTTTACTCTTTTGTCGGTTCATATTTTTACTCTTAACGGACGTCAGTTTCGGTGTGTTTCGAGAATAAATTATCATTGATCGATCGTTACATTAGTGATTATTGAACTCGGTGGTTTACGCTTATATTTCTATAAAATAACATTTGTTTGCTTTATTAAATACTTTAGAGTTTAGATGTTTTTCAACAAAAGGCACAGAGATAAAATGACTTCTCCTAAGTTTCAAGATAGATTTCTGATCTTCAAAGTTACTTCTCGAATACACCTATTGTTTGATCACATGCTCTCCTCCTCAAGGATATAATAAAAATAAAAAACATTTTCAGACCAACGTTATGCTTGAATGAAAATCCAGCCATCTGTGCACTATTATAAATTTGTAACATAATAAATTATTATTTCATCACAATATTTTACAAAGATTTTTTTATTTGCTTCGCGTATATTATTTATGTGAATCAACCTTTAGTCAGTAAATATTTATAATTTATTGTAAATAGGTGTATAAGAGCATGAATTTAAGTTAGAGTAATTGAATAATTGCCATCTAAATAGTGAACATTTCCTCGAATTATACCTATAACTTAAACTCTATTATATTTATATTATAAATTAGCTTTGTGTAATATTAATATTATTATATTCACAAATAAAAAAAAGTTTTTACCGAAGTAATATAGTTATATTCTAAACGAATTAAAAAAATAAATTATTTAGTTTTTTAGTTTTTTTTTAAAACGATTTTTTTTTATGTAATTGTATAGTTTTTTTTTACATAGGTACCAATAATTTGTTTTTAAAAAGTATAAAATATAGTCTATATGGTATATCATCTATTCATAGACTATGACGCTGGTTTAATTATGATTACTGTATTACAATATTTATTTTTATATAGTCTTATTTTATTCACGTGTGTAATGAATTAATTATCTGTTCAATTTCCGTTTTAATAGAATTTATAAAATATGATAGACTATACAAATACATATTATATATTATACAACGTTTCAACAATTGTAATGTACCCATTTATTCATAATCGTTATTTATCTACACTCATATGAAAATATACGCGTGAAAAATCATCTACGTATTGTTTTGATAAAATAAAATAATTATCACCATGCACGCGAAATAATTCAGTGGAGTTCATTTCCATTGAATCTGAACTCGATTCCAAAACGACTGGGTTAAATAACAATTTGCCTGTCCATGGGTTTCCAGCAGTCAGCCCGTATATAATAATTAAATTACCGAGAGTATAATATATATAACCTATTGTATGCATTGTTATCACGGTAGAATGACTCGTATGATTTATGCGCAAACTGCAGTATAGCATTTTGGCAAAAACCTAACTAACAAACAAACAAATAAACGGATAAAAAAATACCAACTGATAACTGGAGAAAAACTTACTTGTTATCAATGAAAATGATAAACTAGCGTTATGATAGGTAACTCTGGTTGTTTTTTGTATGTTTTAGAACACGTTTACACGTTTTTCTATTTTAGATAAATAAATATTGGCTAACTTTTAAATTTTATTTTTTTTTTGTCCCATTCTTCTGATTAAAAAACTACATTATATTCATTTTAGAAATACATAGTATGATGAATATAATAATATTATTTTTCATATTGGATGTTCAGTGTTCACCCCGTGGTTTATTCTGTATAATTAACTATTTATATTAGTATAGGTACTATAAAATATAAAACAGAAAATTAATATTACTGTTGAAAACGAAATTACATAATATCCTATGTTTGTAACGAGCAGGTTGGGAGCTTCAATGCGACGATTAATGATACATTTCAAAAATAAATATAATAATCATATTGAATTTGCGGAAACGTAACCAGTCAACTGTACGCAGCTATATATATATATATAAATTATATTATCAAATTAATATAATACATTATGATCATACGTGTGCAATATTGGAAATTTTTCGTTATTTGATTTTTTGAATAGCAGAACAGTATGCTACCAAGTCTATAAAACATTATTGTTTTTATAAATGGTCCTAAAAATAACGATTTTCACGTGTCAATCAAAGAATGCATTTATAATAGAATATATTATATATGCATTACAGTCTCATTACTTTTATATTTATATTTTCATTAAATCAATTAAATTACTACGAATATCCTGTTTATTATTTTGTTCCGTAGAACAATATAATATTATAATATAAACACGGTCCATTATAGAAAGGTCTCGATAATAAACTAATTTTGAATAATTTCCTTGGTATGGCCTGTCGTCGGCATGACGTGCAGAGTGATCCTGTCAAAGTGTAAGTCAACGGTTAACGTGTCGTTATTTAGACATCGTCCGAAATCCCTCTTGTACAAAATATAGTGCATTCATTCAAAATATGACTTGGGTATCAATTAATTTTTTCACATAATAGTATTATACAATAAATACGCTAAAACATTTTAATACATAAGTGTGTTATTATTATTATTTAGTTATTTTTATTACAGATTTTTTATTATATTTGTATGTTTCACTTGCTGTCAATCATTATTCGATCATAATTATTGGGATTCATATTAAGTAAATATACGTATTTTTTGTCGTGGATATATGAATTATCTCTAAATTTTTCATACAAATCTAATAGTTAATGTGTTTCATCTCGTTAAAAAATTATAAACAATTTAATTTTCAGTTGGACTTGAAGTTCAGATCATTATATGTATTACCTATTTAACAAAACAATACTACCTTTATAAACTAAATTATCATTTATAGACATGGTTGTATAAAATGTCAAAATCACGGACAATTTACTTCCTGGTCACGTCTTATGTGTTTGTTGAAAACTTTAACGCAACACTTTTGTGACACTTCAATGTACAGTTTTTGTGTGTTATATTTTACTATATTGTGGCATTCTACTTACTGCATTGACTTACCTATTGTAATCTTATGAAACAGTACAACCTAAACAAATTATTGTTAAATATAAATTAAAATTATTAATTCTAACTTGCAACACTTACATTTATAACTAAGTTTTCTCATTTTAATTCTATAATAAAAAAGGTATTTTTTTATGATTTATACTATAGTCTACTATAAATCAAGAGTTTATTGTTTATTCATTTATTTTATCTTTTTCTTTTTCAATACCAATTGAACAATTCGTTTAATTCAACTTTGACATGATATTTTATCAGAAGAAAATATGTACGGTAAATTCATAATCAATGTTTTATTTTTTGTTCAATTCATAATAATTATTCAAAAGTTTACGTGTTCTCAAAATCCTATGAGTTAATACTGTAACACAACTAATACTATATTACTAGATTTATTTATAGATAATTTTTACGGGTTATACATCATTATTATAGTAAACCGGTGAGACTGCAGCCGACAGGAAGTATGTGGTGACCTGGTAACGCCTTAAATAAGAACATAATATAGCCACAAACTAACCACTATAATATATATATACGTCATATTATACTAATCAATGGTATAGTATGATGTTACATTATATTTTTGTTAAAAATTGACTACACTAGTACCTATTTACTAATAAACTAACCAATTAGTAATTTTATAAATTTTGCTCGCTAATTATTTTAACTAGATAATAATGCAATAAAAAACGGAAATAAAGTCCATCATTTATTTAATATGTCATATTATGTAAATTTACAAATGTTTTAATTTTATTAATTTTTATTAATTGTTATTAGCAAATACGATTTTATTTTGAATATTCATTGTGAATTTATTATAATTTAAAGTAATTTTTATACTTGCAGTGAGAATTAAAAATGTACTTAGAGAAGTTATTTTCTCATTCAAATAGTGCACAGTTTAATGTAGATAAATATGTAATTACATTACATAAATATTATTATTACATTTTGGTTTAAAAATAATCATATAATTTGTTAAGTGCAAACTAATATGCAAATAAAGTTATCTTCTTGAATTAAATATCACATATATACTTAAATGATAGTAAAATATACAAAAACTAAACAGCACATATTCGAAAATAAAAAAATGCCTTATCTGAAAAAAAAAACCAAACAAACAACCTAGGTTATTATTTTTGTTCTTTACTTTATTTTTAAATATAATTAAAATGTACAATATATTTCGTATTAACTCATAATTATTATGAATTTTAACATCATTATTTTAATATAATTATTACACAAAGTAGAGTTGAGTAGACGGGCTTAGTGTTGAAAAATTGTTATTACACCTAGAGTGTTAATTTCTCGGATTTCAAGATACGTGCCCACAGACATGAGCCTTAAAAAAATATAACAATAATTAATTCCCGTAATAATAATAAAAATAATAATTTATTAAATTTAAGCTACTTTTTTAGTATCTTTTGTTGCAACTTTTATTTGGTAATTTTTTTTAATTTAAAATTATGATTACCTAAAAGTAATTTTGTTTTATATAGATACTTCGTATAAATTGTAAAATATTACTTTGTATTTGATTCACAAAATGTAATTTTTATAGGAACACTCTTTATTCGACTCCCTTGTTAAAATATGTATAGCTTACACATGATACACATAGCCAGAGTTGTATGTAGTGTATTGGCAATAAGGAGTAGTCTACTTTGACCACGACAATTTGGAGCAATTCTCTTGTTGTTTTATATCAGAGAAAAATATTTCGTCTCGCACTATAAATACTGAACATTTATCTTGCTTATACTTAGCAGTACATTTATATTCACCGACTATTTTTGTTACAGCAGGCCTGGCCGTAAGGCGTAATACAATAATCCTAATATGAATTTGTATGAGTACTTTTTACACAACAGCTGTTTAATGGAAAATATTATAAATTACAATTTATTTTATGCGATCGATTAGAACCGTTTTATTGAAAATCGTATTTTATCATCGTAGTCCGATTGAAATATAACTGTATTCATTTGTACACGTCGGTTAAAGTCGAAAAACATTGTACAACTTGTCGTGAAGTTAAATAATTGAAGAAAACGCGAAAGGAGACTTATAAAAGTTGGTTTTATATTTCAGTTGTGTATGGTGCGCGGTTATATAAATCTTCTTACAGAAAAACAATTATAAACTATCAAAAACGTTACTCATGTATACATTTGTAATTTATATCATACTCGTGTTGTACACGATTATAGGTGATACATTTTGAAGATGACAAAAACGAGTTGACTTACACAATTTGACGTCAGAAATTATTAACAAACAGTGTTGTGTTTTAAGTGAAAATCAAAATAAAACGTTTAAATAAAACTGATGATGTAATCATGTATTCCTGAATGGTTTCAAAATGAATTTTAATTAAAATACCACTGTATATTAACTGAAATCAGTGTATCATTATTATCTTTAACTGTACGTCAGTATAATAACAATAGTTAGCATATTTATGAAAGTAATACTTCTAACCTAAATGCATATATGTATATTATATTTCTATAACGTAATATTTGATTTTACTTATCACAATAATATTTTTTTAAATCGCCTATTTAAACTCATTGTGTGTCTGCGTAATAATATGACGCTTAGCCACATTGACATGATAATATAGAGGTACACAATATGGCCTTTAATGAATTTATTTATAAATTATTGAACACAAATGTAGGTCAAACGATTTTTTTTTTTTTTTTTTTGTTGGCGGTGTCGAATTTTCCCCCGTTATAATATAATATAATGTTAAACATTCATCGAGTCATCAATATATTGTCCGAATCACCGAATGGATTTTACTCGAAATCTCAGTTCGTCGGTCATCAATCATAATAAAATTTCATTCTTCCGTGTAAAACGTTTAGACACGTAAAAAAAGCGCGCGCTTGGAAATATGTCAAACGGGCGGCCTACCGCACACGCATCGCGTATTAATATTTCACCCCTTCGGATACGTTTAATGTGCGTATACGTACATAATATTATATAATATATTCTGTTCGTATGTGCAGTGTTAAAAATCGTCTGTGACACCGCAGCGTGAGAGCTGTTCGACGGCTGCGCGGAACGCCAAACATAGAATATCAAATATTATTATAATATTATGCGCAAACGGTGCAGGTCATTTGATATTGATACGCCGCCGTCGAACGACAACGACAAAAAACCGAAGACCGACGACAAAGAAAAAAAATGTCAATTTAAATAGATAAAAAAAAATTCATCTGGTGGTTTCTTGGGTGGCATTTAATATTTATCGCAATAATGCACAGGTAAACGCGCGCCGGTGTGTCTCCTGCAGCACAACAATATATTGATAATTACTGCTATATTATTATGCGTCACTCCGGTCGGTCGTCGAGTGACATTATTGGACGAACGAATATTATTACATCCGTGTCTATCGGACTTTAAACTTTTCTAAACTACAGGAAGTTCGGGGTATTATAAATTATAATATGTCGTCGGCAATGACGGTTTATGGCCTGTAATAATAATTTGCATCAGTTGTGGTCACTCGTCCTCGTTAAATTCATATTCGGACGTTGGATTTCAAAATTCGAAATTCATAATGTATGTAAAACCGACATTTTCACATATTTTATTACTATTAAAAGTTCGCATAATAATAAAACGGGGTTCTGTGAAATGTACTACAGAGTGTGTTTGAATGGCTTGTCCGATCGACGAGTAGATTTTTCTGATGTCGATCTTAACAATAAACATAATATTAGTAATATTATTATTATCCAGTAGGTAAAGTTTAAAATTTAAAAGATTAGAATTTGCATGCATGCATCGTTAATATTCAAACTAAATTATGAGGATAATGCACCGAAAACTGCTGTTTTTAAATTATAAGCCATAACTTATAAAAGTGTAATAATTAGGTCAGGCTACTATATCCCATCACTTGTGAAAAAAATCAACACCAAGTTTTTCTGACAACAATTAAAAACCAAGAATCGATTTTAAAGCCTTAACGTATGGTCAATTGTTATAAGATGTAGGTTATTTGCGTTTTTAGTAATTGATCGATAGTCTAATGTAGACATATTACATACATTATCCTGTAGCTTTAATTCGATTCAAATTAAAATTACTGTTAAATTTCACGAACAGTCATCATCACAACAATAATAATATTAATAATCGTGTATAAGCGAGTGTAAACAGATTTAGTCCGGGAAATGGAAATACTAAACCGATGGAACCTGAACACTATTCCCTAAATGTCAAACTAAACATCAAACGTTGAATTAGAACGAATAAATTCCACTCCAATTGAATAATTAATAATCTCCTCCAAAGTCGGCAGTTTATGTGTCATGACGTGTGTACGTCGGTGTTTTGGCGTGACGTGTTTCATCGAAATAATTTAATATTGTCGTGAGTGTAACTTTAATGAACGGTGTTAGCAAAACAATAATACTAATAACATAGGTATTTTCGACACCTATATTGAAATCAAATCGTGTCGTGTCACATCGCGCCCGTTGAAATCGCGTAAGCTAATCAAACTATAATAATAATAATAATAAACAGTATTACAGTTAATCGTCGATGATTGCCGTTTAAGGATTTGGTATTCGGTGGTAGCGTGACGCAAAGTAATATTGATTCGGGTCCTCAAAATAGCCACATACATTTCTTATGAAGGATTGTTATCCAAGTATTGACAAAATTCATAAAATTGGCAAGCATTTGAGAGTTATTCTGAAGATGTACAACATTATTGATTTCAACTGTTGAAAATATAACGTATAAGAGTTCTAGTAAAAAGTTCATACTGAGATATATTACTCTAAAATAATCTGCTAATGTATACACAATTTTTGGTAATAGGCGTTGAATTTTAAATTAAAATTTTGGCGAAAATGGATTTTTAAACGAAAAATAACGAGTTTAGTGTTCTTTTATTGAAATTTAAATGTATCGTTCGTTGGAACTTGAAACTTTTAGGTATATTATTATATATTTTAATACACACAATGATTACATTTTAAATACAATATTTAAATTAGTTTTACTACAAACAATATTATTTAGATGCTATATTTGGTATGATAATTAATAATAAATGTGATTTTTTTTTTTAATAAAAATTAATTCAAACTACTATATCGCTTATAGCAAAACAAATTATTAATAGCCATATAAATAATATACTTAGTAATATGGCGCGACAGACCTTTTTTGCTCACAATCGTTTTTCGTATGTGACGGTTTATACTTTGAATTTAAATTTTACACGATCATTACTTGTGTCCTACTCAATAACAAGGTAAATTCAAATTTACTACGAAGCAAAACAGATTTACCGTTTATTTTATTATCCAGAATTTTTGTAAAATCATTAGATTCCACAGTTAATAATTAAATATAAATTGAATAAGTATATGTATATAATCATATAATTTATGGAACCAGGTGTTCTCGATAGCAGTTATTGAAATAAAATAAAATATTCAATTTAAATATTTATACGTCTCAGATAAAAATTCAGCAAGATCGTTACCTTTTATAAAATATATTTATTTATATTATAAATTTAATATAAATCACTGTAGTTTGTGGGCAAACGGTTTGGTTAATATTATTTATTACCATGTCGATTGTTACATTTATATAATATTATTCATATATAATAAATAAAATCATAAATGATAAAAAAGAATTTCAAAACAATTGTACCTATATATAATATAATAGTATATGCATATATATTGTATGCGTTAGCACTTTTTATACTAACTTACTTGTGGAAATACCTTTAAGTTATTATTTTTGAGAACCCAAAAACTTCTTTTATATTGTTATAATATTTGTGTGCTAAATTCAATTTTCTTACTATTGACTGACGAGTGTTTAATATTGTAATATTGACTTATGTCCATAAAAGTTATTGTCGACGATAAGTCTAGTAGAATTATATTTTGAATTTCTAAAACTTTATGAGTTTCAACTTAGTGAAGAAAGTTTTGGAGAATATAACGTAATAGTATTTACATATTACACAAAAATTCGTATGTACAGAAGTTCACTAGTCTGATAAAGGCAGTTTTGAAATCATGTTACATTTTAAGAGGTAAACATATATATTCAGAGCAGATATCGAAAGTTTAAGTCTAATTACACCAAATGTTTAATACTTATATGAACGAATCGATTCAGATAAACTGAAAAATATTGAAAATAATTAAAATAATAATTAAATACCATAGTATAAGCGAGTTTTTAAATGACTGGGCAAGCCGATTGATTTTTGTTTTAAAGTTTAAATTAAAATATGATATTTTATTCAGTAGATCAGTGAATTTTATAAATTTGTCTTAAGTTTCTCGAAGGTATATGATATAAATTATTAGTTAACTTTAATTAATTATTTTCATTAAGTATCTAACAGTAAATTGTAAGAATTTATAAGCAAAAACTGGAGTAGAGAAATATAATATATTTTATACATAGATACTGGTTTGTATGTAAGAAAAACCTTCAAGAAACACCGAAGGTATTTGGGAATTTCTTTGGTTGTTAAGATCACCAAAGTTGATAAATAAAATTAATTTTAATTAGTTGAGTTCGGTGAACGTTAAGAATTTTACGCTTTATGTTTATAGTTAATAAACAATATATTGATATGTTAAAGTCTAAAGCTAATATGAAGAAATTTATTAACTTAATTCAGTTAAAAATAAGCATTTTACTAATTTTGTGTCGGGGTGTATAAACAAAAAAAAAAAATAAAAAATAATTTATTTGAATAAAATTAGCTAACTTGGTAGTAAATTTATAGAAATTAAATTTATTTATTTAATTTATGATATTTTGTCTATTTAACTAGTTTAGTAAAATGTATTGATGATAATCACCCTATTATATTATACTAAAAGGTTATCGGTGTTTCTGGCTCAAGTGTTTTTGACTAAATTAAAAAAAAATTTACTACTATCATATCAAATTGATTACAATATGTATTTAAAAATGAAATACGTATAAAAAGTTGAACATTGATTAAAACACGAGTAATTTATAATTGTACTATAGTAAGTTGTATAATTAACTTTACTTTGTCTTATAAATAATAATTAAATTATATTATAGGTTCAAAGTGGCAATTAGTGAAGTAAGTTTATTTCATTCCCAGTTGCACGAATAGCCGAATTGCTCATGTAGGCCATCAAAGCTTCTTTGAAGGCCACTCAAGTTATCCGCGTATAATCGGATTAAAAGGATTGACTGAAAAAGTAACAATAAAGAATATAAAAATCTTACCATGCAGTATTATATGGTCTAATGTTTAGTAATTATTTATTGGAGTGAAAAATATAAAATCTCAATCACCTTTTTTGATAAGTAGATTTTGAGCATAGATTTAAGTACCCCTTCATTTAGTCACTGTAATGAATATTTTATTTTAATTCAATAATAAATCATTGTATGTATATGGAAATTAATCATAATCTTAAAAAAGGAATAACTATAAATACAAAAAAATCGTTTGAAAAATAATCGTTATGATTATTATAATTTACTTATACTGTACATTGTACAATTTAAACTTAAAAATCTTTAAGAGCGACTTATGAAGTACAATGTATTCATTTTTGATCTCTTTGTTTTGGATAAAACAATCGTATATCTGTCTAATTCGAAAAAACTTTTATTTTGTCAAATATATGTCGTAAAGAGCCAAAATATTTATAGAATAGTAATATATCTGGGAAAGATTAATTTAAAAATTTGGTTATAGTTTCAAGACACTATATTGTTATTTATTTTTTGTATTACAATAAAAAAACAAAATCAATTTTATCAAAATCTTGAACTAGGTTTAGTATTTCCATTTTTCCACCAATGTTTTTCTTTTTTACTATAAAAATTTTCTGACTTTTCTTTCCTTAAACTACTAACTATATCTAATATTCAAACAGAAACCACTACCAAAGTTGAAAAATAAAGCTTTTTTATAGAGTCGAAGTTTGTACGTCAGATAGAAAATGAAAAAAACAAACACATCAATGTAAAGCCAATACGCTGTGATTATAAACTAAAATTAAAATAATCTTGAAAAGTGTCTGATTTTTTATAAAAAGTGTTTATAAATGATTTAAATAATAAATATTATACTCGTATAAGTAATCTATCATTATTATAATTATATTTGTTTAATATAAGTGTCTGTAACACGGCGTTTTGTGTATGCAATTTTAATGCACCATATCAGTTGCAACTAATATTCGTTTTAAAGATAATAACAGTAATACCATACCAATAATTATTATGATTAAAAATAATCTCTCCATTTAAATATAATTGCATAAATAATGTATTAAAAGCACCGACCTTACCATATTAAGTCTATCTGTACAAAATATTATCTATAAATTGAAACGTAAACAATATTGAATATACACATAAGACAAATATTATTATTACATATATGTCAATAAAAACCGTAAACTAACTGTATAGATAGTAGCGAATTATGATCATTTTGAAAATGGTTTAAGTATTTAAAAGACACGCATAATATGTAATATCATATGAAGTGTGTAAAACATTGAAATTGAAATTGCACATAAGGTTATTTTATTGTAATTTAGATAATAAAATAGATTTTGAGTTAATATTATTTTCAAATTCACTAAAAAAAACTTACTTACCAACTTTTAGACCTCAACTCGACAATAACAAGATAAACATTATGCATCTATGAAGAACTAAATAGTTAATATTATTTCAGTAGGTATCCTTTTCGTTTTTGCTGATTGGTAATGCGTTTAGTATTCATAGTAAAATTTAAATAATATTAAGTTAAATAGAAAATCACACGCAAGAGCGAAATATTGTTAAAATAATTAAAAAACAATAAATAATAAGGAATTTGAGATAAAAGTAGGATAATTCGTTTTAGGGTGATTTTATTAATGTTTTTTATTAATTTTTCAATTTATGTTACTTTTACACTGAGTGCCTAAGTTATATCAGCTTACTATAATATTGTTTGTAAATGACGACTACTATTCTTTATTTTCGTGTAAATAAAAGGGTGAATTAATTGTGGTATCGGATTATAATGCTCGTTAATCCATTTTGACTTAATTTTTCAATACGATGTTCGTACTGAAATAATTATTGTTGTTACACCTTTATTATCCTTTTTAAAAGACACCATTACGACTATTTGACTAGTAAGTACGTTTGAACATCCTTAAATCAGCCGAAAAGGAACCAAATGTTATACTGGATTTAATTAATAGTAATTTTTCAAATGTGTGTAAATAAATACATAAGCAAATATTGTACATGACCTATGTTTTATGGACAACAACGAGAATAGACGACCAAGGTTAATGGTATTTTGGATTGAATGGTTTGTTTAGAGACAAAATTTATTTCAAAAGTTCTATGTTATGTTTGGAACTCTGTATGAGTGGCTAAACAAAATATCTCCAAAATAAGGTAAGGTACTTTCGGTGATAGATACGAGAAAGTAATAACTGTCAACAAAGTGAATAGTGATACATATAAATATACAGCATACATGGTGTGTATTACATACACATACACAGTTATGATACAATAAACTTACTTCCACTTCATCACGTGTTTCTACCTTATGCCCTTACACAGGTATTTTTTTTTATCTTACGTATAATAAATGACTATAAATATCCAATAGCTCGTTGAAGTTATCGAAAATAAAATATATCTTTAACTGTTATTTTACTATTAGTGTTTTTGTAGTCAGTTAAACATAAAGGCTACCATTTATTTGGAGATGATGAATACATATAATGTCTAGTGCATCCCTTCAACCATCCAAATTTTCTTGAATTATAGCATTTTATTAACTACATGTATGCAGAATACGTTATCAATATTATATATAACATGTTATCCGGGAGATAAAATATATATCACTTAAATTTAATTTGATGTCTATTATTAAAATATTTGTGGAATTAAACAAAATTTTGTCATTTATTTATAGTGTTAGTCGTTAGATATTTGTAAGTTTACAATTTGTCTGATGTAATTATGACTTATGAGTGATTTTGTCTTATAATTAAATTTAATTTTCACTTATAATTATGACTCAATAAGAAATATTATTATCATATTATAATTGCTAAGATAATATGACTTAATCCTCTTTGAACTTGAAAAATATCATTAATAAGAGGGTATCTCATCATGGTTATTTCTCTTAATTTTATTGTCGCCATCAGTATTATTTTCATCTGGAAGATCGTCATTTTACCCTTATGTGATTGATTTATTAGACGGATTTGAGCTAATAGCTTCTATAATTAGTATAGTACCTTTAAAATCAATGTGAACATTTGTTCGCCAATTACAACAATATGTTTTTTTCTATATCATAAAAAATACTGGTCTATGAAAAAAATATTTTTTTAGAATACAAAATGGTAGAAAATAGTCATTGAGAAAAGAACACTTTACCCCATCAAACTTGTCACTATTTTAAGTCTCTCTTTAATCGCGAGTTATGTGTTAGTATCTATCGATAAAGTATTATTTTTTATGTTATACACACATTAAATTCATCATTAGTTTTAGTTGCCTGACATACAAAAACCAAATAATTCATAATATGAAAGTATATTCTTGCACAGTTCTAATATTATTACAAAATTATTTTTCATCGTATTGATACTGTTTGTTAATTTAATATATTATTTACTATAGTATAAAATAGTTACTAGTTAATAGTTATCTTTATATTGTTGATTATTGTACATGTTTGACTTAACAGGGAAACGACCAGTTGATTTAATATTGCTTTTAACATCGACGTCATTTTTGTTAATATAATATTTGTAATAGGTAACGTAGCTAATTGTTGTATAGTTATTTTTTAGGTATTTAGTTTATTACCTAGTGGAACATATTATATGCTATAAATATGACAATGTTTTTGAAAACATTATAAAAATTACTTAAATTCCAAAAATATAAAACACGATTCAATTTAGATTAATAAATTACATGGTATGTAAATGTAATAAAATATGTAATATTTTTAGTTACTTTTAAAAATTAGATAGAATTTTAAATAATTAGTTATCAAGAATTTTTTTAATGACAAAATGTTGTATGACATAACATAGCGCTATGAAATGTTTTAAATTACTATAATAATAGAAACGAATATGCTGTTCATATGCTATCATATTGATGTAGATGTGTCATTGAAATAAATACCGCAAAACTATGAAACTATTACTTTATACTATTTTTTGACAAATTCAATAAATGAATATGTTTTCAATATTATTAAAGGAGTATATACATAATTTTTTTTTTTTAATATGTATATGCTCAATATAGATTTAATATTAAATAGTGTTATGTTTTGTTTGATAAAAAAAAATAGTTTAAATAGAATTCAAAAATAAAACTAACCGCTCTAGAAGTTAATTCGTATAATCAAGAACAATATTGACAAAATCTTTAAATCTTAGTTAATATGCTATTTATAAACTACAGTATTATTTATTTAACATTTCTCAAAATCAAAACCAGCTGTATTGGCTATACAGTTTAATTAAATTAATTCAATGAGTTATTAGTTACAAATTATAATTTTATGCTATTTCAGATGAATATTATTATGAAAAAAAAATGTATTGAAATATTAATGAAGTTCTTGCTGACTTAAATGTTTCAGTTTATATAATTTAAACAACACTTTTACTACTGGTCTTGAACTTTGCGATCGATGTTTCAAGTAATTATGAAAACTATATATTATCTTAATGCCACAGTATAGTAATTTTTAAATGACCTATTTTCGTATAATCTGCAGCTTTCATTTTAAAGAAGAAGAAAATAATCTCGAAAGTAGAATATCGATACGTTCATACAAACTGTAGTAAATGTTCATCCAACAAATAAAAAATTAACTGTCTAACATATTTACTTTATAATATTATATTTAAACTCACTTATATTGAATTTTAATTTACTCGTGTTGGTTGTATGTTTAAATTTTAAATACTAATAAGACTATCTCTTAGACCAATCCCTACTTTGATTTAAAATTTCATAGTTTTATTTATTTATTTTTTGTTTATTATACACAATCTGTACTACTATACCAGTAGGCACAATAAGAGTATGGACTATGTGAAAAAAAAAGAAAGAAAACATGAACAATTAATTAAATGAAGAAGCTATCCATTGATGACTCTTCGTAAAATTGCATAGTTAAAACTTTTTATAGAACTTATGGAAAAGTTAATTCAATATTATTGAGAATATGATTTATGAATTTTAATTTTTATATTTTCAATTTCGAAATATTATAATAATTAAACATGGACATTTTTTATTTTATTTCAAGTAAAAGAAATAATATATATCTATTACAACGATGGAACATGTTTTTCAAGATGTATTACTTAATAGCAAATCATTCCTTTTATAATTTATATAAGAAATAAAAAAAAACCTTTATTCTTATAGATTGGTGATATTGACATAATAGGCATATGTATTGATGTTGATTATAATTATTAATTAATAAAAAATAAAAAAAATATTATAATATTTAGGTAATTATTAAAACCACTGTAATGACGACATAATGTCTGCATGACATTAAGCCATTAACCTAACTTTAGAATTCCTCTATGGCTCCGACAAACGGTTAGTGTTGAAATTTGAATTGATACTTAAACAAATTTATAATTATTTCAATATATTTATCCGGAGTGTCCGTATTTGGTTTAATATTATAAATATTCGTTAAATGTATATCATTGTCGAATTTCCTATATATTTGCCATTTAGAACACTCTATATTTCATGATAATATAACGAATTTGACGGCAGTAATAAATAATATTGATAGTGATCGCCCCGAAAAATGGTATTCACAAAACTTATAATTTCGCTATTTTTTTTTTTTTTTACTTCAATCGACTCAAGTTTGTGTAGTGGGACGGGGTGAACAATTCTAAAGCATTATCGATTTACATACTATATAATATAGAAAGTTTTATTTATAGCATATAGTCATGATATTAATATAATTCGCACGTTATACAATAATATATTATTATGATGATATAATTACGCGTAATGGCGTTATCAGTGGTAACGCGACAAATGAAATAGAAAAAAATAAGCGAATAACAGCTGATGATAATATGCACAGCGGTCGGTGCTGGACAGACGCCCGAACGCAAGTTCCGGAACACCGTGATGAACTAAACTACTGGCGACGAGGAATAAGAGAAAATCGTAAAATATCGACGGGCCGCCGCGCCGCGGTGGTCGGTACGAGTCTAGGAAACGCGTTTTGGGATCGTCATGCCAACGACCACGCCGTCGGACTGCTGCTCTTCCGGTCGGACGGTCGAGGAGAACGGCTGCGGCGGCGGAGGAGGCGGCTGCGACTTTTGTGCGCGACCGGAAGGGCCGGTGGCTGTGGCCGCGGCCGCGTAAGCGTTGGCGTCCAAGTAGACGTCTTGCCGGTACCGGCCGTACGGTTCCGATTCCGGTTGTCGTCGGTCGTCCGCGTAATCGGCGGAGTCGGCCAGAGCGATGGGCAGCCTCGGCGGCGACTGTTCGGCCGAATAGTAGTCCCGAACGAAGTTGTAGCACATGGTGGACAGCAGCTGGTGCTCGAACGGCATCGGCGGCGCTCGGCTGTCGTCGGAGTACAGGATGGACCGGCGCTGCCTGTCCATCTGGTACCGACGGCGCTGCGGGATCTGCGGATGCTGCACGCCCGCGGGGATGCTGCCGTCCGTCTGCACGGCGTCCGACTGCACCGGTTGGAGGTACTGCTGCTGCTGTGGCTGGTATTGCTGTGGCTGCTGGTGTTGCTGTTGCTGTTGGTGTTGCTGCTGCTGTGATGGCTGTGGCGCCTGCAGGTACTGGTGCGACTGCGAGGGCTGCTGTTGTTGGTACTCGAACAGGTGCGGATACTGTTTGCGGTGCAGGACCAGCAGCCAGGGCATGCGCGACGAGGCGGCCGACAGGAGCACGGCCATGGTGACGTTGATGGACGACATCCTCAGCTTCTCGTCGCGGTCCAGCCGCTTGACCGTTTCGGGCGTGACCAGTACGCCGAAGTGCTCGGCGTCCTCGTCTTCCCTGGTCGCGGACGGCTTGCCTTGCTGCGGTGGCAGCGACCGGTCGCTCATCGGCGGCGGCCTCACCTCCTGTATGCCGCCGGTCGTCACGAACGCGTCGTACTCGCCCTTGTCTTTGTCCAACTCGCGGATTATGAACACCGGCCCCATGTACTCGGATTCCGGTCCCCTGTGGCCGCCGCCGACATTGGACGCCCTGTTTCCGGCCGGTGGTGGTGGTGGTCGGTTATTGCTTCCGCCGGACGACAGTCCTGCAAAACGACGAGAGAAAATCGGTTACGCTGTTTTTGTGCAAACCCGCGCTCAGAGCAAAGACGTGGTATCCCACAGTGTTGACAATAATTATTAATCGAGCGCTATACGCGCCAAAAAATACCTTTTTTTTCGACCGCGAAAAATATTATACATATATTACATTCAATGTTGCAAGGAAAAAATGATCATAATTCTATTATAATATGATTGATGAGTCGATATAAAAAAAATTAAGTTTAGGTACATTACCTTTTGTTAATTATTTATTTTCATAACGTGATTTTTTATTTGTTTAATATAACTGATGCCTAAAAATATTTGAGTTTTTCAAAATTGTGTTGTGGATTCGCCATCTCTAGTATACGTGTATCTACGGCCACGACAACAATATCGAGCGGCGAGAAAAATAATCACAATAAACGAGCAAACAAAAATCGTGTTAACGTCAAAATAACAATAATAATAATATTATGATGTATAACGGCCACCGTCGTGAACACACCACTGAACACACGGACTTTCGGATACATGAGCTGATTTGGCAGGGGAACAATTTTTGACTGCGCAAACGAATAAAATAACGAATTATGCTCACACGACGTTTGAAATTCTAATATTAATTATTATTACGTCGTTCGCATTAGTGTTTTTGGTGGTTTCCATACATTCCGTTTGCGCGTTATCGGCTGCCGCTCGTTTACCTATTATACCGATTTGTAAACAAACGCATATTCAATAGCAACAACAATGTTACAATCATAGTTTTGACATTTGATAATTCATAGTCTGTGACCTAGCCTCGAGCTTGGGAAACGACATATTGTAGAACACTGCATCGACATTGAAGTCGTGTCACCCGAAATACTAAGCTCATTTATAAATTATTATTACCAATTGTTCACGAACGACGCGTTACGATTCATGACGTTCAAGTTGATCGCTCACAGCGGTGTTTCCCGCGACAAATCAAACGATACTCGCGGATTTACAATCGTCTTAGAATCCGTTGAACGCGATGTATTTGTACTTTTAACACGATATAATTTTAGTGGTTTCGGCCAAGTATAATAAAATACCGGTCTAAAACCATAATTAATCATAATAATATTAGCCATTTTATTTTCTACAGTCGACGGCACCCTATGTGTACGACCAAAAAAATATTATTCGTTTTTGTGAGCCTACGAATTCTTCGTGCGAGCCCCCATTCGAAATGCGAATTACAGAAGAGTATAGAAAACGCGAACAATGCGAGATGAGAGTATGATAAATTACAACAATATTAAAGGATCATTGTAAATACATGAGAGAAACGACATTTGTTCGTTACTTGAAATACGCAAGTCAAATATAATTAGTGAACAAAAGATACATAATGCACGCGGTACCAGTATGTATGTGTTTATTTTTCGAGTGACATAATGTCAATATAACATTGCGTTTAAAAAAAACAGTCAGAAATGTGAGACTGCGGCTTATTTATCGAGTGGTAGAATCGTTGAAATCGAGTGCTGTAATTATTTTAGGTCTAATAAAAATATCGCTAGATCAATAGTTTTTCACTTAGAGGTAAGAAAATGTCTAATGTGAGAATATCTGTTAGGGGTAAAAATGTTCACGGTTTAGAATTGTGCATATTTTTATTTTTTATTTTTACTTGTGTTTTTAATATTTTGCGTCAGTTGAACATTTTTTTATTCAGCGTACCTACTAAATTTCAAGCTTCACCGAACAGAATAACGTCACGTCGAATTATTAAGTCACAAAACACGTGTCCAAATGATACAGTTTGACGTTTTCTTACATAAATATCCTTTATTATCTCTGACCTTGATTTTTCACGATACAAAATTATATTTATTTTCGTGTATGATTTTAAAAACAAAATATTATAATACACTTGATACGAACGCCATAATTCAGTGATTTAAGTTGACAATATGATTAAAATATCATTCATCATGTCATGTTTTATAAATCGTATTGAATAGGATTTTATGATATACTAGCTGTTGCCGTGCACTTTGGTGCCAGTAAAAATAAATCTGACAAACAAGAAATTATTAATAAAATAATTTAATTTAAATAAGTGTAACTCAATTATTTATAAAAATTAAGGATAGTTAAAATTAAATAAATAAAAAAAATTACATTGTGTATCACCATTCACCTTTATATTGTTTATATTGTTAATAAAAAATCTATGCCTTTAATTAACAACGTTATTTATGGCATCCTTAATTTGTAATGTAAATTGTTTGGCAAATGATTTTTTTCAAAAATGTCAATTTATCCAAAAAAAATTAAATTTCTTTTGTTTCCAGTTCATAATGATCAGTTAATATTATTGTAGTCCTCAATCATGATTTTGTAAAATAAGAAAATAGTATTTATTAATATTCGTTAATTTTATCATACTATATATACTCAATCTATTGTCATGAATTATTTAATTTTAAAAATGATTAGGTAGATACTTAATTAATATAGTTATTAGTTTCTATATATTATATTATTAACCTTTAATTATGATCCATATAGCTTAATATTATAATATAGTTCCTGGAATTTCACAATTTAAAAACTACTTGGCTTATTTAGATGTTAGTATATAATTATAGGAAGCACCTATATAGGTAACAGTAACTAATAAAAAGATATCTAATTATAATTTTTTTTTTTTTATTAACAGTGTTAAAATATGAATTTATTGAAATACGTTAGGTATACTTCAAAAGTTCTAAATAACTAAAATACTGTTTTTAATATTTATTTTTTTATTATTAGTAAAAATTGGCCTAGCATGCTTGATGAATTCCTCTGTATTTTTGTCTATATTATATAATATTTTGACGATAGCATTTGTATAACGTATTGGTAAAGATAATATTTTTTTATTTATTTTTTATCACAGAAGAAATTTATAATTATTATATGACAATATAAATATATTTGTTATCCAATTTAATAATCCAATAAATGAGATATTTATTATGTTATATTATTTAAGAAAAAAAGTAATTGTATTCACAGTTGAACTTTAATAATACACAAGGCTTCTGTTAACTTATAACTATAATAACATTTGTCAACAGTTATTTTCATTGAAACTCGATTAAATTATAAAATAATAAACCTGAATAGCGTATAATAATAAATTATTATTTTATACAAACTGGAATTTAGGTTCAAACCCTCTCAGCTCTGTATAAAGTTTTTTTTTTTTTTTTTGTTGAGCCATTGTGATGCAACTACAAATTAATTTTCCGAAAGCAAGTCGTTAAAAAGTTAATTAAACTGTCATTAAAAAAAATTAATTTTGGTATTAAAATTGTATAAAACTTTTTTTTCTAGTGATTATTTTGTGCACACCAAAAATTTAATTTTGAATCAGTTATAATATTGATTTATATTAATTGACATACAGTTTTATATATTAAAAAGTGTCTTAAATGCTAACGATATATTGTATTGCTTGTTCCCGATAAATTTATTAATTGGTACAACAATTTTTTTTATAATATTTAAAATTAATTAATTAAATCAATAATCTCACTTTTTTTATTGCATACTAGTATCAAGTTACATTTTATAACATTATTATTGAATTGATTTTAAAATCATTAATCTTATTTTAACTCAGTCGTAAAGGGATCATTATATAGTTTCGTAGTTACGTTCGATAGTTAATAATTGTCATAATATTATAATATTGATGAATTTCACTGATATTAGTTTTAAAGTTCAAACTATGAAATGGAATGGAATGATTAATATATCGCGCGACATACTACACTACCGCTAAATTCCATATTTTAACATATTATTATACTAAATTATTCGTATCGAGATATTGTTGTCAGGGGTATTATTATTTGACCAGCGGTGACCGCTATAAGACATACTTCGGTAAAACAATTATTTTTTAATAACGTAATTCCGGTACCTGGTATCTTGAACGCATCCGAATACTGCACGACGGCGAAGAGCAACAACAACGACGATGCCCAATAATAGTGGTTCATGGTGGATGTCCGGCAAATCACTAGGTGTGCGGAACGTACGCGTTTGGCTTTTATAAATACGTTCGGGTGTTTCGGTTTGCCGTGAGGGTTGCGTTATCTCCTATCTTGGCGCTAACCCACCAAATGGCGATGGCGTCTCCGAGACCCGATAATAATATAATATTATTGTCGTATCATTTGTGTGCGCGCGCGCGTGTTATTAATGTTATTGTGTTTTGCTTTTTTACGACCGTGACGTATTTTTTACCCTCAGTCAGATAAGAAGAACATCGACGCGTCTAGACGAATATCGTGTTCGGTACGACGACGGCGCGTATCGTGCGGCGGAGCGGTTACGGCACGTTGACATCGTCCCCCATAATACGTCGCCGTATCGATAATCATAATAATAATAATAATAATGAACCAACCCAGAATTCCGAGGAAATTCCACAGTGACGGCGCCGGGGGTGGACGTAATAATCCAATATACTATATTATATTATATTTAATGATTCGTTCCGAATGATGCGTTCCGCGCCGGAATCACCGAGATACCGGAATAATTATTACTGTCGAATCGAATGTAATGTACCTAGTTATTATTATTACTATTGTTATTAAAATATATATATCGGCGGCACACCGACGGCGGCGTCGTAGTCTGCGGGATTTCGCTTTTGTGAGAGGGGTGCACGGGGGGGGGAGGCTGATAATTTGTTATAAATGGGAGGCTTAACTAGGATCCCTCGTAAGTTTTTTTTTTTTTTTATGCTAATGCCGCGCGGGTATAAAAATATATTTTAGACTTTAACCTTTTCATGTGCGAATTACGGTTTTAATACATGTTTACGTTTTACGTGAGACGTTTGCACAACTCCAAAAGCGTTTTTAAATTTTCCAAAAAACTTCGAGCAAATCGGCAGTCCCGCCTGCAGTCTCCTATTCCTTAATACGTCACGCGATATCGCCGTTACACCGTTCGCCGTACGTAATAATAATAATAATATGATGTTTAAGCGTTTACGTCCGTCAGCTACGGCGGTGAATTGCAGGCCAAAAAAAAAAAAGAAAAAACACGAATCGGAACGTCCAAATTGCATGGCCTGTATAATTTTAGTAAATAAAAAAAATTCAACTTACTTTTCCACTGGAGGAACGGGCTTTTGTTACATATTATTACAATGATATATATATATATATATATATAAATATCGGAGATGGTGACGCTGTGAATATTAAATAAAACGATTGTAGTTTGGGATAATCAAATGAATGTATTTTACATTTTCATAAATTATTTCAAATAAATAATGATATTATACAAATTGGCGGAGTTGTTGACATTTAGGATATATAATATCACGAATATTTCGCCGTACATAAGCCTATTAATTATAACAATAATCATATTTTAATTCCATTGATTCGATTATTTTGAAATCGCGTGGACACTGGACTTACACATTTTGCGTTTTCGAATATTACTCGGCGCATGTCGTTTAAATTCGAACTAGGCATTTTGACATGAATATCACAGCGTCTCGCTTTAAGACATCGACTAATTGCTTGCAATGGTACACTATAGGACTCGGAGAGTAAAAAAGGCTTTTCGGCGTGGAACGGAATGGCTCACAATCGGGTTAGGCGCGTTGTTCGCGCTGTTGAGCTAGACAATTCAGCCCAAACGGATGGTGGAAATAAACACACATACACTCATGTAATACACCTTAATTTTATATACTTTAACGGTTATAGGCATAGGTAGCAGAGATGTGACTACGCCGTGTGTACCGAAAATCGATAGTTAATGCGGACGTGATACGATACAATATATTTTATTAAAATACACGACATTGTGCTATGTGACACCGGTGTTATTATTGTGGCATATACAGTGATATCGCGTACGACTATTATTACAATATAACTGTATACGTATTACCTGCTCGGAATGATCATTTTTTTTTCTGGTTCACGGAAATGAACACATTTGCATACAACGCTTTTGAATTCGCCACATACTCGTACACGAGGTCGAAACATTTATTTACTCCTCAATGCTTTTAAAACTTTATACCGCGTTACTTTGAGACGAGTGTGCTCCCATTCCGGCGTAATATACGCGTTTTCGGGTATGGCATTATTATCATTTGCATTTTTAATGTCGATCGCTTCTTTTTCTTATTATTATTTTTTATTGTGTGTCTTTTTTCTGTTATTATTATTATTTTTTGTATTACGCAGTCTGTTGAGTGTATTTAACAGCGGAAATCGCGTTGTTTGCGCGCAAACGATACGCCGTTAAGTTTATGCCGAAAACGGATATTCGCAAAATTCACGCGCGGCTTTAATATGTCTCAAAATAAGGGACTGAAAACTTCGGAACGTATTTAACGGAGTTTCTCATAGAAATTACTGGAACGAAATAATAATAACAGTTTATTTTTATTCGACATAATTATATTATTATAGTATTTAAATATAGCTTAATTTAACGGTAAGTGTTCTAAATACTTTTTGTTTAATATTTTACCTGCAAGCGCCGTAAAGAGTTATATTTGTTATTTCATTACCTATCTTATCTTTTATTTTATTCCATATACTCGGTCATTGAGACTTAAAAGACTTATAATTTAAAATAATCGTTTATAACTGAATGGCTGTTATGATTATTATACGTTCAATTAGATATTTTATTTGTCTCGAGTTTAAACCTATTAAAAAAAAAAAAAAAAAATGTGCATATGAATGTATATTTTTCATACTATTTAACCTGGAATAAAACTACTGAAATATTTTGTGGAAACGAGCTTAATAATATTTATAAAGTCATAGGTACCGTTATTAAATTATAATGGTTATTGAATTTATGATTAATTTGATTTACCATACATTAAATTACAAATTTTACAGTTGTTAAATAAATTGAAAATATTAATACAAATCGAATATGAAGCTTGAATTAAAGACATGTATTTTATTAAACGAAAATATTTATATTCCATAAAATAAACCTTCATATTAGGTGATAATCAGTGATTGTGAATACAGTTATTTTTAATTACATCTAACTAAGTCTTAATTACTAAAACCAATCCATGTCACTGATTTTATTCTAATGAATATAATATAAGCTATAATTATATAACAAAAAAATAGTATTATTGAAATTAGACAGCTTCAATAAATCATTGCAGTAAAAAACGATTTAGTTGTAAGTCGCATAGAATTACGTTTGGGGTTAGTTCTCTACTATCAGTGACTATTAGTAGTTTATAATACGCTCAGTAAAGCTGATAGTAAGAAAATCGAAAAACATCCACATTTGAGTAACAAATCACATAAATTGTAATCAGCGTTTTTGCTGTCGTCCAAATAGGTTTAAGGAAATATATAATAAATGAAACGAAGATAAAAATCATCGTAAAACCTATACATTCTTCAATTTGATATCAGAGTCTAAAAAGTAAAACACGCGACGTAATATTATTATAACAACATTTTATATTTTTATAAGATTAATATGTTACGCTTGTCGTCAGTATTCGTGACTCAAACAGTAGGTATCATTAAATACTCGTTACGTGTTCTTCGTTAAATACCTTCGTCTTCGTCTACATTATTATATCTGAAATCATAAGTTGTTTTCGATGTCAATAAATCCATTATGATATGAAAAAAAAAATGATACTATAAAAATATTCATTAAGTTTTATTATTATGTGAACGATTTTTATCTCACTCCATTGTTATACATTTTTTGGATGGGTAAGTTGATTCCCATAGTAAGCAAATAGGCAGGTATTGCGCATACGTACCGGTTGATCAATTTAACGCAAGTCACTTATTATTTCAAAACCTATTAACGTCTCTAAAAATATATTATGACATGATTTTAAATTGTTTGTTTTTCTTATTCCTTACATTTTTCATTTTTTTGACGACAACAAGAATTTAAAGCGCTAATTATTGCTAAAAAAAAAAAAATATTAATTTCTTCCCGAAAATAACAATTTTTTTGAGAATACAAAATTTCTCAATGAATATTTTTAAAATATAAATATTTGTATTCTAAATAAAAATGTATGATAATATTTATTATATTAAATAAAAATTATGTAAATTATTCATTATTTGAAAAAATTTGTTTTTTTTTTTAATATTTTCATTATAATATATTATACATCAAAAATGTTTATATACTATATTTTATTAAATCTTTTGATATTGATATTTATATTTGTTAGATATTGTTGCTGCTTTTTTAATGTATTAAAAAAAAAATATAACCAAATAAAGTTAATGCATTATATATGTAACCCGCTAAAATCCACAATGGTCTTGACTTTTAGTGTTTTTTTATAGGCATAAGACAAATATATTTATATATATATGTATTATATTCTATGCACAATAAACCTTATATCATACATTATATTGTACTTTTTAGCATGAACACACTATATAGTACCTACTTAATTCGTATTTTTAATGTATTTCAAGAATATTTTGTCAAATAATCCATTTTTAGTTTCAACCACGAACAAAATTACCAAAATATCAAAAATATAGACTGTGTCATAATTATTATAATAATTATATAATTATAAAATAATTCAATGAAATTATTGTAGAACATATTCAAATTATGAGATTATTTTTAGAAATTATATTTTTTAATAAATTTAAAATATAAAATCATGTATATAGTAATAAGACTAACCAAATATACAGTTATATTAAGTTACCTACAACGTAAAATGTAATAAATAATGTTTTTATCTTTAAATTGCGTATTCAGATCAATATAGCTGAATATTAATTATAATATAAGCCCTCGGAGATTACAATCAATGTTTTTAATATAAAACAGTCATTTTTCTACGTTACGAATTATAAGAGACACCGAGATAACAAATTTTGGCGTGAAATCCACTTGGCGACAAATGTGTTCTTCAGCTTTAAATCAATACGGCAATCTCTGAAATGCTCTCTTACTTAATTGTTAATTAATATTAACTAAAAATGTTTGGAACAGCCAGCACCTATAATCATAACTAGAACTCAGATTTTAAAGCACAATAAATAGCAAAATAATGATAATACTGTTTGAGAAAAGCGAAAAAAAGCATGACTAAGAATTAACTTGAACTAAGTATAAAATTAAATAAAAAAATTTGAAAATGTATTTAAATTTAAAAAAGAATTAACGGTCATGTATTTCATGTATTTAGTCAGATTTTCAGTCGTGAAACTGACTTTGTTATAAGATAAAATGTTTTTATACATAAAAGACGAAAGCCCTATAATTATTATTAGTAAAAATATCAAAACACTTTTTTTTTTTTTTAACATTTGTTATATAGTTAGTTCAACTACTAATTTACTGCACACTATTTAAATATTGTATGGTTAATTTTAATATTTTAAAAACATAAAACTACATGGATTAACTATTTTTTTTTCGTAGTTGTTGAATTATTATGCTAATAAAATTTAAGTTTTGTTGTTACTTTCTTTTTTAATAAATGCATATTTTGCATGTTTGACCGATTATTATTCTGTACGAAGTATAGTTTGAATTAGTTGAAACTTAAAAAAAAATATATTTACAAATTTTATAGTTGAAATTAAAACGTATGTTTTTCTTTTTGATTTAATAATAATTCGGCAATAAATATACATTAGAAATGTTTTAATGTCAATAAGTTAAATATGAATATTTAGACACACGCCAGTATGAATACTTTTCGTATGAAATAATATACACAAATTAAAATATAAAAATTATACAAACCGATGTGTAACTTTATTTTAAATTTAAATAGTATGGATAAATAAATGTTTTGAATGAAACAATAATTATTAATAGTATGTCCTCAAACACAGCTCAGCGGCTGTTATTTTCAGTCATAGCAATACAAGTAATAATTCATTACATTTATTGGTTGAACTGCATTTACGACTACTTCTTGAGAATCATCAAATGCCATTTTTATTCTAGGATATAGACGGTAATACACGTTTGAACTTTGAAGTATCATAATGATGTAAGACAAATGTTTGAACTTTTACGATTCCAGTACAGAATAATATAACATTCACGGTAAAACATTTTTTTTTTATATGTACACATCTTAAACTCGATAGCGATAAACCATTTTAATGACATTCCTAGGAATGGTTTACGACGGTTTAGGAGACACAAATGTACAAATATCCTTGTTTTTGACATATTCTATGTATATTGAATTTTTCAAGCTACAGATTGTCTTTTTTGTGATTTTTTTTTTTTTAAAGAGCGCAAACGAAGAAGAAGAAAAAAAATGAAAATAATTTTAAAAATATAAGTTCTCGTGTTAATTAAAATAATTTGTGCTGATCGAATTAGTTAACCATTTTTTTCTTTTGATAATTACGTATTTAACAATTTTATATTACATTTATTTTAAAAATCTAATGTAATAAGTTATTTAAATTGAATTCATAATTTTATAGAGATGTAGAATATTTCTTTGTCGTCAGTGTAAAACATTCATTGAAGCTCAATTTAAAATAGAATAATGGATTATTCATATAGTTTAAAAATAAAATTATTATAACATATAATAATAAAATAATATGCAATTTAAATTACACGATATTGTACATTATTTTAATGTGATTCAAAACGTGTTGTAGTGATTGCAGTGCAGGACATTTTGATTTGTTATCACAATAATTATTTAAACGACGTTGCACGTTCAAAGTGGCTTTTTTGTTGTCGAAAAAAATAGGCGAAAAACAGAACACGTCTTGCATTTTTAACTAACGGCATATTAGACAATTTATTTAATATAAAATAACGAAAATAATAATATACTCTAACTCCACTGGAACTGTGTATGACTCGCGGCGATGTCACTGTGCCAAAGTCTACGACCGCGCAATATAGTCTTGATGGAATAGTAGCCTGTCTATAGTGGTGTAGTACTATACTAACCTTTAAAAGCGCGCTAGAAAATGAGGTCCGTTACTCCAAAACTGCCATGTTTGAAATTGAATATAAAAATTATCCAGTATTATATACGAAATTGTACAAAATAAAGTACACATGAATTATATTTCGATTTGATAAAAATTGGTCATTGGCAGTGTTGCGGTATCGTTACCGCAGCACGGAACGGGGAAATAGCGTTTTCTCGTGTTTGGGGAGGTGTACACAACTGTACAAAATAAATTCCATAATACTGGATAATTTTTATATTCAGTTTCAAATATGGCAGTGCTGTGGTAACGGAGCTTAGAAAATGTACTCTCATAATGTGGTTCTCAGCGATGAAATACGGCAATATGGCGTTCGCACTAATCTGGCAGATAGGTCTATTATTTTAGTATATCGAGGAGAAAATCCTATGTCGAATTTTTTCCGAAGTGGAAATAACGTTGTTCGACTTTCGATGTTGATATTATCACGCACGCCACATGGTGTGATTAAAAGTGATATCTATTAACTGATTGTACATCTAGTTTACTGCATTACGAACAATAGTGTACTTTGGTGTTCTATTGTTGAAATGATGTACAGGAGACAATACCGGTAGCAATATGTTTTTTTTTTTTTTTGTCTGCGTATATGTGTAGACAATCAGTTGATACACAAGTTTGAAAGTAGGTATACAATATATTTTAATCTGTTGTCGGGAATTTATCTGGGTTTCCACGGTTTGAATCAGCTCAATGAAAGACACTTTGACAAGTTTAAGAAGCCGAAAACTTCAAATCACTGCTGCGCGAGATCTTTGCTTTATTACAATAATAAATTGTTTTATACACCCATAAAATATTAGCATATGAAATTCAAAAGACAATAATATGTTTAATTGCATATCAAGGAAACCATATGCGTAATATTTCATCCCCAATGTCTATAGCAAATGAATTGAATAATATAGATCGATTCCACTCATTATTCTCAGAACTAGCTACACGCCTCCGTTGATAATTCAATTGTTCCGTTAATAATATTATTCACATAAGAATTATGTATTATGTTATTATGTATTTTTTTTTTTTTTTTTTACAAAAAATGTAATAACTATTTTAATGCATAGTAACGAGTAGGTTATGATTATTGTATGTTCGTTTATATGCAATAGTTGCATTTATATTATTATTATTATTATTACGGCATATTTATTATTCGTAATATTTCAATTGACTATTTATAAGTCTTGGTTAGTTAACTTCAACATTTACTAATTGTGTGTGCCTATAAACTAACAAGAAGCTTATTTTAGTCTATCTACTGTCTTATATCTTATTGAAACATCTAAAATTGACCTTCTGAGACTCAGATCAATTTAAAGAAAATCCTTCACTGTTGAGATTTCAAAACTAATGGCTCTTTATAAGGAACTTAGTTAGGTATTAAAGCCGATGTAAACAATTAACTAAGCCTTTAGAAAATAAACGGGTATCTGGTGACCGTTCTTGTAAGTGAAATTCCAGGAAACACTAATTAACACAATTTCACGATTCGAGCCCTAGAAAACCGTTTACCTATCGTGTCTCTTTACGAAATAATGAGGTGTGCTAAATCAAAGATTTTGTTTGAAATAAAAAGAAAACGACTAACAATTACAGTTTATTTATTTGATCTTGACTTTACGGACTATGTATTCAACGGAAACTCGAAATTCAAAATTTTCATAGAACAGGTTGTATCTAAGGTTGTTCACTCATGGATTAATTCAGTAGGGCAAAACTTAAAAATAACGTAAGTCATCGAAACAAAAGGACCTAAGCCCTGAGTGACAATGGTATTCGAATACCACTTTTGCGGGCGTTTTATATATTTCATCATAATATTGTTTTCAACTATTCAAGAACAATATTTGTGAGAGGATCACGTTAAGACCTGGTGCGGACAAAATGCAGCCAATCCATAACATTTTGAATGCTTAATAGACGTTATATCGTAATTTGAATGCACCGATAGGATTTGGCTCCGAGAAAAACAATAAATATTATATGTAAAACGATACCATGTTTTTAATAATAATTATTGTATTTACTGTACTTAATAACAGTTTTAAAGTTTAATTATTTGATTTAATTTAGTTCAATGAAAATAGACTCAACGTTTCTTAAAAGTTAAGACTGTTTTTAAACTCGATTTACGAAAAGGGAAATTAAATTTATTATCAATGTTTTGTTTGTTTCAATAAATATCGTATTTCATTATTTTACATTTTGCATAAACGATTACACACACCTCCTTAATTATTGTAATATAACTATATATGTATATTTTATATTTATTTTAAATACTGTACGAGTATCTATGCAGTAGATATGAACTATAAATAAAGAATAATCGTTTGTTATATAATTATATAAATGTGTATATATAAAATAATATTAATATATATGACTTATAATTACATATATATAGACTCAATTATTATAATATAATGCGTTAGTAGGAAATTCTTATTATAATTTTAAATATCATGAGCATGAAATTAAATTTAAAAAAAATATATTTAAATGAATAATAAAATACACTTAAAATGGTTAATAATTTATTATTTGTAAATAATTGTACCTATACCATTACAAACAATATTTAAAAAATAAAATTTATCACATTTTTATGTTATTTACTTCTTTAAATTAAGGTATTCATTTTCGATTTGATTATTTAAATTGAAATGTTTTCATTAAAATATAGAGTTATAAAGTATGAATTGATTTTTGAACGGGTAATTAAAACAATGAAAAAAAAAAAAGTAGCAAAATCACAACATGCCTATTAGGTCATTAAATATTTCAAATAATTTATAAAAAATATATTTTCAACAAATTCATTATTTTCTACACGAGTGTTAACTGTAAAGTAATCTACCATTAAATTTTTCAATTATATTAATTAATATATATCTATGACAGATATATACATACCATTATTATTTGTTACACTTTTTAATTTAAAACAACTGAAGTATGCTGAACCATTTGATAGTTAATCAAATAATAAGATAACTTTGCACAAATATTCGTTATAAATTGTGTTAGTTTTTTGTGAAATTTTATTATTATTAATCGTTGGATAGTGATTATAAATGAATCAAAGATAGACAAATTTTAATATTACACAGAGTATTACGATATCGGATGATAATATCGTTTGGATTAATGTATTTGTTTTAAACTTAATCATATTATATTATCGATTTAGAATTTTCAAGAATTATATACGCACTTTTAGTTATTAATGATCAGACCCGTTTGAACGTGAATTTCTGTACAAAACATGCAAGTTAATTTATTTATTCTATTATTATTTACTATTGTTTTAGTGGATCTGTTGACTATACTGAATATAATATATGTACCTAAATAATTAAAATAGAAAATGTATTGAACACCTATCAACATGATTTGTATTTTTGCCGCTGTCACAGAGTATGATTATGCAAGTCTCAACATCCAATTTATACGTGACTATGTCAAAACTAAATTGGTTGTGATGCAAATAAACACGAACCCAAATAACATTTGAGAGCTTCGAGACTTGCTCGACGAACGCCATAAAATGATAATAATAACATATTATTATTTATATATTTTTCTATAAATGTCATTAATTACACGGATAGAATAATTATTCGTAATTTAAAATTAATTTGATTTCAATAGGTATTAGGTACACTTCACATTGATGTGTTTATAATATACAATAACACTTATAATATAGTTATAGCATCAAAGACAACATAAACGTACTAGTACCAAGTCATGACAGTAAGCAAAGTCTTAATAATTTAATAGTTTAATTTATGATGTAATTTTATTTTGTATTCAATATTATTCATTAACATAATAACAGAGTAAATTATACTAATACGAGTGAACATGTAGAATATCAATTGATCTAAACGGATTTTCTTTGTTTTCAGATACATTTAATTTGTTTTACCATGAGATCAATTTATTTATTTATTTATATGAATTTATGCCATTCGAATTTGTTACATATTATATATATTTATAATGTATATGGTCAACTAAATCGTATATGACAATATTATTAATTACCTATTGCAAACAAAAATTAATGTGGTCTTGGTAGGAGTGAATAATGGTAAGTTATTGGCTAAGGACATAATTCTTATTATTCGTGAACTTTGCTCTACGCTTTAGTGGATAAAAATAACTCTGTGACCTAATATTATTTGGTTTTTATTTATAAAAGGATAGAGAAATGCATTTCACGTCATTTTTTATTAGAACCTTTACATAGTTCTCCGATTTATTAAATATTGTTATATCCGTATAATGAGGGGGAGTCATTGAACTAGATACCCATATTTAGTGTTGTACAAAGCAGTTTTATGTGCTTTACTGATTTATATTTACTACTATTTATTTAACATTAAGTAAATGTGCCTTTTTGTGGACTTTATTAAATCCTGTTAAATACAAAATGTATAAATAAACGTAGTATTTGTTGCTAAAATAACTCATCCGTTGCGTAGGTTGACGGAAAGGAGTACACTACTTTTATAATGTGTTTTTGAATGATATTTACTTACAGTAGAAATATCTGTTCTATTTATGCCTCCCTAGCACGCTATTCCATATGCTATACTATAGTATTCGATTACATAATGCCATCTATACTTATTTAAATATAATTGATTTATTTAATAAAATAATTTTGTAAAATATAACAGCCAACTCTCTTATTTTATTTTAATATTATGTATATTAGGTTCTGATTATTTTATATTGAAATATAATATTATCACTTCTATATTTTCTGATGGTAATACAATTTTAATTAACCTGTCCAATAACCTGTCAAAACTATCCAATAGTAAGCCGTGTCTATAATTATTGTTGGCATGCACACTGATCTATTAAGCGATAACATATTTTTTCCCTTTCACTCATAGATACATCGTAGGTCAATTTCGACAGTTTCTTTTAACTTATCCCAAGTATCATTGACATAGACTAAATGAGCTATATTGTCAGTAAACTCGAATATTATACATTTTAATAATTATAATATCGATATTGAATTTATATAGATTAATTCAGTGCATAAAATGTACCAAGGGTGACTCGACATGCTTTAATACACACATTTAAGAACTGTGCTAACTATATACCTAACTAATTTAAAAATAACAAAAACGATTAATATCAACTATACATATTGGGTTTCTTTAATATACTATTAGAATGAATATTGTACTTTTATGTATTTTTCTCACTTGTATATTTTGTATAACGAAAATGTTAAAATATTCAGTTACAATTATATTAAAAACGTGGGCCTAAAATTGTTATTTTGTTTAATGAAAGGTTGGTAAAAAAAAAGAAAGAAGTATGTAAAATGTTATGTGGATTAAAATAGACAAGGTAATATTATGACTAATTTAATTAACCATTTTGTTTTTTTACTAATTATGAATATTTGATAAAAAAATAAATAAATGCACCTATATTGTACCTACGCAATGCGCTTAATTTGATTGTTTTTACTAATTTTTCTACGAGCGTACAACATTTACAGAACGTTGTTAGAACAACACTTCAATTGTAATTTTTTATCACTCACTCTCGCTGTCAGTCAACGTTAACTGATTAAATTTAACAACTATAATTATATGCAGAGCACTATAAGTATATAATATTCCATGATGCATAAAGTCTGCCTCAGTTTTGAATAATTCCAGCCCAACGATACATAATTTGTCATTAAAAATTTAGGAACTATGAATATGGCTTATTTACCAATGTATAGATCTAAAGCTATTAAAATGTTATCCAAGTACCTTAGCACTTATCGTTGTACATAAATCAACTGTGAAATATTATTGCGAACAAATAGTTTCTAAAGCTACATTTAACAAAACTATTCCATTGTACCATATTATAATATGTAGCATCGGAAAACTTTTAATATAATTATACAATTGTAAAAAATAAAATCATATGCTGTAGCAGTTAGACACGGTACAGCTAATTGTTTTAAATATAATATAAATATATTGTTTTTTTTATAAAAAAAAAAAAAATTCTTAAACATGCGGTTAATAATATTATTAGTTGTATATCTCTATACATATTGTATTTTATTTTTAGTAAGTACAGCGGCCTAGACCCAAAACAAATGAGATACGTAATATAGATGACGAAGAAATAAATATAAATGATAAAAGTTAAAAATTATAAATCTATCGATAACAAAAATAACAAAAATGTTTTAAAAATTATTAACAATAACCCAGTTGAACAGATTTTAAGAATAATCGAAGGTGGGCTCTTCGCATAAGACGGTTAATAGGGAAGTTAGCTAGTTAGCTAAACAATTTGTAGAAGAAAATGGAATTAAAAAAGAGGGATTATATATCTATATTATTATTAGAAACCTGAAATATTGTTTTTTCAAGACTAAACGTAAACTGTACTTTGAAAATAAGTATAATTTTATATGATATTAAAATGGTATAATTTAAGACTGTTTCAATGCGTATTGTGTAACTAATTTATTCAATAATTATTATTATATTATACTGTATTTACAAATACTTCAAATAGGTTCAATAATGTGTGTGTGTGTTTACTAGTGTTTCGCATACATATTTATATTTAAGTAAAATTATTTTATGTGTTTTACTTTGCGTCTTACTATCGTTTTTCTGGGATCAATTATGGTCGTCGGTTTTGTTGATAAAAGTTATCATCAATAAACATAAAAAGCGTTATTCAGTATAATATTTGTTTGTCAGAAGTTTTTGGATACCAGTTCCTCTAGTATAAAATACTTATATAAATTGTATTTGCCGTATCGTGCGTTCATATAACGCAATAATTAATAACGGTTTCGTCGTTTCCCCATAGATATTATTTTATTATCAGTCGTGTATAATATGCATGTATACCACATCAATTACCGTACGAATAATCGTGAGCATCGCAGTGCCTTAAAAATAATACGCCTTAAATGAATTTAATATAATAATTCTACGATATTTCCCTTATTGATAAGAAAATATAGCATTGAAACTACACATTATACCCACACATCTAATATAATATATATATAGATATATAAGCAGTGCATTCTCTCCAATTGAATTAACCCTATTTCTTTTGGGTTTGGTCTGACTTGTTCCATTAGCTAAAACCGTCTTACGATCCACTGCAGATACCATCTGTTTATCTGCGTTTTGTGTGCGTATATTTTCCGGACCTTAGGATTTTTTATTCCATTAAAATCGTGACAAATCAAGGGTTTTTAGCAAATTGGTTTTTATATACAGACACACACCCACAAACACATATAATATATCAGTGGTCGTAGAAAAGTAGCTTGTTTCTGGTTTCCTTGATATATAATATTATATAAACTACCTTTCTTTTTTTTTCTTTTTTTCCTTTTTTGAAGATACTTTGGATCATCATTGCACAATGACGCCGTGTCAAATAGATTCCCTTGTCTTTACTTTTTAGTCCCTAAAAGGAAAATTCCATTAATTTTCAACCCCACAAGAAACAACGAAATGCTAATAAAGTAATACGACTCTTTTCGGTATGACCTTTCAGCCGACAAAGCCACTTCTTTTTTTTTAACCTCGATCTACTCTGCAAAAATTAGATTATGAAACTCAATGAAATCATCCCTTGTTATGAAATTCTACAGTGTGTGTGTGTGTGTGTGTTTATTATAATATAATTTTGTAGTGTTTTTTTTTCTTTTGACAAAAATCATTAGTAGGTATGATTCGCTTTTGACAATTAAGACGTATTTCAAATTATTAAAGCTATACGACATGTTTCTTGTTATAATTAAATACCGAAATACAATTATACAGGCCTAGATTTAAGTTTTGTAACAAAAAAACAGTACGTAAGTTTAGAATCATATTGTATTAATTCCATTTATTTGTAAATAAAATGTTATAAACTCGCACGACTGACAAATAATTATTTTGATCTCAAAGCATATTTTATTTTCATATACTTGGTCTTTTGTGTATCATTCTTTAAAGTATTGTTTGTAAATTATTTTACTACCATAGAAATACTATAATATATATAAAGATGGAAAACAATTACTAATGTCAAATCAAATGTAAAGTTTTTTCACTAAATTATTATAAATTTTGGCTGTAATAATGTGTATACCATAAACAAAATGTAAATTATAGAAAAAAATATGGACGATAAATAATTTCATCACATTTTGGCTTAAATAGCTGACGTGGAAGAATAGTAAATTTATGTTTATTAAAATATTGAATAGACTATTAATGTAACTTAATTTTAGTTTATTTTTTAGTCATTACAATGTAATTAAGTTTAACATAGAATATACAATATAATTAGAAAAATTAAATCAATAAACAAGCTTAAATTAATTTATTAATCACGGAAATTGAACAAAAAAGAACTGATCCTTTAGCTTAAACAATTTTATAACATAATTTTCATATTTAATTGTATTCTGTATCGAATTCACCAGTCTTATATCTAGGAAAAGTGCATAAAATGTATAAATATATGAATTTATTAAGTTAATTAATTAATGATGTTAATGAATGTTACAATTTTATTATACATCAGTTATTAATCAAATAGTACAAAGTATATAAACTAAAAACACACATTTTATGTGTGTAAAGAGATTTAGAATCCAACATTTTAGAAATGACAAATATCGAGTGAACTTATGTCTAGAATATGATGACCTACAACACCATTAGTGAAGTTATTTGTAAGTCATTCGTCATCCAGCTCCTATTAAATTTGGATCACTTTGTTTACCCTTTTGCAGTCGAAGGGGCGGCTTGCCCTAATGTTTTTTCGACCGATATATGAACCGGAGCCATGATGGAAAAAAAAATGTTTGATTGATGTCCACCACATAGATTCTGAGTCTTTTGATTTGTTCGTTTTGACCGATTGTTTGAACAACCTATTTTTTTTCATTATAACCAAAAACACGGGGTGTAGCTGGAAAAGTGAGATAAAAAGTCAAGGAACACAGACAGTTTGATAGACCAGTATTATCGCTTTTCTCTATTTTATTAAAAATAAATAAATGTATTGTCCAACAAAAATATTAAGCCTACCCTTATTATATCCTATTTTTCAGTTCAATGTTAAGGATAATATCACATGATATATGTTTTACGATACGCATAAGAAATAAAATCAGGTGTCCAAAATGTCATTATATAATAGTTATAATCTTTCATATTATTTGAATTTATTCAATAACTCATTGTCTTTTAAATCAACAATTTATTAATATGATCCCTATTATCATGTATTGGGTCGTATTCTATGATGACTTACACAAATATATTGATAATAGCAATGTACTGTAATATAGCGAATACTCGTATGTATGTACATTTTTTATTTTTATTTTCATAAATAGGTACAATAAGTACATTGTATGAATGTTGTTTTATAATTAACGCAATGCGTGGTGTATTATGAATTAAAAGTTTCTGAAATTGATAATGTTACAATTTACCAATGAGAAGTGAGATATAATATACAAAAACATTACAGATATTCTCAAACAATAAATTAAACTTGATTGACATTGAATAGATCATATTGCTATCATAAGTATAGTTCACAATTTGACCTATATAACAACCATTTATATATATATATATATACAAACAGTATATATAAGTTAAAAGCCAGAGTAGTTATTTTTTCACGCTCGGTTCGTTTAGTTTTTTCCGCTGATGGTTTGTATTGTGTGTTGAAAAATTTGCCTTTTAAGCCTTAGCACGTCGTTAATGAAAGAGTAGGTCCTTTTCATCTAGAACGATGAAAAAGCGGATTTTGGAACGTTTAAAACAATGACGGGCTATTTGTTGTTGGGAGGTCCATTTCTTAATGTCAAATACGCATCGGGGCTTTACGCAGAAATCGACGCCCATAACTTAAAACCTCCAAACTCATAAACGCAGACTTTCACTTTATATTAAATAAATATATAAATGTATGCTTTTTTATTCCGTAATTCCAAGATAAATCTGTCTTTTTGGCTAATGAAAATAAATGTATTTTATTATGTGACAAATTTCCCCATCAGAAGAACATGGTTTGCAACTCAATCTAAATACCAACTTATGTTCCTGACTTTGTGTGGTTTTTGCTTTTATAATAAATTACTATCATGTCGTTTATTATTCTATCATCAAAATGAAGATTTTATACGTTTTATCATACGAGTACAACACACGTCAATTTGTACTGTTATCGCAATAAATTGTTACGTTATGTGATTATTTGTAAAAAATATACTTATATTTATCAACGAATTAGATGTGAACATCTATATAAACTGATTTACTACTAAAAAATAAGCTTGGATAACAAAATAAACTTGTTTGTCTGATAATTAAATAATAATATTAAACAAAATGAATGATATTATAAAATGTTGACAATTTCACACACATTGCGCAACTATAAAGTAAATTGAATGAAAACATAAAGTTTATTTAAAACCTCAATATTCCATCGTATTTGTTGATAAAAAGATGATTGCCAATAAAAACCAATCGGATATTTATTAAAATTAAAAAAATTATATTCCAAACGACAAAACATTTGCTCAACTTCTTAAATACAAGTATTTCAGATAAAAATATTAACAACATTCGTATATCAGAACTATTCTTCGGACTTTATAAGACATCTATCTGTATTATACATATTATGGTACACTTGGAAATATACTACTTGGACTTGTCCATGTAATAAATTCGACGATAGAAGTTCTTATTATTCTTATTTTTTTTTATGTAGTACATATTTTATGCTTTAAGTGGTCTTAATTTATTTCAGAACTTCCAATCTAAAAAAATCATTATTCATTTTGGTGTGAGGATACTGTGTAAAGATTTACATTTAATTCAAAAACAATGTTTATCAGTAAAGCGGAAAAAAATTTAATTGTCGGTTTTAAATTACGTTTTACACTTATATACATATATCATAGACCGTGAAGAAAAAAACTTTTTCCCCTGTTAACTAGTGACATTAAACAGGGAGAAGCCGTTTTGGGATATTACGGCTGTAGTATGAATGGCTGAGGAAATTATGACATGGGAAAGTTGGCCGGTACGCTGCACCTGGACCGTGAAATATGGCAGAATACAGTATGTACGTACACACTACAAACTGCTACCGTTGAAAAGTCGTTTTCATTATTATTAGGTACCCACTATGACTTTTATACGAGACTTATAATGACGGACAAAAAAATAAAGTAAGTTAATAAATAAAAATGAAGTGGGTACCATCAATGCGGAGCCAGTGTACTATGCTGAATACTCGGTATTTTTATATTTGTATATTTATATTTTCTCAAAAATTACAACAAATGAAAAGAAAGACACCAAACGTTAATAAGGTTCTTAAGGAATTTGTGGTGTAATGTATTTTTCAACCACCGAAGAATATATTATTACCATAATTTGTCATTTGAAAAATACTATTTTTTGTGTTTACAACTACTGTAATTGCTTAATGACTTTTCATTATTTTCGTTGTCTTATTTTTTTTTTTTTTTTTTTTTTTAGTAAAGCAAATAAGAATTTTAATACAACTATTACTAAAATGACATATATTTTTGAATATTTTTCTCGAGGTATAAAAAATATATGAAATATTCATATGTATAAAATATATAGAGAAATATTTTTATAATAATTATAAAATGTAGTGGCTTTAGTATGTAAGTAGATCTTTACGTGTATGCATCAATAATATATTAATCATTTTGTTTTTTAATAAATATTTAATATTTTTATAGTTGGCATAATTTTTTTTTAATATTTTATATCAATTTAAATCTTACAATTTTTTATTTCATCACAAATAATTATTCATTATTTTATGTGAACAATAATTAACTTGTCAACTTGTCAAATAGTTCTTTGAAAGTACATTATACAATTGATTAAATATTCATTTTATGTATCAGTAATTTGAGAATATTTCAAAGAGATCTGATTTACACCTGCAATCTGCATTAAAAAAATATAGTTAGAATAGTTTTTGTCAACTTAATAATGAATATACACATAATTGTTTTCTTAAATATATATTATTGTTGCTTACTATATAAGTATAAAATGTTCAAAATATTTTACGCATTACACGTTTTACATACTAATATGTACAATAATAATAGTTAACAGTAATCATATCTAATTTTCAACTATTATTATACTGACGACAGGTTAATGAATACTTCATTTATTTTTTAAAAGTATTTTAATTATACGATCACAATATTATATAAACAACGTAATTCATTACAAATTTGATGTTTAGTGTTATATAATATTATGACGTTTTGTATATTTTTATATATTCAATGTATTATAATTGCATATACAATGCGCCGTTGTATAAAAAAAAATTCTTCATACTTCAATTTATAATGGGTATATCAAAATATTATTTAGGTATTTATAGTTAATACAAATTGCGTAAATCTTAGACAGATATTATTTAGATTCTCTTGTTCTAGTTGATTTAATGTCTATATATTATATTTTGCTCTTAGAGAACTGACCAATCAAACTCAACTAGGATTATTGCTACCGTTTCGAGGTATTTTGCATAAAATGTAGTCCATAATTCCATTTATATATATGCGTTTTCAATAATTATTCAAACTTTCGATAATATCTTGTGGTGGACTTTATACGATTTTCTGTGAACAATTTTTAATATCTCCGCTTATACACCATGTCTTTTATATAAACAATATAAAAAAAACAAGATTAAGTGTGTCACTTGTTGCTGAATTTTAAAATAAACTATAGTTGAAATGTTTTATAGCATAAAAAATAAAAATCACTATTGTGTATGTCTAATTAACGCGTTTTAACAAATTTGATAATATGTTTTTATATTGTTTATTATCTTTCACCTGTTTTTGGATAAGTCTATACTATTTACATCATCGGATTTGGGGCCTTAGCTGAATTGTTATTACTGTCATATTATGATTTTAAAGTTCCGATGAATTAATAATGGTTCATCTACTATTCGTTCCATATAGCTTCATAATTTAAATTAATTTCGAATATTTTTACATATTTATTTAAATGATTAAAAAACGCTCCAATCATATTTCAATATTATGAAAATCTCTACTAATAGATAAACAAAATCATGATAATATTATATAGCGTAGAATATGTACACAAGAGTGGAGAGTTGATACCAATCAACGTCCCATTAGACTTTAACCATTGTATATGTTATTGTTTGATCAGGCAAATATCAGCAACGTGGTTGTGCCCGATTGAACGAAATTCTCCATAATCGGGAGGAATATAGACTATGATCAATGAAGTGTGTGAATTGGACTCTGAAGAGAGATAAGCCGATCGTGAAACATTAATAATATCATTGGTCAAACAGTTGTAATTATCGATCATTGGTGTATGGCTAAATTAATATTTGGACAACGCCATAATTGCCTATTTTAATCAGTCCCAAAGCATTTACAACATTTACAAAAGTATAGATCTTCTTTAATTATTAATTGTATTATAAATGTTGAGTTGTTATATGCAACAATTATTTACAGATTTTAAATTAATTTTGAATTTTAATATCTATTATATTAATATCATTATTGAATTGTTACAAGTTTTAAAATTATATAGTAGTTTTAATTTTTTTTTTTTATGAATTCTTATGCTATTAATTATTTTATACTTTGATGAAGAATTGTTTATGAATAAATTAATATTGAATTATTAAATAAACAGTTATAAATAATATGATCAGATGAATAGTTCAAAAATAAACCATGAACAATTGTTAAATTAATTAAAAAAAATTAATTTTTATAAAATAAGTTGAAATATACAATTAATATTAATATGCATACATTGTAGGCACACGGTTGCACGTGTCAATATATTATGCACCATAGTTCAACTTTCTATTGTAATGTGTATACTCATCAATACCACACACATACGTAGGTATGAATATGTGACGTCAATGACGCGTATATATAGGGATCGTTTTGTGTACAAGACTCACCACTCTCGGACACTTTTGGACACAGTACGTTGTACGACGTGTCTAGATCTAGTTGTATGTTACACTTATGTTACACTGTTATTATAATTATAAAGTCGTGTTACTATAAATGGTTAATACACCAATACTCAAATTCACTCTGGCTTCAATTTCAACAAAATATGTATATCATAATTAAATAATGGTTCAATAGTCATAAACGCTGACAGTTTGATGAACAAATTAGTTAAATCATTCAATCCAAATTTCAGTACGTAACAAATTAAAATGTATCAAATAATAATATATTAACTGTAAAAGTTAAAAGTTATTACTAAGAAGAGTATAAAAGTACACAGTAAAAAATTTAGCCTAATTTTATTAATTTCCAGCTAAGTCACACAATAGTGATTTTGATAGTCTTTCAATAACAGACCATATTGTTGAAAATACGCGGTATAAAAAATGGCTGATATTACTAGATTTCAGATATTTACGTATCTACAACAATAAAACACATGTATATTGTATACATAATATCTATATCTATTCTAAATCGTTTAAAATTATTTTCCGTTCCATATTCAAAAATCAAAGGATACGATCATAATTCATAATAAATAATTTTTATTTAAAATTCTAAGCCCAATGTTGAATATTGTACCTATTGGTCTTACAATTACTACCAGTGTTTTATTTTATTTATTTGTTGTCATGGCTTTTTGAAATAGGCAGTAAAAATGCTTGTACATTCAACTTCAATATTTTTTCTGGTAAAAAAATAAATCTAGATGCCATATGTTCCTTTTTTCGGGGCGAAGGTGATATGAAGAATACATTGTAAATTCGTAAAATGACATTGCTTTAAGAACCAAATCTATAAGTATAATAACTCGTCAAAAGCTTGAAAATATCGAATACCTTACTCTAACCTTGCCATTTTTTTTACACTGATTACAAAAAAAAAATGAAAGTACCTAAATTATTATAAAGACAAAGTCAACATTTGTACATATGTGTGTTAGCCTTATTAAATAATAATACATTAAATAAAATATAAAAACCAATTAAATAATATAACATGAACAAATTTATTTGTGAAAAACTGAAAAACAATGGACTATTTTCAATAGTCATACTGTATGGGCTAATCCTTTATGGGCACACAGCAAAACAACCGTCGGACGAATTTCTTTGTCCGTTTCCACCACGTACGGCGCGGTACTGCACCACGCTCAGTCGAAGTCGCCTTTAACGCTATTTCAGCTTCGCGGCTAGTTATCAAATCCGTAGACGTTTCCACATCGGCCGGTATTTTTAAGTCTTCGTCCGAAGCTCGCACGGGAGTGCATTTGACTCCGGTCGCTTCGGTCGCGGTAAATGTCACGCAAATGTTCGGCGAACCCGTCATGTCGCCGCCGCTCACCACTTCCCGTTCTGCCGGACCCGCAGAAACCGGGCGCGTCGACACCGAAGACGGCGACTGCAGTTGAATCGCATCGTCTGCACCGGACATCAGTGCGATGTTGGGCAACGAACAGTATTGCCTTTTCGTCAGACCGGAGAACTCGTCGTTTTCTTTTTCCAATCGACCGTTTGCCGCATCACACATCACTGCGATGTTTGGCATCGAAAAATATGGCCTTTTCACCAGACCAGAAAATTCGCAGCATACTTTTGCTGTCCGAACTTTGGCGGGTGGTTCAGCGGGAACCGGCAACATCTCCTGATTCTCGGCCGGAGCAGGCAGCGATCGAGTCTCGCCGTCGGATATAATTACATTACTTTCCATGATAATGCAGTAGAATATCCGTTGATAGAGTTGCACAAAAAATAATAATGATAAACTTTATGAGGAACAGAATGTGTTAGAAGACGTATGCTTTGTAACAATGACACTTTAGTAATGAACAAAACAGAAATATATATTGTTTCAAACACTATACACATAGTTGTCAGTAGCAACAGCAGCCAGTAATAGATGTTTATAGTTTTTGTATCACAAATAAATTTTAATTTTAATACAAAAAAACTAATAAAATACTATAGCTATAATCTATAACACATATTTCATAACTAGACACTAAATTTGGTCTTATTATGCGTATTATGATATGAATAATGATTTGATTACGAATTATTACTTTTTTAATGTATACACAATGTGTATTACACATATATGTTTATTATGAGCTATAAATTATTGCGAAAAGCTATAGTGTTAAGATTTTAAAAATGTTTAGAAAGCCTATAATTAAATTAAATAAAACTAATTTTAAAATAAAAGAGTAATATAATCATAGGCGCAGATCCTGTGAAATATTAAGGGGGGGTCAAATATTTGATGCCAAATGTTACAGTAAATAATAAATTGGTAAATATTATGTATGTAATGTACTAGGTCAGCGTTTCTCAAAGTGTGGGTCGTGAACAATTTTTTGAATTATTGATGTCAATGCTATTAACCATAACAGAAAACAAGCACATATTTCACATACACCTCATTATTAAATGTACATTTATAAAAATAAACCTATAAGATACTAAATATATATTATAAATTTATACATATTTATATAATACAAATTTTGTTTTTTATAACTACTTTTTGAATAGTGAAACCATGTGTTTCGCGAAAGATTTTTCAAGATAAATTTGGTCTACGGTACTAAAAAGAATGAGAACCACTGTGCTAGGTACATTTATATAATTGTGAATATAAGATTATAAAATAATGATAAAAATTCTACAAACTGTGCAAAATTACGGTATTGTTTGTTTAATATTTTTAAGAGGGCTTTACTTCAAATTATTTATTTTGGGGGGCTAAGCCCCCGTAAGCCCCCCTCTCCCGATCTCCGCCTATGAATATAATGTAGTTGAATTTTTTCGATACAAAATAAAAAAAATAAATATTTATATAACATTTTATATGCAAAAGAAAAGTACGAAGTTTTTTGACTCTTATTCTAATACAAAATAGTATTAAAAAAAGAAAAAGGAAACCATGATTGAATACTATAATATAGTAGGTATATATTATATTATATACACGGGATAAAAGAAAAAGTGTAATTTCCCTTTCCATTTACTATAGAAAATTGGAAATGACAATAAATTATGTATTTGTAAGGTTCAGCAAGAAACGTTATTTCGAAAACGTATTAGGTATCTAAAATAAAATATACATTATTACGAGTGAAGTGTGCTCGTTTTTTTAATGTTTTACAAACTATATGGATGGGAAACATTGTGTCTATATATTCTACCCACACACGTGCTTAATATTAACATATTTGAAATAGTCATTTATCGATTTACTCAACAGTTTATCTAATCGTTTTGAAAATACAAACGATTATTGATAATTATTTTAAATAAACACAATCAATTAATGGAGTTTCAATTCTATGATTAGAATGCGATGATATAATATAATTATTTTATTCAAGTTTAATATTAAAGTAACCATATTCAAGGTGACCGAAATGTGTATCAAACAAATTATGTATATATATTTTTTATTACATAATTTATTTTTTTTGTACATGTTAGCTTTAACGGCTTTTCATTATATTTTAATTTGAAAAATACGCTTTTTATGTACAATAAATTATGTTACTTATTGCTATTTTCGGACGTTTATAGTTACTACTTGTGTATTCATTGAGACGAATAGGTACTATACATACATATAACACTATAATATTTATATATCAGCCTTTATATGCCTTTATGAATTGCAACTAGAAATCGTTGTAAATTCAAAGTAATTTCAACAAACTTTAGAGTAGAACTTTTCAAAGATATATTTAACGACTATAACGCAATCTTAATATTATTTTTAACATAATATTATTACTTAATTCTAAGATAGTATAATATTACATTCCATTTAAATAGTTTTAAAAATATGGCATTTCTTTAAAAGATATGCAATTTATAGTTATTGTAGCATTGTTCTAAACGACGGTTTTTCAGTAATATGGAAACTTTTGTTATTTTATTTAGAATGGAATATTTTCGAAAATGTTGGGAGAAAATTTATTAAATTTTCTATACACACTATAATCCTTTGAAGCAGTGACATTATTTTTCGAGAAGAGAAAAATAATAATAAATGATTATTAAACATAATCAGTGTAAAAATAATATTGAAAGTAACTATCTATTTTATGTATTTTATATTTAATATAATGATATATTATTATAATGCAAAACAGACAGATTTGAACATTTTTTTGTTTGTTTAAAATAAGATATTGTCTTGTAAAGTGGCTAAAGTGGAAAAGAATTGATACTATAAATTATTCTATAAAAAGTTAAACTATAATTTAAAAGAATCGAATGTATATGTATATATAAATATTTTTTTATTATTTTTTTTTTGTTAAAAATATTGCATTTTAGAATTAATGTTAATTAAACTGAATGTTCACTTTTCAATTGAAAATAATACGTTTTGTATTAATTCTTAAATTGTATAGCATACGTACATAAAACTAAAACAATTCTATAATTTGTTCAAAATAAATTTAGTAGCTATTCGAAAAATTGTTTCATCAATTTTAATTGAAGTATAGGAGGCCGTATAAAGTTGTCATCATCCTGATCATCGATAATATTGTTCTAATAAATATTAAAGTCGACAATAAATGGTTGTAATTTATTAGATGCTCTGGAAATGAATATGTTTTTTTGTTTGTGAATTTATTGCTATTAGGATACATTGTACATTCCAAGTATAATAAAATAAATCGATGTTATTAATTTATACATTCCGATTAACCGTATCAATATGAATATAATTATGGGATGGAAAAAAATATTTGAAACATAATATATTTACATGTACTACGAGTTATAGAACATTTGTTGAGATTTTAATATATTTGTTAATTCTAATGCTATAGATTTATGAATTTTTTTATATGTCCACGAAATACAGATATGTCCAGAATATCATATTTGATTATGTCGAATATTCATCAGAAAATTTTGATTTTTTCCGTTTGTATAATTAGTGTATTATTATACATTTCGAATGTTTGTATTAAGTCCGCTTTTTCCCTAAATTATTAAGATTTAATGAAAAATTTACATTCTGTCGTTTACGCTGATTACTCTCAATTCAGACTAATAACACAAAACAAATTCAATTAAAATGTAAGCACTTTATTGACACTACTATGGCATACAATACCGAGCGACCGCCTTAAAATACTTCATCTATACCATTTACATTATAGATTAAGCTAGTTGTATTTGTTGATATATAATTGTTTTTTATCTACTAACGCTTAATAAATAAGAACTTAAAAAATAAATCACGTTACGTATTGTCACACAAATCTTTTTTTAAATTAGTTTTCAATTCTATTCTAATTTGTATTTATGTAGCAACGTACAACATACGTTTGTTCATATAGTGCGACTTATAATTATTAATAAGACATTATCCAAAGTTAATGAAAATATTTCGTCATAATATATTAAAAATATTATTTAAGTTGTGTCATTAACATTCAAATGATACATCCGTTTATAATTGATATGATATGATATATGATCTAATTTATTGATATAGAGCATGGGCCTTTAACACTATACCTCTACAACTCAAAGAACCTAACCTCACTTTGGAGACAGAAATAGGCGGATAGAGAGTATTGATATTCTGATAATAAACATACCATGTGCATATATTCTGAGTAAATCCAATATATCTCATCCAAAACGTTGTTATCATTCGAGCATATTATTATTATGGATAGTTGTAGCCACGAATGGGTCGATAACATAATAATAATATTTTTAATTTGAAATCTCCAGTGCCCCGTTTTATCTTTTATTTCGTCACAACCATTTAGACATATTATATCAGTAAATTAATCATAAATTATAAAATATAAACTTTTAATAACAAATTAAATATAACTAATGCTTAACAAATTAATGTTAAATTCGAAATCTTTTTAAAACCAAACATTTTTACTATATTATCGTTATAATTCTTACAATTTTGATTTATTGAATGTTAATTTTCATTTTTGATTTTTTATTCCAAAATAAAATATTTTTCTGCGTGTAGCAATGTACAATACATATCGAATTTTTGACGAGTAAATTATTTATAAGCGTTTGAAGTTGAAATTAGTGAAGAAGTGGACCAATATTTGTTATTCTACTTAACTCCACTCATCTGTACTTCAAAGTTACAATACTTTTTATCAACGAAACACTCCCTTAAAATTATATTTTTATATATATCTCACTTAACTCAAAAATAACTAATTAATCAAAATGATTTCTCACGTTCCTCATTAAATTAGTAATATCAACAATTAAGAATGGTATTACTCTGTTAGTTTTTAACTTACAATAAAGTTAACTTAATATAAACCAAATGACAGTAAAAATAAATAATTTCCACAAAAAAAATTTAAAAAAATACAAAATAAAAAAATCTAAAATATCGTTTTAAATAATCTTCATTGTCATGAAAAAATAATGAGTCTCAGTTGACGTCGAACAACTCTATGTTGAAATATTGTATGTTTCTAGTTATCAGAATCCATTTATACGAGTATACCTGTATATACATATATATACAGGGAGGATACACAATAAATATTTATTCAGGATAAACATTAAATATACTAAATTAATTTGATCAAAAATGAAATGTTCAAAATCATATATATATATATATATATATATATAAACGCATACTGTAGTTGCTGCTGCCACAGTGGTTTCATTACTTGTAGTTAACATATTTGGATGATACTTATTATAATACGAGCTGCTGTCACATATCGATTCTTGCATTTAAATTTACTGAACTGTATCTAACTGCCCATATCAAATGATATTTTGGGTTTGTGTTAAACGTTAAAACGAATAGTTATAAGTACATAATGTTTTTTTAGTCTTTGCCATTATAATATGGTATAAATTATTGTGCGAAATTGCATCGTGTGAGAATTTAGAAAGCAATTTTGAAGAATATATACTTTTATAGTAAGAATAACAATTTGAAAAAAAGCCTTTTTTGTGATAAAAAAAAAAAAATCCGAAATGTTAGTCCTTATATAGGGTCTGTCTATTTTAAAAACACTCTGTATTTCAGTTGCCGCGTTGCCGTTGTTTCTAATTCGATAAAATGCATTTTGCTGGTAAAAAAAAAGAAACTTTTGCTTTAGCACTTGTTATGTTTTTTCTTTTATATTGCTTTCTGTACTTATATGATCCCATATCATATACTTATACTTAATATAGTGACGATGCACCTGGCGTATAAGAATTATCAAGGAAATGGTCTCTTGGCAATTTCTGTAATCTGAACTTGATTGGCTAACGGTACATTTTGTTATCGTAAAAACAAATAAAATAGTGATCTTGTTTTTACTACATTTGCAAGTTCTATCAGAAATGAATACCATTAATTTTCAGGGCTGAATAAGTCAATAATTCAAACAACATATGGGGAATAGTAACTATCAAACTGATTGTTTAAATTCGTTGTATAAAAACGGTATAATTATAATGTTGGAATATATATTGATAAAAATATTATATTTTTTTATCTTATTATAAAATGATAAAATATTATTTAAATAAATGAATAATTCTATTGAATTGAACTGATTTTTTTTTTTTTTAATAATTATATATTGATTTAAATTAGTTTAAATAGCTCATTAACTTCGCAAGTTATTTGCCTAAACGATTTTGTGTTTAACATAAGTCATTATCATTAAACGCCTCTGATATCAATTTTGTAATCGTCAAAGTTATTAATTAATCCCCCTTCTAATTACGCTTCGAACGTAAAATACGTATTTTCATAGTGTAATTTGTCAAATGCACATGCCTTTGACATTTTATAAGATATACTCATCGTATTCACACTCATTTTGTAGAATTAAGCGAAGATCTACATGTTGATTATATTTTTCTGTTTGATTATTTGTTATTTCTTTTTGTTTATTAAAACATTATTATATTATTATAGAAATCACGGATTTATTTTAAATATTTGATAGGTTATATTTGAGTCTTCAAAATGTTTTGGAATTTACTGAAATATTTATATGTACAATGTTATTTAGATTAATATGTGTCTTTTAGTTAATTTTTTTTTTAACAAGCTAAGGTTAATTTATGATTTTTAGTTTATTTGAGGTTTGAAATACTCAAATCAGACATTCCTGCATCTTTTGGAAGGTTTTTTAAAAATATATTTGAATATATGAGATAAAACTGTCATAATTTAACATTGAATTACTTTATGCTTTATGTATGTGATTTAAGGTTTTAATATGTTTTAATTAACTTAATCTAGCTTTTAGTGCATCAGTGTTCTTATTTCCCTTTATTGTATATTATTATATCAGCTGCTGTATTAAATATCAAACCAGTTTGTCTTTGATTATACGTTAAAATATTTTTTATTAAGAAAAACATATGAAATGCTCATATCTATTTAAATGAAAGCTTAGAAAATCGTTTTTAAATCAATTATTTTTAATAAAAATTAAAAATTTAACATTTATCATTAAAAAAAAAAAAAAATTATAGTATAAACAAATACTAATATAAAAACTATATTTATTGAAAATTAAAATTAAAATTAAGGGATTTAGTTTAAGGTTAAATTAAATATATGATAGTTGAAACTGCAGTATATTCATATAACTTTATACTGACAATTGGTTTTTCAAAGTCTTTGAAGTTCAAGTCACTGGGTTTACTCTTCATATACTCATTAAGTGAGTATAGACACCAAAAAAATAAAACAATATTGTTCAAAAAACACTTTTATTAAATGCGTAAAAACGTGTGTCATCGCATGTCGTGGCATCGGTTCATCGGTGTTAACATTTTTCATATTTTTTTCAAATTCAACTATCTTAGATTATTCTTTGTCTCATCGATCTAGTCTTTTTAAATATATATATATATATATATATAAGCTATATTAGCTATTGGAAAATTGACATTACTACAATATATGCGAATCTCTACTAAAATATACATTATCATTTCGTTGTCTCAGATTAATTTTTCTAAGCTGATAATAGATAATTCAACTAAAATGATGATACTAACAAAACTATTCATAACATAAATTTATATTTACCGTAAGTTCTATACAACAGATAATAGTTAAAAATGACGTGGCAAAGTAATTAAAAAACAATAACTTTAATTTAAAGTACCTAATGATTATAATTTATATTAATAATCGTAAAATATAACTGAATTACATCGGTTGATATACCAAAAATACCAACGTATACAATTCATTATACCATTACATTACAACATTAATGTACAGTTTTAGTTTTATGATTTTCGACATATTATTTTGTTAATTTAACTAAAAAATATATTTTAGTATTGTATATATTTTGTTGATTTTAAATGTTTCATAGATTTTAATAAATGCATCTTAACTGTATTGTTCAATTTGATTTGAACCAAAAATGAATTTACAATAAAAATACAACTAATATTATCTATAGTTTATACCAATAACATTAATTTATCGCCCTAAGTTAGAAATTCTCTATCTTTTTTTCAAAAAAAAAAAAATAAATAAAATAAAATAAACTTAGACCATTATTTATTATAATAATTCTATAAATCTATTAGTTTAAATTACACAATAAGCTATATTCTTACACATACGAGTATACGTCTAACCGGCGTAATAACATAATATGGTGTACATAATTACATATTATATAAACAACATTATTCAATAAATTCAATTAAGAGAACTGCTCACTTTGTGAGTTGCCTAATGACACAGTATATGTATTATACAAAATAGTACATAATATATTATATTCTATAAGTTTAAATGAAGAATTTTTATCTCTAATAGTGTTTATTTCAAAGTGTTTGATAAATAAATTAAATTTAAATTAATAAAAATAATCATTTTTAAGTAAAAATGTGTTTCAATTTAAACTTTCTCGCTTAAAAAATATATATTATTTTAAAGTAGAATTTTTTTTTTCCATTCTGAATATATTAAGATCTTACACGGTTATTCAATGATATCAACGTGTACAAACATCAGTAATGTCTCGTTTTTAAACATTTTTTTTATTTGTAATCATTCATAATTAAATATTTTATATTACTATAATATTTATTATTATTTAAAATATAATAATACATAAACAGCTATTTTATTTAGTTGTGTGTTGAGTGAACAATAATTGGTTTTCTGGAAATCAAACTAATAGAAATAAAAGCATATTTATTTCCGTATTTTTTTTTCATTTTAATAGAATGCGCAAAATAAAATAATTACAAATCCATGAATAGTTTATAATGTGTATTATTTTGTGCATTTACATAAAATAAAAGGGAATAGGGTAGGTAAATTTATGAAATTATAAATGAAAATTTGGTTTTAAATGTAACACAACATTTTAATTGCATTTATATTTTATTGCTCCAATAAAAAACACTAATTAAATCATTGTTTAAGTGGTGTTAATTAACATTTAATTATTCGTTATTTGTTTTCAAATTTAATTTTAATTGACAAATTCGAAATTCAGAACATTTAAGAAGCCATTGTTTTTATAGTGATATGTTTATTTTATATTTCAATAAACACTTTTAAGGACGATAAGAAACCATAAAAAGATATTAAAAGCACGTTTCAGCATTGAAAGCTAAATAAAAATTGACTTCACATAAATAATTTTTGTTTTCATTAAATAAAAAAACTAGAAAAAACCTAACAATATAATGAAGATAAATATTTTGAAAACAACCTGATTTTTTTCTATTAAACTAACGCAATATTATATGGTTTAATTGTTTTCTAATGTATAACGTTTAGATTTTAGATAATAATAAAAATAGTACCATTTTAACTAAGTAAATCTATAAGCGAATTGAGTGATTAACATAACATTTGCTATTTATTCTTAATTTTGTTAAAAGTTTTAATAAACTATCCCGAAGTTACTATTTAAATTAAAAATACATTTACATAAGAAATAAAATAAATAATATGATATTATGAACACTGATACATGAAGTACTTAAAATAAAAGAAAAAAATATTTATTATAAAAGTGCATTTTTGATAAGAATTTTAAGTTCCATCAATTGATCAGTTTAATTTCTTGCGGAAAAAATATATTATCCTGAAACAGAATATTTCAGTGCATATTAAATTATGTTTCACTTGAACATGAACAATAGCGTTCTTTTGATCTTAGATAATATATGAATATAACACAGCACGGATAGATTACATATTATTGTCTGGAAACAAACCAAAAAGTTTTGAAATTGTAGAAAGTATGGTAAAAATAAATTTATAAAGGAATTCATAAAATTTTTTACAGGATACAAATACTGGGTGTTAATGTTAAGCTCTCGTTTCGCTTCGCTCAACTCAGCATACGGAAATTTTATATTATTACCGTACATTTTAAATGATTGATAAATCATTGCACAAGTAAAACTTGTTTCACTATTAGTTGTGTTTATATAAAGTTTTAAAATTGTACAAAGCTCTAAGACTGTTTGACTTTTGTTACAGCACTAAAATTACAGTTATATGGTACAAGTTAAGATGAATGACTGGAGTATGATGTACGTTAAATGTCCAGTAACTGCTGATTTGAAACAAACGGTTTACTAAAATATTCATTGTTTATAAATAAAAATAATTAAATAAAAATAAATGTACAAATACCACCATTTTATGTTATGTTAATTCGATATTATTTAATAAACTACTATGTACTTCGAAAAATTGTTCTAGTATAAGCTTGTACAAGTACATACATTATTATTTTTTAAGTTTTTTAATAATAATAAAAAAAATTAGACCTATCCCATAATTTTAATATTTTGAGATTTATTAATGATAAGTACCTAATGATTTAAATATGTTTTAAACAATGAATCAATACAATTTACGATAAAGATAAATTTAAACATTATTTAGAGGTATTTATATGTATCGTTTCATATGTGGTTTGAACGTATACTTTGGAAATTGTATTTTGTCCTCTTAATTAATTTTTGTATTTTAGCTCGTTCATAAATAAAAAAAAAAAAAACTATTATTATAATTAATACTATAATATACGAAATGGTCAATTTAGATTTCAATTATTTCAATGTACAAAGCATGCTTTTTCAGTATAGTACAAATGATTATTTTAATATTTTAAAAACCAATGGGGATAGTTAGTATTGATTTTGTTCTTTGATCTTGAAAATAACTCATATGGCATCAACTAGTAAAATATAATATAATTATTATATAACCGAAAACAAGAATTTAACCCGTTAGACATAAAAAGTATAATATTTATATTATATCATATTATATTATCCAACAAATAAGCATTTCTATTATATTATAAATCAATTTATTCACGTCCATGTACTACTTAAGTATGATTAAGTCTTCGTTAAATTAGACCATAGCAATTTTTAAAACTTATCATACAAACAGAACCATAGTGGATGTATTATCGATTAAAGTCTACAATTAGTACTTTTGGAAAAATATAATATATTGCATCATTAAATTAGAAAATAGTTATTTTTTACATATTGATTTTAAAAGATTTATTCAATAAAAAAATTTAAAAATAAAGCTAATATTTTGCCTTATATTTGTTTTTCATTTAACTTTAGTTATAGGTAAAAACATTTTAATATTAAAAAGGAATTGACATTTCTGATCGTTTATCGTTTCTTATATTCTATAATATGTGTATGATAATATTACTTTGCTTTGAACTCACTACGTTTTAGACAAGCAATTGGTTTAAATTATTATCACTGAAGCAAAGACAATATTAATAAAGGACATTTTTATTCAAACTTTAATAAATAGTACCAAAGATCTAATTTAAATAGGTGTATTATTATGTACCAATTATACATAAACTCGGACCAAATTGTTTATAATAAAAATCGCATTTTATTAGATTAGCAGCATGGGATAGACCTTAACCACCACTTATAGCGTCATTGTTACACTATGTATGATATTTGATGCCATATAATGGGATGGATAGCTTAATGATACAGATATTTAAAAAAACGTTCGACCCGTGATGAGACTCATAGTCTAATATTTCGTAGACTTAAGCTCTACGGGCGTAGACTAACCTATCTCCAACTGGCCAAAGTCCAGTATTATAGTAACAGTCAACAGACAACATCAAATCATGATCCTCGATTCCAGCTCAGTCTTGAATGGTATTTTTTAAGTAGTAAAATTCTAAATTAGACCCTCTGACGTTCATTATTGAGTTCTACTCAATAAGAGATACTACTCTTAATAAATCCATTCTCTTTTATATTTTATTCTATTCCACCGACTATGGTTTTAATAATATCATGGATAGAATGCTTCATAACTTAAGTTATACTAATTTAAATTTTTTAATATTAATTTATAGATCTGTAGCCTAACTTAGTCGTAATTAAAATTCTAACTTTAATCAAACTTTAATGTTATTCGGAATAATATTTAAGTATAAAATAATTTATTCCTTGACTTCATATTCATACTGTTGTACTATACATAAATATATTCTGTTTTTTCTCATTTCATATTGTATATGTTAATGTAAGTCTGCTTATTGAGGCATAAATAAATATGTATAAGTAAATAAATACATGCTCTTATAAGCATTTCATTGACATAACGAGCATAAATACATGATTAAATTTCGTAAATTAGTTCTCTGTATCTTTCATATTTTATTTCTTCATGTTTTTCTAACTTTGCTATAAATCAAATACATTTAGCAAATAGTAATGCTCAAAGAAGTTTGATAGTTATATTTTTTAACTTTATCAGATAAAAAGATAGTTTTTGGTTTCTTGATAAAATCTTTATTGACATTATTTTACTTCAAACGTGTATTTTACGTTCATATATTTATATTTACTTACAGTATATTTATGATATAATATGGTTTATTGTTAATACTTAGAACATTTATAAATTCATATATGATAAAATTATCAATTCTAATGAAAGCGAATAAATTATTAACATTATTATCTCTACATTTCAAAATATATTACTCAAAATAATAGATACATAATATTGTAAATACATTAAACATATTAAATTAATTTACAATTGAAATAATCCATTTTCTAACTAATATAATATTTATAGTAAACTATATGATAAATTAAAAATAAATTTTTTTTATCATGTTTTAAAAAAATTTAGTTTCATAGTAAAAATTATTTGAATTTGACAAAAGAGTAAATTATATTTTTAAAACTATTTTTAGGGTTCCGTCGCTGAACGACTTCTCTTATCATGTGCTACGTGTGTCATTCTATGCGAAGTGTATGTTTATATACAGCCATCCCTTTTACTTATTGTATATAATTAATTACAGATTGTAAATTGTCTAATAAAACAAAAAAAATATTTTAGGTTTAATAAGATATAGAATACTCGTTACCTATAGATATAATGTAATATTATTTAATAAATTATTTTCTTATAAATTACATTGTTTAAATAAAAAAATACGTACTTAACTAAATAAAATACGTGATTAAGTAATATTATGTTTTATCCAATATAACATTTTATATTTCAGATATCATAATTTAATTTTCAATTAAAACAAAATGAAAAAAGTTGTTTGAAAAATATACACGCCACCCCTCATATTCCTAAACATTATAAATATTACAATTTTAAAATATTATTTTTTTGGAACGGTTTTTTTTATGTGTAACAATACATATTTACACATCAATAAACGTAATTTAATCTGTTTAATGATAATTGTTTTATTAAAAATAGAATTATATATTGTATTTACTTTTGAACTAAATAATTTTATCGATAATTATTTAATGAAGATAATATTTTATAACTTATAATTATTATAAAATAATAATTTTTCGTAGAAAAAAATAACATTGTTAATTTTTTGTTAATATTTTGTGACTGACATAAAAGTATTATTATTTATTACGATAAATTAAAAAATGCTTATTTAAACTATACTATGAAGTATTAACACAAGATTATTAGTTAAGACGTATTAAAAAAATATTTATTAACTAAATTTAAATAGATGTATTAAGATATGTTAATAATTTAAATTCCCAAAAAACATGGTTGTCTAATGTTTGAATGTACTTTTTTGATAAATTTTATAAATCTTTAGTATTACGCTACGTTTTTAATATGAAATAAAATAAATTGAAATATATTAATGTGTCTTGTTTTTTTCATTTATATTTATTGATAAAATACTCGTGTAATTTATCGCTGTAACTCATCCATTTTAAACGATAACAGATTGCTTTTGATCCATCGGCGCCAGCACAAATTAAATAAAAAAAAAACAAACAAATAGAAAAACTAGAATCGAAAGTGATATAAATTTTCAATTGTGCTCCGTTGTACATATTATTTCTTCATTCTTGTAACCTATTTGTTTTACTGCAATTTACTTTATCCGAACGACCAATGACGGTTTTGATTTTCAAAGATATTCGATTCTATTCTCAATATACGTACATATATATATATATATACACTTAATATATAGATGGATATAAGTGTATACACGCGTACTCGTATAAAATATGCTTACATATCAATTCGTATTCGACGTTCAAATTACATTTCATTTTCCAATTTTGGTTATCATTGATTGTCATCATTTCTCCCCGTCAGTGGGAACCCTGATTGTTATTCAAATCAGACATGGCTTTTGATTCATATGTCTAAGAGTGGAAAATCAGACGGAAGAGGATACAACGAAAAATGGACGAATGAAAATATAATTCCAAAGTGAAACCAAAATTCACCGTTGATAAATGTAATGGTTTCCGATCTATCTAGATACAAATCGAAACACGTAAAAGGTTTGGCGAACTTCTCGGGAAATAGCGAATAACTCCGGTTATAAATCTACAAGCCACGCCCATATAACGTCGACGAGGGTTTTGGTTTGGTTTTTTTTTTTTTACTTTTACTTTTAAGACGAATTTAAGGGTCTGTAATCCGATTTTTTGGATATTTTTTACGAGTTCAGAACAAACAAAATAACACTGAACGACACAGGAAAAGTTAGATCCTCGAGATTGTGGCGAAGAAAATAAAAATAACACCTCGCGCAGTATGATTTTGGAATATCACTTGTCGTGTGAGCACTTGGTGTGTGTGTGTTTGTGTGTTACACATCACACGTGTATATATATATATATAATATGTGTGCATCTACGAGAGTATATATGTGCAGCGTGCGTGTTTTGTATTAATGGGAATATTATCGATTTCGGAAGTCGGCCGCCGCTTTTTTGGACCGCATCCAGCATATTAATTCGCCTCGCGGTGAAGGAGACGCTGACGGTGGTAGGACGAAGACTGACTAGGGGAAATATCCTCCGCATCCATCTCTCGACCGTCCCCCACCCGTGATCCAATAACTCCGGAATTACTACGACCGTCGTATAAATTATCATCGTTCCAGATAGTGGTGTATTTCACTGACGTTTAACTTTTATTACACTACTCGACGATGACGGTGTGCCGGCTACAGTCGTCGTTCGATTATTTTTATTTTGCTCCGTTTTGTTTTCAAATATAACTCTCGAACGTCTATACACTGATAAGCGCGTCATAGCGATAATACGTTATCCGCCGAGCACCGTAGTCGTGTGCGACCCGCAATGGACACGCGACTAATCTCGTGCAACTTAAACAATATTGTAATATTTACCCACGACTCCGCGCATAACCAAACGATAGAACAATTAAAACGATTTTATATTCTTTTACTCGGACAGTTTAGACTTTAGAGACACTAATGCTGCGTTTGACATGATCATACTTTATTTTTAAAACATATTATATAGGTATATATATATATATATATATATATATATTTTATGACTGTCAACCGCTTTAATCTGCAGTAGTAGCTGCACGCTATATATACCGTCGTTGTGTTTCTATTTTAAAATTAATGTTTTATTTTTGTATCACTTTATCTTATTGTAATTTTATTTTTATTTTACAAGACAAACAATGCAGTCTATTAGTAAACAAAAAATAAAAAAAAGTATAATTAATAAATACTTACATTTTTGTTTTAAACTTTATTCGCGTTATTTTCTGTTGTATTTGTATTACTTCAATTATTGAGTTAAGTGATGGTAATTTGAATATTTTTTTCAAATTGTCTTAGTACAATTAATTTTATTGATTCGTATTGTTTATAACTAATATAAAATAATTTACCTAACTATTATATTAGTAAATATAAGCCATAACTATATATGCGTTTATTAAACCCGAATATAGTTTACATTATAGTAAACAATAACGATGTATTATGTACCTATATTTAGGTACAAACATAAACAAATGCTGGTATCTTTATTATCATATTAATTATACATTTTTAATTAGTCTATAATATTAACTAGATGTTTTTCTCATAAAATGGTAAGTTATTATTATTTATTTTTTTTTAAACCCCATTTTAGAATAAAATAATTAACAAATTGTGATTAATGAATCTACTGACTACTACTAGTATATGCATGTACGATTGATCAACTCATAGTAAAGATTAACGATTTGCACTACAAATATTTGACTACCAACTTCAAATACATGTTTTTTATTTTGTTCTATAAGTTCACTTGAAAGCATTGAAACAAGGTTCAGCTGTTTACAAAGCACGAGTTTATGGACCTAATAAGAACGAAATCCTAAGCGGAAAGATACAGTGCACTGTTTGAACACTTAGTACAATGAACCCAAAAATAAATAACTTCTATCGTGTATGTTAGTTTTATGCTCTTTATAGCCCATGCCGTTGATTCAGACGACAACTCTTAGTTACAATCGACGAAATTTGAATATAACTTGATATGTATAGCGTATGAATTGGGGTAGCAATTCACAAAACATTAAACACAAATTAAACCTCACAACTACCACATTGTCAAGTTAAATACAGTATTTTGAGATCGCTGGCTTCGTCGCAATATTATGAAAACGGACTTGGACAACTGTATAATTAGCACAGTTTAAACGCCATCCATTATAGTTGTAATCGTTTCTCAAAGACTTCAAAGGCTCATGTCTCAAATTAGAGAGCAACTCGTCGTTGCATATATCCGTACTAAAATATTTCAGTATATTAATATGATCCTTTGCCACACAGCAAATTCTCAGCAATTCTAAGATGTTTGAAATCAGCCAATTGTGTGAATTTAATTATCTTCAGATAATAAATAGAAAAATGTATGTAATGTAATGTCACTCTTTAATGCTTGTCATTATAAAGGACTATTGTTTAGTTTAGCTAAAATATATATTCTTTTTTTTTAACAATAATTTGTTAAAATTCTTCTAGAAACACAATACAATTTGGCACGGATGTTGTAAACTAACTCAACAATTTGTACTTTTATTGAATTAACATTTTATTTGTTTATAAAAACAGTTGTGTGGAAAACAAATCGTTGTCATATCAGGTTTATCTTTTTTAAAAAGGTAAAAAGAAAAATTCTGACAAGAAAACTTAAACATTTTTAAAAGATAAAACTTTAAATGAACAATTTATTATTTAAATCTCATCTACATAAATGTCTAATAAGTATTCTTAATATTCTTGTAAGAAAATATTGAGTCCTTGTAGACCATTAATTAAAACTATTTTCTTTATAATTATAACTTAAAAATAGAAAAGTCTTTTAATTATTAAAATGCTTTTCATTTAGCGATGTTATGTAATAAATCATAAATTATAATATTATAATATATAATATAATACAGATATCTATGAAATGAACTATAAAATTAAACCGAAAAATTCAAATTACTAAATTCAATTTAAAAATATATATATATATATATATTCTATCGGAATAGGTTTATTTTAGCTATCTTTTAAAGTCAAAATAAAAAAAAAAAGTATTAAAGTGTTATTTTTTATTTGTCAAACATTTTATTTATTTTCTTATACAATTATAGCTTCTTTATACAAGGTATAAACAAAATGTCCACATCTATAACATTATCTAAATTATATTTGTACAGTGTCTATGGAAAACTTATCAAATAGTTTTTACTGATTGTCTTAGTAAACTATTGTATGAATAATAGAGCTGTAATTTTAATTTAAGAAAAATGTAAACATAATTATTGTAAAAATAAATTATTAATCTAGACAATTTGGAAAATATAAATATTTCTTCCCTAACAAATCATTATAAGAATGAATTGGTGTATATAAGTAGAGTTTAATCTAATCGATTTCAGACTATATCATTCAATACTCAGAAGTAGGTTATAATAATACAACAACAATGGTAATTTATCTTTGTAGACGTCGTTGTAACGGTATCGCAAGCACAAAATGAATTATGTATTATTTATTTTTCATTTTAAAGATTAATATATCCAAAAAAACAATACAAAAGATAAATTAAACGCGATATTATTGCAAATAGGTATAAAAGTATATTTTCGAAATACGTAAACATTATTAGTAATAAAAACTATGTTAATACTAATATTATTTTTAATAAAAATTATACAAAATATATATATATATATATCTTTGGGTAATATTATATTTCAATTTATAATATTTTATAAGTAGTTTTAATTAAGTAAACTGAACGCATCTATTAGTAAAGAAGTGTGTTACACTATTATCTTACACTTAATCTAATATTTCTACTAATAAGTTAATCAAACTTGTATTCATTTTTAAAATGTATTAATTTATAGTAGTAGGAGTACCTACTATGAATTAAAAATGTTACTTACCAAATAAATATTTTAGCATACTTTTTATTTTTTATTTTTTTAATATGCAAATAAAAACAAATTACACATCAATAATTTAAAGAAATATGAAGTCTATCTCACGTAATATTTCGTTTGAATTTAATATTTCTATATTACATTTTTAAGAAATGAAAAAGATAATTGTTATAAATTCTGAAGTGATATATGATTTATTATAAGCAAAAAGTATAATAATTATACATTTTACTCACTTCTGAGTGATTCATTCAAACTGCAATGTAGGCTACATAAATATTATATGGATCAGATCAAACATTATTTAGAATAAGATACTTGTAGTTAAGTATTCTTTGAACTAGAACCATATATAATACTTTGTCCTTAAAATCGCTTTGGAATTCTAGGAAAATGTTATTAGTTTTAACTATGAAAAGTATTATAGCTTTAGACGAATTTCAGAAAATTTTAAATGATTTAGACGTGCGTATAGCATATTATATTATGTTATAATGAATTCCTCTGAAGTTATATTTAAAATACGTTAGAAAATTAAAAATACCATGATAATATAATATATTATTTGTAAATAAGTATTATAATTGGGGAAATGGCAACATTTAAACACAATTATTTATAATATAATATTAAATAATGCTAATTTGAAAATGTATAATATTTCACTGTTATTTGTTTGATAAAATACAAATAATATAATATCGTAGGTATAAGCGATTTTTTTTTTTCAATAATCAAATTTTAATTAATTTTGTTTATGTAGGTAATCACAATTTATAATGAACTTCCTGGTGTTATTACGCAATTAATAATATTATGTAAGGTCTCCAGTAAGTTAAAAAAACAATAATATTATTATTATTATTATTGATCTCTAACAATATATTTTATAACTGTTAGCTGGCGCATTGAGTAGGCAATTTCCGTACGCCATCGTATATTATTTAGCTTTCGGTAGGTAACCGGCGATATTACCTGTAGGCAAACTAATTTAATATCAAAATATCTCATTATGATTTATGACATAATACCATGTAAAATACCACCCTCCTTCATGAATTATGATTATTTTATAATATATTTTATTGAGTGTAATAATAATCATGTTGCCTTAAAAATACAAATTAAGATAAGCACTACGTGTACCAGAACGCGATTAAACTGCTTTTAAAATTAATAAACATCTATGTATTTTAAACTATAATTAATATTGAGTTGTATTTTAGTTGATATATTATGCGTTATAACCCTTTTCTGATTTAAGGACTAAATCTATGATTCGTCCTTTTAAAGGGAATTAACTAATTCGATTAAGGGTCATGTATGTTCATATTATTTATATACGACGGTATTCATGAGATTTAGATTTAAATTGAGTATATGTTTAATACCATTAATATAATTCACATATACATGAATTAATATTTGGGACCTATATCCTTAAGGGGATTCGATACCGACCGTTTTCTGTCTTTGTCTAAAACACGTAGAACATACTAATTTAGACGCGCTTTTTGCCAAACGTACTGATGAATCTAGTGAAGCGATTAGAAATTTAAAATGAATTGAATTTTCGTCAAGTCTACTTGATTTGGTGAGTTTTTAATAAACATTTTTTCCAGCTTTAAGGTGATAAAATCAAAAATAATAACAAGTCTATGTTAAGTAGACTTAATGACAAATTTAAATCTATTCTCAAATTTATCATCAATTCACTAGTTCAATTGGTAAATTTGACAAAAAACACGACTATACATTTTTATATTTCACGTATATTAAAACAAAATCAGAAATAGTTAGTATCAAATCCCCTTAAGAATATTAATTAATAATTTGATTAGAATTGATTATATGATAGAAGTTATGATAAAATTAGAGATTATGGTGTAAGTTTATTTATTCAATATAAAATAATTCATATATTTATTTTGTTTTATTTTATTCCAATGACATATGTGTCAGTGGGGTCCACTAAAACTAATCTAGCAATATTCATTAGTTAATTTAAATTAAATATACATAGTGTAACAGAAATAACTGAAAAATGTAATTATAATACATTTTGTTTTAATCAATATTTTTTTTATACATAATATTTTATATTGTTTCATGAAGTTTATAAGATTATAAAATTTTCCTAAATTTAATTTTTGAATCGATAGTAAAAAATATATTTCATATTTCTATTACACCTAGTACATCCACTTTTTTTTTAATAAGATTATATAAATTATGATTAATCTGTCTCTACCTGTAATATTTAATTTAGCTTTTAGCAAATAAATTTAGTCTATTATGGCAAGAATATCACAAACCCTGTAATTATCTTTTTAAAGTCTTATACCTAATATTTTCAAAAATCCACAATATACGTAAGATATGTAAGCTTCATATAATCAATAAATGAATTGTTTTTATTTACTATTGTTATCTGTTTGGTTTTGTTCGTATGCCACTATGTGACCGGAATCGGTAGTTAATTCGGTCGCTAAATTGACATAATTGTTATCTGCGCATCCGTACTTTTCTACTATACCTAAGTTGGCAGTCTCTTTCTTTAGACGTTTGCTTGCACAGAAATAGATACCATCTACGGCTAATTTTGTGTCGACAAAGGTCGAACAAAGGTGGTTTAGAATCACCACCCATGTCCAATCTGCTAACTCATTTCATTATTATAAGTACTAACCTAGATTGAACCCGTACAATTACGCTTCACATGATGCTCGTTTTCAATCAGGTCTCAGTGGTCCTGTCTATAGATGATATTTTACAGTTAATATTGTTTGATAGTATATTATTTATTAAATATATATTATTTAACATAATATTAGGGTTCTAAATTTGAAATTTGAAAATTGAAATTTTCACTCATTATGACATATTAAAAAATATTTTTCTTCTTTTAAACGTGTTTGGTTATAGATAATTAGCAAAAAATAAATTGATGACATGCATAAAATATTGGTAGTAGATATGCAAAAATATGCACTATAAATTGTTGATATTTTTTTCGTAGTGTTTAGAAAAATATTTCTAGCTCACTAAGCAATAAATCTAATAGTCCAAAAAAACGTGAAAATATTACAACAACTTCCGAGCCTTAGTCCTTATTAAATATTACTTATTATAATTCGATACTTAGTGGCTATTATTATACCTATTTTTTTGTTGTTTCATACAATAAAACAACTTTTAAAAATGTTCACTTATACGTTGGCGTGACTATAAACTTTTAGAAATAATAATTTGTTTTTCATTCAAATGAAATATTTCATAAAATTTTAAAACTACAAACATAATTACTATTCAAATGTAATTAAATACTAATTTTTTAAATAATATATTGTACATCTATGTCTGAATTGATCAATTAAATTACGAAAATGTTGTGTTACAATAAATTACTCTGTATATTTAACTTAAAATGGACAAAAAAATACGTGAAAACAAATGTAGTTTTTAATATTGTACACCACACACCACATATTATATTGTCTATACGTAATTTTACGTAGGTACTCTTTTTTTCTTAGAAAACACTATCCGAAATGTTTTAAATTGTTTGGATAGTGATGCGGTAATATGTACAGTCATATATCATAGCAGAGGGAGCGACGAGACGAGCTCAAGAATGTCGACGCGATGTCGTAGATTGAGACCGCGACGGTTTCCTTTGACCACGCACACGTCATATAACAAGACCTATGTCCAGATGGTTTCTTTAACACAGAAATTAATTGTTATCCGGAGATGAGCGAGAGAAAATGCAGAGATAGCTGATTCGAAAACCTTTTAGAACTATTGTTGTGCTTAAAAGGGCAATTGTATATTTATGTGTGGTTCGTCTCAAAAGTGAACTCAAAGTTTCCAATAAATGTCAGAATAGTACCGCGAGTAGTGTGCGTGATATACGACGGAAGACGATGTTCTTTGTAATGTTTTATTTTTTTTTTTTGTTTGAAACAAAGCGTCGTCAATAATTATCTTTCCGGGATAAAGGAAATGTTTTGTCTGATATAATATATATACACATATATAAATATACTGTACTTTATATGCATGCGATTTATTCTGTATAATATATTTCTTCACAGTAAAATCGAATAACCGAATTAATGTGTAGGATATAAAATTTTATCGTAGTGTGCGAGTAATTATGTGAAATAAATTAGTGCTTACACATACACACACGCGTGCGTCTAGTGTAATAATACAATACGATATTATACGTGTGTGTATGTGTGAGTATTGCAGTCATGAATTAACTGTATCGTATCGAATAGCTGCCAACGGCCGCTATTTTAAGTAAATGTTTTCCCCAGCACGCATGCGAACGATTTTATGTTCTAATAGCATAAGATAATGTAGTGCGACCAATTGTACTGAATTTTAAGGTAATGCGTACCATTGTACGTATTGTTTTTGTATTTTTGATTTTATCGCAATCGCCAACAAACTTTTATCACGAAAGTATTTTATATTTTTTTTTCCCCAAACACATTAGCATTATGGCGGGACCTAACACCCGAATTAACAGAAATCCGTAACACTCCTAAATGCCATTAAAAAAAAATCCATCGGCCAAAAACCTATACGATTATTTACATAATAAATGATTCGGGTGCAAAGCCCTGATTACAGAATCTGCCTTGGTTTTTGCGAGTGTAGTTCGTATTATTTATTTCAATCAAATATCCACGCATTTCAATCATTAACGGACGTCATTATTTTTACGCAACGCAACGCAGAAGCGAGTTATTGGTTTAACGAACAAATTGAAAACTGTTTATTATACATTTTACGGTTCAGCTAATTATTTATACTTATATCATAATATTAATACAATTTAATTATTATCAATTACATCATTTTAGAAGTATCATTTGAAAGAAAAATAACCTTATATAAAAATATACAATGTATTCGTTGTAAAAAATTTTAGGGTCAATAAAGCGATTACCTGTAGGATTAACGTGGTTAGAAACTTTTAACGTTACAATAATACAACACTGTACTTCAAAAAAGTTTTTATTTTTTCTAACATTGCTGTTCTCGTACCTCATATTCCTCACTAAAATATTTTTCAAGATTGATATGAACAAATTTTGAGTCACTAAAAAACATTATGATGGGAATCGTTTAAGAAAGTAGTAAACATTTTTTTTTTTTTTTAAATGAAAAAAGTATGATGCGCAGCACATAATTTGCTATTCGTGTTTCACCACCGGTACACTCTGCGATAACGTGGGTTACACGAATGTTTATTTTGTTTTAAACCTTATTTTTGTTTTCTGAGAACACTAAAACTATAACGCACCAATGGAAACAACTACGACTAGGTATTAGTTGTATTTACTACTTACGATAACCGTACCAATTCGTACAACTAAAATTCAATTTGTAAAAATTATGTACACAAAAACTAGCAGACACGTAGAACGGTATTATTATGTGTACGAGTATATGCACATGAATGTTTGACCACCTCCAGTGTGAATACAGTTAAATGTAATAATGTGAAATAACAATATAATCACATAACATTCAGGTGCTCTTGGACGGACACAATGAGGTTTCTAAAACGGAAAACGTATCGGAAAATTGTAAATACTAACGCTGTATATAATATTTACACACAGTTGCGATGCAAATCAATTAATTGTGCGTAAACAATACGTACATTTGTCATAATTACATTGGTGAATCATGAGATTATCCGAAATGTCTGTGCAAATTTAAATTAATGAATAAAATTAATTTTGTCGCGGTTTGTCGGTACAAATAACCTATATATAGATTAGTTTTATATTGTAGGTCGGTAAATTTAAACCTCTCGAACAAAGTAAATCGACGATCCACGAGTGCTCTGTAACTATTAACCCGCAAGTCGGCTGTGTGTTCAGCGTTATCCCACATCTGTATGCAAATATTTCTATCGAATATTTTCGTACTAAAGACTTTTGTCAAATTCATCGCGCGATTATCTAGTGTATAACAATATTCTATACAGTATACACAGAGACACGGCTGACGAGAACACGACGGTGATGATCGCGTTTTTTTTTTCACTCGGAAATACAACTCACGTGAGTCGGGAGAGTCGAGCCGATGACAACACTGCAATAGTATTGTACATCGCGTATGTTGACATCCGGGAAAAGGCGCGAAAATCTCTTCGCAGCCGACGCCTTACTTTGGACAACGACGGTAAAGCATATATTACGTGGCGTTATTGGTATACGTTATGAACTCGAGGTGTATTTGCGACGAACGAGGCATCGAAATAATATTATAATACTAATCACACATCACGTCGTCGTAGGCATAGTAGTTCACGTCTCGTCTCCACGACCGGCGGCGTACCGTTGCATTCATTATGCGTATGATTTCGGGAACACCGTCCTGATGCGGCAGGCTTACACGCCGGGAAATGACGAAAACCGTTCGACGGGAAACTTGATTAAACGTATGCAACGATGAAACTTATTTCCCAGGAGTCGTTGCAGGGGACGGGAGGTGTCGGATGATTTGTAAGTATACAGTATATATAAGTGTACCTATACCGCGGAGGCGGAAAAAAAAATACATAATAATAAACGTTCGCAGGAACGAAAATCTTTTCAAAATTCCCCCGTGGTTCATAACTTACGTATTTGTAGGGCGAGCTTCGGATTGAATAATCTATCTTATTGCCAGAAGGAAAAAAATCGTTAAAATAAATAATGACTGTGTTCGTACGGGTAGTTCCGTTCGAAGGCCACAAAGTTAAACAGTTGGTATTTTTCTTAAATAATTGTAATCAGTTAATATTTAAATAATATTTACAATGCGTCGTGAATATCATCAGACTGTGCTCCCAAATAACTTAGTTATTCGATGAATCGTTTTACAACTCGCTTTTAAAATCAGTTAAAATTTATAATATTGTTTTTGATCATCATTAATGATTTCATTGAATAGAATCATATTAGCTGCATTTCTGATTACGTTTGATGAGTATCTATAAAATAAATAGTGTCTTTTTAACGTACTACTGATTATTTAATTTATTTTATTTTGTATAGTTGTTTTATGAATTGATACATTTTAAACACATTTTAATTTAATTTGCGAATATAGAACTACAAACTATAAGTAACTTATAAGCAACTAACACAAAATATTCTACTTAATATTTGAGACTAAAACTTCTGTTATGTTTTATTATTACCATCATTTGAATAAATCAAGCTATTTTAAATATAGTTCATATTATTAGAGGTATATACTATTAATTAAAAATATGAACATTTACATTGAGAGCATCTTCAGTGCTCTAAGTGTACCTACTCTGTAAAACATTTTGTTTTAATTTAATTTGTTAAAGTAATTTCTTCAAGAAAAATGGCATAATGTGTTTTTATTAGGTATACCTTGGAACATTTATACGTACAATTTCGATTTTGAAATACATTTTTAAAATAGAGTAGAGAAAAAATGACCTTCTATGAACAAAAACATTATTTTTCATATAAAAAGGAATGGAGTTGGCTTATACGTATATATATATATATATATATTTACCGTTATTTTGTTTTTCTCTTTTCGACAACGTGACAGAATTTCGTAATAAACCAGAGAAAAAAGAAACGGAAATGCCTAACGACACCAGGAATAACGAACTTTGCCAAGAACACTCGTCGCTTTATGAGAACAGAAAGTGACACTTTGGGTGCAAGATAGGGGCCAATTGAATTTAAACGATTTTCCACGCACGGAAAAAAAAACGAATTTTGTGTTTCACATTTATTTGGCGTGTATTTTCACCATAAATCTAATATATGTTATTATCATTAGAATCTGATCACGTGTCTTTGTAATGACCGTCTTGGATGATCGTCGAATGATTCCAAATATATTTGTTTCATTATTGGTTTTTTTTATTTGAAACAATCTATGGTGAATTTTTGTAATATTATATTTAAATTATTATATAGAGTAGTCCGGTTGTGTGACGTAAAAACTTTTAAAACATCTGGAATATAATTATTATTCTTATCTTGAATATTTCATTTTTTTTTTGCATAAACCATTATTATTTAAGAAGACGCTAAGATACCCGCTTGTGTTGTCTCTGTATTGCTAACGTACATCATAACAAATTTTAGTTCAGCAGAATACATTTTGTGATGTTAGATTTAATATTAGAGTAAATTTACCTATTATCAAATTATTTAAAGGTAAGAATATTATCTAGACAATGACATATTATGCTTTAGTTGATATTTTTATTTTAAACTGAGTTAGAGTTACATAAAATATTACAACTTTAAAACGTTCATAACTCATTTTAAAATAAAAATATCAATAATAGCATATGTCATTGTCTAGATAATATTCTTACCTTTAAATAATTTGATATAGGTAAATTTACTCTAATATTAAAGCTAACATCACAAAATGTATTCTGCTGAACGAAAATTTAACACATGAAGGTATGGCGTCCTCTTAAGCTTTATTTATTTTCAAACTTCTGAGCTATATGCTAGCTTTGAACGGTCAACCGTAGCTGATAGGTGTGCGTTGCATAATTGATACTAATTACGGCAAAGATTTTGAAATTATTATTTATTTTTAATAAAAATAATATTTTGGTCATAACTTCATTGGATGGCACTCCGAGAAGGTTTGAACGACTGTCGTTGATATTGAATGTATAAAAATCCAAACCCAATTATTATATCGATATATTACTATATTGGATAATAACGCCGCCACGCCAAGACGATAAAGAACTCCGCCACAATGGTGCCATTGAGCATTGGCGGCGCTTCGCAGCAATCACTCTTATCGCGACTGATATATTATAGCGGTGCGAAGCTATCCACGACCCACGTGCTCGCATGATTAAACACAATGCAATAATATAATAATATTTTAACCGGTCAGTTAGCCGGCAACGTGACGGGCGTGTTAATAGACGATGGCATTTCATCTGCTAGCCAAACCATTAAATTAGTTCTCGCCGAGATGCTGTGTGCGAAATATCTGACCGGGATCGGGTAAACGGATCCAAAACGATATCGCAAGCGTTATAAATTCCTTCTGCTTCCGACCAACGTCATTCGCCGTATAACATTGAAATATGTATTGTATTATTTATTTTTTCTCTCGCAGAGCCTTTCGGTGTCGGCGAGAGCCGACTACCACGCGATATCATAGTAATAATTGTTGATATTAGCAGTGTTCCGATACGGTGGGCCCGGAGCAAAGTCAACGTGGGCGCGAGTCGAGGAAGGGGATTTGGCTAAGAATACGAGGGATGTCTGCATATTGCTACGGCGAAGAAGATCTCTTGCTGCACCACCGCCACCACCACCGCCATCGCCACTACTGTCGTAGTCGACTGCACGATAATATTATATATACCTCTGCCGACACGGCCGCCGCCCCTCACGCGAGCCGTGCAGTTTCTGTTTTGTGTAACACGCGCAAACCCACACACCCACATGCACACACGTACACACACACCCATACACATACACGTGGGCGCGTGCGTACTTGACGTACGGGTGACCAGGCAACCGTGAAATCATAACCACGTTAGAACGCATGACGTACCACGGGCGAGTGCAAGCGGGCATACCGTACCCTTACACTGCTGTCGCCACCGCCCCCGAGTCCGCCGACCGTTTTTGTGCATGTCATATATATATATATATATATATATATATGGCACACCTCCGTTTCCCGTCTTTTCGTCCGTCTCGTTTTCAGCAAAGGAAAAAACTCTTTGATGTGTCTTCTGTTCGCCGTTTGTCCACCCGCAGGGCTCGCAGTAATACAAAATATTATGTATAAGCCGCGCTACCCACGTGTACTGCAGAGACGAGACTACGGCTCAGTGACGCCCGAGGCGGATCGGTTTCCGTCTCCGCCAAATCAAATGGACTCCGATGTCCACACACCGCCGCACGGTTTAGCCTTTGTCGTACACTCTCGAAACATATTTTTCTGCTCTCCTGATTTTTTTTGCTACTGTCGTAAATCACGCTATTTCGTTTGACGCTGACACGGAAGTCGACCGGACGTTTCACAGACCAGTGACCGTCGCGATACTGGGCTGTTAAGGTCAGATCCTGTTGACTTCGTTTATTAATTCGTCGGAGCGAATTCTCGAGTCAAACGAAATGTTGACATTGTTTTTATTGTTCTTCTTGTTCTCAGTATAATAGTAGTGCACAATCAGACAGATATATTTTATATAGATATTGTTGTAAATTTGCAACCACCCCACTTCACGAAGTATGACAACTAAGGGTTTGATTTCCGAACCGAACTATCCCCGGAACGTGCACTAAATATCCGATAACAATTTAATTATATCTACAGCGCTCGATTGCGCGCGACTACTAAATACTAAAACGTTTGCGTGTCAGGCATTTCACTAATTCCAATAATCATTATAATTTGATAGTATCTTGGTCAATAGACGTACACGACTATACTCGTAATATATATGAATGCATGGTATGATATGTCGATAATATGACAAATATCACTCACCACCGTCATTCACGGTAAATGCACAATTTTCAATTGGTCAGATCGCAGATATTTTAGCCACTCAATACAACTTATATTATTGAATTTACATCATTAGGAAATAATATTACAAACCCAATATATGAATATACCATAACATACAATATATGTAAATATTATTTTTATAAATTTGCACATGTATTTTTAGTTTGTTGTCGTTATAAAATATTACAATATGAAATGTGTAGATGCATTGTAGTTTAAATAATGTACATTATGCTATAAAAGTTCAAGAAAAACTGTAAATACATTTTTTAGTTTAATGTATAATATAATCGATTATAATTATTTTTTATTCTTATACAAGTGCCTTAGTTTAATGGTTAAAAACATTTTAAGACTATTTTTATGTTCTTGGATTATAATTGTATAGTCTTGGTGATATTTTTGTATGGTTTAAGTTCATTTTTTTATTTTTGAGATGGAAAATGCATTTTTTTGGGCTTCGAAGTCCAGGACTACAGAAATAACATTCAAATATTATTGAGAAAGGCCAAATCAAGTTAATGAGAGTGTTTTTTCTCTTACGAGATCTTTTTTACTTTTTGAAATTTTAAAGTTATTAATAGGTAATCATTTACAAATATATGATATATATATACATATATAGGTATTAAAATTCAATTTAAACAGTAAAGTCTGTTATGTGTTTATTTAAATGAAAATTATATCTTGATCTCTAATTTCAAATAATTTTGTGGTAATTAAAATCGTATTCATGAATATTACATTAAACCGGAGATCAAATTAAATTTGTTTAGTAAAAACTAAACTGATTACTGGAAAAATGTGCCTATGAATACGTTCATTAATGTTTAATAATTATATATATAATAAAACGATTTAATTAAACAAAATTAAAGTTTAATATTTATTTCAGGAACTTAAAATAACTTTTAATTTAATTTTGTATACTTATGCTGAGCTTTTTGTTAAGCATTTAACTGAAAACATCAATAGCTATTAAATGTCCGAAATACCTAGTACAAATGTATTAAAATATGATATTAAATGTTCTTTTAAAATATAATATCTTAATAATATATTTCATATATCATAATATTGTATCATACATAATAATTTTATCTCATAATATATATTATATGTTTTTTAAAACATTTAACTTGATTATAATTTTATGATTTAGAGAATGAATGATTCTTTTAAATAATTAGGTGATTATAAAAATACTTGGTTCTTTAATTTTAATTTGACAGTCACAGAACTATCTTAAAACTTTAATAACTCATAGTTCTAGTCAAAAATTTACATTTTAAGTTAATACAACTAATTAAGTACATAATACAAAAATATAATAAGCTCGTATATATGCTTTAAGTACTTGTAATTATTTTTAAAACAGCGTTATTGTTTACCCATGTATATTTCAGAAATAATATGTGTATATTTTGTATAGTCATGCTTAAATCTATCCTGCTCTAGTTATTTTATAAAAAAAAAATTATTGTTTTATTTTAGAATTTACTTTGTTGAACATTTTTTTTCTCATTTATTATCTTTTCCTTTTCATCAATTGTGTAATTTTTATAATTTCTCTTCTTGGCAAATGATACGTATTTTATTTTAAATACCAACATTTATTATTGTTAAACATAAGCAAACAATAAAATATTATACTAGATAAAAGTGTTATTACTAGTGTGCTTTGTTAGAACTATAAACATACTATGCAAAGAGCTATAATATTTATAACTATGTATAAACTTTTTTAATATTGTTGTTCTATAGAAGTTTTGGATTAATTGAATAAATGTATTTATTTTCAAGTTCAAATAACTTCTTTTGTAATATTAGCCTGATTATATATCTTGTAAAATATTAACTCAACATTAAATGGATTTCTCTTTTAATTAATCTGCTTGAGTGATTTGTGTAACGAGGCTGGTGATCTAAGTGCCTTAGACGTTCAAAGACTCTATTTTCAAACAACAATAGTATAATTTATATAATCGAATTGAGGAACTTCTGTTCGTGGTTCTGGTGTATACTTCGCTTTTATTGCCTTACCCATGAAAACCGTCTAACCGTAAAAGAACTTTAATTAAATTTAAGAGGACTCGGGGGTAATACACAAATTAAAAAAAATAAAAATAGAATAAACTGAAACGTAAAAAGAGAAGTCTTTCGAGGCAATTTGATTTTTTATTTAAGTTTTTGAATGAAATTAATACTACTAAAGGGACAGAAGTTTTGGGTACAGTTCAAAGTTAGTATATTTGGAGGGTAAAGCGATAATGTTCATGGTAATGAAGCAAGCTATCCCTGTTGGTTCCTCGAATTATAGTATCCGTACATAAGGCAAGGAATTTGAGACGGACCTGTGGAATAATGGTCGGCCATAAATAATTTCCGTTAAAAGCTTATGGAAATTTTGTCGCAGATTTGCCATGGTCTTTCACACTAAATTACTAAAACTAGCATTTTGTGGATCGATAAAATGTGTTTATGCTTTGTATGTTTTTCATTTTCATTGTTATGATCATGAAAACCATATTAAAAACAAATTAAATTTAAATTCAGTCAGCAATTAATGTAGGCTCTTACCCACACGGTCACACGTTATCTGTGTAATACCTTATACTTCTACCGTAATAATTATAGTCATAATAATACATAACTTCACATACAAATTCCGTAATTATTGATTCATTGGCTAGGTGTTGATTGTTTAAAATAAACTGTACGTTGAAATTTTATATTTTAATATTTATGACATATTATTATAGTTTCTAACCAAAAATAAATATTGAAGTTAATTTAAAATTATAATATAGGTAGGCATTATTAATAAATATGAATTGAATAAATAATTAGTATTTATAAATTGTTCATAAAATTAAAATGTACACTATCATACGTAGTTTCTAATTCTTCAAAATATTAATCATGCAAACCTTATTTTTGTTCGTCCTATTTTACAATACCTTTAAATATTTTTTTTTATGTTAACACAATATGTCTATTGATTCAAAAAGAAAGTCCTTATTAAAGTTACCTTATAAGGATAATATAATATATATATAATATTATAATGTATTTTTTTTTTAAAAAAAGGTAAGCAAGTGGAAACTGCTTTGCTGTAGATAAGGTGTCGAGTGGGTCACTATTATGAGTGTGTTCAATTTGGATTCAAAATATATATACCGTAATAAAATTATTATACTAAAGACGGTCTGTTACCTATACATAATAATATCACAAACATAAAATATTTCATGGTATGCTTTTTTTATTTACATTATACATATACTAGGGTAAGTTGGCATAACTTTTACCAAAAATATTGAATTTATCATATCAGTATTTAATTATTATAATAAAATATGTTTTTATCATAGTATTATTATATTAACGTATGCAACTCAAATTTAATAACATCATTCTGTAAATACAGTGAAACAGTCAACATAGATTCATAGTATAACATATAAATAGATAATGCTATTTTAGAATAAATCGAAAATTCCACTGCGTAACTAATAACTAATAATAATATAATATGTATAAAAGTTTTAAGTTCCCAAAAATCATTTTTTTTTTTAATAATTGACATCGTTATATTTTATTGTATAAATAAGTAAATTCGTCCAATTTTGAACTTAAAATGTTTATAATAAATAATTTATCTTATAAAGTAATAATTAAACATTTCATAAATTGTATAGTTTCAGTATAAATATAAAATGTATAAACTTATGACAAATTTTGGGTTAAATTTTATCAACTAAGATATGAAAAGAATAGTTTTTATGTGATCTTGTATTAAATTTTTAAGAATTATCTTGCAAATAATTTTTTATCGACATTTATAAAAAAAAAAACGATTTATATCAAAATATTATCGTATAATTAAAATAATAATACATATTTTGGTAAAAATTTCAAGTATCTAGTGTTGTTATTAATTTATTGAAGTAAAAAAAAAATATATATCAGAAATTGGAGAAAATGTTATTCTTGGAGAATATTTTATGTCATAAATATTTGAACATAAAATGCTTTTAAAAACATTATTCATTATTGAATATTAGGATATAAATGTTATATATGTGCATGAATGAATTAATAATAATGAAAGACACATTATTTTTAATAACGAATAACTTTATTGTTATTGATGAGATAAGTTTTAGATGAAAACTAGGTGTTTTTCAATTTGAGCCGAAGTTCTTAAAGTGATGTGGAGAAAAAACGAATTTAGGAGTTACAAAGTTCAATGATGTATTACAAACTATGACGTAAGTGCACAAACAACCAATGTTTACCTTGTTAAGTGGATAAAAAACTATTTTAATGCAAGCAATTCCTAAAATAAAGTTATTAAAGATGAAACTTAAACAATTTTATCAAAAATGTTTAAGTTTTGAAATTTAGAAGAACCTAAGCATACATTTAACCTTCATGCTACTTCTAAGTATTTCTATATATTTTGATACCTACTAGGATAATTATAAAATTTTAATTTTTGAAGAAATACTGAATACTACTATAATCATGTAAGAAAGTTAATCAAGTTTTAAATGTTATACACATAAACCTAATGTATATTATACCTATTATATATTTTAACAATATTTAAATGCGTGATTAATTTTTATATTGTTTTTAAAAATACACTAATTAATATTTTATCAGATGAAAAATAGTGCAATTTTTATGGTTAAAAATATCTTTTTTTATAAAAATGACGGGTTACAATAAAATATTATCGAGATAAAATTTATAAATGCTTGAACTCTACTATACACAACATTTTGTGTGAATAGATTTAATATAGTGTTTAAATCTATTAGTACAAATTAATACGTACATCGAGATAACTATGTTAAACTATTGGTGTAAAAATGAACAATACATAATAGTGTTTGAAGTATTTATTTATAATTTATGCTTTTTATGAATAAATAGTTATTAATTAAAAAAATACATTTTATATACAGGTATATACTAATATTTATAATATATTCTCCTGGACTTATATTATGTTGCACTATATAATATACGTTGAACATGTTTAATTTTACATTTTCAGATTAATAATATATTTTGTTTGAACTTGTAAATTTAACGAATGTAATCAATATACAGTGCGTATAGTACGCAAGTGCCATTTCGACTGAATAGGTATTGGATAAATAACGATATTTACGCGTTTTCGTCCATGGGAATTATCATCGACCGGCGGCAACTGCTGAAAACTTTCATGCGATGATGATAAAAGTTGTCGTCAAAGGAAACACACGGTGGCATACATGTAGGGGTGATGGGTAGTTTTTCGATGTGCTAATATGCAAATTGATACGAGTTGCAGTGGCGGAGTGCAAGTTGATGGTTAAACTTCCAACAAACTTACAATGTATATAAGAAAAGTACGTTTAATATTCTGAACCACTTACGGTGGTTTTCGTAAGTTTTTACGAAAAGTCTCACGTGAGATAAAGTATCTAAACATGGATCCGCCATTTTTCTTAGCTAATATAATTTATATAAACGTCCAACCCACAAACATATAGTATATATAGAAATTGAATGTGCGATATTAGAAAACGAAAATTGATCTAAAACGTCTAATAACCTTAAAACGTATTATACTTTTTACTGACATCTATGATATGTTATTAAATTGTAAAGCTAGTTTTGATATAGGATTGTTTTTCTTATACTAATTGTTCTTAGTAAAATAATATAAATACATTTTTAATTTTAATAAGTTTTAAAAGTAATAAACTATTCATTTTTATATAAATATCGATTTATCTATTACATTATATATATATATATATATATTAATAATTTTAACGGTGTAAATTAGCTTTTATCCGTATAATTTTAGTTGTTGAGCTATAGTATATTGTATTGTACTAGTTTCAAATATGCAAATAAAAATCAAAAGTTATTTACATTAATTAACATTATCATCAGAATATGACTCAAAATTAAAGTAAGTGGATGACAACTATTGTTTACTTATAGGTACTCCTATTAAATATTATTTATTATGATGAGTCAAATGTGCATTATTTAAATGTAAATAAATATAATTATATCTTCATATTTTCCCTTTTGAAACTTTATAATACGATATATCTAACTTTACATGTCTTTTATTATTTAAACAATTTTTAATTGATTCAAACTATATGATACGCTAAATTTAATTCACATTAACATTAATCAATAAAATAATAAAATAGTTCAATGTATTAGTTTCAAATTAATATTATTATTATTATTATTATAGTAATCGTTTATTTTTAGAATTGAACATGTTGAACGGCGTAATGTATAGACAATATTTGTACAAAATTACAGTGTAACATTATACTAATACCTACTCTAAACGCAATTCGTATTCTTATGAAAAAATAGTTTTATGCTTAAATGCTGAACATTATTTGGGAACATCAATACAGATAATTTTTTGTGTCTTATTATTAAAACAATAAAAATATAGGTAGTTTGGATATTCTATGTTGTAATATTTCATTACTATGACCTAATTTTTTATCAAGATAAATAATTATGTACTAAAATATTATTTTAGATCAACATATTATATTTATATGAAATAAATAAAAATAGTAATTTTTTATTATAACTTAATTGAATATCTATTTATCAAAACAGTTAATCTCAAAATTCTGTAAATGTCACCTGCAGTTACATCTTATAAGTTTTGGAACGTGAATAGATTTTAGGTAGTCATTTATTAATTGCTATAATTCAGTTTCTGAATAATATTACTTTACGTTTTAACTCATATAATCCAAATTGATAAACAGACAATTTTTTTTTTTTTTTATCAAGATAAATTGTTTTTACGTTTCATCCGTATAGTTATACGTTTTGACTAATTAAATTGTATTTTAATTTTTAATCACAGTCAGTTATTAGTCAAATGTGCTTTATCATAATGTGTTTTGGTGAAACACAATAATTATAATACCTATAATAATTTTACTAATATTTTCAATTTATTTTTCATCACCCTAATGGCGTTTAATATTAATGCCGTATTATATTGTGTATAAAAGACATGCAAATTCAATATTTATATTATATTTTACTTATTTTTTTTTTTTTTTTTGTATACCAAATACTTACATAAAAAATAATTACACAATATTTTAATGAAAACATTGCTAAAATTGTATTAATGCTCAATGTTTTTGATTGTAAGATTCAAACTTTTTCTATTATAGTTAATATTTGTACATCCACTCATAAACGTGTAATGGCGTTTTCTTTAAAGATCGATACACGTTCAATAGTTTGCTGTAAGACGTTAAGCTGGTAATTTCTTGTAGTTTCTCTTTAAAAATTAATTTAATTTGTAAATAGTAATTTAACGCGCACGTGCATTCGTGTTAGACCTGAAGCGATGTGAAATGTGTTATCTTAAAGCGTTCTGCTAATGTTGATCGTTTGTAGGGTCGCGGGCATGAGGATGGGTGCACTAGTAAACGACGACAATTATCATTTACACGGTACCAACATTGCACGCATTTATCATATTATGTTTAGACGAATACTCCACTTGTATTCGTTGCTTGCAATATTATCCTTCGTTCTGTATTCTCGTAAAATTATAATTACTTTCATATTTTTTAATTATACACTGTAACTAGTAATATCACTCTCTGGAATAATTTTAGAATTATATACATTAAAACTTCTATCTATTTACGAATTAGTAGATAAATTGTAATACTTAATAGCATTTTTAAATTAAAAAAAACATTCTACTAAAACTGAAATTCGGAAAAAATGCGCAGCATAATATTTTTTTTTTAACTGAATAAATTCAACTCAGGAGGTTAAATTATTATTTTAGATAAGTAATTGTATTTTTGTATATCTCATTCGATCACGTGTTATTTCATGTTTATTACCTATACGAATGTTCAGAGAAATCAGAATATTATGTTAGTTCGATTTTGTTTCGACATTTGACGTGAATATATAAAAAATAAAATAATCCACTGTACTACAGTTAGGTTTAATACAAAATGTATTGATACTTGATAGACGTGTAAGTTACAGTATTTCGATTTGTGATAATCCTAATGAACAAAATAAAAATACATAATTTTGTATTTCGTACGTTTATTTATTCAAAAAAAATTACCCAACAATAGACATGTGCTAAATAATGTTATTGTGACACTGACTTGTACATTTTTACAATTGGTTAGAAATAACACAGACTGTAGTCTATAGTTTCCATCTGATAAAATGTTATTTCTTCGTTGAAAACTGCGTTTCTATTTTCTTATTTATCAATCAAATTACACGTCGAAATCACGGTCTTAACGTCATCTACGTGTAATAAATAGTATAAACATCGATAGCTTACGGAATAAAACAACTGGGGAATATACAATAAAGACTGAAATATCATTAATACCAGTGTTAAGTCTACGGTTAAATTATGTTGCTCAAATACTACATATTATAATACCACTGTTATTATGGGAAAATCTCAGAACGGCAGTGTTTCGGGACGCGGCGCGCAAGAAGTCTTCGTGTAGGTCGCGTGGGATGTATCGAGCTCGTCTCTGGGTCCTCGGGGCTTATTCAATACTACGAAAACGTTTTATACGCGAACGCACTATATTAGATGTGTGTAGAGTTTGACGAAACAGTAATATTGTAATATAACAGAACGATTATGCGTATTCATTAAAACGCGATCGATGGTCACCGTTACGTCTGGCTACAATACGCGTTTCTACACAATATTATAATGTACAATTTATGTGCCGCGCGCGTACATGGAGGGTATCGTCGTAACTAACTAGGTAGCATCATAATATATTGACGTTTTCGAGTCTAGTCTCATTAAATTTTACAACGTCTCGTCGACCGTCGTTATCGTAGCAGTTTATTCGCGTGCTAGTTAAGGTAGGAAAAATAATAATAATAATAATAATAATAATGATAAATAAACAATTTTTCGCTGCTCAGATCAATAGTACACGCGCTGTACTATACGCCAGCTAGTTCCAGAGGGATCCCGCGCTAACAAGCCGGAATAATATCGTATTGTCGTACGCAACGCGCACCGAGCCCGACGACGGGTCAGGTATGCCCGCGGGCCGCGAAAACCACAACAACGCGAATAGTATACCTAAAAATAGGGTTTGAGCCGGAGTAACATATATCGCGTTACCTAGTGCGCGCGCAGGCGACGTCGAATCCAGAAGATATCGGCCTACCTAGTTTTAGAGAATTTATAATGTTTGATTACAACTGCAGGTACAGCCAGCCTAGTTCAACCCCCCGCTCCCCCCCCCGAAATAGTTTCGAGTAAAACAATTGTTTTATTATGTCGCGGCATAATTTGTATTGCTATATTTTGTAAACCCCCCTCCCCCCACATCATTTTTTTGTATACGTGCCTGACTACAGCTACTGTACGACGGTTTGAATAATTCAAATAAATTTTATTTTCTACCAGTGCCTGTACTAATTTATCACAAAAAAAAATAAAAAATATATAAAATACGACCAAACGCTCGAAAACCGGCCCACATATTTCGTACGGGCCACCGAGTTTCTCACCCGGTAGCTCGCCACACCGATCGGCAAGTCGTCCGTTTCGGCGCCGCCGTTAATTAAACGTATATTATTATTACTAACACCAGCATCACATATTATTATTATTATTATCATCATACATAATATATATATAATACACCACTGCAGTGTATACGGTGGTGGTGGTGGCCGCCGCCGCCGCCGCCGAGTCGTAGGTAATATACGCGCCGTACGAGTTTACGGGCAGCAAATCGTATCTACATAATATTAATTACGTCCGTGTACACGCGTAGGTACATTTAGGTATATATATACACCGTAAGTACGGTTAGCGCGGGACAAGTCGTGGGATTTAGGCGATACCGAGTAATGTATACAGGCGCGTGTAAATTATTATACCGTGAGCGATGTGCGCGCGTCAAAGGGGAAATTAAGATCAAAAGTTCCGGCGGGGTCGGCGGCTGGTGGGGCGGCGACGGCAGCGGATGTTCCGGCGTGTATTTCCCACGGGGGCTGTGGCGCGCAACACGCGGCTCGCATATCGCGCGCGATTCGCCGCAGCGAATTTACATTTTTCGTAGCTCTGTCCCGAGCCGTTTTCTCGGTCACTGGCCGCGCGCCACGCGTTCCCCGCGACCGTCATAATTATTATAATAATATCGCGCGTCATATTCGCTGTAAGCGATATCGCGCGCGCGCGCGCTCGCCGTCAGTCACCCCCGCAGATGGCGCGGCCGCGATGGCGCTTCGGCATCCGCGCGGACGATTATAATATTGTTATTATACGATACAGCGGTGTGCGCGAGACAACGCCATCGGGAATAGTGTACGCGCCGCGCAATGATAATAATTGAAGTCGGAGATTAAATTAAAATCTCACAAATTGAAAGGCGGCGACTGCGGGGGACCGGAGGCGGCGGCGGTGGGCGACGAAAACGGATTGTTTCACTCGAGATTTTCGACTACTGTGATTTTAGCGTTTCCCCTTTTTTTTAAATTTTTTTGCAAATATATTTATTAATTTATTAATTTATGGTAATTAATAAAAGATACGACCCCGTTTGCGACGGGTCCGTGGCACGATGTGTTGTTACAGTTGTTTGTCTTTATAGTCAGCTGCTATAGTCGGTCTTGCCCAAACGGTATTATTTCCATGCCATGACATTTGAATCGTAAATTAAATATGAGTCATGATAATCTGATTGCACGATGGTTTGTTGTATCCGATTTCAGAGTATGGAAACACATGGTAATATAACTGAAAATTAAAAACGAACTAGTAAAAACGAATCTACACACCTGATATAAGTAACTTATGTATGTTGATCATTTAAATCAAAACATTATAATATCGTTAGCTAAATATTGAGAAAAAAAATATTATATTATTGACACAAAGTCGCGTGTTAAGTTGTTTCGTTTACCTGTTTGTATTCTATTCTCCGATATAATACCTAACGGTATAGATGGTGTAAGATAATAAGCTTAATGGTTTGCTTATAGAATAAAATTAAGTTCCAAATACTAAACAGTTATTTTTGGTTGGAAAAATATTAATCCCACTCGTTATAATATATCTATATCATATTCCTTTTTATGATATTTGATCAGCGTATAAGTCATAATATTACGTTTTTATCCACTCGGCTTTGGTTTACAGTTACAAAGATTGCGATTTTTAAATGTTTTTTTTTTCAAGTATTTCCAGAGACTGACTTATCTCGAATCGTACGTTAATTGGTTCTTATAACTCATCAAATACATACGTCTGAATAAATCGTATTAGATGAAACGTTCTCGACAAGTGATTGTACAACTTCTGGTTTGGCGATATAATCTGTAACAATCAACAATGTAGGTACACGAGCAGCGCCTGTAAACATTCGTACACACACACACGCGCGCGCGCGCGTTGAGCGAACGCGTATAGCAATATATTATATAGACCGTGTTTAAGGCTTTATCATGTCGTCGGAAAGAAAATACATCAACGCGTCTCGTATCCGTCTGTTTGAACTCGGAACGATTCCGCCGTCGAGTATCAAACAATTTTAATTAGTCGCGACATTTTAACGTTGTTAACGACGACGCTCGGTGGCAATAGATTTGTACCGACGCGACGCGTGCGCGCGCGCGCGAATCGGAATACCGAGTCGCAAGTCAACCGTTTGATGTGCGTTTAAATATCCGCTCGAAATTAGCGTTCTTAATTCGACAGCACATTTGCCATGCCGTTTGTTTCTACCGACGAATAGTTGCTATTCTGCGTGGAGGGGGGGGGCGATAGGGGTGGTCGGAGTTGGAAGCGCCGAATGGACTGGGCTCGCGGGTATGGTCGTAATTTCCTGCCTCCGTGCGCGACTTAACGTAAATATATATTATACATGTGTGTGTGTGTGTGTATGTGTGTGAGTGCGTATGCACCCGGACGAGAGTGGAGAAAAAGAGAAAGGGAGCGCGAGATAGAGAGATATACAGTGTATTACATAGGGTGCTGCTGGTGGTGGTTTCCGATCTGACGTTATTATTTCATGCATAACTCGGGCATAAACCACAACACGTCCCGATATTCCGGAATAATCTGTGCGCACAAACTATTTCGTAAGACTACGTCGTTTCGTTGTAGTTATTAAACATACAATGTGATCGGGTATCAGTATAATATAACATGCGTCATGTACCGAGCAGTGATTCGTATTTTAACGAGACCGATCATTTTTTTGCAATCGAATTTATGTGATTAAAAAAAAAAAAAAGTGATTAATAGAATTATTTGAAAATAGACACTGCCAAAACGCTACCCATAAAATACAAAATAAACTTATAAACTTATTTTTAATTCAGAACAAAATAATTTATAATTTCTCGTTACATAACTAACCAAGTAGAGGATTTACTTACTTAAATATTGACTGTTTAGGATGTAATAGTAACAAACTATAAAATTTTAGTTTATTCGTTCAATATTTGATATATCTTCGACAAATAAATAATATAGATTATTACTTAAAATATTTTTTTCCTATTTAATTATAACGGTTTTTAAACATGTCATAGTCTTAGTACACTATTATTATCTAAACTATAGTTTATCACAGCTGTATTCCACCTAGGAACTTGGTTGGTTGTTGTGAGGTCGTCAACATTTCTGAACAATATTGTCTTTCGTAATATATCTTATACATTTCAAATATATTATTTTAACGCTGTGTTGAAACGAACCACTTTTTCTTGTTTGATAGTCATTAATTGAATTATGTGTTTTGAGACGATAGCAGTATGCCGTAGCACCGTAATCATATATGTGACGAAGGATTATTTAAATTTAAATTTTAAGAACCCCTCTGTGAATGTTTGCATCAAAAGAAAAAAACAATTTGATATGATTCTGAAAGGTTGAAAACCACTGTTTTAGCCAATAAGGATTCCAATTTACTTTGAATCAGCGGGATTGGTTATTAATAGTGAAAGAAATAAAAAATAATAATTATATATATATATACATATTCTACACACATTTTTATTGCGTGGTTAGTATTTGAGATTAGTTTCGAATGAATACGAGAAAAAATTGAAATAATATATAAATAGGTCCCATTAAGCGTTTTAAGAAATCTAAGAACTAATCAATCTAGTAAAAAACTGGATTTATTACAAGAATACAGTACACGTGTAACCTAAATAAAAGCCATGAGAAATCGAGTCGTGTAGACGTAGAACATTAAATTAATAGATCCGTTTATTCGAGTATTGTAAAATATACAAAAAACAGTTGTTATTTTAAAAATAATTATTGTTGTTCGTGTCACGGGGCGTGCCTTTCATATGGAATTCCAATAGTTTACTATTTTTCAACTTATCCGATAACACTGTGATATATCGAAAGCTCGTTCGCCGTTGAACATTAAAAACACGTTTTTTTTTCTTTCCACCAAATAGTAATTTCGAGTGTATTGTTCGAATATAGTTCAAGTTTTTGTGTATACGACACACGCGTTGCCAAGTTTTATAATATTTGACGTCAAAAAGTAATTTTGAAAACTAATTCTCATTAATCATTAATATTGATAATGTCTCACTGGTAGAAAAACTTTTCGTACACCGTTTCTATTATAATTAGCTCATTCTCTACGGCTTCGTATACTCACGTCGTAATTAGTTTTGAATATGAAAATCGGCGAAACAAACAATAGACGAGTTAATACGCGCTGTTTTAACATTCAGTTAATCGTTTCAATCGTAATGGAAAATTCGTTTTTGTACTCTCGGAGAAAAAATATTATAAACTTTGTATACAATACGTAGATTTGATCTACCAACAAAAATTGAACGTGAAAGGCGTGAAAAGGGAGCCACCTGAATATAAACATTTTTTAAGAGTTGTGATAACACGGTTTTATTTTGTTTATTAAACGGTGAGTAGATCTCAAGACCGTGTACACACTTTGGACGGCAGCTGGGATTGCCTGGTAAAAGGAAAAACATTAAAATAATAAATTCTGAGGACGTACGACAACTTGCGTTTCAGTCTCGTTATATTTCACGCTCCGTTTGAAGTCCTGAAAAAGCCACAAAACACTGAAACCGCAACACACTACAGGTACACTTTATTTAAACATATTTCTTGAAAAATAATTTATATTATAAAGTTTAGTATAATACACTTTATATTATGCGTTAATGCACTACTATACGCACGTATCATAAGCTGTGTACGTTTTACAGTGCAATTGCAGCAAGGAAGTACTTCATATAAATTACAAATAACAAGTGTCTGTCTGTAGACACGTTTTTGTTAAATAAAATAAATTAATCAGTAATTACTAATTACAGTTATAAATCAATTAATAATTTCTGTATATTAAAATGAGTTTATGTTATTTTAGCAGTCGATTGCTTACAATTTTGTGATTTTAAATATCGACGGAAACGGGCACGTATACTACGCATCCTTTGTAATGAATTTTTAGTCATAATATTCATCTATATAATAATATGAATATTGTTAATATTGTTTATATTATTAACTGCAGTTATTAATTATTATCCAAGATGTATGTGTATAGAAATTAAATATAATTAATAATGATCATGGTTGTTCAAATTGTCAAATTTGTGATTTAGAGAGGAGGAGTAAAATACAACATATATATTGTTATAAAATAATTAATCTTAAGCTATAGAAAATAATGCGCTTTTATTACGGTTTAATTTCGATACACCCGTAATCCGTAACCTTTGAAATCACTCGAATCCTGTTTAAGCATAATATAACTAATATTTAAAAGAAAATCATATTAGAGAAAAAGTAATTAATTTAGAAACTTAAATTTATTTTTGATGAATTTAATTTTTGTTTTCTAACATAATATTTTTTCTAAACACAAATAAATTTGTATACACTTAATAAATAGTTGAGGGCATTAAATTTATATTAAACGTCAACCTTTTTATTTGTATAGACTATTTTTTATTATTATTTTCATATGTGTGCAGTTTTTAAGTGAATAACCACATATAAGTATGACATTTTTTTATAAAACATAGTAAATACTTTTTGTTAATAATATTATCACACTCGAGTATACGTTATTATAAGTAATAAAACCATATATATTTTTTTATCGAAATAACTTAATGCGATTAATTACGATACGATACAATATTTATTGATTTATTATACGACATCAATTGTATAACAACTTTTTTAGTTATTAATTGGATAAGATATAATATTAGTAGTTTGTCATTGAACGAGATAATTCATTTAGATAAATGAATTTAAATAATGAATAGCATTAAATTATTTCCTAATAAGAACCTACCTAAGACGAGTTTGTAATGAATTTTCAAACCAATGCATTCACATACATATATTGCTTATGATTTACGACACACAAAACATTGTGTAAAAAAACAAATTACAAATTATAGAAATTGAGATATTGCAAATTGGTCTTGATTACCTCAATGGAGGTCATTGGATTAAAGTTTAATATTTAATAAATTTTTATTTTTTAGTGGAGGATCGCGTACCTAACAAACAGTAAATCTGTGGGCTACCATTACAAAAATGTTAGTAAACAATAATTTAAACTATATTTTATTATTAAAGCATTGATATATATTTACAACTATTTGATTCAAGGATTTCAAAATTGAAAATTTGCAAGAAAAACATGTAAGTATTATATTTTTTTTAAATTATCTATTATATTATAGATTTATATATAACAAAATATTGATATAGAAAATTTACACAGCATATCAAACGATAAAGGAATAAGACTTACAAGTATAAATATTTTAACTTTTTGAGAAAATATTATCAGTATTTATTTTCTTGAAAGAATAATGACAATAAAATGTATATATCACCTGACAGAAGGACTAATAACTAACTACATAACGATCGATTAAAAGCACCATTTATTATGCATACGATAAATCTATAGTTTCAGAGTTGCAGTATGTAATACAAATCACTGTTTAGTAGTAGTTACCACAACAATAAAATTATTAAGCAACTGGAGGAAGATAAAAAATAAAAATAAACTAAATCTCTTATACGTGGATAAAATCATGTTACTAATAGAGGCAAATAAATATAAAAACATCGTGTCTGACGAGGTAATAAGAGTGAATAACCAACCATGTAATGCAGCTGACAGACAAGAAACGAGACGGAAAAACATAAAAGATACAATAATTGACGTAAACTGCAAAGGATTAAAAACAAAAGATATAGGTATAAAAAGAAAGATTAATTTAACGAAAAATACCAAAGGGCAGTAACCAGTAACTTAACGTAATTATAAAGTGACAGAATTTTTTCTAAAAATACAACCCTAGATAATATACAGTAATATAGATTCAGGAAGGTAATTATAAACAAAATAATTAGAAGGAAGAAATGACTGACAAAAAAAGAAAATTTTGGAAGGTTAAGAAAAAGATCACAATAGTTCAAGAACAGTTTTAAATAAATGCAAAATAATTAGAAAAGAGTATAAACTTCGAACTCTTACCATAAACAATGATAGTCATAACCTGTTGAAGAAACTAATAAAAATTAGTCAAAGAATTCCGGAAATAATTCGACGAGTAACCAAACAACAGTTGCAGTACTAATGGAAACATTATAAAACCTAAGATTGGTTTATCAGACAGCAGAGCCGGAGTTGACTGAACCAGAGTTGGAAGAGAGCTTATCATTGAAGATTTCAAAAACTTTAAAGTCTCAGAAAAGAATGAAATTAGTCCACAACTTTTCAAACTAAGATAAAATTAAGGAGATTATATCGTTTGATAGAAATGTACTTCCTACTAAAATATGTATGGAACAAATAGATTATATTATGCTTAAGACTTGGAAAATTATGTAATATATTTGCAATCTTCAAAAAAAAGGTTAAAGGAAGAATGTAACAAATTATCGTTGAATCTTGCTACTGGACACTACATACAAAATGTTATCAATAGTTATCTTGAAGAAACTTTAAACGTATGCAGTATACATAGTCGGAGAAAAATAAATAAATAAATGTGTTTCTAATAATTCTTGAAAACTACATAACGTTTTATGAAAACAATTAAATCTAATTGGAAAGGTACTTTAAAATTTAAAATTTAAAATCAAATATCGCATTCAATTACATATTCTGCGCAGACATGGTTTTATATATATATATATATTGATAGGCCGAGGTAGTTTGTCATAAAATGTTCTTGAAAATTGTTCGTTTAAATACAGATTAGGTATACTATTATAGTACAACTCACGCATCGTATCAATCATTGACCTATATAACCGACGAGTGTGTTCTCCCGCGCTACAATAATATATTATTATAGCAAACGATGTACCGTGCAAGTCGATTATCGTGACGAACAAACTACCTATCCGATATTGGTTTGTCCGTGCCGGGTGCATATCATATAAGTCTTGATAGAATGTGCCTTGTATGTATATATCCAACGCAAACAAATTGCAGAACATTTATGGCGAACGCATACATTTTTCTGAACAATATCTTTTCTCAATTTCGCTAAACATAATAAGCTATGCAATATAAAACTATTTATTTATTTGAGTGTGCGCTTGTTCTCGTGAGCATTCTCGGGAACGCGAAAAAAAACTCTCAAAACGAGTTGCGGTGTTGTAAAATATTAAGATGAAAAATAAAATTGAAACTTACTACTTTTATATATTACTGTAGAATAGTAAATAATTTATAACTCGAATGCTCTCTATATGTTTGCGTCATAGTATTACACTTTTAAGTCATCAACTATTTACGCATAAAACACCTATAAGTTTCAAAGTGTCTTTTACTTTTCTTATAACTAAATTTCCATAATATATATTGTAGTGTTTTTTACAGCAACTAAATTAAATAAAAATATATCTTTACAAGTTTTTTTTTTATTCTAATCTCATCTTTAAGAATGATTTTGCATTTTAATTTATTTTATCCATAATATTCCTACTAAAATAAATAATATCAAGTATTGATAACTGTTTGCTGAAAACAAATAACAAAACCATTGTATATAATACACTATTAATCGAATGCAAGAGTTTGAAGTTTTGTCTATTATCTTCAGAAAGACGTTTATACCCTAAACTATCCATGAGAAATTAAAGATAAATAACAAAATCTAGTTTTAGAACTATTGCAGTAAGATTTGCGATCGTAAAAATAACAGTCAAATGTTTATTAAGTCTGTTATTTACGATTTACCAATGTTCTATAAGTACTTTGATTAGTACATTAAGATATTTATCGATCGTTCATTATAGAAAAAAACAATTGTAATGAAAAATAAAATAAAATTCTTGTAACTTATAATATGCAAGTATTTCGAAAAATTTACGAACTCTGTAAATCTATGTATTTCAATAATTTGAGTTACAACTCATTTAGACACTAACAAAGTTATACGTTGAAATAATTATAATATCGGAGGTTGATTTATCATTATTAAACCCATGAAAATTTACAAATATTTTTAAATTATATGTTGTGTAATTTTAACATTTTGAATTGAATTATGTTTCTAAATATGACTAAAATTTCACAGGAATTTTGTATTATTTACACATTCATAATTAATCTTTATTTTATATAAATTAGAATATTACTAAAATTAATAGTTAATACATTCAATACGAATATCATATTATGATGAATATATTCGCAGGAATGCTGCACATATTTATGTTATATAAATTAAAGAAAAAAAATAAACATATTTTAGCTCGTTAACTTAATAAAATAAGATCCAAAATTTAAAATTAATAAATCAGTATTGAAAATTACTTCGGAGCTGCGTGTTATGTAAAATAAGTTACCATTTGTTAAAGAAATAAGCAAAACTAATACATAATCTGAATATAATTTTATTATCTTACAAAAGCAGATGGTTATTTATTTATTTTTCGTTACATAAACAAATTAAGCATTCTTTGGAAAACAATCGTTTTGTTTAAAACCAATTCAAACAAAATATTTAAAAACTATGTTATTATTATTTCTTCAAACTTGCACGAGTACATAACTATTTTGAAATTATATAATATTTAAGTTATACTGAAACAACTCTTTTGGAAAAAAAATATGTACATATATAATTACAAATAGATTTCTATTATATAATAATATTTAATCAATAATAACTAAATAATTAACGCAATAAACTATCCAGATATTGGATACCTCAAGGTAAGGGAAAAACAATGTCAACAATCTTGTAAATTGTTCAAATATTGTGATTAATTTCAATAAAGTTTTTTTCTTGATAAAAAATTGTTTTATGTAGGTATATATAATATTTTATTATGTAAGTGTATTATTACTTATTAATATATATAAAGTTATTTTTTATAGAATTAGTGGTCCGCACAACTAAAAAAGTTGGGAGCTACTGTTCTAGATGAAGATAATGCAACATAATATCAGCAACTTTTTAAAAGATAAACAATGTAAAAGAGTGCAAAAAGTTTACGTTAAGCGTATTGTGGTATAGTTACATATCTAGATGTATATCTATCATATCAAGATCAAAATGATATCGTGTGATTGATGTCATGTCGTAGGTATGATATAATGTATAAACTAAAATATTCATATAAGTTTAATGTTTATTATCTATGATAAACTATATTTTAATTATAATTTAAAAAGTTAATAATTCTACAAAAATACATTTTATGGTTTTTCAACTATACCCCAAAACGTGAGCACGGGCGTCAATTTTCAACACCATACGATTTTATATCACAAAATACAATCGTTTATTAACCACCGATATACAATTTAAAAAAAATACATATTATGATTGTATTCACATTTGTGTTATTGATTATATTATACTAAAATTAGTATATATCATTATTATAGTCATGTAAATCATAATTATCATTGTGAACTAATAATATTTTATTACATATTGTAAAATATACTATTTGCAGATAAAGATTTTAACTTGTAATTATTGTCTTAAGACTCAGAAATACTGAATTAATTTCAAGGTTTATTATTGACCGAAACGTTACAAAACTCGATATCGAAACAAATAAGTAAATAATGCAAATTACTTTTTTGCGGATCTAGGCTGTTGTTTTAGTTTTAAATTAAACAAAATCTGACTACGTAATCGACGAGAAAGTCATAATATTATGTGGACAACATTTTTGGAGGATTTCCTTTCGCAAATTAATCGAGTTTTGATTATCGCGAGTTTGCAGGATTCATTTTGAATATTTATCGGATTTCCATTGGATAAATATTTGCGTAAGAATGTTTTCTTCGCCGCTGTCACTGCCAACGGTACGACCACCATTTCCGTGAGACGCCCGAAATACTTTTACATCGATTGCCGAGAGAAAAGTTTTTCGGAATCTTATTAATTCAACTACCCCTTGAGCGTCTGCTGTTGCTATGGAATAGGGATGGGAAAACTTTAAATTATCCTTGGGTTTTGCCCACGAATGAAATGTTTAAATCAGTTGTCCCAGACGTAAGGACGAAGGGAATTTCGAAAAAAGGACGTTACAATAACTTCTAATATTAACGCAATATTATGGTTTATTTGTTGATGGTTTTTTTTCTTATTTTTTTACATTAAATAACAGTTCAAATGAAATACTGTTTTCGAGGGAGGAAAATGCTGATTAAAATGAATTCCAGTAGAAACGATTTCGTGTCCTTAATAAATTACGTTTTTTTTTTTTTATTACAACGTTCGTACAAATTAAGGTTTGTTATTACTAGGAAAATGAGAGAGAGAGAGAAAACACAGTTTCATTATTTTTAGCTACATTGTTTAATAGTGATATAAATTTCAAAAGTCAGCGATTAATAATGATTTAAGTGCATATAAAATTTACCATATAGTATTCTCAATTAATTATATTATTTGTGTTTATAACTAGCTTTCTCTCTCTATACACACATATATATATATATAACCATAACTTATTAAAACATGGTTTTAAATAATTAATTTTGTTAATACATTTAACTGGAATGTGTAAAATTGTAGAAGTTTTTTTTCCAACCAACATTATTCTCGCTAATATTTTACATGCAGATTTTTAATTAAATTTAAAAAAAAATAAAATAAAATAGTTTAATGTAAAAATATCAACAAAATAACACTGAGTATTATTTTTATATATAAATATTTCACGGTAGGTAAATGAGAATAACTGATTAATTTTAACTAGACTTGAATATACATATTATATAAACTCTAATGAGGAATCTTATTTATTTTTATCGTGATTATAATCGCTTTACAGCATTAATTATAATGATTATATGTAGGACATATGGCTTATTCCACAGAAAAAGTTTGTCCGACAGATTCACATCCGGTACAGTGTTATATTAACACTATACTGTGCGCACGTAGGTATTTGTTTCGTAAATACCTATAACAACTAATAATCTTAGATTTCTGTAAAATTTACTTGTATATTGTTAGTATATATGTATATACCTATATACCTATATCCATAATATATATGGGAATTCTGATTTAGAGGAAAAAATGGAAATAATATTCTCTAAAAGTCTAAAGCATAGTAATGGCTGTACGGCACATAAATCTGACGGTATAATATTTCGAATGATAAGACATTTATTTTCATTATGCAATGTTGTACCTATTACACCGTGTTAGATAAAAATGCATAATAATATATTATATAAGGTTACGTTCTTTAAAAAACAAATCCAATTTATCAGATAAAAAACTGGCAATGTTAATTCGTAAAGGAATAGTCAATTTAAATTTTTGTTTTGTTTACGATATTATTTTATCATATTATCTAACTCTGGCTCTTTCTAAAACATTCATTGTTTTTAAATTACAGATAACGTCATACATTTTAACGCTAATTATTTCTAAGTGCATTACGTTTTTTTCTATCATTTTATTCCACAATGTACGTGTATGTAGTATGTATAATACTATAGTGCATTAGTAATATATTAATATTTACTCTTGCAGACAACCATTAATTGATATTAATAACGATATTATTATTATTTAGAGTAGTAGAGTGATATCATCACGTAGGGCAATCGGTTTTTTTTTTTTATCGTGTCTTACACGAATAATATGATATATTATTATACACAACACACATGTACAATAATAATAAACATTGCGTTTTAGTTTTAACCGTAACCAAACGTCGCGATGATTATGCAAATATTATTACCCCAACAGAAATCTGGTGAGCGACGGCCCATATACATTCGGCCTATATACATATGTGTATGTGACCCACCAGGTGCCTGTCTCGACCCCAACCTGAGTAAATTTAGTTTTAAACTCAATATATTGTTTCTGTGTTTTCGATTTATTTCAATTTTTGATGTCTATACACTTATAAAATGTCTTTTATTTATATTGGGGTGCGCGATAAAAGCCTACTAGTATTCCATATTTTCAAAATAATATGTGTACCCGCCAGTACTATTACAATTAACATGTTATTGGTTACCAATAAGTTTATTTTTACAATCGGATGTTGTCTATTCGAAACTCAGATGGTATATAGGATTTTCAATTCATATTGAAATTCATAATTCCACGAATATTCGATGCAAATGAACAGCTATAGTTTTGAAAAAAAAAAAAAAAAACAACGGTTTGGATTATCTGAAATTAAATTCCGAGAAAAATGGCGAGTAAAAACGCAGTGTTCGGCAAAAATCAGAATTTCGAAAACACGAATACGGGAAAAAATCCTTTTAACATGGTCAAACGCGACGTGAATACACAACGCCCAGCATTTAACGTTTAAATTATATAATTTTATACGAAATACATAATATTATACAGACGGGGGTTGTTCGTATGTATACAATGTTATGGCATTGTGCTTGATAATATCAAACGGACGGGTTTTTACGCAGAAACTTGCCCACACATTATTATATTGTATTATTATATGTATATTAATGTATATATACGCGCTCAGGTACGGCCGACGGGGTCGTAAAAGGTTGCGTAACACGCCTCGCATTTTGTTATGACGATGATAATAATGTCTCGAGACACGCGAATCCACTTACATTAACCAGCGGGAAACCGGTGTTCGCCGCGTATATACACAGCCGAAAAGTTTTATATTCCAATTGCCACGCCCGGTAGTTTTATTAAACGTAATTATTTTTTACGGTAGGTATATGTATATATGTATATATATATATATATATAGTGAAGGCCGTTATGTGATTATATTTCACCCCTCGAGACGTGCGCGCGCAGCACTCACCCACCCCCACCCGCCAGCCGACCAGCAGGACAGGGATGACGGTAATAATAACGACGACGACGACGACGATGATAATAATAATAATACGGATAGAATGAGATAATATTATATAGTTTAGCCGCTGCAAGTCGTATTAAAACGGAGAACCTCTCGAACCGCCGAAATAATATAATATCGTAACATATCGCGATATTAATAATATATAATATGCGCTAAACCCGCCTCGTCGTGCGCGTCTCCGTCTCGCGCGTATTATATAGGCACACGCCGACGAGATTCTACAAGTTTTGCCATCCCCTCTCCCCCCCACGAGTACGACTTAGTGCATGTTAACACGCGCATGATGCACACACATACTCGCCGTAAATGGCCGAAGAAACGGCGGCGTACATGTGGGTAGGTACGCGCATAACAAACTACGGGCGTTCCGAGCAAACTTTTTCGCGTCGGTCGACCGTATAATATAGTTGCGTATAATAATAATAATAATATAATGTTCACTATATAATAATGTGATTATTACGTTATACGGTGTACGGCGACGGCACGTGTACATCAAATTATACGTGACGACCGTGTGTACACCGGTGTTTACATTGTATATTATTGTTGTATAATATTCTTTCGTATTATATACAAATACCGTGTTTACGGCTTCATTAAAATGCGTGGCGTCGGTGGAAGCGCGAAATTGCAGTTTTATGTTATTGTTCGCGTTGCATGCAGTATAACTGTGCTCCGGACGTGCATCCCCCCGTCGGGTATCTCGCGATTTCCACCGCGAGTATAGATAGGTAGATATATCGTTATTCATCGCAATACGGACGCCGAATGACGCGACGGACGAAAAAAATATCGAAACGAACGAGGATCGCTGTACAGTGCGTTATAACATATGCACCGGATGTAAAAGGATATCGACGTGTATCCGTGTAGGAGTTTTAAACGACATTAACTCATAATGTATAATACGCATTAAGACTTGAGAGCGTAACGTAATATGAATATAATTAGTTTTCAAAGGTATACATAATATGCTTTTATACCTTTGAGCGCATTCCGTTCTCCTTAAATCGTGCGTTTTGGATAACACACGGTTGTATATAGTAGAGCATTAACAGTAATATGTACATTTTTAAAGTGTGTTCAATTACAATAAACTGGATAATACCTTTTTTTTTTATTTTTAAAGCTTTTCTGACACGTTTTTTTTTTTTTTTTTTATTCTAAACTTGATGATAACTTATGAACGCATTTAAACATTTTTTCTTTATAAAAAGTATTTTATTAAAATCCAGGACGGGATGGGAAAATTCCACTGCACCGGCGTTAAACGAAAAAATAATTACATAATCGTATTTTTTCGTATATAAACACAAAAGAACCAAACCGTATGTAATATGTATGTATATCAAACGGTTAACTTGTCGTATACAACTGTTATACAGCGTATTATTTTATTGTGTAATGTTTTGTTATTTATTATAATATACAAATTTAAAATTTCTGTTAAGTATTTGATTGTTTTTTTATTAGTTATCTACGTTGTTTAAAATCGATGTGAAAACTTGTCTAAACTTTTAACATATCATTCTACTACCTCTGTGTAGCTAACACGGTGTAAAGCGTTATACATTTATGTATCATACGTATACGTATACAACACACCGAAGGACACCATTCGATTATTTAATATGTTTTAAATTGACTTTGACAATCGCCTTTCTCAAAGGATTGTTGGGTGCATATATGGATGTCATCACCAATATTGTAATATACTATATAGAGCCGAAGAAAGTTTGAAGTACTTGTCAATTTGTCATATTCAATCGTTTTTGATAACTGATGACAAAAAAAAAAAAAAAAAAGAATGGTTGAAATCAAACTTAAATCTTAAATTAAATTATTTTTCAATCAGATAAAGACATGGTGTTTGCTAGTAATGCAATGTACTTTATGAGGGATTACATACATTATTTTGTTCATACAATCGTGTCGTTTTCAAACACAAAATCAATGGAGATATCTAACCTATGTTTTGAAAACATACTCCAAGCTTAGGTTAGAGATAAAACACGACTACACGACCATACGATCAAGTACTTTCAGCGGTTGGTTGGTAGACTTAAGTCTGAATAAAGTTTTACAGACATCGGTGGATTAAATAATAAATACTATCATGTACTGTCAATTTATTTATCATTCTATTTAAAAATAATTTGATAAATAAAATAATATAATTTAATGTATAATAACATACAATAAACTGATAATTAATTTTAGTCGTAAATTAGTATATTCCCTAAAATATTTCGCTCTTATCATATTTTTTTTTTCACTTACAAGTATGTACCTAATACCTATATAGGGAAGATTTAAAAGAAATTAATTAATTAAATTTTTCAAAAAAAAATGTTAACAAATTACGGGCTAGAAAATTCCATAATGTATAATGTTGATTTAGGCAATAATGAAAAAACAAATTTTCTACATTTTATATGAATCCACCAATGAGTCATAAGTCTCATAATAAATTAGTAATTACATTGTAGTAGAACGATGATTTGATAGAAGACGTTTTTAATGGGTTGAATATAGGCAATGTTCTGTTTAAGTACACGTGTGTTGTGTAAATATGCGCATAGTAAATTATCATTAATTAAGTGAATACAATAATACCTAAAAGAATTAATAGAGTGCTCTCACACATATATGCAAATGTTAATAACGCACAATACAAATATTAATTATTTTATTTTATTCGATCAAAAATATCAACATTTTTCCACTTCAATATTAAATATTAACATTTTAAGAGTATTAATGATAAGCTACAATTTAACAACCTAATTTTTATTCATGACTATTTAATTTTATTTCAAAAATGTGAAAAATAGTTTTCAAGTAAACTTTGTAGATTCGGCAAGTCTGTGTGGTTGAAAACACAAAAGAGTTCGACTTCTAAATATTATATATTTATTTATGATGATAATGATATACGTTTATACTTAATAGTTTGATACTATAATTATGTATTATCAACAAAATTGTGATTCCAAAATATTCGTATTGCACGATAACATAATAATTTTATAATGTATAATATTATAGAACATTAAATTATGACATTACTATAATATAATTTGCACTTTATTTTACCATTATAAAAGTATAGTACTTAATAAAGACATTTAAGTATAAATCAATAACATATGAGTTATATAAACTACTTTATAACAATAGAAACACATTGTTGCCGGTAAGCGACCCCGTGCATTGCTGTTTTAAAATAATTATAATAAAATAATATTAATGGTTTTCTTAAAACGGCGCATTGTATAGGCAATTTTGTAACGTCGCATCTTAGAATTATCATTTAAAAAAAATAGTGTTCCATGAACTATTCTAATTATATTATATTTACATAATATATAAGCTACCGGAACAATATGTTTGCATATATTATTGAAATGTATTGTTTATATTACCGACCTAATGATTAAATTCAATCAATACAAAATATATTATATAATAATATTATAATATAAACCAGTAATTGTATATATTTTAAATTTATGAATACATGTATATATATATATATATATATTACTGGATTTTAAGTAATTTCTCAGCTGAAAAATAATTAAACGAAATAAATTCATAATTTAAACACCTTGTATCGCATTAAATATTTAATAGAAACCAATCGTTTAGAAAGTATTTGATCATGAACAATAATGCCACCAATTACTATGTAGGGATTGAAAAGTAAAACGATTTATTATTACGTCGTTTTAGAATTATTTGGAGACCTAAACCATTTCTATAGAATCTATTACGATATTTTACAATTATTATTATCGGTAAATCGCTGTAAAGAGCCAATGTGGTTTATAACGATTTCAGCGAAACTTTTACCCCGAGTATAAGATCTTTTGATTGAAAAACTTTCTTCTAAAATAATCGTAGGCTGTGCGTGTTAATGAGAATTTGGATTTATTTAACCAATACGAATTAAATATATGAAATGATCACCTAATTAATTTGTTAGATTTATTATATAACTCTAATTTTTCACAGAGTTTATTCATAAAAACGTATTATATTAATATTATAAACGAATAAACGAATAAATGAAATAAATAAATAATGTCTTAAATATCAGTTTTTGTTATAGTACGAATTGAAATTATAATATAGTCATATATTTCAGATATATACCGAAATAATAACTCAGCTATATTATAGAACAATATATAAAACAAGTTTATTTTATTCACAATTCTCATAAATGTAAAGCTTTTTTCTTAGGTCGAATTATTGCTTAAATAAATACGTCATACTATATTTTTATTAAAAAATTAATTAATTTTTAATTGTTCATTTACTTAGTATGAATGTATACAACAAATTGCACTTATTAATTGGTACGTCACTGTTTGTATGGTAATAAAGTATGTCCAAATGAGCACCATATTAGTGGATTTTCCGACAGTTTCGGAACATACACAACACATATACAACTCATAACAACGTTATTCTGACACTAGGCATTTTCTGTCGTTGCAACCACCGGTCGTCTGCTGTCTCGACATTTTTGAATATTGTCAACATGTATGTTGTGTAATGTGTACGTACAATGTTCGTAAAATCTAATATGATTACGTATAGATTTAGATATAAGTATATAACACGTGTGTGCCCGATGTATAGTCTCCCAGCTATTTTTGTATACATTTTACTCAACTTAACCTTACTACTAAACCGTTAGCGGAAAAACGAATTATGCATGTAAGACAAGGTAGTAGGTAGTATTTTTATTCCCTTTGGTGTACGTGGTTCAGGTGTTTTATGCGTTTTAATTTTTTATCAGCGACAAAGTGTGCGGCGCATGTGCTACGAAACGTCTTAAAGTCGTTACGTTATTATATTATTTCATACCAAAACTCAAACCGCTCGTGTTGAAGTCTACCGAAAATATTACATTTTTTAAGAAAATAATGGAGTAGTGTACATATTTTCGTGTAACTGGTATCGAACGATTACTTATTAGTTTATCGTTTTCCGACAAATAATCACTTACGTATTAATGAATATTTATAGTTTGATATGGCAGAAAATATTGAGTATATATTTTTCAATAAACATCAATAAAGATCATTAATTTAAATAAAACAATTTTACAATATCGTTTTATAACGACGTCATTGTTTTATTATTATATTATCGTGTGTAACAATTTAATGAACAAAATGTACATTTACAAACAACAATAATTATCAATTGTGCTACTTATATGATATTATAATTAAAACAACTGTTAAATGTTTAACAAATAATAATAATATGTCATATCTACCTTTTATTGTATTCAACTTAGTCAGCACATAAACATTTGAAAGTATTGGATTTCGAGCTTTTAACTTTTGACATTGTGATTTACTTTGTATTATAATACCTTTATAAGTTTATGTAAGGTCTAAAACATATTATGTTGAGTATTTAATAAAAACAAAATTTATTGTTTAACCATAAAAAATCGTTCATTTAAAATAATAATTATCATACTTTTTTGTTACAAACATTAGGTTGGGTAGTTGGGTTATCTATTTTTTTTTATTTATATAGTGAAATATTATTATATTTTGGTAGGTATTATTATTTTGGTTGTATCAAGTGTTTTTGATATTTAAATAAATCATGTGATTTTTATATAGGAAATTTGGTTGGCAACTAATTTTTATTATTATTTGTTTTAAAATATGAAGGATAAAGATGTTAGGCAATTAGTGATAATTACAAAATAAAATTCATCAAATGACCCTTTCGTTTAGTGTAGGCGGAAATTTCACTTGAATTTTCGCTAACACGCACGGGATTGTGTAATTTTACATCAAACAATTTATTCAAGAAGTACATGAATGTAGTCAACCCTTAAACAAATGTAAATTACATGGTAAGTTATGGTTATAATGATTTTTGATAAATTCTTAATCTTATTATAATGTTCTTTCCTTGAAGGAGGTCTATTATTATCATACCTAATTTATAATTAATACGTTAAAAGTAATTTACGTTATTATAACCATTAAAATAAAAATGCATTAAACCTACCATTAATTTTTCTGTTTGAAAAATATTTTGATAAAAATGTAATGTTTTTCGTCGTAAAAACGTTTGCGAAAATACAAAACGATTTAAATTATAACTAATGTCATTGATGTAAATTGTTTATACTGAATATTTAGGTGGATACTATGTAATATATAATTGGTTTTAATCCCACAGTTTGTATGAATAGTTATAAAATTGTATTTTTACTCTATTTAGGTGAAATATAAATCGAGATCGCCCGAATAATTCGACATACTTATCTCGTCCACAGACGCTTTGTATACACATACATAGTATAAGCTATATGCGTGTATACAACGTACTATATAATATGAATACATATTTATTTATATTGTTACCGTTTCACGAGATTTTTTTCATCGTTATTAAAGGGCGCTTATGCGATTTTCATAACAACAGATCGTGGTTTTATAATAAGTAGGTATAACGTTATGAATGTATATATGTATTTTTTATTTTATTTTTTTATATTTTATTTTTTTGAATTTTCACCATAAATAACGTGGTGTGCGAAGAAAAAAAGGGTGCAAAAACACGGTAGTCGGACATCTTATCTGCATCTCATTTTTCATTCACGCGGCAAAAACCCTGAGCTTAAACCCACGGAACCCTGTCCATAGGAGCTTATCAAGAGACCGTGTCACGTGTATCCTAAATTACATCCCGGACGGCGGCGGCGGCTGCGGCGGTGGTGATGGTGACGGCCGCGAATACGACTACGACGACTGCGATGGCGATGACGACGACGACGCGGACGTGCTTATCGTGAAAACACACAACACAAACGTATACGATGTCATAATGGATGAACCGGCGAGGGCCTACAGCACGCATGTATCATCGTCAAGCAACTTTCACTTGAAAGCCACTTTCGCGTCCCCCTCTTTAGAAATCGCTATGCCTTCGCCTCTCCTTAAAAGTCAACTTCGCTACTCCCGAAAGCCACCTTACCCCATAAAGCCGCCTTCATCCCGCTTGAACGGCTTTCCACCTCATGAGTTACATTTCTACCTCCTCCGTCGCAAGGTTTCCATAACAGGACGGTTTTCTCTATCCGAGTGACGCGGCGGTACAACAATAACATGTGTGGATTAACCCATGTCCCATAGCTATATGGCATAAGCCTACCCGGTAGGGATTCACTACGCGAGTTTTTATCCGACGCACAAAAAAACTTCAAGTCACGATCGCAACGACGATGATGATGACGACGACGACGACGGTACGGCGTGATAGCTTCGCACTCTAAACGTCGCTTGTGATAAAACCTAATGCCAAGGATATTACGCTTTATTACGCTTTACGAAGTTTGGCCTAACCTATTTTTTAATAATATCACGAGTGGACTAAATATATTTATATATATATTTTTTTTTTGAAGGGATAACTTTAGTCTGAAAAAATCGAGAATTAAGGAATATCTTATAACGCTATATTACATACAAGCCTTTAGGATCGACCGGACTTGAACACATCTCAGTGTATTATACACTGGAAAAACGTTGAATTTGAATAGTTGATGAGTTTTGTCATGTATAAATTATTCATTGTGTATTATTCACTTGAAACTCACTGAAATAGTTTATGTATAGATTCATTATAATGTACAACAAAAGTTGAACTCTATAGAATGTCATGATACAAAAAAAAAATATTTTTATGATGAAGTATATATCAGTATGACAGTATCTATGTTCCATACGAATATATGGGAACTAAAAATACGAATAAGGTAAATATTATGTTATCACAACAAAAGTTAGAAAGCAAATTACTTATGAAACTCTAGAATAATAATACCATACTATATTGATGAATGCTGAGATATTAAGAAAATAAAAAAAATTACATAAACGAATTATCTAAGTTTTTTTTTATTTTATAAAGGGTTATTTTTTTTCAACAGTGATTTAAGAAAATCGACATTTTTCGTTTTAAGGAATGAAATATAAATGTTTTTGGATTTTTCAACATTATTTTTCAATTTAGGAAGTATCTCTTACTATCTTAGGTCAAATTGAATACGTCTTACAACCTTTAGCTAAACCAAAAATATAAAATACTTTTGTTTATTATGAAGTATTGCTGTATTAATTGTAAAGTAATAATAGGATGTAATAAAAATATTGTGATATAATGATATTTAGCGCTAACCAAAATCGGTTAGTGTCAGAAAATTAAAATATTTGTATTCAGCCCAGAAACATATAAGTTAAAAATATTAAAACTAGAAAATAAAATTATATTATAATACTATGGATAAATTATTAAAGTCATGCAATTAAAAATGTATTACCTTTTTATCACGCATATATTTTTATATTAACATGACGTCCAAACAGTTTATATTCAGAATGTCTAACGTCACCTATCCCACCAATCAATGGGTGACCCGTCATGTGAATATTATAACTTTTTTTGCTCAAATATTTTATTCTCGATTCCTGTGAATTTCTAACCTATTTATTGTAATTCCAACTCTACCCGTTGGCCGAGAATGTCTTCAGAAGAAAGAAAGAGTAACGGTACTCCGACCCTACTCACTACATACATTTTTATTACATATTTGCATGTACATTTAATATTTTTTTCACATCATTTTTATAAACTATTTAAAATATACTCACATAGGTAAAGTTATTAATTCCAGCCAACGGCCCAACGCAGTAGTAATGTTACCAGTATTTGTAATATTATATTCCAGAACAAGTAATAATAAAGTCCACTTCTTAACAAATTAATTAAGTAGTTTTTTGGTATTAAAAAGTTGATAATGAAATAAATTACATTGGTATATAACAGGTTTTATGTCGATTTTGTTCCTATAAATTATTCGAAAATCGATTAACTTATTTTTTTAAATAATTGCAAATACGCACATAAAGATTTTTTTCTTTTTGTTTGTTTATAAATCGCGTTACCAATTATTAGTTATTATTAAAAATTAGTATTTTAGTCAATAGTTTATGTAGTATAACAGTACAAAACTTTTTCGTTCACACTATTAAAACTTTATAAGTTGATGGTTTTTTGCATAGAATAAAAAGGAAATTAAATTTGAGTCGTTCGACAAAAAAAAAAAATAATTTCAAAAAAATGCAAGTGCACAGCTAGTAAGCATAGCTAGTTTTTATATAACCACGAAATCAAAAATTTAAAAAAACAATGTTTTTTGTATTTAATCGCGCATAACTTTTATTTTTTTCAGATTTTTTGCGAGAATTCAACAGTCGGAAAATAAAGAAAATAATTAGTGTATAAGCTTAATGGAAAATGTATTAAAATATTTGACGCCCTATGTATTTTGTTTTTACGTTCAAAATTAAAATTCTAATTATATGATGAAATAAAATATTAATTATATTTCTTAATTTTTAGCACTTATTATTTATATATTATATATTAAAGAATTGAATTAGAAGAAACCTATCTCTTCCTCTGGCGAGGTAATTAAAAAATACCTAGTAAAGGATATAGCAGCTATAGTTATTTGTTCGCTGATTTTATGTATGTACTCCACAACTGTACCAAATAATATTAACTGCCCCGTTTAATATTTCAGTGTCGGAAGGAAGTAACGCCTAGAAGCATATTATTTTCAAGTTTTATGTCTCTCGTCAACCGTAGACGCCACGAATAAGATATTATTTTAGCGCAAGTCTCGTGATAGATGATGGTGTACGAACACAGAATATACCCAATAGAATTTTAATGAGCACAATTAATATTGACCGCTCAGATGTGATCGCTATAAAACCCCGAGGTGTGTCAACTACGACCGTTTAATTAATTGGGTTCCGTTTATACAAACGGTGTACCTAATAATACGATATTAATCAGCCATCCGTCGTTTAGCCACACCCTGTGTAGTGCGCAGATAACGGAAACTTCTATCGCGTATACACGCCATTGTTTCGAAACTTGCACTATGCAAAACAGTCGCGAGCCTTCACTTTTTGGGTTATTAATCCTTCTTAGACCCGTCCGCGCGACCGCCCCTCGTGTAACACGGGATCCTTTTTTGCTTTCAGACGCTCATCCACAGGACGACGAGTCACACATAACGCACATAAATCCACCGGGTGCGTGCCAAAACGTCGTAAACCGGATTAGATCTAAATTATTAGCGTCTTGTGTTGTCAAGATTTAACACTTTGGCGTGGACGAAAAACAGGGTATATTAATATATATATGCATACATATTATTATATTATTATGACGAGAACGGAAACGTTAAGACCGTATTATATAATATTCTCGTCATTCTCGTTTATCGTTATACGCGGCACAAACGTTTCTCTTAAGTGTACCATAACGTGAGCTTTATTTTTTGCGCCAACAGGACGATTAATTAATTAATTATTCATATCCTCAATATGTTAAGTACGACTACAACACCGGCCGTAATAGGTCGTACATTTTTTTATTTGAGTTATTATAGGTGAATGACGTCTACTCGCGTAACGGCAGGTGATTATAAGAATATTATATAGTTATTATAGTTTATTTATAATAAAAACTACAAAATTATATTTAATTTAATCTTCTCAAACGAACATTTAGTTTCAATTTCTTTTGACCACTTATCAAAATATAAATATCGTAAACCTACATAAATCATTTATCATACGAACAATTGTACTTTTTACTTTCTTTACATTTTATTACTAACAACACTGCCAAAAATAAATAATAATTATTTTCTTATTTTAATCGAGTCACTAAACGCATAGAGACTTTGTATTACATGCATAAGTCACAAATTTAATCGTATCGCGTATAATATGTTTTTTTAAATAATTATAAAAAATACATCATACGATAGTGTACGTCGTAAGTGTATTATCTTAATAGTGCATAATAAATGAAAGAGCATGCTATATAAAATGTATCAAAGTCGTCGCGTCGTGTTACAGTGTGTTGCCAAATTTGAGCGAATAGCGTACGCGCTTACCTATAACATATTACACGATTAGGTTGGAACAACATTATACGTCTTATATATATATATATTTATTTATTTATTTAAAAGGGGAATTCTTCTTTTGAATTATAAAAGAGTAAGTCAGAGCTCGTCTGTTTCGCGTCTCGTTCAAATATATATTATTATATATCGACATCGGATTACGACCGGTCGAGTGAACGCATTCCACGGTAACTCGAATGATTCCTCTATTGGGTTTCGGCGACGCAATGCTCATATCACGGAATGACGAAAGTCGTCGAAACTTCGACGAGGATAATACTACTGTAGTACTCGTATATCGTTTATTAGAGATACCTACCTAACTACCTATATATATATCAATATTATAGACGCGGCGATCGAATTTCCTCTTTTTTTTCTTTTTTTTGTTCCGTCCTACTTGAGGCCACACTCCGCCTTTTTTTTCTCGTTTTTTTATAAGCGCACGCAATAATTATACCTCAATCGAACGAATGATCGGTGGTTGGGGGGGGGGAGGTGCAACGCGGCCATGAGATACGGCGACCCCGCGCTGACCTGCTACGCGTTATTAAATGTGGCGAGAGACGAATTCGCCGGAAATCGACATGACGTTTTCGTCGTTCAGCCCACTGTCATTATTGTTTTTCCTTTCTCCACTTCTTAATTTCACGTCGTCCCCACTTCTCGTCGCCGGGGATCCGTCGGAGCCGCCCTCGGCAATTTACCAGCCGTCCGCTCCGATTACCGATTAGAAGAATTTAATTAAATTTGACACTTTCACACAACGATATACACTGTATAATGTATACACCTGCGTACCACCGCGTCACCGACCGTTCCGCGTTTAATCGGTTCTGTTGTCTTTTTTTCCGACATTTTTTTCGCTTGTCGTCCGTTCTCTGTATCCTTTTAGCCGGGGATTATTTTTTTTATTTTAAACTTAGATCCCCCTGCGCCTTTGTCAAAATCACGAATACCCAATGCTTCGTAGGAATACCAAAAATCCTATTGGATTGATAAAATTATTCTAATACGTCAAAGATATTCCGTCGAGGAATAAACACAAAAACAATAATTTGGTAGTTTATAATAGGATAAATACACATCATATTGTTTTGGCAACTGCATATTATAATTATGTGGCTTGATTTGTTCACCTACAGTAATATCTACTAAAAATCGTATCGATTAGATAGTGATTGTTTCTGTATCAACACCCACGCCGTGAGTTTATTTGTTCGATATTATTTTTGTGCGATGGAAAATGATACGTCTTTTAATATCTCTAAGTACTTTCGTTTTTGTGCTGCGAATCTACGGCGAATCAAACGACTTATGTTCCCGTTTTCATCACTTTAACCACGCATCGGTCTAACTTCGTTACACTATACCCAATGGTTGAGTTGAAAAACAAATAATAAGATCATGCCCTTAAATTAACTTATAGATATAACACGATATAAATAAAAAATATCATATTACAAATTACAATACTGTTTTCATTTCTTTCTGGATTTGTTTTTTAATAATTTTATTCGAGAATTATTATACTATATAATATGATGTTATTTGATTATCATTTTAACGATTCAGTAAGACTAGTACAAAATGATACTGTCACTACACTTTATGAGAAAAAAAATATACCCTTCATATCTTTGTTAATTTTAAGTCACATCTTTGAAATGAAAAACAATAATTTAATTAGGTAACAATAATAATAATATATTCCCCGTTATCTCAGATATAATTAAATACAACTGAAATGATATAAAAATTATTTTGAACAAAATGCAACTGAAAATATATGAATAAATTAATATTTTTCTTTTCGTTATTTTTTTTTCTTGCTTTATCTCAAAGTAAAATAAAAATTATTAATATACATTTTTGGAATGTATAGGTAGGTCTTATTATTTTATAATTAAAAATAAATTATAATATTTATTGTTTAAGACTACCATTTTGTTAAACATTATCTCAGTCTTAGCAGAGTACCTTTTGATTTAGTTATTAGAACAAAATATACCTACTATCACACTATCATAAAAGATAATTCATTATTAAATTTGATATACTACGGGTATGAAGAAAGATACAATATAAGTTTTATTAAATTGTTAATATTATTATTAATTTAATGGCGTACGATTTATGCGATTTTCTTGTTTATATTCATTAATAATTATAACTGCAATGTACTGATTTACGAATTACTTACATAGACTTTTATTACAATTTTGGTACGACGTGTGTTTGTTAAATAGGTGATATTTCAATAAAAATTCAAAATATATGTACTCACTGTGTACATTTTTAATTTTTTTTCTTAGATCATTTTATAATAAACTTTATACTTAATTATAATATAGTAGTATAAAATATTTGTTTTGTACATTTTGTAATATTACGATTTTTTTTTTTTTTTAATATTATTATTATTTACCTATGGATAGTATTAACATATAATGTGATTATTATTTATTAGTGTTTTTTTTAATTTTTATACGATTTATCTGACCATCTCTATTACTAAAATAGTGTCATACTAATGAATATAACATTTAAAACTAACTTTTATCTAATATCAATAGTAATAATATTTCATATATCGTTTGATTTTGGTAAGTTAATTTGACATTTTCTTACATTGCGAACAAAATATGCAAGAATAATTTTTCGAGTTCAACTATTATGTTCATGTAAATTTCTTATTACAATAGACATAATTTATGTAGATTTAATACCGATTATGTTTATGACATTGATGAATCTAAATAATTTGCATTATTATTATTCGATGGTATTTTAATATATTCGAACCTGGGAGCAGGTTATTAAAAATGAGAAATTTTGTTGTCCTTAATGTGTTATTATATTTTACCGCCACTCATTGTTTTGAATTGTTATCGGTCTTATTTTTTGTTCGTGTTCCATGAAATACCTTTGAATGACTGAGTGTATTTGGACACGCCTCCATCAACTTCTGTTTCCTGTTAAAATACATTAATCTAGTGGAAACGGGTGACGGCGAACAGGAAATATTTTATTGGGGGAAGAGTCAAATATCCGTACCACCTACTTATCTTGAAGTAATTTTGTTCGAAATATTCTACACGAAGAAAAATAAATTAATAATAATTGAAATCTTTCATACACTTCTAACGCTTGATCATTATCATTTATTTACGAGACAACATGATTTATTTTAAATTGTTATTCCGGAAAGTTCTGTTGAACAAGTTAAATAATAATTGTTTCATAAATTATTCTTCCTGAAACTGTTTTTTATGCATATTTTTATAATTCACTTAAAGGCTTATACTCGTTGATAATTACAAATAAATATTGTTGAAGCATATTATAATATATTTTATTTATATTTTGTGTGGGTCTTGAAACGAACAGCAATACTCGTTCTATTATAAATATAACTTTAACAGTAGTCATTACTCATTAGACTCTGTTTCAATAATATTTCAAATCTCATATTTAATTACAGAAATTGTCATTCATTCCGTAATTGTATTACCATGTGGCCACACGAATAACTCTTCTAAGATTTTTTTTCGTGTAATAATAAAATACAATTTGACACACACTTCATATACATTGCAGTATAATATGTCAGTTGTACAACCGTGAATGTGACTTTAACGTTAACGTCTCACTAGAAATCTTTAAAAACCCCTTACTTTTAATTAGTTATTTAAATTGGCTGAGTGTTATATATAAAATTCATTATTGTTGTATTAAGATAGAAAATAATTATGTGGTAGCATGTGAATAAACAACTTTGTTAACTGCACATTGCTATAATCCACAACAGTGCGAGAATTAGTTATTTACTTTTAAAAAGTTACGAGTCGACAGCAAGTCAATTTTATCTCTAAAAATACATATTATTAAAAAAAAAAAAAATTTATGTTAAATTAAATATGAATTATAGACGATTACTTAAAATTAAAAATAATGTATATATTAGTTTTAATTTTAAACAATATAGTGTTTATATTTTTGTACGATTAATGAATTATTATTATTATTCTATACACATTACACAACACAAAAACAAAAACGGTTTTTTCTATAAAATGATTTGTGGTTATTGAAAACTAACTATTGGGATAAAAATAAAATCAATTCTGCAACAATAATAATTTTCCCATTACAATTGTTTACTTAAATATCTAAATAGTATTATAATTGATGGTAAAAACAAACGTACCTATAGCTATTACATTGTTTGTATTATGTGTAATACCCAAAATATATGAACAATTTCTGTGAATAAAATCAAAATAACTTTTCTTTAGTAGGTTATTAGTAAGTATTTACTAAAAACTAATTCATCCCATTGTGAAGGTTGGTTTATATCCTCTGCAACCTCATCTCACCGTCATAAATGTATGTGGATTTTTGTTTTCTTTTATTTTATTTTAGTCTCTCACTTTAAAAGCTGTCTGGAGCTAACAATAGGATTTATGGGGGTTTATCAGATAACACAGAGGACGATAGCCTTTTGAAAAGCGTGACCCGGAATACAATGAAGGGCTTTTGTTCAACCGCGGCTTTATGGTGCAAGTTTCTGTTCAATTTACTTAATAAATCGAAAATTTTTCTGTACCTTGAATAATATGTCCATACTCCAATTTTATATAAACTCGATAAATGCATAAAATTATAGTATTTTCTATATTTGATTTATTTTGCATACCAAACAGTTTTTTATCGTTTATTGCTATTATTATTTATTGTACTCGTATAATGTATACCTTTTTAATTATTGTTATTAGTAATGCACATTAATAAATATGTTTTTCAAATTATATTTTATACCGAAATAATTAATAGAAACATTGTAATAAAATATTGAAAGTCTGTAAACACAAAATTAAAATGATGTGTTATTAAAAACGAATATATATATTATATATAAGATTATTTCCTTTTAAATCTAAAAATGGATATAACTGTATTATTATGCATTTACAACTTATTAATAGCAAAAATAAAATGTTCTCATTATTATTAGGTTATCGCTGATTTAGAAATTAAGATATTCACTCGGTATGTTGACCCCATTTATTTTAATAATATTTTTAATTCTGAATTTATTTATTATTAAATAATTAAAGGATGACCATGAACGATAAATTATCCTGTACATAAGTTAACCGTCAAAGTGTGATTTTTAAAGTGTAAGATAAAACATTGTACAAATTTAGAAAAAGTAATAGTCTTAGTTAAACACGAATTTATTTATAAGATTACCTACAAAATTCAAATTTAAATTTAAATTTCTGTTTATTTACTATGAATCACCTTACTACAAATTACGCCTATAATACTCGTCTAACTACCGCTCGCTTAATTTTCAAAACGTTTAAGCTATTTGAATACTAATGGAAATTAAAAACTCAGCTACTAAAATATTTGCATAAATTTGTTTTCTTAGATAATTTATCAATTAGAAAAATGGCTATCGTTGAATACAAACATGGTGAGACCATCTTGTATACCAAAGCGATCAATATACTAAGGAAAACACTTGAACGACAGTGAGCAGAATATAAACAGTGTACATTTACAAATAATAATAATAATAATATGAAGTAGATACCAAGTTACAAAGCCTTAATTTCTAATGACTATGATCAGATTACTACTTTAAAAATGTTTGAAGCATATAAATATACGTGTAGGTACTTAACTACTTCTTCCTCAAATACAATATTATTTTTATTTATTTCGACGAGACTCGCCTCTAAACATTTTACAATAAAGTATCCAATAAACATATGCTTAAATAAAATTTTGAAATTCTCATCACAATTAATTTGCTTTAATATAAAATATTATAAGCAAAAGTTTAATATCATTAACAATTGAATAAAGTACAATTAAAATATGTTGATATCTTGAATTTAAATTAGGTATTGTTGAACTACTAAATCATTCAAAAATATAGTTATTTTCTACGCATTCAATAACTATTATTATATATCTTTATATAATAATATATAATACATATATTAATATTTATCTCATTAGAGAAAATTAAAATAATGCTATGAGTTAATCCATAAATAATGTATTATAATTTCTAATATTTGATAATTGCCTATTGTTATTGAATTATTTTCTCAAAGCCAAAACAATTGCTTAGCATTTAACTAAAAATATACAAATCATAATTTAAGTTTTTGTTTTAACTTTATTTTCTCACTAAAATATTTAATAATAATATAGTGCCTAAAATCTATAATATGTATATTAAATATAAATATTTATAATTTATTTTTAATAGATATATTATCGTCGTTTATTCAAAGTTTTACCAACGTATTGTACTAGTTTCCACAAACCACAGCAAACCACAGCAAACAAAAAACACAATAAATGAAATCAATATTTTTAATTATAAATTAAATTAAAACTCAAAATTAACAATCTATACAATAATATATAATATATATATATATATAGGTAAATTCGTAAATGTTCAAAGTAATATAACTATTTGTCATTTTTAATTTATTTATTTAAATCAAAAATTTGGTTACAAAGTGTACATAACATAAGTAATACAAAAAGTATAAATACGCGTGAAAATTGGTGAGTTAAGTTGCTTTTCTTTAAAAAGCTTACTAATTTAATCGATTTACTGTTTATTTGAAATATTAATTTTGATTTTAATGAATATCAGTTGTAGTATGGTTAGTAATTAAGAGTAGAATCTGTAGATTTTTCTGTTATTGAATTATTTGAAGTATTAATTTCCATAGGAACAAGGCTTTCTTGCTTGGGGTAATTGGAATATATATTTTTAAAAATTGTTCAGTAGTGTTCGAGTTTGGAGGTTTGGTTTTGGTTTCAAGAGAATTACATATTGGAGATGTAATTCTTTAGATAGCTTATTTGAGCATGATGTCAATCCGACGAATATAATATCATTGTCGTTATCAATTGTTTTTCTGGAGTGTGTCTTTGTGTTCGATATAATGTAGTTTTAGCAACAAAAAAAAAAAGATAACCTAGCTAGCACGACAATCTTCAAAAACAAACTAAAATCAAACTTTAAACTAGTTAATTTCCGTTTTTATTCTTTTCTTCTTTCTTGTGAAATGAAAACAACAAAAGCCTGTAACATGTAATTTTATTTATATGTTTTCTATCTCAGTCCTATCTGTTTACTACTATTTATTAAGCCATGGTTATAAATAGTATTATAAAATTCCATAAATCCCAATGGCTTATGGATTCTGCAGGTTATTATATTTAAAAATAAATATAATTTATAATTTCTGGAACCGACACTAATGGCTATGTTAAGCTCTTTGTTTAGGAAAATGTGACTTATTGTTCACAATTATTAGAGATAGCGAATGACGTATCCAATAATTAAAAATGTAAAGTTATGGCGGCTTGTGAGAATATATTACCTCGAGATCATTAATACTAATACAATCCTTTCCGTTGTAATATCACGAATACACGGGAGTTAAACTTGGAAAATAACGAGTCATATTAAGTTGATTTTTTCTTTAAATATCACGGCCATTACAGAAAAAGTATTGGTTATTTCACCCTAAAAGGCTATACGAATGAAAATTTTTTATTAGCGATGGAAAATAGTTAGACTTGTCATTTTTTAATATTCATTTTACCACATCTTTTTGTATAGTATGATGTTTATGTCGTAAATAATCTCAAATTGTACACGTCATCTGTGTAGCACAGTTTAATGATAAGTAATACATTTTTAATAACGATTTATGTTTTTATCTTTGTGGTTTATATAATAATGACGTAAAAATATAAAGAAAAAAACATCATACTACTGGATAACTTTTTTTAACTAAATTTAAATTTTTCATGTTATTTGTGACTTAAAAAAAAAAAACACTGAAAAATTTATAAATCTTTCAAAACTTATTTTTTTAAAACTTTGTTATTCTCCTTATATTATTAAAACCCAAATCATACGGTCTCCAGGGTGATAATTCGGAAAAGTTTATAATGAGAACGAGACGCGTAAAACGTGTGTAATATAACATCACCTTCATCTATAGCAATGCTGTTTTTAATTAATAAACTACCGACGGAAAGTTGTAACAAGAAATTTGTCTGGGGACCGACTAGCAAAATTTATAGTGCTTAACAGTAGTTAAGTACTATAGCATTCTACATATTTAAATTATAAGTTAAAATTAAATGTATGCATTATTTATATAAATAAATGTATGTTCAAGGAGGTGAGTAAATTTTTAATGGTTCATTTATTTCCAAATGTGCTTATAAATACAAATTTATAATATTATATGCTTGGAGAATTTTATTTTAAATATTTAAGTATTTAATAGTATATATATATATATATATCTCGTTTAAATAATATACATTTGTTAAAAATGTTAACAGAGATATTTTTAAAAAATAAAAAAATTAAAATGGAGATATTATAAATTTATTTTAGTCTGTAATACGGCTAAAATATTAAATTTCCATAGTTTTTTCCCCAAACAAATTATAAAAGTAAATATTAAGTAAAAATGATTTTATTAAATTAGCATCAACATGTTGTTACCGCAGAAAAAATACTGAATTTTATTTACGTTCACAAGAACAAAATATTATGGTTATTTTGTGCCTAATAAATTAAATGTCCATACAATTTTTTTAATATTTTAACATTAATTTGTTTAGCTTATTTTCTTCTGATATTTTTTAAATAACACAATAATATATTATAATTGTTTTAATAATGATTTTAAAATAGTAATTTAATTCAACTATATAAAATTTTAATGATTTAACATATCATTTAAATTATTTTAGAATAAATAGGATACATTCAAAATAACTTTATTCTTAAAATAATTAGTTATTTTTAGATTTTTCACTTTATCGACTCAATTTAAGTAAATTAATGAAAATTAAATTTCAGTACTCTAAACTAATATTTCACTGTACATACGCCTATTACTGAGTTAAATTTATTTCTAGAATATTATATTATGTTAGCAAATTGATGTTCGTTGTTATACTATAAAATCATATGGATAATTAGGTTTTTATAAATGACTGTTGGTTTATTAGCTCAAAATACACATAATATATCTATTACAGAAAAAAAAAAACATCAGAATATAACATATTATATAATATTATATTATAGTCATAGTGACTTTTCTGTTTAGTAAGTGTGCAGTATAGCTACATTAGTATTAATTTATGAATCCGTTAATACATGTAAGGTATTAAATTATTATATCATAAATATTGCAAAATTACATATTATATGCATTAAGTTTAAAATATTTCAACTACTCGGCAGTGTCTTTTGTTGTAAAACTGTAGTATACTATAATATTATATTATATAATATAATACGTATAATGTTGGATCTTAAAAATTTAATTTTTGTTAAAACTTTACAGATAAAAATAATTGAATTATTTTTATTACGTTTTTACTAACAGAGAATATAATTAAAACCCATTTTTATAGTTACTAATTCACTGACGTAAAATGTAATCATACAATGATATCATAGTGTTTCATTCTAAGTTTCTAAAAGAGCCATATTTGTAATATTATTTGTATTATTATTATCGTGTATCGCGTATCAAAATTCAGAGATTTTTACTGTTAGTTCCGATAGTATTTTTTTTTTTTTTTTTTTGTGAGAATATATTTAACACCCCACACCCATAGGTTACAAACAAATAGGAATTTCATGCTGGAAAATCTGACGACTATATACACCGCACTACGGTCGTGGATATTTTCCATGCATTAGACATTTTAGCCTATTAAGTATTATTTAGTATGAATACAATATCATTTCCGTTATAGCGTGACTAGGTCGTTGGCCATCGCTCGGCAGACAGCAATTACGATAATTGCGTGCTTAATTGCACATAGTCATGATCGAAACTCATCGGAAAAATTCGGTGTACACTTCAACACTGCAAGGTGATAACAATAAGACGATTTGTCCTTTTAGACGAACAACTAACCGTGATAATAATTTATCGGACTTTCAAATGACCAAATAGATGCGGGTGATGTTGCGCAATTACTTTTGTAATGGAAGTTGAGAAAATAATCAATTCCGTTTATAATACAATTAGTGATAATTATGAAAAGTCATATCGGAGAATAATAAGATAGAAAGTCTATAGTAATATGATGTAATGTTAAATATGACCACAGATTATTAGGTCGTGCAGAGAAAAAAATATGACGATAATAGGTATAAATTTAATAACAACGCAACTTTTCCAATATAAAGTATAGGGCGTGGGCCTTAATAACAATTTTTTCCTCCAACTTACATAATGTGGTTCTATAGTCTAAAAATAATTTATTAATAAATATTTATAAAAAAAATAAATATATTTTCAAGTCATCCCATTGCAACTTTGAATTTGTTATCACTATAGTTTATACTACATTATACGCAGTACTGGGTCAATGATATTATTAATATATTTATCACTATTATTATCGTGTCAATAACCATAAATAATTAAAAAATGCTACATCGTGTATTATCCTCAGCAGGATGTTTTACGTATAATGCATATCGGTAAATTATGACGGCGTGTGTAATATTCATTATTCGTCAATAACGATTACAGAATATTACGATTACAGTTTACTGAACACTGTTTTGAACTTTGTCTTAGTTGTTTGTGTGTTATTTCTATGCGGGTAACTATAACTAATGAAATTTCAATAATATTTCTTTAGTAATAATTACTTAAATGATATTTATATTTATATTCACTTGATTGAATAACTTATTCCAACTTTACCTAGTATTCAGTTAACGTCTAACGTAAAACATTGTTTTTTTTCTTAAAAATGTATTGGATTGAAAAAAAAACCGTTTAAATATTCATACGTTAAAGTGATTGGAGAAGTGGTATTTGTTCGGAATAAAGCAAAAATACCGATGACTCGGAATGATAACGGTAAAAATATTTTTAAAAAAGCTATACCTCCAATGGCTTGATATTTTCAAACTCAAAAATAAAAAAAAAGAGTTTAGCCGTGAACAAGAATATAATTTTCATTTAAAATGGTTAATCTCTTCTCTTTCCGTTAATGTAGCATATTATTAAAAAACAATCAATGAAAATAGACAGATTTTACTTGCATTACAAGAGCCAAGGAGGAGGGGTTTTTAGTTCACAGTGAACGTATTCCTACTCAGAAAGACAATAATTGTAAAACGGGAGTAAATAGGAAATCTAAGGCTTTTATATATTAATAAAAGGCTTATAATCGTAATTTTAATGATGATGTTTATGATTTTAAAACCAGATACTGAAGTAATATTAATTCAGATGATTTCAATGTTGAAGAAAAAGTTCAAAATTAATCAGTAAACGCAAAAAGAAATTGAAACTTTTAATAACTCCTGCAGAATTATGGATTTTTCTTGGACAAAACTTAAGTCAGTAGTTAATTTTTATTACTGCAGGTGCTATTAATGATAAATAAATACGTATTATTGAATTATAAACTTAAAAAATACTTATTTTGATTTGCATGTGGACACTTCATATTTTAGTTAATTATTGGAGCACAATTAAAAACATAATTACCTTCAGATACATCAGTCATCATAATAGACTTTTTTTGTATTCTTTCAGTCTTGTTGGTAACAAATTGATTAATTAGCATATTATATGAATATTATTCTCAGAGTTATAGATTTTTATCTAAATGTAACGAAATTGTTAGTTTTAGACAAGAAATACAACAAATCCAATAAATAAGAAATTATAATCGTGAGATACTGGAATTATCGGTTACACCTATTTCTTGGTAAGCAACCCGACTGGGAAATCAGATTAATGGCTCTAAGTGATACTAGTCGTGCTCGTCGGATTTTTAAAATAATTTATTATTTGAAAATGTTATACAGTGAGCAATTCTATTTGAATACTAAAGAGAAAAAATTGATTAAAAGAAATATAATTTGATTTTTTTTAATAGTCACCGTCTATACAAAAAAAAAAAAAAAAATGGTTCACAGTACCTAGCGGAATGTGATTCAATAGTGATGACCTTAATACAATTCCATAATCCATCATATATTATTTCAAAAGCCAATGTAAAAAAAAAAAATTATGGAAAATGTCTTAGTATCTTTCAGATAAGTTTTAGTTATTAGTTGGACATTGTTTGTTTACCAAAAGGTTTCAGTAGAAACATTGCGCATGATAGTTTGCGAAATTATTAATAAACTTACTTTAGTAATACACTATGTACGACCAAAAATAACTAACATTATTTAGAAAATGTGCAGGTTTACGATTTAGATAGCAAAAATACGATGAGAAATTTCATAGAATTTGGTGTTGAATAATAAAAGACATGGTAAGCGAGTCTACAAGTAATTTAAAAGCAGAAAAAGTTTTTAAAAATCTCCGAGTTTCCAATGACATGACAGAAAGAGGAGTTGCATTGATCTAAGACCATAATAACAAAATCATCCATGATATGGATCAACTCCAATTTATTTCACAAGTAGTTTTTGAGCATCAAAATAATAATCTTAGTTGTGACAAACATGCTCTTGAAGTTTATATGTTTATATGTTTATATCATGTTGTTATATTTTATAAATAAGGAAATACATTTTTATTCTTTTTGATTTTTTCACATTTTTTTTTGTATAGAAAAATATTTTAAAAAAGATGATTCCTATTAAAGGATTACGAAATTGTATTTACGTTTATGAAATTCTATATATTTACAAGAAGTTTTAATTTTGTTTTTTTGTTACTTTGTTTATATTTTCTTTGGTGTAATGAAATTGGTATTTTTAAGAAATTATGTTAGATATATTGCTATTCATATTTTTCAATCTTTAAATATTTATGTCAAAATATCACACATATCATAACTTCAATGCTGTTTCATTTTTGATATGGAAATTATAAATATTTAATGTACTGATAATTTTTCTAAAGAGAGACAATATCTATGAACAAGAGTACATTATTGAAATGTTTTTGAAAATGCAATTATTATTAATTTATTAATCTAAGGTAGTTATAAATTAGTTATGTATTATTGTTCATTATTGACATACATAATCATATTGTTATATACTATGACAATTTATTTTTTATTTTTTATTATATACTGTTTAACGCGTTATAGTTTAGTTCTTCGTTTCTCGTTTCACTTATAAAATTTAATTTAAAAAATAATCAAAATCCATGTTATTTAATCACCATAATTTTAAAATAAGTATTACTTGTATTGATTATAATATTATGATTATAAATCTACTCAAATTATTGTATTTTGAATTAAACAACGCTGTATTAAATTGAAACTTCAAAACATTTTTTTTTTTAATAAATTAAATTGTAACTATCTCTTTAGGGCGGAATAATTACTCAAACAATTTCATGTAAAGTATAATCATTTTCTCAATAGTTTCTTGTGGCTAAAGGGAACTCCACGAACAACCACTAAAACATTCTTAGAAATATTAATAAGTTTTCTTCGAAATTGTTTTTCAAATTAATTATTAATATTTAATTTTTGATACTCCAAGAACAATTTTCTACATTGAAAAGTGTGAAATAAAATTGGTGACCGATATTTAATATTTGTTCACTATTTGGCTACTCTAATGTTACAATGAAAAATACTTAGTGTAATGCAATATATTATTAATATTTAATACATTTAGGCTAGCCACTGTTCTATGTACTTCATAATTGCATAGATATAAGTAATTTGGTTAAAAAAATATCACATATAGATAATAAATAAATTATGGTTTTTAAGTACCTTTTTTACACTTAATTTATTATGTAACGTAAAAGTTAATTCTTTTAAATAATAAAAAAGGTTTATAAAACTTATAATGTACAGCATTTATACTTGTCTACATCTATTACAAATTCTGAACGACGTTGCTTTCCATATTTTCCAGTTTAATGACATAAGAGTTTGCCCGGGTAGGTGAAATTTGTTTCAGTTTATTTTCCATTCTTTTTTACCGTTTCTTACACTTAATGGATATAATTATTATTTTGGCAATATGCTCAAAGCATCAAATCCCTCCAAAATGGTCTAACGGTATTAAAAAAGTTTCCTAATTATAAACTTTTGTATATACAGAGCGCCTTTCTCGTATCACGTCATATTGGCCCTTTTCCACTTATGAATCATAATATTATGAAAACAATTTATTTACCTATTCGCTGGTATTTTACGTGACGCAATCGCTATATAACGTGTAAATGATCAGATATGTCTTTAAACACGTCTAGAAAATTAGTCCCTACTCCCTGCACTATTTACTACCTACGATATATTGTGTATGCAATTAACGTACGACGTTATACGTTACTATGGTAAATGCATTTTGTAAATTTTAACAAAAGCACGAAAAATTAAACGATTCGTGCGTAAGTACTAATTTTTAATTTACTCATAATGCAGAACAAATTAACCGAAGTCTATACGTGGTATTATTCAAACTTAAAGGCTTAACGACTTTCATTTGAAATGATGATGAAATATTTCACACACATTATAACTCTTGACTAATTTAAAATATGATGCCCATATTCGTGAACATAATATTTAGTAAACAGTGTTATAAGTTAACATTTCAAATAATCAACTTATAAATAATATCGTAATGCACACGTTGAATTGTACTCTTTTAAAAACATGTTTAGCGTGTGAGTGCTTATGAAATTGAGTTTTTTATTATGTCCGTATTGTTTTAAAAATAATAAAGGATTTACTATAGGCTATTGCGATATTAATGTATTGTATGCAATGTGCATAAACGTTATTAATAGGATAAAATATGTATTAAATACACACCATTCTTTGTTTAAATCCCAAAAAGAATTAAGGAGATAAAAGCTTTTTGCCCATTAAATATGGTATGTTCAATATTAATCACTTCTCTCTATATTCATCGCCATAATATTTTGTTTAGACGTTTAGTCTATTACTATACACACACATATATATATATATAAATAATAAATACAAATTCTATAGAAAGCATCTCCATTCTATTATTAAGTCCCTTCACAGATAATTAGTAAAAATCTGAGTATAAAATATTAAATGAACTTGACATTTTAACATCGTTAGCTAACAAATATTAAAATTAATACTATATCATGCTTGAATCAAATGTGTACGATTTGAAATTTAACTAACTGTTTTTATAATTTTTTTTTTTTTATATTATATATAGAACATTGCATCCATATACAATTTATTATATGAATATAATACGCATTAACTGTAGTATTGTAATATATTCTCAAGCTCTGCATGAACGTATACCAATAAATTTTGTATAATCTGTAATATTTCTAAATCATTTGAAATATTTATAAAATAAGGTGGGAGGTTCATTACGTTAAGACTAAGTTTGTTGTATGAATAAATCGATTAAACGTATCCGATATCATGATAAAGCTCTAAACGGAAATAAGTTCAGACGCATTCAAAATATGACCACGGGATCTGAGGTATTTTATTTAAAAAACCAAATAGAACCACGATTCTCAAAATTGTGTCCTGATTTATACAACTTGTCATTTATAAACATATACGTAATGGTATTAGTTTGATTTAGTGTATAATTATAAGTTATAACCATATTATAAAAGTTTATATTGCCAACTTCATTAAAATGTGTAAGCGTAAAACGACCTAAAAAAACCGAATACCTACTTCCAACTATGTTAATACATATATTACGTTTGTACGTGCACTACGCCACTGCGTGTACAAGTCCCTGCAGTACTATAAAGTACACCCAATATAATAGTCTATACAGCTTAGTTACGAAGTATATATTATTATGTTCTAAGCTCGATTTATGGCATTGTTCTAGATTTATGATTTTTATATAAATAATACGAACGTTGTGTTTATGATTACATGATTAGGACGAATTCGTAAGATAAATCAGAGTACGATTAAATCGCTCGCGACACGTGTATCTGTTAAAAAAAACAAAATCGCTTTTTACCGATATCATCGTTTTTATCTAGACGTTATTATATTAGCATTTGTGTCTTTTTGTAAACATAAATTCAAACCCATCTATTAATCACTAAAGCATAGTACACATTAATTAAAAATTCACTAGATAAAAATAAATGTAACACAAACAGCGGGCCTGTGCGAGTCTTAGTGTATATAATAATATTATATAAAACGCATTAAAACTAATTAAATTTAATAATTTACACTTGAATTATCATAATTATACCGGAAAAAAATATGCTAAGACATGATTAAAGTTACATAGATTTAAGTATTAATCAAAATGGACGTTTTCTTGGTAAATAAATATTTTCTGACAGTTTAATATTGATTACATGTTTATTTTATAATATTCGTAGCTCCAGACCTTTTGATAAAAATTAAAATAAGCCAAATAAATAAATGAATAAAATAAATTACTACTTTATATTATCTGTAAGTTATAACCATAGTATGTTCACGATCTGTCTATTTTTTTTTTTTACCAACATTATGAACACATTTGATACTATCTGAATTTTGAATAGTATGGATTCATTAGTGTTAAGATTTTAATTTGATTAGTTTTATATTTACACACATTCAAAAATGGATATATGCATATATATTTTGATATCCGTACATTTTTATAACGACTTATTTCTATAAATATATATTGTATGAATCGAAAATAAATAAAACAAAATTTAAGTATAATGCCAATTCTATATTGAAAAAGGCAAGTTATTCAATCCAAACAAAATGCCAATATAAGTACCTTTACCTGCATATATCTGATCATCAAAAGGTTCATATGCTGTTAAAATAAATATTACGAATAACTTAATATTTATTTATTTTGTAACTACATAGACTTAATACTAATATTACAAAATGTTACTACCATATTAACTAATTCCTTATAAAATAGTTGAAATCATGAGTAATATTTTTAACAATGTAATATGTAATTTATCTGTTTATAAATGTATGTATATAATATTATCTGTGAACCGCTATCGATTGCCAGAGCTGTCGATATGATTAATTAAATTATTTTTTTTTAAGATGCTAATACCTAATAATTAATAATATGTAAATATAATTAGATTGCTTCTGAATTTATACTTTATGATAAATAATTCTTCAATAATAATACTTCTATCGATATTCGTTAACAATAGCGTAATATCAATCAAATACAACTTCATATTACATTCATACTATTCAAAACACTAGAGCGCACTAGTTGTACTATGCCTCGTATTTGATTTCATTACAAAACAGATAAATAGAAATAAAATAATAAATATCATAATATAATATTATATTAGTTTGATTTATTATACAAAAATAATTGTATTGATATATGTTTTTGATAATTTTAAGAAAATCATTGGTGTATAAGTTAAGTGATTAACAATAAAATATCATTTGATTCGAACAAGTTTTAATAAAAAAAATACCATAATACAATGATTTAAGAGTAGAAAAAAAAACATTTATTGTAAAATGATCAAAAACAGTTGTGCAAAAAAATTGTATAACTTAATATATGTTCTAAATAAATAATAAGTGATTTGTGGCGAGGGAGTAACTTAAAAGTTAAAACTGCTGGCCTAACTGATTAGAAAAGTTCGAATAGTCATTTTATTGTTTTCATTATGTAGATATGCTTACATTCTACCCACGATACACATTTACTTGGTCGTATGTATGTGATATATTTCGAGGTCTAATATCTTAACTTTGCTACTAAATGATCATAGATTTTCTAAAGTTCTTTAGAAAAATACTGTGATATCTTTTTTTCACATTATTATTTATGTTTATACAACGCTTATTGCGTATACATTTATCGAGTTAAATCTGGTACCTTAATTATTTTATTTGTATGATTTTCACGGAATCTTTATAAAGGTATAGTATATAATATATTTTAATAGTTTAAATTAAATTAATCCAATTTTAAAATTATTTTTGTTTTTGACAACTTTAACTTTAACTCTGATTAATATTCTTAGTATTAACACAAAATAAAGTAAAATAACACTATTTTTATTAAACCGTTTTAAAAAATAATCAACATTAAAAATATATTATTATATTATTACATAATACTGTATACTGTTTATAGCAAGTTATTAGTTATCCAATAAAGATGAAACAAGTAGTAAGCAATCTTTTAAACAAATATATTTAAATCATTAAAAATGTTATTAATTTATTAAAATGAAATAACTGAATAAATAATTATCTTAGCATATTGAATGGTTAAAATAAATATTACATTAGAGATAAATAACTGTATAATGTTAATATAATATTATATTCTAATGGTATTTAACTTACTTATAAAAAAAAAACGTAGTTGATAAACCACAGTATGAAATAATTCTTAAAAAATAGTTTTTTTATGATAAGCCACCAATACTATTATAGAATCAGAAAATTAATATTTTGTAAGTATATATATTTCTCATGAGTTATGAGAGATATAACTTAACTTATGACGTTTATACATCGATCAATATATTGTTGTTATACGATATTAATTGTATTACCAATACCAGTAATCTGTCTATTTTTTAACTTAATTATTATTTTTTATTTTACAATAAATTATCAATAATCATACTATAATTTATAGAATTGTTTAAAGTGAACAATATTATCCATTTATAAATTTCTAGTAAGGCGTTCCGATTAGGCAATATAGCTACACCACTGTCATGGTTCCATTATTCAGTTTGATATGAAATAACGTGTAAGCTAAAATTATAGTAAATAACGGAAATATTATCAATAAATATTTTTATAAAAAAGCAATTATAACTTTAAAATAACTCAAAATTATTAAATTAGCCACGGGTTTTATTTTTATTCCGTAATTATGATTAAATTAAAACTGTTAAATAATAATTTATTCACCAATCATATAAAAATGTATGGAAAAGTTAAACATTAACATATTAAAACAGTAATACATAAAATATAATATATACCATACAATAAAATCATAAGATATGTCATTTCAATCGTATTAAAAATATTAATAACATTGATACCTTATAATGTAGTCTAAAATTCCAAAATATAAAAATATAAAAAACAATTTAATTTAATATAACTTAAATTAACTATATTAAGATAGTAATATTATAGTTCCTAAATTGAATATATTGACGAGAAAAACAGTTACATTTTTATTTTAATATAAAACGTTCCAATTCTTAACTAAAACTCATCTCGTAAATAATTTCTAACGCTAAATAAATCTGATGCGAAAATCTCAAAGAACCAACATAAACTATGTTTTTCTATTTATTTTTACTTATTTATATTTTGAATACTCTAGACTAATAATCTTTGATATTGAAGTTGCTATTTAATAATAATATAAAATATCGTAACGGATTTAATTTTTTTATTAACTTCAGAATATAGGAGTAAGGTACACATTTTTAATCACGATTTCTAAATAAGATTATCGTATAATAGACCGTCGCAAAACTAATATTTCGTAATTAATTTTTAAAATAGTACACCAAAACATTCAATATGTTTTATATTTTGGAGAAATTTGTAGAAAACGTCAATAAACCGTTGTTATCTACCAAACCCGGTGAACGTTACATATAAATATATATATAGCACGTATGAGTATATTGTATATCCGAGGTATTTTTTTTCATTCCTTATAAACCTGAAGCATGGGAAAACCTAATGGAATAGAACGAAAAGCGATAACCAGCTTGCTTCATGTCGTTTATCGAATTTTCATCGAAACATTGTCTTACCTAAAACTTTATCCACTCGTACAAGGTACAACAGTACGACGCAGGATGATTCGTCTGATGTATTTAAAAATAGGTCAAGTCAACAACTAGATTAAATAAAACATTTTTAATATGATTCGTATTCGACTCACTCGTCACCGATCTAATAGGTGTTATCGACACTGACAGTTATTTCACTAAATTTACACTGACTTATAAAAATACGATTTATAATGATAATAATAAATTACATCTTTAAAATCCATTAAATAGGTTTTGAAAAGTTATTCCGATTCGGCAATGCTATTTGTTTAATTGATTAAAATTTTCATTTCACAGTTAATAATATTTTCTCGTTATCGAGAAATATGCAGATAGGTACTCACATAATATTATTATCGTTCGCCGTTTTTAGTACAGTATATAATTGTACATATTTAATTATATCATTTCATAAGCCAAATAATATCGATTGCTAAATAAATTTCCAAGCAAATAACATATGATTTGTATATAATATAGGTATTATTTAATATCTTGTTATGCAGACTACACGTGTCAAGATTCCTCCGAATAAGTGTATCGATAATCATGGTATTATTACAATTTACAATCTTAAAATTCAATTAAAGAAATAAATGCCAGAGAAATATAGGTAACTCATAACCTTCAAAATATTCGTTTTATAGAAGTAATAAAAATCACTGATTAAGATACATATTATGCGTTATAACTTATAATTAATTACACTTGAAAAAAAAAACAAAAATGTACATATTGTAAAAATAAAATAAAAAACAACTATATTTTTAAATTTAATTCCTTATTTATTTAATTATTTTTTTTAAACTAATATATTTTATTTTTTTAAATAAATTATTATGCTAAAATTATAATCCCTTCCTCGAAGAAAAAAGAGCGTAAAAATCGAATTAAACATTAACCGTATTATCATTTGCATTATCTATGTAGTAAGTATATAATTTAGAAGGTGAAGTTTCCAATGTTCATTTTGTATTTTCTATGAAATAAATAATCAAATACAAATATGCTTATAACACAAATTATATATTTTGTTTTTCCAAACAAAGAAACAAGAATAATATGTAAAGAACGTAAAGGTTTTGTCTGGGTCTTTTAGGTTCATACGACAGGGGCGCGCCTAGGATATTTTTTTTTTTGTGGGGGGGACTAAATTTAAATCATTTTTAAATATTAATAGTATTTATAATAATATAAACATAGGTCTCTCCCGGGACCCAGAATGACAAGTATAAATATATTATATTATGTTTACCTAATGTTTCAATTTCGTTAGTTGATAATTTTTTAATATAATAATTTAAAGTCAATATACCTAATAAAATTATCAAATTGTTTGGGCTAGCCATTTTTTTTGGGGGGAGGGGGGCTAAAACCCGTTAGCCACCCTCTTGGGGACGCCCTTGTAATACGATGATTAAAATTCACTTCAGACATTTAATACGTTTATTACTGACGGTGCAAATTTTCTCGAGTTAAATGGTCTTCTGTAATTTTTAATTAAATTAAATTCGTCAATTTGGGATAATATATTTTCTCTTTACACTCATGCTTCTTCATTTAGATTGATTTTCAAACTGTTGTTGCCATGGAAGCTTTAACTGATTAATTTAATTATAAAAAAATAATAAAAAATAAAATTTTAAAATTATATTAATATAATATCTAATATATGATCATTAATTTTACTATACCTACATATTATATAAAATAATATATGTATATTGTATTTAATACATAAAATAGATACAAATAACAAGCCAACACTTGAGTTAGCTAAAATATTTCAGTATAAAAAATAAAAAACAATCAATGTAAAACTATAATAATAATACATAAAAATACAATTCAACCAAATTCTTTTAAACAATTTATATCTTCAAGCATAGAGTACATAATTTTTGTACATTTATTTTACCCTATTTCATTATATTACTGTTTAGTATATCACAATGACTAAACACAATTAAAATCAAATGATTTTAATTTGCTTAATATTTCAATATTAGTCGTCATAAAAAAAATAACAAATTAATGCTGAAATGAGATTGACTGATAATTTCGTTGTTATTGAAAACAACAATGACGTAACTCACCGAACCAATTATTATTATTATTTTGTCGTTATTCATTGGTACATTGACATACTTTGCGGTAGTTTCCCTGACCACAATTTCCTCTTGGCCATTAGGGAAGTCTCTCGACTGTATCATCGACTGCGACTTATCGACATTGATGATTCCGCGTATTACTCATATATTATCGTACAAGATATTATTTTCGGTAACCAAAACCGTTCGTGATTTACAGTCTAATAAAGTTCAAATCTGACACGTTGCAGCCATTATATTTATGGCTAACATTTGTTTATGCAGTTTTTCATGAATACGCGTTGTATCGGTAAATACATAACAACACATTTCATATTCCACGAAAATCTCATTCATAATAAATAATAATCATGAGTGCAGAATTGGGTGAACGTCTAAAAGTTTTGACAAACTTTCCACATATATGCAACCCTTGGGGGTGTTTGTTTGTAGCATCCAAGATTGCTATTAAAGCCAGACCAGTTTCCCAGACATTAAGACTTACTATATAATAATTACTTTGACTTGCTTTCTTGATGCAGTGATATATTGTTATAGCTCGAGTCCTAAGACTATAATAAAATTATTGTCTATAGGCGCATTCGTATTAAGCAAACTCGTCTTTATTTATTATACATTTAAATACAAAACGAACAACAATGTGTATTACGTAATATTTATTTTCAAATATCAATAAATTCGTTTTTCATAAAATAATATTTTTAAAAAATTATTTTCTTTTATTAATTAAAATTATTAAACTTATAAATCATTATATAACAATATGATGACATTTAATTTTCGAAATGTTATATTTGGATTGTAAGTATATTTACTTGGTAAAAAAAAGTTAAAACATTTGAGATAGGTACCGACTATGTTTGAAGACACGATTATAGTTATCGCTGATAATGTATTAATAATATAATTATCATTAATTTTACAGCGGCAATAATAATAGTCACAAAAGTGTAATATATTATACTGTAACAATTCCATTTTCGTTTAGACTACAAAAACCTTTGAAGAATTTGACCAGAATTTCATAAAATTTACAATGTATATACATATACGTGGTGGTATTGGTGACAACGAGGGTAATTTTCACATAGTTTTAATATTATTGTTGAACAGTATGCACTATAATAGGTATAAATTTATAAGTACCAACTATAAATTTAGTAAATAAATTGTTAAAATTATTTCACAATTAGCTTGAGAGTTCTAAATGCATATGCTTTTGTTTTTCAAATTCTACTTCTTGAATATTAAAACATCAAATGATAATATTACAATACTTATAACATTGTATAATATACAGTTATTTCATTATGCATCAAAATTCTGGAAAGCTAATAATATTTAAATATATTATTAGCTTAAAAATGACCTATAATACAATCAGTTAATGGACTCTATATTTTGATATAACACAATATTTATAAGGCTGTTTTGATAGATAGATATGATTCATACAATATTCTACAATTGTGAAAGGAATTATTTTTTGATTAAATTATTATATTTATAAAATATCAAAACAATACTAAGAAAAATTATATTTAAAAGTTAAAACATTAAAATAAACAGTTTTTTTAATGTATTATTTTCTTTACAAATACGTCAAAACGTCATTAAATTGTAATGGAAATCTGAACACGATGGGTTTAAAAATTAAATTTTTTTTTTTTTTTTGTATTTGCGTTAAATTAAAATATTTTACAGTTTTTGATATTTACATATTTATTCGACGAGATGAAAGAAAATCCGTACACCTGTCCATGCTAGTGTTTGGTAAATACGTAAAAGTATTTTTATGGAGGGTAGCTTAGTGAGTGACGAGTATGTTTTTAAATATAATTCATAATTAATCTGCGATATTTATTTTTTTAACTAATTGCAAATTTCTGTATGGCTGTGAACAAAAAGGTTATGTTAATTAATAAAATAATAAATAATTAACTATGATGTAACCGAAAACTTATTTTTCCAACTTTTAAAACATTTTGTCACCACATTAGTGTGTAGGTATTAAATTCTAGCAAAAGTGATTTATGTGTATAATAATTAACATATTACATTAAACATTTAAATTTAAATATTAGTTTTTAAAAACAAATCTATCTATTTAAAATTACTATTTAACTAATTACCTAATAATAGAGAAATAATATTTAATTAATCTTCTATAAAAAATGCTACGTTATTTACAATTTATCTAATATATTTATGATCCACTATATACTTAACCATTGTATAATATATTAAGCTAATTGTAATTTTTAGGGTAACAGTCATTATTTTATTACCAGACATTTTATTATACATGTAACAAACTATGACGTGTAGACATAAATATATATTTTAACTTGTTAAATACAATCTTCAATAATTTGTTTTCAAAAATGCTATGAATAATTACAATACCTATTAAATAATAACTACTATATAAGCGACTATTTGTTATTAGATAATTCGATATATGTTAATAGTAGATATATTAATGAAAGAATAACCCAAAAATTGTTTACAATCAAAATAAATTAGTTCGAAACTATCGTTATGTTGAGCAAACTTTGGTTATTCGTTAATTCAACAGTTGAAATAAGAGATATATTTACAAGTTAAAATTATAATTAAAATAATCTTTTTAAGTGTTGTAGTTTTTTTTATTATTACTAAATAAAAATCTTTATCCGAGAAAAATAAGTTTTTGAATATCGATGAATTTTAATTTTAATAATATCGTTTTGAAATATGCACGTTGCACATAGTATTTTAAAAATGTTACAAAATCCCTTTTTTACATTTTTTTTTTTGCGTTAATTTCTTGTGTTATTATCGACTAAACTCTTCTTGTAAAAATACATTAATAGGATATACATAAATTACCGAACTCAATTTGAATTTTTAACAGCATACTATACATCCATTTGACATGGAACTTATGCTAATTTTCTTTCGTTGTGTAACGGTCGGATCATTTCAGTGATGGGTAGGTGCTTACTACTTATGTTATTTCAATCAAAAGTACTATAGGGACCTATACTGGTGTATACAATATTGTATTAATATCTTAATATCATGAAAATTATTACTAATTTAATTAATCAATGTAATTGAAATATAAAATCAATCGCATTCTCAAAACTCAAGTTATAGTAAGATAATTTAATTGATTAATTTACTTAATTTACTTTTATCGTTTTTTTTTTTGTTTTTTACAATATTTACAATTAGTGGAACCTTTATAATAAAACTTATTATTTAAATTATACTTCGTCGAACTTATACCGTCAATATTATTGTTTTATTAAAATATATACAATGTAAAGCTTTGTTTATAGCGTTATTAAGTTTGATGATTACATTTAATTAAGTTGATTCAGTATTAAACTCATTATTAAAACTAGAGTATGTTCAAGTCATAGACACTAATTAAATATATTATCATACATTCTTAACTGTATTTTTGTGTTAAGAAACAAATTACTGTTCAATATAAATTACAATTAAAAAAATAAAATGAAGGAAATAAATTTTCAACACCAAGTATGTGTACCCATAAGTACAGATTTGAAACAATTCCAGTCAAAGCCTTCAAAGGTTCTTTGTAATCCTATAACGAGAATAATATGATTACAGTATAATGTAGTGAGCTACATAATAATAATATATTGTATAAGTTTTGTCCACCACACGGGGACCGCGTATACAATGATTCTCAGTTCAAAGCTACCACATGTATATATATGCTTAATACTATACATACATATTATTACTTGTCTGAGAATTTTAAGACTCGTTTCCGAAACGCGCTGAAATTGCGCTAATTCGTACAGTGTACACACACATGTGTTTAACTAGTGTTCTATTGCGGCACTGTCAGACACATCTGACGCAAATTGTATATTATAATAGGTAATGTATTACTTTAAAACGTATTATCGCCGAAGACGATGAACTAGTTCTCGTCATGCATTTTGTGAAGGTGTATTTCGCAGCAACAATGATATAGTTTCTACGGGTGGCCTTTATCATTATTTATTGGGTACATTGTGCATGACTATATAGTGTCTACCTATCTCTCAAGCTTAGCTGTTCAGCTATTTCACACGTTTAAGATCGGTTAAATGTTTGTACCTTACCTACTCATACAATCGAACATAATAATGCGTTTACAAAATAAATTTTATAAATATAATTATATGTTTTATTAAAATGTTCAATTTAAACTAATAGTTAAACTGCAAGTACATTTTATAAAACACTAATAATTTTGTAATTTACGAATCAAGTATGCAATTTTCATTGACAATCAAAATGATAATAATTTAACTAAAATAAACATTTTTTCAGAAACATAATGCGTACTTTTAATGTTATGTAAATAATTTTAAACAGGCTTGAATGCTTTTGAAATTATACTTATCAATGATAAAATAATTTTGTATGACGGTGATATGTTAATATTTAGTAATACATGTATTTATCTAGATTAATCACATATAAGTGTATAATTATACGGTGAATATAATCTTACCAGGTTTTAAACTTTTCAAATATTCCATCTTTTGGATTAAATTATTTAAGATATATTTTTTAAAAAACATTATACGAGGGTCATAAAAATGATAAGTTACAAATAAGCTGCTAAATTGTTGGCGCATTATAAATTTTGATGAAAAATGTGTCCTTTACTAAACTGAATATATTATCTGCTGTAATATAAGGAAAGCCTCTGATGTTAAATTAAATTTTATCTTGTCTTGTAAAATATAATTCAGAAAGTCTTAGTGAACTTTTAACATTAGAAATTTTAGAACTCATCCTGTACTCCGCAGTGTAATGTAAAGATTAGATAGGTCCTTGTTTGTTACCTTTACACACTTGCATCGTCCTATATTAACTTCTCACAAGTTCACAATATTATAATATAGCACGAGAAAGGTAGTTTTATCTATTCACTGTTGTTTGAATAAATTGAAATGTTTAGAATGGATCACCGGTGAACTGAGATAACGACGAGCTGGTAACTACAGTTAGAATTTTCTGTAATAACTATTTTGAGAGAATAATAATAAACCGAACGTACAATAAAAGGTGCTATATACAGCAACAGTTTGAAAATCCAAAGTCTATTATAGGCACTATTATCAAACTCTATAATTTGTTATGATATATATATTTTTTTCAGAAGCGTATCTAAAATTGGACATTTCAAATATTAACTATTATTGATTTATTTATTTTTAGTTACGAAAAACAAAACAAAATTGATTTCGTTTAAAACTGGTTTTGCATGAATATTATAATAGTTTTTCTTAATTTTTTTTTTTAATTTTTTCTAGTTACTTTGAAAAATACTGAACATTTTTACCTTAACTCGATTCAATGAATTTTTTACTATACAAAAAGTACAAAGATATAAGAATAAAAATATATAAATAACACATATCGTTGTAAAATATAAAAATGTATCTACTCAAGCTAATAATAATATTAAATGCGAAACTATGATGGTATATTTATGATAATAACCTTAAATTGAAATTTTAACAAGCTTAAGTTTTAAATTTACATTATTTTTCGAAAGAACAATAAATTTTGATTGTGTAAATAATATTAATTTTAAACGCTGTTCATGAACTTCTACATAAAGTTTATTAATTAATCCTAGACAAAATAAATATTATACTGAGCGTTTGATATGCATACTCAGTTTATATGATGTAATAGATTATTGTAAAATTGTAATATTAAATTTGAAAACAAAAACACCGTTAAATCAAAATCAAATCTTTTTCAATTGTTATTTTTTTTTAAAATATTCTTCACATATGTCAACAACTTATCTTTATGATTAGAAAAACTATTAAAAATATCGATCGATTATCCATAGTATATTCTCAGGCTTTATTTTCTATGCTATATTAATTTGTTGTTCCACTGCTATATGATACTCTTTGAATAAACATTCAAACCCAGAAAAATGTAAAAAAAAATAAGCCCTGTTGTATTATATTTTGTTTCAACTTGTCTGGCATATTATTATTGCAAAATATCAATTTAACAATAACCAAACTACCAAGTACCTATTTAAAGAATAACAACAATAATCTGAACTTTAAAATGGACTGCATACGATATGACGGAGAACTCGATACGCTGTGCTTCGTTTCGTATATCGAGACCCAAATAAATTTGTAAAACACAAACTTCCCGTGACTTATAATCGATAATAGCAAACAATCTCGTCGATAGGTATATATAATTTAAACACTGTGATGATAATAATTAGACCGTACATGTGGTCCAGAACAGTAACGGTCATTAGCGCACGACCACGTAATAATAACAATATCGCTATGGAAATAAATTATAACTGCACAACGGCAATAACGCACTGCACATTGATCGTAATAAAAGAGTACGTCCATGAGCGATAGGATTAAAAAGTACGTTTTCCGAACATCACGGCATAACGGTCTTGTTAATCGGAATAGAAAATAATAATATTATTGTTCGTGTATAAATATTATATATTTACAGACGAGCAAAAAATGGCTTTTAGGTATTGTACGGTTCGACGCCGTAACGATTCGATTATTAATCGAACAATATCTGCCGAAGACAATATATTATAGTGTCGTATAGTGTATACCTACGCGTAATATTATAATATATCGTATGCATATCGGAGTGTCGCTATAATAATCCACCGACGTGTCGTTATACTCTGTACATATAATATATAATATGTATGTGTTATAAGACCGCATGCATTATGAGAATTTATGCGCGAGCGTGTGTGCTCTAACGGGCGTGATTAAGCCGGGTCAGTCGGAGGATTACGGCGGCGGCGGTGGCGGAGACGGGTTTATAAGGAAACGATGACGCAAAGCATCAAAACATACGGCACGCGTGCACATTGTTCATCGCCGACCGTCTGACGCGGAAGGGCACGTCGATGGAAGGAAAAATATATTTTAAAAACGAGTGCAGGCCAGGGATGACGGCGATGGTCACGAGGAAAAATCTGAAAATCTGACGACAGTCGGCTACCGCCAGCGGGACTCGCGAGTCCTATGCGCGGGCCCGCAGCAGGGCGTATAATAATGTTGTCGGGCGCGTGTGTGTGCTGCCGCCGTATTATAATGTATGTAAAACCGGCGGCGGCGCGCAGGTAAAGAGTATGTTTTTTCATCGGCGTGTGCGGAAAACGCTGCCGCCGCCGCCGCTGCCGCCGCCGCCGTCAGTCCCAAAGTGGAAAAAAAACGGTGAAACTGTATATATATATATAAATGTGAAAAAAATAAACCGAAAAATATAACGCGACCGCACACGCATCCGAAACGTATGAATAAATTGGCGGGGTCGTCGCCGCCGGCACGTGTGTTTTTCTTTCCTTTCCGCGGAGCGAGTGGTGTTTCTTTTCTTTTATTTTGTTTTCCTTTCCATTAGCCCCTTTGCGCATCACACAGTCTCCTTTTCACTGCGCGCCCTGCAGTGCCACACCGCGTCATCGATGCGAATGCCAATGTTTGCGGACAGATTTGGGCTTGCTCGACGGCGATATAATATGTTATAACATTACAAATGTAAAAATGCGTTATCCGTATGTGTAGTTCGGATCACGTTCCGACCCAGCTGAGTGCTGTAGAGACACGGTTTTAATGAAAGCACCGACAGCGAGGAAGCTGCCTATTTTATTATTATTATTTTTTCATCAGTCAGTCCGATCACGGATTTCAAATCGATGAGAAACTTCACCGTCAATACCTAATTATTATAAATATGATATAATAATACGATGGATTTCAAAGTTTGTGTTACGCAAATATTAGTAATTGACGATCGATATGAAATAAGAACTATATTAATTACCTGTATAGCTAAATAGCTTTGATTATGACCGCACTAACTTAACAATTACTAAGCACTCCCAAGATCCCGTTATCCCATTCATAAAGAATAAAACGAAATTTCTCCTGTAGCTGAGTGACACTAAAAAAGTTCCAACTGTTTTCCGTCACTAATGTTGCAGTTATGTACGTGAAATCGCACTGCAGTCTCGTCACATATGTGCCTTATTTCCTCATCTCCGACTACGTAAATAATATATTACAAAACGATCATACCTATGTCGGTCAACTATTCGTATTCGACATCAGTCACGACGTCCGACCTTTTTTTCTTGTTCGATACATATAAATATTATATTTGCGTACACCAGTTCTCGAGAAACACCACACGTTTTCCTTCTGTCTATACGAACCACTGTTACGGTGGTACAAGTACATAAAAACAATATGGCTTTACGGCGTTTCTTTCGCTAAAACACGATTAGGTATTCTGTCTATTAAGTACGGCGATGCGACAATAACTTTTCCAAACGTTACTAAAGAGAAATAACACGTTTGTCATATTTTTCTTAGAAAAAGACTTATGTGCTCCATTACACTCTGACAAGTGTATACACGTAAATATTCTCAGGAAATTATTGCTATAAAACGTAAATCGCAATAATTACAATACAGAAATATGGTCGAACAACTCATAAGGTATATACGATGTAATAACGACAATGTGTTGATATTTACAGTGATAATAATATATTGATCGATTTCCATAGATTTTACTTTATGAGTAGTGGATACCTGACGCTAGGTAGACACCCGACAACATTTTTAATATTCTAGTACAACACCGCCTAACCGTGAAACCTTTTTTTAGACAAACCATTAACTTTGAAAAGAGAAAGTTCCTTGAGGGTAAACAGAGAAATTAATGAGTTGCTATATTTTAATTATAAAAAAAATCTAAATAAAATGAAGATAAATGAGTTCTTTAACCAAAATTAATATAAATTACAAATACAATAATAATTTAACTATAGAGACGACGGATAACTGATATAATATATGATTAAATATATACCGGACACGATAAGAAAAATAATTAAATATATTCTTATTATTTATTATTTTTTTTATTATTATATTCTCGAACTAAATTATCAAAGAAAAAGATAATCTGCAATCAATTCTAAGCATATATTTTTATTTCTTAGACTAGTTAGTTTTCTTTAAATTGATTTTGAATTTTCTGTCCTATGTACATTTTACATATTTATTAAAACGTAATATTGTTCAATTTTTCTCAATGTCAGTATTTTGTCACTTGCTTCTGTACATTTTTCTCAGCTGTTTTCTGCGCTTAGAAAAAGCACTCTTTATATGTATATATATATATTAATATGAATAGTAAATACATTTTTCTTTGACTTCAAGACAGCATGCTAAAATCTCACCTTTTGAAACAGGAACTCTAATATTACGTTCTATATAGCCAATAAATTATTTTTCAAATGATCGTCAAAATTCTACGCTAATTTCTAGATTCATTAATATCAGTATTTTACAACTCTTTTAAATCACCATCAGTAGTAATCAATTTTAACATAGTTTTTAGCAACTTTTTGCATTGTATGGTTATCTTTAAATACCCTATTGTTAAGATAATTTAATTAAAAACTAAAGTAAATAATGTATCGGCGCAGTATAATAATATTGTATGACTTATTATTACAATAACAGTCATGTAAAATAACTAAAAGTAAATAAAATATATAATTTGACAGGGAAGTGTCATGTTTAGAAATACAAAAAAGATCCATTATATAATTTTTTTTTCAATAAATAAATAAAATTGTTAAGTAAAATTAATTATAATAAAATTGCATTTACAAATAATTATACAGTAAATATTTTTACAATATTTTAATTTAGAATAAACACTGCATTGGCGAGATATATTATTTATATTTTTTTTATTATTTAAAATACTAGTTACATCATATTATTCCCATAATTTTATATTTGATTTGTAATATCTAAATTTCCAAAGATTTTAATTATCAATGGTTAAACCCAAATAGGTTAATAAATTACCTCTTCGCAGTGCCTATAGACTCTTTAAAAAAAATATTTTATTCTCTTACGGCCTACGACATATTATTTAACACTGCGTATCCACATTAAGATCCCTCGGGGGGAATTTTTTTATTTCATAATAATTACTATATATTATTAAAACAATCAACTTTATAGAATGAAAAATGATAGCGATATTGAACTATAGGAAAATTCCCTTCCTACCCACATAATTAATTCCTGACCCACTAAAATAATTGTGATGGAAGCTTATTAAATAGTAAATACATAAACTCATTAAAAATATTAACTTTGTAATTTATAATGTGTTGAGTAAACCACCAACATTATAATTGCTTTTATTGCTTCATGATTATAATAATGATTGCTAATCGCATTATGTATAAAAAAAAAACAGTAATACCTAATAACAAAATATTAATATAAAAGCTATCTTTGGTAGATATATTTAGAAATTATACATAAATCAAGATTATCCAGTTATAACTAACGAATCACACAACATTTTGTAAAGTATACACAATATGTATATAACAATTATAGTCAATAATAAGAAAAACAATATTTACTTCAAAATGTCTATGATTTTTATGTTTTTTTTTATAACTATTTATATTTTAAAATTGATAATTGGTTCAAACATAAGTTTATTATTTATGTCGTATTAGAAGTTAGAAGAATTTTAAAATAATTATTTTATTACACAGTTATAATAGTACGTATGAGTTTTATAAATTCTCTATGTTTAGGAACGTTTACTTATAAATTTACTTACGAGTTATAGAACTATTATTATAATAAATACTTACCATAAGAGTGGTACCTATTTTTAATGTATGCCATTAACTCATTAAAGTATTGAACAATACAATTTTTTTATGCTTGATTTACCTAATACAATATTTCGAGTAATATTATTTGTGCTTTAACAAATTCTTCTCTCTTCAAAAGACCTACTCAACACGACTGAAATTAAAATTATAAAGATTCATATATTCAGTATGAATATCATCATTCATAATACTCATTGATATTATAACATCGACTTTAACAATGAGTTAAATTTTGAATTGTGAATATAATTGATTTTAATTTATATCTATGGCTATATAATATTAGTTAATACAATTTACTGAAATGTTAACCATATTCACCATTTTTTATAAAAAAGTGAATAAAATAACTTAGAAATTAGGATAATAGGTTTAAATCAATAATAATATATTATTATAAAACTAAAATTAAATTTATAAATAGTTTTTGTTATTTCATTATTTTACCAGTCCAACAAATTTAGCTTAAAAACATATTGTTCTTATTGCATTTTGTATTTTCCAAAAACTGAGAAATTTGCTTTCATTGACTTCTACAAAAAGTTTTTAAAACGACCATAACCAAAAGTTCATAAGACAATTGTTCCATTATATAGACGATTCCTAACAAAAATACTCACTAAATACTTTAATCCTCACCACCGTATTGGATCTTCAGACTAACCATTTATACACGGACAAAGTTTTTTGGGGGTTTTGAAAAATCCGACTAGCTTAAAAACTTTTTTCGGATATGGCGATCGGGTTTCTACCAATCCATGACAATAATACAGGTGGCTAATCAATAAACTTGGACAATGGAAACAAGTTTTTGGTACCAAGTTTTATAACTACGCAACTATTTCAAATGTTCCTTAGATTATCTTCCTGCCGATTATAAAGTTATTATGATGATGTAGGATTCTTAAAAACATTTATTGCAGTCCGATAAGAACACCGCGAAATAAAGTTTTGACTTTGTTTCATAGAACAATATTTGAAAACCAAACCATTGTATTAATTTAAACCCAAATCGTCCGTTATCTGAAAATAAATAAGTTATAGGAAAGATTATAGGTACCACAACTATAATACTATTACTTATTATATATACGTACAAATAGTAAAAATCACAACCGTTGTGACCTGAGTATGTTTCTTACACTCTTTGGGTGCTTGAGTACCTATATAGATGCGCGGAAGTAACGAGAAAGCTGTTTTCACGGCGCCGTCGGTTCAAAACTGGAAAAAAAAATGTGCGTGAGTATACTTCCGACATATATTTGACATTTTATGTCATCGTATAGCATTATATTATATATTATGATATTGAAAACATCAATAATATTTGTATTCATCTTAAACAAAATAATGACATTTTGAAACATATAATTACTTCTTTTTTTTTAAATATATACTTAATACTTATATACGTGTATTTACAGTTAGATTTCAATTCCAACGATTTTACTGTTTATTTTTATTGAAATTGAACTAAAAGTCACGTTTTGTTTCAATGACTGTGTATGTGTACAGACTGACATTTTCTACAGACAACAGCAGGGAATTAATTAAAATGCGGGTTCGACTAAAGCTCTATTTTTGTGTTTTTTGGTGGGACCTGACCTCGTCGTAAAATTAATTAATTATTTTTCGCCACGTACACCAATCCAGTAAAAATCGAAAATAGCACAACGCACCAAGGTGCCTTGTAAAAATAGGTAGGTAGAACTCAATCGAAATTACGTGTTCGAAATTTAACAAGTGACACAGTTCAAACTAAAAAAAAAAAAATAACCAATTATTAAAAACCACCATCGTATCATTTATTGCACAGAAATAAAAATACAATTCCTATATTATTTATGATAAAAACTTATTGAAATAATACAAGAAGTTATGACCATTTTATTTTACTAAAAAAACCAATATAAATATAAAGACGACAGAGAGATATTATATTTTAAAGTAAATATATATGTATATATTAATTTATGAATGACGTTTGATCAAAATATATATATATTATATATCATTATATTATTATTTTATAGTTATTACAAAGATTTTCAAACGTCTGGAAATAATCGTAAATTGTGGCTGTAAACGTGGATACCTGTAATAATATTATGTCTAAACTCGATGTATGTGCTATTATTGTTACACTTAAAATAATTTATATTTCATCTCTAATCGATAGGCTAGGCTGTAAGTGAATAGCTGAAAAACGGCGCACCTTCTCGATATCAAAATTCCATGCATAGAATATAATATTTAATAGTATAAGAGTTAACTGTCGTTAAGGCCATGGTAATTATACGAATGCTGTGACGTGTAAGTAATACTTGCAGATAGTATGCGAGCGTGAATTCAAAAACGGTCTTCAAAAGACGCGTGATATCGTATGATAGAAGTTTTAATATATTAAACTATATATTATTCAGTACAATAATATCAAAAAATCAAACAGTTTTCTTCTTATTATTTTTTCGATTCATTGGCTTAAACGATTTAAATATTGAACTATATATTAATGATTGCTCAAATGTAAAAAGAAATTTAGATTTAAAATTGTAAATACAACTTGTGAAATGTGTTTCTATTTTTGAAGTCAATATTATATAGCTTCTATAATTGTCTCCGTGAACATTTTTTTCCAAATCCAAAAAAAAAATAAATTTTTATTATTTTTATCTTATTTGACCAGTACTCCCGGCATAAGTCATATCGTGACGAATGACGACCATACCAACTGTAGCATTACCAATTGACAACTCGCAAGGTGGCAATGTCTATGAAATTATTAAATGTGTTATTTGAAAAGTAAAACAATACCTCGTCGTATTACGTCATATATTTGTTATATTGCATACATTTTGTTGTTTTAAATAATGGCCATACACAGACTGTACGTCATCTTTAAGAAATTATGTGAATTGCATAGCGGTAACCGGATGAATGTTTAAGTGGCTACCCTATACTAAATATTTATTGGAGAGCTAGTCACGAAAACTGTTTTAAAATTGATTAAGAACGAGTACCTATTCTACAAGACTATTTTTCAAATCTGACTATTCTCAATATTGAAAGATATATTTCCAATTCAATACAAATTAACAAAATACTAGAAATGTTGTCGTATACCTACGTTATATCCCCCGCAATATAAACTTAGATTTTACCCACGACCCACGCCCACATGCACACACACATTAAGTTGCAATATGTATACTACACGCAACACGCGTACACGTTGGTTGACATGATGTATATGTTAAGTACTTAAAACTATAATCATATACCTTAATTACAATTTTATCATTTAAACGCTTTTCCATTGTCAACCAACTCTTTTGGCCGTATTTTATAGTTATCTATTATTATTAATACTGTAACATTTTGATTTCCTATTTTATTATGTAATAAACTGTTTGTCATAGTCAAATATCCCAATGAACTGAATCGTGTTAAAACGAAATCGGAATAGTTTATTGATTAATATGGTATACACTGTACATCGCATACATACAACCATGATGCCATGATATAGGCACTTACAAATATCTACACAAACTTTTTAGCGTGGTGTAAGGGAAATTAGACGTGCAGTTAATAACCAAGCTACAACTCCCTCTCCTATAGGTCAGGTTAGTTCTTAGCGTAACCTCTCTCCAGTTAACCTATGATCCTGGTTGTGCCTACACGGTAACGTTCGAATTTCGAATGTAATATAGCGTTATGCACGAAATAATAATGTGTACGTATGACGTGGTATGTGATTAGCGCTTTCGCCGACGGCGGCGCGCTGTCCTCGACCAGTTCACACAAAACTTAAAAACGGGACAAAAAAACGGATAAGCACTGTGGCGCCTAAACATATTAGACCGTATGACGAGAGAGTCTAAATACAAGTAATTTATACGGAACGGATAAGAAACGGTTTGGGAGGTACGAATATTTAATAGAAAAATAAATAAAAAAACGTTTTATTGCGCGTCACGCGTTGTCCTGTATAGTCTCGCGGCAGCACGCCGAATCGCTGCAGATCTCCTCTTTGAACATTATTATTCTTACTATAATTATTGTTAATGTATACGGATTATCGTCTCGATAAAACGCGTATTTTACATATTTCCTTCTCGTCGACGACCATCCGTTTTGTCGGCCGTTCGCATGCGTGTGTGTATGTGTGTGTATGTGTGCTCGGCAATAATAATAATTAGACGTGCCGCCGCCCTCGTGACCAGAGCGCAACACACAACCGGACGTCGTTTGCCGTGCTGCGCCGTACTGTACGGCTATATAATTATAACGCACACGCGGGCTCAACAGCAACAGCTACCGGCGGCCATCGGGTCCGGTCCGGCCGGGCGAAACGGGTGCGGTGTGTGTGTGCGCGTGCGCGCGATGTTGTCTGTTGCAGGTCGAGTTACCGATCCCGCGAAGTCCTCTAACCCGCGAGTCTGTACACGCGTATAATACTCATCACGTACGACGTGCGTCCGTGTTATTCCCCGTAATATTAATAATAATATGTGGAAACTCGTCGATAGCGGTCGCCGTGGACCGGTTGTCGTCGTACACGACGCGCGTCGAGTCCCATATATTTTGAAAAATTTTGATCTCCGTTTGACACCGTGTGATTACCCGCCGTTTCTGTATATTTTAATACGCTGTACGGACGCACGACAGCGCTCCACCGCCATATATTATATTATAATAATATCACCGTCATACCGAAGTGTGCGCATAATTATACAGGGTGATGCTTTTGGAGGAGATGAACGTTGTTCGTTATCTCGAAGAGTATTAACGACTTCATATTATATTTTCCGAACGATTTTTTTTTTTTTTTTTTTGACTTCACGCGACGAAATTTACAATGTATTTATTATTATCGTTATTTTTTTTTTTTTTAAGTTCATAACTTTTACGAATTACAGCATACATTTTTTATGTCATCATATTCCGAAACGGGATATTTTTTCTAAGAATTTTAGCACAGCATCAAAGTCAAATTTCGAACGAATAGTTAATAAGTTATAATTTATTATTTAAAGTTTGGATTAGGAAAGTCATGGACCGACATTGTGTAGGTCACCTCTGGCCGCCCACCACCAATCGTCTAAACTTTAAAGTTTATAAATACTTATTATTATTAATTAACCTATACTCGTTCGAAATTCAATTTTTATTCATTGAAACTTTTAGAAAAAATACATGACTAAGGAGTATTAAATTAAAAATATAAATCCTGTATAATTTAAATAAACAAAAATATGAAAACAATTAATGTATGACAATAAAAAAATAATTAAAATAGCCTAGTATAATTTCAGATTATGTAAAAATAAAAAATAATTTTCGAAATCATATATACCTACATACGTAATTTACAAGATAATTAGTGTTAACTGTTTGAATAATCACCCTGTATGTATTTTTTTGATTATCTTACGAAACCTCGTAGACCTGTTTCGGAGATGCTTGAAAATAAAAATAAATGATCGTATTTAATATACCTACACGTCTCGAGTGTAACGTTTTGATTAACTATACGCTTATTCTACGACGGGCTATTATCCACCTGCTCCTGTCCACCGAATTCCGACGATCCCAGTTTTCATCGTCAAATTATGTAATCACTATAGCGTACAGTTAAAATTCAAATCACCAGCGATGTAATAAGCGGCCCGATGTCGTTAACTACATATTATAATATGTATATTAATATATTCATATATCGCGTCAAACGTAAAAACTGTAGAATGTTAAAATCAAAAGTGTGGATTTCAATAAATTAGCTATACATTATGTTAATAATGTTTCTATGAAAAAGTAGGTAAACTGTTACCTAACCATGTAATATGTAAGATCTACCAATTCGATTCATTGGTCTATGTCAATACAATTATTATTATTAAATATTATATTTGCACTTTATTAATATTAATATTTTATTATTAGGTATAATTAGGTATTAATGTAGGCTCTGTTGCTAGATCATATCTGAAAACTCAAAATACGTATGTACCTAGTGGCTTATATGAATATTTCAGGGGAAATAGTATTAATTGAAATTACTATAATATCAATGATTATAGAACTTCGTGGAAATGAAAAATGATTTTCTAATTTCTATTGATTTCATTCAAATTAATACTGAAAATATTAATTAATATAAATTGAAGGACCAAAATTGGTTACTTTTATTTATTACTGTGGAATAAATATAACTTATTATATTTGTAATCCGAAAAACAGCTGATGTTTCTCCTTCAGTTTAAATTAATAATTGATCAAATTAATAACAAAAAATAATAACTGTTTGCGTAATCTTTTAAGAATAGGTATTAATATTATTTTACTTCAAAAATTACTTGTGTAAAATAGGTCCGTCATATTATATATTAGGTATAATAAAATAAACAACTCTAAGACATATTATTTGAGGAGTGCAAGAAAATGTATTATAAATAATATCATAGTCTTTTGTCTTTGTTTTTTAATAGATATGTAGTGATATTTTCAAAATGTATAATATTTCATATAATTTTATTTTAATAGCACTAAGAAAAAGAATGTTTAAAATCTATATACACATTAATAAGTATACCAATACAAAAATTATACACGGAAGTCGACGCTCAAATGAATGGGACCCGTAGAAATAACTGTAAATTATTTTTTTATTTTAGAATTTATTTATTTGTCTAGGAAAGATGAGTTTATTTATTAAAAATTCTTTCGTGTATTTACGCTATAGTCGATTAATTAGATTTTCCGGGAAAATGATAGAAGAATAAAATATAGTGTTTTTTTGATTAAATTTATGTAACGTTTTGTATCTTGTGCTGTCATTTTTTTTTCTTTATTTGATTTTTAAGATCTACACGAGGTTGCTAGTATATCAAGAATTTAAAAATATGATAAGATAAAGGTTGGAAGGACTGAAAAATATTGATGTTGAAATTCATTCTTAACTTGCCTATAACTCATAAATGTATATTATCTATTATAAAAGCAAAACAGATAGATTTTAATTTTTTAAACATTGTTTATGATTTAAAATTTATTATCAAAGATAAGAAACTATTGGTTAAACTATTTACAATTTTCTGGCATAAAAAAAATATATTATTTAAATAGTTTTAGATGAACAAAATAAGTATGAAATTATAATAAGGTCGTAATAGTATTATACTCAAAAATGTTTTAGTGATTTCTAGCAAACGATCAATAAATGCGTAAAAAACTGAATTGTACTCTACAACGTTTTCTATATACTTTTCAAAGATTTAAAATAATTATACAATACTACTACCGCAGTTTTATTATGAATATTTTACTTTTTTCATTGTATTTTATAGTATTCCCATTCTCCCAAATCAATTAATTGTTGTTTGAATTCTTTGATATTATAATTTATAAAACTTCTTATGCAATCTTTATATTTTTAACCGTTAGGTAAACATTTTTCAACCAACAGTAAATTGGTTATTTTTAAATTAAAATAGGTGTTTAAATATATTTATTTTTTGTTGAATATATACCATCGTGGTAGTATGATATCTAACTTTGATAATATAATGCGATTATTAATTATTCTATGATAATATTTTATATAATTTTTTTTCCTTTTGGAATAAATATATCACTTCACCACAGCTTATGTATTATAATATAAATTTAGTTTTTTATCAATTTATTTATATTCTGAACCTTTGATCATTTTTTTGTTCATTCTTACGAGAGGTTGAACATTTTAGATTTTCTACGTTTATTTTAACTAGTACTAACTAAACAGAATAAATAAACTATTCTTTGTTAAACAATATGCATAATAAAATTAAATTTAAAAAAAGATTTCATCAGATAACAACACTATAAAATATAGTAAATTCGTCCCATTGAGTAATTACGTTTCCGAAATATTTTTAAATCAAAATGACCAGTTTGTTCGATCATAATTGAATTTGCCATATTTTTTTTCATTTGTTGAAGATAAATGAAACGCTGATTGCTGTCAAAGAACTGAATATTTTGTAATGCTTAATGATGCTAATTGCTAATATTACCATACATTTTACACGTTAAAAACCATTATTGTGCTTTTGTAAAACATAAATTAACTATTCTTTGCATTTTGATGTAATAATAAATTTATTTCATATTTATTTTTGTATACTGTGAAAATTAAATAAATTAAGTTTATTATGCCATGATATAATAATATTGCCATTCTAAACCGATTCAGACTCACTCTTAGGTCCCAAAAAATTGGGATAAGTGCAAAGTCTGAATACGTACCATCCAAGGCTTCCAGTTATCTCTCCACCAAATATAACATCTGCGCCATGGTAGAGTTTCAAATCTTGCATTACACAAAGACTTACAAATTTAAATAGTTTCTATTATAGCTAAAAAACTACAACGAAAAATTCTACACTGAATCAAACAACCACACAAACCCATCAATTTATTATAATATAACTTAGTAAGTGAAACCATCATAGATAAATCTCCTCACGTCGATTAAAAAGACACTGGTGTCGTGATCGTTTGAATACCGATCTATAATAATTAACTAAACTAAACTTTCCTCCCAATCCCCAAATTCAGAAAGGTTCCATACCGGTGGACACCCCTACACATTAGTTCATGTTTTTGTTATTTTGGTCAAACTACCAAATATATTTACTGTAAATAATAATATTACAAATCATAAATATACTTTATTTTTTAAATAAAAAAAGTATATGTCAACGTATATTATATTACAATAATATTACTATTATACATGTCATAATGTATATTATTGTATAAGTGACATAACCATTTAATTAACCTAACCATTAATTATCCATGAAACTATGCACACCATTTTATGGTATACAATATTAACTTATAAATTATAAGTAAAAATTAGTTAAAAACTATAATTAATTTGATATGATATTAAAATACAGGTAATAAAATTCATACGATATTTTTCGGATAAAATAGCTTACCATATTACCAGTATAAAAATAAATTACTTCAAAGTAATATAAATAAAGTATAAAATATCATTAGCAATAGAGATTGAGTTACCCCGTCACTGATTAAAATATTTTTCTCGTGTACAATAAATTATGATTTATCAATGAATTAAAATTTATTACACCTATGAAAGTGACCTACCTTAATTCGGAAGAACATTCTTAAGTTACTATACAGCAGAGTGACTTAGTGGGTTTTTAAGATCAACTTGTATTTACGGGATTGCGTTTTAATACATCATAATATTATTAAACCTTTATGATTTTATCAATTGCCCTATAACACGAATAATTTTAATAATGGATAGAGATTTTTTTAAACAGCCACTAGTCGTGCTCAAAATGTAACACACAGTGAACACGCAATTGAGATATTGAATAAAACTTTTTACGTCCTCGTTAATACATTTATTGCGTTCACTACAAAGAATATTTACCAGGAAATACCTATGTGCTTGGTTTTTTTTTTTTTTGAATTTAAAAAAAAATCTTTAAATAAATGGCTTCCAGTTGACTTCACATAATGACAGCTATTAAAAGAACGAGAGGGAAAAAAAAACATCCACCTAACAGGAATAATAACGTATAAATTTAATAGCGCAGTTATTTTTCACAGAACATTCACGATAAACGTCATAATAATATTGCGACGCAACACTAATTATTTAAACCGAAAGTTTAAAGAACTGTTACGTTTATTTAACTATCATAGCTATCCACGCTGAGCAGAAGCGTACGGTCCGTACGCAAAAGAACAATTTTACAACGATCGTAACGCATTCGACTCGATTAGAGATGCCCAACTCTTACACGTTGTAGATATATTATCACACTCGCGCGATACAATATCTACCCGTCCCGAGTCCCGACCAATTTGATGACGTTATTATCGTTGACTGGTATAATATTCACAGCCGCCCAGACAATAGTAAATATTATATAGACGCAAACGTTACACCCGCGTGACGTCGTTCCGCGCCATTATTGAAGACGGATATATACCATTACGTACATATATAATAAAACCTGACCTATATATACAGGATGATTCTTTTATTAAACAACACTCATCATTTCAAAAAGTATTAATGTTTTAGAAAACATTTTTTTACATAGTTTCAAATTGTTAAAAAAACAACGTTTTTATCAATTAATTATATTTTTAAATATTTTTTATCCTTATCATTTTTTAAGTTTTTTACTTTTTTGAATGACAACATAGATTTTTAATTTCATATTCCAAAGCAGAATAATCTTTTGAGTATTTTGATACATAAAAATCGAATTTAGGACGAGTAGTTTATGAGTTATACGTATTTAATGTTTAGACAAGCGGAGTGGTGGACAAACATTTTGCGAGGTAACCCCGTACCACTCCACTCCGCGCAACTAAACTTTAGATACGTATAACTCATAAACTACTCGTCCTAAATTCGATTTTTATGTATCAAAATACTCAAAAGATTATTCTGCTTTGGAATATGAAATTAAAAATCTATGTTGTCATTCAAAAAAGTAAAAAACTTAAAAAATGATAAGGATAAAAAATATTTAAAAATATAATTAATTGATAAAAACGTTGTTTTTTTAACAATTTGAAACTATGTAAAAAAATATTTTCAAAAACATTAATACTTTTTTAAATAATGAGTGTTGTTTGATAAAAAAATCACCCTGTATATATCTTATACATATATTATGGTTTAGAGTGTATCTCGCGCGCGTATTCCGAACCGTCGACGACCATACCGAACGACTTTTCCTTTTCACCTCTACCCGCGCGACGCTGTGATTCGAACGTGCCATGTTTACGAACTCCGGTGGAACCTCTGGCCTTGCATTAATATTGCTATTATATTATCATATCGTTATCGGTTTTCCGGACATTCTGCCACACCACTGACATTTATTATGCCGCAGATATGGCACCGTCGACCGTATTATTACTCGCCAACGTTCACGTGCCGTTTTCTCTTACTATTATTATTATTAATATGTAAGACTGTAGAGTATTATATCTATAACAGTTATGTGATTGCTGCAATAATGATCGTCGAACTTCTAAATATTGCAATATAATATTATAGCGCTATATAATACACGGAACATTTCAGTATAGTGGTGTAAAAGCGCTGGTTAACGTTATACATTTAGAACGCAGACTTCTAAACTAGAAAAATATAATTCGATGTTTGATAAAGTTCTGCACACAGTCGTTTAAGAAAACTGTGGACACGACGATAATTTCTAGAAACTTCGTTTTTCCAAAAAAATAACACTTTTAATACAAACTGAAAACAGATAAAAACGAATTAATTCAGGTACGCTTTCGACGCTGATTCTTGATTCAGCGTTATTGGAAAATAAAACCCAATTCTTTGTTCTATTGCGCAATATCACAGAATAGATGAGAAAATACTATTAGTCTTTCAATTTTTGGATAAGTTATAATTCTTTTCTTGATAATAATAGAAAAGTAGATATATTTTTTTTATATAGATAGCAAATAAAAAAAAACTATACCATTCTATATTGTTGTTCATATTAGATCTAAACATTTAGAGTTTCCATTGCCTTTAATGTACAGAAAAGACTTAACAGTCTTAGGGTGAAAAGATCAATATACTTCCCCTTTATTTCGGGTAAACCGAAAACACACACGAGAAAGGAAAAAAACAACGAAAACTGCGGAGCAATGATGGAAATAGCAACGCAACAAACGGATATCCGTAGACCGAGGACAGACGTTATATTCTGAATCTCCCGCTCCCATCGTTCCCAGGTCGACCTTACCGGCGGGGGTTAAAGGGGAAATACGAATATTTCCAACGGGATAAAAACATGATCAACGACAAATGGATGATGGCCGATATATAATGACGACCGATGCAGAAGTCGGGTGAAATGCGAAATTGAATTTTATTGATCTCGTGTGGATAGTGTGTATATGTATATATGTATACAATATATAAGAACCATTTTGTCAAATTGCCGGTGAATAAGCGCTCCCCACATGGACGTTAAATATTAATCATATATTCTTGTTGTGGTACTCGGACATTGCTACAGAATACTGAAGACGGTGAGAAGACAAATGCTGACATTAATTCGATTCCGTTTTTCGTAGAGTTGATTTCAGTATTTTTACTTGTGCGTGTGTTACATTGATAACATCCATGTTAACGAATTATATTGTTAACAAATTAACCGAATGCATCTGACATCACAACACGGGAATTTGTTATTTATACAATTAAAACAGCAACGAGCTTTTTTTTTTTTTTTAGTAAAGCATTATTGAACGATGGAACTATAATATACTATTTCCTAATTTAAAATGTATATTTTATATTTGCAAAAATAATTATGCATGGTATTTTATAAGTATTCGAAATTTAAAATATTGAGTTTTACTGTTTGGTATTAAAATTCTAAATCATTAAAAAAAAAAAAAAAATGAATAAATAAATAAATAACCTAGTTTTAGAATCGTTTCTGGTCATATAGTTATTTACACAAAAAAGTTCATATAGATTTATCATTTAAAAAGAATACTATCTAATAAACATTTATTATTTCCAATGTATTTTATTCTACCTTACCCGTTAAAACAAAAGAAAACTGGTAATCTATAATAATATTATACTGAGCCAACAGACGACAGCTGTTCATACATTGATATTTAAAAATACGACTATTAGTTCTATAATACTATAACATATTAATCTTTCATTGATTAAAAGGTAAAATTCTAAATTAATAATTTGATAATAAACTCTCTGCCACATATTATACATTATTATAACATGAATTTTTGTAGGACGATGTATAGTTAGATGCCTACCTAGAATTAATTCCGGAACTCTAAGGTTATGAAAAGTACCGAATTAATTTAAAATAATATAATAAGGTATATTTATACATTAAAATTATAATATGTCATAATATATTTCATCAGCCACAGTGTAATAGTTTTAAATGCTAATTAAAATTATTTTTAATATTTTATGAGTTGTGAATAATTAATTAGTTTAATAATTCCCTGTTGTAGAATAAATAATATATCAGTATACATTTTTTTTATATACAATATGATAGGACGAAACTCTTAAACAGTTAAACATACCTTAATTATACAATGCACATGATTAATGTTAAAGTATTATAAACATTCATTGTTTTATAATTTGTGTTTAAGCTTTAAACATAAAAATAAAAAAAACATTTCAAAACGATTTCATAAAGTATACTAAAAGCTGCTTAATTTATTATAATATTCTTCGATCTTCTTTCAAATTTATAAAATTTTAAATATATTATTATATTATATTCAATTAGATTGTAATGAAATTTAAAATTGTATAATTGTTATTTAAAAAAAAAAAAAAACATTACGTATAATTTTTTAATAAAAAACATATGATTTATAGTTTTAAGTTGCTTAAGTTGTTTAATACATATAATGAAGTTGAATATGTGACATTAAATTTATCTTTATAAAAAATATCTAGCAGTATATTACACCATTATAAGTTAACCAATTTTCGTAACTTTGTAAATTAAGTTAATATATAAAAACGTACTTTATTTTTAAAGTTATATGCTACTTTTCTTTCTCTTGTAAAAAAAAAAAAAAAAATAACTCAACTGAGTTAGAAATCAGCTATCTACATTTATTTTAACTGAACAAATATTTATAATCCCCGACAAATCACTGTAAGTAAATTTTATTTAAAAAAAATACAATATTTTCCATTAATCGACAGCAAAAATTACATAAATGGATGGCATCCAATTTCTATAGATTGGGATTAGGTACAGACCCTATACTAACAGAAATTATTTATTTAGGTAAGTTAATTTTTCAATTTATTATCGCAGCACCAATGACTCTTTACACGTCGAATTGATATATCTATTAATTTTATTGTGGAAAAATTGGAAATTACTATATCCGGATGAGTCTTTATATGGAAATCTGTACAACGTTGTGCTTACCTATATATTATTTATACGTTATTCCGATCCCTATTGAAATTTAGCAATGGCGCATTTAAAACGTCGACAATCTATACATAATAACAACAATATCTTACGACATAAAGAAAAGGAAACTAATCTATAATATAAGTCTGGTATTATTATCATATTCGGTATTAAAGCGTTTACTTCTAAAGAACGAAATTGAGTCTATTAAATTTTTTTTTACGGCCTTTGCAACACAAATTATGTTTAATCCAATGTTATTATTCTATTTTTATCGCCGCTAGTACCTAAGCATTTAGCCTTTAAGAAGAACGCACAAACTGATTGTATCCCTAATAGAACGTTGTGCTGTATGTTAGTAACAGCTTGCGGTTAATCACAACACATTCGACGGCCTGGAAAAAAAGGAATGTCAACAACCAGTGTTTCATATACGTAAAAACAACATAAATCGTTCATAATCGCGACCCGTGATTGTACTAATACACTCGCGGTATAGGTACGTGAAATCAAAAATTATTATTGTTACCCGATATTCCAACGGCTAATTGAGTGGTCCTGGTTTGTTTTAATATCAATGTAGTATTGGGTATGTCGTACACCCGAAATTTATTAAATGTTGCATAGGACGCGTGTAGGACTACGCTCGAGGTACATAGCACGTATTATAATAATATATAATACGCGTACGCCGGTACGATTTTTTTTTTTGTAATTACACGCCAGTTTGTATACCCAATAACGGTAAATAAAATTATTATAATTTCAATAAAAATTAAAATATGTATATTAATATATAATATTTATAAATAAAATAATAGATCTGGTTAGTTTATATTATCGTGAGGTACGTGCACGTAGTACATCGACGAAGCTGTAGTGTCTCGGACGACGGACAAACAGGATTATCGTATAAATGTTCTCCCGGAGCGATATTTTTATCAATGATTTTAAACAAATAGTTATCGACTACACGTTATTATTATTATACATTTTAAGAATGTAATAATTTCACCGTAAATTACTATAGACATTTATTAATGTCGTACAATTAGGATCGTTGAAGTTTCGTGGAAATCCGGTTTTTTTTTTTTTATTTTTTTTTTTTAAACGAATACGTCGGGCTGGGTTATATTATACGGCTGGCCGACAGACAGTAGGTGTAATTATTAATAGTTTGTCGACGAAACGTTTATTTTTCTTCCGATAATCGTTTCATTACATAAATCTACATAAACACTATGCGCAACGCGTAGATAATCCTATTAATATTATATTAACGCTGTCTATATACTTTAATACCATAATGTGTGTGTGTGTGTGTGTGTGCAGCGAATGTGTGGAAAACCGAAAAAAACTATAAATTTCGTCGGTAAATGTTTAAGGACCGATGGCGGTGATCGCTGCAACCATTATCGAATGTACACAATATAATGTAATAATGGTATATAATAGATTATTAGTATTTTCTGTACATTTTTTAAACAAAAAACATTTTTTTTTCGCTTTTTCCTATTTTTAAGGTGAAATATAATAAGTGTACCTACTCCGCGCGATTTCGGTTCCAAGACCACCGTACACGTCCTGTCGTTAAAAATATATGTTTAATTTTTTCCATAATACTAAGCTTGTTTACTGGTAAATTATCCGTGTGGGTATCCGTTTTAAATTACATACCGAAAACGTGTACGCGAGTACACGCGCGCGCGGTGAGGTATAAACACGGTATATTATATTTTATAGGCACTGCTGCAGTGGATGTGGACGAGCGCGAAATGGGATCCGGAACAGCCATGCGCGACAGCCGCGGAAAACCGGTTCACTTGGGTTGATTTTTAATTTTTAATTTTTTCTCGTCGGTCGTAAATCATCGCGGTAAGTGGTTGCGAAAAAACAACAGCAACAACAACAACAACAACAACGGCGTATTACATTATTCTGACCGCGTGCGGATCTCGATGATTAGCGTCTTCCTCGGCGGTTAATTAAACCGCAAATTATCACACGACGAATAGACGAGTCGTCGACTACTATATAATGTATAATATTATACACATATTTTTAATAAGTGCTGTGTATACCGTCGAAAAATAATAATAATAAAAAAAAAAAAACCGATCGAATGCGCCCTGGCCAAACGGCTCGGCTCGACGGTATTTATTATAATACAGGTACACTATATAGGCATACGACAACGAGGCGTACGCCCGCGGTCAAATCTCACAAAATATATTATGTTCTCCGTTATTAATTTTCTAGGAGAGCGCGTGTAATAAAAATCGATAATTCGTTTTTCCGTACAATGGTCAATTTTATTTTTTAAATTTATTTGCATTTACACGGACGACGCGCGTAATGTTGTATTTTTATCCGACGGACTTGTCCCACGACAGGAGTGTATACTATAACGTTTTAACGACACCAATAAGCGATAAACATATTATGGCCTTAGATTATGTACGGCTTCTAAAGTACGTCATGTATTAATTCATCAACTCCTCCTCTATAATAATAATAATAATAATATATTATGTATAAACTTGTCATACAGCTAATACAGCGAGGTGTACGCATATACAAGAAACGTTATATGAATGGTGTAAATCGTTTTCGAAATAGAAAAATACAAATCAGACGATGTTATATTATATTTATTATACGTGCGCATTACACAGTATACGTGTATGGTTTATATTTGTATCGACGTCGAGGTGTTGAAGTTAAATGTAATATTTCCACGCAGATTAAAATAGTAAAGAGCCCGCGGTGGAGTATCTATAGATATGTATAATGTTATTATATTAAAATTAAACAGGAATCGTATTACTTTTGTGTCTCTATTGAGATTCCAATACGGGATTGTAATAATATAATATATGTTCATGTATATCATTAATATAAATATTGTTTAGATATTACAGTTTTGGAAACGTCGGTTAATGAATAGCATCGCAACAGTCCAAACACAGTACAGCAGTATAATATACACGGAACTAAAGATAAAATGTAGGAGGTGCGGCTAACATCATGCTAACCTACACAGTTAAATACAAATTATGATTTTTTGATTTTTAATTATTAATTGATATCTATCTACTAGGTCCAAATTGTTTTTATGTTTGCCTAGTGTGAATCATTTAAAATTATCCATCCAGCCGAGGTGTAAAATAATAATTTCCATTATACCTTCCAAAAATATTTCGTGTTTTTAATTTCAAGGTTAGGTTAGGTTATGTTTTTTTTTATTTCGTATTTTAATTTATTTTTAACGGCTTAATAATTTATAAGAATTCTTAGGTGGAAGTTTTAGCTTTTTATTATTATAAGTATTATACTAATTTGCTTTTAAGTATAAACTTATTTATTTTTTTACATAATACCATACTTATTCTACATAGGTTTTCGTTACTGTTTATATTTAAATACGTTTGTATTTTTTTATTTTTAATTGTTTAAAGCATTATAGATTTATATAGCATTACTATAGGTACTTAAGGTACTGTATTTTAATTATAATCGATAAAATATTTATGATTATTGGTAAAATAAACATTTTTATTGATTTTTAAACTGTTGAAACTAATCAGCTCAGAATACCAAAATTAAACTAGGGTTGTTTTAGTCCTTATTCGAGCATCCCACATAGTTGCGTGAATGTATATAAATCGGATTTCATCAAGTCCACCCAACCTTATTTTATTAGCGACAAAGGTACAAAGATTACATCATGAAAGACATCAGTCGCAATTAACCTATCGATTCCGAAATTAGAATAATTACAGATTGAGAATAACTAGGTACATTTTTATACCGAAAAGTTGCCAACTACGTGGACTAAGAAAGTATGGAGAGATGTATAATCTTACATAACAAGAATTAAAAATTGTAATTTTTTTAGTTATTTTTTAACTATAACAAAGTTATTATTGATAATAATATTATAATCTTCAATTGCATTAGATATATATTTTATAAAGCAACTTTTTTATTGAAAATCAATTCAAAAGAAAACTAATATAATTTAATATAATTCAATTAACACATTATAAATTTGTGAGTATTTAAAATAAAAAATATATTTTATACATAGAATAATCACTAGGGTGCGGATTTGTATGTATTTACATATTTGTCGCGAATGATAATATTTGAATGATTCCTTTATAGAATTATCTGATTGTTTTAAGCTATGGTTGATATTATATATTTTTACATATTTGATCTTAATTACATATTTTTACATAATTTACTTATATTACATATTTTTGTTAAATATTCAGCTATTTACAAAACTAGTACTGTATCGCCCATTTATATTATGTGTTTTTATCTTCTCCAGTTCGTATATGTGTGCTAATAATAATCGTGAGTTTCAACTCTCCATAATCCACACCACGCGATAATAGAACTAAACTAACCTTGCGATACGCAAGCTTTTTTTGAATTTAATTTTACTGATTTAGGGTCTTTTAAATTTGATCCTATAACTTCTGTTGACGTAAAAAATATATTGTATCCTAATTGACGTCGATTTACTTTTGACAACCTAAAAAAGTATATGATTGTCAATTGTTTTGTTGACGATAAAGAATGTCATAACTCCAATGAATAATTACTTGATTTGAATATATTCATGATTAATGTTAATAAAATAATAATCTAATGTAGTGTTGTATAATTTATAATTATGTACCTATACACTTATTTTATATCTTTTTTTTCTAGAATAGAAACATTTTTTTTTTTTTACATATTTTGTATTTTTAATTGCATTTTTGGATAAAAATAAATACATATGTATGTACATATTTTTGAATTTATAATACATATAAATCCGCACCCTAATAATCACTTATTATTATATTTAAGTAAATGCGATTATGGAGTAATTTTTTTGTTATTATATACACGTCATTATTGAATTATTAATTGACATAATTAAGTACATTTAAAATAAACAGAATGATAATTTACCTTTATATTTAGTGTTAAATAATTATGTCAATGTATTTTTTAATTGACTACCAAATTTAAGAAGTGGATAAGATTAACACATGTGAAAATAAAATTGGTAACTTGTTTTTAAACCACCTGTACTGATGGAATCGATGCTATATTGATAGAATCGATGAATTCCCCCATATATATCCATAATGAGTGTACGTACCGAATTATACACGAAACCATATAATTATCACTATTATAACAATAAATTACTACACCTATACACGCTGTATAATACATTGGTACTTGAAGTCCGTTTGATAATGATTTCTGAACTCGGTGTACATTGACTGAATAAATATTTCCGTAAGTCCATTACGCCGAAAACAATGTTTAGTTGGAACACAATCCGGAAGTCATACAACGATCGTATATATTCATCCCTATAATCAGTATTTTCGGTCAAAACCAATCGACGGAATAATCGGTTCAGTGCAATTTGTTTAAGTGCAACTGATATTACGAACGACTTTATTGAATGCCACTGGTACACTCTATACATTATACATACACATACATTTTATAGTTTTGGTAAGTATCTTCGATTGTATAACTTTATTGGTTTTTATAACCAAACAATGCAGTATAATTGTACTCGAATACAACCTCTAATCCATATCACAATATTATTACTATACAGTCTACATTTCTACAATATTATTGTGTTACTATAAAAATCATATATTAATTATTAATATATTATGACACATGAAGCATTGTATAATATAATGTACAACACTTTCCTGAGCTTATATGTGTTTACAAGTACGTTATCATAACATAAATATCATTAACAGTTAACGAGCTAACAAACACGATGTGAATATAATTTCGCCGGACCATTTTGATAATAATTTAAAACGCGGCTGAAATATGTTAAATGAAAATCATATTTTTCACATAACATTATCATAATAAAGTCGAATTTAATCAGTAATCGAATTGTTTGTAAACATATTTCTTTATATATATATATATATATTAATTGTATTAAATAAGATATTTAATTTAATGAATTAAGACTACGCGTTATTAGTAAAACTGAAAATACATTGCCACAGTGCATAAAAGCTATGCAATTTAATTAAAAATAATATTAAATTAATTAAAATTATATTTTACTCATAAGTATTTTACTGGCATAAGTACTCGTATAATGTAATATAATTTTTGTTGAACACTAATGGTTGAAGAAATGGTAAGATTCACCCTTAAAAATTAGATTAAGGTCAATCATCTAAATTAACAATTAGTGTTCAGCTCTAAGAATCTTTTTGTTTTCCTTTTTTAATTTTTAAAACATACTCGAGCACAGGATTAATTGCACATTAGTTCAGTAGTTATTAAACATTATGCTATACTACGATATTCAGTTATTGCAATACGCAAAATATTGTGTACCTCCTGTGGATACATTTATTAAAAACAAATGAATATATAATTAATTATTTTCATATATTTCAGTATTATTATGCATACAACCAAGGAGCTGACACGCACAGAGCTTTAACTATACCATAACAGTACACCATTAACGTTACTTTATTACTACAATACACCCAACGTATACATTATAACAGTGTGTGATCATGTAAAGGAATCGATTAAAAGTATAAATAGAACACTTACAGGTGTTTTATGGCTTAAATATGTAATACAGTAATCGATAAATTATGTTTATGGTCGATAAAATTCGAAATTTTTAACACAATTAACTGATCCGTTGAAGTAATCTATGGAAAAACAACAAGAAAATTGAGCTTTTATATAGTGGGTATAGATAAAGATTTATCTGTCAAATAAGAAGAACTCGTGCCTTATACATTTTCACACACAATGAACGCATTAATATTGAACACTTTTTTAGAAGCTCTTAAACAAGACAGGACGAAACAGAAGACAAAAGCTCGGAAAAAATACAGCCCTTATCACAGACGAGTGGTTTACCGCACTTGAATGAACCAAAACTGTCGAGGAGAGAGGTTCTTGAATAAACTCGTCTTGAAATTCCATAGAATTAACCGATGTGAAATTCATTATTTATTCAATCCTTCTCCAAACTCGGTTAGGTTTCTTGCACAGCACTATTTTAAATGTCGTCTACGTTACTCTATGACGATGGGCTAAAATCATGTTGGCTAAAGTCATTGTTCGATGTTATTTTAAGCGTTACTGACAGAAAATTAAATAATATAAACGTTGGGCTATACATATCCGAAAGAATTTAATTAGTTTTTTTCACGAGTGATAGTTGCGATAATTATTACCTCGGAAAACCTTGAACTCATTATTATCACAACCCTATTTCCGTTGATAAATTAAATTATTAAACTGGTATTATTGCAGGCACTATATAAAATGTGTGTAGCGTAGGTACACTATACATTTAGAATATAAATTCCGGCGCTGCGTTTGGGGACACATTTAGTTTGTGAACATATACATAGTATATCTATAATATACACTTATACTAGGTTATTATAACATATGATAATATGATGATAAACGAGTTTTGTCCAGAAAGTAAGTTTTGTTGTGCAATAAAAATAAGTAAAATATAAACTTAAAAAAACAAATTATTGGACGTTAAGCACAATTAATATTAAGCTTTTTTTTAACATGGTTTCCACCATCATTCAAGTATACTTATCATAACGGGGTACTAGTTTTTGTATTCCTTCATTATAGAAACATGCTGCCCGTGATTGCAACCATGTATCAACAAATTATTTTGCCTGGTCGTTGTCGTTGAAGTTTTAGCCACCAAAAAATGATTTCATATATAAAAAAAACATAAAAATCACTAGGTGTCAGATCTAGGCTGTAAGAGGGAGGGGATGAACAAACTGTTCCCATGCAAAATCCACAATAATTTGTAGTTATAAACGAAATTTACTTTATTTAGTTCATAAGGTTCACAATATTTCAGATAGTATTGTTACCGTAGACGTATTATTAAATTGTACTCACCTAAATATAATAAATTATTTTAGGTATCTATAACCTTTTCTCTCGGCGTTGTCATCGATAATTTTTAACATGATTGATAATGCATTGTACAAACGATTGGGTCACAACCGTTACAATGCGCGACGTGCGATCATTATTGATTTAAAGGGGCTTTCATATAAGTACAATGTTCTACTCAGATAGGATGTACAACCGGTTTTCGATGCTGAGAATGTTTCAACCGACAATTTGAGATCTGACCGCAATGCAATTTGGTAATGTGACCAAAAACACTGATAAATCATAATTTTATTACTTTTCATATAATTTAATAATACATAACAGAGTTTTTTTTTATCACCAAATAAAATAAAAAATTTTAATTAAATATAAATATAAAAATAAATTACTACGATCACATGTTTAATGATATTCATAAATTCATAGTTGTTAAAACATGTAAAATCGATTAGCACATATCATTATACACTACAGTTTTAGTTTTCTTTCTTTTTTTTTTTTTTCAATAAAACCTAAATAAACATTCATTTATCATAATTATTATCCTTTAAATCGTATCAAAGTTAGTTTATTTATTAAGATTTAAAAAAAAAACTGTTAAAAAGGATATATATTAGCTTTTATTTAATGTATATTATAAAATATACTTTTGATAATTAGAAAATAAATAGTTTCATGAAAAAATGTATACATTTTTACAATAACTCAAAGACCAATTTATTTGAAGTACTGTGGTTATATTAAAGAAAATATGCATGTTAATAGAATAATATTAATGTAAAGTTTAGTAAGTATTTAAAATATTCAAATAAGTTTTTTCATTACTTTATTGAATACTTCAAAAAAGTAACACTCATCCATTGCAAAAAAATCTCTAGAATTTTAAATTTAAATTTAAATATTTTCAACATTTTATTAGACAAAATATTGTTGATGAAAATATAAAAGCTTTCATGCTTTAATATGACATTAAACGAGATTTGACCAATGGCTAATGTAGACAATTCTTCGTATCCCAATCACAATATTTTGAATACTTTGGTACGAAAATATTTTAGAGCACCTCGTCTTGTAGACATACAGTATAATCACGAATTAAGTGTAGGACACTTCGTCCTCACAGAAAATTATCCTCTCGAATATTAGCCAACAACAGTTATTTCCATCAAATATTAAAATTTAAAACTAATAATTTTGAATATCGGCATATTAAAAATGTCGTTAACAGTGAGATATAATCATTTTATTTTAATTTAGGATAATATTTCAGACCATTGTGCGCCGGAGGGACGCGTTCCAGTAAATTCGTAATCAAATGATGAGCCTTAACCGGAATGATCGCCTATCCGAAACGCAAATAAATACGTGCACGGAAAAACAGTGTTAGAAGTGGGGTAAGATTTTGAAATTTGTGTTTTTAAGTAAATTATCATATAGGTGGGTAATCGGTCATCGGCATCGCCACTCAAGAATTTTCGAACATGCGATATGCGGAGCAACGACAAGCGGTCCTATGCGTACGTTAGATTTGTTGTGCGCATTGCGTACATGATGTCATGATGTCGTGATTATGCATAGAATACAATTTGTTTAAATTCTATATTATATTCATTCTTTCATAATCATAACTACGTCGCCTTAATATATATATATGTACTAACTTTTCGTTTGTATAAATAATTATAATTATTACGAAACGTGTATAGACTACACAGACGCTTATTACTGGCGGCAAATATTTTAAGCTCAATTTATAGATCAAGATTATCGGCTACGGTATAGTGCCTGGCCCGGGGAGATAACGACAGATTACGGTGCCTCCAAACGGCAAACACACAAGCATAAAATCGGAAAATAACCATTTTCGGGGAACTTATATGCATTACGTCAAGTCAAATTAAACAACGCGTCGGTATAATATACTCAAGTATTTACAAAAATCATACATTGTTCCTATATATTTATTTTTTAAGCTCACGTGACTTCTAAATAATGTATTTGTTTTCGTATTGTATTACCTGCTATGAAAGTATACATTAAATGACTTGGATATTGAAATACATAAACCTGACATAAAGGAATGATACAAACAGTCTGATATTTAATTGGGTGAAACAATTAAAAGAAGTTTTAATTTTATAACACTCAACTCATTTTTTGTATTTTTCCATAAGCATGTAAAATTAACATAATTTATCCATACAATCTAGCAAAATTGATTAAATGTGCGAACTAATGATATTATCAATAATAAAGTCAAGACAATTTGATATGACTATAACTGAAAATATAATGCAATATAGTCGCTTTGAAGATAGCCTAAAATCTAAATATTTAATAATAATTTACATTTATATAACCCTGTTTATACGTCATGTTTTGTATTCTATTGTTATACATTTTATAAATATTATGACATTTTAAGGATATTCAATTACAGATGTCGCTTTGTAATTTTTTATTAAAAAACAAGTTAATCGACTATCCAAAATCAAATTAATTTTAGCGATAAATGTACAGGGCTTCTACGTGTCTATTTCTTCACTCATCTGTAATAGGTGCTTAACTCATATGTACATAACGTACTGTACGTCATAGTCTTTAAGCTAACACAATACATATTATGTAATATTGTAGTAAATAAAATTAATTTATTATTAAAAACTATTTGGTTATGCTCGATTTTCCGGTCGATAACATCCGATCATGACTATTCACATGTTTTTGGCAAATGTCCACGTAATATATATATATATTAACTGTAGGGTTTGTGATCAACAGATAGGCATCTGTTAAATTTTAATCAGACATAGATATAAGTAAAGATATAATGCGATTTGTGTCCAAGTCACCAATCCAGTTATTTAATCAATCCGTTATTATTACTTAATTTAAAAAAAAAAAAAAAAAAAATTAAATTAAATTAAATCGTTCAAACAAAGAATGAAGAGCTGAAAAGCGTAATTGAACGCAGATCAACATGTATTAAAAGGAAAAACACGTTTCTATATAGATGTCATCGTCAGTAGATAACAGTAGTCGTAATCCCACATTCGTGTATCCAGATAGTATATATATATATAGGTATATCAATATATAAATTATAATAATGTAAGATCGCCGGGCGCGTGTCTTTTATTACCTTTTTCGTAGCTATAAACGGAATTGGATCCATAAAAAGTATCGAAATACTACGCGTACTCGTATAATAATATTTAATCGCTGTGTGAAAAAAAAAAAAAACGTAATTCACTGGGTTCATTATTATTTTTATTTGTTTTTAACTTGGCGACGCCGTCGAAACAGGCGCGCATGCAATCGATTGTAGGAGTTTTATGTGAGCACAATATATTATTACCCGTATGCATATGATAATCTTAAAATATAAAGTCGTATCGATGATCTCCGAAATAAAGTGTGGAGTAAAAACGGGTCCACGACGTCTTTTTCCGCAGTTCCGTCGCGGGTCCCCCGGGGCACCAGCTGTTTGCTCGCAGTCCGTTATGAGTGATCTACAAACTGTATAATAATAATACTATTATGATTTTCACAGCGAGGGGAGGTTTTCGCCAAGACGCGGTGAACGGAACCGCGAAACCGTTTTTAATGTTACGACAGACGCCACGTCTGAGCGTCTCGTGGAGGTGTAATATAGGTGTATTGACTACACTGTGATCCTAATTTACGGGTTAAATACGGGTGACATGGGTAATAATACGCGACGAACGCACGATATTGTGATGCGGACACACTGTAGCCGGCAGTGTATGATATTATGTCGTGTTGTGCTGCTGCAAACGAGGGGCGGAGTATTTTACTAGGTTTATTATTATTATTCTCTTCTTTTATTTTTTTTATTTTTTTTTAATTCCAACGGCTGCCAAAAACAATACAATTCCATTTTATTATTTTCCGTTTCCGTCGGTCGTTATAGCGGCAACGTATTTTTTTCCTTCTTATTTTCGCCCTCACGCGCCGCGGCGTCTGCGCACACCGTTTTTCATATGGCTCTTGTCCGCGAGCAATTTATTCGGCAAACGCCGCCGAGGAACAATGGTATTTCATTAAAAATGCTAGGCGACGACGGCGTCGTGGAGACCCGAAAAAATAAGACCAAATCCGACAATATCGTAGGGTGATGTTCGTATATTTTATTGTTATGTTTTTTTTTTTTTGTACGTTTTATCGTGGTTTTCTCGCCTTATAATACTTTGTTTAATTAAAACCCTACCGACGCGAGAAAAAACCTAATTCATTTCGCACGAAATGAAAGAGAGACAAACCCGTGTAACCGTATTAAATACTATATTGTTATTTAATATTATGTATAATATTGAAATTTGACATCGAATATTATGCATTAAACGAATTATTATTATCGTAAAACATACAATAATATTGAATATTATAATAGTATACGTTCGCGGCGCAGTCGACACGGTCCACTGGCACCCACTACGCGCTACGGCGGTGGCGGGCTGCAAGCTGCCCCGCTCTGGTCCGCTAAACCTGCAGATGACGAAGCGGAGAAGAACGTTTTTATTTTTTAAACAGATCCGGTAAAAAATATGTACTTACATGACGTTATAACACTCACTACGATATTCTTCATACGTGTATAAATATCGTACGTCGGAGTTACGGGCCGACACCTATTCGCGCGGAGGCGGACGCCGGGGCCGCCGGAGCTTGAACGTTTATGGTGAAAGATGATTATACCCATATAATAATAATAGCACCACGACATACAATCTGTGCACATGAGTGCCGTGCGACGTACAAGTGTATAATATAATGAACCTTACCGGCCGATCCCAAAAACCGTTTTACACGTATCGGGACGCGCCGACCGCAAACGTTCGTGCGGTCGACGCGCACACACAACAATAATATAAATAATATTATATTATACATATATATATATATATGGTGCATGAGCACCGATGTCTGATTGGTTCGATTGTTTCGGGTAAGAAACAACCGCGTCAGTCGATGAGCAGTCGCCGAGAAAGACCAAAAACCATAAACCGTTTTGTAATATAACTCGTATAACCAAAGACAATGGGTTCGATGTAAAAACCGTGTTTTTCCTCTATTTTTTTTTTTTTTTGTTTTCGTTCCGACGATCTCGGCCGACGTTTTATAATGATAATATATAATATGGTTTATGGCCTAAAATAACACACACACTACCTGCCACCTACCTTTTTAACTCGTGCGAGCTGACTGTAAATTATATGTATACATCATGTACACAATCCAGTACGTATTACAGCGGTATGACGTATCTGCAATAGTGTTATACAACGATATATAACTCTCAACCCGTTCGTAATAATATTTTTTTATCATGTTAAACGAATACAAATCTCGATTATTAAATATATTATACGCATGTCGATGCTTGTTAGTATTGGCTACAGGATTGCTGGCAAACGTTGTTTCAATAGAATATCGAAATTAATAATCCCACGTGGGAACGAACTACTCTTGGAAATACCATTTGTTGGGAAACCCTGGAAACACGTGACGGAACTCGTGGGAATCACAAAAATATTGCGGAAACGAATTTTAATTTACGCATCATAAGACAAAAAAATGTTTTTTTTTAATATCGATATTCAACAGTAGTTTTACGACATTTTAATTTAGCGATTATTTAATAACAATACAATTATTACAATTTATAAAATTAATCGGCCTTTGTTTAGCTAGTACTTAAGTTAGAGTCGTCATATGTTACGGTTTTATCGGATTTGAATATAGTGTCTCTCCGTCTCGATAAGTGTATTTGTGTTTTGTCCCGGAATCAGTCATCAGTAATTTATGTTAAATTATGTCTTTACTAAACATTTCTAGTAAAAAAACAATAATGTTTTGATAAAAGATAAAATAATCAAATTGATTGATTTTTATTACTTGATTGAATTACGGTTTAAATATTAAAATTATATTCCTATAAAATTAGCAGGTACGATCAATATATATACACGAGTATAAACCCTTAGCTCGTTCAACGGAATTGGAAATTTAAATCAAACATTTAATTGTGAAATCACTTTTCTTTACGAACATACGTGACAAACCACATATTCCAACATTGTTGTACGCGTCAAAAGCCTGAAAGTTGAATGATATGTAAATATATGTATTCAAACACGGGAAAAAATCTCAATCCGCGTGATGAAATTATAATTTCATATCTAAGATTCAACAACAAATAATAACAATCGCATTCTATTTGAGCAAATCGATAAAATGTAGGTACCCGTGTGTTTGTTAGAAATGCTGTGGTATCAAAGAATCGCGAAAATTATCGTATCATAATAATATCATTCATTTTCAATTATTACAGACACGTAATAATGTATTTCTCCAAAAATATTCAACGACTGCTGGCGTACCTTTAAAAAAAATAATATAATATTACTTTTTTATCAAAGAAAATACCGACGTTAGTCTTACGAAGACCACTTGCATACTATGTGCGTAGGACAACTCAGTGAAGCGGTTCTTTTTATCCTAAAAAAAAAAATATATATATATATTACTGTCAATTTATTCATATAGTAAAATATTATTATATGCCTGATATTCAAAAAAATGAAATTTATAACGTGATATTTTTGTCTGCATTGACGTCCAACGCGTTTGAGTTTTCGTCTGAGTTTCAGGCACACATTTTATTCATACAATCGTTAATTTTTATCGAGGTATCCGAATATTTGTATAATATCTCTTTAATAAGAAACGTTATTTATATTATTGGCTATTAAATCTGATGTTTCGATTAGAAAATGATTAACATTTAGATTTAGTGAGTAGACGTGTTTGACGGTTTAGATATTTCAGGTTATTGGTTGAATATATTATTACGCGTGTTATTTATATTTAATTTTACTATGCGATACATGACATAATAAAAAATATATCATTTTTATATAAGTGTTTTTTTTTCTTCAAATATTTAATGTACTAAAGTTATTTTATTACGTATACACAGGACCGTGAAAATGATTTGTATTACATTTACAAAGAAGTACTGTATTGTTATGATCAAATTGTATTTTAGAATTTCACTTCTAAATACAGTTGCCTAAAAGGTATTTCGTTTAATATAACCGCAAACGAATTATTTTGAATACTTTTCAAATGCAATAAAAAAATTTAAGACGGTTTCTTATACCTTAATAATATTGCGAGTTATTTGTGTGCTGGTCTCTTTATTCAATTTAAATCAATAAAGAATTAATACTCGTCTTAAATTAAGAATATGAAAAATTACTCAAAATTGAGACACGACAATATCGATCATGATTTATATTTGTTGTTTTAATTTTTGTTTATTTATACTAAACAATATTGTATAAATTCTTTAATTTATAGATGTAGAAGAAATAAATTTATTTTTACTCATATTATTTATCTTATATCTTATTATAAACATTTATTTTTAAGGAAAAAGACACTACAAATTTTACTTGATTCATGTAGTATATCGAAGGAAAAAAAACGTAAAAGTCTACTACAAATGACACTGCCAGAACTCTTTATTTCGCTAACCATAAATTTTTACTATTATATCTTTTAGAACAATAACATTCAGGTGGGAAGTGCAATAATATAAACCTGCCATAACCAAAATATAAAACCAAACCATTAGTATATATATATATATTTATATATACATAAATATTTACCGAAAATCCGACGGTGAATATCTCCTGGCAGCGTTTAACCTTTGAATTAAATTAGGCCGAGGAGGGTAAGGACACAATGGGCAACTTTCCAAAATAACCGAGTATATCCGATGACCCAGTCCCCATCTAACCACAGGAAGAACCGAAATTGAATCACTTGAAAAACGGTCTCTTACCTATCGTAACCAATTTATATTATTATTTCGATGGTAATAATATGCTTCTTATCAGCACGCCGCATATATACTACGCGAATATCTCAAGCTAACATATACAAGACAACTAAAAAATGCATATTATTTATGACACTCATAAATCTTAGTGCGTTTAGACTTATTTAGTACCCAAAACATTTCCTTGCGATACTTATATACATAAATATAAATATATATATATAATTTTTTATACGGTATTCCATTATGATCAAGTTGACGATAGCAGTTCAATTCTGAGCATTATTTTTCCATTCCTAGAAACTTTGGGACCAAACAATAATATACATAGTACGAATGTATTTAACGAGTACGAAGTATTCTGAAATTCGTTATCGTGGGTCATTATATTAGCACAAAAACAAATAACTTGTATTTTATTCAGTCGAAACGAAATATCGCTGTGAAGAATAGAATTTAATATAGACCTAATTTATTTGGTCCCTGAAAAGCTCCATTTTATGTCTATTTATTTGCTGGACAGACTCGGTAGAACTGGAAAAAATAAAAAAATATATACGAACCCTTCTCAATACACTCTTATGTAATAATACAGTGTAACACTATCTGAGTTATATCTCGTTGCAGTGAATTTTTTTAACAGGTACAATGTAAATAACAATGATTTATGGTATACACTAGATGCAAGATCAAATAACTAATGTACAAAATATATTGAAAAAGTAAACAGTAATTTCAAAAAAAAAAAAAAAATCTCACGTAAAAAGTATCTTAATATATCAAGTTTTATTCATAAATGTTATATTATTATGCGCGGATAAACGTTAAATTGTGTTTATCAATAAAATAATATACAGTGCATTACTTAATAACGAAATAATAATGTTATGTAACGAGACTACATCGGTCGGACACAATTCCATGCAAAAAATTCCCATTCGATTCAGGATTTCGCTACAGAAAAACACATTACAATACTAATATTATTATGTAGGTATTCAAATAGTTTTATTGACGGTATTATATTTAACGATTCTATAAATTATTACAACTTTTTTTTTAAATAAGCTCTACGGTCTAGGCTCATTAGTCACTACCGTTATATTGTACATTGCGTATAGTTCTTATAAATGTACAACGCATTTTTATTGGTTAAATAATTAACGGTGTTTCCCTTTCATCTCAACAAATGGAAAGTAATACGTTTGAAAAAAAAATACGGGATCATTGTTATTCTCATTGTGGACAAACGTAATGCACGCGTATACTTAAACATCCGGAGGCATTTTGTTGTGTGCATTATGTCACAAAGTCAATCACCGAACGATAAAATTCAATGAAGTGCACGTATTATTCAATTAGAATTAATATCATTTGACACACAAGACACGTTTCCGTATATTATATTGCACTATCGTCGAACACAAAACAAATACTATATAATGCGCATTGCAATGATTTTAATAATAATACATTTTGCGCTGCAATTTTGATTGAAATAAATAATATTATAAGTATAACTTTATATTATCATCAAATAATATAACAATAATGAATTGGTATCGTTTAAACTCGTCAAAATAATAAATTGACTAATGGATTTTAAATGTGTATACGGTATATCACGGAAAATCAAAATTAAACTATTGAAATATCTACTATTATTATAGTTATAAAAATTATTGTTTTCTATTCAAATCGTCTAAGAAATAAAATGGTTATTATTGTTGAACATAAAAAATATTTTTCATGTTTTAGTTTTTTCTAAATAATATATAGTTTTACAATGTAATCAATGCCATTAATATATTATACAGTTTTAATTAATGAAATTGAATAATTTATAATTTCGAACGAATTCCACACAAAAGTTATCTCGTACATTTGTATTATAATAATATATTATCATATAACTCTGCTAGTATTGACCACGAGCCACGACGTACAAGACCTACTGTTTTGGTTATGTTGAATTTAACATAGTTAATTAGTTTAGGCGAAATAAAACATAATTTTTATTGTATGGTATGTTGTATGTACCACACTTTATTATGTAGGCAAGTATTCATGTATCATCACTTTACATAATTTTCCTTATTTGTTTTACTCGAATAATTATTATTGACAAATAATATGTCGTTATATTTAGGATAAATAGACAAATGAAAAAAATCATAGTATTTTTTTAATCATTATAAAACCAAACTAATGATCGAGTTTTAATCTTTTAAACTAATATGAATTGAAGTTTATATATTTTATAGACATTAAACCATTAAATAAAAAGCAAACATTGACACTTAACAGATATAAGCCAAGACAGAAGAGCAGTAATTCATTTTAGTATTATTTTCTTTTTTACCAGAGACTAAACATAAAATATGCTAGCAAACATTATTATTTTTTAAAAGAGCTTTGATGTGCCACTAAAGAATTTTCACATAAAAGTTTTATTGAATTGTAATTTGTTTTCCCTGGATACAAAAGTTTTAAACATATCACTTACATTTGACATCACTTGTATATAAAATGAAATTCTTCACTTCTGTGATCATCTCAAAACGTCTGTAAGAGTGTTGAAGCGGAATTTGTAGAATCAATACAAATAAATGAACAGAGACGTTGCAGTTATTAAATGACAACACGATATTATTATCAAAATAACCACAGTACTCGTAATAAATATCGTGTGACATTCGAAATATTTGAATACATTTATTGTTTAAAATAATCGTTATTCTCAGGTGTCAAGTTATCTCACAAAATATTTATAACAGCTTACAATGTTATAAGTAAGAATGTATACGCTCCATAATGACATTACACGTCTGTGAAATATTTCCAAAATATATGACAACATTGTTTTAAAAGATAAAATTCACATAAAAAACGATGAGATAGACTTTTAATTTTCCAAAACAACCCTGTGAATACTGCGTGGGTAAGGTTAGTTACAAAAGCGGTTCAACATTTTGACCACTGTCGCAGCGGCAATAACTCATGTGTGCGCCATTATCAAATGCGTTCGATTGTCCGGCGTCCTGCAGTCGTAAACTCGTATAATATGTAAAGCAGTTTGTATTTCCCACAGCCGAACCGTCATAGTCGTACGTGATACGTGTTTTGCAGGGTCGACTGTGTATAAAATATATAATACACACACACACACACAAATATGTATCGATGCGTATTGTGATGGTATAATAATATGCGCCGTCGTATATTATTAATATAATAAGAGAAACCTTGACGATTTGCCACGGTTCTTATTTCGAATTCGCGTCTTTAAACGGATAATATATATAGTAGCGACAACAATATGATAATATGATAATATATTATAGCATCGGCGACCAGGTGAGAAAAAAAAATAAAAACGGCGTAACACACATTATAAGAAACTGCAGCGCGCTGAAAAGAACTCCGAAAAGTATTGTGCCCCGATTACAATAATAATAATAATAATAATAATGACAATAATACTGTACATTATTACCATTGTCATCGGCGGCGGTGGAGATCTCACACGGTGCAGCCGCGCACAATATGGGCGAAATCGTGCATATATCGCCGCGTATATATTGTGCACGTCTTTAATATTATGGCCTCCGGACACCCGGTGAGTCGGAGACTACCGCGACGATGATATAACGACCGGCCACGACTCCGTTCCGAGGTTATTTATCGAACATCCGTTGTCAAAACACTAGAAAGCGACGGCCCGAAAATACCTTTAGCCGTTTCAAGAGGTTATATACATATATATATGCCCACCGTTCAGTCGTACACACAAAGGTGCAAAAGTAAGGCCCGTAATACTATATTATTTCGTGTGTACATATATATACAGAGCTGCCGTTTATATTATCGAGCCCGAGCTAAATCGCGCGGATCGACGGAGACAATAATAACACTGTGCAGCTTTATGATACATAATATTATTATAAATACGGGTATACGCGCGCTAAAACAGCAGGAGCCGACCGGATAGGTCTTAAATCGGATTATTGTCATATAAACTCATATTATATCGGTGTACCTAAATCGTCGTAATCGTACATAAACATATCGACGTTTGGACCGGCGCGAGTTACGCGCTATTGGTGCTCTACGTATATATATATATATATAATGTTATTATTATCAGCTGCCCCGTAAAGAATTATCGCATATTGTGTACGTATTGTATTATGTGTATGATGTGTCCGGCCAGAATTTGTTCGGGTCGCGGATTTTCGTTTTGGATGTCTCGTCATTAACGGCCACCGTACACTGTCGGTTGGTTTGTGCGATTGTCGACTGCGTTCTATGCGGAAGGTTCGCGAAATATTAAAAAGACTAAAAGTTCTTCAAAGCGTGCCCGATCCGAAAATTATTGCGAACAGTACGCGCGCAGAAAAACTGCTGCATGAATTGTGCTTCGTAGCTATTCAATACCGGTACACCGATGTAAAAGTGTAGGAGGAAAGATTTTACTGCTAAACCAGTGTCGGGATATCTTGTGACGGTCGTACATGCAAAAAAATAAGATTTAACGTTTCACTCGCAGTAATTATAATCGTTTTAAATGTGCTCTTTAAACACCTAATAATAATATGTTATAAACCGCGTGGTAACCAGTAATTAAATTAAATATCACATGTTTCATTCTTCGTGAATACCACGCAAAAACGCTTGTACTGAACTCGGTGTAGGTATTGTGATTTGCGATACACGCCGCAGTCTGTGTTAACTAGTAACTAAAATAATATTTCAAACGATATATTATTATTAAACGCGCAGAGCGCACAAAACCAACGCAATAAATAATTTGCGACTGTGCGGTACCTCGGCCGGTGATTTCTGTGTACGCGCGTGTTATTATAAACATATTAAAACGCGGTGTATAATAATGTGTAATATTTCTATTGGGAACACACGATGAGGTACGACAGCAGAGCAAAATCATCCGCCCTTTGAAGGAGCACATAATACATTATTACATTATTATATTGCGTACGGTTAATATTTACGTCTCCGCGGAGGTAATTAAGGCTACTGGGTTGGACTTTGACTCCCATTCAACGAGCACGGCCGGCAGTGGCGAAAACGGGCAACGCCATGTGAAAAGTAGTGGCTACAATGTTAATTCACATGACTTGTTATTAAAAAATTATCGTGTGTGGAAAAAATTTCTCGCGGACCGCGGGACAGACAATATTATAGCTACGCGTGTCGGCGCAAGTTGGTCAACAATGTAAAAGCGCCGTTATAAAATTCTACAAAAAAAAAAAAAAAAACAATTATTAGAAAGCACGTAAAGCGGATAACAGTTCAAAAAACATTTATTGCAGTGGTTTTTTTGTGCTAGTATGTACTTGTTGGATTCGAGAGTACACCCGTGTGCGTCAATGATTTTTTTTTCATCTGCATTTTGAATTGCAATGCGTATAATAATCACGAATGCGTGTACGTACGATATCAAGTAGGTACCTACTATACCTACCTATATACTAAATATACTAAATATAACTACAATTATGGATTCAAACGAAAAGTTCCGAGAAAGCACAATATCATTATTACGATGATAATAAACGTAAACAAATATGAATAATATAATGGTCAAAAATTATTGTACTGACGTAAATATCACATAATAATATATAATACTACAATAAATATCTGCGTTCCGTGGTACAATATGTTAGTACTTACCTACATAAAATATGCATCCATCAAATGTGCAAAACCCAATGCACAAATGTTAAGGTTAAAAAAAAATGCATTATGATTTTAGGATTGTATGGGATTTAAATCATATTTCGCCGTGTTATACCGTTTTGGTTCGTTTTTATATTATATATCGGTTGATCGATTTCGTGTGTATATTATATATTTATATATAAATAATAATATGTACGAACACAAAAACTTGCTGATAAAATATTTTTCCCCTTTTTATTCCGTGGCAATTGTGTAAGCATCCAAGCCTCGGGCTGCATTTTATACCAATATAAATCGGTCAGAGCCCTGCAGTGTGTTTGCGGGCAATGTGAATACACTGGTCTCCGGCGACGAATATACTAAAAACTATTAAGTAGGTTCTACGGAATTACCTGGAAAAGCGGTAAGAGCAAATCCGCAAAACCGAATTTATTTTCGGTGCTGTGTATTATAATATTATTTGAATATTATTATGCGTCACTATGACATTTTGAACTAGAAGGTCAGTTTACCACACATACACACGTCATATAGTCCAAACTTTGATCCGTTTTGGTTCTATAAGTTTAAAACTAAAATATTTTCTAATATCACTTGCTTCTGACTTATTGTTCAAGAATTTATAAACGTTGTAATAATTTAGTTTTATTCAATAAAATTCATCTTTAAATAAATTAACATCCATTTGTACTATATTGGATTCTTTTTTGTCATATGTATTACTTATAAAATCATAGACATTTAGTCTGAACAATAATTAATTTATGACATGTCACGTCCAATGGCCACATCGGTCACGAATCGTTGTTCTTATTAAAAAAAAATTATAATATTATTTAAAATTATTATTTTTGCATAACGAAAACATATCAATACCTGCCATAAGTTTGATACTCCAACTGCACGCCTGAATTTCAACGATTGCCAGTATTGCCACTGAGTCAATAAATTTATGAAAATGTAAATAATGCATTTTTTGACGTTTGTAAAATATGAGAGAACTTATAAACAAAGAAATTTATTCTGTCAGAATGTTTTTAAGTTTGCTACAGTTATTATTTTGGGAATTTTCATATTATCTTATTTTAAATATATAGATTTAAAAATAAAGATATATATGTAATGTCTAAAAACATAAAACAAACATAAATTCTATTATGTTTGGAAAAATCCTAACATTTTGTGAATTAGTATGTATTGTAATAAAAAAAAAATAAAAAATCATAAGGAGCTCTAAACAGTGATAATTTCATGTAATTCGTGACTGAATTACAAATATAACAATTTGTAATAAAATCTGTAAGTAAGGTAGGTCAATTAACCCTGTACGTTGGTTGTAAATCCTACTATCGAGCGTGTAATGGGACATTTTTTATATTATTTATTTTATATTACTACAGCAGTTACAGAAATTTACAAATAAAATTTAAATATAAATCAACGATACAGTGTAAGTATATTATGAATTTAAAAATGCAGTTATCAGGATGCGTGTGTTAAAGTGGATGATTGTACTCATATAAGATGGTGTGACTGCAAAGGGTAGAAAAAGGAATCTGGCTGCGGTTAGAATAAGAGAGAATTCCAAAAGTGACGTTTTCGAGAAGATCTGGTACATCCAGAATCCACTTAAAAAGGAATCGATAGACCGTTGATTGGTCAGTTTCGAAGCATCGTAGGATAAAATTTGGATGCGGAAGACTTCGTGGTTAGGTGAATATTAGTGGTGAGTGATTATCGAAATGAGAATGAATAAAGCATAAGCTAAACATTTATTATGAACACATTTGAGACGGATATGGCCTTTCACGGGAAAGGGTGCCAAACAACCACACCATATTCGAGGAGATAACTGACAGCTAAGAAGTGCAAGAACGAAGCAGTGAGCTAATTTGAAACTGTTGTCTGTCGATGTTATGTTTAATGAATACTAGGACACGTTGTTTGTGGTTAAGTGATAGTGGTGTTTAAAAGAAACATAGAGTATCGTATGAGTATAGTATATGATAATATAATCTAAAATCTATAACTATATGGAAAAGCATTGGGGTTGAAAACTATTTCGGAAAATAGTAGTGAACGAGAACAGCTGGAGAAAGAAATTATTAGAAACTTATGTTCAAATTGACAGTTGAGCTTATGTTATTAGTGACCTATTCACTGAAAATGTCTAGTTCGTTCTGCAGATTTTGACAATCAATTATATTATCGATTGTTATATGATCATCATTATTAATATTAATTGTTATATTATCATATTTATAATATGATTATATAATAATGTGTCATGCGTATGTCACTGACGTCAAATTAGATTAAACTCATATTATGTATAATGTGTCTCGCGGTATTAAAATGTGTATAATGTGTGTTGTTCACGCACAAGTAACGACATTACGGTGGGAAGGGTATGTGTGTTTTCTCCTTTGTCATTTCTACTTTTTAATGACTGACACACCACAATTATATACTTTTTAACACTATACTTTACTAAAATAGTACTAAAGGTCGTAATATCCTGTACTAACCAGTGACTATGGTTGTTTTAAGCATAACTTTAAGGTGATACGACTTCGAAATAATCACTGTATTACAATACTGTTTTGAAATATTCAAATTTAAACATGGAAATCGTGTTACAAATTGTAATTATTTAAAATAGTAAATACGTTAACGGCAAATCAATGCTAATATGTTATCAGTATTTTTGTTTTTCAAAAACCCAAGTTAAAAGTATTTAGCCTGCCCCATAAAAAATATCCTGGCTACGCCTCTGCATACAATGTATATTATTATAATATCCCTGTAAATAATAATAAAATAATAAAATTGTATAATGTATTATGGGAATACTTAAAACCGACGACCACGTGTGCGCATCCGTTTATAGATATTTTACACGCACAATACCATCGCAACGGTCGTATTGAGAATCATTCGTCGCCGCCCGTCGTCCGCGATCACGATGACTGCATCTGCTCGCAGCGACGACCATGGGAAATAGCAGCAGTGCACCAACACTCGTATTGTGCGGCGGCGGCGGCGGTGCATCGCGCGAATCGTCGAGACGATCGTACAATGAATAGGAATCATGAAAACCCTGAATGGAGAAAACGCGCCGTAACCACCAGTGAAATAAATATGTTCCGCGAGAGGACAAAAGTGCGGTAACGCGTTCCGATATTGTGCGCCTACAGCGTACGATGTGAGCCCGCGGAGTCGGACGCGGCGGGAAAAACCGCGGCGCGACGGAAAATATAAACTCGGCTTTTGATCGGGCGGCGGCGTACCAGAAAAACCGCGATAAAATAAACCGTTTTCTTTCCGCTTCGTATCACCGACGAAAGTGTTGTCGTCTCGCCCTTGTTTCCCTCGGCCATAATGTTATTTAAAATCGCTCGCGTTATTATTTATTTATTTCGCCGCCGCCGCCGCCGCTTCGGCTCTTCCCCGAGCGTTATATTTTGCTCTTATCGTCGTCGTCGTCTTCGGGTGGTCCGCGGGTACGATTTTAAAACGACGACACGCGTTACAACCCTCACCGTCCGCCCGTCACCCGCACAACCGTCGCCCGAGTGTCGACGAAGGTGTATACCATACACCTGCGCGCACATCTCGTTATTGCATTGTCGATAGTCACTCGATCTCTTTAATACTGCGTAAACCGTACGTGTGTGTGTGTGTGTGTGTGTGTGTGTGTGTGTGTGTAATACCTGTGTCCCGTGCACGGAGACTGGCTGTACGCTGCATACATCGCCATCACGCGCGCCACCGTTTTATTGACATAAAAAGCACTTTTCCGAAATTCGAACTTCGCCCCTTGTACACACCACTACCGTATAGTACAGCTATAATATTTATTTTCCGAGCCGAGTACATACGAGTATATCGTGTGTGTGTGTGTGTGTGTGTGTGTGTATTATTATATTATGTTCCTATATGCTTGTACATACACGACAGAAGAATACAGCGTTATGGATTTGCCTTTCTGCATTTGCCCTCGGAACTCGACATTTCCCTCGTGTACACGCCGCGCACACTATGCGTGGAAAATAAAAATTATTTGTTATCTTTTTTTCTTTCTTTCTGAATTCATTTTTTTTTTTCCAATATTATTATTATTGTTTATTTTTATATTTTCTATGTTATTTTCCTACCCGTCTATACACGCGTGCGATTTTTTTACTTCCTAAACGCCGTGAGTTACACAAGGGTTTCATCTTGGAGCTATTTTTCCACCCGATGTTAAGATATATATATATATATATTCAAAGAGAGCCTCTACTATGTAGAACGCATATAAAATAACGTAAATGTGATATTATGATTATTATTATTATTATTATTATTATTATTATTATAGATGATGATATCCCACCCACACCCCTTGGATATTGTGATTGAAGTACTTTTTCGCGTATATTCGATTCTATATGGCAGATAATAGGACAAGTGCCACCATTATTTAAATTCCATTCGACGTATTGTAATATACACCCTTCAAACTACTCACTATCGAAACGTTGTAAAATATAAACTCTGCAGTTCTGCATGTAGTCAAAACTCCACATAGTGGAAAATGTTCAAGTGTTAAACAAACGACAACGGATAATAACTTATTTTTTTTATGTCTTACGAAAAATAATCAAATAAAATTGCTATTATTAGATTAGATGTATGGAAATTCTTCGCTTTAAAAATATGATATTTTGGAGTGTTCGGTAAGACAACGCGTATAATAATAAAAAATAAGATATGCTCATTTTAAGATCGACAACGTATATTGTTGTTCTACGCTAAAAATAATTTAGATATTTATTAGATTTATAAGATATCACGTTGTTTGTAAAATTAAAAAAATTAAATAAACAAAATGCCAGTCCACTATAGTAAATAAACGTCGATAAGGAATTTTAAAATTAATCTTGAAAATTAAACAAAAAGCAAAATTCTATAATAAAATATTTTATTTGGGAATCTGAACAATTTTTCATAATAATATGTTAACTACACATGTGTATTTAGATAAATTTGTTTTTGTTTAAAGTTTATACTCTATAATTCACCACATTTAAGTGCGTAATTCTAGGGGGGGGAGTTGGCGAGGGGACACTCCCGACATTTTATAGTGGGGCAAAGATCTTTTTTCCTTCCCTTGTTGCAAGCTCTAATTTATTGTATATTACAACACGTGTATATTTTTTTTTTAATAAAGCATTTTTGCTTGAATATTATTTTTCAACGTTCGTTTTATTTAAGTGATTAAACTAATTATTAATTAAAATATTTATATTATATAGTTTGGTACATTTAAAGTTGTTATACACGTTATAATAGGATGTGCATTGCAGAAGAGCATTTATGATTTTTACTATTTATTTTCATTTTTTGGGGGAATATGGGTTTTAATTATAAGGAATAAATTTGTCCTTTTAATAAAGTGTTTGAAAAAATAATTTAATGATTATTGCGAATATATAAATAAGTAAACGATAAATTGTACCTATTTACATGAACCTATACAAGGGATACATAAAAATATGTAAGTTCATGCACGAGATATTATGTAAAATACGATATCTCGTACAGATATTATGAAGATAATATGTATTTATTGAGTATTTATAGGGTAAAAACAAATTTATTTCCCATTTCATTCGGTTTTAGGGCTGTTGTAGCTCGTGTGGTTAAAAAAAATGTGTTGTTTTGTGGTTGGAAAAAATAACTTTTAAGCTTAAAAAATCAACATTATTTTGCCTGTTTCTGATAATCGAAAAATCCATTGCCATTAATATTTTTTTCAGATCATGCAATTAAAATAAAATAATTGTGCAACAATCTAATAAATAAAAAACGAATTATACCTACCTTAAAATATGAAATTATATAACAACACAATAATGAATACAAATTTTAACAATCGTATATCCCGAGAAAAGCGTAAAATTTTACTTATGTATATTTCCAAAACGGCCCTTAGATAATTAGCTTATTTTTATGTAGGAACTTATAATCACTCAAATACACAGCTAATGTCACAACCCTCAACAAAATCACCCGTATTACGCACTACTGTACCAAAAAAATTGAAAATATTTTCGAAAATAACAGACTAAATCTATTCGATATCAATAACTGTTTTTTAAACACAATGAGTAAAAATTAATGTTGTTTCGCATGATAATATGCATATAAATGCTGCTCCCGATATAATTAAATAAACGTTTAAACCAAATTATCGATGTTGTTAAATTTGTTATTATTTTGGTTTTAATGGCAATCAGGGTGAAGTCATTGCGACCAGCGTGTTACTTTGGTAAAATTGCAGACCCTACTTTTTGAAAATCGTATCTTATTTTGGCGACTATATACTCATCACAACCGTCGTGGTTTGTATTATTGACGAATATTTTTCAACTCATTGCTGCTTGCTATAATTCATTCGGCCTACTGTGTTCCGCGCCTGCAGCTGCGATGTGTGCAACCACGCGACAAATATTAAATACTATGATGGCATTAGACATAATTGTATTATTCACAGCATACCTACCGTACGGTGTATGGACCTATACATACACATAGAACATAATAATATGAACGTTCTCACCTACACAGGTATACCGTACAGATTATCATAATTATACACATTATAAGATTATTGTTGTACCATAGCAGAATATGATCCATGTCTATATTTATATATATATATATATATATTTATAACACGAACACGATATTCATACAGTGTGTATGCCCGTGCCCCGTTCACCCAGCACATTATTATAAATTATAATATTATTTAGTACAATTTTAATATGAGACTGTATATAACACCGGTATTATAATAGACACCGCTGATATAAATGCATTTTCCGATCGATTAGACTAATCCGAAATTCACTTTTATTCGCGTTTGTGTAAATCACATGTGAACACCCGTAATAGCCCGGCTCGGAGATTACATATTATTTTGAGGGTACGACGATATCGCCTGCGCCAAATTTTAAAGACTCTTCGCTGCCCGTATATTATACCTATACGCCGCGGCTGCCCCTCGCTCGCGGTGTAATACAATTATTTGAAACGTTGTACACGTTATTATTATTTACGGTTTAAGATTATCCTGAAAAATTCGTTTTTTTCTCTCCGCTCGCTGCACTCGTATTATTTTTTAAATCCGTCACAAGAATGCCCCGTTTTTCTAGTTCTTTTTTCTTTTTTTTTTTCTTTTTTATATACCACACCCATGGCTGATTTTTTTACGAATACATAAATCCCGTGCACAATAAAGGGATAATACGAGAGAATAAGAGCGAGTGAGTGAGTAACAGGGAAGGAACGAGAGAGAGAGAGAGAGAGTGAGAAAGAGAGAGACGAAGAGAGAAGTAGAAATTCTAGATCCTTTTCATGACAAACGCCCCTATAATATATTGCAGGCGGCATCGTTTTGCCCCGCTGATCTCGCTTGATCGACGAGTGACGACGACGACAACGACGACGACTACGACGATGCCGCACCGCATTACATTATACCATTATAAGTATATATGTATATTATATGTACATAGAATACACTACACGTACAAGAACGAGTCGTGTGTGTGGGTATAATAGTATGTGATGTGCGAGCGGCAACCGACGAATGATATTATATTATTAGCCAGACGGCCCTTTTGATGTACACATACATTCGAGTTTACTATTGTGTTTTAATATAATAATACAAACGGGGGAATACAATATTATGCGGACGAAACAAACGGGCTACGAATTTACGTTTAGAGCTGCGGCGGCGGCGGCGAATGCGATGGAATAACAGAAAAATGACTAGTTCAATAAAAATATATATATATGTATATCGCGTTCAACGCATACGCGTATGCCTTCTGAAGTACATAGAATATGCGCCCAGTAGGGTGTCCTTTGATGGCGAAACAAAAGGGACACGAGTGGCATAACAATTATTTATATTGATGTGTCGTAGACATATTTTCGTGGTGGAAAAAAAAATACCGCTCTAAACGTTTATTGTACAGCCTATTATGATAATGATAATTTATTATAATACATTAATACTTATCAGGTACGTATTATAATTGTTGTGTACACCAATTACTGTAGGTACGCGCACGATCGTTTTAACGTCCGACAACAACTAAAGGCGATAAAAAACAGAAAAACGCTAATTATTGTTTTCCATTATTCGGGGCCAGCTGAAATATGCTCGTGGTTTAAATAATATTGCACGCGACTAGAGTTTTCTGTTATTTCTGTAATAACACGCATATATTATTATTATTATTATCGTGTAAAGCGAACGAAAAAAATTGCATCTCTCACGAGTCTGTAATTTATGAAACAAACCTCACGAATGAATTACGTATTATATTTTATTGTTGTATTTACTGTAATGCGTACAATATAGTACAAAAACGGATATGAACTCAAATAGCCGACATTGTATTATGTATACGCCATAATAGTGTAATGCGTAAACACACATATACATATTATAGTAGTAGATTGTACTATATTTTTGTATCTGTAATACATATTATGCATTATATTTTATTCGTTAAATTGCTATCTTGTTCGTTGTTTCCTTTTTAAGTCCTATACCCGGACGACACTCGTATTATATCATATTTTTATACGAACAGAACGCAGTCGTTTGATTTTTATTTTTGTTTTATTGATAATATATTTTTAATCGTTTACATAAATTATTATTATTTAAATGATTTAAACGCCATAGTAATATTTTTTCGAGAATCGATTATCTATTAAAATGTACGTAGGACGCTACACAACGTTTAATAGTTATTAGCATTTGTGGTGGCGACGAAGATGACGACATCGACTAATAAACCAAAACCAAAATAACATAATTCTATTTTTCCTTTTTTTTTTTTTTTCTTTTTTATATTCCAATTATTATTATTTTTCACTCCCAGGGATGTCAGTTGTCTTCCCCGAGGGTTATTCAGGTACCACGCGGCAATGCACGTGTGTTTCGTTTTTAATTTTTATTAACTTGTTATTCACGTTGTTGCTGTTGTTGTAGTTGTTGTTTTATTTATTCGGACGAGAGCTCTGCCGCCGGGTGCTGAACATAATACATTTCTATAATAATCCGGATTTGCTGAGACCGGGAATGATGATGTCTTTCATAGGTACCCATCATGGTAGTGGAATCGATCGGTGGCGGCTGTGCGTTGTATTTTATAAGCTGTCGTGAGTACCTACTGGGAGGCAGCCGCGGGGAAAAAACGATGAGATGATTCAAGTGGGTATATTATTCGTAGATAATATTATATAATAATATATACTAAAATATATTGGCTTTATTTATTTATACCAAATGATTTAGAAAACAAAAAAAAAACATTACAATATTTGTTTTACGTTACGAATTTATTTTTGCGATTGAAATGTTTCGGTTCAGTAGTGATATTGTTAGAATACAAGGCATCAATACATGTAGAGAATTTCTTTTATTTTCATAATACTCGTATGTTTTTGATTAGTTATCTGTACTACTAATGATAGTGTTTTATTGATTTTATATCAAGTAAGTCTTATTCATATACGTAATGTTATTTTATTTTCCAAATAAATGTTGCAAAATTGCTTATTAAAAGATGTCATGTTTGACATTAACAATATTTATATTTTTCTTACGAAACAAATGTTCTAATTATTCAATCAACTCACCAGAAAATATCTCAATGTCATTGTATAATTCTGTTTCTCTGTTTATTTTGACGTATATTTTTATTGTATTGTTAATGATATTAAACAAAAACGTGGTTTAATTTAATTTCATAATGTTACCAAATTATGTGTTGTATAGTGCAGTGTTTCCCAACTTCTTTTACTAGCGGAACCTTTGCAGGAGCTTGAACGTTTTGTGGAACCTCAGTATAGTTTTTGTAGCTTTTCTATGTCCAAATCATAATTCAAATCAAAATTATTATTAATAAATATAAATTTTCTCAAATTTCTCACGGAACCCTTGACATTGGCTGACGGAACACCAGTTGGGAAACACTGGAATAGTGTATACTATTATTGCTGTGATACTTTATTGTATTATAATATACTCATGCGTTTTATATTCACATTCGCATATCTACATTATATACATTTATTCTTTTAATGTGTGCTTATTATTTATTAATTTATATTTTTATCAACAACTGTTATATATATACACAGTTTTTCTAAATAGATTATCTTTTCTGTATAAATAAAATAAAATAAAATAAATAAAGCCTGAAACGTACATTCGATACTATAGAAATGAGAGTGTAAAAGAAATACAATTTTTAATAAATTGTACAAATTATTGACGGGAAAATTCAATTTATTCAATTTCAAATCATTATTTTCCGAATTTATGATAACCGTTTACTAACATGTCACAAATGAAACAATTTGCATATTTATGTAAAGTAAAGTGAATGTTTATCAAACAATTTACCATTAAACACAAATTACTATACAGTGTGCTCCGCGAAGACTCACTAATTTTATTTCAAGCCATTGATAATAAAATTTACTTATTTTTTCACATTAAATCCACCGGCGCGCACACACTGTAGTCTTAAATACCAATTTATATTTAAAAATATATATATGTATAAATTTGTACATCACAAGAAATGTAAAAAATACGGGATTTCTATGGAATTTTGTTTTTATTATTATTTGAATTAAAGACAAAACAATCTATTCAATAAATAATGACGTACAATAAGTAATTTTAATGATAATATTATATAGTTATTAGGTATTTTTTATTGTAGAGGTGTGAGTGTCGTGAAGAAGAAGTTACCCATTGGTAATACCTCATTTAGTTATTTATTTACATAAAAATTTTGAATTTAATATATATTACTTATATAGGTACTTATATAACTCGAAATATAATATAATATTTTATGTTTGCCATTAGACACGGATCATATAATGATAATTTCTAAATTTTCCAACTACATTAGTGTTTGGGTATTTTTTTAAATTTCCTGTGGTTTTATAGGCACTTTGCCCGTCACGTATGTGTATTATCGTCATAAATGAATCGATGTAGCTCTTCTGTGAGTTAAATCATTTTTTAATAGTTCTCTATTTATACGATAATATTCCAAATTCAAGTTTCTCGCCTTTTATATGTATATATGTATATTATTGATCGCGATTCTCTATGCGCACACTATTATATTACTTTGGTGAGTAAACAAATTTTGAAGGAAACTAGTGAGCGCCGTTCAATCCAAATGACTTCCTGAATATCCACCCTAAGCCCTCCGAAATGCTATCAAATTGACTCAGCCGGATATGTTTTAACGTTGTCCTACATGATTCATAGTCCTTGCAATAAGACGTAATGTGTACACAAGAGGAAGCATTAGGGTGATCGGATTCAGTGCGTATGGCGGAAGAAGAGTTCATAAAAGTATGTATACTATCTATTTAACTGCTTTGAAGCCTTGAAGGTATGTCGATGCCATTGAACATGATCAATCGTACGGATAGCAACTTTTATTGTCACATGATATTAATTGAAATCGTTAATCAAAATAATGATATTATAAGAAATAATACGATTTGATTTGAGTAGGCATAGGTCAGATATGATAACAGTTTGCATAGGTAAGTATACAATTTAAAAAAAAATGCATTAAAAAAAATATTTTTTAATTATTTAATTTACAAATTCAATTACTTCGATATGACTAAATGGATTTATAAAATATGATTGTGGTCATAACATATTTATAGCACACGCTTCCCTCTAACTACTGATTATCTTGCGATATTTTCACTATACATTTGAGACTTTCGCCGTTAAATATTTTAGTATCCAGTTTTAGTTCATAACAAATTTATTTCTCTATTTGTACATCATTTCAGGGAAAGAGCCGAATATGTTTAGTATTTAAACGTATCGATCACAACGATTTTAAAGTCCTGGTCTTAAAAGATTCTGGTCAGAAATTCAACATGATAACCAAAATTTTAGTTTTGCATCCAACTGCTTAGATAAGAAATTCTAAAATTGTAGTAAAATAATTAAAAATCAAACTATTCTCGGCATAATTTTGGTTTTTTTGACTTAACATTTGTTTGAAGAAACACAAATATTGTCCTTTTTCTGCAACCAATGATTTGTATTTAATTCAATATTTATTTGTATCGTACTTAATATAATAAATTCATACTTTAAAATTGCTAAACTCTAATTTTTATCACAAAACTCAAGAAAAAAAAATATGTAACTAAAATAATAATTGACGAGTAACATAATAAATAATATTAATCAATTAACCGTTAAAAAACGTATAATGTACTAGATGAAGTATACAAGAGCAGTAAAGTACGCGGGAAACACGTCATTCTTGTCTAGTTATGTTAATATATTGTTATAAGTAATACTATCCCCTTTGCGTAATATGAATTCTTTAATTAGTAGTATAATTTGATATTTCAGTGAGCAATTTAATATTTTAGTTGTACAGTATTATGAAGTAACTACCTTCCTACGATAATTTTGTTACGTACATAATATGTAATTTTAATATACTTTATTATATGATTTATGATGTACCGTTGTTAATGATCACTGATCTAAAATAATTTTTATTGCGGATTGAACTATCATATTTATACCTACAATAAATAATATACCACTTTTATGGATATTAACGATAAAAATACACTATTTTTATTATGGATATTAAACATTAATTTTGACTTGATAACCGTATACATTGTATGTTATATTAAATTATAAACCCACATAAAACTAATATAATTTATTACCTACGTATGTTTTATACAACGGAAATCTATTATATGTTAAAACTATTATAAAGTTTGCAAAGAGATAATTTTAAATGGCTAGAACTTTGTGGTTGATGTATATTATATGAAATTAAATTTTATATAAACGATAAAACCACAACGATGATGATTAACAAAAAAAAAACCTGATAGATTATTAGACTTTAAAATACAGTGTGTACCTATATAATATACGTACAAAAAAAACTATTAAATAAAATAATCAATATGTTGACATTTTCGATGATGCTTAAAAATAACATAGACTATATAAACTTTTTATTGAATACATTCACTCGTGTTCTTTAGTTATCGAGTGGAAATGATTACCTTTTGGAGGAAAAAACCTATGTTTGTGCTCTTTGAATTTTTCTTCCTTTTTATTCTGTCATAATCCTGGTTAAATATAATTCGGGGTAAAAGCCATTTAAATTCACCGTTCTACGGTCTTCGAAAACAAATTAAAAAGTTTCACAAGAAAAACTTTATGCCTCTCTCTTCCACACCAAGTCACTTATCCGCGAATCGGGGAATTTTCCCTAATTTATTTCCAGAACACTTGGAAAGCGAATAATACTCAACGATTCGGTCATATTAATGTTCTCGTTTAATTGCAAATTATTATAATTTTGGTTGAAACGACAAAATTATTGTCAAAACTTTTCATAAACGATTTTACTTAATTTCAGAATAATTTTTGTTCCTTTATCTTAATACTATTAACAATCAAAAATTGTCGGTAATAAATAAGTAAGTATGACAACATTTTTTGAATATTAACTTATTAATTTGTTATCAGAAATTTTAATTAATATGAAATGTAATATTTATAGCCTATAAATACCATTCTACAGTCTTTATTATACGGTTACTATTAATATTGATGATTTATTTATACACAATTGTTATTGATTTGTTCCTAATCACACAAATTTATAAATTTATAAAATATGTTATATTTTATGTTTTGAGTGGAATAATAATAAATATATTAATTTTATTACTTTACAAGCATACTTGTGTTTTTTGTCTATAATTAGTAAGTAATAAGCACTTGGAAAAATTGCTTCAGTCTTTAAATTTGAAGATGGTTTCTCACAAAAGATCTATATAGTTTGAACTTTTAAGAGGTCAAAATTAAAAATGTCTAGTATTTTTTAAAAAAATTAGGAAAAACAAACAAACATTTTAACTTAGTTAAGAAAACCCGTTTTTAACAAGAAAAAATAACCGAAGATACTTACAATTTTAACTAAATATTATTATCAACAATATATATATATATTTATATTAACATTTTCAAACATTTTAATTCATTTTTGAGCATGATTTGAAATTTTAAAATTATATATATTTTGACGAAGAATAACGACGTTTGTAAGTTTTTTATAATTATTTAAAAACATTATTTATGGGAACGTAAACTTTCACGTGTATTATGAAATTTACTACGAACAATGAAATTTTAAAAATATGTGGATTATTTTAAGCTATTATCTATTTACAATACCTACACATATTATGACCTATACCTTAATATCAATATCAAAAACATGATATCGTGAAATACACTTAGTAATATTGGTTGACATACCGTCTACGTTCGGAATCATTTTTAGTATACAATGATATATGATTGAATTCAAATTCAACATATATAGCACATCCGTTATAGCGACCCACTCCACACCTACTATATGCAGCCAAAGCGGTATACCCATTTGCCCACTCTTTTTTATAAATAAAGGCTTTAATTTTTAGATTATATTATTATAGGCTATAATGCCTGTAATAATATTATATTTTAAAGTATAAAATGTTTTTTCTTTGGTATACAATAACTACGTTTGCTTATATCACAGGCAGTACTCCTATCCTACATCAATGTCCAAAACTACAATACATATAACAATTATTTTCAGTTACCTAAAAACTTTTAACTGCTATTTTAAGGAGGCTTAATATCTTTTTAGTTTTAGTTTTAATTAATTCGAAATTTTTTGGTCACCATCTTCTTGAAATTATAATTTGTTAGCTCAAATTTCTAAGATACTATAATTGGTAATTATTTTAATATAGTTTATAAGCATATTGAAAGACCTTACATTTAATTAACTAAAATCTAGAACCTGCACAAATGTTTATCTTAAGAATTCGTGAGTATATACTGCAGTTGAAAAATAGATGAACATTCTTAGAAGTGTTCATCAAGTTTTCCAAGTATCTAAATTATGATTAAAACCTATAAAAAATTTAAATATGACGTATCTTGGTAGTTCAATGAGATTGATTTCAATTTTTTTTTTTATGATTATTAATTAGGTAATGGATACCTATACTACACATATATTTTAATAGGATGGCTAGTTTTCTGTAGCGAATTGATTCACCCATATAGGTACCTGTAATATGTTGTTATTTTCAAAATTCCAGTTAATTCATAAAAAAAAACTCTATTCGTAGAATTCTTTCAAAGTTTCGGATTGAAATGATTTCAAAACTTTTTTTTTATCTTAGTGTTAGTAATTTTTTGTTCAAGTTTCAAATGCTGACATCTGAATACTGTTTCTCTCTCTCTCTCTCTTTCATTGGGCATTTTTTCTTCTACATTCACAACACCATTATTCACGTCCGGTGCCTGAAACACACGCTTGGCATGTGATGCCGGAGCCTTTTTCTCGTTTCGTTCTTTCATTGGCTCTGCTACTTTAGTGTTTTGTGAACCATGTGAATCCCTAAATAATAACACAATAGTAGCATAACGTCGTTTTGAAGCGTAACTTTAGACTGATACGTCTATTATTTATAAGTATTATTTTTTTTTTGGCGATTTCTATCAACGAGAATTAAGATGACGTTCGTCAACATATACAACTTGTATAAGAAAGATGAAAAGTATGTCTATGTTTGTTTTTACCTTCATTTATTTGATTATTATTATTATCAATTGTATTATAAATCTAGCTTGTCAATTTTAATTGGATACAATTAGTACGTATATCATTTACACCCAAATAATTACATTTTAGACTATTTTTATGTCTTTATAAATAAGTTAATTAATCAACTTAAAATTCATCCGAGATAATATAATATAATACATTTAAAATTTACATGAATATTATTATTTATTAGTCAAATACTAAATTTTGATTGAAAAATATTGTATCGTTTCGTTTTCTAAATGTATAAATACTTTGTATTCGTTAATTACTATATAATACATTTATAATAGTTCTCTGCAGAACACAAAACTAATGTATGTGTATAGAATTGCATGTATAATAAATGAGTACAGAAAAAAAATAAACTCGTGAGTCTTACACAATAATAATTAATTATCATAATATACTTATTACACATACCGAAATGAGAGATTAACACAATCCTCAAGAGCGTATAAGTTATTTACACATGGATGTATCTTTTAATCCAAAGTTAGTCTGCTGTTATTTCAACACTGGTTATTAAGAATAAAATTATTAACACCCTATACACATGCCTTTTGGACGCTACTAGTTATAATTATTTATTATTACACCAAATGATTACTATACAAGTTCAAAACTAAAAACTTTCGACAGCTGTGATGTTAAATTATTAGCAATCCAATATTTTTATAGTTCTGTACCATAATAAAATATATAGTAATAGTAATCTGTAATTAAAATAACATAGTATAATAAAATTGAAACTTTGAATAGTTTCACAAACATAAAATCCAAAACGGTTTATTTCGGTAAATGAAAGCTTTGTTGACCAATTATTTTTCGACGCCTATAAAAAATATCACAATTTTGTGACTACCGATCCTACCGAATTATTTTACTATCGTTTAGTTCGTAAATAATAACCCATAATTACCTCCGAATAATAAAATAGAACAACTCGGAATTACTATTAAATGGAAATATTTTATTATTTGATTTTAATTAGTAGATATGCATATGGGACAAATCATTACGAATAAAAAATATATAAAGCTTATTTATGAATACGTACAGCAATTGATTTTATATAGTCTATTATAAAATCAATGGTACAACTATTAGTGAGTACGAGTATACGACAGATGAGTATATTATTTTCATGACGTCTTATACAATGATATTACGATAATAATATTAAAATGAATTATTTTACATTAATTTAAATACTTTTCGTCAATTTGCTCACGAATAGCCTATAAATAATACCACTCACAAGTCACAATGCATTCCATAAATACCTACTCTGATAGGGTATCTCCGGGGAACATAAGAAACCATTTGTAAAGTCTTCGTCTTCAAGACACAATAGAACAGTTTTCTAATTACATGGAATTCAATCTCTGCTGTCATTTTCTTATAGGAAACAACGGAACAAAATTGCTGTATTACAAGATTTCTCTTCGGAGCTTCACTTGTTGTAAGTCGATCTACTTCATAATTAGCGCAGATTCTTTTTTGACGGAAGCCGGAGCATTAATTAAAAAAACAACCCTTTATTTTTTTTTTAAAAAGATTTTCAATGAATAATACCATTAATTTAGAATCCCAGGCAGCATAACGGAAGCAGTTTTTTAGTTTTACTGTGTATGATATAAAACTATGAAAGAAAAACATACTTTTTATCCATTAAATTTAAAAATAAAACTTTTTATCCTTGGCAGATCCGTACATTCATAAACTTAAAATTCTAAATATTTTTACAAAATTATGCAGACTAGTTTTTAATTAATAAAATGTATAATATAATATTATGTATATTGTGATTACATCAAAGAGTAAAAAATAATTAGGACAGTTCTGTATAGGTATGTAATATAAAAATAATTAATAATTAATAACTATAATGTTATATTACTTTTGAATAGTTAAGATACCTAGGTTATCAAGTTAAATTATGTATAGTTTAAGATATATATATATAACTATTGTACTGTATAAGGGTAACCATTTATCGTGAAATAATATTATAGAACCTTATTAATTTTATAAAAAAACTAATGAACTATAATAAACAACCAATTAATTTTTCTATTTTAAAGAAATTACTTATGACCTAAATATATAAAAATATATTTCTCTAATTTGGACCTATAAATACAACTTTTATGTTTGTTCTACCTACGCTTGTTTTATACTTTTGTGACTATAAAAATCCGTGAACAATGAACATTAAAATACATAATTCCTGTTTAAATATGGATTATAATAGTGCAAATACAAATACTCTGCAGTTATTATAATTTCAATTTAATGTACGTACTATATTATGTACGTTATTATGCGTATATAACCATAAAGCGCATACTGTAGTTATCAGTGTTAGTAGTAGATTCATATTATAAACGACAATATAGCATTTCAACCAGTGACTGGTACCAAACCGAAAATAATGAAAGAACAATAATACCAAAACTTGTCGTGGCCATTATTTAACTTTTTAAATACAAAGTTATAGAAGATGTAAATATACCATAAATAATTATAAAATATTTTGTTATTACATTATTTTATCATTCATGTAGTGCCAAAACTAGTAAATAGTAAATGATAACTATTTGAAAGCTCTTTGTAATATGACGGAACAATATTGCACATTAATATAAAATATTAGCGAATAAAAGATTAGTTATTCATTTATTACATACAATGAATCTAATACTCACAATATAGGCCATATTATAATAGTAAAATGTATGTAATAACATGTATTCAGATTTATTTTTTTTTAATAAAATAATATAATAAAAGTTAGTGAATTTAATTTTAAATTTAAGTATTTAATTTACATGTTTATTGAAATAAATTTCAACCTATATTTTGTTGACGAAATTAAATAATTGAATAGGTATATGTATTTAGAAAGTACTTGATTGATACATAAACTTAATTTGAAGTTTTAATTTTTTTAACGACGGTTTAAAAAAAAAATTCTATCTAACGAAATTTAAGAGTTCCATGTATGGAGTTAATTTATATTTATGATTTACTAATATGTTATCATGGTAAAATATATGTAAAGGCATTCTATATTTGATCATTATTAAATCGATACTTGAATTTTTTGACACGTTACAATAATTCTGGTTGTTTTCAAAAAGATGAATATATCTTCTCATGGAAAATGAAAACGACCTATGAAAATTCAATTAAATTAAGATCTAGTTTAATGCACACACTACGCAAGTAACTCAAATTATGTTTCCACCGATTAGTATAATAATCTGTTGGTACTTTGGCAGTATAAATGTATACACCTAGTATATAAATTCACTTTTTTTTTTGAACTTGGGCGTTTAATTCTTAACTAAATAAAAAAGTTCTCATTAAACCTGAGATAAAAAAAAAGTATCAACAACCAGATCTAGATTAGTATAATATGTGAACCAACTATAATAATATACCATTTATTATGTTTTCTAAAGTAGATAAACATGAGACCGACCTTCGGACCGCGTCCAGTTACCGACCACAACGACTAGGTCAGCTAACACGATGCACTTAAAAAGCTGATAAGCGCATAAGACGCGTTTTAAACACACAACAAAACTGCTGACACAGGAAAGGCCGCGCACAAGGGTGGACGTGTTAAATTCGTGCTGTGATATTATACACTCGAAAACGCGATGATAAATCAGCGCTTTTTAAAAACGGTTCTCAACAAAACCGCGGCAGCTTAAAATAATATTCTTCTTCAACACTTTTCTCCGCGTGTTTACCCCGAACGTTCAGGAAAATTCACTCGGCAATGGAAAAACAATTTTTTCCAATAACCGTATATTATGTCTTAAGTACTCGGTGTTCAATCAATAGGAAAGAACTGATCTTAAAGACGTTTTGAAGCTTCGTCGTATCATTTGCACGAAAAAAAAAAAAAAAAAAAACATTATATCAGTGTAAAAACGCGTTTTCGAAAAAAACTATAATGCAATAGTATACGTTTCCCCGATCGCCTCCTCAATACGGTAATCTCAAATTATATATTATTATATAATGAGATAATTGCATAGGATCTAAAGTGTATCACGTTCTTCGCTATAATACGCAGTAATTATTATTGCGGAACAACTCGCGCGTAAGACGATCGTTTTTAAACGGCAGTTAAGTGTTTCGCATCAGACCAATTTTGGCGGTCGCCTCGTTTCAGTAACGTTATCGCTTTTTGTCGTATAAACGTTATTGGACAGTCCGACCTTTACGGCCCATAACCTGACCTAACCGTGATAACGCGGTCGATCGCTGACACATTATTATTATATTATAACGATGACGTATATATAATAGTATTGCCGTACCACCGTGTACGGGAACACGCCGTTATGACGATAAAAATAATGCGTTGAGATTCGTTCGCGGGGCCGTCGACGATTAATCGCAATCGCGCGCGTCGACCTTGACGGCGGCGGCGTCTGACCAGTCGGGCCGGTCGAGACCGATAATAATAATTATTATTACTGTTGACAGGGTTGTTAGTGGGAAACGACGGCTCGGGGGCATTGCGGGCTAGCGCATTTTCACGTACACTAAAATATAATAATATCATATGTTTCGAGTGTTACATATTTACATGCGTATATCATATATATATATATATATATAATATATATCGTGTACATTATCTAGGCAATAGCGATTTATTTTTATTATTATTGTTTTGGTTATTAAACAACGTCCGGACGACATAATTGTTATTGCTCGTAATATAATATACGTATATATTATCATATGTTAATACGAAGGATGATAATTATGATAATATAATATAAAGACGTAGATAAGATAATAACACTGTCGGTGGCGAACTATTGCGTACACCTATACCAATATTATCACGTAGATATAGTGTATCGCGTACAGAAGGCATATGGACATTAATGGATTTTCACCAGTCATAAATATTGTTGATAATATTATTATTCCTGGCTTATTCCGGCCGGGATACCGGATTGCTACCCAGTTGGTATAATACAACGACGTTTATAACCGACTGTTCGTATAAGTGATGTGCAATTACTCAAGATATTATTCCTGGCTTATCCCCGGCCGTCGTAGTTAATTTTGCGACCATCTTTTTTTATTTTTTTTTTTTTTATTTATCTTAACCCGTATTTATGTCATCCATCAAACACGTATAACTCCCCCAAATGGGCCAAATGTATTTACGTTCGGCAAAACTCATTTAGTTTGGCAAATTGTGTTTGCAATATATCGAAGGGGATTTATAAATCATTGCATTTAAGGTGAGACCATGTTATCTGTGTCCTATCGTTGGTTTTTTCCATTTTTTAAATTTTAATGCAAGTCATTATGGTCATTTTCATATTGTAAATTGTATTCGCATCATGTATACTAATTAGTAACTACTCGCTTTAATATTCTCTAAATGAGAAAATCAATGATTCGACTTTATATTTGTTTTGTTTAGGAGATCTAAACTGGCAAATATCAAGAAACTTAATTTTGTTTAATATCACTAAGCAGAAGCAACACAATAAAAATAAAACACTTTAATGTGTCCAAAATATTGTACATATATATATATGATTTTAAAAATGAGATTTCAATAAAAAAAAATGAGTATTAAAAAAAAGTTATTGACGAGGACGACGTGTACTGAATACATAATGTTACCGGACGCCAGCGGGCATAAAATACTATCGTCTCCGACGACGACTACGACTTATCCGTCGAAAACGTGAGTGTTCTATTATTATTATTATTAACGCGATCGTCCGCCACCGTGCGTTTACAATGATACACCCGTCCGCGATCCATTTTGGCCGACCTACGTACTGAAAACCGATCGATTTCGACGAGATCTCGTTGATAGGAACACGTGCTGATGGGTTTGTTAGTAATTAAAATAATTATTTTATACGTTCAGCTGTGTCGTGCCAGCTCGCGGCATCCTTATAACCACCACGACCGTCTGTACTCAGTAGTATTTCATCCATCGGTAGGGGAAACTCGTCAATCCAGCAACATTTGCAAAATTCTACGTTTTTCCTCTTACTTCTTACCAGATTGTACAATGATTTTTTTTTTCACAAAGTTTAATAATTAAAATACAAAAAATGAAAATGTTAGTTTACATTATGTAAACAATATTATGTTATATTGTCTGACATTGTTATTAAAATATTGAATATTGTGACATAATACCCAAGTAAAAATGAAATTGTTTATTTTAAACTAAAAATGCGCTATCGACGAGTATTCATGATTTTTTTAAATTCTTGTATAAAATCGGTAATACTTACAAATCAAATAATATTAATTATTATTATTATTATTATTATTATTATTATTATTATTATTATATATTATTATTCTATTAAGCGAGTTGTATTCATTTCGAAGTTTGTAACGCGTGGGTAGTTATATGACTTTGAGAATTATACGGAAAAAACAAAAACAATATTAAATGTCCGATATAGTTTTTGTCCAGTTCCGAATTCAATCGGTTAAAATATTATTATGCGTAGGTTTTTACATCGGGTCCCTGTAGGAGTTTAGACACAATGATGTGCATCTTGTTTTTGTGTTCAATATATTATTATAATAAAGTTTACTATTCACCATCGATTTTAACCCAAAAGTGTGTCAACGGTCCCTCCCTAAAGCACACCTCTCCCCCCCACTCGTACATGACAACCACTAACAATCACCCGTCTACATCGTGGATGATATTATACACGCATTATATCGGGTACGGTATCATCCTTATCCAAACGGCGGAGTCGTGTCGATTTCTCGGTTTGTTATTCCCCGACACGGGAGAGCAATGTGTGTATTCATATCACTGATTAACAGACCGTTGGAATACGTACTTATAATACAATGTCTCGAAGCTGCGTTAACACATATTTTGTGACGAACGTGTCCATCGCTAACCAAAAACATTATTATAATTAATAATAAATCATTTTCGAATCAAGATGCATTGTACACTTTCGACAATAATCGTGATGCCGTATTAAAACCACAAACGAACGTTAATAAGCTAAACCGTTGCAAATAATTATGTATCATACATTTACATTATTATAATAATATGAAAGTATGTCTATTATTATAGGTTCTTTTCAAACACTGTCACCCGTACACGATTAGCTATAGATTTTTCCCCGGTATTGTGTTTTAAACGGTTCCGTCATTCTTTCCGTAAAAAAATATTAAACACGAACAAACGCATTTTGGGTAAAATCTTGAAAAAACGAAAAATCATCTAAAAGGATTCTACGCGTAAATAATATTCGGGCTATTGAACACGGCCGTGTTTTATGCGTGGAAGCAAACAACGGTCTATACGTGTATACGGTAAGTACGTGATTATGTATGTTAAACAAAATGTCGTGGATTTCCCATTTCCATTTCAATGTTTTCAAAAGACGATACTATTTTGAAGAGATTTTGGATTACAAAACGTACAGCTCTTGACTGGGAAGCAATATTGACACGTTCAAATGAAAAGTATTTTTTTTTTTTTTTTGATACATAGGTTTTAATCTAATCTATTTAAAGTGGTAATAAATTATTTATGAAAAAATAATATTAAAGTTCTTTAAAATTATAAACTGTTTTTTTTTTTCATTTTAGAAATCTTAGGTTTTTTTTTTGTCTTCTTATGTCAATGGCAAAAAAATCAAATTGATTTACACCCGATTTATGATTTTAGTAGTTTTCAGAAAACTTTGTCAGGCTCGGGAAAAAACTTATTTTTTTTTTTAAATATTCAGAACAGCTGATACTCGATTTTTTCAGTTGCAGTATATATTTGAATAATTTTATCAAACATAAAATACAATATATTTTCATTGTTTGTTTTGATCTTTTCCATCGGAACATTCGATTTAAAAAAAAAAACACATATATACAATTGAACAATAAACGGGGAAGACATCAAGTATAAAAAAATGTATTTTCTATTGTATACTTTAAACGACACATAATATAATTCTAATTTAAATAATTTTGATATGAAATCGTTTAATTTGACTAAAATATATGACTATAAAGTATAAATATGTATAGCATTTTGTTTTTATTCGCAAGTATATAACTTCCAAGTATTTAGCTATGTTAAAATAATAATAATATTACCTATATTAGTATTTCCATTCAAACTCACTCACGATGTTAAACTAGATTTTATAATTTTCATTATGTGCAAATTGCCATCGTATTTGTTGCCAAACTTACTTTAAACGTAAATGCATAATGTATATCCACTTTTCAAAATCGTGTTTAATTATACAATATTCAAGAGAACTGCCAAGTTAAGGTATACATTATAAATGTTGATCAAATCACAACATTGTAGAAACACGTTATTTTTCGAGACAACTTTAGAATCGTCGCTCACAAAGCTAAAATAATTTTTAAACGCTGACAAGTTTTTCTTTAGCTCACAATATTTTTTTTATTTTTCACTGGATATCCACTATAGCGCGAACATTTTTTTTTTTCGTATTTACATTTACATTCGTCCTTTGTTCAATTAGGATTCATAAAATATGGGGACTTTTTTGGAATTTTTTACAACGAGGAAATAAATAAATATACTAACTATAATAATACTCTTTAGCAGCCATCAAGGGCGCTCCTATTTTGTATTTTATAATAGCAATAATAGCGTGCACTTATTCTTTTCTTAAGATTTTCGTTTTCACCTTTTGGTTCACCCGCTCACCGCGTCTGTTTCTTTTCTTTTTTTCCGCTCCAGATTAAAATGGAATTTATAGCTTTCCGGGCCAATGACGTCGTTGGTGCAATTTATACAGGAATCCCATAAAGTCAGTGTTTATGAGGGTAGAATTTGAACACGTTTTAATACCGACACAACCGTTTTCTTATTAGTTGCTCCGTATTTATCGTCATCATTATCGTCGATATTAATATTATTGTTATTATCGCTATTATTATTATTATTATTATTATTATTTTTATTATCGTTATTATTGTATTATTATCATTATCACCATCCTCGGGTGACGCCAATAAACGCATTTGAATAATAAAAAGCTTAGCCATTTTAACGACAACGTGCATGACCTTTGATGGAAACGTGCGCAACACAACCGCCAATTATCTGCACTCAGGTTTCATATTTCCCAAAACTCGTGTTAGAAACCGCCATTTCACGCACAATACTCCGACGCCCCGGCGTTAAGTATAGAAATGTCTCATCATTCAAGTATAAAGGTCCCCCCGTCTGAATGAAACGTTTAATTGCAAATTGCGATGCAACAACACAATATGATTATGACGCACTTGACGCATATAATGTTACACAATAATAATATTATATTCGATTAATTATTCAGGCGTGGGCCGCAGATATACGCGTTCATTTCTTGTCCCGTCGACGACGAGGAATATTATTGTTTTACTCGGCGCGGCCGTGGCGTTTGAATAAATTATGATTTTATGATATTATAACATCGAGTTAACCGTTTACGATTTCCTAGTTATACGATGGGGCAAACATTGTGCGTTGGCCGTGTATATTATACGTTATAACTTATAACAGTAATATATATATATATAGGTATACCTACTCGTACATATTATACGTAGATACGCGCCGCGTCGATGTCTGTAACCGATGAGGTACATGCCCGCGAAAACACATTATGTTTCGGAAAGATGTACATTGTATAACATTGTATACATATATTGTGTACCCATATACATAGCGTATGTATTATAAAACGTGAACACATTTTTATCGAACTTAATGTACCGTGAAAAAGCCTACTTTTTACCTAACTTCCTCCTTTACTCGATTCTTTGCGTTTGGACAATACGAAAATACGTAAGCCCTGTTACTGTTATTATAATTTTATTAAAAATAGTTTTATATAAAAACCGTTTAGAAAAATTCATATCACTTAGAAAATTGTTACTTAGAAACATTACCTATACGTTTGATACAATATAATGTAATCCGTATAAAATAATGACGTACAAACCATGTAGATAAATAGGTAGTTTTCCTCTCTTTTTGCGGTTAATTTGAATATTTTCAATGGTTTGGTATATTACATAATATATATGTATGTATATAATACTATATTTCATTTTTTTTTTATGTAGAAAAGAAAAAAAATATACAATCTATGCAGAAAATTACGTACCCACTATAGCCAATAAGAGTAATATGTTGTGGAAAAAAAAATGGTGATAAATTGACAATGTGTAAAGATTAACGTGTCAGTCGATGAAAATCGCTATAAATATTGATTATATAGACGGGTAACTTTAAATCCATAAGTGCTTTATCTTGTCGAGCAACATAAAGTAAATAATTTCTTTATTAATATTATGTTTTTTACAGTATCTATTAGATGGAAATTGTAATGGCCATCTTTTATATAGGTAAACATTTGAATAGTTTCGTTTAAATCGTCTGAATATAATATTTATTAATAGTATTATTAGTATTCATCGCTGTGATAATATTTTTTTTTTTATTTAGATAACTAAAAATAATCAAAGTCCGAAATGTTTTCTATTTGATTTTTCAATGTTCATTTTTTTTTTTCATCAAACCCAGTTAATTATTGTCAACCTTTGTACTATATTTTGAAAGTTTAACGAGGTGCCAACTATCTGTCATCACAAATTAAAGTTAAACATTAATTATTAATTTGATTTGTTATTTTAAAGGTGACAATATCATACAACAAATGAGTGTCTCAGTTTCAGTACAAAATAAAATTATACATTTCTAGTGTCTGAATATTTCAAGAAACCTACAATTGTGAAATGTTTAATTTTAATAAAATTGTTATTATTTTTGTTTTTATAAATAAGTTTAAGTATACTTAGTAAATGTCATTAGTAATAGTTGTTTAAAAATATTATGATAAAATAATTTATAATGTTTCATATTGAGATAATTTTTTTTTTATTATTATTAGAAAAATGCCTCGGAAACTTGGCCCTTGGCTGACTTACATTCGATTTTTTTTTATATAATATTATGTTTAATTAAGAAGACTCAACATCCGTATGTATTGTCTCTGTCTTACAAGTGTGTAACATAGTAAATTTACGCTCAGCAGATCACGTTTAGTTCCGTTAGTTTAAAAAAATAATTGAATCACCCTATTATGAAACTTAATGGTAAGAACATTATCTGTGTATCTATTTATACACAGAATTCTAAAATATAATAATAAGATCTATATTACATTTCATAACGTTACCAAAAATATTAATATAGTTTACTCAAATATGTTCACTTATAACTTATAAGAAATAAATATAATTTTTATAAAACAATACATATATTGATATATTATTATTTATTATACATCAGTTATGCCTTATAATATATGTATATCACTATATATATTAAAATAATTATATTAAAACAAATGATAAAATCATTGAAAATCGAAAAAAAATTATAATTTATAGGCATAAATAATATTTAATAAAAATTATACTATGATAAGTACTTTCATTTGTAATAATTTACAAAAAATAAATGATATCCCAACAAAAACACTCTATATGGACTTTGTGTGAAACGAACCGTTAAAACTATAAAAAAAATTCAATTCTAAAAATGTGATATAAATTGATGGCTAAATTAATGTTGACACTATGCTAATCCATTTTGCAATAAAATAAAATCACAGTATTCAATGAACATAATGATATAAAATGTGTATATCATACTAAAGTAGATATTATAATAATCGTATTAGTTAGTACAAACAAAACCTGTATAATTTACTTATAAAAATAAAATTATGAAAATAAATATATTTTTCATCTGTAATATTTTCAATTATTTACCGTCAATAATAAATAGTGATAAAGCATCATAATATTAAAAAAATAATTGCTATTATAATATTAATAATTAATAATAGTACCTATCATAATTTATCCCATCGTGGTCGAAAATAAGTCATTTTCTAAGAAAAAAAACCATAATTTCGATAAAAATCAAATTCAAAATCACAAACAATTAAACAAAATATATCTATCTAAGTTCTATTGATTAAATCAATATTTATGTTTAAAACAAGAAAACCTTTTTTAATTTTGTGAAATATACCTGCAGACTTCAAACACGATACCTATATAGTATGTTCATTTTATGAACTAATTATTTTTGAATAAAACAACTCAAACTCTTAAATAATATTGCCATAATTTATATTTTAAAATGAAAATTATAGATACTTAATAAATTATCATATAAATAATTTCCAACATAATACGAATAAAAATGTTTGTTTTAACAAAATTGATAGTCAATAGTTATTGACCTTATACTTTGTAGTTTAAGATATACTTGTTAAAACTGCACACACAAGTTGTTTGAAATAATTGCTCTTTACGAAAATTTATTTATTTATTTAGTAATTAGGATTCATTATTGCGCACGTCATTTCTTTAATCCCAAGTCCAAATCTCAATGATATGAAATCTGTTAATATTTAGAATATTTATTTTATTTGTATGTGTCTGTCTTATCTCATATCCTATAATTATTTTAAATTGCTATATTAAATTCCAGAGACCACAACTTCACAATAATAATTTTAATATAAAAACGCAAAACCTTCAAAATATTATATTATTTATATCTTAGTGAATGGAAACTAGTACCCGTTCTTGGTTTCTGTATTTAGTCTCAATTGTCTGATTTCCTTTTGGCGTAACTTATTATTTTTTTTTGAAGAATTAACTTTTATTGTAATTTACTCGTTTATAGCAGTATTTTTTATTTCAAGTATTTAAACAACTAAATTTTTTTCTCCTCTATTCAATCGATCTTAAAATAAAAACAATTATATTATATTAATGTTTTATTACTTTAAATAAATAAATAAATGTATGAATATAAAAGTTATACTGGAATATTTAATACGAGTTTCACAAATATAAGTCTTAAATGAACTCGTCTCATTCATTTAAAAATAAAAAAAAGAAACATTGGACCGTAAATGGAATCAACTGCAGTTTGACGCCACGAAGTGACCTCAAAACAACTCTAGAATACCATCAAATACAATTTTATGACTTCATTCGGGTTATAACTATGTAATAAAATATATTTGGCACATAAAACCACAGTTTAAAGAAAACCCCCAAATTAAAATAAATCAACAAATTACATAGTTTATTATAACCGAGTGTAATTTTAAGCCATAAAATATATTTTATAACATAAAATTAAGGATGCACACACAAATTATGTTGTAATAATACATAAATGTTTGCATTTTAATATGATAATTATTATATACTTACATACTTAGGTTATTTAGTATTAATTGTGAAATTTAATTTTTTGAACACTTAATACTCTTAATATCGTAGTTCAAAAGATCCAATATTTTGCTGTATGTACTACTGTATTGTGTTCGTCATGTCTGTACCGCCAAATGTTATTTAAACACAGTTTTATTAAATATTCTTCTTGTATGCACATTATCGTCTGTTATTATGTTTATATATATAAATATGTTTTACTCGACAACAACAAAAAATCATTTATTATAAATGGCATATCATTTTACGCTATCATGTCAAATTAAGGAAATTGGATTTGGTTATATATGTAAGCGTTTTTTTATTTTCCGTTCGCAGTATACATAATACATAAATATATAATATATATGTAATAAATAGGTGTCTATGTGTTATAAAAAGATCTGAAGTGGCTTACAGACTATAAACAGCATTTTAGGTAAATCGTACGGGACCCAATGATATCCTGGATTTTTCATGTTTCGCGTAATCAAATCCTCGAGTAAATGAAAAATAAAACCGTGCACTACAATAATAATAATAATAATAATTTATGTATACCTATACATAATGAAAATAAAGTTTACTAAATATCGTTCGGTTAAAGGTCCGCCGTAAGAATAATATGTAAACATAGTTGTGTATACATTGGCCGGATTTCAAAAGCTGTAAACTAGAGACGATAATAAAAATGATTGCGAATGCTTTATATATGTTCATAATAAAAAGAAAAAGATAGGCAGAAAGGACATAAAATAAGGGACGCCGGCTTCAAATCCGATTGCCCATTACGTCAACTTCTCTTTTCTTCGTCCACGCATTACATAATATATTTTTGTGTCGTTCATTACTACAAATGACCCTTTTTTCCTCCGCCGCGCGGGGCAGGAGGAATCGCCAAAAGGAGAGCGCACTCGTTTCGTCCCCGTATTGTTTCCCTCTCGCCGCCGCCAGTCCCTTTGTTATCGAACCCGAAGTCTCGCACTCGTGTATACTTGGATTCCTCTCAAGGATGTCTACTCCACGCGGACGAGGAGGGACGTAATACATTTAAGAAATAAAACGCATTTATTATCATTTATTACGTTAAACAAACCATTTATAATAATATAAGGATATATTATGTTACATACGCGTGTTTATAGTATTTGACCCCTGTTAATATTCGCATCCGAGACGAATATTTTCGTCTCTGCCTTGTGTTTTACGATTATACTTATGAAAAATATATTATTATTATTATTATTATTATTATTATTATTTTATTATTCATTATTTTAATCCCATAAAAACTAATTTACACTCCTATAATATATCATAATAATATTCGTAAAGCATAATATTATTATTCATTTTTTTTTTGCGCAACCAGCCAAAGATACAACTGCAGCAGTGGCAGTTAGCACGTTTACAGTCGTAGCAAAAACCTTATTAACGACGCCTTTGACTTTTTGATGATAATTTATTCAAGGACCGACTAAAGTATATTATTGTACGCCACTAGAAAATGACAAAAAGGGGGCTGAAATTTTCGGTAATGCAACAAGTTTGCTTTGGTAACTTGTATTTAAACTTAGCGTTAAATTATATATCAACAGCGAAACCTAGAATAAAACATCTGTTAACAGCGTACACCTACCTGTTGACATTTAAACAATAATTTAATTCTGTTCATCCAAAATTCTAAGAATTATTTGTGCTTAATGAAAACTTTTAATTACTTTTCGTAATTATGTATACCAATTTATTTTAATTTACACTTACTGATTGGTACTCATACTATATTGGATTTGACAGGGTACTAAATTTATCTTCTTCAAACTTTTTATTTCCAGGTTTACCTATATCGATTATGTTAATAAAACTTTTGAAATTCAAAAAAAATATTTAATAATAATAAAAAAAAATGTATAAAATTATAATTATTTCATTAGGAACTACCTACTATTAACCCATTCATTATATTCTAATCTAAAAATAAGAAATGGACGAATAATTTCCGGGACGATCGATTTCAAAATAATTTATAAATATAATAAGCATTAAAATGATTAATGTTAAGTTAATTTATTATTAATCAAATAATTAGGTAAGCATATTTTGTAAAAAAAACCGTCATAATTTATAATAAACAGAAGGAATTTTTTCAAACATTTATAAAAAATTTTAAATTTTAAATATTTTAATTATGCACTGTGCATTTAGACGACCGAATTTATTTTATATTTGGGACTTTGGGTTCACATAATACATATATTAAATAATGTACGTCATACTGGTACGTAACGTATACCAAAGCCCGAAACATTTGTTCGATAGCATTTACATTTTATAAAAAATGATTTTATTTTATTTTATTTTCCATATTTTTATTTATTCTTTTCTTCTTTTTCTTCTTATTATTATGTTATATGTTGTTGTTTATATTTTATTGACTGCACTTATCTTGATATATACGTTTAATTATTTACTCTCTATTTCTATTGTATTTATTCATATGTGTTAAACACATTGACAATAATTTTAATCGGACTAACTGTCCGTTATTAAAAAAATTAAATAATAGATTCAGACCGTTTGTAAAACATTTTAGAAATTATATTTTAACGATTTCAAGACCAGTATATAAATACCAATCATTTATTAGAAAAATCTATCGGAAACGTCAAATTGTTCCCTCAACGATAAGTATACGCGTTTAAAATATTTCATTTGGATACAAAATCACACTGAATATTTTAGCCGATAGCGGCGGTACGTGCTTACGTCATACGGTTATGTATTATATATATATATAACACGGGACGGTGTTCATTCGTTTGTGAAATGGACTTTATGCAGAACCGTACTTAAAGCCAGAATTCCGGGTTCGTTTGAATGCCATATTTAACGATGAAAGTCCAAGCCATGGTTACCAGTAATGGTGGATTATACTGTATACCTACTAAAGCTAACCAGGCAATTTTTGCGGTTAACCATTCGCGTTCACACAACTTGAAACGCCAGCACATACTTGCAATATAATATATTTAGAATACATTGTGTTTGGAGTTCGGACGCGCGCTACTACGGTGTGTCGGTTATTACGATATTATAATTCGCGGTGGTCACCGATGACGTTAAATATTTTATACATAACGATTTCGGACGGAAAAAAAATGTAATATATTAAATTGCATACAAAAATAATAATCGCACCCCGTTACCCGGGTTTCGAGACGATTTATGAACAATTTTGTCCCCCCTCTCATTGTTCGCTTATGTTGTTTTGGAGTTAGGAAAAGCGTTTTCCATAAAATTACCCATGTCACGTCTACATGGGTTCATAATTCATTGTGTTACTATTTCCTGGTAAGCCTACACAGAGTTATTGTGGTGTAAGTGATGTACTGCAGCTTCGTAGCCTCCTCGCGCACGGTGTTCTGTTAGCTTTTGTGCATGTTTTACGCTCGTACATATTATATCTTTTACGAATTTTGTTTTATAAATTGTATTTTTGACAATGTCGTCTTACGGTAAGCAGAGGTAGCTAGGCATTTTGAAAGTTTTATTTTTTTATTATTTTATTCGAGGTAATTTCTATTTATTTTCCAACATTATTATATATTTTAAACTTAAATATACTAATATATACAAACTATTATTATAATTAATTTAAATATTTCCATTATTAATGAGGTTTAATACGGTTACGGCTTATTAATTTAAAATATATAATATATAAAATAAATAGATAGCAAGACGTGTAGATCGTTATGATAATAAACGGAAGGATAAAACATAACTACCTACTTAGTTATATAATATAAACCACTCGGTAATAAAACATAATGGAAGTACCTATTATACATATTATAACGGTCATCTAATACAGGTATACTATACTACTACAATGTTCATGTATACACATATTATATTGTAGTCTAAATAGTAGGTACTCACTATAGTTTTAATTAAAATTGGACTCAATTTATTCACTTTTATTTTTGTAATTACACAAACATGTAGTGTATAATACATATTTTTATAAGGTTATTTTCAAATAAAAAAATATATTTTAACTCATTTTAATTTTACTTTTAGTCTTATGTCATAAAAATACTTACTTTTTTTTTAAATTATTTAATTTTTTTTCTATTTAAAATTAAACTCAGTTTTTGTTACAACTCTTTTGTAATAATAATATAATAATAAGACAACAACTTAATAAATGGTTGTATGGCATAGTTATAATCTATAAATATTTAATTATAATATTTAAATTTGGTTTTACAAATAATTTTATTTGAAATACATTTTCCTCGTACATTACAAAAATAATAATATTGTCTACTTGATTTAGTGGCAAATCATTGTGTTTTTTTTTTATATAATATTTGCTTTTATCATTTTGCAGATTCTTTTAATTTTCAATTTAAATATAATGTATTAAAATTTATACAGTCATTTTTTTTTTAACCTAAATCAGTTCAGATTTATATAATTTATTTTGTTATTAAGTCATAAAATTCAACCGTTTTGTTTTACTCGGATAACTCATCTTATATGGCATACAAGTAATTAATTTAATAGGAATAATTAATGTAAAATATTAAGTTCGACTATCGAATGTAAGTAAATGGTAATATATACCTATCGTTATTGAGTAAATATAAGTGCTTATAAATTATAAATGTGTAACGATTCATGTGTCCTAGTATTTATTATGCACGGCGTTAAATAATGAATATGAATAGAAAATAACTTTTTGAAAGTATAATATAATATAATATGTACAGCTGGAGTTCAGTGCATAAATCATACGCGAATACCTCTCTGCACAGCATAATATTGTGATACACAGTGAAATACACACATCTCGAATGCTGACAGTATACCGAATTAAAACAAAAAACACCAGAAACTTTCGGAATACTACAAAAAATCGTCGCATCTCCGACACAAGTATAGTTGTCAGTCAATACGTCGTACACTTATTAAATGTATAATTTAAATTTATCTCCAACTAAATCCAACTAGTTTATAAACTTAAATAATGTAAATAATTATTTAGTTGTATCTATCGGCTAATAACCTAATTAGTCCTGACGCCGTTGATGCCAGAATATAATATGAACAAATTAAAATTAAATGAATGTTTAGTGGAATTAAAAAAATTAAAAAAACAAATTAGATTCTTAAACGTTAGTAAAAAGTGTTCTACGAGTACAAAATTTATATTATGCGTGCTCATTATTAACGTATAACTATAATATAATATATAAATAATATTGCCAACAAATCGAATTAGTATAGTATTGAAAACGATAGTGGTTTTGTAAATAATTTTTGTTTTATTTTAATTTGAGTCGTTTACGAGAGCAAAGTTTAAATATATTATCATAACAAATTACAATAACCTAGGTCGGTATACAAAATCGTTACGTTTGAAGTTTTGCTCAAACATATCAGCCAGCTTATCAGAAATTGTAATGTAAATATAGCTATTTTTTACTATTTGACTAATGGATAAAATAATGTACATTGCATAGGAATATTTAAGTTTTGGCAACTTAGCGGTTAGCTAGCCTATTGGTGAAGAAAATTATCTAATTAAGAAACAGCAAAGTTAAAAAAAATGTCTGCCATTATCGTGGCAAAAAAAAATATTAATCTATATATAATTATTGCAGTACCTAGGTGTTTTCAAAAAAATATTCGGTAAAAAATTAATCTTAACGGAGTCCTAATGTTTCGGATCGGAGCACAACTCAAACGTCTGTTATCCGATGCGGTGTGCGCGATGGGCGGAGGGGATATATTATGGTCGGTGGGCAGAAGAAAGACCGAGGCTTTTGCAGCCGCCGCCTTTGCTGTTAACATCATTTATCAATCCGGGGCCGGACGACGACGACGCCGAAATGCCGAAAACCTCTCGACTCTTCGTGACGCATTTATACATATAATAATAATGTTATATGTATATATGGTGCGTCTGGTTACGAAGACGAGCAGAAGACGGTGGTAAGAAAGGGGACTGGGCTGCGTGATGATAGGGAAAGAGTGACTGCGGAAGTCCAAAAAAAAAAAAAAAAAAATAGTTCGGCTTTTGACTAGTGTCAGCATTAATATATTATTATTATCATTCTGGGCGGTATGTGGTGTGTACCCTGGTTTTCTATATGTCAGCTGTAATAAATGTATAATATGTTTACGAAAAACGACGAGATGCCTCACCCGTAGCCGGAGGTTCTGTTGAATTTCGGGGAGATAAATATTTTTAAATAAACCTTACATTTAAAGTAGACATACAAAATCACATAACAATACTTTGCCACCAATGTGTTTAAATATTTGTGTTCCCTATTTTATCCTTATATAATTACCTATTTCACAATGAACAATAACACGCATGTAACATATTATTATATAAATCACAGTTCAATAATGATAATAATCTATTATACAATTTTAATAAACGAATTGAAAAAAATAAAAATGTATTTAACTATATTATATTATACATAGAAAATCTTTAATTATTATAAAATTTATAAAATTTAAATTTTTTAGTGGGCAGGGGTGGGGTGTACTTAGAATTGTTTGAAAAGGCAAAGTTTCTATAAATCCACTCAATCTTCACCTATGAACTTTTCCTGTCTATAATAATATTACACGCATACAGAAAATGTTATTGGGGACTACGCAATAGATGGTGAGTAACACACGTCGTGTACATATTATATATTTATATTAGATACTTATAATAATAATATTGTATATGGGTTAAAATGATCTGGTGATTTACGTTTGTGTATTGGTAAAAGAAAAGTGGCGTTAGGAAAATCTCAAATGTATATCTGCACATACATCGGATGAGGTGCGTGCAAAAAGTTTTAAAGTATAGGTTTGTGTAAGTCATCATCATTATTGAAAATGTCTGGTGATTTTTCTTTTAATATTTTATCAGTTTCTTTTATGTCGCATATTTTGTTTTTTTCTTACTTGCGTGAAAGTATGAGTCACCTGCGTGACAAAAAAAAAAACACATAAAATATATTATGAAAAGAAGAAAACCATCGTTCTACGTTGATACTATATGATGAATTGATGTTTTTCTCATTCTAACATTATATATTTTATATATCTTTAAAACACGATTTCGAGGCTTTTTGCTATACCCTGTGCGCGTCGGTATAACCGAAAATATTACCATTTCACGAATTTAATTTTGAAGCTTGTATTTTTTTAATTATCCATTTTAAGTAAAATCGTCTTCTTCAATTAATATGTTCTCCATCCTGTTACCCATAGAAAGGTCCGTGAAGGTAAGATATCGTAACGTAAGGACCATATTTAAATACCTATTTAATTGTAGTGTTTTACGTATAGAACATGATACAATTAGGCTACTTACTCGTTATTATTTTTTCGAGTATTAGATTTCTTACTCAAATCGTGTGTTCTATTAATGAAGAAATTAAATACGAGTAGTTAATTATTAAACTACTAGAATTATTCTGTCCATTATTTTATGGATGCTATAATTTAGCTTGAACTATTTAACTAGCAATTGACTTTTTAACCTGTACTTTTAAATATTAACGACGCTCAATATAGTTTCAATGGGCTTAATGATTCGATATATTTTTATTCATTACATAATGCTTTCTATTTTCCGGAGAATAATAATATGATAATATATTGAATAATAAATATTTTATGTTTTTATTGTAAATCAGTTGAATATTTACTGTAGAATGATATATTCAACTTTAACCGTAAAATTAAAAATTATCAAATATCATGGATAATTAGCTAATGAGCATGGTCGCATAATAGAATAAAGAACTATTATACGACACAAGTACAATTCGTATCATATTGTAAAGTGTATTCTTAATAAATATTTTTAAGGAATCACTAAGTAATAAGGTTCATAGGTCATACACTAAAAATTACAGGAATTTAATTTAAACTGTCTGAAAAAGTCCTAAGCCATCTTCCGTGAAATGTAAACAATAATTTCAAAATAAATCTCAAATTATGACGTGTAATTAAAAATTAAAGATGTATCAGTGTGTGTCCATTTAATATTTGTTTTTAATTTAAATTCATTAAAAAGTTTAAATTAATAATAAAACATAGACAATAATCGGTATTACCCTTTCGAAATGCAACGTTTAACAGACTTTTAAGAGGGGAGATCTGTCAGCTATAAAGAGGGTTGAAACTGTGAAAATTAATTACATCAAAACATCAAATGATAATAAATATTATAATTTCTGTAACTGATATTAAATAAATATATACTGTTCTTATTATGTATTTATATATTATTATATAGTATAAATATTGTAGAATTTATTAAATGTTATGAAAAAAATCATTTTAAAGCATAATAATAGTGTTTTAATTGAAGTTAGACGATATTATGACAGTGTAAGTTAAGAAATATTCAAATATCTACATTTTATAATGTATAATAGTAATCTTAAGGCATCGATCGATATATTTTTAGCAGTTCAATTTTTTTGCGAAAAGTATCAATTATTGTTTTAAACGTTGTAACTCTCATTTTAGAAAGTATTTCGTTTTAGGAGGTATTTTACTGTAATTTATAACATTAGTAAATCGTAACTGACATCGTTTAATATTAATAATTGTACTAATGAGTAGTAGATACTAAATTAATATATAAAGCTTACCTACCTAATGAGTATTAAATTTATTTTTCGATGTGACGTATTTTACTTTCAGACCTCAAGTGTATTGAACTGATATTATATATTATTATTTTATTTCATAAAAGATAAAGCTATTATAAACGGTTCAGAATAACGTATGCGATCACACAATGATATGATACAATTAATTACGACGCGATTCACGGAGTGTTAAAAAATTTGAACTTTGTGTTTTAGTTTTAATTCTTATCTGGGAAATAAAGTAAACCTGGCAATTGAATATGATAAACTATGATACTTTGACTGGTTCAAAAATATACGCATAGTAAAAACTACAATAATTGTTAAGTGTTCCTTGAAATTCGTAATTTCAATATTTAATAACTGATTAACTGTATTTAACTATAATTAGAACATTCATTATAATATATTATTATTGATTTATACGCATCAAACGAGCCGCTATGCGGATTATATATTATCCGATAAATTTCAGATAACTATAATTAACCTACATTCATTAATTTATCATTGTAAATGTAATATTGTAAACTCGTATCGAGTTACAAGAAATCCCATCGACATTGATATTATATTAAAATCAAAAATATTTTATAAAACGTATTTTTTATTTAATACATAATTATAAAATATGTATTTATAAATAAATATTTTTTTATTGATATTTTGCTGATTTCCTGCATTATTATTATTGATTATTTTAAAGTCTGCTTATACGATTGAGTTAAGTCAAAATATTATCGATGACTTAATGTATCAACCATCAAATTAATAAATAATGTTACTAACCCACGTACGTTCAGAAACGTGATTTTTTTTTTGTCGAAATCATATCGTTAAAAAAAAATGTATTAATATGATACTGACAACGACGTGTACCGCAATACGGGCGAGGAAGATAAACCGACGTAATGAAAAACACGTCGACGTCTTGTATTTTGTTAACTATAATACATATTATATTTCCATAATTATTATTTTCCACGGAGAAGGACTAAACCGTATACTTTATTAGTACTAACACACAACGCTCGTATAGCCGGTTGACCAGAGGTGCATTTCCCTGGCACCCACAACTAAGACTTTTGTATTCAAAGTGTATAGCGTGACTTTCGTTTTGCACTGAAATGTGCCAGAGTTTCATCGTTTGTGCAGTCAACCCTAATTAACTACGGAAGTTTTTGGGAGTTAGAACGCACCCTGACCTCGAATTTTCGAATTCTAAATGCACTTCCGGATCTCTACAGTATACAATACAGTGTGCGCACATGTACTACTACTAATAAAACAATAATACGAGATAATAATACATATTATGTATACATAGGCATATAATACTGTCGACCGAGTATTTATAGGGTAGTCTAGAGTAGGGTCTCGGGCACCGAACAAATTACACCTGACAAAAACCGTTTAGCCACAAGGTTAAAAAGACCGTTTTTCTATCCCTCCCCAAACAGCCCCTCCCCCGCTACGTTCCAACATGCCACTTCCACAAAACTCATTCGCCAACACCTCGGTCCGGACGCGGCTGCGACGGCGGTCGAAGTCGGAGTGACCCCCAAGCTCGAGAAGTCGTCTTGCGGTTTGAGCCGAACGGCATGTATAATGTAACGAGAGGCTAGGCCCGAGATAATTACTTGCAGAGCTCAGACCAACAATGCCATACACACATACACACACACACACATAGGTATATGTATATATACGAGTACGTATAATGACGTGTGTATATATATATAGTACGTGAACACGGACCGCGTGCTGCTGCTGTAACGCGGCGGTCATACTATTATTATTATATTATTATCGTATATATATATATATTAACATATACACATGGATACACGTGAGTATGTGTGTGTGTGTGTGTGCACATACTGTCTACATAGAGGTGCATCGCATGTGATATGATTATAATATTATTATGTGTGTACACTGCGGACGTGAACATACGAAAATTGGGCTCACGTGATCGGACATTGTGCCCCCCCTCCCCTCGAGGACTTGGCGTTTATTGTGTACACATCGGGTGTACTCCTATGGTTAGGGGGCGAGTGGAATAATGGCCGAGGTGAAAATAAGCATCGCGTATATTATATTTCTATATATTTTAATATGCTAATAGTACACACAATATTATAATAATACGATGTACGTGTAACTACTCATCGTCCGTTTACAATAATATATATTATTACATATATATATATATATATATATATATACACACACACATACGGGATGATACAGGCAATGCACAGACCACAGCTGGTCTGTGAAAATATAAAATATATATTATAATGGTCCTTTAACCGCGTACCGCTGGATATATTATACGCGTAATGTGTACACTAACGTGCATTATTAACACCTAAAAAAGTAAAAAAAAAATAGTCGGTCGGAACTGTGCGGTGAGATGACGGCCGCGCAAGATATGCGAATCGATTAGGGTCAATAACGGACGTCTACTACGATACATTATTATTGTTATTCATTTGTGCATTTTTTTTTTTTTTTTTTTAATTCTATAGCGTTCGATGTCCGTTTCTCGAAATCCGATTGCGACACGATCCGCAACGAACCCGAGAGAACCGTTCAAAATATTCTTCATCCGCGGATCGCGTCGATGCGACGACAATATTATTATAAATTTATACTATCTACAGATTACACTATTATATAGATTACAAAACGAATAATTGTGCCTGTGCCTAACCTTATATAATATTACACTGTGCCTATCTTGAAAATTATAAAAATTGTTTATTGTTTATTTTCAACAAAAATTAAAAAAAATACTTATTTTAGGACAATCTAAAATTTTTTTAGTGCATATGCACCATCAACAAAATAATTTAAATGTTTTAAATGGTAACAACTATATTTTTAATGAAATCCTGTTAAAGCTTTTTTTGTGAAAACTGTAGCTATAAAAATCAATTTTTGTTCATTATATATTAACTACAGGCCTCTAAAGTTTAGTATATTAACGACTATTGATTTTAGTTTTAATGAAATACATTTAATAGAACTAAACATTTTTTTTTTAATTACCTTAAAATGTCATATCTTTTTAAAAAACGTAAATAAAAAACGTACATAACAAAGCACACTTTAATTTCAATTTATTTTTGGGATAGATAGCTTCACATTGGTTAGGAATAGTGGACAGATTAAAATTTTTAAGTTTATTAAAGGTACATCATTAATATATAAAATATTTGTGAACTTATTGTTTTGAAATCATAAATTTTTTTTTCCCTTTAATAATTTTATTACCTAAAAGACTTATTCTTATTTGTAAATCTGCATGTAAATGATACATTATACGTAGACCTATTTACATTGGAGTCGCAGTTATCAGACACCTCTTTTTAAATGAACACAACGGTGAACACTTTAAATAAACTTAATAGCATAAACTATATACCTATGAGGTTTAATAACGTTTCTAATATCAGTCACACGCTCACACCTTAATAATTTTAATTTCCTATGGTGTTTTCTGTACAGAAGTTTCAATAGTATTGATTTCAAGACTATTAATGTATGTAATAATTGGTCAATATCAATTTAAGTATTTATAAAATTCATTAATAACGAATATTCAATATTATTAAAATAATAATCGAATATTTTAGTTATCATCTCAACCACCTATAATTAAATATGACGATAATTTAAAATATTTTTAGTAAGTAAAGTTACTAAATGAAAAAATGTTATAAATCAATTAGTTATTATTTTACATCAGTTAAAAAGTACTTGTAATGTATTAATGTTACAGTTAAATTTAAAAATAATATTATGTTAGTAAACTATTTTTGTATAATCCCAAAAATTAATGAATTTATTACATTTTTTTATTTGAGTTGATAAAAAAAATATGAAATGGTATTAATAAAAAAAGATACTAAGTGTAGTAGATAAGATTTATTTCAATTATTTAGAATCCAAAAATTGCATTTTTGTCTTTTTTAAATCTTTTCATCTCAGCGAAAACTTTACTGTGTAAATATAATAGTTTGATATAATAATAATGCATTTTTGACAGTAAATATTAAATACCTACTGAATACCTTGTATATGTGTTATTATTATTATACCAAAACAAAAACGGCAGACATTCTTCGCATGTGTTGCCTCCGACGTGTCTGCGACGATACCTCGTTACATTCGAAAGTGTCTATTATCACGACTCGAAGAAAGTTTTGAGTGAAACTGTTGTCGTAGTTCTTTGATTTGCGGGCGCGGATTGCAATGTATGAGCAGAATACACCTTATTATTATAACAAAGCCATTGCGAATGGAAACCGATCAGTTAGGAAAACAATTTGTCGGTCGAAACCGGTCAATTATACGACTTACCATACTTTGACTATTCCATTCTCACGCTTTTTGTTTTGTGACCACGAGGACCTTTTGTTTTTTTCGTTTTGATCATTTCGAGGTTGACAGCCGACGTCCCCACGATACGACTGCGGCCTGTGCCCGACGCACATGCGAACATGTGTCCGCCGCAATTAATAATAATATTATGTCATATATGGTGCTATATTATTATAACTACAGAAATCGTGCCGCGTTTAATTTCGTTTCTAAAATAGAAATGCGTCCGCCTGTATAGTTGTCGGTGTATGCCTACCTAGTTATTATGAACCGACCACGTGGCGTACATACACACTCAAAACGTATTGCCGGTGTCATCTGCGTATAGAAAAGCGATTTTTTTCGCTCCTCTCCTATGTTTTTTTTTTCTTCACGCTTTTAGCTGCGCGTTTAATTTAAATCCTAAAACGGCGCCGGCACACATTGCCGGAAATCGACAATGACACGCAATCCTTTTCTGTAACTAGGGCTTCGCGTCTGAAACGATTTTTGATATTTATCATGTACGATGTATAAATATATATATATATATATATATATATTTTAATTACCACATCGCACATAACGATAACACGTGTTCTCTCAAGAGTACCAAAAATACAATCATTTCTTACTAGAATAATACATCCGTCTCTCGAGTGCTTCAGTAGCGTATATAAACATATATATATATATATATATATTTATAAATATAATCTGTTCGACATAAACTGAAATAAATAAGTACGTAAATGTTTCGTCGACTATGTTAACAGTCTACTCCCTGTAAAACGTTGCTGTATTATTATTAGTAATAGTTTCAAAATTAAAAAAAAAAAATAATACATTAATTAAAGTAGGTATCCGATATAAGGATATGTTATATTGTATAAACTGAGAAAAATTTCAGAAATAAATTGTAAAATGTATTTTAATCGTTAACAAATGCAGGGTAATAATACTTCAGCCACGTCTTACATACATCATAAACGTGTCGATGGAAACGTGCATACGACGTGTATCCAAACGTTTAGTGGCAAGTTCATGTTTTGTAAGCACCTACTTATTTCTGCGCATATGAATAATTTTGAAAACAGTAGTGTTGAATATTGAATAGCACTAATTCAACATTCAATAAATAACGTTTAGCGGAAATAATTTATTAGTGTTCAATTTTATCCAGCTAGATTCGCACCTATTTATATTGGTTAAAAATATAGGATAGGTTAGGTTAGTAGCGGTCGATCATTAAAATAATTCTCATTACATCGAACGTATTGTGATTTATATAACGACAATATTTAAAGCTTTTTTTTGCAATTAAAATTGTTGTTATTATATCTACCAATATAAGTACCTAATATTATGTTTTATAGTATGTAAAAATAAAATAATATATTTTAGAATAAAAACCGGCATTAAAATGTCTATTTAAATAACATAGTTTATCATCAGTGATTTATCATCATACTAAGTTTTGTTAAAATTGATATTATATACGGTCGGAGGTGTAAAATAATAACACTCGCGCCCGGTCAGTGGTTGCCAACCACTTCGTGCGTGTCAATATTCACCGGCGCCGATATACATGCGTGTGAACGGTTTATAGTAGTGTAAACACTGAACTAAATACATTATTTACATTAATTACAATGTATTTAGTTCGGTAGGTGTGTGCAGCTCAATCAGCAGTAGTGGTCGAGATTGCCGGGCAAACACTGATGAGTTACGCGGATGAAATGTGTGTATGCACCATACATGCATGTATAGAACGCGTTATAGTCGTTATAGGTGTTTGTGTGTACTCGTGTAATCTATTAAAAATGGGATTAATGGTATTTTGGGTATTTGTGTTTCTAAACATAAACGATACTACAGCGATACGCATAATTATTTACAGATAAATAAAACAAGATAAATATATTACATAAGAACCTCAGCCCTCGAGATTCAACGACGATGATGATAAAATGACCCTACTGACCCATCAGTTACTGATGAACAATTTGTGTACTAAAGAATATGATCAAACATCTGAAATCAGTAACCTCCAGATGCACACACACGCATATGTGCGTATACAGTGCGTAGTCATTAGGCCCGAGCTGTTTTCTAAAATCTGAACGTATAATCTATTCACAAAAAATACGATATTTACACTCGTGAATATAAAATTATAATAATCATGACGAATAAATATCGAATGTTCGAATCGTTAGCTTAGTAGATTAGATTGGCTATTCGTGTTAATATTAAATATCCGAATATAAATAGAGGACGTGTATATTATTGGCTATAGGGCCGCTACGCCGTACACGAGTTGACAAGACGTATTGCATAAATTACGAAGAGAAAATAATTAGAGTCACATTCACGATCGAACGATGCGGAGTAATTAATATCAACGTCATAATACAACCCGAGGAAAATTTGTTCGTGGGTCTTAGGTGTGTGTGCGCGTGTGTGTATTACTATAAAAATCTCGCACACTGATAATTATACGATATTGATATTTTATGTTAACGGTTATTGGGCATAAATACATGCACAAACAGTACAAACTTGCTGGATATTAGTGAAAAAAATATGTATAATTTATCGTGTACTGATCATCGGTAGGTGAACAAATATAGGCCACTTTCATATTAGTGTCAAAGTCACGGCGTTGGTGCAAAGGGCAATTTAATAAGCACATTTTTTTCTCAATCGCCCAAGTGAATATAGCGATTAAATATCGCTTGACAAATCATTTCAGTATGTAAAAAATAAAAGTTTTGAAAAAACGTTTTGTAAATGGCAATTATATTTTTATGCGCGATACAAGCTGCCAGTCAGATACCACGTGATTCCTCTGAAATTGTATCCAGTAATTACTGGGCCTGTAATTGACACTTTGATTGTAAATACGCTTTCATTTCTGTGCAAAAGTGGACTTAGAAGCTCCAAACACATAAGTTTACTTTGCGACGTATGTTGACTCGGTCCAACAAATGCTTCTGGTTTTTTACCTAAATAATAATAGTAGAACCGCATAATATTATATTCTTCTAACAATTCAGATATTTGGCAATATATACATTATAAAATGTTACTATTCTCTCATCACACACTGCGCCAGACTCGTAATAATATTTCTAGTGACGATATATAGACACCTGTATTATATATGTACATTTCAGACATTTATTTATTTTATATTTAATCGAAATATTAAATAATGTACAGTTATGTATTGAATCAGTTATATATATCTTATTATTTTTTATATTGTTAGTATTATATAATATTAACTCATAATATTATTGTATATTTTATATTAAATTTTTTATAATAAATAATCTAATAATCATAAAATAATTTTGATTTTATATATAATACAATTTTTATGAAAATACTATTTACAGTATTTAAAATAAAAGTGATAAAATACAGTTATACTGTAACCCAAAAATAAATAATTATTTCTTATTTATAGTTTCAACTAAAATATTAAAAGTAATTACAGCGACCAAGGACCATTTGTTATTAATAGTTGTAACCGACTGAGAAATGTCTAAAATTACAGTAAACCTAAATTATTATTTGTCTGTTATGGTAGCGATAGTCACTAAGTCACGGCTAATTATTTAACTTTTGTCGTGGAACGTACAACTCCGTCGCGTTTTAAGTTTGAAATGGAACGAACGTCGGTTAATCACAATCCCAATGGAAATCTAACATTTTCACATTTTTAAATATTCTTAACGTTACAAATAAATAATTAAAAATAAAAAAGTTTTCTTGTACGGATGCGGTGTAAGCGCGCACAATAACAATGATATTACATACGATACGCGATGTCGTGATTGGCGAAAATAAATAAACGTTTAATCATGTTATCATAATAACGAGCAAATCGGATTCGACGTTAATCCATTGGAAAATTATGTGTGTATAAGTTGATGGAGCTGCACGTTCCATTGTCCCGGGAAACTTGGGAAAACCGAGAACTTTCGGCGTTAATCACGATCACAGTGAATGGCTTCTAAACTCGGTACACCGATCTTGGTGGGGTCATTTGTGTAGAACACTACAGAAATGGTCATCGTCTTGTGTCAAACAAAAACAACATTTTGCAGATTCGAGTGCCACAAAGTTGTTCTTATACACCGACATTGTGTCAAGTAAATACACATAGATATAATATATACACACATATATATATATATGCTTGGTAGTAATGATACAATGCTCTTTAGACCGTTGGGTTTTAATAATAATTTAATATTAGACTCTATAGTGTATTATAATGAAGAAAATGAATTTCGTATAGATATTATTGCCACTAATTCCCACATTAATATCAATTATATTAAAACGTTGATAACTAATTGTAGTACATACGGTATATATTATTATGTATAATTTTAGGGCATTCAATAGTTAAAACTTCTTTGAAATAGTATAATAATACTATTATATACTTATTAATACTATATTATACTTTATAATAATATATACATTTATTTAAATATTATTTAGATAATTTTAAGGTGCATATGGATAAAAACTATAGTATTGTATAGTGACTAGTTAGGTAGTAGACGATATTTGGAGGAAAATCACTATCATTACAAATAGTAACCTAAACCATGTACATACCTAAACCTACAGTATACACAGATGTTACAAGTTTACTTAATAAATCTTATTAATCATTTTGTTTACTCATTTATATTTTTAAAATAAGTATATTTATTAATTTCAATTGTTTTTACTCGCTATAATCAAAATATAAACATAACAGATAACTCAAACAACTCAATATTACTTATTAAAATATAATACAATGTAAATATAGGTACAATAAATGCAATAATGTAACAATATCGAAGTTTTAAATTTATCTATACAGTTTTATTTATTTTAGCTAAGAATATGAACTGGGCATATACTGAATAGAAAAAAAATATTATTTAACGATACCTTAACATAATATTTATTGCATATTAGCTATATATATATTTATATTATTAATATTAGATATTAGTAACTCAAGTTGTTCCAATTTTTATAATATCTTAGAAAAGTTATTTATATTCCAACACTAAACCTTTAGATGAAATAATGTCCAATATAAGTATATTGTAACAAAAGTTAGGCGATCGCAGGATGATGTTTTAAAGTCCTAAAATAATATTTTTGTATGTTTATTACGAAATATTGAAAACCGCTATATTTAAGTTTTGAAAAAAAAACATATTATTTTACGAGCTTAAGCGATGTAAGGAGGGAATTTAAATTTAAATTTAGATATTTCTATTTTATAAATTGAAAAAATATAAGTACCTATATTTTTTTTTTTAATATTCACATAAATTATAGTAATGTTTAATATTATTCGTACAAACCGTACAGTTAATAATATCCTATTCTATTATAGATTTGTAATCACATTCAGGAACCGTATATTAGTTGTACATAGAAAATGTATGTTATATTGATATTAGGTTCTATTTTAAGAATATGATGTTTCTTTCCTTATAAAGAAGACCGACATCGCGACATCTCAATCCTGAAAATACTAAATGTGGACATAATACTGGCAGTGGTATGTATGAGCAGAAGGTTTTTTGGTCATATCATATGAGAATGGAAGAATCGAGCCTGAAGCCGCTGATAAACAAAAGAAAGATAGAAGCGAAAAGGAGTTGTGGGAGAACACTAAATGCGCAGGATTTACCAGATCATGAGTCATGAACAAAACGGGTTATCACCAGGAAGATGCCATTCGGTCGGCAAGAAACTGTGAGCGCTAGAAGAAAATCGCTGTCAACGTCAACTGAAGGGTCGCCAAACTTCCGTTTTTGGTAGATCGGAAGAATATATTTCAGATGTTGATTTCGTACGCGCGTTCATCCGACACGGGTAAACGATATGCGATCTCATACAAATTGTATTCGTTTGGTGGAAAAATGCCAATACCTTACGGCTTACATCGACGACTGCAATATCGTCAGCGTGTGATCACACGCGATGCGAGTACCGACGCGTACCACCGCGCACGAGTTTACCCGTTGTCACGTCGGTCGAGTGTGAGCTTCGATCGGCGGATACGTTTAATACGATGATATCATATAACATTAACCGCGTTATTGGGACTTCAGAAGTGGACGCGTTGTAATCGGACGTTCGTAAGCTCCGGACCGGCGCCCTTTAAATCGTGCGACGGAAATGGAGATTTTGTTTTTTTACAGAATCCGAAAGGCGCGCGCAGTATAGGCCCCGGGACGTACCTACGGCAAACCAATAATAAACGTATACCTACGTAATATTACAGCAACTGCAGGCTACACAGCGTCGAAATCAGACCGCAGTACGCCGACGTTATTTATTGTTATTAGTGCTTTTTGTTTATTTTTTCGCTCCTTTTATCGCCACCGCGCGGATATTGCGCTTTACCTATACACATAATATAGACTACGCCACGTGTATTATATTGTATATATATATATATTTGCCTACGTGTATATTATATTGAATAAAAAGCTATGGTATATATTATATATTATGTATAACCGATATCCCGTATACATGCCGGGTCAAATTGAGTACATTATAATAGTAGTCGGCTGTGTAAGAGGATACCGGGCTGCGCGCAGTGGTGGCGGGGCCTAAAGGGGTAATTTGTTTTGCGTTGCGTATACTCGCGAGTTCGACGATGGCGGATAAAAACGTAGAAAAAAAATAAACACCAGAGACCGGAGAACGTTTTTTTTTCTTTTTTTTATGAAAATAAACCGATGAATGCACCCCGGGGGCCGCGGGCGTGCTCGCCGCGTCGTTGAAAGCGTATACCTACATAATGCATATAAGATATACATACATACATACATATATATATATATATATAATATCATATTGTAATATAAAATATGTACGTATATGCAATATAATATATTATAGTGCGTGTACTCGTCGGCGGGGTCGGTGGTGAAAATTATACCTGTATTATATCGCCGTCGTCGTCGTCGTCGTCGTCGTCACGTGTGGAATAATGACCGAAAATGTACACACACACACACACCCACTCACTTATGCCCGGACGGGCGTGAAAATATTTTATACATATATTCTAGAAAGCTTTTTGGTCCTTTATCACAGCATCATGTACCTATCCACACCGTCACAATTATATATATATATGCATACATACACAGGGGGATTCACCGCGAGCAAGCTCACCCCCAATTTTCCCTTATAATGAATTTATTCGAATTCTGATGTTTGGAATTTTTATATGCACGTCTTCAAGACTGCAGTCTTGACATTTTTTTTTATTACTCAATGAATGTTCTGCGGAAATAAAAACTTTTCAAATGAGTAGCTTATGAGTTATGTGACTTCATGGACTAAGTATAACAGTATTATATCCACAATAACGTACCTGTTTTGTTGTGTACTCGCATGTGGGCTATACGGATAGTAAATTAGTAAATTAAATACTATTGATCCAATATTACACATATTTTATATTTTTATAAAACCGTTTTCAAGAAATTGTATTCTTAGTACCAATATTTTAATAACTGAGGAGGTTTTCATTTTAAAAACAGAAGTTTGAATTGTAACGATTGCAGAGTATTAACGAGTATCACAACAACACACTCCTTAGTGATAGGTACACAGTAACACAAATATTTAAAAACTCCAAAAATTAGAATTTTAATTAATTATATATACGTATATATGTATAAAAAAATGGGCGTTAAAATGTTTGGTGAATTACTCTATATAATATATATTATATTTTATACAAATTCGTTGATTTGGAGACAATCCTTCAAAAATCCGTCGTGCTTTTGTGTTTGTATGTATATACTTTGGTATGTGTAAAAGGAACAATTTTTTGATCTTTAAAACTTTGTACTTGTCAAACTTCTGAGTCCTCCTCTCCGGTGACCAATTCACCGCTGATGCTGAAACAAAACCAAGCATAATAATTTTAGGTGGACAATCAGTTCATCTGTTACTGTACCAAATTATATACTAATTAAATATTATATGTATATAACTATGTTATAGAGTACACCGATCGATTCAACGATTTTTTTCCGTTGCGATCAACAAACATAATATTATTATATATATATTTTAAATACATGTATAATATATTTTGTAAATACTTCAAAGTTTTTTCTTCGGCTGAATCGTTTTTTCAATGAAATGCCAATTTTCGTTAATATAAGTCCTGTAAAAATCAAGAAAACAAAATATTAATTCGGTGTAGAAATAAATATTAAACATAACCTCGAAATTTGGTAAATTCTTTATCTACTTCGAAGATGTATTCTGAGTTCATTAAATATATCTTTAGTTTTAACGTATTTTAACACGAACTTAAACCACGCATGAATTCCCTTATGAACTATATTAATTTAGAAATACGTTATTAAGAATTCATACCATGTTTGCATCTTCACATTGTATTCATAAATCACTATTATACTTGCGTTCCGACTATTATTATTGTCCTATCAAAAATGCCTATTCTGATCTATAGATGTAAAACTTTCCGATGAGAATATTTCCAGATAAAACGAAAATATACGCAAATTTAATCTTATTATTTTAATGTTAAAAATTACTATAACAAGATAAAATAAATAATGTTTTAATATTATTACATTTTATCAACTTGGATAAATATTTATTTTTTTTTAAATATTGAGAATTGGGAAAAAAAATAACTCAGCTCTGCTAAGTCACTCTGCTATACAGTAACTAGATGTCGGTATACCTTGTCTCTGAATTGATCACTGATACCTTAATGAAGATGTTCTATTTATTTTGAATTTAAATTGATAGCAATTCTTTACGAAAAACGATTCTGAGGAGATTTTACCTATCAATATTTCTAATGGTAAATTATATTTATTTATTTGTATTACGATTAGTATTATGGGAGATTAAACTATATTTAATATTTGTTATTAATTATTATATTCTATTATTAACTTATAAGTGCTCACATAATGCTGAATTACCGTATATGGTTCATATTATATAAATAATAATGAAAATTAGTCTAAGTACTTAAACTAGAAATAGCAAAAAACATCTTATATAAGAACTATTATCATATATTTGAACATTTAATTTTGTTCCAATTTTCCCATTAACCTTTTCTTAAATCTAGTATGGATATAGCTTGCTTGAAGACTTTTATATTCAATTTTCAGTCTTCTTGACCTTAAATAATAATTTGGTTTCCTAAAAAACGCTTTTATAAATAATTGAAGTACCCACCTACGGTTTTTTTTATTTCTAAATTATTGAAAAAAAAACGATTTTGTTTAAAACTGCAGTATTGAGTTAAAATTTGCGTTTTTTTCGTATTTTTTTTTTTTTTGAAATTTCCTGATTATTTAATGAATATCAAGGGTTTAGTACTTTTAGTTTAGACTCCCTGAAGTATAGACTTGATCCGATTTGCGACCAGAAATCACGATCAAAGAGAATGATTGAAGGTTTTTAATACTAAAAAACGCAATTATATACACACCCAATACACCTATGAAACATTAAAAAATGCACATAAATATTAAGCCAAAACATTAACATTTCACACAGAACATAAAAAAAATGCTTTAAGAAATCGTTGAAATTAAATATTCATCAAATATTAAACTAAAAAATAAAATAATATTTTTATTTTAATGAAAAGTATCTTGAATAACATAATTCAATTAATTATTGTGGTATATCTTGTACAGAAAATTTTACATTTACAATTGTCACATTGACTATTTCATTACAATGTTACATTGTTTTGTTTTACTTAAATAATTTGGTGTGCTTGAATGAATGAAAGTTAAAAAATAAAAATATTGAAATATTACTTATAATATTATTTTTAACTTATTTTATATCCGCAAAATGTTTTTATTTTGTCTTATGGCTTATTTGCAAGTCGACTCTTATCAAAGGTTAAAACTTCTTAGTACTCTGCAATTTTCAAGCATGGTCCGACCTAGAAGGATTTAAGTCTTAAGTGGTATTAGTTATGAATTTAGGACCACATCCCAAACCAGTAAGTTTGTTTTAACAAGAACTTGTATTTAAAATAGGTAATACATTTATTATTATTTTAGTATGTATATACATTATACATGTATAGTATATGTGATAAAGAATAAAATAAAACGTCATTACTTAATAAATTGTGTTAAAATTTTATGTCACACTAGTATTTTCCTTTTTAAGTGCCATCAAGCACCATTATTATCATTGTGATGTAAATAAAAATAAGACGATACCACTCATGATTTGGAGTTATGAAATTTTCAAGGTATGTAATTGTGGTCATACTAATTTTTTGTTATAATTACGTGTTAATACGAAAAAATTTAAATCATATAATACAATTTTTAAATATTATTGAAAACTAACTATTATTACTCTCATCTGATGCTATACGTACATTATCTTATATATTTATCTTTAATTATTATTCTATTTACGAGTATGCATTACGTTTTTACATATTTTTTCATATTTATTTATCTTCAATATTGTGTTCCTTATATAGTAAACATTATCTTATTTTTACTATCACCTCTTTAAATACAATTTTATATATGACCAGGAAAAATTTTTATCGTCAGCAAAAAAAAAAAAAACTACTAAATTTAGAATTTGATAAACTATTTAATAAAGCATTTAATTTATAATATATATCTTTATCACGATTTAAGAATTAAAATTAATAAAGATTTATGTTTGGGATTTAATAAAGATGTTATTTTTTTGAAGATTAAAAAGATCTTAAAATATTTGATTTAATGAATTGTGGTTGTTTTTGTCGATGCAACGTGATTAGAATCGTATTTAAAATAAAACCTTTTGTGCTTGCCAAATGCCAATATAAAGATTAAAATGTTTTCATTCATGAATATGTTTTGATTTTCTTTTAATAATACAAACGTATGGAAGCTGATTTGTATACAAACACGTTTATTTGAGTGGACCGAATTGAAACATCTGCGTTTTAACAGAGGTGAAATACCAAAAGCTAACGAGATAAGTTTAAATAGAGCGCATTGTTATTATAATATAGAAAAAAAACAGGTCCTATTTGTCTAGAAAGTTTTGAATACAACTGCACTATATTGTTCATCGTAAGCTGTTATCGTTTTCTAGAAACAACGAAGTTGCACATGGAGTTGAGTCATATCTTATATCATATTTAAAGGACGAATTCTCTACAGCTTATCTCACCTGGTGATCTTGCAATAGAAAATTTCACGATTAAATATCACACAATTTGGCCAGCCGTATTTCCAAAGCATCATTTGACGAGTATTTAGATCAAAGTTTGGGGACTGTGGCATATGAGTTTATCAGTTAAAGGGACGTAAATTAAATAATAAAATCAATAAGAGTATTTTTTAAATGCATTACGAAAAAGGAACTATTTTAATCATACAATTTAATGACAATGCAAGTGCAAAGGCATACGAATTAAAACATTTACCCGAAGAAAAAAAACTAAAACATAATACAACTGGAATCAAGTATGACATCTTAAAGTGAATATTATATAGAAACGTAATATGCTACATCATACGATATTGATAAAACATTGTCTAGTGTTTCTTGATTTATAATATTAAAATGTTATGTCGATTCAACAATGCGAAAATACTGTAACATTTTGGCACGTAATAAATTATACGATTAAATTGAAATGAAAATTGAATAAAAACATGATATTTGGTGAAATACATAATTTGATATTTTTCCTTTATAATATAGGAGAAAAAAATGAGGATTTTGTGATAAACTAAGCGATTTCACTTTTGAGAGAACTTCCCTAATGATTTGACATTGTAATCAATGCAGGGCACGAGCGATTAGCGAGTAGTACGAAGGTACGGTGTTCAATAATTATCATACTAGTTGGAAATTAACTAAATATTTTTATTATTATTTTAAAAATTAAATTTTTATCAAAAAAAAAATTGAAAATATTGAAGAATTTAATGTGTGCTGTCGGAGCATTAATTTCATTTTTATTAAAATTGTTTATTGTATTTATTAAATATGATAATAATATGAAAATATAATGTTCTATGAGTAAGACCATCAAGCAAAAATCATTATAATAATTAAAAAGAAAAATACTAATAAAACTGTTTTTTATTTTTTATTTATTTATATCATTAAACTATATACTCGTAAATTTTTAATGCAAAACTTAATATTTTTCAACATAATAGCACTAATATCGCTTGAAAATCATTGCTTTACTCGTAAATTCATAACGATAATAATGAATGGTTTTTCAACAAATTTCCGCATCAATATCGATTTTTAACCACAGTTACAATAATAATATTTATACCGTGGAAATAAATACTACTTACCATAAAATAATTCGACGTTAGTTGAAACGGAAATGAAAAAAATTCCTAGTTGGGATATTTATAAAGTTAATTTTTATTCGAACAATATATTTATACTTATACACGAAACAGTTGAAGTACCTATTTAATCCGCTTCATTATACGAGTAGTTACATTCAAACGATACAAAAAAAAAAAAAAAAAATACAATATAATATGTATTTATTTAGAATTTAGATACAATTTATTATATTGTTTGACTACTCGTAAATAATTCACTATTATAAGTACTTAAAATTATACACATACACATGCGTTGAATGTGTGTATGTACAATATAGAATGCATAATTCCGTGCCAAATTAGTATTTTTGCATATGGATTGTTTTTTCAAATCAAAATTAAAAAAAAAAAAAAAATACAAAACGTAAAATTGAAAATATATCTCTAAACTGCCACTATTGAAAATCCTGCGCTGGAAAATAATAAAATCCTGTACGCCTCTCGCAATATTCAGTAATTGGGTGTGTTGGCGGGACATTGGTTGTGAAAACTAATTCGCATACATAATATCACAAATTATAATAACGAATCGTGCGGTAAATTATTGTCACTGTAATAGCGACACGTGACGTCCAAACAGTAATAAAAATGCAACAGTCTTATTTGTATTACCAAAACGGCTGGAAAAAATTCAAAAAATCGAAATAAAAACAAATTTTCAACGCACCTGCGTACGACGGACACTCAAAATGGTATCGTTGACAAAATTAGCCACTAAATGTTATTCACGTTAACGAGTGCTTTATACTTTCATACCAGGTCTGCCGGTTTTTTATTGAAATAAATACCGATTTCGCGTCACTTGCCCGCGGGTCCCAAAACTATTCACAGTAATGTCATGGATCTATTAAAGTCGACATTATTATTTTTACCTCATTGCATATTGTTTTGTATTCCCTCCCCCTGATATCATTATTAATGAATATATATATATATATATATACATGGGAGACCACCGTCAGGCATTTACGATTCATCGGCGAATAATATAAACAATACGTAAATAGAAAATAAACCGAACTAGTGGTATATATATATAGCTATGGATGGGTATATTATATAGAATAATATCGATATTATTTTTCTTAAAAATAACAAAAAAAAATGATTCCCCGAGTAATCGTTCTGTTTCATTGTGAACAGTATGCTCTTTTTTACTTTTAAATTTTATTTCACTCTGGCAAAAGAAGAACAAAATAAAAAAAATAAGAAAAAAAAAACTCGCGGAAGATCGCGTTCTTCTTTATATCCGTCGAAAAACGTCCTTGGGCGTTGTTATATTGCATTGAAAAGATTCCATTGCAAAGGTCGGTTAACGATGCAAAAGAAAAAAGGAAAAAAGAAAAAAGATCGAGCTTTCCACTTTTCGACGAGAACCTTCTCACCGCGCGTCCACTTCACCGTCGGCTAAACGAATACTCAACGAAAATACCCTCTTAGTACAGTGTATTATTATTATTATTATTATTATTATTATTTTCATTTTATTTTCGTATGTGTTTTTCCCGTAATAATATTATTACATTGAGTTTCTTTTTAGAATAAGTTCACCGTGGTAAGTACACGGCAATATTTATATAAAATATATGCATACAGTATACTATATACCTATATATTATTACGTGCATATATGTAAATGCACGTTGTTGTTGCAAACGTTTTGCATACGCTTTTTTACGTAGAGATTCAATTCAAAGATAATAATGGCAATATGTAACTGTACAACAATAAACACCTAGTATGTTATTAGCAGTGCACAACTATAACTTATGTATTATACAGTCATGACACGATTTAATGTTCGGTTTTTGTTTTGATTTAAGGTTCCGAGCTAAGCGATGAATGATTAATTTTAAAACCAATCCAAATACCTACGTTTTTATACATATATATATATATATATATGTGTATTTTTTATTATGCACGATTTTTGATCATTAATTTTATAGCGGTTTCTAGTAGCAATCCTATTTGATGTCTGGAAAAGGGTTAAAATAAAATATAAATTCCCAGTAATTACCGTAATAATTCGGATGATAGGGGTATACTAAGAAATAGAAACAGTAGTTTCAAAATGTACACATTTTCACGTAAGTGTTAATTAATTAAAAAAATACTAAATCGCCATATTTTATTAAAAGTATTGAAATTAAAACTTTTCGAAAATTCATCAGTCATGATGATTTGCAAATTGTTGTTGCTAAAAAATAACCGAACTATAAATTGTAATATGACGTATATATAAACATTTTTTTTATTATTATTAAGATTAAATTAGATAAATATTAAAGTTTGTTTTGTTGTAATTATAACCAATTTTATTTATAGTTTTATATGTAATGACTTGAAAATTTTGCAACTATATGTTTATGAATGTATTATTGTTTACTCAACGCAATATAATGTTCATAATATTTAGAATTTAGAATCATTATTATTTATTTATTTATTTATTTATTTTTATTCACTATTTATACGACTAACCAGATATTCATACCGTTCTATGTTTCGCCTGTATTGACTATAATATATATGTATTGGTTATAATTTGTTATAACTATCGTATAAAAATGCGAATCACAAAAATTATTTAAATTTACTAAATTAGTTGATTACTAATAAAACAATCAATTATCAATATATTTAAATATATATTATAAAATAACCTTAGAAATATGGATGACTGATAGAGTGATAGAAGATTGATTGAGATCGTCATCGCTCAGAATCATTTTTCGAATACATCAATACATTGATGAACTCAAATTGTACACATTAATTACAATCACTTAACCTACTCAATAACGGGGTACAGTCGATACCTATTAATTATTATACAGCTGAACGTTTTAACTTGATTTTTTTCAAACTTAAAACGATTGTAAAACACTGTTGGGTACGTAATACTCGATTACTTACGAACATTAAAAGTTGTAAAATGCTTGAAACGATATAAACATCGTATAAAACGTAGTGTAGATTAGTATATTTGAGGTGAACAAGGTGGTCAGTCAACTGCAGATACCACAACAACGGGCAAAGTGACAAACATATCCAGATGTTGCGGTTTTTGTATATCACGCTTTAATAGAACGTTTGATAACGGTTTTTTGTTTTATATTTTAAAAAGTATAAACACTATACGATTCGTGTATATAATTGAAGCTTTCGATTTTCTCATTAGCGCAGTTTTCGACGGCGAATGCAAGTGATTTATACAGAACGATATAATCATAATACACCCTTTTTTTTTCCTACCCGAACGAGAGATTAATTATTATTATTAACTGAACAATCGTCTTAGCGGTATCACGAGTATGCTCGTGCAGTCTGCAGTTTGTTCTGCAAATGACAATAACCTAACCTGCCGCAGGTATATTTGATGAACCACAATACGCCGCAGTATCAATACAATAATATCGAGTACAACTGAGTAATAAGACAACAAGCAAGGCTGTACGCTGTTCAGTTGGTAAACAATTAGTGAACGTCTTTGTAATGTATAGCCGGCATTCCGTTAGCGTTCCTGTAAAACGGATATAGACTTATTTTATCATCAGTAATAATAATATCCTACCACCGTTGAACTCTGTTTCAAGCCCCCCCCCCTTTAAGGGGGCGATCGAGCCTCGGAAACCGCACCAAGAACAATATTTCTAGGAATGGCTTTGCTGTTCTAAGACGTCTTAAATCCCCGTAATAATAATATTCCCTAACGACTTGACGAACTTCCTTTGCACCTCTTCCGAGTAAACTTCCCAATAAGCCCCCGACGGCTGTGTGATATTTTGATATTAAACACTGATTATTTCAAATTTTAGTAAATTTAACACATCGACACGTTTCAGTTACCGCTGTGTGTGGTTTTTGTGGGTTTATTTTATTTTATTTTTACTACAATATTGTAAAATATACTTTAATAATTTAAACGATTCGCAATTAATGACAATAATATGCAGCGAAGTGTGTTGTATCCGGCGGGTAGTAATGTATACGGTACAGCGTGTACATTACTCGCGCTAGCAAATTTATGTCCAATTGCGAAATAATGTATTTTATGTCAACAAACAACCCGTCGAATGACAACGAAGTAACAATACAACGAATGTACGTATTAAGCCCTCGGTGTGGTTCAAATGGAGCGTACATATTTTACTGGGACAACGTTTGTGTGATAACCATTAATCAACTATCAGCTATTATAATGTTGCACAACACCGGTTATCAATTTTTCAGTTCTTAAATAGCCACCGGGTGATATAGGTGAGAGTTATGGGTGACCATAATAATCGTGTATCGTGCAATGATCCAATCAAGTCATCGAAGAACAGTTCGTTATAATAACCATATGATACCCACTGGTAAAATAATATCATTGTTAAATTAATGTACCCGTGTGTAATTTAATCTCAATACACACACATACACACACACACACAAGAGCAAGCGTGAAAATCCATATGTAAATGATTATTACAATTTCAGATTCTACCGTCATCATCATTATGGTGATGAGAAACTCTGAAAAATCATTTATGTGAGTATTTATATGCATAAAATAAATATTAAGCAAAATATGTGAAAAAATTTCAACCGTAGTTAAAAAAGTCATTCATCAATTGATGAAAATTAACTAAAATACATAAACAATGAAAAATGTACATTTTATTTATGATAATTTAATATTTTGAATTTTCGAAAATGTGAGATAATTGATTATAATTTATTTATAATTGAATAAAATAATAATTACAAATGTTGCTTGCTAAAAAATGTGTTGATGGCTACTAAACAACTATAAAAAAAAAAATGTATTAATAAAAATATTCCAATTTCCACTCAGTATCTAAAATTCTATTTAAAAATGGAATAATTGGTTTTTGTCATACATATACATTTAAACATTTGCTATATCATACTACCTTCACCAATACAACAATATAAATAACGTTATTATAATATTATACTTAATAGTATGTTTTCCTGTGATATTCTTAAATTAAAAAATTATATTATACAATTTTTTTGTTCTATAAAATTAAATAGAATTTTAAAATAAAATTCCAAAAGGTTAAAAATTATATTTTGTTTTATTATTTACAAGACGTCTTAAAATTAAAATTATATTTTTTTTTTATTAAATATTAAGTTGTAAACGATAAATATTTTACATACATAACCTAGTTAAGACGTGAATAAATACAAATGTTTTGACAAAATTTAAATCGAACCACTGGTAGAACTAATTTTTTTTCTCTTTTAACATTTTCTTCTATAGTAAATTATTAGGTTTAGGGGTATATATTAAAAAGCATTTGAAATATTTTAAATTTTAAGTGCTTTTAGCTCTCTTATACTAATGTTCATTAATGTATAAACACATATACATTACATGTATAACAAACTGCCAATATTCTAAATATTATTCTGCTCCAACAACTGTAAATCACTTTTTTTATTCAAATAGTATTTTAAATTTAAAATTGTACAGTTTATTTAAAGGTCTTTTGCAGTACACTATAATACGAGTGTAATTTCTAGCAATTTTTTTATCAAAAATGTAATATTTACAATTATCTATTAATAATATTATGTCCTAAAAATTTAATAATATGTTGTACTTTTAAGAATATTACAATATTTTAGTCCATCATTTTTCTTTTTGCAATTGGTCGTGCTATCCCTCCCATCCTCTCTTTGTTTCATCCATTATGCACGTGTGTATAACATGACATTATTGTATATAATGATATATACATTATATCGTCGTACGAGTGTAAAACAGTTGATTACCACGTGTTTCGGAATAATGTTCATTATATTTTTGAGACAGTCTATACAATCATCCGAACACGCGTGAAAACATTCAATAATAAGTACGTTATACATTGATTATAAATAATTCGGTATACTGGCTGATTATATTCTATACGGTCGGTGACGCAGTGTCGAAGTAGTGGCGTCCGTGCTGTCGAGGAGCGAGCGAGACGTTTCTTCGCTATACTTTTATGGCGATGCGTGTCAATAGTTTTGACCGTCGTTCTCTCTCGTTCGTTATACCTGCACGAGTCTGGAGATTTAGCGCTCGTCTTCGATGCTGCAGCGTGTACCGCCTCCGTCAATGACAAACAACACGGCCGGAGTGTTTTTTTCCGTCCCCTTCTCAAGACCAATGTCAATACACGCGCTCGCAAATAGATATAGAAACGTTTTTAATTTTCCCTGACGGGTATCGTCTTGGTGGCCGTGTAACGTTCAATTACTCGATGGAGTACGACTGCGACTGCGACAACGACGACGCGCGACGGCGACCATTTATAAACGAGGGAATAATCCCCAGATTATTGAGCCGGTTGAGAACGGACGGGACCAACAGCCGCAATTTAATCTTGGCAATTGGCTTAAGCTCGCAGTGTCCGTTTGAACGATGACTCATTTAAAGAAAGCTCCAGGAAATCCCGACGGGACCCCATATCATTTTCGGTAATTTCTTCGTCGTCTTGTTTTTATTTATTTATTTTCGTTTTCATTGTGTATAGCCACTGATTTAGCCTATACACGCCCCACGTCCACCAATCACTGACGATCATCCGTACCTGCTCGCAAATACCGATATTTTGTTAAGTAGAAACGGAGGAAATACGTGTAGAGTTTTTTTTTCTCACTCCACAACGTCTCAACGTCTATACTCAGTAAAATACGAATCGCGCACGGTGTTACATATCGTGCATTTTCAGACGATTCGGTTGAACTAAATTGAATCATATAATTATGTTTAGGCGAGGTCCGTTTTTTTTATTTTTATGTCTACTTTATAAAGTCGATTGCGTTTTACTCGTTAACTTTTTTAACTTAACCTCTTTATCATTAATGCATACAATTTATTATTAGCTACTCAGTTGAAGTACTACTTAGATATTTGTACACCAATTTTTTCAAGAAAGTCAAGCGATGAACAATTTATATTAAAAAGGATAATCAGATTTCAAAAAAATAATTTTGTATCGTTACATGACACTTATTAAATAGTATATTATAGAACCTACCTATAAATATGTTCTTTTTTTACAATCAAAAATTAGGATTGGATAACTGTATTATTAAAGTATAATTAATATAGTGAGCATGTTTAATGAATCATTTTGAAAATAAGAGTTATAAGCAAGTAAATACTTTATAAATAAATAATACATCTAATATTATCTTGTAAGGTATTTTTTTTTCTTGCATACAATGTATTTAATATATATACTTTAATACGATTCAGAATTATTTTTAATGTTTTCCTGTAGAAAACACTCCATGTTGTACCTATCTAAATGGTTTTCACGTTTGTTTATTTTTATTTATAAACACATAATATACACACTACACAGTGTAAATAACACTATACAGTCATCGTTACAGATAATACTGAAATCACAATCACAAAACATTTTATTATGTTTGTAATATCAGACCTAACATTTAGTAATAATTATTATACTGAAATAAGTTTTTTTTTGTAAATTTAATTCTTTATTGCTTTCGGTACAATATACCTACCTAATAATATTCGCAAATAATATTAAAAAAAAAAATACTGAGTTTAAAGCTAGCTAGGTATACTAATTGATAATAGATTATTAATATAATATATCTTTAAAGGGTTGAAATGTTGAATTGGATCCGTATCTCAAATAATAATGTTCTAATCTTCTTTGGCTTGGGAAGTTTCTTGTAAATCCATTCAGTTATCACCAAGGAAACGATTTGACAAAGAGAAAATCTAAATTGAAAATACAGACATGGTAGGTAGAAAAATTTACGGATTTTGGATTTAAAAGTTTTTTGCCTTTATGTTGTGTTAATTCCTTTCTACTTTAAAGCAAAACATGTTACATCATAATGTGTATGCATATACAAATTATTATATATATTATTCCATTATTAGAAATATTATTATATAGAGTGAATCTTAGAACTTGCAACATTTATTTTTTCAATTATCATATTATGTTTTCTGTTGTGATAAAATAAATTGCAATATTTATTTATAACTTAAAAAATACATTTTAGTAAAAAAAAAAAAAAAACGAAAACGAAAAATAAACAAATGTTTTACTTTTTTATCATGGTGATTATTTTGTTATTAATTGCAACCCCTACATTTGTTTTAATTTAATAATAACTAATTTCCACGTATACTACTCACTGTAATACGGTATAATACACGGAACTAGAAAAAAAAAATGTTTCGTTCCAAAAAGTCTGTGAGCTAAGCTTTTAAAATTGTAATTATTATAATAATTGTCGATTCTTAGAATAACACGCGGTAATGGAGCTGAGTAAAAATAAACTGAAATGTTAACATTAAACGTCAAAACAATATTAATGCTATAATCATATATTTTTTTATAGACGTAATATTCTTTGAAGCAACTAAAAAAAAAAAAAAATAATCAGAATATTTATAAAAAATTGATAATATAATAGGTATACACTAGGTAGGTTTACATTCGCCATATTTTTTTAGTATTGTGCGCCGATATTTTATACAAAGATCCAGAACTTCGCATATATACCGTTACCGACATTATAATATATATTTATCTTACAGATATTGTATTTTGTTTTCGCAGTATTTTTACATACAACGTATACGCTGCCGGCTTTACGCCACTGCGTCTACGTACTGTGTTCAGACGTTTAAGATGAATATTGTGTGTTGTTTTTTTTTAACGTCAGTTTTATACTTTTTCCTGGAAAAAGGTATATAATTTTTTATTATTACTTTTATCTTCAAAGCGATACCCCTTAATGGCTTACGACGCTATTTATTTTAAATTTTCACTTCCATAATAATAATAGTAATACACAGAGCCTACCGACCGACCGACCGTGCCGCTGATGACGAGAATAAGGAAGACGTATTACGAACGTTTACGTGAAAGGATATCACAAAAGCGCTGTGCATATAATATTATCGTTACGAGTCGTATATTTTATGTACTACATTTTATCATAATTTCATAAATGTATCATTGTATATTATAAAGTATAAGTGGTTTTACGTTATATAATAGGTATAATTATTTTTTGAAATACTCGTAATTACACCACGGAAAACGAATGTTTTGAAAAATTTCTTTGAAACAATATTATTTATTAACAATATATAAGAAAATACATTATATATATTATATTACATATGTTATGAATGGTAATTAATTTCTATATTATACTTACATTTATTAGAAATTTATTGAATTTAATGTTAAATTTGACTAATAATGTTATTTCTATTTATTTATTTTTAATTTTTTTTTATAAATAATTCACGTTTTTCTTTTTAATGGTTTTCAGATTAATGTCCGTTGTTACATATATGGTATATGTACTGTAGACATAGATGGCTTAGCCTTAGCATGCCGATGGTCGGATTTTGAATTTATATATGTGCCTAGATCTTGTATTTTATTACTCACATTTTTAACAAAACAATACAATTTATAGAATTCCTAAGACTTAAAAATGTTTAATTAAATCGTTTAAGACAAATTAAATATTTAAAAATACTTTTGAAAACCCAGAGACGACGGAAATGATAATAATATGTATATTTTATAATAATGTAAAACGATGGACGCAGTATTCGAACAACATATCAGAAATATTAGTTATAATACCGCAGTATAGCGCATTACAAATGCACGTTGGCTATTAAAAAGGTACAATTTTGATAGCCGAGTGCACTCTGAGGCTACGCCAGTTTCTACTGTGGGTAAATACCGGAAACGATGAGTCTATTTTTCGCGGTCGTTATTACCTGTTTGGTCACTTCGTATTAACCATGAAAAAGAAAACTTTGGAACGGCGTATGACATGTGATTCAGAACTGAATGTTTATACGATGCTGTTGTCATAAAAGTCTGTCAAAAATCTGTCTTTGCCGATGAGTCAAGCATCGCTTACATCAGAAGACCAGCTAACAGGGTAGCAATATTGCTAGGCGTTGAGTAACTATACTAACTAGTACCTCATGTTTTTTTATACCAATTCTATTGATTACATCACACACATTTTTTTAAAAACAAATTATATAACATCAAAAATATCATACGATTTTATTATTAAGTTTTAGAAAAACTGAATTTGAAAAAAAAAATTATGACAATTTCTATAACAATGTTATTTAATCAGTAGGTACACGTAACACGTATAATTTAGAACCATGGTAAAATTATTTTGGAGAAAACAAATACTTAGTATTATGATTTTGTCAAAACTAATTTGCGTATTAATGAATTCACTTCTAGTAGGTAGTTCTAAATAATTGTCAAGAAAATTTTAATATTGCAAAAAATTCGCATACGAAGACATGAAGTTATTATTATTAAATAAGATAAACAATTTCATTAAACAACAAATGCATACATAACCGATTGTACCTTATGTACAACTGTTTGTCATACGAATTTTACTCGATCAATAGAAATGTTGGTACTTAAGAAATTTTCTGTAATTGGCTTTTGACATTGTCACCATAGCATACGAACGGACGTTAACATGTTACTTGCACTCTACCTATATAACACAGAACGTCTTCGTTAATAAATTATGTAATATTTTAGTGTCCAACTATTGTAGTTTATTGCCTATAGCAGGTAAATACTTGAGAAATAAAAAGCACGGCCAAAATATATGTTTAACTAGTTTTTTATTTTTTTTAATAAGTACATTAAACGCGACTCGGTATGTGATGCGTATTTTTTTTATTATTATTCATAACATACTTATTCCGTTTATTTATTTAATTTTTTTTTTTTTTATAGTTTTGTGAACAGTTTATTAAGTTATCGTGTGGGTCGTAAACGTGATTCCGGAATACAGAAGTCATGACGGACGGACGACGTTGCGCATAAACACTCGTATTTTATTACTCTGCATAAGTATACATTATTGCTGTGTACAGTGTGGATCCACCACATATCAGCCTCCGCTGGCGTCGGTATTATACTCGACTTCACGCGGTGAGAAATAGTATAATACTGCAATACCATCATATATTATATACGTCACGATCTCAAAACCAATTTTAATTTCTCGTCCCGCGGAAAACTAGGAAACGACTTTGCAGTTTTCTCGTTGTCTGACGCATTGACGTATAATACTATACTTCACATATTATATTATTCAATACCTTTTAATACGATCGTTTTTCCGGCGGCGAACGTCATTTCGGATTTTAATCTGCGGATGTATTGTTCCGGCTCTGCGAAGAAAAATAATACGCGCACCATTTCCATTAACTGTTTTTGGCGGACGACAAACACACACATATATCTATAGGATCCTTATCGCCTAAAGAGTACGCGCGTGTACACACACACACACACACACACTCATACATATAATATATTTTTATACGTATGTAATATGTATACACGCACACATACGAGTCACCCACGGAACCCGCTGATATTTTATTAAATAGAAGAGCCACCCTTTCCGCCGCCGCCGCTGTCGACCCGGTAGAAATGCATTTGTCATCGTCACCATTCTGCCGTTGACAGCCGCCAGTCCGAAAAACCATATCTTCTTTTACTCGCTCACACACACACACACACACACACACACACACACACACACACACACACACACACACACACACACATACACATACACACACACACACATACACATACACACACACACACACACATACATACTCACACACAATACTATACTACTTCTTATCCGTGAAAACTCCGTAACTACAGCCGCACCCACTATCATACCTAGCCTCCCCGCCCACCCCATCACCATTTTCCGCCGTAGGCCCCCGCCGCGGACCATTCGATTCACGCGCCTGCAAAGGGGAATGAAATAATAAATTATTCGATATACAGGCAAAGGCGAAAATTTTCTCGGGTCGTTAGCTTAGAAAAAAATATCATACCCTGGAATGTGTTTTTGCTGCTGTGTATGGCGAATACTTATATATATATAAATATCGTACACTGCACAATATTATATATTATTATTATATATAAAGTATTTGGTCGGCACTCGGCTGCAGCGGTCTAGACTGGGGGAAAGAAAAGAAGATATTCGCACCATTTGGTCGTGGAATATACGGTTATGACTGGTGGAGGGGGGTGGTAACCGGGTGGAAATGTGAGGATGAGACGGCGGAAAGGTGCGATACCGAACTTATCGCCCGGAGGCGATCGGCAAACGCTTACACGGAATATTAATATACACGAGGTGTGTGTCCACGCGCAACGGCCCTTAGCGGGCAACCTCCACTGAGAAATACGTGAACGGAAAAATGAATGGCTAAAAAATTGCATTGTACTTTCGTTTTTATTTTCTCTGTTCTGCGTTCACGCGTGCTATACGTGCAATACGTGTGTGTGTGTGTACGTGTGTGATGTAGTTGACACGTAAAAGTGTCGGCGAACGGCAGACGCGTCCGATATTACTAACCGATGTCGTGTAATCGCGATTCGCGGCCAGAACAAACGGACAGCGCGGCGCGTTCGGAGAATATTATAAGCACATTTTTGCGTTTTTATTTTATCATATTACATACCAAACGGTGTGAAAACTATGTAATTTAATTCCATTACCCCCGAGAACTGTTATTTTAGCGCACGGGAAATCCAACTATAAATTTCCCAAAATAATAATATATTGCTTTTATAATGACTTTTTTTCGATTTTCGTCTTATTAAACAGACCTGTGCATTCAGACGCGAATGCTAATCTATTTTATGGGCTTGATAATTTAAAAAAAAAAAAACAGCAACAGCGGTGATTAAATCAATGAAACAGTTGTGTCCATGCGAATGTACAAGCTTAACTTTTTTTTTCATTTATTATTTTATATCGTTTCGTAATGGCGAGTACTAAAATAATATTTTTCATTGGCAGTAAAATAATATAATAAATTATATAATTTCAGATACATATTAATTTGGTTTTGTAATAAAATTACTATTTTTTATCAATAATAAAATTAATAAAATATATTTATTCATTATATTGTATATAATTTAACGCACTGTAATTTTATTACCACTTTTCTATTTCTGCTTGAAAATCAAATCATGTGCTTTACTTGTTCGATTTTGAAGTGACAATAATATATATTATATTATAATAATTTAAAGATGACTGGATTTAAAAAAATAAAACACGTTTTACGTAATCGCGTGTAGGTGAGTCATAGCATCGATTATATTAGTGAAATATTTACTGTGGATCATTTTAAATGCACACAGCTATAGCGTTTATTTTATATGATTATCTATATTATGTTGTTTGCAATAAACATTTTTAAATCATTTATATTTTTCATTGATTTTTATTTTTATTTTTTTTTGACAGAGTCCCTTGCATACTTGCGCAGTACCATATTTTATCGCAGTATTAAGATTTTTTTTTTTTTATTTATAAATTCTAATTTTAAATGGCTTATTCAGACGAATGTGTGAGTAATACATTTAAAACTCATGGACTTCGTTAGTGGCAAAAATAATAATAATAATAATATTTTTCAATTAATTGCAATACTTATTTTATAAATTATCATCACAAAAAAATAAAAATAACTCTTGTCATAAGTTTTGGGCCGAACGAAGTACAACCATCATGGCCATGAACCATCAGCGTCGGTTAACGCGATTTACTACGAGAACGATCGATTATCGATATGATTTTGAAACGCGTTCTACTCGACAATCGCGAAATTAAAATCTGAACGTTACGATGAATAACAAATACAACAATAACCGTTCAATTTAATCCGTCGAACGGGATGTGTTCATCTACAGGGCGAAAACGGAATACACCGGCTGTATACACACACGAGCCGCATTCTACGCGTACACCGCGCGTGTGTGTGTGTGTGTGTGTGTGTGTATTGACCAACGCAGAAAACGTCGCGTCGCGGGTGTATCCTGACGAGACGCGACCCTCCTCCGCCGACCGAATCATCACTACCGCAGCACACTGTATCCACTCATTGTTATTACACATTTGGCGTCCCCTCGCCCGACAATGACGATAATGATGATAATAATAATAATAATAATAATAATAATAATACGAAACTTTTGTCATTCGGCGCAATCGGCTGTGTGGTCACGGTCGTCTAGAACCGCGTATACACAATAATAATAATAATATCGTATACGACGATGAGCGAACGATCGCATACGGCGTTTTGGTGGGAGGGGGTTGAAGGGAGGAGCCGCTACTCTACGCGATGTAGTTAACTACTGTAGTATTTTTCTATGTGGTTCCGCGCTCTGCGGTCTTGCGGGCCCGCGCGCCGTACAAAGAAATAAAAGAAATCTCGTTGGATAAATAAATATTTTAGGCGTTTGCATTGTAAAAAAAGCAATAATATTATGATCTCGTGACGTGTATAGCTATACATGAACCCGCTTTTCGCGCACCCGCACGTCACGTATACAAGATGCATTGTGCCACGTTTTCGCCGAATTATTTTTTCATAGTAGCTTTCCGAAATAGCGTATAGTGATAAAATATTTATTACTCGTACCTACGTACTCGCAATATTCGATTCTCGAAACGAATCTTTTTATTTTCTTATGAAAACATTATACTACAAGTACACTCCTAAAATTCTCTCCGGTGCTATTCACTTCGATTGTTACGATTAATATATTATAATATTAGGACGTGGAATTCTTTACGAGAAACGGAATGGATAATTTTAGAATTGCATTATTACGTTATTAGAATGTAACAATAATTATTATAATGCCGTTAATCTGCGTACATTGTATAGACAGAGGTCACCATGCGGCCTGTGGACTATTTCTTATCCGGCCGGAAAATCAGGAATTTATTTTTGAAATTATTATTTTTATTTATGGTTAATTTTTTTTTTTTAATTTTGTATTTACTTTATTGTATTGCATTTGTATGGCCTCCAAAAATGGCCCGAATACTTAAGTGATCCCTGATAATACTAATTTTTGATTCTTGATGTAGAAAATAATAAATCGCAACAAAACAATATCATTAAATTTACACAAAATATTAAAAACTTTTTGGAAAAAAAAATTTAATTTGAATAAAAATATAAAGGAAATCATTAAAATTTAAGAAAGGACTGTGGGGAAGTGTCCTTAAAATATAAAGCCCATGGCAATTAAAATGTCTACATAAAAAAAATTAATGTGCTCTTTTAGAAAATTTATAGTGCAAGCATAATTCATTACATTATTTATTATCTTTATTAATATTTAGTCTTAAAAGAGTATATCTATATATATTATATATTATATACACGTCTTAAAATTAAATCGCAAGTTATTATTTTTTACCAAACGTATAAGTTGTATTACTTTGAATTTTAATATATAATAAATTAATGTAAGTAAGATTAATTGAAAAAAAAATCTCCAATTAAAAAGTAATATTACCTGAAAATTATTATTATGATTATTACTACGTAGCTATATCTATTAATTTTTACATGACTTATGTAAACAATACTGTAAGGTGAAAGTAAATAGAATTGAGTTGTATTTGAACATGTTAACGTTATATGTTTATATTTATAATGGCTTGTAAGTAATAAACTATAAAAGTATGTAGATTTTTTTTTTAAATAGAATGAAAAGTAGAGATTATTAACTATTATAATATATTTCGTTTTACGACCGTATAAAACATAAAAATAAAACTACGATCTCGTATCAAGTGAAAAGCTTTTATGAATATTTGGATTTTTCTAGATTGCCTGATATTTCTGAAAAAAGAAATATGATCCGTTATCATTGTTTCAATGGACTTGAAAGTGTATTAATATATTACTATAAACAGAATAAAAAAATTGCATTATATTTAATGTATTACAAAAATACATAATTCGAAAGTAAATTAGTGCCGAAATAAAAATTCGGTTGAACTAAAAATAAATATAAATGTTGAACTTATAGTATCGATCATAGTTCAGAAAATAAGACACGGATAATATAATTTAGTCTCAGTTAATGAGTGTACAAATCTATTTTAATTTGCATTCGAAGTAAATACATAAAATTAACAACACTTGCTTAAAATAATTTTTAATAATATTACAAATTATATTATTCGTTATACTCGTATAATATATATATATTTTCAATATGTTGAGAATTTTGTATGTATTTTAGATAATCTATTGCTGATAAGTTTATTTGTATTTTAATATTAAATATTATAATGCCACTATAAGCTAATATAATATAAGTGTTCTTGATAAATAAAAAGAGAAAAATATGAGAACTAGTAAAATAGTTCGTATATACGCATAACTTTACTTAAAATATTGATTCATCTGTATTTGCTCGCGTAAACGTTAATATAATAATATGTTTACTATGCTCATCTACGATACTACCAATATTATAGCAATACGTTTACGTGGTTTAATTCCCACATAATAGTGACCGCGTGTTACGAATTGTTACACTGTAAGATTCACTGAGCCGCACATTTTACACCCGCTTGATTCTACCTTTGTTCGAATGAATGTAATCATATTTTCGATAACTCTATTGCTTTGGATCAGTAAAATATCAGATAATCAAAATAAGAGATTGCCGAGGGAGCAAGAAAAAAATATTAAACAACTGTCTCGCCAAAAACGGTTCCGTATCAATCATCGTGCGGCAGCGTGACTTATCCGTTGCAAGTGAGTAAGGAAGGGTGGAAACGCTGAGCTTTAAATCACGCTCCCCTACACTTTTATTTACCAGACTATAGGGCCGAATAGCCGATCAGTCATCTGACTGTTGTACTCTTATGACAGAATTCACATCTACGGAGTTGACCTACCGAAGTAATTTCCTATATTATCGACGTAGTATATATAGTATTAAGTACAAAGACGCAAGCACAGTGCAGCTGCAGGACGAACACTGCTGAAAAAAAAATCACAAATCGATTAAAACAACAACAAAATGTAATTTACACGTTATAGTGGGCACGAGACTGTGCCGGGTCAGTCAACTGCGACTTTAATGTAATAAATCATTACGTATAATTAATATTATGGTTAGATGACATGTATAGAGCAGGTGTTATGTGAGGAGCATTAATGTATATATGATCTTTTTTTTGTTAAACTCGACGGAGTGTAGAAGTAAAAACTAGTCAAATAATTATTTTAAACGATAAAAATTATAGAATAATTACCTACCTATAATATAAAACGCCGAATAAATTTGCGTATAAATATCATTTTATAAAATATACCTTTGTGTGTTTAAAGCTGACAATTTTAATATACTTAAACTTGTATGCACATTTATGTATACATAAAGATTTAATAAAAGATAACATTTTTTTTTTTTATTAAAGATCACTTTTTATGTTACAGATAAGTTCAATAATTTGTATACATCTTACATACTATACCCGCGATGATGTTCATATATCTAAAACAACATAACGAACAAAGCCAAACGTATACTAGGCATATATTTCTAGGTTAGGTTATATTTTCCGATCCAATAAAATTGATATAAATTATATTAAGATATTGGGTAAGTATTTGGTACCTTTATGCTCCTATAGCTACCATATATAAATAATTATGTACATATTGAATAATACTCGTGTTTCGTCTATTTTTTGTGAAATATTATACATAGTATACAAAATGATTCATCAAGCATTTTCATCTCCATTTTTTTTTTTTTTTTACTGATAAATGTATTCAAAATCAGATTTTTTGAATTTTTAAATTTTAAGGACCATTTTTTTATGTACTTAGATTTATTATACCTTTTAAATAGCGTGCCATAATGATACTATTTTTTTTTCACATGAGAATCACTCTTTTTCAATTTTTTTGTGAATTATTTAGCAGATGACACTTTTGAAATTTTACGTATCTTAGTAGGTTTTAACGAATAGTTTTTGAGATATTTAACTTTGTATACTAAGTATAATAAGAACGATAATAGCTATACGTTTTGGATACATAAAGCTATGATCATAGTACCATACAAATATTATGTTTATTCATATTTATCTATCAGCATACAACTCTCAACATATTATTATAATTAGTAAAATGGTCTTGGTATTATAAATATTAGATCAAACAAGTCTAACATATATTTTATATTTTTATGAAACCGTTTTCAAGAGCTATTATTTAAGACTTCATAGAACTCATTAAAATATTCGTTGAAATTTTGATATAGATACATCAACATTTTCAAAAAAAACAATTGTGTCAACACTTTATAGGAAAAAAGTGGTGATCTTTATTTGAAAGAAAAAACTAGTTTGTATTAACAGAAAACACTCATTAAATAATATAAAAAATCATGAAAATATTTTCTTAAAGTACTTAATCTTATAATAATTCTTAAAATCAAAAATTAAATAAATTCTTGGTTCGAAAAAAAATAAATATATTAGAGATAAGACATGAGAATGCTCAGCGAATCATTCTGTATGCAAGAAAACTATCGTTTGAGCAAAGTGTAAAACAATAGCGTGTGAAATTTGGTTTGATGTAGGAGTGTGACGTTTTTCGACGGATCATTGAATTGTCTGCAATACAAGAAAATGTTTCATATGTGAACCCGGAAAAAATGTCTCCAAGAAAATTGGATCGGATCCGAGTGTATTGGTATTTTATCACGTCTTCGCATTGCAGTCACTATAGTCTTGTTTGTGGAATCAAATTTCTATTCTCATATATATTTGCTTGTGAGCTGAAAACGTAAGACGATAATGTGTTTTCAGAGTATATAGAAGTGAATACGTCAAAAATAAAAAGAACGAAAAAAGTCATAGCAAAGGGGATTTTTTGCGCATAACAGTAATCCGGCAAAGTGCAGATGGTGTTAATACTTTTATCGTTGTTTCGCAAAACTGCAAAAGAGAAACTTTTTCAATACTTTGCCATCTTGAAGAATCCAGTTTCTTAATGGCGTATGTGACCATATTATTTATATACATACAGTGTGGACGGTGGAGACTAAAAGGAGTGGGAATGATGTGATCGATTTTTTGTTTACTTTTTTGGGGAGGGTCTTTTAAGGTTTTGCTCGCCGTTTTTCAATGTTTTTCGTTTATATTTTTTTACACAACGCGTGTTAGGACAATGACGGAGACATTATTGGAAAACGGAAAATGATTTCATCGACGGATGACAAGGTATATATAATAGCGGAATGGTTACACGGTGAGTTCACGGTGGGGGTGAGGGGAAAAATAGAGGGAGGAATATTGCTCTCGTTTTCCAGCCGTTTGAACACACAAACACTTTTAGCCCTGACAGTTTCGGAACCCCACGGCTTCCGCCATTCTATCATATACGATGAATGTACGAATATCGCTGGGGGTTAGGTGAAACGTGTATACATATATATTATATTTGAAACGATTTAACTGTTCCAAGAAAAACCGAAAACTCTTGTATAACCCTTTTTCCATGTTTCCGTTGTTATAGTAGTGCGTTCTTCTCTTCTGTCACAAACTCTGGTTTGGAATATTATGTGCGTACAAATATGCAGAAAAAAAACCAATACTAATAGCTTAGTTTATATTTTATTATATTATATATTTATATATATATATATACATACACACTCAAGACTGTGGAAATGATTGTTTTCGAAATAACGAAATTCGTTTAGACGGGATAGAATATGTATTGGAAAATATGTGTGTTCTATGCGACTGTGATGAACGTGTTGCACAGCGAAAATATTAGATTAACTAGTTAGTACCAAGAAAAAACCTTCTATTTACTATTATAAAACGTGCAAAGGATTTAAGGATAACAATGTTTGTGTTATATGATAAAAATGAGTAATAATTTTACCTATATTTATCTGATAACGACTTCAAATTGTATTTTCTACGTGGAAAAAAATGGTCATGTTATATTCTTAACTATCTATAGTAGTGTAAACTACTAACTATTCATAGGTAATATCATAAAATAGAATGTATAACAATAATAACTAAATTAATCTTAGGTTAATTATTAATTTTCGATATGAAAGTCTCTATGACATGGAAACATATTATAATATAATATGTCTATATAGACAGTAATTCAATTTTTCAAACAAAAATCTACGTAAAAAATATTGTTATAAATTCAATATATAATTATAAAGTAACCATTAATAATTATTCATTAGGTAATCTATTTCCAGGATTAAGTATAATTTGACGTATAATATAGTATTCACAGTAAAATACTGTTAAAACTGTTTTCAATTTAAAAGTCTTACTAGCTAATATTATCAACTAAAATTAATGATGAGTCATGAATAGACTTTAAAATTAATTGTAAATTGAAACATTAAAATAAAAATAATAATATTATTATGATGATAAATAATAATATTTATTTCAACAATTTGCAACTGCGATGTAAATGAAATATTCCACGGCTCAGTGGCTGAAATATGAAAATAAATAAATCAACAATATTGTTATTTATGTTATAATTAATAACAATAAAATGTTTTATTTTAATTATACAATATAATGTTATACTTTTAAATCAGCTTATTTTTCTCGACGATGCCCATGAAATCGTGTCGAGTTGTCTAATGGAAGTCCGGTCTCTTTGAGTACATCCCCTCGATGTCGACTGTTTATTTTGTCGTAGTGTATTTACCGTTGACGTCCTGATTAAATATTAGTTTACCATTGTAACGATGGTATCGGGAGGGGAGCCCGAACAAAAATGTAGTACTTAGTTTAAGTTTCCGTCTGATTTTACGAAAAATATTGAAATCCCGCTTATTATGGACATATTATTAAGTGAACTGTATAACTGTACAAATATTTATAACGGTGTAAAACGTCCATCGGCTGTAAGTTAATTAGAACTATTTAATACTCTAATAATATATATGTATATTAAAATTATGGTTTCAAAATCCACAGTTGTATACACTGATTTCTATAAAAATGTGTGTGCTACATAGTATATGTATTGTGTACACAATGTGTACACTGCAGCTTTAAACTTTCATCAGTGATTTACTATTATGTTTTTTTAAATGTTATATCCTATTTTACAATTGCTCAATTTTCTAAAATATTAAACACTTTGATATACTATGTATTATTGTATTTAATATATATAATAGATAAAACATATGAAATTAAATACCTTGAAAAATTTTAGAACAAAACTTTGAAATATCGCGTAGAATTGCATACAATTGTATTAATTTTGTTTTTGTTTTGTTCTTTAGCAGTTGACAGGAAGTAGAAGAACCAAAAATGTTGAATTATTAGTCTACAACGCTATTCCGATGCATCGCATAGTTTCCATACATAAATATATTACTATAAGTCTAGAACGGAAATAAGTTCTTTGATAATTGTTTTTCCCATTCACACACACGGGCTGAATTCATAATCATTACTGGTTAGATGTAATATTATTCTTTTATTGTAATTGGTTTGTTGATATGTTTTTCAAACACATTTGGCTAGAAAATGGAAACTGAATGTTAACTAATTAAGGTCAACACTAATACTAATTTTAACATTTAAATCGTGACCTAATACCTTACTGAGTATGTTAAATAATACCTATATTATAAACCATATTTATCATTATAACATGATATCTATTATTTTAGTATCATAAGTATTCGATTGACCAAAATATTTTTTCAATCTACGTAATTAATTAAAATGTTTTATAATAATAACATTGTACAAACACTAAGATAATTTATTTAACAATAGAGAGGATAGGCGACAATAATAGCTACAATATATACATTTTTTTGCAATTCGTTATTTAAATATTTAAAACGGAAGTCATCATGAAATATTTAATGTAATTAATCGTCGAGAATTTCTAGTTGCTTAGTATTCAATGCTTAATACGAAACGGAGTTTTCATATCCATTAACATCTTTCATTTGACATTGTTTTCCGGAAACACGGAATTTGTAAGGAAAAACTAATGACATTAATAATAATATATTCTATTATTACAATTCCAATGCTAAAACAGTGATAGATTATAATATTATATTGTTGTGTTGAGGAAAACCTATTAAATTACATACAGTATTTGTTACGATTAAACATCTGTGTCATATTTTTCACGCTACGCTTGTATGTATAGGTTAATTTAATATTGTCCACAAAAATATATTAATTCGGGAGTTTTCGAAATTGGATTTCCAATAAACCGGGGCCGATTTTCCCATACTTTCGCAATTGGCTAGTGCAAACGACTCGGCCACACGTCAAAATTAGAGCAATAAAACGACCTGCAAGCCGCGGGATTTGTACTATTACACTGGTGAATTCCGACTATGTGTGGCCGGAGTTAATTTGCCGCTAGATCCGAACCCCCTCGGCGGGCGGCGAATTGAGCTGGCCAGGGGAGAATCAATATAATATTCCGATATCGGCCATAATCTTCGACAATAAAATTTTTTCAGCGCCCCCATCTCCCGGACCAGAGTCACCCCGGAAGAGGGTGCACGCCGATGAATCACTGACGAACAATAGGCACACTATAATGTACGGAACGTGACGTTTTTCACCATCGTTATAATGTAGATCACTGCAGCAGTATAATAATAATATGTACTCTGCTGCGTCTTTACTACCATCGTAATACAGCCAATACACAGTGAAGAACATTATACGCGTGTCGTTTACGCTGCCTGAACGTAACCCGCACGACGTCGTATGTACATAATGTATCTACCAGTTATTTTTTTTACACCGTCCTCCGGCGATGACGATCACCCTACCATTTTCCCGGGTATTTTTTTTGTTCTCCGTCGCCGGAATCGCGCGAGCTTTTCCCGTACACAGACGACGTGACTTAAGTCTCGAATAGCGATATTATTTGTGCGATCGAGAAGGCGTTAACTACATCTTCACCGTATCCATCGTATATTTTTTTTTCGCGGAAATCAGAATCCTGCTCGTACCCCGCAGCATGATATAATCCAAGTGCAGGTTCCCTGGCGTTTTTACACCATTTCATTTTCCGTTCGCAACGCATCGACGATATGCACGACCGAGTGATGAAATACAGACGACAATTAATACTTCCATAAACGCTAAACGATTTGAGAAACAAGAAAAGCAAATATTAGTATATTGTGTTGCTACGAAAACTCAATTAAGCGATGCTAAAGTTGTGATGAAATACCGGAATGTCGGTTCAAACGCCGGGCGTATACCTATATATACTTATTTATACATTGAAATATTAATTATTATATTAATATTTGTCGAGCATCTATATCGCATACAGATATGGCTAAATTATATTAACCGTCTTATCATGGCCTGCGACTACCAATTACTAATATAATTTATGTACCTACTATACATTTGAATCTACTTTTCGAGTTGACCTTTTTGGTGGGTACATATTTAACCATACGCCCACACACGAGCACGGGAGTGGTAAACTGAGTCCCAAATAATTGGGTGAATATTAGGGCTAGGTAAATTGAGTCCGGAAAACTTTATCGTGATAAGTAAATTGAGTCCTAAGTAATAATATTTTTCGAAAGAATAATTTATAAATAACGACGATGTACCTACTTAAAAATAAAGTCTCTACATTCAATGAGTACTGCATAGTTAAGTACTGTAAGTCACCAATTAGTCATTATCGATTACCGATTTGCTTACTTAAATACATTCAAATAGATATATTATAATATATAAAAATACGTAGCAAAGAGGTAGGTAATTGAAATAAAAAGAATAACAATAGAAAGCTTTTTTTTTTTGAGACAAGAAATGTTAAAATATAAAAATAAAAATATTTCAAGGTTTAAATTCGTTAAGAATATATCAAATAAACTTTTACCATGTACATAATAACAATAAATAGTAATGAATAAAAAAAATTGACTTGAATTTGTATATTATACATTTAATTAATTGTAATTTTTATGTATAACGATGTGAATTATATTAGATATTAAAAGTAAAAAAGCATATTTTTGACTACACCAGTTATGTTAACATGACAGATAGTACTAAGCCTGTAAAAGTGATAAGGAAAGTGTGCTGTTTTGGAAACTAAACCTATTATAACCAGGGACTCAGTTTACCACAAAAACGGTATTTCGGACTCAATTTACCTAGCCCCCACGAGCAATATCCTTTTTTCTTATAGTTATATAGGTACTCCAAAAGCCGAGGAATAGCTTAACCATTGATATAATATCTATACAACAGTACAAAAATTAAGCAAAACTTAATATTACACATAACGCCCACACACACACACACACACACACACATATATATATGTAAAGGAATACTTTAATGTTAATAATATATTCGTGGAAGTGTAGGGGTCGGTTGGTCGGAAGGATTTATTTACGTTGCAGCTTAGTTTATGGGCTACCCATTAAATTTGATTTAGACAAGTCACTAAAAAAGGGTTCCACTGAACTCAAACATATCATAATATTATATTATGTACTTAATTAATTTGTACATGCACTACATAATTAATGATAACTGTGTTATTCACAAACAAAATCGTGTAATTGAAATTTTCGACCAAGTGTAACGGATGCGAAATGCATCATTTGTCATCGCCCGGGTAAATCATCTTCTATCGTAATTTTTTTTTCTTTGTGAAGATATTTCTGATGTATAAAAACTTCAAACAGTCGTGTGATACCAAGATGTTTATTGTATATATATATTTGAATAGAGCTCTAAAAACACGAAAAAACTACAACTGACAAAATCAGATGATCTCAAAAAAAAAAAAAAAATACGAAATTCCTAAGTATTTCATGACATAATTAGGTATTTACATTATCTTAATATAATACAATATTATCGTGTTCGCCAAAATATAGTTAAGAGAATAAAAAACGGAAAAAACATTACATTTATTTTGGTATCAGCCGAAGTAAAATGTCGCAGTAATTTCACGCACGGGTAGAAAAAATACAAGTTCGATTCAACTCGTTATGTTGATACAGCGCTATCAAAGCGATAGCTGATGAAATCGAATTCTTCAATTTCTCAAATTTATTAACTCGACACACGGTATTATATAGTAATATTATATATCGAACAGGGTATAAATAATTTCACCGGTTTTAATTAAACCGAGCTGTCAGGGATCGCCGGTCCTATCCGTCCGCAGCCGCCGCCTCCGTAATCTCGCGCTGCTCGTTTGACCCCGCTGATACAGCTAATAATAATTCTATTATCATTATTGCTATTATAACAGCCGTGTGTTTCCACAATATCACTCGTTGACTTACGCGCAAAGCAATTATATAAATGCTCGCGCGTCCCCACTATTTATCTACAATGTACGTGTATGTGTATGATAAACACACGGTATGTGCCGTATGCTTTGCGAATGAAATAATAATTGTTGTACAGTGGCGTCGTATAGACTTGTCAAATTACTCAGGTTCCCCGGAGCAGCCGCCGCCGACCGCGCGTGTTCCCCCGTGCCCGTTGATCAAGTTAAACACAATAATACGGTTCGGCGGTATACTCTCGGTCTATCACACATACACACCCGCACACCCACACACACGCATAAATACGCATACGGAGCGCGTGCACAACGTTCCTGGGGGGTAGAATTCAATTTGCGGATACCGCCGCGCCCGTGAGGAGGCGATCCTTGCCTTGCATAATTTACGCGTTTTAATTAATGGGACTCCCCGTGGAATCCATTACGGATCGTTTTCCGGAAGCCACACGCACACAAGTACAAACACGTTCACACACAAATACGCGTACGCGCACACAGTACACAGTACAATTCACCTGAATTAAAAAAAAAATAAATATGTTTAATAAATACACGCGGCATAATTCACCGAGGATGCTCACCCGCAATTTTTTCTCATTTAATTATGAATTTATTCAAATTCTGATTTCCGGAATTTTAAAATATACTCGAATGCCATCATATTTTCTTGAGATTTGTTTGTATTGCTAAAGGAGTATCCTGCGGAGATACAAACTTGTGGTTTTTTTTTCATACGAGAACTCCTCTTTTCAGCTGTAAATTATTTAGCGGATAATTTTTCTGAAAATGTTGACTTATTATCAGATTCGAAATTGGAACGAGTCATTTTTAGAATACAATAATTTAATGCACTAAGAAAAAATTGTCAACGATAATGGGTTTGTTAGTTATTTGGGCTATAATGATTTGAAAAATATAGTTATAAATTTATTATATCATTTATATACATTAACATATTTTATAACCTATAAACAATGGTGGATATGGTATAATAAATATATACTGAGTGCGTCGAGAGAGCGTAAGTTGGCGGCGACCAAAACTCGTAGTAGTCGGCGCATCTCGGCGTATGACAAGTCCACTTAGTGTGAGAAATTAGATCTCGAAACTGCGGAGCGACTTCATTTGGATGCGCAGCCGACTTGCGCTCTCTCGGCGCACTCAGTATAGATCAAAAAATATTACATCTATTTTATACTTTTCTAAAACCATTTTTAATTTACTATTATCCTTATTATAAACATTTCAATAAAGTAGCAACTATCCATTACAACTTTAAATTAGGTAGGTACATCAACATAATTAAAAAAAAAATATATATATCTATTTATATTTTATAGTAAAAAATGGGTTTTTAATTTGAAAACAAGAAATGTACATTATTACTCCTTAATTAGCTGAAAAAATCTTAGTTATTTGTAAATACAGTTTTAAATAATATTCTAAAAATCAGAATTTTAATAAAAGTATTATTGAATAAAAACGAGAGTTAACATGTTTGATGAATATATATATATCGATTTTTGCGCATCACATATTATTACAGCCGGACACAATAATTTATATTTTTTTTGTTTTCAAACTTCCCTCCAGTAAACCGAATTATTATTATACGCACCCTCAGATCAGGGCAAAAAAACAATATACGTCGTTGACCCGCCAATTCCGCGAGTTGGTATTATATACATATTATAATAATATTAAATTGTTATTATACTTATTAATTTCTGTTTTTAAGTTTTTCATGATTTTACACCATTTCCAAAACTACGAGGTACATAATATCTTAGAATTATTTACGAATTTTGGCTTACGTTCAAATTCACAACTTGGGACTATCATTAAACAATTTTAATAATTTATTACCACACTAGTAGCCAATCAAAATCATATAAGTGGATTATTTTTGGTTAGCGTTGAAGTTACTTAATCCGTATGTTTATATATTAAAATAAATATATAAATAAATATTTTAAGATCTCGATTTACACGACACGTCAACACCCAACAACTTTTATATTTATTATTTATATGCAACTGAACAACATTTGTAAAAAAAAAAAACAATTTTTTTAATTTCCGAAACTCAGATTATTCATCAACCGTTTCCGGTTATCCGCTTTGAAAATTACGAAACGTCATCGTTCAAATTGATTAAATGTATAGAACAAGTAATACATATTTTGTTTTAGGAGCAAGTATATTTGAAACAAAGTTCTATTTTCGTTACAGCTTGGTTATTACCTATTACATTATCATCAATCGTTGTAGAAAATTTAGCCTATAATAGACAATAATAGTCTATTATTTTAATCAACGGTTCATAATGAACAAACGTCGTCATAATCATTTTAGGGTGGATAATTAGTAATTAATGTTGTTATCGTAGGGCCAAAGACATTTTTAATATCAACCGATAATCCACTGACAATACTATCTAATATCACAATAAGCTAAACAGGTATGATGACATTTATGTGTTTACACAACCGTGACGTAGGCGTCATTTCGTTGTGTATAGATATTATCATAACTATACATTGTGTTTAACGGCCAATCGGGAGAGGCGCTGTTTATTGTGTGCAGTTCCATCAAACACGGAAACATGGCCATCATACCGTGTTACTTTATCGCGTCAAATATAATCAACGATATCATTTTAAGATTAACCATATGATTGTAATGTTAGCCACCCTTTGTTCCCCGTGCGACGTATTACAATATAATATAATTCAAATTAGTTGATTTTATGCCCAACCCGAAGTCCGTATATCATGACGTGCCTACTATGTGTATATTATTATGTCATTATATGCGTATACATATCGTATTACCACCGTCGTGTGATAATATTAAGTACTTACTTATTTAAATATTCACGTTACGAATACAATATAATATGCGTTGTGATGTTTGGCAGTATTAAATGATCGAAACTGACGTAATTTACGGTTTACAAATTACATTTAAAGAAACACACTGAACGTTCAAATCATTAATTTTTCGGCAGTTCATAGTATATTATGCATTATGTATAGTCTAATAAAATAAGCACATATATTATATATACTTGTACATTACACCGTGTACGTCACCATCAATCGATTTTATAAAGTATCACCTTTGAAAATGTTTATTGTATTGTATAAGAACGTCTGTAGTATCATTGTAAGACGTATCTATCCAAAATATATTTTTGGTTATATTTTATTCAAAACTAAACAATACAAATATTTGTTTTCGCGTTTATCGACAGTCGAAAATGAAAATTTAAAGAACTAATATTTTGTAAATATTTTTATGGCCTTACTACGAGTTTCGTCTATTATTCCGGCAGCGAGATAATACGTTTTAGTTAGCCGGTATAATATGGGTTAACCACGACGACGAACGCGGTGAATCACCCTGTACAGACTTTTTTCTCTTTCTATATTCTCAATATTTAATATATAATATATCATACACACACACACACACACACACACACCGCCTCGATCGTACAGCACAATGCTGCAACGGAAATCACGTAATTTACGATTCCGAAATTATTAGCTATAGGTATATTATAATATAGGTGGCATAGGAACCCGATTTTCGTACTCAAACGTCGACCACAGGGACCGAATCCGGATAACACGCGATCGTAAACATTATAATATACACTATTATTATTATTATTATTATACATACGTCACGTGCGCCAATTATTGTATAATATATACTATATATATATAAATATATATATACGCACTCTGTATTACGGTCGAGCATAAATAATAAGGTTCACGTGCGCGCCGTAATGACGACGTCCCCGCCAATACGATATTATATGGTCGGCGAGTGGTCTGCAGCAGAAAACTCGCGGGCGGCGTCGCTGCCGCGGTGCCTCTGGACCTATAACAACAGCACATGATAATAATAACGATATTATAACATGTCGTGCCGATGAGACGATATTTTAAACATCGGCGGTGGGATCGATTGGCGTTCTCTTTCTGACGTGGTCGAGTGTTGGTCGTGCAGATGCGTGCGTGTGGTGTTGGACGGATGGACAGGCGGAGGGATGTTCGGTGAGAATACGAATAATAATAATGTCGACCGACGCCCGGGGTGATTTTTCGACGATTACAGGAAGCTGTCCCGACGCGATAATTACGCAGATCCGAGAGCAACAAAAAAAAAAAAAATCTATATCGGTACATGTATAAATAATAATAATAATAATAATAATAATGATATAAAATAAATAATAAAAAAAAAAAAACCGATCGTTTTAAGCACGACCACGCGATCGGTAAAAACGATATTATATAATGCAGGTACACTGCAACATTAATAATACATGGTTTTATCAAAGTAGTTTAATGTTTAACACCAGCCTGCGTGAGACGACGTTACAAGACAAGTACTATTACTATTGCTATTTGTTGGAGTTGGACATTTTAAGAAAATTATTCAAACTACACAATAATTACACGTCCATTTCTATAATAACTTGACGATGTTAGATATATTAAGGAATGATAACATTTTGATTTATTATTTTTCTCTTCGGTATGTTTTGAGTCGATAAAAATTATAAATATGATTTATTATTATAATAATTCACTAGATACAATAGTAAATTCATTGAACTAGTAACGATTGTTTTAAATGTTTTATCGAACAAACGACGATTTCACATTTTACTGCATGTCATAAACTATAAATACATAGACTAACAAAAAAAAAAAAGAAAAAAAATTACTTATGGAATTAATCAAAACGCAAAAGAAATATTGTTTCTTCGTCGTTGTAAGAGATGTATTATAAATATTAGATATTATTCTTATCTTGAACAATGTCTTATAACGTTCTTCCAAGTGCTCGTACAGTCGTACATTTGCTCGCTTTATTATTTATTCATCGTATTAAAATATGTTCTGTTAGTTCTTTTTTTTATTATATCAGCAACATCCATCACACATAAAAATTACCATAACATGTATAACTTATCTAAGTTTAAACATAATATTCACTTGAACTAACTTAATAATTAATCGTCTTGATCAGCTTGAATTCCGGTTGTATGTACAAGGTTGACCTCATTATTGTGTTGTGATAAAACGTATATTTTATCAAGTAAATCATAGTTACACGATAAAAATCGTAAAAAAAAAAAGAATCAATTTATATTTCTTATAGCTATACATTATTGTTGTCTAAGTCCTTATTGGAATAAACATTGTAACTAATTGTTATCCTTATGGTTTTATGAAATATATATACATGTTTGTTTATGTTTCACATATTCTGACAACTTTAGAAATGTTTTTAAATTACACGTTTCTATATAGACCTACCACCTACTCTAAAAATATGATTTTGTGTTGTATCAAACAATTTTAATCCATTGGGGTTTCGATTTGACCAACAAAAGTCATTAACCTTTAACTCACCATCTCCTAAAATAATAATACTTGGTATTATTTAATATTTATTATTATAAATAGTTTCATTGATTAATTCAAATATCGTTTATGGTAATAAATTCCCTTTTCTCGTGTGTTCATTATAAAACCTCTTATAATAATTTGATGTACCATGTACCTAATACAAAATATAAATTAAAACATATATATAACATTTAAAAAATTAAGTCATGTAATTATTAAACTATTAGACGTTTTGACTTAGTAAAAAAAAATGTATTTAATATTGTCAATCAATTTGTTGAATGACTTTTTAATTTGTATGCTATATAAAATAAAATACTTTATATGTACTTATTTAAGGTGATTTTCTATTAAATCAAATTCGATTGACAGGCGTCACAAAAATTTTACGATATTATAAGAATTGAAGAGTAAAAATAAATTGGAGTAATTGGACAACCTTAATATAGTTATAAATTAAATATAATAATATTATTATATAATTTTTTTATATCTTGTGGAACAACGAATGGTATGACATTTATTATAATCGATACTTTTCTAAGTAAAAAATGTAATTAACACGTTTTGTTAAATTTTATTATTTATTTCAATACATTATATTATTATATTAATATTATTTTATCATTTTCTAAATTTTGGACTTTTGGAATATGTATTATATCATTTTATGCATGGCATTATGTTGAAACCACATATTTGATCTTATTATGGTAAAAGTTTTAAGTTTTGACATAATGATCGAAGACCTATATGACATTTTTAAAATAAATTTCGTAAATCCTAATACTTACTTAAGTATAATATGTATATTTATTAATATTTTTGATACACAATTTTGATTAAATAAATAAACAATTATAAACTATAACGACGGTAACAAATCATGTATATTTTACATATTATATATTTATATTTAAATATCAATTTCGTTCATTCAAAGTTTAAAAAAAATATAGCTTTTTGAAGATTTATAGAAATATTTTTCTCTTTTTAATACTTAAATATTTTGCCATGATAATAGTGGTGTGTATAGCCCATTATACACAGAGTCAATAAAAAAGGTTCTTACCTAAATTTGTTGTATTTGTAGAACTCTCAGACCCAGGTCTGGTATAACTTCAAACTACGACATTCTAAAAGTCTAAAGGTCTACAAAAAAATTGAAACACTTGTAGTTTTTAGTTTAGGATAATATAATTATTAGTGTGTTGTTTGAGGTTTTCGTTGATACATTAGGTGATGAATATTAAGTTATTTTCATAAAATTAAATTTTATTTTACAATATTACTGCGACGTTATTGATTGTTTTAATTTTCATTCCTCCGATTTTTTTCGACTCATTTATTTAATTTGACATTAAATAGGTATACAAGAAACGTAACGATTCACATGCATCATTAATAACTGCGTTAAATTACCATTTTTCAATACCAACAACGTTTTAAATAATACCATAATTGCGTGATTAACTGTGATATTAACTCGATGACCGATGTAACAATATTATCATTTGATTATTCATCTGAAATAGTCTATAATATGTTGTTGTTTTAGTATAATATTACTGCATTAGTTGCTGCACGCGATGAAATAGGTACCAATCATTAGTCTTGTTTTATATGATTGTATAATTTACGTATAGAGCCTAGGGTCAGTACTCAGTACTAAGTATTCATAAATCATTATGAGTCAGTTAAAAGAAAACTGGTCGTAAAATAAATTTTTACAACCTAACATTTTTAATTTTTTTTTTCATCATCCTAGATTTACAAAGCGTGTAGAAATATCTGATTTTGTTACAAGACAATGCGTATTATACTATTATTATTAAATTTATTTATTTAATTAACGGTTTATAACAGTTAATAGAATTAAGTGTTTCCACAATACTCGTAAGACCAATGAAAAGAAAGCGTAAACATCCAGGCCATTGACATACACGATAGCGGTATTATTGAACAGATACGCGGTTAGCTGCAGATGATTCGATTATAATATACACGATACCGTATACCACGACGACGACTGGAAAGGACATGTCAGTTAGACGGCTGTATTATTAAGAGTAGACATTTTATTAGTGTTTTTTTTAAAATGTCTATAAAATAATCAACATTTACGATATTTATATTGTTTAAAGTAAAAATAAAAATAATAATAACAAAAATATTAAATACCTACCTGTCCTACTTTACATGTTAAAAATAGTTTGAATGATATTCTTCTCTCGGATACTGATAAACTGGACATGTGAACTTTTAACATTAAAATTTCATATTCTTATAAAATATATCTACGTAGTACGTATAGTACTATAATAGGTAGGTACGTATAAGTTGTACTACAGGATACTTGCCGCTCGACTGGGGGTGCGATTTTAAATTTGAAGCAACCATAAATCATCGTGTATTCGATAAGTTTTCGGAGTCTATAAGTCGTTATTATTTTTATTTTTCAATAATAATTGTTATAGCGTTCCAATAAACGCAAGCCAAATCTATCGGCAAGTCTCACCGCAAACTGTATTATATCGAATACCTGAATTATTTTTTTCAGTGATTTTCTCGAACAAGAGGGAAAAAAGGATACAAAAAAAAAGTATTGTAGTGCCTATATAATATATACATTTCTAGCGTAAAAATGTATAGTTATGATACAATAGTAATTTATTATACTATTATAATAGCCGTCACTGATGGGTGATGAGTGATGACAAGACTTGCGTGCGGTGTAGTGCGCTAAAACGAGTGTTTATTTCCACGGAATCGCCGAATCGCGGTCTATCAATTGCTTTCGTTAACGACACGGTAACCGCACATTCCGCGTAGGCGGAAGAGTATACAGGTGCATCGCGGACAGTTATATAAAACAACAAAATGTATACGCTGCTGTCGTCGTCGTATAACTCATCGATCGGACGACAAAACGGCCGTGTTAAACCGTTCCGTACAAATGACCCGCGTGGCGGCGCACTGTTCACACAGTCATTAATCTTTGTTACTATATAATATATTATTATTATATACACGCTGCGGCGAACTGCAACTCTTCCGCGCGGGTCCCAAATAGTGCGGCTCGTAACGCGACCGCCGCCGCCGCGGAGAGACGTCGACGACGATTTGTCATCGGATTATTGTCGATCGCGTATCCGGACGACATATTGTCATAAATAATGACGCAAGTGTGCCACCGCATAATTGGACCGCCGCCGTTTCAAAATTAAATCCCACGAAAAATGACCCGTATATTATACGGACGGCGGACGAGCGTATAATTTTATTCGTTTGTCGTTCATCGGTTTCCACGCGCAGAGCCCGTCGGCGGACATCCAAAATACGACGGGTGAACTCGCCCTCAACACACACGCACAACGACGAAATTTTAATAAATCTATCATTTTTTTTTTTTTTTTTTGAGGGGGGGAGGAGGAGTCAAAATAGATTATATTAACGTAACCCCTGTTTAAAAAATGTTACGCTTTTACATTGTTTTTAGGCTGCCATTTTTTTTTCGGACTGCTTTAACCAGTAATCTTCTTTGCCCTTTAGAACCCTTTTACTCGACGAATATACCCTCCACATAACAACATTCTTCCAGCGCCACTGCTTTATTAATAATACGATCATGAATTCTCGAATAAAAACTTATAATTTGACTGGATTATGCAGTTCACTCGACGAAACTTTCCTTTTGTTCATTATTCAAACAATATATATTCGTACAATTTCATTATTTCGACACGTATACCACTGCGGTATATACCAGGTATACTGTTCGGCTTCGTATTTATTATCACATTTTTATTGGAACTCTAAACAATTTAGTGGTGCAAAGCGATAAGTTTATGCTCTCGTAGCACGATACAATGATACATAATATTATGGTCACACGCGCATTCACACACACCCGTCACACCGGTCGACCTGCATAATATTACAAACACAAAGTTCCACGTGAAATTAGATTCTGTGCGCTGTGTATCTAAAGAAAAACAAATAACAATGCCAGTATGCTTAAGTTTAAATGTCTATAGAAACCCGCATTTGTTGAGCTTGTCATATTATATTTCGAAAAAGCGGCGAGCTAATTTTGTCGAGCTTCACATCATGGAACCTCCTCCTTCCCGTATATACCGGTGCTTAACTCGCCATTTTCTTGGATGTTATGAATATACTGTTTGTCATTTATATTTAAATCGTTTCTGCGTCCCGTGCACAATAACTCGGAATAATATTACAAATTTATTATAATAACAGAAAACGTGTAAACACTTCCTGCAGCATATTGTAGTCTGCAATGGTATGCGCAATGCGCATATTTTACCTATACACGAATGCCTACCTATATACAAGACAATATCGGCGATTTAAATTGAATCAATATACCTATATATTATAATAATATGCAATATCATTGTTGTGTAGTATCGCGGGTACGTACGGCTCGTGACGTCAAATATATAGCTGCAACACAGAGGAGATGAAATTATTATTCCGTCTTAATACGTTTTGTCGTCTGTCGGCATATCGTCGTCGCTGAACCCGCGACCTATCGGCTACCGAAAAGTCTTGTGCGCCGTACCTATCGCCCCGAACACGTCTTCGGCCCGATGTACATTATCATACAATACCAATCACGCTATAATGGATTGTGCGATGAAATTATTTTAACAGCGCTCTTGTTAAATTGAGTTTACTCGAATACAATGAAGAGTTGTTTCTATTTATCTGTTGTTGTACGTGTGAATGTGTGCGCACAATGCACAGTGTACAAAACACAATATATCCGCACATATACATCGATCAAAACTTTACACGCGATTCATCAAAGTATTTTATGGTCTTTCCGTTTCGATTAGTTTTGCATTTTACGTGCCGGAAATAGGATGGTCTCGTAGTATGTTCGTTATGAAGTATAGTATACTGACGAAATGATAAAAACGTGTTGTAGAAATATATTCCGAATTATATACGAACTTCAGCATTTTGAAGATTCAAACGTGATGCAATACGCTGCTGCGTTAAAAATGTCAAATATTATGATCTACTAAAAACACATTTTTTTTTTATGTGACAATCTATTTTTATAATTGAGGTTTGATTACAAGAAATGTAAATTATCTTGTTATATATTTATCTGAAATAATAAAATCTTTTTTTAATTTTAATAACGACTGTATAGGATAATGTAGGTACAATATTTTTAATGCAGCAATAACATTATAATAATAGGAAACAAATAAAATGATGTACCTTCCAAAGTTAAAGTATGGTTTTATACTTACACGATTTTATTAGGTAATGAAGGTTAATATAAGTTTCGGTAAATAAGCTATTCGTAACAAAATTATAAGAATAAATGAACTATAAAAGTATTCTTTTTTTAAATTTTATGTATTTTAAGGGGCTTATTTTAATGTTTTCAGTACGCTTTTGTATACTTTTAAGTTTAAGTGCATAACCCCGCCGCCACCCGGGATTTATTTTATGACTACTTTAAATTTATGCTGTTTTAGCAAATTTTAGTTCATAATAATATCAAAGCTGAGTAAGAGAAAATGTCAGTGCACGCACACCGAGAAAAAATAATATAAATGTGCAGAACAATTATTATAATTATACTTGGACTAGCTGGTAAATAATAAAATATTTTAATCATAACACGGTTCTAGTATATTAAATAGTACTTTCACAACAACTGCAGAAAAGAAAAAAACGTCTCGGTCCCAATTAAAATTCCGTGTCACTTACATATTATACTCGACACTCTACGAATTATATCGTTATCATAATGGCGTGTAAATTAATCGACAATGTAGGTACTAATTATGACACCGCACTTGTTGTTTTTTAGAATCCAAAATAATAATACGTTTATTTAGGGTTCCCTCGTATAAATGCAGTAGTAGTTTGGGACAAAAGCTTACAAAATATTTAATTTTTAATTTTACTTAACCTATAAAGACGAATTCCGTAGACGTACGTGGCAGTTTCGAAGGACGTATTAAAAAAAAAATAATTGTTATTATCACCTAAACTCCGGTTAAACCGAAGTCGATACATTTAAATAGTAGTATTGTTGTATTACGCATTGGCGAACGGTGCGTATCATAGGTAACCTTGTACTTGATGCCGACGACGAGCGCGACCTGGCGTGGAAGAAACGAGTGGATTTCACGGTAAAATCACCGCGTACGAGCTGTGGACGGCGCGCGTACCAATTCAAAATAGTTGAATATAATAACATTATTATTATACCGAATCACGCGTACGGGCACCGCAATACTGTGCGTAATGGATTATGCAATATTAATGTACAACAAAAGCACGCGTGTTAACGTATAATATATAATATATAGTAATATCCAATGGTTATTTAACTTTTATCCCTTCGCGACTACTGCCGCAACTGAAGAGTTTAATTCCGGCGGTATGACCATTGACCAAAGTCGACGACTAAGGTATTAGGACAGTATGGGATTTTCCTTTTATGATCCATAAGATATAGCTTTTCGAGCACAAAATGTGATTTGATCATGTACCAGTTCATATACGGTTTTTATTTTGCATTTTTCTTTACACTTTATTGAAATATAGGTAATATTTCCATTTGCACTCGTTATATGTTTTCGACGGTATAGTCATAAATTCGTAACAGTATAATGATGTCGTAATTCAGTATTGGAATTCTCATAAAGATGGTCTGCGAAACGAATCCTCGCTGTCCATAGTAAAACCACTTATTGTATATACGCACGACAAGGCTCTTCGATACCGCGAGTTATCTCAATCGTCAAATCGAATGGTCATCTGTACAATATGCCGAAACGAAAACCCTCCCAATCTGTACACTCGTATATGCGACGATTTTTTTAAAGTTATTTTAGGGTCTTTATTGAGATCCTAGACTTATAACGATGACGTACGTCTGGCATCGGTGCCCCGACGGCCCCCCGGAAAAAAAATCGTGACAAATCGTCGGACGCGGTCATCGGCGCCGGACGGACGGGCCGCTCGTTATTGCGCGCGCGCGGGGCTATACACTACATACGCAGTCGGTCTGTCAAAGTCCGCGGGCCCGCGAGGGTGGTGGCGATTTACGGCCGTTTAATGCGGTATCGTCGCGGCGGGCACACGATAATATATACGCAGCGCCCGGCCATATATTCCGCGTTGAAATAAACGTTCGTTTGTCGCACTCGTCTGCGTATTATTTATAGGCGTCGTTAACACGTGTTGATAATTTGTCAGCGGCCAGTTACGTCTCCATCTCTCTCGCCGCGCGCCGCCCTCTTCGCGCGGAAGTCCGCACCACTACACTCGGGCACAGTCGTATCGCATGGCGACATTAAAAATACACACACACACACACATTCACACCGCATCTCGAGACGAGTTTTTCGGCTTTCTTGGCAATCGGCCGGTTGTTTTCTTTCGGCCCCATTGGGAACGTCTCTCCCCGGACGGACATCCTCCCCACGGGCCCCGCGCCCAGTCCGTCGCGCGATCGTAGCCGTCGCATCCGATTTGGCACCGAAACGCCGTCACCGCGTACGCGCGTCGTGTTTGTATATACCGCGTCGGACTCGTCTTCGTAATATTTTAGTTAATATTATTATGCCGCCCCAGCAAAGCCGGTTGCGGCTATAAAGGGAGACGTAATAATTAAAATAAACTTTATATTATTGTTATCGTCGTTATTATTATTTTTATTTACTCCGCTTGTTTGACACTACCGCACGGCGGATACGACCGCCAAAGGGTTTTATACGATTTCCACGTGTCGTTTTACATTAAATACTGCAGTATACACATACGCATAGAACGGTACTCGTATATTATATTATATTTAGACATATCATATATTGTTATTTTTTTTTTTTTATGTGTGTGTGGTTTTTTGGTCTAATTACTGCGCTGTGATGTTATTATATTCCCGGGACGTCTTCAACGAAACACGTGCGACGTGCACTTCAAACGAACGATCGGCACGTACGATTTTGTTATTACAGATTTCCAGCGAAAACTCCATAAAAGTCGTACGCTAAAACGCCGTTTCCACGATGTCCTCTATAATGATATAAACGTTCACATAAATGCCTATAGCTCGTTATCTGCCGACAATATCGATCTTTAAATATAACCCCCGACACTGAAGCCTCTGAAGCTACCGAATCCCGAGATTAAATTATTATATCGTAGGTATATTATGCGTGTGTGCGCACGCATATTATATGCTCGAATAACTATTTTCTGATTAATTAATGGTGGTTGATAACGTAACATAATATTGTAAAGGTAACTATTATATTACTATATAAATTGAGTTTGTATAACTTTTCCGTTATTATTACAGTATATATTGCGAAATTGGATTCATAATAATATTAATATAACTACTCATTCAGACAGTAAATACACATAAATATTGTGCTACGCACCTAGTCGATTTCGTCAAACTATTAAAAATATAATATAATATTACACGACTGACAAATATATATCGTAAATTCGTTTCTTTCATGAAATATTGGTTATTTTCATAAGTTACAGAGTTGAATTGAAGATTGATGATATTCGTTTTTGTTTATTTTATTTTTCCGAACTGTTCAATGTTTGCTTATATAATCGTATTGTTTTTCGAAGAATAAAAACTATTACAGTAACAATTCGGCGGGTGTCCAGATATAGAGGTCCCCCGCCCCCCAATGAAAATAAAAATACGCCACTGTTTGAATAGTATATACAATATAAGTAACAATTATTTACGTCTCGTGTAGTGTTTATAGATCAATATAATATAGGTAGTATAGGAATCATAATAATTTAAAATTGAAATATTATCGACATCTAACATAATTAATTATAGGCACTATAATATATTATCTAAACACACTTTAATCTTCGTAATCTCGTAATCGTGCAATAATTTATCATCACGGTCAATATTGCCTACTCGAAACGCTTTTTCCTGTATAATATGCATGCACCTAACATATAGGGGATCACGCGAAAAGTTTATATTCCTCCCTCACCACTCCAAAACATCAATAGGTACCAGAAGTATTTCCAATAAATTACGTTTGTTTTATACACAGAAATCAATTAGTGTTTTCTGACAGCGTTGATAACAGTAAAGTTGTGCTAGTGATTAGCGATCGATTCAAGTTCGAAGAATGACACCCGATATCGAAACAATACTCGTTGACCGGTCGAGATACAGTACGTTGCAACGGTGCTGAATTCGGACCTTGGAAATAATCTGACGGAGAAACGCCCCACCCGCGCCGACAAAGCGAGAGTACGTATCCCGGAGGCTGATCGACGCGCAGCAGGACCAAAAGAGAACAAATTCACCGTAGGCATATTATATCGTATTAAACGTAGATATAATACACCACGCTCACGGATCACTGAATTACAGTGATAAGTACACGGGCGATGCAGCCAGTTCGGCGAACCACCATTTATGTATATAATATATATATATATATATATAAGTATAATATAATTATATTACTATGTACTGCATTGCACGTGTCGTCCGGGTAAATTGAATTTAAGTAGAAAATAATGAATCGCCAGGCTTCCTAATGCCACGGCGACCGCTACCATATTTACCGATCATTTCCCATGTATATATATATATATATATATTATACGCTATTATACCGCGTTTTTCCCGCGGTCCACCGGCCTCCAGAGTAATAATTAAATACTAATTTGACGTAATCATTCGGGTTAACGCGATTTTTCAATAAAAACCTAACGAATCCGTCCAAATGACAACAGCCGTGTACCCATCTGTAAAACACTACATAACTGTAGCCCACCATGACCTCTAGTCGGTTCTACAGTATAATAATAGTAATAATAATATTATTATGTATTAGGGTGGCAGTGTTTTTTTCATTATTATTATTTGAAAAACACGCCTAGAAATGATCATAATTATCTGTGTCAAGAGTTAAAAACAACGCGGGAACGATATTTCCTTTTAATCTCGTGCGCACCTAACGCGTGTACGGCATCTGATGATAATCTCGCGTGTTATTGTAAATAGTTATTCAGTTTTCTACCACTTTACTGCCCCGTGAATCATCTATGGTTATTACATAATCATAACCTTCCCACCGTAATTATTATTGTGAAATATTATTGCGATATAATAACTATTGGTCACATTGTTCATTAAACTAACATAAACTCTTAAACTAGGTAACTATTCAATAAAGTAAAGAAAAAAACGGTTCGTTATCGAAAAACAATAAAAAAAAAATTAAATCGTTCAAAATACTATAAAATCTAAAAATTGTTAACGAATAAAATACGATTTATAGAAAATATTCATGTATTCTGCATTAGGTATTTTATATATATATATATATATATATTGTGACTTTAAAATTCTAAACTAGACAAATAAAACTGAAAACTACTGTAGTTTTTGTGATATAAAATAAATTATAACAAACATAATAAAAATATATATATATTATTTATTTTATGGTTAAAATGCAAATATTTACTTTTATAATGAGCTATTTGTGTAATAATTTTCAATTATTTATGGTTAATAATTTTTCAGAGTTATTATCTTAAACTTATCATTAAACTGAATTATTATATTTACAGTTTTTTTTTTTAATTCTATTTATTTGAACTCCAGCATCTTGTTCTGAAACTTTGAATTAGGTTTCGTTAAAAAAACTTAAATTGAAAATACAAAAAATATAAGAAGTATAAAAAAAAAAAACTATGAAAATATACTAAAACTTTAAATCTTTATGATTTATTTTATATACGGTATAAGAACTTTAAAGAAGCAATATTACAATATTTTTAGTAGGTAAAATTTAGGGAATGAACTTATTATACCAAATATAAAAAATAATATACGAAACATTGCTTTACAAAATAATAATCTGTTATTTTCTAAATGCTAAATGTATTTGTCTTTTATATTATATCAGTACATTTTAAATGATTTAAACGGAAACGTTAAATATTCTTAATTGTATAGTACAATGTAATTAGAGTGTATATTTTTCTCAAGCTACTTAAAAGGACGTCGTAGACCATGATATTCATACCAGTGCATATTGTGTTGTCTCCGACCAACTATAACAATAATATGTAGGTACCAACATTCTCCAATTGTTCAAAAAACACAGTTGTTCTAAGTTTCATACCTTTAAGTTTGATAATTGGTTTGTTCGCTCTAATATTACATCTAACAACAGAAAATTGGAACCGTTAGACTGAAATATATAGAATTTTGTGTATACAAAAGTATACATGACGTGGCTGTGACATCCTCTTCAATAAAACTAATTTCTTCTTAAAATCATTTTATACATTATTACATAATATTGTGCATGTCAAATGTCAAATTTATTGTAAATACATTTGTACACAGCATGATACTTACGTAAATATATATTATTAAGTAATTTAAATTGATAAAATATGATGTTAAGCACATATTTTAAGTTATATGTATCAGGAAAAGGAAACTTGTCAGTTATCTGTATTTTATAGACACTAAATAGTTATTGATTACGTAGGACGCGCTAGAACGTATGTAACTAGATAAGTGTTTAAAATCACCATTTCAATTGTGTACCACTCGGTGTGTGTATAAAAATGTAATAATAATAATAATACGATTACAGCCAGTCGTCAGCCACGACAATTACTGAAAACTTCATAATATCACATGACAATATTATTTTAGAATATTGAAATATTTTGACATAGTATATATCGTATTTTAATATCATTAAACCAATCGTGGGACCCATTATTAATTTCGTATATCTATACTCTTCTCTAGGATATTAAGATAAATTTCTGTGCGCATATTATAACGGACACTCGTGTAGTATAAGGTGTATCGAACACATTAAAATTGTCGACGAATAGGTGTGATACATTAAATTCATAATCAACTCTAACAAATCCGGTGTTCAATCCGTACCGATTAATATCACATCCCGCGCGAATTTCGACAGCGGCAGCAACTGTTACTACAACAACAGCAACAGCGTCATTGTTGGAATTTCGGGGTGGTAGGTATACACACATAATAATATCATGTGCAACGCGAAGGTATAATATACGCGAATTATTGTTCTCGCAAGCTTACACATACACGCACACACACACACACATACCACACAACACACTTATTATATTATATAGCGTGTACGGCATGTTGTATATATTATGTGGCTCGTACAAATGAACATCTATCACAAGTATAATATTATGTATATAAGACGCACTCCTCGTCTAAACTCGTCTACACTGTGCACGTGATAATAATATATGCGATATGCATTGTACACTCTTATATAATATATTCATGCGTGCGTGTATATATATATATATATATATATGATAAATAATATTTCGGTTTTGAAGGTATGAAAAATTAAGTTCAATAACTGTCCGTATACCAATTTGTGCGGAGATAACGAATTTCGCTGTTTTTTTGTTATCATGTTTTTGTTTTTCGTTTGAGTAATAATTTTAATACAACGTCGTCGACCCCGTCCCGACGTCCGCATCCTAGACGTGTCGGAGCCGCGAGTGAATGATGGGCACTGCGGCGACGGCGTTGGCGCGTGGGTGGCGGTGGTGGCCGGCGGAAAAACCACCTTGCAGCCCGCGAACATCTCGAATAATAATGTTTTTGATAAATGTTTCACATTGTTGTATGCACTCCGGTAGTAACAAAAAAAAAAAAAAAAAAAAAGAGATAAAAAAAAGAAACGAAAAAACGATAGCGGTCTTGCGAACAGAACTGTGTGAGGGGAAAAAAAATTAACGCGAAAAAACTGCGACCCTCGACAACGATACGGGCGTGTGCGCGACTCTCGTTTCGAAAAACCACCGGCGCTTTTACCTTTAATATAATATTGATGGGACCTTTTAAGACACACCTTTACCGCTAATGCATTTCCGTTGCTCCGTAAGTTTGCGTGTGAGTGAGTACATGCCCGTAGCAGTGTTGGTATAGTAATAATAATATTATATACTATGTGTACGCGCGTTGAAAAAAACCGGGAGAAAAATTAAGTAGGTACGAGCAAGACGGTGTCTACACAATTCGTCGTCTTCGGATAATGTGACGTGTAAGACTGCGATTTCGTTTGTATATTATTATTATTTTTTTTTTTTTAACGGAACCGTCTTGAACACCGCAATACACTTGGCGTGTAGTACTTAACGGGAATTCGGTTATACGAGTGTTCTTTGCTATCGTCAGCAAATCTTTTGCGGCCTCAAAAAAAAATGTATACATATGTACACTAATAAAGTTTAAGAAAAACTAAAAAATAAAGAAAACGCAAGGTTTGTTAAATTATCGAAAAAACTGTTGACGCTTTCAACATGAACTCGCACTTCACGTCGAAAAACAATGCGGATTATCATATTTTTATATTAAGTTCTTTAATAAAATATTAACGACCCTTAGGTGATTGATGACAAAATCATTTTTTATTTTTTTTTAAATTCCATATTATCTATACAAATAAATTTTGATCTAATATTGTTGTATGTATGTACACTTTCAATGAGATTTTTACAGAATACAAATTAGTTGAAATAAACATTTTACTAGTAGTGAAAGCCAATGAGTTTAGGTATGATTACAAATAATTGTTGTATCTCTAGGAATCAGATATAAATAGAAGAATTGTTACGATTGTTTACATTTACTAAATATAACGAATACAATATTATAACAAATAAAATTCCAAAAAAATGGTCACAGTTCATTTTTAAATTAAAAACAATAAATTGTGATGCATTAATTATTCATTACGATTTTCTCAATGTGTAATTGCAGTAATTAAATATTATGTTTAAATATAATGTTACACAAAATGTATGTGTCAACCTTTTACTTAAAAAGTCTATTACTATAGTCAAACTCTATGGCTGATTTAAGTTGAGATTAAACCTTAAGACATAAGCTAATTAATGAATCATAAAACAAAATAAAATATGCAATAGATTATTCGAGTAGAGTACTGTAATAATAAATATTAAAATAAATTAATTATTCACATGTATGCATTTATTTTTTATATTAAAAAAAAAAATATAAATTTAATATTCATTTAAATATTTTAACATATTTCCTCAGAAAATAATAATGAAAGAATGGCAGAGTTTCTAGGAAAATCTACCTCTCTCTAATAAATTAAGAAACATAAAATTGTACAAAAAGAAATGAAATTATCCTCCTGGCACAAAAATAAGAGTTGGAGTACCCTTTACTTGAGCTAAAATAGGCCACTCTTACCTAACACACTCTTACTTCATCAGCAAGGAACCAGCACCAAGATGCGATATTTGTAACGTAATTCTTACAATATAGAACATTGTCATCATTTGCTCTAAATACCCCGAAGCACGAAATATACTCAAAAATCCTCTCTCACTACATCAAGTCCTCAAAGATGAGAACATAGTTGCAATCAGTACATTTTTCTATAATATAAACCTAAGCAATTCACTGTAAATAATGTATCAATATTTGTACTAAATTGTAATATATATATCTTAATACAATTTCTCTAAATTTTAATTAAATGTCGGCTAAAAATCTGTGGAGTTAAAGACTTTTCACATAAAAATATAATATACATGTTAATTTAGTGTTTACTATTTTAAATTTACAAGTAATCTAGCATAGAATTTTTTACATTATAAAATTACTTGTGGTAATGTTTCTTCACTTATATTTTCAGATGTGTAAGAAAACTTAAAGTTTCAACTTATATTCACGCTATGCTAGTTACAAATATCCACTGAACTATTAGGTTTATATTGTAAAAATTTACTAGTTAAGTTCTATTAAGATGGAATAATTAAAACTAAAGATACCTGCTAAGACTGGGATATGGACCATTTAATGTTGTGTTGGCACCACACTTATCTTAATTATAGATGTTAAAATATGTCAAGTACTAATTTTGTAAGATGTAACAAAAATTTGATCAAACAATTGTTCAAAATCATAAACTAGGTCAATTCCAACTAATGTGTACAATTTTAATTTTCCAATTATTGCGTTCTAAATATAGATACTTATACAATTAGTTTAAATCAAAAATTATATTACAAAAAATATAAAAAAAAAATCTAGATTGAAATTAGTTCTAAAACAATTCGTAGAATCATATTTATTATCATACTAACAAAAATATTTTTAAACTAGATTGATCGCCATACAGTTTGTAAGATTAGGTACCTGTACATTTATGTGTTTGTAGAACTCTAGAAATTTTAATACAAATTTGCTCAGTTTTGGTAATTTAAAAGTATGACATATTTGATTAAAATAATAGTATTTTTTATTTTTATTTTTACTATATTAACAATAATATCACTTTAGGTATTACCTATATTTGGTAAATATATTTACATATGCAAAGCTTAATAAGAGTAAGGATATGTTTTTAAAATATTATCTATTTTAGTGAAAACAATATAATAGAAGTTCCAATTTAAAAATAAAACTAAACAATATTTTTAAATTAAGGGACCAACCTATAAATACTTACTTTTAATAATATTTAAGTCGTAGGCCTTTGTACAACAAACAAAAGATTTATACTAAAATTAGGTCATAATAACAAACGTTTATTTGGTGACATATAAAATAATATTTTACATTGAAATATAAAATTGATAAAAAAAATTATACTTATAATATTCACATTCTAAATTTTAACATATTATTATGACCCGATTTTGTTCACTTTTATCACGACAATAAAGTTAACAATTAATTACTAAAATGTATAAAAATGGTTTTACAAATGTAATATCCATATTAGTATTGGGATTTAATAATAATTATGGTATTTTAATTCCAATAATAGAATCAATTTTTCATAGTTGATAACTATTGTTTTTTAATATTCTTAAATGTATAGTTTATTTCAAGTTTATAATACATACTATACAATTAGAAACTTATTCTATTCAGGTATATTTGACTAGAAGCTATTTTTGTCAAAATCAATCTTGTATCAGTTAAGGATTAAAAAAAAAAAAAAACATGAATTTTTAATAGTTGTTTTTTTTTTTATTTGACTCAAAACGAGTTCAAAAAATCTATATGGTTAAATCTGATTAAACGTCGATAGATTTGTTACAATACAGAATATTATGTATTTATGTAAACAGCTTTATAATATATCAGCTGACAAAATAAACAAAACACGACGGGTAAAGACGCTACACGGATCGATGTCGAGGGCCGGCCGTTACAATTAGCATCTTATCGGTCGGACAGTGTGCAAGTTAATACAACATTACTCGGTTGACTTGGCGCGGACGCGAAACTTGTACATTGAATTGGACTGAAACACAACGTTGAAAACTTTGCCGGACAATACGTCGAATTCGATGTGAACTATTCCGAGGACGAGGGTCAAAAAAAAAGAGAAGAAAAACTTTTCGTTCTTTTTTCGGCGAACGGACCACTTTTCGCGTTACTACCGTTTCCCCGGGACGAGCTGATATTGTTTTGGTTTTATACTGAATTGTTTTCCCGTGGCCGGGGAAGCAGTTGGTAACTCGGAATTGATGACAAATGCCCCAGAGACGTCTCCGATATGTCCCTCGTAACAAGGGGATTAATTGGGATTAATTAAAGACCGATGCCCTTGTCAAAGCGCTATCCGACTGGTGGAGCGCGGACGCAAAACGCGTCGGAGAATGTTGCGGAGGAATTCGTTAGGAAATTAATAAAATCCGAGTGAAAAGCTAGTGATATTACTAAGTTTCCGGTGGCGTTATACTATAACGATCATTATACCGTCGACTTTTCATAAACAGCATTTATAAAACTCTTAAATGGAATATAATATATATAAATATATGATTACGTCATCAGTGCAGATAAATTGACTGCCTTTTATGCACAAAAGTTTTATTATTATATTATTTTATTTATGTAAGCTCTGCAGTTTTCAGTGTTCACAATAACTCAGTCGGTCGTATGCTGAACAGCAAACATAAGGCAGCTACCTAAATCTGTTGGGACGTTAAACATCAATACCATTATTATTTAAATTAGTTCATTATTATATTATTATTATTTATATATATCGTGATTTAATTGTTATCCTCATATTTCGTAATAATATATTTATATACTATTATAATTGTAATAATTGTTTGATTATTTTTTTTCTAACGAACATTTACATTAACTCAAAATTAAATATATTATTTACAAATAATTCTACGAGCAAAAAAAATACCATTTATGTTTATAATACGTGGGTGTATTATTTAATGTTTTTAAAATGATTTTATACTGCAATTATATGATGGTTTGCTCAGTTTGCTTTATACTTATTAAAAAAGTGTATTTCCATTTAAAAATAACTTATATGTATATGTATTGGATATATTATATTGTATTAATATTATATGATCGGTTTCTGCAAGTTTGTTAATCATTTAACATTTTAGCAGAACATTTTTTTTTAATTCGGAATGATTTCATTTTAGATGTTAAGTATACAATTGTTTCAAAGTATGAATAATTTATTATATGAAAAAAATTTAATCAATACAAGAAGATGAATGATATCAACTATTTTAAAATATCTAAGGCTTAATTTGTTTTTTTTAAATATGTACATATATAATATTACATAAATATATACATAATAATATATATTATATAATATATTATCTGTTTGAACTATAAATCAAGAGCTTTTTTTTATGTTCAAGAAGAACCTTTTTAAGGAATAAAAATATTCTTATGAAATCGACCTACAAAGACTATTCAGAGGATATTTTTTTGTCTGGCAGTAAATAAACATTTTCTTTTTGTTACTTTTTCAAGGGTATAGGGCGTAAATATTTGTAAGTTTTTGAGAAAAACGATGAATCTATCGGTTTTACATTAATGTATATTTATATTATTTGTCGATAAACATTTTGTCTAGTCGAAAAAACGATAAAAAAGTTTTATAAAATATAGACCATCTGCAATTTTTTTCAATTTAATACTTTCGATTATTTTAATTTACCTATCCAGTTGAAGGTGGGAGTGTACGTCGTGAGATTTAGTGGAACGAACTCAAATAAATAAGTGTTGTTGTTGGTCAGCTGGTATACAGATATTTTAAGATACTTGGAGACGAATCGCGTTTTACCAAAATGTTTTTTTTTTTATCTTATATGGTAAATACGGTATAATATGTAATTATATTATTTTTGTTTTTAGTCAATCGAAATGAATGGTATCCGTAATTCACTGCGAAAAGTTATACAATTCAGTTCCTTATTTTTAATTAAATTTATAGATGAACTTCGTTTAATAATTATTGTACATTTGTATATACCAAATGGTGATCAATAAAACGACTAGGTGTACCGGATATTGTTATCTTATCTACGTTATTATTTATACTATCGATATGAAAGAAGTACATTGTTGGATAAGATAACTTTGTTTTCATACAAATATCATATTTTAGTGGTATAGCCGATTATTGTTGGTACAGTGTGTAACGACATTCGACAGCAATAAAATAAGTAAAACATATTTGTATATTAGTTATTAAGAATTATACCTATTAATTGTTTAGCTTCTGATATTTTAACTATAATTTGATAAAATATTATGTACTGACAGTCCAAAGTTTGTAAAATGAAATAGACAATTTTTGTTTTTCAGTGAATTAGATATAAATTCAGGTCTACGGAACTCAATTATAATACAATACGTTTCATTGTGGATTGCAGATCTTTGATCTATCATACACAATATGTCAATATAGTATAGGCACATAAAATAATTATTATGAGAGTTAATTCCTATTTGTAAGTATACTATATGTACATAGTTATAATTTTACAAAAAAATAATTTTTCAGAAGTTCTATGAATGGTTACCATTATTATCTATGTACACATAAACCAACATTATAATAATATTATGTTATTACTCATAGAAAGGAAAAAAAAAAACACTTATATTTATATGCCGAAAATTGACGTATATAATATATCATATAAATCGTTTACAATTTTTTGCGTAGGTGCACAACTTTTTTGAGCTTAAAGTTTCTACCTCGTTCGTGGTCATTATGGTAGTATGGCGGCGTAGTGCTACGGTGTCAACTTTACGAAGTTACGTCATAACTAATAAAATATATCCCTATTATATTACCTCCCACCTCATAGCCGGCTGTAAGGTAGCATAGATAAATATTCTATTTTCACTACTCACTAGCTACTAACACTCCAGTTTTTTGAAGTCCCAGAAAATTTTCATTAGTAAAAATTGACTGGATGTGTAAATATTTCCCTATTTTTACAAAATATATATAATATTTTATATTAATATACGTTGCATAAGAGAATGGGAAAACTCAAGACACGATGGTGGCTTAACATATGCGTAACGACGAGACGATTCATTTAAAAAACTCTATTATATTATTGCGATGTTAAGACTTTTTTTTGTTGATATTTTCATATTTATATTTTAATTTCAGTGTTAATAAGTAAATTAAGTTTAATTAATTTACTTAAAAATCATTTTATATTATATAAAATTAAAATTAAATTTTGATATATTAATATATTAATTTAATTATTTCTATAAATTTAAGTAAATTGTAAACAAGAATCAGCGTTCGAATATATGCTATTGCAAAGCGGCGTCGATCAACATAGTTTGTTGTGATTACGATAATTTAATACCAGCTAGCAGTTTCGACTATAGTTTGTGTGCACAGCCGCACAGGAAAGATAATGTGAGAATATGGACTTCGACATGTAATAATAACATAAATATATATATTATCGCATATAAGATATACATATTGCAATGGTGTTGAGTGGTGAAACAACGTACGAAATTCCAAATGTGCGCATTGTATATAATATTATTAATTTATTATATTTGATTTATTTGAATTTTTATTTTAAATGTATAATTTTTTTTGTTTTTAATTTGAATATTGTTGACATCCTTATGCTTTATCTTCATCTTATAAACGTTTGATATAGCAAATTATTGTTACGATTTTTTGTAGTAAATACTAATTGTTAAACAATGTAAGTTAAATTGACCAGTTATTATTGTAAAATTTTAAGTTAAGGACTTTTTACGTATTTTTAAGCGAATTATAAATATTATGTAAGATATTAAAATATAAAAATACTCATATTGACTTGATTAAAAATTATAATATCGTAAAAATCCACGAAAAATATACATATCATATTTTTACTTTGAAATTTAATAATGCGTCTATTCACTCTAAAATTATAGGTTATTATTACACAAATTTGAAACCGATGGACACAAAAAATGTTATAGTGTTGTGTGTTCGTAATTTAAATACATATGCGTAACATTATTTTCAGGTGTTGTTTACTATACATTTAAATGATTTGTAAATAGAGGCATTTTATTATAAATAGTCGTCTGCTGAACTTGACGGTCGGAGAAGTACAACATGACGTATAGTACTCTCGTTCACTGATGCAAGAGTAATTTTCGATGCATATTTTTTGCCAACGAACAATACGTCATGACGAAATATGTATTTTAAATTTTATATTAAAACGAAGCCTATTTTCAGGGACAGCATTATCTACGTTCGAAATTTTATTTACAATATTGTGGTGTGCATTAATCAATTTTTAATTTTTATAATTCCATTTATTAGTTTATTACACTATAACGATTCATAACTCAAGTATTTTATGATGATTATGGGAAAATACTTGTATCATTAAAAATCACATCATATGTGGCCATAAATGCTCTAATTTGCTAAAAAAAAGTATTCTATTAGTTTTCAGCGACCAGAATTGTATGTATTTATATAATCTTACCCGTCTTCAGACTTTGATTACTACGTGAAACGCAAAAAAAAGATAATAATTGTTTTACATAATATAAACATTTTTATTTCTAAATTGGCTTTGGCAGCCAGGGAATTTTTATAAATTTTTTTTTAAATTGTATTATTTTAAAAATAACTGATAAATTTGTGTACACATTTAAAACCAAATGCAATAAACTAATTATTATCTAAATAAATTAAAAAGCTAAATACTATTAAAAATGCTCCAGCTTAGGTTCCTAAAAAATCGAAAGGCAGTTCCAATCATAATATTTTTAAAAATGCCGGTTTAAATACGGTATTATAATGACAAAATGAGACGATTTCCATATTATACCTAAACTAACATTCGATTTGTATATCCTATCCAACTTTTTTGTATATAAAACAATTTCCAAAAGTTTTCAAATAGTATTTATAACCTAACAAGCCTCTGTAAAACTAAATTACAATCTATTATAAAAGTGAACATACACAATTACCAAGCTTTTAATGACTTTTGCTGTTTTGTCACAACTTATTGCTTATATTATTATATATTATATATTAATATTACAATTTACAGCACTGTTTGTAATATTAAATCAGCTGGAATTAGCGTGGGGGGGTGAAATTAGCAAGAAGCAAAATGCCAAACCACAGCCACTCTAATTGTGCAATTCTTGTGCAAGTCGGCTTAATCGACTAATTCAAAGCCAAGTCAACAAAATGTCCTTATTTATCTGTATTCAAAATGATTTTGCTCCCTGCGTTATCTGAACTTTTTTTAAAATTATTTTTTTCCAACTTCATAATCTGTAAAGTTTAGTGCTCGTTTAGGTGTACTCGGTTCTTTAATATTTTTATTTACCGTGAAAAGCACATACCAATTTCTACTTATTTTTTAAATAAAAATTCATTTTTTTTATTTATTACACACAGCTGTCTACCAGAAAAAGTTCTATAGTTAGGTTTCAAGTATTGTGCTTATAAGTTACAATAATTATCGGTACATTTATAACTTTTAAAAAGTAAGCACAAACTATTATTTTGTAATTGTATATTATGTACAATGTAGGTATACAAACCATAGTCTCATTAGTAAAATTGAAATGCACTCATAATTTAGTTTGAATATAATATTTTACTAATTTTGTACGTCTTGCAATTTTTACAACCAAAGGTATTAATTATGTTAATTTTTTCGAAATAAAATATGAAACGTTTTATTATTTTCTAACTAAACATATCTGAATTCAAATAATTGACCTATAACCATAAAGATTGTTGTTTATTAATAATAAATCAACGCTAAGAAGCAATACGATTACATTTCGATAATTATATTAATATAACGATAGTACCACTGACTGCAGGTGCGTTTTGTATTGACGAGCCGTTCGGTACCTATCTATTCGCTCCGTAATGAAAATGGACATTGACTATAAACATTAAGTGTAAAATAATTGTTTAATCAAATAAATTTCTTGAAACAGTAGTAATTCAATATGAAATACTATCTATAAAATGTATCTTATCGATGACCGCCGCACGATGGGTGCCGTGTATATAACAATAGAACCGAAAGCATTATACTTACACAATAATATATATATGAGCCAATGCCGATTCAACGTTGTTATTGCTGTTTTTGTTTTTGTTTACGCTATTATTGTAATAAATTACAATCAAAACACGTTTGAATGAACATTTATTTTATATTGTACGATAAATAACGACAAAATATACAAAGTAATAAATAAATTAATAATAATAATAATAATAATAAAATAAAAATAAATGTCTATACAAAAATTTGACAAAGTTGGCTTAACATAAAATGTATTTGGTTATAATTAAACTTGACGATACTCAATACATTTCACGGGGGTCAAAAAAATATACACGAAAAATCGATACAAATTAAAAATTATATTAAATATATTATCACAGCTGAGAATATATAATTGATGTTATATATTTATACAAAATGAAGTATTTAACATGACTAGATCGCCTGGTTAAGTAAAAAAGAAAGTCGGAAACCAATGCGCTTATTACAATAATATCAGTATCATAGGTATAATAACATTATAATATAATATATTATTATTATTTTGCAATAATAAAATATGTACGACAGTGTTGAAAAAAATTCGAGTTATTTTTATTAAAATATTGTTGAGAGATATTACCATTATTATTATTTATGCTAACTGAAATTCGTATGGGGAAAATGTGGACAAAAACAACAGAAACGAAGCACTGGAGTATACGTTAAAGTTCAGTGAGTGTAATGTGTAGTTGGCGCGGGCGGTGACGCACACGTCTATGAACTTATTTATTATTATCGTTATCATTATCATTATCGCCATTGTTTCGGTTTGTTGCTGCTAAACGGTGTGCCGAATAGACCATATTATGTGTATGCGTTTTCATAGAAATATTGGAGCGAACATTATCTGTGCGGAATTCGCATTTTAATTCCCAATGCGGAAATGGACGAAAGGGTTTTGTTCGGAGCTCAAGTAAAACAAAAGAAAATTATTCCCTCACATCGCCGCCTAGTCACATTCCGTCAAGTGCACAGCCGAACACGCGCGCACGCGCGTATTTACAACAATATAATTTCTCTATCCTCTACCTATCCGGCCTGATGTTGACCGGCTATAGTCGTTCGAGAATAATAAACGCGTTCGAGTGGAGATGGCTACTTGTGTGTCGGTAGTATGAGGTACACAGTTATAATATTAATAATAATGATAACGATAATGATAACAAAATAATATGGCTGGACTAAAATATTATACAATATAGGTACCTATTATGACATTAGTATTATAATAGTAATTGTGTACGCGAAAATTTTGACTAGAAATCCAACGGGAAAACTTAAAATTAACATTAAAATATTCATATTTCTAAACATAAAAAATAATAATTATTATAAGTTAATCGACCGAAATACAAAGACGTATAGGTATAATATAATATAATGTGTTATAATGTTTTATATAATATAATAATGGGAACGTAGAAAATACAATTTATATATATATTAAAAGGATCATGTTCAAAAGATTTATTTGTAATTTTTGGTTTTGAGCGGCCTCTTCATTGACATTGCATAAACACTGAAACAAAATTACAACAACGATTAAGCAAATTATAACAATTAAATAAACTTTATATTATTTATAATATTAGTTATGTACATTGCGTAAATAAATAATTAGTCAATACCAATACATATAATGTACTTAATAATATATCATTACGACGTTATTAAAACCATTTTTGAAAATAAAAATAAACAAAAAATCTATATGTTTCTTCAAATAGTTTTATCGTATTTCGAGCTAAAGAAGTGGCGAACCACAAAGTTTCCGCATAATAATTTATTTCAATTTGTTTAACTCGATTATAATAATAATGGAAAAATAAACGTTATTATCGTTTCGTTTTTGGTAAAATTGAATAGTGTACCTACACTAAAGTTGTCGCTTACTTATTACGCAGAAACAAAACCAAAATTACTATAGGTATTGTGCTCTTTTGAATATGCACTATTGTTGTAAATCGTCAAGGATTAAAAAAAAAGTAAAGTAATTTTTCGTGGATACTGAAAATGCACAGAGGTCAAAAATATTCAGTATATAATTGAATGGTTAATATACTATTGTATTTGACTTAAATACCATATATAAAAACCATAAGTTCGTACGAAAAAAAAGACTTCCTCCTCTAATAAAAACGTCATTAAAATCTCACATCATTGATATTTTGAAATTCCTTTCCACTATATTTGCATAATACATTAATACATAATTTATATTTAAACAATATCATAACGCAATAATTAAGTCTGCGTCCTGCAAATCACGTAGTTATACGCTCGTTTAACTGTTCCGACGGGCAGTTGTACATGGACTTGCTTTTAAACGGTTTCGCTAAATATATATAGTTTTATATATACATATATTATTTGTACGACGTTACATATTATATACATGCATGATGGTATTCGTTGTCACGCGAGATTTACAACAGCTTTCGAGGTAGGCGGCGAAACCAATTGAACAAACGCCCGCGATTATTCATTTTGGAATTGCCCTCGTCGTCTAATGAATCTTCCCGCGAAACGACATTATACACTTAATGGCGTGGCGTGTATATACATTTTCTTGTCGCGATGAACCGAACCAAATTATTTGTAAAACAATTTCATAATAATATTATATTCGTTGCAGCAATCACGTGGTGCGCGTACTCGGATGTCCAATGTGTTCAATACCGATCAAATAATAATAATTGACGGTTACGGACCATGAAATAGCACTCGCCCACGTAATTTAATGATATTATTACAAATTATACCCAGCGAATTTTGTGATAGGTACCCGCGCGAATTGTTCGTTACTTATTTTTCGTTGTTTAACGTTTTCGCCGGGTCAAGTACTACGCACGCCTAGAATTATATATATATATATTTATACGTATTGGTGATTCAGCGGAAGAATAATGAGTGGCGGCGTTTGACTTCAATTTGTGTATTCTCGCTCGGATTTTATACGCCATCAATCCCACGTCCCCGTCCATCGGCCGGCTTGATCGCTCTGGTTACACGACGCGAACACAACGCACTATTATAGTAATGGCCATACAGTATAATATAGTAACAGTACGACGCAAACCGGAGAAAACATTATGGAAATTGTCGAAAGTGAGGTCGACCAGAAGTACATATACCTACCTAGACATTGTATTACAATAATATTTTACGGACGTGGTATTATACAATATATATATATATATATATGTATAGAAAACAGTTCACGGCGATCGAATGCGATAACTGCGATTTAGGTATCATATATCTGCAGTATATAACATTATTATGCTATACCTATATAAAACGCGCGGTATATACCTATTAATTTGCGGCATTATCACGGAGAGTTAGTCACGGGGTCGATGGCCAAAACACTAAGGTACATTATAACGATAACGACATTATAATAATATAGTGTATAATAAATAATAATGATAATATGCAAACGGTTATATACCGCGAGCGTGGTAGCTAATAATATTGTCGAATGTGCGCGTCCGATTTTCGACGGTCCCGATTCACCACTTGAGGGGTGGCCATTTGTGCTTCGCTCATCATCCGTTTTTTCCGTGTTTAATAATCTCACCATAAAATAACATTTGTGCCGATGCATTTTTATAGATTTACCAGCTATTAAAACTGACTCGGAAGACGTTAGAGAGGTCTAAAAAAGACCACGTCGGTGAAAATAAAATGATTGCTCAATCTCCAAATAAAATGCACACATTTTAGATGCTGCTGCCAAAACTGATAAGGTACAATAATTTTATTGTATGATATTTTGTTGTCGTCGTAAAATATGTTGTGCAATTATTGTATGACTGAATTTTAGTGAAATATTAAATAAACGGCCGGTGACAAATGACTGCTGACGATGAGTAGAAAAGCTTTTGAATGTTTAGTGGCATTTTGAAACGTATAAAACGCAATGTTTTTTTTTTTTTTAAATCAGATACAAGTTTTCAATTAATTCAGATAATTATTATTTCAGTTCCATTTAGCTGCAATTATATTTTTGCGAGAATATTCGTTATTGTTAAACGATAAAATGACAAACGTTACAATAGAATATTTTATCTATAAGTAATTTTATGACAAATTTTGTATATATTAATCTGATTTTACTAAAAATAGGACGATAATAAAATAATTATTTTTACTCGTAAATAATGCGAGAAATTGAAAGTCAAAGTGGTGTATCACAAAGTTCAGAAAACACTCAATCTTAATAAATATTTTAACGCAGTCAATTTTATAATTAAGCTAGCATAGCTATTATTTACGATGGGATTTACAATAAATCTATAATATTATATTATATTGGTTGTAAATTTTTATAATTCGGAATTAACGATAATCATCATTTTTTACAGGTTTCCATTTTGTAAATTTAAGTATTTTCATGACCAAATAAATCGATCCATTTTTACTGGCTTTCTTTCTGCATTTTCTTTCTAAAGTTTTCCATCTTGGACAAATTTCATTAAAGCGCGAGGCTATAGTATTTGTTTAGTATACAACACGCGGCGCGTTGCCCGATATTTAATTTGCACGTTCCACTTTTGTGCCTAAAACTCGGGATCACTGCGCCTACACACTGCGACTGTGGAACACTACGAATATTATTTTTATTATTAAGACAGCTGTGCACAAAAGCAAAATACAGTAATAGTGTATTCTTATAATAATATTATATTATCGTATAATGGCAGCCAGCCGTGTAGTTCAAGAACGTAGAATGAGAATATTGACTGTTGTGAGAGGGCTGAGAGGTTGAAGCTTTAACGAAATCGAATTAAACCTCTGCATACGTATCAACGCTGAGTATAAATATGTAAGTATATCATATTTCTAAAAAACCAACAATAGATAAATGGATTTTGTTGAACTTGAACTACCTATGTTATGCACGTATAATACTGACACAAAAAATAGCGTTGTCTTAATAAAACTATTATTTTTGAAATGTATTCAAAAAATTCGATTTGGAATCGAATGAAAAAAAATATTACGTAACTCTAGAGACACGATTGTAAGAGCTTTCATAACGAATTTCGATAATACTATGATATAATATATACATATATACAAAATAACAACATTGAAATTTGCCACACGCCGGTTATTACAGTATCGACCACGGCGAAATTCGATACAGTATTCTCATTGCGATTCTCATCCTCAAAAACAATAATATTATGTCGAAAGTTTTCGCCGACCGCGCTGAACCATTGCCGTCTTACAATAATGATAATAATAATTTATCATGATATTATCTTATCATTTTAATCCGGAACACGGTGTTATTATAATGTTATGCGTGTACGTTCGCAGGAATATATATTATTAGTGAGATGCTTTTAGGTGTATTATTTATGCTGTTGCGAGTCGTCATCGTCGTCGTCGTCGCCGTCTCCGTCTTCGTAGTTCGTACATATTATAAACATTGACCTGGTTGTTAGTGCCGCGGGTTCTCGCGCGCGCGGCGGTACCCGTGCCGAGCTGCCGAGATAACATCGTCCGCGACTGGAGGAGCGCAAGCGCGCGCATCGCATCGTCGTTATCGGTCGGGCGCATCGCTCGCGCCAAACGCCCGTGAAAACGACAGGTGCGGCCCGCCGGCTCGGGTCGGATACTATAATATTTTAATCGTACTACAATGTTATGTTCTCGTCATCGTCATTATAATAATAATATAATATTATTATGTATTTACGTATAATAATCGTATACAGGGTGTTTGCCTTCTCGTATAACTATATAGTTATAGTAAAGTTATAGTTGCACGTCTGTGGTAGCCGACCGCTCGCCAAGACTGGGCGTCGAAGAGTTAATAAGTTAAATTAATTTCTACTTATTGACTCGACTATCTATAGTTTGGTGTTTTAATTAACTTAACTTTAACCTAACTTATTTGCCTCTGCATTGACTTATATTCTCTATTAGGTTAATTTTGAATTTGATATATGTAGACAAATATTTTGTTTACTACCGTTTATAATATTATTATACAAGTTCGTAGAATGTAGAAAATATTAAAAGAAAAAAAAATAAGATATATTTACGATGATTTTGGTATTTCTAATATTATTTGTTGATAAAAACTGATTTAATAATAAATATATAGGGGAGACATTCGTTTCCTGTATATATGCATACACACAACATAATATAATATATTCGCTACTTATAAGTATAAAATAAAAATAAAGTTGTCAATGTTCTTATTTATTTTTAAATTTCTTAATTTTTTAATTGAGTTGATGGTATTTTTTAACTTATAATTTATGTACGTAGAATTTCTATTAATTTAATTTTTGAGTCAATTGAAAAATAAGACTTAACGTACTGAAATTACATTCGTCTCTTGACCTGATGTATGTAAATATTAGTAGGTCCTATAGGAATCGGTTTAATTCGTTTAAGGTTTTTTTTTTTTTAAAAGTTCACGTTTTAATAATATATTTTACATTTTTCTTCTGATTTTAAGATTACAAAAAAATACTATTCTTATAGCTATCTTCATTTTGTGGCTATTTACCGACATCAATGTTGTCTTACCGCAAAATCGTAAATCGAAATAAGAAAATGAACGGTGACGTCAATTCGTAGCGGTGAGGCATCCTGTATACTGTAGTTGGGTATAATAAACTGTTATATAGGTACATATTAATAGAGCGATGCCAAAGATTATCATACTTAGGATTTTGTATCGTTACTTTTCGTATTTTGTATCACGCCAAACAGACTGCGCCGAAGGATCAAACACCACCCGCGACACGATTACGATCTCGCGAGCAACGCTCTCTACGCTGGTCATCGCGGAGCATGTACGATATACATTATAATGTATACAATATGCATATTATTATTAAACATATTAGACAGATACGTCGTCGCGCGCCAACATGATTATTATCCTCCGGTCACTATAATAGTAATATTATTGCCATAAAATAATAAATATCAAAATTATTTTATACTAGTCAAAACTCAAAGGTGTGCAATGCGCATAATAAAATACTTTCGTCGTCCACGTTCGTAGTCTATATTATTTTGTACGATATTATTATTATGATTTTCATTATACTCTCGCGGCCACTTACGGTAAGTATTACATTTAAATGTGTATAATAATATACAATATTAAATTGCACGCACTGCGTACACGCGTACCTAATATTACTCCAATAATAATAATAATAATAATATCAATGACAATAATAATACCAGCGAGATTAACGGAACAATGCGCTTTTTGTCCAGTTTCCAGTAGATTTAATACGGTGCGTGGCCCGAGGTGTACCGTACAAAAGCCGAATTCGGGTCGAGCGATTCCCATTGTTGGCGAGAAAATCGGTGGTGATGGTATCCTTGGCACGTCCCTTTTCAGCCTTTTTAATATAATATATAATATCCCTTTGACAAAAAATAAAAATAAAAATAAATAAGATAGAATAAAAATCAAAAAACCTATTACGCTGTCTCGGAAATTCGCACGCAAACAACTTTTAAGTGGGATGACGGCATAGTTGCTGTCGCGTCCGTCGAATATTACGCAAACGATTCAGAAATGTATTAATAAAAGTGTATTTTGTCCTTTGACCGTCATCTATGCCTGATCGGACAAAACCGATAACGTCAACATAATCTAATAATGATCGGACGGAATTCGAAGTCCATCGCGAATTTGTCCCTGTCGCATTGCTAATAAAATCTGTTTGATCACTGAAGTGTGGCTGACGAAATACAAAAGCGATACCTCAAAATGGTTGTTAGAAAATAGTACTATCACTTGTAGCTCGTAAAAATAGGTACATTATAAAGTTTTTTAAACATTTCAATATTGTAAATCGCATTTACTGTATATTGTTTTAAGTTACGTATTTCCGAACTAAATAAAGTCTTCTCGCTTTTATAATTTAATTGACAATTAAAATATTTGATGAAACTGTTTTTTAGTAAATACTTTTTTTTTAATATTATCATATTAAAATCCTAATAAGGATTTATCGGCTTTTACATTGACGGAAATTTTATTCAGTCGCATTGTGCTAGCTCTTGTCCATTGGGAATTTAAGCCGATTTCACAAACGCTAACGGAACGATATAGGTACGTGAACGGAACGCACGTGTCCCCGGGTGGTATATACATATATATCGCTAAATCGATACCGATCGTTTTTTACATTTTAAGTCCCTTGTTGGGACAGTACTTTTTTTATTTTTCCATAAAGAACTAAACTTTGTCAACTTTTATACACCCTTTATAGTGGCATGTAATAAAATAAAATATACAAGTTTGGTTAACCGTTTAAAAAATTGTTTTCATCCGTTGAACACCAATTTCTGACGATCGATCGTGTGTATTTGGACAACTACAGCAATAGTTGACGTTCATTTTTGTCTTATAAATATATAAACGTTTAAGTATTTTTGAATCTTAAATAAACCAAATAATAAAATAATTTTAGAATGTAATTTAATGTAATTTTGAATAGGTACTTTCAGAGTTAAATATACCTAATCAAAGTTTTGATTTATTTAACATAAGATCTATTTTATGATGTCATTATTATTGAAATTCATTAAATAATTTGTATTTTATTAGCGTATATATCTCTGATTTTTAAGTTTTTATTCGCATTTATATACGCTATATAATAAAATGAGATTTTTTTTATTATATTATAGTATTCAAATAGTGTAGACTGGTAATTTATTTTTAGGTAAAACTCGTTTTAATTTAAAACGATAAAATTTAATAACAGATTAATGATTATTAAGTGTAAGATATGCAACTAATTGAAATATTATTTTTTAAGAGTTAAATAAATTAAATGTAAATATTTATTTAATATTATATGATAAAAATTTCATTAAAACTTGGAAAATTAAATGATAATTCTGTTAAAAATATGTGATACCTATATATATATTTATTTAAGCTTTACGGTTCAATAATAATCTACATAAGATTATTAAATAAACTTTTACTTTTAATACAGATGAAATAATAACCTATTTTTAAATGTAATGAAAATGTAGACTAGTTATTTAAATAAATACATATAATATTATAATATTATCACGATGTTTGTATTATTTTCGATTACTTTTATGATTCATTAAATAGGCACGATTTATTATTTGTATTTCTACTTTATATTTTTTTGCAAACGAATACAAATATTTAAACGAATATGTTCTATAGTTCCTATAATTCCGTTGATATTTTCCATTGGTACATACTGAAAATATAATAAATGTTAGTTGACACCATACTGTAGGTAGTAGTGTAGTTGCTTCAATGTTCAAAATTAACGTTCAGTTTGCTCAAACTATTTTGTGTAACGCACAACTGCGAGTCTCCCTTTGCTTAGTTATATCGGAGGGTTAATTATCGAATGGGCTAAGGTGTCGAGATTGGGTTTCTCTCTTTACACACACACACACACATACACACCCTGGTGTGGGCTAAATACGAGTATACGGAGAGGCAGATGGGAAGCATCGTCGAGCAGATGTTACGTATTAGGGCGAAAAGATGCCAAAACTGAGGGTACATTTTAATTTTGGAGGTAAAAAAACACATAACAATAACGAGAGTAGTGTATATAAACACCGTTTAAAGGGGAAAAACGAAAAATGATATTTTGCAAGGACTTACACGCTTCAAACACGAGCTAATGAAATCTTCGTAAACAAAAGAAGAAATGGGACCGACATTGTAGTTTACAAATTTAATGATGTAGAAAAAATGAACAGAAATAATGGGATTTGTGGCATTTTGTATTTTACAGTTTTTATTCTAAATTGTCTCCCGAGGCGAAAAATAAACTAGTTATTCTGGCGAACAAGACGCTATTCTCGTATTTTAAATGCATATTTATTATTAAACTTTACAACTGGTTTACAAGTTTCAAATTAAAAAATACTTTTTAGACGTCTAGATAGATAATAAAAGAGTGCGTATTTATTATAATTTTTTTATTATTCCATAGAAAACCCGATTTAAATATTGTAAAATTGCATTTTAACGTCTTTTTAGTCACTGAAAAAATAAAAAAAAAACAAATGACGATGTCAAGAGCCCCAAAACAGTTGAAGTTAACATCTATTCACACGTAAAGTATATATACAAAGTGAACCTAATGAAAAAAAAAATACAAAGGGTTTTTTCCTCATAAAGGTAGATAAACGTTTCGCTGGAGGGTGTCAAATAGCAAAGGGACCGTTTGGAGTAGTAAATGTAAATTAACGAAAATTATAATTTTTTTCTACAGGATCTTCATATAAAGGTATTTTAAACCAGCAGAGTCACTAATTTAATTTTGACTCATGTGTTTTACACTATATTATTACTACAATTATTTAAATGTTCATATAATCGAATAATGGGCCTATTTGGAATTGATGACTATAATTTGACGTCTATTCGTTTATTATTTTTCTTTTTTTTATTCATTACAACACACTTTCGCACAATTCAAGTGTATACGGCAATTAGTTATATTTTACTCTTGTTCTTTCAAGCTCTACATCTATAACATACAAATCCTTGCACGCAAGTGGATGATGTGACAGAATATAAACACCGACTTATTTTAATGAATACAACCTTAATGCCTGGAGTACTTTTGTGTATATTATTATTACATTATTTCTGATATGTCATTCAAAAAATGACTTTTATAAAAAAAATCAAAATCAAATTATATTTAACCATGAGTGAATATATAAAAAAACAATTTTGGATTTGTGCACATTGCACAGATATTATTAAAATTATTATACCCTATGATGATAATCTATTCATTCTGTCAACTAGCTTTTGTACACGTATAATTTACGTTAGATCTCCATCTTTAACGAAGAACACGGGATACTTAATGAGAATCGTTCTGACGAAACTTGATTACCGGCAGGTACCAAACTCGGCCACTCGGGATTGTTCCTGAGGCGATAATCCTATGTTGTAGATTCTGAGCGGTGTTTGTACAATGTGTATATTTTTTTTTTTATCTCGAAAAATTGAAATACTTCGATCTTCAGTTTTAAATATGATTGTTGATAACAATTTGTGTTTATGTTGGTAATTTAAGAAGAGTTAAAAGTAAAAATATCCTAGTATATTTTTCAATAAACAGGGAACAAAATAAATACATATACATATATAAATATATGAAAACCGGTAATATTAACGTAAAACCATTTTGAACAATATTGATTTTGATATTTCATTTTAATTTAAAAACAAAAATTCGTAGATACTTGAAATTTTTATCAAATATTTATATTTTCAACATATGGTATATAATCTAAACATTTTGGATCTTTTCAATACTTTTTTTTTCATAAATTGTAATAGTACTATGTTATATAGTAACAATAGTAACATAGTTTCATATTATTATATATAAACTTAGGTAAGTTATAGTAAAAATAATGGAGAATTTTAATGAAAGTTCCTCATAACTTGATCTTACTGTAATTAAACAACAATGTTAATGAATTAGTTTGAAATAAATGTATGTCGTAAAAAACGTGAAAAATTCATAAAATGATTAATTATAATACTTTAAAATTTTAAAATAAAATTTTTTAAACGTTTTTATGAATAAAATTAATAAACAAAGTTTATCGTAATTATTACAGATAATTTTTAAGATGGTTTGAAATTTAAATTAAGATCAAATTGAATATTCACAAGTAAAATAATGATTTATCCTCAAATGAATTTGTCATTTTTTCAATTAAAAAGAAAAATTAACTGTAGAAAATTAAAATACTCCAGTATTGCCTATATTTTTATTTCTTGTACACAATGCAATTTTACAAAATATTATAACTAATTTTAAATTATTCAGTACTTATAAATTTTAAAATTGTTAAAACACTTGTAATAACACCCAGTGTGTTGAAATATTTTAAATTATAATAAATGAAAAAAAAAAAATTATTCAGAGGCATTTGAAATTTTTGGTTTTTTGTAATTTTATTTGTACACGTGATGATACATTTTGTATGTTTAAATTGACTTAAAAATGTAATAAAAATAAATTCCTCATAATTTATTTTCCATTCATAATTTCAAAAATATAATTTTTTATATAGACTACATATTTTAAGTTTATGGAGATTGAATATACATTTTTTTGAATTTAATAGGTACATAATTTATTTACATAAATAACAATAAGCGAATGTGATGACAGGAAAAATACCGTATGAGTCACGGAATGAAGAAAACTTCCGTTAATGGGATTTCAAATAATTGAATATTATATAAACGATAAATAATTATTTTGGTGTAGAACAAAAAATTTTATTTATATAGGTACTAAATACATGTTGGCACTCCGTATATTATAATTTACTATACATAGTGGCATTTTAATGATATTTAGATTAATTTTAAACTATTTATATGATAAACTTATTTACACCTTTCACGGTACAATGGTATTGAACTATAATTTAATCGTGAATTAACTACTTGTAATGTGTTATGGAATAATATTAAATATGAAACCTGTCGTATAACTGATAGTATTATAAATATTAAAATACATAATAAAATATCGATTGAAGAGTAAGCTGGCAGTTTTCATTCAAGATCGTTATATCTTATACAATAATTTATCATTTAAATTAAATTTTCAAATATATAACAATGACCTACTCAATTACATAATATTATACTCGACTAGATTCACTATACAAAAAAATGAACACCCGGGTTTTATTTTTTTATTTTTAAAGTACGCGTAATAAAAATACATTTTTTTTTATATAATTCTATGGCAAATCGTTAATTTGAAAATTGTTGTTTATAAATATATCTTCTATATAATATAATAATATGATATTGATTATAGTAAACGCAGAAATTAATACAACTGTATAATACCCATAGAAATAGTATTGTTATATTTCAACTAATCAGTATCACAACACAATTAACGCAATTAATTATAAATGTATATTTACTCATAGGTAAAACCCGTTTCTTGTATATTTTTTACTTACTCTATATAAATATAATATATGTAAATGCAAACAAACTAAAATTAGCTAAAAGCAATAAATTATTTTTAAATATTACCTTTTGGAAATCACGCCCAAAGATGCTGCGAAGAATCCACATACGCTGGCGACAAATAATACTTGCTAGACTGTACTGAAGCAGTCCTAGGTGGCTGGCTAGCGAATGAATAGGACGACCTCAATGGTGTCGCATATATGTTAACACCGTTTCTGGACCGGGACATTAAACTTTGGCACTTGCTGACATCTGGCATAGCGAACTTTAATTTTTCCCAAAACATTCGATCACCCCAGTTCACTTGGATGGAATTTTTCATATAAACTCTGAGTTCTGGATCAACATCTTTTGGCTGAATTTCGCCAAGGGCAACGACGATAAGCCGTCCTTTTTTATCTTTAAGACCCTCGTGCAGTGCTGATTTGAACTCAAATCGACACCATTCAGATTCCACAAAATTTTTAGAAACAACTAGAATCGTTCTCTTGGATGATTCGATAGCTTCCACGATGGTATCAGCAACAAATGAGCTGACATTAAAATCCCGATAGTGTAGTCCTACCCTGTACCTAGGATTGCCCTGTTCTAGCCCTGGGGCTAGCATCTGAGCAACGAAACCGTCATCTTTTAGACTGTACGTGACGTACGCATCGAACATCCTGTCATCTTCGAAGGGTACGGTTTTATGACATATTCTGAATCCGCATTTATAGTACACCCAAGCACGACACTCTTCTCTGTACACGACTACAAGGTACAAGATTAGCACCAGAGCTAAAATTATACATATAGCCGTTAATACCGTGGGTAATACGTCTCTGACGATACGGTTTTCTACGATGGAACCAAAAAACGAACTACATTCAGTGGCATTTTGGTCCCGAATACTTACATCCCTGTTGTCGTCAGAATGACACGTGACGACAGACGAGTCCACGATCTTGTCACCGGATACGATAATGTACCGTCGAAACGACTGAACAAATTCACAATCACAAGACCACGGGTTGTTGGAAAGGTACAGCTTGGCTAGGCGTAAATTGGTCGACAATATCCAGGAGTCATAGTCGTACAGTCTGTTGTGATCGAGCCTCAGCACTTGCAAGCTCTTTAACGGTTCGAACGTCATGTTGCTGATGTAGCTGATAGAATTGTGCTGCAGGTATAGTTCTCGAAGGTTCTCAACGGTATTGAATTCAGATCCATCGAACCTCTCGATTTTATTGTCCTCCAAGTGCAATACGGCCAGCCGTTTAAGCCCTGTAAATGTATCATTGCGTACAGACTGGATGCCTGAATTGTTGGCGAACAGTATACGTAGATTTTTGCGTCCCAATAGAGCATGGCTAGATAGGTGCGTGAACAGGTTTCCGTCTAGATAGACCTCGGTGGCGTCCATAGGAATTTTAGCAGGAAGCTGGGTGTAGTTGGACGAGTAACAGTCAACGATATTAGACGACCACGGTTGGTCATGGTAACACGTGCAGTTTGCCGGACATGTCATCTCGCAGTCACATGCGTCAAACTCACAGCACTGACATACAGCGAAACAGTGAGTCTTATATGTGCACACAAATTGCGCTTGGTTGATGTCGGATAATGGCACGTACTTATTCTCTCGATTGTACAGCAGCTTGCAATAAATTGATGATATATCCATCACCATTGGATATTGGCGTAGACCGGCCAGTAAGTTGATACGTTGCAGCCACTCCATTTTGCAATCACACTGGAACGGGTTGCCGCTAATGTAGAACTCTGGTAGTGGTTTGTCCGAGTGAACGGGTGCAAGGCGCAATGCGTTTATATCCAACTGGCCAATCTGATTTGCATACATGTCGACCCGTGAGATGTTGGTTTTTTTTAAGAAAGTACCTGTCTCTACGGTCATAATCTGGTTGTTGTTCATTAATAGTATCTCTACACTGTCGGGTATTGAGGCTGGGCTGATGTACGTCAAGTAGTTGTACCTCACATCCAGCTGACGTATCTTGGCAGTGACATTATTTTTGTTGGACAACTCGGTCAGGTAGTTTTTATGCATGGCCAACCATTCAAGACGTTCCGGTAACATACCATAATCGAAATCACTTAGGACGTTATCAGACACATTTAGCCACTTCAGACTTGATACATTTCGAACTATATCTTCTATTGACGATAAACGATTGCCATCTAATCTGATCGCTTCTATGTTTAAAATGTTTTGAAATGCATCCGCAGCTACAAAGTCAATCTGATTATGTGCAACGCTCAATATTTGAAGTGCAGTTAGATTGTCGAATAGGTTGGATGTTAAGTTGCGTAATCGATTTCCCATCAATCTCAGACCATTTAAGTTTGACATACCATAAAACGAATCTGGGTTTATGAATTCTATTTTATTCTCTCCCAGGTCTACGTTCTTCAGCATTCTCATTTCTCTCAAAGCTGAAGGTATAGTTTTTAAAACGTTCCCACTGAGGTTTAATTCTCTTAATGTGGTGCAATTCTTAAAACAGTCTTCGTGCACGTCTGTTAGTTTATTTCCATCCAACGAGAGCAGAGTCAACGCGTAAAGGCCGTTCAGAGCCAATGGACTGATATCTACAATTTTATTGTTAGACAGCACTAACGTGTCGAGATTTCGAAGCGGTATGAATGCGTCATTTGGTATCGAATCAATTAGATTACCACCCAAATTTAATATCTGTAGCGTGTATAGATCGTGGAAAATCGTTGGATCGAGTTTGGATATTTTGTTATTGGATAAGTTCAACGCAACTAGTCTAATAAGTCCCGTAAATGTACTGGCGTCTATCCAAGTGCTCGTAAGCTGATTAGATGATAGATCCAGCGAAGTCAATTGGTACAAGTTGACAAATAGACCTGGAGACAAAGTGCCAATTGAGTTATCTTGCAGGTAGATTTGCTTAATACTATCAGCTACATCTTTGAACATGTCGATAGGCAACGAGACAATATTATTGCAAGATATGTCTAGAATCTCCAGACCAGTAAGTCCGCCAAGCGGCCTATCATTGACCACTGATATCTCGTTACCGGTAAGCCGTAGCTCAATGAGCCGGCGCAACGATCTAAAACCATTTGACGGTATTATGGCAATGCGATTCCATGATACGTCGACGGACTGGACGTCTAGTGGACACTGACTGGACGCAGGTTTTCTCAGGTATGGGTTCGCATCGTACACCTCATCGCGGCCGCTGATAAGCGGCTGTGGCGGTGGCGGTGGAGCGCGTTCCCCAAATCCCAAGTCGGCAACGTCCTGTATGCGGTTCCTGCTCAGGTTTAGGAGCACCAGGCTGGGTAAATGACAGAACGCGTTCTCTGGCAGCGCAACCATGTTATTAGTGCTCAGATCCAACCGTTCAAGGCGGCTGGCATGCGCGAAACTGCCGGTTGCTATTTCAACGGTCATGCCGGAGTTCGGCCAATCGGACATGCCCGTCCTGATGGTTAGATTTCGAAGGTCTGTGAGACCCGCAAGTGTGGCAGCCGGCCATCGGGCCAGCTTACACCCATCCAACTCAAGCTCGCGGAGCCGCACGAGGTGGGCGAAACTCTGGTTTTCCATCGAGCTAAGGGTTGTAACCGCGGGGTCACACGATATGAGCAACGAGACAGTGTGCTCGGACGGGATGGCCGAGAAATTCGTGGTGTCCATCTCGCTGTTGATTGTCCGAAGCGTACACGCTAGTAGCACCTCGTCACCATGACCATCGCGGACCTTCCACGCGCAGTCCTCTGGCGCGTCATAGTTGAACTGCGGACCGGACGACGCGTTGATGTGATGGTATTGTCCGCACACCGAGTGCCACATTGGTATAACTAAGAGAATAGCGAATAACACGCACATTCTCGCGGCGTCGGTGGGGCGGCAGCGGTGGTCACTCGTCGACCGAATGCATACGCTAGAAAACGGCCTGTGCGGGGCCGATGATCATGTCAAAAAAAAAAAAAAAAACGAAAGAATATGATAAAAAAAAATGTAATTAACACTTAACCGCGACGAGCGAGGGTATCGATAAATAAATCGCGCGGAAAAAAAAAACTATCACGACAGAAGTGGCGTATTATAATATTGTCGTTATCGTTTGTATAGTTGTGTCAGAGTAGTGGCGATCCGACCGCGGAAATGTTTTTTCTGCTATTAATAATATTTGGTTTCGACGACGACGACTGCTGCGACGGTAGCAGTAGCGAGGACGCCGTGTACATGGCGCGACGGCGACGAACTGTTCGATGCGGTGCGCGAACGCGGACTGATCGTGTCAGACGGTACATGCTCGTTTACGACTGCCGCCGGGCCGGTGTGGTGCCCGCGCGCACTACACTAGCGCGCACGCCAACGACGCCGTTTTATTCCCCGCGGAGACCGACGACCGGGCTCGACAGTGGCGCGACCGTCGACTCGAACCACCAGGAAACGTTTTCCCTTTTTCTACTGTTTTTTTTTCTGTCCTTCCAACCTCCACGTCGTCCTGTCGCCGCCACCGCTGCCGCTACCACCGCCGCCGCCGCAGCCGCCGTCATCATTTTGCAACCCCCCACAAACAGCTGCACGAACACACACGCGCACGCACACCGCACGTCGTACCTATAATATCATTGTGTACGGGACACGCACAAGGCCGCGACTCGCGCGGGTCCCCTCGATAATAATAATATGACAAAATCAAAAAACGTAGAACAAATACCCGGTTTTTTAATTTTTTTTCATTTCATTTCTCCAGTGCTTATCAGTGCGAGCGATCGCCGCGTGTTTTATCGTTTGTCATAATACTTCATATTTTATTGTCGTGGCGCATACGTATATTATTGTATTTTATACGTCGTGCCATACGTAACGTGGTTAAACGAGTGGAACGCACGCACCGCGGTCGCCGTGCTCACATTATAATATTATTATACGGTTTATAGGCAGGTACCGGCCAAAGTATAAGGGTGAGAGAGAGTGGGTTTATAAGAGAGCACTCATGCCACCGAGTGCGTTATAATATTATGTATAGTACATTTTTTTCGTTTATATACCATTTTTAATTTATTTCTGACGAGAGCAGCCATCATACTCCAATGGGTGCATTAATAAATACAAAATTATATTAATATTGTTGTGTTGTCTCGTCAAGAAAACGAAAGAAAAAACTAAATATGATTCGATCTTGACGAATGTATATTATACCGTAGCGTCGCCCTCCGGCATTAGTGGTTCGTTTCGCCACAAATAGGGCGGAAATGGATTTCGTGAATTTCTTTATTGTGCATAGCTATAGTCATTGAGTTTCCGACTATCCTGATTCCTGAGAATTTGTATTTGTATATATTAATATATATTATTTTTTTTAAGCTACGATACAGACGGATTTGCGCACCAGCTAAACATTGAAAGTATAATTTATAAATACACAAAACTTATACTAGTATATTATTATATCAACGGAAATAAGATAACTTAAAAAATTCAATATCACTATTTATCGTTAAATATAAATATAAAATTTCACAAATATTTTGTAAATTAAAAAAAAATGTACAAAAACTGGCTGAGTTATAATTGTTAAAAAATATTATATTACACATATTATGTATATATTGTATTTATTATTATTAAACAAATTCTTAAACTGTAATATTTCATTGAAATATTAGTAAAATATAAGCAGTACATAAAAGCATACCGAATATATTAATTAAATGTCACGATTAAAACCCATAAATTGTATTTACGTTTTATTTATCAAGAAGGTTTATTTTAATTAAAAGAGCAAATATTGAATTATTAAGAATATTCCTACAATAAAAATAATTTCCCGTCACAGCCGACTTTATGTTTTTCTTTCAAATACATTGTCCATTTGTACATATAAATATTTAATTAAACGAGTAAATATGTAGAGAAAGAATCAACATTTGTATGAATAATACAAAATAATACATTTTTCTAATATTATAATAATTAATATAATATATTTTATGAAAGAGTGATTATTTTTAATATCTTAAGGTTAAGTTATTTATTTTGATAGTGTCTATAATTTAACAGAATATATTTGATTATTGCCTATTGGTATCTTCAGTATAGCAATAATATAAACTATACTTTGGTTCTACTAATTATAAAATATTTGTGATGATTAAAAATAATATAATAAAAGTAATAAATAACAATAATCTGCAAAATTAAACTAATTACAATCTTGCAATATGGTAGTAACTAGTAGTACACAAAATATATTCTAACAGATGATATGCAGAGGATCTTCGTTTAAAATAGTTATTGCGGCCTATCATGGAGGTCGCTGCAGATAGTGTCCGCGTCAATGCGAGAAAATTCAACCACCACAACATATTGCACTGTTTTATAGATTTACAATAATTATTCAATTTGCAATACTACTGAAATGGCGTAGGTAATGATAATTATAGTAAATATAAATATTGTACTAGTGGTGTAGTTACTATAATAGGAGCACGATCGTGGTTTTCAGTTTTGATAACAACCGACGACCGCGGGCAAGTGATCGTCTCTGTGTTATAATAATGTTGGTAGTTGGTAATGGTGGAACTCACTGGAGTAGTAGTAGTAGTAGTACACGTCCATACACAACAGCGACCGAAACGATAGGAATTTGGCGGGGCGCCATCGAATACGAAAGCCAACTACTATTATTTTCGACACGGCTCGGCAAATAGGGGTATATTACATAATCATACCTATATAGTTTAGTACACCGAACAGAGGGGTAGGTTAACTACTATATTGTTGAAAATGGTTTTGGTGTATTTTTTATTCATTCTTTATCCCGTTAAACGTTTTTTTGTTTTAAACGAACGAATGTGCCCTTATTATGATGAACAATATAATTTAATAATACATTAAACGGGTTAACAATAACATTACGTCCGATTAAAATATTTACACAATAATGTAGATAATAACGAAAACTGTAATTTGTTTTACTCGCTAATCGTTCGTTGAAAATCTCCAAAAGTGATAATTATATTACGACACTGCTCACACATTTAATTATTAACCAGCTGCAATTATTATTATAAACTGTTTGTGCTTGTTTTGTACAGCAGGCAACACTGCACCCGGTGAAATGGCACTGGAAAATAAAAATATCATTCGGACTCTTTAACCTCAGTAGGTATTGGTTTAATCCAGATTTACAAAAAATACAAAATTGCTTTGCGAACGTCATAATAACGGATGTCTTATAAATCTGTTGACTGTTACAATGTATTATTACATGACGTAATTTTACGCATTTGCGAAATTTTTCCTACAAAAATGTTATATTTATAAATATTGCTATTTAAAGCTTTGAAAATTTCAACCGATATCTGAAAAATGTTTAACCAACACAAACACTGCTATAATTATGGCTTATAATATATTTACATAACTTAAAATTATTATTGAATTTAAATTTCAGATTAAAATATTTTTAAAACAATAATTAAAAATTATTTATCGGAAACATTATATTTTACGTATATTTAGTACCTATATTTATTATGTACCTCTTATATTATTATATTTATTGGTTAACATAAAAGAACAAAACATGATACCATTATTATCATCTATGATACTTATATGTACGAAAATTAAATAATTTATCTTTTGTAGTTTTGTATTTATCGGTCCTGCACCCATTTAGAATTTAGACCAATTAAAAAATTATATAACCTACTAGTATATGTACAGTAATACTATTTACTTATATGTGTATACATTTTAGGGATCCATTTAGAGTTTATATCAAACAATATGAGTAGAATTATGGGACATATCATCCATTATAAGTTATAATAGAATTCGTAAGCACATAAATTATAATATTTCGTATCATCATATTGCTTGGTCATTTATACTATTTTTAAAACGTTTAATTGAACATCATGAGTCATGGCCCTGAATCGAATTTTATATTTTAATATTAGCTGATAATTATTATCAATATATAACGTGAAGCATTATGACGTGATGTATGTATAGTTTTGATGATTTGGTAGTCAGTTGGTAATATGTGTAGGTACTTGTACGCGAAATAATTTAATAAATATAAATATTTATTTTATTCATTTTTGATAAATCATCAATTTTTACAGTGTATCGTCGGTTATTTAGAGGGTCTGTCTGTATAATGGACATATTAGCAAACATCCTTTAATTTTGATCAGAATACCAGCAATGACGTTCGCGAACCAAGCGATGCATTAACAATGAACATCGAACACATCACTTGCATATTACGGGTACATTAAACAAAAATGTACTTGTCAGCAAAAATAATCCGATAAAATTACATGTTAATATGTTATTTATATGCTTCAGCGTAGTTACACTAAAAACACATCATACAGAGCGGTACGTGATTTTCCGTAACCCAACCATTTAGAACCTGTGTAAAATATAAATACAATAAACTCTAGTTAATGAGTAACGAAAGTACAGACATGTAAAAATGTTTATTTTTTCTACAGAAAAACTGCGAATTGTAAAGGTGACTTTGTGCATTCTACCCTGACGATTTTCCTGGCGCGTAATCCTTAGGTGACGGGAGGCTCATGTGGTGATTAAGGCCAGAGATTCGTTTCGTATTATTGCACAACAGGATAATATTATAAATTATAATACTCACTCGTGAAAGCTGTCAAGTAAACGATTATCGAGATCACGGATAAAATGTCTGAGACGAACGTTTCATGACAGTGTAGTCGATGCTTTAATAGTAAACGTTTGTGTAAATGATAATAATATGGTCAGTGATGGTCGCCTCGGCCGTATTAACCGTGGGTTAGACCACGCAAGTTTAGAACCTCACCGGATTTGGTACGACTGGGTTTTGGTAAAAACTTTGCCGTCACGTACATCTAATCATTACACAATGAGATGATATTACTCGTAAATTAAAAGGCCTCGGTTTTCCATACGAAAGCAACAGCGATAACCGATGACCGACGTCCATTTACCATTGTATCATTATGTTTGGTACAATTGACCGATAATCAGTATCTGAAATAATTTTTGTTAGTCATCAATTTATTATTTCAATTGCGCTAGAAATTGGATGTAATAAAAAAAAAAATATGGAATTCGAAAAATGTATACATCAGTTACACCAGTGATCACAGGTTTATTACATATAAATTACAATTCATTCTATATGTTATTTTCATTATTTTTTCACAATTTATTCTGTATGTTTGATTGTATTTGAGTCTTAATAAGATTTAATTCTCAAAAAGTAATTTAATGGTATTTTATATTGACTTATGACGATAACGCATACATTGTAAATTATAACTTATAACTGATTACGATTGATAACAATTTAGAAATTGTACACTTGGCTATTTGTATTGATTTTTTTATATTTAATTGAAATAAAATATCTAAAAATATTACATTGAATATTTTCGTTACGATATTTTTCTGGAACAATCTATTTATACCTTTTCAGTTTGTGATTAATCCACAGCACAAAAAATGTATATATTTCAAGTAGTCTAGGAAAATCGGCGCAATTGACAAACACCAACAGTTAGCCGTCTCGGCATCATCGTCGTGCGTTTCTTCCATGCCCATCTGTTCACCCTCCACTTCACGATAATTTTCAATCGAATCTTTTTTGCATCGTTGTTTTTAGTATATTATAAATATTATTATATGTTACAGATTTGTATAGCTCAACGAAATGTATAATAAAAGCGAGAAATACGTGACTGTTTCACCTATTATATTATGCACCGAGTGGTTCGTATATAAGGTAGGATGTACATCAGTTATCTATATTATTTTTTTACATTATGAAGAATGAATGGCATTAGTAAGGGTTTAGGAAGGAATGCTTATAAGTATTGTCACTAATCATGTTTGTGTCGTTTTACAGTGTTACTATTATAATTAATATTGTTAACCTTTAATAATGTAGAGTTGACATTTCATTAAACTTAAAAGTAATATTATTAACTATACCATCTATGCTTTGTTGTGGGGTTTTTACGGTATGTACCTACATTTTTAAAATATGAATATATAAAGTAATTATATTTAAAAATCCTCATAACTCGTTTAAACATTAAAACATCGTAAGAAGCTCATGAAAAAGCACTGATAATGTTCTTACGGTTAAGTTTAATAAATGGTAATAGGTAAATTTACTCTAATATTAAGCCATATTATACAAAATTAGAACTGTTGAAAAAAACTTGTTATGTATTATGTTGCATGTTCGTAAGTTCGGAGACAATACGTCATACGGATGTGGCGTTTTCTTGTAATGTATTTATAATATAGGTAGAGAGTCCTTGATAAACATATTTATTTAAACTAATATATTTAAATCATAATTTAAAGAAAAATGTCTGTTTTTAAGTTTTAAATTCCAAATATATCATCATTTTTAAATAAATTAAATTTTTTTCGATATTTAGTCGAATTATTTGAAGAACAGTCTTGCTGTAGCTGCTGCTATGAACATTTTATCCCAAAACATGACATGTTTAAATACCACAGTCTACAATGTTAGATTTTATATTTTATGCGCTTCTACATGATTGAACATAAAATATTTTTCACGTGTCTTAAATCTTAATTATCGTAAATATTATTAGGTAGTATATCCAAATATAATATGCCAGATATAAATAAATGTTTACACAAAACTATGGTAAGGAAATGTTACTATCTATTAAATTACATCAACATCATTAGAATAAAAAAAATAGGTAAGAAAATATGTATATTAATTAATATATAATGTCAATATTTAATATTAAGCCAATTAGTTTTAGTGAACTAAAAACAATTATGAAGCAAAATAGAAAACTAGGCAAAGCTATAATATATATGATATGGAGGTGGATAAAAAGAGAATTTTGTCATAGTGATTGATTGATACAGTTACCGAAGAAAAAAATAACAATCCAATATTATATTTAAATAATTGTGTGTGTGTGTTTATTAGTAAGTATACGTTGGAAGTAATCGGAAATAGGTACTGAACGTCAATATCGAATGATGGTTATTGCTAAATCGCCGCTAAAAGTGGTTGTTAGAGTGTACGATAAGCTATGCAACGCTGATTTGCTGTAGGCATAGACCGCGAATGAATGAACCGTGACAACACGCTTGTTCTTTTTTAGTTCTTATACAATAGGTATATTAGTTTTAAAATAATATAAAGTTGTACACAGTGCTCGTATTAAAAAATGATATTTTACAGGTGTGTATTTAGGACCAGATAGGGGTGTCGTATCCGATTTTCGGTGTAAGGTTAGCTGTCCATGCAACTAATAACAATCATCAGTAAATAATTGTTCACGCCGATAACTTTTGTTTTAAAATAGCACACTCTAGACTTGATCTATTACACTATACAGTGTATAAAAATATAGTATACACACGATTTTTTATACGAATAAATCTAATAAAAAATAATATGGTACCAGTTTCTGTATCTAACGCCATGCCGTTCCGCAAAAATATCCATTTCAATCCTTTAACCGAAATAAGCCACATCTCGCCACCGCACAGTGTAGAATTATAATATTAAAATTAAAAACGCATCATTTACGCCTTAATAATATGTTATTATGATATAGTATATAATCGTATAGTTAATATGCAAGAGTATAATATCGATGAAATAAAAATCACTTATCAATGTGTAATACTATAATAATAACAGCATTATATGATGAGTATTTATATTTCACATAAATATACCGCTACTACGCGTTTAATGTGGTCACTTTAATTGTATGCAGGTACAGACAATGCTATCTAATTTTATACAGTTTTCATATGTATACTAACAGTTTTCTATACAGTAAAATATGAAAAAATATGATTTAATAATAAAAAATTTAAAATATTAATATATGTAAAATTCTTTAAAATAGAATTTTGTAAAATATACACAAAAAGCAATTTTATAATACATTTTTTTAGAACAAACAATTTAGATTATGACATTTTTTTTATTACCTTCTAAATGTGACTTTCCCAACATCACAGGGTACATTCATTTTGTATTTCAACGTGTAAAAAAATTAAGTGAAACTTTAAAGACAAATTTTAGTTTAAAGCAAAGTTTAAATTTTAGTTTTGGGGTTCCCAACCTATGAGCCGTGGACCATATAATATTGACATTAATAACGTATTTATTTAAAATAATATTATTATTTATTTTTATATTATATACCTAATAATAATATACACATTATATATACAGTATACATGTATATAGGTGTGCTATTGATCATTAATGGGCATTATGGATTTTTTTACAAAATTAGTGGTCCTCACAACTAAAAAAGTTGGGAACTACTGGTTTAAAGAAACACAAATATTTCATCGAGAAATATAATAATATCTCGTTGGTAAACATTAAGCATAATGCGACAACAACACTGCAGTAAGTAATTACCTAAATAATTTTACATAGTTTCCATTGCATTTACGAGTCTTGACAATATTAAAATTTATTTTTTTCACTCATATAATATTACGATTAATATAGTGCTAAATGATATAAGTACATACCTGGTACGTGTTATAAGACATTATAGGTACTTATGATTTTTTTTTTTAATTTAAATATTTGTTTTGATTGTTGATATTGTAGTCGTATAATGTAATTATCTAGATCAATAATTTAGCAACATGAGTTTGAATCATTTCATAATATCTTTCAAAAGATTATTATAATGGTAAAACTCATTATAAATAGGCTTTGTCTAGAATATTATTTCTATAAAAATTCCGTGAATTTTCCAAAATAAATGTTTTATCGACATAATTTAATTCGTAAGTAATACTTAATTTAATTGCTCTGTTAGTTAATATTTAAAAGGCTAAATAACTTATATAAATTATATACCATTTTGTAGCACTTGTTTTATGAAAATCTTCGTTATTTAAAATATTATTTTTCATTCATTCATACGCACCACACAAATATTTATAAAGTAATGAACATTCTATAATTTTTACTAGTGATGTAAAGCTTAACATTTTAAGAATAGTAGTTAATTAACATTTAGTAAGTAATAGTTATTACTGTACCCGTACACAGTATTCATGAAATATATCGTTTTTGTTAAAGATTTTTCATCGGAATACCTTTATATATATATATATAATTATAATGTTTATATAATCGGATATCGGATGGACATTGATTATATCATAACATTTACTGTTTTAATTTATATAAATTGTGTAATAATTGATTATTATTTTAATTATCATATTCACGTTGGGGTTAAAGTCTTTTTGGTGCTTATAGTACTCGCCTATACATAATCCATAAAATGTATTAATTTTGTATTAATTTATTTTATGTTTTAACATAATTCGTAATAATAATTATTTGTATTAGTTTCAGACATTTAATTTTTGTAAATTACCTTTTCCACCAAATACAATTTACAAAAATAAAAAAAGATATAATATTTACATAAAATTATATTGGATAACAGAAAATAATCGAATCACATAGTTTTACATTTTATACTGAAATTATAAAAAAATATTGAATTCAATTTTATTTTATTTGTCAAAATATTATGTTAAAAATTTATAAACTTAAGTTAAACTGTTCATTTAAAATTGTATCAATTTAAATTCTGAATACTTGAAATTCCAATATGTATAAAACTTGAGTAAATAATTACATTATTTTTTCAAAAATTCCATTATATTAGTACAAATATACTAATAATATTCCAAAATTACGTATTTACCGAATACCAAAATGTTAAGTCTTCTTAATAATTATTATCATTTACTAAATTATGATAAAATATTAATGTAAGAGTATTTTATTCTGGACGAAGTCACTGTGAACTTTACAGTTGTTAATATTGTACTTAAATTATATTTAAAAATATTAACAATTTTAACCCCTGTCTATTATTCTATTAATTTATAGACAAGTACAACTCATATTAATTTTTTATTTCCCCAAAAACAATTTTTCAATATTTTCAGGCTTGAAAATATTATAAAAATATGAATAGAAATGTACAAATTTACAAAACTTTTAAAATCCAGCAACAAATTTGTTGCCAATTGTTTATAATTTTTTAACAATTTTACCACACCTGTTAGTTGATAAAATAGACTAATAATAGTAATAATCAGAAATTGATTATAAAATCACAATTTCTCTCGATTCATAAATAATCTAAAAGGAAATATATTCATATAAAATTACAAACGTAGAATTTTATCTTGAACTACCTAGGTACGTATGATGTACCTTTATGAATTTGTATGAATAAATCGATATGATTTTATGGTAAAAAAATAAAGTGAAATCTCTTTTATACGTTATAGTATGTTATATTATAATAAACATGATTTTATTTTTTTAATCTTAACGAGTTCCACATACGTGCAGTGTATTATCAATAAATCCAATTATGTAATTTAACCATATTTTTTAATAACACAATAGCAATACAAAATATTGTTGTTATATGTTATATTTTATATTACGTGTTAGAAAGACATTAGGACTAGTGAATATTTGTTGTCAAGTTCACGTTATATTAAAGGTTTATAGTTTTTAAAATGCATGTACAATTTTTCCCAAAGAATATGTAAAATACGTTAAAAATGGTATTTAGTATTATAACATATTATAATAGTGAAATACATTGTGACTGCAATAGTAATTTATTTAATACATTTAATTTAAACGGAACTAAATAAAAGCACCTGTTGTAATAGCTTATAATATAATAAAAAAAATATTTGATTTCATAAGCACAACATGATTGTATTCTACCTTATTTGTATATATTATATATAATAGCCAATTAATAAACAAATAATATTTTAATATTTATATACATATTTTCTAATTACACAAATGATCAAATTAGATATTAAAAGAAAATTTCGAATTATAATCCAACCTATCTTATAAAACATATTTTAATACATAAGTACCTACTTTATTTTGCATATCAATCAGTAAACTTAAATATTTAATTATAGTCTATTAAAATAAAATAAAAATATATCACATCCGTAAACACTAATAATTTATAGAACTAGTATAAATAAAATCAATAATATTATTTATAAATTTATCAGTAATAACTAATAAGGTATTACAATAGTAATATATTGTTTTATTAAAACTAGGCCAATTTAAATGTAGTTAACTTGCTTTATTAATTTAAATTAAAAAAAAAACAAAAACAACCTTTTTTTTCTGTTTATACATTCACAGATATTTTGTAGTGGACATTTTCCGACATTGTTTCTGCAGGGTATGAAGCACTACAATTTTAAATGTAAAAGTTGTTTGGAATTGCATAAACGCTTTGTATAATATTATATTTTATCGTTTTGTATGAAACCACCATGGTCTTCTGGCGTGACTATATTATTATTAGAACGGCGAAAAACATCATAGAAAGGATTTTATTATCGCTACGCCACTGGCCGGAAACAGTCGACCGTCCACGACCCCTGGGAACACTCTTAGCTACATCCGACGAGTTGACTTTGGCAGTATATATAAATTTTTTTTTCCGTTTTAGGGGTACACTCTTGGCAGCAATTGTAATTTATGTTTCTGTTGTGTATGTATAACTCTCGCTATTCCTCCTTATTTCTGTCAAACCACTGGATGTTTTTGCATATTGCTCCACAACGTTAAGGCGTATACACTATGGAAGTGTACATATTATTATTATGCGCGTATATACACTCATAATATACGGTTTGATGAATATTAAGTGGTAAGAAGTATGTCCCGAGTTTCTTCCGGCATTCTAACATATCCCTTTCCCCTATGTACGCAAGCTAAATGTTTATAAAAGTTTCATTTTTCCATTAATGCAATTTTCCTCGTACCGCCACCGCACGCCGTTACCGCCCAACAATAAATTCACCTGTCCCCGAGGCCAACGAGTGTGCGTAGGCTTTTCACCCTAAAAATCTCATTCCAACGATTGAGAACATAAACTTTGTTACTTTATTCACATTCTCCATCATTACTTCGTAGCGAGTATCTGGCGTACCCGTGAAATTGTTCCTTAAATAATTGAATACCTGCAGAGTAGGTATTATCCGCTGGTTTTATTGTTTTTGTACATTTTATATGCATAAAAAAACTTCCGAAATATTGATATGAACTCAAAACTACACTGCAGACATAAAATAAACGAAAAAAAATCATTTTGACAGATTGAATATATAAAACTATAATAATGATATCAGTATTTTAATTAAAAAATAAATGTCAACATTACAATTGTTTATAAATTAAATAGAATATTAATAAAATTAAAATGTTAAAAATATTTCAGTTTGAGTTAAAATTATATTACTGAATGGTTTAACTCTTATTTAAAAAATAGGAGTACAATAAAATATATAATTTATATACTTATAAAAAATAGTTTTGAAAATTGTAGTTTTTGAACAGCTTTCTGAAAATATTTAAATAACACTGAATACTAAATAAAAAAAATACTTCACAAACATCTTAATATATTTTTTAGAAAAAATATTAATTCATAATAAAATAATAAACAATTTCATTTTTTTTATTTTTATTATCATTGGGCCAGTTTTACCTTAGAATTTATTTAATGATTTGAATTATAATAGATATATTATATTGATATCATGATATGTTGAAATGTATCAAAAATGTTACTATGGGTTGTACAGTCGTTAGTAATTATTGTTGTGTGTATAAATGTAAATGAAATCTATTTAATTATAATGTCATTTTTAATTTATACTTAACAATAATATTGTATAGAATAACTAATAATTATATAATTATTAAGATATTTCATTTTTCTATACATTGGTAACACGGTATATAATGCTTGCTAAAAACATTGCATAATATTATAATACAATGCACATTATGGTAAACAGTTTCAGATCCCTATAATAATGATGTTTGAATCACAAATAAATAAGATTGTTATTTTTTTGTTAAATTGTCTAAATAAAAATTTTGCATTATGTTTTTAATATTTTTAGATTTTCATAATAAAAGCTTATGAAAAACATTTTATTAGTACAAAAAATGTATAAAAGTGTAATACATGAAATTAATGTTAGCGTTGTAACAATAAAAGAAAAATAAAACTATAGAGTAAAAAATAAAATTTTCATGTTAGTTATTAATTTGTATAATTATTAGGTAACTCACATTGGTGTAGAGCTAAAGACTCCAAAGTTTATTTTTTTAGAAAAATTATGTATGGAATACAGTACACCTCTTACCCATTGACACATACAATATTTTAGTGTTTGTACCTCTCTACACTGTAGAGTGTAGAGTACTACTACATCTTATATTATTTAAATTATAAGTAAAGATTCACGTCATAGTGTATTATGCCTTATTCCCTATTATAGAGGCGTTTTTGAAAAACAACCACGATTAGTTAAATAACAAACGTTTTGAGAATGACTAAAATAATCACAAATTCATATAGGTATATACACGTCATACATCCATACATTATTATATTATTCGTTTAGGGAAATAAATTCGGTCATATGTGTAAATTAAACCGAGTAATATTAAGCTTTAGTTTTGGTTTTAGTACATTCTGCATTATGATAATACTATATATATATATATATATATAGTGTTATACATAATATTGTGTTGTATGATGTTTCACACTACTCGCTATACCTATCGTACTGGCGCTTTTCTCGTTGCACTATATCTTATTAAATTATCTCGGCGGTGGCGATAAAAACCACACAGTACACACAAACGAACTCAAGACACTATAGTCAGTCAGTCGGTCGTATTTCCAAAACGTGCGTAGAACTCTGCACGGTAACTCGCCTATTTACGCTTAAAAATATGTAAGTACGTTACTGAGAGGTGTATATAACACACGTATATGTGTGTGTGTGTGTTTAAATTTCCCCACTAAAAGCTACTCAAGAATAGATTTTACAAGCAAGCTAAATGCGCAGACTATGAATAAATGCATTGTAACTCATACATTTTGTATTGTTTTGACGCCAAGATCCATATTTTGATAGCGTGTAAACATCTGATTTTCACTGCCTCGTTTTAGTGATTTTATCGGCTGTTCCGTCGACACATGCTATTAATTTGTCAACTTCCCCTCATAATGCTACATGTATTTTTATCGATGTTTTACGACCACATGACATTTTTATAAACTCTTTATTGTTTTTTTGTTATTATTATAATATATATATATATATATATTTAATATTAAAAATTGAATTTGCATCCAATAAACTCTGAGATTTATTAAATCCAACCCCACTACTACCGCTATATTACAATACGTATATGTACACAGTATACTAACACGTTTTAATAATATATGTATTCATTAAGTATGCTACATTTGTCATGTCCACCGGATAGAGTGTATATATTATTATTATTGTGATTTATAACATTTTTACATTATAACCCAATATGGACGATCAGACAACAAAACATACAGATTTTTTTAATTAATTGATGAATATAGCTTTTGTAAACGTGTATTTTCATTTGATTAATTTATGGTAATTATGGATGAAATAAAAATGTATACTTTTGCTCATATCACATTGATCAACTTGGTATTACCGGAACACCTTCTATAAATAATAAGAATTAATGAAATTAATTGTTTAACAAAAATTAGAAACCAATCAATATTAATAATATTATAAACATTAACAGAATTAATTTTTTTTATATTTTGTATGTTTCCTAAAACACATTAGAAAATATTGTTTTGATTTTAACGTAAAGCAAAAAAAAAAAAAAAAATAAAATAATAAAACTGTATTGAAACATGTTACAGCACTTATAAAAAATTACCAACAAAGTTGTTGTGCAACGTTATGTCAGTACGAATTTTATGTACGAACGCCATAAAATAGATCTTTTCGCATTGAACTTATAGATTAGAGTTTGAAGTTTTCTATTTTAGTCATGACGCGTACAAAAAAAGGGGTGAAAAGTTTTTGAAAAATCGTTCGACAGTTCTAAAACTTAAGCGAGAAAACTAGATATATTTAGTACGATATATATTTTCAACTGAACTACATTAATATTATAAAATATAATGGTCACGCGTATTACACCATCAAAATACGCTCAAACTAAGAAACGCAAAAGCCGCCGGAACTGAATTTTCTGTTTATTATAATTTTATCGGTGATTGTTGGGACACATACTGTATAGCATTCTTTATTGTTCCGAAGACGGAGAATATGTTTCATACGTGGGAAGATATACTACTTAGATTACTTTTCGATGTGGTGATTCGATACGCTTAAGTATATTATTATAATGCACAGTATATGCATGACACTTCAGAACACTATTATATGTAGTATGGTATATAGCGTTGGTGTATGTCTATAAGATGTATTTGTGTTTATGGATTGGGTGTTGTTAAATAATAATATATTATTATTAGATAATGATAAATAGTCCCAAGCGTGTGATATTGAAATCGTAATTATTTTACAGTTTTTGCTTTTTTGTCAAGATATTCTACAAACGCTTGACGGTCAGCCTTATATATATATAATATAGTTATGCAGATGATAATATGACGTTCTATTTCCTACAGACCCCTGCAGTGCAGCATCAAATTTAGATACCTATATCTTATAATATAGTTACGATTATAATGACGTATATGTCTGTGTGTACATGTAATGCATTATTACTAATATGTATTTATGTAATAATACATATAATAGTATTTACTTGATAATTAATACCTATAATATTATACGTAATACTAAATACCAATCGTACAATTTTAGCTTATGTATTTAAACGTCATCATTGCGTAACAAATCGTCTTACCTCGCGTAAAGAGGGAATGGCTTTAACGTTCTTAAATTATATACATACATATATATATATATATATATTAATAATAATAGGCTCACAAAGTTCTCTCGTTCCGATAATATCCAGTTTGGACGGAATGTAATCCTTATATGTTCAGTTGGTCTGACAAGGACTGAAAAACATATAAGTAAAAATTATATATTTATAAATATATTGTGTGCATATAAGTAGCGGTTTTCCGAGTAAAGTACATGAGGTACATTATCTTTGCAATAAGACTAATAAGAGGGGATAAAAGAAAATACACATTTTTCATTTAAATACTTCTTCACATTTGAATAATTATTCATAATATATTTATGATTTTGATCATAACTAAGTCAATTTTTATAATAATCTAAAATTACCAATATATCAAGTAGTTGAGCGCAAATTTTTATATAAACTTATAAAATACATCACACAAGTCTATTTCCGTTTTAGAATTTATTGTAATTATCGGTGGCGCCAAATTTATAAAAATCGTGTGATACACACTTTATGAGTAGAATTATTTACCTAAAAAGTAACTTTTATTTATCATTAAGACTTAAAAAGTTATAATCAAAAAATTTAAAAATATGAGTTTTGAGTATCTAAATTAAAAAAAAAAACAATTTTCTCTATTAATCAAAGAATACTAAATACGTATTATATCATATTAATTTGAAGGAAAATATTTTTTTCTACTCTCCATATTATATGAATAATTATGTAAAATATACAGAATTATCAGTGAAACGTCAACGACCGACATTTGTTTAATTGGCCCATATAAGGTTTACAAACACACTTCCTATACATGTCTATACGCATACCATATTCTAACAATAAACGTACGTTTACGCATAATAATATATATGTAGATAGGTATTATACGTTTCGTCGTCGTCAGTCATTTATATTTGCCTGTTAGATTAACCGTTAAACTAAACTAAAAAAAAAGTGTTCGGTTTATGTTTTCCGTGACCATGCAAACAGGAATCACATGCTGTAGCATTTTGTCGCTCGAATTAATGAAGTGCAAACACAACACCGTTGTTATAGTTTGAACGTTGGACGGCACGTGCAGTATGTGTATATTAAAATATTAAAATATAATAATATATTATAACGTGTGTGTAAATCAGACTGTCTGGATTCGGCCGGGAACTTTGCAACGATAATTTGATAACGGTCGCATGGAGGCGTGATGTGCGGTCCACTACAACGTTTTTTTTTTCATCTCGGTAAATATTATTTCACAGTATAGTAAGTATAGGATTCTGTAAAGGTGCGATAGTTCGAAATTATTGTTCTTTTTTATTTCAAACACAACAAAAAATTTATCTCGTTAAATGGTTTACGTCCCATAAAAGAGGAACACGGCGTACTTCATATCAACGGGTATTCATTCATATTGTAATAATATAATGTATATACAAACCAGAAATAGTAAAAACACATATTTATATACGCCATAATTGTGTAATATCGTATGACATTATTGTAACGCATATTATGTTATAATATTATGCTCGTATTATCGTCATCCTACATAATTTACTATATTCTCAGACAGTGGATAAATGTTTCTCTGTATTGTTGTATTGCTAGAGCTTAGCAAAATAACCAGTTATCAAGATTCGTACAAAAGTTTAACTCTGTACTAATTAATAATCTATATTTACACAACTAAGGGTATTCCAACTTATCAGAATTGCTCATAAGATGGAATTTAATTTCATAACTTTGAATATTCGCTGTGAATTAATATAGGTAAACTTCTCAAAATCAAACCCAGCTGAATACTATGTTCAAGTTGAAATGCGTAATTTTTTGTGTAGATATGCATTTAAACTAATACAAGCCTAAATATGTAAAAAATCTAAATTATAATTATTTAAATTATATTAGAATATTTAGTTATGTTTCAAGCATAGGTTTCAATAACACAAATAAAAATATTATGTTTTGGTTTTTTAAATAAAATACGATTTTGGTTTTTTTTAAATATTACACCAGAATAAATATTAGTTGAATAATTCACAGAGTTACTCTAAAAATAACTATAATATTTCCAAATTAGAATTGAAAACAAATAATAATTATATATAAAACGTAACAAGAAGCAAAAGCAATAAAACTAAAAAAAAAATTCTAACTATAGAGTTTATCAAGGAAAAATAGAACCTTAAGTCCGGATAGAACAAAAAACGCTCCATTTCACAACATAAGCGTTAAATTTTGATATGGGTCTTAACAATTAAATAAAATCTCCATTGTTATTAAACGTACTTGGTTTCAGATCTTACAGATTTAAATTTAATGAAACGTATTTTTTCTAAAACAATGATCATATTAATATACTAAAAATATAATATTTAATAATAACAATTGCATTTGAATAATAACCTCTTTATGAGTTAAAAAGAATAAACAAATTTTATATTCTGATTGGAAAAATATATTAGATAATGTTGTATTAAGTGAATAATTTTGAAATATTATGTTAATATTTATATGCTTAATATATTAAATAATAATATTATATCCGATATTATACATTTATACTTATTTTATCACAGTACACTTATGTATAAATTTATGTATAATTTATTTATTTTTTTTTTTGTTTAAAGGATCCTTAAATAATGATAATACATAAATTTACATCTTTTAAAATGAGTTTTCAGATAATGCTATAATTTATTTATTTAAATTTATCATATAAACTAGTTTTATAATAATAATATGTACATTGTATACCTTTAAAGTGTGGTGAACAAAGTAATAGTACGTTGTTAAATCGTTATTTTTGTAATGCTCTAACCTAATTTTAAGGTGATAAAATACGATGTATTTTTAAAGGGCTGTTAAACGAGTAAAAATCAACTTCTAAAACTGTGAAAAGATCTGTGAGTGTTTTTGACTACTTATAGTGTACGACTAGTCTATATAAATGTTGAGCTTCAACATAGGCGAAATTTAGGTGAAAAACAAATAATGAAATAGCGAGCTTATACTTAGGTAGGTACGCATGGACTTTAATCTATAGAGGTGCCATCTGCGTCATGAGACTTTTTGGATTCGGGTCTAATGTTTAAGAGGGTGGACGTTATACGTATTAAATGATGAAAAAAATGAAATGAAATAAAGAAAGGCCTGAGAGGGGATTTATATGTATTTGTGCGTATGGCTGTGAGCGCGTTTGTGTATTCATGCGGGCGCGCGATGGTTAGATCTGTAAGACCACGCCGTGGAGGACATATGTAATATTATTATATAAGACGAAAATCTATTGGTTCAAATAATTCGCTGCTACTGTGTAGACATCGTATTCTATTACCACCGCCACTCATGCCCTTGCACATCGTAATATAATTGCTTTCGCTGGAATAGCGTATAGGTGTGTTATATACCGATGTTATGGTATTATTTCGTAGTATCGGTGTCTATCGCATTTATATGACGATGTGTTACCATGGTTATAATATGCAGGCGTGACACGCGCGTTGTCTGCATGAAACCATGAAATTAGACTAGAAATATACGGAATTAAGTACTCGGTCGGGAATGGTATACGGAGGTTGAAAATAATAATATTATTTATGTATGATACGAGTATGATGTACCTACCAATAGGTTAGAGAATGGAAGGAGCGGAAAAAAATGTTATAAAAAAAAAAAAAACCACTGCGTAACCAACACTCCTTTTGTCGTCTATCCGTCAGCTATTGTGTGTGTACGATGCGTGTTACAGTGGCAATACCGTTCGGTGAGTATCTAACACGTATACAACAGTTACATTAGATATTATTAATAATATATTTATATTAATATTGTAATTTATTTTATTTTTCAGTAATAGAATGTAAAAAAAAAAATTACAAAAAAATATCTTAAGTTATTTTTATTTTATTTTACCTACAGTTATTTTATATACGTTCACACCAATCATCTTAATATTATACGTATAATTGTGAATCGATATGACAAAGTGTAATATATGCATGCATATCATTATACCCATAAAGTTATCTACCTACTATATGCCCATCTCGTATTGTATTATAATATTATACGTAGGTACAGTATCAACAAGAAGGTAATGCGATATTTCACAATCAACGGAATTTTCCGTACACGAAAACAATAATATTAATGAGTATTAACGCCTATATCGAATATTGATAAATTACTATAACTAATTAATGTATTATAAATATTGGCTAAGAAATTTTTAATTTTAATTTTTTTTTTTTAAGTTATAATTTCAGATTTCATCAACTAAATTTGGTTAATTATAAAGGAGTTACAATCAATCGTATCTCGAAATATATTATGTATACATTGTTAATACAAATAAAAAAATATGTATATATATGTTTTATTTTGATATATTATAATGAAGCCAAGTCGTTTTGCGTAAATAGATATTATTAGGTTGGAATTTTATTTGTTTATTGCGTCAAATATACATTTCTAGATAATAATAAAATATATATTTTAATGGTACAATTTCAAAGGAAATTTCATATTTAATTTTCTGCCAACAATTAATGCCCGTACCGTAACTTTACAGCATCTGTATTGATATAGCCTGAATATATATATATATATAACGAACAGTCCTAACATTAAATGAATCCATTGAATCATGTACAATTATTTGTTTCAATAAACTTAGAACATTGTTACAATCAAGATGGTATTTTATTTAAATTTTACATTTTACAAATGTGTCTAAGATCATTTTTTTACATTATTTATTATAATTTTAATTTTTAACTATTGGAAACAAGAAAATACACTATTTAACAAGAACACAGCGTAATAAAACATTAAATTTAAAAAAAATAATATATATAATATACAGTATATCACGTGCGACTTATAAAGTTATTTTCAATAAACATAATATATAATCTATGATCTTTGTGCAAATAAAAATATTTTAATAATATTTTCTAAAAAATATGTGAAACTCATTTTTTTTTTTGTCATGATATACGATATTGTTACGTATCCCAAAATTTGTAATTTTAAATACATAATCATTAATCAATATTTTTTACTGTGCATTCCCTGATATAAAAATCGATTCTCATACTTACTGATTTCCACAAACTCAATAAAAATAAAAAGAAGCAAATAATTTTGGACCTTAATTATTATAATTCATAACAAAATGAATATAAATTTTATATTTATGTATTTAGTATTTAAGTATTTTAAAATGTAATAGAAACGAATTAATTTTTGAAAATAATGTGCGTATCTATTATTTTAATTAAAAATGTATGCTATACGGTCAAGTTATTATTTGATTATCGCTATGTTTCGTTTTTCCAAAAGAATAACATCATGGTACTTTTAACAACTCATACTGATGGAAAAGATGTCTCTCTGATTGTATCGAAACATGAGACATTTTTGAAGATGTTCTTTGCACAAAGTGATGTGTGCAACATAATATTCATTCATATGATTGACAAGTGTGTTTTTCATTTAAATATTGTATTGAAAATTGGTATTTAATATTTACTTGTCTTCTAAGAACACTACCGTAATATATAACCATTAATGTAACGTAACTGAAGGGATCTCGACATTGAATGTCTGTAAGATATTAGGATCCAGTAGGATACCCCTGGGAAAACTACGATATTGGCGAAAGGTCGAAATGTCGACAGGCGGAATTAGAATGGATGAAGTTCCTGCGTGCTAAGATTAAATTAACTTATTTGCAGGGGACTGATTCAAAAACCTTTGGGCCTTTTTTCCTGCACGTTTAAATGTGAATTAGAATTTATAGGGCAATATAACGGTAAAAGGCAAGTGGAAACTTTATTTTTGGTTTTAAACCCTTCTACCACAGTCAGAGTCATTATTTAGAGTGGAATATAGGTTTATGTTGTGTGTTTGTTTCCAAAAATCTTATTTTGAGTGTAGAAAATTGTATTTCTTAGTATATTGTATATACAACTACCTAACTAATAAAATTAACTAAACCTTAATAAGTTACAATTTACAAATTGTTTATATGTAATGAAAATGTATAATGAATAGATTTCAATATAAATAAAAGGTGTTATGAAGGTTACTCAATTAGTTCTTGGTTTTTTTTCTTTTTTAATTGCAAATTATCAAAATATTAAACAATTGTATTTAATTACGATAAAAACTATTATGTAAAATTAACAGGTTAAAATTTTAAGTAGGCTTTATGTTCCCATAAAAAATTATGATAAGATAAACACAAATTCTAGTAATTTTTGGTAAAATTATTTAAATTATTAATTAATTTGATTCATAGACAAATTAAAAATGTCCACAAATATATTCAATTTAATAAACTTCTTTAATATGTTTACAGTTTTGTTATATATATTTTTTTTAAATACCGAGACATTCAATAAAAATATTAAATATACTTTTTTATATTTAAAATTAATTCTATTATAAATATTATTATACATCTATAAAGTATAATCTGCATACAATTTACATAGAATGAATTTTAAGCTTTTTTAATATCAAAATTCACATTATTGAACAACCAATATGCCACTTTCTCTCAGAATCAGACAAATATGAAAAAATATGAAATTTATTTTTAAAATTATTTCTAATAATGTTATCAAGGTTTAGTAAAATTTTATTTCACGGCTGTTTTTGCATATATTTTTCGTGTATTTTGGAGATTAAATTTATAGGAAATTGTATTCTTGAGTTTCAAATTGATCATTAATTTTTTTCACTGCACGTGCATAAAAACGTTCAATATTTATAATTTATTACAACATTTTAGAAGAAAAAAAAAATCAAACAATTGATTCAAGATATTTAAAGCGAGTAATTCAATGGCTTAAATAAAAACTTTAATATTCACTATTGTGTTTTTTTGTTTATAATTTGAGAATAAATAAAATATAATTTTTTTTTTTTGTATATTTCAAGACAATGGTAATAATAACTATTGAAATTAATTTTAGAATGATATACTGTATACATCAAGTGACAAAATATGTATTCGTTTTTTCGTTATTTCATAAGCCCCTATGGAAAATTCAAAATATGAATAGGTACTCCCCAAACACCTGTTTGTAATATGTACAATAAAATACATATTTTAACAAACTTATTTTCAAAAGTATCGTAGGCATGAATTTGTAATATGTTATCAAACTATAGTAACAGTCTCAGAACCCATGTTTCTTTTAGAGTTATCTCTAAATGTTATCTATAACTATTGTAAATAAATTATTTTGATTATTTTATTTATGGAATTGAAGATTTAATAAAACTTAAAGGACTGGTTATAAAGGTAAACACTAGCATACTACGTATTCATTAAATGATTAGTGTTTGTTCATCGAACCTAGGTACTCAGGATACTTAATTTTTATTGTGCTTAAATCAAACATAGATAATAATCGTACCTAATGAGATAATAAAAAAAAAATCAAATTTATTTGGCTATACAGTGTAATATTGTGTATATTAATTATTGAAGTATAAAAATATACAGTAAGATGTTTGAGTGAAATACGTGTTGTGTAGTATTTTTTAAATTATAGAAACTTTAATAAAATTGTATTCGTTGAATCGTATAAGCATTATATTTATTGTCCACGTTGTATATACCAAGAAAATTAAATACAAACCTATTCACAATAATGATTTTTATTTAATTTTTAATACAATTAAACCATGTTGCCTTTATCATTTCCGAGTTTCAAAGGAACACAGTTTAAACGGTATCATCTCTTCACTCGCAGAATCGTTCGTTCGGATTTTCTCATACGCATTTTCCACTTGGTTGAGATCACGCATAAAGTAAAGAAATGAACCCCTTCATCACATTGGTCCGGGGTACGTGATTGGCCAACTGAAACAGCATAATGCTCTCTCAGATATTCAGAGAAGAAGAGAAGTTTAATACATGTATAGATATACGCATATAGGATAAAAAAAAATACTAACCTCGCATTATTATTGGTAGCGGGAAATGGTCCGCGTATTTCGAAGTCATGTCCTGTTCTCTCTCCTTTCTCCCCTCTTATTCTTCTACTGTATAATAGGTACCTATGTCTATCCGCATCACCTTTTTGTGGCCAATATTTAGTATGCGACACTTTAACTAGTCCATTTTACCCTGCACCTGCAATTCTGCAACGTATATGTATATAAAAAAAAAAACAACAAAATGCATCAGTCCAGTATTAACTCTATGCGCATTATGCGAACTATATCTTCCACACTAACCTTTTTGCTGATAACTTATCATGAATAAGACACATACAATATGTCAATATGAGCTGTAAAACATTTATCATAATTCATAGTTCATAGTATTAATTATAGGTACCTACTGTGAATTAAAACAACATTTTCATTTAAGTAGGTTCATAGGCGCAACTATAGGAGGGAGGGAGTCTTGTTGTGGTTCAGTTTTATATGTTATAAATACTAGTGATATAGGGGTAAAGCCTCCACGCGTTACTGATAACAATTTAGCCTACCCAGAAATAGAGATCTAGTTGCGCCTATGAGTAGGTTATTTTTGTAAAAAACTATTCAATTAACAACGGTTTTATAAATCACTTATCTTATAAATTTGATTCCACTTGATGAAATGCATTATGTAATAAAATATTCATTTTTAATGTTTGAAATGTGCCAATTTATATTTTATATTGTGGTATTATGGTTTATCGGTCTCATAAAGAATATAGTTGTATAATGATATAATATAATTAACTAAATTCGGAAATCCTATTAGTTTTGATTTTCAAATGTGAGGAATAGGTACTAGGATTTAATGTCATACGACATTAGGTTATAATATCCTATCGTTCAATAATTTAAATCAAATACTATTATCTCTCATAGTATAATCAGTTTAGTTGTTTTCATGTAATACAATCCAATTAATAAGCAATAATAATGTAATTCATATAGTTAAGTAGAAATATTTAATTTCAATCATGTATATGATATAAAATAATTTCCAAAATATTTTGAATCGTGCTATTTATATTCATTTTGAATTTTTTAGTTTTCTTTTGATTGATGAATGGTGCAATATTTTTAAATTGATAAAACAGATTAAAATATAATATAAGGCTAAGTAGTTCAAGAATCAATTTAAAAAAGATCTATAAACATATTCACAATATAATTTTATAATTATTTAAAGTTCCAAATTTAATAAAATTCATCAAAATTAAAATTGTTAATCTTCGTACTTAAGATTCTAAAAATGTATTACTAGGATTCATATAGGTTTTTGTAACAAACAATTATTTTAAGGTATGGCATTTTTATTCAATGACCTTATTCACGCCGTTCCATGGCAAATCAGAATTTACTCAAAAGTTAATAATAATATATTATTATGGTATAAAATAACTAAATATTATTAATACAATAAATATAATATTTCGCCAAAAATTAATGAAATAATAAAATAAATCAATGTAGTAGCAGTATAAATATATCATAAAATAAACTGAATAAAATAATAGGCTAACAAATAGTGTATGGTCATAATTGTTTTTCGTATGCAAAGATACCGGTTTCTTCCTTTTTAAATATTTTTATTATTATATAGACAGGTACTATTGATACAATAAATAATTAAAAAATAATAAATAAAATGATCATGCCTAATATTTACGTTGAAAAATTAAATTAATTTATACTTTTTAGAAAATACAAATAATTTAAGATAAAGAAACGTTTATTAATTTAATATAAGTGATATGTATGTAGATACCTATAAAAAAAAATATTCGATAACTTGTTTGAATTAAGTTATGCTTTGTGTAATTATACCATATTATATTAATGTAAAAACATATCTTTAACTTTATTCAATAATATATTTGACCATATAATGCAGTCTGTTGACTAAATATTTCAACGATAAATATTTTTTTTGCCATTGTGAATAAAACGAATAACTATTGTAAAAATAAACACAAATATTTTATTGTACAATAATATTATAAATTTAAATAATAAATGCATTTTATACTGAACTATTCATAAAAGCCATATTTCGTTATAAATTATAAGTTTATAAAATAACATAATATTACTCGTACAAAAAAAAAAAATTATGAAATAAACTTCTATACTCTTGAAGATGATTCAATATTGAGTAATAATACATGAATAATATTTTAGTTTTTGAGTCATTCATGTGAATATTCACTATTAAAAAAAATAAAAATATTAGAATTATATTCTTTTAACAACATAATAATATATTCATTTAAAATAAATAAAATAAATAATACAAGTCTTGAATGCTACATCGTTTTGGCAATTGTTGGTGATAATTTTTGTTGAAATACGGATAATATTTTAATTGTTATTCAATAATTAAAAATTGATTTGAATTTAAATGTTAAACATAGGTATAACATAATATAATTTGTAGCTGATATTAAAATAGTTAAATTTTAAAGGTTAAAAATACCAAACAATTAGTTTATTTTAATAAAAAAAAAAAAAAAATGTCAATGGACATATTAACGTTATACTTTTTTTAATCCCTTCATAGGTTATTATTGTACTTATAGTTTAGATAAATAAAATAATTATTAGTATTTCCAAAATTGTATTAATTATAATAATTATTGAATAGTAAAAAAATTTCAATTGAAAATGTTAATGATAAATCAGAAAAATAAAACTATTATTTTTAGTTTCAGTTTCTTTGTATATATTATCTATATTCTTAGAATTTTTTTTTCCAATTTAAAAGTTCCACCGTTAATATATATACATTAAATATTTATATTTTAAATTATGTGCATGCTGATTAAGTTAAAATATGTGAAATTAAAAAAAGTTATATTTTTTCCATAATTATATTAAAATAATTCTTTATTTTAGATTTTATAAGTACCTGTCCTATACTTTTATACTTTGCATAATGAAATAGTTCATCAATCTACTGTTCACTAGCATGAGCGTCAAGACTATTTTGATTTTTGACTTTTAAGGGGAGATGGGCCGGTACCACTTTTTACCGATAGCCGATAATCCGATATATGTGAACGATAAAAACTCGAAAATCAAAATTGTTTGCATAAACCATAAAACGATACCACCAACCGATATCAGCTAAAACCGATACCAGATACCACAATTTTCACATACCACTCAATATTAGTCCTCGTCTTCGTGATAAACAAACCATATCGAGTATCGGTTTTAGAATAAGCCCATCCCTACTTTCAAGGCACAATATATTTGTTTATACAAAGGAGTATAGATAAATAATGTGAACAGTTGTCAGTTACGTACTGTATACATTTGATTTATCGGAATCCTACCTATAATAATTAAGTCCTAAAGAATATATTCTCAAAAAATTATTTCTAAATTCTTTTTAATTGTTTTTTTTCTTTTTGTGTTAAGAAATCTCAAACTTTTTATGTAGTTGATTGAAAGAGATGTTACTAAAACTTACCAGTTTAAGAAATGGACGTACGAATTTGTACAAATTTTATACCATAATATTTTTAGATAAAATTTGCATAATTACATACGATGCGGAGCTAGAAAAAACAATGTGTATTTCATAAGGAAAATAAATATTGTGATGAATAATAATTGAATATCGTTATTAAATTGCATTAGTAACGTAGAAACTAGTAATTATCTACTTAAAATAATAAATTTAGTTTATTCTATAAAATTATTATTAATATTAGTTGACTAAAAATTATACGATGGTACTTACACAACAACAAAGAAATAAATATTTTACTACAATAGATATATTATAATTCACTTCAAGAGCGTGTAATTTTATTTTATAATTAATATTATTTTTATCAACATATTTCAATAGCAGCATTATATAGAAAAGTTTAATAGTTATTGCCCCCTCCTCTTCGTAATGCAAAATAATAATTTTCACCCTTTTACGACATTTGTGTGGTTTTAGGATAATCTTCATATTATAACTATTCATTAAGTTTAAAACTGATGTAAAATGTTTCCAGTAATTATGGTAGTAAACTATGAGAATACGTATAATAAATAACAAGTTTTACTTTTAAATTACATTATATTTTTCAGAGATGTGTTCATTAGATTAATTATTTACAATTAATTTTTTTTATGGTTCGTAAAGTGTTAATATTATTTGTACAGATCAGTTTTTTAAAATGAGCTATGACTAATTTCCGCTTTTATTTGTCGACCCAGGCTTTCATCAAGAACATATTGTTCTCGTTGTTCTATAAATTGATACAATTTCCATAAAAATAATTATCAATGTATGTAACCACGAGAAAATCAATCCAATAATCACCAGCATGTGTACAATTCTATTGTAAATATTCAAAAATAAAGTATTTGTTAATATTTGGGCATTTTTTTTAGTCGGACATTTACTAATGGGCCACAATCATTTCTTACTATAATAAGACTATTTTAAGTACAAATAATAATAAATATAACTTAGAAAGCTTAGTATTATCATGGTTATAAATTTAACTATGGAAACACACAATATTGTATAATCTAAAGAGATCAGTATTTATTAGTCCCGACTGTCTTGAATAAAGAATTTTAATAACAATTGTCACCTAACGCGAACAATAATATTGCGTTTCGCAGTATTTGTGATTAACGGACATTTTCGTTCGTTCTTTCGCGGAGCAAATAAATGGAATAATTTATCTCACGCGTTTATTATATAACATACCTACTCGCGTTGTGTTTGACGTCAAAAACGGTCTTAAAATCAATATCGGACGAGATCTAGGGCACGTTGAACTCGATAAATAATACGGCTGGAAGTTTATTTGCATTTTGGATGCGAGCAATGCATTCGTTATAGTCCTCGTATATTATAACAATATCACACACACACACATAGAGAGAGAAAGAGAGAAGCAGAAAGGCAGAAGAGAGAGAGAGAGAGAGAGTGAAAGAGAGAAATGCGTTTAGTAAACCTTTGCAGCGTGCGATATGTGACGCCAGACTGTGTACATATACTGCACACGCACGCTACACGCATTCATCATCAATATTCCGAGCCCATTGTATTGTTATGCAGTCATCATATACTCGACTTGACAAAAATTGGTGAGTGTAAATTAGTCGCCTGTTGTGTCAATACGGAAAATATGCGCGTCACAACGGTAATATAACACAATAATAATATTAATATAATCGAGGTAATTGTAATGTTGACGGACGCGCGACACGCCGACAGACACCTAATATAGCAGAAATATTTGTCGAATAATATAATGATAATAACGGCCGGTGACATTGTAACAATGATATTTGAACTGCGTGGTTTTTAATTTTTCAGATTGAGGCGGTGGTCATCGTACAAATAAAAAATGCATTTATGTCTTCGTCTTCGATTATCGATCACAGATAACCATTTTAATGATTCATACTGTGATGCATATATTATTATATGCGTATAGAGTATACGTGCATGGGACGATAACGCTCACGCGAGTGCTTCATCGCATCGTACAATCCGAATACCTACATCAGATACCGTAATTCTGAACAATGAACGTGTAAATGAAAATAATATATTGAAATCCTGCCTACTAAGTACTAATGGATAACGTACGTTTCATCAAGCCAACACCCAAACGAACACGCATCGATGAATCGAGTGACAGAGATAAAAATAAACTACGGACACTAGTATAATTGGATGTGACAAATGGAGAAAACTATTTAAGGATTTGTCGTGAACATTACAGTTTATTAAAATTTAATAGAAAAAAAAATAATATAAAATAACATTATCGTGTTTAATTATTAAGCAATATTATAAATAATACAAAAATAGGTAATGGAAGCTGCCGAATAGTGAGGACAAAATGAAGTAATGAAGTAAAACTGAAACATGTGGTATGCGTTCGCTGTTGATAATGATCTCATCTATACTTATTAAAAGATACAAAGTATAATATTATGAATTGAAAACTAGAAACTATATTGTGCGTCTTCCATAGAAAATAAATAAATTTGTCTAAACTAAAACATTTAATTTTGAATTTCTGACTCAAAAGTCTTACATGAAAACAACATATCTTATATATATTGTATGTTTTAAGTATTAATTTGTATTTAATTTTTTTTAAATTATTACTGTAGCATTGATATGTTTTTATCGTGGTTATTGTGCAAAGGTGTCTCTCTTTCGGGCAATTCCTTTGATTCTAAAATATTTATTCAAAATAGCATAGCATGCGTAGATGCAATAGTGATAATTTGACATGCATCTGATGGTAAATACATGTTATGCTGTATTAGTGTTTAGTGTATACATTTATACCGATGATAAAAAAAAAAAAAAAAAATAACTAAATCGACTAAATTTTAGTTCTTGTAATAAATACAATAATATTTTATTAAGGGTTGTAACTTGTAAACGACCACAATATTATTGGCAAAAAATCAAAAAAAAAAAAAAAAAAAAAACTACAAGTACCTACTGGCAACCGCGTAAGACGGTGTAACGGCGATATCGCGTTCGTTTCGTGACAAAATAAATTCCTTATAAATTATCGATCAGCGTGCTATCGTAGCGTAGTCCTCTATTAGGTTTATGACGTTATCACGGAGTGCTACAGCTCAGCTTTTATTTTTTCTTGCCTTTTTATTTTTTTTTTTTTTCTTGTCTTCGCTGTTTTAGTTGGAGATAAAATAAAAATAGACCCGTGTTGTAGAATTATTTCCGTTTCTTAACTAACACTAATCGATACGATAACACAAATACGCCGAACACTATTATCATCGTGCGCATAGGAGCCGCTCCGTTCGAAAAACGTCTATTACCAGCAGCCGGTCCCGGAGGTATATTATAGGATCGTCACACGTAACGTATTATTCTGAACGACCAAAAGTAACGACATAACACACGGTCGTGGATACTCTGTAGGCATTGTGTTGCGTCGCAATATAATATTGTGTCGTACTGTTGTAGGCATGTCGCGGATCACGATAATTTATAATAATATGATTATAAATACGTATTACCGTGACATGCTCGTGAAAAATAAACCAATACGAACCTACAACGGCGTGACAACTCACCGCCGCCGTCACTATCTATTCATTATTGTGTAGCATTGCGGTACAATACGATTGCACACTTTTTGCCATTTTACCTAAAAAAAACACACACACACACACACACACACACAACAGGATTGCGCATTTTTTTACCTTTTTATACTCGAGAAAATACAACATGATTGCTCGTAAAATATATTTTTTATTGTTACCTTAAATCATTAAAGTTTAAGAAATTCACCTATAGCATAGTAAACTCGTATAGGTTATACGGGTACTCGTATTTCTATCACATTGTGATATTGTGTATGCCGTATGGTATAAATTATTAATTATACATGTTTAATATACGCGACGTTAATTACACGGTATTATGAAGTGTTTCAGTATTACACGTACCTATATATTTCACAATGTGTTTATTATTTGCTAGGTATTTGCAGTGTAAAAAAATCACTAGTTACATTATGGTGGAATGATTTTGAATTTTTTCAAAACCCAAAAAAAAATAAACTATTTGATGTGTGCGATCGTGCTGTGTTTTATTTTTTTTTTTAGGTAAAAACATAAAAAGTGCTCAATCGTGTTACGCTCATATTACTGCGTGATAGTTTATGATGCTACACATTATTATTAGGCACCGTTATTAATATTGTTATTATTATTGTTATTATTTTGTAGCCGTGACGCGGGCGTGTTTACCATAATAATAATACACACACGCGAACTGATCGACATCAGTCATCCCTTGGCATGGCGTCGCTCTTTTAAGCCCGCACACGGGGTCGTGACGTCATGCATTAACCTTTTCGCCTGCACCCGGGCCGTTTCGGTTCACCGTTTTCGGACCTTCGGTTTTAACGGTCCGTTAAGCACTCGCCGTTAAGCCTCGTCCGCCGTATCATTATCAATAATAAACGCGAGCGGATGTGAACGTTTACCATACGCGTAAATGCAGTCCATGTATCTGTCAGTGTGTGTGTGTATCCCTCTATATTTCTCTCTCGTTCCTCTCTCTCTCTCTCTCTCTCTCTCTTTTTCTCTCTCGGAGTACAGTATGTCACTGCGTGTGTGTTTCTCTCACGTGCGTTATTCAAGGCACGAGTTCGAAATCATCCCCTATGATGTGCAGCCATTCTACGCATATACACCTAAATAATGTCCAATGTTAAGGGACGAGATATACGAGCATCATATGCCGAGCGGACGAGATAGCAAACTATACTGTTGCGAAAATTCAAAAATATATAAAAATAAATATATCATTGCAATTGTAACGACCAACGAGATCGATTCAATATGATTTCGACAAAAAAAAGTAAATCTAATACTTACGATTTACGATTATATAAAATTGTTTATTAAACATGTTATTATTGTTATCTATTGAGATCTGTTGAATATTGTGGACACAATCTTGTTTCATAACATGTAAAAACAAATAAATACAACTATACGATTATTTTTTAATAACTACTGGTAAAGTCTACAAGTACATAACAATAAATAATATGTACAAATAAAAAACAAAACGTAATAGGTAACAAGATTTCATTGTATAAAATAGTTTTTTCTTAGTGGTAAAATGTTCAATACCATAGATTATAGCCTTTAGCGTTGGATTAAATAACATATTGTAAATTTAAATTACATTTTTTTATACAGATCTAGCATTAAAAAAAAAGTGTCGTGTATTCTTGTCAGTAAATCATAATGACGTGTTAAGTTGTAAGGAGATTTCGCATATGTTTCATACAAAAAAAAAAAAAAAAGGAGAACATGGGGGGATGATTATTGAATTTAAATTTGAGATTAATTATGAACAAATACATTAAAAAAAAAAAAAAAAATAAGTTCTAAAGATTTATTTTGATTTTTGTTGATTTTGTATATCATTTATCGTTGTGTTGATTATTGACATCTGAAACTTAGCAGGTGGAATATTAGGACTTTTTTTTCGTTAATGTTCTCAAAAAGAATAAAGAGTTTCTTGGTGTGAAAATAGTTTAGCTTCTTATTTCGTTTATGACGGACAGCTTTTATAGTTAGAGAGACAAGCACTGAGATTTCGTTGAGGCCCAATGGGAATGACTTTTCTCGTCACAAATCTTGAAACACGCCAGTATCGAAAACTCCTCCTCCCAATTAAAATTGTATTACTCCGTTGAACACCAAACATTCATACCTACGTTTATCCATTGTTTCCTATTACATTGTGGAGACTTCGAGGAACTAAATAGTTTAGGCTGTTTGCGACCGCAACTATACACGAATCCCCCTTCCCCCATCTAACTGCAGAGCCACAGTCAACGTTATACTTTTTGATTTCATGCGTATACGTGAAAACTGAATATTAATAAACTGAAAACGAAAAACGACGAAGTCGAAATTGATTTATCGCAGTAATGATATTGTAATACACCAAATTAGTGTCAGAATCTTGTGTAATATATATATATATATATATGTACAAGGACACGCGGTCGGCGGCGTAAAACCAACGGGAACGGGCGCTTTATTAAATCAGTGTTCGTATCCATTCGAAATTTCTTAATTAACAAGTACCGAACGTCGCCGTCAGATGTACTCGCGCTTCTGTCCGACTGACGTCGGTGCACGTCAAGTAAGCCGCGACGAGTGTGGTTGTATCCATTATAAGGGCACATTTTTTTTACACGTCAATTTTTACCGAAACCCATTGATAAGCCCACACGACTTTCTGCAGTCGTGTGTCCGTGTGCGCGAGCGCCGCCGCATAATGTGTGTGGGCGCGCATACAACCCTATGGTTTCGTGTATACACTCGGGTGCAAACTTCTATACTATACACAGGACCGTATTGTGTGCAACGTGTTGGAACGATACTTACACAATAAGCCCAGTCTTCTGCCGCCGGAATTCGTAAAACTCTTAAAACGCATCAGTTGTTAGCGGACTGGCTCACCAAGTTGAGGCGTCTGTGTGTGCGGGGGTACAACAGTGGCGGTATAGTGGTGACGTCGGCGACGGTAGTGGTGGCAATATGGCGGTTTTGTGAATTGGAAAACTTTTCTTCGCCAACCACCGCGCCGCGGCCGTTTATTATAATCAAACCGACGGTTATGGGACATTATTATTTCGTTCACGGAGAATAAAATATATATTTTTTTTTAATTTAAATTCTAAACGATACAAATTAGTCATAATTACTTACTTACTGAATATATATATATATATATATACTTATTATTTAATCTGACTTATATAAACTTCTATTATATACCTATACTTCATGTTCAGTTTTGTTTTTAGGAATCAAATGCCCTATTAATATTGTCGCGTGGTTATAAATTTATACGATATAAGTGTCTAATAACAGAGTATTTTAATAGGATTGTTAATGATATGGGAAACATCAACTTATAAACTGCGGTAAAAAATATCACAGTTAGCTAAAAAAATGCACTGACTCGTAAAAAATTATAGATATTAATACAAAAACACTAGGTATTATAAAAATAATTAAATATAAATGTCTTAATCTGTAATAAAATATTTAAAATAAAATTATTTTTGATTTGTTTAGAATACGTTATTTTATATTAGAATAATGACGAGAGCGTAAGGGGTAATTCACCGAATGATTTTAAGAAAATAGAATGGACCCATTCGTCGAGTGGAAAGAAAAGAACATTCAAATGAGATGCGAGGAAATAATAAGCTCTATTTTAACTTTATTATTGTACTCAATCTTGGAAATATATTCTTTGAACCACCCCGTCCTTTATTCTACGTATCTCGTTTGTTTATGTCTCTACGTGGCGCTGAATACTCAGCCTTATCAAGTATAAGTTAATGAGGAAAATATGTTTAGTCTTGAAAAGACTTTACCTATACCGAACGACGACCCGGTCCATAGGTCGTATTTAAATTTAAGCCCCCTGAGCGCTCAGTGACGGACGAACGCAACTCGTGTCACATCACTGCGCGGTAATAATATAAGACACTCATCTTGTATACCCCTCGGAGAATTTGAAACTGGTGGCTTTTTAAAATTACGTCATATTTCAAGCTTGATCTTGCCATCGTCTATATTTATGTAATACAAGAAAAAGGCTTCGTAAAACATAAATACAGTAATAACCGACCTGTCTCATTTATTTATTATTATTATTATTATTTTTTTTTAGGATCAACCGAGACGAATTTTGTTGATATTCTCTTATAACGATTCCATGGAATTACTGTAAATACAAGCGGGTAGTCTAATACGTAAGGTTTTATTATTATATATTGTATAGAGTATTTTTATTTTTACAGAAAAAGAAACTTTTCATAATTTTTCGTGTGTATATGGTTGCAGACAATTCTTTATAAACCAAACATAGGAGGACTATGTCTATGTTTGAAGGTCGTACGACAAGATTCCCCGGGGATTTGTTTCTCAGAAGTCAGTTTAAGGGTACTGAAAATAATAAGCGGATTTTGTTACAATTTAATTGTATTTTATTATTTTACTACTATAATAACTATTTCAGAAAAATAATTATACAAAAAATCGAATGGATGTTTTATATGTATTGTTATATTGAATACAAATACTCTACATTTATCTAGACAATGATCTATATTATAAAGTTATAACTCAAGGTTTTGACAAAGGGTCCTTTATCTCATGCTGTTTTAGAGTGAATTTGTTTGGGAAAACTTTTTTTGTGACAATCAAAACTTAATGCTCCAAATGTATTTATAGTAGTTCAATATGAATCAATTATAAATAAAATGGGTACATAAGTTCTTAAAAAAGGTCAAATTACAATTTATTTTTATCTAAAACTACATAAAAAAAAAACGAAAGAAAACCATACAACACGTCTGGTTTAAAAAATATATTAACAGATTTTTGGTAAACTGAATTAAGAACGCTAACGTGTATCCGGTGTCAGTTTAAGAATGCTGTTTTATAAAAACGCTAAAATGCATTTGTATTTTACGAAAACATTAATAATTCAATTTGATGAGGTGAGTGCAACCAAACTGATGAGTGTTCAAAGTTCACTCTAATAATTATCTCATGTATTTTTTTTTATTCTTTGTATACTTCAATTAGTACATCGTAAATCATCATTATTGATGACAACAATTATAATAGTTTGTACTGAAAATTATAATGAAAACTTTACTGAAGTAAAAAGTGAAAACAATATATGTTAAAAGGTAAGTATGTATTCTTAACCTCACATAAATTCACAATATTCCAGGATAACCAGTAATATAATCATATTTTATAACAAATTACAATATTTTCGAATATGTATCCTTTAACTTAATTTATTTGACTTTTATAATAATTTTGTAGTATATAATGCGCTAAATATTCGTCTGGTGTACATAATTTATGTAGCGCAAGTTTTTTTTTTTCATACCCGACATTTAGGTGAGATAATAATAATAATAATAATAAAAAAAAGACACTCACAGACGTTTTCTTGCGTAATAATTTTGTTTTTAATCATCTCGGGTTGAAAAAGTTTTAAAAAAGGATTTATGGCTTAAAAAAAAAATAAAAAAAAAAAATAATAAAATAAAAAAATAAAATAGAGTGAGGGAAATAATAAAATGGCGAGACAGGTGGATCAATGTTTCATGATGTATTGTCGAATTGAATGATAAGACTCTGAGATTACCATAGCTTCCTAAAGAGATATATTAATGTTTTTGTAATGTACAGCTGTTGAATTCAAATTTTTGACGCACCATAGTTCTATAACATCGGTGGAAATTAATCAAAGCGGATAGTATTTACGATATATTATTGTACGAGATATTTTCATTCGGTCTGCATAATATAAGGTTCAGCTGTTTCATCTAAAAAAAAATTACTTTGTTATTATTCGAACGATAATTATACCTTTGGTGACCAGATATAAAAATCCGAAAAAAATAAAAATAAAGATATTTTAAAACTATGCTCCTTTATCGTACAGACAAAAAAATATTCTCTCGAGAGAATTGACCAATGTGTATACCTATTATTTTACCCATAGGTCATCCCCATCTATTAATATTTTTTTTTTTTTGTCTAATAATTACTATATTACTTATATTTTTATTATTAATTAATGACTATAAAAACGAATTATATGAAATTATAATTTAATTACTTATTCGGTGTGTTGCTTTATAATGCAAATACTTGAAATACTTTGAAAATTAATACATTGAAAATATAAAGAATATTCTAATGTCTGATTATTGAATAAATATAATTTTAAATACCTACACATATTTATTGATATGTTTTCTACATATTTAAAGTTAATTATATTTGGAATTTTATAGTTCAAAAATATTGTACGAAAATCTAAACTAGATTTACTGTTTGTAAATTATTAATCTGTAAATTGTTATATTCTATAATAGGTACTAATTATATCACTGATAAAACCTAACGTAGCAAAATTTTAATAACAAATCGAATTAATCACACTATCACATAATATTAATTTATTAACAGACATTACCAATGTTCTCTGCTATTGCTTAATTACCTATATGTTGATTAATACAATCATTATATTATATTTAATCGTAGTTTATGCTAAAGTTAAATTTAAATTTATAATATAATATAATTTAATTTTCAAAAGATTAGTACGGTTTAATGTATTTCACGCTATTGTTAATTACACTTAAGACAATGTACAACAAAAGAGTACAACTGTCCTACGAAAAAGAGGTCGTCCGGTCATCATCGCCATATGATAGTCTTACGTTATAACCGATAACCATATATTTAATTATTGCGTTTTTGCGATATTAAAAAAAGTTTATTGTACTTCAATTTCGGTCAGATAATAGACTAAACCAGCAGTTACCCTCAACATGGTCCGAACGATAAAAAAAATCATCGATACAATATACGATTGTCGATTTTGTTACATCACCTATATCTCAGGCGGATGTAGCCCAATCATAAATCACTACAATATAACATTGTGCGTCGTTGTTAGCACACAACAAAAACATGTGAACTGCTATTACCGAGTACCTATTGTACATCGTATATATTAGGCGCGCTGCACTATTGATATTTGAAGTCCGCATCTCACCGGCCTCCGGGCTGATTATTGTTACGGTCAGTTCGAATTTCTAACACTTCCGACGTGCACAACGAGCGTCTCGAAGCTAATAACGTGATACAACAATGGACGATGTTTACCTCGTTCACCTCAGGGCGGATGCGACGACGACCGCGACGTCTCAGAGTGTGTGACTAATTTTACCGGCGTTCGAGCGGTGTATGTAATACGTATACTAATTATTACTAATAGGGAATACAATTAATTAAACCGTAAAATAAACCTAAAACAATACTATACACTGCTCCACCTCTCACCGACGTCCATCAGCCACTGACGACTGCACTCGTCGGTCGACTAATCCCGATATTGTTTTACGTGACTTATAGGGGTCGTTAAGTCGAAAATATTCGTCGACTTGTACGTATTCACTGCGAATACGTCACCGCGGATAAAAATAACTGACCTTAATGATGTTATGATAGTAGCCTGCAATAGGGACTGCTGGAAGGTTTTTTTCCATACGAATCGAGAACAAGACAGGATCGGTACTACGCTCGGGCCGTTTAAATAAAAAAAAATATTTGAAAAAATCCGTGATATTAGAATATATTATTATGTAGCGGGGATGGAAAAATTCCACTTTTTACATACAAAATTTGGTATTATCTTATACATATTTTGTAATATAATGGGAGAAAATAAGCAAGCCGAGCACAAAATACACAAAGTGTATACAAAAATATGTCGGGGATATAACCGAGAGAAAATTGTTCTCTTAAGTTAAAAAATCGACTGAAAAACCGTGTCCTGTCATATCCTTCCTCAATCCTTAGTAGTCAGTCCTACACCCCAGGAATATTATATTCTCATTGACTGTTTATATCCAGCAGTTCACTGTCGTTCCGTTTTTTTATTTTTACGGATTCGTCTTGTAATGTACTGTATGTTTTCGACTGATTTCACTAATAATAATAACTTAACAATAATTGATCTAGTCGCGTCCTCGCTCAGAGCAAATAATGATACCATTGCTACTCCAGCTGTATCAACACACTAATAATAATTTATCACAAAGCGAAAACGCGTAGGATTGTGCACAGGTCTTGTTGATCTTTCGCCGTCGAGAGCACACAGATCTCTGACATTATATCATAATGTAATATTTAGGTAGAATTGTTAGTTACGAGTTCTTATTACTACTAATATAGAATTATATACAAATAACAACGGCATTAGTAATTTTCAGAATACTTGGTCAAGATCAAACAGTAGTATAATATATTATATTGTAAATCGTAATTATATAGGTACTCGTATTATATTATAATATATTATAATAGTTCAAGATGTGTAATTAATTTCATTGGTTAAAAAAACTATCCCAGAACTTATTATTTTTAACTGGCTATCATGATATAGTATGTTATAGAATGTAAACGATAAATATTTTTCCTCAATTTTTAAAAGGAAAGAAACTTTATCTATTTTACTAAGTAGAATATTATAAAGTTTAAATTCTTTACAGTTATAATTTAATATAAACAATATATATTTTTAAATTTATTTTATTACTATTATCATTATTATTTATAGTAGTAAATCTTAAGTAACAAACTTGAGACATTTGTAATTTTTATCAGTAATTTAATTTTAAATAAACCATTTTAACTGCATTAGTGGCTTACTACCTACTCGTAAACTATAATATTGTAGTTGAACTACTATTAAAACTACACTGGCATGTAAAATGTAATGTACCTCATGTTGTATCATAATGTATCATCATGTTTTTTTTTAAATTGTATTTTATCGTTAAATTCTTTTTCATAGCACACAGAATAAATACAAACCGTAAAAATAGCATTTATTTCACATTAAACATGGTTAAAATTGGTGTTCAAAAGACATTATTTTTTTTATACAGTAAACATTATTAATGCAAATTGTATGGATTTTGTACTTATACATTTTGTAGTTTTGCAAATATATTTTAATCGATACTATTCTTACTAGGAGTATACTTTTTTCCATAAGAAATTCTAATATTATCTGAATACGGAAATATATTTTATTGCTTAAAATGAAAAATAAACAAATTTTAAACGAAGGAAAGATTATATATCTTTATGAAATTTTTTCATTTCTATTTATTAATGTATATATATATTTAGTAACAAGCAGTTTAGATTACCTTTTAAAACAAGTATTCATAAAAATATGCAAAGGAATAACATTAAGTTATTTTAAGAAGGTTGGAGATTTGTAAGTATCATCGAATATAACTATCTAAAACATGGTAATCCAGAAGTTTTGATAACTTTAAATGTAATCCTTTGAAAATTATGAAACGAGTAGAATGAATTTCCATTTAAATACACACAAATACACTGAAATTGTCTTTGTGCACATTTTCTTCATGTAACTTTTATAGCGATCGTCAAAACTTGAATAACATATCACTATAATATTGGCGGAAAACTGTACATTTCGAAAGTAATTAGATAACTTTTCTGTCTAAATTAAATGTTTTGTTATTCAAAACTACATATATTAAACCATAGAACATTATTGTGTAACTAATGATCATATAAGGTTATACATTCCAATGCAATTTTTCGTGGTATGCTTTAATATAAATTAATACTTATTTTAAATTCACACAACGAAGCATTAATAAAATATGAGAAAATATTTTTAGATTTTGAGCGGAGGCACGAAGTTATACATATAATATAGAGTATATAGACTAGATAGATTTTACGATGGCATGTATTATTTATTTATTTTTTTTTTTTTTGCAAGTACTTTTTAGAATATTAAATGTTCTTCACTACTTCCATATATTGTACCCACTCGATAGTAACTTGGCGTACCTATATTTTACTTTATGTATATAAAAATAACAAAATTATTTCAAAGAAGAAAGAATTTGAAAATGAAAAACTACGAAACAAACATAGTTCAGTTTAGAATAATATTATGTATCATCTCAAAAATAAAATTATACCATACATCTAACAAACCAACTCAAGTAACCTAAATTAAAAACTACTTTACGTATGATATATTCATACACATTATATACAGAACTATATAAGTACATTAACAGCTATAAGTGTTTATGTTTTTCTATATTTAGTAGAAATTCTATACCGTAATATATCAAGTACGATAATTTGGGTAATCAATATAAAACCATTTATTCAAGTCTCTTACTCTATAACTGACTATTTTTTTATAGAAAAAAAAAAATAACAAAAAAGCGTACAGATAACTGTGTTGAAATTTGGAACGATAAAAAGTATTTATATACATATTTTATTTTATTATGTTTTAATAGTAATGGCAATGTATTTGGTATGCTGTGAAATAATGTGAGTCCGGTACTTAACGAGATAATTGATAAGGTAATGTAGGTTTTATTTTTTTTAATACAAAACAAATCGGTAAAACTCGAAAATATTTTTAATATTACTTACTTTCAATTCGATTTATTTTACAAAAGGCACTAATATACGTTCTAAAAATACATAAAGATAATTTACCAAAACCCACATGGACGCTTCTTATTCCGTGGTAAAATTATGTTGACATCGAAATCGTTCGACTTAAATCGTAAACATATCTCTCTCAGTGGTAAACGACTGTGGAGTGTAGACATTACGTACCAATAGATATATTATTATATTTATAAGCGATTTTACGTCACCTATATTGGCGTCGAAATCCGTGTTTTCCTCGTCCACTGTTTTATCTCGTTCTTCTGCACCACCCGCCCCGCTTGTACATGGTTCCGGATGAACTGCTAATAATAAATGATGTATTGGCAAACACGCGGCGGTTCCGTGTCACGACCGCTTTTGAGCCGAGCCCATTCGTCTGCGACGGCGGCAACACGTCGATGAATCCGCACGACACCTGCGCTCGGGTCCCACGGAAATCAAAGGTCTGCAAAGAAAACGTGATGGGTAGTCAATTCCGGAGCCCTCCGTGCAACTTTCATTATGCCATTTTTCTCGCCTCCCCCAAAAAACACTATATAGGTGGTACCGTCGCCCTACACGCTGGTCGGGTGGCGCGATAAATCTCCGTTTTCAAGTACCGTCACGTACCGATTCTCCGGCAAACCTGTCTGGTCCCGGTGAGCAAATATTATATCCGCATAAATTCTAATCCACAATACCGTCTGCCGTCGTAAAAACGCAAAATCCGAACGGCATCGTCGTGGTGTGTGCGCGCGTGTACAAGTGTACACACTGCAGCATTCGAGAGGTGAATCGGGTGAAGGAAACGCGGGGGGGGGGGTGTTGTAAAGATGATTAGGGTTTTGGGGATGAGGGGGGGTGTAGAGTTATCGTGTGTGCGTGGATTGTCGGTCGGTAAGGGATTAGACGCAGACGGTGGATGAAAAAAAAGAAAATATACAAACAGATAATACTATACTTAGCGTTATTCAGACGACAGTTATCGATGAGATATTGATGGGGCGCGTATTCTATACATATATATTATGTAAACGTGCACAAACAACGACGATCATACTATGCCCCCGGTGGAGTGTTACAGTTTTCTCCTCGTTGCATTTTTGTGTTTTGTTTTTTTTTTTAAATTTTATATTCAAATTGTATTTTTGTCGAGTCGAGATCAAAACATATGATGATATTCATAGAAATCAAATGCGATCGAGGGGCTTATTCATGTGCATTAATGTTGTCGTAGTAAATTTTAACCAATATTAAAAACGCGGTATACGCATTCTCGTTTGAATAAACATCGGGTCAATTTTGGGTAACTTTAATCATATGTTAATCCGGTTAATCGCATAACTACAATATATTATCATAATATTATGATCAAACTAAACGTATACCAGCAGATACTAGCAACACATAATTAACGGTATCTAATTAAAATCCAATTAATTAATTCAATAAATATACAATACGACAAAATCGAATTTCTATGTATACATGTTAGGTAATTTATGTATTTATTGGTTAGGTACTTAGACGACAAAAATAATTCCACGGCCATGCTGCTATTAAAACATACGGACCAAAGGATATTAGTTATAGGTTTGATTTTTAAAAATGTAATATAATTCGTGTTATTTTTAGTAATTTTCATTTTATTTGTATTTGATTTTATTGAAACAGAATATGAAAAATCGTATAATGATAGTATTACATTTGCAAACAAATGTATCGTTATGTAATTAAGCTCATTTGAAGACTAATAACAGCAATATAAGTACCTGTAGTCCTACTATTATAATATTGTTTTAACACGAGTACAGATTTAATTACTATGGCAGGTACAAGGAACATTAATCCAGTTTCCCGATGAATTCAACATCCAACATAAATATTTCCACAATGAAATTAAAAAAAAAAAATATATAACTTTTGTATAGGTAATGACTCTTATACAGTTATCAGAGTATACCATTATTTACAGAAAAAATACACAATAAAGGTCATTATTCAAATTTAAATTAAATTTAAACTCTCCGCTCTGCTTTGTTTATTTCATAAAATATTAAAATTCATATTTTAAACAAAACATATAACATATAGATTATATAAATCGTTTTCATAAGTACAACTTTATATTCAATCTTGTATTCAAAATATTTTAAATCAAACTTAAAATTTCTTAAATATTTTAACTGTTGCTTTATGTATACTATTATTTTTATTTTATTTTATTAGAGATCAAAATCTATACAATTTATTATTCTCAATAAGCTTTTATGTTCGTGAAAAGAACATAGAAGTGAAATTTTTCACCCACTAACAAAAATGAGCCTACGTATAATAGGTACTTAAAAAAATACTTTGGATGCAAAAACTTAAATTGTATTACAGCATTCTTATAAATTATTTTATTAATACGATTTAAACTTTAAAAATTAACATCGGCTATATGTTTATATACGTATTTATCAAAATAACGACAATACATAAAACAATTAGACACTTATAATTTGATAATGCTAAGATATGTGCAACTAATGTTAATCTGTGTAAATTTATAAATATTATTATTATTATAAATATTATAATTTAAATTTATGAAACCGAATTACAATATTTTGTAGACAATATTATCGTTGAATATAGATAGCGTAATATATCTTTATATTTTACTCAATGATATTAAGTTGCAAAAGGGTATTATAAACAAATTCCTAGATAAATTTGGAAGTTATTACATTTTTCTGATCTAAGTATAATAATATTAACCATACAAGAAGGATCTTTCACTACACAAGTTTAATTTCATGCGGTATGTAACCCACCAGAGACAATGTTGGAAGTTTTTAGGTCTGATGAAAGTCTTTGATATCAGGGATTGTGGTTCTTGTGTAAAACATTGTTTTATATTATTATGTCTTATGATCTCATATTATTAAAGAAATAGCCGTCCTATTTTCCTCAGTCTTCAGTAACTACCTACAACTTATCGTCATGACAAAATAATGTTATATTGGTTTTAAAAACTATTTACATGCTTCGATAGCCAATATAATATAGTTTTAAAATATATAACTATATAAATTCTAATTTACTGATATTACTTTAAATTTTATAAAATATTCATAATTTTAAACCATTGTTTGTTTTTTAGGATAATATTTTAAAAATTCACACATAAAAATTAAAAATACTTAGATGCTTTCTAACCTATGCTTTCTACCTTAATTTATCCTATTTCTTTATTCGAGAGCTATTTAAAATACATATTATATATTGTTAAACTCGAACAATTTTAGTATCTAGAAAAGTATTTATATAATTTTTTTTTTTATCTCGATAATAATATATATTTAATACAATTAATGCATTTTGAACGATTCTTGATAACAATACAAAAAACTATAGCATCGGCAATGAACGCAAAATATAAAGCACTGATGTCGGGAATAAATGCACTAAACACGAGTAAATTTTATTTTAAAATTTAGAATTAGAAAAACGGAGAAATAAAGGACAAATCAGTATTCACGGTAAGAATTACATTTTTATCTTATACTTAACACCTTAATATTGAAATATATTAGTAATGTAGTATTTTTAGAATACATTTTTAATGAAAAACTCGAAATAGTTGCAATATTAGCATTTTATATTAACTTAAATTTTTTACTACATGATTTTGAAGATAATCTGCAACCAGGTATGAACTAAGAATTTTTATTTTTATGATCAGAACATTTTAATGTTATAATTTATTTAATTTAATAATCACTAACAAAATGCTTTTTCTATCGTTCTGAAAAACAAAATATAATAGATGTTGAATGGTTATAATATTTTAATAACAATTTTTGTACTCGAAATCTAACGGTACATTTAAATATAATTTAAATTAATATGACATGTAAAATCACCACTAAGAATAACCCTTTCTTGATGAAATTAGGAGTATTAATAAAAATAAATAATTATGATAATATACACAACAAATGCTTATTATAGTGAATACACGAAGACACTTGGAAATTAAAAGCACAATATATTATAAGTAACTATGGTTATTTAATAATATTATACTATTTTATATTAGGTTGAAAATAAGTTCACATCACATACACTTGGTTTAACTGTTTGTGATCTGGCTTAACTATATTGTAATGAATATTTTTTTTATTGAATATACGATTTGAAATTTATAATATGTATTAGGGCTATATTTAGTTATATATTTAGTTTTACGTGAGAAAAACATAGACTTGATTTTAATTTTCTAGTAGTTAGGCTCTCTATTTTATTTTTCTGTTTTTTTTCTTGTGTATTATAGGATGTTGGTTTAAAACTAAATGGATTCAATTTTTATGTAGAATAAAGTGCATTTCTATGAAATAGTTGTTGTACTAATAAAACGTTAAAGTCTTTGAATAATCGTATTGAAGAATACGTTTTGAGTTTGTTTAATATTATTTTAATTATGCTTATTTTATATTCTTAGTATTTTATTGCTTAGTAAAATACCTAATCCACTCCAAGCAGTTTTGCTATATTGCAGAATTGACTGAGTCATAGCAAAGTAGATTATGTATATTGTATGTAAAACTTGAATATTTAATATTTCTCTAGCTTTAATATACATAATAAAGACATAAAATACAATTTTTATAATTTCATATTTAGGTTACATATGTACGAGTCCCATTTTATAGAATCTGGTCAATATTTATTCCTAAATATTTTGTTTCTTCTATTAATCTACTTTATTGATAACATCACACGCACTAGTATTAATCTCACAGTTTATATCGTGAATTTTTATTGTATTGAAGTTTGGTTGAGTTCTTTTATCTTGTGTAAAGACTATATAATATGATTTATTATAGTTTATATCCAAGTTATGTCTTAAAAACCAAGTATTTATCAGACGCATATCCATTTGGGAATTATGATGAACTTCATTTCGACTAGTTCCATAGATAAGTATGGCCGTTTCGTCTACGTAAGAAAAAAGTTTGACGTATAGATTTAAATTACTTAATAAAGCTACATAAATTAAATATAAAATGGATGATAAAACTGTCTCTCTGATATCTCCAATAGTAGGCACATTATTACTACACTTTAGTTTTGCCAATTAAAATATTATATATCTCAACTTATTGTTTTCTATTGGTTATTAAGTATAATAATATTCGGTTTCAGATCTTTCTCGAAGCCCAAACTGTGATTTTGGTAGAGTGGATTTCTTTCTAATTAAAATAATGACTTATTTCGAACATTTTTGAAAAAATATTTTATAGGTATATAAATATTAATTTTTATTTTGTCACCGCCTTTGTGTATTAGTGATACTAAGCCATATTTAAATTAATTAGGTACTATGTTTTTCTCTCATATAATTGTGGTAAAAATATGTTATAAAATAATATTAGATATTGTTTATTTGTTATGTTTACCAAATTAATTGATGTACCATCTTTCTTAGGACCTGAATCACCTTTCATGACTTCATGAAATAAATAATATTATTTAATTCTGCTGAAGTTATTTTTTTTAAATACAGAGACTGATTTAAATTTTTTTAATATTATCACTACGTATGCACAATGCACATTTTCAAAACATAATTGTTGAATGTACTAGCTATTAATAGTGATTCACAATGGTTCATAAATTATGTTTTTATATTTAATCTATAGTTTGGAGAACGTGACTGGGTTTGGGTTGTTATTAAGTATTTTATTGTTGATCATATTTTTGGGGATTTTTACAATAATAACTATTAATTTTCTTGCCATAGATTTTTTTTTTTTTTTTAATAATAATATCAGATAGTTTATTTATATAATTTTTGTATTTTTTTATTAATGAAGAATCCAATGGTAAGCTTTTGGTTAGAGTACTTAATTTCTTTTTCTTTTTTTAATTGATCTAATAATACCAGGTATAGTTAATTGATTTTGTTGATTCTATTTGTATTCCCGTAATATTTATAATTATTTTATTTTGTAACTAGATCTAGCTTATATTTTTTTTATTTATTATTCTCGGCTGATCATTTTTAAATTAATTTAGATGTATATATTTATATGGTTTTATAATGATATTGTTTTTTTTTTGTCATATGATGATTTAATTGTAGAAATAATTTTTACTGATCGGTAATTAAGGAATCTATAAAAACTATATTAATAACATAACGACTATACTCGTAATTTTCCCTAAGAAATATAATATAATCAATACAGCTATTGGTTGAAGTTAAAGGAATTTAGTAAATCTAAATATATTGCTGTTGAGTTAGTAATATCAAGTGGATTTATGTTTATATCTCCTGTTAATATTAGTGTAATAATATGTTCATAGAAATTAACTATATTGGTTGGTATAGTGCCTATATTTGCAATAAATTTAATTATGTTACCACTTGGGGATCTGTAAACTGACAACATTCCATATTTTATTTTGTTAAACGTAATTGTTGTAAACAGACAATTATTAGCATCTAGTATTTATTTAGTAAATCTAATTTTATCATGGTATGAAGTATAATATCATTCCGAATATCACATATATTAATATTTGTAATTGTATGTTGGAAATTATTAAATTGACTAGTATTTTGATCGATATTTTATCCGAGCCTACGATTGTATTATACTAATTATATGATTTTTATTATTAAGTGCAGCGTTAAGACACTCAATTTCCTAAAAATGGTTTGCAATGCTCCTTATATTAAGAAAAAGTATGTTCAAACTGGAATGATGATTTGAAACTAGCATGTTAACCTAGTGTAGAAATTATGTTATTGTATTACCTTCATCAATAATATCAAGAAGAGAGATGATAATCAATATCGTACTTTGTTTTACTTTTATGAATATGACGTGAACCGTTAATATAATAAATATAAGCAAAAAATACCATTCTTAAAAATATTAATAACCTAATATTGAAATAATTAAACAGAGATATAATTTTGATAAGAAAAAGTAGACGATAAGTAAGTTATATAATATTAAGCATTTTAAATATTTATAGATTATAATTTCCCTAAATCAGTACTATACGTTATTTTTGTAATTTTTAATTTTTATTCTTCTTTTCAAGAACATTCGTGTAATTATTTGCGTTGGTGATCCAAATGAATTTATAATTACTTTATTTAACCATTGATCTTGACTTTGAATAGAGAATCCTTTTTTCTTTGATTAGACGTTAAATTATGTATATTTTGCTATTAGTAGCCCAATTGCTCAACAGTATACTCGCATTTATTTTAATTAACAAACTTTTAAATTTTAAATAATTGAAGGCAGTACACCTCAACTTTTATGAGGTATACTCTCTTCTTATGATACTAATTATTTTACCCCTAATAATACTATTGATTATATTTTAACTTGGGGGAATTCAATTAAGTATTAACTCGTGTTGCTGAAATATTATTGTACTACAGTGACTGGTGAAAAAGTGCACGCGTTTATCGTGTTTAGTTACTGGGTTTCACGAACTCCAACATCAATAAATCCAGCTTAAATAAATAATATGGATCAACATAAATCATAATAGCAATATATCGGCATTAAAATTGTAAAAAAAAAAAAAAAAAATAAGAAGCTATCGGACTTCCCATCGGGATCGCACCGAACTATAATAAGAAAATGCAGTCGGGGTGTGGCAAAACGCAATAAAGCGTTTACTTTCCATCGTTTTTATTTCACTCTGCCCAAACCCTCCCTGCGGCAGAGACAAGGGTTACATTATTTTGGAGGGTTGTTTCAGCCCGATTTGTAACTGTTAGTTTAAATTAAATTGTACGGTCCCTCCAAAGTAGTGAACAGACAGATATATAGTGAAAGAGAGCTCGGCGAGTCTCGTATTATAACGCTATTCCGTGCGTATAAAGTTCGCATTATTATGATTACAGCAAACGAGAACATCGGCACAGGGGTAGGGATATGAACAATTCGTTATATCCGTAATATGAAATTTGATTTAGTTTTATGAAAGGGATAGGGAAGTTTTTATTTTATTTTATAAGCCCGATGTTACTTAACATATAAAAGGATATATTATTGTATAAATATATACAACCGATGGCACACTAGTTGTTACGGTATTATGTGTACGTGTTCTTGTTCCATTGGATTTTTCAAAGGATCAACACCATTCGTCTAATTCAATTTTAAATATTCGTGACAAAGTTTTAAAATATTTCATTTTCCCGAAATTATGGTATAAAATGACAAAATGTTAGACTTTTTCGGAAAAATATTTCTGTTGTAATATAAATACTGCATTGCACAAAAACATAACTCAGATTATGGCTGTAAATATTACAATTTAAATTAATTACGAATAAGATCATTGACCTACGTGTCATTCTAATACCGTATATCAATTTAATAATAATTAATATTGCATTTTAATAATATGTCGAATTGTTTATATCTTATTGTTTTTGTATTTTAATTAAAATTTCCAACTATGTAAACAAAACAAAAACCTATTTAGTAAATTTAAATAATTTATACTGTTGGTTATAAGACTTATTAAGTTCATAATGTACAAAATCAAGCTTCATTGATTTATCACATTACTTTAGTTGTATTAAGTCTGTTAAATTATTTTTTCTAAATAGTGTTTTTTATCCAATAGCTCCGTGTCATAATTAAAAAAAAAATAATTACATATTCAATATGAATCCAAAAATTTAAAATTTAAATATTAAATGGTACATTTATAATACGGTTCTCTTAAACGTGTCTATACTTTGGAATTTTCCAAATTAAATATAATATACGTATGTTGTAGTATGTGCAAATTATACCCCTAAAAATGCGTTCAGCGATCAACCCGTTTTTAAGTACTTAAATGCGTAAATGTGTGCCTCTCGACGTTTTCAAGTACTCAATTGTCCTGGTAAGAGCCATAAAATAAATATCAAAAATGATGAAAAGATTGTTTTATATTTGAAAATGTTATATCATAATATATTAGTTCAAAATGTTTATACCAAGTTGAAATATAAGAGTACTACAATATTTTCAAAATAAAAAAAGTTAATACTTATATACCCTAAGATATTCCTCTACTTTTTATTTTATATTTAAAGTAGTATAAATAAATATATTTCCATATAAAGTGGTTATTTTGTAATAATATAGTCCTCAAAGAATTACATTATTGAGTTTATAATATCATGTATCAAAAGTATTAACTCTTTTGATTTGATAATATTGTTATGGCAAAATATCAATCATATTATTTAATTTAAAAGTGGGAGTATTTGAATATCAAAGAAATAGTTACTAGATTTTTTTAATTACCTATTTAAATTTAGTAAATATTATTACAAAATAGAAGAATCCCAGTTCATAGTAATCATTTTATTATTAAAAATATAGAATAATTATATCAGGTCGTTTCGTGTATAAATATCAGATGCCCAAGATATTGAAAATTTCAAATAATATAACTTAATAAGTTATATAGTTTTCATAAAGTCTGTATTTGACTTATTTAAATTGCTAGTACGTAATATGAACACCTATATAATAATAAACATAATTACTTATAATATTTTATTTAATGTAGAAAATGTATACATTTATTAATTTTCTGAGAAATTAAATGTTTTCACTGATTTAATTAAATATCGAAAATCAATACATTCATCACCGTACTCAAAATCTAATAAATTGAATGTGATGTTATATTTAATTAAATGTTGGTAATGTTATAAAATAGAATCATCCAATTTAAAAATCGTATCAAGAAAATCACAATGATGATTGATGAACACCAAATGACAACAGAAGATTTAACAGATGATGAGAAAATATCAGCAATGACTCTTTCTCGTAAAATCTACTGTTCAAAATGTATTATTGAAATAACATATATACTTGATGGATGGATGATAATTCAATGGATTAAACTTATTTTTATGTATTTGAAAAATACTTTAATAATTTTATACTGAGCCCCGTCAGGTTCTTATCATAAATATAATTAAAATATTAAATCCATATTATTCTTAAATCGAACTACTGATGTGTCTGATCGAAACATCACTGATTTTTTTTATTTGGTATATAAATATTTAATAACGATACCATATAATAATATATTAAGTGAATTCGGTTAACACATTATGTAGTAGCGTTTTATTATTAAAAATAACATGAAATGACGTGAGTAGAAAAAATGTACAACGTACATTGATATTAATCAAATATATCATTAATATATTTTCGACGCATTTATTTAATATTTAGTGGGTTTAATTGAATAGACAGTTTTCGATTCATGTGGTGGATAACATTTAGAGTATTAAAATTTAATATCAAATCAAATCCACTATAATAATATGTTTTGTTATATGATTCCGTTTCGATATTTATATATTTAATAGACCGGAGTAATGTTTTTTGTCTGGATGCAATAATATTTTATTATAGATTTTTGTTTTCACTCCGAGTAAATTACATTTTATTGCTTTAACTTTAGCGTCACGATTGTTTGTATATTTTATCGTTGTTTCGTATTTATTATTTATTTGTCCATACATATATGTAAGCCACAGATGAGTGTTCTTTCAATAAATCAAAAACATCAAAAAAACGTATAAAACCTCATTCGTAGAAAAAATAATTTAGTTATTAAATATTTAAATTCATTCCAATACTACAAAGATTAAATTCATTGCATTTTAATTTACCAAGAATTTAATCTATTTAGTATTTGTACGTCATCTTTGTGCGTCACAATGATTTAATATCAAAAAACTTATTACAAAGTACTTCATAATGAATTATAACAAATTGGCGTTTGTGTAGTTCTCAATTTTATTTACTTCTTGTCACTTTTTTTCAGCTAATTAATGGATTATTTATTTTACTTTGAGGGCATATGGGCCAAAAAAAAAAAAAGGGTAGTGTCCAACGCACCCCATTTCGCCCGCTTAAAATACGGTTATGTGACTGATCTATAGTTGATTAAGTGTGAGTTTGGTATGTTTCAGGCGGTTTATCTGAGGGAGTCCCGATTGAAAAATATATAGTGTACCGCGTTTTAGGGCGAGAAACCGGTGCAACGGGTTAATGTGCCCCCATTATTGTCACATTACGGTCTTTTGGATGGCCATAAATTAATATCAAAGGTCTGCTCTCATAAACGATCGTACATCATGTCGCATAATGTGGCGTTAGTGTACACATATTTTTTTTTCGTGTGTGTACGGGAAATAAAACGGTATACAAACCGCATTATATTGAATGAAAAAAAATTACAACAACACTACAGCCCTCGTAGGGGGGCTATGGTGAGTTTGATTATATATAAAATATCGGACGTAAAAGGAAAAAAAAATACTTTTTTTTTTTTGAGTCATCAAAAACGTAATATCCTTCATGTTTAACCTCGAATGTCTTTTTTTTATATCTCGTCCTTTGTGTCCATGCGGTCTGCATGCAGATTTATCGTAGCGCATCTGTTAGCCAGACGAATACGCTAGGCAAGCGAATTTACATTGGCCATTACGGTAACGGGTTCGGTCGGTGCGTTATATCGCAGAGGAGGAAAAAAACGCGCGCGCGTACATAATATTTTGTGTGTGCAATGTGCAATCTTATAGCTTTCCTTCTATCCCTTTAAATGCCAACCAGGCGGGAGTAGGTATTTGCGGTATATACGTTTTTTAAACGGCCAAAACGAAATTTCGAATTCAAAATATTTCATAGGTATAGTTTATAAATGCACGTTTTCGTATTATATTATTATTGAAACGAGGTGGTGTTCCATAATATTCACGTATACTATGCTGCAAAACAAAAAAATGATTTAAATTGCAATTTTCATTTTCTTGATATTGTATATTATTATAGATATAATTTAATTTAATATACTTGTAAACTGCTTGGTTCTCCGAGTTCGTTATACATTATTGCGCGTTTGGTCTGTGATATAAGTCTGTTAAGACTACGATAGCTAATAAGTAATAACCCTATTGCAGGGGTCGCCAAATAGCGTCCCCGGACGAATTAGTCCACGAGAATTATGGTGGTCCTATCGTATACTTTTACGGTGCAGTCATTAAATTGCTTAATACTATTGTCCGAGGTATTTCGAACTAAATAGCTGAATGGCTTGATATATTTATCGAATAAGTTAACGTTTGGTTTTCATTACGATATTAGTATTTGTGTTTTATAGTTAAGACAACTGTGTGTGTTTAAGTAATAACGATAACCCTTATACGCAAATCGTATTATCCGGTTTAGTCATTTATAATTTTACTAAGAAAAAAAGATAAATTAATTTGACTATACATAATATCAAAGTTGAAAAAAATCAAGCAAAATACTTATTATAAGTTTTGATATTTGTTTTCTTTCATAATATTTGTTATTATATAATATTTTTGAATATTTCTTCGAAACGAATCCCCATATTTGAAATCATTCATTTCTAATACAGTGAAACTTCCATAATATAACGAAGTTCCATTGTAAGAAATTTTCTGCTTAACGAAATATTTTTAAGAACTATGACCTTCATTTTTAAATAAAATGTAATTCTATTTAACGAACTCCTCTGTATTATTATGAATTTTTTTTGCTTATTCGACTTCGTTCCACTGTAATACTTCAATGGACGACATGTTATTTTATATTATCAAAATATACAATATTAATAATTATTAGACCAATAAGTTCGACATTAACCCACACACGCTATATTATTTCGGTATAATATGTGATTCGAAATTTTTCTGGTATGTACTGCAGATATTATTTGCCCAAATTATTTATTTTTGGGTATAGCGTATATCTGTAATACTCGATAACGAGAGAACGAGGAAAAGGACGCCGAAGTGTTACACAAACATAACGGTGATTATTTCGCGTGGATGTTTTTGCGCTGACTTAGCCCATTCTCGAGCATCTGCCGGCGTGAGGAGTGGGGATATGGTATAAGTATAATTCCGTAGTAACATTATCCCCGAACAAAGGTCATGGCGTATAATGGATTTTTTGTCTACCGGCGCGCTGAATAGCCAAACCTGTCGTCATTCATCATCATAGTCCACTACGTTTCGCGAAAGACTTTTGACCGGAGCTCAGTTCGTGTCACCTGTACCGTCCGGACGTCCCAGTCACATCTTCTCCATTTTTTTTCCATGTCAAACGATCGATTTTCAAACTATGTTGATATAAGAAAAAGACAAATGTGCGGATCGTAAACTTAATGGAAGAAGCGTAATTTTATTTCAGTCGATTCCGACAGTAATTATATCTATCTGTGATGGCCATTAACAAAGGTTCGTCAGTGCACGTCTCGGCTATTGGATCATTGGTGGTGTCTAAAAAATGTATTTAATTTTTACATAAAATTATATTATTTTTCGTCTGTAATATCAACTGTGCCAAATTTATTATTAAGAACATTATCCACGAGTAGGTATTTTGAGTTATTATTTATAAACTTCATTTTTATGAAATATTATAACAATATTAAAAAAATTTCGAATCACGTTAATATTGATTGAAATAGAACCGATTTGCATTAATACATTTTAAACTGTAACTAATTATATCAGTACTGAATTTTATTTCAATAACGGATATTTCATAAAAAAAAGTATGCAAGCCCATTATAAATTGTTCAAAATACCTAATAATATCAACTTTAGTTGATGAAAAATACTGGTATACAATATATACATAAATTGAAATGCATACTATTTAATGGGCAAGAAAAAATATACATAAACATTAAAAATCTCATTCTTATATATTTTTTGTACAAATAATGATTTTCTTTTTTTAAATCGTTATTTACACTAATAACTCGTTGGGTATGAATGGTTCATGAGAATATATGATATTATATTCATTATATTCAATTTCTATATTATAGTTATAAAAACGTATATGAAATAAATAAAACTGTTCATACAATAATTATAATTTTTGATTAATAATAGTACAATTAATTAAAAATATATAAGACAATCGAAATTGAAAATGTGTGAACTATTCGCTATACCTACATAATATTACACATATATAATTTATATAAATTATTATTATTTCTTAATTAACACCAGAAAAATTATGGAAAAAAATATAATACTTATAATTTATGTTTTTCGTCAAAAGTAGTTTAATTTTAGATAAAATTTAATAGAAAATTAAATAATGAATCATTCAGATGATAGGCTGCGTTACCAATAATATGAATAATATGACATTATATATCTATTTTATAAAAAACGATATAATTACTTAGTACCTAGGCAATTTATTAAAAAAGTAATCAATAATCATAGTTAAATTGAAAAATTACTGATTCCAAAAATTTGAAAGTACAATGATAATTAAATATTTAAGTCTCTATTTGATTGATTATTGCTTATACTTACCGTTGTAGTCTATATAACATGTAAATCATCTTTTATCACTTAATATATTAAAATAGCGATTATTGAATATAGAATCTCAATAATATTTTAATTTTGATAAAAAGCAATTTTTAGAAATATTTTCAAGGTGACACACTTAAATTTGATTTAGACATTTTTAAATATATTGTTAATACGCGCGATAATTAAAAAAGATAAATTCATATTATGAGATAACGATAATTAATTAATCAATGTATTATAATATTAATAGTAGCATTATGGTAATAATAAAATTGTATAAAATAATAATGGCAAGTATGAATGTTACACGTTAACAGAGAAAAATATTACTAAATTGCTTTTGAAAGATGAACTTTAACAATGGTAAAACTTTGGATTACTATTTTCAATTTGTTCATAGTACATTGACTTTATGATGGTTGGGGGGAGGGTAACTGAAGGGAGACTTTTTTTACTTCTGTCGTTATTATTACTTTTTTTTACACAAAGCAATATTGAATGGGTCATCGGCAATGATAAAACTAAAGTTATGGTGTTTTTCGATTATTTCTTCGGCTAGTTGCTATATTGAGAACCTTTGATGTTGAACAATACTTTCTATCCAACTATTTGAAAAGAAGGTATTGTTATTTTTTAAAATTGCTTAATAATATAACTATAAATAACAAATATTATAAAAAATTAAAATAATAAAATATAAATTATTTTATCGACAAAATAAAACTAAAAAAATATCTATGTAACATTTATGTATGATAGGTATTGTAATGTTGCTTAATCAACTAGGTCCTTCGTATATTTTTTAACAATTTAACTATTATCATTTAATTTTAGTTTTTTTTTGAGGTTGTCTTAATCAATTTACAGTAAATATTTACTTTTTAATACAACTAAAATTATCTAAATTTTGAAAATATCCATACATTTATAAAAATGAACAATAATAAAATATTAAATTTTCATTTAAAATAACTATAATAATAACGATAAGTAATTTATTTTATTTTAATATCTGAGTTATATCGTAACTTAACTGAATTAATATAAAAATTAATTTATATTTTTTATGTATGATAAATATCTTCGACAATATTATATTTTATTTTATATACAATGAACATTGTACACGTATGTAATTGTATTTTTTCAGATTTTTATTAACCATTGACAATCTATATTTTCCAATAGCATTAGAACGTTATTTTTGTTTCAATACTAGTAGCAAGTATTGTTCTTGTAAAAGAAAGCTTTTGAAACGTGTAATCGTAAGATAAAATTGCGTATCATAACTGGTCAGAAGGATTTAATGGGCTTAACCATGTTTTTATAACTAAAACAGAGATTTTATATTAACTATGATTTAGTCATTAATATTTTTAAAACTACAACCAAGCATTGATAGTAACTCAGAAAAAAATATATTCACTTTAAAAAGGCTTACCTAAACAAAGTTTATTGTTTATAAATGTAAAAATATAATACATTTTAGTTTTATCAATGATTTATGATTTTATGATGTAAGTTCATTGCTTATTATTTTTAAGAATCAAGTTATATCTGCTAAATTTAAAAGATTAAACGGTTCAAGGTTAAATAAATAATAATTGTTTAAGTAAATTATATAAGACTACTATGTCAATCAATAACATAATTTCAGTTATTGATTTATATTTTGTAATTGTAATTTTGTGATTTCCTTATTTTTTTACGCTTTTCATTACATGCCCGACCACGAAAACCTGCGCATACTTATTATTGGGCTCATATAAATATACCTATTTATCTAACTTGCATATTTCGCTCTTATAATAATATTCTATACCTAAAATACTCACTTTATCATTTTTTCAGTTTATAGTCTTGAGAATATAAATAAACGATATTCATAAAATTATTGTTTATTTAGATTTTCAATATTTTTAATATATATATATATATATTTTTATTTTTTATTTTTTTATCGTTATACTTAAACACTGTAAAAAAACGCATACATAATATATATCACGTTTTTGTTTCGTTAACGTTTTCGTAATGGTGATTAAATACCACGATGATTACAGTAATTGTATGTGTAAACTTTGCCTAGGTAGGTACATTATTCGTAAAATAATGTCCCAGGAGTTTCATCTATAAGGATTTCAACCATCATTCATATGCAGTTAATATGAACTTTTGCGAACGCCAAAAGTGTTTGAATTGGTGCATTCCACGAGTGTTTTATGTGTATGGGGTCTGAAAGTGGATATACCTCCATCGTGGTCGATACCAGTATTTAAATTCTCGTTTGCACAATTTATCTGCACGATTCTTGTGAAAAAAAAAATAAGAATATAATGCCATTTTTTTCTCTCTCTTTTTTTTAGCTCCTGTGCTAGATAAAACGCGAATATTTATGGGGTACGAAATAACCAACCGCGGTTCAATTACGACCCTCTACTACCAACATCTACCAAACCCTATTTCGAAGACATTACCGAACGGAATGAAATTTAATGTTCTCCTATATTCTTCTTCGTCGGTAGTGAGACTTTACCAGCCTGGTCTCGATCTCGCGGTTTTTATAGAGTATCTTATGTAAATTAATTCGATATATGCAAAACTGAAATGGTGTTGGCGACGAATTAATTTTGATGATAGAATAGGCAAAGCGTATCTATACTACGAGGAGAAAATATATATAACAGTCGTATACAACAGGAAGTCGTCTAAATCCAAAAAATCGTTTCATTCTGTACAATTGTTTAGGATATAATAACAAACGCAATTTAATTTAAGTTGTTTGCAATGCAGTTATACCGATTTACCTAAACTAAACCTAAAAAATAAAAATAAAAATAAGTACTTTTTAAATCACTTAAAAATAATTCAACACACTAATGTATTCAAAGAATATATTATTATTATCATATAAAGCTTTTACTGATAAAATAAAATAAGTACATATTATAAAATGTATTAATTCTGACTTAATATCCACAAAGTTAGTTTTTATAACTTAAGATTATATTATTAAGAAAAAATGTTAGTGAGCTTTTAGTATTTTTTTTATTTTTATGTTCAATAATATCTATTACGTCATATACAATTTTATCTAACGTTCGAATTGCACATAAAAATATTACTTATACTATTTTTAATAACTTTTAAACCAGAGTTTGTACTTGCTGTAATATAAAATATATGATTTTTTTTTATATTGTATTTTATCATTAATATTTATTTATAATATGTAACTTTTATATATCATTAATTTTTATGTTAGACTTGTGACATTAATTATTTGATCATTTTAAAAATTTTACCAATTTTCACAACCAGTAAAAGTTAAAATACATAAGTTATGTGGCCACCATCCAGTGTTCAAAGACTAATTTTTTAATTGAAAAATATTCATTACATTTTATATAATATTACTTTTATTGGTACGCATATTTATATTATAGATAATAAGTGAACACAAACCGTATTTAACGGTAGCAAACACAACTTGGTGAATTTAATCATTTTAAAAAATATTTAAAATTATCTTTAAATCAGTGTTTAGAACTTAATTGAATTATTAGTTTTATTGTGAAATGTATATCATACTTATTTATGGATGGAAATTTACATCACAGACAAGCAAAAGGATAGATGAAAATGTTGAAATAATATACCGTCTTAAGTCCTATTATATCTATGCAGACAATCATTATTACAACATATTAAGTATACATTGCGTTTGTTCAATCTACAAATAATACACTATACTGGTAAGACAGACTAGCTTAGGAAATAGGGATCTTAAGTAGTAGAATAGAATGAGAACTTTCTACATATTTAAATTTTTACGTAAATAATCGAATAATAAAATATAAAGACATGCATTTAACATGTTCACAAAATATTAAAATTTAATTGTATAATAATAAAATATTTTTGTTTTTTTTAGGGCACGAGTTGATGTATTACAGTTTAACAAAAATAAATCATAGATTTTACATAAAACTGATATCAAAAAAATAAAAATTTATTAATATTTTTATAAAACGGCGCTTTGTATATGCAATTTTGATACAATGCGTGTTTAAACTGTAATAATAAAAAAATATTATTGTGATTTCTTAGAAAATTATTCGAAATGGCTTCGTTACTTCTAAACTATGACAGATAAATTCTTCACAACTTCCGTAATGTACAAATTAACTACAATTGCTATCGCGAGTGTTAATTTGTATTACAAGATATCCAAATAAATAAGAAAATAATGAATACATTTAAATTTCAGCGATTAGTAATCACATATTTCGAATGTCAAAAACTATAAAAACTAAAAACTAAAAAACTCTATTGTAATTTATTTTAGATAATATTATCAAGAATTTATAAACATAAATATAGTTATATAATCGTTTAATTGTATAATTATTAATTAATAATATGATAGTCCCATCGGCCATTATGTCACAATTTTAGTATTATAAACTTAAAATTTTTAATAAAAATCCGTGGATTTATTAAACTTTAAAATAACTTATAAATATCAGTTAACTCGTAATCCTGAAAATAATCAAACCTATAGGAAAACCACTGGTCAATAACATAACAACGCATTAAGCTTTGATATTACTTATTTTCAACAAAGGCTGTTTATCGAAACCATGTAGATTTCGTAAATTAAAATTAGGTTTGGTACCCACTGAAACTAAGTTTTTATAGGAATTGATTTTAATACTAAGTGCCCGACAATTGTTCCAAATAAAATGTCACATTCAGTGATAAATCAAAACTCGATTATACGAAAAGTTACACCAAAAAAGTATTGTAATAAACGAAACAGTGTTCTTATCGTATAGCTCTGAGTAACCTACAATATTATTGTCACATAAATCATTTATTTTAATTTACGCTCTGTATTACCGCAGTGTTTACTATTTTTATACTCTTACATTTCAACGATAAAGAGAATAAAACAATGCCATCTATATACAAGGATGTCGTTCCGCGCACGAGGCGTTTGTACGAGTTGTTGCCAAAGAAAAAGAGCAAAGGGTAAAATATATACATCTCGTCTTCTTATCTTTCCGGTGTATTCGCATATAAATATATTTCAAAAAGACTATCAAGTGATATACGCACTAAGAATGACATAAATATTTTGTAGTTTCGCTTTTTTTTCAGTTCATATACGATGTTCTGGCTCAATTTCTGCGCGAATAAATTACGTAAATCCACTTTTAAAGGCCTTCATCCTGGACATTATGAGTACAAACATCTTCTTCAACACCCTAAAAAACACGAACATTCAACTCACATATATTTTCTCGAACGTCGCAATTTTTATACTATTTTATTGTTGAAATTAGTTTAAAAATATGGCTTGATAAAATAAAATATGTTGGTTATGTAAATATCACGTTATTAATTACGTTTTACACAAAGCGGAAGTGTTAGTATAAAATTGTTGGTTATCACGAATATTGTTTTGGATAATTCTATTTTTATAATGTTCTTGAATTCTAACAAATTTAAAAATTAATGTCGATTATAACATAGAATTCATTATAATATTATATTATATACAAAAAAAAGGGTTATATAATCTACAAAAACAGCACATTGAAATATTATTATAATTTATAATAGTTATTTTATTATACCTACAACACGGACTTTTATTTTGGTTTAATGTGAATTAATCACGTGAACTGTGGAGTTTATTTTCAAGAAAAAAATTATTATTTACCTACCCACTAGTTTTTATTTAGTTTAGTAATAAACTACAACCCATTGGTAGCTCTTGTAGAAAATAGGTGTCATAATTAATAATAAAATATAAAAAATAGCATGTTAATATGAACAATGTTGCCGTAATACAAATTATATATAATATTTATTATATATTATTATTTTCGTATAAGTAATGTATAATTTAGTCTGGATTTCGAAAGAAAATGGCTTCTTCGTTATATACTCTTGTGGGAGTTCTTTATGCGTATAGCATGAAAACAAACAGTTAGTTGAACAAAAATAATTTAAACGTATACATTACACGGAAATAGCATATCTGTAGTCTGTATCTGCGTTCATTGAAACATATTTACTCTAGTTAGTTATTTTCAACTTATTAATTTTGTGTTTATTTGATTTTATCTTACAGTGATATTAAATGGAAATCAAGTGAATAGTGAAATTATTATGCATCCAGCATGCAAAGAAAATCACTTGTAACAGATATTCCACAAATATTGTGAAGATATTTGGTTTCTGAGACATCCTTTTCATAGATAAAAATTAACTTAATATTTTCTCTAATGCATGGAAAAATATTGAATCATATGTTTTTAGCGATGATTATTATTTATAGTAAGTTATTATTTTTAATTAGTCATAACTAATTGACATATATTATATAATTTAAACTGTGTTAATTTTTGGTTGCCATGGTAATTTTAATGGTCAGAATTTTTTTTCTGTATCCAACCCAAAAACATACATGTATATTAAAATAATACTTTATGGAACACTTTGCTCATACAAGTAAATAAATAATTAAATTAACATTTTAAAAACTTTTTTTTTAATTTTATAATAATTAGATTCTGTTTGTAATCATTTCTAGAATATTAGCTATAGTATATTATGTATAACAATAATTATTACAATTCCGTTGTATACAAATGTTGCTAACATTAAATTGTAACAAACTCAACTGCAATAACATTTATCAAATTTATTATTATTATTATTATTTTAAACATAAAAAAAAACATTGAATTAAACCAAAACTTTTTTAAACCAATATTTAAACTTAATTTTTGTTCCATCTGGTAAATAAAAATCACAATGGCATAGATGTCTGAAATATGATATTATAGAATATACATGTATATTTTTATCGTGTGTCGTTATCATGTTAACTGCGCAATACGTAATAATATTTAAAAGCTATCGTCACACGAGTATGTAATAAAAGTCTGCTGATAATCGTAAGAGGGTCGGAGAGTGAGCACAATCCCTTTCTTTTGGAAAACCGGAGAGTCGAGAAATCGGTCTCTTAGGACTCGTAAAACAGGACAACTCTTTTACGCTTTTATCCAGTGTTCCACTATACAAAGAGGGTAGTGAATTCGCTATTTTTTTCCCGTAGGAATATTTTTCGGCGGAAAATTGAACGCAGAGTCTTGAGTTTTTACCACTGACGGAACAGTTATCTGGCAACAGAAGGATGGAACAGATGTAAAAAGTCACTACATTTTATTGCAGAGTTTACTTCAAAAAGAAGTAGTCTGTTTAAGGGCATGCAGTAAAAACATTTTATTACGTGTATACCACGAAGCTTCGAATAACATAGTTTTATTGCTGTGAATGATTCGATGTAATTTCTTAGAGTTGCTTCTAGCTGATTTTAATTGAGAGCATAGCGATAGGATGTAAAATACCTTATAGTTGTCACGTGTAATTAATACTACGCCTATACGTCGATAACCAATGGCAATAATTATGTATATATACAATAAATATTAATTTAAATATAATATTTATATAGACGTTTTAATAACAATAATGATTTACTAAGCTATATAAACTAAAACAGATACACAACATGACAATGAAATAACAATAGACGGGGTTTTATTAGTAATATTGACATAATATTATAATCTATTATATATTATTTAGCTATTTTCACGCATTATTAAACAAACTTTAATCTATTTATTTTATAATAATTATTTAAATTTGACTATTTAATAACTTTATCGGGTACGATTTAGCTCTCAGATTTCAGTATTTAAAACTATGGGCTAAATTCTGTTTACCAGCATTTTAATTATCATATTTATTTGTAGCGTCTATGAATATTATACCGGTATAATTTACTCAACTCTCGATTTATGATATGATAACAATTATTTTTAACTAAGAAGTTTTGTTTTTTTACTGTGCACACAATTTGCGAACGGTTTTGTTTATTTTTTCTATGCAGATTTTAGTTTGTTTAGTCGTTCAATTAGTTTCTCTTGGGTTTATCGTTCTAGAAAGCATTCATAAAATAAACAACGAACCCTTTCCATTGTATTCTGTTGATTTCAAGCCACCCTGATGGTATACAGAACTAGTCTGAGCACACGATAAACTTTTGTTGAAACACTAAAAACATAGTTCTCCGAATTAAATCAATTATTTTACTCTGCAATTTATAAAATTTCACAGACGCGTGTATTACCATATTAGAATATATTATACTTATTTTTATTAGAAAATATTTACTATTGGATTATACACGTCTTGTATACGTGTTAAAATCAAACCAAAGTGTCTAAGTTTGTATTTACTTTATAGAATATCTGAAATAAACATTGTTTATTTTGACTATAGTTAATTGAATACTGATTTATAGATCTTTTTAATGTAATAACTAATAACCATGGTAAAAAAAAAAAATATCATATAGAAATATAATAAACTATTTATAACACATTTTATGTTGTCCCAATACAAAATTGTGGCCATAATAATCCCTAGTTTTCAATATTATTTTATTTTCTAATGTTTATTTACATGTTATTATTATGTTGAGAATGCAAATAAAACTTAACTACTATTACATCTCGTATAGTGGTTAACCGGCCGACATCATCCGCAAGCTATGCCCGGTTCGCCAGATAACGATTGTTTACCAGATAGTCTGGCGCTGTTATTTGTTTTAGCCCAAGACCGGGAAACATAGTATGGTGGCTTTTGTTAATTTCGATTATTTCCAACCTGAAAGAGAATTCTCAGAGATAGAAATGGAAACAGTCAAATCGAAAATCGAGAATATCCGACAGAAGACTTACGATCACGGTTAAATAAATACGAATCGGTGATCGAAATAAAGAGACAAAAAATACCTTCCCATAGGATGTATTGGGCGAGATATAAATCTCATAAGTTCTAAGAAGTTTCAAAGTTTTTAACGATTTCGATTTGTTCTTAACACAAAGTAAAATACGAAATAACGGTACATGTGGCAATTTTGATACAAATGTCACATGACCTAAATATTATCGTGGTAAAATATTATGGTGCAGTTAAAAATACAATTTTTATTACACAGTGTGTGATGCTTATAAAACATTAAACTAATGAATTATTCAGAAACGATAACATCTTTAATGGCGCTTAAGAAAAAAAAATTCAATTAGATAATAATAATAATAGTCTTTACCACGAAAGAAATTTGCATAACATTATTTACAATAATAATATGGCCATGGTTACATTAATTTTAAATTATACTTATAATATACGCGTATGATGATTCCCAGAATTTTCCCAATTAAATAAATACAGTTTAAACAACTATTTTTATTTAGCTACAACATAGTACATTGATAATAACATAATACCATAATATTATCGATTTAATCTATGGAAATGTATTTAAAGGATAGCCGTATAATAAAAAATATTGCCACGTTAGTAAAAAAAAGAACAACTTCTCTAATCTTTACCGCGTGGAATGTTATATTTTACTCAATCTTAATTAGGACTTGGTTCGTACCTTAGAATGTGTAGCTGCGTACTGGGATGGGTGCATAATAAACATTAAGAAGAATGACATGATACGACGTGTTTTGCTTATTTTTTTCAATATCTTTATTTGAATCTATTTTTTCCGTATTTTTTTTGTTTTCGTTCGAAACGATTACCACGTAACGGAATGTTACATTTACGTACCAAAATATCAAAAATAAATCATATAAAACTCATTTTGTAGTCAATGATAATATTGTTCTTACAAATGCAATATAAACGGAAGTATATATGTCACTGTTCTAACATTCTTAAGGACGTGCACGTCCGGTAGAAGATTTTTGGCGCCAAATTTTATTGACAAAACACATGCAAGAATAAGTTTATTTATACGCGTTTAATTTATAACATCAGAATCATAAGACACCTAATTTCAATATTCGAGTAATAAAATACAAATTCAACTCTCCCGACTTATTCATGGCGTACTCATTTTTTCGCGAATTAAAAAAAAATACTGAGTAATATTACTAAACAATATTTTATCATAAATTTCAAATCATTACAAATTAAAATTGAAAATTTAACTAACTCAACCCAAATATTGTGTTGTGAAAATTAAAACATTATTTTAAATCATATGGTAATATTATTTTGAAAATTTTATATTTAATCTTGTTCTATCGGTCAATTTTTTATAACGAGGTGCTTACAGTTCATAAAGGATTTCATGATATCACTGTTAGTTACACTGCTATTACGAAAATATGACAAAATATTATCATAACTTACATTAAACACATTTTAAACATTAAAACTGTTCTATTTAATAGGTAATATATACATTGTACAGCATAATTTACTATTATTAGGTACCCTGACCGAAATGCGAGTCATTCCAAGCACTTAACTATAGGTTTTTTTTTTACAAGCCTATTTTTACATTTTATTTATTATTATTATTATTATTATTAACGTTCCTCGAACAAAATTATCGGGTTCCAGTGACACCGCGCTACGTTAAAATCGTAAAATTACTTGTAAAGTGCATCCGACGAAACACAGAATAAATAAATAACCATATTATATTGCCGAACGGCGCAGGTGGAACATGCGTTTCATCGTATCAGTGCATTACCCTAATAAAATATGCGTTTTACAAGTCGTCCCCGCGGGATAATGGCCGTCCAATTAGCCATTATACGTGGTTCTCCGTATATATATATTATATATTTATGTATACGCGTGTAACGTATAGTTTTATCAGCTGACAAACACGCGCGTGAGCATCCAATATAATGAATCACCTTTGAATCACCCGAATTGTCCGCCAATGGGCTTTCAACATAAATTGTCAATCGTTTACATTGCGGGAAACACTATAATATGTTACAGTAAAAGAGACGTAAGTTTTTCATACCTAATTGTTGATGATATAAGCTACAGGACTTGCACACGAAAACCGTAGCAATAAACAACCCACTTCCATTATCGGTCGCGATAATATTATTGTGTACGGCGATCCGAAATATGTATGATTTTACTGTATAGGAAAAAATGGGAATACAATTTTTGTTTTCAAAGATTAAAATTCATTTACACAAAAACTATTAGATTCTCTTATTTTTTTTTTCGGTTTATTTTTGTATTATTAATTAAATTTATCACGAGTCTGACTGACATTTGTTTTCATGTATTGTCGACATTGTTCATTTATCTCTTGCGACCTCACGTTTCGGCGGAAACGTTGGATGCTGAATGATAATATAATGAATAAAATCATAGCCTACTCGTAAAGTCTTGACGATAATAATAACTCGTTATCATTTATCATTATCGACGCTTTACGTAGAGTTCAGAACATAGTCTGTTTGAACTATTTTGGACGACGGAAATCCTAGGGGTGTTTCTTATAGTATACTATTCGAAATTAACTATTAATTTAACAACCGCCGCGCCCTTCGCGCAATAATAATAGTTTTAATAATAATAATCATAATCATAATAACACCACGTACGGCGAGCGTATTGCGTTAGATAGGTGATGCCTATCGTATAATATTGTTATTTAGTTTAGAACGGGTTAAGTCTTGTGCGTTTAACAAGCGACTCTGGACAATTAATACGGCTTAAACTCTTATCGGCACGCAGTTTATTAAACAGCATCTATGCTATATATTATTATTATGTGTGTGGGTTATACCGTACACGCGGCAGCGGCGGCGCGCACACACACACACAGAGCCGTCGTCTACGTATGTATATTATATATATTATTTATATGTATATATAAATATGTGTATAATAGTATACACTGCAGTGCGTGTAATAATGTACATGTACTGTACGGGCGTGTATGTATGTATGTATGTATGCGAAATGACAAACTGTTCGATTAACATCGGTGCATAAAATATACTCTGCGAGAGGACTTTGGCGGCGTCGGTGGCTTTTCGGCCATAAAATATTCAACGCTTAACTGTGGCCGATCTTAACGAGCGCTAAAACTGCGGGCAAAGTATACGCATAATTAGTCGAGTCGTTTGTTTATAATTCATAATAATTTCGAGACTTAGTGCTTACACGAGACTTCCTCTCCGGTTTATTAACCCGATATGAATATTAATGTCAGCCCCGTTCCAACGTGCCCGGCGGCGATGGTGGAGCCGACGAGCCAACGAGCCGAAATCCCTGTTACCACTTATTATAGTGTTACTACTACTTAATGCCACTATTAATACTACAGCGAGTCTATAACTATAACGGATGCACATATATATATTAAAAAAAAAATTTATCGCAGATTTCAAGACGAATTACTGCGCAAACTATACTTTCCTACAGCAAGTACCAGTCATCGATCCACACTATGGCTGAGAATAAAAGGGGGCGCACTCCCACTTAAAAATCCTAAAAAAATAAAACGTCTTTATATTTTTTCCAATTATGTTTTAAGTAAACTCTGTCCGATGATAAATCAGTTGCAACTGTTTTGAGTTAATTATAAACAATACATTCGTCAATATGGATAATACAAAAATAAACGTCATTTAACCGATGCTGTCGCGTCATCTGCTGAACTGTTATAAGTGTTATCTATTTTTTTAGCATTATGTTGTAATAATCGTATTTGACATATCGGTATTTTATTTTTAAATAAAAATTAGAAAAACTTCGAAAAAAAAATAAACGATTTAAGATAGATATTAAATTGTATGCCTTAAATACCTTCTGGAATACATACTATAAGGTATACACATTATCTTCTTACAGCGCCAGTTGTATGCACTTTTCCTTGTTCCGGTACATTGTTTGTTTTCCTAGGTAAGTGTTGTGGCACTCACCATGTCTCAACCCTCCTTGACCATGCTGCATACTATACGTGAAACATATGACAAACAACTACTTCTACCGCTATTACACAAACTATTACACCGACACAGTTCTTCTACCTTTACTATTACATTATAATATATACTTTTTCGGCGATGTTAGTTTTTATTTTTAAAACATGTACTCCCGCACGACTGTTATGGTTTGTAGGTAGGTACATTAAACCTATTTGTGTGCTTGAAAGTTCCTCCCCGACCCCTCCTACGAGTATAAATGCCGTGTCAAGCCGCTGTTTAATTATTACTATACCTATCAAGTGTTATTATTATTATTATTATTATTATTATGACTATATTTTTTTTATCATTGCTTTATTATTGTTATTATTATTATTTTTTTTACGCCATACTTACAACGACTATGTCGTTGAGTCGACTCTAAATGGGTTATACCCACGCGTATATAAGGTCCTTTAATTGTACACAGAAAAAAACACTCTCTCTCTCGTTTACTTTGCACCCCGCCGTCGTTGGGTTTTCCGGTGTGCCCAGAGGTCGTTAGGGCACCGCTGGTTAAACTACGGGACGAGACTACGAGAGTGAACGTTTGATACATTTCACAGTTTGATACACACGAGGCAGACGGTGCAGAAGCAATGAGCGCTGATTGAACGTAAATAATATGGAACATTAAAAGACTGAAAAATAATAAAAAAAATTCCATATTTTATTTTTAAAATTGAAAAAAAAATACGTTTGTTGTACGTATATGTTATTTTATTTCGTTGCGAAAAAATAGAGGAAATACCTATAATTTTCTTCTGTTTTTTTTTTTTTTTGTTTTTGAAATGAAAGTCTATTACCAAGATCCGTAGTTTATTTTGATTTTTTTTCCATCATAAACGAAAAATGATATGGAAAACTCTGTTATTTTGAATTATAATTTTGATGAAAAAGATTTATTTTATTCATACAAGTATGATAAAATACTAAGTTAAAAGACGTTCAGTCTTTGACATTCTTTAAAAAAATAACTTGTCATAAGTTGTTGACGTTTCTTTTAAAGAATATTATAGACCTAAAAATCAATTACAGCATAAATAGAATATTGGAATATTTCTGATAAATTAGACATTTCTATAAACATCAGAGAAAAATTACACTATTATCAACATTTCAATCGTATGAACCTGAAAAAGATGAAATTTGATTGGTGTTCAACAACTTATATAATAATTATAAATCTGGTATAAAATCAATGGTAAAATAATTAAAAAGTCGTGGAACATACCTAAAACACAATAATATTTAAAGCATTTATATCATACATTTATCATTCACCAGACATATTACAATTATACATTTTGTTTTTCTTTAAGCATAGCTTTATTAATAATCATCAAATATAACTGACTAAAAGTAAGTTTAATATTTTTTAGAAATAATTACATATATGGTTTAAAAGTGTTCATTAAAAAACAAATGAAACCAAGTATTTAAATGAAAAAGAATAAAATGTATTAAATGTTATAACATACATAACCACATAGGTTATACATTCTATGTAATATGTATTATTTATTTAAAATAAATGACTTTTAATCAACTTATTGCCAAGAGATATTGCAAGCATCACAATTCACAAATATACATACTATGTACGATCCTTAGATTTCTTATTGTTAATTATACTTGATGTGGTTTCGCATACAGAATTTACCTATGGGTTGGGATTTAATAAAATGTATGATAATATTATGTGCCTCAATATTATAATATATTATTTAACCAATAAAATTTCATGTTTTATGTACCTAACATAAAAAGCCATGAGTTCGAACACTCAAACTAAACCAAATCCGTGTGTATGACACTGCCTTGATTGAATATATGTAATATATATTATATAGGTATACCTATTTTTAATCTTATCATTACTATTTAGAATTTATATTATGTGGTTCTAATATTGAATGGCATTTAATCAGAATATATATTCTATACATTATATTTGTTTATTCTCATTTAAATGATTTTATTTACAGAGTTTGTATATGACATCATAACGTTTAATAAACATGAAGATTTTCATATCACCAGATAAGTACCTATCATTTTTATAAATAAAAATTTTCTAAAGCATTTCTTTATTTATTTTTAATAAAAAATGAAATTTCAGTCATACATATTATATCTATTTTTTCCATGACAATGTTATACCTTATATCAATATAGATTGTCAAGATACAGTTTTTCGAACATACATAGTTCATATATATATATATATATATAGAGTACAATTTAAAAATATACTATAAATACAAGTATAAAATAAAATTATTATTTGCTTTCTTACACACCTAAAATAATACATTGATATTTTTAGCTTTAACAACATTAAATTGAATTTAATGCATTTAATTTTGATGATTTCAACTTCTAAGTTAAAATTACTAAAAACGATTTTAAATAAATACCTGACATATCATGCTTAACTTTTATGTTTTAGTATAAACAAATATAACAACTGTAGTAGTTAAAAATAAAATTGAATAGACAATTCAAATAAATCATTATTCTTCAAAGAATCTTATAATTAGTTCTAAGTAAAATAGTAATTTTTATAGGCAATTCATCAGTGACATATTTTTAATAAAATAATTTTGAATTAATTCGTATAACAATATTGGTTATTTAAAATTATAAAAATTATAATATGTAAAAGTTAAAAATTAATATTTAAAATAAAAAAAAAAAATTGAATAAGAAAAAATAAGTTTTTTACAAAATTACAGTTATTTAAGATTCGTAATTGAGGTGGACTTACTAAATATAAATTTTAACGAAATAATTATTTTAGTAAATAGTGGTATGTAAATTTGCACTGAACATGTGAGCCCAGTGTTTTTCTATTTTTTATAAAAATTGTTATTTTTTTTTTACCGTAAATATTAAATAAATTCTCTTTTTGAATAATTTATTATATACAACTAATAGTATAAACATTTATATAAGTTTCTTCTATTTATCAAGCTATTTCTTATGATAAATATAGATATTAAGTGCATTATATTTTGATTTATTATTGTACGACTATTTTATTTTATTTTGTGTTTATCAGTACTCTATATTCATAGAAATACAATGAAAAGTTTGTGTCTTTATGTTTGTATTAAATCAATAAACGTATGTCAATGATGTGAAATGTTTGAAATAGAAAATTGTATATATTAATAGATTGTTGACCATATTAAAAAAAAAAAAACGGTTATGTTCTCGGCATATTAACAAAAAATAAAATAAAATAATTACTTTTAAAATTTAAATTTAAATTTAAATTTTGAACGTATATCTCAATTATCCGAAATTACAATCAATCCTAATTAAATCTTCTTAAATGTCACCATAGGGTGACTATATTTTTAAGTGTATCCAAGGCATAACGTATTGTAATTATAATTATTGTAATATTTAATTTCAGATTCTTTGTTTTAAAATAAAGTTATAAAGTAAAAAATAATAATAATAATAACAATAATAATATTGAATAGTTTATTTTATTCTATTATACACATTTTAATAATAAATATTTCACATTTTGAATTAAAAATAAAAACACATTAAACGATCAGACTTTAAATTTACTGACACTATTATTTTATACTAGTAATATATACAGTACAATTTTTAGATTTTAAATGACATTTTCATAATACTATTTAATAATTGTCAATGTAAATATTTGTAAAGATATATTTTTTTTAATAAAAGGTGACATTCATAATTGAATAATATGAAAATATTATATTATTCGTTATAGTTACTTTCTACCTTCTGCTGTACCGAATTGGCAGTAAGAGCTCTTGAACAGGTTTAAGTGGCTTTTCTGCCAGACAGGGTTTTTATAAAATCACCCCATGTTTTCCTCTTTTCGTCGACCGCCAAGACCGTAAATTACTTGAGTTTGAATAGAAATTTCAATTGATGGATGTACACTTGACCAGGAAAATAAGGTCCGTTTTTCTATTATGGCAGTACTTTTTTATACTTATTACGCAATGGAAAATATATATTTTATATATTATAGTAAAGAATTTGCTGAGCAATTTATATTAGGTATATTATATTTGACATGTTTTCATAGTAAGTAAATAAAAAATATAAGGTAAATAAATTTTGAAGTATGCACAGAAAATTATATTATTATTAATTTATTGAACAAATTATTATGGGCTTATATTTCAAAAAGTTTATATATACAAAAAAAAAAAATAGTATAATAATGTGTTAAGTTATGACTTAAAAATCACGATGTAACAAAATATATAAAATAGTAATATAGAATAATAATTATAACAATAATTAATCATTAACGTTTTCTACACGTTTCCAAAATGATTTCGGGGAACGCATTAATTTATTGCTGACCCTATTTAATTTATCTAACGATAATAATAAAATTTAATTTTAAGCTATTAAATATATTTATAAAATTTAATTTTATTTGGTATTTTTAGTGATTTTAGTATCTATTGAAAAAATTAAATCGATATTTATTTGCTTATACTTCAATACACATGATATAATAAATAATTAATATTAAGTTGCACTTAATTAAATATGCATAACTGCATAAGTACATAACATACACTATCTAATATATTTGATGGAATTTTGGATATTTTTATTGAGTTTTTGGGGAAATATTTTTTATTGTTTTGCAAAAAAAATGTCTTTGAAAAATTAAAATTGCTAGAATTGAATATAAAATATAAATAAAATAAAAATAAAATGTTCAATATGTTCATGAAATTATTTCTACATAAATATAGTTATAGAAAATGTGTTTTAAAGTAAACAAATTGCAGTAAACATATTATATTTTTAACATTTTTATAGCAAAAATAAAATAATAATTTAAATACTTTAAGATTAGATAAGAACAGAAACACAATATTTACTTTACAATATATCTACAATTACGGCTTTTTATGCGAACATTACTAAAATCATTAGTATGCAATATTCTATTTATTACAGAAATCTTAATGTATTTTTCATCTCATCTTTTATATAGGTAATTTTGTTGAATACAAATACTAATAGCAGAAACGGTTATATTAATATACAAATTTCAAAAGATACTCAAGAAGATTACTGATCTAGAGAGAACGCATTTATTCTTATAATTTATAAATATACGCAAAATAAATAAAAATGTTATATATGCCTTTTGGAAAATGTATTTTTCTATAATTTACTTTTACAATTTTCTTCACTTAAAAAAAATATTATCTTTAATATAATGAATAATGATAATATGAAATGTTAGAAGGCTCGAAATTGAAATGATAAATATTTTATTACTAATAAATTAAATATAATATCTAGGTTATTTAATTAAAAATAAAATGTAAACTAAAAATTTGACCAAAATGAAATATTGATTTTTATTAATTAAAACAAATATAATTAAATTAGCATTTGCTAAAATGTTCATTTCTGAAAACGTTAAATAATATTGTATATTTTTCTCAATTAAGTATAATTCATATAGAATTTCATACGTGTACACAGTAGGTACATTTTGCATTTTAATACTATTCAATTAGTATCTAAACTTGGTTTTATAGTCGATGTGTGAATACTATTTTTATTAAAATGGTTTGATTAAGGGCAGTTATTTATTTATAATATAAATTATCGGTAGGTAGTTGCACTTGCCTAAAACCTTTCCGCAGTTTATTGTTTGTTCGACAACCAGATCAAAGCATAGTATAATTAAATTATCATTCACAAGAGTCACCCGTCGATTGGATTGGCATATGTACGATGTTTCCCGACGCGGTGAACTCTTTGAATTACGAACACTTCGTGTACACGCAAGTATCTATTAGCTTAATAAATCATCATACTATAGTTTATAAACAACTCACACTTATGGTATTTTATCAAATCTGTGACATATACAATTAGGAATTGTATCTATTTACTTGCTAATAGTATAGCGTAGCTTACTATGTACGTACAGTTATACGATGTATTTATGTTGAACCTGATATTATGGATATTACATTTTTCAGTATAATACTTGATAATGTATTATGATATAAACGAGTACCTATTTAGGATGATTTGTAATTTGGTGAGTCACACATTATATAATAAAATACCGCCTGCGTGAGTTATTTATAAATTATAGTGTGGTTTATAAAACTAATAGAATAGATACTTATGTTCACAAAATGTTCATATTTCAAACCGTGACCATAGAATAACATTATAAAATGAGAATAGTTTACATTGGACCACCACTCTATCAAAAAATGTTCCTGAATATCAAATTAACAACCTGAAAAACCCTGTTAAGATCAACAAGTACCGTGGCTATTCATATCAGTGACTGAACTATTAAATAACAAGACACTTTTGAATTCTAATCTATTTGTCTTATTAAATAACGGCACAAATTTCACAAATACATCAAAACCAAAAATTTCAAATATCTGTCGATAAATTAACAATCTTGATGCTCATAACTAGTCTCGCATTATTAAACCACCTCTTTCTGCTAACTCTTCTTGTAATTACGACACGCTAACTAGATTATGAACAGTTAAAATATCAATTGACGAAAATGCGTTGATAATTTGACTTAAATAAAACAACAATGTTCTAGTGAAATCGATAGTTTCTTTGAGTTGTTAATTCAGTTAAAAATTGCTTATTTTTATATAAATGTATACGTAAATTATATGTGAATGATCATACTTCCACGCTCTTAAAAAGACACTTCTGTAGCTGTCATGGTTTAAATATTAACATGTTTATGTCAACTAAATAATAAACTATTTGTTATTATTTTTTTTTTTTAATACAATACACAGTATACAGTATAATCATAAAAACGGACTAATTATCATTCATCACTGGTACATATAATAATTTTATGTACCCATTATTTTTTTTAGTTAGCTTAAAATGTCTTGGTTAATATAATGAAATGTAATTTGTTATTAAGTTAATTAACTATAAGATTAATATATAATTTAAGTCTAAAATTAAAAAAAGTAGATTTCAATATTTTAACTACATACTGAAACCCATCTTAAATAATAGATTGTTTTAATAAAAAATATTTTAATATAAAAATCAATAAATTTTAAATCTTCTTTTAACTTTTTAGCTTTTGATTCTTGTTTTAATCAAATATATCTATAGGTACAGATTCGCATTTAATATTATATATTTTGTACACCTAAAAGTTAAATTTTGATTTGTTTTAAATTTAAACGCACTTTAAAATACTTTTATTAATAATTTATTTTAGAAAATTGAAAAATATCCTCTTTTAAATATATTTACTCTTATATCACTTTAATACTTATGTATAGAAAAACAAATTTCACATAAATAATTCACAAAACAAAAAATTATTTTTGCATTTATATTACAAGTATATATATTTTTTTAGATTTTAAACTGAGCAAGAAATTGATTTATTTTATTATTTTTTATTTTTGTTATTATTTGTGGTATTAAAATGTTACGGATTGGATTTCTATTGGAATAGATTTTCTAATCTTGTACTATCTACAATTACCCACACATTTAAAAATAATGTCTTATCTCAGTTTATTTTTCTTGATGTTATAGTATTTTATTACTTTTAATCTTCACTAGCTTGTCTAAATTTGTATTAATAATCCACGTGCCTGGATTCTTTATAACTGATCCGATGTTTTTCTCAGCCCTAATAAATTCAATAACGTAAGACGTAAAGATCAAAGGTATTTAATTTAAGGTATGGTAATTAGGTAACGCTAGTTAACTAGTGAAATAATAGAGGTACACTACGTAGACTGCGACAGTACAACTACTACAGTAGTATGTAATTTACAGGGTATGGCAGGTGAACAGTTCAATTTTCAAGCACATTAACGAGCTCTTTGTCACATATCGCCTGTATAATATATATAATATATAATATATAGTCATAATATAAATGTTAACACTATCCCTTTTTATCCACGCGTCAAATTCATTGTACCACCTACCAACACACTTTTTTTTACGCATTTTCAGTTCTAAATTTCTACATAATAATACAGTGCAAAAAAGGCGTGTCTATTGTGTACTTATGTCACTCATCTATCACGTTTTTGGTATATATTTTATAAAAGCTCAAAATTACAAACCAACTGTACTATATTTTATTAAACTTTTTAGTGTTTTAATTTAATTTACGTTTATATCGTATTCCTCTGGCGAACACAATAAAATTACTGTTACGCAATTTTTCTTTGTAATAGTAACGTAGAAATGTATTATTTATATTGGCATTAACGTTAATTGTATAATGTCTGTAGTTCTATATACCTATTATCGTAATCATATTTTCTAAAGTTCTATTGCCTATTCCCAATACTTAATAGATAATTTTTATTATACATATAATAATTATTATAATTATTATTATTATTATTATTATTATTATAGTTATAATTTTTTTTTTAAATATGAGAAAATAGATAAAATTATTTTACAGTTCAAAGTAAACATTAAATGAAATAAGGTGTAGAATATAAAATTGTTTAAGATAAAATATGTAAAATACATTTTTGTACTTAACTACAACCAAAACATAAGCGTGATAATTTATCACGTGGACCAGATAATGTCAGGAATTTTAAGGGATTTGTAATACTTTAAATATTAATACTGATAATCATGTACAAGTTGTTTACAGTATCATATTAAAAGTTTGAAAAAAAAATAGTTTTAAAATTTCTTGACGAGCTTCTCAAAATATTGCTTAGTTGGAAATAAAATAATCATTTTGTCTATGTATTATATTATAATATATAAAAAAAAAAATTGACGTGTTACATAAATATTTGTATGGGTAAGTGTACCTTATAATTTACGCATATTCCGTTGTGTTTCCTGTAAGTAGTTTTTAAAAAAACGTAGAAAATGTGGATAATAACACCTCAGACAATATTTCATTTTCAACATTCAAGTTATCTGAGAAGTGTATAATATATTGACAGAACCAGTGTAAAGAATTTATGAGAATTTGTTGTGTATATATAAATATATAGTGGTTTAAATGCATTTAGAGATAAAGTAGATGAAATTATTTTTTGACTTTATATCGATAAGTACTCTTTTGTGAAAATTTCACCGTACAAATTGCGTTTCGCAGTGTGTAATATTATATGCTATGTATAGTAATATTAAACATCAAGTGACATAAATCAAAATTAATTGTATTTTCCTCTTTATACGTCATTCAGAAAATGAATTAAACTAATTCAAATAGATTGGTGACAGCATTTACAGCTGTTCTCTTAGCATTATTTAAATAACGATCATAAACAGTCAATTTAAACATATTTATAACTGACAAAACATGTATTATATTATGTTCACAATAAGACGGCATTAATTTACCGTACCAAGTCAAACACTTCAAATATCACGGAGGGCAGAAATGCAAGGATGAATTTCATTAATTTTTAATTGAAACTAAGGGTAACTCTTGTTTCCCTTAACAAGATTAATTATTTATATCTACCAGGTATTTATTTTATCCACTTTATTAAGCACGGGGTGTTTCGATGAATGTTCATACAATTAATATTTTACGGGCATTGTAAGATTACCAACATGTAATATAACAATAATTGATTTCAAACACAGTCCAAGTTTCTTTATTTCTTACCTTGATTACTTGTTACTTTATTTGTATATTAACTTCAATAACATTATCAATCACAGTGATATTCAGACTAATTAGAAATAAAAGTTAATACATTAATAATTTTTGTAAATTCGAGGTTAAAATATTCGTATACTAAGATTACACATTTTAAATAATTAAAATATGGTACGTTACGTAATGGATCTGTGAGTAGTTTATACTTCCACAATTTATTTTGAGTTAGAACTTCGCATATAAGATATTTACTATAATGTTAATCGTAAAATAATCTAAATAAACTTCTTTAATTTTGATTAATCTAATGAATTAATAAAAACAATAATATTGAAACAATCACTCGACTAAAAAAAATGAAAATAAAATAAAAATATATGTAAATTTACAAAGTACAACTTCCCACACAGCGCATTAATATTTAATAAATATTTTTTCATCATTTTTAAATAAATGATATGATTTAATAAATATTTTATTTTAATTGGGAGTATGTTTTTAAATATTTATACAATGTATAGCGATCATTGATTGATCCTTTTTGAATTATGAATTAAATATTTAATCGACAATATTTAATAAATATAATTATTTGATATTTAATAAATAATAAGGCAGATGTTTATGAAATGTTACTATATTATTAATTATCAATCAAATATATATATAATACTGCTGCAGAATCACTGCATTTAATAGAAACAAAAATTAACACTTTTTTGTATAAGTTTGATTCATTATACATGATAGATAATTATATTAATGTGTAATGTAAATAAAACAATTATTTTTTAAGTTTACGTTTAATGTTGAACGGTGCTTGGGCAAGCACATACGTCTTAACGACTTCTTCCATTTCATTTTGGGTTACATTTCTAAACTTTGATTGTTTTTTTACAGCATCTGATAAACAATTTTAATTACACTATATTAAAATTATGTACAGAAGTAATAATATATAAGCATATTGTATTATTTTATACAGAATTATAATCTTACCAAGGATAATAGGAAAAATCATTTGGTCAGAAAATTTGGTTTTTCCTTACTTGCCACAGTATGAAAACAATTTTAAAAGTTTATCGGTAAAAGCTTTATCCATTATTCTTTTAATAATTTCTTTACGCGTTTTTTTCCAATATATGTTAGTCGATGAATCTACAACACAAAAGAACATTTATAATATAATATATATTATATACTACTAAATAGTATTCATATTATACACAAAAGATTAAATAATCCATATGCTTAGAAAATTAATATACCATATATGTTAATTAGTTTGACAGTCAATCTATGGCGATAAAAGTATAATAACTGTGGATGATATTTAGGTTATTATATACTTACATACTTTTCACAGCTAGTATACATAATGACCACATTAATTAACATATCATATGTTATGTATTTCAGTAGCATCTAAATTCTAACCATTCCAAACATATATGTACTATATAGGTATAATGTTTATTTACCACATTGTTACAAAATATTTCATCTTCAGAATATTTCTGATTGAATGCATTTAAATCTGATATAGTGTTCGTATCACCATATATCCAGATAAAGATTTATAATCGTTTTAAGTATGTATTATTTTTATTATTATTGTTTGCAATTTTTTTTGCTAATTTAGTTTGCAAGATTATATTACTGAGATTTTGAGTTTCTAAATTTCCCATACGTTGACTCAATTCCATTTGGTTGCTTACAATTCGTCATAGTTCATATTTAATGAATGATAATCTATATAGAACTTCTTTTTGAAATTTTGTATTTGAAAGAAAAATATATTATTTTTATTAAAATTTAACTATAAATTAATTCTTAAATAATAATAAATATATATATATATATATATATATATTTATATGTGTGTGTGTGTGTGTGTGTGTATATATATTAATTATTAAAAAGTAATATAATAGACTAACCAGGGTTTATCGGTGACGGGCTTAAGTTCAATTCTCGTTTCACAATATGTGTATGTAGTGTAATAAGCTGTTAAGCAGAGATTTGTTTATATAGAAAAATAAATATTATAAACTTATATTATGTAACGATATGGTTATCAATTAAAGTATTAAACATATAGAATTTATATATTATCCATTACACACTAGAGGTTCCAAACTATAGTTTGGTTCACACAATCCATAAAGAAAAGTATTCAGCCTACGCCGCTCAGAAAAGACATAAAAATAAAACACATATATATTTATAACTGTATTGAATTATATTTAATTATTTAAATTATTATTTATACTTTATATATTAGAAAATAATTTATGTGTATTTAGTGTATTTGTATTAAAGTTTAAAATTTTAATCAAATGCACAAATGGTCTAAAAATATATATGAACAAATTTTTAGTTAGTCCATTACAGTTTGGAAACTGCTTAAATAAATAAATATTGCAATTTTATTCTAAATACTTATTATATAGCACAAAAAATAATATGTTGATAAATGTATATGAGTAATATTGAATAAATTAAATTCTTTTACATCTCATCCCATACCTATAGTTTATATTATAAGTCATATATTTATAACACAGATAAAATACTAATAATAAAGATTGGATAAATTATGAGTTTTAAACCAAAAATAAATATTTTTTTATCATGTTCATTAAATATTAAATTTTTAATTGTTTTTAAAAATTAAATATTTGTAAGCCAATATTTATTCATAACTATACAATATTTTGGTTATGACGTAAAAAATAAAATATGTTATCAATAATTTATTAATTTTGAAATTTAAATATTTTTAATTCAATTCAAATTCAATATTTATACAATTATTTTGATTGACAAATGCTGTGAAAATAGACTTAATGTAAAATCTATTTCATTATTTATTTCTTAATGAAGCTAATACAATTGAGCCATACTACCATATTGAATAAGTTCGTTAGAAGTTTTAGTCAGTAAAATAATCTCAATAATTATATAAAGGGATATCCTTTAATCAAATACGTGAGTACTGAGTACCAACACAAAATAATAATATAAATTATTTTATAATATAACGAGTTAAGTGAATATAAACTTTTTGCAAACTATAATTTGTTTTTACACGCAAATATAATTTTTAGAATTAAATAAACTGTCTGTATTTTAAATTATAATATTTTATTTTAATTGTTGTATGTTTTATACATTTTACCTAACAAAATACTAAAAATATGTCACATGCATGTGTAAAACCCGTGTTTCATAAATATAAATAATATTTTTGTGGACAATGCCAGGTTTAGTAGTTGTTCTTTGAATTTTTCTTTCTAACCAAGGTTTAAAGATATCTAGCAACTATTTTTTTTTAACTCAGAAAAATAAAAGCATCAACAACTGTATGTGACTCTGATTGCTTCATCCACGTTAAGGTGATTTTCTATTAGATTTTTCAATAGTATATTTAACGGTCATAGTAGTAGTGTATTACATATTAATAAGTCGTTGAAATGGTCAATACAATTATTTTATATTTCACGTAAAAGATAACATTATTGTGTCCTACGGCACACAGGTTATAGTCTTTATTGTTTTGTGCGATGATAAAGGCAAATTCAAAGCCAGTCCTCTAAAACACAATGTATCTGTATTTTATTTTATAAAACTAATAACGCGTGTATCTATTACTATATCTATTATAATGTATAATATGCATCTGCGCCGTAATTAATGTAATACAAGTATGCATATGAGTCACATGGCAACATGTCTTGTACTCACTTTTAAGGATTGTAGATTGTATCGACAATATACAGAGTATATATTATAACAAATAATATAATGACGTATGTACATTGTACGTATAACATTAATCATCTTAATGTACTCGGCTTCTATTATCGAATGACTGTCGATATTATGCGCACCTACTTCGAACATCTACCTATACATTTAATTTGGTTATTATGCGTACAACGAATGTAAACGCAGTAGGCCCCGTAATGATCGCTTATAAGTGACTTACGCGTACGTGTATCGCGTAAATATTTCACCCCGACTTTTATCGATGCGGTTTTGGCGAATTTTCGCTGTCCCGCTCGCTGGGATTGACATCATCACGTTCACATAAACATTAATCAACAGAAGCTGCAAAATAGTGAAATTTCGACCCCCCCCCCTCATACCTATATATTTTATAATACACAGAATATACATGTATGTATATTATGTATATTATGTATACGCATGTATGTGTATATTAACGCGTGGCGTGTATAATGTTAGCATTATTGTGCACGAGCGATAAATTAACTAAATATTGTCAGTGTCCATTACGCTGTACACTATGAATATCGTCGTTTATACATAATAAACACGGGTCGGTCATTTATCACATTAATACACTGTGACGCATCATCAAACGATTAATTAGTACCACTAGGGCATTATGGTATGGAAAAAAAAAATGATAATAAAATACAAATTGTGAGGATAAAAAAAATAACTACGGTCCTGATGAATCTTGAACAAGGCACGAGCAAAAATCCATGAAAGGGTTCTTCATTAAACCTTGGTAAACCGGCAAAAAAAATATATATATATATATAATATAATACAATATATTATATGTATACACATTATATTATATACAAACAAAATTAAAGGTGCTATTCGGCCATGTGTACAATGGCAAGCCCGTCCATAAATTTAGAACCGAGAGATGAATGTATTTAAAAAAAAAAAAGGTTTTGATGTATAATTAATTTCAAGTTTTTCGGTAAAAAGCATTTTTTGTTTTTGGAATATAACCGACATTTGCATTCTAAAATAAATAAATCGTTAATCAATCTATTAAAATATATATTTTTAATTGAAATCCGTTTTCCATACGTGTTAGATGTAGAGTTTGTGTCTAATAAATTAATTGTACGATTCTCGTTATGTTTAAAATAAATATTTGTTGTCTTTATCGATTTATCAATAACTATAATATCACACAATACGGTTGGATATAAAAATAACAATATAGTTGTACCGGTTATGTATACCACAGAAATAGATTACATTTTGATCATTCGATTCAATCGACGTTAAACACGATATTAACGATAACGTTATGATTATAATATGTTGCATGCCTGCTGAAAAACAGTTAGGTACATAAAGATAAATATTTTGAGACCTGTTGTCTGAATTCCGTTTTGGAGACACGAAATCGTGTTTAATAAAATACAAAATAAATATGGTCACGCGAAATCATATTATAATTTATAATGCACTAATAATAGCTATTGCGTTAAACGTTTATGTTACATATTATAAATAGGTACTTATTATAAAAGTATGATCATTATGCTAGCGCAGTCGATGTAGTGTGTACAGCGTGTATAATAGTCTTATAGCGCGTTCATTACCCTCTTAGCGTTTAATCTGAAACATTCACAAGTCGCTCAGGTACATACCGCTATGACACGTGACGAACAACACGTCAAATGGAAAAGGACAACTACGCGCGCGAGTAGCTTGCCGCCTGCAGAGCAGAGTGAACACCGATCGATGTGATGACATTAATATTATTGATAATTCGCGAATACCACCCTCCCCACCCACCCGCTCCACCGCCATAATTCGTGACGTGCGTTTAATCGCTTTAAGGGTAAATCAATCACGTCTTGCTTTTGAACATTTCACATAAATGAGACTGTATAATACAGTGCGTAATTGCGAACGAACAACAAATTATCGTGTTCCGATCGAGGAACTGCTGGTCGCGAGCAGTGGCGACGATAACTCGCCAATTTTTCCTCACATCTTTTTCGCAATGACAATATAAACGTGGCCGGGTACCTAATATTCACTTGGGCTTAACCGTGTCACCGATTGGCGGCGCGACCACTACGGGAGTGTAAAAATTATAGACCGGTCTAAGGCACTCTGGCCGTCTGTGTCCCGGGGACTGGAGTCGTCGGGATACTCGCCCCCGTTTTTTTTTTTCACGAAGCGGTCGGAAGAAAACCACACTGCGGGTGAGAACGGTTTACCGCGCGCGGACGAAGACGACAACGTAATACTGTAACTACGAGTACACCTACATTACACGATTCACGACGTGTCGTCATCACTGTTGTGTTTTTACGTGAACGCCGTCACGTTATTGTCAGCGACAGCGTCGACCGCTGTGCACGATGATATAACAATATGTTTATAACGAAACGCGTTTGCGCGTGTACGAGGGGGTGGCCCCCGCAAACCGCCCGGTTTCGAGATCGGCTCGGGCCCGACGACGGGCGCTCCAACCCTTTTCGCGACAAAAGCTTATTGTCACACGCCAGCGCGATTTTATTCCTCGCCGCATACGACTTAATGTTATATTATTATTATTGTTGTTGTTGTGTGTATACGCGCACACGCTGCAACTATATACACTGGAAACGTGCTGCGGCGGTAAAACTTTTCGGACTATTGTTGATTTTCGGGCGTGCCATTATATTATTGCTCCGGAGAACAAATAACAACGCCGAACACCCTCACTCGCCGCTCCCGGAAAACCGTTAATCGGGATTTCAGCGGGCCCGGCGCTAGGATTTTGGGGAAAAAAAACAAACATATTGTTATTATCGTCATTAAACGTACCCCGTCGCCGCCGACGACGAGCGCAAACACTCTGCAGGAGTTCCTCCGTGAATTATAATTATACATAATATAATATACTACGCGCGGCGACGACAATAATGATTTCCGAACAAACAATTGACGACGTTTTACGTGTAGGTACGCGCGCGTATATAATGTTATATTATTATACATTGTGTGCGATGCGAGCGCGCTTCGCTCGCGTTCGAACTGTTCGAAGCAGATGACAATAACATGTTACTCTACTTATTTTAAGACGTCATCGCATTATCCCGAAAATTGCTATCAAAGTTTTTGAAAGCGTTAATAATTTTATTGTTATCGGTGGTTTTTATTTTTTTACATTAGACCATTAGGAAACGATATTTTTGAAAAAGAAAATGTACGATTCTATTTTCGACTGCGTATGTAGGGTTGTATGTAGAGTATGCAGTTGTTGCCTTATTGGCGCAGATGTAATTATTGGTAAATATAGTGAAATCGTTTTATCGACAAATATCTATATTTTAAATTTTTAAATTTTTTTTTGATTCACAAATGTACTTTGATATCGAGATCTTTTGCAGGATATTTTTTTGAGAACTGCGATTTATAAAATTGAATTGTATACCAGTAATATTATTAATACATTTATAATGTTAACTTATATTTAATCAACTACTCGTTTTAAATTTAAATAGACATAATTTGTGGCACTCACTGGGGTACCACACAAAATGCTGGTATCTTCCACTATTATTCGTTTGAGCTTCAAATACTAATTCCAATTATTAATTAACTGCTTGTTTAAAATTCGATTTGTATATATTTATTTATAGGTACCTACTCAAAATTTATTCTTCGTCAGAATTTTATATAAAAACGTAGGTATATTATCATTCAACAAAATTTTAACCTAAAAAATTATAGCAATAATAAACATTAAAAAAACTATATTTATTAACTATTGTTTAAATTCAAAATGTAATAAAAAATATTTTCGAAAATGTCAGAAATTTTCAAAACAATTAATTATTATTGTATGTATACCATTGTATAATATAGAGATAAAGCTACTGGTGACGGTTGCCGCCGATTCTATATAATACACTTCGGTTAACCGAATTTAATTTACACGCTGAATACACAGTCTTGTTTTCCGTGTAATGTGAACGCGACAACGTCAGGAAAACAGGCCCGCCATGAATTCCGCAGTATAATATTATTATGCGGAGGCGTGAAGCGCTTCGGCCGTAACGCGAAACGAATATTTTAATAACAAAAATGTATCGCGCACTGCGGCAGCACACTTGCGTGTAATGATTTCAAAACAAAATTTTTTCCCGACAAAACATATTATTATATTACAGAAGTAATGACAGAGTCAGTAGTATACTAATAAGGGATGACGGAGGAGGGGTTCACCTTGGCATTTTTTTGATCACAATTTTTTTTTTGGAAATGCCTTTTTTTGCTCAGTTTAAGTTTCGAGAATTAAAACCTCCCCTCACCAAGCCAAAACAAAATTTGGTTAAAATTAGCATAATATTAAATTACGATGTTCTGTGATGTCAGTCGACCATGATTTGTTATATTTACATAACTCTTCATATTATAATTCTGAATATTATAAATTAAACAAACTAGTTTATTTTATTTATAAACAAAAAAAAATTGTCTTAACGAAATTGAAGAATCTCGTATTCGAAGAAAACTAATGTAATATTTAAGATTTAAAAATTATGACAATAAAAAAAAAGTATTTCAACTATATATACATACAAATTAAAATCAAATTCTACATTAAATTACAACAATCCTTCAAAATCTTAACTCAATGTGTCAAAAACCAACACCAATTGTCAAAATCTGAGTTGAAATAGTATAAACCAACATTAAAGCGAATTATAAGCATAAGGTAACAATATACGTGGGTATCACAAACATTTGTTTTCCTCCTAAACGAACTAAAATATCTTATAATATTTATTAATCTCTCATTTAACTACGAGTTATCGAAAAGTTAAAAATGGCCGATAAAATATTAAAAGTCACGTATCTAGATGACTTATTACTATTTAATATAATTATAGTATATAAGCATATACATCTGTATAGAGTAGGTAATAATCGATTGTATAATTCAATGGTAGTTTTCTCTGATCGCGCCGCGCGAACTTCACGTCATTTGTTTTCTACTCCGATCAAATTGTATACCTAAGTGTATTACTTAACAAATAGACTGTAGACATACAAGCAATTTAATTTAATAAAAATATATACATACATATATATATATATATTAAACACTGTACACGTACGGCGATAATAGCGCTCGGGACGCAGTCGTCGTTTTATTCGGTTAAATTAAAGTAATATTATTACCTATCACGTCTGCCGAATCACTATAGTATTAAATATATGTATAGTTATTAGTTACCTGAGCAGTTATTATGATAGGTTGCCAGCTGCAAAAATCGACAGCTAAAGCATCCCTTTATTAAGAGTCGCGCGCGCTCGCACACACACACACGCGCGTACCCGCCGCAGTAATATACGCATACAATAATAATAATGTGTGCATGCGTGTACGTAATTTAATATCGTATTAGATATCGCCGTGCGTAGGCAATATTTTTCTCCTTAACGATCCTTTCTTCGGGCTCCTCCTGCGCATTATACTGCACATTCACACTCTGGTCGGCGGCGGCGCAACGGAGACGACGCGACCGGCAGATGTTCCGGGCCGATATACGTCTAATAATAATAATATTATGTAGACTGCCGCTGGGCGGTGTTCGGTTCATAATCATTTTATTATTTATGTGAAAACTATACATCCTCCTCCTCGTCAACCTCCTCTTCCTTTTGTCCGAGACCACAATAATACAAATATTTATGCTGTATTTTATCCACCCTCTTCCCGATGTCTAATAATATGTATAATAATAGCGTTACACAAAACGTACCCAAATGTATGTATATAGTAGCTAACCATAGACGAGAGACGTTCGATTGTGTATTTTGTATCCGTGTTTTTTTTTGCGCTTTTTTCGGTACCGAGTTCACGAAACTCGAAGGCAATGAAAACACGAATGAATACCATGTTATTTGAATATAATGTTATTTTTATAACGAATCATTTTTTCGGGAGAAAAACTACATATTTCACGATTTTATTAAAATAATATCGAGTCTGAAATATGGTTAGGTTTTTAATACGTCTTGTCCACGATGTTTGAATTTTAAATTGTATTTAATATTTTCAACGTCTGCTTTTAAAATCACCACGCTTGAACTGCGCTGCGATAATTTATTGAATTTATTGACAAAATAAATTAAATATAATTTAATCCGACCGATCGTTATAGTGTTCATATGAATAAGTAATTATTATTAAAATTGTATAATTGACATAATATGGATCATGGCCCATCGTGAATGTATCTCATATTTTTAGCTACTATTCGATTATTCAATTATTTGGTAATTGATTACTCAATTCCCAATGTGATATGTATTTATTTCCAAGAGTTTGAATTCAAAAAATGTATACGATTATTATAATATATAATTTTTTTAAATAATCTATCAATTTATAAAATACAAATACATGTTTGCCAAACTTTGTGTTACGTTAATAAATTGCCACTTGTAATTACGGTGCACATGGCATAATGATAGTAAATATGTTTTTGAGGTGTATCAATATAAAACCTTAACCTAAACCGTTTCAGTTATGAATATAATTATTAGGTAGACCATATTATTGTTATTTTAGGATAGTATGCTTGCATTTAATACTATGTGTATCAACTATCAGCATTAACAGATCCGTCCTAAAATAACAACTGTTCTTCTAATAATTGCATTCATAATAGCCCATCTCTCTGTACCCAACACAAATTAGTCATGTACATACGTATACATATATTAAATATATTCGTGTTTTAGTTTTCAGTTTTCAACACAAATTCTTACGTATTAATTATAAACGTTTATTAATTAAATAAAAACGAGTTAAACAAGCATTTAATACAAATGTGAACCTATTCATATATTATCATAAACTCATTTACACTGTATTTAATGAGTAAACATTTATAGAAAGCCAACTACAACAACATTTCTGAAGCCTGTTGAAAATAATAAATAAATGTGATATGTAAAAGAATTCAAAGTTTTAATTAGTTTATTTGTTCGTTCATTTGTATTTATTATAAGCATTTATCCAAAAAATATGTATATTACGCTTAAGTTTGATAGAAATTTCACTAAAAAATAAACACAACATACTATAAAATATAGAACAAGATTATCTATTAAGATATTTTAATATTATGTTTCATTGCTTTCTTAGACATCTGAGAATTTTCTTCATTATTCTTATTGATACTGGTTGGTAAATATTTTATTATTTGAATTTGAATATTTTTTTTTCTTGACATTAATTAACAACATCATAATTTATGTGCTAGTTCATGTAATCTTTTGTTTTGAACCTAATAAGCATAGTACCTAAATACAAATTATACATAGCATAATCTGCCACCTGCTATACCTAGTTACCCTGCCTATAAGATTTAAACAGATTTTATCGTTTTTAACGTTAAACATCTACAGTAGTACTACAAATTATAACCTCATTAACGTTTGATAATTAAAAAAAAAAAAAAAAATAAAAAAATAAAAATAGAAACGCTGTATATATTATTAATAAACTTGCTATCATTAAATAGGTAGTTTAAAAATATTTCACATCAATAAACATTCAGTTCTCAACGACTTGCACGTATCACTCGTAGTTATGTTAAATGTATTTAAATTAGATACATGCATTTTTTTTTTTAGACAATAATTCAAGATATGTTTGGAGATTTAGCCTATACACTTGTGTCTCTAAAACTGGTCCCAATAAAATGCATACCTATGCATACACCTATCAGACGAATTATATGATTACAAGGTACTTATGGAAATCAAATGTAATTTAAAATACCAAATCAAACATCGACATCAGTTATAATGTTATAATCGTACAACGCATATCACAATATTTGTTCCACTCGTGGGCATACGAATCTTTCCACGGCCGTCGGGTGTAAGACTCTCGGATACAACCGCAGACGCATATTATAATAATATTGAGCACCAATTCTCGATGCAGTGCGTTGGCTGCAGTCGCCGGCGATACGTTCAAATACGAATCGACCACGTCATTCGTATAGGCCCGGGGCGGCGTACGCGGTTCTCGACAAATTCACCCAAAGCCTTTGACGTGGATAAATCGATGTAGCGGGAAAAAAAAAAATAGTTTAAAGGCTGAAAGGGGAAACGGTTTACACCGTATATTACGATGTGTGTGTATATATATATATATATATATATATTATAGGTGCAGTCGGTGGAGGCGGCGGCGGCGGCGGCGACGGCGTTGGCGTTTTGGTATAGTATATAATATAATATACGGAGTATAGATTTATATAATATATTGTATATAAATACAATATAATAATATATTATATACATATCCGCGCGGATATTATAGGACGGGCGTGCACAAAATATTATTTTATGATAATATGTTAATTAATGGAACGGCTGTGCAGATGTTGCGGCGAGCGAAGATTGATGGGTTATATATAATATTATGATTTTGATGTGCCCGGCCCGAAAACAGCCGGTCGATCGGAACGCGCGCACCGTATTCGTTTGACAGGCTTTTTGACTAATAACTTTCTGCATATTATCCCCGGCATTAAATTATTATTATTATTACGGATATTCTCGCGTATATGCGCGCGCGTGTGCGTATTCCCCCGTGTACCTATAAATATTATTATACACACTGTGTGTATATATACCTACCCAATAACGTATAATTATCCGTATACCACCCAAACCAGGTAATCGTAAATTAGCCGCCGATCGCGCGATGGACGGGTGCGGGGGTGTTCGATGCGATGGCGGCCGGTGTGAGGTCTCCTTAACGCCTTTTTAACACACGCCGACCGTTTAATGACCACCACGCCGAGCGGACGACAGGACGGAAATCACCACAGTCATCGTGTTTTTTGTAATTTATTTTTTTTCCACTTGGCCCGATGGGAACCACTGCAATCTGTAATAATAAAAATAATAATAACAGCTATTGCTATTTCTGTTGTTGTTGTTGTTGTTGTTGTTGTTGTTGTTGTCGTCGACGTCGTCGTACGAGTACACCAGCATCACATTGTTTGCGTAAAAGCGCAGTGCTTCGACCCGTCCCTCGTCGATTCGTGACGATCGAATCCGCACACGCTGACAGTCGCGTCGGCGATGACGATAATAATAATATGACGTTGTGCGCATAACATAACGAATATAATATAGGCGCCGACCGTTTGTTTCGCCAACGACGGACGTCGTAGATAGTAATTTAACGACCGATGGAGACATGGAGTGTACATTCGATACGAGTCGATGATACGATGATATTGTAATACGGCCATGTGCGGCGGAACCCGCAGTGATGGACTTGACCGCATCTGTTAACGTGCGCGTTCTATTCGCGATTATTATTCTCGTGTAAGACTATGGGGGCGACTATATAGCAGAATACGATTTCCGCACATGAATATTCTAAGGTCTCCGTGAGATTTTATTTTTTTTTTTACGGAAACTAACACCGCTAAACTGCCATTCACTCGCAGAGGTATAGTTATTATTTCCTATTTTAAGTCCCTTATATATACTGTGTATAATTAACGTCGTGAGAACCCTATCCATTCGTGTGATTCATAGTGGTTTTATGAGTGAGCTAATTCGAGAAATAAAAAATAAATATGTTTTTCATCTACTTACATTTTTACATCGCTACGAACCATAAGATTTGTTTTTATACAAATACTTATTTTTTTTTTTTGAAACATTAGATAAACCATAACGTTATACATGATATAGGCTATAGTCTTAAAATATTCATACTTCTCTTTAATTATACGCGTGAAATAATCAGAAAATTACAAACAAAAAAACTCAATACCGTCAATTAAATATTTAAATACTATAATAAATTATAATTCAAAAATAAATTTTCTCTTGTTCGATATTTATATATTTTAACGGTCCGTGCAGGAAATGGAAACTAATTAAAAATTTAATTAAAAATAAAATTAATGTACGTACATTCTAGTACCTTTGTACTACATAGTATAACTATAATATATATATATATTATATTATTATATATATTTTAACTTAAAATGCGTGCTGTTTTCCATTACATATAAATTATAATCATATAATTTATAAATTAACACCTAATGCACAATATCCTCAAACAAATATTCAGCCTAAACATGCGGAGTTAAAAATAATATATTAATACATGTGGGTTCATCGTCATTATTTTAAGATATAATATTTTGTCAGCTATTTTGGTTATGAGTTCATGATGATAACTAATACGAACTAGCGATCATTATAAATTAGTTTGGTCCTATCCAACGTGTTAATCAGACCTTTTTTCTAATGACATTAGTTATCAGCTATATATTACAAAAGATAACTATAAATTAGCCATTAATAAATTCAATACATTAATTATAATGGTTAAGAAACCTGAAAATTAACTGAGAGTTGAGCGTGTGCTATAAAAACACATTAAATTCTGAAATAACAAGGGACACATTAAGACTTAGTTAATCACAATAGATATTGAAATAATTTTGACAGATGTATTTATTATAGAATACGTATCGTATTTTGTATAATTTTTTTGTTTTATCAAACACAAAATTTCCTAGACAAATTATTATTCTCTGATAACCAATCGGCAACCAGTATATATTTTTCACTCTTTTTTAATCATTTTTCCGTTCAATATTAAGTAATAAATTATAAACATTGAGGAAAATTTAAAAATATTATTATATCTCCATCCAAACGATTGATTTAGTATGTATAGTTTTTGCGTTAATATTATTGTGTACGTTTTCGAACATTTCAATTTAATAATGAAATTGTAGTTATTCTACGTTGTTTAAAAAAAAAATGCAATCATAAAAAAAATAATGTAAACTCGTACATACGTACGAAAATTTATTTCAACATTTTTGTTTTTTTTCAGCCGTAATTCATTTTATATTTGAAAATAACAGTAATGTCTATATATACTTTTTTAATTTTAATATAGTATATAATATATTTTATAATCTATATTCTACATCAAGATTATCTATTAAGAATTCGTACATTATTTATATTTATATTATATAAATATAATATCAATAATGATAAAATGTCACCCTTTTATTGTTTATATAGATATATATTTAAATTATTATGTTTTATTATCGTATAATTCAAACGTTAATAGTGAATACAATTTACTTTACAAAAGTGTATTATACATTTTGTTCAATAATGCAGCATAGTGTCCCTTGAGGCTTTATTTAAAATAAGGTAATGTAAATTCTATTACATCCTCATTTTAAATTAGTAAATCTTCGTGAGACAGGATTTATCATCCAATAAACTTGTTATGTATAATATACATACAATTTACTTAGATAAAACCATTTTATATAATAATATTCTACGGTTAAAACTATTAAAATGGGCAAATATTTATTTTAAGTACAACTAGGGAATTATCAAAATGTTATTTACAATAATATAATTCATACAATTACAGTATAGCATTTTCAAAACCAGAGATTTTAAAAATAATTTTACAACTTTAATATAGTATATCATTAGTAGGTACCTACTAATATTGGATTATAAGTGATTTAATTCTACGCATAAATTGTGTTCATATTATAAGGTACACCTTTGGTGTTTTACCAAAGTCTTGTTTGTATACCACACCTTAAATTATTACTTTAGAATATACATAAGCTTCTCTATTAAGGTTCAAGGTTACTTTGTATAATCCATTTAACTTGTCATTCCATTGCTAATTTTTAATTGCTACAAAATCACATGACATTCATTTGAAGCTCGATGCGTGTTACTTAAGATCCAAATTGTATTACTTATTAATTTAACATAGCTTTACAAATCGGATAATTGTTTAATACTTAAAGCTTTTTATAAATTAAGCAATTAATTAGGTATAGTATAATATATTATGTTTATTAACACATATAGTTAAACATACCAAATAAATTTATTAAACAATCGTGTAAAATTAATTTACTCGAGGATAAATTTTAATTTTTAGAAATTAATGACTCTAGGTTCTATTCTCAGTAAACTTATCTGAAAATTAATGAATTTCAAATATAATCTATATACATATAAATAAGTGTACATTTTGATAAATTTTATAACTCAAGATCCCCCAAACCGATTTCGATAAAAATTTTAGGGCATATTAAGATTGATATGAAGATGGTTTCTGTGAAGTTTGTACACTGTTCGATAAGTGGTTCTGGAGTTTTGCCCTCTTAAATGCGTGCGGCGTGCCGGCGCGCGGCGTCTCCGAGTGCCATGCGACCAACGTGACGATAAATAATCGAAATCGGTTTGGTGGATCTTGAGTTATAAAATGTATTCAAAATGTACACTTATTTATATATATATAGATATAGTGACATATACATATGTATTACAACAATAACAATTGATTGTTTATTTTTTTGTTAAACGTGCCGCAGTGCCCATGGCTGCGGGCTGACTATAATAATTAATAGATCTGTTTTCAGTACGTAAAGGCGATGAGGCGCCGCCTCACTTGCCTCACCCCCAAAACCACCACTGTAAAATGTAATTTCTTCTTTCTTTACCGTGAAATAAAAATTGTGAAGATTTGTTTTCAGTGCGGTTTATTTGTGAATGTCCCAAATTGACAAACAAAGAATATTGTTTACCCAAATGTGGGGGATTGATAATAAAAAATAAACGATTTTCTAGGAAAAACTATATGATTTTTTTGCATTTTTGTTTTGGTGCTGTGGAGCGCACATGGGTCGGCTTGTTGATAAATAAATTCATAGACAAAATATAGTAATGATAGCCATACAATCAAATAAAACTGATTTAACGATAGTTAATTATAAATTAATAATTAATACAGTAACGTAATAATGTCTAATATAAAAGTCAATATTATTTAATATAAAGTAACAACATACAAACCATACCTAAACACACATAAATAATGAAAAGTATTCGAAATAAACAAACGAACTAAATCAGATGATAAAAATTAAAGAACTACTGGACGATAACGGTTATCACTGAATATGATATACTTTTATAAATAATATTATTATTTATATACTTGTATATCCTAACATCACCCGGAAAAAAATAAAAAATAAAATATGGTGCTATTTTGGTGCTTGTCGATTTTTTTGTACCTCAGTTCGGGGATAAATCGACATTGGTATATCTAGCTTTGTAAGCTAATTGGAAAAAAAATGGCTAATTTTTACTTGGTATGTTTTTGAACATTGTTCAAACTACTCTCTAAACTATATTTTTGATATCTCTAAGAATAATATCTACATTTTTGTTAGATTCGGTTGAGAATTTGTTGTCTGTAAGCTACAGACATAAAGTCGTTCCATTTTGTTGTAAATTTGAATAACAAACAATAAATTAAATATTATTTTTTTTTAATCTCATAGCAACGAATATCGAATTGGCTAATGTGTACCAATTTTGTTTTGTTTTTCTGTAACCAATGACAATCCTGTATAATATAAACAAAAAAAATATTCGATTTTTATGAGAAAAAAAAACAAAATTTATGTGTGAGTTACCCCATAAAAACCTATGGGAGGTTGAAAAATAAACTTAAAAGACCCTCTAAGTCCCAATAAATAAAATTATATAAACTTTATTGGAATTGGTTTAGTAGTTTTTGAGATTAGCACGTTCTAACATACAAACTTTTTAGCTTTATAATATTTTAGTATATAGATATATATTATTATTATGTATTGTTTTTATCATTGTCATCAAATACGTATTAAGTATATCAAAAATCCACAATGTTACACCCAATTTCCTTGTGTAAAATCATAAATTAATATATCTGATATAGGTAAGTCGTAAGTGGTAATACAAAAGTCAGATGATCACCAAATTCGAATATGAATAGTATAGTATATTTTTTTTCACATTTGATATTTCATGCATATTAAACTAGAAAAGTACCTAAGTGATGAGTAAACAAAACTAGCACTATCAGGGTTTATTAATTAAGCACGATTGGTTATTCAATTAGCTTTCCATATTACCTACAAAAGATTTATTGTAGTTTGTATAATATAGGTAGATTTAATTATTATTTCAATAAAACAATCAAATTAATCATAAATCAAAAAAATTCTAAACGTCTAAAAGATTCAAAGAAAATTGGCCATAAAATTTAAAATTACTTTTTTGATGTGACATAATAAATTTTTTTTTTTAGATAGCAGATAAGTTATAAACAGAGTAAGAAATAAATGCATTTCAATGTTTCAAATATTAGATCAAAGCAATAGAAACTTGTATTACACGAAGATGTATGTAGACCAAATTACATTACGAAAAGTTTAAGGTGAGACAAATGATGTTTGCCTCGATTCGCAAATCGATTTAGACCTTTTGTGGTCTACCGTTTTCAATTAAAGTTATATCTGGCAAGTAAATTGCCAATACAAATGAAAAAAAAATCAATAAATCAACGAATTACAAACAGTTTTCAAATGATGATACAATGTTTAAACGCGCACGTATACGTTTCAAAGAATTTCGATAAACATTTTTTTTTTTTTTAAGCCATTGTCAATAAATTATAATGACATTAAATCGTTATCTATGAGGTTCGTTGGTAATAAACATAAAAGTTAAATTCCGTGTGCACTTACAAGCCTGTAAAATGCATAACATACCACAATGGATAATAAGTATGTAATACTTACAATTTCTGTCCAATAATCTACTTGTAAGGGCTGTTAAGCAGTGGAAAATTCTTCGGGTCGGTGCAGTGGAATTACCCGGTAATATTTCGTAGTGTATGCATATCAGTAATCGGCCTACGGTATTCCGATATGGCAATAATTGTATTATTATCATCGGGCACTGAATGATCACATATATCGTGTTCACCGTTCAGTAATAATCGCATTACGTTTACGTAATTTATATAGCTACTTAAGTATTATGTTATATTATTACGACGTGTACTATTTATTATTTAATAGGTAGGTACCTATAGTATATACTAAGTACTAATTATTGTCAGCGTCAACGGCGCGGTGACCGATTAAAATAATTACATTATACAACTAATATGACACATCTGACTGACTATTCATTCCGCAGTAGCGATAGTCGTGGAGTCGTGGTAGTGAACAGTTCGCTTGATCTTTACAATAATAATAATGATTCGTACTGTACTGACAAGCGGGTAAACGCGGACAGCGTGCGATTATCGTGTGCGGCAGAAGGATAAGGAAGGAAATGAAGGATCGCCGGCAGCCCGTGGCCGTTTAAGAAATCAGCGCACGTCCACCCCAGGACCCCTTCAGTCTTCCGTCACACACACGCACACACACACGACGCGCTCCCTGGACTTTCGGTCCGTCCATACTATGCGAAATCCTCCCCCGGGGCATTCTCGGACGTTTTTTCCCCCTTATTTTCTTTTTTCGTCTATATACCCCGTTTTGCCTTCACTCCGACGAACATTACGAAATTACCGGACCGAAGGGAAATGTTTCATATATATATATATATATATATTGCGACTTCTCCTATATACAGTATACGAGGATGTACGACCAACCACGGAACTGTCTAGTGCGTATTATGGTATGATTGTGCGGGGGTTGTGATGTCGACGAATGTACGGTAGTGGAGGCGGTGTTTGCAGTAGCCATACCTATATACTCTATAGTGTATACTACGACTACCTATGGTGTTGAAATAAAAACTCCGACGCGGTCATACAGGACAAAATCGTATAACGTACGATATAAAAACGCCAATGTACGCCACACCGGGGAGTAGCTCCCTCGACCCCGCCAGGTTGTTTGAAACGCGGGACGTTTCCGTCGCAGTCGGAATTGCCTATACTGTGAGATTAAATGTAATTTTGTGTGTGTGTGTGTGTGTGTGTGTGTGTGTGTGTATGCGGGCGGAGATCGAATGGAAGAGCAATCATCGGTCGATTTTAATTGAACGGCATGTTATTTATTTAATTAGAATCGGTACGGAATGATAGAAAAAATAATACGAGTAACTCGCCGTAATCGACGGACTATATGGGTAGCATGTAAGTAGTGACCGTCGGAAAGTTTATTTAGTCTACACAAGTTTTTTTTTTTTTTATCTATGTACCCACGCGGCTTCAGAACTCAATCAGACACACAAGTCACCAATCGGTGGTAATTTTTAAAGAACGTCGGAAAATTACATTGAATCGAACCTACACATTTTATTACGATTAAATTACACTCGGGTTTGGGTACAGAATCTAATAAATATCAATCAATGTGTACGATATGGCCAATATTTAATAATGATGATTCAGTTGAACGCGAGTTATAGGTAATATTTTTTTCTGACCCAATCGTTGTTTTGACGGATGTAGGAAACACAAATAACACGTCCCGTATTTGTTTGTTTGGGCTTTCGTTTGTAAAGAAGTGCCAAATTAGTGATAACTCCTTTTCCTGGAATAAAATTGGTGAGCAAAAAGGTAGTTTTTTCTAAACGCGACTAGAGCATTTTTAAAATTTAATCGATATTATAACAATTAGTAAAAACGTAGGTACATTGGGAAATGTTTATTTAAAAAAAAAAAAGTCAGGGAAAATTATATGGATGCTAACTACCCTATTTCAATGCGTAATAATGTGTATAAAATTGAACATGAACAATAATGCATTGTTGGTATTCGTACCTAACCTGGTTATATTGTATTACTTCCTATAGTCAATAAAAATATATATGTTTTTTTATTGTTCTATGGTTTAAGTGTATATGCATATGCATCAAAAATATCTCTAAATAATTCTGAATAATACAATAATGAATTATAGTACAATTCTTTCATAATAATTATACGAAAAATAGACATACTATTAATAATTAATAGGTTTATTAATAAAATATATTTTTATATTGGTTATTATAAATAGAAACTTATATGAGTTAAAAATATGAGGAAAAATTAAAGGACGAAAATACTTTGAAATTAATTATAAAACATAAATAATAAAAAAAATATTGTAAGATAAGTATCTATTATAGAATAGAGTTTTTAGTTAGTTCATTATTTAACTCATAATTTGTGTTATTTAATAATCTGCGATTTTTTTTTTGAAGAGGGAAAGAAAATTTTATGTTTCTTTAAAATTATTATTTAAATTTAAAAAAATAGAAATTATATAATATATTAAATTAAAATTAAAATAAGAACCAGTTGTAGATTTTTTTATTGAAGAATCCACTAAATTAGGAAAGACATAGTATGAAAGAAATAATATCATATAACTCAAAAATATTGTAAATAAATAGATTATACCCAAGCCAGTAATAAAAAAAAATATAGAATAGCAATGGATAGTAGCTGAGTTTTTACTCAGCCATGATAAACTCATGACTGACCATGGTTTATTCTACGTGTTTATATAATATACGTTAACATAGACAGTCAATGGCTTAAAATGGGGTATTGACTTTTTATAAGTTATCATAATATTTATTTGACTGGGATAATTATTTTGGTTTTTAAATATAATAACAAAGATTAATTTTAATTTTATTTAAATTTAAAAGATATAAAACAAAATAATAAAATAAAAAATAATACACATAAATCATTATAAAACATACAGATTTAATTCCATGAGGTATAACCAACGACATTCAAACTCTAAACTTGCATTTTAGTTTTTATAGTTTTATCTAAACCTAATTATTAGAATTTTACTTTTTTTTACAACATCCCGTAATTGTATTAATATTACCGACGATATTCAATTTCCGGTCGATCCCATATGTTACGTGCGGAATGAAACTTTTCATAGTCCATTGACCTAAAAATGTATTTTCAAAAATAAACAAAAACACTTACACGTTGCCATGAAACTAACAGCTTCCTCATTTTTTCCCAGAATCTAATATAATATATGCTTAAAGTAATCGTTTAATGTATTACGAAGCATTAAATTTCATTTTCCTGCCGTTTCAGTCGTTACATATCTTATGCGTATACGTGTAGGAAGAACGGGACAGTTAAAAGATATAATATACTAAAGTAGGAAAAAAAATTATAGCCTATGCCCACACATCGTTACCCCGATGTAATAAAAATAAAAATACATTTTTTTGAAACTCATTTCGCAGTAGTTTCACTCAACAATATTGCGCGTACGATATCTAAAAATGATTTACCATTTCAGATTCAGTACGTTATTAAAACATTTATCTATCGTTTTTTCTCTCGTTCTCACATCTCATTATCTCGTGCAAAAGCTATTACAATAAATAATGTATACAATGTCTGAACGTGACGAATAACTGCGAATAAAACGAATAAAACTAGCGGTAGTTATAAATTATAACTCATTTTAACTAGTATTTTGCGTATAAATAATGGTGAATGTTTTTTTCATTATTATGTAAATATACTATTTTATATAATGTAACAGATATAATTGACAAATGTAATTAACTAAACACGTGTAATAACTGGTTGTCATTATTAATATTACAATTTTAATTTTAATACGTAATCAACAACAAATACCATAGTAATTAAGAATGCATTTTTTTATTATTGGTATTGACTATGAAAAAATTCATTTCATAGATGATAAACTACACGTGGCAGTTTTATCATTTACAACCTTTATTTATCAATAATGCACAGTCATTTTTTGTAATAATATACTCATAGCATATAACATTATTGTTAAAATGTAATAATGTGTGGTAGGTATGTTTCTTGTAAATCAAAACATAGGTACAATAATAATGATGTCAACTTTAAAATATAAAATTGCGTACAATTTAAATAGTATATAATATTAGTTAGGAAGCAATAATTTATAACTACGCTATATTATTATACCTGTACTTATAATTACATAATATTACTAGTATTAGAATGTATGGGGTTTATTTTATATATATTTGCATAGGAAGTATTGTTCATGAAACATTTCTTATGCATAAACTAAGTTCTGAATTATGTAATGAATCATAATAAACACATTAATAAAGTAAAATACTTATATGATTATTGGGGATTTCAATAATTTTGCGTGTCGATAAACTGTATTTTAATACATTTATTTCAAAATAAGTGAGATATATAAATAACCTACAAGGCATTACCAATTAAATACCAAAACATTTTGCACAGGTTAGATGTAAAAAGTTCGGTATATTATATTATAAATATAATGTGACTTTTTTTTAAATTGTATTAACATTTGGGAGAGTGGGCGCTGATTTAGTATTTTATTTTATATAATATTAGACATCATATTGGTACATTTAATGTTTTATTTTTTGTATCTATAAACGTTGTCTTCTGTTAATATTTGTTATATAAAATAATTAAAATGTATATTTATTGTATGTTTATTGTTTACTATTTAGTATATATAAAAAAATGGTTAAAATACGAATTTACACAACTTTAAAATTTAAACAATATAGGTCATAATACAAAATATATTTAATTAATTTTTTTCAAAGTAAATACTTCATTTAAGGTATATATTATTCAATTTTATAAAAAAAATATATAAGGATTTCAATTATTTACCAAAATAATGTATAATTTGAAAAACTTCTAAGCTTATTAAAATTAGTTAGCAAAGTAAAGCAGAGAATAATTCAATTAAACAGTAGGTATCAAAGTCTAATAAAAGCTTAAGCGAATTTTCCAGTGGATAAACATAAACTGAAAATACTTACAAAATTATTTGAAACTAAAGATTTTTGTAAGGATAATGTTTTACTGTTTAGTAAACAATAAGTACCTATATTAATCAATTTGTAAAGCAATCGGTAATAGCAGTTTTCAATAAATATAATTGTAATTTAAAGTCTATCATTATTTGAAAGGTTTCATTGACTAAGGATTGAGTAAATAGTAATAAATTGAAAAACTGATTAAATTGTCAAGATAAGGAAGTCCGCTTGATATAAATTAAAACAGCTATAGTGACAAAGAATCTTACCTTATCATTTATCTTAGATAAATTGACAAATAACCTACACATTTTTATTTTGAGAAATAAATTATTATTAAAATGGTTAATTTTAATGGAATATTTTAATAATAATTTTCTTTTATCGAATGAGATTAACTATAAATGGATAGGAAAGTATTTAATTTTTATACATTTTAAATTAATATAAATTTTTTTTTTAAAAAAAAAAAGCATAAATATTTATTAATATTAAAATTAATAAGTAACGTTATAATAATACAAGATTAAATATAAATAGATTTTCTCAAACAGAATGTCAACACCAGCTATTTTTATGTTCTTTAAGGGCATATTATGAACTATTTATCAAATAGAAAATAAAAATCATTGAGCCTGTTAAAAAAAAAAAAAAACCTTATGAACGTAAAAATGTAATCATTAAGAAAATAAAACATCTTTCTCATACTGAAAAAAAAATCAATGAAACTATATTGATACACTAGGTGTACACTATATTATTCCTACTGTTTAAAATAGTCAATCCACTAAAAAAATTGTTTAGTTTCATCAAAATCAATGACATGGTTCATTATGATCCCTCTAATTTTTCGACTGAACACTTAGTTGTAGTATATAATATCTACTGGACAGTATGTCCAAGTATTCAAAAACATCGGCATCATATTAAACACAGATTTGTCACACCCTGGTTTGGGTGAAGGTGAAAAAAAAATGTTTACAGTTTGGTCATTATTTCAGACCGTATCTCGGGGCTGTGTCTTTTATTTAACAAGGTTCCCACACTTTTTTGACATGCTTATTTTCTCAGCACCCATATAACAACATGCAAGCTTTTCTTGTTTCCTATTTCGTGCGCCATCATAAAATATAAAAGGAAAAGGAATAATAGAAGAGTGAAATAGTCGTTTTAGTGTGACAACACGTTTCTATAGGACTATTCGACCATAAACTGTCGCAACGCTGATAACTTACCGGTACCTAATAATAATACACATAAAATACAATAAAAGATTTAAATATTTTCTCCCTAAAATTATACAATAAACGTCATTCAAACCCACGTATTATTTAGTCGAGGGAAAATTCTAAATGTTATATTTTCAACTTGTAGACTACCATTTGAACTCAACCTTATAATTATTCAAACTAGCTTTATAAATTAAATCAGTGGCGGCATGAATTTTGTTTGCTTCTGAAGCATCTACCTTAAATAAGTACCCATCAACTAATTTTTTCCCAAATTTTAAACGATTTATCAATGCTATAACGTAGACTGTAGAGTACTTAATATTTCCTTACTCCTTAGGTATTGGTATGTCGTTAGGTGTGATTAATAATAATGAATAATAATAATAATAATAGGTAGACGGTATCAGATACTTAAAGGAATATACATACCTACAACTACCCAAGCCTAATATAGGTAAGCCGTAATTCATCATTGACATCTGAATTTTCACCACACACTTTTCTATGTAGTTTATTTTTAATTTTGCAATCCGTTACTTATTGCTTTGAATTTCTCACAATCAATTTGCGAAATGTAATGCTTTTTTTAAAATAAGACTCCTGATACTAGCATTGCCATTAAGGCCATCTCTATATTGATGAAACTATTTAACTGCAAATTCTTCTACGTCTAAAAATTCAGGGCTTCTTTTTCTCTTCTGATCTACTGAAAAATTCAAATAAGTTTCCTTTTTATTCTTTACTATGGTAGATATGATAGTGTGCTTGCTGGTATTCCAAATTCTTCAGCCATATCCCTCTTCTTTCTTCCAATTTTCACTGCTTCGAAGACCCTTTGTTTTTCTTCAATATTTTGTATTTAAATTTTGAGGAATCGTTTTATTTCCAACACTTGACATTTACACTTTACACATTTATACTAAAATCTACACATTACCACTTGCACGTGATTAATAGATCGTTACTTACAATATTGGTATTGATTATAATGACAGTGAAATAAATCAAATAAATAATACATTACCAAAATGTATGGTTTCACTATACCAAAACATTTATTATTTTTAGATTTTATTCATTTTATACTTTTGAAATGAAAACTTAGAACATTTAAATTTAACAACTAAATTATTATTAAATTTTTATACTTATTTTTAATAGTTTTTACTTTAAGAAACTGAGAAATTTTAGGTAGAAAGTGTTATATCCATACTATATTATTTATTATTTTTAGTAAGTATTAACGATTCAATTTCACATACCAAAGCATTTTATTATGATTCAATTGAATAAAAAAAAAAAACACATATAGAAACATATAAATTTAAATAAATAGCCAGAAGACTTACTAGTACAATTAGATATCTCGTAGAATTGTTTATATCAAATTACATCTCTTTTTTTGAATTATAGAGTTCATGAATTAACTATATTCTAAAATGTACGAAATAAAAAATAATATCTATGGGTAAAAAAAATATTTTGTAGTAAAATTAATAGCAATTTAACTAGATCAGTAGGTATATGAAAATAAATAATAAATACATTTTTAAAAATCTATTTTCTAATTTGTATGTTCACTGGTTTGTTTTTAGAAGAGGCAAAAAATCTAACCACCTAACCTGGACCAGAATTGTGGACCCCAAATATTATTGATTGAAAAAAAAAACCAATAATTCCTAAACTATAATCCTATAGTGATATTATTTTAAGGTGATATACCTAAACGGGAATAGTTTTTACACTATTTCCATTTGTGGTAAGTAGTTACAATCGTTACAGTTGTTGTACAGAAGTTGGCACAACATTATTATTACAATTTAGTTACCTACATACTAATTCATTATACATAAGTTGAAACGACCGAGTTTTTCAGTTGCAAATTAGTATTCACCAATAGTATTTTGCCTTGAATAAATTTAGTCTCAAAATAATTTTCGCATACAATACTACATTTGAAGTGTTATACACCTATAGTAAAAATAAAGTCGATCACGTACATGTACATTGAAATAAAAGTTTTTAATTTATCACATTGGCATACTCTAAAATATTCAGTTTTAAAAATTACAAATGGTAATGTGTTAAGTATGTTACTGCAACACAACACAGCCATATAAGTAAGAAAAAAATATATAAAAATACTAAATAAATATAGTAAGTTCTTAAATATTTATTTTAAAATTTTCCACTAATAAAAGATAATTGAAATGTATTATTTATTAAATTATTTTTTGTGAATTGTTTCAAGTTATAGTGGATAATCACTAAAATAGTTAAAAATAGTATAATATACTGAAATATGCAATAAAAACATGTTAAAATATTCAATTTAATTATTAATAATAATTTTTAAATAGATAGAAATATATATTACTTTTAATGTAAGCTAAATATTTTTTATTGATATTACTTTCGAATAAAAATATAGAATTTTATAAAAGACAATCACTGATTTAATTGAACGTAAATTATCAGTTTAGTATAGCTTACCATTTAGTTTTTTCATTTAAATTACACAAAAAACCACGTATCTTCATTTACATAGTTTAATTTTTCGACATCATAGTATATTACTTACCAAATAATATTTATAAAACTACGCCTGTAAAATAAAAACATACCGATGCTATTCTAATTACAATGATCACTGTTTTCATCGTAATTGTTTTTTTAGTATATTTGCGTACAGGTTAGGTTATATTCATGTAAAATGTTTGAACCTGTTGATAATGCGTAGAGTTAACGAAAAGTAAGAAGGCTGATATTCGGTAGGTGCAAAGATGACAAGGTCCTTCCAGCGCGACGGTGTTGGTTATATGGGTGTTGGAGGCGAAACAATATCGATTATAAATAAATTAATTATTATTAAGTCTCTCTCTCTCTCTCCGTTAAACGGTTATAGGCTTAGTGTATTGCAGGCCCAGACGTATACGCAGCGAACGCCAATACATTAAGGAAGATTAAAATAAATTATATCCACGCACAGCATGAAAAGTAAGAGCCATAGCCAAATAATAATTCACACGCGACCATATTAATATTATTCGGTGAATCGAATGACTGGAACAACCGGTGCGGTGCGGCGGCGGCGTTGGTTACCATGTCGCGGTGACTCCTCCATGACCTCTTCGCTCAGCACGTAGGGTACTGAGTGGGTCTCGGTTGCCACGGGCTGGTGGTTGTGGAGAAATATAGGTACCAGTCGGTGGTAGACGTGTTTGCAGATAACAAACGACTGCAATCTGGGACCGTATCAAAGATTACAGCGATTTAAGCTATTATAATGATTCTCTGGCTCCGGGAAGACAGTGAAATACCTACCTACTTAGTTGGTTTTTGTAAACTAAATAATCAATTATCTCAAAATCTAAATAATAGATTCAATTTGAATGAAGAAGATAGTATCACGAGCATACAGAGGATTAATATTATGTACTCTTCTTGACCCATGGATATTGAACGTCATTCCTGTTCAATTCGTTTCATATTATTATCCTCTGCCGATTGAAATAATAATATTGTATTTTACTATTTTATAATCATCATATTATTATACATATCATGAAAAATCTGGAGCTTATCGATTCAATATCATCGTAGTCATCGCAGACGAATTGAAATAATGAATCATTTACTTATGGTTTTTATTCTACCGGTCAAAATAGTTTTATACTTTTAAAGTAATATAATGAAACATATACACTCACACGTTATATGAATACGCGATTACAATACCATGTCAATATACGATCGTCACAATGTACAATCATATTATTATGTCATAGGAAATAATATATTTTTATTTGTTAGGTTCTACTTTTTTTTTTATTTATAGAGTCTACACATCTGTTATCCGCGACTTTCAAAATATCCGTATTGAGAGGCCGCTACAATGTACAAACGTAATTATTACTATCATTCTGCAGTGGGGTCGTACTAATAATAAATCAATTAATTTGCCAGTTAATTGCTTTGATGTTGTGCGTGTAAAACATTCACTAGAAATACTAACAGAGTCAAGTCATCTTTTTGAAATGTCACGATTTTTGTTGTCAGAGATGAACGTGTTTGCAGCCTAATGCTTTTTTTATTCTCTACATTCTATTATACACTTGCCCGTAATTTGTCATGCGGAAAACGTAGACTGTGCAAGGAAATCAAATTTTTGTTAATCCTACCATGAGTATACACGCGCAACTAACCCCGGCTCAACGGATAGAAATTGTTTTTCGCATTCCGACGACCGCGGAAAGGTTTTCGGCGGGAGGGATGTATGTACAAAAAAAAACTGTGTATAAATGTATATGTGTACCATATAGAGTCACAGTTCGGTGGATACGGTCCACGCCGCCCGGACAGCTGTCAAACATACGTAATGGGTTGGCTTAAAGGCTGACCCCTGTGGCAAATGTCATACATGAAAATTATAAAACTTCCGCTTTCCGGTATTGTACGTTAGGGTGTGTGTGAATGTTCGCTCTCGAAACGCCGTCACTGCTCGGACGAGTGGTATTCATTGTTTTGCACGATCTGATCCACCGAGACCGGAAAAAAAAAACGTATGCAGCGGTAACGGGAAAACACAAACGACTTAAATCCTTAAATGATGTAGTAAAAATAGATTAAAGTCGTGATCTCATACCATGGGGTTAATATTATGTTGGTTGTATTTTATTCTATAGTAATTATATTCATTTCGTCAGTAGACTGACGATTTATAAATCATTGATATTTTATGATGATCATAATATATGATTTTCATAAAATATAAATGCACGCATGCATAATAACAACGGATCATTATAATATTTACAATAAATTGCTTACAATATTTGTTGTAAACTATAATCTGATTAACAATATCGAATGACAGATACATCGAAAACGTATATGTAATCGTAAACGTACGATAGGCAGTGCAGTTGTAATCTAACTATAAGCATTAATGTTTCCAATACAGTTTATAATTATATTTAGATGCTTTAGATTAACTATAACTTATCCTATTATACTATAGTATGTATGCATTCAACATTATATGAAAAAAAAAGTATGATATGATAATCAAAACGTTCTTACTCTAACACGGATTGACACATTGGACTGACTTGCAAAACAATTTTTTCACTTTTTTGATTAGAAATTAATTAATTTTTACAATTTCACATGATAAATTGTAAAAAATCTTATTTAAGAACACAAAATTATTTTTAAAAAAATATCAACTTTTTAATTTAGGTTTTTGATCACGACAATAATATATATAATACACCGATTACACCATTGTCCTTATTTTCAATTTGTATACGAATTAATGCTGAAATAAATTTATTAAAATAATTTTAATAAAACCATGATTTTCAAATTAAATTGTATGTATACAAATAGTTCTATAAAAAAAGAAAGGTTACTATAGTAATCATTTTAACAAACATTTAACAAGTACAATATATTATTACATAATTATTATATTTAGTGACTAAAAGATTCAAAATTATCAAATATAGCCTACATAAAAAATATAAATAAAAATCATGGTGCACGACATAATTGCATTTTAGATGTATTCACGCAGAAATCAAAATTAAAAAAAAAAAAAAAAAAACATTTTAACAAAACGCTAAAACTAAAATACGAGAGTTGGCACATTTATAATTGAAATTTTTAAGTTTCAAAAACAGTTATTACTTTAACATGTGAATTTTACACTTTTTTAACACTATACCCAAATCAACCCTCTAAAAATGTAAATGCTGTAAGTTTAATTATGAATGTGAAAAAAAGGAAAAATAAGTTTAAAGATGTTTTGACTATGGCGTCCATTAAATAAAAATAATATTGAATTATCATTTTATTATAATATTTTGTTAATAGGGTTTTCCAACTATTCCAAGTACCTGTTTTAAAGAAAAAAAAATTGGAAAGTTACTATTCTGTCTAATATCTTAACACGAAATCATTGAATTCGAAAAGCGCTTTTGAACGAAAACGGTATCTGCCTACTATATTCAAGATATTTTATAATTAATTCTTATATTAAGAACTATTTGAAGTATTTGATATTTATTTTTGTATTAGTAGTATGGTATGTTTAATCATTTTTTACCAAAACAATGGTTTTACAAATAGAACATTTAATATATATTGTCATATTAAACAATACTCGTATTATACTATCTTCAACCCACGAACTGTAATATAATAAAGTAAATAAATTCATGGAATAAATATTTTTTTAAATTGTGTAGTGTATAATATAAGTTATTAATATACGTAATGCTGGAGAGTTTTGAGATGTTAGGATTGATATTTTTTTTAATAATAACTAAAATCAGAATGAAAATTGTTCTTTTTTGTTTAAGTATTCAATTTTACTAAAGCCAAAAGCACAAATGTCTATAAAAAAAGTTGTGTTTATCTGTTTTTAATATTTTTAAAATCATTTATAACTGTAATATCAACATATAAACAATTTTATATTATTTAATTATTAAACTTTTTTATCAAATCTTAATTGAAAAGATTAAAGTCAAAAATTCAAAATAAATATAATGTGATTGAAATAAGCCTTAAATGTATTAAATTTAAAAAAAAATACCTTATACAATATTGTGTATAAAGTATACACATTACACAATCATAACTTAAGTAATAATACATTATTTTAAGTTTCTGTAGTTAATATATTTTTTTAATAACAGGCAAATAACTAAACTCATACCAAAATCAATTTATTGTTTATCAAATTACCTAAGGCTTTCAAATAAGAAGCTCAATATTATTTTATTATTTCATATTGGTGTATTATATTTTTTAGATAATGTTTGATACTTTGGTCTCTGATATTAAATGTATGTATTTAAAATATGGGTCGCCATTAAGAATGAAAAGCTTAAAATGTGCTAATAAAAATATAAATAAAAAGTTAACAACATTGGAGTCTTATAATATTATAATATTTCAAACTATATTTAAAAATATTTTATTATGTATAATACAACAATATCGTTACATTTAAGAGTGTCTTACTGTTCTTATTGATGATTATTTAGTTATGAAATAGTCACTGAAATGAAACTTGAGGTATATAAATATTTATATTTTTTATCAGTTTCATAAAAATAAAAATAAATTCATTAGTAACTGTTTTTATCTAGGATATCTACAAAAATATGATTATGTTGAAACAAAAATCGTTAAGAATAAAACAATCATGATAATTTAAAAAATAAAAAAAATGAATAATAAATACAATTTTGATGTAAATTATGTTTAAAAACAGATTTATGCAATGTTTTATTCAAAAGAACGAATTTGTCTTGATTAAATTAAAACGTATTATTTTAATTTTCTACAGAATAAATAATTTTTGTTTAAATACGTTGTAATTTATACCATTTAGTTAAATAATTTAATGAGCCCAGCACAATGGAATTTTTAGTATAATTTTACCAATGCACTCATTTACAATGTATTTACGAGTAGATCTTCTGTTTAAACAAAAAATAATGTTATGAATCTTAATAATAAGTATAAAAAGCACGTTTATTAAAATATTAAATACAAAGATAGGGCATTTAAAAACCGTCTAAATTACTCTAAATACAAAGTGATTCATTAGTTCAACTAAGAAATGTGTTCAAAGAAATTATATATCAAAAATATGTATAATTTTATTAATATTCTATAATCATAATAATTACGAAACTCTATCATTTCACGTAATTTTTCATTATTAATTGTTAATTAAAACTAGTATTAGTTTCCGCCATGGAGCATTTACTGTAATAGTTTTAAAAAAATCATAAGTTATACACAACAGTTTTTTTAATAGTCAGAAAAATAATACTTTTCTGATTTTTCTGAGAATATGAATAATATGATTACTGACTTGTAGTAAATATCTTAGTATTAACTTGAAAAAATATTGTTTTCTAGAAATTAAGCTGTCAGTGACATAAACAAATACATATATTTTATACATATTAAAATAATAATCGAACTTTAGTTTATACAGACAGATTAACGATCGTGAAAATTTCATTCAAATTAAAAATGTTTAAATTAAATTTACATAAATAATTAAGTCTATAGATTAAATTTTCTCAAATACTTTTAAAATTCTATTAAATTTTTAACACTACTTATTTAAACTCTGGCATCTAAAATACTTAAAATAAGTATTTTAATTTGCGATAATAATTCATACTTTCAATAATTAATCATAATAATCATGTAAAAATAAATTTCATTTCGTCATTAGTCATTGCCGATTATTATTATTATTCATAGATTATGTTTACCTGCAAAATACTTTCACTATATAGAGAAAAAAACCATACGGGTAAGACAATAAACCTTCTCATTTACTTTTAAGAATATTATAATTGAATTTTCGACCTTTTTAGTTTTTTTTATTCAAATTGTACAAAATAAAATATATCTAATGAGTTGTTAAATGAATAAATATTATTCACATAGAATATTAATTTTCATATACCCAGTTTATAGCTTAGTACTAAATTTACGTTGATAAAAACATGTAATAATTTATAATTATGTAACAATAGTTAAGTCATTAATATTCCATATCATATATTTATATTTTATATATTAAGAAATATATTATAATACACTTTAAACTGATCAAGTTGTTTTTGAACTAAAACTGCTGTTCCTTATACAGCTATTAAATTTTTATAAGTGAATTTGTTTGGTACTAACATAAACCTTTTTTATTACTACATATTGTAAACCTATTTGATATTCTCGTCCAACATAAACATGTATTTTTTTTTGTTTATTGTAAAATAAAAACTGGAGTTTGCAACGTATTATAATAAATGAAATTAAACTAAATTTCTATAAATTGATTTCAGTATATTATGTATATTAAATAGAATCTGCACGCTAGATAAATTGCAATATAATTAATACATTAGTATTCAAAACATAAAAAAATATATATTTATCAGTAAATAATCATTAATCATTAGACTAATATAGAAATCTACTTAAATGTTAGATGTCAAATAATTTAAATAAATACCAGTTTGATTATCAGCTATAAAATATAAGTTCACGACTGAAATGAGTTAAATTTATTATTTATCTGGTCATAGTATGACAAAATCGTTAAATAAATAATACAAATACATAATTGATGAAAACGAAGAGAGATAATTTTTTTACAGATGTTGTCATAAAATTTCGAACTTCAAATGCTCATAAAAATATATTAAATCCCAACTAGATCCAATTTGCTACCGTAATCCACCCCAAAAGTTGAAAATCAAAGAACTTTTACTACTCTAGTAGCCAAAAGATGATGAAAGACACATAAAAAAAATATAGGTACATCATTGTAAAACGAGTACACTTATTGTTCAGCTTATAACCTAAAATAATAATAAACAAGAAAAAAATATTATATTATCATACAAAAAATGTTAAAACTAAATCAAAAGAGTACATTTATTTTTATTTTTAATGAAACCATAAAAAGATCTTTTTCTATCAAATCAAAAAATATGATGTCTACGCAACATAATTCATATTGAATTTATTATAATTTGTAATATAATTATTTTAATCCTGATACCGTGAAAAATATAGTCAATAATAGTCATCGCACCTCTTCTCTATATAATAATAAATTATATTATCGATAAAGCGTAGCTATATAATAACATGTAAATTTGATTATTTCTCTGTAACGCAATCCATTTCAACGTCATTTTCAAATTTTAGGTTTCTAAACATAACTTCAGATATCTCATATCCCCATTGTATCCGGCCATTTGTAGTTACTAATATACTGATGATATAATATAGTTGCAACTGTTGATTTTGTTACCAAGAATTTATAAATTATTCGTGTCATTATTATGTGGTTTACAATAATGCTTATTTTAAGCGTAGTGAGATGTGTGACAGACACATGTCCCCGTAGTCCGTATTTTACTTTATAACCTCGGCAAGTATGAAATTATATTTATATTTACATGATATCATATTATGTTGATATTTAGAAATGGTACAATTATGTATTATGTGTTTTATAAATGAATTGCATGATTTCCGGGGTTAAAATTCAAAAATCTTTATGTCTTGGCCACTTAAGAATAATACGATAATATTTAATTTACATTATAATTGATTATTTTTTTATTTAAAACTCTTTTTTCCTATTTAATATTTGTTTTAATATATTCTAGATAATAAATTATATAAATTATGACTCACAACTAAATTTACCAAATTATATGCATCTAAAATCATTTATTTTTAAAATTTAAAAAAAGTAAAAACTTCAAAAGTCACATATAATTACCATAAGTATTGGGATATTATAAACATTTATTAAATTAATGTGTATACATACATAATATAATATGATATTCTATAAACAATATTTAATTGTATTTATTTTGTTTAAATACAAATTTATTTACAATGTATATGTATATAATAACAATGTGTCCTAGTAAGTACCATGATCAAAATTATAATTTAAAACACATGTTACACACTTACACTGCAATCTGCAATATTGTACATGCTTAAGACAAAAGACATTGTTTTTCGAGTGTCATTTAAATAATAAATTTAAAAATAATTAAATTATAACATGAGTAATACTTTTCTTAAAAAAAAAATTATTAATTATTATCATTATAATTTTGTTTTTTGTGAACTGAAAAATACGCACTTAAACAATATATTATAAAAATCTTGATGTTATTTAATTTTATAAGAAAAAAAATTAAGCATAATTTAAATTAATATTAATTAATAAACATGTTAATAGGTAATTTCAAAGTATTTATAGCTCTTGTTATAGTTGTTATACACATTATGTATTAATTAAAAATCAATATATTCCAAGTATCTATGTTTAAACTATATATACTGTATATTTTTTATGCAATTAAATATCTGAAACTTGTCATTGAACAAATTGAACACTATTTTTATAAAATGCAATTACCTAAACAAGTACCTACCAAACTATGATGAAAATATATTTTCTTAATATAAGCGTATACTGTATACATGACAATGATTACACTAGCATACGAATTAAAATGTTAAATAAAACATTAATTGTACTTAAGTTAAAGTAATTATATTATGTAGTGGAAACATTTTTAATATTATTTGCATGAGTTATAATAAGACTCTTTATATATATATATATATATATAGAACAATATATAATACAATTATATATAAAAGTGTATAAGGATAAGTACCATATTTATAAAATAGCTTATAGTAATAATTATATTATACAGAGAATAATATTACAATACACATATATTTACAACTATAATTTCATTAAATATTCCTAAATTTAAATTCTCGTGAAAATGGAAATTATAGGTAAATTGATAATGAAAATTGATTACCTACTTAAAGTACAAAAGTACAGCGTGGAACATAAAAACTGGCGATTTCTAATGTTAGCCATTATAATTAAATAGAAAAAAAATGAATATTTATTGTTTATATATTATAATAAAAAATAGATAACACGAAGTGTATTACGCTGGCTGAAGTAACGTTACTCTGGAATCCAAAATTAAATGTTGATTTTCTATAGATTGAGGAGAGGGTTTACGAATCTGTACAAATTTTGGTACTGGTTATAAATAAATTTATTATATATTTTATGATGCATTAATTTACCTGAATATATTTTGAAAACTGTAGATGACAACGTAGTTTACCTGATAACATGTAATTTATATTTAAAAAATGATTTCCTTAAGATAACCGTTTTTTCTTATAAGCTTCGTACTATTAAATCATGTCATTTGAGGTTAAATGAACATAAAATGAAAGGTGAGTAGTTAATATAACTGTCGCTATTTTTTTTAAAAGTATTTTCACACAAAAGCCGGTTAATTTCTACCATGTTTATATGTTTACTAACTAACGTATTGTTTTTAATCTAATAATATTTAGTGAGTACAAGTATTCTTATCTTATCGAAAAACTCTATTTTTAAAATCGACCCTTTCGGTGTTTCAACCTTATATTTAAAATTTAAAATATCGCTGAATGTACCACATGTTGCATAATGCTGATCATAATAATAATTACTATATTATCTTAAATATTTTTATCATAAAGTAAAATTTAATTTTTTCAATCTTCTTTACTAAATAATTTCAATAATAATTAAGGTTTAATGTAATCTGTGGTACCCATATTTTCAATTACGGTAATCATTTATTAGTGAATTTAAATTTACATAATTTATTAATACAAAGATAAAATAAAAATTTGTTTTTGAAATTCGAGTACTAAGAGTAATTTATTTATTTTTTTATAAACTAATTTAAAATAAAATTGAACAATTTCATATTTTGTACCCTAATGATTCACTGTTTTCCCTACTTAAGACATTGGTAATTCGTTATTTCCTTTGTTCAACAGGAAACAGAAGATAGCAAAACTGATACGAGAAAAGAGGCCTACAAGTAATAAATTGAAAGTACAATAAGATGTAACGAATTTTGCTACGAGAATACAAATCAGAACTGGAGGGGTAAAAAGGACGTAAAAGCGTTCGTCGCGAAAAAGGAAAAGACAAATCATAAATAATAGAGAATTATATCCAAGTGCTGGATGACAGATAAATTGTGCTGCTCAAGATGATTGAACAACTAAAGTAGCTTATAGCGAAGCTCTTTTATGTATCTTTGCAAACCACGGTCGTCTACGTGGATTTATTAATATCATCTTTAGTCACTCATAGTTATCTAAACTATCAAAAAAATGCATTTAAATTTTTTCCTGGTGTTTGTAAATTGGTTGTATCAATCTAACTTTACTAATTTTAATGATGAAAATATACATACTTTTGTTTGAAATATTATGTGAAAATGTGAAACATATAACTTTCATTACAAACATTTAATTTCATAACGATATTATTAACTAAGTTTTATAACTGAAGTTAAATCAGTTACGGATAAACAAAATTAATAAATATTTATAAAAAATTATTCTACCGAAAGCAATACTTTATAATATGATACAATGAGAAATAATAAGTTAAAATAATTATTGAGCTTGTTTTTAAAATTAAATAAATATAAAAGTACAAATAAAACACCCTGTATTATATTGTGTATTATAATAACATATTTTCTTGATTTTTATCTTAATTAAATTCAGAAAGGTATTCATACATTTAATAAAATTTGTCAAATAATGTACACTTTCTCATAATATTGGATCATTAATTAAAATTTAGTATTATCTACGTTTTAGTTTTTTTAAAACTATATTAAAACAACGGTTGCTTATTTTAAGCATTATTATATTTAGCGTAAGGTAGAAATATCTTAACAATAAATTAGGGTTCGTAAAATAATCACTAGTACATAATTTTATATATTTTATACATTGTACACTGTAGTAATGCTGTACATTATTACATTATATGTATAAGAGATTATTTAAATTATTTAATAAACGGGAGTAGTAGCTAGGGAACCATATTGTTCTTCTTATACATAACGACAAACTGAGGATCACAAGTCGACGTGGGACGGCGATGCTAAAATAATAATGCAATAATACAAACGTAGCGCGTGTCACAACAATCCGATAGCGTAAGAAAATGGCTAATATAAATAGACACTGAGTTATACGATGAAAACGTGTATTACTACATCACAAAATTGGGTCCTTGATAATTTTTCACGTAGAGTTTAATAATACGCATAGGCGCAATTTTAGGGGGGATTGGGCATGCATAGCATCCCCCAATTTTTAAATTAGCACCAGCAAATTGTTCCATATTAATTTAGATTTTAATAGTGACAGGTATCCATAACCTCAAGATAACATTATAAAAAAAAGATAGAGGCGCTTCAGCACCACCAGTTTTTTCATTGAAATTGCTCCCCTGATAATGTGGAAACTTGTTCATATCTGTATAATTATCGATATGAAAATAATAAGACCACCACTAACTAATAAGTACACTAACATCTGTCTTCAAGAATAAAGCTGCCACATATCAACTGCAAAAATAACTAGTCTCCAATTCTTAATATGGTAAATAAATAAATTATAATACTTAATGGTTAAACGAAAGAATATACAGTGATCGTGATGACTTAAGGCATATACAAAAATATTTAATTTTACCAAAAGTTATGGTTATTAAAAAACATTACAATTATGCATTAACACCGAGATGGAAGTAATTTAATTTAGTTTTTATATTGCCATTATTATTATTTTTACAAGACTTTTTTTCATAAGACTTATGAACACTTAGTGTACAAAACAATTCAAATTAGGTACACCTAGTAAAATCAGACATTTTTCAGTTTTATCAATATAGTTTTGTCTATGTGTACATAAAAAAATAATAATAATAATAATAGTTTTATAAATAGAGTTTGATTTTTAAACAAATATATAGACGGTTATCAGCAATTTTTTTCCATTATTTAAAATATGTATAAAAATATAATTTAAATATGACTAATTTATGTAACCACATCCCACCTATATCCAGTTTGTAGCTAAACCCATTACACATTATTATATATAACGTATATATTACACGTAAAAACGCGTACTCGTATAATGAACCTACAGTTTTCAGATGAAGTGAAGTTATACCCAAACATACTCGGAACTATAATTGTTTCATATTCAAATACTCCATGTATGTTTACATAAGCATAACATTATATTTAATATATCATACAAAATGCACGTTATGTGTCGAGGTCATAGATAATTGTCATGTATTAAATTATATATTTTACTGTAAATGTAATATTGATGAATTAATATTATACTTAACACTTTTCGGATATTTAAGTATCGATATCTATAACAAATGGACGATAAAAATAAAATTAAAGTAACAAAATCTGATCCAATAATAAAAGGGGCCCAATCGAAATAACTGCATACAAAATAAAGAAATCGTCGAAAAAATATATTTTTTTATATAAACGCATAATAATTAATAAATTCTGGGTAATATCAAAAGTTGAGTATTCAATTAATATATCTTATATCTTCGGTTTTATTCTCGTAATATTTATTGTAATATTCAAAACTCGAGGAGACAAATTAGTTTCTTTTCTTTTTTTTTTCTTTTTTTTAATGAAACTTACTGGTAGAAATTCAATTAGAAAAAGAAGATGATAAAAATTTTATTTTATTTTTTTTTTTTAGAGAGAAAAAAGTGGTGAATGAAAGAAGCTAACACCCCTCCTCGCAACTACTTGGACGACGGCGACGACGATAACGCCGCCGTGGCCGTTAGGCAACATCTGCGAGGCTTTTTTTTTTTCCGAAGCGATTCGCTTCGCCGGATCTGACATTAAATTTTACCCAAATCTTTATTGAAAATAACACAAAACACCGATTCCTTAATTTCGCTTAATATATTCCAAGCGCGAAACTTTATGATTTTTCCGTGTAAACACTGCAGGCTGGATAGGAGAGTTGTTGGCAAACTGAGGAATAACTCACCTCTGTCAGCCGTCTCGTGTTTGTCGAAATAAAAATAAAAAATTCACAAACAAATTGAGTACATACACTTTCCACCATACCTTGTTCATAACAAGTGTAAACTAATTGGAATAATTTAATATTAAAAACAAACAAGATGATGGGTACATATTTTACCAACGGTTTTATAAACGTCCGTTTTTAAACCTTTAAAAACTCGGAAACATCCGCTATCATATAATTTATATTTTTAACGCGTATATATTAATACAGCGTATCCCGTCAAACAAAGTATTTTTATAAAAACGATGCTTTTTTAAAAATTTTTAAAAAATACTAAAAATAGGTGGATTTATGTTATTAAAGACGAGGATAGCAAAATTAAATGTTGTAGGAGAGATTCAGATCGGTGGAAAAAAACAAACTTATCACCTAAATATAATAACGGTAAAATAGTGTACAGACATTTCCTCCGAAAATTGTTGACGATACGTGCTTTTTTCCTTAGAGAAGGATATTCCCCTCCTTTAAACATTCAAACTTCCTAATGGCTAGTTATGTCTTTGCCTTGTAGTTTATTTTTTAATAATTTAATGCAAATACTTTATAATGCTATTGTATTTTATTTTTGGCCTATTACTTCTCAGAATAATCACTAATCGCTAAATCCACTATTTACTTACTAATATCGTTGAAGATAGTATACTACGTACCGAATATATTTACGAAGATAACTAAAAAGCACGTTTTATATAGCTCTATAAAAATAACTTTATTGCCACAAAAAGAAATATATATCCAATTATATTTGAATTAAGTATTGACAAAGGGAATAATAATAATCGTAAAATGTAACATATTAAACGATAAAATATTTTACATGATATAATATGATTTAACATAAAATAATTAAACCTAATTAAATAAAATAGGTATAATAGAATATTGAATTGAAAATTCAACTATACAAATTTGTCAGTCTTTTGATAATTTGATAATTATAATTTCTTAATGCGTACTATTGCTTATATTAAAGAATAGTGAATACTTATTATTATTTTATAAAAATAATGTACATAGTATAATGCATTATTTCGGTAGTTATTGTTTATCTTTACGTTATAATATTAATAATAAAAATATATCTATTTTATAATTATATTGATTAAATCATTCGACGTTTTTCGAGGTTCAAAGTTTACTTACTGGCAATGTTTTATTTTTTAACATAATACCATATAATTTTTTAATTATTATTTTTAAGTCGATAGATAGTTTTTTGCAAACGTTTACATGATTGTATTTTACAAGTATATCATATAATTAATATACAATGACTTATATTCACATTTTTTATTCGATATATTTAAGAAATATATGTGTATATAATAAATATATAAATATTAATGTAATATTGCAATAAAGTATTAAAATAGTAGTGACAGTAAAGGATTTATTTAAAAAATGTAATCTAGTGAAGTCAAAGCTTAAATACTTCAACGTTTGACACAAGACATTTTAATGTTTGTTTTTGATAAAAGACCAAATGTTTTTAAGCTTTCGTGAGAATGGTGGCCAATGGCGAGGGGAATGTTTTCTCTTAGAATGATTGACAAGTTTGTGTACGTCGGATCCATAATACGCATACCCTCGTCTACCCTCGATGCTATTTTAACCAAAATCGCCCCTATGGCCACATCAGGAGCTATCATAATCTGAATACCGAACTTGAATGGAAACAAAACTGGATGGAACCTAAGCTGGTATTAAAGTGAAACGTAAGTTTTAAATCCCGTGATTAGGGACACATTAATTCTGTTTGTTACTTTAGTAGAATATTTATTTTTAATATGGACTAGTCATAAAGAATCTGTCAGAATCTATTATATTTATAGACTGAACATAAAGGTTAGTAGTAATAACTCCAAACGACTGAGATTAAGTATATTGTCTATTGAATCTCGTCTCGCATTAATTTTACCAGCACTAAGTTATATTGTTTTATCAATATTATAAACTTGGTAATTATAAGTTACGGTAAATTAAATAATAACATTAAATTATGTATCAAATAATAATAATAAAATATAGTATAATTTTATTTTTCAAAATAAAATCGGTGCTTTAGATAACTATTATACCAGGTTGTAGTAAAATATTATCGCTAAATATAATGTTTTATTGTTTTATATATTAGTAACTACTAACATATCATAATGGTATCGACATACTAACAATAGATGAGCTGAGCATAGTTTAAAAAAAGCCCTTAAGAAAAAAATGTCTGTATAGTGATATACTGTTTTAATCATTTTGGAAGAACAAACGTACGTATTACGGGTAAAATATTAAATAAAATAATTAGAAAATGTTCTATTCGCATATCGGAATCGATATGAAATTAAAAATGCAATTTTACTTAAGTTGAAAATACCACCATACAAAAAATATAAATAGTATATTTTGTCGTTCTATTATCATTATTCAAATATAATATTATATTATTTTTAAAAGCGTGTTTAGTATATCTAAAAAGTTACACATAATCTGTCTCGCCATCTGGTTTACAGCACAAACACCACGTTTTCCCGAGCTTTTCTGGCGACAGATGGGAGCTTGTGAAATAAAAGCGTGTTGTTCTTCGCCACCGAAATTACATACCACAATACAAGTGGTGTTTTCGACGTTCGTTTGTATCACAGCATTGGCGATTTTTCGACAATGGTTTTTGCCAAAAGCAGATGGTGTCTCACGCGGATCGAGCCAAATCGGATTTCGGTGCGGAACGAATTTTCCAATGGATTTCGAGTCCTGGCGTGACTTATGAATTCGGCGTTGGCCGAATGAAAAACTCCGTTTACAATAAGGCCCGTCAATCGATGAGTGCCGTGGAAAATGTACCAACACACACACACACACACACATATATAAACATATTATATGCATACAAAAACTCAATGTCTATCAACCAACAAACACCTGGCTGCCATATAGCACCCGTACAAAGCAATTGTGCATTTTAACAATAAATACACAAAAATATGTAATATTTGTCGTTACAACACCTTATACTCACCGTAAAAAGGAAAAAACTTTTAAAAAAAAAGAATACACATGTCCACTGTACATATATAAAATTATTAAGAAGATCTTTCACATCTGTTTCTTATTAGATGTTACAAAAATTAGATACGATATTTTATATATTCGGTTTTATTTTTTTATTTTGACTATCAACAGTTGATATATTTGAATTCTCTACAAGTTACAGTGTTGATGACTATAGACTACAGTTATATCTGGTAAACAAAATAAAATTTGGTGCTTTGTCTACACAAAAATGTTTTTATAAAATACTGTGTATCTCTAATATTACAAAAAAATATATATATATAAACTGAAAGCAAATACGACCGTATTTAGATTTTATCGCTTGAATAATTTCACAAATCGCATTACGAGCCAAATATTAATAATGATTATGATTATATAATTTTAAAGAAATTATCAATCCTTGTTATTTAAATTAAAAACAAACATTTTAAGCGTAAATATGTTTAACACTATAATATACGTCTTTATTGTGTCTGAAAATGTAGTTTAATTTAATAACTATTATACATTGCTTACTGTATCTAAAAGAAAAGTAATCCGATGAAAATATTTTACAAATACATTTATACTATTTTTCCTTAAAATTAAATTGAATGTACTATACTTAAATTGCTTTAAGCCTTTAATAAGAACAAGTTTAATACAATTTACTAAACTTTTAAGTGTTAGGTCATGTATAGCCGTGTAGCAGGTATTAAAAAAAAAACTTTTCAAGTAACTTGTTCTTAAAACCACATTTAAACATAGTTAGAAATATATAATTAATATTCTTATTACAATTTAAAAATTATTTATAGGTTAATTGATCATTTATACATTTGATCTTTCTAAGCAATTAGTTATTTTTCTAATAAGTACCCGATGATTTATAAGTCTTCAGTTGATATGCACTATTATAATAGATTGTAATTTTGCAAGTATAATGTATATAGTAAAATAAGATACACTATATTTCATTTAATAAATTAAAATAATATGTCTCCATACCTACTCACATAATATCATTTACTTATATACTTCTACCTACTTCTAACCTTGAATTTAATTCTCGACCGACTATAGAAATACTTAACGGAAATTACTAATTTAACTTTAAAAATACATGTCTACAAAATAATTATCAGTTCGGCAAATCGACTAAGAAGCCTCAATATGAATATTTAATTTTTTCTAATTTTGATTAAAGTCTATACAAAATAATAGTTTTGGCTTTCTCGTTCAGTTATAATTATCCAAAAATATTAATAAGAAAAATGTGTGACAACTTGTTGAGATATCCTGTATGACTGTCACTGCATAAACGTAAAATGACACATCCATAGTACCAGCTGTATGGTCTATTATAGGTATAATAAATAAAGGGGGAATATTGTAGATGTACAGTAGGCATTGAGTGAACCTTATCATCGAGCTTGTAAATCAAAATTCAAAAGTATGTGTTAAATTAGAATTTAAAGATAAATCATTGCTTACGAAAAACTATTCTGAGTAATGACATTCTGTCAACAAATATGTACTACAGATTAATACCTTAATGACGTTATATTATGATTTATGATTATGTTTATATTGCTATTAAAAGTAATTTATTTGACAATTTTTTATATATAAGGTTGATTTTTTTTCGTAAATTATTTAAATTTAAAATATCATTAGCTTTATAAAATATATTAAATTATTGATATACTTAAAGAGTTTCAAGTACGCACGAATACAATTTTTAAATTACAATAAAATAATGTAATCAATTATTCTTTTTCTAAATATTTAATTTTGTCCAAATTTGAACTTAAAATGTCTATAAAAATAGTGCGTTTATTTATTCTTTAGATTTGTTTAGTTACATTTTCAATTACTTTACTAATATTGTACTTTCAAACTTAAGTTATAAAAATTAAACATTTTATAAATTATTAACTACAAAATAATTTGCAAATTTTCGTTTGATAAAGTTTTTAAAAATGTAAACTTTATATTTGTTTAAAAAAACTGTTATCTTCTTATTAAAAATTTTAAATTACTATAATGACAACTTATGAAGAATAATTTTATTACAATATTACATTTTCAAGGATATTGACCGAGTGAAAAAACTGTATAAAAATTTATAAAAAAATCTAAATTCTCAAATGTTTCAAAAAAAAAAAAGTTAGAATGTTTTTAAAATCATTCCATAGTGCTAATATATTTGGTGAAAATAATCAAGTATTTTCGGTTATGCGTTTTTAAGTTACACAAAAAAAAAAAAAACTGAATTTGTGAAAAACAGGTTTTGACTGTTTTGAGTAAAAATGTTCTTTTTTCCTTTTTATTTATTTTGAAAAGTATCAGGAATTTTTAACTTTTGACCTCCCTCCTCAAAAGTTATATAAATAAATAATTACAAACTAGTTCCAATTTTCTACTAAGCCCCATTACTGAAAAAACGTCATTGCCCCAAATTGCGACGAAAGATACAAAAATAAAAATAAAGAACACGTCATTTTAAAATCAATACATGCATTACCCCGCTCAGAATCTAAGATGCGTAAATATCTATTAAATTATATCGAACTTTTATGAATTTATTATTTGTTGTCCCTTTCTGTTCTCACTTAAGCGAAGTTTGAAAATGTTATGAAGAATAATTATTAATATGATATAATAGAAACACACGTGCATGTATATACCTATCGATATTGGACAAATTTACAAATGAGACAGTATTATGTCACATTATCGACACTATTAAGATACACACACACACATATATATATATATATATAGGTATATACATATATATTTTTGATACGCAACACCGATACATTTCCAAGGGCGAACAGATTCTAATCGGAACGAATAAAAGTAATTGTTCTGGAACGAATGAAAATAATATTGTTCCTGAACAATATGGTTCATTTGGACTTATTTTCCATCCATTGCAGCATATGTGTATATTAAAACGCGTAAAGGTATACGGGTATTCCACTGGGATACGCCTAAAACTACATTGAATCATGTACCTATGTATATATATTTTTTTTTACAAAGCAGTAAATAAGGCAATGATCTTTGTTTGCTGTTAAGTCACTAGAGTAAAAAAAAAAAAAAAAATGATATATAAATATATATTATACAACAATAAACCGTACGGTATAATATTATTATAGAACGATTGGCTTATATCAGCTATTGTTGTAGGTAGTTTCATTAATGGATATATATATGCTATAATTTTAAGTACGACAAAATATAAACAACAATACAACAAAAGACGAAATAATAAAACGGTACAATGAAAAATCATTTTGTTTTACTGTGTAAATATGGTTTTTATCAAACAATATTTTATTTTTTATTTATATATTTTACTAAGCAACTAGATGTATATAAAAATATTGTTCTATGTATCCATGTTGCATCCGTGCGTTAACTTATTATTACTTATATCATATTATAATTATTAATATTGAAAAATAATTTAAAATCTGTACGTTTTGTTTAGAAGCTAATTATTTTATTCGAAATCATCCGGACACCATCTCTTTGAAATATACATTGATATTTACTGCCGTAGCTGAATACTGTTCTGAAAGAGAGAGGCAATGAGTAAGTACTACAATTCACTCCCTAAGTAGTAGTTGTACAAACTATTAGCCTTTTATAAGAGGTCTATTTGTATGAAAAAAAATATAATACAAACATTAAGACATGTATGGTTATAAAATATTGTAATATCTTGGACGTTTCACAAAATCTCAAAACAGTGATTAATAAAATTACCGTGTTCCCATCTAATATAAAAATAAATATCTGCAATAGTTATTAGAAATTTCTAGCCCTAGCCACTTATGTTGACCAATACTAACGAAATTATGACCGACACAATAAGAAAATATAGTCAGGTATCAGAAAATGACTTATTTATAGCTGAGCGCAGACATGAATTTCGAGGGGTGCCTTCAACTTTTTCGGGCCCTTTTCTTAATTTGGGCCATCTCTTAATAAGACATGTACATATTTTAATAAATTATAATGCACGAATTAACATTACTTACATGATATCACTATATCACATATCAATCAGTGATATTACTATAGTACCAAGTTGTATAATATTTCATTAGATAGTTGGATTTATAAAATCTATTTTCAAGATAATTGCAATATGTATTTATTGTTTTTACTTTTGTAGTCAATAACATCTAGTTGCTACAGTCATAATAAGTCTTACCACACAAATTTAAAATATTTTACGTTGTACTATTTTTTTTTACCACATATTTTAGAAAAAATGCCATTTTTATGCCAGTAACATTAGTTAAAATACAGACTCATATAACTATGGCATATATATATATGATATAAGACTTAAATTTTAGGGCCCTAATCACATTTCGAGGGGGAGGGGGGTACCTAGGCACACCCGGAATCCACCGTGCGCACGCCTATATAATATAATTATGTATTTTTGAGACTCTACGCAATAGTTTTGGCTATGAAAGATACTGTATGATATCATTTTTTTTCTGTTAACACTATGGTTATCGCGATTTTCTACATTTTATTATTATTATACAATATTATATATATATTTTTTTTATATATATACGGACTGTTTTTTAATTACTATTGCCGAGCCACGAGCGCAAAGGCTCCGATTATTCTTATATTACACGCATTCGTGAATATCGTTTATTGGTTTATTTTAACAGCTTGTCACTATATTATTATTGTCGTACGGCATTCGTATTTCGTATACATGGTGTGGACTCGTGGACATCCGATTGCGGTTCATCGGCGTCGGTCGCGCACTCACGCGGAACGACAGACGGCAGCAATACGGCGACCAACCGTTGGGCGCGGGCGACGACGTGGCTCGGTACCGGCGACACAGTGACGATGGTGACTTACTGGTGGCGGATACTGTGCGGGTTGTGAGTCGCTAGGAATAAATATTACAGCAGTGCCGACCCGGAGACACCGTTTCCGGTTACGGCTGTTGTACGGGAACACTACATATTGGCAGCGACCGGATGTAGTCATTGACTAGAGGGCGAAAATTCTGGAGTGCGTGCGACGGTCCGCTGTTGACTACGTCTCTCGTGTCTCAGCGGTGACTACCGATTCCGCTGCGACTTTTCACCAGTGTTCACCAACACGACACCGTACGCTACGATGGAAACTCGCCGTCTGTTATATACGCTCGGATTAAACTACGAGTCAACGGCACTCTTCCGCCTCGAGTAACCAGTCGTCATGTTATTATACTTTGAAGTTTGAACACGCTCTCGCCTATGCACCGGGACACGAAATCGCGTTGAGGTAGGTACCTCACACGCAATTATAATTAAATATGTCGGTTGACGCTATTTTATAATGTTATGAAATAGTTCCGTCCACCACTATAACCCTATCATTTGGTAGTGAGGTACTGGCGTAGGTAACGTCTTTGATAATCTCTAGCTGGTGCGTACAGTGAGCGCGTACACTCGAGTCGCGTCCAGAAAAATATTGTAAAAACTTGCCCAAAAAAAACTCGTCATTCCGTAACATTTAATATAGGTAAATATTAGTGGTTTGTAATAATATAATGAACGCGATTCGTCAATCTATATACGTATATCTAATATGCAAGCAATTTTTTTTTGTCGTACCTATAAATCCACCTGACGCACTCGTATAAAAGGGAGAAATAGATAATAATATATTATTGGGAAGGTATTGTTGAAACAAAGTTGTACAGAAGAGCTTACGTATTATTTATGTATTGACGTTAAGACAGTTAAAATACGAAAATATAAATAACTAGTAGCGCCATCTGTCGAATGGCCAATACAAAAAATTAAGAAACAGTAACTTAATAAATTTTTGTAACAGATTTCTCTGCGAATAAGAAGCGAACAGAAGCACAAACACAATATATATCGAATTGTGTACGCTTTAAGAATATTTTTGAGCGTGTCAATTTTGTAATTAAAACAGTTTTTCTGATTAAATTTTGATCAATGAACGATACTAATTATTAATCATTGACTGTACAGTCCTACAGTCCATCCCTATCAAACAGCAGTTTGGTTCACGTATTCGTAATACCCGGTCCTTAATTATTTTTTTTTAAACGTTTTTTCTTTAAAACCCGTAAAATATTATTACCGTTGTGTTTAACTTAACCGAACAAAATTTCGAACGGTGACGTTGAATATAATATGCGTTCGTAATCAGGGAATTGAATCTTCCTAGATAACATATTTACATACAATTTGATGATTCATGAGGGTACGTGCCTATACAATGTTAACGGGTAGTAATGTGTAATTTTCATGCATTAATGATTAAAAAATTTAATATAAAATAATGATTTGTCAGTTCTAATAGGTAAAATAAGTTTAAAGGGTTCTTTTATTTATTATGCAACTGTTAAGCTATCATAGTTTTAACTAAAATCTTTAAAATAAAAATAAAAAAAAAAAGTTTAAAAGGTTAAAACTGTAATAGTGAATAAAAAAACATCGAAGTAACCGGTAAACATAAATAATTATCGATTATTTATTTACATAGGTAAATGTGCAAATAGAAAATACAAAACAGTTTATTATAAATTAAAATAAACATGAAATAGTAAAAAAAAAAAAAAAAAACAATACTATTTATTAGCATTTTTAAATATTATAACACACCATGCGAAAAATAAAAAAAAATATTCATAATAATGATTCCTACAATTTTATTATTAAACATTAAAAACTTAAAATATGTATGATAATAATAATATTAAAAGGATAACAAATTAATATTTATATACAAAAAATAAACGAAATAAAAATTACAGGATAAAAATATTTGTAGGTAGTAAAAATGATATATATATATTATAATGGCAAAAAATTAAAAAGATATGAACATATTGTACGTAATATGAACTATTTATTTTTATTACAGCCAACACCGCAACAACACAACTTTCTGCAAACACTCAGAATTCTTCTTCCGACTGACGATAGACAGTGACTACGTCTGACAGGTGGCGAAACAGTTTCAACTGAATCGGTATCTGTAACCACCACGTCACTCTCAATGTCGTCCTCTGTCACAGTGTCAACCTTTACAACCTCCGACGGTAGCTCCCACAAGCGCTCGTCGTATGGTTTCCATTCTTCCTCTTCTGGTGGCACCATTTTCACCTCCGCCGTGGTCCATAGCCGCTCGTCATAAGTCTGCCACTTATCATCGGCCGGCATCTCTGGCTCCTCATCCGACGGCAGAGTCCTCATCTCGTCGGATGTTGACGACACGGACTCTGCCATCTGGATACGCGTCGTAAACAAAGTGATAGGCGGTATGAATCGTGTTCGCCTACCACGCCAGGGACGCCGTCGCTTCGACTTTCGCGGCACTGACCAGGAGGGTGGTATTTCGACGACGACGGACGGCACTCGGTCGTACAGGTTCACGACCGTTCCGTCAACCTGTACGGCGGTAGCGGTACTCATTTTCCACTTGTCAAGGCATATCCGGTGCAAGTACCGCGTAATGTTGACCGCCACCATTTGCGCGGCGCAATCGAAATCGCCGACAGTGATTGGCAGCCGCACATCGGGTGAACGGTAGCTGTGGCCGTCATCTGTATCGTCATCGGAATCGAGCGAGTTGACCATTGTCGATCGTAGGTCGTTGACTAGTCGACTTAAGTGAATGGTCTCATCCAATCATAAATATTGGCTGTCCTCCACTTCTTGTTTTCCGTGCGTGCCCGCCAAGGACACGACTGTCTCAGCAGTAGCATTTACAAATACAGAAGCCGTGCTGGACACCTCTGTATTCGGTTTCTTGTAGTTACTTATATGACGACCTCCGGCTTTCTCACTCCCGACTGCCGTTATCTGAAGTCTGACCCCTCCCAGTAACAGGGCTTCAGATTTGGTTCTCTTTATTTTGATTTGTATTTCCAAATTTTTTGTTTATTTGGTTTTTCGGCCTTGGTGGAGAACAACCAGATCTCCGTTGTTTGGTTTTCCGTCTTTTCGTCGGATCCATGGGGACACCGGGAATCGATCACTCTCCCGGTGGTGCACTTGTCCACGACCGCTTATTCATCCAATACCGGAGGTATGGCTTATTTCGCGGCTACCCTGCATATCGGCAGGACTTTCCCCTATCCGCAACCCCGGGGACGCGCCCGATGGCATGTGCATGCACACGGGGGTTTTTTATAATTTAATGTGATTCTTCCAAATATCAAATAGATATTTAATAAGTATAATAATGCACAATATTATATGGTTACGTATACATTTATGTTCATATTCTATAAAAATGCTTGAAAATATAATAAAAATTTTCAAATAAGTTGTTCTTATAGCTATTAATAATTATTTTGAATAAAATATATGTTTTTTTTATTACTTTTTGAAGTTAAAATTTAATTTATATGTATATTTTATTTTCTATATATTGTAGAATTTTTTTTTACTGTATGGGTTATTAGGAGCGACATTTTTAAAAATTATTTTCAATCATCAAAATTATAAAGATAAAGAAAATCTTATACATTTATGATACCTATCAATATTATTTCCAATTTTTGTGATTATGGCAATTTTATGCAACGGTAACTTTTAGTATAGGTAAAGTATAGGTAGTATATGTAGTATATGATTAAAATAATATTAATTTTAACTTTTGTAAAATTGTGTAATTAATTATTAAATATATTATGCAAATGATTGAACTATTATTTATTGTTAAAAATAAGACACTAACATAATTATAATTAACGAAAATATAATGATTATTATGAAATCGAAATCAAACTGACGACTAAAATTTCTTTTCTTCCGCAAACTGTCGAACATATTATGAACATCACATAGAATATCTTCAGGACACCTAACAAAATGTTTTATGAATATTTTAGCCAGTCTATTTGTTTTTCTAAATAGAATATATACATAAATTATATGTCATTTCTTCAACTTTTATAATTTTTACACTTTTTAATTTGAATTGAGCTGTTACGAGTTAGTTTAAATGTTTTTATTATTGTAAATTTACAATTTTACATTTAAGTTTCAATTTAAATTGATTTTAGGTATAAATATGTTCGTAGTATAGATAAATATTTTAAATTTAAATCTTAGAATGTGCGAGAGGCAGAACAAGAAGCCGGCGGCGAGTGTACGTGTGCATGTGTGTGTGTGTGTGTGTGTGTGTGCGTGCAACGACGACGGCCTACACGCAACCCGTCGTACGTGAATACTTACGTCGATTGTCGATAACCCTGTAGGATGGGATGAAGAGTGGACTGTATAATATTGAGGCTGATTCAAGTAAAAGTGTTTAACTGCAAGATCGATGTTGAGTGCGAGATCCCTAAGATGTCAATAACAATATTTAGTGGTATAGAAAATATTAGAATACATTTATTGACGTTTCACAATTAATAACATAATATATTATAACTAGTGTTAGTCAATTGTACAGCACAATCACAACCCGGTGGGCTAGTTAAAATAAATGTAAAATACAAATACATGCCGTACCACAACGGTGACGTGCAGAATAGTAATAAATTGATAATAAACAAAAGAAAAACGTTTATGTACGACCTGATAACAGTTGATGGCAGGCGTTGCGCTGTTGTTGCCGTTGTCCCGGCGCATCGATGGGACGGCAAGCGGGGACTGGCCACACTCCACCGAACGTCGGTCGGACAACACGGGTCAGCAACCGCGTATACGCATTGCGTACGAGCGCACGGGGGGGCGTATACAGCAAACTCTGTACCGCGGACACGGGAATTTACGCGTTGATTCGGCCGACTGTATTCCGATGTTAAACAGTAATACGACGAGAACAACAGTCAACCGTGTTCGCACTTCGCTGAACAAACGGAAGCACGTGTCGCGAACGGCTTCGGTCGCACTGCGAGAACTCGGACGGGCGATGGCACGAAGCGAAAGGAGGTATTTGCTTGGCGCAAAAGCCGGAACAAAATACAGATAATAAAATCGCGGACACGGGACGTGAGCGGCACGGCGGTGAGCGCGAGAGGTCGGATGCGCGTACACCAAAGGGCGGATTACGGCGATGGCGCAACGGTTTTGCGATGACCAACGAAAACAAAGACTGCTTCGTTAGGCGGACGGTAAAAGACAAAAGACACGGCGGCGGCGGTGGCAGCATCACCGCTGTCATCGGATAGACCGCGGCGGTACGGTCCCGCTCCGGAGGGACAAAGTCTACACGGAGCTGTGTCCGCTGTACATCGCCAGGGTGGCAACGTTACGACGCTGGACTTGTCGCCGCACCAAATTAAAATATTTAAACGTGTATCCGACATAGAACATAAAGAATGTCTTTGTGTTACGTATCCAAAAATAAATAAAAAACATATAATAAATTACGTAGTATAACGAAAAGTGTCTGATTCTTTCGAGTTATATCTTTTAGGCATACAGACTTACTAAAATCGTTTGTTTTTTTAAATATCCAATTTTGTGAAAATTTAAACTTAAAATCTCACATAAAACAATATACGTAGATTTTCAGTATTTTTAAATTATTATATGAACAAAACTTAAGAACGACCACTTATATTTTATATCACATTTTCAAGTATTTTTACTCATACATAAAATTGTATATATATTGATAATGATTAAAAAGAACACAAAATTATAAATGTTAATATAATAAGAAGATTATAGAAGAAATAAATATTTTTAAAATTGTATTTGTTTTTCAAAATTCTATTAATAAAAATTAATACCATATCCCGTCACATGCCTGGGGTTTTTTTTTTATTAATAAAAAAAAATATAAATATGAAAAATTGTAATAATTGGGGTCTAGCTATCAGCATTCAGCCCTCAACAGATGCAAATCGATATCTGTACTTCTGACGTCGAAAGTCTGATGTTGTTTCATAGGAGAAAAAATTAAAGTCGAATACATGCTAAAACTTAAATTAAGTTTTCAGATATCATCGGGGAAATTCCATTTGAACGAAACTTGACCTCACAGGTAGGCAATCCGACAACGAGTATGCCGGATTGCGGATGATGTGCACGTAGCAAGTGAAATCAAAATTTGTATTAATTCGAACTTCGACAAATACCTGTTAAAGTACGTATATAACGTACCGTACATATTATAATAATATGATATTTGATAGTTGAACGTGAATGCATTTACAGTGCCGAATCTCGAGTACTTAGACCGTTTCTGAGCTACGAAGTATTTTGCGTCCAGCATTGTTTCACTCACACGATTCGTATAGTTCGTGTGTAATGAAACTCGAATATTCTTATTAATTGTCTTTTTAATGCATATACCGATAATTACCGATTAATGTGTATTATTACATACATATTTCATAATATGACTAATATATTTTATTATACTATATAATATATAGTATTTTAAGGTATCAAAGTCATTCAAAGAATTAAATATCAATGCTCATACATGATACAAGAATATAATTATTTAAATCTAAAACCTATAGAATTATACTCAAATATTTTAATATAATATATAAACAATTGAGGCCATAAATTAAAACTTATTGATGATTATTAATTTCATTATTATTATTAATAACTAAATAATCTATTTAAACACGAGTAAAATTTTACAAACACGTGGTAGCTGATGAATATTATTTTTTAATACATTGTAACGTTAATATATTGATTTTTATTAGTTGATTGTTGGATAACTAAATTACACTCCAAAAGCCTAATTAATTTACATTATATAAATCTTACTACAGAAAAATGTTACATATTATCTAATGTATTTTTCTGCACTCATTGTCTGTACTCTATATTATAATACTATAAGTGAAATATACAATATTTGAAATTACCAAATTGATCTCCTTTCGTGATGTTAAATGTCGCAAAAAGAAAAATATCTCAATGTTGACAGCAGTATCAATGTTTTAATAACATTTGCATTATTTGGTGTACAAAAACATAAAATATTAAAATATTATTGCCTCACATACGTATAATAGTCATATTATAGTAGTGAGAGCATATTTTTTTAAAATATTTATTGTATCATTAATTAAGTACAGGTCATTCCTTTATTTAATTTAAATTATATAAAATGCACTGTGTATACGTTTCTCAAATCTACATTTGTATGTCAGTAATACATTTTTAAAATATAATGTCATTAATTCATCAATACACCTGCAAAAAACCTATTACATATTATTAAATATACACCAAAGTACACATGAATACAGTACTGTGCAACACAAACATCGTAGAATAACACTTATATGATACACAGCACAACCCGTGGTTGAAGAATTATGACCTAAAGGCAGCTTAAGCTTATCATAACCCAAAACAACAAAACAATATACATACGATAAAATGCAATTTATTGAATCAAAAAAAACAGTATTGAACATCAACAAATGAGCTTCGAATCAAACGTACCTATATAATATGCGCGTAAATTTAAGCAAAAACAATAGAATAAATATCTCGTACGTCGATCGGCATTCGCGATCTTATGTGGGAAAATATTAAAAACGAAGAAAAACGTACGGAGGGTCGTCGTCGGCTGCTGTACTCATCGTTACCGCGATCGCGACCGCTACGAACGCAAACGGCGAAAAAATGAAATATACGCACGACTTTCAAGAGACGCATATTGCGCGAATACGAAAAGACCGGGTTGAAAAAATCTGGAAAAGTCTTAAAATCCTGTGAAAAGTGGAAAATTTTCGTAAAAATCACGTAAGTTATAATAATAATAATAGATAATAATCAATATAATTAACGGCACATAGACCATAGAGTAATAATTACTCTATGAAATAGAGCTTTTTTCTATCCCACCGCTGTGATCCTAGTTATTGTGAATGTGACAATTTTAAAACTGATATAGGTAAAACAAACAATAATTTTCAAGGGTGGAATTAAAAATCTTTTAATTTCTGTGTAGCTATCTTACTAGAATAAAAAATATTAGTATTTTTTGATTTGTATTTAATATCAATATAGTGTATTTATTTGCATTTGTAAGTTGTATATAGTTTATCGCTTAATATTTATATTAGTAGATTTAGTATTATTTAGCAATAGTATTATTATGACGAATTATTAAATTATATTTTTATATTAATTTAATATAATTGATATAATTGATATAATTGATATAATAAAATAAACATGTATAAATCATTTGTAAATTTATTGATTTGCATTGTAAATAATATATAATCGTTTATTATTTTAGCTTTAAATTTTTTGTCAGAATGGGGATTTTTCCGTTTAGTGTGTGTGTTTGTGTTGGGGGGGGTGCACGGGGATTCTTCTAGATTCTTCTTTTTCTTTTTTTTATTGTAATTCTTATTAATATTACTATCTTTATTATTATTATAATTATCTTATTCTTATAATAGCTTTTATTCGAATTATGCGTTTATCGGAGATTGCACTATTGGGGTTTCGACCGTTTCTTGTTATCGGTCACAAAACACGAGACCGGTCTTGTGTAATCGCTAATGAACCAGATATAAAAAGCCTGGCGAAACGACCAGCATTGCCATTCACCGTCTTTCCTCCGTCGTAGCAAGACCCACACCGGGCAGACTTGCGTGATTAGTAAAGGAATCTGGTATCTATATTTTTTGTCAAAGTCTTTTGATTTTTAGCATATTATTTTGCTTGAACATTATTGTATTGCTTGTACTCGTATTATTAAATAGTGTTTTTATTTATATCTATTCGCAACTCAACATTTCCTTTGCTCAAGCTATGGTACGAACAAACAAAATTCGACCTTGGCCTTCTTCCGCAGCCTATACAAGTCTGACACTGTTCAGGCAGTGCGTCAGTGTTTGGCGTGTTGCGTTTGCGCAAACACTGATCGTCACATCTGTATTAAATATTTGCGTTAATGTATATTTTATTTTTTTTTGTTCCCGTATTATTCGAAAATCCCCAACTCAAAATCAAACAGAAATAACTAAACTCTCGCTACACCTGATTCGTCCTCTTCTCATATATAATATGAACATATCCGACTGATTACTCTCTACAAAAGTCTCCTCCAACCAACCTGGTCCATTGGCGTTGCCCTCTGGGATACTGCTAAACCCTAAAATCTCAGAACATTTCAAGCGTTTCAATTCATCTGCTTCCGTATGGTCACCAAAGCTCCACGGTTCGTCATAAACATCGCCCTACATGAAGACCTCAAAGTTCCACTCATTAATAAGACTGCAGCCACCTTTACGAAAGACTCCACTTTAAAATGCAAGCCCATCCAAACCGATTCATATCCCGACTGCACATTAAATAACTTCCAGGTAACCCAACCAGACGCCTAACCTAACCTAACCCGAAATAGTCCAGAACCTTCTCAATAATTTTTAATTAGTAATTACATAATCTAATATTCATGTAAAGATTATCACTACTGTGAGCTTCTTTTTTCACAACCTCAACACTGTCATTCTCTCCTCTCGTTTACCCATTGTATACATTGTAAATATACAATAATCATTATTTTATTTAAAAAAAAAGAAAAATAAATTCATAAAAATTTTGAAAAAATATTATCAATTTTGTAGTTAAAAATTCATAAGTTTTCGATTCTATACTGCATAAACTATATTTACATAAAGATGATATTGTATTTTTAGTTCTATAAATTGATATAATCATTTATTAAGTACCTACTAATAATATAGTAATTCTAATATTTTTGTTAAAAATTGTACCTATTAATCGTTGTTTTGAATGTAAAATGAATGACTTTCATAGATATGTACAACAAAATAATGTATTATGAAATATAGTTTATGACATAGGCTAACAGAATTATTACAATCAGAAATATTTTTCGTATACAATGAAATACAATTTTATTCACAGTTATCACGCCCATATTAGTGGCAAATTTAAAAGCTGATGTACAGCAGTCACTGTCCTGCTATTTACCATTTTTCACTTAACTTTCTTACATTTAAATTATTCAAACCTGCATTGTTATTTTTTAATATTATAGAACAATAATATACAGTATTTTGGAATTAAATTAAATCATTTACTTTTGAACAATTGAGCCTAATTAACATTTTTAAACTTAGCTAAGTTAGCTATAAATATATGACTAAGTCTTAAAGTCAAATTCGTTTAAAAAATAAAGAGTATTTGATAGTTTTTTCTGTGATATTGTGTGTGGGCAAGATTCATAGGTTGCAACTATAAAGCAAGTGATCTGCGCAAATAATGCATAAACATAACCCAATACTATATACATATTTTTTTTATATATGAATAACTGATGGACATAAAAAACTATTTAATTATAGTGAAACTTCCATAATATAACGAACTTCCATTTTACGAATTTTTCTATTTAACAAAATATTTTTAAGAACTACGACTTTTATTTTTAATAAATACGTAATTCTATTTAACGAATTCCAACATATAAAAATTTTTTTTTGTAGGTTATTTTACTTCGTTATATAGGAGATTAACTGTATAGATAATAATAATAATAATAAATTTAAATACTATAGAAAATGTAAAGCAAAAAATAAATTGCAATATAAAATAATAAAATAACAAGAAAGATTAACAATAATAATACAAAAAACAATATCATATGAAAGATCCAATGAATTTAATCAAAACAATAAATAATATAATAATAATAATACAAATGTATGAAAAAGATTTAAAAAATAAATATAAATAAATAAATAAAGGTAAAAATAAGGTTAAAGTAAATAAAAGTATGAATACATAAAAATATCTTATAAAAATTACATAGGTACATATGAAGATACAAATACAAAAATGTATAATATACCTAAATATTAATAAAGCATCAAACAACAATAAGTATAAATAGTGTAATCAATTAATTAACCTGAATGACAAATTAAAATGCACAAAAATTAAATGATTCATCAAAATTAACCTAACCTAACCTAACCTAACTTAACCTATAGAAAGATAATTACATTGTTAAAATATAAAGATTTATTAGAAAACTATGTTTAATTATAAAACAATTGCTGTAAAAACGATATAACTTTAAGATAAATAATACAAAAAGTATACTATAGCATCTATAGTCCTATAGATTATAATTGTACAGATTAAACTGACTATATAAATATATGGTATAACGTTGACTTTTAACGATTATATTAGATTTTATTTAAAAAGAAAAAAATTAAATAATATTTAAAATCATAAGAAAAATATTACTGAATAAAAATAAAACACAAAAATTAATCATTTTTGTGCGGGTCATAAAAAATGTCTTCGTAGGTCGCGGATTAACGACCCCTACTATACATTATAATAAACATTAAGATTTCTAACAAAACAACTAATAGTAGTAAAACATTTACATATTATAATACGTCAGGTAAAATATAAAAATATTCGGAATAATCATTAACTTAATATTATAATAGAAAAAATAACGCTCGAAATATGTGTAATAAATCTCACAATTTCTTATTGTGTATTAAAAAAAGTAAATAAAAGTATGATAATAATATAAAAAGGGAATAAAAATTATAATGATAAACATTTTAAATATATGTAAAATGGATTATGATTAATCGTACGTTATAAAATTCGAACAATTACAGTTATTCAATAGGTATGGTCATGATAATGCAAAATATAAAATAAATAAAAATATGAGAAAATAACTAAAATTAGCACAACATTGTCATGTCGGTTGTAAAATTAAATAATATTGATGGTAAAAAGCAAAAAATTTATAGTCAACATTTAATTAACAATATGATTTAGTGGTAGCAATTTTAAACAACTTAAAATATATGTAAAATATTCACACAATTTCTTATTGTGTATTGAAAAAAGATAACTAAAAGTTTTAAATGTAAAAAAATACGATTGTAATACGAAAAACGCAAACAAATTTAATAATGATTTAAATTTGAAAAATTAATCATACGTTACAAAATGAAAGAAAAAAATCCAAAATATTATAGTTATTATTAAAATAACAATAGAAAAATGTCAGACTTTCAAAAAATGTAATATGCTGATTTTTGAAATATTATATAAAATTATAATAATAATGATGGTATTAAAAGAGCCAAACAATTTATAATTAAAGTTTTAAAACTAAAATTATTAACGATATTGATACCAATGCATGTAAAATGGAATGGTATTTTCAAAAATGTCTGTCATGTGATAATATTATAAAGTAGCAAAAATTAAAAAGATATGAACTATTTTTTTTCCTTGCAACCGCAACAACACAATTTTGCGCACACACTCATTAATCGTCTTCCGATCGATTTCAATAAGCTCTTACGTTTCTTAACAATAGGTGGTGGTGAGGAAACAGTTTCGACGGAATCTTCCTCTTCGATAACCATCACCACGTTACTTTCGACGTCTGGATGACATTCATCCGATTCCGGTTTTTGCAAGGGAATATCGATCTCCCCAGATAACTCCCACAAATCCTCGTCGTATGGTTCCCATTGTTCTTCTTCTTGCGGCACCATTTTCACCTCTGCCGCCGTCCATAACCGTTCGTCGTAAATTTGCCACTTGTCGTCGGCCGGCATCTCTGGTTCCTCATCCGATGGCAGAGTCCTAGTCTCGTCAGCTGTGGACGATACGGACTCTGCCATCTGGATGCCCGTGGTGAACAAGGTGATTGGCGGTATAAACCTTGTCCGCCTACCACGCCAGGGCCGCCGACGCTTCGACTTCCGCGGCACTGTGGACCAGGACGGCGGTATTTCTGCCACGATTGATGGCACCCTGTCGTACAAGTTGACAACCGTCCCGTCAACCTGTACGGCAGTGGCGGTACTCATTTTGCACCTATCAAGGTATATCCGGTGAAAGTACCGCGTGCTGACCGGCACCATTTGCGTCGCGCAATCAAAATTGCCGGCAGCGGTTGGTAGTCGCACATCGAGTGAACGGTGCCGATGGCCATCATCTTCGTCGTCCGATTCATCATCTGAATCCAGTGAGTTTATCACTGCGGACTGTATTTCATCGAGTAATCGATCAAAATTATTAGTCTCAACTAATGGATACTGACAATGCCTAAACATTGACCGTTTCCGGCGCGTGCCCTCAGACACGACTGTCTCAGCAGTAGCATTTACAAATACAGAGGCCGTGCTGGACACCTCTGTATAGGTTTTCTTGCAGTTGCTCGATGACGACCTTCGGGAGCCCGCTTGCTCTCCCCCGACTGCCGGTATCTGAATTCCGACCCCTCCCAGTAGGAGGGCTTCAGATTTGGTTATATCAATATTGTTGTAACGTTCCATAATTGTAGTTGGTTTTGGCTGGCCGGCCTTGGCGGAGATTAGCCAGGTCTCCGTTGCTTGGTTTTCGGTTATGTGGTCAGATCTACGGGGACACCGGGAGTCGATCACTCTCCCGGTGGTGCACTTGTCCACGACCGCTTATTCGTCCAATACCGGAGGTATGGCTTATTTCGCGGCTACCCTGCATATCTGCAGGACTTTCCCCTATCCGCAACCCCGGGGACGCGCCCGATGGCATGTGCATGCACACGGGGGTTTTTATAACTTAATGTTATTCTTACAAATACTACCAAATATATATTAAAATATAATAATAAACAATATTCTATGGTTACGTATAAATTTATGTTCATATACTATAAACATATTTGAAAATATAATAAAAGTTTTAAATAAGTTGTTTTTATAGCTATTCATCAGATATTTTAGTCCGCAAGCACCATGTCATGACGGGGGCCCATCGTAGGAGGACTAATAGGTACATGAAGTTAAAATACATAAAAAGTAGGAACTTTGCCCTGTTTAATTAATTTTTTATTAGTAATACTTGGTTTTTTGTATAAAATATAAAAATAAAATAAAATGCTTACATCATTAATAAACAGGTACATTAGAATTTAGAGAATTTAGAATTTAGTTACTACATTTCTTTTTAATAAAGTGACAATATGAGATTTTACCTTAAGTTTTTCGGTAGTATGTTCAAAATATTATCTGTATAAGTTACTATTCCACATTTAATAATAAAATTTTTGTTGTAGTTTTTTTTAAACTAAAATTAATTAACACTGTAATAAAGTCCTGGTAAAAAAAAAACATCAAATAGCTATTTTTATATACGATATAATGGTTGTTATGAAATCTAAATCACTAATGACTAAAATTGTATTTTTTCCGCAAACCATCGGACGTATAAATATTTTATAGAATATCTCCAGGACAACTAACAAAATGCAATATGAGTATTTTAGCCAGTCTTTTAATTTTAGTCTATTTTTTTAAAATTATATGTCATTTACTAAATTTTTACAACTTTTAAACTTTTTAATTTAATTAAACAATAATTACGAGTTAGTTCAAGTGTTTTTTTTTGTTTTTGACTATTGCTAAATCGCCATTTTACATTTAAGTTAATTGATTTTAGTTAAAATGTATAGTACCATAGCATGGTATAAATAAGTTCACAGTATAGGTAAATATTTTAAATATTTTCTTAGAAAATAAATAATGTCATTATCCAAAAATATATAAACAAAATAATAAATTACGCTGTAACGAAAAGTTTCTGATTCTATCGAGTTATATATATTGGCATACTAACTTACTAAAATCGTTTTTTTTTTTTAAATATCCAATTTTGAGAAAATTTAAACTTAAAATGTTACATCAAATAATATACATACATTTTCAATATTTTTAAATTACAATATGAACAAAATTTAATGATAACGTCTTATTTGTATTGAATTTTCAAGTATTTTTACTCATACATAAAATTGTATAGGTATATATTGAATAATGATTAAAAAAAGCAAAAATTGTAAACGTTAATGAAAAGAATAGAAAACTAAATTCACAACACACAATCGGTGTAATACCGTATCCCGTTGCATGCCTGGTTTTTTTTTTTAATGAATAAAAAAAATATTTAAATATGAAAAATGGTAATTGGGGGTTTAACAATCAGTTCTGAACTGAAAAAATCGATACCTGTACTCCTGACGTCAAAAGTCTGATGTTGTTTTTGTAGGAGAAAATGTTAAAGTCGATTGCCATATTTGAGTATTAAGTAATTCATAATAATCGGGGAAGTTCGTCGGATCGCGGATGATGTGCACGTAGCAAGTGAAATCAAAATTTGTATAAATTCAATGTACAGTACCGTTGCATGGTAAAAATAATATGTTCGTATTATAGGTAATTATCTTAAAACTAATCTAAATAATTTAATTGTGTCCCATAAACAAAAAAAATCTAAATAATCAATCAATAATGTACATAGTAACGGAAAGTGTCATGACTCAACGAATAATACTGCTTACTATATCAGCTAATTTTAATGTTTATTTTTTTTTAAATATATGTTTTCGAAAAAATTTGAATGGGAAAATAAAATAAATTATGATTTGTGTATTTTCGATATTTTTATTTATACTGTATGAATAATTGATAAAGGCATTTTATTGAATATTAAAGCTGTTTCACTGATAAATGAAGTATAATTACTTAATATTTATACATAAATCTATACATTAACTGGTAAAACAATATAATTAGTCCATAATTTAAAAATATTTAAATTCACTATCAAAATATATTATGTTGAAAATTCTTATACAATCATTTAAAAATCTCTAAAATTAATCATTTGTGATATAAAAACTGAAAAACTCACATCATCGTAGAACCAACATACATTTCACATCTTGCATTGTTTCGCCGAAATCTGTTTTTTGCATTGTTTTTTAGCAATTTTAGATATTTCCACCGATTGTAAGTCTGTCGAAAGCATATAATATTCATGATGATAACAGTTTTCATTTCATATTTGATAGTATGATTTTTCATTTAAGTGACTTTCGAAATAATATTAATTTTAACTTTTGTAAAATTGCGTTATTAATTAATAAATATATTATGCAAACGATTGAACTATTATTCATTGTTAAAAATAAAACACTTATATAATATTATAATAAATGAAAATATAACGATTGTTATGAAGTCTAAATCACGAATGACTAAAATTTCATTTTTTCCGCAAATCGCCGAACGTATAAACATTGCATAGAGACAACTAACAAAATGCAATATGAGTATTTTAGCCAGTATATTAATTTTTCCAAAGAGAATATATTATACATAAATCATATTTTATTACTTCAATTTTTACAATAATGATTTTTACACTTTTTAATTTTAATTATACAGTTACGAGTTAGATCAATTGTTTTTATCATCGCCAATTCACCATTTAACATTTAACATAAGTGTTTATTAATATCGGTGAAACCCAAAAGCGCAAATCGTCTATTTTTTGATAGGACAAATTTGTTTTACGCTTTTCTACCTTAGTAGGGAATAAAAACGCAAATATATATTGTATTACCTGATACAATATTGTACTTATAACACCATAAATTTCACATCCGTCAATTTATAGTTTTATCGAAGTGCTTAGAACACCAGGCAGAAAATTATTAAAAAATTTAATCAAATTTACAAAAAAACTACAAATTGCAGTTATAAAGTCAACTCTTGTATAAAAGCATGGATCTATAGAAAAAAAATGTCCGGTTGGATTATTTAAAAACTATGAACTTCAAACTTAAATTTAAGATACTCATTATAATTATCCTAATAACATATACTAATATATTATATGTAATTTTAATTTTAAATATTTTGTACTCGCATTTTAATATCAATACTGTAAAAGCTTAGTTAACAACAATACGATTTTGATAAACTACTTTTTATTTTTGTACAATTTATTGGGTTTATGATTTGTTAAAAAAATATTTTATTTTGCGCTCATGGAATATTTATTTTTACGCTATTTGGGTGCTGTTTGGGTCATATTTGGCGTTTATGAGCTACATTAGTTTATATCGATTGTAGTCTAAATATTGATGATGACATAATGTAAAACGGTATTCATTTATTCATGGTATAAGTAATTATCTTAAATATAATATAAAAATATTGAAAATTCCATTGCGTCACATTTTCGAAAATAAATATACAAATAAAAAATTATGCAGTAACTAAAAGTTTCAAATCAAAACAAATAATTTTTTTTAAAACACTGATATAATGATGATTTTTTGATTTTTTTATAAAAAAAAACAACAAAAATTTAAAAAACCATACATCATTATTAAAAAAATTAATTAATAATTTATTACATTGCTTTTTATCAAATTGACCGAGCGAGATTTTACCTTAAGTCTTCTGAAAGTATATTCATAATATCTATTCAGGTTGTCATTCCATAATTAATTATACCGTGGTTTCTTGTTCTAGTTATTTTCAAGCTAAAATGAATTATATCTGTTTTAAAAAAATATATGATAAACCAGTTATTTAACTGTTATTTATTATTAAACAAATTGAAATAAAATAACTTTTTTGTACGAAAAAATGATTTATATGAACTTAAAATAATGCTAAAGACAAAAATTTGCAATCCGACCAACGTATAATAATATTACAGCGTATATTTCTAGGACAACGAAAAAAACGCAATACGGGTTTTGTAGCAGACTTGCAAACTCATTATTTTTCCAAAGAATATATATTATGTTAGCGGCAATGTGTATTTAATACATAAAATGCCTAAGAATTCTATATAATACCTGGTGATTTTTAAAGAGTGTATAATATATTTTTTTTTATATACTACATTTCCTAAATATTTTATATAATAACCAGGCATTTCATAAAATGATAAACAATAAATTGCCAATCTGTAAAAAAAGGAAAATCCAAAAAAATCTATTTCCTTTTATCATAATAAAGACAATTAATTTTATTAGCACACAAAAAAAATGTATTTATAAATTGCATGGGTACTGGGTAGTACACAGTTATTAATTATTATTACTTTAATATTATTCTAGAAAATACAAAATTATATGTAGAACGTAGGACTTATAAGGAAAAATCACAACTCTTCACAACTCGCACTCGACTCTCCACGCACGACATTTTGTCTGAGATTGAAATATGAAAATAGTATATGACTACGATGACGAAATAATTATTGATGTATTTGTCGGCAGTAGAAACTATATTTCATTAAACTTATCGATATTAGAGATTAGGTACTAATGGATTTATATTAGATGAAGGTACTTACTTTGTCAAATATAAATATCGAATACTGATAATATGGATTTAATGTATTACCTATACATTGTTTGGCATTTCATATAATACTTAGGTGATTTAAAAAAATTTATAGATTGCCCACTGTAGTTGGTGTTATATAGAGTTCCTAGACATATTATAAAATACCAGCATTATACATATTGATGCTACAAACGCTGTATTATATAATGTACTGATGTATAGCCAAAAGCAAGGGACTTTCCAAAATGTTTTCAAAATATTTTTATGAAAAATGTATTTATATATGTAAACATTAAGTATCTATCATTATTTAAATTTCATTTTTACTGAAAAATACAAATTTACACTAGATAAAAATGTTTAAACGTTAAAATGTTTGGTAAAAAAATTAAATATTCGTGTTTTTTCATATATTTACATATTGTACATATACTTACATATTTACACTATTATACAAAATATTAATTACATTCAAAATTACTTTAAAAAAGAAAACCTAAACTTGATTGGCAAAAGTCTAAAATTTATTTTTCTACGTTAAGTTCTTTAGTACGAACTCTTTCTATATTCAAGATACTTATATTTATTAGTTGGTCTTGAGATATCGAGTTTCTTAGTTTTTAATCAATTTAAGTTTAGAAAATGATTGTTGGGCTGAGGGAACAGTCACTGATTAACTTAAAAAATAAACATAATACAAGATGATGTAACAACTTTACTATACAAAGATGATAGGTCGTTTTCTATTGAATATAAACATAATTCTTTACTTGTTTTTTCATTTCAGTGGTTTTTATAAATTCCTTTAAAGATAGAATTTAACTAATTAAATCGGAAGTTACGTCAGCTTTATAAAAATGAATAAAATCATAGCATGATTTTACTTTATCTGTTTGTTTTAATTTAATTATATTTGGGGTGGCATAAAAAAATTAAAAGTATTTGTTCTAAGTCCTTTAAAACAATCTTCGATTTGAAATAAAGCAGTATCTATGACAGTAAATACTGAAACATAAAATTTTTCCTCTATAATACCAAATCTCCTGTCACCATCAACTTCACAAAATAGATTTTTAGAATATATTTTTCGTTTATTTTCATTTTAAAATTGTATTCCCCATTTTAGACACATATTTTTTGCTGATTCTAACAGTTCTTTATGTCTCATGTTTTTAATTTAATTAATACCAATTTTCAATAACTCACAGGCTTGATCGATACTGCAGGCTTATGAACACTGCAACATATTAGATACCATAGATAATGGTTTCAAAACATTTTCCCAAATAATTATAGGCATAACAAACTCAAACGATTGATTTTTTTTTTTTTTTAAAGAGATTTTGTTCTATTCAATTCATTACTTTTTTGCTAGTTAGTGAAATATTTGTCAACGATTTCAACACATTAATACAATTTTCTTTTAATGCATACACAGATAAATGTTTAGCTTTGTATTGAACACTTTTTTCAAAACGTTTTTTTATATTTGATTTGCTATATCATTACCAAATTCTAATGATGCCCATCTAGATGCACTTTGAATGAAAAACAAATATATATTTTGGATTATATCGAACAATGTAAACATTTTTAATGAACTTTTGTTAACATCAGCAATTGCAAGATTTAAATGATGAACCGTACATTATACATATAATTTCGAAAAAATTATATTACTTATATCATATAAGTTATATGCATTAGTTAGGCGAAGGAGTAGGTTATGACTTATGATTTTGAAACTTCACATCCACGGCCATCACGGTGAGATGCGTTGCCAAAGCGATAAACGCATATAAAAAGTAAGAACGTAAAAAAAGTCACATGATTTTCTTATATGGCCCACGATCTGCTGTTTTTAACGGATTTTTGAAAAAAAAATACTAATTTTCTGTCTCTTAAAAAAAAAAAATATTAAAAAAATATATTGATTTTACTAATAAGCATAAAGTAAACTCTAAAATATGTGTGCTAAAGTAATGTGATTGTAACTTTATTTTGATGACATAATTGTTTACATAAGTGTCGCGTCAAAATGTAAAAAAAAAATATCCCTGCAAAAATGTCGCAGTAAAATATTGCAGGTAATATATCGCCGTAGGTAGTCGTATGTTGCTGGCAGTTCCGGTTTTCGTTTGGATATAAAAATATAATTTATTATTTTGTTGATTACAATGATACGTATGAGTGAATTATAAGAGTAGTATAACGTAATATGAGTGTACTTTGTACGCACATAATACAATTAATTAATTAAATTAAATTATATATTATTATATTTATTGTATTTGTCAAATTTTTAATATCGCGATATTTTTGTGTTCACGACATTATGACGTGAATTCATTTATATCAATACTCCATTAAAATTATGCTACAAAAAACATAAGAATAACATTTAATTTCAACAGAAATAATTATCAATACATTACGTAAACATAACGATATGATTATGTTTAAAATTTAAGCATTAAACGTAATATTAAAATGGCCTTCAGCTTGAACATAACTAAACTTCTAATACATTTTATCAATATTTTTTTTTTGTATACTGATACAGCTATATATGTGTATAAATCAGTATATTTTAAAACAGACTTTTGGTATCTTAAATACTTACCTATACTAATGTTGTTCATAAGTCCCAATGAATAAAATAGGTATTATGATGTTAAAAAAAAAGAAAAAATATACAAAACAAATTAGGTACTTTTTTAAAACTAGTTTTTATTTTATTTAAACAAAATTGAAAATGCATATAAAATAATATATTATATAAATGAATATGCAAGATAAAAATAAACAAAATCATTTTGAGTATAATATAGTTAAAAGTCGTAGCGGTTATAATATTTCATGATATAATAATAATAATAATGCTTTATAATTTGATAATTCAATAAACAAACATTTGAACTTCAAATTGTTCTCGTGAATACAAATTAATACAAGCTATATAACTCATTAGTATTAATTATAAATTATAAAAATTCGAACTGAAAAATATTATATTATACGACCTGTTATTAGCTTATATATAGATAACCTTAATTTGTTTATGATATATCGATATTGTTATTAGAGTAATTTATTTCACTATTATTTTTACGGTAAGTTGATTTAATTTTTTTCAGTAATATACCCTGTGGTTCACTTTCTATGCCTATGCTAATCGCGATGGGAAATTTGCATTTGTTAAAAAAAGCCATTTGAGAATTTTACACGAATATTACCCACATATCGATTATACATATAATAATATATAGATTTCCCATGTATTAATGAATTGCCGATATTTTAAATTTTGTGCCTCAACAGCTATACAGTTGTAACTTTAATAATGTGTATACAATAAAAAATAGAGTGAGACTCTCGTGTAGTAAGTTGTTAAAATACATATACATTTTTCAAATATTATGTAAATAAAATGGATTGCACAATAAGTAGGTAGTATGGGAATTTGCACTCGTCTTAGTATTGCCTGGTTCAGGCCATCTCGTCCTGCTCTGAATATGGCCATAATAAGCGATTTTAGTACGATATAAAACCAATGATTATTTAAGTCAATAATATTATAGTTATCAAACATATACGATTAAAATGTAGTTATAGTTTTTTTTTAATTGAGTCGGCGTAGGGTTATCTATATACATCATTTTATCATAGTATCCCGTCAAATAAATGTTTATAATTATACAACGTGTATTGTAAATAATTATATGATACGACGTACACGAAAATTGGGGTATGGACCAATTGCGCCTAACACAAAATTTTTGTTTAGGGTCAGTATACCAATTGCGCTTGTATTATAACACATAGTACATATTAAAATGCTTGAAAGTTAACAATTATTACATCATTTGATTACTAGTAAAAGTGATTATTTTATAACAGTATCGGGAATTTTATGAAACGAATTATAATGCAATGTAACTAGTATTTAATTTTGAATATTTGACGATCAAAAATAACTTGTGAAATGCGAAAAAAAAATCATTTATTTATATTATATTATTATGTATTAATATTCACAAAAAAATCGGTTAGTGTTTTCATTAATGTGCTCGGAATACAAATGTCAGCAGTGTCGACTCGGTCGCGGTTTCGGGGTACTGTGGTGCAGGTGCGCGACATCGGCGGCCAACGGATACACACGATATTACCGACGACGGGGTGTGATGATGGTCACACATAGTATATCAGGATCCGTGTGGCGACTGTCCGCAGACCGCTTGCACCTTTTTTACGCATTGGAGTCCCAGCGGCAGAGTCCTTGTCGGCAACGATTTATTCGTGCATTCGACGTTGTTGTCGTCGGATCACTGCAAATTGTCATCATTATAATATGCTATATTGTCGTATACACCGAATATTCGAACGTGCACGATAAACGAACAACCAAACTATTGCAAATCCATTTATGAACGGCCGATGTCTAGTGGTGACCAGAGTCACACGATCACCACCGCTGGCTACTTTTTGGTCATCCCATTATTCTTGTATATTAATGATATAATATCATTGATTTTATTTTTAACCTAATTATAGGTTATCTTATTGACTATACATACAATTATACTAGTTGCAATATAGTTAAAAATGATATATTGTTCACAATTGTTTTGTTAACCTAGTTTTTAATTACAAACATATCTTATCATGACTAAAAAACCGTTACCCTTATTTTTCCCATCTCGAAAAACATGTTTATAGCCCTCAATACGTATAAGACAACTTCCGCTGTTGAGTTTTGAAATAATTGCCCTGGCTTATTTTTAAGTATTATGAATTATAAGTTTAAATATGGTAAAAATAACTTCACAAACTATAATTCAATGTGAAACAAGACAGATCTAAAACATAATATAATATATTAGTTTAATTTTATTTATAAACATTTTTTTTCTTAACCTAGTTTTAAATATTGTTTTGCCCAATAAATAAGGTTAAATAGGTTAATAGGTTAAGTATATTATAACAGATTTTCTATAGCAGAATTAGACAAATAATGAATAATTATTGTTGTCATAGTCTATTTTTGGTAGATAATGTAATTTATTAATTGTTTATTCTTTTTTATTGTAGGTTGGGATAGGGAAGAATCGATTATGAAAGAATACGAGAAGTAGAATTATTATAATTTCATTGTTTAACGTTCACATAATTGTTATTCTTCGCACTTGTCAAATAACTAAAATGAATATTTTTAACAAGTATTTTATAACTATTATAATCCCGGTACTTCCAGTTTTTATTATTCCAGCTACTGCATTCGATAAATATTTCAATGACTTCAAATGTATGGTCATATTTATTATTTTTTTAAATTTAAATTTGTATTTTATTGATATTTACACATAACATATACCATTTATTGCAATTTTGGTGGTTTCAGTCATACAAAACAACGACATTGATAGACAAAATGCAGGTGTGATATAATTTATTTAAGTATTAGATATTAAAAAAAAAAAAATTTGAATTGTTATTCAATGGATTGTTGATTTTGTTATAAATTATCTAGTTAAGCAACATATAATGAATGTTAACTTTAAACTACCATTCTAATATTTTTCCAAATCGATTTTGGATAAAATTAATTAAATTGGTAAAATTAAAAATATATATACAAAAAATCGAAGAGATGGTTGAATCTTATAGTATTATCTTATTTTATCTAATCAATACAATTTTAGTCTATTTGGTAGATCTTATGTAAAATAAGTATATCATTATTAATACTATATTGACTATTTAAATATATATTTTTTTCAGCTGATTGCAAATGTAATATTTTTAACTTATTATTAGTAGATAAGGGAATTTAAAACAGTTTTTTTATTAATTATTAAAGTCGACATAAATGTACAATAATGTATTCTATTTTATATTCTGTGTGGAGAGATGAATATATTGGTTTTATATAATTATAATATGTTTTGATTTGTGTTCGTGTTTCTTGTTAAAAATAAACAATAGTAAATATGCTTGAATATCTTCAACTTTAAGTGTGATCTATGATAGAAAATTGAATATATTTAATAATTTCAAAAATTGAATAAATTCATAGTATTTATTAAATTAATCGGGAAAATACAAAAAAATTATAAAAATAAACAGATCTTGATAAAATTGGTTATGGAACATCTAAATAACCACGAATAATTGAATAAATAATATACATGTACTTAGAATATTTAACAACATTTTATAAAAGTTTTTTATACATTTTTCAAAATATTTTGTAGTTATTTATAGATATTTTACTATTTCTGATTTATTTTATTATTTTTATTTTTTTTCTAAACATTTTGATAAAAAAATATCCACTTAGACAAACAAATTAAATTTATTATATGATTCCTAATAGCTTGTTATAAGATGTAAATGTCTGATAATTTTACTATGATTTTAATAAAGTTAGTGGTTATTATATAATTAAAAATTTAACGAATTTTTATTTTAATTTATTTAAATTTATTAAAATACCTAATCGTTAAAATATACTATATGGGTGTAATATAATATTTTTATTTTATTTTTGAAACTTAATATATATTTAACAGTATGATAGTCTAGTAATAAATTGTAAAAACTATCTCTATTCATTTAATGAATCAATAGTAAACTACGTACTTCGTAATAATCGTTAGTACGTCATTAAATTATTGAATTATTTGAACCGTTAAATTAATCAATTTTTTATGGTACTTAAACAAAGTTTTCTATAATAATTGAATTATTTTAAAATTTAACAGATTTGTTAATAGATGTTTGTGGATTTCAGAGTAAGCAATTATAATTCATGGGGTAGTAATTTTATTGTACTTATTATATCCTTGTTTGAAGAATATCAGACATAGTTATAAGTATTGAGTTTTACGATCTTGAATGTAAAATCTATTTTAGTTTTAAGTGTTTGGTTGGTTCATGTGTTAGAAATGACCTCTTAGTAGGTTTTTGAGAAGTTATTGAGATAGGTATGGTAGATTAGGATAAGTTAGAGTTATTTTTAAGAATGTGCTAGTTGAAAGAAAGTTTATATTATTGAAGTGTGGTAAGAGAGAATGATAAATTTTGATGGAGATTATAAATGTTGCTCAATCATTAAGCTATTTCGTCAAGGTGGTTTGCTCTAATAATTTCATATTCACAAAGAGTGTAGTTTATTTTGTGAGTTATAATTATTTTCTGTGATGAGCGCTTGCAACTTGTCATCTAAAATATGGTTTGCCGTCTAACGACCAACCATCATAGCATAAGGGACACCACCCTAGATTGGGTCGTTAGTCTGTTAACAGTGGAATCCTTTAAATTTTTTTTTTAGAATTTTCATAAGTTGTTTAGCTTTTCTATTCATGTTGTTGTATTTTGTTATATCAAAATAAAATAATAATATAATCAAAGTATAAATTATAATATGCGATAATAATATTAATAATAATTACTAATACACTTTTGACATTAATCATGGCATTGATGTTACCCAAGGAGATATGAAGCTTCTGATTTTAAGGAATCCAATTAACCCCCTAAATGTGGTGAATGAAACTTATCAAAGCGATTCATCCAGGCCTTGACCGGACAGTCTACTTAATTACGATCAACACAATTGAGAACATTTCCGTGGTTCTCGTGCCAGTCCCTTCTTCTAAAGTGTGGTACAGTTTGACTCGCAATCGATTTGTGTCTAGTTCCTGCCTAAAAACCACTGAAACCAGCTTCGAGTCTCCGACTTGAAGGTAGGGTTATCATCTTGTTATGTAGTATGTATTTGGTCGCTTATTTTGTATTAAATATAAAAACATTTACCTGTATAAAAACATTTGTTTTTTGTTATAAGAGCACCATTAAGTTATCTAAAGAATTGTACAATAATTATATGTTTTTTATGGTGACAAGTTATTTTTTATCTCTATGTCAAATAGTTTTCTTGAGAATGTTTATTTTCAAAAAAAAAAAACAAATAAAACATTATTTTATGAATCCTTGCACCCAAACCACCCATGCAAAATTTTTCGCATTAATGTAACAAGTAACAAAAATAAACGTAACACCAATAAATAATTTATTGCTATTATTCAAACAATTACAGTATTGTATATTTTTATCCATATATACTTCATATAATATGTACGAATCATGCTCCGTACAGTCGCTTAATGTTATTACAGTTTGTAAATATACAATTTAAGTACGTCTGTTAATAGTGCCCATCTTCATTTACTAAATTTTTAGGTTACAGAGAACTGTTACGTTGTAATAGTTAAATTGACTAATGCTTAGTATTATAATAATATAATAAATTTACAGATAATGTTAAACTAGAAGCAAAAGTGCAACATATGAGTAATTATTTGAAAATTACTAAATACAGTTTTTAATATTATCTATGGTGAATGAATACATTTCTTTAGTTAACGTATAACACCAAATTAAAAAAAAACATTTTTTAAATTAAATTATTTAAATGTTTTACAACTAATTAAATTAATTAAAATTAAACATAGTATACTTTTTATGACTTTTTCAAACCTAGTAGATTTTTATTAAATTGAATATAAAAAATCCAATAACGAAAGTTATGGTGACATAATTATTTGGGCAATTAGTAACAAACACATGCTTAGGCCAATATGAAGAGCATATTGCTCGTTGTAGGTATTATTCTAATAAAATTATATTATTAAAACTACATATCTCTGCTGGGATAATTTGAACTAGGAAGTCTATTAAAAGGAAACAGGTTGAACAAAATACCAAATTTTATGATGCGATCAATACGACCACGCATAGCAAAGAAGTCCAATCTTACTGATGGTTTATTAAAATACCAAATAAGAGTATATTTTACAAATTGCGACCTTATTTCATATAAATTCCACTGGTTATTTTTACTAGTTTTACTAGATAAAAAAATGATATAAATTCCACCAATACTTTTTTTACCTGAAAAAAATGTAAATTTAATTTATTTTTACCTGTGATAAAATGTATATTATTTTATTTTTATTGAGATATACGAGATTTTCCCTTTTACATTCGAGATGAATTAATTAGTAAACACACATCAACAATAAAACTAGTAAACAATAACAATAATAAGTTATAATAGGTAATAAGTAACTACATAATTTATTTACAAATTAATTATTTATACATATTATATATTATAATTTTGATACATATATCTTTTTTTTACACAAATTTAAAAAATATATATAATAATCAATACTAGTCTAGTAATTTTAACTAATGTTAGTAGTTATTTGAAAAAAAAAATAAAAATAGAATTAATAATACTTATATATAATATATATATATTATTATTTTTAAGAATCAATAAAAAACAGTTAATTAATAGTAAAAAAAATAATTACTTAAATAAAACTTAAAATTTGGATTTATAATTATTAGTTTCATCTTTAAACGAACTCCATAATGGTAATATCTTTTTCCTAGAATGACGAAATGATGGTGTTTAAATATTTTTGGCGTGTTTTTGATTGAGAGTTTCTGAGATTTGTTTACTATTTAATTTAATGTAAATGAATGATTATTACTATCAAATAGAGCTTTTGTAAAAAAATTTTTATTTGAATATGCGTTTTCAAAGGACTGAGCTAAATGTGAGTAAAACGATTAGCATGCACTCGTAGTAAAATTTAATTCAGTGATGTATTAAGCCCAAGTATTTGGTGAAAATAATGCTTCATCTACAATGTATAGGGAGTCTAAAATATAATCTATGCATTTTGTTAGTTTCGAGAGTTGTCGGAATTTTTAGACATTCATTATTTTAATTATTATATATACATTTAAATAATTATTTTTCTTGATGCTTTACAAGTATAGTTATTGTTTGACTTTTTCCAAAATTAATCGATTTTAAAACGGCAGAACACTTTGTGTTTCTACACCACCAATTTTCTTAAGCAGACTTTCAGATTATTTTTTTGTAAGACTTAAAATAATCTAAACAAATCAAAACTACAAGTTCGTTGGTTATTTCGGTAAATGTATTCATCTTGAGATCAACGGAAGTACTGTAATATTCCTTAAAAAAAACTTTATCAAACGCGTTCGTTACACTAAATGAGTACCTTTATGACTATATGATATTTACCTGCAGTTGTTATCATTAATAATATCATTTAGATAAGACAGTCGGCAGTTGATGTATAGCTATACTAAAAAAAGTTCAATTTTTGGATTTTATCATAGGTGAAGTTAATACGTTTTTCGGGAATAAGTACGTACCGGTGAAATTAAAATTTTTGTTTAAGGGAAAAAAAGTATTTGTGGAATTTCAATGTTAAAATTCAACTTTAAAATTTTGACAACTTATAAATCAGTGGAATTTACAATTGACGGGGGTTAAATATCTTAAGAGTTGGATCCTACGATCTAAAACATCACTCTTATCACAAAACAATCAGTTTTTGACATACATTTATGTTTATATATTTTTAATATATTTATTTATGTTATAAATTTATAATATTTATAATACGTTTATATTTTCATAAATATAAAAAAAAAAAAAACAATTTTTTTTCTTGTTTATTATTATACATAATTATTTATCTATATTTTTTAGAAAAAATAAGTACGTATTTTCTGTAATATTTTAAAAATTAGTTTTACTAATTAAATATTTAAGTAGATAACTTATTTTTTAATTAACAAAATGACATTTAAAAATTTAGAGTTTACTGGGTTTAAAGTCAAATTCACTATTTTAACTACTGTAACTTCATATAAATTCATTAACTGTGACAAATTAAGAACCAATATTCTTTAAACCGTTATAGATTTTAACACATTTTTTAAATTAAATTTTAATATATTGTGTTTATTTTTTATAATTAATTTAGGCCCCTAAATAGTTTAAATTTCAAGAAAAATTTTATCATATTTAACGTCATGAATTAAGAATGTTTCGAGTTTTTTTTCTTTCTAAAAAAACATGTTTTTAGGTCTAACTTAAAAACCGATAATATTGTAGATACTTGAAATTTTCAGAAAATTTTTTTAAGCGTATACAGATTGTTTCAAAAGTTTTCATTTGATTAAAAAATGTATATAGCTCGTCAATCGTTAGCCGCAAGTAACTTAATAAACTTGGTTATCCTATCGTTCTAATAGTACATGGATCCCTTACCTGCGGCTAACGATTGCCGAGTTTTATAAATTTGTAATTGGATGAAGACTTTTGATACACTCTGTGTAATAAAAATTCAATGATATAATTTTTTTTTAAATATATTATAAGATCCCCCCATATAAGTGTTTCTTATATCTGTATAAAATCATTTGATATAATTGATTTGTGTTCAGTTTGATGTAATAAGAAATATAAGTTCCGTTTGATTTCGGTTCGAGACCATATAATATTTGTTCCGACCCACCTTTAAAAGTGTTATACATTTATTACCTTTAACATCAATTAATTTTTACTGTCGTCGAGATTTTTTTTTATGTATAATAATCCGTGGCTATTTTATTTTATAGATGAATATCTTGGTAAGTATTTGTTTTTTCAAATATATTTTATAACCGTAATGTCTAATTAGTTTATATTTATTCAATTTTAAATTTTCATTCAAACCACTCTATATTAATGATCTTTATAGAATTACTATGTTTGTAAGCCATGGTTTGTGTTTTTGGTGAACATATTATACAGATATTCAATGAAAACTGTAATCCCGCATAGATGTAAATAATGATTTTTACAGTTGACTAGGTATTAAATATTTAAAATTGCAGAAAATAGTAATAGTTAAATAATTGACAACAGTTTTTAAATTATAAGATGGGATATTGGAACATAGACACAGTTTAAAAAATAAATAAAATTATTTATAAAAATTACAAGTATTAGAATCATTATATTAGTGAAAAACTACTCATATATATTTAATTTTATAGATAATCAAGATCAGCCAAGTAAATATTTAAGTGTTTTATACTTTTATTTACTGTAAATAAAAATAAATGAAGGTATTGAATGCTGCAGATGTGACGTCTCATTGGAACTTTGTTAGGTTAGGTTAGGTAGGTTTGTTACCTACTTCTAACCATTTTTGTTTATTACCACTCAACTGAGAAGGAGCCTTCTACCAGGCAACGAGTGAATACATCAGCTACTTTCATAGGCCTTTTCATCGCGACTTCCTTTAACACGGCGTTCTGAACCATGTTCGGGTTAGAAAAATATGCAGATTTGCAATGTTAGATAACTCTACTCTAGTGAATGATTTAACGTGTATTGGTTCAATAAAGCCATGCTATTTTCAATGGACGGGTAGCCTATATTGACCATACTAAACAATATAATATTATTTTTTCAGTTTCTCGCCTATCATATTTTAATTTTGTTCTTACGGTTTTTCAACGCTTTTCTTGCTGATAATTATTGTTCCCTGCTAGATTTGGGTAGCCTTATTTCCTTTGTGTGTTGAAAAAATCTCATGGAAAATAATGATTGTTTCCGTGTGGTAGCAATTTCATCTTTCCAAAAGTGTACAGGTCCTATGCTTGCCCGATAATATTACTTTATTTCGATATGTAGTGTCTTGAACTGAAACAAGAAACTTCGCTATCTTCACAATTCAAATACATTCTAAATAACTATATTTTTATATGTATTTTATATTAGTCGTTTTTAAAAGATTTGTTTATTTTCTTATCTCATTTCCTATATTTTAAATTAAATTTATAATAGTTAAATATAATAATATGATAAATTATATTATAATTATTATGTTATTAATAAAATAATATTTAACAATATTTAACTAATTTTTAATAGACGCATTTAGTAAGTTAAATTTCAATAATAATGTTTAATAAGGTTTATCTTAATGAATTATATGAAATAATAAAAATAATTACTGATACTTTTATTATATTTTATTTTATTTAGATGAAATAGTTGGTTCGTAATTTGTTGGTTTTTAATTTAATTGTGTTGCGTGTTATACAATTGTATTTTATATTTTCATGTGATCCGTTCCTCTTAGTATATTGCAATAATTTTTGTAATCTATCTAAACTTTATCAACTGGTTTTTTTTCTAGCGGTACTAAGTATGTACATTTTTGTTTCGATTTATTTTATTAAAATGTATTATTCTATTTTGTTAATGATTTTAAGTTTGTTTTGTTACATGTATTATGTCGTCATTTATCTACAATGTTTATTTTTTTATAAATTTACGTTGGATATCAGAAATAATAGATAACATATTACTTAAAAAGTATACATTTTTGTTTTATTTAAAAAGTCCCCATAAAATGTTATTTAAACTTTTTCATTGAATACAAAAAAAAAAATTTAAAAAAATTCACTTGTGAAACTTGAAATATGTAAAATAAAAACAAATAGGTTTATTTTAATAATACTCTTAAATGCACATAATAATAAAGATATTTTTATCAATATGTAAATATCAGAATTTATGTCTCTATGTTGATCACCATTGTAAATTTAATATTTATAATATTGTAATTTTATTAATACTACAATATTATACACATATTTTTATAGGAAGAAATGGTGAATATTTTACATGTTTATTATTTTACTGTTTTTATATTTTTTGTTTCTCCTGGTGTATGCCGTAGTGTTGTTTGGATAGTTATTATGTAATCATAAGTAGCAATACGCAGAAAATATCAAATTAATGAAATACTTTTTCATTCAATATGGAAAACGATACATTAATTAATCATATTTAGTACGCAGCTAAGACCTTCATAGATTTAATGCGAGACAAATGAGAATCCATCTAGATGTCTCTGTATTCTAGAATCTTGACTAATCTGTCCACCGTGAAAATAAAATAGGGAATTATTGACTCAATTGATCCCAACCTAAGCAGAGTTATTTTATGTATATTTACTATATAGTATATAATGTATATTTTATACAGAGTGTACACTTTACATATTAAAAATTAACTAAAAAATTATTATCCACAGATACGAAAAGTACGTATTATTTGTTTATTTATTTTGTATATAATTAAGGCATTTGGTATGAAACGTGCGCTGCAATTTTAGATTATTTTATTAAAGAATTTTGAAGAATTATTCTTCTTTTTGGAAACATAAAAATGTTTTTACCTAAATCATTGTGAGTTATTTTTTTTTTATAAAATTGAATTTAGCTGATATAATTTTTTATGAAAATTAACTATATAACAGCGAATAAATGTAACTCTCCTACAGAATAACTGAATATTCTGAAATTATAATAATTTTTTTTTTTATCACAATACGTTTAAATAGTTATTAATGATTATTATAATTAATAACTAATCAGTAACGATTGTAATAAACTTTTTTTTAGATGTGATATATAGTACGTATATATTATTATTATTTTAAATTTAAATTGTATTCTGATGAAATTTCAAATTCATACACAACAAAATGTAAATGCTATAAACTAAAAAATGGTTATAACGATTTTTTTTGTGAAATCCAATTTTGCATATATTAAACGCAAAACCAATTTATTCATTTTTAAATTTAACAGTTTTGATACATAGCCTTATAATTATCATCATTGTGATTGCGATATCGTTTTTTGTCATGTGTCTCGGTATTGTTTCTAGCAAAGTGGAAATAATGCTTTTCATGTATCCATTAGACCTTAAACCATAAGCGTATTTCGGATTTTCCGATCCTAGAACATTTCAGCGCGTGCCCGGAACAAAAAAACCTTTCTGCATGATGTATACATATATTTATCGATCCTAATCTCATTCAATGCAAAGCGCTGAACCCACATAGAGTTCGTAATTTTAATAGAAACACTTAAAACAAATATAATAGATTTAATATAAATCATTGTATTATCAATGTTTATATTTATGAATTAATCGTCTTTATTGTTATGAATTAATTTACAATAAATACATATTTACCTTTTTTTTCAAGAAGAATTATTGTATGAATTACATGTGTTCATACATATTGTTGGAAGTTTATAATTAACTTGATAAATTAATTTTTAAACTTTCGGGGTAATATTTTTTGAATAAATGAAAATCATTTCTACTCAATTTATAAAATTTTTTTTGATTTTTTTCGTGGTTTAAATATGTTTAAAACTATAATCTATTTATAATATATATAATTTTACATATTTAAAAATAAATTAAATAATTATTGTCCACAGACTATGAAAGTACGTATTATTTTTTTATTTTGTTTATAATTAATGTATTTCGCTTAAAATTTCACTTTAAGATATATAGCAGAAAATTTTGAGTAATGTGTGTTTTTATTTTTTTTTTCAAAACGGTAAATAAGCTTCTATGGTTATGTATTTTTGGTGTAACATAAAATCTAGCTAATAAATTTCTAGTCGAAATTAACAAAACATTAGTCGAGAATAGGAATATTTATGCAACACCAGTTCTCGGCAAAGTTAAGTTAAGGTTTTTATCATTAGAAATCCATATAAATTGATAAGAAAATAGCAAAAAAGACAGTATGTACATGATTTCATTAAGATAAGAAGCAAATAAGCAGTATGTCTAAATACTAGAACTAAAAGCAGTAAGTGATCAGGTAAATCTTAGAGTTACTTACTGTTTTTTCCCTAGTAATTGTTGTATTCAGAAAGTAGTATGTCCAACAAAATTCAAATTTTTGGTTTACACTTAACTTAGTCCCGAAATAGAATTATATTTCTACTATAATGTTACTAATGCTTAACAAGGAATAATATAATCTTAATTAAAAAAAAAAAAAACATATTTAAATCGCATTTGCTGTATCATACTAAGTTATTATAAACATTATACCATTTTCAAGTGTTACGATTTGTGTGTACAGTTTAATATTAAATATATTTGAGTTCATATAATATTAAAATAATAAAATGTACATGTCATCATAACTTAATTAATAGGATGTAAAATTCTAGAACATTATCGTAATAAATTCGTAATTACCTACCGAAATTAGATTGGATAAGCCATAAACCGATAAGATGTTGCTCACATATGGGTATTCGGCAGTTTATGATGAATGAAACCACGATTACTGTTTAAAATATTTTAGGAAATATTAGAAAAATAATATCGATCGCTGGTCAGTCGTTTTGCGTATGAATGCACGGCACTCACACAACTATATAGGTAATAATGAATAATAAAAATTAGATGTGGGATATAATTGGTCGGTATTCAAGAAATCGATAACGAAAAAGTCATTGAATCATTTACAAACAAACAATATTTCAAAAAAGTGTTGTAACTATAAATTTATATTTAAGTAATATAAAAACAATATTATTTCCAAGAGAAGAAGTCCGTTATCACGATTATGTATGTGGTGGTAATGTTCTTGATGTCAACTTGTACGAACATAAACATTCGATTAAACGTACGATTATTCGTTATTAAATTATAACTAAAAAATAAATTGATTTTGTCAAAAACTGATTTAAAAAATCGTCGTGTTTTTATATTTTTTTTAACCATTTCCTAAGAGAAATATTGAAAATTCATAGTAACTCTTGACGCCTAATAATGTACCGATTAAAGCAACTTAGTTCAATTTTCCACTAGAAACTAGTCACAATTTTATGAAATTGAAGCATTTTTAACATTATAAAAATGGATTTTAAACACATCAAATAATGTAAATAAATAAAAAAAATACCAAATACTGTTAAAATATCAATTAATTCATCAGTCTGATTAGAATCAAAACATTATAAGAATATCATATTACCTTTTCTCAGTTTGTGGTAAAAGTAGGTTTCGTAGGAATTACCACGAATATATTTAAATTAAAAATTAAATATTTTGAAATTCATTTAATTCATAAATCACCATAAACCTTAATTGCTATTAATAACTAATTTTAACAATTATAATTCCTTTTTTTTAGAATCGATATCAAGTACGTAAATATTATAAGAATTTTTTAATTTTATTTGTAAAAATCTTCATTTTTGAAAATATTTTTTTGTAATTTTTTTATAATTTCAAGTGCAATAAAACAACATATTATTACGAATATATTTTTATTATTATATTATTTTTTTTTGTTTTTTACTTTAATTAATGACAACATGTACATTTAATTTTATAGTATGGAACAAAATATTTTTTGCACTATTACTACACATTTAACTAGTAAATAGGACGATCTTTACAATATGTATGTGTATAAAAGAACTAAAATATACAAAAATATGTAATTCCAATCTTATATTTAAAATCTAAGTATTAAAAAAAAAATATAGATAAAATCTAGTTTCTCCTATCGATTTCCCAAACACATACGCAAATTTATTAACTTCAGAGTCCTAATTATATGTATTTAAAGTTAAAGTTAATGAAGTAGTCAATCATTTAATATATTAAAGTTTATAATATGTACGCATATTGTATTTGACAATTAATTAAAATTAACTAAAAAATGTTTGTCCACAGAAAATGCAGGTACATATTATTTTTTTTATTTTATAATGGTATTTTGTGTGAAATATTAACTATATTTTTTGATTCTGAGAGGAGAATTTTAGAGAAGGTATATATTGTTTTTTTTGCAGAAAAAGATTCACGTAATAATTATATTATTTTTTGAATTAAAATTTAATCAGTTAACCATATAATGTTTAATAAGTACAGGTATCATTTAATTGTGATGTAAATAGAATTTTTTTATTCTAAAAATACTTTTTTTTAAATCAATAAATTCAATTTACCACGGTAAAAAAAAAATTAGAGATTACCAAAAATAAATTTCATATTATATTCATAATATCAAGTCTGTATGTTTCTCCGGAAACACAATTTTATTAAAGACCAACGACTTTCTAGCTAATGGAAAAATATAATTTAACAATCAAATGATTCAGGACCATTTTTTTTATTCATTTTAAAAAAAATAATTATATTTTGAAGGGTAAGTAGTTCTGCTACGGATTTACTGAACATTTTGAAATTCTGATAATTAAAAAATTATATTAATATTAATAGACCTTGATTTTTTTAAATTAATATTAAACACATAATTTATTCTATGTAGTATGGAAATTATAAATATTTTGTAATTATTATTATTATTTATTTTGTTTATATTATTACAGTAAGCAAAGGTACGTAATGAGTTTTATTTACTAATTAACAATTAAAATTAAGTTTGAAGCTTTGATTTTAAACTTATGGCTATTGTATCGTATAAAAACCTTTTAGTCAACTGTTATAATTTTAACACTCTTTATGAAATGTTAGTATCTTTGACATTCAGGTAAGGTTGCAAAGGAAAGCCATTGTTTCTCTCTTTATTATTTTCGTCAAAAAGCATAGTGAAGTTAGAAATTGTTGTATCCATATATGTTTATTACGAAGGTTTCGCAGTTATAAGTTATTCCATACTAAGTTTATCGGTTGTGAATTTAACTTTTGCACTTCGTTAAAGACACCCAGGTAAAATATTTTGTAGGTCACTTGTGTATTATGAGTTTAATAAATGTTTTCAAATTTTGAAGGTTTGTTCTACATTACATTTTTTATATATTTATTTAATATAATGGACGTGAGTCTTATTACATAGTAATTTGAAATATTGGGTGAAGAAAAAAAAACATTTGTTTAACAAAACAAATAAAGCTTAGAAAAGAAGTTTTAGTTATATTTTTTTATTAAACATTAAGCTATTTGACGTCCAAACATTTTTGATAGCTACAATTTGTATCTTATAATAACAGCTTGTCGTGTACAAAATTATCTTAAAATATTTTTAATGCCCTGTGCGAAACTGTGTTGTTTATTTAATTTAATATTTAGGCATTAATACACTCGAGTCCAATTTTCAAATAATATGTACTCAGATTGTACAATGCATATTGGTAAAATTTATTGAAATACTGGTTGTAAAGTACGAGTGAGTATTTAGGTCAGTCGTGGCATAGAAAAATAGTTTTAAGTTTTCTGAATAATAGTTATGAGTTTATATTTTACGTAAAATCCATGGAATTAATTTTTATGTTTAATAGGTTTCCAAAGTACTTTTAAATTCGATCATCTAAATACATAAATTAGATCAAACATTAGATTAACATAATAACAATAAAAATAATTAATGCAAATACATATATTTTTAAGATTTTCCGTTTTCAGTATAAACTTCAAAAGGAAGAATTTTTTATTTATATTTCATTCGTTAACTATAAAAATTGAACATTTATTACATTTTTAATTGTAAAATGATTTTTAAATTTTTGTGATTGATGTCAACATTTTAACTATAAATGATTATAAAAATAAATTGCGTTTATGTATTCAAAATATTTTTACATCTCTAAAATATATATAAGAGTAATTTATGTGGGATCTTTCATTACATTTTCAAGCATTTTTACAGAGCAAATATTTTTTCATCAACATTTACACACACAAGAATTAAAGAAAATTATATATTTCAAATGTCTATAAATAACTCAAAAAATATTATGTAACGGACATATAAACATTTTGGTTAGAAATTTAAAATATTTATTGTTGAACTCAGCAGGAGTTACTCAAAAAATAAATAAATCAAAATATGGTTTTGCATAATCATTTTTGTTATTCCAATTATTCTAAAAACTACTAAAAATATTTAAACTTGACCTCTTTTTAGTATAAAATACATCTAATATGATATTAATATTAGTAATATTACCCTTAAAATTAAAAATTGAAACATTATGATTACATATCGTCTATAGAGGTACATACACACACCTAACGAACACACAACATAATAAAACATAACTATTTCGGGATTTTGTTAGGAATAATTAAGATACAACTACAATTTCTAAACAAGTCTTTAAAAAGATGATACCATTAGTTTTCACTCTAAACTAGTGTTTAGATTAATGATGATTCTTTTTATCACGTTAATTTGGACAATTTGGTTCTTGCAAATTAAGTTTATTTACATTTTTTATTATTATCTACCAAATTTGCTCTAACAATAAACATTGAATACGGATTTATTATTCAATATCCAAATCTACGGCTTTTTTTATTCTATAGATCCCGTTTTTCGATTTTCTTTAATGATAACTGTCAATGCTCAACCATCTTACTCTTTTTTTAGTATTACATAAGTATTTTAATGTTATTTTTAATTATTTTTTCTTTTTTACACTTTTTTGTTAATATTTTTAAAATTGTATGAAAGTAAATGATGTTATTGTAATTTAATCACTGGGCTATAAATACTTTCATCATTTCGCTCAGAATCTGAAAAATAGTTATTAATTATAACGAATTCCAAATGGTATTCTCCCAAATATAAATCTTTTTAAAATTCTATATATTATTATTATTAGGTATGGCACACTAACAAACATATTATATACTTAGTCATAATCACAATAAGGATTTAAAGTTAAAATAAAAATGTGTTACTTAAACGATAAGTCTATGTCTATTTATTTTATTCATTCTATTGTTTCCGATTTGAGATTTTGGATACCAGTCAGGCCTTGAAGAAAAAGTCAGACACTCCGTCAATATGTGATATATTGTTTGCATGGTCTCCCCACAGTTGAATGAAGGCTGATCTCTATACTTTCATTTGTATAAGAGGTGTTTACATCAGCTTTGGCCTATTTAGATGCGAATTCAATGTCAACTACGTACGACTTGGTAGATATATCTAAACTTTTACAAGAGTTATCTACCAGTTTCTGATTTCTGACTTCAGACTGTCGATTCTTTTTTCCATATCGCGAAGTCAAGTTTGATTTTATTACATTTTAAGGAGTGTTACATGATGGTTTTCTTGATTTGTGTCTAGATGATGTGACTAATTATAATATTTGATACAGTAGTTGTAGTGAATTTTTGTTCTGTTTATATTTCTTTATTGTCCTAGCTAGTTAGGGCATGCCACCTTATAATTTAAAAAAATAGTCACTGTTTAGAACAGTAAAGAAAACTCACTACAACAGGTAAGTCAAGTTTGTTTAGGTAGTTTAAAATATACTCTTTACATATTACTATATTCGTATAAAGACAATATTAGGGCATCGATATTCTTATAATAATGTGAGATAGTATTATAAAGTATAATGTTATTTATTAATAAATATATTTATCATTTTATTTTTAGACTTTTTCAGTAAGTGCATTAAATATATATTTTTAATTTTTACTTACTTACTGAGAACCATATAAATAAAACCGTTCAATAAGACATAGGTATGACTAACTAAAATTATTCTTAACCCGGTAGATATATTCACATTTATAAATAAGTTGACTCTGCACAAGTAGTAATTAAGATTTAATTAAGATTTATTTAGAAGTATAAATTTGCGGTGCAGAACATAGTCTATATTTGGTTGTTAAAACCTACAGTTGATAGATTTGTACACGGTACTTAATAGGGTATAGACCGGGTTTATTGAAATTGTAAAAAATATAATTCATGGTTATTCTGTGAAATGTTTAACCTTCATTCTTGATTCATTAAATGAGTACAGTGAATTAACACGAAAGATCAAAATATACCGTAGACTTTTGGTGCCTAAGCTAGTTTAAGAAAGGATTTTCATTTTATAATCATACTTACTTCAAACTACCATTTGATTTTAGTATACAGAATATAATATAATGTATATCATATTTATTATTGATCTTTATTTTATCACCATAAATATCATGTACTCTTATAAAAATGAACCACATTTTGAAAATTTTTATCAACATTTCAAGCATATGATATTTTTTTTATTTAAAATTAGTCTATAACAGACAATTTTAAACGCGTTTGTGTACTTTTTTTTAATATATACTCGGTTATATGGTAAGATCATATAAAAATTATATCACATTAAAATACAAATTAATTAATTTTATTTTTTAGTTTCAATAGTTTCGAGTACGTATGTTCTTAATTTAGTTGTGTGTAAAATATTTTTATGAATATTTAGGTTCATTCTCCATTAAATATTTTTATACAGTTTTATTTACAATTTTGTGGGATATGGAATTACATTTTCAAGCTATTTGACTGAGCGAAACATTTTTTTCAATATTTATTGGAATAAATTAAAAAATTCGTTTACAAAATTATTTAATGGAAATTGTATGTAGATACTAATGATTACTAATTTTTGAATTACACAAAAAAAGTAAAACTAATTTTGTCAAATACTTGAAATGCGTAAAAATGTTTGTTTTTCTTAAATGATTTTTGTATTTTTTCCGTTTATTGTTATATTAACAATTATTGGTAAATTTTTACATTGATTCCTTATAAAACTACCTAGATCTTATTTTCTAACAGAAATCAAAATTAAAAACAAAATATTTGAAGTAGGTACATCGAAAGGCAATAAGAAACAAAAAATAAAAAATATATGTCGTTGTAAAATCAATATTATATTCGATCCGCTCAGTATCTAAAAAAATTGGCAAATTTTAAGTATAATTTATTAACTCTAATATTATTTTATTGTGAAAATTGGATTTAGTTGATTTTTTTGATTTAAATTTGATTTTACATAATATTCTAATTTCAACTACTGCTTAAACATCATTAGGTCTGCAATCCAACTGCCATAGAAAGATCACCTAATTGATATATTGCACGTTGGTCTTGATTCAACCTAATTGACTAACTAGAGTTGACTACAAGACAGTCTATCACAGATTTTAATTTAAGAGAACGCTACAGCCACATGTGTTATCTTTGTCTTACAAATGTAAAATATAGCAAAAAATGTTTATCGTGAGAATGAACCGATAAGGCTACAGCCATAACAAAAAAGCGCAATTTTTACCACATAAAAAGAGCAATTTGGCTGTGAAACATCGTTTTTAGATTTTTGATATTGGAACTAAAATACAAGTTATTCAATTTCAAAAATAATAGATTTTGAAACAATAGGAAATTTTTTATATAGATTATATCATAAAAAACAAAAAGATACTTTACATATAATGTTCTCAACTATATTTTATATAAATTCGGAGTCCTAGTTATCATTACAGCCTAAGTGGTTGTATCCCACGCAAAACAGCTTACAAAATATGTTTTACATTTGTTAAGCAGAGATAACGCATGTGGGTGTAGTGTCTTCTAAAACCTTTTACGATAAAGTACTATATATACTGAAAAGCAATAGGTAATTGACAGGAAAAAGTATATACTCCATTGTGGTTGGATCACCCAGTCATCCCAGCCCAGGTATTGAGTTACTTTAATCATTTTTCTTTTTTTCACTTTTTTTATAAATACTTTTTAATATACATTAAAAAGCACCAAACAATCAATTTTTCAAATAAATAAATGGACATCGACTTTCTCTTTATCTTAAATTTACTAATATGCCGTTATAAACCTATAAATTAAAAATAGAAATAACTATAAAAAAAATAGTAATCTATATGTTTTTTCTATATGAATATGGTTTTATTTATATCTGGATAAATTTCATTAGTTAAACAAAATAAAATGTTGTTACAATTACCTTATTTATTAATTTTCTTGATTAATTTTTAGTAATTTATTCACATTACTTAAATACAATAATTATAACATTAAATTTTAAATAAATATCACAATATAGTTTATTTTTACAGATTGGGCATTAGACTATAAGTTGAATTTTTCGAGTATGTATTATTTTGTACCTAAATTATTCATAAACAAAAATATATTATCTATATAATATAAATTATAATCATATTAATTGTTCAAAACTTATAACTGAGTTATAATATGTGTTTGTATTAACTTAGTAAAATTAAGTACAGGATGTTTCATATAGAACGCAGTTTTTTAAATTCTTAGTAATCTGTTGTTGTTATTGGGGTTATTATACAAGTTTTTATTTTCGTGTCGCTGACTATAGTAATCGCCAATCGGTCAATGTGTTGCTTTTTTTCTAACTTAAGCGGTGGACCATACAAAACCAAAGAGTTCATTAATTGTATTTTAACGAGGTAACGTTCCAATAATGTGATACGATTATCTTAAGTGATAGATTAAGATGAAGACGGCAATGTAGAAAAAGTAAATGGAGATTCTTATCTTATTTCAAACTTAAACTTCAACTCATGGTTAAACATGTATCATTTATAAAGTATTTCTTATAAAACAAAAACTGCGTTATTTATCAAACACACTATGTATACAAATGATTCAGAGTTGTCTTCAGAATTTGTCGTAATACCTTTTTTTCATATTATTAATAAATAAATGAGTTTTAAGATAATATATTGGTAAAAAATCAAACAACTCCAAACTATTTTTCAGAATTATCAAAAAAAAAATCAGCACCAATGAACAATTACTGTCATAATAGAACCAATAATACTGAGTCGGAATCTTTTTATACACGTCTTTTCAATTCGTCTATACCTGTCTGTCACTAAGGGTGTCAAAATAATATTCAAAAATGCTTTATTTAATAAAGTAGTCAAAGTCATAGTTATTTTTTTTCTATATCCATATTATTCTGTATAATGAATATAAATATTACATGTTTATAAACAGATAAAAGTTGAATGTTATAAAAAAAACTAAATTAATTAAAAAATATTTTTGTAAAAAAATGCAATAGATAATAAAATGTGTTTGTTTTATTTGTGTGATTTATTTTATAATTGTCTAATTAAATTGAATAGAAAAACAAATACAGGAATAGGGGAAAACTATTTTTTTTTTATACAAAACTAATATTAAAAGATAAAGTTTGGTTTTCGTTTTAAATATAACTAAATTAATAATAAAAATATATTATCCCCTAATCCATCAAATGTAATTTCTCAACAAATAATTAACATTATAGCTAACTCAAAAAAATACTATTGAGTTCATGTGGGTCCCTTAATATATTGGCATCAAAGGATCGAAGAAGTTGACCAACTAACAAACCAAGCAATATTATCCGCTGAATCAACTGCTATAAAATCATTACCAAATAAAGACCTATCAAGAACTATTAACCTAATCTCCATCCAGCAATGGCAATCATAATAGGACTCTATCTCTGGCAACAAATTAAAAAAACATATAATAAACCATACAAAAATGGCGATCCCCATCAACACAGCCCATATAGTAGATATTGTAACCACAAGAGCTAGAATCGGCCACACACATCTCACTCATTCTTTTCTCTTCAACCACGAATAACAACCAACCTGCGACCAATGCAATTTACCACTGACAACCGAACATCTCACCCTCAACTGCACTAAGTATGACAACGATCAAAGCATCTTAAACCACCTCTACAACATTGAAGAAGCACTTAGAGAGACCAATACTGATGCAATCTTCAATTTTTTCAACACCATCAAACTATCCAACTTATTATAAAACAATCTCTAAATGTCACTTTTTACCATGTATATAATTATATATATAAGCACTTGTCTCTAAGTATTTCTAAACTACCAAACTATTCTTAATTTTACTATGTTAACCTTGCAAACCTGCAAACCAATGACCTTCGTTATCAAAGCCTTTGTTCTTAATAAAAAAAAATAAAAAAATAAAATAAAAATAAATATTGTGGTCATATGTGTCAGACACGAACAATAATAGGCCGTTCAATCGGTCACCAAAATGTTTCACGCGTCCAATGAAATGATCTAACGTCTATCGACAAAAATGCTATAATATCTATGTGTGTGGCTTTTAGCATGAATATATTGTTCAGCTCAATCAGTGGTAGATAGGATTTCCAATTAAATATTAATGAGATATGTAATGATTGTGAGTGTGTTAGCGTGTATATAGGTATGTAAGTGTATATGTTTGGCAAGGTACGAAACAATAGATCCATGAAAAAATTACCCAAGGAAGAAATACCCATTCAAACATTAATTTATAAAAAATATTCGTGAGAATAATAACCCAATAAAAAATACCCGTAAAAACAATACACATTAGAAAAAAATTATGATACAATAATGTTAATTATTATTATATATGTGCGGGCCGGGAACCTTTCCCGAAAACCAAACTTGTCTTTTGCATTACGCAAGCACCTAGGATATAAAATATAAAGGAATAGCTGGGTGTTGAGTGGTGTGCCAAGGTTTGTAATGCGTTTTCTGTAATATATGCCTTGTGTATAAATGTGTATATATATATTATATGCGTAGAATTAAAACTAAAGGCAAAAGAATTCTGATAAAAGACAGTTGACTCAAAAAAACGTTACTCCTTTAAGTAAAGATGTATATGATATAATAAGCCCAACAACAATCTTCCGGTTCAGCACGACCAGTAACAATAATAATAATTAACAAGTGCAAGTATATAATAATAAATCATATCCAAAAATGTATAAATAGTAATTATAATAAATGCATAGGCTTTATGGCCAAACAGAATACAATATATGCGCAATAAAAAATCATAATAACATAAAAAAAACTCATAGCTTGCGGTGCGTGGCTGGTCAGCTGCTAACTGGTTATAAATATAATACGATTTGGTATATACAATCCAAAAAAAAAAATTAACGATAATATAATATTAATTATTTATGGTTGTAAAGTAAATAATTCATAATACTTGTATAAATATGTTCTATGATGATATTGATATAATTTATTTAAGTGATAACATAGTATGTTACGCCTTTCAGAGACCGTGTCAAGGCCAGAGTCATCGGATTTGGCCAATGCACACAGAGTTTGTACACGATAATAATAATAAGTCATGTATATTTGCGTGAGTCTACCAATGCTAGAATGATGCTTATATTTTATAGTTTTTATTATAAAATATCAGACTCTCCGAATAGCAGACATTATATTTATCTTTATTTTGAAAATAATAAAAAATATTTGTATCAAACCTAACCACATTTATATATTGTACTCTCGTAATAATGAAATTACGATGACAAACTCGTTAAGAGGCAATATAAGATAACGACAAATTCAGTTATCGGTGAAACGGTTATAAATTTATGAGTGTTAATAGTGATGATTTTATAACTAAAATAATATGTCAGTTAGTACCGGTTTTTGACGCTTTTAACCTTTAGATGCTGTTAAGCACGTTAGTCATATTAATATATTATTCCATCCATAGAATCCTCACAGGTAAAAAGTAGTAATGTTTACACTCTATACACTCAATACAGAGAATTTTTTTACGGTCTTGGAAATAATATAAAAAAAAACGTCAACTTTGTCCTCTTGTTGCGGATCCAGTGATGCTAATAAATTACATAGTAGTTTATTCACATAGCATTTTTGATTTCCAGTTTCAATTTTTTTTACCGTCAAATCTATCCCGATTCTTGTAGTTTGAATCCTGAAGATAACTTTTTTTTTTATATGAATGGGTTGTTGGTCCATTACATAACCCTCTAACTTGGAGGATCAGATCCTCCCAGCCAATTTAGGTCAAGAGGATGGCTATTGCAGTACCCAATATAGGGTAATGGGCGATGGGGACGCCACTTTCCCAACGTCGTCCATTTTTATTTATTATTTTACTTAATAGGAATACCTGCTACAATTCATAAGAATATTAGTGGATTGTCAATGAATTTGGTCAATACTGTTAATTAATATTGGTCATTGTTTACTGTGTTAGCTTTACGTTTGGTTTGCGTGAAGCTGTGAAGCTCCCAAAATCATGCAGATTTTTAAACAAATATACACGGAAACAATGAATGTGCTGGACAAGAACAATATAAAATGTTTATGTAAAAGACAATTTTTTTCAAAGATATATATTTTTCTACATAATTTATTTATGTTTTATACGTATATATAAAGAATACAAATAATAATTTATAGAAACCTTTATGCTACTACAATTTTCTCCTGTTTCATTGCAGCAAGCCAACATATTCAATTTTTTTTCATTCCTGTATCTAATATGCAAATTAATTAATTAAATTATTACATTATGGAAAATAATAATCAGTGGCTGAGTGTCCCTCCGGATATCAGGAAAAATAAAGTTTATTTAGAAACTAAATGGCCCGTTGACCTGAAGTATATGCTGTAAATAGAAAAATAACCATGGAAATAATGTAATATGAAAATTATATTTTCCCGTACTGAATTGGGATTCCAACCCTGATAATAATTATTTGTATTTAATGAAATTTTGATAATTATCTTTTAAATTATTTTATTCATAGAAAACGCATAGACGTTTTGGTTCAAAAAATTCCATTTTGAATCAAGATTTGAGCGTCATTTATTTGAGCGAATTGCCCAAAATTTACCTGAGTAGAGCATATATCATTTGGGTGAGAAATTAACTGATCGTTTAGGCGAATTAATTTATAATTTATACAGGAATAATAAGGAAGTAACATACTTACCTGTACAATAATTTTTATAATCGTATTTACTAAAATGTATTCAACTCAATATTATTATTATACCGTTTTGGTTGATTGATGATAACTATTTATAACTTTATAAAAATTAATTCTATCAACACACAAAAAATCAATATATTACGTAAAAATACTAAAAAAAAACAAGACTATACATTTAAAATGGGAAGAATACCAAACCGAAAAATTAACAATAATCGATTGTAATAAAAAAATGGGCATCAGATACCATGTTAATTATTAATTATTATAATTAGTTAGGATTTTTAATACAATATATTATTATGATAATTTATATAAAAATATAACATATGTTATTAAACAAATTGACATATGAGATACCATGCTAATAAAAAAAAATTTAGTTAAGATAATAACAATATAATATATTTTTAACCGTACCAGTTAGAGTTAACTGAGAGTCGTAAGTCTCTAAAAATGGGAAGGAAACGTATTAGTTTTTATACATTTTTATAAAAATATATTTATACTCGCCCAAACGATATGTTATTTTGGGTCATTCACCCAAATAAAAACCACCCCAAAATTTAAGTGACATGACTGAGGAAAATGAACAATTGAAAGAAGAGATTGGAGAGGCCATACTAAAAACAGTAATAAAATTAATTAATTAATCATCATAAAAACAAATAAAATTTAATTGATTAGATTTAGTAATTATTTATTCAAGAATATTTAACATAATAATATTTAAAACAGGAACAGTTTAAAAGGGTAATGTGCTGTTGAAAAAAAGAAATGACCAAACACAAGCAGAGAATGAAATTTTAAAGTGCAAAATTATAAAATAGCTAAAAATATATAATACTACATACAGAAAGAGGAAAATAAAAAAATGGTAACAATATAAAAACTCAAAAAGCTATTGGATACCAAATTGGCAATATTTGAAAATAATATATCGTTAAAGGCCTAACAAGTCCTGCAATTGTGATAGAGGAACATAACAATACTCTTCCACAAGTAAAATCAGCCTCTCCACCTTCTTCATCAATGATATCAGTCGCTTCTCCTCTTTCTTTACTAGGAAAGTAATTTGATAGTGAATGCATATAACTGCAGATAAAAAAAGTACATAATTTACATTATAAATAACATTTAATTTCAGAATCAATTTTTTAAAATGTTTACTTATATAAAATTGTATTTATTGCACAGAATGGTGGTGTCCCCCCTCCATTATGCATTCAAACTTCGGAATTTTGGTAAAAAATAGTAAATCCCACAATTCGCGAAGATGAAACGCTTTGCATATATTGGTCTAAAGGAGGAACGGTAATATTTTGTTGGTATATGATTCAAATATTTAATAATCAATAATGAATAGTTTTCTATAATAGGTACGGTGTTGTACTCAAGATAAATAACGCCAGACGCAGTCCAAAACATATGTTTTACTATATTGTTGGACGACAACTATTCCAAGTGATATAGATAAATTAATTGATTTATTTTCACGATTTTAAGCTATTAAACCACTGAAAACTTTAATAAAATAAAAATATACAACTGACATAATCAGCTAGTCTAATTATTAATCTCAAATGGGACAAATATTTTAAAATTGAATTTTGACAAGTTAAGTTATTTTTATAGTTATAGTAGTTACTCATTTAATATAGGTATAATGGCTATAATATGAGTATGTGACTATGTTAACATTGGTAAGTAGTAAATAATTGGTAGTGATAATGGAAAAGAAACTTAATATTATAATAATGGAAAAAAATCATTGATTATAAAATAAGTTTATAAATAATTTTATATGCATAACCCATAGACCGATAGACATTGAGTATACATATAACGTCATGGTATAAGTGGTATAACCATGAATATTACATTTTTTCTATTAATATTTAGTTATGAATAGGCAACGACACAACGGCATCAACCATTTACAAAAAAAATGTCAATACTTTACACATAACTAGGTATTACAATATAATTTTAAAAATACATTTATTTTAATATTTAATATTAGAATTGGACATAACGCATACGTATTTGCAAACAAATACCATATAATAATCATACACACATAAATAAATGTAATGGGTTTGTTTTTTTTTTTTTTTTTAATATTAATTTAATTTACACTATTGTATTACAATTTATTGACAAAGCGATAATTATTTTCTTCTTCTTATTATTATAATTATTATTCAATAGTAAATTCCGTATTTATGTTTGAGGTAGCGTAATAGAAATAATGTTTTTTTAAATTTCTTTCATGAATATTATTAAAATGTGGAACGATAACGATGTATTACTTGACTACTGGTATTTGCAAATCACAATAGTGTTATAATCAATGGCTCACAGCCGTAATAACCTTTAGGACTAACACCTGAAAACCTCAAACCAACCAACTTTGAACAGCGATAACTAGCTAACGGTGAAATGAAAAATAATAATTTTAACATTGAAAATCATAAAAAAAATAGCTCTATTAATTTTATGATATTTTAAATACATTGTCGTATACACCGAATATTTGAACGTGCACAATAAACGGACAACCAAACTATTGCAAATCCATTTATTGACGGTCGATGTCTAGTGGTGACCGAGTCAAACGATCACCACCGCTGGCTACTTTTTGGTCATCCCATTATTCTTGTATATTAATTATATTATATCATTTATTGTATTTTTAACCTAATTATAGGTTATCTTATTGACTATGCATACAATTATACTAGTTGTAATATTATTGTTTTCTTACTCTAGTTACAATATGGGTAAAAATGATATATTGTTCACAATTGTTTTCTTAACCTAGTTTTTAAATACTAACTTATTTTATTATGACATATATTAATTTATGTTTTTATTAAACGCTTAATACAACAACATATAGGTTGCCATATATAAATCAAAAGTTGATAGTGGTTTAACTATTAAATATAAGAGTGAAAAAAATATAAACGTTATATAGTTTTAGGAAAGCATAAAAAACTTTTTGAAATTATGAGTGTTCAATGAAAAACGAATTACCCTGTATACGCTGGATTAGAAAAATCGTTTCATAGTTTAATGCTATAAGTATAGGATGGAAAAAAATTCAAAAAAATCAAAAACTGTAACCCTTATTTCACCCAACTCGTAAAACATGTTTATAGCCGTCGTCGAAATAAATTATTGCCTTAGCTTATTTTTAAGTATGATGAAATATAAGTTAAAATTTGCTAAAAATATCTTTGTAATATATAGCTCAAAGAGAAACAAAATAACTCTAAAACATAGAATAATAACATAATTTTATTAATACACATTTTATTATTTGTTTTATTTGTTTTCTTAACCTAGTTTTGAATATTGTTTTGCTAAATACATATGGATAAGTATATTATAATATATTGCCTATAGCAGAAGTTGACACATAATGAATAATTATTGTTGTCATAGTCTATTTTTGGTAGATAATGTAATTTATTAATTGTTTATTCTTTTTGATTGTAGGTTGGGATAGGAAGGAATCGATTATGAAAGAATACGAGAAGTAGAATTATTATCATTTCATTTTTTAACGTTCACATAATTGTTATTCTTCGCACTTGACAAATACCTAAAATGAATATTTTTAACTCGTATTTTATAATTATTACAATCACAGTTCTTCCAATTTTTATTATTCCAGTTATTGCATTCAATAAATATCTCGCAAATTTCAACAGTATGGTCATATTTGTTGTTTTTAATTATTATTTTATTTTATTTAATTTTTATTGTATTGATATTCATACATAACTTATACCATTTCTTGAAATTTTGGTTATTACAGTAGCTGAATTAGGAGGAATTTGGCAACAAAATGCAGGTATTATCTAATTTATTTAAGAATTAAAAGTATTTTTTTTTTTTGCATTGATATTCGATATATGTAATGGATTGTTGATTTTGTTATAAATTATCTAGAAACTAAAATTATTTATTGATATGAACCACTCATTATTTCAAAAATTATTCATGTTTTTAAAAATATTTTATTACATTGTTTCAAGTTGTTAGAAAATAAACGTTTTTTTAAAAAAATTATATTTTTAAATATTTTTTATCCTTAATTTTTTTACTTTTTTGAATGGCAACATAGAGTTTCAATTTTATAATTTTAAACAGAATATTTTTCTGAGTATTTTGATACATAAAAATCGAATTTAGGGCGAGTAGCTTAAGAGTTATAACTTATAAGTATTTAAAGTTTTGATGCGTGGAGTGAAGTGGTACAGGGTTACCCCGCGTAATGTTTGTCCACTACTCTGCTTGTCTAAACTTTAAATACCTATACGTAAAATTCATAAACTACTCGCCCAAAATTCGATTTTTATATATCAAAATACTCAAAAATTATTCTGTTATCACTCAAAAAAGTAAAAAACTTAAAAAATATAAGGATACAAAATATTTAAAATATAATTTTTTAATAAAAATTTTATTTTTTTAACAACTTGAAACTGTGTAAAAAAATATTTTCAAAAACATGAATACTTTTTGAAATAATGAGTGGTTTATGATAAAAGAATCGCCCCGTATATCGTACAACATTTTTTTGACACGTTGAAATTTTACATAGCTTCAGTGAAGTAACATACAATTAATAGTACCAATAAGATACAATTTTAATATATTATTCCACATCAGGTTAGTATAAAGTTAATTAAATTGGTAAAATTAAAATAATATACACAAAAGAATCGGAGATATGGTTAAATCTTATGGTATTATTTTATTTTATCTAATCAATACAATTTTAGTCTATAAGGTCTTGTCTAAAATAAGTATATCGCTATTAAAATAATATTAGCTTTATAACTACTCGTATATATTTTTTCAGCTGATTGCAAATGTAATATTTTTAACGTATTATTAGTAGATAAAGGACTTAAGAATAGTTTTAATATTAAGTATATATATTATATCGTGTATTCTTAAATAATTGAATTTACTGAACATTATATTAAATGATAAATTTACAAAATCATTTATCTTGAATATTTTTTTGATTGACGTAGTAATTTCTGTTTTCTATTTTGATATACATTTGTTATATTCATAAATTGTATAGTTAATAGGAAAATGTGTGTGTGTGCAATCTTAGATCATAACTCTAATATTACTTTATATATATATTTTAATTATTTACAACTCATAAAAAAAAAATATTTTTACAAAATAATTTAAATTAAATACTGATTAAATGAATTAATATACAATAATGCATTCTATTTTAGATTCTGAGAGGAGAGATTAATATATTGATTTTACAATAATGTATTTTATTTTGTGTTCGTGTTTCTTGTCAAACGATAAATAATAGAAAATATGCTTGTATACCTTAAACTTTAAGTGTGGTTTCTGATAAAAAATAAAATATAATTAATATTTTCAAAAATTGAAATTTCCCAGTATTTATTAAATTAATCGGGTAAACAAAAAAAAAAATATAAGAAAAAACAGTTCTTGTTTTTGACAAAATCGATTATGGAACATCTTAATAACTATAAATAGCTATTACTGAATAACCATTTAGGTACTTAGAATATTCAAAAAATGATTATAGTAGTTTTTTTTATACATTTTTCAAAATATTTTGAAGCCATTAATAGATACTTTAAATTTTTGATTCTTTTATTTTTTTTCTATATATTTTCATAAAAAAGATTTACTTAGACAAAAATATTAAAATTTTTAATATGATTCCAAATAGGTTGTGATTAGATAAGAATGTCTGATAATTATATTATGATTTTTATAAGGTTCGATGTTAGTTATAATTAAACATATAACGAACTTTTCATTGTACTTTTAATGTACTATTAACGTTAGTAAAGCATTTATTAAAATAATATACTAGGTGTAGTACAATATTTTTATCTTATAAATTAAACTCGGTATAGATGTAATAGTTTGATAGGCCAATAATTGCTTTTGAAAAGCATTTCTAAATATTTAATTAATCAAAAGTAATCTAGGCACTTCGTAATAATCGTTAATACAAGATTATTTTATTTAATATGTCTGAACCGTTAAAATAATCGATTTTTTATGCTACACGACAAGCATAATTTTCTATAATTATTGAATAAATTTAAAATTTAACAGATATTCTTAAAGATATTTGTGGATTCACGGGTAAGCAATTATAATTTAAGGGATAATAATTTTATTGTATTTATTATATACTTCCTTGAAGAATATTAGACAGAGTTATAAGTATTGACTTTTACGATTTTGAATGTAAAATCTATTTTAGTTTTTAGTTAGTTCGGGTGTAAGAAATGACCTCTTAGAAGGAAAATAGCGTTAAGTTATTAAGATAGGTAGAGTAGGTTAGGATAAGTTAGAGTTATTTTTAAAAATGTAATGGCTTAATGAATGTTTACATTATCGATGCGTGGTAAAAGAGAATCGTCAATTTTGGTAAGGATTATGAATCTATCATGCGCTGTTTAGTCAAGATGGTTTGCTCTAATAATTTCATATTCTTATAGAGTGGATAGTTTATTTTGTGAGATAAATCTAGTTTCTTGTACGTTAGTAGGACACAGACAACGCATGCGGGTATGGTGTCCTCTTAAAATCTGGTTTGATGTCTAACCACCAACCGCCAAAGAAAGGAACACCACCCTAGGTTAGGCCAATAGTTTGTTTAATATGAAGTATTAGGGATTATTTTTCAGGATTTTTATGAGTTATGTAGTTTTCTATTTATGTATTTGTCCTTCGTTTATCATACAGTTATATAAAAATAATATAATAATAATAATCAACGTAGAGTGGTGTCCATGTATGCGAATATTATTAAATAATAATAATACACTTTTGACAATGACCATGGCTAATGATGTTACGCATCGAGGTATGAAGCTTTTTGAGGACTCGAATCAATTCCCCTCTCCCAAAAAGTGGTGAATGAAACGTATCAAAGAGATTCATCCTGACCGGACAGTCCGATTAATTACAATCAACACAAATTGGGGCATTTCCGTGTATCTCGTGCTGTCCCTTCCCCTAAAGTGTGGTTATCTTGTTATGTAACATATATTTGGTCGCTAATTTTATATAAAAATTTTTACCTGTACAATATACATTTGTTTTTTGTTACAAATGCATCATCAAGCTATCTAAATAATTTTTAAAACCTACAATAATTAAATGTTTTGTATGGTGACAAGTTATTCTATCACTATATATAATCACTATATATATATCATGAAAACTTTTATTTACAAAAATTAAAAAAATTAATAAAACATTATTTTATAAATCTTCGCACCCAAACACCTATATTAAATTCGACACAATAATGTAACAAGTTAAAACATAAATTTTTCAAACAATTACAGTATTGTATCCATAGACACTAGTTATAAGTACAAATTATGATCAGTACAGTAAACTTACTATTATTAAAAATTGTTAATATAAAATTTAATTACCTCTCTCAACTGTGCCTTTTTACATTTATTAAATATTTAGGTTGCAAGTATAATATAATATTAAGGAACGATTACATTAAACAAGTTAAATTTACTTATAGTTTATATTATAGTATTATACTAATATAACAAATTTACAGATAATCTTAGTTTGGAAAGTAATGTGAACTATAATGGTAATCATTTGAAAATAACTTAATACAATTTTATAACTTTTAAATGTTGGATGTATATATTTCTTCAGTTAATGTTCAATATTAAATCAGTTGTCGTATTATTTAAATTTTAAATTTCTTTAAAAATAAAGCAACTATAAAACGATACATTTTTTAACTATTGATTTCAAATTAAATCATTTAAAAGTCTTACAATTTATTCAATTAAATATACAAAATTCACTCACGAATTATTGTGACATAATTATTTGGGAAATTAGAAACACACATATGTTAAGGCCAATATGAAGAGCATAGTGCTCATTGTATGTACTATTTTAATAAAACTATATACAACTGAAATTATACATCTCTGCGAGAAAAATTCAAACTCAGAAGTACATAAAAATGTGCAATAAGTGAGTTGAATCCCATTGTTGCATTTAAATAAATTTACCCTTCAGAAGTGAAAACATATATTAAATGCATTCGTAACGAGACTAAAAAATCCATGAAAAACCGAAATCAAGAAAAACAAAGTTTTTAGAAGGGAGTGATGTCACGGTATACTGATTATCTCATTACCAGATACCAGTTTTTAAAAACAATATGTTTTAAATTTTTACATTACTACTATTTTTTTTACTAATCATTTTCTTAATAAATAATAAATTATAATATAATACAATAAATAACTGACAAATAAAAATTGAATTATTTAAAAAATATTAAAAACTTAAAAAGAATAAAATTTTTAAAAAACTTGTCAGCTAACCTCCTCGTGGTATCTCTTGGATTGCACTAATAGCCTGAAGATTTGACTAAATATTGAAAAAAAAAATATCTAATTACCCGGGAATCAACTTCTACGTATCTTTTAATGACCCTGAAATCAATTCGTATGCAGCCTAAACAGTAAAAAGGAAACAATTAAATCAGAATAGCAAATATTATGATGCGATCACTAAGACCACGCATAGTTACCGCATAGCACCGAGTTTCACTTTTACTGATATAATACTATATAATGGCATATTATACCGATTGGGACCTTTTATCTAAAATTAATGGATTTTAAAACGTTGGAACAATTTTTTTTTCACACCACCACTTTTCATGTTGCAAAATCGTTTGGTGACGACAAAACTGTTTCAATTAGAGTTAGGTCTTAACATTACTCATCATCCATATTGACTAACAATTTGTAATTTGTAATTTTATTTAAGCCGTACAAATTAAATAAATATATAAATATTAATAGTCAAAAAATAAAAATTGTTGACTGGAAATATATATTTCAAAAGCTTGATAATACGATCTCATATATAATAATAATAATAATAATAATTATTATTTTTTTTATGTTTTTATATGTTTATATATTCTTAAATATTAAAACAAAATATTTCTACCTGTTAATAATTATTGTAAATTATTATTTATCTATATTTTTTAGAAAATATAGGTACGTATTTTCCGTATTTTTTTTTATAAATAAGTTTTATCAATCTATTAACCAATTTTTTGGTTATAGAAATAGACTAAAAAAATTATATTGTAAAAATTTAAAGTTAATATAAACTTCATTATCTAAACTACAAACTGCATATAAATTCATTAACTGTGTTAAATAATGAACCTTAGATAGTAAGATAGTAATCGTTATGCCGTTTTAGGCATATGACGATTAAATTTAATTTTAATATATTGTATTTATTTTTAACAATTAACTTAAGCCCAAAATAGTATGAATTTCAAGAAAAATTTTATCGCATCTAACGTCGTGAACAAAAAATGTTTCAAGCTTTTATTTTTTTTATTGTCTACTTATTGACAAAAAACACATCGATATTTTATACTTGTTTATTATTTTTAAATTCGTAGTAGCATTATTTTTATTTTACAATAACATATATTTTTTGTATATATTCACGATAAGTAGTTGATAAAAAGCTTTGATAGAAAATTTGATTTTGTTTGTATATTTTTAAAAGGTCGAAATTCTTAATACATTTTTTTAATTTCTTAAATTATTTTTTTTGATTAACTTAGAGATTTAAGAATATATAAAACTGTGGGAACATTTAATACCTACAAAACTCATAATAAGTAATCAATTTTTCAATTGTTCAATTCAAAAAATTTAATAATTTTCAGTTACGTAAATTTAGAATTTTTACAAAATTCGTAAAAATCTAGAAAAATATAAGTTATTTTGTATTTAGAAATACATAAACAATTTTCTGTTTATAGGTAACTAACTTGGATTTTAAAATTAAATTAATTTAAGGTTTTTATATATTTTCAAGATTTAAAACATAAATAAGGAATCAATTGTAAAATGTCCAATACATTATTGAATATTCACTTGTATAATAAATATTATTTTTCAAAATTTTTGTTTTTTATGTAATTCAAAAACGAATAATTTTCGATATTTAAACTGTTGTGAAGTATTTGTAATTTTTTATTAAGTGTATACAGGGTGTTTTATTTAAGTCTTTAACTGGTTATAAATTTACAAAACTTGGTTATCCCGGAGTTGCCCGATTGCGTCCAAGCACACATTGGTTCACAAAATAGCTTATAATTAATAAAATAAAGTAAATATTTAAAAATTTTAAATATTGTATTGGAGCCACTTGGAGGTATTTGTATTTGAAATTACAAATTAAATATAATTAATGCGTTAGTGAATAAATAATCGAATATTAAAATAATAAATTGTTTACAATAAAAATATACAACCAATATTTCAATAAACAGTGAAATAATTATTGTGTTAGAGGTAGAGTTTTAAAATTCATTACTAAAAAAAAAATTAAATGTTTCCAAGGTGTTTAATTTCATAATCTGGGTTTGGACACAATTTTATTTTAGCATCTGTTTGGCATTGTTTCAAAATTTCCAAAAATTAAAATATGATTGGATAGTGAATTTAATTTAGAATGGAAACTTTCACACAAATCGTTGTCAAATACATACTGGATCTGCAAGTAGCTGAAATAGCCCATATAAAACATATTTTGAAGATAATCATCATCATCATCATCAATATACCTAAGTTTCTACTAAATAATCACAAAATGTTTGTATTTTAGCCATTGAAGGTTGTATATAGAAGCTAAATCTAAAGCAGCACCGAATTACCACGCCGAGTATTAGTGATTATATGAATCGTGTATAATCGAAAGTTATATTTATCTAATAATACATATCGGATGCAATCCAGATATTTATTTAGTTTTGATAACCACTTAAATAGTGTTTCCTACGTATTATGTGCGGTACGCAATCGGATAGAGTATCCCATCGGGATAGGTGAAAAGGTAAAAGGTTACTTAGGGTCGCAATCGGACGACGCCCGGTTATCGTACATTTCCATCAGTATAATATGGGTCGTTCACCTGTGGCTAATGATTGCAGAGCTGTATAATACATTTGTAATTTGATGAAGACTTGATACATTCTGTACGATACATATTCAATGATTCAATATTTTTGAAAATATATTGTAAGATCCCATATAAGTGTTTCTTATATTTGTATAGAACCATTTAATATAGTTGGTTTGTGTTCAGTTTGATGTAATATGATAATACGTAAGTTCCGTTTGATTTTGGTTTAAGACTATAGTTTTGTTTCGACCAGACTTAAACGATTTTAAACATTTAGAACCTTTAACGTTAATTTATTTTTACTGCTGTCAATAATTATTAAAAGTATAATAATATGTGGCTATTTTATTTTATAGATACAAATTTTAGTAAGTATTTGTTTTTTTCAGATACATTTTATATTCGGCATGTCTAATTAGTTTATATTTATTTAATTTTAAGTTTTCATTCAACTCACTTAATATTAAAGTTGTATAAAATTACTATGTTTTCGTAAGTCATTATTTGTGATTTTGGTGAACATATTATACAGATATTCAATGATAATAGTAATTCCGTATAAATATTCATTTCTATAACAGTTGATTAGGTATAACAAATTTAAAACTGCAAGAGATTGTGATAGTTAAATAATTGACAACAATTTTAAAATTAAAATCTGGAATGATGGAACATCAACTTAGTTTTTTTTTTTCATTTATTATTTTTTTTTATTTCAACAAATGTTTTGTTTTTACAAGGTTTTTAAGAAATAAAAAGTTTAAGTTTAAAGTTGTGGTTTACATTAAATGTTTTTTTTAATATAGCGATAGTAAAAGATAGTATATAATTGAAAATCTCTTATGTATCATATTCTATGTACATGTTATGAAATAAATATAAATTTAAGCTGTATTTTTTTTTTTTGTTGAAGTTATAAGTGTGTACTTACGTTTGTTTGGATTCAGATTCAGATGATCCTGATGTTGGTTCTTATGATAGAAATATATCCTATGGGAGACGAGGTTTTAGTCTGTGGTTTTTTGTTCGTCTTCCGATTTCGTAGTGAGCGGCTCCTTCAACTGATTTTAGTTGTTGGTGGAATTTTTTAAATTGGTCTTGGATCCATTTATCCAGGTAGGGAATTCTAGTTTCATTATAGAGTTGTTTGTTGCGCATGAACCCTGGTGATTTAAGGGCTATCCTGAGGAAATTGTTCTGTATTGTTTGAAGTTTTTTCATTTTTGTTTGAGGGACAGCAGCCCACACAAGGCAATCGTATGTTATTAACGGTCTTATGATTAACGTATATATTAAAAGTGAGCATTTTTTTCTGTAGTGTAGAGCTATAATTAATTAGGGGGTATAGTAGTCTCATCCTAGTGTAGGCTTGGTTTAGTTTGTTTATGTGTTTACCGGGTTAATTTTTCATCAAGAAAAACCTCAAGGTATTTGATTACCTGATCCTTGTTGTTCATATTATGGTTAGGTTACTTATTTTTATCTCGGTTGGGTTTGTATATCTTTTTAAGGTGAAGATGTTTGCTTAGCTTTTAGCGGGATTTAATTTAAGTTTCCATTTTGAAAACCAATTTGATACTTGGTCTAGTGAGTTTTGTAGGTTTACGATAGAGGTTTCAAGATTCTTATTCTGCGTTATGATAGCAGTATCATCTGCGTAAATTGTTAATTGACATTCCTGTGGATTTGGGATATCATGATAGAAAATGTTGAACAGTATGAGTCTTAGGAGTAATCCTTGTGGAATTCCAGCTTTTACTGGGTGTATTTTAGAAGTATCACTGACTATTCGGACTTGGAAGGAGCGGGTGTGATGAATGATCTGATTATATTATAAACATCGGTTTGTAGATTTAGTTTAGCTAGTTTTTGCAGGAGGCCTTAGTGCCAGACTTTGTCAAAAGCCTGTGCGACGTTGAAGAAGACCGTGAATGTATATTCTTTGTTTTTAAATCCAGTTTATTATCTGTTTTATTTCTTCAGGACTGCAAGGGCATATATAATTTATTTTTATTTGATTTTGATTTTTGTGAGTGGGATCGGTATCTTGTAATTTGTTTGCGTTTTCATCTTCCGATGTAAAGCAGTTTTCAACTTTGCAAACTTTGCATTTTTTTGGATTTGTTTCGCATTTTGCTATTCCAAATTTAAGGGGAGGAATCGTATCTTGTTGTTTTAGGATTCTCTTTATGGCTGTCTATAGGCTGGCATGTTTTGGGTTTAATTTGGATAGATACGTTTTGTAGGAGTTTTATCTATGGTTGTCCAGTTTCTATTTGACTTCCCTGGTTAGTTGGTTTAGACATTTTTTGATGTTGGCTTCTCTTGTTCTTTGTCATATTCTCCTCGCCTTGTGTTTTTCTTTAAGTAACCTTTGGGTAAAAAGTGGGAGTTAGGGGGCGTAATTTGGTTGTTTTTTTGCCGGATTTCTAGGGGCTAACGCGGATTTTATTGCATCTTGAATTGATTTGATTAAATGTAGTGTATTGCTGTCTATATCGCAATTATTTTGAGGGGGTTTATTGATTTTTATATTTTTATTGACGTTTTCTCTAAAGGTGTCCCAATTTATTGGTCGATTTACAAATTTTGGATTTGATAAATTTATTTTGGCTTTTTCATATAGTGTGGTGATCACTGGTAAATGATCTGAGTCTAGTTCGTTAATGGCTTGATGATGTATATCAGCTAAGATATTTGAAATTAGAGCAATGTCAAGTATACCCTGTTGTCTGCCAGCGCGTTGGAAGTTTGGTTCCTCTAGCGGTGAAATTAGAATGGATTCCTGGCTCAGAGGTGATTTTTAGTAACTATTTGAGTTTGTTTTTAAACAATCCAAGATTTCGTTTTTGGAATTTAAGTCTCCTAATAGTATTTTTGGGTTGTTATTGAAGAGCCAGATATATCGTTTGTTTATTTGGTAGATTATAGGCTGAAATTATTTTTATATCATGTTTGTCTGTTGGAACTGTTATGGTAGTGGCTTCAATATTAATTATTTTATGTGTGCTTGGTTGTAGATGCTTGATAGATTTTCTTATTAGAATGGCTACTCCTCCGGATGAGTAAGTCTTTTCTATAGGTATTATACCCGGTGATCTTAAAGACTCATTATTTATAAGATGCGTTTCCGTTATGCATATAATATCAATTTTATGTCGAGATAAGAATTTAATAATATTGTTGATTTTTTGATTTTAATGCTATTGGCACTCCAGTTAATGAGTTTAATATCTTTCAGATTAATAGTGTTCATTATTGAGAGGTATAGAAATGTTGTTTGTTATTGAGTGGAAAATGGAGCTTATAATGGTCTGTATATTTTGAAGAATATTTTCGATAAATTGTGTTATTGTATTTTGTAGATTTTCATTTAGGAATTCAGTTAATGTGTTTTCTGCGTTGTTTTGGGTTGGTTGGGTGTAATTAGTTTTACCTCTAACTATATCTGCGTATGAAGCCCGGTTTGAGGTATATTTTGTGGGTTTGTTATTATTATTACTAATTTTGTTAGTAGTTTCATTTATTAACGATATGTTTTCAGGTTGAAGCTTGCTTTGAATTTTGACTAGTTTTTTTTGTTTGATCTTTTTAAAGTACGTGCATTCTTTGTAATTAGCTGGGTGTGAGCCATTGCAGTTGACGCAATTTGGTGGAGTTTCCGAGTTTTTATCGCATATCGTGTAGTGACGTGAGCCATTACATTTGACGCAGCGAAATTGTAGTTTGCAGGATTTGTAAATGTGTCCATATCTTTGGAAGTTAGTACATTGGGGAAGGTCGTTTGATTTTTACCTAGGCTCTATGGTTATTATGCAGTTTAGCAGTTTATTAAGTTTAAAGATTTCTTGGGCCTTAGGATTATTTAATAGTTGTAGAGGCAATAGAGGAGTGGGTGCTTTATCTTTGTTAGTTATTCTTATACTGATGAACAGGGAAATTTAGGTTGTTAAGATCTTTTGTGACCCCCGATTCCGTAATTGACATAGGTAAGTTTTTTATTATAGCTGATATGTCTTTTTCTTCTTTTAGTCTGTATTTGTAATATTCATTTTTTTTTTTCGTCTAGGAATTTGGTGAGCGATCTGAAGTCTTCAATTGTTTGTAAATTAATTTTTATGTTATTTATTTTAGCTGCGATGAAAAAATCATTATGAATGACTATTTAACGAAACTGCGTAAATTCAGATATGTTAATTACCAATAGTGGTGGTATTTTCGGGAGGTTATCAGTTGATTGTATTTGTACGTCACTGTTGTTTGGGTTTATATTTTGATCATTAGCCGATGTGTCGATTGTGTCTTGTGTATTTGAAGGTGTATCTGTTTGGCTTGTTTCCATAAAGTTTAATGCAGAATGCCGACGAAAAAATTTTGTTTTGGTATTGGAACGATCTTGTGCTTTGGTTGTTTTTCTTGGTAATCTAAACTCATTGTCAGAGTTTGGGGACGGAGAACTCGAATCTTCATTGTTTGAGAGAAATCTGGATTTGTTAATGACGAGAGGTGGGACTTTTTTTTGTTATGATTATTTGGATTATCGGAGGTATTTGAGTTTAAACTCATTTTATTTGTGTTAGTTGTTGCGTCCACGAAATTTTAATAATAACAGGCTATCGACCGTGTGCGTTGGTTTATGGTATGCAGTTGTGTGTTATTGGACTTATTTGTATTTAGTGTAATGTTTATGCATACCAGTTTGCCGTATCCAGTATCAAAACAATACTACTATGGAGAGTTATTAAAACGGTTCGTGTAAATACGTGTGGTCTCTACGATGTCCCGACATATACTAACTTAGTTTTAAAAAAAATATAAAATCACTTATAAAAGTTACAGGTGTATTAGAATTATTCCATTAATTAAAAACTTTATAATTGTTTTTATAGCTAATAATCCAGGTAAATATTTAAGACATTTATATTTGTATATATTGAAGATAAAAATAAATTAAGGATATGAGTCCTGCTAATGTTACGTCACACTGGAACTCGGTTAAGTTAGGTTTGTTTCCTACTTCTAACCATTTTTGTTTATTACCACTCAACTGAGAAGGAGCCTTCTACCAGGCAACGAGTGAATACATCAGCTACTTTCATAGGCCTTTTCATCGCGACTTCCTTTAACACGGCGTTCTGAACCATGTTCGGGTTAGAAAAATATGCAGATTTGCAATGTTAGATAACTCTACTCTAGTGAATGATTTAACGTGTATTGGTTCAATAAAGCCATGCTATTTTCAATGGACGGGTAGCCTATATTGACCATACTAAACAATATAATATTATTTTTTCAGTTTCTCGCCTATCATATTTTAATTTTGTTCTTACGGTTTTTCAACGCTTTTCTTGCTGATAATTATTGTTCCCTGCTAGATTTGGGTAGCCTTATTTCCTTTGTGTGTTGAAAAAATCTCATGGAAAATAATGATTGTTTCCGTGTGGTAGCAATTTCATCTTTCCAAAAGTGTACAGGTCCTATGCTTGCCCGATAATATTACTTTATTTCGATATGTAGTTTCTTGAACTGAAACAAGAAACTTCGCTATCTTCACAATTCAAATACATTCTAAATAACTATATTTTTATATGTATTTTATATTAGTCATTTTTAAAAGATTTGTTTATTTTCTTATCTCATTTCCTATATTTTAAATTAAATTTATAATAGTTAAATATAATAATATGATAAATTATATTTTAATTATTATGTTATTAATAAAATAATATTTAACTAATTTTTAATAGAATTATATAGTAAGTTAAATTTAAATAATAATTTTTAATAAGATTCATATCAATGAATTATAGTTAATATTAAAATTAATTACATACACCTATATTATGTTTTATTTTATTTAGATCAAGTAGTTGGTACGTAGTTTGTTGGTTTTTAACATAATTGTGTTACATGTTATACAATTTTATATTATGTTTTTATAAGATAAATTGCACATAGTATATTTTATCAATTTTTGTTATAATCATTTTATCGTTAGTTAAACAAGACAAAATACCTATATAATAAATGAAAATAAATAAAATATGTTGCTCTTGTGTCATTATTATTTTAATTTTATTTTTTTAATATTAAAATATTAATCCCATTATTTCAAGTTTTTTAAATCAGTTTTTTAAATTCATTAACTGTTTAATTTTTCAGCGGCACTAAGTATGTACAATCTTTTTTAGATTTATTTTATTAAAATGTATTATTCTATCTATTCTGTTCAATATTTTTAATTTGTATTGTGAACTTTATTATTTTGTAATTTACCTGCAGTGTTTAGTTTTATATAAATATACATCGGAGTTCAGAAATAATAGAGAACATATTACTTAAAAATATAAATTCTTGTATCATTTAAAAAGTCCTCATACATTTTTCTTAATTTTTTTTATTTGAATAAAAAAAAATAATAAAAAAAATGCATGGTATACTTGTGAAACTTGAAATACGTGAAATAAAAACGACGATATTTTAATATTACTCTTAAATAAACATTATAATAAAGACATTTTTACCAATATGTAAATATCAGAATTTATATCTCTACGTTGGTCACCATTGTAAATTTAATATTTATAATATTGTTATTTTATTAATATTACGCTATTATACACATATGTTTTATAGGAAGAATTGGTAAATATTTTACATGTTTATTATTTTACTATTTTTATACTTTTTGTTTCTCTGGGGGTGTGCTAAAGTGTTGTTTTGGATTGTTATCATATATTTATAAGAAGCAGTACGCAGAAAATATTTCCAAATTAATAAAATAGTTGTTAAATATGCAAAACGATACATTAATGAATTATACTTATTACAGCTAAAACTTTCATAGATATTATGCAAAATAAATGAGAATCTATCTAGATGTCTCTATATTTTAGAATCTAGACTAATCTATCCACGGTGACAATAAAATAGGAAATCATTTACTCAGTTAATTCCAACCCAAACAGAGTTATTTTATATATAATATATAATGTGTACACGCTGTACATTTTACATATTAAAAATTAACTAATAAATTATTGTTCACAGATGTGCAAAGTACGTATTATTTGTTTATTTATTTTGTATGTAATTAAGGTATTTTCTGTGAAACATATTCTATAATTTTAGATTCTGAGTTGATAATTTTGAAGAATTATTTTTATTTATGGAAACATAAAAATGCTTCTACTTGCATCATTATGAGGTTGATTTTGTATAAAATTGAATTTAGATCGTTTAATTTGGGATGAAAATTAACAATACAAAGCGATTTATTTGAATTACTTACCCTACACCAATTCTCGACAATGTTCATTATTGATATAATCAAACAATAAATTTGCTACTACAACAAAACAGTTAACTTGAAAACGGATGATTCGTTTGCCTACAACCACACACGTATATCGTCATAACGCGTAGTACAAATTATCAAGTTTTTGATAGGAATATAATATTGTAATTTGTTGTACATACAATTAATACATTATTATATATTGAATTTTAATATCCTTAACTATACTGTCCTTTAAGATAGTATAGTTAATACTAAGTGACTTAGTGCTCATAGTTTCTTTTTTTTCTTTTTTTATATTGCGTTTTAGTGTTGTAAAGGTTTGAAGATTTTAGGTAGATCTTGGGGTTGTTTTCGGTCATTGTTCCAGTGTGATGTCAAGGATCGAGCAGATTCCGTTGTTTTGTAGGTTTCGCTCATATTTGAGGCATTTCGTTATGATGTATTTCATGGCAATTTTAACACCAAAGGTCTCATAATAATATGTGGGTACTTTTTTCATTGTTATGTGATCGTGTGTGAGACGCGTATGTCTGATTTTCATACGGTTTAGTACCAATTCTTCTTTTTTTTTTTAAGAAATTGTTAATTCACTTATTAGTAGATCTTTTTATAATGTTAAGTTAGCATACACATTTTTAATCATGCCTATTGTCGTGGTAATATATTTGTAATAACAACCGGTTGATTCTAATATATTATAAATGTATCTATTATTTAGAAATTAAAATTTACTGATCAATGAAATATAATAAGACAATACATTAAAGAATTATCTCCAACTGACTATTTTAGGTTAGGTTAAAATATAATAAAATGATAATTAATACAAAATTTAAATCACTGTTAATTTCTTATATTACCTTATTATTTTATTAATTATAAACAACATCTATTACACAACAATCTAATAATTTTAATTTTTTTAATTTTTTTTTTTTTTTGTAGATAACATATGTATGTAATCATTATATTTTTTATATTGATATTTAATAGTTAATACAAATTTATTTAATTTTAATATTTATAGAACGGTTTAATTTCTAACTACAGTATAAAATTCTATAGGTTTTTTTTTATCTACATAGTAAAATAAATTAGAGATTACTAAAAAGCAATATTTTATTTTCTTTAAGTAAATAATTTAACATTAATTTTATAATGCAAAATCAGTAATTATTGTACAACCAAATTTTACTTCCCAAGAAACACACAAATAAAAAAGTTCTAAATAAACAAAAAAACAATTTCACTGATACCTACTCAAGTTTTTACTCAAGTTGTACTGTAGATCTATTTGATTTCTAACTAACATTTGTTTTACTGTATTAGAATATATTATAGTTTAAATTTCATGTAACTTTCCTACAGAATTACTGAATATTTTGAAATTTTAATATACTTTTTTTTATTTTAGTACATTTCAGTAATTATTAATTATTAATATTAATAATAACTAATCAGTAACAACCATAATATAATTTTTTTAGATATAATAATTAGTACGTATATATTATTAGTTTCTTAAATTTAAATTATATTCGTATGAAATATCAAATTCTCACATAAAAAAATGTAAATGCTATAACCTATAAATCAAAAACTCATTAAAAAGATTTTTTTTTTAAATTCAGTTTTTACATATGTTAAACGCAGAACTAGTTAATTAATTTTTAAATTTAATTATTTGGTAACTAGCCTTAAAATTATCATCATTGTGATTACGATATCTTTTTTTTCCGTGTTACGTTTTTACTTATAGCAAAGTGGAAATAATGCCTTCCATGTATCCAAATTAGAAAGATTCCAGAATATAGGAAATACCAAATGCGGTGTGCCTATGTCTTCGACTGGAGTTATATTATCCATAAAATCTATGGCTGCTCTGCCCTCTGCATCAGTGACTCGGTCGTCTCACCGATTTGGTTCTGACACAAATACGATATCTGGCTTTCGTTTTACTGTGGTTGTTATCATAAAGTGATAGATGGCTATGCACTCTTCAATGTTAATCTGGAGAATGCGCATCATTGATATGGTATGGCTCACAGCGGAGCTGTAGCCAGGATTCTTCTACAGCAGCTGCCCTCCATCAGTCTAGTGGGGTCGTCTTGACTTAAATATGCCTCTGTTTTCAGTAATTCCCTAAAAGCTATTACTGTTTTAATATCGGTGACACGCCTTGCTTTAATATGCCCTTCCTGACCACATCTCCTACATCACTTCTGTCTATTAGGGCCCGAGCTCTTCCTAGATTCGTTTCTCACGACTAGACACTTATCGCATTTAATTTTCTTGACCCACACTCGAGTTATACAATTCGCCAAGTCAACTTAAATCTAGCCGCATTCTGCAATCTTGCTTACAATGTGCTTGAAGACTAGGGAGATCGTGTGATGACACAAGGTGAGTGACCTGATATATATAGATATAGATATAGATATTTGTTCAATTACATACGAACACATATTATGATCCCGTGTGAGTGCCATAGCGATTTTTGTCTCGTGGGTTCAAGTCCGCCGATCGACGACAGTATTTGTCGGTCCGACTGATGAAGCACACACACCCCCCTCTCCGACAACTATAAGATATGGCCACACCCGACTTTTCCCAAATACGAAATATCGGCCGATTAATTACAATACATTTCTTTTCTTCTTTCACTTTTCTCCCCACCCGCCTTCATACAGAAGCATGGAGGAGTAATCGAATTTGTTATTACGCCTGCGGGTGACATGGGGAATATACCTGATAATGATAATGTACCTCAACTATTATATCTATTTGTGATAATGTGGTCGGTATTCTGTTAGATTTTTTAATTACATATTATTATTATTGGTCTTATGAAGAATACCATATTTGTAATATCTTCATTGTTGTCATTATTTTACGACGATGATTATTATTTATTATTATTATATTTATTCTTGTACAATCCCAGTAACCGTCCAGAGGATCCGGTAGGATGTATCTAAGTTGTGTCATGTATATGTATGTATTTTATGTACCTATAATTGTATTCTTCTTCTTTATTACTTTTTTTCCCTTGAGTTTTACGCCTATCGGCTTTCTCGGCACTATGTTAAATATAAAATGTTTTACCTTTAGCTTTGGTGTTGCGATTTATTATTACTATACTATTATCACATTTTGCCCGAACGTGGGAAATATTTATTTATATATTATAAGAAATCCACATCGCTCTGGCCTTATTGGGTCTCGGCTAGTAGTTGGCGACCTTATAATACAAAGGCGACCACATTACGTTCGATCCAGGAGAGTTTTGGGATCGAATTGTCACAATCGCCACAAATTTTTCACCATACTCTTTTATTAGGTTAATGGTGTTTAGATCCTCTGGCCTCAGATTCGATACTCTGGTGAGTGCCCATATAACATCTTCCTTCTCCATTCGACACGTTATACCACTAATCTCCAGTAGTCCTTTTTTTGTCATCGTCCTGAATTTTACCCCTTCCACGGTGACCTTTTTAACTTCCGTCCTAACTATTTTGACCTCTTGGCTGTCACCTTGAATAACTATCAGAAAGCCAAAACTTCTTGCCTGCCAAATGCTAACTATGAGATTTTAAATCACCTGCTGGTTAACTGAGTTATGTACCCTTTTAGCTAATGTGGATAAGTCGTCTAGTTATGTACCTTTCATGATCATGGTCTTTTTATTGAACTTATTTTTCCCCACCAAATGTACAACTGGTGGAGTCACAGCCAGATTTCTTGCGAATTTCTTCATTATTTTTACTAACTCTGTCTGTATCTCGAAATCCGCCTCTTTTGCTGGCTGTTTTTCTATCAGGTTGGACCAAAAATCAATGTTACTGGTTAGTTGTTGAACGATAAGTTGTTTTAAATCCAGCTAGGTTAAGATTGGTAAAACTGTGCTCTCTTCGAATGTTTTATACCCACCAACGTCTCTTTTATCTGCATCTACAAATCTGTCGTTTTGTCAACACTCGAAATGGTATTCGGCTGTTTGCTCATCCTGTCTAATAATTTCATTTTTATAGATTTTTTTACCAGCCTACTGATTTTGCCTAAGAAATCCATTTATTCCGAAAGCACTTTACGTCATAGAGAAGGCGTACTTTTGGATTTTTATGAATAATTGTAATTTGCACATTTTTGCAATGTTTATCATTTTTTTGACTGGATTTTATTCTTCTTCCATTTTCTATTTATTAAATACGTTGCTCAATTCTCACTTGAGCATGCGTTTCCAGCACTACCTTTTTGGCACTAATGATTTTACTATTAGCAGGTGCCTCGGTGGCTACTTCTAATTTTAACTTAACCTACCAACGTACAGCATAATTGATTTTCTATCAGAAGAACTGGTTTTGAGTTTTCAGCTGTAATATAAGATATAATAGACCAATGATATAACTTAAAGGTAGAATCTTTAGCTTTTATTTCTTGTAGGATTATTCCCATATTAATAAAATTAAGTGAGTTATAAATGTATAATGTATAAAATGTAAAATTAATAAATCCCCAGAAATTAACTTAAAAGATGTTTGTAAAAATCGATGAAAGATAACAGACAATTTAACTATCTAAAATTATATAATATATAAATTCATCGTAATGTTATAGCTAACAACACAAAATTAGTTCTTATAAATGCAAATCGAAGAATTTATTGTATGTTTGTAAGACGGAGAAAACACAAGTGGATCTAATGTTTACTTAAGAAAGTTACCCACAATTTTGTGCAAAACTTTCCGATACTTGAGGTTGTTAGCAATATCCAATGTTATTATAAATTTAGGATTTCGAGAAGCTGCTGCTATTAATTAAAAATGAATGAGCAAAACAGAATATAAAGTATCTGAGGCTGTAAATTTGGTTATTTTTTATTTAAAACACAGATGGGAAAATTTAAATATGAAATTGAATGCAATAAACATTTCTACACGTGTTTAAACTCAACAGAAAAAATATCATAATTTAGTATTTTCCAACGTTATACTTTATTTATTAATTATACACATTAGATTCATTGATTTAAGTTAAAATTGAACATATTCTTTTACTATACTGATATGGATTCACGATAAATTGTTCAACTTGAAATTATTTGTCCTACTTTATTCTTATACAGTCAGAATGTAGATTAGGTTAGGTACAAATTTTACGTGTAATACATGTTTATAAATAAAATTGGGCGTTTATAATTAACATGATAAATTTATTTTTTAAAGATTTAGAGTAAATTTTTTTTAAATACATGAAAATCATTTCTACTTAAGCTATAAAATATTTCTTGATTTTTTTCTTGGCTTAAATATTTATATAACTATAATCTATTTATAATATACATAGTTTTTACATATTTCAAATTGAAATAAATATTTATTGTTCGCAGACTATGAACGTACGTATTATTTCTTTATTTTGTATATAATTAATGTATTTCACATAAATCATGGATTTAATTTTAGATTTACGATTGGAAATTTTGAGTTATGTGTTTTTAAATTTTTTTTCGAAACAGTAAATTAACTTCCATGGTTAATAATTTTTTGGTATAACATAAAATCTAGCAGATTTTGCTTCTTGTCAAATTTAACAAAACATTAGCAGAGAATGGGAATATTTACGCAACACCAGTTACCCACAAAGTTAGGTTAGGTTTTAATCAAACATAAAATTATTTTATCTAAATAGGACTATTAGTTTATAAACAATAATATTAAAATCAAAAGTTTATTTCAATCCTAAAAAATATCTAAGATTTATGCTCATAAGTTTGTTTTTAATGGAAGTAAGTATAAAACAGTCGAAAACTGGGTTAGCATAAAAATCCTTGTCTTTTCATATTTTTTTTCTTCCATTTCCTCAGAAAACTATTAAAAATTGATTATTATTCTTGATGATTAATAATGTACTGATTAATGATTATTGTAACTTGATTCAATTTCCCACTAGACACTAATCACAAATTTGTAGACTGAAGCATTTTTAACATTATAAAAATTGATTCCACACAAAATATTGTAATTAAAACAAAAACAAAACGGTGGGCAAGTGGGTATCGCTCTGCTGTATTGTAGAGATGAATTAGTAGGTCACTATAATGGATGTGTTAAATTTAAATACAATGACAGGTATCATTGTATACGAAAAACGATTCTGAACGGAGATAAATGTTGAGTCTTGGATAATTAGTAGGATATATTATATTATTACTTATATAATACACGATTTCAAATTTGTTGAAAACCAATTATTTTTTATCGGCATTTTAAGAAAAAAAATTTAGAAAAATTGAAAATTTCAATGGTTTATAAATAGTTTAAAAATTCTAAATATTTTGAAAATTTAATCGTAAATAGATAACACTAATATAAACATTTTGTGAAAATGTCAATTATTTACAATGATTCGGTTTTGAGTTACAGCAAAATAAAAAAATCGATTTTGTTAGAAAGTGGTTATGCGTAAAATTTCCTGTTATTTCCGTTATTTTTTCTGGATTTTTCCTGACTCTTTTGAAAACTACTGGAAATTTTTTACATTTTTACTAGTTGAATTTTTCTTTTCAAAGAGAGGTTGAGGTTAAAAATTAAAGTTTTATATTATATACTCCAAAATGTGATGACTAGGGATGAGTAGTTATAGGACTTGCATATTTTTACCTATGACTTCTATTTATATTTAGGTGAACTATAAATCCGTTGCATAACCTAGCTAGTTCATTTTTGTTATTTTTTTTTTTTTTTGCAAATTTTTGCATATTTGAGTACATTTTTTATGAAAGCGTATTAAACGTTTTTTCATGCATAAAAATGCATAGATTAGGTTAGTTAATATTATTAAAAATTATATTTTAATTAAATGTTATATTTAAATTTTAAACATATTTTTTTTTAATTTGTATTAATAATTAAAAATTGTATGATAAATTCGATTTTTTTGGCATATTTTGCTAATGTTTCCTCCTATAACTTTTTATCCCTAGTGACGACAGACACATAAAAAAAAAACATGCCATCAATAAATTCCTCACTCTGTTCAGAATCTAAAAGCACACACTATTAAAATATCAATTCATTCATCAATCCAATCAGAATCAAAACATAATAAAAATATTATATTAGCTTTCCTCAGTTTGTGGTAAAATTAGATCACTCGTGGAATTATTGAATATTTTGAAATTTATATAATTTCTAAATCATCATAAACTTCAATTAACAACTCATTTTTAACAATTATAATTCCTTTTTTTAGCATTGATTTTAAGTACGTAAATATAATAACTATATTTTAATTTTATTCGTATAAAATTTCGTTTTTGAAAATAATTTTAAGTGCAAGAAAATAACACATTATTTGTCACCATTAAATAATTTATTTTATGTTTTTTTTCTTCTATTTATAAAAACATACACTTTTAATTTTACATTAGGAAACAAATTATTTTTGCACTAATTCGCCACATAAAACTCGTAAACAGGACTAGTATAATATCATATATTTTCGTTTTTCTATAAACTAAAATAAAAACAAACAAGTTTTTATAATATGCAAGTGTATAAAATACCTAAAACATATAAAAATATTCAATAAAAATTTAATATTTGAAATCCTTAAATTAAAAAATAAATATGTATCACATCTGGTATCTTTTTTCGATTTCCCACATAAATATGCATATTCATAAAGTTCGGAGTATTGATAAATTATATTTTTTTAAGTTAATGTTTGCGAAGTAGTAAACCAATATTTTGCAGTATAGCACGTACAAATCCACACTGCTCAAAGAATACTCTTCCGTATTTCATTTTTAATGTATCGAAATACTTCAAAAATATTTCGCTTCAAAACATAAAATTAAAAATGCAAGTCATCATTAGAAAAGTAAAAACATAAAAAAATATAATTGTTTTATTTTGTTTAAATTCAAATGGAAATTGTGTGGAAAAATATTTTCAAAAACGTTATATATTTTGAAATAACGAGTGTTATTGTTCGATAAAAGAATCACTCAATATGTAGTTTATAATATCTATATAATATATATATTTAAAAATTAATTAAATATTTTTTGTCTTCAGATCGTTTTGGTATGTATATTATATTGTTTTATTTTATATATTATAATTCTGTGGGAAATAATATGAACTGCAATTTTTGATTTTGATATGAGAATTTTAAAGAACTTATGTTTTTTATTCCATTTTTTGGAATAATAAAAATGCTTCTATCTCAACATTTTCAAATCTATAATAAAGCAAACCGATTATCACATTTTATCAATTAGCAATAACAACCGATAAAAAAAGATCTACTCGTATAGTCATTCGTGTAAATATATTTAATAACAACAATTGGTTGATCCCAATTTATTTTAAAACTGCATCTATTATTTAGAAATTTAAATTAACAATCGAATGAAAGCAAAAAGTCTAAAACTTTTTAAAATTAACTTCTATTGACTATTTTAGAAATCATTATAATTAATAAAAACCTTAATTTATATTTTTATTATAATAACATTTTTCGTGTCATCAAGAGTTTTTCGGCATTATTATATATTATTTTTCAAATTAAAATTAATCAGTTAACCAAAAAATACTTGATAAATACAGCTTTTATTTTTTTGTTATCTAAATAGAACTTTTTCAATCTAAAATACTTTGTTATAACTAATAGATTGTATCTACATGGTATAAATAATTAGAAATTACCAAAAATAAATTTCATATTGTATTCATTATGTAAAAATTTAATATTAATTTTATGCTACGATATTATAATTTTTGTAATACTTACCAAATTTTCATGAGTTTCTGGATATATACACTTATTATTGATCAAAATATTTCTAGCTAATTGATAAAATAAAATTTAAAAATCAAATGGTTTATTTTATGTAATTTTTTTATTAACTCTAAAAAAGGTAATAATTATACTTTGATGTTTAAGTAGTTTTTCCATCGATTTACTGAACATTAGGAAATTATAATAATTAATAAATTGTATTAATATTAATTATAATAAACCTTGATTTTTTATATTAATATTAAATACATAATTTATCTTATAGTATGGCAATTATGAATATTATATAATAATAATAATTTTTTTTTTTATATATATATTATTACAGAACACAGTAGTACGTAATGAGTTTTATTTACTAATAAAAAATTAAAATTAAGTTTGCAGCTTTAATTTTAAACTTATGGCAATAAAACTCTCAGTCAGTTTTTAATAAATGGGCATGATTCCTATAGCATAATTATAAATATTGGGTGGAGAAAACAAAAAAATATTTGTTTAACAAATTTTGTTTATATTTTTATTAAATAATTAGCTATATTGGCGTCTGAAAATTTTTAATAACTACAATAATGTTATAATAACAACTTGATGTGTACAAAAATATGTTATAATTTTATAAATGTATTATGTGAAACTGTTTTATTTTTGGGTCTGAATCCATTCGAGTAAATTTTAAAATATATGCAACTAAGTATTTTAAAGTTTTTTTAAATTGAATAAAAGTAAATGATATTATTTTAATTTAATCATTGGACTACATGCCCGTAAATCAATAAATAAATACTTTCATTATTTCGTTCAGGTTAGTTAATTATTAATTAAAACGTCTCACAAATGGTAAACTCCCAACTGTATCTTTGTAAATTCCTACATAATATTATTATTATTTTGTTAGATATTGTGACTACTTGTAAAATTAGGAAGCATAATTTTCGTCAAAAGGTCATAACAACTCATAATCTAAGGAATTAGTCACCGTTTAGGACATTAAATAACTGTAATAAAACAAAAGCTCGGTACTACAGATAGTTTAAGTTAGGGTATTCTGCAATGTATCCTGTATATATTGATATATTCGTATAAAGGTTTGTTGCACCATGTAATATTATTATATCACTATTGTAAATTGTTATCAAATTAATAGCACGGACAACGGCCCGGTCCTCTTGGACAGTACGTTTTTATGTCAGTCGCGTTAGTGCCGTGCTCCGAGTGCATTGCCTCACGTATTCGAGTTTCGGATTATTATTAATTTTATTAATTTTGCATTTACTAAATAAAATCACCCGAAAAAATATTTTTATTTTTTTTCATGAGTACCTTCTCGTAACATGAGCAAAACAAAAGCAATATTAGGTCATCAAAATTGTTATTTTATTATGAGATAGCATCATAAAGTTAAATATTATTTTATTAATTAATATGTTAATCATTTTATTTCTAGCCTATTTCCGTAAGTACATTGAATATATATTTTTAATGTTTACTTTCTGAAAACCATATGTATAAAACCGTTCAATAAGTTATTGGGTATGGCCCATTAGATATATTCACATTGACTAACAACTTGACACTGCAAAAGTAGCGATTTAGAATCATACATGGTTTATTTACAAGTATCCATTTTCAGTGCAAAATAAAGTTTATATTTGTTTCTTGAAACCAACCATTGATAGATTTGTACACGGTACTTAACATGATATGAACCGGGTTTATCGAAATTCTCCAAAAAAATAATTAGTGGTTCTTCTGTGTAATTTTTAACCTGTATTCTTGATTCATCAATTGAGTACGATATAGAATCATAAAAAAAATCAAAATTACAGTGTGGACTTTTGGTGCCTAAGCAATTTTGAAAACCAATTTTAATTTTACTATCACATCTTACTTTACACTTCCTTTTGTATACTTAATACTTATATAGTCTATATTATATTTATTATATTCCCATTGTTATCATTTACTCTTATAAAAATGAACCAAAATTTGAAGAGTATTATTAATATTTCAAGCATATATTAATTCTTTTAATTTAAAATTGGTTTATAACAGACATTTTTAAACGCATTTGTGTATATTTTATTTTTATTATATAATTGATTATATGGTTGCATTATATAAAAATATATCATATTAAAATAACCATAATCTATCAATTTTATTTTTTAGTTAATATTATTCATAGTATGTATGTTTTTAATTTACTTGAGTGTAACATATTTTTATGACTATTTAGGTTCGTTTTCTACTAAAATGTTGTATATTGTTTTATTAACAATTATTTTGAAATATGGAATTAAATTTTCAAACTCTATGACCGAGTGAAACATTTTTATCGACATTTATTGAAATATATGAAAAAAATCGTTAACAAATTATTGAATGTAAATTCAATCATCGAAAATTATTAATTTTTGAATTACACTAAAAAGCAAAAATGATTTTATCAAGTACTGGTAATGCATAAAAATGTTTGTTTATCTTAAATAATTTTCGTGTTTTTCCGTACATTAAGTTATTTTGACAATTATTGGAAATTTTTTACTTAGATTACTCAAAAAACTACCTAGATCTTTTTAACTACCAAAACAAACGTCGTTGTAAAATCGATAGAATATTTGATCCACTCAGCATTTAAAAAATAATAGGCAAATACTAAGAAAATACTCAGTAAATATACTGATTATTTTCTAGTATAATTTTGAACTCTAACGTTGTTTTATTGCTTAAAATTTGATTTAATGTGATATTATGATTTCAAATACTGTTTAAACATCATTAGGTCTGCAATTCAACTGCGATAGATAGATCACCTACTTGAATACTACACAATGATCTTGACTCAACCTAGTTTATTAACTAAAGTTGACTATAAGACACTCAAACACAGATTTTGCTCTTAGAAAGAGCGGTTTGGCTCTGAAATATCGTTTTTATTATTTCGATATTGAAACTACAAAAAGAGTTATTCAAGTACAAAAATAATGGATTTTGAAACAGTTGGAATTTATTATATAAATTATATAAAAAACAAAACAAAAAAGATACTTCACAGACACTGTTCTCAACTATATTGTATATCAATTTGGAGTCTTAACTAACACAGCTTTTAATATGTTTTACATTTGTGAAGCAGAGACAACGCATGCGGGTGTAGTATCATCTTAAACCTTATACGATAAAGTACCAAATATACTGAAAAGCACTAGGTAAATGACAGGAAAAAGTATATAATTCATTACAGTTGGATTTCCCAGCCATTCCAGCCAGGTATTGAATTACTTTGGTAATTATTGATAGCTATACACTCGGTTCCAATTTTTCGTTTTTACTCTTATTTTATAATACTTTTTGATATACATTAACAATTTAGCACCAATGTTTCAAAGACGTGAGTGGGTATCCACATTATCTTTCTGACTTCCAATAAAACTTCCGACTTTTTGCCTTTGGTCTTTTAGGGAATAAATCCGAGTTTTCATTGAAATTACTTTCACTGTGTCAACAGTATAATATACTACTATGCCGTTATAAGCTTATAAAATGAAATTTGAAATAACTGTAAAAAAAATAGTAATCTATAGGTTTTTTTTATATGAATATTGTTTTATTTATATTTAGAAAAATGTCATTAGTTAAACTAGATACAATGTTGTTAAAATTATCCTATTTATTAATTTTCTCGATAATGTCTTACTAATATATTCACATTACTTAAATACAATTATTATAACATTACATTTTTAGATAAAATGTATAATGTAGTTTATTTTTACAGATTGGGCATTCAGTTATAAGATGACTTTTAGGAGTATGTATTATTTTATACCTATATTATTTACCTATAAATAATAAAATATTACATAATATGTAATATAAATTATAATCATGTTAATTGTTCCAAAATTACAACTGAGTTATAATTTGTGTTTATATTAACTAAGTAAAAATTAAGTACAGGCGTCTAATATAGAACGCAGTTTTTGAATTTTTTGGTAATTTATTTTTGTTAGATTGGCGATACTGTTCTTTTAATTTCTGTTATCTGTTTTTTTTTTGAAGTCGTAAGTAGATTTTATTTTTGTGTCTCCGACTATAGTAATAATTGGTCAATGTATTGCTTTTTTTATAACTTAACTGTGGACCATACAAAATCAAAGCATTCATTAGTTGTTTTTTAACGGGGTAACGTAAAAAATATTACTTATTATTATGATCATCATCATTGTATTACTTAAGCGGAAATCTCAATATAGGGCCAAAATGTTTAAAGGATGAAGGCAATGTAGAAAAAGTGAATGGAGATTGTTATCGTGTTTCATACTTAAACCTCAACTCATGGTTAAACATGTATAATTTATAAAGTATTTCTTATAAAATAAAAACTGCGTTCTTTACGAAACACCCTATATACAGACGATTTGGATCAGTGTTATTTTCAGGATTTGTGGTAAAACTTTGTATTCATATTATTTGTAAACGAACGAGTTTTAATATAATCTATTGGTAAACCAACTAACTTCGATCCATTTTGCAGCATTTTCACGTGGTAATATATTACCACCGATGAACAATTTCTGTCGTCAAACAACTAAGAATACTGGATCGCAATCATTTTGTCACAGTCTTTTCCAAACGTCTAAGCCTCGTTATGACATTTAAATGTTTTATTTCATTAAATAATTAAGGTTACAGTTATTAATTATTATTATGTTTTTATATATATATCAATATTATTCTGTATAATGACTATGAATATTATATATTTATAATCAGCCAAATGTTTAATATATCAAGAAACTAAGTAAAAAGAAACATTTTTGAAAAAAAAAAATGGAATAGATAATAAAATATGTTTACGTGCATTTTGATTTATTTTATAATTTTGTAATTAAATGGAATAGAATATAAAAAAAACAAACGGGGGAAACTATTTTTTTTTTACACAAAACCAATTTTACAAGATAATGCTTGGTTTTTGGTTGTAATTTATAATTAAATAATAAAAATAAATACCGTGGAAATATGTGGCAGATACGGACTATAATTGGTCTATAATTGGCGGTTTCCCACCAAAATTGTTCATACGCACAATGACATACTAATAATCAACAGATATGGTAGAATAATATATGTATATGTACGGGTTTTTGAAGGTAATATATTTACAGCTGAATCAGTGGTAGATGAGATCGTCGAGACGCCAAGTAAATATCGATGAGGTATATGTTATTGTTATAATTGTGAGTGTTGTAGTGTGCATATACAAGTATGTACGTGTATATGTTAGGCTATAACGAGTTGTGTCCCAAATACTGAATTGTGTCCCTAGGTTTTTTACAGGTTACACGAATTATGTACTTCATTTTTTTCGGGTTACACGAATAATTTTAATAATCATTGCACACAAATTGCGTACCAAAACAGATAAACGAATCTTTTTAATTGAATTGTGTCCTGGACGCGATTCGTGTTACCTTTTTATTTAACATTAAAAAGGTTTCCAGTAGGTTTCAAATTTATTTTTAGTTTCGATATTTTTAAATTTAAAAAAATAAATAAAAATAATTAAATATTTATCATTAACATAATATTATATGAAAGCTTGTTTTTAGTAGTTTTTAGGCCGGAGCTATATACGACGTATTCTCCAAGTATTCCGCGGCATTTTCCACTGAATTAAAAATAAACCCATGCATTTTTAGTTCGACGGACAACATGGCAAAATACGTTGTGTATAGCTTCGGCCTTATAGATACTTTTGATAAAAAATATTGGTGTAGAAAAATACAAGAACTATCAACTATGCTTGACTTTAGACTATATCCCAAAATAATGAAATAGGCAAGTACTTAGCAATGATGTTTGAATTATCTTTCCTCAAACCAAACGAAGTTGGATATTTTTTCAGACCAGCTTACTTGGATCAGTTCGAATCTACAATTGGTTAAATATTAAGTTTCGTTGGTTTAGCAGGAGGGAAATTATTTTAAATTTTAAATTTTCTGAAACTTTGTTGATGGTCCCGGTAAATAATTTTGAGCCTCGACCGTGAAACTCGTAAGTCCGATATATCGTTTATACATATACCGCCGTATGTTATTTTATTTTTTGATACACGTGTAAACAAAACAATATTTATTTAGTAAAGCATTATTCAAAACTAGGTTAAGAAAACAGATAAAATTTATAAATAGTAATATGACTATTAAATAGTAATGAATAGGTATAAGTAGTATATTACTATTATAATATAATATAACATATATTTTTGTTGTATACACATTGTCGTTTTCGATACACAATGTTCAATCCGAGTAAAAAAAAGTGATAAATAGATAATAATTATAAATAAATAAATATATCATGATTTATTATTTATTACGTTTATGGTCTATGTATAAATATTAGTCCACAAATAATATAGTCAATGTCGAACAGACGATGGACGAATGATAATAGAATAGTGCCGTTTACGAAATTTCATACATCATGGGTATTGCAATTAAATTTTTGAGACGTTTGACTCTCCACAATTTTTGAAACTTCCAATTATAATTTATTATAATTATATTTAATTTTAATATTTTTTATTCGTCTATACTTTACACTCATAATCATGCCTATTAAAAATATTAATTTAACCACATTATATCTTATAGTGTTTGAAGTCACAAAAAGTGAAACATTGAATTTTTTATTTTACATTGTTTTCCTAGGAATAGCTTATCATTGTTAACGGAACATTGATTCTATTATTGTTATTGAATAAGGATTATAATCTGAATCGATAAAATATATTATAAACAACACAATTAGTTACAATCATGGATGGACAATTTAGGTACTCGAAAATCAGTATCGCAATACTAGATACTCGATACCTGCTCTATTCGATACTCGATACATTTGAAAAAAATAGTCATAGGATTTTTTTTAAATTTAATTTATACACAACTAGATAGGTTGTATAGGTATATATTATAATAATTAGTTAATAATATTAATATAGACTATAAAATATAATTATTTAATTAATACACTAGTAATATATTATAATATATTTTATTGATAAAAACCGTAAATACTGGTTATTATAATAGTACACCTAGTCAATACCTGTATAGTATAAAATATGTTTAATTATATAATGTGTATTGTATAAATGTATAAAATAATTCACTAGTCAGGGTTTAATTTATTTTATATTATACATGAGGTCTTAAAAATTAATAGGTAATTTATTTATTTAGTATACATAACGTGTTGTTTCCTTTTAAAAACACTAATTTTTCAAATATGACATCTGATAATTGAATAAATTATGATTACGAATAAACCTTGCCAGTGAAAACATATGTTCAATGGGTACTGAAGAGCACAAGTTGGTATTAAATCAAATACATAATTTTTTTTTATTGTAGGATAATAATTGGTAAGGTTATTTAAAGATTTATTTTTATCATTAACTACTTCCAAGTCAGCATTTTTAATGGTTTTGACAGTGGCATATGGATATGGGCGATATGGCTAATGGGTTAAAAAATAATTTCATACAAGTTGTAGGCTACAGTCTACAGAAAATCACCTGTAACTACTCAAATGTATTTGTATTCAAAAAATAAATATTAGTTATGGTAGTAAAAATCAGAATTGTCGATAATTTTAAATTAATTAATACTGCAATTAAATTATGGTATTTATAAATTTAAATTTGCCGCGCCTTTTACACATATTATAGCATCATACAAAACGTAGTCAAACAGTGGCGGTTGGTAGAAAGCGAATGAAAATTATTGTAAAAAATTAATTTTTCAAAGTATAGCATTAATGTATTGCGATACAAGATACTAGATAATTCATTTAATTGTATTGAGATATCTATACAATATACAAGATACAATTGTATCTTAGATAATTGTACCTATCGAAAATACTACTCAACTCTGAAATAATAATAAGTTATACTTAACTAAACATATATCTAAGTATGAAAGGTAAATTATCTTCTAACGATGTCAGCTATAACTATGCTTACGTAGTATACATGACATACACATAGGCAATATTATTGTATTATGATGCAATGAATACATAGTGAATTTAGTAGCATTTATATATTAGTAACATTATATATATATATTAATGACACTGTTACAGAAGTAAAATATTGGGTTATTAACATTTAAAACTGTAATAACAAGTTGGTGTAATAAATATGTACTATGGTGTGATCTTATTTAACAAATTAATTATATTTTCAACACTATCCCTTAATAAAACACAATTGTTCAGAAAATTATTTTTAAGCTAAAGCTTTGAATGCATTTTTTTTTTTACAACGAAAAAATGAACCTATACATACACAAATGATCCAATAAAGTAACTCGGAAAAATTACAAAATATATTTAATTTCTCTACTTTAGTTCATATAGTGTTTATTTTTTGGCAAAAAAAGAGATTCCTCATACTACTAGATTTGAACCGCTATTAAATAAAGTAGTGATAAAACAAAGTGATAATATGACATCGCCTTATATGAGTAAAAATACAGTTAATGAAATATTAAATTGCATTGGCACTGTTTTTGAAACTCATGACTTAAATCAATTAAAAAATAAATACTTTTCATTAATGTCTGATGAGCCGACAAATATCAAAAATATTTGTGAAATGACAATTATAATTATTCGTTTTTTAACAAATTGTGGTGCAATTAGTGAATTATTTTTATGCATCGTAGAATTGCATGACACAAATGCGCAAACCATAACAAAAACTATTGATCGAGACTTAAAAAAAAAGAATTTGATTATTCGAAATTAATAAATCTTGATTTTGATGGTGCTGTAAATTTTTCTAGTAGTATAACTGGAATTTTACGCACGAATTTTAAAAACTGGTTGTTGTATAATTAATTACTGAGCAGTTACCTAAATATTTTTTTATATATATAATCTGTTTCAGATTTAAACAAATATCTATATTTTTATAACTATTTTAGGTATTATTACTTATTTACCTTGTTAAAAAAATGTAACCTCAAGGCTGATAATAGTCAAATTATTTTATCAAATATTTATAATATAATATAAGTTTAATCTATTGTTGATTTAAAAAAATTAAATAAAATATGTTTTGTTAAATGTTGTAGTAAAAAAAAATGTTATGTCTTAATGTCTTAAATAAATGTTATTGATGATTATATTATTTTTGTTTAAAGGTAAATTTGAAAACGGACCATAGTTCTTTCTGTTACCTACCTTTTTTTTTCTGTTATGGAACATAGCACCGGATGGGAACTGTTGGTCACAATACTGTCACCCAGCTCTATATCGTTTATTACTATATTTACTTATTTATTAATATAAATAAAATTACATAATATTTACATACGCGGGGGCCTCTAACAAACAAGTTTAATTGGCTTTCGGCCCACATTGGTCAACTTAACTAAATGTTGTTCACCATGCATCCTGCGTCTGCCAGTCTCGCTTCGTCATCTGTTTGAAATTCGTGATCTCCTCTACCATCTCACAAAAGCCCTTCAACTGTCGCTCTGCTGCCGTGAAGATCCTCCTACTGTTCATATGGTAGTAGCTCTGTCTGAAGTCCAAATAAAATCCCAGAAACATCCTGACCCAGGCACTGCTCAAGACTACTTCTGCAATCAGCCCAGTGAGGGCAGTAAAAAAATGCGTGTTTGGCTGTGTCCTCTGGGTCGCCACAATGACGGAAACTAGCTTCTAAACCTCTCTTCTTCTTATGCAGGTAACTCTGGAAGCAGCCATGTCCAGTAAGAACCTAGGCCATATTATACGACATAGTCTTTAATCTGGAATAATGCATCCCTCTTCCGACGTCCGGTATCAAGGACTTAGTCCAGGATGCCTTCGGTGTCTGATTCCACAGCTCCTGCCACTTTCCGATGATTCTAGCTCGTTCCTGGATCCTAACTTCCGAGAGTGGTGGTATCCTCCTCCGTTCATCAATACGACAACGCTCCATGGCTAGGAGGTGGATCTTAAAACATTTTGGACCGTTAACGGACCGGACCGTAAGGTTCAGTCAATATTAACTCAGGCTGAACAATGGTGCGTTTTGTATTACAATGGAAAGATATTGTTTTTAAGTGAGTTATCTATAATATTTATATCAATGGTATTACGTAAAAATAACTTACTTAGATTTTAAGAACCGTGGTTGGGAACTAACCGAACCAAACTGAACTATTTTAATTTTTTTTTTTTTTGAAACCGAAAGGGACTGAAAATAATGCATTTTATCTGAGGACTGGACTAAATTATTCCTAAAAAATATTGAACCGGACCAAACCGATGATTCATAGTTTTTGTATATTAGAATCGGACTAGACCGGACCATTGTCCGGTTCGGTTCGGACTGGACTGATTAAGACCGGACCATACAGAGCACTACTGCACAAAGATGTCTTTTCTGCGTCGGACTTTTGGTGACCTTATCCGCTAAGACTATCACGTATTTGTGTATAAGTGCCATTTCTAAATTAAAAAAGTAAATACAATTGAAATTAGTCAACCACAAAAATAAAATATCACGTTTATTCAGAAAACAAAAATGAACTAACCAATTACTCTAAGATTATTTGTGTGCTATCGAAATTCTAAAAGAACTGATTTTCAACAATAGTCAGTCATTGAAAGACTGTCTTTCTGTTTAAAATATATACATATTAATTATTATTTAATAATAAGTATAATATTGTCAACTATAACAAAAATTAAAAACAGTTTGTTTTCATACACACCATTATCCATTTAATACAGCACAAATATTCACTACACAATTCCTATTTATAATGATACATTTACACATAACTTAGTATTTTAAGTAATAACTGATAATTATTTAAATTTCTCAAAATTAAAACTTATTTATCTTATCAATGATCCAATACTAATAATGGAATTTTTAAAATTTTACAACATGAGGTTAAGACAATATAATAAATAAGTAGAGCAAATAAAAAAATTATACATTAGATTAAAATATTAAATATAAATATTGATGGAAAACTTATTTATTTTGCTATGGATTATTGTTACACTGTTAATTATGTTAAACATGAACACGTTTCAACAAAATATAAAACAAATAACACATTTATAAGACAATGCAACATAGAGACTACATTATGGACAAATGTAACTAAGACAATTAACATAGACAAAGAGGAAAATAGTCTTAATATAACACGTAATGATCTTGTTGATCATTATAAAATGTATGTTATTTGTAACTTATAATGAGTTATAAAGTATATTAATGTATCACATTGGTATTGTAATAATAAAGCAAATATTCACTTTATGAGTGTAGTAATATGTAAATTGTTAATGTACAACATACAAATAAATAATAGGTAATATTGAAATTTTATAATAAAAATGTATTATTTAGGTCTATATAGTTGTGCTAATGGATAAAAAAAGAAATGTAGTACTTACTAGTTGGATATTTATTAATTAGGTCTAAATGTACACCTACTAATAATATTAGTAATTACTAATATTAATAAACATTGAAATGTATTGCAAACAATATTGATCTACAAATTTATTGTATACAAGTTTTACTTATGTAAACATGCTGAACCAAGAACCTATTATGTTCAAACTTCCAGTCAGGAGCTGCAAACATAAAACAAGTAATCGATAGCCGTTAAGGCTATCAAAAGTCGTTAAAATGTTAAATATAACGGTCATTGGTCATTTATTAGTTTCGACCGACAGATAAATAATGTATCTGGTTCTGAGGATCAGGGTGGAAAATTCATATATTCGAAAATTGTAGTGGAACTTTTTTACTACGGAAATTATTTAGAATGTCGAATGGTTGGTATTAATTTAATTTGTGGTCAGAGTTCGAACTCTTAATTTCGGTTTTCAGCTATAATTTCTTATCACGGGGTTCAACTGTACCCATCCCGTGTACGCCAAAATATTTTTAGTATATTATATAGGTATTGTCAATCACCAGGGTTTTTATTTTTGTTATATTTCTGTTAGGCGCGAATCACCTATTTTTGTTATATTTTTGCAAGGTGTGAATTCCATATTACTATCTTTTTTATATTATACGTGCGCAAATAACCGTTTTATTATATTTTATTTTATAGGCGTTAATCGTCTAACTTTTTGTAATATTTTTATTTTAGTGTTTTGTGTTGTGTACAATTTATTATTTATTTTATATAGGCATAGGTTGCAGCTGGCCAGCCGTACGTTAAAAAACTATGAGTTTTATTTTATTATTTTTATTATTGAATTTGCCAAAACGACAATTATAATTATTATATTTTACTTTTATAGGTCGGTCGGTGTGTAGAACATGCGAAGTATTTTGGTGACCGGGGCGCGCATATTACATTATTATATACAATTATTATCATATTATCATATTATTAGTTCTATGCTCCCGGCCCACAAAATTTGTTTTACAATTTTTTTCTAAGAATAGTTTAACATTGTTAACGAAACAGTGATTCAATGATGGTACTATTACTTTTATTGAATAAGGATTATAATGTGGATCAACAAAAGATAATATTAACAACAAAATTAGTCACAATAATAATAAGTAATATTTCACTATAACTAAACACATAACTAAGTATGAAATGTAAGTCATTTTCTAACAATGTCAGTATACTATGCTTACGTGGTATAGATGACGTACACATAGCCAAGCCAATACTATAACGCAGTGAACACGGAGTACATATGATAGCATTTTTATATTAGTAACTTATGGCCCTGTTACAGAAATAAACGATCAAGTGATTTACATTTACAATATTATAACAAACTGATACAACAATTTTTATTATCATGTGATCTTATGTAATAAATTAATTATATTTTCTACATTACCCATAAATTTCTCCCGAAAAATAAAAAAATTGCAATTTCAATTGCAAAAAAAAATAAATATGCAAAATATTCTCATATTTTTTTAATTGATCAAACAAAGTTGTGGGAAGGGTGGGGAGGCATTTTCACATACATTTTACTGTGCTCTCTTTGTGAACTACGGTTCATCTATAGACATAATAAATAAATAATTATAAATATATTTAAATATTATAAAAAATGTATTTATTATAACTTTATTTTTATAGATTTCTAATTCATTTTTCATGTTTCTCTATCCAAAAATAGTTATACTTCCACCTCATTTTTCCCCAGAGCTGTATCGCTGTATCTTTGGCTAACAGTATAATGGATCATATTGATTTTTTTGCTATGTCACGTTTTATATTTAAACAAAATGTTTATTTTGCTTTAAATTTAAATTCTCTTGTTTAAATATTATTATTATTTTTTCTTTTAGTGTAACCATTTATTGTTAATTAATGAGTTTTACTGTACTATATATTTATTCTTTCTTTAGCTGTTAAATATTACCATAATAATTTTTGTTTCTTTTTTGTATACAAATTCTGTTATAAGATAAGCTGAATTGTATTTATAATTATTCTAATTGCAAAAGGGTTAATATCCGTTTATTATACATAAATAAATAAAAAAAAAAGACTTTTTTTACATAGACGTAATAAATATTAAGACACTACTTATACCTATGCATTACTATTTATGAATTTGTATCTGTTTTCTTGACCTAGTTTTGAATAATGCTTTGCTAAATAAATATTGTTTTGTTTACACTAGTGTTATAAAATAACATAATATACAGCGTTATAAGTATATACGGTAATTGGTAACAGATCAACTTACGAGTTTCGCTATGAGAGCTCAAAATTATTCACTGAAACGCATAAACAAAATTTCCGAAAAATAAAAAAATTAAAAACATTTCTTCCCCACCAAACCAACGGAACTTAACCATTCGTATATTCGAGGTGATCCAAATCAGTCAGTCTGATTCACCGTCAATCAGCATCGCGGCGGTGCCGTAAACGAGTACTCCTGAATGAGTGGAGTAAAAAATTTAAACTTTCAAAATTATCACGTATCCCTAGATACAACTCCGAACGAAAATATAGCTATGTGTCGGACACGTGGAGACAGTGAGACAGAAAAAACTTGTGTCTTAGAGGAGAATAACATAGATAAAATGTGTAAAATACTGTCATGCTGTTGCTATTTAAAGGCAAAATATATTATTTTTCCATATTTTCTAATAACGTTTTTAATAATTTCGTTTTTGTTTTTTTTATATTCTTATAAGTTATTATTATACAATCTTATAAGTTATTAGTACCACACAGTATAGTTAGATACAACAAATAAAATAGTCGAAATTAATTGTTCTTAATAGATATTTTTTTTTTAATTATAATTTAAAATCTATATAATGATTGGAAAATTTCAAATTTTAAATTAAAAGGTTTTTAAATTTTAAAAGGGTATAGTTAAAGTGAAACATTATTTCCAGAGCAAATAATAAAAATAATCATGAAGTTTAAAATACAGTTGTAAGTATAAAATAAATCTAAACATCAAAATTAAAAATTTAGTTTTATGTGTTGAAAGTGTTAAAACAAAAATACTAAATATTAAATAGTAAGTATAAAATAAAGACGAACACTGATAACAGTAAAAATAAAATAAAACAAGTTGTTTTTATAAAAATGAATAATACTAATTTAATATTTTAGTATAATAGTAATATTTAAGAACATTAAATTATAACCAAAAAAATGCCATTTTTTATAAACTATAACTTAATGCTCATCATGCATTTTTAAACATGACAATTTTTATTTTTTTTGTAATCATAACAGAAATGTAATTTTTCTTCGTGGTATAATTTATTTTTGTTATAACATTCTTTTCGCGTTTTTTTGGTAATTTTTGTTATCGTTGTACAGTTGTTTTTTATTTTGTTTAATAACGTTTTTTAAAAAAGTTTTCCGTCCTTGATATTAAAAAGGCGTGAAGATAAAGCACTGAAGTAAAAATATCGAGTACGAAATCATACGGAAGGTCGAAATCATCAAAAAATATACCTAAATCTGTCTTAGGCTTTACAAAATATACACCGACTGTTGTTTATATAAATGTATAACATAATGCACGATGAAAATAATTTAGGAAATATTATTGATTTAGCTGATGAAAAATTTAAATGTAATACATACATACTTTAGTATTTTGGATTATTTTACAATTACATTAAAATATCGTTTTTTACCATTGCTAAAAAAAATTGAAGTACTAAATCTAAAGAAAACTTAGATGAAAATCTTATTTTTATTAAATATTTATCAATATTTTATAAAGTTGACATTGATGAAATAAATAGAGAATTTGTATACCGTCCATTTTATATGGTTTACTATCAAGTTTGTAATTAAACTGAACCATTAATATTAAATGAAGTATTGAAGTTCATAATATGTCGAGATCATATTCAAATGTATATATTTTGTATGGTCGTATGGGCAATAGTTTACACTTCCAGTCAACAGTGCAATTGAAGAAAAAGAGTGTAACCGGCTAAGACTTCTTAAAATATACCACCTCTTAACTGTGACTGAAGACTGGCTATCAAATTAAGAAATATTGAGCATAGAAAGCAACATAGCACAAATAACCAATTTTAATAACATATTAAGTACCTACATTTGAATCAATGAAAAAGCGCAGAAAATTATAGTAATATTCATTACTATACCTACTTTTATTTTTATTATTATAATATACATGGATTACTTGTATTTTTTTATTTGATTAAAATATAGAACTATATCTTCTACTGGGAAAATGAAACGAGACGTCACAAGACTAAAAACGGTTTTAACGAATATTGAGTTTTCAGGTATCTCGAATATTCTAGATTACGTTTGGTTACAATATGATGTAAAAATATCAAGTGAAAAATCATTTTGAAGGGTACCGGGGTGGGTGATGGGGTGACGTCATGCTGGCACCCAGCCTACTCAAAACGATTTTCACGGGATTTAAATTAACTTAGGAATCTCAAATTTTGAATTACATTTGGTGTAAAATTTCGAATCAATCAAATCATTTTAAATATTTAGTGTAAAAATGTACATCTTGGGGTGCTGGAGTGATGGATCTCACCATCATCACACTTTTATCACTGGGATTAAACATTGTGTTTCGAATTCGATAATGTCTATTTAAAATAAAATAGTAATATACTACTCATAAAGATATTTCATAAATGCATTATTACTATTTAATAATCATTTTACTATTTATGGATATTTATTTGTTTTTAACCTAGTTTTGAATAATGTTCTGCTTACATGTGTTTAAAAAACTTAAACTTTAAGACATTACGTGACTAATAGGTTAAGAATAGTATAACATATTGCCTAATTCAGAAGACAAATAATCAATAATACACATATATTTTTAATAGTCATTTTACTATTTATACATTTTTATTTGTTTTTTAACCTAGTTTTGAATAATGTTCTGCTTACACGTGTTTAAAAAACTTAAACTTTAAGACATTACATGACTAATAGGTTAAGAATAGTATAACATTTTGCATTAAGCGGAAGAAGACAAAAAATGAATATTTTTTTGTTGTCATAGTATATTTGTTTTTAAAAAAATTGTAATTATTTATTCTTTTTTGTTTTAGGTTGATTAGCAAGGAGTCAATTATAAAAGAAGCCGAAAACTCATGATCTATTATTATATTATCATTTCATTATTTAACGTTCACATAATTGTTATTCTTCGCACATATCAAATAACTAAAATGAATATATTTAACAAATATTTTATATCTATTACAATCACAGTTCTTCCAATTTTTATTATCCCAGCAACTGCATTCAATAAATATCTCGAAGAATTCAACTGTATGGTCATATTTATAGTTTGAAATTATTATTTTTTCTAATTTTAATTTTATTGATATTCATATTTAACTTATACCATTTATTGCAATTTTTGTTATTTCAGTAATTGAAGACGAAATTCATAGAAAAAATGTAGGTATGTTATCATTTATTTAAGCATTAAAAATATTTATTTTTTTTTAATTTATTTTATATTTATTTTCAATAAATTGTTAATTTTTTTTATAAATTATAAAGAAACGATGAATCAATCAGTTATTGTTAATATACTATCTGATATAGACGAAATAACTTAAAAAAATTCTTAATTTTAATTTTTACACAATATTAATATATAAGTAAACTAATGTTAAGTCTGGATACTTTAAAAAAAGCGTTATTAATATAATAGAAGAAGTATTGAATCTGGTGTGCAAAAAATTTGTAAAAAAGTACTCAGTAAATATAGCTGTAGAACATAAATACGCTTTTACTAATCGTTTATAAATCATAACAATACAACAGTTTTTAGGCAAATTTTAATTTTACCTGCCTTTAGTGAAATATTAATATAAACAAATAAATATAATAAATATAAAATAAACATAAAATTAATTGTACCTATAAATTACAATTTTAATATTTTTCAACATAAGATTTGGGTAAAATTAATTTAATTGCTAATATTTGATAAATATATACAATAGATCCGTAAATATGGTTAAATCATATGGTTATCTCTTATTTTATCTAATCAATACAATTTTGGTCTATAAGGTCTTGTATAAAATAATTATATCACTTTATTAATACTATATTTACTATATTATTAAAATATATTTTTTTCAGCCGATTGCAAATGTAATATTTTCAACTTATTATTAGTAGATAAAAGAATTATGAATAGTTTTAATATTTAGTTTGAATATTTTGCTTTGTATAGATATTAGATGTAACAGTTTGATACGCCAATTATTGATTGTGAAAAGCATTACTATACATTTATTCAAGCAATAGTAATCTAGGAACTTCGTAATAATCATTAATACGAGATTATTTAATTTAATATGTTTGAACCGTTAAAATAATCGATTTTTTATGCTACACAAGCATGGTTTTCTATAATTATTGAATTATTTTAAAATTTAACAGATATTCTAAAAGATGTTTGTGGATTCACGGGTAAGCAATAATAATTTAAGGGATAATAATTTTATTGTACTTATAGTATACTTTCTTGAAGAATATGAGACAGAGTTAGAACTTTATAAGCATTGAATTTTACGATCTTAGATATAAAAACTATTTTAGTCTTAAATGTTTGGTTATTTCGGGTATAGGAAATGACCTCGTAGAAAGGAAATAGTTTGAATTTATTGAGATAGGTAGGGTAGTTTAGATTTGATTAGATTAGAGTCATTTTTGAGGATGTGTTAGATGAATGAAGGTATACAATGTATACCATACTATACAGTATACACTATGAAGGGTATTAAGAGAGAATGGTTAATATTGACGGAGATTAAAAATTGTCGAATTGTTTCGTCAGTATGGTTTGCTTTAATAATATCATATTCATAAAGAGTGTCATTGATTTTATGAGATGAATTTAGTTTCAGTGATGAAAGCTTGCAACTTGTTACTTTAGGTATGATTTGTCGTCTCGCGATCACCACCCTAGGTTAGATCGTTAGTTTATCAACGATGGATTACTAGAAACTATGTTTTAGAATTTTTATTAGTTATGTAGCTATGCCATTTATGTTTTTGTCTTTCGTTTTGCATACAGGCATATTAAAATACTACAATAATAAAAATAATCAAAGTACAGCTGTATCAATATAATATATATGCAAATAATAATAATAGAAATATACTTTTGAAAATAACTGTAGCTAATGTTTGTTGTTATGCAACTATGCAACGAGATATGCCTTAAAACTCCTGATGTTGACAACTTGAATCAACCTCCCGCCTACACTCCGTCGTCTGAAACGTATCAAAGCAATCCATCATTCAAGTCTTGACGGGATATTCAGCTTAATTATGATCAACACAAATGGGAACATTTTCGTGTGTCTTGTGCCTGTCCCTTCTCCTAAAATGCAGGCCAGTTTTTTTATTGACTCACGATCAATTTGGGTCTAGTTTCTACATAACAAACTTACATAACTAGTTTCGAGTTTCTGACTCAATGGTTGGGTTTTTTGTTATGTAATATATATTTAGTCGCTAATTTTGTATTAAATAAAAATACTCTAACCTATATAAAGTATATTTGTTTATTGTTACAAAAGCATCATCAAGTTATCTAAATAATTTTAATTTTTAATTTTTAAAACCTACAAAAATTATATGTTTTGTATGGTGACCACTTATTCTATCTATATATCTAGTAGTTATCTTAAAAACGTTTATTTAAAAAAAAAAAAAAAACATTTTATGAATTCTCGCACCTAAACACCCAATGCGGGATTTTACACACTAATATAACAAGTTAAAATACCAATAAATAATATTTTACTCGTTGCTATTTTTCAAAAAACTACAGTATTGTATTAATTTACACTTTATGTGTACAAATTATGTTCCATACGGTAGCTTACTATAATTCATAATTGTAAATATACAAATTAAGTACATCTGTCAATAGTGCCTATTGCCTATCTATATTTACTAAATTTGTAGGTTGATTGTCTAAAATAATATTAGGGTACAGTTACGTTAAGCTAGTGAAATTAACTTATGCTATGTTTTATATTTATATAATACATTTACAGATAATGCTGAAGAAGAAAATAATGTGAATTATGAGGGTAATTATTTGAAAATAATTAAATACAATTTTTAATTTTATCTATTACGTGATGTATACATTTATTTAGTTAATGTATAACACAAAATAGGTGGTCTTATTCTTAAAATTTTAAACTTCTTTAAAAATAAAGTCACTATTACTTATACATTTCAGAAAACTCTCAGATTGAATACTAAGAAATAATTTTTAAAATATTATTGATTTAAAATTATCATTAATGTTTTATAATTAATTCAATTAATATAAACATGGTACACTTTAATATGACTGTTTCATATCTAGTAGATTTTTATTAAATTAAATATATAAAATTCACTCATATAGTATTGTCACATAAATTATTTGGAAAATTAGAAACACACACATGCTAAGGCCAATGTGAAGAGCTTAGTGTTCGTTGTATGTTCTGTTTTAATTAAACTATATAACTAAAACTACACATCTCTACCAGGAATATTCAAACTCAGAAATCCTTAAAAAGAAAACAGGTTAATCGGAGTACTAAATGTTATGGTGGCATCGCACGACTATGCATATTATAGTCACAGCATAGAATTCCACACTTATTGAGATCATTTGTTATTTTTGGCATCTATTTGATTGCGAGATGCGAGGACTGAGCTAAATGTGAGTGAAACGGTTCGCATGCATTTGTAGTAAAATTTAATTCAGCGCTATATTGACCCCAAATATTTTGTGGAAATAATATTTCTTCTTTTTTCTATCTTCTCTTTCTTCTTCTTCTGGCTTCTAATTTATAATTTGTGAATTTTGTAAGTTTTGAGTTTTCGGGATTTGTAGCCATAGAAACCACTTAATAATCTAAAAATATTTATCTAAAGCAAACTCTAAGTTAATTACCTACTTGGATTTTGTTTGATACTCTTTCGTTAAACAAAATCTTTAGATTGATCCTCCCACCAACTTTGTGTAACGTGAAACCTACAACCCATCAATTTTGAATTTGGCAAAATGAAATCTCATTCGTTGTGTATTGTTTTTTCAAAATCAATGATGATTTATTTTAGTTCAAAAACAAAATTATTGGATGGTAATTTTTCATTAATACTTTTTCAATAAGTATAATTATTTTTCTCGATGGTGTACAAATGACAACTTTACAAGTATACCTATCCTCTGTCATTATCACCTATTGTTTAGTATCAGTACTTAATACTTGCCAACGAACTGTATTTTCAGTTAAAGTCTTATGGTTATGTAGTGTTTGTAAGAAAGTTATTGTTCAACTATTTCCAAAATTAATCAATCTTAAAACGGTGGAATACTTTTTGTTTTCATACCGCCACTTTTATTAACTAAACTTTAAGATTCTTCGATTATAAATGTAAAATAATTTAAACAAATTAACATTTTACAAGTTTGCTGGTAAATTTCGGTATATGTATTCATTTTGTAATCAACGTATGAACTGAAATGTGCCTTCGAAAAAACAGTATCAAACGCCTTCGTTACCCGAAATAAGTACCTATATGGTTATATGGTATTTACCTGAATTCGTTGATAAATCGTTTAGTTAAGAAAGTCGACAGTTAATGTATACCTATACTAAATATAGTTAATATATCTGTGAATTGTACTATTGATGGAGTTACCATATTTTTCAAGAAAAAAAATACGTACCGGTGGAATTAAAATTATTTTCAGAGAAAAAAAGTATCAGTGGAATTTCAATGTTTTAAATTCACCCCAAAAATCCATTACTTATAAATCGGTGGATATTATGATCAAAAACATCACATTTATCACAAAATAATCTGTTTTGACATATATAATATAATATAATCATACAATTTAATAATATATATTTATTAGTTTTAATATTTTCATAAATTATTTATGTTTATTTTTTAGAAAATATGAGTATGTAGTTTCTGTTTTTTTTTTTTTTAGAAAAAAAGGTTTTAATCATTAATTATTAAAGTAGATTAGTTATTTTTAGGTTATACAAATAGACAAAAAAAAAAAATGATAGTGTAAAAATTTAGAGTTTACTGAGTCTTTTATCAACTTCGCTCTCTAAACTACTAACTACATATTATTATAAATTCAATAATTGTGTCAAATAATGAACCAGTTGTCTTTAAACCGTTTTAGTTACACATTTTTTAAATTCAATATATTATTTTGTATATGTTTTATATGATGATACTTTTTTATTATTTTTTATTGCATTCTAGTTGAATTATTGTTATTATTATATTTTTATTTGTTTTAATATACGATAATTAGTTGATAAAATATTTTTTTTATCATTATTATCGGGAGTAACCGAAATTATTACCCAGATTTTGTTTAACTTTATTTTATTATTTGGTTTTTATTAAAAAACGTATAACTCTATACAAACTTTAAATTTGAACTAAGTATTTACATTATCATTTTATATTTATGGAATTTTTTTTAAATATTTCGATTTTTTTTTGACTAATTTTAGGCAATTAAAAGTGGAGATTTTATAAATGTCAATAAAATTTTAAGTATAATAATATGTAAAACTATTTCATTTTATAGGTCAATATCTTGGTAAGTATTTGTTTTTTTTTCAGATTTATTTTATAGTTGACATGTCTAATTAGTTACTATTTATTCAATTGTAAGTTGTCATTCAATCCAATCAATACTTAAGTTTTATAGAATTATTGTACTTAAAAACCACGAATTGTGATTTTAATGAACAACGTTAGATAGATATTTAATGAAAACTGTAATTCCACGGAGATTTAAATAATGATTTATACAGTTAACTAGGTATAAATTATTTAAAACTGCAGGAGATAGTTTTAGTAAAATAATTCATTTTTAAATCATAAGATGGAATATTGGAACATGAACATAAATTTAGTTTTAAAAACAACTTTAGGTGTATTAGAATTGATCCATAAATTAAAAACTGTATATTTGTTGTATATTTAGTATAAAACATTTAAAATTGCAGAAGATAGTAATAGTTAGATACCTAATTAACAACAATTTTAAGATAATAAGATGGAATATTGGAACATAAATTTAGTTAAAAAAAAACAAAATCATTTATAAAAATTACAGGTGCATTAGAATTGTTCCATTAATTAAAAAATATATGTTTGTTTTTATAGACAATTTGGAACGGCAAAGTAAATATTTAAGTTTTATATTTTTATTTATTAAAGCTAAAAATAAATTTAGAGTATTGAGTGCTGTTAATGTGACGTCAGACTGTTACTCGGTACTTGTAATTAAATTACAAATGACCCTACAGTCATTTGATTTTATTACGCGATGGTTAAAAATCTTGAGAATATTTCGTATATACATTTGGAACTTAAGCTGGTTTGACGAAGCTAAAATATAGTTTTATTTTCCGTCTATATATTTTTCAAATGTCTAAAAAATCTAGATATTTTATTATTGTTAAGTATATTAATCAGTTCTCGTCTATCAATATCTCTTTGATTGCGTGTTTGGTATATTATAATTTATAGTTATTTTAAGAATCTGTGTAATACTATAATGTAAGAGCCATTGAGTAATGATTAGTTCCCGTAAAAGTTTTAGTATAATCATACCATCGATGTAGTTGTTCCGCCATCCGATTATTTAGTTGATTGCGTCTAGTGAATTAATATCACCCGCACTCTCATAAATGTATCATAACCACCTACCACCATTTTTTAATATCGTTTGTTATTATCTTCACTACCAACACTGTAAATGTATCCCAATTAATCTCTCGGATAAATCGTTTTTTTTTTTTTGTTTTTTTTATATCATTTTTGTAATTATAATCATAAAAATCTTGGATAACGAAATGTTGAGGCCATAACCATGAATCTAAATTGCATTATCTTTCAATAATTGTTCATGATATCTAAAGGTTATGTTTAGAGTTAGGCATTAATTAGACTTGAATTTAATTGTAGCTAATTTAAAACTTGCATTGCTTTTAATAGATTTGTGCTTAAGTAGGATATTATAGAATATGTTCTATATTAGATTTTAAATTATAAGTGACACCGAAATGACCGCCACCAATCTCCTTCATGAAAAGCTGCCTCTGATCACGTAGTTCTGGACGATATTGGTTATGTATCGTGGTAGTTGTCTTATGTAATCATGATGTGCCTCATTGAACTTCTATCATAGTGCCGTTAAATATTAGTGATGTAACTATTTGAGTTTCGTAAATTTAACATGTACAATTTTACGGGTAAGGTAAATATACATAAAAAATTTACGACTTATATATATTTTTTACCGTTTAAAAAGTGGAGTGACCACTTTAATGTATGTTTTTGTATTTTTTTTATCACAATATTAGGATTTTAATACGAATCAAGATTTTTATTTACTTTATTAATTTTTGCTTAAACAGAGAATAGAAAGCTATAAATATTAATTGTTATTTTTAATATAGGAATTAAATACTAATGCCTTCTTTACATAAAATTGTGAAAAAAATTACACTATAAATTAAATTTTTTACAAAAATTGTCAACGATATATCGTTACATTTTGTAAAAATTTTCAGTAAATTATTAATTTTTTTACATAAAACCCACATCACTTTTTAAGACATATATCACGTCAATTGAGTTAATCGGGCATACATTTATATAGGTGATGAAAGTTCCACCGTGGATGTGTCTTTGGCACATTTTACAATCGCTATTCTCTATCAATAATATCTAGCGTAAATTTACTATTCGAAATCCAAACTAGACTTTTGATAGTTTCTCTATTTCCACCATAAAACTACTCGTCCTGCATCTCAGATAACTTTTTAGCAGTTAACCTACAATATTAACTGTACTCAATGATCTGTGTGATGACAGTTTCTCCAGCGACTTACTTTATTACCTAATTTGAACTAATTTTACCAATCACTCTACTAGAAAGGAGTCTTCCACCAGGTAGTGGGTGAATACATCAAATACCTTAGTATTTGTGTGACTCAGTGTGACTTTCTTTATGCATCTCCAGTTCTAACAGTATACACTGTACATGTTCTATGCATGCAGGATAAGACAGTGCTTTATGTTGATATGTAGTTTCTTGAATTGAAACAAAAAACTGTTTTATGATCACAATTCAAAGGGTGGTTTAAATAATTATTTATTTAAATATACCTTCTATTAGTAATTTTAATGGATTTTATTTATTTTTTCGATTTCAATCACTATATTTTACATTAAATTTATAGTAAAAATAATATGATAAAATGTATATTATAATTATGTTATTAACAAAAAAATATTTTAACTAATTTTTAATAGACGCATTTGGTAAGTTAAATTTCTATATTATTGTTGAATAAGGTTTATTTTAATAAATTATATTAAATATTAAGTTAAAATTAATGACTTATACATATATTTTGTTTTACTTTATTTAGAGGAAATCGTTAGTACGTAAATTTTTGGTTTTTAATTTAACTGTGTTGTGTGTTATACAATTATTATTATTATTTTATAATTTCACGTGATAAATTTATCTTAGTATATTTAATTTATTATCGTAATCACCATTAGATCATTATACTATAAAGAGAGAACATTGATAAAATAATGAAAAAAAAACAAATATTTTGCCCCTGTGTCATTATTGTTTTATTTTATTTTTTTAAGATTAAAAGATTAATCCCACTATTTCAATTTTTTCAAATCGGTTTTATATATCATTAACTGTTTTTATTCCAGCGGCATTAAGTATGTACATTTTTTTCATTAAAATTTATAATTCTTCAAGATTTTAAGTTTTGACTGTGACATCAGTTAATTATTACGTCCGTTAGCTACAATTTTTATTTTTATATTGACATTAGAGTTCAAAAGTATTAGAGAACATATTACTCAAGAATTATAAGTTCTTATTTAAAAAGACCCAAAAATGTTATTTAAATTTTTTATTTGAAAACAAAAAAATAAATAAATTGAATTATACAACTTGAAATACGTAAAATAAAAACGATAGTATTTTATTATTTTAATAATACTCTTAAATGCAATTAATAATAAAGACAATATTATGAATATGTAAACGCCAGAATTCAGGTCACTATTGTAAATTTAATATTTATTATTGTAATAATGTATAGTATTATAATTCTTTTATTAATACTACGATATTATAAACTTATTTTTTATAGAAAGAATTGGTAAATATTTTACATGTTTAATTATTTACTGTTTATGGTTTCATCTGGTGCATGCCCTAGTGATGTTTGGATAGTTAGGGGTGATATAATACGTCCGTATTTATAAGAATTATTAATACGCAGAAAAATTTTTCAAATTAATAAGGGAGTTGTTTTTTTAATACGCAAAACGATAAATTAATGAATTATATCAAGTACAGCTACAACGTTAATAGATTTTATGTGAAATATCTGAGAATCTGTTTAGATATCTCTATATTCTAGAATTTAGACTAATTTATCCATCTCGAAAACACAAGAGGGAATTATTGACTCAATTGTTTCCATACGATAATATTATAACTATAATGTGATTGGGTGATAACGTCTTAATTCTACAAAATAATACAAAAATACTTATTAGTATACATCGTGCTTTAAACGTTATCAACATTTACTAAATACTAACTGTAAATGTTAACAATCACTGGTGTATGAACGCTTTATACTGTGTACAATTTACATATTAAAAATTAACTAAAAAAATATTGTCCACAGATTTTGAATGTATGTATTATTTTTTTTTACTTATTTTGAGTATAAATGTTTATACTCAAAATTTATTATCATATTATATATATTAATGTTTTCATATGAAACATGTCCTACAGTTATAGATTCTGAGTGTATAATATTACATAATATGTAGTATATTTGTATTTTACAATGCTGTAATGATAGCATCTAGTTTTATTTAAGAGTGTTATCATTTGTGGTCATATAATAATTATAAAAACAACCGATTGATCACAGTATATTATAAATGTATCTATTATTTTGAAATTAAAATTTACTGTTCAATCAAATCTAAAAAGACAATACATTTAAAATATTATCTTTAACTGGCTATTTTATAATCATAATAATTAATAATATACTTTAAATAATTGTTAATTTATTATATACTTTATCTATTACACAACAATCCAACAATGATAATCTTTTTGTTTTGTTTTTGTAGCTGGTATAGGTATGTAATCATTATATTTTTTTTAAGTTGATATTTAATACAGCTTTTATTTAATTGTAATATGAATAGAACGGTTTGGTTCTTAACTAAAGTATACAATTCTATAGGTTTTACAAACATAGTAAAATAAATTATAGATTATCAAAAATCAATATCTTATTTTCATTGCAGGATAAATTATTTAATGCTAATTTTAAAATACCAAGTTATTAAATAATGTAATACCACATTTTATTTCACTAGAAACACGAACATACAAAATTTCTAACTAAACGAAAAAAATAATTTAATAACCAAATGGTATTACCCTAGAAGTATTTAGTTTCTAACTGACATTTATTTTTACTGCATGATAAGATATTATAGTTTAAAGTTTAAAAAACTATCCTACGGAATTAATGAATATTTTGAACTTTTGATAATTCATAAATCATAATACATTTAGTACCTAGTTATTATTAATAATTTATCATTAACGATTATAATTAACCTTTTTTTAGACGTAATAAATAGTACGTAGATAAAATTATTATTTTAAATTTAAATTTTATTTGTATGAAATTTGAAATTCAACAAAATAATGTATTTGCTGTAAACAAAAAGTTGTAAAAATATTTTTTTTTTTAAATCCATTTTTTACCTATATTATATTAAATTAAGAACCAATTTGGTCGTCGCATTAATAAACAAAGTTATACGTACAATATTCACAGCTTCAAAATGTTTGATGAATGTCTTTCTACAAAAAAGATTCTACTAAGAAGTTCGAATAAAAAATTTAATAAAAATATCATCACTTTATTTTGTATTAAGAAGAGTTACCACATTTTCAAATTTTTTCAAGAAGTATTATTGCTGTACAAATTGTACGAGTTCATGCACATTGCTCAGAGTTTAAAATTAACATGATAAATTTATTTTTAAACGTTCTGAGTAATATTTTTTAAATATATAAAAATCATTTCTACTCGAGCTATTAAACATTTCTTGATTTCATTCTTGGCTTATATATATATATATATAACTATAATCTATATACAACATTTAATTTTTACTTATTTTAAAATTAATTAAATGATTATTGTCCGCAGACTACGAACGTACGTATTATTTCTTTGTTTTGTATTTCATATGAATCATGGCTTTAATTTTAGATATATGACTAAAAATGTTGAATTGTGTGTGTTTTTAATTTTTTTTTTCCGGAACGGTAAATAAGTTTCTATGGTTATGTGTTGTTAGTATAACATAGAATCTAGCTGGAAACATGATTGGTCATAACTAACAATAAAATATTCTAGAATGGGAATATTTACGGAACCCTAGTTGGCATAGTTAGGTTAGATTGTTATCAAACATGAAATTATTTGATTTAAATAGAACTATTAAGTTATAAACTGCAATAACTAATAGCGTTTGAATTCACCCCCAAGAGAAGGAGAAGTTACGTAATCACGATTACGTACGTGGTGATAATGTTCTTGATGTTAATTTGGACGAACATTTGATTAAACTTACGATTCGTTATTAAATTATAACTAAAAATAAATTGATTTCTTAACATTATAAAAATGTTATTTAAACTCAAAATTATGTAAATAAATAGAGAAAAAAAGCACACAGTGCTAAAATATAAATTCATTCATAAATCCGATTATAATTAGAACATTATAAAAATATCATATTAACTTTTCTTAGTTTATAGTAATAGTAAATCTCCTATACGAATATATATATATATAATTCATAAATCATCATAAACCTCAATTAATATTATTAACTCATTTGTAATAATTATAATACTTTTTTTTTGTTATAGCCATGATGATAAGTACGTAAATATTATAAGTATTTTTTAATTTTATTTCTAAAAAAATTTGTTTTCGAAAACATTTTTTTTTATAATTTCAAATGCAATAAAACAACATTTAAAAAAAATATATATTTTTCATCATTATTTAATTCTTTATGTGTTTACTTTTATTAATGACAACACATATTTTAATTTTGCAGTATGAAACAAAATATTTTTTGCACTATTTCGATACATTACACTTGTAAATAGAACGAGTAGATCATATATTTTTATTTTTCTATAAATAAAAATAAAAAATACAATAAAAACAATTAAATCTTGACATTATGCATGTGTATAAAAAACCTAAAATATATAAAAAAAAATGTGCAATTTAAAGTTTATATTTAAAATCCTTGCATTAAAAAAGAAATATGTATCAAATCTATTTTCTCCTATTGAATTCCCATATAAATATACAAATTCAGAAAGTTTAGAGTCCTGATTATTTATATTTTAAGTTAATGTCTGCGAAGTAATAGACAACCATTTTGCGGCAAAGCACGTCGAAATCTCCAAAAAATATTTTACTTCAGAATATAAAACTAAAATTGCATGTCATCATTAGAAAAGTAAAAACATAAAAAAAATTTGATTGTTAGAGATTTTGTTTAAATTAAACTGAAAATTGTGTGAGAAAAATATTTTCAAAAACGTTAATATATTTTGACGAGTGTTATTGTTCGATAAAAGAATCACTCAATATAAACTTTATTATATCTATGTATATATTTAAAAATTAATTAAAACATTTTTGTCCTAAGATTCTTTTGGTATGTATATTATATTATTGTTTATTTTATATATTATAATAGAATTCTGTGTGAAATAATAATATGGACTGCAATTTTTGATTTTGAGATGAGAATTTTAAAGAACGTTTGTTTTTTATTTCATTTTTGGAATAATAAAAATACTTCTATCTTAACATTCTTAAATCTATAATACAGCAGACCGATTTATCAATTTTTATTATCGACAGTTTTAATTGTATATTATTTTTTATTTTAAAATTATACCTAATAATTGAATTTTTTTATAATTTATTTTATTTATTTACAAAAAAAAAAAAAAATGAAACTAATGAAGCTAATAAATTAAGAAACATTTTATAATAAAATCTAATTTATCTATTTATTTGACGATACGAATGAATAATTATGTAGGAATACGATGATGAATATTGCGATGATGTGTCATACACGATAATATGCCATGCGATGAAATGTATTCGATAAACTGCTATACGATGAAATATTTGCGAGGATGTTTAGAGCGATGAATTGACGCACAACGAATAGGCTCGTGATGAAATAGTCATGATGAAAGTACCGTGTACCCCTCTAAATAGCGGTCATTATTTATGGTCCCTTCGGTGACCGTTAATTAGAAATTTCACTGTACTTTGAAGTTTAAGTAGTTTTCCCACGGATTACTGAACATTTTTAAATTCTAAAAATTAATAAATTATATTAATATTGATAGACCTTGATTTTTTTATATTAATATTAAACACATATATTACCTTGTTTTATTAGTGTGGCAATAATTATGAATATGTTATAATAATTATTATTTATTTTCTTTTTTTATATTATTACAGAACGCCTAAGTACGTAGTAAAAACTAATACGTTTTATTTACGAATATACAATTAAAATTAAGTTTGCAGCTTGATTTTAAACTTATGGCTATAAAAACCTCTCAATTGGGTTTTAATAAATTAACATAATTCCTATAACATAATTATAAATATTATGTGGAGAAAACATAAATATTTTTTTGACAAATTTTCTTAATATTTTTATTAAACAATAAGCTATATTTGTCGTTTAAACATTTTTGATAACTATAATATTATTATGTTATAATAACTTGTGGTGTACAAAAATATGTTATAATTTTATAAATGTATTGTGTGAAACTATTTTTTTATTTTGTTTATTTGTGGGCCTGAATCCATTCGAGTTAATTTTAAAATATATACAACTCAAAAATGATAAAATTAATCGGGTCTACGAGTATATAGTTCAGTTGTGGTAAGAAAAATAGTTTAATGTTTTCTTACTTACAATTATGAGTTAATAATTTTAATAAAATCCATGGAATTTATTTTGATATTTAGTAGGTTTCAAGTCTCTCCTAACATTCTACACTCGTTATTATTCAATTCTTTCTATAGAACTCTTTTTTCGATTTTCTTTGATGATAACTGTCAATGCTCTACCACTTTGCTCTTTTTTTTAGTATTATTTAATAAGTTAATTTTTTTTTTCTATTTTACACTTGTTTGTTCATATTTTAAAACTGAATAAAAGTAAATGATATTATTGTAATTTAACCATTGGGCACATGCCCGTAATTCAATAAATAAATACTTTCATTACTTCGCTCAGAATCTAAAAATTAATTATTAATTAAAACGTCTCGCAAACGGTACACTCCCAACTGTAAATCTTTGTTAATGTATACATATAATTATTATTTTGTATGGCACACTAACAAACATATATTATATACTTAATCATAATCACAATAAGGATTTAAAGTTAAAAAAAAATTGTGTTATTTAAATCATATAAGTGTATGTCTATAGTTATTTGATCCATTCAAAATCTTGTTGAGCACTCCAACACTATGTGATCCATTGTTTGCTTGGTCTTCCCACAGTTGCGCAAATGATAATTTCTATACTTCCTTTTGTGTTAGGGATGCGACTCGTTTGTGCACATTTATCTATTTTACGACATGTTTGCGCACAAAATTACATCACAACTCGTTTGCGCACACATATTTTTGGTACAACTCTTTGTGCACATTTCCTTTCTATTGTTTGATTATAATATTAATTAATAGACTGTTTAAAAAATTATTATGTATATACAAAAATAATATATTAATTACATATAAATTAAGATTTAATTTTTTTTTGCATGACTAAGTATTTATTAAATAATTTAACATCGATCGAATAGATATCGGTGCGAATAAGATATTACAATTTAATATAGATAAAAGTAATAATAATAATAACGTCAATAATTATTATATACGCGTTAACAATATTGTCAATTATTAATTTATAATTTATATATTGAATTAAGTAAAAGAGTATAAAAATAAAATTTGCATCATGTTATTAGTTTATACAATAAATATAAAATTGTATGGATATTTAATATCTTACTCTAACAGTACTTGGTGTTTTTGACATAAGATCACAAAATACATCGGAAACTTTGTCAGGGGTAAATAACTTAATCCCAAAAAACATTTTATTCATTTGCCAACTTCAATTTTATTTTAAAGTTTGAAATTTTCTAAATTTATAACATTTGTAAACATTTTTTTCCTCGACGCGTTTCAAAAACATCACAAATGTCAATATCTATTTAAGTCGACTATTATTAATAATATGTTGATTATTGATATGCTGGTAATTTGTACTGACGATTTGTACCAATAATTCAATTACTTTAGGTAAGTCCAAATTTAAAAATATAAAATAAATGTTACGTAGTGTTTGTGCTGTGCGCAAACAAGTCGTCCGTTTTCAGAAAAACGACTGATTTCGCAAACGTCATTGATATTTAGGTAAAATATGTGGATTCTGCGCAATGAGTTGCACCATGTGTCTGTGGCGTCCACATTGCTTTGCCCTGTTTCGATGTGAATTTATTAACAACCACGTACGTCTTGGTAGATATATTCCCTCTAAACTTTTACAAGAGTTATCTACACATTCCTGATTTTTGACTTCAAACTCTGTCAATTCTTTTTCCATGTCATGGAGCCACATAATTTCGATTTTTATTAAATTTTGAGCAATGAAAAATTAAGGTTTTCATGAATTTATGGTGTGACTTATTGTAATATTTAATACAGAAGTGAAATTTTGTTTTATTATTATTTATTTATTGTTCTATCCAGTGAATCGTTCCTTTGAATAAGAGGAGGCATAATATTCGTCAAAACGGGCATGACACCTCATAATCCAAGAAATTAGTCATTGGTTAGGACATTAAATAAATGTAAGAAAACAAAAACTCGGTACTACAGGCAGATTAGATTAGATTATTTATTTATGATAAACGGGTAATGACCATTTTGTGTGAACAATATGAGGTTTACATTCTTAGTATTTTACAGTAAGAACTAAATAAAACAATAAAAGAAAATAAGGTTACAAAATAATAATAATAATAAGACAACGGTAATGATAATAATAACAAGAAACAACATTAGTTTAATAATAATTAATAACATATTATTTGAGACTATGTTTAAAGTTAAATATACATTTTTATTAAAAACAATACGTAATATAAAGGAATAATCTACATAATCCGTAATAAGATTTGCTGGTTATTCTACTATGTATCCTCTAAATATTGATATATTCGTATAAAGACAATATTCTTATAATATTATGAGATAGTATCATAAAGTTTAATATTATTTATTAATTAATGTGTTCATTATTTCTAGCTTATTTCCGTAAGTGCATTAAATAAATATTTTTATTTTTTACTCACTGAGAACCATACGTATAAAACCGTTCAATAAGACATTTGGTATGACTATTATTATTATTATTGACCCCGTAAAATATATTCACATTAACAAGCAAGTTGATTCACATACGTAGCAATTAAGGATCATAAACGATTTAATTACGAGTTTAAATTTGTAGTGCAATTAATACATAGCTTATATTTGTTTCTTGAAACCAACCATTGATAGATTTGTACGCTGTACATAACGTGGTGTGGACCGAGTTTATCGAAATTGTAAAAAAAAAAAATAGTGGTTCTTCTGTAAAATTTTTAACCCTTCTTCTTCGATGTATAACTATGAAAAATCATACTTAAACAGTAGATTTTAAGTGCCTATACACTTATTTGATAATCGATTTCATTTAACTATTAAATCAAATTTAAAACTACCTTTTTTTTACATATTTAATCTATATTATATTTATTATATCGCCATTGATATCGTATACTCTTATACAAATGAACCAAAATTTGAAAAGTATTTTTAATATTTTAAGCATATATTATTTCTTTTGATTTAAAATTAGTTTATAATAGACAATTTTAAACTCATGTGTGTTAATTTTGTTTTTCTTTTATACTCGATTATACGAAATCGTGTTTAATAAAGTTATCACATTAAAATAACAAATCAATTTTATTTTTTAGTTCATATTATTAAGAGTACGTATATTTTTAATTTACTTGAGTGTAACATATTTTTATAACCTAACCTATTTGATACACTGCACGTGGCCTTACATAGTCGTGTAATTAAAGCCTTCGTCTTACAAATGTAATACATAGCAAAAAATATTTGGTGTACAAAAGAACCGAATAGGCTACAGTCATAACGAAGATATAATAATTTTACCACATAAAAAGAGCACCTTACTTATCCTGATCTGACCTAACCTAACCAGCGCAAAACAGATTTTGTCAAGATTAACATACATGGGTGTTTACACCCACATGTGTTGTCTCTGGAAAAAGTATATAATCCATAGTAGTTGGATTGCTCAGCCACCTCATGTTAAGTAAGGTTATTATTGATAGCTAGACACTCAATTTTTTTATTTTTCCTGGTTTTTTATAAATACCTTTTAATATAAATTAACAAGCACTAGACAATGAATGTTTCAAAGACTTGAGTAGTTATCGACATTCCATTTCTGATCTCCAATACAACTTCCGACTTTATGCTTTTGTACTTTTAGGGAATAAGTCCGAATGGTCCGAGTTTTCATTGAAATTACTTTCACTTTGTCAACACTACATAGTACTATGTTGTTATAAACCTATAAATTAAAAAATACAAATAACTGTAAAAAATAGTAATCTGTATGTATTTTCTATATGAATATGTTTTCATTTAAATGTCGATAAATTTCATTCGAACTTAAACAAAATAAAATGTTGTTATATTTATCCTATCTATTTATTTTCTTTTTTTTTCTTTTTTTTAGTAATATCTTTACATTACTTTAATACAGTAATTAAAACATATAGATAAACATCATAATGTAGTTTATTTTAACAGGTTGGGGAGAAGATTATCAAAAAACATTTACGGGTATGTATTATTTTTGTACTGTATTATCAATAAATAATAAAGTATTTATTTATAAATTAAATCATAATCATTTTAATTGTTCCAAAATAATTATTGAGTTATAATTTGTGTTTATGTAAGCTAAGTAAAAATTAATTACAGGGTGTTTTAAATAGAACGCAGTTTTTAAAATTATTGGTAATTTGTTGTTGTTAGGTTGGCAATATTATTGTTCTTATAATTTCTGTTACCTCTTTTTTTTACGTTATTTTAGTAGTTTTAATTTGTGTGTCCCTGACTATAGTAATTGGTCAATGCATTGCTTTTTTACAAACTTAACTACTGGACTATACAAAACCAAATCATTCGTTATTTAGCTTTTAACGGGGTAACGTCCTGATAATGTGATCAAATTGTCTTAAGTGACCAAATGCATTCCACTAAATGAAAATTTCAATATAGGCCCAAAATGTCAAAATGTTTACAAGAGAAAGACGGAAATGTATACAATGTAGGAGAAAAAAAACTATTATCGTGTTTCAAACTTAAAACTCAACTCATGATTAAACATGTATCATTTATAAAGTATTTCTTATAAAACAAAAACAGTGACTTTTTTGAAACACCCTATGTATACAAATAATTGGATCAGAGTTGTCCACAGGATTTGTGGTAAACCTTTGTTTTCCTATTATTTATAAATATACGAGCTTCAAGATAATCTATTGGTAAACAATCAACCAACCGATCCATTTTGCAGAATTTTTAGATAATCAAACATCACAACCGATGAATAAATACTGTTGTACTAAAGTTTTCAATGTTGGTCCGGATGGTTTTTTAGAAAATCTTTTCACTTCGAGTAAGATTAAAGATGATAATAACTCTTAGGAGGATCAATAAAACCTTAAAAAAAAAAAAAATGTTTTATTTAATAAAGAAGACTTAATATTTTTAAGTTACAGTTTTTTTTTTTTTTTGTATATCCATATTATTCTGTATAATGACTATAAATATGACATGTTTACAAGCAAGCAAAAGTCGAATATTATAAACAAAATTTGATTTTATATGTATATATATTTAATACATTAATTAAGAAATACTTTTGTAAAAAAAATGCAACTTATAATAAAATATGTTTGTATGCATTTAGATTTATTTTATAATGTTGCAATTAAATGGAATATCTAAACAAATACAGAAATGGGGGAATTTTTTTTTTTTACACAATACCAATTTAATAAAATATATTTTGGTTTATTGTTGTAATTTATACTTACCTTAATTAATAAATTAAAATAAATATTATGATAATATGTACCAGATACGGATATTAATAGGTCATGACATATTAATTAATACGGGTACCCGAACACAAAACTTTTACTTTGCATACCACTAGCACTTAGCTATTAAAAATAAAGGATTATATGGATGTGTAGAGGTCTAATATCTCGAATAGCAGTAGTTGGGATTGCAGGGCAAATAATACTGTCAGGCTTTGAAGTATGTGTTCTTGAGTATGTGTCGTGTGTATAAAAGTGTATGTATATTATATGTATACTTAAAAGAAACTCTGAAAAATAACAGACTCAAAAATGTAGATAGCAAATAATATAGTTTAATAAAATATATGTATATTATGTACCTAAAAAATTTACAAAACATATTTGTTTTAAATTAATAAAAATATATTTTTTTTAAATTGTATTCTATTTTACTATAAAATTTTATATACATTTATCAAAGCTTAAAAATTACTCAAAATATGACAAAAAATGTCTTTAAAAATCAAATTAAAAAAAAAATACAAATGTAGTAGACTTAGACGCGAGCACCAACCGACGTTTTAATTTTCGACATTTCGAAAATATTACGAAAAATAATAAAATTTAGGCACAATAATATTCATTAAAATACGAAATCGACAACTGTAATCGGTGATATAAAATCGGATAGGTACTATTCTTAGTCCGTGGTAATTTCAAAGTTTTAAATAAGTTATCTGCATAATGGTCGACAAAAAGCTGTCACAGGAAGTGAAAAATGACATAAAATAGACACATTTAATGAAAGTTATAATTAATAAATATACTTTGTTTTTACATTTATAATAGTATATTAGTATATATGCTACTGCCCATAACTACTTAAGTAGCCTTTTAACAATAATATTAGTTATATATGTGCGGGCCGGGAGCGAAAACTATTATACGCATGTCCAAACACCAAACTTGTACTATGCGTGCCACTACCATTTAGGACTTAAAATTAGGAATAAACCAGTTTCGGTTATCGGTTCTTGTACAAATTTTTATCAGTACTGGTTCTTATAATATGATATTTCAATAAAGTATGTCACAAATTTTATATTGTTATTATTATTATTATTATTTATTTATGTATTATTTAATATTTATTATTTCTAAATTTTTAATGAACTGAATACCGTAATAAAATAATGTTAAACATTTAAATATTAAATATTATGGTTTAATTAATAACGATTCAAATTCTTTATAAATTATAGTATTATACAGTATGCTAAATAATTATACTATTCTTAGTTTTAAGATTTTTTTTTAAAGAAGAACCGGTATCGAGAATTGGTATAATGGGTATATATATATATAGTTATTATTTCAAAAATGTTGACTTTAGAAGCCCCCTTTTATGAATCTTGCGGCGTTTTTCGGCCCAGTTGTGATCTTAACATCTTAACAGCCATGCGTGTAACCGTTTGTTACGTATTTCTTTTGTTGCGGTCGTGATTGCATGAACGAAGACGACCGCCAATCGACGTTTTTGCCGATTTTATTTCGTTTATTTTCGTTTTTATCCTGACCTAAGTGACCTAACCTAATATAACATGTAGGAGTGGGACTCCGTAACTTACTGCTCTGATTTTGTCACCCCCAAACCTTAGTGACCGATTACTAAGACAGCTACTAATCGTTTGAGATAAGTTATCCAAAACCTGCTTCCTTTCCAAATTATATTCAAATAATTTCTAAAATGCATGAAATTATGACTTTTTAAAGTACATAGATCGTATGATAAAATATCGATCATATGGTAATATTTTAATACGATATAAAAGATGTCCGACAAATAATCGGCAGTTTGTGCCGGCTCGTATAAATAATAATTTCTTACGTAAACCAATATTGTAAAATTACGGTTTTGGTCACGATAAAAACGTTATTTAATTATTTATAGTATAATTAATATAGTATACCCATGTAAAGCAGTATGTGGGTGAGAGGGGATCGCCGAGCTGAGGCGGATTGAGCGAGCCCACTATAGTCATGAATGGTACGTTGCCACGTTAATAATCGGCCTCGTCCCCGTACATAAAATGTTTTACATTAAAAACGATTTAAGGACGATTAGTGTGACGTCCCTTCCGTTATTAATTCTTATCAACATTTCATTTTGGATCCAAAAAAAACAAAATATATAATATTTGAAATGTATATAAAATAAAATAAGTTCGTAAGTTATTGTCTTTTAAAACAGCTAAATTTATTAGATCTATTCATAAAAGAAAAATTCAAAATAAAAAAAATGCTCAAACTGTTTTAAATTGTTTTAACAAACAAAATTAATTTAATAATTAATTTTGTATAAATTTTAAATAAGCATCTTAGTTTGTTTCAAGGCCTTGCACCCTGTATTAACCAAAACCTGAATAGATCATTCATTCGGGTTAACCCGAATAATTTTTTTAATTTTTTAATCTTCATGTGATATATTATTTTGTATGTATTTCTTGTGGCGAGTTCAATTTTGTAGAGTTAAATAATTAATAATAATAATAACAGGAACAATCTTACAATCAATCATAGATAAATTCAATATTTATTTACTTGAAAATAAAATTATTAAAATATTTTATAATTTAATTGATTCTTATTATAGTATTAAACCAAATCGTCTAACACTAAATTATTTCTTATACCTACTTTATAATATAATTTATTACTTTATTATTATAGTATATAAAATAAATCTAAATATAGCTAATAGCAATATACAATTGACACGGTCTCAAAAAAACTGAACGTATTGACAGTCGTGACCAAAATATCAAAAGCTAATAATTAAAAATACATTTTGTTATTGTTTTATTAATAAAAATAAGTTATTTTAACAACAGTTGTTTTAAACCAAACTCCAAATGTTACGAATTCGTTTAAAAATGTATATTTTATTGTAAATAACTTAAACACTTTTTTTTTGGGGAAGGGGGAAGTCATCAAAAGCTATGATTTTTCCAGATTACTCTACACACGTATTATCCAATATTAACCCGAATAATAACGGTTTAGAAAACCCAAATGTTTGTTTAAATTTTTTATTCCGGTGTTTGAACACCCGAATACATCCAGCACCCGAAACCCGAATAAATGATTCGGATGCTAAGCCCTGGTTTGTTTGGATCCAAACGATCCAATTGATAAAATGTATAACATTTGACAACGCGTATGACTGCGTAGATGCTAATCGACCGTATTATATATAGTTAGTTACACCTTACACAGCAGTACAGCACATAGACTGACAGCCGTTTCCGCACAGATTTGTTTTTCATATTGATACAATTATTGTTCGTGCACGTCGCACGACACAGATAATAAAGAATTTCTATTATCTATGGTGCACGAGCACTGCCATCGGTTATGATGCGTACCCCGCCGCTCACGTGACGTTGTCGTACCACTCCGATGACCCACCGCCGCCGACATTTAATAATTACTCGTTTAGTTGTATTCGGAGCAGTCAATTCGTCGGCGTATTCGTCGGCATCGCCGTTTTTCCGCGTCGGCTCTCGTGTAACGTCCGTCCGAAAAATCGAATTGTGTTTTTTTTCGTCGCCGACAGTGCTATTTGTCTTTTTTCGCGTGTCGGCCCCAAATGCGTCTCCGAACATTTGCTTGTTCGGTTTCCCCGTCACCTCGACAGCCGAAAACCTCGTTTCGGGCACGCCATAGTCTCCCCCTCCCCGTAACGTGTTTCTTCACGAATTCGTAGTGTTTACCGTGACCCGCGAGCGCACGAGTGAATTCCGCCGCGGCCGTGCGTTGTGCTTTTCTACCGCCCGCCTTTTGTACAACGGACGTCGTCGACGGTGAGATATAGTTGAATTCGGTGACCCAGAGCGACGGTGTCCTACTGCTGCTGTTTTCCTACGGCCTGCGCATCATATCACGTTATTATTATATACCGGCCCGCCCGATTCCGTATTCGTGCGACGCGTCTGAGAGCGTATAATTTTCCGCGACCATTTTCAACGCGCGTTTCGCTTCCGCGGCGTCCCTGCGGGTCGTGCTATTCGGGCCTATAGATGTACCACATCACCGCCGGCCAACACGTCGAGGTACCATCATGTCACCGACACGGCGCCACCAGATAAGTTATCGTGTATTTATTTTATTTTTATTTTTTTTGTATTAATATCAGCCATTAGTACATATATTTACAAGGTATAATTTACCCGTCGCGACATCTCCCGAAATAATGAAAATATTAAAATTATGATTTTTTTTAAAGAATCACAGAGACGAGGACTACAAATATTTTAATTTAATTTTATGTTTTGGTTAAAAAGTTAAAAAAATTTTTTATTTAATTATTTAAAATTGTGATTTTTACGTATAGTTCTCAGTTTTTCTCGAAACCGTATCTTAATTAATTGATGTGCGGGCAAGACAGTCTAACAAAACTTTCAAACATAAATTATAATATTATATCACGAAGCGTCAAATACGATATAATAAAACTTCAAATAAGGTATGACGTATCGTGATTGATGGTACCGTGGCTCACCAGGTGAACTTTTACACGTTATAAATACTTGTAAATTACACGAATCGGGGGAAGAATAGGCGATCATAATCTGCAGTATAATTATAGTGATATCCTTCACATACGATATAAGTTATTAGTAATAACACTTGTTAATTTGTCACTATTATAAATAAGTAAAAAGATACATTCGAGAATACATTGGTAGTGTAAAAATTTGACGTACCGAAACAAAACAGGCGATATGAGTGGTTGATTTAAAAACAGTATTATAATATAGCGAAGTGATAAATCTTTGTTAAAGTGAATTATTATATTGTATTATATGGTTGAGTTTATTATAATATGTGTATTTGTTTCTTCGTGATATTATATACATTATCAAGCATTTGAAAGAGAATAACCCTCGGAATAACCAGTTCACTAACACGTAATTTAGGTACAATAATAAACTAATTTTAAAAGATTTTATTCCTTTACAGTTATATTGTACTTGTATAATATATATATTACAATTTACTTTACAGGTATTAAATATTATATATATTTTTGCATGATTCATTATAGTATGATTGATATTTTTTGATGTTTATAATAATATTTTAAGGACTAATATTATATTATATAATAAGGTATTATATTAAAATTATTCTATTCACTGCAAAAAGCAATGTATAATATGAAAAAAATGATTATCGTCAACCCTAAAATTAATTTCCTATGGGGATAATCTAAATCTACCTATATAACAAAAATAATTAGGATCACGGTAATGTACCATAATATACATAAACATACTATTACACATCAATATACCAACATATCATACACTAGAAATTTTATTTAAATTATAATTTAACATTATAATATGTGTATTTGTTTGTCGTTATATTTTAATTTTAAATTATTTAAATTAATTCGAAATAATTGAAATATTATAAACAATAAAAACAATTTAAAAAAAACATCTAAAAGTATAAATGGGTACTGTACAAATTCAAGTATACTCGAAATCTTTGTTACGAAATATAAAATATTATATTATATCCATACGTAAGTAACATAATGATATTAAACGGTAAAATAATTGGCCCGCGAAATCATTACGTTGGGCGCCTGGGCTAATATGACGAACGTTGGTATACTAGCTGGCTATTAAAATGAACGACGCCTATATCCGTCGTCTGAGAGAATTTTAAATTCTCGGCATGGAGTCAGGATGATATTTCATTTTTTCATTTAACAATTCAGAGTTCGAACGAAGTAGACCACATTAAACAGGCAAAGCGCTGATAAATCACAATAACCACAATAAAATACACAAACGGCTGAACACAATATCGACAAAGTCTTAAAGCAAGTACTTAGAATTAACATATGAAACAATGAAACAGTATCCACCATGAAGTCAATATCGAAGAAATATTAGTTAATAATTAATTATCAAAAAAATTGTACTGGGTTTGTGTAGCGATAAACTGTTGTCTTGAGGAGATCGACACCCACGATTCCGGTCTTCACCATTCATCGTTCACAGAATCTGCACCGTCGCCGATACGAGTACGACACCACGCCGACAATACCATCGTTTGATCGTATCCGCGGACTTATCTGTCAGGCTTGGTTTACCGTCGAACTTATTCCAAACTGTTTTCGTTCCAACACGAGGAGATTGCTTGTGGTGAGAGTTCCCGCGAGAAATAAGGCTGCTTCAGCTAAGACGATGCGTTAGACCCGCATTACTTTAAGAACCGCAATCTTCTGGGCCTGTGTAACAAAATTCCGACAGGTAGCGTACTTGATTGCTCTTTCTGCTCACGTGGATGATAGTTGTATTTTAACACGTAGTCGAATTCGTGATTAAACAATAACTTTATTTTCACACGAACGCATTTCGTATATGCAGTATTATGCACATTTTATTTGGTCAATTTCGTATAAGCTATTACGAGAAGAGAAGCGTGTTATGAAATATGTTTCCAGTTCAATTCAAACTACAAAAATGCAGAAATATATAATAAGAAATTTTAATAAAATGGATGAAAGTTATATGATAGTTAAATACTGTTCTTTTGTTTACAACTGACACCACAGCAACATAACTTTCTGCAGACACTCAGAAATCGTATTTCGAGTTACATAAAGTGCCTACCAGTGGCGAAGCTTCATAGGAGACAATGAGACAACGTCTACCCTCTATGAAATTAGAACACAGGACAAATAATATTTTGTTTTATAAAATATTTATAAATTTGAATGTAATTTATATTATAAAAATTATATAAGTTTCAATATTTGTTAAAATCGGCTTTTCGTTGTACAGTTATAGTCTTAAATAATTCTTAAAATAGATTAGATGCGCATAATACGGTCATGTGGGTCATTTCAAATATTATGGTACTATTTATATCAAATTATGATCGCGCGAGTCCAGGGGGAATTTTAATATGAGTGGAGTTTATTTTTACTACCAACGCTATGAGACACGTCTTGCCATTCGTATTTCCTCAATTATCGACATCGCCATCGCGTTGCCACGCCATCGTCCCCTGTAAATCGTGATCGTCTATAGCCAATAGGTACCACCTACGTGTTTCTTAATATTTGTTGTTTTTATATTATAATCTGTAATTTGAGGACAAACCTCATAACTGATGATTTAATTAATAAAATTTTGAACGATGGAATTATTAATTATTCATACGAAAAAAAAATGTATTACCGTATATATAAAATAAAAAGGAGGGAATCCAAGCGTATTAGCGTCATTTTTTTCATGTCTTCCCAACCAAAAACTTACGCCTCGTCACTGGTGCCTACGTCTATTAATGGGTGGCGAAACAGTTAACTGCAACCAAAACGTCACTTTCGATGTCGTCCTGAGTCACAATGTCTATCTGCTCTACGAGGGTAGTTCCCACAAGCGCTCGTCATAGAATTCCCAGTTTTCCGCCTTTTCTGGTGGCACCATTTTGAGGCATCTGCGGCTCCTCGTTCGACGGCAGAGATCTCATCTCGTCAGATATAGACGACATGGACTGTGTAATCCGGATACCTGTCGTAAACTGAGTGAATGTATCACTACCACGTGAATGTATCTCCACGAGTAGTTGACTCAAGAGACTTGTCTCAAATACCATATGGTCCAATTTCCGTTATCGTTAACCTAACCTTGGTGGTGCTACGTTTTGATCGTATCGACCTTTAGTACGCGTACTACATGCTCCCAACAGCAAGTTCCCAGGTTATCCGAATCCCTAGTGAGTTTTTAATATTGTTTTGTGTTTTGCATAACTGTGTTTGTGTTTAGAGAGATTTACTAATAGCTAGAAGGCTCTCATGAGCTAGGTAATTGAGTCGGAAATAATTGTTGTCCATTTTGAAAGCAGTAAGTTAAGTCCCGGATATAAAAAAGTAGTAGGTTCATTGGGTCTTAGCTATAAACCATTGGTGCAACTATAGGTCTAAAATATTAAAAACTTAAAACTTTAATATTCTTTAATAAATCTGTTATAATAATACGTCATATTGCATAATATTATAATGGTACACCACCCGGACACCAATTAATTCTACACATCATTTTAGTGTGTGTGTAAAGACAGTTATTTTTATCGTCAATTTTTAATGTTATTTAATAGATATTTACATTTTATGTAATAAAATAATATAATAAAATACAACGAATGTTAAGTACAAAAAATAATTACATAATAAGAATAAGGTATATGATAATAAATAATATAAATAATAATAATACACAAAAAAATAAAAAACAATCAAAATTAAAAATTATACAAAGGTAATTATAATGTAATATAGATATATGATATATTATAGATATAAAAATATATAAGAAAACTATGATTAATTATTATTAACAACTGTAAAATAATTGTTGTAAAAATAATATACAGGTATATGTGTAAACAGAGAATACAAAGAAGTACATAAATTTTAATAAACATTAAATAGTTCTAATAAAAACACTACTAGCTAGTGGTAAAACATTTTCATATTATAATACATTAGGTAAAAGTATAAGAAAATTCAAAAAAATTATTCCAAAAAAAAAAATTAAATTACTTATTATAAAACTATAAAAATGTATTGAGAATAATAAAATTTAAAAGGGCGACACATTAATAGTTATATGCATGGAAAAATGCAAAAAGAAAGATGAGATAAATATCGATATATTATATAAATTAATATAATAAACCATCAAACAATGTGTTATAATAGTGTGCCTTATGATAAAATAATAGTAAGAATTCGAAAAAATTATAGTTATTGCATAGTTATATGAAAATACAAAATTATATAATATTATAAATATCCCAAAATTGAAAACTGCAAATTATCACAATATTTTATTTTTATGTATAAAAAAATATGATAATCTAAATAAGTAATACAAAAAAGTTAAATAAATGTATTGTTATATCTAAATGCATTAAAAATACAAAATATTGAAATACATTGATAAAAATTCAAAATTATATTAACCTATTGTAAAAATTATATAAAACCCAACAAATATATTAAATGATGAATCGCACAATTTTTTATTGTGTTCTATTCTGGTATTATGTGTTTACAAAAAGAGGTAATTAAAAATGTCAAATGTAAAAAAAGTATAATAGTATTATGGAAAAGGTAAAAAAGTTATTAATGATATATATTTTAAATAAAATAATAGTAAAAAAACCAAAAAATTATAGTTATTAGTTATTGTATATAGGTATGTCATACAAAATATAAGCAGAAATAGTTCAAATTAAAAAAAAACTAAATTAAAGTAATGTATTATGTTGATTGTTGAAATATAAAAAAGCAATACTATATAAAAATAAAGATGAATTACAAGTCAACAAAAATGATCAAGCTTGTTGTGTATTATGTGCTTACAAAAAAGGCAATTAAATGTTTTAAAAGTAAGTAAAAGTACGATTAAAATAGTGTTAAAATAAAATAGTGGTAAAAATTCAAATAATAATTAACGTTATTACATAATATGTATAAAAAATTAATGAAATTACAAAAATATACAATAAATAAAAACAATACCGAATTGTCGAAATTATATAAAAAACCAAACAATCACAATTCCTTATTATGAAATAAAAGAAAAGTATGATATAAATAATACAAAACAGTCAAACAAATGTATTGTTATATCTAAATACATTTAAAAATACAAACAATTGAAATTTATTATTAAAAATTTCAAAACTAATGGTAAAAATTATGGTATATATCTATCCCAAAATATAAGTAAAACAATGAATCATATGATTTCTTATTCTGTGTAAGAAAAAGGTATAAAAGAGTATAATAGTATGAAAAGAGTAAAATAAAAATAATAATATGAATTTCAAGTTTCGTGTAAAATAAATTATGATAAATCATACAAAAAAATATTATGTAATAATAAAATAATAATAAAACATCCAAAACATAGTTATTGCATTGGTATATGATCATACACAAATACACAATAAATAAGAAAAAGTAATAACACAAAATAGTCTAAACTTGAAAAAATCAAATTAGCAAGATGTATTATATTAATTGTTGAAACATAAAAAATATAATAATCTTAATGGCATGGAAGAGGCAAACCAATGATAGATAAAATTACAACAATACTACATTAAGGTAAAAATGAAAAATTCAAAAATATATATCAAATTATCAATCACATAATGTCTTATTGTGTATTAAGTATTAAAAAAAAAAGGTAAATAAAAGTTTAAAATGTAAAAAGTATCATAATACTATGACAAAGGCAAAAAAAATTAATAATGATATAAATTTCAAATATATTATGTAAAATAAATTATGATCATGATAAGTTACAAAATCCAAAAGAATTAGTTATGATCACACAAAATGTATTATAATAAAATATGAGAATGAATAATAACATGAGAAAATAGTTTGAATTAGCACTGTGTTATATTGATTGTTTAAATATAAAAAAATAAAATAATATTAAATATATGGAATAGACAAAAAATATTGATAGTCAAAATTTAAATAACTACTATATATATAGAGGTAAAAAATAAAAACTTAAAATATATGTAAAATGTTCAATCACACAATTTCTTATTGTGTGCATATAAAAATAGGTAACTAAAGTTTAAAATGTAAAAAATACGATATTAATATGAAAAAGGCAAAACAAATTAAAAATTATATTAATTTCAAGTATAATAAGTAAGATTAATTATAATCAATAATCATACGTTACAAAATAAAAATTAAAAATTAAAAATATAATAATTGTTGTGTGGGTATATACGAACATACCGTAATATATAATAAATAACAATAACAGAAAATAGCCCGACTTCGAAAAAAATAAATTAGTACATAATGTATTATGTTGATTGTTGGAATATAAAATAGTATAATAATATTGATAGTATTGAAGAGGAAAAAATTTATTTAAAATTGCTAACGATGTTGAAAAAAATATGTGTAAAATGGAATAGTCTCTCTCGAAAAAAAATATGATATTGCCTTAACATTATAGGTAATACCAAAAATTAAAAATATATGAACGTATTAAATACTATTTTTTTTCTTACAACCACAGCAACACAATTTTCTGCAGACACTCAGAAATCGTCTTCCGAGTGACTGCAGAAAGTTTCTATGTCTATTATTAATGCGTGGTGGAGAAACTGCAGTTTCGACTGAATCTGCCTTTTTGATAACCACCTCGTTACTTTCAATGTCCTCCGGTATATGTAACACAAAATCTGTCTCTCCGGTGTCATACGAGGATAGCTCCCACTAGTGCTCGACATATGGTTCCTAGACTTCCTCTTCTGGTGATACCATTTTCTTTACTGCCGTTGACCATAGCCGCTCGTCATAAGTCTGCCATTTATCATCGTCCGGAATATCTGACTCCTCATCCGACGGCAAAGTTCTAATCTCGTCAGATGTAGATGACACGGATTCTACCATCTGGATGCTTGTCGTGAACAGAGCGATGGGCGGTATGAACCGTGTCCGCCTACCACGCCACCAGGGCCGGCGACGCTTAGACTTTCACGGCACTGTAGACCAGGAGGGTGGTATTTCGGCGACGATTGACGGCACCCTGACGTACAGGTTGACGACCGTTCCGTCAACCTGTACGACGGTGGCGGTACTTATTTTCCACTTGTCGAGGTAAATCCTGTGCAAGTGCCGCGTAATATTGACCGCCAATAATCATTTGCGCCACACAATCGAAATCACCAACAGTGATCGGCAGCCGCATATCGGACGAATCGATTGCTTTCATCTCCGTCATCATCGGATTCGTCATCGGAATCGAGCGAGTTGACCACAGCCGATTGTGTCTCATCGAGTAGTCGACTTAAGTGATTAGTCTCAACTACCAATGAAGACTAGCAATGCTTATTCACTTCCCGTTTCTGGCGCGTGTGAGTTAAGGACACGACTGTTTCAGCAGTCGCATTTGCAAATACAGAAGTCATGATGGACACCCCTGTATTCGTTTCCTTGCAGTTACTTGATGTCGACCTCCGGTAGCCTGCTTGCTTACTCCCGACTGCCGTTCTCTGAAGTCCGACCCCTCCCAGTAGGAGAGCTTAAGATATGGTTTTATCTGTATTGTTATGTCTTTCCATATGTTTTGTTTGTTTTGGCTGGCAGGCCTTGGCGGAGATCAGCCGGGTCTCCGTTGCTTGATTTTACGTCTTGTGGTCAGATCTACAGTGACATCGGGAATCGATCACTTTCCTGGTGGTGCACTTGTCCACGACCACTTATTCGTCCAATATCGGAGGTATGGCTTATTTCGCGACTACCCTGCATATCTGCAGAACTTTCCCCTATCCGCAACCTGGTGACGCGCCCGGTGGGTTGTGCATGCACACGGGTTTTTTTAAACTTATATACCTATATATATATTTAACTATATATACTATATTATATATAAAATAATTATTTTATATTATATATAATATAAAACAAATTTAAATTATTTATTAATTATTTGTTAAATTGCGTACATTGTTAATATTATGTAATATACAATTAATGATACGCGATATTACATGCTTACGTAGGTACATTTTTTTATTTTTATATTCTATAGAAATGCTAGATATGTAATAAAAGTTTCCTAATAAGTTTTTCTTATAGATATTAAAAAAATATTATTGATAAAATGTATATTTTTGTATTACTATTTGAAGTTCAAATGTCATCTACATATATGGATATTTTATTTTCTGTATTTTGTAGAATATTTTTTTATACTACTTATGAAAAACATTTTTAAAAATTATTTTCAATCATTAAAGCTATAAAAATTAAAAATTTTAGAGTAGCATGAGTTTATCACTGTCAAGTATTTATCCTAAAATTATTGACTCAAGCTATATTATAGCCTAAACTACTAATGGTCTGTTTATAATTATATTCATTATCGGATTATCGTTTTATTTATTTCATATAGACTGATTTCCATTATCGTTTGCACATTCTCCATGATTGGTGCACATTTTGATCGTATTGACTATTGGAACGAGCACAATATACTCCCAACTGTCAACTGTAGACTATCAGAATCCTACTTTTTATATTTTCTTATATACTCTTCGTTTTTGCAGTTGTGTTTGAGGGATTTCATAAAAGATAGTTGGCTCCCTCCAACGCCTCAACTATTTACAAATTGTAGGAAAGTTGACCTGTGTTATTTATTTTGTATTTGTAATACGCAGTAATTGTATTATTTATTAAAAAAACAAATCATCTAAATTATGTAATAATAATAATAATAATAATACGTAATAAAAATTATTATAGTTGTTATTAATTTAAACTTCACCGTAAAACGGAACTTAAAACTAATCGAAATTAATTTAAAATTACATTAAGTCCCATACCCAAGAGTAAATAAACAAACAATTAATAAAGTAGTAACGGAAAGTCTTATGTACCTAAAATTATTCATTTTTGACATGAAAACTAAAAAATATTTATTTAAAAATCACATAATTGTATAACATACATACATTTCATATTATGTATCGCTTCACTCGAAATCTAATATATTTTTTTTAACGATATCAGATACTTCTATCACAGAATATTCTGTGCTTCTATCAATTGTAAGTCTGCCGAAAGCTCGTGATAATATAAATTGCCATTTCATATTTAATAGTATGATTTTTGTTTTAGTGCTTTCAAAATAATATTAATTATAACTATTTTAAAATTTCGTTTTTATAAAATAAATATATTATGCAAACAATTTAACTATTATTTATTGTTTTAAAAAAAGACAGTTATAAAATTATTATTTTTTTATAAACAAAAATATAATGTCTAAAATTTTTTTTCCGCAAATTGCCAAACGTATAAACATAACACAAAGTATCTCCTGCAGAACATCTAATAAAATGCGATATGAGTATTTTAGCCATCTGTTAAATTTTTCCAAAGAAATTATATACATCATCATATGAAATTTTCTCAATTTCCATAATTTTATACTTTTTAATTTTAATTCTATAGTTTCAGGTTAGATTAATAATTGTTTGATAATCGCCAATTCGCAATTTAACATCTAAGTATTGATTTATATCGCCATATAAATTTAATCTAAATAAACGTACCGTTCCACGGTATTAATATGTTTATTGTATAGATAATTATCTTAAATTATAATCTAAATATATTGAAAATTTAATTGTATAACTTATTCAAAAATTAATAAACAAACAATAAGTTACATAGTAAAAAACAATTTCTGATTCTATTGAGTAATTTTTTTGTCATATAATTTACTAAAATCATCATTTTTTGTTTGATTATTCAATAATGTGAAAATTTGAACTTAATATTTTGTATATAAAAAAATGAATACACATACATTTTCAATATTTTTTAATTGTTGGATGAAAAAAAAAAAAAGATAAAATCCTTGTACTTTCAATTGTTATTTATTCATATATAAAATTTTAGTATGTATAAATAAAATAATGATTAAAATAAGTCCAAAATTATGAATGTTTACAAAATATTTATAAATAATATATATAATATAATAGGTAATATACATATATTATTAATTAAGATATAAATTATAACATAGACCAATATTTATATTATCAAATTTATTTTTCTATTCCATTCAATTACAAAATTGTAAATCTAAATGCTTATAAACATAGTTTATTATTATATAAGTTGAGACGATTCGAAAATCGTTGAAACAAAAGATTTTATCTAAGTTCTATTTCGACAGTAATTATTTATCGGTGATGATCCATGGATTGAAAACACTGCAAATTGGATCGAAGTCGGTTGATTGTTTACCAATAGATTATCTTAGAACTCGTTTATTTACAAATAAACAAATAATATGAAAACAAAGTTTTACCACAGACCCAGAGGTTAACTCTGATCTAAATTATTTGAACATATAGGGTGTTTCATAAAGAACGCAGTTTTTTTTTTTTTAAGAATACTTCATAAATTATATGTGATATATAATAATTGTTGAATATAATAAAGTATAATCTAAGGTCATAAATAGTGTATATGTATAGTTATCGAACAGAAACAAATAGGATAAACTATAATCAAGTTATTAATATTTAACTAATGCTTTCATATACTTATTTCCCATATGCATTATACACTTCCAATTTTCACGAGTACTATTATCGAAGTATAAATGTATAATAATACTACTAAACCACCAAAAAAAAAAATTAAATATCAAAATTTTCAAAATTTAGATATTTTACAAATATGTTAAAACGTGTTTTTATGACAAAATATGTAAAATAAAATATGTTTTATTTTATTGCAAATCACTTGAAATGAATTTATCATTTACAATACTTAATGTATCATGTTTTAGTAAAAATATGTATTTACATCCAAATTCTATCCCTACAGGAATATCAATATAAATATGAAAACTAAATTAAAAACCATTTTAAGTGCATTTTATACATTATGCTATAATTTTTGGCATTTTATGGTTTGTAAAACATTAAGTTCATAGCCCTACTCATCACATTAGACAATATATCATATGTGTATAATGCGTATAATATATTGATACCCATATAAAACCGAATTTTTTTTTATAATAGACATTATAAAATGCTCAATATTATTATTGTGATTCTTGGCAATTGCATATTATATTTATCCTCTATTTAATAATTATGTCTATAATTAATTTAATTTAAAAAGAAAAACATAAAATCAATAAATATTTGTAGCACAAAAAAAAAACAAAAAAATAAAATATCAAAACAGACAATTAATATTCAATTTTCAATTTTGGTTGTAGAGGCCCCTTAGAGCTGGAGGCCCGTGTGCATTACACACCTTGCACACTCAGTAGTTGTGGCACTGGATATATCATGTATCATACGTCATGTTTAACCATGAGTTGAGATTCCTTTAATTTTGAAACACGATAACATTTTCCATTCACCTTTTCTACGTTGTCTACATTGTCGTTTTCATCTTTTAAAAATGTAGGACCTGTATTCAAATTTTCACTTAAGTGAAAATAAGTCTTGTGACTTAAGATAATTTTTTCACATTATCAGGACATTACCCCATTAAAATCTAATTAACGAATGCTTTCGTTTAGTATGGTCCACCGGCCAAGTTCAAAATACGCAATGCATTGACCAATTACTATAGTCGGGGACACGAAAATAAAAACTAGTATGTTAACCTCAAAACAACAGAGAACAAAAATTATAAGAACAGTGTCGCCAACCTAACAACATAAAATTATCCAGAATTTCAAAAACTGCGTTCTATATTATAAACTACCCTGTACTTAATTTTTACTTAATTAATATAAACACAATTTATTTATTTATTTATTTTGGAACAATTACCATGATTATAATATAAATTACATAGGTAATATTTTATTATTTATAGATAATATAGGTACAAAATAATACATACAATTATTAGACGCCTTATAATCTTCTGCCCATTCTATAAAAATAAACTACATTGTGATATTTATCTAAAAGTCAATATTATAATTATTGTATTAAAGTAATTTAAATAAATTACTAAAAAAAATATCAAGTAAATTAATGGATAGGATAATTGTAACAACATTTTATCTAGTTACCTAATGAAACTTATATACCTTATTAAACTTATATAAATGAAATCATATTCATATAGAAAATACATATAGATTACTATTTGCTTACAGTTAATTGCATTTTTATTTTATAAGTTTATAACGGCATACTAGTATATAGTTTTGACAAAGTAATTTCAATGAAAACTCGAACTTATTCCCTAAAATTCCAAAAGCGTAAAATCGGAAGTTGTATTTGAAGTCAAAAAGAGAATGTCGATGCCCAATCACGTCTTTGAGACAGGGTTGTATAGTGCTTGTTAATGTATATTGAAAGGTATTTATAAAAAAAAAAACTGTAAAAACGAAAAATTGTAACTCTAGCTATCAATAATAACCTAACCTACAATGGATTATATATTTTTTTCCTGAAGACACTACACCCACGTGTATTGTCTCCGTCTTGAAAAGGTAAAACATAACAAAAGCCGTTTATCTAGGATAGGTTCTCTTTTTCTGTGATAAAATAGCATTTCTTAGTTGTGACTGTAGCCTTCTCGTTTCTTTTCTACGCCAAATAGTTTTTGCACTTTTATATTTGTAAGACAAAAACAAAAAATACGAATGTAGCTTCGTTTTATTGTTTTAATGTTTATTAAAAATATTTAAAAAGTTTTAGTAGAAAACGAACCTAAATAGTCATAAAAATATGTTACACTCAAATAAATTAAAAACATACGTACTCATAATAATATTAACTAAAAAACAAAATTGATAAATATTAAATTGTTATTTAAATATGATAAAATTGTTATATGATAATTTGTGTAATCTAGTATAGTAGAAAACAAAATAAACACACATGCGCTTAAAATTGTCTATTATAAACCAATTTCAAATTAAAACAAATAATATATGTTTGAAATATTAATAATACTTTTCAAATTGTGATTCATTTGTATAAGAGTAAGAAAATTTATACTCGTAATTAAACCTTCAATGAACTTTAATTGCTACATATGTGGATCAACTTGCTTGTTAATGTAACTTTAATTACGGGGTGAATAACAATGATAGTCATACCCAATGTTTTATTGAACGGTTTTATATAATATAGTTCTTAGTACGTAAAAATTAAAAATAAATATTTAATACACTTACGGGTATACGCTAGAAATAAAAATGATAAACATATTAATTAATAAATAATATTAAACTATCTCATAATATTATAGAAATATTTATGACTAAATTTAACTTTATACGAATATATCAATATATTATAGAGGATACATTATAGAATAACATAACCTAATCTACCTGTAGTACCGAGTTTTTGTTTTCTCACATTTATTTTATATCCTAACCAGTGACCAGCCTTGGATTATGAGGTGTTTTGCCCGTTATATATCAATAAAAATAATCAAAATAAATGGATATCGAAATTTGTGATGTTTTTGAAATGCATCGAGGAAAAAAATGTTTAAACATAGAAAGTTATAAATTTGGAGAACATCAAACTTTAAAGATAAATGTGCACAAACGAGTCGCAACCCTTAAACAAATGGAAGTATAGAAATGAGTTTTTGTGCAACTGTAGGAAAATCAAGCAAACAATGGATCACATAGTGGTGGAGTGTCCAACTAGATTTTTTCCTCAAGGCCCATCTGATATCTACAACGTTACCTCGGAAGCTATAAAATAGATCAAAAAACTAGACATAAACTTAAATATATGATTTATGAATTACACATTTTTATTTCAACTTTAAATCCTTAATGTGATTATGACTAAGTATATAATACATGTTTGCTAATGTTCCATACAAAATAATAATAATATGTAGAAATTTATAAAGATTATAGGTGGTGGGCATGTATCATTTGCAAGACGTTATAATTAATTACGTTTTAGATTCTAAGCGAAGTAATAAAAGTATTTATTTATTGAATTACGGGAATATAGCCCAATGGTTGAATTATAATAATATCATTTACTTTTATACAGTTTTTAAATATGAACAAACAAAAGAGCAAAAGATAAAAAAAATTAAAAAAACTTTAAAATAGGTAATTATATAATCATAAAAAAAGAGTAAGGTAGTTGAGCATTAGCAATTATCGTCAATAAAAATCGAAAAACGAGATCTACCAAAAGAAATAAATCCATATACTATTTGGATATTGAGTGATAATGAGTGTAAAATGTTAGTCGTTAGAAGAGACTTTTGAAACCTACAAAACATCAAAATAAATTCCATGGATTTTATTAAAATTATAATCTCAAAACTATAAGTAAGAAAATTTTAAACTATTTTTCTGTACCACGATCGAAATATGTATTCGTCAACTTTATAATCAATATTTCAGGAAAACCGAATAATTTGCATTTTTGAGATGTATATATTTTAAAATTGACTCAAATGGATTCAGGTCCAAAAATAATTAAAACAATTTCACACAATATATTTATAAAACTATAACATTTTTGTACCTCACAAGTTGTTATTATAACATAATTGTAGTTATTAAATATTTTTTAGACGCCAAATATAGCTTATTGTTTAATAAAAATATAAACAAAATTTGTCAAACAAATGTTTTTGTTTTCTCCACCAAATATTTATAATTATATTATGGGAATCATATCCATTTATTAAAACCCATAGGCGTGGTCACCTGGGCATCCCTCGACATATAATTGAGGCCTTAAAATTTAAGTCCTATAGCATATATATATGGGTCAATCTTTTAATTAATAACGCTATTAGAATGAAAATGGTATTTTTTCTAAAATATATGTTAAAAAAAAAAATTATGTTAAGGGATAAAAAAATAATACAAAATAAAATATTTTAAATTTGCGTGGTAAAACATATGATGATTATAACAGCTAGATGATGTTATTGACTACAAAAGTAAATATAATAAATAAATATTGCAATTATTTTAAAAATAGATTTTAGATCCAACTATCTAATGAAATATTATATAACTTGGTACTAGTAATACCACTGATTAATATGTGATAAAATGTAAGTTATGTTTATTCGTGCATTTTAATTTGTTTAAATATGTACACATGTCTTGTTAAGAGAGGGCCCTAATTAAGAAAAGGGTCCGAAAAATTGTAGGCACCCCCGGAATTCAGGTCTGCACACGGCTATGTTAGAACCTGACTGAGAAGTTTTTTTAGCCATAAGTTTAAAATCAAAGCTGCAAACTTAATTTTAATTGCTTATTGGTAAATAAAACTCATTACGTACTTTTTTTTTCTGTAATAATATAAAAAATTAATAAATAATTATTATTACAAAATTTTCAATATTAATAATATTAATATAAAAAAATTAAGGTCTATCAATATTAATATAATTTATTAATTATTAGAATTTCAAAATGTTCGGTAAATCTGTAGGAAAACCACTTAAACTTCAAAGTATAATTAATACCTTTTTTAGAGTAAATAAAGAAATGTCATGAACCATTTGATTATTAAATTACATTTTTCAATTATCTAGAAATGTTTTAGTCTATAGTAAATTTATGTTTTCAGAGAAACATGAACATTTGGTATTACAAAAAGTATAATATCGTACCATAAAATTAATACTACATTTTTATGTACTGAATTATATATGAAATTTAATTTTTGTAATTTCTAATTTTTTACCAGTTTACCATATAGATAGAATCTACTGGGTTTAACAAAGTATTTTAAAACGTATAAGTTCTATTTAGATCACTATAAAATAACAGCTGTATTTATTAAGTATTCTTTGGTTAACTGATTAAATTGTAATTTAAAAAATGATATATAATAAATCCGAAAATTTCTTGATGAAACAAAAAAAGTTATTATTGTTAGATGTAATGTAATATAAAAATAAAAAATAAATTATAGTGATTTAAAAATAGTCAATAGAGGATTAATTTAAAAAATGTAGAGACTTATTGGCTTTCATGCAACTGTAATTTTAAAATAGACTGGTATCGACGAGTTTATTTTTTTTAAGATATTTACACGAATGAATACAGCTACTTGAATTAGTTGTCAATAATAAATGTATAAATAATAAAAATTGATGAATTGGTCTGCTGTGTTATAGATTTGAGAATGTTGAGATAGAAGCATTTTTATTATTCCAAAAAATGAAATAAATTACATACGGTCTTAAAAATTCTCATCTCAAAATCAATAATTGCAGTCCATATTATTTCACACAGAATTCTATTATAATATAAAAAATAAAAAATAATATAATATACATACCAAGACCATCTTAGAACAAAAATAGTTTAATTAGTTTTCAAATATTTTTCCACGCCATTTCCAGTTGAATTTAAATAAAATATCTAACAATTATATTTTTTATGTTTTTACTTTTTAAATGACACGCATTTTTAATTTTATATTCTGAAGCAAAATATTTTTTGGAATATTTCAATACATTTAAAAATCAAAAGTATAATGTGAGTAGTGTGAATTTGTACGTGCTACGCCGCTAAATTGTTGTCTATTACTTCGTAAACTTTAACTTAAAATATAAACAATCAGGACTCTGAACTTTATGCATTTCCATATCTATGTGGGAAATCGATAGAAGAAACCAGATTTGATACATATTTATTTTTTAAAACAAATTTAAATTACATATTTTTTTTATATATTTAAGATTTTTTTATAGAGATGCATAATGTACAGATATATTTGTTTTTGTTGAATTTTTTAATTTTAATTTTTATAAACATGAATAGATAGGATCTACTCGTACTATTTAGGAGTATAATGTATCGAAATTGTGTAAAAAACATTTTGTTCCATAATATAAAATTAAAAGTATTATATTGTATTGTCATTAATAAACGTAAAAAACATAAAAATAATATAATGATGAATTTTTTTAATATGTCGTTTTATTGCACTTGAAATTTTAAAAAAAATTATAAGAAAATATTTCCAAAAACGAAATTTTTTACAAATAAAATTAAAAATACTTATAATATTTACGTACCTATAATTTTTGCTAAAAAAAAAAAAGTAATTATAATTGTTTGAAATTAGTTATTATTAGTAATTGAGGTTTCTGATGATTTATGAATTATATGAATTTAAAAATATTCGCTGTAACTCTATAGTAGACCTATTTTTACCACAAACTGAGAAAAGTTAATAAGATATTTGTATAATGTTTTGATTCTAATCGGATTGATCAATGAACAAATATTTTAACAATAAGCTACTTCTTTTTTTTTTTTTAAATTTACATTATTTAATGTGTTTAAAATCATTTTTTATAATGTTAAAAATGCTTCAATTTAAAAATTTCATAGACAATATTCCTTACATCCATGCTCTAAATTTTAAGTTTAATGTTTAAACGCACTTAACATGTATTTGTATTAAATAGAAAATATCAGTTGAAAAGTTGACTCAAATTTTAACAAATTTTCCTATATTTTATTTCATTAACCAAACCACAAAAAGCATAATTTTACAACTCAAGAACATATATAGTGAATATAAAGTAAAAAAACCACAGACTAAAATAAAACTGATAAACTGGTAAATTAAATAGAATGTCTGTTGGAGAAATTTGTAATTTTATTTTGGAAATTTTTCTAATCACTAGCTAAAATTGATAAAACTACCTCAATTAAAATGGCGGATGATTTTTTTTTTGGCCCTATCTTAACATGCAGTTTGTTATCAGTGTCGATACTGATTATTATATTCTGTGGTACAGCGTCTAAAAATACCGCGTGACTTTACGCTCACACTGTTGCCGTTGCGCTAATGTCATGTTTTGTTTTGCTTTAACTACGCGTGTGCACAAATATTGAAGAGAAGAACTCGAGTCAAACTGCATGCTCAATTCGAGTAAACAAGGTGTGATGAAACAGATTATATTAGCATTTTCAATACATTACATAATAATTTATTTTCAAAATAAAATATAAAATGTTTTTAAATTATTCTTAAACGAATTAACTGTTGGATTTTGATTTGAGTTATTTGTTTTGTCAATTTTGCTAGCTAGATTCTATGTTATACTAAAAACACATAACCATAGAAACATACATTTAACGTTCCAAAAAAAAAAATTAAAAACACACATTACTCAAAATGTTTGGCTACATATCTAAAATTAAAGCCATATTTCACGTGAAATACATTGAATATATACAAAAGAAAGAAATTCTACTTACGTTCATAGGCTGTGGACAATAATTATTTGATTAATATTGAAATATATAAAAATTACATGATACAAAAATTATAGTTATATAAATATTTAAACCGTAAAAAAATCGAGAAATATTTTATAGTCTATAAAGAAATATTTTCATAAATTTAAAAAACATAATAAACTGTGAAATTTTAAAAATAAATTTATTATGTTAATTATATAAACTTCAATAAATATACATGATCACGTACAATTTGTACAATAATACTTATTGAAAAAAATTGTTTAGATATAGTAACTCTTATTAAAACAAAATAGAGTAATAATATTATTTTTAATATTCTTATTCAAACTACTTAGTATAATTTTTTTTGTAGAAAGATTTTTATTACATATTGTAACAATTATAAATAAGTATGTTACATGCCATTTATAAGTGTACATACCAACTTTACTGCTGACCAATACATTATTAACACACACACTCACGCACATATAGTTGTAAAGCCAATGGCCAAGACACTGGATGTATAGGTAGTTAGTTCACTGTACACCTTAGACTTTAAGTATTGCAGGACTATGATAAGGTCATATAGTATAGAAAATAATTATTGTGAGTATCGTTATTTATAAGTCTTTAATATATAATAAAGGATAATAATAAATGAAACTGAATCCCATAGTTATTTACATTACATTTAAGATTCCTGTATCTACCCTTGGCTACGGTAATTATATCTATAGGGACCTACCCTTAGATATCTTATACTTAACTGGTCATTCTCCGATCACGTTACAGTATGTTAAAAAAAATACTAAAAATATAGCTGTAAATATCATACGTCGAACTTTGTTTATTAATGCAACGAATTTGTTGTGCATTTAACATTTACGTAAAAATCAGATTAAAAAAAAAATTATTTTAACAACTTTTTAGTTACAGCACATTCATTATTTTGCTTAATTTAAAATTTCATAAAAAAAAAATTTAAATTCAAAATACTAATTATATCTACGTACCAGCTATCACGTCTAAAAAAATGTAATTATAATCGTTATTGATAAGTTTTTAATAATAAGTATAATTTTATTAATAACTACTAAAATATAATATGATACGATTTCAAAATATTCAATAATTCTGTTTAACGATAGTTCCTAAAACTTTAAAATATAATATCTTCTTATACATTAAGAAATGTCAATTGTAAATCAAATAGTTCTAGAGTAACACCATTTGGTTATTAAATGCATTTTTTCGTTTTGTTAGAACTCTAGTATTTTTATGTTTCTAGGAAAGAAAAATTTGGTAGTACAATATTCAATAAATTTTTATTATCAAATAAGAATTAAATTATTTATTCAATGAAAATATGTTATTGATTTTCGGTAAACTATAATTTATTTTACTATGTAGATAAAACCTATAGAATTGCACACTGTAGTTAAGAACCGAACCGATCTATTCACATTACAATTAAATAAGAGCCGTATAAAATAACAATTTAAAAAATATAATGATTACATACTTATATTATCTACAAAAACCATAAAATAAAAAAAAAAAAAATTATAATTGTTAGATTGTTATATAATATATGAAGTAGTATAAGAAATTAAAAGTGATTTAAAATGTATTATTAATTATCGTGATTTTAAAGTAGCCATTTTGAGATAATTTTTAAAATTTATTGTCTTATTGGATTTAATTGAAAAGTAAATTTTAATTACTAAACAATGTATACAAATATAATATACTGGGATCAACCAGTTGGTTTTACAAATATATTGCCACGAATCATAACAAACTGTCTATAAAGTATAGATACTATTTTCTAACCAAAATCATCTTAAAAATTAAAAAATCTGTTACAAGTTTAGGACTATCTTCTTCAAACAAGCATGGTTATTTTAACCATGTCTAATAACTTTACATCACAAAAGATTTAACAACAGGTAGTTTAATAGTTTCTTAAAAAAAAAAAAAATCGGTACTAAACCGTAAGAGAATCAGGCATACGCGTCTGATCGTCTCACACACGATCACTTAAAGTCAATTGAGGAAACACTGTGAAGCCATGGTGTTAAACTCGCTGTGAAACACATCATAACTGAGTGCCTCAAAAATGATTGAGATCGATAAAACATCGTAATCGACATCGCACTGCGACCAGAAACCAAAAACAACTCCAAGATGGTCAAATCTTTCATAAAATCTTCAAACCTCTACAACGCAATATAAATAAAGAATGAAAAGACACCATGAGCTCTTAGTCATTTAGTATTAACCCTACTCTCTTTTAATATATTTAATAATATTATATTATCAATGTATATGTATTATAAATTAATGTATCATTATCAATATAAACTTATTTGTCAATTTGTATGTAACCGTCCAGGGTGTGTTTAAATTAAGTATCATTACAGTATTGTCAAATACAAATATACAACAAGTTATATACAATTATCCACTCAGAGTCTAAAACTATAGGACATGTTTCATATGAAATATATTAATTATATTCAAAACAAATAAAAAAATAATACGTACTTTCCGTATCTGTGGACAATAATTTTTTAATTAATTTTTAATGTGTAAATTGTACACATTCTATACATATACTATATTATGTTAAGGTATATGACCACAGTCTGAAAATGTTGACAGTCACCGGTGTATGTTGAAATTTAACAAAAATCGTAGTGAATGTTGACTAACGCGTTCATATACCGATAATTGTTGACGTTTACAATTAGTGTTAAGTTAATTTTGGCCACGCTTAAAGAATGATGTATACTAAAAGGTATTATTATATTATTTTGTAGAATTAAGACGTTATAACCCAATAACAATATGCATTGAAGACGTTTGGACGTTAGTAATATTATGACATGGAATCAACTGAGTCAATAACTTATGAACCCTCTTGTATTGTCGTGGTGGATAGATTAGTCTAAATTCTAGAATATAGATATATCTCATCTATTTCACATAAAATCTGTGAAAGTAGTAGCTGTAGTTAGTATACTTTATTAATTTATCGTTTTGCGTTAACAACTCCCTTATTAATTTTAAAAACTTGTCTGCGTATAAATTCTTATAAATACGTTCTAACACCCCTAACTATCCAAACATCACTAAGGCATGCACCAGATGAAACAAAAAATATAAAACAGTAAATAATTGAACATGTGAAATATTTACCAGTTCTTTCTATAAAAAAAATATGTGCATAATATAATAGTATTAATAAAATAATTATAATATTCTACATTATTATAAATATAAAATTTACAATTGTGAACTAAATTTTGATGTTTGCATATTTGATAATGTTGTCTTTATTATTATTTGCATTTAAAAGTATTGTAGTAAAATTGTAAATGGGAAAATAAATAGCTAAAGTCACAGTACACACTTAAAATCTTGGAAAAAAAAATAGAATAATACATTTTAATTAAATAAAACAAAAAAAAAAGTACATACTTAATGCATCTGGAAAAAAAAGTAATGGATGTATACAACTGATTTAAAAAATTTTAAATGTGGGATTAATATTTTAATCCTAAAAAAAATAAAAAAATTATAATAATGACAAAAGAACAGTATATTTGGTTTTTTTTTTTTTATATTATTTTATCAGTATTCTATCTTTGTTATATAATAATCTAATGGCGACTACGAGAATTAATGAAATGTACTAAGAGAAATGTATCACATGAAAATATAAAATATAATTGCATAACACACAACACAGTTAAATTAATAACCAACAATTTACGTACCGAATATTTTATCTAAATAAAATAAAACATAAACAAGGTATAAGTATTTATTTTAATATTATTCATTAAGATAAACCTCATTTAACATTATTATTGAAATTTTACTTACCACATTCGTCTATTAAAAATTAGTTAAAATTTTATTTTGTTAATAACATACTTTTAATATAATTTATTGTATTATATGTTACTATAAATTTAATGTAAAATATAGCAATTGAAATAAAAAAAATCAAATCCTTTAAAAATGACCAATAGATAAGATATATTTAAAAATATAATTATTTAAACCACCCTTGTATTGTGGATCATAATACAGATTCTTGTTTCAATCCAAGAAACTACATATCGACATAAAGCACTGTCGTATCGTGCATGCATAGAACCTGTATAGTGTACACTGTTGGAACTATTTTGAGGATTCATGACACTATGCTACAGGTAGCTTTTCACGAAGAGGAGTGGTGGCTGTAATTTCGGTGTCCCCTATTATTTAACATCTAATATAGAACATATTCTATATTTATATATAAAATATACTACTTTAGCCCAAATCTACTGAAAGCAAAGAAAATTATTGAATTTGCTCCAATTAAATTCAACTCGAATACATACCCAACTCTAAACATAACCTTTAGATATCATAAACAATTATACAGTCAGATATTGCAATTTAGATTCATGGTAATGGCCTCAACATTTCGTTATCTAAGACGTTTGTGATTATAATTACAAAAATGGCATACAAAAGCAAAAACATTATCTGGAAGATAAATTGAGATACAATAACAATGTTGGTGGTGAAGATAGTAACAAACGATATTAAAACGTGGTGGTAGGTGGTGATGGTACAATATGAAAGTGCGGGTGACATTAATTCACTAAAATCACTGAACAATCAGATGGCGGAAAAACTATATTGACGGTATGTTTAATACTAAAACTTTGATTGGAACTAATCGCTACTCAATTGCTCTTACATTACACACATACTAAAAACAACTATAAATTATCATATACCAAACGCAATAAAAGAGATAGAGATAGGCGAGAAGTGATTAATATACTTTTAACAATAATATAATATCTAGATTATTTAGACGTCTAAATAATAATATATAGACTATATCTTAGCTACGTCAATCCAGCTTCTTAAGTTCCATATGTATATACGAAATATTCACAAGTTTTTTTTACCATCCCGTAATTAAATCTAATAACTATACGCCATTTGTAATTTAAATTTAAATTTGTGGTACCGAGTACCAGTGTGACGTCACATTAGCAGCACTCAATACCCTTAATTTATTTTTATCTTCAATATATAAAAATATATAATTTTAAATTATTTACCTGGATTATTTTCTATAAAAACAAATATATAGTTTTTAATTAATGAATCAATTCTAATACACCTGTTTTAACTAAGTCTATGTTTCAATATTTCATATTATAATTTAAAAATTGTTGTCAATAATTTAACTATTATTATCTTCTGCAGTTTTAAATGTTGTATATTTAGTCAATTGTAGAAGTCATTATTTACATCTACACGGGATTACAGTATTCAATGGATATCTATATAATGTTGTTCAAGAAAATCACAAACCGTAGCTTACAAACATAATAATTATATATAATTTTACTATTGAGTGGGTTGAATGATAACTTAAAATTTAAAAAATATAAACTAATTAGACATGCAAATTATAAAATAATTATAAACCAAAACAAATACTTACTAAAATATTCATCTATAAAATAAAATAGTTATGTATTATTATATCGTTTAAATTTCTTAACAAAAGTAAAAATAAATTAACGGTTAAGGTTATAAAAGTATAGAATTATTAAAGGTAGGTCGAAAAAAAATGGTCTTGAACCGAAATCAAACGAAACTCATTGATCATATTATGTCAAACAAACAAAAACTAACTATTTTAAATATTTATATACAGATTTAAGAACCACTTATATGGGATCTTGTAATACATATTCAATAATATTGGCTCATTGAATAATTTTTATCAACATTTAAACCAAAAAAACTTAAAAATTTAGCATGCCTATAAATAGGTCGAAAATAATTTAAAATGTATGAATATTTTATCAGATAATGAAAATATTAATATAAAAATTTCTAAAAATCCCAAGTATCTATAATAATTCGTTTTCGATATACATATTTTCACACATTATACCTACATATTCTTAAAATTGTATTGACATTTATAAAATCTTAAACTTAAATTTCCTAAAATTTATCAAAAAGAGTCAAAATACTTAAAAAAAATTATACCATTAATATAAAATGATAATGTAAATACTTAGTTAAAATTTTAAATTTCTATAAGATTATTCATTTTTAAATTAAAACAAAATAATGAAATAAAGTTAATTAAACTCTGCGTAAGAATTGCGGCTACTCTCGATAATAATAAAAAAAAAACTAAGAATTTTGAAATGTTTAAAGTACAAACTAAATCCTATTTTTTATCCAAAACCACCTCCATGTTTGATTATTGAAGTATTTTATAAACTAATTATCGTGAATTAAATCAAAAACAAAATATATACACATCATTAATAACAATAATTCAACTTCAATGCAATTAAAAATAATAAACAAACATAAATTAGGTACCGATATATTTTATGTTAATAAACAGTTAATAAAAAATAGAAAAACTGGAATTTAAACGCTTTTGAGGTTTAGATTAATATTTAAATTTTAAATTTTTCAATTCAATTTAATTTATTTAGAACTAGTATCAATTTTTTTCATTCAAACTGAAAGCCTAAATTTTTTATCGATTTTTCGAACTTTGAAGAGCTAACCCAACACTAAAAAGTAGAAATTATTCAATATAACAGTTCATAACCAATATTCAAACAATAAAGTTTAAGTTAATACCAACAATTTTAAATTGTTCAAATACTTAGTAGGTTTTGGGATTTAATATTAATTAAAAATTGATAATAATTGCTGGTTACCAACATCCCTTTTGTAAAATTACATAAAAAATATACATAATAATATACGAGATAATATATTAAAATTAAATTTAATAAATGTGTTGAAATCTAAAATGGTTTAAAGATAACTATTTCATTATTTTTCACAGTTAATGAATTTATTATATTATTTAAGTGGTAGTTTAGATTTAAAACTTAGTAAACTTTAAATTTTTACATTATCATTTTTTTTTTTTAGTTTATTATTATAACCTGAAAATAAGTAATCTACTTTTATATTTAATGATTAAAACTTAGTTTTTTGAAAAAATAACAGTAAATACATACCCATTTTTTCTAAAAATATATATAAATAATTATTTACAATTTCAAACCGAAAGAAATATTTTATTTTGATATTTATGAAAATATAAACATATAAAAACATAAATTATTATATTAAAATATTCTGCTGTAAAATACACTTTTTTACTTATGTGTAAAACAGAAATTGTTTACATGGATGATGATTACGTTTTTCATAAACATTCATTTTTTTTTGCATTTTAAAAAATAAACTCGTGTTCTCTTGCATTGAATGGTTTAAAAGTATTAATAAAAAATGATTATCCAATAATTTTGTTTGTAAACTAAAATAAATCATCATTTATTTAAAAAAAAAAACAATACACAACGTACGCGATTTCATTTGACCAAATTCTAAATTGATGGGTTTTGAGTTACACGTACATAAAATTGGTGAGGTCAACCCAAAGATTTGGTTTAATTAATGAAAGAGTATCAAACAAAACCCAAATAGGTGATTGTCTTAGAGTTGGCATTGGATTAATATTTTTGACTCTAAAGTGGTTTCTTATTTTATTTGCATAAAAATGTATGTCTGGTATATCTTAAAAATTACATAATGCACAGATTATAAATAAGAAGCCTAAATTACAGAAGAAGAATTATTTCCACCAAATATTTGGACACAATTTAGCGCTGAATTAAATTTTACTACGAATGCATGCGAACCATTTCACTCACATTTAGCTCAGTTCTTTGAAAACACACCTTCAAATATAAATATTTTTACAAAAGCTCTTTTATATATCACTAATTCACTTACATAAAAATAAACAGTATTAACGAAACTCAATAATTCGCAATCAAATAAATGCCAAAATTAACAAATGATCTCAGCAAGTGTGGAATTCGTAGCTATGCAGTGGCTAGACTATGCGTAGTCGTACTGATCCCACCAAAACATTTAGTATTCTGATTAACCTGTTTTCTTTTGATGGACTTCCGAGTTTGAATTTTCACGGCAGACATGTGTAGTTTTAGTTATATAGTTTTATTAAAATAGAACATACAATGCGCACTAAGCTCTTCACATTGGCTTTAGAATGTGTGTGTTTCTAATTTTCCAAATCACTTATGCCATAATACTTTGTGAATGAATTTTATATAGTTAATTTAATAAAAATCTACTAGATATAAAACAGTAATTTTAAAGTGTACAATGTTTATATTAATTGAATTAATTAGAAAAACATTTCAATGATTTAATTTTAAATCAATATTTTAAAAATTGTTTCTTAGTATTAAATCTAAGAGTTTTCTGAAATATATAGGTATTAGTTACTTTATTTTTAAAGAAGTTTAAAATATTAAGAATAAGACCACCTATCTGGTATTATACATTAACTAAATAAATGTATACATCACGTAATAGATAAAATTAAAAAATGTATTTAGTTATTTTCAAATAATTACTCTTATAATTCACTTTATGATCTTCTTGAACATTATCTGAAAATGTATTATGTTAATATAAGACAAAGCATTAGTTAATTTAAATAGGTAACGTGACTGTACCCTAATAATATTTTAAACCATCGACCTTAAAATTTAGTAAATATAGATAGGCTTTAATGACATATGTACTTAAAATTTATATTTACAATTTTGAAATATAATAAGGTACCGTATGAAGCATAATTTGTACACATAAAGTGTATTCACATACAATACTATAGTTGTTTGAAGAATAGCAACCAATAAAACATTATTTATTGGTATTTTAACTTGTTATATTAGTGTGTCAAATCCCGCATTGAGTGTTTGGGTGTGAGGATTCATAAAATAATGTTTTATTCATTTTTTCTTTTAATAAACGTTTTTAAGATAACCACTAGTTATATAGATAGAATAAGTGGTCACCATACAAAACATATAATTATTGTAGGTTTTATAAATAAAAAAAAAATATTACAATTTATTATTATTATTTGCATACATTGATACGGCTGTACTTTGATTATTATTATATTATTTTAATATAGCCACATGAAAAACTCATGAAAATTCTAAAACATAATCTCTAGTAATCTATCGTTAAAAAGCTAACGACCAAACCTAGGGCGGTGGTTACGTGACGTCAAGCCAGATCTAAAGACAAGATACAAACATTCATCACTGAAACTGAATTCATCACACTAAATCTATGACACTCTCTATGAATATGAAATTATCAGAGCAAACCACCTTGACGAAACAGTTCGATGATGGAGCTATATTTATTAACTCCGTCAATATTAACCAGGCTTAACCTAACCTAACCTAACCTAATCATAAAAATTATTATTTTTATCCTTAAAAATAACTCTAACCTAACCAAATCTAAACTAAATCCACGCTATTTCTTCTCAATGAAGTCGTTGCCTACACCCGAACTAACCAAACATTTAACACTAAAATAGTTTTTACATTTAAGATTGTAAAAGTTAATGCTTATAACTCTGTCTAATATTCTTCAAGGAAGTATATAATAACTACGATACAATTAGTATCCCATAAATTATAATTGCTTACCTAGGAATCCACAAACATCTTTTAAAAAATCTGTTAAATTTAAAAAATAATTCAATAATTATAGTAGCATAAAAATCCATTATATCAACGGTTCAAACATATTAAATAAAATAATCTCGATTATTATGAAGTGTCTAGATTACTATATTGATTCATTAAATGTTTAAAAATGATTTTTAAAATAAATTATTGGCCGCCTATCAAACTATTACATCTGTACAAAGTTTCCATTATAAAATAAAAAGATTATAGTATTACATCTAATATATTTTAATAATTACTTAAATAATTGATAAAGTATAATAAGAAATTCATTATATGTTTAATTATATACTAACCTAACTTTATAAAAATTATAATAAAATTATTAGATGTTTACAGGTAATTACAGCTTATTAGGAATCATGTTATAATTTTTAATATTTTTGTCTAAGTGAATATTTTTTATCAAAATGTAAAGATTTAAAATTATAAAAGGATCAAAAATATAAAATCTTTATAAAAAGCTTCAAAAAATCTATTATAAACACATATTGAATATTCTAAATACCTATTATATGACTATTCAGTTGTTCTTGGTTATTTAAATGTACAAAATCGATTTTTTCAAAAATACGATTTATATTTTTCTTATTTTTTTTTCACGATTAATTTAATAAATACTAAACAATTTTTTTAATATTTCAATTTCAATTTTTGAAAGTATTAACTATATTCTATTTGTTATCAGAATCCTCACTTTTTTTCACTATATTTTATTGTTTAACAAGAAACACGAACATAAATAAAACATAATTATAAAATAAAATCAATATATTCATCTCTCTGCTTAGAATCTATAATCGAATACATTATGGTATATTTTGTGAATAACCTTAGTTATAATAATTTTATTAAAATGTTATTTTTTATATTACCTAGTTGAAAACAATTAAAAGTGATATGAAATATTATTAAAGTAATGATCTAAAATTTGATTTTGTAAATTTATTATTTAAAATAATGCTCAGTAATTTCAACCATCATTTAAGAATATAAAATATCAACTTGAATACTTAATATTAAACTATTCTAAAGTTATTTTATCTACTATTAATAAGTTAAAAATATTACAATTGCAATCGGCTGAAAAAAATACATTTAGAATCATTAGTAATACACTTATTAGTTATTTTACAGAAAACCTACCTTAATGACTAAAATTGTATTGATTAGATAAAATAAGATATAAATATAAGTCCACAAGATTCAACCATCTCTCCGATTCTTTTGTACATAATTTTTAAATTTTACCAATTTAATTAACTTTATAATAACTTGATGCGGAAAAAACTATTTAAGTACCATTAATTGTATGTTGCTTCACTGAAGCCAGGTAAAATTTCAAAGTGTAAAAGAAATATTATTTGTTATAACTTATTTATGAATTACAGCTATATTTACTGAGTATGTATAAACTTTATGCATGCCACATTTAGTTTTTCTACTATCATACATAAAACAATTTTTTTTAAAAACTCCGAGTTTAGGTAACATTTTCGTTCCTATAATTTAATATTGTGTAATACTTAAAATTAATGTTATGTTTATCTCCAGCCAATGGTAGAATATCAATAACTAATTTTAGTTTCTAGATAATTTTATAACAAAATCAAAAATCCATTGACTATCAATGAAAAAAAAAATAAAAATAAATTTTTACTATTTAATACTTAAATAATTTATATCATACCTGCATCTTTTCTGTGACATTCATTTGAAATGCCTGAAATCACAAAAATGCAAGAAATAGTATAAGTTATATATGAATTTTAATACAATACAAATTAAAACAAAAAAAATAATAATTAAAAACAAAAATATGACCATACTTTTGAAGTGGTCGTAATATTTATCGAATGCAGTTACTGGAATAATCAAAATTGGAAGAACATTGATTGTAATAGTAACAAAATACTTATTAAAAATATTCATTTTAGTTATTTGATATATGCGAAGAATAACAATTATGTGAACGTTAAATAATGAAATGATAATAATAAGAGATCTCGAGTTTTCGACTTCTTTTATAATCGACTTCTTCCTTACTTAATCTAAAATAAGAAAGAATAAACAATTAATAAATGACGTGTTACAACAAATATACTTTGACAACAAAAAAATATTCATTACTTATTTGACTTCTGTTTTGGGCAATATTAACTATTAAACTATTTCTTAACCTATTAGTACGTTATTGCTTAAACTTTAAGTTTTTTTTTTAAACACAAGTGAAAAAATAATATTTATTTAACAAAACATTATTCAAAACTAGGTTAAAAAACAGATAAAAATTTATAAAAAAGTAAAATGACTATCAAATAGTAATAACGTATAAATAGTAATTTATGTACTATCTGTGCATAATATATTACAATTTTATTTTATATAGACATTATCGAATTCGAAACACAATGTTATTATTTAATCCCAGAGAAAAAAGTGTGACGGCGAGGTCCATCACTCCAGCACCCCAAATTGTAAATTTTTACACCAAAATTTCACAATATTATGTAATCATTATGTAACGAAATGTAACCACAAAAACTTTTTTTTAAATTACAAAAAGTTCAGAATTCCAAACTTTAATCCGGGCGCTGACGTGGCGTAACCCCAGCACCCCAGTACCCTTAAAAATGATTTGATTGATTAGTAATTTTCACAAAATGTTGTAACCAAGGTAGATATATATCCACCTTGGTTGTAACCATTTTGCAATCAAATGTAATCCAATATTTCAAATATACCTAGTTTAACATTAATCAATTAAGTATTGTTTTAAGTGACATAAAAATCGTAATACATACTTACGTACAGTGGGGAAACAAGGATCTTAATACTGTGGGTCTACCTCACTTACGAGAGGCCAGTGTGTAATAGATTTAACCAACTATTCGTTACAAAGTAGCTAGCTGCGCTGGCGATTTACCTTATTTATATTATAGTTTAATACCAACATTTAATATAAGTAACTATAAGAGATAAGACATCATTCACAACTAAGTTTTAAGTAAAATTTAAAACTTACTTACAAACTTGGGTATTATTAATTAATCGTTATTTTTATTTGTTGCTTTAAAATTGATATTTTAATTAACAAATTTACCTGGAATATTTAAATAATTTTGAATATTTCATATTTTGAAAAGGATTTATATATATATTATGATTTTATGAAACATTTTAATGCTAAATACATTTAAATTATTATACACTGATAGGTCAACCTTTTTTTTTTTTTTTGAAAATTTGATTTTTTTTTTAAATATATTTAATGAATAGGTACCCTAAATTATTAATTATCTATCATTAAAACAAAAAAAAATTATTTATTTAATTTCTAATTAGTTATGTAATCATTTAAATAAAATAAATATAGTAAAGAATATTAATTACTATAATTTTCTTTGCTTTTTCATTAATTCAAATGTTGAAATGTACTTATTATGTTATTACAATTGGTTGTTTATGCTGTGTTGCTATCTATCGGTGGTGCATATAGTGGGAGAGAGTAGGGGTTCAACCTCCCCCTCCCCTGAAATGTATGGTTGGCACGGTCATTGATTTTAATTGTAAAATTAATTGAAATTCAAGAATTGAAATTTTTTTTAACCCCCCTGAAATAAATTTCTATATACGCCACTGCTTTATATTGAGCATATATATCGCTTAATTTTATAGCCGGTATTCAGTCAAAGTTGAGCGAAAGAATATTTTGAGAAGTCTTAGCCAGCTAAACTTCTCTTTCTAAAATTACACTGATGACTGGAAGTTTATAAAATCGTCTATACAAAGTATATACATTTAAATATGAAGAAACCACGTCTCGAGATGTCATGAACTTAAACACTTTATTTAATTTTAATGGTTCAGTTTTAAAATAAACTTGATACTAAACCAGACAAAATGAACGGTATTCCAATTCTATATCCATTTCATCTATGTCAACCTTATAAAATCTTGATAAATGTTAAATAAAAATAATATTTTCATCTAAGTTTTCTTTAGATTTAGTACTTCAAATTTTTTAACAATGGTAGAGAAATCTCCATAACGATATTTCAACGTAATTGTAAAAGAATCCAAAATAGCAAAATATGTATTACATTTAAAATTGTCATCAGTTAAATCAATAATATTTCTCCAATAATTTTCACAGATCATGTTAAACATTTATATAAACAACAGTTGGTGTATGTTTTATTAAGTCTAAGACAGCCACGCATACGGTACGCTGCTATTATTATATGCATGTTTTTCAATTTAGGTACATTATTATTATTTGTTAATATGCGCCGGCCGCACGATTTCGAACTCCATATTTTTAATTCAATACCCAGTTTTCACGTCTTTTTAATTCATGCATGGAAAACGTTTTTAAAAAATGTTATTAAACAAACAAAAATCAAACACGAAAACAAAAAACTGCAACTGTAAAACGATAACGAAAAATCCCAAAAAACGAAAATAATGTTACAAAAAAATCAAAAACGAAAACAAAAATAAATTATACCACGAAAAAAAAATATAAAAATTATATTTCTGTTTTAATATAATTAAAAAAATATATAAATTGTTATGTTTAAAAAATGCATGACGAACATTTAGTTATACTCATATAGGCGTGCGCACGGGGTTTGCAGGGTGTGTAGCTGCACACTCTGCAAAAATTTAATTTTTTTATGAAAAATTGTTTTATTATTTAAAAGTGATTATTGAGAGTTGGTATAATTTATTCTTTATCATATCATATATAAACATACATTATTATGTATTCATGTATAATACAAAATTATGATATTTTTAAATTGATAATAAATTATTTTTTAAGTTTAAAGTTATTTTTGTTATTTTTTTTTTTAATATGTTATATTTATTCTAATAATGTTATTAGTCAAACGTAATATGAATTGGTATTTTATTGATAAATTTGTTGATTTTTTACAAGTATATTAATTTTAACAATGTTGTATTGAAATATTATATAAAAAAGTATATTAGATATATACAATATAGATTGCTACACTTTGAAGTCATTAGGGAGCCTAACCCATCGGGGGCTATATTCAAATTTAAGCTTCGTAGCTTATGCAAAGCGTTAGCTTAAAATTTTTAAATTTCAAAAATATATATGTTTCACAAAATCCTTTTTGTAATTAATTTATTATATCACATTGTTATGTTACTATGGAACTTATAAGTATATATTACTGGAATAATATGGGTTGATTTTGATGGGTGAAAATATAATATAAATATATTATATAATATTAGAAATAAAAATCAAATATGTCCGTAAACATAATCTGAATACTTACTACTTTCGAACAATTAAGTACTTATGACTAATTTAAAATGGTAATAAGTCATGTATAATATTTTAGGAATCTTACATTTTAACGTTGTCTATAAATTATTGTTATTATTGAATAAACAAGGATTTTTGTTCGGAAAGTATAAGGTATCTATTAGGTGACAATTTTTTTTCTTATTCAGTCTATTTAAAAAATGTTTTATAAAAATTATAACATTAGAAAACAATTGTAGACTAGAAAGTTAATACAGGGTGTATTTAGGATTTTGTTAAAGGGGGATATACGTTTACAAACATATGATTTCTTACACAGGGGGGGGTACATTTACCATCGCCATCGTCTCTCAAAAATGTTGAAAATGTATATACTTATTATCAATAAGTACCTACACATAAATGTATAATACTGTATTCTTTTGTTTTGAAGATTTATTATTCATAGTCAAGTTTTTATAAAAGGGAGAAAACCATAACACAATACTACAATAGTAGTACCTATTACACCAGCCAGTGCTCCGAACTTAAGGGTTTCAGGGCCACAATATAGCTACTAAATGAGGGCCCTTTTTTGGTACTTGACCGGGGGCTTGGACCCCGGGAAAGTCAACTGGCACTAGCGCGAGTGTTTGACTATAGTGAGTAGTGAATTATTATGCTGGTATTATTATTTTAATATTTTGTGATGGTAACTGATTAGCATTGGGGTAAAGAATGTCAAAAATAACCAAAATTCAACTGACAATTTAATAATATAGGTATTGGACTCTGAACATTAACAGTTGGTATTACATTTTACAAAATAAATTTTTGTGGAATTAATCTAAAAAAATAGTTTTCTACAACTTACGGAGCACGGGGGCCCCCAGAAATTGGGTGCCAAGCGCAAGTGCTCCATCTGCACTTGAGTAAATCAGGGCCTGTTGCAAATTGGAAATCGGTTAAATATTTGATGTACACAGTCTGAACACAAACACTTGTGCCCACAAGGCAAGCACGCATGTGTTTTATACATAAACGAAATAAGTTTGAAATGTACCTATTTAGATTTTATATATCAAATTAATTACCATTGTTAAATAATCCATTCTCAGCATGGACGTAAATAAGGTCTTTAAATTCATAGGGCTTGAGCCCAAAAGGTTTCAAGAACAAAAATATTGGGCGATTTGTCTTCTGCCCACTTACTTACACACAATTGTATGTAGGATGCCGATACAATTCAAGACTATCACAAATTAAATATAAATTAATTTTATGAATTATTGTAAAAAATTAAAGAGTTTTATACAGTCATAATATGTATACCTATATATTACATATTGTAATATTATACACAATTAATTTCATTATAATTGCATCCTTCTTTCCTTCTCGGAAAACTTGATTAAAATTTGTTCATTATCAATTTGGTTTGATAATTCTCTTTCTATGTTTATAATACTTAAATCGGTAAATCTATCTTGTTTCATGTTGGATCTTAGATAAGTATTTATTCTTCTCATAGAGGAAAAATATCTCTCACATGTTGTCGAGCTTATATGTAGGTATAGCTAATGCAACATGCATTAACTTATATAATATATTGGGATATGTAAGAATAATAAAGGAAAATCTATTTATAGGTCAAAAGATACCACTATCAAAACATTGGTTTATTATAATATACATAATATTATATTCCATACATTATTACTTATCACTTATCGGTGATATTTATAATTATATTTATAACTATTACTATTGGTTATAATTTATATAATTTATATAATTAATATTATAAACTACATAATTCATTATAATAAAGATAACCTAAATGATTAAATATTAAAATATGTTAAAGAGGGTTAATGAAAATTTACGTCCATGATTCCCAGTAAACATAGTATGTGTTTATGTGATAATAAATTTAGTTTAATTAATAACCTATTAACCTAATAATCATCATTTTAGCTTGTTGTAAAAATATTAAGTAATGCTATTATCTAGGGAGTCTCATAGGCTTTTATTGATATTTTAATTTTTAAGTGAGTTTCAGTTATGTAAAATATTAAGACTTTAAAATGCTCGTCACTCACTATAAAATTATATTATTAACTTTAAATTTGATAATAGGTAAATTGACTTTAATATTACAACTAGCTGCATAAAATTGATTTCGTTGAATACAAATTTGCCATGTTTTACGTTCGTAAGACAGAGAGTAGACTAGTACAGACAACACAATACACGTGCTAGTATAACGTGCTATTAATAGCTATATATTATCGAAAAAACATATAATTAAATATTCTTAATGAATAATTACATTACAATCGAATTCAAATTTAATACAAATACACTCGTAATAGTGATCTATTTGACACTTAATAGTTAATATGTACAGCAAAGCTGACTAGGACAAGGAGACCAAACTCATATGGCCGCCCGCAAGAAAAAATGTACCGAAATGAGTCGCACGATTAAACGGCCACAGGTGGCGTTGCGTATGCTAAGACTGCTACTTTAACATGCTTAGTATAGCGATTATTCATGTTTTTCGCATTTTTTATAAAATATATGCATTATTTCAAACCATGACCCATAATGAATTTTATAGCTCGTAAAATTACGCATTCATACATGTGCATATGTGTATATTATTTCATTAAATTGTTTTTATTATTATATAATAAGTCCTTTTTCACTAACAGATGAACATCTTGTACACTGTGTCCCCGTGCACTGCGGTTCATTGCTCAAATACTTAAGAGGATGTCAGCGCACTGTTTGTTTTCTCTCTCTAGCCCACGCGCAACATAGACAAAACGCATTTACGCAGTCTGAGTAGAACTCGCTCAATTTTGGCCCTAGAGTAAATATACCTATTATAAAATTAAATTTTGATAATATTTCTGAGTACAAGACGATAATTTTTTTCCATTATTCCCAATACAACGTTAATTATATAGTTTAGAAATAGCTATAAATTACAACACTTTTAAATAACCTTTGACTTTTCAAAATTTTAATTTTTTTTAAAAAAACTCATCGTCTTGTACTCAGAAATATTGTTAAAATTAAATTTTATAATAGGTATATTTACTTTAGAACCAAAATTGAGCGAGTTCTACTCAGACTGCGTAAATGCGTTTTGTTTATGTTGCGCGTGGGCTAGAGCGAGAAATCAAACAGTGCGCTGACATCATCTTAATACTCTCTAATGTTCTGTGCTAATACTCTATAATATAGTCTCTTACGGATGTCAGGAATTGAATAATACATCTAATACTATCTGAAATAGTCTTCATGATATGTATATATATATATATATATATATATATATATATATTTAGGTTTATCTTAAATCGTGGTATCACTGTGATAATTGATAACACAAAATATTATCAACTTTAAACGAAATTAAACTTAAAACATTATATTTTAGTTAGAAACTTAAACATTTTTATTTATTTAATTAATTCTTAAAAATTATAAACTCCAAATTAATATGCACTTAAAGAAGTAACAGTGTATTTATTTTAATGCGTTAGTATTAAATTTGCCATGACAGGTTTTTATTATTTTGTAATCGTCGGTCATGGCGACAATCCCATATTTGAAATGGAATTCATGTCCAGCAAAGAAGTAAAAGTATGTTATAAAATCTATTGATATTGATGTTATCTAATTATGCACTTTTGTTCACGAAATTTGCAATTTTAGTTTGTTTATACCTTGCTTAATTTAATGTATATAAATTATCTATTAGCCAGTGGTGGATTAAGCAATTTACCACTGTCTTAAATTATAATAAAATATTATAAATACATTTTATTTTTAAGTGCGCCAAATTGTCAGCTCCAATCATCTGATAAATTTGCTTGTAGGGTAACTGTAGCTCATAAATTGTATTAAATAACCTAATAATATGATGTGTATGATAAAGTTCTTCAAGTATTCGGTTTTATAAGACGTATTTGTTCAGAACTTAAAAATCCTACTAGTATTGGACTCTTGTCCAAACAATACTGGACTAAACTATAGTTTAGTTATATTAAATCCTTATCGAACTAGACTAATTAATAAAATTGAACGTGCACAAAAAGATTCTTGAGAGTACTGGTATTTAGGACCAATAAAACCAACGTCTTGCTTGAACAACTAGCAACGAGTCACACAAAAATAAAAATAAATTTCATGATGTATCTTGGTTTTATAAACTACTTAATTCTCTAATTATATGTTCTGAATTACTTAGTCAGATACTTCTAAATGTTCCTCAAATTAATACTCGTGTGTCAGAAATGTTCTATTCGTCCATTTATCTCCAAAATTATAGTAAATTTGTACCGATCAACAGAATATTTATTTCAGATAATTTAATGAACAACTGTAATTTTTTCCATGAGAATTTAGCCAGGTTAAAATAACTCATTTAATTGTAAATGGTACTATTAAATATTAAAAATTTAATAGTTGATACTAGGATAAGTATGTGATGTTATGTATTATATTATATTTTGTTTGTACTCATTGGGAAAAAAATGTTTAAAACCCAAATTGTTGGGTGCATACTTATTAAAAACAATAAATATAACTTAAAAATAAAATTATGAAATCTGTCAGTATTATTTTGTTAATTTACATTTCAGACATACAAAAATTATGTGTACTTAACCTTTTATAATACATTAAATTGTTACAACTTCTTGTAACAACTATTTAATTTATAGGTTATACATTATTAATTCAAAAGTAACTATTTACCTAGCAATAATAATTTTTATGATTTTGAATTTGTAAATTGCTGTTTTATATAAAAAATTAAGTTTATTCGAATCATTGTTTTATATAGATAGTTATGCTATATAATTTTTAACATGTTATAGAAAGAAGACCACAGCCATTTAAACCAGTTCATAGCCCATGCTGCCTTAGATCTGGTTGATGAATTAATGTGGAAGTCTACATCTATGTATTTGAAAACTGTAGACCGATTTAATCATTGGACGGTGTCAGCTTTTGTTACAGCCAGTCGAATGAGATTTATTATGGTACACGACTCTAAAAATGATGAGGGCATAAAAAATTTCTTCACTGAAGTATATGAAATGTTTATAAAGGTAAATATGAATAAAATTAAGATGATACTTTTTCTTTTTTCTTATATTATCAAATTGACCTTATTCTAGTATAATCTGTCTATGTATATTATAAAAATAATATGGCTTACATATTGTATACCTAAATGTAAAAAAGATTATATAATCTATTTATTGTTATCCACAAACTTATATTTAATGTTTACTTTATACTTGCTACCATAAGAAAAATAATTTTTCATATATTTTTTTTCTCTAATTTATTTTTATAATGATTCAGATACAGTAAATAAAATAACTATTAGGTTAGTTAAAATTTCTAAATTAAAAAATTGTTTTACTTACCTCATCAGACCACAATAGTAGGTATTATTAATCATTATATCTTTAAAAATTTTAAGGGTCAGACCACACTATCCGTTTTTATAGATCACATCACTGTTCAATGATTTCAATGTAGTACAATGTTCTGTCATTTTTCAACATGATCTCAATGCAATATGCTGCATTAAAATTTAAAATATTGTTTTTAATGGTAGTAGGTTTAATAACTGCTTTTAACATGCCTAGCTTTGGAATCTAGATGTATAGATAATAATATAATAAAAAGTATAAATAGATGATCAGGCTGGTAAATCATAATCTGATTAGATGCATCTGTTTTCAACCAACATTACAAACACATCTTAAATGGATAATGTGAACCTAATTTTTTACCTAGAAATTTAAATTCATGAATTGCTTTTAATCCGTACAGGATTATTAAAACTAATAAGTATGTAGCATATTATTAATATAATATTATACCAATAGACTTTTTAGATTATATAACCATTTTTAGCCTTTGCTATCTTTACTTAATAATACTTACTTACTAACTTATTTGTTTAATTTCAGTATGTAATGAATCCATTCTATAAGCTAAACATGCCAATCAAATGTGGATCATTCGACAAAAAAGTACAGTTCTATGGTCGTAAATATTTAGTCAACTAGTATTTTATAACAGATACATTTATAATTGTGATCTTTTTATTTTCATGTCAAAATATAAACTAATTTATTCTTTATTATTTTATCAATTGTTATTTTTAATACATTTTGAACATCTTAATTGATAGATACATTTTGTAAAGATATTTACATTTATATTTTATATTATTCTAATGGTTCTAAAGATGCATTAATTAAATTAAACAGTAAACACTATGGTTCATTTATTAATAAGTATTTAAACAATGAAAATCAGTAACTAAATGTGGTTAAACTAGTTTACTATAACTTATTAATTATTATTCAACAATAATGTTCATCTATAATATCAATAAGTAACATTTTGATGATAAGTTTAACTTCAATGATGCCATTTTACATAATTGCTTGAGTCATATGGTACCTGAAACATTATAGTTTTGTAATGTTACATGATATAAGTACTATGTTTTTATTAATATTAAACTATTTATTAAATTAAGTAACATTATGAAATTGATATTATTAATGACTATTATTTATCAAATTATTATTAACCAAATGTTTACATTTTATGGATTTGAAGTTGTGTAAAATGGATAAATTTACTGAATTAACTTCATTCAAAATAGTTTATGAAATACACCATAATCGCATAATAATATTACAAATAATCATGAGATTACATAAATTATGCAAAGAATATCTATTTCTCCAAATATAATTATTTTGTAACTGAAATATAATATTTATTATGATAATTTAATATAACTTAATAAAATATTTATGTTTTTAAATTTAAAGAATGACAAACAATCTATGTTTAAATTATAAAATGTAACTAATTTATATTAAGACATCTATAATTATTTGTTATTTTAATTTTTAATAGATAATTTTATAAAATTACAAATATATTTGAGATATAAAATATTTAAAATTTTTTATATACCAATATAATGGTTATAAAAAGAGTTGTTGAGTTAATTTATGGCTAATTATTGCCTTTTTATTTTTAATTAATTAATTCATAGAATATGATCCTCTATTGTCCTACTGAGTACTGTTCATGAATATCGTTAGACTATTAAAGGAAATCAAAATGCTTCATGATTAGAAATTAATTTAGGTTTAGAACATGCCATTTAATATTAATATATAAACATTATATTTCATGTTACCTGTATTATTTCAATGTAAAATAAACTTACTCTTTCATAGTCGTCTATTTTCGGTTCACTTTTACTCATTTTTCTAATTTTTCCATAATTGTTATCGAATATAGAGTATCCAACAAATTTCTTACCAACAAAAAACTATTAGAAAACAATAAATGTATGTTATTTTAATATTATTAAATAATATTTAAAAATGTTGTTTAATAACTACTTTAACGTACCCCTCCACAATTCTGCCAGCATCATGTAAAAATAATGAAATAATTATTTATACACACAAAAAGTTATAACAATATAGTATCAAAATTCAAAATCATTTTAAAATTGTAAATAAGTAAACGTGTATAGACAGAATATATTATTAAGTTGCGACTTTGTACAATAAATTCAATACAAGCCACTGGATACAACTCATAGATTTCCATAAACTGTTTTTACATCATATATTTAATTTTAAATTGTGGAAAAAGATCTACTTACAAATTATAATCAATTCATATTTTAGTATATTATAACAGAATATAACAATTATATTGTGTTATTATCTTATATACTTATCGATTAAATATCAGAACTTTTAACCAATAGCTTATGCTTTAATATTTTATTCTTATTTTATTACAATCACCTAAACAAAATAATATGATAAATTAGAAGTTTAAATGTTTTAATAACTTATTTTCTTATTATCTATTAGTAACCCCACCTTATAATACCTTAAACTACAGAAATCTTCAAACTTTTTTTAACCAAAGAATATAAAAAAAAAAAAAATTGCATTTTGACTGCTGATTGCCTAAATGACAATATATGTATATATAATCACAAATCACATTTATCAGTTTTAGTTTCACCTTGTAATGGGCTTTAGCACCCCTCCCCCCCATAATTTTTGGGTAAATGCATGTGCTTATAAATATATTAGTATTAACTTTATTTTAGCATACAATATAAAAAAAAATGTAATGTTTCATGTAAATGAATAATCATTCAAATCAGTTGTAAAAACCAATAGAAACAATAAATAATAAATAAATTTAAAAAAAAAAATTGCTATAAAACATTTTTCGGAATTTAACCCCCCCCTAATGTAAAGGACTATTACACCTATGAATTCAAGGCACCAATTTATAGTAATCTGTCAATGTATTAGTAACTTCTATTTACTAATTACAGTATACTTTACTAAGATTTATGCATTTTTGAAATCAAATACAATTGTTCAATACTCACTCTACTGTCCAATTGGCACATCTATAAAATATTAACATATAATATATTTATAATAAATAATGATAAAAATATCTACAACACCAGTATATCTATTAAGTTATTGTAAATTATGTTTGTATTTAAGTATTCCTACTTTCTATTTTATTTTTTTATCCAGTTAAAACTTAATTTTTCATTTGATTTTTATAATGAAATTTAATGAAGGTAACTATCCTATTTGATGCATTTTCATAAAATTGTTTAAATTAAAAATTAATAATTAACATATAGAATTTTGTATAAATTGAGTAGGCAAAAATGGTAAAATTGTTATACATAATTATATAACAATTCACTAATTACAATGCTAGAAAGAGTAATACAATAATTAAAACATAAGTAGTAGTTATAATAAGTTAATTGGCTGTTATTTAGTTATTATAATAATATCTAATAAATTAATACAATAAAAACTAAATAAAAATAATAATTATTACAAGGTAAATGGTAGTTTATAATTAATACAACATTTCAATGTATTAATTAGTATGAAAATATGCTTATAAATTAGGTAACTTTTATTTCTTCAACTTACATAATTGTAAAAAATTTAAGTTTTTTTTTAGAACATATTGAAGTATAATATTTTATTCACATAAAGTTCTATCAGTTTGTATGTAACTATTAGTATTAATATTATATTTCATTATTTTCTAAAGTTTAAATAAACTGCATCTAATTAAAAAATAAAAAAAAATAAAACAGCGCAATAGTACAAATATTAAAACGTACTTATTTATTTATGAATATATTTTTAAAAGGTAGGTTGAAAATTTATTTTACATTGAATTTTAGAACAGTCTTGGAAAGATTTAATTGTTTTAAATTAAACATGAAATTTACCTCTAATATTACCAGACAAAAAGCTACAATAACTTAACAAATATACGTCATGTAAGAATTGTAAGAAATATGAAATAATTTATATTATAATATCTATGTTAAACTTACCAGCTAAGTATTGCCAAAATATCCATAAAAATGATTGCCAAAACAAAATAAAATAATGTTGATTTAATATATAGGTATCTATTATAATTATGTTGTATTGAAGATTTAAATATTTTCCTTATTTATTTTATTTTAATATTAGATATTTTAATTCTAGCCATTTTAAAAAATAGCTGCTCTTGTTTTAAATTACAAGAAATTAATTTGTGTATATATTTTATTTAAAATCATACAATACACAATACATACCTACCCACTCATACACGCAGTAAAACTTGTTTGAAATATATTCACAAAATATTAAGGGTATTACTTATTAGTATGCATAAATTTAGCAGCATTTATCATAGTCCATTTAATTTTTATTGCATATCATTACTATAGAATATTGTACAAAACACTTTTAATTAACTTTTCAACAATGGCAAAATTCATATAAACTCAAATATGTTCTGCTCTAGTTAGTTATTAACAGATGGAATAGATACACATATTCTATTATATATAAGACAAATTAACATAAACTATTTAGTATTTTGATCATATTTCACAATACACATTAATATTTCTGATAATATAGGCTATACATTTAGTATGTAGCTATATCTTAACAGTCAACATATTTTTATTTAATTAATTATAGTCTATTTTATGTGCATGGGTTTTGAGCCAAGTAAATAAGTAAGGTTTAATATTTAGTTAAAATGTCTGCAGACACAGTTATGTAGTCATAATTTTATTTTTTAAATGTTTTAATCTACTTACAAATTATTGCTACCAAGTATTTGTTACAAAAAATTTAAACTAACTAGTACTTATATTCTTATTTCATGTATACCTAGTAGTTAGTACCTATCTATGTAAAATAACATGAAACAACTAAATATGTCTCTTTCTATATATAATATTTATAATATGTGTACCTATATACATAGACAACTTTATAAATACCTATCTACTATTGTGTAATTACTAATTAGTAGTTGCTACAATATTTTATCATTATTATTTAATATGATGTACATTGTTTGAGTCTATTAATCAGCTAGTATATCTACCAAAGTGAAAAAAATCAGTTATTAATATAAATAATGTAATTCAAATGTCTTAGGGATTATAAAAATTCCAACTAGGTATTGAAAACAAATATTTACTTATATATATGGATAATATAGTAATATAGATATACATAATTGTTTTATAGATAGGGACCTCCTATAATATTATTAAATGTAATTCTGTAATTGATACTTTTTAATCAACAATCCAAATATAATATGAGCTACTTTATAAAATGTACAAAATATTCATTATCTAGATAGGTAGGTAACCCATATATTAGTTTTCGTTCAAAAATATATAAACAAATTTGTGTTTGTATAATAGAGTAGGTAGGTGTACAAAATGTAAATAACTTTTTGCGAACAATTTATTAACTTATATTAATTTATTACCTTTTACTCGTACTATATAAGTTACATTATTGCGATATTTTTCAATATGTTTATTTTAATTTACTGTAATGATAATAGATAGGTAATTAATTTATGAAATATAGTACCTACCACCTATCTATGTACGATACACATCAAATATGCATCATACTCATAGGGTATTAGTTTTATTACCTACTAGTTAATTTCAGAAATTTCTAATAGACAATGTATTCTATTTCTGAAATATAATCATTTAAAAATAAAAACTAAACATGTATAAGTTTAATACTTACATTTTTTAAAAAAAAATTCGGATTTTAAAAAATACTTATCAAATAGAATATACAAAGGTATAAACTATGTTATGTAGATACATAAAATAAAATACATTTAATATTTTTTGAATTAATTAAATACTTCCAGTTATGGTTATTCAAGTAAATCTAAATTACATATTTACACTAATAATCAAATTAATATTGAATAAGAGCATAAGGCCAAGGTGCACGACACTGATACATAACTAATAATAATTAATTATTTCTACTCATTACTTATTACAATATGTTTATATATTAAGACATCATACTATAATATAACTATCGTCTATCACAATATCTTTAAGAAAAAACTATTATAAATCATAATAGGTACACATTATTATTAACACAATTTATTATAGTTGTGTTTTATGAAAATTAAATAGAAAAAAAAAAATTATAAAATACTGCAACTAATATTGGGGAGTATTAACAAATTTAAGTTAGTTTGAGTAACAGGGTTTTTGACCTTTTTGGGAGGACGATTGAAAATACTTAAAATTCACTAAGAACTTAGTAGAATTTTGCTCACCCCAAAAAAACTAATTATAGTACAATAACGAACGTGCAATATTACCATATAATTTACCTAGTTTATTTATAGTTATCGAACGATTGAACGCATTAAATTTTTTTTAACTGAAAATTTAAGTGTAACAAATAAGAATAATAGTAATAATAGGTACCTATATATCGTTAAAATAAGTTATAATAAATACATAATATACAAATAAAATATGTAATACAAATTTATAATATAGTCATAAATTATAATAATTGTCTTTTAAAAAGTATGGCTATGTAAACAATTATGAATAATTTCTGGATAGCGTTAACCAATGCTAATATATATATATATATATAATATAGGTATTCTAAATATTTCAATAAATTAACAGGTATGTAAATCACATATTAAATGTATTTTTAATGTTTACTATTTAGTCTTTATTTTTTCGTTAATTCTTATTTTTTACTTTGTTCTGCCGTAGCACAGTAACTTAAAAAGCACAACAAAATATATCATTGATTTTCTTATGACTTAAAAATTGTAAACCAAAAATGACTTAAACCACTTTCTGTATCATTAAACTTTTTAAATACATTCTGAATTTGATTTTCGATATTTATTTGAACGAGTACCGAATATGTTTAGTGCGCAACTGTCTGATAAAAATTAAAAAATAGGTATGGTAACAACGGAGTAAAAAAAAAAAAATCGGAAAAATAATATTTATCGATAGACCTCCATCCTATTAGTGTATATTAGGTACTAAAACTTCTGATCTCAATAATATTTTACCAAACAACAGTATAGTTGTAAAATATAAACCTATAACAATGAATTAGATAATCACATAAGCCAGGTAGATTATAGATACCTACTTAACATACCGGTTACCAGTATTGAATCAAATCTAGATAGGTACCTAGTTACTTAAAAATCATATTTTGCACTTTATAAACTGTCTTATGAACACCATTAAAACATTTTATGAAATATTGTTTACACTTTACATTGTTAAAAATCCGGTAACTTAAGGGAATTACGAAAATACATTTATTATACTATTATTATACTATGGTCCATGGATATATTGTACATATATATTGAGATGGTGAACTTGTGTCATAAAATATGTAGGTCACTAAAAACGAGCTTGTTGTCTATCTTTGCACATATTATTTTTCTTTATTAAAAAAAAAATACGTTTCTAGATTAACAAAATAACAGTGAGCAAAGAAATGAAGCGAAAATGCCTACTTTCATGATATAAAATGCATTTATGATATTAAGTTCTTACTCTAATATAGCAATACCATTCTGAATACTTACTCTGCCTCCAAGGTTAGACTAAAAAATCGTTCAAAAACATATTTTTACACAATTAATAAAAATATAATAATTTTTTAGGTAGATATAAGCAACTTATTATAGATAAAATAATATGTTGTTTATTTAAAAGAAAAATATTATAAAACTAGTTCCTAGTCAGTGAATACTAAATATTATCAGTACAGCAAAATACAATTAGTGAAATAACAAAAGAATTCATTCTCGTTTTTATAATTCATATCATTTGTTTTATAAGGATATTTTAAAAATGTACTATACGAGAAATTACCAGAAAGTAGAATTTGCTGTCAGTAAACAATTACTACATAGGCAGGCAATCTTTTGTTTTGTATTTTTCTTTTTATACAATAAACAATGGTAAAAATTATTTAGTACAGGTGTACCCTTAAACTGTAAAGATGAATAATTATTAATCGTGAACATTCTTTGAAATTTGTTTAAATATTAATCTCACACTTTTGCAAGTTACTTATATAAGTTTATATATTTTTAAAGATTCTTGTAAATAATAAAATATACTCTAATATAATATGATGACCAAAAATATATTACCTATTCTTATACTTAAAGAAATATATAACCTAAAATAAATGTAAAAGGTGTAAATTTAATGTCTAAATAATAAATAATATGTATGTCAATGACTATGAAATTTTGAATTTTCGCAGACATATTATGACATTCAATAATCAACAGCATTAAGTTACATAAAATAGTCTTATATTATTAGTACTTGCGTGTATTTAAATTTATTGTTATAGTAATAAATAATAACAAATCACTTACTGCTCGTTTCCATTCTGATGGGAATAAACGTTTTATCTCTCTGTAAGCTGTATCTAAAAAAATGAAATAATAAAAGTAAGTATAGGTATGTATATTAAAAAAGTAAGACATTTTTGACCTAAAAAAGTTATTGGTAAGTATCAATAAACATTAATTTAAAATTTAGAATATATTATTATTAATTTACATTTAAACCTGCCACTGATGAAATACTCAGACATACCATTAAAGTATAATTCTAAGCGGATAACATTGCATTACAATATATACATAATAGTCATAATACACATGCCTAATACGGAAATGAGAACGGAAACAAAAAAATATTATATGAAATATCATACATTAACAGCAGTTATAAAATAATGTTTCCATTTTCGATTAAAAAGTAAAGTAAGCCTAAAATTAAACCAAACCTTATGTATAAATAAACTAGCTGTATTACCCGACTTCGCCCGGGTTAAAATCTATCTTTCTATCGTTTTCCATTTCAGTTGAAATGTATAATACAAACACAATATTACAATGATTAATTTTATGATTTTCCACTACTTAATTCTGGGCATGTTTTTGATGTAAACGCATAAAACTGGAGACAGATTCAACGAATGCCTATTAGCTGACGTAAATCCTACATTGTTAAGATTGGTATTCTCCGTTATGTGTTTACATTAAAAATATGTTTAAAATTAAGAAAGCAAATCATAAAATTAATCACTGTGATTGTATTCTTAAGTGATTACTACTTATAATTTAATTTTTTTTTAAATACATTTATTTTTTATCTATAATTTTATTTGTAACCAATGATTATCTTTTAAATAAACGAATAAAACTTTTTTAATTTTCATGAGCTAAAACATGTGTGAGCTTCTTATTACAGGTGTTAAAAAATATGCTATAAACTTTTAAACATTTCTAGTCTCTGCAAGAAATATATTGATATTGCTTTTATTGAAAATGGTTCAGTTGTATTTCAACCTATAGCAAAGGACAAGCAAAGAAACATCTATTTTTATACATACGCATAGATATTACCATAATAATTAATAACTAATGAGTAATAGTTAATACCCTAAATATAATTGATTGTAGAATGGTGAATGTATTTATTATTTATAATGATGTATGTATATTTTTTTGTGTAAGTCATCAGTTGATGACTTATTATCTTTTGGAGTAGTAAAAATGCTTTAATAATTTTCGAATTTGAAGGTGGTTTCCGGGGTAGCTAAATGAAATAATTTTTTTAAAACACATTCCAAGCACTTAAAAATGTTGAAGAAACTGGATAATTAAACAAAAAATAACTATTATTTATTTTGTTGTAATTCAAAAAATATTATTTTTCGGGAGTGTTGGGACTACTTACTTCGGACTAGAACATTTTTTTCATTAAGTACATTTATTATTATTTACTAATTAGCATTTGCTATAGGTATATTTATGGTGTTTCAAATTCAATTAAACATATTATTTTATTCACAAACTGGGGATGCAAGACAGAAATGCAATACCTATATAGTTATCTACGAACATTTATTTATGACTGTAGCCATACAGTTATTACAATATTATAATATTATTTTCTTTAATATTCTCATAAGTAATATTTGAAAAACTGAAACGTAGGTAACAGGAGTCAAAACGAATATAGTATATTTTATAAAGAAATAATTCATCTATTCAACAAAAAAATAAAAATAAATTAGCAATATAACTAATAAAAATAAATGTATTTGGTATATTCTATATTTTTAAATTTGCTGGTAACACAATAATAATATAATATTACTATTCCTCTGTATTTCAGTATAAAAATATGCCTATCGTGTTCTATAATTACTTATTTACTTCCAATTATGTGGAACGAAATCAACTATGAAAATAAATTTGAACTTTTAATAAAATCGTCTGTGTATTCTATAACGTCTTTTTAATTTTATTTTTATTAATGTATAAACTACTTTATAGAATTATAAAAATAAAAATAACAAAATGTTAAAAATTGTAATTTAAAATTTAATCTTTAAAAACATGAAAATTAGGTAATACAGATAATGATAATTTTAGGAGTATAATATTATACAATTTAATTTAAGGGGTTTATTTAGGCAATTTCACTGTGACTTATGGATGTATTGTGTGACATGCGTGCCCAAATAACTATTTATTTTATAATCCATCGTTTCGATATCGTTTATTTGGTTATCTAATTGATTTACCCTTCAAATCAGATAATATTAACTTCTTATCGAAATATTAATAATAATAAACTGTTGAATAATCAGTTTTTATTTATTATTATTATTGTTTTAAACAACTTAAACGTGTACAAAATGCATAATATTATACGTTCTTTTTACTGCTTCAAAAATAATAAGAAATACCTAAGTAGCTATTACCTACATCTTTGATTTTATAACATGCATTCTGCAAAATCCATCTTTAATATTTGATTTTACAATTTTATTAAAAAACGCATAGTTTTTACTTAGGTAAAAAGTAATAAGTGAATCCTATATTTTTCTTCGCATAATTCCCGTAATACAATATGATGGTATAATAATAGTATATAAATACGATTTTAAACATAATTTTTATCTATTAACTTTATAAAAATGTTGTACATAATAAATAAATCAATTTTTATACAAATTTATTATTTACTTTGAAAATAATAACTGCATAATTTTGAGTAATTATTCGAAATTAAAATATTCAATTTACAATTGATAATAATATTTTTTATGCTACCGATAATTACTCTATCAAAAGGTAAAATCAAGATTTTACGGCAAACTACAATATCTATATTTATAGCTATTACATTAAATATTAGAAGTTAATCAAATAAATAATCATAGTACATATATGCCATAATGATGTAAAGTATATGCTTTATACCCTTTGAATATTGAATATAGTTGTTAAAATACATTAATTACTTAGAATGTAATAACCTACTGGTGTTTGTACAGAAATTAATACTTACAATCCTTTATTAGATTAGACAATCTACCATCATGGTTATAAACATTAGACATTAGTAATTATTACTTATAATCTATACGAGTGTATATAATTTTCCTTCTTAGAGTTGTAACTTCTAAACGTTTAAATAGTTTTAGATTTTATTGGGGAGTATTTTTTAATTTGTCTAAACTCTAAACCAATAATAAAAATGTTAGTTGTACCTATATTTTCGATAATATACTTGTATCTATCTAATCATTACAATACAATACTCAAAACCAAATCAACTATAAACAAATAACAATTAATTCATATATTTTAAATAAAAATTGCATTTAAGCATTTTTTATTGCAAAAGCCACTAGCTGTATTATAATTATAATTAGCATAATGCATTCGGACGAAAGATGAGACAAATATTTAAAATATTTGGTCTAATTTCATATTTGTTTAACATAATATTTTATATATTTAAAAATAAATACGTAACTGTATATTTTATCATTCCTATAATTGTTAGCCAGTAATTTAACCGCTGAGGCTTATTTCAATTAAAAAGTTTAAATAATATAAGTAGTAACTAGTAATAAAATCAGTTTTAATTAAGTCGGTATCTACTATTTGTACATTTAAATATCATTGTTTAAAGTACAAAGCTACATCAAAAGTTGAGATTTAAAACCTTTTCATGTACAGTATAAGTAATATATATCGGGTATTAATAATTAATAATTGTAGTTCAATGTGAAAATATAATTCTTATTTTGAACGATATACTCTTAGGCTATAGTCTGTCAATAACTAAAATTAATAAATAATTTAATTTAACTTTGAATTGTTGAACATTTAATTGATCTAAAAACATTTTTGTTAAAAACAAATACATATATATATATTATTTCATCGGATAAACACAGCTTACTTTGACGTTATGACAAAATTCTATCTTAATTTTCAACATAACTAATGTGTACATATTTCATAATTCATTTATGTACTGTAATAATTGTCAAAAATTAATTTGTGTTTGAAATGTTATTGTTGCTTGAGGCAAAATAATACGTATGATATAAGTTGACTGGTATTTAATCCTTAACAGTCGTTAAACTAAAGGCTACGTTCATTGCAATATATAATCTGCATTTGGATATGAATATAAGTTTTTAAAATAACTATAATATTATATTTTAATTTAATATGTAATAAATATTTAATTTTGTGTATAACTACAAATTGATATATGAGGCACTGAAGTTTAAAAACACGAAACAATATTTATTTGGTTATTAAGACGTTGCAAAATATACGAAACGATTTGCCTGGCCAACATGCAAAAACGGTATCTGATGTTCCAAAACTGTGATTTAATAATATATATAAAAAAAAAATAAAATAAAATTAGGTATCTGCGCTGTCCAATATCTAACAAAATCATTAGTCAAAACAAAATACAAAATTACATGAAATAAAATAAAATATAAATCCCTTGAAATAATTTAAAATATCTAGAAAATAGAAATAACTATAAACCGACCGAGAATCGGCCACACCCGTTTACACGTGGACACCTCATGCAAAATCAACCACTGACCTAGTGCACTTCATCTAGAGTTGTACTAACGGAATGCAGATCCAATAAACAAGAAATAAAAAGTAAAACATAGCGGATAACTTCTTAAGTGACCGGAAACGATTGTCAACCAAAACTCAGAATTCGTCATCTAATTTTTTAAGAGTATTTACCAAAATAAAAAAATATATTCAATACAATACCTACAAACTGTTATGATACTTATTTTATTATTATCCAGTTACGTTATTATGTAAAATATCATTTTATATAAATTTAATAAACCCTGCGATCGAAGCTTATGATTAATAAAAAATAATAATAATAAATAAAAATCACTAGACTGATTAGGTGTTCTATAAAATACGATCTTGAGCCAAATATTAAATAATCACAGGAATTAAACAATTTAAATGAAAATTTAGTTTTAAATTATTTGATAGGTATATATATATGATTTTATTTATCAACACAATCATTCTTATTATAAAGTTATAGTCTTATAGATATTATATTCAATTCAACGCTAAAATAATTTAATTTGAATAAATATGTGCTCTATTTAAATCAAATTTAATGGTTATAAAGCACTTAATATTGTAGAGTATGGAGCATAGAAATCATAACTAATTAATTTAAACTTTCAATTTTAAATTCAACAAAACTTGCGGTAGATATATTATTATTTTAAAAATTGTACTTATTTTTACAAAGCACGTATTAAATTAGTACTTTTTAATCTGACTTAATCTTTTTATTTTATATAATTTGAAAATTACTTTTGTTTTCAATACATTCTTTAGGTACAAGATATTATAATATTGATTAAAATGCTGAACATAATTCTCAAAATACACACTTGCCCACAATGAATATACGATTACTTAAGTAAATTATGTTTTCACTAGTTGACCTAAAAATTGTTGTACTAATATAACTATTATTGTAAAATGTTTTGTCTTCATAAGACACAATAAAGGAAATTGTTATATATAAAAATCTTGGATTCTTTCTGAATGCTAACATATACCATAATGTTTATTTTTTCATTGATGAAAATATATTAAAAAAATAACAACACATAATATATCAGATTAAAAAGAGAGATAATATTATTAATATTATATAATTTTGGCTACCTAACCTACCTATCTATTTTTATGTAAACATTAATTACAGAAATTCTTGAGACATATCAATATTTAATATAATATTCATAATGTTGTCAATATCTATTTAAAAGTTGTTTTTAAGGAAGGTCTTATTTGTGCTAAAGGCGGTAAAGCATATTTAATAATTATATTACACGATGCATATATTAGATATGTTTATTGTATTTATCACTAAATGTCTTACTTTCCTAGTATGAATATTTTAAAGAATGCTATAAAATTTGTTAATCAAAAACTAAAATGATTTTAAATGTTAATTTATATTTTCTATGTTTTTAAAATGTAATTTTATTATAGCCATTTATAGAAACATGACGGGTAACTTGAAACATCCATTAAAACTAAATCACAATGTATAAAAAAGAATACTTAATTATTTAGGGATTATAATATAAAAATAATTTAAAAATGCATACATTGAATAAATTATATGAGTGAATGATATAATTTAATATACGATCATAAATTATTATCACGAATTTTAAAATTCATCTATAATAATTTTAGTAAATGGTCTTGGTTCCGAGGTAAGTTTAAATTTTTATTAAAAACATAAAAGAATAGCATATTTATTAAATTAACATTAATCACTTAACATGTTATTATGAATAATTTTAATAATTATCTAATATGTATAGATAAATAGTTTGATAGTTTAATTTTTTTTGAAAAATAATGTTCTAAAAAAAAAATTATTTATTTTCAATGTAAATATTTATAATACAGCTCAAAATATGAATTATACTTATGATACAACAAACACATCAATTCAATATCCATATTATTTTAATATATTAAAATAACCACATTTGTATTTTAAACATACTACATTAAAATATAATTTAAGATTGAAAAATAAATACCTTGGAGATGACAGTCCAAAAAATTGGACGACGAAAGTCCAAAAATTACAATATAAACTACTGCAAAGCTGAGGTGCTGCATGGTTGGACCTAGGCTTGAGTTTACAAAATGAGTGTCACTCACAAGAAGTATTCAGTTTTTACACCGACAGTGGCGCAACCGTTCCACAACTTTGGCGCATACCCTCAGTATATAATATGTATACCAATATAGATGAACATGAATAACGAATCAACTGTATCGAACATTTACCCTTTCATATTTTGAATTTGGAAGTATAATTAGTTATTTGTAAATAAATTGTAATTTAAACGATGCATATAATAATAAAAATAATCAAAATTTAGTATTTATATTATATGATATATATTTATATATTGTATAAATAATAAATTAAATTATTTACATCTTAAATTAATAACATAACATTTAACTCGTATTAACTGTGACTGCAGTTAATCGTTTAATTTTTTTAAATAAATATTTGTAAAATATCATGCTCGAATTGTATAATAGTTTGCTTGTACTTAATTTGCATGTTAAAATTTTTATAAAATGACGTATTGTTCTAGTCCAATATTATTAGACTTGAAACAAACGGAAGCAAACGATATTACATTGTATACCCAATATTTGTTTTGATAAACGCAGTTAACATTATTAATTTAATTAATTATTATCATAATTCTGTCTTGTTAATTAATTTATACATTTAGCTGTTTAATATACGTTATACATATTTATATTTTCTGAAATTAAATCCAAATACTATAATAAAAGTTACCATACTATAGATATATTAGACTCAAGATAGTAAGTATATAATATATGACAGATTTTTTTTTTAATTTGTGTTGAAAAATAATAATTATACATTGCGATATCACATTAAAATATATTCATAAACGTAATATAACAAAATAGTATTTTGCGAATTCAAGCCTGTTGACCTAAAATATATACCTCACAATTATGTCATATTATAAGTGCCAACTAGACATTTTCCTAGGCTTTGATTTAGTGTCAAATATTTGAATTTAAATAATAAATACAGTTTAATATGTGACCTAATTAAATTATTTTTTGAATTTGAATTAGGTAAATATAAAATAAAATCAAAATCAAAATGTAACTGCATAAAATAAAACATTGTTTTCTATGTATTTTATAACTAACTAATATAATTTAGAATGTCAATTATAATTTTAAACACTATTTAAGACCATAAAGGTGAGATATAACCGTACGAAAGTTTATGTATTATTTTAGTTTAATTTTAACGGTAAGAGATTTTTCATATTAAATGTGCTTATTATAGAATAGATGTATAATAAAATACACTTATAAGTTATAACATTAATTAATAATTTTATCGTATAATATTTCTAAAATTAGTAACAAATAATGAAATAACAATTAAAGTTACAATTTTTAAAAAAAAAATCTTTTAGAATTTGTGGAAGCTAAAACTTAAAAAAACTACTAGTCATACTTAATATCTACATTTCTACCATAAAGAAATTAAACGTAAGCGTAACAGAGCATTTTATTCAAATTTTTAACAAAAAATCTGTATTGTATCTTGGCCTGCTCGCAAACCTAAAATAATATATACAATTTTAATCGTCTAATTTCATCATTAAAATATATAAAATTTCGAAATATTTGGATTAATATTTTAAATTATACACTATATGAACTTATTTAGTCCATCTTACTGTATGTCGCTACTCGCTATTAACTTCTTTTAAGTTAATAAAAAAAATAATAATATTATAATGTGTTCGGTGATTTTGGTAAAAATAAACATTTTTATTAGATTATAACTTATAACTAGGTAGTAGTTACCTTATCCGTGTAATATTCTCCTGAGCAAAATGGTACACTGCTTACACAAATGAACAATATTAATATGTTAAATGTTTGTATAAATCAAATTTCAATATTATTCCTATTTCCAAATATAACCTTAATCCTTTGAATACGACTAATAGCATGAAATTGATATCTTGATAAATTATTCTAAAAGCACGTACGATCATCCAAATTTTCAATAATAACGATAACGACAGAAATAACCTATTCCTGTCTATTCCTCCTAACAATATAATCCATATACTATGCAAATTTAAAATCCCTGTATAGTTATAACTATAAAACAATCGCTAGGCATACGATTCAATATTATATTAATTACATATTAAGACCAAAAGCCCCATATTATGTACCTAAATCTATAGGTAATAATAAATTCGATGGGTATCATATTATTTTCTCTATACTCCAAGCCAGGCCACAGGACATGAAATTAATCTTAAACAAAGAATAATTTAATATTTATCAATTCACTTTGTCTTCGAGCCTGTTGGTATTGACCATACGTCTTGTTTTTTGTACTACGTTCTCCGCGATATCTCATTATAATAATTAACAAATAACAATATATTAGCATGTTCACAAACTAAATTTACTTAACTGTAATATTATAAAATATTATAAATACATCAATAATTAATAAAGTGTATATTATGTATAATATATTATAATAGAGTCACAATGGAAGTACCTAAAGGCTAACATGAATCCTAAAAAATAATATTGTTTACTGTTGAAACTATGCATTACTATACTATTATGAAACGTTTGCACTCGATTAATTAGAAGAAAAAAGTTTGTTTTTTTATTAATTTTTAACGGTCGACCGATTACTAAAACAAATGCACACGTATTTATGTATAATATTACATTTGAAAATAACATATTTTATTATATACACTGTGGTTTCGATATCATTAAAATTAATAATAGAAGAACAAATGTATTTTTATAATAGATATCCTTTGCCTGAAGTAATATATTGAATTTTCGTTTTCAGTTACACGATAGTGTCAGCGATAAGAATCCTTTATGTGTAATAACATTTTTGCTTGGGTAGGTTGTAGGTATATACTATATATAATACTTATTCGTCATTAAGCAAGCATAAAAGACAACATTTATCACTCAAATTGATCAAATAAATATCGTGAGCAGTATTTCACACAATATAAAATAATCTCATAAGATATACTTATAACTAATATTATTTTACTATGAATTATAAATAATATAAATCAATTTAAAAACACATAGTTTGTAATTTCATACAAATGCGCATGGTGATCAATCGAGTTAATACATAATGAGAATATGGCATCAATTATTAATTAAATTGTACCTATGACAATGACAAATAACAATATCATTATCATTAAACTACCTATCATTAATGTAAATATGAAGTGTATATTATTTTATTTATGTAAAAAAAAGACTCATCTCAGTCAGCTAGTAAAAGTATTCAAAATAAAATAAAACAATAACGTTTGAATATTAAATTAAAATATTATTATGATTTTTTTTTTTTTAAGGATCATGTATTAATCTAATCTTTATGAATGATTTACAATAGTTTTACGTGAAAATAAATCAATAATTATAAGTAGTTATATAATTAAAAACATGATTTCACTTAGTATTCATTCCTTATACAAAACGAATGACTCTTAATAATTATTATATTAATATATACTTACTTGGTTAATTTGTTTGTAACCGTGATCGTATTTAATAAATATGTCGTAATGCATAATTATAAGGGGCCGGCGTCAGAATTTTATAAAAGTTTTAAACTCTTATAAAATCAGAAAAGCTTCTATTTTCTTATAGTAATCCATGTTCGCAAGACATTTTTTTTAGTTAAATGCGTGTTAAATTACAACTAACATTAAAGAGTAAAGGTCGCTTATGGATAAATCCTTACACAATGTAAAAATATAATATGAAAATCCGTATCTACATAATATATTCATAAATAATCGTTGATAAAAAAAGTATATGGTTTGATGGTACCTATTGGACGTTCAAAATGTGTTTTATTATTACCACACTACTGACTCATATACGCAGAACATAATGTTGTATAATTCTAAATATCATGTTCTAAGTGATACGAATAACAAATAGTGTAATCACTTTAGTTCAACAAGGTTGTTTTGTTTTATTCAGACTAAAATGAACCGATGCAAAATGTCAAAGACGTCGTTTATTTTCTGTACACTAAATGTAACCAAATTAATTTTATATGTATACACATGCAAGAGACATCGATTTATAAATATTTTTCAATTTCCATATAATAAATTCACGTGACATTCGACATTATCCCATGAAAATAAAAATCACAAAAATATTTGGGAACACAAATATTGAATATTATTTAATTAAACCCCGCGAATTTGTGATCTGTTTTGTTCTCGTATGCACACGGACGACGAATATTGTCAGTACTCATTATAAAATATAGGTAACGGATTATTAACGAACATACTTATTAATTTAATTGAATCACGAATACAATGATAACCAACGAGATATTCCTTAATTGGATCGTTCGTTTAACAATGTGACCGTCGTCGTATTATTTAGAGCAAAGTAGAAACCGAAGACTGAAATTCTATTAATTAACACACTTTGCGCGCATATTTTATACATATGATATAATATTATACTGGGTAACTTATCAAGAACGATATAACCCAATATTTTTTCTACAATGATGTGTTTAATCAAATTCAATTTTCTAGAATTCCCGAGTAGGCATACTAAAAGACTACACTTACAAATGTGGTTTTTCGGAATATCTCCATATGACCGTACCCCACTACTCCGTTCATCTAAACTTTAAATACTTATAAACTACGTTAAATAGTTTAGATACTTTAGGTATAATTTGAACAAGATGTCAAAGAGAAAAGAAAAAAATTATTTTAAAAATGGTAAATTTAAAGTGTTGTCCAAACTTCAAAATAATGAAAACTGAATTTTGACAAATTAAAATTTAAAATACTACCCACTACCCACTACTCACCTAGTACCTAGGTATTGTTATATTTTAATTTTTGATAACCTTACAATGAACGCTTAAACTCGTCATACTCGTACTTTAGAAATAATTTTTATAGTTTTTCATAGTACTGACTTGAAAACAATTGAAACGACTTTTAATGACGTGTCGTCGTGTGATATGTTACTTTGGCTACGTTACCATTCAAACCCAACACTACTAAATGGATACATACCGATGATACTGTAAACATATTAGTATTATAGACTATAGTTATATATTATATCGACTTTAAGCCTATAAGATAATGTATAATGTATATACTATACATTCATTGGAAATGATATATTTCTACAGAACAGTAATAAATTATTTTGGTTTTGTTTAAAAAAATGATATTGATTTAGACTTTAGACTAGGTATAGTAAAAACTATAGGGTCGAATGAAATAATATGGCAATAAAGTCGTCATTTCGTAAAATTCGATATAGACTGCCTGGCAGACATAACGTTCCACGTTATACGATAGTTGAGTAGTTGCACTTTGAGTTGTGACTAGGGAACGGATTTTAATTCAAATAAATATTTTTATGTAGTTTTAACATCGAAAAGTTTGTAACATATGTGTGCGTTTCATTTAATTTTAAATAAGCTGATGTTAATTTAATTTTAAATATTTTTAATTATTTTACAAATAAATAGACGTAACCTGTATTTTGTAAAATTTCCACTTTTATTTTAGTATTTTACGATGGACAAAAAGATACGATTAGGTATGTACAATATCTTATCTAGGACGTAGGTACAACATTTTTAATTTGTATTATCTAATAATTTATTTATACATTTTAGTGAATTCTATCTTATTTTCAATTTAGATATTTTAATATTATAAATACATATTTATGAATTAATCAACAAATATATATTTTAATATTTTTAATTTTGTACTAAATTAAAATTCGTTCCCTTGTTATGACGAATCGAAATCACTGCTTAATAGTATCCGATAAACATACAGCAGCTATAGTCATCTACCAGAAATAGAAGGGGAAAAGGGGAAAAAGGGAAAATAAGAGGGCAGTTATGTCCTCTTGTTTTTTTTTTTTATTATTATTATTTATATCATTATTTATGATAATTTTGTGAATCACCATGTCTTTAAATTGTAAACGCATTTAAATAATATATTTTGATTTACAGTAATACACTATAGGTATAAATTATATTATTTAATCATAATATTTTTAAATTATTTTTATATTCATGTTCTAACTATAGGTACGTGTTATTTATACGCATTGTTGTTTATTGGTATAATTTGTAAGTTTTTTCAAATTTTGTTTTCTTGTCAAACCAAACCAAATATTTATAAACTCTAGAACTGAACTCTATTGTTGTACAAACTACAATTATGAATCTTAAATAATTATGTTTTGTTCTTAATATAATAAACAATAAATTCATTTTGGCCCGTGAAAATAAACAACGTTTTTACTTCTATTTACCTTTGTAATGAGAATTATGATTTCTGGGAAAATTAAAAAAACAATATTATGGATGTACCGTTCATAATACATTTTTTCATATTTTCATATTTTTACTTACAATAATTATTTTATTTTTATACCATTGAATGTGTTTTAATTACTGTTCATATTTCAAGCTGTTATATTGCATTTTGTAAGCATATTTTTTATACTCAAATTGAAAATAATGTATATTACCTATATAGGTTGAAATTTTTTTCGTTATACACAGGTGACAGGTGTGAGGATGTTTAATTTTGAGTGATATCATATTAAAATAAAACTTTGCACCTTTTATATAAATTGTGTAATAGAGAAATTTGTACATTTGAACAAAGAGAGGAAAGAATATGTCAAACGTAATTAATCCACAGTATTAATAATGGTTTTTCTAAAATAAAAATCAATTCAAACATAAAACTTTTTTTTTTTTAATCAGAGAAAAAATAAAGTTGTTAAATATTAAATGTATAATTAAAATGAACGATCAAATGAATAATGTATTGATTCTTCTTGTACAAATTAATCTTATATTTTGATTATTAATTTAATATATTTGTGTTTTTAATAATAAAAAGATACTTACTTCTACAATTGTTTAATTGTTGTTTAATAAGTGATCCTTATAAATTATACAAACTTTAACGATATACCACTAATTTAATATTATATATAAGTAATAGGTAATGTATCATTTAAAGAGCTATTTAATTTAAGAAAATATAACCACATAAAGGCTTATTTAACAGCGTACAACGCCTTATATATATAGTTTGTTTTTGAAAACATTAAATTAGTGATAAAACGAATTGACTTTGGATAGGTACTTATGCGTTATGTACATCATTTCGAATACAAGAAAATGAACATAATATATTTACTTATAATATTACCTAAAGAGTTATGTATTCCATGAATTAATTTAAGAACTTAATGCAGTGTCAATTTTACAATATTTACCTACTCAATATAATAATATTCTGTCATAGTTACAACTTAAAACATATTATAATATTTTAACATTAATGCAAATTAATGCAAAAAGTCGGGAAACTTGTATTTATGTCCATATGAATATCATTGTTATGTCGGGTGGTTGAGATATACCTATTTCGGACGAATACTGTCAGATGTCCTGAAGTTTTTATGTGTTGAGATCCGTCGTATTGAAATTATGAGGTATATAGTTGATAGGGATAAACGTTTTCTAATATAATATATTTTCATTGTTGATTATATTAGATATATAAGATTATATTATATTATAATAGAAATATATTCAAACATTTTTAAAGATATTTGAATTTTGATTTTTGACGAAATTGAATATTTAACCTAGAACGATTTTAGGTGATTTGTAGTAAATCAAAAATATTCTTAGAGAATTTCTAATCTAATAGCACCAATCGGAGTTACTGTATAACAGTACAGTGAACTAGTTTCTCTGTTCGCTAATAAAAAATTGATTTACTAGGTATGTCATTGTTTTCTGTACTACTGATGTAGTTAGGTATGTAAAATAACCGCATTTAAAGTTCAAGTTAGTTAAGTATAAAATATACAACATTATTGGTTTGTTCGAAATTGGAAATGTGAAAATTCGTTTAATCAGGACGCCTGGTTTACGTAATACATCTGTGTTGTCTTAATTTCCTAAAATAAATACATATAGCAAATTTGCTTTAAACAAAACCAATTTTGTGTTATTAGTCTTAAATTTTAATAATAGGACGAATCGACATGGCTATCACTAAACACAAAGAAAATAGTCTTGTCTGATCTCTATGTCTGTTTTTACGATATTTTTAGTATGGGTATTTAATGAGAAATTTTGAATTGCAATATTTTGCATAGGTACCTACTCAAACTCATTAAGAAATGTGAATATTGTAGATTGTTCACATTATTAAATATAATATTATTATCTACTGTCAGATAGATAACATCCTGTCAGTAGGATACTGAATGTTAATTTACTGTATCGTAGGCCTATAAAATGTAAGCAACACAATATATTATGTTATATATATATATATATATATATATATATATATATATATATTATATTTGTTGTCACAGATAACATAAAATTTGGTCTTTTAGCGTTTTCTTTATGAAAAATAAAAATCGTATATAGCAGCGCTATCTAGCAAGAAATAAGACTAGACTCTTGCAGTTGCTGAAAATATCAGTTTTAGAAAACAGTAGCAGATGTCACTGCCTTTATCGTCTAGATGTGTTCACCGAGTGTATGATCAATATTTGGTTATAATATTTAAAAAAAATTACCTACCCATTTACGCTTAAAAAAAACTTCTAATAATTCTGTTTTACATCTTCCCCGCTAACACTTATGTTTGCAGATCGGAACCAACCATGAACTTGATTGTGCCCAAGTCTACATCAAATAAATTATTGCGATTTTTTTTTTAAATACTTAATAAAAATGAATTAAACAATAAGTAAAAATCTGTAGAGTATTTATGTGTAATTTTTCTTCCCTGAATTTTGATATTTATTGCATTTTTTTTTAAATATGTCCTGGTCATAAATACCAATCAGCAAATTTTTTGTAAAACAATTAGATAAATTTCGTCACTCATAATTTTTGACATAAATCCCCCCCCCCCATTGTAAATATGTACATGGATTTATGTAATTAGGAAAGTAGGTTATACCTATTCAATTAAAATTTAGTATACCTAATTATATCTTAAAATATTAACTTAATAATTCTGATGTACACATAGTTTATATTCACATCTTAGAAGTTTTTAGGCAAACAGGGTTAAAACTACTTTATGCCAAATATTGTTATAAATATATAATTTACTGAATTTATTAAATTTATACCATATTTGTACCCTTGAAGGTACCCTTTAGAACAATACGGGCCAAAAATTACCTTTTTTTTTTCGAGAGTGCCATGAAAAATATTATAAATATTATATTAAATATTGTAAAAAAAATTATCGTACGTTTATTGTATTTAATGTATTGATATAAAAAATGTTAGTTTAGGTACATAATATTATACATTATATATTATTATTTTATTTACAGATAAAATTGAATAAGTGTTATTGACCAATAAAAGCCGTATGTTCAAAATGTTTTTACCTATTATTACAGTGCTTGAATTACTGGACGTGGGGAGACGTAGTCCACGTTATTTTTTTTTTTAGCATACCACTTTTATTTATTTGAAACGGAACGCTGAAAATGCAATATTTGCTGTAATGAATTTGTAAATCATCAGTGTTTCTGATGCAAAATATGCTTATAACCTATTGTATATTTGTATCGACTATGATAATTATAATAATTAATATAATCAATCGTTTGGCCGCTGCGACCACACATGGAACTTTTTTTCTATACGCCCACTGCAATCCTGGCTATTGTGAACGGCAATATTTTCACGTTTGATTGTACAAGAAGAAGAAGATATAAGATCTATGAGTGCTTTGCCAACAAATTTTTACAATTCATTTTGTAAAAGTGATTTGCCACATTTGAGGTAATTGCTCTGTTGTCATAGGAAATCTATAAAAAAAATATTTATAACTAGGAGCTTACAAATAACAAACCTAACGAAATTAACGTTTTCGTAATGTGTTCAATGTTTCGTACAGATTCGTATGTCATTCAACGACGTCACAGCCACTGAATAATCGAATCAGAATCGAATCGCACGCGTTGTCAGATCATTACAGCGACATACGAGACGGGCAGCTCAAACGAGAGCGATACAACACTCTTAACTTGGAACTCTTATTACGAGTCACTGCAACTGTGCCATCTCTGCTCACTAGATCCGACGTACGCGCGACTCGTCATTTTTGAGGAACGCAACCCGCCGTAGCTCTGCGCGTATCGATAATGACGATAACGCACAGGGAAACAGGGTTTCACGAATATACGTTCTGTTTGGAAAACATACTTGAACACTTACGAATAACGTATTCCTACGAATGACTATATATAGCATAATACGGGGAAAACAAATATAAAATATAAATATTTCATACAGATGTTACGATCCGTGTTCGCGCAAACGCAACACATCAAACACTGACCCACTGCCCGAACGGTGCCGGACTTATATTATAGTCCACGGAACAAAGCCAAGGTCAAATTTTGTTTGTGTATACCAGACCTTGAGCTAAGTAAATGTTAGAGCTAGGTATGAATATAGTAAATATGAATAAAATCGCTATTTAATAATACGAGTACAAGCAATGTAACGTGCAGGTACAATAATAATATGCTAAAAATCAAAAAATATAGATACCGGATGACTTCCTTATTCGCGCAAGTCTGCCCGGGGTGGGTCTTGCTATGACGGAGGACAGACAGTGAATGTCAATGCTGGTCGATTCACCGGGCCTTTTATACCTGGTTCATTAGCGATTACACAAGACCGGTCTCGTGTTCTGTGACAGATAACAAGAAACCGTCGAAACCCCAATAGTGCAATCGTCGATAAACGCACAATTTAAATAAAAGTTATTATTATAATAAGATAATAATAATAATAATAATAAAAATAATAATATTAATAATAATAATAAGATTAGGAATAAGAATAACAAGAATGATAATAAAAAAAAAGGAAAAAAAGAACCTAGAACCTTCCCCGCGCATCACCCCCCTCTCACACCGAACGAAAAAATCCCCTTCTCGGACAAAAAATTAAAAGATAATATATTAATCAATTATTTATTATGTACAATGCAAATCAATAAATTTACAAACGTATTGTATATGTTTATTTTAATATACCTATCAATTATATTAAATTAATATAAAAATATAATTTAATAATTCGTCATAATAATACTATTGCCATTACAATATCCACTACTATAAATATTGAAAATATTAAACAATACACAAATTACTAATGCAAATAAATGTATTATTGATTTTAAAATACAAAATTAAATAATACAAATCAAAAAAAAACCTGTTAAAATGTCGAAAGTTACGAAGTAATTTGCGAATATTTTTTTTTATACAAAAATTGTATCATTAGTTGTTACCTAATTCCAAACGTTTTTTTTGGCGGGTGAGGGGGGTTCGTGGTGGCAAAGAGTTATTAATTATTATTATTTTTTGATTATAAACAGATACATTAAATTATTAAAATTTATCCGTACAGAGATACTACTAATATACAATATAGTATACACAAAACCAGGGTTTGTTGCGAGATTTGTATATTTGGTTGCATTTTAATACTTTTCAGGCGCATGATAATATGTTGCATAGTATGTCACTGGATAGCGCCACATAATTTATCCGCATAATTTAATAAAGAAAAATGTTATGAATCAATAATTTTATTACCGACACAATATCGGAAATAATAACATATTATTATTTTTATAAGATATTTGAAAATATTTATTCAAAATATAAAAACAAAATTTTTTACAAGAAAAAATTGTAATACATTGTTAAAGAATCAAAATAAAACAATTAGTATAATTTTTAATAGCCGGTATCATTAAAAACATTTAAAATAAAATTAAATCTAAAATAGTAAATTTGTAAATCATTACAAAACAACTTTAAAAAAAAAAAAAAATTATAAAACTAAACTACATTTTAATTTATGATAACATAATATTCGTCCGAATCACAATATTAAATTATATGCAGTTTTAATTTTCAGGTTTTTCATATAAATCATTCACTATATTATCTAATGTAGGAAAGTCAAATCAAAATTTTAATCTGCCCTTAGGCATAAGTGGTACAAATGATTTTATAATACTTTCAGTTTTTTTCCGGTGAATGCCCCTTATTATTTCATTTTTTTTTTTTTTGTTGTGATTTTTCAAAGCCTTTATTAAAATATGAAGTTTATAAGTAGTCAAGCATTCTATGCAGAGAATACTCATCATATGTACACAAATATAATAAGTTTTTTAGTACTATCTCCGCTCTCTGCTCTTATGTGAACTATGGTGTTCAGCATAGGGTGAATAATTTGTTTGTTTAATTTATACAATACACATGGAACATTCTGATGACTTCCAATCAAAAAAAAAAAAAATCTATGACATTTAACACATTTACCATCCACATGACCTTTATTTACATTCTTGATTGATTTAATAGCCTATATAGGTCTCTATATTCAGTTACATTATATTAATTTAAGCTATTTTATTTTGGGCCATCACTCATTAGTTATGTAAATTGAAAATAAATTCTATTACTTTAAGAGGATGTCAAATCCACAATTTTGTTTTCTCTTTCTGATACGTAATTTAATTTAAACGAAACTATTAAATTTCAAATCTACTATTTAATTTATGAAACTAATTTTGATCAGAGAGAGAACTTATTATACTTGGGTACATATTGTTTCAATTTTATTTTGCAGTAGCTTAGTATAAAACTCCACCAAATGTGTTATCTTAAATGTTTGAAAAATGTGTTTATTTTATACACGAATATTATATTTATTATTTATAAAATAATGAAAACATTGAATTTATTATGCACACACACACATACATACATAAATTAATACATATGAATAATATATATTATGATAATATTATGTCTAGAATTAAATATTTTTTATTAAACATTTATTTATTATTTTATATAATAGGTATCATATGTATGAATATCGTACTAGATATTTCAAATACACGGTTTAAGAACATGATTGTTGAGATTATAGAACATATTAGAACATTCAATAAATATAATATATTTTATAATTATGTTAAAATTATATCTCTTAGTCACATTAAATTAAGTTGATTACATTATTGATATTATATTCTATTTAAATACTTATGCAAAATTAAAATGATCTCTTTGTGTTCCTACTTAATTCAAATACAATTCGGTCGATTGGCTTGAGCTTAAACTAACTTTGAATAATTAGAAATGCACGTGCGGCGCCCAGAAGAAAATTGCGCAGGCAAGTTAAAAACTTACCGTGGCCTTAAATGATAATCCAAGATTATCCAAGTTATTTAAATTTCCCTGGTTTCTACTTTAATGCGACTTTGAATGCTGACGAACTTAAGTATCGCCTCTCCCCTGGGACACGCAGCTACAGTATATCTGTTTTTGCGTCTTTCTGCACCTCCGTCCATATATCAAAGGGGGAAAGGTTTAAAATCTCATCAGGACTCGTGAGCTCTGTCTTTGGTATCTCAACAACTTGTTTTCTTGAATCTAAATATATGTATATAATAATACGTATTAGGTATATTAGTTTGTGTGTATGTATATATTACATCGTATATTAATATTATATCAAAATCGAATTATCGTTATAAATGCAATACACGTTTCTGAATTTCTCACCCAAATCGATACGGATTATATATACAGATTATATGTATACACAAAGAGACGCTTTTTTAAATTATTTTTTTTTATAACACAATGTGTAATTACCGAATGCTGAACAAGTGAATTCTTACTTTTTTACTGTATAAAAGTTATAAGTGGATACCTAACTTAATTATGATTTTATTTCCAAAAACAACTTTTGTCATTTATTTTTCTAAATTTAATATTATATTCTCAGTAAATATGAATATATTTGAAATTATTTTATGAATATGTAAAGTAATAAATTTGTTGTTTTTAAGTTTTTATTGATTAATTTTTCATTAATGTATTATAAAAAAAAAAAATACCTATACAAATACAAATGTTAGTATATTATTTTACAATTATAAAATATTACATATTTTAATGGTTTTTGATATATATAATATATATACGTGTCACGTTTAATGTACCTATAAATTGTAGATCTGGTATACGATCAAAAATTCCACATTTATGCAATTAAAAAATACAAGGATGACGTTTTTTCAATAATTTATAAATTGAAGATCTAAATAATGTAGACTATATTCTATAGAGTTGTGCGTAGTTGTGATTTTGAAAGACTATTTCTGTTTATAAAAGATGTGACAATTGTAAATAAAATAAGTAATATTTACTGCAGAATGCACGTTTTTCGGTTGGATTGAAATATAAAAGATAAATTCACTTTTATTACCTAATTTCACTTTAGTCATTAATAAGACGTAAATAATAAATTATAAGACTGAGATTAGCTTGTAGTATAATGTCTACTATTGTGAGTCCACTATTTAGAGGTTATACACTATTTATACCCATTACGTATTTTTTACAAGGAATTTGAAAGTGATCATAATATATTAAGGAAGTGTCCACTTTTTAGAGATGATATTCATTAATATTTAATAAATATTAATTTATTAATATTACCTAGAGTTTTCACGGAATTGTTAATAATTTACGACTAAATATTGACATACTTTAGCAGAGTTTAAATAGGATTGTGCTATAAGAAGCTTGAAATTAGTTAAAATATATATATAAAAAAAAAAATACTTTTTTGGGTAGAAAATAATCACTTACAATTTTTTTTTTAAAATATGTTTTGATAATATTTTTGAATAATTATAAGAAAATTTAAAAATTTAATTACTAGTGAAAATTTTGAAATAAATTTAACTTAGAAAAAAATAATTGAGCACAATTCAAATGCCTATAAATGGTTCAAAGTAAGTCAATATTTAAAAAATTATATTATGCATAAAAAAAAAAAATAATTTATGTAATATATGAATACTTCAGGTTCCTAGGATTAATATTTTTTGAATTATAACAATATAATAAACAATTTCTAAAGAAAAATCTTTATTATTCGTTGGAATATCCAATTTGAATAAGTATTTGAAATTGAAATACTCATAACTAAAAAAGATTGTTGTACCCTGCTAGTTTATTAATTCAAAAATATTTTCGGGGAATTTATTTTATTAAGTATATATATATGAAAAAAAAATTATGTTTTGTCCAGTGATTATGCCATTTATGAAATAAAATTATCTTTATAAGTTTTTTTAAATATGTAAAGTACTTAAATTTAGAATACGAGTGTCGTTAGATGAGGCTGCTTTGGATGCTTCTTGATCTGCCAATTCATTGCCGTCAATTCCACAGTGGCCAGGTATCCATAAAAAGGCTATTTCTATTTTATTTTTTTTGATTTACTTCATAGGTTTTTTCGTGGATAAGTTTAGATATATCTGTTGGATTTGTTAGGTTATTTATGCCAGTTAAGCTGCTGAGAGAGTCACTTAGAATTAAATATTTATTGTGCGACGTTTCTTTGTTTATGATTGTGTTTTGTATTGCTTTATATATGGCTAATGCTTCGGTTGTGTAAATAGAACATTCGGGGGAAGTTTATAGGAGGAGGCGGATACAAATATAAACATAGTCAACTTCTTAAAGGAAACAAAACTGTACAACCTAATTTAAAATTTTTTGTATAAAATGTATACTATTAAAAAATAAAAAAATTAAATAATAATGTAATACTATAACTAATGGCCTTGTAGCCGATGTTTCTTTTGTTCAATAGACAAAAAAAAAAATTATGTATTTATAATAATTATAGAATATTTAGCTTATTTTTTGATTTTAACAATATTCGCAAACACTTAAATTTAAAATCACAGAAAAAAACATCGATTAGCTCAAAATACTTTATTTTGTATCTAATATATATATTTAATCATATTAAATGGTTTTAAAAATAGCATATATTATTGATAAAAAAAAGGCGGGCAAGTGGGTACTGCCCTGTTGTACTGTAAGTCATGTGAGTCTCTGTAATGTGTCATGAGTGTAATGGATGTGTTAAATTTGAACCCATAAATATATTATTGTATAATTATGAACGGAGACGGCCTGTCAGTCTATATTATACCTATCATACCTATTTCATGATATGTTTTTTTTATAATGATATTAAGTGATTTATTATACTATTATAGTATGACGGTAAGTTAATTTAATTTTTGTTGAAAACATCGCATTTATTGATATCAATGATATCACACATCATTGTAAAATCAATAAAATATAATTTTTCTGCTTAGAATCTAAAACTAATTAATCTCATTAAATTAAATAGTCAAAAATTAATATTCTAAATTCACAAATAATAAAATTAACTTTGTTGAATTTCGTTTAAAATATAAAGGAACGAGTTTTTGAATTAATTAATTCGAATTTAATGTTGTTAAAGTTTTAATTTATGTAAAATAATATGTGACGAGTAGAAATTTTCAGACAAGTTAAATTTTAAGGTAACCCTTATGAGCTTCAGAACTTTTGCTATATAGCTATTGTTATATATCCCATAAAACGATTATATAACACGTGTAACTAATATTATAGTAAAGGCTATTATATAGGCCTAAATTATTATAAAAGGTTAAAATAAATGCTTATAAAACATTAAATAATATTATTATTATGATAGCATAATAGTTTTATTTAAATAATAATGTTTATATTTTAAATTTAGATAATGATATTTAAAATATTTAACTGTATATCTGTATTTTTATTTTACTAATAAATTATAATGATTTTGTACTATAATATACTGGTTGGTCCTTTTTTATTTAATCGCTCATCAGTCATCACACTTATCATTTCAATTTATATTGACATACTATAATTTTCAATTCCCTTTTAATAAATTATTTGAAAATTGTTTTTTGTAAGTTTCTAATATTGTTTTACAGGGTTAAAAACCAGAGTAACATAGAGTTTAAAAAGTTATAACTTTTGAAAATAATAATAAAATATAAAACATAATTGTATATTTATACCTAAATTAAACTGTTTAGAAAAAAACGGATAAATTGTATAAATACAATCATTAAAATCATTAATCACGTTATCTATAGTTTCTACTTCATTGTTATTATGAATTTATGATAAATAATGTGATTTTTAATTAAATGTATGTTTTATGTCCTTAATTTTATACTTTTTTGATATCCCACCACTGTTTTCAAAGTTCAAAATACTTATATGTTATAGTAGATAATGGTATGAAATGAATTTTAAATAATGTAATTTGCATAATTTTAATTAAAATATATTTCTAAAGTATGTAAGTATATGAAGTAAACTACAGGAAAGATTGGTTTATTTATTATAATATTTATCATATATTATACAGAAAATAATTTCAATCATTTTACATTGTTTTGTAATTTGTATACATGCATAACTAGATATTTCAATAGAAAATATTTCAACGAATACAATTATTAACAAATATGTTAAACAACTCAATGAAAACAAAAATTTGGTTACATGGAAATAAGGTTGACTTAAATATAATGAAACTATGTATACCATAAGTTGAGCGAAATACTCCTAGTGAGCACTAAATATTTTTTGCGAGTCAAAGAATAAATAGTCATCAAGTAGGTTATTGTTCTTCTGTACACTGTAACAGTAGGTGTCGAATGTACCTCGTTAATGAATAGTCTCGCTAATGGACGTGTGAAATTTTAATTCAATGATAAATTTCGTATACGATGAAAACCGGTTGTTATCAAAGATTTTTCAACTTTTTGGTAACAAAGGTAATCAAAAAATTATTTAATTGGTAATACTGTTTAAATAATAATAACTATATTTGTATTAGCTTTTAGCTTTGAGCGTAGCGAAGAAGATTTTACAATGATGCATGTTATTTTATTTTTGTGCCATTAGGTCACTTTTTGAAATAAAAACTTTAACTTTTTAACTATTTAACTTTAATAAAGATTTCTTGTAAAAAATTAAATTAGACTTAGTTAATACTTTTAGGTGGTTAAAATTGAAAATTCTTAAAAATTTTTTTTAAAATAATTAAGAAAGATTAAGACAAATATAAATATCTGTTAATGTTTTAATAATAAAATAAATGTTTGCAAATTTAACACGTCATCCATTACAGTTCATACTCAATTATGAAGTACATTTGACTTTTAATGTACATAGCAGAGCAATTACCTACAATTCTATTTTATTTTCGTTTCAAAATGTACTGAGAATTTTCAATTTTGTTCTCTAAAAAATAGCGACTAGATTCAATTTTTACAAGAAACTTTTTTTGAGATTGATAATTGGTACGCATTTGTTCTACTAAAAAAAGTCTTCAAACACACACACACACACACACAAAAAAAAACATTGTAAAGTGAATAAAATATTAAATCCGTTTGGAATCTAAATTTATTTAGTTTAAATAAGTATACAAGTATAAAATTATAATTTTTTTTATTAGTTATCATATAAAACGTATATTGATATACGTTTATTAGGTATATAAAACTATAAATCATTAAAATAATCAATAAATACGTCGCATTAATGATTTTTAGTGTATGGAAATCTATATTTAAATCATTAATAATAATAATAATAGATTTATCAAAAATACTTTTTAAATTAATATACTCTAGCTAAACTTAGCATCTTCGTATTTTATATTCATATTCAATACGCTCACTTGAACAGACACACAAATTACATATTTATATATATATATATATATGTATATTTTAAGTTTATACTTTTATAGTTAGATTTGTATTATACAGTCATACTACAAACTATTATTATTCGTTTATTATTTAAAAAAAAAAAATACTGAAATATGCAATTAAACGTCCAACAGATAATTAATTTTTGAAAAAAAATTTTCATCGTTATTAAAAGTTGGAAATATTAATATAATAAAATTGTCATATATTCATTGTGATTTGTGCCATATTATATCTCCTATGAATTGTACTGTTAAATTCCTGAACAAATGCTCACCAAAACTTAAAATTAAAATTTAGTTACGCAAAACTCACGTTAAAAGAATTATGTAACTAATTAATTCGCGTCCTAATAACTATTTTACTTATCTATTATACACAACATGGCATATGATTGACTGAGGAGCAAAACATAATTCAAATCGTATTATATATGTATTTTTAAATCTTAAAACATAATGTCGCTAATTTGTGTAACGCTTTTCGATTGACTGTTAGCCTTCTCTCTCCTAAGATAAACGTCTTAACAACCTTGCAAAAACTTTGAGAAGCGCCCAGGATATCGTTTTCGTCCAATCATGCCGTACGAGATATTATATACTATGCATATCGAAATGTATTTGTTTTCATAAATGGCAATGTAGCTCGGCTCAATCCTAATAACTTGAAAATCCTAGTGTCGTACATCACAACCGTAATACAAATATATACATTCAATGTATTATGTGACTGACTGGAGTTTAGGTAACGTTAGACTATAATATTCCACCGTATTATTCATTTTAGATTCGAATGTCGAGGAGGGGGTCTCTCGCCGAACGAAAATACAATACGAGAATAGAACGAGAGGTAAAAAAAAAAAAAAAAAAGAAAAACTACGCGACGGAAATATATCCGGTCGTCGCCGTCGTTTCCACCAATCGTCGACGAGTTGCGCGCGCCCGCGTCCGGATATACGACGTCGGCCGGGAGAAAATAAATACGAAAACGAAACGGAATGGAAATATACAATCGTATTCGGGCTCGGCACCGTTGTCGTTGTCGGGCCGGCGGGCGGGGGGGCGGCTGGTGACTGTGCGCGGCGGCGGTCGATTCGCATGTTGTACGGCAAAGCGCGCGCGCGCGTCGCAAACATTACATTCGTAATACACCCGACGACGACTCCCTTTTCGGTTTGCGTTTTCCCTTCCGTTTTATTTATCCGGCACGCACCGAACATTTATCGCGGCCCCGCCGAATGGCTCGCGGACGACGAGAGGAGAGGGCGACAAAGGGTAGGGCGCATTCCGTTTGTAGAATACATTTGGAAAACCGCCGCCGCCCACCGACCGACGATTTTCATCGCACCGACTCTCGGTGTAATACATTTGTAATATAATATATTATATTATATATCCGCGGACTGCCGTGTAGGTACACCTTTAACAGTCCAACGTCGTGATAATATGCGACTGCAGCTTATTTATTTTGTTTTTTGATATTTTATTAGCTATAGGCGTACGTATTATTTCGGGACACGCGTTATTGGCGGTGCCAGACATACTGTTATAATATATTATCGTTTATAATAGTATATTTACACCGAGTCGTTTACGGATTTCCTCAGTTTATACGACTTTTTGGTAGTTTGAGCACTCACTTGGCGACCAACAATGTCGGTGCTACACTCGGGTGAGCAATATTTCGAAACGAATTTTCTTCATTTTCATTTGGGCACTGAAAGCTGCCGGACAAATTTCGGGTCCCTGTTTTTTGGTAACTCGTCAATTTTAATATTACGAAAAAAAACAATAACGATCACACGGCGTCTGGTATAGGCAATTTAGCTACACATCCGTTAGCACATTTTTTTGCATTAATATTATTATTCAAGACAGAAATTGATTTTAGTTCAATTTAGAAAAAAAATCGAATTTTTGGTAATGTTAATTTTTCCAACCATTATGTCCAGTCTCCTAGTAGTGTTGGTAGGTGATGGATTAGTACAACTTTTCTGACAGTAATATACGTAGATATAGATTGTGATATACAGCAACTGTAGCGAACTGTGGGAGACGTGTGATACGATTGATCTAAAATAAATATCACAATATTAATTCATACAGTTTTGATGTATATTATTAAAAAATGTATGCTATAGCATAATATGAAACTTTGTATACACGGAAACACAGAGTTGTGTATTTAATTATGATTTATATGAATATATTATTAATTTGTGCGATTTCATCACGTCATGTACGAGTCGTGACCTTTTCTGCTAACGCCTGCAACACTCTGAAGTATTATTTGGCTTTCTACATGTTATATTAGTAATATTATAGTATAATTAATGTGATTAATTGTTATTATGTGTTAGCTGCGTTTAATGATAATAATATCATAACGATCGTATAACGCAACAGCCTTGCCGATATGAGATAGCCAATTGTAAAATAATTTTTTTTTATTATCTCTAAAAAATTCAATTGTCTGCGTTGTGTTTTAGTGAGATGTACATAAATGTAATATGATAAGTGTCATTATCCGTTGGCGGTAGTTATGCAATAATCTTCGTAATTACATTTTCGCGCCAAAACGATTCAATTAAAACTGCGCAGAGTTTTCCTATTCGATGTTTAGACCTCTTAGTTTCCGTGAACTTATGCGTATACTAAATATGAATACCGTATCTAAGTTATCTAACGGTTTCTTCGTTCTACATATCAATTTAATGTTCACTGATCACAATCGTTCTACCATAACTGAATTTACCTATATCAGGTTATTATACATAAATTATAAGATACACGGACGTTAAGTAATTTGATAAATAATTAATTCACCATTGATGACATTTGACACTTCTATATAAAGTAATTTACATTTATTAAAAAATAAATAAAACCTAAAATTAGTAAATTATAATTTACAACACAGGAAGCGCATTTTAATATTCATTAAAATAATAACCATATTTTTTCAATGTTTAAAAAAATTAATAATCTAAGTATTTAATTAACATAATTAGGAATAAGGTAGGTGAGGCTTGTTTGCACGTGTAATATAAAATGTATGTTAAATGGTCGATTATACATTTATACAGTGCACATACCTACGAGTTTTTAGTGGGTATTGAAGTATATATTTATAAAATCCAAAAATACAAATTTTAAAAATATTGTGATAAAATAATAGCGTTTTACTAGTGTACGTAAATAGTTAGGCACTAAATACTACATTATCTGCGTTTAATGAGCGCCTATCGATATTGTTATTTTATAATACAATATATTTTGCATTATTTGTTTACCAAAATAGTATGTTCATTGGTGCTGGTGATATGAGTGGAAACGAGGTAAATTATACAATTGTTTCTGTGAGAGGTGGATACACGAAAATAAACACAGTAAAACTTCTATATACCGGACACTGTCGGTCACTGAAAATTTGCCTGTTATTCGGAGGTGTCCGCGAAGGTTTTTAAAAGATTGTATAGTCTGCTGTCAACTACCCTGCATCCCTACCCCAACAAAAAATCAAGAATCTGATATCTGATATGTCCGCAATTTAGAGGTGTTCGTATGAAGAGGTAGTGCTGTAATAGAGAAAAGGTCAAAACGTAATACATTTTTATTAACTTTGTATAATAAAACAAATTATTGGTCATTTGACTTTCGGCACTATAAAACGTACAAGATATCTAATAAAACTTAACACTTAGTTTTCGTTACATATACTAATAACATTTTTTATTACTGTGAATATAGAAAACTCGATTATCGATAAAGTGACTACAGTTCAATATTTTCTATGTCGACGACGGTATCGGTAAAATTATTTTTTTTAGTTTAAATATTATATTTTGAATTTCTTTGGTTAAACGGACGGTACGTTTCACACACTTATGTTATATATTACACCACATTTGACTTTTGTCGGAGTGAAGTGAAGGGGGGGCGTCGCCATTTTGAGAACGTCCCCCAGTGTTAGGTAGAAAGAGGGGGCACACACTTTTGTCGGATGCGAACTCAGGGGATGAGTGGAGGGTACGATGAGAGGGGGGACACGAGAGAAAGAGAGAGAGAGAGAGAGAAAGAGAGAAAGAGAGAGAGAAAATTATTGATCGGTACGCCACACCCTTGAAACCCCCCCTTGAAAAGTAAACCCAAACGCTGTAGGGGGGAAGGCTGTGTAAAGGAAGGGTGGGGCATGAGGTGATCGGCTGGTGGGATAGGGGGTATCCCGCACGCTCGGTTCCTGGAAAACTTTAATGTCATTCCTACTGCGAAGCGGTCTGGGTCTCCCTGCTAACTTCTCTTCGCTCATACCCTACCCCTTTTGTCCACCCAGCCACCCACTTCTCTTTTATGTATGTATTATATCTTTCTGCTACTCTGGTCTCGGGAAATATCGAGCGGGTTCCACGCCGTGTCAAGAGGTCTCCGGTTTTCATTGTATGCACAATTTAAGCGCACGAATACCAAAAAGAGAGAATGAATAATTTTTAACTTAATTTTATTCATTAAAAATAAATAGAGACTTATATTTTATAACCTATTTCATATTTATATAATAATGATACGTTATAAGAAAAATGTATAGTTTATCATCTAAACGTTTATTTATAAACTACATATAATATAATATATTAGTTATGCATTTTTAATATTTTTTTATCCATAATATATTTTAATATTAATAGAATTAGCATATAAAATATAAATTAATAAAAATACGAGCTCTTGATGTATTTTTTATAGCACTTGATCCATAAAGCTATATTTTACTTTTAATAATCGTATTATAAAAAATATTGCATAATAATTATATTATACTATTTAACTTTAGAATTAGTTTTGGGAATAATTGAGGTATGTTTAAAATAAATAATAACGTATGAATATACTCATAAGATAATGTTAAAGTAAAAATTAATACATACAATTGATATGTTTGAATCAAAAAAAAAAAAAATAAAAAAATATTAATTAAAAATTTAATTTACCAAGATATTTATTCTGAAAATACAAATAATTATAAATTAAATATTATATTATTACCTATGAAAACAAAATAGTAAATTAGTTAGTTATATTTCTCGAAATAAATGTAGTTTTCTCTTATGTTACAATAATTATCAAGTTTTTTTTATACCAATGATGATGTGTGAGTTTAAAGTATTTTAGAGTTTTAGAATATATTGATTAATAATATTATCTGAATATTAATAATATTTCATTATTATATTGATAATAAAATTTGAATCATATTATATTATAAACAAAAACTTGTAATCGTGCTTTCTAATTTCTTCTTATTAAATTTATCTGTATGAAATATGTTTGTTGTATAATTTAATACATAATAATAATATAAATATTATATGTATATTATAAATAATAAATTGTAATAATAACATATTATGTTATTAGTATTGTCAAGCTATGCTTTTGGGGTAGTGTCATTAATTGTTTTATTTTTAATTTTGTTATCATTATTTAAAATATTATTTCGACAATAAACTATTATTATTATTATAGTATATTATTACTACACTATTTGTGACCCGTAGCTATTTGCAAGATCATAGGAAAATTTTATTGATTGGAATAAAGTGAAAATTTCTTCGATAAGTTTTTTTCTTTTATCCATGTAAATTACAACTGGACAGCAAGGGCCATTAGTTATAGTTACTTAATGCTATTTATGGTTATTAAGATATTTACATGATGTGATATTTATAATTCATATTTGGTCGATTAAATTAGTTAATAGTAAAAATTTAAGGATTTTATCGTTGTGATCCGGATTTGGCGGGGGAGATGCGTCTAGAGTTTCGGTCATGTTAAGGTTTACTCCTGGTAGAACAGTTGACATTCAGTAAGGATATGTTTGACCACGAAACGTGAGCCACATGATTTGCAGATGGGTGATTCTTCTTTTGGCAACATAAATCCATGAGTTAGCTTTGAGTGTCCGATTCTTAGTCAATTTATACCTAGTGGTTTCCTCTTTTTGATTTAGATTAGGTCAGATTAGGTTATTCCATCTGATGAGTTTTTTATGTGTCCCATATAGTGTTCAATATTTTTGGTTCAGTTAATGCTCTAACCTTGACATGCCTGGTTTATTACTCGCCGTAGGTATTTAATACATTACTTTTCCATATTAATTTCAGAGTTCCATTCGACAAACAGGAACGGATGTTCTACGTACCCTTTGCTTTACTAAATATATTTATTGCATTCTTCCTTAATACATTTTATGCGACCATCAAATGAAGATCCTAGTTTTTATTTTTGAGTGTAAATTGTTATTTTAATTTTAAGTTATTAGCTAATAAGTCACATTGTTTTTCGATTCATATATACTTATTTATTCTTGTTTTGTTGGAGGATTTGAGGATTTGGTTTGTACCGTTATAAAAGTAGTAATAAATATTTATTATACTAACATTTAACGTTACTATGCTTGGATATAGATTTATTTTGACATCTCATTTTCAAATATCCACTCAATCTATATTTTACTGCTGAATAAGATATAATCTATTATGAGTATCTATATGACAACTGTTATAATAAACAGGACCTTGTCTAAGTTTCACCACTTTTGGTAAGCTCAAGTAGATTATCATAGTATAATGGAAAGACGATAGGTACATGTATATCATTTTTAATGTATTTAAAAATCAAATTTATATCAGTGACAATATGAATATGTGATATATTATGGACCTTAACTTTAAACTGATTTATAAGTATACATCAATATTGAATAGTTTACCTAATTTATTTTAAAATACAATATTAAATAATATTAAATTTTCTATTCCAAATATTTACTTATTATCATAATTAAATCTGTTAGATCGAAATTATGCATTATTATTTATTAACTATAATATTGACAAAATATTAATTTTAATAAGATAATATTATAACTAGGTTATAATATATCAATGGCATTATTGGTTTAATTATATTTTTTATTTCGTATTAATAGTAATTAATTATTTTATAAATATAAAAAAAAACTATGAGATACGATTTTGTTCTTCTAGGGTATATGTGGCATCAAAACGAACAATGATTACAACAAAAACATTTAAAAAATGGGTTCTTTCGAAACCTAATTACTGTAAAGCGACTTTCACTGTCTTTTTTTTTTGTATTGGTACTTATGCGTTATTTGTTATATTGGGTATTAAATATATTTAGTTTTCAGCTTAAAAAATATGATTATTCGAGTATAATTGAGGTCATTATAGTAAATTATATAAATTTAATATTGGAATATATATTATATAATTTTGAATTTCTAATGATAAATATAAATTAAATATATTAAACACTTATAACGTACTAAGTGGATTATAAAATATAAATTTTAATTAAATTTGAAAATAAGTTAGTTAAATATATTAAAATATAATAAATACACAAATACGGTTCAACATTTTTGGTATTTTTTTATAAGATTACTATATAATACTGTCAAAATAGGTGATATTGCTCTATACAAACTACCTGTCATCCGCAGTTCCAGTTAATATATACACATATAATTATTATGAGTATAATATGAGTTAGGAGTTCATGATCTTCAAAAAATTGTTTAGTTTATAATGATAAAATCAGTTATTTACTTTAAAAAATTCGATTTTCAAATACGTAATTTTCTCAAAAAGAATAAATATCAAGAATTATGTTTAAATATTTACGAGAAACATAAAATTATAAAAAGGTACTACTTAATAATATTATATTTTCGATATTTCTCGCGTGATGCATTCAATTAAACTAAAATATTATGATTAAATAACGAAGTACAAACAGAATGTTCGTGAAAAACGTTCTATATTGGATTTTCATCTTTTAATTAGTGACACAAACAATGGCCGTTTAAATAATTAATTAATACAAAGATGTATTTAATATCGGGTTTAGTTATTACTTTTTTTATAATTACACATTATTGCATTGTGTTCGCGTGTCATTTTTAAATTCTCATTGTTTTTATTAAAACATTGTGCTACGTTTAAATTATTAACTGACTTGGTGAAACAAAAATTTGAGTTGTCCAGCTGCTATAGAAATATATCGTGGTGGTGAAAATTATAAACATTTTTTTTTTTTTTTAAAGCCATAAAGATTATTATCAAATAATAAACGTGATAATGGTATATGTGTGTATATATAAATACATTGCGTACGAGCGGAACATGTCGTGATAATGACGAGTTTTTCCATGTTTACTAAAAAAAAAAAACAACATTCATCATATTTTATTATAATTTTAAAATGGGTGTTTTTTTAATAAATAGTTTATACCACTCACAAACTTTAATATAAGTAAAACTGTTCTGGTTATACTATAATAGGTTGTACGTATTTGATGGAATTTATGTACCTTGTGTACACATAGCATGTCTCAGAATATAAACAGTCGATGTTATTTTTATAAACCTTACATTTAAGTAATAATAACAAAAAAGTCCTCTTAAATATATTTGAACATTGGAATAAATATTTGATTGTGATCATCGAATGTATTGTGAATAAAATACGTAATTCAAAAGTTCAAATTAATTGGTTTTCTAATAATAATTGAAGCAAATACATTTAAAATGTCTAACTTTTACTCGTATAATATTTTTTGAAATAATATTAAGTCAATTATAATATATTATTGATTAAAGATATTTTTTAATTCGGTTAATGCTATAAAATATTTAATCTTAAAATTCTTATTCATCCATTAATGATGTACATAACTATTGAAATAATTAACTAGATAACGTTTTAAGTTTTAATTTAATATATATAACTTGGTTCTATTAATATTACACAAGGTAGTTACTTCGAAATGAGCCATTGATTATCCATGCTCCGTACAAAAATATGTATATTAATTTTTTTTTTTTTAAATGTTCACATTATTCATTATATTAAGGTTAATGTTCGCGATTTTATGTAAAATTTTTCAAATTAACATGTACATGAAAAAAAAAATCGGTATTTGAACATATTATATTGTTACTTTTAAATTAAAATATTAACTGTGTGTAATCTGATAGGGGTACTTGCCATTGTTATTTGTCTTTTGCATTGAAAAAACACATTAAATTAAACGTACAAAAAATATGAGTTAAATATAAGATACGATGAAAAAAATATTATATTTAAATTTTTAAGAAATTTTTTGTTGTTTGATATTTAAAATGAACATAATATTTATTATAAGCATAGTAAATCCTAACAAAGTTTTGTGAGTTAATGTTTATTATTGCACGCATTAACTTTTAATAATGATTTGTGCATTTTTTCTTAATTAAATATCTGAGTATAAAAATTATACTGCACATTAAATATTAAAAAGTTCTTTTCTTCTCATCAAATTTATAGCGTGCTCAAATCGCGAATATGTAGTTTTACTAGTTTATCACAGATAACCAAAAATATGACGAAATTTCTCCGATTAGTAAAGTGGTATATACACTATATGCCTACTATTAATTAAATTTACTGAAAATAAAGTACATGATTATAAAATATATTAATAATCATGATAAACATGTAAATATTTTGGTAAATGTTCGGTATAATCACAAATAATCTCAATTGTCGATTTTAATGAAACGGCGTCTCGTCAATTTTTTGAGGCGTTTTTTGTAGGCAATTCAAGTACACGAATTATTTGTGCGGTTTCGGGGCCTGTTGACCATAATATTACTACGCGGTGACAATAACGTCGTAATAATATTATTCACTATATATTACATAAGTACTTAGATGATATAAACATTTCGGTCCGTTTTTTGTAGGTGTTCTTTCAAAAAACGTAAGTATGTTGTTCAAGTTTTTGCATCGTGTAGTGAATTTAATACATAACAACATAAAAATATACGTAATACGTACATCGGATGGTTCGAAGTATTTCGACGCGGGACCCACCGATGCGGCACACGCTACACATATTACAGTTATTATAGAGAAAGAAGAAGACCTATCCTGTGAGCGGGGTTGGGGGGGGGGGTGTGTGTGGAGTGAGACGGGAAAATCTCTCAGACTGGCGGGGGTAAGAACGATACATACGACGAGAGGGTCGGGGTGGATTTCGAAGACTCTGGTTTTAGGACTGCTGCACAGTACTCGGGTCGGCCCCCCCCCCATTCGTCGCCGCACATCGCGTGCCGGCGGAAGACGTCGCGGCAGATTGTCGTTTAGCCTAGACGTCGTCAAAAGTTTTGGCTCGTAGAAGAGGAGAATTGCGGGGGGGGGGGTGACGGGGGCCGAGGGGAATAAGAAATAACGTGTGATATATACAATACACACACACATATATATCCGTACGTGTGCGTAGTACACGTATAATATAAATGAGGGGGACGTCCTGACGCGGTACGCGGATAGCGACGACTCGGGACTCGGGACGAAGAGCGAGCGAGAGAGATCGAGCGGGGCGGTAAACGACGCGGCGCGCGGACGGAGGAGAATAAAACACAACATCGTCGGCCCCGCGTGTATCGCGAGTGAGCGAATGTGTGTGTGTGTGTGTGTGTGTGTTGGGGGGGAGTGCGCGGGCACGGGGAGAGAGATTGCGAAAAAGAGAGGCGAAGAACTCTCTCTGCCACCCGCGTTTGCTACATCGATTTGTTTTGTGCGTGCCCAGAGCAACGTAGTAGTTTTCTCTCGCGCGCCGTGTGCCTCGGCGGCCTCGGTTTCCGCGTAGGGCGTTGGGTGTGGCCTTAGCCGCCGCTGCCGTCGCGCCGCCGTTGACGAGGTGGTGGCGGCGGTGTTACGCGCGTTCGAGTCGCGGCGACACACAAAACCATGAAATACCATTAAAATACGCACGCACACACACGTACACGTACCTACGCACGGTATAGGCACGAGCAGAGAATATATATATATATACACGTACGATGAATGCGAGTGGCCAAAGGATGAGCGAACGTTTGGTCGGTGGTGGGGGGGGCATCGAGGGGAGAAAAATTCAACCCGATCGATAAGTGGTCCCGCGGTGGTTACCGATTACACACACACACACACACACACACACACACTGTATACATATTACACACTTAGGACGTACACACGAATATGAGTATATATATATATATATGGTACAGACGACGGCTTTTCTGCGCATTTAAAATTAAGACCGTATGTCAAATTATGTATTCTTCGTTCACTTAGCGTCGCTGTAAGCCGTATACTTATATATATATATATATATATATAATATGTGCAGTTAGAAATACCGTACACCGTGAACCGCGGACACAGCATAGATCTTACGAAAATAGTAACGATACTGTTTCCACCGTCGTCTGCGGTGATTTTTTTAAACTAACAATTTTTTTTTAATCAACTTACGATACTATTATATTATAATGTGACGTATCATTTTTGCGTTAAGATCCGACGCTTTTGTCTGGACGACACATTGTATATTTTTAATTCTGACTTGCTGCCATACGTACGATTGTGATCTGACCGTTAATATACGAACAGATTTTTGTGTTATATCATGTGTTACATGACACTAAATTGACATTGAACACGCGTCTGCGCGTGCTTTGGGACGTTTCCTATGGGTGTCTTCGTCCGAAACTCGAATTTCAAGGCTCTTATAGTCTTATTCACTAATTCTAACTAAAATAAATTATTGTGGACGTATGGCGTTAAATATTTGTTTTTAATATTAATTAATAGTAGGAAATAATATTGAGGTTTACAATGCACTTGATTGTACAATATTAACGAGGGAAATATTTCTATTTAGTATTAACGCAGTTCGACATTGACTTAACACGGTCGGTCACAAGGAAAGTTCTTTATTTTTGTAGACATAAAATGTCAGGAGCGGAAACTGTCAGAACAATAAACCATGTCTGTACACCAAGTGCACTGTATAGGTAGTATTATTATAGAGTAAACATTAAAACATAATAAGTGAAATGTAAATAATTTAATTTTTTACGTTTACAACGGAAGCTACTGCAAGTAAACAACATAAAGTTCTTACATTATTCATTCCGAAATTCAATTTCAATATTATTTTATTAATTTTATATCATAGTAAGACATAAGAATACTTAAACTCCCGTATAAATACAATACTTTAAATCTGGTCAATACTATCGTAAGATTATTTGTTTTTTATTGTTTTGTAGTTGATAAGTAATAGTAATATATTTAAACCATCGAATTTAAAGCTTAGAAAATAGTCGAAAACTAATACCTACTATATCGTGTTATAAAATAGTAAACTTGTCAGTGTACATTTTATTTAATTATCGTATTATAATGTATAATATTGTCATTTTTACATGACTATTAATTGGTTTTTAAAAAGTAATAATGTTGTAATCAATAATAACAATGTTATTTTATTAATATGTCATATTGAGTAAATTTGTTATACAATACAAACAAAATGTATTAAATAAAATAAAGTGATTTTTTTTATTGAAATAGTAAAAATATGGTATGGATTTTTAGAATAAATGTGTTTCATAAGTATTTTATTAATATTTGTACAATAAATTCAAACTATTATATGTTAATAGTAAAATCGTTATTTGTTTTAGAATCCAATTAATTGATATTAAATTTAAAATATACTATACATAGTTAATTGTATGAAAACTATTGTCTTTATAGAAGTATCTAATGTCAAACTTATTTTTAAATTCAACAGTTTTAACTAAAGTTTACATAGAATAAGGACAATTCAATTTGCTGTATATAATACTAATAATATTTATAACTAAATCATGTTCAATGATGACTGGGTATTATGATTATTTCTATACATGATTAATTTCGGATTACAATTAAACATATAATATTTATAAAACCGTATAATCTAAAACATTTTTAATTTTTAATAAGGTTTAACTTTACGACGCCCTACAAAATTTAAGTAGATTACTTAAAATACATGTTTGTAGATTTAATAGTGTAATTATTGCTAATCGCGCAAAAAAACTATTTAAGATTTTAAAAATTTGGAATGCAATAATAGTCAATCATATATATTTTTTAATAATGTTTAATCATTCGACTAGAAAGTTCTAATTATTTTTTAATATATCCATCATTATTTTATTGAAAGGTAAAGTTAAAATGCTTTATTGGTAAATATAAATTAACATTACAATTAAGAAAACAAGACTACTTTGTATAATAATTAGTTACTATATCGAATAAATATTATAAATTGTTAATTTATAATTCATAATATTCAATCATTAAACATTTCGGTATGTAACTACTGTGGTAATGCAATATTTTATCTAGTAAACATAAAATGAACTTATTATGGTATTATGATCTACAATCTCAGAAATGTAAATGGAATATTATACTGTATGTAAATTGAAGTTAAAAGAATTTGGAGTAAAAATTTAGAGAATAATATACTACCACATTTTTTTTCCATTTACACAATATTCAAAAGTATAATGACAATGATAAATATATATAAATATATTTATTCAGTATTATTGCATTTACGAACTCTGAGTGCAATGTGTATTGGTTTTTTAATGATGTGAATATTGTGTAGTTTTTTTGTTTGTCATTTTGCAGGAAGAAAAAGGCTTCCATCATCTCTTTAATGAATGGTTTTTGATAGTCAATTGGATAATACTTTTGGAGGGTCAATGGTAGTCACAATCCTCATTATATATTTTTAATAACAATTTGAGATTAATACATTTACAAGGAACGCCAGAAAAACAAAATTATTTTGTCAAATCAAAATATTTCGGGTTTTTTAACCTATTTATAGATACTTTGAATTTTCGAATTTTTAATTTACTATTTGTATAATATTAAATTGTTAGTTATTGGTTAAAACATAAAATTAAAATACAAAGTTTCTTATTTGTTGTTTATTAAAAATATAGAAAATAGATAAAAGGCAATCAAATTTCTTTACAAGCCTTTTAAATTAAAATTATAATAATATCATATATATAAAATATACATTTTAATATTTTTAGTTTTTTTTTTTTTTTAATTATTTTTAATTCATAAAAAATTTATAAAATTCATAATTTATTTTAATATCTAAAACTTTGGAATGTAATACAAGAGATATGAATTGTTCTTGTTGGAATTAAAAAACAAATAAATAAAATAAGTATAAAGCCATATAAATATCCCTTCATTATTAGCGTTTGAAAATAAAAATAAAAATTACGATTTTAGTTTTTGTATTTCAAAACATAGATATTAACCATAAACGAATTTTCTTTTCGCGATTTCAGTTATTTGGTTAAATATTAAATAATATTAGTCTTAGTAATTTAACTTTTTTCATACTTATGTAGGTATATTTATTTTTTATGCAAAATGGAATTTTAAAATATATAGAATTTTTAAAGTTATTCATTCCATAAACCTATCCATATCATTCTATACATAGTACATTAGTAAATATACTCAGTTGATACAGTTATTAAATGGTAGAGTATTAAGAACCAATAATAATGTAATACTATGCAATATTTTTTCAAACATAAATTCAAATTTCATGTTAAACCTAATGTATTACTTTTAGATAAATGCATTTCTTATAGTTATATTAATCTAATTTAATATAAAAAAATTTTAAAATAAAATCTAACACGTTTTTTTAACTCATAATCATTTTCCATATGCAGTAATTTATCATTGAATTCAAATTTAATATAATATGCATTATAAAGATAAACTAAATTCCGAAAATACATTCGATTCGTACAATAGAGCTTTTTTATTGTATAGCGTAAATTGAGTTGTTAATAGTATCTGGTACTTTTACTTGGTACTATCTTATTGGTACTTACGTGTAATTACGATAGTGTTACAATACAATTTAACATTTTAAAAACAAATAATTTGTCATTTTTATTCTTATTTAATTATAATATTTAAAGTTTTTAATCGTTCAATATGGTTTTTAATTATTTTAAAGTACACAATTAAAATCAAAAATTTCCTTTTGTATACAATTTCGTATGGGCCTTTTTCACTATTATGCTTGCATACGTTATACCAACCCAAACTTAGTGCAACATGACTTAGTTAAACCGTGAACATTTTTGATATAACTTATTTTAAGAAATTATTGCTTATATTTGATAGTTTTATCAACGTAACTGTGACTATTATTCTCAGTCCAATATTTAGCATTTTAGCTCATGTCACTGCACAAAAAAATATAACCAAAACTATTCCAACTAAATATTTCCAAAATTAATCACATAATAAAACTATAATATGACCTATTTAAAAAGTATGGTAATGTATTCAATGTTTTTTATCAGGGACTGAATAGTTGAACTTGTTGACTGAATTGGTTGACCGATACCAAGGTTTTAGTTTATAACTTATAATTTGTAGCATATTTTCTAATTTGTAATACATTTATATATATTGTTTTAATAAACCATAAAAATATAGTAAAAGTAGTATAACCATAATAGTTTTATTGTAGTTCGTTTTGGCAACGTTGAACTCGTTTTCGTATGCAATCGTACAAACATACGTGATCATGCGCAATCGTAAGTAACAGCCTGGATGTTACTGTGCGCCTGTAAGTAATAATTTTTTTACATGCTCTACATGTCATATTCGAGGGTTTTGTTACATTTTATTACGGTAAATCATTCAATAAACAATTATTAAAAATCATTATTACATTTTTCTATTAAAAAGAAACAACTTAATCGAATATTACTAAAACTGTCATTCATCATGATATTCTGTTTTTTTTTTGGCATAACCATTTTGGATATCTATCAATCAAAAAAACCTGTTATTTTTTTACACGACCATCGTCCGTTGTGCGCCAATGTAAATTTTTTTTTAATTCAATTTTATCCTATACAGAAAGAGAGAGAGATGGGGTTGCAATATTTGCTGATGTCATTTAGGGGTAATTATTATTATTGGCTAATGCTTGGGAAAGGGTAGCAAGTTCATTCAAATTCTCCACTCGGTTGTTCGTTCGCCACTCGCCGCCCCAGCGCCACACTTCCAAAGCGGTGCTCGTTCGCTACGAATCAATCCGGGATTGTCGGCAGCGGACGAGTAATTAATCATAAAACGTTGTCGGATATTATATACAGTCATGTCAACCACCGGATTGTTCGGTTTTTAAGGCATGGCAACTGGAGGGTTTATGGTATTGGGAAGTGGGTTGGTAGTAGGGTACTGCAGGCGTATAGCTAACTTTCACTAAAGAAGGTATTTCCCTTCAACTTCTAGCAAACTATCCCCCTCCCTTCCCATCACCCTTGAAAAGTTTGATTAAATATTGAAATATAAAAATAATTTCCTACACAAGTGACATAACAGCGCATAATATCTGCAATATATTATATATCCGTATATTTTTATATTTTTCATTTTTTTTTTTTTTTTGAATCTTATAATAATGATTTTTTTTCAGTGTCAGGGAAATAAATGCGCTTGCTCGAAACTGTCTGAAAATTCTAACGACGTGAGGAATTAAAAACGCATTCAGCATTATTTATTAATTTATTCTTGTTACGAATTCTAAGGTGTATTTTCTTACGTGAGCAGCTGTATAATAATATTATATTATTTGTTATTGAGTATTGTCACTGTTATCCTATTTAATCTTACTATAGATAATAATGTTATATAGTCGTGCGTACATGTAATCTAACAATATTGATATAATGATCCCTATTTGATTGGCATAACCTTTTGTGTGTATTGCGTAAATAATGTAAATAATATAGATAAAGTATAAATTATTGTATCGTAACGAATTGTATTTTTTTTTCTCTTGAGAGATCTTGCGGTACACGTAAAAAACAATTATCGTCATTGTCAATAATTAAAACAAACCATTTAATTATGTATTGTTTATTTGTCGTACATACTTCTCGGTGAGTTTATAGAGCTTTCACTGGATTATGGTGAAATTGCATAGTCATCGTAATATTATTATACGGTAAAGGAAATGTGCATGTTTTAGGTGCAGATAGAATCTCGTCTATTATTTCATATGCACTTGTAAACAATGAAGATACGTCATTATTTATTACTTTTTTTTTTTAACATTTGTTCGTTAGCTGGTATCTAAATTATTGTAATAAGACAATACACAGCTTAATCGATTCTTAAAATAATAAACTCGTATCTCGTGAGTTGCGTATATTTATATATGATTCTACTATGTGGTTTTAATTACAATATATAAGTATAATTAGTATGATATACACCTACATATTATATCGTACATATAAATTCTAATTTATATTTATGCGTGGTGCCAATGTTGGTAACTTATGCGTAAAAGAAAAATATAATTTTTGATAATATAAAAAAAGTGTACATCTAAACGTCTTTTTGGTTCTTTACTACAGTATTTGGTCAATTATATTTTTGTTATTTTTCTCGATTAAACTTATTTGTGCTGTGATTACGAGATTATACATTTAAATATGTGTGTATAGGTACTTACTCAAAGCAATACGATTTTATAATATATGAAAATAAATTACGTACATACCAAAATAATTGTTTATCTTAACTTTAAACTTAAATTAAAATATGCTCGCATATAGATTGGAAATAAACTACTCATAATATTTTACAATATCTTAGTATTTTACCTGAGGAAACGTATGATACGATATTGTTTCCATCGTACAAATTTGGCTTAACACGTTGTATTATGAATGACAGCTTAACAGCAAGGTTATAGGATTTTTTTGCTAGCTCTATGATTGGATTTCTTGATAAACGAAACGCGGGGCGATGTCAAATCAGTGCCTCCACGATGATCATCGGAGTTATGACATAAATGATAACAATAATAATAGGCTTCAGAAATCCCACAACAACCACTCGACCCGGTTTATACATTGTTCGTGCCCACAAAATTAATTAATCTCGTCCTTTGCTCGGTTATTGTGTGTCACATTGTTTTAACCGGTATTCTCACGTCGGCCACATTTTAATAACGCAAACAACCCACCTCTTCCAGGGCCACCCAACTCCCAACCCTCAATCATGTCCTCGTCGGCGGAGACGGAACGGCGTATCCTTTAAATCATCAGCATAGAACAAAAATTAATGTATACAAACGATAGAGTTTGACGAGAAAAGACATTGAATTAGCATTGCAGGTCTGTCGAGTGTGAGATATTTAATATTAATCGTAAAACGTTATTATAATCTTTCATGCACACACACATTGTAGAATACAGTGCACACTGCACATAATATGGCTTAGCTAAAAAATATATTGTTGTGTTGACGTACTTGATAATAATATTTTAAAATTATACTTTATACAACATTCTTTTATCTGTGTGAAAAATTATTATTATGCTGAATAGTAAAAACCTGTTTGTATAATATGTCTATAATATATCTGTGGCAATACAAATAGGTAGGTATGGAATTCTGTCATAAAATATATTATTAAACATGAATAAAATAATGATTTCATTCAATAGTAGTTATGGACATTATTAATCAACTCTAAATGAAGAAGTGCGTTTGTTTTATAATTTGCTATGGTATTGCACTTACTTACTAATAGTTTATTCTAAGTTATTTATAAGTATTGGTTAAAATTATTATTCAGACGATAAATATAATACTCATTATAACACTTTCTACTAATAATAATTACATGAAAATGTTATGCAAAATATTATTATACAGAGTGATTCACCAAAAAAATTCACCTCAATTTTTCTTTCAATAATGGTATTGCTTAAGTTCTGATTTATGATATTTTGAAATATACTTTACCTATATACTAATATTTTAAATTCATTGAGATTTTTTATGCTAATTATCGCATATCTGTGACAATATAAAAATCTATTTTTCAAATGAGAACCTTTTCTCCGTTTTCTATTGTATATTATTTAGTGGATAATTATTATAAAAATTTTGATTTTTCTAATTCAATATTCAAATAAGTAGTTTTTCAGTTATTAAAAATAAAATGATAAGGATAATAGTCCTTTTAAAAAAATATTTTTATAAAAACATAAATTACATGTAATATTCTTTCTTGTATTCATAATAGGTAGGTATTAGGACCATTTTTACAAATTATAAATGTTGATAAATTAATATTAATTGCTAAAATGTTCAAATCTCTAATAAGTTCGTATCTCCCAAACCCATCGTCATGGACCTTTTATCCTTTGTATACAAAGTTAAATAATTCAAAGACTACTAGCTTGAATTTTGATTTTGTCAAGTCATCATTTTAGGAAACATTATTTATTAAATAATATATATATTACATTAGAAAATGAAGGAACTTATTTAAAAATCAGACATTTTTATTTTTTCAGGACGTTTTTTTAGTTTAAAAATTCTTGAACAAAAAAGTCTCAAGATATTTTAAACGTAGGTTTTTAGGTAAAAAATTCCAAAAGTCATATTTTGAATAACTGCAATATTGTAAAAAAAGAGGTAAGCAATAAATATACTTGGTGAATTACTGTATAATAGTAAATACATTTACATATTTTTTTAGATTAAATTATAACCTTAAATTTCCCTAAATTTCCAGGTTTTCATATTATTTATCAGTTTCTTATTTCTTCTCTCTAGAATGTAATTAAAGCAAGGGAATGTATATTGATTTTATAATGCTGTTTTTATGCGAATTTTTTTTAGCTCGAAAAGTATTAACCTTTAATGGTTTTATATAGGATTTTTATAGTAAATTTTAAATGTATAATTAATACATTTTATATTTTACCAGTCTATTGTCTATCAGTACATCGAAAAAATAAATATTAGACATTATTCTTATAACTAAGTTGCGTATAGATAACTAGATTATAATATTTGTTTAAATATAACTATTATAGCTATTAGTATTAAATATATAGTGTAATACAACTCATAGGTGAATGTAATATACATTTCAATATACCTAATGCTATAACTATTATGTTTTTTTTTAAATATAAATTTAGAGTTTAATTTTTTTTATTATATTTACACAATATAAAACTAGATTTGATTACAAATACTTGTCTACCTATTTTTTTTTTTTTTTTTTTTGGTACGTACCATTATGAAACTGTTAAAGCGTATCAATGTCTACCATAATACTGTCATAGTGTCATACTATGTAGAATACACTTAATTTATATATGTAGTATTATTAATTATAGATTTAATATTTTCGAACAATACCTCAGTATGCAATTGAGATGAATTTTACTTCGTTAAAATATAATTAATTTTTACATCAGATATCTATATGACATTCAAACAATATGAAAAATAAATTACTAAAAATGTACTGATAAATTGATAAAAATAGTGAAATAGCTGTAACTTTTGTGTTTGATATTCTATACTATATATTCTTAGTATAAATCATAAAAAGTAAACATTTTTTTGAAATATTTAAATTATAATCACAAATAAAAAATAATATGTATAATAGTAATTAGAAACAATTAAACCATAACGTAATTTTGTATATTCAGTTAATAATAACCGTTTGGTAGTATTTAGGTAATAATAATATTAGTGACAGCCGCCAAAAATTGATAACATTTTTTATAAAACATAATAAATAATAATTAGTTTAAGACTTTTAAGGGATCACGTAACATTTAAAGTGATAAAAAAATAGTTAATATAATTATACAATACACTTTTTAGTAGAAAATTGTTAATTTGTAAACTCACTACACTCATGCTCTATATAGCAATATGAATACATTTGTGAAGTTAACAGTTTTTCCTGTTTTTTTTTTTACAATTATTATGAAAAATGTAATTATTACTAACTAAATGGTATTATATTCATATTTATTAATTTGTATTACACTAACCATTTACACATTAATAAAAACCAGACTTTAAAGACAAGTCATTGTATTATTTACGTCAATTAAATAAGTAGATACGTAGGTAGATAAGCTCCTTACTCATAATCTCATGATATCGACTTACATTTTGTATTAGTAATTTAAATTATTATATTTCAGTATTTTTATGTCAATTTCTTGTAAAAAATAAGGTTATCAAATATTTAAATTTGTTAAATGTAATTTAGTAAGATATTAATTCTATTAAATAGCTAATTTAATGTTTATTAAATTATATAATGAGTATTTTCAGAATACAAATATCAGCTTTAGGTTTTATTTATTTTTATAATTATAAATAAGTGAAAGTTGTTTATTTTTCATAACTATCAATTAACATATTTCTAGTTGAATTTAATTATGTATAATAAAAATGTGATATTTATACAGTACACAATTTTCTTTTAATTTTGTTTTTGGACATATAACATTCTGCAAGATAGAATTATAATCACCTATAATTATACTTAATATAATTTAAGTACCTATAAAAATATATTTATTTATGATAAAATAATAGTTATTAATTTGTGTCAGTCGCGAGTCGTGCTAAAAATATTATTTATGTTACATTACTTTAATTGTAAATGTAAATATAGTTATTTTTAGATGTAAACATTTAATTAATTGTGTGATTTAAAAAAAATTGATTGATAAATACTATTTTGAAAACGTGGACAAAATTATAAGTGTAGTGTTATATACTATCATATCATAATATACTTCATTCGACGAGATAATATGGTCACTTCGCGCTTACAACTGGTCACCAGTGCCGAAGATTCGGGATATTGGTGGTTGCATTCTCTATAAGTAGGCGGAGAATAGTGTTGGTATATGAAGTAAAAATCTTGTATTATAAAAAATAAAATACAATTGTACTTAATATTTTTAAGCCGGATATAACCTATAGTGACCATAAATAATTAAAACGTGCGCGTTGATATCGATTTATTTTATGTTAAAAACAGAACGTACACTAGTATATGCATATATATTTATATAGATACGTCGGTTAGGCATGCGTGAGGTAAACGGTTACACGTACGGTATTTGTTTATTTATTATTAGAACGTATCCTCCATGCGGTATGACTGTATAAGTGTGCGACGTTAAATAATTCAAAAAATGGCATGCTATTAACGACTGCAGGTAAACGAGTCGGTGTCCGAGGTGTTTTCCCGTGTCATTTACTAACTCACTGTGTTGTATACTATACGTAACACATTACACATATTATTATTACCATCGGGTCAATTGTAGAGGGTAGCTGGCAACATTACTCGTCGGACATGCGATCGGGAGGAGTCGTTGACAGGAACTATACACACGCGTTAAAAAAAAAAAAAAACAAGAGTTATTGGGATAACACTATTCTGATATTACGTGTTACGTAGTGTTTTTTTTCCTCCGCAGCGCTCTTTCGTGTAAAATTGCAATCTTTCAACGGGCGTTTTCTCTCTGAACCGAAGAAAACAAAATATTGTACACACCACACACACACACACACTCTTGTATAATATAATATTATATATTATGTGTGTAGTAATGAATATGTGTTATAGGTGTGTATATGTGTGATGTGCGGTGAAAAGAAAAAGCAACATACACACGAGTGGTGCGTGTGCGTATATATATACCACTCCCTAACAGCACATAATGTGCACGTAGACGTTTGGAAAATGTGAAAAATGAAGTAGCGGTTAATGCGTTACACGCGGGAACCCTACGGGGCTTTGATTATGTTCTCAAAACGATTGGGTTTCGTTTACAGAAAATTGCTCGCCTTACGCCGCCGCCGCCACCGCATATGAATTATGTGCCCGGAACTGCCCCCATTTACTTTTTTACGCTGCTCCCATATATTATTTATTATTGTTGCTGTTATTATTATTATTACTATTATTTTTTCGATCAATTGGATGGCATTTACCCTTTTCCGCCACCGCCCGACACCAATAATTTCGGGGGTAAAACGATAAATTAATATTTTTTTTCCATCCACTAATTCCATAGTTTTACCTATAAACGTAGCATACGGTAGGTGGTGTGTAGAGCGTACCTAAACGTGGCCATAACCGATAAACGTTATATTATATGTTTTGAAACAATAAAACAAAAAAATTAAATATAATAAAAAATATATATATCAAATGTTTATCAGTAAAAGAGCTGAAGCAAAAAATTGTAATCGAATATTTTGTCGATTTAATCCGAAGTATTATGTGTAATACTGCATTTTCATTTTTTTACTATGATGTATATATACCCACGGCCATAAATCGCTGACGATTTAAATGGTGCCGAGAAACAATGGCCGAGTTGATATTACGCAATGATTATGTGTACACGTAAAAATATATATATAAAAAAACGAACCCAAAGAAAAGACGAAGCCGTCTTCACGACACCCTTGGGACTGGCGCAAACGGTTCCAAATAGGAGTAGCTATTATACACTCCTACAAAGAGGAAAAATGGTTTTACTTCCCTCCGCACTAGAAATATTACTACTGATACGCCAAGAATGATGAAAAACAACCGATCTAAACTAAAACCCCCATAAAACACACTGGATTCGAGCCCGTAATAATTCTCTCCGCACCACTCTCATCTGTTCGGCGGCTGATGGTCCGATTAATTGCGTTCACTATAACAATGTACGTTCTAGTTTTTTATACCGCAGTGTTCGAATATCTATAGGTTTAAAAATTAAAACATGTTTTAGGTAAATATACACTTACCGTTCCGACAGTTTGTTCGAAATGTCGTTCGATTTACCAAAAATCTAAATCATATCATGTTTCGTCCATCGGTTATACCATCAGCCGCATATTTAGTTGCACATTGTTTAATACCAGTTTATTAATATTTAAATTAGATAAATGTTTTATTTTAACTGAGTAATATTAAACGTAGGTGTCGTATGTCGACTACGAAGTCACCCATGAATCACCCGTTAATTGAGTTCAATATTTCGATTAATAGCTGATAATATATAGTGTAATTAATTATGTTATTATTATACGTGGGAGTCAATAGCTGCATATACTGCAAAATTACACAAAATATACTATATAATAGTACATGCACAGTGACCCAAATTTTCACATGACAGACATTTTTCTACAAAATTTAAAAAACCTGGTAGAAGTTATAAATTAAGAATATAAATAATTAAGAGTATCATAAAATTTTGTTTTTTAAAATATTCTTCAGATATGTCGAGGAGATGTATATTTATCATAAAACAACCTAACAATTAATATGTAGTAGTTCCCCAACGGATTTCTCAAAACCCAAAGAATTGTTGTGCATTTCTTATAATTATCCTTAAGCGTCGATACATGTAGGTAATACTATGGGTTGCGAATACAATTCAACGTTAATATTGTTGAATAAATGTACTCACTGGATTATTAGATTTAATAACCATTAATAATAATATTTTAGAGTATAATATTCCGATACAAAAAATATATTATGCTTCGCGTTACATGTAAATATAATCACAAGATTAACTAATAATAATTCTCAAATGGATTTACTTGAATTTAATTCTATTGAGAACTTTTCATAATTATATTTTAAGTTTTTATTAGTAAGTATCATATAATTTTGTTATTAATTTTTCTGTTACAATAAATACCTGTTATTAGTGTTATTACACCTATACTTAAAACTGTTTCGGGCATTAGACCGTTGAAATATATATAAATAAATTAATTAATAAGATAAGATATAAAATTGTTAAGGTACCCACTGAACGTGTAATTAAGTTATTTAACTAAGCAGGTCCACTTACCTACTTATATTTGTATTCATTTATCTTTAACTCCATATTTTTTTTAAATATAATACTGCTGTATGCATATATTAATATTATTGTTTTACTTTTCATTAAATTTATTTGAAATTTGCTAGTAAGAAAAAATGAAAAAACTAAAACTAAAAATACTATACAGAAAATGGAAGTTTTCAAAGCTCTTTATGATGTTTAATATTTGTACAAACTATAACTAATAATTAATCGTTTGTTTTGATTAATTAAAATAATAGCTATTGATAAATAATTATTTTGTACATCTAATAATCGATTTAGTTTTAAATAAATATTGTATTGGACACATAGGTTATAGGTATACTATAAAAGTGTATTCGTTATTGTACGGCAGGAATGCTGAAGGATTGATGGACACTGTTTTTGATGTGTCTCTAAGTGTAAGAACATCTAATTAATATTATATTAAATTTATCTACAGTATTTAGTAAATTATATTGAGTAATTTTAGACTTTATTTTAGTGTTGTAGTTAAGTTGCTTTAAAAATGAATACCAATAAATTATAGGGCGGTACCCATTTACACCACCGAAAATGAAATACCGTTATCTCCCACGCATTTTCTGTTTTCGGACTAAATTTTTTAGATTAATATTAAAATTATAAAAAATAAATATTATAATATTACATCTAATATAGTATTTTGCCTATGACTTTTATTATAGTCTTTATTTTAGATGCCACCGACAACCTTAACTGGTATTAGTTGTATTACACAGATAGTAATGTATTCATCTTCATTATTTGTAATTTAATTTACACACACATAGACATACGTTCATCGAAACTGTAGTAAACGTATTAAGTATAAACAAATTTAACAGACAGCATTTTTCTAAAAATAATGTTTGTAACAACACGTATAATTGATTATTGAGAGGGTGAAAACGCCTTATTTTGATAATGGAGAAAAGTGAATGAAGATTTTTTTCTGCGGAGGATATCTCATTGTTGGACATAGCACTTGTTACAACATTGATCGAGCAAGTAGGTTTTGAGTTGCACATAATATCAACATTATTTATGCAATACAGTGTATATAAGCATATGATCTTTTATAAAACATTGTGTATCGCGGGTGTTGTTTTTCTTCGTTAGATCATTTCGGTACAAACATAAAATACATTTCGGAAATTGCTTTAACGGATCGTCGTTGTTTTTTTAATTATTTATTTTTTTTTTTTAAATCTAAACCGTTCAGGATATTAAAAATATATTTCGCCATCATTCGACAATCGCCCTTTCGACACTTACATAATGTATAGGTAGGTAGTTATTACGACAATCCAGCTGGCCGGGTGGCAGTGCGTCTGTCACACAGCCCCAATCAAAACCGATGAATAATTTCGGCGCGTCGATGAACAAGTTAATTAACAGGTCCGTGGCTTTTGATCGTCCGTGCAGCACTGGTGTCCGGCTGTGTTTGCTGACAAATCGGCTCATGGATATTCATCGGAGACGTGTCCGCAGAGAGTCGAATACTGTATACGTTTGTGCGTTTTGAACTGCACAGAGGGGCGAGAAGATAAAATTAATTATAGCTATATATATTATTACAATATGTAAACTGACTGATCAAAGCAAAATCATCAGCTGCAGGCTGCAATAGGTAACTGTATGTATATATTTATATAAGTATATAATGTATTCTGTACAATGTATACCTATATACATATATACACGTAATACATATTTAGGGATTTTTTTTTATTATTATTCTAATACAGTATTTTATTACGATAATTGGATTTTTTTTATAAAATATAATTCGCGTGTTTTTAGTAATTTAAAATATTCGATACCATGTATATTCACCTGTATTATTACGCGATTTTTATATTATTGTTGAAATTCGTGAAAATTTTACTACAATGATATATTTAATAATAGTCACACAAAATGGTCGTTATAATTTTAGTAACATAATTTTATTTTTAGAATTATTTAGTTCTTACAACATTGTACCTACATATCATATTAAAGTGAAATATTGTGTACGTCAAAAATTAAAATGAATAGGTAGGTTTATTTTTCATTACACTAAGAGCTTTAATTTGATTGAAAATGTTTATTTTCACAGGTTAAATTTTCTATAATTCTGTTTTTGGGATGTCAATAAAATATACCTTTTAATGTCTTCACAAACAATCAATATAATGGATTGTGATCGGTGACGCCTATTTAGAATCGAACATAGGTATAATACGTATGCCTGTACATATATTTTCATGTATTTTTATGAACACCGCGTGTATTTTTTTTTTTTTTTTTTGACAGATCGAAGTGGAAAACGTTAATTTTTTGGCAATGGGGGAAACCGTGACGTCATCGCGAGTGTTTTAATTAATTACACCAAACATGTAAAGGGTGAAAAGCCATATTTTTTTTTCTCTTTGGGCCCACAAATACTGTGTATATATTTCGAAATCCATTGTTTAATCCATTGTGTTATTAATAATCATATGTGTTTTTATGAAAAACCTTTTGTTTACACTGGATACACGAATTCGCCTGATGGGACGATAGAGGCTTGCGTGGCGGGCGGGTAGAAGGGAGATCATTTGAATGTAACACACGCTCGCGTGAAATGGTATCCCGCAGGATTTGCAAATGAACTGGGAATATGCGATCCCTCGTATCAACGATGTTCGTTTAAATAAACGGATACAGAGGTTATTCTTTTTTTACACCCCGGCGGCGAGGGAGGACTTTTTTATTTTTTTTTTTATAAATATCAGCACTTTTCTGTGTTGTGTCTTGTATGGTAATTTGTTTGGCGGTAGATGGGTGTCCCCGCAGACCCTTTTTAAACCGCACTATATCACCCGCAGACCACAGTAGTAAATATTTGTAGGGAATACAATATTTCATTCTAACGCAAAATATCACACAAAAACCACGTTAAAATCAAACGATTTTCTGTTTCAAAAAAAAAAAAAAAATATTATCTCAAGAATGTATAAATATCCACTATAATACGACTGTATTCGTATAAGGGTTCTTTCATCACTTATAGATCAATACTTAATAGTACATTTTTGAATGTTAATTTCTGCAATCGTGACATTTTATATTCATATAAAGACAAAAGCTTTAAGAGAGGTCTTCACTTAATTAAATTAGGTGATACGCTTTGACTTACGAACTAAATGAAATATAACTCCGTTCTCTGCTTACGACCCCACAAAATTGTATTTTGTATAATTTTTCAAATAATGTACAAGACATTAAAATATACATTATATATTATCTACGCCGTTATACAAAAAACAGCGACAATTTTTTCCAAACTCAAACCTAGTGGGAGGCTGACAATCACATAATGTTATAAAATATCAAACGAATTAATTTCACGTTTAACTGCATTTTATGATATTATGCAAAAACTCTCCCGCAAGCCCTTTGCTCGAAATCCCACTGGACGCTGGTGTATATTTATTTACCGTCAATACCGAAATACAGTTTAAAAGATATTATTTGTCTGGTGTACACGTGCACAAACGTAAGAAGGTACGAATAATAATAACAACAACTATTATTATCATCATCATCATCATTATCGCTTTAATATGATAATGTATAGGTAACTACGGAGATCGATTCACACGAGTTGCATATATACGTCGGGTATTGTAGTATTCGGTTGTGGTGATACGTTAATTTGCCGAGCGGGATGACGGATCGCCAATTAGCCGGGAACTGGCACAGAGTCAAAGGCTTTCGCTAGTGTATATATAGTGAGTATATTAAGACCCGATTATAATTCCCGGTCTTCGCAAAGTCCATTAGGAGACCGTGCGGGGTCGCCGCGGCCGGGCTGCAGTACCTATACACCTATATGGTATTATATATATATACATATACACACGCGCGCGTCTTATATAATAATATAGCAAACATCTTTTGTGTTGATTAATCGCCTCGCCGTCGCCACGTAAGGCCACGTGTATCCGGTGTGGTGGGAGTGGGAGAGAAACGGCTACTTCCGATTTTCCGCGGCGTCCCCGAGGATCTCTCTCTCTCTCTCTCTATATATATATATATATATATACAGTATACACATACATACATATAGTATGTACATAGAGGTATTAGGTATATGCACTCGCGTCTTCGTCAATTAACACGTTATTCCTCGTGTATATGGGCTGCCCCCGAGTATATATACAATGGTGTACTGCAGCAAGCGGACTCGCGTCCCTTTTATTATTCGTGAATAGTTTAATAACAAACTTCGCGGGACGGATGAACAACGGTATCCATTTGGAATCCGGTGCTGGGTCTCGAAGTACCTATATATACATAATATAATATAGGTAAAGTTAATCACTTCGGCCGGCGTACACTTTGGTGGCTTCTGCACCGATTATGATGCTATACATATATTTACGCTTATCTAAGTTTCCGTCGGTGACCGCGAGTCGTAAACTTAAACTCTTAATATTTAGTGAGTTTAAACCGTATAATATTACATTGAATACAACTGTTAACTAAAGTATATAGTGTTTTGGATTATTAACACACTAATATAGTCTTACAATATTGCGTATAGATTGCGTGCTATATAATAACACTTGGCTATGCTATAAATTATATGATTTTGTTTTCGTTTTACATTGATGTATATTTTAAAAATCACAATTATTTGTTACAAATAGGTACTCAGTTAAACGAGCTCAACAAAATTATTATAAAAACGCACTAATCAATTACTGGATAGTTTAATGAATAAATTAATTTGTATTAAATTAAATGACTATTCAGTTTAAGATAACAAAAAAAAAAAAAAGAAGAAGGTTAATTAGCAATAATTATAAAATTATGGGTTTGTCATATACCTATATCTATATGAAATGCTTACTGTATATGACGTACTTATATTGATAATTATTCTATCACGGAACAATACGATATTGCACTCTATGATGACACTCAAATTGCTGTTGTTGAATTGGAATTTAAAAACGAAAATCTACATATTATTATGTTCGTTTTTCATTTTTCTTTTTTTTGTCGATTCGTTGCGGTCTTTAATTGAACACCTGCTACATATAACCCGTACAACAATAGTCTTTCCCCAGTGTAAAGCATAATAAAATATTTGTACACACGCGTCAATGCAAAACCTCTAGAGCGAAATAGCGAAGAAAAAAAGAGGCTCATCAGATATACAACGCATTGCACATTCGCACACGACCGTGAAGAGTCCTGCACCGATGATGCAGATCGTGCGACCACTACCGGGGACGACGCGGTTTTTTATTTCATTTTTTTTTTTTCGCCACACAATAATATCGTATACGCGTATTATGTTGTGTTATAGGTATAATATCATGTTGGTCGGGTACACGGCGCCGCCGGCACACACAATGACCGCGGGACTGCGAGATAAACATCGGGAGGACTGCAGATAGGGCGCGGCGATAAGAGGAGGGTAAACGAAGACTTTTGCACGACCGCCAAAAAGTCATAATTGCTACCGTTCACACTGCACAACAATACACACGCGTAATACTTGTAGTAATAATAATAATAATAATATAATATTGTAAGTAGTACAACACTCTCATGCCGCCGCCGCCGCCGCCGTCGTCTCGTCGCCGGTTCACGTTCGTTCGTTGTTTGTCCGGTGTGCGATTTTTTTTTTCATCTTCTCCTTTTCGTCGTCACGATTGGCGCGTACCTTTTTTAATTAAGCAATCAAACACGCGGCGTTCGTAGTCGTCGTTGTCGTCGCCGTCGCCGTCGTGCGGTGGGTAGAAAATAATAATAATAATAATAATAATAATAATAATACACCTAATAGCAATACACACACACACACACACGCGAGCGCGCGCGCATAATATGGGTAGAGCATATACCTACATGCTATGTATACAATATACATTATACGTATTATATACGCATTGCGCTTATTGCGTGTGCTCGTGTGTGTCGTATGATAACGCGTGTTTAATTTATTGAAAAAAAAAAAAAAAAAAAATGGTATAAACAACAAAATGCGCAAATCACGCGCTAGCGTATATGATATTATTATATTATTATGTTCATCGTGTGGTACTGCTGCACAGCGCACAGTATTACCTATACAGAATGCGTTGTACAGTGTACCTATATATATATATATATAGTTCCTGTGCGTCGCCGATGGGTATTTTTTTGTTTCCTCTTTTGTATTATATTATCATTTTTTTTTTTTTTTTGTTATTTTTTACAGAAATAATAATAATTACATTGTACACACACACACGCGCGCGCACGCATACACCTATACGCGTAATTGAAGTGCAAGACGTCGTCGTGGTCTCCGCAACTTATATATTATGTTCGACGCGCCTACATATATATATTGTCTTATTTATGTAATTATATTATACATCACGTGTGCGCGCCCTCGCAGTGTGTAGCGCCGCCGTTACGACTCTGTCGCAGCAACGTAATTACGCACCGGATCATTAGTTAATACGTTTATACGTATAAACCTACACTCGTACCTATAGATTTTTTGAAAATACCTACCGATATGATAATAATAATATGATATATATGTATAATACGCGCGTATCCGCAAGCGCGCACGCACAGAAATGATTCCATAGTATTATATTTTTTATTGGGTAATAAATGATTATTTTTTAATCCGCGTACGACATTTCGCGTGTTCCGGATTTCCGGCCTAATCGCATTAATGACGTTCGAGTTTCGACGTTTATATTACGCGCGAGCCATAATACTGTTATTACGTATCATATATACGTACAATATTATGATAATATTTTAATATTGTTCATAATAATATATCGATTGTGCCCGGGTGCGTTCGACTGTGTATCGCCAACGAACATATACTACAGCCGGCGACCATTTCACTGACGTCCGATTGAAATTAATCGACCATCAGACGTGGCGCACGTTGCACAATCGCAGCAGCATAATTATCGCTTCGTTTAACGTTTTATACGTATACCTGTCCATTTGTTGGCGGCGCAGTGTTTATCGTAAAGTCATTTATACGGTATGGCACATAACAGAGTCATCTCCATTGGTGATGAACGGAACCTTTGTAAAAAATCGTCTTACTTTTTTTAGTTACTTTTACTAAATCAAAACCAATTATATGTATGTATGACTTTAATATGTACTTATTATTATTTATTACTAATACATTTGGTTTGACTAAATGGTTACATATTAATAAATTGCTATTATACTGGTTGTCTTAATATATGGTTATAAGATTGTTTAGCCATAATCGTGTTAGATTCCGTTCAACAAAATATACAATATAAGTTGCACAACAAATTCAATGTCCAGAATAATCTATTTTATTCTGTTTTTTAACTTGTTATCTAATTTAGGGATACGAATGTCACCTAAGGATAATATTAAAATTTAAAATTTTGTAATTATTTTTTTTAAATATAGCTTTATTTTGAAAAATTACAATCTATACATAAATACAATAAATAATAATGTAATATTATTATGAGAAACGAAAAACGAGAAATAATCTATATATAGAGTGAGTAAAATAACACGGTAGGAAATCGCACATAAGAGACACCAAGCGAATTTATTTTAATAGTGCTTAACAGATTTATTGTGTATTTTTTAAGTCATGACACCATGTTCCGCTTGTATCGGGTTCTCGGGTAATTTTAATGAGTTGAAATCTCTAATGAGCTGTTTGGAGTTGGAGTTGGAGTTTTGCATCGAAGTGGTCTTTTATAATTCATATGAATTTTTTTAAATTAAAATATAAAAGAAAGCCTATAGAGGTCCTGACTCCTGAATAATATTATTACGTATGTAGTTGTACTTCATCTAAAAACATATTTATAAAAACAAATATGTATTTTATATAATAAGCATATTAAAACTATAAAAAGACTGGATTTAAACGTGTAGAGGTTACTAACTCTTCTTAAAAATGTAGGATAGATCATGGTGTAAAGAAAAATTGAATAAACAGTACCTATCTACTAACTGATTTTTTTTTTTTATTTTGCTTAAACGCTTACTAGTTACTAATATGTATATTGTATATTATTCAAATTATACATTTATACACATTATTATTATTATTATTATTCAACATTTAAATTATACAATTATAGGTAATTTTTAGTTTGTCATAAGCTCACACGCGGAAAACATATAATGTATAGATAATATTATGCTCGTTTTTATGTGATATTTGATACAATATTATTGGATCAAGTAGAACTAATTTTAGGTATTTCTAATCAATTTTAATTGTTTTTGAACAAAATATTATTCTTCGAAATATTTATTAATTCGATTTAACATAACTTTATTATTTATCAGTAAATATTAAAATAATATTATTACATAAATGTTTATTGTCGGTACTATAACATATATCAGGTTGAATATTTTAAAATATCGAAAATAGGTAACCACTTCTTAAAATGCGTGTCTATAGTTTGTACGCATTAACTTTAGGTATTTACTCAAATTAAGAGTCTGTAAATTCTTTGATATTCAAAGAATATTTAATTTATTTTAAAAGCTTAAAATTTAAATAATATATACAATTTGTAGAGATAACCAAAGTCAAACTAAGAACACAGTTTTCCTTGCTTCTTTGATAGTTTGGCGTATAATAATAATTTTAGTCCATATCATTTTTAGTCCGCTGTATATAATATTATCCATTACAATTTAATTAAATATATTTAGTTCAAACAAGTACGCTTATTGAAATGTTGGAACTAAGTTTTGTGCTGCTTTAGCTAATGCTTTAATTCTTTGGACAACAACTTTTGCCGCTTCAATGGCAGCACTAACTAGAGGGTGTTTTGAAGGGCTTTGTCCATTGCACTAAACAACCAAGTTTTCAAGATCTACGTATTTTTTTATTTCGTACTACTGGTGAATCATTTTTCCTTTTGTTAAATTAATGCAACTGATAACAAATCTGTTATTATATGTAATGTTTAATTTTTTTTATAGTAGAAAAAAAATCGAGAAGCATATTTATAGTGTGCTTGCCGGTGCTGAACGTGCTATATTGAAAAACAATGTTAAAAATATGATGTGAATATTTTCAATAAAGCTTAAGATATATTAATTTAATAATATTACATGTGTATTGTTTACGCATTATTGAAACTGTAGTATATTATTATAATAATATACTGTGTAAATGATCAGATAATAATTTTTTTTTTTAACTTTCAAGTAAGACATAAATTGGACAAACGAGTATATTGCACTAAACACTATATTATATATTTGATTAAAACGTAATGTAATGGATTGGATAAAAAAACTGTATTAGGCATAATGTAATGCATGATTATACCTTTAAGGCCGGTAACCAATAATGCGTAGCAATAAATTAAGGTTGTACCTTCGTGATATTAGGCAAAACCGATAACAGAACGATAACAATAATACTTACACAATAAATTAATAATTTACATTTTATAGTTCTTGATGTAGTAAATAATATAATAAATATAGTTTTTCAAATATTCTGAGGTATATCATTTTACATATTATTTTATTCAGCTCAATATTTATAAGCTATCAAATTTATTTTTGTAATTTATTTGTTATATATTATATACATATACCAATATTATTTAAATAACTAACGGGCAATCATGAGTTTTAACGTGTTAAAAATAAGCCATTGCAAAACGCCTGGTATAATATTATGAAGAAAATTGACGAGTGTAAATTATATTTTGGGTTTTTGCCGAGTAACCGACACGTCGTTTATCGAAAGCCTCGCTATATCATATATAGGAAAGAAGTGAATGAAAAAATCAATTTCCTTTAAGTGCGTTTATAAAGCGTTTTACAAATTCAACCGATACGTTAAAATAAAAATCCTCGTCCAGACCTTAAAAAAAAAAAAAAACTGTATCGCATAAAAAATACGAAATAAAATAGGGACGTCGTGAAATTGACAAAGACATATTATACTGGGACAGCGTTTTTTTTAAATATATATATAAAAAAAAAAACGTTGACCGCGCGAAAGTCCTAAACCTTCCGTAATGCCATGGGTATTTTATACCATATATATTTTTTCCACGATACACTAAAGCAATACGTTTTATTACATTTTAAACTGTTTTTATGCGGGACGTAACGGCCGTGAATGATTTGTCTCCCCGGGGGGTTTCGAGGGAGAAAATTCACCCCGGACGTGTCAATTCCACGCGAAATCACTTCAAAGATGTCGAAGCGGTTAGGAAAACAAAATATATATTTTGGATTTTAAAATCGCCCTTCCCTTGTATACTTTTAAGTTGAAAACGAAAACGATGCCCTTTTATATCACACAAGAACACTTATTGTACAGTTTAAATGATTATATTAATATGATCATCATACACAATAAAAAAGCTGACACAAAACTTGCTATTTCTTTGGTTTCATTTGAAAATTTAATTGAACATTATTCTGCATTGTATTGTTTTAGTAATTATTATAATAATTAGGCAAATTCAAAAATAATGATTCGATGACTTGTGACAACATAATATAGTTAAATTATACTAGTTATTTTTCAATTGGAAAATGTTTTTTTGTTTTTTAAAAAACATTTCTGGAGAAACTTGAAATAATTAATTTATATTAAAAATGAAGTTAATTATATCAATATAATAATAAACTTAACAAGAACAATATACGATTTGAAACATATGTTTGGTGTATCATATTATAATTTATAGAATATTGTGATTCCTAATAATCTTAATCTGAACAATAAATATTTGATTAATTAGGTATTGTAAAAATTGATATACGTGAATGTATAGGTGTGTTAAGTGCAGAATTAGTAGATGAAAAGGTGTTTAACATAATAATGGGGATATTTATGATAAAGTACCTATGTAAACATACAAAACATAATTGGATGTAATACAATATTAATAATTAATAGTAAGCGAATAAAATATATTCTAGTATTATCGTTTAAGTATATTTTAGTTTCTAGAAATAGTAACACATTTTAGTATTTTATTAATATGGAATGACTAATAAAATTTAATTTTTATTCTTATCATTTTTATTTTTTTTTTTTGTTATTAGTTGATCATTATTTTGATGTCAAATATGAAATTGAAAATAGTTGGTTACATATGATTAAATATTATAAATGTATGTATAATAATAATAATTGTGTATAATTCAGAATAATTATTAAATATTTAAAAATTTTCATTAGAATTAATATTAATTAATATATTATTTAAAAAATAAAAAGGTATTATATCCATTAATTTATTTTGGTTAATGAAATTTAACAAATATAATTTATTTAATAATAAATCGTCAACAATGTGAATAAGCTATTCAGTGGAAATTCTATATTTATGTGTATTATTTTAAAGAAAGTTTGTTGTTTAAAATACTAAAATTTTACAAGTTACAGCAAAGTTTGATATTTATTTGTTTACTTAATAATAAACTTCATGGAATAACTAAATTGTTAAGTGTTTTCGAATAAAAATAAACAATTCTCAATGTTATGAATAAAGAAAAGACATTACTAAACTTAAATTAAGGGTTATTTGCTTTAGAAATTCATCAAGAAATAGTGTTAAATCATAAAAAAACATTATAGTATTTAATATGAAGTAATAATAATCTAATATAATTTGATGATACAAACCTCGAGTAGTTAAAAATATAAATTGACTATTAAAAAACAAAAACTAATAGCATAGTTAATGTATAATATTATAATAATATATTGTCGCAATTAATATGAATACACTGAAATAAAATTGTACAAGAATATTCACTGTAATAAATTTATATATACGAATGTGCCTATAAATATGTAATTAACAGGTAAAATGATATTCGTACAATTAAATGTACTTCATTGTCATACTAAATATATTATGTTATATGTTTTATCAATAATAATACAATATAATAGTAAGTTTATAATGTATATTACTTTCATCGAAAATAGCATCATCCATCAATGATTATCAGCGCCTCATACGATAAGAAATGTACGTAACTTACTATAAGTAAAATCGTTTTATGTTTGTATTATGCTCAAATAAAATGAATATAATGTTTATATATTTACGCATTTGTAATAGTTATAATTAATTGATATGTTTTGTTATCGTTGACAATATTTTTATAAGTCATGTTCGTTTGAACATTTTTTACGTCATGTCATAACCGATGTGAATTCTCACTTAAGTCTATATTATAATATATATAGTACAATTTACACATCAATTGCGCAATAGATAACATTTCCAATTTAAACATTGAAAACGTTAGTTATTATTTTTTTTATCTCGTACAAAATATTGAAAATTCGACTCTATGCGATCATCATTCGTTTGTAAGATCGATCGTCTAGTTTTTCTTACAGTTATCATTCAATCCTCGTATAATAGGTTTAGTCGTGAAATCTTTAGGAGATATTTTTTATCATTTAAAGACATACGCAGTATTATGAATAATGCTGAAAGGCATTTATCATGTAACCATCCCCATTAGTCGTTTTACTCGTTTTGTACAAAATATGTTTAAGTACTCGTGTATACGTCCGCAGACATCGTGATAAAACTTTAGATATTATAATTTTCATTCAACAGTAAGTAATTGAATTTTTAATGCAATGAATATTTTGCTGAATATATTATAGTGCACACTATACATAATATTATCTAAATGAAAATATCGGTATACCTACCGATGTACCTATATATTTTAACCTAAACACTCGAATAGTCCGAATACAGATCTTGAGACCTTTATATATTTATTATTTACCATACACTATTATATAGCCCTAAGGTTTCATCCTTTCTCTCGTTAATTTTAATTGAAACCGTTGTTCCGTTTTTAGCAACAATAATAAAATATTATAATAACAGCGGCGCAGTTCTTCATCGCGTTTATCGAGCCGCGGCAGCTTTTCTAATTTAGTTTTTTTTTTTTTTATCTCTTTTAAAACCCATTGTTAATTGTTTGTTAGGGGTAGGTCTCTGTGTAACCGGAGGAACCGTACGGGAGACGGCGGAAGAGGGCAAGTGGAAAAAAGTTAGCAACCTCTACCAGGTCTTTTCATTTGGATATTATTAATTGCAAGCTTTTCTTATGTTTCAGTGTGGCCCGAGATAGGAGCGAGTAACTTTGTAAATACCGACAATTGAAAGTTTTTCGTTTGATCGGCAATCCGGGAAAAAGACTTCGGTGTTCTGCCCGTGATTGAACATAATGAAAACAATCGGTCGATTGAATTTTAATTAGTTTTTAATTGCGTTTCTTCTGCACTGCCGCGAGTATATTTGAAAACTTCCTCCCCTCCAGCCATCTATATATTATAGTGTTATTAATCCCAGCCCTGTACACTACACCAACCAATTCGTGTCTAATACTACCACGTGACACTTGTTTTCTTGACACTAACAACTATTCCAACCCGGAGCTTTAGAAATGCGTTTACTTAAGAAAATCTGTATAACATTGATTACTTAGGACCGACCAAAAATTGGCAAGTGAAAATAAAATTATTAACATTGAAAATACTGTGATTTAATAATTTCCATGAAATAATAATTTGTTTTTACCTATATATTTCTGATATTTTACTATATATTCAATGAACATATCATGTTAATTGTATAAATTGTATTTATCTATTTCGAATTGTTTGAGGTATCATTTACATTAAAATAGAATATTTTTGAAAACACTAAACCAACATATTTTTGTGTAGCTGATTTCGATTATTTCCGTTACAGTTTTTTGATTAATTAGTAGTATTATCATACTATTACAGCTGTACTAGGTAGTTGTATGTTTAAGCCACATAAACAAAAAGTGCCACCAATAAGTAACCTTTTCGTAATACCCATTCATGTACGATATTTTCATTCAGCACATAGATACTCTTATTGTACTTAGAGTACAGATGATATATGAGTTGAATGAAAAAAAAGATTATTTTTAAGTAGCTTTATAAGGGTAACAGTGAAAATAAACGTCAACTATTCGGTAAATTCGCCTAAGTATCGAGTTAAAAAAGTCATCACAATGGAGAAAAGTTCATCTAAACTAAAAAGGCTATTTTTAGAAATATTTTAAAAATGTTAATTAAATTTAGATAGTAAATAAAAAGATTTAAAATTTTTTTTATAAAATATTAGCCGCGACTAAAATATATGTGTATACTTATTTATCTTTGAATATTATACCTATTACTTTATACACGTGTAATACATTTTTGATTGACAGATAAACTTATGTACATCGTTATATATAATAAAATTCACTTAGATGCTGAAAGATCAATAAGATAATTATAGCTAACATATAGGTTGACAAACGATATAATCTTTATATTGCTAATAATAAATTTAATTAATTTTGTATCAACTATTTGATAACTGGCTATATTTTTGTAGGTAAAAAAAAAAAAAATCCCTGTTTTGTGGTTACTAGTTTAATTACTGCGAAAATGGTTATATGAATGAGATTATTGTAACATTAAGTTACAATTTAAATGTCAAAATATGTCCTAAATTTATTAAAATAAGTAGTGTGATGGATACATAGAAAGTATTAACTTCTCTAGTTTTTTTAGCATATTTACACACTAAATATAATACGACACGTGGGTTTGATCACATGTAATACATATTTAAATTTTCAGTGACATAGACATAAAATCAATACTAATATTAATGTGTTGAAGAATTTGTATGTTTGAACGTGCTAATCTCAAAAACGAATGTATCGATTTTAATAAAATTGATATCATTAGATAGGTAGGTATCATAAAACTTGGAGAGTAATTTTTTTAGCTTTTTCAACTACTATATAATTATAAATGGCTCACACACACAATTTAACGAAAATCTATTACAAAAGTGTTGGATTTTATTTATAGTGTTGTCATTAGTGTTAGAAAAATAATTCAATACAAATTTGGTATAGACTAGCTGAACCTCCGTGTGTTGCTGTGTATTTTAAAATAATGTAAATTAGTATTTAAAAATAATCATTTCTTATTTAAATGTATCACACAAGGTAATTTAATTATGTATATAATGGTTTTTATGATGGTAGTTAATCGACTTTTTATATTATACTTAATATGGTTTTTGTAATGAATATTTTACTTAAGTATATTAAACAAAAATATAAATCGTTAAAATGTATTTTTATTAACAAATATATACGTAGAATAGTTTAATTCACTGAAGGTAGGTAAAAAGACCGATTACATTGAAAATGAGCTTGAATGGCGTTATTTTACCACCCTTTTAAAACCACAGGCGTTTCTTACTAGGACTAAGGGATGTATATTTTTAACGTCGTTATACAAAGCCGCTTTTCTCGTTTTATCCACTCGTATATATAGCCCAGAACACAGACACCCTTGATCCGGAATTCATACCGACACCTTTGCGGTGGCCCTTCCGTCCGCGTTACGCGCAGTATTACTATTAGTTATTTAATCATTTTTCTTCTCTCACTCGCATTATCATTATTACCCACAATAATTATTATACGTATATATTAATTCCGACCCGCCGCGCCACCCGCTCGACTCGAAGCGCCAAAACCACTCGGGAAGTGAAAGAAAAAAAAATAACATCCGGAACCACGCGGTATTTACCGACGAATAAAGTTAAAAAGCGCCATACAGCAGCTATTTCGCCGCATCATTCCGCGGCAATAACTCAATCGCTTCGTTCGAACGGCGGCGAGGTATAAGGTTTTGTATCATTGCTGCAAGTACAAAACCATTCATCGGTTCGGAGGAGAGACCCCTAATCCATCACGGCAATGACACTGATTATACGACACCCTGTTAAATCCCGGCATTATGCACCTACCTACGTATACGCGTATATATATATACCGACGACGCGGGGGTGGGGGTGGTTCAGCGGTTGAGTTTCGAAATATATATATTTATTCGATAGTATATAATATATATATATATAGTACGTCATAGGAGAAAGACGCGCACAGAAATCTGATATAAGCCCCGCGGCGCGAGGGTTAGCGCATGGTCTATGGCTCGAAGAACGGCCTGAGGTTTGCCGTGTGCCACGTCGTGATAATTGACAAAAACGATCGCTATATATTATTGCACTGCGATCGGTTGATCACGACCGACGACGCCGGTTTGTGCAGTACGCCTATAGGGTGCCCGTTCTGGGTGCGTGTCTCTCTCTCTCTCTCTTGCCGGCGAGTATATGACCGGAAGACAATAAATTATGTCTGTGTAATACGAGGCGAGTGAGAGACCGAAAAGTAATTACAAGACGAATCGATCGACGTGTACAACGCGTCAATTTAAAATCATTATACATTTCCCACAACCCTTTATTTTAGGAAACCACAGAACACCGCGTACACACCACCGCATACGAATATGTTATTATATGGATACGTCGATCAATAGTTATTACAAATTAGACATATTGTATGTGTATAGTGTGTATACGTTATGTTCGTTTTATTTTTTTTTTTATTTTTTATTATTGAATGCATTACGTTATTCAGAAAAAAAAAATCTAAAATAATTGCCTTGTAATAAATTTATGTTAATAAATCATAATATTTCAATATTGGAGTTAAATATAAACTCTCACTACTCGTTTCATCATTGTTCGTATAACTAGTTATCATGTTGTCAGATTCGTTCAGTATTTTGATACAGTTTCCTTTATTTTGAAACTTAAATCATTATATTATTATTATTATTATTATTTAACTTGCATATTGTTTGTTCTTAACTAAATATTAAACTTTTATAATTCGATAAAAATATCGATTATATTCGACTTCTGTTATACGAGTACCTTATACACGACGTTCATATTTTATGTTCAGTTATTTTATTATGTTTAATATAGTTATATAATGTGGTCGTTTCAATTTAAAAATGATATTATTTGAGCGACTGTATGTGAATTTGTTTATAGATAAACTCATGAATTTGGTTATTTAATTTACAATATATTCATTTGAAGACCATTTTATTTTAAAATAACAATACAATTTTGAGGAAAATAAATAATTAATATTTTATCTTGTAAATAATACAGAAATAACTGTTTTTAATTTGAACAAGAATTTATATTTATTATATTTAAAAATATAATCTTTTGCTCTTTGCCATTACTAGTATTACAATCTTTTTTTAAAATAAAAAACATCTCAAGGAATCTTAATAGTTTTATTAAAAAAAAAAAAATCAAATACTAAAAAAAGCACCAACAGTTAAAGTAACCGAGTGGTAAGCTCAATTTCCAAAGTAAACATACATTTATAAAACTCATCTCTCAAATCATCTCTTTTGTGTCAAGTTATCGCCCCAAAAATGACTTGAAAATGACACAGTAAAAAATGGTTGGGTTCTTACAACTTTGTTATACTCATCATTAACAAGGATTCCATTACTGACACCAGTAATCTTTTCTTACAGAATACGAGATGCTCACACCGATTTCGTCTTATTTATAATGGTTCATCATTTTGATTCACATTAAAAGTAATATCTATAATATTTTTAAAGTTCACAACTTAATAGTTACACAATATCGTCTTATTTGTGTTTGCGTAGTATAGGTTATTATATCGGATTTATGTTTATTGTGAAAATTAGACGTAAACGGATTATTTCATTAAAATAATTATGTAAATATGCATGTATTTTGTCATGTTTAAATATAAAAAATATTTTTTTTATCATATTCAAAATATTTGTTCATATAAAAAGTATAGATTGAATTTGAATTTGAAAAAAGTAATTTATGTCTATTCATTTTTTCATATTTTGCAATGGTAGGCACTTGACATTATTTTATAATGAATTAAAATAAAAACAAATGAACACACACGTATAAAAAAATTTTAAATGTGTTATTTTATAATAAAATATGTTAATAATGTTCTTTTTGATAATTCTTTTGGATTATTAAAATATCATAGAATGTTTACAAAAAAAAAAAAACTGTTAAAATACGTTATTATCATTATTATTTTATTTTTATGACATATTTTCGAATAAATATCGAGTTTTTGCTCATAAAAAAAAACATATATTAGTGAAAAGTTTTTGAAATTTGACATTCATTGCTACTTTTATTTACTCATTGTAGAGATAAAAATAAAAGTGTAAAGTTAATCTCATGATTTTTCTTTCGATCAAGTAAATCTAGATTATCCTTTTTAAGGGTGCAACAATATAGTTTTGAGAAAAAGTTTTTTTTTCTCCATACACTTGGCCAAGTGATAAAACACGGATCGTTGTGGAAAAATCCATTCGTTGGGGTTGTTGACATTAATAACATCAGAACCCTCCAATACACACACACACACACACACACACACACACATACATACAAATCTCACGCGTACACCCACACACCCACACACACTCACACAGTCAACGTATAGGGTGATAATAATTCCACCGTACGCACATGTCACGTATGTCTCCCACCGCACCCCCCGAACCACATGAGCACAGTGTATATGTGTATATAATACATATGTGCGGGTGAAAACGGGTTTTCCACCTTTTGGAATTTAATACAGTTGTTTCATTAAAACCTTGGCAAACACATTCCTTTCTTGTTGATCAAAATTAATTAAACATACCTTTTTCCCGGGGCACAAGATATTATTATTATTATTATTATTATTTTATAAACTCCTCTCCGGCAAGTGCTGCATGTGTACCTATACGTTTTTATGGCACCGATGACGCGACGTGTGCGACACACGATTTTCCATCACGGTGAAAATAACTTATCGTCGGCGGGTCGTCTTCGTGTGTTTACTTTTTATCATCGTAAAAATGCCACTAATTCGCGCCGCTGTAGTGCAATGTTAAACTGCTTGTGGCGCCGTACAAAATCCATCCTTCGCCGTTCTACACGTAGGTATACGCACACACTCATTCCAGCCACCTTGAGTGTATCGTCAAATGATTATGTTGACAATTTCCTAGATATTTACCCGTTCCGATGTTTAAATAGCTTAAATATCCCTCATCCCTTTATGATGTGTGTGTGTGTGTGCTTTAAATCATACTATATCTACTATTATAGCTGCGCGAGACGATCCAGTACATTATATAAGTTGATTAGGATTAGAAACGCGATGAAAAAAACCTGAGGCAATTCGAAAAGCCGTCTAAATTATTAACTCGTAACGTACTACACATATGTACGTTAAGGGTCATCGGAGTATCCGAGTACACGTATAATGTATATATATTTAGTTTGCCTTTAGCACGTATTATACGAGTATAATAAATAATAAATACCACGCTTAATTATTATGAAAAAAAATTATCACCCCGAAATTATATATATTTGTATACCTAATTGGTGAACGAAATTTTCGATTCAAATCCTGATAATTTTAAAAATTTTAAACTTCGATATTATTTGGTTTTTTCCGGAGTTATCGTAGTGTGAGCTGTTAAAATACAATTCAGAATATTTCATTCTAATATCGATGAAAACACAAAATATTTTACGATAAACTTATGAAAACGAATCTAGGTATTTTGATGGGAAAGAAATGGCGTAGTTACCGTATTATTTCAATCAATCATTAAAATTATTTTAATATCGAGATCGTAATTAATAATTAAAACTTATCGATTTTACATATTTAATTGGCTGACGAGTAGTTGCAGAATTTTTATTATTTTTATATGTTCCTACTAATCCTAATCGAAAATGATCAAAATATTATAGGCACTTACATTATACTTCTACTTCTTTATTTAGTGATACAAACCGTTTAAATTCGTGATATTAAATATTATTTGATATTTAATATTCGATTAAAAAAAATATTTATACATTCAAATGATCTTCATTTTAGACGGTTTATTTATTCCTTGCTAAGACATATGTATATAAAATATTTTAATTCATAGTAAATGTACCTACTAATCATTATATGTACCACAAACGAAAATTGTTTTATGTTTAGATTAGTACTAGTGGTTACAAAAAATGAAAAAGAAACTATTATTTCCTGACCTTCGGAAATAACACAACCAGTTAATTGTGGTACACACGCGGGTTATGTTATTGAAAAATAATATAATGCTTAATCGGTTGCCTATTGACGCTATACTAGTTTCTTTTATAAACTATACTTATTTTTAAAAATACTGATTTATTACCATAATTCATGTATGAAATGTAATATCTAATCATAAACGCTTTCGAACAATTTTCATATAAAATTTCGTCACGACACGTCTGTTATTGTTATTACTATTGTGCGTTTTAAGACGTACAATTATATATTATCAGTATGTTAACACAACACATTTTGTAGAAAAAACTGTGGATTTAATTAACATAGTTTTCGACAAATAGAAAAATGTGAATTAAAGAGAAAACTATTGTCAACGGCCATAAAGCCCAGATTTCATTACAAGAATTTTTTTGCTTATTAATAATAATGACATATTTTGTATTCGGCCTCTATTATACTTTTTTTTTTTTTTTACTGTATCATATTATACTGTTATACTACAATAGTCACTAAATTATGTCGTTTGTGTTTGTAATTTAACAATGGTAAAAAATCTATTTATTTTATTTCAATTGCTGATGTTTGATTACAATATTATTATGTAAAAATCTATATAATCACCAACTATCAATTTTTGACAATCAAACTGCTTGTAATACACCGATTGACATTTCAATTATTTTGACAGAAGTATATAACTATTGTTATTCGGTGATTTGTCGATCTAAAACATGATACTCAAGCCTAACGTGTCAATCGATTATTTTATGTTATTGTTATTTATCAACAAATAATAATAACAACAATGGTATTGTACAGTCGCGTAGATATGGTACTTTCGGTATATAATCGACATGAGTATATATACCTATATATAGATAATAATTTGTATTAATCGAAGATGTGTGAAAAGAACGAAATAATATCAAAACAATATTATTCGTCGAATGTTTTGTAGACCGTGATAAATAAATATTATTAGTCGATTGGCATGCTTGTGTAAAATAAATCCATTTATCAAATTATGGTTTAATTTATCACGATATGAAAATATAACTAATATTAATATGAATACGATGCAAATATAATGTAACATATTAATATTTTTAACGTTATAAAAATATATATTATTATTCAGTTACATAGTAATGTATTATATTATTTTAACATTTATGATTTATTTTTAGAAAACTTGTTTGGGTGTGTTGGAATGGTATTATTTAAGAAAAAAATCGTTGTCATGGACAAAATACTGGAAAAAAAAATAATAATGGTTTTAGCCCTAAGGACGTACCTATGTATATAATATATTGTCTAAACAGCTATTGTTTCTTGCTCTATATAAGCAGCTCATTCTCTGTTCGTGGCTATTTATATTATATCGTCACTCATTTTTCGAAATTCTTATTTTTAAAGATGAATTTTAAAATATCTATAACGTTATTAAAAATTAAAAATATATACACATATTATACAATTGTTAATTTTTTTTTAGTCTTACTGGTCAGGTTAAGTATTTCAATTCATATTAATGACGATAATTTTTACTCTTAATTTTATAGACATAAATAGAAAACAATACATAATTTCTTAAAATTTTAACATATACACATTAAATACCTTAGTATGCTTCTCAATAGAAATTTTGAATATGGGTAGGTATGTCTGCTATTATCTTTTATAAATAAAAACTAGAGTACAAAGAAAAATTATACGTTTTATAGGATATAAAAAAAATTAACCAATACACTAAATGATCCTGTAATTAAGTCCCTACAAATTAATTTAAAACTCGGTTCTCTCCCAACCCGTCACAAAATACCTGATTTATCTTTCTTTTATAAATTAGTTAATGAGTCTACATATTTAGATTTTATTATTAAACGTATTTTTTTCCACGTACCATAATAATATATAGCTCGCTCGTGTCCTATATTTTCATGTAAGAACCCACAAACTATGGGCAAAACTGCAAAACAGACTCCACTTGATACAGTCTTTGCACTAGGAAATCTATCTAATTTTAATTTCTTCTTCAATACTTTATCAAACCTAAGACGACATAATTCACATCCGTTGTTTAGTATATCACTATCTATTGTGTTAAATTCCTGTCTTACACACGTAAACTGTAATACGCTACTTGACAAATGTATTATCAGTCTATACTAAGGCGTTAACTTAATAAATAAATACCATGTACGCGTAAAAGATATTCATAAATGAACCAATGACGTGTAGATGAGTAGCATAAAATAGTTAAGGGTTACACAGTAAAAATCATAATGCGCTTGTTTTCTAAACAATTTAAAATTATAAATAAATATTTACGAAAACCCGTTTTCCCCGTATATATAAAAAAAAAAAATAGTTTAAAATGTACCTAAAATTTTCGATAATTGAGGATTTAATGTTAAATTCTCTCTGTATGTAGAACATGTGAAACATTAACAAATAGATCGTCAAACGTCGATAAGTTATAAATTCGAGACTCTTAAATAACTAATAACGTTTTTATATTTGCTTAAATTGTAGAGTTTGTTTTAGTTCCGTTTTTAATATTATACTCAAGTCTATAAATAATTAATAAACAAAAGTGTATATAGTGTATATTTTTGCATATTTCAGTGTTTTTTTTTCGCATCTATTTTTCTAATTAATTTGCTATTTTGCTCTAACTAATGTATTTATAATTAACTTATAATTTGTTGCATTATTTAAAAACCTTAAATTAAAAAAAAAAAAAAAAAATAGTTTCTATTTAATTAAATAACTATTGTAAAATATATATAATTATATTACAATTAAATTAACTTCGTATACCCATAATATCCGTTTTATAAGTATTATAATTTATAACTTAATAACATAAGATACGATGGGCATTGAGCAGTCGATTAATCCTTTTTTTAATAGACCTTACCAATAAATAATAAATGTATAAAATAAATAATATCATAGAAATATGATAACTAAATCACGAAAACAAATTATATAAGTACTCTGCAGAAGGTATAGTCTAGTTAATAAGTAGGTAGGTATTCAATACAAATTATAACATAAAAGTATCATACAATAAACAGTGTTTGACGTTTGTCCAGTTCTAAATTATAATCGTATTATATTATTATAGATAGCAACATAGTGCCATAATAATTATAATTCCTTTTGTTCAGGAGTCTATTCACTTCAAATCTACAATGTTGAGGCAGCATCAGGTATTTCTGGCGCAAAACTAAAATATCTAATCTAGCAACCTGCTGTTGACATCGTGTAGACATGACGTATAGAGTTGATCGTTCCCATTAGTCATAATTTTGTCTGGAGGTGAGAAGGCAGAACATTTATAATCGCTTTGTGGAAAAACGAAAGAACGCATTTAGTTTCGTATATATTGTAAACATTTTAAAATTTAAATTCGTGTCACATTTTTTGCGTTTTTGCACCGAACACAAAAATAGGAGTTTAGGAGCTTTATGATATATACATGAATTCATGAATAATCTCTTAATTTAAATGATTTTAGGATTTTTTTTTTTTGTCTGTCTCTGAAAAACGTCCCAAACATTTGCGTTTACGGGCGATGACTTACGTTGATTATAGTTTTAATACGCGTACATACATAATAATAACACGGTAGGACGGTGACCGCTACAACCATTATTATTATCACACGGCGTGTTGTATAATATTATACGATAGGCACTTATAATATGCTTAAACCAGCCGTCAGCCACGAGCCATCTCCACTTTATACCGCCAACAACGCGTCTAACCCTCAGATTGCTACCGGTTGAGACGTGGTACTTCGGGTCTAGTTGTAGAGCATTAGTGGTTGCGAATGTCTTCGATTTTCCTGGAGTATTTGTGCGACCTATATAACGTCAGGATATACTACAACTGCCGTTTATTTGAAAACCGTGACATGGACAAATATATAATGATATATTAAGGCATGTCACAATGAACAGACAAAGTCAGAATGAACCTATAAATGTCCTTCTGTATCGAAATTATCCAGAACACATTGCAATAAGCATGACTTAAACAACTATGACCACAATTAAGTGTAATGTCAATAAGTATAAGTACATAATATATTTTTCAATGATGCAACGGAGTACTATTTAAGTATAAATATTATTATTACACCCAATTGATAAACATATCGAAATTTTAATTAATTTATCAGGCTATTATAATAGGTCATTTCAACGAGTTTTTAAACTATTCTGAATTCGTAGCAAAATTGATCGATAACAATTATAGTTGTCTACAGTTATAAAAAGTTAATTCGATTTTTATTAATATCGATTTAGCTTTGAACGAATAGTTTTTCAAACTATTGTATATTTGTGTCTACCTCACTAGCATACCTTTGTTAAGGTAAGTATATACGGTACGGTTGGCAAACACATAATTTACCTGTGAGGAGGATTGTACATTTACCGTTACCATCAGCACTGTTTTTCCAAAATATTGAGTGTTGATATTATAAGTAAGAACACACAACATGTATTTATAAAACTATCTTATTTAAACGAAAAATAGTGAAGAATAAAAATATGTAAAACTAATATACGAATTTTTCTAAAAGAGACGTTAGTAGTATTCAATATATTTTATGATTTACTGTGTACTTATAAATGAACAATAATAAATAAATAATAAACCGGTTGATTTTTAAATTTAAACATAAATCACAATAAAAGTTTGTAAATACTCGAAATCTCAAACTGTTGAACATTAAATATAACCATATGAGCTAATGACAATTTCCCGCGTAGTGCGAGTGTACAACTGTAGTGAATAGTGAGTTACGCTGGAATAAAAATAACTCGTACTTTAGTGATTTAGTCTGATTGTTTTATTTGTATGCTGTTTTGTTATCGGAATGAAAATAATATAATATTACAATATTTGCAGTTTGGAAACAGTAAAGTTGTCTAATTTATTCAGTGGTTTTAAGCTTAAGATTTTATATTTTTATTATTAATTTGTGTCTGTTATACATCACGAGTTATGATTAATATTACTGAGTGTTGTAAAGTGTGCACCGAATCAATAATATATTATGCATAGTTACCCACACCAGCAGCCGGTATACGCCGTGGTGGCGATCGGGACGGCCACTGTTCTAAGAGTGGATTCGAGTACCTATGATACTTTTGTGTTTGATCCTCGTGATCCGTTGTAACAAGTAAGCGACTTTTCAAAACTTCTATTTAGAAAAAATGAATTGAAAAAAAAAACCCAAAGCTAAATCCACAGAGATAATCTTTCTTTCTCGCCTAACCTTACGCTTAAATAATATATTAATTATCACATACAGTACGCGCACTACTGAATTAATATTGGCGGTACTCTATCATACATGTAAACACCAGTTTCTAAGATTTCTGCGATTTCTCCGAACTTACCACTCGGGAGACGGTTTCAATTCGCCCTGCTGTACGCAGTATATTACACTCACTCGGGGTCCCGAATCCTCTCCCCCCGGGTACACGGTGCAGCTGTATAGACACGACACGCGTATCACGACCCACAGCCGAGTGTAACGCGTAAACAGATCGGTTATCGCACGATACGCATACTCTCCCGCCCGCCCCTTCTCCGCCGCCGCCACAGGCTGAAGCCTATCGCCCCTTCTCCTCGTAACCATATTATTATAATGACAGAGCTACGCGTCTTCGCCAATCCGGAGAAATTGGTTCGTCGGACTAATCTGCTTTGTCGCGTTTAATTCGATTATGATTCGCACTCGCGCGCGCACACGCACACACATTATATACGTGTAACGTCCTCCCCCCCCCCCGGCTCGTTCTCTCTCGCCCTTCCTTCAAATCTCTATCCATCTCAATCTGTCTTATTCGCTGATATTAATATAATAGTGTATTATATCCGTGTGTGAATTCCATCAACTCGTCGTTTACCTGTACTGCACAGCTGAAAACGTCGTCGCCGACGACCGTTCCGCGTTTGTTATAATACGTGTGCGCGTAATTCGAATTATATTTCCCAGATATATACGTATATATACCCGTCCCGAGCTTTGTTTATTTTAATTACCCCACGCCCTTTTGCCACCACTGTTACCGCCACCACCACTACACCGCCGAGGAGTTTTCCAAAGGGTCCGCAGTGGCATATAATACGTACCGGTGTCGCGACGACACTGATAGTGATTTATTTTTTGGGCTAAAGGGATGAGTATGATATGCGAAACGAAAAACTAAATTTCTCCCCCACGCCTCGTGGTCGTCGTTTTAATCTATTGCATCGTGTGGTGTCGTGTTTTCGGGAAAGATCGAGTGTCCAGAGTACAATAATAGTTTTGCGCACTCGGGCGCATGTCGTGGCGATTTGATGTATGTTTTCAATCAATAATAAAATATAAATTGCCATTTTTGAAAAACGATTCCGAGTGGAACTCTGTTACAAAGCCTCTGTACGACTACGTGTTACCATCCAACTTAAACTGTTTCCATGGTTGTCGGCAGTTTTCCCTTATATACCTACTTTGAGAAATCGATGAGAAAATGACCTCTTCTGTTTATAAGTACTATCGTCTAGACTCAAGTTTCGATGTATAATTAAAACGCAACGAGAAACTTTATGAGTGCATCTTTTACCCTTTATACCCGAATCATTCACAGAAATAGAGGAAAAGTATTATAATAATACAGAGTTCTGTAAAACCTATTTTTTTTTCCTTGCAGAGAAATCCAATGATATTTTTTATTCCCGGTCGATTTTATAATCGATTATGATAATATTATTAAAATATTAGAAAATATTTGAAATTCCGCCTGTTTTTGATATCTTATACACTCGTTACAAAGTTGGTGTATTTAAAATATACCATATAAATATTAATGGTTAAGTCGTTATGTAGAATTGCATTTGAAAATGATTATAGGCTAATGTCTTTCTTTTATTTCCTACAGTTTGTTTTTATATTGTCGATATATACTGTATACGCAAGAACGATTCAATTTTTGTTTCAATAAAATCTAACGACGCGTCTTAAATAGTCAACATTTAATAAAAATTAGTTTACTTATTTGTTTATACATGATTTGAACGTGTATATTACTATGATATAACGACTAATGTTTAGGCATTAATGAAATCTTTAAATAATAATTATTGCAACACAACGATTGGAAAGTTATAATAACCTCATAATCATCAATCAGATTACAGAAATTTGATTACTGAAATATTTATAATATTACTCAACAGTATAACATTTCATTGTTGTTGAAATATTGATATAGTACTATGATATACTATATATACTAATATTCAATATTCAATGTATACCATATGTGTTAATATTATTTAGTTACGATTCCACAGTAAAAAAATAGTAAATTTTCATACATATAGCTAGTATACCTGTCACTGAAGTATAATATTCTTTTTTCATGCAACCTGGTGCATCATAGTTATAAACATTTAAACATTTGTTTTGCTGTAAGAGAATTAAAATCATTGATTTGCTATTAAGTTTGATATCCATTTTACATAAACAACTTAAAAACTTAAATATCAAGATAGAATTTTAACACTTTTTCACAGTTTTTGTTTGTGGTTTATTCGTTGAGCTGAAATTTAATTTGAAACGCATACTGCATATTTCTAGAATTTAACTATTTTTTAACAATTCCATATCGAGTAAAAACTCTATTCAAATAATTGTTATTTTTTATTATTTATTTTTTTTTTATATATACAACAATGTCAGCAATATGCTACGCGTGTTGTGTCTGAAAATTTACTATCAACTTTTGGAAAATAAATCGTGATGTAGTCCTTCATTTTGAACATAGGAAGTCAACGGCATTGGTAACCTGTAACAAACAACATATTATATCATACATAATATTATATTATAATGTATATAATATTTCATATACCGATTAAATTTATTGTCTGTTTTAATTTTTAATTTATGTTTATTAATGGTTTACTTCACAGATTTCCATTTCAGTTTATCCCACTAATCTTGTATCAATAATCTTTAGCAATTCCAAATAACCGCTGATAAAGCCAAAAGTTATTCGTATTGTGATATAATATTCTTGATATTGCACCATGAAAAAAAATCAAATCAAATACACATATTATACATTATAATAGGATCTTATCATTAGATAATCTGCCTAATCATTATTTTGTGTTTCTCTATAATTATGTTTATATCAATTGTCTACCAGTTAACTTATTGTATTAACTATTACATTTGGTATATATCGTAAATTGTATTTATATTTTTATGTAAGGACTTAAAAGTTTAAAAATAATATTATAGTATAGTTACGTATAAAATATAATGAGTATTATTATATACAGCTTAATTACCCAATTTTATCTATATAACATTTTAATATGGTATTAAAATATAGTGAATGGGTAGTAAATAATAATGATAAGTGGTTGTGTGGTAAATTAATGTAATATTTAAAAATGTACACAGAGTGGAAAACAAGTTAACGATGCAAATTTGGTGGGATCATGTCATGCGAGGTAACTATTTCATGAAATATTTGTACATTTCAAGAAGTGTGAAAAAGCCGTTTCATGAAACGAAAAACTTCTCAGAAAAGATCGATCTGACAATGTGGTTACAACATATATATATATATATATATATATATGCAAGTATGTCATTTTATGACAAAAACAAAGTTTATAAAATATTTATGAATATAAAAATAATATGATCTCATTTAACAACAGAAAACGTCTTTCGAGATGTGCTGTGATAGTATTTTTAATATGGCGATCCAGTCGTAACTAGGACTTTTATATACTCTCATTAAAGATCAAAATGTGTGATCCTTGTCTTATATTGTTTTTATTACTCATATACAGCGCTGTTATAACTATATTCACAACAATGCAATGTAGAAAGTTTTTATTTATGGTAAACTGTATTAATAAATAAAAATAAAAATATATTTGTATAACTAAATTATATGTTATAACGCATAAACATACATAAATTAAAAAACAATCTCAAGTAAAAAATTATAAGGACGGTCGTTATGATAAATAACCTTAAGTATTTTTATATGCAGATATTAATCGTTATTGTACCTGTTATTATACAAATATTAATTTCTTAGTACTAAAAAAATATACAGAAAAAAAAACTAGCTATTTATTTATTACTTTAATTGTTCGGTCATTAAGACTACAATGATGTCAGAAAACTGTCTTGTATGAAGAACTATTACCTGGTCAATTATTTAATATACAAATATTGTACTACTTAACGAGGTTCATTTCTTGAAACACATTATGGATAGGTACTGAAAGACGCCTCCTCGAGTTTTCACCTCTTGTTAATCACGTTTACCACTGAATAAATCACATCAGAGTTAACAAATAATATACTACAATCAATATTGCATCAACAACGCCGTAGACACATTTTCGTTACCTATAACTAAATTCAATAGTTCTATATATTATATTTAATTTCAGTTGACCCAGGTGAGTCATTAGTTTCCATGCATGTACTTTACACTTGGTTCTAAACAATAATAATACACATCATTATAATATAGTTTAAAATAAAAATATCTTGCATGCTATGTCATAGGCGATAACATGAACTTATTTCAACAACGTACTCCAATAACACTATTATAAAACTTTTTCGATAAATAAATTAATGTATTTTTGTCTTACTAATTGTACATGAAATTTAACATATTTTTTAGAATAAATTATTCAAAAACTTATTAAAATTAATTTCAAAGTCGTTATTCATAAAAATAGATTCACTACTCTCTTTCATATTCCGTTGACCTCTGCAATATTAATCATTTGACATTTTCCTAACTATCTATACAATGTGTATTGTCGATGAAGATTTAAATTTCTATACTTTCAATATTGTGTTGTAATTTTCAAGGTTCGATGATACTGGTATTATTCTACATTTTTATCTTTTAATTAAAATATTTAATAATATATTATATGATGTGTTCAGTTAAGTATTGATTATTAGATGATAGATATACAATATATTTCAGTATTTTTGAGCTTGTAACTGAACAGTTATTGGCAACTAAAATAAAACCCTATCATCATCAATACTATATCGGTCTATAAAACCACATATTATTCTAAGTAAAATTGAAAAATATAGATCACTACCTACTTATGATATTATAATATGGTACACTACGGTGGTAATTATTGTTTTAAGTAATTTTTAACACACCAAATGGTTTTATGTGGTTCAAAAAAAATTATAAAAAACCACACACTATTACAACCACTGATACACTATACCTCCATCGCCCTACTATCTACCAGGTAAAATAATAAAGAGAACCGTATTGTGAGCACCCACGTAAATATTCTCGCGAAGAAAACAAAGTGGTGTTTGTTAACTTAACGTTTTAATTAAGTTTTGAAGTGATGCAAATCAATAATTATCATTTTCTTATAAGTGTTTTCTTACACTTCCTTCAACTCGGGCTCATATTATCACAATTGCCGAATAGGTGACTGTAATTTGAATTTTTCAAACTTATTAAAACTCAGTTGCAAAATTTGTTGAAACGACATATTAAATTATATGCTGTTATACTTATATCTTCTAACAACAAGATGTCTAATAATATAAATGAAGTTAACTTATGAAGTATTCAAACAATTGAAAAGTAAAACTAAATTGCTTCATAGGGAGCTTAGCAGTATTAAGTGTCAGATGTTTTAAAAGTAAACTCTTCGAAATAATAATATTAATTAATTTGTTAGACATTATGCATTGCAATACTGTATTTAACTATTGAATTATAAGTTTTAAATGAATTTGTGTCTTATAACTTTATTCCGAATATTCTACTCCATTATTGTTGAAGACCGAATGTGTAGTAGAATAATATTGGCGGTACAAAAATCTTAGGTACGGAAAAATATTATTTTTATTAAAAAATGTAGAAAAAAATATTATCGTGTTCCGCTTGTATTTATAACTCGTGAGACAAAAGATATAACCAATCCACCCCTGTCCACGCCACGTGCAAAACAGCTCAATCATCTTCTACTCAAAAGTCAAAAGACACATGTAATATGAAAGAAAAAAAAACATTTTTACAAACAAACGCAATATTGCACAGCTAACATTTTTCTCTGTAGAAAAACAATACAACTCGTTAAAAAATATATGTTGATATACCTAGCCACTGACTATTATTATTATTTTTATACGACGGACGTATAACACTGTCTCGCCGTCAAAGTACTTAAACTATATATATATATAATATAACACACGATCCCTCGGGCGACCGCGCTATAAATCGTCGCAGTTGTTTAATTATTAAACTGATATAATCGATCGGCCCGGTTAAACGTCGAGGGTGTTTTCTAGTTTTTATTAGTATTATTATTATCATTATTTTCGTTTCTATTGGTAGAAAATTATATCCGTCGTGCACAGCAGCAGCAGCTGCAGCTGTTTTATGTAGGTGGATCTACTTCAGACTGCGTCTGTTCTGTTTCGAAAACGTATTATTAACAGAAAAAAGATATTACCGGACATATTCACGACGAGTGCGGTAGATGTGTTATTAAAACAGAGGAGTATGTCTGATCCTTTTTTTTTTTTTTTTTATCTCTTTACCGGATTGAGCAATCCTTTGGATGCGACGAAAATAGCGGTAGTGTGCGGGCCCGCGCAGGATTAGTTCGCGTTGCCCGGGGTACCTATGCATAGGCAGGTACCTAGCTATAAAATGTACCGCACATGCACTGGGCAACGCACACCGAAATACCCGTTTAGGGGTGCGGAATGATTTTATTGATCTCCGTTTATACGTATATATATGTATATATAAAAACATGCGCGTATGTACCGTTACGACGAAAACCTTAAAAAAAATCAAGAAAAAATGTGTATAAAAATATTAAATGGGTTTTTGATTTTTATCAATTTAATTGAAAGCGTCGGTATTACATTTTATGTGATGATGATCTCTGGACGGTTTTAGGTATGTGGGTATTTTTTATTCCACTCACCAATTACTCTCATTTATTATACAGTGTACATTACATGATACATAGTACGCGTATATGTGCAGGAAAAATATTCATCGATTTGTGAATAGTTGTTACACAAATAATATTGTTCTACGACTATAATAATAATTATTATACAGATATAGTGATACTAATAAAAAGTCGTTAATTTAATTTGTAATTTGTATACCAACATCGTTGTATGCAAATAAAAAATGTGTTTTTTCCTATTATAGTTTTACATACTATACTACCATCCAACTATATTAATAAACATCAATTTTATATTATAGAATTAGAATTTATTATCATATCGGATTAATATTTTTGTGTTTTAAATTTGAATGTGCGCAAAATAGCCGTAAAGATAGATTAAATAATATTTTAGCGGATTCTAATAGAGGTGTATATCGTGCAATAGCGAATTAGTGGTACAGATATACCTAATACCTATATAATAATACATACAGGTAACTATATGTAATATACAATAATAACAATTAATATTACGATATTAGTGGCTCGAGTACTTTTTATCACCAACGATCCATCTGCTTCTTATCATTTCAAATAAAATATAATATTCATATGCCCCGACTATTTTATTTTGAAGTTGTTATTATTATTAAATGCGGAGCCTACGGCTCTAAAGTTTCCGTAAATCAGTTCTTAAATAATCATAAAAAAACTTATATGGCGATAAAAACAACTTCATATATTTTATTTGAGATAAGACTTTATTATATGTGCGTAATTTGAGTGTAAAGCACCAATGTATTTGAACCAACATAATACGCGTGGTTCAAAAATGTAATAACAACAATACGATATGGTAAAATTATACATTATATATATATATTACCTATTAGGTATTGCAATGATAAAATAAGTATGATGTTTTCGTTAAAGTTAAATCAACCCACCGCAATACTAATAGTAAAATAAATCATTTTAATAAAAATATCGAGAAATGTACTTATCAGCTGCAGACATCTCCGTCTCCGCTCAGACTCGTTGTTTGTACGCAATGATGTATCATTGAATTCAAATATAACGCACCCATTACAGTTGACCGCATTTCATCTACAGCAAAGTGGTACCCATAATTTATTGAAATATCCATCATATTGGACTTACAACTGCAAAATTGGTTAAAGATTTGGGTATTGGTTTTTAACTAGAGATATTTCGTTTAAATTACATATCAGTATATTCATATAATATATACTGTAAACAATTTAATACTTTAGGATTTATAAAACGCTATCGTTGGAGTTTAGAAATCCCCTTTATTTGAAAAACGTTATACTGTGCACTAGCCACTAGTTTGTTCTGCACTCGAATATAGTTGTGTAGTTTGGATTGCAACCCAAAGTGGATTATTTAATAAACTAGAAAAAATACAATGACGTTTTCTCCAAATAAGCTGTGTATGGAAAATAGTCTTTTATATATCATACAGGAACGACGTGGCTTGAAAAAAGTAATGCTCCAGTTGTCATTTTTTATTTATAAATTCGTAAACAATATTATGTTTGATCGTCCAAAACTCTTAGTAAACGTATCACGGGGGACACCTTTTGTAATTCTCTTTTATTGTATATACATTCTATTTCATAAACTACACACTTAACAACCCATTAATTCAAATATTGATTACATGCACATTCAAATGTCTAGTTTCAGTTTTTGATTTTATTTTCTAAGAAAATTTTAAAATACTATTTAGCTATTGATATTCACCTAATTATTACTTTTTGATTATTTTATCAATGTAAAACCCTCGTTGACTTAGACTATTGACTTACTATATGTATCATTATAAGTTATTTACTGTTTTGTATGTTTTATGGTATTTAAATTGTATTATTTTAGTCAACGTTTTGGCCTCACGCAGGGTGTTGTACGCTGTTCGCCAAAAAGTCGTATGGCGTTTACTTTAAACAAATAAACAAGTTAATGCGAATGAACGTAATAGTATTATACCGCAGCAGCTATAGGCAGGGCAGTAAATTAAAGGTTGAATTGAAGGTTCCGACACCGGTTCCTTCTCGGGCGTCTGGACGGGTTCCCGGAATCCGTTAGTCCCGAGTCTTAAGTCACGTGAATCTTCGCACACGCGCTCACGCGAACAGCACTTATTATTATTACAAATACCTAATGAAACGACCATGATAATATATACACACTAAATCAAACGAGGTCTGGGTCCTTACATAATATTATACATATATAACCTTGGACGCTGTAACACACGGGTTATAATATTATAACATATATGGGCCTACTTGTCGTACACATATATAGGTGGTTTTCATCGTTGTCATGCGTTATTGTTCGTGCGCCGATCCACGGTGTCACAATTGTTATAGGACTCGCCGACGCCGTTCGTAAAATATCTGGAAATCAATCGACGCAGTGACAACCGAGCGCCCCTCCCCCTCGACATCGTGCGCAGAGTGTAATGATAATACTGCGAAGGACCAAAACTGCATCCGCGCCGCGCACAACAATCGCGTTTGATGGTCTGTGCTCCCGGACAATGGTGCGGCGATCGAGTCAATCTAGTTTCTATTACGTTTAACCCTTTTTCCCCGTCATATATACCATTATTATTATCATTATTTAAACCGCTACTCCTATTTCACGTGATGTGTGCGATATATGACAATATCGTAGGTAGGCGCATACCACCACCGCCACCCCCTCCCCCGCCGCCACCAACACTTCGATATCGCCCGGTATGGTCCTCGGACTATATAATATGACATGGGCCGACGCGCGTTATTGTGCTGCACACACGGACGCTGTTGCATCATACGATGAGTGTCGGGTTTAATCGCGGCGCTCTGTCCCTTAATTAAATACGCCGCCGCCGCCGCCGCCGCCGATGACGACGAGGACTCTCGCAGGACTATGGTATATAGTGAACTTTTTAATTGGTTCCGCGTAGAAAACTTTGCGCAGCACACGCTCGGATATATTTTCATGGCAGGTGTGTATTCCCCATGGCGCCGCAGAATGATAATATTTAAAATTGCGTCGTATATCACGCGCGTTTATTTCATTAGCCGAGTGCGGGAAAGCCGCCGAAAGCCATAGGAGATGATAAAATAAAGACAAAAACCACTCTCACACTACGGCGAGAGCCTTCTCGCTCCCTCTCTCAATCTCTCGTGCGCATACACACACACACACACACACACACCGTTTCTCTCGTACCCGCGCGTTCCGTGGCAGCAGTGCGTGTTATATAGGTACGTACTTACTTCTTCTCGGGCGTTTCGTTAACTAATAATAGTAATATATTGCCGAGAGATTGCCACCCCCTCGCCCACCACACTGCTCACTGCAGTACGTTTCTTCCGCGGCCAAAGTCGAATTTCCGTTACCATCGCCGTGTAGTCTCTTATTATTTACACCTCTTATATTTCGAGGCGCTCGCGCAGGAAAAACAATACCGCGGTCGGGGTGCGTTTTCTTACAATATGTGTGTGTATATATCGAAATAATAACGGCGGTTTCAATGTCTTCCGAATTAACCCGAAAGTCGTGCGCTATACGTATGTGTATATAATACCACGCCACCCTCGGCGAACGTTTATTATTATATATACATATAATACATCAATGCCGATAAATCACATCGCTTCTGTGATTTATATAATAAGAAACCGCTTCTTAAAGGGCTACCGTCTTACACTGTGTTGTACGATATGAATAAAACGTATACGTAATTATTTAATGTATTTATTAAATACCACCTATACATAATTACACGCTCGGCGCGTGACGATTATGATGTTATATAGAAACAGAGTTCGTCACATTTGAACTTTTTTTGCATAAAAAAAATGTATGGCAACTAAATATTGTAATACGCACTATTTACCGATATGTTCATGCCACATATGGAGGATTGCAGTGTGAATCCCGCGGCCTCGTTGTTTGCTTTATAAGTAGTGTCAATCTTAATATGAGTACATATAGTGAGTACCTAATTGAGGTTCATTCTATACGATGACGAACGATTTAATAATATTTTTTTTAATTTTCCCGAACTTTAAAATAAAACGTTCAATAATGCTTTAATGGAAGAAAACATATTTAAATAAATAAAAAAGTTATAGACTATATATTTTTTAAATAATACAAAATACAATGCACGATAGTTTAATGGATGCACAAAAACATATTATAATATCTAATATTTGTATTTTGTATAGCATATTCAAATAAAGATGTAATTATGATAACCTTTTTTTCGGCCTTGCCTCATTTAAATGTACCACTTAATACTGTCGGCTTGCACGCTGTACACCTAGGGATATATAAATATGTGAAATGGGTATTTAAAGGGATAGAGGAAAGCCCGTAGTGACCATAAGACTTCGATTGTAAATAAAATCATAATTATATTATTATATTCGCAAATAACAGGAGATTATGTAATTAGTACGCACTGGCTATCACAAATCATACACATTGTATATTTAATAGAATGTATTTAAAAAATTATTTTTTTTTATTAATTTTCACAGTTTTTTATAATGTGTAACCAATTTCAGTGTATAATACGTATCCACCCTCATTTAATAGTAACACAAAAACGATTGATGAAAAATGCAATTTGTATTGTAATTTACAAACCTTTACAAAATTACATTGCAATTATATGCTAAGCATTTCATATTTTATAAAGAAATTTGACTATACTACTTATCTCATTAATAATGATATTATATCTTTTGCTATATTTTATATTTTATTAACACCATTTTAATTATTGTAAACGTTAATTTATGACAGAAAGTAGGTAAGTTATAGCTTTCATTGCAATAATGGCGTATAATTCATATTTAATAAGTTAGCATTGTTTAGTCTTCATTATAACGATAATTACAATAACGGGAGCACGATTTAAATAAATTATTTAAAAAGGAAAAATACAAATTACAAACCGGAATCAAATACCAGCAATATAATGAAAGTTTGTGTCGAGTATCATTTTTTTTTTCATATAATATATGCATCGCTGGAAAGCACATTTTTTAAGAACGAAAATAATAATATATAATTAATTCGTAAGCTAATTTAATATTTAATTGTTATCCGTCGTGTACGATTTACATTTTTATGGAAGTACCTTTAAGATATTATATTTAATAATTTTGTGATTTTGAACTAGACCAAAACGATTGAGACAAATACATTGACTTTATTTATAGCTATTAATTCAATATGTTTAACCGGTTGTATTAAATGGTCCTCATTTGCATTTAACAGTCTACAGTTTACAAATCAGCCTCTGGGCTCGTTAGTTATATTCTCTATGTACAAAAGGCTCATAACACTCGTTATGAGATGTTTTAAATATTTTTAACTCGACTGTTGGGTTTAAGTTTAAAATAAAAAAAACTTATAAATATACTTATTAATATCTAAATAATTGTATTTGTATGTGTACATCGCATATAGATAAAATTATAATATATAGTATATATTATATACTATCCAGTTATGAATTAATAATTAATCTTAATCTCTCGTGACATATTTAACATAAAAATTGATTACATTTTTTTTTACGGATTGCTTATTAAAAAATAACTATTTATTAACAATTCTATAGCAATAGTGACGTAGTAAAATGTCTATACAATCATTATACATTATAATATTCAATATTATGTTTAAATAGTGAACAGAAATCCAACTATACATAAGACATTGCTGTTTTTGAATCTCTCTCTAAATATAGATCACGATTAAGTGAAAATCAATCAGGTAAATTGGTTATATCAATTATCAGCGTTATCGTGAACATACGAAATAATACTCATAAAGACATCAACAATATACTTTCATCTAAAATTGTGAATCTACTAAGCCGAGAGACTATTTATAATTATATTTATTTTAAAAACTACGTGTCGAGACAAAGATCGTATAATTCGTCATACATTTGTAAATATCCAAACAGTAATAGATAAGCGTTTGAACAGAAATCTGACTACAGTTGTGTGGCTGCCGTAAGAGCTTTCGGTTTCATATTACCAGTGCACGACGATATTGTAAATGAAGACACGAAGGGATAGATTTAATAATCTATCTATAGATGACGTTTGGTTAATGTCCTTTAATGCGGTAGTATTGTAAAGAGACAAAATGTACCCCTAAATAACAATGCATCGTCTTAAGTCGAAGTACGTGCGTCCCTTTTAACATTTACAAATACGAATATTATCCATCAATAATATTCTTAATGAAGGACTTGTGTCCTGCACAGTAAAAGACATTCGCGATTTGTATCCCGGAAAATTGGGGACATGCCTGTGTTTTGCGGGCGTTTCCCAAAAATTAAAATGACGTTTTCCTTCGTGCTTTGTTCACATAATAATGTAATACGCTAACAGTATTTGATTTAATTCACTATGCGACATAATAATGCGCGTAACGTGTAATTACATCACGTGACTGTAGCGAGTCAAAGAATATATTTTTTTAGATTTGTCGGGGATAACGTGCGAATGCCGAACGCCTAACTTTGAATACTCGAAACGCATGGACAAAAGGCCATTACGGCGGAATCGATATGCGTCCGACTGGAGAACGGAGAGTTATTATAATATATGGCAAACATATTGTGTATATTATATTGTAACACGAACACGAACCGTGTGTCCCAAAAGAAAAATTGTGGGACGCAACTCTTGCATGCCAATATACAGTAGGACCAGCTAGTGGGTTTACATATAATTTAATTGTGAAGTTAGCCTATATAATATATTACACTGGTAACCATTTCTTAACTTTTTATTTTTACACAGAAACGATTTAAACACAGATGTGTAGGGATAAGAATTTCAAAAATATATTTTCTTGCGCATTCGAATCATTATTGCATAATAATTTATCATAATTTTAACACCTATAATCTAAATAATATTAAATTCAATTTAACAGGGTTATACATGTGTATTTTGCACGTATCGTATGCGTCAAACCAGCGATAATTCGGCACGTTGTTTGTATGATATTATTATTGTTGGCGTTCATAAAATCAATATTTAAAAAAAAAAAAAACTTGTTATAGACATTTAGAATGTGTATCTAATAAAAGCCAAATTGTAACATTTGGTCAAATCACCCTTTAGTGTGTTTATTAAACATACATATACAGTACATTTTTATTATGTAGAATGTTGCTATTTCGAATTTTTCATTATCTCAAACTACATTGAAATTTCATTGAAACTACCATTACACTGCGTTTAGCTCTCGATAACTTGAAATAAAATTAATCGTTTTTCGTTATCTCGAATACCTACACAAATCATATTTTTATTACGGTTATTATTTTCTATTAATAATGAATATGAATAAGGGAACATTGAAATGTAAATATATACACATAAATACCAATGTAATGCTATTGGCCATATAGTTTTCGAAGCAGAAATTATAACAATTTCAAGACCAATAAAAAAAAAAAACTATAGATATAAAAGATAATCATTAACAGTATATTATTATGAAAAATAAAACGGCAGTATAGATTGGCAAAATTACTTATTTGTAACAAATATACCAATAATTGAATAATTATAGTATGGACAATAATATATTACAATGGTAAGATTGTAGAAAACAAGCAAACGTATGGTATGTCAGGACTTTGAGTGACGCTTAACTTTATCGTGTCGTACAGTAGTATTATCATAGGAGAAATCGAAGTCAGAATAATCGTTGGGCACGGGAAGTCACGGCAACAGCATAATGTATTATCATATTATCATATTAATTATTACTCAGTCGGCATATTGTATGACATAATATTATATCGTTAAATAATTATTACACATACACGTAGACGGCGATAAAATTTCGACCACGTTACAATAAAATCATTCTCCGCGCACAGTTTATCATTAACGTGTGTGTGTGTGTACTTATGTATAATATTATTATACACTTGCACAACGCTATCACGGCGGTCGTTTTCCCTTGCGAGATCTTTTAATAAGCGTTGTAAATTATTATACGCCGTCCTCCCTTGAATGTGCGCACAAGACTATAATATTATAATATATAATATACATTGCATCGTATTGTATACTGTACATATTGTGTATGTGTGTGTGTGTGTACTCGGATGTGACAAACGGTACTCCGCGGTGTTTTACTGCAATTTATTACGACGTTAAATTATTATTATTTAGCGTACAAATGTACGGGTTAGTCGGTATATTAAAATAGTAGTATATTATAAATGCCTACAATACATATATAACGATTTTATGTATATTCTATTATAATATGTTTAATAATTGTCGTGCAGTGCGCGACATTCGGGGATGTGTCTTTCATGAACATTTTTGATATTTTTAAATCATAGCTGCGTGTTGGTTGTTCTACGAAATGTTACACAGTGTTGTTTTGTCAGACCTTTATAACAATAACATTCAAAGTTGGAATACGTTTAATACGATCGGGTTCGTTTTTTTTTATTGCACCCACCACAGAATACGAAATTGAAATCGGATTTTTCCACCGGTATACGTTTTCTGCTTGACGTCCGACTATAAATGTCTTATTAGACGGATATTGATCAAGTTATGATATTAAAATGATTACCAACAACTAACGCTTATTATTTTTACGCGACAACATTTTCATTATTTTTTTTTTTAAACTAGAAAATGCTGGTGAAATCTACTAAACGTAGTATTCAATCTTGTTTTTTAAGTCAAATAGGTACAAATAAAAAATAATGTTCATAATCGACGTTTAACCGTATCATTATTTAATAAAACCCGTAAATGCAATAGATTTATAAATTAATAGATCGACTTGTTTGTTATCGAAACGTACGTGATATCGAAACGTACTCGTATAGAAGTAGGTAGGTAGGTTTGAGATGTTTTTCACGTTTGAATATTATTCTGTTGGTAAGTTTTCTCCACCATGTACCAGGTGGTACATATTTTTAAACATTTTTAACAACTGGACAGAGTGCTTTTTAAGTTTCCGGATAATATAATGCGCAATGTTTTATTTATTTTAACTCGGCGTCCGACGTGTCCGTACACAATGGCCAACGCAGAGATTAGAAAACACCTGCGCGCTGCTTCCGCCTGCTTGTGCCAGCCAGATTGCCTATCGTATTGATTCTAGTTTTAATTTCGTTCTTAACCCCTTCAGTATGTTGTTTGGAGTTTAGGGTTCTATGAAATTCGATTCCCTGGTAATTGGGTAAACGTTGTTAGTTACCTCTGTACCTGGAATGTTCAATACGCTTAAGTATATCTACTGCGATTTTAAATGTTTTAAAAAGCGCTGCTGATATTATTCCAAGTGTTTTTATATTTGTTTCTTTTCGCGTTTATCGAACTACTTTCAAATCCCTTATCAGTGACCTAACAAGTCAAACTGCCTGTTAGAATGTGTAAAATATCGGATGCTCATATCCATCATAATTGCCTATTTTCTTATTTTGAAAGTTTGATAGGTCGCGCGTCGGTTGGCTGTACGCTTTATTTCCAACGATCAGAGTATCCAACTGATTTTTCCAACACGGGATACAGTTTTTTCCAATGACTCCTGAGCATTGCTAAGGTAGGCGCTTTAATACAAATTATAGACCAGTTATAGTTTTCCAGGATCTGCAAAACACAGTTGTTACTTCTTCAATTTAGGATACATGATTTTTCAATCAAATTTCATCAAGACAACTTGTTTATTTATCGATGAAAGCAATATGTCAACGTTGATAGTAAATAATATGATGTCGATTTAAAGAAAATTGTGAGGCTTACGTAGAGAGGCAGGCTGTTTTTGTTTATTGTGGCAAACAAAGGTTTCGGGAAAGTGATAGTGTCTCATCTACTTGACTTGAAAGAACCACGGATTTATTTTGTGGGTTAATGTTTTCCCACATTCTAAGGCAATCGGCTATACGTTGTCACTAGAATAGGTACTCCCATTCCGTGTAATGATAGTTAAAGTCTTCCGCTTAAATTGCAGTACGCCATTGTGATATTTCCGAGAAAGACTTTGTATTGAGTCAATCCAAAATAATTTTTGTAACCACCAACAACATATTTTATAATCACTAACAATTACAATTATCATAAAAAACATATATAGAGTTTGTTTTTATTATTATATAGTTTTTTAATTTAATTAAGAACAATACATTTAAATATAACAAATTTTAAACACAATTATATACAGAATGATTATTTTATCAAACAACACTCATTATTCCGAAAAGTATTTATATTTTTAAATATTTTTTATCATTATAATTTTTAATTTTTTTTTTTACTTTTTTGAATGACAACATAGTGTTTTAATTTCATATTCCAAAGCAGAATAATTTTCTGAGTATTTTGATACATAATATTCGAATTTAGGGTGAGTAGTTCATGAGTTATACTTATTCAAAGCTTAGTTTCTCGGAGTGGAGTGGTACGGGGTTACCTCGCAAAATATTTGTCCACTACTCCACTTGTCTAAACTTTAAATAAGTATAACTCATAAACTACTCACCCTAAATTCGAATTTTATGTATCAAAATACTCAGAAAATTATTCTGCTTTGGAATATGAAATTAAAAATCTATTTTATCATTCAAAGAAGTAAAAACTTAAAAAATATTTAAAAATATAATTTTTTAATAAAAACGTTGTTTTTTTAACAATTTTAAACTATGTACAAAAATATTTTCAAAAACATTAATACTTCTTTTAAATAATGAGTGTTGTCTGATAAAAGAATCACCCTGTATATGTATTTATAGTATATATTTTTTCTTTCGGTATGACAACGGGATTATTTTTCCAAATAAGTCCATTCCATTAATATCGACTATTTGTTAATATTTTATAATTCAAATGACTATCTCATTTCAGAAAAGTCTCGTCTTTCGCAGTATCATCCCGACAAAAACGTGTTTAACGTTTTGAGTTTTGTGTATAATAATAATAATAAAATTAATAGTAGTTACACATTAATCTAATTATTCTTTACAGTAATATATTTTATATTCAAGTTAATTTTGACATATTTCTACGGTTTATACTTTTGGATATTTAATGATAGGTTATGTTTATTATACAAAACTTTTAAATATACATAAACTATATATGTACTCAGTATAATATATTACACTGTTTCAAATTCTGACTGACGCAATATTTTAATGTATCAAAATCTAATACGACTAAATGGGTCAAAAACTATTACCATTTAGAGCTAGGATGAGGAGGGTATAATATGGTGGAAAAGTTATTTTATCTCGACGTGTAAAATCTATTGTCTTTATGCGCTCCTATCTGAACTTTAGATGGTTATTATTTTTGAACTTTAAACCAAAGGTTACTGCCAGATGAGATCGATTATTATAGATTTTAATAGTATTAAATAATCCAAAAAACATATATTATATAATATGCATTGCGAACACAACGTATGTACCTATACAGTTTCTACAGTTTACACAACAAGTGAATATTTTCAGAGGTACAATATATGTATTGCATACTACATCAAAGTAGAAATTTCAAACAAAAATAACAAAATGTTTTCTTTAATGATTTAATTATACTGTTTAATAATTATCATACCTAGATGATAAAATAACTTTATAAAGAGAACTAAGTATATCGTGTATTCGGTATACGCGTTGAAAACGGATAAAAAAACAATCTTCTGATATATAGGTTCTCTTTTTGTAGTTTTTGCCATTTCACCAATAACCATAACAGAAAAAATATGAGTTTACGGTATATGTTGGTCATGGAAAAAATATTTAATTAAGTCTTTTTAATATAGACACGTTTATCTTTCCATTACATATTGCTCCCGTTACTGTAATAAGTATTTGCGAAAACTTAGAAAATATTGGGTCAAAGTATGGGTAAAAGATACAGTAAAAAATTATTTTGTCATATCCAGTCGTTTTTGGTGATTTAAATTTTAAATTAAAAACTATTAAACCATAACATAATTTTATTCATTAAATATTTCTAAGCTTTTAAAAAAATATTTACTCTTATTTAATATATATTTTTGTAAAAACCATAAATGATTTTGAAGTACTAAAAGGTTTAGACCTTGTACTATTTTTACTTAATAATTTAAAACTACCTCAATTAATACTTTGTATGGTTCAGCTGATACAGAAATCTGTCTAATAACAAGAGCAGAAATAACACTTATTCCATTGCACAATTTTTGCTCATTGACATCAAATACATGGCTGCTTTTATAAAGATTGGTTCCTTTAAGAATATAAAATTTAGTTTTGAATGGATAGCTTGAAATCCATATCGGATATTTACATCTACCATTGTTTGGCGTGAATTATTTATTGTATTATAATTTATGAACACTAATTATTAATTATAAATGAAATAAAATATTAAAATACAATTATTATGGTATGATTTATTAAAATTCTACACATTTTTAATTTTAAAATTGGTATTAAATAACAGGTAGATACAAAAAAATAATCATAGTGCAAAGAAGTATAATAATAATCTACACATTCAGTCTAATAATAATTAATATAATATGCGCGGGGTATATTAATATTTTTAAAGATAATATACCTACAGCTGATTAATTATTTACTATTATTTTTAATTTCTCAGTTTAAACCAAATATTCAAATTTTCTGTTTATTATTTTTTATTTTTTATTTAATATTTTAAAATACATAATTATTCCATTATAACTTAATGTCCTACGAGTAGTTTTAATATTTACCACTACGGCGCGCTGTTTTCAACAACATACTCGTAGTCTATAATAAAAAACGTTAGATTACAGGACGTTCTATCCGCGTGTGTTGTCTCTGTCTTACAAATGTAGATCATAATTAATTATCGTTCAGCAGAACACATTTTGTGATTTTAGGATTAATATTAGAGTAAGTTTACCTATTATCAAATTTAAAGGTAAGAATGTTATTTAGAAAATTTCACATGCTTTTATTGATATTATTGTTTTATAGTGAGTTGTGAATATTTTAAAATTATAATATTTTACATAGCTATAACTCACTTTAAAATAATAATATCAATAAAAGCATATGACATTTTCTAGATTATATTCTTAAATTTAAATTTGATAATAGGTAAATTTACTCTAATATTAATCCTAAAATCACAAAATGTGTTCTGCTGAACGAAAATTAGCTATGATCTATGTTAGTAAGACAGAGACAACACATGCGGGTATAAGAAGAAAGTTTTTCGTATCTAATCAAATACGCCGCCATGGCCTTTGCGTGCTATCTCCATCCTTTGCGCAGCAGTACTTTTGAATACGTTTGTGTGTCCATTTACGACGCTTCGTTTAAAAAGATGTGTTTTGTAGCGGTTCGGTCCCGGGTAATACAAGTATTCATTAAATTTCGGACGGCTGCCGATCTTTTGTGTACTGTTAAATGGATATCTAGATAGAAGAAAGTTTAAATATAGTGATTGATAAATGAAACATTATCTTAAAATTAAAAACAACACCTAACCTTAATGTCATATTGTTAGCGAAAAAGTCACTAAGGGGATTCGATACCGCGATTTTCTGTTTTTGTTTAACGCACGCGTGGTATAGAGTTTTAGACGGATCCTTTGCTAATCATACCAATTGATCCAATGAAGCGATAAGAATTCTAAAAACAGATTTGAATTTTTCGTCGAGTCTACTTGAAATTGACTTTCCCAGATTTTTGATTTTTTGATTTTAACTTCTCCAAAAATTGAAATACGGCAATTTTTAATTACTTTTTTTTAACATCATTTTTTTAGGAATTTGGAGGAAAATATCAAAGCTGTGAGAAAGTCGATTCCCAATAGACTTGACGACAAATTCAAATCTGTTTTCAGAATTCTTATCGCTTCATTAGATCAATTGGTATGTTTAGCAAAAAACATGTCAAAAATACTATATCACGCGTGTATTAGACAAAGACAAAAACTCATGGGATGAAATCCCCTTAGTTATAGTTATTTAATCTTAACGAATTGGTAATGAATAAAATTCAATATTTATCAAATTTATTTGTTCTACCTTCATCGGTATACAGTGATTGAAATTATTTACAGTTTTTATCTTACTTATTTTTTTTTTTTGGTAACCAATTGGGCATTTCTACACAAGAAAATTCTGGTACATAGCGTTTTACTTTTCTTATCGGTATAAATACCGATTTAAATACATTTGTGTAAGTTCGGTTACAATTATGGGATTTGTAGCACTCGAGTGGGAGTGGCCAATTGTCCGATAAAAAATAACATTTTTTTCCTGTTCCTGAATCTCTGGGTCCTATTAAAATTGAAATATATTTATCTTTTTAAAACAAAATAGGTAAAACTGAAGTAATTTTAAAAACATTAAATTAAATCTCAATATCCTCGTAGTAGTATGTACATCGTGTACGTTCTGAAATGTTGATAAATATATTATAATTCATTTTTACACGTGATCACTATTTGATTTATAAAAATAAAATTAAATTTTATTTTTAAATTCTATGTAGAAATTAAAACCAACTATATGAGTTTTGTATATATAAACAACTAAAATAATCTATTATAGATGTAAATCTAATATAATTCTCAATTATTAAACTTGAAATAATATTTTTCATCGCAGACGTTTTTAATTAATATAATATGTATTATAATTTTTTTTTTTTTTTTTTTTTTTGATATAAATACAATTATTCACATTAGAATTATACATAAAAAAACAACGTATATTAATCACTAATGCCTAATTATATATTCGACAAGACAATAATAAGATTTCAAATAATAATACACATAAAAAAAGTAGCTGGGTGGTTGATTTATCGTATTCAAATGATTTTGTGGAATTCGCTCATATATTATTAAATTCTGACATTTTCAAGTATATAAATATGTTAAATGATGAATGGTGATTAAATATTAATTTTGTGTTTGGATGATTTATTTAAACGCCATTTTAAACGAACTTAGTGGTGGAACAAAATTGCATCGGGTTAATTTAGTTTAGAACTATCAAGCAATAAAAATATTAGGCACTGAACATAAATAAATACCTACCATTAATACCAGTATATAGTAGGTAACTATATTATGTTTATTATGTATATTATTATGTCAGTGAGTGAGTAGTTACTTTTTAATTTTTACTATGGATATCCGTTGTTTTAGTTACATAGTATTAACTGTTTGGCTGTTACTTTAAACTAATAGAAGAAAATACATTTCATTTTGATTATCAGACTTACACTATTTACCAATGTAATATAAACGTCATACAGTAATCAACAATATTTATTCTTATTGACCTAAACCAATATTAATAGTAACTTTCTCCATAATTTAAGGAATTAAACGCCACTAAATCTGTTATTAAACTATACCTGGATTGCATTACGATACATCTGCTAATGCAGTGTAGAATTGAGACTATATATATTATATGGACACGGGAAAATATTACATTGCTTTTCAATCGTAATAATTCGTTCAGTTGAATGTCGAATTCAACTAAATATAACTAAAAACTATTAGTCACAAAAAAAATATGTACCTTCTAGTCAACTCTTTTACAGTTTATATTTATATTTTATTTTTGTGACCTGTAAACGTATCATAAGGTCCTCTGGTGCCAATCTTCTTTTTCACTCGCGTCTCAATCATATGTTGTTTCAAACCATTTGCGTAAAAATGAGGTGGTAAATGAAATCTGGTAACATTTGTTCGACGAAAGCAAGTTGCGATGTTCTTACTGTGGCACGTCCGAAAAATTATGCTGTTTATGCCTAAATGTTTAAAACAATTACATTATATACTTATACAGTTATTATAATAATAATACAGAATGAATTGTAAAAAATTTAAAATCAAACAAATTTTAATTATTAACAACGACATTACACAATGATTGTTGGTCAATATTTTTTTATTATTTAATTTTAATCGTGATTAGGTATATCAAATGGACGTCGGCATTACTTTTGTATTTTTTACGTTCAAAAATAACGAATTCGTCATACCAAAATTACCACTTTTCATATGTTTTATATTTTTATTAACAAATTGTTCATATTAAATAAGTCTAATGAACTCGTAAGTAATTAAAGAAATAATTACTAAGGGTACCTTATTTTTTTTACATTTTCAAATAATTGAAATAACTATTATCTCTTATAATCCATTTATTGTAATGCTTATTTGATTATAGACATATAGAGTATTGTGATAAAATAAAAATACTATAAATATTATGTTACGAACCTTTTAATTTTTAGTAAATTCATTGATAGATAGCTTGTACCTAATTTCAACAGCTCGTTTATAGAGATTATATTAATATTTACTACATCATAATAATTATAATATGACGATTACATTAATTTAGATATATCTCTATGAACAGAGTTAATAATAAAAATGAATATCTATTACATAGACATATGATCTCATGCTAACATGGTAACAGTCTAATAAATATCTGAATTATGATATTTCAAAACGTTATTTAACAAAAAAACTGTTATATTTTCTAAATATTATGTAATATTACATTGTGTATATTAATATAATAATTACATTAAGTTATTTAAATATTTTATCAAGAATTATTTATGTACCTACTTTTTTGCAATAAATAAGTAAAAGAAATTTTCATAAAATGGAAAAAAATAATATTTACAATTTTAAACATAGACACATAATAAAGTATAAAGTATTTACAGCGAATATAGTTTATAGTCTTTTTTATATAAATATAAATTATGTGTGTTCATAATACAGTTTTAAAAAAATTGTTAGTGCTTTTATATTTTATCATAGAATAACAATTGTTATTCTGAGCTGTGCATAACGTATGGTCTTTTCTCTCTTCGAACCTGGACGACCCGAACAATAAAGGCCTCTGCTGTATCGCCGCGTTTATGAGAACATTTTTTTACCAGATAACTCAACTTTATGTTATGTAATTGTGAATAATTTATAATAAACAATAAGTATTTAATCTATATATATATATATAAGAATCTAACCTGATTTTGGAGACGAATGGACCAGGTTTTGCATTTTTATATTATTTGTTGAATAAATAATTTAACCAAAAAATAGTCAAATTTGTTTTAATTAAATTATAAAAAAATAATTTCTTCCGGAGGAAGTTCGGGCAACTAGTATAAACATAAAAATTAAACAGTCACTGTAGATATACGGTTGTCATAACTATAGATATTTACGATCACATAATATCAACAATATTATTATACTATAATTATACGGATGATAGTTAGTCTATACATTATAATTCTAGTAAATACAAATAACACATATATTTTGTGTAATATTTAGTTATTATTATTTTCAAATTCTGGTTGTATTAGAATAACGTATAAGTACAAATAAATACATAATTTATACATAGGTTTTAGTTGATATATATTTATAATAAGTATGATTATACGTCTGTAACATAACGATTACTATATTATTTCTATTAACTTTTATTCATTATTTAAGAAATAACGAAACACCCTATTTGAATAATTCACTTGATTAATAATAGTTTTGCAAAGTTATAATACATAAAAATAAAAACTGGTGAAAATACCATATCAGTCGGATGTTAAAGTTAAATATCCCCAAGGGTGGGGTTGTTTTGGAGCGAATCACCTTGTTAATTCAAAGTAACTGCATAATGAAAATTTTCTCGTAAAATATAACTTAAATTAGTGCAGAAGGGTTAGTAAAACATTGTGTGTAAAATGCGGTGAAATTATAACGGGCAATGTTTTATTTTTCACAGGAAATATTATCCTGGTAAAATAAGTCAGAGAATTATGATTTTATAATTTTGGACTAGTTTTATTTCAAAATAATAAAATATTCATCATTTGTAACTATATTGATATCTGCGTGAAAGGGTTTTTATTTTTTGATAAGTAAAAAAAAAGTAATGCTTGAATTATATTTAATATTATTTTCTTACCTTTGGTTCTGTAGTACAACTATTCAAAATGAGTGTGATACGATTGAAATATCAAGAAAAATCAATTAATAATTGAATAATGCACTCATTTAATTCGTATTTAACGCATTTAATTTAAAAATAATTTTCGTATAATGCAGATATAATCTTTTGAGTTGAAACATTTTTTTTTAAATACTGCAATTATAATTCACTTGATTCCATCATTGACTGCATAACGTATTTAAAAACAAGTTATAGTAGATTTGAATTTCGGAGTTTTTTCAACGAATCTATTTATTTTACTTATTTTAATGTGACGTGGTAATTCTGTTCTTTCAAAATACACAGGATAAATGGTGACTACGATGAGTGTATTAAATCGTATATTATACGGATAATTAGTAATATTGCATTTACTTTTACAATTATTTTCATTTATATAATTTTGATAATATTTCACGATTTTTTTAATAAGTACTTTATTAGTATATTATATACTCGGGTATTATTTTTTTCTTACTTAAATTCATATTACGTATACGCTCCAATAGTTTTATAAACATCGCATGCTAATAATATAATATTAACTTCCTTTGATTTTCATTAAACGATAATATTCATTTATTGCGCATGTTCAAGTATTAATCATATGCAGTTATTTAACCGTATAAGGTTAAATCTACTCGGAATCAGAAATAGCTAGTACAGTATACATTATCTTCAATTAAAGTAATCTAATAAGATATGTTACAATTTATAATATAATATATAAATAAAATATTTACGGAAAAAAATCATTTTTTATCCTAGTCAATACTCAACAAAATAATTGTTCAAACATTTTTGTTGAGAAAATTAGTTTTTTCATAAAAACAACTGTAGTTTATATAAAGTGTGTTATAATACGAAATAAAATAAAACTAAATATCAGATTTGTAAGAAAATAAACATCTTTTATAGATAAAAAGTTTCTAAAAATATAAATAATAATTTATTGTTATTTTTATTTTCAACAGTTATTGTAGTACCATAAAATAAAACTATGAGAGTGGATAAAGTGTTTAGAACCAAACTGATTGGGAAAAAGGCGTGTGAATTAAGCTGAAATCGTGAATATATTTACTCACGATTTTGGTTGAGTTTTACTGACGCAATTCCAACGATATAATTTATTTTAATTTTAGATTTGTATTAAAAGTATCTAAAATATTTTTCATAGACTCAAAAATACATGAAAATAATCGTTTATAAGACATCATATTTTAATTAGTTAATTATAATAAAAGTGATAAAAATGTACATAGTATTATATTAAATACACCGATCATTTATATGAAAAAAAATATGTACAATGTTTTAACTATAATTTTAAATACTTTAATATTTTGATCATTAATCGAATTTAAATCTATATTTTCATTTAAACACGCCATATTATTAATGCAGTTATTAGTTAATTGAGATTTTGTTTAATTCATCTGATCATAATAATATATTGTTTCCCTGGAAATACTTTACAGATAGATTAGAAAATACTAAAGTACTTACAAGATGTTAAACGAAAATGTACAATTTATGTATTCAATTTAAAGTAATGGATATATTAGACCGTTTTTTTGTCGGCTAGCGCATAAATCGGAACTCTTAATGAAAAATTTAAAAAAAAACATTCTCACTGTATGAAATGGTTTTCAAAAATTATGTCCTTATACTCGATAATACAATTTCATAACTATTAAAAAATACGTTTACGTGTAACCACTGTAACCAAATCGAGTAGAACGTTCACGAACACGAACACAATATAATAACGCATCGATGATATTATAGCTGTATAATTAAACCGCATAGAATTTGATTTAAAGATAGATAATATTCTCGTTTGACGTGAGAGTGGGATTTTTATTTATCATTATACATATAATGTATATTATAATATAGGTACGTCAGTAGGTATTCGATCGCTTTGTAGATGATTGTTTTCGTTATTAAAATACAATCAAACTGGTAGAAGCTGCAAGCTTCCCTTTTTACCAAATAACTTTACTTTTAATTATTAAAAAATATTGATTAAACGCCATTACTCATTATATGGTGTGATAAATGGTCACATTTTTTGTTTTAATTACAATTTTTATAAATATCTTCGAACTATAATTATGATAAATTAGTTAACATCGCGATCTGAATGTTTGAATAAAAAAAACAAGTTGCATTTTGTTTTTCATCAGGTAAAAATATTGCTGGTTAAAATTATTGCATACATAATTGATAATAAAAATACACAGTAGTGGGTTAATCTCATCAATATTAGCTCAACGAGTAAAAACTCGATTTTATGCAACATTTTCACTTTAATTTTATCATGTACCGATACTGCCCCACTGACTTGTATAATTTTATTTAGTTATGGAATAGAAAAAATGCAGTTAAAATTGTGCCTAAACTATACCAGCAGATTATTTTAATAATAAAATTATGACGGGAACAAGCAATACAGGGATGGGTGAAGCAGTGACAATTGAATTGATTATTAAACAGACTTAACTTGAAATTGAGATAAACGAGAAAAAAATTGATTGAACATCTATTAAGAAAAAACAAATTAACTGAATAAATTATAGAGGGAAAAAAGGTAGAACAAGAACTCAACTAACGAAACAACTCATAGAAGGTAAAAGAATAATAACAATTTATAAATAAATGAAAGTATCAGTGGAAGATAAAAAAAAATGAGGTAGCCTATCAAAGTAATTTAACCTATCTATGAATTATAAATAAATTTATGCAATAAATTATAAACGCTTTTTGTACCATAATAAAAATAGCTTCAACAAAATGCATCGAAAATGGTGAGATGGTGTGTAAATAATATTTGTTTGGTATTCGATTAATTTAAATTTAGATGCAGTAATATTAAAAAAAAAAAAAAAAAAACAATGTTTTAATGACTTCCGTAGTATAAACATTTATTACGCAACAAAACTTCATAACTAAAAATAAAAACATTACATTATTTAATACACATAGTAATGTGTCACTCTTAGACCAAATAAATAATTATACTCTGCATAGTAATATATTAATCGAATTGTGTTATTCTGATATTATCTATATACTGTCAATAATATGACACGAAATGTTCGATAACAACACATTTTGTACAATGTCCTATACGCTAATATACAAAATCAATTTTCAATCGCACGAGTATAAATTATGAAGGGTAATATAAATTAATATGAAGTAGCACCAAAAACATAACAGCCGGCAGTCATAAACTCATAGCTGGCTCACACATTATATAGAGTAATGATTATTATTAGTTACAATGATTCAATAGCTAAACAACTCTTTCCCGTCCTCCAGTCCTTCAATCTTTCATACGTTTTGCGTATTATTTATATCAACCAAATGATTTCATTATTTCACTAAGAAGTAACTTTCTTATCCTGTGTTCATCTTAAAGCCTTCATCGCTTTGGATTCCGCACGAGGAGGAAGTGACTTGACTTAAATAAATATGTGTACACTATAGTGGCCAGTACCACCTACCTACCTACTGTGACATTAAGCCGAAAACGATTAAATTTATTGTACATTGGGGCTATATGTCGGGCCATAAATGGCCTATGACGCAAATAATAGTAATACTATTCTGTAATACGATAATTTCGTGAATTCGTTTGGTAATCGACCAATGGGTATACGTGAATCGCGCGCATCGGATTCCTTCGTAAAGGTATAGGTGGAATGCATTGTTTGTGTCAGAGGAATGCGCGTCTGGCGGCGCTTCCGTTTAGCACGTCTCTGCATAATAATATATAATATTATTCGGACTGGTCACCGGGTCAACGGGTAATGGGTGCGTATAATATTATAATAGTATAATGTGATATAAATTATAGTACATGAGCGTGTGTGATGTGTTCGATACAGTAAACCAAGCCAATACCAATGACACAAGCTATAATGAATTGATAAACTATTATATAAAAACTCTCGTATTGGTTACAACGTACTATGCTGTTCTACTTAGAAAGTCAGATCCAAAGATGACAATATTATTTTTAACGATTTCACGAATTTTAACTAGTTCGCGAATATGATATGTATTGCATTACGAATACTTATAAACAATGATATAACTTATGACGTACTCAATGCTATTATTATCTTAACTATGATTATTATTGTCATTATTTTTATACGCGAATATTATTACTACTACTGTCATTATCGCTGTTGTTTTCGTGAAATAGTCGCGTATATGCACGCCGGACTCGGGCACAAAATATTACGGTTAACCACGTGGTCTCATAACCATCATCTTGCAGCGGCTACAACAGCTACTAATTAGCATCTAAGGAGATCCATAAAACCGTCGCTAGTTAGAATATATGTACACACTAAAAGACGCGCGTATTTATGTATGTAATGCGCAGGTGTATTGTGCTATAGCCGCGCGTATAGTCTTTCGATTCATTACAGTCGAAAATTGAAATCGATCGATCCAGTCGATAGAAAGTATCATTCTATATATATATATATATATATATTTATTTAGGTGATTTTACGTACACCTTATGAGTTATACGCGCTTATGTATATAATCCTTAGAGGTATTTTCTCCCTATGTGCCATTTTTATTTACGACGTTTGTCGTTGAAATTGTTCACGGACACTGCAGTATATATACACACTGCAAACACTATAAAATATCAACCAAGATGCTATTAAACGCACTTTTAATCATCAAAACAATTCACGACGTTGTAATAAAGTTCACCGGGTGAACTGTAGATGCACATATTAACTCATTGTTTATAAGGGTAAACGAGTATATATATATATATAAAGATATTGGAAGATAAAAACCAAGAAAATAAAAATATACTCTGCAATCACAACTCTGTAAACGCAATTACTCGCATTGTTATTTATTACTATTATTTTAGGTGACTATATTGTATAAGGTTATATTGTTGTTACTCATTTCATACCAGTCTGATACAGTGATATTCGACGTTATTTTAAGAAATTCAAATACCAGTTTTGTAGTATAGTTAAAAATAAATACAATTAAGTATTTTAAATACAATTTTTAGGTATTCAAATGCACATGTTGTATTAATTGTGTATATTCGATTCGTGTATTTTTAATTTGTTAAAGAGGTTTTGAAAGGTTTTTTTTAGAGGGTTGAAAAATAATTTGTTGAGGTCTATTTAAGTCAATTTACAATTACCTGCACTCTTTATGTAAATTATTGACTATTATATCGATTAAAATATCAGTTGTCAAAATGCCAATGCGGTGAAACTATGATTGCAATGTTATGCAAATCATAAGAGTTTCTTTACGTAATTATGTTAAATGTTAATATTCCTTATAGGAAATACGAATCGTGTGTTAGAAAATAAAATTAGATATTTATCAAAATTAAAATTAAATAATGATAGAGTAGTGATATGTGGTTAGTGAATTTTAAAAATATTTGTATCAAAGTCGCTTCGTGTTCTATCTTATAAGTCATAACCAATCGATTGTAAATATTTTTAATTAATAAAAAAAATACTAGTTGGTATTTGATTATAGAATATACAGTATTTTGTTGAAGCATATGTCTTACAGCGTATAATCTACACAACCTGTCAGCCATTCGTGATTATAACTTTAAAGTTATAAATCATAACTTAATTAAGTACGTTGTTGCTTTGATTTACGTCGAGTTACACAGAGCCGAAGTTAAATTTCATTGAAATATTAATTTAAATAAAATTCAACTTACGAATGTAAAGATGATGAAAAATATAATGTTTAATACCCCATAATACTTTACATCCGTTAAATGAGTTGTACGTCCATCCTGTGTTGTTGTAATTATAAATAATTATCATCGTGCCATTAAATAATTACACTATTTTTTAATAACCTTAGATGAGAGAATTAACATTTAATCACGTAACGAAACGTCTTGTAGAATATGAAAACAGTATTTGTTAATTTTGTTTATTTTTGATTGATTTTTATAGGTTATATAAGTTATTAACCAATTAATAACCATGTAAATTAATTCCTTGTCATAAGAACAGTATAATAATATATATATATATATGTATAGATTGGATCAGGTGTAGTACTATGAATAATATAACCACCTTCGAGGCTTCGAGCTAACATCGGAAAATATTAAATTTAAAAATCATACGGTACTATTATTTCGTATTGACTATTTAGATAAATAATTATGCGGGGTAATTATATTAATAAATTACGGCTAGCTGCTAGGAATTTAAAGGGTTTGAATAACCGTTCAAAACATAGTTTCGTGGTAAAGACATTTCTTTTAAATACTATAGGAGTTTATAAATACATATTTTTACACATTTATCACATTTTCATTGATGTATTCTCTATTGATACTACGTCATCGGTTACAAACTTTCAATTAGGACGGTTGACTTTGCGGACCTTTAGACTCGTATTACACATTTTCAGTTCTAAGTATTATTAAAGTATATTTACATTAATACATCTGCACAGTTGCAATGTGTATATTGTATACGATATAATTTAATGAGTCAATAAAAGAATACGCGACAACCCCTAAAACGGGGCACTTTCGATTAAATCGCAACAGTGCTTCACACCGATAAACTCCAATAGACACCCTTATTGTTGCTTCGCTATGTATATATATTTAGATAAACATACACCAGTTGCATATGTACAACGTACGAGTGGTCTTATTATTATTATCAAATCCACCAAGCTTTCCATTCCATTACACAAAACAATATTGTACGTTGCACTTAATAATTTGTTACAAACACACGTACACAGTTATCTTGTATGTATAATATATTATATACATATATATATATATATATATATCAGACGTGAACGCAGGAAAAAATTTCAGGGGGGGAGAGGTAATTTATTTTTTGTTCCTAATATTTTGGAGGTTTAAACGCCCAAACCCCCCTGCGTTCGCATCTGATATATACATATATAGGTACGTCTGGTATGGTACGCACTCATCGGTTATAGATAATTATTTTACTGCCTTAGCACGTGGATGTTATTTTTTATAATCATCATACTGTTTGGTACTTTACGGATATCTTGCAGGCTTTTGAATACGGTTTTTTTTTTTTTTTTTACGAATATATACGGTTTGACGTTTATACTTACGTGGATGGTAAGTTGATTTTTATCGAAATAGGAAATCGACCTGGATATGATTTTTTTCTCTGATACTTTGGAAAAGTCGACGACCGCGATAAGATATTAATATTTCGTCTACGCGGTTTACTTTGGCGACCTTTGCGTTCGAGTCCGAGCACAGTAGCCGTTGAACGCATTGCTATATTATTGTGACGCGCCACCTATTATTATTAGTATGGTATTATGCTCACCGCGTCTTTTCTCGTATACATTAATCGGATTCGCCGGCAGTGCGTCTCCGCGCAATTGGATTTGCCCGGCATAAGACGCCGCCGATAAGAGAGGGCGACGAGCGATTTGGCGCCTCCGACACACGTGGCCTCCGCGACAGTCCCTCTCATCGCGCGCGATCCGCACAAGACAAACATTTGTCTTGCCGGGCCCCGCGGACTTAATGCGTTTACATTTGCCGTCCCATTGCGTCCATTATTATTTTGGTAAACGCTCTCCCCCCCACCACCACCTACCCCCCCAGCAACCGGCTCCGGCGTGACCCTCCCCCTCACCCGGCGGACGGCAATTCAATGGTAATTTATTCTCGCGCCCGTCTAACCGGCTGTATTATAATACGATGTGTGTCTGCTGTTGGTTCGTTCGGTAAACACTGCAATACTAAGCTCGCGTCATCGCTCGGCCGACGTTTCGGGCGCGCAAAAGTTCGCGCGAACAACAATCGCGAGTCGGCAAAGACCGTGCGTAGAATTTGTTTAAGCTCTTATAACGACTCGACGGCCGTAAGACGTTCGCACGCGCCGCCGCCGCCGTAGACGATGCAGATTAAGCGCGCGGTACGAATATAATTATAATTATTGTTGTTGCGAGCACACACACACACACACACACACACATGTTGTATGAGCGTGAAAATCGAAATGTTTGTCACGCGTGTTCTCCAAAACCACTCGCCCGACTATGTATTATAGCGAACTTTATTTTAGTTTTAACGAAAGTGTATATAGCGGAGCGGGTTTTAAGTCTATTATTCTTATTCTACAATTACATGTTTATAGAAATTCGAATTATTTTTAAATAACCGGCGAATACGCGTTTAGAGATTTTATTTATTTTTTTCCATCCGCGTTACTGCCAATACTATTGGTATAGTTGTTTTTATGAAACTATTATTTTATTGTGAATAGAGTTTATGTACGGCGGTTCTACGATCACAAACGTGTACAACACAGTAAAACGATTAATATTGAACACGTGGTGCTGCATTTGCTTTCGGAATAAGCTAGATGAAATTACATTTTTTTTTTTTATATATATAGATAACATACAAATATTTACAGGTGTACATATACACGTCAACTGATTTTTAAAATCGAAAAGTAATTTGATTGGTCGATTTGAATTGTAAATTTTTTATGTACGCGAATGCAAATTGTATGTATAATACCATTTATTTTATAGGTAAACATAAATTTACCTTTGTAGAGTTTTAATCGAAATAATTTCAAAATTCGACGCGTATTATAACGGTCAAATTAACATACTCACATGTATGCTAATGAATACAACCCGCCCTCGCAAACCATATGTGTGGCATTTTATAAAGGCATTGTTCTCGTAGGTATGTATAGACAGATATATATATATATTATTACATATTATAATAAATAGAAAATAATTGAACTGGTTTTTGTATTCACTTTGTTATAATTTCCACCTTTTTGTATTGAACCAAACAAAGTTTTTTATGTGATAAAATGTAATAATTAATTCATCTACCCTACTGGGTAAATACATTACACTATTAAAGCAACACAATAATAGAATGATTTATTGCAATAAACGTCCTAACATATTTGCAAAATATAATGTATTAATTTATGAACCAATTATAATGAAATTTGGTGTAAAATACATTCACATTGAAAAATACAATAAAAATACTATTCGTTAATGCGTTTGTCTTTTTTTTTTTTTCTAGCTTATTATACTCGCAGACCACAGTAATTATTAACTTAATCCGTTTGAATTTGCATACAATTAAATTCTGTATTAATTTGTTATAATATATAATAGTATGTACACGCATAAATATAATATTATACAATAATACAATGTTATAGTACTTGCAATTATTATATTAAGACTGTTTAAGAACCATACTTTTGTAACTGTGTTGATGTTTTGTATTTTTATATTTCCGTTTCAGGAAATAATAAATTCTTATCGAACCATAAAACTCTTACATAATGGGATTTTTAACATTTTGTACTGGTTTTACAGTGTATTTTTGTTTTTGTTTTTGCGTTGTCTATTTGATCGCATTTTATTCACTAAAATTAGAGCGATTTAGAAAAAAAAATGTATTTTAAATAGATTTGTATTGCACGTCTTACGCCTTGATATATTTTATCCCAGAACCTATGCATTTATGGTATCGACTTTAGAATAATATTTTTTGTCAGACCGGATTGTATAATGTTACGTGTATTATTGCGTGTGCGGTGTGTATCGACACTAACGTCAAGCACCGTCGTAGGGGTTACCTAATAGAAAATTACCTAATTTAATGGAAAATAGGACCCATCACCTATAATTTCATAACGGAAAACTAGAATGAGTAAGTGCACGATCGTTTCTTGCATCTGTCTACAATACATCTATAAAATAATAATACAATTTTACAGTAATTGTCTAGTTTGTCAAGATCTACACATAATTGTAGAGCGATGTTTAATCGTAATTGTTTTCATTATCTTTTACACACATATCATTTATAAGTAAATCCTGATTTAATGCTATCCATATCATATTACGAATAAATATAGCAAATTATATAATATAAATGTGATTAAATACAATCTGTTTTTGATAATGCGACTACAGCAGCAGAAAGTAGCTAAAATAAATTCAAGCGTATGGGCAAATAAATATAAGAGAGCAATCAATTCAACCAGCGGTTAAGCCTGCCATCGGACGACGATACCCGCCATATTTACACATATATGTTCGACCAAGGATAAATGAGATACAATTAAACGCTACCGTTCTTAAGGTTTAATATATATTATTAATGTTTATATTGTGTCTACCGCAATCTCAATCGAAAAGCAGAATTTAATAGTACGTATTATATAGCGAACACTGATTCACAACCAACAGTGCGAGTCAAGTGTGCTTACACATATTCGATTTCAACGCCATATTTAACAACACCTATATACATGATTAAAATTTGAATAAAACTGTTTAACGTGTAAGAAACAGTGTTGTTGTTTTTTATATTTTTCACCGCGCGAGTGTATTGTTATATTTTGAAGAAAAAAAAAATAATGTTTTCTGTTAACACCGCGTCGATAATTTTATGTATGCAATAAAACATTCAAATATTTCATTGCGCGTGTATTATTATAGTATAATATTATTATAATGTAACGTGCTTAACGACATATAACCTCTATTGTTCGTGATGTATATTTTACTGCGGCGCATACCAACCAACCACATTCAACGACTCGAAACAAATTATATCGAATGCACAAGAAACCATATTATGACGTGATGATTATGATTATGATGTTGTTTAGAACGTCGGACGCGACTATTTCCGCGATCGAAACAAAACAAAACCATAATAGTGGTAGACGCGCATGTGGGAGATGAACAACTGCGGGTGCGTCTCGAAATTACCTCAATGGCCGGTCGCGATTATAATTACGATTAAAAAAAAAAAAAAAAATTACAGATAGGAAAACATTCGGACAGGTGTGCGGTGTGTGTCCCTCTCCTACCACACCCGGTCACAGGTAACCCGCCATATCATATAATATTATCACGCCTACTCTTGCCTGGCGCGTGTCTTATTTCGTTCGCCCATTTTTACTTTTTATTTATTTATTTAATATTTTTATTATTATTATTATTTTTTAATTTGTAGGACGCGGAACAAAAATAACAGTGTGCCAAGCCGGGTATTATATAGTATTATTATTATGTATTAATCCTATATTTATTGTTGTGCCTATATTAAAACATGTAACATATAATATATATATATATATATATATATAATATATAATAGTTAATACGATCACCGTGACTGCGAGATAGTTACGAAATATTTACTTATTGTGTTACAGGACATTTTGTACTTTGAAGACCGTTCGTCCGTCAAACAGTGTATCACATTTTTTATTTCGCTATTTTTTTTTTTTTTCATTTAAGTTTTCCTCCACGAACAGTCAATGTTTTAGTGTGGAACAATTTAAAATAAATATGGTTATGGACTTGTGGATGAGCAATACACCGACAGCAATATATAGTGACTTAATCGATATTCTTAATTAATTATTTTTCGATAATAGGGACGCGCTTACACAGTATTGTGAATACAGCCCACGCATTTTGTTTAGTATGAATTATTTTGAAAATGATAATTTGTAAAATTAATTTTGGTTTTATAAGGTTTTCCTAATCCCGTTACAGTATATCCAATAAAACTAAAATGTAATAATATTATATAACTTTTGAATTCATATTTTGTGTTATCCTATAATGTTGTAGTATATTATAAAGAGGAATATTTTAAAGTGAAAATTATTATAGAATGTGAAATTTAAACTTTACGCACCGAGTCAATTTAATCCTTCATTATGTACCTGCAAACTTTTTAGATGTCATATAACGCTTTTTAACTTAAACTTAATTGTGTTTTTTTTTTAACCAACTCCACTCAGGTATCATAAATAGGTTACCTCACCGAAATCGACCATCAAAACTGTTATAGCATATTTTTTTAATTTAACGATTTTACATTTATAATTGCATTTCATTCAAAGAGGCGTAGTATTACTGTTTTGCTAGATCACGATTATTTACATTGTCCATCACACTCTTCACATCACGCTTTATATCATGTACTCGTATATTATAGGTATTTTCATATTCGAGATAATCATATAGGTATACAAATAAATCAAGTGAGATGTCTAGATGTTATACAATGTATTATATACACAGACATACGCTAATTGCTAATAAAGTCGTATATTGTGGTATATACGATGACGTACAATCTACTAATTTCGTACATTTAGGTGAGCTATTTTAAAACGTTTGATTTGTTATATGTTTCTTTTGACTGAAAATCGAAAACAAATTCATTGTTTTTTTCTGACGTTATAAAATAGTATTAAGTGACAATAATAAAATATCGCGAAAACTGGGACTTTCGGTTGTGAGAGGCTAGTGGCTATACCGTTTGATGCATATGAGTAATAAATAATAATCTAATAAACGTGATATTCAAGATGTTGGTAATGATATTATATAAAATTGCGTACCGAATTACGAACACAGCGTATTTAAATAAATACTAAAGTACAATTTCCTCACGACTACTGATAACGGAAACATAAAATACAAATACTAATTTAGGAGTAGGTGAGTTTCACCCCTATCTGTATAATATATTATTTTTCTTTTGACAACGGCCTAAAGTTATTAAAAATTAATTATTAAAGTAATAATTTGTAATTTGTAATACGAATGAAATGTTTTAACGTTAAACATAGTTAGATCAAAAACTGATCGGAATTTACATTAAGATTTATTATTAAGAACCGTCAACCGTGTACAAGAGAGCAACATCTAATAATATTGTCTCTATATAACTTTTAATATTTTATATGGGTATTATAGTATCAACCACTGGCCACTACCCTGTAACAGGTATAGCAAAAATCAATAATAACTATTTGAAATATCGACATATTTATTTCTCTCGAAAAAACGTAAATATTATTACACGGATGCCATCGTTTTGTAATATTAAACATATCGAAACTAGATAAATACAATTTTGTGAAAAAACATATTAACTATATGCATTAATTATACTTGGAGGGTGGTTATATAGTCCTAATGGATAAGGATTTTCATATCAGGGGATGGATGGGGAGTATCTGAAAAATATTTATTTATAGTGGTTATACGTATATTAATGAAAATACGCGTTTGGTTTTTAAGAATTGTATTGTTATCTTTATGTTTCAATTCAAATATGATTGTCAATGTGTACCCAAATTGTATATTTATTTTGGTTCAATCGTGTAGGGCAAATGTCAAAATGTAACTGACAGGTGTTGTTTTTATATAATATGGGTATCTATTTTAATATTTTGGATGGTACTGAAAAGTTTCGTCAGTATCGAGCATTCATAAAATATAATTTTTTTTTTACGAATGCATACGGTATAATGTCCAAATATTAAACGACAATTGTTCATAAATATAAAATAATAGATTACGAGTATACAACAGGTATCGACATTTGTGACATTATTGAGAATTTTAAAGATTTTTACCAATTTGTATGTGTCATTTAATGGACTATGACAAGGTAAATCCTGATTGGAGTCGACAATCAATCCGCAAAATACTTATACATATACAGCCATCTGTTCAGCTGCGGACGGGTCTTATATTATGTGCGTATAATACGATTTGGAGGAATCCGACGACGGTCGGAATGACATATTCCGAACGCGTAAATCGCATTCGTACAATATAATGCGATATAATTTAATATATTGTATATTATTACTTATTAGGTACTGGCCACATTTCCCAGAGGAAATGATATTCCTACAAGCGTGTGATACGTGTCACAAATATATGTGTATAGGCACTTTTTTTTCCTCGGACCGAGATGTGATATTATGTTTATAACGTCGCACATGTAATTCGATTTGTCCGTTCGACACAAATCTAATATCGCGAACACTATGTTATAATAGGTATACACTACAGAGCGATGGTGATCTCCGTTTTTGTGGTTAGGTCGACGCCATTTTTAAATCGTTTAGAGTACACTTAAAAAACATTATTTTTGCAAATACGTATTCAATAGGTTATTAATTCATCATTAGCGGTAAAGTTATATATGAAGGTTGTAAAATAAAAAATAAAAAAAAAAAAAAACAATTTTAGTTCAATTGATTTTAAAAAACCAAAAACGCTGATGCGTCAAAAAATATTTAGTCTATATGTATTAAACCTGTACAATAAAAAGGACAGTTTGAAAAATGCATAAACAAACACCGGGAAAATCATGATTTCCAAAACGGGGCGTTATGGTAAATAGTGTTTCAAGATGTTTAGAAATGCGATTTCACGATAGGTACATTGTACCTGCGTTGTTATTTACGATCGTCGTACACGGCGGCGGAAATCGTTGACCGTGTAAACATCCGATTATTATAATAATGTAATATATACGAGTATTTATATACACTTATATCGAATACCGGACGTATAAGTATTATATAATATTAGACATGCACATACTATAATATAGTCTATAATCCGGTATTTATATTTACCGACGGGGATAATAATATATACAGGACGATATAACATAACACGCCGACCGTTGATACTATTGACGATCTCACCGAATCTCGGTCACTTGTCCGCGGCAAAATCTGACCACATCCCGCGACGCGGCGCTCGCGGAATCCTCCACAGACGCGTCAAATTGCATTACTTCGTTGTGCGGCACATGCCCAGCGGGCAACGCGCACGCTGTCGCGCGTTCGCGCTCTAAACACACGGGGTTTTTGCACACGAATTCACGTCGTGTACGTATAAACATGTGCGTGTGTTTAATATTACTATGATCATATTGTGTACACAGAGGTATATACAGCGAATGTGCGATACGTTCATATCGGATGTATTAATATACATATAATAATATATGTATATGGTGCGGTAGTGATGATGGTAAATTTATATTCGACCGCGCCACGTTTCTGTGAACCGGCGCCATGTTATAATTTATAATATTATATTATTATTATTCTGTATTATTATTGAGCTGCTGCCGTAGTAGCTACCCGTGTTCTGCGCTTCCGTTGGCGGTTTCCAGCTACATAGTTGTGAAAAATCGCGCGCGCGCGCGCGTGTGTGTGTGTGTAAACGAACCGAAAATAATTCGAGTTATCGACTCGGTTGAGATGTTATTATATTGGCTATATTACCGGTTCCTATACATACGATTTGAAAATTTTTTGATTTTCATAATATATACCATACGCTCTATAATATTTTATGATTTTTATATTAAATGCGGTGTATTAGATATAAACGAACACATTAACCACTGCAATCTCGTCATTGAATAAGATAAATAAAATATATACCGTATTAATTTATAAATGTACTGTATCAGGTTTTAATGTAAAAACAGAGATTAAAAATATTTTTCGATTTAAAATTACAAATTAATTCAGAAAATTGCTTGAATAATTTAATAATTCTCCAACAATCGGTCGTAATTATCCATCCTGGTCGTCTGGTCGTATGTATAGGTTTATTATTTGTACCGAAATTTTTTTTTTTTTTATTCGATCAGAAACACTAATTACGACTAACTGTAATTTGTTAAACATAATACCTTTAAATATCCACTGTTGTGGTAAAATACGCCCAACGTTTTTTTTTTCATAGATTTCTTCAATCAATCAACATATAGCTATATTGTATTATTAAATCTAAATATATAATGAAATATTATAATCAGTGGCGGCTTTAGAGTTTGATTCTGGGGTGGGGGCATAAACATCACACAATTTTTTTAAAAATATTTTATAATATATTTATTCAAATTAGTGCCATATACTACCCACATTAGTCATTAGTGTAAAATATTATACAAAATAAAATAAATATATATATATATAATAATTACATTTTTTAAAACGAATTCGAATTTTTATTTTTAACAAATCTATCTATAACTTATATCTATAGATATGTCTCGGCGAATGTACATGAGAGCGAGGTCAGGTTAGGTTAGGTTATTATTATCTATTGCTTTTAACATTTTTCCTAAACTGAGATCAAATTATGATTTTTTTTTTTTTATTGGTTAATGATTTTATGTTATTACTGCTGTTATTGATTTTTATATGTCCATAATATGTTTGATATAATTTGACTAAAACTTCTAAAAATATAAAAATACCTATTGGGAATTTGGATGCTATTTTAAAATCGTTCATTAAAGTGAGATAAAAAACATTTACAGTTATTGGTGTTTTACTTGAATTTATATCTATATAGTTATATTATGCCTAATGTTAAAAATAAAAATATATTTAATCAATTATATAACCATATAAAATTATTGTATAACGAAGGAAAATGGTCTACAGTTGTTTAAAAAACTTTAAAATACATAATATGTACTATATTTTTTTAGCGTTTGAAATTAGAATTATTACGAAATTTGTCAAAATTCCATACTAATAATAGAAACTTAATTCCGTCTCCGTTTATTCCGTTCACAATCGTTTTTTATTGTATATAACCTATATGATTTATTGTAATCAATGAAAACATTAATTATAAAAAAATTTTTTTTTTCTAAATTCTAAAGTTAGTAAACACTTATTGAAATGAAATAAAGAGTTTAGAGTAAAGAAATTAATCAAATAATTTTAAATTTAATATGCTGAAATAATACGTATCATTACAATGCAAATTGCAATCCGGAGGTTAAATTTTTTACAATAGTAACTATTTTGATCGTCTGCTCACGTAAAATAGCTGTGGTAAAATGAAGCTACAAAAATTAAAACATTTAAAACGATATTAATCTGAACGTCTGAACACGACAATCGTCAAACGGTCAAACATATTAACAATAAGAAATCAACCAAATTAGGAATATATATAGAAAATCCAAGAGTCTCTATTGGAAAATCATTTTCATACTGCAATACTACATACTATAGTGTACTACGCGAAAATATAAGATAACGACTAACGAGGATTTACAATTAAATGATAACTATTAAACTAATATAATATAAGCGTATCATATTATACATATTATATTATTATTAAATTCGCCTGTCTTTATTTTGGATTTTGGGGGAGGCATGGCCCCCTGGGCCCCTCCCCTAGAGCCGCCACTAATTATAATGTTCACATAGTGTAAAAAAAAACTATAAATTATAAAAATGAAAAAAATTGTGAACTTATAAACTTATTAGTTATAGGTAACTATTTTGCAAACTCATAATACCAGTAAGTTGATGTAGTCCACGGTATTATTTTTATACTCTCTACCGTAAAAGTTTGTAATGTTATGTGAGTCTTACAGTTTATATTTTCATCGATCACACATGAAGTCTATAAACAATAATTTGGTTTACTTTGTTCAATCCTCCGCGGAATACCATATAACAGTGTTGTACAATACTATGCTTCAGAGCACCATAATTCCGCAATCTACGTATACGAAAATGATGTGTACGAAAACGCATACAATTTAAGGCAATTTTTGTTTGAATGAATAGTTCATACATTACTGATACCCAAATATGCAAAAATATAAAATTGTATAAATATACCTTAAAAAATTAAATAAACACTACAAATTCAATATTCTAAGTCTATACTCGAACTTTTTAGTAGAGAAAAAATCTTACTTTTTCGATTAAGTATCATCTATTTTGTTAAACATAATTTTTTTTCGTCAGATAATAACTTTTCTTATTGATTGAAATAAAGTTTTGTAATTTAAACGTAGTTTCCGGAAACTTGCAAATCCTAGTTCGATTTTCGATTAGAAAATAACTTTTCACAATACTTAATAATTTTATAATAATTCTTGAAATTTTAAATTATTTCTTATCATTTGTTTATATATTTTACTCGTAAACTAGTTTTCTGGGAATATTTTTAATGATCACTCCCAGATTAAAATTACATACACCATAAAAGCTCAGCTAAAAATCGTTTTTAAAATACATACAATTATTATTAAAAAAATTTACTTGCCCGGAGAAGAAAATTGAGAGCACAAAAATTTGCATAATGTATAATATTTTAGATATACCTGAGTTTAATTTATATTATGAATATTTGTTAGTCTAATCAATAAAATAAAAAGATATACTGTTTTTAATTTTCACCACGATCGTAACGCATAATTTTAATATTATATTTTATTCTTTACACAATAATTAAAAAATAAATAATTAAGACAGCTTACTGCAGTTGTATGAATTTGCAAAAAAAAAAAATGATGCATATGTACCTACTTTTTTACTAGGACCTATAATTACAAAACTCATGGGCGTCAACAAATTGTGTGTAACCACTTTGATTTAGTAAACTTGATTATGCTTACTTGCATGATAATATCATATGGAGTTATTAATCAAATTCTTTTGTTTGAACTCGCTGTGATATGCATCATAAATATATTCGTGTATACTTTATACTGTATGCGATATATATATATATATAATATAATCGTCTACTCTAATTTAACTGGCGAAAACAATAATTAATGTGAGAAAATTCTAGGTATTCGCAATGGTTATTTGTCATATGTCAGTAAAATGAAATATTACATTCGAGGTTTAACTTTTGAAAACCCATTGTATCCATTTCACACTATTTTCAGGAATTACGATATTCTATTGAGAATTATTAAAAACACGTAGAAACATTCTAAAATAATCAACAACAGTTATTAAAAACATCAGAAATGAATTTTACGTTGTAATAAAACTATAATCTTAAAGTAGTAAGCCATATTTTAAATTACTGAGTTGCACAATAACTTCCTGTTTCCGTTTTGGTTAGGTGAAAAAAAAAAATTTTAAATTATAAGTTACTAACAACGTTTCGCAATAATATTTGAATTTAGTGCGTTTTGACGTATTTTTTATTAATACCAAACGACAAGCGATGATCGAAGCGACTGAGATTAAAATTAATATTAAAAAACTATCACTAAAAAAAAAAAAGTTATATATATATATATTAATAAACAAACAACTAATCATCCCTTTGGACTGCTCTTATGGAATCGAATTTTATTGGATCATCAAAAAAATGTAGATATAAAGAATATACAATATTTTCAATCAATGTCCCTCAGAACAATATCAAATGTGTTAGCTAAAAATTATTTTTAGTACGACACGTGCACACGTAATATATACGCGCATTATAGATGGTATATAGGTACTACACACTAAGTGTGCCGCTTAACCGTATATTATTAAATTATTATTAAATTATTTAGTGAAAGGATGTAATGAACATTGTATGAGAAAATTAAAAAAAAATACAAAAAAAATCTTATATATATATATATGATTGAATATTTTTTTAACCTCTTAATGTACTTAAATCGTTAAGACTTTTTTTAATTTGAACACCTTATTAAAATATTCGATTATTGAAATTTGAAATACAATCCCAATCGCGAACACGGGGCATGCGTATAATATTAGTATAAAATGAATTATTATTATAATATTATATTTTATATTTTTGTTTTCCGTAACGACGGCAACACAAACCAAATGCACACGCGTAAACTCAAACACCTCAGCTGGTCGCGCTCATACATTTCCTAAATTATACGATATTATATTTAGCCGTATTATATTTGCATTTAAAACCCATTTTAATTACGCATTATAGAATATAGACTATATATAGTGGGGAAACACACGCACGGTCGTTCAGGTGGACATCTGCGGCGTTGTCGCGGGTGGGTGGTTTGTTTTGCGGGAGAGGGGTGGTAGATGAGGGCTGAAAAGTCGACGATTACAGTTAACTTGAAATACACCTAATCGTAATGGTACAGTTATTACGGAATATTTGCACTCGAAATGTGCACATTAGATGGTTTATGTATCACCGACATAATCGCATTTATGGGAGGAATGAGTGGGTTGCAACCCAAGGGCCACCACGGGTTTTGCAATTATTTTAATTGAATTTATTAAAGTTAAAAACCAGTCTATAAACAAATAACATAATTTCATAATATATTATAACATGAATAGTCCTTATTACAGTCTATATAGATAACGAAGTTCGATTGTACGTAAACATAATATTATAAATTAACAAAATATATTTGTTAAGACAGATATGAAGAATTATATTATTAATGGAACGAAGCATACGGCATAGAGGATGGATTATAACGCATGATTCAAGAATATAATATATCAATAAAATTCTCCGGAATGCCTTAGATAATAACAATATTATATACCTTCAAAAGTTATAATAGACCAACTCGCGCTAGTTTTAAAAATAACAGTGTAAAATCGATTATTGTAAACGTATAGATGTGTTGCCATGTTGTACGCTATTGTAAGACCGAGGCAATAAGTCAAGCAAGTGTGTCGTAGTCTAAAACACAGAAAAATGTATATAATTAACACATTTCAAAAATATTTTTACATACATACTATACGGAACTAAAACAACTGAAAAAAAAATAAAATATTAGTGTATTACCTACGTAGTTATATATTAACGTATAGTATCATGTAATGTACACGTTATAGATAATAGAAATATTTTTTTGCCGTCCGCTGTGGGGGTAAAATCAAGAATAATTTCAGGCATTTCGTTATCCAATCATATATCCACATACCCTTACCCGAAAATGTCAATTTTTTATATCAAACTCTCGTACTATTGATATGTATATAATATAATAAACTATTATTTCAACCGAATCGATTGTTTTTATAATTTATTATCAATTATTACTTTTAAATCGCGACGTAAACTATAGTGTAACAAGCGTGTTAATTAAAAAAAAAATTTGGATGTGCAGTATAATATGATGTTTTCGGAATCGTGTGTTAGTAGTTATTAAAACCTTCACGTTTCCGCTAATTCGCGGGGTACCTATTCGTTCTCTACCGGACATGATTTTATAATACACATATGGTCCGTTTACGCGATGTTACAATTCTGCGCAAGTGTGTGTACGGTTTATTATAATATTATATTATTATTTTATACTGCGCGATGGCGGTAAAATTATATTTATACGCGTTTCGTGTGTGCGTATACTCGCGGCGCTCTCCGCTTCGCCGTCCCGCGACCGACACTTTGCCGCCGTCAGTGCTGCCGATGACAGACGTTTAACGACGGACTATTATACATATTATTATTATGTACACCTATACATGTATAAATATATATATATATTATAAGCACGTAATATTTTTAATATAATAATATTATTATTATTATTATTACACATACGTACATAACATAATATATTAGGTAGGTACGATAATATTATAATATGTAATCATGCCGCAGAGTCGGGGCCCGTCCGAGTAGCCACCGCCGCCGTCGCTGAGACGCGCTCACTGACGGATTAATTTTCACACCGTTCGGTTTTGGGTTAATTAAAATTTACACGCGCGCGTGTACACATGTGCGTGTGTTATATATTTTTTTTTCCTACGAGTGTGTATGGAGTGGTACACACCACACTCACCTGTGTAACATCAGATGCACACTATACAGAATACCGGAGATATGTGCATACCGTATAATATAATATATATTTATATCCGGTTATAGTAATACCGTACCGGACGATCCGTTCGTTTTCGGTTTTAAATTTTAATTTACAGCTCGTAACTGCACACACGTGTCCTTTCTCGTGTATTAGGCTGCGTGTCCAGAGTCAGAGGTGTAACACTACAATACCTATGTAGTAGGTGAAATTACCAATTTTAATTTAAATTTAAATAAAAGTTTATTTAAGAAAACAACAAGACATTAGGTCGAATTTAGAGAGTTTTAAAGTAACGTATAATCTTAAATGGCCTGGAAAATTAGGTACTTTGAATAAAAAGATAATAACACTAAGTGGGTTATTTTTTCCTGTTTATCAAAAATATTTTAATAAACAAATATCAACAGTCTTGTAAATGTATTTTATATATATACGGTCGTAGGTAGACGGTGAAATTAAATGTTGGCGAGGAGGGACTGTGGCGGGGGTGTGGACAACTCTAACGCTGGACATCCCTGCATATAATATCCGTTATTTATTAAAAACTTAAATAGTAACAACGAATTAGAATTGAGTTAAATCGATCTACCGATTTTATTTATGATTTACGTGCATCGAGTTTTGAGGCGATTTCAATATGAATCTATATAATGCACGGCAAGTGGATTAGTCTGAACCACGGTGTTTATATTTAACGTCTAAACTGTTTTAGTAAACTTTAAAATATTTATGATATGTATAATATATACAATATTGAATATACATAGACTACATAGTACACGCGTTATTTTTACCAGTGGCGTTTAACCGGTTACAGCGAGCAATAGGATGAATGATAATTATTTTCAATCGCACCGCCGCACCGTCACGGAGAACAAGATGTTCGTGATGAGTATTTAACAAGTCCCGAGTCATCGTCCATCAGTCCACGGACCATAATAGTAATTCGTTGTCGTCCATTAGGTATTAAAATACGATACTCGCCCAAAACTTACGACGATAGTAACCGTTTAAAAAATAATAAATGATCTGCGTTATACTTATTATTATCATTATTATGCCGACTTTCGTTTTTTCGATAAAATAATATTACAAAACGTTCTTTATCGGCCGATTTTCCAGTAGAGTATTGATTCAGGTCGAATCTGAACAACGGACCTGCAGAGAATACCTATACTGTACAAGCGCGCCCGTACAATCGACTCGGACTACCTTTCCACGCCGCCGTGTGTTAGGTGCATTCAAACCTATACATATATGTGTGTACCAGAGCTATGTATATTTATATCATATTTATTATTACTCGGACAATAACTTTACATTTTGTGTATATTTTACTCAAACACGATAAAAGGGTTAGTGTAACAACATATTAAATTGTACAATTTAATTTATATAATATTATGTTTTATTTGTATAACATTTCAACACGTATAATATTGTGAGAAATCGCTCGTAAAATTTATTATACACCCCCCCCCCACCAATATAACCGTTATAGCAGTAATAATTTATATTTTAATTGTTATACATCGTACCTATATGTAATGCGCTACGTTTATTTGGCATAGTGGGAAATTGTGGATTTGTTTTTCGTAGATATGCATCGTAATCACGTCACATACGCTTGCGCTCGGTAAAAATATTATATTATTCAAAACGTTGTACACCTGTATTTAATTCGTCTTTAAACGCATTTAAATCAGGTTTTCGTAAGAATAAATAAAAATCCCAAACCAAATTCGTTTTACAATTATACAACTGGAGGTACAAATTTGTTACACTATACGATTTCGGAAACAAATATAAATTTAAATCAGCTATACAGATAATGATAGTGGAATTAATTCAAATCATAGTGTTGTGTTAAATCATACGTATTAATATAATATACTCAAAACGCACATTTTGTGTGTAGGTAGTTAAAATATGTTATACTATTCTTCGATATGCGCTCGTTATGAGATTTAATGTTAAGTGCGCGTACACGTAATACCTGTTATCACGGCCGTTGTTTTTACATTTTTTTTGTTATTGTTAATTTTTGCTTCGAGGGTTATAAGTGTTATAAATGTTATAATATTTTAATGAGTTAAACCCACATTTTTTTTTCCAATTCATTTTATTTACCAATTTATGTTACCATTTGATTTTGTACAAATCTGTATTTGTTTTGAATATTGTATTATTTTGTTTTTTGTTTCACAGTTTAAGGTCCTGCGAGAATTTTGCGAAGATGATCCCGTGAATTGTTTTTTTTATATTTATATTGTGTATCAGTGCCAGTCTGATAAAATGTGTTTTATATTTCTATATGAGTTGAGTTTCACGGGTGGTGCATATCGAGGAATCTTGTTATATAGCCATTAAGAAAACGTGAATTAACTTTATATGGACAATTCTTAATCTATTTCATACTGACTCGTTTTTTCCTATTTTGTGCCGTCTCAAAATAAAAAAGCTAATGGGACCAATAAAATTGTTAAAACTATAATATTGTTTATCATTAGAAAAACGTTGGATAGATTTAAATTTAACATCAATAATTAATTAGTGAAGACTATATATATATACCTACTGTCGTATTGACGCCCATTACTTCCGACGTATATACCAATAAAACGAAAAACACACACACACATACACAATTCAAATATTACACTTAATTACTCTTTTGTTCTACCTTCTACAGTGACCACATCATGCGATCACTGTCAAAAAGTACCAATTTTAGTATCCGCCTACATCTCATCTATTATAGCTTAACCTAGTTTTATGTGTTGCTACATAATTGTTTTTTTTTTGTCCATTAAAATTTACTGAATAAGGATCTAATTAAATACATTTGTTTTTTTTTTTAACAAATGTTTTCTCAACCTAGTTTTAAATTACACTAATGATTGTGTATGTAGCCCTAATATAATAATATAAACATATACATTTAATACTCAAAACAACAATATCATATAAAAGCGACGGGGTTGCTACTTAACAAATTGTCGTGATTTATTCTTTCGTAAATAATAAAAATCACCAGCAAGTTATTTTGCTCACCGAAGATCGACAGTTTTAACATGATAACTTTAAATGGCATAACAGCTATATTATTAGATGTAATGTGTCGTTATACGCGTAGCACGACGTATTATTTTAAGGTGGCGAAAACGAAAATATTTTATTTCGAAGAAACCAACAGGACCACGGAAGGGTATATATGTGATATACATATAGGTATTGTAGCTTTTATAGCTTTTCGTAGGCAACAGAACGTGAAAATCTAACACATTCTACGGCATCAAGTGAAACCGTGGTCTAGGATTGACGATCGATTAAGAGAAATTGAAGATACCTATATGTATTTGAAAGCTTAGACAAATCAACGCGAAATCGACAGATTTGCATCATATTTATGTATTTAATTGACAAACGTAACGTGTTTGGAGAACATTTTCGAAAACCGCGATGTAGGGGTTGTATGGATAAGGGTATACTTCCAAGCGGATTTTCACATCTATTCAAGATATACAATTATATTAGCTACCCATTTAACAACAATATGTGTATGGAAATAAAATGAAATTCCCCTCTTATAGTGTGCGATCATTGATCAGATCTCCAAAATCCCAAACATGACGTACAGGACGACATGAATTCACCGTTCAAAGCACGTGATATTTTCGCTATTTATTTGAATACATATAGTTATGAATATTATGGAGAACCGGCGATTTATGTAATAAAATATTAAGCGTAAACACACAACGCGACGCCTCATCTTGCCCCAAACGTTTTTTTTTCCATTCTAGCTAAAACGTCAAACGTGGATCCGTGCCATCATATTCAACCAAGTGTTAACACGAAAGATATAAAGCGATAATAATAATAATATTATTTTCGTTTTTACTCTGATAAGTTTGTATTAAACAGCGGCGACCGTTCGTGTTTTTTCAAGTGACTTGAAAGTTGAACGTTATACTATAGTGCCGTGGAATGTGCGAGTAAAACTACAGGTTATATTGTGTGATTCACCAAGTTTGTTCACCCTTTTGTCCTAAATAATTATAATTTTCCTTTTTTACTGTACAATATACAGTTTAACATATGATTTTCCGAACTGTTTAAATGTAGCTAAATTACAACTCGAACAACTTTCTGAAATATTAAGTTGTATGTATCAAGGACAGTATTATAGTCTTTAAATACATAAAATGTAAAAATATATGTGATATTATAAATATTTTAGTCTATTAGGTATAATATGTATATTTACTACTTAACTATACAATTTTGATGAATTAACTTGATTAACTTAATTGTTCAATAACTATAGCTTCCATATTTAATAATTTAATTACTTTTGATTATTACCTTAGAACTTAAATTTGTATAGGTTACCTATAAACTACTTGTTTGAAATTTAAATTATATATGTGTAAATATAATTTTTAAAAAATCAACTTCATTATAATTTACTTTAAATCGGGATTTTAATTTAAAATAAAGTTTCTATTGCCATATTCCTTAGATGATCATAATATATAAAAAAATCAAAGTATTTGAAAGCATGATCCATAGGTACACTAATAAATTTCAAAGACCAAAAATTTAATTAATTCACTATGAAAAAAAAAAATAAAATAGGGGTGAGCATGTTTGGTGATTCAGCTATTCATTCAATATAATAATGTACAAATGCTGTTTTTTTTGTGACAAACTTTGTCTGTCACGAATTTATTTAAAATGTAAATAATGTTTCTGTGATATCTGATTCAATAGATGACCTTTAATATCTCTTCGAGCTCTGGCCAGTACGCAGAGTTGTAATTAAGTTTTTTTCAAAAGACTTGGAATTAAAATATCTAAATTTATATTATAAGTTTGGTTTAAAATGGAACTCTTTTTTTCTGAGTCAATTTGCAACATACTTCTCAAATAATATGGCTGTCAAACTAAAAAAATGTCAAACGTTAGGTATAATGTATATGTATATTCCATTACAATTTAATTTTTTCAATTATTCTAATTAATATCTTACGCGTCAAAGAGTGCGCCCGTTTCTGATCAATGATCAGAATATAATATACATTTTAGGTACAGAATATATAAAATATGTAATCTAATATGCATTAAAATTAGATTTACAAAAATGCAATCAGTTATATTTCCAGTTGACAAAACAATCATTAAAAAAAATATATACTAATAAAATATTGACCAGCAGTTCTAGTTTGATAAGTTTTATTCAATTTTAGTTTTTGATTACAAAAAGTAATTTAAAAAAAAGTTTTTTTTCGTACTTTCAAATATCATATCAAAAAAAGTATATATATATATTTAGTATATTTATATTTTAAAAATTGAATAATTCCCATTATATTTTAATATAAAAGATTTATTAATACGTTTTTAAGGCAAAGCAAAGTCTACAATTATTTACCGATACAATAAATCGATTCAGAAAAATTTATTTAAAATTAACATTTCAAATTATTCAAATTTTCAATGGATGTACTCTCTCCTAACATACTTTAACAGTGAAAATTGTAATCGTAAAACGACCACATTTCGATCATTAAATCATAATCATTTTGAACACCCATAAAACCTAAAAATATTTGCTAGGAAAAAAAAACATAACTCCAGTAAAATGGGTGTGATGACACTATAATGAGCGATTTCTCACTTACGCTTCTTGATTAATTTTTTCAAATTTGCTAATTTTACACATAACAATGTGTATATTGTACAGATTATAAATTTTAATATTTTAAATAAATAAATAAAACAACTCCAGTAAAAATAATAATTAATAATTTGTACGCCTTGTACCATTCAGAAGTCAGAATCTGAAAGAAAAATAATACATTTATCTAGGATATATTAAGTTAGCTTTGAGGCATTACATTAATATATTTTCATTTATTATTTACATTTTAACTTTCAAAATAATATATATTATAATTTATAAATAATTATAGTTATGTTGCCATAATAATAACATACCATGAATTTTTTTTTGTGAATATATAAGAGCAGTTCCTTATAAAAGTACATACTAACTTTGGAAATTAATCAATATATGTGATTATTTGTCTTATTACTTAAAACATTATCAAAATAGAAATTAACAAAAACATTTAATTTTATATTTTATATTCAGTTTTTTTTTTTTTAATGGTTTAATTAAGAAACCAGATGGGTTGAAGAAGAAAAATGATTGGCGATAATTAAAAGAAGAACGATAATTTAGAAAAGTTTAACATCGGTAAAGAGAGATAACTTATAAAGAACACAGACGAGACATGGCGGCGGTGGATTATAAAAAAACAACGATGGAAGTGAAAGATAATATTATATTCAAAATCTCAAATAGCTGCTTCGGGATGAAGAAAGCACAGCGGAAAAGAATCAAAAGAAAGGAGCAAGGAATGTTTGTGTCTGAGGATTAAGGCGAAAACGAGAGTAAAACGCAATAAGTGATCTGAACGTAATAAATCTCGATATCCATTATGGACGAACAGTATGTACACTTTTATGCCGTTATTTCTTTAAATTTTCAAGAGTTATACTATAAACGCGTTGTAAAAAAACTATTCGAAATCGTTTTCTATACAATCATATCAAATACATCATTGCTTTTAAACGCAGTACCTAACGTAGCTTAACAATATTATATAATTATTTCGACCAACACCCTAGTTTTGCGTTCTGAAGTTCTGAATTTCAACTCCCTTTTTTACAAATCTCTACATACCTTCATTCATCAACGAAGTCGAACGCTACATCTATATAATACGGTGTATAAATCGAAAAACGGTTTGTCTCGAGCATACTTGGCTCCGTAAAATAATCAAAATACATTTATACATATTTTGTAATATTATTATACTCAATAATGTAATAATAGCAATGTGAGGTAGAACCTATATTTTTGTGTCGTATAAAGAATACATCGCATTATAACTCGTTTTACGTCGACTGCGGTTCATTAGCGGGCCGACGAGTCGATTATTCGTCTGTATAAGACATAATACTATTGCCGACGACCGTTTTCGATTTATTTCGAGAATGTAATATTTGAAGTACCTACACAGGTAATATAATATATAATATTATATATTATACACGCACAAGCTCCCGGAGCGACGAAAACCGATTTTCAAAACGGTAGTATGCGTAGGTCGATAATAATAATATTATTATACATACCTATGTGTGTCCGCTCGGCGCATAGGTGGGACGAGTCGTCCGCCCGATACGGTAGGATTTATTATCATCATCGGGTAGATAACCGAATATGGAACATATTTTGTGAACGCGATCAATCGGCGGTAATTAATAATTATATCATATAGTGTATACTGTACAGACGTGTGTGTGTACACATAATTATAACAGCAGACAGCCGGTCACGCGGTTGCGACGGCACCTCTGTAACTCGCAAACGTGATGGAAACGCGATTGGCTGTGCGCGTATGTGTCGTTATTATAAAAACGTTAGGCATTGGGAGGGCGCCGAAACGTTTACGTCATTTGACAACATACAAGACGATTTTGATGGAGTGTTAATTTAAGATAATAACATGCGAAAGCGTACGGACTTCGCGGTTCGACATGCGATCGCCCCATAAGATATTATGTTTAAATGCATTTAACGCGCGAACACGTTGACCATATTATTATAATATTACACTTTGTATTTTACAGTCTATGACTCGGGATTTAACAAAATCAGTGATGTTATTAAACTATTTTAGCGTTAATTTGTGCGAGATATAATATTACGATTGCTATTACTATTTTACTATCATGTATATAACGTCATTTACGTAGTGTTGAATCGTTTGGGTTAGTAAATAATTTTTTTTTTTTTAGTTTTATCGCGAGACATTTAATATCCCTTCGTCCCTATGTTTCCTAGGTGCGCCACTGACTCTTAAATGGCCTGTCCTGAAATAACGTGTAGTTATGAAGACTAATGGAAATAAAATAGCGCCTGAGAAATGCGAGCCTCTTTAAATGAAACGGTAACGCGAAGGGCTATTCCAATCTAAACTTGATAAATAATTTCTGTTGTGATCCGAGACCGTCAGTAAGCTAACTACTAAGACGCCGTAATAGTTAGCACGGTGGGTTTCATCTCTCGTGTTTTCGACCCTAATTCATGAATAATAATATTGTGAACAAATCGTAATTCGTGTACAAGTAGAGAAATCGTTCTTTTATTACCCACTCATAATGTTATATAATATGCATTGTAAATGCTAAATTTTAGACCGTAAAACATGTGTTTTATTTTTGGATTTCACTAGGTATCAAAGTTTAGTACCGGTAGACTAATGCAACTATCTATATAAATTGTCCATGTTATATAATAACTAATATGGAATTAAAATACCGCCCCAAACATATTAATTTCAAATCTCACAACAATAATACAACTGGATATAACTCATCGGTTCGTAAACAACCGTTTAAATGGGAATCGGCACAGTGATCGCTAAAAAAATTAACCTAAATAATTTTTAACGGCAACCAGTAGGTTTGTTAATCGGATTACTTACTTTTCGGTTTTTTTCCAACGACTCCTAAGCATATTATTTTCATTTTTTTTTTCCGTTTTTGTGTGTCCATACTTTTCATAAAATATTTACTTACTGAGCCAAACATCGAAAGTACATAAATATATTATATGTAACTTTTAAAAGAGCAATTTTTAACAATGCACTCAATAAGTAGTTAAACGAAGTAGTAGACTTGCTCAGCTTCGATCAAGTTGTTATTCCATTAATTCCTCCATAAATAGGTACACAATAAGATCTGAGTATCAATAGTATTCAACTGCACTCTATTTTTGAATCTGCGTTTCTCGTAAACAAAAACAATCTATCCGTGTGTATAAACATAATATTGTCAAATTATTTTTTTTTTCTTTTTACAGCTTCAACAATTCGGGTTATAAGTTTTAAATGTATAATTTATTATTATTTACCAGAATCGTACGAAATAACCAAAAAATGTTTTTTTTCCGCAGTATACTATTATCATTTTTAACGGTTTTATGACGTGTATATCCGATTATAATATGTGTGCCTTGAGACTATTCATCGTTAAAAACATGCAGTGTAATAATTATAAGCTGAACTACAATGGTTTGGCGGCTTAACTAATTTAATATTTCTTTGGTGTTTCCGGAATTTAGTGGAACAACAAAATTGTTTTTAAAATTACAACAACAGTACGTAATTAAAATTAAATAGTTAGTTTTTGTTTTGCTATAAATCAACATTAAACAAACAAAAAACCATCTTAAGTAATTATTATGCTTTTTGAAAAAAAAAAACTTTTAACCAAAAGTTAATTATAAGAGAATTATTTTTTGTAAATAATATTGTTAACCGATTTTAATGTATAAGACGGAAACACCCGTTGTACTAGTGCTGCCTGTTAAACTTTTTAAAATTAATATTTAGTGTAATATAAGCACGTCAAAATTATTGTCATCGTTGTCGTGAATGTGCATTTACCTATTAAATATTTGTAATCATTTCACGATAGAAAACAATTCTTGTACGTATATACATAAATTATTAATGCAATCAAAGAAATTTAATTCAATTTGTCGGGATTTTTAGATTGATAATCAAAAACAACACATTAAAAGATTTTCAATACTTTTTGAAAAATATTTTAACATGTTAAAATAATACAATTCATATTTTTCTTTTTACTTTTGTATTCTTAATTTCTACGTTTTTTTTTTTTTTATATTTTTAAGTATCTAACATTTTTATTTTATTTTATTTTTTATTTCTTTTAAATTTTTAAGGGAGCAGAGAGTTTATCGATTTTACAGCAACATAAAATTACATTTTTTTTAACCAACATTTTTCGCCGAGAAACAATAATAACTAATAACATTATTAGGTATTCACATGTGACGTCAAATAAAATTTGTAAAACTTTTTTTTTTTTTTTGGTGCGTGGCGGCTGTACAAATATGAAAATCAAATCGCGCTAATAGAAAAAAGAGCGCAAAAAGAATTTTATGGCCATAGGAATTAAAAATCGTTTGATTTACCTGAAGCGTATCTTCCAATTATTTTACTATGTATCAACCTATTATACACGCGATACTACGATATATTATATTACGGACTTATGTGTAAACACCAAAAACCTCATCACTCTTGTACACGCCGCGCGAACACAACACGTTGCGTTGAACGCTGCGAGAGAGGTTGTGCAGTTAGGAGAAACGTATACTCACAATAATACGCGTAACACATATGTTAAAAATGCAAGACAGGGTAAAATGCATTACATTGAAAAAACACACGATACTCGGACGGCATAATATTATATCTATAATAAATTTAATAGCTAACTATATATATATAATATTATCTTCTGGTGGTTATTGCTACTGCAGTGGCTGCTGCAGCTGCAGTTGCCGCGCGTCCGACTATTATGATGCGTTTTGCACAATAAACGATGGGCGTGTATTACAATATTTTGTTCGTTATTCTTTATTTTTATTATTATTATTTTTTTTTTAAGCCGTCGGTATTTTATTTATATTGCGTTCGTGAAGCGCGTATTGTGTGTCTACGACGAGGAGAGCGTCCTCGAAATTTGACGATAACATTGCAGCAGCCGCCACGTGACGCCTGAAACAATAAAATAATTTTGTCTCGCTCTCGTAAACAAAAATAACAATATAAACACGCACGATTCTCCGTCGTAGTGCCCAAACTGCGGTGTAGGTACTTATAAACGATATAAGTACCAAACATATTATACGGTATGCTTCGCCGCATATGTCCCCCCACACGAGTACATTTTTTTTAATTTTTTTTTCTTATTGATGTCATGTTTTTCCATTTTTTTTTTTCATAATAGATATCTATAAAAAGAACGTTCTACGAAAAGTTTCCTTATTTCTAAAAACAGAAAGTTGTAGAATCCGCGAATAACTCGTTATTCAGCGAATACTCATTTTTTTGCTATTCAAATAATAATTTTTACTTATTTTAATCGCGCGTAAGCCGTAAGACACCCATTAAGTGTCAATCACTTTTCAAACTATGATGGCAAGTATGATTTGCACTGAACTCTACTTAAAATTGATTTTTACTTCTATATAATTCATCAATTATCACGGTCGCCTTAAAATTACTAAATATATCACCATGCATACACCTGCAGCAAAATACACCTGTGCTGAGATTACGCGAGTGCAGCTTACATCTATACATATTATATTGTACTGTTTGTCATTTATTTATTTTAAATCGTTCAATGACATTCAAAACACCCCTCCCAACATTCATAATGACACAAGTATAATATTATCATAGTTATTTGACCTTCACGCAATACGGTTATACGAGTATGATGCTATATAATACAATATTATAAACTATGCAAAGTGGACCTATTTAATTTACTAGTTGCTACACTAATTCTTCAAGTTCACTCAGATGATTTCGAAGACAATATTATTTTATATGGTTTGAAATATAAGTAAATATTATACTATTAATTTTTTTAACAAATAATCCGTTGCTAATTGAGCATTATTTATCTTGGTATCATATGTAGTGAAGTTAAGACAGATAAGTACTGTTTAATAATATATTTCATGTGAAAATATAAAAAGTCAATTAAAGTGAAAATACATATATTTTTATAAAATATGTTGGGCGTTGGCGACTTATCAGAAATTGGTGTTTTAAATTCACCTGTTACCGCACTATAATTACGTACGATTCGATACTATGATGGGAAATTGAACAATACCTTTATATTTGTGTCGTTAAAAAGCAACTAAATTATTTCAGTACTTTAGTGGAAAACTAAAAAAAATATTCAACGCAGTAATGTGAACTTTAAAAATGTTCGTTGTCGTTTAAAAAAGGTAAAAACTTAAAATAATGATTACGATAAGAAAGCAAAAAGTAAATGCTGTTGTCTTGTAATGACTTCAAACTATGTAATAAAAAAATAAAATGTGTTCAAGAACTAATATTCTACTTCATAATTTACTGTTAAAAGAATTACCCTCCATATCACTAAAAAAAAAAAAACCGTTCACGGACATATTTTATGAAAACTTGATAGATTTCACGATTATTTCATGACATTTTATACAATTACAATATACTGTTTGATAACATAAAATATTTTATTAAACGTTTAATATCAATTCGTATAATTATTTAATCGCACACGCCACTGATGCTCAGTCGACGCGAATTTTCAACTCGCATCCGTTGATCATACGCATTACATATAATTGCTGTATTATAATACGTATAGAATAAAATATAATATTAACGCGATAATACATTAACGTAAAACACTCATTATTTCAGAAAACTTATTTTTTAAAATATTTCTGATAATTTTACGAAACAACATTTTTGGGGAAAAAAATGTATCGTTATCATTTTTAATGTATTATACTTTTTAAATAATAACGTATGCATTTTTAATTTCATATTCCAAATAAGAATATTAATCGAAATATTTCGGTTTATAAAAATTAAATTTTGGACGAATTGTTTTTTTTTAATCAAAACTTATAAGTATTTAAGTTATGATATGAGCGGAGCGTAGCGAACCAACATTTTGCCGCGTACCATATATCACACCGTAAATACTTTTGGCTCATAAGCTACTCGTCCAAACCTCGATTGTTTATACATCGAAGTGCTAATTTTTTATAGATAATTTCGTTTTTTATTACCACAAAGTGTAAAACAGTTATTAGTCTCTTCAAAACGTATTATATCTGTATATATATATAGTTATTACTGATTAAATTACAGTTTTCGATATAATGAATGCGTCTTACGTCAGATCTATCATCCGGTATATGTATATATATATATACATATAGGTACACAATACGATGATTTGTGCAGACGGTGTTATTACTTATTATTATACTGTAATAGTGACGTGCAGACGATCGGCGCAGCGAGCTCTAGAAAAATACCCGTTCCCTCCCGCGTCCTCGCCGTCTACGGACAGATCAAAATCCGTAATCGTTTTATCGACACATGCGCGCACACATACACACACTCACACTCATCATATGTATGTATAATAATGAAAAATGCCGTCTGAGAATCGACAAAAAAAAAAAAATAAATACATACACATCATAGACGATTTTATACACACACGCGCACACACACTTATACATACATATGAATAAAACGGTCGTAAATTATATTTTATAGACGTATAAATATATATATATATATATGTATGTGTACATATTATATATAAACACACACACACACACATCATGTGTAAAACATATACGAAAGGAGGGAAATAATAATTTCGATGTAAGAAAATATATGTACATGCTATGTGTGTGTGTGAGTAGTATTTTTAAGTACGACGAGATAACGTCCCGAACGAGAACGTTTAATAATATCGCGGTATGGCTATATACCCAATCAAGTGTGTGTGTGTGTGTGCGCGCGCGTATTATGGAGAGAGGTCCGCGCCGAACCATTTTTTTCCCATTTAAAAACCAAAACGTATAATTATCCCCCCGCCGCCGCCGTCGTCACCGCCTGCGAGCGGTCGTCGTCGTCGTGTACAATATACAATATATATATATATATATATATATACATATATTTAATATATTTATATGCGAGTGTGTGTGTATATAATATGTAAAACGCGTATATTATAATAAAAACTCAAGGAAACACGACGACGGCGCGACTCCGACCATTCCGACTCTCCGACGGTATGTATATTGATTGATTAGAAATGCATGGCGAGACTTGAGAATATTTATATTTAACGGACGGAAGAGGAGCGGCGGCGGCTGTATCCTCGCTATATATATTATATGTACGTTTCGGATCGGTCCGAAAAATAATATGATTATATTATGTACTATTTGACATTGAACCCACCACCACCAACTCCGTCACCGCCATAGTAACATTTATATATATAATAAAAAATACATAATATTATATTGTGTATTGAAAAAAGGATATTATGAAATATGATGAACTTTATATCGTGAACCCGTGACGATATCTATAATCAAAAGTCGAAATTCCTGGTATCGTACGACTTTACTTGAATTTTTAAACATATTATTATTCAAAAGGGACAACGAAGTACCTACATAGGTATCTTCTTCTATACATACATTGTATTGTATACATCGTTTCATAGTAATTCGATTATGTTTTTCGGTTGAAAAGTAAAAGAAAAAAACGACCAAACTGAAGGTATTGTTGAAATTGCGAATAGTATTCGACGAGAGGAAGAAAAACGAATAATATATTATACAGAGGTAATAGAGCAGCGACTAATAGTAACATCGCTTTATTATAACAGGTAGGTTGGTAGACGTAGTAAGTTATACAACGATATTATTTACAATGTATTTTGGCATCGAACTGTCCTACGTGTTAACATGAATAATGATCAATAAAGTTCCTTTTTATTCCTAATACTTTTCTTTATCTCCAAAATAGGTGTGGTTTCTCCTCGAAAACAACGGTGGGGTGACGCTTGTCTATTTAAAAAATAAACAACGAGTTATTGGCCCCGGCAGGTCTCTGCCTACCTTATGTTGTTCTCCGCGACTGCCCGAACACAATATTATAATAATAATTTGGATAAAGGTAATAATAACGATAATAAAAATAATAATAAAAAACCTGAAACATACATATATATACATATAAACGCGTTTATATATATATGTATAAATAGTATATGTGAGTGTGTGTACCTATATGTATTGCAAGCCTCCGGATATTATTATCCGTCAATAATTATTATTTGGAGAATGGAATACACTTAATAATAAAAAAAATTACCGTAACGTAATGTCCAATAATATTGCTTTTATTTTATTTTTAATAATACATAATGGCACCAACCGTCGTCGTCTGCAGCTATGCGTAGTCAAGATGGCCATTTCTGATAATATTCAACTGGTATTATACGCTGTGCATTTCATTGTATAATTATTATTATACGCGTACATCATTATTTATATATTATAATATACACATTTATAATGTAATATTATGTAGGTACGTCGTGTGCACAGGACTTGTTAAATACATGTACGTATATAATACATAATATACATATATACGCACAACATCGCCCGACTGCAATATATCACTGCAGTGTTTGTACTCGGTGCACTCACACTGACTTTTTGTGCACTTATACTTACGTTCGTATCCAAATATTACATTACATTTTAAATAGCGTTGTTAGAATACACGCGTATAATAGGAGCCGCGTGTCTAAAGGAACAACAAAGAAAAAACACCTCATTTTTCATATAAGTATTGTGCACATTTAATGAATTTTGGCGAACAATAGTTTCATTAAAATTACATAAATATATTCGCTTAAAAGTAGAAATTATTGTTAATTAATGTTTTTTTTTTAATTTTTTTTTTTTTTTTTGTTTTTAATGTACACACACGTTGGGCGATATATCAATATTATAGTTTAATAAATAATATAGCCTAGTCAATGATAATATAATATAATGATATTATAGAACTATGTAATCGTATATAATATTTATAATAATAATTTACAGAAAAAAAGAAATACATAATATACTGTATTATTGTGTATATATATATATATATATATATATATATATTATACTGGCTAAATCTTTATTAGTACATTATAATGCTTTTTTTTTAAGTTTTAATTTTTTCTTCTTTGGTTTTATCTACAACCGTATTACACGTAATAATACTAATAATTATAATTATAATAATATGTTTAATATCTATACACATAATAATTATATGTATATAAATTATTTAATATTATATAAAAAGTAATTAATAAATTAATAAAATTACGCCGATACACAATACATATATATATATTAAAATTATTATACTTCTATACAAAATGCGAAAAAACGCGTGGGCGTCCCTCACACAACATTATACATACATATAATATATATTTAAATATTGATATTACTGTAACTTTAAATATCGATTCGAATATTTAGGCGGTACATAATATATTATACATACATATTATTATCATGACGTATGGTCACGAGAAAGTATCGTTTTTAGTTTAACAAAAAAAAAATATATGTATATATATATATATATACCAAAAGAAGGAACTACTTATAATAATTATATTATATTTATACAATTTTGGACGTATAACCGTGTTATAATGCAATAATATTTTTTTCCTGGTGGGGAGACACGAGACATTTACATTAATTAAAGTCAATATATAATGTTTACCAAACGACACACGCTTGATCCGTATAGATATTTATACAGTATTTTTAATTACAATTTTTTTTTTTCTAAAAATCAGTCGGTAAATTTTATTTAGTTATAATAATGGAATCAATAAATAATATATACTATTATATATATATATATATATATATATATACACATACATATACATATATATATTATATTATAATTTATACAGACTCGTCGGGTCCGACCAAGGCGAAGTTTCCCGCCTAGTTCGTGCAACATTACATAATACAATATGTCATTTTTACGTCATGATTTTTGAGATCGCATGATATTACAAACACTTTTCGTACTGTCTACACAATGGTCGATACAAACATCGGCAGCAATGTGTAATACAACACGCAATATGCGTTTGTTCTTCGCGAAACACTATACAATATAACGATACATCTAAATAATATTTTAATAGTTAATATTACTATAATAATAATACATGATACATATACATAATAATATAATATGATGCATTTGAAATGCATGCATAAAAGCCCATAATAAAGTCACATACGTAAATGCATACAAAAGAAAAAAAATGCCGACATACTTAATAATCTTATTATAATATAAATATAATAATATGATGTATATAATATGATACAAAACGAGAAAATCTTCACTAATATTGTTTAAGTACAATTTAAATATTATTTAAAATTTTTAAACTATGTTCCGCAATTATGTTGCCGTGCTGAACAATACGGAATTATTGAAAAACTTTGCCCTGTTGTCTGAAAAAACAAAAATAAATAAGATAATAATACAAAATCCGTCGGTTAACTTAATATCCTATGTATATATATAATATAGTAGTCGAATTCACTTCGAATTAGGATCGACGTCGATGCGACAGCGTTATACGCGCGCGTGTACGAGGGAATATTCTACGATATTATACCCACACGCTCACATATAGAGGTCTGCGCACGTGTGTGTATGTGGTGTGTGTGTGTGTACGTTAGTGTATATATATTTTAATATGGTACGACTCGATTGCTGTCGGAAACAGAAGGAAACTCGCCTTTCTCCGGGGTCTCGGCGGCGGCGGCGGCGTTTCCCCGGAGCTTTATGATTGATTGTTTTCCGAGCAAAATATTATATAGTTGCTCGACACACGACTGTTGTACACATATACACGCGGTTTACGAGAGCGGTGCGGAAAGGGTGGCGATCGCGCCGTCTTCGGCGGTGGTAGAGGTGGCGGTAGGTGGCAATGGTGGGCGCGAGGGTGAAGGGACAGTCGTGGAAAATTGATATTCAACACGCCGCCACCGCCGTGGCCGACGCGTGTACCGACGTTATTAAAGCGACAGCGGATATCGTCGTCCAACTTTCATTATTATAATATAAGAAAAACTGGTAGAGTGGGCGGTTTGTGAGGGTTGAATCGAAAACGGAAAGTTTCAAAATTAGAAAACAACATTATTATTGTACCTATAACATATTATATATATATTAGCAACCACGTCATACTGAAGGGTGCGCGCTACTGCTGCTGCGCTGCACACTTCCGGCAATTAAAAACCAAAGAGATTATTTCAAATTGATAGGTATCGTGATATATACGTTTTCGAAATAAAAAAAACCGAGTATTTCCTTCGTTGTTTGCAAGCTGTTTTCTTTAAATTTTCCTACCCAATTCTGACACGCGTCCATAAATCTATTATATTAGATTTTGTTATAATATTATACACTGCGCTCAAATGCTTCACCGGACGTAGACATATACATCATAACTTATCCATATAGATATATAAATATCATGTACGTAAATTTAGGACGTACCTGGAACGGGTGATTTGATGTCTCTGTCCGAGTGTTGGCTCTGTTGTTGATTCTGTTGGGCAGACTGTTGCTGCCTGGCTTTTCGTTCCAGATCGAGCTCCTGCGCAAACGTTTCTGCGAATAATAATAAAAATAAAAATAAATGGTAAAAAATGCTCATTGTGTTGTACGCATATATAGTTTCCCTTTATTACTGCGTGTGCGTGCGGCGGAGAGGGCTGTTGTTGGCTAATCGAATAGCCGCGCGAGGCAAATGTCATTGTCGGCGGCGGCAAAAAGGGCGATCGGGGGTGGCGGATGGGTATGGGGCGAGGAACCCGAGAAGTGCTTACACACGATATATATATACGAGCAAGGAGAGAGAGGCGCCTCCAGGCGTATCGTCTTATGCAAAACGCATCTATGCATTTATAATACGTTTCATAATACGAATTTGCCCGGAAAACGTTTATAATATATACGCCGCGCGCATAAATCGGCTCTTCCTCGGCACGATCCCGTCACCCTCAGTCTCTCACACTCTCTCCGGAGGCCTTTTTTTTGTCCCGTTCTCACGACGGTCCCATTAACCCGTACATATAAAGTATACCGTATATATGCATACATACATATATATAGCACGTTTATTATTGTTATTGCATTTCACTGTGTGCGGCGGTGCAATATGCATATATGTATGTACGCGCAAATCAAAACCACCCCCGGGGGCAAAAGCGTTAGAGACGGTTAGACGCCCGAATCATTGTTGCCGACAACGGATTCAAATCACCGGATGTACCACGCCAAGAACAGTGAAAACCCGTAATATCATAATATTTTGATATCTTAATATTAATAATAATGGCAACGACGATATTTTAACGGGACGTCTTGGTCGCGCCGAGGGCGGAAAACCTCTCAGATGTCGTCATACCACGCCACTCGATTGCCCGCCACTAATTATTATTACTTGTACGATTCTATGTGAGCCGATATCAGTATCGTGTTAATTACAAGTGTATGATACATAGGTATATATACATGCGATGACGAGCGTATAGCGCGGATATCAATGTGCCATTAACACGTGCGCGTGCATATATATATATATATATATGTGTATAGGTAGTAGTAATCCGAGCTTAATAAATGCGCGGAGAGGGTTACACACACGAACATTCGTCAAATTAGAGAAACCGACCGCCGAACGAGTATACAACCGGAAAATTAATATCTCGACGGCGGTATAATCCTATTTCGTTGACTTGTAATTACGCGCGCGCGCCCCGAAATATTTGTATATGTGTGTACATAGATAGATGTTTATTATGTAGAGATGCACATCATGCTTATTATTACTATTATTATTTCCACCGCGGTCAACCAGATCATTTTACCTATATATAATAATATAAAGGCGGAGACGGGTAAATAATAAAGGGTTCGCCGTTGGTCTTATATGCGCGGTATAGTATTGGCTTCGGAAAACTTGAAAACAAAGAAAACCATCCCCCGGACGCCGGAAGAACGGACGTCGTAATATTACGAGTGGGCAGCAGCGCGGGCACATCCTCCCAAGTTTTCGCTTTAATTATGGATCACCATCATACCACATGTATATATTATATGTATGTATATGTGTGTGTGTGTGTGTGTGCGCGCGCACGTTGTTTTAAGAAAGTTTGACGGACAAAGGTCGTCGTCGCGTATGCGTTTCTCTTGTACTCGCGTTTCTATACATATTAATATTAAATACGCGGTACCACCGGATGTTAATCCGCTTAGATAATAAGCGAAAGGGTTGTTATATACACACACATATATATATAATGGTTATATGCTCTATTTTCTTACATAGACGGTGAGGCACCTTAACCCGAAATTTTACTGCCGTCTTCTCGTGCACTACTTTGATACGGGGCTATTCGCGTTATAACTTATAACCACCCGACCTGTTTCGTTCCACCCTCTGTCATCTATTTCTCTCGCTGTGGTTTTTCTACCCGTCGGCTTTGGCGCACGATTAACCGCAGATTTGCATATTATACATATACAGAAGACATGCAGTTTCTGACTCCTATTGCCATTCGTATTTTGCGCGCGTCAGGCAATACGCGTGTATTGTGTATAAATCGAACAAAAAAAAAATCGACAACGACAGCGAAAAACACACTCTCGAAAATAAGGGTTCGACCGCGTAATCCGACATTCGGCAAACACACCGCCGTCGCCGTGTGTTTTAACGTGGCGGCAACGAGAATTTGAATGAAAATAAAACTTGTTACGCAGCACTCGAAAATATTGTGTAAGGGGTAGTGGAGGATTGTGAGAAGGCGGGTGGCGAAAGAAAAAAAAGGAAAAACAGGGATGCGCACGACGAGAAACGAGAAAAAGGGTGCATTTGAATATCCAATAATAAAAAAAATAAACGTTTCCGAAGATGGATATTTTTTTTGAAATTACTTTCATTTTTTCCCGCGTCCGGACGAACGGTTTCCAATTTTGGAATGTACATATACATTATATTATATTATATTATATATTTGAAAATAGAATATAACAGTTGCCTTGTTTCCCCACCCCGTAACCGTCGTACTGCAATAGTTTACTTAAAAAACTTCACTATACCTACAACTATATACATATATATGTATATATAATTTACTTGGACTAGCAGAACTATACATGCCTATATACTATACATATATATGTATAGGTACAGTATATTATATAGCACTACGCAACGCGTATAAGCTAACAGGCCAAATAAAGATGACCCCTTTTTGTTTCTCTTTTTTCTTTTTTTTTTGCATTTTTTTGCATTGTGTACACACGACCGAAGCACAATTTTTTTAACAACCAAATAATGGGGTTTGTGTTCCACCAGGTATATGATGATAAATCGTCGCGTTCATCGGACAGCTTAAATCCGCGGGAGCGATATACTCTTCCGGGCGTTAACGAATCGAAAAAAAAAATTGCAAATCCAACGCACGCGTACGCCAACACATATAATATCTGTCCACACCGTGTGTGGAAAAAATTAAATCCACAAATTAAAAACGTACGGTCCAATAACTAATTCAATTATACTTTAATGAGCTTTTCGGGGGAAAAAATACATATTAATATACATGAAACGAAAAATTAAAAATACCCAATATTGTCGAAAACTCGAAAAACGCAACGATTTTAAACCGTATTATGTATATATAATATTTATATATACACCTGTTTAATACATATAATATCATAACATACGGGCTCGCTTCCCCCTTCACCGCGGCCGAAGCATTGAGCGTTAAGATATTGTGTGTGGGAATACTGCACCACTGTCCGACGCAATTGACCGGTTAATAGTTTTTTTCCCATCGGTGAGGTACACACACATACGCGCGTACACATTTGAAATCGATTACAATACAAAAATAATAATATTCTATCGTGCGCACGATTTGTTTGACGTGAGTTTTTCGACAATAACGCACACACCGCGAGTATACGCACAGGACAATGCAACGATTGCCATCAGCAGACGACATGTACACACACACACACACACATAGATGTATATATAGTTATCGTCGAGTCCGTAACGATTGTCCACCTCGAAAAATTACTATACACAATAATAATAATATATTGCGTATCGAATTCCCGTCAATTTTCCTCGACTATTTGGTATGGTCAATGGTAGGACTAGGTATCACGGATAGTGTACGTCGCACAATAAGCGCACGTCAAACATGTATATTACATATATATTTATATATATTATATACTCAGTAGAATTCTATCAATACGTCTCCGTCGTAGTCGTCCTAGTCGTCCTCGTCGCGTTATATTATCATTATTCGTTATTATTATTATTATTATTATTATATTTGTACGCAATCTGAAGCCGATTTAAATTCGTAACGCGTGTAACTGTAAAATGAACGTCCGAATACCGAAAAATCGCGTTTATGTGTACACCACGTATTATAATATTCCATATGTATAATATATAGGTACATTATTATTTATATGCGCGTAATGCGTATTATTATTATTATTATCATCATCGCGCAGACCCGATCGACGCAGTTTTCACACGACCGAAATATGTAGGTAGATACACACACGATGATAATAATAATAATAAAATATATTATGGTAGTTGGCAGACGCAGAAGCCGCCGTCGTCACCGGTGACATTACACTGCAGTAATAATATTGTGCTGCTGCGGATCAAAGTCTTTCTGAGTTATTTTTTTCATTTTTTTTTTTTTTTACCTCCAGAATTGGTATTCCAAAATACGCGGGTAATACAAAGTATATATAATATAATAGCACAAATTCTCGTATACTTCCAAGACTTGGACAGATTTCGCAGTACGCTCTTTTTCATTATTTTTATTTAATATTTTTGGTTTTGCGAAGGTCTTTTCGAAAAAACTATTACATACCGAAGGGTTATAGCATTGATACACCGGAAATATGTTATTATTGATATAATCGTATATTATTATGTCCCATCACGCGAGTACGACGAGGAATTCTAGCGATTCTGTGCTCCGTAAAAGCGATTTAGCAAAATTACAACGTAACATCGTACGAAGTTGGGATATCGCTCACTGCAGTGTTATGTTACTGCATGACGTTACTCTAACGATTACGCGATGTCAATCGCGTCGTTTCGAATATCTTGAAAAATATATAAATTCGCTGTTAGTTAAAAGTGAAAACATAAAAACAAGAGACGGCACATATTATTATTATTATATGCATCTACTCAACAGTGTTCGAAATTGGATTTTTATGCACGCTCTACCACGCCGTTTCAATATCATTTTCATTAGGAAACGGCTTTGTGCCGTGTGTAAGTAAACTGCAGTATAAATCTCGTTTTCCCATATACCGTTGAATACAGCAGAAGCAGCAGTTCATGTGTCAAGACGAAATTAAATTGTAATTCGGTGCCGAGAAAATTGCCGTAATAACGCCCAGGGCGGAGGAATATTAAATCGACGAAGGAGAGTCGGCACAAAAATATACGCCCGCGGGGTAGGGAGTGCGGAGATATCATGTAAAAAAAAAATAAAAATAAAATAATCGCTTCTTGCCAAAACGGCTCAACCGTGAAATTGAATAAATAACGTGAGCTTTTTTTTCTGCCACCGCCGCCGCCGTTCTCTCCCGCGACCTTTTGTCACGATGTGTTTAAAAAAAGATTATCTTTTTTGTCCTTCTTACCGCGCCACCCCGCCTGTCGGCGTTATTTCTTTTTATTCCTCTGCCACTTAAGCGGATTTCGTGTCAGCGGCGTTTTCTGAGTACAAACGCAAAAACAACAAGCGCAGAAAGTCTTTGAAAACCGTATACGCATATTATAATAATACATACATATTAGGTACAAATAATATAGCGCTTCACTGCACCGCCGTCGTGTAAGTACCTATGTATATATGTTGGCACGCAATCGCGGACGACTACGAATGCGGTAAAATATTAGAATAATAATATGTAACAGTAATAATAATAATATCCTCGGCGGACCGATTTTCTGGGTAATCGCAGTTTTACTTTACGTGCTATACGATTTCGTTTATATTTTAGTAGGGTCGGTGTATTATTTTTAGTCGTATTTTTTATTACTCTCTGTGCGCCGCGTTCAACTAGCCGCCACCCTTTGTTTTATTTACATTTGCGTTTTATTTTTCATTTTACACGTCCGGAAAACGATTGTTTGCGAGCGTCAGTGTCGAGTGTGTGTACAACTTCCCGGTGCATGTCAGGTCCCGTTAGGTTTTAAAAATGCATAGTTTTCGGTTAATAATTCGCAGTGAATGCTTGATTTTACGAGTGTACAAAAGGGTTTACACAACGCACTCTACGTATATATATATATATGTATGTATGCGCGCATGTGTGTGTTTGTGTGTGTGTGTGTGTGTGTGTGTGTGTACGTTGTCGTCGTCACCGTCGTAGTCGTCGCCGACGTCAAGAGATGGGGCGGAAAAAAAAATAAAAAAAGCCGTATAATAATATACGCGTTGCAGCTATATTATATATTATTATGTATACTACTCCAGGGCAGGCTCGGCGTGGCGGGGTCGGAGGACGGACGGCAAAGGGTCAATTGCGGCGGTGGCACATAACGTTTGCACGGCTGAGGGTTAACCTCGGTGTTTATTGCAAATGGAATTTCTGAGCAGCAGCGCGGGGTAGACGTCATACGCACACGAGTGTATGAAGTTATTCTCATTACAAACCGACACACTCGCATAACGCAGGCAGTTTTAAATAATACTCTGCTCGAGTCACTGTATGTATATGCATATTTGTATATAACAAACTACCACCCTCGGTCGGGAAACACGCGTACGATTATGCCACACATACACGATTCATGAATACGTAACTAGTGCGTGGGTGAGATGCGAATTTAAAAATAAAAGAAAATCTCCGACTAATCACTGTTTATGTTTGCTTTACGCCAGAGACAATTTTCCCGCGTGGCGCAATATTGTTACGTATAACGCTGTATGCATATTGTATGTATTTTTTTAAATATATATACACACCTACACGTGTATGGGTATGAGCCACTGCAGGTACATGCATGTGCAAACATTATATGAGTTCAATCAGTGGTAGCAGCAGGTTTTTAGACAATCGTTTCGTGGCCAGAATTGCTTACGGGTATAATAATATGGACCAGAGGCCTGTATTTTTAAAGTATTATTATATTGTAATTGAAGATAAAAGTTATGGGTAGTTATATTTTATAAGCTTGCACATTGTACTATGTAAGAATTATATTTGATTATAATATTACAATATTATGTGAATACTTATGAGCGTATAATTGGATTATAATACACGCGATCAGTGGTCTACAACTAATCGTTTTTATTGATCATTTTATTTGAAATACATTAATAATAATGTGATATAAAATTTAGCAGATTATTTATATACGTATAGAATATATTGGTAGCGAAATCTCTTAAACGCATTATAATATAGCAATGTAGCCTGGGTAATGCTGTTGACGTTAAAAATATGAAATTCACTTCGAAGACTGAAAGAGTTTGCCCCGCCACTGGTCACTATAATATTATTATGTACGGAATACACGGATGTAGATGCGTCACGCAGTGCAAGTTACTGCCGTCGTAAATAAACATTACTTAATAAATAATAAAATTATAGTGTTGCATTATCTTACCGGAATAGTTTTGCCAGAATGCGGCAGCCCCGGACGAGCTCATCAGATCCAGTCCCGAATAGTTCCATTGCTTGTCATTGGATGTCTCCGAACCCCGTTGTACTTGTCCCGAAGAATAGTTTTGCGGACTCTGTGACTGCTCTGACCTTTCCCTCGGCTTTTCGTTGTTATTCTCTGAAAGAAAAAAAGGCATTCATTTATTGATACGAACATTGAACATCATTGATTGACGCTGCTACTGTCGATGCAGTACAGAAATAATGTACGTCAAATTTACTAGTACAATTTTTCAATGAATATAGTCTTATCAGATCCTACAATGGGTAATATTAAATTTTACATCAAATGCCGCGTACTTAAATATTCACAAATTTTTCGTGTTTTACATAAAAACTTATTTTAAATGTTGTATTATTTTTTTTACTTATAAACATAATCGACAAACACAGGAAAACTAACTCTTCCGTTTTATATATTATTAATAACCCACGTAATGCGGAAACAAAATAATTTAGATAGAAATCTATAATCTCTTAAACGATGATATTATTCTATTTTAGATATCATGCAATACAATTATTTATCCAATTATTGGAGTTGTAGTCTAATTATTCTGAGATTCGATGAATGTCCCCGATATTATTTACATGATTATTGAATTGTCGCGGAATCATAAGAATATTTTAACTTTACATGGAACAAAACAACGGAACAACGTCTCGAAGTCGGTTCGACAACATGTTTAGGTATGGAAATAATAGCTGTGATTGAACATTTGTACATTATTCGCAGCATATTAATATAACGACCGTCCTAGTCCGATAAGTACGCACCTGTTAGTACACGGAGTGCGTCTGCTGGCGCACCAGCCGCTTTGATCATCTCTTCCAGTTGAGCCCTTCGCTTCAACTCTTGTTCCAGCTGATCCTGTACGCGTTTCCTGGCTTTTCTTTCTCTGCGCAGACGCTTTTGGTAAACGACTGAAACACAAGAAACACAATGATAATAAATAACAATAATCAATACACACAAAATATAATATTATCTGTCGGTTATTTTTTACATCACGACAGACGAATGTGCGTGTGTGTTCGTGCCGTACAATGTGTAGGTACATCTCGTAAATTAGGTTTCCGTTTATTATTTCGCAATCATATCCCGATTTTTGTGGTCCACTGGTCAACTATACGCTGGCGTGCAGTTAATCGAACCGGACAAACACAAATATTATACGATACGCGCGGTACCTACACCGAACACGTACACACACATACACAGCGTATGTATATATAGTTACTACTCCGCGAACTCCGACCACTATACCGTTCCCGTCTCTTTCGATTCAACAAACACAACGAAATCATATTTAATAAAAATATATTATAGAAAACACACACACATACACACATACAGACAAACGCATGTATATAATAAATAATATGTATGTATACATATTATTACGTATTACATATATTTTTTTCGCGCACCACCGACCGCACCCGGGTGGTGGTTTCATCAAAGAAATCGGAAAACAAGTCAGGCATCCTCTCCGCATCGTCCGAATGAACACACAAAAGGACTGTTTTATTCTTATATCTATATATCTATATTATGTATTATTATATTATGTATACGAATGCCCCTGCGGGCGCGCACTACAACGAACGACGACGGCGGACAATTTCGTTGTTTCCTGTAATTTTTTTTGATTTTTTTTATATTATTTTTTTTTCGTGTACACACGAATTAAACGACGGAAAAATATTTTTATGTTCGCTGTGTATAGCCACCGCAGCCGCGTATCATTGGTCGATGGGTGTATTCTGTGGGCAAGGCTGTGCCGCGCGGCACAGATCGAAGATTAATAAATAACAATAATAATAGACATTCGAACAATGACGGACCACCGGTTCTTTAATTAAGACCATCGGCTATATTGAACGTTTTCATTTTGAATATTATATATTCCATCGGTGTTAGTGTGTTCGACAACAAATCGGGTTTTTGTTTGCCCCTCCCGCGGTCGTCGACATCGTCTACGCACCTCTACCGACAAATGAGAAAAGATTCGTGTGGAATCTATACATCGATATGTTGGAATATCGATCGCATGGATCGCGCGCAGCACCTTAAACTCGTGAAAAAAACTTCCCCTTAATCAATCTGGACAAGAAAAAATAAAATAAAAAAAAACCGTTGTGGCGTTGGTGTTTAAAGTATATTTCCCTCCATTTAAAACCACAAAAGTGCATTAACGCGAAAAATAATCCAATCAAGAAATGGCGTTAATCGAAAACGAAGAGACAGTGTCTCCTTTTTATATTCCTGGTTCTTAAATAATTTTCATTTAAACTTCTAACAAGAGGGATGGATGGCGGCGATGAGGAGAAGACGATCCGAAGAGGAAAATTCAACAAGACGTTGCAGCGTTCTCGCATTTCCATTATAATTATTATTTCTCCGCAAAAGAATACAATTAAAACAGCCACCTCTGTCTCCTGAGACCCACGCGGTAATTGGACGACCTTAAATAGTGCATGCGGCGGAGTTTTTTGGCTTTGGAAACGTAATCCGTTTTCGGCGGGAGCGGTGATGTCGTTGATGTTGGCGTCCGCCTCGGACTTGCGCCACAAACCCTCTATATTTCTACAGACATTATCTCTTGCATACTGTACGGCACATTTAACAGAAGTTTTGTCGTTAGTAACGGATGACGGTGGGAGGGATGCTAAAATTACAGTCTATAATATACCAAAGTAATGAATATTACAAAGAAAAATAACGCGTCGGGATATTAAAAACAGATTTTCCTTCAAATAATTTATATAATATATATAGGTACTACACGCCGCGCCGCTGTTTTGACTTGCAAAAAACGAAAGAGGTTTTTACTCCAGTCCGCTCCGCCACCAGACACGAAATCGTATTAAGAGCTAATTTTTTCTCAGCAATTCCTTTACCCTTTTAACGTTGTATAAACGTATAAAAAAAAGAAACAGCTCGTCGCGATAAAAAAAAAGTAACAACTAACAACAACAACAACAACAACCCTTGCAACATTATTATTTCTTATTTTAGCTTTTAACCTTTTCTTTCAGGCGCAAAGCTTTTAACGTGCGCGCGGAATCGGCATGAATAATTTCGAGAGAAACGACGTTAATTTCCGACTGGAAAATACAATTATCGAGGCGCTTAACCGTAAATTATGCGACGAGTCTTTGTTTTTTTTTTACGACTTTTAACAGCGATAAAGTATGTATAATATAAGGAGAACAACACGAGTTTGTATATGTATATATACAGAACGCGCGGTTTGAATACGTATATGCACCCCACTCTGTAGCAAAACAGGGAATATAAAAATTATGAACATTAAAGTCAAAAATCGTAAACTCGTTTATCATATCTTGTGCACCAGCTTTTAACCCTACAGCCAGAACGCTTGCGAACAACTCGATCGAGCATAATATTAAACTCACCGGGCGAAACAGGATTGCGTTTGGCATAGTTATAATATTATAATATAATGTGGACAAATAAAATAACATAACTAGCCTACGTATGTAATGCAGCATTCTTACACAGGGCGAATGACTTTTAAGAAAAGATATTCATAATGTCAGTGGGTAAATTTTGTATTAAAAAAAATATTTTTTGTAATAAAAATTTTTTACCAACATGTAATTATAATAATATACCGCAGATTCTAATTGAATCAGACTTCAATTTAGGTAATTTTTAAAATCTTTGTCATTTGAAGTTTTATCACTTCGAGCTTCACTTTAGTGAACTAATGCTAGCGTTCAGCAATTTTGCATGTAATTCGAGCTATTTATTGCTTTTTTTACTTTATTTTTATGTAAATTATTCTTTAACTATTTGCTGTTAAAACTTAAATGCTAACCAGTAATAAAAACAAACAACTATTTATTCAGTACCTACGTTAAAAATTAAAATTGTCAAAGTGTTAAATTGAAAATAAATAATTTGCCGGCTTTAAAAATTGAAAATCACTATGAAAATAGTAAATCACAACAATTTATAGAGCTACTCGAATAAATCGAAACATTCGTGCTATGTTATATCGTAATAAATCGTCTTCGTCTAATAATTAGAAAATAAAATATAAAAAAAACACGTCATCGTTTACTAGCCATCTGTGTAAAGCCTCTTATTCTTTACAATAATAATACAAAATAACTATTATCATAATAATATGTATGAAATACGTACAATTTTCTACACAGTTTACGCGCGATATAGCAATGCACGACGTATAAAATAATATTACCTACGCGTTATAATATATACCACAGTACGCCGTACCAATAATAATATCTAATGCGTATATCATGTGAACGTGCGGTGCGCATCCAAAAGGGAAATCAAGTCTGAACCGATTAGGAGATAGAATGTGTGTGGGATGGTCGGCTTTGTTTTTTTTTTTTCAGAAAAAAAAAATTAAAATAAAAAAACAAATAAAACATAGCAATAGTGTCCACTACACGAGGCGACCATATATTATAATACATATTAGCTCCCATGCCATCACTGTAGCTGCAGTGTATTTGTACAACGCTATAATGACGTATATTATGCATATTATTGCATCGCCTGTAGATGTATCGTATAATACCGGTCTGGAGCACGTGCAGGACGACAAATATATACACAATATATCAGAGCCGATGTTCCGTTTTCGAATGCACCGCACCGGAATAGACGAGTCCAACTGCAGTGGTGTAACTCAATATCCGGCGGCCAGCGGACCGTACGTACCGTACGCGTTACCCGCATTAACCCGTGACAACTCGCATTTGCGTTTATCTCGTGGACAATGGAACGCTGGTACGTGAGGGAGCGGGTGACGTGGATAAAAATAAAACGCGTATATACATATTATTTATATTGTACATTTATATACTGCTGTAGAAGATAGGGAGAACGCGCGCACACATCCGCGATCCGCTGCACCCATCACACGATTTTTATATATATAATCTGCCCGTGTGTGTTATGTAGGGCGCGAAATCATATTTACTCGCGTGCTTACGTTTAATGTGCGCAAAAAAATCGTAGAGTCGGTGGCGGGAGGTGAAAATGATTTTTCCAGTCGTTTTGTCATTTGATAAAGAAATTGCATTTGGATACTGTATACACATAAAACGTCGTAGTCGGGGGAACAATGGCGGCGGGAAAAAGTCAATTTTTCCACTCGTCGGATACACAACGGTATATATTTCTATATATATACGATTTTCGTGTCATTTACTTTTATGTGCGACGGTGGTCTTATCACACCGCGACCCCTAGAATAATATTATAACAGGGTAATAATAATTCAGTCGCGCGCGCGCGCACGCCCGTTCTCAATATTATATACACTATATAATACGCCATATTGCACGAAAGCTTATCATACACACATACATATATATATATAATATATAATACGCATATAAAACGAAGCGCTAGGATTATATTCAATAAATTCAACGCGTTTCACGTGTGTTTATATTCGCATTTATATATATACGTGTATTTATATTGTCATATTGATATACTGTAATAACGTATGGTCGTATAAGTATAGAGAGTGAGCGGGTACGTGAGCTCGCTGTGTCGACCCTACTATATTATACTCGTTATCGATTTTCGTCAAACACCGATCATCCCCTCGCAGTGTCGAAGATTTAACGTACCCTCGCAGCGGACGGGTTGGCAAAAGGTGGTTAAGAAAACGGCAAGTTTTGTCTCGAAATCATATTAAAACATTTCGGCTTAAAAACTCTTCGTTTATATATATATGTGTGTGTGTGTGTGCGAGTGTGTGTACGTCTTGAGGCGCACTCCAAAATTCCTCTCTTCTTTCGCGCAACAGCCCGTCCAGAAAAGTTATACGAATTTGCGTCCTTTGTGTTTACGCTTTGCTAAGCTGGTAAAAGGGGTGCGCCACCGCCGCTCCTACTCGTTCTTCCCACACCCGCGGGCCACGACGGTGGTTGTTTTAAGTGAATTTTAAATGACAACACCGTCATCGGGCTTTATATAATTTGCGTTTAACACGACCTATTAGACTGCGGGAGACTGTAGCGCGGCGGAGTATTTGCGCGCGTGGGTGTGTTCTTTGGCTGTCTAAAACCGTCATCGCCACCTTTTTCATTTTTTATTTCCACGCTAGAACGAAACTCTCTTGCGGATTGATCTGCGAAACTTTTGTCTCGATTAACGAAACGAATATTGAAAAATTACTAGCGTCGTTACGATAGAAGAAAATGCAATGGTCGTCGTCACACAGAGAGCATTTCGCTGCATAACACTATATATGATATAATATAGACAGCATATTGTTTTTTTTCCTAAGGCACATCACGGGGGAGATCTGAATCACAGAGACGCGAGTATACACGCGCACACGCATATTATTATATAAGTACCCGACTCTGGCAGTAGAAGCCTGCACATTAATACAGATCCATAGGTTATTATAATAATAATATAATTATTACGAAAGACACGTGTACCGCTGTACCGCAGCCCCACACGACAACGACTACGGTTTGACCGGATACTCGGTCCCATATGGCCTTAAAACGATCGAAAGAAAATGCACCGGTGTATGGACGGCGGGGTGGGTGCAGAGGCAATTATGACTGAGAAAGGGTCGTTGTCGTCGTAGTCGCGGTCGTTCCTTATCGCTTCACGCCGCCGCACGGACGACCATCTCGTGGCACGTATTAATATTAATATTGGGTAATCGAGGAGGAAACTCGGAAACCGCAGTTAAGCTCGCCGTGTACATACGTCCGCCGCCCACCAAGTAATTATCTCAACAAGGTGCTTTCGGACCATAAAAGGAGGAACAGGATCACCGCCCGGCCACATGTGTCGGCCGAGAGAAACGAAGTCACGATATAGCTACGTCGTAGTGTTTGTGTGATGTTATGCGTGTACGCGCAAAGCAAATCCCCGGACAACTTTAGGGACCTTATTGTAAATTCCTCGAGAAAACGGGCCGTTGAGCGGTCGTCCGTAGTGGGTGGTGGTAGTTAACCCCGCTCGTAGGAAACCTCGTAAAACGACGCATAATCTCATCCCGTCATGTATCTATTGTATATATATATATATATGATTGTATATAGTTGTACGTGTGGCCGCCGTCGTTGGCCTTTGAATTACGACTCGCCGTAACATAATATTACTCGGTCATCACCGGCGTCAACGTATATAATATGTACGTAAATTATGGTATGTGTGTGTACATACAGCGCGCCTAACCTATTTAAGCGTCCGCTCGACCGTTCCTAAGGGGAGACCCGACGGGAAATTGGAAACGTTACGTGTCAATTAAAAACGTGAACGCGCGCGCATATGTATGTGCAACTATTACAATAATAATATAACGTGCATACAGTAACGGACCTATTTAACGGTTGTTTTATAGTTGGAATCACGACACTTGGTCCAATAATAAAACGCCAATTCAATTTCCCTCGTTGAATTTAACGTCATCCGCCGCCGAGTTTTTATGTACCTTTCGACGCCGCCGCGGATCTCCCCGATCGTCAAAAATAACTACGTTTTAACGGTTCGATCGAACGACCGTACACTACAATTAAACATAATTACGCGTACACAAAACACAGCGCGTATGTGTCATCCCGGGTTTTGTTTTTTTGCGTCGTTCGATATATTTAATGTTTGGTGTGCACACACGATATAAAATTACAAATCGCTGGCAAGTGCGTAGTGTGTATGCGGATTTGAATCGGGAGAATTTTAATAACTGTTGAAAAAAACTAACGATTTGTGTGCATACGGTATCAGAAGTCTAATATATAGACTGTCTATATAATATTGTACACGGCATAGGTACGTCGTTTAGAGGAATGCTGTTATAAAGCCTAAGACATTAAATGAATTTGTGAGAAGACTTTTCTCTCGTTTCTCTTTCACACCGCCGTCACACACACAATTCAAATACTGCAGCTACCTACCACAATCAATATTACTCACGCGAACGCTCCGGGAGTCCAATAATATAATATTGCTGAACCGTCGCGTCGTCGTCGGCGGCGAAGGCGGTTTTTGGTCGTTAAAGTCACCAGTTCTGATGGTAAAAAGACGCGCGTTGACAAATGTGAAGATTCAGCCATATACACGTATATCGTACTGACGGCGTTTGCTTTTTGCGTTTCGTCGGCGATTTAATTGCGAAAACAAGCTACATAATATTTATACTCGTATATTTTATATTTTATGTCACCTGAGGCGCCCCGGTGGCGGTAATCTTACGAGTAGATGAGGGTACTCGACTATTGTATATTATGTATATATGTTATTACATAAATACTTTCGTTCCTTCACCCCCACTCCACCTATTTCTTGACCTCTCCACCATCACGTTCGTATCCAGTGCCTCGTCAAACGTCATCTCGTAGATCGTAAAAGTATACAAGTGCATACACAGTCGCTCGCTATTATACCAGTATATTAATAATAATAACGTGTACGGCCATGATATAAGCATTTCGCGGCCATACACTGTTGCGATGTATACAATATACAAGTATAATATTATAATATGTATTTTTACGACCGGATAATATATGATATATAATATCCATTTCGATATTTCTCGAGGTTCATCGTATCGTCTCTTCTGGTCATTCCACGCAATATTCGCATTCTTTGCTTTTTCACCGTAATTACGTAATATGCTTCGTAATTTATTGTAAAATACCGTCTGGGTCCGTCGATAAAAAAAATAAACACAAGAAAATAATAACCTCCGGTTATCCAGTATCATACACTTATCTATCAACCTCACAACATAACGCCACGATGTGCGTTCGACAACTAAAACGGTTAATAATATATATACGATGAGACGCCTATTATAATATAGCAACGAAACGCCATTTAATGATGTTCATATTATGACGATATTACTATAATAATATTTGTGTTGTGGACATTTTTCTAGTGCCTTCACCTGTATTACAGATACATAGGTAGGTTAGGTACTATAATATAGGTAATTTGGCGACTCTCAGTTCACTTTTCTACCACAGTCGGCGCGATGACCGCTAAAATATAACTACGCTTTGAGTCGTGGGCATCAATGATTTTTATTTTTCATCAGGTCAGGCGGTTAAAACAAGCGCGCAAACTTACAAACGCACATAAAATCAAGTCCACTCGACGAAATCGTTATAATATTATATTATATTATTATATGCACGTATATATATAGGTACACAAAGCCGACGCCGGTGCTCGGGTGCATATATAGGGGAATGCTTTGACGAACAAAACAATTCGGCAAACAACGTCTTATCACATATACACACAATGACTATATTATTATTACTAAATACTGATATATATATATGTATATTATGTACATCGCTTCCCTCGAGTTTCAGGAATTTGCGGGCCTCGAAACGCGCGTTCGAGCACAGCATGTCATACTATGATAATAATATGTAAGTACACATATTACCCACACATAAAATTTATCTGTCGTAATTCCATCGCATGCAAATAATATGTAGAGAGTGACGACAACGCTGACTGAGGTGGTGACGTTCCTGAGAGTGTATATGTAGACCACGTTCGTCGTTTACGCAATACAAGGGCCGCAAGACGTGATTTTGCTTTTAGGATTATAATTTAAAATTTATGACAACTCTGAGAACAATAATTGTTATAAAAAAATCCTAGTACTTAAGCAGTTGGAAAGTAAAAAATATTTACTCAAAGTTCCTGCTGAAGGATTTCGCTTTTCATAGTTTGCCGAGAATTTTTACACCTACATCAAATAGTATAAACGAATACTATTGTACCAATGGACGAGTTCATAAAAATAATGATTGCAAAAATATGAAAAAAAATCACGCAGACCTTGACAGCGTACAATGAATTTATAACCATCGGCAAGGCAATTCTTTATATTACTCGCTTAATGCACACAGTATACGAATGTGTACAATACGTCATTGTGAATAATTGACCATAATGATATTATTGTTGTGGATATTATGATTTAAGAATAACACGTTGACTAAAAGAGTTATACTGTATTATGTTATTAGTTATTTCCTATGCATGAAATACACATTACGGTTTACATTTTGAACTGGAAATTATTAAAAATCAAAAACGTTATTGAAATAATCAAAATCATACTAAAATACGCATTTTATAATAGACGACAAAATAAAAAATTGAAATTCTTTTTATTACAATTCTATATTATGCGGTAATGACGAAACGTAAAAAACTATATCATAATCCGCGGAGACGTATACGTGTAATAAACCATGGGAGATCAGCGAAATCCGGACAGTGACAAAATTTTGTATGACAGCGTTCTCTATACCCCTACCATCACCTTTACCAGTACAGTAGTATGCAATTGTTATTATAGCAAAGCATATATTTATCGTTAATAGCCGGTCGGCAGCACGCGCGCATAACACTTATTAAACGTATACAGTGGCTATAAATTGGCTGCTAAATTATATATATATATATATGCATGTGTGAGCGTGTAGGTGGCACACGGGACAATGATCGAGTCGAGAAGTCGACGACGGTCTCCGTGTGTGGCGAAACGCCGTCGCAAGACTGTGCCAACGGTCACCATCAAGGACACGCACACGGACGCGGGTACAACACGCCGTGGATATATATTATAATGTACGACACGTCAGTAAACCTGCCTACCGATAACGAGAACCGAGTTCACTTAGCGCGAGCGCTCCCTTATCTGGTTGTTTACATGACACGACGGCGTTTAATATAATTACAGAACCGACCGATTTCGACCATAGAGTAGAGGCACCTACATAACAGTTCAACATAGGCATAACGCGAGTATTCACTTAGCCGCTCGGCTCGCGTCCGATTATATATATCGTTGGGTTGCAATAATATTACACAAACACACACACACTCACACACACATATATATATATATATATATATTTATACAGTATAAATAACAGTATATACGTCTGTCCAAGTATCGTACACGCGCCGACAATTATTATTATTACTGTCGTTTCGTTTCGAATCGTAAAAGGAAAGAAAAAAAACCAAACCCAAGCAATAACGATTTATTTCCGAATCGCTCCCCACGCGACGCACACGCATGCACACGATGATGGGGCTGGAGCGTATGCGTCACGGAGATAAAAAAAACAAACTGAACTAGTGACTATAATAATACGCGCGCGCATGTGTGTGTATGTCTAAAGAGATTCACCGCAGATCGCGAGAATAAGGGTCGTAATCGTCGTTTGTGTGTCTGTGTGCAGTGTGCATATTATACAAATATGGTTATTCTAATCGAAGCTAGCGCACGCCTTGTGCAAATTATTCTAAGGTCATGGGGACGAGGCTTCGGCGAACCGGCGGACCGGAAACAGACCATTGTAGCGCTACATGAGCGTCTGAATGCACCATATATATATATATATATATTATAATATATTATAGTTTATAATAATATGCATCTCTGCAAGAATATACGAGATTGTTTTTAATTAGATGAACAATTTTTTGTGCAAAAAAGACTTCATGATAACGAATAGCGCTCTCCGGCAAAATCGATAATATTTCATTACCGACGTTAAAATATGACAAAAATATAATATTATAATGAGGTAACGAGGAAACAAATTGAATCGAAAGTGTGGTGCGTGCGCACGATGATAAAATAATATTATCAAACACTCGCACTTCGCAACCGTTCGATGTAACATCACGTGGGATGAGCTACCGGAATTTAATTATTTCATTTGCAGCGAACGGCGTCTTACCGGCGCGGAGATCGTAAAAACATCGCTGTGCATTTTTCGGGATGACAGACTTTACGACTGTATTGCTCCATGTTTTTCAATTATTCGGTGGCGTGTGGGGTGAGGGTCAGCAAAACATATTCGGACACAGAAATGAATTTTCTCGTGACCATTTGTACGGCGATATTTTCTTTTCTCTTTTTATGTTTTTACTGCGTAACATAAAAAAAAAACAATATTTCTTCTCGGTAATAACCGAAATACCTTTTTACTGTTATGTGCTTCGTAGCCGGAGGGACGCGCTGCAGCGAGCAAGGAATCCAATTTGTTCGTCGGCCATGGGGAAGAATATAATAATGAGTGGACCCTTCGAGAGTTTGTATACGCGAATTTTAATAGCGACAGATCAAAGGTAAACGGTTATATTCCCTGGGGATTGTCTTCATTCGGACAATTTACGTTATCTGGAACGTTCTTAAAAAAATACTATGTTTCCGTACACAAAGGGTTTTCACCCAAAGTTCACAATGGTGTTTAGAAACTTATTTATAATCATGTCAATAAAACTCGAAATTGCTAAACAGGTAAAATGTTTTTTAATAAAAAAATTTGCTTGCGCCAGATGGTATATTGGCAAGAAATATTTTCTGGCGAGTCCAACACTTAACTAAATCAAATTACATTTTATGACGAACAATCAATTGCTATTGTGTTACTGCACGTTAAAATGCTTTTGAGAAGCCTTTGGGTACGTATAATAGGCAAATAAATAACATATATTTGCACTGAACCGGCGAACGATAATTCTTTGGAAAGCTACCCTTAAAATCTTACCAAATGACACTTAAAATCCTGCGGCTAATAATTACTATACGTATGGACTATACGTACCTGCGAAGGTCGAGAATTTTGGGTTCTTTGACACGGTCGCTAAAACCCGATCGGAATGACATTCGCATCGGAATTTGTCCCCTGCTCGCGCACTCAAAATGGGCAATAAACGTTATACTGAACAGATAATATATAAATATATATATATATATATATATATATATATATATATATACATAAGTGTGTGTATGGTTGATAGCCACAGGAGGGGCGGTATAAAGTGTTTTCGGGTGTACGTGGCCTGTGTAAACAAGACTTTCTACGGAATATTTCGCACGGGAATTAATGAGCAAAAGGGGATGGAGACGACGGTAGAGAAACAATAAAACTGAGATATACGCTGTGCAATATGTATGTGTATACAGTATAATATGCATATAGCGAGAGACTCGCCTTTACGACGGGTCTGCCACCACTGTCGTTCACCCTGCCCTTTTTGTCCATCCATAAAATGGTCACACAGTGTAACTTTAATAATTTATATTTCCATATAAGAGGATTTTCCCTCCGCCCCACATCAGCAACAACAGCAGATCAGTGGCTGGGTATGTAGGTGTGGTGGGTGCATGAAATGGGCTCGGAATTATTTTATAATGCTTATTTATGCGAGGCGCTTTACTTCAGAAGTAGCGTATTAAAATCCCGGAGACGTTAGTATTCGAAAAGCAATAACGAAACTGCCATTGAACCCCTCCGCAGCACAGCATTTTTATACGCGTGCGTATTATTTACTTCGTAGAGGAAAATCAAAATCTGGCTAGACTAAAAGGTGTGCAAAGGTATAATAGATATATATTATAGTATAATACTAGTAACAACGACCCAGAGAAACGATCATTGGGCGCGTGTGTTTTTAATCCAATGCAGAGGACGCGTATAATCTCATTTATTTATTTATTATTATATTATATTATGGTGTATAACGATGCGATAGCAATAATTATCGTCGTAAATTAGGCCGTGTAGCTATTGCTTGGATCACACGGTGTCCTGCACCGCTTACTAATGTACAATACGCATATTATTCACTGTGTGCACGTCAAAATCACTGTCAAAGAAAGGCGTAACTATGGCGTGTGTCTCCATATGTGTGTTTATGATAATCAGTTTTCAGTGATCGTTTAAATATCGTCGTCAAAAATCTCGAATGGTGTGAATTCGATTTTCTCGCCCGCAAATGAATATTTAACGACTCCCCCCTAGCTCTGTTGCATTGAGCGCAGACCACGGTCCGGCGAGGTGGTGATTTTGCATCCGTGAAATTATCACAAAGAAACTGCGGACCGGGCTTTTGATGTGCTCGACTTCGATTAAAATCGCGTTATTATTAAATCCCGAGCGGCGGGTTTGCCTCGACGCGACAAAAGGTTGCTACCCCCGCACCGGCGGGTTTTGAAATGTAAAACGCACGCACCCCGGCCAAAGGTCATACGAGCTACGGTCCGCAGACCACAGCACCGTTTGACATCTCTTGTTTTCGGTGCAGAAACGCCAGAAACCCCCCGCGGAACGAACGGGAACGGACATCAAAGCCCGAAGAGTCGGATTGCCATGACCACCACCACCAACCGAGTTTCGAGTTAAGTGTGCGCGCGTAAACGCACACACGCACACGACAACGCAAATAGTTGTATGTTTCCGTGGAACGCGAACACGCCATAACGTAACCTAACAACAATAGTAGTAATAATAATGTGTAATAATATTGTAATAGTCTACTAGCACCACGCCGTTCCGAACTCTATACGGTACCGGGTTTGACGCATCCAGTAGTACCAGCGTGTGCAGTTGATTGCCTACGCGTGATGCCTTACGTATTGGTGTGAGTGTTATACCACCCAACGTGACGGACTTCCGAGATTTACTTGTGTGTGAAGAAAACACGGACAGCAGGAAAGTTACGTACTTTTCCCGCTCACCCCGGTGCGATTTTACCCACCACGACCTTTGTTTGAAGTACGAGGGTTATATTACTATTATTATTATTATTACCATCGTGGTGTACGCGAGGCGTTTGGTTATGATGCGCTGTGCGTGCCGAGCCCGGTAATGATGATTCATGTTTGAATATTTGCGGCAGTTAAGTCTCGTCGAACGATAATATAAACTTTCTTACCCCGTCGCCAAGACTCGATCGAGTCGACGGTGGCATTAAAAGTACGCGACGTTCGATGTGTACGTGACTTGCGAACGGAAGTGAATTTTTAGATGTCACGCGGCCGACCGGAAACGCCTGTGAAACGTAACTAGACACCCCCTCGAGAAGTTCACCCGCCTGCCAGTCAATAATCGACTCTGGTGTGTTAATTGCGAATGCTACTGGAATGCATAAAATCGATATTTATTATAAAAACGCAAATTTGCCATTAAAAATAGCATCAATGGCGCTGCTGATCCAGAAATTACTAAATGCACTTTAGGATAGTGAGTCAGTGAATATTACGATATAATACCTATATCATAGATACATTATAAAAGATGAAATTTAAGGAGACTGTAATGATCGCATGACAGTAGCAATCCGATACAAAAACTGAGTCCATTGTCATAGTATACGATTCAGCGAGATCAGTACTACAAACATCAATTTAATGCTTTTCTAGTCCCGGCTTACGGACTATAGCGTATACTATTACTGAGTATATAATATAATAATAACTATGACGAGTTTTTCTTCTATCAACAACAATGTACAAGTATGAGGTGGGTATTATTCGATAATAGACGGTGGTCAGTAATATTATTATAAAAGTCGTATATTCGAACCAGATTTGAAATATCCAAGTAGATAGAATTACTTTTATATACTAAGCAAATCGACGGCGAGTTATTAAACTGCTAACACAAGGATATACGAATATCGGAAACTATGTCTTAGGTTTTTGGGTTTTTTTAAATTTAAACATTGAAATAAAAACCAACAGCTATATATTTATAATATGTATACTCTGGTGTAACCTATCAGCTTAACGATTACCTATGAGTTAATGTGATGCGTTTTATCGTCGCATTAATATCTGGAAATTACTGCGTACAATAATAATTACTAGCTATAGAAAAGAGGGTCAGGAATTTTACCCTCGGACGAAACAGAAAAAAATATGTCGGCATAATACCGTTCGCCATCGTCAACAGAATATTATTATATATTATATAAAAACACAGTGGAAACGATTTTTAATAAAAGAAATTTCGGTGTTTCGGACCAAACCGCCGGGGATTCATAGTGGTAGGGGAGGGGTACTTTAATTACATTTATTGCATTCCACACCCGAAGGAAAAAATATTGATGGCTATGCACACGGCAATATGAACGACGGATGGCTTCCAATCTCCCTTCCATTGTCTTCGGTTAATTACGGGGAAGCGCGGAAGAAAAGGGTTAAACACGAGGCCCGTTGTTATTATTAAAACGTTTCCATATCTCTTTTTGATCTCCACTTTTAGCCACCACTACCCAACACACCTCACCACGAACTCCCTTCCCAGCGTTTCCATGTAATAATAATTGTTTCATATTTGACGTAATACGACCAACACGAAAATATCAATATCCTCATTCAACGCCCGCCGCACCACCCACGCACGCAGCCCAGAGTTAATTATTACGAATATACGGGGCGATGGCTGCTTGGTATTTATGCTGCAGAAACGGAAAAGAAAAAATTTTATGGTCCGCCTGAAGCGGAAATGACCTTTGGAAATGTCAGTGGCGGCTAATAGTAATAATACAACGTAAGAAAAGGGTATTTAAATATATATATATATATTATATGTACAGCTTACATATACACAAACGGTATATAGTGATCATTGGCTTTTCTTGACAATGGTTATTATACGGTATGGTTTCTATTGTCAGTGTACGTGTACAAGACATTGAAGCGTACGCCCCTTTGGTAGTAAAACAAAAGGCCACCAACTCACGACTGATTCACAAGAGCATTTACGAGGGTGTATTTTCTTTTTATTCAGAAACTTAAATATCAATTATCTAATTAAAACTTAATACTTCCGGACAATAAACTGTTAAAATCGTTTGAGGAATTACGTAAAAACGGTTTCTGTATAATATAGAGCTACAGAGTGTCACTGCAGCTAAGAATAATAAGGCCGTAAGGGGTAAAATAATTTAGTTAAAAAATATTTAATAAAGTTTATTGTTTAGTTGTAATTTTATACCATTTTTTAAAACGTTTAAATTAAGGTTACCAATGTTGTACAATTTATATTTTGTTTAATACGAGTAACTGCCAAAATTTCATTTTCTACAAATAGTTAATGTCACATTATAACGTCATATTATTATTTATTATTTTTCATAGTTAAATTTGAAGTTATTAAGTAAATATAATTTTGCTGGAAGTTTTCTGCAGAAAAATTATAGTGTACAATATATTGATTTACTATATATGAGGTTGTTTATGTTGCCCCAACTACCAGACACAGCGTTTTCTAATAATAATATTCAAGGGACTACAGCGAATAGGAGACGGATTAATGTTTGGCATCGTTAGCACACGGCCAGTGTTGCCAATCAACTGTGTCTCTGTCAATTGTCCAATCAGCAACGAGTGATTTATGCACTCCCGCCGCCCCTTTGGGATCTAATTAGCGTTTAATTCTGAGAGATGATCGTCGCCGGCGTCGTCGTCGCCCACTCAGACGTTTCCTTAATGAAACCCTCTTCACCTCTTACCATCATTCTTCGATCGCTCTCCTCTTTCCCTCGTCATTTGCTTTAGTACTGTTAGTCGGATACTCGTGTATAATAACGCGCGAGAAAGGATGAGAGAGTGCAGAGGTGGATTCGGAATTCAAGACGAATGAACAGGAAACTATCGATCGCCCAATTAAACCTAATCAGTCGGTGTAGATTACGTTTGAAGCAAAAGAAACAGAGTGTGAGAGAGAAAGAGAGAGAGTGAGTGAAAAAGAGAGAATAAAATACAAAACACACAGAGACTTCCGATGAAGGTGGATAAAGAGCAGCCAAATATCCTCGTAAGAGTCCAATGCACCACACTTATAAGGGACAAACCCGAGATCTATTGTCAATAAATATATATATATTAAAAGATAGATATATAATAAGCCTAAAAGCTTCTGTCTAACTCCCTCGCGTATTGCAAGGAATCAGGTTACGTGCGCATTTCAGGTGAAAGAAAAATCGAAATGATTTTTTTTTTTTTGCTCAATGTTATGTTTAGTTCTTGACCAGCATGAAACTCGATACGTCCAATAGACTAAATGGACTGGTCAATATAATATATGTGTATATATAAATAAAGAAAGAAGCTTTTGGGTAGTCCGCACAAATGGAGACGATACGTATACGTTTACACACTGTCAACCGATTCGGAAATCCGTATGGGGAAATCCCGGTGGCCCGTTTGTTTTATTTTATGCTAATGCGTGAATGAGAAACACCCCTTCATTGTTGTTGTAACACTATATATACACCTTTCGATCGTAAGATATTATATTTCTCGAGTATATATATTTTTATTTTTGTTCGCACACGTATACAATATAAATATAATATCATATATTATATTTATATATATATATATATATATGTACATGCTGTACGCTGTGCGTGTGTGGAAGTGAAGTTTTTGTGTCAAACAGACGGTCAGTCAAGGTTCATCGAATATACGTATTTTAAATGCGTATGAGTGCGTGTTTGTGTATTATATTTGTGTGCAACTGTAAATTAGCAGCGCGTGTGTAACCTAATATTAAACAGGATACTCAAATTTATTGTTCATCAGAATCGTACTGAGTTTTTGACCACCCTCAACGAATTTGTCGGTATTGGGACACGAAAGTAAGTAACCGCACACCCCGTAGGGTATATTTTAGTGGAAATATTTTACGAGTTATTCAAAAAACAAAGAGTAAAAAAAAAAGGGTGCAGAGTACTTGTGTAAATAATAAACGGAAAATGAGATTTCAAGTACGAAAACATCACTTACCCCGCAGTTTTTGGGCGTCGACCAACTGTCGTTCTAGACTTCCTTTGACTTCCCTTTCACGGAGCACGTCCATTTTCAACTCGGCTGCAATAAAACAAAAAAAAACCGATTAAGTTTGATAAGTGAATTATTTGAATATTATAATATATATCATATTATTGAACTCGCTGACAACATTTTCTCAAATTATTATTATAATTATTCGGTATAAGACTGCAGCACTGTACACCATCACCATAATAGTAATAACAATAACAGTATATATATATATATACCAACTGTAACACACACACATATATATGTACGCAGTGTGTGCATATACCCATATAACATATTATATATATATATATCGGGTATGTGTATATGTGGGCTTGGGCGAGAGGAGCTATCGATGGCTTGCGGGGAAACGTTGTGTTAATCCCGATTTGAAGGGTCGTGTCGGTTAGTCACCCAAGGCTGTTTGCTCGTGTACGGCCACTCGAGACCATATATATATATATATATATATATATACATAGTGCATATTTATACTAACATAACACTCGGGGAAAATACAAGAAGCGCCCGCTAGCGATTTGAATAACTTTTGCCGGAGTTTCCGCCCACCGTCACCAATTCGCCGTGAAGTGCGCAACGCAAAACAACACCTGGGGAAAATTGTAGTCATTTTCCTATCCCTGTTTCACTGTAATGTTTTCTTTTCTTTTATAGAATATCATAATAATATATAGAAGGCACAATGCTATCGGTTTCGATAATTCAGTTAAGTCACCACCGATCCCGCCGACGCGACCACCCCGTGGTTTCTGGTACATTAATTTCCTCGGCCGGACAATTTAATATTATAATATTTACAGACGAAAAGTGTCGTAGCGCGTCTTTTTATCGGTTCATAACTCTTAGAGCGATATTAAACACGAGTGCACGTCGCGCGTCTGTTGTTTTAGTTGATATTAAATTTTCGAAAGGCCCCGATAGGAAATAATATATATATACAGCGCACACAATATGATATAAGTAACAATATGGGTAATGAAAAAATGCGACGACTAACGGCGATGACAAACACCGTCTCATAAATTTGTTGCAGCGGGATAACGTGGAAATAATAAGTAATAACGCGAGATATCTCCCACGGCGGCTGCTCAACATTATTATAATAGGTATTAATATTTCGTGTCCACATTTCGAAAAACTATAACGAAGGCAGTAAATTATATGGCAATTGGCTATTCGTTTTTGGAAACACATAATTTCCAATAATCATTATCTCAACCATATTTACATTTCTAAACGTCTTATATATTTTTCGTTAAATTGGACGGTAATCACAGCAAATCGTTTTAAAAACGTTCTCACTCGCGGCGTTGTCTATCCCACCTCACGGAACAAACAGTACCTATGACTAACAAAAAATCGTTGATGAGCGTGTAAACGTAAAATATCAATGGAATTAATATTGAAGAATTGTCGTAATTTATAAAATTATTATATGCATTACAATTTGACAAATATTTCGAATAATTTAATATGTATTATCTCAATTGCCAATAATTTAATTATCAATCTTCAGTTGTAAATACATTTTGGTTACCTATACAAAATGTGAGTACTTAACATTATATAATAAAACTCACTCCAGATTTACGTCAGGGCACTAAAATTAGTTTGAAATCACTATTCCAGTATTATTTAACTATAGTTAAATATATTATTATATATATACTATTCTTATCCGTTTTATAAAACGGATAAGAATTTTTTTTTATTAACGTCTTACAATTTGACGCGTGTGCCTGGAAAACTCAAAAATATGAGTTCGTAAACCTAAACTTTAGCAGATATCTTGGTATCGCAGGTATTTTTCAAGTAATATTATGTCGCGGCATAAACAGAAAGCAGCTCGTCGTCGGCAGGATCTATGTATATTACAATTATTTATAATATGCAGCCAATGAAGCAGGATAACACGCGTATATATTGCATATTGTACCGGTGTATACGTATTATGTATGATATAAGTATATAACACATATACCCCGAAGACAAACGTAAAGATATCGCACACATTTAAACGCTTTAAACCCGCCTTATAAGAATTATATTATTCTATAGAACATTGTTGCAGTTGCAGTATTCCCTGTTCCGCGAGATAACGACGATCGACTGCACTTTAATGCCTATATATCTGTTACAGGTAGTCCAGAGCACGGGCGGACGAAGCACTTATATGCAGTATATGTATACATAATAAAATATAGCGATATATCGTGTGTACTTAAACTGTGTACGTATTATACATATATTATATCATAGGTGTCTCGCGCAGTCTTCGACGAGACGCCTTCGTGTGCGGCGCGCGAGGCCGACGGAATATTTATCGAGCGCGAAAAACCGTGTCGGCAGAGTCATTACACACCAATACACCGCTTAAATGCAACGCGTGAGTGTGTGCGTGCGTAGACGCGTGTACGTGTGTGCCGTATAAGTGAATATCGTTGTCGTATTTTGCTGCCGTGAGTAGCTTGCAGCTCACACATAATAATACATTACATTGTATAAAAAAAATAAAAACCGCACACGCGTGTCGATATAACGCGAACGCGGGCCAAGTTATATAGTCGGTCAGCCGCGTGCGGACTGCACACTGCTGCAGTGTACCTATGTCATTATAATATATTGGTATACCTATTGCATAGTACTGTTTTACAGGCACAGTAGATTTATCTCCGGGATCGCGGGACGACATATAATTTTTGATTTTATAAAGTGATAGGTATCGAGTGCGCGTTTAATGTGTTTACGATATTTGTTCTGTTCAGGACACCGAGCATTTCACTGGAATCCCATGTTTAACTCGAGGAAAAAACATTTTTGTTACGAACTGTGACTTTTTGATGGAAAATGTACTTATTTCAAAATTGTATTCGATTTATGTCGAGCATGGATAAAATGCCCAGCAAGTAATAAAATATGTAATCAAACGAATAGAATAAAGATTTTCTTAAAATAGAATGCCAAATACAGAAGTGTTTGTTTTAATCATAAGTAACATTCCAGATGGTCCAGAAAACATTTAACTAAATTATATTTCGATGGGTTTGTCGGGGTCAGGGTGTATAACCATATTCACCAGTAGAAAATTATACAATGCCACTTTGACAAAATAATTTTCATATTACCTATAGGCATATACATATGATTTTATGATCATGTATAATTTTAAGAATCGCGTGTGTGGACAACGGAAAATGGTCAGACAGATTTTTCGATTTTTTCCCTGTTATTTATCCTGTTACATCGTTTCAACATTATATCAAGCCTACTCGTATATTGACGTGCTCTATCTCGTAAGTATACACCGGCGCACGCGCTCGTTTTTGCCCCGAAAATAGCCGACTCGCGCGACACGCAAACTCCCGCGGCGGATCGACGACCGGTGAAATTATATACACACACATACACACACGCACACATATACACACTTAAGTCGATAGTGTAATATATTAATGTAATTTCGACGTGTGTGTGATATATGGACGACGTGTTTGGATTCTATGACGGGCGCCTCATATGAACGCATTTACCCATACAACGCACGTGTTTCACGTTTACCTTATATATATATATATATATGCGATAATAAGCCCTAATTTCGACTCGGCGGGCCTTGGAGCGCACATTTGTTTACGGAGTAATCGTTCATTCGTTGTTTTTTTTCAGTCGTTCCTTCCTCCGTTCGGTTATTATATCATAATATTATATTATAAATCGTATTTTCGTGCCTCAGGTTCCGTGCGCGTACTGCAGCAATCACAATATAATACGGCCGTCGACCGAATTAAATGGCATTTCGTGAAGACGATATTATAGACGCGCATTCTCTCCTCTGCAGCTCTGGCCCAGTATTTTCGACCAAAAACGGTGGGCGTTCCCCGACAAAATGAAATGGGACTGCGCTATAATGTGTATCTGTCCGTGTGTACGTCGGCTTGTGTGTGTGTTAAGTATACGTTTCGGAATTGATTGAAGCCCGCGCGGGAATTGTTGTTATTTAAACGCGCACGGAATTATATTTACTATAAACAGACGAAACGAACAGAAAAAAAACAAGAATAGATGTATATATATATAATGTACACTCAAAAATCACACACATACACACTCGGAAACGTACGCAGGTGGTGGTGATGAGGTGTCTTTTTACGTCTGTCCGTTTCGGTATAATTTCATATGTAATTTAATGAAAACGGTCGTTTTTCAAAACGATAATTTGTACGAATGATCCATTACACCCGAGTCAGGCTTACCACCGCAGCGGAGGGGAACGGCGTGTTCCGTCAATAAGGATGATGGGAGGGAAAGGGGGCAAAAAAAACATTGCGTCCCATGAGAGCCGGCAGAACACGACTCTTAAAGGTCAGTTCGTGATGGGAATAAGTGGTACGAGTGGCCAATTATACAAGTGTATGCCACACCACACGGAGTGCGGTCCAAACATACACACACCGACGTACAATAATAATTTATACGCGCGCGCAGCGGTGAAATTGTTTTTTTTATTATTATTTCGTGTTTCTATCTGTCTCTGTCTCTCTCGATCTACACTATGTCAGGCGGTTTAGGCGGAGCTGAAATAACAGTAATCCGCGACGATTAATTTATCGCGTTATTACTATTGCGACAGGCGAGTTTTGATTTTTTTCCCGACTGGGCGTAATTAAAACGGACCTGGTCAATTTTACACGATCGTGTCAACCATCACGTAAATTTCTCGTTTGTATCATTTAACGGTGTATCGGCAATGATTATTGCTCTCGTTCAGCGATTTTATAATTATAACGCGGCGTCCGCGGCACCGCCGGATTTATCGTGAACGACGATAAAGTCGCCGAGCCCCACAAAACCCGTCCTGACGTTGGTTCAGTATGTTGTGTCGGCGTGTTTATTTGTTTTGTCGTTTGTGCTCTCCGGTACGAGGACTCGCTTTTACTCGACCTCTAAACTGTTGTATGATTTCTGTCCCGTCACTAATTCTTCTGAAACTATTAAACGCGTTTACCATCGTCTTAAATATCCTATTTGACAACTGACCGAGAAATATACGAGCGGGTAATAGTATTGATACAATATGTAAGTATAACGTATATACTTGTAGTGTTTATGTTATTCAACCGGTTATAGGTCTCACGGAATGGTCGGTCGAATTCCGCGTCGTTTTATGATGTTTATGAAATATCACAAACGGTATTACATTATGAACGACGAGCTTAATAATAAATGTCTATCTACATTGCAATAAAAAAATACATATATACTAATCGACTTACTGATTGAAACTCAACGGGGTCAAGACGTGGGTGGAAGGTGTGAATTTATCATAAAATGCCATTTTCTACGACATCGTTAGGCAAGCTTTGTGTTATGTAGCTTTGCGTAAGCTAGTTGAGACATAAAAAAGAAACGACGATGGAAGACATGACAGTATCAATCGATACATCAATACCGATTTTTTGAAAAGATAATCTATTATGATTCGCTAAAAGAACGATTGTTTACTACTAATAATATAAATAGGGTTAGATTGTCGAAAAACATTAATATAATAAATTTTCAATAATTGTGGGAAAAATGAAAATTGATGGTCTATTTTTGACGACACATAGGTATACCAGTAAACGGAATTCCACTTTGAACACATAAAACTGTATATCTGCATTAAATAATTCAATACAAAACTTCATTGTAGCTATAAGAGACATTTTCTCCAAAAATGTTGACTAACATTTTATTTATATATTTACTTCGGTTTCGATCAAATAATCTATTTGTTGCCTTTTCGTCGACCAAAACACATTATACTTAATTTATCTAAAATATATTGTTTAAAGGGCCTCACCTTTTTCGAAGTTCAACGCGCGGTCGTCATCTCGAATCTTGTCAGCAGCGGCCTTAAGCAGGGCTTGTATCTTCCGAAGTAGCGACTCAGTGGTCATATACGGTAAACCCATGTCCCCGGAACCGGCGGAACCAAAGTTCAACGCCTGTGGTGGGGGCGTAACGCTACCGTGCGCGCTACTATTGCCTCCCACGTCCGGATTGTCGCTGAGGTCTGAACACGTTAAAAACAAAAACAAATAAATAAAATATGTCATAAATTTATTATACTTTTATATAAGTGCTATTATTATTTGATTAATTTAATTGTTTAAATCGATATTTTTGAAACCTACACCAGTCGAAAAATAATAACGGACACGGGTATTTACTTGCACGCCGGACGTCGTTATTTGCGTTGACGATTTCAAATTGCCCTTTGTATGATGCACATCACACACACACACACACATATATAATTTAATATATTATATCATCGCCTGTACAGTATAATCGATATTGCGGTCGCATAACGTATACAAATAACACAATACATACAAAACTAATAATTTTAATTGAACCCAAACGTACGCGATAATATAATATCCTATAAAAAGGTATTCCCATCTCGAATTACACCACCGCCGCACTACCACTACCACTACTATAACCACAATACACACCAACTCCCCTACAATCCGCTTTTCACTTTATTATACCGACATGATGGTTTTATATTGTGTCAAAGATGCACTCAAGTAGAACGTTCTCCGTTTTGATATTATTGTTTCCAATGGTTTGTGAATAATTCGTTATTTTTTTCCGTTTGAACAATTATATTTGGTATACCCACATCTAATATCTTACATCTTACAGTTGAAGCATAAAGTGAACCGAGTTTAAAAAAAAAAAAATGATATTTTTTACCATCCCAAAACATTTTATCGTATATAATAATAATAATAATTTATACCGTGATCCTTGATATCGTCTTCTTCGCCGTCAGAAATGTTGTCATCGTCTTCGTCTAAGTCGTCTTCGTCGTCTACGTTTGTATTGCCGCCTGCCGAATGATCGCTGGCCGGTCCCGAATGATCGCCTCCCGTTTTGGACAGGTTCAACACTGGGCTGTGTCCTTCGGACGAACCTGCAGCATAATAGAAAAATTGAGTTATTGTAACGTCTGTTTGAGTGGCTAATAATTGGTGGTACTCATATAGTATAATATTATAGCTACATTTAATACCATATTTACTATATTATTATAACGTGGACGTACCGTTTTGCGATGTCAAATCCCTTGCTTTCTGATCAAAGCTCAGCGCTCGATTTATATCACCCACTCGTTCGTCGTTGGCTCTGCAAAAACGAAAAACCAAACAAAAAATTAAAAAAAAATTGATTCATAATACTATTAAAAAAGATATACGTATACATAATAATTATGACGTTTTATTCCACGACCATTTTCCATTAAGTTCCTACTCCACGATAAGTATACACATAAATGTATATATAATATTATATATATACATTTATTTGTACGCACATAAATAAAACATTTCGAAAATTCATCGGTGGCGGACGATGCGATTAAGACATTAAGAGTAGTAATATACAGTGTGGTGCCGGGGGACTCGAATAACCGAAAAAGTCCTTTTCGTGTGTCTTAATGAGCGAAAGCTTTTAACGTCTCAGCAGCAGCGGCATGTATATAATATACATCTGCATAATTCGGGGGCTTTACTATCGTCAATAAATATACTTATATAAATATATACATATAACACACGCGAACGCGGAGGGGCAGCGTATTTTTTTAATGCATTTCGCTCTGCGGCGATATCACGCGTAAAAGACATTTCAAATGCGTTACATAATGATAATACAAATATAATAGTAATAACAATAATCGTAAACGTAATAACGGCGACGTCGGCAATTTCGAGGGCACTGCGACGGTGTAACAACGAAAATGACAATAATAAAAATCGGAAATGACTAATTTTCCATCTGCAGCACTCGTCGGAAATGACTGCTGCGGTACACATTATTATCGTCGTAACCCGTGCGCGTACAATATCATTATTATATAACAATAATAGTATAGAGTTCGTCGTAGTATAGAACTACAATATTATCATATCGTTGTATAAATCCCAAAGAAAGCGCCGATGTGTAATATTAAAATATTGTAATGATAATATTATACATATAATTATTATGCTCACAGCAGCCACGCAATCGGTGTCCTGCGGAGTAGACCGTTGTCGACAGCGGCGGCGGAGAGAACATGCGTATATCTTATACACATCACGGTACATCACAGGATACCCGTTTCAAACGAAATCGGTCGCGTGATCGAGAATATCTCGCAAAAACCGACAAATGATAATATTATTATTATAAATATACGAATTTCCCCACACACATACGCGCGCGCAGTATGTGCAGTATACGCGTAATAATAATATTATAATAACGGTGTAGGCGGCACGCCGGGAAATCGTCTAATCGTCTCGTCTTGTGTACACACATATTATATATATCGCCTAACATAAATCAACCATTATGCACGCGCGTTATGACATCGTACAGCGCGGTCTGGCACCGGTCCCCACGTACCTCTATAATACACATAATAAAATAATGCGCGTATTATATTTAATATACATCATCGACGTTAAATACGAGTTTTTAATTATCGTCAATGTTTTCGTCACGCGATACGCCACTATACATATCACACGGTATATTACAATATATTATTATAATCATCGTTATGATAGACGGGGTACAATATTATTATTACGTACGAGTTGCTGTTGCTTCCGGTGCAAAAAAGACAGTGCCGTGCGACTTATTTTAGCATTACGGATACGATAGAATAATAAAAAAAAATAAAGTAAAATCAAACCGACACAATAATATATCATATGGATATATGTTGGTTACATACTTAACGACTCGCGTGTTGTATTTTATGGTAGGTATATTGAGTTTAAACATTATTATGTCACATTATGCGAAAGACGGTTTTTCGATAAGGTTTCGTTTCAACGCCAGTGACCGTGTTATAATAATATTATAGCTTTTTATTTTTTTTATTATACGTGTATGAAGAAAATGTCTTTGGAAACTCACCGCCGCGGCCGTAATATGGATTTCGCGTACCTATATAAAATATCACCATGTGTATGTGTGTGTATAATTATTGTTCGAAAACGAGTTTTTGAAAACGACGCTGCTACGTATCATATTATTTATTTTGCGCGTGTGTATTATATTGACCACGACGACTCATTTTGTCTTTACATAATGATATTATAATGATGACAATACATATAATAATAATAGTAATATATTAGTATATTACTATACGATATTCGAAAGTCTCCGTTTTCGAGGAGCAAACAGAGTCGCACAGAGGACCAGACCTGGCCGAAGAAAGGGTTCGCCGGATCGTGGTACCGGAGCCGGCGTTAATACTTTAATAATAATACATATTTCGAAACCGGTTCGGCATAGTCGTCCAAAAAATAAACTCGCGCGCGCGCTCACACACACATTTACATTGATGGTGTATCGTGTTCGAACGTACCTGAAGTTAAATATACAACAACGATATTGAATTTTATACGAAAAAAAATAAATTTGTTTCGGTTCTTCACCAGCAGCTGGTCTTATCGCTTGGAATCCGCGCGCTAGACTCGTCCACGCCAGTGACACACAAAACCACCATCTCCCGTTGAATTACATATTATTAGCTGTACGATTTACCTGTACCTCCTATCTGTCACGTAAACGCCCCCTATAGCCACGACAACGCACCGAAAAAATATGGTAGTTTTATCGTTGTCGTTGGTCGTCGAGCGATTCGTTTGCGAACGAGATTACGGGTCCCGACGAGATTAAAATTTCGAGCGGCGGTGGCGGCGTGTCGCCGCACAGATAAGTTCCGCTGGGATTTCGCTGTCGTGTACAGTATATCATTTGGTCGATCCAACTGGGTGAGGACACGTTCGCCGCCATCCACCGATAATTAATTATCGTTTATCCGCGGCCCGTCGCAGTGTATAAAAATATATAATAATAATAATATTATTATGGTAATAAGAGTATAATATAATACACCGAAAATATTCTTCAACAGCGGCCGCGTCGTCATTTTGACGAATTCACCGCGGACACGGTTTCTTATCTGTGGGACGTCAGAAATTTGGATCTTCAGGATAAATAACAAATAAAATCAAAATAAAGACTGTTATAAAAAGAGACGGAGAAAAAGAGATCGGCAAAATTAATTCCCGTAACGTTCTTTGACTTCTTTCCCGTCGCGTGTGGAGGGTGAATTTTCATTAGTCCGCGCGCCGGAATCGCATATATTCTAATCCGTTCTTTGTGTATATATTATATCAGCAGTAGTAGTAGTAGTAGTAATAATAATAATAATAATAATAATAATAATACTGTACGACGAGAAGAATGTCCGGACCGCCGCCGACGCGGATAGCGGGAGCCCGCATATTAAAAGTCCTGTTTGTCTTTAGGATGTTGTTCCCTTTCATTTCCGCCGACAGCTATATATATTGATTCAATCGGATGTTTTGATTAAAATTTAAATACACAACTCCCCTTATCATTCTACCGGCTCCGATGGGGATTTTTTCTTCTTCTCCGCTCATTTAATCCCGACGTTATGGCCATTCGATAATAATTATGATAATTCCTCTCTTTTCTTTTTCGTTTTGTCGGAACGTTTTTTTTTTCCTCTCCTTAGCCATTCGTTTTATTAGTAGTATATTAGTATTAGTTTTTTCTTTCATCAGGACCCACGTACAAGGTATGCAAGTATACCCATATAATTATTAGGTGTATAATATACATATTATTACTATTTGACGATTTTTTTTTTATCGTCATCAAAAAACCGTTTTTCTTTCCATCGTCTTTTAACGTGACACGCGCAATAATAATATATATACCTACTATTTGCACTCTGTAATGATATATTGTATTGTTCAATTTGACTAATCCTCTCGACACTATTGCGCTGCAGCGTGTCTTTTGTTTGTGTTTAATAAACACGTGCGAAAAATACGCCGAAAAGAGTGTCCTCGCAATCTGACAAGTTGTGGTGGGGGTCCCGCGCACAGCGACGGCGGCCGCCGTCATGCTAATTTGTTGAAGGGGTTGTGATACAGGATCAACAGCAGCAGCAGTAACAGCAACATCACATCATCGAAATCCGATTCGGCGGCGTGGTGAAACAATAATAACCCGAGAAACGGCCCCGGGCTAGAGGGTAGTTCGTCTGCTGTAGTGGTGGTAGTGGTGGTACATTTTAGGCAGGCGAACGGCAGTAGAAGATTTTAAACTTTTGCCCGTTACGCAGAAGGGTCGAATAAGTAATAAGTATAAGATTTCTGGAGCGAAACGCCGCGGCATCGTCTTCTACCCGCTTTTCAGTCACTACCCGCCGACCATCCGCCCACCATCGGTAGGTACTATACGGTTATGCGGCGTGTGTTACCAAAACCCTTTGGGGGCTTTGCCGTTTTGAGTTATGATTATTAATACACACGTATCCTGTGTGTGCAACGCGCAAAACTCCTTACGATTATAATATTAAACTCCAACGTTCCGGACCCGGGACCATGTTAATTGAAACGAAATCTCAGATTCGTCGGCGGCCGGTCGAGTGTGGCATAGCAAGGGTGAGTGTACGAGAGTAAGAGAGAGGGAGAGAGTGAGAGAGAAAGAATGAATGAGAGAGACAGACAGCGAGAGAGTCGGAGAGGATTTAATATTAAATTAATCGACATAGACATACGCACTGAGGTGGTGGTGGAGGTGGGTGCGAGTGCATATATATTGTACATGTATATATTATAATGTGTTTACGGAAAGTTTATGCGTAGTCTGTTTGTATGTGTTTATCTGTATGCGTGTGTATTCGCAGATGATCGAAAATCCGACCGGACGGATTCCGGAATCAGCGGGCGTGTAGGTATATACAGCATTATATTATATAGCTGCCTGCAGTGGTAGTATGCTTGTTGGATTGGCGGAGGTACAATAATTAGGCCTGCCGTGATTATTATCGAATAATCATGCCGGAGGCGATAAAACAATGTTTCGCAATTCATTAACTCTAACAGCAGCGTAGTACGTCCGCCGTCACAGCCGCAATGATTTATATTAAATAATATTAATCGCATATATGTGTGTTTGGTGAATATAACCTGATATTGCATACTCGCACACTCTATATATATATATAGCTACAACACTCGACATGTAAAATAATAACATTAAATACGTTATAATATACGCTACGCCCTTTGCACTGTTTAATTTTCCATCACCGTTATACGCGCGTAATAATACAATATGGTATATGATAATAAATTGCTAGTAGGTATTAAATTTGCAAATAATATAAAGTCAAAACAATTTAGTTATTGTCTAGTTTGCAAGATAATTTCTATATTACTTTGGCAACCGGATATATCTAAGTTCAAGCGTGTGCTTATCAATATTCACGATAATTTGATCACATAAAATTCACACTCATATTATATTCAACAAAGGCTAACGTAACGTCGTACGTTTTACTCACCAGTGGAAAATAAAAATATATTTTTTTTTTAAATGTTCGTTAAAATATTTTAGTTTTTGATTTACGATAACAGTTTTAATATTTTTTATCATATTATCGTATGCGACTATCAAATTTTTTAAATAATTTTTTGACCTATATCATATGCACGTTTTACAGACCGTTATATACATTTATGATATTTTAAAATAATGCTACAGAAATTGCTATTTATTTTTTAAATACACAATTATTTTAAAAGTTTATATTCCTAATAGGTATACTCTCATGTTTTGTATTATATTATTTAGATAATATGTATAATTATATATATAATCCAAGACCAAGATGTTAGTATACATTTTATATACATTTTTAACACATTAATTGAAAGAATTGTATCAATATACGATAATTAGGTATGAATTTAATAAATAATATTTTCATTTTAGAATAATATGTGAAGGTCCAAACGAACTTTATAATAATATTTATAATATATATAAAAAAAAAAATGTTTACATTTCTTGGTTATTTCTTCGAGAGTCGATCGGTGGCACATTATCTGATCGAACGTCATGTCATAAACTCGTAGTTTCAGAACAGAATACAGTACCTAATTAGAATTACTTTCAATGTCATTCCGAACGATTTGTAAGTGACGTCCAGATTTTTAATGGGAAAGTTTCGTACGCCCCGGAGCACATTCCTTTGAGACTACTCGTAAACCGAATTTGTATACATTTAAAACAAGATTATTAATTTCTTTTCCGAGGGTTAAAAGTTCAAAGCGAGAAAGAGGGAGTTAATTATTAAAACGGATTCAGTACGGAGGGAATTAAAACGCGAAACGAAACTGAATTTTTGGTTTTGACAGTATAAAAGGCAATCGACAGCGTTGGCGGCGGCGACGGAGGCAGTATAACAGCAACAGACTTTTTGAAAAAGCTCAAATACGATTATTATTATTTGTACCTCTGAAATCGAACCTGAATAAGAACGTTAGTATAATAATATAATATCATAAAACTCCAAACTCGTTTCACGTATAATTTTATATAGGTACGTAAAAACACTAAAAACGATATTTTATCACTGTATATTATCATCGTGTTATTATTCCGTCTGGACAAACGTGTGCATATAATAATAATAATATTGTACATTATAACATTATTACGTACATATGTGTATACATTAAAATATACAATACGCGCGTTCGACGATCGCCCACCCGGTGATTCATTATTATAAGTTGTATTTTTTTTTTTTTATCAATATATAGAGCGCATATTTTATACACACAAATATATAATATAGATAGATGTGTGTCGACCGATAACGTATTTCGATTGAAATGACACGAGCGTTTACAATATACTTACACACACACACGCGCGCGCCGGAGTGAGTGCCTTGTAATTAGCAGCTGGCGGCGGACAAGGAATAGCCGTACAACACACCCACTTTGGAAAAATAAAAAAGGCGTTTCAACTAAATCAAAAACGGTTTTTATACATACATATTAACATATTATATACGTATTGAATATTGTTCCTCTACAATAGTAACGGCAATAATAATAATAATCGTAATATAAACTCGTGACAGTGACATGCGGCGCAAGTCGCGCAACATCGTCGTCGTCGTCTGCTGCTGCTGTTGTTGCTGCACGTAATACCCGGACAGAGCAGAGATCGGTAGTGGCCGATAGCTTTGTGTGCGCGGCGGCACCCTGTGCGCTGCAGCCACTGCTGCCCACGCGCAACCGTATTAAATATTAATAGTAATAATATTATTATCCTATTCCGAATGGTAATTGATTCGGCGGCGGGCACCACCACCTGCACACGTCACGACGAGATGTTTTAGTGCGACGGTCGTGCGTTATACCGGCCAGCTCTGCCTCTCCTCCGGGATGATGGGTATATACCGGTAAATCGGTCGCGTGCGCTTTGGTGCGCGCGGAATGCGGTACAACCGACACGGACCATATATATATATAAAATGGGAGTTTATCGATTGCGCTAAACACGACCTTATCGTAGACCAATATAATAATTTCGCTTGATTATATTTTCAGAATCGACAGACCGATAATATATTGCATTCAGTAGTGGACCATTTCGTGTTTTTAAATATACGACGACTATAATAATATTTATTATTTTCAATACTTATAACTTAAGTCTACGCTAATCGCAATCGCACTAAAGTATCTAAATTGTATAGTATCATTTATGTATTGCTCCATATTATTATATATCATAAAGTATTACGCCATGTGACGAACCGATTAGGTTGATAGATAGCTTGCGGAAACTTAATTCCGTATGTGTAGGTTAACCGCGTTGACCGTAAAATATAAATTGGTAAATCCAAAATACAAATTTTGTTTTAGGCAACAAATGAGTAATAAAATTATACAACTCACTGTTTATCATCATCGAATGTATTGTCATATTTTATGCATCTATTTTAAATCAAAGTCCCAACGAGCGCTGTCGAAAGTTTCGCAAGCGACACAAACGAAACGATTTCATCTTCCATACATCTGCATCGTCTCCGCGCCGGTGATACGATATCATAATCCTCGGGGCTAAACGAGGAAACCTCGTTGCTGCGTCCCTGCAAAGGGTCACGGTGCGACGCGATTAACGCGGTCCATTAGATTGAATAATGACGTCCCGTCCGGCAAGCGTATAATCTCAGTCGGAGGTTGCGGAGATTACGCGCTGTCGCGACCGCAAAACCCGCGTATTTGTCGCGGCAGGCGACCGCCTTTGGATTTGCGTGATGCACACATACGACACACATATAATAATATGCTACGTAAATTCGTAGTTTTTGTCGTCTTGTGAGGCGGTACCAAGGTGACAGTTATTTTTCGCATGCTGTTAATCGTATATAATATAATAAAAAATCGTATCAAAATACGCGTCATCCAAAGGTATTTCTTTCATTCCCACGACGAGTTGTCCCGTGGTCGTCCGGTTATGATGTGTACCGTCGCGTATCGCGTGTGAGCACACTATTATAATATTTGAACTGAAAAACCATATCATTTCACCGTCGCGGTATATATGTTTATCATTAATTTGTTTATTATTGTTATAGCTGTTGTCCAAGCTCGTGTATTATGCTATGTTCCATGCTGACAGCAATAATAATTAGTTATCGTGTATATCTGAGACAATGACTGTCAGGACTAGATCGTATTTTTAAGTGCTATAGGGACGACTTTGGGTACCATATTCTGCGTGGAGTCAAATATATATACTTATGTATGTGTGTGTGTGTGTGCGTGTATGTGTGTAAACGTGAAGGTCGAAAGCGATATTACGCCCTACCCGTGATTTACAATACACATACACCAAAGCTACGACTAATTCAAAGGCGACTTGGAATTTATTTCGAACGATAAATTTACACTCGAGACCAATATAAAACGTTCTTTTCTATATATAATATATAACGCTGGTTGGTGGACAAACGCTTTTTAAAAAGACCTGTCAACCGGAGATTATTGAAACGAAACTTTACGTGGTTTTCTGAAATGGTTTTTTTCAATTTACTTAGTTTCGAAATAACATCATTCTTTAGAATTCATACATTTTCACATTGTTATAGGTACTATATAACTATATAAGCACTGCGTATTAAAAATATTGTAAGATATTATATTATATTTTTATTTTTCACATTTTGGCCGTCCCGTCAGTCCGTATAATATAATATAATCGTATTCTTCGTATATGTATGTGCGTGTGCTTGTATCGGAAAGTTACCAACTGGTAATATATCAACTGGCTATCAAAAGCAGCGTAAAAAGGACACGTCCCCGCGGCAAAAAGTTAGCAAAGTGAATTTATGATTCCGAAAATGTGTCCTGTGGGGGTGGTGTTTTTTCATACACACTCGGCCGATACGGTCGGTGACAAATGAATCCATCTTGTCCGCATTTCGGGGTCAGGTCGAGAAAAACGAGTTTTCAATTGAAATCCAATATTTTTTCTTCCACCGCTGTCACCCCCGCGACCCAAACTTTGGTCTGCAGATAAGGGAGAAAGCCGATACCACGATGACGGATATTAACTTCAACGTCCCCGTACGATGTTCGGTTTACTAAAAGGCGACAATATGACTTCTTATTTTTTTTACGTCACGGCCGTCAACGAATTCGCAGTAGATAACTATTAGATAACTGTAGTATAACGATGATGATAGTGCAGAAATAAATCCCCGGTGTGTTACAGTTATATATATATACATTATACAGTGGTTATTTATTTTTTAAGAAAACTCCGGCGGAGGAAGAGAACGGCCGGTCGGTCGCGGCGAAGAGCCGGTCATAATATTTACTACTCCGCATCGTAGAAACGACAAAAGAAATTTTGTGCGCGTAATCCCACGCGCTTTATCTGGCAGAGCCGAGATATTATTGTATATTTAATACGAAGAGGATAAGTATTTGTAAAGAATATTATTAATAAAAATACGGACGGGGAGGATTTGTCGGGACATTAATATTTCGATATTAAAATTTTTCTTTATTTTATTACTATAAAACTCTCCCCCTCCAATCTAACCGTCCTAAGCGCGATGCGACGGAATATCCCTGCAGCCGGACCGCTGCTGTACCAGTCATCCGCGCGTATTGTATAGGTATATCGATTTTTTCGTACGCACAACGGATTCGAATCGGATAGCAGCAGAACAACACAAAACATTATCATGTCGTACTGCACTGCGTGAGGTGGTATGAGTGTAGGACCACTAGCTTTAAACATGACCAGCACACGTCATGTACTTGCGTGTAATTTAATATTATACATACACATCGATACATACAATTCTATATTGTTATATTATAACTGAACGCATGTATAAACATATCGCAGTAATATTATCATTATCATTATTACTATCATTATTGTATATATTTATATATATATATATATATACATAGACACGTTTCGATGATCCCCGGAAGGGATGGCATTTGATCGCAGCCAGAGGTTTTGTAGAAACAATGGGCATTCGGACGGACGCTTTCACACATGCATACATAGATATTTATATATAATATAATAATATATATCCCGTACAAAAGCGGAACAGACGCGGGTACAATGGGGAAACAACGATATTAGATTAAAACACTGGACCGATAATACTCTGCAGCCGCGATGGTGGTGGTGGTGGCGATGATGACGGCCCGTGATGAGCCCGCCACTATATTATTATAATAATAATAATAATATTATGTGTAATGTGTGTGTATATATATATGTGTGTGTGTGTGTGTGTAGACTGGCGCTACTGCCGCCACCTCTGTGATATCTAGATTTGTGGGCAATATTGTGTGCGGAGGTTTTGCTAATTATTACGTGCGCCCGATGTGTGTGTATACTGGACCAGCTTTACCAAAAACGTCTGCGTGTGTGTTACTATTGTTATTGTTATTGTTATTCCTTCGGAACAATGGACCCGAAATCCCGGCCACCCAAAAACAATACGAAAAGCCGCTCTACTATATAGTCGTTAATGCCGCGTAATTAACCGCGATATAATCCCATCACCACCACTGCCACCGTCGCCGTGGTTGATTAGTGATTAGTATTATTATTATTATCGTTGTACCTATATAAATATGATATGCGAGTTTACACATCCAGCCGTCTATATGTACGCGTATTCTATATTATTATGCGGCTGTGTTTGTTTTGATCGACAAAAGTATAATATTATAGGCACTATCGACCATGTGTCTGGCTAGCATTGTATCTAGTGACGCCGTCGTGAACCGTTAGCCGTATATAATAATATATTGAATCAATTAAACGATATGGCGTTTCGATAACACGTCGAATGTTGGCTGCCGATTTTTAATTTACTGTACGCGTCCCTGGTAAAATTGCCACCCGTTAAATGCATCAGTCGCTATTCTGGATTATTTGGATTTAACGGCACACGAACTGCGGAAGTTACATAAACGTATTATTGTACTAAGGTATATAATTGGAACATAATTGTCATTTTTTTTTTTTTTTTGAGTCATAGAAAATAAAACGACAATCCACACCAATCAAGGCAACTTCGAACACCGAGATTCAACCAAAATTCATTTTTAATACGATGATGCACTACTATTTATATATTATTGCTGCATAGCATACTGCAATGGTTATACACTGGGTTGAAGGAGGGATGAAACCGGCGCGTCATTTCGCCTTTAAAGCTTATCGTTATTGACAAAGTTTTTTCTCCAACACGTAACGATTGCGCTGGGTTTTTTACTCAACCAGAATATACCATTTTTAACCCACCAGAGTGTTGTTTGCGAGAAATTCGAATAAAAATGTAATTTAATGTTTGACGTTTTAGCGACATTGTTTCCCGGTTCTCCTCGTCCTCTCACCATTTCCAACCCCCGACCATCGAACACACCTTATACACACAACCGTCGGCGCACGACAACACTATAAAAATTTTACGTCGTTAGTGTACGTCGTTTACCATCGCCGCCGTCGCCCTCCCACACGTAAAGAGAAATTGGCGTAATGGAAGTCGCATCTGGCAACCCCTTAAGACACACCGCACACGCATACACACAGAGCAAGAAGCGTCGTCGTGTACATCATAAAGAAATGACTACCACGGCGACGAGGGGTGTGAACGGAAAATAAAAAAATCGTTCGTTCAATTCTCGTATATTATTCGATTCTCGAGGCTCTTCTCTCATTATGGTACCGCACACTATGTACGAAGGAGTGGCGGGTGGGCGTGTGAGACGTGAAAGTCGTTTTTCATATATATATTATTATTTTTTTCCCCGTTTTTCCCCTCCATCGTGACTACTTGCCCCGTCCGTGTGACTCGTGATGGAAGATTTTCCGCGTTGTCGTTTTTTATTTGTTTCACGTTTGCCAGCGCGCGCGCCGTGCTGTTATTAAACGTTTCGGGAATATGTTTCGGCAAGTTATAATACGAGCGGGCGCGGACAGCGGCAGATCGAAAACGTCATCCATCAATTCCGCCTCCGCTGAGAACTGCCGCTACGTCGACGAACGGACGGCGGAGAAGTGAAAAACGTGTGCATACAGCAACACGAGAATAGCGGCATATTATTATTATTATTATTATTATCGTTATTATTACTATTTCACTGCGTGCGTGTTATATATGCGTATTAATACGTTATGCAGCGCGAAGAAAAATGTTTAAACAAAGACGATATTATACGGCATAAGATGGTATAATAACAATTATTGCGATAAACGTATACTTGTATTTTCTCTACGTGGTCCACAAGACCCTATTTATAAATATTATACGCGCGACGGCGATGACTATTATAGGTCTCGGCAGCGGTACATTGGGCGTGTTTAGAGATGCCTTACAAAAAAAAAAAAAAAAAAAACCGTGAAGAAAGCTAAAACGGAAAAAAAAGTTAATAACTTCTTTTGCATAAATATTTAACGTAAAAATGACTGCGGCGTTCATATAATAGGCCTTCCCTGTGCCCGCGTATAATCTCCGGAGACGTGTAAAACGTTTCTTTTCGCGCTCCCCGGACACGACGACGCATATTATACTATACATGTATATACATTAATACGTGTATATATTTTTTATCCACCCTTCGTTATTTCACCATCGTCCCTTATTTATGTGTGCTTGTGTGTGTGTGTGTGTGTGTGTACGTGTGTATCCATTGCGCGCCAAAAGAAAATTGTTATAAATGATACGCGACGACCGAAGGAACTCTGTAGGCTGCTACCTCCACCATCACCGGATATAAATTAGATCAGAGTAGTCCCGGAGATGGGCGCCGCGAACAAAAATAATAACCCAGAAAATATATACGATATCTTTTATACATATATATATACATTTATATGATGTGTATATAAATACGATAAGAAAAAAAAAATACAAGAAAAGTTTTAGCGCTAAATTCAATTTAAGCACCCGCGCTCGCTCCCGGTCGTCGTTTTCTGCTTTCGACCCGTGTCTTTGTGTGCACACCCATATAATAACACGAGGAGATATCATATACGTATACCTTTGTGTCGTCGTCACCGCCGCCGCCGCCGCCGCTACCACCGAGTACAAATAACACAACTTTCATGCGTTTCATTGAAATTTACGACCTTCGTCTTATTACTGTTGCCGACAACACACGATTGCAGAGCGGCACAGACAATAAGAAATTTCCGAGTGCCGCCGCTGCCGCATCCATCGCGCGAGGTGCAAACAATAATAACAAATTATTATTATCGTTATATACGAAATAATATTTATGTCGCGTGTCACACAGCTTTGCTACGCACCGTGTGATACTCGCACAGTCACAGATCACCGGTCTGCTGCAATAATGTGTACTACAAAATAACTATCATCTAGGAGACTACACTGAGAGCTGCAGCTGTCTCAGGTATACCACTCGGAAAAATATGTTAACATCTTACAAGCCATTATCAATCGAGGATGGTTTTTCGCATACGAAGTAATAAATATGTCGTTTAAAAATAATAACTTTTTAGTCGTTATTAATTATTTTTTCAAACAACTGCATAAAAATTATAAAGTATTTTTTTTTAATTTACCACCTACAGGCTTTCATTAATTATAATTTCTAATTGATCGGATAAAGATTCGTTTGCTTTATTCCACTTAAACGTTTTTTTGGAACATATTCAGAACCTCAAAAAGCAAAATTATTTATCTAGAGACGTCTATGAGTATTTCATTAAATGTATACATTGAATGTGTTTGGTCTAGATTGGTTTAACGTGTCTGACTTAGACATTTTAAAAAAAGTTGTCGATATACCTATTATATCGCCGGAACAACGTGAAATGCTTGTAGTCAAAATCATATTTTATTATAAATTAAGAGATCTGCAGATTTTTAAATACGAATAACCGCGACCGATATAAGTAATGAGCAGCGGTGCAGGCGGCGCCGTGTATAGTGCGTGTATTATTATACTAAAGGCAATAACAGTCGTGTTCGAGTCGTAAATTCCATATAGCTGCACACATCACCGTTATCATTTCTCCATGAAATATGCATATAGGTAGGTACTGTATTAGTGCAATGTCCTGATGACCCCCCTTGTCTTTACATTATATTTATATATTATACGCGTGTCCGGCGTACCGATGCGATATGGTAATAATATTATTATCATGACGCGGTAAAGTAATAAAATTAATAGAAAAATAACAATAATTATCGTCGCTCTCGAGATGATGATATTGCGCCACGCGAATGCAGTATATATTATATATTATTATTATTACTATTATATTTCGTATATCATTGGATCGTATATAATTGAACAGAACATAATTTCCGCAGCCGCCGCCACCTCCATCGAACGATCGTGTGCGTCAGTTATTCAGCTCGCATATTACATTATATCTCTATATTTCTATAAACATATATGCATATTGCAGAAAACGGTATATATACGTATATAATATACAAGTCGTTATTTTAATAGTGCGACGCGCTGGACGGGAAGGCGTCGTGGATATAAACAATAATGATATTATATACTGCAGCACGAGCAGTGTGCGATTATTAATATTATTATCTTACCTTTCTAGTTGTTTCATGAAGCCGGCATACGCTTTTTCCCATATACCCGAACTGTAAACGAAAAAAAAACATATTAAAAACGTAGTGATAAATTGTTATTAATAAAATAAACCACTGTGTCATTAGGTACGAGCATGCATTACAATAATTTATTAACTGCACAATATTTTATTTGTATTGTATATTATTTAGTAATATATTTTTTAAGCAATAACATTTTTTTAATAATATATTATACGTATTTGGATGAATTATTTTTTTTTATATACATAATATTTTAGAAACGTTAAAATATGTTTTTTTTACTGTACTTACTATTATAAGAAATGTAATTAATTTTTAATTTAGTTTCCATGTCATTAATACAGGTAAACGATTAGGTATATAGTATACTATGAAAAATCAATATTAAAGTCGAGTTTTATTTAAAAAATGCATTTTATTCGTATATTAGTTAATAATTACTTTATTTGTTTTCAATATATTCTTATTTTTAATTTTCTTTTCTTTTTATTAATAAATCGTAAAAATAACTTAACGGTTTTTTTTAAAAAAATTAAAAATTATGATCATTTAATATTTCCAAATTATTTCAATAAAATCTGATTTTTCTAACGGCTAACTGTGAAAACAATGAATTTAAAAATATTCGTATGCCGCAAGTAATATGGGGTAATAGTATCGAAACTGTAATAAACTGTAACTACTGTTTTGTTTTATGCACCCGGTTCAATGTTCATTCATATTATACTCGATATTATTATTTCACAGTAAGTACTAAACAAAATGAAATAATAGTGATACGGGATTGACTTTAGGTGTCATTCTCTTTGCTATATATATATATAATATGTGCATATTAACGAATGAGAGAAAAAAACAGCAATGGTCTTTAAATACAGTTTCCGGTTATCGATAATAACTTCCAGGGGTCTATATAGTGGGCGGTGGTCAGGGGAAACACTCACCTGGCCAACGCTTCCATGGAGAGTCCTTGGCTCTTAAGTAGCTGCGCGTCGGGACGGGGTAATGCGGGGTGCGACAGACCGGCTGGATTCATGATGGCGTGTGCGGCCGCCGGATGATGGTGGTGGTGGTTAAACTGCTGCATGTACTGCATGTGTCCGAGGTGCGTGGGTGGGTGATTGTATCCGTTTGCCAGCAGCGGCGACTTTTCCATTCGGGGCGAATCTGCAAAAGTATATTCATGTTAAAATGTTATTATAAAAGGCGGGTGCTAACAGTGCTACAAAAAAAAAATAATATTGTGTAGGTATGTGTAATAAAATATAATAATGTGAGTATTAACTATTGGTTATTACCCCGAGATTGGTGCTCGTAGCAGACGATCAAAACTAAAGAACCATCCGTGAGCTTTTTTCGTTTACGGTTTTATACTAATTATATAACAGTGGTTTTAGTACCTATGATTCAAGATTTTCAAGGAGAAAAACACGAAATAACGCTATGATTCCATATGCACAGCACTTTAAAGTAAAGTTCCTAATACGTTGTTTGGTTCTATACAAAACGCGTAGAGGTAAAACTATCAATAAAATAATTATGTAAATATATCAAATTAATACATGTATATTATAATAGTTATCGGTCCGAAGACGCGAGGTCTATGCATTAACCCGAGTGTTATAACTTATTAAGTTTAAACGTACGTGACCGTGCGATCAAAAAACGTTCAGAACAAAACATAACAAAAATATCGCATACATATATAATTATTGAAACAGACTTACTGGTCGCCACTTATAATTATTAATGGACATTCCTAATGGCATTCGGTCAGAGTACCTACCTATACATATAGAACTCGTTACGAAGTCTCTGCGGTGTGTTTGTGTGTGTATGTGTGTGACTGATGGGTTTTGTCTTTACGGACTGACGTAGAATATTTAATATACGCACGCGCGAGTACCCGAAATATATAATAATAATAAATAAACAACTGGCAAACGGTAATAATGATTATTGGTCTCGCGATGTGTACCTATATAATAATAATAATAATAATAATAACATTTTGTTATAGATGTTGATTGGCCTTTCTCAGCGGGGTCCCTCGTTGGCCGGCTCTCTCATAATAATACACACACACACACATTCAATTACCCGCAGGACTTTGACTAATAAGACTCGGCTTTTCGCCGAAGCTACTTGAACGACGACGCCGCCACTACCAACGCCGACACACGACGATTGTGCGCGTGATTTATACGCTCGCGCCGACGACCGTTTCCCGCCGAGGTAATAACCGCCGCTATTTGTCATATATTATATTACTATTACCAGTATTACTGTTCTGCTTTGTATATATTTACAAATCTTGTTTGTACACGCGCGTGTCGATCGTCCGCTACAGTTTGTGTTAATGTACTTATATATTATATTATGTATACAAACGTATATACAGTGTATAGTATGTAGTAGTGTATCTCCATATATGCCTAATAACAACATGTATTCGCAGTGCACCGCACCCGCAGCAAATAATCGCTTTTACCGACGAGAATATTATTGTTATTATCTTTATTATTATATTATTACGTAACGACATGTTCACGCGCAAGTTCGTATTTACCCGGTTACCCTTCTGTATAGTATACTGTAACCACGCGATCGTCTACCACACAAATAATTAATATAGTACCGAATTATATCGCTGTAGTTTTGTCAGTGACAGAACTCAAAAATAAACGATACAACGCGATATTCGTAATTGATAGTCATACATTTTTTATCATAAAATATGCGTGTACACGTGACTGCTTCCCATACTATGGTATTATATTAAAATAGTGTGTAAAGTGCGGACGACGGATACACTGATACACAACATTTAACTTTGCACTGAATATACTTTAATGTATATTAAAGTACTTCGTAGATCAATGCGTCTTAGTTATTATATTCTTGATTCACAGACATGAAATAACAAAACTTTTAAAATGCTTTTACGGCTGTATTCTTGTATAAAATAAAATATTCATTTAAGTTCTTGCTTTACATAGTAGCTTGGCACTTTTTTCCATTTAATTTTATTATTAAATCTCACTTCCGATACCGGAAAATGTTAATTCGATTTGAGTTATATTCTACTTATATATACTTATACACGTGTGCGCGTGAAAAAAAATTATTAAACGAGTCCCTCGGTGTGTTTGTTATCGTATAAAGACAACATGTAAATTGGATAACGCTATTTTCCATTAAAAAGTGTTTTCGTTTCAGAACAATTTCCATTAATAAAACGGTAAATGTACCAAATACCTATACAGATATATATGTATATTAAACGAAGGGAAGCGACTCGTTGAGTCAAAAATGCAGACGCTACGCATTTTGCTTGTGAGTATAATCTACTGCTCACCGCTGTAACACGGAATTGGAATATATAATGTAATAATTGATTATCGTAAAAACAAACGACAGATTATATGCGACGTATAATTTATCAAAAGCTCGAGATAGAGAGTGAGAGAGGGTGAAGGAGGAACTAGTGTATGCTATTTTTGGATGAAGTTTGGCGGATTTTAGGAGAAACGGATGAATGAAAGGGCGGTGAATGGTTGAGAGGAAAAGGGCGTATAAAGTATGTATATATGTATAATGTATATGATTATATATTGTATATATATATATATATACACCAATGTCAGTGGGTGGTATACGGAAACTCGGGTCGCTGCAGCCATTTGAAGTGTGAAAACCTTTTCGGACGGTAATTATAATTCGGTGGCGACGGTATAGCACCGACGATGTAGAGATGGAGGCAAAAAAGAAAACAAAAAAGACCTTAGGTTTAAATTAGCCGTTTTGGGTGCCGGTGCTAATGATAAAGCACGGGGGTGGCTACAGTGTAAAGCGGCTATACCCGAGTGCAATCCATCATCATCGCAGGAGTCGTCGTCGTAGTCACAGTCCCCGCCACCACGGTAGGGGAAGTGGTGACCCACGGGGACGGGATGGAAATTAAGACCGGGCGAGTGTGTGCGTTTGTTTGTCTTGGAACCGAAAAGAAACAATATATGCTAAAATTAAAATCCTTCCCGCCACGGGTTTCGGAATATATATAACAATAAAAAAATATAACCACGTACACAATATATGTACGTAGGGACCGATGTGTACAAGCGCTCGTGTGTGTGTACACTGCTGACAGTCGAAGAGAGTGAGAGAACGGACTCGCGCACGCGGGATGATTGATTACACTCTATATAGCTCTGTGCGTGTGTATAACCGTTTCTTGGCTTTAAGTGACGGTGGCAGTACTGCAGGGATCCCTTTATGCACACACACACATATATATGTATATACTCGCACGATATATATTGTATAATATATTATGTATACATTTCGACTCGTTTAAATTGAAATTAATTTGCACTCTCTTTTTCTGCTCACCGCGCCGCCGCTGCAGCAGCAGCCACCGTCGAATATTAGCATACGATATATACCGTCGGCAGAGAAAAAAATCATCTCGAGGTCAGGGGAAGTTTATATTTTTTTTTTTTTTACCTCCACCACTCTATCACCACGTCGCCGTTACGCGGTTATGGGCCAGGAAGACGACGACGACTGACAGTGAATCATGACTCGCCGATGAGTAGCATCTGCGATTGAAACGTAAAAACGAAGGTTCAATTTCACAGATGAAAGCTTTGCGTCTTTTTATGCACGGGTAAACGATGATTTATACACGAGCCCGTCTCGTCTGAAAGGGTTTGTGTGGTTTTTATTTTTATTTTTTTTTGCAACGAAATCGCTACAAAATACCGTACATTATTATACGTTCCTCCGAGTCGCACAAAAACGTACGTTGCAGTGACGATATTTCATAATTTTTTTTTTTATTAAAACGATATTATATTGTTTCCATGGAGTATAAAACGTCCGCTTTTGTACATCATATTATAAACTTACAATTAAACAGTCACAACCGGGCCACAAGCGTATAATATACCGAATATTAAAATAAAATTATACATTTCTATATATATATACACACACATTTAATTCTCTCGACACTAGTGAAATATTATTTATTATAATATACATTAAACCGTTATTATTTAACTTATAAGTATGAGCTCTTCATCTTACGGCCACCTGCCCGATGTACCTATATGTATATAATTTGTATGTGGTACTTCGAGCATCGCTTGTTTATAGATAGGTACGTGTTTAAAATTTATGAACTGGTATAGTAGTGCTAGTATCCCTTATAATCCACGGACAAAACGATCCACCGACTATATACGCTACAGAGATCCACAATATTCCTCATACGCATTTATTTTATATACATTTATATAACAGTGTTTGTTATACACAGCCCATAAATACGTATATATCATAAACTCCAGAACATCTTCAGTCTATAGTTTCTGCACGAGATCACACCAACATATATAATATATCTGTATGTGTATATATGTTATATACAATAATATGTACCAATGTATTATTACTACGTCTATACACCACGGTGAAACTATAATCCAGCAACAGCAGTATAATATATAATGCATAACAATATATAGATCGATTCAACATCCAAACACAAACGATGTATACTGAGCGAATCCCACGGGTAGAACGATCTGTACGGATTTTTGTTATTTTTTTTTCTGGTTGTTATTTATTGTCTTTGGCGATTGTCTGTTAAAAATCGTCGATGTTTCGCACGGCCGTCGTCGACTCTCCATACCGCAGTCGTGCGCGTGTCGCATCGATCAAATGCATAATTAAAAAAAACGAGCCACATCAAAAGACCAAATACACACCGCGTCACTTCCGAAACGAACCGTTCGATCATTTCGAATTTCACGGAGAGGTTCGCGCCGCCTCGAGAGGCAGAAGGGGCATTTTTGACAAATGCGGTCCGGGGATTAAGCATAAAATATTCAACGGCACGGACGATGACGACGATACGCCACCACCTCACAACTAAACCATATAATATACATATTATATATATATACCATCGGTGCGCGTTTTCCGGAACCGCTGTTGTATATTGTAACAGCGGCAACAAGAAAAGCCCTGTGTGCAATAATAATAATAATCACGATAATAATAAAGTAATAGTAATAAACGTTGCGGGAATGATCGGGGAAACCACAGCCTCATCTGCAGGGTCACGGGGGTATGGTGGTGAGTAGCTGTTTATCGTGTGGTCGTCATCTACGCGTGATGATGGATGACGCGCCGACGGATTTTCTGTGCATAAAATAAATATACCATACCGGCGAAGATCGCACGCGGTAGTGTTTGATCATCGTCCGGCGGTTTGCCGGGACACGTCGTGCATATACTCCAAGAGATATTTTCGACCGTGTTTGCCGCGTTTTTACCCGCAGTATATTTGTGTTACCGCGACATTGCATGGTGTCCAGTAGGAATTTCTGGTCAGACAAAACGGTGCTGAATGCCGTGGCAGACCACACGGTAGGTTAAATTGCTATGGTGGTTTTGATAGAATTCTGTGATCAACACTGAACTTATTGGTTGATTCGGTTGAAACGATTAAATTTTGGTTCTAATTATTCCCTCCTCCCGCCTTAAAAATCATAACGGATTTATAGCTATGTTTCGATCGAATTCTTACTAACATAATACATTTTGCGCAATGTTTTCAACCGAAATAGCATCAAATCGCAAAAGAATATTATATTATATTCTACGCGGTGGCAAGCCATAACACAAGTAATGAGTGGCGGTGACAAGCTGACGAGAAGAAAAAAGTGTAAACATGAGATCGTGTGTGGCGCGTAAATCATCATCGTAAGTTTCTATAATTAAATATTTATTTAAGTCACTGCAACAATGCGGCGTACACACGAAAAACAAAAGGAGATAACAATCGCTATAAAACGGTTACTTTATCATTATATATATATATATATATATATATACATATATAATCACGCGGCGATGGCGGCACTTGTCTTCTTTTTTTCTGTGCATACATACTGTATTATATTATATTCATATTCGACCGCCGAAGATTAACAGCGAGCGTACCGCACACGTGAAAGGCCCCCCCCGAGACGTGCACAATAAGCAGCTTCGGAGACCACCGCAGCGGACTTGGGTTTTTCTGGTCGGAACCCCGTGGAAATATACCACCGCCGTCGCGGTCGTCGGTGGGTGAATTACATACACAAGACAACACCAATAATAATAATATCATTAATTGAACAAACATAATATCAGTTTCATTATTATTATTATTATTATCATCATCTCGTCGTATATACAATATATAAATATACACACACACTCAGTGTTAGGCCACCTCGCTGGGCTGTCTGGCGAGTAATATACATAATGTGTTGTGGATATACATATAATAACAATATGTACTTTATACCGACGGCGATATTATGACGAATCGAACCGTGTTGATGACACGCGGAGTCGAGCAATCAAATTATTGCGTTAGATGATGCGCCGACGACGGATGTAGCGATTTTAAACGGTCGGTTACGTTTAAATCGAATTTTTAATAATATTATAATTGCACACGACCGAGGTGTGTAATTGGAGCTAACCGACTAAACAGGTTATATACATACAATATACATATACACACACATACAGACCGACGCGTGAAGCCGCGATATATGATGTTTGAGGAAAAATAATTTTCGATTACTACCTTTCGGTTCGTATATTAAATATATTTTAATTGCTGTTGATTGCGTGCAATATAGCACGAGGATTCTCCTATTCAAAATACACCGTAGTATGTTCATATAATTTCGAAATCACTCGACGGCCTCGTCCGAACGACTTTATTATATTATATTATTTTACGTGCGTGTATATAATAATCTAATATATTATATACACATCATATTATCATCGTGCAGAATATAATATGATATGTCGGCGGCGAAAGGAGGAAATAAAACATAATAATTTATGCTAAAAATCGGTGTATGTATTAAACGCGATATCGGGATCGACCGTAAATATGACGTCGGAACTGGGTTACCGCGGTAATCATAATGCAGTAACTTATTCAGCTGTCTATATAGTAGTACGACCGACACAACGAACAAGTGTTGGTACGTATGTGTGTGTGTATGTACGCGCGCGTACAAGTTAGGCCTGGTGGTTCTGTTACCAGACAGCAGGCTCGCAGAGTGGGAAATGAAGACGTCCGAGGTAGGTGCATGCGTACCGTGTAATTATCAACAATTATAACAGCCCGCAGGACGGAGATATCTAGCATCGCGAAAGAAGACATTTATGACGTGGGTCGTATAAATAGTATGCGTTTTCCGTTTCATTGTCCGCCGCCATGACTTATGTGTCATATCCATTCTTTACGAACGTAAATTATGCGTTTCGTGTAGTAACTTACAAGTAGTATAAAATATATGATGAATAACAGTGGTATGCCGCAAACGAAGAAAAAATAGTACGCAATAATAAATATTAATATAATTGTATATACTATGTACCTACGATATTAACACGAGTTCCAGTACTAAACTTATTTGAGAAGATGGCTTGAATAGTATAAGAATATTATTATTGAGGGTAGTGGAGTGGTGAACGCAATATAATTATATACATATTGCGTACACGAAACGAACAAATTAGTAGTCAAAACTTAAAAGACAAGTATCAGTATGTTTCGGATTAGAGTAGGGGTTCAATGTGTAGAAAAATATAATTTCACGTGACTAGTTAACAATAAATATTAAATAGGATATAGTAAATTTATAAGAAAAACGTAAACTTAGCTTTTGATGTGAAAAGCTTAAGAAGATTAAACGACGAAAAAAGCAACTTTTGATGTGACGTGGTTGTCACTTTTAAATCCGTTAAACATCACAAAAAAGACGAGAATTTGGGCACACTATGTATATTATTCTATGTGAATATTTTGATAAAACGCGTTTATTTTATTTCTTCCTATATATATATATATTTAAACTTAATCAGCGGAGGATTTCCATTTCCGATGGAGGAAAACGGTATGAGCGCAAAGGGCTGCTGCGGCATAGCCGATTACGGGAGCGTAACCGACGCGCGAATACAAGGACGGCCGAATACGTGCTCTATCTCGCCCGAAATCCCAGCGCATGTTTAACTATTTAACCCGTTGACCGGTAAAACGATGGCAATTCATTATTCACGCACGGCCTCTAGAATTCGTCCGTCGCGGGGTTGGAACGGGTGAGAGAGGGATAGCTGGCATCGCGTACGTTTTCCGGTCGGATATCAACCCCTGTGGACGCGCATATTATTATTACCATTATAATAATAATAATTATTATTATTATCATGATTATTTTTATATTCTGTCTCCTGGTTCTGATGCGATAACGCACGCCAAGTGGTTTTACAACGTCGTTCGACGCGGGATGACAGTTTCGATGTCCGTTTCATATATATCAGTCATGCTGTGTAGGATAAAGTTGACGGCATACGAGACGTAAACAATTTAAACTATATTTTTCATTACACCACATAGTTTAAAAGCATCAAAAAGCAAACTGATGTCATACCATATTCTAGTTAAACGTATATTTATGTGTAACCTAAACTGATGACCATCGTGGCCTTGTAAAATGTTATTAGTTTTAGACACCAGTATATTCTAAAACGTCGTACAGTTCGATCCTTACGTGCGCTCCTTATATAATTTTTAAAAAGCATTGTACGTGAATTTTCCAAAAGTATTAGTCCCAGAAATGTATTTTAGTTTTAAGTGTGCTTATATATAACAAGAATATATAGTAAAGTTATAATATTATATACTTTAAAAAAACCGTTTCACAACTAACGGATTGAAAATATTTATATATATATAGTGCCGTGAATCGTAGTCGTATATTAGTGTATTAAATATATATATTTGGTGTTCACTAGGGTGCGCGGCAATCGATGCCAACCAAACTGGGAATTATGTATATATACCAACGATATTGCATGTTCAAATAGTTTAACTGACGGTCGTTAACTTCATTCTTATAAATACCCAGGTAGCCGGTTTGATTTTAAAAATGAAACGTTTTCGGTTCATTTCTAAATTATAATAATATATATTTAATAATATCCCGATCAACGACCATATTGAATATATAATGTACGCAAATCACGTAAAATCGAATATTTCCAAATGGATTACATTGTATACTTATATTATTGTTGTAACGTATTATTTTTCCGTCGGTTCCATCACGAATCTAATGGACTTTTTCGTTGGCGGAATATAAAATAATTTATAGATACAATTACAATAATATACAATTTATAATATCGCGTCGAAAAAAAAAATGTAGGTATACAGAAATATGATCGGAAAACGGTGCACGCAGCCCAAGTTGCACGACCCCTTGATTGTGGACAAAAAAAGGGGATGGTGGTTTGAGATTTTAACGCAAAACATATTTCATGTCTATACGGTTAATAACAATCGGTCGCAAAGGTTTCGCGCGCATACGCGCATGTGTTTTATATCTATTCTCACACACAAACACACATTGGTACACAATATACATCATAACATGTACTTACAGTGGTCGGCGACACAACGTTTTCGACTGTTGCGTGACCATTGTGCAAAACACGCGAATGTTAATACAAACTCTATGCCGCCGCCGCCACCGTTGCAATACATTGCATATAATATACGTGTATAAGTGTACCTTAAATATAATACACTACGCACATTCACACACACAGAATTCACACTCACGCACACGCGAGAGCAGTGAAAAGAATCTCTGGTTCAATTATATACCTTGGGATGGGAGAGGTGAAGTTTATGCCCTCTCCTTATCGCTGTCCGAGTAGTATAGATATACACCATAGTAAGCATGTAGGTATAATAATATGATTATATTGTAATTTATAATGTGTGTTTACAGTTTATCGAACAAACAAAATAAATAAACTCAGCGGCCAACACGCACGTCTATGCACCGCGTGTTTGAATTGCGAAAATCCGCGACATATACGGCTGACTATACACAGTATATTGTAGTATACGCACGTATAGCACTATATTATAGCTGATAAAAAATACATAAAAACCACCGCGAATAAAAACGGTAAACTCGATAATTACGGTTTTTAATTTTTTTTCAACGACGCCCATATGTCATTGGTACATACATTATTAACTTGTAATATTATTACATTTTTTGCGCGTATTCATTAATTTCCAAACGAATAAGACATTTCGTAAATACGTCCCGAACTTTGAACCGCAAGCGGTAGAGAGGGAGCGCGCGCGCGCTCGCTTGCCTGGAGGCTCGTGTGAAAAGGAGAAAACAAAAAAACGGCAACCAAGCGAGGCGACGGCGTGTTTTCATAAACGAATAAACGATTGTGTCGATTCACCACCGGGTGACGTCGTCGTCGATGACGACCGACTATTACGGTTTATTAGAAAAATAAAAAATGAGTCGTCGTCGCGGCGGACCCTTCCGGACCAATTAAAAGTGAAAAAAAAATAAAGTCGGCAACAAAAGCCGTACGTGTCGTCGCCCCCGCGATCGCCGTCCCGCAGGTGAAAACACTCGTCGATTTAACCCTTTTTTCACGTCGCCAATGTAAATAAAGTACGACGTCCGAAACAACGAACATACAAAACGTGTGTGCGCGCGTCTACCTGAAAAGGCTTTTCAAAGAAAAACACACACGCGGGCAGCGGTGGTATACCATATAATTTCTTATATTTTTTTATTTTTTTGTTCGTTCCATACATATTAGACAATATATGCACACGCATAGCACACGTCGCGGTGGGAACCGAACGGGTTTAATTGCACACACACACACATATAATCGCGTTAATAACATTTGAATTAAAAATATATTACATAATACGCATATATGTGGCTAGCGCGTAGTAAGTTTATATACAAACGACCGCTGCAGCGGTTGTTTACACACGCGCGCGCGAGCGGAGGTCTTGGAGAGCTCGCCGGACGTCCCGCGGTATACCTCTACCTTCTGCACCGCAGGAGTGGGTTCCAATGACCGTGCCTAGGGGATATTATATTATTGTACAATCGATACGGTTTGTTTAAATTAAAAATAATAATAATATAACAACCGTCGTAATGAGGGGAAATGAGGGGAATGTGTCATTTGGGGGTTATAACACAAATCTATATATATAAACGTATATATATTATACGTTTAAATTGTATGAGAGAAAGAGAAAGAGTGAGAGAGTGAAATAAAGAGACTATATTATAGAGTATATATACATACGTGTGTGTCCAATTAACGATAACGAGCGAGAAGAACAACAAACGTTCGCATTGTCCGAACGGGACTACTGGCGCACGTATACCTATGACTATCGGTGTGGACCACGTGGTGGAAGGGGGCACTCTGTTGGCTACTGTAAATGCGCGTGCATGTGTACACACATAATAATAATATATACTACTACCACTGCACCGCTACACGCGCAGTGCTTTGTCAATTGAACCGTAATATAATGGAATTAAACAATAATATTAATAAAAAAAAATAACCGCGCGGAATAAAAAACAACGCGACTGAATATTATTATATTATTTGGGTGACAGGAAACGCACTGTTGATACATTTTAAGTGCGTCTATCCTGTGTGTGTGAGAAAAAGGTCCCACTTTTGTTTTCTGTTTTCATTTTACGCGCGACTCGTATGTATACGCACACACGTACCTACATAAACTTATTATTAAAATACTTAAAAAATACGCATATTGTATAATATATACTGTTAATATTATTAATTATTGTTGTTTGACGTGTTGTTATATTATTATGATATAACCGTCATCGCAGACGGAAGCCGATCGACGGTGACAGGAAGCAGTCGTATGTACTTGGAGTAGGTACTACTAGTAGAAGTCCTTGTAAATACACGGCGAGCGGTGGATAATTTTCAAAGGGGTGGTAATTTTAATTTTTACTTCAACGCGCCTTTTATAAAACTTTTCGCGGAAATCCGACGCTCAAAAGACAGTGTCCAATGTCTTTCGGCGCGCTGCACCGGCAACGGCCGCGGAGCGTACAACGTTAACACTACAGTAGCGCAGTGACAACGGCGGCAGGCGGTGACGGCAATCGTGCTTAACGAACCGTACACCGTTCTTAACGAAAGGAAAAAAACTCTTAATTACATAACACCGAGAAAAATGTCGTGTTATTTTTTTATTATTTCTTTTTTTTTTTTTCATTCACTCATTTTAAATTAAATTTGACGCTCCTCTCATCGCAAAACGATTGAAGAAGAGATCAAGGGTGCGAAACAGACGGACGCGTGCGCTCACACACTGCAGCAAACACTGCAGGCTTTTAATCAGCGTGATTATAAAATATTATAATATGCATAAAACAAAACAGGAAAAATATACCGGTTTTTGGGGAGCGCGAGGGAAAAATAAGTATCGTCGGTGAAAAAAAAAAAGAAAATAATATACGGGGCAACAACGCAATGTTACAGACTAAATACGAACATAATGGGCATGCACGGGAGTGTTCTCCTTTTGTCAGATGATTGATCACTGAACAGCTGCGGCCGAATAAAAATATTGTAACGATATCTATACAATGTAATATATTTTATATTATAAAGACGAGGGAAACGGATGAGAACAACTCTCGTATAAGGTACGTTTTATAGCATACTGAGAAACAGACTATAATGCCCACTTTTAGACGGTAAACAATATTATTATTATTCGAATGCAGGAGCCCCAGCAGAGATCATTGGTGCAGTAATTCGGTTAGCTAATTTATTCTTTTTTTTTTTACGTATTATACGAAACCGAACAAGTTTTTGGAAAACAATCAATGATAAAGGTCCAAATGTATTGGTGTGTTTCTTTCAATTCAATAATTGTACTTATCTCTAATAACAAGTAAATATTATATTATATATTTATATTTTTGAACAAAAAAATCTTAGTATCGCACTCAACCGTGATCCTCAACTAGCGACGGTAGAGAAAATTCAAATGAAAATGTTAATATATATTTTTGACACTATAATTTTAAACTACTATCATGTTACATATTCATTATAATGCATTTCAGCATCTGACTTGATAACGCTATAATCGTTTGTTGGTCGTTAAACTTGACCAAATATAAAGTGGGTACTAGTCCACTGAACGACGATCGTACGACCGGGATCGAATAAATTATTGTTCAAAAAATAAAAAACTGTAATAGCAATTACGAGTTCTACACGCGTATTACAAGTCTTTGCTAATTAGTCATAATAAATAAAAACGTATTTGCCGCGCGCTCATTAATTTAATATACACAACACCATATCAAACTACAACGTATATCCACTACTCACACACACATAATACATTATACTAGCTGTAAACTAACTCATAGTGTATTAATCACTCGTATACGAACGCTGATTAAATGATTTTCTACTGTGGTACGTCTGTAAGTATATACTTTAAAATTATCGATTGAACACTGTTATTAAATTAATATATTATAAATAGAAAACGAATCGTATACGTGCATTATAATACGCGTACATCATTACAAGGCGTTCGGCTATGATACAAACGGTAAAAATCACGTTAAACTTTAACATAATTTACCATAATTAAGAATTAAAAAAACAGTTGTTGAACAGTTTTTAAGACCGCGTTTACGACCTCTGATCCACCGATCAACAAGCGTGCGTTACCGCAAACGGGTTTTTTATTTTACGCCTAACCCGGCTGTTTGATTATTACTGTGAAATATTATATTATTACCTTGTAAATGTCCGTTTTCGTAAACTCCAGCAACGTAGTCTCCGTTTTCGAGACGGTGTTTCTTCAGCTGATGACTCAAGTGCGAGGCCGACGCGGCCAGAGACAGGCCTACGGACGACGCTCTCTTGGGCGGTCTTCCGGGCCGAGAACTGTGAACAAGGGAAACAAAACAAACAAATGAGTAACAGTTTTTAATAAAATCAGGGCAAAAATAAAATGAAAAGCAATCCTCAAAAACCAATAGTAACTATACATTGTAATTTGCATATCGCATGTATTATTCGAATGTACACGATCGTGCGAGCAGAATAACGCGCAATTCTTCGTTAGACTAATAAAGTGCGCGCGTGCTGTGTGGAAATTGCATTTTTGTTTAAACACGGCAGAAACGTTACACAAAAAAAAAGCGCTGTTTGTATTTACACACACACACACAAGCATTGTACACGTACCTACGACGAAAATACCTCGCGTTCTTATTAGATTTCCCGTGCATTTTTTTTATTTTCATTTCGTAATTCCACGAGCTCTCACTCAGTGTGTGGGCTCGTCGTCGACGGAAAAAATAAAAACCCCCGAAAACCATACGTGCGGTCCAAGTTATTGCACGGGATTATAATGGTTTTTAAAAAACGATTTCCGGGAATGAAAAAAACAAAACGCAAAAAGGGGAGACGGAACGTGCCGTGTTCTCGGGGATTTAATCTCGGCGTACGCGCACACACGCGTACGTATATATACATAATATAATACCGTCATACGTATATATAGCTATATAATATTTGCTTCAAAAGTTCGGTCAGATAACGAAAACCGCCCCATCGCGGTGACATATATCGAATGTGTACGTTTTCGGGAGCCGAAAAAAAAATCACCACCAGAAGATGCGACGACCGCCCTCGTCAATGATATGTACGTATATATTATTATTACAACACTATTTTAGGGATGCAATATCATCGTAGTGATGTGCGTATCATGTGTGTATTATCTATATATATGGACTGAGAGATGTTTAAGTGCAGCTAGTGTGTAAATTGCAAACGCTTAACAAATAGTCGTTTTTGTGTTATATATCTACCACATATTACTCCATGTATCATATATTATGTAACTGTCGACGGCGATATATTATTATATATTGAACGTTTCATTTCTTCGGATTTCTTTTTTTTTAGTTTTTACGACTGAAGGCACCCCCACGCCGGTATATCCGTTGATAACGCGACTAGCTGGTAACGCATTGATAAGACCAACGCGCGTTGCAGAGAATAAGCTTAAAAGTCGTGTGTTTATATATATATATATATACGTAGATAGGTATAAAGAATCATGGCCGTAAGAAAGCGGACAAGACGCAGACGCGTATTATTATATATAGTTGTGTCGTTTTATTTACGACCCCGTTTTTATTGGTTTCTACCACAAACGCGGACACAGTCCGTTAAATCCGCACCTCTTTGATTTCGGTGTTTTCTCTTTTAATTGACTCCAGCGCGGCGGCTGCGGTAGTAGGAGAGATGGTTCTCGCGGAAGGGGATGGGATTAGTAAGTCCTATCGGGCGCAATATATACTATATTTTATAGTAGGGAGTTTTCTGTCGCTATATTATTATATTAACGCTGCCGATATATTATTATTTACCTACATATATTCTCTACTATACTCTACACCTACTATATGTACGAACGGGAACGCGCGGTGACCTGATGAAAACCTATATCCCACCACAACCACTACTGAACTGCGTGCACATAAACTACGTTATTATTGTGACGCGTTCAAATCGTGAGATTTATACTCCTTTAATATAATATAATATGTATTTTATCAGAAAAGTATAAAATGATATACGCATCATTATTGCACGTACTGTGGCAACGAAAACGAGTAGAAATAAAAAGAAAATCACGTCTTGGACAATAACCCAGGTCTGTGTACATATATTTATACTATACATTCAACAATAGAATCAACGGATATAATATAATAATATTATTATGATATAACGTCATGTTATACGTATAGGACATAATATTAATATTTTATTATATCGACGAAGAGGTAAATAATATATTATACCAACATACACGTCTAAAGTATTTTCGCTCCACGTCATTGTTGTTCCTTTGCATATACAATATTTATATATATATATATGTACATTTATTATTTTATTTTTGTTGTTCCGTACGTGGCCGTATTTTTTTTTTTTTATTATTATAACGATTTGCTTTTATACGCGCTAATATAAATATTGCACAAGAGTTATTAATATTTAAAACGATTTTCAACGTCTTTATATTTAGCGAATATAATTCTTGATAATTAACTTTGATCGACCTAAGGGTGCAATTTTTTTCCGAAAAAAAAAATAATAATAAACATTAAAGGAGATTAAGAGTCTTCTAAATAATTTACATGATGTTTTCGGGGATTTAATATTTTTTGTGTAATTTGCATAATAAAAAATATGATTTAAAAATCGACATTTCCCTTACAAATGTTTAACAGTCAAATAAATTATGTCAAAGTGTTATGATGTCGGGTTCACAGTAATAGCTTGTGCTTTTATACAACCGCCCTTTTTGATTTTGATATTTTTTTGTTCAGAGCAGATTTGTTGTACTTTTTTTCATATCCGATGGGGAGAAAAACTGCGGTTTTCGCATATTAATGTGCGGAATAAACGTACCTAAACGCCCCGCGTAAAAAATGTATATATAGTGCGAAAGAGAGTGGGCAAGAAGGGATGAGCTGCGGTGGAGAAACACGAATAATTCGTAAAAAAATAAATAAATACTGGTCGGAAACGAGGGAAAAAACCGTCAGATTTATGACTTCGGGTGTACCTATACATGCATAATAGGACGGGCATATTCCACATTCATTTGTTGGTTCAACGGAGGAAGTAAATAATTCAAATTGGCTGCTCAACAATAGGCTCTCCGAGTTTTTCTCCTTTTCCCCGTTTACCAGAAATATTGATACATGGCCGGGGGTCTCGATTTTTATTATATAATTTTTTTTTTGCTCACTACGGCATAATAACATCATCTCGGCAAGGGACACGCGCACAATGCAAAACGCCTTTTATTCCATTCGCAATACTCTTTGTTGTCGAATTTTTCATTCTCTGCGTGTACCGCGGTTTATACTACTACTATAATATGTAAATTGTACGCTCGCACGATATTACATTTGTTTATACAACAAGAATATCAATTGAATAGTTATATAATAATATAATAGAGTGTCTGGTGCCAGTTGACTCAATTGAATCATATATGTATATATATATACGTACATATATTATTGTGTTTAACTTCCCTTTATACGGTGTACAACCTAAAATGTATATGTCGGTAGTTAAACGTATTACCTATCCCGACCTACAATTCATACTGTGGTAGATACGTACGCTGTAATAGCTAATAAGCTATTTGACTTTCGAAAAGTCGAGACTGGCGATTTCGACAGCTGCAACAATACACATGGCAGTGTCAGAGTTTTATCAAAAAAAAAAAAAGGTAAAACAAAAAACATCTATAGTTGTCCGCGTGTTTACAGTGCGGAACAAAGCTATCAACACCTTGCCCCGCGCGCTTTGTGTGCGTTACACGAAATTATAATGAGACGACGACAACGACATTTTTGAGGAAACGTGTTGCGGAACAAACAGACGATTAAGATATACAAGACATCCGTTTTCCGCGTAAGATACATACGTTTAAAAATTTAGTATAAAACGAAAAAAAACGAAAAATCCCCGACGAGTTCGTTAAACTTTGTCGTCGACCCCGCGGGAGTGGAAAAAAAATCAAAATCATCAAATCGTACCAAAAAATACACCCCGGGGAAACGTTATCTGAACAACCGAATCCGAACGGGTTTTCACGCTGTAGTTATATTACAACACAATATATATGTACATAATAGAAATATAAACGTTTGTTATTATTTCTGCACTATCACGTGCCGCCGCCGTATCGATATACTGCCGCGCGTATTGTAAGTATATGATGTATATACTGTATGTATACGTACGCGTATTACAACAATAGGAGGGCACATTGTCCGGACTCACGTAGTACACCCTTTTTTCGTAATTTTTTTTTTTATTGCGTATATGTTATTATCCTTTGAAGTAAAAACCAACACGAAATGCACACGCGGACGACTGCCGCACTGCACGACAATGACTCGGCCGGCAACACATATCGATAGGGTTACGGACCATCGACTGTAACACGAGACGATTGCGTTTAAAAATAATAATAGTTTTGATGATAATAATAATAATAATAATAATAATATATTACGAATTGAGGGAAACGCGTGTGCAAAAAAATAACCATTAAAAAAACGACCAAAAAATAAGTTGTTATCGAAAAAGGATCGTTTGACTCGCACTCGTCGAGGGTGCCGGAGTGTATTATTTTCGCACGTGTGGGGTGGGTCGGGCTATACATAATCCAATATTCCGACTGTTTTCGACTACTATATACTGAATATTACTACAATACGTCTTTATATATATATATATATATATACTAGTTTAAACGGGAAAACTAGATAAGAATATAATAATATACATTGTTGGCAACGATATATTATTATTATTATATATAAACGGGGACGGGGTCCAAACTCGTTTTGATTGATAGCCCTCCGACGCGCGTCCACCGGGTCTGGTCTAACTCCGCGGGCATATACGGCGAATGGGAAACCACCACTTAGGACGGGTTCGAGAGCAAAATTTACGAGCTCGCGAGACGGCGACGAGACGGTGGTCTATATAATATTATTATACTCGAAATTTGTTCCATTTCATTTTTTTCTCCCCGTTTAGCGTATACATTCGTGCACAAAACAGCGTGGTGACCACACAAAGAGAATCCCTATCAGAAACCGTTTTCCCTCTAGAACCCGCGCTATTCTACGTCGTTAATGATCTCGTGTGTTATAATATGTATGGAGATTTAATTACGACATAAACCTATGTCAAAGAGCCGAAAACTATCACGCGGACCGCCTGCTGAACGCGTTCTTCTAAATTTGGTTTTCTGGTTTTAATGTCATATTATACTTGCGACGTTAAAAATACATCACTTACCGTTATCAGGGGATGTTCAGATTTAACGGCGATTATCAGCATCGTTGTATACGTACGTAAACTTATAATATATTATTGTCGCGCGTCCTGTCTGTGTAATAATAATATCATAATAATATCTTTGATACGTAACAGACACCCGAGCGACAGAATCGTCATTGACGAGGCGCCGTCGATCTCTCGCGTCTGCGACGATGATATACATATATCTTACCCCATGTGGCCCAGGACACATGTCCCGCATGGCACCACTATATCATATTGTAATATGTATGGGGTCGAGAAATATAATATCGGATAAGAGAGACCGAGAGAGCTATTGAAATTGTTTATTTAAAAAAAAACAAAAACAACACTACGACAGACCGTCGCGCATTTATGGTATATCCGATGATGGGATGATGATTACCGTATGTGTGTATGTGTGTATGAGTGTGTGCGTAAGTGTTGGTTTTCACTCGCGTATATATCAACGACTGCGTGTATAACACACACACACTACCCTTTTTCGGGGGTTGCAGCAGCGTTTCGAGTGCACACAAACTCTACGGATATAAACAATAATGCGCGAGCGAGAGTTGAATTTTACTCGAGATTTATGTCGGGAGTGCGATGAGAAAAAACATTCGAATATTATTATTACGGTCCGTTTACGTTACGGACACTTAACACGCGCATTTATATACAAACGCGCTCGCGTCACACGATTTATCCGAATATATCGCGCATATGGCGTATACCTATATATAGTCGATTTTCGTCGAGACGACGCCACCGCACCGTAAGGGTGGACCAATTTTTAAGTATATACACACGAAACGTGACGCGTTCCTAATTAGGTGTATATATATGTGTATATATAAATAATGTACCTAATATCATAATGGTAAACAACGAAAAACCGACGATTGCCGTAACGACCGAAATGACGTATAGGTCGCCGTCGAGTTAAGTGTGTGTGTGTACAAACTCATATCGTTATTCCGCCTATCGGATGCGCTTTATAAATTGTTATAATATTATAACTGTAATAACACTGGTATGCACACAACAACAGTCATTGTTTGCCTCGATTATCAGCAAGCGTATTTCACTTCTCTTGATATACAATTATTGGGCCATAAAAGTTTTTTTACAGCCTCGTACAATTATAACCGTCCGCACAGTAAAATGTTTATATACGTGGATATACACGCGCACTTAAGTCATTTTATCGTCAGCGCGTCGAAATAAAGAAGAAAATCTGAAACATATGACCCATGCGCAGTAAATTATCGCTCGGCGTTATATTATTATTATTTATTATTTTTATCTTTTTACGGAAGCGACTGCAGTAGTCGTAGCTGTTACTAGTATACTGCTATTAGGTACTATTACTATTAATATACCAACGGGGCGCGGGGCCGAGGGTCGGGACGGACAGAGCTTTGGACGATCGTTGAAACGTCTAAAGAAAAATCATAATAATATACACCTTCCCGCTACTATGTAGAAGTACACACTTATTATAATACGGCGTATATTATATTATATATATTGAGTATACCAAGTATATCCGGGTAGACTGTAATAATGTATACTCGCACACACATACATATGGCGACATCCGTTTATCGGTCTCGAACGTTATTATATTAATAATATTTTAATAATACGCATAACGCGGCGCGACACTTCATTTGGCCTCAGCCGAGTGTATATTGTTGTCTCAATACACACTCTCACATACATACACACGTATAGGTAAGTACTACACCGGTGCGGTGGTGATCCGTATCGGATGACATACGGTCGGCGTGCCACTCGAGAGTGCCCATATATATAATATTATAATATATAGTGGCTGGTGTATATAGTAATATAAATTTAAAACCAAGTGCGTTTTATTTTACACAAAAGTAGTTTTATAAACACACGCACGCACGTACGCACATATTACGCGGAGAAGACGCACGGAGGCTTTTGTGTAATAATACGATATCTGCGGTATAATAATAATAATAATAGTAATAATAACTCGATGTATGTGTGAGCGAACGAGCGCGCGCGCGCGATAGAAACAATGGTCCCGGGCCGGCGGGTTATAATATCGAATGAGCCCGGACAATATGATGCTGACGAAAACGTGCCCTGCGACGGTATACCACACGATTTTTCTACGCACATGATGTACGTTTTAAAACAATGGATTGATGTCGAGGATATATTATTATTACGACGATGATTTTTTTATTTTTTTTATTTTTAAATAATTTTTTCTCGTCTTTGTGAGAGAAATAACCCTCTCGGCAGCTGAGGCGAAACGGCACGCCACCACTTCATTACGGCGACGATGACTCTTTGCTGATGTGGCAGATATAATATCATACGCGAGGTGTACCCATATATACACAATAGTGCATGTGTGCAAGTCGGCGACGGTGGCGTCGAGAGGATTGCAGCGGTTTGCCGTCGACGCACAAACAGTGGCGACCGGACAGGACGGTGCACGGGACGCGAAGCGTATCGCACAACGTATGACGTTCGGGTGGGTAAGAGCCGATTAATGCTTCGAAGTGGTCGTTCGTGAGCGCGATGAGACGATGAAAAACCACTGAGAAAATAGACTAGCGAATAATGATAATTGTAAAAAAAACCTCCTACACATTTCGTATTATGAAGGTGTACACGAAAATAATAATGATGATTCGACGGGAGATACGCAATATCGCAGATAGAGACAGGGGGAGAGAGAGCGAGTGAGAAAGAGGGCGAGTGGCTGTGTGAGAGTATAATAATAATATAGTATAATATTTAACCGCGGCCGACCCGCGCGCATATTAATAAGAAATACACAAGTAATATTGTCTCTAATTAATGGCGGAAATGCAAAGCCCTTTTCGGTTTCGGTCGTAATATTTCCTCCTCGGGGGCTTTGGGCGCCTCTCCCGTCCGCACGATGAATTATTATCACAACATATATATAATAATATACACGTTGTACATAAATACGATTCCACAGCGTTTTGAGCGACACGCCGCCGCGCGTGTTATTACATCCAAAGTAATACCTGTGTTTTATTCATGGCGTTTTAATTAGCGCCAGAGATCTGGTTGATGGGCGGGCGGGTGATTGCGCAACTGCAGTGTATTAAATTCGTATTTTCCGGTGAGGCCGGCGGACGGGGAAAAAAATAATATCGTATAGGCACCGCGTATTCTCACGCCACACAAAGTTCGAACTTACTGTGTTTAATGTGTATATACAAAACACTGCAGTAAATAAATATTATATACCGTGTACAATATACACTACTGGTGTTTCGCCATTTTTGACGCCACTGAATAATTAATCGAGTCCCCCCGAAACTTAATACCGTAATTAAATCGCCGCGCGGACCCCGGCGGCGGACTAACAGAAGTTTTGCAATTTGCGCGTCGACTCCCCAACCCCTGCACTCTACCCCATTCATTTGTACTCGGTTCAAAAATTTTACTTTCCATTTCTGTTAATCGCCGAGGAGACATTGTTTTCAGTTTTTCTAAATTTTTTCTCGCCCGAATAAGACATTTTATATTTTTATCATAGTAATAAATAAAGGTAAAATTTTAAATTCTACGCTGAACCTTCGTGCATCTCATTGTGCGCCAAAACAATGTAACCTTAAGAAAACATTTATCGAAATATTATTTTGTTCCTTAACGACTCGTGTTGCAGCAAATAGTATTTATAAGTACATTTGAATTTTGTGGCAAATGCGTTTGCTTTGGGACAAAAAGAAATTCGTAAAAACAAAATGTTTACCCGTTAAACTGTTTCTTGAAAAATTTACTATAATATATATATATATAATTTGAACATTTTGTGATAATTAAAAATGTAATTTCTTTGTATTTTCCATTACATGTTTTAAAAAACGAATATAATATATTATATTAGTGTTATTATAATTAGTATTATTATTATAGCCATTTCTATGTATAATTTTATGGAAAACGTCTAAAATACTTGTAATAACAGTATCGATAAAAATTAAAGAGATAATTACAGAAACAAAATATTTTCCAGAATTAAAAAAATATGGGAAAAAATTAAAAACAATAAATTTTTAACACCCCTTGCGGCCGCCATAGGATTTTTCTTCCTTTTTTTTACCGCTACATAATAGAAACGACCTTTCCTCGCGGCTTATTTGCCATCTAATGGTGTTTTCAAATTACTCTCGACCGTCTTGTTGCCTTTATTTCCTCTCGGTGGGCGCATGCAAATGCGTTTACGGAAAAAAACTAATACACCTTTTTTCCATCCGAAAAGCCATTTGAGTATTAAAAGTTGTGTACAAAATGTATATAGAATTAAACACACCGGAGCCTCTTTCCGGCAGATGGATAAGTTTTTTCCAGTAACGGTTGTTGTTTTTAATAACTTTTCGTTTTTACATATTGTTTGTGACGACGACGGTGGTGGTAGATCAGGGGCGCGGGGAGAAAAAAAAGATATAATTTATATTATTTTTGCCCTCTGCCATCGCCGTACAGTAAATGCCCTAAATGAAATACGAGTCACCGAAGGAGATATTAAAAAAATAATAACAATACATACGTATATACTATATATAATATTATTATACACGCGTGTAATATAATAATAATATCACCGTTTCAAACAACGGTACTATTACTATTATAATAAAACTCGATTTGGATTATAAAACTTGCGGACTTTATGAGCATCTTACGTAAGACGCACAACAACATACACGCGTACACAATAATAATAATATATTATACCTATAGCTAGGTATATCCTTCGCGCACACACGACCATTACCGTTGATTAAACCCAATACGTACACGTGTATATGAAAAGTTTGGCATATCAGCGGACCCTCGGGAACAGTTTACATGCGAGCTCCGTCGTAATTTTATTTGAACTTTGGAAGACAGCAGCGGAAAAATATTATATTAGCGGTAAATATATATATATTAATATAATATACGCTGCTCAACCGCCGGCGGCAATCATAAACCATTTTTCCGGGCGGCCAATCGTCACGCGATATGTCAGTGGATTGATAAACGGCCGTAATAAAAATCGTATCAAATTACTGGTCAGGTCAATAATAAATATACGTATAATGTGTGTATACTGTATATATAATATATATTGGTAGTTTTCGTGTATTCGTCTACGAAGCGCGTGTGTATTGCAGGAAATTGCTTCTATTTCGACGGCGCCCTCGCCTCGCAGCGTGTTTATATATTATTATACTCTATCAAATTGAGTTTCAGAGCGTTCATTGGTATTCGAGCGCGAGATTTTCGCGAACGCACCGCACGACTGCCACCCTTTAGGCCGTTGGCGAGGTATAGCGCCACGGCTTTTTCATTTATTTTCGTCACTTTCGCGGTGACGGCGGCGGCGATCGAATTAATAGACAAGCGAACATGTTGCGTACGTATATTTATATATAAGACACGAGACGCACGAGTGTAAACCTATATAGGTACAGCGGCGGAAAGAGATGCAGTGCACCGTATATATACAACTATACGATATCGACGAGGGAATAAATAGCGAAAACCGCAGAGTCATCGGGTGGCCGTTAAAAAAGAAACACCGTTGAGCGGCGAAAAGAGTATTAAATAAATAAAATTGGAAAAATAAAAAAATAAAATAATGAAACGAGAAGGCACATTCGGAAGAGAAATGGTTTTTTGTGACAGACGGGTAAACCGTGTGTGTTTTGCAATTTCTGAAAGGTCCTCTCGCGCCGCGCGATCGATTATACATTTAATATATATATATATATATATATAATACCGACGACGGCGCCAAACAATAATTTGACGGCGTTTCTTCTACTACATATTATATTTTACGGGTCTATATATACATGTATACATTAGTGTTGAGGAACAAAAAGAAAAAAAAACCAGAAATGTCGATCTGTCGATCGTGTGAGAACCACACCATCGGTTCAGTGACGACGACTATTTTTTGAAAAATATGTAAGCGCTTATATAATATTTATCATTGCGGATCTACAGAGATTACGACCGTCTACTAAATAGTAATTGTTTTGACGTTGTCGATTCGTGTATTACGCCACCGACCGTATATCATTTATTGTCAGTCAATCTGCGTTGTGTTTAGTATACACGTATGTATATATATATATATAGTCTAATATTGTATCTGTGAGTGTATATGCACAGAAAATCGTTTCACGAGCGCATTCAAAACATAAGCACACGTTAATTATTCACCACTAATACTATTATGTACGTCTCATTTCCCATGAGTTTGAAACGTTCGATCGAGCCATCAGTCTGCCGAAGATTCGACTGTTTCGATAAGATTTTAATTACAATAATAAAACTACACTGAAACTCGAACGCTACCGCCCCTATTCATATAAATATAATACACGTGCGTATATGTGTACTGTAATAATATTATAATAATATGGTCGTTTTCACAGTGAATTTGTTTCACGAAGCCTTAACGGCGACGGCGATGGTTAAATACATCAGGTTAATTAAAATTGTAATTATATATAATATTATATATGAAACGAATTTCTTGTTCGGCGGCTCTCGTAATCATATAGGTACACTACAGTATTATGATACACCACGGTGACCCGAGAAACACACTGCATATTATAACTATACAGACGTAGTATGCGGAAAATTTTTTTTCAAAAACCATTTCGCTCCTCTTCCGTCGTGTTTTTGAATAATTACGTGCAATTGACGGAACGGAAAACAATAATTGTTGTGAAACGCGCGGTGGTTGATAAAACGTTAGAAACAAAAAGAGCGAGAAGGAGAATGAATAAAATGCGTGGGAGACTATTTATAATAATACGGTATCTATGTACTATAATACAGGGTGGTTCATCGACCATACTCATCCCTATTTTTTTTTCTTTAGCGATGAATTTATACGATACTAATTATTCCAATGTTCAAATCATACCATAAAAACCAGTATAAAAACTCAAGCGTTTGTAAACTGTTGTAGAACAGTAGTTGGAATATCGATTTTGACATGTTTAAATAAATTTTGAATAATTGCTTTATTGAATAAAAATAAGGGGATAGCGTGATTGGTGGTGATTCATCCTGTACATAATAAATACGCATTTAATATATTATACGAGTGTATACACGCGGACGGAAGAATCCGGAAAATTCGAACGCGTTTATTTCTGATTATTTCGGCAGCGGGGGTCGAGAAACAGACGAGTACGCGACACTTGTGCGGATCTACGCAGAGCGGTGCATTGTTTTGCAAATTAAAACCACTTTGTTAAAAACCGCCACGGTATATACCGGATACACGCGGAGAATGACAGTGACGGAGATAGACGCCGCATCGAGCGCATATATATGTAAATTATATATATATGTGTGTGTCTGCTGTGTATAATATATAAATGCGAAGAGCACGCGGCAACCGGGTTTTTCCGATTCACCGGCGCGAGAACGGAACCGATTTTTCAGATAATCGTCCGGACGGGCCCGATATTAGCGGCTAATCGACCGACTTTTAATTCAGTCACCCAACCCCCACCCCCGTGTTCGAAACACATTAATCCTTGTAATCCCGTAGAAACCGACGGATCCGGATCGACGGCTAAATATATACATGTGCAAACGCTATTAAATGATATATTATTACGTATATATATTGTACTGGGAAAGTAACAAAAGCCGCATTTGTCACGGCGATAATTCATTTCCCCAATGAATTCGCACATTTCTCTAAGTACAGCCAGTTCTTGGCCACGACTGTTGCGAATGATGCATAATGTACTGCGGCGATTTTACTAAGATAGTGAGTAAACACTTCCGTGCACTGTAAGTTATTCAATAATAATCGTCCTCGTAGATGCTTCATGGAAATTAATAACTTTACGATTAGATTTTTTAAGAAAACCGAGCTATTACTACGTTTATTTTCTTTGAAAAAATGTTTAAAAATGATTAAATACCGGATTTAAAATATATTTATTTTTGAGAGGAAGTTATCTGTGAGCAACAACTCTCCGCTATGTAATATAACTACATCACGAGCCCCATCGGGATTTTGACCGTGAATAATACTTTCTGATTGAAAACCGTACATCACACGCTCGACAAAATACTATCATATTAACATATACGTATAAGCCAACGAAAATGTCTGTTAAAGGTGTAGCATATTGGACGACGGTTGATTTGTTTTTTATTTTTTTTTTTTAACTGCCGGTGAGGGTTAGTTACATGGATGAAAACGTTGGTAATAATTGATACGCCGTTCAGTTTTTGATCGGTCATCGAGACACTGGTGGCCATTGAGTACATGTGTATGACGAAAAGAAAAAAAAACCTACTTCCTATAAAACTACAGTGAAACAAAAGCGAACGCTACTGGTGCGGGTGTGAAAAAGTTAACGATTTTTAATAATTAATTAAAAAAAAAAAAATTGGTCCCTCGTGTCCTCAAGAGTGTTGTTTACGGTTATTTACTATTTATTGTTTCTGTTGCTTCCGTCCGGTCAACACACCGTTGTTAATTACAATTACGGTGCGGAGTTATCCGGCTCTATATGCGTGAAAACACGAATGATGCGCATGTAAAATATTATAATAGTATAAAATATTGTACATAGGTGTACAAGGTACAAACAAGGATGAGAGCGAATACACTAGATACAATATACGAAAAAACCAAAAACAATTTCACGGACGTACACACCTGCGATTATCAGTATTTTATTACCTACTTATATATATGTACTGTACTTTATATATGTTTGGATGGTAAACGTATGTTATATGCTATTTATAAGTAGCCTGTTTGGTGAGCATTTTTTTTATATTGAAATTTTTTTCACAACAGTATAGCGATATAATAACCGGAACTCGCTTGGATCGCGGCACGTCACATATTATGTATGTTTTATTATAATATTATACCTGTGTGTGTGTGTATAACACGTGCGAATATGCGTACAGGTTATGTATGTATAGATATACGCACAAAATATGGATGGTACGACGGTCGTAATACGCTACACATATAATAATAATTGATAATACAAAACCCGATATCGTCGAACCCTCTCGCGGCCGTCACATTTAGAATCGCTAAAAGCTCTAGCAATTAATTCGTACACATACACACACACACACATATATGTATATATGAACACACGTACAAAAGGGTCCCGCAGTGGCGGCGGAAAGAGTATATATCCACTGTTGTATGGGGAGAGCCTTTGTTGTGTTCCATTAGTCGTAAAACGCATATGTAATTTCATTCCGTATTTGCTTCCGATTCGCATCCTTTCATAATCATATATCTGTCATCTTCGGTTAACGTTGTTCTTGTAAGTTTGTGTGTGTGTGTGTGTGTGTGTACGTTCGTATAGCCTACAGAGTTCTGTTGCGCACAAACCGTTGGCAGAGGGTGTAGAGCGAGCGGGGTGGAGGCCAAATTGTTTAGCTGACCGTCGGACGGGGTGGAGGTGGAAGAAATAATTGAAGGTCCAAAACCAATATACCGCCGCCGCCTGTACACGGACTTAATCACCTTATATACCGACCCTATTTAAATTATTCCATTTTATATATTTATAAATACATAGCCGTGTACAAACGCAAGAGTGACGTATAACGTTTTGTCCAATAATATGTTTTGACATTTAAATCGTGACTCAAACAACTTCCACTGCATACACACGTATACATAATACGCGTGTGTAATAATATTTTATGCAACGATTTTACGCTCGAATGGCAATGGTTTATTTAATACTTTATAGACGGCCGAGGAGGGTTTACTTTATAACATATTATTTATATTCAGATACAAAACGTCGACGATTCGACGTTTATTAGTGGTTTTATTGCGACTGTGTGCGCTTCTGATAATAATATTCATCGTTGACGGCTTTAATAAAATCCATTGGCACTTATAGGTAACACGAAACCATTCATTAATCAATGCTGCAGTGCGTCTACTCTATACATTTTTATGCGATAAACGTTTACGATTGCATTCATATAAAGTGAAATGTCAACGAGTAAAATTAAATTGCGCATAAAAATCATACGTATAATAATAATATGTATTTTCCGGTGATAGGATAATAATTATATAATAGGTATGTACGGACAGATCGAAAGAAATCGCTAGACGGCCTGTAGTTGCACCGCCTTCAAATGAGATAAATCGCATGGCGTTAATAACCATAAATGTGTGTATAAAATATGTATAGCTATACAATAAGGTACATAATATAATATTATAATAATGATGCGTCGAATCGTTAAAATATAATTACTATTTATACCACACACAGCAAATATATTATATTTGACTATAACGTATTGTGTATATATCTATGTGCGCATAGCGATTTATTCTATACGAATATACAAGTATCATCTACGTAGATTTACTATATATGCATCGTGATCATATCATACATAACTACATTTCCGTTTTGACCGTATGTAAAAAAAAATTAATTAAATTGCTCTGCATTTCGAAACATTAACTGCGCGCAAATTAAATTATTACACACATACTACGATAGTGTAACAGTATCGTTATACATACATCCAATACCCATAAAAATTACACAATATAGAAATAACCAGTAAAAAACAAACAGACTAGACACTTTATGGCTCCGTCCAAATTTTATTTATTATTAAAATGACAGAGCATGGCCGTTTTCGACCAAAAATGTACATTTCCATTTTCGGCTGATTCACTTTTTGACTAAATTTAAAAAAGACCGACTTCCCCTTTCAGCCAAAACAAAAATTATAAACAAAATAATATTTATATATTAATATTATTTTTATGTTAATATGTTACAATATGTATAATAATATATAAATAATATTGTAAATTATTTTTTTTTATAATAATATACAATTTTTGCCAATAATAAATAGGTAATTTTATATATTACACGATACAAAAAGTTTAATGTATCCCACCTATCTTGTTACAATAAACACCTATAAAAGTATTACAATATTATGTAAGGTGCCTGTCCATGGACCCTAAAATTTACTCTAAACGGTATAATTTGTCACAAACGTGTATTGTGTGTTCAATGGTATATAATGGTATTGGATACAAAATTATATTTTACGAATATGGCGTAGAGGGGGGTGTGTAGAGAAAATTTCGTTTCCAATGAATCGTAATCAAACTATTTCGTAATATTTAAATCCACGATGCAGTTACGGCGGACCTCCCTTATTTGTTCAAACTAAATTGTTTATAACGACGTCATGTTTTTTCATTACTTTTTATGCGAAAGCGGGCTGTTTATAGAGCTAATCCTTCTTATTGCATTTTTTTATTACCTTACTTTTTATTTTTATTATACACATCTCTTCCCGTACCGCGTCCAAAAAAAAATACAAAGTATGTATTGTATTATCATGTATATTATTATTGAATCGACGTATATAATAATAATATAATACATATATTATAATATGCGTTTACATGTGTATATGCTGCTAAAAGGAATTCGTGGCGGTCGCAGTGGCCCCTCTTAAAGATGCGCCCATTCGATTCCGACTGCTTTGCGGCAGCGTGTACACATAACTTAAAAACATATTATGTCATAACAACAATAGAAAAGAGCGAAAAGTTTGTCGGCGGCCGCGGAGGTGGTGGTGGTGGTAGTATAAAACGGTTGTGTTTTAATTAAAACTTAATCCTTCGAATCGTTTTCGTTGTAAAGCCTTTATGCTAACGAAAACAATAATTATTGCACCGTGTAATATTATTCTCTGGGCGATGTGCGTGTAAATCATTGCCCGCGTTCGTTCTCGTCTTTTGCCGTCCGGAAAAACTCTCTTTTGCCGTCGGCGGAGGGTGTTGCAAAGAATTAGCAACAGCGCACATCCATTGTCCCGTGGCTTCGGCGGCGGAGACTGGAGGTGATGGGTGCGAGTGTAAAACCAGAGAGGAGAGTGTATATGCCATCGGAAATTACGACATAAATTCACCTTAAAATGACGTTAATGAAATTTCGGTTTCGCCGGCTTTTAGTGCAAAGGGGGCTCGACGAGGCAAGAAAAAAGTACAAAACCACTGCGGCATCAGCAAGAAATAAATATTGAAATAACGTGTTGAATGTAACTATATATAATTATGATACTCCTATGGATGTTTGTAATGTGTAATATTACTATATTAAGTATACTATATGAATATATTATATCGTGCTAATAACTTTTTAATATACTCTCGTCTGCCCGACGAAATGTACTATATATATACAGTCCTGGGTGTGTACCTTTATGTGTTTATGAGTATATGATATGACCGCAATATGGGGTCAGTGGTAAGGAAACCGCGGTTTAGTGAGAAAGAAGGTTCGGAGGGTAAAAAAACGTATTGACAAACGACATAACAAATGAGCGCATCAATTTCGTTAAACAATTGGTCAGCGAACAATAATAGGCAGCGACTACGACGACAGAACAAATTGAGAGAAAAAAGTATAATATATATATAAATAATGATTATAAATAAGGTATGGAGTCGCGCGAACGAGGCCATCTATGTGTTTAGTGTGCGTGTATTCGACGACGAGAAGACAATGCGCGACACGTATTCGGGTACGTGATCGTTTCGCCGGCCATTATAATACATATTATTATTGTCTAGGTGATTTTTTTGGCATTATTATTATTATTACTACCTATTAATAAAAATATTCGAAAAAGAGCGAATCAAACGGAAAAGGTGATACAACGAGAATAATAATAATGATAAAAAAAATAGACAAAAAAAGACAACGCATAGCAGAGGTGATAAAGGAGATCGAATCGTTTGTGGTTACACACACACACGCACAATTGAACCCAATAATGATTGGACCAACGAGAAAATTCGCCGCCGGACAATTGGTTTTCGGCTTGGGTCTATTCAAGCGACGACGACGGCGACACTATTTATTTTGTATTTTTATTTTTTTTTTTTACCCAATGTAATGGATAGGAGAAAAAATGATACATAAATATATAACAACAACAATAATATATCAAACATGCACCGGGTGACTGCGGGGTGACGACTAGAAGAATAATCGATTATGTATAGGTATTGAACGGTAAAGGTTAAATACAATGGGCCACACCGTGAAATGACGCGATGCCGAAGACGAGACCAAAACATATATATAATATTATGATATGGCGGAGAGATCGACGACGTGATTTCGTGATGTTAATTTTTTCCCTATACTCGGCGCCCGTTTGTACAAATTATTATTACACATTGTTTTGATTAAAAATAAAAAAGCGTGTACACTACAGATTGTCACGTGTAAGTGTGTAACAATATTATATAGATTTCACAATAATCGTACAATGATAATATTATATTCACAGTTTTCTTAAACATGATTTTTGTATCGCCCTACAGCATGGAAGTGTTACATGTCTACATTATTAAACATATTATACGACCTAGTGAAATGGTGTACGTAAGCTTTGCATAACGATGTGGATAATAATCATACTACAGCTGCCTTTTACAGAACGATTAGAATATTTAATAAATAAAAAATACGGTGAGAAAAAGCGATGAATGACGGCGGCCTTGACTAATTAAAATTCCAGACAACAAGTAAATGTCAGTGGTACCTATACCATACAACAACAACTACAATTACTACTACAGCACACAATTAAAACCCTGTCGATAACAATTTCCTCTCAGTCGTAATCCGATTCATTGTGGGTTATTATGTATTAAAGGTGGCGGCGACCTACGCCAATCTGGTTCTGTGTCCGGTGTCGATAAGATAATATTATATAATAATTCGTGAGGCGTTTAAAATCGCTTGTCTGATATATTATTATTTTATAATTATTGTTAAACGATATACATCATAGACCTCAGTGTGGGGAGTACGGGGTGAGCAACTATGCGTCAATGATTCGTGGGACTCCACAACTAAACTCAGCAGATCAAAACATTGTGGTGGCTATTCGCTTTTCGATTCCTGAATTATTATCTAGAGACCTCATATTATATAAGGCGTATAAAAATAAAACTATACAGTAAAATATCTTTACATTTTCAAAAAGAAATATATAGCCAAAATTCAAGGGGCTTTAGTAGAAAAAATTCGTTCAGAGATGTGTCGGTCTACGCTGAGATGAGTATACACACACACATATATATGGATATAAAACACAATACTTATAAGTTATAACTATAAAGTCGCGTGTTTTGAATATTTAAATCTGACCACCTTATAATATAATATATTACTACTACAACATCATCGTCACCATATTGATCATATCGTAAACACTTTTGAATCCAGTAATATGGCAATGCTCGTGTTTTTTTCTTATTTCAAACGGCCGGCGGTATGCGTGTCACACCGAAATCTACACCAATTTGCCAAGCGTGAAAAACGAAAAGAATACCAACACTCACTAACGTCTAAAGAATTCTCTCGTGGATACACATTATAATATCAACTCGTCCGTGATGCGTGCGTGTGCATATTGTGCATCGGTGTACCTATATGTGAGCACCCGCAGGCCATCTGTCCTCGCGCCCCGAAAACGAGCGCACCATCTAGAGAGATTTGTTTTTTCTCGATCCGTCGCGGCGATATCGTTTTCATCTCGGACGAGGCACTGCGGAGGATTACGGTCGTTATATTGCATTCGTATGTCTGCAGGTCGAACGACGACGACGACGAAACGCTTTTTCCCTTGCACCCACGGATTATATAATAATATATATATGTTACCCCTCACCCCCTCGGACCGTCAGTCACTAGGCGTTCGTGTGTGTACGCGCGTCCATTATACGCCTATTATTATTACCGTCGTTATAATATTATATATCGTGTCACTCGCGGATTGTCGAGTACGATTGTCAAGAGCACATATTATTATGATTCTGGTCGTTTACTGCAGAAAATACGGGTCTGCCGCTTTGCATTATGCCGAGCAGGGTTCGCCGACGAAATGGAATAACACTCACACCTAAGCCATTAGTACGGCGTATAGTATTAGGTAGGTAGTAAAAAGTGTATGATGGAGTATAGTGCGGTAAATGGTGTTCCTGGCGTGTGTATGTGCTCGAAAAGGCGTAAGAGGACATATTATTATTATTATACATTATTTTCGGTTTACGAGAAGACATCTGGTTTTTCTTTTTGTCTGCATTTGTGTTATATATATTATTACACAAATTTCATTCCCCGTGTTCTAGCCGTGTGCGGGTGTACGAGTGCGTGTTATACACATTCCGAATTTCATGGTGTCCCGAACCCATTGCGACGGCGGTGTTTAAGTGTCGTTTCGGGTTCGCCTTTTTTTCTCTTTTATTTTTATTTTTTTCACGTTGACACCGATACTGCACACTCACGCGACGGCGGCGACAACGGTAACGACAGCCGGCTGTGTGCGAGTGTGGGGGATTCGCGCCTAATGTGTGAACACAAAATCGCCGATGGTCTGCGCCATTCGGACCGTGAAACGTAAGAGGATCACACACGCGCGGTGACCAGAACTCGCGTTTGTGTCTCGCTGTTGTTGTTGCCGCCGTCCGCCGTCATCGTCTGTCGTTCTCGTTGTCATTACATGTTTTTCCCCGTTATTATTATTGTTATTTTTTTTTCATTTCCAATCGTTTACTGTCTGTTGAACTTTCGACCGGTCCCTTTTTTTTTTTGTCACAATAACACTCCGATAGCCACCGCAGGGGTCAGAGTTATAAGGTGCGAAATTATGTGGGGAAAAAAATTCACATTTTTCCATCCGCATGCACGAAACGGCCGATGGTCATTTCGCGTTTGTATGTATATATATAAAGTCTATCTATACTTAGATATTAGGCACTGTTATTATATTATGTTTATATATGATTTTTTTTTAAACGACACAAAAAACTTCTATAGTTCCGGTCAAATTGTCACAGTATTATATTTTAGAGAAACGCTTATATATAAAAATGACCGGTTTCGTTATTTATTTCACATTATTACACTTTATGGATAACGTAATAAAAACAAACTACATGAAAATTCGACTGCCACATCCGGTATATGTACTTATTGAAATTGCCAAAAGAAAAAAAGAACGCGGCTTGTCAAAACGTCTTTTGAATGATAAATCCGATTAAAGCGTTTTGAATAAATCTTACTGGCAAAAAAAATCGAAATCGACCTGACAAAAATAAATTACAGATTTGATCTGACAGGCAAAAAAAAAATCAAATTCTTCAGATAAAAAAAAGTAAATGCCGGAAGAACGGACGCGTAATTAATTAAACAAGGGAGCGGGAATAAAAGAAGGATATTTTTCTTTGCGTTTATAACCTTATTAAATAATGAAGGGGCTTCATCTGTTAGGGGAATGGGAAGGAGAAGAGTTAATTTAAACCCGACACGAGAAACAAATGCGGACGTTTAATAACGAAAAAATGTGTAAATGTTTCCATCTCTTGTTCGGATTCAGATTTTGCTGCTCTTTCCACCCCCGCGGGATAGGATATATTTTATTTTATTATTTTTCTTTTTTTTTAATTATAAGCCCCAATAACGATTTTTCTCCTCCAGACGTTGTATCGCCCATAACCGGAAGCCTTCTCCACTCTGTCGACGGCGCCCATTATATATACTCATACTCTGTATATATAGCACGTGAAAACTTCTTACCCGATTCGTGTTGTATGTATATATGTGTATGTGTATGCAAATAATATTATAATAATATGATCCAATTCGTTGCCTACCTGTCAGTCGGCTTGTGCGACATCATGCACCTGCAAACAAGAAACCAAACATATAGTTTAACTAAAGTGCATAAATAATTGGTTAAAAAAAAATAGATAAAAAAAACAAAGTACAGGCAAACCCGAAATTCGATATAGTTTAACAGTGTTGCAGGTTGTTTAAAATATTGTATTGGTAAAAAAATTGGTTCTCTATTTACGTTCAGTTTTTCTTCCGACACACTTAGTTAAACTATATTGAATTTCTTGCGTGCACGTGTATTGTTAATATTATTTTACTAGTGGCGATGACGACGATACCAAGTGTGTATATATGAGGCAAGGGATATATGATACAAGCGAATTTGGAAGTATCGACGACGTTTGCACATAATACATATACACACATATAATAATATTATTATATATCACGCATATTATAACGGTCCCTGTTCGAAGTCACCGCGGGTCGTTAATCAAGTCCCCGAAATGACTAGGCGGATTTAGATCGTGCGACATCGGGACGTCAATAAAACGCAATAAACACCATTATTCTGTTTAAAAAAAAATAGGCAGGCAGAAAAGGAAGGAAAAAAGTAGTATGAACAATAATATCATATAATATTCAATGGTGGGTAAAAATAAAAACGTAAAAAATAAAAAGTCACGGTTTACCGAATACTGTCAAGGTATATCATTGTGGAGTGGCAAAGGTCATGGGCGTCGAACGCCTATTAAAACGGAATGATATTATGTATAGGGGAGAGTGAATATTGGTCTCAAAGGTCAGTGGCAGATGTGTGCATATAGTAGTGCCGGCGACAATGAAACAAACGGGTAAAAAAAAAACCAAACCAAAATAAAAAAAAAAGATTTTTTTAAATGTGTATACAATTTTTTTGCATTTTCAGATTTATCGAGATCGATCGACGCGTGATCGATTGATGACGTTTTGTCCTATAACAATTGTCGTTTTACGCGCAATCTATAACTAATATAATATAATATGATATATATACTTTTTTTTTAATAACAACAATATGATTGCCAATGAAATCAATAGTTGTGAGCATGTGTACAAATGATTATTATTTGACAGTTTTTCGGGCCGTTTCGGAAAAAAAACTGTTTGTGCGAGAGAATAAGCGACGATGACGAAAACTATAAAAATCATATAAATTTATATTCTCAATGATTAATATAATTTGTATAACACACTGGCTCGAGTTAAATCGTTCGGCTCAATAATGATGATCTTGCGATTCATATTGAACACGATAATATTTGAAATTTGTACATCACTGCATAGTCCGATCAGTCGACGAGACGTGATAATGTCATTTCGTTCCGGCCGTAATGAGTATTCGAAAAAAATCAAACCTTAAGCGCATGTACAACGAAATATATGCACAAGTATATGTTGCGTGTTATGTACAACTGCCGGTTATGAGCGGAATCGACGCAATAAAAACCCATAAATATACCTATACTCATACGCATATACTCATCGCTGTATGTTTGCGACTATAACATTATATCACGTGATAATATAATATATTAAACTGTATATTATTAAAACGTATCGTTACACCTGTCAGACCGAGTTATGTATGGCTCGGATATCTCGTTTACATGCATTACGCGTATAGGTATTTAGCCGTGTGTATATCGTAAGTATATTATATTATTTTATGCATATATATTTTTAATATCGTTTTCGGTGTACACATGCAAACGAATGAACGGATCTACGTGTGTTTTTTTTGCGCCCGACCCGATGTCGATTTTCCGGACCGAAACGTCAATCTACATCGTAAATATATATACGAAAAAAAAATGTTTCTTATTTTAACCAAAACTCCCGCCCGCGTCAATAAAAACAGTAATAATATTTACATATTTTATATTTTATATATGGTACGGTCCAACCGCACATGTACATTCGACTATAATAATATAATATAATATATTCTTACAACCGTTAAATATAATATCATAATTTCGTATGGATACCGCGACTACTGTATATACACACGCGCACATATAGATACAACAAGCATGTGTATTGTGTGTTTCGTATTATTTGTATCAGTATACAATAATACTATAATGTACATCTCATTATAATGTGTCGGATATGCGCGCCGCACGTATCGCATTTTCCACGGTGAACGTTTTTAATAACGTGTTTTTTTTTTAAATTTCATTTTTTAATAATCAAACAGCCATTCCGTTTTTCTTTGGGAAAAACAAGTTCATCGTACGTCTCGAGTACATTAAATTCACACATACGCATACTGATAACAACCAAACACTATACAGGTGGCAGTAAAATCACCGCGCGTCGCTCTATTTCTTTCTAAGTAGTTCGATTCTACACCGCAAACATTTTTTTTAAAAAGTTGACCCGTCTTACACTCCAGCACCGACAAAAAATGATAAATAAGACGTAGACATAAACTCCAGGAATACTGCAACCATACTGTATATAAAGTGGAATACTTGTGACCTGTAGATCGAAATAAAGTCGCGGTTCAGTCACAAGTAATATTTTCAATAACCAGGGCCTACGCAAAACACGTGAACAATTTAACGCTAACTGCAGATGACAGATTGTATAGGTACTAATATTATACATATAACATATATTACATTATACATTATTATGTATTAGGCAATAATAATTACCGTTGGTACGTATATAGACAGAGCCAGTGTACCAGTATGTTTTACGCGACGGAAATATCCAATCACCGTTTGTCGGTCGGACAATATTGGTATACTGACGGAAATCGATTATATAGTAATAACAACAATATCGTAAACCTATAAACATTTATACATCATAACGTGTATTACATATATGTTGCATAAGCGTAGTCTAACAGTGGTGGGCTGTATTATAGCGACGGCGATACACCCGCGGGACGACACCGCGCGTCCGACTAAAAATCCGATTTTTCTCCTGTCCGACTGTCGTTTTCGTTTCGACCCGTTCAGCATTATACAAGCGAGTCGTTCCCCATTCCGTATACACACACATATTAATATTATTATGTCCGTGCGTTTGATAATTACAATGTGTCATCGCGGTCGAGTTAATTTCGGCCGAGTGGTTAATGACCGACGCCGACGCCGCCCCGAAATGGAAAAGTACAATATTTGTTGTTGTGTTCGCCACGGTCGCTTCTTCACGAACCACGCGGCGCCGCAGCAGGTCTTATACGTACGATTTATCTCTCAGTAATCATTTATCATCACTCAGCCTGGTACGGCCCCTGCAGTGGGTCTCAACCATACGTCGTCGGCGATCACACGACTCACACGCCTTGTGTGCAACGGCAACAAGTCGTACGCGGAAATAACGATATCGCTTGTTCTTATTGCCGTTGTCGGATGACATCAATAATCTTCAGTTCCGGCCCCCTTCGTCGGATCGCAAACACAATAACAACGTACACCTAAACTCGTATTTCCGTACGGACCGCCGTGCGTCATTATAATATTGAAAAAAGGAAACGCCCGGCCGGCGACGTGTGCGCAATATATGACAATAATTGTAAAATATTATTATACAAAAGCATTTTTTCGGTAAACGCATTACATATATAATAATAGGTACGCCCTGAGACACGCGACTCACGAGTATTGTTTCGAAGAGACGGGACGAATCATCTGCTTAAAATATTTTCGAATCGTTCGTACATTATATTGTACCCACCGACGAAGCAATGGATCTTTTATTCTGTCGCGTGTAGCACCCGTTTTCTTGCGTTAACGTTATGGGAAAATGGGAAAACACTGTAGCCCACCCTGTCATGCCACATAATACCACACAAACATATTATCCGACATATAATAAAGTATCCAGAACGTTAAAAAGTATAATATAGATTCGTATACCTATTTATGTGATCAATCTGAGTCGCCCTGGTCGCGGTTAATAATAATTAAAACCGTTTCAGATATCTCTGCGATGACGGGATCCCCCGCGCTCTCAAGGTATATCGTCTGCACGTGTATACGTAGGTATTATTGGTAAAAACATACGTATATATATATTATATTATGTAATGTGTATATAGATAATAATACACGTATCGTACAAGACTAATATTGTTTTTGTTTAATGATTTGGGTGTCTGGATGAAAAGGACATTTTGAGGCCTCCTGAAGCGAAACAAATCATCGACCTGTGTATAATATGTCGATGTGTGTATGCGTATAATACATAAACACACGCGCAAGCATATAGCCTATACATCGTTAACGTTTAATTATTGCACTGGCGCCTTTATGTTTTCCCAAATTCATCCGTCCCACACAAGGCGGCGGCGGTCCTCGACGTATATTTGTTTTGCACCGGTTCGTGTATTATATTATACCTTCGTCGCCGGTGCTAAGGTAGGTATGTAACGCGCCAGCGCCGTTTGCCGGGGGATGTCAATCCGCGCCACCGCCGCCGCACTGTGTGCTCCGAAGAGTTCAATATCACAAGTCCATCAATCAAACTTCGAAACAATTATAACGCTCGTAGAACAATTGATTACGTTATGATTTATGATTACTCTTGCGGCTAATGAACATTCCGATTGTGTTTCTATTCTATACAATAATACCTTATACACACATGACATATTATACAGGTATTATATTGCATATACCTGTGTATATTCCTGAATAATATTTCCGGAACAGATAGAAAGAACGGTTGATCGTAAACAAATGTTGGGTATTGTTGTGCAGTTGTTATATTATAACCGTATTGTTATTTGTTAAAATGTGAGTATCAAAGGTTTTGCAGAGTTTATTACATTTTCGAAAAGGAGACGACGACGTAAACGTCCAATTATTTATTGCGGGTAAAATGTCGTTTTTAAACTAGCGAATAAACTATACACATAATACTCATGTGCATACGACAAATGATTTGGTCGTCAAAGCCGCGAGGCATTCAACCTCAGTGGCCTCCAATCATGACTATAAGATATTTATAATAGTAATATTAATAATAACAATAATAATAAGAGAGATGGTTAAGAAAAAAACTCATATGAACCTATTGTTTGTTTTTCAAACATTAGACAATGGATACACCGTTCTTCAAGAATATAACAATTTTCGTAGGTATAGGTATATATACATGTACACATGAAAAATACATATATCTATAAGAATTTTAATAGAAATTATTCTGGGCGCTCCCGATTTCCATTGTACGGCGGCGACGCGGCCGTATACATTTAGGTATTTGTATTTTACTCTTTTTATATTATTACTATTTTTTTTTTTTGTGAGTTAATCCGATTCTTTTGTCCTTGGTCACACAAAAAGTCAATAATATGATTGGGTTCTACTACAACTACATCTATACTTACTATCCCCGACTCTATAGAATTACATACATTTTGATTGTGTGTGTGTTTGTTTACAAAGCGACGTCCGATACGCATGTACCACGAATTTGTGCCGTTTCCAATACGTGAAGCAATATATAAACCAATGACAGCAGGTGCTTGTGAATAGAGTGAGAGAGTGAGAGTGAGTGAGAGACAATAAAAATGTTTCTCTCTGGTACACGCACTACAGATGTGTCCACACGTTTTGATTGTTGTTCATCGGAAATCGATGCCGCCGCAATATATATTATAATATACGGTTGTCAGCTACATGATATTATGTATATTATTATACTATTATAATGCATAATGTAGGTACGCGCCTAAGTACGCCTCCCGTGAAAAACCAATATCGACGTCGAAAAAATAGAGTACCTTCCCTTATAACTGTAACCGATCAACGTGGTTTTACAGTAGGGAGAATGGGAGCGTACTCTATATAACTCGAATCGGCCGATTCAGACCTGATTGCCAAAACACCCGTTTTGATGATTTTTAGGATCTTAGTGGAACGATCTTAATCGTGTGACACGATATTTACATAATATATATACGTTACAATTCTTGGATCGCAACATTGCAGGACACACTGGAATATCGTCCTTGATCGTCTAGAGCTATACAGAATCTCGTTGTCATCGATATAATATATTATAGTGTGTGACATTGGATAATCTGGATCAAAAATATGGTAGCCAACACGGAGCCTGTATATAATACAATTCAGACAGATATAACCAATTCAACTCTACTATTAAGTGTTACACGCATGTTTCATTCGATAATCGTTCGCAAATTAACTGGTTTTAACTTGGTATCAGGTATGACGTTAAATATGAATTACAATGTGTACCATGGTTTCCGAAGCGGTAACCACGTGCTTCGTGACCGTGATAATAATATACTATCGTTGTATTGCACGCGTGAGTAATCGTTGTAGGTAGGTATATACAGGCAAAATCTCGTAAGCTAGACATCTTACAAAACGCACTGTGGCGGGAGCAGTTATCTGCTGTAATAACAACATGGATAAAGCCCCGGACCGGTTAAAATCTTGTTCTGTCTCCCCGACGAAGCGATGTAGCCGAGATGGTCTGTTGCGTGTCCTCGTCGTCGCGATTAAAGCCGCCGTACGAATCGGTGTGACGAAATCGTTTTCGTCGATGCGGCGGCAGCGCTGAACGACAACCGACGAACGCGTTTAGCGCGCGTGCTCAACATAAATTACGTTCGGTTTTATTTTATAAGATACAATGTTATATTGTTAAAATTGTTTTAACGGAACACTACAAAAAATAATATAATTTACGATCGTTTTTTTTCCAAGTGGGACTGCACAGTCTAGAAATTTATTTGCGAAACGGGTCACGACGAGTCGGCACAGCGGACGCTATCTATTATATTGCCTATACGATTATAATAATTAAGAATACAAGATACGAAACTGCTATATTATATTATACGAATACAAACGATAATTTGCGACGGTCTGTATGCCGAGTGTATAATATTATAATGTACGTACATGGACAATAATATAATATTATTATTGTTATTATTATTTCATATTATTATGTGTAGTCGTACTGCAGTGTGCATCACGCTATGTTTCTTTTATTTCCATACCCCCGTACGTATTCCCAGCCCGCACTAGAACGTTAATTTAATGATACGTTGCGAAGAGATTGAATAGAAAAATAATTTTAAAAATCGCGCGGTGGGTTTTGTACCGATTAAAAAAATAATAATATACATGACATGTACACCTCTATGTATATATCATACATATATATATATATATGACATTACCGTGCACATAACACAATAATCATCCGTCGTCTAGTAAACATGCTTATATGAGTATAGTAAGTACGCATGTATAATATTATATTTATTGTATTTTATATGAGCTAGTGTGAGTATGTTTGTGGTGTTCACTATATATTATATAGTTACTACATTCACAATGGATATTTTACTGTGTTACGTCAATTACGAGTACCTATACGGGAACAGATGGAAGAACGCCGCCGGCGGGCGCGTACGCGTGCTAGCGCCCGAGACGAAAAGTCGATTGGCGGCGTCACAAGTTCGCTGCCGTAATATATTATCACGCAGACGTGAGGAATCAAGCCAATTCTTAAATAGAATTGTCACTTTTTCCATTTATTCCAATGGTGTGAAAAAATTTCTTTATTTTTCATAAAAGCGTTTATTCAATATCTACAATCTATACTTTTATATAATAAATAAAATTGAAAAAAACGACAATGTGATATTACCTGTAGAAAGACTGATAGCAGCGAATTAAAAAGGTGGTGGTAATCTTATAAGCACGATCGATCATGTATATAAAATAAATTGCGTTTTGTTTTCAGTTGTGTATGTTTCAATAAACAATGTACAGACAGTTTTTAAATTTTCATCTCGATTTTTTTTTTTTATTAAGTGAAAATAGCTTAATTCTGTGTTTGTCGGTGATGGAAAGTGTAAATACGCAAACGTGGACATGAACGACATGAACAATAATAATATTTAATTATAATGTGGAGTGCAATTCAAACGCATTTCAAAGGGAAACGCGTTACACATTACAATGGCGCCGGTGTTCTTAACGCATACGTGAGGCATAAATCATTATACTCGAATCATATAACTAAATAATGTTTGTGCATTTATATAGGGCATCGTCTGAACCTGTGAGTCAGATAGTGAACGGGAAAAAGGTGAAAAAAATATGGTGGCCAAAAATATCGCATAAATTATAATATCTATAACAAGAACAACACACGCGTGACGCGTATGTTATATTTTAATATACTATGTTTATTTGGCAAAAAATAATAATAATTATACATATCCCGTATAATATTAGATATGTGTGTGTGAGTGTGTGTGTTACTTGTATGAGTATTTAGTTAAATAAATTAAATACTAAGCGCGAACACACGCGATTCGCGCTGATCGGTGGCGTCGTTCCGACCCGTTTTTTTACATGTAATATGAAATCTCCGTTTTCAAATATTTAATTACCCATATACTTATACATTTTCTATAGTATCCAATATTTTTAATATTATATTAACCGTTTTTACGCAGCACATATTATCCGTCGATAATAAATAGATTAAATTATAATAATACGCGTCTGCAAGTATATTAAACATTAATTCAAGCTTACCCAACTCTACGATTCGTTAAACATACAAAAAAAAAAAAACGTGGCAATTACATGAGTACTAAAATAATGCTATTAGTAGACAAACAACAAATGTATGAAGCGCATAACATTCTTGAAGGACGAAAATCGCGAGTGTCATTTCTCTGTACCTCTGCACTAAATATTATATAGAATAAATGCGCCATTTTCATTGCACTACAGTGTACTTTACACGCTTAGCATATTATATAGGTTCATATTATACGTATATTAAGTATTTACCCATGTAATGTATATATGAAATGTATATACCTATAATATATGTATTTTACGAGGCAGGTACGGATGTGAAATATTATTATAACGTGTTCTAAATAGTCCGCCTCACAACGCTGCCGAAAACATTCGCTTTCCGTAATAAAACAAGATACGTACCTATTGTAGTACACCTAAAACAGTCGACCATTTGACAATTTATTTTTTATTTTTCAATATCGAACATAGATTGCAATATCGACCTTGACGGCCGCGTACTTATTAGATAAACACGTCTGTTATTATTATTATTTTATATACATTTACAAAGGTACATTTTATAATGCGAATAATTATTGTTATTAACGCCTCGCGGCATAATATTATAACAGTCATCGTGACATTTGGACCCGCGCTGCAATGCCAATATAATATTTATATATTTCACTGCAAAACGAGTGGTGTATAGGTATTATAATTTATAAATACTTAAAACGTGCGCAAAAACGATTATATTTTGCACACTGCAAATTGTTGCGATACCGCGAGTCGTATACGATATACGTTGCGGTGTATTATAATAATACCTAATAGAAATTTTAAAATCTCCCCTCTTCCTCCTGACGATAATACAATATTATAATATATAAGATATTTCTATACTGACACGGTGACCTGTTATAGGTTGATAGGACGCCCGAGAACAACAAGTTTATTTTATTGTAAACGCGATATGAAAATCAATCGATCAATCTCTGCAGTTATACATGCCTACATACGTAGACCGAGAAACTGACATTTTCGTGTGAAATACTTGAACGCAGTATATAATAACGGTAATAATGATGATAATAATAATAATAACAACAATAATATAACGTAGGTTCACGTGAATCGGTGACAAGCTATAATTTTGTTCGAACGATAAACGCGCTATATACTCGTATGAAGTATATTCGACCATAATAACATATTATCTGTAAGTACATATTTACATTATATTAATATATTATAGTGGACACACGGTGTTTATTGCACCGCGTCTAAAATCGATCGAAATATTTTAAAATCGTTTTCTCAACCGTCTCTTTCCTCCGCATCACAATATACACCATACACGCACCACATAATATCTCATATGTACATCTCGCGTGTATTATGTGCATATACAATAATATACGTCTATGACTCTTCGTAGTCTGTATTATAATAAACACAGTAATAATAACGTGAAGACGCGCGTCGATGTTCGAATATTTACCAAAAGATGATCCGCGTGACACGGACACAATATATCGCATGTGCAACGTATATGTTTCATATCATATATGTATACATATAGAAAAGAGCACGTAATATTATGTATATATAAGGCGAATAACACAATACGAGAAAAGAAAAAAAGAACAAATTCTATATAAACAAATCTGAAATACATATACACAATACACATACACGAGCGACAGAGCAATATGCATATTATTATATTTTATATATATACGCGTGTGTAGACATAGACGGAGACGGGACGCGGCCATTATCCCGCGGCGTTAATTTGGAAAACGTCAGCTAAGTAATTGTTGTCTGCAGCGCGTGAGCGGGTAGGCAGATCGGTGCGGGTGTGTTATACACCTATAGAGGATATTGTATATTATAATATATGTTTGTGTGTGTGTGTGTGTGTGTGTGTGTAGCTGCTGCAGCGGGCGTAATACGCGATTGCATTTCGACGTCGACAACGACGAAGATCGGTCTGCCTGGCATTACGTGCGTCCTTTTGACGAACACGCATGACGAATGATAACAAATAGACACGGACTCGCGGCTGTAACAATATTTATTTTTTTAAATTACCCGAGAGCCCGTCGTTGAGACACAGCGTATCCGAAAAGTAATTTCGAACGACTAGATGTTGGTTTTTTTCGATTCCTTTTTTCATTTTTTTTTTTAACCATTCTTCTTCCACAACGCGTCTCCTCGCATCCGATTCTCGTCGTCTCTCTCTTTTTCTCTCTTCCTAGAGCGTGCGCGCGAGCCCATCTACGACGTGTTTGGTTTCGTTTGTTTTGTTTTTTTCCCCTCTGCTTCCAAACACGCTCATTGACGTATTGATAAATCATTATTATTCTCGTTGTTTGTAGACCCGTCGTCGTATAACATAATAACTAATAACACATAGGTACACACACAAATTCAACAAGGACACACACTAAACCAAACCGATATATACTATTACCAGTATAGGTATTATTATTATCATTATTGTTGTTGTATACACAGTAACGCGGCCGGGATCCTCTTCAGATTCCCCATAACTAATTGGTCCGACGCACTAATGTGTTTCGGCGGGAGCCCGATCTCGTCCTCCGCGTTAGTAGGTATATTATATACATTATTTATTTGTTTATTATTATTACTATTTTATATATATATTATATATTTTATTAATAACACAACGATTGTTCGGGAGCAGCGTTTCGAATCCGCTGAGAAATGTGATGTGTATTTTGTGTTCGACCTCATATAAGTGTGTGTATAATAATATTATACAACACAATAACGATACGAAGAATTACATATTATCATGTGTATGTATAATACACCCGTTCAGGTATGGCAGGAGTCGAACGCGTGTCTTCGGACTGGCTCGCATCTCTTGTGCCCACGACAGAGAAAACGGCCGGCGCACACGAAGAACCGAATATGTATTTTTAAGCACATAATCATAGGTTGTCAGCCACGGCGGTAGATTCGATATTCTCAGACTGCCTAAATCCGACCAAATGACACGCTTGTTGCTGTTGCCGTGATAGTGTGTTGCAGTAGACGCTATCGTGTACCCCCCGGGAGCGTATGTTTTTATAGAGATATTTTCTGTATTAATTTCATTAGCTTAAGATTATTTTTTTTTACATTTCACCGGCATCACGCGATGTCCGTTCAGTGATTCTCCACAACATGTATATAATATGTACATATACGTACCTACACATATTTATGTACACCATATCGACGCTCATCCTTATCGTTTCATCTTTACGAGTATAATATACATATTATTATATATGTACGCATACACGATATATCATTCGAGAGAGACACGTTTATGAAACCCTGGCGAAATGTGATTTTTAAGTATAGTGAAAAATGCCAGATCGAAACGATTGCTAGATGGATATTTTGGACGCAAAAATCGATCAACAGGTTTTTTTTTTTATTTAATTTTTTTTCTCAGTCATTATTTCTGAACAACTGCAGTGATTCACGCAGAATACAGCAAGTAAAATATAATAGATGCCAGTGTTATTTTTTTGCTTTTTTTTTTCATTACTTTCAACAAAAATACGCACGCGACCGAACAAAAAACCAGATCGATATTTACTAAAATCAGACCAAAAACAGTACTGTGCACCATGAACGGTAACAGAAGCAGCATTATTATTTAAAAGTAACGACTTGTAACACACACGCGCACAAAAATAACGCGCTCGCTGAACCTATGAATATTATAATATGGTATTCGAATAATTGCACGTGCATGTACAGTTGAACTACATATAATCATAATATTAAAATCGGGTTTCGATATTTTTTTCTTCCTTGTCTACGTGAATAGAATGAAGCAATCTATGCTCAGATCCAATCATTTCGGTCCCGATACGACAAACGCCTACCGAATATTCTCATTAGTAAAATATTTTTACAGATTTATTAAAAACGATTTTATAGTAACGTAGGTATATTATTTAAAATATTTGGATTTGCGGCGTGTACGTCTAATTGTGTTTCTCTTGGCCAACGGTAATAATTAATTATTTAAAATCATTCATTGTTGTTGGGTACATATAATATTAATTGTATATATATACAATATTACTATGTTTATGTGCCATATCGTTCAAGCATACGTTTGCATACAAAATTCGTGGGCCGAAGTTAACGCCCACACAACAAATTCTTGGCCTCAAAAACGACATTCGAGTGCGTATAAAATTAACATCGAATGGATTATTTATTCTACGTTTAATAATAAATTTTAAATACGTCTATAATAATATTACTAAATGATTGTCGCGATACCTATGACTATATATATAATAATAAGAAACCAGTCAGTGTTTTTGCGAAGTATTATAATATGTTTACTATATAGGTATAGTTAGTTGCAAAATTTTTATTACTCACAATAAAATTATAAAAATTGCGCCAATCACAAAAGACCACCTATATAAGTCAAATTTTAAGAAGGCTGTTATTATAATATCTAACAAAAAATAATTAATGACTATAATATAATGTTAATTTGCGTATTACTTTTTTAGAATGCTGGTTTAACTAATAAATTCAATAACTACTAAACTGATTTTGACAAAAATTATAGAGATGTTTTTAAAGATATATAAAAAGTTTAGAAGTAGTATAGTTTAGACCACGCTCAAAAATATATCCAAGTACTATATTCAATTTGATATGGGATAATAGCCAATCTCGATCAAATTAGTTCACAAAGCAAGATATAGCAATACTCGTTTGCCCATTAACTAAGGTGTACTAAAACCAAGATACGCTGATATAGTGCTGTATTTTATTTTTGTTCATTTTTTTCTCAAGCGAAGTTGGATTATATACATAATTATTTTTACTTTATAATTATTTCGTATTTGGCACACGCACGCACACACACACACACATATATATATATTCAAAATGTGTACACACAGTCAAATCAGAAATTCTTCTTATAAAAACAGTTGAAATTTAATTTAATAATCGCATAGAATCCCTACTAGAATTTCGTGTAATACGAATTTCTTTCTGATCACAACGCCATGTGTACCGCCTGTACCTCTTTATAACATAATCATGTACATTTGCATATATTATAAACCATTATACATATACACAGGCCGTGTGTAGAAACCGAGGTAAATATTATCCAAATTTAATTACATACATAATAATATATCTACTGTGTTGCTTACAATTGCAGAAATGCGTGCGTTTTGATTGTTTACCACGAAATACTTCCGAGAGAAAAAAATAATCTTATAAAAGTAAATATATAATATTAGTATGAACCCATATCAAATGAAATATATTGTATTTGATTTTCGATACGTTATCAATTATAAAAAAATTTAAATATATTTTAAAATATAGATTATATTTTATATTGTTACAAAATAGTAAGAGTGGAATACGCGTGTACCTACGTAAATGAGGTATAAAACAAAACGTTGAAGTTTGTTGATTTTGGGTGAAATTGATAATGTATTTAGAAAAATTGGCATATATGTAAGTGAGCATTTTTAATATGGTACAATAATATAACTTTGTATACAAAATTTTACACAATGCATGTTTTTTTTTCACTTAAACAGAACTACAGATACTGTCTGTAAATATCACATAGTACCTATGAATAAGCAAAATATGTATAGAAAAATAGTATAATATATTATATTGACCAAATATTATGCAAACATAACAAATTTAAAAAATCGTAAATTTAATTTTCCGCTTTACATAATATATTCAAATAATGAAATTTTTGTATTTAAACATTGATCCTATTTTTTTTAATAGATTCAATGTCATCTCTTGGAGCTATTGTCATAAGTTTTACATATCCTGCACTCACTTTACACTGAGGTGGTCTCAAATCTATTGTATAATACTCGCCCAAATAGCATATTTTACACATCTCGCTCAAACACATAGCAATTTTTATGAGCGTGAAAAGGCAATTAGCCCAAACGTATTACGGCCATAATAAATGTATAATACAATACATGGTACGTGTACGCATAAGTATAATTTTCAATAGGTATAGGTTTAGAACAATGATGAACAACCGTGATCTATAAAAATAATATATAATAAAACGATTATGATAAAAATACAAATATTGAAAATCGTGCGGGACCACCGTTTTTCTTGGACAATTCGCTTTCTATACTCGTAGAAAATATAGGCATATTGTGTAAAAATGCGAGTTCTGATCGTAAAATTTCGGTCACACAACAATAATGACAATATTATATTTTTATACGCGAGGAATATTATATTATTATAGGATTGACTAGATTATAAAATACCCACGTTACGAAAACAGTGGACTGCCAAATGTAATCCATATAATATATATTCGCTTATAATTAATAGTAGTCATATGTTTTTAAATATCAACTATTATTATTATTATTATACATGTCATAGAAAATTACACAATCGACAGATCACCTAATGACCGATAAGCAATGGCTTTCCTACGAGCGTTAGTTCTATATATCTATCTAAATCGAGTAAGACATCTCGTATGATAGGGTTTAAGTGCACATACGTATAATATACTATATTATACACGAATATAATATAATATAGTTATCGTTAACTTAAAACATTTGTTATTTTATATTTTTTTCTGCCTTATATTTGACTCTGTATCTATTACGCGACGGGATTATTAATTGTCGGTCTGTTGTCGATGTATTTCGCACTCTATATGATTATCTATTACGACAAACAGCTGGGCCATTTCGAGTTTTCCCGGCACAGAAATCGACATCAAGCCTATCGCGACAATAATATTATATCACATTTAGACATTAGACGGTATCGAACCAGCCGCGTGTCCGGCCAACTGTGCCCGACCGCAACGACAAAACAACAATATACGATCGATGGACACCGGGTGCGACGGAATCATAATATTATATCGTACATATCATTGCGATCGTTACAGTACGCGTGATTATAGTGCGTCTCGTGCGGTGCGTTTCTCGCGGAAGCCGTTAAAACCCGTTGCCACCATCGGTAAATTATTATCATTCACTGCATATTACATGCATATTATACTGCAACGTATACACAAAATGTGTATTCGGCACGCGTTCACTGCAGAGCATATAATATGCGCCCTAGCTAATACGAATTACGAACATTTGCGGACAACAATCACCTACACGTGGTATAGTAATGATATTATGTATAATCTCGAAACCTGAATAACCTTTACAGCAAGCGAAACAGACCAGCTGTATGAAAATCAAATTTTTTAGTCTATCTGGTTGGTGGAGGGGAAAGAAAACGAATTTACTGATAGTTTAGCTTTAGGTATGTCATAGTGAGGCGCACATTAAATATGCTGCACCGTACCAGGCAACAAGATAAACTAAACTTTATTGTATTACATTTACAATTAATATTCTTAAGGGGTCCCTAAAATAATATTGCTAAATTAAATTTAAGTTTACCTTATACGCAATTGAATATATTTTTATAGGTACTTATAAAAATCACTGAAAAAATATGTTTCATAATTCAACTAGAGGCGCAATTCGTGTTCACTAATATCGCCGGTAATTTAGTTATCACAAGTATATTGTATAACCGTGATAAACATTATTAATATGTATTATTATTGTAATATATGATTAGTGTGTATGCGTACGAAAATGTTGTATTGAGTTATATTCGTATACACGAGATGTATATCATACATATATATATATACCTAATAATGTAAAGGTACGAAACAGCTACAGCCTTCACACACACACACACATATTTATATATACTTATAAGTTATAAGTAATACCGAGGTTAATAGAGAAAAATCATCGGGTGGTAAAACAGTATATATGTTTGTACACTCGTATTATCCCGGCGTCATATTATAATTGTCATCGCGTGAAAAATTCTTCGCCGCCGTGTGCACATACATAAAAAAATGTGTATGTATTGATGTATATATATATATTATACATAGACATACAGCAACTATTGGCTCGAGGTTTCCAAGACGAGTCCCCGGACCCATTGTTCCGACGGAGGAATCAAAGATATAATAATTCTCGTACGGATTAATACGTATTATAATTTATATATATATGTTATATATGTATTACATTGTAAATGACTCGACAAATTTATAGATCTGAGAGGTAAACAACAAACTCGTATGTTGTACTCCGGGCCGATCAATTTTTGTTAGTCTATAATAATAATATTGTATTTTATCGATGCGTATATTATTGTGATACATTTAATCGTGATGTTAGATATCTCGAAAAAGAAACAAATAAACGATCTCGATATGGCTATAGTAGTTACGTAAGATTCGTATTGTCCTATAAAATAATATAACAATCGTTATATTATAACATTTGATATCTACATAAATGCGTTGTACATCATAATAACTGTGACCCCCCCCCCCCCGGTGGTGGTGACGCGGTTCGCGTGGACTGCGAGATCGTAATAGCGTTGCGGGGTACCAATATGCTACCTAATCTAACAAACTCATCGATGTCCGCGTTTTTTACTGAAGAAAACAGTAAAATGCACACAATATAATAATATTATTACCGGTCTACAGATACTTATTTTATTTAATTATAGCAAGACAGCCTATTAATATAATATTATATTGGGTACCTAATGGGTAATAACAGCTAAATAATGGCATATATTTTTTTTAATTTGCACCTTTATGTGTGTGCAATGCACTAAAAATAAAATAATAATAATAATAATGTACACACGAACAGAATTGAAAACCTATTTCATTGCATTTCTATCGGTCCGTGCCCAACGTTCAAACCGTGTTATGTAATATGTTCAAACAGATGTATAGCAAAAGATAATATTCATAATAACGCAGAGAAGTTTTTTTTTATTTTTTACGCGCTACCGGACATTAGTTTATTTAATTCGGACGACTACCACAGACAAGTGGCGTCCGTTACACGAGAAAGTAGTCGAGAGTGACGGACGAGAACAGCCAAGTGCCGAGTGATGTATTTGTGTGTACTTATGCCGCGCGCCAAAAGACGACGACGACGACGTCAACGATGACGACGACGGTAACAATAATTATCATTTTTTGGTAAGCGCGCGCAATTATCGTGCTAAGTCGTGTATAATATATATTATATTAAAATATGTACGGCGGACGAGGCAGAGACGTTCACGCGTATAGTTCATTCATATAATATATTATATATATGCATATTTTTTTCGGTCAGACCTAGTTTAATTAGTGTATGGATTAATTAACGTTTCTCTAATACAAATGTCTATTAAAACGAAACGAAATGAAAAAACATAAAATTCGTGTTTTTATTATTATTATGATTGCTGGTCGCGTCCGACGTATAATAATATTATTATAACGTTTCCTCGGCGCATTCGTATGGGAATCGTATATTATACGTATACATTATAACTCGCAATTAAATTTATAATGTACGCGCACGCACGTTTTGTATGTTTTTCTCGGACGATTCGCCGCCCGCCGATGTCATTACAATAGAAAACGAATAGCAATAATAATAACGTTGGTATATAATATATTATACATATAAAGGTATGTATAATACCTAGACACATTGTTGTTATTCGAGCAAACGATATTTTTTTTTATTTTTTTTTTTATTATTATTTTTTAATTACGATTACTACTTATATACACACTCACGGGCGCGCGCTCACACACGCACACACGTCGTTACATACCGTAATTAAACAACGACTTGGACTCGCAACACGACGACGCGGTCTGTGAACTTGATATCTCTTTCTGCAAATATACTTCTATATATTATAATGTATACTACCTACTTAGTAGTGTACTACTCTCGTGTAATATAGATACCCACCTACCTATATATTACAACTATTGTGTGTAAATATTACTTTAAACGTGAACGGTATTTTTACAACGTTAAGGTACCTATAACATTTTTGCCATCAGGTAATCGTATTGTTGTAAATTATGATTCTTTTTGTACCCACCAAGAAGCATTAAACAATTTTAATATAAGACATACATATAAATGTAAAACATTGGATAAAACGCATTGTATATAGGTAGATACTGCAGGATAATCATTTCAATATTTAATATTTGTAAAATTCTCAGCATTTATATAATATTTACAATAATATATAGGTAGATCGGACCAAAATTGAAACTGCTTATATGTCTATAGTTATGGTTACACAATTCGAGAACTAAAAACTAGTGCAAATAAAAAAGCTTACAACTTTGGAGCCCAAAATATGTGAATTGACTAAAAAGAAACTTAATCGTAAAAATAGTTTTTCATTAGGCCATTTGTCACAGTCACAGAACTGAACAATAAACTTAATTGATAACATGAACATAGTAGAATAAAGAGGAAACGATTTTTCATGAAATATTAGTCAAATCTATAATTAATAATAATATATATTTTTTTAGGTTAGGTTAAGTTAGGTATAATTAAGTTACAGGTCATGTCTACGTCGACACCACTGTTTTTTAGTCTGCTCTTGGGAATCTATGGAATAGTTCCGAATGAGAGTTGGGCGATAGGAAGGGTTAAATGACCAGTTAATTAGTTAGTAAAACATTTTTATAATGGAACTTTGCTAATTCAATGACAGTAAGTAATTTTTAATTCTGAGTGAAAAATGGCCTTTTGAAATTATATGAAAGACTTTATAGATTGGAATCTTTGGACACAGTTGCAGGTTAAAATAATTAAGTTAAAAAAGTTACCTTGTATACCAATATTTCAACAGCCATGAAATCGCTTTCCAGTATACAGTACAAAAATGAAAAGACATAATATGAATTCAGTCGAGTCTACCGTAATTATACGAGAAAAAAAAAATGATTAAATACTATTGTAGATAATGCTCGTGAAAAAACCCTATCTTTCCTTAGTAAAATATTTTCAACTAGATTTTATCTGTACTAGAGTTTTTATATTTTTACAATTAAAAATTTATTATTCGACTATTCACTATTATTATTATTATAATCTACACCGTATCTATGTCTTCGTCGAACAAAATCGTCTAAAGAGCATTAAATTTCACGGATCGCTAGCTATGCGTTTTAATATATAAGATATATAGTTCAACATCACTTATTGTCTACATTCTGTGACGATGTAATTAATAAAATTACTAATAAACTTTTATTTAAACAAGTCGATAAATAGTAAATCATACTAAAAATATTAATCCCGTGAATCGATTTTTAATTATCAAGTTTTAGAAATCTTAGAAGTGTAAATTATATTACTGTAGAATTAATTTCAATATAATTAATAATAATAAAGTATATATTATTATATAGATACAAGTCATATCCGGTCACTAATTAGCACCTAGCTTCCACCAACATTAAGGTTATTTAGCATTCGAGTAAGATGTAAATATTTTATTTAAGTTCGACTAATATATATACATATTTTATACAGATATACCTACCGATATTATAAATCAAAAAATACAAATTGTTGATATTTAACGATTGACAATGTTAGAAATAACAAAATTAACAAACTTTCTCTATTGTTATTTACTTAAAAATATAATATTAATAATCGTGTTGATATAATAGTATTATATACTGTTGCGCAACGTCACAACATGAGAAAATATTTAACTATAAATGGTCTATAGCTTATTATATTAGGTATATAATGTATAATATTATATAGACGAAGAATGAGTGGCTGTGTTCGTTCGCCCCTTCACTAAACAACCATAATATTATATTATATTCGCAATATCTGGACAATCAATAATCGTTTAAATTTATTAAAAAAGAAAAAAAGAATAGGATTTCCTAAGTTTCAAAAGGGACGTTGAAATCTATAAGCTCACACGATATTATATATATACGTAGGTATTAATATATTATTGTATTAGGGTAGCGGTGACACAACAGAATAAAAATAAAAATTACGTAATAAATTATATACTATGATGATTTTTAGCAAAATAACGGTAAAAAAAATTCAGATCGTCAAAATGTTCGTATACGTTATATATATTAGGTATTGTAACAACGTATACTGCGCAGCTGTTTTTTTAATATTATCTCTGTATTTTTTTTCTTTATTATTTTGCAACACACTATGCAGCAGTATAATGTATATAATATTCCGCCCCGTGAACATCCCGATCATCATTCGTCGTGTGTGAACCACTCCCTCGGGCCACGTGGTTTTTAGATATACAACTGTCATATTATATACTTATATACTATCACTAAGGAAAAATATACAGATATATACGTATATACTTAGAGGTTTTGGTCTGTACTGCGATGTGTGTTATATCATAGTACATATCGACGATAATAATACCAACGGAATGATGTCTATAGGACTTAATTTAATATAAATATTAAAAATATGAAAAATATTACAATAGTGCTCAAGTCATTAAATTTATAAAATATGTGATGTATGGCAAGTTTCGTAATTTACGAATATATATAATCATGCACATATAATAATTAATAATTATAAATTATAATAACTGCTGGTAGGGATTTTGGAATTTGAGTTTACACGAGGGTGTAGAAGATAAAGGGACACATTCATTAGATATATTTAGTTGGGATAAGCAAGACGATGACGTTGATATACCAGACAACCTCTACAGCATCAACGTTGCAGAAACATACATAAACTATACTTAATATGTTCCCTTATTTTGATATACAGATCAAATAAAAATGTAAATTAAAACGTATTCTCGTAGAGAACTGAATATTATTATTTCCATTAGACCACTCCAATTTCATATTTGTTAAGTAAAAAACACGATTTCGGTGAAAAAAATAATCGGAGCCCGGTGCAAATGCTCTTAAAACCGTTTATCAAATCCGCGGCCGCCTAACCTACGTTTGCATATATATATAAATGCAATTGCATATAGGTGACATGTTGATATTGTTTCCAAATGTATGGCGTATACAACACGAATATGTACGAGTGCTCGCGGTGCTTGTAACTGGGTTACGAGAGCGCGGGGGGATAAAAACGCTCGTTGGCGGCAGATCGATTTCCACGCGACCCCTCGCGTCTTATATAATAATATATGTTTATAACCCGACCACGCGTATACGCTTATACATATATATATATATATATGTGTGTGTATGTGTGTGTACGATGCACCGCTGAGAGGACGACACCCCTTCGCGATATCTATATATGTATACACTGCAGTAGAGCACGCATTATTATATTTATAAATAATAATAATAATATATTATATTGTGTTCCACCATTTGTGCGCGAGTGGTGCGTGTGTGTCTCTCTCTCGATTCGCATTGTTCCGCGGCCAGTCAGACGAGAAATACACATTTAGTTTTTTACGTTCCAACTGTGTGTTCGACGCGTCCTCGCTGCTACTGTCTGTTTTTTTCAATTCGCTCGCGCGCCTGTATTTATGTGTGTGTGTGCACATCAAACGTAGTACATAATATAATATGGTTTTTTTTTTCAAAAGGTTTTTCGAACATGGCGTCTGATTTTTGTCTCCATGCACTCACACTGATACAATGGACACGGTAATCCTCTTTTGTGCGGTACATAATATAGAGGCGGAGACATTTTGGGGGGCAAAGTAGGGGGACAACATCGCATTTCGTATTATATTATATATATATATTACGAGTTTATTGTATATCACTGCAGCCGTCTGTGACAAACATTATGTATGAATATAATTGTGTAAGTACCACCGCATACATTGCTGGGATATTTTATTCGATTTCGATGAGCGTTTGTCGGCCATTTTATAGCTCATGCATAAATGCATATAAATAGTCACAAATAACGAGCCTCGTTGATGGTCTTGTGTATGTGTATTTTGCAAAACATTATGTGATATTATTGTAGGTCGACTGTAAACGCAAAACTTACGGAGAACCGAATGAGTGAAATATAATTAAATATTCGACGCCATATACACACATTAAACTAGATGCGCATCTCTTGTGATTTGTGTAAAAAAAATGGCGTTCATAACCCGGTAAAAACGATAAATTTTTTTAAAAGGCTTATATTCATCCGCATCCTTAGCCATCACGGAGCATTAACGTTTGAATAATCGGATTGTATAAGACATGACGTACAGCTGTATACCAAGTTTAATTTAACCCTTTTTGCGACTGCCCGCCTCCACCGAAGGGAACGGATGTTCGTAAACGAGTCTGCGCGTTTATTACTGTAAATATAATGTATACATACATACTATTTACTATACACACATAATATATACGAACAAAAAATAAACGAAATAATCAAATCGTCTTTGGGGACTTAATCGATTTGCGACAACTCAAATCCCAGCGCAACATACAGTATAACATTATATATAGCTGTGCAGTTTGAAATAATTATTACAATCGGCTTTTGGTACAACACGAACGCTGATGACTCAAAATAAAAACAATCCTTTCAGCTGTAACATTGTCAAAACACATTTGTACTTCGTAAATTCGATTATATGATTTCCGTTCAATACCATTGAACTTGGAACTATATCTCTGCAAAAGTTGCAATTGTAAAGTTTATATAGTACCTATAATTACCCTATAGATAGTAATAATATACCTAATGTATTAAAGAATATAAAAATAATGCATTTCCCTTGCAAATTGAGAAACCAACATTTAGATAATATATAATCGTATACACATTATACGTATGTATAGATACTAAGATCTAATAATATTCTGAATATTACATTATATTAAGTATACCTACTACATCATATTAGCAAATCACGTGCATGACGCATACGCGTAAGTATTTATAATATATTATATATAATTTTGTATTTGTGTAGGTGAATATTATTTACGTTACACGTAGTGTAATGTAGTGAAAACTGTTTATAGAGCGATTCAAAAATTACATTCGATTATTACACGTTACCGTTGTCAACCGAGTAAAATATAATTCACCAGTCAAAATGTTATGTACGTGAGTTTCCTATATGTGAATATCTATGCGAAAAACAGGATGTTTCACAGTTATGGTACATTATATAATATATCGCACGCAAATTTCTAAAACCGATAAATTATGAAGTGTTTTGAAATTTATATTTGTCAACGGAAAAATAATGATAGTAATATAATGTTATAATCTTGTAGCTATATTATTATAATAGAATATAATAAAATACAGAACGATAATACGCACGTGATCGTTTTCCACGTAACGGTTTGTGTACAATATTATATTATACGAGAAGTTAAGTATGCGCAAATCGATAATACCCTATCCATTTAATCTGTAGATGGTGGCGGCGGTAGTGGTGCCGTATTTCAGGTATAATTTCCTACAAACGATTTATAATATTTTATATTATGTTATGAGCACCATCAACGCGTCTGCACAATAGTAAAATATATAATATAAAAAACGCACAGCGCACACACGTTATTTCTATATGGTTTTCGTAAAAAGCAAAGATATTATTGGAGAGCGAACAAAATAATTGATATACTGCACAATATATTATTAAAGACCTTGGGGGTACGAGATAATTTTAAAATTTGCGATCGACAGTTTTAATTTTGTGTTGTAAGTTTTGTTATTATATTAGAGTAAATTTACCTATATATTTTATCAAACTCAAAGGTGTAAGAACGTCATGCAAGATATCAAAATTTAAAAATACTCATATTCTCTCTCGGTTTGAAATTAAACCTTACCTTTAAGTTTGATAACACATACATGTCGATTCGGTCTAATAATTAAAACAAATAACAACTGCAATATTCGAACTATATACCGACAAACGCAAATTATTCACCGCGTTATATTATAATATGTACACGTTTTCTAGACTAAGAGAACACATCGTAATTTATCGAATGACAATCGACGCGTATAGATTTTATAACGATGATGACGTAGTGTACTGTATATTAATATAATGGAACACGTCTTGCAGTTCGCTGTGCTGCTTTTATTATAATATATTATCGTAAGCCGGCGGTGAGGAAACTGGCTTGCCACGCGGCCCACGGTGCTTCTCGCGTACGGCTGCAATCGGACTGGAAATGAAAACGGGGAAAAACCACAGCCGGCGTGACGCTCGCGCCGAATGCATTCGGAATGGAAAAGTGTGTATATATACGATATAATCGCACCGCGCCGCCGCGTCAAAGAGACACAGACTGCTATTACGATTATTACACTGCTGCTGCTGCCGACTCTGACTCTCTCTCTCTCTCTCTCTCTCTCACCGTGTCCCTATCATCGGCGGCTTCGCTCCGCAGTCTTCCCGTCTCTCTCGCCGCCATTCATGCCTCCACCGAGCCCAATACTATTGCCCGCCGTGTACGATTGTGTGCGTGCCGTAGTAGTAGTAGTAATATATAGTACGTCTGTCTGTCTGTCCGTCTGGCCGACCACCTGTTGGCCGCCGTGGTGTACGCCTACGCTCGGGTTTTCCCACCGCCCGACAACACTCTCTCACACTCTCTTTCTCTCTCTCACTCTTTTTTCTATGTCACTTGCCACATAATATATATATTATGTGTATGTGTTGTTGTTGTTGTTAGCTGTACCGCGTTTTCCATTCAATCGCTATGTAATATCCTACTCTCTGGCCCGCCCATTCACAAACGCGCATAACCCGCGGCGCGCGTTTACCACCCGAACTATATATACTCGTAATTTATCCTGTGCCGCAGAAATCGCGCATCGTTATTATCTACACGTGGTTAGTGCCTACTTACAGAGTGCTATATGTATGTATATATATATATATACAATTTAACACGTGATAAACCTAGGTGATGGCCGCCGAAAATACAACCTTTAAAATATACGACGAGAGGAAGGTATTTTATTACGGGCATAAGTATTGCACGCCAAGAAGAGCGCGTTATCATAGAAAGGAATGCATTCCTGGAATTAATCATAACTTTTTTTGAGAAAAGGAGGAAGAAACGGATTCCGTTAAAGTGACATGAATATTTTAATTATTTTTCCCTTTTGTAAGAGCATTCATAATGGTCATAACTCATTGGGATTTGAAAGCATTGTAAGCAAATAGTCTGGCGTGTTTTTTATCTATTAATGATATTTACATTGTTATAATATGCAAGTATATAGATATACGCTTATGTTTTTATGTTTTTACATTGAATCTATTTTAGATTTCTTTGTAGTTATATGAAATTGTATGTCGATAGTAAATAATAATAAATAATTATTGAATATTTTGAACAATTCAAGCAAATGTTGTTTAATGGATATAAACTAACCGCTTATAAATTACTCTTAATATTTGTATAATTATTGTATATAGCATATACCTAGGTATAGGTATTAAAAACATTACAAACCTGAAACCTACCTAAATATTATTGTTTTAACTTGGATATAATGTATAACGTATTTATTCTATATTATTCTATTTATCTACATATACGTCCTTCTCAAACAATATATAGGTACCCTATATATATTATATATATTATAATAGGTATAACAATAACATTAATAATAGTATTAAAAAAGCTGTTAATGTTATTTTTTAATATATGTACTACCAACGGTAGTAGAATTATGGCATCGGATCAATAAATGATTCTTTATAGGTATATATATTATCTATACATTCTACACGCATATAATAGCAAATATATATGTATACGTATAGCATTAAAGATATATATATACTGTGTATATGTAACTTATTTTAATATTATACACTATGTAGATGCCAACGTACTTAATTTTTTTCACTATTATTTGGATTATATAGAAATGATTTAATTAATAAAATATAACTTTGCTATTCACGACGGAACCGTAATTAAAAAACGACGATTGATTAATAAATTGATTACAGTTTTACCGATATATAATAATATTTATATAAATAATATTTTTACGTATTGTACACTGATGACGCGCATTGTTCGTTATTTTATATTTTGTTTCCATCGTTTACAATAATAACTAATTAATAACGGCTGAGCAGACTACACTTGAATGCGTTTTATAAAATCCCTCAGATTGGTTTCAAAACATTAAAATCTAATAAAACCGTATTCTTGTTTAATTATTAATCCATTGTAATACCCAAATCACATTGTTATATTATACTATGGACCATGGTATTACGCTACACCAGAGTAATAATATTCAAAATTATTTCAGTTTAAAGTTTATTATTATATTGATTCGATATTTTCAAAAGTTGAAACGAGAATAAATAAAATATTTGATTATACTGTGAATGAAGCAAAAAAAAAATAATTTATAAAATAGTATTATTAATTTAATTTTAATATTGATACCTATAATATCTGATTATATAATTTGGTATTTATCTAACTTTATATTTTTAACGGATATGGAATAAAAAAACGTATTAACAATAATGTATAAAGTAATAGGTGCCTACATTAACTATACATAGGTCATTGCTATTTACAATGAACAGTCGTCGTTTCGCAAGAAATCATATTTTATGTTTATTTCGTTTTAATTAAATATTAACTGCACGCATAGCGCACGTTAGGAGGTACCTATATAAAATAATAAATGAGCTCGCCGGAAACGGTTTACAGTTAATTATTAGATCAATACATCTACACAGGTACCTAATTGTAATAATAATAAAAATATGCGAATCAAAATCAAATGTTTCACTCTTATTACAATGTATAGTATTATTATATTAAATTATAATAAATCATAATTCATGTACCTATACTTGATATGCAGAAAACAATGTACCTACCCATATATTAATATCTTCGTCGTTTAAAAAAAAAAGTGGCTTAAAAGAAGAAGAAAAATATCGTATTTCTGTGATTATCGAAACGTTACACCGGCTGTTTGTAACGGGCTACGGGTCCTAAACAGTCTCTGTTGCGTCCGGTAAAAAAGCGGTGGATCCTACATAGGTATAATATAATATAACATTATGAACCCACAGCAGTGTACACACACGTGCGTAGGTGAGGTGTACCGTTTACGAATTGGTTATAATATTATTATGTGCAATAATAATCAGGTACCTAATCACCAATAATAATAATTTTGATAATTAATCTAACACAAATTAGTCTTGAAATCGTTGCGTCTAAAGATGGCTTGTAACAGTAACGTTAACACCATAATATACCGATTATATTTTATTATTTATTATTTAAGTACTGCGATATATTATAATTAATATATAGGTAATATATAAATAATTGAGACACTAAAAAGTTAGGCGCACATTGCTATGATTTAAAATATATATAGTACCTATATAAAAGTTTATCAATAAAATAGATAAAATAGTTGACTGTTCGGAATTTTTAGAAAAATTATGTGGGAAATCACTACCTTTAATTAAATAAAAGTCATCGTGTTATTAAAACACGTTTCGATAGATCTTAAAATCGCGTAATTTTAAATTAAACTTAGTCTTATAGATTGTATGTTTAAGTCCTACTCCTGCGACAAAGTTTAAAACTTCTATTTTGATTATGATCGAGCGTTTTACTAATAACAATTAACATAATATTATCATAATATCGTTTTGTACTATATCTATTGTAATAGATGATTTCTATTCTAAAATTTTGCAAATTTGTTAAACTCTGTACTCTTGAACTGCAATAATAAGAATTATCTCCAGGAAGTGTTTTTAAATTATATCCGATTTGTAGCTGCTAATTTTAAAAAATAATAATAATAATCATTCACCTATATATATTATACCTAATAAACGCGTGAGTACGTAAACCCATGCAAAGCCCTACATGGTTACTTATTTTAATACCTATATTGTATATGTATATACATATTATGTAGGTATTTATACTCGCATTTGCGTTAAATTATTGTAAAACCATTTAAAACAAGTCTACTCTGCAGACGCCTGATGTTAACTGCACCGAAACCACGAGACGCGATGACGCGTTTCAATCGTCGGATTGACGCGTATGAACTTGAATAAAATGAAAATGTGTGGCTATTATAGTTACTGGCATTAGTTACGTAAGTAATTTATTAAATAACGTATATATCGGGTATACCACTGTCAAACGGACTCGTCTTTTGTTCGTACGTCTTTGAACATCATTTATTTTTTAATGTGCGTGATAATATTATTTAATACAAAACAAATACACATAAATATATATATATGTATGTATATATGTAGTTTCCAACGTACTTATTCTGAATACATAAATAGGTACATGCTGATACCTTTATAGTATCAGTAGAAGTAAATTAAAATATAAAATATTTTTACGATAAACGTGTAGGTACTTCTTGTGTGTAAAATAATTACGTACCTATATAATATAATTTAACAGCCCATGTGAAATAATTAATAAACGTATAACTCGCGCATTCTTATTAATGTTTACCTTGAGATCATTGCAAAGTTAATTTGATACTACAAAATAATAATATAATATCTAGGTGGCCATTGTTGCAGAAAACTTATCATAAAACACTCATTAAAGGTAACCGTTTAGGAACGAACTATATGCGTATATAGGTACATATAGTATTGTACGATAATAGTTGGCTAATTGTTAATTAAAACTATATATATATATATGCTTAAACAAAATAATATATCTTACACAACCTAATACTATACCTATATAAACTGCACGCGTCGTTTATACATTAGGTCATCTAAATATACAAGTACTATAATATGTAGTAGATATGTACATTAGGTATCTACATATTATGCAGATTTGTTTTAATGTTTAAAACTGAAATGTTGTATTTTTTTTAATTTAGAAGTTTGATGTAGAAATTTAACCTATTATTATAAAAAAAGCGTTTGATTCAGATTTTTTTTTTTAATATTTAACATTATTATAGTGGTTACAGATTATGATTTAAAAAAAATCGAAATGAAACAATGTTTTCATGGTTTATTTTAACTTTATGGAAGCTACAATGGTTTTTTTCTGAATATAGGTGCAGTTATATATAGGTACACTCGTGAAAAATGAATCAAGAAAAATACAAAACCGTACAGCCCATGTGGAATAGGCGTTGTTTAGCGTTAATTTATTTTTATTTTTAGTTATATATATGTTATTGCAACAAAACTATAGTAAAATAATAACAACGATTTGGATATAGTATTCGTGCGGTATACAAATATAAATGTATGTAAGTGGAATATAGTAAGTAATATATGCCACCTCATTTTAAGGGTGGGCACAATATAAGTCCCTAGGATTTATATATTTTCCCCGCGCGTTTTGCTTAATTGATCTATAGCATGCGCTCGTCGATCGCGTGATCCAGCGCAATTTTATTGTTATTCATACGCGCGCGCACACATATATAATAATATATACATTTCCTCCCCGATGTAGTTAATACATATAAAATGTATATATATATGTATATTTTATTCCTTTGTAACAATGTATTTCTCTACTGGCAAATAACCCTTTAGAATGCTATTTCCCCCTTATTGTGCAACAGCGACCCCATATTGTGGAAGTGTGTACCTATATATTATATACATATATAAATAGTACCCTACCACTCGACAATTTTTTTACCTATGACCGACTATATATGCATTGGTATATATTATATAAACTCCACCGAACACTCCCGTGTTAGTATATATTCCTACTCCTATAATGTATATATGTATTTTAATACCTATATCTCTTATAATTTTTTGCCAGTCAGAACTGCTATACGATTGTATAGACTCGGCATCTACCTACCTACATATATTATATTTTATAGGTGCCATATTTGGTAAGTTTTTCACGATTGCGGTGGATATAATTTTTTATTTACCTAGGCCCATAATATATTATTGAGTATACGACTATAATAGCCACGTTAAAACCCGTTAAAAAATACGCATAGGTACACTAGCTATGAATATAAATAATTCTACCAATAAATACACGTTACGTGTTGGAAAACTGAAAAGTTTCAGTGCGCGATGTACAATTACATATACATAAATATTTAACCTATGAATGATTATATGTGACTGATTTTGTCCATTATTTAATAACATATTTAAAAACAATATACCTATAATAGGGTCGGTGCAATAAATTTAATGCCTATAAGTACCTATTTATATTATCGAAACATATGTGATTTTAACTGTACAGTGATATAGGCACCTTTCAGTGTATATGTCATCTGTATAGGTGTTTATTGTGTACACGTGCGATTCGAATAAGTGAAAATAAATGGGACGAATACGATTCACGGACGGTGTTTCCGTTTGGGTATAATAAAATCTGTCAAGGGTTTTATAAATGCGATTGTCGTCGGGGTTTGTCTGTAAATGCAACACGTGTTTTCCGACCCCAAAAGCTGCTCTTCTACAGTGTATTAAAGGGGGAAAATCGTCGGCGCGTATATTATTTACACGCGAAAACTGTGGGTAATTCTATACGCGATGAGCTTTTACGATTATTTCGTATTGTTTTTCGTATAGGTACATATATATATATTATATACCATTCCCATGTAATATAAATTCAGTTTGTATTGCATTTAGATAGTTTTAAAACCGTCAATTACGGGGTTACGTGTATATTAGCCGGTCTATACGGCTGTCTCGAGCCGGGTGTTTAGTCATAATTTTCGAAAGCGTTTCGTGAAGATTTATACGTATGTCCATCTACATAATACATAGGTATTAGAATAACTTTATGTACAGGCACTCGTGTCATGCACAGGAAACGCAATTTGTCTGCATCGCGCCTTTTGGATTCATTTATGCCTATACAGATAATAGAAAATTATAGGGTTGCGCCCTATGAGAAATTAGAGGTATTAACCGGAAAGAATGAGCATGGGGTCAAATTTAAAGAATCCGCCCACAATATACCTATTATACTAATATATATATATATATATATAAATATATGTGTGCGCATTCGAACATCGCAAAGGCAAACGCGTTAAAGTCCTTTATAATATTATATTCGCGGTACACGTGAAACATAAATATATAAATCCTCGAAAATCCCCAAACGCATCTACAACGTACCTTTGAATATACCTAAATCAGATGACTTCTATATTATACCCGGTGAGTTCAACTATTATACCGAATATAATTGGTTACATTGAAATATATTTCCATATGTTCCAAATTCAGTTACCAATGAACGTGTATGTATATAATAATATATTATAGGAGTTTATATATATATATATATATATAGGTGTGAACCTAAATCATCGTCATCGCCAATAGTTTTATAAACATATATCATTACAGTAGCTGTTACGATTTAGCCGTATAATAATTATATAATATCATATCATATAAAGTCCTTACCTGGCGGTCGTGCAGTCTCTGTATAGCGTGTCGAAGTCCTTGCACGAGAGCAGCTTGCACCTGTTCACGCCCGGCTGTATGGCGCCCATGCCGCGGAGTATGCGTACCTGTTCGACGTTGCACACGAGCGGTACGATGTCGAGCCGCTTGAGTTTGGTGTAGACAGTGTGCAGGCCGCCGACCAAATGTTTGAGGAACAGCTCGAACGCCTGCGGCAAGCACAGCATCGTGTCGCCGGCTATCATGAACGCGGCCACTTTCTGACCGCGGTACTCGACCAACTTGCACTCGTTGGCGGCCGGGTCGGTGCTGCTGATCGGCGGCGGGCTGTTGTACGACCGCGGCGGGTGTTGCTGCTGCTGCTGCTGTTGCTGCTGCAACGACGTGTGTTGCTGTTGCTGCTGCTGCTGTTGCTGTTGCTGTTGGTGGTGATGGGCCATGGCCATCAGATCGAGCGGCGACGAGTGGTGCACCAGCGAGTTGAACAGTCCCATGGGTATGCGGGACGCGAGCGAGCTCATGGACGACACCGGAGCCGGCACCACCGGCGGCGCGCTCTGCGGCACCGGCGGGCTGAGTCCACGCGTTGGCGTGATGATGGCGTGGTGCTGTGAAGTGTTGATGAGGTTCATCATGGGGCTGTTGCCCCGCTCGTCCCTGGGACTGCCGTCCTTGTTGCCACCCACGCTGCTACCGCCGCCCACTGATGACGGGCCCGTGGCCGGTTGCTGTTGCATTTGCTGTATTTGCTGTTGTTGGAGCTGCTGCTGCTGCTGGGACGACGTGGACGACGGCGGTGGTGGGCTGGTCGACACGTTGCTGCTGCGGTCGCTGCCGGAGCCGGTGGATTCCGCGCCGGCATTTGACGAATCCATGATCATGTCGATGCTGCACCGATGATGATGATGTGCCGAGGTTCGCGCTCTATCGCGCTCAATTACGCGGACGGCGACTGCGGTCCTTGCAATGCGAAACGAATCGTTGCAGTCTTTACAGTACGACCGGTGTGCCTACGCGCATATACCTATGTAATATATTATACTGTACGACGTGAAAATGTACATAAACATATGAGAACAAACGCACACTGCAACGGCGATGGTCGCAATACTGTTGTTGGAATCACTGCACTCGCGCGGGTGCGCGGAAACGGATATTCAACGGCGGTCGGTTTCCGGATCGAGTCAACGGCAATACAGCAGACCGTCGACATGCGCGGAAAAACGGTAAAAAAAAATTCGACGACACCAAAACGATTCCCCCTTATACCTGCGGCGGCACCGGATCACGCGGACACACACGCGAAAAAGAAATTATACGCGTGCGAGTGTATATGTGTGTAAAATGATTTCGATATTATTTTTTTCTACACTGTTTGCGTGCGGTGTGTGCCGGGCGGCGGTTTGCGACCGGGCGGCGGTACGGTTGGAACGCGACTGTTGCGGGCGCGGCCGTCTGCGGCTGCTTCTGCTGCTGCTGCTGTTGCTGCTGCTGCTGCTACCGCCGTCGTCGTCGTCGTCGCGTTGGCCGCCGCGTTCGCGCTCGCCGAATTTCCCCCACCGCGCCGGCCACGCGCCATTGGCCGACCGCGGCCGCCACGGTGCCGCCCACCGACGCTGAACCCCGTCCCGCGCGGCCGGCGCCCCAGAGCTCCGCCCCCATCCGCCACCGCTTTAGCGATACGGCGGCGGCAGCGACGACGACGACGACGACGACGACTCTGACTGTCTCCGCTCCGCACATCGCACACACACACAAACACACGCGCGTGTGTGATGCATAATATTTCTTCGTTTTTATGATTACTATTATTATTATTATATTTTTTTTTACCCATTTTTCCTTTTGCGCCGCGTTCGTTCTTCCGCGCTGCAAACGTATATAATATTATATTGTATAAAATATGTGTCTGCGCGCGCGCGGCCACGTGTGTTTGTGTGCGAATTCGCCTCTCGCTCGCACTCACACCCGCGTACTGCAGCATAGTATAATAATAATAATAATAATAATAATAATAGTACATATATAACTCTGTCTCTCGCTGTTCGCGCGCCGTTTACTTTTGTATGGCAAAAGTATCGCTCGTGTGTCCAACCCCTTTGTGTCCTCCCCTCCGCCCTCCCCACCGCCAACCGCAGCAACAAACTCCCCGCGGAGCACCTTGTGCAGCATTGCGCGCCGCGCTCCCACCGCACACCACTCGACCGCAACTCGCCGCGCGCGCGAAAATCGCACCCCTCGCGTGGGCGCCGGCGAACGGACGCGGACGGACGCGGACCGACGGCCAAAGAAATGGGTCAAATATTGTACATAGTGAATTGGAAAAAATTAACGCGCGCACACAGAGTTTTCGTGTCTAAATCGATTTTTGCCCGAGCCCGCCCCGCAACGGATATTCTATATATTATTATATATAAATGGAAAAAATAAATAATACGCTTTTATATTATTTTTAAAAGGCCTGTGTACAGCGCATTGTATATAGGTATACGCACATACCTACCGTGTACTATTGCTTCATCGAAATATACGTATATACCCGAGTATTCGTCTACAATAAATAAAATATTTGCGTACGATACGCGGGCCAAATGTATGTATTTTGTCTTTACATCAACAATGATACGTCTATTAAACAAGTACACTGAAACTACGGTAGCCTATAATAATTATTATATCTCATATACATGATGAATATTATTATAGGTATATAATACATATATCATAATATATTTATCATTTTATGTATAGGTAGGTTGTAGGTACGACTACTTTACTCAGAAATATACCTATAGGCGCGAATTAATGTTCGTATACATATTTATAATGTGCTATGTACATATATTATATTATACGTATATTTATAATAATATATTATATATAGTAAATTACAGTGGCTATGCGTGAAAACGTAAAAAAATGTTACTAAAAATAATAAAACGCCAAATCTGGTTTTTTTTTGTCAATTTCAAATACGGCTATTTATATATATATATATATGTGTGTGTGTGTGCGTACATAGATTAAATATTAAAATATTAGATAATATATACTAAATATTCATCATTGTACATATTATATTTATGTACCGCCTATATATATGACGTAAACGCTTGTCTTCCCCATATGATGCTCCAATAATCCTAAACAACCTAAATCCTTCCTCAAATGATGATGAGTCTATAATATTGTTATGTCATAAGTATATTATATGTATATATTATCAGCGAAAAAACACAAAAAATAATATTATTTGAATGATACACATTTTAGCTAAAACAATATTGAATTGATCTATTATAATATTATATAAGTATATTATATTCATATTATATAGGTTTATTTAAAAAAACATTATTGTATTTTTATTATAATTAATATTTACAAAAAAGATAAATATCTATAAAAGAATTTTTATAAACTAATAAACTATGAATAATATATTACTGATATATGTATATAATACTCTATTATATTCTATGGTTTGCACTTAAATCGCGATTTCGTTAAACACGCAATATTTGAATAAAATTTCTATTTGTTAGTAAAAAATGATTATATATACAAATGAATACGTGTGTAGGTATATATAATAAGAAAATATGTACCTATATACCTATATATATTTATAAAGTCTATTGTCTATGAATCATTTAAGTAGAGATACTAGCGTTACGTTATGTGCACAATAATTGAATAATTCATCTATTTAAAATGTAGATATACCTACCTTTTTATTAATTAATAGTGTATAGATAGGTACACTATACACACGGATAGTTAGCACATAACAAGTTTAATTCGTAAAGGTATAACGCTCTATGTGTAATATAATATACCTATTATGTAGTTAATTTTTTCTGTTTAGAAATGTCTTATTTAAATTTAACGATTTTTACTTAAATATAGCATCATGTTTAACGAACAGACTTATCAACAATTAATTATTCGCACATGGTCGGATACCGCGGTCGGTTGACTGATAAAAAGAAAATAAATAGGGCGATCTACGCTTAAAACAAAAGTCATTATCGCTGTAACATTGTATGGTTCCTGGTGTGTTCATATATATATATATATTTCCTTGCTCTCCTATATATCTATATAATATACTAGCTACAAGCATATAAAAATCTATTGACTATATAATAACTTTGAGATTTAATTATTTTCAATTAATTGGTTTTTGATGTACCTATATTATTTATATTTGAATAAATGTGCTGCAAATTCTTTCAGGGTATTATTTATTCAAACTCATTTAAGACAGACATTAACTACGTTTAACCTAGTGAATTAAAAATATTACTTTTGCAACTAATTGTATAATGTTATATTTTATAAACTGTTATAGTTGATTTTTTTTTTTTTATGGTAATGAATTATTATATAATACACAGAATGCTCCAGAATCGAATCGTTTTAATTTATAGTTGTCTATATTTTATTATACCGTTTAAAGGAGTAACAATAATATATATTTAAAATTAATTTTAAGTTAAACTTAAATCATTTTTTTTTCAAATAGGTACACCAAATATGTTTTTACCATTTATTAATATTTTTAGTAATAAACATATTAGTATAAGTTAAATAATAATGATGCTTATACTATAATATGTATTGATATTCTAAAAATACTTTACGGGTTATACAAATTACAATTATGAATATCGATAAATGAGAACAAATAAATAGATTAGAAAGTAAAATAAACTACGCTTCATGACACCAATAAAACTTCAAACAATACTTATAATATTACATATTATATAGAGCTCAATAAATATAGTATTGATCTGACAAGCCCAATTGTTTAAATTGTGTTTTGAGTATAATATTTATGCCCGTAATAACCGTAAAGGCGCGTAGGTATATAATCAATAGACAATTTCAAAATTCATGTAAAATCATATAAATTATTATATATAGTATAGGTATATATACACGAGAAATATTTTCATGAATAGAGGTATAGACATAAATTAAAACTATATATTTAAATTAAGTCATGAAAATTAAAAGGAAACGTTATAATCTGTTGGAAATCCATTAAAATCACAATAAATTAAAATACGAAACTGCATTATATGGTACATTATATATATATATGAACTATATAACATCAAATATTTATCCGTATACTATGTTTACGTTAATCTGTTTTAACGTTTCATTTGTTTTTACATATAATCCGGTTTGAAGGTAACTATATTATATATTTTGTTTATTACATTATAATATCCAGCCAAAAACAACTATACATTGAATTATCTACCTAGCTATGAATCGCCATACTGGAACAATTATTGATATTTGGTTATCAATATTCAATTTTAAATAGGTATTCAGCTAAACTATATATTATTCAATATCTGTTATTAAATTATAATGATATATATATATATATATATAAATATATTTTAGATATCTTAAGAATTATTCATCATTATAATAATATATATGTTTAGTACCTATAATACCTACCCAAATAATATTATGTACGAATATAATAAGGTATGAATAACTATAAACATTATTATATACATTTTTTTTTTTTGCTTAAAATATATGTGCGAATTGTCTTTAAGTGTGTGTGCACACTTACATTACACGCACGCCATCGATTTACCTATACATTATATAATACATATGCGCTCCAGTCGTATATATTTGCCTGTATTAAATTATATACACATAAAAGTACCTCGTACCTATGTACTATATATATATGTATATATCCGAGCAGGAACATTATTGTATGCCGGAATTGAAAAGGGGCGAGCGAAAAATAAAAAAATAAATGCATCATCTATACATATATGTATACTTACTCTATATACGGGGGCAATTGAACAAAGCGGTTACAGTTTCCTTTTATTTTGTTGTTTTTTTTTTTTTACAAGCATTAAATTGTACCCTAAAACACATTTTGATTTACTACTGAGTGGCTTATATGACAGATTCTATTATTTTATAGTTTTGAAAGCGCATATATAATATATATTATATTATATATATAGGTATATATTGTACTCACAACAAACAGTAGTTGGTAGCTATACATGTATATATACACTTATATATATATTATGTGTGTATACTTACTACCTTTTATAATACATATGCGCACACAAGCTAATCGAAAAATGTTTTGACATTAAAAAATAAAGAACGGTGAGATGGAACAAAAGTGTAACTATACTTATACATATTATATATGTACCAGCTATATAATATAAAGGTGTATATAATAATATTATGTGTACACAGCACATATACATATAATATAGGCTGCCTCGACGATAGTATAATGAGCAAGTATCCATAACGGTTTTTTCCATATATATCATAATAATAATAATATAACGTATATTTTTTTTATTAAAAATCCTTTAAACCTCATCATACCTATAACACGCTACGAGCATCATCTATACCTATTATAACCCATCGTGTTCATTATTATTTGTGACCGCATGCAGGCAGTTGATAAATCATATTGTAACCAATTAACGACATTTTCATTTGACGGCAGCCTGACAGTAAATACGGTAGTAATAGGTAGGTACATGAAGATTAGTATATATAGGTACCTGTGTACATATACGTAATAACATGGTATATCGTCATCGATATACCTGTGGATATGGATGGACCTGCAGCACATGTAAATGCCGCAGCCGCCGCCATTCGCGATGCAAATATGCGCGCGGTCCACCTACTGAAGCTACACACAACATCAATATTATGTTGTACACTCATAACACGTTTATACATCATATGTACGCGCCAGCATAGGCTACTTACCGGAACAATTTTTTTAAATCACTTTTCTATCAAGGTCGGCGGGTGCATTTACCGGGTTCCTTGACTCGGAATCCGTTTTGCATACCGAACGCGTCCCCGGGCAGATCTACTCGGTCCTAATACGACGACAGCTGAGAGTATATTACACATATAATATACGTATACATATTAAATATATTTATTATCACCGCGTACACCCCACAGTTTATGTACTGCACATCACACAATCGTTTGCCCGAAACGAAAATTACGCATAGCGATGTTATTTTAATTTTTCGCGATGTGTATAGCATTATATGTAGGTATACATAATATATGTATATCTATACATGTAATAAATATGATTTATTTAATTACAAATATACATATTTTAAACTGCAGTATATACCTGTTAGTGTTCTAACTACTGGAATGGTCTCGTTTACAGGGCCATATTCTTGCATGTATTTATATAACGTACATATATAGGTGTGTTGCAGATAGTTTTTAAGCTATAATATACAGGACGATTGACCGTGCATGCTATCCCCAAATTTTTCGCATTTAGATATATCATTTATTGTTCTGCAAAATCTGTTTTTGGGATTTTATATATAACTAAAATACTAATACAAATACAATACGTCTTATGAGGACTATATTTTCAAATACTTTTTATTAATATATATAAATATAATATGTGATTATATTTTTCTTTATGTATATAAAATGAAATTTATAATAACTTAAAGGAATCGTTCGTATTTTTATTTAGATACATGGACATTTTCAAAAAAAATAAGTCACTAGTTAAAAGGACTAGACTTCTACAAGCTTATTAATGGCTAAATAGATACAATAGTATGTATATGTAAATTAATTAAAAATTATACATATTTCATATTATAATATATGTAGATACTTAGGTTTAGCACGGAGAATAAGTATTTTAATTACTTGTTATTAAATTAACTTTATATTTTTTTTAACGAATATGAATGGGAAGAGAATATCTTTCAAACTTATTGCTTATATTATATTTGTATATTTAAACATTTGAAAATGTAGAAATATTTATCTTTATAACATTATTACAAATGAGAGGAGTTCAATTATTTTATTTTTTACAAATACACTATATAAAAAATGTATTTTAATAAAATGATTTTTTTTTAACTTAACTTTCTTTTTTATAATTTTAATTATAATAAAAATCATTTTTTTTTTCAAGAATTTAATGAAAAATTGCAGATTATTATACTGCATCACGATTTAACATTTAAATTTCTTGTTGTTTAGTTTTTTTGTCTTTTATAACAGAAGTTATTAATTTCATTTGTTTATTAGATATTACTGATACTATCCTATTTATGTAGTAACAAAATACAGTTAAGTACCAAAGTTAACTTGATAATAATTAATATTAATAATTATAACAATATATTATAATAATTAATAATACACTTATTGTCTACATGGATACTGAACATCATAATATATGTTTAATATTTATTAATAATATAAATATAACTAAAGTGTGTGATAAATTTTAAATTCAATTATAAGAATTAATAGATAATGATAAATGTCAGTAATCTGCATAACCATCACTTATTTGAAAAATATGAACAGAAGAATTCATCACAAATATTTCAAATAGATTATATTATGAAGTAAGTACAGGGAATAAAAATATAAGCTATTTAAGTCATATATAATGACAACATGAAGATTAATTTTTAAAGAAACTTTAAAACATTGTGAAAAATCATCAGATAATTTATATATTTAATTATTTAGTAATTTGTAAAAAAAAAAAAAATACAGCGAACGAATATTATTTTCTTATAATTTCAAAGGTTAAATACTTTCAAAGCTATAAATTACTACATAATTATATCTAAATTACGGAGATCATTCAATATTACATGTCAAACATAGGTATAATATAATATAACAAACCTATAGGTTTTCATGACAACTGTCGGGAGATGTTAATTTTATCATAATTAGACATTTATAATAACCTACGATTATTTCTCTACCTACTATTTTTCCCCTTCCACTGTCCCAAATAAAATTCAATACCTATATAGGTACCAATAATACTATGTCCATTATAGGTAATTATAATTTTATTAATAAACCCAAATACATGACCCCTTGGTAGCATGATTCTCCATAGTATAAAGCAGGTACTTTTAATAATACTCATACCACATATTTTTTTCTTGTAAATTTATATTTTGAATTTTTATCTTTATGCAAACGAAGAACTATACATCTCTGTATACTTTCTATACAACCATATGTTGGCGTCATCTGCATAACTCTGTGTATATGTTTTTAATTATCAACCTATAATGTCCTTAATAATTGTTTGTGTTCGTCGGCGCAGCAATTTTCAATTATTATATGAAACACAAATGTATTATTTTATTTTTAAGCTATAAAAATAATTGACATACATATAAGTACCTATTATGATATGTATCAATTGGCTACCATTGGTTTACATTTATTTTTATTACATTTTAATACAATTACTAATAACGTTTATATACTAAGTAATAACAACGTTAATTTTTAATAATTAATTGTAAATACTACAAAGTGAATATAAGCTAAGAAACAAGAATATTTGTTATTGCATATAAAAATAAAATTGTTTATATTGATTGGGTTACTGGATGACCTAGCGGTTCATCATTGCGGCGTTGCTGCTGACTAAAAGTACAGCACACACACACACACACACACACACACACACACACACACACACACACACACACACACACACACACACACACACACACACATACACGCACGTATATACTTATAGGTATATCAATGGTTATAATAATGCGTAAGACGTTTCCACGAAAATAAATAGGAAACAATGAAAGCACCGGCGATTGTTATTTGGAAAACGGTTTAAAATTAATCGCGTGCCCAGCTCGTGCCTAGAGGTGGGTAAATACAAAAAAATAATAATAATAAGAAATAAATAAATAAGAAAAAAGTTAACAATGAGAAAAATGTGTACGTATATTCCTATACGGATAGTTTTCTATGGTCGACGCGACGACGTGGTACAATGGAAAAAAAATCCACCGCGTTGATAGGACGTAATAATAATATTATACGAACACCTTAGTTCTTACAGGACAATATAATAATAAACTGCGTGTATATCGGGTGATAGTATAGAAACCGATTCGGCCGATCGGTAAAAAAATACGATTCATTTGGATATTTAACGAGTATTTACAACACTAATAAATTTACCTATACCGACAAACATGCAATAACCGAATAATACATATTTATATATTGTGTATAATAACAATAATATATAATATTATAATATGTGCTTAAAATATATCACTCGTTTATGATTCGTGATTGCTACGACGAAGACTTTGTAGCGTACCTATATACATAATAATATACACATATCTATAATATATATGGATGCATAGTCAATTTTTCGAATAACAGCGGCTATTGGGATACGCGTAATTTAAAATAAATTTTGTATAAAATCACAGGTCACATAACGTGTACATATATTGGTATCTATACCTATGTAATATCGTACAGGTATTATACATATATTTATTGTATTCGTGTCTCTTATGTATAATATGCGTTCGCATATTTGTGTAGAATTATAATAATAATAATCAGCTACGGCGTACATATATTTTTAATTAAACAGTCCTTTGTTACGTAGTTCGATACTGACAGTTTTATCAAAAGACGATTGACACGTTTTATTTACTCAATAATAGCACAGTAAACAACCAGGTCAACACATAATTTATTATAATGTCAGGCAGGTGTCTAATCCGAAAACGTTCGAGTATGGCGTCCGTGCACGATGTACACACGTTGCATACGCATGCATTATAATTTATAGAATATATAATATGCATATGCACAGAATATGTGCATGTAACTATATGAATAATAATAAAAACAACAAAAAATAGGTAGGTATGTTACATTGTTACGAATAGTTACCAGACTTGTAATGTGCACTGCGAAAAAAGTTGAAAACGACAACGTCCCGATGATGATGATGATGATTATGTACTATATGTATAGCTAAGAGTAAGTGCAATTTTATTATTGAAACAATTTAACAAAATATTGACAGCAGTCACTAGTTGCTTTCCACAGTTTCACGAGACTACAAGTCTTCGGTTAGGCGTTTCTTTAGAAATGCATTAGCCCTTATTTTTAAATTTCTATACGTCATGCCCGTCGTGAGTGGTTATATTATACTATAAACTATTGAATATTATATATATATTGTACGTTTTATTATAAGCACATCATAGTTCACAAGCGAAAAATTATGGTTCAACTTTTTTTTTAAATAATGATCGTGAATATCTAGAGTATTGGAATCAAATCCATATTTATTTTTACATACTTTAAAATTAGATTTATCCAACTTGATTTTGTTTTGGAAAAGTATTTTAGGGTATCTACTATCTATAACTCGTTTTATTTTATAAGTATGTCAAATACCTACAAATTACGTACAAATGTATTGCATTGTTGCATGTTTGTTTATTTTGAACGTAGCTATCTAGCCATCATATATAATATAGATACAAATTTCATTTTTTTTTTAATTTTCAAAGTATTATCATTAACAACTTACTATTCTAAATACACATATTGTAATAGATAAGTAGATACACGTACATTTTTATGACGATATTTATTTATTGGTTATATATACCCATTCAACATTTTTATATTATAACGTTAAACAGTTATAGCACATGTTATCCAATCGATTTTCATCTTCTCACTGTTCGATGATTTCTTATACTTGAGAAATAAGTATATTTATATTTATATATACTGTATTTGATTTTATTAGTTTTTTACGGATCGTAAAAAAAATTATTTTACGATCGTTTGTTGTAGTATAGGTACACGTTTGGTCAGTCTTCACAAATCAGCAGATTAAAAAAATATATACTACTGTACGGACTACGAGTATAATAGTTGCACTAATCCGACATTCGGAACGATTGATAACAAGTCATAAAAACATTGAGTCAAAGAAAACTATTTTAAAAAGATATAAATTTAATTTTTGTTTTACCTATAATTAATTTAATGATAATATAAATATTTATTTAGCCGTTTTGAAATTATTTATATGTTATTATTATTATTTCTTTAATTTTGTTATTTAAATTTAAGTTTTAACAAACCTATACCTACCTAAATATAAATAATATTGTGATACCTTAAAAATAATTTTCATTTTTATAATCTAATATAATAGTAAAATAAATACGTCACGTTGTATACAAATTAATATTTTAATAATGATTTTCTATTAAAAAAAAAAACAGCTGTAATCGCTAAATCGTTAGGAACAGAAATTTATTTTGCCATATTATTGGCCCATAATTTAAATCTTTTTAAATAATAATTATAAAATTACTTAATACCTATGTAGTTATTTTCAGTGAATACTTAACAATAATGTGGCATAACATAACATATACATAATAAATATATACCTACTATAAAGGCACATTCATATATATATATATACACACGTGAAAGTATCTCCCAACATGAATAGTATTTATAGCCTATTATTTAGGTATCGATACCACTTTAATAATAATTAAGAAGATAAGAAAAATGTTTTTTGTTTTAAGCTTCGATCGCTCTGTCCTCGAACAATCATAAATCTGGTACACTCGCAGGCAGTATAAATAATTACATAAAGTATTTTAATAAATGCATGTAATAATTTATGATTTCTATAGTACAATGCTTGATGCAACTGATTATATTTTATGAAATGACATGCATTTAAATTAATTTCTGAATTGTTGTGTCATTGAAAAAACATAATATTAAAATTAAAAGAACTGGACAGGATGATTGGGTAATAGCGGTATTTGGCAATGGTATTTTGTCTTCCTTCTAATACCTCCCCACAGCAAATAATAATAATCTAGTGTTTGTATTATTAATTTCAACTTGAAAATATTTCAATTACATTCGTTAAATGTGTTACTAATTTTATTAGAAGGTATTTACAAAACGTGTTCTAAATTTTAACCACTCGCGAAACGAATTTATGCGAAAATTATATGTTTTAACGTCGATTGAATGTATACATGTGCATTGTTTATAGTTTTAAATAATAAATAATAAAATATGATAAGAGTATAACTATTTACATTCTAATTTCAAATATTTACATCCAAATACCCTAAAGAGAAACCTAAAATAAATAATAATACGATATAACATATAATTTCGAAAAAGTTTTGACATTTTTATAATAAACGTTTTTAAGATGTTCAAGATACAATATATAAAACCGTAATAAAACTAACTACACAGAAAATGTTAAATTTTAAATCCCAAATTACACATTTGGTTGGTTATTTTATCATGAATTGTTACGAATTGTTAAGACTGATAGAAACTATACGGACATAAAAAATCAAGAAGTCATCTAAAGTTCAAAACAACAATTACATACAATTTCCCATATACCGATATACATTGATACTACAGTGAAATATCGATTATCCGTCAGGCATAGGACAAAAGCTCTGACGAGTAATCAAATAGACGGTTAAACGGTTGATGTATGGAAAAATATTGTCATTTTTTTTATAAAAACAAAACGAAAAAATGTATTTTTAATTTTCGTACATTTTTGTATAAGTGTATGTATATATTTTATTATGAAATACTGTAATTTATAATTTTTATAAAAATCGATGTACATTTTTGCAACAATGATACATAAACCTATTGATTCAGTGATCAAAAACAAACTGATATGCGACCGAATAAATTTGTCTCACATTATCGAATGAGTGTGTCGAATTATCAAATTCTATTTTTAGAACCGTGGAAAGTTTCAATAACGATAAATATTTTTATTTATTTAATAATATTTATTTTTGAATATGATGGTAACTATTAAATGTAGTTATCATTTTACTGTTTTTACTTAAAACCATAAAATATATGTTGGCAATTAAAAAGATAAAAAAATAAAAATACGTATAATATGTATAATATTGTAAAAACTTGCAAACACACTTCTCGTTTCACTCATCAATCAAAAAGAATATGCACATTTTACCGGTTATAACCATATCCAAATATATTAATAATATAATATTCGTTATGTAATGAATAATTTACACTAATCAATGTTCTTAAATAAAACTTTAAAGATTTTCTAGTGAACAAAACATAATATAGTAATGTGATGGATTTATATTATACTGTGGAATTATTTTAATGGCCCGATAGTGCAAAACTGAGTAAAAATATACAGGACTAAGACTAGACCCTTTTAAATTTATTGAACATATTATGCATAATGTGTATGTTCGACTACAATATTTATGGCCCGATGGTAGAGCAAATTTCCCTGCTCCTAAACGGTTTGTAACTCTATTTCAACACTGAAATGTGTAGTAAAAATGTTTACCTACTTCGTCGAGTTTAGAACGTCAAAAATATTTGAAACATGTGATTAACATAAAATAAACGAAATACCCATACATTCGATGGTTACGTGTTACAATAGCTTTACGTATATACATTATCTACATAATACATACACATTACACATATTATATATATTTATGATTGATCTTCATTCTGAAGAAATAAAAATACTTCATACATCAATAATTGATCATAACGAAAAATAACCTAATCGGTTTTTATATCATAAAATATCAATTATCAAAAACTTCTGATTGAATAGTAATAATAATAATAATAATGCCAGTAAACTGTATGGTTAAGATGGTCGGCTACACTCGTTAACTCAGTGTAGAATCTTTCTATTTTAATCACGATTTACTTGTTCGTCAAGATACTAATGAATATATAGAGTCATTTATTTGTGTTATTATACAATACTTTTATCGAAGAACTTATATTTTTTCGCATATGCAATAGGCCAACTTCTTTTTGAATTTATACCTAATCATTTATTTTCAACACCGATTATTTTCCTTAGTGAATTTTCACGAATTTCAGTAGTCGAACATAAAACTTCTAAAGTTGAAACACGTGATTAAGTAATACCATTTCGAATATTAGAAATTATTTACGTGTAGGTACAGCGTATAAATCACTTATTATTCAGCCATTTTTAAGCTGAGCGAGAATGACGTATTCCGTGAAGATTTCTACTAATATTTATTAATCTACTCTTATATAGATAGTAATTGTTATTGATTATGTGGCCCACTACTAAAAATAAAAATATAATGAAAAAAATCTGATATAATGTATTTAAATGTATTAAAAAATAAAATACGATTAAAAAAATGCTGAAAATGGAAGTTTTATAATTCCGAGACTAAGTATAGTATAACTCAATATAGGAGACCCATAATATCTCACTCAGCTCAAAAATGACCGATTAATAAAAATATAATATCTAATAACATTCAAAACGCTATTTTACTCTACCATTTTTTAACTTGTGATAAAATAGTTTAAACGTAGAAATACATGAAAAAAAAATAACTACAGCATAAATATGTAAATACTTCAGTACCACGCGAAATAAATAAAAAGCTCATAATTAAAATTGAAAAATCCCAAGTTAATATAGTGAGTGATCCTTGCAGTTATCAGAATTCATATCACGGACACACCGCAGTACATACGTCACATAAATTCAAAACTTCAAAAGTATAATAGATAAATAATAGTAAAAGATGATAAACTTTTTACAAACTTATTATTTTTTTTATACGCAAACACAAAAATATTAAAGATTTTAATGAATTATTATTCAAACAAAAAAATAGTATAAGTAATAGTACGTCAGAAATGGCGTTGCAGAGATAAAAAAAAAAAATAAGACGATAATGAAATAAAAAAATAAAATTGAAAACCTAAATATATTTTGGACTTAAGCTTTTTGTACCCATTAAAATAATATAAAATACGTGATAGACTGCACACATACCGCGGCAGTAATGGCATTTAGCACAACAATTTTTGGCCATTATGCAACCGCGTCGGGTGTGTATATACATATATAAGGCAAAAGCACGACTTTTTCAAACACGTGGAGAACGCGTATGCTGAGCACTTATCTTCCATCGTCGCCCCGCTACATTATATAACCGATTTTACGACCCTATTTTCCGCCCCCAAAAAAACGTTTCTTTTATACATATATACTGCTGTTATTATTCTTTTGACGCAGTATTAAGTCATTGTACAAGCGAATATAAATATAACTGCACAGGACGCAGAATTAAATATTTAAATGTAAGCACTATATATTATAAATACATAAGTCGTCTGACGAACAATTATAGATTTTTGTTACTATTAACATAATATATTATACTTATACCCGCAGACCTTTTAAAATAATTTATATAATATTATATATTATAGCTCTCTGCTCGATAAAATCGTATTTTATTAAATACGTGTTTAAGTAATATACGAGTATATACAAGCATCATATCCTAATAATACTTGTTATATATATGCGCAATTAAACCAATGTTTTGGGAGTATATAAATCGTAAAAATGTCCAACATTCTTAACACTGTATTAATGTATAGACAATGATTTCAAATGTGCCTATAATATTTATGTACTATACTTCAAAATGAGTAAAACAGTTACAGTTTAACAAAATAAAATTGTCACAACTATTTTAATATGGTTTTTTTATCTTACAGTGAATAATATTTATTTAAATTGCTAATAATTTAAGATGACATAATCCACTCACTCGATTATCTGAATCAATAGACCATTATAGTTATTTTTATTTAGTTGAGGTCATTTTATAACGAACTGATTTTAACTAAAAATAGAACAGCTTGAAACTGGAAGACCTATAAATCATTAATTTATTTTTCGGTATTCTTTTTGTTTTTAAAAATACTGTATAGGTAAGACATATTAATATCTTATTAATTGTTAACTATTATTTACCATATAGTATATAGGTAATAGTTGATTATATTAGTAGTAATATTAACATTTATATATTTAACTGTCGTAAAAAATCCGTGAACAACACAATTTAACAGTTTACTTTTGTCATAACGAAAATTATAAGCAAGGAAATTATGTAAACACGTTCGTATTTATAGTCCATCCTGTATCTTACCAAAGATAATATTATGATAAAGAAAAACGTGGTTACTCTGTATTCAAAGTTATTTTGTTAATATATAATAAAATTAAATCATAATTACTGCGCTACAAATAACTACGTATCCGTTACCTGATTTATACAACATTAAATAAGCTAAAGATACCTATTTATTCCTCAATAAACTAGCTGTATATACGGGTATACTTAAAACAAAATATTCATGTTTATCGAAAATATTTACATTAAAATAATAAAAATATAGTAGAAAAAGGCCTTTGTTTTTAGGCGTGTATACATTTTAAACTCTGAGTTGCACAAGACCTCTGTGCTACTTCTTGATTGCACTAATTATATTATAAATTTATCAATTTTCAAGCATATAAGCATAATATATACAATATATGTACAGATTCATATATTGTATAATAACAAATATAATCATACTTCAAAATTGACAGCATTCCACAGTTACCGCTATAGGACGATAACAATAATTGCGAACACTTCATGATGTTTTCGTTAATTTCACAAACCACTCGAAGTGAACATTTTGACATTTGCGTCATGAAAAAATGAATTATCCGTTTGTTTTAAAAAAAACAATTCATACTGACGTTGTCTTATCGATGTAAACATTACTAGTTTTCCGTCCCAAATATATTGTTCTTTAAGTACATCGCAACTATGTGAAACACGGATAACCGCGAGTCGCAACGATCTTTCGGCAAATGAGATATTATAATATATGTACAGAAAAAAAATGGTATTCGACAGTTGTATGATGTATGAAAAACGGTATTATGATTAATCACAAAATAATTTTGTGTGCAGTGAAGACGAGACGAAAAATAAAACAAAATTTAGGAACTGTGAAGTGTAAGGTATACTTTTTTTACTTATAGGTACTACCTACTTTTAATAATCATATACAAATACTTTAATAATGCAGAACAAACATATTTTTCTAACTCGGCATCACACTTTTTTTTTTAGGTAGGTATACTCTGAATAACACTGGTGTAATATAGTTACATTATAAACTTAAGTTCGGCTCAGAACTATTTTAGTGGATATTTGATGATATTTGCATTGGATTTAAAATTTAATTTCTCATCATACCACTGTCCCGCGATGAGGTGAACGAAGCGAGACGAGTGGCTAACATTGTATATCCTGTCTGGCGTTTACGTAATAATAATAATAATAATAATAGTATATAAAATGTCTGTACATTATTTATACCATTTCTATACTCACTATGTTATTATTATCCCGCTATACATTGCATTATATAGATTATACCACCGTGAATGTACATAGACAATACAAGATTATCATTTTTCGTAAGAATTTCCTTGTGTTTAAGCTTAAAATAATGAATACACAAAAAAAGGCAAATTAAATATTTTATGAATATGTGTAAATAAAACAATTAGGGATAAGTAACACGACTGGGTAATGTTAATTTTTTAGGTATAGGTACTTAGTTATCCAGTACTCAACGAGTAAATTATAATTTGTTTATAGGATACATGTAATTTTTTTACATATATTATCATGCGATTCTAATAACAATTAAATGAAGGTGTGGTTCATCAATGTAGATGATTTACATGTCTGCTAGCTGTTACGAATGCTGTAAAACGCAACGAACAATTTATTCGCATGTACTTACCTACCTATACCTATTACCTACCTACCTACCTACCTACCTACCTACCTACCTACCTACCGACCAACCAAAAGTTATGTTAAATCATAATTGTAGGAATTTTCACGTTACGGAATTTATACAAATTTTTAAATCACTATTCATGACCATGTATCCATAGAAACTAAGTTAATATTCTTATTGATAGTGTGCCGTCATTTTAAATTTTCGTTGAAGATATTCGTTTTCTTGATATGCTATTGTATTTTAATTGATTTAAGATTAAGAAAGTATTAATTTTTTAACGTGTGTAACCGTTATAATTAAATATTCAATTAATTGTTTAAGCGTTATTTTTGTTTTGCAGTATTTTAATAATATTATTTTGTTAAAAAAAAATACCCTATAGAAAAAGTTACTTTTCTTTTATACTTCAGTACAATCAAACACAAAAAATCTGTTTTCTACACAATGCACATAAAAAATAAACTTTAAATTACATTGAACCCTTTTGGTACTTCCCTAATAATCGATTAGATTTTTGTTCTTTATAATTTCCTTTTGGTTAACCTTCAATGAAAATCATAATTCTCAACTGTTATTATCACAAAACATGTATCAGGAACTATAAAACTATATTAATTCTTATATTATTAACAATTAAAGTGTTTTAGTCTTCAATCAACATAAATATTATTAAAGAAGAAAATAATAGAACCTCAAACGAATACATTGTCAATGCTGTCCGAGAGTATGGGTATTATACCTACTGATTATTTCATAAAATAAAATATTACGCACACAGCGAAATACACTAATTATAGATAAATGTTCATATGTATTGCTTTCACGATTTAATTTTGCAAAAACTAAGAAATATACATAAGTTTCTATAATTTAATATTGACACTTCACTCCTTTTATCTATAAAATTTAATCTTTTAAAAACAAAATAAATATTCGCTTGATATTCGATAATTAAACTCATCATGATATATGTATAGAAATATTTGTATGTATCTTTAATAAAAATATAGGTCTCTTTTTAATATTAATTTTTAAATATAATTAAAAAATATCTCTAATTATATTATCTACTACTAACAAAGAAATATCAAAAATAAGAAAAATATCAAGTGTTAGAATTGCATGCGCCAACCCTAAATTAAAAAAAAAAAACTACTTTTAAACATCATGAAATAAATACGTGTTCAGTTTGTTATTAGACATACCTATGCAATATATACAAATTACTCGATACAGTGAATTCTTCGTTATTTCGCGGATCTACCTACAATTTTAAATTTTTTATATTCATCTGAAAAATACGAATGTATTACAAATGGAAATATAAAAAATATTCGATAGATTAATAATTATTGGTTAAAAACAAGATTTGGCCGTGAGCCGTCTAGAAAACTCCACAGCAGTTTTTGCGGGGTAATAACATCAAATTTACATATTTTTATAATAGAACGCACGCTATTATTTCTTTATGTACAATGTGTATAATATATTATATTATTCGTTTATAACTGACCATTAAATGCAATTTCGAATGTCGTTCACATGATGTCTATAAGCCAATACGACAATCTTATATCGTACGATATGTGTTTAATAATAAGTGGAAGTAAGTGGGTATATATGTACAATACGTGTATGTACAAAAATATGTCATTATAAATTACATTATACATTAATAATATTATTTGACTTATTATATTATAATATCAAATGATAAGGTGAATAAACACAGGTGCTTATTTATATTATATAGATACATTATAATATTATATTATTATAATACATAGGTATAACAATAATATGTATTTGTTGTTGGAATTATGTCTTTTGATTTGATTTTTTTTCTGATCAATTTTCCCTAGCAAAACAGTATCTATAATAACTACCTATTATGGATTACCTGCGTACAGTGTAATTATGTGAGTGTTTTAATGCTAAGGCATATTATACTTTTATTTAGTGTTACAAGTTAAGTCAGAGTTAACTGATAAGTTATAATATATCTTTCGACGTGTATAGGTAGCAAATGCATACAATATAAATACTTGTAACGAAAGATTAAAATAATAAAAATTTTAGTTAGTAATAGTTTTCCTGTCCAAAAATAATGATAGGCAAATGCTCATTTATTTTCTATTTTAATTTTTTAACTTTCAATGATAAATTATGAAAAATATAGTATAATAAGTAACCAACAAGGATTTTAAATTAAATATAAGTACATATAGGCCAACAAAAATAGTACAAAAATAATTACAAGGAACCCTAAACAATATGTTAGTTATTTGGAAAAAAATATTAAATGCATTTATAATTGACTCAGTTGTACACTATAACAGACTAAAGTTATAAAATAAGTGAGTTCAACCATGTTTTTAAACATATATTTCATTGCGACACACTTATAATCATGTTTTCTACAGATCGTATTAGCACGATATAAACAGTAATAGGTTAAAAAGGTTACCTATAATATTATTTTAGAATAATAACTCCGTTATAAATTCATAATAAAAATAAAAGTTTTTAATTTAATAATTAATCATTTCTTAGACACCGACGAATAATACCTATGTGAGTTGATTGCGTTAAACCGTTTTAAAATTAGTCTGGAGAATAAGTCCCTTAATAATAACACTAATCGCAATGTTAACTGATAAAATACAATATTATTATAATATTATGTCCAAAGAATCTCTATGGAAACCGAAAGAAGTACCTAAAGCAATCTAAATTTAATTTAATAAAGTAGGAGGATAAATTGAAGGGAAAACGGTTGAATGGTTGTAATAAAAACAATAATAATAAAGTTAAAAAAAATATGTAATTACATACTAACAACAATCGGCTATATTATAGACCAACACCTGCTACCCGTGTTTTAGGTGTAACCAACAAATATTAACTTTTTTGACGTTTTTGCATAAAATAAAAGTATAATATTGTTTTTTTTTAATCATCACTAAAATGAAAAAACTAAAACAATTATTATGAGAGATAGGTACGTATTTTTTTTTTTTTTTTGAATTTCTACGTCTTACGAGTGTTAAAATAAATATAATCGTTGTAATATAATACAACTTTTCAAAGACTATTAGAATCTAACTCGCTTCCCATACATATCAATTATCGAATATTATCATGTATTTTATTCACGACGATAAATCCAATATTGTCTTTTCTTTTTCTCTGCTTTATCGCGATTATAATGGAACAGTTGCATGTAATTATATCTATCTGCTGTTTTTGCAAATTAATCGAGTAATATTAAAAACATACGACACTCGTATGTATAATATGTAATATATATATATATAACATCATAATTGAAATACTTTGATAATTTTATTACATGACTTAACATATGTTATTTACGAACAACTCGAGTTTGTTTACTGCCGTAAAGTTCGAAGAGTAAAACTGGATAATTTTCAATTTTATACAAGATCAGCAACGCACAATACGTTTTAATGAATTATAGTTGGTAGGTAGGTGTACAATATACATACGTATGTACCGTCTAATATACAGACTTTACCTATAATGCAACCATAACTTTGCCAATAACAGGCTATTTCGTATTTATAATTACATGGCGAGTGCACTGCGCCAGTGTTTAATCGCATAAAGTAATTTTAACTTCAAACATGTTTTACTGCAAGACCTTTGAAATATAATAATGAAAACGAAATTAAATTAGTTATATTATTCAATGCCCATTGAATCTATGTTGACTCAAATATGATATTTACATTGAACTTGTTCGACTGTTTTAACTAATACTTATCATATTCATTTTTTTTTTCAGAAACAAGAATATTATATACACGAGTATACAGTAACATATAGTTAATAGAACAAGCATTTTGCATATTTGTACTCAAAAATACTGTCCACACAAATTTAAAAAAGTTTTGTCGTAAAGTAAGTGCAGCGTAAAATAATGTGTAAATTTAAAATTACTTATTATTGTGCGGTAAACGCGTGTTTATGTCATACACATTCAAATAGTGGGCAAGAAAAAAATAAAAAAATAAAATTAAACAATAATTATTACCATGCATACATTATTAACATTTTAAGCTTTTAACATTACTTTATTTCACATCGTTTTACCTATAAAATACGTTTTTACTTTTGTTATTCCTTACTAATAAACAATAATATTCATATATATCCTATACTTGTATATGTATGTTCACGATACGTGTATAATAAGAGATAATTAGGTATATCTCTAAATATCGTATTGCCCTTCCCTGTAATAACTATTTTATTAAATGCTCAATAATACGCATGTATGTCATAGGAATGGGACGAATGGTAAACACAACAAAATACACCATGTTATGTATATAGGAACCAATATCATTTCCTTCCCCACAGTAAGTATATACGTTTGCTTCACTCGTGTGATGTGTTGGTGTTATATTATTGTCAGCGCGTGTGTGTGTACGTATAAGACTTACACTGGATATAAACGACATGTTTTCACACTGCATTGCGAATGTGTTAGCCGTGGATTTTAGTCGATAGAATTGTTTTGAAAGTCCATAAAGTGCTAGTTTTATTTATTTTTTTATATACACGCTTTACCCCGTCGCTCGTGTATTTTCTCATACTTTCGACGAATACGACAGTTACCAATATAAAAACGTAATCGATACCATTGGGGCTAATACAGAAAACGTGTAAAGTCTGTGGAGTATAACTTATGGCTGTTTACCGAGAGAACGGGAAGTCATGGAGCGATAAAAAAACATACATACACACACACACACACACACACATGCATGCACGTAAGCGAACATATTAGGTATATATATTTACGTATAGATGCATGTGTGTATGTGTGTGCACGCGCATGCGCATGTGTCCCCGGAGAAAAAATCGAGGCAGAGGGAAATATATATACACAGTACACACATATATATAGAGACCATCAAAATAAGTATCATCGACTTAGCGACATATAACGCGTTATTCTCGCCTATGAGTATATTATTTCAGTATATTTTATGTATATCGAATATAATAAATTGAAAACGCTTTCTTTCGTCTCTCCTCCGTGGTGGTGATGCCCTTTTATATTTTTATTTGTACATCCCTAGTTTTCCCCCAAAAAACACTTTATTGAGCAATCATACCGCGTGTTATGATCATTTCTTATCACCACTGCTTTTATATAGAATGCTCCCGCCTTTGGTATTGTATATATGTATATAGGTACGTATATTATTATAGTGTACGCGGTTTTAGAAATAAGAAACAAAAAGAGGGTTAGTGATTCGATACGTTATGGATGTACGGTGATAAAAAACACACCCGACTACTAGAAAGATAAAATTCGTGGGCGACAATCAGTCTATGGTATAAAAATCCAGTTCATAGAAAAGCACTTAAATATCATTTATCAAATATTATATATTAATTAACGTGTTTTTTATTTTTTTTATTTAACTTAGAACAAGTTCGTTTTTTATGGTGTTGTATCGATTTATTATACATTTTATGTGTTGAAAATCAGTCGTCAGTGTATGGTAAAATTAAAAAGCTTTTTAGTATGTAAATTTAAATTTTACCACTGATGCCTACTATACTTTGAGTATTTGCGAAGAACTATGAAAAATATCAAAAAAATATGTTGTAAAGACAAGTATCATCGATCGGTAGACAAATCTTTAACGTAGTTAAAAGTGAATTGCAGCGACCTCCGTTCAAAATCGTTTTCAAACACCACTTCAAGATAGCCTTTTGTTATTAGACTTTTAAATTTTAATTTTATAATTTTCAATTTTCATGATAGTGAATTGGTTCTGTTATATTAAATTGGATGAGGATTTCTCTATAGGTATCTCTTTGTTTTATTATTATACTTGTACTATAAATTATACGCATAAACGCTTATTCAGATTACGTAGTTTTATACCTTATTACTGCAAGAGGTAAAATAAATATTATTGCGTACAATGTAAATCGTGCAAAGTGTCAATACAAATTTTTAATTTAACCACTTAGCACCGTCAATGCAAACGGTACTGAGATAACGGAATTTTGCGGAGCACAAAAGATTCAATACCACCAATGAACATAAAATATAATAATGCATTATTATTATGACTCTCGAGTGTTGGGTATAAATTCAAGTTCACTTTATCTATAGGTACTTGGAAATAATAAATGTCTAAATGTCTTACATCGGCACATTTTTTAATTCCTAAATACCTATCAACTACTAACTGGTGTAACAGCTGTATCAATAGTATTCATAATATATTATATAAAAGTGCCTATCTGTCTTATCTATATGATACTCGACAAAGCGAATTTTAAATTATTCTTTATAATTTATAACATCTGTTGAAATTATATTCTACTGCTCACAGTAGATCATATTATAACAAGACGCAGAACTAAAAAATAATAATTACAGTCTCTTTAAATAAAAATACAAAATGGCCTCCATTATTTTATAGTTACACCGACTTCTTGTTTACACATTTTTAACGAATTAAAATACATCATAAATATACTATAGATATAGATAGGTATATACGAATAAATTGAAAATGTATTATTCTTTATCTACAAAAATACATAATAAATTATACGAAATCATCATTCCTCGTTAATGTTTAAACACTATTATGGCTACGTTACGATTTAATCATATTGTACCTCGTGATTAAACTAATGATTATGACCGTCTCGTATATTGAAATATTGTATAATCATATTAGTTATGTATTTATGATACGGATTGTTAATGTAAAATATATATAATATATTGTGATGATATCAATATCATAATAAGTAGGTACACTGTGGTCGCTATTATGAGGCAATACAATCCGCGGTAATTTAGCTTTGAGACTTATTTTAAGATAATTGAGGAAGAAGACGAGATTCTAAATGGAGGTAACCGATGTCTAAATAGTACAATCCAAATATGGTAGTAATCTTTTTACACGTAAATCGGTTTACCGGTTAAACGTTTGGAGGGTAATAAAAATCTGTGTAGACTGTAAATGTCGATAATAACACAATACTAGCCTCAGGCGTATTGGTTAAAACTAACAGGTATAGAAATGATTGATAACGCATTAGCAAGTTGTGATCTAAAAGCATTCTACAAAAACTGTAGGCTATAATTAAATTTAAAAACCACGTTAGTTTGCTTTAGACTCGTGCAAAACCAGTGAGCGTTTTTATGTTAAAAAAAAACTTTATTATATAGTCGCTGTTTATTATATTATGTGCATTTATATACATATGTACTTACATATTACCTACTATGTGTACAATACATATATTTATTGCATAAATATGTATTTTTATTTGTTGCAAAAATCGAAAAACAGCAGTTAATATATCTAAATTCACTAACACGATTAAGTATAATCACAATATTTACTAATAATTATAAACGTTGACGTTCTTTTGCATATGTCAGTCGTGAATAAATTATGGGAGGAGACATATTCACATTTATTTTTTACATATTGTTGTATAAAAGAGTTCAAAGACCTAATGGATATATTGTGAAGTCTATAACAATATGGCAATATATAAATGATTGTTTAGTAACATTTTAATCTAAACCCAACTTAAATTTTAAAAAACAATAATTACATAATATCTTCCGTGTTTTTAAAAAATCAACTAAATGGACTATTTACACGTTACGAAATACCTATTTTTATAACACTCAGAAAAATCTATCTCAGATCTCAGATTTTTAGATAACATAAATTTTAAGTAATATGCATCATCATAAAATTATCTTTAAATTAGTTATTATAAACATAATATTTAGATCTTGCTTAGTAATTGAATTTGCAAAAATGGTAAATATTCGAATGCAACAAGACGGTCTAGTATCAAACATGCAACAATATTTTATGAACTGAATAGCATACAAAGTTCCTGTTGTACACTCGTAATTCGTCATCACTCAACTCGATATAAAATAACGGTGTATTGTAATATACATTAATATAAATAAGTAAAAAATTAAATAGAGCTTGTTGGAATTTCTTCAACGTCTTTTTTATGGTTATCGGATGTTTTGCACTAGATTGATACACAATTAAAGAAAACGACCGCAGAGAAAATCGAATATTATGGACTACTCAATGTATACAATATTATGTGTCTCACCTACTAACTAGAATTCTATTAAATAGAATTCTCAAAACTTTTTATAGATTAAGTTTCTTTTAATGGCTTTCCTTATATAGTCATCAAATATGTAAAACAACTTGTGTCAACTACATTCCTCGCTTTACTCGTCATAGTCTAAAAGAAAATAACTTATCTACCTGTTTATTAACATTAAATAACGCATAAAGTTGAATGCATTTTTTTGTCATGAGAACATTAGAAAAATCAAAAAAAAACACCTATTATATTCGATCATAATATATGTAACGCGTTCAATAACGTATAGTTATTTATTTATATTAATAATATTAATATATATATATCTTTTTTCATTTTTTTTTTTTTTACTAGTTCAAAAACGATTTAACAACAACCAAACTAGGGACTTGGTGGCAAAGAGGGTGCTCGAAATACGTGCCTATATACACGAGTCTCTTGTACATTTTGAAGCGTCACGAACGAGTAAAAAAAAATTGAATATCTCCGTCTCTCGATATCCTCGCTGTCATTCAAACCATTGTGGCGCGCGTGTCATGCGATTCACATTGGAAATTTGCATCATATTGAAACGGTGTGCAGACAAGAGGACGTGGTGTTATAAAAAAGATTCTTTTGCCGGCAAATGATGAATCGGCGTCGTCGACGGCGGCCGTTTGACATTATCCTCCGTGAGGCGTATTAAATATTAAAAAAAAAAAATAAATAAATAAAACCATCTACCGGCATAGAGTCCACGCGCGCGGGGTGTTATTGTGAGATTATTTGACAGGTCTGCTGAAAGTCTCCCGCAATAAAAAACCGCAAAAGGCTAAGTCGCCACAGACGCCCCTGTCGCCGGCACTGTCAGATCGGTCTCATTCCGATTTTCCAACGACACCGCAGCGGTGGTCCGCATTTAAATACAAATCCACGTGATATAATATTATTATGCTCATGTATTTATATGCAAAAATAATAATATAATGTTCTGTACTGTAATGCAAAACAAATATGTATTCAAAAGAAAAAAAAAGATCACGCAAAAAAATAAATAATTTAAAAATTTCACGTTTCATTTTAAACACAAACACATGTATTATATTATATATATATGGGCAGCGTATATTAATCGATTAAACGGAATTCGATAATATTTGCATCATTTCCACACGTTTCAGGATTGAATGAAATACAAAAAAAAAATGACATATTTTGATGATTTGTGTGGGCATTTACTAAAACACGCGATAAAATGAAACAAAAAAATCTCGAAATAATTTTATATACAATGCTGCAGCTCGGTATTATATACATATATAATAGTATGTATATAGGTACCGCTATGAAGACGCTATCAATTATTATTATACTCAATGGCGGTAATTACTTTTAAGTGCAGTTGTACGTAGGTATATGTGCGGTCTTGACATTATTATTTACCTGTACAGATACAAAACTACAAAATCGTATATATAATAATAATATATATATTATACTATATTATTATTAGCTAGACGTATATAGTTGTTCTTATCGATTGAATTTGTCACGCGCTACGCGTTATTTTTCTTTTAATTTTTCATTGTGTTGATATACGCCATCACACAATATTCGTCGTCGCCGTTTATCAAAAATGTTTTTTGTGTTTATTTTTCATTATTATAAGTTGACCACCGTCTCAGGTTTAGTACCTGTACCAAAATATATATATATGTATGTGCACAGTATTTATACTATTTTCACGTCGACTACGTCAGATAACGATTACAATTTTCGGTCAAAATACTGTTTAATACCGTGTAGAGGCAAACGCAACTACTATGTACACTGTTCTATTATCGACGTGGAATGGAAAAAAATTACGATTTTTTTATTCTCTAGTTTACGTGGGCAAAAAAAAAATAATTACAAAAATAAATAACAAACCGACAATGCGACTTATTGTCGCCCGTCCATTTACGTGTAATACATCGCTGTGCGGTCTACAGACGGTTATATAGACACACAATCGGTTAAATAAGAGCCTATAACGTTTCGTGATTATTTGTAGCCGACCGTCCGTCCGTCCGACCGACCGACCGATCGGCCGATCGATTATTATTATTGTTGTTGCCGTTGTGTGCGCGCATAACCCTATAATTTGGACACGCGGAGGCGATTATTATATTAGGATCTACGCCCGGGGCTGAACTGTCGAAACAAAACTATATAATAATATCAAAATCGTATTTCGATAGAAAAAAAACAAAAATAATAGCAATAGGTAATAGTGTGTATAGTTATATATTTGTATGGATCGTTAAATTTTACAGGAACATTATTGGACACATAATATTATAACACTAGCCGTGGCGCGCGCGTTTGTGGTAGTGTTTTGGTAATTCGTTCGTGATGCATTACAGCAGTTCAGTCGTTAAAAATAAAAACGAAATTTTTAAACATCACGGGTATACCTACGAATAAAAAACCCGGTTTCCCGCAACCGCATATAATATAACTATATTATATTATAATATAGTCTAATAAGCCAAGCAATTCAGATTTAATTAATTGATACATATACTCGTACCAATACGCATATACGTATTACATATTATTATTATGTGTGTTGAGAGGTAGACGATTAATGACGGATTGTAATCATATTGTGTCGTGGGCGGCGGTCGGCTGGCGGGTGACCGATGGCGGGGACATGGACAAAATATATAATACCCCGGACCTGGGAGGCAATCCGGCCCGCGGATTTTCATTACTCGCTCACGACACGGCCTGAGTTAAAATTGCGGTCATTGCGGTAAAACGATTGCGCAGCGTATATTATAATATATTAAAGTATGGATTTCTATGCAAATTTTTTTCCTTTTCATATTTTTGGATTTCTGCCAGTAGTCATTAAGAACCATAATTGTTTGAAACTAATTTTTTTTAGAACGTTCTTGCGCATATTGCATATTTTTAAAAAAATTCAAAAAAGATAGAGTATGTTTTCAAGTAGAAAAATAAAAAATAAATTTTGTAGGCGGGCACTAAATATAATAATATAAATATTATAGGTAAATGAATAAATAAATTATATTTTTCAAAACCCTACAATACTTATAGTTACTTCAAATATACCCAAACAACTTCAATTGACGTCGAACGATCCTCAGTCTTAAGTATATGTTAACAGATGAACGTCATAGCTTCACAAAAAAAAAACTGAAAATGCATATGTTTATTCATTTTTATAATAAGTAAAATTTAAAAATATATTAAATTATTAAAAAAATTTTCTAAAAATCATTTTTATTTTAATACTGGTCGGTTTGCGTTTTCTGCTGTGGATGAAAACGCGGCGTGTTACGCCCATCGTGTATAACTACTATAGCTACTTTGATATAAGACAATGAATCTTAAATTCGACAAAAAAATATGGTAGAATTTCCCGGCCTAAATACATATATACCTAATTAATTATTATAACTTGTTATTAAATTTGTAAATCAAATAAATATTGTGCATTTTTTAGTAAAAAAAAAAAATGTTTTCACGCATAATATTTGATTCACATTTTCACGATTTCGACTGCATATTTTGTTACTTTTTAGTCTTAGTGCTTACAAATCCATGCTCTAATTATAATGTTCGGTGTACGGAATTTCGCCCCTATTCTTATCACTTCTCTCTCCTCCATCCTCATCCACTAACAGAAATATTGTCGTAAACCACACCTATTGTTTACAAATCTACTCGTCTACAGTAGTTATAATTCGAGCATGTGTATAATTACGATATACTACACGACTAAACGCGTGTACCACCTACATATATATATAATGATGACGGTATACGCATTACCCGTATTTAACCAGCTATAATAGTCAGCGTGGCTTCGGTCATAACACAACATATTATAATATACCTTTCCAAAATACAAATCAAACATCGTAATAAACTCAGATTTTTTCTTTATAAAAACGTACGTATAAAAATTAATTAATTATATAGAAAATATTTTTCGAAAACTCACCGCTTTAACGTACATAATATGTATTGCTACTTTAGGTAATGAATTATACTTACTAAATTAACACGGCAGACTTCGATTACTAATTAGTTATACATTATGTATTGTAAAATACACGTTTATGCGTATTTTTACATAACTACGATGTTTTATAGCTCCCGCGACTTATCTTTTGATCAAAAATTACAGCGAGAACCTAGTAAAAAATAATTATCGCGTTTCATATGTATAGGTAATATAAGTATAACATGTATATAAATAATTATTAACGACTTTAAATTATTGTGTCCAAAATCTAAATACAACACCCTAAAACGCCGACGGGCATAGTATATAACAACGAAATATACCCATAAAATCATACGATGCACAACAAATGATCTATTATGCATAAATGTACTATATATAATATTTTATACATTATAATATGCAGTGTATTAATGTATTCTTCGCTACACAATACAATATTTGATTTGTATACCAACGTAAGCTAAAACAGTTGTCACAACACACACCGCGTTTATAGAACTGTCCGTCATATGAGCAATGGCCATACTGTAAGAAAACGACTTAATTATATATATGGTCCGTCCTCTACGAATTTAGAATTGTTAATACTATTATATGAGTTTAATTTTGTAATTTAGAATTTAAATAAATAACAGTCAAAACCAGTTTGATCAGTAAACTCGATATCATAAATTTTATATATTTGAAAAAGTCTTATTCAAATTATTTAATGATAAATTGTAGCTATAGTAGGTACCTATATGATTAGTTTTTTTTTCAATGTAAAAAAATCATATGTATATTTATGTAGGTACCTAATGGAATAAAAATAAAAGTAGGTACTTTAGAAAATATTTTCTATATTTATTTATAACGAAGAAAAACATATATTGATACCTATAGGCTATATAACTTATAATAATTTAAGCGAATAATAAATGTAATTTAACATTAAAGTGGAAGAAACCTAACTATTTTACGATTGGTTACAGATTCTACCAACCTTCTACATGTCCTAAATATAAATAATAAATAATAATAATCTAAAACAATTGGTTTTAAAATTATGTTTCTATGAAAGATATTTTAAAATTTTAGAACATCTCGTTTTTTGTTAAACAATTTGACTGTTGTTACAGATTTTGAAACAAATTTAATCATTTATTAAAAAATTGTATACAATGGTTACTTTGTGATAGTTGCTAAAAAGTATAAAGTGTCTTTTAATACCATGTCTGCATTTGACGTATTAGGCCAATATGCAATGAAATAAGGTTGATATTTTATTAAAATTAAAAATAAGATAATATAAATAAAAATAATTAATAAATCTATTCGCAATAGTATATACATATATTCAGTGCTCAATTTGGGGGGAACGCAGGAGGACAAAGTACCCCAACTAATTTTTCAGAAATTTTAGCGTACCCTACTTTTATTTTTAAAGGGAACGCAGGGGACACTGCATCGTCTGCATCATTCTTAATTTTTATCAAAATGCACGTGATAACATAATAATAATATTTCTTACCATAGGTTTAATAGTTATTAAGATATTTAACTCATATTATAATAATTATTATTATTTAACTAATTATCTTAAATCATCACTACAAATTGTGCCACAAAATATTTGTTCTAACTACTATTGCATCCTACAATATAAGTCTTATGATAAATTATGGAACTATTCATATAAATAGTTAAAATGAATTGTTTTTTATTTAGTTAGTTTTGAGTTTGTCATAATATTAGTTATAACTAAAAATAAATACCTAATAAATAACTAATTATAAATACAATATAATATGTACAGTAATTTTTTTTTAGTTTGATTATTTATAAATATTTTTCATATAATTTAAAGATGGATATAGGGGGTGTGGGGGCGTAGCCCCCACGGCTTAGTAACATTTAACAAGTGATGGGGACGCTCTTTTTTTAAAAGTTAACAGAATCCCCCTACTTTAATTTTGCCAAGTCGAGCACTGCATATATTACAAAAGAATATTATACATTTATATCGAACCCAAAAATAAGAAAATTGTATATACTGTGCTTTAACAGAATACAGGTAAGATTAATGTTAAAACATTTTTTTTACTGTCAATATTATCTTTTATAGGTACATTCAATCAAGAAATATGAAAATAAAACTCAAAAAACCCAATCTATTTATTAGGTATTAATTATTCTATCTGTTAAATATGTTCTATATTATAATAAATAATATTATATTAAATAAAACATTTTGTTTAAATAGGTTAAGACTAGAAAATAATTAACGTTGTCGGTTGAACCAGTTTATTTAATAATTAAATATTAAATAGAAATATCAATGAAATAAATAACGGACCACACATCATGCAGCAAAATATAAAATATTTCTTCCGATATTTAATCACAATTATATTCCAGTCACATATTATTATAGTTTACTACTAGATACAGAGTACATTATTTTCGCCTAAATTAAACGTTGCAAGCTAAATTAATATCAAATAAATAAAATTAATGTTCATCGAGACTGTACGTTAAACATTTTACTCCATTTTTTTCATAATGAGGGTCAATATAAATTCTACTCATAAATATTATTCTCATGTATTATGTATAAAATATGACGTATATTATTCTTTTAAATTCAATACGTTTAATACAGTCAGGAACTCGTGAATATCATCTGATTCAACAAAATAAATATTTAAATACCAATAATTAATAAGCAAGTTGTAGCAATGTTTATTGTGTAATTTAATATTATAAATAAAAAATAACTCACAAAAATATCTAATGATATTAACTAAAGGTGCCTTATTTCTGACAATCAATCAAGATAGTATAAATTTATGTAAACATAAAAACGGCAATAATTGCACTGATAATTCTCAAGTAGTAAAATTTTATAATTTAACATTCAAAAAAATATTTATTTGTATGCCTTGATACACTTCTAGATTACATGACGATGACTAATATAATTCTGAACTAAAATACTCTAGAAAAATCACCGACTAAATACAATACTATAAAATTGCATTTGAATACTATATTACTATAACATAATCACAATTCGCAGTCATATAAATGGAAATTTCGTTCAAAATAAATTATATTATACACCTGTAAATATATTATTCGTAGCATAATAAGTCAATAAAGAATAACAAAGAACTAGCAATATAATTATTTTTTACAAAATAACTCGATATAGCTTGAAATTTTTAAAAATAAAAAAAATGCATTCGCGTAACGTAATTTAGCGTATTTTAACGTTATTACTTTGTGTTTTAACCAATAAACGCATTTTGCGTTCCGTGGACGTACATAACAAAAACCCATTCGATTGTGCACGTCAAAACGAATAACGTTATAGTAGTGACACACACACAGTGTTTACCACAAACAAAATTTGTATCTGATGAAGGTTTATATTGTGTACGTTGAACACTCGAATGAATTGTTGTCATTGTTTCAGGCACACCGGCATACTCGAGCGAACATAATATCCTCTATCATATTATATATCCCAGTGTTGGGCTTTCAATTTAAAATCTGATGCTACAACCCACTCATTATCGCTTATTATTGTAGTTCGGTAATGGGTGCTCGTAAAGCTATATATCTAATTCTGGAGTGTTTCTACTGGTTATAACGTGTAATAGCTACCATTATACGACGTAAACGGGATATTCTGTACACAGATTACGTATCTATATGCACTACAATAGTGCAGTGTGTTCACCGTACAAAATACATTTCGGTTTTTGACCCATAAGACGTGTATAATAACATCAAAACAGAAAAATAACAAACAAAAATATTATCATCATTATATTATACATATAATATAATAATATAGGACACGGAAATAAAAATTAAATTAAATACGTCGACAAATTTTTATATTAGGCTAATTAATCAAATAGTTACCTAAAAATTATGGGATAATAATTGATATTATTTTTAACACGATATTATGTAACAATAATATAACATCCATTATATTTAAATGATAATAATTTAGGTAATACCAATAATACATATTTTTCGATTTAAGTTTTTACTAATTTAAAAACTATATAAGTACACGAAATGTATGAACTTGTTTTTTATTAACTTCAAAACTCTCGTTTAACATTCGGATCCGTATGTAGGAATAAACCACATATCTTATTAAGTCGAATGATCGAATAATTTTCATTTATAATGCAGCTTATAAGGTTGTCGCGAATGTAGCTCTTAACCGTGATTTCTTAAAATGCATCTGTCGTTTCAAAGCTAGTTAATCCAAACGGTAATAAAAACACGTTTAATACAAATTGATCGTGTGTAAAAATAGTTTCCAATAAAAAAGTATATACCAGATGTTCATTTAGAAATAATCTACATTTGTAAGGCTTTTGTCTTCGACAATAATGAACCACCATTATACAACTTAAGTGTCTAATAGAGTAATTGTCTATTTGTTCACTTATCAATGATAAAAAAAATTAACAAAAGGATTTTTATTTTAATCGATAAAAAAATACGTCATTGTATTTATAACTGTTAATTCATATTATGAAACATTGGAGTCGAACATTAATTTAAGCACCTTATATATTATAATTATTAAATGCCAATATGTATGCCTACATGAGAATGTTCAATCGCTCGATGATATTACCTAATAATATAAAAATTATTAAATAGTTCAAACCAGACAGGTATTTTTATACTTAGTATAATATTTAATGCAGTAATCTGCGACAACTTTGTATTCGGTGTCTATACTTTTAAATAATTCAAACACATTACGTGGCCAAAGCTAATAATTCTCGGTAAGCCATTCGATTCGATTCGGCAACAGCTGTTCCAATTATATACATCCGGAAACGTGCGATTGCCACGAAATTCGGCCGATCCATCTATGTACGATATATTCCGTTTTCAATAACAAAGTAAAAAATACGCATACGCACAAAAACCTTTTAGTTATGGCTCGTGTTCACCCAAAGGCCGAGACGAATTTCCAGTATTATCGCGTAAAACATCTGGTCCATTATATAGATTTGACGCCGTTTATCAGAAATAATACACACATAATAACACACACACAGATATATACATACATGAGCAGAGGGCTGAAAATGAATGGAGAGAATTTTGCGGTAAAACACACACTAAAACTAGCTCATACCAGATTAATCGGTTGACCTAAGCAATCGCTTAGCCATCGCCGCTGTACATGTCAATTAAAACACATCACATATTTAGGGGGTGGCCCATTTTTTTTAACGGTTCCGATTTTGTGACCGTATCGGAAATAATAATAAAAAACGAGATTAATGTGTCATCGGATTTACGCAATTATATTGGCCATTAGGCCTCCGAAAACGCGTTGGTTGATCAAACAATTTATACGTGGATTATTTTCTATATAGGTATAAATATATTATACATTCGGGTCTATGGCACGCGTGATTCCACAAATATGATAAACTAAATTATTTATGCGCGCGTATAAAGAATACTTTAATGTGTTTTACTACATTTTCATTTTTATACACTTTCAATTATACGATATTTATTTGATCGTTTGTATGAAAGCCAAAACTATAGTTATTAAACTAGTAACAATAGGTACTAAATAAAATCCATGTACAATCATTATACTATCACAATTGTTTATTTTTAATTTTTAATTTTTACTTAATATTATTTAAATCTTTGAAACAATTATACTTTTCAAACAAAATAATAATTTGAAGGCTTGTAAATCTAACATGATATACGAAATCAGCAAACTAATCTAAAAGTATATTTTATATAATTGGATAATAGACAAAAATGTAATAAAACGCATTTAATTAGACCTATAATAAGCAAATAATATTCATCTCGGAATTCATATATATATATATATCAAACACACGGAATTATACTTGATATTACACAAATGTTACTCTTGAATGAATTATGTTTATCATTATAGAGATCGAAGTTAGTGAAAATACTATTGAAAATAGTTTGTGCAAGTAAATCTTTATTTTTAAGAGCTTATATTTACTAACTTACAAGAGATTTATCTCCTTTTCTTTTTCAAACAATAATGTGTATTTAAAAAATAAAGACATTTATCATAGACATTAATATTTCTATACAAAACTAAGTTTCTTGTTACAGAAAACTTTTCAAATAATATACGTCATCTTAAAACAATGCGGTTCTTAGTCAATTCTTTACATGTACTATTAATAAAAAACAATGTGTGAATCTCCAAACTTAAAAAATATTCACTACAATCATATACTCTCAATCGTTAAACACTATTACTTATTAGTGATAAAACTTTACGTCATAAATTTCAAAATTTAATTTAAAAACTAATAAAATATTTTCACAAATATATTTTAATTTTAAAGTATCGTGATCGATTTTTAAAAAATCCTAAAAAAAACACGAAATGAATACTTAATTTAAAACTATATTTCGAAAATTAATTGTTATTTACACTACGGGAGCCAAACGCGTGTTTGAAAGTTTCTTTCCGAAATCCGAATATTGTTTCATAAGAAGCTGGCTAAATAATAATTCATTAGAAATAAATAGTGATAAAACTAATTACATTCACTTTGGTATACAAAAATCTATACATTTAAATAATTATAAAATCATTGCTCATACTAATAGTTGTATCAATAATAATACTAAAAATAATGTATGCAAATGTAGTGAATTAAAAAGAGTAAACTATGTTAAATATCTTGGAATATTTATTGATGATAAGTTAAAATGGGATATTCACATAAACTATATAAATAATTCACTAAGAAAATTTTTCTATGTATTTAAATCTCTAAAATCGTTTTTAACTTCAAATTAAAAAAATTAACTTACTATGCATTTATACAATCAATTCTTTCTTATAGAATTTCTTTTTGGGGGGGACCATATCACACTCACTTTACGAATCTTGAAATCACTTTGAACTCACTTCTTAAATTAATTTTCAATAAACCTACATTATTTCCTACAGTTAATTTATCCAAAGAGCTAACGATATTAAATTTAAAATCACTGTATACATTTGCTTACTATTTTATGATATGAAAAAATGTATTGATATTCCAGGTCATAATTACAATACTCACTTTAAGATTAATACTAATGTCGTCGTTCCTAAAATGAATACAGTATTCGGGCAACATAGCCCTAGATATAAGTTCATTCAATTTTGTACTATTTATAATTTTAATATTCATAACTTTAAGAGTTTCAATATGTATAAAAAATATATAATTAATGCTCTGTTTCAATAATCTATACTTTAATTTATACATTAATTTATATTATTTTTCATTGTTAATAGTTTAATTCGTGTTAATGTTTTATCACTGTTATCAAATAATTGTGTTTAATCTTCTAATTATATCAGTATATTATAATCCACAGAACATGCTCAACTTAACATTTTATTTACTTATGATTATATACATATCATATAGCCTTTATAATGCAACTACTAATTTATTGTTCTATTATCTTTTTTTCTTTTTTATTGTCTTTCTTGTGTATTCCCTATTTATTTTGTTCTATTTTTTGCTTTATTAATTGTCAATAATATCTAAATCTATATCACAACTCCCTCTTTTCAGCACAAGCTCAGCTTTTGAAAAGAGAACCAATGTATTTTAATGTAATTTTTTGTTTTGTTACTCATAAATTGTTTTTTAATTGTCAATTTGGTGACAATAAATATTATTATTATAGAAGCCAAATGCATGACAAAATTTTTCAGTCACTAAACATGTTGTGCTTCAGTGTGCTCAGCCTAAAGGATATTTCATAATAATATTAATTCTATTTATTTTGTCGTAAGAATTTCTTTAAAATACCACTTGATTTATAAACTTTACATCAAGAAATTATGCAAATATAAGCACACATAATATGTACTACATCTATAAATAAAACACATTATTTTAATATAATACTATTATATTATAATCTACCTACTTGAACAATATTAATCTGCGGGTACGAACGTAAACGCTTTCGCGTTTTAATAAATATTTTAAACAAATCTAATTCATAACAATAATAATTACACAATGATATTATACAAGTTGTGACTCGATATGTCGATAAACGCGCGTATCCGCGATAGACAACAAGAATAAGATATGTTTTCATTGTATAAAGCCATAAAGATTTTTACAACCCAACATTTTACCCGGATTTATCTATGGTACGCCGAAATGCATAAGCCTATAGATCAGTTTGTGAAATCTGTCATTAATTATGCATTATAAATTTGTTAACATGTAATATTTTACACTCGAGAGTGCGGTTGAGCGGTTGTACGTTTTTTTTTCACATGGTAGAGATTTTAAAATGTGTCTCGTCATTAATGGCCCTGGCACTGCACCCCTTCAATTGAAGTGTGATTTTTGCAGCACCGAAAGGGTGACAATGTTCAAAGGCACATGGGGCACAATTATTACATTAAACAATGGAATAGGGCGAACACAATCATATAGGTAGGTATAAGTCATCATCGCATAATAAAAACCTAATATTTGGTTATCACGCGATGTTAAATTTAAATAATCACATTACATTTCGTTTTCCGAAAAACGTGTCGAGCCCACTTGACCATTATCCGATTATTATGCATACAATAACATTATTTATAAATTTATTACGTAATTATACGGTTTATATACGGAAAATTATCGTATTCTTTTTATCCAAATAGGAATTAAACTAAATTTCTGTCTAAAAATATATACCCATAATAATTTCTTATAATTTATCTTATAATGCTTATCTGTACAAAAAATATTTTCTATCTAAGTCGTAAGAAAAATTAACCACGTTAGAATTAAAACTAATGAAATAGATGAATGTAAATATTTACGACTTATTTACGTACATAAGAATAAGTACTTATTTTTTTTTGACAGTTTACGCATTATGGTAAACTATTTACATTATTTTTTTTTTGTCAATTTTACAGAAACGGTTAAAATTTAATAATAATATACCAAATACCATAAAAATGTAATAATATAATTAGGTATTCATTGGGTCTCGTACAATAGTCCCCTTATATTGATCGTATAGATGACATATTATACGCACTGTCATTGCGAGTGTCTAGTGTAAAATAAAATATCGTGTGCAAGACTAAAAACATTCGAACTATACAATTCACTCGTTCTCCGTAGCTTTATATCGCGGTCAATCGTGTATTGACTAATTATCTTAAAAACCGGTGAGATCTCACACGCGAGCTCACACAATATTTGTAAGTCGGCACTGTGGACTACAGCACCAGTAAACCAAATCCGTCGTCCACATTTCTGTTCGAATCATTATAGTGTTATGATCTCTCAAGTCTTAAAATATCATTACGATTTAAGCACTTCTTTCTCGAATCGCCTTCTCGATTAGTAGAGTAGTTATAGGGGGGATGATGGGGATGATTGGTGGTTGACTTGTACATACTCGATATAAGATTATTTGATTATACAATTACCCATATTATGTCATTATTATTATTTATTTCTCGACATCTCGAAATCTCCCTAACGCGTTCCCGTCATGCGGCGCCACGCAAAAATATCATTACAAATCGCCGAGAAAAAATTTATAAAAAAACGGACGCCGCACGAGGAAACCCGTAGGCACACAGCCCGCACGCGCTGCAGCGGTATAATATAACGATATCATCAATATACCTCTACACTGTATATCACTACTACTATATTATAATAGTGTAACGGCCAATAACTCCTAATAATAACAATATATAATATAATACACAATATTATGTACGCACACCGCCATCACGGGGCACACAATAATAAATCTTATACCGACGACTATTCTATGTGTATAATAGTTGTGCGCGCGCGAACCTCATACGCGTAATATTTTATAACGTTTTTTGTACGCGTCTGTGTGCAGTATCATATTATTCGTAATGCGCGTGTAGGTGTACAAACGTTTCCAGGCGGTAAAGTGATTTCCACTGTATATACATACGTACGTATAATACATATACATAATATACGAAGGAGAAAATAAGTGGCGAGCGTGCCAAAAAATACATCGACAGAGAGAAGAAAAGGGTTGCGGGCAGGGCGCACGTCATACGCTACACACACACACACACACACAAACGAGCGGCTTTTTATTTTTTTTAAAACATTTTTTACCACAGACATAATTTTTCTTTTCTCGAAGCCGCCGCCGCCGCCGTATTATTTACCCGTTGGGGCGTGACACGATATTACTATATACGCGTGGCGGTGCGGTGGGTAGAGAGACGGACGAATTTCGTGCGGGTGTGTGCGGCAGTGTGATGACGATATAGGTGTGGGTGAAGCTGATATATACCCACTCACACACGCGCGAGCGCGGAAACGACCATTATTCACGGCGGTCGCCGGGTGAAAGCTCATCTGTGTCGCGGCGGCGGTGGCGGCGCGACGACTACGACGACGACAACGACGACGACTACGACGACGACAACGACGACGACGACGACGACGATGACGACGACGTTATCGGCGCCTTACAGATGGAAGGAATCGCGTATATATATATACATAATATAACAGGGCGATGTAGCTTGTTTTGCATGTCACCGCCGCCTCGACGTCTCTCACGCGACGATATTTGGCACCGGTCCATCATCATCCTCCGCCGCTGCCGCTGCCGCCGCCGCCGCCGTGACGGTGTATGTACGTCTGTGTGTATACGTATATAATAATATTTTTCACCTCGCGGGCGTGTCGTGTCGCGTGTGAAATATATCGCAACGCGCACATACTGTTGTCGTCGCAATATTATTATTATTATTAGTACTATTATCATTATCACGCTATTATCTCAACCACACCACCCTTTGGGCTCGTGCGTCTGTGTCTGTGTGCTTATATGCACGACAATCGATCTGCGGCGAGAGAGAAAAAATGTGTCTAAAAAAAAAAAAAAAAATACGACGACCGCGAAAAGCCACCGGGGGGTTTTAGGTATGGGACGACGACGACAAAAAACCCGGATAACACATACACCGTCACAGAATGATTTATATCCAAAGCACTTTTTCAAATTGATTTCTCCTCCTCTAACACGGTCACGTTACTCCCCCCCCCTAACCGCGCATCATCGTCCAAGGGAGTAATGATGATTGTGAAAAAAAAAGTAAAATAAAACATTTTCGACGACACTATCTGTCATATTGTATATACACACCGGTATAATCGTAGCACCTTCTACTTAAATATAATACACAGATCGAATACCCATCACTGCTACAGTATTATCGCTTATTGCTGGGGATCTTAATTTATTCCTCATTTTTATTTTATTTTTTTTTTTTTTGCCACGATATGAAAACATTTTCATCACTAATACGGATATCGCGTTTTTATTAATACTGATAGCTGATAGTAGTGATAAAACACACTATATTATACTATGCGTACCCTGATATAATAGGTTTATTTAAAATTATTATAATATGATAATATTATATTAGAACATACTATGCTCATAGAATGCTAAAAGTTAAAAGACAGAAAGTCATGTACTTTAATAGCTTCGCTATACAGTATAGGTGTCAAGCGGACTTCGTCGTTGAAGATTAATAAATATCACTCCGCGGTAATATATTATGTGTGTTAAAAATTAAAATTGAATCCGATGAATAATGATAAGTCATTATGAATACGAAAAACGATTCTCAGCGAAGACGATCTGACAGCCTATATTATATTATATTATATTAATACATTATATTGAATATTTTATACCTAATATATTTATATTTCTACTAGAGTAGTTTTTTTTATACTGTAGTAACACAATAAGTTGGATTAATTAATTGTAATTGAATGAATTGAATTTAAAAAACATTGAAAATGTTATTATTGTGTCTATAAAACTCGTATAATAAGATACCATAAGAGTTTTAAGTTCCCGACAAATAAAATAAAATAACTAAAATCGTTGTTCTTTTACATATAAAAATTGAATATTCTTTATATTTTTAAACATAAAGTAATTTTCAAAATTTGGCGATTTTCTTGTCAAATGCTTGAAAAAAAAACCGTGAATATAAATCTTTAATATTTTTAGAGCAATAACAAGACTTTTAGAAAATTTTCAGGAACCTTTAAGAGGTTTTTTCTGGGTATTTTAGCCACTATTCATAAATTATTACTTCTACTATACACAATAAAGCTATACGTCATGAAATCAAAAACAATTTTTGTCACACAATATAATTTATTGTGTTATATTTTTATAGGTATATTTTATCTTTATAGGTATAAAGCGAAAACTAAAAAGCAAACAGATAATAATATGCTAGTATTCGAGCAAATTTTTCTATTCTATTTTTCTGGAATAAATACAATAATAAAATGTTTTTAAACACAAGTGTATATATAATACCTGTCTATTATATAAATACATAACCCAATTTAATAAAATTTGAGAGGAACTCATTTGCTCAATGAAACACTGCGCTTTATCTATATAATAGATCAAGACATCCATTGTGATAGGTATATAACTTGTATAAGATATAATAAGTCTCTTCGTTCGAAATCGAATTTACATAATAAGAATATATTTTTTAACTCAGTTAATGAGTAAAAGCATTAAACTATTATAATATATAAGTTGGATTTTCATCAAATTGATTTATATACCTTTATAAAAATGTAACAGATTTATAACAAAATGTTTAATAAGCGATAAACAGCTAAGGAAGTTATATTTTTCATTTATTAGAGTAAACAGTGCACTTACTATATGCTTATGCTATGCATATAATAGTGATTATAATATTATGTAACCATGTAGGTACTAATCAACTGTACAGCTTAAGTAAATAAAAAATGTAATAGCTTCTACAGTATACCTTTATTACTTATTAATACAATATGTTATCTAATTATATACTATATGATTAAGTAACTAAAATATTTGCACAATACACAAAAGAATTATAATGCTTGGGCATATTTATAATTTATATGTAACACTGTAAATAGTCTTAGCCCAAGGTGGCGGTAAACATAAATTTAAACAAAAAAAAAAGCTTTTAAAAGTCTAATCCAATATTTTTATTGCCATCTTCTGTTTACTTATTAAATTAATTGCACACAATAATAATAGTTAATTCAAATTTGTGTTTATTCAAAAACTGCCTGATCCTATTGTTAATAATACGAAGATGACAAACATTTTGATAATTTAATGCCGGTACCTACCCAGTGGCGAATCCAGAATTGAATTTTGGGGGCCTCCTAAAAAATTACTTCCGAGCCATATACCGAGGGTGGCCAACCAGTCGATCGCGATCGACCGGTCGATCTCGAGATGAATTTGAATCAATCATGACACCCTTTCAAATTTTTGAATTTTTTCAGAAAACAATTAAAATATTTTTTTTTTTTGTAAATTTGTAAATTTTTATATCTTTGTATATCCGACGAATATAAAAATTGTATTTAGAAAAAAGCAATAAATAACTATGAAAAACGAAATTATACACAGATATTGAATAAAAAGTGTAACGCGCAAGTACATATATCATATATTCTTTATTTATTGACAACTTTTTTTTTTTTTTTGGTCGATTGCGACAACCTAGAAAATCTTGGAGGTCGATTGCAAGTCTATTAAAGTTGGCCACCCCTGATATATACATTATAATGATATTTATGTTGTTTATTTTAATATTAATTTTATCTGTTTTTATTCCAATAACGGAAATAACATTCCCAATGGTTTCCAAAATAGATATCATGTAATCAATTACAATTATTAAATTATCACATAATCTAAAATATTTGTTGTAAGTAAAAATAATGTCAATGAGGCCTGGGGGTGCCGAGGCCCCTAGGTCCCCCTGGATCCGCCACTGTACCTACCTATATAGTTTAGTGTATTAATGTATTTTATGATACTCCGACAATGACAAAATGTTTTGTACATATCTAGGCGTTGATATTTATAATTATATTTTTTTATTTTTCCTTACATCCAATGTAATACTAATAAAATTACATAAACATAATCATGAATAGACAATTGAAACTATATTGCGTATTGCTAGTAGGAATAATTGCACAAATGTATTCTATTATCTAGGTACCTACCTGATAACTCCGACCTTTAACGTGTCTTCTTCTAAGCGACGATCTTGGATCGATCCCGAACCCATACCGATGACAAATATGTCTCGAATGACCGCTGTTAGTTCAGATGAAATTCAACATTTTGATGCAAGATTTTTGACATGTGCACCCTTGCAATTGGCGCACAGATAAATAATTATATTTTAAACCTGTACTTTGTGGCTAACGTACATAACTTTTATCGAGCTAAAAAAACGGGACGAATCAAACTGGCTTAGCGTCAGTGTAACAACCGGGTAAGTCCACTTTTTGTTAAAAATGTCTTTTCTATGAAAACGCGGTTTCATGGCAAAAATATGTTTATACAGGTACGACAACCATACAAATTCGATTATTACCTTCAGAGTCATCATGAATTTCGTTAATTATTTTCTATAGGAGTAAATGGGATAATGAATTTTCAAATGGTCCTACTAAACAATTCTGAAAAGTGAACATACCACTGACGCCTTCGATTCGTCCTGACTTTTTTTAGTTCGATAAAAAATATGTCTATAATCACTAAGTACAGGTTTAGAATATTCTCTAAAACTTTTCATTAGTGTCATATACTCTATATTTTGAGATGTGCTCGGAACACATTGACTGAAAAGTATTTTTTGTATTTTTTCATTACCCAACCGATGGACGATGGTAATAATATGGCTGTTTTTTTGAATATTGTTCATAATTGAATTTGCATAGAAAAAGTCTTGACGCGAAAATAGTACCTAATGTCCAATGTCCTTATACCTGTTCCGAACATTTCTGTTGACTCGATTATTTGATTGAAGTTCGTTTTTGTATCAGTACTTGGTGCTATGAGTTGTAATTTTGTATTAATATGAATATAACACTTGAAACTTCTCTAATGAAATAACCATTATATATTCTATTATTTTATCATCTTAGATAAATGAAAAATGTATTAAAATTATAATTTTATAGTGTAGATTTAATTATTTTCTTCGTCGCCTAAAATTGTTGCTTATATATAACTAATAAGAATAATTGCACAAACGTATTTCTTATAGTATTTTACTGTTAATTCTCTAAGCCGTAATGTAATGTACATTTAAAATTCTTACTCACTAAAGACCGATGGACTATCCCCACTGGTCGTACAATATGCTACTTACTATTATAATTGTTATTTATATGAACGAAACGTGTGATTTACGTGAACGCTGACTGTGCAACAGAAACCTATGTTTATAAACAGCTATAGGTTTGTTTCTCACAATCTTAACAATAATCGCATGTTACTTATATGCTTCGACGCACAATTGCAGTTCACCCAAAAAAAGATTTATTTACCTACGCACAATATTACGCTATTTATGGGCACTGACTATTGTAGTTTAGCAAATAATATAAATAAATAAGGTTAAAACCACCCCCTTGTGTCATATTTTAACCCTGTTTCGGCGCCAAAAGGGGTTAAGTTAACGGGTCCAAATGTTCACAGAATTATATTTTCATATAACTTAACAATTAGGCCACACACGCAGTACCTATACTGCCTATACTCTTTAAGATTTTTTCATAAAATCATGGGTATACTAAGCATAAAGTATATAGTATATAAGTACATATACTAGCAAGTCTCGATGAATTTCCGAAAAAAATAGTTATTGTTTCTGTATAGTGAGCGATTTAAGTCTTTAATGAAAATCCGAAAATCGATTAAAAATTAAAATACACTTTTGGGGTACGGAAATTATTTTCCGCTGGCGAAATACGTGTACTATGATGGCGTCCGTTGTTTTTCGTCGAATAGAATTTACGAGAACATAATATATGATATATCATAAACTATCAATACTACTACTAATAATAATTATAAAAGTGCATATTATCCAAATATCCAATGTTATAGTTGTCGACGTTAAGCTGATAAGACGAAATCTATATTTACCACAAAATTATTATTATTTTGTAAATCACATCATATGGTACATGGAAACCTTTTTTTAACTGCATCTTAAAGTTTCCAATTGATATAATTGCTAAAATTGTGCTGAGTTTATTTTCAACAAATTTGATAGCATCACTATGTAATAATTAATAATAATTAGAAATAAATTAAATAAACGCATACAGAGTGAATGGCATACAGGTTGTATATTCGTCAGTGGCGTAATTTGGTTACGTTTGCAGGGGGGAGGGATAAAATGTTTTTATATTTTTTCTATACCCCCCCCCTAAAAAAAAAAAAGTGATCAAATCAGAATTTGTAGGTCGGACTTAGTTTCGAAGTTCGTGATTTTCTTCTTTTTTTCATGCACAAAGTATTTAACTACCTACACTTATAATCTTTTCAAGAATGAGAAGTCACTCATTTTGCCTGTCATCTCCTGATGCTAATTATCTCATAGTAATAATTAATAGTTGGTACCTGGTGGTTTATAGTATAGTTGAATTCATGTACTTATTCAATTTGTACAATGGTCAAAATACTCTTATAAATCAAAAAATAATATGATCAACACAATTAATAAAACATACCTATTTAGTAGATGATCTACATTCTACATATTTATGACTGGTACGATGTACCAATACTTAGTACCGATTACTATTAGTAGGTTGTAGGTACAACTGTATAACTATTTGAAATATTAATCATTAGTATTTAAGTATATTTAACAATACTATTGTGTTCAGGTACATAATATTAAGATGGTCTCGCTACAAAATAATATCCTACTGCTGACTATTTAAATTTATAGATGATTATTAAATTCTTGAATTTATTATTCCCTTTTTCACTTCTTTCATGGTACCGAATTTTCTATCAGTACAATATCTACAGATACCCGTATGTCTGGTTGTATAAATAATTTATAATTAAAAAACATATTTTGTGCCACAAAATAGCAGTTAAAATCATAAAAACTATATCCAGAATAAATCCAGTAATTTAAGAAAAATCCAAAAATGAACCCAGAATTTAAGAAACCAAGTTTCGAAAATCAGAATCGTTACCATAAAACTATAAAAGTTAGGCTTTCATACTTAAAATATACCATTACAGCTTTACAGCTTTTAATGAAATAATCTATAGCCTATACAAGTCTACTCAACAAACTGGTACAATATAAGTATGACTCTAGGAATTATTCTAATTCGTTTTTACTGTTATTACTTATTAGTTATATTACCCTAGTTGACCTTAAGAGGATATAGAACCATACGTGTTGTCCCAGACTCGCAGACGTGTAAAATAGTAAATCTCAGCACTAGATTATTACAGTACTTATAGTTAATATAAGAGCACATTTTAAAATCATTGCAATTGTAGAGGAGTGGTTTTTTTCTCATAAAGTTATTTTAAAGGATATATGTTTGAAAAATAAAATATTTAAATACTTATAACTCATATTAAAATAAAAACTATTTGCTTAAGCATACTCTAAATAAAACTACAAATTTTTCAAGGAGTAAAATTGCTCTAATATTAACAATAAATACATTTTTTTAGAATAAATTTGATTAGAATATTTACTATATATTATTATGCTTGCGTGAGACAGAAATAACTCATTTGTTTATTTTTTCATGTTTCATAAAATAAACAATCCCAAACATAAAAATGTATCCCCCAAGCTTATAGTAAACACTAATTTATGACAAGAACAAATTAAATAATATATATAAACAAAAGTATAATATGAGTTTTTCTCTTTAAGTAAATATACAATAAAAACCACAAAATTCTTTAACAAACCAAAATCAAAACAATAAATATAAAACAATTACAATATATTTTTTTTTAATCAACATAACAGCATTTTTCAAAACTCTTCCAGTGCTAACAATATTATGGTTTTTACTATAAAATAAATAATTTGTTACTTAATATGGTTACAATTTTGTTACTACTATAAATTAAATAATTTTTAAACATATAATTAAACTATAACTAGGTATAAATAATATGAAAAATTGCACAAATAATTTGATTTTACAATTATAAAAATACAAAGGGAATAGTTCAAACTTCAAACATATAATAAGATTGCTTATTCTATCAAAATGTGTCATCAAAGTTCAGAGGTACCACATGAACATATCATATACATATCTTAGAAAAAGGTACTAAATCTCACTTAAAAATTTAAATATTTAATAAACAGTCTTTATTTTCAAATACATACAATTCAGAAAAATATTTTGACATTATAATACCAATAATTTATTCTTTAATCATATTCCATCATAAATATAACATATATTTTTTCATCGACAATGCTAGCTTTCAATAAAAATTAAATTTTGTATAGATCATTAATCTGTATAAAACATATATTTTATCAATTTTAAAGAAATAATAGTGCTAAAATTATTATTAATAGTTATCAATAATTAGGTATAATTTTCAACCAAATAAGAATGGTTATAATAATTAAGCTACAACTCATGAAATGAATGAATATGATGATTTCTACACATGTTATACCAAAATTGTATTCAAAATTAAAAATAAATTATAATATACTTTGTCATCAAAATTGTTATATAGTACCAATTTCCTATACATATATATATAACAATAACAATTTTAATATTGTATAGTGAATAAACCTGTCTAAGATAAGCTAATATCTTCTCTACTCAAATTATAATTCTAAAATGTTTAAATACACACTATAAAAATAATTAAATTTGTAAACATTTAACAACTTATATTTAATTAGTCATTTAAATTTACATTATTATTTATTTATATATTTAACGAGTATAATGTTCAATATAATGGTAAGAATTATTAATACCTAAATATTCTAACAATAAGATGCAAAATTAGAATTTATTATTTTTGTCTTTTATGTACTGTAATACTGTATACACTTGCAAAAATCTTATGGAATTTTTTTATTATTCAATTTCAGGATTTAAAAACCAGTTTACCAAATTACACTGCAATCACAATTAATACCAGAAGCTTAAAAAACCAGTTTTAACAATCTAATGACCTAAATTAAGTATAATAATCATGGCCATGAAATATTGGTTAAAACAAATATTTATTTAAACAGTTAAAATTTTGATTTTACAATATATTTTTTAAATCCTCAGTTAAAGTTTTACAGTGAACGATGTATAAGATACTTAGATTTCAGTTTATAGAAAGGTTTTAACTCTATAGATCAGCGATTCCCAAAATATGCGTAGCAGCGCCGCAATACTAATCCTTATGCTATCCAAAAATAAATTTAAAATATTCTATTCATTATTTTATCTAAAAAAAATTGTTATGAGAAAAATTCAGTTCCAAAAGAGCGCCATAAGATGAAAAAGTTTGGGAAACACTACTGTAGAAAATGGACACAATGACATTGTTATAAAATAAAATTAAGGTTTTGTCAGCTGATTATAAACTAATTATAAATATTTTCAATATCTGATTTTAAACTCCATTTTTTTTTTGTTCTAAATATATATTTTTTTTAATTATACTTGTACAGTAGAACCTCTATTAATTGTTAGTCTCAAGCCAGGCCAGAAACCTTGATGGATAATCAAATACGGCTTAACAAGAAGAAAACCTTTTTAAACATAGAACATTTGTATTATTTATTATTTTTTTAATAATTATGATCAACTGAATTTTTAGTACAAAGATACACTGATTTAATATCATACATAAAATGTATATATCATTTATCTAGTTAATATTTCCAGAAAGTTTCGGATAAACCAGCTAGCATATAAGGAGATAAGATTTTACTTAAATGCACGATTAGTTGCAGTTAATTGAGGAGTGATTAATCAAGGTTGTACTGTACAATGTTTATTGTTGTATTAGTAGTAAAAGACAATATAACAAACCACAATGTGCGCTTATTAAAAAATAATTACAAACTAATTTTAACAAAAATATAACTTTAGGTAAAATTAGGCTTATATATTTAATATATCAGAATCAAAATATAAAAACAAGAAAGTAATTGTTTCATGAAAACATTACACTTTTAAATTAACTACGAATATATTAGCTCATCTAAATGTTTTTAATACTGTAAAAGGTAATAAAATTATACTTAGATTCATCTAACTTATGATATGTAAGGTAATTAAAAGTTAAAACATATGTTTAAAATTAAAACTGTTTAGTACCTACAATATAATTTGTTGTGCGTATACTGAATTTATCACAGTTAAAATATTTCAATTTGGCATAAGATCATTGGTTTCGTTTTATAACTTAATGGAAAACTGTATTTTTTATTTTTATTTACCTTGCGATTTTCTGAAATGATAAAACAATTAATATTAAATACATTTTAAGTTAAATCAATAAAATTAATTTAAATAAATATAAACATTTTCATTTTTAAATACCTTATTGGAAGACGACTTAAAGGTTTATTTTTAGAATTCTTATCTAATGATTCATCAGACAACGATTTTTCAGTTTTTATTTCTGACAAAACAATTTGATTTTCATCTACATAACAAGATTGTGGTCTTTTTGCTGCAAACTTTACAAGGTTACCATTTGCATCTTTCTTTATATCAACATTGATGCAAGACATCACAGGAACACTAAGTCTTTTTCCACGGAAATTGGCATTTCTCTTGGCAATATTTGTTGAGCGAGTTACCACATGTTCACTACTTTCATGTCTCTTTTGTAATCGATATGCCGGTGAGAGTGTTCTATCTTTTTTAACTGGCAAATGAGATACTTTTTGTTCTTTAAGTGATCTACCATTTTGTGGATCAATAACTATTTGATGTACAGGTGTAGGTATTTTCGAAGAATGTTCCATCATTTTATTAATAGAAACACCAGTGTCTTTGATGAACTCAGATTCCAACATACTAAAAATATAATAAGAATAATAAGATAATAATAAAATACAATAGTATAATATAATTTTATACCAATTTTTAAGCTATAATTCAATATTACACACAACCTGATATGTTCATTAAATCCTTCTTAAATTTTCAAATAGCCATACATACCTTACCAAAAATTTAAAAACTTTTCTGATAAATATTGTAATAATTAACCATAACAATCCTATTTGTTGAATGAAGAGAATAGTAATACAATTGTATTTTTATCTAACTATTTTTTAAAAATAAATAAATTTTTTTTTATCTAAATAAGCTAATTAAATATTTTAAATGTACTAACTTTGGTAACCACATTTAATCAAATAAAATTAACTAAGATATAATAGATACTATACAATATAATTGCATATTTTATTTAATAAAAAATAATTACAACTAAACATATTAATTTAATATTTTATAAACTTACAATGACTTTTTACCAACCAAAGTAACTTCATCATCTTCATTTGATGTTCTTGAACCTGTGTAAAAAAAATCCAATAAATGAACATTATAAATTATAATTAAAAAGTTTGTCTTAAAATTACTCACATTCATCTATTTGGCTCGTAAACATCTTTTCTTCAATTAAACTTCTTAAGAACACACCACCATTGTCCAATTGAATACGTTCAGTTGATTTCAAAAGCAATAAACGAGATTCTTCACTAAATTTGATTATATCTTCATCAGTTTCTGTGTATTCAGACATTTTCTTGCCCTAAAAATTATATTATTTTTGGTATACTAAACAACAAAACAAGAATTGGTTCTTCTGAATACAAATTTACTGTGCTATAGATAAATTAGAGAGAAAACAAATAATGTGCCAACATCCTCTTAAAAAATATTAATGGTCACAAAATAAAATACCACTATCGCATTATTGAATAATTATTATACATTATTTTAGATTGTAGTATGATAGTTTATTAATCTTTTTTTATTAATAATAATAGATTATCAATAATGATGAAGACTAAACCATCCAATATTCCTAACCAAACTTATACAAATGTCATATTTGAATAAAATACCATAAATTGATATAAGTACTTTAACTAGAATCACTTTTCAACCTTTACTAGATACTATTACAAAGATATCTTCAATACATTTATTCTATACTATTCAGTTTCTAATTCCTTCTAATACGTATTTTATTATTGTCACTAGTCTCACTAAAACTGTTATATTATGAAGACTACAATATTAAATATATTTTAAGTTAAACAAATCAATATAATTACCCGTAATATGTGACCAATTGTAGTATTGCAATATTCTAAAAGTGGACGTTGTTCTTGGACAGTTCGATCTCCATCAATTAAAAGTTTGTTTATAGTATCAATCAATTTATCAACTAAAGGTTTTTCAGTCGATATCTTAAATATATTTACTATGTTGGACATTATATTACATAAGCTATATCTAACATTTGCAACCTTATCATCTGAAATAAATAACAAAATATAAGTTATAATTAGAAAATTAATTATTCCATTAAAATGTCTAGCTCATTAATTAATCATACACTGTTAATAGCAAAGAAAAATAATAAAATTACACAATCAGGTCTAACATTTACATTGTGTTGTTATTTTAAGGCAAACAAGAATGTTATATAAGTTCACACATAAATAATGTACTGTAGACTGCTAGAACATTCCTAAAGTTGCAAAAGAAACTAAAGCCCTTCTTTACAAAATGGCAGTCTAATGGGAATTTCATGTTATTTTTTTCCAAGCATTCAGATAAATTTTTAATTATATTTTGTAGTCTCTAATATTGCTAACAATACATTTTGATTATTGATCATGAAATTTAATAATTGTTCATTTATATTGATTAGTAATTTTAACACAGTAATTAGATTAACAGTTTAAAGATACTAAAGTCATATACCTATTGGTTGTAAATCACATATCATTAAAAATAATGATTTTGTATAATACAAACAACTTTTTTATGTCATAATAGATTTAAACTTAGCAGTTTGCAAAGTGTACATTCTAAATATTGTACTAAACATAAATTTTATATTAACTAAAGTAATTATTATAAAACTAAAACATCCAAAACAGTCTATTTAATACCCATATGGTTTAAAATTTACATTATTGCAATAATAATAATAAATTATATACCTGCTAAAGTAAGTAAAGGCAAGAAAAAGTGTTTTTTAAAATATGCTGTGGAAAATATATTCAAAGCTTCTTGACAAATAAATATGTAAAATGATCTTTTGTAGAAATTTGGATTTTGAACCGTACCTGAAAAAAAAATATGTAAGCCGTGACAATAAACAAAATAAAATATATTTAAATTCAAGAAATTTACAAGTAGTTAATGCATATTTATACTTTTTGAAATAATTTATGTATATTTAAATATTATAAAGCTGAAGAATTTGTATACATTAATGTGCTAATTTCAGAAACTACCAGATCTATTGACTATTTTAATAAAATGTACATAAATAAATTCCTTGAGAGTTGGGACTGTTAAGCTTATTCTTTCAATTATTATGGGATGGTATTGGAGTAGTACTCATATGAATTTTATTTTGGATCACTAAACTAGGATAATTCTTTGTTTTCGTGTAAAGGGGGAAAAATTGGGCACATTTGACTCACACTGTGCTTAGCAAACAAGGATTTTTTTTTTTAAAAAAAAGCAGAATATTAAATTTTTAAGTTTTTTGTTTAAACATACAACAAAATTTGGTGTCCTTACTCCTTAAGTTTATAAATTATCGACTCAAAAATGACCTAATATATCTAGGTAAGCTTTATAGATTGTTCTTAGAGATATCAGGAAAGTTATGAGAATAGTCTGAACCTCGTTCAAAAATATATCAAGTGCTATATTCAATCTTGGTCAAATTAGTTCATACATGAGGTACAATGATGATGTTTTACTTGTGAACTGAAAACTTCCAGTCAAAATAAAACAACATTATTTAAAAAAATATACATCATTATATTTAAATTTTTACTTTATTGATTGACAATATATATTTTTAATTTCATATTCTAAAGCAAAATATTTTTCAGAGTATTTTGATACATTTCAATCGTGATTAGGACGAATAGTTTATGAGTTATAAATATTTAAAATTTAAATGAACAGGGATGCTCCATAAAATATTAGTCTAATACTATGCTCGCCTAAACTTTATATACATAAAACTCAAAAGCTACTCATCCACTTTTCATATAATAATAAAAAAAAATGTTTAGTGTTGTTTTATTTGAAATGGAAATTATGAAAAAATATTTTCAAAAATGTTAACAAATTTTGAAATAATGAGTGATTCATAACAAAATAAACACCTTGTAATCATTCTGTATTAACTATTAACCACTAAAAATGAACTTTACATCTTATAACACATTAAAATAAAACTATTGGCTATTTATTTTCATTAATTAAATTGTAAATTTTTAATTATTATTATGTAAAATACCAACGGTTCCCAATCTATGGGCAGCAGGTAGGGTGGGACTGGGCCGTCGACCATAACATAATATTACACAATTAACGCAATAAAGTTAACACAATCCAGTTTTAATCTAGATATTGACTCTCTCATAAGGGACATGCAATGTCAAAAATCTCATAAAATTATTCAACTTGTAATTAGGTTCAATAAAGTTTTTTTTCTTCATTAACACTTTACACTTGTATTCTTATATCTTTATGTATATAGGTATGCTATTAGTGTCATAAAGATTTTTTTTTTTTTAATTTGTGGTGAGCACAACCAAAAAATTTGTGAACCGCTGGTATATAAAATTATAAGATAATAAAATAGCGTATTTAGAAAATTACGATCAATGAGATGTTCACGTAGTAGTGTTCTTTGGCTTTCATCTAAATTATAACGTAAAATTGTCAATAGCAACGTACAAACAGCTTCTCTAATTGGTTTTTGTCTCTTTAAAAAATAAATAAAAATACATGAGTTATTGAAAATACACAGATAAAATAATAAATATATACTTACAACACATTCCAATCGATTGAGCATTACTTTTCCAACATAAAATACTTGGTCAGATGTGTAGCATGTAGGTAAAACCATTACCTGGTGCAAAAACTCTGCATACAGTCTCCAGTTGTATTGGGCAAATAAATATTCTTCTAAGAGCATCAGTGATTTTAAAACTTGTTCTTGATATTTCTTTAAAATAAAATTACTAGTTAGTTTATAATTAGTGTAGTAAATGTAATATACATTTATTTAATTATATTTCTATTTACCATTTTCGTAATCATAAAGCTTAAATTAGGAATCATTACTTTTAAAACTTTTATGTCTCTCTCTGACAACATTTTCATTAACACTGAAGAAATCAATACTACTTTATCATTTAAAGATACCAAAATCTAAAAAAAATATATATATAAATACTGCAATAGCAATTTCAATTATAAGAAAAGAAGAAAGTTTATCTAAATAAACTACTCACTTCTTTGATAATATCAACCAAAGCTATTCTTATCTCTACATAATCTTCTGAGACCAAATCAACCAAATGATTGATAAGATAAATTAACAAAGTTGTATTACCCTTGTCTGATGAACTTAAAAGTATGATTTCTGTAAGACTGATAGCACAGAGTTTTTGAATAGTCAAATATGGCTTATCACAAATAATATGATCCTGTTGAAGTAAATAAGTATATAAGTGATTAAATTAAATACTTATACTTATATTTGAAATAATTTTTAGTATTTACAAGTATTTTAAAATTGAATTAAATTAATTAGCTCCCAAATATTGTATTATATTGTGGGTAGCTTATTTATTACTCAGTATAGTTAATTTAACATTTAACACATTTTTTACTTCAACACTAAGTATGATATACAAATTACATTTATAAAATTAAAATACCCCTTACAGCAGTTAAAGAGATTAAATTACCTTCAAAAATGATCAATATAATACCTAATACTGATTTAAAATACAATATATTGTGTTATAAGTATGAATAATAATAATAATAAAAAATTGTAACTTACATTATTACTATACTCAGTTTTACAATCAAATTTCAATAAATCTGTATATTTATTGACAAACCAAGATACATCTTCAAAACTTAAATAATCTATAAAAGACAATATAATTATTATCATAAAAACAAGGTTATTAATAAAATAATTTTATCAATTTTTAGTATTAAAAACTTCAAAAAACAATATATATTTCAATATTTGTTAACAGTTATTTATAAATAGGTTAATTAGGTGAGAAAAAATTATTTAAGTAATTAATTCTTCTTCTTTATTGATGTTCAACAAACAACAAATTATATGACAAGTGTATTTAAAATAATAAAAAATTTTTTTCATTAAATTTATTTTTTTGTCAAAGTCAATGGTCATAGGTTTCTTACGTAAAAGTTAAATTCAATACGCTATTTCCCATTTTTGGATTAAAATATAAATGTTTTAAAAAATAATAATAAGTAGATTGTAGAAAATTCAAAAACTTAGGACTTTTAAGTTATTAAATGTACATTTTTAAGTAATCATAAATTCATACAACATATTAAAATGGTGATAAACAAATATCCATTATTTAAGACTTATTAAGAAAACGCACTTTAACATATACAACACAATTATAAAGTATATTGCATACTTAATTTTCAGTGAAAGTTTTGTATTTTGTTTGTAAATAATCTTTATTACAAATGTAATTAAAAATATTTATAACTTTGTTTACATACATTTTAAAAATAAAAATATCTCTTACCTTTAAGGGCTTTACAAATGACTCCGAAATTCTTGGCAACTGCCACCACTAGGAAATTACTTTTATTAAAATCTGTGTCAATTAGTTTTTTAACCATTGGCACCACAACGGTGACAATTATTTCCCTGGGAAAACATGGTATTATGTCTACTATGACATCGAGCAGAGCAACTTTGACACCATAATCAGCATTATTAGCTAAATCCACAATTGCTGGCAGCAAAATACAGTCTTTTGAATTTTCTGTATTGTCTTTAAGAAATGCGCTTACTTTACTTAGCTCTTGGCAAACTGTCTTTCTTACTAGAACACTTTCATCTTGACAAAGTGATAAAATGCATGGCCATATTTCACGTTTAATACTAAAATCACAAAATAAATTTATAAAGCAATATTATAGGAAAAATCAAGAATTCAAATAGGTAACTTACATATATGCATTTAGTTTAGGGGCAAGAGATCCAAAAATCCTACAACTTATTAAACGCAATGATTCGGGCCTGGAAAGATCACTTCTCTCAATAGCAAATGGTAAAATCTAACAACATTGATAAAATATTAGAAAAAAATATCATTGAGAAAATACACTTTTTCAATATGTCACCTCTCTTTGTAAACAGTCAACAGGTAAGAATTCGATGAAATCAAGTAGCGTGTCCAACCACGTATTGATAACGCCTAACATTAAAGAAAAATTAAAAGATTACAAACGTTACAGGCGATTATTCAACGATTAAACGCGTACACAACGTACTGTTATTGTTGACGGTGTGATTATCTAACGCAGAGAGTATGGTGGTCAAAAACGTCTGTTGGAACAAATCGGTGGTGAGCAGCTGCCTTTTCAAAATGTTCCTCACCGTTTCGGTCGCTTCATAACGATAATCGGCCGAGTCCTTCGTGTCATTCTGAAAACGCCGTCAACGACCAAGTCGTTCATTAGCAAACACACAAACTACACCCGTTATAATAACGTGCGGACAGACCGTCGTAATACGTACATCTTGCATCATACAGAAGGTTGATGATAACAGACATAGCTCGGTGTCTCTCGTGTACTGCAGTTACGACCGAGTTTCGTTCCGTTCACCTTTCGGCGACCAAACTTCGGTCCATCGAACGGAATCGAGCGTTCACGACGACATCCCTGTTCCGGCAGCCCTCGTGAAAAAAACCAAAACGCGATCGAATGCCGTAAAAACGCGAGAAGGCGCACGAACGAACGAACGACGACGACGACGACGACGACGATCTAGGACGTACGTGTCGGCACGGTGTACGTACCGTGTGTATAGGTGCCTACATATGTGTGCGAGTGCGTGCGCGCAGGTGTAGGTACATGACGACGGCGTCTCTGCGGTACGAGTGGTGTTCGATGATGTTTATTTCTGGAACGACTCACGTTGCGGTTGAATAACGGAAGCGGCGATGCTGTTGCTGTCGTCGGCGGACGGGTGGTGGGGAAGAAGAAACGACGAACATATTTTTATTACACGTCTGCGAGGAGGAGATGGGTGACACATAGTAACACCGCCGTAGCCTCGGCAAAGCCCACAGCCACATACGACTACTGCGGCACTCACAAGACGGACGTGTTATTAAATATTATTATTATTATTGTGTAGGTGCTTATTATGATAACGCAGTGATATCATACGTCGTCGTTATCGTGATAACAGCCCGTCAGCGCGCTTATCGATGTGCGGTTATTTTGTATTGTTATCGTTATTGTTATTGTTATTTGTTATTGTGCGATTTACGACGGCCACGTTAATGTGCCTATTATGTGTCTTATAATATCCAATTGTCCTATAACTTACTTATTTCACGAATCACGTATTATATAATATCACTAGCTGAATTACCCGGCTTCGCCCGTGTGCAGTTTTTGCTTTCTCAAAATGAAATTCTTAAATCAACACACATTGTTGTGTTTTAAAGACGAAAAACATTTATTTTATAATTTATATAATTGAGCTAATCGGTGACCGGTGTTTTACGCATCGGAACGATTCATATCTACACGCCGATAAAATACACATACAAAAAAAAGGTCAGGTTGCAGGTACCTCTGGAAACCCTCGGGACGCCGTGCCGTACCGTATTCCAGATATCGGCCGACTGCTATTGTTATTATTACATGAATATAGATATACAAATTACACGTAAAAATTTATTTTCACCGATTTCAACCCTTTAAAATCAAAATTTTGAAGATCGGGCGACGTGACGACACTCAGACAGGTATTTGGAACAACTCAGTGAAAAAAAATTGGAAAAAAGTTAAATAGTGTCGTCACAAAATAGGTACATAAAAATGGCCTGTTCTTTTATATATATAAGGACTATTAATCTTTGTTTAATACACTTAATAGTCAACAGTTAACACCCATGTATCTGAATTATAGTAATGCAATACTGACAATATTGTTATGATGTACATATTAATATATTATCTATGCATTTTAGTCCAGTGATCAGTGGCGGTGCAAACTCATTAGTCGATAAAACTTGGACTAAAATATCGAAATCTGCGTTTGTAAATTTGTAATAATTACCTGTTATCTAAATTCTGTGATCCAAACTATTATTTTATTACATCCGTTGAATACAAATAATATAAAACACTTGAATAGGTACCTACCCAATACCTACTCGGCAGTCGGCACCCACCACCGCATCACAACAACCCTCTTGGGCACTGAGCCACTGTGTGTAATGTGTATATAAACCACTGATTATGATTTATAATTAATATTTGTATTTATAATCAATGATATTAGCAAAGTACCTACTTTGTGTACTAAAAGTCTTCGGTGTATTATATTTGAACAAGAGAAGATTTGTGCAAACGTAAGTGCCACAATATGTGTAATATAGGTAATTCGACAATACGTCACAATTGTAAATTTTATGTAAATAAATAATACCGAAACGAATAATTCGTATTGCTTTCATTGATACAGTCTACCAAGTGCCCAGTAGTTATACTACACTATACTCATTAGTCAGTACTCCAGTCTCTACTCTCTGGTACTCAACACAATCAGAATTCAGAATCGATTACAATAATCATAAATAATATAAATATTGTAATCGAAGTGGTCTTTAATTGAACTCGACTGACTGTTTTACGAGTATATTCTGAGCGAAGTGATGGATGTATTGATTTTATCATGATATGTTTTTTTTGAGAGTGTGTGAATAAGTACACGTTAAGTTGTCGATAAAATGGAGGTGGTTTTGTAGTACATATTTTTATAATTGGGAAAAACAAACAAAAAATTAAGAAAAAACGGAAATTTCTAAGTAAATTTAATTTACGACATAATCGATATTTGTTATTTTTTTTTATGTAACTCCGAACTCGAAAACGAATAACCGTAGATACTTGAAATTTAACCAACAGTGTATTATCGTTTTCTATTTACAATGAAATTTGCAAAATATTTTGGCTATTTTTGAGCTTTATAATAAGCATAATTCATTTTCAATTTTTTTTAGTTGATTAAAATGATTTTCTTGGTAGAAATACTTGAAAATCTAATACAAGAATACAAGATCCCACAAAAGATATTCTTATATTTATAAAAAAAAAACTGTAAAATACATGTATGTAATTATTTGTATGCATTTAGCGTAATCCGTCAAAATTGCAAAACATTACCAAGTATTTTGTAATAAGAGATTCATAAGAAATTGTCTTAGTGCTCGTAAGTTCTAAAAATATAATACAAGATTCCTTATTAGTAGTTCATATATTAGAACTATAACATTTAAAAATATTATACATAGATAATTATGTATTTTTCGTAGTTATTTAAACGATAAATAACGATATGTTAATTATTTTGTTATTATTTAAAAACATTATTTGGAGGAACTTAAACTTGTATATTTTATATTATTATGAATTTGTTTATACACAATAAAATGTTTGATCTAGTTAAAATATTATATATTTATAGACTTATAGTTACTATGAACCTAATTTTATTATTTTACGGTATTTACAAAAACTAGAAAGATGTTATTGTATTTTAAATTATATAATTAATAAGTTGATGTAATATGGTATAAATATATATTTTTATAATAATTAAATACTAATAATATTAATTATTATAATAATATAATTAATTCAATATTTTCGAAAAAATTATATAAATCTACTATCATGTTAAAAGTAAAATAAATGACTTGAATATAGCTATTTCAAAAAAACATTATCACTTGGTGATATTGGCTAATAGACCTTTCCCGCTCAAAATCGCTTTTTATATACAATGATAATATCATTCAATTGAAATTTAGCAGACATATAATAGTGAATCACTCGACACTTAATGTACAGTAGAGATGTTCTCACTTACCTACTTTTTTCATTTTAAAACACTGAAGTTAACCTAGCTTATGAAATTATCGAGACAAAATTAATGTGTTAATAATTAACCACTCAAACTTGTATTAAAAAGTCATAGTTTTGAACTGGAAAAAGACAAAGTACATGTTTTTATACTTTATATATCACAATATCACATTCAACAAATTAAATTATAAATTGAAAAACTGTGTATCCAAATATCCATTATAGTCTTTGTCTCTCCACAATGTAGTTTTTGTCTAATAAAAGCTCATCGAATCCATCAAATATTAAAATGTTTCAGATATCCCAACCTAAAAACCCCGAGGCAAATCATCAAAGCTCCCTTCTATGTATCCAATTATACCTTAAACAAAGCCTTCGACGAAAATACCCCTCTCATCTTCCATATTATAGCAGTAGTACTTATCTATAAACTATACATATGTTTGCTGCCAATTCCCATATTACCTAGTTTGTCTATGTAAAATTAAACTAATAGATCATAATATTACTATATTAATGTATTATTTTGGAATGGAATGTTTGCGTATAATTAAATTTATCTTTTCAAAAATTGTTTATTCATTTTATTCTGCTAATGATAAATTATTATGATTTATGGTTGCCCCTAGGGTGTCAGTTATACGGCAAACAATTTTAAAAATAATTAATGCATTTGAAAAATATATAATTGATATCAATTGCAGAATTTGGTGTATTTAAAATATTGATCAAGTAAAGTATAAAAAGATTAATTTATAAAACAATTAGATATACCTATACAGTTATGCGTATTTTCAAGACCTGCATCCCTCAATTTTAAACTTAAGAAAACAAAATTGTAAATTTAGTTGTGCAAAATAAATTGTATTAAATTTGTGATTTTCTCATATAAAATTTAAGTGTATTGTCATTAACCACGGTACACTGACTACTAGTCCCTCTTTGGAATTAAAATTTAAAATACCAACATTTATAATTAAAGGGATTCGATACCGACCGTTTTTAAGGAATTAAATAAAGGAAATTTTCGAAGTGCGTGAGTGTCGTGTAAATGTATGTGTTGTTTAAGTGATCGTTATTCGTTGTGTGGGTGAAGTTCCGCCGAAGTGGAAATTAAATAACGGAGCGTACCAGCACTTGCACAAAAGAATATTAATTATTTTGTTTTGTTTTTTTTTTTTTGTCTAAAATAGTATCAATCTGTTGAACATTGTTTCATAACCTAAATATTTCTAAAAGCAAATTTGAATTCGTCGTGCAGTCATGCCGTATTAACTACCGTATACTTATAATCAACTTTATTACATTTTTTAATTAATTTAGTTTCTGAGAGGAGCGATGAATATATTAGTCTAACAATGATGTATATTTGTTTTTTTTTTAAATCTAAAAACACTTTTTCTATAATTATGTCATTTTGTTCACAATTCCGTCCTTTTAATGAAGGACCTAAATGTTTTGTGATGTAACAAAATATTTATGTACCTAAGTACCTATATACCTATACTTATACCCGGAGACGATTCTACACCTTTTGTGATCCACCATCACATCCATCATCTATCTATCAAAATTAACAATATAAATAAAATATAAAAATAAAAAAGCTAGTGACTTTTATTAGATATTGTCTTAACTGTACACATTTAATCAAATTATAATTTTTTAATGCAAAGGGACCAATTCTATTGAAATTCAGAACTTATAAAATACCATATAATGTATAACAGTAATAATAATAATATATAAAATAAACAATAATTGAAAAATTGAAAAAGGAATATTATAGTGTTATTACTTATTATTTTACAGAGTATTACATAATAATTTTTGACCGTAAGTATCTACACAGCAAAATATTGAAGTTCTATTTAAGGAAGTTATGTATTCATTATATTATTTAAATTATCAAATTAATAATTAGGTAAATATATAGGTAATAGGTACCTCATAGGTGCAAATGAAAACTAATAGAAATTAGAATAGAAATATAGAATCATAGTTTAACATAATATCACATTATACGCCACAATATACAGAATTATATTAAATATTATTATTATTATTATTATATACTCGTATTTATACATAATACATTTTTTTGTAACTATTGTAAGGGGGACAAAAAATTGATTTTTGTTATAATCGTTTAAATTTTTTATGTATTTTTTTTTCACTTGGATGAGGAAAATAACAATAGAATGTGAGAATTCATTATAATATTAAATTATTTATTTATAGCTTATCATTAAGAAAATAATATTTTTAATGGAACGTAATTTCTGCAGTGAAATATTATAATAAGACACGAACATACATCAACAAAATACGAGTAGATGACAAAGTTTAAAAAATGTATATATAAAAAAAAATTCGTCTGTTTTATAATGGCATATATATATTTATATATATACATATTAGATAATGTGCCTATATCGATTAATATTTTAAACTGACTAAACTGTATACTGTTTCACATGCCATATGCCACATGATGGTGCATCCTCGACTTACCACTCGATGAATGCTGTAATTATTGACGACGGTGTATTAAAAAATAAAAAGCATTTTTATAGTATTTATATGGTATATAAAATAAGTGATTTTTTTTTCGTAGTTTGTAGTTACCTATACAGTACAGTCGCTACACTATATATAGTCAATAGTGTATATACGCTGGGTCTCGAACTTATTTTAGCTTGGTGTAGGTACATTACACATTTAAAAGCGTACTCGTGTTTTTTTTTCTGAAAGTGTAGTAGGATACGGCATTACTGCATATTAAGTACCTATTTAAGTACTTTCCTTTATTGCCGATATCGACTATTATTAATAATACTTTTATATTCTGAGCGAAAAGAAGATGTATATGAATCAATTGGTTTTACAATGATATAAGTTCAAAGTTTAAATTTTGAAAAAATCGTCAACATTACGAAAATATTCAATTCATTTTATAGTTGAAAGTTTTCAACATATTTGTAACATTTTCATTTATTATAGATTTAAGCCCGGGGGTAGATATACACATAGTTTTCCGCGGCATTTTCCGTCCTCAGTACATAGCCCCTCCTAATTTATAAAACAATGTAAAATTAGAAGTTTGTGTTTTTATTATTTCGGCGTGTGTCCGCCAATCTTGCCGGCATTTTCCGCTTCGGATGATGTAAGCGCCGTGTGCCGTATCCGTCATGTAATTATAGCCAATATCATGCAATGAATTTTGAATTCGACGGAAAATGGTTTTTAAATTATAGTTTGTCGTTAAAACTTTTAAGTTTAATCATTGATAAAATAACACTGTATAGTATAATATTGAATCTGCGGTAGTGTGGTTAAACGCATTAAATAGTTTATACAACCCAACGCCTAACCTTCAATCGGAAATTTAAGTTTCTCGGCTATACAATTTATATGTATTTTATACTAATTGTGCGATTTGTTTGAATCTTTTGTTCGGGAAATATGCCTATTATTATAATATGTGCATTATGCATATTATTACGATTCGTAGTATAATAATTCAGTTATTCAGTAGGTATTTGTTTTGTGCGTAGATACCTCCTTTTTGGAAATAAAAAAAAAATATATAAAACGTTTTCATAACACTAAAGAATTTAATATAACAGAGTTTTAAAAAAATGTAACAAATAATTTATGTCTGTTATTTTACTTTTTATTTTAATTTAAATCTATTATAATTTGTATTAATATAGGACGACGCTGCATGACTATACGTACCTACCACCTTTCACCGATATTTATTACTCGTTCCGACACTCTTACCAAGAATTTGGGAAAAAACGAATTCTTATTTCCATAACAATGGATTTTAGACTATTTATGTAACAAATTAAAAATATAAATCAAATTAAAAGATGACCTAATTAATTATGATTGTATATGCCAATTTTTTTATTATAAATCAAAATCATATATAATTAGTATGTTTATGTCTCTTCAGTCTTCATATATTATTATTGTATGACGAGGACAAGGACCTATTTTCGTCGATGTAGATAAAAAATGTATTCAAAATTTAAATACGTTTATTCGTTCCGAGTACCTATATAGAATTAAAATAATAAAATTAAAATCAATCGAAAAATAATTACACTACAACTATACGATATATCTATAACGAGTACTTATATATTTCTTTTTAATTTGAACTTGTCACGATTCAGTTGTCATTGTTTTGCACAACATATTTTCTTGAACAGTACTTTATTCAATTAACTCTTCTCGAGATACATATTATAATTAATAAATATTTTATCGTTAACATTTTTAACTACCTATATAGCATAATATATTTATTGATAGTATAAAGCGATTGTATCTGTTTTAAACATTTGTTATTTTATGTTTTAGTTGTTTTGAGCTGAACTTTGTTTTCGTTACAGTTTGACATTTACTGTTTTTGTCTTGCGGCTTTGATGTATTCTTGTGTAACATATTACAGTACATAACACATAAAATGTACCTACTGGCTATAACTTATTATTATTTAGTTAGAATACTTAGAACCATTGATTTTATAATATTGTAAAATAAACCTGTTCTTTGATTTTAAAATTTAAAATTATAATATTATAATGATCATAAGCGCAAATTGTTTAAATAAAAATATTATAACATGATATTAAACTTACATATGTTTTATTTTATATTTATATATTATATAAATAATTCATTTTTTTTTTTAATTTAATGATAACATTCTATATTTTTGTGAAAAAATGTTAAAAAATTATATCCATTCCTCTATAGAATATGCATGGGTAGATAAGTAAATCTAGTCTGTTATATTGTACTCCTCAATGGCGCACACTAGACTACTAGAGGGTTCTAAGGTACCCCTGAATTTTTTGGCTTGAAAGTGTAATGGCACTTTTGTGTAAAAATGATATTCAAATTGACACGGACATTGTAACAAATACATTCGCCAATAATGCCAATAATAGCAGTATATTAAAAAAGCATTATTGTACTAATTTCCATTTTTTTTTTTTTTAGTTTTTGAAAGCGATTTTGTGGGTGGGTGATATATTTTCCATTGAACGATAAGCTACCTCTATTTATATTTGAGTCTGTGCCACTGGTACTCCTCATCCAAGTTTTAATTTAGCGTATTGGCTAAAAACTTCTTTGCAAGAAGCTAATGATGTAGACAATAGGTACAATGCAACTTTAAGAAGAATCTATAGATTTGGTTATACATTTTTACTTATAATTTTTTTTTATTTTAAATCAAAATTTACATTTTTTTTAATAGCAATGTTTTTAGCTACTAATATTTCAAACTTTTAAAGTATAATACTTTAGAATTGTTTGAAAAAATAAATCCTGAAAATTATAATAAATCATGCAATAATATATTATTATTAAAGAATGAGAGAATACCTCGATTCTTTTTATTTTTTTTTTACTCATAGCTCAATTCAATTTTTAATGGTTCATAATAAACATTCACAGAAAAATAATATTAAAATTGTATACGAATGTCGGTAATACATATACTACAATAAACTACATCATCACACGAATGTGAGACGTGGCTATCGGTGCCTTTATATGCATAGTGAGTACGTAATGCATTTATCGTGAGAACATCGACGATAAGAGTTTAAATTCTAAAATTAGAAATGGGAAAACAATAATCGATAACGATAGCTATTTCAATAATAATAATAAAAATATTAATAATAGTAAGGACCGTTATACCATGATTTTAAATACTAAAGTATATTTCATAATCAATGGTTATAGTATTTCGCTAAATATACAAATATAAAAACAATAGTATGTAGTTGTAGTATTATGATTAATGAAAAATAAAAGTAAACGTACTTTAATTAAAATTTAAAAAATGTGTTTTTTTAGTAATATATGGAATAGTAATAAATGTTTTTTGGAAGGGAGATACTAATTATGCCTATGGAAGAGCCCCCTTAGCCCCCCGATATACGTCTATGACAATAATATAAATACTGGGTACGCTACTCAATAAACAAATGGTTTTAAATAGGAATATTACACCTAGATAGCGACAAGTGAGTATATTTCTATAATATTTTAATATTATTGAAGAAATGATTAATTAGTCGATCGATCATCCGAGTAATCCTTCTATTGAACAATCATTGAGTTAAAATAATATTATTCCTTTTTAGTTATCGGCAATTAAGTTATCCACACGAAGCCACTAAGACTGATAATATTATAATGTACCTGTGTTTATAATTTTATATTTATAAGTTTTAAATAATTAAATAACCCACTATCTATGAAGTATAGATAATATTAAAGTATTATATTTTGCCAATAAAATAAAAGAGTCATACAATTTTTAATATTGTATGTTTTGTAAAATGAACTTATCTGTACACTTAATTATATTTATTAAATTATATTGCATTATTGTAATAATAATATAATTAATTCCATTGTTTATTAATATCCCGAAGAAATTACTAATAAGTAATTAATGTGTTTCACGTTTATAAAATATTTCGTGTAGATATAGACGAATTTAAAAATATTAATAACTAACTTAACTTATGCTAATATTATTGTGTGGAATACGGGTAGGTACATGGTAATGCAATATAATAGTAGTACGAGTATGTCACTCCTTTCTTCGATAATAATTAAGTAGAAATTAAAAAGAATTTTAATATGTATAATGTATTATGTATTTATGTATACCTATTTTGGCTATTATCTATGTTTAATAAAAATTATTTATTTTGCTTCTTGTGTTAAAAAAATGTATAAAATGTTTAAAGACTAAACCTAAACAAATTATCCATCAAAAATTCCATTACCATATATTTAAAATAAACTAAATTGTATCGTATGTTTTGTTTACAGTTTTGTTATTTTTGCAATCATTACTTCTATAATTTAAAATGTCCCTGTAAACTTGTAAAGCAATACCCACTCCGTTAATGTTTCTTTGTTAATACATTAAAAGTTAAATTAAATAAGTTTTCACCTGTTATATATATTCAATAGTTTAATATTTAATTAAATCAATTTACTATTTAATTTATAATATTATATATTTTCCTTTAATAATCTATTATTATGAAGTATATATTATATTTGAGTAACAAATTTAAAATATCATTTATAAATATTATATAACTCTTACATTTTTTACTTTTCTGAAGTAAAATATTCTGACACAAAAAATAAATTATTTAGCATTGATTTTTGTTGCTTGATTTAAAAACTTTAAGTAACTGTAAGCTTGAGTGAGTTTCGAGTGGTACGATCAACATTTTTTTAGCTAATGCTTTTATCAAGAAAAAAATACAATTTCAAAATAATGCGCAAGTATCTATGATACAAATGTAGTATTAAGTTTTTTTAATGTAAGAATTTATACATTTCGTATTAATTCTTATTATGTCAATAATTATCTTGTTATGTAAATACCTACATTATGGCATTATACGATTAAAACATGAGCATGTACCTAAATCAAGTGAACGTATTAGTTATTATTAGCATTAAGAATACACTTACAATATTATAACCACGACGTTTTATATTGTTATTATACTTTATATTGAAAAATAATAGTTAAGTAGGTAATTAATGTTATTTGTTATATTATAGTATTATAAAACCTTATCTTGGAGTTATTATTGATTAGTATACATTTATACCGGCCTGGATTTTAAAAATAGTTTGCGATACGCTGTGAAATAAGTATTTAGTAATTATTGTTTACAATACTGAAATTTTGGGCATCGCCGCTAGTCAGTCTAAACAAATAAAGTTATGGTAGAATCTAGGAGTAAACGTGTAACATATTATCTGCATATTTTAATAAACAATTTTATTCCAATAATCATATTTAGTATTTGCACATATTAATTTATATAATGTTTAATTTGGTTGCAAATAGTTTAGTTTACGTACAATATCATACAATTTAGTATGCAAATATGTGCGATAATATTAATAAACTTAACTAAGACAGTTGTAGGTACATAATTTGAAATTTCCAAACATTCTTTTAGCGCTAAAAATCGAGTGGCAATTCTGAGCAATGAAATCAAAAATAATTTTTATGCTATAGTAATATATATTTTAATTGGTAAATGATATATTATTTAATTTAATAAGCCATTAATTGCAAAATTATTGATAAAATACACTGTTCTTGCCCATTGCCATCTAATAAAATAGGTATGACAAAAACTGTATAGAATACACCATAAGTAAAACATGCATGGAAAAAAAATAACATACATGCATACATGGTACATTCATTTATGTCTCACGCAGAGCAAATTGAGCACAGTGAACCGTCCTAGACTTTCCGATCACTATCGTCTATCAATGGGACATTCTTCAAAATTATAAAATTGCAAATTTAAAACAGCAAAACAAAAATGTATGACTTATCTATGAAGTGTAAATAATGAAGTCATTACATAAGCGAGATAATAAATTAATAACTTAATTGAAGTTTATTTCGGCAATGAACCAAATTAACATAACCATGTGTGATATACCTAATATATGAACTACAAGCCGTAATAGGTATGCATATGTCCTTTTATTTATTAGTATTAGTGGTATTTTAGTATGAATACTACACCAGGATATCTTTATTAAAATATTATTTAGGTAGAATGAAAAAAATGTACTCTGAAATTGATTAGGTAGATACCTATCAACTTAAAATAATAATAACCTTTGTGCTAAAGTCCAAAATAATGAAGTGTGTTGTAGCATATTAGAATAATGTACAAGAACGAGTAAAAATAAATTTAGATGGTGTTTTAAAAGGTGAATTTCTTTTTAGATGTTTAAACTTTAAATGCCTATGCAACATTCTGAAACAGCGAAATAAAATAAGAGTAAACGGTGCATCCACTTCATTAAACAATCAGTGTTATACTTAAAAAAAGAGCATCTCTTCACCCAAACAAGCAAACTATAATATTTGATAAATTTTCAGTTGACATGAAAAATTCTTTGATAACATAAATTAATATAAATTACAACAATATACGTATTGATAGGTCTGATTAAAAAATGTGTGTATTATAAAATATAAATTGCATTATTAATAATTCAGTGAAGGTAATTAGCTAAATATTGGTTGCGCTTTGTTCCCTTATTTCAATATAAAAACACGGTTTCACCAAAGAAAAATACCAACAGCCAACAGGTAATTCCTATACATGAAGATAAATTGATTAATAATAAATAATAACCATAAAAAGAAAATAAACGAATAGCCATATAGAAAGCTCCATGTCCCTGTCACCCCACCTCAAATTTTTGAAATTCGATATGAGCCATTCGTTTGTGCTTCTTAGTGCTCTTCATCCCGACGTTTGTGCTTTCGCCATTCACGAGATATCGAATTTTAAAAATGGGGATGCTAAGCATGTCTCCGCCCCCCCACTTTGAAAGTTCTATATCTTGTGAACGGCGAAAGCACAAACGTCGGGATGAAGAGCACTAAGAAGCACAAACGGAGCACTAACGAATGGCTCATATCGAATTTCAAAAATTTGAGGTGGGGGTGCCGGGGACATGGAGTTCATATAGAAAACAATTGGCAAATATTATTTGAAATGATAATAACGGAAAGGAAATTAAAATTTTAACCGATAATGGAGGTTTATTAACTTTGGTACTATGAAGTCCTAGTACGGTAGTTTTTAATAAATTTTTAATCCTGAATAAAGCCGGTTTCAGCGAATTTACTGAATTGGATATTCGGATCTGTTTCAAGTTTGTAATATATAATTCCAATTATTTGCCGAAACATTTGTCTGTTTTGTTATTATGATAAGTGTCCGAAAAAAAGTAACGACCGCTCGGTTATACATAAATTAAAATCTGTTCTGCAATAAAACAAATTCGTATGCAAAACATTATTACTTATTATAATAACATTACATTTGTAACTTAATGTTTTTAGTTAAGAATAATTAATGTATTTGATTTATTAGCTATCTATGTATAAATAAAAAATAGTGCAATAAAATGACATACTTATTATAAATTATTTTTAACAAAAATTAAATTATATAAACAAAGTATCGCTTTTAGTCCGACGAATGTGGTAACGACTAACGATGTTAATTTTAAAATTATATTATTAATTAATGATTATTTTACAGAATAGAATAATAATAGAGATATTATAGTCACGGGAAAAAATAGAATACATTTACATTGGTCCTTAATAATTAGACTACAAAACACACGTCCACGTCCAACCATCAATGTTTTATTTACATACGTTGGCTGTTTTTGGTTAACGACTATTTCTATTGCTAATAGACTATTAGAACGTTCAAGAATCATTCAGTCAGTTTCTTTAAATGGCCAAATGGATATTTCCAATAATGGAAATAAGCGTGATAATCTACGTTTAAAATAGGTAATAAATAATGCTAAATAACAATAATAATAAACATAAAATCACAAGGGAAAGATTATTTGAAACAAACATTTCGAAAATGTAGCGTAATAAGCGTGTAAAATATTCACATAAAAATCAATGAAGAAAAAAATGTGTGTTTAAATGATAAAAACAAAAATATGTTTATAAAATATGTACAATATTTTACAGCTTAATTTGTTTCGTATTACTGAGTAAATCCGTTGAAAACCAACGTACCTACTATTAAAACTGTACTATTGTGGTTATTGGTTTGTTTAGCCTACGAGTTAAACAAGCTAAGACATATTTAAATATGTCAAGTAAATCTGAAGGATAGGTTTTGTTTTAAATATTAAACGCTGATATTTTTAATTTTATGCTGTACGGTTTTCATTTCGTAATTCCTACCAACAGTACTAAATTTGAAATGTTTGTCTCAACTTTCTTAATGATAATGTATATATTAAATATGTTTCAGACGATCCTTTTATTAAATATTTCATTACATATTTGTAATTTAAAAAGTATTAACTTTTCCTGAATTTTTTTTTCGGAAAAATAAACGTATAGGTAATATATACGTCATGCTCGTTATTCTATCATTTTTAAATCGTCCTTATATTTTCACTTCATATCTATTAATGAAACTATCGTATAATTTATTAACTTTTGATTTTTATTTGTATAATTATATTATAGAAGCAGAACACCTTTATAAAAATGTTAATATAATATACATAATATAAATATAAATAGTAATTAACATTGGATACTTAACGAGTAGTTTTCTTATGCATCTAAAAACTCATAATATTATACTCATTTGTCTCGTTCAAAAGTGACTCTGTACGTGATAAAATATATGAATAAATAACTGTTATATAATAATAATTTAAAAAAAGGGGGAGAAATTAAAGTAGGTAACCCCTCAGCTGCTGTACAGCAGGTGTCGGGTGAACCTCACCATATTGAGGAATAAATAACTGTAATGCACGTGTTAAATATAAATGATAGTCTTTGCGTACGTTAAACGATTCTAAGTGTAGACGGTTTGTTAGCCTATGTATTACTAAGTATATCTTAGGATATAATTATATTGCTATTAAAGTAATTTACTTAACTATTAGTATATAGGTAGGTAATACTAGTAATACGGTAGGTCGAATTAAATTTTGCCGTAAACAATGCGTATGAAAATGTCATTGTGTGAATAAAATACAATAATATAACATACGTAAAATATGCCCACAATTCTATAATTTCATTTTTTCTTTTTTTTTTCGATTATTTTGAAAATTACTAGGAATTTTTAATTTTTACTTGTAAAAACTATACCGATCAGATATATTGCTATCGAAAACCACCGTCTGTGACAACACAGACGTATACTCAAACAAAAACAAAAAAATTAAACACACATCATTGTATATACAACCAATACCCAACGACCATCGCTCCGTTATTCTGAATCTAAAAGTTTAAATAATGGTATTGAAGTAAATGTTTAATGTGCAGTTATCCATAGTATGTTCTTTAACGCTAAACAAGTAGGTACCTTTAGGGGATATCTTCTATTAAAGTTATCCTTCAACAACTTGCAAGAAGACTAGCCAAAGGTGTGTTTGGATCGTTTCCAGTGCATAACGCAGAGAAACGAGGAGGATCTTGTATTCTTGTTCTTTTAAAGCCCGAGCTTTTGTGCGTCCGCTTAACCCGTCCATTTGTCAGCAGTATTATGTACACGTCTAGAACACTTATAGGGTAGGTGGTTCCACTTTGTTCCACAGACGATTTTAATCAAATTCTACCAAATTTATGTTGTAGTAGTAGCTGGTGAGGGATATGATTCATCGCGACCGACAATCACAGCCCCTTCGCTATTAAAATGTATGTCCATGTACAGCATGTAAGAAAACGATGAGATCTGTAAATCCCTCTGGTTTCTCACCCTTCGTCTTAGAGCCAAGCAGTCCCGCCGAATCATCAATTGTAAAATAATATGAACAAAAACAAGTAAATGAAATTGTTTATGAATTGAAAACGTTTATTATTCTGACAACTTATTGTACACGAGAATTATCATTTTGTCATGTTAATTAAAATGTATATTTAATATAGGTTTATCAATAGTTAAGAAAATAATATATACTTACGCATTACTCACTGTATACAGGGCTGCCAGCATTTTTCGTTTTCGTTTTCGTTAACTTCAACATTGTACTGAATTGTTTTTAATTTTAATTACAAATAATTGTATAACGACTATAACGTAAAATGTAAAATACTTACGTTTTTTTTATCATTAGGTTGAATATGGCTGAATAATAATACACATAACCGCGAAGATTTGCTCTGCCGTATAATAGTAGCTGTAGGTGTAAAATGTACTTCGACATTGAATACGTTGTAGCTGGTCACTGTAATAGATGTGTTAAATGTTGATTGTATTCTAAATGCCACACAAATAACGATTCTGAACGCATACCGTCTACGAAATACGTATTACTCATAAATACCTATAACGGCTATAACCAATATATTATATATTTAAAATATGAATTTAATAATAATACATTTGATTTATACTAATTAAACTAATAAAACTATTCATAACTTTTTATATCAATTTTTTCTCTCTCGATAAGTTTTAATAAAACCCGTGAACTGAGATCTTAAATGACGTTAGGTTAGGTAAAGTACATCAGTACATGTAAAAAATAGCATTATCTTCCTCCATCTATGAAAAATCATTCGACCACTACTGACATCACTATTAAACAACAATGAATAGCCATAAATATTAAAACAAAAATTAAATTTTGTTAAAAAAATTATTAAAAACACTCAGTTCAATATAATCTAGACAAATTATAAAAAGAAGATTTCATACAATGAGTATAATTCTAAAAATATATAAATACCTATACATTAGAAATTTATATTAAACTTTTACACTTGCTTTAAATTATATTTGTTGAACGTTAGTTAAAACTTATGTTATTAATTAAATTATACTGGTAATTTAATTTTAAATTATGGTTTGATGCCACAACGCTATTTTTCAAATAAAATTCCTTAAACCGTATTTTTAAGTTTACAAAAATTGTCATATTTTATTATAACTAATAAGCAAAAGTTACTCCAGTTTATCTACTGATATTACTAAACAATATAAGCAATATTAGCAATATAGCCAAGAAACTTTTATTATAAAATATATTTGATATTAGTTTAAGTATTAACTTTACCATACTATACAAGCCCGAATTAAAGATTCACTAGGCTTTGGAGCATTAGCAGACCCTTCGTGGGTCCCTCTAAACAGTCCAAACAAACAAACTCATTTCCCCATTTTCATTTATAAACGTTTTGAATTAAGTATTATTTTTACGGTTGAATATTATTTATTTTAATAATGTACCATTTAAAATAATAATAAAAAAAATGTATTAAAACAAAATAACTATAATGTAATATTTTAATATTATAGATTATAGCTAAAAATTATAAACTATTTGAATAAAGACACGTATAGTCACTATAACCATGTAACAATTAATATTTTAAGCATTAGGCGCTAAAATAAAATATTGTTACCTCGTGTGAATTTGTTTTGTCAAAACACCTAATATCAATTCATAATAATTATAAACAATTATTTTTTAATTAATTATCAATAATCAATTATTATATATATAATTGAATATAATTACATAGAAATACTGTATTATCATATACTTACATTGAATTACGTCGTTCACAACTCCTATAATATAATATATATTATATTATATAAAATTATCGTCCATTAATGTATTATAATAATACATTTATCACGTATAAGTACATTGTACAAGTGTGTATTTTCTAATTAAAGTTATTGATATATAATTAAATACAACATAAGACATTACGATGAATAAAAATATACTAAGAAAATAAAAGAAATATAAGTACACGATTTACATTATAAGCATCTTTTAAGTTTCCATAATTTATTGTATGTTAGGCGTATTAACTGAACGCGACTACGTGTTGATTTGTAATGGTAAACATTAAGATTATATGACAAATTGTCCACGAACAGTTCAGACCACTATAGTAGTACCTAAACCTACCTCCCGAAGCCCATATTATTCATTATTGATATGTACTTATATATACATATATAATATATGCGTGTGTGTGTGTTCAATATCGGTATAATATTATATATTTATACATATAACTCTGTATACTCGACCGATCAGTGTCAGTAATAAGAACAAAGGGGTATGTGTCATTGGTATAAACGATTCGATTTGTCTTTTGCGGTCTTGTATTATTGTATATATATGTGTGTGTATATAAATAACGCGTTCCGCCGTCGGCCGTCCTACCACCCCATGTGAGAAATGGCGTTCGATCGGACCCGCAAAACGTGTTCGACGCTCGGATAAGCCGAACGTGAGAGGCAATCGTCTTAGACCAGACGAGTTTTTTCCTTTTTTTTCGAATAATAAGAGGAAAACCAAACCCCGGGGCCCATTCAGGTAATTTGGTCATAGAACTTTCCCAAGATCATTTTTTTTCCGACCCTCTGCCACGCGTCTAATTTATTCGACGCATTCGTCAACCCTTCCCACCACTCCCACTTCCGAGCATATACTTCTCCCGTTCAACCACAATGATCCATGATCAAAATATCATCCTTAATAACCCTACCAACACACACACACACACTAATCTAACATGCGAGCGCGTCACATACATAATAACATGTACGTAAAATATTTGAGGATTGTGAGGTATGTACAGTGTATATAATATTTATTGTAACTCAATTTTGGTTTTTGTTTTTTAGATATACGTTGTACGATTTATAAACATATGTAAGTATGTTGAAGACAGAAACCGTTTAATATAATATTTCGAGTGAAATAACAAAATTTTAAATTTCTCAAGCAGCAGCCAACAATAATCGTTGCCAGTACCTAACAAATTACATAAATATACGACATATTGACGTTCAACGACGATATTTCAACTTTTTTCCGAGTAAATTAATTATTAACTTTGTATTGTTTTCAGTTTGACATTATTTATAAAAGTTAGATGGCATAGGTCGGTTGTATATACATGCAATTAAATACTCTTATATTATCAAATGTAAACTAATACATAATTGTTATTCGTTAATCGTTTATAAATGTGATCATTTAAATTTTATGAAGTTGTATAGTTTAATGAATTTAAAGTTATTTAATTTAATATAAGTATAATGTTTATATTGCATTCAAGTTATGAAATCGTAAATAATCAAACCAATTGGCTGGTCTTATAATACAATATTGTATGTATACAATTATTAAAAATTATTATTAAACTTTACTGTTACCGTTTAACGGATAAAATGTATGATTCAGATTTTGATTTACTAATGATTTTACGCAATTACTTAAATTGTATTATTATTATTTTTTAAACTGGGTTTATTCAAAAGCAATAAAAGAATTATGAAATTGCATTCAAGTCATTCAACTCACACAAAGTAAATTTAATAAAACTTTATTAATTCATATTACAAAATTTGATATAAAATCTATTCAAATATCAAAATCATGTTATCACCTAAAATTTGTAAAATGTTATGCGTTTATAACATATCAATGTCACTTAGTGATATAAAATTTGTTCACTGAAATAACTATAAATTATAAAAAGGGCTCTACGATCATTTTCCATGTTTACGAAGTAGGTACCGACCATTTTTCATAAAATATTTTATTTCTATAATATGTTAATAAATCAAGACTTCAACCGTTGATAGTCAAAGTATAATTTAAATAATATAATAAATATACTGACAAAAGTGTGAATTTAATTTATGAGGTACGAGTGTGCTCGTACAAAATGTATGCATTTCAATTAGTTAGGTGATTAAGAACAATAATACAGGCAATACAACATAATATTGTAAAAAATACCTTTTAGATTTATTTCAACTAGCAAGCTATCACATACTTGTGAATATAATAAAATGAAAACACGCAATTAAATACATAGGTAAAGTGAAATGTTTACTTTTAAAATAGAGTTAATTTAAGATTCTTCTAACGTAAATATTTTGTCATTATAATCTTATATATAAAATGAAGATATATAGTTGAATAATATGTTGTACTTAAGTGTTATATAATATTATACTATAATTTTTAAATATAATTGATAACGGTTAAGTCAAAAACTATACATCAACTACCACTATTATAGTCAATAATATTACCCATAAACACAAGTAGCACAAATTATTTTATTGTGCATGGTAAACTGGTAAATTAGTTTATGAAAATATTGATATGTTAACAAAATTTATACGTCATTTAATTATTTATATATTATAAAGTTCCATTATTTGATGGATTTTTCACACAAGCCTTAACAAACCATCTATCCGCTTCACATTAGTTTTTCTTGTTGTAAAAATTAAAATATAGATTGTGAAGTATATTTCTGATAAACAAAACAAAAATATTTACAAATACTATAAAAAATTAATATTTTTAAAATAAACAATTATTTGTTGAAAAGCATTGTTATTGCTATTATTTTTTTTTTTTTGAAAAATGATGTGTTTATTAGATTAACGAATAGTTGTTTAAGATCTCAAACGAAAATTAATCATAAATCATGGTGTTTGAAAAACAATTCATAACAAATCCATTAAGAGAGAAGGCGAAAACGTATCGACCTACATACTAATTTCCGGTAGTTTAAATGAACTTTTCAACGAACCGAGGATAAGAAAAGAAGAATTGCTTCAAAAAGTAATCCCAAAATGTTTTATCGGAAAAATAAAAAAGCAAGTCTGTGGAAAGGAAGAAATGTTGTAAATTAAAAATACAGAAAATCGCTTCTGAATATTATAGTATTATTATTACCTTCAAACAATTAGTTTACATTTTCGGTAAGGTTTTTCCGAGAACACTATGACACTATTACGTGTTCCACTTAAACTTATACAACAAACTTTACCACCTCCATTAGGTGTCTTTACAGTTTACAGCCATTTGAAATTTAAAGATAATAAATAGTTTTTATCGCAAACCTATATAATAATGATTAAGTGTTAAAGTGTATCCAAAAAATGTACCGACTAAACGGCTGAACAACGTTTCGTGTATTACAGCGCGCAGATGATATTTAATTTCCGTTGGCTTTATATAAACTATATAAAGCGTACAACACTGATGCCACCACGGCCATGAGCTGGTTTAGTACCTAACACATAATATTATAAAATTATATAATATATTATATAGGTAGGTACCGTACCGCAGTATATATACCATCATATTTACATATTATACTAAGAATGCAGTGTGTGTACACGATAATACCTTTCACGACGCAGGATCCCCGATCCTGTGTGTGTGTGTTTATTCAAAACTGAGTCTATATGCTGCTTCATTAATAATACAAGTTTAATTACTCATAATGGGTTTCTATCGAGGTGACGTGTTTTTTGACATCAACTTAAAGTCTTAAAGCACACGAAAGAAGTAAACCTTAAGAAAGCGGGAAAGAAACTAGGCCATATATATGTATAACGTATATGATGTATTATATATCACTATAATACCTACTATAACCGTTACAAACCGTGTTGTATGAATAAGTTATCAATGATATCATAGACAAGTCTGTAGGGCGACGACAGCGTCAGGTTAACCTAGGCAATCAAAAATATAATAACTAAAAAAATATATATGTGATCATATCAAACGATATTGTGCTTAAAAACGAAATTGAAACTGACAAAGTTCAACACCGGTGGAATGTTTAATGGAATATTTTTAACGGATTTTGTAAAATATTTTTGAATAATATTTATGTATTAAAAAAATATATAGGTACGTAACACAATTTATAAATATAAATAATATTTATTAGTAAATACGTATTGTATCATAATATATAATATTAAACTATATTTTTTAGCAAAAACTTCTAGTATACGTTTTATTTTATTTTTCATTGACCTACTTATAAATTTTTAATTGAAAAAAAATTGAATTTTATTATGAGTAAATAATATTTTAATAACAGAAAAATTCAAATAAAACTATATTTCTACCCAGATAGCAAATTTACAATCTTAAAATGTCTTAGTAATGTTAAAAATATAATATAGACAGTATTCCAACTGAAATACATTTCTATAGATTTTTATGAAATAAATAAATAATGACGAATTGATTTGAACACATCGTTAAGTTACAACAATGTCACAGTCGCTGTATTGTAACAAGTCGACTTTCGAATATTTTATTGAACATGTAAGCTGTTATTTAATAATTTTATGGACTTTGTATATCTAAAAAATGAATAGAAATGATAAAAATGAACATTTTTAACGAGATGACGTATAATTCATAGTTTTATATTCTGGTACAAATTATTGTAATAATCGTCGAATTTGTAACGAGCTTAGTGCCTACGTGGTTGCTGTATTAAATACTAAGTTGAAGTAAACTTTGATAATACATAATATTATGTACTTTGTATACCAAATAACACAACCTAACATTGGGTAAAAGTCTAACGTGTAGACTGCAGGTGGTCACATACTTCTATATACCCTAGCTGGTTTGTAATATCATTGGAAACGAAACTTTTGAGTTCAAGTAATTAATCACTTTATACAATTGGTCAAATATTTCCATAACTCACTAGAATTGTCTACTAAAATCATTATGTTCACTTCATTGAATATAACACATTTATTATATACCCCGTCTACCTCTTTAACACCGTTTAAACTGTTGTCACCCTCTTTATTCAATTATACCTATAGATATATTATACGTTTAATATTACTTGGTAATTTGTTATTATTTATAATTATGTATTAATTGTTACTATATTATCTGGATATTCCATGAATGACTTAGAATCGTGTTATTATTATGATATACACAATAATATACAACTACATATTATTATGATTATCGTGTATAGTCTTTACGCACATAATCTAATATTATAAATTTATAAACAAGTAAAAAAAACCTATACATCTACCCGTATTTTGTACATGAATAGATATGATATAAGTTATGTATTGTTATTTACAAATTATTAAAATATGATTTTACGCATAAAAATCAAATCATTATATTTTCGAGCTTAAATATTTGCCGATATGATATTTTTCGATACGAAAAGTATTTGAAGAATTATATAATATCATGTTTATTAAAAAAAAAGACTCAATTACGAGAGTCATCAATATTGAATTTAAATAAAATACATTAAAGTATAAATAAATAATAATTGTATAACATAACAATTGTGATCTTCAGCAAATATTCGTGTTTTTTTTAGGTTCTAATTGCGTTAGAACTATTTTTTCTATGTAGGTTAGTGAAACATTTTGGATCACCCTAATTTCTTAAGCTTTATTCGTTTTACTTTGTATAATATTATTTCAATTGAACTATTTTAGATAAAATCTTTTTAATATCCCATTAAATCTATGTTATTTACGGTGGTTAAGAATTCTCGTTCTTCGTCAATGAACAACGGTAAAACCTTATAGGTACATTGTGAGATTCGTTTAAATTTCAGCCATTATCGTTTCTCGATCGATTTCCGTTTTAAAAACAAGTCTTCCTTCATTCTTGCAGATAGTTTATAAGGTGTTTTGAGTGTCGAGTTCTCTGATGAAAAATAAACTGGCGAGATTAAGAGGTTTCAGTTAGGATAAATATAAACTATTTGAAGCAACGAAAAGTTTATCTATTTGCCCTTAATTCTTCGCAAAAGCTAAGGATCCTTTCTTTTGTGTAGAAAACCATTCTTTGTTGTTATTGTGGATTGGGTGGATAGGGTCTAACTTTTATCGGACAAAATGCGCGTGTTAATCGAATTTTGATGTACTTTATATAGTGGTTGGATTGAACTATTATATGTGGTATACTAAAAAATAAATAAATAAAAAAGTAAAGTAACGATTGTAAATGACAAATTAATGAATCATTTATTTTTAATATTTTCGAATTATTTTTTACAAGAATTGAAGATATTAATTTTTGATCGATATTATTATATAATATATTTATTGTTTACAAAACTTAATTGATTAAAATTGCAACATTTCTTTTTTCATTGTATTGAAATTATGTTTTAGGCTTTAGCTTTTATGATTTTTAAATTTTAATAAAATATGTACATAATTTATAAGTGGGACAAACACGGCACGACAAATTGTATAATTTATATTAAATCGATACAATTCACGTTTTGTCCACAGACCGTAGAATTCTGTGCACCTAAGATGAAAGAATAGTTGTGTTAATATAAATTCAAATATTCGTACCAATAAAGACTAAGGGCCGTTATTCATAGTTGATTCTTAAAACCATTCTTATCTTCAACTTATATAAGCTATACTTGAAAATAGATATTCATAAAAATATAGGAGTGTAACTTATAGAAGTATAAACCATAAGAAATTATTAAGTATTTCTCATTGGAAATAAGTATGGTATTACATTATCAGTATCTAATCACTAATCATTAATTATTTTATTATGTTATCAACATTTTATAAAATAAATTTATTCACTAGTTACAGTAGCATAAACTAGCCATTAATTTAACAAACATAGTTCACAGTTACCTAGCAAAGTCCTGATTAGTATTTTACTATATATTTTAAAAGTTATAGCAAATTTTTAGTTTTTGTTTGCAATAATGGGCAAAAGATTAGCCTACTCATGTGCAGAAAAAATGTTATTATTGAATTAGTTCATAAGTATAACATTGTAGAAAACAAAAAACAATAATGTTATATTTAAAACAAAATATATAAAGTAGGTATTTCTTTAAAAATTTGAAATTTTAATTTCATTTATATCCCAATTTAGGTTACGACAATATACATACTATTCGTATTAATTCAGTATCGCCTAATAGCTTTATTATTTTAATTATTTTTTTAAGTTTATTTTACATTTAAAATATAATTAAATTAAACATAAAATATTGTAGTTCTCTATTGCAGCAACTATTCTATCTATATATTCATACCTCTATATTTCAATACCAATAAATTGCACAATCTATAAGTACTTGATTAGTGATTACTAAATAAGAACTAAGACTCGGATTTATATGTAAATACATATTTTTACTTTGACTTGATAAATTCGTTTCAAGGGATTTCCAATGAAATTAACTATATTTTATTTTACATATTTTGCCATAAGTACATGTTTTTACATATTTCTCAATAATTCTATTTTTTCATACATATTTTAACAATTTGTTAACTTACGATTTTTTTAATAATTATTAATTATATACAATTGTATTTTTCAACACAGACAATTTCCCATATTTCCAAAAGTACAAAATAGTAACAAAATAATACAAATTATTGAACTTAATCTACGGTAGATATAAATTACTCCTTCAGACATAGTCAAAGTGTAATACTATCCGTATATCCAATGACATCATTGGAATCCAAAAGATCATTTAGTCGGTATAAGGCAATTTTACGACCAAATCGAAAATCTTTTGAATTTCAAAATTTCAAAATGGCTGTTATTATAAATTGTAATCAAGATGATTAAAAATTTTTTAGCTTTTTTTATTTATATTTTATAATTTGTAACACCTTTTTTTGAAAAATAATTTTACTATTTAAAATATAATTTGTTTCATTAGAAACTCATATGTATATATTATATAATTAAATATTAATAAATAAATCATATTAGTAAAATACATATTTTGATATTTTTAGCACATATTTATTTACATATTTTGGTTTCATAAATACATATAAATCCGAGTTCTAATAAGAACAATAGTACATAGTATTGTCTATATACAAATTACAATAATTTAATAGTACACGAAATCCGACGATGGACATTGATCTATTATAATTTATTAAGCGTAACTTCTATTAAAAATAAAAATTTGAAGTTCGAATTTTTGAAGTCGTGTATCTGTGAGACGACCTTACCTCACGCTTCCACATACGGCTATTATCGTATTTATTTTGCTTTATCATAATATATATTTCGAATACACAGATTTAAATTGTTCTATTTTAATTTATAAAAAAAAAATTAAATTAGTTCTATTTAATGCTATTTATTTAATACGTCGACTCCAATAATATAATATTCTATACTGATCTTAATTAATTTTGTTCTGTACTTTCTTAAATTAGTAATTAATTATTTTAATCCAATAAAACGGTTAGTTTCTAATGATTTTATTAACAATCACGATTCTTTTTTCCTTTATCACGTTTTTTTTTTTACTAGTATTTTAAATTTAATTTAAATTGAACGAAAAACAAATAATTCTTCAAGGCTTTAATACATTTTAGTATCCAGTTAAGTTTTCTAGAATGTTTCAAACTCAAGAAAAACGTTTCAAATCAATGCGAGTAACTAACGAAGTTTTGTTTGTGCTTTTGTTTCATTGAACATATATTTAACACTATTGAAAAGTTATTAAGAAGTCATTTAAAGGTATATCAGTCTTCCACCCTCTTCGCGAGGTTAAAAATATCGTTTCATTTGTTTCTATGTCTAATTGGAAGTATAAAAGTTTAACCTTTGTCCATCACCTCTCCCCTTATACCACAACCACCAAAATAACTCCTCAATGAAGCGTGCGATTTAATTTGTTACTCGTAATTCTCTTACAGATATAAATAAATGTACGGGTAGACGGGTAGTATGACTTATGTTTAATCGTATAGATGACTTATGTAACGTATACAAGGAGTTTATAAACTATTTGATAACACACGTGTTGTAAAACACTGTAAGCGTTAAAATGTAACTGTAACTCGATTAAAATTTAGTATACTATGAAAAATCATTTTCACGTATAATTTATAGGTACTATTCAATGTATAATATTAAACTTTAAATAATTACTATGATTAGTATTATTAATAGATAACAGTTTTTTTATATTAACATTCAATAAAATAGGAGTAGAGCTTTCTCAATATTTTTAATTAATTACAATAGTGTATATGGTGTGTAGTATTTTTGATAGTTACAATATAAACACGTTCGATATGAGTTTTTTCGTTACCATTTAAAATTTTACCAGAGAATGACGCGACCATGTTATATATTTTACGGTAGATAATAACTATGCATATTATTATAACTGTGTATTTTACTCTATTTGCTTGGTATTGATATTAAATTGACAATGAATGTAAATAATGTAATTGATGTAAATATTAATTATTTGCAAGTCAATACTTATAATTCAGGTGTGTAGAAGGGAGGGTGATGGCTTGCGTTATTTCAATCAATATTATGTATGACTTAGTCTCCTCAAATATTAGAATTTTTGTGGCCAATTACATACTAGTGTCATTTTAATATTTATCAACACCAAAATTATTTTACTTATTGGTTGTTTATTTGAAAATATTTAAAATTTGGTAAGTAATAAACTTAAGCTAACTTAAAATAATTAGACTTAACTCTTACTCTGACATTGATAAAGTGGTGAATAATCCGATTATTCTTACAGTTATTATTGATGGCTCGTCTACCCAATTTTACAAGTAAATTCCAAAACTCACAGATCTAGATATATATATAGTTTATTTTCATCATAATCATTATTTTATTATAATAGACCATAATCCTACCCAGTTAGTGTCTCGTAAGACTATATAATAGATACCTACATAAATACGTTAAAAGCATAGATACCTAACTCATTCAAACAATTCTTTCAAAGCCGAAAGCAAAAATCTAAGAACTTTGAACTGATCAAACTTTGTGCTTTAGGTGAATACTATTATGGAGTGAAATAAAACAAAAGTGACATACAACTCCCAAATACTATTATATCTATATGGCTTTTGATATTTGTATAGAATGATCCACAAAGTTCTCCTTGCAAAGTATTTTATGCTATTTTCATTTCACTTAAAAAGAAAAATATTGAATATGAACTAACTTGCAAGCATTTAATAATGTTATGTAAAACGTGTACTAGTATATATTCAAAAAAAATTACAAGTCATATAGTTTTTTAAGTTTTCAATAATTACATTACTGATCAATCCACGTTTCACGAAATACTAGTATACCTAGCTAACAAATAATAAATGTATATTATATTGTGAATACTGAATAATTTAAATCCTAAAAACAATCTTTAATTTTTTACAGTCAAATATTTTTTTTTCCAAACTAAATATAAAAAAATAATAATAATAATAATAATAATAATATAATTTAAGTTATGAAATTCATTGTATATTTTATTACTTTTTTTCTAGTATATATATATTTGTATTAAACACATACTATATTATTTTAAACTTTTAAATAAAAAAAAAATTTGAAAGTTTCAAATAATTATTTAAAATAATTTATATTCATTTTGAGTCTACAAGTTTCTATAGAGCATTCAAAACTTGATGATAGAGTAATTAGTACTTAAATTAAATTATAATTCACATAAAGAACCTTTTAAACACTTAACATTCTGAAATTATTATAAATAATATAGTTTTAAACACAAAGTTTGATCTTTTTTATTACCATTGTGTTACGATCAGACATGAGTATTGCATAACTTATACAAGAACATATTATAAGGTGTGCAGTACTGCAGTGTGCATAAGTAAAATATACTTGGTGATATATTTTTGTGCATGTTAAATTCTAGTTAGTCGTATTTATACTTATATTCACTTTATTATACTTGTATAGTTGTATAGTTACAAATCTAGAAAATAACTTTCGTCTATCAGTCATCATTAAAATAATATCAGCTCATGAAGAGTGTGCCTTCATGTGAATTAGCTTAAGTGTTAGCGTGAATATTGACCTATTATCAAACTTAAAGTTAATAAAACACTATCAGTATCTGTGTTTATATGTTGGATTTTTACGATATTAAAAATTTTATGCAAGTTATCAACATCATGTAAAATATTACAGAATAAAAATTCTCATAAATCACTTTGAAAATGAAACATCGTAGAAAAGTCAACGAACAAACACAAATAATGTTCTTGATTTTAAGGTAGGCAATAGGTCAATTCACTTTAATAGTTAAGCTAACAACACAAGGTTAGTTTTATTGAACGTAAATTTAATATGTTGTACATGGGTGAGGAAAGAAAACAAATAGAACGCTAACATCCTGTTAATAGTTACCTAATGGCTTATTAATACGAGTATTATACTCAGTAGTACCAGTTTAGAGTATGATATGAGTGGGAGATGGTTAGAACCAACCTAAATAACTATAAACAATTTTGATTTTAAGCTAGTTTTTATTTAATATTAATTTCATAATTTCAATTTTATTTCTATTCAGTATTCTTAATTATGTATTATATATGTTTTTTCATTGATTAAAAATATAAGCAGTTAGTTATTTTTACAAAGAGACGTGTGTAGGGAGACTAAAAAAAACTATAATAGTATAATACTCATCTCATTTGTAGTGTAATTTTAATCAGTGTAGCTAAAACTTAAAAATAAAATCTTAGTTAATCTTACATACAATTTTATAATTCATTTGTAATTATAAATAATGTTTTATTAAAAAATTACATTTATAAAATAATTTTAAATTGAAAAAAATAATTAACGGTTTTTTTGAAATTGTCAACTTTTTACAAGTCTGATTTTAAATTATATTCAGGCGAACGTAATAGTAGTGCCTTCTGAACAAAAAAATGATCCATGATTATTATATTATGACATAATAAAATATTACATAGTCATAGAATATTATGGTTATTTCTAAATTAAAAAAAAATTTTTAACGATTTCATTTGTAGTTTTACAAAAAAAAAGACTCAAATGAAAAAATATAATATATAACTGAAGTAAATAGGTGTATGTGATTAGGTTTTTGTACTAGCTATACATAGCTTTTTATACAAAACGTTGTAAACTAGTATGCATGCATACAGGTTTTTTTATTATATTTATAGTTTGACTTCCAACGATGACTTGTTCAATGTACCCGAAATTACGATACCGCCCCATTTGCCTCACACGATATCCCATTCCGTCTGCGCCGCACCTGTACAGCATATTTGGTTACAACCTCCCTATAGAACCTACTGGCTACTAACTAATGTTGCATTGGCGTGGCGTGACCATCACAAAAAGGTGCGACCAAAACGTAAAATGCGTTACGTTGTCCACGATGGCGGAGAACACAAAAATTCACACTTAAGAGTTGTGTTTGGTGATGTGTTATAGTACTCCGGTCTGAAGGTTAGATTTCTTATTGTATGTAATGTTTGACAAAAATCAAAATTATAAATTTAAACTTTATTGACTGGGGGTGATAATGGTCGCCAAAATGTAAGATTTTCTTGTAAACGATTAAGATTTTAAGCTTTTAATGTAATTTAAATTTTAAGTAAAGCAAATATAGAAGTTTTAATATTTCTACCGGTATTACAATATGTTATTATTATAAAACCGTTTTTAGGAAAAATATGAGACAAATTTCGTTTATCGCGTTTTAAGATTATTGAGAATTGAGAATAGTGTGTTTTGCAGTGAACATGTCAAAAAAATCACGATTATTCTTAAAAAGTAGAAGTCAATACAATTTAGTATAACTATTAACAAAATAAAATTCTCGTATAACCACATCTATCATTCATCAGTAAACAAATACCATTGTTTAACGATGTTGATTAGAAATAATCAGTTCAAACCATATAATATATTACCACTGCTACTCCAAAAGTATTAGATCACATATTTATACGTGACCAATCGAACAATTGCGTTTTGGGCGAGGTAAATTATAAAATATTAATATTATCCCATTGTTTATCGCAAAACTCAATTTTATTGTTTCCATAGTTTGACCATGAACACATCACGTCATTTTATGGGAAAATCTATTTGTTATACAGTCGAAATGTTAGATGTATGTGTGTTACGTGTGTGTGTGTGTGTGTGTCTGGACGGACGGGTGCGCTTGTGAGCAACGATAAAAGCATGAGGCCCGACGCTAAAATTCTGAATCTGAATCTAACAACGTTATTTTGTTTTCTCACGTTTTTTAAATCGATTGGCTTGTTTCTTTATTCGAGAAGATCGTTTGCCTCACTAAACAAGTCTATTGGTTTTAAAGTTTATATTTCTATCTTTAGCATATTGTAGTTTTTAGTTTATAAATTATACATATAACTTATCGATAGTCTTAAAATCAACATAATAATAATATTTAGGTGTGTATAAAATAGTATCTGACATAAATTAAGAAATGTTCTACAATTTTGTTTTATAGTCGTTTTTTTATAGATTCTAAGTTGAGCAATCATAAATGATGTGCGTTATTTTTCTATAAATTTCAATAAAAAATGTATGTTTAGTCAAAACGCTTAAAAATGTGGTACAAAGTTCCTCATAAGTTTTATTTATAAAAATTTTAAAATATTGAAAATATATTTTATATTTTTTATAGTCATTTGAAGTTTTATGTTTGACATAATTGGCTAATTTATATATTAAAAATAACGATTTTAGTTATTGAGTTGTAATATTCAAACAATATTATTCGTAAGAATGTTAAACTATATTATTTAAGTACTAGGTAAATAAAATATGTGATATTTTTAGGTTTTTAGCATACTTAAGTTCAACCCACCGTATTACTAATAATAATATAAATAAAATATTAAATTATAAAATATCGATGTTATATCATTCAATTAAACATTGCATAACTTACTCAATTACGAAGTTCTTGAAATCAAATAAACAGTGTTTTTTTTTTATTAATTAAATAGTCTTTTCTAGTTCCTCGCGAACTATGAATAAATATCTAATTTTACACAATTTATTATTACATAAATAAAATTCATAATTAAACAATATATATTATAATCTCCTGTACGTATGGAATTAATTATAAATTAAAAACTTACAAAGAAATCTATACTTTATATACCACAAAAATAAATTAATATTAAACTCAATAATTTTTTAAAAATGAATTGCTTTGTTTTTCTCCACACAAAATAGTCACACGTGAAATAATAATACAATAATTAAAATGCAAAAATACACGTTGTATTTTCATGTTTGCATTCGTTTAACATTCATTCATTGTTATAAAACTTATAAACTATATTTTCGTGATAATGATAATTTATTGTTTTTTTCTTTAGTGGACAACTTAGACATGAGACCTAATCATTTTTTTCAGTAAAATTACTATTAATTTACATAATTGTATAGCTATAGCGTAATAGCATGTCGAGTTTATTATACTGAGCGTGTATAATTTTATACGACAATGAAATAACTTAAATAGTTCAGATATGTGGGAAAAACTAATTTGAATTTAGTTTAAACACTTAAATACGTATATAGAAGTTAAGTTCGTTTCAGGAATTTGTGTTTATAGTTTTTATAATTAGTTAATTTAAGAGTTAAAGGCCATATCTGCATTTGTTAAAGTAAAAAACATATCAGGTCAAAATATAGTACCTTACCTGCCTACCTATTTTTTTAGTACTTGTATACTGTTATGAATAGTATATTTTAATAATTTAAAAATTAAAACAAAACATTGTAGATTATGCCATGGACAATTTTAAATACTTTTAGCGATATTTCTGTACAAATATACAAGTTTTGAATAATTGAAGAACTGTTTTAATTATTGTTATATTCATGAGGGTAACTTGGAAATTTATTAGAGGGGGAAATATTTAGTTATATATCAATATATTATTGATTATTATTATATTACTTACTCCTAAATGGCTAATTTATTCAATGGCCCTTCCTTGCCCCTCACCAGTTTATGCCTATGGTTATATTGTTCATAGGTGCAAAAAATATATTATAATATTTCAATATTTAAATATTTTATAAAAATATAAGAAAATCGTTTGTAAAGTAGTTTAAAAAACCGTTATGGAGAATTATTTGATTATCATTAAAAAACTTGATTCAAAATGTATGATTTAATTATCGATACCTTCAGTATTTACGTTTTATTTAAATAATATTATTTATATTTTTAACGTGTATTATTTATAACAATGTTTAATGTTTATAGATTTTAAATATTTCAATATAATATTATTGTTTAACCCATAGATGAATAAAAAAAAAGTACCTTCTTGGAAATAAACTCAGACATTGGAAAAGATAATAATGTGAATAGCTGTAGTAGATGCAAAGACTAATGAGACATTTAAAGATTACAACAAATATATATGCTTAATGTATTTTGCTTACTATACTAAATGCGAGATAACAAGAATAGGTCTAAAATAATGCATTTTTATTACTTTAAATAATATGTTAAAATAATACAAATTAACCTATTAACTGCTAGATATTCATAAATCATTATATTCGAAACAAGAATTACATCACCCATTTCAAACAATATTCATTTGTCACAGCTAGCAATTTTCAAACGAAATATTTAAAAATATTGACAATGATTAACAAAGAAACGTTGACTAGAATCAATCAGAACATTTTAAATGAAAAAAATATTAATTGCATTTAAAAATATATCACAAAACCCAAACCGCATCATAAAGGACGCACTAACTAACCAATTTAGATAGTTTTGTATTGCTGTTTTGTTTTGCAAATAAGAGTAGTTAAAACAAAAAAATATCTTTCAATAGCACGAAAACATGAATATAAAATATACATAATACCTACGGCATTCTACAATAATTTAATATTTATTGTCTGGTGTCACTATATCTTTCAATTCATCATCTTGTACAAAATAATAATAAAGAAAGAAAAATAAAATAAAATATCAATCCATGTCTTCAAAAACTAAACATTTTTAACATGTAAATTATTATGTTAAATTATGTTATTATTATGATAAATTTTTTTATTTAGTTATTTATTTTGTAAGTATTTTAAAATACAATAATGCACATAATCTAGTGACACTATTGTCCCTATTTCTTACAATAGAAATTATTTTACTGATTAAATTGAAATCAGTAAAAGTCTATGCTGTTCACGTGTCCAGGTGCAGGTACTTAAAGGTAGTAAATATCCGTTTAGAAAGTTGACCATATTATGTCCCAGGAGCGAACTGTCTATAGATACTGGCATGGGCGTGGGGGATTTGTGGCATCCCGTGTGTCGTAACCTTTTTATACTTTGCCCTTGTTACACAGATGCTTCCCCATAAATAATTTAGTACATTCATTTCATTGGTAATAAAATACTCTATACAAATATTTCAAGATCACTCTATAAGTATCTCCTATTAGCTACTCTCTAACTTTTCAAAATTAGTTGAACTTTATTTAACTTTAGTCTATAACGCTATTCAAATATTAGCACTTATGATTATTGATAAATACAGCATAATATAACTTCCCATTGTGAACGTTTTAAATTTAATGTCATAAAAATTATTTACGTAGTGTAAATGGTAGATTAATAGTATTGTTAGCTAATCTTAATTATTATAAGAAAAAATATTATTGTTAATAACTAGGGTTCAGATTTAAAGGCAATATAATTAATAAAAAAAGCATTTAAAATGTCAACAAAGCAATTACAAAATTTATCAAAAAATTAAATAGTTTGTAAATTGTATATTTTAACTAGTTCGTATTAAAAAACGAATGAGGACTAACAAAGTGACGAAAAATTTTGAATCTAGTATCAACGCATTATTAAAAAATTTTAATTTATAGATAGGTAGTATGGGTACTTTTATAAACTTTAATTAACTGGCCATACCAAATACTTGATAAAGTATTTAGCTATATCGATAAATATCGCAGATAATAAAACCCATTAAAAATAATTGATAAACGACAATGCCCGTCTTTAGAAGATCTTATCGATTTGTACTTTTATAAGACGCATGTCGTGTATAAAACTATCAAATCGATTGAAAATCAAACACAAAAAAGGCATTTATAAATCAAAAATTCATTTATAGGAAAAAAAGCCAAAAAAAGAATTTATAGGCAAAAAAAATAAAAAAAAATACATTAATTGTCTTAAATATTAAATGACACACATTTTTAGAAAAAAATATTTTTTTATTATTATTATTAAAAAAAAACTTTTACCTTCAATTCCAAACCCTATTAAAAACACCACTACACAATAATATTGCAATAATTTATAATAGGTAATAGTGTAATACTATAATAGTGATCAAAATAAATTGATAAAAAAAATTAAATACTAACTCTAGTAAGTTCAATCGGTCCAAGTACCATAATACTACAAATTGATCGGCCTACCGGGAATCCAATCGATATCCCGAGGATACTGCGGTTCACGTAAATATAAATAATTAAATCCGTTTACTTAATATATGTGTGGCATGTGGGTATATATATATATATAACAATATATTATTGTCTATATTTACGTGTTTACGGATGTAGGTAGGTACGTAATACATATATTTGTATACGAGTAATTGTATTCGTATATTTTAGTACAACGATTTTAGTTAATGTATAATTATTATACAGTTAACAAAATAAATTATTTTGAATGATTGAACAAGCGATTATAGAACAGTAAATATAATAGAAATAGAGCATTTTAAAACATGCGACGTTTATGAAAATAAAAAATTTTCTTATCTATAAGTGCAACAAGCAAAACAATCAATTAAGTATTATGTGATATACTGATACAAAAAAATAAAGCCGTTTAAATTAACATAAATAATTACATATTTTTATTAAAATTTGAATTATTCAAATCAAACCAATAAATATATTATATAGAAATAAATCTTTATATAAAATAAAGAAAATAAGTTGTATTAAAAAGTAGATATTTTATTTAAATTTACAATGTGTAATTAATTAGAATCTTTAATTTTATAATTTAGGTACTCTTAAATATTAAATTTTAATTCAAAAACGTATTGAATTTATTCCGAACGAAAATAAGTGTTAATTATTTATAAAACCGATATTTTAGTCTATATCTCTCGTTTAATAGCATTGAGAGTAAATAGTACTATCTAATTAATACTGTAGTTTGTGTATTCATAATTCCTTACTCCTTATTAATCCTTTTAGTACATGTTAGGATATTTTATTTCTTTATTTGTAATCAATTAACAAATATCTTTAAATTTTAGTGTTAGAATATGTAGCATAATAATATAATAATAAAACTATTTACTATAAAAATCGATATTTAGAACTATATAGGGTCTAAATATGAGGAATAAGGAGGGAAAAGTATAAGAATATTGAACTTTAGAAAAGCCCTCAAAAAATTTATAAAATCAATTTTTATTTATAAATGTTAGAACGTGACATAAGAAAGACATACTACATTTTTGTAGTATAGAAACTACAAAATTAATTCAATTATAAGTATAATTAAATGTTGAGAATTCTATTTATTTTTTATAATTTTATTATGTGTATGGGTTGTGTATTACATACACGCTATTTACGTTATTATTCTTAAATTATTTCTCTGACCACAACCCATTGACTACTTACAAGTTATTATTTTAGAAAAATATAAATAAATTCAGTTACTTATAAACTTTATTGCGTATTTAGTCTATAGACGCAAATTTGAAAGTTTTTTTTTGCGAGATGTGAGGAGGGTGAAGGAGGTGCATTTTACTGTAAAATTGTACAAAGCATTAAAAAATAAACACGATAAAATTTAAATAGTTTATACATAATTTCGAGAACATTTTAGTATAGTATATCTATTTTTAGATAGAAATAATATAATAGAAATGTGTTTTGACTGTCTTGTAAAGTAATACTTGTCTTGTACGTAGTCACATTTCCATTTTACATATAGCCGAAAACTGCGTTCATAAGTTATCGAGATAATTGGCTAAGATATTGATATTGTCTATTGACTACTTGCAAACGTTCAAATAAGTTATAGTTAATAAACTAATTTTTTTTTTTTTATATCGCAATTTATTTTATTTTCGACAGTTCTTGATTGTGTTCCTATCTTTGGATACAGTCATCTCTGAATGAATATTGATTTTAAAAAAAGTAAAATATTTTAATTGTGTAGTACTGGCAACACAATATATAATGTTACAGAGCATAAGAATGAGTAAGTTTTAGCACAGTCCTATCACATTAATACCATGGAAAAATATAATAAGCACTTAATAAATGAAAATTTATAATAATATATAATATGGTATATTGTTCAAAACTTGAAACAAATTATTAAAATAATTATAATGACAAAATTAAAAAAATATATTTATATTGTTTTTTTTTGAGCATCTTGACAATTGATGTAAGACTATAGGAGTTATTATATTCAAGAGTCTAAATACTGAATAGTCACAATAATTTTTTTAAAGTCTCCCCTCAGTCCCCTTCCTCTTTTTTAAGCACTTCCGATATCTGACTATGGTAAAGTCATTACACTCAATTCTTTGTTCAAGATAGTTTGAGAATTTAATTTAAGAAAGTATTATTTTATTTATAAATTGTAAATCTTATTACACCGTGTGAGTTATCCTATAAACTAAATTTGTATTTCTCATTCACAAACATTTTTTTTTAATTTTTATGTTTTTAATTTGAAAATTTTGTTAAGTTTATTAAAGTCTTTTACAAAGTTTACAATTGTTTCGACTATATAGAGCGTAAAATTTGTATAGGTATTATTAAATTATTGAATATTTGGCTCACTGAACAATTCCCCAAGCAACCAGCTGTTCCGAGAAGTGATGGGATACGACCATAAAAAGAAAAGAAAATGATTGAATATTGACAAATATAATTATTTCTATCAAATTAAACTAATAATTGAACTTTCGCTGTTTATAAACAGTTTGTTGATTTGCAAAAACTTGAAACAGTCGAAACTATACTACATTAATATGACGTTAATATTTACTTTAAATAAAACTTTATTGAATAGGCAAAAATATATAATATGCATGCAACTAGATTATACGTAAAAAAGGCGGGTGTATATAACTCTACTGCAGCAGTGATAGATATCACATGATTTGATCCCAACGCCTTTTTATACTTATTCACTCATATTATACGCAAACGTGTTTATAAATAATATATAAGAAGTGAGGGTATTACAATATACTTCTACGCTCAATATTGGTATTTTAAATTTATCATATTTCCCTGGGAAATCGGTATTTTATATCTTATGGAAGTGCGCACGTGCGTGTTGTTTCCGCTTCGTATTTATCATTATTTATTTAAAATAAAGGTCTCGACCACCGGTGTGCGCGTACAGCTACTGTAATATGCTAATATAGACTTTTTAAGTTAGTGCCTCGTTTTTCTTAGACGATAACGGGTAAAACCGTAATTTTTGACTGCAGGTAGATATTTCAAAACCGATTTAATATACTATATGTATACAATATACATAATACATATAACTCATATAAGTAATAAGTAATATCCTTTGCATGATAAACGATTTCAGTTGTTTTGTTGTCAAAAGGTCCGTTTTACCGGTTATTATAGTGCACTGCAATAATATGATCGTGTGATAAGTTAGAAAATACTGAAAAACAACTATCATAGTCCATATAATAGACAAAAATATATGATATATGTTTTATATTCTGTTTAACTAGTAAGGACTGTAATATTATAAATCAATCTATAAGTGTATGAAAACATTAAGTATCAATTTTTATGTTTCCAGAATTAAAATTTGAATTAACTTCTCGAGGCCAAGCAATAATTGGTGTGGAATTGGGTACAAATTTTTTTCAGGTAGACATTTTTAAAACGACAAAAAACAATTTAAAAGTTCAAAGATTTTATTGGTTGGAAACTAAACACATTAACTTATATTTATGTAAATTAATTGATGGTTATTTTATTTAATTTCAAAATCAGATTGGATTAGTTACATACTTATATATGTTACGGTCAAAGTGTATAATCGGGCGTTGTAGTACAATGCCCGGACAATGTGGACAATTATACACTTTGCCCGGGCATTGTATAGAATGATCAGAGCACAGTGGGCAATTACAATTAATTAATTAAAAATGTATAAACAATTTTTGTTATCTTAATAATTTACAATAATTTATTTTATGAATATTAACAAATTTTTTTATTTATTTTTGCAACTTAAAATACATTTATATCTAATTATCATGACATTTAGAAGTACATAGTTTACCTGCAGCCCTACACTTACATTTATTTGTCTTGCATTGCTGATTACAGTTACACCCATAGGCGCAATTTGGATGTGTATTTTAATTTGCATGTATGTACTGTGTGTATGCTCCCCGAGTCCTGAGATATATAAAGATGGAAAGGAATATACAAACCATTTTTGGGAGGGGGCTATGACTGATTTTGAGGGGGCTTATGGATTTGAGCCCCCCTCATATTGCACTTATGGTTATATCCTTGATCGCCAAGATTTGAAAATTTTCTAGTCGCTTCTCTTAATGATATCGGAGATGTTATTGGCATACACTATACATGCAGACGCGGAATCGCGATAAACTTACAGTGCTCACAAAAAATTAAGCACTGTATACAATGCCCGGTTATTGTATAACAATGACTAGGCAATGTACCCAAATTAATAGCAGATTCAGCTTTGCCCAAATATGACGAGCATTGAGCACAATGCCCGGGCACTGTATTACAATGCCCGAATTATACACTTTGACCGTAACATATATAATGTACAGTATACGCATTACACATAGTAGCGTAATTTGGCTGTGTTCATGTGTATACTAGATGGAAGGAATAACATTTTTGTGTACGAATAATAAATTAGTATATTACAACCAAACACAATTTTTTTATGTATTACAAAAAATGACAAGTACCTACCACTCAACACAACTATTACACGTATGTGTGGTGAGTAAAATGCACATCAACATAAAATTACATTTTTAAATGATACGATAACATCGACCGATTCGACCGTGACAGGAATCAACATTTTATAGTTGTTACCGCAATGCAGTTTACTATAGCCCATAATCTATATTCTATATATTATAATTCAAAGAATTTTATAAATTGTAATTGTGGATAAAATATTTTTGGCTGAAAAATATTTCAGATATAATTTAGCTCTTTCCATTTTAATAACCCAATTTTGTAACAAATATTATAAATAGGTATATAACATAAGTTTTTGAATCATCAATCATCATAGAACCATGTATTATTGGCCACAATATGTTATCATTATTTTTGTATTGAATATATTCTATACTATAAAAAATAACATTAAATAACTTAAACAATAATTATTAATTAATAACATACAAATTCGGTTTTTTTTTATTATGATTCTCAAGTAGTATTATTGTATTAATAAAATAATGTGGTTAGTAATCAGTTTTTTTTTTTTAATAAAAGCTCATTTAGTTGGATACGACACCCAAACCATTTGTAATTACCATTACATCACATAAACAATACATGTATAACAATTCTTTTAACATAATAAAATTCACAAAATTAATTTAAATTGTTCGATAGCATTTCGAAAAATATCTGTTAAAGTTAGTCAAGAATCTATGAAATGTATGAAAATGACTCCCCTTCCCCCGAAAAAGTATTTATTTTAAATTAGTGTATTCGCCACTAGCAAAATACGATTAGCAATTATTACATACTTGCAAAACAATTTCAGTTCTTTGATACTGTTTTGAATCGAAATGCGTGGAGGGTGGCAATCTCCGTGGGCATGTACCATGAAAATGACGTGATGAAAACGGATCAAATAGCGCGTGGATATACGAAATCGCGATTGGGGCGGATTTCGAATAAAAAAAACTATTTTGAAGGTCAACAAAATCCGTCGACAAACCAGGTCGATTTACGCAACGAGTTTCTTTACTTGTACGTTATTTTTAAAATTTTTTCAATTCACATTTTTAGGTTTGATTTATGCATATGTAATACCAACTATACTCCAATACTGAAGGTAATGGTTTGAGTAATTTAGTGCAAACACGGACTGAACAAGATGATTTCCAAATATCAAACAAATATTTCACTTCAGAGGAATGATTATTTCTATGACGTTGGTCTTGCGAGTCGAGGCGTATTTATTTTAAGTAAAAATAATATAAATTGATTGTGCAACAGTTGTTTGTACATTATAATATTATATAAATGTGTTTCCCATCTATAACAGTATATATATATATAATATGAATAAATAAATTCAAACAGTAAAACACTTAAAATGTTTGTAACTAATGTTATATAAAAGTTTTCAATGTTTAATAGATAATTACTCGAATTCAATTACCTTCATTTTTGTTGATAACATAAATGTGTGTAGGTAAATAAAGTAGTTATTTATGTTAAAATTATATAAAATTCATAAGTTTTGACAAATATTCTGATATTCGATGAAAGCGTTGGATCATGTCAATAGATTGATTAAAAAAGTTTAATAAAGAATTTATTTGATGAAAAGATAAATAACTAATTTAATTTGAGTTACTTTTATTGTAAAAAATGATTTTTAAAATATAATATTTAACTGCGCAATAAATTTTAATATTTGTGTAATAAAAACAAGCGGTGTGTTTAATATAGTGTACATTTAACGTATTTACCTATTTCGCATTTTTCAAATTTTACAAAGTTCACAAGAAAATAATCACACAGTGTTCAACTAATTTCACAGTAATGTTAAACAATAAAATATATATATAATACGTCATAAATTATTTTGTTTACATGATTAGTTAACTCCCGTGTATTAATCATATAATTATTTATAAATATAAAAAATTAAGTAGTTTATAATTTATACCTAGAAATTAAAGAAACAAGTTTTTTATATTACAGCTAATATACTTTGGAGTATCGGGTAAGACAGGTAGGTTATTATAAAAAATATTAATTGATTGCTTTGATTATACATACTTGTACTTATTATAGCTATTTATAAGTATAATTTGGTTAAAAAAGACACAAAATTGTTCACTTCCGATGCAATGAACACCAACCTTATCAATAACGACTAGAAGTTACAATAACTTCATCAGAATTCGTTGTTTTTATTTTTGATGCAATTATTTCGAATTTAATTTAAACATTTATTATTTACAATTATGTCCGACTTGGATACTATAATCGGAATACTTTTATATTACTTGTATGTAAAAGACTTATGTAGCTTAATATTTATTATTATAATATGTTGTAAATAATAAAATATCACAGTTATATAAACAAATACAATATTTTATAAAATTGGTAATTATTTCACATTTTCCGGAAAACATTATATTATTCAAATTACTTTATTATTGGGAATACTATATTTTTATGAAGTATTCGAATATTTATAATTCCAAACACTTCTTAAAAATGTATTGTCCAAGTCTGAATAATACATTATAATATACAAGTATGCATTATGTAATATTATATACAAAATAAAATCATTAATAATAATATTGTATACTCGTATACGTTTTTAACTATAATTATTTCAATCGCAGCTTAGCTTTGGCCTCGGCAGCGGTTTGCTTTGATGTTTATTGAGTAAGGTCGCCTTCAAAAACCCGACGGAGTCACGGAGGTTATAATTTAATTAGTCTATAAAAATTAATCAGCCGATTTGTTGGAATATTTACTACTTTTACAGTTTGAACCGAACAGTTACCTTTAACATTTAATTTTGCGCGTTATTATCAGCAACAAAGTGGTGAGGAATATGAAATATTTAATTATTACGAGTACTACAAATAATTAACTATTACAGTATTGCATCATATTATCATTGTTAATTGTTGAAAGAATACGATTTTGTAATCGAGTTACTTAGCATTTAGCGACGTAATGCTCGTTAGTAGAAGAACGCATAAATATTATAATACTGCATAGAATAAATATTACTTGATCGTCTTGATCATTAATGTAGGGGTAAAAAGTTAATGATCTTAAAAATTCCAAAACAAATGCATACAAATATGTCCAAAACAAATCCTTCAACTGACCTAAAATAACTTTTAATTACTATTATGAGTTTGATTATTACATAATATATAATATATTATCATATTGTAGGTTTTTCGTTTGAGCTAATCTAGAATATGATATGAAGTACCTACTCCATACTTAATTCGTGGCTTAAAAGTTATAATTAAACAATAATGCATTGTTAATAAATATCTAATAAAGTCCAATTGTAAAAATATCTATCTATGTCTAACCAAGTAATTTACTCTTTACCAACAATTAAGAATATTTTATTAAATAATCAAATTATTTTTATCAACTTGGGTGAATGAAGAAAAACGTTTTTAAAATTGTATAATCATTGTAAAACTTTAATAAAAATTGAAGTAATGTTACTTTGTATTAAATTAAAAATATAATGTGTGCGTAATATATATGTATTTACCCTTTTTAATGATATATAATTAATTAGGTATATATTGTTTATCTATATATTACGTATTTACGTGCACACTCTAATTTACTTTTTAAATCAGCTCATTTTGTGTCACCTTATCTAACATTTGATTTATTGATATCCTAAAGACATAGAAGGTTAACAGAGGATCTGTAAAAATTTTATATTTTCTTCATCAGACCACCCATTTTTGCAAGCTGCTATATTTTATACTTTTTTTTTAAATGTATCAATATTTTCTGAAATTTGACCAGAAAATGTACTAGGTCTATAAAATGGAATTTTGTGTTGTGTATTCCGTTTGCATTAAAAGTATTGATAATATCGTTTAGTTTCGATTCTCCGTTAAGGTATTGTTTTAGTTTATTTTTTAATTCAGGATGTGTACCTGTGGTGATTAGGCTTTGTTAGGTAAGTTAAATTATTAATTGAAGTTTTAGTAATTTATTAATATTTTTTGAAAAGGGTGTTTATATTCAAATTATCATCAAGTCTTACAAGAGTTCACACTTTCGTTGACCATTTGATGTTTGAGAGTGGGTAAATACAATTTTTTTTTTATTGCGTGTTATGAGCTATGGGTTTGTGCGGTACTTGTAGTAATATAAAAATAGAGCATGTACGTATTATATATGTATTTACCTTTTTTAATTATATATAATTCATTATTTATGTATATTATTTATTGTTTATATATATTACGTGCATAAGCTAGTTTACTACCTTTTCGTGTATATATATGTAAATGCATGTAAGTACACACACACACACACATATATATATATATATATATATATATATATATACAGGGTGTCCCGCGAGGATTTACCCATTGCGATGTCTCCTGAAATAATGGAGATATCATAATTCTGGTTTTTTAATAAGATTCACAGGGACAAGAACTACAAATATTTCATGTTTTAATTTATTTTTAGTAAAAAAGTTAAAAATGTATTTTTTTATTTAATTATTTAAAAAAAAAAAAATTGAAGATAGCCATTTTGTAGAATTTTTTTTTCTGAAAATATTGACGTTTTAACATTTTAATTTCATCAATTTCCTGATTTTTAATATTTTTTCTAGTTTCGAAAAAACTGCGAGATATTGCAATGGGTAAATCCTCACGGGACACTCTGTATACGATGATTTAATTTATGATTAATTAACTTACTCTAATTCAACTGCTAGTTTACCATATATTAGATGAATCAAGGAATAAGAAATAGATTTAATATCGATATATTTACAATTTAATATTAATCAAGAACACAATAATTAATATATTGGATATATTTGAAAGAATATTTTTATTATTTAAGAATACAAAATATTTCACTGAATTTATATATTACGCAACTCATGACCACAGCCGAAAAGATGCAGTTGTTGAGATCTTGCCGATAGTCATTGGATATCGTCCGAATCCATAGATTATTTACATAAGGACATAACGATATATAATGACAGATGTCCATATAATATAAGCATCTGAGTGACTATATATATGTATATAATAAGACATATTATATGGTAATATTCTAATAATGACACTATTTTAAACCATTGATTACAAAGAGTAGCTATATTACAACTTTCAGATTTAGACTAAAATTATGAAAACAAATATTATGTTCATACAAAAGTGTCATGGAGAGCGCTCTTTGAACCTTACAGTGCATAGGACCCCTGGGCCTGAATACACATCTGAAATAGTCTCAGCTAGTGTATAATAAGAGTAATACACGTATCCATACTCCACAGCCATACATGAAGATTTCGAAGCACGTTCATTCCATTCTTGATTCTTAAGCGTTCATTAAAATATGATTTTTGGTATGTTTAAGCGTAGATACTTCTAAAAGCTACAGACCTCAAGTTATGTACCTATAGTTTATAATTATATATATTTTAACAGCATTTAAAGACTAGAAAGACTAGACGATCATGATCAGGTCAAATCAAGCCAATGGAGGTGATGTTTGGTTAATAGTAAAAACCCACCAGCATAATATACGTATTAAATATCTTTATTCTATACATTATGTGTAATTTACTATAATTATCTAACCTCCTGTGATCTCTTGAATTCTGTGTGGACTGTAATTTTGTTCGCTTTAGTTCAAAAGGTTCCCGTTGGTACCAGATGTTGGCCATTGAGCCACGAGAGCGTATTCGCTGTTTTGTGCTCCAGACCCGTATTTAAATGCTCGGTCTCATCTATCACGTCGATATCGACTGGTAGCGCACGGAGATCGATCTTCATTATTATCGGAAAATCTCGACTAATCGGAGACGGCCGGCAGCGGTCGTTGTTACGTTTAGGAAATCCCGACGTCGTGCAGCACACATGGAGACGCCCGATGGCGTTCTTCGTCTGTGATAGTCCGTTGTCGCCTGTTGCTGTCTCTGTTGCCGTGCATGGCCCCATGTTGTTGCAATGTTGCCGTTGTGATTAATCGCTGGTGCGGTGGTGCGCCATCGTGCTTCGCGGGTTTTAACCCTTTGATTCTGCCGAGACCTTTTTGATTTGTGATAACTATCTAGTTTATGTCTTTAGTCCAATGTGTGTGTGTGTACCGATACAGCTTAGCGTGACATTTATCATTGTTTTACGACTTAACGTGTATAACAAACATAATAACATAATAATTAATAATAATTTATCGTTATCACCTAATGTGTATATGGTCACCAAGAATAGATAGATTGGAAACATTTGCACATGCTGTACCTTATTGTAATCGGTACATGTCACCGGTTAAACCCCGATCCACACAAATCCAGCCCATTGTATAATAAGCCCCCCCCCTCAATATTGGCCGAGGACCTTAATATACTTAATATAACACGTAAATACGATAATTAGCGATAATAATAATAAAAGGAACAATAATATACGTTTAGGCGACTAATGTGCCATGTGCATAATTCTTGGGAATCAAGAAGACGGTTTGGTCGAGAGTCATTGAGTGTTGGGTGACGTGTATAAACGGTCAACGGCCACCGTACGCCTTTGTGACTGACAAATGAAAAATTTTGCGGTTACTCGCTCGTTGGTTATGTAAACTATATAGACTGTGGTCGTGGTAATGTGGTAAATACGGTATACCATCTGTCGCCATAAAATTGGTGACCATTACGAGTTATACGGCATAGTGAACGGGTAATCACTATACACTGATCCAAATCACGTAGAAACGCATTATTCCAATTCAATGATGCAATCACAATTTTGAGGGCTTGTTGTTAAAACATTTTAGAGGTCTTTGATCTGTAGACATTTTGCAATATTATAGCAACGAATAGGGTTTGGCTTAGTAAATAGCAACTTTTTTGAAAATCAGCTCGTCAATTACCGTCAATCGACAACGGTTTTATTTCCATTAGATGTTACATTATTATTTTATGTTATAGTTATGAGTTTGAGTCAAACTTTAATACCGGGTTCAAATTTCGTGTTGTGTACCACGTGTTCAATAACGAACAGGAGAGGATAAGTTGATAACACATTACCTTGAAAATGAATAATATATACTACTGAACTTTGTGCATAATCGTGGCGGTTTTGGTTGTATTTTTTGATGAGGCGACTTATGTATCACTCCCCCCTTCATAACAAAAATTAAACTTCATAATAATGGAATTTAAAAATATAAAAATAATTATAACTATAATAATACACTTAAATTACTTTAATGTTAAATTAAAGCACGACAACACGCATAAACAAATTTAAACGAATAAGCACGACTGCACAAGCGACAATTCGAACAAGAGAGATATAAAATAAATAATGAAATCGGTTTCATCAGGCGCTGTGACAATATTAACGGTTAATGATTATCCAATAATATCTATATGTTATTGTTAAACGTGCCGTAAACATGGCTACGAGCTGACCATAGTACCACATCTATTTTTAGTATTAGAGTCGATGAAAAAGTCGCCTCACTATGATCATTGCGCATGCGCAATTCAGCTCATTTAACAGTCGCGTACAATCGCATGTGTGTGTAATTATTAGGGTGCGGATTTATATGTATTTTAAATTCAAAAATATGTACATAAATATGTATTGATTTTTATCCAAAAATGCAATTAAAAATACAAAATATGTAAAAAAAAAAATGTTCTTATTCTAGAAAAAAAATTATAAAATAAATGTATAGATACTTAATTATAAATTATACAACGCTACATTAGATTATTATTTTATTAACATTAATTATGAATATATTCAAATTAAGTAATTATTCATTAGAGTAATAAAATTCTTTATCGTCAACAAAACAATTGACAATCATATACTTTTTTAGGTTGTCAAAAGTAAATCGACGTAAATTAGGATACAATATATTTTTTACGTCAACAGAAGTTATAGGATCAAATTTAAAAGACCCTAAATTAGTAAGACTAAATTCAAAAGAAGTTTCCGTATCGCAAGGTTAGTTAAGTTTTATCATCGCGTGGTGTGGACTATGCAGAGTTGAAATTCACGATTATTATTAGCACACATATACGGACTGGAGGAGATAAAAACACGTAATATAAATGGGCGATACAGTACTAATTTTGTAAATAGCTGAATATTTAACAAAAATATGTAATATAAGTAAATTATGTAAAAGTATGTAATTAGGATCAAATATGTAATAAGAACCATAGCTTATAACAATCAGATAGTCTTATAACATATTTCTATAAAGGAATCATTCGCGACAAACATGTAAATACATACAAATCCGCACCCTAGTATACAAGTAATGTACACAAGTTACAATTCTGAGGCGACGTTTAACGCGGCCTCTCTGACGTCATCGGAATATTTCCACCGGCTGAAATATGAGCGTTTGCTTACGTAATTATTGTTTCGTGCATTTCTTATCGGTTTATCGCTATTTTTGGTAATAAACACAGAATAATAATATTATACTATAATAAAATAAATGATAATTCATATTATTAAATTTCGTAAAGAAAAATTTTTTTCAAATAAAATCATAAAAATGTTAAAAATTGTTAACGAAATGTTTACTATCGGTGAGACAAGAAATATACTTTTAGAGTATTATTTGCTACAAAAATTTAGATGAGGCGCCGCCTTACTTGCCTCACCCCCAAAGCCGCCACTGCGGCCGCTATAATGGGAACATGGGTAACAAACCGGCTTGGGATTATAATATTACAGACCATTGCGTTCCGCGCCCGCGAAATGTAGATCGCGGGTACGTGAAATCGATTCAAACGGTGTGCCGTTGGTTAAATGGCGGAACGAAATCAAAAAAAATATTTATGCGTACGGAAAATGCGGAACCTACCAAGGAGAAACAACAAGCTTCTTAAAATCAATATTTGGCACCGAATCTTAACGTATTGTATGCATTTCTATTTTTGTTGTATATATTATAAATTGTGTTTCAACAACAGACCTACAAAACTCACTTGATGAATTATCTCTGAGGTTTTTAAAATGTTGCTCACCCAAAATTTTAGTAAAAAGTGTATAACATACGAAGTAAAACTAAAAATGCCATAGTCGTTGAAAAATCCTCCGAACTCGGATTAATACCACACCATAAAATATCTACAAAAATACCACGAAATACCTACTTGCACCAACTTGTTATAAATAAATATATTTACCTATATTTAATTTGTATAATATTATTTTTACTGTAACGTTATGCAAAATTTGTATATTGACACGATTAATATTATACGGTAAAACAAATTAACAGTTAACTTGAGGTAGCTTACGGCAACAACGAATCACATTGCTTGTAATAGTCAGTATCATCGAAATTCTGTGAACACCGCAGTCACATGACTACACGAGTATTAGACAGTGATAAACTACACTACTCGAACGACATCGCAACAGTAAGCAGTAAGCACTAAGCACGATAGACGCAATGAACAAGGGCGTTGACGACCGCGATTTCCATAGATTGACAATGAAAAATATTGCGATTACCTGCTCGCGAGTATAGTACAGAATGCTTCACTAAATATGCTCACCCCATCTTTAGTTTTAATAATTTATTTATCTAAATTCAATTTTTTTAATTCTATTAATATACTTATTACTTAAAGTATTTTTGTATTACAAGTGTTCCGTGGTCACTGGTCTTCCTACTCGTGATTTTAAAATGAAAACGCTCTTTTTTACTATACCTAAATATTATTAAGTGAATACATTTTTTGATAATGTTTATGTCCCTAATTCAAAATTGGAACAAGTAGTACTCGATTATTAAAATGCTTATACTATAAAGAAAATAGTCCTTAAAAATGTTTTAATAAAAATATAAAATATATGTAATATTGGATATAGACATATAGTATTTATTATACTTGAATCATTTTTATGAAATTATAAATTATTTTAATAGATTAATATTAATTACTAAAATATTCGAAACTAAATCATGGATCTATTATCCTTAATATACTAAGTTCAATATCTCGAAAGTTACTCGTTCAAATTTTTTTTTTTAGTAAAATTTTAATTCAATATTTTCAGAAAAAATATTAGGGTTTGTATTTTAAAAACATAATAATTACTACTTAACTACTTAAGTATTACAAAAAATCTTAAAAATGTAAAATAATATATAATATATAATATAATATACTATAATATATCTTAGTATCTAGTATATTGAAAATTTCTATGAATTAGAATTTGTATACAATGTGGACCACGATCAACGAAACTATACTGCGGTCGAGGCGACCACCATACATATATGATGTACGCTACTCGCGAGCTGGTAACCACGATAATTTGTGAGCGTCGACTGTTAGTCGTCATCTGGGGAAATTGCGGTCGTCCCTAAAGTGTTGTATAGTGTGATGACATCACAGTGATAAGTCTACATAATTATGTGCATGTATTTTCTTAGTATTATCATAGCTTCCTAGTTCCGATCCGTTGCTGCTCATTCACCCGTTTCCCGAGAGTTTGATGAGGGCGGTACATTAAATTATGACGTACATAAGTCACCTGCCTTTATTAATCATAGATTCTTCGTGGCTCGTACTAAGGTCTAAGATGCCTTTATATAATTATCAATTTTTTTTTTTGTAATTGAGTTTAATATTGTAATTTGTTAATAAAAAGTAGTTTTTAAATAAAAAAAAAAAAATGATAAAATAGTCACTGCAAAAGGTTAAAAAAAGTTTTTGGACTAAGTATATTTAAAGCAGTAGGTACTTGATTATTATTTATTACTTTAAAATCCTAAAAATTAGAATTTAATAAATGCATAATTTATGCATTTAAACAAGACGATAGTGCTTTTAAAATCGAAGTGTATGTGCATTGTGCAATGTGTGTATAAAAAGCAATGTTAGGCAACCAGACAGGTAAACGGGTTTCTTTTTAAGTATTTAAAAATTTTAGAGTTGAAATGTAGACAAAATTCGTAAAAATATCAAGTTTGCAAAATGTTTGGTTTTTATAGCTAAGGTTTAAAAATTTAATACAGGATTAATCATAAATATTTCATAATAAAACCCAAAAATATAAAAATTTTATTGAAAATATATTTTTCTTTTATAGATATTTGAAGTTCTAATTTTGACAAAATTAGAAATGAATAATATTTAACATAAAATAACGATTTTAGTTATTTCGTCCGGAATTCAAATATGTATATTCGTAGAGACATAAAATTATTTCACATACTATTATATTTTACTATTCCCAATGACATTTTCAAAATTTAATTTAATTTTAGCTATTCTCTAGTTATATCGTATTACTAATAGTAAAATAAATTACTATAATAGCTATGTATAAATGATAAAATAAACATGGTAATATAGACTGACGACCGTCTCCGTTCAGAATCGTTTTTCGTATGTAATATACTAATAATTTATCATTGAATTCAAATTTAACATATCAGTTTTAGTAACTTATACAATGACTCGATCTATTTGCCCATTTATTAGAAATATAAATTGAAACAGCCACAATCCATGATAATCGTATTAATAAGTATTATAAAATAATGTTATTCCGAGCTCGTCGATATAACTGTTTAAGTGTTTTTAAGGGTGACTACTGACTAATATTTTTCATATTTAATAAGTTATTATTAATTTATTACTATTATGACAAACTAGTTTCTATCTATAAATAAAAATATGAAATTCGTCGTAATCACAACCAACCTTTTTTCTACATATATTATACATCCTACATTCTGAGAACATATAATTATAATAACTTCAATAATAGTCATAAATAGTAATAAACAAAAATATCTTTCTGGGTAATATGAAAATTCAAAATAAACTGAATTGGGAATTATATAAGTTGATTTTAAGTTAACGTCCAGACAAATGTTTAGGTTAATAAGAAAAATAAAAAATTAATTTAACCTTAAGCTCGGATGCACAATCTTTTAAAAAAATATTATTGTATTATTTGATCCTTGTAGACGTTTTGAAAAAAAACATTTCGGCACTAACAGCAGTACTTTACTACCATGTCTATTGTAAAAAATTAATTTTACACTTATTATGATACAATCGAATGCGAAAACATCACGTAATATTCCATATTCAAAACGAATAACTTGAATAATAATAGTAATAATCGCAATAAAAATAATAACCGAACGTCCATAATATGATTTTGGTCGGATATAAAATGTTTCAAGGGAAAAAAATCATGTCTATTTGATCTGCTCGGAACGGACGGACGAACATTTTTTTTTGATCTCCACAATAGTATAATAATATTAGTATAACAACGCGTGGTATGTCGGCGCAAACCCTGACGGTTCTCTGGGTCGTGCGTTCGCGTTGGCGGCGGGCGAATATATATTTATATATTATGGCGTAATATATATTGTATATAATATTATACGAATTGCGCCGTGCGGAGCGGGCTCGTCCGTTCCGCCACGCCGCCAAACGAGCTCGCCGTTCGGGAATTCCATCCGCAAAGTATGCTAGTTATACATGTGTCATGTATACCTACGACCTTTCGAAAACCTGCGCAGGTCCGTCACGGGCCTATACAGGCTTTTGTCTAGTCGGTCGTACACACATAGGTACCGGCATTATATATATACCGCCCGGTATATACGCACTAGTTAAATTTATATATGCACCACGCGTACTGCCAATATCTGTAAAAAAAAAGGTATTTTTTTTAAAAATATTTACTTTTACACAAGTGTAACCTTCGAACAAAACAGCATGCAGCACATTACCTTACATCGCGGGATATAGGTGCAGCTCACTTTATATGTACCTACCTACGTTTTTGTGCGTACATCAACGGGGTGAAAATATTTCGCGCCACCGCCCGCCATTGTAGGTCACTGAAAAATATAGTGTACATAGTACGATGTTAAAATAAGAAAAAATATAATGCATTTGATAAAATCGTAAAATATCGTGCAACATATAGGTACGTACGTACATGTTATTTATTATTTCTACACAGCGAACAAGCGCGTGCGTCCGCATGTTTGTGCCACGATTGCACGTGCACGCTGTCTTGGATATATAATATAGATGACAACAGAAGTAAATATTTATGCCTATTGTTTCATACGAAAAAAAAACAAACTAAAAAGTAACTTAATTACCAATTAATACGCCTTCGCTGACTCCTTCATACGTGTCTTATTCTTTTAAAATGATTATTGGTTGCAAGCGCGAGTAGGCACACTAGTAGGGTTATTACATCATTGACCCAGAAAATTAAAATTAATTTTCTTAGCATCTCAATATTAACTAAGCATTCCTGTCCATAATGTTCGGAAAATCTAAATCTATTTAAGGAAACACTTATGATAGGTTAGTTCCATTTATGCATTGATATAAAGCCGCGCGTCTCTAAGCGTGTGCATAGGAATCACACCTTAAAGGTCTAGTATATAAGGCGTCTAGATTTTGGGTTTTCATTTAACGTTTGCACATAGCACATTTTAAATTTTTGATACTTCCGCTTGCAGTTTTTAGTTGTATAAATAATAAACAGGTATTTCGTACCTATAATATCTATAATGTTTGTATACTTGCGTATTATCTATGAAATATTTTCAACAATGTTGTAAACTATACTCTGCTTAATAGAAAATTATTTTTAAAATGTACAGTTTTTATGGAAAATAATGTAGAAAAAAATATAATTAATATATACTCATATTATCAATTCATGGCTATGGAGAGAATAGAGATAGATGAACATAATTATAAAATATTTTATAAATTACAAGTGTTTAAAACTTAAATTCACTTAAAATTTGATATTAATAAACCCAAGTGCGACTGGTGTTCAAAAAAAAAAGTTTTTGTTTTTAGTTAGGAACGCCTGTGAACAAAATACAAGGATGGAAACCTTTGACCAAGTAATTTTAGTAATTGAAAAATAACTATAAAAAAATAACAGCTGTTAAAATATGTAAAACTAAAATAATATTAACGTTGAAACGCTGTTTTATATATGGATGCTTAAAAAATAGAGCCCAGTACAAAGCTATAGCCTCTGTCTGCTTACGCTTTTCGTATAGTATTTCGTGAAGGTAATATTTCGTTGAAATATTTATGCATTTCATTGGTATGAAAAAATATTTATGTAATAATAAGTTTATACGTTTTAAACGTGTTTGCCGCTCTAAATAGTTATCTTTAAAAATATTATCATAGAGTAAGAGTATATATTTTACTGAACAATCAGCAGGTATATTATGGTTATTATTAATATAAATCTGTAGAATTAGGATTTGAAGGCAATGTCTTTTTTGTTTCGGATAAAGATAGAAAAATAATTCTTTTATAAAAATATTTTTTAGTTTATTTCTATGCTAATAGGCAAACATTAATTTTATAGCTTTTTTTTATATTTTGTATTAAATCATCATTTATCAATTAATAATCTTAATATAATTGTATTGGTATTTACGGTAAAAATCGTTAAGAGCTTGCGAAGACAAAACACGTTGTCGCAGTGGTATAATTAGGAATTTGCCTTGAGGGAGGTGGGGTTACATTTTTTTTAGTAGAAAACTGTAAACTTTATATCACTTTCAAAATACAATATTATAATTGTATTACTATTAAACTATAAATATTGTAAATATGGTTTTGTAAAATAAGGATCAGGGGGGATCTATCCCCCTCATCGCCCCCTAATTACGTCCCTAGCTGTCGATGTTATTTTAAAATACTTGAAATTATTAGAAAGTACTCAATGGATATGCTTTTAATAACTTAGTCGTGGGTAGAAATATCAAGAAAGTATATTTTAACGTTAGTTAGTTAAACGTCTAACAAAGTTATATCAAAAAATAAAGGTTTAAAAAATATCAAACTATAACTCACTGTATTGTCTCATTGTCTGTATTTTAATTGAAGAGACAGCATAAGATAATTTAAAAATTACTGAACTTGATAATTATTTATGTATTAAGTTTAAGCTAATTCGATGGACGTTGATATTTAATTTTCTATGTATAAAAATATTTTAATTAACTCTAAACTGTCAATTCTTCACTAAAGATAGTATATCTAATAATAATAATCTAGTTATACATTTTTATTTTTAATATAAATTAGACAATTGTAAAAACCTATTTCAGTTTTATAAATTTTTTTAATTGCTTTTTATATATTATATACAATAGTTTTTTAAGTTTTGAGTGCTTTTTATTACATGTTACCTTCAAATCCGGACTTTATATCTATATAACGTGCAGGTATTACATTTACTCAATGAGTAAGTGATACATAATATATTAATTATGAATATATTTAATTAATACGAATTACTATTTTCATAGAGACCCATCATAATGTCATGTGCACACATTTTGTACATTTGTTGGTGTATTAATTTAGAATTTATTTTGGTTTAATGTTTAATTAATTAATTATTTTAGTCATAAGACGGCAAAATCCGTATAGTGTTTTACATTTTAATTCAATAATTAATATTTATTCATGTATTCATAGCAATGTGAATTGCTTGGTCACCCTATATTCTTTGACGAGAACCATTCAAAATTCCCTAAAGAGTAAAGACCCTTCAAAATGTGAACTAAGGGACGGGATCATGATACTACAAAAGATCACCAAAACAAATTCATACAGAATTAGTATTTATTATGAAAAAAATGTTTACAAAGAGATTTGAATTACTTTCACAAGTATGGTTTGAATTTAAAATGATATCAATTGCTGATTTGTAATAAATATATTATTTTTAGAATGTGTCCCGGGGAAGTGACCGGCTAGCGTTGTTTGATAATACATTTCAAATTATTAAAAAAAAACCTTTTTAAGGGAAAGGCGGGAAGGCATCTCTTTTATTAGTTATGGATAATTTCATATTTTTTTTAACAAAACTAAACCTACCACACATTTACAATTTCATGGTATATCTTCAAAATTTCATCTTTCTATATCATCGTAATTTTTTTAATTTTCAAGCTATTTTTATGCTATCAACCAACTTAAACAATTAAATCAAAAACGAGAAATTATTTTTTATTAAATTAAAAAAATTGTAAATATTAGCATTTTTGAATGGAATTCGCGTTAAGAGGACGTTATACTCGCATGTGTTGTTTCTGACACTAACATATATCATAGCAAATTTACGTTCAGCAGAACACGTAAAGTAAGAATATTATCTGAACAATATTATATGCTTTTATCGATATTATCATTTTAAAGTGAGTTATGAACATTTTAAAGTTGTAATATTTTAAATAGCTATAACTCACATTAAAACGATAATAATATCAACGTAACCTAAACATATAACATTGTCTAGAATGTCTAGATAATATTCTTACTTTTAAAATTTATAGTAGGGTACCTTATTAAAGCTTACATCACAAAACGTGTTCTGCTGAACGCAAATTTGGTATGACGTACATTAGTAGAAGACAGAGACAACGCATGCGGATATAACGTTCTCTTAACTCTAAATATTTATTTCCTTATTTACTACAGTTTTTATTTTTATTTTATTATTCTACTGAACAATAGGTATTTAGAATTCTTAAAAGTTTTGTTTCCGTATTTACCATAATTTCATAATAATACTGCTCTAAGGTTAAATGGGTTAAATGGGGTAAATTGTTTCATACCGTAGTTAATTGTGTCATTGTGATGTATAATAGTATGATTATTTTATTTTGTTGTATGTTCAATAAATTTTAGTTTTCCGCATTGGATAGCAAATGTGGGGTAGTTTCGGTTTTGCTTATAAAAAGTATTGGCCATAATTGAAAAAAATAAAAGAGTTATTCACGACTTAAGGATCAATAGTTAATACTATAATATGACGCCGGATAGTCACTTCCACTGAGATATATTATATAAGGTTAACGAATAGTGAGATAAATATGTTACATCGAATCATAATTATTATTTTTAATGTTTATGTAGTTTATCGGTTAGAATAATAACGATCAAATAATGATTATCACGTGAAGTTAACTACAGTAATAGACACACGACCGCCACACTGAGTCGGTCATGGATAAAAAAAAATTAAAAAAACTAGGATTTAATTTATTTTTATATAGCTCTATTAATATATTTCTATACTGGTGAGCTTTAGTGTAAGTGACTAAGTGAACCTTGCTTCATCAAAAGTACCCTTGGTTGGGGATTTAGGTACCTAATTGAGACTTGAGAGTCTGGTTGAAAGAAAATTTAAAAATAGCAGTGTATATGATTTAAATATGTTTGATATGTCTATGATAATGTTCTTTTTAAATTACTACTAATTAACAATTGTTTGAGGGATATTTAAAGTTATTTTACATGTGAGTAATGACTATCTAATGTTATACAAATTAGAACTTTAATTTCTCATAAAAATATAAATATGTAACTTAAAGTTAATTTTTTTTTAATTTCATGTGTTTCTGTGAAGATATTTTGTGTAGCCCGTCACAAATTTATAAATCGGTTTTTTTTCATTTGTTGATATACTGATCATTATACTTTTATATTTGGTGGTCCGCTCGGAGATGATTGTTTACCAAAGTGGCTCGCCAAACAAAAAAGGTTGGGCATTAGTGTGTTAAATTATAAAAATTCTATGGATTTTAAACTACAAAATAATTTATATATTTTTGTAATTTTAATAAATTTTGTAAAAGTGTTAACTGTAAAATATAAAAAATGTTTGTCTATATGCAGTGTTTATTTCAGACTTTCTATCCCGGGGAAGTATCGTAACTTTTCAAGGGGATATACCATGGGAATAAATAATATCACATAGTAATGTCATACAGTTTTTCGGGTGGTTGGGGGGGTATAAACCCCCCCTGGTCACCCACCCAAAATTGCATCTATGTTTTTCAGTAAGAATAACTTACGAATAACCTTGAAATATTTTTTTAGTTTTTTCTCTCAAACAAATATTGTTAAAATATTTATTATAAAATTAAATCATATTATGTAGAAAATTCCAATAAAAAGTATTTGGTGAAAAATTTAAGTTTTTACTGTAGTAGTGTCAGTAGTTCATTAATTGGTTTAATAAAAAAATAGGATTTGCGTAAAAAGTACATAACATCAAAGTAAAACCAAAAAATGTATTATCTTTCTACTTAATCTAAAACAATCAGTGATGGTAAAATGATTTTGTCATGGGGGTGGATGTGGCTGATTTTTTAATAAGCACTACTTAATCATTAAAATATATTTTATGGTTAAACACTTATAGCACTTATGCTTAATATCAATTTTTTAAATTAAGGTAAATTAGTACTGTATTTATAACAAGTGAGAAATGTGTTGTTATTGAATATTCATGGTCATCGAACGGGGTAATTCCCGTATATCTTGTATAAGCAACTAAATATTAATAATAATAACAGCCTCGTTCCTAGAATGAGTCTAGAATCCAGATAATAATAATATTATACGCTCATAGGCGTTGTTTTGAGAAAAAAATAAAACAAAATTTCATATATTAACATTATGGTACAATATATATATATATAAATTTAATTTTTATAAATATTAAAGAAAATAGTCATGGGAGATCTATCCCTCTCTTCCCACCATTTGACAACCACTGTTTTTGTTAAATTTTTTTGGTAAAACGATATTTTTTTTACGGTTGTATTATTAGTTATTACTAAATTAATTATAGTTAATATTTAAAACATTTATTTATCTTTCCCGTACGCTTTTTTGCAGTTGTGCGTTATTGTATTTTAAATTTTTGATGTAATGAGGTAAGTCTATAAAAGCGTACAATCTGCGATAACTGTTAGTTTACAGTTACTAAAATATCTCCTTAGAAACAATATTGCGTCAATATAGCTTTTATTACCCGTTAAAATTAATATTTGCGTACAGTAAATTTAAAATATAATTATAGTTCAGTTTTGTCTTCAATAACTAAATCCATTTTGAACAAAACAAACGTATAAATCATAAAGGATATTGTACAGTTGTTCTTTCATAATACTATTTCACTCGCAAAAGACTACAAAGTTGTAATATTATACTGCACGAGTACGACGGTCGACCGATGAAAAAAAATGAAACAAATATTTTATCAAGTTTCGTTTTGAGTTATTATAATAATTTAAATTGCGCTTATTTTTTTAAACTAGACACTAGAACTGCACTCTTGGATACAAAATAAATACAAACTTCTATAGTCTTTAATATGCGTTGTCGCGTAAATACAATATTAATTCGTTTTAAGTTAAGTTTTCTGAGTGACTATGTGTTAATCAATAATACCTATAGCTATGTCATTTCGAAACTTCACTATACACTAATTATTACATTATTAATAAATTAAAAACGTATTATACGTTTTTAAGAAGGGCAATAAAATTAAATATATAAAATACATACCATAAAAAATAATACATTTTAAGAATTTAAGTATGAACAAACATTTTTAATTATCTTTCGTATTGATTCTTGAATTTAATAAGCGACTACTATTTTAATAATCACGGTAGAATGGTGGATACAGTATAATTGAAATTAAGGGATTTAGGTACAATTTAATTATAAAGTTATTTTAATTTAAAAAAAAATCTAATTAATGAACAATATACTTAAATAGGCCTAACTATTAAAAACTTAAACAAATTAATAACCTCGAGAGTATTATGAATTTTTATTTCAATAAATTATATTATTTTTATCGTGTACAGTTTTTCAGTTTTGTATTACATCGTTACTACATAAATTAATTATAAATATTTTTCAAATAACCTTTTGAATAGAAAATGAGGATTTTATATATTTAGACTACTAAATAATTAAATAAAAATGAATATTACCAAAGTACAAATTATATTTTATTTAGATAGAAATATCTTTGGGATCATGTTATTAAAATAATAATATGATATGATTGTTCTCTTGAAATCATTTGTTAAATATAATACCTATATAATATATTGTCTATAGCTTACTATTAGTCACGTACCATATAACATTGATTATAGAATAGACTATTTCCTCGCTACGTATATAGCATATACACAACATGCGCATTTATAATATTATAAACGTTGTTTTTATTTATATTATGTCGTACGGCGTGTCGGCGTATGAAGCTAAACAAAATATAATTAATACTCGAGTATAGCAATAAAGCAGTAGAGGAGTTGTAAGTATGGATTATTATTATGGCCCAAGAGACATCGGTTTCTTTAAATTGTTACAATAAATAGCAGTTGATTTACTATAGGTTATTATACTAATAAGCATAATATTATTATTCAATATTATCATGAATATTCAGAATATTAACACAAAAGGATACCGCTTGAAAACTACGTAATACGTACCTACTGTATAAAAATACACGGAACTAAAAGCCACGTTTTTATAACTGTTATCATTGGAATTTAATATTTATGTGATATTAAATAATAATAAATTATTAGTCGATGATGATTTTTAATAGCGTGAGTTTTCTCACGCGACGCATGGTGCATGTTTTTTTACTGGAAATGGATTAATATTTATTATTTAACAACGGGTGTTATCTGAGTAAGTTTACTGAACTAAACCTATACTGCCGATTGCGATAAGCGATTATTGAATGCAATAAAAACCATTTATAATTTTTTATAAATAATAAATATAACAGGTACCTATAATTTATAATTTGCGTTTTTTTTTTTTTTTTTTAATGAAAAATGTTTGATTTTTGAATATTATTAATTTTAAACAATATATTTCTATAGTTTTAAGCATATAATATAATATATTTTACTTATCTGAAACTGGAGTGGCGTGATACATAATACATTGGATAATCTATAATAATTTTTAATTATGAACTATGTTGGTTTAATGATATAATGTTCTACAACATAATATTCTTCTAAAAAATTAATAGTTATGGCTGCCATACACAATACAATAAATAAAAACCTAAAAATCACTGTGATAGGAAAAGTCATAAATTAAATGTTTTTGTCAAAAAACTATTATACGATAATATTATAAAAGTTTCAAAATCATAATAGCTAATCGACTGAGAAAACTAAGGCACTATAATATATCTATAGTGCCCTAAGAAAACATAATCAGCGTCTCGTAGTAACAAAAAAAGTAAAAATAACAATAAAAATCATGTTATTGTTGTATCTATAAAATATTATGTGTAATCTGTTGGGCAGTGGCGTAATTTGGTTATGTTCTGGGGGGATAAAATGTTTTTACATCTTATTTATAACTCCCCTCCCACTTAAAAAGGTAATGTATTTATCATAAGAATCTGCATCTCATTTCAGTGCAATAAATATAGGTATGTATCCATACGACACGGGCCAAACATAAACAAAACATTCAATAATATAAAATAATAATTATTGTTAAATCAGTAAATAAATGTAGTTGAGCAGTCTTCAAAAAAAAATGGTCAGGGGGGAATGCGACACCTAAACCCCCCTCGTAATTGCGTCACTGGTGCATAGCCTACATTTGGCTTGTTAGAAGGGAGAGCTAAAATTATAAACATAAAACAGGCCCACGGAGAGTTTCGCTTCCTGCACCCCCTACATAAAAATTTTATAAATTTATTGTAACAATGTAACATTTATTATAAGATATATAAAAAAACTTCAAAATTATTTATTTAACAACGTATACATTACCGTCATAACCTTTTATTGTTGTTGTTAAATAATATATTAATGTATAATATAGACATAGGTATAGTTCAATCATTTTAATTTTATTACAAATCTACAATATAAATATTCATACATGAACCTAGATAACACATACCTATCGGATATCCTATTGAAGAATTATGTAGTAGTCGTAGTACATCTTATAAATTTCTCTAATAAATAACCTGAAATTGGTTGAAAACTTAAAAAAATGTAGGGGGCCAAGTTAAGCTCCCCTCAATTTACACCAATGCACTGGTGTTGCCGGTGTTGGGTATAATCGTGAATCGCTTATCCGAATATTAGAAGACGGTATTCGACGTGAATTTATTAACACCACTAATATCTACAAAAACTATGGAAAAATGTTTATCTTACACAATTTGATAAACATATTTTAATAATTGATAAAATAAATAGAAAACAATAATATAGCAGAAAGCCAGAAAATTGCCGGAGCAACGAGACGATAATATATTGTATTTCCCTAGTAGTGACGTTTGCCGTTAGGCTTCGCGCCTGGTCCGTTGTCGTGATCCGCGCCACGAGGGGGTTGGACGGGACCGGCGGCGGCGAGAGTGTGAGGCCGGCATTCGGCAATGCGGAGTCAGTGTTGGTCTGCCGTTTATTTCGGTCGTTTGTGTTATTTTCTCTTTCTTGTCGTTGCTGCTCGAAAAGTACGTGCGTTTTTTCGCGTTCAGACGGCGACATTTTATTATTCGCGTGTTAAACCGTCTTCGAGCAAAACATTCGTTTCTGGTCACGGTGTTCGGTGTGGTTGCCGTCCGCACGATTATGAGTTAAATGATTATATTTAATCGTCAGAAAACGGGGAAAATAAATCGATTTCGATCAGAAATAAAAACTGACTTGGTCGTCGTGTGTGTTTGTGACGTGTTTTTCTAAATGTGATACCGGCCGAAAAACTCTTAACTACTACCTACCCGGAACGGTTACGCCAATCATGACGTCCCGGTGCCGACTGCAAGTGCTGTGGACACTTTACCTGATCGTCTATAACGGTTAGTAGATATTGTGTTTTTTCATTTTATCGCATTATTATTATTATTATTATTATTTAGATACCGTATTTCTTAAAAGCTCTTGATCAGCACCGACTAGCTGTTGGATCGGTTGGATTTTGTTCTTTAAAATTTAAAAAGTTTACCAAAACGTCGTACACGCGTAGGTGGAGGTGGGTTAAACAGTTTCTTTTAATCTTTTTGTTTTTAATACCTTACATAAAGAAATAAACAAATTAATCTATTATGTAGGTAGTTATATGTAGATATATATTTACTTATGTTGTATTTCAATTTGTTCATATTGTGTCTGCCTATTAATAGACTAAAGCATAGACGCAACTTTAGCAGCTAAAGTACATAACTTAAATAGTTTCGAGATCGGTAACATTGGTTTTTCACTTATAAGTAATTTACAATGTTTTTAAACCGGTTTCATTCATTTTCACTAGACTTCGAATCCCTTAAGATTATGGTGGAATGTGGAAAATTTTAAATTTCTATTATGCGTATCTCGGGAATTTGAATTCTTCGTGTGTCTATTGGTGACATTATGGCAACTGACATCGTATACAGTTATACTTACACTGGTTGTTTGGTCAACACACTAATAACCTCGATATAATAACTTAATTTTAAATTATAATTTTTAATTAGTATAATATAGTCATTTTATAATTTTATATAATATAATTATTAGGTCATAAGTGTAATTGGGTTTTTGAAATTTGGTGCCTATATTAGACATTTAAAGGTAATTTATTTAGAAAGTATTTATAATAATATATTTAATATTTCATAAATTAAGACATGCATTTTGTTGTAAATTAATCTTTTAATCAATAATCAGTGTTTATAATATTATTTTGTTTTTAATAAACATTCCCTAATTAATACTTTCTAGAATTATTATTAGCTACGAATAATTTGCTTATAGTTGTTAGTTTATTATCAAAAAAATTTTTAACATTTTAATTACTATACAATTGTGGAAAATAATAAATTATTTATACCTACGATTCTCGTACAATAAATAATAATTGATCACAATAATTGAATAATTAATACAATTTTATCTTATGTAGCAAATTATATAGATATCAACTGCAATTTGTTATATCTAGAATTATTATGCCATTATGGTTACAACACTTTCTCAAATCACATATATAGGTATATTTATAATGTTTATTGCCTATAATTGAACATACCAACATTTATTCATTTCACTCCTACAATAATTCGTAATACCTTACTATAATAATCTTTAAATAGTTATGTACGACATTATTTGCATTATTTTCTCGTAACTGAATGGATTTTAATTTACAAATAATCAATTTAAAAGAGATTAAAAATATAGATTAACATATTCTATCTATTTTTTAAATCTCACTAGATTCTAAAAAGACATTTTATTTTTATGTTAGGTTATTGTAAGGTTATGGTTAATGCAGTTATTATTTACAGGTTATATTAAAAACGACTGAAATGAAATGCATATTTATATTATGTTTGAATGAAATAATGAAATAATTTTATATTATAGAATTGCATTTATTTACTTTGAATAATTTGCAACCATTGTGTTTTAAATATTGTCCTATATTGATTAAAATATTTTTGAATTTAAATTACTAATAGTTATAAGTCTTTTATTTAATGTCAATCTCGATGTCTCATATTAAAACCGATTATTCAATGCCTTATATTTATAATTGATTATTATTTGTTAAGCAAACAATACAAATACGAGTAAAAGTGTAAAATAAATATATAATTTATGTTGGCTCAAAAAAAAAAATTATTTATTTTTATCTACCTAAATTATGTAAATTATAAGTATCTACGTATCTCGTATAGTAGTAAAAGTAGACACTTAATAATTATTAATTTTGTTAACGTTTGAATTTTTAGTTTGTTTTAAATTCATTGGTTGAAGTATTTATCTATTGTTTTTTTTTTTTTTTTTTTTTTTTTTGTTAGATACCTAAATACTATATAAGTACAAAGTTGTTTATATTTAAATAAAAACAATTTGATTTACCTATTCTATTTTTTGAATAAAATTAAATTCAATAGTATGTATGCTTATAATGATAGAATTTTTTTTTAGTTAATATAATGAGTTTTATTTGATTTTAAATTAAGTGTAAGCTGGGGAAAACATTTGAAAAATCATTTTTTACCTTGCTAATCTATCGGATATATTGAAAAAATCACTGTACCTAGTGTACCTAGTGTAGTATAGGTAGTAGGTACTATCATGAATTATTATTTTTAAAGTTTTACATATTATTTAAATTAGTAAAATATTATTCACATTATTTATTTATTTCTAAAGATAATCATACTTTTTTGTTAGTTAAGGAAAATTTCTAATCTCATATCAATATGTACAATAATTATAATTAATAATAATATATTTATATTTTTAATAATAATTATTATTACTATTATTTTAATTTAATTTTTTTATTGTTTAGTTTTCACTCTAATATTACAGTATACTCTTGTTACTTGTTAGTATTTATATCAATTACAGTATGGAACATAAAACAATAAGTATTCTTCTTTGTATTTCAAGAATATTAAATTATTGTTTTTCAATTTCATTCTTGTTTTGACTGTAAATTTGATTTAGTCTCATAGCTTTCAGTATTCTGAGACTTGAAAATGTTTTGTTTAGTTTGAATAGCCTTGAAGATGGCCGTTAAACCATTTCGGTCAACATATATTAAATTAAACAAAACATACACAGAAATTTAGGATATCGCAACCTAGGGACGCCATTAAAATCTTATATAACAAAACGTGAATTCTAAACACCATAATACTATATAATATAAATTAAAAATGAATCTATTATTTAAATTAATAAAAGGTTATAGGTATCTATAATAATTAGGTAAATCAAATAAATGTATGTTTTACGTATTTTTGACTTTTTTTCTTTAACTTGGATTAAATTAATATATCGTAAATAATATGGCTTATATGAAATAAGTAAATTAAACAATAAACCATGTTTCGAATTCCTTGTAATTTGTTTTGAAAATAAACCATTTTACTGATCCTTAAATCTCACTACGGTCGTATCTATTACATTAAAATCAAAAACAATCTTAATCATAATACCCAACTTATGAATAACTAAGTAGTGAAAATTATGTGTATTAAATAAGTAGTAGGTACTTATGTTTAATAATTGATGTATGACATAAATACGTGATATTATATAAATAATATTATTGAGTATTGGCTTATTTTTGATATTTTTAAATGATGGTCAATAATCTTTATGTCACGTTATTCTAGACAAGCCTGTTGAAATAAATCTAGGGTAAAAATAAATTGAGGTAGTTATGCAGAGGCAGGTAGCCCAAGGTATAATATAATAACAACATACCGTATAGGAGGTGTGGCGTTAAACTTTTATCGAACTCATCCATCATGAATACCTCAGGATTTATGACCTTTTATAGTTTTATGCTTATGCAGTCGGAAAAGTTGCGAACAATCATTGGAATCATCTAGATATACTTTCATAACAATATGACACATCTTGTAGAAACTTTAATATACCTAGGTTTCATACGATTTAAAATGTCACTTGTAGTTCTCTGTAGTTTCAGTTTTGAAATATAGAAAAATAAATTAATTTTTAAGTGTCCAAGTAGTTAGTCGAGGTAAATAAATACATTTTAATCGGGTAAAAACAAGCTTCTATTTTATAACCGTAATTATTAAACGAGTATAAGGAATTCTTCATAGATTCCATTACCGGATGGCTTCTTTCATTATGTGTTTCTATGTAATGTTATTGATGTTATTATATATATATTGTAGTATAGTTATCCTATTTACTTAATGTGTTAACAAATAATGTACGTTTTTCATCCAATAAAATCCATCCATCCAATAAAAAAAAATATGTTGTCAGATATTTATAAATAAATCAAAATTGTTTTATGTTAACGTAAATCGCAATTTATACTGTGGTTTTTTGGAAAATCGATATTTTTACGGGTATTTTTATTATTATTTTTGTATGTATGTTTGTATGTACAGTAGAACCTCGATTAACCGAGCTAATTGGAACCACACCTAGTTCGGATATTAGAAATTAAAAAAAAAAAAAATTTTTAACAGTTAAATATTTTATATATTATGTACATACACATTTATTATTATTATTATCAATATTTTATTAGAATTACCTACGTTATATTATTAAAAATACATTACATAATATAATGTTTATCATATTTTTTTTGAAAAATTATCGATTTTTATTTGACGACGAGCTGCAACGCGCTTTTCTGCAGTCAAGTCTTGTAAACGTTCGGATAACAGAACGTTCAGATATGGTAATTGTAGTTCAGATAATGGAGGGTTCGTATAACGGAGGTTCGGATAATCGAGGTTTTACTGTATATTTAAAGTAATGGTAGTTGAACCGTGTATTAAGCCTTTTTAATATACTCACCTAAAAGTGCTTAAAATTATTCGATTTTTGTTTATTAGTAGACAAATATAAGTTTTTGTTAGAGAAAACTTTAAGAAGCTACAAAGAAGATAATAAAACAACTAGAATATGGTTAAAACCTTCATGTGTAAAAACAAATGATAAACTAACTATTTTAACTACAAAAGAACATATTATTTAAGTGGTTTTAAGAACATTAATGCATTATTCATTGAGTATACATGGCATGGTTTTTTTTTTTAATACATGTAAATCCACCCTTTAACAACGACTGTTCATTTCCAGTGTTAAGTATATTGAAAGGTTTTAAACTGTCTAACATGACTAATAGTTTTTCATCAATATACCCAACGATTCAGTTAGATCAAGAGTTTCGAATAAACATTTATGTTTTTTGATCTACGAGCATGGATAGTTTTGTATTAGATTTTGTAGCCGTGTGTTATCTAATTTTGATGTAAAGTATGGAGTTACAATACACCCCTCAACATTCCCAAACTACTTGGTACTGACGTCATATTTTCCTACCCTTTCCGTTGATTTTGCTAGATGGTTACGGGTAGGGCTGTACGTATTGTTGTGATGTGTCGTAAAAACATTTGTGAGTCATCGGCGTTCCCATTTTCTTTTGCCCTCATGATTTCCCACCCAAAAAATAGAGAAATCTCCTTCGGTCTTTATCTAGAGTTTTATCCTGTACAGAATAAATGCAAAACGATCTCTCGGGACCTGTCACTACGGTTTGGTACGAGAAATATTTCTTTTTCTTTTTTTCAAGTACATTTTTCAAGCTGCTGTATACGCCAGAGTCTAGGTATACTAAACCTACTAATTTAGGTAGGTAACTTAATTTAATTCATATAACAAACTTTGAATAATATTTATAACGTTCCATTTTTAATTTCTCATTTTATATTGCCTAAATTTTAGTAAATATTTTTAAATATTCTATTATGTATTGTACAGTAAGACAGAAGTTGTTTAAGTTTTGCAGCAAGAAATAATATGATACATACTCCCAATAACAGTTACTACAATAAAAACCTGATTGATTTCGTTTTAATTAATGTAACTTACATTAATTTATAATGTAAGCAACACATATTTATTTACTTATTTTATTTATTATACTTTTATTTTTTTTTTAATTTGTTATTCATCTTTTTTTATTTTTTATTTTTTTTTTAGAAAATTTTTCTATCTGTACAATATAGTACAATAGTTAATAAACATACGGGATAATATTAATATTCAGTGACTTGTAAACATGGGTAAAGAATCATCCAGTGATGGAACTTCGGTATTATTCATCTAGTATTTTTAACTGTATAACTTATAATTACTTATAGTCTGTGTATATATATATATACAAAAGTTGTTAGAAATGAGAAAAAAAATTGGAGAAATAGTGACGTAATTCGGTTCACAATTTTGGTGATTTAAACTTTAATGTATATTTACTTAATATTTCTCTTCTGTACCTCGATTGTCTCAATTCACTGATAAAAAAAAACGTGTAAATAACTTATAAAACTATTTAGAAATGTTTTCAATAAAATACTTATGTACAGAAATCTAAATCTAACCTATCTATGGTTAAGGTTTACATGCGATAACAACTATGATTATAACCATTTTACCATTAAATTTGAAAAATAGAGTTCGATAATTGAGTTATTGTTCAATGTTTATTAATTTATTTTTTTAAATTAAATACTGTTTAGAACAATATTATACACTCCTAAATATTTTTTCAACTCTTCAACTACACCATTGGTGAAAAAGATAACCCATTTTTAAAAAATATTTATGTAGGGGGTTGAAATTTTACATTCATTTATAGCTTATCTCACTACCTTGAACATGTATCTTATTATAAAATCGTGATAAACTGATTTAATTAGTATTAAATTATTTACATTTAAAATATGAATATTTATTCAATAGATAACTATGTACGAAGTATTTTATTAATAAATAATAAATCGACATTTAACACACTTATATTATTGGATAACCAATATTTTATCAAACTCATAGTTATTATCTGAAACACATTATCACTGTATTTATTCATATTCATAAAAAACTATGTATAGAGTATATTTATTTTATACTATTTTTAGCATATTTTACATGTGTAATATAAATTATAATTTTGTATATATATAACATTTTATATAAATACATGCATTTTTTAAGACATATAGCTATGTATATATATAGGTAAATAATATGTTTAAGAGCATTGTCACTAAGTTATAAAATATATCAAATTATAAACTTCGTAAATATTTGGTAAAACTCTACGTCCGATTTCTTAATAATGTGTTGAACATTAAAAGAGAGCAAATTCTCTGAAACGTATCCGGTTTCTAAAATACTGTCGTGAAACTAAACTTAATGTTTGTAGGAATGCTAGAATACAAAAGTTTTTTACTCAACTCTCTAAACTTTTCTGTGACCACGTACTTAATGACGTCGGAAATCGCCAATGGGAAACGGCACTTCCGGAAATGGTGGTTGTAGAAATATAAAGTTATATCAAGAGAAAGAATAAGGATTTCTTAATAGTGCAAAAAGTTTAGAGACATTAATGAATGGAGTTTTAAAATAATGCATGATTGTATTAATTTGATTTTAGAATTAGGTTTGTGTTTAAAATAATAACCAAAGAAATAGGATATTGTAATTTAACTTTTTTTAACATTTTAAGTTAAAAAAATAATTTAAATATACAATCATAATATTAAGTTATAATCTTATGTTATCTAAATAAAAATATACTATTGTTTATCTTTTATCACTAATCATTAATCGATGAAGTGCATAAAAATTAGCACAGCGAATCAGCCAGTCTCTTCGCGAGGCCATAAGGCTGGTCTGCGTGTGTGACACATAGTCTCTCAAGAGTCGATGTTGATTTTGGAAAATACCCCACCCTATTATGAATATTATTCGCGTCTTTAATTGATAATTTTTATTTATGTTAAGTGTAAAAAGGTGTTTACTATTATTTAAAATGGAAAAATAATTTTACATATTTGTTATAGGTATTTCTAATATGCTGTATTATTTCATACATATTAGGCAGTAGAGTAACTGTGGCTTATAAATGGTAGATTTATTAATGTTTGAAACTTGTTTAAACGTTATTAAAATCATGACCCTCATTATGAATATACTCTATTTAATAGGAAATTGTAATGAAATATGTTATATGAGAGATCGACTGGTTGATTTTATCTATCAATACTAGATATTCCCTATAATTTATTTTATCACAAAGTTTGTTTATATTATATTATTTTTTAGAAGTTATAACTTTCATTTATAATAAAAGATATTATTTTAATTATTGTTAGAAGTTGTTTCTATGACAAACCATTTTTTTAAGTTTTAAAATTCTGAGTTAATTTGAATTACAGCAAAATATTAATTTGTGAACACTTTGTACTCTTTTTATCTTTTAGTAAAAATATTATTATACATTTAAAATGTTTGAAATTGTTATAAGATTAGCGATCTTTTGTTCTATCTCTGTCTTAAGTATTTAAGAAATCTGTGATTTAATAGTTTTAAAGTATTAAACTTATAATTTTTGTAAGTATATTTTAATAATTCCAAATAGTAAATTTTTAAAATTATAACTCCTTTATTTGATTATTTTACGCTTAGAAATTACAAGTAGCGCGTAACTAGGATTTATTTTTGGGGACGGTTATATTGAGTACAAACTATATTTATAGGTAAAAACTACATTATTCCGTAGTAGCCATTTTTAAATATTCTCGGAACATCAAATACCTTTGGTTAGTGGTACCAACTACACAAATTTTGTCTGACCTTCACTAAAATTAAATTCTATATTCCAATGTATAAACAAATAGCTAGTATTTAAAAAGCAAATTGTTATTACCAGAATCATGGCTTTCAGATTTAAATAATATTTGTGTTCTACTTGATTGTTGTTAGGTATGGTGGTTTTATAATTATTATTGTTCAGTCATCATTCGTGGAGGTGTTTTAACCCTTTTTTGTTTTCATCGTTGTTATCACGCGGGAAATGCCACAATGCGTTGTAGTAATAATATTAGGGCTAGGGGAGCCGGACATGGTTCCGGTGCAACTTGGTTTCTCATTTTTTCCCCCTTCCCTTTTCACCTCTATTATTATTATATCGCCAAGTTCGGTTTTGTTGTTATTATTTTAACGACGAAATCCGTTTTAATTACGGTCAACCCTAGACAAAAGAAAACTGTAATAAAAGTATAAAAAAAGATGGTTGAGAGAGGGAGGTTGTACTCTGTTCACCTTTGTGTGATACAATGCTAACAGAAAGTTGCTATTTTCTTTTTATAAATCACCCCAATTTTTTGGCGTAAAAAATTGTTGTTCTTTTAACAGACATTATGAAAAAATTATGTTAGTAAACTAATAATGACAATAATTATTTTGAACACTATTGTTTGGGTGGCGTAGCATTTATAAATGTTATTTGTTTTACTATTTGTTTGATTAATATTTTAATTTATTAATAGGACTTGATACCCATAATATTTAAAAAACATTTTTAAGGTAATATTAAAACAATTTAAGATAATACAATGTGTGTACATACTAAATATGACGTTTGATAGTACATAATTTTGTTTTAATGTATGCATATTATGCTTGATACTTAATTACAATTAGAGTTATAACATAAAAATATACTATATTGCAAATGTACATTTTACTATTTAAATAAAACAATATTAAAAACGATTTATTTGTATTTTTTATTTTTATCTTGTCGCAAATTTTGTTGAATTGAAATAATTATGATTTTTTAGAATAAGTTTTGTCCTGACTGTCATTATAAGCTTTTTATTCACGTTAAAAGTCTCGGTGACATATAAATGTCAATCATACGTCCATACATGAATGTATTCCTATTATAGGTTCACCAATATTTTACTTATGCCGGAATATTAAGTTAGTAAACGTTTTCATCGACTAATCTAAAATATTATCCAAGATGACGAATCCCAGATTTTCCACAGCGCTCAAAGCCATATCATAAGGCTTTATTGAAATCAATATTGTAATGATACAACTTCAACAAGTCTTGCTTATAAGTTATTATGATTGAATTATTAGTACTTATATTTATTTTATGTAATTTTATCTATGTATTAAAATATTTCAAATAGTTATTTTTTTTATTCAATTGTCAATATGCATTTAATGAGCAATAAAATATACTTATATAACTGAGTTCTTAATATACAATGATTTGTTACTTATTTAAATGTATTTATTTAAGTATTTTTTTTTAAATACTTCTATTGGGCATATTTCATTTGAACTTAATTGCATACAGATTTGATTGCTAAAAATGTTTAATTAGCAAACGCGGATTAAAAAAAATATTTTATTTTAATTATGATTTTTGATTTTCTTTAATTTTCTCAGTAATACATTTTATAATTAAATATTAAGTCTATCTTGTTTTAGTTTCATAAAAACCTAACATTTAACAAACAATTAAGAATCGTTCAAACTTGTCTCGATATTTGTGTAGATTCAACAGATTTTTTAATATTGGCATCCAAACAGATGGTTAGGGAATATTAACGTGGTACAACTTATGGCTGTTTTTTTTTTTTAAGAGCAATAAAATAATAAATAAACGAAGCTTTTTGGTGCGTGTATTACTGTCGATTGTAATGGTCCTTTTTATGTCATTTTCGGCAGGGCTGAATAGCCGATTAATTTCAAGCTTATATTTTTAGGTATATGTATTAAGTTAAAGACGGCTCTCGTTTTTGGTTTATACTAACCGTACTATGGTTTAATCCACGGATAGCGACTGTAGGTTGGACAAACGGAAAGCCGAAACCGAGCGTTTTATGTGCTTTGGCAATAATGGGTAAAATTTAATTTCATGGGTTTTGATTCTGTCGAAGAGAGGTAATTTTGAGCGAGTTAAGAGAGGACGTGGTACGATGTCTCTACCCTCTTTTTAAATATTCATGAGGTGAAATTGTAGTACTGTTTTTGCTCTCGAAATTGCCGTCAACGACATTATCGATTCTTCGGTTTACTCAGGAACTTTAAGCAACGTAATTATACTTACACAAATTTTCGTTTTATAATCGAATCGTAGCATTTAAGTGTTGTCTACATTGGTCACAGACATTTTTACGAAGCGAAAAATAAACGTGGTTGGGTGTGGTTAAAGAGCACTCTTGGGGTGAATTTGTACGAGACCCGAAATCGTAATTAGGTGACCAATAATATTCACAGCGATGTTCTGGTTAATAACTTCAGTTTTTGTAAAAAAACTTGAGTTTACTTAGAATTATTTTAAAGATGTATATGCATATTTTTTTCCAACTCTTAAGTTATCGCTATTTTATATTTTGAGCTGAGCAATATAAATTGGTTATATAATGATGTTTTTTCTAATGTATCTGACGTCACCTTTAGAAAATTTAACAAAATTTCAATATTATTGATTTAAGTATAAATGATAATTTGGTTTTTTGAAAATAAATGTAGAAAATTCAGTATTTTCAAAATAATTGTTAGAAAAAATAAAAAAAAATTAAACAGAAGGCCGGGAATATAAATAAAACATTAGTTATTGTCAAGATAGATTTTGTTGTGATTCATAAACTGTAGATTTGAAGTTTAAATTAAATTTAGTATTTTCTATTGTCTAACTAACAAAATAAATTTTAACATATTTTGAATCTTTTTTGAATTTTATATATACATTTAAATTTTAGGATATTTTTAGTTTGTTTTTGAATTATATTTTGCATACCTACGTATTGACGATTTTGTTTTTTTTTTTAAGAACTCCAAAATGTAAAATGGGGTTTTTCATGAAATATTTTTACGTCTAAAAAACTTGCAACTTTCATAATGCATAAATTTTTATAAGGTTTTGAATTTAAAATGTTTACAAAATTCGTCGAAATCAAGAAAACTTGCAAATTATTTATACCATTATACCACCAGAATCGTTTTTCGTATTTAATGATTTTATCATTGAATTCAAATTTAACACATACATTAGAGAACTTACTTAATTAAAAAATTACCAATTTACGAGACCTAAAATATACTAGAGTGATTTCACTGGTTTTTTTTTTTCATTAATACAATGTAATAAAAACAATACTGTATTCTTAATTTCTATATTATTTTGAATTTCATATGATTGAATAATAATTTAGTGGATTTTTTAAAGTATTGATCCAAAGATTTTTTTTTAGAAATTTGTTTTATTGTTTAGTTTTGCACAGAAAAAATAATAAAGGTAGCTTTTCCTAAATTATTTAGATTTAAATATAAAGATTTAAAGATTAAATTATATTTTTTCTTAATATGTGTTAATAAAAAAGAAAAACTGGATTTAAAAGATTTAGTTGTGTTTTGTGTGTTTACTAAGTAAATACTTTACTGCGACAACCGTTTAAATCTTACCTTATTTTATTAATATAGTTTTCAAATTATGTAGCATCGGTAATTTTGTATTAATAATAACATTAATCTGGTTGATATTTATAAATCTATAGCTTGTATTATTTCTAGTGTAATAGATTTCAGCGACGCTCGTGTTTTAAATATTACTTGTATGTTTTATAAATTTATTAGTTCTAAATAGACACAAAACTATTAAACAGCTTCTCATGAATCTGTGAAATTTATGCAAATTTAAACTAAATTTTAGCAATTATTAATATATTTAAATTTAATACAAAATGTATAATACATTATTGTTATCTATTTTATATATATATATATATTTGGTAAATTATAGACGTTTTAGCCTACATTAATTTAATATTATTATAAACTAGTATTATTATAAATTATATACTAATAAAAATATTGATAGGTTTTGAAAAATTGTCATACTATTATATTTTTAAGTCATTATATCTAAAAAAAAAAATATTTTTTACGACAATATTTTATTTTTTTGTGTTTATGAATATATTAGTTTGTATTAATTGTAAACTTGTATTACCTTTATATAATTAAAAAAGTTTATTGTTCACTAATTTGAAAAAAAAATATGTCAAACTTCTATATCAGTTTCTGACTACCTAAAAGGACCATTAACCAGACTTGAGTTCAGGCATCCAGCATATACCATGTATGATTTAACAAACTATAATTGAAATAATTAATAGTAGTATTTGAAAAAAAATTTATTTATTTACTGTCTATGCACAATAAAAAACTAAAAGAAAAACCAAATTCTTAAATGATATATTTTACCTGAAGATAGTTCAATATTTTACGTTTATTATGTTTATTGTTGAGATAAGTAATTTCAATACTAATCAATATTTAATATAATTTATAAAATTATTAGTTTTTATTTATAAAAAGCTGACTAAAATCAACTTTGTTGAAAATCTGCGTGTCGTCAGTTACGCTTATTAAAATTAATGATTAAATTAAGACTTGGCCCTTTTAATGTATCGAAAAGATAAGTTTAACCATAGTCCATAAGATAAGACCACATAAAACTTACTATAATAATGATCACAGCCATATAAATAAATAATCATCGTTGTAATATCAATACATTTATAACTTTAATTGAAATCTAAAACTCAATGGCTAATATCGAAAAAAATGTGTCTAAAATTTATATTTATTCTATAGTATTTAGTTATCTAAGTTATTTCTATGGATGTACTTAATTATAATATTATCATTTAGCTTAAGTATTTTCCAATGAATAATAATTATTTAGATTAATAATGTATTATCTATTAAGTTTTTACATTAGTTTATTATATTAAACATTTAGATTATCGTTGTTTTTATCCTTTCTCAAAGTCAACACATACCTACTTACACTATTTTTCCTTGTTTAAAAACAATTTATAAAATAACATGAATAAAAGAGTTCTTGTCCTTACGTCAAGTGTAAATTATGCAGCTATTTAACAGAACAATGGAAATTCTCTTGCGTACACGTACAATCTGAAAGTTAAGACAGTTTAGCACAAAAAAATCTGGCAGTATATGCCGCCTAATCGTACTTGAGTGTGAAATAAAAAAAACAAAACTTACAGCTTTGCATTTACATTGGTTATATTAGGGATTTCCGGTGATTTAATTTAATTTATTTATTATATTTCTATAAAATAGTTTATAATGAAATACAAGTTTAAGTTTTGCGTCAAAATAGTAATATTAAAAATACCTATACTAACAATCAACAAGTCAAAATATACATCTTTGGTCTGTTAAAATATCTTCAATCTCAGTTTATGTTTGAAGTCTATTGATTTGTACTTTGTGTGGTGAACTTTCGTATAATTCCTGCCAGTAAACATAGTGATATGATTTAATTACTTATTTCTTTTATTTTGCATTTTATTGGGTGTGGTTATCAGTTTGTATAACGTATTTAAAAACCTTATAATATATTACATTTTTTATTTATATTAATTGTTGATACAGTGATCTGTTTTGTTTTGGAAATAAAATAGTTATTTATGTATTAAATTAAACTTTTATACATAACTTTACCTTACATATTTATATGACTTTTAATCATTGATTAAAGATGTAACATTTTAAAATTAAATATAGAATTAACATGTTTCTAAACTAAAATAATATGCATTTGAGAGAAATTCCAAGTTCCAATAATCTTAGAATCTTTTAAAATTGTGTATTATATGTATGTATTGTCGTAACTTACATGCAAATACCTATAATATAACGTTAGATTATACATACCACATTAAATTTTATTTATATTTTTCGTAAGATTAGTAGGTAGTTAACCTTGGCGCTCGTTTTTTTTTTTTTTTTTTTTTTTGGCAGCCACATCTAACCAGATCAATATTATTATACATCATGAAAAAACTACTCTTTCGTCATACACGATGTCTTGTGCAGTTGACGGTTTATATTTTTCACTTTTAGTACCGGTGAAAAATGTCACATTTTCCTCTAATGTGATCCCCAATTTGTATATTGCCAACAGGAAAATATTTACGAATGCTCTACCTTCTTCTGTATGTACCTTCCTTTACATTTTCCTGGCGTTATGTATGATTTTTACTGCTTGACATGCCATTACAAAAATAACTGATTGTTCGGAAAAAAAGTACTGAAAACTTTAAATATCAAGTACTTTTTCAAATATTTGTTGAAACGGTTATAAGTTAATATTATTATTAACTTATTAAACCGAAAAGAAAACACTCGAAAATGACATTGATTGCTGAAAGTTCAAAATATAAAATAACAATCATTTTAACCAATCAAAATAAAAACAATGTGCTTTTATTTATCTCGATATCTGGATATAATACAATTTAATATGGTTACATTTTCACATTATAAATGCTCTATTCTTAAGATATGCAACTATTAAACTATAATAAAAACTATAATCTTTCTATTTTTGTATTTTATGCTAAGCGATCATTAGAACACATTGTTTGTAAACTTCCAAGTATTCTACGAGTAGTTATTGTTTGTGCTTAATAACAATGGATTCCTTACATTACTGTAAATTAGTAGCATGTAGGTACTATGCATACCATATCGCTATATCGTTTTCTCACTTAAATAGTCTTGGTTAAGTAATTTTATGATGGTTTATATTCACGATTGCACCTTTCAGTAGTTAATTATTTAAAGAATTATTCCCAATTTAAAATTGTTCATGGTTCATTTACTCAATTAATAAGTATTGAACATTTATGAATTCAAATTTAAAATGTGTGTAATTTTTTTTCATTTGTTTATTTCAATTATAGTATTATAGTAAGCATATCTCTTGAAAATTTTATATGAATTAGATCGTTAAACGATAGTTTATTTATTGATAAAATATGCTATAGTATTCTGTAGGTATTAGAAGGCGTATATAATTATGTATAATTATTTGTTTCCTTGCGTGTTATTTTTCACGCATCAAAAAATAAATAAATGTTATAATTAATAAATTTCTGATTTTTACGCTTACATTTAAATAATATAATATTATAATGTAATTTTTCCTTTTTTTTTAAATGCTTCAATTTTAGATAATTTTATAAAGGTATTAAATGAATATTTACTCACATTCAACAAAAATTAAAAATATTAATTATATACATTATGCCTATTATCATAATTCAAAATATATTAATCTCATAATTGTAAATTTATTGTTTTGTTTTAATTAATATTGAAAAATATGATTATAATATTTAAAAAATACAATTATGTTTATTATAATATATAGTAATTTATGTTACTAATTAAAGAGTTGTTAAAGTATATCGATATTGTTTTTATAAAATATCAAGTATCCGATTTTATCTAGTGAAATTGTTTGTATTATAAATGTGTTGATAATCATATATTTTCATTATAAATATATAATAATTATTTCTTTCTAAATGTTACGTAGTAGATATTTTGTTAAGGCTTGTGTAAAATTGAAGAAACCACAATTCACATGTTTTTAAACTTTTAATTACATGAGAAATTAATGGTTGAGCGATAATAACTGTGGATTTTAATAGAAAAACAATTCTCTAAACTTATAAGACATATACAGTTAAAACTTTTTAATTTGGTTCATCCGTTCTGTACTCAGGAAAAATGACTAATTTATTTATTATTATTTTTTTTAAATCTTAAGTACCTCAGTTTAATGTTTTTTGGGAAACAGATTACGCATTTTTTTCAATTTGTAATATATAAATATTTATTTTGTTATATTTCTATAGTAAATGATAACAATTAATATTAATTTTAATCGTATAAGTTACATTTCTATGAAAACATGGTGTGTCGGTAATAGAGTAAAATGTAAATATTTTCTGTTTTGATCGGGTTTTGTGCTTTTGTTACTATTTAATTTAAATATTGAATTATTTAACAAACTTAATTATACAATTTTTGTTTTAAAGCTTTGTGGTTGTGAAATTATAAATATTTCTGGTGATTATAAAATATATATTATACTAGATATTATGTATTTAAAAGTTAAAATTAATACAATAGCATAAACGTGTTTGACAATATTGACTGATTTATATTTTGTAATATCCAAAAAGGTATATTATATTTAATTTAATTATAAATTATAATTAACATTTAGAATGTTCTTATGAATATTTTTTAAAACTTAGTTAATGATTGTGGTTTGTGTTTCAGGTAAGTTACCTAACATAGTTTATACGAGTATATAAGTTCTTACAAACAAGTTAGAGTTATCTTCCTGTTCACGTGGTAAGTATTACATTTAATTTAGACGTATATTTTAAAACTCATACTTAGAATTAGAATATTTTTAAAGTTTTAAATATTTATATTACCTATAGGTATCCTTTTATTATTTTTCGTTTCTTCCAAACTAAAAACTATTTAATATGATCATTTAAAAATTAACAAGTCTACCGAATATGTTTGTGGTTGAAAAATGAACATAATATTGGGCATAATTATGGTGTTAAAATTTAAGGGAAAATAATAACAAATATTACAAAATTATGTATGGTATATTAGTATAACAAATGAGTAGACTATATATATATATATATATTGATAATTGTTTCATCAGTTTTGGATTATTATACATGTTACCATTTAAATGATATTATAATAAAATAATAAAATAAACTACTATATTATGATTTTAATGAGTTTGTAGTTCTTTGACGCACTCATAGTTTGTATATCTACAATATACCTGTAATAATCATGTATAAAGTTCATAAATATATACATCAATCATTGAACATTTGTCTAATGTTTATGTATTTCGATTAATATGGCATTCTAATAGCTGGTGATGTTAAAAAAAAAAAAAAAAACATTTCCGCCCCAACGACAGTCATAATACTCAGGGACTTAAACCTACGTGGTGGTGGATACCGTCCACGGTTGAAACGGTTTGTGCGTACATGGCTGGGTGGTGAAGAACTAGTGCAGAGGCATGGACTTAAGCTTTTCCTCCTTTCGTTCATGACGATACAGAATTATTTGGTGCACACCGAAAATCGGCCCAGCGGTTCAATAAATTATCCCAGTTAAACCTTTTTTGACGCAAACGATTCCGGCTGTTCGGTTTCTTATTTATATTGTATTTATTAGCCGCAAAACGTCATTTCAGATAACGTCGTTGATAATCCCATGCTCCGCTCCTTAAATTTTCCGGATGAACTACGTTCGTCCTCCCTTGTTTCTGGTGGCAAACCTCTGTGGCTTCAGAAGGATAAGCGCGTCTTTCGTCTAAAAAAAAAACCAACATTCTTCTATGTTGGCTTAATGCGAACAAAAAAAAAAACTTTTTTACGTTCTACTGTAGAATATCAATCAAATTTACACTAATGGAGAAGTTTTTTATGTAGGTAAAAACCTTAATTGCCATGATTTTCGGTTTCAAAATTATAATATGGTGTTAACAATGTAAAAAAGTAGCTATTTTTGTACACCGCAATTCGTAATATTTGAAAATCAACGTAGTTCAATGTTCATGTTTGTCGCATTTAAAATTTTGTTCTAAATAATATTCTTGAAATACTTATAAAATGAATTTGTATACCTAATCAGTTACTGTAATTAAAGAACTCGCAGAAATTTTTGTGTTACTTAAACTAAAAAAAAAATAAAGTATTTGTTTTCGTGTTTCTTAAAAATCCGAGATAGATAGTCAATTTATTACAGAATTAATTTATGTAAATATTACCTTACCTAACTTAAAGTTGAATTACTAATATTCATTAAGTATTTAAATAGTTAAATAAGTTTTAAAGTTTTGACAGAAGGTGAGGAAGATGAGTAGGAGTAGTTAGTAGATGGAGTATATTATACAGTGAGCAATCCACGAGAGGGTTAGATTAGGTTAGGTTATGAAGACAATCTCACAGGGCATAACCTTAAATATAAAATAACTAAAATAAATCTTAGGTTTTGAAGTAGTTGGAATGTTTTCCTATAATAATTAATTTTTCTATTTTTATTTAACACTGAAATATTTACCGTATCCAAGAATAACGAATGTTATATTATTATATATTTATTGTGATAAATGTTATTAATGTTATAGAATACTAGATAATTTAACAATCTATTTATATATTTTCTGAATATTTTAATATACATTATAATATATTCTCAACATTATCATACATTCATTATTTCATTGTATCTGCTTAATTGAAACGCTATTGTACTCAACAAAGTAGGAAGGATAATCTGTATATCAATCACTGGTTTGTACTAAGTTTTTAAATTTATTCAAATTTTTCTTTCTTAAGTTTTGTTTATTATTTAGTGAAATACAATATAATTAATTAAATTAAAAAAAAAACACTTGTATAACGATTAACCAATTGTTTGGATAAATGAAAACTTTTAATTTTTCTTACACCAACTGCGTTAGCCCTTTAACCTTTTTATTCTTACAACAAATTTATTACTTACAATAGAGACACATCTGTCCTTATATATTTTGTTTTGTTATTTGTGTTACATTAAAAAAAAATATAAAAAAATAAACAGAACTCAGAAAAAAGAATGGCGAAAAGTGTTATTTAATTGTTACGGTTCACCCTCAGTAATTAAAAAAAATCCTTTTATTACATGACATTAAACGTCATTAATTATAGTTGGTTGTATTCATTAATTCAGGAAACATCGGAGCAGATGCTACTCTAATTAAAATATAGCTAGTATTCGACCTTAATTTATTATTATTTATTTTATTTATTGCCAGTAAGTAGGTATTTATTTGTTTTCTTGGAGTATAAGTAAAATTAAATGTTAGATATACTCGTCTTAACTGCAATAAGTGATATTGATATTTTAAATATATATAAATTATATAGATAATAGATCCTAATATTTTTATAATAATTTATTATATTTATATGAGGATGAAAGGTGTATCAGGTATTGTATTTTTTTGGAGTATTCATTTTTGATAACAAGAATATAAAAACAATAATAAAAACGAAAGTTTCTGCTATAATATTTATTTTATATATAGTAAAATTTAACTATAAAGAAAAATGATTATATTAATTTTATTAATTATATCATATGATATTAAATTTTAATTAAATAACGTGTCAGTTAATTATTCTAACATTAATTCCGTGTTTATGGTATAATAATACATTGTTTCTAAAATTTAAAATAACTAAGTACAAAAAATATTTCGTAAAGAAAAGAAAATAAACTACACAAGGTAAAGTTTGAGTGATAATACTGTGCATTTTTAAACACAAAATGTAAAAAGTCATTTCTATTTTATAGAACGGACATATTTTTTTGTGAAAAGATCGATTTCTTAAGTGGCTACCACATAAGCATACGTCGATTAAAAACTGATTTTTTTCGATTATTTTATTTTAATTATTCAAAAGTTAAAATTGATTAATTAAGATCTTTTCAAATATTTTTCTTTATTTATTTAGTAAATAGGTTTGTAGAGCCTATGAATACAGTTAAGAACATCTTATTTGATCTTATGTAAATGTTGATTTTGTTATATGCTCGTTTATAAAACAATAAAAATGCTCTGGTTTGACATATATAAAATTACCTTTGTGAATTAAATAAATATAGAAAATTTTAAAATATCAGATTTTAGGATTTATATTTTGATCAAAATGTATGTTAATTATAATTTTTGTTTACTTAAAAATATTTGAATTAAAAACTTAAAAGTAAATTGTTAAGCAATACCCGGTTCCAAGTAAACTTTAAACACACTTTTACGCATTAATTTTAATTAATTTCTTTTAAGCAAAGTTTAATATGCACACAATGTGTCCTTAAATATTTTATTCTATAACTGAGATAACTTTACGATTAAACTGAAGATAAAATATTTTAAAATAGTTAGTATCAGTTGATTAGTTGACAAAAGCTATAACTATAGTACTCATTATTTATACATTTTCAGAAAACTTACTTTTACGTCTATTATAAAAAACACTGTTTCCTGTTTTGATTTTAATATTCTCATTTATAATAATTTATGTACAATTTAATTATTATTATTGTTTTTTTATTTCCTATAGGCCAAGGGTGGTGACTGATGAACCTTTTTTGGACCAAGTACCAAATTTTTCTAATTAAGGTTTTGACAATTTTTCACACACCCAAAGGAAATTATATTTTCTAAAAATAAAAATAAAGTTACATATTTGTTATATTATTTTATTAAGTAGGCGTACATTTGTTTATAATTATAGTTTTTAAAATGTGTATCATTTTTTTCCTATAATCAAAATTATATAAACAGCATATTTTTTAATAATTTCAATTTTTTTGCGTGCCATTGAAATTTAACCAACATGCCACTTTTGGCACGCGTTTTGTAGGTTTGTCACCCTTTTATAGGCTATTGTTTATGAGTATTATAAATATTAATTATAAAAAGTATTTTATGAATATAATATGAAGGTCTTTATTTGCTAAGAATTGAATCTCTTACCCAAATTTGATATTTACAATCATTTGATATAATGAAATTTAAATTAAATTAATTAATGTAATTTCATTAAATCATCTAGCTAACAAACTATACAACTAATAAATTATGGAACATAGTTTCAATTGTATTTTTTGATATTATCATCTAACGGTAATGTGTTATAAAAATTACTTTACGTTCTATATTATGCTTAGCTTTAATTAGTGATTAACCACATTGGCGTTACTTATTATTATATATTTAGATTAGATTATTTATGTTGTAATTTACGCTGCAGATTAAAAATAATTATAAATGACTAAAAATAAAATATAAACTTATTATCAAAGAGCAGAGAAAGTTAATCCACGTAGGTACCGATCTATTAATTAAATATGAAATTAAAATATTTATTTAGCAATAAATTCTTTGTAATAAATTTATTGTTTAAAATTATCTCTGTCTATTTGACTTGTATAAGTGTAGTATGAAAGATAATTGATAAGTTTCAGTATATGAAAGTTATTATACGTAGGTATATAGACAATTATAATAGTAAAAAAAAATACTTAAAAATCTACCGTAGACTTTTATGGTGTAACATACAATATACATATGTTTATAAGTATGTTGCCGAAGAAAAAGTAATTGCATAGGCACATAGTGCCAATGTACATGTGTCGTCTTAAATTTAAGTGAAAACTCGTACAACTTTTCAATATAATCGTTTACTCACGTACTGACGACATTATGTTATGAGAGTTATGAAGTTTAAACAAACTAGTGTTTTATAAAAGTGGTAAGGTGCTGTTTTCGTTGTATTTTTTAAGAGAGATTATATTATACATTTATTAAAGCTGGTTCATTACATATTTGACTTGTTTTACTTATAAGTTAAAAAAAGGAATGTTAGTAATTCAATTTTTTTTTATTCATTTAGAAATTAATAACCATTTTTAACATTGTATTAAGATTTATACACTTATGATTTAGCATAATTTAATAATTTATATCTTGATTCGTAATGAGCAAATAAGTAGTTAGAATTAGGAAAATTTATTTTAGGACGTATTTGTTGTATGTTTATGGAAGTATAAATGTATAATAGTTTTCAAAGCTTAAAGGGTCGCCACACCAACATTTGTTTTTTTTTGTATATCTCCCTCATAATATAGGAACAAAGATATTCTGTATTTTTACGATTACGACTCTCTGGTTCAGTTTAAGGCATAGGCTATTATATACTTTATAAAGAAGAATATATTTCCTGTGCTTTGACCGGATAGATTTTTAATATTCACATTTTTTATAAATATAAGCATGTTTTAATTGAAAATAATTTTGATTATTTTTAATCATTAATAGATTATTTAAAAATGTAATTATTAAAAATTTATCAGGTCAAAGCATAGGAAATATTCTTTTTTATAAAATATATAATAGTTGTCTTTGCCTTATATTGAATTAGAGAGTCGTAATCGTAGACATACAGAATATCTTTGTTCCTATATTATGTGGGAAATAGACAGAGAAAACAAATGTTGGTGTAGCTGACCCTTAACTGAATTACTATTTATGATATGTTTTATACTTAGTTGTATTATTTGTTTATATTAATGGATATGATTTATGTGTATTTTATACATTGTTGAATAATATTTCTTTTTTTTTTGCTTCCAATGTTTGTTTTTTTTTGTGAGGCGAAGAGTCCCAAAAAAGAGATTGTGTACTTTAACCAAATTTTTATATATTTTAGTGTACCTTTACTTTTTTATTCAATTAAGATAAAAGGACAGTTTTTTTATCTAGGTTTTTAACAAAACTACTATTAATAATTAAAAAAAACACCTAGAAGTATTGATATCTATATAATAACTACAGTGATACATGATTATTGGTTAATAATTAGGTTACTGATTATAAGACGACAAGAAACCACGGTTGTTGTTAGATTTAGAACCTTGTAACCATGATCTATAAAAGATGAGAAGACAATGCTATAAATGAAGAACTTTGCGGTTTATCAGCTTATTTAGTTTATCAAATAAAAGTTAATAAAACATGTTTTTACAATGTTAAATGTGTTTTGTTGGTTTCGTTGAAAAATTAAGCTTCTCATGTCGTGTCAGCTTAGTCTTTTTATTTTTCTTATTCTGTTTAGAATGAGACTGGTTTTAGTAAAAAAATACACATATTATTAATAGGTATAATATGTGGTATATTAAATATTTAAAATTATAATATTTATTACTTTTAATATAACTACTAGTAGTGTAATTAATCAGTTATAAAGTGTTATGAACTGAATGTTGGTTTATGGTAATATGTTTGAAGATACAGTAAAAAATAACAATTTTAAAATGTTTCAAATATCTTGATAAATAATTTAAATAATTTAATATATAAAATTTTTTTTATTTATTTTTAAATATTTATTCTTTTCATTTAAAATATTAAAAACAAAATGTAGGTACTTTATTTTGTATTTAACTTTTATTTGAAGGTTCACTTTTTGATTGTACTCAATGTAGTTTTTAAATAAATATTGAGGCACCTTAACTAATTTATTAATTTTTGTATGTAATATTTTTACAGCTAAAAAAAGAAAATACATTTTATGTTATTGTTCTTGAATATATATAAAAATAAATTAAATATTGGAAATAATAGTTGGGTTATTTATTTTAATTGATTTTCAGTTATGATGGACTACAATAGCCAATATACTTAACTAAGTTTCACTTTTATTTTTATTATTAGTAATAAATATACTCCGGTATTAAAATATTTTAATTATTTTACAATGGTTGATATTTTAATGTTATTATTGATATCATTAAACAAAAATTCTTAACGTTTTTTTTTCACATTGTACAAATAAGGTGTTGTGTTTTTGCAATTATCAAAATGCCGAAAGTATGAGTTTAAAAATCTTGCTCTATAGTTTAAACATATTCACGTACCGATGTTCCTATTTTGTAAGCATCTAATGAGTTGATAATATGCGTAGTTACTATCTTTTAACGTTTTCTTTTATTCCTCTGTTGTAATATTCAAGAATGTTGGCCCCAGTTAGCGCCTTCTAACGACTGAATAATAAAGGGTGTACACGCGCAGATGGCGGCCATAAAACGATGTACATACCCTACTCTCCATTTCACAGTATGTCGCTAGAGTTTAGGCCAAAAGTCTGAGAATTCGTCGCATAAAGAAAATGTAAAGCACATTAATCGAACGTCATAAAAAATTCAATATTGCATTTTAGTTTTGTTTATTTTATCGTTTTTCTTTGCCCATATACTTGGGAGTGAGTTAATTTATGCGTATCATCACTACGTATTTACTTTACTTTTTAGTTAAATTTCATTGATTTCAACGAGGTCACGATAAATGTTTCTTTTCTCTTTTAAATTAAAATATGGTAAATATACATTAATTCAAGACGTAATCCATATTATTAGTTTTTTTATGCAGTAAATAATTAGAGTAGGTGATAAAGTTAATAACATCGGCATAGTGCTGTAGTAGAATAATATTCCGCTATGTATATATGTTTACATATATGTTATATATTTATACAGAATTTATCTCCGTATTTATCATTTTTCATAACTGTTAATTGAATTATTACTAAGTAAATAGGTAGTACTTATTTTGTATTAAACATATCAGTCAGTATCTATATGGAATTTTAAAAAAGAAAAAAGAAAATTACTATAAATATGTTATGACATTAATAATTAGTATTTTTATCAGTTTTTTATTTGAATATGTACTCCTTAAGATCCTTAGAATCAATACTTCCCTTTGGTAATAAATTTACTACCTATTTAAAACAAGAATACTTATGGCTTAAGAGTTAGTTATTATATATGTTCGATTTGTGTTTGAAATAGAAAAATTATTAATATAATTGAATGTGTTTTTAATTTGTTAAAAGTATAAAAATCGAATCGTCTAGATATTATAATATGTAACCCTTAGTTGCAAAATTGTACCTAAGGTAATATCGGTCACGAGTCGATTGATACTAACACGCAGTAATGAGTACCACATGTTTGGAAACCGCCGAACAATTGTATTTATTTACCATGTGACGTTACTCTGATCCCTTCCCTTGTGATCTTCGCTTTTGTGTAGTATAGTAGGTTTTTATTTTATCAATAGAATTTTTTTTTGGAAAGTTAAGTAAAAAATATGAGGTGTAAGAAGATACCTACTACTCCTTTTATTGCTGTAAAGTTATTATCACCGTAATCGCCACTTTTTCCATTATATAGTGTTATTCTGTTTAAATTATTTCTAAAAGTAGGTATTCAAATTCAAACAGAACTATTCCTGAAATTAATTTAATTTCAAAAGATAAATTATAGTTATTATTGTTCATGTATAACTTCTGACAATGGGATAGCATTTTAGAAATAGCATTATCTTTATTAATTTGTTTCGTGAATATTATTTTTATTTTCTAAATGTTATATTGTATACACTTCGTAACTTTAACGATATGCTAATGATTAAGCTAGAGCTTCCCTACATTGCACTGTATAATTTAAACATTTGTTCTAAATTGTTTTATCTTCGAAATACGTTAGTAGGTTGTACCTATCTTACTGAAAATTATTTAATATCATCATTATTATTATTGCAATATTTTTTATACCTTGTATAACGAAATTGTTTAATGATTATATTACGCGTTATTATATTTTAATTATTTATAGCTAAATTTGAATATTTAATAAAGTTAATAGTTTCCTACCACACACGCACAGTAATGATGCGAAAACACAATTAATGTGATGTATTGCGCTTTGGCTATCGCTTAATCAATACAAATGACAATAAATAATGTCTTTTACTGACATAGAAAACGTATTATTTAAAAATTTAAAAAATTTTATCGTCTTCATACCGGGGTTTAATCAATTTGTTTTGCCATTCTCATATTTTCTTCAATGATTTATACCAACAAAGATACAGTAATCTACGTACTTGTCTCTCGTCACGTTTTTTGTGAACAGTGATTATTTATCATGTTGATTGTCTCACAGTTGGTTTGACGCTGGTACCACATCGGAACATCATATGTGATGGTCGGAATAGAGCCATGTGTAGATGTTTGTAACACGTTTGTTATACAATCCTCTAACAACCGCTCTCCAAAATGTTTTTATTTTTATATATCATGTGAATAAGATTCTTATATGTCGGTTTATCGTGACCACATTTTTAGGGATGATAAACTAAGTTCACTTTAATACGATAAATTATCGCATAGAAATTGTTTTGCACAGTTAGACCATTTATAGTGCGCTGTGTAGTGATGTGGACACGTGAATCGCTACCAGAAGTTTTGTTACAATTCAGAAACGGGTTAAGTAGATTCAGGACTGGTTGGAAGTCCTTTACACGGATTTTAGTTTCGCTGGTCTTAAATTTTAACTTGATGTATGCGTACAAAATAAATCTTAGTTAATAATCGCTTAGATAATTTGCTCGAGAATTTTCAAACATAAGGAAAGTAAGATGCTTATGAGATAACGTATACACTTAAAGCATGTGTTGTTTTTGTCTCACTAATGCATAGTATAACAAATTGTACGTTGAGAACAATCTGTTTTACTCTGTTATTTTTAATATGATAGTAAATTGGCCTATAATCAAATTTAAATAAGAGAATGTTATTCGGGGCTACATGCTTTTTATATATTTTAATTTAAAAGTAAGTTACATATCAGCATTTTAAAATTGTAAATTTTGGTATGCCTTGTATGACGAAGATAGCACATGCGAAATAACATCCTTTTATTTCACGGATAATGTGTCCATGAAGTATATCGCCGTTTTAACTTAATAATAATACAGTATAGAAAATAGATTGACAACGTATTGTTATATGTTATTTGATCCACAATAAATGTTATACATTTGAAGTAACTGCCATAGTTATTTAAATTTTTGAATACCTTTTCTGAACAATTTTCTATTGAAGCTAATTTAATGACATATTTTCTAAAAAAATGATTATAGAATTATCTTACGTTCAGTATAAAGATAGAGAAAATCAATTTTTGTTATTATAATTTTTAATCTTAACACAATATTAATTATGTATTTTCTATACAAACAAATGTTTAAAAATAGATTGATTATCAAATTATTTTAAAATCAATACTTATCTAGCCTAATTTGAGTTTGGTTAACTTGCTGAATCATCGGCATTAAAATTGTAGTTCAAAATTCATATTTAATTCTGATTGAAGTTAAATATATTCTATTGGTTTAATAGGAATATATGGTTTTTTTTTTATGAAAATTTGATCTATTTGATACACAGAAGGATTAAGATTAAAAAATTTACAGTTCTTTTAAAAATAATTGGAGGAAATAAAAAGATATTAAAAAAACGGAAATTTTCCGAAAAAAATAATTTTATTTCAATTATAATTTTACATACATAATGAAATTTTTAAATTATTCAGGCTAATTTTAAGCTATTTACATGCATTTTAAATGTTAGTCTTCTTTATTTGTTTTATGTATAAAATGTTGCTACAAATTTTTGTTTGGTCAAAAAATTTTTGTACACACAATAGTTTTCATTGCCGTACCTACCTACTTAAGAAATTTAAAACTATCAAAATTACACGTACATTAATGCATGTTATTAGATATAACTACCCACGATTACATTTTTAAAACATTTGTTAGTCATTTTTTATTTTTATAAAATATTTTATCTTTTATGTATAATTGACTTAAGTTTTTTTTTTTTTTTGATAAAATCTTTCTAGGATTTTGAATTGTTTGAAAGAATGAGTTAAGTAATATGTCCTATGATAATACTTGGGTTGAATTTTACGTAAATTGTCTGAAATAGTTGGTTTAAAACTGATTGGACAAGTAGGGTCATTACAAATTTTTAGATTAAGATATATCTTTTTATTGTGTTAAGCAGAATTATATTTAAATAATTTGTTTAAACTTTAAATTTCTATCATCACGGTTCATAATTCTATGGATGACGAATTTGACAATTGATTGGTGATTATTGACTATTTTTTTTTTTAGAACTTTCAAGATCGTTAGCGTTGTTATGAAATGCATTAAAATAGCTTTGTAAATGTTGATTAATATTTTATTTCAATTGCTTTTTATTTATCATTTCCAATCAGAAAAAAAAAATTAAAATATAAAATTATTTTAGCCCAGCAGAACATCTTAGGAATAATTGAATCAACTCTCAAAAAGTTATTTAATATTTTTTATCTTAACACAAATTTGAATTGTATCTTCCAAACACGATTTTTCTTTTTTACGTAAGCCAGAGAGAGAAAACAAATAGTACGCTGACATGCTCTTAATCAAGTGTACTTATTCTGTTGAAAGTGTATATACAATTACTCGTAAATTGCTTGTCATATAGTATGAAACCATGAGTATTCCAAATTCAGAGTATTTCATTCCCATATAAAGGGTATTAAAAAGAATGTACAAGTTACGAAGCTATAATTATATATAGACAGTGTCTTTAAACCATGTTATGTATCTACCTTAATTTTAATCTTTGCAAGTGCGTTAACATATATGCAATAAACATAACTAATATACGTAATTGTGTGATGTATGAAATTATATTTAATATAACATAATAGGTAAATGTTATCAATATATGTTTAAGTATAAAATTAGTTATTTAAAATAATAATATTGGTACTTTCTATTTTATTGTGTTCTGAGGGAAATCGGTATAAATGTTTTTAATTCTTAGATGACCTTATATCTTATAATTTTAATTTTTGTAGTTTATTATATAATCATTTAAAAAAAAAAATACTTATGCTAATAATTGACCTATTTACATAGGTTATTTTTAAAATAGTCATTATGATTGTTTGTGTCACGATGAAACGTTTTCAGACAACAATGTGTGATGCTCGTTGTAATCATTGAATAGGAATTAATAAAGCGCGTGAGTTTATAGTTTTATTGTTTATATTTATATATGTATTAATTTATTATATACATAGTTTATATGTGTGCAATATGAAATTGAAATTCTACCTTTTTTGTTATAATAGGATGTACTACACTCACATCCTAATATTGTTAGTCACGCCATAATGCATAATTATACATTATTTTTCTACATTTTTGCTGATTTGAATAACTTACATTAAAATAATCATGCTGACAATTCAATGAGGTAGGCAAACATTTTTGTAAGGATAACTTATATGTTGGTAGATACATAATACTGTATTCTTAAATATACTCAACATGAAAAGTAGGTAAGTAGTTAAATTTATCCATACAGTATAGTTAATTATTCGTGTATTGAGTGATATAATATAATTACATTAATCACAGTAGTTTCTTTGACTATAGTATAATTACATTTTAGTGGTAGATATCTGATATACTTGCTATAACAAAAATTAAAATTGAAACAGAGGTTTCTTTCATTGAGTCATACAAATATAATAATTGGTATGATGTTGTATAATGTAATGTACCTATAATATTATAAATATATCATATTCAATTATACTCGTAAATATAATATAGGTGGGTAATGACATAATATCACAGTATATTTTAGTAAACACGACGTTTGTAGTGTATTAGTTGGTATATCTCTTAGCTCCTCATAACTGGAGAACAAAAAAGGGGTTAATTTTTTTCCACCCCAATTAAATAAAAAAATAACCGTTGGGTATTTAACATTTAAAGTTTGGTCTTGTTTAGACATTTTCCGGAAACTTTTGGTGAAGTTCATTTCGCCACGATATTAAAATCTGCCGGGCGCTTTTAATTAATGTGTCAAACAATAGTTATGACGCGTTACATGCTTGCCGCCGCCGCCGTTGAGATTTAAGTGAACTTCGTATGCGGAAATGCTTAAAACGTTTAGTATACCCACCCGGAGAAGTAGCTTATTGTATATATCTCGTCATTTTTACACAGCTGTTTGCACAGTTGATGTTGACCGGCAGCGAAAAGTTCAGAAATTTAATTAGTATTTGTGCTGAGTGCTGCCTATATGAGGATCGTGTGATTTTAATTATTACTACCAATATTACTTTGTTTTATTTCTGTTGTAATGTGTTCCTAGTACAAATTTCGATTAAATGAATTTAAAATAACTAGAATACACCTATATTGTTAATCATGATGCATATGCAAATAATGTATGTGCCTTTTATTATCATACTAAATATCATACTACATTGAACACGGTTAAACAGACAATATAAACATAAAAGAAAAAAAAAAACAAAAAATATTTAAGAAAAATGTTACTTGATAAAGTTTTTGCTAACTTGAAACTGAATTTGCAACAACTATTACAAGTATATAAGTATTTAATGTAGTGAATTTAATTAAAATAAATTAGTAAGTGATTGTTGTACTCTATTTATTTTGTTTGTATTAAGTTAGTTTTGGTTACATATAAAACTATAAAAGACATTGTTAATTCCATGGTGCGCTGTAAACAAGGTACATTTTTATTAGATATGTTTTCTTTATTTTATCGTATCCCGTTTACTCTAATTTATGGTCTTTAAAATATACTTCTGTACTGTTTAAATGGTAAACATTAGTCAAGAAAATCTACTATAATGGTAATTCTTGTTATTTTATATATTATGAATTTATGCTATTGGCATAATTATAGCATATTTATTAGAAATTTACTTAATGTTTACACATCAAGTGTTAAAAATGTATTATTATTACTTATACATATTTTATGCTGTGAAGTTTGGCGTAAAATATACTTGAAAATGTTTATGTATTCACGTAATACGAGAACATAGGTTTCTTCATCCCCTTAAAAGTGTCTGTGTTATTTTAGAAGTAATTTCATTGTTAAACGATGCGATAAAAAGTTCATATGACAAAAAGGGTTTATTGTTACTGGGAATAAAAAAAATATAGCCCGAGATGAAGCCCTACCAATATATACAGGGTTCAATGAGTCCTAAATGACTAAAGCCACAGACAATATGACTTGAGGGCTTTAGTCGATATTTTGAATGACAGTATGTGTGTAGTGTGTTTGTTTAATAATACATCATCAGGGTTTTGATAAAAATACCAATTCTGTAACAACATGTTACAATATTACAAAATAATATTTCTGTTTTCTACTTTTTAATTGTTTATATACAAATGATCCGAAAAGGAAAAGTGTCTAAAAAGCATACATTATACAATGAATGTGAAAAAAAGAAATAGCTATGAAAAATGTTAAATTTGGTGAAAGAAAAACATTTGATAAATTACTGCTGAATTGAATAGACTACTAACAGACAGATGAAGAAAAAAAAAAATTCGAAAATCATATTTCATTGACGCGGGATTTCGTGAATGTAGTTCTCTTTCCATTTAAGTAAAACCAAAATGATTATCCCAGATCAGCCAACCTCACACCAAACATGAAAAATGTATTATATGTGCCTTTTCATACAACTTCTAATAGTTTTTCATTCGATTAGTGGAAATTTCGGTTTAAAATGAGGACTTAGGTACATAGGTACTTATACACGCGTGGTCTCTAAAAAAAATCTCACAAAAATACTTTTTTTTTTTTTTTTAATGTTAAATGTGAGAAACTTGGTTTATATTTTAAGTGTTTAAGCTTTAAACTCTTATAATCCTCACGTGATGCAATACTGGTATGAAAAAAGATATCTACTTCTTTACACAAATTGAAATAATTGAAAAATTACTACTCTCGTGAATTATTAAGAAAAATGTATAAATGTACGTATTTACGTTTTTGAAACAGATTTTTTATATTTAATTTATTTTACATATATTTTATTCGGTTTAAATCGGACTTGGATGATTTCTTACTTACCTCAATTATATTACATTCTGCACCATTCATATTTGATTTAATCCTTTTTTCTTGCGTACTTAGTTTTATAATTATTTATGGTGCTTTTTTTAATAATTATCAATTGTATTACGTTTGGTACTTCTGGTAAGCCATCGAAATAATATTGGGTGAGATACATACTTTTCTTGTAATACATTTATTTTGATCATATTTCATAATATGTTTCAGAATTATTTTTTTTAAATGTTTTGTTAGACATATATTTTTTGTAATGTAAAAAGATTAGTTATACGTGTTCATGTTGTTATTTTGTGCTTCATTATACTGTACGAGTACGTACTGTGCAACTGAAATGACAGAAAAAGGCTTAAGAAGTGGAGAAAAGCTTAAAGTATCCTATATATAACTATGATAATTGTGTAATATACATTTGTTATTAAATATTCGTTAATATTTTTACATTTGTTTTATTATTTAATAAAAATAAAACAAGTTAAAGTGAATATCAATAAGCTCATATTTGAGTTATTTTCCATATTGCTTATTTGGTTTATATCTTTAAAAACTACAGTTGTACTTTAGGAAACTTGTCGATTCATTATAAAAAATTGCTTATTAGTTATAGGGATATTAAAATTAAGTTGAATTTGGTATTATTATTATGTATGTATGGGGAAATTTTTTTCTGAGATTTAATAGTGTGATGCTAAATAAATGCTCTACAATGTACTTCATATTGTATATATTCATATATACGACCACACAGATAAAGAAAGACTACTAGTCATTAATACGATTATCAGTTTATTAGCTTAGGTTTAGAATATTATGTTTAGTATATTTTTGTATTGACATAAGTTTAATAATATTATTATAATCTATAAAAAAAAAATAAAAAAAATAACACAAAGTTAATATTTTTCGATATCAGAAGTTAAATAAAAAAACAGAGGTGTTCATCGTATGTCTTGAAATGTAGGTATAATTAATTTACGTTTCAATAATTTGAAAGTGAATTGTAATTTTAGGCCTTTTAGCTAGAGTACTATAATCATGGCTACCATCTGATTAAATGGCGTTTCACATAGTATATTATACTCTCTCTATGATCATGTGTTTACACTTTTGGCAGATGACTCCATTACTGTACGGTGTTGTTATATTATACTCATCTACAAAATGTAATGATTCAAAGTTTACCTTACAATGTAATACATACGTTTTGAATTACGTGTACTAGTCATATAGTCTGATAGTAATACACTCATCGTAATGACTTAGTACTCTGCAGTTTGTCTCTCGTATTCTTAATTATTATGATTTATTTTAGTGTTTTTTTCCTTCTTCTTATTATTGTTAAATGTGCCATACAAAATACAATTATTATTCAATATCATAATATGTGCGGTAAACACCATGTTATAGCAGTCATTAAACAAGGGTGCGTTGTTATCAATAATTAGTCCTTTGAATAAAATGAACTGGTGTTCTTTGTACGCAATTGGTTTTGGTTTCGGTTGTGTATTGTGTAATGTATTGTTTTTTTCCCCAACTCTACTTACTGTAATTGGGTTCAATTCGATGTCATTGGTAGAAAGGCGTGTTTAATGTATCGGAGTATACATAGTTGTTCATACATCGCGGGATGAGGGTTAGAGACCACCACCGTCGCGATTGTGTGCGCGTGTTTATTGTTGCAGACGTGTTGCCCAAAGCGATGCAATTTAACAAGTGTCTCATTAAGAATAATGGGTCCTTTGGTAAGTCGTTGCGGTCCGTGCCCCGTGCACCCGGGTTTTAATACGTATAAATGCGTATGCCGAAACCGAAACGAGCGCATCAATTAAAACGGCTTAAACCTAAATAAAGACAAACGACCATTTTTCCTCGCAGTGTAACCTTTTTTTAAATATAATATATATATATATATATATTTCCTTTTTTTATGTTGCTTTTTTCTGCTCTTCAGAAATCACCGCCACTGTCTACTCTGAGCGAATAATTAAGCCGTCAGAATTAATATTGTTGTCCAGATGAACTTTTCGCAATAGAATTTGTAAGCTCTACATTGTCATTTAATTGAAACTCCGATTTTTATTATCTATCAAAAATCTGAGTTTTTATCTGCTATACATTTTGTTTGCATCTAGCTTAGATGTTAATGGCTTAAAGGCATAATATACTATGGTATATTATGATTTTATATGGTTAAATATTAAGTATGATATATATATATATATATATTAATATTATAATTATTTATTTTTCAGAAAAATAAATACAATATATAGGCATTAAATATATTTTAATAAAACAATTGATTTATTTAAATTTGTAAATATATTTTTATTCGAATTTACATTTTTATGTTGATTAATATAAATTTACCAAGTTATTATTTATTATATTGACTGTTATTTAGATTTTTATTAAAAATAATTGTAAATAATTATTCAATATTACATTTTTGCGTAGGTATGTTGTACCATGTTTGGGTTTAAATAAAATTATTTAAAATTTTGTGTTTTTAGTGTTTAGGATTAATAATATATCTATGAATTATGAAATTAATTTTAACTTAATTATTTTTTGTATTTCGAATGGTATAAGGATTGCATTATTCTATAATGTATTTTTTTTTTAATTTTAGAAAACATTTGTCATGGCTGTTTATTGTTTAGCTTACGTATGTTCTGATGTACAAACTATGGATGGTGATAACTGAAAGGGTAATTGCCTGTTTGTGTGGCCCTTTTTATAGACTAGAGTGTTGTGATCATGTTTTCTTGTTTTTATGAGTATAAACATATATTTAGCTATGTTATTATTATTATAAAAGATCATTTTTACTAATAATCATATTGTGTTTATGAAAATATATGATTTAATTATATTATAATTTATATAACAATATGTTATTTTTATTATTACATAATATAGAATTGATCAGAGTAAACCTTCTATACTTATGATGAGTTACATATGCATATACTCGTATTATTGCAACTTTGAACAATGTTAAAATGTTTCATATAGAAACTGTGTATTCAGATTAAAAATTGAACTGAATTGTTTCTTTAGAGTCTTAAGTTTAGAAAGATAATTTTTCTAATTGTTTTGAATTTAGATAATTTTGGGCACTTGCTCCTAACTTAATTTTAGTAGGTATCAAATTAATAAAGTCAATATGTATTATATTACATTTTATTAGTTTTAAAAATGTATCAAAAATTATTTTGCGTATGAAAAAACTATTTTTATTGATCTAAAAGTCTTATTTTACTTCACTTATTTACTTGTCAATCTAAAATTTGTTTTAATTTAGTCATCATAATATACAAAATATACTATTTAATAGATAATAGTAAATTTAGAAATTAGGTAATTTATGTCATATATTTTTTTTTTAGAATTTAAAAATTGTTTTGTATTATTTTAGGAAATCAATAGTTGAAGGATGTTAAATTAGTAAAAATGGGGCCGTTTTATTTGTTTGATGCTACCCCAAGTTATTATCGTACAAAACTCGATAAGGTGCTTTAATAATTATAGATATAGAACAAATAATAACTGCAGAGCCAATATTTATGTTTAAAATAACTTAAAACCGTACTAGTTGTTGAAGATCTAACTATTTTTTTTTTGTAAGTTAATTGATAATTTAATTCATCTTAGTGTTTAATCTTGATTTTTTTATTACTTTGATTTTTAGTCAATAATCTAAACTATAAACTCTTAATTAAAAAAAATATCTTATAGTCATGCTTTTACTATGTTTAATATTTATTTTGATGAGTGTTTTTTTGTTATTTTTGAAAGGTTCTATTGAATATTATAATAATTGATATTTTTCGTATACATATTACATTTACGTATTAATAATGTGTATAGAAGACTTGTATTAAAATAAAATAACTAAATCAAACGATTAGGTTAGATAATTTACCCTGCGATAAATTTTACTTGTGTTCTAATAAAAGTCGTGTAAATTGCTAATTAATAATTTTTACAAAGTTCGTAGTAGCACAGCAATATAAATATACAAAATTGTAAACAATATTTCAATAATACGTCTTTATGGAATTTTTAAATTATACATAAATCACGCATCACGTCGTGATCGTCAGTTATTATGCGTTTCTTTTGCACGTACGCGACGAAGCGATTTATTGAAGTGAGCGAAAAGGTTCGTTGTCTACCACCGCACAATCGCAGACCATAATTGATGCTTGTTTTTTCACTGTCTCTTCTCCGTTGTTTTTACTGATTGCGTACCATATTTGTAATAGATTTCTTACATAGTATTATAAATTAAGATATTATTGTTATTGTTACCTAAAATTTGAAAAGTGTATTATTTTAATATAATTTGAATGAAATGGAATTTGTAACATAACAAGTATTAACGTTTAACAGATTATAATATGATATAATATTATCTGTTAAATATTAAACTTTTATTATAAATAAATGTTAGGTTGGAAATTAATTTAAAAAAAATATATAGTTTAGAGCATGGAAAAATTTTGAGAAGGAGAAGGGAGCTAACCTGGTCTGAGTTACAATGCAACCCCTATCTTTGAAGAGGTGAATATCACTTTACTAACCTCTCAATAGGCAAGGTGGGACATGCATATAAAGAATGTAGTGTATATCATACATTGCTTCATGCACGTACCATGCGCACAAAGGATTGTATTTCGAAGACAAGTGGGTGGATATGGAGTAAATTGTAAAAAGCTCTGAGCCTGCAAGAATATGTAATCTACAATCTTGAGTTCTTTTGGATCATTGGGCTATAGTATTTTAGAACTCAAGGGAGAAAGCATTTGTTTTTAAATATAATGATTATTGATTACAAATCGTTAAATTATTATTCTAAAATTAAGGAATATCATAAAATACAAGAATACGAATTTAAAATTATTAAAAATGTATTGTGTTATTTGGTTACACTATAATACTATTATATGTGAAAATATTGTCTTATTTATAGGTGGTTGTACTTCCCTAGGGCGTATAGCCTAACATAACTCTTACTACAAAAATTGTCTAAATATTTTTATAGATTAAAAATTAGGTATAATTATTTCTTACTATTTTATTAATAAGTAAATTCACGGAGAAGTAATTTTAAGAAATTTTCAGTTATTTGAAAAATATAACTGGAAAACTACGAAAATTACGAGTGTAAAAAACACCTATTTTAAATAAACTATGGACTATAGGTATTTTAAAAATTTAGTTCTAAATATCATAATTTTCTATTGAAATGATTTATTATTGCTTATAAGCTTTTTAAAGACACTCTTCAATGTCTTAAAATATTTAATCGTATTACTATCTGAAAATATTTATTTCTTTCGTTTTTTAATATATTTATTTATTATTTTAAATACCTACTGTTGATTTATGTCGACTTTTGTTGGTTAATATATTAATATGTGATTGATTGTACACAAGCATGTAATAATACACAGTTTCTATTTCACTATTAATATGAACGTCGTTGGTACAATAGTTTTAACTATTAATACGATATTATACTTATTATCTCACGTTGTTTGGTAACGTTATCAAAGCCATTATTAATTAATGTCTTATAAATCGTTCAATAACTGCCTAAAAATCCGTGTGTTTGTAGCTATTGTAATTCGTTCATTTATACAGGTACTATAACTAATGCAACTATGCAAGTATCCATTTGCGTACCTACATCTATGGCGTAATTATATGTTAATGACGTTTGTTTTCATGCCATTTAATTAGTGTGACAAATTTAAACCAACGTCCTTATTCTTACGATTATTAATGTCAACAAAGCCCTCAGTTACATCACTATGATTGTGCTAGTTTGTGGTCAGATAGAGGGCATTCCATAGCCGAAAGAGAGAAGGTTATTTTAGGTAATTAGCGACAAAAAAAAGTTTGAAAGTGTTTGCGAGTAAGAGAGAAGACAGATCTTTCGTGATTAAAATATTCACGTAACCCTTTTGATGTTCTTGTGTTCGTTACAGACGAACTTTGTTGGTGTACATTTTTCCGCTTTTGTTTTTAGGATACCATGGCGTAATGCGAATATACCAAGTTTTCATTAAGGTTATAAAGTCGGCTTTGTTTTCCGCTGTATTATATGTAATATGTTTCAAAGAGAAAACGGTGGTCTCTCCCGTCTTTTACATTTTTGTATTCTCATTGTTGGGATTGAACTCTCCACAACTTTTTACCCATTACCACCGGTGTTCAAAGCATATCGAAATATTAATAGTCTACTCACCAATTAACATTGAAATATGCTGACGTTGGTAATAGGATGGTAAGGCAAAAGGAGTCGACGTGAAATATATTTTACGATAGCATACACTGCAATTATGCATGTTAGAAAAATTGAATACAAAACGTTTGGTGTAAGTAAGATATATTGTACCTATGTGTACTGTGTAGGTGCTTAGCGGTATTTTACATAAATAGTCTGTCATTTTGTTTGCGGTATCTATTATAGACACATCATAGCTATAACAATTAACAGCTGATATAAACTAGTTATGTTATAACAGTATAGGTACGTTGAACTACTATTTTCTTGTACATGAATATACAGAACTTGGAATATTAGTTATAGGTTTACTAGTGTATTCAATGTTTTGTGTTTTACGCATATTTGGAGTATAGAAGTATAATATATAGTGTTTTTAAATTTGATGTAAGTGCTGACCTACAGATCAATGTAGTAAAAACTGCCGTTGTGATACAACTTGTTTTAATTATTTGTATTTTAATGGTATTCTTAATGGCCTGTTTGAATAAGATATCGATTTATAAATCTTAAAAATGGATTTGCAATTGACGGCGTGTTAATAACATATTAACCTATATTGGATGTGTTTGAAGTTTTTTTTTTATTGGGGGCTAACTTCACACATGTCTATATTGGACTATTGATGTATATATTGGCCAAATACGAAGAAGAACGTAAAACATAATTATAATTATTTGATTCCATTTTAAATCCCACTTAGCAAATAGTAGAGGTTCAAATTATTTACTTTTTGAATTTAATATAAATTTACATTGGTTACCATTATGTTTATGTATTCAGGAGTTGTATACATAAGTGTATACCTCTATTTACTTTGAAACATTCTAATTATGTGAAATTCTTAATACATTTTAAAATTTATAGTGCTGATATTTTTTGTTTTAGGTAAGTCATGTTTTAGTAGTATTGCTGTAATAATTGTGTATGGTGGTGTATGAAACAAACTTTACATTTTATACACAGTTTAGAGGTATGTATCTATTGTTTATGATCATTTTATGGCATATGCAAACTTTTTAGGTGTTGTTAGAATGTAATCATTTTGTTATTTATATTATAATTAATCAGGGTTAGATAAATTACTTTTGATTACTAGTTAAAAGTTTTTTGATATAATAGCAATGTAAAAATATAGTACAAATAATCATTTTAACTGTTTACTAATATTTCAATTATTATGATATTATATAATATGTATATTTAGGTATTTGTATTAATTTGAAATCTTACCAAATAAAATATAAATGTGGCATACTCTTTCAATTTTAAGGTTTGAATTACTGATTTGGGAAGGTACGCTTTAAAAAGTATAAGCTGATTTCTTAGCAGTGTCGTTAATTAATTAATTATAATTTATAACTGCACAAGTACTTATACAGAAAATGTAACTACCAATCAAAATAATTGACATAAATCTACTGTATTAACAAATATTTTTTACAGTAAAAAGTGCTGTGACTAACTTTTATAATTAAGTAGATTAATCTATATACAGATCTATTCATTAAAATCATACTAACTATTATATATATATATATATATATATATATATATATATATGATATACTGTGATGTAAAAGTATTATATGTTTTATATTTCTTAGACATATATTTGATTTATAAAATAAATACATTACATTGGTAGTGATTTAATGCTACAACTTAAAAATAATAATTAATGTTTGTTAGTTATTATTAATTATCAATCGTTAGTATTTATATGTTTTATTGCTGATGTACAAAATATATTTTTTTTTAATTTCTTAAAGAGGTTCTTTATTTTTGAGATGGAGTTTTACAGTACAGAATTTGCTAAAAAAGTTTTTCTCTACATATTTTTTTTTGTCCTCATTTGTTTTGTAATGTAGCTTTTAACATCAACAAATGTATTAATATTTTGTGTTTTTAAATGCTGATCTGACCTTTTATATTTTTTTGTCTTCTACTAAATAAGGATTTTAATATGGCTAAGTATTTATATCAATATTATGTATTTAATAATGTATATAAGCGCAAAAAGTACACTTACACATGTTTTGTTTATCATAAAAAATAAATTACTATGCATTTCCATAAAATATTTACCATTTTAATTGTGTGGTCTAATTATATACCTAGTTTTTTGTTGATTTAAATAATTGTATAAAGCCAATATTTTGATAATAGTAATTCTATATAGTTACTCACATTTTGTATAAATTGAAGTTATGGTAGGTATTTATAACTATTTCATTTTTGAATCACGAATATAGTGTACAATATAGTATATGCTTATAGTATTAATGGAATTTGTGACTAATGGATAATCTAAACTTGTCTTGTATTTACGCCATTAATCGAAGTTATATAAAGATAATTCAGTTTTAATTACCAGTGAATGTAATTTTTTAATGTTTAAACCAAAAATAAAAATACTAAAATAGTTTGTTATAAGGAATGATTGCTACTATACTATGGCGGTTTTTTTTAATCGTGAGCCCTCATTATTTCAAAAAGTACACATTTTAAAATGTTATTTTTGGTAAAATTAAACTTCAACTTAGCTCCATGTATACGAACATTATATTGCTTCCTTGTAAGATTTATCCTGGATTATGGATCAATAGTTTGGAGAATTTTTCTCTTCAATACCGAGGGCAAACTTGTTGAATGAGTTAAATTTAAATTTCTTAGTTTTGTCAGTTTTCTACTAAAAATGTAGCACTGTCAGCATAATAATGTGCCAGTCATGAGATCTTTAAATCTCTGTGCACTATAAGATAGGTGGCAAAGGACTGATCAACTATTTATCATTAACCTACTTCATGAGAAGGTTGACTCTTCCAGACTTCTTGAGCGTATAAGTTTACAGGTACTAAACATTCATACCAGATCAGGTGAGTCATTTCTCCTTTTCACCTCACATTTCAATTTTTTAATGAATAATCCTTTAAAAGAGCTATGCGCTCTCTAAATACAAATATTATTGATCTTTGGTAATAATAAATGATTTGTTTGTTATATTTTAATGTTATAATTACTTATAATTATAAACCTTAAATTAATCGTTTGATAGCATAGTACAAAAAACTGATAGGCGTATATTTTATTTATAAAACAAAATAAAAATGTAGGTATTACATATTTTTACAATTTATACTGGGCATATTTTTTTCACCTTATGTCTAATAACAAGTGTTTTTTTTTAAATAGCTGTACCTATATTAATTTTATAAATAAAAAAATATGCGTTAAATATTATAAATAAATTTAAAATTATCATTAAAAAAAAAATTTCTTCTTTTTATTTTTAAATTAAAAACATAGTTATCCATCTAAACATTAAAATTTATTTGTGGTTTCACTTGTACAGGTAAAAAAAATATAACAATTCTAAAGTTATAGGGAGGTGTACTTTTCATTTTACAAAAAAGTTAACACTTTTCAAAATAATGAATATTTACTATTAAAATAATCACACTACATTATATTGACGAATTATTGCCATACGTACGTTATTGTATTTTTGAATCAGTTTATCGCGCATTGAATCTATTTATATAATCACTATGATTAGTTTGTTATTTGTTCAAACCACCTCAATGTGCACGTAATATATATTATATTATATTGAACGATTTATTGATACATCTAAATATATATGTTGCACGAGTAAAACATTGTAACGGATATCCTTTACAATTACATACACTATTGATTCAGACCTTTCATCCCGGATTCGATTTTTGTATTATTGTAGTAACTTCTCAAGGGCTATGATCGTTTGTTAGAATATGTTGCAGGGCTCGGGTTATAGAGCCTGAACAAACAATTCGTACCGGACGTCGTTGGTGTTATCGTCACATTCATTCAATCGTCAAGAGTTCTTTCTGATTGAACAATAGCGATTGTTTTGTATTACATTGATAAGTAATCAGCTGTGTTGACTTTATAATTTCAATTAAGTAATAAAACGATTTCTCCCTTAAATAAATATATCTGTGTGATAGTTATTCATCAATAAAACTTGTATATAGGTATATGGTCCCCTAATTTTTTTCAGTTTATATATTTGATGGTTAATTTTTTATTCTATTTTATATTTAATTAATATAATGACTTAATTAGTTTTTTAATCGCATACAATTAATATATCTTAACTATTCAAGTTGGATTACCGATACATTTTTTTCGAGTTCTTAAAAAAAATTATGTGAATAAACTTGTGCATTATATTATTATATACTTACTTACTTAAATTTAAAAAGGTATTTTTTTACTAATGCACTTATCTTAGAACGTTGTTTTGACGTATTATAATTAATAGGCTATACGACAAAATATCTCTATTAAAAATTTTTCTGTCAAAATATCTCCAGTATAAAATATATCCGTCAAAAATAACTCCAATATCAAATATCTCTCGATTCCCTCGAACATTAATAAAAACGATTTATGTTATAGCCATCTGATAGAGAAAATGTTATTGACGGTGATAGCGATTATACTTTGTACTTCCCTCTATCATGATCCGCTTACTATTGCAGATTAAGTAATTTTACATGTATAAGTACCCTAATTGATAGATAACAATTGAGACGAGAGAGCCGGAACTTCTTTTACTAACACTGCGTGACATTGGTTTTTGTTACGCATGTATGTTAACGTACTACCACCTAAATATGCCTTTAAAATTTGTTAAAATCCAAAAAGACAAACAACTTTTAATCAACGACGGATATATGCATATACTCTGAAAATGTTGAGTTCTCATTACACGTACGGCATTTGACAGCTTTGGCATTTGTACTAACAAATAAAGTTATTAATTATTTTGAAAAATTAGTTGACTCAACTTATTTTGTCAACAATGAAAACAATTTATCGACGTTAGTAGACTACTTCGAGGATACTTGGATCGGCCGCTCATCACGTAATCGTAGACACCCGCCTAAATTTCAAATCAGTATGTGGAATTGCTATGAGAGAGTTTTGAAAAATAAATCTTGCACAAACAACTGAGTTAAAGGCTGGCACCATGCATTTAATTCAGCATTAGGAGCAAATCACGTTACCATTTGGAAGTTTATCACATTTTTAAAACAAGAACAAGCTTTACAAGAGGTATTGTATCATACAAATTTAAAATATTGAATAAAATAAATTATATTCAAAATTAAATGTTTATTTTACAGGTTCAGTTAGAAAAATTAATTTCTCAAAAAAAAAAAAAATAAAAAATATAAGAACCACGATATGAAATGATATTGAACGTAGTAAAAAACTTTAATGAAACTCCAGTTCTTCTTTACTTAAAAGGAATCGCTCAAAACATTACATTTTAAAACATAATTTTTTTTATATTTTATTTTTGATGATTATAGTATTTTGATATTTGTTTATTTAATTTAATTTAATATTTTTTGAAGATAATTTTTTTGACGATTATGAAGTGAAATAATATTTATAAATAATAATAATAAATTTATCGGAGATATTTTGTATTGGATATAATTTTGTTGGAGATATTTTGACGGAGATATTTTTAATGGAGATATTTTGACGGGTCACCGATTAGTATTATATTTATATATTTAATTAAATTAGTTGTTGCCGAAAAACCTAGAAAATGTTTCGACATTATTTATGTTTTTAAATTTCGCATTAAAAATAACATTGGTTATACATTTCATAACAATATTTCTAAATTACATGCTTGATTTATGCTTTGCTGTCTAATTCAACGTAAAAAAAATTGTATGTTACTGTACTTATTAGTATAAGTATACTATACTTATTTTTAAAACCAGTTATTTTACTATCATATATTTTGATATTATTTAAATATTTTCAAACTGATTAATGGGTAGGCGTTAGGGGACATTACACACATGTACCAAATTGCATTATCTATTCTCTAGAAATCTTCGAGTTTTTTTTCTTTAGAAAAAAATATAAAACACTTGTTGCTTTAATTGTAGAAATAAACCTGGCGGGTGTACTATTACAACATACCACTATCCCGAGTTTGACGTACGTTTATCCTCTCTAATTAACGGCTTCACGTGAGTATAATACTTGTAATTCTCCGTGACAAATAGTGTTCACGGACTTTCTCTGCCCAGCAATTATTCGTTGTCTATAGCACTTTTGTAAGCCGCTGTTTTCCCTTCTATCCCTTTAAAAGTTAAAGCCGTCTTATGTTACTGAATATATATGCTTATCGTGGGGTTTATAGCTAAGTAAGATGGCAAATTATCACATCCAGGCTTCGTTTGGAATGATAAACGCGTCTTATATGAAAGAACAGTTGAATTGGTAAAGTTCTAAAGGTTGAATAGTAATACTGATTTTTTCTATTAAAAACCTAAAAAACCTAATGGCTTTTACCAATTGGATTTGCATGTACCGTTTAATCTATTAGAAATACCAAGAAGGTTAAGTTGTTCTCAACACGAATATAGTATAAGTACTAGGTAGGCACTCATACTTTTATGAAGAAAGTTTAATTTTTCATTCTTCAAAAGTTTTATGAACTACCTACCACTCGAATACTATTTAAAATGTAATTAGATATTCATTCTAACAAACCTCGTCAGATTAAAACAATTTATTACTTAAATTATATGCATTGAAGTGAACAATTTATTAGAATTTAATTAAAGTTATTTTTTGTTAACGTGTTTTGAATTAAAATAGCTATTAAGGCAGTGGATTGGAGTACAAGAGCAACATGTATTGATATTTAATATTTTTTTAGTATTTTCAATACAAGCTAGTAATCATAACTTGAAGGTTAAGTTTATAGTATTAATTTAACTTCATTGTTGCGACTGCAAGATTGATATAAATAGTTTGTCAGGTCTTACTCTTTAACATAGTATATTAATTATTATCTAAAATAGTCTTACTGAAACTTATTTTAATGTAAAGAAATCTGAGTAACCAGTTAAACTTAATAAAAGTGTTGCATATTCGTTTATTTTAAAATAAGCTTAGGACCACATTAATAAAAATATATTTAATAGTGTGAAACTGTTATAACTATTATTAGATAATGTAAGTTTTTGCATACTACTTAGTTATATGCACATTTTTTTACTATAACTTTTATTGGCATATTATTTTTATACTAATGTAAACATTTTAGTGTTTGTAACTAATACTATATTTTGAACATTAAAAAAAGACTACCAATGAAATCATATACATATATTTATATATATACGATCAAAGCAAAATTAATATTACTCAGTTAAACATGTACAAATAAATGTAATATTATTTTTAAATAACGTTTTAGTAATTCATATAATCGCCAATATCAAATTGATTATTACTACGATTAAAATATTGGTAAATGGTATGTTATAATTGTCTAGATTTGAATGGAAAACTTTTAAATTTTATATATTTAGTGAATTTAGTGAAATCCTAACCTTAATTTTAATAAAAGATATTATTTCTTTTTTAATCAATAATTAACACATAATTAATTTAAGTGTTAATTAAAAATAATTTTTCATTCTTTATATCATGTTGTTCAGGTCAAATTTTTATGTTCTTAATCTGCTACTGGGCAATTATTTCCATTGTGACGCTTTATAAACTTCAAAAAGCTTAAGGGTGAGCGAAATTCCATGCAAACACAATACTGGGATCCGGAGATTTTATTTTAGAGAGCTCTCTTCCTCGAGTGCCTCGTCCGATTTTCGCCTATAAAAGTTAATTAAATACACGGTTCTTTCTTTTTTTCGTATTCCCGGACTCTTACTGGCTGTATAACACTATTCTGGCCTGCGCGTTATCAGTTTCAATTTTAAACGGCTTAAATGCCAACAATAAAACCACCGTTATCTTAAACATTGAGTAGACGGACGGGTGCAATAGCAAAGTTCCTATAGGTGCGCACGGGTCGTACACGCGATAAAACTTCGTTTTTCTTCAGTCGCCCAGTTAGTCGTTTTCCTAGAAATATTCGTCGGTCATATAAATCTCAACCGAGTTTTTACGGTTGGTAATAAATCGTTAATCTATTAAGATATGTGAACTAGAGTATAATGTGTGTGTGGATGTCTCAGTGCTAATATACTGAATCCAAACAACAAATAAATAAAAATTATTATATCTTTAGAGAAATCACGTGTGGATTGATGGATTATGTATATTTATATTATACATAAATTATATTCTTAACAGTAAGTTCGAGTATATAGCTATGAGAGAAATGATGTTCGTCGTTAGAAGATAGGTGTGTGGGTGTGATTACTTTTTTTTGTGTGACAAAATAGGGTGGGCTGATAGGACCGTTGTCAGCGTAAGGTATAAAGTAGGTTTTATCTATTTTTATGATATACGAGGAATTGTAATAATTAACCTGAGATCGTTTATTTTGTGTCATAACTATTATGTACGGTTTTCTCATATATACCTTTTATTATGTTTTATTATCACTGCGGAGTGCTGCATCGTTATGCATTTGGATGAATGTCACCAAGGTTCTGACATTATTCACATAATGTTGATATCTAACCATGTTATACTCCCCTTAAAAAAAAAAAAAAAAAAAAAAAACACTTGTTAAAATTTCGATTAAAATATTTGAACTGAATTCCTATCGAGGTTGTAACTGTTGGTATAGGTACACGATATTGATGTGTGCCTACAGAATATCAAATCACAAGATTCATTAGAAAATGCGTGAGTTACATCGATTATAGATCGATTCATCAAGTGAACATATATTATAACTGGCCTGTCAGTCACGTGTATAGGTACGTGCCTTGAGTTTTTTTTATTTATTTAGAAATAAGCTTGTATTGTTGATATAGGTACATTATTATATTTACAAAGTCAATATATATTTATATGTATATTTCCATTTCTAACAAAAATTAAAATCATTTGAATGCGTTTTATGAGATTATTGAGGCTTGATTCTACTAATTACCATAGATACTATTATGGGTGTATATAGCTCCTTAAAATATTACGATTCAACGATTGAATGTAGTTTTAAAAAATATTATCGGTGACTTAAAATCTTTTAATATATCCAACGATTCCAACGTGTTAAGTTGAATAGTATAATGATAAAAAATACATTTATATGATTATAGTTACTAGGGATGTATGTATTATACATCAACATTAAGAATTACCACTGTGCTAACCTAAAAAAAGTATTGTATGGTATAATTTTTCAATTGAAATATTTTATCCTTATATTTTTTTTTAAATAAATACTTAACAAGTCATTTGTTTTATAAAAAAATTAAGTTAAGTTTGGAATTGTTCATAACTATGTGTTACTGTTTGAGAATGTATTTACATTTTAAAAATAAATTATAAATTGTTGGAAATAAGTTGAATTATCAATAATATATAATTTATATTTCGTATATTATATTTGTGAAGTCTAAAATAAAAACAAATCATATAGATAAATAAGGTAAAGTATTATAAAACAAAAAATAATAAAACAATAAAAAATGGGTGGTTACTTATTATAATGTCTAATAAGTAATAACTAGTATAAGTTTGAGTTGTCTTGTATTATATTGTATATATATCCATTGTCAGCTTATTATGACACTATTTTACTACTGCCTATACCCTTCGAGTCCTAACCCAAACGATTCATTGACATTATGGCTCATTGTCTGGTCTAAAATTCCACATTATTTTTTTCTACCATTTGGTCAACAACTGGGTAGATTGTAGTTCAAACTTCAAAGGGGTGTTTTTTTCCTAGTCCTCATTAATCATTATACATTATTTATTGTTTACTACATGATATGATTTTTTAAATAATATTTTCAAAAAGTATGAAATTATTTAAATATTGTGTTCTGAAATGGAATTTGAAGTTCTTAGTGACAGGGTGGTGTAATTAATTCAGATTATAAATCATCGTCTAAATTGAAAGCCATTCGATTTTACTTTCAGAATACGATTATTATATGAGAGATATTAATTAATGTCTTGTATAAAACTTTAAATCACAAAAATTTATTTAAAAAACGATTTCATATTTAAATTATTTGTAAACAAATAAGCTGCAACTTTTTTCTTTCGACTATCAAAGGTGCAAATTTTAGGGTGTTTGAAAAATGTATGAATTAACTTACTAAGTTCTTTAAGAGAATGGGTAAATGTTTTAGCCCTAATTCGTCACTAATTATCAGAGTTTATGCTTTATTTCGACATAAATTTTTTTTATTTTTTAGCGAATATTAACTCAAATGAAGGAAATTACTAGTAATTCAATATTTCAATATTTAAGTGGTCTAATAAAACAAATTAAAAAAAAATGTTTTCCTTAAAATGAAAGTATTATAGAAAACAAACTTTTCACAATCTATTATAATTAATTCCAAACTATATTTCATTTTTTTAATTTAATTAATGCATAATATCTATATTACTCGAATATCTAAACTTAAAACTCCAAGTGTACCTATATGATTTTTTTGAATAGTTTAGTTTTTTTTTTTAAATTTTGTTCTCAGCTGTATATATAATGCTATTATTATTATGCATTTTATAAAATAATTGTTTTGATGATTCTTTTAAATGTATTAATGATAAATACGTTTTATATTGCTAAAAAAATGTAACAAAAGTATAAAACTATTCATATCAGCTGTATTATCTAAATTGAATGTATTTATATTAGGGTCGTGTTTCAAATGTCTAATAGAAATTACTGGTGAATAGTAAGTAACTCGATGTCGACGTCTTATAGGGACAAACAAATTACGGTGTCGTGTGTCTTGTAAAATAGTGTTCGACAATTTCTATCAACAATATTGATAGAACACATTACTAGTAATGAAAACGAAATCTACTCATGTACTCAAGCATTCCTCTTAAAAAAAAGTATATTCCACTCTAGTTACACCGTCAGGACATAAATATATGACTGTAAGCTTTTTCAATGTCCTTTAGTCGTGTTGATTTTTTTTTCTGAAATAAGGTGGGGTTCTCAGGCAAGCTTGGTTAAAAATGTAACTAATCCATTACGATCGTTGTTCTATCGGGCGTATACTATATATATATACGTTAGGTTTTAATAGTAAATTACAATTATTTCGTTGAGACTCTGGTCAAGAAGCTATTAGCCGAATCGTGATCGTTCTATAAAATTCGTCGTGAGTATAGTGTATAGCTAGTATACGAAGGAAAAAATCGAACCGTTCCACTTGGCAGGACAAATGTGTCACCGCTGCGAAAGAGTCGTGGCCATTTTAAAAAGGAGCCTCTGTCCCGAACGTGGATGGCATAATATATACACGATAAAGACACTCGATCGGCAAAACGTTTCTTCCTGTGCCACCCTACCACCCTCTGTCGTTTCCAGAAGAAGCTTTAACTTCCTCTTGCTCGTATCTGAAATGGTCAGTGTATATATCGGACTTTCATTTCCACTACTGTTCGCCACTTCAGCGGTGATAGGCTTGGATGGGCGGTGAGTAGAGAAACAACAGGAGAAAATGATGATGTTGTGGCGTTGTGATAGAGCTGGTGTAGTAGGAAGTTGGGGGTGGTTAGCGAACGATGAAACGGTAAGAAAAATTACATGCCTTTAACTGCACGTATACATACATACATACATACATACATACATACATACATACATACATACATACATACATACATATATACATACATACATATATACATACATACACATATACACACAAAGTCCGAAAAACCGTATAATACAGACATATAGCCTTAGGGATAGGAGATATTGGCGTATATTAAGTCACCATCCACGTCTTCGCCACTTCCTTTACCTTGGCATTCTTTTTTCGACGTCTGATCCGATGAAATGACCCTCCCATTCTTACCAAGGATCTGGTGGATATTGCTGAGCTGCCAATTCTCAATGTTTATTGGTATGTATGTTCTTTATTGTTCGGTCTAAAATGATCAAAAACTATGGCAAAACCGATTTACTATGTTGACCACAATCGACATCTTTCAATAAGTAATTTCCTAAACTGACATTCTTATTTATATAATATTTATCAATTATGTAATTGATCAAAAATTGTATTCATTGTTGTTTTTATTTATAAATTAAATATTTAATAATAAGGTTTTTTTTGTATAATTTTACATAGAAAATATATTTTTCCGTAGGTATTATAATGTTTTTATTTATTTTAATTTAATATTATTTATATGCTATTAATGATTCAATTAATGTAAGATCGATTTTATATTTTGTTAATATCATAAGTTTACCTTAGTTTTGGCATGTTTTGGTAATAATGTTGTACCGACTGTAATATAGGTATGGACATACTTTTGACAAGTAATTTTTATTTATTCACAGTAAATTCATATCATGCTATAGCAGTATTGCACTTCGTGTGTCCATACATTCAGTATTGGGCACCTATTGTATGCATTGTGTTTATTGTAGTTTCGGGTCAACATACATTTTTTTTAGGATTTATTTTAGGATTTATTTTAAATTAAGTTTTATTTAATGTATTTTGTATCTCTTACATCATTTTCCTGGGCTGAATTTATTATTTACATCGCTCCGACTGACGTGTAACCCAATTGGACACTGTTATTCCTATTCAAATAAATATTTTGCATCTGACTCAAAATTTAAAATGTGTATAGATCGTATTTGACGTTTATGTTTTATCAGATTCGTTGATAATATGTCAAAATGTAGACATATAAAATAACATGGTACATATAAAAAAGTACTGAATTTGTATAATTTGCATAATATAAAAAAAAAATGTTAACAAGACAAGAAAACATATCTTTGATTATTTATTATATATATAACTGGCATAAATAGTAAAAAAATGTAATTATTATTGATGGTTTGTTTATACAGTTGATTGAAAATAGATAATAATTATTTCATTTAGTTGTTAATACAAATTATCTGTATAGTGTACATGCAATTAGGTGTTATTTTATATTGAACTACAATTGGATAATTTATTTGAATATTTATATTTTATTTTAATACGTAGTATAATAAGAGCATCGGGTTTTTGAATTTTTTTTAAACGCATGCTGAGTAGGAATTGAAAATTTTTGCATCGATTCATTTTCCAAATATCTGTATTTGAATTGTTGCAGTTTTCATGATCCAGTTTTATAAACGTTTTATGTTCACATATTTAAAATCTAATATTTATACTTGTAATAACAAAATTGTTGTCTACAATTATACGAGTTTAAGTCTCGTGTATGGACTTTTGATGATTAACTAATTATACGGTAATTTCACTGAGTTTGACTTAAGTTCTCCAGGGAATAATAACTAACCGGTACATACAAATATAAATGGTTAATGAAGGGTAAACCAATCACTAATTTGAAATTTCTGTCGACGATTTTGCATTCCAGAAATTACGATGCATCAACGTATGTCCTGTCTGTAGTTAGGTACTCTGTTCAAAAGTTATATATGAACTATTCACTAATGATATAAGAATGCCAAAAGGTACAGCACATATTTCATTTAACTGTAAAATTAAACTTTTATTAATATAAGAATAAAGATTTTTAGGTTATAAGTAAAATATATTAGCATTTACATTTATAACAAAAATAACTAAGCTGCGTTAAAAAAAATATAAATAATCTACCTACTTTATAATAATACTGTACCATTTGATTAAATTTGTTCAACAATATTATATAAAATATTTTTTCTAAATCAGGAATAAAGTTATTAACTTGTTTATTTCTATTAAAAAATAATAAAGGTATTTTAGATTTTTACCGGGATAAAGAAACATACATTTCCCATATATGGGAAGACATTAAAGGTTTTGTTACTATTCCAAAATTAATTCATTTGGAATTTATTAAACCAATTAAAGGTCTGGAGTTGAATGATTAAAAATTGTTGAATATTTACCATATTACATTAAGATATTATGAAATATTATTACAATATTACTGTTAAATTTATTCTTCAATTACCATGTTTTACTAAAGATTGGTTATTCATTTTTATTATTTAATGATATTATAAAATTTAATGTTAAAATATATTATTTTACAAATCAATCTAATTGAAGTACATCTTATCAGAAAATGTATATTTTAAATGTAAAAGGTGTATGCAAGAATAATTTATGTTCGTATTTTTTGATCCGACGATTGTGAAGTATTTATTCTATACTTATAATTTATTAAACGTGATTGATATTAATATACCTACCATCGTATTAATTTGAACTAATTCATATGCATTTATAAACTTAATTTTCGGTTTAGATATCTTGTAAGTATTATTTATGACTTTACTGTTTGTATAATAGGTAATATAATTTAATATAATAATTTAATTGTTCTTAAAAGATTGTAGAAAAGAAATAGTTTTGAGAAAAATATATTTCTTGAAATGAGATAAAACAAATAAACAACTAAAAAAATGGCCAGTTTGCCATTTATTTTAAGTTATGGGTCTCATGTTTTCTAATCCAGAGTGACATATATTGGAACCTAATGTGGTCGTATTTTCCAGTCTGTTTTAAGAAATACAACACAATTTTCTAATACAACTAGGTCAATCACTGTAGTATATAATATGTAGGGTTCAAAGTAAGTCGTACTTAAATACATTTTCGAAATTATATCTATAGATTTTACGTTAAGAGTTTAAGGTAGAAATCAAAAAAAATATATAATATATATTTATATTTTACATAAATATATTTTCGGTAATATTAAAGTTTTATTGTTTTATTAATTACCTTTTACTAGAGAAAAAACAATTAAAATTTATTATTTTTTACGGTTTATTAAAGTTCCATTTTTTTTTTTTTTTTAAGACAATGTTATTCTGTTATCAACTGAATTTTTGTTTATTTTATCTACATATTATAAAATTCGTACTTTGTTATTTCAATGTATTTGTTTACGGCTTTCATTATGTCGAGTAAATAATGACGTCATACATTCTCCTACAAACTTAAATTGTATAGATGATATCATTATCAACATGATCGACACATTTACAATTTTCGATGCCAATTGTATTATAATTAATGCGTTTATTATTGTGTACGAGGTGTGCTTGTATACATATTGCAATATTTTTTTTCATTGTATTATAATTTACATTTAATTGTGGGATTATTCTTTAATGCATAAGTTAAGACTCAGATGATCTATACTAAATAGTGTTCACATTTGTTAATTATATTTTAGCTAAGATTATTAAAAAAACTCATTTTAAATAAAATAAAATATAATATGAAAAAAAGTAACGTATGAATAAGTTTAAGATATGAAAGGTAGCACATAATTTAATTTTCAAAATATATGGGTAAACCGAAACAAAATGAAATATACAATTTATATGAAAGAAAATCCTCACAATACATAATTATGATGATAGTTGTTTATACACGTTTCTATATTCTATTTTCCACAATGACAAAACTGCACTTATTCTATTCTATAGTAAATAAAAATATATACCTGTTTTATGTTATAAGCAATTTATACACATTATTAATTGTTATCATAATAATATAAGATCATTACAACTAAAATAATAATATATCATAATTTTGATTTAATGCTATTTTTACGTTGAACGACAGAATGTTTCTCGCAAAATATATTTTTTATAATAGAACAACAATTTTTTTAAACTTTCCACGGTAAAACTTACAATTTCATTTTAATACGGGCCACATTATATTTGAAAATGGATCGCATGTTATACTGGTGTCAAAATGTTTCGCGTGAAAATCACCACAGCGCTGACCTCCGCCTCTGAACCAATTTTCTTCCCCTCTATTTTTCTCCGTATCTTTCCTTTTCTCCCGGCCTAGATTAAAATAATGGCGGTATACCCTGTTATATTAAAAATACAGTCACCTTAATAATTGAATTAATAATAATATTATTATAATAGTTATAAATATGATAATAATAGTACACCTAATAATATGCATCACTCCGTCACCGCTGTAGCGTGTTTTCTTATGTGATATTATATACCTGCTGCTTGGCGAGTAAAATATACATAAGGCTCGCCGTTTTGTTTTCTGTGCTCATCTAGAGGTAATTAATTACGGACGCTTTGTAAACTCTTCAGTTCCACCTCCACCTATGCCAATGCTAAAGATCTCTCTCGTATACGATAACCGTGTCATAAACAAGCGCGAACAATGAATGTCCCTGCCACCGTAGTACTCAAGAGAATAACGCGCAGAGGACTCGAGTGAAAATCGAATTTGAAAAACCTCAGGAGCTTGCTCTTGGATGAGACGGTCCAGAAGGGTGAATGGAGGTAGTGTAAACCGCGCGCGTGTGTGTGAATGTTTTAGAAAACAGAGATTGTTAAATTTTCAACGGATTTCAATTAAAACGCAAGGACGACGACCATTACTACTAAAGCGAATAGGCGAATTTCAGTTGCGGCAGTATACGTGGTATATAAACTCAAATGCCAGTGAATAACAGTTTGCGGTGTCTTTCCTCCCATTTCATTTCGTTCCGTTGCGTCGTGTTTTGAGACTGAACAATTTTCGTGTACTCAACAATCCGTGCAGAATAAAAATGTAATAATAATATGCAATGTATAAAATAAATATAATGTATGTTAACATACAACAATAATATTATACTAAACAATTGTATTACTGCATTGGCTTGCACATCTGCGATTGTGTTTTTAAAATTTTTTGTATATCTAAATGAATGGTATTTTTTTCCTTGCGTTAATACGAGTACACATTGGGTTAAACTTGATTTTCTGTTTACAATTTTCGTTTCAACAAGGTTTCATACTGTTTTTTGTTTAAATATTAGATAAATTGATTCATGTTTTTCGTCAATAATCATTATTTTCATAATATTCCAATGTGTATACCTACTAGTAATTACACACCCTTGTTATGGGACTGTTAAAAATTATGTATAATTTATTTTAGTATCTTATAGGGGTTAGTTGGTAAATCGATAAATACCATGGTTTAACATATGTAAAAAAAAACCCCGCATCGTTAAATTTCCATGATTTTTTTTTTTTATATATATATATAAATGTCGAAAACATAAAACAGTTTTATAGGGGTTATTGCGAGATTAATCAAACTACGAATTGGTACTTTAGACTTTTTGAATAATACTACCTATGGTTTTTGAATTCATTTCTATTTTGTGTAATGTATATTTGATCATTATGTATGAAGTAAAAAGTTTTAATATAACAATTATTATTTTAGAAACTTTTTTATATTAATTGGCTCATTTGTGTATTTATTGTATAATGTGATGTAATTTAAATTTAAAAAAATTAAAAATACATTATGGTGGAAACATTACATATTCACGGTTTAATATTTATTTTGAAATAGTATTTCACAGTTTTCGCTTTACTTAAATAACTTTTTTTCCTAAATTGTTTGATAAAATAAATAGCGTGATTTAGTTGAACTATGATACTTTTTGCCTGAAAATAAACTTAACCATAGGATTAGACTTCAAAAATGTTATTCTTTAAAAGTAGTATAGATAACATGTATGACACTATACTAAAGTCATTAAATAGAGAAAATTATGGGTCACGCATTTATTTATATTTAGTAAGGATCAATATGATACTCTAACTTGCTTTGTAAGTTTATGTTATATATAAGCTTTATAGTAGTATTAACCTTTATCTTAAATGTCAGGCGACAACAGCTGAACATATTTTTTTTTCTTATTTTGTACCATAAAAGTAGCATATAGATAATTAAACACGTGCTTAGATTAATTATTCATTTGGCTATGAAGTTTCAAACAAAATATTTGTTATTTTGCATAAGTACCAAAATGTATCAATATTTTTTTTATTAATAAATTAAAGTGTTAATTACATTTATATTTTAACAGTCTTATACTCATAGTAAGAATATGTATTTTTATAACTTATATGTTTTAAAAAATAGACCAAGTATCACTTATTTTTAATAGGATTCTTTGTAACGCATAAGTTTTTGAATTAACTGCAAATAATTAAATCGTTCGATTAATTCATAAATTTGTAACGGAGATTATTGAGACGTAAATTATTATATGTTTAAAGACTTTTAAAATAATGATCAAATTTTTATTCTTTTTGTGTAATATATTTTTAAAATTACAAGAATGTGCCGTAAAAATAAGCGCAATGCTTTTGTACTCTATCGTAGCAATATTATTGTACGAACGAATCCCTCGGAAATCAGATTCGATACTAACGTTATGACGTGTTTGTACGAATCTTGTAACTTTTATTTTCAGTTACATAACCTTGTTGTTGACCGATGTAATTGGCTAGAAGTAAGTCTATAGTGCAGAGGAGAACAGGGGTTAGACACTTTATTGTGGATAAAACGGACCGGATAAAAGTTTGTTTTGGTAGTTACGGCGGTCGGGAAAAGTTAGACGTGTAGATGAACCGAGAGAACATAAATATATATATATACAAACAATAGATTAAGTCGATATCGTAGTGGACTGAAGTAGTATGCGAGAAGAGAGAAGAAATAGAGCGAGAGGGCGGATTATGTACGCGAGAGGTGTTATGATGTCTAGCGGACAATATCCGGTCGTGCACAAGTCGTTAACCGGATATTTGTAGCATAGGCTCTGTGTTGTATATGTATTTCTCAAAGTCTACCAAATCGAATTTGCAATATTCCGAATGGACTGTATTTTTCGCGGCGTCCAACGGCAATGGTGTTCTCTGTTAAATTGGCTGCCAAATATGTACGGAGAGTTGTATAATTAATGCACAGTTACTATAACTTAAATTAAACATAGACTTCAATTTTTGCAATGAAAAAAAAAAACTACTTTAAAAATTGTTTTTATTGTGTACATTTTTGGTTGAAAAAATAAATATTAGTATTTCAAACCGTTCCACTTTATTTATTTTTCACCACTTTTCCTATCATGCGTGCGCGTGTTTTATTTATACTTCCCTGGACAAAACGTTGATTTAATTTATGGACACTTCCGTTATCAAATATAGTAGTTACTTAATCTAATACAACTGATAATACGACACATGAAAAATAGATAACGGAGCTGATTTTCAAAAATATTATTACGAGTAAAATATAATAACAACAATAACAGTTATATATAAAATAGGCCCTAAAATAAAACATTAACTAAAACTTGGGTGTGGTTGATGATAATATCTCCTCTCCATCCTCCTCCCATACATGGGTCTCACCTATCACAAAATCTGATACTGTTTATTCAGCGTACAGCAAATTATATGTTATACGCATGTGTACCATACAATTGTACAGAATCGAAATTTATATGTCCATGTTATTAAACCTACGATTTATGTTCAATATAATAGATATCAATAACACTGGTTTGTTTTCGACCATTTTCAAAAATGTAATTTGTTCACGTGTAGCTATTCAAAATATTTACAACCTTAACCATATTTCTTTAATTCAATGTTTCAACTTTTTAAATGTTTTTAATTGTATGTGGTCGTATTTGCCATAAACATACAATAAAAATAACGATTCTTATGTTTATAATAATGACTATCGTCGTATAATTGTCACAATTACAATTAATTAAAACGTAATTGTCCATAAATTTAAAATAAGTGTGCGATTTAGTTAATAATTGTCTAATTACAACTATTTTTATAATATTACTGAAATATTTTCATTTTTAAGGTTCTCAAAATTACAATTTGTCTTATTTGTTTTATAAGTGATAAATATATTTTACTCATTATTATTTTTAGTTGAACTTTTATATTTTTAACATTCTAAACTGCAGATCTAAGTGCTGCCGCACCACTTAGATAATAATTGAACTTTTCTTTATATTATTATGGTTAAAATATAGTTTGTCATATTAATATATTAGTTGTATTTTATACCGGTTATTAAAGTTTATTAATAATCCGTTTCAGTGATGTAGCATGATATTGAAAGGTCGTGCCTCTACAACGTCGAGCTCGCATGTATTCTTGTTGTGTTCTTGTTGACATTTTCTGTGTTACGGTTTTTGGATTTTATCACGATTTTATTATAACGAAATTCTTTATAAATATAACTTAAACACCTTAAAAAAATTATTTCCACTTTCGGGTGCCGAAATTATATGGGATATAAAAATATATCGAATATTTAAGAGGTTTGAAGTTAAAAGATAATTAATTGGTATAATATTATGCCAAATAATTAATTTAATTTTTTTTAATTGATATTCTTGCCTTCTATGTTATACACCATTAGCGATATGAATATATAAAATAACAAGTGTAAATACCAATCATTTGCTACATTTTTATTACTTTTTTGTTGTTTCGTTAACTACTTATAGGTAATTATATCATAAAGTAGGAACTGATTCAACGCTTTAACCGTAATATATAATATAATATGCATATAACATATAACATATCGTATGGATGTAATACCAACTTGAGAAATCCAATTAGTAGAGGATGTATCCCGCAGTTATGATATTATTTTTCAATTGATTTAATTAATTTCTGAAAATCGTGTTTACAAATAATTGTTATACTTTATGGACATTATTATTATACAATTTATTAATAATTAATTACCAATGATCGCTGTGTACTAGTATATAGTGTATAATTTTGGCCGTGTACAATACCAGCCTATTTAGTTATATGCAATTTTTAAGGCTTAAAATTCAAATCAAACGATTTAACTAATATTCAACTTGGAATGTTTCTTTTATTTTAAAATACAATTTTATGATAAACTGAATGGTAATGCGGTTTCCAGTTGTTTCGTATTTGCTTATTTTCAAGGGACACAATATGCAAATGTATTTTATGATAAGTATTGTAAACTCGAATGCAAAGTTTAAATGTGCATATTTGTGATATGCATTAATACAATTTATTATTTGAAACACACATTTAATCAGGCTCTATGCATACTTGATCTTATTATATATAGTATTTTTTTTTTTAGGATTTGTTGTAAATAATTTGTATTTAATTAAAAATTATCGATATTTAAAACTGTTATACAAGCACAAATTAATTAATATATTTGTATTGTACACTTAATTCCAGCGATACGTTTTAAATTATTCTATATCTTAATTTGCATAGTTGCTGTATTCAAAACAAATAAACAAAAAATGTTTTCCAAATAATGATATATTTTATTAAGGTCTCATAAGAAATAACATTTACCTTTGATTTTTTGTCAAAAGATTTTAAAAGGATGTCAAACCATAGCCGTTTATATATTAAATCTACATAAATGTAATAATATTGAAATAGAATAGGCAAAGAATGTTTGTAATAATTTTAAATTCCTGAAAATAAATCAACTGAGAATCAAGATTCCACAAACATGATACTTATTATTACTAAGGTACTTATGTTAGGTACAATTTATTATAATTTGATAAAATGATTAAACACGAATAATAATATTTTTTTTTACAACTAAGTTATCCTTAACTTACGTTATCATTTAATAGACTATTTATAGTTGAACTTTTACATAACCTAGCACTTATATTATTATATTTATCTTACTGAAATTATGATATCACAATTAATAATATTTTTGTATTAATTACAACTGATTTCAGTATTTCACACAAGTACATATGTTTAATGGAAATCATAATAATAATGACGATATTATTAACAGTCGAAAATATTTAGGACACTAATAAAATACGCGTAAAATAAAAAAATAAAACGTGTCAGAATGCCATCATAGTATGACTGAATGGTGCAGGTCTGCTCGTTGTATCATAATATATACTCGTATAGTCCGTTTCGTTGGCAGTTTCTTTTATACATTTATTTATTTATTTCTTTGTTTGTCTGTCTGTTGTGTCTACTTAAAATCGATAGTTAATTTATTCTAGTAAACAAATCGTTAAGAATATAAAACACAACGCCCGCGGTCGTGATGATGGACGGATGACGATGACAATGGTATCAGCTGCGGACTAGTGGCAATTGTAATATACCTCTAGACATATATAGTGGCGTATCTGTTATATGATTTTCCGTTTACGGTTTTTGTTTTATTATTTCTTTTACGACATTTCCATAGAGACGTTAACCTAAATCGGAAATCGTAAGCGTGCCGGCAAACGGACCACAACCAAATGAATTAAAATACTGAACAATTGTTTTTTTTTTTACTGTTTTAAATTTGAGCGTTTCCTAAGTCTTAGTTTTTTGTTTTAATGGACTTCGATGGCAGTTCCAGTGGGAGCTTCGGGGCCCCATATTACCGTTCAGCTGACTATCAGACTAGGTATCCTGCGTACTTAAGACTCGTTGCCGCGCCGCCCCCCCTCACGGTTAACTCCCAAACCGCGATTTATCCGAGGTGGTTTGGCGTTCGAAAAATGGCTACTACTGTTCACCGAACAGAGTTGACAAAACGCATCGGTTTCGCGAATTCCGTCGATCTTAAGCCTACGGCTACGAATGCAGTGACTTTGAAAAAAAATAAATCCGCCAGAAAACAGCGGCGACAGTCTCGGAAGACCGTGGAAGTGGATGCCTTAGATCACGATCATCAATATCCTTCTCCGCTTGTCGATGACGATTATCCACTTCGAGATATTACACCTACGCTACCTCTTACATCTCAGCGTCCGGCTGCTGAAGAAAATTACACACACTCTAATCACACGCTTATGACACACATATCTATTCCGCTTTCTCCTTATTCTTCCTTTCCTCTTCATCCATCTACTCCACCACCACCGCCATCACCGCCACCCTCGCCATCTCCTTCTACTCATAATACTATTCATATTGATTTCATTCCCCAACGCAGTCGTGCCGGTGAAGAAGATTACCCGTTGATGATTGTTCCTCCATTACCATCACTATCACCACCACCACCACCACCACCACCACCACCACCACCACCACCACCTTCACCGTCAACAGATGAAGAAAATTTGCCGCTTCGAAGTTTTACGCCTACAAACATTGTTCCTCCAACGTTGCAACCTCCACCGCCGGCTGACGAAGAAGATAACGTTTCTAATAGAAATATTCATCTGCCACCACCTTGTGCGTCCGGTGATAGTCAACTGCACCCAGTAGAGTTACTCAAGCGAACGGCTAAACGGTTTAAACTTGAGTGTGACCGTCGACGCCGAACAACTGTGATTCAGAACGAAAAAGTTCAGGCTCGTAAAATTGCCGAACAAGCTAAACAAGTTGTTATTGCAGCTAAACGTGGTTGGTCATATGATACAGACAATCGGAAAGGGATCACATGGACAGATGACGATGAGCCGTCCGCTATCGTTCGGTTGCCTGAGTATGCGGAACTTGAACGTCTTGGTTTAGGCAAGTTTGATAGCGGTGGCTGTTGGATTCCCAACTCGACCAGACTCAAAAACAAGTTCCTTAGTTTCCGGTAAATGGATACTACGCCTTGGCCATCGTAAATTATTTATACGAATACAAAAAATTGGGTATTTATCATCAAAAAATTTGATTGCAGTCAAAATAAATTAAAATCGAAATAATTTTAACTAAATCCGTTATTTATGTCGCCATACTTGCACAAGTTGTTTTGTCTTACTCGGATGTTAGTTTTAATATTAGAGTGATTTGACCTATTATCAAACTGTATGGTAAGAACATTAACTGTGTTTTCTTTTGGTTATTAACGATACTTTGATTTTTTATCAGGTTATGAGAATTTTAATATTTTATGCAGTCATAATTCACTTAAAAATTAAAATAAAGTAAAGACCATAAAGAGAACACAGACAGTGTGATAACATCTTTAAATTTAATAATAGGTTAGTTCGCTCTAATATTTAAGCTAATTAATAAAATTCGTTTTGCTGATATGTTTTGCATTTGTAAGACGGAAACAGTTTATGCAGGTGTAGCGTCAACCTGAAATGTATAGATTGACGTTTTAGCACAAATTTAAAAAAAAAATGTGCAGTAAAACTTAAACGGTGAATTTATACATACAATTATTTCAATGAATATTATGAAAATAAAAACAAGTGCATATCTAATTAATACTATATAATTTATTCAGTTTATTGTACGTCACACAATTGATGATATGCACATTTATCGCTATTTGAAGACTAAAATATCTAGTACATGGTACACTTTTGTCTTTTAATCCTTCAAATCCAGGTATTTTTAGTTTTCGTCAAATCAATATTGATCCTTTCCATTAAAAATTAAAAAGGCTCATTTCCCATTTTAACAAAAAAAGAGTTTGGAAATCTATGTTTTATGTTCCTATATATAGTAATACCATTGATTATAAATACTATTATATTATTTATAATCAATGGTAATACTATAAATAATTAAATGTGTAAGTAATTGCGAAGACTGTGTGATTATTATACACAGTTATAATTACAATATATAAAATTAAATTGGAAAATTATATATAATTTTTAAAACAAATATAATTTAATTATACATTATAAATATTTTTATAATAATTATTAAAAAGATTCTGTATCATTTGGTTGTATAACATTAGATATTATAAGATAATTAATTATATCGGGGTTTTAACATTCGTTTCAGAGTCTTGGGATGTGACTGTTGATTGATGTATTATACGAATTTTACGTAAAACAATAATAGAAAATAGTTAATATTATAATCTCGACTATTTTACCAAGGTTTTATATAAAAAAATATAATACGTACGCATAAATACAAACAAGCATCGTATAGTAGTGAATGATCTTTCACTTTTCCTACAATGAATCTTTAAATAAAATGGTTGACTGATGCACTAAGTTACATAGGTGTCTATGTATATTATTTTGAAATTAAAATTAATTGTTGATTGATTTAATAGTAGGTATGCTTGTAATAGGTATAATGGGTAGATTTAAATAATCTGAGGAAATTATAACGCACTGAATTTTTAATGTAACATAAATATCATAATTTTATCTGTACTATTATTATTGATAAAATAATACATTTTTATATATATATGCATATTGTGGTGTAATTTACTCGTAATTATGTTCAATATCTCTGTACAATTTGATTCGCAGTGTAGCTGATTTAAACGTCGTTATATAGTATCCTCTGGGCTCTGACTGACTTCATCATATTTTTAAAATAGTATTTATTTTCATGAGCTATTATTATAATTTTATATGTTATCTTTTGAGTTAAAAATATTTTTTTTTTCATGTGCAAATGGTTTTTTTTACATTCTTCCATTTCTCAGTGCTATAACGATAATCGATTTTCAGGTGATTTTTTTTAAATGTACGCGCAAATGGTTTATCAAATTTAACGTTTCAGACGGACGTTCGATTAATTCAATACGCGCGCGTGTGTGTATGATATATTCACGAGGATCGTTTGTGAATAAAGTTTATCGTGAATAACTGTATAAGACGCGTGTTTAATACAAAAGAGTAACAAAAAACGCGTCCCTATATAAAACTAATAGCTTTTACGCTTTGCTCGAGATCTAAAAAAATCAAATTGGGCCATTTAGAAACTTGTCGCCATTAAAAAAAGTTACCAAAGTAGACGATGTAGTTTAATAATACTAATAATAATAAAAGAAAAAAAATCACACGGGAAAAGGGTCTCTTGTAGAATATTGTTAATTTTTTTTGTTTTGTTTTTTTTTTTTTTTTGTTATTCAGTGCGTGCAATCTTGTTTAAGCTAAATTATATGCGGAGGGTTGAAAAAATAACTCGATTTTGATTTTTCATAATATTTATTATTTAAAATCGATAAAACGCATTATACTGGTGGATGTTTAAATATTTTCAATCTTTATTTTTTTAACGTATCCCATAAATCTCGAAAACGGCCAAGTGTAAATTGTATTTCGCGTAACCCTATGTAACCCGTGCTTATCATTTATTTTTTATTCGCCATTAACTTTTATCCACGTTGCGGTCGTCTTATGCGTACAACCGCTTGTTCCTCTTAAATTATATCCCAAGAAAGTTCGTTTTCGTTTGTTATGCTTACGATTTTCCCACTCCATATTCGTGTAACCGCCAATGTGTAATATTTGTTACAACAATAACTTACTATATAAAGCTTTACCATGGCTATTTGTCTACATTCATTTTCCGTCGCCTAATGTGAAAAATTCTATTTTTATTCATTTTAGTATTATATAATAACATTTAACTTATTAGCATGTCTACCATTTTAATGTTAAAGAAACAATTCTCATAAATCTCTTAGCATTCCATGATATTTCCATTACGATGACATAATGGGAATTATAATTTATTGATGGTTTAAAATGGCAGTATAGCGTCCGTAAAGCGGAATATTATTAATTTTAAAAACTATAAAATAGTGCACACGTTGTTTGTCGTAATAGCTGACTGCAGTAAGTTGTTGTAGTATTCGTCGGTTTGTTTCAAAAATATCGATTTTCTTCCCTTGTTAATTATATTGATACATAATAATTAGTTCCAAAAAATTACCAAACATTTTCTTTGGATTCACCGATGGTAACTTTAAAAGTTACACAATATTTTTTCATAAAATATAATATAGCTATAGGAAATAATAGATGTATAACTCGATTTATTTATATATTTATTTCGCCCACCCGCCCTATAATGAAGTTGTTAATTAGATCCTGATCGGGACCAAAATTTGAAGTTTTTAAATTATAAACACTATCTTTTATTTATCAACTAATGTTATGGCTGCTACATAATTGTACAAAAAGGCGTACCAATTAATTAATAAATAAATAATTTATATATTTGCTATCAATTTTTTTTTTTTGTATGATGGTAGCATTATCAATTATCAAAAGTTCCTAAATTAATTTTGTAGACGTTAACTACAAGATAAATGTAAATTACAATTATTATAATAATGAGGGTAAATACATTTAATGGTAATGTTGCATACAAAACTCATGTGGAAACGTATATACATATATATACGAAATTCAAAATTGTGTACCTATGTTTATAAATACACGAAGTTATTCCAATCTACCCGATTCCACAAATCTGCCAAATTATCCGTTCTTATCCGATTGTTTTAATATTTTTTCCGCGTAGTATATAATATAATTCAAATGAAGAAAAAAATTTGACTAGTATTTGACGCCCTATTACTGAGAGTATGCTCGTAGGCCAGTACGATCGCCTGTTCGACAGAATTATTTTGGACACCCTTAGGTTATTATTTTATTCCATTTTAATATAATTTAATGAAATTCGATAGATATTTAATTTGTGTATACATTATATTGTTTTCAAAAAAATAGGATTTTAAATATATTTATCAGGAACCCAGAGTATTTTATGGATTATCCCGTTGTTGTCGTTACATATTAGTATCCAACATGGCAATATGATATTAAGTTTTAACTACCTATCAATGATGTTAATATAATATACTATGCCAGAGGTTTTGAATCTTTTGATATGTGTCAGTTTCATTCCCAAACTAATTAATAAAGTGTAGGGTAAATTAGAAAAAAATATGCAAGTATGCAACACAAGCATTTTAGTACAATGCGTTTATATACAGTATATGATATTCCGTGAAACTGATAATACATACCAAAATACGTATTACATGTGTTTGAATACATCTTCAAAATTATTAAGCATTAATATGTGTTAAATATGTGTTAAAGGAAAAATAAAACAATGCAATATTAGTTATTTAAAAATATATATTTTTTAATGTTAACAGTATAATATATATTATTATTATTTATTTTTAATCGTCAGGTATTAACCATAACATTTAATTTTTTTTTCATGAGTGAATTAGTGTTTTTGAAACACACTGTAGTTATAGTTATACATGTATCTATGATTTTCAATAAATTATAATAATTATTCACTATTTATGCATTAAATATATATAATTACAATTTTAACTTATAAAATACAATTTTGACCATAACAACATTAGAAGAAGCCCAAAAGCATTTTTATTTCTTTACCTACAATATTTATTTAACTTTGAAGGGCGAAATAAATTATTTGTTAAAATCGTGTTCGTCATTGAAAGGTTTGATGGATTTTTATTTATTACGATACGTGTTCAATGACACATATTGAGATAGTCCATGAACAATAAACATAATTCAATCGTATTTTTGATATTGTGATGTATTCTGCATAAAGGTATCAGAAAACACTATCAATTCCACGTTTTAAAATTTAGTGGTGATTCAACGAAAGGTTTCTTCAAACTGCTATATTTTTTTAATGCGAGAAAAAAGTTTTTGGTTAACTATTAAGATTTTCTTCAGAATTGGTATAGTTAAAATGACCATCCATTTCCTGTAGCTGAGACTAATAAATTTGAAAAATATGAGTAGTTATTAGTTTCCGACTGTTATTGTTTTAGAGATTTAAAAAGCGTACTCTGGAGTTCATTTAAAACTTTGTTTGCTAATTCTGACACTTTCCGCTTAAAAAAAGTAATTTATACAAACACGAGTTTTGACTCAATAGTCTTAAATTTGTTGGCTCTAACTATCATAACTGGTGATATAACATTTTTATATTAATTTTTTTTTAAAGCATTCTGTAATAATTTTTATTCAATATAAATATAATATTATTATTTTTTTTTTCAAGTTCTATTCTGAGATCCAAAATTTGATGGTTAAATTGCTATTATCTAGTTAATTAATTTGATGTCTGATATTCTTGGATTTACTTAATATAAAAATTAAACTTAACTTCACTTAATGGATTATATATGGAATGATATTTATAGTGTTACAGACTTATTATATTATACTCAATATAAGTGACGTATACTATGTAGTATGTCTAGCGTATCAATTTATAATAAATTATTTTTATTATTTGATAGAGGTAGAGCAAATGTACATTTTTTTATTTTTATTTGTATTGTATTGAATATAATTTAGTTTCAAATCTAACTTGCAAAACATTATCAGTGCGTATAATATATACATTTAGAAGAATATAGATTTTTTGGATAATTATAATCATGGTTTGTCAAAAATATAATTTTTTTTTATTATCAGCTTATTGATTATTTAAATTTATATTTTGATAAATTAAAAGATAGTTATTTTTATCGGATGTTTTTATATTTTTATTTAACTGATTGTCAATTTTTCTTATTGTCTACTCCGTAACCGTAATAAACCGATTTGGCCGAATTTCAATATGCGATCAGTTTTATAGCTTTTTGCCCGTCTCTGGAACGTTTTTTAATTTACGACCGCACGTACTGACATTTTTTTTAAGAGCATATTTTACTCTTCGTTAAAACTTGCTATGCTTTTGATTTCTATATCTTTTTTGAGTGATACTAAAATATTATACTATCTGAAAATGAATATAAAAACATAATAATAATAAATGCATTGGCATAAAAATAAATTAAAGTACATACTCTTTGATGCAGATTTTGTTTCACTCAATTCTATTCTCTACTTTTGATCTCAATAAATATAAGTATATTATATTATATTTATTATTGTGTACTGCTACAATTAGGTTAAAAGATTCGATTCGTATAACGCTGAATTAATACCATATTACGAGTTATCAATTTTATATGAAACGTCTATAATTTTTTAGTACATTGGCATTTTTTTTTTTGCATTCGGCTGTATACAATTGAAATTATATAAAACTTGTTTTATATACTGAAATTGTGCAATATACGAGTATGAGCTTTGTAAATCGTGAAGTAAGATATTATTTAATATTAATTTTACTGTATTCGTAAAATACTAAAACTCATAAATAAACGTATGCTTTGAATTTTTTTTTTTTATCGACCATTAATTACTGGTAATTTGTTATATTATACCTCTTTATACCTGTAATATTAAATATTTATAAAATAACTAACATATTATAATTCATAAATTAACCATCAAGGATGAAACATTATTTATTTTTTTTTTTTTTGTATTAAAACAGCAAGCAAGCAATTGCAATTGCAATTTATAATTTATTATTAAATATACATTTTTATACAGAATAAAATAAAATTGTATTTTAATATTGTGAAAAGGAGTATTTTTTTTTTTTAATATCTATATTTGTTCATTACTTAATAAAGTTTCAGTATGAGTGCTGCAATTATTACTGCAAGTACAGGGTGAACCTGTTTTCGTCTAGATCCAACTTTATAGTTTTCACCCACATGTTGTTTTTACTTAAACTCAAATAGAATAATCTCGCCCACACAAACAATTATTTTAGAGATATTTTTTGTTACCACTAGCTGCGTGCTTGTATGATCTGGTCTTGCTAAACAACGAATTCATTCATTTAAATAGGAATAGATTACTGATTAGAGAAGATAATGAATAAATATAATAATATAATAGACATAAATTACATTAAAATTAATAACACAAATATTTTTAAAATAAATATCTGTGACTCAAATTTAACAAATTACAAACAGCACAATGCACAAATAAAAATATAATACCTGATAACACGATATGAGTTTATTACAAATCTATGTGTTATATTTTGGTTAATAATTCAAACGTTTATACATTTTGTAATTAATAATAGCAGTAGTTAGTGTGTAGATATATAATTATTTAAGTAAAATGTGTATTTATTTATATATTATATACTTATCATTTGTATAAGTTTAAGTTTAAGAATTATGTCAATTATATTTAAAAAAAATAATGTTTTAAATGCTCTTACGCTTTTACGCATAACCTACTGTATAATATTCTAAAAAAAGTGTATTTTAGATCAATTAAAACACTACACGTATTAGTTCTATAATTACGTTTTCTAAAAAAGTTCTCAGTTGGTAATTGGTAATCAAAATGTTTTTATCGTTTATAATGAATAATAATTCCATAGGTTAAAGTAATTTCTCCTTTTTTATTTAATTTTGAGCAAAAAAAGACATTTGGATGAAATCCAAAAGATAAATTTTAGGCGGAAACAAGGATGTCTGGGACAAGTAGTACAAGTCGTGCACCTGATGGTCTTTGAATGTATATACTGAGGCCTGAGATTTTATTATAAACATTTTTAATAAGATTTAATATTAGGCATGCCTACTTATTAATAGTATAGATAGTTCCCAACAATTTAATGTAACATAATCATCGAATATTAAGAATTTATATAATGTTATATATTATCATATAATGATAATAGTTGATTGATATACATAAATATTTAGACTTATTCTTAATAGAAAAACGACACTTAGACTATAGTACTACACCTTGGTTAATACAAGACAGCTCTGACACAATTATACATTATACAATATATTTTAGTTAGTTTGTGATACGGTCTGTCACTGCCGTCTCAAAGTCGTAGCTTGCGGAATTCCTGCAAAAACCGAATATTTCACTGATGTTGCATAAATATACGAAGACATTTAGCTTAATATACAGTAATAATGTTGGATATAATTGTATACAAATTATGATTAGGTAACTTAATCGGTAATGGCATCGGATTCAAGCTGAACTATGTAGCTGCCATTATCACCCGCTGGAATACCTACTATAAGTCGTGCTTCCAGAAGAACGACATTCGCTCGTTATTTGTTGTTCATTTTTCAGTGTTTCTTATACTTGATGTTGTATTTAATTATATTTAGCCCTGCCGTTTAATCCTCGATAGTCAATAGTAATAAAATATTTGATAATGTTGTCAAAAAAATAATGTTGTTAATATTTAAAGTGGTAACACGACAAATGTACTGGAATATATTTATCTTGAATACGTTTTTAGAAACGTATTTAATTGTCTCATGGAACCGGTACTATTTTACTTGCTCCCTCTTAACGTATGAATGTCAACATTTTGTTATCAAGGAAAATAATAATCATAGCACTTACTCAAGGTACAGTGCTTTTCTGTTTGTCGTTATATATGATTCATTGATGCATAATTACGAGATAAATAAAAAAGTTTTCCGAGATTACAATGTTAAGTACAAAATATAATCGCAAATATGCCCATATAAAAAGCGAAAACGCCCCTATTAAACCCCCAAAATACGTCTCTCCCTTTTGTCCTCCATATAGTATAATACGTATTGATTTTTCAAGTATTGTGCTTAAACACGTATTTATGATCAAATTAAACATTTTTAACAAAAACTTATTTTGAATAAGTATATATTTTAGTTTATGAATCATTTTTTTAAAATATGTAGTTTTTTAGAATTTGAAATAATGTAACTATATTTTTATTAATTTTTTCTACATTGAATTTTAGACATTAGGCATAATTGTAATCAAAATTAAAAAAAAAACTTTCGGTATAGAGCCGTCATAGCACGAGGAACATGTAAATAATATATATATATATATATAGATGACTAAGTGCATCTTACTTTGACACATTGTGCACTTAAAATCTTCGGAAAACGGGCGATATAGACCAGAAGTGATAAGATTTGTAAACACACGTATAAACAGTTGTACTATATATATATATTTCATCTAGATATCGTAAAATTGCGCATTAATTTACGCAGATAGTACAACAACTGATGTTTGATCGAAAATCAGCTGGGGTGAAGATAAAAAGCTTGCACGACCACCGCATTTTCTTCGGACTAGTGACTAACCAACGACGTGCTAATTATCACGGTTACCCACTCGTCAGTAACGTTAACCATAATCACCGCAAAACTACAGAACAATATAGAAACAACACTGTATCACTGTATTGTATGAAGTTAAATAAAGGACTTCAACATTTAGACATTTACCCGTAACGCTGTAACATGATAGGACCATATATCTTATATTATAGATGGCTGCATGTTACTTACATGTCCCATAAGATTGTTGATAAGAATTTTCAATATTACAACCGGTAAGTTGCTTCCCAAACGATAATTTCGATTATAATATGATAGAAAATGTTAGAATTATAAAAATTAATTACAGCGTAATGGTTAATAAGGTATTTACGATAATGACCATTCTCAATAGTACTTCTATCATAATTTCTTATTGATGTAATTTGTCACATATATAACTTAATAAATTAAGACCTACCTTCTATAGTGGAGGTGATATTTTAAAGATATATATACAAGTATATATAGTTCTGAAATTAGCAATTTTTTACCCCGTAGCATGCCTTGTAGATTTTACTAGATATAATACTCATCTCACGGATAATGCGTGTAACTAAAATGTTGTCACCTATATGTATCGATTGTGTGAAAACAAATGAAAAAAACTCACTGTTAACAATCTTTACACGTGTAATTTGAATAGATCGTCTAATGGAAAAAAAAACTGGTTGTTGACTAATATTTGTTAAAGAGGCGCGTTTTTAACAGGTGGGCTAAACCCACACCTTTTTTGCGTCTATATTATGTGCATAAGCCAAGGGTCTAACCGAGACATTACAATTGTGATTGTGGCCGACTTGTGTTTGCAACACTAAATTTATCAGTTGTAAGTTTATTTATTAAATATACGCGTTATTATATTAACAAGTCGATGATAAATGTATGTAGCTTATCGTAGTATAGAGCAGTGTACAGCATGATTAAAGATATACAGGTTGCACATCGCCCTATAATAAACGGCTCTCATATTGATTTACAAAGTCACTATATAAAACAGCAGAAAAAATAACTACAAGCGTCCATATGTCAACATTTAGAACTAACATAGAAATAAAATATAATTGAATGGTTATTTTACAATAAATTGTCATTATTTACTGTTGATTAATTATTTTTATAACAATATTATGAAATATGAATCAATTATCATCATTGATAATTATTAATTGTTCAAATAAAACATTTATAATATAGAATATTTCCGCTTGGAGCGCTACACTTTATTTATTGCAATAGTCATTTCGTATATCACCTTAGCAGTAGTCGATGTGCAATCTGTATATCTTTAATTGTGGTGTACAGTATACTTCTATGTGGGAATTGATACCTAATCGATTAGGACTACTTACCCATGTTTTAAATTTGTATAAAAAATTTGAAGAGTTTCAATCCTAAATAATTATGTTGTGTTTAAATTTAACGACTACGATAATAGGTAGTTTTATAAATTTTACAAAGTCTAAAAATAAGCACAGACAAAATCATTTTAATACAATAAAAACACTGATAATTTTAATTTAAAAATAATTATTAATATTATATATCGTATTAATAGTATTTACTTTTAATAATAATTTATATGTGTATATATAATAAACGTTATAAGACGCTAAAATATTTTCTTTTAATTTTCGAGGGGGGAGAGTTGCCACAGTAAAAAAGTTGAGGAAAATTGGTATAGAGTATTTTGGCTATATTGCCAGTATTTGAATTTATGTACCTATAATAGTTGTATTACTGTTGTGAATAAATTGTTTGTAATTTGTGTATTTGTACTCGGAGTTTCGATTGTAAGTAATTGTATGACTGTCACTCGTAAAACTTGTTTTTTTTTTTTAAATTTGTTTAAAAAAAAAAAAATCATAAAAAACACTTGATGTGGGGATTAATTGAACAGATGATCGATTATCTCACTCATTTATTCAAAAAAAATATTCAATATATTTTCTACCGGCATTGTCTGATTGATATTATACCTACATGTATTTTGGCTAAAAATTGAAATTATAAATTTACATTTTTAGCCAAGAAATTGAGTTTTCTCAATAATTCTTTTTTTTATTAATTTGACGGATATATGTATACGTATCAATAGACATTATTATGTATCATTAGACACACATGATTTTATTATACCACAGTTATATTATTTTTCGTCAAAATGGGATGTATCATTTCCGTCAAAACACACATTATTGTTTTGACATAACATTGATTTTTAAGTTATTTTTAATAATGATTTGTAACTGGGCATGTATCATAATATTACATCTTATATTACCGGGTTTTGTATTACTTAGTAAGTGCTGTATATAATGGTGCATTCAAATATTCGATACAACCGATAACCTCGATACTACTATAATATTCTCATAAAAACTCATGAAATAAAGTTGTTCGTTGCTCTAAAATTTAAAGTTTTATGAACGGATAAATTAAAAATATGCATATTTCTGTACATTATTTTCCCTCACGTCTGTTGATATGAATCCGATACAAAAACAAAATATTACAATTTTAATCATAAAATATATATTTTTACTATATTTCCGGCATCACGAATAGCACCGGGAATTAAAGTGTTATTCTACCAGGCGAACACTCTTCATTAGAAGTGAATTATAATTCTGATAACTCGTTATAGTCTACTCTACATAATATATACACATATTATAAAGAGTTCTGTACACATAGCATGAGTTAGGAAAACGTCAATAAATCGCGATACAATTTTCGTTGTATTCGTGATCAGCAATCTCTTACTATTTGTCGATTTGTTCAGTCAGCTATCAAACACAGTTTAAATCACCGCCGACGACCTTACGGATTTTTATTTGATTTTTAAAAGCCGTCATTCAATATTGTTAAGGCGGTGAACGTATATAATACATATTTTCCCGGCTGTATATTGTAAGCGCGTGATAATCGGATAAATTTCGCTCAGAACATAGTACAATAATATGATGGTACGTTGTGTGGCTTTTGCTATCACCTCTCGCGGAGACCGGTAATAAAGCGTTAAAACATTATATTTTTTTGCGCTGTTAGATGTTTTTTGCGATAAGATTTTTTTGTGGTTTTTTCCGTTATTCTCGCTTTCTTTTGTTGTTGTCGTCGTCGTCGTATTATAAATAGGTAGGTACAAAGAATTATTTATTGTTGTTATGAAAAAAAAAAAAAAAAAAAAAAAAAAAAATGAACACCAGTCTTCGGCAGCGGACGGTGGATGAGTAATGTGACGTTGCCACGTTTTTAACGTGAGTAGTGAGTACAAATTATTATTATGATTATGCGCGTCTGTTGTGTGCGTGTGTCGCGTGCCACGGTAAAAATTTGTCGAAAAACACGGCGGTGGTGGCGGCTCCGGAAGGGGATAGGTAACTACCACCGCGTTTAGGGTGAACGGTTCCCGGTGCGGGCTGAATGGGTTGGAGGTGGTGGTGATGGCGACCAGGTGCACGGCTTCACACAGGCAAGGTAAAAAAATTGAATAAAAACAATACGAAAAAAGGTGTGTGTGTGTGTGATGTGAGCGAACGCACATTTTCGCCGACGGCTGCTGTGACGTCGAGACTTATATGAGCTACGGGTAGACATCCGACATGTGCTGCAGTTGTCGCCGGCAGTCGTGTTTGGCTCGTGTACGCGCGGTCGTCACCGTCACCAGGTGTGCTCGGGCGATGGTCAAATGCGCGGGGGGCAGCAACATATGGGGTCACTCGATTTTTATATTATTATTAATATATTTTTTTTTTTTGTTAAGGGGAAGAAAGACCAATTAAATTACTAAAATTTATCAAAACTAACTTTAAAACATAATATTATTTTTCCGTATTATTCTATATTATATTAACGATTGTATTATTGTTATTATTTTTTTCTTTGTTATTTTTTTGCGTTGTATTTTAGGACTAAAAAAAAATAATGCCTTTTTCTCTCCTTCCCCTTCGCTTCTCACTCACCCCCTACCCATCGTATGAAAATCGATAATACCTACCTATACCGTTTTCAGACGTCAAAAACTCAAAACCGCTTTTGTTGCATAATAATCATGATAATAATAATAATAATGATGATATTATAATAAGTACGAGGTTTTAGAATAGGTGTACGCGATGTGGTGATTATATTATGCGAAACGCAGTTAATATCATAATATCGCAACCATACTTCAATAATAATTGTGACGTCGACGTCATTGTGCCGACAACCGACTTCGTGTAGTTTTCTCGCCGCCGCGAGTTATGAAATTGTTGTATATGCGTGACCGACCGGACGATTATTGTTTAACCTCTACCAACCCCTGAGTCCTTTGGAATCTCCGTCGCCCCCGCAATACCCGGCAATCGTACCTTTATTATGTATATATTATACATATATGTAGACCGTGAGTGCATACTGCATATATTATGAAATCGTTCTGCGCATTAAAAGTATAGTAATAACCACTGCGTTGGTCGCGCGGTGGGTAGCTTAGGTATCACGCTACGATAATATTTTAACGATTGTGTCTATAAAACCATTTTTACCACGTACATATCGATTAGTTTTGGTAGTCGCGCAGTGATAACAATGATTAAAAAATTACTTTTTGTGCGTTGCAGTGTTATGCTTTGTTTTTTCCCCTGTATTGCGCCGTGTCACGCAAAGACCTGAGACGTGGAATTTATTAGTTTGTCATGTCCTCTGAGAACAATTGATTGGCTACATATAGAAAAGTGTGCGTTAGATTTTAAAGGCTTATTCGTGAGCTGAATGTATTAAATGTTATTATAATACTTTTATTATTATTATTTAATAACCGATAAAGTCCTTATAATATTCATTATTGTAATATTTATACGTAAATGGTATTTTGTTTATTATCACAAATTTACAAAGTTGGTGAAAAAATACACATTTTATATTAATATTATATCTGAAATGTGTTTTTTTTTTATCTGGGTATCTATATTTTTACATTTTTATTGTTCTTTTAAGAAATGTATGCAAATTACAAAATGTACCTTTTTCATCCTTTGAAATATAATAACTACGAGATAATTTTTTAGGTGCCTGCTCTACCTATAGTTAAAACATTATTATCTAAACTTTGAATAAACTATTTGAATACCAGCTATTATTATTATACTGGGTTGCATAAAAATTTGATAAATTTAACGGCTCGTTAAAATGAACCGATCGTGGGTCATGGGTTACTACTTTCTATTTAATGCTTAAAGATCCGTTAAAGTTTAATGGACGTTTATGCAGCGTGAAATATTATGTAAAGAAAAAGCCGAGAATATTTATTTATTTTATTTTATATTTTGTATATTGTATATTTGTATATGTATGACGGTTTTTAGGAAAATATATTATACTTGTTTGAAGAGCTTACACGAGATGACAACATGTCTACCAACACGTCAAACAAAAAGCCCATAATATTATTTCGTATAATGTACGACACATATTTCTCTGTACACAATTTGGTACTATCTGCAGTTCGATACAAAACGATTTGTTGTAGGTGTACATATTCTAAACCTACTTAATATAAAATATAGATAGGTAAACAAGTATACATATACATATTCTTTTTATTCTGATTGACTTTGGTTAGTATCTAAATTTGACAGTTTACATTTGAATACGTAATTTTTCGTTTGTGAAATAAAAATAAGTTTACTAAAAAAAGAGTATTTTTTTTTATTGAAAATAAGATATGTGATTTTGGAAATTTATTTTTATTTAAACACATTTTTCTTTGATCAAAAATTTAAAACGTGACTTATAGATTTTTTTGTATACTTATATTTTTTTTCTCGAAATCCGACAAAACGTAAAAGTACAATAAAACTGACATGACACCACGTAAAAAACTCGATGCAAAATCGCATATCTTTGGTGCGACCACTATCCAATTTCTTTTCGCTAAACTTTCATTTTGCCGACGAGACGTGACCGATTACCGTAGGATATATCATTATTTGTCAAGCTGTCGATACGCGGCAGGGGTGCAACTGCCAAAAATTGATATCCACCTATCGGGAAGGTACCACCGGAACCGTTCACTTTATGAGATTTTGGTGACTTATACTAGATACATCCTTTCAGATACCGAAGGTATCTTTTCTAAAAAAATTGATTATATTCTTAAATATAGCTGGGACTCACTACTGTGTTGACGGACTTCTATTTTAGTAGCATATTGACTTAAAAATAAAATAGACACTTATAATATACATTATTTAACGCACTGATAAAAAAGTTGTCTGTTATATTATTATGATTATGAGTTCATTATAGTACATGCGTATAATATAATGTATAATAAATATCTACATTAAGCCGCTTTAACGTTATAATTAAATTAAAACACTATTGTTGTTTATACGCATTTTAACGTTGTGCCGTTGCGTCGTGGGGATATACATATACTATATAAGGTCGCGAGTCGGTGTGCGATAATACGAAATAACTCGTAATTTTCCCATTGACCTTAAAAACATTTCCCTTTAGGTAAATTATATACGAATATATTAAACGAAAATTATGGAATTTAAAAAACTTATGTTAAAATTATTGTTGTTAACAATATATTTCCTAAAAAGATAATAGAACATTTTCATCAGGAATGTATTTATATTTTTTATGATTCAACTCTAAGTTTCTTTTTAAATGGTTTACTATATTATTCACATTATTTTTTTATTTATAATTAATTCATGTTATTTTATTATCAACGATGTCATGAAAATGGTGCATTATTAATTTAATTATATTTATGTTAGTAGATATTGTATTTGTGGTATTTAATATATTTTGTATTAGTTGTATGATCATAAAGTTATAATAATTATATGTTTATTTGTTTATCTTATGATATTCTAACTATTTTATTTTAAAGCTACGAAAAAGTATAATTGTTTTATATTTATATACTTTGGTTAATGAACGTTATAATTGCCCCATTATAACATCAGATAATTTAAATTCCCGATTAAATATTAAAATAAAAAGTTTTTCACCTTAATAATTTATTATTCCTGAAATATTATTTTTAAAACTAATCTAAATCCATAATTTACTATGATTGTTATTGATTATACGATAAGTTAGAAATTATTAATTGCGTCTCAATAATCTCTTAAAACATTGTTTATTAGTTATATAATATAATTTCTCAATAAAAATGTTTAATCTAATACATTAAAATTAAAACATTAGTGGTTATTAAATAGGTTCAATAATCTATTTGTTTATATGATTAATTTACGTGTTGTGATTGAAACACATTTTATTTTTGTCCAATAAATCCTATTTGTTAGTAATTATGAAATTAGTAATATCATCAAAGAATGACCTACTAAAATTTTGGTTTTATTTTCTCTTGATTATTTTAATGGCAATTGAACGGATTTATTATTTTTGAGTATCCACGAGAAATATTTTACCCCAAATTGTTAGCATAGAAATAACTGTATAATTACATAGTGTTCAATGAGAAACTGTTTATTTTTCTGTCTCTGTCTATGTGTATACATATTTTTCTATCTCACTCCTTTGTTTCTATCCCGGTAAGTACCAATTTGATGTTACCAAACCGTGCCGAGTCTATTGCTGGTTGTGTTACCACTGCTGTTGAGTTTTCCATTTACATTTCGCTGCACTTTTGGTGTTTAAAGACAATTTTCTCTACAGTCCTTGTATATTGTGTTTTGTAGATTTTTTCGCATTGCAGCGCATGGAATGGATTTGGTGAGTAGGAGTTTGGTAGCTAATTGGTGCCCTCTTGACACCAATGAGTTGATATTATTGTGTAGGCTGTGTGCCAAGTGTACGGCGGTGGCGATCGATTCATCTTCTCCCTTAACGTGTTTTCTTTCTACTATAGTGTATAGTTTACCCGCGGCAATTTTTACTCACAATAAATCTCTGTAAATTGACGAAAGGTCGAAGGTGGGAAGACCAACGCGTGTTGAACATCGTACAAACCAAATCGGAATACGGGTAAAAAAATAATCAACTATCTAAATTCTTAGTTATAGGAGTTATTGTATGGGGTTGAGTTGAGGTAGTAGAATTGTTTGCCGATCACTGATTCTTCTGACTTTATCCGGTCCCTCTACAACTGACAGCCACGTCAGGGTCGTATTGGCTTTATTTTTAAAGGGCCAGACTGTCACGCGATCCGGATATTTTTAATTCGTGAGTGTACGAAAGAAAGGGATATAGAAAAAAATGCCCCACTTATCGGGGATTTTCAGTGTAGAGAAAATTAGCGTAGGTGGCTGTTGTTAAATTTAAAAATGACTATTACTGCTTCAACTCAAACAATATCAAAAATAACATTAGATATACTTAAATCTAACTTTATATTTATATATAACACAAAGGGAAACAACGAAACCACTACTATTAACAAATTATAATATGGCCCCGTTAAATGTAAGTACAATATAATATAGGCATACTGTTATACCTTAAATTCATTCGTCTCACGCGAAAACTAAATGGTTTAATAAATAAATATGAATAATAGTTTTTTTTTTTTTGTTCATTACTTCAATTACGATACAAGTAATACATAATATTTTATTGCTTTGAACCTTATAACTTGACTAATAATAACTTTGATTGTACTAGTTAAATCATAAATACACAGTATGCTTCTTTGCTCCTTGAATTAAAATTTATCATCATAAGTATTCATTTTTATCTTGAGCAACATAGAATAATATTTTTATACCGATGATTATTATGAAACGTTACGCAACATAATTTACTTGCATTCTTATAAAGAGATATCGCCAGGCTACTATGCCGTAATTATTGTACATTTAAACTATGGAAGTGCATTTGAATGGGAGATTTAAACTTTTCTGTGGTTAGAATTGGAAACCGTGGCTTATCTCTTGCTGCTTAAATCATTAAAACGTTCCATGAAAAATCATTTATTCTACTGTAGTTTCACAACTATTTCAATATAGTAATTTAAAAACGTTTTTTATTCTACCAGTTAAAGATGGAAATTGTGTTTCATCTTAAATTTCATAAATATCATGTCTTGTTTTATGAATACAGTTTTTATGAATTGTTTGGTATAATTGAAGTAATGTAATTTAAAAAGTTGATAGTTTTTTTTTTTATTCCTTACTTCTACATGCTTGGCTTTCATACGTTGTGTGGTCATGTGTGCGGTTAGTGTGAAGAATTGAATTTTTCACATCTTAAGAACACGCGTTAAAACATAATCGTAACCATAGATAAAAAAAAAAAAAATAAAATATCTTTTATAATACAATAATAATGATTTTGGACCTTATAAATATTCTGTGTTAAATAATATATTTTTAGTAGTACACAATATGTTTTTTTGGGGGGAAATATAACCGCGTGCTAACTTTGGGTACCTATGTCATCTTTTATTTTTTTCATTATGTAATATTACAAAATTTAATGCACACGATAGGAACGTGTAGCTTTTAAACGACTTTACTGTACCTAACCAGCTATATTATCGTCCCGTGTATATAATGTATGTTGCAAACACCGAAGGTGTTCATTATATATTTTTGCAGTATACCTACACAGTTAATTTTTTTATCTGGTAATTTTAATTAAAAATAAACAGATTTTGATTTTTATTAAATCTGTTCTGTAAATTACCTCATCTTTCGCGCGCGTACGTTTAAATATTATTATATCATGTCAGTACGAGATTTATTTTGTATTCTGATCCCGCGTATAGAACGAGAAAGGCAGAGTGAAATATTTTTTATAAATGACTCTCGACAGTGGTGGTGGTGTTTGTGGCGGCGGCGGGAAACGGTGAATAACATATGCACGCCGTCGTCGTCGGCAGCGTATCGGCGGCGACGTGGGTCGTGCAGTCACGTTTGGCGGCGCCGCTTCTGGTCTTTACACCGAAACCGGCTGCGTGTTGGTGTTGTGGTGGTAAGAGTAGGGGGAGGGGGAGCAGCCACCGTCGACGTCCGACCACCAGGCGCACTCGTGCTTCCGCATAAAGTACACTAATTTAAAACCCATCGCTCGTCCTAGGTGTATCAAAATTTATTATTATTTTTTTTTTTCAAACCATACCAACTGTTCGGTTTGCGTTATTATAATATAATACAAACAGCAGTATTAAAAAAAAAAAATAATAATAATAATAAAAACGTTGAATACAATCATAAACGACGCGTGTCCACCTCTAGGGTGACCAGAATAAATTACACAATGCATGAATCGTATACCTAGTCAAATCCCCGCCGTCGTAAACTCTATCATATATACCAATATGCCTTCCTATATTATGTTCTGTATATATATATATATATATATGTGTGTGTGTGTGTGTGTGTGTGTGTATAGTTATTATATAGACGTATGTGGTAAACGTGATGGATTTCAGTTTGTATATATATATATATATATATATATATATATATTCTACAACGTTATCATATTATCTCTGTTGAGGATTTCGGTTGCCGCAGTGATGACGGCGCGGTGAAACCCCGGATCTCGTCGTGCATAACAATTATTATTTTTACTAGAAATAATAATAATAATAATAATAATAATAATAAAAAAACACCCGAGTGACTGTCAAGTTTTTAAGCGCCTGGAGTACTATTATGCCGGTTGTTAGGTATTCATCTCACGGATCCGCAGTAAATTAAAAAAGAAATATATATATAAGTATTATGTACAACCATCACCGCCTCCGCATCCACCGTCACATCCCATGATATCCATAGGATCATGTTCGTCGACCATTTGGGACACAAAGATTACTGTCCGCACTCTACTACTACTTCATCACTATACACAATAACCTCCTCCCACTATCTCATCCGTGTTCAATGGACGTATAATTTAATACGTCAACTCACCATATAGACATATAGACGGACGGGGTGTGGACGCGAATAACGTAAGGCGAAACCCGCTAGAGTACGATGGCTGTAGGAATAAATACTGGGTAGGTGGACAGTGATGGTGAGCAAAATATAGACCCAAGAAAAGCCACGGACTGCCGTCATCAAATATGAACGTGGACCTCCCTTGTGGATAGATGGGAGAGAATGTCGGCTGGCCTCTACCGCTTCATCGCCAAGCCGCGATGGGGAAGGTGTATGGACCTTTCAAAAAATGAAATATTGTTACGTTTCGGTTTTTCATAATAAAAATACACACTATATCACACCGACACACACACGTGCGGTCGTATTATATATATATTTGTGCTTTTCCGGGTTCAATTTGTTGTTTGCGTTGTCCGCCGCTAAAAACTTCATAGTGGTGGATGAGAAAATCGCTATAATACATTTGCCACATTATTAGTAATAAACCTGTCGTTCTCGTCCGAATATCCATAAATCTCAATCAGCTCCGTTCGCTGTTACAGTCCTTGAATAATACGTTTACTATTATTGCTACCATTACTTCTGACTGGAGATAATAGCCAAAAATAAATTCTAAATTCTAAATGCCTAATCAAAAACTATTAATTTGTGAATTGTAGAAATAATTATTTGCTTTAATATTATGAATTATGGCTTATGACTCATAATAATCATAAAATATATTATTTAAGACTTAAGTTATTAAAAATGGTTTTCGATGAGACATTTTTCAAGTATATTGCTATAATTTTTATAACGTCAGTCTTCTACTATACTATATTTAATCAATTTTATTCATTAACAATTGTGTTTAGTATAATATAAAATATTATGCATACTTATAAATTTCCAATATATTTATACAAAATTATTAAAATATATAGATACCTATTATAGTTTATTGTTTCTTGTTCGTTTGTCTGTTTTTCTGTTTAAAATTTATCAACTTTTTGTGTGTAATATTTGTATGCAAAAGAACGTAATATAATGATTCAATTTTTTAGTAATCAGTCGTGGAATATTTTTTTAAATTAGCATTGTGTGTATATAATAGGGACACGCCATGTATGAATATTGAAAAACTTAAACGTATGTATAAAATCCACCTGGATGTTTTTTACTTTAACATTGTTTTAATTATATTTTTGTATAAATAAATATAATATTAACTATCAAGTCATTTCACTGAATATTTTAATTTTTAATTACTTATCACGTGCTGCATACATAACATGTTGGTTTTAATTTTAGATTTGTAATATTATAACGTATTTTTTTTTATAATATTATTATGAATTATTTTTATATTTTATTTTTATTTAAATGAAAAACAATATTTTAAAGTTAAATAAATAGTTATATTTTCTATGATCTTAGAGTTTTAATAATATTAATTTAAATTTAAACGTCGTGAAAGATTTATTTAAAATTGTGTTTGTTGAATAATTCTATTTTGATGTAAAATTAACAGAGTATTATTATTTACCACCGTAATGTATACTAATCTTTGGTATTAAAACTTACTAATTTATCATCGTTAATTCACTTCCTACGTAAATAGTTTATGCGTAATATTCTTCATTGTTCCAAATATTATTTAGCTTGGTTATTGTGCACATAATAATTTTTGTTTTGTATTGTAATGTGATTTTTTGGTTAATTTTATGTGACATTTTATGAAAATAGTTTTCTTTCGTCGTTTTTTATTAGTAATAGTAATTTAATTGTTTATACGTTTTATTTTATTTCTTTATTATCATATGTCTATTAACTTACATATAAATATTATTGTACATAATATGACAATGACCTATACTTATTAGTATGTTATGTTTTTTGTTTCAGGTAAGCGTAACGTATGGTTATATTTTAATCTATGGTAGAAATTATCCGCTGAAAAGGTAAGAGACTACATTATGCATAAAATGTGTAGGGATTTTGCTCTATTGTATCTTGGACCGCCACGATATCGTTGTATAAATTAATAGTGTGTGCAATGAGGAGCTGCTAAAGTAAAATTGCATAACAATGTTCATAATATTTTCACCTCTTGCATCACGTTTGCACTCTGGCGATAGTCCGTAATATTTAAAAAACAATTATTGTTTGTAAGTGGAGTAGGTACTTGGGATGGTAAAAAAAAAAAAAAACAAAACAATGATTGTCGTTGGAGTGGTTTAATTTAATATAGATGTTGTATATAATTAAATTATGTATTTACTGTACACATGTAAAATAATTAAAATAAAATATACATTTTTGAACATATTTTTTATTAATATATTATATTTTATAAAGAGATACAAATGCATTAGGTATCGCTTTAATGAATGTTTTTACAAAAAAAATCATTATTATATGACTATTATTTATTTACAATATTAATACCGGTAGTTGGTAGTTTAATTTTTGAAAACTATTACAAGTTTTCAACTAATGGAATTTTTATGGCTGGTAAATGTTGTATCTTAAAAACCAAAATAATTATTCTTTATTTGTATGTATTAAAAATAAATAATAATAATTGGTACGATGAATATCATGAAAATTCTGTAAGCTTTATTTAATAAATCAATCCCCTCTAAGTACTCCGATAATGGCCTTTTTTTGGCGAATTTATAAGGGTATTATTGCTTTTGGAATTAGAATCGATTAAATAATGACTTTGGAATTGGAAATCTAGTGATAAATTGAATGTTGAATCCGCAAACTATTTTTTTTTGTAAGCAGGTAGAAAATGAATGTCTTTAGACATCTATTAATGTTTTCTTACTATTTAATGTCAAACTTTATATGCCAATTTTTTTTTCTTTTAATATAGGACTATTGCACTATTTGGCTGTATCTTAGGTTTAAGTTTCATGTATAATTATAATTAATTTAATTTAACGTTAGTCATAAATGATAATATTTAATATAACATTATTATATTAATATATTTAGCATAAAAATAAAACTAAATATTTTCATATATTATTATTACGTTAAATACTGAATTGTTTTATCGTCACCGAAGAAAGTAGTTTATTCACATATTTCTCTCTACATCTCGTTTGGATAATTGTGTTTACCCGAATTTGCTTTCAAAATATTTAAGTATTATTGTTAGGGGGATGAAGTAAACGCTGAGGTTTTGATTACCAAGCGGATACGGATTACCTTAACGGTGATTTCCACAACGTTAGTCGAAAACGTTCCTGATCAAATACACATAGTGGTTGAGTTAGTGTAATAATGAATACTCGTCACGGTTTCAGGAGCGGTGCGTTACTTCCCCTTCTCTATTTACGTGTTCGTATTATGAACTGCAACTTCCCTCTAAATTCATGTAGTAATGATGAAGTCAAACGATTGCGAAATTTGAGAATATTATTTGTGTTACCGATTTTATTCTATATATTTTTTTATATCGATCCTTTTTTTCTCTCTATGTATAAATGAGTTTATTCCAATTTTTTATGTTTAAGTTGAATAAAGATTTTCCGAAAATGTGAAATTCAGGGGGAGGTTCTCTGATGCTAAAACGCACGTACACGTTCGTTATGTGGATCTCAAAAAGAACATTTCACGAGATAGCGCGCAATATTTTATTTATTCAACGTCTCACACAATTCACGTGTAATTCCATGTCTTTTCTGGTGCATCACCCATGCAAATCTGTACTTGTGTGTGTGTTTATTTTTTTTTTATGCTTGTCATTGTCTGTGGTCCATTACGTGGAAAGATGTTTTTAGACACGTACTTTTCCGACTTTTCTTCTTTCTGTTAGGTACTGGATATTTTAATATCTTGGTATCGTCATCTTTGATATTTATTATTGGAGAAATATGCTCATCTAGAAATAGTGGTACATACCGCAAGAGTAAATAAGAATAATGAATGTCATAGAAGACGTTCGAATTTCACATCTCAGCAGAACTTTTCTTAATTGAAATGAAATGTTTCAACTGTTTTAAGAAATATGTAAAGTGTTTCGTCCATTGTGTTTTGTTGACATATTTTCTATATTTTCCCTTTCCTTGTATTTTTTATTAATAAGTTGATCACTTTTTAAGTAGATATAAAATAAAAACAAAAAAAAGTATCTATAATTCACGGTGACTGACTAAAATATTTTAATATTTATATCTCGAAATACGAATAAATGAATATTTATACAACTATTAATCATTTTTTCCCTATCGTATTAACTTAATAATTGGTTAAATATTTAAATCGATCTCTGTTCGTTTTGATCTTGTTTTTTCTATAGGGCATGTTTTATGTTTTGTTTTATAAACTGTAAATGCATATACATTAATAATAAAGATTTATAAATAGAAGTTCCAAAAGTCAAGTCATTAAATCTAGTGAACACAAATTATTATACCTTAAGACTGAAATTTTTCAGTTAATTAACTTTCTTAGTAAAAATGTTTGACCATATTATATATATATAAAAAAAAAATATATAAATTCGTAATCAATAATTAATTAATTTTTAAACAAATCATATTTTAAAAGTTTTCGGTTTTGTAATATCTTTTAATGCGTTTATGAAAATATAAATATGCCTCAGTCATTCGTTCATATACAATTATTTATCACAAAAGAAGAAAATGTTTCTGCTTATAGATCAATTGACGCGTATCATTGTGTCTGGTAGTACTTGCATGCACGATGAATCTATGTATTGCAGTTGTCATAAATTATTAAATATACAAAGAAACTTTTTATTGTGGCAGTACTTTTATTTGATTATTTTGTGTGTGTTTTCTATTACAAAATTGTGTAATATATCAGGTTCTATATTATCATACAGAAATATATTTTTCAGAAAATTATTGGAATAACTGTATGTAATTTTACTGATTTCAATTATTTTATAAAAAATATGTACTAGCAAAAATTCGTGTTTATGAGAATATTTAAAACAATTTCAGTAATTTTGAGTTGAACCTGAAAAGTTTATAGGTATAAATTATTTTGACAATAATTCATATATAATAAAATAATCTTTTGAAATATATCATCATTTATATAATAGATAATAATAGATTATGTAGTGTATATTTGATACCGATTGCTCAATTTCCCTACAGAATAAAATACATTTTACTTAATACACTTCTACATTATTTTATCTTGGCTTTAAATATTATGCTATCAATAGTTTCTTCTAACACCAAATACAAGTGCCATTTTTTGAAAATTAATATAATATTCTTTCTTCTCGTATTCATAATATTTTTTTTTTTTTTTGACACGTTTTTACTATTATAATTTGTAAAAACAATATAATAATCCAAAATTTTGTTATTTTTCAAACAAAAGGTAACTTTTTGATTTAAATGGTATTTTTTCAATTTATTTCTTATCTTATTTTCTTTATTTACTACTGTAAATAATTAATAATATCATTGTCATAGATACTCATTTTTACACTTTTATTTATTTAAAAATAGGATAGAAATTTATACTTAAATTTTAAAAATTATATGTTTATTGTATACAAATTATGTATTATATATTTGTTTATATTATTACACATATAACAATATAAGTAATACAGTATGTACTGACATATACCTGGTACTGTAGAAGGTACTATAATAAATTATAGCATAATGTAATCTACATTATAAACGTAATATGTATCAGTCTATAACCATTTTTTATTTATTAGATCTTGATAAATCTATTTTAAATTTTTCATAAAATAATAACTTTTACAGTATTTGCTTTGATATTAAAGAAAAATAATTTCATTTCGGGGAATTAACGTCAAAAAAATTGTTACTTGGCTGTAATGCAGTTTTCAAATTTATCTCGTCATTTAGTACGTAGGTTGTAAGACATAAATGTTAATGGGTATGTTAAATTTGATTTCAATGATAGATCGTTATATTTGAAAAACGATTCTGAGCAGAGATGAAGTAGGTATCAGCCTTTATTTCTCAGGATTTTTAAATTTATTCATATATATATATATATATTGTTGTTATTAACTTATACCTTATAAGTTAATACCATGAACTGTAGAAAGGTTTAAGTAAGATATACCTATGTAGTATAAATTGCATACAATTAGTCTAAATATTTTGAACAGATTTCATTTTTAGATATATAATGATGATAATTTAATATATTAAATTTAAATTTATAATATAAATTATAAAGTACAATTACACACTCATAATTTTAATATTTTAAAACCAATTTTAAATTCAATTTTAAATCTGAAGTATGATAATAATAAATGTACGTATACACTTTATTGTCAAAAAGCTTATTAATAAATAACTATAAGACTTAAATCTATTAAGTCTATTAAAATATAATTATTTTTTACTCGTTTAAAGTATTTTAAAGGCCCTATTATTAAAGTAACGGTTGTAAGATTCGCTTAATAACTAATCTTAGTGTAGCTTGGACCCGTAACATATGGAGTAGGTAAAACATTGTATAAATAGAGACAAAAAGGGTCATTTTACGTATAACTATAATATATCATGTAATATATTTATATATATAGTGTGTGTGTGTGTTTGTGTGTATACGTAACCCTGAAGCTGCGTTATGATCTTCACTAAATTCTGCATAGGGTAATAACGTCATGGAAAACGCTAGGCTGTTAAATATTGTATAATATTCTCTGTCGTAGTAGTTTATGGTTTTTCCTTTACCCTTTTTTTTATCTTTTTATTTTCTTCTCCTCCCCCCTTTAAATAAGAACCTCCTATATTCTTATATAGTTTTTCATTGTAAACTTTGGTAGCTGTTGTGGCAGTGTGCGCAAAGGTGGTTGTTGAAAAGAAAAATAGTATTCTAGAATGTGATTTTTACACACGAAATCACTTACGAAAATCTGTCGAGTATAATATACTTGTTTTATTATATTGCTATAATGAAAAGGGAGTAGGGAGGTTGTAATGCAAACCAAATTTTTGAGCAATAACATTTGTAGCTATTAGATACTATAGCTGTTATATATATAATGTATATAGTTAGGTTAGTTTTTGGTTTTAGTTGTAAATTACTGTTCTTCGTTTTCGTTTTCTTACTTACGCTCATGCCAGTAAATATAAGTTCGATATTAGTTCTGTATGCAGGAGATTTTGGATAGAAATTAGTAAAGGTCTCTTTTTCATCTGTAGTTCAATTCACATGCATTTTTTAATTAATTCACGTGCATTTTTTTTTAAAACTAATATTAGACGTGTTTATTATTACACGTGGAATTTTATTTTCAATGCATTTAGTATATTCCAATTGATTCTAGTTTTTACACAGTAGTGAACGGTAATAAGTTATTTATTTTGAAATCAGAGCATTAACTTTGTCTGTCCTGTCTTTTACGATAATACTACTTATGAAACATTTATTTTTAGAAAAATAGGTATAGATTTTTTTAGTTTTTTTTTTTTTTTTTATAGTAATTTTTAACTTGTATATATTTTTTTAAATATAATATTACAATTTAACCCTAAAATGGTGTTAGTCAATAGCAATAATCTGTTTGTATTGGTGTAAAATATTGAATATGAGCCATATATTATTAATTTACACTTGAATATCTTTGAAAAATAGTATACTATCAAAATGATATGCAAATAGAAAAATCGAAATAGATGCATGTGATGTTTTACGTATAAATATTATTGTATGACACATATTTTGAAGTCACTAATATTTTGATAATACAGTTAACTTTCAATAATCAAATATCAAAATATAGTATCATAATTAATTTAAAAAATACATTTTGTTGTTTGCTATATCATAATTAATACGAATGTTTGGTTGTGGAACAGTTGTAAGTTCAAATATTATTGTATAATACCTGTTTTTGACATTGTTGCCATAGAGCAACACTATTCATTCAGGACATCTAATACACATGAAATAAACATCCGTGATTTACCAATTAATTACATGTGTATTTAATTTACAGATATTTAAATTTTATCAGTTGATCACATGAATCTTAATTCACGTTGAATCCGAAAGCTCTATAAATTTAGTATTTTACTTTTGTTGTTTAATTCATATTGGCGTATGCCAATTTGTTTAGTAGTTACTCGCTCTACTAAATATTATGTCATTTGTAATGTTATCCTAGTATACTATTGTCAATTTGCATTCTAAAATAATATCATGTATCTATAGCTTTAACTTGTAATCAAAATAAACGTCATGTAGTGTTATATTTGTATATGTAATAGTTACCGTTTGTATTCGCAAATGTTAAATGTATTCATTGCAAACAAATATTTGTTGTATACGTATTATGTATTTATAACTGGGCCAGTATATTAACTTGTGGTATTCAATGAATTAACAGAATATTATGCTGATGGGAAATTAATGTTTGGTGTGTTTATTATTATTATTTTTTTAGCCCTAAAATTTGGTTTTAACGTGAACGCTTTTAGCTACCATTCTACATTATGATTAAAAATTGAATTAAATCAAAGGCATAAGTTAAAAACAATAATCCATGTTTTTTTCAGCAAACAACCAAAATTCCATTAAAAACAGTGCCAAATCTATTGGATATATTCGTGTGAAAAGCTATTAAAAGCTAGGGGCGCGTGTAGAGATTATAGAACTCGATATGGTACTAGCTTTTCCGATCACCGTTATGCACAAGCTATCGACTTAATTCGACATCATTAAACTTGGCCAACTTAACGAGAAAGAACCATAGCTTAAGATTTTTTCAGTAGGTACTTACCTACCCTATCCTTCCCTGGTATTCTTTTATGTATTCGACTCAAATAACATTTGAATCATTAATATATTATTATTTTTATTTTTTTTTGTCATAAAAAATGTGGTTATTGACACATTTTTAGACGTTCATTATTATACTATATTAAATTTTATTTTATATTTCATCTTGGATTTTAATATTACTTATTTTGTTCAATAATTTGATGTTATCTATACAATTTTAATAACTAAAATATTATGTTTACAGTAATCTAAAATATAAGTTTACTTGGTTTTTTAAATTATTAATAATACCAATAACAATAAGTTTCATAAATTTTTAAATTTCGTAAATATCCATTTCTTGATTAGATTATTTATTTAAATGTTCTATACTATATAATACATACACATACACACACACACACACAAAAAATGTTTATAGTTTATACACATTTTTATATGATATATTACATAACCATATCATATATCAAAGCGATATATCTACAACTTCCGTCGATATAAAGAACAACTTTATGTTTAATTATTAAACATTTATGAAGTTTTTCTTTTATCGTGCATCCTGTGGTTGAGTTTATTATATGATCTGTTAAAAATAACACATTATATTTATATCAAATTTGATACCTGTGTTTATAAGGATCTTATAGAGTAGAATTTAACAAGCCCTCCTGAGTGCAGTGTCAATAATACAGTTACCCTACGGGAGTAAAGATACGTAATGCCGGTTGCAATGCGGTAATAGATAGTATATTATGTAAATGTTGAAACGACGAACAAAACCTATAGTAATTGGAGATTAAATTTCACTGGAATGAAAATCTATACATTATATTGCGCTGAAATAATATAACTTAGTTATGATTAACTCTTTATTAATATGTTACAGATAGCTATGATCGTACACATAGTAAATCTTTATGATTACCTACTTCAAAGTGGTTTTCAAATATGTAATGTTTTTGTTTGTAATTTATACGTATTGTTATTATTTATTAAAAATATAATATATATAAATAATTTATTAGAATAATGGTAACGTCTAGGGTTTGGAAATTATAGGAGTTGTATATTGCACAATATACTCTCAATTTATCGTAGACTAAGATGGAAATTCGAACTATACGATGGCAAGTTTAAAAATTGAAAATGCATATTTTATAATTTTCGTCAATTTTAAGGAAAAAGTGCATATTTCATTGATATTTAATATTTTTTATAACATATATTTTTTTAATATTAAACCCAACATTATTTTACATTGCATTTGAATATTAATTTAACGGCGCGATGTATATTTAATAATAAGTATCACGATATATAAATATCTTATCATCGATAAATTATTGATTTAACTTATCCTAAATCTATTTATTTTGTCATTCGGAGTTATTTTTTAAAAAAAAAAATTCAATTTAAAAAGATGATTTTCTTTTTTGGAATTTCAAATATTTTTTTTATTGCTATTATTATTTTTTTGTTTTAAAGAAATATACAATATACATAATTAAGCACAATAAGTATATGTAACATGAAAATAAAAAAAACATTTGAATTGCATGAATAAAGAGCCACCCACTAGTAGCACTTAACTTGGAATTTAGGTTATGGAATTTTTAAGTTAAAAGGTCTCTGCACTATTTTCTTTTGAGCCTTCGACGGGGATTCCCAGGAAATGAAAGGGTATATAAGCATTTTATTAGAAGATTTTTGTGACTTTCTAATCTATCATAAAAGCGTTTACAGAAAACAGCAACTTCTTATCCTACTATTTTGATGGTTAGGTCTTTGTAAAACTGTTATTACCTAGTAACTGATTTTGAATATAATTTGTTTGTGATTATATTTCTTAATGAATTAATCATAAATTTAAAGATTTTTCAAGAGTTGTCATATCAACAGATTATTTAGATATTTATATTTATTAAACAATAATGTTAGAAAGCTCTTATTGGTTTATTCTGTAACTATAAGATAAGTAGATAACCAAGTAAAACAATAGGGGGTGTAATAATTGGTTCGTTGGTATTTGATGTGTCAATATTTCGATTGAATTATGTCAATAATAATCAAACATGCGTACTTAATATAGCTATATTCATTTTGCTTTTATAATGTATTTATAGTGCTTATTAAATAGTATAAATCACTATTAATCTTTATTATAGGTCTGTAACAACTGAAAAGTACGTTGTATTAAGCTATTTTCTAAAAGCCGTTGAATTATGCATTACCTACTTAGTAAACATTTGCAAACGTGTGACGGCCGTAATTTCACCGATAAAGATCTATTTAGCTACTGCATAATAATAACATCGTGTATACAACACGCGAATCGTATAAATATGGTCGCCAGCTATTGGCAGAAAAAAATAAAAAAATAATCTTCGTTCGCTGCGAAATCCTCTTTAGCGGTCGTGCGAAATGCGCTTGCGTTGCAGTGGCGTATTCAAAAATCCTATAATTTATCGCTTTTTATAACTTGTCTATGCACGTACATAATATTTTCCTATATGTATATAATATGGTCTACATGATAATAATAAAAATAATAATAATAATAATAATGTTGACATATAAATATAATGATCCCGTTCGAATACGTGACGGCCTTATTCGAATGGGATTAATTTACGACACGGTGGAACATAGTACGGTGGTGAGCGTTAGGGTGAAAACGAAGCAGAAGAGCTGTTGGGATAGGAAAAACTACTGGAGAACGAGGACACGGGTGAGTATGAAGAGGACGACTATGACGAAGAGAAAGATGATGAGGGGGAGGATACGACCGATAACAACACAGGCGGTGGCAGCTGCTTGCGCTCGTCCAGGTGTGAAAGGTGACGGCAGCCACGCGATAACGCCAACAACGCTAAAGGTATTCGACGTGTTTGGCAATCGGCCGTGTTCGCTTGGTTTATCCCAAGTTCTTAAACTCGTCCCTCCTCTTCCCGTTAACCCGTGGATAGGGAAGCTCTTGCAAGAGCTTGTTACTCCATGGTGATGGTGGTACGTAGTAGTAGTAGTAGTAGTAAGCTGCAGCTAAGTAGCTGTGTATATTGCACTCCTTTCCCTAGGTATCAGTCACCTGATTGATCGATGCGACAGTAATAGATAGTAATTTTCAAATACTACAAGTAATGTGAAGAATCTGCTGCACGAGACATATGACGTCGACGAGGTTTATTTTTCGATAACACTCAACCGTTTTTAATAAAAGTAATGTGATGTGTTCATCCCGCCTTGTATCGTTATGATGTGTCGATAATGATTTCGTGCAATTTAATGTCATACAAAAGCAAGTTTTTTATAAGATTTTTTTGTACATATAGGGTGTTCCAAATGTTATTTGACAGTAGATTTCAGCATGACATATTTAAATTAAAAAAAATCATCTATATGAAAATTACTTTGAGTCATATTATCTAGATGGACATGACATGTTAATGAGTATTAATTATTTTATTAATTAAACAAGGAAGATTTGAGGGATAATTTTTACAATTCAAATGAGAAACTATATTTTTGAAGTATGAATCATATACGATTTATTTTGAATTTTGACTGGTCGCTTATATTTAGGCGTCAATTATATAAGAAGCTATTGACATTTGAATTTTGTTTTTCATTTTAAAAATGTCAATATTTATTGATAATAATACAATGATATTATACGTAGGAGTTTATGATCACTGTTTAAGTTACACTTAAATATAATCTAGATAATTTGTGTGTCATAAGAATTAAAATATCAATCTATTACAATAATAAAACGTGTAACTGTCGACTAATTGTCGATTGTTAATATTATTATAAATAATCACAGATTATATTATTATATTATGTAAGAATGTCCCAATTTAATTTCTAGAACTTGGTTATTCTGGAGTGTTCCGTGATCATTAGGACTATATTAGATTGGAGTAGGTATTAAAGATATTCCTAAATTTTTAATTGTGGTAAGTACCTGTAACTTATACTGTTTTATTTTAATATTATACTACTTTAGTGATTACTGATCAGGAACCAATAGAGTTTGGTTAGGTATTTTAGAACAATAAATTATCTTCAAAACTCACAGATTAATCAAGGCTTTAAAAAGGTGATAAATGTAATTAGGTAATTTTTCTTCTGTTTTAAATTGTAATATTTGTTGATATTTGTAAATTAATTAGCAACTTAATAAAAAATATCTAATGCGTGGTTGTTGTTTGTAGAAACCTGATAATTTATTGATAACGTTTGTCTTTCATAATTCTTATGACAGTGATATGACAATGTTACAATAGTAATTAGTAACTAGTGTTAAGAAATACGAACTCACGAACTCGGGTTTATTGTTTGTTTATTGGTATTTAATAAGAATACTATTGATTTAATTTATAATTAATTGAAATATCTATTAAAAATTAGAATTAAATTGATATTTTAAAGTTATTATGTTTAATGTATTTGCATTCCTGTTAAAATATTGTTATTATCTGATAATTTTAGCATTTTTCTTTAGACTGATATCACAATACATTATTTTGATAAATTGTTACATTTATTTCTTCATACTTACAAAGTACTTTTTATTTCTTATTTGGATTATAGATAAATTAAATTTATGATCATCTTTGTCATTAGTTAAAATTTGAAAAAGTTAGTTAAATTATTTATTAGTTCACGGAACATAGGCATCGGCGTACCCCGATTAGTTAAAACTAATATCACCGAAATGGGAAATCAGCCTTTGGTGGATTTTAAATATGACACTTGGTATATTTTAAAATATGGTTCAAACTATTCTATAAACTTTTCTGGTATCTCTAAGAAAAATCTCTAAAACTTTTATTAAAATCGGTTGAGTATATTTTTCTTAAGTCTATAGACTACAAACATAAGAACAACGTATTTTGTTGTACATTTCAATATCTAACAAATAATAAATTAAATGTTATTTTTTTTTATAAATAAAATTCCACAACAACGCATGATAGATCAACTAGTCTATACCATTTTTTTAAAACCTTTTTCTATTTCTATAGCTAATGGCAACCCTATATATAAACAAAAAAATATTCGATTTTCAAAAACGAAATTCGTGGCCCTTTACAAATCAATATAGGTTGAAAATATTAGATGAAACATTAAAAAAACACTTTCCAAATTCCATTAATGTGTATTAATATAATTCATATTGAAATCGGCAAAGTAAGTTAATGAGATTAGTATGGTTAAATACATAGAATCATTCAGATGTATAATTCGAATTTTATATTAGGAGACATTTACATTAATGAAGTTGCCAAATATAATGAATCACAACTGTACAACTAAAAATACATAAGGGTTACCCAAGTATTTATACCAAATAACAGTTTAAATAATTAAAATAAAATTAGCTCATTCGACGTCTCTTATATTTTTATTAGTGTTGTATCGTAAACCAAAGTTAAATAGCTACAAATAATATAAGAAGCAATAAAATAAATTTTTTGCATTTTCATCATTAGATAGATCTAGTTTTAGGAACTTCATCGATAGCTTTGTCTTTAATCGCCATTGACATCATTATTAGCTATTAAGTATTTTCTTTTTTAGATTCTGAGTGTTTTGCCTTTACTTTTCTCATTATTTTCTTACTATGAAATATTATTTATAAAATCCTTCATATATTTGATATTTATTGATTACATCTAAAATTTCTTTCACCTTTGTTTCTTAATTAAATCATTCTATAGTTAATAACTAAATCTTATTTTCTCTATAAATCATTATTTAACTTAAGAAAAAAAATCTAATGCACATGCAAATGCATATTGTAAAGCTAAAAAACTGTTTTATATTATCTACCCATTAATTATTTAATTATTTTTTTTATGTTTGCTTATTAAATATAAATCGTATGCAGTAATATTTATTTGACTAGGAATATTATATACAATAATTTTTCATGCTTAGTTACAGTATATTAGTATCAGTATCAATATATGTTTGTTTGTTTTTTTTTTTTTTTTGAAAAAATCTATACACTCAAGATCAAAATTAAAAATATAATTTTTACAGAAGTGCAATTCTGTAACGTATATATTCAACGTATTAATAATCCCATTTATTTAACTCTATGTATATTGTTAATAATAATATATATATATATATATACATCTACTTACATTATACAAAGCTGGACATAATATAGAATACACATAACGAATAGTATGTGACAATTTATGCCTTTATAATATATATTATATTATATTATACTATACTACTAATATTATATATAGTGCCTATACCTTAATTTGAATAGGTAAATATTTTGTGTATGTACTGTGTTGTATACACGAAAACAACTATATGTATCCGTCTAAGCCTATATTAACAAAACACATGCTATATAGTATTATCATAATTAGACATCCAGGTTTTAAATTTTAATTTACCTAAATTATTTATCACACGATATTCCTCCGAATAAAAATAGTCTTATCATAATATCAAACTGTCTAGAATTGTAATTTATTTATTTGTTAAGCCTTTCGTGTCTGTAGTACTTTACGAACTATTTTTGTATACATAGATACGTATTTTTTTATCGTTAGCTGTGAAAGTGTACAACTAGGATATTTATGTGTAAAGTGTTAGTCAATTTTTAACTAAAACTTCTATTATTCTTCCTATAAAATATGAAATCAAGCCTTTAAATTGTTGATAAAAGAATTGATCAATCACATATCCTGTTTTATTTTTTATGGACAAGTTGATAAGCTAAAAATGAATTAGAAATAGTCATTAATCACACGATTTATTTTATTTATTTTTATGAGAATAATGGAAACAAACAGCACAATATTTATACGTTTAAAAAATATATTTATGTATATTTAAATTGTTGTAAATTACTTTGTGTACATTACATGTTTTATATATATTATTTGGTTACATTAATACTAAATGTTACGCTTCGTTGGACTTATATACAAATTGCATAATAATACGATTCAGTGATTGCATAACATGCATTGTTCAGTATATACCTAACCTATTGCTATTGGAATTATTAGTTTTATTTTACTGGAAAATAAGTGTTTATTACAATAATCTTGTATTATTTATTTATATTATTTGAATTTAATGTGCGTGTTGGCTTACACGCTACCAATCAAATATATTTGTCAAGTATAATCGTGTGTGTTTATTATGATCGTTATATATATTTATATTGATCTGTAATTGTTGTCGTTGAAATATTCCCTTAATCGAGGGTGTAAAATAGCCTTTCTAGTTGATTACCCAAAGGGGCGTCGCCAAAACGAATTATACAGTATTAAACTGGTGTGCGCGCGGCTGGCAGGTTGTTGTTGGGTTAACGTTGGCGTATGTGTTTTACACAGGATCGGTAGTAAAAAAAAAAAAAATAATAAATGAATAATAATACTGCACTTTTTGATTTGTTTGGCAACTCGATTAAAATCGATATTTGGTCAGGGAGAAAAAACGAACGTGTGTTTATACATTAGATTATATTAAAATAAAATTATAATATTAGTGCACTGCTAACGCCTTATTTACGAGGACCAGATAGTCACTCTACACAGGGGCCATATTGAATCCGCAAAATCGTGTAGAGGGGTGGGTGTCCGAGTGTAAACGTCACGTCCGTTTGTTTTGGATTTTTTTTAATGTTATTACACACCGACACCCTCCTAATATTAACCAATGTGCATATAGTCTGAGTCACTGAAATCGATAGTTTTTTTTACGTTGATTTAGTATTGTAATATAATTTCTTGTTAGTTCATTGCACGTACAAAGGTAGTTATTAAAATTAATGTTTTATATTTGTTTTGAGAGTGTGTTATCAATAATTAAATGTATTAATCTAAGAAATGAAGAAGAACAAGCTTTTTTATATTTAACATTTAGAATAATTCCTTTTTAATACAATTTTAGTTTCAGTTGATTTTGAAATCGCTTATGAGTCTTGACACGACGTCGCGCTTGTCAAATTACATCGAATTATATAGTATAATGGTGAACTTTGAACTTTTTAAAGTTTTAGTAAACTTTTTAGATTTTACATTGTATAATGTTTAATGTATATACAATATTTAAATAATTAATTTTCGATTTGCGTTGTCATTTCAAGAAATTGGTGCTGTACGGAATCTGTCAAAAATATAAAATTATAAGAGTATTGTTGAATATATAAAATTATTAGAATGACATTTCTAAAAATTAATATAAATAAATACAAATTTAATAACGATGATTGACGTGGCTATTGCGTATGCAATAAAAAAGTTCAGGTAGGTAGGAATAGTATATTTTAAATATTTAAATCTACATTACCCTGGAAAGAAGAAATATTATACTGTTAGCTCATAAGTTGAATAACAATATTATACATGCGTATATTATTTTATTCGTGTATATATAATCGACTCTCAGTAACTCTAACAAATAAAATTACCCTTCAAATAACAATAACACTAACTCGAAAACTATTTGGACAAGTTTTTAAGACCTCGTATTTTCTTATCAAAATGTAATACTAAAAATATATAGTTTATCACTGCGATTTGTAAAACTCAACCATTACAGTTGACTATCGTTAAGTTGAACATTGATAGTTCTATATACAACATATAGAATACAATATATTTCAGTTTAAATTTGTTGCTGCCTGGTTGTTTAATCATGCACCGTGTGCCAGTGCTCAATAATGAATATAATCACTTGCACTTTTTTAAGATCTTCATAACTCGAAAATTTTAATATGCTCCCCCTCTCATGAACTTCGAGTTACCAAAAGTCTACTGTAATATATATATAACATAGTATATGTCTATTGTTCAAATTCAATTTATTTATTCATCATCAACTGATTCATAAAATCATATTTAGATTTGTATGATTTGCATCATTAGAGACTTAAAATAAATAAAATTAAAAAAGTTAAACTCTAATTCAAGAAAGCGTTTATAGGTATATTATATACACGTATAATTATTTAGTATCTATTAGAATCTGAGCTCTATTGTATTTACAAATATAATTTTTGTACAGTTATGTTGGTTAAATATAATTAAACAACGTAATCGAATTATTTTACTTGTTTCTTATTCTATAATTTTCTCACAATTTGTATTTGTTGTCCGTAGTGTGTGTTTAATATTCGAGTTATTAGTTGTGTCGAGGGGAACACAGGCGTTGTTCGGTTATTGTGATATTGCATAGAGGTTATAGGTGTGGTAAATAAATTCGTTGTTGACAATAAAATAAAATGCGAACACGCTAAGTATACCTGCAGACATACTTACACACGCGTACGCACACTACACATAACTATTATATTATATACGGCATATTATTATATAGACATAATTTTCCTGTGGCCGCCGCCCGTAGAACCGCGTTCGGATAACCGTGACGGCGCTATTACTAATAATATAATACTATACTGCTGTATAACGCATATAACCGTAAAAAAATAAAATAAAACATTAAGGAGTCGTGAAAAAAACAAATATAAATAATGTGAAACAAAATATTATCCAGGGTGCGCAAATTACGGCTCATAAAAAGGGATTATCGGGGCATATTCGAAGTGATATATTTTTTTTTTTTATTTTGATTTATAGGTCATTTTGCCGTTCACACATTTGTTATTAACGTTTTGTAGCTGTGTTTGGTTAAACCGGCATTTTTTTCCAAGCTTAACATTACAAAAAATAAATAAAATATAACAAAACAAAAATGAAACATAATCCTTATTCCCATGTGATGTATACTTTTGAGCGTGTAAAACAGTAATGAACTACTATATACAATACAACCGAAGCTGTGGTCACACATTGTTTGTTAATCACAAAAAAATCACATTAAAAATTAAAAAAATTACCTGCAGAAATTAAGTTTAACCGTGTTTGTAAAATATACTTATATGTAGATATGGTTTCTAGTTATTACAGGACGAAAATTTGAATGTAGAATTATTAACGGAATACTTTGTGTGTTGTTTTACTTACAAATTGTTAAATATAGATAAATAATTTTTATTTTACATTATTAACCATGTTAGATTTATTAATGCAATTTTGATCATTTTTAATATATTCAATTGCTCTATTTTTATTTAATATTTTTAGGACATGTAATGAGGGGGGCTCTAGTTAATAATGTTATGAGTTCACTTGTGTGAATGAAAAAATATTCACTTTTCGTATTAAGATATAATATCAACTAATTTTGTAAAACTTCTACATGGAAACAAAGGCCATTGCAACATTTGTGTAACTGTATTATTGATTGCTGATTCCGTTCGTATGCATTCATAGTTTTCTATTATGATTAATGTAGTATAATCAATAATGTTCTTATATTTTCATCTTTTGAAGATCAAATTTAAAGTATTTCTCGTAGTTTATTTTAGTCCGGTAATTGCTCTAAGTATTAAATCAGTGCCTTGCTGATAATAGTAATAAGTAATAATGCACAACGCAATTCTACATATTATACCTTATAATAATATAGTAGTTGTAGATAGGTATATATTATTATTATATACATATACATGGTTCATAAAACAGCTACATAGTCGCAGGATGGTTAGGTGGCCAATGAACAACAGTGACTGATCCACGTGTGATGTGTCGGTAAACAATTATTGTTGTAGAACTTAAAATAACGGAGCGAAAATGCTTTTAACAAGTCATACGATATTTATGAGATCAGGTCAACCAAAGTTTTGTTGATTAAGTGTTGAATTATTTATCACCGGTAACGGTGGTTGTCCTCGTCGGCTAATGTGGTGTGGTAGTGGCGGCGGTGGTTTTTGTTCTCGACTGCGATGGCTAATAACCATGCGATAGATACTGTGACGGATCGCATGCCAGTACTATTTATTATATTATGCATAATAGAGGACACACGTTTGAGTTAGAAATCAGCTACTATGTAGATTTATTGCCATCAATGTTTTTAATAATTTCGTCTGCGCTGTACTACTGCCCCAACTACTGTTATATGCCGGTTTACTTTATTGTATGTGTTGAGGTAGGTCTCTTATACTATGATAATATTAGTTTGTAATATATGTATATATGTTTATAAAACACGAGTTTACAATTCATGTGGGTGTCTGGGAATCAGATTTAACAGGGATTTTCGTTATTTTTTTCGTCCGTAACGTTTACGATAAATAGTAAATACATCACACTGGCGTATAACTAAATGTTTGCTCTGCGGTAGACTACACAGCAGATTTATGGATACTCGCGCTCACACGTGTACTACGTCTGAGAGTCTGTAAAATGCCTCTTAAACCCTCTAAAGTCGCATTTAACTCTCCCTATCAAACACATACACACAAATAACATTGCTTGGAACTCTTGACGAAGAAAAGTCAAACAGAAGTAGCGTGTTATTTGGTGCCACGCAACCGCAGGAAACGAATAAAAACGATATTTGCGTGTATTTAACATCATGTTATGCAGTTATATAACGTGGTATTATATTAAGGATTTGACGCTATACAACATGTTTATCTTTTACAGTACTATTTATCATTACAAAATATTATTTTGAAATTGTCATACCGTTAATTTGTTATAATAGTAGGTTATTGTCGAAGGTGGTCAATTCTTTAATAAGAATAAAATAATTATTTTATATGTTATTGATTAAATAGTGAAATATTTTTTTTAAGTGTATCTACAAATTTTTGCAATTTTTATTTTTACTCTATAATTTTAATACCATGCATTTTCGGCTATGAATTATAAATATATTATGTACTTATTTTGTTCAAATACTTAGTAGTAAATTATTTATTACCATAAACATCAGAAATTAGATGCAAATTTTTCCAGCAATATAAAGTATATTTATACATTTTTTTTTAGGGTTTCTTGATTAATTAGTGTGAAAAAACATTGCTCACTCAAAATGTTAGCAATTGTTTATTTATAGTTGTTGGCGATTTTATTAAATCAACTTTTTCGTAGTTAGACGATTAGTTTCAATGTATTGCATGGTTTTAAATTACCAATTATGGTAGTATAATTCTTTAATAATAATGTATAATTAATAAAATAACGTTTTTTTTTAATTTGTATGTAAATAATATAATTTTATGATATAATTTTTAATTTGTTGTTCTATAACTCAGATTAAAATACTAATTTAAGATAGGATTACCGATGATAGTTATGGAAGAGTTTTTTTTTAAGTAATCGTTAAATTTTGTCTTATGTTGTTAATAATAAATATCAATGATCACAATAAACGATGTAAATACTCGCACTCTCAAATACAGATTAATTATTTTCTTTATTTAAATTTAAGTAGTACGTAAAATTCTAAATATTATATTAATATTTAATATGTGTTAAATATTCAGTTGTTTTGAGTTAAAATGGTTGAGTTCTTGAAAATATATTCTGTTCAGCTATGTATAATAGGTAACCCATCCCAGCATAGGTAAGACAACGTGGATTAATTATTTTACCATTACGGTACGGATAGCGCAAATGTTTTGAGTGAAACCGATTGTGAAATTTTTTTTTCTTTAATTTCACCTGATTATATAGAATTATAGATTGTTTACACACAAGTTTTGAAAAATTAAATAACCCGTTTGCATACAGATTTTCCTATAAGTTATTGTCTATTTTCTTTTTAATTATGTGTTTTTCCTACGTTAAATCAAACAAAACTATATAATATACATATATTTATAAATCCAAATAAGTATAAAACTATAATTCATGCTTTGATTTATGAATGTGGATTATACCAAATAAATATTTAAGTTAAATTGTTCTTGGCGAAATAATATAATTTAATATTGAAAATATATGTGTATAATATAATAAAATAAAATTGTTAATAATAAAAAAATTATCATTAAAAAAGGATTATGTGAAAATAATGTTATATGAAAATATTTATAAATGGAGACGTAGCCAAATTTGTAATTAATTCTTTTTTTTAAATTGTTAATATGTCAAACTTATTTTACAACTAATATCACGTACATAGCAAACTAAAAAAATATAATACAATATTATAATATATAGGTACTACTCAATCACACATAAGTTCTTAATGATTATTATTTTTACCTATTTATTTATTTATTTATAAAATATATTATATTATTATCATGTTTAAAAAAAAAAACATATTATGGCTCTTTTAAAACATTTGTGAACAAAAAGTTCGTAGAATAGCGCGCAAACCATCAAGTTTTGGGATTATGTGCACAAACAGGAAGCGCCCGGTGATTCGTGGTATTAAATTTGAAAGAAATTATAAATAATCGTTTTCGTACAACGATTCAGAGTTGAATTTTGTAAAAACTCCGTTTACTTGTATCTCTCCGAAGCTTTCCTATGGTTATTATTTTAGTTTTTAATTACACTAAGAGATATTTGTTTTTTTTTTAAATCTTAGTTTAAAAAACTTAATTAAAAAATCACCTCTTGACAGTTTCTTTCTATTTTAAATTACATTAAAAAATGTTACTGAAACTCATAGAACATAAAATCATAGGTGCAATTTCAATAAAAAAAGCAAAGGGTGCCTAAGCTCTGTATTTTCTGGGTATTTTAATTAAATTATAATTTTAAAGAATTAATGACTTTTTTTGAGCAAAAATGTTTTATAATAATTAATACAATAGGTATTACAATTTATAGGTAATTTAAACAAAATATATATGATTATCTTGCTTTAAAAATGTGTTTATAATTTTATTTACGGTAGTTAATTTTGTCATACATTTTTCTTTGTATAGTATTGATAAATCTGTTAGTCAGCCATACCTTATTAAAACTAAGAAATGTATTTATTTATCTTACATAAAGCAAACAATGATCGTTCACATGTTGCAGAACTAATCGGTAGTGTAAGTGCTATCTGCAAATAATACAGTATTTTTTGTGCTATCTGCAAATAATACAGTATTTATTTATTTTATTTTTTATCAAATATACAGTTTTACATCAATTGTACATTTGAATTATTTATCTTCTGTAAGCTAGGCGAAGATAGAGAGTTACAAATTGATACATATGCTTAAAAATTAAAATTGAAACAATATTATTAGAGTCTCTATTATTATTTAACTATGAATATTAGTTATAAATGTTATTATATAGTAAAAGAAAGTGAATAAATTACTTGTAAAAATTTGTATACATATTAATATAAATTATTTTCGATTATATTTTTAAATGTATAAAATCTTTATTTATTTGTCTTAAACAACATTTTTGCAACCACAATTTTTGCTTTAAGTGATTAAAGCAATTTCAATATCAAATAAACTCTGAAATTATATGCATAATAAAATATTATAATCATAATATGTTGTTAGGTAGGAATTTATTTTAATTTTATAGTGGTTAATAAATTGTTGATTTTCATCAAAGGTCATCAAGAAAAACTTATCGATAGTAGAAGGCAATAACAAATAGTTGTCGGAAAAATATTTTTTAAATGAATTATTACTATATAAAATATTACAAAATATGTTTAATTTTTCAAATAGTTTTTAACAAAATCGACAAGACTTTCATTATTGGCAGATATTAATGTTTTTATTAAAAAATCCTTTCAAGCTGTGTGATGTTTATCTAATTCTTTTGGAATCTAAACTACGAAATTAATGTTACAAATGTGTGTAATTTTAAATGATAGTAGGTACAGGGGCATATTTAAGGGGGGCGTAGGGCCTGTTCTCCTTCCATTCACCGTAATAATTAATTATCGAGATGAAAATTATGAGATATTACGTATAACTCTATGTATTCTAATTTGAACTTTTTGTTTGTGCCCCCTCCCGGCTCATAATACATTTCTAAATACGCCCCTGAGGAAGTATAATTACAAATCTTAAACATTTCATTTACTACATACTCTTTAGGTACTTCTAAAAAATGTCATGATTATCAGCAAACTCTTTTATTTTTATTTTTATATAATAACAAAAATGATTCATAATTTTTTTTTCCAGTCTTAATAACAGCTTTAAGAATACCAGTCGTCTTTCCTAAGGCTGTAGTTTATTTTTGTAATTTATTGCTCAGTTCATTAATTACAATCAATACTTCATTAAAAATAAACAAGTTTTTATCAACGTTCAAGTTTCAACACGTGGTTGAAAAATACTTGAAAAAAAAAAATAACAAAAACCAAACAATAGTATGTTATAAAAAATCATTCATTGTTCTATATTTATACATCAAAAGATATTATTTATTATTTAATATATAATTAAAATGTTTAAATAACCAATATTTTTTATACATGCCAATATTGATTGGAATTTCTATCAGAATAAGCTTTGTTTTCTTCATTTAATATTTGTAAAATCGCTATAAAATTATTTTATGTAACGTCATAATTTTAAATCAGCAAACCCAACCTTTATCAGATAAATGGATTATAGATTTATTTTTTTTTAACTATTATTCATGTTGTGTATTTTTTAGTTAAATGTTTTTTTAAGAAAGTTAAATATATACGTACATATATATTGATTCCAAAAGATTAAATAAACACCTTCCATTCTAAATAAATAAAAATATAATAACATTTCTTCTAAATTATAAAAATAAATACCATTATATTATATTTGCATATAATATCAACTATAACTAAGTTCAATAATGTAATAAAGTCATATAATGGGTATAAATCATTGTAGGGAATTTTTCTTTAATTTTTGTTTGCATATCTAAATGTATTTGCGATTGAAAAATTTAATTTAAGTAACTTAAATCTAGATTTTTGTGAAAACTCTAAAATTTTATTAGCAAGAAAATCAACATTTTTTCTAAAGGTTAGGTTGCCCATATTGTCCATAATAATTGCGCCTGTGTCACTATCACGACGCACGTTAGGTACCTATTTGACAAATGTTTTTATACAATTTTCAATAATATTATTTGATGATAATAATGTATTTTATTGTTTGTTTAAAGTTACGTATAACAATTAATATAGTTTTGTGGTTTTACGGCTATCTGATAAAACAATAATATTAGGTTAGGTGACACGATAACCATAGAATAAATGGAAATATTATTGTCGCTCCGATTTGTCTCAATTTCTGTAGTCGCCGCCACTACCTTTACGCGGGCGTGTATTTAATTTGACGCACATTATAGCGAAACCAAACGAAACAAACGCTACGTTAGCTTTGACGTTGACAACCGACGGTGCGCGGTGATTACTAACATTATCACGGGGATTGCGTGTGACGGTCGGCCGCCGTTGCTGCTTAAATTCGTAAACTTAACGTTGTGATAATAGTATTATACATACGTCGGCGACAATTATGCTCGTGGTGGTGTTTTCGTGCCTGTTAATCGCATATAATGTAGCGTATATGATAAATTTTCATAATTTATTAATTATTTTATAAATTACATTATATTTTTTTTTCTAGTTTATGTAGTAACAACATTGCATACTGGTGTTTGTTTTTAAATTTGTACATCATTATTTTCGACTTTGTGGTCCATTATCGTTGTTTACCTACTAATAATTTAAATTCATCTGTAAAGTCATATCGATCAGAGTTGTCAGTAGAAACTAGCTAAAAGTGATATGGTATTCGATAATCGTTTATATTGTGTATGTTATATAGAATGTGTATATAGTAAGCATATTGATTATATTCTCAAATAAAACGTTCCATTTAACATAAGTTTCTAATTGTTATAACATTACGACCGCGTAAACAGGATTTATTATTTCATTCTCTGTCCGAGTTTATATTTATTGTTACTTTTTTTCTTGGGAAAAAAACAGTTCTTTGATTTATATTTTATTAGTTGTGTATGTATAGGTATCACGCGTATATCATATTATAACAGCGATTAATATCAATATTTATTACAGTTATCAAGGTCTGCCGAACGATTACAGATCGTGTTACATATAGCTACACAATAAATTTATTAAAAATTAATACATTGTTATGTTCTATGATTACGTTCAAACTAAGAATAAAGTAAAGAAATAACACACACCGGTACACTAAAGTTTCTTATTCCGACTCTTGTACGTTGGGGGAAACGTAACCAACTTGTTCATCCGTTATTTACGCTGTAAGACTTGTCGTTAAATGTTACCGTATTTTTCTCGAGCTTTGTGTTTGAAACTAGTATGTGTATCTCATACTTTTTGTTTCACGCACACAATTCGCCTGAAAAATATTTGTATTGGAATGTTACGCTGGACAAAATGTGTCGGTTGTTTTCCACATCACTGCAAGTAGCGTTATAGGTTTTGGTGTTATTTATAAGGCTACACGTTATTCTTTTTTGTTTTTTTCTTTTTAAATGTACATTTGGTGTATACCACATAAAACGTTTGACATTAAATCGCCATAAGAGATATTATATTTTGTATATACCTTAATAACAACAGTCGCGTATTTGGATGTCGGCAAGTGAACCGTCACAAATTATTTTTGACAATATATTTTATATTATATACTACCCTACCTGCTCAAATATTACATTGCCTGTACCCACTTCACTTTTGCCTTCGGCGGGAATCAGAAAATAAAATTTTACCCAAAGAAACCAATATGATCGCGGTGATAAACAAATCACCAAAAATAGTGTGTGCAATAAATAAACCGTATTCCCCATGGCATTTCACGAAATAGTAATAAAAACAATATGCTCGTATTTTATGTATTACGTTGTTATTAATTCCAGTCGCGCTTTTCGCTATGCATCATCCTGGTTATTAGGTTTTTCAGACCATCTCGACTCGTTTCTATTGGGCATACAGATAGTCACAATAATTTAAACGTTTGAGCGATATTCGTTGAAAGAATTTATTTATTTTTTTAAATTTACTGGTATTTAAGTTTTTAATACATATATATATATATACAATATTACGAATAATACGTCAAAACTACTGGTTTATCATATTGATTATTGGCGAGTTGTAATGAAGATTTTAATCATATGCTACAATGTTGAAAAATTAACATCAACAACCAGTAAGTTAGCTGAACATAATGTAAAAATAATTTCAAAGAGAGCCTGAGTCATTTTCAATGCAAGTAGTTTTATTCTTTAGTTGGTTTATTTTACTACGTGAACAAATTAAAACTCATTATAATTTATTGTTTTTTTTAAGTTTTTAATTTTTTTTTTTTTTTATTATAAATCTGATTTGTTTGTTTTTTAAACTTCGCAAAAAAAAAAAATAAAACAAACCAATTATAAAATAATATGAATCATTCAGGTATATAATTTTGAATTGTGAAAAGTTTATAAAAATTATAATCTTTATTATGGCAAGCGAAATTTTGTAATAAATAATAACAACTTTGAAACATGTTTTATTGCTAAAAAGTTACTCTGAATACGAATTGTTTATTTTTTATTTATTGTTGTTGAGGGATGTGCAAATGCAATAAATAGTCTTCGGTGTTTGTAAAGTTTAACCAAACAGAAAAATATCATTATACATAGGTAATGTATGGCAAATATTAAGTAGGCAATTAATACAATACTTTTGTATAATGTAACTGTAATACTTATTTAATGTATTTTTAATTTATAAGATTTATTATTATTAGGTAATATTTATTATTCATTGAAGTTACGTTTTTTAAAACAGTTAATTTTTAAATATGTCAATTTATTTAAATAGGTTTATGCCGGTTGTGTATTAAATTTATGAATAACTATTTGAAAATGTTTATTTTTTTTTTTTTGTTGTTGATTGTGCAATAGTATATAGTTTTAGATTTCAAACGAAATTATGAACATATTGGTTTTAAAATTATGTGTGTTTTTATTAATTTATTTATTTTTGCGTGCGCCATCGCCTTTTAGAGTAGTTAGCAATGATGCTACAATCATCAAAGAAACATTTTTTTTATGCCAGATATTCAACAAGTTCTGTTTACAAGTTATTTATTATGATTGATTTAATTAGTGTACGTATCTACTTCGTATACCAGAATAGTTTAACCTTTTGAATAGTTATTTTTTTCATTCCATCGTAAATGTAGATTATTGAGCAATGAATTATCTATAGTGAAGTAACTACTTACTATACAATTATTATTTATTTTTTGATTATGATAATTTTTTGAAAATACTTATAGGTAGCGTATAAAGTAGATTATTAAGCTGAGTGGAGAGATGATGAATGGATTGGTTTAACCACTAATTTTATAATGATGAGTGTGTCTGTGGCTACTTTTTGAAGTAGTAAAAATGCTTCAAACATGAACTTTGATACATTTTCTGATAGAAAAATGAAATTAGTTGGTACTTGTGAGAAGAGGTGGGAGGAAAGATGTAAAAAGTAAAATTCCCAGGTACTTTTCTAAAGAATTAAGAAAACTAAATTTTTACGCAATACCAGCTTTTGACAAAATCGATTTTGTTATTTTTTTACAATCAAATATACAATCATACTTGAAATATTCTTCAAATGTTTAGATTATAATTTTCTACAGTTGATTTAATTTTCAATTATTTTTAACTGTTTTTGAGTTATTTATAAACATAAATTGTATGTTAAGTCAGAAAGCTTGAAAATGTAATGCGATTTTTAAGTTATACAAGTTCTTAATTTCTGGATAAAAAAAAAGTTAAACATAAATCAAAAATAATTTTTTAAGTTTGTAGTTGAAATTTGGAGTATTCGCATGTAGAATATAGATTTTTCAACGATTTTATTTTTTAACGTGATTAAGATTTATCCTAACGAGAAATATTTCACTCTGTTACGTCATATTATATCGTTTTTTTACAATGATATTTTCAAAATATTAAGATTAGCCATAAACTAAGGATTTATAATTATTATTTTAGATTTTTTTTTTATTATTTAAAAAGCATGAAAATTTTTCGTTTAAGTGGTTGCTTTACGATTTGAAAATGCAGAAACAAAGACTTTTTTAAGAAAATTGTTTGGAGTTCAAATTTTAACAAAATTTTTTAAAATAATGAAATACGCAAATTATTTTTCTGTTAATCAATTTTTTAATTGTCTATTCGTATATTATTACATTTAAAGCTTAAAAATGTTACAAGAGATTTATAAGTAATAATTCTTATTCGAATTAAAAAATCTAAAACAAATATTATATACCGAGATGAATTTTCGTATTACATATTTTAATATATAATTTATTGCTAATTGACATCTGTGTTAAGAATAATTTAGTGGCTGTGGCATTGAGGTCGATAGATAGTATATTATTATAACATTGCCTGCCTGCAGTACACGTTCGATCTTGTATACTTCTAAGATGCATTCAGATCTCAATAAACTTTTACGCATTTAAAGTTTCGAATTTACATAGACATCGCTTGAACATAAGTTTGCTGTACAAACACCATTCAAACGTCTGTATTTTCATTATTCCTCAACCACTTTTAAAATACCATATATACACAGACGGAGAGTGTATAATGTATATAAAGTCACTAAATCAAACAAAAATGTACGTCTTCTTCCTATAAATATTGACTTTAATTTCCAGTTTAAAATCTGAATACTTTTGTTCTTTGTATTATATTATTATAATAAAACATCAATCAAAAAGTAATTTTTTATTATTTTAATAATATTGATGTTACAGAAGACGACGAATATAACAGTATTAGTAGTTTTACGCACGTCCATCAACTGCGTCGTCCGATTTTTCTTGGCGCGTGCGGTGATCTTTTATGTTCTATTATGTACGCGTTTTACAAATAATTGATACCGGGAATTTCGAGGGAAACCTTTCGGCCGCGCCCGACTTAACCTAACCTTTAGTTTTTATTATTGTTATTAATAAATTGATAATTTCTTTTTGATTAAATTACACGGTAGCTGTTCGTTTCTAGTGGGCGGTACAAGGTAGATGAAAGAAACGGTATTGTGTCAGTGTGTGTGGGTTGTGCTGGCAGTGTGGTAGTGGTGTGTATGTGTGGTGGGTGTAGGGGGGGTCATTGTATTGCACCGCACATTCGTTTTTAATATACCACCGCCGCCACCGCTCGGCAAATTGCTACCACACCTCTATAATTGCCTTGAAGGCGGCTACCCTCTTCCGCCATAACATGCGTGCTAGTGTGAAGGTATAATATGTGTTTTTTTTCACTATAATTATAATTATTATTACTATAAATATATGTTTTTTTAATCAAATTTCGTTTAGTAAGTTTTTAATCTGTAATTGACGGACGATGTTAATTATAATTGACGGGCAACTCGACCTGAATAATGTAAATAACTTATAAAGAGCGTTCTTTCGATCAATTTGACACATTGATTTCAACTAATAATTCGTGTATTGACGCATGCATGCATAATAAATAATAATCTGCATAGTGTATCAATTAATTTTGGTTTACATTTCTTACTATATACTATATGGTTTCTTGTACGGTTATTAATAATATTATATAATTGTACCTTATTATATTTTATTGTATGTAACTGTACTTGGAATTATATAAAATCCATACTTTAATAAAGTTCATATTCATATTATACATAGGTAGGGATAAAATATTTATTTTTAAGGATAATAATGTATAAATAATATGTACAATTTTGACATTGAATGTCTGTGTTTAAAAATATCAAATTTATTTTACTTTTAGATCTTTAAACTGAATCTTTCTTTAAATGCGATGATTTATCATTTATTTAAAATTGAAAATGATAGTAGATTACGCTGTTCTGCATTGAAAAGAAGGAATAGCTAGAAACGAGTGTTGAACACTTGGTCTCTGTGTCTTATCTTGATTTTATTGTAATAATTATATATTTTCTATGTATATTTATAATGACATTTAGTTTCGCTTTTAATCTTATAATACTATTACATATATATTTATTTTATAATGTTAAAAGGAGATTAATTTAATTAAAATTAATAAATAAATTGATTTTTTTTTTATTGTTTATGATTTTAAAAGGTTTTTCAATGAATCAAATTAAATGATTACCTACTATTTATTTTTTACTTTAAATATGCTGAAGTTTAAAATATTTTGTATTATGTAAATTATATAGGCCTAACGTTTTACTCAAGTCTATAAATAAATAATGTCCTGTATAGACATTTAAATGGAGTATATTGAAAAGCCTTATGAAACATGTTAGTCTATGTTTGACGCTAAGAACTATGACAATATCACAAATGGAGTTCAAAATAATAATTTACAAAGTTATATGATGGTTTTGACTGTGTATTGTTCTCTTGTACACATAATAATTGACAATGATTTTTTTTTTTTTGTATTTATTTAAGTGAGGTTGTTTAACTCATTCTTATAGTTGAATTATTATCATTTAAAAATCCACGCTTATCAACTACAATGCAGCGTACAACTATAAAATATATTTTACAAGATATGCATCGGCACAGTATTTATTAATTCATATTTTATTTTTTTGTTTATTATCAATTATAACCCATTAAAAATATTGTGGTACTTATAAAATACCCTGAGTTTTAAACATAACCTAGTAATTCTAAAAACACGTAGGTACTTACTTAAAACTCTTTAAAATTTAAATATTATAAAAGTCTACCTATAATCGCAGATAAAATACTTAAATTTAAGTTTGATTTATGTCGATTTACTTAAATAATATAGTCAACAACGCAAAATTTCTTCTGTTATACCTACGCAAATTTACTATGTTGTACTTTTGTGACTTGTGTGGGTGGGTTTGACTATTCGTTTCAAGTACAAGGTATGTTTATTTATATGGGATAATGTATTAATAATATATATAGCCTTCTGACGTCCGCACTTTGAATCATAGATCCAATTTATATGCAATTAATATTCCATCTTGAAACTTTAGACCTTATTACATCATTTTTAAATATTCGTAAATCTTTGGCGAGGTGGTAAGTATATAAAAATAGAAACAGATCAAAATTTAAATAAATAGGTAAACACTGTGTTAAATTAAGAGAGAATAGAGTGGTTGTCGATGTGTTATTGAACTTGTTTATATATTGCACACCACACATATAGAAATACACATAATACTCGTATGTACTCTTAAAAAATAAAATAAAACTTAATGTCGGGCTGTTTGCTATTTCTTCTCTCCTAATGGCGCAGCTAGAGAGTGTTAGTAAGTTTTAGAGAGTGATACTGTGTGAGTAACTATAGTGTATAGTACCTATACTTGCAAATTAAATTAATTCGCACTCAATGGTCAGCGCTGTGTCTACTTTCACGGAAGCCGATTAATTGAATAAAATTACCGGAAAATCGCACAAGTGGTAAAAAATTAATTATCATAATGATAATAACAGTAATAACATTTAAGTAGGGTTTTTAAACGTTTCCGAGTAATAACGCCACCCTCACATTATTAGATATTAGGTATACTTAGTTATATAAATCTATAGAGAAAAAATAAGACTAGTACCTTACATTCAGATTCATGTACGTATATTGTTTAAAGTAACAACAGTATTCGTTTACTGTTTACACTATTATTGAAAGGTGATAAAATGATTTAAAATTTCGAATAATGCATTCATATTTTATGCCGTGACTTAATGAGCTAAATCGATACATATTCAATATAAAAAAGTTTATTTTTATTTTCGTTATACTTACGTTATAACGTTGTTTTTACTATTTAATATGTTTTTATGATCATTTATTTTGAATTCGCTTTTAAACATCCAATTGATCGATTTTGACTCATTAATTTATTACGAATTTCGTTTTTTTGCGTAATTTTTTTTATAGTATCCACCTCTATAACCTATGTGAATATGATAACGATATTATATTTGCATACGTTGATGTATTGACTTAAGTACATTTATTGATTTTCAGTTATACCTCGTAGTCGGTTTTCGTATTTTATGTATGTTTATGATGCGCATCATAAACGTCGAAATATTTATGGAATCAAATAAATCAATTCATACAGACAAAAATTATTCATTCGCACAGGCGCAATATGATATGAGGAGCTATAAAAGCAACTGAAAAATACAATTTAAAATAATATATTTTTCGTTGTTTTGACCAAAAAGTTTACCATCAAGGTTAAAATTGTGCATAGGTATATAAGCTACACTTAAGAAAAATTCTTCATGGCTATTATCTTACGAGACTTTGGTAATTATGAAGCCTTACTAATATGATTATATTGAGATATAAATTAATTTATGTTTAATTCTAAATCGTTAAATATTTGTACAACGTGTATATTAATTTAAATAATTTTATAAAATGTATGACAAACAAAATTATCAGTTTTAATTTAAAATGTTATCAATTATTTCAATTCAAAATAAATCGAAAAAAAAATGAAAAATTTAGTTTGACATCTTGTGATGTATATTGTATATAAAATCAAAACAATATAAATTGTAATAAATGATATATATATATATAATGTATAAAACTATTTTCATCAACAGTCCTCAACCGTGGTTTTGTTATACAACAATATATAAATTATGTCAATGTTTGTTTTATTTTTATTGTCATTAAATTAATTTTTACATTTTGTTGATGTTGTCTAGATGGGTTTTGCTTTGAACATATTTTCTGTTTATGATTTAAATGAAACTATTATAAATACAAATAAATAAAACGAGCTAATCTGGGTTATTACAATCGCCTAAGTAATAAGCGACTGTTCGTATAAAGGAAATCGTATATTAAAAAGGAAAAAATGGAATCGAAAAAGAAAAAAATAATTACGCTTTTTTTCTTTCTTCGGGTAACTAGCTTTAGGTACCTAATGGCATTTCGTAATAAATTGGTCTTTGTGTTTTAAATCATTATTTTTATTTTGTTAAAACTTCGAGGGGATAACAACAAGCACATACACTCTCTCTCACTCGAACATTTTAAGAGGAAGAAGGTAATAAATAACTATCGACTACTTTTTCTAGTGATTACGTCACAGTCGTCATCTTGAATATTGATATACAATATTCGTATTTTCACTCTTCTGTGTGGCATGTTATGGTTTCGTAGAATTAAAAATAAATATCTATATGTGTCACATTCTTGCCTGAAGGGAAGTAGGTACGTTTTATTTTTAGGGAGGTTAGACGTTGCACGTGAGAATCACCACCCTCGTATAACAAAAACCTTCCAAGTCGCTGTCAATCACTCGTTCTTTTTTTTTTTTTGTATAAATATATACATTTATGAATACTTCTTCTTTTTAAATTCCATTGTCTGTTTTATTGCGGTAGTAACATCTATTTTCTGTACTCGAAGGGCCGTATAGTTAAGTCAATGACAAACCGAGTTCGTATTCTATCCTCTGTTTCTTCTGTGTGCTTGCCGAGTTAATTCAAAATGGCGATAAAAAATAATGAAGACGGGCGTGTGCACACACACACTATCGTAATGTTATATTGTAGTATGTATTTTAAATTAAAAAAAAAAAAAAAAAAAAAAAACAGAAAAGAAGAAAAGAATAAAAATATATGAAATTGCTTTTATCGCTAGTAGTAAAGTAGTCTATGGCTGTGGTATAAAGACTTTTTGTTGATCCTAAACTACTCGTCATAGTCGTCCTAAGTTCCCGATGATAATCTCCTGATGCATTTTCTAGTAGACGGTATTATAAGTGAATGCGTGCGAGTGTGTTGACCGTCATAAAAATAATATATACGTATTGTAAATTATAATGTCGCTTAATATATAATATGACCTAACCTAGAGATTGTCTGTTATTATTTTGTGATATACTGATATCCACGTAAGACGGAATGGTAAAATTGGCAAAAAAATAACAAGAATAATAATTAATAATCCTTTGTTATTTTTTGATTGTTAACTTGAACGTAGTGAAAATTAAAATAAAGACTAATACAGTCATGTTGGTGAAGATGGCTGCACAGGTATAGTTGGTTTTAATCTCACACATATTAGAATACGATTTGTGTTTCTAAGGATCATTAGTGAAATTGTATAATATTGTGCATTTCAAAGTTTCATATACGTATTCCTTGAATAAAATCAACAAGTTGGTGCCCACTACATTCATTTTGGCCGTCATTGTTTTCTGTACAAATTCGCCTATAACTTATAATCACCGTTGATTCATTGATTATTAATATTACGTACAACTTAATTTGTACAACATTTAATATTTGAAAAGCTAATACGTTTAGGTATTTCTGTGTCATATCATTACTTTAATATGTTAATCACTTTTTCTACCAACAATTGTTGTATTTTTAAATACAAAACAACTAGATTTTCAATATATATATATATATTGAACATTTGTAACATAACTGCTATCCAAATTTTGATTAGGTATTATTATTATTATATATATTTAAATCTTTGGTTTTATTTTTACAATATTTATTATCCCTAAGATTTTTAAATTTCTTTAAAAATATTCAAATTTTTCAAATGTTTTGGTTAAATTGCACTTGATTTTATATCCTAGATATTACTTCACTTTTTTTTATTAAATTTGAAGTTTTTAAACTACATTAAATTATAGATTATTTAGGTCTGACATATTTTTTATAGTGTAATATGAACATTAAACAACGAGAAAACCATTTTGTTTTAGACACTGGATTATTGATTAAGTAATTAATTTAGTATTTAAATATAATTCCATGTAATTTTCTGAATTATTTTATTGTCTTAGTTAATAGTTTTATGAAACAGACGGAATATTATTTGTTGTGTGCCAAAAATCACTTCAAATCTTCAGATCTCGTTTGGTTTTCTTTATATATTTTATGAGTTGTTTTAAAGTTTCATCAAAAAATAAAAATGAAAAGTCATGCGAATTAGTTTTTGCGTATTATCTTCACGGGCCAATCGAAAAAAGAACAAACATAATAAAAATAATAATATATACATATCTTGTGAATTGCGAAGTACCATTGACATTATTGACTAAAAAGCCATAACTATATTTTTCAGAAATATGACTGTCATCATAGTAACTATTATTACGGACACATTTTCTTATAGTTTAGATATAGTGGATAAGTAATACAAATATATAATAATATTGCGGTCATGTCTTATCGTTATGTGTAAAATTAATTTCCTTTGGTATTAGTGATTTTATTGCGACTTTTAAGTTCGCATTTTAGTGCATATTATTATAATGTTTAATATATATTTTACGATGTAAACGTATACTTAAAAATAATATTATTGACATATCACAATTCGTGATAAACTTCTATTATAAACAGAAAAGTTCTACAATTAGTTGAACATAAAATATATTATTTTTGTCCAATTTGTATTTATTATTTTCTTGTTAATTGTGATAATTAATTTTTATTTTTGAATGTTAAACATGTTCAAAAAAAAAAAAAAAAATCAACCAATAAACTAATAATAGTTGATTATGACCTTGATAAGAGTTGGTATATTGATAAAATTATAAAACGTTGATGTATTTTGTCAATACAAGTATTTCCAATTTGTGTATAATACTGTTCTAAAAAACGAAAATATAATTTAACGATCAATTTAAATATATCTATTTGATAATTGTACAGGAATTTTATCATAATTAATATATTATTGAATTTTTCGGAATTAAAATTAAATAAATAATTTTACATACTAATTTTATATATATATATATATGTACAATATTATTATATTCATATAGGTTTGTTAGGTTCTCTTAATTAGAGGTAATGTTGATTACGATTTAAGGTGGTGTTATATTTGTATTCGAAATGAATAATACGAAACGTGAATTTAATCCAGTTCTATGTATTATTGTGAAAACATCTCCTTGTAGTGGACAATTTGTATATGTCTTATTGTGAGTTATGAACACTTTTAATTAAAAAAAAAAAAAAAAAATGGATTTTAGGAGATTTTATGTCCAAATAGTAGGGGTTTGCTTTTCATTGCCTCCTCCCAATCGTCGCTATGAATACGAATCCTATTATTCCCATTCTGTGTATTGTGAATATAAAATATTTTCCGAAGGGAATTTAGAGTTTCTTACAAGTATCAAGAAAAGTTTTTATTTTATTTTTTACAATCTATACGCATATTATAATATAACAAGTAAATTTGATATATATATACACATAAAATCATAAAAGTAGGTGCTTATTCCTGTTTTTTTTTTTTTTGGAAACAATCAAATTAAATTAAACAATAAAAATATTGTTTAGAAGACACAGTTTTCTAAATTAAAAAGAAAAAGGAAAAATTTTATTTGGATTATTTTGTTTATTTTTATTTGTTTACTTTAACCAATCTATAGTAGCGTGTTTACTATTGGCGTTTAAAGTTAGTTATTAGACTTTACACAAGAGCTATAGGGGTTTTACACGTTGTAACTGTTATCTCGAGTACGAACTTTTTCAACTAGATACATAATTATTGTTTCAAACTATTACCTCTAACAGTACAACCATCGTCGCTTAATAATACTATTATTACTATCGCCGGCTTATATTTACCGGACGTTAATGCGACGTGACACGCGGTAATATATTTTATACCTATACGATATACGCATACTTTGATGCGCACTGCGTATGGCGGTGTCTGCGAATTTCCGGTTGCTGCTTCTACTACAGATAATGACTGAGGTAGACTCGAAAATAGTCTAATGACACAAGTCGCGTAATGCGATTACCCGCGATTCGTGGTAGGCGGTGAAGTCTGCACTTACATATTACTGTTTCTATATAATATTATAAATGTATCTTCGAAAATCTGAAATCTTTTTATATTGTCTTTACTATTATGTGTAGGTAATATACATTTGTTCCTTATTACGTTACCAGCAAGATGTAATGTGATCATTATATTTATAGAAATAGTATTTTACTTTATTCATAATCATCAAAATAAAACGTTAAAGTATTTAAATCAATAATACGGCCGTCACTATACTTACTATCGTTTTACTGGTAACGTTAGTCTTTGAGTTTTTTTCAATTAATTTCTAAAACTTTCCGTGTTCTGTGGTACTGGCTGTCATAATGCTTTTAAAGACTTACGTTTTTTAAGTGAATAACGCATTTTGACTTTTCTCTGAGTTCAAAAAAAAAAAAAAAAAAAAATATAATCGTATTACAAGGTTACAATCACTTTTTTTTTAATTTATAAAGGGATGGTAATATTTTTAAAGTCAATATGTGATTTCAAATGAATCTATTTTTGTTAAGTGATACGTTCATTTTGATTTGTAGAAAATCGATAATCGACATGATATTATTATATTGTTGTCTTTAATACGTTTCATTTATTTTTTCTATTTAGATATAAATATAACCAGTCACAATTAAAAAATAATATATTTTCCGCATTACTATACCGAGGTTCTATAGAATAAATATATCCTTGGATAAACTGTTATAGTGTTGACAAAGGGGTGCAACCCTCCTGATGCAAATTTAACCTTAGACATCATCTTGTACGCGCGTATTTTATCCTTTTTGTTTTGCTGTTCAAGAAATTCAATTCTCTCAGTTTGGTGTTTTTCTTTTAAATTACATTTTTAGAGTGTATCGAATTTCGACACAGACGATAAACTTTATGAACTCGAACGCAATTGAAAATCTGAAATAAAAATCGTGAATACCTTGAAAGTACTATATAGGCAGTTTTCCGTAGACCTTTTGAAAACAAGGTTTCTTGATTTTTTATTCTATGTTGGCGAATCCTTAATATAGCGGTTTCAACAGCAGTAGGTCAGACACTGTTTTATTTATTAAACGATCGTTTCTTTACCAGTTAATTCTTTATCTAGTTAATATTATAATCTTGTAATATACTTAGCATAACTGCATGTTGGTTTTATTATTGTGTGTACATTACACACAGTACTAATATGAGTAATTTAATTATAATTGAGATTTCAAGCCTAAGAATTATATTTAATTAAATTTAATATATACATACACATGCACACACACATATTATGACATTATTATTATTGTTGTTGTATTGGTAAGACTCCAAACCGGTGACTTTAGAACCATATAATTATTGTAATGCATAATAAGTGTATATATATTTTAAATTTCACGGAGTAAAAAAAATGCGGAAAGGGCCAAAAATAACCACTTATACCAGTGATGAGAGATGCACCACACATATATAGATAGGGATGAGTGAAAACAGCTAAGTAGACATTTTCGTCTCTGAATTATGAACGGAAGCTTTTCGAGAGTCCGCCAAAGTCTATATATATATATATATATATATATATATATATATATATATATATGTGTGTGTGTGTGTGTGTAAAAAGTACCTGATTTTAAGTGTGATTTGTCTGTTCTAAACACAAAAGGGCGCTTTTACTACCCTATTGTTAATATAATACATTGCGGTTCTTCTCTACATCTCCAGTCACCGCCGTTTTTCGGTATTATCAGTTCGAAGGGGCGTCTCTGTTGAGTGTGTATCCTTTCTTTTTATCGTAGTATACATGAGAAACCTTCATTTTTATTACATATCTCGTTTTCCAATTCCTGCTCCAATTCTTTACTCTCGCTATTTTTGTTAAATTTGACGTACATCATTTATTTGGGAAATGTTGTTTACAGATTAATTTTTTTTTTTTAAATAAGTTTTTTATTATGATTCACATTTGTCAATATTAAGTTTGATAAAAATAATATAGATTGTATTTTTGATAATACAATATTATTATTCCTTACATTTGGTACAAAATTAGAGTTCAAGGATCAGGAATTATATGAAAATATAAAATGTAAAAAAAAAAAATACTGTTTTATCAAAAATTGAATGTATAATGTTCAGGTAACGTTATTATAAATATAACTTATACTTATTACTGATAAATATATATAATATTGTTAACACGGGGTTTATTCAGTGCATCTAATATTATGTGAAAAATAATCTTAATCATTTTTAAATACTTCTGTTCTTAGTATTTTCTTTTTAAATATAAGTATGAAAGTATATTACTGAAATGTATTTTTTAATTCCAATTTTCGTATGGATATAAACGTAAATATAAAAACATATATTATTTGTGAAAAATATTAATTTTTCTCTTTGTGTCTGTGTCAATTTATGTAAAACGTTAAATAGAGCCTAGCTTGGTGTGTGACAACTGTAAGCTCCGGGAATTCGCAGAAAATGTATGACGTGAAATTTAAATTTTAAAAACATAAATAATGGCTGCAGAGTAACAGTTTTGTATTTAGGTCTGCCGGTGGTATTATAGAGATTGCTGTTCGTATTTATCATTAAAATTCTTTTCTTAGACATTCTGGAATACACTTTTCAGAGATTCATTATATTATAAAACTTCAATATTATTTACATCTTAAATTCTAGAAAATCTAATTAATAAGATAAACTATTTTATATGCAATGTAATAGACGTTAAACAGTGCGATTTTTTGTTTTTACTTAGCGATTAATGCCAAGAATTATCTGTAATAGGTTATTTAATGAAATTGTTCAGTTAGTTTTTGTTTTATAAGATTATTCTTGTATCATTATTCTTATTTTTTTTTTATGTGATATGAGAATGCTATGGAAATATTGCTTATCGTATTTGTGTTTAGTGTCAATCTTAATTTTAGTTTGTATATTTATATGGTATATATAAAAAATGTACAAAAATTATTATGAAAACGTGGTATTCAATTTTGAAAAATGAAAAAATATTCTTTCCATCTATACTGTATATATTATATGTATATACTGTATATTGTTGCAGAGTAAATAACAATTCAATTTGTCGTAACCAATTGGGATATGAAAATATTATATTAAAACAAATATAATTTACGTGTTGACGAATTGTATTTTCTTTTTAAATTAATACTAAAAATATGATGTTAATATATTTTAGTTGAGTCTTTATGATGTTTGTAAGATTTCGATTTTTAATTCTACATCAGAATTTGTTAAAATAACAAATCAATAAAATATTGCTTGTTTCTAAACTAATTTAATTTGTAATTTTATACTTAATTGTATATATAACTGATTTTATGTGTTTTTTTTTTTTAATATATTGTATTTATGTATTTCAGGTAAGTGATTAATGTACTATAAATGGAGAGCGATTCCGGTGCTATATAGCTACAACATGTGTAATATATCAACCACAGTATACAAGTAAGACATTGGATGTAAATTATTACATTTAAACGTGTAGGTTATCGTTAACGTCTATAACATCGTTATTTGTAATAAAAATTTAATGGCTACTTTTATTGAATTCATATATATTCGTATAGATAACATACATTATATTTTAATTTTTAATTCATATTTAAACTATATTTTAGTTTTACTATATTAGATTAGTTATTATCAGAAATCGTTTTTTGGTTTTACACAATACTGATTGCTATTGCTATTATTAAATCAAAAAACCAGGTGATTTATTATCAATGATCCAAATCTGTCTTTTATTCATAAATAAGGCAACAAAAAAAAAAAAAAAAAAAAAAACCAATGTCGTTATTTTAATGAATACAAAAATATAATGGGTATTTTGAAATTAGGTTTTTTTATTTTTTATTATTTTTAGTTGAAAAATAGTTAAATGCCGTCTTATTTGTTTTTTACGATTTTGTTTATTTTTGAATGAAAATGTCAAGACCGCAAAGCTTAAAATTAAAAATGGCTAAACAATGAGGAATTGTATGTATTCTATGTACTATTGTTTTTGCGCTTGGATTAAACTAAAATATTAATCGAAATGAATTTTCATTTTATATTTCGTTCTTTATATAATATATATTTTAACTTCTTAATGTACAACAACTATACATTTTTATTTATGTTGTAAAAATATCCATCAAATCCACTCATTGTGTAAGCTAATTCTGGAAAAAAACGTTATAATATTTATATTAATAATTTTTTTGTTAGGTATCTAAAATTGTAATGACCAACTGAGAAAGGAATTTTTTCTTGTTTTTTATTTAAATAGTTAATTTTGATTGCTATAACCGAAAAATATAAAAGACTATTTAAATGATTTGGTCATATATTTCTAAGCATATTGGTAGTTTGGCGAGAGTCTTAAAAATACTTATTTAAATTAATTGATAAGTAACATATTTGGAATATTTTCGTTCATTGTTGTGTAATGTTCTTAAATTCTTGCTACAATAATGATTCTTACAAGAGTATATTTTAATTTAATATTATATCATGGTTTGTAAAATAGTCCAAATATACTATTGTTGTATTTGTTGCAAATGTACAAAATAACTAACCTATTTATTTGTATATTTTGAGTATCAAAATTAATATTTACTTAGCTAGAGTATAAGAATCATTTAAAAATGTTTTATTTTTATTTAAAATAATTATAGATTTATATTCTTAAATTTAATATCTACACAAAGCTATTAGTTATTTTCAAATGTAGATTATTATGTTTTTGCTCATTAAATTATTAGCTTTTATAATAGGTTTCACATTTAATTAATTGTATTATAGATTTTAATTTAAAACTTTCCAATAATTTTAATTGATTTTATAATAAATATGAAACCATAAACAATAATATTAAACGTAAAATAAAACAGAACTATCTATGAAAATTAGTGGATTACTCAGTATTTACCAGGTTTCATTTCTATTCATAGTTATAAGCTCATATAACATAAATGAAACGTGATTGCATTTTTTTTTATTCTTCTATGTTTGACATTATTTTCTTTGATAATTTTTTTTTTGTTTGTACTTGAGTATATTTAATGTTTCAATTTGAAACAAGTTGGTTATACTGATTACAATTGTATGTGTATGTCCTTGTTTATTTTATTTAACTAATTTATATAGGGATTCAGGGCAGTACTTCTTCATGGGTGGCAGACTTACATCTTTCTTAGATTATAAGTTTTTTTTTTAAAACAGTAAAATATTTTAGTATTGCCTTTAATACATTTTATGTTTTTACAAATTACTAGGATTAACTAAAATTATTTATTTTGTATTAGAATAATAATAATTTTTATTAGTATCACATGAGGCAATCAATAATCGCTTATAGTATAAATTAAGACATTCATTAAATTATAAACTGTTAAAATTATTATTTTATTTGTTATTAATTATTATATAGAATAAAATTATTATAATTATTTTAATGCTGAATTTAGTCCATTTTGTATTTATTAGTATATTATTGTATAATATGTTGATAATATAAAAATATTCATTAACATTTATATTAATACTTTTTTATATTTTAAATGTGGGAAACATACTTGTTCGGAAGTGCCGAATAAAACTATATCAGCAGTAGTTTAACAGTTATATAAGATGCTTATAAAATGTGAACGGTTAAAAACCAATTAATAGCATATTTTGCTTTATATTGTTGTTTTTGTTGTTGTTATTGGGGGGTTGTTTTATGGTCGGCGTGCGATGTGAACGTGGTAAATGTTGTCGTTGCGGAAATCGGCACACATAAATGGGAAGTAGATAATACCATCACATACAATGCGAGTATTGGACATTTTCTCGGTTGGCGAAGCATAGTCTTGAAAATATTACCTTTGTTCGTTTATGAAGTTGTAAGCCAAAGGAATTACAAGTATGTGTTTACGCTGGTTAACCGGATCGTGCCCACCGCCGTTGGTATTGCCATCGAAGTAGAAACTTTAAAGTGGATTTTGGCTTCTCCATAATATATGTAATACTCATTTATATTAACACTGGTTTGTTAAAAATAGATATTTTAAACTTTATATTTATATCAATATATACGTTTAACTGATATCGATTGATATTCCCTCATACTATTGCTTCTTTAATTTTAGGAAAGGTGTATAAACGTATTATACATTTTTTATTATCTTTGTAGCTGAATGAATATGTTATATTTATTGAGAAATTTGTTTTTATTATATGTAGTTGTCGTTTGATTATTTCTAATTTCGTGGTAGAACAGTGAACACTAAAATATTACACATAATTATATATATATATATATATATATATCGTGTTTTAGATTTTGAGTTGAGTGCGACGAATGTATATTGAGTTTCTAATTGTGTATATGCTATTTGATTTTGTTTGTCATCAGTCATCATCTTTTGGAGCAGCTGGAACAATATTTATTAGATTTTCAACTTTGAGGGTTAGGTTGTTATGATGTTTACATAAATTGTCACATAATTACAAGGAATCTTAAATCTTTTATTTAACTCCTTTTGTTTAAAAGTATCAAAAATATTAACTGGTTATTACTAGGTCATTACTTTTGATATATATTTGTTTAGGGTTGTTCGTTAATGTTAAGATATAATTGATACAGAGAACATAAGATGGTTTTTATGTCAATGTATAAAATTATTTCGAGAAAAAAATATTTTCCAATTATATAGCGTTTTTTTAAATGTATTTTGTTTTTTTTAAACCTTGATATGTCGCAAATGAATGGGGTGGAGAGGTAAGCACTTCATGGATGTATAATGACATGTTACTATAATAACATAATCAACAATGGCTAATGTATTCATTGATTTTTTTTTTTTGAAAGTAGTCCCTGTAGTTATTTACTACCGTTTCATTAAGTCCTCTAATTCATTACTGTGTATAAAGTAGTGTGCATTCATATATATATATTTTTAATCTTGAAAAGCAATTTATTAACGTCCTTTATTATTGTGTATAACGCCCAGAAAATACAAGACTATGAATTATTACGTTTGTGTATAATAAATGTTGTCGTTACATAATGGTCAAAATCGTAATATTTATAAACTTCAAATACGTAATAACAATATAACCCTTGTCTCCGTGTTCACCAAAGCCGCACCCGGTTCCTTTATTTCTTTAATTTTTCATTATAATAATTTTCTAGATTAGAATGTAGGTGAATACAATTGATAAGAGTTGTTTTATACCCACAATTGTGTAATTATAAGTTATAATAAATAGTCACCGATAAATGATAATATATATTTGAAAATTGGTGGATTCTCGTAACATATGTGATAAGGGTGGTCCTAGTGAGGTTTATTTAGGTGTTTGAATAAAATGGATTTTACAATTTTTATTTTTATTGTATAATAGTATAATACTTAACTGTATAAATCTTAGGTTGACTTTCAACTGTCTAGAAAAACTAGAAATTATCTCGTTTATTTTTATTATAGTTATCTAAATAAATAAATGATCTAAGTTAATACATGATATCTAGACTAACTCTCTGAAATAAGTACATAAAATAATTAATAACTTTTAAGTTAAGATTTTAAGTTATATTATTTATTTTGAATTGTTAAATTATATAATTTCTTATTGATAAAACAATAATAATAGAATAAAATATTATCAACCGAGTATAAGTCTATTGTAGTTTGCCCGAAATGGGCCAATTTTTGGTTTTATAGTTATGTTTTTATTTTATTGTTATTGTATTTTTATGTTAAATAGTATTTTGGATAAAGAAAACGAACCAACCAAAAAAGTACTTAAAATTAAATTTTAACTGAATTTCTGTTTTTTTTTTTTTTAATTTACCAATAATTTAACATTGTCTTAAAATTTAAAATTATCATAACTTACAATTTTCTTGTTGTGAAATAAACAAAATTAAGTGACTGTTTAATATCCAGATAGAATTTTAAATTATAAACTTGTCTCTTATTATTATTTTTACAGTGCAGTGTGCGTTATAGTATTATTGAATATATGATGGCTCTGGTCGTGGATAATATGTATTAAATGTTTCAATACAATTATTCTTTTTATTTATTGGAATTGGACGCCTGCAATGTCAATATTTATTAGGAAGTTTACCTTAATATTTATGCAAATCATCTAAACGGTTTTAATTGAATTAAAAGGTTCAATAATATATACATAAACAGGTAAGTCAACAAATTGAAACTTATGCGCGTCACATATAACTATCCCTTCTCTTACTTGACGCTAACGTCGGTCTAATATCTCTGATGTTTCCCCGGGGATTAATGTGCTCAATTATTTGGGTATTATCGTCAATAAACGTTTCCACTTAATGCGATAAATCTTCTGTAAAACCTTTACAAATTATCTAAACGTACAACTTTGGTAATCGAGACAAGCACTATGCGCGTGTTGCTATTGGTAGTATATTGAATATTCTAGAAAGCACGTCAATAAAATAAAACAATTTTGTTCGAACTGGGCATGGCATTAAGTGTAAAATACTTATGTAATTAGTTGTAATGCTTCCCCTTCATTCTGTATCTCATTTTAGAAACATTAAAAACCCTCCATCAAGCAGACAGTATAAATATGCATTATAAATTATATATTTTAGATTGTCTAAATGTCTAGTCAAAATACTCCTATAAGAACAATCTACTCATCGCTTGTAAAAACTCCTTGTAAAAATTTTAAGCAATTAATCCTTGCAGATATAACAAGTTTTAATGAAAATTATTAACTCAAGATAATAACGTGTTACATTTTTTAACCATATGCTGTCGGTTTAATTTTCTTTCTTTTTATTAATTTTATTGAAAATATATTTGATTTTTAAATATAAATGTTTCTATAAGTAGTTTTTTAATATTGCATTATTAACTGTTGAAGTTAAAATTCTCAATGCTTACCAAATGGTTATCTATACTAACTATACTGTAGATTATATATTATACAGCGTATAATATAATTTATACTAATATAAAAAGCTGTAAATATATTTTTTATTTGGGTTAATCTCAGGAACTATTGGACCGATTTTAATAAAAGTTATATTTATAGATTCCTTGAGACTTGGATGGTGTTTTTAGCTTTTTCTAATCTTATAGATCACTAATACGGATCTAATCGATAAAAGGGATGACTAATAAATAAATTCACGTTGAATCACGAAAATCGAATATTTTTTGTTATATATTATATGATTGCCATTTATATGTAGATTATATTACTATTATACTTAGTAGAAATATGTCATATAAGTATTGGTTGCTTAACGCTGGCTGCTGGCATAGAGCAGAAATTATATTAATATATTATTATACCTATTAATTATTATTTCATTTTTTCTTCCTATAATTTAAAGTTAATTTCATGACAATAATTTCACTCGATATCAATACGTTTTTACGTTCAACTAACATAAATACATAACCAGCTCATTATATCAAGTATATTTTTACCTATTTTTTTTTTTAAACTATTAATCAATAGTTATTCACGTCTATTTTTTTTCATGTTTTAAAATTTCAAAAAGAAAATTTAGTACCTATGCATGAAACCTAAAAATGTATCATTATATTCTACCAACAGTATGACAAAAAGTAAATTTAATGAAAAGATTTAAAAAGTTGAATCTCCGAAGTCAAAAAGCGATCTTATTATTATTTTTTTTATTTATATTCTATATCACATTTAAAAAGTACTCAAATCGTATAAACATTGTGACTTTTAAATATGAACGTTTAAATGTAATATCCTATGATACACAATTACACACAAAGGCACATTTGTCTTTATTGTTTGTCCTGGGAATGCTTTGAAACGGATGAATTGATTTTTATGGGGTTTTTACAGATATTTTATAATGAATAACGGAAAACGATAGATAGATTGATAGATAAATTTAAGAAGGCGAGTTTGTTGTTAAAACTATATCCATTAAAAAAAAAGCCCTAGATCATAAAACAATTTTTTTTTTGAATTTCTGATAAACTTGAGTATTATTGTGTTCGATATCATAAACTGCAGAGCAGTTATATAGTGTTTTCTGCATTGTTTATAATGACGTTGATTGTGGTTGTCGTTTCGGCTCAGCTCCAAAAATGTAGTGGAATGGAGGATACACGAGTAGAAAAACACACCTGTATGAATCACTGTGAACTAGCGTAGTGTGGCGATGGCGTCAGTTGGTAGGGGTAAGGAACCGAGAGCTCCTCGCAAATTAGACGTCACGCGAGACATTCAAAAAGGGTCGGGCCCAGTGTAGTGTATTTATGGCCCCGTCTGCTTCGGTTCCTTTCTAGGAATTATGACTCACGCCCTCGCAGCCGCTTCTCCGTGTACCCAATTTGATTGCATCGCGACCGTAATTTATGCGCGCCCGTCTGTCGTCGAATTAAAATGCAATATTAGCCCATCCCTTTCGCCCACAACACCAGTATTATACTTCGCATACACGTATAAAAAGTATATATAATATATTATTTTTCCTGATCCTGTTTTATTTTTATTCGCGCATGCTCCCTACTCAGTTTCTCGTACTCGTCCTTCACTATGAGGTTGGTAGGTATAGGTATAGGTAGTGTATAGTATACTCGCGAATCCTTAGTATGCGCTGCCGGCACACACGCGGGAGTGTTCGAGCCGTTGTTACGGAGAGGTAAAGACAATTTATGGATGCCGTGTTTTTCTCGAGTTCCATTCTACCCACTGCAGGGATTCCACTCACTTTTACCACCCCAGCACTCCGTCGTATATAGTCTAACCCTAACCACCAGTACCGCTCGATACCACAATGCACATACGTTCTTTGTCGTCGTGGTTGTCGTTACCGTTGTTATTTGTACGTATATCGTAATAATAATATAAAACGGGAACTGAATTCCACGGTTTCATCCACTGTATACTTATCCGGGCCGCCGTTCCTGACATACAACGCCGCACTATCACTGTTATTTTTTCACTCTAATATTATTTATTATGTATGTATTGTATACGTACTGCTTCCGTACACCGCTTCGGCGCATCGTCGTAACTTGTATGTTCTGAAAAGGGATGGCCTCGAATTCCAGCCTTCTGTGATTCGACAACCGTAAATCCTTGCCATGCGACTTTCAGATACTCACAACCCTTTACTGATAAGTAAATGACGTACAAATTTAATTTTTTTTCAATGTGTCTACAATATTCAAATGGCTTAATAGCTCAATAACTTTCAGTGACTAATGATGAAATAATGAAAATTATTATTAATTTTTAATTTATATTATAATAAAAAAAAAAACAAAAACATACAATTTTAGGTATTGAATCCATTTTTAAATATATTTATTATTCTAATTTTACAACTATTCGATACGTTTAATATTTATATAATTCAAATTCAAACTATTTAAAACGATAATTGTTCATATATTTGATTAATAGTTAATATAAAAATAGTAAGTCATAACATTTACTTTCTTAATACTAATGATAGTAATAGTATGCTATTGGTAGAAAAATCTTAACTTCATCGCTATTTGTTGCATGATTATCAATTTTTTTATAATAATCATACTATGTTGCATGTTGTATCAAGAACTGTCATAGAAAGATTGGTTTCAGTGTTATATTAGTTTGAAGTTTTTTGAGTGGATGTGGAAAAAAGTGCGGTTGTGAAAAACGATTCGAATAAGTCTTTTTAAATCGAAAATCATATATAAATATATATATTTCTGAATTTCGGCTAGGTATTCTCTGGAGAGGACAAAATAAAAAATTTGAAGTCAGATAAAAGTGTTGTGGTACAAGTTGTAGCACATAATATATCGGAAAATACTGTAGACCTTTTCTCTAAAATTTTCGGCTATGAACTTTATTTATGGAAACTGAATCGATATGGTAGATATCCAGATAAATATCTTATATTCTTAGGTCAAGGAGAATAGCGGAAAAAAATATTATACATTTGTAGTAGTAGCTTATTTTTATTTTTTTAGTATTATTACAAGAGTAAAAAATAATGATAATAATAATAAATTGCGAGAATTCGAACTGGATTAAATCATGTTAGGTTAACTTGACCTCGGTACCGAATTGAGTTTTGAAAAAAAGTAGTTATATTATAAGTTAGTGACAATATTATTTTTGCAAGCTTTTTATCTTTCGTTATATATATCTCGTAATATATATACACACATTATATATGTGTGTACAATAAATAAATAAATAGACAACCAGTCTTATGTTGCCCTAAGTAATACGAAGTTTCAAAAGCCTTATAGTAATTTTATATAATATGTTACTATAGTAACTAGTTGAAAACCTTATTTTCTCTATTTTCATAAAAGTTCATTACTTTCCTACAGCCAATCATGGTTGCAATGGTATAAACATTGCAAGAATTTATTGCTCTATGAAAATATGCTTATTCATATAATATATCACATAGTTTATTTTGACAATGTTTCCGGTGGTTTTTATATTGCTTTGACTAGACACGGTTTTTTTCCTCTTTTCCTCATAAATTGTTTGCATAATAATTTAAAATTGTGTCTGCTACTTACATATCAAAATTCGTGTGCGATAAAATACTTGTTATTATAACATTTTATGTATAATAATATATCAAATTGATTTAAATCGTAGTCAAGTTTGTAAACATGTAATATTAATAAAAATTAAAAACAAAAAAAACTTGTTCACTATGTCATTGCAGACCAGCAGACCCATTTATGCTTTCCTCAAATTAATTCATGATATATTTTATTCAAGAATTTATATTATTGGTTATATTATTACGTATATTTTTTCTTTAATAATATACTTATTTAAGCCACAAATTTAGTAATCGATTTTTAGAAATTATTTTATTTTTTGTATTATTAACGAGACCCATTTATATTTTATACTAAACACCGAGTCATAATCATACGTTATTGCGTAAAATATTACTTTAGAGGTGGACACAATACAATAGGTTTCATCGAGGTTCCATTTAAATGTTGGAGTTTAGTTTTCATTTTTCTTATGCTTTATTGTGTATATAATACACGCTGTTACATAGTATATTCTATACTCGCAGAAAATATTAAAACCATTGAGGAGTAAATATTTTGATATTATGAAAAATACGTAAAATATATACCTATGTTTTTGTATGAGTGATATTTTGATTTGAAAAAGTATAAAATATAAATATAGAAATGTCATGAATAACCTCTATAGTGTATTGTACTATTTTATTATTTATTCATACATAATATGTAAACATATGTTATCCGTACATTGTTCATATCATACATGTATTGTGGTCAGAATACCGGAATAAAAAGTTTCTGAAAAATAGGTACTTCAAGTTATAAATGTTATTCATATAATGCTTTATACACGATATATCTTAAACTCAAAATCCCTGGAAAAAAAAATTCAAGTAGAAAAATATATAGGTTGGTATAAAAGTAAATAAACAAAAGACACTGAACCATCGAAGACTTGATTAAGTTTAAACTTTCGTTTACAAGATATACAATATATATTTATTGTCTTGATAACTTTCTTTTTAGGATATTTTGGTTTAGAACCATTAGGTTAAAATCATATATAATGCATGATGTATATATATTCTTTTATGTGTTATTTATGGTTAAAATAGGTTTAATAGAAGTATCCTTTTAATAATTTTTATCATTTACCATTGCCGATTAAAAAACTGCCAAATGTATTTAGCTTTCAAATATATTTTACTAAAAATATTTATATCTTAAATATAAATCATATAATATTTATTATCAAACTTGCTACCAAGTAGCTAGTCCAGTACTTTCTTTAATATTTTATTTTGATAAGTGAGTTATGAATTGGTTGTCCAGAATTTATATAATGGCTTTATTTATTTCATAATATATTCATATTTGCTTTCGTTTATTAATTAGTCAAGTACAACAGCTTAAATTTAATGAGTTTACCCAATATCTCTGTCCACCATAATATGTGAACATCTATTAAGTGTATCACAACTACGAAATTAGATTGACACTGTTGATTTTATCATTTTTTTTAAAAATTTTTTTATTGAATAGAATACTATTTAAACATGTTCACATTTTATCGATTTTGAACCGCAATAAAATTGAGGTATACTTAATTTTTTTTTTTTTTTGATCACTAATATCCAGAAAAGTATTGACTTGGCTATTTTTATGTTTATTAGTAGAGTTTGAAAGTGCTAGCAAATGGATATTGTTCTCTGGTAAGTTATAGAACATCAAACGTAAGATACAAATTTGTACACTTTTTTGACGCAATTATAAGATATTTTATTTTACTAATTTATGCATACTTACGGACTATAGTGTTATTTTTCTAATTTAAAGTTGTACGTGCTATTAATAGGTATATTTTTTAACATAGAAAATAAACAATATAATTCCAATAAAGTAAATAAATCTGTAAACCAAAACATGTATTTTGGTTTTTAAATAGTGGGTACGCTATTTGCACTTGTTATCGCCAATGATATAGGACAATGTATTCTTTTCATTTTTAATAGTTTTGGTTACTATTAAAATGTTTTTCAGACGCATTGTTGTTACTGCAATTATTGGATTCGTCATGTATACTTGCCAAATTTAACTATTAATTATAGGTAAATTCAAAATACCAATTACCATGTTTTATAAATAGAAAAAAAAATACATATAATTTGTATTATAAAAATCTAAGAATTTTTGTTTACAATTTTATTTTTCATATTTACCAGTTTTAAGTGTTTTTTTATTTTTGTTTTTTTGGTATTTTTAAGTGCATTAAAGCACTAAAAATTTCTTTTTTAGTTTTATAACTTTTGAGTCCTTTTTATGAAGTAATTAATGAATGGTTTAAATATAATACATAATTATATTTTATTTATAGTATTGAGTACTACATTAGTAATTTTTCTCTACCTAACGGGTATTAACCATAATATATTATATTATATGTGAATCTTCAATGTTTTAATCCGCATTAGGATTTCTCAAACTCCATTAATATTTTATCTGTTCTTAAATTTAGATTTATTTGTTTACATCTTATCTAATTATTTATAATACAATTTATATCTACGAAGGTCTTTACTTTAATACATTTTTTTTTTTTTTAAAAGTCTTAAACTAAAAAAAAAAATTTAAAAAAAAATAAGCAAAATATAACTTCATAAATTTTAGGAGATTTCAGGAATATTAAAATATTATATGATAATAAAGTTCTATTGGGGATTTTACGTTCACTATGTTTTTGAAGGTTATAGTCTATATTCTTTAAATTAACAATTGTATAATAATAGTTTTATAAATACAGTTTTTTCAGAAACTATGTTTTTAAATAATTACAGAAATGATTGACAAAAATCATCATAGTATCTAGTTGTATTGTGTCATTGTCTTTAAACAATGATATTTTTTTGTTATATATTTATTTTTATGTATTACAATAAACAGCAATATTAATACTTAATGTAGCTTATGATATTGCATTATATATCACTAATAATTAATATTTATAATTTTTGTTTAGGGTAAAATTTAAAACCTACTTATTGTTTTACGCATATTATAAATGCTTCAAATTTTTAAAAAAATATAATGTACCTTCTATTTTTTCATACTAAAAAAACTAATTAAGAGTAAATTATTAATTTGATTTATTATTCCTTTTATTCATTTTCTCCTTATTTTTCTTTAATGTAAAACACCAAATACTATAATGATATACTCGCAGGCGTGGTTTAAAATAATTTCAGTATCCCAATAAAACATTATTTTACCATCAAATAGTAATTGCGCTAAAGTTTTATTATTATTATTATATACATTACTGGCCGCACCCCCTGTTAGGATTTGTATTTTTTTTTTTGTATCGTTATTATTTTATGAGCATTGAATTCAAATAGCTACCACGGGAGAAAAAAATAAAGTGGTGAATAATTTATTCTCTCCTCGCTATTTTAGTACTGTAATAATAGTACTAATTATATTGTAATGTCGAGGTGGCTTCCGTAATATAAATTTTATTTTCTGTCGATCGTATAATATATAAATTCGGTTTGTGACCATGTGGTTGTATAAAATACTTAACGTATGTATCTGTTGGCTTAATGTGCATACATACAAATGATTTGCATTAATGAATTGTTAAGTTAAGGTTTTAAGTATATTTTAACTTTTTAACTTAACTAGTTAATTTTGGGTTTTTTTTCAATTTGACTACTAGCTTAACTTAATTGTCTTTTTTTACATGAAATTGATGAATTACATATTTATTTACAGAAGTTTTGTTAATTTATTTGATTTCAATTTTATTATATTTTATTTATGTTAATTTAATATTAACAAAAAAACTGCATCGGGGTACCATATAGAAATATTGAATAAACACTAAATTGTTTTATATTATTATAAAACAGGTTCATGTTATTAAAAACATTTTTCTTAGTGTTAAAAGGTTTAAGAATATTGTTCATTGACTTTTCACTTAATCAAGTTAACAAAAATTAATTTAACTTTTTGTTATTAATTGAGTTAAGAACAAAATCATTAACTTGTTCAACTTTGATAAATACATGATATTAATACTAATTATAATATATAACAATATTATTATCATTGGCTATTGAGGAATATTCTCTACGAGTATATTTTGTAATATATTGTTTAGTATTTATGGTTGTACTACAAAAATTTACGTGACCATGTGCAAAGTAAACTCTGGAGTCTTCTTCAGTGTTTTACTCCGTGTAAGAATAGTATACAATTATAATACAACGACCGTTGAATGTGCTCGCACAGTAATGATTCATAATATAAGTATAAGCTGCTCCTGAAACTAAAAGCTACCCTCTCCTCTTAATCCTCTCGGAAATGTATTTTTAACACGAACGAACCACGGAATCTACAGCGGTCATGCCGTAGATAAGTGTATTATAAATACCACCGTGTTTTTTAGATTTTATTTTTTTGTGTGTTTTTTTTTTTTTTTTGTTGTCTTACCTGTATAATATGATTGTATTGTGATTTAATTGTTAATTTACATTTACTCTTTCCAAAAAATGTTCCACTTTCAACCCATTTATATCACACTTTCTATTATGTTATTATTTTTAGTTTTACTGATTAAACAACATTGAGTTTATAAACAAATGTTTTATCGAATTAAAATCAATCCGTTTTTGGATTATCTAAAAAACCTTTTGCATTTATTCATTTAAAATAAAAATGTATCATATTTACATACTTTATAATTGTGGAGATATATGTAGTTATTAATCACTAAATTAAATAATACTTACAAATTTACGAAAAATGTTCAAAATTATGTTATTATATACAATAATTACAATATTCTTACAAATAAAAGTTAAATTACTAATTGATTTAATATCTGCAGTTGCTAGTGTCATTTTATTTTATTTATAGGTATGCGCGTCTGATGTTGAAAATATTTGCAGATTAGAAGCATCGTTTATGAAATAAACATTGCCTTGTAAAACTTAATCAATCGAAATCTTTATATAACTGCTATGTAAAATTGTAAAGCTTTGACATAAATAAATGGGAATTTCTCGGATGTTCACCGGTGGTATGGCCTTTTACTAAAGACTTATAAAATAATCCTCTTTTTCACGCTTTTATAGAACGTATAATATAATGTTGATTAGCAGTGTAAATAACAACAAAGGGGTAAAGAGAAGATTTGTAAAGACTAAGAATTATGGACTACCAGTTTGAAATTAATTCAAAGATTTAAAGGTAAAAAGTAAATATAAACCGTAGTTGTTACTGCATCTGTTGTTTATGATTTTACCCAGACTTTGTGTTCATATAAATATAGAATTTCGGTTTAACGATTTATTCAGATCTTAGGTGGAGATAGTCTTTTATTTTTTATTTTAAGTTGTCTTTGATTTTTACAGTATAGCTTTCAATAATTCATTTTTCACGGTGATCAAAGAATTTTTAACATTAAATAAATATTTTTGATTTTAATCCAAGTGAGGAACTATTTATTAGTAAGTTATCAATATAATGTTTTTTTTTTTGTTAATTATCTTTTTCTTTTCTGACATTTTTTTTACTGGAAGAAAAGCTTAAAAAGTTTCATACAGGATCTTTAAAGATGATCTTAAATTTAGTATAGATTATACTTCCTTACTTAGAAGAGGTGGCTTATCGATGTTCTCAAAAGTTTTGATAAGCGCATAGAAACTATACTGACAACCATAGAAAATATTAGGAGAAATGTAACCAAGCTCAGTTATTACAGATATACGTTTATGGATCGTTTTTTTATTCTGTAGTTTACCTATGTCTTTCAAATTTAATATTCAATATAATACGCTGAATTGAGCGAACAAGGAGGTTATCTAATATTAATCAACCCGTTTGGAAATTATTTTACGATACTCAATAAGTTAAATATTTTAGACCTTTTTATATTGTTCTATTCTATAATTCATTGATACTGTATTCTATACATTAATATTTTCGATAATAGAATCATTTTTTCTATATTATTTGGTAAACATGGTGTATAATAAATAATAATATGTTTATGATATATTTTTTATTTTTGAACAACTTTATTTTGTTTATTTCTGGTTTTGTCCATTATTATGAGTGCATATAATGCTGTAAGTAAAACGATTTAATGATAGACATTTAAACTAAATTTATTTTTTTCCACGTGTGTTTTTTATAGTTATTATACTTTATACTACACTAACGATTACGTTATCGATACAAACTTATCCTATTAAAATATATTTTATTTTATAATAAGATGGAAGATTTAGGTTCTCTTATTGTTGTTATGTATAGAAGCTAATTTTCTTTTATGTAAAAAGTTCGTTTTTACCTTACCAATAATTGGCGTATTTATTCTACAAACATTAGGACGACATCGGTAAATTTTACATTTACGACTGTATATCTACTGAGAACACCGTTAACGAAGAACTGATATGGATTATGTTGTAGTGTTGTTCATGGCGTATTTACATACTATGTTAACTGTTATTATTGATAAATGACGAAGAGCCGATTTAGAAAATGTTTTGAGATTTCGTTTTGGAATATATTATCTCATCGTTCTATTTTTACAATACATTTTGTTTGCATTGTTTTAATATATGTGCCTAATTCGACAAATTGACAACTACAATAAATCGTTTAACCGTTTATCAATGTTAGCAGTGTTTTTAAATCTTTTTTTTTTTTTGTTATCTACTGAATACACGGTAACCGCTGTATTATTTGAATTTTTAACATTATTCATGATACAAATATGACGACAACATAATATAATAATTATAATGATCTAATAATTATAACAATAGTAATGTTGTCCTTGCGAATTGAGTAAACGGGACAACGATGACAACATGAAAAGAGCCATTAGACATCGCTTGTCAGACGTTGCAGATTACCGCTAGTGGCGTTTTAACATGTTCGCCAACCGTCTTATTATATTATATAGTAAACATTATAATATATTTTGTGCTGGAAACATTTCGTCACTCTAACAGACATGCCAAAACCTCAAATGTGCATTTAGCTTTTCATCATTTCACTTTAAAGTACAAGAAAATTGTCTTAAACTTTTAGAATATATTATAATAAAATATTATTAATTGTCTCGATAACATCTTTCAACACTATGATAGTAATGCGAATAATTACAATAGTACTATAGAAATATTATATTATTTAGAGTTTTGAAGTTAAAAGAGTCTAATGATTATTTTCTAAAACACATTTTTTTTTCATTCTATAGAACCTTTTTATATTAACATATGTTTTTACCACGACGTCTAATTATCATTCTAATCCAACCGCTTTTACAAAAATTTGAATAATTGAATAGTTATTTAAAAAAAAATATATGTCGAATAGTCAAATATTTAAAATACTAGTGTAAACTTAGGTAACTAATAATTAATAATAATTTTAATTTGTCTTTGTATTTTTAATAAATTTGTTCGCATTTTTTATGTATTGTATATATAGCAGTTTATTTATTTCAACTTTTAATTTCTATAACTTCAATAACATCCTAGCCCTCAGTAAAATATGCTTATTTTATAATGTTAACAATTAATTAGATATTTATACAATTGCAGATTTATTTAAGTTTTCAATAGACTGGCTCCGAATTCACAGCAAAATAAACAATTTTAACGGTTTTATGATTAAGCAAATTATTCATTTGATTATTGAACCATTAGATATTATTTAATGAAAATTGTTTGACTTAATTTTATAATACCGAAAATAATCTGATATTTATCTGTCTTCAGAATATTATACAAATTAACTTTAATTAAAAAAAAATTGTTTAAATAATTTATAATGACCGGTTGTTATACATTTTAGTAGATTAATTATACCTACGATTACAAAATTTAACTTAGTATTACAGTTCGTTATTAAATATGACATCACTGATTTTTATTACATATGGTACGTGCCGACGTATGTACTTAATTGACAAATTACATTGCATTGGCCGAACTTGCTTTGCAGTATCACACTTAAACTTTAATTTATTAAAATGTCTACGTTAATTTTTTAAAGCAATTAGGATACTGTATTTATAATTATTTAACGTGACAGCGATAAGTTTTTTATATTGTGTGTATTGCATAAAAAAGTTATTGAATGTTAAAAAATCCCAAAACGGAACGAGTTGTTGTAAATGTTTTGAATTCTCTGGATTGTTGCGGTTTTATGTTAAAAAAAAAAAAAACATTCGTTGTGCACGTGACGTGTATTTATACGCGTGGTTCAGCGAATGCTATTAAAATAATATGGGCCCAGGTGTAGGACGCACTGGTCCTATTGTAAAAGCTGCCGCCTCTTATTACTCCGTAGCCTCTTCTTCACTGTCGTCTCTCCGTCGTCCACTCAACTGTACCGCTATATAATAATGTAGTCTTGCTGTCGTTTGGGTTTTGTTTTATTTTTGCTGGGCGCGAAGGGAAGATGTTGAAGTCATCGTCTCTGCGTCGCTTAAATCATTAAGAATGTTATAAGTATGCGTACAGTCCTTGGTGGGTGGTGGTTAGTAACCACGACAAAGGACCGGCGGAGTTAACGTGAGAGAGACTCGTCTGTATATGGTGTAATAATGATGTGTTTTCTCCATAAAGATAATTGCTAATATTCAGACCACCGTCGTTATTTCCCCGTCTGCCGGTTCTTCGGGCGACGGCTGTGGTGTAGTTGTGCGGAGGTTACTACGCACAGAAAGGGGTTAGTATCATCGTCGACGTCGGGTGTGAAAGGCTGAACGCAAATTATATTCATACGCATTATATCATCACCACCTCGCCGCGCACGTTTTACAACAGTTACTCTCGTAAGAACCGATCTTGTGTGCGCAGTCCATTACACACGATACTATAATAATAATAACAATAACGCGCCACTAAGTATATTACCATTACTGTACGGCAAGTTGCAAAGTTGAGTGGGTTAAGGAGGAGAAGGACAACGGTGACGGCGACAGCGACGATGCTAATTATTATTATACGACCGTTTTTACACACTGATACAACTGATGTTGCTGCCGGTGCTTCTTGTACGATTATAATGTTAATACAACTACATTCACTGCTACTATAACACACACACACACACACACACACACACACACACACACACACACACACACACACACACACTCACCTCTCTCTCTCTCTCTCTACGCACTCATAGTAGGTACTACCATGCGTGTTTCTATATAATACTATGTATTATTCATGTTGCAACTCAACAACTTGCTTTATGTTGTGATTACGACGCGTGCCCGTTATCGTTTATAATCCCGATAAAAACATATGCGACGCAATAATATTATTACCCCTTTGTATGCTGATAGTATTGCACTCGCTAATGATTTTTTTTAAATGGCGAATGTCCATCACGTCATTTAAACCGACTATGTATCTTTATGATTTTGATAAATTGTCTGCTGTGATTCAAAATCTCGATATCATGGTTTCCCATTACCCTTAACTGTTTCTGTTTGTTGACAGTTTCTAACTTTTATTGCTGGTATCAAAGTCAGCCATTCCGTTTATGATCTACAACATGTTTAAGTTCTTTGCTGTTTATTTTATTTTCATGAAATCTTTATTTAATTCGTAAATTCTAATACAACTTAACACTTTGATCGCATTAAAACTTACATAATATATCTGTGCTATACAATTATACCATTCAACTGTATTTCATTGTTGTTACTGATTTACTCCAATCAATTTAATGAATAATTATTTCTGTTTTCTGTAAGTTTTAACATTTTTCCTATAACATTGGGATATCTTTATCGTTGACTCTAAACATCAATTATATCCAATTTTCTACCAGAAAAGTTGAAAATTAACGCTTTAAAGGGCAGCGATAGTCGTACACTTATTTTATATATTTACCATTTTTTGCATAAGTACTTTAATGTTACGATATTTTATATTATATTATGTGTATTTTTTCGATAACATAAATTATACCAATATCACCGGTGATAATATATCAACTAATAATTAAATTAAATAACCAGTATTTAACTATGTATATTTTAAGTTGTTCAGTATTTAAAATTGTACCTATTAATAAACTTATTTTTTTATAATTAAAAAAGATAAATCAACAATTATTTACAGATATTTTTATTATTTAATGTTATAGTGTATAAAATTGTATTTAATACATTTCAATTTTGCTTTGATTTAATATTAATGGAATTCAGTAATAATCATATTATGTATATGTAAATTTTTTGATAAATATATAAATATTAAAAAAAAAAAAAAATGTGTAATCACATTATCTTCACTTAGTAAAAGCCAGTAAATTTATTTAATTCTTTATAAAAGATTTGTCAGATACTAGGTTCAGCTCTTATTCAGACTTTTTTTCATAGTAATTATTATTAATCATAGGCAGTATAACCTAACACAAAATGTTGGGTTATGACACGGCGATATGTGTAGGCAATATAGGTGCATTATTGTAGAAAAGTTATTGGATACCTACCGCTTTCAAACGTGTTCAATAAAATATAAAAATATGATAGTAATCAATTTTCATAGTATGAACGTGCGTGCTATGCAAACTTATGCGCAGTAAATGCTCATTAGTCATTAATGTGTGTGACTCACCCATGTTTCTGGGTTCTAGTTCATACTATAGCGCATGTATAACAGTAACAGTAATATATTAATGACAACATTGTGAATTTAAAATATTAATGAGGTAAACATACGACTACAATAATTGTTTATGAATTAAAATACAAAAAAATAAAAATGAAATAAAACGTACGATTTTTGAATAAGATATTACTAGGTTTATGATATAAAAAAATCACCCTATACCATATCTATTGTGTAACAAAACAAAAATATATATAATAATATGTGTGTTGCTTACAAAAAAAAAAAGTTAAATGTTTGTTGCCAATCCTATGGTTGTTATAGACGACATACGAATATTATTTTGATTATACTTGGTTCGTTTCTCATAAATACAGAAATATATATCTTTAATTATATGTTTCCTACTGTTACTTAAAAAGGTCATTTTGTCTAGTAGGTTATTTATTTCAATTTTAAAATCGATACTTGGCCAATATAAACTGAGCACGTGGTCAACCGAAAATACTCTACCATCTATATTTCTATGTTTAAAAAAGATTAATAAGATATAATAAGGAACAAATATTAAAATATTAAATACAATTAATCAAAGTTTATTCATGAAATAATGACGATTCTAAACTTTTCTTTTTAACCTAGTGTTATTTGCACTAAATAAAAATAGGTCCTTATTAAAAATACAGAACTTTCTCTTTAGTTAGCATCGTGTATTATTATCCGATGTAATGATAACAGTTATCCGTTGTTTACTTAGTATAATCGATGCTGTTTATTTTCATTTGTTTATCTTTGAAGCAGTTTAAATACGTTTTACTCGGCCGTGTGTACATGAGCGTGCTGGTTCTTTTTTTATTATTCAGACAGCGCAAAACGGATTTTTCATTGCTGTCTCGGAACTTGTAATATTTTCATCCCATCGTGAATAATATGGAATAAGACATTTTGGCAAGAGACAAATTATTGTAGAATTCGTCTTTTTTCGTTAGAATCCAATATGATATATACCATGCCGTGTATTCAATGATACCAATAAGGTGTTTCATCTAAAAAAAGTTTTTATTTTTTAATCACTTATCAACAATGCAACACTTGTAAATTTCAATTTTTTTCTTATTATTATTTTTTCACTATTTTAAATATAACTACTATGGTCAAGATACCTTCAAATATATTATATAATAAATCCATACTCTTTTTAGTTATATAAATTATATTTTTGAACTTTCTAGAAATAATTTTGTTTATCGTTGTTTGAAAATATATGCTCAGTCATTATGTGGACAAACAGTAGGTTGCATCTATACAATTAATTACTTAGTATTAACCTTTATTATGCATTTTTGAGAGTTTATTTAACTTATAATTGTATACATTTTACTATTGATATCAATTTATCGATGTGATGAGACTCGATGGTTTGGTTTTCTACTAAATTATTATTTAAATTTGTATTCTAACATATTTTGTTTGTTTTTTGCTTTAAAAATGAATGTGCTTCAAAAGTTTAAAGTAACTTAGTAATTATATATTTAAGAGTTTTTGATCTTCTTATTAGTTTTGTATTTTGTATTTTTTTTTTTACGTTAATGGTTAGAAACGTATTTTATTTATGAAAATTATTAACTGAACAGTCGATTTTCAAATTAATATATATATTTATTATGTATCAGTACAACGAAATAATTGAAATACAAATCCAATATTTTTCTTGGTCTGGAGTTTTATGTTTTTTTATAATATTTCTAATGTTTACTAATTGTAAGTTAATACGATACTATATGTATTATAAAATAAACTATTTTAATATGTAATTATGGCATTGTAGGACGAGATTAGCCAAAATATAAGTACATCCATCGGCTTTCTATAACTGTTTGATGTTTGGTTCATTATTTTATACTCTATCCAGTCTATCCGCTTTAAATGTTACGTATTAGTAAAAAATGTTGGGAGGTATTAACACCCATTACTAAAAATAGCATACCATACTTAGTGTTAAGTACTCAACTTTGTATTTAGGATTATTTGGTAGGATATTTGGGAGAGGGGCAATTCCTGCAAAGCTATTTCCCTCCTATTTGTATCAATGCAATAGTATATGACACCTAGTTGTATTGTACACATTCTTCGTTTGTCACTGTAACTTATAAATACATATAAAACATTACATAAGTATCAAATAGTTCAATAGTTTTAATTTATTTAAAGTTTTCCAAATTATATCTTATGACATTGTAAATGTATTTATGAAACCTATGTTTACAGGTAAATTGTTCATATTTATAAAATATATTTGCCAATATATTCCCGCTTAAAAATACTAATATCGAACCCTTAAACATAAATAACACAGCCTGAAAACGTAAAAATATTGAACGTCTTATTTTATCATTTCGTAAAAAAAAAAAAAAAAAACCATTATATAGCTATTGTAAATTTAGCTAAATTATGTTCAGTTAATGAGCATTAAATATTCTTTTTAACAATGGCAACGTGAGCCTACAAATAATAATTAATTATAGTTTAACATAGAGGAACGCTTGAGTAAGAAACTTTAATCAAATTATACGCCACAATGGTAAAATTAAAATAATAAAATACCTCTGTTGCATTTAATTTAATTTAACTAAAGTTTCATTTTGTTACGTAAATATTTTTAAATTTATATTACCTGCTGAACATATTGATGATAACCAAAACTTCTTTTATAACTATGCTTGTATAAAATGTGTTTATATTCATTCGAGCAGTATAATACGAGTTAATTTTCTATTTACTTTTAAAGGCTTAAACTTTATCTTGCGTTTTAATTACAATACTCACTTAATACATACACTTATTGATATTAAAATTTGCTATGATGGTTCAAAATGTAAAAATAATAGAAGTATAAATATTTTTTTTTTATGTACAACTAATGTACATCCTAACAATGTATACATTAAAACGTCAATAATATGGTAATTTAAATGCAGTTCCCATAGATATATTTTTAGTCATTCTGACTTTATAGTATTATATATATTCAATTATACTATAATGTCGAACTCGCGAGTATTCGAATCGGAATTTAATGCTAACAATTAGTTGCAGCCATTATAGCTCAATAACACATAAAACATACCTAAATAATAATATGATTCATAACTATTCACGCACATTATATAATAACACAATTAATATTGATAATATATAAGTTCAACATGTTATAATATTTAAATAGTAATGTTTGTTCGTGTGTATTACTAAACATTTAAACAATAATAACTAGGACTGTTCAGTCTCTATAACAGACCTGTATACAACCCACTAAGACGTATAGTAAATAATATATGCAACGTTTAACGCACGTAATACCAATTAAAAAAAATATAAACATAAAATTAAAAAAAAAAAAATAATTGTTATTTGGAATTTTGCAAATAGAATTTATTTTGTACCACATAATAAACGAATGTTTTTGGATAGTTACGTTAATTATTCCGCACGTGTATAATCGGCCAGCGGCGAATTTGATAACGAAAAAAAAAAAATAATTATAATTTTGAAAATATATTTTACAAATATGGTTATGTATACCGTCGAACTTGAATATTAAGATAATATCTTTATACACAAATTTGATTTCGGCGCCAAAAATTATTATTTTTCGTTATTATCATTGTGTATTGAATTTTGATATAATTGATATAATACTATTTTCGTATAATATGCATAGAAAATAATCTAAGTCTAATGAGATCATTGAAATTGAATACTCTGTAAAGTCTAAATACTTGTTTTTTTTTAAATCCCAACTAACATATTATATTGACACCATTAAAGTTTCGATAGATAGTGTCTTAGTTAATCTTAAGATCTTGTTTAATACATCATTTTTTTATTTTTTAACGCGATGCTTTTAATTATTTTAATCCTTACTTTTTTTTATTTATATATAAATAACTTGCATGTTCTCGTGTCAATATTTTCTCCATTTGTCTTGTGTTTTTGTACTAGTTTGCATAAATTATGACGTAACTTCATCTGTAAAATACGATTGTGGTCGACCTTTTAAACAGGACAACAAAATATTAAATAATACAATGAAGTATTATATAATTGTAATTAATGAGAAATAAAAACAAAAAAAATGTAATATTAGCATTTAGGGTGTAGGTGCGTTACCCTAAATAATGTATTGATGTAACTACTGAGCTCGATATTTTATCATAATTTGTCTTACCGTCAAGTCCAATCATCTTAGTTTTTATACGTTATTTAGTGCTAACAGATAACCATAACCACCTTATATGTATGTATTGCACAGCAGAGGTAGTACTACAATGTAGTGAAAGGACAAAGTCCAAGGAATAGTGAAAATTTACGAGAGAAAACAAGAGCACGTCAATAAGTATTATTTGCACTACTTCACAGATTCTTATTGTACGCTGTCCTGAGATAGACACCGACCTTGTAAGTCACAGAAAAAAAAAAACGCCAGTGGCAGAGAAAACAATGTTTAAATTACTTTAAAACCAACAAAAAAATAACCACATATTGTCACTGTGCGAGTGCTAACGTCTCATTTTAACGTACAAACATACTCTATAATGTATATCATAGTATTGTACTAAATTTTAATAATAACAAGTCATCCGAAGAAACGATGATATCTGCCTCGACTCGTATTTTTTTTGCGTGTACCGCAATATTGATATAAAACACTGTTGTTATATTACGCTATTTATTATACTTATATATTTTTCAATTAATAGATTATATGTGTATTTTATTAAACTGGACAGTTATAACCTGCATAAAATATATTATGTACGGATCCTAAAATATTTTTTTCGCTCAATTTCAATAAACGTATCATTTATTTTATTGAATTATACAGAAAAATAGCGTCCCATAATGTGTATGAATGCTGCGATAAAACCATCAGACGTATTATTATTGATGATGAAAATTGTCGGATTGGTTACAATTTTCTTTTCACTTATTTTTTATTTTATTTAACAAATAAAATGCCTGATTTTCTTAACTATCGACTATATCTATTCGACATTCGTTTTTCAAATGTTCACTATGTGTGTTTACATTTCTGTGTTAAAAAGTGACATGGTATTTTCACTGCATCACATATATGATGTGTAAGAAACCTATGCAGTTCATTATGTTTTCAATATAGCCGCGGTGACAGTTTCTCTTGAACTCAAAATCCAATCTCAAACCTGCTGAAACGTAAATACTCAATATTTTTTTTTCTTATTCCGAATTTTTCAAACATGATTTTTTTCCAATAACAAACTTTGATGTATGGAATTCATTTTATAGTGTTCTGGATAATTGGCAAAGTTATGTCTAATTATTTTTGAAATATTATAATCGATTAATATTAATGATCCGACTGAATAACATTTATTTCGATGGCTTTTATTGTGTTAAATTAATTTTGTTGTTTTGGCGAAGATATTGAAATTTTTAATTTTTATTATTTGCTACAATTAATTTTAATGTCATCATTTTCGGGGAAGTCGCCGATTGCTAATAACTAGCGTAACTTTTAATAATGCTAATCTATCATAATATTTTCCATTGTATTATTTGATTCTATAGTTATTTATTACTTTATTGTAACTTAATGCCTACATCATATTATTTATATTTAAAAAAAAATTAAAACTAAATAAATATTTTAGTTAATTATTAATTATTTTACATACATTGTTTTAAACTGTTTAAAGTGTTACCATTGCTATTAGTTGTATGTATTTATATAGGTAAGTGGAACTTAATATTGTACACCGAATCTTGTTTAATAACCGAATATATTCATATAATCATATTGGAATATTAAGTCTACTATCAGTTGTCTATTATTATTAGACGTTTCCTTTGTATAAATTGCTAATCGTGTATCCAATGAAACTTAACATCGTCTGTCTGAGATCCGAATTTAGGTTATTAGGTGGGTTAATTGTGTTCGATAAGACGGAATGATTATTACGATATGATAATATTTAAATTGAATGTTCCATTGTTGTCTCAATTTATGTTGTTTATGGGACTATTAAATTGTCCTAATACATGGCATCTTACACACACATACACACACACACACACACACACACACACACACACACACACACACACACACACACACACACACACACACACACACACACACACACACACACACCACACACACACACACACACACACACACACACACACACACACACACACACACAAACACACAATATAGTAATTTATATTTACAATATATTCCCTTCAACTGTTCTACCGTAGTGTGGTAATATTCTTATTGTCTTCACCACCAATGTATTTTCCACAAAGATCGTTTTAATCACCATAAAATCGAGACAATGCTGTGCCTCTCGACTTACATTTGTAACATGTATATATACTATGCGTGTTGGATGGTATATGTATATACGTGTAGGTATGGTTATGGGTGCAGATTACTTTATTTAATTGTTTTCGGTAAACGAATTGATTGTCTCTTGAATTAATGGAATTATAGAGATACATATTATATGCTTTATTTCTGCTTTACATATTGGTAATTTCTCGATGACATATAATTTTGTACAACTCGATGTTCGTATTTTATAGCAATATGTAGTGCGTTATATTAACTTTGTTACACTAGACACCAATCATACTCCTCCGCAAATGTGTTTTCATCGTTTGGAAATTAGAAATACTAAGACAGAAAAATATGTAATAGCAACGTATTTATTAAGATATAATATAATATGGCGTTTTGGTGGATTTATTATTACTATACTAATTTTAATCTTTATGAATATTACACATAAAAATGTGATGTGTGTTATAAAAAGATAAATTCTTACTCTATATTAATAGACTACTAATTACTTGATTAGACTTTTGATGTTTTCATTTATTAATATTATTATACCGATTACCTGGTGATATGACGGGACTTTTTAAAATTTATTTATTTTGATTCGTTGTGTAATTACCCAAGATAGGGCACTCACGTTTTTCAAACACTCGTCCCTAATCGGTAGGTGATGTGATAAGACATAAAAATACTTATATTTTTAATTTTAACATACCAAAAATTAAAAATAAATAAGAAAGTCAAATTCTAACTGACTTTATGATGAATTTTTCTGGTTCTCATAGTGTATATACATTTTTTAAGCTTACAAATAGATTTATAAAATATGTATGATATTTTATTTATTATAAATTTAACGGCAATACGACATAAGTACAGACTACTAGACATGATGGACTACTCAATTGATTTGTCTTAATAAAATTGATATGACAGCTGATAAAAAACAACATAACCTATCGATAATATGATAAATTCATACGGATATGCACAATAAGTAACTTAATTCAATTTTATTTTTATATTATAAGCTTATTCTCTTTCACTCAACGTTAGTTTGGAAATAATTGGTAAAGTCATTGTGGCCTTGTGGTTGTATTATATTTTAGTATTTTATGTTTCATAATATAAATTCTAACCCTAAACTCCTATGCGTCGTGAATGAGATTCAATTATAATATGTAGATTATACGTATATAACATTTGTATGTGTGGATGCAGGCGTGTGCTAGTATAAGTCTCGTACACGGAGTGAAAAATAACACTATTACACATTTCTTCCATTAACCATTGTACTGTACAAATGTTTTTTGACGCATTCCGTTCGATTAACGGAAATATTATTGGTTGTGTTTTGTTCTCAATCTGCGCTTGCGCTGGCAAATTTATATACAGTTTGCGAACTACACCAAGAAAATAAAAGAGATATTGAGTGGGTGAGAATAGGAAAATACGTATTTCGAAGCACGTTTGCAGTGACTGTAATATCACCAAAGAGATTATTTATTTCCTTCATTTGCAGGCAGATCCTACATGTCAAGATTAAAATGACCGCCTCGAGTGATAATTTTGAGATTACGCACAGTTGTATGTATTAACATTTAATGGTATTGTAAAATAATAATCTCCCGATACTAAATTTAAACATAAAGTTATTCTCCATTTATAACTAGGTTTGATTGATATGTGGTTACTTGAAAACTATAATATATAGTAACAGTCAATTTAGGATACAAACATGAATAAACAATAAAATACATTTGTGTAATTTTCAACTGAATCGATTGCCTACTTATACAACTCTATAATAAAACTTATAAGCAATACTTATTGCGATATAAACTGTATAAACTTTCCCGATATTATTTTTTATAATTTTAGATTCTTAGCTAAGTGATGCATGTTAGTATCCATTTTACAATTATGTGTGTTAGTTTTTTTTTTTTTGTTTCCGAAGACTAGTATAAAAAATAGTACTTAGTATATAGCAGAGTGGTTAACTATTTAACGTTATTTTATTTTGAAATATTGAATTTAATTGTATTAAAAATATATAACTTATGTTATTAATATTATTATAATAATCGATTGTACCTCTATATATTATCATATACTTGATATTATATGTGTTTTTGACAACACACACACACACACACACACACACACACACACACACACACACACACACTTATATCTGAATTTATAAACTCAAAGGTATTGGTAAATTAATTCAGATGTGTGAACTTTAAAAAAATAATAAATGTCTGAACATAGAATATGTAAGGTATGAAGAAATATCACTTAGTGAGAAAATATAAACGTTTGAAATGGTGATGGTTAACGTTTGCTAAATCGATGATAGATGGTCTTAGGGGAATCACCTGGGCCATTCATATTGATTTTTCATAAATATTAGCGTTTCTGTTTTTGCTTCTTTGTATTTTGTGTAATACACCAGTACACTACACGTTCTTAATGACAAAAATGTTCTAAATTTAATTGTATTAGTAATATTTCTATAATATTTGGTAAGGTATTTAATTATTTTTACCTGTTTGTTATTACAGCTAAAATACAAAATAATATGAATAATAAATTTATTGTTATGAAAATAAAATTTTTATAAAATTATTAAATATATTATATTGTTGATTTTTTGGTCATTTCAATCATATCTCTAAATTAAAAATAATCACGACAACATAATATGATATCATATATATAACACCGGTTTTTTCTGGTTGATTTCTTATGATATATATATAGGTATATATTCATTAATATTATTAGTAATCATTTACCTAACCAATTTATGTTTAAGGCTTTGTTTTTTTTATTTAATATCTACTAAATTGTAGGTTAATGGAAAAATCAAAGTAGATACTAAGCTCAACAGTCAAACGACCTAATAGTGGATCTCAATCCTTTTATGCAGTGTCGGGCAAACACTTCGAGTTGTGAATTTTTTATGATTTCAAAATAAATTGTCTTCTTAATGTCTGTGCATCAAACACGCGGGAAAGCGTCTGGGTATACAGAATAACGTGATTAAATCTTTGATAATATATAAGTAGAAAGTACGTATATTACGAGGTTAATTAGCTATTGATTAGTACACAAAAAATTACATACTTTTATTTTTTAAATTATTAAAACTGATGTTGATACTTAATAACTTCAAATGTTTTTTCGAAATGTATATTTCTCTAGAAGACAGTCACTCCGTTCAATATATGACTTGTATATGTTATTCATATAAATTTATGTATAATGTATATGCGAATGTCTATTTTATATTGGGGTGATATTTTATTTCACTAATTTTTTTTTTTTTTTTTTGGTTATAGGATTAATGCACCAAGAGTATATTATAATTAAAAAGTAATAAAAACATTGATATTTTAATATTAAGCACTTTTACATCGAGCTTACAGTTGATAAATATTTTTAAAATATTGATTGTAATCTTTTAATTAGATTTTTATTAATATAAATGTGAATATAAAACTAATATATTCTTAGAATACTACTATAAGTAATGATGAGGTTGATTTTTTTCCAACTTAATCATGTTATGTACTCAGCATGAAAGTATAATTCTGATACATTAAAAACACACATATTGCTGTATACGTTGATCCAATCAGATGTATTTGATTATCATTAAAATATTACATAATCTTATAAGTATTTTTAGATATTGTGTTTGTTAGCCTAAATAAACCTAAACAAGAGAGAAAAAATACAATTTTATAAGGGTTTTATATCATTATTCATTGTTACGCGGGATGTAACGAGTATGGTACAGTCGGTTTTCGGAAAAAAATATTCTATCTTTGTAGTTAATATAATATTTAAATTTTGTAGCCAGTTTTTAAATTGCACATTCGTTACAATAATATTTTATGTGATGTACATAAATACATTTTATTCAAAATTAGTTTTCCGAACTACGTTTTTTATAGTTTATAATATAGCTAGAATGTACGAGTATATGTTAACACCTAAATAATAATATATAATATTATATATTTTACATGGATACAACCATACATCATATTTATAATATGATTGCAGATAACGTTAATGAAGTCTTTTATAAAGTTTTAAAGGTCGATAACGTTAAAAAATAAATGGAATTTTACTAGCTTGATTTAATAAATTGGCATAATTCAATTATTAATTGTAATTCGGGACAGATGTGTATCGTAGAATTTACAGTACAATATAAGTTCTTAGGAATTTAATAGTTTTACAAAAATAATCATGAATACTGAACGCCCTCGCATTACTTAAAATCATTTATTGTTCGGATAAAAAATTGGAATTTCCAATTTCATGATACATGGTGCGTTATTTACTCTCTCTAATATTCATTATAATTATGTCAAATGATAAATATCAATTTATAATATATTTGCTACTGTGCTGCGAGCTATCTATGTAAATATTGTACGTTACTATTTCTTACATTCAAAATCTAATCTACTTGCAGTGTGGATAGAAGGTACTTGAAACATTATTTCACTGATTTTCACAAATAAAATTTCGACAACTTTAACAAAAAATATGTTTGAAAAAATAACCAAAAAATCCATTTCCATCAAGCTTCTTAATTTTAATGTTACTGTATATTACTTCTTTTAAATTAAATACGACAGTAAACCATTCGCTATTTTCTGGCAAATGCTGATATTAGTGAAAGAGGTGAGATGATTGATCAACATTTTGCCAATGTGTACAACATCATACAATATTTTTTTTTGTTATATCATGTTTCTGATTGGTATTGATTATATTTACTACAATTTTATTTGTATCATTTCTACAGTTGGATAATGAATTTCATTATAATATAAGACGGGAGACAATATTATTAGTTGAACTGTATTTATCTGTAAATACTTCAAGCTTAACCATGTTAGAGTTTAAAATTATATATGACTTCCACATTTGATGTCACAATTATCTTAGATTCGGCTATGTTTTATTATTTTGTCGTTGAATACATTTTTATATCATTGTTATTTTTTTGATTATAACAGCAAATATATTATTAATGATATGGCTAATAATTTTATAACGGTAGCCCATAGCATCTTTTGTAATAACGAGTTCTTGTCTTTGTCAATATTATTCTTAGTCAGCAAAACAGCGGATTACAAATATTTGCGTTACGAATAACAATTTAAAGTTTTCTAATGGAATAACTTTAAATGACTCATATCCGAAAAGATTTCAATACTTACATTCTTAAGAAAATTAATATTATTATATTTTCAAAATTGTTAGTTGTACTTATTTGAAATTTTATTCAATACAGTTTTAATGTAATTTTTGATACTATGTTTTAATTTGGAATTCATTGTAATGTGTCGTGTTTTTGTTAAATATATATATTATTATTTTTAAGATTTTAGATTGAAATAGGTATAGGTTTATGTCATTTTTTTGTCCATTGATAATTTTTAATATTAAGATTGTTTTTTTTTTAATTCATATTTTCTCAATATTAATTCTTCGAGGTTGAATAGATAGCATCGGCGTATTTAGTTCAAGAATTGTGTTTTCATTAGTTAGAAGATCAGAAGGTATATATTAAATAATAATGGTATTAATTTTGAGCCCCGCGGTGCTTCAGCTTTGATTCGTTCGTATTCCGAATTTACGCTATACGTACTGTGAAAATAATATCTGTTCTAAAGGATTAAATTATATTGAATAAGGCTAGAGGGAAATAAATATATTTTAATTTGAATATAACCTGGTTAAATTATTAAAACATTAACCAATTTTTTTAAATGTCCTACCAAATATTAGCACCGTACGTGAAACTTATCGATATACTTTTATAGCTCTAAAATATATTTTTTGAAAATACAAAAATGTACCAACATTTAATATTTTAGTACATAAAACTAGCATTTTTATTGTATTGCGGAATATGTGTATGACATTTTTCAATAGTATTACAACTATTCAATATTATCTTCACGATTATAAATTTATAGATAGATAGATCGTTCCACTTTGATATTTTTAGTAAACAATGAGATTAATTGATGTAACGAATATACTTTACTATAATTTACAATGAATGTCAACTTTGGATAACATTTAAAAAATACAGTTAATAAATACAATATATATATATATATATAAATAAATTATCAAAATATGTTTCATTATTTTTATCATGTATAATACTCAATCATTTATTATAAATTATTTATTTTGAGCATTAAAATATATACGTAAGTATCAAGCATCACAATAGAGATTTTTAAATTCTTATCTCTACAATGTATGTATAATTTAGATTTTGAGTAAAACGATATGAATATATTGATTTTACAATATTGTGTTTATTTATTTTTGAAGTCTGAAGACACTTTTATACTATAAAAGATACCACAGCCATCATTTTGTAGTAGTTTTTGATATAAAATGTTATCTATTTTTTACTGGTAGGGAGCAAAATTATCAAAATATCTAAATTAAAAACAAAATACGATACTTTGATAAAATTATTATTATTGAAATAATTGTTTCGTAACTACGATAATAATAATAATATTAATAATATTTGTGGTACTGATATAGTCCAATAGTAATAATACAGATTATATAGTATATTGTACAAGTTTAGTGAAACTAAATTAATTTTAAAACTTTGTTTTTAAATATGCAAATGCAATGTTTTTATAAAAAACATATTTAATTTAACTAATAGGTACTAAAAAAATAAATTTCTAATATCAACATAAATATAATATTAAATTTCCTAGGTCGACTGACTGGGTACCACACGATTGCATACGATGCACTTTTTTGTGAACACGATTGCGTATGTTATCATGAACCTACGTAAAACAATGAAATTTAATATTTATCCCAAACAATTTCGTATGAGTTGCTGTGTAGCGTAACCACGTTTAAGATTTTTTTTGTGATCAGTAAAAATTAAATTTTGAAAAAATGACTTAAGTCAAAAACATAAGTCAACATATTTATTTAAAAATAATAAAAGATTAAAATAATGAATTGTACAAGTATTAAATTTAAAATTGTATACCTTGGTACCGCTTAATAAAAAACTAATTTATGACAAATGTTATAATATTTTTTATGAATTTTCTACTTATTATACTAAATATATTTATTACATTTTAATATTCTTTCATGGTCTTTTATACGAATGAAATCAGCATTTTCCATTTTTTTAATCTGACCTTTAAATACTGATTACATTTTGTACATACAATATAAAGCATTTACTACGAATTATAATAACCCATTCACTGATGAAAAATATTCCACCACTACTGTACATTAGAGTGGTTATCTACTTGTTCGTTTATATTTATATAATTACTTATATATTATAGAAATGATTTAACTACATCGTTTATACATAGTGACATAGATTTCTAACATTTGATTTTAATACCGTCACATGCATAAATACCGAATAACCCACTTGTGATACAATTTATGAAAGGAAGGATTGATATAAATCATTCTATTCATAAATTTCGAATACATATGAGAGCAAAAAAAAAAAAAAAAATGACATATATTTTGATATTATTACTCACAGTTCACATGCATAAAAATATCGTTTCCAAGGAAAATTGTGGGATTGCTAAAATGCTTGCTTACGGTAACAATAATAAATTTATATTTAAAATTAAATTTCACCCTTCTGATTTACATATAATAATTTTTGGTATAGTATTGTAGAAAAAATATATATATATATATTATAATATTTGTCACTATAATATAATATATACAATTTTATTATATTACATGAACGTACTTAAACTTATATTAAAATTATTCATGTTCATTAAAAAATATTATTAACTAATAGGTATTATGGTAATATGTAGATAATTTAGAAATTTAATGATTTATAAATGAGATATTTAGTAATTATTTTGATGTTATAATTTTTATTATAACATTTATAAATAAAACATATTTTATTAAAGAATCAAAAATAACTTAAGACCTATTGTATTGTTTAAAAATTGAATTATTATATAAAGTAAAATTATAATAATAACAGTAGTGATTTTTTTTTTTTTTAAGAAAATACTTATTAAGGGAATGTTATAGTTAATAAGCTCAAATTTAATTTTTTTCCGCTTGAAAATAGATCCTTTCAAGTACAAATGTAAAATATAATGGCTTTCAGTGAATGTTCTTTGTTAAAAATTGCCTCCTTTGAAATGTATATTTTTACGAAAAACGCCATGTAGCATAATAGTAATCTTCTTTAACAATTGCATTAAATTGCATTCGTTTTCTATTATGGGGAAAAAAATCGTTCTGGGAAAAAGAAAAAAAGGAAAAAATGATCGTTCTTTTTTAAATTCCACTCTATGATGTATCCAAATGCGATGTAAACATTTAACACCGAGGCCTTGTTTAATAATAATATTTGCAGCAAGAGACTGTAATAATGGTATACAACAAAATATGCACAATTTATTGCTGGGACCAGTTGAATATGTTGACATGGTAAATGATTAATAAGCAGCAATAATGCAATGCGAGTATGTGTTAGTCTACGCGTATTTACTCAGGAACAATTTAGATTTTGATCAGAGAAAGAGATTTGTTGTTTTCAATAATGTCTGATTTTTACTCGGTAACATCATTTTTTTTCAGACTGAAACATTTTTATGAACGAAAAGTTTATAGCGAATTGCATTATTGATTGGATACTTATAACTCACTTAAATTATTTTCAAGACATTATAAATATACAAATAAGATCACGATTAAAACAATAATTTATTTTAGAATGAAAAAAATTAGTTTATAATTTTGTCTTATTATATTCTCTCTGTAAAGTTCCAAAATGTACTGAAAAATCAGTATTAATTAAATTATGACGTAAATAATAATATATTATAATAAATAAAATCGTTTCAGATAGTTTTTTTTTTTAATTGTGTATAGGTTCACGAGTAAATGTAATACTAAATACATACTTTTTGCTACATTTATTTAAATAGAGTAAACATTTTGTTTTATCATTTAATGTTAATGGAATAACAGTTAAATTTTAAATTATATTGTGCAAACTATTCCTTAAGTCCGATGCTTAGTTATGTAGTAGGTTTATACTATCATGAGTCCCGGCTCAATTTGTATTTTGATTTAATTACATAAAATGTATTGCGTGAGAGCTATGGGAAAAATCCGTAGAGATTAACATTAAAATTGGCACAAAGGGTTTTCCTTAAGTATTCATTACGCTTGAAGATGGCGCAAGTTGCATGAAGCCAATGAACTACTATATTTATTATCATAGTTATGAGTGTTCTCCGTATTGCTCACACAATAGTTAAATAGTTGGTATTAAAATAATAATATAATTACACTACACAGGCAATTATAATGTGTACTTACAGTAACGTATCAATTATTTTATCAATTATTCGTTCTATTCAAACAGTTAGTGGAATTATTAAATATGTAGACTTGAGTGTACATCCTCTAATGATTGTACAATATATTGTATAGGCATACATATTACATTTTATATTATATATCACATACGTGTAACGTGATGTCTGTTGTTCAACGTTCAGCCAGAAATTGTATGTTATTCAGAGGAAAATTAACGTTGCACAGGCATTATAAATTATCAGAAATAATATTTATACATATTGAATTGCATGTACGGAAATAATATTTAGTTGTTAATATTAATTATCATTCAATATATAATATATACAAATAATAAAGGCGTTGTTAGATTTTATAACCTTAAAAATTCAATAAGAAATTACAATAAAAATAAATGTTAACTTTTTCATGGTTCTTACAAAATAAGAACATTAATTTAAATGGAATACGTGTTAATTGCAAACAAGTAGAACGTGGATGGATTTTATTAAACATTTTTTTCCTACGGAGTTTTGAACAAAATTGACAGACCGTGTAAGTTTTGTTTTCAGCCTATTGAAAATATCAGCTAGTCTCAATACTCAAGATTGTTTTAATCTTGACTTGGTTGTATAGAGGAGATAATATGAAGTGAAGTGTGCTTCTTAATTATTCAACTGGGAGTACACTAATAGTTAGAAGGTTCGTAATATAAGTCTCTCGTTTATTAGCATAGCGACCGACACTCTCCTGTAGAGCTTTTAGGTCTATACCATTGCAATATTCTCTGATTAAGAGGTATGCTGAATAGATACACTCTATAATTTCATTTTTTCGACGTATAGATATTAGTTTATACTCGCAATTCCACTTGCACACATACGTGCGAAAACACTCATTCGCATACGTTCCTTAGCGTGTCACGCTATAGTCTTCGTTTAGTCGTCTAATTTTCGATTTGCAAACAATATTTTTTATGTATTTATTTATATTTTTTCTGTCTCTTATTGTCGTTCGTTATACGTCTTTAATATACATTTTATTAGGACATTACGACGATACGTTTGTCTCAGTATTCTGTTGAACTGTTCATAGCATTTTACCTTATTTCGTATCTGTTTTTCTTATTTTTGCACACACGCGCTTACGTTTATATACATATAATATAATATATTATATGTTATTATATTATATATATACATGTATATGACTTTTCGGCTAGTAAATATTTAACAAAGTGCGGTATAATAATGTGCCCGGGTAAGTGGATGGGAAGTTTGGTTATGGGACGATAAAAAGTAAACATTGAAGCGAAACTTTTGCCCTACGCTACCGACATTAATTGAATTAATTATGTGTAAATTTCGCTACGACCAGTACTTTTCGACGCTCGTGTATACTCTTTAACGTACATGTGCACGGAAAAAAAAAAAGATAAAAACTGAAGTCGTGTTCATCGTTGTCGTTGACGAGGGAACATGATGTAGTTCAGTGTCTTATCGCTGGTGCTGCTGCCCTATAAACATTAGCTATTATGAGATCATAATATTATATATGTTGTATGTACATATATATATATATTTATAGAATTTTTGGTATGCGTGTACGTTTCAAAAACCTCTGCAACAATTAGAGACTGTAGATCTCGAAATATTTTTTCTAACGTATTTGCATTATTATAATAATATACGAATACAAATTCCCATTCGATTGTTTATAAATACCTCATGTAGACGATTTAAATATATATATATATTCAGACATTTAGTTAGTTTTCTTTAAATCGATTGGTTAAGAAAGAATTTAATTTTATTATTCTTTGGTTCGAGTTTAATTCAAACTACATAAGTTTTTCAAGTGTACGCGTAAGAGATAATCAATATGGCATTGTAACTATAAATGTTATAACAACTTTATAAGCATTAGACATTTAATTAATTCATAAAACGTTGTTTTAGATTCTTAATGAAACATAACATAATTAATAATATTATGCTTGTACCAAACAAAAATATTTTAGAGAATATTTTTAATATGGTCTCATAAGTTTCTATTCAGAAAACGACTTCTTGCTAATTTTTATTTATTCATCTTTAAAAATGTTAGCATAGTCTTTCACTATGAGATTGTATTGTACATAGATTAACTTATATAATTGATTTAAAAGTTGAAAAATATTTTTTTTCTTGAGAAACGCTTAACAATTCTTAAAAAATAATTGTTTAAAATATTTTAAAATACGATCTTTTGTAGTTACATTTTATTTTAATTGTCAAATACATTTTTATCTTCAAATTAAATAAGTCTACACAATTTAGTGCAATGGGATTACTCGTGAAAATTGAACATAGTAGAAATATGAGACATATAAACAATTAGATATTATTACAAAAACAAAAAACATAAATATTAATAAACTGATTAGTCCGTTTTTGAAATAACTTTAGTTTTAGTTTCATGTATATCCATTTTTAGAACATCTGATTATAAAACCATCATTTTTTTGTGATAATTACGTCAAGCTTTTAATTGTAACGTCCTTTTCTTTGGCTGTGGGTTTGGCGAGGAGATATCTGCCTGTCAGTAAATTGCGATTATTCGATACGGTAAAATTACCATCATACATAATTTTGGAGCATTTGTGCACTGTGCGTGACCTAACATATTTTTTTATCTGGTTGTTAAAATCGGAAAAATCTTAAAGAAATTTCGGTTTCCCGATGAAAAATTTTTTTGTTTTTCTTTCTTAATAATGCTCACATGCCGCAATACTCTTCCGTGTTTCACCGCGGCGAAGATTCTGTAAGTCTATACTCTAGATACTTATAACATATTTATGTGTCTACACTCACACAAACATTCTCTAATGCTCATAATAATTACTAGTCGTGCTAATATTTATATATTTATACCTGTACCTATACATACATATATGAGGTATATACTATATATATATATTATATAACAGGTGAACTTGATTGTTGGCCAATAATTTAATTGTACAAAACTTTCGAGATTGGTGTGACTAACGAATAATTGGTTTTATCTGAGTACAACTTAGTGTTTGGAAAAACAAAAGAGAAGGCTAATAATTTATTTGTTTTCTCTGATTTTTGTAGCTACCCATACATAGTATATTATATTATTATTTGAAAAAATCAATCAGTTGTATTTTCCGTATTCTTCTTGGACTAACTTATGATCAATATCCCACTATATGTATATAATCTAATATACTGTTTGCTAGCAGTTATTTTTTTTCTATGAAGAATATTTGTCACTATACAATTTTTAGTTCAATCAGTCGAACTAGGTATAAAATTATTACAATTTATTTTTACGATTTAAAAAATATATTAAGTTAGTTTGATGAAAAGTCGATTAAATGATAAATTTATAAAATAGCCTACAGTTTCAGTATTTACGTACTTAATGTATATCTAATAAGTTGTTTGGAATGTACCTACATATTTATTTAGATTATAGGCCAAAATATCGAAAAAATAAGGCGAAAAGGAAAATAGCGAAAAGATATTTTATAATAAGTACAAGTAAATTGTGATTAACGATTTTTGATTTTACTTTACTACGAAGTACAACTTAAAATAAACCTTATATTAAATTTCAAAGATTTTTTGGATTGTTAAATTTGTTTTATCTGCATTTAAAAAAAAACAACTTAAAAAAGTCGAAAATTTCAATTGTCTATAAGTAGCTTAAAAAAGGTCAAAATATTTTGAAAATTTAATCGTAAATAGATAACCATAATATAAACATTTAGTGAAAATTCCAAGTATTTATAATGAATTTTTTTTGAATTACTGAGGATTCGTCGGTGCACGATCATTACGTTGGCGTACTCTTCTTAACGTGTGTTTTAAACTAGATATTTCGGGTAATGCACCTGATATCACTGGATTTAATTGCGATGAAGTGATTATTTGTTGAGGGTTATCTTGTGACGACAGTGCTTGGGATTTCATTCTCTCGACTTCTTTTTTTACTTCTAACTTGCATATATCTGGAACGTGGTTATGCTCTGACATTGCATATCTATACATTTCTAATACTTCGATTCCTTGTACATTTTTTCTTTTCTATAAGTGTAATAATTATATACAAGTAAAAGTTTTTTTTTATTAGATTTAATAAATTCCATAACTCAAAAATCAAATTTAAAAAATACAGTTCAAATAAAATATAAGAAATAAAATAATTAGCACAACACTTAGTCAACGATTGTCACGACGTCGAACGTCGCACAAAACTATTTGATGTCCATATAGTTTAGGTATACGATGTACACTATTCACGGTAAAAGCGATAACGGATATTACTTTGAATCACAATAATAATGACAGAATAATAAAGATTATATTATTATCTATAGTTTTTCCCTATTCTCTGTTTAATATTTAATATAAAAAATAAGAGTTTTCCTCTAAATATTCGACGTATTATTTTTCGCCATAGTTTAGTTTCATTTTTTTTATTTTCAATATTTTTTTTTCGCTTTTTTGGCCGGTTACCATTTATTTAGTTTGTTGCATCTGTAATTTGTATACTAGATCGGAGTGACGACGATGGTCATGATTTTATGAATATAAAAATGTCATTATTTAAAAATGCTCAAACTATATTGGCTTATAAGCAACTTTTATAATAATGATAAAAAAAGTTATATATTATGGATGACCAAGGCAGTATGGTCGAAATAGTCTATCAAACGATTTAATCAGGACGTATTAAACCATACATGTACGCTTCGTGGCTTAAAAACATTTTTCATACGAACAATCTGAAGAGGTTTACTTTATATTGCTTACAAATATGGTGTGAGTTAAAGGTGTTTACAATTTTGGTATTACACAGTATGTTCGGAGTGAAACTCAAAGTTGGATTATCAACAACCTCTAGATGTTATTTTGGTAATTTACTCCCACACTTCTAATAAAAAAAGGATACTTGAGTTAAATACTTAACAAATCAGGATAAAAGTAGTACCTACTTCAATCAAAAGTTCGAAAGTCATGTTAAACGTTCGACTTACCATCGTTTAATTTTTGGAGATTATAATCCCAATAATTGAACATTTTAATTAACCTTGGGTTAATATTTTTACGAATTGTGTAAGAAAAACCTATTAGATTACCAAGAAAAATATAAAAATAATTTCCGATAAATTTAATACCATCCGTCGTTTGATAACGACGGTATCGGTACCTACTAATGCCGATCATTTAAAATAGACAACAAAACTAAAGGTTCTAGGAAAAGTTAAAATGTATTTTCGTAGAAATCTAAGTAAAAATAAATATCGAATATAAAACCATACTCAGTAATACATTGATAAAATAACGTATCTGCTAATTCGCGTTTATTAAACAATAATCTATAATGAGATAAATATTTGTTACCTTACAGAGTTTACAGCTTTTTTGTTAATAAAAAAAAAACAAATGCGATTTGTGTAAAGCTATATTTATAAATATTTTTTTTTATATCATTGTTTCTTAAATTGTTGCAAATTATTTTTTATACTTATAATTTGTCTTATGAGTAATTTAAATATTATTTCCTTAAATAAATAATTATTATTATCATTATATACTTAACACAATATATTATCGTTCAGTATGTTATGGTGTTGTTTTTACATTTTTGTAGCATACTTTCAATTTGAATAAGTTTCTGTAAATACCTATTCCATCAGATATAATATTTATACTTATATCTATAATTTTAGAATATCAAGTTCTTCTGGATGTAGATAGAAGGTAAATTATATTTTAGGTGTTGGTCTTGGTTTTGCTTTAAATATTTTTAAAAGTTCACATCATTGTGGTATGTTCAATATATTTAATTGACAAAATTGTATAATGAAATATATAACTGTACAGTTACCCCCGTGATGAGTATTTAAATAAATTCAAAGAGATTATTCTCGTCTATTAATTACTTTTTTAATGAACACATTAACTAAGTTACTATTTATATAAATAGTTCTAAATAAAAATAAATGACATAACGAATTAGATCAAAACCCAATGATCGTTTAGATACCTACATGTAATTATTTTTTTTATTGTGTGATGTGTTTTTTTTTAAATATTTTTGTGCTTATTTTATGATTTTGAGTATTAGTATAGTAATTACATATTTTATTATTTAGTTATTCTACTTATAATCGTGGAAATATATTTTATTATCAATATATACTGAAAAGACCCTTAAAAAAAATGAAAACAACAGTTCAAAATTCTAATAACAAAACATAACTCAAACAAATGGTATCAAATAATGTATAGGTATACTTATATTTGGCAATAAATCAAACGGAAGTAATTCTGATGAAAAATTTCATTAGTATATATACATGATCACGTTTTTTTTACAACCGAACATTTTCATTGTTCTTTTATAGGGTCTAAAAGGTCAAATTTGATGAACTGTGACGGACATGTTTATATTCTGTAAAATATTTAGTTACCAAGTCATATTATAATCATATTTATGTATATTATGATATTCGTTTGTAGATAATCTAACCATACGATTGTACGATAAATATAAAAATACCACACGTCTATATACGTCATATATTACATATTTTTTTAATTATTATTTGAATATTTAACATGTGGAACAGTTTTTCTTCGCTAGGGTTTATTATATTATTTTATTTTATTCAAATTGAATTTAAATTATTATTTATCGACAATATTTTCAATCACACTATGGCAATAAATCAATGTATACTAGTTTAGTTATTTTTGAGTTTGAAATAATTTTCGTAAAATATTTTGTATTATAGTAATTAATTCATGTATCCAAGCTTATAGCCTTATAGGTTGTTAACCAGTGAAATAGAATAGTTAGGTGCGCCCGTTTAACTATGGTGTATTTGATTTGCGCTCTTATTAATTTAAATCAATTACAAATAATTGGATTTGAAAAATATTTCTACGAAATGTATTTAAATCTGCAATTATGGTTACTTTTATGCCTCAGGAAATTACTAAGTCTAACAACTTGGTATTTATTTTAAGTACTAATTTTATTAAATTTCCATTAGGATAGATAAAGATAGATATTTAACATATTTTCTTTACTGACTGAAATGCGTCCATAGAAAACCAAAATTATGTAATTTTACTTATTCGCATTTTACTTAATGGAATGCATAAATATTTCTTTGTTGGGTACCTACTTATTTTTCTTTGATAGTCGATTTTCACACAATTCTTGAAATAAATGGATTCATTTTAAATTTAAAATCATTTTAATTAAATCTTATAAATTATAGGTATCTACCGATATGTATATCTGCAATGGAAAAGAATTAATACATAGTGAACAAGTTGATCGCAAATGTATAAACATTACTCTAAGTATGAAATTTAGGGTCTAAATATTTTCCTATTATTCCATATTTGTGATGTGTAATTAAATTGTACATCTAGTAAGTGTAGTTTGGGGCATGGACCAGTTGCGCCTAAAACAATATTTGTATTTTAGGTCAGTATACCAATTGCGCCGCTTTAATTTTAGGTCAGTTCACCGATTGCGCTACTTATATTTTAGGTTCCTTATTTTTACATGGACATATGTAAGTTACTACACGGCGGAAAAAGTTACATATTTATATACACAATTAAATATAGCTAACTAATACACATTCAAATATACTTAATTTAAAACAAAATGTATACGAAATTACGAGAAAATACAAGCTACAAGCTGATAATAGTACCTATCCCGACTCGACGTAGGGCGAAATATAAAGTATTGTATTTATTATTATTAACGAACATATTATAAAGTATGCATTTGAGTGATAGACCACTCGTATAACAAGTTTTCATTATCATTAATGATCGTTATTCACCTATTTATCTACCTAATTTGTACGTTCCACACACTGTCTAATAGGTACTATACAGACATATGCTATATATGGAATAATACAAATCACAATGGTATGCCATTTATATGTACGAATAATGTACGATATTGTAATTTGTTTATGATTCATTCTGTATATTTATAGAAATTTAACGATCAAAAAGTGTACTAATAAAAAAATAGATAGTAAATAGGTACCTTGTCAGCAGTTTAGTATTTACTTTGCTACCAAATAAGTTATCTAGTGCCTATGAATATTTATTTCGAGTTTTGACTAGTAAATGTGCAACTTTTAACCTTTATTTTAGTCCAAAAACAGTTGTTGCCGATTTTGAACAAGCGATTCATTTTGCTGTTAAAAAAGTCTGGCCTTCAATAAGTCTGGCAGGTTGTAGGTTTCATTTAACACAAGCTTGGTGGAGGAATATCCAAAGATGTGGACTACAAACTGAGTATAAAAACACAGATTCTGAAATAGGAAAATGGCTACATTTAATTTTTGGTTTGTTACTTTTTCCACACTATGAAATGGAGGATATTTTTAAAAATTAATTAATGATAATCAAGCCAACGAATTCAAATGTTACTAAATTCACTGACTATATCGTTGAAAATTACATATCATCAACCTCTCCATTCCCTCTCATACTGTGGGCATCGAATACAATAAGCTCTGAACGTACAACCAATGCATGTGAAAGTTTTCACGCTTCATTTTCATCAAATTTTTATTCCTCACATCCAAATATTTTTGTCTTTTTAAAAGCAATTATAGAAACACAAACCATCACTTATATTGCAATAAACAGTTCTGAAGAAGATAAATAAACATCAGACCGAGCGTATTTAGTGAAAAAAGTGGCCATAGAATCTATTATTGAGAAATACAAATTCGGAAAAATTACTAGCAAAGAATTTTTAAAATCAGTTTCTTATTATTACAGTAAAACATAAAAAACATTAAATGAAAAACATAAATTGTAATTATATTTTTATATTTTTATGTATATTAATTATTTATTATTGACGTGTATCTATGTGTATGATTTGGTGTAGATTTATATTGTACAATTATTATTAATATTGACGTTCATTGTATAATTTTTTGTATCGACTGAAAAAATCTATTTAAAATACATATTTTTATATACTAGGTGTAATGTAAAATAATATTATAAATCCTGAAAACAACTGAACGCAATTGGACAGCCAAAATAAGACAGAGCGCAATTAGTATATTAAAAGGTCATTTTAAGCGCGCAATTGGTAAACTCCTGTGGTTTGTATCATGTGATGTAAAAGTAAATTTTTCCATTTCTTGAGAAATATTAAATTATTTATGTGTAAAAAATATTTAAATATTGATTTAAAATTGTTTATTATTTGAAACATCAATATTATCGTTGATAAACGAGTTATATCGTTATTTTGATTTTACAATTATTTATGAAACTTATTATTATTATTTTTTAACTTTTAAATTTTTTAAGCTACACAATATACCTATTTAATTCGTCGCCTCGTCGGTCTCTTCTAAAATAAATTATATCTTTCACTTTGCTATAAAATATAACTGCACTATTTGTGAATATTCCTAATACGCTTATCATATTAATTGTTTTGGATAAATAAAACTAAAAGTAGGTAGGTACTTTAAAAACATCTATTGTAGAAATATATCTATGTATACGAATCTTTATTTTAGTTTAAAAATGTTTATTATTATAATTTTCAAATTATCATAAAAGTTTTTGAATTTTATCACTGTAATTTGTAAAGAAATACTAAACCATTGTTTAATTTTATTTTTAATATCTCATTTGTTGTGAACAGCAGTTTTTCATAACTCTTAAGTGTTGGGAAAAAAATGTTAACAACTCATATTTTATGAAACCACTTTTTCTGATCTTCCAAAAACATAGCACTTTAAGACTTCTTAAGACTTCTTTTACTATTCATTTTGATGTAACTACGGGGTGGACAATTTAAAAGAATTTAAATTGCTTACATTAATGTCTGTTCTTTCTGTTATAAAACTTGACATAACATCATTTTTAGTAGAGAATTTTGAAATATAAATTATAATTCAACTAGGTACTTGTAAAAGTATGAGGTTACAAGATAATTTTTTTTAGTGTATTTTATTATTATTATATATAATATATTTTATAGTAACATTAATGAAACGGATTATTCTGAATTTTTTGATCATTTTCTTATTGACACACCTAAATATATATAGTACTAAGTTTTAATTATTTAAGCATTAAAAATAATTTTTTTCACATGCTAATTCATATCTTTCTGATAATTGATGAGTTGAGATAATGTTAGTATTGAATATTAAGCAACTGATTTGTGAACCTTTAATAATCAAAAACACAGTAGGTATATCTTTTTATTATTAATGTCATTGACTATAAAAACTATAAGTTTTGAGTTTATGACGTAACTGTTATTGCTGGTTCAGTGTAGTTTATTTCGTACTTATCAATAATCCACTACTTCAGTTATTTATATAATATATTTTATTAACTAATGTTATGTATTTCGATAAAAAATACTTTATTATTTTGATTTTACATTTATTTATACTGTATTTCATTAATTTATAAATAATATATATAAATTATAATATAACACAATCATAGCAATCGCGATACAGTAAAATTAGTGACAACTGGAATTTATTATTTATTGTTGTACACACAAGCTCGTAATATTTACAACCTAATTGTTTATTTATTCGAGTATGATATTAATATATATAAGTATACTACGTCCAATAATATTTACAGTAGATGCTGGTAATTACACCCTAGCATCATGCAATATAATTAACCCCCTCCCTGTAGGCGGCTAAAGACCGTTGGATGCGATCAATTACTATGCAAGCCTTTATGAACTTCTTGAATAATTCCATTGCACTTAACTACTTATAAGGTTTTAAGAACAATTCGATAATTACTACGCATTACCGTTTTACATGTAATTTAAATCTTTCTTAAAGATCAATAACAAGTATTTTGTAAATTATTTATTACAAGTCTGAATTCAATATGATTTATATGCATCTATTATAATCGGAAAATCCACGTGTTATTGAAATAGGGCATATGTAAACTCCGCCCAAATTGTTATCCTTGTTAAAAATGTATAATGTAAGCCGCGCTCCGTTTGTAAATTATACAAGACTTTTAACTTGTTAAAGTAAATCTATGATATGTACTTTTTCGATCAAAATGTATTTTTGACCAAAATGGCAAAACCATAGTATTTATAAAAATACTAATACGTTATCGAATAACTATTGCGGTATACGATAACTGATGATTATCACTACATCCAGCCGAACAATTCGTATCATTGCGCGAAAAAAGCTTGAAAATAATTTCAAAATAGAAATTTAGTAAAATAAATCGGCCTCTAAGTTCAGGTGAGGTTAAGTACAGTCAAAACTTGCACAGCATTTTTAAAAACGGTAGGTGATAACGATAGAATCACTGAACAAAATTTAAGCCATATTATAATATGGCTGTAATGAGCCAAGAATATATAAGAAATGTTATTATTTGTCCTAATATTATACTTTTTAAAACTATATATATTTTTTGATTCTTAATTTTATTTTATTAACTATTCATATTATAATATGGCTGTAATGAACAAAGTATAAATAGAAAAAATGTTATTATTTATCCTAATATTGTATTTTTTAAAATTATATATATTTTTTAATTTTTGATTTTATGATTTTTTAATTACTGTTAATGGCTGTATTGAATTAATTATACATTATAAATTGTAATTTTGTAAAGTATAGCTCTAAATAAGTTCTTCAGTCTTCATTTTTAAAATTTTACAATTGCCGATTGAAATGTTTTTAAAAATAATTGTACATATTATTTAATGCTCATTTGCATAATTACTAAATTTGAACCGTAAAATATGTTTTCCAACTTGACGATACAAAAATCTATAAAAATATATGCAACACTATAAATACGCCTATTAGAAATTTGATAGTAAATCGAAATAATGTCGGTCGGTAAATTCGGTCATGCTGGCAACAGGTATTATTAACCAAACTATGACGATTTTTTATTTTTCGTTTGCGTTTTTCAACAGTGTTTTTATTATTATTATTATTATTAATAATAATATATATAATTATGTAGGTAATGTGCCGTATTCAAGGGTCTCTGTAAACTTTCCTTAATTGATTCGGGTGCACTTTCTATATAAACTAAGAGTCTATATTTTCGTTTGAAATCTTGAATACTGTTTAAAAACCGCACTATAGAACACAATAATTAACATTTGTTAAGTTTTTTTTTTTTAGTTTTAACTTTCTATAAAATTAAATCAAAATATCGTGTAAATACGGATATATTATTGTTTCAGTTTTTCCAAACTATTACACTCGTTATTTATTTGTACGCATATGATTATTATATTTACACAAATATTGTATGTTGTATGAAATATAAGAACAAACGCGCGCTTGTATGACTGTTCGAATAATTTGTTCTGTAATATTATTTGAAATACGTGTTTTTTTTATTTCTTGAATTCGTATGTTAACATTAAATTTATGACAATGTTTGCAAAAAAATAATATTTACTTATTTATTTATTTATTTATATTTATATAAAGTGTCCATTTAGAAAAATGTTTATGGTTGCAGATTATTATTGTCGAGTAAGGATTTTTTTAATTGTTTTCTACGTTTACCTTATTTAAACGGTTGATATATAGATTATGTCAAAAAAAAAAAAAATGTACATGTGATAAAAAAAAAAATCAAAATAACTTTTAACACACAAAAGAACCTTCGATTTTTCACTTAACCCTGCCTCGTGTAGATTAACGATATGTTTGGAATATTAACAACAGTTCAAATTTTATTAAAAACAACAAGTCTTTCCCTTTCAAATTGTATCGTTAATAAACATATATATTAGATTCCTGGCATCCACACAGTATAGATCCTTTTGATTCTCATTTGTACAATTACCGTAAGCGTGTCTTGAATTTAATTTCAGTGTCGATAGTGGTATTCCGTAAAAAAAAAGTATTATTTCACTTGCAAGTTTACGCCGAATTGAATAAAATGAGAAAAAAATGTTGTAGTAATCGTCAAAGAAACGAGACTGCAGAGAATTGGTAAAGAAAAAAAAGAAAGAAATATATAACCTACCTCTCGGAAATCTCGAAACTGTGGCCAAACACGATCTACCTATACTGGGCAAATCGAATTTACATTCACAGGCGCAATGGTACTACAGTGTTCTTGGAATGCATTACCACAGATAGCAAAGAGATAATCCATCCCCCTGGGTGAATGCGGTTTTATTTATTTATTTCGGACAGACGCTTTCTGTATTAATAATAAATAAATATATGAGGTGACATTTTTTACGTGGATTCATTTTAATACCATTTAGACAGGTTCCAATATAGAATTTCCAGTTTATAATACATTTTCATCAAAAAAAATTCGTTCGTAAGTATCTATCCATAGTTTATGTCCTATCATGTTGAACGAAAATCACGAGTATTATACGTGCTTACGTATGTCCGTCCAAACATTCTTGGTCGTATCATTCGGGATATTTTATTTTCAATTTTTATATCAGTTTTCGGGGTGCAATTTTATAGTTTGCACAAGAAAAAGTCCTTTGGCTGCGTAACATTTTTTTATTAGCTCAGTTCGTGCATTGTAACCGTGGTTATGATATCTACAAAAAGTCGTTTGCTGCCAACACGCCCGTAGCGTGTGACATCAAGAAGGCTTATCATTTTGTCACTACTCTATCTCATATTGGATACGTGCCCACATCGTCAGTGGAAATTCAACAAACGCATAAAAAAAAAAAAAATAATAATAATAATACCTATCCGTCTCGATAGATGCACAATAATAATCAATTTTATTCCAACCTCGTTTTAGAGGTACATACTTTAACTGTTCGAAATATTTGAATATATGCCCACATACTAACCGATCTTGCTCGACAAGCATATTATAATAGCAGTGTACTCCATTGTATTTCCAGCATCATATCTTTAAAATTACAATATGGACATGCAACTTCGTCGAATAAAAGTAGCAGATTACGAAAAATATATAAACCGAAATTAAATCATCGAATTTCATATAACCGATGGCTTGTCTAAATTTAAATTGAGCGTGAAAACGTTTGTAATATAAAATTGTTTTAACAGTGATTTTTCTTCGATAGTTAACACCTCCGTAACTGATGCTGTCACAGATTTAATAATATTTGATGAACTACCATTACCTTCAAAATGAACTGCAAGAGTTTATTGACTATGCGTTTTAAAAGTTTCATTTATTTCATTATTTTTATTATTTTCGTATACATGATATTCAATCATTGTCAGTTAGTGTACAATTTTATTTTCATTTTTATTTAATAAATTAAATTTGATGTTTAGTACAAAAAATATAATAAATGTCTTAACATTTCTACAGTTTAAATAAATTAATCATTTGAATAAAATTGTATCATATTAAATAAATGTATTAATTTTTTTTTGTTTTATTATAATATGTTTTTTTTTTTACCTAGGTAAATTGGGTTTTTTTATGCCTTTAAATAATACAGAAAATATGCATTAACTATTATAGACCAAAATACATTTATAGTTAATGGAGTTGTTAGTGACGTGATGTGTTCTTTCGTTATCAAATAATTAATCAACTATCAATTTCCTTTGATTTAATAATGCTGTGTATTTTTATGAGCATTTTGTATTAACTGTATTGTATTTTTTTGTTTTAGGTAAGTGTGGAAAATAATGCTTTGAATTCAGCTCTGTTACAATTCTTTTCAGAAAAAAGGTATGCATATTTTAGTTTTGTAATATGCGTTTTTTTGGGTGCACAAGTTTTTATACTATGATTCATAAAGTTACAGAAATAGAACACAACTAATTTAAGATCGAAATTTCGTATTTTAGTATTGCTAATAGTTTTGCATATATAAGTACTTCATACTTAGAACTTAACATATTTGATTTTTTGATTCCCACAATACATTGACTTATGAATACATAACAATTTACTGGTAACAATATTTAAGGGACTGTGAAAGCATCAAATCGGTTTACACGTAATATGTTATATTATAGGGATTTATTTTTTAAATACATCTTTAGATTTCTAAATATATTCATTTAAATTTGATATATTATTACTATTACTCTTATTATTATTGATTTATTGATTTTTGATACCTATGTACGGAAACATAGTATTATAACATTATGATTAGAAAAAAATACCTTATATTCTACGGAGTATAAACAATTAATATCGTTTTAGATTCTTAATTAATGTAATGATCGGTTCGGTTATAGTTGTTTTGATGTCTTCAGACAGTTTTAATACTAGTAAAAATACTTTAAAATAATATAAAATAAAGTATTGAAAATCCAAAATATTTACACAATAAATTTTGCTAAAATTAATTTAATTTGTTTTGTTGAAATTTAAAAACTAATAACCGCTGTTCATATTGTCAAATTAATAAAATCGTATTATTTCAAATTTTATTTTGGGTCTTTTGAGCTATTTATAGGAATTTAGACTTAGTTTTTTTAATAATATTTTTTATATTTTAAGAAATTGTAATTTTAAATTTTATAAATCGTATAGAAATAACGTTTAATTATTTATTACATACTCTAAAGAAACTTTAAAATGTTGTAAGTACCAGGTTCATCATATTTAGTTTCTTAATGCATTTTAAAAACATTGAAAAAAAAATAATTTTTGTAATTTTGTTGTTTTTTGGCTTTTTCATTCTTGGCGAATATTTGTATTTTCTTACACAATTTTTTTTTTTAATATTTAAATATTATATTCATAAAACTATTTATACAATTATAATGATTTCAAAAACATACTTATACGACAATCTTATCCACACTATTTGTTAGTATATATAGTGACTTATGAGTTAACAAGAGCTTATAATTAAAAAATAATATGATATAATATTAATATAATTTAATAATTATATTACAAGAATGTGTTTTGCAAAAATTAATTCAAAATACTGCATTACTGTATTACTGATAGTAAGTAATATAAATAAATTATAAAATATAGGCTGATAGACCTTCTTCACTTAGAATCGTTTATCTTATGAAATGATTTATTATTGAATTCAAATTTAACACTTCCATTGACGAGTGACACTCAAAATGTATTGTATAACAAAAAAACTTGTTAATTTTTTTTTCCTTAAAGCTTATTAATTTATTAACTTGACATACAAAATTATATTATACAAATTATTCAATGTATACATTTTAAGAATATTATTTAAACATTATCATATAATTTTAATTTTTTCAAAAAATAATCAGTTAATCAGTGCATAATTGTTTTATAATATTGCAACTAAAAGATAAAATAAAAATACATATTCTGAAGTAAAGTGTACTTTAAACAAGATTTATTCGGTCAAAACTTTTGCACTTTATACTGTTATTTATTTATTTATTATTTTTTTAAATTGACTTGAAAATTTCTCTTTTATTCATTTCTTCAGAGGAACAACTAGCTCACTGAAACATTGTATTGTTATACCTTATGTCCAGATAATCATCTGCAGTATCTAATTTATTTATCTATAAAACATCATGATTAGGTCAATCATGGTTAGAAGATATTCTATTAACTCAAAAGTATTGTATTATATTCATATACTGGCTTTATTATTACTTGACTTCCTCTAGTTTGAAATTAATCTATTTTTATATTTTTTCGTTTTTCTTTGACATATACATTACAAAACACTCAAATTACAATTAATAATTTTATGATATTATTTAATATTCTTAATTCTGGACATAATTTTCACATAAATACAAACAACTAGATGCAATCTCAACTAATACTTAAAAGCCGTTGTAAATTCAATAACTGTTAAGATTTTTATTTTTATTTACATATATTTAAATCAAAGATATATTTTTATTTTTGGTTGTCGCCTATTATATTAACGTTCTGCCTATTTATGCTTTTCTAATTGTATCAAATATAAACGTAGATGTGGATTTGAAATAATATGAAAAAGACAATAGTTAATTTTATATGTAGTTGACGTATTGCTGACCATTCTGCTTTTTAGTAATAAAATGACAAACCCTTATCTGAAATAGATAGGGACTCAACGATGGATGGTCGTTGAGTCTTTTCAAAATATCGAATTCGCCTGTCTAGGTATAACGCACAATATTCACAGAGAGTACATTATACTTCTATCCTTCCACTTCTCTTTCTTGGTTTTACTATGTGATGGAAACAATGCACCAATTATGTCAGAACTTTGTATATGCCTTTTGCCCGCCTCTCCATATACACAATTCACGAGTCTACACCACCACTCCGCCAACAAACCTTCACACCACCAACCATCCAAGCCTCTCTCCCAACACAGCCACTACCACAACTATCGCCACCACCAATAACTACTACAGCCACCGACGAAAGTTAATATCTCTCTAGTCCTGCGTATCCAACAGCAGATTGCCAACACCACAAATCACCCATTAGTCCGAAGTTAATATCAGAACCAGAGAAAGTCGAATTAAAGTTTGTTGTAGGGTATCGTACACAACAATTTCTAAGGGTGGGTAAGACGGACAGGATTATTGTATATGTATATAAATATACCCGGGGAAAATTTTCCCTACCGGTCGTCGTGGTGTTTACACTACGTTTAATTTACTGTTTATTTAGTGATAATTAGATCGGAAACATAAAACTGATAATAATTATCCGCCGTGTAGCGTGCATGGTATAAACGTATTATACTATATTACGCACACTACACGTAGTTATCTTGTTCTCCAGACGACCTACTGTGATAAACGGCTCGTGTAACAGTGACGCGTGGAAGTGGATGATCACCCTTTTTAATCCTCTAAACGGTCGTCGTCGTCATCGGTTTCACTTATGTATCATATTAGTTTATGATCTATGTAAGTCAAACAGTGATTACACTGTTGTTTTAGTAATCCAACGTCCAATATTTACAGATGCAGTTCAATGAATTTAAAACCATATATTTTGATGAAAAATGTATTAACCTGTGTGGATATAATTTCGAGATAGGTACTTATATGACATTTGATTTAATTATAAGGTTATGCCTAATAATAGAGACCATTTTTGTGAACGAAAAAAAAATGTATTGAAATACATTTTTTTTTTAATTATATCATTAAAAAAATAATAACAATACTAAATAAATTAAAAAGTAACAAATGTTTCTAATACTATACATCATTAAGTTAAAATATAAATTATTTAAAATACCTCTTAAAAACGTTAGAATGTTATTTTGATTATTCTTTCAATATCTTACAAAAATTACTTTTGATTGTTTCATTATGTTAAAGTTCTGTCTAAAGTACGAAATATTTGAATTGCGCTTTTTTTTTATGCTCAGTGGTATTGCATAATATTCTATATCAAAATAACATAATAATTGGAACATTTTTGAACATAAATAAAATCGAATAAAAATTAATTTGGGCATATCGAATACTTAATATACTAACCTCTCAGATTTGAACACTTTATTTTTGAATAACATGAACTGCCTGATATTTATGCAAAAATAATTATGCTTAATATATTTTTAAAGTACATTTTTTGTAGATGAAATTTGCATTTGAAAAAAAAACTAACGCATTGTTATTTAATTCTAATTTACTACTTAATAAATTTAATTTCCGATAAGTGCAAATATTATAAACAATTCAAACGTTATTCTGTTAATAACTAATAATATAACACTATTTTTATTGTTATTATTATCTACTAGATACTATTATTACAACCAGTTATTTTATTGTTCCTCCGAACATATTCATCCTTGTCTCGGCAAGGTAAACAGTTTCTGTTAGTTATAGACTGTTATAGACTTATGGTATACTACCTAGGTACTAGGCATGTTATGTTTTAATGCAATTCCTAGAACGTGAAATTTCTAAATGAACAGTTGTTTAAATTTATTAAAATCATGTATTAATATTATGTATTATATGTATAATTTGTAAAATATATTTTATCATAATTGGTATTAAATTAATATTGTATTTTTGATTTACTATTAATTGCAAAATACAAATAATAATTATATAAGCTATAGGAATTTAGATAATGTCTAACTTCAAATCTTTAGGAAAACTGTTACTTTATATAAATATATATTTGTTTATTATTTATACACATTTAATTGTATAGTATATCATGTTATTAAAATAAAAGCTTAAATAAAGTTGATGTAGTTTTTTTAAAGACTTTGGGAATTGGAATTTTGCATCTTATAAAATTTTTATTATACTACTTAGGTAAATGTTTTTTAATACTTGAACGGATTGTGATTTTTAGGACTATAGTTTAATTTTTATGTATAAATAAATATTAAATTTTACATCTATAAACATATTTTTGTTAATTTTTTTAAAATTTGTGAGTTTTATTACTAAAATTTTTAGTTTAATTTTATTCTAAAAAATAATAAAATATAGTACTAGAATATATATGTGTGTATATATATATATATATATTATTTTTAATAATAATGTTGAACAGTTAATTTTGTACATTTTATTATTTTTGGTTATTAATATTATGTCAAATAAAAATAATATCAATCAACATTTACATTTTTATATATGTATACAAATTATATTTGAAATATTAATTAATATAAAAAATTATATTTATATTTAATTTTTTTCTTTTTAATTTATTTTATGTAAATATTATATTGTTATAATAAAATATTTTCATAACATCTGAATAATCATTATTCTGTTTTCATTTATCATCAATCATAAATAAATATTGGTCAATCAAAACCAAGTTTGTAAATGGTTCTAGATTTTCTTGATTATTGAAACAAAATTTATGTTATGTTTTTAACAGTGGGAGTTTTTTTATACATAGTATATTAATATTTTATGTTATGTATGCATAAATAACAGAAGTATTTATTGGAATAATGTATGTCTAAAATATGACAAAATATGTCAACGCTTAACAGATAATATAAGATAAAGAGTATAATGAATACAATATAGTTAAATTATAATATAAATATTATGATTTAAGAAATAGTTAAGATAAAATAGTAGTGTGGTGATTTCAGGAATAGATGCAAAAAATTCACAGATATTGTATGGAATTTTAAACTCATCTCCGATTTCTATTTATTGCGTTCTATTCAACAGGTATTTAATCCGAAATGTTTGTTAAACGATAACATTTTTTCACCTCATCAATTTATGCGACCGCAGAATTACAAATATGTTAGCTACTGTTCTCAAACTTTTTCATTAATTCCTCTTTAAAAAAAAAAAAAAATAAATAAATAAATAAAAAAAAAAAAAAAAATATAATACAATACAATACAAACAAAATACAAAACAAAAACAATGGCCGGTGCGATTAAAAACACAGCGTTCGCCTGTCACTAACCGTTGTTTTCAACGAAAACTTTCGCAATAAAAACTACTCAGTATGGGTAAAAATACATCCTTTTACACCTTTTTTTTGAGGGGTAATTGTTCGATATTTATTTCTTTGGCCAATCGTTACATGCAATTTATTTGTCGCTAATTCGTAGATTACAGTATTGGGATACAAGCAACGCATTACACACGTCCTTCTCTAAATCACTGGTCTTAGCGTGCAGTAAAAATCTGTGAACGACTGTTGTTTAAACACAGTTCTTGTCTTTTACAATATTGCTGCTATCCAACTATACATTCTACTCCCTTCGCCATGTTACGTCATGGCAACCACATAGTACTCGGTGTGGGAGAGACCGCGTGGACAAAATTGTATTCCTTACTTTGATTTTATTCGACGATAACAATCTTTCTCGTCGTCGAAATGGGATTTTCCGTCTAATTTGCTACGTTGTTGATACGCGATTTGGCAAAACCAGTCACGCGTGTTGGCAACGTTCGATAATTTTTTTTCTCCCTAAAATCACAGTCGTATGCGGGAGAGAGCTTAACTACACAACGCGTGTGAAGCGCGACTGTTTTACGAAATTCCGTTTATAAATTATATTTATCTCTCCGGCCGCGGCCGCTTGTCGATTTAAAAGCCGGGTAGTGTTGGTGGTGGTGGTGGCGGTGGTGGTATTGGCGGTGGTCAATACGTGACATGTATTCTCGTCTGTTGTAATGTGTGGCTGCGGATGAACAACCAGTGGAATGGGGACAAATTGAAAAAAACAACAAATCCCTCGACCGGCAGGCGGCAATCAAATTGTTGGCGGGTTGAATAGGGTTCTCGTAAATTATTTGTAATGTAATTTTATACCCGTTTTGTTATTTTACTCGGTGAAAAAATAGTAAGTACGTTGTTTTTTATTAAATATATACCTACGATGATTTACATTGTTTATTCATAGTATAGTTCTATAGGTATTATACGTATACCAACCCTATACTTATCTAAAACATTAATTCATATATTATAATTTTTATGTTTTTAAAATTATAACTAAATATTAAAATAATTATATTATTTATCATCGTTGAATAAGGGTAACCCAACACAAATGTCGATTAAAAAATAATCATAATAATAGTAAGTGTAATGTAATGAATTTAAATAATGCCACAGAATCTATAAGATCTGTAATTCTTAATATATTAATAATAACTAATAAGTTACTTTTTTGATAAATTTTTCTTATTAATATATGACCCTGATAATGTGTCTTAATAGATGTATTTATTCATTGGATTTATTTTTTATTTTTCTACATATTTTATTGGAATGCACAATGCTGTACATTTTTTAACAGTTTATACACCAGTGAGCATGCTTAAGAGCGTATAATATTATCTCAGTATAATATTTCAAGTGCTTTTCATATTTGGTGTGGGCGCACCGCGCACGTATTCGTATTATGGTCTGAGGGCACGGATGTATATACGATTATTATTATTAAATTTAAAATCGCCTTTCCTAGTCCTTATCACCACAGTCATGATACGTGATGTGGGTATTTACGTACTGTGTTTAGAACAATATTATGATCACTGAGAACATGATGTGATATGGAGAAGAGGGTATACAATAATATAATAAAAGTTCGATTTTTATGTACCTTTTCATATATTAAGTAATACATTTATTTTACTGATTTTGCGGTTCTGTGATGTCTGTTCATCTCATAGACGACCTTATACTGGTATAGCATTTCGTTTAAGGTCTATGGTTCAACTTATTGTTATATCCGGCAGTTAATATGATAGCTAGCGTACCGGCGTATCGTTATCGTTGGGCCTACATCATGATTGTATTTTGCTAAGTCATCTTGTGAGGTATTGCTGAAAGAATGGTGAAACGTCGTTATTAGAGGATTTCGACGTGTTCACGGCTCTATTTTGTGAAATTAAGTTGTATAACCATCAATTGTAATTATTATTTTAATGGTATTACCCGTTTACATCAATCGTATTTAAATCAGTTAATTTATTATGACGTGTTATTTCTATATACGTATAATATATATCCATACTAATTAAACGGCAAAACAAAAAAGAATTAGTAAGAATTTTTTTTAAAAATTATCAAGATAAATATGACATCAAAATATTTAAATATTACGTAACATTATATCATATGTAATTATATTTTAACTACCTATTAAAAATCTATATTAGAGTTTTACTCAAATTTAATACTTAACTATGTATATTAATACGTTTTCCGTGTGATAACTGATTGTATTTTATTATACTTCTATGTAAATTGTGTTTTTTTCTATTCTTTAAATGTTACTAAAATAAAAATAATATAATATTACTGGAAAAATAGTTTTATAATTTTTTTCTAAGAATTGATTATAATTATATATACCTAATGTTATGTTGGCTTAATTTTTATTTTACATTTAAGAGTGGTTACATTTTCATATATTTGGTTGTTGAATATTGATAGAAGTTTTTTATAAAAAGTTAAAATTTGATTAGTTCATATTGTTATACTTAATATTGCATATTACTTATACCTATTATGTATATTATAATATAGTATATTTAATAACTCTGTTAATTACCTAAGAATTATATCTATGTATGTACATTTTTGGTCTTTGTTCTCTTTTAAAAATATCATTCACTGATTGGCTTTCGTTTGTTTTAATACTCGTATCTCGTTTTGGTTTCGTTTCATGGTTATTTAGTTAGGCTATGTGATATTGGCATTTGTTATAACCAAGTTTCATGAACGTAAAATATATTTATGTCGTCAGCATTTTTATGCGAGTGTAATGTTTGAAGAGGCTGGTCGATTTTTTGAAAGGATGTTGAAGAGTCGAGGAACAGATCATTTTCTTTGAAGTACTCTCGTTTTTATATATGAAACTGATTCTAGCAGATATGTATGATTGTATGGTTATGGACGGTGAACTGGAAAATAAGTTGAGTTAAAATATTATTAATAAATATTGTTTGATATTGTTGTAATTTAAATATGTATCTTTATTGAAGATAACACGTTAAGTAAGATTTATAAATCTGAGTACAATCATAAATTATAATATCTAAGATTCTGAGCATCGCAAGGAATGTTTAGTCTGGGAATGATATATTTTTTTTCTAATTGTTCTATTAAAAAGTTCCCTATTCACTTTAGAGATTTAATAAAAAATGTCAGAAAGCGTGATTTAACTGAAGTTTCGATTACAATTTTATTTTAAAATCTGATGATTTTTAGTCACTTATACATTTATTATAATGCCTAACACTGAATTGTCCTGTAACTATGTGTGGGAACTAGGGACAACTGTTTATGTGTCGTTTTTTTTATTTTTATTTTTTATTATTATTAATATGACATATGTTATTACCAAGTTCATTTTCTTTGTATCTAGTTAATCAAATTTGACCACATACACTTTTGGCATTTGCTCAATTTTAATTGTTTATTAATGTTTAATTTATATACTTCAATAATGTATTGATACTAAATCGTATTATAATTAATGTTCACGAATAGTATAAATGGTAATTTATTGTTTATTATAGAAAATAATAGTGCATTTAAGCAGTGTAAATATTGTACAGTTAAAATGATTAGGATGAAGTTATTATTTTTATTGCGACGTTTATATTTACCTATATATATACCTATAGGTACATGTTTTTTAATTTATCAAAGTTATAGTAAAAATACATATTTTTAATAGTCTTGTCCGAACAATAACGTGGTATAAAATATATTCCTACAAACAAACTTATACAATAATAATGATGAATATTTATATATATATATATATAATTTTTTTCACTACCTATCTCAATTGGAAACACGTCAAGTGGCGCTAGAGTGCAATAAATAAACAGTGGTTGTTGGTGTAAAGGGTATTGTTTTAAGTGGACGTTTCATGCAATTGCGATTTTATGCATGGGAAATATTCACAGCGAAATGTTATTAACGAGTAGAATAACAAAATGAATATGTTCATGTAAACTCTTACGAAAAATGTCCAACTAGGTCATGAATTTAAAACATTTATCAGTATTCGCTTTAATATGGAACAATGTTCCTTGACTATAATATTGTATATTATGCTTGTAAAAAAATATTTTCTAATACAATTCGAACAAAGAATACTATAATATACTATAGACACTAGAATAAATGTATGCCCAAACAAAAAGTATTAATAGCGTATTTTTATAATTAAAATATAAGATGCTATATGTGTGTTATGTTTGAATCAAATTTTATTGCCATGAAGAAAAAGAGTCACACAGCAGTCTTACAATGTGATATATTATGGTAATTATACATCTGAGAATTATATATCACTGTATAATTGATTGTTTTTAAGTACATGTACATATTTTACATATTGTTGTTGGACGCGTATTGAAAAGGAGAATTTTGTAATAATAAGTCATATAAAAGTAAGAGTTTCATTAACGTACCAACTCGCAGCGAATTAATATAATATATTATTCAATTATATATTATCATAATATTACGCGTTGAGTCTGCAGTTATTTGTGAATCCTTTAAGCTATAAATCATTGTTAATAGTATTAATTATCTCTTTTAAAATATAAATTATTATAGAAGTTTGTTTTGTTATAGGTATACTGTACTGCTGTCTAATACGATTTTCTACGTGACAAACTTTGGATGTCTATTAAATCTCGAGTGTCACGTTTAATAACAAAATACAATGATATTTGAAATATAATACATTTACCCTAAACTCGTGTTTTTCGTCGCTTTACATAATATGGAATATAATGTGGTTATTATTGTTTATCATTATTAGCATCAGTTCGTGCAGGGTAAACACACTTATATCATTGCTCGGTGTTTTTGTTACTGTTTACTCAGCTTCTATAAACAATCTCTACCATGATTTTAAATTAGAAATTTGCACTTATCATGTTACATTAGTATAACCATATTTATTGTTACGCACTTGTGTACATAAAAAAAAAAACTAACTAGAACCCTTTTAGTACAATTTTACATATAGATATCAAAGTATTAACCGCATATATTTTATTAAAATATTCATGATTTGATTCGTTAAATAGTCCCAAACTAATATATTTAATCAAAGTCATGAACGATACTACATTATTAGTAAATACAATATATTAAAATACACACACTCACTGTCTTTTGATATATGATAGAGTAATTGAGCCATTGAGGTACATCTAAAGTTTGTATTACAGTTATTATCTTCATGTTACATACGATTATACCAAATATTGTAGATTATAGATACTCTATATAATTATTATTAATTCACTCACTGTGATTGGTATTGAAGTTTATATGACATCGAAATTATTCAAGAGATGGAAGTAACAATTTCTTTTTGTCTTATTTGTAATTTTAATTATTATGATTGCAAATTGTAGATAAATATTAATAATAATGATATATCTTGTATATTATACACAAAATAAAATAGAACATTTATTGGACATAAAAATATCGGTAGGTACATTCTGTTTTATACAGTATATTTAAATTTGTTGTGATATATTTATCTGCCTTTTAGGTTTTCACATGTTAGTGAATAAACAGCGATGCGGTGTTACAATAACTGTAGTAGTTGCAGAAATGATTGGATGATATATAATTATAAACGAACGTCCAGCTTGGGGTTTTCGTATTGTTTTTAAGTTACCCTTTAGCGTTTCAAGTTCGAATTACATACGGTTCAAAGAGTTAATCTTGTAACTTGTTTGCAACGAAATTGAGTTTTCCGTAATTAACACAATAATAGCAGTGGTAGCTAAAGAAATAACAGGTAATATTCATATATGATAATGATTACTATCCTTTTCTGCAAAACTATCCCCCTCCCTATCCCATTGACCATTATACAAGTTGAGATATGGCAAACGTTGAAATTGTATTAGTCTATATTCTTTGAAGTTCTACTCTCGTCCAGTCGTGTGTCTTGGTCGTGTGTGTACGAACATGGACGGTAACCGAATGGCTAACATAGGAAAACTCTTAACGGCGTACGCCCGAAACGCATTACCTTAAACGGAAAACACACACACGCGCACGCACGGGTATATATATATATAAAATATATACGTGACGTCCCGGTAGGAAGTTGTTCACTGTAGTATAAGAGTAGGGCATCCGTTCTCTTCGGGTCGTAATTCTACCGATACTCCTTCGAGCCCTCTCCCATATTTCGTTTTTAAGCTATATATATGTGTGTGTATGTATTATTGGCTTTTGAGATCTAGGTTTTTAGAAATCAACGGGATACGCTGCGCTCTTCCTTTAATAATGTTTAGAAAAAATAAAATCCGTTTAAAGGCATTTCGAGTACAATGTGTATTATTATATGCATTCGTATTTCATATTATATTATTAAGCAGACAGTTAAATTAATTTGATTTTGACATTGGATTATGCCACCTACGTCAATTTAAATTGCACATAAAACTAGCAGTACCTACATCGTGAATATTGGTTTTTGTTGAAAATATTTTCAATCAACGAAACGTCTGGGGGATATTGATAACAAAAAGCATTATTATTATTATTTTTTATGGAATTAAAGCATATTCTTGTTGGTTCTTAAATTGCTAAATATTATGAAGACTTGAAAAAAGAAATCATTCAATACTGACACTTTCGTCCATGCAATTTCACTGAAGGAAGGGTAATTTTATTTTCACATCATTATTTACTATATAAAAACAAATTACTGTACTATAAATACCAGTGAAGAATAGTTTATTGGTTATTTTGTCAAAAGATTTTGATTGATACTTTTTTGTCCAAGTGGTATGGAGCAGCGATGCAATGTGTAATATGTCGAATAAATTTCGATTCCCCGCGCACACGTAATGGACCTACTTCGAAATGATACAAAAATGGCTTTCCAAAGTTGTATAGTTTCGCCCGGTGAACTAACTTCACATAGGAACATTACAGTTTATATAATGTAGCTGTCTTTTTTTAATTATAGGATCTCTTAACGTAACACGTAATAATTTGCGATTACTATATCATCGTGGTCAGGTTACTGGATATTATTATCATGGGTAGAATTCAAAAACCGCGTACACGTTTTCTATGCAGTAGTGTACATTCCCATTATATTTGCGTCAGAAAGACGGTCTACATTTGTCAACAACGGTAAAATATGTTCGTATTGCTCGTAATGCACACATTGTATAAATATTATGTAGTCGGTCGGCGGTGGCGGTTCACGTTACCGACGGGACCGTTTAAGTCGGTTTGCCGGATACGCGTGACTACCACCTCCCCATTTACCCGACCCAAACCACGTGACAAACGCACCCCCCCCTCATCAGCATCGCACGACCGCGTGTTGATCAAACACCGCACGCTTTCACCCCGCCACCGACTGCAGACCGGCCGCATCATAATAACATGTATATAGAAAAATGACTCATTTATTCCGTGCGTGGGTGCAAATATAATATATTGTAAAGGGAACGTTCGATGACCGGTCGATCGCGTAAGTCCATACGAATGTTTTAAGTAACGGCTGCGTGCGGTCGACCGTATGAGTGAGTTCGTGGGCGAGTGCACCGTATACAAGCGCCACCGCCGCCGCGTATTTTATGTTATTGTTTTCATTCCTGTTCCGTCGTCGTCGGCAAACCCCTCGCGATGTGCTTTCGTCGTCGATGTTCTGAGGGGAGAAAAACGATGTGTTCCGATATATTATATATATATGTTACATAATCGGTCGTTGCCATCTTTGCGCGACGAGACGAAATAATGGTCTCAGTTCGATCGTTTACACACACACACACACACTTGTGCGCATATTTATGCGTCTATAGGAATATATTCAGGAAGCGTTGGAATATGCGTTTAGGGTGTATAAATGTTTAATATAGCGATACGTAACTTGTGCTTAAATTGGATTGCCAATGACTCACGCGTGCTCGCGTATAATTGAAACGACGAGTCGTTATCGTAATCCTCCCTCCGAGTATCGTGAATAGAATGCGCTGCAGTCGTATGAGTATGCGTATAAAAAACGAGACATAGGCAAAAAATCTCCTATTTCCATACGTTTAACGTACACCGTTAATTTTTTTAAGATTTTAATAATATTATTGTATACATCCGGGATTGATGAGAAATACAAATTGGTGGACAAAAAATAGGGTCATTACTCATGTATAGATGCCGTGGTAGCGTTTCGAAAGGTGGTGCCCTTGTCCACCTAACAAACAGTGTTTTTTTTTTTTTTAAATTAACAATATTATAGTAAAGTATTAATAGTTAACAATACAAATATTAGCTATAAGTTACTGTAGTAAGTATATTAACTTAATTTTATAAAATTAGGCATAAGAAATGATAAAACAAATAGTTAACCTTTCTGATATACAGATTATATATACCTACATATATTATAATAAATATATATTATTTTTTTTTTTAAATTTAAATATTCTGAGTGAAATTTGTCTAGTTTGTGTTAATCATGATTAAGATTCCTTTCTGTTTATTCTGTGATATTATTGTTTTAATAATGATATAAGTATTTTAAAGTATTTTTGATTATGATAGAAGTGTAAAATGTATTAATTTTACAATAATGTGTGATTTTTTTTTTTTTTATTTTGTGTCTTAAGAACTTTTTTATAGAAGAGAATGCACCAAATTTTTAACTTTGAGGGTGGTTTCAAATATAATCTAGTTTTTAATTAGGTAAGTCAAAAGGAAACATTTTTTTTAAAATTATAGAGGATGTGGACGATACGAACATTTGATAAAATGTAATATTGTTATTAAAATAGCTATGACGAGGTATACTTTACACCTATTACAACTGAGAGTCTGCTTTTGACGCTAGTATGAAGTTTTGTAATCTAAAGTTAAGTCAATTATATTATATTGAACCTTTATATTTACTCATAATTTTATTATTTAAATTTTTTATTATTTTAGTAATTTATTTTAGAATAATGTGAAATAAGTGAACAAAATAAAAGTATCTCTCATAACGTGTAATGTATAATCTTGACGCTGTAATATTGTCCCTAGACACCACGGGGTATAAAAACACCAAGTAAAGAATAGTATAGTTTATGAAAGTAATAATAAAAATTAATACTGATAATTTATTAAATACTAAGTATAAATCATAATATGTTGATTTTTACTTTTATCTAAAACGTTATTTTGGTACCTATAGAACATTTATTCACGCGGTGATTAGTTTTTCTTGCATAATACTATTTTTTTAATGCATTATACACTGCAGTAAAAAACAATTAGACGTGGGTTATTTTTATTTCACCTGAGTGTACCTGACCTTTTTGGTACACTGGTATATTGTTATTTTGTGTTAATTTGGCTGAATTCCTACTACTGACCATGTGTTAAGAGTCCTCCTAATAAATTATGAAGCAGTTATAGTATTTTTCTTTTTCGGGACTCCGCTGTACTTTTTATCAGGCCATCTAAAAAAAAACCTATACTAACTATAAATTATATTGCTATTCAATTTTTTTTTCTAAATATTTATGATTATTTAATATCTAAAAATATAATTATTCTTTTATAATTTACAAACGTCTCCCATTACAAAACCAAATATTTGTATCTTCAATTTTCAAAACAATTTAAGTTAGTATTCCATTTAAACTCGTGTTTTGTATAAATATGTGATATATTAATATATATACTATAGTTGTAATAATTACTATTGGAATTGTTATAGGTACCTTTGATATACTTTTTTTTCTCTCGTTTAATAATATTGTATCTTAAATATTGTAAACATCTTATAATTATTTGATTATATCCATAGAGCTTATATTATGGTTAACTAAGATGTATATTGTACTCTTACTATATTAAAAATTGTATACCATATTCTATTAATTATTATACATTTGAACTGATTAAAATATATCAAATTATTAACCCGTATAATTTACTTCCCTTTTATATATCTGACGCTTTCTCAAACAATACACTTACCTAGTAGTATAAACTATATTTTAAACTGTGTTGTGTACCTAAATAATTAATCAAAAAGTTCCTATGTAATGACTTTATTTGATATTTTTGTTGTTCATAAATAATTTCTCTTCTAGTAAATCTATTATTCTTATTTCGAAAATTGTACGCTTCTTTAAATCTACAGTCCATTTTAAAGTTAAAATTCGTGTACTCCGATTGGATGGTTTGACAATGAAATAGTGTATAATGTATACACTATACACATATATGAAATCTTTTCTTTAAACTAAAACGATTTATTACAATATGAATCGTCAAAGAACTAATTTTCATTAAGTAGTTTTCTAAAAATAGCTTATGAAAAAATACAGAATTCAGCATGAAAACAGAAACAAAAGATCCCAAGAGGGTAAACGAACTTTCTCAAACCACAAATTCAAGGTTTATTTAGTGACCGCCCGTTTCCAAAAGGACTTCAATTTCATTGCGGTTCCTAGAAACAATCAGTTAATGGACCGAATATTCTTCATTATTTATTTATTTATTTATTTATATTATTTTAATGGATGTATACTATAAAATGGGAGATAATATTACGGTTTAATTGAACATTTTATTTTAATGAATAGATTATGTAATTAAGCATAGTTTACGGATGATTAATTGTGATACTTTGATATGTATAATGTATGTATTATACTCGTATTATAAATGAGTACTTAAGACGTCATTGTTAAAATGGTTCAGAGTAGGTAGGTGCGTAATAGGTATAAGAAATAACAAGAGTATTAAATAATATATAAGTAATGTGTCTCTTTGTTGATTTTAAGAACTGCAGGTTGTTTAACTAGGTCAATCACGTGCTAAGATTATTGAAATGCACCATATCGTTTTTAAAGTGTATTTCACTAAACATAGGGATTTTGTCATAGAAAATGAATATGTTTAAATTTTTTTTCATTTGTTTGTTCATAATTAATTCCAATAGATCAACTAGCTGTGGTTTATTTCACATAAATTACGATTATTCTCATATAATGCAAACACTCATAAGTGAATATTTATTTAAATTATTAGTAATTATCTACTGCAGTTTGAAAAACATTTATTATTTTGTGTAACTGAAGACTGAAGTTATATGTATTGCTATCTCTATAATTTATGTAATTTATAAATATTAACACAACAATAGGAAATTAAAACTTACGTAAATAATACTAAACATATAAATTATCATCTTATATGCGTGTTTTCTATACAATTTTATCATTGCATATAGGTTCTATAAAATAATGAAACCAATCTCCGAGCATTATAATTTTAATAAACGATAATTGATGTAAAATCATAAATTGTCAATCTGTTATATGCATAAATAACAATAATAGTAATTGCAGTATTAAAATTTAACTCGAATGTTTGGACCTTAAAAATATATAAATCGTGTTAAAATAAAAATATACATTAATGGATAAACGAATATTCAATATTTGTTTTCATAATGAAAAGTCCGCATAAATTTATTGGATTGAATATCAATCACATTATGGTTTGCGGACCACTATGCAGTGTCAATGGTGTTTCTTCAATGGAAAATACATAAAAGTGGACTACATTATTATATTAAGTGTATTTAATAACTAATAAGTGTTGCTAATTTTGACACAGTTGTATCTGATGAACGCGTGTAATATAATATGTGCTTAAACGTTGTTATTCGTAATAATATACCTGGCACGGTCACGCACAAGCGCATGTAAATTGCAGTGATCGGTGATTTTTCTTCGGCATTGCTTAAATGATTTGACGCAGGTCGGTGATTCGGCCATCCGCCTGTATTGTGCACTGTAATAGTACCTGAGAGCGTTCGTTCGAAAAGCTATGAATATGTGACATCGAACTATATTATTATTTGTTCTCTTGGTAATCGTTGGATCAGGTTGATGCCAAATTTCTATCATGATAGAATATTCTATACTTTACAACTACTATGATTTTCAACTCGCTCGTTTGCCCACTGCCAATAGTCAGGCTAGCCATCGCGAGATGTGAACGGTCAACGGATATATTATTCATATATATATATATATACGATTTACATATATGCACTTGATTCAGCAATCCTCTCGGTTACGGCATAAAGTTGTTAATATTTAATAAATAAGCGCAAAGAAATCTGAAGGACGGTCCACCTCATCCAGCACAAATACCAATATTATATTCGATAGACATGGATGTCATTCCAGTATATTCACCAACCGTTTAAGTGTGCTAGTTTTATCCTGCGTCAGTTAGGTCGATCGACAAGAGATACTAAAAACAGCCTGAAGCTTGTGGTTTCGTCTAGTGTGTATTTATATATGTCGCAAACAGTCAAGCATCCGATACGTTCTGTGCAAAATAAATCAATGCTCTTGGCCGCCGGGTACCTGTATATAGATAATCAACTTGACCAATATCGAGATACGCCAGAAAAACTCGGTTCTTATCTTTTGTCTGTTAACAACCGACCGTGCAATAACTACGGTTTATTTAGTGTAATATATTTTAATACGAACCTATTCATTTTGAAAAATGATATGAATCTTCATTCTTGATCGCTTTTATAACGTTACTATAGAGTTTTCAGTTATATTGTAGTCATTTTACTTTTGTCTCTGCGTATAATCATGATCTGATTTATATTTAACTATATCAACTATTAAGTCATCAGTGTCCCGATCAATTACCATTTCAAGTTGTCATGACATATTTATTATTAGTATAGTAGTATATAGTGTATGTGTTATATCTGTTATATGTATCTAATAATAGTATGTATTTGTACCAAAATAAAATCAATACGAATCGATTGTACCTACGTCTAAAGAATACAATTAAAAAAAAATTACTATTCTTATAAATTAAATTTATTAAATTTCATCCTCATAATATTTTGTATTTTGTGTGAATTCAGATGATATTATTACACATTTCGGTATGTGTCTAATTTACATATACACATATAAATTTAACGATGTTGGTTTTGTTTGATTGGCTCAATTAGGACAATCAAACAATATATAAGCAGCGTATACTTTGAGTGAGGTTTAAATACTGGTTGATACTCTTTTTGATTAGTGGTAGTTAATCAAATCAGTATTCGCATCACTGTTTAGTATTTGAAGTATTTCATAAAGTAGATAAATATAAATTATAGCAAAATCGTTTGATACATTAAATTCTATTTGAAGAATCACTTGGTAATTGGAATACAAACTGTCAACAATTAATTAATATATTATGGTTATGTAACTCTCGAATCTTGATGGTGTACTATAATCTTATGAATAAAATGTTCAAAATACTTCAACAATTGTAATTTTCAATTTATTTTTCAGTGATTACAATTTCTGTGTATAGGATAAATAATTGTCGTTTTTTTGCGATATTTTTAATTTTATGATGAAATTGAATTTAATCTTAAATATATATTTCACCCCTTAGTTCGGATATATCAGCTAATTTTTATACCTTTTCCAAGTCCACAACATTCATAGATCGCATACTTAAGTTAGCGTGTCTAATAATTTTTTTTCCATAGAACTGTTGTGTCGTTGTAAATAACATAAACATTACTTTATTTACACGTAATATCATTCAATTTTAAAATAAAATGAATGAGCATATTACATTTTATGATTCATAATAATATATAAATATAGCAGGTTCTTATATATGACGTATATTATACGTTTAATATTTATAACATATTATTATTATACATATCTTAAAAATGACTAAACTTCCAGATATATCATTATGACCAATGTGCGTTTTCAATGAACCACATACCTATCACATATTTAAAGTAATTTTAAAATTTAAAAATACGACGGTGTATATTAATATTTGTAAATGAATAAATTCCACGTATAAAATCACGATATTATATTATTATATCACTGTGATTAAATTATTATTAAAAATATATATGTATGTTTTTTACATATGTTTTGTTAATACCTTTAGATTTTAATTTTATAGTAAATTTAAAATTGAAGACTATTGTTTTTACTCTAGTGCTGTGGTTAATTTCATTAGTATTAACATGAATGAATTTAGAATTTATTACTTTATATCAATATAATAATAAACAACTCTCCCTACTTACAAGCCTGTAGCGTAAATTGTTTTGACAATTGGTGCATATTTTACACCATATTCTACACCAGTTTTTCCTATACACAATTATATTTTTGATGAATCGTGTTAAGTATTTAAATACATATACATTTTATTTGCATATTCTTTTTATATTATGAAATATTGAATATTATTAATTACTTAGTTTAACGAAATATATATATATATATAAAGTATATTTTATTGTATGTATAAATACGGGTATATAATGTTCTGCAACTAAATAATTTTATATGAATTACTTTTCTTCAGTATCCGAATTTAGTTTGATATTGATCGTTATCTGTGACTTTTAGTAATAGATTAACCATGCTACAAGACTAAATACAATCATGATGATTACAATTAACAATAAAACAATGAAAGATTCAAAAAAGGTCATTTTACCTACTCATTAATTCATTTGTATGCTGTAAATTAATCGACAAAATAAGTCGTATTAGGATTAGGAAAAGGTTGAGAACCTCTGATCTACACTGTTCGATATATTATCTTTAATGAGTTATGAACTTTACCAAGACTAGAACAAGTTAACTTCTTTTTTTAAATCAGTAAGTTATTATATAAAGATGTAAGTTGCATTTAAAGTTTAAAAGTTACTTTTATTTTTATAAACTTGAAAAAATTACAAGTTAAACAGAAAAAAATAACTAAACTTCTTAAAAAATCAATAATATATTTTTTTAACTGAATATTTACAATCTATACTAAAGTCAAATTAGCAAAAATGCATAAAACAGAAATATATAACACAAAATATACATATACGAATAAAAGAAAAAACAACAGAAATACTAGACAACTAATGATAGAACCTTACCAACTTAAGTTATAAATTATCCAGGTTGCTTTATGGTTAGTATTTGTTAGATTCACTGTACCACTGTTTCATTAAACATAAAACTTGGTTATCTGGTAGTGTTAATATTGTGAGATTTGAAATTAATTTATTTGGGTAATGCTACGTTTTTATATACATATATATATTACATAAACTGGTTATTATTGGCTATGAAATGATTTGAGAATTAAATACAGTGATGAGTGGTGAGAATAGATTGAATAATTTTAATATAATACCGGAAAAAGACTTTTAATAATGCTAATATTCAATGTACATATATAGACATTTTTTATTGGTTTTTAAATCAGAAGTAATTAACCTATACTACGAACTGGCTTGTTAAAGAGCAGGATTAGAAATATTTTTTGGCACTCTAAAATGATTATTTTAGCGGCGCTTGCAAATTGTTTTACTTGAATATCGAAAATTCTTTATAATTGGGTACGATGTTGTCTTTGTCACAATAGAATGTGATTGTTGATTGCAAAAGTTGTGAGTGTGTTGATTTGACTAATAATTAAATTATTACGTTTGGTCACGGAAATCTTTATGAGATTATTCAGTTTTAACTTTAGTATGTACTCATTAACGAAGTAATATTGTGATCTTATTGTTATCCTAAGTTATAGGTCCATACAATTTAATGGTAGACGACAGTTGTTTGTTTACATTGTAGATGTACTTAACTCAATGACATTTTTTCGGATAATATCGTGGAAATTTCATTGCTTATGAAGTATTATTAAAGAGGTTTATGATAACAATTATGTATTGATAAAGAATACGAGGGAGAAATTATGCCTGATAAACTGACATTAGTTATCACCGACATTAGTCGTTTGTCATAGGTTAATTATTATCATTAATTTAATTATAATTGTTTCAACCAGTGGGTTATATCTCGTACAATATGAAACGAAGGTGTTGACTTGCAAATAAAACCATCAGGACTGATAGTATCATTAATGCATTATTGAATACGGCAAAATTAGAAATATCATTATGTATATGAAAGAAAATCTATAGTATACTCAAATATATCAATGCAAAGTAGATTTCTAGGTTATTATCGAATCATCAAGAGCATGTAAAATATATTGTCACTGGTGTTATTAAAAGAACTATGGTAAAATAATCAGGTAAAAAAAAAAATGTATGACTTTTTGTCATCATAATTTTGTAAGATTGACGAAGTAGGTTATTTGGATTAGGAAACCTTTGGTATAGCTTTAGTCTCTAATCATTGTACGCTGCAGTTTACAATTGGTGTAATATTGTGTTCTATTATCTATGCAGGTCGGAGTATAAAGTATCAAAACTTTAATTTTAAACTTACAGGTGTGGTTATGTATTTGAATAGAAAAAACGGTATGTCGTACCAATTTAATAACAATAAATGTACAGTCCAGTGGACTGAGTCCACTAAATAAATAATACATTATGTACAGTATATATATATATATACTGTAAAAATACAAAATACAAATATAATTAAAATTGCATTGCTCATATTTTTTCATCTCATTAAACATGTGCATACATTTATAAAGTATGTAATTTGTTTTAAGAATGTTGCCTGCGTACCGTTGTAGAAATGATTAAATACTGAAATAGTACTGCATTATACTACAGGAATATCGAATGAAATCCTGTACAGTTCAATAAGTATTATTATAATGGTTCAATGTTCACCACCGGAATAGAATCGTGTAATCTTAAATACCTACCGCTATTAAATATGAACATGGGATTTAAAATATATTTGAATCGATTTTTATCGATGTATATTATTCATACATGTATATAATATACACCAGACTTTATATTATTATATTAAGTTTCAAGTCACGTTGCGTAAACAAACATCTGACTGGAGCAGGTTACTTAACGAACAGTTTATCCAACTTGAAACGAGCTTAAATTGTTATACACTCGTACATTTGAACAGTATAATATTATTATATTGTTAATACGGCGTAGTATACTGAGGGTGGTATATAAATTGGTTTAAGGTATATATATCACATCCACTTAGAGTATTATCGATAATTTCTTGAACTGAGTATGTAGGTTTTTAAATTTAACAAAAGTATGCAATGTATAGACACATTGCAGTTTATAATATGACCACACAATTATACAATATGTATATATTGTCATATACATACATTACATTTATATTGACCATTTAGTGCAAATATATATTAAATTTAAAAATAAAAATTGTTAGGTATAGGCAGGTATATTTAATCGACCTTTACTATTTCTTTTTTTTTTCACTCTGAAATCAAGGTATTTGTAGCTTATAATATAATATTTTTTTATACAATTATATAACGACTGTTTTTAATTTTTTTTAAACTTTTTGGAAAAATCATTCTTGTAAAAAATACTTTTTTTGATTTTTTATAATTTTAAAGAAAATAGAGAGTTAATACCTACGTTTCTTGATAATTTATAATTGTATTATTATTATTTTTAATTAGATTTGAAAAAGTTAATTTTTCTCGATTTCAATACTTGATAAATAATAATACCAACACATCGTTTCTTCGTTCAAATATATTCTGTATTCTGTAACCAATATTGAGATTGTTCAATTTCAAATAAATTCGATCAACTTTTGCTACTTCTAACTTAATATACTACAAATTACTACTAATAGACAATAGTATTGATTTTATTAATTTGTTTATTAAATTAATACTTATTTAAATATTTAATACTGCCATAATTTATATAGATAAATTATTATTTATAATAATATTATTAACAAAACTATAATGAATGAAAACATTATGAATATCTATAAATATGTGTTTATATTACGTAAAATTCGTGAAAAAAAAACAATGATTAAAACCAACTATCATAAATAAGTATTACTTTAAACATTTTTTTAAAAAATTCGTGAAAACAATAAAAATCACCAAATGTTTAATGAAAAAAAAAGTTAAACCAACGTGGTCTAGTACGATGCATAATTCTGTTACAATTATCACTGTTATACATTAATATGTTGTTCTTAGATGTTCCTAAAATTAATACGCTAACGGAACAAATTCTGTGTCCCTCGGTTGTAATTATTACGTCATCAATTCACGCCCTCCTCATACAATAAACCGTTTGCTATCTCGCTCGGCGCCTATCATAGGAGGGTGCCACCGATGACTAATTTCCTCATGCAGACAACGGCAGCAGCAATGCCGGCGAATATATATTTTCTAACGACTGGCAAAGAGACGGTGACCGAGTAATTAATATTATTACAATCTCCGGCTGTTTCATGATACAGTATTTATATATAATATAATATATTAATATATACATTGTGGAATTAAAGTTGATGTAGATCTGCAGATAGGGTAATGACGTGTGTATTGCATAACGACGATGTAATGCTCTGTAGTCCTCTGATCATGCTAAAAACACACACGCACACACCATCCATTGGATGGATAGAAAATAGGTGGATACATCATAATATGATATAATAATATTGTGACGTACAGAAAATAGTGTATTTTGTGGGGAATGATTGATTGATATCCCCTCGCTTCCCTTATAATATTATACCATCTTTATTAATTAAAATTTAAAACTAGAACTAATTGCAAAAAAAAAAAAAAAATGAAATAAGAAATTTATTTAAGCGAGGTAATGTGGTGGAGACTCCAAGGAGTGGAGTTATCCTCAGATAGGCAATTGTGTGCAACATTTCAGTTTTTATATTTAATTAGTATTTATATTCCTAGAGTCTGCTATGAATTTTGGAAATATTTTGAATCCTTATATAGGGTCGCATATAATGATTTTTAAAATTGAATGGCTGCCACTAAATCATGTTTAAGTGACCATTAGATCGCTATTGATTTATTAAATGTTTAGTGATTTTTATACTTATTAATATACTTAATGTATCAATAGTAATATAATGCGCTTGATCTGGAGGTTCGACGACGAGTCCTTGTTAATTTCCGATTGTCCCCAAATAGTTTTATTTTTTAAACTATAGCAGTGAAAGATAAATTAAATAGTGTATAGAAATGGCTATTCCATATGCATGGACATTGAACGCTAGTCTTAAGCAGACGATAAACAAGTTCAACAAAATATGGTTTTAAACTGTATTTTTGTACAAATACATAGAGTCTATGTCATAGACATTTAAGAAGATCACCAGAAAACCATTATATACTATACTAGAGTCTATATCTGTATATATATATTTCGTACGACATTTTTAATCTGAATTTACAAAAGGCTATGATAATATTTGTTACTCCATTTTCAATATTTGACAAATTTTTCAAAAATATGTCGATATCTAATTCTCCAAGTATTACACATTTTGTTTAATATCATTTTAACTGTACAATTCGTAATATTTGTAACTGTTTACCTAAATATGGTCACTGTAAATTAAAAATATTTAAACACAATAAGAAATATTGTATAAATAATTGCAAAAATATCTAATAACTAATTAGTTACCTATTAAAATAGTAATCGGTGATTTATTTTATTCAAGAATATCTAATATATCTAAGTGTTTTCGTGTTATAAATAGATGTAAGCACATGTAGCTATAGCTGGTACTAATAGACACGTTACAAACTTACAACCCTTACCAAAAATGTCGTTTTCTTTTAATAATATTCTGCTTTTTTTTTTTTTTTATCAAATATGATGATAAGGATACGATCGAATCTATGATTTCAATTACAATTTTGAACTGTTTTGTAACAGCTTTAAATAAATTACTTAAATAATGTGGTCGAAGAATGGCAGAATGGATTTAATTCAATTTAAAACTCATTTTATTCACCTGAGTATTTGATATTTCATTTAAATGCTACAAAAATAAAAAAATTAAATCTTCTTAAAATGTTTCGAATTACTTGTCGCAAACAGAACAAATAAGGTCAGAAAGAAATAATTCAAAAATATGTCAACAATTTTTGCTAGTACAATATATTTATAATATTATATTATACTGGTGTATTACTCATAATTTATAAATAAAATGCAAATTCTTTTTATTATTTAATGTAAATAACTGATTCTTTTTTTAAAGTATTACAATTATTATATATATATATATATGTATATAATATTGCAACCCATGTGTATAGTGTACACGCGATAAATTTGACAATTAACCATATATTTACGTTACCAAATGTATTTGAATATTTGACGTAAAAAATACGCCCAGTTTATGACATGCTGAAAAATATTTTATTAAGAATTTTATTTCCCAACATCCTGCATGCAAAAAACCATGGTTAAATATTTTTTGTAACGTGGTTGCATAAGCTATTCATTCACAGGAACCCGATTATATTTAGGTATAGGATATGGTATCTGAACACAAAATATAGAAACTTGATAAACTTTGAACTTTATAAACCAAAGTTTGAAAGCTAACACTTTCTTTGAACAATAATTTGGTATAGCTATAAGTCCATTATTAGTTTTTACAGATGATATTCACAAATAAAATAGGTGCTTATGCTGTTCTTTATAAAAATGTGATATTAATTTTAAAATTGAGATTTCCATTAATTTTTAAAATTTTGCTGATATTCAAAAATAGATTAATTCATGCATATACTTGTAATAAAATTGATCGCTTCAAACCAAATAAGAAAAATAAAACATGATAAAATTATTTCAACTTGAAAGAAAAATGCGTATTCATAATGATTTGTTGAATTATAACTGTTCAAAACGTTACCTTTCACTAGGTATGATATGTATTTATAAAATAACTTAAAACTTTTTTTTTAAAGTTTTATAAGAAAATTTATTTTTCTCAAACTTTATTTACTTTATTATTATAACATATACTTAATTAGAAAATATTATAAATTATGTGATATACACATTTATTAGTTTTTATAAGTCATGTTAAATTATAAATATAGATTTAAACATAAAATGTTTTAGTGTTATTATGTAATAGGAAATGTAAGGTTAATAATGTTACTATAATAACAGCAAATAAATAAAAAAAAAACTGTTTTAAATGAAAAAAATTTATGAAAAATTGAAAATAAAAATCGGTTGATAATGGGCCATTACTGATTATAACTTTAGTGGGTTTAATACCAATACAGAATTATTAGATTTACCCATAGACCTGATCACGTCTATGGATTTACCTATTTATTTTTCATTACAATTTATTTAACGTCAAATAGCGAATGGTTTCTAATAATTTAATAACTAAATCATTAACTCGATAACGTTTTCAATATGAAAACTTAACTACGTTATAAATGTAAGGGTTGTTCTATTGTGACGTTGTTATAAGTACGTGAATTTTCTGCCGTTCGCAGTAATGTCGCATGTGTCTACAAATAAATTTCATATATTTTTGTTGATTGCTACAAAATATTCATAAATTGTCTAATTTGTTTAAAAAAACAAATCTCAATCAAACCTCACCTACACGTTTTATTGTAATACAATTATTGTTTTTGTCCATATGCCACCCAACGAATGCAGATAATATTAATATAGTGTTATTATTTATAAGAAATATTAAAAAATATCATCTTTTATTTGTTTGCTAAACGGAAATCCTTACATCATACATCTGGGTCCGCGTACATATTTTAAACTTTGAAGTATCTTTATTTCTTCTATTTATAGTCGCATTGGAATAAATTGTAATAAATAATAATATTTTTATCGATTTCCACTTACGCAATTCATGATAAGGTATATATTTGTTTGCAAATAGTGTAAATACTAAACACTTTACCTAGTATATTATATTTATAAAAATTGAAATCATTAGATTCAAAATTATTAACATTTACACGGTTCAATATTATATTAATTAACCTATAGATGATCTTATGTTATAAGTTTGCCTGTACTTGTGAACCAAATCCTCTCTAAATAATTTAATTTTGGGCATAACAATTCTTATAATATTAACTTTTGATTATCAAATCAACTTCATTCGATATGAGTAATATAACGAACGGTTGAAAATTGTATTGATTAAAAAAAAATACATTGGTAAAATTGACGTACAGTTACCGATCTCCCGTCTCTAATTATGTATTTAGTCGTTAAATAACTTATAAAATGAATTCCTAAACTTGTATTGTTCTGATATAGTAAAATTATTAATGGTGGTTATTGTTTGAATACAATGTTGTAAACACTCTCTAAAGTTTATATGTGTCATCTAAACACTCTAAACGTAAATAGTGTCTCATCAGACTTTAAATTATATCAGCATTTACTTTACCATTATTTAGCGTTGGTTAAAAGAATAATACATTTAAAAAAAAATAATGACAGTGGCAATGACTTTTATAATTATTATAAATGAAACTTAAACGATCCAGTGGCACTTAAATACTTATACACTTAATTGGTACGTTCTCAAGTCGAGTGTGAACTAACATTCATCGTTTACTATGATATACACATATTATTATCTAAACAAGTTTATCATCTTACATTTATTTTGTACTGTATTAAACATAGTTCTGTTTTTTTTATTTAAGTACGTAAATAATTTCGAATAATCATTTTTTTTCTAGTAAGTATCTTATTGCCACGGTTTTCATGATTGTTTGTTTTTGCTTGCCTAAAATGTATTTTAAATTTTAAATCATGCATAAATAATATTGTTTAAATTAAGTCGCGCGTGTTTTCGAAAGTAATAAAAACGAAAAACCTCGAAATAAAATTAACTAAATACTAATTTTGTTGTATATTATACAATATCTAAGGCAAGTTTACGACGATCTAGGGAATTACCCTACTTTCGTTGAATGCAGAATTGCTGTTTTTAAAGAAAACTTAAGTCATTTTTGACGGTTTATTTTATTTTAAATACATAAGCAAACTTCATAACGATATTTCATCAAATCTAATTTTTAAATATTTTTATTACAAATTTGAGAACTAAAAAGTTTAAAAAATATACATTTCATACTGTGCTAACAATATATATATTTAACTGTATGGTATAATAACAAATTGCAATTTATATTAAATTATATAGTTTGACAATAATCACCTAATTAACTTACAATAATTACACATCTAAATTATTTTAATCAACAACTATAAATATTGTTTATTCATAATATATTATACATACTACTATATGGAGTGAACTTTAAGATTGTTTTAATTGTGTTAGGTTAACTGTAAGACCGTGAACTTCAATCCATTAAAACTGATGATAAAAATGAGTATATTTAAAAAAAATAAATTGTATTTGTAAAATAATTATGTATAAAACCCTAATGTAACAAAATACAATTATACAACAATTAAAGGTAATCACTAATTACCGTTAAGTAGATTATCACCATGATATATAGTTGGTTTCAAGTATACCTAAAATTAATGTGTTGAATTTAAATTCAATAATAAGTTATTGTATTTGTAGGTATATAAAAAGGAAATCTTAACCTATCTACTTATATAGATTGGAAATATTAATATGACTCATTTTTAGAGTTTTTTTTTTTTTAAGCAGAAATCAAATTAAAAATGTATGACATACACTCATTTTCTCATTTTTATATGATGGAATTTCGAAAATTAATTGTTCACTTTGTTTTGATGCAGTATTTACAGTTTTTTCTTTTTAAGAAATGGACACTGTCAGGTAATAAAGAATCATCATACAATTTAAACAAATGCTAAAAAAAGGATCTAAAACAAAAAGTTTTATTTTAGTAATACATAAGAATAAAGTACGTGGTATGGATGAAGTTTATAAATTGACTTTTTATTTTGTATCGGTGTTTTTTAAAAAAAAAAAGTTTGATCCTAAAAGTTTTTTTTTTAAATCTACGAACATCTTTCCTACTCAACATTTTCTCGTTAAATATATTTTTATTCAATTGGCTTCCCTAAAGTCTATTGGAGTTTTTATATTTTATTCAAAGCTATAGAACACTCATTTTATTAATCTATTTTCATTTTTCGCGACACTTTGAACATTTAATCAGATTTAATATCGAGAAATATCATTAAATCCTTTATATTCTACTTTTGCCCCTTCCTTTTCATCTGGAAAAATCTAACAACATTCCCGATATCCATAGATATTAAAAGGGTCAAGCGGAACAATTCCATTATGTAAATATATATTATCTTCATCCTTCTTAGTACTAGTAAAATTTTTTATATTATAGTAATGTTACACACGTTTTTTTATACTCAACTTTGTTATGCGAAAACTTCAGTGGTAGGTTAAAACAAATTCTTAATGGCAATGCATATTTCCATGAAATTTTAAATTACTATGATCATAATTTTATTATAATCCAAAACAATATGTATGTACACATGAATAGCAATATGTCAATATGCTAAAATGACATTTTTTAATTTTTCGAATTACTTATGTAAGTTATTTATACTATAATATTTTATGTTTACAAGTGAAATTTAGTAGTCGAGATTTGGATGCTTAACTCTCCTATTTTCAAATAATTATCAAATTAGCATCCGCTTAGTATACTTATATTATAATTTCTCAATTATTTTTTTTTTTTTTAATGTAAATAATATTAATATCCATATAGTACTAAGCCGTAATTAAATATGTGATTCTATGATGATAATCATAAGACTGACTGTATAAATATGGTGTAAATACCTATTTTTTTTATTGAAATGATACGACTTCCTGAGTATGTAATGGAAAAGAGAGCAACAGATTATATTCTACTAACTTGATATTTTGTTATATTTAAGTATTTATTATGCTGGGTATTTTGATCTAAATAGTGTTATTATAATTATAACGTATTATGTCAAACCAAACCATACCGCTGGGAAGCAATGGCATAGTTTTATGTACATAATATTATGTGTAATAAACATTTTCAAATGATTCAAACAGTTAATGCTATAGTTGGTATAATAAATTAGCTCACATATGTCATGGTTTGTTGTAATGCTCATGTCTAACACATTACACGTTTATTGTAACAAAACCAAGATTTGCAGAGATCAGTCAAGAATGATTGAGATGAAGCAGGCGATCTAAACAAAAGTACATTTTTAGGCGCATCATTATGGTTTTTTTTTTTTATTATTTTATTAAACTGTTCAATATTTAAAATTAAAATAAAAAATGTATAGAATGATCCGAAGATCATTGTTTCCTTTATATAAATATTAAAATATGTATATTAAATATAGAATGGATTACTATTTTTTAAATTTATATTAGTTTATTAGGAAACCCTATCAATTAGTTATATAAAACACTTATCTTTAAACAAATTATTATAATCACCATTTACTAACATTCTTGGTTGTTATTTGTTAAAAATAAATAGATTATATCTACGTCAATAGATTTCAATTTTTTGTTTGTTATTTTAAATTTACTTATTAGGTACCTATAAGTTTATATTTCTATATAAAATAAATTATTGCAAAATATTAATATAAAAATGCAAATACTGGTAGATGAATAATAATATATTTTTATTTTATAAGATCATTTATATATTTAATTTAATTTTAAATCAAACTTATTAAGAATAGTTAAATAGATTGTCTTTAAACCTTAAAAATTGAAATCCAAAAATATCGTCAGTTGGAAGCAAAATCATACATAGTTTTAAAGTTATTCATTTCTATGAATATTACACTAAATATTTACTACTTCTTCCAGTACGACCCTTAGCTTGATAAGATATTCGTTTACATGTTTTACTTGTTATAGCCAACGGCAGCAAGAGATTGTAGTTTTACGTAAAAACCTGCTGTGACGACAAATTATATTGCTTGGATACATACACTTTATTATTGTTATATACCTACATACGAAGGGGATAAAGCTCAGACAATTTTACGGGCGTTAATAATAATATAACTTTTAGTTGCGAAAAATAAATTCAAAAATAATACAATTTAAAAAAAAAACAACTATTCATGTGTATAACTATCATATTTTTTATCATAATATTAAAAATAATTTAAGTAATTTATTAAATAAACGCTAAATTTTCATTATCTTGATTCTATATAATATTCTTTATAGTGTACACTGCCATCATAGATAAATCATGATTATGCCAGTTGAATAATATAAATTAATTCATTGAATTTTACAAAAAAAAATATTCAATACTATTTTCTTGAGTATTCATATAAATATCATAAATTATATTTTTAACAAATTATTTTAACAACTTTACTTAAATTTATTTAAAAACCAATTACTAGAAATAATTATTTAAATTTTTATAAAATATGACACTTAATCAGCCAACCCATGTTACAAACTGTGCACAACACAAGTTTAAGATAAAAAAAACAAAAATAGATAATACACATTTATCTTATATTTTACGAAATAACAATGTTGTGGGTATTACAATGTTTTTCACTTTATAAATACATTTTATAATAAAATAACAACGCCATAATTGTATAAATTATTTAGTATTATAAACTAAAAGCAAAGAATATTTACATTTATAATTTAATTGTCTAAACAATGAGAAAGATATCAAATGACATTAAGTTTTTATGATAATAACTTAATTAAAAATCAGAGTAACTACTAAATTATTACATTATTTGCTTTTATTAATTGATCGCCGCCGTCGCAAAACTAAGTGCTAATTTCCCATCTATATTCCATTATTTCAAACACCTTAAATTGGCATTAAATTATTACTACATCGCAAAAGCAAGGGAGCTATATTATATTCTAATCATATATACCTATTTATAACGAGGTTTCCATTGTTTTTGTATGATAATTTTATTTTATTATCTGCATCGAGTGGTTTTTAATTTATTATCTGATGTTAATCAATTTTAGCTAATCATTAGTTCTAGAAACTGTTATAGTAATATAGACAATATTTACACAATATTTTTATATTGCAAATTATATTACTACCCTAAATTATATTTAGATACTCAAAATAAAAGTAGCATAGAAATATAATTAATTATGACCGAGTGATTCTGGTTATTAACTGAATTCAAGATACATTTTTTATAACCATAGCATATTATAATTTTATTTTTTATTTAATAGTTTTTTCAAAACTACTTAAGTTTTTTTTTGCAATTTTACATTTATGCTCTGCTAATGATAAATATTGTACTCGTGTATTAAGTCATGAGTACCTGTAATTTAATGGTGTAAAAAACAAATTAGGAAACCATAGCTATGTAAATTTACTAAAAAAAAATAATTGAATGAATGGCATACACTTACAAATTCCAACAAAGCTGATTACTTGGGTCGAAAATATGTAAATAATAATGTGCTCGCGGCTTTAATGAAAAAAAAAAAAAAGCAAACCCTATTTAAAACAACATTTTACTATAACATTTCATTTTTGACACACTGTACATAATATACATGGAAGATTGTCGTTTATTTACTTAAATGATAAAATCACATTTTCTCTATTATTATTTATTCACGTTCAAATTAAATATATATATTTTTTTATCCGGTATTCTTCATTTATTATTGTATACAAATACTCGAATTTAACCTGTCAATTTTGTTTATTATTATTTTTATTTAAAAAAAAAATAAATTAAAAATAAATGAATAATCTGCGTATTCATTGATTGCAATATTTAATTAAAAAACCTATTGGGGTGCACAAAATCCGCTGTCGCTGCAATACGGAGAATAGACAGCTATTGTTTTAGATACAATACTCGAAAAAAGGTTGTTTTATATTATAATTGGATTTGTCTATCTTTTACACTTTGATTGATACAAAAATGTATAAGTGTTTTATTTTCACGCTTTTCGGTACGTTTATATATATAAATAATATTAACTAAACTTGCGTCTGTTTGTCTAAACTTCATATTTTTTTTTTTTTTTTTTTTTTAACTTAGATGATGAATTGAATTTTAAAATATTTATTTTATTTATGGTTAATAGAGTTGAGTAAATATTTTTTATAACCAATAAATACAAATTAAAAATTCCCTTAATCGCAATAATATCATAGTGGGTATGGAATAAGAAACAAGATGTAACACTATTAGGTAGAGTAAGAAAATAATTCATTATTCCCCATGCGGTCAGAGATTTATTGTGTTGTTCAACTCATTCATATATTCTTTTTTGTCACTTCTCGCCCATATCATTTTTTCTTCTCTTCTATAAATATATGGCAGTATATGAGTACTTTTACTCTCTTTTCTCTATTTTTTTTAATGATGTCGAAATATATAACTCCCATGCTTAATGAAACGGACCATCTTCATTTATTTTTTTCCCTTGCCGTCGAGGGTGTATTTATAAATTGAGGTCGTGAATTAAATGGATTTTTATATCCAAGGGAGGACCGATAATAACTGAAAACGAAGAAAGGGTGGTGATAGTGTATTTTATTCCAGATGCTTAATGTTGCGGATAGAGACCAAGCAATTAAGTGAACCGTGTGGATAATGGGAAATCCAGAGCATTACACCTTGATTCCCATTGCAATAACCGGAACAGCACATGGAGTTTTCGTTTCGTCCCTCCCGCACACCACTCATCAGCTTATTATCGCATAAATTTACATATTTCTATTGCATGCCTCTGAAACTTTGGATTCTTTTCACTATTTTTCTTTTTTCATTTTTTTTTTTTTTAAATATAATTTTTGCTTAATTAATCTATATAGTATTAATTACTGTTGGTTTTTTCTACCCTGTATTTTTTCTTTTTAACTTGCTCAAATTATTTGTTGAAACTTGGCCAATAATCTGAAATATTGATCAATCATAAAAAAAAAGAGAAGTTAATGAAAAAAATGGTTGTTAGACAGTTGTTTGATTTATCTACTTTTATTCAAACACGCCCTTAACAAAATTTCCCTTTAATAAAGTAGGTTATTTTAAATAATTTCTAACAAATAACGAGCTTATTGTGAACAAAAAAAAAAAAAAAATTCTTCAAAAAATATAAAATCTCTTAGAATTACTAAAGTACATTTTAAAATAACATGATATACATTATTAAAATTATTACATAATTATTTTAAAAAGTATTTAATTAATCTAATTAAAAAAAAATAATCATCATTTTATTTTTTATTTATTTATCAAAAGGTTAAATGTTTAATGAAAATGTAATCTTATAATATTAATTTCATTTTAAAGACTCTTACCGTGAAAACTGAAGACTAAATATAAAGCTACATATATTCAATATGACAACAGATATTTATTTTACTTCAGATAATAAAATTATAAATATACGAGTTTCATTTAAAAAATTGGAATTTGATACTGAATTATCCAGCTATTCTAAAAGATTGAAAAATAAGGTAATGAAAAATAGAAACATGTATGTAACTTAAATTTTAATATATAAAAGTGTTCGTCTAAAATTAATTGTTTTCGAAATAATGATTACACACCTAAAATAATTACACCTTAATTTACTTATAAAATATTTTAAAAATTTCTAAATTTAATTTAATATTTTACAGTTCATCATTCAATTATGCATGCATATTTTACATTTATTTTTTAATTCATATATAAGTACTATTAAATTACAAATTATTGATGTTTTCGAATGTAATATTTGATATTTTCCATGCTATTCTTTTACGTTGTTTGTTGCTTACTTTACTATAGTCTCCATAAACACATTGTTATTATTTTTTAAATTAATTCCACTGAATCAGTAATTATATTTATATTGTTATAATTTAAAAATGTTATATTGTTTTTTGAATTCACTAAAGTTGGTTTTACACCTACAGTATGCATTTAAGCGTGTATCGTTCTTTTTGTAGCTATTTTTCATTCCGAGAGGTTCATGTTTTATTAGTAGGAATTTTATTTTCTACTAAAAGTTTTTATTTTTTTTAGTCCAATACATTTTTAAATCGATATTGTGCGATTATGACATATTTTTGTATAAACATAAATCACTGTTTGTTGGTTAATAACACGTTTTTACTAAAACGTAAAGCTTAAAACTTAACAAAATAATATTATTTATCTATCCATCACGTTTTTGAACAAATCGAGTGTATTTATTTATTACAATTATTACGTATATGCTATAACGTATTATTTTTTTATGATTATATAAATTAGATAACTTTGAATACTTTTAACGAGCATAAAATAATCATTAGATGGTTAAAAAACTGGATTCAAAATCCCTGGAATGTGTTACAAAATTTTGATTAAAACTTTTACAAGTTCTAATAATATTTAAATAATTTTCACTTCAATTTTAGCTTCTATCAAATGATCTAAACAAACTGTATTAGGTGTCTATTTTTTTTTTTTTTATGTACAAGTTATTAATTTCAAGGTTTTTGTATTTAAAATATCATTTCTACATTTAATAAAAGTTTAACACATCACATTGTAATGAAAGCGAGCCGTGAAATGAATTTTAAAAATAATGCGATTGATTTCTTTGTCAACTGCGTGTATACTAAATTATATACAATACAATATTTTGATCGCGATAGTAATAAATACATACAATAGTATGGACATAATTTCCTAACTTTCTTTGACTGATGACTGAATGTAATTAAATACCGAAAATTAAAACGTTTCCAGGCGTTTTATGTACACGGAAAATTACTATAATGTCGGGTAAAAGTTTTGGTCGTTAAATATAACTATAAAAAGGAATCATAAAATAAAGTAAATGAATGAAGATTAAATGTACTCCTAGGAAAGTCTGGTTTAAGTGGTTCTTGAAGTGTTCTTTGGTTTGATAAACTTACACCCTGAAATTAAAATCACATTTTCAACGTAAAACATTTATTGTCTGTCATAAAATATTTATTCTACGCTGATTAGCTTCCTTTTGGTTGGATTTTGTTGAATTTTAATGAAATCAAAATAAATCATACATTGTAATTTTAAATCTCATCCACTTGTATCATTTTCAATTATTTCCTAATGTATGTGCACTGTCATCCTCGTAATTAAATTCCTATCATAGTAGAAAGTCGTTAAAAGTAAATATTGTATGATTTTAAACGCTTGCGTTAAGTATAAGATTGTATACAGTCATTAGCAAAATAAATCACGTAGATTGATACATTTAAAATAGTATAAAACTTATAGATAAACTTATATTTTAGTTTGTATTACGATAATAATATTAATCATTGATAATTTATTACAAATATATGGAATAATTTGGCTGTATATATTAATTAAATAATCATATTATGATATAACATAAAGGCATGAACTACTTATATTCAATATTATTTCTTTCATTCAGAATCGAAATTAGAATGGTTTTACATAATATCTTATTATTATTATTGTAATTTACACTAAAAATAAAAACAATTTAAAATAAAACAATAAATATTACTATAAAAATATATATAATATCTCCTAATACCCACAATATTTAGCGTTGTATCTTTGAAGAAAAAAATGTTCAATACGAATACTAAACCAGTGCGCGAAATCAATATAAAATAATCTACTACATATCAACTAAACATGAATTTTTTGTCTTTCAATGTTTGATAATTAATTATCGTGAGATACAAATAATCATATTAGTTTTTTTATATAGAATTTATAAATATTTACTGATCCACTCTAAATAGAATAAATGTTATACATAAATAATATTATATAAATATATATAATAATTTACATATTTTAAGGGGTTTAAATTTTCTGAAATTATATAATTTATGTGTATTTTCAATGCTAATAATCGCCTCAACGAATTTCAACCCCACAAAGAATATTTTAATAAAATTTTAATGTCAAACTTATTTAATTACGCAATAAAAATATTTATAATTTTTATTATACTTTTATATTATCATTTGAAATATCCAAACTTCCAAGTAGGCGATTTTTTTGGTTTATTTTGAATTGTTAAAATTATACTTATAATAATATAACACAAACCTTTACAACTAGCTATACGTCGTTTGTATTCTACAGAGTATACTTCTATTATGATACTTATGAATAATAAATACTATAATATTATCATAAGTTATGATAATATTATATTATTTATTATTTTTAAATATTGCAATTATTCATACTATTAATACCATTTATTAATAAAAAAGTACTCCCTGCAAGGTTCTATAAATCAAACTTATAAGGAGTTGAGAGTTTTACCGACTAGATTTATCTATAAAAAAAAATTGTTATTTTGTTCACTTTTAAAAGGTTCGGTCAAGATTACAAATTGTTGGATTGTAAAAGAGAAAATTTAAAGTGCAATATACCTGTTATATATTCTTATAAATCTTTTGGTTAATCTTTTGTAAATTATCTAGGGCCTGTATATTTTAACTGTATGCCATGCCAATATAAAAAAAAAATATTCACTGTTCCAAATATAATATTAAAAAAATTGTATATCATTGATTATTTTCTTAATTAATCTAAGGCCTTCAAAACATGTTTCGTTATATTTAATATGTAAAATTATCTCATTTTTTAAAATTTTTCTATTGTTAATATTATTTTAATTTCTAATGTATCCATCACTTTAGTTTGCTAATTATATAATATAAATTATGTTTTTAATTATTAATATTTTTCTCTATCTCTAACACAAGCTAATAGCTTAAAAGAGATAGATAATCATGTAAAATATCTGAAATTATTTGTATTCTATGTAATTTATGATGATTTAATAAAAGAAAAAAACCTATGTACAAACTACATTATTTTGATTTACACATAAGTTTAAACTAATTCAATGTTTCTTATTTACTTTAACTGTAAGTATTAATTTTTCACTCAATTGTATTAAGTATTTTATTTTTATTATACAATTATTTATAGTAAGATTTATTTTATAAACTCGCAATCTAAGTTTAATATATTTGTATTTTTATGTATTTTTAATTCTATCTTAAAATAATTTGAATGTGATCATTTATTAGTTTTATGTTTTTGTGTTTCAGGTAAGTTAAAATCCAAAATACTCAAGACAAGTAAAAATCTATTTTTTCTCGAAGAAAAAAGGTTTGGTATTACTATTTATCATCTTAGTATTATGTAATAAATCAAAAATTAAGTTAAAAGAATTTCTCTTTTTAACAAATGGATTTGTGTAAATAAACATCCCACACGGACTCGATACAACTATCTAGGCACTTAAGTATAGATCATTATTTACTCCTTGAGTAATAAAATTTAAACAACAATAGTAACACAATTTGTTTATTTGATGTTTTATCAGTTACCTACAAAGTTTGCAAGAATCAATACGGTGTTGTATATATTACATTACATACTTAGAAAACAATTACTAACTTCAGATAGCTAAACATAAACATTTAATTAATCAGTTATTTATAATCATCCATTAATTGTATAGTTTATTATCCTTAATATTTTTATACTTTCTGAAATGCAAATGTAATTTATTCTTTATTTTTTTTTAATTAAAAATATTAAATAATTTTAAATGACAAATTACGTAAACATCTAAATTGATTTTTATAGCTTCAAAATGTTTAATATAAATATTTATTGAACTTAATTTTATCCACCTAATATAATAGTAAATTATTTTTATAATCAGATTCACAAATTAACTATTTTAAATTTATCCAAAAAAATTTTAATCAAATTTTAATTTTTTTTTTTTAGTACTAAAGAATAAACATAAAAAAAAAAATTGAAAATATTAATTAGAATAAAATTTATTCAAAAAGTCAGTTCTATCTGTTATACCCTGTGTATATATTTATATGTATATTATACAACCTACTTTAATACTAGAAGTATATTAAACGACTTTAATATCTATATCTATATATATATATAAAAATACGAAATATATTTAGTGATATAAAGGTTGACGGACTGTCTCCGCTCAGAATTGCTTTTCGTAAACTATAGTATATCATTGAATTCAAATCTAATAGATCCATAACGGCTATAATAACAGTGACCTACTCGACATTTATAATGTAAAGCAGAGTGGTACCCACTTGCCTACCTTCTTTTTGTTAGTTTTTTCTTGTTTATATTACAAAGTACTGGTATGTTTCTACTTTTGACCCTCTCTATGGATTAATAAATTGATTGAAATTTCAATCAACTCAAAAAGAAACCACCGTTGAAGTTGAAGATTTAAAACAATACATTCTGCTCCAAACCAAGAACAAATTATTCTTTCATTGTAAAACCAATACATATAAATGTATACGTTTAATTAATTTGTTGTCTATCCAGCGAGAAAACGTGCTGTAACCCGACGATATTCGTTTATTTTGTGATATCCCCCGAGATACGCAGCCATAAATACGAATTCCACCATGACAGCATATCGCGAGAAGTTGCATAGAATCATTCGTTGAGCAAATTATGTAGTTATAGGAAGAAATCAAAATATTATTAAAAACGAGAAAACTCGTATGTCTTATAATCATATGTTTTAAGTAAAAACATATTGTTTTTATGTTGACTATGGTCATACTTCTTTATTTTATTCTATAAGTGTACTTTGTTCACAACTTTGTGTTCTTTGTTGAAAGTGTTTTTAGTACTTTGGTGTTTCACTTAATAAATATTTAAATATAAACATTATATTATTGAGCTTTAAATTTTACATGATATCTTGTATGGGTTTTTGAAATAACTTTATTGCTTATTGACTATTGTATATGAAAAAAAAAAAAAAAAAACGAAAAAAATGGTTCGTATTCGCTCTAAATCAATAAATGAGTACCAAATATCAATTGTTATTATTGAGTTACACTCTCTCGCGAAATGCATTAGTTTCGTAATACACACTGTTTATACTTTTGATGTTTAACACTTTATGTTACAATTTACCATTTTTAATACGAGTATATATTGCATTGTATTATAACTAAATGACAGAACTATAACCATGAAATATATGTTATGGTTTCAACAAACATGTTAAATTTCAACATCAACAAAAACCCTGAACATCTAAAAATAATTCTTTCTGGACTATAAATTTCCTACACTCTTTCTAATCTTACTCTCATTTAAATAAATCTGAACTTTGAAGACTGTCAATAAATTTATAGATAAGAAAACTTTATTTTGGTTCAATCCGTGTTACACGTTATGCAATATAAATAAACGTTTAGTACCGTTGTCCCAATTTGCTTTCAAACAGTATTATTTAGTTCATTCTTTGTTTGTATTACTAAAATTATTGTTATTTCATCTGTTTGTGAGTTATATGGTTGCTAAAATATGGTTTGTTTGTCTCAAAAGTATTATTTTAGCACACAAAAATTCATATTGATTTTATTTTTATATTGAGTCAACATAAACAATCGACGATGAGTATAAAGTTAGCCCTTTGCAAGTTAATACGCACATTCATTGGTCTAAAAATGACGTCCATTATTTTTTTACTTCAGTTTCAATGCAAATAAAAACTATTTTCCCATAATTCTTTTATACGTATGATTAATAATTATTATTTGTTCAGAAATCGTACAACAACGCCTACCAGTTTATTCATTGTATTCATATTTCCATACCTATACCCTAACATTAATTTTAATCGTTCTTACACACATTTTTATCAATCAGATAGGTTAAGACTATTGTGATTCACATTCGACGGTACGAAATATACATCACTTGTACCATAGACCAGTTTAATTATAACACACAATGTATATAATACGATTTAATTATCAGCATTATTTTCATGACTAGGTACTTATAAAAAAGTCATCAGAAAAAAAGTAGGTATTTCTAAATCACTGTTGTATGTATATAGAGAGCAACAAACAAATAGAACCAATAGATAGATTCTTTGAAATTTAATTTAGTCCTCATACGTTACGATGAACCTTTATTAGTTTTTCAAGTACTGTATTTAGTTGTTTTGGTTTCTACGGTTGGTTTTTTTTTTCTTCGAAAAAGCTTAGAACAACAAATTGTTCTGATTACAGTTTCATTGGGTTTAAATTACCAATAAAACTTTTAAGAGTGCCACTCATATATATATATATTTCTGATGAATTCCCGCCAATTCAATGCAATCGATTTTCTGTTTTTTCCCTTTTTTACTTGCTCTGGTATAATAATACGTATGTTTTATATAAATGTGTATGATATATATTGTATAACAATTTTCCCCTTCTTTTTATATTCGAAAATAATGCGAACCGAACCTTGTGGATATCGCTTTTAAAAGCTTGTCGTGTTCGGTCGACAGTGATAAATGAGCTTGTGGTGTTAACATAGGCAGAGCGAGCGAAGAAAAAACCTTACAAAACCTCAGTGTTGAAAGTATAGCCAGACTTTGAAATCGAGTTGATGATAGGATGAAGTAGTGTTATACATAAAAAAAAAAAATTAAATTAAATTAAATTAAATATTATTTCGACAAACTCAAAAAAAAAAAGACAATTTAAAAGTGTAATTAATTTTTTAATCTATTCCGTGATTTTAAAACTAATATAATTAATATGATACCTAAACATATACTAGAAATTCTGGTTTTACAACATTTTGTTTTATACCTATTTATTTTATTGGATATCTGTGAATGTGCTTAAACGTTACTTTTTAAAATAAAAAATATATTTCATTTACCAGCCTTATCGTAAGCTTATGAATACTTAAAACTCGTTATTTCCATATTTAACGAAACTTGATAATTCCGTCATTTTTTTCCACATATTTATTAAATCCGTAATGTGTTGTATGAGTTTTTGTTATAAATTGAGCTCAATAAAGTAAAGAACGTTTGAGTATTATATATTTTACATCCTTACAAAATTTATCAAAACCATCTATACATTTTAACGAGAGCGATACAGTATAAATGTTCGCACTAATTTTGTTCACGAATTATGGAATATAAATTGTATACATTCAAAATATACAATAACCTTAACTATATATATATAATACAATAACTAATATTTTTTTACTTAATTTTCATACTTTAAGTAATGGTAATTTTTGTGGCATACGTATGTGTGAATATAATAATATTTTATATATATTATATTTTAAGTTTTATTCGAAATAATATTCTAAAACACACGCACGCACACACATATATATAAACACCTAATATGTAATATGTTACGATAACGATATGAGTTAGATTTATATACTTGACCGTTGTGTCCTTGACTAATTGTTTTATGAAAAGGCAAAATCACAGCCACTGATCAGTGCTAGGGCTGGATAGTAGTGTTACTATTGTTGTCAAATCTATTGTCTGTTTTAGAATTGGTATACATAACGTGGTATTCAAAATCGGTCCTCTGCAGTTTAAAAAAGGGGTGATCAGAGTGGCAAATTGCCACAAGCCATTATTCAATTATACAAACATTCCTCGCATTTCCAAATACAATGTTTTTAACGATTTTACACGCAAATAAAATATGTTTTAATTTGTGTACATTATTATTATAAAAAAATATATTAGGTGTAATAATAATATATTATTTGTTTTCCGTATTACTGATAAGTTCTGTAGTTTTTATTTTTTATGTAATATACTTCATTTTATTTATATATATTATAATTTATAATATTCATATTTTTTATAAGCTCAAATTAAATAAACTACGAAAAACTAGACTTTTGCCTTTGGTTTTGTTTTCCAAATAAATAGATATCTATTTTTAAAAAACAAAATCAAAATTTACGTTAGTAAAATGATGATAAAAAACATTCCATTTTTTAAATAATAATTTGATAAGATTGATTATTTAATATGTATATACACATGGATTCTATAGAATGCAGTTAGTTCTGCAGTTAAAATGCCTTTCTTTTAGGTATTAATTTATTTTCAAAATTCAATGTAATAATAATTTACACAACTAATATTATATTATACCGTTGAACTTTTAGTGCTAAAATATATTAAACATCAGTATAATATTCACTTTTCAATAATAATGAACCAATTTGAAATTAAATAAAATTATTAACTCTATAATATATACAATTTTACAAATTAAAAAAAAATGTTCGCGTACTTCATATATAACTATTAGATATTTAGTTAAATTGTAAATTGAAAGTTTTATTTTTTTATTTTTAATATTAAAATAAATAACAATTCTTGCCATCAATGAATCAGTAAAAAAATATGTATATCTGTTTTTATATACAATAAACACCCTAAATATATATATATATATATATATATATTAATCTTAAAATACGTTACAGCACATTTTCTATTATGGAAGGATGATATTCACTTATATTTATGTAAATGTTCACATGAATACTAATTGAAATTTACTCACTATTAGAAGAGTAAATGTATTATTCCACTTTACTTCGAAGTAAATTTTAATTAATTTAGATTATGTCTCACATTATACCAATACTGTATACCAATAAAAACTTGAAAAATATAATATGTATATTGTATACAAGTTAAACAAAATAGGACTCTTTCCGAAGTTCAATGAAAATATTTTTAGTTACCAAAAATGAATTAAGATTAGTTAGAAAATATTATAGACGCATCAATATTAAAAAATGTACTTGCATTACTTTTTTTTATATTAATTTATTAAATTGTTAATTATTCGAAATCATCATTTTTAAAATTTAAAATAAACTTATATCTAGAATATTATAATTTAACAAAATATAATATAAAAATCTCTCAACACACGTGTATCATAAATCGTTATCTTAATTATCGTCCATAATAGTCTTGTATGATAAAATAGACGTCCAAAACGATTTCCGTGACTTATTCATGTCGTAATCGCGTTGTTATTATTTATTTTTTCATCAAATTGCAATTGTTATCTAATAAATAATTCGATTATAACCAATAGTTGATAACATCTTTCCAAAGAAAAATACAAACAACTGATAAGTGTATAACAAACCACCTGGGTGCAATCGCATAGCCACTGCACTTATCATAGTACATAGTAGTGTTCAGTTTTGGTTGTTAGACTGTTCAATCGAATTTCCCGTTTCAATCGTATACAATATATATATATATATATATATATATACTTTATACTTTATACTATATTATTATACTTACATATGTGTATGTATATATATATATATATATACATTCAAAATTGTCTCGTTAGTAGAAACGAGAATCATTTAACGCGAGTTCTTAGACGTAGAATTCCGATTTGTACAATCGCGTGAAGGTTGGTGTTAGATTCTATACGTATATTATAATATAATATTATGCACTTACATATATGCTTGTATGATATATTTTAAAATACGTTTTGTTCGGGAAGAATGTTTAATTTAAAATACTGTGAAGTACAGGTGGAATAATATCCCGAAAATTTAAAAAATTCAGACTAGATGTACTATATGTGCAACAAAAAATTACATTCGCTCATGCATCAGACTTCTCTGACAATACAACATTTCGCTTATTCCGACAATTATGTATAATATTTTATACGTTCAGTTATATATAGTTTATAACATACAAAAATACATTTTTTAAATAGATATACACCGTATGTGGTTATTTTTTCACAAAATATATTATCGTGTCTGTAAAATGTAAGTGTTTTTTGAAATTATAATTTTTTTTTTCTATAGTTTGAATTACAAGCGAAACAAAATTTTTGAAGGTAACAAAAAAGTTTTTTAAATAATTTTTATGGTTATCATTATTTACGTATTTTTTTTTACTTTTTTCATATCTTGTATGTAATGACTGATGAGTAATGACTTGAAATAAAAAATATTTTTTAAACATACAATTATCGAGAAAAAGGACGGTGTATATAGCGATAACAGAATCACCCCGTACATGATATTACATGATATTTACTTTCTCTCAAGGTGTGTGTGTGTCGGTGGCGATGGAGTTTTTAATCTAACGCCTTCCTCTTTCGCAAATCTAGAAATAATAAAAGTAGTGCTTCAACCAATTTGGTCGCCAGCTGACACCCAGCCTGGCACACGCCATGGTGTTTGAAAAATCTCGCGCTGCTGCTATCTTCTTCGAAGCATTTTTTATTGTTTTATTCAGCAGCAGCAGCGCTATAATACGCATTATGACGTGGACTTCACAAGAAATAAATACAATAAAAAAATAAAATGTATGTCCTCTACGTACAAAAATAAGAAATACGAGACGTTCCTACTCTCCCGGTCACAGCCGCAGCATTTATTTAGATACACGCAGGATATGATTATGGTAACTGCACAAAATGCTGTCATTATTGGCCCAGTCTTTTAAAAAATTATAATTTATAATTTTCAGTCATTTTTAATGCTAAATTTTATTTTATACAATTTATTGTAATTACAATCTTGTATTATATTATATTCTGACGGAGAAAAAATAGAATTGTTCAATATCTGAATACATGTAGTGAAAACTCATATTTTTAATGTTTTCAATAGTACACAATTTGACCCGGATTATGGTGTTCTTCGTTAAAATCACATCAGTCTGTAAATAATATTTTCAACCGTCGTTCGTGTACACATCAAATTGTATTGTTATATTTATGTGTATGCTCATGGGCGTCGTCGTGTTTTTTTTTGGATAGAACCGTTGAAAAGACGTCGTATTGGAATTTAACCGAAATATGTACATCATGGATTTATATTATTATTCATCGTTGTTGTCTACCGAATTTAAGGTGATTTCGCAGGGTTCTTCTACGTATTATAGTGGTCCCGTTTTATTCTTAGGAGCGACCGATATTGCCAATAGATACCTACGCCCTGAATGAATATCATTTATTTCTGTGAAAGAATAGTTGAGTTATAGTGAATAACCGTTTGTCCGTTTCGAATACTTTTTCAGTGTTTAAATGTTGTAGTGTTGTATATCGATATTATTTCAGGTAATTTCAATTATAAAACATTATGTGCATTTATTGACTCACTATTTAGTATAGATCTAAACGTTTATTAAATTATAATCTTAAATCCATTTTATTTAATGTTTTAAACGAGTGCAATGTATAATAATAGTTAAAATTTATCCAACTATTTATTGTAATTTACAATAATACAGCAAACTTTGCTATAACTGCAATTTATATCATGGTGTATTATTTATTCATGTTGTAACTGTTCTGCAAACAACAATATTTTAATAAACATTATAGTTCGTTAAAATAATCTTTTACATTTCAAACAATATTTTATTTCATTTTTCTATGAAAAATTTCGTATATTTTCATTAAAAACTCTACACAATATAAACTTTTCATTTATACTTTATATTAAATGGTTTTATAAATCGTAATTAATGAAAATTGTATTTATATTTATTATCTAAAACGCATCCTTTATTGTTTTATTTTGGTAAAAATAATATTCAGCTCGAAGTAAAATCGTATAGAATACAGTGAATTAATTTAACTTTAAAACGTGGCAAGAATGGGAAATAATACGAAAATAGTAAACCATTTAAATTCACATAACAAATAAAAAGCTATTAATAAACATCGTCGTTCTAATGCAGCGTTCGATATAAGTCAAAAACAGACTTAGATTCGCCAACACAAACGCACCGACGCCGGCGTTACTTCAGCCACCTCTAGCACGATCCTACACCACCACCGGTTCATTATGCGCCGATATTTTTTTGCGGTGTTAGTAGGGTAGTTTGAATTTCAAAAGAAAAATCGGCAAACTAGGGACGATAAAGTATGGGAGGGACTTTCGGTTTGCCATTAGCGTTGGTAGCCCGCATATTTTTTCTTTCCATGGTTTTTTTCCTACCCTTGCTCGGCTGAGGGTCTCTGCAGTAGCGACCGCCTGGCCGTGTCGTGTCATCATTTATATTATCGGACCATAATTTGTTTTGCCCACCCATTTCCACTCCCCTCTATGAGGCACTACGACACGATCCTCTTCGACCGTATCCGAAGACAAATTACCGGATATTATTAATTCGTTGCTCTCTCTCTATATATATATATATTCCTCTTTATCTCTTATCCAAACGATAGTCTTATCGGGTTTCGACCATTAACATCTTTCGAAAACCGCGCCCGAGGTGATCCCGAGACGCGTCGACCACTGGTAAGACAAATATTCGGTCATTGTTAGTTATGATATCAATCAATATATTTGTTTACAGTTCACGTTAAGTTTATAATCAAGGTTCAGATATTATCTTAAAACTGTGGGTAGAATTTCAGCGTATACTCAGGTAGCATGCACACTTACTAAATCCTCTTCTAAACCTGAAAATGTTACATATCACTGTCAGATATCATTATCGTCGTGAAGTCATCTGCGTTGGCTATTATTTAGAGTGGTTTGTAAAATTACATATCTGATACCCGCCTAATTAAACCAACAAATTTTAGTTTTTGCTGTTTAATAATTACTCATTCATTATATTATACTTACAGCTTTTATGCATTAAATTGAATTTATATGTTTTATATAACTTTGTGGCTTTCTCGTACACAACTTTCTCCAAGAAATAAAACACATAATTTAAACTTTATTTTATGGTTTAGTTATAACGTTTTAAAAGCACTATCTTGTATAAATATCCATTTCAGTCTTAATTACTAAGTAAATGTTTTGATGAAATTTCTTCTCAATTAATCTTTTAAACGTTTAACTAAGACAAGTTAGTTTTTGCTTAAAAATTGTTTATCCAATAATATATTGTAACCGAAATAAAGCTCAAATCTCATAAATGCCAATATAAATCAAAATTGTGTACAATACTTTAACAATAAATAATATAAAATAATAATAAAATACTTATATTATTAAGAGAACGTGACACACACGCTAATTAAGGGGTGTAATATAAGTAACTTTAAAGACATTTTGAGATGTTCTAAAATATTTAATCTTAAATATATTTAAATAATAATATTCAAAGTATTTTAAAAGTGGCCCCGTGTCAGTACCAAAAATGGTTGTTGCGTAATAACAAGATTATATAGAAAAACGGTTTCGCGTGAGACAAACTTACGAGTATATTATTTACAGTAGATTTAACAAATTTTCACACTACATAGAAGATAACTTTATCTGTGTCGTAACTATTTTATTTTTTGATATCAATAAACACTAGTTTATAATTAACAAAATAACGTAAAAAAAAAAAATACAGAAAGCTTTATAAATGAATAATTTTGATTTTCTTTAAGTTACCTAAAAAAAAAAAAAAAAAAAATGAGAAATGAGAAATGCTATAATATAAATAAAGTTCTTCTTTAGGTATTTTATGTATTTCGAAAAATTGCTAGATACTATAAGAACACTGTGTTCGTTCGTAATGTTTGTGCTGTACAAAACATTTTCTATGATAGATATATGGATGGTGAGACTTCCCCTTAAGTATTATAAATAATTAGAACACTCAGTCTCAGATAAAATATGCTAGACATTTTAATCTCAATAATGCATACTTATATTATTGTATTTCAATATTGTTTATTTATGTCCATTGTCTATTCTAGTATATCTAAAATAAGTAACCAGTCGTTGTATCGGCGTACATACTATTAAAATACTGGCGATTATTATATTCCCGAAAATATCACTGAGTTATGGACAAATTAATTCTTTTCCCCCTAATGCATTCCTTGTTTGTTGAAAATACATTTTATTTTGTGTATGACTTGCACCTCGCTATCAAATGAACTATCATCACGGCTAGACTATATTTTGGCACATATTTTCTGTAATTATCACTTCGCCATTTGTAACTGTTGTTACTTATTGTATAATGTAATATATGTTGTATATAATATTACACTGTATCCTAAATATGTGTAAATTTCACTTGATACTCGATACTTTTCATTAATGGCCATTTATGTGACATTTTCTCACGGTGATTCTTGTTTTATCCTTATATTGACAAATTATCAGTGTGATGCATTACCTGCTATAACGTATCTATATTATAATGGTCCACCTACACTTATAAAATGGAATCTGGTTAAAATTTGACAAGCTATTCGTGTCCGGTCGACAATCAAAACAGAATTTTTTGATAGCACAGTCTGATTTAAATTATTATTGTAATTTTAAAGAGGTAATTCCAAATGTAAGGTTGTCTAACATTTTCAATTTAAATACTATATTTGGTAGGAAAATACATCTCGTTGGAAAGGGGCCTCTATCGTGGTGACACGCCTGTGGTGATGTAATGATATCGGAGGTTTTGATATTTGTCAAAGTTTAATACGGCGTTTATACGGTGGGCGAAAATAAAAAAAAAAGATGAGAAACCAAAGTAACTGCAAGTATGAAATATACATAGTAAATCCTGGGTCGTCGTCGGGTGTTTGGTAGTTAATTAATGTTAATTTTGCGTGACCTACGCGGCTGCCGGTGAGGTGGGAAGTGTTTTTTTTTTTTTAATTACCTACGCCCGACCGTTGAGACCTTGCTCGTTAGCCCTTGGGACTCTGCTGGGAACAGATTAAAAAAGTTTTCTCCTTAACAAGTTTGCCCTGTACACCTTTTTACCAGTCCCCAACACATATATACCGCAGTCCTGGCTGGCCGGTGTTACACCGGAGAGCATTTTCAAACGACAAGCGATTCCCTAGTTATTTTACTTTTTACATTTTTTTAACACTTATCGCACAATGCGAAGAATCAACTCGACAAAAATACTGCTGGAAAGATAGCAAAAGAACCTGTGCATTTTTTTTTTTTTATAATTTAAATTTTTTTTTTTAACTTTTACTTTAAGCGTTTTAACGGCTGAGTTTTTAATTACGACGGCCATTTCAGAAACTAAGGGTTTCAGTTATTAATGAACATAGATGTCCTGCAAATATAAATCTGCTATCTGATAGTATAAATTATCTACGCTAAATTTCTATACCCTAAATCCATTTAGACAGATATATGTATACAAAGTATAGTATAAATGCAATGAATTTTATATTCAATGTCTATATTATTTGAATTCCCATGATAAATTGTATTTTTATCAATTAGTTGTCAAAAGTATTCAGATAAAAAGTAAAGATTATTATTTAAATCTATGTTTATACATTTTTGTGAATATAAATGCTAATCTTCATTTATGTTTATAAGCGATCAAATTTAATATTATTGCATTACTAAATTTATGACTTTTTACGTAATATATCTTTCAGATGTTTTTTTCAATTTACTAAACATTTCCATTATAAACATCTTTGTAACGATATTATTATTTCGCTGTAGGGTTGCCATATTTTCGTCAAGCCATACCGGTACGCTATAATAAAATAATATAATACCTCCCACGGAAACGTATACTGTATCTCTGGTAAATGACAAAAATAAATATTAATAACGGATCAGAAAATAACATCTAACGGTTTTTAATGTAAATATAACACATTATGTATTTTTTTAATTAGATAGTATTAACATAATCAAAATACTGGTATACAAATATAGAATAAGTCGCAAAGGATCTTTATGTCCTTATAGATATAAATGATGAACGCTTATCGCGTTTATCTTCAGAACCACACAAACCAAAATCCTTTTAACAAAATAGCAATTATTGTTTTTTTACCTAATTTATTCTCTAGAAGTGTAAGACTATGACATATTTTTTTGAGACATATTATCATTCTTCTAAGAAGAGTTTATTGGACACTGGGGCATTGTACATTATATTTATACATTACATTAAACAGGTAGGTTATAGGGTTTGTACCTTTTTCGTATGAAACGTATATGTAAAATTAAAGATTTGGGCCCATTTCGCCGAAACCCATCTCGCCGAAGGATAGTAAAATAGAATTTTGTTTCCTTATAATATTAATTTAAAATATATAGTCAAATAAAATGGTAAAATAATAAAAAGTAAATGAAAAATTACATAAAAATAATTAATATTTAATAAAAATATATAAAAACATTTGTCAAAAATTTATAATTTTATTCAAGATGGAAGTGGTAAATAATCTTATCTAGATATTCCATAATAGATATTTGTCCGTTTCCAAATCTGAATTAAATATACATTTGAGGTATTAATATAATATTATAATTATGTAGTTAATTAATTAGTATTTACCGCTCTTTTGCCGTTTTTAATCGGTTTTCTAAAGTTTTGTACTTTTTCCTCAGTTGAGCTTGGTTACATTTTTTGTTGAGTCATAATATCAAGCTCTTTTAGATTAGAACAAAAAAGCTTAAAAAAACTTTTTAAAAAAAGTAAAAATTTATCGGAAAAATGGGATTCGAAAAAATAGCATTTGGCCAAATGGGATTTGTTATCAATCTGTATACAACTGGTTTTTTTGTCGGCAAAGTGGGATTCGGCGAAATGGGATGATACCAAATTAGATGAACCCACTTTCTGCTGAAAATAAAATATAACAATTATTATGCATTTATTGCATAATTAGTAATAAAAATTAAAATCATGAACGAACATGACACATTATATTAAAAACAAAATAAAATATAACTTGTGATATTTTTAAAAAAATGAGATACTTTTAATTTAATGAGTTTACATAATATGTTCAATGTCCAGTCAACAGTGGCGTGTTTACAGGGTAGGTCGACTAGGCCCGGGCCTATCCAATTTTTATTTGACTGTTAGGTTTTTTTTTTATCAAAAATAAAAATGTTACTATTTAATATTAATATTATTAATATTAATTATTGAATATTATTATCATACCCATAACCCATACGATAAGATAAATCTTCCCTAATAAACAGTAATAGTTATAAACACACTAACACGCTACAGAACAAAACTGGCCTACTCAATTATTTTTTGCTAGACACGCTACTGCCGGTAAATATCTTTAGTTACTTTTATAATTCTTTGTGTTAATTTTTAAATTCATTATTTTGCGTATTATTTATTTGAATACTATGGTGAACTTTGGCCTTGATGACAAAATTAACACATATTTCGTATATTGAATTAAATAGCACTTATTTTAATTTAAGTATCAAATATTTGTGATAATGATTATAGGTTAGATTTTTTGTGAATAACTAACAAAAAATAATTGTTACACAATATTATTATATTATTTTAGTGTTTTTTTTTTTTTGCTTATTGTCATATTTATTCGTTATGCTATAAAAATACTATTTATTATAAATATGATGATTATTTAGGTGTAGTATTTTAATCTAAAAATAAAACTCAAATAATTGATAATTATAATAATAATAATTATTATTAGATAGAATAAATCATTAATCTTGGTATACTGTGAACAATAACTCTAGTAATTGGTATTACTGTTTTGTTTGCATGCCAGTGCCGATGTTTTTTGTTACATAAAATCAAAATTCGTAAAAGCACAATACAAATATTTTTTAATTCGCAACGTACTTGTATAATATATTTGCACAGTGTACACATTGTTTCGTAGAGCATACACAAATCAGGGCTAATGAAGGCTACATATAGTGTACAATGTTTTATATATATATATATATATATATACTACTAAAACTAAAAGTTCAAAATTTACCTATATATTATAGACTGGTTTCTTTTTTTTTAAATAATAATATAGTAGGTAATAAAGCATTATGTAATTGAACAATAAATTATTATCGACTAAATACGAATGCTATTAATATACTAATAGTGGGAGTAAGAAATATAAAAATAACATAAATTTGTAAAATGGGTCAAGACTATACGTTTAACTAGTTAGTTTTTGTTCTAAATTGACAATTATTGAGAATGTTTTTCTTACTATTTTTTAATGTAACTAAATTTAGCAAAAATTACTTTTTTTTATAATATTATATTTGTATTTGGTGTCATCTAATCAAATGGTTTATCGAGGTCTAGAATAACATCATCCATGCCATCACCCGTCTTACAAAGTTTGTTAAAGTTTTTTGATTTCAAGTGATATTATATCCACTAAGAGTTTATAAATAATGTCTGCAAAATAAATTAATTATTTTTCGTCACTTTTTCACTTCGGTTGTAAGAAATACTCATTTCTCAATTTTTAAAAATATTTCCTATTTTATCGCTAAGAAACTTATATAGAAACATCTTCAAAAGTAATGAATTTGTTTAATTCGAAATATTAATTATCTGCAAGTCACTGTTTCCGTTAACCATATTTAAGTTAGGTTATTGAAATGTAAAATAAATAAATTCAAATCGAATATACGTATTACATAATTAAATTTCTTAACGTTCAGTTTTACTTGTTAAATTATCAATAGGTAACAACATTTTGTTCCAACCACTCACTTATATTTTTACACCGTTTAACACTTACCTTCTTTCTGTCACCCTTATACGATCTTTGTAAAATTTAAAATGTTCAATCGATTTTAGTTTATTTTCAGAAGACACCCTAAAGATTTATCAACGTCTATACACTTATATCCTTGGTATGTGTTTAGTATGTGTATGGTCAAGGTCTTATTGAGGAGATAACGCGATCGTTTCAACCTGCATTAAAGGGTAATTTCCTAGAAGCAAAGACGAGTGACGTGATTCTTTTTAAAAAAATCTGCACAAACACCCATCCATCATAAATTTAACTATTTACCTGCTAAATTTCCCTTTTTTTATTATATAATATTCATAATAGTAATAAACTAATTACGTAATTGTAAACATACGCATATGGATAATTTGTTTTCAGAAAAATATATTGTTATAGCGAATTTTTATTCTTAGGCAATATATTACGTCTATCAATAAAAATATAATTGCCAATTCCTCTTTTCCAGTCTCAAACCATTGTTATCGTGATATTTATTGTATATATATCTATATTATATAATATATGAAAAAAATACAACTGTCACTCATGTTTTTTTAATAAGAAACTTGGCATTTTTCTTGGAAATGTAAAGAGTAAAACACCACAAAGTCTATTTTAGTCACGCTAATGATGTTAATATGTAGTAATCATATATTGCTGGCTTTGTATTCAGTACTTGGTATTTTTAAGTGTTCAGTTTTTTCTACAAGTGTATTTAGTGACCATGACAACCAACAATACCAACATTTAAAATGGTACAATGAATTAAAAACTATTATTTTGATTTCTTAAAAACAATTACTTTGAGTATAATACTATATTATACTATCTTTGGTCGAATTTAGACAAGTGCCATAAACCTGACCATTGCCGACGTCCTGCCGGGCTTTATTTAGTTTTTATTATTTACGACTAACTATAATGAACAAGTGTTAACGAGTAATGCAAAATAGTCTTATTTTATCTTACAACATTTTGTTGGCCGTGGTAATGTGTGAGCGGGGGAGGACCTAATGCTGCATTTTCCCCGGGGCGTCTCAGCTTGGTGAAATTATACGTTAAGTTAGGTAGGGCGTCCGCATATTAATTTAAAAATTATTACAATATTAATTAAATAAAAAATTCAACTAAATACTTCAAATATTCAAACCCCGGTTACTCAAAATACCGTGTTACAATTAACAGAATCTATTCAATGTATATAGTTACATTTATGAAGTGTAGTACTCAAATATTTAAATCTATCAATTTATTTGTGTAAATATAAAATCGATTTCGATGTGGTTAGAAACGAAAGTTTGTGATTATTGAATTTTTGTTTTATATATTATAAAGTATAAACTACAATACAGAGTCACGTTTTCTAACTTTACGGCTTTATTCCTCGTAATATTAGCAGAAGGAGAGAAAATCTTTTAAATGTTTTTCCTTGGATACTAAATACAGCTTAATACGACTAAGAAAGTATTTGTACATGCACAAATGCATACATTATTTTTAATTTAGGCAATAAACGAATAAAAATTTGAAACAAAAGTAATAATTTATCATTTTTAATTAATTATATTTAAAATCTGTAAAATAAATAAGTTAAGTAAATTGTAGCTTCATGAATGAAAATTATTTACAAAATTATATAGTATCTTTAAAATTTTTCTGAAAACATTTATACTTATAACACAATTTACCAAAATATACATATAAAAATAAATATAAAGATTACCGTAATTTAAAAAAAAAAATAATGATATTTTAAGAAATTTCAATTCAAAATGTAATTAAGTACATCTTTATTTTATAAATGTTTACAGGTTGTCTTAAAATATTATATTTATTTATTTAAAACTGCTTGTGATATCAATTTACTGATTGAAATAATACAAAAACATGAATTGTTTTCAAAATGTACCAACAAATATCTAACACGTATCATTCAGCAGATAATTTACCGTATAGGCTGCTAATCATGAATTTTTCTAAATACACTATGCCACTATGTCGTTTTCCATAAATTGTATCGCATTCCCCCGAAGTCCCTTAAAAGTAGTATTATTTTTTTTTCTTACACTATCGCAACTTAAAAGAGGTGTCAATATCCTATAAAAGGTCCCATGAGATTTTGATAACCTGCCAAAAATGTAAAGTGACCGTTATTCAACTCCTGGGGTAAGTCGTAGAAACAAGTGGATACCGAATGGTATAATCTGTCTAATAATGTTGTGTACAACAAAAAAAAATATGAAGTTATCTACAAGTAAGTACAAATATTATTCGATAGTTGTAATAATGTTTCCATTGCATTGAAAATAAAATACACAAGGCATATAAATTGATACCGATTGCGTGTATATTATGCTAACGCCATGTTATGAAGACGTAGAGTAACACAAGCGTATGTGTAAGTAGTTTCTGAGACAATAATGTAAATATTCGCTTAAATCATAAATTAATAGTAGGATAAAAATATTTGAGGTTTTAATTTCCGGTAAAAATTTAAACATGCGTTTAAAAATAATAATAATAATAATTTGTTGGTCAAAAATAATATTATATAGACGGCTATAAAACGTAATAATAACCTATAAATTATAATATATTGATAAATTATTACCATGAAATAATAAAATATCTTCCTTGTTAAGAGAGTATTGTACAGTTACCTATTAGTATAAATTGTTCTGCGCGCCACGTGATGGCAGTTTTTCTCTGACTGCGTTATAAACTTTGGTAATTAAAATGGTTTTTGTGCTTAAACATTATAACTGACGTATAACCCAGCCCGTTGCCCTGTGACTTAATCATCAAAATATGTTATTGAGTATAATTTAATATTATGTGCACCAGTTTTTCAGTTTTTTGAATACGTGTCCCTAGCTAGTTGTGAAATGTTCCGTCACGCAAAGAGTGCAATTTGTTGTTCCCTCAATTTGTAAAAAATTATTTCTAGTATTTCAAAAACTAATGAAAAAAATTGTTTAACAAAAACATTTTTCTAAACTCGATGATATAATATGTATAACCAATTTTTATATACTGGCAAAGATCTATAAAAGTTACGTCGCACGTCATATTTGTTTTCATTGAAAGCATGCTACTATTGTAGTTCGGTTAACAGTCATATTTCTAAAAAAAAGAACTTAGCTTTAATATTTTTAGCTACTAAACTATAAATACAAATAACGTTATTATTGTTGAATAATGTTTTTAAATTTATATTACCTTTTTTTTTTGTGTGTTATCGCCTCATGGGGATGAAACGTTTGCACAATACTTACCCCAAATTTATACTACCTACTCAGTGTATTTTTTTTTTTTTAACAAAATTATATAATTATCAATATACCAAAATATAAATGGCTAAAAGTTAAAAATAAACATAGATTTTTTTTATAGACTCGTCTACATATTCTCCAACGACACAATAAATTGTGAAGTATAAATACAAAGACCAATTTTTTGAACAAAGCAAAAAATATTTATTTATTTTTAAAACTTTTACATTCACGAATTTATATATTAAAATAAAATGGAGTAATGAGTTTATTTTGTTTCATCTTCAATTTCAAATCCTACTTTAATTCTGTTACATACTCAAACTGTCCAAACACTAATTTTGAATCTATAATTTTAGTGTTTTTCACCAAGGAGAACATATGTTACGAACAATATCACACGTTCAATTTAATTATTTCTAACTAGGTATACATTTTATTTTCATATTAATGGAATTAACACTCACACAACCGTTATAAGTAGTAATTACTCTTTGATATTTTTATACAACTTAGGGTATTTAGTCAGTTTTATAGTTGAAATATAAAATATATTATACATTTAGATGAATTTAATTTGAAGTTATTAGTATTCATTGTTTTACGATAACATTTGTATAATTATCAAAACTCTATTATTGTTTCATTATTTTATACAGTACCTTAGCCCGTTGGAATTTAAATTATTTTCTCCAGTAGGTATTTACTGGACGCACTTGACCTTTTTGAAGCATAATCATCTTTTGAGACAGTATCAAAGATATAATAACTGGAGACCATTCATAATAACATTCCTGACGTAATGATGAGATTTGAATATTCCTCGTTATGAAGATCTACGTAATACAAACAAAGGCCGTCAACAGAGTATAATATATCGTGTGAAAAAAAAAAAAACGATTGTCTGTGATAATCTTTTGTTCGTGTATCATCTCACGGACTACGTATTATCGGTTCGACGGACTTGAATATGGTTTCGGTCGAAAAAATAAAAAAAACCTTAAGCTATATAGTGTCATTTGTTTGGATTATTTTTGTAAACAACGTATCAGATATTATATTTTACAGCACCAGTCTCAGTTGTTATTGCACGAGTATTTCAAATTCCGTAGAATTTACGAAAAAAAAAACATTATAAAATAAGTACTATATTGTTAACGAGGCACCAATGTATAATAACACATTCGTTCATTATAATAGGTTTATTTATAAAAAAATATAATGAAATGTACATTGAAATTTATGTCAAGTTAAACATTAGTATCATATTTTTGATAATATTATCATTATTTATGCGTATTAATTGTATTATATAAAAGAAAATAATAATGTTGTAATCCACATAAAGGTATTAATTGTTATTCTTCAGAGTGTTATACAAAATGGTACTGAAAATAAATTGTTTATATAAAATGTTTAATGTTTAATGATTATGACAATATCATATTCTTTATCTAAATCAAAATTATCAAATAAATTGTTTTGGTTTACTCGCATGTTTTAAATATTATATTTTTGTTCGATAGACTTCACTATTATGTCGTTAATTTTTTCCGAATTACAAACTCAATGTATACGCTATGAACATCCTATAGGTTTCATTGAAAAAAAAAAGTCCTACCTCGTCTATTGAATAAATATTATGGACTTTTAATAGAATTTATCGCCCTCGGTTACTGGTCGTATTTTCGTAATTCTACCCCGTTCTCCCTCGTTGGCTGGCAATAATAGTAATTATTATTATCGCACAAGAATAAAAGGCACCTGAGCAGCGGATTCCCTCCTCTTGTCTCTGCCCATCGCTATACACATACATATGTATACCTATATTCAATATCATTTGTTTCACAGTGTAGGTATATGAATGGTTTGTATTATGCTCCCCAGTACCAGTCATATTATATTATAGAACGGAGTGAAACAAACGCGCACCGACCTGCCCATATGACCGTTGAAAATTAGTTTTTTTTTTCATTTTCAAATATTTTTTATTACTTCTCGTCCACGCCATCGGAGTTTATGATCGAGAGTGGGGTCACAGCTTGATAGTAAATCAACACAGTACACTGAATATTAATAAAAATAAAATTATTGAGATTATAAATATATTTATGCTCGAGTAAAGTCCTAATTTTTTTTTTTTAAATAAAAATATTATTTATATTGTTACATTCCAATGTGCTTTTATTTTGTATTATTTAAACTTTTATAGGTGCGCATATTTACATCATATATTTTAATAAAATTTAACATTTAAAATACCCAATACTAAATAATAACACACAAGTACAGAATGATTCGTGTAATATAAAATAAACATTAAATCGTTATTTAGAATTATTACTTATTAAAATAATTGTGATGATCGATAAATTAGAAGTATTTTCGTCGATTACTTTCCTAACTACATTTATTCATAAATATTTGATTATGACTTAAATTTAAATATTTTGATACTGGGCTTTAGATACTAAACCACCTTTTTGTTTTGTAGAAATTACAATTTTGGTAGGAATCTAAATTGGTTTTTACGGTTTTAAGATTTAATCGAATAAAATGTGCTGTTCATTTTGAAAAATCTAACTTCTAACATTTGTTTAGTTGAAATAACATGTTATTTTGTGTGCTCGTGTACCCTATTACAAGGTTTTATATAATATGTTTGTATATTTGTTTGCATAAAATGCAAATTTGATTTGTGTCCACGTTTGGTGAAATTGAATTTACACTTTGAAATTCTGAGCTTTGGGTATTTCTATGAATAAAATATAATGACCCAAACTGAATTTAAAAAAATAAATATAATTCAACAAAAAATAGGATTCCCAAACCAGATTTTTTTTTAACGTCTGTTAAACATGACCGTAAATATTTTGTTCATTATTATCACGTCTCCAATCCATTATATAAATCATTATTTGTTATGTCATATAAAAGTCTAAATAATACAAACAAATCTATATCTCTTCCAACCATATTTATTAGCTTATAAGCAAAACAACATTTTTTAAAAAGTCATTTGTAACTAACACTGGGAAAGTTCTTGTGGGAAACATTATGGATTATATAATGGATGCACTTATAATTGAATGGCGAAAAAGTATAAAGTTTTAAGTTAAGGCTAAAACCATGTCCGGTTGATCCAGTATTGTTCCACTTTGGTAGTTCGTTTATAAGTAAAAGTTTTAATCAGTTCTATAGAACGGCTAAGTTCATGCAAATGTGAGTTTTACTTTTCAGTTAACAACCAAATTTGACCTTATCCTCAAAGTAATCACCAATATACAGAATGATTAAATACTATCACAAATTACTATTAAGTACTTATATTTTGGTTTTGAATCAAGTTATAATTTTAATATGATTAGTAATTACTAAATTATACTCTTTAGGTCAATAAAAAAAAAAAAAAAAAAAACAGAATTAAAATTCTATTTGATGTTAATGCTCAGACAATTTTCTCTAATAATATGTTTATTTGATTTTTAATAATCTGTATCATGAAAATTTTTTTTTCTAAATATGTTTGAGTACATAGGTATTTAATTTTAAAAGATAATAAATATTAATCTTATAGAATTCATGAATCTCATATTGTAACACGTTGTCCATATCTATTTTCATACGTTATAGAATGACTTTTTAGTATATTGTTACTCTAGTTTGAAATATTAATTAAATAAACCAAAATAATAAATAGCTGTGTTTATTAACTTTTCAACAATGTGAAGACAATGATTAAATTTTATATTTTTTCTTAAAGCCTCTTTTATAATTCATATAATTTCACCTTAATAACGATAGAATTCACTCTGTTAAAAAAAATTGCATGAACTTTTAGTCACATAAATTATGATAATCGACTTTGGAGGATTTGCAAAATGTAATGATCCGAATCAAGTGGTGGTTGGCAATCGTTTATTTTTTCTTTGAAAAAAAAAAAAAGTTTTGCTTCAAACCCACTGTAAGTCATTTACTTTTCTAATCTGTTAAACGCGTTATAAAATAAATGCATATTTTTACATCGTCGTAGACATAGCGTGATTTACTGATACCGACACTGTACCGTGTCGTATATGCGTGCTTCTTTGTGGCATTAAATGATTCGTCGAGCTATACCAGCCACGGCGTATCCCCAGTTACGTATTTTGTACAATCGCCAAGCCATAAATTCCACTCTTATCGAAAATCGCAAATATTTCGTGGTATAGCCGCAAATTTAACCGCGCGTGTATTGCGGTAAAAAAAATTCCCCCTTTTCAACGCATAGTCGTATTTATATACATCGTGCGACGTTGCGTGTGCCGTTTCAGTCGGTGCATTAGCCTACAACGATAATAATATCTACAGACGCCAAAAGCCATTGACTTGCGGGAATACCTATAATATTGTACCGAGAGATCGACGAAAAGTAGTCGTGCGGTCGTGGGTGAGGGTAACCCGTGCCGTTGGTTAAACATTAATTCGAAACCAGATTTACAGCGGCTTACAATAAATTACGACCATGTCAGAAACTTTTGAGCCTGGCGAAACGGCCCGGAACTTTGGATATGCTTTACTTATCTGGATCTGTGCAGGAAAACTTGCGTGTGCGGCGGTGGCGGCCAGGGTAAAAATATAAGAGCGCGAAGAAGATGAAGAAGTTCGTAGGCTGCAGTATAGGAATGAACCGCGTAAAAACCGGAATTTAGCTGACCCCATTCTTCTTTATTATTATTTATTATTACGTACTGCGCATCAGCGTGTCGTGTATGTCACACGAACTTTATATAATATAGTTCTTTCAGCCGATAATGTACACGGGTTTTAATGCGAAAACTTCTTCCGTCGGCTCGAATAGACGGACTGTCGTTATCGAGTCCAGTCACAGCAGTGTCCGTCTACTGCGGCGGCGTACTCGTATTGTTCCTTAATATATTGTTTAGTCCGACGACCGGCTTTATTGGACAACTTTTGCGCGTTATTGACGAATCATATTGTCGTTTGCCTATACTACAACGGCCATACTAATAATAATATAAGAGAATGTGTGTTTATTTAAGACCCTTGCACGATCGATTTCGTTAAATTTTTTTCATATACATATAAATATATCTATTCCAATCTGACACGCCGTAATTAGTGTAGTGTATTACTACGTATACGATAAAGCGGGTGGTCGATATAATATGTTCGCGTATTTAACTGAGAAACCACGAAATTCAAGATTGTTTGTTATTATTCGTGTGATTGAAAATTACTTTTGGTTTAATTTTCGTCGTAAGACCGCCGCGTATTTATAAAATAGAGAGATATTCTATATGTATATTTAGAGCATAACAGAGATTTCTAACAAATTATGCGACTTGTATTTTTCTTATTATTATTTATTTAAATATTATTATTATTATGGATTATATATTTAAAAATAATATATATTGATAAGAACAAAAGTTATTTAATTACATTTTGTATGTTATACTATTTGTACAATGAATGAAAAATGTAATTTTTAAACTATTTCTATGAATTGACTGCTAAGCGTACATATTAGAAAAGACTACATTTCATTTGTATATGTAGGTTATGTTTATTACAAATGTATTTATAATTTATATACATATTGATGTTTCGTCTACTTTACCTACATTTAATTACATTACTATTTACAACGATGCAGTTTAAAAAAAAAAAAAATAAGAACCATGATAATATTACACTATTTTTTTATTGGAATTGAAATCTGTATTTTAAACACAATAAATAAATAGTGATAAAATACATAGTAATAATTATAAACGTATATATAAAAAAAAAATAATCACATGATTGGGAAGCCATTGTTAGAAACCTTCAAAATATAATTTATATATTATTTATCATACTAATTAATTTGTATGTTACGGTACCTGTGACTTGAGGCGACATGGAAGGTTTTATTATTATAGGAAGAGCGTGTAACAATAAATTAGAGATTAAAGGGTTTGGATAGTATTGGAGTTTGAGTGAAACCCTTTTTATCAGATTTGGTCAGTATAAATTTAAATCTTTGTCTAAAAACTAATTAACTGCATATCAAGGGGGCTAAACAATTAGGGAAATAGTGATAGACTGAGAGACTTCAATGGTGCAGGTTTGAAATAGTTTCGCACATCCCTATTATTATGATTGGGTCTATAGAATGCAGATTCTAAATAGGCCTCAATAGAGATTTGTAAACTGTGGATTGATAATTTGGATCTAAATTTTTGGCGAAATCGCGGTAATGACAATTATTATGTATTTTGCATTTCGACTTCAGGAATGGACCCAAAGTTAATAGTTTTTTTTTTAGCTTAATTCACATATATTTTACCTTAGACGTACAAAGTATCTATACTTTTTGATCTTTGAAGTTAAAATAAAAGGAAGTTATTTTTTAGAAGTTGTTATGGCGTATGAAAAAAAAATGTTAGACCTTTTTTTTATGGCCGCACTTCTGTCGTTTCTTTGATATTATCTTCGAGAGACGTATTTGATAAATGCCGCAATGTATTGTCTATCTCAAAATTGTCATCAACGGTAAGACAGCGACAGGAGTACCTATTTGTCGTTGAAAATATACTTTTTTATCGTATTTTTTTTTGATATTATTTCGGAAGAATTCGTCAGATTTGAAATTTCTTTTACCGATGAATTTAATTGATTGCGTTTCACAATCACTTGTATCCATTTCAAAAGCATTATTGAAAATACCACTTTTACACTATGTATGTAACTGGACGAATCTAATTGTTTGTTTTATTTTTATCGCTTTTAGTATGCACGGCGGTTGAATTAATGATATTTATATTTTGGTTCATTTTGTATTATCGTTATCACAACTTTAGTCGGATTATAATTATCGATGACTGCCGCCAGCTATGCCGAGTACACGAAACAACAGAATAATTATCGCAGATGCCGTGATAATCAGTTTTAACTGCCGATTTTTCTACATTTGGGCTTAAGAAGTATTATACTGTGCAGGTGTTGAGTGATTTTTTTTCAAATAGAAAGTGATTTTCAAAGATAATTCGATAATTGTATATACTCGTACATATGTTGTGGGCGAAATTCACGAATTAAATGATGATACTCTTAAATCGTAATCTGTATAGTGAAATACGTCGTTCTGACTTAATTGATATAAAATATGTACTATAGATTAATTTGGAAAAAATTAAAAATTACACATAAATTTAGCCCTTTTTTCTATAATTTATGTAATTTAATAGGTATTTGTAAAATTAAAAAACCCAATGGCAATCGTTTAAAAAATAAACAAAATTTTTTTGTATTTTTCTGCACTCATTATCACTAATTCTGGTAATTCTTGTCTTATCTATAAGTCTATATTTTCTAATAATAAACTAAATAAAGAAAATATATTCTTATATAAACTTTAAAATCTTTAATGATTTCTAATTTTAAGGTGTATGTAATGGGTCATACTTGAATGATTAGTAATCATTTTATTTTGTAGTAAATTTAAAACGAATAGCAAGACTTGTTTGCATTTATTTCCATAGTTAGTGGTTTCAGGTTTGTTAGTGAATACTAATTTTTAATGCATATATTAAAGTTTTTACTTTTTAGTACTATGTTATTTGTGATTCAAAAATACAATTTAAATATAATTTTTAATTTTAAATATATGGATTTTAAAAATTTACAAAACATTGTATTAAAACTTAAGGTTATTGATAGTAATATTGTTTTTACTGCATAAAAATTATCGATATTCATCTTACATTATATATTTACCTACAGCGAGTACCACGTGCATGCTACATAATTATAATAATTTAAAGTTATAAAACTTTATAAACATCAACTTTTGTAAACGGCTATACTCATTTTCTAATCATTAAGATTTACGGATTAGATAATATACACTTTGCTTTATCATTTAACATTGATCATAGCATAGGAAGTCAATTTGACTTTTTAAAAACAAATATAATTTTTACTACTGCTTATGTGAAACTAAAAATGATGTATTTTAAACTCTTTTTTATAAGCTTGTTTAATAATTGAAATTATACGAACGTTATTGAATTGCCTCGCTGTTAAAAACTTTCAATGTGACTCTAATATTCAAATGGCATTCACTTTCGTTAATTGGCTAAATTGAGGGCGACTTTCTATGCTCACTTATAATGACATGTAAATTGACTAAAGAAGACGAAGCATCACGTTTCTGTATTTATAGAAATTACTTTGCTCGCAGATGTCTAACTGAAACAAGCTTCTTCTTATTTGTATCTTATGGGTATGTATACGTGTATGTACATTGTACGTGCATCTATATATGTGTAATTCACGATACAAAATGCATTTCCTACTATGTTAACTCAATTTTTCTGATTTATATTACTATTTCATTCCCATTATTTTCAATACTTCCACAATGTACTAACTTACAATTAGGTATTCTCATTTAAATTAAAATTCGATTAACTTAAAATTAAAGGCATTTTAAATTATGTTCACTATAAACTATAAAGAGTATTTCTTAAATGATAATAGGTAGAATAGTCTCTATATTAAATAAACGTTCTAGGACTCAAGTTTCAAAATAAATAAATATTTACTTTAATCTTTCTTACAAATAAAAATAACATTGAGTTTAAGGAATCCAAATAAATAATATTTATATATATATATATATGTATATCGTAGGCCGTGTGGAAAATTAGTTTTTTTGTAAAAAAACTAGGCTCCTTTGCATTGGGGTAGCCCCAATGCAAAGGAGCCTAGTTATATTATAAATGCTAACCAATGAACTACTTATTATTTTTCCAAACAACCTGCTGTTTTTCAGGCTTATTGCATACAGACTAACGGTAGTTAGGCCTTTTAAGAACTACAATCATTTTATGGTAAAAATTATTTTAATTATTTTATTTTTAGTGTTATTGATAATAACACAGTACAATATATGTATTATATAACATTGTAAAATGTAACATTATTATTCATTACTTATTACTTATTAATTTTGTACAGTTGTTGACTATTTGACTAGTTGTTTGATTGTTATCATATTATATTGATGTGCAAAATTTATTATAAATGTTATTACATTCAATTACCATTATATAAAATTATATTTTTGTATACACTTTTGTAAGATGTCATATCTACTAGCGCGGCAAGTACTAAGCTATCCTGTTGTAGAAATTTGAACACATTATTTCATAAAACTTCAAATCATGAAAAATATGATTATCAAAATATAGATTGTGTAAGAGTAAGTGAATATTAATATCATACTCAGTAAGGTTAATAGGGATTTATATTGTTATCATCGCATTTATTGGAGTAAGTATAATATTGCAGTATATTATTATTCTGTCATAATTAATAATCATATTTGAATTTTAAAACATCAATACTTGACTTAGTATTCCCTACACATAGTAAATTATAATAATTTTTGGGGTATTATACTATTATTATAATACCTCCATTACTAAAATATTGAAATAGTTACAAATTTTAATTTATTATAGATTTATTTATTGATTTTCTTGCATAGATAATATTTTATAAAACTGTTCTTTTCAAAGTTGTTAATAAATCAAGTAGATACTAGGTACCTATCTAACTAGTTTAAAAAATAGTATGTATTGATCAATATAGTATGATAGCTGTTGCTGATAGCTCTGACTTTTATAAAACCAAATTAGTGGGTGTTATTACAACTAAGTAATATGTGCAAAAGGTGTCAAGTCAGATATTGTTTGTGTCATTAATGTCAGGTCACTTACAAAAGTTAAAATGATTTAAGATTTAAAGTTAAATGAAAATCTGAATATTAGTATTTCTATGAGATAGAAATAACTATTTCAACAAATTAAAAACAAAAAAGAATGAATAGAAACGTTTTTTTCTTCTCCTAAAAAAATCATCATTTTTGACTTGACACATTTTTCACAACATCCGTCCAAATAATAATAATACTTATTATTATTATTATTATTATTATTATTATTATTATTTTTTGTTAGTAATAAATAATAAAACTAGTAATTCAGTAGTCAAAAACTGTACAAAATTAATAAGTAATAAGTAATGAATTAGAATATTACATTTTACATTTATGTTACATATATATTGTACTGTGTTATTATCATTAACACTAAAAATAAAATAATTAAAATGGTTTTTACCATAAAAAGATTGTAGTTCTTATAAGGCCTAACTACTGTTAGTCTGTATGCAATGAGCCTGAAAAACAGCAGGTTATTTGGAAAAATAATAAGTAGTCGCAAACGGGCTACCCCATTGCAAAAAGCCTAGTTTTTTTACAAAAAAAAAACTAATTTTCCATATGGCCTACGACATGTATAACAAAATAAAAATAAACTGGTATATTTAGATTTAATTTCTGAAGTATGTATATATTTGTTTATGTCATCGTAAATCATTAAAATTAAAATTATTTTTTATGAGGAGAAGAAAATTATTCAACATATTATAGGATATTCGATAGTAAATATTATATTATATTAGACAATTATTATTTTATATTGTGAAAAATTTAAAGATCAAAAATATATCTAGAATATTAGGTTTAGAATATCTCCAATTTAGGTGCTTTTATAACTATGTGCCTTTTATCTATAAATTGATTAACAGTAATCAATTAATTCAAATATACCGTTATGATAAGTTCCTCTAGTTAGTTAAGAAGTTTATAATTCCTTATAATTACAATGTAAAGCATCCCTTTTATAGAAGTACCAAATAAAAATATTTACTTTTTAAATAGCCCTATATATGGGTATGTGCCTCTTTCTCCTTCACTAATAAAATTATAGATGATGATTTTTTTTTTTTTTGATTTATTACTATACACACATGACGTAATTAATTTGTAAATTTAACCTTAAGTTTTTTGTTATATCACATGTCATTTTGGATAATTTATTATATGTTTTTATATATATAATAATATACTCTTAACCCTTTGGGGTGTTAACAAAATAAATTATTTCAATACATAATCTTTCGATTTCATACACTAAGCACTAAAAATAAATCAATTACTTACCTAATAACAATAAATCATTTCATACTATAGTATTTTTCTAATTACCTCTGTTGTTATTTTGCTGCTTCAAATGCAAACATAATATAATTTTTTAAATAATTAAAATATTTACGTTAATATTTTAATGAAATTTTTATGATAAAAACATATTTTATATTAGGTCAACTTGGAAAAGGGTACACAATTTATTCATCACTAGTCTACAGGGATGCTTAACCCTTTATATATCTTTATTTTTTTTTCAAAAGGTGAAACTTTTTGAATGTATTTTTTTCAACTAGTTATTCCCAGATAATAATATTTTAATATTTACTCAAAACAACAGTACCTACCTATTTGTGTTTTAAGTCCAAAAAGCTTTTTCCAACCCTATCACTCGAACTTTGTAAAACTTTGTATGAAATAGTAAATATTTTAATGTTATTACTGTGCTCTAAGGACAGTGATTATTGTATTTGAATATAAGTTAATTAACCAAAAATAATTGGATTTTCCGTAATTTATTCGGCATATAGGATCAAATATTATCGATAACAACAATAGCATTATTTTTGTTTGAAACCAATTTGAACCTCAATAGGAATAATTCCTTCGAACACTTACTAAATTCTACTTGTATTATTTATTAATGTGTACAAATATATATGTTTGCGTGTTAGGTCGCGTGTGCAATGGTTTTTGCTTTTTGTATACTGTATTTAGTTGGCAGAGGGTCAAGTACGAAATTGTGACCCCGAGACCTCTTATTTTTAATGCTCCTACACAACTTGAGGAACATCGTTTAAACAATACCAATTGAGATCTAAAATTTTAAATCTAATCATCTTATACTATAATATACTAATATTATGATATTTGAAACTAAAACAGTTTAATTTTTTTAATAAAAAATAAAACCATGTAAAATAATAATCATTAACTCTGAGTTTATGTATCGAAATCGATTGCGCTATAATTTAATGATAAATGTAGAGAATCGTTATATGGCTGGCTTTAGATACATATTTTTAATTATAAAATATTTTTATTTGTCTCATATACATTATGCATGCATGTTCTGTTAAATTATCAGATGTATGTTATTTTTTATTAAAACAAAAAAAAAATAATTAACCATATAATATTTTTTAGATACAAATTAAATTGTTCATAAAATGTATGATGATTTCAATAGAAAATATTGTTGCAAAAAATTACTTAATAGAAATACTGAATGTTTAACATTTCGTATTTGGAAGTTAAATAATTCATTCAATTCAACTTTTCCAGTTATACCGGTGGTAGTGTGGTAATATTATGTCCATAACTTATTAACCTATACATTTTTAAAAAATAGATGTACTCATATGTGATGAAAATAATTTATATGTTCATCAGTGATCATAGTTGAAATGGTTTTAGCATAAATCAGTTAAAAAATAAAAATGCAATTAGATTTAATAATGGATTTTACAATTTATCATTATCAATTAATGTTTAAAGGGATAATTGGAACAAAATTGTTCGGTACTTGACTGAACAAATATTACAAACATTTCCCGCATCCACTACCTATATAGACTATATAGTGGTGTCTGCTTCTAGACCTCAAAAGAATTTTTCAAAACCAACTATTTATATATATATATATATGCTTGCGCGGACGACATCATAGACATTGTACGTCAACCATTGGCTGTGACAATATTGTCAATATTATACTCGCGTTCCCGGTTTTGTATTTGCGGTAAATATACTACTACTCGTATACGAGTAATAGTATTAAATTTCGGTTTATTAAGTATCGGTTTCATGTGGTGTTTAGGAATTAAATTTATCTAACCGTACAACACCGGTAGTGTGCCTACCAATTATTGTAATATTATTTTTTTTGTAATCCATTAGAGGTTATTTTCGTATACATATCGTACACATCCATTCGTTACGGGTGACGGCTAACACACTGACAATTATAATATAATGATATTACATATTATTATTATTGTTATGGTGGAATAATAGTTTAAAAAAAAATAAAAAAAAAAAAACATCCCAACCGTTTACACAAAATACGAATCACACGGCTCCGGGAATTCGACTGCATTTCCGTATACTCGTATCGTATAATGTCTCGCCTCGTCCCGCGCAAATTGCAGTAATAGTGACAACAGTCGGCGTGTCAAGTCGGCCCGGGGTGCTACGGTGGGTGTACGCGTATCTAACCCATCAGCTCCTTGTTTATAAATTATACGGCTCGCGTGATTACCGCCGCCGCCCGGCGACGAGCGTGTGTAATGCGTGCGTCCGTGCGGTAACGCTATATTATATATTATTATATTATAATACGCACACACGATTCCCGTTTATAACACACCTCCTCCGCCACGTTTGTATTTCCGCGCGTGTGTGTGTGTGTGTGTGTGCGTGTGTATTTCCATGTGTTGGTGTGGGTGTAAGTGTGCGTGTGAAATAATATGACGTATATCAATCGATTTGGCAGACAAAAAGCTATTGTATGCTCGTACTATATAATTATATATATAATACATTTATGTGTATTATTTGCAGTATACACATCGATAGGTATTGCTGATAAATTAACAGTGATAATATACCACTGAAGCGGGTACGTATATGACATATCTATATATAATATTATACCGATATCATTTATTATACAGCGTTAGGGCAGTAGTGGCGTAATTACCCCGGTGGGGGAATTTCGGTGTCATATCCCCCCCTCTCCGCCCAATGACTTTTTTTTATATAAATATTGGCACACTACATTTATGATGTACTTATTCAACGCCGCAATAGTGTATTTTATGGAATTAATACGGAAAAAATGCATATCCCCTATATGTTAGCGCCGCGAGTACATAAGTAAGATAATATTATACTATTGTATCGTAATTAACACTACTGCACAAATATATTAATTATTATATTATATATTATGGTGCTAAAATAAACCACTGATTGGTCGAATATTACCAACGTTTTAAAATTATATGAATGGTGCACAATATACGACATACAATTTTGTTATTATTAGGTACGTAGTATTTAAAGGATATTAAAAAATGTTTTTAAAATGCTATGATACAGTTATGTATGCAGTTCGTTTTAAACGGCATGACTTTTTTTATAATTCACAAAACAAAATACATTTAAATCTCTAACAAAAAATAACATTATTTTCACATTTAAAATTTTGTATTTGCCTGATTTTAATTTAAAATAGCCAAAGAAAAAATTATCTAACTTTGCTTAACATCTTTTATAATAAGTAATAACCATAAATTCACAACTATTATTATTATTATTTTACACTATAGTTGTATTAGTAACATAAAAGTATTTTTATAAATTCGAAATCGGTAGAACTGCACGTCGTAAATTTAAGAATGTGATTTGGTTGTTCACAATATACTCAAGAGATTTTAGTTAAGGCATGAATTTAATTCTGTTAACTCCACAAAATTTACAGATTTATACTACTTCGTCAATATTGATAATTGTGATTAGGGTTGGCACTCCTAGTCATTTTCAGAAGGTTACGGGTACCGGAAATCGTTCCCGTGAGTATAATACATTAACACGCGTATTCTTATACCTACTATGTTTTTCCTGTACTATAAGTAAATAATTTAATAATTTTAAACTAAAATAATATTTTAAAATAATGTTTTATTTTATGACTTTATGATTATTACTTTTAGACTTTATGTATTCGTGTCGAAAAAATGTCCAGTCAATTTAATAAATATGAATAACTTAAATTTTAAATAATTAACCATTATTAATTTCCAATTAGATTGATACACGTGCATCGAAATCATGTAATAGATCTTACATGTTTAAATTCTATGGTATGTGTGATATAGGTACACTGCGTGTCTATTTATCTACCTACAGAATACTATTTTAGTTTACTTGATTTGATTTCTTAATTAGCCTCTATGCGATATTTTCTTAGTGAAGCCCAGTATTTCTTTGTAAAGAAATTAAATTTTAAACTAAACTTGCTGTTATAGATTCCAAGTGGTCACGTGAATATTTAATGTTTATATATTTCACAAATTATCGTTGTTATCAACTAACTTCAAATTTCCGTCATGTATTAGCTGAATATTTTTCATTCGCATCCAAATGTTACGTGTATTGTTAATCTGCTTTTGTTAATATTTTATTTACAATAAATATTTAAAATAATTAAAGATTATATATTTAGTTGCATGTGTAATACTATACGTGTATGTGCAGAGTATCGGAAGTAACTGTAAATTTTGATTTCTATATTTAACTTAACATTAAAATAATACAAAGAAAATACTCTGTGTATAAACATACAATGCACATACGTTTATATATTTATTGATTTTTTTCATCGATTAAATTAAAATTGAAATTTAATTTATTTTCCACTTAATATTGTGACTGTATTCAAATTATTTTAATATGATACTGAAATATGACAACAACAAAATGATAACTTTATTTTATTTTCAGCTATGTGGAATATTTCATAAAGTATTCGTTAAATATTTCAAAAGAATAAATGTCATGAAATAACAAAACACTAAAATATTATGTATATTAAGTCCACGCTGTAGTATAGATAACAGTGGCTTAATATAAATAAAATAGTAGTCTATTCTTAAACCTTATCGTTTGTCGATGCAGTTCATACTACGCACGCAGTTTGTTTCGCGGATTGGTCCGTTGCATTCTCAGATGTCCTATACGCTAAATCTGGTATCAGTAGCAATACAAGAGTACAGCGATATAAACACGCAGTCTCGGGCGATGAAACAACAACAAACAGTTATTAATTTCCCAGACCACACTGTTTGCAGACCGTCGCCGCCTCCGCCTTCGGTATCCAAACACTCCTGTGGAAATATATATATAATAGTTGGGCTCAATAGGTATAACACGCATATCATATACATTCGAATGGCGGTTGCGGCAACGGTTTTATTCCCTTGGCGTCCCGACTATTTACCAGAGACGATTATTTGTTGACGAGACTACCGTTTGCTCCAACGTTTGCGATATAATTTATATATATGTAATACACTAATATACCTATGTGTATACATATATTATATTATATTATATGTGTATGTATTATGTAAACGTGTAAAAGATTTAATAATATTTGCTTGCGCGTTATTTGGTCTGCCGCGAGGAAGAGATCCTCGTTCCTTATATTCTCTAACAGAAATTAATCCATCGATTACGGCTCCCCGGCCACTCAGATTTGGGCTATAGGTGATGGTACAATAATTGTTATTGTACTCTGCTATCGTGGAAAACAACGGCACTACATCACTGTTGGGTTGCGTATACAATACACGGGAGTCATTCTTGACGTAAACTATACCGGTCAACACTAATCATCCGACAGTCCCGAGGTCGATTAGTTCACTTGTTCGACACTAATGTTTTCCACATTAATTTTATAATTGTAGAAAATACGACCGAGAACCGTATAACATCGCTGTCCTAATCTTGACGATTATGACTGAATTACGACAATGATGGCGAGCGCCGTACACATATTAAGACACAATGCATGTATATACAAGTTATGTATACCTATTTATATTTCATTATATTATATTATTTTCGAAAGAGTAAATGGTGGAGAGAGGTGGGAGGGAAAGTGCTTAAACAGTAAAGGTAACCTTAAACAGGAGCCACTGTTAGTTCGCTCCAGTTATGCAAACTGTATAGTATCGGTCGTAAAATATGCTTTAAAAAATATTTTTTAATTTTAACCACTGATATTTTTCAAACATAAGTATAAATACATGTATTGTATGTAAATTAATCAAAAATAAAATGCCACATTTTGAAATTAATCTAGTCACACTAATATTACAATAATATTATATACTTTTATCGAAACAGGCATAATAACGATAATAATCTTTCACTAAGGCACAACATTATATTATAAATCGTAAAATGTCGTATATTCCCGTAGAGGCGTAAACGGTACCTATATCTCTTTTTACGATTCATGACTATGACTATAGAGTTTGTTTGTTTAAAATATCTTGCCACCTACTTATTATTGTTATCTAGGTATTCGACTAAGAAAAATACTCTTAATCCAATTGTTATAAGTAAATTTTCTCTTTAGCGCCTGTTGATAAATTGACCTAACCATTAAATAATATGTACATGATCGAGTATTATTTTGTTTGTTTTAATGTAAAATTAATTTTAAACCCGGTAAGTAGACCTATATCGACAATATCTGCTTTTTGCTTTCTCTTGAATATAGTAGGTAACTGATAATGAATTGTACTGTTATTTATTGTCAAAAATTCGTAAAGTAGTATAATTGATATTATTAATTGCTATTATTTCCTATTCCGTCGTCGTTGAGGATAGTCATTAATACCCATTATTGGCACTCCCTTGCTTATGTACTCCTACACCAATAACTGATTAAATATTTGTCGGTATGAGTTTCAATCGTGTTTTAAACCGGACACTAAAAAATCTGTTTTAAAATTACATAATAATTTTTAATATAAATGTTCACAATCATTCGTTATAAATATATTATATAACTATTATTCTTCAAAACATAATACTATCTAATGTTATTTCATTAAATTATATTTACATAAAAACTGTTAAAAAAATGTTATCGGGTGATTGGAAATCGACTAAATCATCGACAAACTTACTATGTTTTCATTATTTCATTCTAAATCATTCTAAATTCAATATGCAATACAATATTGATTTTTAGTATTATTTATTTTATTCATTTCAAGCACATTGTATCATTTTAATCAACAGTATACTCCTATAATTCAACGTTGTATATTATTATGATTTTAATCAAAATTAAAACTCATACATACACAAATCAAACTATACTAGTGACATTTAATTGATTTTTTTGTAATTTGAGTGATGGGGGTGTAGTTCAAACATTTTAAAATTATTAAAACTCTATTATAAATTATTCTTTTGAAATATTTATCATTGCATCAAATATGTACTTGTTATATTATAGTATGATATGTACATTAGATTATTAATATTGTGTTCAAATAATTATTTTTTCAAATTTATTATATTATCATATTGAATATTAAATTTAACCAGTTAACTAGTGTAATTTATACGTATAACATGCATATTGTGTATAATTATATAAAACTTGTTTTCATAAAGGTATTATCATTTATCATAGGGCAGGTTTGTACACACCGAATACTATCCTCTTATAGCGTTTCGTGATTATAATTGAATGCTTAATTATTTATAGTTGTACTTTGCGGAATTCTTATTGATATTTGACTAGTAAAAAAATATTTGGTTTTTATTTTTTATCTATTTCAATTTCTGTAACAAAATACGTGTCAGCCAGATCAGTAAAGGTCATTCAAAAGACCGTCATCAATCATCGAGTTGTCTTAACAATTTGTGCCTTACTGCTGTCGACATTTCTTTGTCATTTATCTTGATGTTCAATTTTACTCTTCGATTAACACTAAACTGTTATATTATACGTATATTCTTTGAATAAAATAATACATATTTTGTACTATCGATTATGAAGTAAATATAAATGTTATATATACAATCAATTAAAACCGATAATTACGTATACCTAATACATTTGTAAGCAGTGTGTGTGTGTTTTTTATAAACCAACCTATTTGTCTGAATATTTTTAATTTCTTACCGTGTGTAAATATTTGTGAGCTATAACGAAATCGAAAAAAGAAAATTTTAATATAGGTAGGTACATTTATTAATATGATCTATAACTAACGTGACCAGTATACGCCCCGTTTTAGACGGCACAGTTGCGCTTTCAAGCTAAATGTCCCGCCGACCCAAAAAACACAATAATGTCCGACTTTGAAAAAAATGGCGATCTACATTGCATTATATCGCAAAAAAAAAAACACTTATGGCGGACGTGTATTATTTATACATTCATACCATTTATAATATTATATTAATTAATTAACTTATTAAAAATAATATTCTATTCGACGTTTTACTATAATTATTAAACTGTGGTAATTCTATACAACAAATTATTAAAAATGGGCCCGTTCAATATAGCTACACTGTATAGACTGAAGCAAATGTGTGACACGATCCAAACTACATGTTATTATGTAATATACATCAGAAAAAATAGTCGCTTTGACCATGACAATACAATTTAACAACACATAAATATTATAGTATCTACAACTGAACATATTTTATTCGACTTGTTGCAAACTGTATATAATCATATATACCTATTATATTAAAATACGCCGTATTACGAAAACCCCCTTCCAATCGTTGTTTATCGTTTTGGTCGATATCCTAGGTTATTATATCGATATTATATTATACGCGCCCCGAACCATTTGCGAAATCGGTTAATTCCGCTAGTATATACATAATACTCGGTGATTGATTTTGAACAGCACCACGCCCTCGGGTGGTGAACGATGCCGGGAATGTTCATCATCCGTATACGTCGCCGTAGCCGTAGCTATAGTCGTCGTTGTCGTCGTCGACGTCGTGTGTGCACATATATTATTACACAGTGTATATTATTCAACGGCTCGTTTTCGCTATGGACGCCAGTCGGACGGTCGGTCAGTTATGTTTGATCCTCGCACGTTGCGACTATACGTAAAGAGAGAGGAAACCTTTTGTTAATGGAATTACTAAATAACCGTCATCCCTCCCGCGTGTGTATGGTGTATGTGTATGGAGAAACATCACAGTCGATTTCCCGCTGCTGTCCATTTGTACAGTAAACATTCATCGCTGCCGCCGACCACCGTGTAAAATGGTCTTCGTTTTATCATTGCCGTAGTTGTGTGTTGACGGTTGTCGGGCGGCGGACAAACAGTGCCTTTTCAACGAGAGGAGGGCATACGGTCATATGTGTTTGGGTGTGTCGTGTCTCGTGTGTGCGTGAGAAGTGGATGTTCTTAATGTTTGTCAGAAATCATCAGGTGAAGGCTGCGACGTGTCAACTCCGTAACACTAAATCCTTTTGCGAAAATGTGTTGCTTATAATTGAATCTGACGCTATTATCCGCGTATATGTGTTTATATATATATGTATTTATTTATATTTATATATACACCAATACACACCCCGAGGAGTGAGCTCGCGAAAATCAATTTTCAGACACGCCCCATTTGCATCACAATAATGAAATTAACACTAAATCCACTCGCGATAGATGTTAAACAATAATGCGTAGTACCGAGATAAACAGAATATCGCACACAAGTTTAATGGACCGACTCCTGATATACGATTCACGAAGGCTATCGCCAGCACCACTGTTTACTACTAAAAGTCAATAACGAAAATGTTCTTATTTTAGTTTTCACTACCTTGATTAATCATCTATACAGTGATCAGTAATAATTTAAACTCGTATTCCCGCAGGCATATACGCAATAATAGATATTTATTATATGAATATACGTTTATTTAGTTTTGGTATGATTAAATATTTTTTGTGTATTTATATTGAGTGTTAACACTGTCAACTCTAAAGTTGTGGATATTTAAATTATTTTTTTTTTGAAAAATTCGAATTATTAACCATTTCTATGCATGAAAAAAAATTATTTTGAATAGGTACTATCAATAATCGTTTTATATAACAGATTTGAATACAACAATACATATTTAAATACATTTTAGTATTACTTAAAAAATTAAAAAAATGAACAATAGAAAGTTTAAGTGCCTGTTTCATCTCACATAAAATTAATTCATTATAAACATTCGACAGGTTTTGAAATATTTTGTCTACTTTTTGCCTAATAAATTGATTTCTAACTCAATATTTATGAAATTACTTTATTGTTTTTGATTGAATAACCATTAATAATTTAATATGAACACTTGTTTACACAACCATCTCTAATACAATTATAAAACTAAATACCCACATGGCAACATGCAATCAAATTAACATACATATTTAAATTATTAGACATTATAATTATACATTGTACAATTTGATTTATAATACACATAATGATGTTCAAATCAGAATTAAGTTTTAATCAAACAAAATAATATTTTAATAATGCCTACATATTATGTACTTGTACTTATATTTTATTTTATTTTAAACTATTTTATAATTTTGGCATTTAAGTAAGTATTTACTCCTTTTTTTAATATTTATAAAACACGATTTAAACACACCATAAATAAACTATATATTTATCTATCACAGATATAACATGACTTATTTAAATTTAAAATGTGGATAATGTTAAAATAAATGCACATAATTCATAGGGAGACGTGGGAAAAATCGTACTTATGCCGAAAAATTTTCTCTATCTTGAGTCAAAGTTTTTGTTTTTAAATTGTCAGATTGTGAACATCTAAATCCAGTTCTCTTGCTACACCATAAATAATTGTTACCCAAGAAATGTTCACAATTTACAAGTCTCGAGTATATCCAAAAAATCCTAAATTTATTGCTGTTTATTTATTTTTTTTGCACCACCTCCATACAATTCCTCAACCACTATATTGTGGTGAGGATTGAAAAAAAAAAGGCAACGGATAAAAACTGAACCTATTCTTTTAAACTGGCGAATCCCTAACGATAAATCTGATGTGAAAATAAAACAAAAGTCGGATTTCTCGCTTGGCTATTTTGCATAAGACCCGGGGGACTGAGACGCAGGTGTTGAAACCTGACCGTGGAGTAGCTATGAAGTAGTTATTGCAGAGTAAAAGATGCAGTTTTAAGCTTTCATCGAATACACCTACTGCTGTAGGTGGCATATTTTATACGGCGTATAATATACGCAGTTAATACAAATTGTTTTTTTTTTTTGTATAAACGTTTACTTATTTTTGAGATATGTTTGTTAAAAATATTTCTCATAACTAAAATGTTTACAGTTTGTTATTATTTTTATTGAATGTAATAGTCTCAAATTTCTCATATTTTGTATTTATTGTTCTTAAAAAGGTCAATCAACGTACACTAATAATGTTAACTTCGCAAGTATGATATTATATTTAATAGGCACAAAATAATTCACGATAATTTTAAAATACCTACACTTAATTAGATTGGGTGAACCTCTATCGCGATGTTTTTGTTAAAATATAACTTTTTTTTTATATTTGGTTCGTATTTGAAGATTTGTGTATTATGTAGTTATATAATTTACACTAGTACATAATATTAATATTAATCTCACACCGACACCATCGTTATTCGACTATGACGTATTTATATCAGTAAAGCTTATATACATATTTCTTAAAATCTGTATGTGTAGTATAATCTCAGAGAGTATCCATCTCATAACAGCGTTTCTTGAAACCTTGTATAAACCGGATGTTTACTGGAAACTCATAGATGAGCACCGCCCACACGACCCCCATAATACCCGTAATGACAATGAAGACAAAACTTTAGATTCAAGTCTCGGTCCATATCCTTTCTCTTAGTTAACAATGGGTCATTTAGGAAGGAAATTTTTTCTCTAAAGCAAGGAATGTTTAAGCGCTTGTTTTTGGAATTAACCCTCGACGTTCCTAAACTTTTGTCGTTTCTCTAAAATTTCCCATTTCACTCGACAACGTACACATCGGAGTAAGCAAAATACGTCGCACACAAACACACACCAACTAGATGATATGTTTGTCAGCATTGTAGTCCATGTGTAAAATCCGGTTTAAATAGTCCCAACAGATTTAAACTTTAGCCCGTCAATTAGCGACTTACCCGCCTTCGCTTCTAGCTTATAATTTTATTAATTCAAGACGAATGTGTTAAAATTGTTTCGGATTTTATTACGAAATATGCAAGCCTTGTTTGTATTGTATTTTTTTTTCAAACCTAATTATTTTCTTAAATTATATTCCCATGAGGCATAAAATACTAATTTATATGAAAGTGTTACTTTTTTATCATTTCATTCGTGTTTCATTAGTAAACTGTCGAGTTTTCAGACTATCAACTAAACAAATGTTAAAATTTATATTTATTTATACGAAATGCAAATGTTTTCATATATTAATTAACAATCACTGACCATATAGAGTTTCTAATTATATAGATCATTCAAAAACTTTCCTTGGTCCTTAGATAATTTGTTTTCCATGTATATAACATGTAATATGCTTTTAAGTCCTACAACTATAGTTAGATGGTTGACTGTATAGTATGTTTGTTTGAATTCAAAAACAGTGATAGATCATCGCTTTCGAAAAGCAAATATATTATTCTCTATTTGACTAATACTGACCAATGCTTGTTTCAATTTTGATAATTACTTTGTTCTATGTCGAACCCACGATACTTTTAAAACTTTTTTTTTTTATATAAACCTCGAACAAATATAAACATCATCGTAAAACCAATACTTATGCTTCATTCAGAATCTAAAACTAAAACTGCATTATTGCTTATTTTATACTCGCTATTGGTACTTATTATAAAAATGTATATTTATTTATTTTGCTTGATTTTTTTTTCCGATACGTATACATAATGGTAAAAAAATTTGATATTCAAACGTATACAGTATATACTATACACTATACACAGACCGTAACCCAATTGTTTCTATTTCCATACCCTTGTGGCCTTGAGTCATATTCATTAACGGTTTTCTTCTTTTTTTACTCCCCTTGTTCGACGGTATAATTTTTCACACTGAAATCACCGGTGTCGGCAAACAATACGTAAACAACGGTTGTCGGACAACGAAAAACCGCACAAAATACCCAATTTCCCTAGCGAGATAGGTTATATATATTTTGCAGTATATGGTTGTATCTCTTTTCCCCCTTCTTTTTTCATTTTCCACCCGTAAAACCCCCAGGCGAAAGGCAATCTTTCATTTTATTCGCTACGGGTCAGTCCTACAAGGTTTTTGTTGCATTGTCGGTCTCTCGCGCGCCGTTTTCCATCTCTAATGAAGGTTGTGTACCCTAAAAAGGCTCCGATATATTATTATTGTACCTGAAACAGTATTCTTAACCTCCACCACCATCATCACCATACACCTCGTAACTACGTGTGCATTATGCGGGTCCGTTGGCTCTGCGCCTATTTTTTTTTATTAAATGTGATTAAGCTAATTGTATAATGTTTTAAATACTGACCAAGGCAAAGAATGTATCTTAATTTAAAGCCAAGATGCGTTACTTAAAATAGCAAGTCGTACTTACTCCAAAAAAATTCGCTAATTGAGCATTAAGTTTTGAGCTATTAAAATTAAAAATTCCTAAGATTAAGCACCGAATAATATCGATGAATAAAAATAATTTCTTTAGAAATAGTCTGTCACCTCCTCTTGTCTAATAATAAAATTACAAACCCTGGTTTTTTTTTTCATTAATATTGTTAAAATGGTATGTAAATAATTAGTCAATTCAACTTAAATATTATATATTATAATACCCCATAACATGCTGAATTATTTTCTTATCTATCTGCATTAGTAATAATATATACTTATTATTAACTGTTTGGGGGTGTTATTGGTGTTAATAAAATAAATAAAATAAAATAAAAGTTGAATCGCAGCTGGCCATGCATATAATAATAACAAATTACGCGAATGTTCTATACACGGTCTTACTATACCTATTATACTCGTCGTTGTTTTTATATATATACACCAAGTATAAACATATCCATATTATATACGCATCAAATTATATTTTTTTTCACGTATTGCCCTGTCGCGATGATAAAGACGCAACCAACCGACTGGCGAATCAGCTCAATTTGTGAAAACGATTGGTGTCCGGGACGTTGACAGCAGGCGGAAAAAAAAGAGAAAGAAATGCCGAAGGAAAGACAAAAAAAAAAATAATAATAATAAATAAAATACAATTTTTCGTTTCACGAAGAAGCTACGCGTAATCCGTGCTCTGAATTCCGATTGTGTGAAGTCGTGAAAGCTTCTTATTATAAAGTAATAATTTATAATATATATACAATAGTGTCTATAAACAACAGTATAATATTAAATGTAGCTTTTTAAATTTAGACCGTGTTTAAATTTATTACTATTTTTGTTTGTTACGTTTATCGACAATTTATTGCTAATCGAAAAAAATATAGTTAGATAAGATGCAATAATTTTAACTTAAAATCAGCTCTTCTTTTTATTATTATTGAAAACTAATAATTTTTGTTAATATTTTTGAAGGAAAAAATAAACTCTACTTCCGTGTGAAATAGTTTAATGTATATTATTAAAAAAAAAAACTTATATACATTCTACAGAAACCAATAGTATTGGTTAATACTATTATTTTCATTTCACTCGCCTTTACATAAGATAGTGGTGTGTATGGTGATATTAAATCGTAAAGAAATTATGATTCTATTGAAAATATTACCTATATAATTCCAATTATATTCGATCTCCAATCGGCTTTTTGACATTTTTAAATTAATTATTAATTATTCAAAACTGTACATTTTAAACGAAATCCACAGGTAATCGTTAAGCCAATATATTAATTGCTTTTTAACTTGAAATCTAGTTATCTTAACTGCATACAATTAGAAGTATCTAAGTATACTATAATATTAATTAAATTATGTTCAATAAAAATTAATTTTTATAGACAATATAACATAATATATTATACGAACTACGTTGCATTTATTTAACTATCTTTAAATATTATCTACATTATCAATACCTCATTCACTTATTCTCTTACCACATCATATCATCTAATTTTTATAATGAATAATAAATACATTTTTTTGAAAGTAAATATTTGTACAGATTATATTAATCATAATAATAATACTGTTTCGAGTATGGTTTGATCACGTTATCGTACTGTGCTCGGTGTTTATAATTCGTCAATCTAACTTTTAAGTGATTTTTACTTCAAAATAATGTAACATCACTTAATGTTCTTTTAGTTAGTACAAATAGTTACGTATTATGAAATTATTCCCAGGTAGTAAAAAAATTATTATTTGAAAATATTAACACTATATTTAAGTGTTTTTAGTCAGGAATGTTACTAAATAAAATACAAAATATATTACAAATATATATTGTACGTCATGTGTATTATTATATAACTTTGATGCATTTTTAATGTAATTTAACTTATATTTTATTTACAAATATTTCTCTTAATTGGTTTAAATTTTTAAATATTACATTTCTTAACTAGTATTAAATTAAGGCCCATGGTCTAGGTACCTAATCTAAATTCAATTTAAAAACAATATTATTTATTCATGGATATTATAACACAATATAAATAGCAAATTTATTTATTATGTATAGTGTATAATTGTATTAAATTTTAATTCAATTATACACGTTTATCTCGATATATAGTTTTCTATCCTGATATATATTTTTAATTAGTGGTTAAATAATATTATATTAAAAACATAACACGTATAATACTATAATATTATGAGTTTATGAGTTATGACGTATATAATATAATAAATTATTTCATCATTGTATAAAATGTTTTTAATTTATAACAACCAAATGATTTTTATTTTTCATATTATACCTCAAATTTTATAAAAAGGTTATGGTTATAACAAAATATTTCGCATAATCTAAAAAATAACTTGCTTCAGCAACAATTTTACAACAAATATTTATTGAGGGCCAAAGAAAATGTAATGATTCGCAAAATATTATGTTATAAAATAAAATTTAAAAACATAAATAAGTAAATGCGTTATGTTCGATTTTATAATTTTTTTTTTATTTAATTTAATATATGTTTTGTTCTCGTTTTTTATTATGCTTGCTCAAACTAATTTAGCGATATACCTACGCATGGGTGTACACATATTGCTAGCACGGAGTGCCGTGTTTATCTGTGTATAATACAAAAGTATATAATATTATTATTATTCAACAATGATAATAATATTATTATTACGGTCGTAAATTTGAATACTCTGTTTGATATGAAAACACTTTGTTCTTTTAATAACCTTCGTCGTGTTTCAGATAATTTCACGTGTAAAAAATATTATACAAACTATAATGGTTTTTTTCTCTCTTTGTCTTTTTCTAGTTTGTTTTGCTTTATACGACAATATACCGGATATGAAATTATCTAAAATTCTAAATCACGTAAAAAATATTTCTGCGTAAAAATAGATTACGACATAGTTTTTTATCTTATATACTTGTATCTGAATTTCAGAAACATTCACCGTCCGCGACGATGAATTTATGTCTAATATTGTTATTTATATATTTTTCAAAGTGCCTACCAGGCTGTTCATATTGAATGATATTTGTTATTATATACTATCGTGAACGTCACATAATATATAAAAATTATAATAGGTTATGTAAATTGTACGTTGTATAAAAGTTTGATGCGTCACGCTTATTATATCACATAATATACAACCTATATAATCATATTATCGTATACATTCGATATGTGAGCATAAATATGATATTTTATTGACTTTGTGATGATTATATTATTGTAAATTTCAAATGAAAAATTACAAATAATATGTTACAAAATGTTAGAATAAAATAACCAGTTTTGACTGATAAACATTTTCTATTTATTTATAAAAATAAATAATAACAATAATGAAATACATCAATATAATATCTGAAATAAAAATATAATAACATGAGCTATAAGTCAATTCATTTTTATTTAGCATGCATATACTATATTTAAACACGTTTAATTATTGACGTAGTTAATAATATAGTATTACATACATATTGAAGGAGCATTCAGCAGTGCACTGTTTTTCGCAACATCATATTATTATGACCCATTTTTAAGTTTTGTATAACATTGTGCAATGTGGGTTAAGTGATCGTGTATGTAACGTACACCTATCGAGGATCTCTTCCACAAAATACATCTATGTATGTGGGTTTCAAGTAATTTTCAATATAATATCCTACGTTCTTTCGACACTTTATAAGTGTGTTGGAAATAAAAACAGAGTTTAAAATTAATTTTAAAAAAGCAGCTGTGTCAAATCATATTTGTCACATTTTTTTTTTCATTGCTGCTCCGTGATCGTTTAATCTAAAAATACGTTTTCACTTAAATTATTTTTCAAAGCTTTGACAACTACTATTAATGGAGTTATTTGTGTTCATCTGCTTTATCAATATTATTATAACCATTAATAATGTAATTAGAAATATTAACATGTTTAAAATCGTTATTCAGCAATCCCAACAATTAATCTAGGCATGATCCTACGATAAATACTTAGACCATTTTTAATTTTCCTGAAGAATAAATATAAGTAATTTTAATTTTTTTCTCGTAAAATTATTAATTATTATCTATTATTATGGTCACTTTTATTATTGTTTTATGATTATTATTAATTCATCTCAATTATATACATAGATTGATTACAATTATCTACCATCATTGCTTGTGTTAAAAGTCGAAAGTTAACTATTTCATAATATATTGACAATCAACACAAGATTAAATATAAATAAAACAAAATTCGATATGAATTAATCATTAATAGATCCGCATTAATTAACCTAGAGACATAAATAACTATTTATAATAGCAGGCATAAAATCAAAATAGGTAGGACTGAGGTACCACGAATCTTTCATCAAATGATGTTTTGAAATAAAATACTTAAGCATCATAAGCTATGGTTCCTTTTTAATTTACTATTTAATTTACATTTATCCAGCTTTTTAAATTATTTACAACCCATACATTTTTTTTTAATAATAAATCCACTGACAGTACATTAAATGATTTAAAATTTTTACTAATCGAACCTTCAAAAGAAGATTTATTATTTTCATGTTTTTAATAACTTTCAAAGTTAATTAAACGTTTACTTTTAAAAATACATATTAATGATAAAATTGTTCAACAGTGTAAAACGTATTAAAATAAATAAATTTAGTTACACACATTATAATAAATATAATTAATTTGAGGGTTAATTTATATGTTCTGGATATTTATTTATTTTTAACAACCATGTAGTTTTAACGTGGTTATAAAAAAATTAAAATCATTCTTTTTTTCGTTATAATTAGAATAGTTTATAGAATATAAATGTTTAAAATGTAAATATATTATATCATAACAAAATAATAAACGATACAAATCCCCAGACAAGTTGCTTATGCATATATATAATGTGCACCGACACATTTCACTTATAGGTTCTGTTAAAAATATTTATTAAACTTTTTAAACAAATATAGACTTAAATAAAAAAAACTGTAAATATCATATGTTGTCTATATTATTGTAAAAAGTCATAGTCGTATTTAAACGCCACCCTTGGCTGATAATCATTGTTATTACAACCCTAATATTAATAAATAAATAAAAAATATTTAATTCGTAAAATATAATTATCAAATATTACTTTTAGGTACTGGTTTTGTTAAGTTCTGTTACGAATAAAATATCTTTATTTTTTCAGCATTTTGCCTCAGACTTACGGAGTTAAAAATCGAAGAACATACTCTCGTGGGAAACAGTACAAGACTAGAGTGCAAATATGACCTACAGGGTGAAAAATTGTACACGGTCAAATGGTACAAAGATGGGAACGAGTTTTATAGATTCCTGCCCGGGGAATCGCCAGAAATACAAGTATTTGATGTTACGGGAGTACACGTTGATGTAAGTACATTGATTTTAGACAATTTTGTATTTTATGCAACTATATTTTTATTTTCGATTTTTTTTTCATTTGCAAAATATTACAGTGAATGTTCTGTACGCAGCGTAACAAATTCCCACCGCATTTCGAATACATATTATACTTATGTGAATGCGTGTATTTAATTTCGGAACAAAGTTCGATACGTTAGTTTTTAACACACAGTATTCACTATTAAATATTTTATCATACCTCATATATTTACTACATAAACGTAAACAACATTTAAGGGGAAAAAACCCAATATTAAATTGAATTTATTTCTTACATTTTATATTGTCAGGTATTATTAATGCAACAGCAGCTATAGTTGTGGAAGAAAATACCAATATGTTAGAAATAACGTAGTGTACAATATAATTGCGTTGTTTAAATAGGATTCGAAGAAAACACGGACGAGATAATTTCAAAATCGAAATCATTTAAATTCTAATGAAAAATGTTGTTAATACAACTTTTGCCGTTGGAGTTTGTACAGAACTTTTGTGGAAGCTGGCTTAATGCGTTCGGTCCCGGGTATCGGTCTCTAATGTCGCACGTAATAGATTCGACTGCCGTGTAACCGACCGCTACCGCCGCTGCCGGGCTCCTAAACCAAAAACCCAATAGTTCTACAACTTACAGTAACAAATTCGAATTCCATAATTACCTCCATAAAGCACACAAATGTCCGAAGCTGCCGGTGCATTAGTAAATGTTGAATAACAAAAAAAACAAAAAAACTGCTATTTACAGATTATAAAATTATAAAACTGTATTAAACTATAAAATGTTTTTTGTTTTTTTCTCATATAGTGTATTTGCGTTTATATTATAGTTTTAATTCTAAATGAACTGATAGAAAATTTTTAACAACAAAATATGTGATGCATACAATTTTTTTTCAAAATTTAAATAATATTTTAATTATTAGATTTATTTTGTTTATAACAGACAATGAATAACATTTTTATCCTTTCAAACACCGTTTTGAAATTTGTTACATTTAAATAACAATCGTTACAATCGCAGCTGCCCATTATTAAAGTATACACTTTATTAAACATATTCTAATTTGGTAGAGTTCATCTTTACCTTCGGTAATTGTTTTTTGTTTTAATAATTCATGGCTCTTTTCATAAAAACAAAAGTTTACTAAATCTGTTCTGTCTAATATATTATAACAAGTATAAGTCTTAAATTAAAAACCGCAATACTCAAACACTGATTGTCCCGAAGCAAACAAACGAAATGAAAAAAAAGAAAGTGGAATTGAACTGAACAAGGAATAGTATAGTTTACAATCTGTGTTGACATACTTTGTTCAGAAGATATTATTCTTGTCGAGAAAATAACATATTTTTTTTTTTTTTGTTCTTCAAAGAGTAACAAACCAAACACAACATAATATAGGCCAATTGTTTTATTATCTAGTCTATATTGCAAATTCTTCAATAAAAGATGAACCAAGAAATATTTAAATGCAATATATCATATATCAATGAAATAATCATAATCTAAGAAGAAACTGAAAATGTACTATTCTTTGAAAAAATATTGAAGGTTTAATTAACAATTTATATACATAGTTGAGTTATTTCTAAAGATTGATTATAAATTATTTATAAGAAACAACAAACGAAATGTTATCAAAGAAATAAATATAATTTAAGCCCATCACATACTTAATATTTAAGTACGTCATACATGATTCAGACTTCCTTGTTTTGTGTACAAATTTGATAATTAAAAAAATATCTAAAAGCTGACGTGAAAAATTGTTAAAGTTAATCATGATAAGTGCTTTTTTGATCTGACTTATACATGATTATATAGTACAGTTTAAAAATAAGTATTTGTTCAGCACATATTATTATATTTCATGCAAAAATAAAACATTTCTCAATTATTTTTAGTGTTTATACTTTGTATCAACATATTGAAAAATTATACGAATTCAATATATGTTTATATTTATGGAGTAACTTCTAACTATATGATGACACACACACACACACACACACACACACACACATATATATATATTTATAAAATAACATTCTCTGAGTACCGGAAATATTGTACAAAACATGTTTTTATATCCATATAGTAAATTTCCAATGTCAGTTATTCATTTTTTATGATGTAAAATAATTCAGATATGAAAATTCATGTTTAAAGGAATTTAATATGTTGATTACTGAGGTTTTGACCTTTTTTTTTTGATTCGTTGTACAATTAATGCATTTCAATTATGACAGGATAAAAAAATGGCTTTTAAACTTAATTGATTAATTACTAATACTAATTTGGTGATAAATTAATCTAAAAAGAAAAATAATGATTTTTACTGATTCTAATAAAACAAACTTTAAAGTTTTAGTTTTGTATTAAAATAAACGTTTAATATATCTATTTTTCAATAACAGGTATCGCTATAATATTAACAAATTATTAGAAATATTCGGTACGATAGTTGAAATTTTTTCTAACCATAAATGTGACAATAAATATATTATGCATAATTACGATGTAATAATCAGTGTTGTTTATCATCTATGTAATTTTATCTATATAAAATAATTTCAAATATCTTTTTATCAATCTAATTAAAAAAATATATTTATCTAACATAAATTATCTGGACGATTTTTGTGTGAAGATTTTAAATTTATTTTTTCATTTTTGCTAGCGAGGAGGTGTTTATTTTTTAATTAATTAGATTACGTTTATCTAACCAGTAACCTGCAGGAAATACGTCTACAATCAGCCACCAATTCTAACCAAATCCTTAGATAAATTATAGATAAAAAAGGTGACTTTTGAAATGATTATTTTGATTCCGTGCGTTGGCTAGTAATTTATAGTCAGTAATGTACGCTTTTATAGAAGACACCCAGATAAATCAAAATTCCCGGTTATGTTTTAACATTTTAAAGCACTTTTGTTGTGAATTTACCCTTATTTCTGTACCCATTAGGGTGCACTGTCAATAATGTGTACTTATTGAATTAAGAGCCTTTTAATATAACCCCACCTCCCCCCACCACCAACATCGTTATCACGACTGAATTTCGATATTTTTATAGACTGCGCGTATTGCACTTATCGGTGGCGTCAACGGCGTGTACAAACACGTATAAGTATAATACAATAATAAATTATTGCACCCCACGAAGAACAAAACTAGAGTCTACGGATTACCATCAGATGCGGATGGGAGGTAAGAACAAAGCCGAACAACGAAATTTTGCAATATATATACGGCGTGCTGTAAAATGACGGGCGGGTGGATAGGCACACGCACCGGTGGGGGGTCTCTGAAAACTGTATAAGCGAGGCGCGAACGTTTTTGCGCACGCCGTACAAAACGGGCATTAATTTTCCGGGCCAAAACGTTCGCGTTCCATCATTCCGCGCACAAATCTGACAACAACACCTGGCACGGCCCGAGACTAATTGACGCGCGGCCGCCACTACTGAGGGTGTATTTTTTCATCCCCTCCAGACTCGCGGTAACTCGACCACCAGTCGAGGGCTGCTCGCTACTCCTGGGCAGGGTACTAAAAATTAAAAAATTTCATTTTTTCTTTTGGTCGCCTCGAATTTCACTTCCGAAACCAATACCATTTCGTGGCGATAATTTGGTTTTTGTAATTATTATTTTTTCAACGACGTAACACTATCATTGCGTTTAATATATGTAATCGGTTATTTGTGAATCCGATCGGATCGAGAGGAAACTCGAGACGAATCCATATTAATTATACGGCACTACAACTGGAATTCTTTGACCCGATAAACTTACCACGCTGAAAGCTATTAAGTATTGTATTATACCTGCAACCTATATGCATATTGCGTGTGTAATTCAATATATTATATATAATTTATGTCAATAAGGTATATTCGTAGGATTTGATAATAATAACATTACACTGAAATTGCATTTAAATATGTAATATCTTCTAGACATTCACTGTACAATTTGTTTTCATCTCTAATATACATGTTGCTGTGTGTAGGGTTTCGGTTACTTTAAGCATTGACAATATTCTAAGAAGTCATGTTGATTTTGAATTGTATGTTTGACAACCTACTTTTGTCTCTTTATTACATAAAAGAGATTTTTAAATATTATTCAATGCTTTGAAGTATCACGGCGAAAAAAATTAAATTAAAAATCAAAGCATACAATTTTTATGAGTATTATTATTATAAATTGACATTTTAAATAGATGAAGTATTTTAATAATAATTAATTTAATAAATAAAAACAAAAATTTAATTTTGTGAAAATCATTTATTCAACCATCGAATAATTAAATATGAAGCGTTATTCTTCTAGCGTACACAAGATATAATATTTATTAAATTAGAGTCGTCCAGTTCCTGGCCTATACAAGCACTTTGTTTTGACTTAAGGTGTGAACGTATATTTAATAATTCAAAATATTCTAGAGAATTTTCATTCATGAAAATAAATAAATTATATTATTGTTAAAACTATACGGATTAGGTTATAAGCATTTTTCTAAAAAGATATCCAAAATTGTTTAATTAAGATTTTATAGATAACGCACCTAAAATATTTATCTAACAACCACATTTATGTAGATAAGAACAAATTAAGTTTTACAAATTTAAAAACTCACATACATCGCGTGTGTATTAATACGTTTATCCGCTGGTGTTAACACAGAATAAACAATGCACTAAGAAAACGACTATACAGTAAAATACATAATACATTTACGTAATTAATAAATTAAAATAGAAATCGAAAAAAAAATTAAATAATAAATAGGTTAGCCTAGTTTTTATATAAAAATAAATTATTGACGTTGTGTAATAAGCAATAAATATTTCTTTTTAATGAAACAGTAATTGATTCGCCTAATTATTTTTTTTTTCGATTAAAATCAATACATTTTATCATTGTGAGTCAATCAATAATTACGTATCTTTATTTTTGATAAGTACTTGACTAATTACAACAATGTAAATTACACATGTTTATACACTAAGTATTTATTATTATTAACTTAAATACTTTCATAAATATATACATTTTTTTTATGTGAATACCTATTATAAAACCAACACCCGATAAATATAAAAAATATAACATTTACTATGTATAGAGGATAAAATAGAATCCGTCCGACATTCCTACAACGTGATAATAATGTAGTATACCGTATCCACACTTGCTCGTCCGCAACAAACATTACAATATAATATAGGTTCACTGTATACATTTTGTACAGATAGATACAATAAGAAAATGTGTTAAAATAGAATAAATAGATATTATGACTTTTTTTTCGCTTTACATGCCTTTGAAGCTCTTATAGTAGTAAATTCAACTAAATTTCTATAACCTTTTTATATTTGCGTACCATCTACACAGTTTAAAAATTTTTACGTACCACCTGACCATTGTTTTTTTACTTAATATTGTATACGTTTATGTTACATGTATAGAATTTTATTTTATTATGAATTACAAAATGATAGGAATTAAGTATTTAAAGTACAAAAATAAATTAAATTAAATTAAATATATGTACAATTCTTATTATTATTATTATTATTATTATTTATTATTGCGATTACAAACGACCTCCACACCACCAAATAAACCTAAAAATGTAATATTAACAATGATTTATTCCAATTTTTTTTATAAAAGAAGATATTGTTCGCATATCACTAGTGGTACGCGTACCATAGGTTGAGAAACGCTATAGAGTCTTCCAATCTTTTAGATACATTAACTGTTCTTTTATTTTGTCTCTGTCTAATACCCATTGTTTGGGCCATCCACGTTTTCCAGATAAGTTTTTGATAACATTCCTTATCATTTTTCCGTCAGTTATCGTCACGTGTGCCCATCTCATATAATAATTATTTGATATTTGAATTATTATAGAATTGTTCTACTTACTCGTTTTTTCCTTTCGTAATTACCTGTAACTATGAACATACCGATTTTAAATTAATCAGTGAGTTCAATTGTTATGTATTAATATAGTTTTTTTTTTATTATTATAAATTGCTCCGTTTGCGTTTTATATGTCACTGCAGATTACCTACTCAGAACGAATAAGGACGATATAAAACAATATTTAATCTCCTTTTTTTTATCATGCCAACTGGTCAGCTGTCTTAACTGTCGTGAGCCTATGCTATTATAGTTTACGGTTAGTTCGATTCTCTCAACCAATTTCAGGATATAAATCGTTTAAACAAAATATTATCATCATCGTATTATATTAAAATTGTATTTTCATCGCTAATTATGTTTATTGATTAGCCCATTTCGTTTGAAATATTTTACTCTTAAATAGGTACATGTTTTAGTGGCTTAGCATAACTACGAAATTAAGACCCGGCCAATTTAGGTTCAACAAATATATCACCAAATTATCTAGTTAACGATAATTGCCTTGAATTTGTTAAATAATCATAAAATATAGCTTAGTGTTATGATTTTCAAGTTAATCTCGCTACTAAATATAGGTGTACATCTGTGTTCATAAATTGCTTTAAAACTTTATTCGTTAGCAAACTCGCTATATTCACGTGAATTTTGTATGACAATACTATTTTACAGAAAGATATAATTTATTTAAATAACTTATCATACTTATGACACTTATATTAAAATATTGATTAAAATTAATAAATTATTAATTATGAAGTTTTCTATTTATAATCCAATTTGTGGTAAAACTATATTTAGCTATTACATTGTTACTGAGTGAATAAAATTTTAGTCCAATGAAATGCATGTTACGTGCGTATTAGTATGAATTTTTGCTAAAAAATATATAATAATGTAAAATATAAATACACAAATAAAAATTAAATATTATTATAATAATACAATAACAATTTTTACTTAATATTATAGAATATTTCAATATAATTTGCATTGTGTGAGTATAGAAATCATAATTATAAACGATGTTGGTTGGAATTACGATTTACTTCGCTTGGAGGAATTTTCCAAAACACAACACGTTTTATAATACTATAGCATATTAAACGCAAACGTATAATTAAACATTAAATTGCGGTCATCCCACAAAGGATAATAAACAAGGGACGTTTATAATACCAGTAGTATTTAATTTCTTATTCTTTTTTAATTTAAATTAATATCACTGCAGTTACAGTGGTGGTCCTATTAAACCTAACTTTGATGTGTTATATAAATATGTAAAACAAAACAGGCATATTGTTACCGTTTTCAATTGAACTTCTGTGGTTTCTGTGGAGAAGTTTTAAGGTTTTATTTGCATTAATTCAAATATCACTTATAGTAAAATAAAATAATATGGTCGATACAGTTTTTATTTTATATACCTTATACATTACACATAAATTATATACACACTAACATTTATTGCGTAGTAATATTTACTTATATACCGCAAACTACCCATATATGTATATGTAAAAGTATAAATGAAAACGCATAAATAAACATTTTAAATTACAATATTGTAATTTGCAAAATAAATTCTGAAAAATATAACGTATTATTACGTCTAACTCATAAAAATAAATAATTTGATAAATTTTTATTTTGAAATATTTTGAAAAAACAGTATCTATGCTTTTAAAATTGTTTTTTACAGTCCATTTAAAGTTTTTACGTTGAAACATTTATCTTAAACCCGATATATTTAAAAAATATGTAGGTATGAAAGGCGTGAGAGAGCTATACTATTATAGCAATATAACTTAATGCAGAGACGGTTGAATTCAACAATTCAATTACATAGCAAAGAGTGAATTTTTCTATGCATAAAAATAAAACAGAAATATTGAGATGTGGCAAAGTTCTAAGTACTCTGAAAAAATTCCTTTTTTAACTTCTATAAAACTTACTATAACCTCCGAATAGAGTATGGAAAAATATGCGTCTTATCTGAAGATATCGACCATTTACGCTATATTTATATAGTGGTATGTTTAAGACGTTTTCCTTTTATGCCGACCTAATAAAATAGTCTATCGATTTTCTCAAGCATTCATCAATTTATTATATATTATACTATAACGGCGTGTTTCTAATTCTGTTTTTCACGCATGGTCAGTTCGGAGTATGTCGACGTCGCTTGCTATTAATGTTTGATTGTTATATGTAATCGGGGTGTATGACCCACAAAGTTATAATATCTGTGAAGGTGGTGGCAGTGGTCCGAGGATGGTTCGGGGGTAGTAAACACATATTGAATATAAGAAGTATATTGTACACAAAAATAAAATAAATCCTGAAAACTCGTCCGTACAATATACGTAGGTTTAGGCTAATGCGGGTTCGTGCGCAAACATATTCATGATGTCGTCGCTCCTTTTAGAGCCCTCGCCAAACACAAACACACCCCCGTCACCGCGTACATAGCACATATACCTATACAAGCGCCCCGTTAAATCCGACGGAAAAAGGATGAAAAATGTAGAAAAAAATGAGCAAAAGAAAAAGAGAAAAAAACACGCACTCCGAATTAAATATAAATGAAGACTTGACCGTTGCTTTTTATGTCGTTTTTTTTTTTGTGCTTTAAAAGTAGGTAGCGTACCTGATTTCCCCATTTTATCGGTGGCGTGTTTATACATCTTTATAATATCACTATTGTTGCATGGAATTTTCAATTCCAGTTCGTATAATATTAACATGAACATACAGTTATAAATGTAACATTATGGGAGTGTCATATCCAATATGCGCATTCGATGGTATAATTTCATGTATCTTGGGTCAGTCGTTTTAAGAACCAACAGGTGTCTTATGAAGTTTACATACAGTTATTACATTATGATATTGATATTATAAAACAATATACTTATAACAAATAAAGTTTTAAACTTCAAAGTTTAAAGAATATAATATAAAACGATATTTTTGCATTTGTATAACGTAAATAGTTTTTTAAATATTCAAAAATGAATTATACAAATTTTCAGAATATTAAACAGTTTTTTCTGCATGAATTATATACATAAAATAAATTTATTTCAATTCAAAAAATATTTTCAAACAAATCCACATTTTACTTTATTTGTATGATCGACTAAATAAACAATTTAACGAAATTAATTTTTTTTTTTTAGTATATTCTAATAGAATATAATATGCACTGTACATAGTATGTTCAATGTTCATTAATGATTTCTAAGTAATAGATATGAAATTAAAGTGTTTTCAAGTAAATTAAACAAAAATTATATTAAAAAATAAATTTATTAATTCGTGAAATAAATTCAAATATATATTTTTAAAAGAAAATTGAAGTTGATCCTTGGGAAAAATAAACACTCTCCTGTGAAATTCGTTAAACAAATGAGAGGTTCGTTTTTTTGTTTTTTTTTTTAATATTGTAAAGAGTACCAAAACAAGAAAAATACCGTTTTAATCAATAAACATCTTAAGAAAAGTAAACTTTCCAAAACATTGAAAAGCAAAGTATACATTATTCGGTGAAATCTAAAACACTCTTGCTTCAAAAAGCTCTTATAATCACTGTAAAACATCAATAAAAACGCAATTATAAAAAGATTGTTTAATCTAAACAAATATAAATACATCTTAAAAATAAATTATTATTATTGCTGACTTTCTTAATTTATAAACGAATATTTATTAATTAATGTTCTTATAGTTATTGTAGATATTTTTTTTAATGATTATATTAAAATAATTTTGATGCATTAATTTTTTATTAATATAATATGCTATTCATTACTTAACTTTTATAATTAATTATGATTTTACATTTTAAAAATAAATAAATATAATATTTAACATCTTTATAGAAATAATTCAAGCTTTTTCTATATAAGAGTATAAATTAAAACAATATAACAAAAACTTATTTAATTAAAATAATTCACCACACGTTTCAGAATTATTTCACTTGTCGGTTGTTATTCTTTAAATTTCTGAAATAACTGATGAAATTTAAAAATAAAAACTTTATAGGTAATTAATACAAATCATACGATAAGAATTAAACATAATTCTTAATCATGTAAAAATATCTCAAAAAAAAAAAAAAAAAAATAGTGATAATTCGATAGATATTTTGAAATAAAATAGTAACTAAAGGTAACCTTGCTGCATCATATTACTACATTGTATTTAACCTTACTGGTATGTACAGAGTGTTACAATAACTATACTCATGCCAAACTATATACATCCAAATTATTCATTAAATCATTTACAGTAGAAAATAGAATTCTGATTTAATCAATAGAATATTTTATCTCCCTAGGATTAATCACTATTAGTTGGTACGAAATATCTTATAAATTTAAAAATATAGTCTAAGTTTATTTAAATTCTAAAAATCAAATTTTGAATAACTGTATTATTGATAAATAAAACTTAAAAAAACGGGTAGATAATTGCTGAATCTCTTTATATTCATATTATAGTTATAAATAATACTTATTCATTCTTCTTGATGTATAAAAGTGTGAACTGCAAATCAAGAAATCCAACAATAGCATACGTATTATGAAAAAATAGCATTTATATAATATATTTAAAAATAATATAATAAATAAATAATTTATACAACTTAAAAAAAAAATTGTAATAGAAAAATTATTTTAATTAATACAATAAAAATTATAGTATAATATTTAGGCTGATATAATAGGTTCCATATTAAACATCAATCCTTTATGTGTATTGTGTATAATACATAAGTTAGAATATTTCATTACAATAACATCATGTATTCTATAGATTTATACAATTTGTAGTTATTTTAAGTAAAATTGTATTTCTATACACAGTATTATAATAACTTAACAGAACCGTCACCAACTACACAAGCCCATCGATTGGGATATTACTCAAATATATTGAAATATACCATCTTACGTAAAATAAGATATTTTTTCGATCTACAAATTATGTAAAATCGCACTTGGTTGATTTACATTAGATTTAATGTCGCACTAATCGAACGTGTACTCAAAATAACAAAATAAATGGACTATATATCTTTTTTTATTATCCAAGCATCCTGATTTTTCGTTTGCGGAAATCACCTTCACTTCCCATTTTTGAATTATATAGTAGAATCGTCTGCTTGTGTATCAAGATAACGATACACGGTTTACTATAATTTACGGGTGGTGGCAAAATATATTACATCATTATTATTATATCCTTGGTCGGATTTTTCATTGTACGAAATTAATTTAAATGTTTGTCTCTAAATAATATTACGAATTTAATGTAGGTATATAATATGCTTGTTATAATCATAGACTAATAATATAATTGGGAACATATTTTTTTTATATATATATACATGTTATAATACCTAATACTCGTCAATATAAAAAAAAAAAATTCCTACATGGAAAGACAACAGTGATAAATTATTGACCATCTTTATTGACACGCAATAATAATAACTGTCAAGTTATTTGGTTGAATTAAAATTCTATATTTAGATGTAGTATTATTTTTAATAATTTAATATTGCCATTAAACGTATTAAATGTTGCAATTTGATATGATTATGTAGGTGAATATTTCAAATCCATAATAATCTATCACATTATTATATGATATAAACGTTAACATTTGAACATGTGTACTTATTTATTTGTGATTTATTTACTATAACAAAGCCGTTTATCATAGCATTCGTGTAGAATATTGCCTTCGCTGATATTTAAAAAAACATATTTAAATAAAATTGCATAAGCAAAGCGCCGTGTTACATAAATATTTAAATTTGTTACTTTAATATATTTTTATATGTCATAATATGCTCATAGTTGATTATACATATACCTACCTATTCATATTTTATTTAACTCATCAACTACTCATTTTTAATATTAACTTTCACAAGAATGTGAAATAGTCTAGATTTGTCTATTGGCTTAAGTTTCTTTATAGAACAGAGTAATATCCGTTGTATCTTATGGGTATACTGAACAAACGACGATGGAAATAATACATTTAATTGTTTTTTTCTTTTACTCACGTGTCTCGAGTACGCTCTAAAACCTATTAATCTACCCTTCGAAATTTTACATTTGACTTTAATGTTACTTTCTGTGTATTATTTCTGTATGTCATACCATAACATATTTTTCAATAGTTACTTCATCGGTAAAAATTATCCTAGCATGCAACATAATAAATTTAACTGTCAATTTTAGTAATCAGATGTCGAATATAATATAAATGATAAAAGTGATTTTAATTCCAAAATAAGTATACTAATATTTACTGGTAAAAATAAGTTGCCATACAGGTTTTACGACTTTGATGTATAGGTATATTATATTTTTAATACATAATAACACATGACAACATAATAGAAAGACGAGATGTTTCTAAATTTCTTCATAAGGGGAAATGTAACACTCCCGACATCATCGATAAAAAACATTCGTGTCGTTCGACGTAGTTAAAAAGTTATGTGTTTCGATACTGTATTTTATGACATTGTTTTAGCTAGTTCCATATAGTGCCATATCTACTGTTAAATCCATTTGCATGTGGTATTTACATTATATAATATACTATAATAACTGTGCATGTCACAAAGTAGGTGGAAGTAAGTGATTGAACTCACTAAACGGGTGTTTTACATAAAACTCGACGATACGTGATGAGTTATCCTGCAGTTAGTTGGAAATTCGGTATAGAGAGTAAAAGGTCTGTTGTGACTGTGATGGGAGTGGTTAGAAGATGTTTGACAAGAACCCACTAATATGCATTTTCCGGTGACATAATACACACTGAGTATTAGGGGGCGCACCTCGCAAAGCCATTATCACGGTCTTAATTCGATAGAAATTATAGCGTGAGCATTTGATGGTAAATTTAACGCAATCTTATTAAATAGTGTGACACATACTAAATACGTATGTGGATATTATTATATAAAACAAGAAGAATAATAACTATTATTATGGTTATTAACCTCTACAGCGCGGTTACGTCTCCGATACTTACCACAAACGCATGTCATTGACGGCGTTTGATAAAAATAGTTTTTGTTATGATAATATATTATAACTCAACATCACACAGGTCGTATTACACATGTCATATTGTTTTCGTGATATTGATATTAACATTATTAACATCTTGGTGACGAAACCACTCACATTTTAGATACACGTCTGGAAAAGTGTAGAAGTCGGTTGACGATTGACGCGCACACTCACTCCTAACCTACAATATTATACCTGATATTATATATATATATTATACGTTTTTTAAATCAATAGTTACTTATTATATGTTAATAGTTAATACCAAAGAACGTGAGCGATTTACGTTTGGTATGCTTGTAGACAATTCGCTAATTAATACTAACATCTTATTGCTCTTTGTTGAATTTCAGGAAAAACTGTCTACGGCAGAAAGCGTTGTTCTGAGGCCTCTGGAATTGGCGAGTAGCGGTAAATACCGTTGTGAAGTCTCTGCCGAAGCCCCGTCATTTCAAACAGTTACCAACCACAGTTCTATGCTTACAGTTGGTGAGTTTCGTTTTATCTACGACAACACTTCAATAGCCATACGTATTTCGTATAGGTTTCTAATTTCCACAGCTCAAAACTAAATACTGTTCAATATATTATTCATTAATGTAAACCGTTCATAACAATAATAAATTATTAACTCGATCGCTTATTAAACCGTTATTTATTTGAGAAGAAAAATATTGTTAATTTAAACAGACGAACACAGACGTTAAAGATGAAAAATGTAACAAACAAATTGATTTATGTGCTTTTAATTAAACCAATTAATTAAAAACCCGAATAAAATATCAACTCAAATAGACAATAATAATTTTACATTTTATTACGGTATAAAATGTATATTATTGTTTACTTTGTGATAATTTTCACCTTATACATTGAAATCAAACGAATTGCGATTATGTCTGACCCGTAAAACTACGCAGAAGAGGAAAACCGTTTGAAAGTTTAACCCTATGAAAAGCTTTTTAGCTAGTGATCAATAAATGTTATTATACCGTAGCCAAAAGTTATATATAAATACTTAATTAATGTATACCACCAAACCATGATATTCGCTCAATAACCACATGTACATATGCTTGTCATTTCAATTATCAACTCGTACTATTAATTACACCATTTTCTTTTTTTAAACTGCCGAAATTTTTTGATTTATTGTTTTATGCTAAAGAAAATTGGTAATGGAACATTTTAAAAATGTTTGCCAAAATGACTTACCTAGATAGATTACATTATTAGTTACCTTTTAGTATAACGTAATTTTCGACGTAGTAACCGCGGAATCATAACTTGTTAAATTATAATATAAGAGCAAATGAGTAATATTAAAAACTATTGTTTATAGTCAGAAATGACGTAAATTGTTCTTAACAATAGCTGAGTTATTCCAAATTCTACTACTACTACTATTACAGACTACTTACTACTAGTGTATAGCTATTATTAAATTCCATTAATTTAAAACGTCTGATATATATTTTATACGCTGTCAAATGACTTTCATTCTAGTAGAATAATGATTAAGACGTTAGTCCTTGCACAAGAAAATGCCTTTGATGATTTGTAATTTTCCTATTGGCTGAGATTCATTCGGTTCCACGTAAAAACAATACATTTTTACCGGGAGAAAAACATTTCTAGTGACCGATTGTATTTAGGTTACTATGTATATACCGTCTCCTAATCGTCGTCGTCGTCAACGAGGTGCATATTATTACACGTTTATTACACTGAAGGATCAGAGAGAAGGACCTAAGAGTATATATTACACGTAAAAGTCTCCGGGTACTCGACCAAATATTTATTCAACCTTAGTGCGTTTTAAACGACCGGGAACAATATACATCCACCGTAGTCCTCGGTCCCCGGCGCCTCGTAAAACCCGATATATACGAGAATATTGTCGTCGCACGTGCAAATTGGTTTAACTCGGTGGCGCGCCTTTGTCTCGGCGATCCAATTCAATCCGACCCTCTCGAGCGCGCCACTGTCTACCACTCGAACCGAAGGTGGTAGACAAGTATATTACTTATATAATATATGTATATGTGCACCGCTCTTTCGGTGAATATACGCTTATATGCGTAATCTCGTAGATATAACCGAATCGATTCGATTGGTAAATTATATGCGCTAACGGCGGAGGATCATTACGACGTTTACGATTACGTTTCTAAATGTTTATTGCCAGGGACAAAAAAAAACAACAACAAAAAACTATAAATATACGCATGTGTGTACGTGTGTAAGCAAAATTTATCTTTTGCAGTGGATTTCATGATGACTCCTTACGTTTCTTATAAAAATAAATCAATATATATATGTATGTATGTGTGTGTGTGTGTGTGTGTGTGTGTGTGTGTGTGTGTGTGTGTGTGTGTGTGTGTGTGTGTGTGTGTGTGTGTGTGTGTGTGTGTGTAATACATGACTTGCCGCTTAATGGCATTTTATTAAAATACCTACTGGTAATAACACAGAGTAGGTATACAATAAAAAAAACTTAATGGATGTGCGATATCGTTATTATAATATTATATGATTTAAGTAACAAAATGTTGCGTTATCTTTTATAAAGATGCTACCTTTTATAGTATTATGTTTAAAAGTTAAGGTCAGGACACTATCGTCATACTGTCTCTTGAAATTTGATTAGGACGCTTTAACGCATACATTTCAAGAATAACACACGCGTATATTACCTTCACCGAGGTTCTATACGACAAATTATACAAATTAATGGTATTTGATTGTGTAGTTGGTCGTAAAAACGTTTAAATAACAATGTAAGTTCACATTTTTGACTATAAATTATTATACATAATAAAATAATATGTAATATAATGTGTTTTATGCCAATGACAACACCAACATCAATGAAATGTCAACTCATAATATGATATAACAAAATACAATTATTTTTCCTCTTCTTTATCACAGGAAAACATTTTCGGCAACTATGCAAAGAATTTTAAAATTACTAAAAATAAATACGCAATAATTATTTTATTAAGTTTATTTTATATCATTGTTTGAAAGTGATAGTTTATAATTTATACAATTTTATAAGTTAAAGTAAATTCAAATAAAAATAAGCCAGACAAAATACAAAAACATGGATATTTAGAACCTATTATTTTGTCTCATTAACGTAGATCTGGATAATTATTAATTAACGTTTAATTTGAAACCAGTAATTATTTCATCTAAAATTTAAAATCAAAAGTAATTTTGTCAACATTCTACTTTATAATAAGTTTAAGCTAAACCTTTTTTCTATTTTTCTATAAATTGACACAATAAGGTAAATATGTTTTAATATATTCTGGAGGTAAAAAGTAAAGGTTTTTCATTTTAAAAATAAAAATTTTAAAAAGTTGATACTGAATTGTATTCTTTTTTTTAGAATACCAATAAAATATTTTTTCTCGAATTTTTTTCCTGGAACTCCCTGTTAAATATAAATTGTATTCACATTATTATAATGTTATTTATTTATTTATTTTGTTATACATAAATGTCCAAAAGTTAATGATCCCCGTTTGAAACAAAAAACTTTTTTCCCGACTAAAAGTCGAAATTAGGTTGGTCTTCTCACTCTTCTCCGACTTGACAGAGATAATAAATATTTCGTTTACAAGTTCCTGTGGCAGTTAGTTGCGATGCCTCTCATAGACATTTCAAACTTCTATAATGAAATGTTATTTCGCAATATCGCTAGACAAGAAAAAAGTTGTAAAACGAGTAAAAGTTTTTCGAATAGGCTGATTAACGATGCGACGTTGGACACCGAGTTGCGACAATATTTTTTCCACCGGCATGAAACTAGTTTAAAAAAAAAAATTAAACCACAAAATTACGAGTACAGTCTACCTACGTGTATTATATACAGTTTACGTGTGGGATTACCACCGTCGAAAAGTCTCGAATCGCGTATTGATATTGACGTAAACATTTCCACGTGCATTTTATTCGAAACGTCTCCTACAACCGGAACGTATTAAATAACGTTCCTCAGAATTTAATAAAGTCCATATACGATGCGTGTTCCTATTATTGGACATAATGTATATAATATATATATATATATATAGGATTGGTAGTTTTCGTCGATAGCCCCTTACACAGTTATGGCTGATATGGAAAAACTCCGTGGCCTATATGCCATAATAATATATAATAAAGCGGGTTCACTATGATGTTGACTGCTGGTTCAGTCTATGCATGCATTACAATTCAGAATTTCGGTATTTTTAAATATGCTCAAAGATCATACTACCATATTCTTAGATTTTTTTATGACTTCAAGAATACCAGTGACGATGAGCACTTTTTTTTCAACGAAAACTGCTCCTTTTTACTATAAATGAAAAAGACGATTTTTTTTTTTGTTTTGAAATGTTGATGTTTAAATCACAATTTCAAAAAGTAATTTTTGAATTATTACGCTTTATTAAGTCAGAATAAAATAGTCCATGATGATAATAGCTGACTTATTATAAGATATGGATTATGTATATGGCATTAATCTTTATGTATATATACAGAGTGTAACAGGACTATTTAACAAACATAATAACATTTGTAATGGAAATTTGTCAAATAGTCTAGTTACACCTTATATATGTTACCTTTAGTACTTTTTTGAATATATTATTAATTGTACAGCTTATACAAGAACTCTAGTATCCTCATTAATTAGAAAACTGAACGTTTTTCTAATATTTCTTTTTACGCAATTTAAAGTTATTATAATATATTATATTCACATTGTATATTTTTTTACAGCCCCTCCCGATGAAGGACCTCGCATATCCGGTGGCCAAGACCGGTACAAACCGGGAGACACTGTTAACGTGAACTGTACTTCCGGGAGATCGAAACCCGCCGTACAGCTGGCCTGGTATATCAATGGCGAACAGGTTGGCATACGTTTGTTTGTATATTAAGATAATGTCTTTTTAATTATAACTTTCAATTTGAATGGTTTTAATTTTAATAAAAACAAATATAATAATAAAGATTACATTTAAGATGACACACACAACTTTAATTTACTTTGTATAAATATAAATGTAAGTCATGTAATTACATCATAGTAAAATATAAATTTTACCATTACGGTAATAGTTTTTACATTATAAAGATTAATGTAAAAAAGGTAAAAAAAAAAACTCTAAATAGCTACCTATGTAAATATTAAATATTAAAAAAAAAAATTGGGTATAGTGATCAATAGGGCATTTTGATTGAAAGGAGTACTCAGCTCGCCTTAGTAACGTCTGGCGGCTTAAGGTTTTGTTTTGACCCTGCTCCTACTTCTACCTCATCACCAACTGAAAAAAAATCACGTTATTTCCGGATTCATCTCTATCGACCACTGGCATAATAGTGTAGTGTATGCCTCTCTACCACGGAATCCACTTTCTGTAATCTAATATACGTGTTCATGTCATATAATATAGTTCTATGATTTGGTAATAGGCCCAAATTCGAATTTATGACGTACCTACTTAGCTATTTTTTTTTTTTTTAACTAATCAATACAAATATGTAGATGCATATACAATTCCAGGTCCTAAATTTGAATAATATAATAATGTGATGTTCGTTTTCGCAGGTAAACTCTTCGTATTTGCGAGGCCCGTACACGGATTACGTCGGTCGCGAGGGACTGATGGTCACCACGTTGGGACTCAAGTTCGAGGCTGGCATGCAACACTTCCGGGCGCCAGGTTCCGGTGGCCACCAGCAACACCGGAACAGGCTCGATCGGGACATGAAACTCAAGTGTGTGGCCACACTGGGCACGGTGTACTGGAAGTCGAAAGAGCAGAGCGCGTTGGCTCATCGACCGCGACCTGCCGCTGGACTGCCATTGCCTGCTGCCGAAGACGGACTAGCAGCCGGCGACGAACAAGATGCCGACTCCCGAGCTGATCCTGTTCACGGTAAGCATGACGCTGCCAATCGTTTTGCTTAATGCGAGAAAATGGCATATTACGCAAAGCCAGTAAAACGTGTTTATAATTTATGAATGATAGTCAAGATGAAATAAATGTATATGAAATTTATGGGAATTTTAATTTGTTGGACGCGTTATTTTAGTGCATATAGAGAAATTGGCAAGAGAATAGTCATTTTTTTTTCAAGAAAGATCCGGACAATTAATAGCTAATTATTAAATAAGGTATACAGGGTGATTCTTTTATCAAACAACACTCTTTATTTCAAAAAGTATTAATATTTTTGAAAATATTTTTATACATAGTTTCAAGTTGTTAAAAAAACAACGTTTTTATAAAAAAAATATATTTTTAAATATTTTTTATCCTTATAATTTTTTAAGGTTTTTACTTATTTGAATGACAATATAGATTTTTAATTTCATAGTTCAAAGCAGAATAATTTTTTGAGTATTTTGATACATAAAAATCGAATTTAGGGCGAGTAGTTTATGAGTTATACGTATTTAAAGTTTAGTTGCGCGGAGTGGAGTGGTACGGGGTTACCCCGCAAAATATTTGTCCACTACTCCACTTGTCTAAACTTTAAATAATTATTACTCATAAACTACTCACCCTAAATTCGAATTTTATGTATCAAAATACTCAGAAAATTATTCTGCTTTGGAATATGAAATTAAAACTCTATGTTGTCATTCAAAAAAGTAAAAAACTTAAAAAATTATAAGGATAAAAATATTTAAAAATATAATTTTTTAATAAAAACGTTGTATTTTAACAACTTGAAACTACATAAAAAAATTTTTTAAAAACATTAATATTTTTGGAAATAATGAGTGTTGTTTGATAAAAGAATCATCCTGTATAGAAGTCGAAATATTCAACTCCACAATATTGTCATAGATAGTACAACACATGGAGTATATTGAACTATTTTGGTTTCCAAATTAACATACACAACGTATAGATCTCTGGTTTATCAAGAGAATAGTTGAGAAAATTTGTTTGAATAAAAAGACGTTTGACACTTTAGAGCTCCCATAATTTATGCGTGAGGGCGAAGAAGATCAGATAGGAAGGAGGGCCGGTGAACAAAATAATATAGATTATTATATAGCATATATATTAGGCATAAATTTTAGGTAAGTCTTTGGCTTTCAACTGTCGAGAAATTGTCATCGTGGGCAACCTTATAATATATGATATAATAATGCGTTTCTCTATGTGGTCCTCCGCCGTTTATCTGCATAATATGATACAATTCTCTGGCAAACATCATGATTTCACGAAAATCGCATAGCATAATAATATCACCTATAAGTACGTGGCCCTGTTATTTAAATATTAAATCTTATCGATTTACTATATTTCATTTAATTATCTGTATTATTTTTATTTTTTATTTTTTTCATAAACATTTTTCCGATAATAAAAATAGTGCTTGTCGTGTCCTTTTGTATAAATCAAAATTATTCGTACAGGTACTAAACATATGATACATTTTTTAATTCTTCTATGTAAAACATCCAAATTCTAACACACAGTTAATAATCATTACATATATTTAGTTTTATTGAAAAAAAAAATAACAAAGATAGGTAATTCTATTAAATAACAACACGTTTATCTCAATCAAATACAATATAAACCTGGATTATTTAATTATTAAAATTTGTTTATATATATATATATATATATATATATATATATAAGTTGTATTTATGTTATACTAATGGCCATACAAATATTTCTTAAAAGCTACTAAATAATAAATGTTTTAGAATATATGCTAAAAAAGTTAAGCAGCAAAATCAGTTATACAAAATATCTATTGAAATGTACAACTGTATATGTTAAAAGTTCGTGTTTGTAAAATTTTTTGATTTATATAATATCTGATTTTTGGTTTCTTGTTGTGCAAAAATTTTAAAAGATATTTATTCATTCCGGTAAATATAAATATATATTAAGACTCGTAGAATTTTTTATAAATCGACTTAACTTTATCGCAATCAGTTTTTGGATTCATGTTTCAGCATGAGTTTATACATATAGGTACCTAATAAACATTATGTAGATATATTATTTCTATATATTATACTTAGTTTGTTACGATAATAAATTAATATTATCATTATTATAATATGTATAAACATAAAATGTTGTAATATAACAATTTTTCGTATAATTTAAATTAATTTAAATGACATGATATTATATTAAAATATTGACATCTTTAAACATCTTAAGTTTCTTATTATTTTTGACATCTTTACTATATATAATTTAAATCCTGATATCTATGGTATCGATTGTTATGGATGTGAATATGATATTGGTCATATTGAGGATTTACCCTGAACAAATAATGATCACATTTATAATATAATTTTATTTTTGTTCGTCACCTCTCACTCAATTATATATAGGTAGTGTAATGTCACGCACAGTGCTCTTCAAATATTTCAATAATACAGTATATAGTTACTCGTATTTATTCCTGAATTTTTTACTACATCAATTTAATATGTAACCCTTGAAACACGCCCATACCCGATCATCACGTAAAACAAATTTATGTATATGATAGCCCAATGTATATTATATAATATTAATAGAATCGACGATTTAGCAACATTTTATAACTCTATCTATTACAAAATCATCTTGACCTAAAATTTCGAGTAATCGATTTGTTACCTACAATACAACGATTTTATTTATACATGCACATTTACTGTAACAATGTTTGTATTACTAAAATATTTGTCATTTTCACTGGTACATAAATTAAACTATTCAATTACTGTTTATTACTCTTATCGATTTTATTTACCTATCTATAAGTGCGTAAAAAATAACATAAAAACTCACCCTATAAACATCGTTTTGCATAACTAATATTTATTTATAATTATTTTTACAGCATCGAGCAACTCGCCTTCCATATATACTGCTCAATCACTCAACATCAACGAGATCGCAGTCTACGTGTCAGCGTCGTTGTTCATAGTACTTCTACGGTAGCGATTTACCGCAATTTAATTAATATCACAGACCTATGTGAGAAAATGATACTTTAACAATAATAATATTTAAAAAAAAATTAGTAAAAAAAAGAAAAGAAAATATGAACAATTTTAAGTCATAAGTTAATTTTAGTTTTTAAAATGTTAATACCTAAGACTTTTACTGTGTTTTGAAAATCAGTCTCCAAAATAAATGGAGTATGTATATTGTTTTATAATTTAACACCATCCTTCATTTGTTACATTTCCTTGTAATCTATTGTTTACATTGTAAACTTTGAAAACGATTTCAATCATTGTTAAATAATTATTATTATTTACTATTTTATTGTAAAATATTTTTTATTGAATTTTTATTTATATAAATTGTTTAGTGTTTGAATATATTATCATGTACATAAGCTAATAATACCATATGAGGATAGAGCGTGGTCCGATTATATCTATTGATTCTCGAAAAAAGTCGCCAGCTGTATATATATTATAATACATATTTAAATATAATATTGTTATATTATCATGATAAATATTATGCTAGTCACCGCTTGAAAATATGCTAACACCCTGTAGTTAAAATTCTTTAATAATATTATACTATATTGTATCTTTGGAAATATAAATCGTGTAAAATGTATAGTGTATTCATTTTATTACGATGAAACAATGTCGATGGTTTTTCTTTTTTTATTCACTCCTCGATAACGAACAAATCTTCTTTCTTACCGAAAGTCAAAAACAGTATAAATATTTAATTTTACAATTAAAACCATTGTTGTGCCAGATGGATAAAACCTAATAGTGGATTTTTATTTGTAAGTCCGCCGTGCACCGCGGCTCTGTTTATATCAACTCCCAAATGAAAAATGAATATTTAATTTCGACTATACACGCACCACCTGGTTTTATCGTCGTACAGATGGAGCTAATAAAATTATATAGTATCAAACATACAGCTGTCATATTTTTATTTTTTATTTTTCAACTGCACTCCTATATATACATTTACATTTTTCTAAAACTCATTATTTTACTTTTTCGTTTTTATTATTGTTATTATTAATATTATACGGGATGTTTGAAATGATGTATTAACTGCACCATTCCATAAATATTATTTCAGAATTATAATCGTAGTCCACATTACATCATGTATAAGATGTTACCATGTAAGTATATGTTAAATTAACCGTTCGTGTTAAACTTTCTAAAAGTGCAGGCTAGAATAGCATAAACAAGATTCGACAAATTATTTAAAATAAAAAAAATAGATTATGATAATTCTTCTTATAAATTCTGTACACGCAGTTGTTCTCAGTACCAACTAATTATTTTAAAATTCCAACCCCATAATTTAATGTAACAAATGTTTTCAAAAATTAAAGTATAGTATTATAGTCATTATTTTTCAGAAACATAAAAATAAAACACTTTTAAATAGGTACTATCCAATGTAACATAATATGTTATTTCGCTATAACATTTCATTTTACGTGTAATGCGAGTATAGAAAACGTATACGAACAACAACAAAAGTGAACCACCCGAATAAATATTAAAAACCTATATTTTTGAAAAAATCAATAATAAGGAGTTGGTTTTTTTTATTTTTATTGCATATTTATTATATATTGTTATTATATGATTTTTAATATTCAACAAATAATAACATTTATGGCATAACTCAGAAAGTAACCACAGTACCGTTTATTACGATGTTGTGTGAGAATTTTGTATTTTATAAAATATAAAATAATAATATTTAATCGCTTTATTTACGTTATTTTGGAAGTTATTTTTCTAATTAAATTAGAACCCGTTTTTAATTGTACCTACTTATATAAATAAGATAAAAAAATAATAAATATAGGTTAATTTTATTGATGATAAATCCTAAACGTTTTATCTGGTGAATTCGACTTTTGACAAACATTTGAAATGAGTCAAATAAAATACACATTGGAAGCTATTAGAAATTATTGTACACGTTGTATTAAAAATATGTATCCCTTGAGTACAGCATATGGAAAATCGGTATTTCCTATCTACCAGTTATTAACATTTAAATTAAATTTGTTGTACACGTTACTTTCTATTAATATTTAATTGCAATAATTTAGGTCGTAACAATGTAACGAGATAATTTCGGGTACCTATGTAGTATGTATAACAACAACAACAACAAAAACACCTCTGCGTCAATAAATTTCACTTTTTTTCTATCAACATTCAACATAGTTTATTGTTTATTGCTATTTTATAAAAAAAAATAAAAACTATGTATTATTTATTAATGTGTAAAACACGTAGGTATATAAAATATGTTTAGTTTTGTGTCCATCGGTACTATTGTTTTAAAACTTAAATCATAAATCTATATATGTATAGGTCATTACTATATAATTAGGTGTAATAGACGTAGACGATATTACGAGTTTATTATAGAGTATATATGCTATATAGTCTATAGTACGAGTAATAATGAGTACTATATAGGAGAGCGGCAATGTCAAACGAATCAGTGTTTTTGTTTTAAAAAAAAATGTTATGTTCCAACAAATGCCACCAAATAACAACAAGTAATAACTAAAAATTTACAAAAATTTGTAATTATAATATAACATTTTTATTCATTTTTAATACTCGTACTATCACATCTAATAAGTAATTACATATTTATATTCATTTAAACAATAATACCGATAAATACGAAATTAAACATATTTCATGTACCTATACGTGTTTTACATATTGTTTAATAAATAATACATAGTTTTTTTTTATTTATTTAATAGCAATAAATAATTAATAGAAAATATAATTAAATTTTTAAAATAATACAAAATGTTTCATTTTTATTATTTGCCTGACTTGAAATAGGCATGTAATTAGATGTCTAGAGTCCAGACTCTAGACGGATAGTGTAATTGCATAGAAATTAAATTCTTTGACTAAATGCCTAGGCATTTAGTAAAATGTCTGATTTTACTATATGCCTACGGTATATCCATAGGTAATTCAATTTAGTTTATAAAATATACCTATATACATACTAAGTTATATACTAAAAATAATAAAACAAAACTGCCGATAGTTTTGATATTTATTTGGAAATAATTAATATTTCCGGTCGAATAACGACGTGATTGACATCTAAATGTGCATTAGAAACGGTTTTATACTGAAAACTTCGATCCCTAACAACGCATTTTGCCTACAACACATTATTGTAATTTTTATCAATCCAACCTATAAAACCCATCGGGTAAGTATCTCTATATAATATGCATAATATCCACTACTAATTAAACTATATGACATAAATGATAACTGATGCACTTCATCAAATTAAATTTGTTATATAGCAATATGTATATTTATTGTTTATAGAAGTCACCCCTTATATTATATTATTAAACGGTTATTTTTGGTAACCCAAAAGCCCAATCGTTTGGCACTTTTGTATCTTAATAGTGAGTAAAAGAACAAAAAAAAAATGTTATTAAAGACCTTAAAGAACATCAAGTAGAATTTGATTTAAAACTTAAATTACATAGGAAAAAATTTCCCAGTCCGACTATTTAAAAACTGTGAACTTCTAATTTTTATTTTTTAACTCATTTTAGTATCGCTTTAAAAGCTCAATTATATATGACTATAATTTTAATAAAACACACTTAATTTTGAATGGACATTTCTGTCTACTACAGTACTACAAGTTTCAACATACTCGTTTAATCAAATATAAAAAAGAGCTAAAATCATATTAAATATTAATTATAATTAAATTTTGATTATGATTTATTATTTTAGATTGTAAGCGGAGCGATGAATGCACTGATTTTACAATGGTGTGTTTTTTTATGTACTTATATACAATAAGTAGTAAGAAAAATGCTAATATTATAAACCTTGAGGGTGGTTTCGGATAGCAAATTGGATCTAGTTGGTACTTTGGTGCTTTATAAAAATTCCAAGTACATTTTTTACTGTTGAGTGTATAGTACTTTTTAAGCTAAGGAAATCTAAAAAAAGGAAAAATTGGAATTTATACGCATAATAGATAAATTAGATTTAATTTTATTTTGTTTGACTCAAAAATGAAAAACCATAAATATTTAATATGTTCAGCAAATGTTTATGTTATTATTTCCTATACATACTAAATAATTTTTTTCTATTCGAAATGTGTAAGTATTAGTGTAAAATTAGATAATATGCATTACCTATTATTTTTAATTATTACTACTCTAGTGAAAATCTAATAAGTGCAGCCGTATAAGCAGGGCCGGCTCAAGGTATAGGTAAACTAGGCACCTGCCTAGAGCGGCACTTTAGCTGGGATGGCATTTTCAAAATTAACTCATACGTTTTTTTATTTTTATTGGTATTATATAAGAAAAATATTTTTAAAAATGTATCCGTGAAAACCTACTTACCTATAAAATAAAATAATATTGTTTAAAGTTATTACCTTACGCAATGTCTAATGTAAATAAAATCCGAATTGCAGCTAATGTGAACTATTCAACAACGCGTTTGACGCAATGCATTCGAAAATCGCAAGTATGTCCATTGTAATTACGTCCGATGCGTTAGAAGCGTACGACAAATTAGACTTGCTACAAATATTTTGAATGCTCAATAAATGAAAAAAATTAATTCACTTATTACCCATTTTAGTTTGCTTAGCTACTGCATTCCATTCTTTATCCTTTCCCTATATTTAAGATGCTATCTATAAAAATAAAACTCTTCGTTTTTAGACCTCTAATTTCAACAACTCCATGATGATATAGGTAATAAAATAAAACATAACACTTAAACAATTATTATATAGGTACCTAATAATTATGATTAAATAATAGTTATAAATACATATAATATATTTATAACGTCCGTACGGCATAAAATTATTTGTTTTCAAACTACTTGTTCGGCGAGTACGGCCAATGCGATATCTACTCAATCGAGTATATATGAATCACGAAACAAACCTATTCATAACCCAAAACAAAGTTTTAATATCAATTTTTTCAACCAGATATTAAACACTGTTATCCAATTAATCGTTAGAGATTTTCACAACTTACTGAACAAAGCAAAAATGAAAAATATTTTAAAAAGCAATAAGTATTTAATTATTATATAACTATACAAATATGACAAAATAAAAAATATTTCGGTATATTTCCAACACTACTTATTATTTCTTGAAAAAAAAAATTTTTCTTTTAGGTATGGTCACATTGGTCACATAAAGAATAGGGGGAGTGGAGGGGCTAAGTTAAAATGAAAGCGCAATTTTTTTTTTAGAGGCGGCAAAATTTGATTTTGCCTTTGGCACTATTTTCGCTTGAGCCGGTCCTGCGTATAAGTATGGTTCAATGGATATATAATATACATACACATGACATTTTTGTTTTTATTAATGTTTTCAAAACAAACTATTTAGTTTTCTTGGTCATTCAGCTGTAAATATCAATTCAACTTTTTTTTTTTTTGTAAATACAGTCTGAACCTCCTAATAAAATCTTATAATTTAGAATGTATTTAAAAATGAGGACATAAACTCTGCAGATATCGAAAGACAAAAGACCACGTTTTTTGTTAGCAACACCACACTCCCCTCTCTGCTCTCACTTCAGTAATAAACAGGTACTACACCTGTTTATATTAGATCATCCGTTCGATCGCACAAAAATACCTTTATAATGTAACACAATGTGTGCACTCGTACAAGTGTACGTAGTGCACAAAGTACGATTAGCCGTGAAAATACATCTACGCGTACCTCTATATATTATACCTCAATATAAATAATATAATACTCATGGTTCTCATGCTATGTACGACGAGGTTCGATTTAATTAACGCCCATATTATTATCGTAACGAGTTAAATATCCATACCCATAATAACACTTACCAGCCATTTACGTACAGTATTAGTGTACGATACTGTGATAAGTATCATAATAATACAGAACGCGGGTAATTGTTTTTTTAAACTAATTTTAATTTTGAGCAAAAACATATTTATAGTTTAAGTTTATGTTGTTAGCGTTATATATATATATATGTATAAGTTTAAACATTATGGATAAAGATCAATGATTTACGATTTCAGTCGGTCTAGTCAAATTGTCCACAATTTTCGTTTTAATTTTTGTGACACACAACCATAATATAGCGTACAATAAATCGCTAATATTATTATGAATGTTTTTTTTTATTTTCAGAATAGTTTCTTTTTTTTTCTAGATTTTAAATTACCTTATATTGATTTTCACAGTAATTTAATTTATTTACCTTATTAATATTGTTAAAATAATAGATAATAATTCTCAATAACTACTTATGTATGAAAAACTACGTATCATTTAATGTGTATTATAGTATAGTACAATATCATGTTGAATGTTCTACTAAAGGCGGTGCAGCCTAAACATTTTTGTGGTTTTAACTGCTGTACTCATTGTTGATTTAATTTATTCTTATAATGCTAATTGCTACACTACTCCATCTTGAATATTATAATTTATACTCGTAAGTATTCTATATTATATTATATTGTATTGTACATACATGTAGTTTATTGATTCTATTTTACTTATCCCTCAACCTAAAACAGTTGAACCTTTCTTTAGAAGGCACTTAGTTATTGATTGTTATGATTTACCCATTAATATATTCACATAACATAATATCAAGGACAAGTAATAAACAACGTAATGCAGATAAGAAAAAAAAAGTGCATGTTTCAATAATTTCAATATTTTTTTGTGTATTATATTGTGCACTTAAAGCGAGTTAAATTTGAAAAATTTTATGTATAAATAGAATTTTAAATAAAGTCGTTTTCCTGTTTTAGTTATTTACGGTTGTTTTAAAATGCAAAATAATAATATATATAAATAGGTACACTTTAATAAAAGTACACTCCGGCAGACTAGCTTGCGTTGAAGTGACGAAAGCGAGTGGCCCTGCAGTAGGTACTATATAAAAGTACCTACCAGTCTATATATAGAATATATATGTTGTACACAGTTCTCCGAAGTTTATGACTTTATTCTATCCGTCCTTTATAACCAAAATATGATTGAGCTATTAATTGTTTATATAATTCATGATAAAACATTTTTATAGGCTTGAAATATGTAACTCGGGCTTTAATAAATGTCAGTATAAATAACTTTTTATAGTGATCAAGGGAGACAAATTGCCTCGAGCGCGCCCATATCCGCCCTCGTTCGTGTATAATGACGGCGGCGTGTTCACTTCAAACTGTATTACGTATAGTAGGTATACAACTTTATTATAATATAGGTCTAATCTTAGCATCAAATAATGTACAGTCTAATACGATATTGTGTTTCTAGGTGTTTGGTAATTATAACGTTGGCTTATTATGACGTTTTCGTATTTGGTTTGTGTGTTTATCACACTAATATATATATACTACCTATATAATATTATATGTTATATTATAATCGGCATTCGGTATAATAATAAATTATGTACTTGAATAAAATACCTATCTATATAATATATAAAAATATGTAATTATTATGACGTAACATACAGAATATTATACAGACGCAAAACAACAATATTATTAATTATTATAGATAAAATCAATGTCAGTACCCATAATGAATAGTTCCAGAATCCTAAACTAGAGTTTAGATTTTAGATCTATGCTTCATTGTACTAACACTTAGGAAAAATCAGGACGCAACAATATCAAACTTGCTGTGAAACTTGAGATCATCAATCATCATCATCTTCGTCTAGTGTGTATAATGTATATATATATACTATTGAATAACCTATATAAACTACTAAGTATATTACATCTATAGAAATCACATCTTATTAAACACATTATATTGATTAAATTATGATAGACGCGTAATTAACTACCTATTACCACTAGGCTCTAATAATTATAAAATTTTAGTATGAATTCATTTTAAACGAGATATCGTTGTTCTGGTTGTTCATTGGAAAAATAAACGCTTCAACACGATAGATATTATCTTATTCCTTAGGCTTTTAAAGACATTTGCTTTTTTTTCTATTGCTCTAAAACGAAGCTGTCAGCTATTAATTCAATGTATAATACTACTTGCCACTTGGTAAAGCAAACGCACGAAATTTTGTTTTGCTTTTTTTGTTTTTGTTTTTGTTTTTTTTTTTTTTTTTTACTTTGAATGCTCTTTTGGGGGTTTTAAGTACTTTGTTTGCTTTTAAGCAACATTTTGTAACATTTTTTCAAAATGTGTTCTATAAATAAACGTTTTTAAAAAGTTAATATTTATTATTATAGTAAATAATGTGTTTCGAAAACAAAACTCAATCGATATTTTATCTCGTTTGTTTGATTTTTATCTATCGATTTATCGATAAAAGTAGGTACCTGTTCAGTAATTTATTGACAACCTTTCGTTGTACGTCAGAAATTTATTTTTGTAAATTATCTTAAACAGAATAAATTTAATCTACAGATGAACTGTGGAAGAAGAAAAACAGCAGGTTTGTGAATAGAAATCTATTTTATTATAATACATTTTTTTAATAATTTTATGAACAAATGGTTAAAATTTTATGCTTTTTTTAAGCTTTTTATAAGATTTGTAGAGCTCTGTTGCTTTATTTTAAGAGCCTTTCTTTAGTTTTTTATTGCTTCAAAATTTGTACTCTACTTATGATCTATGGTGTAGAACGTAGGCGTACATTTGGTTTCTATTATAAGTTCCAATTTTACCTATAACTAGTAATTCTTTTTCATAGAAAATCATTTTTCTATATCATCTAGTGATTACACAACAAACAACAGTATGTTATGTAAAATCTTAAATTGAAATCGTTAATATTTTATTAAAATTGCCTGTATAAAACCCCTTAAAGAGCATGTTATTATACATTATAATTATAACTAATTTAATATTGCTACATAAATATTTTACATTTTAATGGAAATTATCGTCATATGGAACATTGTTCTTATTTTTAATGAGGATATTTTATTCCGACATTTTTTTGTCTAAATTTAGTAGTAATATTAATAATACTTTAAAAAAACCATGTTATTCTTTGCATTGAATTAGCCGACAAATCTCAATACTCCAGTTTTTTCATGAATTTTACAAATAATAGTTGTTTATAAAAAAGTTAAATGTCGACAATTTTGATCAGATAAAGCAGCATTTTTGATAAATGCGTATAATTTAACTGGTTTATTATTAATATAAGGCAACAAGTAATGGTACAATAGTAAAATCTATTGTCACCATAATATTTAAAAACTATTCAGTTTTTATAAAACAGGTTTTGAAAAAAAACTTCAAGGTGAAATACTGTTTTTATTTTGATTGGCGATTATTTTATAATAATTTCTAGTGAACATTAACGAATATACCTATTATTGCTTTCAAAAATTTCTAATTATAATTATATAATTAGACATTTTTTTTTAAAATTATAACTTATAATCAAAAATCTATTAAAAATTAATTGAACATAAAACTGGAAAGGGTTTTAATACTATGTGTTATATATAATAAAATATGAATCAAGATAATAATTGACTTAATGTATTTTTAAAACAAAAATTGCATGCATATAAAAAATAGCCATTTATAAACATATTATAAACATATTATGTTAACTATTTAATATATAGAGAAGGAACTTGTAACAAGTAGTAATTATTGTAGAATTTTAATCATTATCAAATCAACAGATTTCAGACTTCAGTACTTTTGAACATAATATTTTAATTTTATGATTTATTAATTTTGAAGTTTAAAAAATATCTATTCTTTGAAATGAACATAATGCAATCATCCCTCATATTATACTAGTGGTCGAGTAGGTATTCACTATTATACATTTATATACCTATAATAACCCATATGAATACAATATTTTAAATTATTATAAATAATTTATAATAATTTACTTATCAGAGGTAATTTATATATTTGACAAATGGATAAGATACTTGTCTTCGGTAAATTAGGATTATTTAAAATTATAGTCAATATTAAAAAATAATATAGTATTTGTATATTGTAAATATTATAATATTACTTTGATAGTTTATAATAAATTATTTGCAATATAACAACAAATATTAAAATGGAAATGGTCGTCAGACAAATGGATATCGCTCTGCCGTTTAGTAAGTAGATATTTATAATGGACATGTTAAATTTTAATTCAATGATATATCAACATATATAGGATATACCTACAAGCTTCAAAAAACGATTCTGAGCAGTGAGCGTAAACGGTCTGACAGCCTATATCACTAAGTACCAATATATTTCGTTATAGGTTGATATGTTTTTAATATTACTATTAAATTAGTTTTACTATTAGTGGCGTATTATTTATCAGGAGAAGGGTAGATCTCCTGTTGGTAATTTTTTTTTTATCAATATAGCCGATATAGGTATAACATTTTTTTTTGTATTTGTGATGATATAATATAATATTACTGAGAAATACTGAATACAATTTTAGAAAATGCTACACTTAATTGTAATATTGAATATTGATGTATTAAGTACTTGTTCGAAAATATTATAATTAATTCCCATAGTATTGGTAGTTCTGTTTAGTGCTTACTGCTAAATTTAATATGATTGAAAACGATTCATATCGTCATCATTGTCATTTGTCATTTTGTCAATAATCATCCGGCTATAAACCATATTATATACCTACTGGCTACTACTAATAGTAGGCGTTTGGTTGCTATTTTACGGCAATAGCTGGTGCGATGGATCATGGATTGTAATATTTGTATAGAATAAGCACTTATACGTGAATAAATATTGTCTGTTTATTGATTCATAATAATACGACATAATAGTTCGCGACACAACTTCGCAACGAACACTGTCGGATACGTAATAACTATAATAAATATAAATTCACCTGGGTCGGCGCGGTACATACCACTATCAATAAGCGATATCAAAACAATACATACAATATAATATTACACAAATATCACATGGATCCATATAGTTAATGATTAAAATATCATTAAGCTATATTTGAATATTCAGCGATCTGTTTAGCACTTTTATAGGTACCATAAATTCATAATATATTGCAGGACGAAGCTACGACAGCATGTATTAAAAATTATAACAAATATGTATAACCATCATAGGTATAGGTATACATTTACGTTCGACAGTTTTAAATAATTTCAATAATACAAGAATCAAACTAAAATACGAAAATTGTAATTTTATTACAGTGTAACTCATTATTATTTATCACATAATTGATATTCACTATAATAGTCGTATATTCACACTATCGCTCTATTCAGAAGGTTGTCATTAACTTATGATTAAGTTTAATGTTCGACTATTCAAGACTTTAAGTACTAACAAACTTTTATTGTGCTTTTTGTTTGCATAAAATTAAACCCTCTTGTTTAATGATTTAATTATTGTCAGTTTATGTATACTCAGTAGATAATAAATATGTTATACTACTAACCTCCTACATCACAATTTTTAGGTAGGTATATTTTCATTCGTCCTTACTTTTTATTTAAAAATAACAGTTTTATAAATATACTTATTGACATTTCTGATAAAGAGTAGTGATTTTGGTTGGCATTGGCCTAACTAGGGGGGGTTTAGAGGGGGTTTAGCCTCCTGTATTTCGTATTTGTATTTAGCCCCACTATAAGTTTTTACTTTTTAGCCTCAATTAGCCTTCAAATTATTTTTAACTTTGGTTTTCTAGGCCTCTAGCCTTTGTAACTAATAAATCCTAGTTACGCCCACGATGATTGGTGATGTTAAGTGTATTACCCCCTTCCCCTTGACAACTGACTGACAACAACCACTGACTAGTATTACTGTTGGTTTAATTAATGTTTACCAAAAACTAAACGTTTATTTTATTATTAGTATTTAATGATTATAAATTATAATATATATTTATATACCTATACTTCATTATATTGTTATTTATTATTATTAATTTTTAGTCAATAACCACCTTACCATGAAACAGCTTAATTAGATAATATTATTTTAAAATTAGTCAACCTTTTTTTTATAACACACAACCAGCATCCTAAACCCTGGGGTACAGTATAAGAATAAGTGCTAAATCACAGTGACAGTGAATTACTTACTTTAAGAAGCCAACTATAAGTAATATTTCCTGTTGTTGTTTTATTTTTAACTATTTAATAAATATTTAATTGTTTAGAATTCATGTACAACATTTTGAAAATGTCATTGATCATTATGTAAATTAAAATTTTTAACATATTACGTAAACTTTCAAGTCCCCACGAATGTTTTCAAATTATGACAAAATAATGAACATATCATTATTTATTGATAAATACGTAATTTTGTCCAGATTTTAACTTCAAATGTCTATAAAAAATAATCAAGTTAATACATTTTTAAAATTTTTTATCCCAGTATCTACTATACTTAGAAGTATTTTATTAAATTTTATAATTTTTGTACTAAAATACTAGTATTATTATATATACTATAATTTAAATGTAAATTAAAAAAAAGTGCTGACTGCATATTTGTATATAGGCATGAGAACAACTTACGTGAGATCTTATATAGGTACATTTTTAAGAATTTTAAACCAACAAATAATTTATTATCGACATTTATATAAAACATTTCTTCTGCCAATAAATAGCTTAAAAATGTTTGTAGTACTAAAATAAGTAATAACTAATACTTAAATAACTAGGTATTATATCACCAATTAGGTACGTTATTATTTTTTTAATTGCTTAATAGTAGGTAGATATATAATAAAATTTAAGGTTGGTAAAAAATGAAAAAAAAAGAAATTGAGGGAATTACTCTAGTATCTTATGGCATGTTAGTATAAGTTGCAAGAGTATTTTATCATTGTGCAGATAACTTTAAGGTACCTATGACTATATTGTGTTCAATTTGAATTTTATGATAATTTAATGCACATAAAATAATTGATTCCGATCTGAGGTGAATGAGTGTTAGCCTCTATTTTTGATAAGGATATTTTATAATTTATTTGTATAACTATTATCTAGTAATTTACAATTACCAAAAACATATTATGTAGCATAATATATAGATTTGGATTAATTTAATAATTATTTTAAAACCTAAATAATTATACATTATAATGCATAGCCACATAGGACATAAGTAACATATCTAGTGCCTACCTATATTATTATAATATTATGAGTTTATGATAAATAATTGTTATTAGCTTATAATGTAAATTGTCAATACAACATACTACATAAGAACCATTTCATGGATTTAAATATGTAGTTAAAAAAATTTTCTAAAAATTTAAAAAAATTGAATGTAGCCAGTGTAGATATGGTGGTAATTATTAATACAAGCTTAAGTATATGATAGCAAAATGTATACCTAAATCCTAACGATTTATACTTTTTGAACAATAAAAAATAACAAAAAATATTAATGGGTAAATGATTCTTATAGATACTTCCACCTTAAATTTTGAATACTTAATGATGTTAAAATTAGAACTTAAATAGGTGATTACAAAATCATTTGGCTTTAGTGTTTATTATTTTATGATAGACTTTTTTTTTAATTCATTAAATACTAAATTAACTTATAAGGAATTTTGTTCTATATTATGTTTTAGCCTTGGTATTAAAATTAAAATTTGTATGAACTAAAAACAAATTAAAATTTTTATAATTGAATAAAATAACTCAATAACTAGTAAGACCAATTTATAGTTACCGATTAGAGAAATTAACAATCTTTAGATATTTTATAATTTAAAAAAGGAGTAAAAAGAAAAAATTTAAATCTGAACCATACACTTAGAACTAAAAAAAAATGTACAATCAGAAATAATAAAACTATTAATTGTTTTCATTAAAAATCCTTATTAAACTATTGTAGGTAATAGGTAAATTATATTTTTTTATTAACATTTAATTTTGTTTTATTTTAACAATATAGTAAAACACAAATTGTCAAATATGATAAATAAAATAAATAGATTGTTCATTTTCATGAAAATAATAATAAATTAATTTTTTATAATATAATTCATTGCACATATTAGTAGACACTAGACAGTTGACCATTAATTATATACCTTGATTATAACAATGTAAATAGATAACTTGAAGTGTCATAGAACAATAAAGGTATTTTAAATATATTTGGTAGATTATAAGAATTATATTCTATAAAATGTAATGCTAAATGATTCTCGAAAATAAAAATAAGATGTTTAGTTTAAAAAGCCATCCATAACAAAACTAAAATACGTATCAAATTATCAAATACATATTGATCAAAAATTGTGGTCAAGTTAATATATTATAAAATTTGTACTACCTTCCCAAATATCAGGTATAATTTAAAATTAATATGTTTATTATAATACATTGCAGTACCAGGTTTACAATTATTACAATTATTGTCCATTTGTATTTCAAAATAATGTTATAAATGTATGTATATTACATGTATTAACTATTAATACTAAACTTAAGGTATGGCATTTTATAAACTTTTGTTAGCAAACACAACTTATACCACTGTTAACAAAATCTTTATTCACACATTAATTTATTTATTGCTCAAAAGTTTCTATGCGAGTGAGAAACATTGTTTCCAATGATATAAATGACATACTCATATATTTCAAAGTAATAGCAATAATTGTTGTAATAACCTTACAAATTATTTTAATATATAATTAAAAACTTGATGTATTTCTTATTAGTTTCAATGTTTATACAATTAATAAAATATTATTTGGCTTTATATTATAAATGATAGATAATATGTAAACAGGTTAATTAATAGTTCGGCCAAATTTTTTATTGATACAACTATCAACAAGTCAGTAATTTCCATTTTAATATAATATAGCATTATAAATTATAAATTATTATAATAATTGATTGAAAACATTTAAGAAATAACTAGACTGTCATACTTCAATCACTTAAAATACTGCTTAGAAGATTATTCTACTAAGTAAAATATTTTTTAAAGTATTATGATCAACTACAAAAAACAATTAAAAAAAAAAAAATATTTATATAATGTTTTAGATAATATATTTAATCATTATAATACATCAGTGTATAACAAAAAAAGTTCTTAATTACATATCAAAATGTTTAACTCGAGTAATTTAACAAATGGAGAACAATTAAAATCACTTAATGTTATTGAACCACCAATTATATTAAGTACTTTTTGATGAGTTAAGTATATTTTTAAAGAATATTTACATGAGAATGTTTTTTAATTTTTATAGTTTTTATATTTAGTAAATAATATTTGAAATAATTTTGAAGTTTTTTGGTATTTAAATTAGTTTATAATAAATATATACTAAAATCATGATGTATTTTATATAATTTTAATATTCAACAGGTTAAAAAATTATAAGTAGTATCAATAATATTCTATTTAAAATCAACTAACAAAGTTATAAAGTAAATGGTAACATAAATATATATTTCTTTACCCTTTATAGGTATAATCTTTATTGCCTAATTAAATTATTTAGAAAGCTCAGATTCAATTGTTTCATCCTGGTTTCCCGTTGTTTCTTTAAATAAATTATAAAGTTGTACAATTTGATCATCTGTGAAAGAGTCTAATACACCATCTTGTGTATCAATATTTTTACCAAAACCAATATCTGATTTTGCATTTTTTAACAGCTGCTCTGATAGTGTTAATGTGTATTTCTAAATAAAAAATAATATTATATAAATTATTTAAGTATGATTAAAAAATCAATTTAATTAATAAACATATTTATACATACGCTCCATTCCAACATAAATATTCCAGCTTCTTTAGGGTTACAGTTTTTATGTCTGCGAAATTCATCACGAACATATGTTTGACCTAATTCTTGTAATTCATTTGGTAAACCACGGTGTAACCTTAAAATAGTTTTGTACAACAAACGAACTCTTTGTACATGATTTAGACCGGACATCACATAGCATGCCTAAAAATAATTACAAATCTCACTTAGGTATCATATTTATTGTTAATATGTGTCAATTGAAAATACTCTATTTTGGACAGATTGCTTCTTAAATAAATTTATTTTTATATTAAATAAAAATATATCATATTTATTTTATGTACAATGGTAATGAATAAATGAACAGATAATACACGGATTTCTAAAATATTTGACATTAGGTAGGTATAATAAATTAATAAATTAATTTGATGGAAAATAAGAATAACATCCATTTGTTTTTATGACAATAATTAAATGAAAATGTAGTCAATTCAGATAGGATGTATTCAAATTTTACATGTATTACTGTTATTACTATTGTATGGAAGAGGTAGTCAAGCTACAAAAAATTGGCATTTAAACATAGACTGACATAATGCTATTGTGGCAATTTAAATATTTTAAATACTTACATGTAATTTCTGAAGATATTGTGAATTTACTTTTATCTATACACTATTTGATTTATATTTTATTCCTAAGACTCTAGGAGTGTCTTAGTGCTTAATTTATTACTTTACGAAAAAGTCGAAAATTGAATATTGTAATTTGTAATATAATATGTCTTTCGGACAGTCGGACCTCAGTGCGATAACAAATATCAATATTATCGAAAAAGTGATGATAAGTGATAAGTACAATCGCATAATTTGGTGCAATGCACCAGTGTAGGTCCGCATCAGAGATGTAAATGTGTATTCTTGTGTCGACCACACCCTAAGTTGGCGGCATTGATGGCGGCGTGGGTAAAGGACAACTGCGATTGGCTAGCCGGCCGCGCGGCTACGACTGAACGGCAAACGGCAAAACCGATTCCAAGCCGCTCCGGCAGACCGTCGTTGTTTTCGATGCTTCACGCACACTGACTGTGGATCGCCGATATAATAATATATTCGTGATTTATTTAATTTTTTTTTCATTTTGTTACAATATAATAAATACATTTATTTTGTATACATTACATCACGCATTTATATTTACGTTGAACGTTTTATTTATCCCGTTCATAGAAAAAATATATTTTTATACCGTTGGAATAAAACTTCGAACCTTCCTGTTCGGTCAACCATTATAATACGATTCAGTGTTTTTTGGGTAGTGATTTACGCGGTATTGCAGATTCATCAGACGAAGTCGACACTGTCTTATAATAAATTGTCAAGTGAGTAGTTTTTATTTTTTATTATTATTATTACTTTTTTATTCGCCATTATTGTTACGCCGTAGTTACCACCCTTTCCGTGTAGCTTTTTCTTTTTCTCTATCTTGCCCCTACGGTCGCCATTGTCGGCAGATACTGTCGCACCCGCCCTTTCCCCAGGACAAAATCAGAAACAAAACAGACTAAAACCGTGTATTAAGTATTTCATTTATACACACGTTCGCGCACATTCGTCAACTTAACCCACCGTTCAAGTCTCAGCTACTTACAATCCCCTCGATCTGTGTAGTACCTATTTCCTTTTTGTTGCCGCGGTTGTTTACGATAATTTCCACGCCCTTATTATGATTTTTTTGTTTTATTTTTTCGAAGTTTCAAACCGTATTCTTATCTTTTTGGACGTTGTTTTGTTGTATAGGTCGATTAGGAAAATGTTTTTTGTCCGACTATATAGGGATTCTCAAAGTATACTTTTATTTTAAATTTGAATAACGTATTTTTATAGTCCGTGGGCGGGAGTAGGTACTTAGTATATTAGTATATTACGCATTATTATTTAAATACAAACTTTTCTGTACGCTTTATAATTATTAATTAGTATATCGTTAGTGCTAGCCTTACCTAACGATGAAATAAATGATGTCAATGCTTTGTACTATAGTTGTAAGACATACGCGTATTTGAATAAGACAAAAACTACGTTTAAATATAATATCATGTTGTGTATTACTCTAGTAAAGTACAATTAAAACCTATTTCTTCAATCAGAATGAATGGTCTGCATATACCTAGGTAGACACAATGATAAATAGGTAATTTTTTTTTATTCTATTATTGAATGAAGTTTGATACCAATCAATAATTCTCGAAAATTACATAAAATTGGACCAGAATGCGTAGAACATACCTACGTAATTTATTCATGTTGAAATAACATAGGTAATAAGTATTAGGTACCTAGTTCATTTTTTGTGTCTATAGTAGGTACTGTTCAGTGACCTTAGGCAATTTCCGGACTTGTTAATATTTTGTTCACAACTTCCGTTAAATAAATTATTTTTTCTTTTTTATGCAGAATCGAAATGTTAAAAAGTAAAACGTTACCTCTTTTGTGTATTAAAGGTATTTACTGAATGCTATCTTTTTAATGTTAAGTCATCAATTTTCAGTGATATTTCTATATGATAGGTATCTATAACAAGTTAATATATTCAATGTATAAAAAAAAATGTGATAATCAAATTACATATTATCATTCATGAACATACCAAACTCATTACAATATATTTGATAGGTCAGAGGTGTCGATATAAATAATTTTGCTATATGAATATATTGTGGCATAAGAGATAATGTTTAAAAGAATGTCGATGTGGTTTTTCGTATGCCTCAGCAGATTTTTTACAATACAGTATTATTATAATACTTCATATCACTTAACTATTATATCGGATTGAAATCCGTATATATTTCTCGTGTGCGCAATTGGTTTTTTAGAAACTTTAAACGTAGCAAAGGTAGATTAGGTTTATTTAGAATTTATTAAAAGAAACGCAATTTTGCGTTTCACTTAAAAGACATGTGGTATTCTATTTTAATCGCGTTCACATATTATTAAACATTTTGTCAACTTAATGATCCAAAGCGAATCGGTGCACACTATACAAATTGACTTTACCTAATCAATATTTTCGTAAATAGATTCTAAGACCAATTTGTGTTGTTACGCAACGTTGTATTTCTCCCAACCTTACTATACTATTCTAGTTTCCGAATTCCGATTGTACTTGACGACAGTAACGTCGTTACCTTTTCTATAATTGCCTCATAATTGTTCAGTCTGTAATCACGATTGTATGTAGTGTGTAATATTATGTGCGTAGGTACCGGTTGTGCATTATTATGGCGTCGTTTTTGTAAAGAAAAAACCTAACTTAAAAATTCTCTCGAACTATCTAATTTTTCTCATGTATATTTTATTGTTTTCGGTATTTTAATTTTATAGAAAAGTCTTCATCGTGTTTTTGATAATATATCGGTTGTGGCATAAATTCCATATTATTATTGTTGTCAACTCAATGTGCTCTTTGGGGACGACGGGCCGACCTTGTGTACCTCTACTCTAGTTTTCCGGTCGTCCTTTCCTTGTTGACAGCAGGTATATATTTTTGGATGCGGGTGTCCGTGTACTCAGTATTCCCCGTTGTGTTTCTCGTATATGTTTTCACCGGTATGCCCATAGATTAAATTTTGCTAGGACAAATAAAATATATTCCTTTATCTTCCCAGTTCTCGGTGTAGCGAGAACAGTAAGAACAACAGCAGCCGCCGCCACGCCATGGCCCATGACCCGGCCTCTCTGCCTTCTCCATGCTTTGGCTGTATAGCATATTAATAGTTGTCCATGAACACGTTTTGGAACCCCTGTCCGTTATAATGGTACTCTATAATACAATAATCGGGATGCGAACTCGGCCGAGACCGTGAAGACAACATGCGACTGCGCGAGGCGCGCGCACGGTTCACCGGTTCTGCGTCGTCGTCGTCAATACCCGTCCCCCGACCATCTGCAGCTGCTTGCTGTTACTCGGACACCACCACCACCATCGTACTGCATATAATATTTTATTCTCTAATATACTCTACTTCATGTGATATAACGTTTCGTCTTCAAGAATATGCATGCGTACGTGTCCGCGCCCTCGATAACCGCATTCAGGTATTCGGTGCGGGCGCAAGAGTGTGAAAGGGCGTGGTGAAATATTATTTTTTACTTTGTTCGTGATTGAATAATGTATTTTATGAGAAAAAAATTTCAGACATTAAACACGTGACCTTAATAATAGTGATAATAATAATAAAAATATGAGTTGTGTGTTTGAATTACCCCGTCAGTGAAACCAATATAATATTGCTATACAGTGTATCGTATACTGTTCATATAGTAAAACGCGCCTCGTGGGAGGGTGTGATCAGGATAGGGGTGCGTCGTACCGCGGCTTTGCCGTGTGTTTAATGCTGGCAAACGCGCGCCCGCCCGTCGCCGTCAACCATTGTCGCACAGACGAATTTTTGGGGTGCGTCTATCTGCGTATGTTTATATTTATAAAATGCGTTTGTAATACTACTCCTCTACTGATGATGGGAGGGGTGGCCTGCGTCTGGTAATGGATGGGGCAACCCTATTCTGGTTGACCACGTACTGTCGTTCAAAATATCGTAAAAACGAATTTATATCCTTGTGTGCGGGTAAACGAAAAGTAAAATATACGTGTGGTGTTGTGTATTATTAATTGTCTATCGTCCCTCAGCAATTATTATATTTACTATACATGAGGGCATAAATATCTTATAATATGTGTGTGTTCAGTGTTGTACCCTTCTTAAATAGCCATTATGTATACTTAGTTTTTTGAGTTCTATCCCTTTATACCAAGCCGTACGTTATTAACTATATTTCGTCCAATTAGACTTGTTTTTATTATACTTTAATGATAGTTATTACAAATATACTGTCTGTATTAAAGTTTTTATCCCTGTTTTTGTGCTTACGTTTTTGCTTGATTGTCTGTAACACTTCATGTACGTAAATTAATTAAAATCGGTTTTTTTTTGTATTTACATTTTTATTATGTATTTTCATTATTCGATAGCCAACTATCGAGTTATTATTGCTATTATTTTTGTAATATCTATCATTTTAGTTAGTTATACTGATCGTTGACATAAGCCCTGCCCAAAAGTAAATGTAAACACTTGAAACTAATGATTTTTAAGTTCTAATTTAAAAAAATTACCGTATTAAAGTGTATAATATCTAGTGTATGTGATGCATCAACGACTCAACGTTAAAGTCTCCGCTTACCATGTTTTTCTCAGCTTTCATTAATTACCTGTTAAATTGTTTTTTGTTAGATAAATATAATTTTTACTTTTATGACAATTGACGTACAATAACTACTATTAATGTAATGATACAGCTGTCTGATGCCAGTCTGTAAGCCAATAGATGTAATTTATTTCTTTATATATTGTATACGACGTAATATATTCCTACCATATTTTCTTTCGTACCGCCTGATAAACATATGTATGAGTGGAGATATGGTTTATTTTGCTCCTTGACCTTAGATATTTGAATACTATGCGTCGTTACTCGTTATACCGAAACCAAATCGGTGCTGATGAGTCATGTCTACCAAGTTCAATAGAAAATCTTTCGTATTATTCGACCCGCGTGGGCAGTCAAACCTGTTCCTCGTGTATACAGATTACCTATAGAATGGTTAGTATGGTACATCTTCGAATAAATGAAAATAAAAGAGTTTAAGTAGATGATTTTTTTTACATCGGTGTTGAGTAGTTTTTAAAAATAATTTTACTGCGCCTTCCTACGAAATAATATAACCACACAACAATTAATCTAATTTTAAACCTACCCCTTGTGCAATGGATTTTGTCCCATTCTCATTTTACGACTTGTTTATAGTAGCACACCGTAAAATAGTTATTTTGGATCATTCTACACACAACAAATAACAACCCCTCATCTAATTTCTATAAATATAGTAAATATCTTGGTATTATATCGTATGGCGGAATGTGTTATGTGTATCTCTTTTTTCGGAAGCATATTATTTTGGAATCGACTGGCGACGGCAGACACATTCCATATTTTTTTTGTCTAATGGTATTTTGTATGAATTGCGCTAATGGCGCCGTTTAAAATATTTTTGACGTCGTCAACTGCGATTATATTATAATATTATGTTAACGGCCGACACCGGTTGTCAATATTGTAATACAACTTCGTGCGGGAGCCATATGTCATCGAATCAAACGGTCGGTATTGAAACTAAACACGTCATCGTGGTGTGTGGTAACAGCGGTGGTGCCCTAGTTAGGTTTATTATTTTTACTGTTGAATTATTATATAGAATAATATTCCTAATATTTAGGATTATTATAGTAGAATATTTATGACTATTTTTGTTGTCCTGAAAATTTATAATTTTTGACTGCTACTATTATCAATAACTAGTAGGCGAAGCGGCAACAAAAAAATTTAATTCAGCTGTTTGTGTATTTGTCGTGATTCCGACGAAATTACTGTCAATTAAAAATATTACAGACATGCAGACATAATCGATCGTCTGACGTGTTTCTTAGATGTGATAAATACGCGCGGGTGTGTGTGTGTGTGTGTGTGTGTGTGCGTGCGTGCGTGTGTGTGTGTGTATGCTTGCTCGCGTAGTTATTAAAACGTTATTAAAACTTAACGTACGCAGTCATCAAACGATAATAATTATTGTATTATTTAATATCTATATAGACAATCATCGTTATGTGCCATGTACTCGCGTGTAAATTGCTACACGACAAAATAAGTTTTGTATGTAACCCGCATTCAACTCTGTATTTTTGGCGACGCCGGCCCATTTGACGTATACGTAGTGTGTATGGAATGTTTGAGCTAATATTATGTAGTCGTGTGGGGGAGCAATATGGTGATCGCTAGTCAGATTGTATAAGACTATACGAGTGTGTGTGAGTGAGTGCAAGTGCGACAACGCATTGCAGCAGGGTATTAGCCTGGCCATGTTGTCATTAACCTGCGAAAATTTTATATCTCCAGACTAAAAGGGTCTGTACTTTAACGTAGAATGTATTGTATCGCGTATATTATATGCAACACACGTCGACGATCCTCTTCTTGACTGTCAGTGTTCGTCATCACCATCGCACGAATATGATCGTTATATTTCAATATTACATATTATAATTAATGCATAATATTATACTGTTCTTTATCGATATATTTAATATTTGCTATCTTACTGCTGACTGGTATTAAAAAAATAACAATTTGTCAGATTATATTGTGAAACACACAATGTACTCCGTACTCGTTGCTTTTTTAGTGTTATCTCTACGAGAGTTTAGCAATATCAATTCCTAAAAATGAGTACTTAATTATTTTTACTGTTTAAAATCTACGTCATACGTTATGATTTTTGGATCTTGTCTCATTACAATATTATATTCTACGTATTTTATGTTTTCCGCGTATTTATATAATATGTATTTATGAATAAATGTATACCTAATATCTACACTCTTGTAAATAAATAATATGTTTAAAAGTATGATAATAGTTGTTCTAGTAAGTTGGTGCTGCTGTAGTTGGTTTTATCTAGTTATACTAAAACGGACATGCTCACCTGGTGTTTTGTCAGAATTCATATAACATAATAATGATAATAATACACACGAGTTTATTATACTTTGTAAGCCATTTCGATTATAACCAACTATTTCTTTGTTTCGTCAGAATACGTTCTAAATTCGTAGTGGGGGCATAACAATGAGTTATAATACAGAGATACCGATTTTTTTATTCTTTCTTTATTTTTTACTGTTACAAAATTATATACGTAAAATGGTAGCAGTCCGTGACCAGTGACTAAACGCCCGGGAAATCAAGTTCAAATTATTTTCTTTTTTTTTAGTATTTTGCGAGACAGGTATCGATTATATGATCTGATTCTTCATCGATAAGCTACAATTTCGAAGTCTCTAAAGTTTACACTATACTCTTATTAAAAATGTTAAATATATTTTTTATACGTGCTGGTTGTATTTGTAAATTAGTATATAATTAAAAAAAAAATAATTTTAAGTATAAATGTTTTAATACTTAACAAGAAATAAATACGTGTTTTCTGTTTTTCTTAGCAAAATAATAACAACTATACAATTTATATTAATTCATAAAAAGTAGGTATACAGTTTTTAATACCTACCTTGATTATTCATTTTTTGCTAACGCCTATATAAAGTGTTAAGTAGAAATTAAAGATAATAAACCGTGTTTACGAATCGTACATCATCGGTTGTGGTAATTAATCCATTATGAGTACATGTTATGATAAGTCTAGCGGCGTGATGTTTGATTAATTTATTCCGTAAGATTATTTTTTTAATTGTTCTCCTCGAGAGTCTAAGAATAAACTCTTTGTACTATTTAGTATTTAGTTCATTTAGGACCCCCCAAGATTCCCTTCTGTTCTTTTTGTAAATACCGAGATGAGATTTTTGTTCGATCACATTAACTGCTTCAAAACTGCATTGTTTCTAATGTTAAGTTTATAATTTTTTCGGTATAAAATGTAAGTCAGATCCCATAATGCCCCAATGATCATTAAAACCATTTTAAATCAAGTTCTTATATATATTGTTAATACAATTTTTGTTAAAAATGGAGAAAGTAGGTAACCGCTTCGCTGTGGCCTATACCTATAGTAGTAGTTGAGTGTAGTTCGTCATTGAGTTGGTCACTGTGTATGTGTTGTCTTTTAATACATTGATAAATCATTGGATACAAAAAAATGATTCCTGTATAAAAGTATTAAATTTTATATTTCTTGTATGTATTAATCAAGACATACATCTTTTGTATTTGTTGTTATCATGGCACTAGACATTCCTTTTAATTTTTGATAGTATTTAATACGATTATGTCGCATTTCAATTATTTTGATGTTTTGCTTCTTTTTACATTTCCGAGTGAATTTTTTTAAGGTGTAGTATAGATTCAATAAGTAAAATATCCGGGCCTACCCAAAAATTACTCAACTAATTGGGTGTAGCCATATACATTTTATTAAAGTATTTTAAACTGAAATATCTACGTATTGTGTCAACATACATTAATTGGTCTTGTATGAAATAAGAACAAGTAAAAGGATACTTCTACTATACATCGGAATGTAATTAATTATCTTTCGGTGAAGTATAGTCATTACTACAAAGTACTGATAATCTGAAGATTACAATCATCGTTCGTTTTATCATACTTATTTTACAAAATATTCAATTTTTTTTTTTTTTTTGTAATGACTTTACCTAGAAAATACATTAATAAGCATATTTTAGACATATTTGAAATTACCCCTGTTATGATAAAATCTTGTCTTTCTTAAAAATTATAAGTTAACCGTTCAAAATGTATCAAAAGAAATAGGTGTGTTTTGTTCATAATTTTCACCCTTTTCCACATTACCACCATTATCACTCGGTAAAATCACTCAGAACAAAGTGCATATGTTAAATTTTTCAAATTCAGGAATTGAACTTAAATTATAGTTACTTGTAATTATAAATAATTAACTTATTCCTTCTGCAAACGTTGACATGGCGTAACTTTGGCTAACTTTACAGACATATATTAGGTATGATATTATTTAATAATACTTAATATAAATTTAAATCTACGTCGTAAAGAAAACATTTTGCAATTTTTGTTGGAATTCGGTTGCACAATAATAACTTAGTTAATGTTGACAGTAGAAATATTCTACTCACGATTTATATAGGTATTGCAGTATCCTTATCAACAGTAAGGTGGTAAATTATATATTGTTTGAACAGTTCACGTTTTGCAATAGTATTCAAATGTTATGTACCTATTGCGCAACATAATCTAAAATGATTGGGACTATCTTCTTGTTTATATTAAGTAATTTTAAAACCGTGAACCTCTATGGTTTGTTTATTAAATTATTTCTAGTACGTGTGCTGAATACTGAACTCTAGCTAGTCTCTAATTTCAATCAAAACATATTATAGTAAAAAATAGTCTATAAAGACATAACAAGCTGAAATTGCTTCTAGCGAATTAAAATAACAATAGTAACAATTTTGAATAATTAAATATTTTCTATGTAATTAATCGATGGTTCAACATGCACTTTTTACATCTTAGATAATTGTTTAATTAGAAACCGCCTTGACGTGAAAACATGATTATTCACTTGATATTAAAATAAATACCTTAGGTATACTTACCATTTTATCATTATTACCAATTACAATTTTATCTTCACGTGGTCACAGATGTTTAGTATTGTATACTTAAAAGTAGTTCGATTTTACTTTTCTGGTGTCAAGAATTTATTTGATGAGTGTAAATCCCATTTTAGATGATTTGAGCTTGATGACCACCTAACTAGATTCTTGATTCTTAACTGTAAATTATATTTTAATTTGACCTTACTTACTATATCAATCTATTATTATTTATTTTTGTGTGTAGAATATATTAAAATATCTTTTTTTTTTAACTATAATATATGCTTTCACTTAAGCAAAACATAATAATTTTTGTATAATAATTTCGAATTCATATATATTTTTCATATAAGTGCAATTGAAATAATTTTCAAAATGCAATAATTTAAATTACTTAATTAAAAATCATTTTCAATAACTTGTATTATATATATACCTATTTCATATTATGGTATATTATGTACTTACCCGTTTTATTTATCTCTATGGTATACATACCATAAGTAGACATTATGATGGTAAATAAGATCTAGTACAAATATAGTTTGACCACATAATTCGATACCAAATATTTTATTCTTATAATCCATTTATTTATTTTAGATATAGGTATTAATCTATTTAGAATTGTTTGTTGTTAATGACTAAAACAATTTCCACTATTATATGTATATGCTCTTTTAGAAATAGAATAGCAATGTTATACCCATAATTATACCAATTCAATGGAAAGTAAAATATTAGTTATTTATTAATATATTCAGATCAGTTTTTTTTTTTACTTTCGCCGTTAACAACTAGTGGACATTAGAGAATAAGAACCCTACATAAGAAAATCTTCAATTCGTTCCCCATTCCCTTGGGAAGGTCATATTTTTTACAATAAAAAAAAATATAAAGATATAAGCATGATGATTCTATTGTTGATCAACTCTTTGGATTCAAACTTAGCAATTGAGAGGGGCACCAAGTTTATCATTGGCTGATATAGATTAATTCCATCACCTTGTGTGTCATACAGGTTAGTAAAAACTCGTTCCTCTCCCGAGAGCTGTGAAGGAACAACGTTAGCAGCATTGTTAAAGTCCTGTAAATTATTTTTATTTATTTATGTAATCTGACACAATCCTCAGTACATACGACCCGTGACCTTGAACCGTGAAAAATTATCCAGTAATAAGTAGTTTCCATATGAGTACTTAAGATTACATTTTATAAGCATGAAATGGCGTTTAGAAACCGGTTCGTTCTGCCTCTGGGTATGGTCGTGTTGACCATTCCCAGATTTTAAACGAGGATGACTCTTGTTTGTTTTTGATCCTATTTTCGGATGCTTGAATTCTTTGAGTAAACAAGAATCTGCCGGATGTTTTGTCACGGAAATAGATTTCCTTAGTCTGTGTTTATGCATTGTATATTGCTTATGGCTATATTTAAATGTTAGTATATTATTATTTGTGAGGCTCTAAGTTACTCTTTGTTTAAATATCCTTGTTGTTTGCTTGATAAATTAATATTGGACATAGTATTGGACTATTCGGACTATTGGAATACGTACCATTTATTTATTGGGTTATTATTAAATATTATAATTAACGAATAGATATTTTTTCATTTTTTTAATAAAGTAATTTGTGTTATATTATTCGTTTTAAAACGTTCTAGGTATATATTTTAAAGTGCGTACTATATATCTTACCTACAAATATTTTGATTAAGATTGTGGATTGGTTTATTGTTAGTAAAATTCAAACCAACGAATCGTTGGTCCGTGTTAGACAATTACCTGTAGTCTGATAGTGAAAATACAGTATTATTCATTTCGTTGTTGAAAAGCAAAGTGCGTCGTTGTTGTGTGTGAACGGAATGGTAAAGAGGTAGCTAGTAATTTCCATCGCGCTTACAATAAGAACTAGTGGCAGCACTTCTTCACCATTTAATGCACATTCGTGCGCCGGATTTACATTGTCGTCGCGATCGGAATAAATAATAGTGAAATTACGAACACGTAACAAATCGAAAGCAATAACTTTGAGAGCCTTCTTAAACAATAAAAAGTGAAAAACTAAACCTAACGTTTTTACGGCTTTTTAATTAGGAGCGTACAAGTAGTGCAAGGAACAGTTTCACTTGAAAGTCCTGTTAAATGTGTATAAAAAATTGCTGCTTTAGTTATCTGCTTATGGTATTCTTTTTTACACTGATCAAATCTCTTATGATAATTAATAACATTATTTTACATTCCAAATAATTCTTAGATCGTATATATATATATATATGTAATTTATTCTTTAATTATTTTGGGTTTTTTCATACGTTTGTTTTCATTTTTGTTAAATCAGTTATAGAATTTTTTTTTCAAAAAACTACAGTTTTTAACTTGTATTTACAATGAAATGTTTAACATATTTTTCTAAAGTTGGGTCAATGAAGGCTTTTAAGAGTGTAGAACCTATGTAGTTAGATTAAATCATTTTGCAGTTCATAAAAACCCTACATAGCTCTGAAGATAATGTATTGTAGAATTAACTAACATGGTGGTTGAGTTTTTGTACATTTTATCTTGGTGCTTAGCCTTCTATAGACATTATTATATTTGTGTGTTATATTACTTATATTTAAAACCTAACATGTTATGACATTTACATTTTTACAACAATATATGAATTAAACACTTAGTAATGTATAAATACGACAATGTTAAGTTTATTAAAATCACATTTTTTTATACACTTACATATCTGCAGCTGTCACTAACGCATAACATGTCGATTTTGCTGTAAATTTTAAAGTCATCATAACTTATTACAAAATTAAAATATCATACGAATCATAGCGGGGTCCTAGATAATATAAATTTTAATCTATTCACTTCAATATTAGAAATAACATGGTGAATTAGATTATTTTCTGAACCTAAAATTTTAACTATATTTGATATTCTAAGAAATAAAAAGATACCAAAGATACTAGTAAATGTTATGTTAGTCAGATGTTCTATTAATTAAACTCGTGCATCATACTGAATTACATATAGTTAGTGATGAAAGGATGTTTGCTAATATTTATTATCAATGTTGTGATTTTATAATAAATATTAACAAAAAAAACTATTAGTGTATTATTCTTTAAAATTTTTATATTAGTTATATTATAATTTTTGAATACAAAGAAATTATGTTTCTAAGTACCACTTTACTATAATATAGTTCACTTTATATACACAAAAATGGTTAGGTGATCTGCATGTCTTATAAGTTCCGAACTTAAACTGAAGCGACATTCCGTTGATGGTAATTATTTGCAACAGTATTTGTTTTCTATTGTGAACTTCCTTACATGTTTAATCGACTTGTGTAATGCATATCTCACGAGTAATGTAATTCGACAAGACTATATCAATGAAAACCGAAACCGTGACCACAGGAAACTTGATATTTTTGTATTCTAATTAGATAGTCATTTGGATTAGTTTTTTCCCCTGATATGCATACAACAGTTTTTATTTTCGTCAAGTAAATTAGATTTACCTCCTATACGATAATGTTTTGTATTAATATTGAGATAGTAAGAATTATATTTTATTAACAGATAGGTAATATGCTTATTTTTATAATCATTTATTGTTCCAATCAAATGATATGAATAATAAATATTAAGCCACGTGCATATGTAATATTTTTCTGGTTGAAACAATATTTTGATAAAAAATGTTATAAACTTATAAACATTATGTTGATAAAATAAAATAAATTCGATTTTTATACAGTCTTATCTACATTTTGGAGTGTGCAAACAAAGACAAAGAGGCTCATTTTATAAATATTATATAATGTAGTTGATTTACGCAGTTTAAAACAATATATTTGATTATGTTATAATTACATCATTAAAATGATTCAATATTAAAACTTCATAATATTATAATAAATGTATATATATATATAACTATTACAAAGTATGTTTGAGTACTAAATGTCTCATATAACTTTTTTAGACTTTAAAACTATAACATAAAATATCCAAGTATGAATTTAAGTTTATCTTAAAATGTTAACATCGTATATTATTGTTGGTATAATATTAAAACCTATTCTTTTTACATATAATTTTAGAAAAAATCTGTTTTTACCAACATCAATTTGAACGATGTCTAACGTATTATTATTGTTATTATTATTATTATTATTATTATTATTATTTTTTTTGTAAAATAAACAGCTATTTATTACTCAATTTGTATAGGTATTTATTGAATTGTGTGAATAACTAACTAAATATAATATTAGGCATTCCTAACACAGTTTAGAAACAATTACTTTTTGTTGATCTTTGTTTATAATAGTTATATTGATTTGTATGCAAATAACAAATCAATATTGATGTACAATCAGAGTAAATCAAAGTAATAATTAGATTAAATAGTGAAATTAAATTAGTTAGTTTATGGTATTATTGTCATAACTTAGTATTTTTCTTTAGGTTTCATTGTCTTCAAAATATTACGCATATACTCATTTAAACATTGTTACTCCGATGCATATATACATAGAGCTATTATCGAGAAATACATTACGAATAACAATAACGTCAATAACTAAAATTTATAAATATTGTAAAAGTGTATGCATATTTTAAATACTGTAATATAATATAGTTTAGTGTTTGAATTTGAATACAATTTTTGTCATTCATTAAGATTTAAATACCATTTAGTGTTTTGGTATATATAATTAATTTAATGTTAAATGAAAAATAAAATGGAGAATAATTAAACTAATTTTTACTATAATTTTCAGTTTTTTTTTTTATTTATGTTTTAATCAAGTATAAGATTCACTGTAGTAGATTCATATTCATATATTCCTTAACGTATACTTTTATTTTATTCCATCACCTTTATAAATTACTTTTATTGGATTATGTGAAAATTGTTATGGGCTTAAAGCTATAAAACAGTTATGAAACGGTGTCAATGATCGTTTAATCGATTTTTGTAATATAATATATTTATAGATTGCTATTCTGCAATTTTATTTTAACAGTTTATCATATTTACGACCTAGTCGTAAAATGTTGACTGAAATTCTTTACTTAGTATTGATGTAGAAAATAAAATTCTAATATATTAATGTTCGTTAAATTAAAATTATTTAAATAAATAGAAAAATACATTTTTATAAATCATTAGTTAAAATTGCATTGAATTAGGTATTTATACTGCGATAAATATATCTACAATATATTATAACCTATGAGTTAGATTCAATTCATGAAAACTTTCTTCTAGAAATAATTTAATATTAAAATCAGAGCAGTTTTATAAATTTGAATGCCGATTTTTTTCGTCTTATTAACAGACTAATAAATAATATCAAACTTCATTATAGTTATATTATTTTATCTAACGTATGGATGTGTTTAATTATGTTTAATAAATGTGTTAATGCTTTAAATGTGTATTACTTCTAAAAGCATCGAAAACAACAAACTGTGTTGAAATGTTTTCAATTTGCATCTTAAATAAACTTACTATTTACACCTTCTTATAATATACACCTTCTATTATTCATCATTGGCTAGAAAATGTCTGAACTATGTCAACAGAGGATGAATGAATTTATATCTCAAGTATATTCAATGTAAATAATAACTATTATAATTTAACTTTATTAGATTTTTTCTCTTATTTAATATTATTAAAATAATTATATTAGACTGTACTATAAGCATACAGGTACCTTATTTATAGAACAGTGGTTTTCTTGTTACTCATCATCGGATCACATCGTTGAAACTGACTAATTTATATAAAGAGATCAATACCGTGGTGAGTCATTTGAATGAATCGTTATTACGCATCATTATCACAATTCGCGACACGGGTCAGTGTTGGCCATGTCGACATTGAATTTCGAGCAAGGTCGTTGTTTTTTATTTATTATTCATACCTAATATTATGTATGTATTTTTTAAATTCATTATAATCGCATACCGTATAATCTTTATTATCATGATTATAATAATTATTACTATAGAAATTGTTAAAAAATTCAATTATACTTCTTTTTTTTTTTTTTTTTGTAAAAATAATATAAAATTATTTTAAAATATTACAATCTATACAAGTGTACAATAAGTAATAAGTAATTAACATAATAATACTTTTATAAATGATTATCGTAGACTTCTATATTTGTAGTGCTATTTCCCGTATTTTTAATAATTTTGATAAAAATATATTTTTTTTTAATTATTAAATAATAAGATATGTATATAAGTTATATTACAAATAAAGTAATATAACTTTTTAAATGTTTTAGGTATTTAAAAAAAAAACTAGATATTTTGCCATACAATTCTGTATTTCTGATTTTTTATTTATTTATTATTAAACCTTCACTTGAAATGTCCCTTTAAAAAAAATACTATGGCTTAGGAGAGATTGTCTAATCACCACGTCAAGTATCAATTACTAGTTTCAACATTGCTAAGCATTTTAGAAGTATACTTAAATTTTTATTTTAATCATATTTTCTATTTGATAATAATTTATTTAACTTATATAGATAATACTAATTACCTAATGAATGTATGTTGTTCATTTTATCATTATGTTTTATTTTAATACTTCAAAAATGGTATATTATTAACATTGTAATAACTTAATTATATTAATTTTTATTACGAATATGCCCAAGTAAATATGTTAAATAGGTTTAAAAATATGCAAATATATTGTACCTAACTATAATACTAAGTTTTATAAAAAAAAATCAATATAAAGATAAATGACTCATTCGACAACCCTCTGTCCAGTGGAACAGTTGAAAACCACTGGCGTCGACGATGAGTCACGAGTTCCTAGTCGGTTGGGGCAGACGAAAGGGGAGAAAGTGTCTTCTTATGTTTATTGTATATATAGTACATTGTGTAACGTTGTAAGTTGTCCATGAATTTGGATGTCGAATAGTTGTTTTATTTATCGAGTTTTGCAAACGTTTACATTATATACATATTTTTTTTATTTGCACTCGTACAATGCAAATTAATAATTATCTTTTTTACTAGTAGATAAATAGTTATGATTTAAAAGGGTACTATGTCAAGTAATTCAATTTAAAAAAAAGCTCTCCTTTAAAACTTAACTTAAATTATATTTCTCGTTTTAATTATTTGGAGTCATCTAGATTTCCCTAGTTAGTATAATTTGTTATTCCTTAAAACAAAATGTAGAGCTTATAATTATTAAATGTTAATAATATTTTGTAGTATCGTATATGCTACAAATTATAAAGTACCGTGTCTCATACATCTTACACTTATTATACTAGTTTTTATTTTGTTTGACTGAAATAATAACCTATACAATGTTTTAATTTTTTAATAGCTTTGCTAATAAGAAAGTTTATAATAATTTGTAATTTGATAATTATGTTGTTTGAACTTTCATTCTCATTTTTTAAACTATTTAAAATGTAATAAAATAATCTCAAATTGTTAAATAAAAATGTTATTTTATTTACATTATGTATTCAATATTATTATAATTTACTACCTACCTAATTTAATTGGTCAATAATAACGAATTTTTTTTGTCAGAGTTAATATGATTTATATATTTTACATACAACTATTCCTATTATATAAAAATCATTAATAATATACTTTTTTAATTTGTATAGTTTTGATTTATTAATTTAAAGTTATCCATATTTAGTTAGTAATTTTGTAGATTTACTTGTTGAAATAAAAATATATTCATTTTAATACATTTTCTTGTTGTAGGTATAATCGGTATTAAAAACATTTTTATTTATTGATATAGATCGTTTGAATTCTTCTAAGGTACGGCATGATTGGAATTTATTAACGTTTTAGGAATGTGATAAGTTTAATAGTAGAGTACAATCGATTATTAATGACCTTAAATTAAAATAGATCATTAATATTCGTCACTATTTAATAAAATAATTGATCAGAGTACAGTATTATTACATAGTTGCTGTCTTATATTTTTTTTATTAAATTAGAGAAACACATTAGGGAAATAAAAATAGTTTCTAATTTATTTTTATTTTATTCAAATGTTGAATGTTAAGTGTTCAGTATACAGTTTTGCTAGGTTTAATGGCAATGGTTATCATACCTATTCTAAACGTTTATAATAACGTTATTATATTAAAATGAATTATATCAATATGCAATTATAATTTATATTTAATAAAAATGTAATTTTAATAATTAATATACGAATAATTTAAATTAAAAGTTAATGATAATAGTAGTGAAAAAAATTATAAATACATTTTATTTCTATAGCGTCTTAATATTGTTGAGTTAATATTTTACAAAAAAAATCATACCTACTTTATCAACAACAATTGGAATTAATTTATCAAATATATCAACGAAAATTATATTCTGTCTGTACTATTATTATACGGCTGTATGGTTTTATTTTTCTTATCAAAATTGATTCTCTTTAATCGCAAAGGTCTACATCTCACATAAAGTATATATTATACAATGTATATACCACATAATTATGCAGACAAATAAGATAATTTAATCATCCAACTAAAAATAATATGTTGTAATATAATAATGTACGACAATAATTAAAACAGTTTTTAATGACTTTAAATAATAATAATATTAGAAAATATTTAAATATTAAATTCGAAAAATATAGTATGTGTACCTATTGTACCTACATTATAACTAGGTATAAAATTAAACATGCCATTGTATCTCATACCAATTATTAATTATTTTATATTTACAATAAAGTAAAATAAATATTGACATGAACAGTGTTTAAACTATTAAACTTATTAAGTTGTAGTAAATAAAATAACATTACATTTCTCTTTCAATATTGGCACAATCTCGACTTAATACTATACATTTTGCTTTTGTATTGGGTGTGTACTATATAGCATATTAGAATAGCAAGAGTGTATTAAGTAGCATAATATAACTTATATCATAATACAACTCGGTTCAAGGACAAAGGTAATGATCACAGGATGTATGCAAGACATTCCCGTTCAAATTGAATTATGTCTGGTGGCCAAGTCAATCGCTTATCCACTAGTCTATCTATTTAATTTTTATTATTATCAGTGCAACACGCTGGTATACAACGCACGTATAATAGATGGACGTTTATTTTAAATCACGTACCTTATGCATTCTCATTCCACTATAATTTTTATAGTAATATAATAAACCACGAGATTTTTTTTTTTAAACGCAGTGTATTACCGGAAACCATCACTATCAACGGATTCCCAAAATGTTTTGGTTAAATATTAATTGTTACTATCGCTTATGTTATTATTTAGTAACTAGTTATTCCATCTGACTTCTCATTTTAGTTACTAATATTTAATTTTAATAAATATATGATATAATAATATATAATAAATAAATCGTTAAAAACAAATAATCTGAGTATTAAATAAATTATATTTTTTTATGTTCAATGAACAAATTCCCCGCTGACAATTTAGTCCAGTGTTTTTAGAGATAAGGCTGCATTGGTGTGACATTTAGATTAGTAGTGGGGCTAACGATAACTAATTTTGATATTTTCGTTATTATTGTTTCAGAATAGTTTGACAAAGAAGCTGTGTCACAAATCGAACACTGTTTATCAACAGAAAAACATTGTGTAGTGTTTTACTTTTTAATTATTAAGTTGTATACACGCACAAACTAGTTGTTTTTCATTTCGGTAACTAATTTATTAATTATCAAAATATGGGAGCCAGACAAAGCAAAAGATCTGTAGACATATCTGCCGGAGCTACAAAAGCAGAAAAAGTAGCAGCTGGAGAACCTTTAGAAAATGGCACAATTACATCTGCTTCAGCTGACGAAAAACAAGTTGTTGAGGCAAATGGTGGAGTAGAAGAAACGACCAAACAGAATGGATCAACACCCCATATAGATGAAAAGGTTTGATTTTGTATTATTTTATTTTATGTTAGATATTTTTTTTTTATGAAATACTATTTCGTTTTTAATATTTTACTTAATTTATGTTGTATGATATTTTACAATTTAACATTTTAGTATTATTTATGATTATACTTTTGTAAAAGACATCCATTCATTGACATTTTATTGAATAACAGTATTATAGCAACATATAGGTATAGACATTTAAATAATATCAATAATTATAATAAACACTTGTTAAATAAAATATTTATTATTACCTTCTTATAATAAATACTTAATCCCAAAAATCATTTCAAAACGAAAAAATACTTTAAGAAGTCTATTAATAGTATAATTAAAACGCTATAACTGTATAATTTTCTTAATGATTTTAGTTAAAATATTCAGTGGCATTTGAGCATTTAAGTTTTTAACCTATGTTAATTTCAACGTCACGGTTTTCTTCGGTTTGTAATCTGACCTAGACCTTTGATTTTTAGTTATTTTATCTTTTTAGTTGTTTGTCTTTACGGTAGGTATGCGAGTAGTGAAATATTCGTAGTATAAATACCATTATCTAATATTTGGCCAGATAATAATTTATCATATTTATTTAGGAATAAATTGATTCTTCTAGAAAAATGAATCTTTTGTTAAAATAAAACTTATTTATTTTCTATATTTTTTGAATTCTTATTAATTAAAACATTAAAATAAAATAACTATAAAATAACTATAACTCGGACATTTAATTTTATAAATATAATATAAATTATTTAGGAATTAAATTGAATTGTATTTTATGATTTAGTATTATATTTCCTTTATGAAATTACCATATTACATTAATTGTTCATCTTATAATAATTATGTTAGTATCATAATATTATTATTTATTTTCAAAAAGATAGGGATTATATCAATATAATATACAATATTAAATCCTAAGTACTTTTTTTAATATATTATTAATTACATAACTCTACAATTACCTTGTTAACACATTCATTATTTAGAAAACTACGTTTTCAGAATATTATTTTTATTATATGATTAAATTCATTAAAAACCATGATTTATTGCTCCTTTGAGTTGTTCAAAATTTTGTTTTTATAAATAGGAAGTTTAAAAAAATATTCAGCCTTAAAAATGGAATATTAAAATAATAACGTATCCTGAAGTGTAAAAATATTAAAAATGTAGTTAATGTTTAAATTTAGTTTATTGTTATTTAATATTTATATTATAGTTGTGCCGGCTAACATCCTTTCATGCTACTTAAACACAAAATCAGCGTTTATTGTTTGTCACGCGCATCTGTACTTTAAACTTTATTTAATTTATCTAGATAAATTATGTTTATTATGTTTTAACATTAGGTATATTATACTTACAATATCGCTATTTAAATACTATACTAAATGAAATATGAACCTATATAAGTTTATGATGCGAACATTTTGTTTTATATTAACTAAGTATTATAGTAAATTTTATACAAAGTAAGTTTTTAGATATTTTGTATTTGCTCAAATAACTAAACACAAATATAGTATGAATATCCATTGTAAGATATTTAAACTTAGATAAACAGCTGATCAGAAAATATAAATAAATGGTTTACATAAGTAAAATATAATTTAATAGTCATAATAATATCAAACGAATTTATTATTTTACGTTCCTCAACATAAAGAGAATAAATTATTAATTGCGTTGGTATTTAGTTGAATTTCCAATAACCTAAAAAAAAAAGTTTAAGAAAATAGGTTTCTTTGTAAAAAATCGTAAATGATTTTGATTTTTAACGCGAATTATTCGAATTACCTGTTCTTTATCATAAGATCTGTCGCTATTAATAGGTTTTAAATGTATTAATCCCTTTTAAGAGATGATTGCTAGTTTTAAATACAGCTGTTATAAGAGAGAGGGGTATAAATACTTAAAATAGTAATATTATATGGTATAGAATTTGATGTTTCAATATTAATAAAACGAAATCATCATTAGATGACAAAACAAATCAGTAATGGAAAATGGATCTATTGTTATATGACTGTTTGAATTTAGCATTCATAAAATATACATTAAAACGTGATAATAAAGTGTAATAGTTTAGTTTTAATTAAAGCTATTTTGATTTTTTTTTGTATGTTATAATATTGTCATCATTATTTTTATGAACCAACTACGCCTATAAACGCTTAAATCAATTTTAATTGAATTTTATATTAATACAATTGAATTATTGTATGTAAGTATTGTATTATAATTTATAATTATTATTTTTCTAGGAAACTACTGAAACTGAAGATGTCAAAGAACCTATTAAAACTGAAGAAGAAAAATCTGAAGTCGCAGCACCGATTTCTGAAGCTAATGGTGATGTAGACGCTGTTGCAGATGAATCATCTAAGACTCCGACTGACGAAACCACTACAGGAGAGGTACAAGCATCTGCAGAAAAAAAACGTAAGAAGAAAAAATCCTGGTCCTTCAGAAATATCAGTTTCAATAAGAAAGATAAATCTAAACCGGTAGTAAAGGAACAAGCTGCTGTTGACGTAAAAACCGAAACAGTTGAAGAGGTAAGATAAAAAAATTAAGAATTTTAAAATAAAATCTAAGTTGATTGATAACAATCACTTTTAATATTTATTAAATAGATATATTATTCATTATCATCACTATTGAAGATGATACTTTAAACCATATTATTAAACTTAATGTTCCTCAAACTTAAGACGGTCTATTTCTGTTTTGGTTTAATTTTCTCGTCACTTCCCACGTCGCCAAAATTTTCTTTATTGACTAAGATTCGGAATAAATTATATCATAGAGAAATTTAACTAAAAATTTGTAAATATATATAATAAGTATTTAATATAAATCTGGGTTTTACTTATAAAATACTTAATTTTATAGTTAACTTAAGCGAATTTAATGTATGATTGGTATTTAATAAGATCATAATATTATAATTTATAATTGTATTACAATGTAATTTACAGTGAGTAATAATATACACGTATAATAAATCGTTATGACTTTAAAACAAATATTACTTGTATATAATGTTATCTATTCTGATCTCTGGTAATTTTATGTAATGTTTGATAATACAAAGGTAGGTATTTTTTATAGGCCTAATTGTAATTTGGAACAATTATAATCCCAAAATCCTTCAATATAAATTTAGTCACCCCATTTTATTATTATTATTGTTTTGTTTGAAGCTCAGATTATATACTAAATTATTTAATATACACTTTTTTAAATTTAAATATTTTTAGTATTTGATTAGCGATCAGAAGAAATCATCTTATTAGTTTTCGGCCTAGTTTTTTCTTGTTTTAGTTTAGAATGTTCTGGGTAAGTTATATTCTACTTTTTTTTATATATTATTCTTGGCAGCAGCGTGGTCACAAAAGCAATCGTGAAACCTTGAACCTAGCACGTTGGATGGAGGACGTTGACTTGTTTGAATACCCGATGTGTGATAGCCCTATATATTGGTTCCTCTAATGGTATTGTTGTACAGATATATAACGTACTAGATCGCGCGTGTGTTGATAGTCACGAGTTTTACTATGTTTTAATTTTTTGTTGTTATTAACGGATAAGTATACGAGATGTGGAAAGGGTTACAGTATTGGTATATTATTTGTGCCTTGCGCAAGCAGGATTAATAACATTTTGATTTCTTAAAAATGGACAACAATAGCCGCCTGAAAATTGTCAGCCTAAACAATAAACATTACAAACGCACCTCTTTGATGATAGTATATAGCTTATTATATTCAGGCGTACGTGGATATAGTTTGAGGGTTTTCTTCGAATACAATATGCGCTACACGACTTTTGTCTACAGGAAACTGCGATCAAGGAATTATTAAGTTATTATAATGTTGTGTCTTTTAATTCTGAAGTATTTTTTTTTATCCGTTAACCGCACCTTGATAAGTATTCAAACAATTTACATTATAATTTATAATATACTCTTCCCGTTCCCGAAGGCTTCTGAAAATGTGTTCTGTTATGATATTTGTTTAAACAAGTTGTATATTAATAATAAATAATGTAACCCTCTACTGTTAAATTTTAATGAAAAGTGATTCTTAGAGTGGGTGTAAAGAATAATGACTTCCTCTTACTTAACTCCAAGAGCAGTTTCTCTAAGAGGTACTTTGCGTACTAGAACTAATACTCGTAAAGCTAACTGTCGACATAAAAATATGTCCATTGGGTGTTTAAATAACGTGTTTGTGGTTATTTGTGAGATATGTAGCTTCTACAAGTATATGTTTTATAAATAATAACAAATTTGTATCGATTATAATATTTATTATAATCAGAAAATATATTATATTATATATTTGTATATTCTTATTAAATTAAATGGATTTTATTTAAATAAAGTGTATCAAGTACTTATTTCTTTTTAATTTGTGCTGAAACTTGCCGAGATAAATAGACTTTGAAAAAAAATCAATCACTTGTTTACTTAATGTTTCATGACTTAATATTCTTATGACATAAACGTTTTTGTAACTATAGGTCATGGTTAAAATAAATAGAACGTAGCTGCGAACTATTGTTTTTATTAAAACGCGTTTAAATTTCAAACGTTTGGCTCTCAACCAAAATATATTCGTGCAAAGTCACAAATGTAATATACTTGCAGTGGTTTCCGATATGAAATTATGGTAAAATCGTATAAGCCGTTTGTTCAATAAATGAGCTTTTGTGTGGTTGAAAAAATGCAAGAATCGTCGCAAAAAATAAATGCGTGAACCGAAAAAAGTAATGGGAACTAGGTAGTTGACCAAAAAAAAATTATTGTACGAGGGCATGAAGCCAAAAAAAAAAACTGTCATACAGAAGAAAAAAATATCTGGTCTGGGAGGGTCTAGAACGCGAGACGTGCACGATCGATCGCTACAGACCCGTCGCGACGCCCCAGTATCCATAGCAACACGTTGCATAGTGGGCCCGAGCTGTAACGTTTACGTACGTATTATAATATCAAACCGGCCGGTTACCGACTATCCCAAAATTGAATATATCCGCCGCCCACATCGGTTACCATCATGATTTGTCCCGTTTGATAGTTATTATATTTTATTCCACCCACAACCCGGCTGACAGTATTTACTCAATTAAATCCACATATTACTAGTTAATTGGCAGTATACAAGGTGTGTGAATAAGATGTTCTGAAAGTACAACCCTGTCAATTGTATTCAAATTAGAAAAAGCATAAATTAAAAACACCATGTTACTATACCTATCGTCAAAAACCATAAGTGATATAATTGCGTAGATCAATCGTATTTTCCTTTTGATTGAATTGCATTAAAACGATATGAAATTTAGTGCGAAATATATATATTTTTAAGTGATTATAGTTTATTGTGTTAGATGTATCAATCAGATAATCATATATAATGTGAATTGAATAAATTACCAGTTCAAAAAAAAAAAAACGATAAGAACTTTATTGCTTGTTTATTTAAAAAATAAAATTGATATTTAATATATTATTTGAATTCTGCTTCAGCAATTAGTTTTATTATTATTTTTATACTTTATACTTTAATTTTTTAGTAAAACAATTTAATACGTTTTCCTTTAATCATGGTTTATCGTTATTTAAATTCTGGCTCTAGTTAATATTTTGTATGTAGTGATTTATCTTATGCGCCATTATTCTTATCGTTCAATAACAAAATAATCTTAGGAATTTGTCATTATCTTATTTCAAATACACTTGTGCATATAAATGTATAAGTATTTACTAAAAAAAAATATATATACAAACATAAAAACTTGAAATTGTAATTAATTAAAAAACAACAGCATACTGAGTATGTATTTAATTTAAATACAATTGTAGTTTATACAAAAAAAAATTAAGATGATGTCACACCGATGTTTATGTTATACGTGGGAATATAAGTTTACAAATTTATTTTATGAATGATTGAAAAGTGATAGAGTGTGGTTGTCAACTCTATTAAAAGTTGTAATGATTCGAAATGGTTTTCGTAATTTTATTATATTGTGTCTATAACAATTTAATGTTAATTATTTTTTAAATATATTTGTTTTCAGTAGCATTTAATATAAAATATTTTTTCTTTAATTTTAATTTTACAACATTTATTATAAATCTTCGTGAAGCTCTTTTTGGTCTAGTGTATGCAACTGAAATAACAAACTTTTGCAGTTTAGCGCCCTGTTAATACAGTCATATTTATTATTATTAAGGTACATTATTTACTAATTAAAATATGATAAACTATTAAGTATGTATTTGTATTTCTTTCCTTGTTATTATCGTTAATCTTGTTCTCTGCTTTGATAATTGATTCTATATGTATTTAACAATGTTTTTTCTGTATCTAGAATTCTTAAAATATGTTGCTGATATAATTTTTTATAACTTTTGAAGTGTGGATAATAATATGCCTAGCAATAGTTTTCATGTATTGTTATTTTATTAGAACTCTGTAAATTGCATAACAATGGCAAATGACAGTCCAACTTGTAGCTCATATTTCTTAATCAATTTATTAGAAAACGCCTCTCATAAGATTATAGTTGTTTAATGTATACAGTTTTTATAATTAATTTATCGATTATAAAATATTATAGGTACCACCTATTTGATAGGTAATCGTTTAATTTTTGACATTTTACTAAAAAGCAAAATGATATGTGCTTACTTTTAATATTTCAGTGCCTTAGTATAATAATAATTGAACAAAGCAAAAGATAAATTGTTAAAATAGTGATTTTTAATAGTGATAACTGTTCATTGGTCATAACTCATAATTATTTTTATCTATTAGAATTTTGTATCAGTTAAAAGCTGGTAAACTAGTTAACCCAAAATTGTATATGTAGGTCATAGTTAAAAATAAAATGTATTGCATTGTTCTTATAACTGTTATTTGTTTACCATCATAATTCCGGAAATTAGCAGATATATAATAATAGAAAAACCACATATAATATAGGTGCCCATAAGAACCATAATAAGAAATACATAATATAGTTGCGGGAAAACCTTTAGGGTATGTAAGAAACAATGAAGGTAACTGTAAAATCCTAAGATCGCGTCCTTCGGAGACATTGAAGACGAACAAAAGCGGAAGACGCGTTGTTCGTTTTTCCTCTTAACCGATAGTTCCCGATACACACAATATTGTGGCATTGTATAATATAGCTTTGTCGTGTCTTCAACCGGTTTATGTGCTGCCAGGGTACATTGAACCATGTTAGTTTTTTCTTTTTCTTCTGTTTTTCGACAAAGACCCAACCTACCAACAGTTGTGGCGTGGTGTTCCGCAATAGTGTATTATATTTATATACACAAACACATACACTGACTGTTAAGTACTGCTACTGTCGCTACTGATGTTCAAATGGCGCGTAACTGCGGAACGAGGGGATACGTTGCTGCCGCCCCACCATTAGCTAGGTTTTCGTACTCAATTTGTATATATATATATATATATATATATATTATAAATAGTCATTATAATAATAAATTGTCAAATTCTACGAGGTACGTGAGATAAACGAGTTTTTTGAAATGTTATTAAGTGTACTAAATGTAATATGGGATAGAATGCTTGTTTAAAATATATTTTAAGAAAAAACAATAGGAAGTTGGATGGTATACATATGTGAGGAAATATTTTTTACGTCATGAAAAGACCCGTTTAGTCCCGCAGAAAAAAAATAAACAGTCACGTTGTATACTTGAAACTTTTTTTATTTATAATATAAAATGTGGTTAATAAAACATGTTGGGGATACTCTGTTGATAAATTGATGCTGCCATAAGATATTCTTTGCTCTGCTCCCCCGATAATGTAATATTATAAAATATGAATACATTGCGCGTTATTCCCATTCATCAAATTGTTACTTTTGTCTCCGGAAGTCAAGTACGCCATTTTTGATTTTTCAACGAGATGGTGGTTCATATATCATAAACCAAAATAAATGTTTAATAGAATACCTATTCACAATAATATACTGCATTAGGTTTAATCGTTTTTATCTTTTTATTCGTGACCATAAAAATTTTCCTGAACACACCATAGCAATCTTATATATATTTATATATATATATATATAGAAAAATGCAAACTATTTGACTTAATTAGTATTTTTAAAAGTATTTTATAGAACGATTAAGAATCGTTCAAATAATATATACTATGTATAATTCTTTCATCACATTTTATTTAATAGTATTTTAATTTTACAAAGATATGTTTTTAAACATTAGTAAGCACATTACTTTTTATTTTATTTATGTTTTAAATAAAATGCGACTTAATAAATCGATAAAACCTGCTGGTATTTTAAAGACCATGTAATATATTGTGATGATAAAATATATGTTTTGAAGGTTAGGATAAGGTTATATTTTAATAATTATAAACCCAATATCTTATTAAATACCTATCCAATATTTGTTTGTTTTCAACAGTGAAAATATTCGTTAAATAAGGACTTTAAACTCGTGCTATTTTGATAGTTAAAAAAATGTAGTATATCATACAATACAATAACTAATATACATTCTTAAATTCCTTTATAATAATATATTATATTTTACATAATCTGAATTAGACTTAACGTATTCATAATTTTTGATTAGTCATTTTATAGATAATATTATAATAATATAAATTATATAGAATTTAAATAAATATACATGTCATTTTATTTTAAAATTGAATTAGATATATGACTTATAATATTTATATTTTCTGTGAATTCGTGCCGTATCACCACCCGAGCTCTCATCTCTACTCTCAAGACTGAAAACATAAAACCAATTAAATCGAATCTGTCATCAAACTATAAATCATAGCTTTCAAAAACTATTATAGGTATCGGTTTGTGAGGTAACTTATAACTTGTATCCTAACATTTTTTTTTATTTTTTCATACTGGAGTAGTAATAGAATAGTTCGATTTATATACTTCTAAATCGGAGAAATCAGTGTATTTATTATGCATTTGTCATATGATCAAAGTAGGGCATTAGACATACGATAGGTCTAACCTGATTCAAATCAATTGATATTGTTCTTACGAAATGTAATCATATATCTTTAATTATTTATGGTCGTATTTTATTTATCACTCATATAATTTCATAAATGTCCTTTCTAATAAACATATTTTATTAAAATCATTGAATCTATATATGTATATGGATATTGTACCCAAATATTATGATAAAGTCTAATTGGCGTAAAATTCATAGTCCTAAATCTAAAACTTATTGAGTTTATTTAAAAAGATTAAATGTTGCAAAATCAATTAATTTTTGCTTGGATGTCAAAATAACGATTATATAAAGAATTTTCAATCAAAATCATTAAGTTTTAAATTCGGAGTGAAAAAGAACTATGGCCGCACCTAAATGGATTGAGTGGAGCAATGACTTGATTAGGTTTTACAATATAATTTTTTTAATATGTCCACCTTCGGGGCAATAAAATGCTTCTTTTTTCAAAAATTTAAAAGGGATGATTTCTTTATTTTACGGGATTAATTTCTATTAAAAGTTATTCCTTCGAGCAAAATTCTTAAAAATGTTTTAAAAAACCCACATAATCTCTTATTATATCTATACAAAAATATTATATAGGCAACATTTTTTTGGGCGTTACCCGTTTGCGTACATTTACCCTTTTTTGCGACTCTTTTGTGTACAAATGCACAACTTACTTGAGCACACGAATTTTTAATACCTGCGATAAATGACCCCATACGTAAAACTCGTTTACGAACATAAACTATAGTAAAACTGCTAAAGTCTACCAAAACTCAAAAAACATTTTCCTTCTCACTTTTACAGACTTAGAACTATCTTTATAGTATCATTAACATCACACGTTCAACTATACCTAGGGTAAATATGGTATATATAATAACTCAAAACATAGCCGAATTGATCCGGCTAAAATTGTTATTTAATTCAAAATTAGTACGTGTATCTTATCGATAAATGATAAATCTTGTCTACTATCTTGCACTAGGTACTAAGTTACAATATAAGTCTAAATTGTATACGCAAACGAGTCGTCATTTTACAGGTCAAAAATTGTGTACTGTGCACAAATGAATATCACCGATTTTTTTTTTATGCATTTAAAGTTGAAATTATGACAAAATTGTCAAAATCACAAAAAAATGATTTGACAATTATTTTGTATTAATTCAATAAAACTTTTTAATACAAGATTCCTCACAAGTAATTCATACTAAAACCATAAAATCTATAGAAGTCTACTTTTTGTTAAATAATAAGTTCATATTTGGAAAAAATTAAAAAAATGATGATTGTTTTGATATAATTTAAAACTATTATTTCTGTTAACATAAAATGTTTACGTATGAATTTTACTATAATACCTAATCAATGATATATTTTTTGATATCCTTTAATATATTATTATTATCTGTTGATAATATTAATCTGTTTTAAGGTATTTACAGAATAATATATACTAATAATATAATAAATGCAATGTTTTTGGAAAAGGTTTACTACCGTAGTATTAAGGGTAAAATTAATTTAATGGCGATGCATATCGTGAAATATAGTTTGTGATATAGGCAGACAGACCTCTCAGAATCGTTTTCGTATACAATGTGTAACTTATATCATTAAGTCAAAATTTAACACTTTCATAGTTGTGTTCCAATCGACACCTTATTTACAGTAGAGTGGTACCCACTTGCTTATCTTTGTTAATTTAATATTATAGTAATTAAAGCAATTATATTGGTAGTTATTGTACATAAATTCAATTTAAAATTAAAATAACTCACTCTATTAGGTAATTGTACGTACAATAAATGTCAAAATCATTAACTATTTAAGTCTCCATGTAATTGTAAGTTTATTTCCAAACTAATAAAAAATCAAAATTTGTATAACAAAAAAGTGATCAGAAATACTACTAACTCATCCATCATTTTAATAAAACTCCATCATTTTCCACTTACAAGTTGTCTATCAATGTTGTTAGGTATCATAAATGTAGCCGATTTTTAAAGTTAATGACACTTTACCTAAGAAAATAGTGCAAATATCGTAATAACTATTTAATTAAAAAAAAATATATTTTATAAATTTAGTTTGTTTAATTTTTTGAGATCTTTTAGCGTCCTTAATTATAACCTTATTAATATTGATATACAATTTATTTTTTTTTAACTAAATGAATTAATATTGTTTAAATATATTGCTATTAATTATAGATTTTAGTATTTTTAAAAACAATACGAATAACGTTTTTCTTTAATATTTGAAATGTTTGAGTTTGATTTTTTTCTACATACTTATTATAAATAATTCGATTCTCTACATTATTTTTTTCCTGTTGCTGTTCATCACGGTTGATCATATTTGTTCAAGGATCATTCACGTATCGTCCTAGTAAAAATTTATGCAACTACTCATATATTGCGTATATAGCAACTGTAAGCGTATCTGAAAATCGAGTAAGCGTGGCGGGAAACGATATCAATCAGAATAACAAATCAATAAAAAAAATTAATTGTAAACAATATGTTTCATCATCATGTCGTCCCTCCATAATACTGGTTACTTTATGGCGCTATAAATATAATGTCCACCAACACTAAGCAACAGTGTCTAGTTCGGTTGAGCTGGTCGCGTGTTATCTCGATTTTAAGAAATTTAAGTGAAATTTGCTACCTATTTCGTTACCGTTATAATGTCGTCTAGAGATTCTGCTTTGTTACCAAAGGTATAATAAAAAAAAGAATTAGTGCTTTATATTCTTAACACTGATAATTTATTTATGCTTAACTTAAATAGTAATTAATTATATGTAGTTCTTACAACTCTGTGTCTTTTTAAATTATAAACATATTTTAAATAAATTGTTTTTATAAAAAATACATCGTGTAAATAGTAATCTTTTTTTTTTTAATAACATTAAATATTGATTTATCTTGAGTATAGTTTTGAATATTCTGTTTAAATTATTTTCATGTAAATGGTTACCAGTTACTCAGTTACTTTTTTTTTTATTATTCTTTTTTACGTGTATATTATAATATAAATTATATTAAACAGCCCTTAACGAGTATAGAATAGATGGCTGAATGAAAGAATGAAAAATGTCTTTATTATTTATAGTGGTATATTTTATTAGTTGGTTCCCGTAGGGGCGAATTGATTAATAGGAGAATCCTCCTTAGTTGTTGACCTCTCAGTGGTACAAGACTTGCTTATTTATTGTCGCTGTTAATTGAACATAATTCGATCATTGTATAATATACAAAAAAAAATTCAACATATATCCCGTGAATCGTTTTTGATTGTTAACAATTTTTGACCTTGCCCACATTACTAAAATAAATCTATCCTAGTCAATTGTCAAATATAAATTAATTAATATTATTTCCAGGTGGCCGAAGAAGAAACCGTAAAAGAAGTAACTAAACCAGAAACTGAATCTGCTGTTGAAGTTCCAAAAGTCACTGAAGAACCTTCTGCTGTTGTTGAAGAAAAAGAACCTGAAGCTGTTGAATTAAATGTAAAAACATAATAATTGCATTATTATTAGCTTAGTATTAATCTGTTTATTTATTATTTTATTTCAGATCACAAATGTGGCTGAAATTCCGCCTCCATTACCAAGTAGTCCTCCCCCAGTAGAAGCAACCTCTGTTGTACCAACACCAACTATTGTTGAAACTCCTGCTCCAGTCCAACCAGTGGAAACTGAGGTTCCTGAGGTTGTACAAGCTGAACCTGAGGTAATAAAAATATTTATTTTATTTTACGTTCAAGTATTTTATCCTAAATAAGTGACTATTTTAGGATGAAGCAGTTGGTGGTGGAGAAGGTTTGGCTGAACCTCCTGAAGGTTTAAACACTTCTGATATTGAAAAAGAAGTAGCTGAGGTACCTTTGGTTAATGGTAACCACGTTGAAAGTGAACAATCTGAGCCTTCCTCGCCTGATGTAATTAAATTTGCTTATTTAATTTATAACTTAGTATTATACTTGTATACATAAATAATAATTATCTAATGTTTCAGTTAAATTCCTTATCTGAAAAAATTGAAGCAATCAAGTTATCCAACACGGCTGATATTATTGAAGCAACAAATGAAATTTCAAATGTAAGTTTTTTTATATTAAATTTTCTTTGTAATTTGTTTTTCTTATTATTTCCCTTGAGTTTATACTTAGAAAAAATATATTATGCTTAACTTCATTAGATAAACATAGTTTATTTTGTGGACATGCCATTATACCTTCCAATTTCATTATGAAAGTTGATTTGATTTTATGTCCGTCCAATTTTGGTTTAAAATATTGGAAACTAAGAAATTTTGATATTTGATTCATTGTTTATTACTTTACAGGACTTGCATGAAGTAAATGGTGTATGTGATGCAATAGCAGTTACAACAAATGGTGATGCTGGACACGAAGAAGGCAATTAAAAGATGCTCTGCGTTTTTTTATTATTATTATTATTATTATTCACTAAACGTTGACGTCAGTTATCGAAAACTACACTAATGTTATTACCTACTATTTTATGTGAAAAAAAAAATGTTTTATTTCATAATAAATTCCTCTTTAATTTTTTTTTTTAAATCCTATAACTAAAAAGACATTCCCATTTTGATGATCATAAATAAATTTATGCATTGCTCTTTCAAATTATTTTTATACTTGATTTTTGTAAATTGAAACAAAACAAATCTCTGCGACATAATACTTTTTTGTACAATTTTTTTTTTAATCGGCTGTTTATAAATATAAATATTTTTTTTATTATTATTTATTATTATATTAGATTTTATACTTAAAAAATAACTAAGTATAATAACATTAGATTGACATTTTAAAAGTTAAGTCATAATATGATTTAAATACAATATCTTTCTTTTTTACACATATTTGCTCTTTTGATAATGAAACGTAACGCTCAAATTTTTTATAACCAAAATACATTCCCGGACCAAGCTTAATTTTTAAATAGTTATTTTTTTTATTAACTTATATGCCTGTATTTATTTATATATGTAATATAAATATATACAAACAAAAAAAATGACTCAACTTGATCAAATATTAATTTCTGTAAGTTTATTTATATTATATATATCATTTTTTAGCAATTAATTGTATTTATTTTAATTTAAAAATATTTATAAAACGTTAAAAAAAAATCTGTTATTTTTATTTTCACCCCAAATTAAAGATTTAGTATTAATTTAAAAAAGAAAAATTGTTGTGAGTTTTAGTTATAATATTATGATATTTTTGGTATGAGGCATATATGCCCAATAATTATGTGAAACGAATTATCGCATACACGGTACATTCCATCTCACATTACATCTTCCAAAGGCGATTCACACTGTATATTATTTTTGTCTTATTATTATAACAAATTTTACATTTTAAGTGTATAGTTACTTTCATAAAATTTAGTAAGTGTAATTTTTTTAAATGAAAAATTTTTTAAGTTTAAAACCGTTTGTACTTTTATAAAATTTACAAATTTAGAAGTAGATAGTTCATGGCTTTGTCATGACCAATGATTTGGTGCAAATATATACTATTTTTTTTTAATAATTATCAAATTAATCATAATATACTTTTTGATAACTGGTGAGAATTTAGCGTTGTTGTTTTAAGCTCAAGCCTTTTCACTGGTGTAAGGAGAATAATAATAAATAATTATATTGTAAAATATGTTGCTTTTTAGATTGTTCTTTTATATTAAATTTAATTTTTAGCTTCAACATTTCGTTTGGTTCATATATTATAATTTTTTTTTTTAACGGTTTTTTTTCAATAATTATACAATTTTTATTCAAATATGTTAACTATATGATAGTTATTACTTATTATAGTTATTTTAGGCATTGTATGACATAATGTGTACAATAATTGATCATTATTGAATGATCAATTATTTTTATGGATAAGTTGTATGCTAATGCAAGCCATCTTCATTGTAGATTTAGTATATTATTTTCTCTACTAGCCTATGTATATGAACATTTTTTTCTTTCATGATAAAATACTTAATTAAAAAAGAATAAAAAAAAAATTTTTAATGAGTTGTTATTATAATATATTGATCCATTATAATTTTCCTCTTACTCTTTGGTACAAAACATTGATTATAATAAATTATAAGATTTTATTAAGAGGACGCCATAGTGCCATACCCACATGCATTGTCTCTGTCTTACTTATGTACATCATAATAAATTTGTGTTTATCAAAACACATTTTGTGATGTTTGTTGCTTTAATATTAGAGTAAATTCACCTACTATCATATTTAAAGGTAAGAAAATTATCTAGAAAATGACATGCTTATATTGATTTTATCGTTTTACATTTATAATATTAATAAAAGCATATGCCATTTTCTAAATAATATTCTTACCTTTAAAATTGATCATAGGTAAATTTATTCTAATATTAAAGCTAACGTCATATAATGTGTTCTGATGAATGCAAATTTGGTATGATGTATATTAGATATAGATAGAGACAACACATGTGAGTATGGTGTCCTTTTAATATAAGATTATATTATAATGTTCCTATAATAAATTATAATTGATCTATTATCAATTAAATTATTTATTAAAAAAAAAAAATGTTTCTTGTGTTGAGAAGTGTGTCTATTAACGAATAAATAATTTGTGGAGTACACATTCATTATTGTGCTCTAGTTGACCAAAATTAAATAGAGTTTTAAAAGATTTAATTTAAATATGTATATTATTTTGGGTATGTTAGTACATTTACAATAAAATTAGAATTTTTTACCAGCCTACATAGGTATCTTATTAATGATTTGTGCATCACTTTAAGTCAATCTTTTGAGCCGTCACTGCTGTAGATATATTATTAAATATTAATACATTTTATGTTGGTGCTGGTAGTGGTAAAAAGTCCAGATTTATTTTTACTATAATTATGATAATTATGTAGTCTTATGTGCAATGCTTTTTTCGATTTCTACCTTTTTTGTGTCAGGAAATATGGAAAAAACAACATGAATTATTTAAAACCATATTACATTATGTACATAAGTACATAACAAATTATAAATTATGGTTACTATTGTATAACCATTGATTGAGTATACATATTAATATTACGAATATTCAATCAATGAAATGGGACATAATTTAATTTGAAATTGACTTAATAATTGGTGGGCAAAAGTGGAGAAAGTTGACTAATTTAATCTTAAACATTACGATATCTAGTGGTGATTTTCAAATACGTTTAGATACATATGTTATATATATATATATATATATCAGTTTATTATACTGAATATTACTGATGTTATGTGAAATTTAATTTTAGTAGGTAAAGGTATAAAGTAAATATTAAATAACAATCTCCATAAAAGTATATACTGAGGCAAGTTGACGAATATAGATTATATACTCATATTCCCCTTATTCCGTACTCAGGTTCAACGATTTGTATTTAAGATTATTAAAAATGTAACATTAAAATTCATCTAACATTTCTTTATAGGAAAATATGATATAAAATTATATGGGAAAAACTATTAGGGGTTGGTGGTCAAAAACAGACAGGAAAAAAACATTGGGTATTTATATCAATGAGAAAAAGGTCATGTGCTATTGTTATAGTATTGCCAAACAAATGAATATACCCGAGACAATGTTATACCTTACTCTATTATAATATTGTGTGTTAAATAAAGATAATTTGAAAGATTTAATTGAGATGATACAATTTTAATCAACACAACCAAATTGATGAAATTAACAAATCTAAATAAATTATTTTTAAAACATAAAGTAGGTACTAAATATTAAGAAACCAATAAATTACCATATACTCTTAATATAGTTTTTTATAATATGAATTATCTATAAAAAAAAATTCAAGACAATACCATTAGTTATAGCATAATATGATGATAATTATTCAAACTATTGAGACATTTTATTTCTCACTATAACTAATAACAAAGATTTTAAGTTCATTCAGTTTTTTTTTTTTATAGGATTTTGTAATTTTGTACTATTCTAGTGATTTTTAGTACCTACCTACTTGTTTAGCTTGTAATTTACGATTCATCAACTTGAACCTTTAATAATTCTTTAAAATGAAATGTATTATACTATAAAATGATGTTGTATAATGGAAAAACTGATTGATGCTTTCTTTTATGGCACCTCTAAAAATATTTTGTTTATAATATAAACATGCAGGCACATTTACATGGTGATTTTTGGGGTTCAACTCCCCCCTTCCAAAAAAAATAATTAAAAGGAATGACTAATGAGAAAATAATTATTTTATTATGTTGCGGCACGATTTGTATTGCTAAATTTTGTAACCCCCCTCCCTCGAAATTTTGTTTTGTACCTATACGTGCTGTAAACATGTACTTATAATATTGTTTATGATTATAATAATTTATAATAACACAATATAAAAAAGATAATATTTTTTGTAAATGTATAGATATTATATATATATAATACTTATGCCTATTAATAGTTTTTAATTTGATAAAAACTATATTAAATTCAAAACCTTTTAAATTATAAGTTAATCAACAATGATTATAATTATTAATAAAGATAATACACACACTATTGTAGTTAATAATTAAAAATTGCATATTATTATTAAAAATAAGTACTAAACTTAATATTTTAATTTTTATAAATACATAGTTAAATAAAAGATTTAACGACTAAATGAGTTTACTGAACAAATAATATTATATTATTCATCAGATGCTCAAAACTCCTCGGTATAGGTATTTTATATTTTCACGCCGTTTGGGGTGTATTTATATATTTCAATAAAATAAAATACCTATGTAAATGCAAAATTATCTATTGAGGTTTGAAAAAATATTAATGTAGATATAAGTAACTTCAGTGTTGTATATAGATTTTTATTTCGGAGGGGGCAGATTATATAACGCATAGATACAGTTAAATTAAACCATTTTAAATTTAGAATAATTGCTATGCTATGTCGGATTTTTTTTTATCAGTGTAGTGTACAGTCATCAAGCCACCGTATCTATTAATTTTAATAATTAATTGAAATCGTAAGATATTTTAAACTGATCATGTAATTTATTATATTATATAAATTGTTGAAATATGACAAACATATTTTTCCGAAGAAGAATTTTTCTTATTATTTCCATACTTGGACATGACATATTTATACAATACATAGGTAGATATAGTTCATGTAAATAGTGTAGATTAGTGATTAGAACTTGGAAGGTATGTCCGTATAAAACCATAACCCACAGTTTAAGTACAAACTTTTAAAATTATCTGAAGAAATACGTTTGGATTACGCACTACTGGAACTGTTAAAATATTACGTGACTTATAAATAATTATAAGTACCTACCCACGCTGATACAGTGGTACGGTTCAAGTCGCGCAGTTGTGATATGGGTTAAAATAAACTATGCCACCGAATTAATTCGGATGTATAAAGTGATTTTCACAGTTGTATCTACTTTGTTTAGTCCTTTGGTTTTTATAGCGGGTGTAAATTGTGTATAGAGAAAACTTGTGTACTTATAAAACGTACCTGCTGTGATCAGGTAATATAACGTACCTAACGAATATTATAGATACCCACTTGAGATTTACTATTTACTTGTGGATAGGTGTAAATGTTATTTTTTTTTTCATTCCATAATATGTGATGCATGTCTCACATCGAATACTATTATTTTATAATCTCTCAAAACCTGTAAAGAACACCGTTAGATATAGTAAACAAATAATGCTTGTTATTATTTTATAATATTATTGTTAAACCCGGGTATATATTATTTATTTTTAATCAAAGCGTATATTTTTTTCATACAAGTATATTGTGTGCATTTTGTTATTTTGTTACTCTAAGACACTTAAACATTATTAGGAAACATCAGTCGATACTATATGATATTATATAGATAGTGTTTCTGTAAGTTTCTTTACTCAGTGGCCGTTATAACCATTATAATTATAACATCGTCGTGATCGTATGGTGTGATGTGCAAGTGTGACAAACTCACAAACTAGATAAAGTCGTATAAATCACACGACCGACAGCGTTAAAAATAGCTTAAAGTTAATTCCAAGGGAAACTTTACCGTGTTCAGTGTTGTCAGATAGTTAAGGATCCAAGTGTCTACATTCTACAGTCGGATGTCGAGCGTCCTTATCCAGTTTACCGCTCTGTCAGCAGCTTCGCGGAGTCTTTCCGAAATCACGTCCAATGCGCGCGGAGAGGGCAGTCGCCTGTATAATGTATGAGATACTGCAAAGATGGATCGTATCGAGTAGTCGCAATTGCAGTCTGGCCGGTTTCTCGTTTACCATTTTATAGAGCATCTCTCCAAAGCGGATATATGTCCTGATGAATGTGCCACTAGCCTTGTAACTATGTAAGAGCGGTTATAAATTAAATCTAAAATATCAAGTCAATTTTGGTAGCGAATAATAAGAGTGGTGCTTTTTTGACTAGTATTTGATGAAAAAATTATACATTCTTGAAAAAAATTCACTAACTACTTATTTTTTGTTTTTCTTTTATTTCGTGCTAAAAATATTGAGCGCCATTATACATTTTACTTAAATTTATTAGTATTTACATTTTTGTTTTAGTTTTATTCAAACATTTTAAAGTACCACACTGACACTGTTGTCATTATTTTCTATATCTTATAAGTTATAATAATATAATATTGATATGTATACAAGGATTAAAATATTTACCAACTTTTTTTAATAGTTTTTTATGGTTAAATTTCAGTTTTTAATAATGTTATCTATTCAACTATTGAACTACCTGTATATTCATAATATAGTTAATATGAGTAGTCCAAATATATTAAAAAACAAAATTATACGCACGTTTACATTCAGAGCTAAGCGAATAGGAATAAGGTGGTAATTATTAATTTTGCAATGATTCATGTTCTTGAATAATTGAAAAAATCAACAAATATATTCTAAATATTTGATAAATTGTATATTTTGTAATGTATTATAAATTGTGCAATATTATTATTTTTGCGAAAAAATATTGTCAAGAAATTTAAGTAAGCATGTGGTTAAAAACTGATGATTTATTTTCGTATAACCTATAGGCCACAAAAAAATAATTTTCAAAACCATCAATTAATCATTGCTTAAAAACATTATGAACTATTAAGATACCTATACCTACCTTTATACAACACTATCAGCTGATTACCGATTTTTAGTACCTATCAGCACCTTTTATAATTATTATAATGTAACTCGTCGTAACACTTATAATAATGCAGTTTATAAATAAATCAAGTCAACGTCGAATAGGTAATATAATATACCTAAAACCACCATAAAGCGTTATTATACGTGTTGTGATAGTCATGGATTAACTTTTTTTTTTTATTAGAAATTTTTATTTCTTTTTAACAACACTTCTTTAAAAATATTCTAAAATTAATATGATTATAATGAATGTAATTGTAATTATAACGGTATTCTCGTGGGTATTGCAACACTTGAATTTCTCACGGCGTATTTTTTTAAGAACTAAGTAGGCAGTAGTGGTAGTACCTATCTTACAAAAGATATAAATACAAGTTTTAATAATAGAGTAAACAAATATAACTGTACATGATATTATTGTATTGTATATCACTATATTTTATGTAATATTATATTTTGTTACAGCACTCTATTGTTTCAATACTAACAATAAATTATTAAATTATTTTTTATTTAGGCAACTAAAAAAATAAAAAAAATATTTACTTAACATCATAAATTATTACCATTTATTAGTCATATACTCATACCTATATAATTTTATGGTACATAATATAAAATATTGCTGTATTGTGATTTCATTCTAAGATAAATGGTTTTTAAAACAAATTAAGTACTTATTTATATATTATAAAAATGAAAAAAATTAAATTACGTACAATATAGATTTTTTTTCATTAATTGATTACACTTTAGCAGCTAATGCTAGCTTATTTTTATTTATTTTACCCATTTATTATTTTTTACAATTTTGTTAATCTTCCTATAATTTGCTAGTTTTATTTATTTATGTATTTGTTTATTTTATTTCTTCTCTTTTATTGTTTTCCTATTATTGTTATTTCTGTATTTGTAACTTAATATAACTATTATATCTATCAGTTTTTCATTTTAATGTATGTAACTCTAGACTATTTAGCACAAGCCTAGTTTTTAAACAGAGAATCAAAAACATAATAAGATTTTTATATATTTTTATTATTATTATTATTTAAAATAAAATGAATATTGTTTTAAAGAAAAATGTTATAAGATATTAATTGTTACAATAGAACCTACATGTACCTTTCAGTGTATTTATCGATAAATTATGATCTGTTCTTCCGTCACTATAGAGTATAGATTTTAGTTCAATGGATTTATTAATATTTAGGTAATACTTTGTTTTTCAGTGTAACTTAAAACGAGTAACTTTTTATTTGTTAGATTTTTTCCACTCATAACATAATAAATTTAAATAACATTTAAATAAGGTTTAAAAATGTAATACAATATTCCTCGTATTATTATTAATAATATATGTATATACTATATTTAACAGTTAATGGTATAAATAATATTATTATAATAATTAAATTCTGAAATAAAATAATAAATGTAATGTGAGTGGAAAAAATTAAATCAAACATCAAACTATTATCATAATATTAACAGTAAAATAAATTATTTTTATAGTAATTTCAAAATATACACCATGTAATTTACTTAGTGATATTATAGACTAACAGACAGTTTCTACTCATGATCGTTATTCATATACAATAATATATTCGTATCATTGAATTCAAATATATCACCGCCATTACAGTGACCCACTCCGCAGTCTATATACCTACTATACTGTAGAACGACACTCTCTTGCCAACCTTTTTAAAATTATATTACCTATTATAAAAAAATATATTTAATTGCTAAATAATTCTAAATACATTCATTTTTATTAGATTATACTATTTATACTAACATAAATTTTAAATTTTAAAACTTTTTAAAAGTTGGCATTAAAATAATTACCTAATTATAGTTATTTATAAAAAATGAATAAAAATTTTAGGGATTTTTGTAAGGATCTTTTAAAAAATATTGAGACTATGTAAGTTCGATATTTTTTAATTATTATATAGACAACACACAAGCACCCTTATTTTTTTCATACTTAAAAAACTGTATCTATATTCATTATACAAATATAGTTATAAATCAAAAAGACTAAAAAATGTCAAAAAATTAATACATCTATAAATAAAATAAAAAATTCAAAATATTTCATGTCTAGTTAATATTTATATGAATATATAAACAACAATATATGAATATATGGTAACAATTTTAAGTCTTTACAGCAATTTATTTTTGAATTACAATAATAATTTTAATGATTTTATTAAAAACTGATTTTTTGTAAACATTTACTGTTTTTAGTTTTTTACTTAGTTATTTTAGAATTACTTTTTTTTTAAATTTTAACTATCCAAAAGTATCAACTAAACAAAAGAAAATAGATTCATTTTTATTTTGATTCCACCATCAAAGTTAAAAACGAGAAACATTTTAAATAGTTTCAAAAGGCAAAATACACATGTCGTTGTAAAATCAATACTTATTTCAACGGTCCACTAAATTTTCACTAAAAATAAAAAAATATGAGAAACCACATATTATTATATCTTTAGGTACAATTTAATAAAATACAAAGATTTAAACTTTTATAAGTTTTATTTATTTAACACCAACCTAAGATTCCCATAAGTATCGGTTTAGCGTATTTGAATACATCGTCTTGGAGTCCCGATATGAATCGTGTATCGGAACGAAAAATTATCCCATGATAAAAAACACGTATAATAAATGAGTTGATTATATGATTGACTAAAATCATTTTTAAATTATTTTTCCGACATGGTGACGACTATAATTGAGGAATACATTCATTCTTTCCACGTTCCAATGCTCCGTAACATCAATAATTTATTATTATTTTAATCTTTTATCGCTCATTGATAATTTTGTTTGTTATACTCATTTCGATTTATAACATTAAATTAGTTTTAATTAATTTTAATTTATTAGAATTTATACCTTTTAGATTCAGAACGGAGTGATGAATGTATTGATTTTACAATGATATGTGTTTTTATCTATTTACGATTAAATTTTCAAAATATTTTGACCTTTTTTAAGCTACTTATAAACAATTGAAATTTTCGACTTTTAAAAGTTTTTTTCTTGAAATAGCGATAAAAAAAAATTGGTTATCCAAAAAATATTTAAAATTTAATACAAGGTTTATTATAAGTTGTACTTATTGAAATAAAAAAAAAATCAAAAATCGTTAGTCATACTTTTTGTTTATAAGCATTTGAAGTTCAAATATTTATACGAAATATATCAAAATCACGAAAATTCGCAAGGAAATTTCAAGTTGAAAATTCATGAAATTTTTGTGATATATACCTAAGGTTAGAAAACGTAATACGAGGTCATCCATAAGTTTATCTTCAAATAAGAGTAAAAATTCCAGCGTCAATATAGAAAAAATTTTATAAGCGTATGAAATTTAATTTTTTACAAAATCGCATAAAATAACGATTTATTACAATTTAAATATAGGTAATAATATAATATATCCTATTAATTATCATTGACTGACAAATCATCTTTGTTCATAATCCTTTTTTGTATACAATGATACCTATCATTGCATTCAAATTTAACATATCCATTATAGTGACCAGGACCCACACTCCATCTCTACTATACAGTAGAGCGATACCCGCTTTTTTTTTAAATTTATAAATGCTTGATAAATTTAACTAATAGTTATAATAATTACTTAATTGAATTAAGTGGGCTTGTATTATTATATTTAAATTTAAATTTACAATATATTAAATAATACTTAAATTTATTCTATTGTTTAGTTAGGTTATTCAGAGTCGTGAATTTGATTATTCAAATGATTTGAAAATATTTTAAATATTATGTTTATATATTTTATAAATTAACTTTACAATTATTATGTTATCGTGGAAGCTGGAGATTGTAATATTTTGATTTGTATTGAATTGTATAAGTTGAAATTGATTAATTTAATTAATGAATGATGAATGCATATTGACAAAATGAGAAGATCGGTGTAATGGATTTCTTAATTTTTAATACAATGATAAATGATTAATTACTGATAAAAAAAAGATTCTGAGTTAAGACGGTCAGCTTTTATTGCCAAGTATATTTTGTTGTACCTATATATTTATATTTCTTCTATTGTAGATAATTTATTTTATTTTTAGTAACACGATAGATTGAATTGATTTTTGCTTAAAACATTGCCTTCGTTGTATTATTAATAGGTATATATTTAAATATTATAAACAACCGTAGAACTATATGTACACATTTGTAGTAAACTGCATAAATATTGTAATACATTTGATACAGAATGTTTATTGTTCTAAAAGGTAACGACAGACACACAGACACACATCAACTAAAAAAAAAAAAAAAAACATACATATTTGTAAAATCAATACATTCATATAACCCTGCTCAAAATCTAATAATCTAATATAAATTGTATTATACATTATCGTTTTTATTTTTTGGATTAAAATTCCTTTCTCTATTTAACTGTTTTTATGCATTTTGAAATTGTCGCTTTAATACGGAAATATAATAAATAGCCCGTACTTGTTACATACTATATATTATACTACAGTGTTCTGGCCACATATTTTTTTTTCTTCAGATTGTGATGAGGTGATTTGGAAAACACATGAAAAAATGCCATTATAATTGCGACCAGGCCATGGCCAACACCCGATACGTCGACGCACATACTCAGATTAAGCACCTACCTATATACTCGTAACTGAGGAAAAAAAATGTCAACAAAAACACTTATAATTACTCTTTCTCGAATGCAATGAACGGGCATACACACTAGGCGTATAATTAAGTATTAACTACGACAACAATACAGTAGAATTCAATCAATTTTTTTTTAAATTACTGTCTATTTTATCATAGTATTTAATATATCTCACATCATTTTTTTTTATAGTTGATCAAAAGGTACTTCAGTATATGTTGTACCTTTAAGCATGGTTGCGTGAAAACTAAAATAGAAATTGTTATTCAATTTTTAATGATAGATTGCGCTACTAGTTATTGTAATATAGTCACATTATGAGTTATCTTGCCTTAAACTACCCAACATAAAAAATATTAATATGTATTTCAGTCTTGAGATTATACCTAATTATCAATATTACTGTATTTTAATAGTTTTCCATTAGTTTTCCATAGGTATAGTGTTTATATTGAAAAATATATTTTATGATACTCATCCACTAATGCAATTAATGCATTTTTTATAATATCAATTTAAATATTTTGTGTGTAATACAATGTACTGAAAGAATATATGAATTTATACTTTGATAAAACACATTGCGTATGTGGTATAGGTGTGTTAAAAACTCGCCTTGTTTACTCAGTTCACCTAAGTTCCTAATAACGGTATGACATTGCAACTGTGTTATGTTGCCATATTGGTAAACTATTGTTATAATTGATAAGCAATTAAAGGATTATAAAACAATATTATGAGTTAGATTTTTAAACATTTTTAGGAAATTATTTCATGTCTGTAATATAATACTTCTAAATAAATAGTATATTAAGTAGTATTAATTTTACATTCAATAACTTCAATAACGATTGCTAAGATCGTTTATGTTGAATGCATTTTAATAAAAAATATTTTTCAGTGTTACATAATATTCAAAATTTATTGAAATTTCCGTGAGTTGTTTTTCTTAAATACTAATATGAAAACCAAAATAGGATCACGCAATAATATCCACGAAATATAATGTTTCAAACAACAGTTGTCACATAAATAACTTTTAAAGCATTATAATATGTGTACTGTATATATGAAACAAAGGTTACACATAGAATTCATTTAAAAAAAAAAAAACATGATCATATTATTAAAACCAATTTTTCACTGCCTTTAAACAAAAGATTTTGCCAAGAATAATTGCTTATCTTATAACCAAATGTATAGAATGCACTAATTTTTAAGTAAAATAATAATAACAAAAATATTTTTCAATAACAATTTAAATTTCAAAACATATAGTAATTATTATAAACATATTATTTATAAACAAGTAATATGATAGGTGTTTTATTTAAATTGGTCAAAATAGGAAAGCGTAGTATACGTGAATAAAAAATTAAATTAAATATAAATAATAAAAATAAGGTTTTACACAAATATATTACGTTAAGTTGTTAAGTATACTAAATTTGATTCATAATTTTAATGATATGACGTAATTTAATAGTTAATCATACCACACGACCACACACATGTGCCACTGTTTACTCTATTAAGGGCATTCTTGTGAATGATTTTAGAAGATTTTAGATTTATGGAATAGCAATGAAATCGCAAAATCGGAAAATCATATCTTATTAACATTTCTTAACTTTTTAGTGAGATTGGATACAGGTGAACTAAATAGAGATTTTCGAAAAAAACATATTTAAGTGTAAGTGTTACATAATATTCTGCACAGAATCACAATGGAGTTTTACATTTTACACGAAATGAGTGCATGGAAACGTGTAAAGTTGGTAACGAGGATAGGTGGACCGGTATTTTGTGTTACTTTATGTACCTATTATATTATGATCTATTCATTTTTAACTCATCCCCAACACACACTGAATAGATTATTTCACTTTATAATTTTAATTACTCGTATACAATATTATCTATATTTGACCTAAATATAGCTATAATTCAAACTCAAATTTAAAAAACTGTTTACTTCACTTGCTGTTTATAAAAGATAGTAAAAAGTTTTGTATTGTATTCGTCTACTGACAATGAAACTTTCTGGATGTTATTATATTTAAAGGATTGAGTGAATTTTAATTAACATGGTGAATATAATAGTTAATGCGTTTTATTATACTATTAATAATTAGTTTTGATAAAATAATTTTACCTAGTAGAAGCACAATATATTGGATCTTAAAAAAAAAAATTGAATTTGGTTGAATTCAAAAATCTGTTCCATAAATGTTTATTACGTACCTACTCACATTAATTATACACGTACAAGAGATACACAATAAATAATTTAATTTTTAAAATTATTATTATTATATCTATATATATATTTATTTACATTACACGATTGTTTCTCCTATTAATACATATTTTTTCCTAATTCAATTTGTAAATAATTCATGATAGCATGAAAATATCATATTATAGTACATAGATAATAAAAAATATTTTTAATGAAAATGCTATTACTGAATAAGTAAATTACTTAAGAATAGTGTAGGATATATATTTTTTTCTAAATAATTTCATTAAGAAACATTAGTTAGTTATATTATTTAGTTTATTTAAAGTATATCGTATGTTTTATTGGTTTTTTCTCATTATTTAAATAATGAAGTCTTTCAGTAAACACAAAGACATTTTGAGGCGAATCCATTAAGTCTTAAATTCAATCAGAATCTCAAAAGGTAGTATAATTAATTTCATACTTAACATATTATGTAATTATTAGATAAAGGTATACGCTAACTATGGCACGTAATAGCAGAATAGTTTCAAACATCAACAATTTTATGCTAATAAAGTATAAAATGCACTTAATGACGTTTAATTTTATCTTTATAAGGCTAATCAACGGTATATATTTTTGTCTTTTGCAGACTATTTAGTAAAAATTGAACAATTTCAAAAAAATAATTTATAATTTTATCCATTTCACCCTTGAAGATATTGCTATCTTAGTCTCTATCAAAATTAAGCTCTCTTTCATCTTTTAGTGGCTCTCTAGTCTTTGCCCTTTGGATGCTCATGGCATACACCTTTCTGTCTTTTTTATGTTCCCTCTTATAACACAAGAAATCCTTTTCTATTTAATTTTTATCATCCTCTATAAAATAAATTATTATTTACACAGCATTTTACGTTGACATTAACTGAACTAATGAGAAATAAAATATTATTATTTTTTTTTTTTAAATTATATACAAAGTTGTTAAAATGTTATCTTTCATATTAATTTGTTAAAATATTTCATAATAGTTAAAAATCATTATTAGTATAATAAATTGCAAAATCTATAGGTAAGTTAAGTCAATTAAACGTACGAACATTATAATATTATATTGGTAATTATTTTAATAGTTTACCCTTAGAAATTAATTATGATTCAGTGATAATTTAATGCTCATTTTACTGATGTAATAATATGTTGAATATTTTATAAAATAAATTATGAAGCAAAATTACTATTGAAAGTTATAATGACAATCCTCTTAACTTTAACAATTTAAAATTACTAACCAGGTATTTACTGATACTTTTAAAAGTGGACACGCGGTCAAAATACATTCCTACAGCTATTAGTTATAACCTATAATAGTTACTTATATATAGTTAACTCCTCATCTCGGGTTTCTCTCGAACAAATAATCATAAGTTCACTATAGTATTTATACTCATTAAAATATTTTAACCACGTTAATTTCTGAACACTATTATTAAATTTTTTCTCTATCCATACAATATGGCCTTAGAAACATTTAATACCTAAATAATTGTTTATTTTTCGTCTATCATTGATTGTTAATAAACTTTGCTATTTCATTGCATTTGTCTGTTATGATTTTAGTATTAAAAAATATTATGTATAAAATAAAGTATTGATTACAGACATTAGGGTAGGTACTTTACAGTTGTTGTTACATTTTTAACACGTCATTTAAAGTTTGTTTCGATTTCGATATATAGCAAACAGAATCGAGAAATTAACATTCAATTAAAGTACGCATAAGAAAATACGATTACACAACAACCAATGTATCAAAAATAGAAATACATGTATGTATACTTATACACCTAGCATATGACATTTATTTGTATAGTATTTTTGAGTTAATAATTTGCCATAAGTGATTGATCAAAAACATAAACGTACTATGAAAGTAAATTTTTATTCTTAGCATTAAATACAAAAGTCTAAAATAAAATACCGACTATAACTATTGATACGAATTTGAGTCAAATTATAGTATTTAAAATTATAATTGTAATTGTGATTGTGTTCATGAGCATAATTGGGAATGCTTTTATTTGGCTTAAATTTCGTATTAAACGGAAAAAATTGAATATTCGATTATATAAATTAACAGTAAATATCCTAAATTTATCAAAATAAATACAATTCATTCATTATCAAATCAGTAAGACGTTGGTTCAGGGACAAAAAAAAAAAAAACTATGACCATATCTTATTTCATAGTATCTTTGTTAAATCTTATATTGTTGTATTAATTCTCTATGCATCAAATATGAAACTACAATTTACTGATAAGAAACGGTTCTGGAGAGTTTTTCCATTAATCATAACATTTGTATAGGCTGTCTTTACATTTTTTTAAAAACAAACGTATAAAAATAATATCAATAAAGTTTTTTAATTAAAAAAAAGAGTCAACTAACGTGTTCAAACAGAAGTGATTTTTAAAATTAAAATTTCATGTTTGGTTAAATAATGTTCCAATGGATTAATCTGGATTTTGTTATAGGAGAAGCTTAACTAGGATATTCGTCAGTCTTATATGAAGTGAGTTCATATAATTTTAAGCATTTTCAGTATCCTGCTTCATACAAATAATTATGATTTTAATAATACACGGTTACATAACGACGATTCAATTTTTTTGTAAGTTTTTACCATAGCTAACTCAATAAAACTGCAATATTATGAAAAATGTGGGTTCAAACGAATATTATATATTTAAAAAATATTTTACTGATAGTATTAAATAACGATTTAGTATATGTATATATATATATATTAAAAATATAATAATAGAGATTTAAAATTTTATAATCCACTAAATAAAAGTATGTATTCTGCCCTTTGAATTTTCTTATGTTTGGAATGGTGTGCAATTTTTTTTAAATATAAACGATAATAATTATAGGAATACTAGAATTAACAGAGTATCCATTTCTGTGTACCTATTAATTTCTGATTTTTTGCGAGCTATTTTAACGGAATAAGTGTACTTATATAAATTATTTTGTTATATTTTAGTTATTGTTAACATTTCCTTATTGATGTTTCTGATTAGTATCATGCCTTAGGTTAGATTACACTACATTATATTTTAAGATTCAAAAATAATAATCATTTCATTTAAAAAAAAAAAACTATTATTTTGATGAACTTAAAAAAAGTATTGAAAAACATAAGGTGTTTTACTTGCACATCTGATATAAGTCAAAAATGTACTTGTTAATATTATAGGTACACAGATATGTTAAGTATTTATTCATAACATATTATTACATTATATTAAAGTATATAGTATAGTAAAAATAAAAACTACTTCTTAACTTAAAATAAACACCATATTAATTTTGTATTTATAACTATATTACGTTATGAATAATTTATTATCATTTTTCTATTGAGAGTAAGTCTTAGAGGTAGCTAAGCTTTTAACTGGCGTTAACATTTATGAAAAAAAATTATATAATACCAACATTAAATTGTATATTATTTTATATATTACTATGTTAGGTATAGTATGTTAAATATTATGGTTATACAAATTTTCACATTTTTATGTTAAAAAAAAAATATTATAATAACTTTATCTAGTGAGAGTTTAATTAATTAATTTTTATCTTGTCTATTTTATGCAAATAAAATTCAACAATATATGAAACATAAAGCAAAATATGTTGCAATAATAAATATTAATAATATACTGTATAAGTATAAGTAGTTATTATACGAGTAATATGATAGCAATGATTTCAAAAATACATACATTTACTGATAAAATTACTATTCAATATTTATACAGAATTACCTTGGATATGACTACGTATACATATCGTTCAAACATAAATAACTATTTAAATATTCACTATCGTCTATCACCACTGTGTTTGGTGCACCTAGGGCCTGCCCTTGATTCTACTGTTTATTTATTATTGAAACTATAAAGTATTAAACCATTCATAGTATATATAAATTATATATATATATATATATTATACATTTGTAATAAAAATATTATATTTATAATTGATTTGTATTGCTGTTAATTTTTAATCTAAATCATATTGGAATGGGAGACTAAAAATATGCCATTCGTAATATGGGCCGTTTAAATATTGAAAAAGTAACTTTAAAAAATGTTGACATTTTTCAAGGGGAAATAGAAATATACCTTGTATGGAAATAGTTGTAAGAATATAAGTAATGTATTATATTTAAAACGTACGTTTTAAAACAATTCAATCCATAAAAAAATAAATATGTTGTAGAATCGCAACTGAATTAGAATACAAAGAATTTTATCCTTTAGATATTTAAAATATGAAGTATGCTCCATTTATGAAAAAAAAGTCTGGCTCATTTAGACATTATTTATAAATCCATTACAATACAAAATTATCGATCATCTGTTTTTCAAAAATGATAAAATTATGTCGTGGCTCATACCTACAATTAATTATTGACTCAAATAGGAGACAAATTAATATTTTCTACTGAAATTTAGTTTTAAACAAAATAAATTATTTTCAATTTATTATTAAAAAATAAATAACTGTTGAGTCTTGAATTTCTCACCAAATATTAAAATTAAAATTTACTAGACATGATACAATTTAAAAAATATTTTGAATTATTTAGCACTGCTGTTTACTATTCAATTTTTTCGTTTTGTGTGTGATGATTGTAATGCGTTTTTATTTTTAGAAAAAAAACTTTTAAATAGTTAAACATTTAGCACAAGATTTATCATGAATTGTTCATGTTAAAATCTTGAAATATCCAAAATTCCTACACACAATTATGTTTGTTTAAAGTTAAAATTAATTTTAACGCAAAAGCTAATATAAATATTTTTAATTTTGTATTTTATTCTTGATCGAGCAACGTTTAAACATTTTGTAATAGGAATGTTGTGTCTAACACTGTGATTTAAATATATATTTACACTTTTAATACTGAATATGCTTCAGTGCGGATTATGCTATATTATTTATCTCATTTATATACACAAATACTGAAACGAAAATGATTGGTCTGTTGAAAAATTCGTCGTGTTTATACAAGTCAGTGATTTTTAATGTAGAGTTTTATTCTAAAGTTTTATTTTTCAATAAAGCGATCAGCTGAATCTTTTGCAATTAAATTATTTATTCCAAACAATATAAATATTATTGTTGTCACATTCTTTTTTTTTTTTCATACCAATACTATGTTACAATTGTTATTTGCTGATTGTAGCGGAGCGTGTTAGTAAAAAAAAAAAAAACATTTATATTTTGTTGTATATTTATATATTCAAATTATATGTAATCAAGTATATTGACAAAATAGTGAGATGAATTGAGATGGAAAAATCTTTCCTCTTATTTTATGTACACAAAACTAAGCGTATTATATTTAAATTATATGTATTATAGCGGAGCTAAGAACTTAACTAGCATTAAACTGATACAACCATAAAACTTTTTAATCTATTGACAATGTATGTAATTATTTTTGTGGTCAGTTGCTATGCAACAGTTGCCAACAAAATAATACTTGAAGTATACTTATTGTTCTTCTATTCTTATTTCTGAAAATGACTACAAACGATTTTTTTCTGATGAATTTTCAATTTATGAAACTTTTATTATAGTAAAAAAAACTTTTATGGATTGACTTTGAAGTCATTTAAATAATTTATTCATAAAAACTAATTGTGTGCTATTTTGTGTAATATTTCTTAATACAATACCTGTTTAAACATTATGTATTATAATTTAGCTGTAGAGTGTCAACTGTGGTGGAAAAACCGTGTTTCATTATAATAATATGTATTAAAATATTTAAAAATTACATTTTTACAACTCCATATATCATAATTAGCACTAAAATCTAAACTATTTTCATAGTACATTATTTTTAAAATATTTATAATTATTTAAATAATATTTAACAAAGTGGAAATATAAAATATGTTTTTTAAGTTAAATAAAGAATAAGTGTATGGTTAAACATTTTTTTTTTATTTACTGAGCTTTATAAATAATAAATATACATTTTTAAACTTATAATTTGTAGTATAATAATACATGTATTAGTTTTATTTATCTTAGAAAAAATTACAATTTTAGAATGCCCATCACTCGATTAAAAATTAAAATAGCAAAAAACTTACACGGGACTCTGGATTACCTATATTTTTATAAGTCAATTTATTTTTATGTTAAAAATTACAGAGTAAAATGGATCATTCTGAACATGAATGAACGTATTTATTTTATCCTTCTTGAACTTAACGAAAACAAAGCTGATTATGTTCTGAGTATAACGCAGATAATTGAAAAGAATGCATGAGATGATGTCCAATCAGTAGTCATATTAAATGAACCGACTTTTAGATGGTTACTTGTTATTCAGTCATCAATGTTTATACCAATATTATTCTCATAAAAAAAAAATAGCTCCACTAATACATTAATCGAAATTGTTTTAATATATTATTATTACTTTATAACCAACAAAAATGCTCAAAATAAACATTTTTCTCTATTATAATACATAAATGTTGTCAATATATTGTTTCTAACACGTTCGAAATTCACGTATGACATAATAGCATATACCTCTAGTAATATTTTAAAATTGTTGAGAATTGTATATTATTTAGTTCTTATAGCTATAATAAAATTAATTTCAAACATAATTACTTGCTTTAAAATACATTTTTATGTTAAAGGCACAGTTCAAATACTATAGTGATACAAGATTAAATTCCTGATGCAAAATTAGAAATTTAATATTTATTTTGTTTGCAGTTATATTACAAAAAAAAAAAAAAAAAAAATAGTAATAAGAAAAAAAAGAAGAACAAGAAAAGGAAGAATTTTTATTTTTTATTTTCTACATTTTTATAAATGTTTCAAATTATTTGATATTAATACATCATCCAGTCAAGGAGGCATAAGTGTAAATTATTTCAGTTATATGTGAACTAAAAAATTAAGTAGTATATGTAATAATTATTTATAATATTATATTATCAAGTTATATTTCATTATTTTACTGATGACAATTATTTGATGTCTATTTGAGAATATATTTAATTCAGAATGGAATTTGTAGTGTATCGTATAGTATTTTTTTAATTTACACTAATATCACCAATCTTAATACTGATCAGATTTTCAGATTTTCCGCGATTATCAAAGATTTAAAAAATTCAAATTTATTTTTCCATAAAGAAAATATGGTTGTATTATATAGAAGGAATTTTATTGATTTTAATTATTATTTCTATAAAAGGAATCGATGGGTACATAAAATAGGTATTTTAGAAAAAAATATGAAATATGTATTTTAATGAAAAATCTATTTATTTTTTATTTTAACGTCTAGATTATATCAATTTGTTTATTGCTGATTAATTTTATATCATCGTTGTAAAATCATAATAATGTTAATATAAAAACAAACAAGAACATATTATGGATTAGTATTATTTCCAATCAAAAACAAATTGCAATTGAAAAATTAATTTGAAAAAAAAATTCATTCAAAGAATATACAATTAATATCTATTGTAACAATGTTTAATTATTTTATTACATTTAGAAAGTATTTAGAAGGTATCATATTTTAGAAAACATTGATAACAGATATTTTCAATTTGGTACCTATTATACATCCTATGGAAAATAGATACACAATTGTTACATAAATACTAATTAAAATATGGGATATTATACGTATTATACAGCCGTTTCGAATCAAAATGCACGTACTTATTTTTGGCATGCCAACATTGTTAGTCCTAATACGATTAAGCCATGGTAGATATATTATAATTATATATTATATTATATAAAGATTTTAAAACCCTAAATAACAAATCATTTATATGAATTGCCATATATTAGTTGCCATGTAATATGATTATACCGTACAGTGATCTACGTTTAATCGTTAAAATAAAACATAAACTACTTTCGTAAAATCAATTTAATATTTTTTTTTATTAATGTTTAATGTTTATATGAATTGTAATATTTTTCGCTATCAGAGCAACCTGCTCGAAAAAATGAATTTTTGTTTATATTTTGGGATATTTTCTAGATTAGGTTGTTGATGGTAGGTACTCTTATATTTGCATACGTATTATAGTTTATAAAGGGTTTTTCGATGTTGTGTACCATATTGATGTAGGCAACGTTTCATATTTATATACACAGAATTCTGATAAGACAAATAGTTTCCCTATTTTTTATTTAAACCTGTAATTCGGAGGGTCAAAAGTAAAAAAAACCCAATATTTTTCTAAATTTTTCTTCAATATAGTAGCTAGATAACTAGAATATTAATAAAATAATTTATAAGAAAAATTTTCAAAATAGATAGAATTAATCTTGTGAGCTATGTATATGATATCTATTCACTTCGTTCTCTATTGTATGTTAGTTATAATAATCTGTAAGTTGTATGTAATAATTATAATAAAAATTATAGTTCCACCAATAAATTTAAGTTATACTTGAGTAGATTCACCCATCTTCACTTCACAAAATCGATTTTATTATTGAAATCAAATTTAATATATCTCTAATATAGTGACCTACTTAATAATAATTTGTTACATTCGAAACCTCTTTTTTTTACGTAAAGTGCAAGTGGTCCTCAACTATTATCTTGGAAAAGTCTATCATAATAGTTCTTATGGATCATTATAAATATTTTTATTTACTCAACGTTTAACGTGGTGAAAATATTTATTCAAGATAGTTTTGGAACTTTAATATGGACATTCAACGTAACATCAATGGTACCTACACCACCCACACAATGTGATCGTTATAATTTAAACTTCCAGTTATACAAAAGTTTTGGACCTTTTTATGGTGGTAAAATAACTCATTAATTGTAATATAAAATAAGAATTAAAAAAAAAAAAATTGAAGAAAAAAATTATTTTATATATCATATTATTATATAATATTTTTAGTAAGTTTGTATTGATATTGAGAGTATTCTTCTCAATTTTATTAAAAAAAAAAAAAAAAAAAAAAAAAAAAATACAAAACTAAAAATGAAAGAAAAATTACATTTTTTTTAAATCTATGCAGGAGAAATATGTTGAGTTAAAGTTGAAAAATTAAATGAGTAAGTTAAAAGAGTTAAATGTTCAGTTAAGTTTTAAGTAATTACATCCAATTGAATTAGAACTGATTTATAACTTGTTACCTTGTAATATCTAAAATATTTTAATATTTTATTCTTACTAAATGTTTAATGTTATACTTTTGAAATCGAAACTTGATTAAATTATTATTATTTTTTAATTTTTACTTACTTGTTTATAGATTTATTTGTGGGCCGTTTTAGCAATAATGTTTTAAGTTTTAACTGAAATTGTCAAAAATATGTTTATTAAATTCGGTTTTATAGTTGTCTAATAAACTTATGAAAAATCCTTAATTATAGTAATTACTAATTTATTTATAAATGAATAATATAACAAATATATTATACTTTTGTTAAATATTATAAAACTTTTTAATTGAGATAAATTTAAAATAATATGTTAGTGATTGAGTTAACTCAACTATTTATTTTTATTTTTTATACAATGATTTATTTTTTTATTTGTATAGTTGTTTAATTGCAATGAATAATTTATTTATTTATACTGAAAAAATAAAAATGATTTGAGTCATTTGTCAAAAAAAAAAATGTGATATTTTATGTTAGGTTTAATTGTCTTTACCTAGGTGTTTAAATGGCTGTCATCGTGTGATTGAAAATGTTTGATGTTTTACTGAATTTTTTGAAACTTATTTTGCTTCACATTTTCAATGAAATTTATTTAAAAATAAATAAAAATAAATTTAAAATAGAACCAAACTTGGGTAACACAAATGATAAAGATTTTTTTAACTGGGGATTTTTCAAATCGAGTTTGAATGTTTGAGTGTTTTTAATTTATTAGAAAATTTGAAAGCTGACCTTTGAAAAATTTTGTCTGTATTCAATTTCCAATTCATATTGAAAACACTATTTGAAACTTTTTAATATTGTTTAGTATGATATTAAAATTCCTTTTTGATTTCATTGATAACCCATTACCTTTAAGTCTATAAAATCAAAAAATAACATTTAAAAATGTGATTATTTATAACTATGTTTATTCACGTTTATTTGATAATTTTTTTCTATTCATAAAGATAATTGTCCTGTATCAAAGAAGCGATTCGATAAGTAATTAGGGTTATATTGTTTCAGGAATCGAAAGTATGAAAAAGTATGAATCAAATATACAATATATATTATAGTGTGTTGCGTATTCATGTTATGTCTCAAAATATTATTCTTTATTATTTAAATTATCATAAAAAGTGTATATTGTAATTAAATTAATAATAATAATAAAAATCTTATATATAGACAATTTTATAACATAGTATAATAAGACTATAAATATTTAAGCAAGTAAATATATATTAAATATCGTATTTTGAAACGAATTTTTCGGCCATCGGGGATATGTTGGATATGCACGAGAATCATAAATCTCTGTTGAAAGAAAATAAAATATTTTTTAATAATCAACAGTTCATACTACTCTTATCTGTACAGGGAATTTGATCTCTCTGTAATGAGAAAATTGATCTCTCGAATATCAACCAATATTAGACTGGCATAACATATTTTAAATTGTATTTAAGTAATGACGTACCTATCTACATAGGTTAAACACTACATAGTGCGTGTTATTGTTTTTCTAAAACTATTAAGATGATATAATATTATGTTCTTATAATTGTTTTCGTCTGTAAGCGCCACTAAATAATTACTCAAAAATACCGATCAATTTATGAAAAAAAGTCTGATTAGTGCTAGATTAAACCGCTTATATATATTATAGTGAACGATATTTAAGTGTGTCATAAGTATCAAAATATTTACATTCTCAACTGACACGAAATTACGGGTTAATTTATTTTTATTGAAACATTATTAGGTATTTAATAGTTCTGTGAGGTATTAATTATTTAAGCAGTCATCATTAAATTCGCATAACTATTGGTATACTATAATATTTCTTTTAAATTTATCCAACAAAAATTATTATTAATTTTAAATACTCATCAAATACAACGTACAGATAGAAGCAAACGTGCAACTTCTGAAAATACACAGGCTGTCGATTTCGTTAAAATATATGTCGTATTATGATAAAATACTCGTCTTTCACATCACACATAAATATTTGTAGTAAAAAGTTCTTAGATGCTAGGTTTTAAAAACAGGTAATTTAAAAAAAATTATGCCTTGAAAATTATTTTCTATTCACTCGTTAGATCACATTTTGAGTTGGGATTAATAGTATGATGGTCACTTAGTTATAACTCTACCATTAGTCCTATTGAAAATGTACAATTTAAATTTTTAAAGTTTCTGAGTTACTAACTAAATAATATGTCGTTAATAACAAAAACTTATATAATATGCGAATTAGGGTGAGGTATTAGCATGCGAGGTAAGGAGAAAGGTTACCGATATAATGTTTATTTATGACTTGTTATATGGTCATATTCATTCTTCAGATTTGCATTCTACGATAGGGTTTAGTATTACAATTAACGTTTGGGAAAAGTTAACTCGTTTCATATACCATTTTATAGATAGGTATAATTAAAGTCCCGATACTTTTTTCCCTAAATCGTTTACTTTAGCAATTACAATTATGGATTATATAGACTCTTTCTTTACGTCATTTATTGTTTTTAACCGTAAAGTTTAACCTACTTGGCTTTAAATTCAATTGCAAATTAATTCTTATTACTATATTATATATTATGATTTATTCAATTTTATTAATTCAATATTATTTAATAATTGTATTTTTGTGTTCATTTATTAATTTTTATAATATAATGTTAATGATTACTGATACTGTAGTGTAACACTAAATCTAATTATTGTCATTCACTGCACTACCGCATTCTACAAGAGGGTTTACCCCTACGATTATATATATATATACATAAATTAAATACTCTGTAAATCCTCCGGGGCCATGTTTGAAATTTCTTGTAAAATCGACGGACAGTACGCAACTACACCTCTTCTTCAACGGCGTCTTCGTCCGATCGCGCACCGCGACATCTCTCGGCCACCCGCCCCGTCCGCCGACCACGTGACACGCACGCGCTGTCCGAACTTGAGCGCCATCCACGCCACCGAGAACTTCACACGTGGACGCGGCGCGCCGACCAGTCTTACCGCTGCGTCCACCACCGTCGCAACTTTTCTTCCACGTCCGTCAGTCTCTCGCAAAATCGTCGTCCTCGTCGTCGCCACCGCCCCCGTCGCTGTTGCGTTTTTCTTTGCCGTCCGAATTTCCATTCAGCTTTCCGTCGACACTGGTACGTACGGTCACTGTTTACATTATATATTATATATTATTTATCACGATATCCGAAGATCACTGGATCTCTCCGAATAGCCTCGCGCAGAGGTCCTGGAAAACACGGGAAACTATACAAATTATTTATAATATGAGTTTTACCGTTGTACGAAATACGACTGAATGGATCTATTATTGTCGATTAAATTTTAAAATTTTTGTGCATAAATATTGTTACAGCTTTTTTTTCGATCTCATTATGCATTTTTTTATTACAATAAGTTTATATATTTTCGTTTTTAGAATGAACAACATCCGAAGTGTTTCGTATACGTTATTTAGATGGTTATTGAGCTCGCTCGCAAATCGGTTGAGTCGTGGCGTGTTTACTTTTACTGTTATATAGGTTTACCGCGGGTAATATAACTGCAAGTTTGGTACATTTCAGGAGGCTCTTTCCTCGCCGTTTGGCGCACTTTATTTTTACTATATTGTTTTAGTTCGGTAGTCGGTTTTACTCGTAACAGTAAAATAATATCGAGGAACTAACGCTATAATATCTAGACGTTTCGTCGTTGTTATACGTTGTACGACAATCTCGGCCACCGCATCCACGGCGGCGTCAAGACGTCGTTATATTTTTGGTTTCGAATGGTTATGCGAATAATAATATCGTCATAATTTCGATATTAAACCATATTTTTCCGTATTATCGAGTTAATGGGCTCGAGTTTTTCTCGGTGAAGGCATTTCGGTACATCATTTTATCATAGCCACTGTCATTCTTATAATACTATGTACTCCTATATTATAATATAACAGCGAGGAGAAATTCGATTAAGCATTTTTGAATTATGATATGGGTGAGAAGTTAATCTATATTTGTTTATTGTTTTAGTTTGTTGGAATAACCGTATATAGACTACTGTACGGACTATATAGTATATATTCAGTACATTGTAATTTTGTGCCAATACGAATAATATAATATTATACGATTTTAAAGTATATTATATCATGTATAATATTCCCACTATTTGGTATTGACTATACGTTGGATTATTTTAAAACTATAAACTATCAATATTATTTGTCAAAAAAGTGAAAAGAAATCATTAAATTAGGCAATGAAATAGTTTTTTTTAGTATTTCATTAGTATACGACTGTTCTACTAAAGCATGGAGACTTGAGTTTTAAAATTAAAAATATATTTTTTTGACTTATTAAATTTTGATACAACTTTCGTTATAATTTCAAATATTATCAAAGCCCTGAATCTGATTTATCACATGAACTGTGTTAAAAAAAAATAATCAAGATCCATTCCTATTTTTTCACTTTCTTACGAATAAAAGTTAAATTCAATTAAATAAAAGTAAATACATATTTATTATATCTAAACAGTCTATTAGGCCGTAGTATATACTGTATAGTGTAAACATAAGTATTCTTTATAAAATTATTACAAGTATGATTATATGTAAGCCACAAGATACCACCTACCTCAGACTATAGATTATATTTTTCGACCATAATGAAGAGGATTCTAAGCCTGTCTATTTTAAAAAAAAAGAATAGTAACTATATTAAGGCAATAAGACATATCAAAAAATATTCAGCACTATAATAAATATGGTTATTTATATTATTATATTAATTAGGTAAAAAAAGTTAATGATGAAACAAAAAAAAAAATGGGACACCCTGTATTTTATCTAATTAAATATTTATATTTTCATTTGAAAGCTTTGTGTAGTATATTCTATGTTTTTATCATGTGTCTATTATAAAATCTTATTTTTTTATGACATCTGCTTATAGTGATGTTAACTATCATCAAATATTACAATATTAACCTTATATTAAAAATGATTTACTCTCATCCAAATTACAAGCTTCCACTGTAAATTTCACATTATGCCATACACAATGTATAATATAATAAAGTAATATATTATGTATGAAAATTGTTGGTGTTCTACAGTAAACATTTTTGAATTTATAATTTATTATATGAAAGTGTGACAGTGAAAATGTTATCGATTTTCGTATTTATAGCAAGTATAAAACTATTCAAGTTTAACTTAAAATATAATAAAATAAAATAACATATTTTATAGATATGTTGCTTTTATTATTTAAATACTTTATAATATAAGATATTACATACGTTTAAAAGTATTTTCTATAAAAATTAAATAATATACAGTTCATAAACTGTTTAGTAAAATTATTAAAATGATTAAAGATAAAATACCCACATACAAAAAAATTTAAATTAAAAGTCACTTTAATAACACTTCTATTTCTGACAATAATACTAAATAATGTAGACACACCAACAATTTTTTAAAAGTTTTATATAAAGATTAATGATCGTTATTCATGTTTTACAAAAACTGTACATAACATTTTTTTTATGTAACTGAAGAAATATCGTTAATACAAATAAAATACAATTTATTGATTGCATCATAAGTTCAATTCAATGTACCTATATTATGATTAAGAATAAGGAAAGAAGATTATCATAATAATCATATAAAATCACATGATAGAAAATACGGGTATATAATTAGCTTTGTACGATTGAGCGTCACTAAAAAATTAATAATTATAAATTAATAGAACCAATTAGGTATATTATATATTAAAATTAAACTCTAAATATTTTAAGAAAAGTTTTAATTTTCATTATTTTAAGGAGGAAAATTTAACTTACTTTTAAATTATTGAGTTATTATTATCGTGTAATTAAAGTAAATCGCCACTTTAAAGTTAGTAGTTAGTTAGTACACCTGTTAGTATCATTATTCGATAAAATAAAAAAAATAAAAAAATATATTTTAGTTTTATACTAAATAGATATATATACTTTTTTATTTTAATATCACTTTATGTAAAATATAATATTAATAATTTCATTTTTACTTAATTGGCACACTCTAAAACAATGTTTATATCATAGATTAAAAATGTATATATATGCTATTATAGTGTTAAACAAACATGTTAAAAAAATGATTCCTTAGTATGCTTGTATTTGATTTAGGAGTAAAATATTCTTCTGAAACTGTATTGATATGGATATATCAAAAAAAATCTTATGTTTCTAATATTTACGTATCTATAGTAGTGGGTCGTATGAAGTAAAATTTATTTTCAATAAGCTTACTTTGATATAAAAAATGCCATGTTTTGATTTTCGAATCTCAAATTGTAATAATTCAATTATTAAAATGAATAAAAAAAATCATAATATATTGAATTGGAAGAAAAATGAAGAAACAACAGTGATGTAATTATATTGTAAATAAATAACGCTGTGGTCATAATTATAAATAACTGACATATAATTTTTAAAAAGAAAAATATTTATAATTTATTATGATCGATAAGTAAGTGGACCCAATAAATATTAAGGAACAAAATAATGTCGGCTCGAAAAAATGGGAAAAGCCGAGTCAAAATGCTTTTGTCAGTGCACATGCTGTCCTGAGTTTACTTAAGTCGATTGTCTTGATTAAAAACGTTTTATAATATATATATATATACTATAATATAAGTTAATCATTTTTTTAATAGTACAAACATTTTAAATATACTTAGCTAGTATTAAGTTGCATCTATACAATTATGATAAATTAGTAAATATATAAAATACTCTATTACCTGCTCTTTTTAGTAAAATCAGTGAAAATAATACATTCAATGATCAAACAAATAATTATAATATCTATATATATGTATATTGGTCACATTTCTAACAACCTAAAGGTATAGTCGTAGTTACATAATTAGACATTTTTGATAATTGGTGTAAAAATAACTTTAAAACACTACACACAGGCCAAGACTAGCGAAATACAATATTTTCATATTTTTATTCTTATGAAAAATAACTATTTTTGGTATACTTGACTCCAGTTGATGTCTTCATGTAGTAAATAATGTATTTTATTATGTTTCTCGTACTCGTATCTTTAATTTAATAAATCATTTAACTCTTCCGTTAAAATTTCAGTTTAGATTTTAAAAATCTTGTAAGTATTTATGAAAATTTATTTACCTATTATTAAATTATATGTATATAATTAATTAATATATACATTTAACTATATTAAATATGCATATTGTTGAAGATAATATATCCCTTTAAAATTTTTATACAATTTAAAAAATTGATAAAACCGTTTTTTAGCAACCATAATATTGGATCATGTTTTAATGATATTAGTGTGTCATAATATATGTAATATTTGTATTTAAAATATTATGAAAAATAACTCAAAACAATATTTTTTTTAATGTTTTTTTTGTGGAAAATTAATCTTTTTTTTACATTTATGTTATTTTAGTTGAATTTTTGGATTACGAAGAATCTAAAATGATAGTGAACATCTTTGTCTCTCTATAATTGTTTTTCGTGTATCCGTGTATATTGTACAAATTCGATGGGAAACGCGGGGACGACCAGAAGGGGATCAATATTCTCCAAGCAAGACTCTACGGGCGAAGATGGCTCAACACGACACAACAAACGGCTTTCGAGCAGGCAAAATACTTTTCTGGAAGAAGAAGAATTTCCGCCAGAACCACCGGCTATGCCTCCACCGGAACCGCTGACTATGCGGCAAAAAGAGTTGCTCACTGAAATGTGGAAATTGTTAGAGGAGGATATCGCAAAAGTCGGTGTCATCACATTCGTAAGGTATACTATACAAATATTAAATTTTATTTAAAAAAATATTAAACATGGTGTTATCGTGAATACAATCGTCTTAGAAATCTACACAAATAACAACGTTATTATTTGGAATAATTTTAAAAATATATATCAAGTTTGTAATTTTAAGCTTTAAAAATATATTTATTATTTAAATTGGAATAATATTTTAACCTAACAAATTAGTTATACGTATACTGCTTATTTAAAAATAACACATAAGTAAATACGATTTATTTTAAAAATAAATTTATTATTACTTTTATAAATTATTATTCGATGTTTCAAATTAACATACAAATAGAATATTAAACAATATGGTAAAGAATATCATAAATTCATAAGAAATATAATATAACATGTACAATATTATCATTTAATGTAAACATTTTTAGTATTGATTGCTCATACATTAATTTTTTGATTCTGATGATATTATTATTTTATGAGTGTTATTTAGAAATTATATTTTAGGTAAATCGTATTTTTAAATAGTTTCCATTTTAATATATTATGAATTAATTAAAGTAAAATTCAATTTCCCTGAATTATTAGAGCATTGGAAAATAATGTAACATTAAATTAATTAAATATTGCAAAATATAGTTTTTCTAGTTTTTATTTGAAATATTATAAATTGAAATACGAAAAATTTGTTTTAAACTATTATATGTAGATACGCCATTAAAAATATTATTTTGTATAATGCATATAATTATGCATAGAGTTTGATTAAAAATGTAATTATTAAAATAGTTATTTGATTAATAAAGTGTTTTTAATAAATTGAAAATGTTTATGGAAAATTTGCTTTGAACTTTATGCATTCGCTCATGTTATAATTTTTTATACCTACATAACATAATCCGGTTGAAATTAGTGCTATGATGTAATACATATTAAAATATTTCGTTTATTCTATTAATTTAATACATTGTATGCCTCGTGATACTCATTAATATATTTTTTTATTATTATTATATAAACGTTCTAAACATAATTTATTTGTACAATAAGCATATTTTCGTTACTTTTAAAATTAAGTCTTTAATAAAGAGTCATTAACTAATGACATTTTCATATGTGCCATTTTACAATAACAAATTGTAAGCGTTGTGGAATCATTTTTCTGATTCGACGAACCCTGAGACATGTTTATTGCGTCTTACATGACTATAAACAGATTTTGGTGATTCATGAGTGAAAAGTAGTGGTCAATACAATATTTATGGGTAGTTTTGTATTCTATCCAATATTTGGATGATATATGCCGATTTAATGCTTGATAAGGAATTTGTAAATATTTCGTTTGTTTGTATAATAGTATTGGTTTAAATGGTGAAGTTCAATGATGATTTGGTACTCGTTAATATAAAAACGTAGGGTATTTAACAGTTCTATATTTATTGTAACTATCATAAAATAGAATTGACTAATACAATCGAATACAAAGTGGTTGGAATTCAAGGATGTCTTTTTAATGGATTTAATTTATTATAGTGTTTATACTCAACTCTTGGTATTTATTAAATTATGTACATTCTGATATATTTAAATATCAGATTTAATTTCAAAATATATAATTGTTAAATTTTTTGGATGCACGTAATATATTAATTGATTTATTTATGAATTACTTAATTATTATGGTATTTTATTAATTGGAATTGGAATTATTTTTTATGTATATCAGGTAGATTATGTAATTTGATCATAGTGAAACTTAATTTTTATGCGATATTTAAGGCTTTATAACTGGAAATGTAATATTATAAATAAACCTTGCTAGTAATATACAAAATGGTCAGAATTTAAGATACACAATGTTAGCGGTTAAATAAATAAAAATGCTAAATCGTAACTATTCAACATATTAATTTACTGTTATATAATTAATTAGACAATATATGGGTTTGGGATGAGGATTATATAAAATTACACACGATTCACTCAACACAAAGTACCTAGCTGTCAAAATAATTAATTTGAATACAAATTTGTTATTAATTGCATCATGTTATTTTCTCTTTGAAATATTAGGTACCTATGTATCCACCGTTTTAGATTTTAGTTAACATTTTTTAAATATAACTTTAAAGAATGAACTATTAAATATTTTAATGTTATAAAGTATTATATATATATATTTCATAAAAGTAGTTAACACCAATACCTATAAGCATTACTGGATATAAATTACGTTAATTTTATAAATAATTGATAATCTATAATTTGTAATGTGTACATTAATTACATACGTATATTGAAATAGCATTAGTCTGTAAGTACTCTGTATTGAGTATTGAATGAACAATAATGACCTTAATACCATAAGAAAGACGAATTAGTTTGGAGTAGATCTTAAAGAAGGTCTTGTTGAAATTAATAATCGATAGTGACAATGCTAGTACCAATTTGACGAGATAAGTGAAATATGGGTCTCTTCAAACGTGTACAATTTATATTTTAATAGAAATAACCTTGAAGATACCAAAAGTAAAGATGGGACAAAATGGTATTGATAATTATAATATTTGCATAATTGTTTGCATACTATTATGTATAGAAATTCAAAATAATTTTCAAAAACTATTTTAAGTGCAAATAGCTATAAGGCAATTTATAATGGTATTTAGCAAACAGCTATTGTGGAGAATAAATCGTAAAAAAATAAAACTAAAAAAAAAATAATCAAATGATTTTTGCTACCATCTCTACTTGTATTTGCAAGTAAAATGATCAATAATTAATAAATAAATTATGGTGCCAGGAAAGTATAACTATGTCAAACGGAAAATTAAAATCATCGATTATATTTATGAAGTGTACAAACACGATTCTGTCAAATATGAGCAGTGCATTTCTTGAAACTTGTGTTGTTGGTGAGATTATTATCTCGTACTTATAGGCAGAATTCTAGGATAATTGGAAAAAATGTAACTCTATGGTATTATTTAACACGTATGGAATATGGTTAGAGTAAATCGAAAAAAATTTAAATTACATTTTATTTTTATTTAATCTTTAAATAGGATAATGAGTCCCGCTGAACAAATTCATATAGGCACCCATAGGATCATACATTTAACATAATTGTAGTACTAAATACAGTACAGTGAATGGAAAAAATTAGACTAAAAAATAAATATACATCGTTTCTGACTAGACAAACAGTATGAATTATTGTTAAACTCACTTTAGTATAAATTTGCGATTTTTATTCATTATATTATCTTTTTGATATTATATGATATGATATAAAGTTTTTCAACGAGAAAAACAATAGCAAAATCATTAATTCATTTTAAATCCTTCAGGTTGGTAAGTATTTAATGGAGATTAAAAATATTTGTGGAAAATTGAAAATAAAACCAATACCGGCATATTGGGAATGTAATATCACTGCAGTAGTGCAGTTAGGTATAAACAAGTTTTCTTGCAGTATTCTAGTTGTGTCTTGTTATATTTTTAGTTGACCGTATTAATTATAAATTTGATACATTTGTAAATATAAATTATTGAGTGATAATGATTATATACGTATATTATACAAATGCTTATTAATTACTCCTACTTGATCGTTTTCTAAGTTATAGGCGAATAATTTTTATAAAATAGCTGTGAGCAATGAACAATCATTATTGATTTATCGTGTAAAGTTTCTAAAATAAATTAGTTAATATATTATAGATAACTTCGTTTAAACATTTCTCCAGAGATTTTAATTGGGGAAATTAATCTTTAAAACTTGTTTGTTAATATTAAATGTTATTATTGGATTAAAAAAAGGTAACGTGCAATATATTTAAATACATATTATTATTTATATAACCGGCAGTTGTCAAATAACCCGTTTTTTAGCTACTTGGATTTACTTTATTAATAAATAGTAATAATAATAATCATACTGTAACAATTTATTAGTGTAATCATATATGAGAAATAATAAGAATCTATTGAACAATTTATAATTTTGGGTGTCCCAACGGATGATGGACCGCAGTTGATAAAAATATCACAACGTGAGTTAATCTGTATCAAATCATTGATTTAATATTTCTAAAAAAATATGCTTTTTTTAGTTGAACTTGTTTTATTTGTAAGAAAAATATTAAACCCATATTATTCTATACATTTATCTTATCGGATAAGTTTGCATTTTATATTTTTATAATATTCTATATTATGTTACTCTGGATAATTTCCTAATCAAGTGTATCTTATTTAATTTTATACTTAGTATATTTATTACTGCATATTACTTTCAAATAGGTTTTCGTAACGTTTTAAGTCCAAATATTTAGTTATCTATAATTGCAATCAAATTCTCAAATGCACATGTTGTGCTTATAATGTTTCACGGGCAGCTGTCATTGCTACCTACCAGTATAATAAACAATGCAGATTGTTCGTTAATACTAAAATCCTTTTCAGTTCTGTTTTTAGCCAAAATGCTAAAACGTATTGTGTAAAGTTTTGTATACCTTCGTTAAATTATATTTTTGTCCATTTTTATTATTCGCATGTAAATGGGTAAAATTTATGAACTTTCTAAAATATTTAGATATTATTATGTGTCATGTAAGTTGTAACTAACAAAATTGCTTTAATATCTAATGGTGACAAAACATGTATTCACCATTAGAAAATACAACAGTTATTTTATTGTCTTTTTGTTTGCATATTAACATTCTGAAGTTTGAAAAAGAACTACATACTTCTTTAAATATCAATATGGTCCAGATATATATCATAGTTAATAGAAAATTCAAAAAAAGCACACACGAATCAAATGTATGTTTACCTATACTGAATAATGATATTTATATTTACAATTGGTATATTTTCAATGAAAACTGAATAAATATTACTTCGAATCTTTATGAGTTAATTATTTATATTTAGTTCATTGACATTTGCATAAAATGTATATTTGAATATTTATTTATACATTATAGTACATTCATACATTGTTTAAATAAATTATTGGATTTGTTTTAATTGTAATTTTTTTATTCAATAAAAAAAAAATTGTTTAATACATGTTTATCTTACGTTTCACTCTCGATTAAATTTATATTTTATTTTTAATGTAAGTCGGTTCAATAAAAACCAAAGTATTTTATTAAGATATTTAAATTTTGTTATCATTACAATTCGTGCAAAAATGCACAACCTTTTTTACATAATAATTGATTTTCAGTAAAATAAATATGCACTAATAATAGTAATAATACATATATACATTTAAATTAAATTGTATCGATCAAAAAAAAATGTAAAAAAAATGAACGCTAATGGCAATAATACAGGAATTAACGATTTTCATTTAATAACCATTTGAATTAGTGTAATCACGTGAAACGTAATGAAATCATTATTTCGTATTCTAATAAGCTATGCAATAAATAATATTAATAGTTCATAGTTGCATGCACTTAGGGCTCGTAGTACCTACGTGAGTACTTTCCGTTTTCACCGTTTCGTATTATTGTTAACACTTGTTAGTAGAAAAGCTGATTGCTCAATCTATAACACAAGAGACTATGAAATGTGATTCATTTGTGATTTGTTTTTATTTTTTATATACCTAAATTCCACTTTGATAGTATTATTAGAAAATGATAGTTCTTTAAACATTTATTTTCTCGTGCTTAATTTGATGTTAATCACCCGAGTTTAATTATTTATTCAAAGATTAAGAAAATACCTAGGTAATTAATTCATTTTGTTTTTTTAATTGAATCTCTGTTTCTTGAGAATTTTAAATTTAAACGTAAAAACGTAAGAAACTTTTTATTTTAACTGCGCTGTTATAATATATAATGCAATAATATATTTTTTATTATGTATTCAAAATATGAAAATGTCGAATAAAAAAATAATATTGTTACAAAATCTCTCATACTCATTAAATTAAAATATATAAATTCTAACCTAGTTTTTATTCTTTTATGTTTTACAAATATAAATATTACTCGTGAAAATACCAACTCTGGGTCATTAAATTAGATACATTTGTTTCAGTAAATAAAATAAGTTTTAGTCCTCGTTTTCCTAAGTACAAATATATACGTAACATGTAATTACCATACTCTATGTACGTACATTAATGTAAATTATGATAGTTTATATATATATATAATAATATACATTAATTACATTAAATACACATTAATTTAATATCCACGCAATGAAAATGCAAATAAATTACTTGCTATGCTTAAAACTACATATTATTGATGTTTTTATTACGGAAGATTTTACCATAAAATTGGTTAGCTGATTGCCCGAATAGTGATAAAAAATTTGTATACAAACAATTAAAATGGATTTTATTTTATTAATTTATTTGTTTGTTCCGTTAATGTCGTTACATTTCAATTTGTTTAATATTCTATATAAGTATGCACTGCCCATATTATCCGTATATATCGTTAAAATAGTTTAAAATATGGTACCTAACACATTTGCACAGTAATAGTTTGGCAATCAAAATATCACAATATACGACATAGAGATACATAATGAAATGGGCATGGACCAATTGCGCTTGTATAACACATAATAAAATGCTTGAAAATTAAAACTCGCGTATTGATCGATTGATAACTGATTAAAGTGACTGGGTATAATATATTTTATAACAGTATCGGGAATTTTATGAAGCGAATTACAATGTAATATAGCTGCTATTTGATTTTGAATAATTGACGATCAAAAAATAACTTGTAAAATGGGAAAAAATATATTTAGTTATTTATATTATATTGTGTATTAATACTCACAAAAAAAATAGGTCAGTGTTTTCATATATTATGTAATAATTATGATTAATTAATAACTTTTTTTTAAGTATTGTAAAATTTTTTGAGCGCAATCGGTCTATTGACCCTAAAATGTTTAGAGCGCGATTGGTATTTAAAAAAGTAATTTTAGCCGCAATTAGTAAACTGCAAATGAAATATGATTTTTTTCCTAGGTATTTATCGTGCCATTTATGATAAATAAAAATATTATACATTAAATAATATAAATATAAATATATTTCTATATTTATAATTATACATAATGCATCTGACTAAAAAAACAAGTGGTTCATTGAATGTGAATATTTACCATTTTGTTTCATTATTATTTCACAGTATCAATAATATAGCATACTAGCATTGAGATACATGATACTGTATTTTAGTTTCCAAGTACTAATACTATGACGTATAAGGTATAAACACGCAAATAAAAAATAATAGTTTTGTTTCATTCATAGGTTATATTTTTAAATATTGTTATGATTATTATTTGAGTATTAACATTTGGGAATCCGGTATTCTTTTGGGATTTTACTACAGTCGTACGTTGTATAAATAATTTACGAGTACATTTCAATATTTTATTATTGTATAGGCTTTGATTATTTTTAGCAGTAGGTACTACATTAAACATGCACGAGAGCAAAAAAAAAAAACCACATTGTCTTGAATTATAAATAAATTTGAATAATAGTTTTAAATGAATTTAATTAGAAATAGTGTTGATGAAAGTAAAATCAAGATATTGATATAACTAAACACTTTAAATTTAACTTTGTAAGGTTAGGTTATGTTTAAATAACGTAACTTTAAAATATAACATCTAAAAATGAGGAGGTTGAAATATATACCTTTATATTTTATTTTACTTTTAAAGGATCTTGATTTTCTCGGTTATTTGTGGAGAATCTACTAACTTTTACTAGTCGTTTATCAGTCAATTTTGTAGATTCATCAAAACTTTTCAAGTTAAAATTACTTAAACTTTTGTTCTGTTTTAAATGTTTTAATATTTGAAATTGGTTTTTTTTTTTTGGTAAATTTGTTTTTAATTAAGTTCACATCAAAATCGTATTAAATGTACTATATATTTTTTTAAACGTGTATAATATCAATTTTATGACATGATTTAAAGATATTTTACCATTTTTTTTGCACATCAAATTAAATAATATTTAAAATTAAAAATCATTTTTTTTTTAAAACAACAGTGCGGGATCACTATCATTATCTGAAGTTATACATTACAAATAATTCAAATAGTGCAATTTTTTTTTTTATCAATTGCTATTGAAATATTTTTAGCATTGTAGCAATTACAAATATTTGAATCGTTAACAACGATACTATAGTTACACACTACATACGACAGACCGTTTTTAAACTTTATTTTCAAAATCACTCTTATTATAGGTATTTTCTTGTTTTAATATTTTACTTTGATATTTTTTATATTATTGTAGGTATATAATAAATTGTTCTCGTGAATGGAAGTTATTGTTACAGCTTAAAGTGCTATATCAAAATATTTTAGACACTACTATTTTTGTTATTTCTTGGGATAATTCAGCACATTTGTTTGTTATCCCAATATCAAAATGGAATTGTTTCTATTTTTGCTTATATCAAGTATTTCTTTTAAAAAGATAGTTTTTTTTTCTACAATTTACAAATTAAGTCGTTTGAATTTTTTATATAAATAAAATATAATAAAATTATGATTTTTAATTCGAAAAATACACATCATAGTAATTATATTATGATTATGACATAAATCTTAATTAATTACAACCTATGAATGCGTTTTATTCGTGTTTTTAATTGATTGAATATTTTTAGTATGACACCCGACAAATTTATGTTCGCAGGCATTATTATGTTCAAAATAAACTAACACTTTATGATGTTGTTGTTAAACAAAGTATATTTAGTCTGAAAATCAGTGTCCACATCGCACTGTGCACAGAACAGATAAGAAAGGGTCTCCTGTTGATTTATCGATGTATTCTCTAGGTGTTAAGATACGTACATAGGATATACTGCGGTCCTTGGGCTCATAAATCACCCGGTAGCGATCGAAATACGTGGTATGCTGTTGATTATGTAAGACGAACTGAAAGCTGACTGAATTTTTAATTTTTCTTTTTGCTGATTCCTTTTTTTTTTATTTTCAAAATGTTTTCACGGTCATATTTATCCCGTTATTGAAGCCCTTTTCATCTATTCAAATCGTATATTATGTGAAATGTACAATATACATAAATATTCTAAAGCATAATATTTTAAGTGCTATTATATATACCTAGTATTTTACCAATACACCATTAAGTTGAATAAAGCGCGTTGATAGGTACACTTATTGGAAAATTTTATCACAGTTAAACTTTTCAACCACATTTATTATATTACCATATAAATGATAATATTTATATTTTGTACGTACAATAAACTAGTTTGTCATATTTTACTAAATATTTATCATCTTGACGTATGTGCTAAGTATAAATATAAAATCTTGATGCTTCGCTCTGATTAAAAATCCATATAACTATAATAAAATGTAAGACTATGGGTGAATATTAATAATTGTTTCATAAATTATTATCAATTATTAAAAATTAATTTATATATTTATAAAATACAGGCGTGTGGCAATGCAGCCCCATGGTTATAGTTACAAATACCGATGTAAAATAAACTTAAATAAGATATAAAAAATGTATTAGAACAAACAAAGGAATGTTATTATGTGAAAAAATGGAAGGAACTTAAAATTGAAGTTATTGAATTTTTTATCGTTATTAAATTATAAAAAAAGCGGTTAAGTAGTAAAATTAGTCGATAAAGGATTTTTGTATGATATATTATAATTATATGTTATTTGCTTTATTATTTAATAAGTAATATGAACCTGTGTTCACATATAACATTATTCACCACAAAAATGGTATCTTCCACAAAATGAATAAAATTTCATTTGAATGCTAATTTATTTTTATTTAGCCGAAAAATTTAAAAATAAATGCAAAGTATTATTGAAACTATGATTACTATGTATGATTATTATTATTATTATCCAACTAGTTAAATATTATTATTAAGTACAGTTATGTTATATAATTAAAATTAATTAATTCGTAAAAAATATTGCGTCAACAACTATAAGATATAATATTATAATTATTTTTTTTTTTTTTTTTGTAATACGCATCTTGAAGTTTGTCACTAGTTTTTAGATTTACACGAAGAAAAAAAATCTTGACTTTCTGTGCAACAATTTGGAATATAATTAATTTCACACCGCCAATTTAACTTATTTATCTCTACTTAATGAACGGTATTCTACATTTTCTAATACAAAATTATGTCCTTTACACCATAGGAATACTTGTATATTTAATTGTCTAAATCATTAATATTATGGTTATTCTTATTTCAAGTTTTAAGTTTGATTAATGTTTAATTAATCGTATTCTTCTTTTCCCTTAACGAGTGTTCAACCATGGAAAAATGTCTTGGCCAAACATTTATGTTGGAGAATAATTAATATAATATTATCTATTGTGTATATTAATGATATACACATTAGTTTATTTATAATTGCCTTAAATAAATAATATTTACCTAATATTTATTTATTCGTGAGCCTGTAACGTTCATTTTGTTACTATGAAGAGATAAATTAATTTAAATTCATCATTATTTATCGTTAAAACATTTATTAAACTATAATTTGTATCAGGAAACCTGAATTTTACCAATACTCGTACATAAATTTAAATATAATAAACTATGGTGTTTTTGAGATTCAATTTTGTTTTAATTCATAATTTATTATATTATTATATGAACATTTAATTACTAAATAAGGTATCAACCTATTTAAAAATGCACGAAGGAAAAATATTTAAATTACACACAGGTGTATGTTTCAGAACATTGAAATATTCTTTTAGTATTTGTTAAGCAATATGTAAATCTGATCGTAAGAAAAGTATTTTTTTTTTTTAGATAAGATTTGAATAGGGACAAATAGTAAGTGAGAAATATATCAAAGGCTTACCTGCTATTGATGTAAATCTGGAAACGCGACAGCACATATTAACTTTTTTTCCAGAACAATTTATTGTATCAAACTATTTTCAAGAAGTTTCATGAAAAGTTATTATATTAAAAATAAATTTAACTTTATTTTGAACTTTCTGTATTTTAACGGCTTTTGTTATCAACTTTTTGTTCTTTTGCTTATACATATGTTTAATTTAATTCGTGAACGTTTAAAAGGTATAAAAATTATAGAACAATAGATGAATAAAATTATTTCTTATTAAACTTAAAAACAACTTTGAATGACCAGAAAAAGTTTTTATGTAAATTTAATCATTTCTAATTTTTCGAGTTACGTACTTGGTTTTAATAAACGAACAGTAAATAAAAGAATTATGTTATCGAAATAAAATACGAATAAGTAATTAATAATACAATTATTATGACATAACTGATATTAACACTTATTTTTATTATTGACTTACATGACTTACTTTTCGGCATTATAAGTGATTTGTTTTTATAATACATATTTACGTTTCTTTACATTTTTTCAATTTGTGATTATTTGAACTTTTAATAAGTTCACTACAAAATTCACAATGGTTTTGTGTGTCTATTATATTATTAAAAAATCATTATGTTACATAAAAGCATACTTATGAAATTAGTAAATTAATATTTGTTTCAAATTTTAAACTAATTTTTCATTTTAAAATCAAAATATCGAAGAAAGCTGAGGGTTATTGATGATTGTGTCTCAATGTTAAATAATTTTAAAATAGTATTTTGATTTACTATATTATACTATATCACTTTATTTTCGTCAGTTGTTTTATTATATTTTTGTTTATATTATTTATAACCTATATTGATTTATTCAAATTTTCGTAATGAGCCTAATAGAAATACTGATTTGTGTCACATTATAAATTTTTATTTCACATGTTTAAGTTATCTTTGTGTTAGTGAAGTACAATTTTTTTTTGTCTCTAATTTAAAATATACCTCCCAATTGGCTAAAAGAATCCAAAACCAAAAGCTCTTAAACCTTTTGTAATTATATCAGTATTAGTAAGTTATTATATCTTAAAGATATTTTTTTATCTTTAACCTGTCTTATGACACTGTTGTAAATTTGTGAATTTCATATGAAAGAATTAAAAATAATCATATAATTGCTTGATAATATACGTATATCGAAAAATGATGTATTAAAATCGTATGAAACATTAAAAAATTAAATATTATTTTAATATAATAAAGTAACATAAACGTACATGTCTTAAATGAAAAAAAAGGTTGCTATTGATTCATTTTAAGAAGAATGCTCAAACAAATATTTCCATTATAATTTTACATTTGACCTATTTTTTAAAAATGTGACATATATGGCGTTTTTAAAGAAGGAAACCAGAGTTAAGGTGAAGCGGAGTGACGAGAGTCAACCACTCGATGTACTTGTCTTTAAAATCGACGTAACTTTTATGAATTTATCTATCGTCAAAAACTAAAAGCATTTTAACGTAAATTAAAAACTATGAACAATAAATTAATTATTTTTCAACATAAAAACTTGATTTTTTTTTTATATAAACTTAAAATAAGTATGATTAGATTGCTTTTAATTAATACTTATTAAGTATATCTATTATTGAAAAATAAATGAATAACAATGTATTTGTTTGAAAAAAGTTATTATCATATTTTTTTAAAAATAATTTTGAGTTTAGAATATCAACATCACAAATAATTTGAATATTATTGATAAAAAATCTGTATATCCCTAAATTCATTTGAGCATAAAATTCAACTCAAACACACACTCGCTGATATAAAAAAAAAAAAAATGAAAATGAAATGAAAACATTGTGGTAAAATTAACTTTATCATAAATATTTTGAAAGAATTAAAATACAGTAATAAATATAACTATTTCTAATATTATTTTAAAAGTATAATATGAAGAAAACAAAAATACAAAAAAGTTTATAAATAAAATGTTTAATTAATTTTACAATAGAATATCTATTATATTATATGTATTTATATATACGAATATACGAATATAGTCATTAATTTAATCTAAATATTTTTGTCTGCTCAATAAAAATACGGGTATGAATACAATTTTGTGTCCTTCCAATACAATTTATTTTAATTAATATACATTGTATTTTATATAGAATATGTAAGTTATTTATAATTTATTTATTTTGTGACTAACTTATACATTGTATGAATAGAAAGATTAGATTTCCAGTGTATAGCTTAGTTTCAAATTAAACATTGTAATTAACTTCTTTATAAGATAAATCTAATAAAGTCGTATTGTACTACATCAAATAAAACTGCACGAATACAAAGTATTTATGATTTGTCCTTTGATACTTTGGGAATTACTTACAAAACAATCTTTTTAGATAGCATCTCTTTTGAAATCGTGAAAATATCGTTAGGACTATCATTAGATTTTAAAATACCGTTTTGCGCCGTAAGGTTTACTAAATAATGTTTTTTTTTTTTTTATATAAATATCAATATAAAAGTCCTTTTAGATAGAGTTTTCTAATTTTATTTATCTGTTTGCATAGCTAAATATTATATTTTATTATTCTATTTTTGTAATGCTTTTTTTTGTTTAATCCCGTCCTATCGTTAAATTTGTTTCGAATAAAATAAATAAACTTTATTTTCAATTTATATCTTAACAATATCTTTAAGATCATTGATGTAGTAAATAATATGATATGATACTAACATTCCTACATACTTTTATAATCAGTTTTAATTTATAAGTTTATTTTAATCATTTTTCACAACATTAAATCTTATGGTAAAATAGAAAGGATTTTGTAAAAATAACATGGTTAAACAGAACAGACAAAATTATCAATCGTAATGTGAAATGTCCACACTTTATTAATTCCAATAAATCATTAGCTGAATGTTAACTAATATGTCTAGTGAATATATATTTCACCATCAATTATTTACTATAATATTGAAAAATTGAAATTCTACAATGCAACTATGATATAAAACATCATATTCTGCAGTTGCCAGACTGTTTATTACGGTTGATAAAATTGTAATCTACGATTATCGATAAATCGTTATTATTATTCTTAGTATCCAAGATACAGATCGTTTATTGAATTGAGTTACAAAACAATAAACAATTAGGTATAATTTCAAAATTAATTTAATCATAATATATTTAAAGATTGATAAGGAACTAATAATAAAAATATAATTTACTATTTTGTATAATTTTAATTTTCTCAATAGACCAACCAACTGTGTTTGAAAATCCAATACATTTTCATTTTAATATTAAATGATGTTTTATAATAAATATATATATTATGAATGTGTTTATTATTTGTTATACTTAAAAAATATAATGGATAGTTATAGATAATAATTTTCAGCTTAAAATAAAAGTACAAATAATAAGTATTTTTTGATTCTCATTATTATATCCACTTATAATATATTCGATTATAAAACAATAGTTTTAAGTTTACAAGGATCTTACAGAAAGTCTTGTCCGTATTACAAACTATTATAGATTAAGTCAGGCATATAACTTTCCTGAAAATTTGAATTTAATCACGGAAAAGTCTTGTCTAAAACTTAAATAATTTATTTTTTTTTTAACATAAAGGTAATCTCCTTAATGTATTATGAATCTATTTTGAGGTAATTTTTAATTAATCGAAAATTAATCTGAATTTAAAATCTTCATAAATAATAAAATTTACATACTTTTTTAGTTTGAATAATATTTTATTCTTATTAAATTAAATTTTGTATGGAATTTTATAAAAATAATGTTTCATTTAAAAAAATTCTAAACACTGAGAAGAATTATAGTAACCTATTTCACAAAAATTCTAATAATTATAGCTTTATTTATCAATTGGAAATATTATCTATTTTGTTCTAGATTTTATAGCTCCGTTTTATTTGTTTTGTAATTTCTTTAAATCTAAAGTAAAGCACTAGAAATTATCGAAAAATATTTAAGATGCAAGTATACAGTATCAACTTAGATAAAGTTATGATAATTTTATTAGTAGAACAACAATTTATTACTGAAATTTAGTGTTAATAGCTAAGCCCAAGTTGTCGATGCGAAATGAGGATACATTAAAAAATATATAAATAACAATTGTAATACTTCTAAAGTATTGGTTATTTATTTTGTATACATTTGATTTGAAAAAAAAAAAATGTTTTTGTACTTTAATAAACTTAAAATGAATTTTAAAATACGATTCAATTATATTATGATAAATTAGACATCGTAATATATTTGTAACATTAATGTAAATATTGCTTGAATATATTTATTATTTTCCTAAAAAATCAATAAATACATTGTTAATCTTAAATTCAAAGTTTTGAAATAGTTTTTTGAGCCATTATAGTGTACGTTATTAAACAATATAAACCTCAAAATAAAAATATATACAATCTCTGAAATATCATGTTGATTCTGTATTCTTAAATCTCTTTCCATGTGAGATTATTATAATATTCCTCTTATATTTTACATATTATTTTAAAATCATTTTTATAGTATTTGATTATATTATTAGGTAGTTTCATATATTGGATTTTTCTGTAAGTGACAGCTCACATACTACCTACTTTCATAAAAAAAATCAGATAATTTTGATCAATTACCTTTTGTTTTATACACAATAGGGTAAGTATAATAAATTTAAATTATTTTTTATGTGTATACTGTATATATTATATTATGTATATTTTTGAAATCTAATTTCACCACATCGTACCACTCATGTTCATTTAAATTATAGCAGTGCATTTATCTAAAGAAATATCGTACTTGTCACTAGTTCAAAATCTCTATCAAGATGATTATTGGTAGTCTACCAATTTCATAAGTAGAGAATGCATGATATCAAATATCAAGAATTTTATATTGTGTATAATTTTGAAGTTATTACCGTTTTCTCCAAATTTTACTATAATAGTTTTTCATTCATATTTATAGAAAAGTTACTTTAACAATTTTCAAAAAAATAAAATAAAATGCTTAAATATTAAGAAAACTTTAATTTATTTAAAATCTTACATAAGTTATTCAATCAAAACTAAATTTTAGTCATAAGGAGGAACATCGCAGTAAACATTTTATTTGATAAAAAAAACACAATACAATAATACTATATAGTAATAAACCGCAAAATTATGCTAAAATTAGAATTCTTTTATTGAACATTTCGCTACAAATAAATCTATTCTCAGACTAACAAAAATATTATTTTTATTTTTTTGAATATTTATATCAGTACTTACTAAGAAATTGGACATTCAAGACTAATTTATGAACTATGGGACTGTTAGGCATTTAACTCTTAATAGTTTTTCAAATAAAAAAACAATTAATTTACGAATAAGCTCTGAACTAATTATTTATTTAAAACAACGATAGGTACCTATAAGGTGGAACATATAATTTAAAACGTTCAAACTCTCAACTTATTATATTATTTACGCTTTACACCAACGTAGCTTAATGTCTAAACCATATTTTAAATCAAAGAAAACCATATTTTCAATTGGTTTCTTAAAAAAATGATTCGCTCATTAAACATTCATAAATTATAATTGAATTATCTAGGTCATTTAAAAAGTTTAAATTTGCATTTTTTTTAAAGTACTTTACACCCTACTTTTTTTAATTCTGCAATAGTATGTATCAAAGTATCAATATAAACTTTATAAATATTTTTAAATTGATAATATTTTTTAGTGCAATTTTCATAGTAATTTAAATTATTTATCAGTTAAACAATGTAAATATAGTGAATTAATAATGATCAAAAGACAGCTATTTTATTTTGAAATTTGTAACTGAACCGTGATACGAAATAAAACACTTGAATAAACATAAATATAACACACTTGTGTGATTTAAGTATTAAAAATCAAATAGTTTTTGTGATTCTTTATTAGTTTACTTTCAATTAATCACCTCATTATTTCTGTATAGTACTCTAATCTTCTAAATTATTTTAATTCTCTTTTTTTTTTATTTAAACAATACGATAAATTCAATTGTATTTTAATTAATGAAAAAAACTCGTTTCAGATTGAAAGAGTTGCTCATATGCAGTTTTTAAAACATAAACAGTGTAGCTAACTACCCTCCTCAATTATTTTCTTTAGCAGTGGATTTATTCAATTACTGATTTTTGGAAGTGTTAAGTTTTCTTTGAGGCCATGTTTTATATACTAAGATTTTTTTTTACAATTTATTTTACGTCTTTCACTATTAATTGAAAAAAATTGCATTCAAAAAATGTTTGATTAATCACTGCGCATAATATATATTTATTAAAATAGATATCAGTTTATTTTCACCAATTTTCTGTCAAAAACGCAATTCAAGATTGCAAAAAAAAAAAAATCTTCAATAATTATTTCCTAAGCCGATTCCAATAATATATTTATAATTTATATTTTTACTTTATTAACATCTACAGTGTATAGCAAAAAATAATAATAATTTATAGCGTATAATATTTTAAATGTTTGTATGAAATGATTGTGATTTGTAAAAAAAAAAAAAAAACGTAATATCAATTACTATAAAAATATTATATTTTATCACGCACATAATTGAATTAACAGCTTGAAAATGACGAAACCAAACAAATGTTATTTTCCCCAATTGAATAATATGAACATTTAATACAATTTTTTTATTTTTGCACATTAATCGAGTAGATTTAAAAATCCTAACTTACACATTGGATACTAGAACCTATCGCTTAAAAGATAAAATTAATATTATTTAAGACGAAGCCCTAAAATAATTTTAAGAAATTGATCATATTATTGTATTAGTATTAAGTTCAGCAATTAATTATGCAAATAAATTTCAATAATATTCTAATATGTGAAAATTGGTATGGAAAATACTAGCATAGATGCAAATGTAATTTTTTTTCATTACAACATGATAATGCATATTTTATACAATATTAAATTTATAAAAAAAATATATGGTAATAAATAATTATAGTTATAGCTCGTTTTAAATTATTTTCGTATTCTAAATTTTTTAAAGTTTATTATCAAGTTTTGTATTTATATTTTTGTAAACCTTTATTATAACCTTAAATTATATCTTTATTTTCTACCACATTTTATAGTTGAAGAGTGCACTCAATTGCATGCCTTAAATAAAATGTGTAAATTATATTTAATTAAATTAAATATAGCATTTAAATTAATGAAATATAAATTATGTAAATTACACCATTTAAGTCTTGTAAAAATTGTTATTTTAGCCTTTGCTCTGTACAAAACGATAGAGATAGCTTAAAAAATTATATGGTAATAAAAGTTGGTGATAATTTTGATGAAAAAAATTGAATTCTAAATTTTAGCTTGTAAACGATTTAAAGCAAACTCTCAGTCTCTAGAAAAAAAAAAATTTTTTTTTGATATTGACAAGGTCGATTCAATAAATAATATTATAATATATAAATATTAATAAATATATTTAAAGCTAATGTGGTTTCGCTCACAACGTTGTATGATAGAAATGTATAGTATTTTTGTTGATTTTAACGTAATACAATTAATTCGTTCTTTTTTTTATCTGCTCGATTTCAAACATCTATGGATGATAATTATCGAAAAGTATTACTGCCCGTCAAATGTAAACTCAAAAAACAAGACGTAATAATATATGCGAACATTATTAAAGTGATAACCTTCTTATGCTATTCAGAATTTAAAAGTTTCAAACTATAAATACTATCATAATATACAAGTTTTATATTCTTTTACGTATTTTTTGAAAATGTTTTTATTCATAAGAAAATAAAAGTCCAATGGTATTACGTTTGACAATAGCGTATTATTACATGATTGGATTTACTGTATATCATATACATGTAATAATATATATTTTTATATATATAACGTGCCTTACATCATTCATGATCGTCTGTCAAACAAACTTACCTATTTCGTTTATGTATGCGTATTGGTATACATCAACTTTGCACCATAATAATACCACTGATGTGAAATTTAATGATGGAATCGTTCAATCGTCGTTTCCAAAATGTCATTTGCTACTTTTTGTTTGTGGCGTTTGTGCAGATTACCGAAAAACTCATATTATCCTTTTTCTTGTCCTTTCGTTGACTTTCGTTACTGTAATAATATTATAATAATAATAATTTATATTATAATTTAATATTTCTTAATTCATTGTTCTAACAAATGCTTAAATATAATACAGAATTTTAAAATTTAATACTATAATAAATAAATTTATTGAGAACAAATCGATTATAAATTTATTAAAATCAAAATGTATTTGTTTTGAAATAAAAATTTATTATTCAAATAGTTAATTTGTTAAAATTTAGTTTGATTCTAGATACGTGATAAAATGTAATAAATATATTAACATATTACATGTTTAAAGCAACTAGATTTGTATTTTACAAATCGCATGAGATAATTATTTATTTATAATTAACAGAATTATTATATTATTCATATTGCATATATAGGAATTTTTAATAATCCAGTCTCATTCACACTATAAATTATATTATAATATATTAATTACATTCACCAAAGCAAACTAACACCACTCCGATTTATAAGGAATTTAATACGAAGAACTAAGTTTACATATAATTTATCTGATTTGGTTAACTCATTAAAATATAAGCATCTAATTTCAATATTAATCCATGAGCACAACATCAAATATAAGCGAAATATTAATATATATTTATTTAATTTTAATTAAGTACCTATTTGGTCAAAAAAGATTTTTATACGTGGTTTTAAATTTATATTTTACATTTGTGTAAATTATTTTACAAATATTTTCTAATACGAACATCAGTTTGTTAAAACACTTGTATAACTTAAATGTAAAACAAATATTATTTGATTTCATGTACAATGATAGTAGTTGATAAAAATTATTGCTTCAGTACAAAATTAGTGTTTACGGGATGTTGCAATATTATAAACTATTAAAGCAAAGCGCATTGATAATATCCGCAATAAACAAATGTTATATAGTTATACTGTAAAAACAAAAAAATAATGGAACATTTAAATTAGTTTCGATTTTAGAACTGTATTTATTTTATATAGTTGTTGATTTCGTTTAGTATAATATCGGCATTAATAACAAACATATCAGCAATTAGCAAACAGTTGATTATTATACTACAAAGATAAAGTTGTGCAATACTAATTTTATGATTCTCTTTTAAAGCTTTTATTATACCAAACATCATAATAAAATTAAACGATACTGATATTAATTTTTAACATAACTATAATATGTTTCGTTTTATGGAAATAAACTTCAGATAAATCTGAACAATTTTGAAAGTTACAGTATACAGTTTCGAAAAAATATTACGTCGAATAGAATTTTAGTTTTAATTCTAAAGTTAGATGCTAAAAATGTATTTATTTCAAAACAACATTTTTTTTAAATATTTTGTGGTTTTAGTAATATTGACCAATGAGGTTCGCTCTTTTAATTGCAACAATACGTTGTAAATTATACCGTAACATAATAGTTTAAAATAGTTGTTGGTTCACGTTTTCAATAATTAATTTCCAAAGGCATAATAATATTAACAAAAATGTTTATAAATACATACGATTTGACAAATCCTCTATAAATACTACTTTTACTAAACCAAAATATTAGCATAATTGGTTTTTAAATATAATGAATTATCAAAACACTGATTTAAAATTATACTATGATGTAGGCGATGTGATTTAAGACAGATTATTTCTAATTATTATAAATCGCTCTTATAAGCTATTACTCTATTAATCACAAGATATGGTGTCTTGAAATTTTAAATTAAATGAAAAAAACATAAATAATAATTAATTCAAGTTAAACTAAATACGTAATCAAACACCTGTAAGAAAAATATATAATTTTTTCCATAAAACAAATAGATAATGTATAACTGTTCTCATTTATAATAATTTATACGGATACCATAGGTTTTTATGCGAATTAAAGACCATCAGTAAAATTTTTTTGTTTTTATGTTATGTATTTTTAATAAATCATTAATTTTAAATCAAAAAGCGCCGTTTGCTTTGATTTAGCTTCAAATGTTATCCAAACTTCGAGGTTTTTATGAACTATTTTATCCCCATAAAGAGCAATATTGTATTCATATTATACGTATAATATCTTTATTATTTATATCATATTATTTTATTATATTATCCTTGTCATATAATATGTATTATTCAAACCATACTATTTAAGTAATAAATATATTTATAATTGAATGTATAGTCTATACAAACTACTAAGTACCTAGATTATCCAGTATGTTTTTGCATATTACATAATGATATTAGTTATTATAATATCATGTACTTTTTGTATAGAGTATTATATTTCATATTGCCAGTTCTAGAGGTCTAGTATCGTTTTATTTAGATATAATGTATAATTTACGCATAATAACACTATAGTCTATTATAATCGTGGACAATATAAACAAATCCTTAAATGTACGACCATTGTATATATTATACAAACGTCACTTTAAAAGTCATTAAACACAATAAAGTACACATTTCGTTAATATATCTAGCTGTGATACTATAGTAATATTTACAATGAAACATTTATTATTTAAATTAAAATACATTATTATTATTTTTTTTTTATCGATAATGAAGTAACATATTATGTGTATAAAATAGAAAATTATAATTTTGTTGATTAATCGTGAGCACTGTTCTAGAATAGTCGATCGATAAGTGTGAAATACAATCATCTAAATATGCCTATATTTATATATATATATATATTTTGGAAGTTCCTTTTTTGTCATCTCCAGACCATCAAATATACACACAATACAATTCATTCATAACTAATTAAATAAGTACTTAGTATTATTTGTTGTGGGTAAAACGAAATTAGAAATCGGATTACCGCATCATTAAATAATTTATTTTTATAACAATTCATTCAGTCAAACTGGCGCAGTTTTTAGTATGAAAACAGAGCTTATAATTATATAATAAATTCATTATAAGAACTTAATTGCACGTGACATCAAGATGCACCGCCACCGTTTATCAAAAGAACAAAATAACAATATCAAATAAAATGGACAATAAAGAATTATGACATTTATCGTTTCATTTAACACCAAAAAAAAAAAAATAATAATAATAATAATAAACGATTTTCTTAATAACTGATTTTGAGTAAATATTTCTCTTTTTCTTAATTATTTTAAAAAATAATGGGAATTTTTTTGACCTTTCATATATACAAACTAGTTATAATTTCTTATCCGAAACCACCCTAACGTTGAAAATAGAAGCATCTTTTTAAGTACTCGTCGTGTATAATATTAAACTCTTACTATAAGTCTATAAATATAATATATTTAATATTTATCGTTTCTCTCGGAGTCTAAATTATTATCTTAAAATGTGGTTTAAGTTGTTTAAATATTATCATACTAACCTAGATGGTACAGTTTTGATTTTGCATAGTGAAATCGCGCCATATTGCTCATTAGATAAACAGGGATTGTATCTTGTCCTTTTAAGTCTTAACCGTGAAGTGCGACTAAAACAGTCACTTCGTATTCACGCTGTTTGGAAACCATGAATTTTCCGTTGTTCAGTATTAAACCGTGTCCGCGGTTGGTAGTGTCTTGATATGATAATAGTAATAGTAATAATAATAATAATAATAATAATATGTTATTATATTGTCTTAGTGATGAGATTCCTATAATTAAATCGGTTTATCGTCAACAATGCGGGCTACCGTTTGAATAACACGTACACAACGACGTGCCTAAATTGCCTATACACTGCGCCGGTCTATGAATATACAGGAAAAAAAATAAATATTATAATATATCTTAGTAATATTATATAAAACAGTATTGTTATTATTATAAGACATTGAAAAAATACGTATATAAATAATATAATATAATATTGTAATAATGACAACAATTGTTTTATAATCGAAAAACCTTCTGTGGTTCCTTGCACGCTATATTTCATACTCTGGAGGTTTCCAAATTACACGAATCAATGGTAGAAATAATAACATTGTTCACTTAAGTACATGTGTAGGCACGCACGTAAAGTGTCTATCTAATACACTTTCCGTAGTTAATAATGTATTGTATTTTATCATATTAATACTGTAATAATATATTAAATATTTACATCACCGCCATTACAGTTTCCATTTCTTCCTTCCATAATAGTAAGGTTAGATTATTTACACATAATCCATGTATTATATTATAGTATCAATCAAAATTAAAATAACATTACTGTTATTCATATTCATTTAAACGATATTTTATAAGAGTAAATAAAAAATAGTGTACACAAATTTATTGTACACGACAATTAATTAAAATCGAACGCTAAATAATTTAAAAAAAAAAAAAAACGACGATGAGAAATCAAATGTTATATAAAGCTAATTTATATGGAATACATATTGAAATTAATAAAATGTACTCTCGTGTAGTTTCTTAACGTTGATTAAATTGAAAAAGTTTTTATGAAAAATTGTTATTGGGCCCGCTCGAAAACTAAATACCTACCTACTATAAACATACCAACTCCCCATAGAATAGAATCTAGCTATATTCTATTAGAAATACACAGATTAAACTACCGAGTAATATTATATATCGCTTGTCTACAGTATATCTTTAGGTTATTAGCTTTTTAATAATGATTTTTCAGTAATTTTAAAGTAGTTTCTGGTACTATTCCTGTGCTTTAAAATAAATGACTACACATTATTACTATGTATATTTTAAAAACGATTGACGTCATCCTACGTTTCTTTTTCTTTTTTACTCTTCAAGTATGACAACAAATCAACTCCAATAAAATGCAGGATGATAAATATATAGCATTCTAGCTAAAATGAAAATTAGATAGAATTTTTTCAATTTTACTCAACTTTATTTTACCAACGCGAACGATAATCTTTTAAATTTTTATTTAAAACTTAAAATTTGAAAGATCAATGTATGTATATATATATATATAACATTTTTTAACAAAATAATATATTATATACTACTTAAATAATTATATTTATTAGAATTATTATTTTTTTTTTAGTTTATTGTACAAATTGTGATAATCGGTTACTTAAAAGAATTTATATAAATATAAGAATATACTTATACTTAAATGTTTAATTTTATAAAAAATCGTGTTTTATTTGGATATATACTTTTATATTTTTTATTTATGTATCTTTAGTATGCTATTTTGTCATACGGAAAAATTATTATATTAGAGTTGGCCGAAAAAATTCAAAGAAATATATGAAAATAATGTATAACTTAATCCGTTAAATTAACTAGTACAATTCTATGACTTGTATTATAAATGCCAATTTTTAAACAATAATAAATTCTTTAAATCTGGTCTTACACCACTTATTAAGACTACTATTTTTTTTATATACAAATACTTTTAAAGATATTTAAAAAATTTGTTTTTAATTAATCAGCAGTTTATTTTTATTGTCTACATCAGTTAAATATTACCATAGTATGGGTTACGGTTGAACAAAATAAACCTAACTGGAGTCAGATTTATTACATACGTTATTTAATTATTGTGTGTATACCTAAAATATATAACTTAGTTGAGATTAATAACATGATAATGGTGGTTTCTTGTTTATAATAACTTTGGAAAACTTGTAAAATATAATCAAGCTTTTGAGAAAAATAAATTTAAACAAATTTAAAAATCTATTTGATGAAAAATATAGGTTTAATATTTATTTATTATAATTATGTTTTTCTGATTTCTGATTTCTGATTATAGAATCTTTATTTTTGGGATAAATCTAAGCTTTTTATTTGTATTATTAACTTATTGTGGCAGAGTACAATGTATAAAAAATTACTTAATTATGTTATTTTATTGTAATATTATTATTAATTTTTTTTTTTTACTTTAACTTAAACACAACTTATAATACATCCCTAACAATTGTAATATTTTAATTATTACAACATCAATTGTGTATTCGTTTGTACGTAATTACTATTAATAGAGTCTAATATAAATGCATATTTTTTTTTAAATCATACGATAAGGATTATATACCTACCTATATATAATTTATTAGTATCTCATCATAGATTAATTATTTCACAAAAGAACTATTATATTATATAATTTTAAAATTAATTAAAAAAAATAATTACCACGGTAATACGAGTATAAGGGTATTAAATTTTCTTTATCTTTTAAGTTTGACAATCACTGTTTCAGCACGATATAATAATTTAATTTATAATTATAATACTTTTAATTGTTTTAATAATTATATATTTTTTTTTAAATCGTGATTAGGTATATAAAAAATCTATTTTATTCCAACAATAAAAGTTCATGTTGTGTACAAAATAAATTGTATTTTTAAAATTAAATCCCAAAATTGGTTAGAATCTTTGTTTATTATGCGAGACAACAGACCCATTTAAAATAGTTTTTGAACCTGAATATATCCTTATAAATTCAATTACATTGGTGTAATTTTGTAATTTGTATGTAATATAAAATCTATAAGTATTAAATTAAATTGAATGAATAATAATATAATATCCTTGAAAAAAAAAATGTTTAAACTATGTTAAATAATTATTATTTTAACGAGTAAATTACACATTAGTATTAAGTACTAAAATATAGTTTTAATCACATTTAAAATAGAGGCATTGCGTATTAATTTAATATTTTGATTAAGAATTCAAATTTTAAAATATTTCATAGTATTTTAATTAAGTCTATTTAAAGTTTATCTTATAATTAAAAGCACATAGTAAAGTGTAGATTATAGACAGAACACTACTCACAGGTGAATTATATAGTTCTCCATAAATATTATATAATTAAATAGTATACTTCATTAAATTTTCTCCACATAAAACCTATAAACTATTTCCATGATGAAATAAGGTTATTAAATTTATAGATTTTTTTTAACCAAAAATCAATCTAATTATATGAAAATATTGAAAACATTATCGTAAATATTGATATATATTGCGATAATATAATCTAATCTAAATTTGTCATGTGAGAATTCATATAAAAAATAAAACCGGTAAAGTCACTAATCTGTTATGTACTAGTATTTTAAGTGTGCGGAAACAACAAATTTATCGTTGATTGTTTGTTATTGATATCTTAAATCATACATTATTGATAACCATCTGAGAGATTTTTTATAAATGTTTGAAAAAGTATGAAGAACTTTCAATTCCCCATTGTATTGACTACTGTACTCAAATAATTATTTTAAGATAGAAGCATTTTTACTGTTTTGAAATTCTGTACGTATAAATATTTATTTTTAAACACACATAATTTTAAAAGCAATACATTGATCGCTTTATTCAGAATCTAAAATGAATAATATTTTTCTTATATATTTATATTTTTTTTTAATTTCGTTTATTATCATAACTATATCAGAATAAATCAGTTCATACAAATTCAGATTTTAATTTAAATAATTCTAATTTAAATATATTATTTAAAAAAAATAATACACATATTATGATGATTAAGACACTTTTGAGCAACGAAAATCTTTGTGAATTTATATCATTTATAAATTAAAAGTTATAATAGAATAAAATTTAAATTCAATATTTTGAGTGGTACTGTAATGATGCCGCACATACAATTTGTGTAGAGATTTTCGATACTACAACTATGATATTTTTTTAGTCGAATCTTAAATTACTGATTTATTATTGTTAATAATTATTATTGTGTTTTGAAAGGCTTTAACGAGCCTTAAAAATGTATTATATACTCGTGTAGAGAATGATAATAGTCAATATAGAGTCTCATCACATCGATCGCATATAACTGCTATAGTATTGAACTGACTCAAACACGTATTTCACAGTACGTTTAATCCAAACGCACTTCTCCCGTACTATAAATGCTCAGGATTTATATTCTGTGCCTACATTTGGATTCAGTGATTCAAAGAAATCCAAACAACGTGTAAGGAGTGCACAGCGTTGGAAGTAATATGGGATCTCAAATATTTTCATAAGCTGCATGTAAATTGCCAATTGAATTATATATTACATTAGATTATTCAAAATACCATGGTATAATTTTCGCATTCAATAATACTTTATCTACACGCTTACTGATTATAAAACATATGGCGTGGTAATGAACGTAAAAATAAAACAAAATCGAAATCAAAGTTAACAAAACCTGACGAGTATAATGAATCGTATTCCCTATATGTGTTGTATGTGAATATAAATTAATAGTCTAACATGCCATTTGACAATTTTTAACCGGATACTGACACAGTTCTTATTACATGCGTTGAATTTAAAGTTCAGACATGGGATTTTATCTTCTACAAAATATATGTATATGTATCTATACAATCCTCGTATTATTATGAAATATATTTACATTATACGTAATTTGAGGAATGTATTATTATTATTATTATATTTTTGTTGCTAATATAACTATTAAAAAGTAAATTTCATCGTTATTTTTAATTCATCGACAATTTCTTGAAACTAAGTTACCTACTGAGAATATTCAAACTTTATTAGCTTAATATTCCTTCAGCTATAACATCTTTAATATCTTTAAATAGTTTAAACATCAGTAGATGATCAAAAGTGTACTAACCTAATTTGAAAATATAATTGTATAATCAATAGCTAACTATAAGTTCAAAACAAAAAGTAATAATTATTTATGTAAATGTTAAATCAACATAGCTTTTATATAACTAATAAAAGTACTAAAAAAAAGTTGACAGATTTATGTCCATTTATCTATAAAAAACACTACTAAATTAATCAATAAACTATTAACATGCAAGCATTAATAATAATTAAACAATTAAATATATTAATTAACCATGGAAAAATATAAAAATTATAATTTTTTTTCTTATTTTTAAAGTAAATAGTTCCTCATTATCTAATCATAAAATCTTTGTTATCAATTCTGTGTTTTCTTAACTTAATTCAACATTAATTACCTTTTAGATTTTTGAATGTATGCTAAACAAACAGATTTAAACAATTCTTCAATATGATATAAATATATTTATTCTTTATTATTATGATTTTGAATTTTTTTTAATACTATTTCTGTAAGTATGTAGTTCTATAAACTACAAACACAAAGATAAAAAGATACATTAGAATTTATTTTATTCATATAATAATCTCAATAAGTTTTGTTTTAACTGTATTCAAAAAAAAAAAAAAAATTGTGCGATATTGATTCCTGCCTTTATGATGTCTACTTCAGATTCCAATTTAATTTGAATAAGTAAAAAAAAACCAAAATTTTTAAATAAAAATAAATAAATAAAAGCAAATCAATTCATAATACTCTAACCTGGTTAAGGACACTATTTCAATATAAAAATACATTATGTATTCATTCTCAATTGAATCAATAGATTGAAGTACTTTGGATTAATTGATTCTAAACAGAACATTTGAATTATTATTTGCTAACTTTTGTGTCAACTGTAAACATCAGTAGATAACCAATATTATTTACAGCATAAAACTAAATAAAAAGTCGTAATTAATAGTAGAATTTACCAGTATAAGAAATGATATATGTCTAAAATCTTAATAAAACCTATCTAATAATACAAATTTGGTGTGTATAAATTATAATATTATAATATGTGTAGAATTGATAGATAGAATCTAACAATATAATACTGTTTCAAAAATACATTCAATAAGTAGAATCTAGAAAGTAATTATAACAGGAATAGTAACTTGATCATGCATTCCTCGAAAACTGTATTGAGAGATTATCAAGAACCCACGTAATTATGCTAGCTAGAAATCAGACAACAAATTTAAATAAGCGGTACTCTAAGTAAAATATCAAATAAAATATTTTTGTTCTATTTATTATTGAACCATATTTTTTAATCATCACACCTGACGATTTCACTTGTTATTAATTATCATTAAAAGTTCGCATTTTATACAACACGATAATTAAACACAAACCTGTATGCAAATACACGAGACCAGTTGATATTTTTCTGTTGTTTTAACCTTGGCTTATTAAACAGCAAAAACTATGGATTACGAATTGGGAGTTAGAACCAAAAAAGTATTATTATTTCGGAAAAATGAGGAATGAGATTAAAGTTTTTATAACGCGATGAAAACTTTTATAATATCGGAAAATATATTAGTGTGGTTGTTTTTATGTCTTTCGGGATACTCGCGTAGTTTTTTCGCCAACTAACTGGACAATGTTGAAATGTCCTTTTTTTAAATTTTTATTTTCACGGACACATTAATCATTCGAGTACGATTGTTGAATACATTCGTTATTTTGTAATTCTTACTGGAAGGATTGCAACCATATTCCTCCATAAGTGTGTTGATCCAAACATTAATGTGGTAGGTATAATATTATTTTTTTTTTCTTATTGATCCCTTGAAACATCGGCTGCAAGGGCCATTAGTTTAACTTAACTTAAAACAAACATGTTAGTTTCGTGTATATTTATACTTATTGCGTACTCCGTTGTTGGTGTGTGTTTAAATTTCTCACTGGTCCATTATTGTACCGTCGTTATGAACATAATTAAATTTGAATTTGTTTTTTTAAACTATTTATTTAATACAAAACACCATAGCTATATACTTTTTTTTTAATAATTACTTTAATCTTGAGATAAATGTACTTGCTTATATTATATCTCAGTAGTTATCTAATTAACACATCCCAAAGCAACTTTTATAGGTACAGATTTATTAATTCCGTAATTTAAAATAAAATATACACAACGTAATCGTTGCGTAATGTCTATTAAAAGAAAAATTTAAGTACAATTTTACAGTAGAAAAAACTTATTTTCAAAAATAATATTTGATTAGTTATATAAATAACACTAGTTAGTACAATTGTATTATTCTATATCAGGTTTTTTTGAAAAATCTTATTTTATTCTAAAACGCAAATTCCGGATCTTTTGATGATAGAAATTAGATTAATATCCTAATAAAAATAAAAAAAAAAGAATAAGAAAAAAGTCTTAAACAGAAAAATTTTTAATTCCACATAAAGATTAATTCATTTAAATTACATGAATGGAATGAAATTAAAATCAAAAACTAAAAACATATGGAAATGTCTTACGTAATGGAATTAACCAAAAGCGATATTTAAAATTAAAAAAAAATAAAAATAGTTAACCGTATATATCTTTACAATGATACGAAGACCACAGTATGGAAAAATTGTTTTAATCGTTAACTAAATATTTTTTTTTTACCATACAATACGTCCATAACAAAGTTATTCGTTTTTGTTTAAAATAGAAGGTTATATAACATAAAAATATAAACTTTATTATTTCATATTCTTTAATACATATACTACCTTGACTATGATTGATGAACTTACATTTTCTATAAATGAATGTTTCAAAATAATATGTTGACTTCATAAGACATATTTTACTCAAAGTATAATAATCATGATGGCATCAAAAGTATCTTTATTTTTTGCTGAATGATAATATGTTTTCGTATTTAAGTCATAAGAAATATGTGACATCGAGTAAAAATTTAGTTTGAATTTATTTATTTTACTTCGTTTTATAATATATTACCAAAAACAACATGTAAGATAATATTATTTTATTATAAATTGTAACATGTATTTATATGCTTGTAGACTGTAGTACACAGTTTGTTTTCTTTTTATTCGATCACATATGTTATTACTTATTTATTTTTCCTTTTTATAAAGTAATACAATTTATATAAATTAGCATGATTATTATATTATGTAAGGATATTATGGGATTACATTCATGGGTACATAATGATAATAATAAGCCACATATTAGTGAGACTAAGCTTGAGTTATTATTAACATAATATAATAATAACAACGACGACCATTTACGATGAAAGTGTACAGGTACAATACTAAAATATATTCTAATATATAGTTGTACAATACATAATATATTGGAACATATTGATTATGCAATACAGTGATAAGAACGGAAAGAATAGGGCTAATTTATTAACGAAGTAAAATCTGAAAGGTATTTTGGCAATGATGTTTCACGCTTAGAATTATTGTAAACATTAATATTATTGAAGCAACACGGGAATTTCTATAGTTAATCACGAGCAAGACGCACGGAGTTTAAAAGGTACACCGTATATTTTTGTATTAGTGTTGTGATGATTTGAACGATTATTAAGCAGCGCTTGAGAAGATATATTTTGTAGTAGTTTTTACATCCGTCAAAGTGTTGGATATAATATGAGCACCCGCACATAAGACGTACTTATTTCTGTTTTTACTACAGAAAAGTGAACTTTCCTGTAACACTTGACGTAGCTGGAAGCATGATTACGCGAGATTGAAGTGTACCCATAGTCCTGGTATTTTTTGACGCTGTGGTGGACCACTCTTGTTATTATATGCTATTTTCACTTTGATGACGGTGTAAATTAATGGCCTTAAAAAAAATAAGCCATTCTTATTATTGTTGGGATTGACAACTATATTGAGATCTCTGAAAAACCTATGTAATCGCAAAGGTCCAATATTTATACTTTATAACTCTTTAACACTTAATATCGATTTAATGGTGCAGGATTTATTAATAAATTAGAATTCTTCAAATTGTCACATAGATACTAATTATGTTTCATTTTCGTCTAATTATTGAAACAATTTCCATTGTATTTAATACACTCAGATTAGTTAAATGATTAATTATGTAGAGAAATATTTGGCTCTAAAACAAATTGTTACCATAATTTGGCTTTTGATTGATATTTTTAGGTTGAAGTTATTTACAGTGATTTCTCTATGGTTTTTTTTATTGTGTTGATCTTTGCTTCAAAACAAAAATCTTGTTTTGGTGAACCTCAACAACCATGGTTTATTTCATGAAAGAAAACAGTATTTTAAAATTAATGGTATTTAGTCTGATTACTTCCTGGTTATTTCTAGTGTTCTACGATGTAGTCATTTGTCACCTCTTTTGTTTTTAGTTTTTGTTAATGGTCTTCTGTTTGTCTTGAGTTATTATCAGTTCCTTATTTTGCAGATGATATCAACCTTTTACTTTAAGTGAATTCTCTCTTACTGCTTGTACCTCCAGGAAGACATCATTTGTATAGTTTTATGGACAGTTAGTTCAGGTTCTAAAATGTAGTGCTTCGAATTATCCAAGAATTCGTAATCTTCTAGTAATTTATTATTTAATTAATAGGGTTAATTTTTTATAACCTAAGAATGAATTGGTTAGCTTCATATTTGATAAAAAAAAATTTGTGTTACCGTTATCATGCTGTATATGTGGCCTATAAAGCTATTAAATAGCTTTGCTAAATAAAGCATTTTTACGTTGATTTTAAATTAGTTTCCTTTGTGAAATTAGTTGTTGCTCTATTGTACGCTTTGTTTTGGAATATGGTACAATTTTCCAAAACCAATTTACTGTTGTCAATAAGTTAGTTTTAGGTGGAACAAATTTAAAAAAACTGTCTTAAGCTCAGTTATTTTATACCAAATATTGATTGCTCTCCATATGATGTCTCTTTTGTTCTTGGTATTTTTGATATGAAATCATTAAACTATAGAAGGATAGATAATAATTTTGTGTTTTTCGTCAAAATGTATGATCCTACATTACTTAACAAAGCCAATTTTGTACCTCAATAGAACTATAGCTTTTTTAATTATTTTCTTTTTCTAATTTTACTTATTCTTCGTTTAAAACACGGTCAAATGGTATAAATAATACGTACATTTGTCAAATGATTTAACCATTATTATTCTTTTATTTTATATTCTTTTATTAAGTTATTATTATTATAACCATTTGTTTTGTTATATTTCTATTTGTTAATTTTCCTCGTAATTTATAATTATTAATTTTATTTAAAATGTATCTCTATGTGCATAATTTTATTTTAACCTTACCTGTATCATTTCAGTATACAAATAATTAATACGATTTAAATTATTTTATAAATTTAAAGTAAAGAATACTATAAGAAATTACATTAAATTATGAATGTTTACATACAATTGTTCTTATCATGACTTTATGCCAACAAGTATTCTTATTCAATACAAATAAATATTACTATATATCTAAAATTATTTTCTGGTTTAACTTAATTTTGTAAAAAATTATGTATGCATTTATATATAAATATATTATTATTTATTATGAACTCTTTAATCACAGATATATATATAAATATAAATTATACATCACAAATAATTATGCAGCATAAGTTATTTGCATAGTTTTATAAATTAGTGTAAATTTGATGTCTTTGTAAAAGGAATTAACATAATTCGCTAAACTACAGGCTGGAATTCTCTCAGTAACAGTTTTTTCTGAAGTTATTACTCGTTCTACACAAAACATCGTGCAAGTACAGACTACTTAATGACAATCTCTTGCTATAATAAATTTTAAATACAATTTTTTTTTTTTATGATACAAAGTTAATAGCATACATAAGTAATATTCACATTTTCTCCTAAATCGTATACTACAAGAATCGACCCACATAGGAATACTTTGAAATTTAATTTATTTACCATGGTGGTTCAATGTCAATTTTAAGTTCTGACTTACGATTTTACGAAATGTAACAATTATAAAGTTTTTACTCGTATTGAAAATTCAGAACAAAATTAAGAAACTATATGACAGATTTGGAATTTTAATTACGGTACTATCACAATAAGTTAAATAATATAATAGTTAATTTTATTCAATTATTAAATATCTGTAATTTATACCGGATGATACATTTAACGTAAGATCGTGTTTATTTAAAATCTATATATTTTGTGAAAATAATTTCAAGGGGTAATACTAAATTTTTCTATTTTATAAATGTACTACCTTTTTTAATAATAATATACGTTATTCCAAATTATAGTTATTTTTTTTTTTAGTACTTCGATATAAAAAAATTTAATTTTGGACGAGTATACATTATAAGTTATCAGTATTTCAACTATAAGATTAGCGTAGTAGAGAAATACCACGCAAAACGTTGCTCTGCTACTCAGATTTTCTAAATTTTAAGAACCCATAATGGATAAGCTATACTAGTAAAGAATATAATTTTCATAGATCTAAATAATTCAAAAAATATTTTTCTTTAAGATATTGAATTGAAAATGTATGCTGATATTAAAAAGTGATTAATTCAATAAAAATGATAACAATAAAAATATTATCAAATATATTATAACGTTTTGTAACGACTTAAAATCATGCAAGAGAAATATTTTCAAAAACATTAGGGTTTTCTAAAATAATGAGAGTCTTAAATTAAATGGATCGCTTTATATATAGACAAACGCGCGATTAACAATCCTAAATTTAATTTAAACCTTTAGCTTATCAATTATTTTTGAATAACTTATACTCTGTAAAATATACACACATTACATACATCATTCTTTAATCTTGTTATATATAATCATTAAACTCTGACATGATGTCAGGCGTAATTTGTTTAGCTTTTAATTATTGCGTTTTTGTATGTATTTTATTAACTTATTTACATAATCAAAACATCTAGGTACTATAATACAAATAATTATATATATTATACATAAATGATAAATATTTTTTGATAAGCGCATAACGGATAAACCGAATGGGATCGTTTATTTTATTTTTTTTTTTTTAATATTTGTAATAGTCCGATTAAGGTTTTACAGAAAGAAAAATTGGAAAAGTTGTCTGAAAAATTCAGGAAAAACTGAAAGTATTTTTATCGATAGAAATTTTATATGAATGTATTATATTGTATTGTATATTAATGTTTTATTATATAATGTATTTTATATGCAGTGTATGCATAATTATTAATAAACCACAACTATATTCTTTTACAAAAGTTCCTATCTTTTAATCCCTATTGTTTTCCACAGTTTGTCCTTAAGTAAAGTTTGTTTAATTTTAGTTGTAGGTACCTAATTATAATATTTCATTTCTTTATAAAAATTTATTTTACTCGTTTCAGAATAGTATGTTTAGATGTTAAAATATTTTACAATATTTTTATTTTTATTTCTCATAAACAATTATTTAATACAATATAGAAAATAATAAAATTCACATGGTTTGATTTTGATTATAATTATTCACTACGCTACAATACCAAATTATATAAAGAGTTATTAAATATAGAATATATAATAATAATAATATAACAATAAATATTATCGTATTATCATTAAGTTACAAACACCAATCACATTATAAACTATACATAAACTTAAAATCTTTATATATCTATATATTATTAACGTGCTATAGAAAATATTGAAGTGTTGACGTTATTAATTAAAGAATTTAATCAATTTGTCACAGATCACAGAAATAATTTTACAAAATAGTTGGTATATTATATAGATTTTAAGAAAATTTATATTTGAACGTTAAATACGAAGCAATTTTGTATCGATAAAAATGTAAAATTATGTCAACTCCTATAAAACTATTACAATGAATATTTTACTCTTTTTTTTTATTTTTACTTTTTTTTTTTAGTTAAACTTTTCTTTCATTTCCTATACATTAATTTTTCCTTGATTGTGATATGTGTATATTTATTAGTTATTATTTTCCTTTTTATACTTCTTATTATATATTTATTTTATTAAATGCTTAATTAGAAATGTGGATTTTAATAATAATAAATCACAAACAGAGCTAATGAATAAAAGAAAAATGCAAACTTAAAATTAATTAGATTTTGTTTGACCTTTAAAGACTTTACATTTTTAAATAATTAAATTGAAAAATGTATATTCTATTTTGATTGAATATACTTATTACACTGATGCGTAAATAATCTGTATACAGTATAATTGAAACTTAACCATTTAGTTTGTTTAGAATAAAAAAATCAAAAATTATTTATAATAATAGTAAGTATGTACTATAAAATCAGTCAATAATAAAAAAAAAATAAAAAACAAAAAAAAAATGAACAACTCGATTGAAGTTATTTTTATTTCTTTATCAATATTAATAAGAAATTAAAAATCTATACTTGTGGATTATGTGAAAACATTTTATATTTATTATATTTCATAATAAAATGTAAATATATGCATTAAATATTTATTGATAATGATTTTTTTTAAAACGGTAAATAATGGTAGTCGTGTAGTTATATTTTGCAATATATTATTATCTTAAGATTGTAGGAATTAAATTTTAAATTTTATGGTACTTCATAAAAAAAACCATAAACCTTGTTATTTTATATTTAAAATATCAATAACCATTATGCTTACCTAAAATTCAATAAACTATTTTAGTCTAGATTTAAACGAGTTTTCTATTCTTATTTTTTTTTCATCGTTACAATTAATTTAACATTTTAATTTTCAAAATAAGAAAATATATTACTTATCTCTTTTTGAAAACTTTAAATCACTTCTCGTTTAATAATTATTCTTTTGATGTATCTGACATAAAGTTTCACTGGGTATTATTAATTAAACAATTTTTTTAACGCCTTACCCGCCAAATAAATAATCTATAACAAATTGGAATAAACAATTTTTTTTTTTATAATTTATAACCTTAAGACAGTACAATGTCCCATTAAAATTATGAATAGTTTTAACTATGAGTTGTTTCAGCAAAAAGTATGTCCATTCATTGCCAACTTTTAAATAATAACAATTGTTTTTCATGATTAAATCAATTTACTAGGAATATCTTTACGTATATTATGTTTTTGAAACAATATTCCATATTTATGTTAATACAGTTATTATAATAGTATTTATTAGATTTTTATTATAAAAACATAGTTAATATGGAATATATTATACAGATTTTCAGTATTAATTTGTTTATAATATGTAAAATAAATTTCATGATATAATGTTTATACCGATTTTAAGCTTTGATAAACGAAAAGTAAAAAAAAGAGGTGAGGTCCTCCTCACTCGAGATCAACACCAGATCACGATATGATAGTACATTTTTTGTGATAAACTACATGTTGATTTCCGTATTCGTATACAATGTGATTTAATTATCTACTTATCAAATTTACTTTGAAAAAAAATAAATATTAAAACCATGCCAAACATTTTAATTGATTTTTTAAGTGTTTTCATCATTTAAAATAACCAATACGATTAAGGTCTGTTTAAACACCATATTTTGTTTTCTTCGCTAACGTGCATTGTGCATCAGAACTACACGTTTCACATGCGAGTTATTTCAATAAAACAGCCCCGAAGAAAGACACAATGATAGTTTCTCAAAAGGTACGCAATTAAATCACAAATGTATGAGTACTTTCATTACCGCAAATCTTGTAATTAGTAGCAGACCCCCCCGGGAAAGTTATAACGAGTTTGTTTGTTGGAAAACTTAAGAAATATTTTCATTACACGTTTTGATATAAATAATTGCGTTTGTAATACGTCATAGTGTATGTGTATCCTTAAGACATAAGAAAGGTAGCTATATAATATAATAGCCAAGTGTATTGTTATTAAATTTATTAATTAAGATATCTATAATGTTATGCTATTTCATGTTATTTCTGTGGTAAAACGAAACAAATAACTAACTTATACCAACACTTAATTTTTTCATGACGGTAAAATGTCGAACATTGACATGACTTTAAACAAAAGATATAGCTTATAGGAAATATTATGGGATTTTATCGATTTTATTAATTTTTAACATGCATTATAGACTTTTTTTTATTAAGTACTTAATACAATTAAGACTGTTTTACATTTTAAAAATTAATAAGCATTTTGTATAATTTCCAGGTTCACGAAAGATAAAATTTGCAGCGATTAAACAATTTTTTTAATTTATTATTTGACTTTTACATCGGATATACAAATTGTTGTATATAAATACAATTTTAAGAGTATGATTAAACATTAAAATTTGATTTTGAAACATAATCGTAATATTTTATAAGAATATTTATATATTCAATGTTTTTACAGCGAGTCAGAATAATTACTTGGTTGATTTTTAGTGCATACATTTAAGTTCCTTAAAAACAACATAGGTACAGGACTTGTAGATAATATCTAATTCATTATTTGGTATATGGACATATACGTCTCGACTCGTTCAATACGAACAAATTTTCGTACGGGCGTAGTCGATAGGTAGGTACACAATTCTTTCATAAATAATGAGATAAACGTTAAGTAATTAAAAAAAAATACAAACTTATTATGAGCCCGAAACAAATACAATTATATAGTATATTTTCACCGTGAAAAATACCCGTGGCTTTGTGGATACACGTGTGGAAATGCGTGTAATGTATTTTTGGAACGGCTATACTGCAACAGTGTAACGACGTGGGGTTTTAGGTTTTTGTAAAGCGTGAACAGTAAAACGGGAATGTATATAGAACGAATGGTTGGGACGTTTTTGAATATTGATAGCTGTGTCGCCTCGTTTCGTCACCGTGGTAGGCAGGTAATTCATTTACAAGGAAATTGAATGAGACAACCGTCACGTCCTCTACCCCAACCAACCCTTTGAATTGAAACTTTTATTTTTGTTTTGTTTATATCAGTAAACACGCAAAAAAAAAACAATCCAACCATATCCCCTATAGCCAAACAATTTATTTTCTCACCTGGTTTTTGCGCTATCCTATTATTGCTATTTGCCGTAACACTGCAGTTTACGAGTAGACATAAATTACAATCTTCTCTCATAATACAGTGATAATCTGATTGTGAAATGTATGGTGTGCGACCAAACACCGCAATTTAATCATCGTCGTTTATTTTAGTGAATGGTGTATAAATTCACTATACAAACGTTAGAAAAAATAAATAAATTCAATTTCAATGATTGATTTAAGTGATTTGTTTTTACAGTTTTTTTCTCTGTTTAATTAACTTCTTTTTTTTTTAATTCTTATTGGCTTTCGATTTTATCTTTGTTGGCCGTGCTTTACTTAATTTCGAAACTTACATAAAAAGAAAAAAAATATTACACTTGAAGTATAAGTTATTTACATTGTGTATAAGAGACACAATAAGAGTTATATTATGTACATATAAAGTGGGAATGGTTCTTTCATTATACATTTATGAAATATCTTATTCGTCTTGAGAAATTTAATGATTTTCGCTTCTTTACCACATCTAAAGGTCAATATTGTCTTTCAGTAATATATGTAAGTTTGATTAGAGTAAGAGTGTAATATTCTATTGTGACATTCAATAAATATGTATTTACCCGTACATTTAGAACTACATATATCATATTTGAGTTAAATGTTTTCGCTTATGAGATATGATTATAAGTTATGTTAATTTTGTACAACGTTAAACCTATTAATAATGTCACATTAATATATTATACTCATTTTTCTCAATTAAATGTACAATTGTCTACAACCTATAATGAATCAATAATGCATCTACAACACTTAAAACATTTAACAAAAAAAAAATTCCAACCCTATTTTTTTACTAATTCAAAAGCATTACGTAATAAAAAAATTATAAAGTAATTATAAAATATATAGTCGATGTATTCAGTTATGATGTTATCCTTATATCCAAATTATATATTTATGTAAACTTCCTATTGTGTTTCTCTTCGTCGCAATTATAAATTGGTATGTACATATAAATTAATGAATACTTAATTAGTGTTAAATAATATAGTTAATTAATTTATCGTATTATTCTATAGTTACTTAATGATATCATTTAAAAGACTAACTAACATATGTGTTATCCTCATATTTTAAAATGCCTCCATTTCCCATACACTTAAATAATATAATTTTTAAATAGGAGGGGGGAGTCACATAATCATTTAATTTGTATGTGTTAACAAATGTTGAAATATAAATCTCACTATTTTTTGAAGTTAGAAAACCATGAATTCGAAATGATAATTTGTTTATCGTCTAGAAATAATATTTAATCTCACAAACTGTACTATAGAATGAGTAAACATTTAGTGAATACCGTAGGTATCTTAAATTTTTCTAGTTTCACATACTTGCCTATACCTAGATTAAAATTGAAACTTACGACAGTTAAAAGTAATATACATGGTACTTCTGGGTTGTTTAACTTTGACATAAAGCAACATTGAGAAGATTAAAAATTTGCTACGTTTATGGGATAAACAGTTTTTTGGAAATCCTCATTTGTTTGTTTTTTTTTTTTTTTTACTTCTTTATTTTAAGTTATTATTATAGATTGATTATAACCAGTATCTATGATTTATCGTTTAATTTCTACTCTCATCACATTATACAGGTTTCCACATTACGTTATAAAATTATTTTTGATTTAACATGAAACTAGGTAAAAAAAAGCATCAAAAACTGACTAACAACAAAAAATATTTAAATCTAAAAATAAAAAGATAAAGAAAAATGTATATTATCACCATTTATATGATACGTTATTGGTTTTATAGGATAAAAATAACAAAATGGTACACCTGTAACATAGCAATTCCATCATAAAATTTTTACTGTACATAAACTATAATACATTTACATATTTTAAACGAAGCCTCTAAAAATCATCGAATGTTATACCAACAGTACTTGATAAGTGAATAATAATTATACATTTAAAATGTTTACTAACACAACAACTAATGCGCACCTATATAAATATGCATTTAAACTTATACAGTTAAGTAAATGGATGGATTTACGTGAAGAACAGGTAATTGTATTTAAATGGCGTAATAAATAATGACCAGCTGCTACTTCAGAACTTTAGATTTCCACCAAACGTAAATAGGTTTATCTGTCTATTTTATTTTTTAATATTTATGTGGACCTTAAAGCTAGAAGCTTTTCTACAATAATAATAATACATAAAATAGAATTGTAAGGATATTACTTTTTTTTATGGTTTTATATTAATTATACAGTAGAAAGCAATAGTAAAAAAATTCGAGAATTTCTAGGTTGTAAAAAATATTTTAAAACAGATTTACGATATTAAGTTAACCATTGGAAATACGATTGAATAAATCTGAAATCGTATCATCAATAAATAAATAAAATATTTCAAGTATTAAAAATTAATTTTTTCATACCAATATACGATAAAATATAGTTAAAAAGGTAATGAATTTTTCTGCTAAATGCTAATTACTTACATTGATTAAATTTAAAATTGAAAATTTAATTTATTACGTATTATTTTGATACACATCACACCGTATTACCTACATATTACGTAAGTGTTTTTCTTAATGGATTTAAATTAAAACACTTCGAAGTCAACCAACATACCAATAAAGTCGATTATTTAATTGCTATTCAGAATCATTAAAGTGTTATATACTGAATGGCTTTTATCTAAAGGCACAGTGCAATTGAGGTGAAGTCCTCGTTATATTACTACAGAATAAGACTGGAATGGGACGATATACTATTAACGCTGTTGCTTGTACTCTATAACAACAAAGGAAATGACGAAAGTCGAAAACACGTTATCCGAAATAATTATTAAGGTTATCGCAATTCTTTTTAAAACAACTGAGAAATTCTCGGTATAGTATTTTTAAAGTGTCGTCATCCGTTTATATTTAATTTCCAATAGCTAGTAACAAGAGCTAAATGCCACATTTTAAGCGCTCTTTCTACCGAAATATAAATACTAAATTTCAATTACGTAAAAAAACAAATTCGAAAACAATAAAATCAAAGACTCTGGTGTAAATCCGATAGTTTAACTTCCTTGCAAAGAATCTAAAAATAATAAAACCATACCAAATTTCAACGTTGCACAGGGCGTTATTTAGAACAATGTATTTAGACAATAAACAACTACGTTATTACTACTCGCATGTCTGAGTGGTACATATAATACAGATTTAATTATAGTTATAAATGTATAATTTACAACAGGAAGTTAAAGGACCATCCGGATAAGATACAATATATCCTAGTTCTTATTCGAATAGAACAGGAAGGATATTTTATATTAAATGACATATAAATAAATTTTCATTATTCCAGTCATCTATAGTAACAAAATGTATACATAAATATTATATATACGATCGAATATTCGGTTTGTATTACGACTAATTATGTAGTTCACTGTTTAAAATTCTAAAGTTAATACTGCCTTAATATAATTAGCTAATACAATTTTGAGTTATGAAAACGTATAACTAATTATATGGCAAAAGCACTAAAAGCTTAACTAAAAATTGTACCTAATATAAAGTGACTTAATAGTATATAACTTGTGAATAAATTTTAGATAACAATATTTGTTTCATAAACGTTTTAAAAACTGTATAAAACTAATAATCGTGATTTTTATTTTTATTATTATTTTACAATATGCCAATCGTATTTTAATTGTAATATTAAACGTATTTTTAAACACGTGCCGGCTTAAAATCGTTATAATAGTCAAAATCGAACAATTAATTTAAACATGCATGTGGTATAAAAAGTAAAAAAAAAAAAAACAATGGGATTGAAACGAATATTGACAATTTCACAAATATACCGAACTTTTATTAATGATACAATTTATTATATACATACCTACATATTATACGTATCGTATATCATATAGAGCAAAAAAAAAATCCAACCTTTATATTTCCTGTATTATTGTTGTCACTTGTCATTCAAGCGAGAAAAAAAAAACCAAAAATAATTTATTTGAAATGTTTTCATCCCGTTCGTTTAAAACTGTTATGCATTATAAATTGTCTCTTTAACCTTATTTCAAAAAAAAAAAAAAAAAACGTTCGTGCTGCACGGTTTTCGCAACGATTGTAACACGCACGGCCGCAGTAAATTATTATGATACGAGCACTGTTATGACACTGTTTATATTATCGCGCGAGCGTATAGGTAAGTGTTTATAGAGTGTTCGGACACAACCCTCGTAACGTTAGATTTTTTTTCAATAAATCACTTGAGTTTTACCTAATATCATTATAATCACACTACCCCTCTCGACTTCATTTTACGTTTAATAACAATATGCTATAGACATTTCAATACTCGGCGTGTTCGTTTTTCCGCGATCCACTTCAACATTCACCCCCCCCCCTCCTTATCTAAAACTCTAACCCATCACCGACGCCCAGCTTTTATTCTTATGCGCTGTGAAAAGAGACGTGATCCACGACAACTGTTAGATATTATTCAGACTGAATATGGTAAGTAGGGTACAGCGGATCGCAAACATACCTAATTTATAATGAGGATTGAGAGTTCAACGTATTATTCACTACATATAACAGTGTATAATATTGTTACGTATATTTAAACAGTACGTTATAGCGTACCGGGAATTGTGCGACGTGGATTTTGTTGTATTACATTTAACGGAACCGATCATCGTTCGTTTTTGCCATTCTCGTCAAAAGAATACGTCGTCTCAACAATCTTCTTTTTTCATTAAAAATATTTATACATATATACGTATAATGGAAATTAAATAAAACTTTAACAACAAATAGAATGCGTGCTAGTGCCGTGGTTTTGCGCGATAAATTATTAAAATATATTTAATGCTGATTTATTATAGTATTATGTGTATCATGCATGATATATACTCATACATCAGACCTGCAGTCTCCGTGCCGTTTATTTTTCATAAATAAATAAAATACACGTTGACACCTTAATTCTCCGAAGGGCAGTTAACCTGTGTGCAGACCAAACAAGGATAGATTTATATAACGGCCAGAAAGAAACCATTACCGTAAATTTTCCAAGTTGAATTCGTCGTTTATCTGTGGAAATTGTTGGCGTTTACCAGACCAGACCAAGTCAATAAAAAAAAAAAACAAAATTAAAAAAAAACCCATTACTACGCAAGAATCTGATTGCTGGATGCGGCAGTTTATCGAAAAATACATTTGTGTTATCGATGAATAATGAACCGGAACAGAGCTCATTCGTATTAAGTAATGCATGCGCGTGCGTAAATGCGTGCACATATTTTGTGTTTTCTTCGCATTTTTTAAAAGTCTCTCCCGTTTAAGAAATCCTCTTCATTTTTTCTTCTCCTTTCTATGTTAACAAAATAAACAGTCGACTTTATTGATATTTTTTGCTAGCTATAATACGTCTATACATACTGTTGTTGTTTTTGCCGTTGGCCGAAACGATAATCTTATCGTCGTTATCGGCGCTCGTGTAAATTGACTCACGGTTAACACTACCCCGGTAAGCGCTATAAGGTGTAAAATCCTAAGTTATATTTTTTATGACCTGGCCAAAAAAGCGATTTGTCATCGCATACGTCTCTTTGCTAACTAACGGCTATAAATTTAAAAGCACAGAAATCCTTTTAAATAAATATCCAACCTCATGGCGATGACGTCGTTGTGTTATTATTAACTTATATCATAACCATAACAGTATTATAAAACAGTAGATAAGTACACGTTTTCACACGTTTATCCATTTATGAATACGTATATTATACAGATATTATTGTCAAGGGTTATTTATTTTATTCTAATTCGCAAGCATAAAAATATAAATTAGGTAACTATTTTATTTTTTGAAATTTCATTGGATTCTACTTATGTTCGACGATGTTACGATTCTAAAAATTGCCTATTGTAACACCACTCTTAGGATCATTTTAAAAAGAATTATTATTCATGTTTCATGTATGATATAATATGATATAATTGTATTTTACATAACCACTTTCATTAAAAAAATTAAGTAATAACTTACAAGTGATATTATATAATGGTGTTTTAAAATTACATGGTCGGTAATGTTTTTTTTTTGTCAAAAATCAAAATCTATTTTTGTACGGTTGGCGTTATTCAGAAAGTGTTATATTCAGTAAAATGATTAACTTTCTATGATATATCACAATTATTGTGTTATATTCAAATACAAAATAATATTATTTAGGTAGATACGTGCCATTCAAACTACTACCAATATCAACAAAACTAATGCACGAATTTGACGTAGGGATGGTTTTGATTAAATTACTGATATATTATTACAGGAGTAAACTACTACCATTAGATCTGTGTACACGGAATTAATATCAAGACAAAATTGTACGTCTTATAAAAGAAAAAAATAAATAATACAATATTAATATGCCGTATTTGTATATTTTTATAGTTCTAGATCACCTGTCTAATAATTTTAAAATTAATTATCGGTCAATATGTTTAGTTCCTATGTTTGTGTACTTTCTGAATAACGCAACAGTACAAAAATAGATTTGTCAACAACGAAATAATTTTGATTTTTGACAAAAAAAACATTACCGACCATGTAATTTTAAATACGTCGTTTTGAAGGTGAAAATACAATGACACAATTTAACTGTTAACCTAAAAATACTAATATTTAACATTTTTTTTTTTTTTTTTATATTGAAATATCTGGTTTTTATTATTGTTATTTTTATATTTTTATTTTATGAATTTTCAAAATATAAATTAATGTTGTGTATTATAATAGAACTTTTGTAATCAAAATTCTAAAATTCATGTCTTATCCATTTTAGCATACATACGACAAATCATAGTGTGTTGATCGAAATTTCACCTTCGGACCCACGAATGCTTTTATGCTTCTTATTAAATATTAATTATTATGCTATAGTAGTATTCATAGTATATAGTGAAATGTTATTATATCTTAATTAAATTTTTAAATTTAGATGTCATCAATGTAATTTATGTATTGACATTGATTGAACTATGTTCAATGTTTTAGAATCCAATATACGATCCATTATACGCGCTATAAAATAATAAAAATAAATACTGTTTGTATTTATAACTTTTGTAATCCAGGGAATTTCGTAGTTTTTCGTAACTTTTATCGCACTATAGAAAGTAAATATATTATATAATTATAATATATATTCCTACAAAGTTAGAATTTGTAATTTAATTCTATACGATTAAATTTTAAACTTATATTATTAAGTTATTTATTGGTTTCTTGAAAATTTTTATTTATATCTTATATTTTTCTTAAGAACATTTATTTTTAGGTAATTGCATTCATTTTTTTCTTTGAAAATTTTTATATTTTAGTTATTTTTATTCTTTTAAAAAAAAAAGAAATGTTAAAAAAACTTATTATTACTGTTTCAATAGAACTTTTAAAAAATGTTATAGAACTTTTTTGACCGCTGGTAAAATCTGTGTAAAATATTGTCAAAGGATGTATGTAATACAGCCTTTAGAACACATATTCTATCCAAGAAACTGATTACATACACATAACTGAGATAAAAAAAAAACACACTATAGAAATAATATTTGAACATAAACTTCAATGTTATATTTTTTAACAGCACTAAAAATCCACATTGATATTTTTACTATATAGCATACGGCACACTCTAAATGTAGGTATATATTATTATGTACATTATACTCACACACATATATATATATATATATATATATATATATAACCTTAATATTTTTATAATTTATTTTTCAAGACTACAATAGCACTGTATTATGGAACAGTTAAGAGTAATAATATTAATTGTAACTGTCAGATCAACTCACCGGGAATTCAAGAGTTACTTTTAGTCAATTAATTTTTATCTTTTTTTTAAACCATTTTATTCTTCTTTTTAAGTTAATGATAAAGGAACAGGAAAACAAAAAAACCTCATACGCGATTATGGATACTTATATCGCGACTATACACGCATGCTAATTAAAATTTCTGACGCGAGGATTATGTACCGCATGCTAGTATCATGGTAAAGTATCCTAATATAATTAATAAATTATAATAATGGTTATTTGTTTGTGTGGTAGATGATTTTTAGTTAAAAATTAAATGCAGTAAGTGAAAAACCAATCGTAAAGAGCATCGTGTTGATAAATTTTATGTATTATATAATGTAATTATGTTTATGATTATTCTCGTACTGCTTCTTCAGTTTCTTGTAATCCACGTGTAGGTAAACACTAATTCAATGTTTTAGTTTATTAGAAATTAATAAATTTAAGCGTATTATATTATAGTTAGCCACTAAATCACTATTATCTAATACAGCTAGTTTCCCAACAAACGATTTAAGTAAACAATGACATACCTAATGTCGTGAGCTGAAATCAAATTCAAAAGCTTTCGTTTGACGGATCGAATGTTGAAAATTGTGTGCATCGAGAGGATAATGGGTAACGACCGAGCGCCGATCTATTTACAATTTTCAGGCTCCGAAACTATTTTCTCAACCCAAATCCCGTGTAACGGTACAATTTGTTTTCCCGATATTGTAGGTACTTAATTCGAATACAGACAGTATGTTTTTCAGTCGATCGTCATCATATCTATATATAATACACAGTTATCGTGACTATAATAATATATTTCTGTTATATTGACCATAATAATGATGACGATAATAATAATATACGCAAAGTATCATTATTGTTGTCGTTTTTATTCGTACGAACGTATATACGTATATACAACCTAAACGCGGTAACTGTACTATTTTATTGTAATGATTTTCGTTGATCCCGTCTATCTCTAGGTATACCTATACTATATGTTATATTATGTATATCATACACTGTACCGCGTACCTATATAATAGTGTTTCGGCTTAATATCGTCGCGATACGTTTAAGGTCTGCGCATCCGGTGCATGTTCGATTTGATGGTTTTAAAGTCGTATGTATATATGAACCGTACAATATATACCTTTTCCGCATAGTTTTATAGACCAATATTACGTCTAAGTGTCACGGATTTCAGTTCGGCCGATAAAATCGAAACGTCTTCGAAAACTTTATTGTATTGGGGCCCACCACCGCCGTTGCTTTGGGCGGAAAAAATCGGATTCTGGTGAACGGCGTTCGCCATTAGTGACACGTGCTATAGTGAATATTTCCCGGCACCATATCGCTTTCTCGGTGTTATACGTACGTGCCCGACACGTCGTGCGTCGCGGTGATGACTGCGCGCTATTCTATAGATCTCATATCGTGTACATAATGTAATCAAGTACGTCGAGTATTTCTAATATTATTTTTTACTGCTGTCCACATAATGATCTATTATTATTGTCTGTGTATTTTGTAAATCGTAATTAATGGCTATATTGTACGTCATTATAATGAATTTATAAATGTAAAATAGGTAATTTGTTATCGTGTGAATATTAAATCTATGATTTTTTTTTTTTTTTTGTAAATCAAGTCCTCGATCAACGAATTTATGTGTGAAACGAGACTGATATCATCTGACGAGTAATGTCATTCGGTAGTCGGACCAAGTAATGTATGTATTGATTTATGGATTAATGCGTACATAATGTCCAGGTGGATGTCGTTCAGCAATTATGTAGTACTAATATTAAAAACATAGCTACTATTTCTAAAGAACCTACTTACATACTTAGTTTTTACTAATTAAATTCTAAGAGGTGTACATTCTTGCCTATTTTTTTAAGTCGTATTGTTATTAATTTGTAAAAACAAATTCAAATAAATGTATAAACAATAATAAAAAAATAAAAGGAAAAAAAAATATTTTTAAAAGAGTAATAATTTATTTATATTTTATATATAAATAACTGATTAACCTGTGAAGCATTTATTTATTATTTCTCAAATATCAGGCTAACACCCGTCATAACCAGATATTTATTTTTATAAGTGTAATAATAAAACTTTCCAATAAAATAAGAAGAATATAGGTATTTTTTACAATTAACTTTAACGCAGTTAATACTTTAATACTAATAAATAATAATTAACGCGTAATTACCCAAATAAACACAATCACGTCCTTAGTCGATTTCTTATAACGGTTCTTGACACAGGCGTGCGCACTTGACGAGCTGGTCGAGCTAGACCAAAATCCTTTTTAGGGTTATAATAATATTTCGAATTTGTGTAGGTATAAATTTAATTATCTCAATATATTTAAGATCATGAAAATATTATTTTTTGTAGTAGTGAAATAAAATTTAAAATATTTGTGTACTACTACAAAGAAAAATGTATTAATTTATTCATTTATAACAAAAATATTGTGCACAAAATAATATGTAGTAGGTATATACCACGGCTATGGACATTAATAGTTTGGTTATACATAAATATATAATTTTATTTGTGTATACATCGTGTTTATTTAATATTAAGATAAGCGGATCTGCACTAGCAGGCTCGTGGAAAAACATGGTCATTGATAAATTTAAAATTATGGGAAATAGAAAAATATATTTATTATTCTTCAATTAAAATTATTACATAATTAAGTTTATATAATATAATATTACGTAAATACAGTTTTTGTTCATTAAACCAAGTTTTTTTAAATTTTGGGTATTGTGTTTTTTCTTTTTATACAACATACATAATTGTATTTATATAATTTTATTTCTAACTTCAAAAATGTATGTCTAGTAATTACTAAATTATCATATTAATATTGTGTGCACATACAACTTGATTCTATTTACACAGTTTTTAATTTACTATTGAAATGTATATTAATATGTTTAAAAAAAAAATTTGGGGCTCTGTCCAAATATTGGGACATTAATTGTTACAGGTTCGACCGGAAATTGAAGTCTGCGAACGCCTATGGTTCTTGATTGTAAATATTATAAACAATTGTTACATATTTAATTTTTTTTAACGATATATTTTATTTAAATAATCGATTTACAGTAAATATAATGATAAATAATTCATTAAAATATATAAACCTTAAGTACAGTAGATTTTTGTTATGTCGAATCTCAAGGGGAACAGGAAAAAGTTCAAGATATCAAAACCTTCGAGGTATCAAGTTTTATAAAAATTTTAAAAAAAATTGAAAAAATTGGTAAATAATTTGAATGCTTAAAGTACTAATACTACATGCATGTCAATAAACTAAAATAATGAATAAATAATTTTTTTTTTTAATCTATCATTAAAGTTTGTTTAATATTACTTTTGTTTTTGAAAGAATATAAAAATTAATAATTTTAAGCACATTTAATTTCTGCGTATTGTCCATGTCACTATATTTTATATGAAGGAGTACAAAATATATTAGTTACAAACACGTGAAATCACAATCACTATACTTCAGTATACTAAATATAGGTACTTCTTAATATTTTGTTCTTACCGTAATAAAAACATTATTTGTGTATTCGAGATAACGAAAAACGACTAATTTTATTTCGAGTTATCGAGATCAAATCACTATTATATTAAGTGTAATGGTAGTTTCAGGGGGATTTCAATGTAATTCGAGAATTCGAAATAACGAAAAATCGAGATAGAAAAATTTGACATAGTAAAAGTCTACTTTATATGTATGTTAGTCAAAGGTTTCCAATTTGTATAAATAAATCACGTATATAGGACATAGGTACTAGACTTACCTGCATGGAATATATTTTGATTCAAAGAAATATCGATCAAAAATGCCATTTGACGAATTGGAACAATATGTTTTATCGATCACTATCAATTGGTGTAAATAATAAATAGTACGAAGAGTTATAAAATATATATATATAATTATTTTAATATGATATTTGATAAATTAAACACTCATTGCTTAGTAAGATATTCAAAAACATATTTATAAACAAAATTACTTATATATGTACATACAATTGTCTCAACATAGCTACTTCTTATCTGGGCATATGGTATTTAATTTTGATGATGTTGTCAAAAAAAAAAAAATTTAAAATGTATACGCACTAGTATTCAGTCGATCGTAAAAGTAAAAAAATTAATATAATATATCAATAGTAAATGTATATATAAAAAAAATATAATTTAAACATGTGTTCATGAAAATGACGAAATACATTGATATGATTTAAAAAATAATAATAATAACTGTACAATTTAGTTTTTATTGCATATTACACTAAATGATAATGACCTCACGGTGACTATGAACTTTAACTTATACAACATTTTTATAATGTTTTCAGTTGAACGCTTACATATTTATAATATTTATTATCACGTTTGAAAGCGGTTGACACCGATACACGACGTGCTTATCCGTTTGGCAAACAAAACATTTCTATGCCAAAATCTTGTTTTATATAGTTCTCCATCCGGTAATCACATTTTTTACCCCTAGGCACCGTTTTAAATAAAGTCATGACTAAAGGTAAAACAGATTAAAAATAAAATACAAATTTAAAAAGTACACTTAAAAATAAAGGTTGCAAAAAATATAATAAACGAAAATTCCCTTCCCTCTAAACGTATTTTATAGCGCAATAGATGGTTTTATTTTCCAATGAATATAGATGAGACTGACGAGAAGAATAATGTAGCCAATGTAAAGGTTGCAGAACTGTCAACCCGAGAGACCGACGAAAAGAACTCATTAGGGTCTTGCAAGGGTTTGTTTGTTTTTACGCACTTTTATGAATATGCCATTGAATAATTTATAACGGGATTCTACTCACCACCTCGTCGTCTTGCCCATTATATAGGCACTATGTACCCGACACCCGTCCACCACCGCCACCTATTGCTAACCAAGAAAACCAGCAGTATAATTACCGCCGACATTTTGGCCAATAAAACCCTCGTCTTAGGTACATGACTTCCACGGGTCTCCATTATTACTTCACTGGACACTATTAGAGGGTTATTCCATTACCTTTCCCGTGAACGTGAATCTATCCCTTTTTAATAATAAACCTCGCCAGGATAATAAATTCATTTTGTACACAGTCGACTATGGTTTTAAAGGAAGAAAAAAATGAAACCAATGAACGGCTACAGTATAATTATATATTGTTCCTTCTGGTTTCCGCAATATTATATTGCCTATTTAATCCTAACTTTGATTCTTATATAGACCCATGAAAACTATTGAAATAACTGTACTTGTTTAGAATGTCATTTTTTTCATCACCAAACAGTCGTTTTTTTTTTTGAGGTAAATGTAAGTATTTTTGAAAATAATACTCTTTTCGACAATCACTTAATCTGTAATCAGCATAACATTAAAAATAAAAAAGTTTTCTATTTTTATGGTTTACATTCATAGTTAATATCTTTTATAATGTTATACTTGTACGTAAGTACATTTTAATCGAGTGTTTCAAATGTTATTTTTATATGCATAAAAAAAATCCAGTTTGAACCACTAGTTGATTATATTTATGAATAATAATTTATGATAAATTAACGGTTAACGCGGGTTTTTATGACGTACTGCGTGTCTCTGAACACAAAACGCGCTCTGGTCGTTCAGATGGGTGATTTATACACGTTTTATCAATCACACCAAACAGACACTGAGATTTTAAACGAGACCGGATAATGATTTACAAATAAATAATAATGTTTGTAGTCATTAAATATTTGAATTATTTTAAAAGTATTATTGTTTTGTGTTTACAAAATGTATATTCATTATTTCATGTATTAAAAATGGATCAGTAGTTGATGGACGTTTAATTTAAATTTTCAATTGTAGAGATAGGAGGGTAAAATGTTTCCCCAGAGAACGTAATTCACCACTGAGATCGGGGTCTTGGTCGAGAGTGAGCATGGACGCCACCCGAGTTTTCATAATTTCATGAGATACTTGAAATCTATTAAATACTTATAGGTAAAATAAAAACCTTTTTTTTTAAATATATTTTAACTTATTGTTAAATAAATTACATTTAAATTAATATCTCGAAGTCTCGACTTTTTTCTTAATATTGTTGCCATGATAAAATTGTTAGCAATAATATAAGCTGTTGCCTGTTGGTGTATATTTTACACCACACACATTAACAATATGTTATCAAAATATCTAAAATACACTCTCGTAGTAAATATTAAAATTTGTTATAATATAAGCGTATGTAAATATATAATACAGTGGAATTTCTAATTACCGGACACTCTCAGTCACCGAAATTGTATCCGCTATTTGGATGAAAGAGGATATAAATATAAAATAATAATACACGCATGTATATTTAATATTATTTCAATGTATACGTCATGTATACGAATATACGTCTTATAATAATTTTGTATTATTATTAAAACAAAAAAGTTACTAAATAATACAGTGGTTTTAGTATTTTACACAACGGATGAGATAAAACATAATAGTACAATAATGTGCAAAATACACATTGTAATAAAATACACTTGAATAATATTTACGGTAAAAAGCGTCCGTAATTTAGAGGTGTCCGTTTAGAGAGGTTTCACTGTATTAACTATTGTTTTATCTATTTACGTACTCCGTGGAATGGGTCATAGAATTCTTGAGAACCGCAACACCTCAATAGTCGGCGGATATGATCGTGAATGCTAAATGCCAATACGATGTACCTACATATTAGCATGTGAAACTAAATAACACGACGGCAGTCTACCGTCGAGCTGTTTGCATACGACATTTCCCCGCGCTTCGCTCGACCTTTAAATTGGGTTTCTCGGGCGATGGGGTATGGTGCTGTGGTTTGTGTGGCGTGCGCGTAATAATAAGGAGCGGTCGGAGTATAGAGACCACGTGCGAATTTATAAAGTTTAGACGACCGATCGTTCTTGTTTGGATAGTAATATTCCGAAATAAATATTTTAAAGAATATATTATTTGACTTGATAAATTAATCAATAACTTTTGGTTCTAAATACCAAAATTTTTTTATTATTCTTAGGTGTTTAAATGTTTAAAATAATAGATGAAATGTCAAATAATATGATATCCTTTGAATGCTGAATGAGTTTTGTACTATCACTATTGTTTTAAACTTTGTATTTATCCACCATTAAACCACGTACACAATACGTTTTATTAGAAAAATCGATGATAGGTACTTCTGATTAATTATCATAATGCATAATAGGTGGTTCGGATTATTATATCCTAAGTACTGACTTACATTATCTAAACCCCGAAAAGATAGTAATCGACACAAAGCACTTGCATTTTTTTTTTTAAGGGATACATATTTTATTACACGATACAATAGGTATTTATAGTTTTTATTTTATTTTTAATCATATAATTAAGTATAACTTTTTAGTATTTTTATAAAAAAATGTATCAAATACAGAAATTATTCTCAGTATATTCCTGAAAATTACTTACAATAATAAAATTTTCACTTGAGCTGTAAATGGAAATAGTACATACGTTTATCATTTTAAAATTTAAAGTATCATTAATACTTCCAAAATATATGCAATACTCATTTTAACGTATTTTAAATTTTAAAGTTTTTAGACAGTTAAAATTCTATATTTTCAAGTATACTATATGATAGATTACCCCCTCTCATATTATAGTATTAAGAAATTATATGACATTTACATTTTTATGTAGTGAGTAGTGACACAATGTTTTGTGCATAACATTTTATGATGATCTGTATAGAATATTGGTCAGTACATTTTAATTTGGTAATATTCAAGTTTATTTAACATTAAAAAGTATATTTAGTTCACCAGCTATAAAAATATTATGTTCAAAGTTTTTAAGATCGGTAAAAACTTATTAAGCGATAAACTAAGTATTTGTGAACCAATACTATTTTTTCCAATATCCAAAATAAGCCTATAATAAAATTAGTTTCTGATATGAAACCGATAATACATTCAATACTTTAAAGCAGATATTCATAAGCCAATATCAATGAAATACAAATCCAGTATTTGATATTAACCCACATAAAAAAATAATAATAATAATTCAATAATATTGATTAAAACATTCTATCTGTTTAGTTTTGATAGAAGAATTACGATTTTTTATGAAAATTTAATCATTAGTGTGTAGTAAATATACTAAACAATAATATACGCAATTAACAAAGAACACAATTTTTTTTATTTGTTGAACACTCGTCGAAAATAAAAACTTATAAGCTGTCACTGTAATTGACAAATATCTGAAAATACTGATTAAAAAAAAATTGGTTGAAAATTAATTTTAACGTCATCGTCATGACTGTAGAGGGGAAGAGTAAATTCAAACACACAAAAGATTATTTTCAACACGCATAATATTATTATATAGACTTAAAACGCATGGTTAGGTGTCGCAGCGACAATTTTTCGTATCTACCATGTATTTGCTATTATTCAATATCGAAGATTACATTATATTATGCGAGCGGTTCGCTTAAAAAATAATTGTATAAAAAGTTGACTCGCTGATTTAACTTCAAACTCAACGACTGGAAATGTAATCAAGATAAAAATTAATTTTATTATCAATACTTTGAAATGTATTTTGCGTGTTTTTGTCTATAATAATATACCTACCATACCTATTTGAATACAACAATATATACCTTGTATCGTTCAGGCAAATACGTGTTATAAAGTACAAATAATAACAATAGTGTTGTGTCCATTTTTCTCTTTTGGTTTAATCTTCATCATCTAAAAAAATATAAATTAACAAATGATTGATATCTGTTAAAAATAGTTTCACGGAAACACAAAATAACAATAGTGTTGCGAGTAGACATTATCAGTGGATATCATAATTCATCTTTCATCACATAAATTGTATAAAAGTTGTTCCAAAATATATTAAATGACAACCATTTATCATCAAAAAATAATCACAAGATTTAAAGTAAGGCAAGAAGGACGCGCAAAATTTATAGGAACATTATATTTTCATTGTTAATTTTCTGTAAAAGACTTTGCGTTTGTATATCGGTTGATCGCTACTGTAACGGATAATTAGTTCACAACATGTATATGAATTCATTATTCATATCATATAACTCGCTTGAATTGTTTTGTATACGATAATAATAATATTATGTACGAAACACGGAGTCGTCGATTTACTCCTTTAAAAGAAGTCGCTCGATGATCTGCTGTACAGTAAACGTTGAGTGTACCCATTCATTGGATATGTAGGTAAATATTGCATTGACCTACTCGATAATTATAGATGCGTTTAATTCGAACTGATAAATCATTGCATACGAACCTATGATTCTGAACAGTGACGGTGTCAACCTCTATTTAGCGTCTAATTATATATTATCATACGCCTAATTTATTTCCGTTGCTATATATCTGCTGGTAATAAGCAATACGGTATGATGAACTATTTTATGCCAAAAACATCGCATATATTAGTAATTACAACGATATTATAACAAATATAACATTTTATATAGCATACAAGTACTGTTGTATGTACTTTGCAGTTTGTATCGTAAAATAATAGCTTAAAATTAATCTAAATATTTGATACATTTTATTTTGTATAAAAAAGTTTCAATTACAACGAAACGACTAAGAGCATCGATAAAAAATTCTCGAATTTCACTTCAATAACCAATTTCATTGAAAATTAAACTTCTTACGTAATATATATATATATAATATACAAAGTGCAACAAAACAGACAGTGAAGTTTTTAAAGGCTAATAGAAAAAAAATACGCAACTTACTGATATGATGTTTATTTTATTTGGTATATAATGCTATTTGATATAAGTATAGAGTTTTGAAAATTACATCAGAAAGATGATGACCTCTCAGCAATAATGTATTATTGCTGGTGTTTTTTAAAGTTTGATGGCCGATGATAAGATGGACCACGCGCTTACCCAATTTGAGCATTACCGACTTTTTTTGTAGAGCTACCCGAAAGAAAATATTTTAAGTATCGGCTTTATGCCTCGGAAGAACTATTATTATATTATAACATTATTGTATACTATTTATTTTTAACCAAAATTAGTAAAAATGTATTATTCTTAAAAGACTAGACTAAAAGACCGTTCAAAATCGTATTTTAATATTATGAAATAATTTTTCATTAAATTCGAATTTAACACTTCCACGACATTGCCTTGCTCATTGAAGAGATACGGTTGACATTTTCTATACAACAAAGCGACTTCCCCGGTTTTTTTAAATATAAAATTGTTTTTGCTTACCGATTTCACGTAACAGTTGCTATGACAACCAAACAATAATATAGACACAATTAATGTTATAATATTATGGTACGTAGGTCGCTGGCTCCTATAACAACTAATGAATAATATGATTACGTTGCCATAACAACCAAAAAAAAAAAAAATAGATAACAAAATCAGAACACAATCTTTTTTTTCGTAATTAGATAAGCTTGCCCCTAGTAACAGATCATTTATATAATTTCGTTAGCATTGCATATCGTCAATACATTGTTTTTTAATCATAATTTGAAAAATATTTTTATATATTGTACAATATAATTTAATATTTAATGTTTTTTCTATGCTGTAGAGGAAAATATCAAGTAGCATACTACGTTTGTTAACAAACATTTAAGAACAGTATTAATAGTATCTAGAATTATTCTAGACTCAAAATATCAGACCGTGTTTATTTTTCATTTTTTTTAAAAAAAATAGTAGGATTTTATTACTTATGATTACCAAACTTATTAACTAAATTCAATTTACTCCGAGAAACCTAAGAAACCCCAATTATTAAAAAACCACTTCATTCAACACTCAGCTCAGGATTTTAATATTGTTAAGTCATTTCATAAATACTTATGGTTTATTAGATTATTGTTAATAGTTGACATCTAGTTTAAACGATTGTTTCATGTAATACGAGTAGCATGACAATTTTATAAATGTTTAAGTACAATTATTTTTATCGTATTTTATTAAGTACTACCAATGAATAATGATATTAAGTACATTTTATACATTATTATATTTTCAGCCTCTTTGAAACACATCCAGATGTTCAACAATCCTTTATGCCATTCAAAGGAGTTGATCTAGAGGACCTGAAACACAGCAGACAGCTGAGAGATCATGCTTTAAGGTACTATAAATATATATAAAAAATACATCTTAGTATGACTTATTGTTATTATAAAATAAATATAATAGTTAGTTTAACAGAATATTAGTTATTAATTTATTATTATCCACCTAAAGATTAAAAATCTATACTCAATTATTCAATTAGGTACTCAAATTTAATACGCAATATTAATTATTAAAATTAATATATTGGTTTTAATTCAACCAAATCTAACCAACAATATACATCATAGTTATATAAAGGATTTATAACGTTTAATATTATATTTATACTCGTATATAATGTATTATAGCTTATCATAAAATATAATTCAATATTATAATATTTTTAATTATTCATGAAATTTAAAATTCATAGTAAATTATAATAATGATCAATCATCACAACAATTGTTTCTACTACGATATAAGTATCAATAGCAATAATTGGCATTTATAACTGTACGATATTATTGCATAGGTAACATATAATTTTATAGTTTTGATCTTCCTATTTTTGAGACAATGTAAAACTTAATATATGCTCATTAATACCTCTAATATTTGTCTATTTAATATATATAATTAGTAATATTTTATTTTTAAATAATAATTTTGAAACGTTGTACAAACGTCAAGTACGTTATACCTATCAAACATAATAATATTAATTATGTATGTGTAAATCTTTGGCCAATAGCTCTATTTAGATTATTTTACAAAACCAATACGGTTTATCATTGATTTATAATTTACCAAAGTTGCCAAGTCTGCTTCTATCTACGTACAATAAGACAAGTTACAACTAAACAAGACTAAGCTATATGGTAACATTTTTTTCGGTGTAACATTTTCGTTAAAGTTCTGCCACAACAATGCCATTGTATACTTCACAAGTTACATTTATGCTGTGTTATTTAGCGAAACCTTTATGTTCTGCATAATTCTAAGAACCTTTACCAAAATCCATTACCACATTCTATCACGGTGTCTGTTGACAGTTTATGTTCATTCCAATGAAGTTGTAGTTTTTACCATATCTATCTTAAATAATTGTATGTTTAGCCTTTGAGTTCTTGTTTTTTTTTCAGTCAAAATTATAATTACAGTTATTTCAGTGGCTGTGTAACAATTAACATTTATTGATCGTAATAACGGTTTAAATTTTAAAACAACTCTCGCATATGCTCTATAAGCATCCGTTATTAAATCTTTTTTCTATGAAATATATGTTATATTATTAGTAAGCCGTAGTATTTTCATTAAATTATTAATAGTTCATTTTTTTAAACATTCATAATTTTTAATTTTTTGATCACTCCATTTAAATTTATATATTATCCGTATTTATTTTATTATATAATCGTTTTGTAATATTAGACACGTCTTCTCAAATCAATTGCTTTAAATACCATAGTTTGGGTAATCGTCAAACCTCTTCGAATCGCTCGTATTAACTATAATTTCTGGATGAAAGTGTCTATAAGTACGATTAATCCCCTATTATTCAAATATTAAATCCTTAATAGGTACCTATACATAGGTTAAAATTTCAATGTAGGAATAAATTCCCTCGTAGGCTCTGCATAAGAATAAAGTTGCTATGCAAACGAGTTACTACTGTGTTAGGTAAAAACAACAGACCTCTTGACGTATACTAAAGCAAAGCAGTCAATAGTTGTATACATAAAATGCGTTCAAAAATCAAATCCTAACCTAATACTATCAGATTTTAAACGACAATATTTTCGTAGCAAACACCTACCTGATATTCTGTACATAGCGTCGAGTTTACTATAGAAATATCGTTTTGAATATATTTGATTGGATGAGACGTTAGACCGTATTAATTTTTAATGGTTATAAATATTATAATTCATTTTAGAAACAACAATAAAATATACGTATATGTATTATACATAAATACGTATTGTTATATATGACAATATAGGATAACATACAAACAATAACAACTTTTTAAGTGAACGAAAAGATCCTATAAAAATATATTTGTATGTTTTATAATCCTCTAACAGACCTTTATAATTTGGATATAGTTTTGAATGAATTCAAATTTAAATTCATAGAATGTAAAACGTTAAATACTAAATAACCATTTCAATATATTGAGTACATAGTTTTTAAAAAAATTAAAAAAGAGACAGTTAATTGGAAAAAACCAAACACAGCTTAAACCAACAGAGTAAATACCAAAGACAAAGTAAACATCCAGAATACTTTACTTTTATTAAACAATGATTCAACTTTCATAGAAGTAGATTCTCTGTGGGAAATGGGTACATAGTACTTTTAGCAAAAAATACACTAAAAAGAATAGATCATAAAAAAAGGATTTCTTTGAAATTTTCTGAGAATAGTCAAGAGACAGGTGACAGGTATTAATAACAACGTGGTTATTCTGCTGTCAGTTAAGTAAAAAACTCAAAATTTAAAACTAAGAAATAGGTAATTTATCAAAACAGGCTTGCATCTGGCACGGAGAATTTGGTAAAAAAACATTATACAATGTTTGAATGTTCATAGAATATACTATTATATAAATGAGAAAAATTTTGAGGTTGTTCTATTTCGACAGCACAACACGTCAACACATAATAAATAATAAGTCTTTTGCTTGAAAAAGTATCGTGATAAATGTCTTGTTTTTTTTTTTTTAAAAAGAAGTCTTTATAACAGATTTAAAATTTATTTATTAAAAATTTAAAACGAAAATCTATGATATATATATATATATATATATATACTTGAAGTATTAGATTAATTAAATACATATTTTTTTTTTATTATTATTACACCTTTAACTACTAAGATTGTTATTTATCAACTTCTAAAATAAATATTCATTAATGTCACAAAAAAGTTTATACTGTACAGCGTCAAAATTGAGCTGTACAATATATTAATTTTTATTAAAAAGAAAAGAATTTTCTTAAGATTGTCTTCTTGTAAGTTCACAGCTTCTATAGGTTGATAAGGACAGTTTATGTAGGCTTAGCATAAATGTCTAGATTTTTAGATGAAAAAGTGTTTCACTATTAAATGTTTCTTATATGTTTGGTTTAATACTAGTTCCTATCTTATCATAAAATGGCTGTTGGATATCTTATGCTTTATTGGCTATTCGCAATGTGCTAATAATGACTTCATCTGTATTATTAAAAGAGGTGGGGCTTAGGATAATATTTGATTGTGAATTTAATTTCTCTACGTTTATTATTTTTTGTATGTTACCATTAAAATTCCCATAAGTAAGAACAATAATAATTTATATAATTATATCCTAATACATGTCGATTAGACTGGAATTATGCTCTAGTGTATTTCCATAATAGCATTACTGAGTGTCGAACTCCTTTGTCGACCTCTTTACTGCTATAATGGACTGATGTCTATATCAAAGTACCAATATGTTCTTATTTAACTGAGAGATAATGCGGTTATCTATTTTTATTTATAGCTAGAATGTTTGAATAAAAATTCAATTTTAGATTGACAAGTGCATTGAGTGAATCCTTACAGATATTAATTATTAAATATATTATAAATATTGAACATTATTTATAATCGAATTGTGTAGTGTCCAATATTTACTTAGTCCCAGTATAAGTTTAAAATTAATTTTAAAAATAATTAACTTATAATTCAAGTTAAGTTAGTTTGTTGTTCTTATGATTTTATTCTTCGTAGACAGCGGTATAACTTCTGGTAAACATTTATCATGGCTAACAACATGAAGTGGTAAAAATACAATTAACTTTAACTTTAAGATCTCATTCAAAATTAATTTACCATCGATTAAGTTAATTTGAAAAATGAATTAATTAATTATGTAAATAAAATACAAAATTGTTATATCAAAATTAAAATTAACTTAAGATATACTCGTAAACTCAGATAAACATTAATCAAAACTGATATTTGTATTATACATACGATTTAATCATAAAATCCAGAAAGAATAATAAATGTCAGGCTTTTGAATTTTGTATATTTTAAACTGTAGTTAGTAGATAGTAAATTGAATAACAACCCAATTAATAGATATTATAGTTATTCATAGTCCACTGCCGCGTAGGTATAATTTTTGTTTTTTTAGCTTAAATTTATATTTGATTTGGTAACTAGTCAACTCAAAAATAGTTCATAAAATTACCATGTTGCATCAACCAGAACTAAATAGCCACAAAACGTATAGATCAAAATGTAAATGTAATAATAGCATAAATATAATTTTTAATTACTTTTAAAATATATACTTAATACTTGTTGACTATTTAAAAAAATAATAGCATACATTTTATAAATTATAAAATACAGAAATTGGTTATTATAGGTCACTAGTTTCACTTAGTTTATCGTGACACAGAACTATAGTATAAAATAGTGTACATAATATTTTACATTATAATATAACAACTATATTAATAAATTTAAAAAGGTGGTCAAGTGGATACCGTTCTGCTGTACAGTTGGTGTCGAGTGGATCACTATAATGGATGTATTAAATTTGAATTCAATATTATATCATTGTATACGAAAAACGATTCTGAACGTAGGCGGTGAATCAACATATATCACTAAGTGCATTTCATTTTTTTTCATATTTATATTAAAGTAATTTATTTAACTATAGGTCGTATTACGGCAATAGGTTGATTTAATTTTTGCAAAAACATTGTATTTATTACGTTAATATATATTTAATCACTATAGTAATAATTTATATATAGTTTATATTTTTATACTATATAATAATTATAATATAATTTAATTATCGTTATCAACTATTCAATCAATAACACCTTACATTAAAATACTGTGAATAGATTCATATTACTCTATAATATTGCAGCATTTTACGTATGTATGAAGAGAATACTGTCAACTTATAGACATGGTATTCAACTGACTGAAACATTCAACTTACTTTTATGAAATCATGAGTATAGCACTATAGATAAGTACTCAAAAACTACAAAACTCTTACATGGAATATCGTCACTGTATATATGAAATAAAATATGTCTAAAAGAGAAATTTTAGGCTTAAACCATTTTTATTTTTATTAAAAATAAACAACTTAAAAAAATAATATTTTTCATATTATCTACTTTTGCCTAAGGTTAAAATATAATATTAAAATAATATCGTCATAATGTAAATATTGAACAATACTAAATAATATTGAACTGAACACGAATAATGCCGACTAAAATGATCATAAATATCAAATACGTTCCTAGGAATAATTCCTGTATCAATAAAATATATAGCCTATATGTGCCCTATATATTATAGACTAAAATAATATATTATTATAATGGCGTGGCATACTATTAGATAGGTAATAGGTAATAGGTACCTATTTTTTTTTTATGTTTATTTAACGTTAAAGTCTAACTAAATTTTATATTTTATTTTTATCCTTTTTATACGCATTAGCATACCTTATTAATGTAGACATTAAAATTAAATAAATTGGTAAGCATATTTCAACGGTCAAAAAATGGTACAAACAAATTGTATTAGTTCTATATGTGAATAAAACATAATAATATATCCACTGTGCGCGTTTAACAAAAGAGGCGGAGAGCATAAAGAGAAAGACCTCACTCTACGGGGTACATGCCCGTGTATGTGTGTGTGTGTGTGTGTATTATATAACCGAATAGGCGGACAGTCTACTCGGTCAGTCCCTTTATTCATACAGATTACGATCCGGAACCGGATAATTATTTTCACGATTTATAATAATTATTACTCTAACCATTGCCACTTCCCTTTTGGTAAGAATATTGATTGGGTTTTCCTTATAAAATCATAAAATATTCATTAGATTCAGTAAGGATAAAATGGTCATTCAACTCTTTTAAAAAAATAATACTATTTACTTATAGTTAATAATTATATGATTTATAACCGAATGTCAGTCAAATAACTATTATAGATTTTTAGTAAAAAGGAAACATGACATTTGTTAATAATGACGTTAACATTTTTACAATGCTTTAAATATAATATTATTATTCTATCTATTATTTAATTAAAGAAATAACATGAAATGAACTAACACACAGGTTACGAACAAATTTATTGATAATTTGTTGAATACTTGAATCTCTTTTTATGTTAGAATTTATATATATTATGTACACCATTGATATAAATAATGACATTAAAAATTATTTATGGACATAACTTAAATACATTTTTTATGGTGATGATAAATTATAGCTTAATAAAATGCTATAAATTCGTCGAATAAAAATTTTAAGAATGAACTCTTAATAGAATATTCTAAAATTATTATTATTATTGTACTTTTTTTTATATCTTATTAATTACAATAATCGTATATTGACTCGAAATAATTTAATAATAATATTCACTTCTAGCCAAACAAAAATTAGTATTTTTGTTCTTTATTTCTTTATTTTAATAACATTTTTGATTTTAATTTTGATATATTATAAAGAAAAATTACAGCATTGTTTGCAAAATACATATTTGATATTTTATTTAATACACTAAGTGTAGTTTATTATAATTCAATAATAATTGATTTTATTATTATTATTATTGATTATTATAACTTTAGCCTAAGTTTTATAATATGGCCATTGGTTCAGATTATATACCACACTTTTAGTTTAAATTACTTTTATACAAATAAATTTGATTTTTTTTTTTAAATTAGATTGAAAGATTTGTTTAATAAAAATTAACGTTTTAATATTGTCTTTTGAGTTTAATCTGAGCAACACATGTAAGTGTAGGCTCTAGACACGTGCAGGTAGTGTCCTATGTTAAATTGTAAATTGTAAATATTATATATCTGGTGATCAATTAAAATGTGTTGAAGTCTGTATGTAACTGTTTAGCCAATATAACCGAGTTATTATTATTATTATTATTTTTTTTTTTGTATCCATTCAATATTATATTTTGTAAAGTGCTTTTAATACAAGTTTTCTGCAATATTAATTTTTTGAGGGAATATTATGTTTAATTAATTTAATTAATCACTCATCCAAAATTGATTAGAATATTAAAAAATATGTTGGTTGTCTATTAATATTATAATTTATTAATTATAAAAAAAAATAATAATAATAATAATAAAATGCTCTAAAATACGTGTGGCTAATATTTAGAATAAATTATTTAATTCAAAAAGTTTATAAAAAAAATATATTTTTAAATGTATAACAAAAATAATTTTTGATAAATAATATACCTACTTACTAAATATATTTTCTTAAAAATTGTTAATATTCATACCATAAAAAATAATTATTATAAGTATTCAATTAATTATTTATAATAATAGCTTATCGCATTCTTCTTAATAATAATTATAGTTGAAATTAAAATCTAAATTTTATTTTACATTTACTATCAAAACTAAGTTAAAAACAAAACAACAAATTTAAAGATACAAAACAAACTTTTGTAACCATTTAATAGACTGTAAATTATTCTAAGAATTAATTACAATTATTATTCATAGAAATACGAATTTAAATTTATTTTAAACTATACAACAATTAATATAATAATCATTTATCAGAATGAGTAACTCATTTTTGAAATATTATAAATTATGAATTTACTTAAAAATATTTAAAAAAAAACGTTTAAAAGTTATATTTAAAACAAAAAAGATTAATCAGTGTTATATTTTTTTCCCATAATATACTAAATATTTCACACTGTTGTACCTTCTGAACAAAGTTTAATTTTTTATCCTCTTTATAATGTTATTACTTTTTTTCATTTGAACATTTTCATTTTATAATACATTTAAAAGTTAAAACTTGAGTACAGTATACTTGAAAAATATTCAAACATGCAAATGAAAAAAAAAACATTCTTTACTCTCGTTCATAAGTATCAAACTGTTTTTATATGTACAAAATGTATCTTATGTCGTACCTACTTCAACATAGTGTTTTTAATTGTAATGGAACAAAAAATATCAATTTTCAATACAATGGAAATGTATGGACTTCTTTATATTTTAAATAGGTCATTTTATAAATGTATTAAACAAACATTAGAACTACATTCATGAATTTATAAATACTTTTTAATTTAGGAACACCTAATCTAACTAACTTGCAGCAAATTTTCGAAAATTTTAAAAATTAACATAATAAATGTTGGTTTGTTTCCTTACTATCCCCAGTTGTTCAAAGTTTTGTAAATAAATTAATAATTTTGTCAAATGGAGTAAACTAACTTTACCGTCACACGATTTTATAACTCGATGGCCAAATAAATAATTTATTGGCTGACGTGACCTATATGATTGGGTAAATATTATTTGAAGGTAACGTAAACGGTGAAGTAGAGTGCTTTGCGTTCTCTGAATAACATCATTTGGTGTGAATTGTTTGGGGCTATCAAAAACACAACAAATAGCATACAACCGTACGAAGAAAAAATACCATAATAGTTCAACATTGGGCTCTTGTGAATAACACAACTTATTCCGGTTAACTAATATTTTCCCATTTAGCTATCTTGAAATTCCGAAGTGCATGATGTGTCATTAACATTTTTAATACATTTGACGATTTTTTTTATAGTCAATATTATTACACGTTTCTAGTGTTTCTACTGTATAAGCACAACATTCATACATATATATTATGTAGCAATGGCTTAATAAATAATTTCTAAAACACTATTATGAAAATTAAATTAAAGAATTTGAAGTTTTGTACATATTAATAAAAAACATAATATTAATGAATTTATGTTGCACTATACAACAGATTATTTTTAATAAAATAGTAGACAATTATACAGAGCGGGTATTATGAACTCTTTTTGCTTTATTCACTTCTACAAAGCATAACAGCGTAGTATTACCAAAAATGTAAAACATTTAATTAATCAACGTACATTAAAACGATTTTGTGAGGAAGTTAGCTAAAAAAATATTCGGTGTTTCGATAAAAACTAATAATATGTTCTTACTCGGCAGTTTTCAGTGGTTCATATGTGTAAATCTACATTAACTGAACATTTTTTACAATAATCAATTGTTTACTTGGGATAAAATACATATACACACAATAATATATTATATAATATTATCATAAATTAAATTACAATTTATGTACCAATTACGCAATAAATAAATATTTTTTAAATTTGTTAAGATAAAAAAAGGAATGCGATTCACTGATTGTAATTTGTTATAATATTAAAATTTTAAATACTGCTTAATACAATTTTTTTTTACAACTATGTTGTATATTGTTCAACTGATCTGTTGATTATCTAAGTTCTATTATTCTAAGTATTTTATATTAATTAAAATTATCTTAAATCTTCTACTTAACTAAGTATCTTTTATATAATATATTAATAATTTTTGTACTAAATTTAAGCATGTGATATTTTCATGTAAGTACTATGCCTGAGTTCTTACGGGCGTTAATAAATAAATGTTTAAGTAATGTAATGATTCATCATGATAGGTATACGTGTATAATACAACACAATTATGTTATGTGCTTAGAATTATACAAATATTCGCATTTTTTCAAATTTAATGTTATACTAATATTTTTCTAGCATTATAATACCTATATAACTATATTATAAAATTGAATTGATAATTTTCTCGTATAAATCATTATTAATTCACTCCTTATCTTAATATAATACGCTATTTCATACCATTTGAACTAAAATCTCAAGAGTAAATATACGATCTAGTTACAATGTAATAAACTATTAACTTTCAATTCTATACATATAGGTATATAATTCCGTTCATAATTTGTTTCATTATGAATTAATAATATTAATTGGGTATGTAATATGTGGTAAAGGATAATCTATTATGATACCTAAATTCAGAATGTTTGTAAATTAAACCATAAACGATAATTTATTCCAAGAAATTATATAAAATATTTTTTATTTTTAATCATATGCTAAACATGTAAATGTGTCAAATATACATTGTAAATCTAAGTAATTGATTAAATAAATTACAGCCAAATAATTAATAACAAAGTAAATAATAATAATTATTGGTTTAACAAATCAAATACAAATTAAATTAAACGAAAACAAAGTAAAAACAATGTTATCAAACATATAATTTAGACTTAATATTGTAACATATTAGAAATAAATGCCAAATAATATTTATTTCAATAATAATATGAATATAAAATAAAATTTGAAGATCAGGGATGCGAATCAACTGTATTTTTTTATGGTTTATATCCACATAGGTAAATGTAATAGCATTATAAAAACATAGTTGATATTGTATAAACCAATATAATACAAACTTATGGGCAATAACCCATAGTAAATTTTCCATGGATTGGAATTTTGATTTAAGAAAATATACTTTTCTATAGAGTTTGGTTTACAGTCATAGAGTTACTCTATGTTTACAATCCATGAATTAGCGGAATATTTACCATAACTTGCCTACGGGAGAATATGGACTAAACCACCATCCGTCTATTGACATTTTATGGACACAACCATATTACATTTTATATTTTTACATGATAGCAATATAATCATAATATTATATTATGCTTTATGCATGGTTACTAGTTTCCACAGTTAATATTATAGGGATCCGAGATTTCGAGGAAAAAATATATTCCGTAGACAACAGGAACCCAGTTTTTTCCAAGATTTTTATTTATAAATATAAATTTAAATTAATTTTATTTTCATTTAGATAGTTAAAATCGATTTCTATATAGTAAAATAATAACAATTTTATTAAAGCACCTTGTAGACGAGAGGGAAGATTCATCCAGTGATGACACTTCAGTGTGAATTTTAAATTTAAAAATAAATATACACAACATATGATTACAATATATTTATGAAAAATATCTGCATTTATATCACCGCTGAATACGAAATTTTACTGAGAATAACAGTACCCGCATACTATTGTACTAAATATACATTTTCTACGTTTTTATTTATTTTTTAACTAATGTATTTTTTATGCTGAAAACAAATAATATCTTTCGCAAATATATTACATTTTTAATATGCATAAACTAAGAATATATAATATTATGTATTCCAATCATATCAACATTCTAATAACTATGGTCGAATAATATGGTCTACTGTTACAGGCCATGTATACATATTATACTGTCGAAAATAAAACTACAAATTGAGGCATTAAAGTTAGCACTTAATTTTAATATAGAATGATTATAACAACAAAAATTTAGTTAATATTATGTACAATATATCAATTATACAAATAAACGTATAAGTTGATTTACTAATTAACTTGAATGAAATAAGTTTATTCAGAAAAACATGAGCACGTTTATGAAGTTAGTTCACACTTTTGATTATGAATTCCTTTATGAGCTAGTTACAGTTTAAGCAAACATTTTAAAGTTTGATTTATGATACATCAATGAAACTGGTGATATTGTCTAAAGACAGAGTCCATTTTCTTTTAAAATACACTTAATTTTCATCGACAACAATTATAACCAGGCATTTTAATTATGTTCCAAAAATATAATATCCCACGGTGGCAGATTTTCTCCATAAAATATAAACTCAATATTTTTAAACTATTTAATTTTAATTATATACATTAATAAATTATTACTAAATCAGTTATTATTAAAATATGTTAAACAGTTATTGTAATAGAATTGTTTATAAAGTGAATATATAAGGACCCATTTCACTTCTAAATAATATATATATATTTATAAATTCATTAAATAATAATATAAGACAAATGTATATACCTATATGCCTACATCATTATAATATGTAACTTAATGTACAATAATAAGATACAGTTGTATTTTTTAAAAGAAAATGGTATCATTTAAGTATTTTCCAAGTATGTCAATTTATTAGCCGACTGATCACTAACATATGCTATAGAAGGACTCAACATTTCAACTTTGACACTAACCAGTAATCACTGCAGGACATTTAAAATAAACATTTTTAAAACGTTAGTTCAAGATAAAAATGAATATTATTCGGTTGTCGTAAATAATATATTAGTTCTCCCCACCTAACACAACATATGGTAACATAATACCATAATAAGATAATCGGTATTTGGTTATGACCTACGCGCATAGCATATCTTTGGACTTTGAATATCTACAACTGTAATACTGCATTAAATACCTTATTACATCACGAGAATCGTGTTTCAGAAATATCCCTTGACCTGTTTGCAAATTACTATGAAAGTCAATACGACATATGAATATAATAAGTATAAACAAAATAATTAATGCGAAAAATAATGGCCTCGTACCACTGTGAGATCACTAGCCATTCGTGTATACATAATGTCGTGATGCATATTATGGAGTGTATCTATGTGTCTACTGTTTATACTAAATAACTATATTATGCTCAATAGAATTTCACGGGTTTTTTCCACACAACACAAATAGATATTTTTACCTGTCCGAGATTCAAAATCTACAATAAGTTTTGGGGTACTTGATATCACTAAAATTATTTCACTTTAGGGTATTACAATAATTATATATACAAAAATTCTGTTTAGAAATATATAAACCGTATTCCATAAAAGTACTAATAACATTTATGATAATTAAAATACGCAATAAATGTGTTACGTCATATTTATTCAATAACCAATAAAATAATAATAATATTTCAAAAAATATTTGATTGAACCCAATATATTTAAGGTGAAAATGTCTATATAATATATTTCACTCAGTATTTCACACAATTTTTCGTATCTTTTCATTAACCAAATTAATAATAACATGTTGAAATATGCGTTGTAAATTGCAGGTGTTATAAAAACAAGAAGAAAAAAATTGATTAATTATACATTTTTTATTAGACACTATCAATTATACAAATCTGTGGTATTAAAGTTAATATTATGTTAATGAATTATGCTGAAATAAATAAATAATAAAATACATACACTTAAAAATGTTAAGTTAAAATACAATGTATCACCAGAACTGTAGTGAAATTCTCGATAAATTTATTTATTCATATTTTTTCTTGTTCAAAAATAATATTTTTATATCGAAAAACACTGTTACTACTAAGAAGTAAGATAAAATGACTTGAATTAAAATATATTGACTATGTTGAATCGAAAAGAATGATAAAAATAAAATCTGTTGAAACTCGTTGGTTTGAATTTGTTAAAAAATAAGTATTTTTTACAAGTAAAACCACCAATGTACGTTTATCTGAAGTGTCGAAGGACTTGCGATATATATTGATAATGATTGAAACGAGAGATAATAAGCAACCAGCCCATATAATCAAAGGACATAGAGCTGAAATAATTTATTTATAATTTAACGATTTTGACGTTGAAAAATGTAATGATTTTAATCCACGTGACCCCTTTTAAAAGTGTCAGAAGTTCGGGTTTGAGAGGTTTCCTTGAAAAGTACAGCATTTCCTGACGTGAATTAGTGACAGATATCTCTTTTTAGTTGGACGGGAAAAAACTAAGTACAAAAAGAAGGATTTGTACGTTACATGGGTGGATTACTACGCTAACAAAGTGAGTTGAATTTGTTGCCAAGAAGTTTGTGTGGGCTTAGTTACTACCAAAAACTTGGAGAAAAAAAGCAATTATCACAGCTATTTTTTTTATTTTTTTTAAACAGTTGCATCCGTATAAAACTAAACAATATCTCTATATTACATCAAATAAAAATGTACGTACTTTATGTTACTTTGTAAACCTTTTGCACATGCCTACACACGTTTAGTTATTTGTTCGCAATAATGATTCTCAATGATTTAAAGTAAAAAGTAACTAAAATAAAATCTTTAAATGTAATTTGCAACACTTATGATCCAAAATATTTTTAAATATTTTCTTGGTACATAGTATAATATTTATTATTTTTAACATTAAAAATACAAATTAAATTCATTAATCGATATTAACTCGAAAAGCGTTATTTTAACAATACAATTTTATATTTTAATTTTCTAACAATATTCAATTGGCTCAATGTTTTCTTACTAGTTGTAATAGGCAATAGTAGAATGTTTTAATACTTTATTAATAGTGCCATTATCTACCGTATTAAGTATGAAGCATAATATCCTATGAAATATCCCGGTCAATACAATTGTATTTATAACTGATTATATATACGTTTATCACTAAATGAGAAGTCCGTTTTTATTTTAGTTGCAAAAACTTAACATATGTAACTAAAATGATTAAAGTTATTTTCTCTAAAAACTCTATATACCTATCCCATAAAAAATAATCAAACCCATTACCTAAATTATGTTCGTGAATAATCGAGTGTAAAACTGGCTTTTGTTATATCGTTGAACCAAAAAGCAATAGTTTACTGATGCCGATAGAATAGATTTCGAGTATAAGGTCTTTTTTTTGTACCAACTATTACAAACAGTTTCTAGGGACCGGAAAAAACCATTTTTTTTTTCAAGTTTAAAACGGTGTCGTATTAACGATACAGGTTTACGTTACAGTATGGACGTATACTATGAATTTGTCTATGGATATATTTGTTTAAACATCATAAACACAATATCCGGTATCTCAGCACAATAAGCTGACGATTGTAGTGTTTATTCTCGGGTTACATGAAAACAAAAAATACAATGAAGTATATAAATGAAACAAACCGACTTGTAATTGAACAGTTCTAAACAGTGAACTTAAATAAATATAATAAATCACGCCTGTTTGAAGAATCGTATTAACATTTGGTGGAAGAAATAATTTTATTTTTACTTTGTTTTTACATGCAATATGATACCTATTACTTCTCGAAGTAAAAGAACAACCCATCTTACCAGTCAAATATTGTTTTATTTTAATGTATCTATCAGTGACTACGTTTATTTTTGGACGAGGATTATCAATTAAGGTGTTATTTTATCTGTTATTTAATCAATACTTTAATACTATTTTGGTTAAATTTCAAATAATATACCTAAAATATTTTACTATCCAAAATGAGTTTTGTGATAAGCCGTCTATAATATATAAGTAATTTTAAGGTCAATAGTTTCTATACCTATTCACTCAGATCTAATAAATTCTATCATATATATTTAAATTTTAAGTAAAGAGGTGAATGCATTGATTTTAAAGCGGTGTGTTTTTGTGCTTTTTTTGTCTGTACACACAGCTGTATACATTTTATAGTAGAAAAAATACATAGATGTTCAATTTTAAGATAATTTTTTGGTAATAAATTGTACCTATAGATGGTACTTTTAGAAAATCAAAAGTAAAAATGTTTAGTAGGTACTTAATTTCAAAATAATCGATGTCAATCTTTGGAATTAAATTTAATACATCCATTACAACAGTGATCTATTGTATAATCAAGTACTTGACACCCACTGTTCGTCAAAATGGTTACCTATAATTTTCAGATATTTTTAATATGATTTTTTTATGATACTACAGAACTGTGATTGAAAAATTATTGTTGTTCTTAAAATTTAAAGTAAAAATAATAAAAATAGAATTATGTTGCTATTTGCGTAGTTTATTCATGCCAAACCTACATTATTGTACATACCTACCCATATAACTCATTTATTTATTTTTTATAAATCGTCATAAATTCATAACATTATTAAAATCATATCCGCATTTCACATTTTGTATACAAATTATATATTATTATGTTATTGGGCCATAACAATAATCCATCAATATTTTATACTACTTCCATTAAGGAATAAATTGTGTTTATGGTGTCACCGATCACCAACAAACACCCATAGAAAAACTTTATTAGAGTATATGTACTGCATCGTTATTGTATACGCGTCGTTAAACTACCAATATTTTAAAGCCACTAGTATATCGGTTTTTCCAATCGTACAACCGTATATATTAAATACTAAAATACACAACATAACAAAATGTATATATATATATATATATTTTTTAAATTATAATCGTTTAAATCGTCATAATAATATAATACAAGTATTAGTTTGATATTAGTATTAATTATTCACGTTTATTAATATTTTTACATTTATTTTATAGATATACTTTTAGCAACTGACAAAATGATCATCATTTCAATAATAAAATGGATTTTGTACTATATAAAAAAATGTAGAAAAATTAGACTCACTACATGATTTTTTGTGATTTCGTTTTTTTAATACAGTGATAGGTATTGATATATTGTAATCATTTTGGAAAAATAATAATAACTAACGTATTGATATAATGACCCACAATATTATTATATTATTGTCATTCTTTAATACAATATAAATTTATAAAACACACATTTAAAAATAATTACAAATCAAAATGATTTAAATATTTACGATATTATACTATTTATACTATATTGATAACAAATCGTTTAGCATAACATTCTATTGATAAACGTATGTATAGTTGTAATTAATAGAATTTAAAAACATAAAAGATATCAAGATATAGTTTGTTTTTATTAGCGTTTAAACTTTAAACGTTAACCCAGGTCATTAAAATCACGAACATTTTCAAATTATTTTGAAGTTAAAAATGTAAAAAAAAAAAATCAATTTTTATAGCTAGGGCTTGCAAATTGAATAAACATTTCTTCATTAATTAGCATTACAGCGTCCTATAATCATCAAAAATATATAGGCGTAATTTTTATTTACAGATACATTCTAATGTTAATAAAATGGATACTCAAACAAATACATTTTCTTACCATTTTTGTTATTTTGTCGTAATTCAAAAATATTAAAAGGAAAGACTAGAAACTTTTTGTGTTTACATATAATATATTATTTATATACTCAGTAATATTTTTAAAGTATTCTTAATAATTTCAAGCTATTTGTACAATTAACTTAACCATTCACAACGATCTATCAAACACGTGGTGTTGAGTATTGACTAGTATAAGTTAATAGCAATAATGTATGACATAAAGTCATAAATATAATATCATTATTGTCTAGCCTTACTCTAGAATCTAAGCTATTTCGGTCTATTTCTGCTTCCACTTTGTCTTTCCGTATCTCTCTATGTAGTAGTGTCATCTCTTTCCCCGTTCAGCACTTCAAAAGTTTTCGGGTCTTCTTTGATGTGAACCCTTTGTGATCGTCTAATTCCTCTCCTTGATCTTAATTTATCTTATTTCCATTTTATGACTGCCTATATGATTTGATTGTTTTTTCTTCGCCATATGTGATGTTATCTTTTGACTTTTGAATAGACAAACTATATATTTTTTTTTTTTTGTTACTATTTATGATAAGACCAATCTTTTTGCTACCTCGACTAAATTCTTAATTGATAACAGGTACCTAATATAATATTAATTAATGCACATATGAAATTATCACAAAACCAAATACCCTAAAAAACAATAAAACAGTGCCGGAAATATTTAAAAAGCATATTAAAAAAATTCCACAAAACATCAAAAGGTGTATACTGTATACAGACACTTTCACGTCAGAAGAAGCAATAGGCATTTCAATAATATTTGAAAACCACAATATAACGTACAAACTACCTACCTAAGGATTGTTCAAATTACTCAGCTGAAGTACTTGCCATTTTAAAAGCTATTCAAATAATTATCTATAAAAAGTACACTAAGTATATTATTCTTAGTGACTCCTTAAACGCTATAAACAGCATAAACAACAAAACGAATCCAAATGATATTGTAATTCTCATATAAAATAGACAAAGCTAAAATGAAAAATAAAAACCAAATATCTTTCATCTGAATGATACCTGGACATTTGCATAAAGAGAAATGAAACTTAAGAAATGCTAAACTCACTATATCCAACTTAATATATCTAATATACTATATATATACTTAATATATCAAACTTAACTTAACTTATATTACCTATGATGAATTTAAAATATTTATAAAAATACACAAAAGAAAAAAATAGCACGTACTCGTATTCTAGACTAATCAGAACATTCAAACTAAGCCAAATAAGAATTCAACATTCAAATGGGAAAATTCAACTCTTATATGTAATGAAATGACTTACTCTCGTATTTCTCGTGGTTATAGAAGGACTCTCTATATGTGAAGGATGTGACTTAACGCTCACAATAAAGCACTTATTAGCAGAATGATAACGATATGAAAACGATCGTCGAAATTTCAACATGGCAGAAACTGCTCTTTGGACCCAATCCTAAACATAAAAAGCAAATTTTATACTTAAAATCAACCAAGTTAATCAATAAAATACAATCTAAGGATAATTATAACATAACATTTTGTTAATACTTTAGTTAAATTAGACTAAAAATTAAGTACTGTAAGTATAATGACTTTTACTGTTGATTTTTTTTTAAGATCAATAAAAAAAAAATATATATATATAATACTATAATATGGTATATGCAATGATTTTGTCAATAATAAGTCTATCACAGGTACTAGGCATTCAACTAATAGAACAATATATTATTAATAGTAGTAATGTAAATAAATTATAATATTTCCTTAGAAATAAAGACTACTCAACGTCCCGCTCAGAGTCGATTTCGTATGCAATGTTATAAATATCATTAAATTTAACGTTTTTATTTTTGTATATCTTTTAATTTCCTATGGTTGAAAATTTCCGGTACATTATTTCAGTTGCTTATTGTGAAAATTTGTTATTATGCCCACCGTGTTCTCTTGTTAATGTGTTTTTCGCATTTTTCACACCACCTTTGTCTATTCATCTCGATTAAGCTCAGTTTATAATTATTACAAAGATGGTTAAATACTATTTAAGAATGGTATACCATTATAATCTTAACATAATATACTACGGTTACCAATACATGTATTGACCTAATAGGTAGGACGTGCGTCGAAACAAAATATCGTTTATAAGCCCGTCGGATAAAATTGGTGTTTACTTAAAACCATGGAGCACAAAAAACCTCGTGCGTGTCCAACTCAAATACTGATAAATTATTAATGAAAACCTGTGTGCGTGTACATATTTTTTATGGGAAACCTACATCCACTGTTGACGCGTGTAAACACACCTCACGGTAAATCACTTCGCAGCGTCCGATAAAACATCGCTATACATATTTTGCATATTATATGTATTATATAAATATTAAAAATTTACGGTACGTTATTATTATTATAAGGTGTATGTGTGTTTACCATCTCTGGAGATCCTTTGTCATCATCCTCGCCACGACGATGGGATATTGTAATGCATAACGTCACGTCACACGTCCTGCAATTTTTATAGTTCTGTTTTCGTCACCACAAACAATGGATATTAATAAAAATCGTATATAAAACGACATAAAACCAAAATCTGTTACATTTGTGTCGAGCTGTCTTTGGCGTCGTAGTCTAAGAAAGAGATGTTCGAATGAAACATTCAGATACGTTTACTGCAGGCGCGTATACAAATGGGGAAGGGAGATTGGGGTTGGAGTTCAACCCCCCCCCCCTGAAATAATTTCGAGAAATTCGGAAAAAATTGTTTTATTATGTTTTGGCACATTTTATTTTGCTATATTTTGTAAACCCTTCTCGAATTTTTTTTTTTTTTGTATACGTGCCTGGTTTACTGCACCACAAGCTTGCACTGTTGACGCGTATTTCCAAGAAAAGGAGATCTACTAATATTATAGGCAATAAAAGTGTTGATCTCCTGTCACATGATTATTTCCCAATTCTTAAATATTATTTTTCGGTTGTTCTCATCAGCTGATAGAAGTGTCCAAGCAAATTTAGATTTTCTTAAAAAGTTACTTTCGGGTAGAATAGATTTTTCATATCTCCTTTGTTCCGTTAATTTTAAAGTTCCTTCTTTTTCTCCGCGAAATAACTACCTGCAGTTTATGTTTCGATATTAAATTCGTGACACTCGTTTATGCTACTGATGAATCATTTGCAAGAATAATGTGCATTTGGATTTCTAATGTCATACCATCCGCTTAGGCTCACTTTCTCTCTCTTCTTAACACTACTCATATTGCTCCGTAGCTTATATTTCAGAACTTTGTCTATATTACGTAACCATTAAGTTTTTAATAAATAATAATATTACATAAAAGTAAAATATTGTAACGGTATTCTGGTTAAGATTAACAAACGTTGTCCAATGTGCGTTGAACATGAATAATCGACTAAAAATAACTACACGGCATCTATTCTACGTCTCGAAAACAGATTACGAATTCGGTTCGGAATATACCTGTTCATTTTCATATAATATCGTGCTGTATTTTGCCCTTTGTGTTTTTGACATTTAATAATAATTATAGACGATATTTAAAAAATAATGTTTATATTTGTTAGTCGACAACTCGTTAGCTTGTCATAGCTATACACGTACATAGTTAAATAATTTACTCATATTATTATTATTACGCGCTACTATAACGTATAAAGGACAATAATCGGTTCTTCGGCAGAACAAGTCAATATGTTTATAGTTAGCACACTAAACAAAAACAATAATTCATGGGCGTACACGTCTTACATTTACTAGTTACGATGTTGAAACGATCCATCACTCGCAGTGAAACTCATTATAAAATATTATTACAGTTTGCATGTGACGGGTTAATAGAAGGAAAAATGGAATACTCTGATAAAAGTGACTTTGAGAGCGAAGGTTTCGTATTATACGATGTATTAGATGAAATGTCGACGATTCCTATCGATATATAAAACTATTCCCTATAAATGTGTATTTATTTATTTGTATATATCCACATATATTTAGGATTTATTAAAATAAACGGTACAATATCATTTTCTTGGAAGTATGTGTGACGAAATGCATTTATCGTTTTCCTAAACCCGCAGTTAGGGGTTAACTTATTTACTAATGAAAACTTCCAGTCTAGACGCAGAACTGCACGGTAGTCATATTAAGCAATGGTCAAGTGCAATATTTTAGTCTCTACGCGACTGCGCTGTATAGTGCTATACTATTATATTATGTACCTAAGTATTATAGTCGTATTGGACATATAATATTCCAGTCATGTCCGCATCTATTCGTCGTCTCGACTCATTATATTTTCATGGTTCCAATGTAGCTTAATAAGACAAATTGTTGATATTTGATATTATTTTACGGCCGTTTTGGTCAGCGTAGGTGTCGCGTAGTCTTTCGGGACAGAATAAAAATATATTATATCCCTGTATTTACATAGAAATATTTCATTATATATGGTCTAACTAAAGTTTTAGTATTGGTTATCTTATATTAATGTATATTTAAACATTTTTGATACAAACCCCGCATTAACGAACCGCAAATTACAATTATTTTCTATAAACAATTTTACACAAAATATTAATAATATTTTTATTTCAATTATTAATTCTATTTAATTGTATATTCTACTACTGACTTTCATTATGTAGTGCATTTGTATAGTTATTATAATTGATTGTATTTACATTATAAAAGTTGTTGTCATTTATTACAACATTATTCAACGTTTAGAATAGTTAGATATTGCAATTTGTAAAGAAACACGAAATATTTCTCTTATATCGTTAATGTAAAAAAAAACACATTACGTAACAAAAATGATATTCTATGTATTTAGCTTTTGTGTCTCTGATAATTAAATTGCACATTAGTACACTACCTAATGCAATTTCGTGAATAACATCTAAAGAGTTTATCAAAATCTGGATTATCTCTAATCTGATAAAAGCTGACCCCCTTCAACATTTATATAATAACACCACCTATACTATTTTAATATCATCAACGTAGCAATTGTCATTTAATAACTAACATTATGTGTTATTGTTTCAGAGTTATGGCGTTCGTGCAAAAAGCTGTCGCACGTTTATATGAACCCGATAAATTGGAAACTCTATTAAGAGACTTGGGCAAGAAACACTATCATTATGGCGCCAAACAAAAATACGTAGACGTGAGTATAATCGATTTAAGTACTGTCTTAATAATTATTGTTTAGACATTTCAACGAAATGAAATTAATTTAAACTGCATATTCCAACCCATCTTAGACGAGATACAAGGTAGGTAACGGTGTACATGTTTGTATAATGTCTGTATAAAGTGTTGATGGAATGCACAGTGTACTTTAAAATTCATAAGATATTGTGTTAAGTTTATTTCAAACGATTTTTTTTTTAAACAAAATCCATACAATTTTATAATGATTAAATATATGGAATTTTCAATTATATTAATTTATCTTAATGCTCTAAATTAAATAATATTTATATTTACATATTTAAATATTTAATAGTTTTATAATATCTATTAACAGTAAATCCGCGTATAATATATTATAATACTTGTCCACCAATGTAAAAAATGTACTTTTTTAAACTCACTGTTCAATTGTTTTTCACTCTTCAATCGTTCATATTTTCAATAAAAATCGTAAATGTGATATTTTCTTTTATTTTTTTTTTTGTTCTGTCTTGCCTATACCGATATTTTATTCAACTTAAAATGATGATGTCTATTACAATATATTTTCCTATACAACTAATCATTAATTTTATCACGTATTACATTTGAAATAATTTATATTTAATTACTATAAATCGGTGATATTTCCATTAATATATTCCACTGTTTATTTACACAAAGAACTTATATATTATTCAGTTGATTTGAATTTCATCCGAATCATAGTAGTACCCACAGATAATATATAATACAACATATGTTGTATTAATATTTGTGAAAGTTTCTGTACTTTTAAACAATACAATATTAAAACCTTTGCATATTTTTTTCTGTTTTCTTATTAACTGTAAAAGCTCCAACACCCATGGTTATTAGCCTAGGTATCGTTTAAATATAATATTGGATATTGTGAGTAAAATAAAATTATTTTGTTTAAGGTCAAATACGGTTTTTTTTGCTTAAATTTACACATTTTCGAAATAGATGCATATTATTACCATTATTTTACTAACAGTGTGATTAGGCATTTCCACCGTTAATCATCAATTATTCATTTTATACTCTATATTCGATATCTCATTGCGTGTTAAGCTGGTGGTTTACTGCTGTGACGACTATCGTACCTATCTATCCGTGAGGCTTTTATCGTATTCTGATTAGCCGTGGTAATCATGGTATCATTTACTAACCACAATCTATCTGGACAGAGTTGGCCCAAAAACAACTTTCGGACACGACATGATGGACAAAATAGGCCCGTAAACCCGGCTCTGTGTTTTACCCGTCTGGAGCAGCTACGGTGTTGCCTAGGTGATAATAATGTATCATGAATTATGCGTATATTATTTTATTATCGAATGAAAATAAATATTAATACAGTTTGTGTCAAAGTCGCGCTCACTCGGTTGAAATATTCAAACGCAAATCGCAGCTTCTATATGTATACTGGTGCACAGTAAATAACGACTTAGGAACATTTACTTTGTATTCATTTAACGACTCCGTTCCTCAGGCAGCCCTTTAATGCTATAGAAATTTACTAACCTACTGTAGCTTGCTATCCGTGCAAATACGATTTGTATACATATTCTAAGGTGCTATATTATACTTAAACTATCTCTCTCTCTCTCTCTCCCTCTCTCTCTATCTCTGTTATACGTACCGCCTCAATATTGACAGCGAATACCAACACTAGCTCGTTCCGTGATATTTGATAATTTGGTACAGAGAGAAAAGAAAATATGCCCAATTAAAAATATTGACATGCACAATGAATTAATTTTTAATAAAAAATATATGCTCAACCTATGGTAAAAAAATGAACTGTTAAGTGTTGGTCACTTTTTTTTAAGTCGTCCTACGTATTTACGACGGGTTACCAACAACACGGTATTATCATTTATCAGAACTTTTTACTCTAGCGTATAGGTACCGATTTTAGTGTTTATACTACGCAAAAAGTATAACTAATAAGTAATAACTTTTGCTGTCTATCATATGTATATTTGGCACCTACATTAAATTATGGTGTATATCCCTTCCAGGGAGAACATTTGTTTTATTACTTGATGATTTTTTTTTATAATCTACGATGCTATAGAAATGTTCACTTATAAACTGTTTAAGTATTTTTCAGACAAAATATAAACATGTTTAGGGGTTAGACTTTGATTTAAACCTTAGCAAATTTGCAATGATACATAGTGGTAAAAAAAATGTTAATGGGTAATCAACGATTTAATTTTGGTATATGAATAATTTATATTAATTTATATCAATGTATTAATTTCCACAATTGTTTGTGATATTTTTATAATTGTTACTTAAATAATATGAAAAATTAATAAAATCGTAGAAACTTGAACCATACCACTACATCTTGGATTATCATTTCTTAATGAAATTAAACATATTTACATTAGTTTTAAATTATTTATACGACGCCCTTATACACATCGTTTTATTTCTAAGTTAATAAAATTTATATGAATGATAATACAATAATGTAACATAAATACATAATATGATAAATAGTTAATAATATACTATAATTTTATTGGCAAGATTAGTGTAATTTACCAAACTACTATTAACTTATTAATATAATAGTAATATAAACAAACAAAAAAAATATTCTTAGAAATATTTTTTAGAAATTAATACTGATACGTCACAAAGTGTGTTTCATATGCTATGATTTATCATTAAACTCTAAGTCAACACTTATTGCACTAGTCAACTTAATGACTTTATAAGACTACTTCCCGACTTTTTTCATAAAATTGTATCGTGTTATTATTAATTATATTTTTTAAACAATTCTATAGTTCATTTAATCGTATAATTTACTTAGACATTGTATTTATTTATTTTTTATTTGTGTTATTAACAGAAATATACAAAATAAAAATCCCTAATATTTTTTGCTTTTTTTTTTTATTAAATTTAAAATTATATTTTGAACAAATATTTAATAACTGCCCTTTTTAATTACGTAAAAACATAATCGAAAACGTTTGTCATGTAAAAAATTATCCTCTTCAAATAAATAATTTGCATTGTCAATAAATGAGAAATAATATGTTTCAAACTGTAAAATAAATAGCGCATTTCGGAAATAAACCTACATTGAATGTGTACACTGTTAATTAGTTACACAGTGCCATATGGAAAATGTACGTAGGTACGTTTATTTTAATATCAGTATATCACCTGCAAGAAACTTATTGATTCTCTTCGTTTTTATAAAAAACCAATTTTTATATGACTCGATTACTTAAAATTGACAATTATATTGTACATTTAAAATTAGGTTAGGATATTTTCTGAATAAATAAAGAATATTTTTTTGTCAAAGGTAGTTGAGCAACAATTTGTTTGGTATTAATCACAATCAATATTAAATATTAATATTATAATGTGAAAAACTTTTTTAATCATAAAATCAAAGTTTTTCACTATCTAAGAATGACATAATAATCAATAAAAAAAATTGACTTAATTCGAACTGTTTTGTCATTTGTAAAATTAGTATACAAGACCACTCGTCCAATTATATTTTTGTGTTTGGCAACTATATTAATGACATTCTAAATAACATATATTTTTATTCTTTCGTCCAAACAAACTCCTTAAATCTTTCTTACGGATCATTTTATCGAATGACTGGATAACAAATTTCGGTTCTGGTGATTTCTTCAATAATTATAGGATGTGCGACAACCGATGAATATAACACCTATTAACGTATATATTTTGTATTATCTTATTAACAGAATTAAAATCGTCCCCGAGACCTTCTCGCGGAACACTAAGCAGTTCCTACTCCGAGGACTAACTGGTCGCGCACGATAATGGACTTGCGGAATGTAACGGGAGTAATAATTACGCACGCACCACACGCATAATATAAATATACACCTCCTCCTGGGCACTAGGAAAACTCTGCCTTTTTTTCGTACCGACCCCGAACGATAAAAACACCCACGAGAGGACGATAATTCACGTGCACTTAACCTAGACCACACCCGGTCTTCGCGTACTTACTACACAGCACAACGTCGTCGTTCCGGCACGCAGCGGCCGAGCACAATGTATTTTGATTACCGCTGCCGAATCGTCGCCACCATTATTAATCTGTTTTGGGAAATAGAAAAAAGGACTTAACGGAAACGAAAGCAATTTCAATTTATTCTACTATAGTTTTCTGCAAACGTTTGATTATAAACCCCAATAATAGTAATTAAATATTCGCTGAATTGTATATTAAACAGTTCAATTGATGAGAAAAAATGTGTCTTTTTTTTTTTTTTTGGTGTCGATACACGAACTTTTCGTAATAATTGCTCTTCGTGCGAGCACTTTTATTTGATTGAACGCAAATGACCGGTAGCAATTCGTATTAGAACGTATTCTACATACCTACCGTCATAATATTATGCACTATTATATTTTACATTTAAAATTATTAATATAAAATATCGTATATTCCCGTTTTTCACTGCTGTAGGCAATGGAAAATCGTGCAAACGTATTTAATACTAATTAAATATGATGACATGTTTAAATGTTATGTTCTTAACCACTTTCACCGCTCAACGTTGTAATACTTATGCAAATCATTTGTAAAATAGTTGTTAATAGTGTCTTATAAGTTTTAAATGAAAATGTAGGTGAACGGGGAGTTTAATATGCTCATTAGCCATGTATAAAGTACGAGTATAAAAGTTTTTTCTTCTCCGAATGGTTGTGTTTAAAATGTTTGAAAGCTTTTTATGTAGATACCTGATATAGATAAATCGTTTCAAACGTTACTACACGCACTGTTTGATTGTTTTATACATATATATTATGCATTACACGTAAACTGTGAACTATATTAATTATGTTTTTATCCAATTTTATTATTTTCGCAAACATTTTAATTTGAAAAAAAAAACAACAAGATAGGACATCTTCACAAAGCATCATTATTCATTATTAACACCGCCATGAAAAAATACTAGTCATATAAGCATTCATCTCTCTTAACTTGTTTTTAATGTATTAATGTATATAGATTATACATACGTGTTATTTAGAATACTTAATAAAATAAAATCATCGATCAAATTACAAGTCCCGAGAGGCTTTTCGATATTTTATTATAAAAAAAAACAAAAAAAAACAAAAACTATTTCATTAACAAGCTGATTGCTTTAGATTTTATACATTTTCATAGGTAAATAATTTTAAAAATAAATCAATATAATATTTTTCGTCTCGTTTAAAATTTTTAATATTTCATTATTTAATCAAATGTCCTATAGAATGAATAAATAATATTTATTTAATTTATCTTAAATGATATTTTACATGTTGTAATTACTAATTTTCTTTTGCATTGTCGTGTGATTTGGTACTGTATATATAATATGATGTGATAGAGATATTTTATATTATGTGTGTCGTGTTTATTTTTTCAACTATTTTCCACCGTTGTGTTTGCTTACAGTTGATCGGACCTCAATTTATTATGGCTATACAACCGTCGCTAGTCGACCGATGGACTGAGGAGATGCACTCGGCGTGGACAGCATTGTTTTTGAACATGGCGTACATTATGAAAGGTTCGATGGCGGCCGAAGAAAGGTTCAAAGTAAAGAAAACTGCCACTTAAACGACCAGTCCCCATTTGTACACACCAATGATTATGATTTTTATTTTGTGAATTAATAATTTTGTTCTATTTTTATTTTATATAACGATACAACGTTTATCTATTCAATACTGCAATTGGACTTAGACAAGATTATTATTATTATTATTCGCAACATAAGTTTTGTTAGACATTTATATTACATTATATTATTATATTATAGAAATCGCACGATATTTTCTTCGTTTAAGTCGTCAATATCCTACAAAACAGCGGCATTGTTTGTACAGCAAATAATAGTTAAATTCAAATATATATATAACATATAAATATAATATTTATTATATTATAATATATATATTTAATAGTTATGATAATAATATTGTAACGATGTAGGTTTATTATTGCATTAATGTGAACGGTTATGACCATGTTATTATACTGCTTGGACTTAAAATAAAAACAACATGATATCGATATGAATGGCGTTTAAATACTGCAATATGAGTTATCCTTTTTAATCCCAAATTATTTAAATTATTGGTAATACATTATTTATGTGAATATTCATTAACAAAGAGTGTTAATATGTCATTATTCAAATCGTAACAATAATAGACACAAAATACGTGTTATTAATACTTATTAATACATAATTATATGAATATGGTTTTGATTACAATCACATAATTATGCGTGTTTAACAAAACAAACTTATTTAGCTTTTAATTTTAAATTAATAGAAAATTATAAAATAAAATCTTATAAAATAAACTTCACTCTATAAACCATTCGACAGCTGTTGTACGTTATACCTAACATTAAAAATGTTTCGTTCTGACACATGTATACGTTTTTAACAATTTTTACCATGGTAATACATTATTAATACTACATAAATAATTTATATCGTGATTCAGTCACATAATATAAATTTATAATACATTTTATAAGGTTATTTCAAACCAAAAACATAACGATGATATTTCAGGTTTAAAAATAATAATAATAAATGTCTTTTCTATGAATAGTTTTCTTAAATTCATATAACTAATTTTTCATCACTAAAATATATAATGTAAATATTGTTTTAAATTAAATTATTATATTTAATAAGATTAAATAAAATTAGATCATAATTTATAAATTAAAAATTTATTTAAAAATCTTACTCTAAACAAATCTATTATTAAACTTATATAATATATTATTATTTATAAAACTATAAAAATATATACACATTTATCAAAAATGATGATTATAACCTGCAGGGTTTAGGACTTGTAGCATTTACTTTTTTTTTACTTGACTTAAAATCTAGCAAAGTTCTGTGGATATCTATGTCATGTTACAACTATTTCGAATATGAAATGTTTAAATGCTTTTTTTATGGTTATTTGTTTATGTTTTGTTTTTTGCGGTTTTACATATTTTCTTCTTTGAGTTGGCGCAGATGGTAGCGACTGACAAAAATCCGATATTTTTTCTTTATAATTTTTTTTTTCGGTATGCGCTTACGATGTAACTTTGTCTTTGTATTCTATATTACCTAATAGTTAATACTATTAATTTCAGCTATTTGATTACTATTGGTTAATATACTCAATAGTGGTTTATTGTGATTATACATACAATACCTGATACTTAAGCCAAATTATAATATTTGTTGCATTTAATTAATTTTCACACAATGTATGTATTATACATTAATGACACATTATAAATTCCAAATAAAATATATAACTACTAACATTATCAGTATACACGGATAATTTATAATAGATTAATACTAGACACTTAAAACTATACGCAACCCTAATCACGTATTTCACCAATACCAACATCAAAAAATAACTTCTCCGATCGATTCTAGACGTTTAAGAAACCACAAGCACACATTTCAAATTGACATTTCTGTATTCTGTCATACTAATAAAAGTTTCCAATTACAATTTTATATACAAAAATGTCTAGTTTGCAGTCCTAAATATTTTTCTTTCATCCCTCGATGCTCATATAATGTACAACACGAGATGAATAAGGATAATATACAACTCCGTTTACATACATCTTTCAATAAACAACAGAAAACAGTTAAATCAGCATGTTTAAGTACATAGTAAGTATATGAATTATTATTATTTTAGTTTAACATTGTAGAATACGATCAATATTAGATTTAAATCTCAAATGGTGGTAAGACACTATACTTGATAACGCTTATAATTTATAAATAATGCATTATATTAATTTTTTTATATTTAAAAAATATTAAACCAAATAAATTTCTTTCTTTTTTATCTATTTAAATTTAAAATAAACTATTTTTGAAAAAGGTATTCTTAGTATATTTTTATGATTTCTAATTAATTAATTATTACTTATCTAGCATTAAAATGTTAAGAATTAATTATGAGTTTATAATGTCATGTATTTCTGAAAAAACTTTTTAGAGTAGAAATAATATCTCAAATTTCATTTTCAGCATCATTTTTGTAGGAAAATGTGTCTAATTAGTACTTACAGAGATGAAGTCAAAAGTAAAAATTATCGTTACATTTTTAATAATTTGGAAAAATAAAAAAAAATAGGAATGCAACTGGAATTATTACGCAAAACCAATTTTTGTTAAAATCGAATTTCTTATTTCCTTGTAAATTAAAAACATATAAACACAGATACTTAAAATGTTCAAATAAGTATTTTCTATACATGGTATATAATTCACAATTAATCAAACTTGGAATCGTTTATCAATGATTTATTATTGAATTCAAATTTAACGCATGTATTTCAAATTACATTATGACTTACTTAATGATGAGGTACACACTAAAATGTGTAAGTTACTATGCACCAGTGGCAGTAAAATCATTTTTTTTAAGGGGGGGGGGTGATTTTTTTAATATACTTAATCATTAAAATATAATTTATAATTATGCACTTATGCCTAATATTAATTTTTTTTTAAATAAGGTAAATTAGTACTTTATGTATAACAACTAAGGAGTGTATTTTAAATTATTATTGAATATTCACGAATCATCAAGTGGGGTGATTCCCGTACATTTTGTACAAGCAACTACATATTAATAATAATAACAGCTTTGTTCCTAGAATGAGTACAATCTAGATAACAATAATAAACGCTCATAGGCGTTGTTTTAAGAAAAAAATAAAACAACATTTAACACATTAACATTATAGTATAATATATACATAAATTTAATTTTTATAAATATTAAAGAAAAAAAGTCATGGGGAGGATCTATCCCCACATCCCTCCCCGTTTGACCGCCACTGCTGTGGGTTGTACGAATTTATAACTACAATCAAGGGGAAATGTCGATTTTAAAACTTTAATTTCAAACTGTTACCTACATGTCTACCTAGCAAAAATATTTTCAATAAATATAATTTATATTGTACTATGACATTTTATGTGTTAACTTTACTTTGATTTCTATAAATTTGGTACCTCACTAATCACTATCCTTGCAGTGAATAATGAATACTAATTATATTGGATATATTATATTAAGTAAAAGTTTAATTATTTATTGTTTATTTATTAATGACAGACAGAGCCCAACAGTACAGAATGTATATATTTGGGTAGAAGATGCGCAGAAAAAGATTAATTAAGTATTATAGCAGTGATCGTGAACTAAGCAGAGAGCTGGTTTGAAATTCATTAACTAGGCGCATTAAATGGTCAAGCGGATGATTTCGGTTTGGTACAGTAAATACATTACAATGACTTACTCAATTTCTATGTATACTCGAAACTAGAACGATTATCTACTGCCCCCCCCCACCATTTTTTACACTTTCAAATCCATATTATAAAATGTAATATTATTTATATTTGATTCTCAAAAAACTTAACACAAAACTCCTAGAAACTCCTTTACGCTTCTACGTACGGTGGTAAATGCATAATCAGCAAACAAAAAAATCGCTAACAATATTCAACTACGAACTCCCTCACGCCCCTAGCTAAAATAAAACAATTTTGCTGAAAATGTGGAATCCTTTATTTTTCCAGTAGTGTTAAATTGAAATTCGTGGTGTACAATGATATACGATATAATGAAAATAAGAAACGAAATTAAAATGAATGTGAGAGACCGATGGTGGCAAATGACGTATAACCACACCGCGCAACAGACCACTACTAGTTAATTATTATCTGTCCCGTGGAATTGTTACAACTCTAATTTTCTCATCATTGTTGTATGGTAACCTATATAAATAATACGATTATTTGACTTAACTTATTGTACAAGCAATAAAACGAACAAATTTATTTTCTTATATTTATGTATTTTAACTTACTCTCGTGGGAATTTAATTATTAAGTCTCGAATTTTAAAACCTTAAAACGGCTCAAATTTTTATTTAGAGTCATGAAAGTGTTAGAAAAACGTTGGTTGAACTTTCTGTATCTTAAACACTTCTTTATGTTAACTAAATAAACAATACCTAATTTAAAAACCAAATACCCTCGCATCATGAATAAAGGTAATTATAATTGTAATGAACGCGATTGCGATGTAATTCCAACTGACCTATTAGTCATCTCATCTGATAATCGCTGTAGATATATAAATACATTATCACCATCTTAAATTGAATGATTTATTGATTTACGTTTGGTACGGATGAAAAATACCTAAATACTATTGGAGCAAACAAAATTTTTTGATGTTATATTTAAAAAATATAAATAAAATTACCTGAAAATTTAAAAATATGAATAATAAAAATTTCACATTTAAAGTATCTACATTTGACAGCTATACGAAACGAATTATGTGCTTAAAATGCATTGTCCCGAAGCGCCTGAAAAATAATGCACTTTAAAATTAAAACATAGTCTTTGTAATTATCTTTGTATAACTTATATTCAACCATTTTAACCTATATCCGTCTAAAAAGTAACGTAGTTCTTATATTATTATCATATTATGAATATGATTTTATTATTAAAATTAATTTAAATATTTGGATTAGTGAAAACTTAAAAGAAATAATAGAAAGAAACAATTACATTTATATTTTACCGTTCAAATAAATCATTTTTATTTAGTTTATAAATAGCCCAGTATAACGTTTCAAATATTTAATGCAACTCTTTAAAAGCTTATAAATACTTAACCTTTGATAATTTTATCTCAAAATACCAAAAGAGCCAATAGGATATAATAATTAATACATTTTCAAACGATATATTTAATAAATTAGGTAATTTTTTAATTTATTTTAGGTTTTATATTACAACACACAACTTATATATCAAGAAGCGTTTTCTAATTTATTTTTTCTAGTACTTTCTACTAAATAAATGAATCGTTTAAATATAACATAATAAAATAAATTCAATTTGTAGCGTCCGTTGTTATTAAAACGAACCGCTGCCACCCTTCTCTGATTTATACTATTTTTGTACAACAATAAATCCTTTTTTCCATTCTCCATCAACACAACAAAATTCAAAAAAAGTCAAAAGGTTTAAAATTGTTTGGCCATTGTGATCACGACCTTTTAAATAGTATACTGAAAATACCTTTAAAATCCATTTCGAAAATGCTTCACACTATTAACGACTTAAGGTACCTAGAAAAGAATATATACATCCGAGATTAAGTTAAAAACCTTTTTAGGGAACAAGTATTTTGTATTATATATAGCATAAGCTGCCAAATTAATGCTACCGTGATTTTCACCCACATTTAAAAATCAGAATACTACATATATAAATACAAAAAAGAATAGAATATAATAACATAAAATTCAATAGTATAATACATATATATATATACCTATATATTATTATAAATTTGTTTTTAGTATTATTATTTATTACGAATTACTGAATGCAGTACACGTAAAAGTCAAACTGTATTAATACCTATAGGGTTTGAAATATATAAATCATTGTTAATTCTACCGGTTCAACTTTTCTCATAAAATCATGGTTGACGTCTTTTAAAGTATAATACTGTGAATATTAAATACAGTATCAAACATTTATATAAATACTCGGTAAATAAAACGTCGAACAAATACTTATTCGTTTATGTTTCATCATGCAGTCATGCAGGTCTCCAGGTGTTGAAAAAAAATCTAGATAAAACGATATTGATTAAAATGACGTTTATTATAATACCTATCTTGTGTAGTATTATTATGTTTTGCAAGTTCCCGGGAAAAATGTGTCTGTAAATCCTCTAGGGTCAAATCGTAATCATAAATCTACCAGGATTTTAATACTTTTTCATTGCGATGCTCTTATTTAAGCTCCACACACAGAGGGAAAATACACCCGTTATCGACCGTCGCATTGTCATCCCCGATTTAGTGACAAACAAATTTTATCGGACTTATTTCAATAGCCTGATAAAAATGTTAAAATTCTTGTTCAAAGCATAATATATTACAAAATCAACGATGCTATAGTAGTATGAATGTCATCATCAGATGAATAACCACATAATATTTGTTGAATAATAAATAAATTGTTATTATTATTACTATTAGTAAATATTTTTATTTTTTTCTAATTATTAAACTTTTAAACTTGAGTTAAAGGTCTTGTTTTGCTATAAATAAAAGAATTCTTTATTAATAATACAAAAAATATATATATATATATATATATTTATATATTGTTTGTGAACGATGACAATATTTATAACAAATATAAATAAAAAGATATACTTCTCGACTATAAAAGATCAAGTTTTTAATAAAAACACAATTAAAGCTTGTAATATTTATTATTTGTATCGCATAACAAATTACATTCGTGTTTTATATTCTTTTACTAACGCACTGATACATATAAATAATATGTAATATAGTTATGTGTTTATTTTGTTACATATGTAACAAATTGAATCTATAACGATTTGAAATGTCTGAATGTATTTTATTTGTAATCAATGTAACAATTTATTCGTTATTCAACCTGAAAGATAAAGCTTTATTTCGGTTTTAACTAAATATTTCCAGTATGAAAAACTATCAATAAACTAAAAATATACGGCTAACAGATATATGGTCAAAATACAGTTTACTTGTAATAACTTACATAATATAAGTTTCTGTTTTTTTTTTCGACGAAATTATGAAAAAGTTTCGATAAAGTGTGAAATAAATTTTTCGTGTTCAGTTCAGTAGTTTCAAAAACACAATTTTACCATAAAATATTGTACGGCAATTCCAACAGATAAAATCATTATACATTATACTATAATATTATATTTAAAATCAAATCTATCGGACCGACTGTAACTTAATGAGCCCAATTAAGGACTTAATTAATAAATAGGTATATAAACTATTATGAAAACGAGATAAATATTTTATTAGTATGTTTATTATTATGCGCTCGGGACACAGATGTACAATGCGTGTAGATTTAATTTTATAAACGAATTTAACGTGTTTCTAACGTAATTTCATGTGTACATTATTGTTGCGATGCGTAAACCTGTCGAAGCACTAAAATATTATTAATTTATAAATGTAAGTACTGTCAAAATATATATATATATATGTATACTATAATACAGCATTTAGAGTACTTATACAAGCATTTACTTACAAAATTAGTAAGTATTATTAATAAGAGTAGTATAACAATAATAATATCACCACAGCACCACAGTGTCTAAGTTTATGGACAACTACGATATACCTTAAATTGGATATATACGCGATTAAAAATAAAAATATGTTATACTTTATACTACATAATAAGTTTATAACTAAATCACAACTTATTATGAAATACAATTTAAATTTTTAACATAATGGCAGTTTAAATTTTATGAAATTGCAATTTAACAATTTATATATTATTAAACGAGCTAATAATATCCTCAGATCATTACCATAAACATACAGTTATATAAGTAAATACCTACTCCCCGCTTTTACATAACATTATATACAGATTTCCAATAAGTATGATGACGTTTTAAGAACCGCAAGAAGGTATACTATGTAATATGTATACATGATATTTAAAGTGTATTTTATAATACCTCGAAAAAACACAACAAATTATCTTACATTCTAGTCGATCACTGTCTCACAGAACGTTCTGATTTATTATATTTACATATTAATTCCGCTTTGCTCGTTTTTTTTTTTTTATGTCAGAAACCACCAACTGTTTCATTGTGCTTGTTTTAACATAAATACCTTATTAGGTTATAAATATAATTTAACCATAATGTTATGTAATATAGTTTTAGATCTTAAAATACAACGAGAGTTTAATTTCCCATACACATACGTCGTACGAAATAGAATATATATCTGTAACACAAAATTCTGAGAATCATTCTTTTGTATCCACTTTCTACCCGAGTAAAACACCAATCTTATGTGTATTTTAAACTATAAACTATAACTATCCATTCATAGAGAGAAAAACATAACTTAAGACTAGCTTTGAATAGGTGGGTGTGTAGGTAGTTATATTTTATTTGAACTAAAGCAATAAAGCTCACGACATAACTCAATTTTTTTTTTGCTGAGTTAAGTAAACAAATATTTATTATGAAAACGTATCGACCGAAGGCTACGACATTAGTTTAAGGGGATTGTACCATAGATGTTTTTTAGGAGTTTGGTATAGGCAATATTCTAAGTGCTATTTATAGTGTGTACATTTGTACAAAATATAGCAAACGACCACTATCCGGCGTAATGTGACTCGTCATGTGCATCGCCAGTGTTTCCGAATTACTTCTCATATAAAAATATGATATGTATCTGAATTATTGGTTCCCATATTACTTTAAAAGCAAATATCCGAATTAGGTGCCTCGGATTTGGATTTTTTGACGTCGAAATTTAACCGATATAATACGATTACTGATTCACGAGTAGAACGTGTAAAATTTATCAAGTTTAGTCACTCAATATAATAACAAATTATTGATAATATTATAACATGCGATAGCTATTGTAAAAAGACTATAATACCGCTACAGTGTATACATCTAAAACGGGTTATTATTCGAACATGTTTCTATAATATAAATATTATATAGTATAGTTGATATTTAAATATTTTACATAAAAACTGTTTTATTCGTAATGTTTTTCCACATACTCGTAAATTACCACGTAGGTATATTACCAAATACCAGTGTTACAGATACTCGGTATGTGTAATAACATTGTATTAATATGGACACCATATATTATGGATACAATAAAACATTTTTCGCTCCACCGACCATCATTTTAAAACGCTACGTGTTGTGTAGTTGAAAGTGTTAAAAATAGCATAGAGAGCCTGCGTGTCAGTTTTTACCGAAAATTCAAAAATATCAATCTGCATAATAATAACATATAGATATTCCATTCGCGTGCGGGAATTTTACATCAAATATTGCTCATGCGCGATCGACGCGCGTGCATTTAGCTGAGAGTTAAGACTATAAACCATTAAATATATTGTTTTCTATACGTGGTTAATGGACCTTTGAATAGGGCATTTTTGTATAGATTATAATAAAGTTAGTTTCGAACGCGTTTTTAAATTTTCATGTTTCTTTTTCTATGTGCATTATATATTTAAATAAAAAGATTTTTAAAAATACAATTTCGTTTTTAAGGGTGCGTGTTATGTAGCATGACACTATTTTATATGCGTGACACAATACAGCTGACAGCTGATATTTTCTTATTATTTTATAGAAACTAAAAATATATTTTATATTTTACGACACTATACTGATCGTATAAGTTTACAATAATTTATATTTCAGTTGTTTTTACTTTATATGAAAATTGCGAGATTAGAACCTTAGTAAATACATATTTATATAATATTTTATCGATAGACAACAGATGGGTAAATATAGACACCAATAATATTACACCTACGTATAACTTATATGAGTATGTTATTTTTATTAAGAAAATCAACAACAATTCTTATTATTGCAACTATCCTTATATTATCTGGACGCCAAACAATTGGGATTTTCAATTTGTATTAGTTTTTTTTTATCCAAGTGCCCAAATTAAGGGAATATTATCATAAAATCTGAAAGACATTTAAGTATAGAAACTATTTATTAATAATAAAATAATTTAAATATTTTTAAAGAATAAGTTAAAAACTTTTATAAATTGTAAAGTTGTTATAAAATGTATGATTGAATTATTGAATTATAAAATATATGAATTGGTCAGCCCAATGGCTGACTAATCTGATTTTAACGAAGAAAATCCTGTACAACGCATTGATAGTGACGGCTTAGGAGCTGTGGCAAGTGAGACACCGTTTCACTTAAAATTTAAAGTAATAATGATATATTGCTTAATACTCATATTTATAATTTTCTATTTTTATATATACAAAATGGAATTTCACCCAAGTAAATAGAGTGCACATAATATAGCATAACATAATATATTGTATAACGATAACGATATAACAATATTTAAACAACAAGTATGAACTAAAGGGATATATTTAAGAAAAAGGGATCTTCTTTTAACGATCAATAATATATAATATAGGATATCCTTAATATTATAGTAAGATTAGCCTATCGAAAGTCTAAAATCCAAATTATTCAAGATTCAAATCATTTTTAACTGGTTCATGCATTTGTTTGGCTTAAAGTTTAGATTTTTTAAATAATATATAAATATTTAAGATTGAAATCTAAATATTATATATATATATATAAATATACAAAAACGGTTAATATTACCATAAGCCTATATATTTTAATAATTTGTTTGTTCGCCATCACATGTATGCTGTTGATTTTATAAATAATTAACTAGATGGTGCATAATATAATATCATTATAATTCAAAAGCTTTTATAATAAATCTAATTGCAGATGCATTTGTTTAATTGTTGAAAATTACATTCAATTTTGAAAGAGAATAGAATAATTTAGATTTAAAATTAAAAACACGTGTACACAATATTTCATAAAGCAGATGATCTTACTTCCATTTTGTATATTTCTGCTACTACAAAACATAATTAGGTGTTTTTATTCAACTATGGTGTGACGTACTTGTATATATCTGTTGGTATAAAAAAGCAGGTGGATAAGTAGATATACTTATGCGTGTGACACACATAACTACATAAGTCACTAAACTAAAAAAAATAGTCAGAACTACTACTGTCATGTACTGTACTATGACGTATACTCTGTCCTTTATCCATTATCTGACTAAGACTCGCCCTCACTTATAACTATACATATTTTAACAGTGAATACCGATAAAAATTAAAAATACTTTATTATTTAAAATGTTTCCAACTTGTAATAGCATGTAATATGCTGAAACATATTAATTTTAATAAATAAAAAAATGTTTACAACTTACATCAATCGACTATAAATATAGATAATATTGCATTTAATATAATTGTTTACCAAACATTTAAATGTATATAGGTAATGCATTGTTAATTTTAAAATCTTCAAATACAAGTATAAATACTATAAATTTCAATGACTACAAATTTGTTACTATAAAAAAAATTAAAAATATTCCCCATTTTAACAAATTATGTTAACATTTCAAAATTTTTTGTAATTAAAATACTCATAAAAAACTATTATCTATTTATGCTCAACTTTTTTTATTAATTCCAGTATTTATAACTTAAGTTCACAAGGAAACTATATTGCATTAAATTTAAAAAAAAAAATTAAAACTCAACTTAGTACATCCACCCCGTATCAAAAATCAAAAGAAGTATTATTATTTTCAAAATAAAAATATAACCTTTTTCTAAATTTAAATTACATAATAATAATAATAAATTCTAAGAAGAATTCAAATAACAATTTTAGGCTACAAAATGACACGTTTTCAATTACTTAAAAGTAATAATATTTCATTTTCATCTTTAAAACAGATGTACGGAAAAATTTTCAAACAGTCCTTGTATAGGCATATAGCCATAGTTAACTTTGATAATATTCTTGATTTTTACAAATAATTTACTTATATTGTAATGTTCATTATTTTTAATTATAATTTATAAGTAATAATTATAATTAATTTTTAACAATATGATGTATTAGCAAATCATGATATCGGTTAATCAGTATGTCACTATAACGTATGTCATTATCATGAAATATTTTATTATTAGGAAAAAAGATTGACAGTTAGTGTAATGTAATCTAATAAGTAATAACGAATAACAATTGATAATTGTAACATAAAAACTAAATGTTTTTAATGTGAACAAAGCTACCCATAACTACAGAACATTTTAATGGCTTGCAGCACAGATTTATTAAATAATTACGTATTACTTTATTACTCTATGGTTTGCAGTCATAAAAATTAAAATTAAAAGTATAAATGGTTCAAAACGATAACTAAAAGTGAAAATTGATTTGATTATTAGGTTTTGTCATCCTACCACCTAGTAGATAAAATCTATTTTATAACCAATTTCAGTACTCTGTGGTTAAACTATACAGCTGTTATAGCTATTACAACTATTCTACCACTTAAATACTAACACTATAATTCAATATTAACTAGAAATAATTATTAAAATATATTAGATGTTATAACTGAGCATTATTATTTTCATTGGTAGTCTCGATTTAAGATTTTGTTTAAATACTGTTAAAAAAAAATCAAAGTTTATTTATTTAACATCGATTTTAACTTGTTCACTAGTCGTTATTATAATATTTAAAAAAAAAAACAAAATTGTAAACCAAGATGGTGGCATTACAGAAAAAGAGCAAGGACAAAAAAATATTAACGTCAAATAAGACAACTTAAAATTATTATATGCGACAGAAAAACAATAAAGTTTTTTTTAACTTAATATACAATAATTTTTGATTAAACAGTCATAGCCAATGTCTTATTTGTATTTGATCAAAATAATATGTACCTATATCGAACGATGTTTAATAATATGATGTGGTTTCTATTGAAACTCATAAGTCACTATACCTACATTTATTAACTTACGATTAATCAAAATCAAAAAGCCCACATTCTGAGTTGTGTGCTATTTTTCAGAGTTCAGAGGTATAAAAGCGTGTTTTATTTGTAATTGAATATTCAAAAATAAAAATTATACCTAAATTTGGTAACCCAATGTATAGTAATATAATTTTAAATTTTAATTGATATTTTTATCAATTTTTTATTGATATTATTTCTCCAACGAGTTTTAATATTATTATACTTATTATTAAGACTTAGTAATCTTCATAGTATTGGTTAATAAAAATGTTTTAATAACTTTATAATACGGATACTGGCTTCATAACGAGTAAAATATGTCGATATTGACAAATTAAACTAACTTAAAAATACCTTTAAGAATCTACAAACATCACATTAACATCATTAATGTTGGATTTATATTAACTATTGCATATAAAATGAAGGACCTAATTACTGAGTTAACTACTGAGTATGTAACTATACACGTGGGCCTGGTTAAAGTCTAGTTGCGGCACTGAGCGATGGCATCAAAGATAATAATGATTATGATTTTATGAATAATAATTAATTGTTTAATACTTTAATACTTACTCACCTCAAAACTATATTGCACATTAATAATAACTTCATCGATCTTAGGTGCCTTATTAGCAGTTAGCACCTACTATTTGAATTAATAAATTATCATTTATTAATATACAATATTATGTAATACTTTTACTATTCAAATTTAAGAATACGATAATAATTGTATATAATAATGTTGGTCATTTTACCAGCTCGTTGCAAATATTAATTTCACCATTTCGTTGAATATAAGCATGAAATAAATTAAATTGTGTATAGTCGTCTTTAAAAATGATGTAACAGACAGGCGTATGAATACATATTTACACATCGCTGATCGGCAGTCCATTTATGTGTCTTAAATGTACAGCGCAAAACGTTTCCAAACTGAAATTTTCAAACAATATCCACAAGGGTTTAACAATTCAAAAACACGTTTAGCCTAAAACGGCGAAATGTAATTGTTGATTGTCCCGTGTAGCTTCAGTAAATAAGTTAAAGGATAACTTAACCGCTGTTACGATAATCGACGTAAGTGTATAGCCAATAATCATTATTTGTATTATTCGTCGGTATTTTAAAATGTGTTTTGTAATTCCATTACTGGGTGCTCTGATATATCCTCTTGTAAAAATAAAGAATATGATATTATTAGTAATATCTCATTGTAATAATGAATATTACATTAATTATTTTACCGTTGTAGTTAACATAGGCGTAATTAGGGGGCTTCAGTGGGCTTCAGCCCCCTCCCCAGAATTTTCGGGTAAATGTATGTGCATATAAACATATTAGTATTAACTTTATTTTTACCTACAATATTACAAAATATAATGTTTCATATAAACAAATAATCATTCAAATCAGTTGTAAACACCAATAGAAACAATAAATCAAATTAAAAAAAATGCTATTAAACATTTTTAGGAATTTAGCCCTCCCCCCCCCCCCTAATTAAAAGAACTAGTTACACCTATGGTAGTTTAGTTAACACAATACACATAATATCGTCAATATTTACGATGAATATTGAAGAACAAGGTAATTTGTAATTTAAGTTTAAAAATTGAATGTATAAGTTCTGTTAAGGGAAAAAATCTAATGGTAACAGCTTAAAAAATGATAAATTCTTAAATTAAAAAGAGTCTCGTATAAAATTAACCCCAATTATTGTAAAACAAAATACGAAAAAATTGTACGAAGGGCAAAGATACGTACGGCACCGCGATGGTTAGGTGCGGGTGTGTATCACACTATTTTATAAGTGTGTGAACATTAACCCGCTCATCACGTTGTTGTTCTCAAGGAACATCGCCGCTGTGTTCAGTGGGTGAGAGGAGCCCCTTTTGGACCCGTCACTCACTGATTTATTATTATTATTTTTATTATTACCATTTATCATTAATCACTATGTATCCCACCGGAATAGTTATGTTCACCATACGGCGAAATTGGACGGCAACCGTACGACAGACCTCCGTGAACGTTGACGTGGCCCGGCTAGTATATATATAAGTGAACCACCTGATTTCCGTCACAAGGTAGAGCGATGGCATAACGTTCTGTTTATAGCCCAATCGACGACCGAGTGTAGTGACCGACGCTGAGCAAAGCCGCTAGACAGCGCTATACGACCGGTTTCAAGATAAATTAATATTACGTTACCGCCATGACTCGTTTACCAGCCGAACAGTATAATAATAATATGCATACGTAATAGTAATTTATTATTGACTACTGACATTGCATATATTATTTCAATAACTTTGTTGGTGACGAATTTTACATTGTTATTATCTTTTAAATGATTATTTCACTTATTTTCTTATTTTTTTTTTTTTTTTACTGTCCATTGCACACATTTTTACATTAAATAATGTATCTAGTGGGCTTGTTTTTGTCCTTTCTATTATAAAACGTTTAATAAATTTATTTAAACATAGTATGTATGAATGTAGAAAAACAATGCATTATTAGTGGATAAAAAATAAATGACTGTTTTGTACCTTCTATGATAAAAACCACCACAGCTATATTTATACTACTTAGTAAAAAAACAAAATCGCGAATTATTATATAAGCTGCCTTTGTTACATACTTATCCCTAATAGCTATTACGTATATAATACGTGTATTTACTATTTAGTGACATCATAAAAGCTGACATTAGACAAACGTTCCGCTTGACTGATTATTTTACTCAAACAAAAAAAAACTGTTCCAATTTCTCTTTAAATAAAACAAAATATTTTTTAATCCAAATGGATGATGAATATACTGTATATAATATACACTATCGTCTATAATATTATAGCATAATGTATCTCAATCTATTTTCCCTTGTTATAAATCTTATAACTTACGACTTAAAATAAAATATTATCAACATTCAGTTTACAGTTAACAGATCACAAAATACGTTTTTACAAATAACATTACTTAAATATATTTTCTATTCAAATAGTCAACTTATATAATAATAAATCAATAGATAATATGCATGTAAAAAAATACAAAGATTAAAAAAATAAAAATTGCATTAATTAATTTATGTGTACGTAGTAAACAAGAGTACGAGGCATTATAACTCAAAGTTGAAGTTTTAACACCGCCCATTGGTGTTATTTATAGAGACACAGTCCTATTTAAATAACGTAAATTTAACCAATAATATATTTTCTTCAGCACTCATTTCATTTTATAATTTTGTACTGATTTTATATTTTTATTTATATAATTATTTATTTATTGTTACATTTTTGATCGTTTAGATGTTTGTTTGTTTGTTTGTTTGTTTTTATGTGTCTACCATTACCTGTTTAAGCATACAAATGCTTCAATTAAAATTTAAAATACTAAGTAATTGGTAAAAACAAAACTAAAAAAGTGGACAAGTGGGTACTGTACTCTGCTGAGAGTAGATGGGATTCAATGTAATAGATGTGCTACACATTTGACTTAAATGATATAATATAATTGTGTACGAAAAATATTTCTAAAAAGAATCTGACAACCTATATGACTAAGTACATTTCATGATATATATAATTATTAAAATGATTTATTTTACTATTTGTATTACGGAAGATTGATTTATTTTTCCAAGAAATATTGCATTTGTTATTTATCTATTAAAAATATTTAATTTTAATAATAATATGTATTTAATATTTATGATGCTATATTATATATGTTATTTAACCACCTAAAAAGAGGTTTAATATGAGCAATCTTTACATTTTAAAATTAAATATTTTATTTATAATTTTTTAATTTTCGTGATATTGACGAAATTTGTTAAAATTTTAACTTAAAGCAATTATAATTTTTTTTGTGAAATTAAAATCGACTTTTTTTGTAATTTCTTTTAATAAAACAACTTATTAGGAACCTTGTATTTAATTTTCAATCTTTTTTTAAATCAAAAATATATCTTGGTAAAATACTAAACACCACGACATATACTAAATTTATATTTCGTATACTGTGTTAGTTGTTCTACGATTTACAGTAATCACTTATAAATTAAAAGTTAATAATATTAATAAAGAGTAGTATAACATAATAATAACTAATAGTAAATAGTATACATATGTGGTATTTTTATCAAAACATTTTTGGACAAACCGATACCGAACTAGTTAACAATAAAAAATATATTACCAAATTGAATAGTGATATAAATAAATTATAATAAACACACACCGTCATCGCTCAGAATAATTGTTCATACTGTTCTATCATTAAATACGAATTTATTACATCCATTACAATAGCTTATTCATTGATGATGTGCACTCATAACCAAATAACAAAGCGACTTTCCCTGTTTTTTTACTATTGAAGTTGTAGTAAATACAGTATGACAAATTATATAATAAAAAAAATGTTATTCAGATGAGTATATATATATTACAAGAATAAGGCATACCTAACCCTAGGAAACAGTTGATACATTCATATTATGGTTTTGTTAATTTATATAGAGTATACCTACATTAACTATACAAATAGATAAATGGTTAACAACACTAATACCGCAGAATATATGAACCTAATATTATCAATGGTTAAAATAACTTTATTAAATTTAATCGAAAAGTTTGCAAATGAGAATAATGCATGTGACTGTGTGAATAATAAACTATATGCTATACATTAAAGTACTCGAGTATAGTTATTAAAAAAAGTCTTTAGTCTTAACGCGAAAATTTCAACTAATTTGTATTTTATTTATTTTCTATGCGTTTTAATCTTCGTGATTTGACTAAAGTTTTTACGTGGAAGAAAATTATTATGTTCGTACATTAATTTATTGTTCATATTATAAACTAAGTAATTTGTATACGTAATTATACATAATATTTTACTTCTAAAAAAATGTGAATTACATTATTTTTACTGGCGAAATTCGCATTGTTAATAAAAATATATCTTGAATACAACCCATTATATTATACGTGGCGGGGTCAGTGGTGGTCAGTGCAGGGTATTTTCTATAACGTGCCCACCGGACGAACATGCACATAGAGTATATAATATATTAAGTAGGTACTGACTTATACGACGATAATATATTTAAATGTTAAATAGGTCTTTCCAAAAGTATATTGTACACACAGGTACAAAATAATGCCGAGGTGTACTGTTAGCTGGAAACAATAATTAATTCCTCGACCGCTCACTATAATTTATCGGTAGGTACATAAACACATAGTATATCTAATCACTGAATACACCACACCATAACGTTTATTATTCTCACCATCCATAATAGGCATGGTGTCTTAACGGGGTATATTATATATTCAATAAAATAAATAAACAATGGCGTCCACGTTATTTTTGATCATAACATACTAATATATTATACGTCATTATCACTTATTATATTCATCATAACTGGTGAACGGAATAAAATCAAATGAAATAGGCTTTTAATTAAGATAAATATTATTATCATTTACAACACCTACTACCTATACTATATTATGTATATTTAAATCACTTAAAGTTAACAATTTGTACATACGCACAAATAGTCCAAAATCAGGGGAGTCATTTCGGGTTTTTTTTCGGGTGTGCAAAGTATCAAGCAGGCCATTTTGAAATTTCACCAGGCCATATAAAAATAAGATGTACTACGTACATGTACGTTATTTTCATACATAATGAACCTAATCAATGCATTAACATAAATATTAAAAATCAATTTAAAAACTAAAATACAAAAAAAATGTATAGCACAATATTTGTGTACAACAAATGTAATTTAAAGTTGTAATCATGATTAACAGTATACCAATATTGATAAATGTCAATATAAAAATCAAAATATTTAAAAAACAATTTAATTTAAATCATATTAATAATTGTGCATTATTTTATCAGGATGCAGGACAATTGGAACTATTTTAAAAGTAAGGGGTGCAATCGCACACCCTGATCCCCCCCAAATGACGCCTCTACCCAAAATTAGTAGGAAAAGGGGGATCTTAGTCTCCCATATTATTGATTGAAAAAACGTGTGTCGTAGTACCTAAAATATCTATTATTTACATGATAATTGACCTATCTATTAATTAAGCAAGCAGAATAAAATAAATAGCTAACAAAAATACATTTATCTCAATATCTGCAGCGGTAAAATGTCTGGTCATATTACTTTCTCGCCAAATATTTTTACAACAACCACTGAATTCTCAGCTATCGATACATAATATAATAATTGTATATACCTTTATACAAACTTCATCCGGCTGATACTTACGCGCAAAACAAGTTGGCGTTACGGGCTAGCCATTTTCAAGTTCACCGAAATTGCGCGCGTGCATGACTAAAATTATTAGGTCACTTTTTCGTTCGATAGACCTAGCTATTGGCCTGGGTACATTCGACGTTAAGAGGGTTTCCTAGTTTACCGTACCCGACGAGTTTCTTTGCAGATTTTTTTTATATTACATATAATAGAAAATATTGAAATGGTTTAAATTTATTTTTTGTAAGTACCTTTATCAATGTACACCACGAAATAAGTTTCCTAAAATTCTAACCGCATACAATTTTGTTATGACACTAAATGATTATGACGAGGATCAGCAGTTAAAACAGTTTTGTGTATACCGTAAAATATATTTTTAAGAAAAATGTTTATATTTCAGAATAAAAGACTATTATATATTTATATGTGCTTTGTCGGGAAAAAGGCGGGCTCTGTTAGGTTGGTCTGCCAGAAGTAATATAGAAACACATTCAAGATTCATTTTGTCAAAATTCCATGACACTACAAATCAATAAAAAAACATTTTCTCTATCTAATGTCAATTTAAATTTAAAAACGGTCTTAAACTTTGAGAGAGGTTTTTCTGGTAGCGAATTGGCTTGTAGTTTAAGAGCTCAAAAGTAGAAATTTATTATAGAATTCAAATATAATATTAGTTTGATAGCCATTTTATATCATTATATATATATATATATTATTATTATTATTTATTATCAAATAGGAATACTAATACTACTGTCTGTTTCAAGGGTATCCCTATACCCATTTGTTGGAGGAGAAGAAGGGATAAACACAGAATGTGCATCAAATTATAATTTGTATTAATTACCTACATATTATAAACAAATATTTATTTTTATAAGAATATTTTGAGAGGACTTGTACCCGTATATATTCTTTCCATCTTATTAACGCATAGGTAACAAAACAATTTTTGAAGTTCAGAATAATCTATTTTACATACTGTTGAGTGTTAATTTAATAATACAGACTAAATAGTGAATTTATTTATTATCAAATTTAAAGGCAAGAATATTATTTAGTCACCCGTAATCTTCTTTGATATTTTAATTTTAAAGCAACTATTATGAGTAAGTAGGTATTTTAAATTTAAAAATAAATTTTAATTTTAAAATGCTAAAAACTTGTTTTTAAATTCAATAAAATCTTACTTAGAGCCCCAAATAATGTTCTTACTTTTAAATTTGATAAAAGGTCGAATTACTCTAAACATAAAATGTATTATGTTTTGTGGTTGTGAAAAGATTATTTTATCTACATATTATTAAAATAACATAGTATAATATAAATTTAACTTATAATTAGTAATTAGTTTGTAAATACATATAACTTAATATAATATAACTTTATTAATACGTAATAAGAGAAAGTTCAGTTACAGAACAATAAACTATATATAAAAAAAAAAATAAAAAACATTTTAAAAAGTTATACGATATAACATGACTATTCTTTTGCTCACCTTTGAAAATTCCCTGATTCAATTCCCTATATGTATCATGATGTTCTTTAATTTATTTTGCCATTATAATTAATCATAATATATATACTAACAAAAACTATATTTTTGTAAATAATGCTTAAATTATTTATTACATAAGCTAAAATAAATAATAAGTATTTCTTATACTTAACATTTCCACAGAAAATACTTAATGAATGATTACGTTCGGATATGATTTAATTAACCGCTGATCATTGGTAATTTTCAGATATTTTACAACGCGTAGCTGTATATAGCTGTATAATGATGTAGAAAAGGGAAATGAATTTAAAATTATTAATTCACAAGGTATGAAAGCTTTTACACTCCTTCATATTGTTCTGTAAGGAAACGGCTTAAATACATCCCATGCAATACCATAATCCTTATTACGTGAGTTCGTCACCCGAATTATTTTCTACTCGTGCTAAAAGACAGAGAATTGAATTTATACCGAATGAAAAAAAAAACGTTAGCATAAGCTTTTCTTAAGCTTTTTACATTGGTGGTGGTACTATATAGCATTGAAATTCTGTGTATTTTAGTAACACGAGGATTACGCCTTTGTACCTGTAAATTGTCAATACAAAAATATTTTAAATTTTAATTCTTTTGAAATCTGGGATAGTATAATAGGTGTATATTGAAAAGTACTAAGGGATATGAAAAAAAGCTTTATTTTATCACTTGATTAAACACGATTGCCCATTACAGCATATAATGAAACGTATAATAATATTATATTATTATACACTTATAATACTCGATATGCGGATAAAAACACAGTGAATTTGTATTATACATTTACAGAATGTTAAATAATACATTTATAGAATGTTGTATAATACATTTACAGAATATTGTATAATACAACACTTTTGAGCAAATTGATTAAATTTTTACGAATTGGGGTATGGAAACATTGAGTTATGTACTTACTCATATTAATCGCAATATTTCATTAATAAGGTTTGGTTTTTTAAATGTTTTTCTAAAACTTCGTTATATTTTATTATTAATTGCTAAGAGATAGGTGGTTACTTAACTCGCTGGCCCCACTTTTAACTTATAACTGGCATTTTTATTAGTTTTAATTATATATTTTTCTTCTTAGTTGTCATACCAATTATATTTCTTTAAATACAAATTTAATACATTATAATAAATGTTATTGTTATTATAATAATGCATAAATCAATATCACCGCACAGGAAAAAAAAAACAAAAAATTGCATACAAAATAATAATAATAACAACATAATATCAAAACGTTTCAAGTTTTTTACAAGTAATCTTTTTTAACTACGACAAAATAATGAAAATCGTTATAATAAAAATAATCGATTTTCGTTGAATCATTCTTTTTGTCAACATTTTAAGTTTAAATACCTGTAACCCATTGTGAAAATATAAAAATAAAGATGTATAATATTATAAGTTACAACACAAACATCTTGTACTTTTTTTTTTAATAGCCAATAGATGTATATTAAATTGTATTTATAAGTATGTACGTTATATATTTATATCTATGTATGATCTGCAAACTGCAACGTTTAATTCTATAATGGAATTAATTAATATTAATTAAATTTCTGTTAGCTATTTCTTTAAACTGCTTATTTTTAACCCAATCGGTATGCATTTCATTCGTTGAGGTTGATTTAATTTAACATGTTCTTATCATCTGCTTACAGCACGCATTTAAATAAATAGAAATAATTACATACTTGATAGTTGTTTTGTAATTATTATTATAATGCTATTACGAAAGTCGGAAAGTATAAAATATAATATATACAGCAGTATCACACTTATACTTTATCAACCAAAGAATTGGAATTGAATTGGATTATTATTATTATTATTATAGAAACATCAAACATCAGAAAACGGAATCTTCTGCGAAATATTACGCGAAAATATACCTATGGATACAAGTCGATTCTGAACGGCGTGATGAATGTATTGATTTTACAATGATGTGTGTTTTTTTTTATTACTTTTTTTTTTATTTTTGTGTCTGTCATCACGTTTCGGAGTAGTAATAATGCTTCGATTTTTGACTTCAGCCACTCTTTGAACAGGAAAATTCATCTAGTTGGTACTTTGGGGAGTCAAAAGTAAAAAATGTCCAGTAATTTTTAAAAGTGTCGGGAAAAACCCTGAAAAAATAACGGAAAACCGGGAATTTTTACGCATAACCACTTTTCGACAAAATTGATTTTTTGATTTTGCTGTAACTCAAAAACGAATCATTGTAAATACTTGAAATTTTCACCAAATGTTTATATTAGCGTTATCTATTTACAATTAAATTTTCAAAATATTTTGACCTTTTTTAAGCTACTTAGAGACATTTGAAATTTTCTACTTTTCTAAGTTTTTTTTCTTGAAATGCCGATAAAAAAAAATTTGGCTATTCAAAAAATCTTTAAAATTTAATACAAGATTTATTATAAGTTTTACTTATCGTGGAAAAAAAAAATCAAAAAACGTTAGTCACAATTTTTGTTTATAAGCATATAAAGTTCAAAAATTTACAAAATATATCAAAATCGCGAAAATTTGCAAGGAATTTTAAAGTTGAAAATTCATAAAATTGTTGTGATTTATACCTAAGGTTAAAAAATCCAATACAAAGTTATCCATAAGTTTTCCTTCAGGTAACTGTAAAAAAAAATTTCAGCGTCAATATAGAAAAAATGTTATGAGCGTATGAAATGAAAATTTTTTTCAAAATCATGTAAAATAATGATATATTAAAATTTAAATATAGGTAATAATATAATATATCTTACTAATTATCATTGACTGACAAATCATCTCCGTTCAGAATCGTTTTTCGTATACAATGATACCTGTCATTGCATTCAAATTTAACACATCCATTATAGAGACCAGCGACCTACTCTCTATTTCTACTATACAGCAAAGCGATACCCACTTGCCCACTTTTGTTTTATTTATCATCATTAAAAAAGTTGATATTAGAAGTATGTGTCAAAAAAAAACTCCGTACACACCACGAAATTTATAATGAGCTACCTGTACTCTACGTCCCTACTTCTTAATTATTAAATGCATATAAATAAAAATTTATCAAATTAAAAACTTATAAAATAAAGTTATTACTACTCGAATTAATAAGTGTTCACTATTAAATAGATAAACTCATGTTTTATATTATATACCTACATGAAATTATTAAATCATAAAATATTATTACATGCACATTGCACAATACATTATTCTTCATTAGTCATACTCGTATAATAAAATCATGTGCTACGCTGAACCATGTTCATCGAATTGCCTACCCGTTTCACGTTATATGTAAAATTCAAACCAATATAGCAATACCAACCAATATTTAGTAAGTAATTTAAAACTTACCCTTTCACCCGTGTAATGTTAATAAACTGTGAAGTGAACAAACTTTAGGTACAGCACATCCAAATTTCACCAAAACGTAAGAAATAATATCGACATTTTCTTTTTGATTTGTAACAATTTGCATGTCGTACAAGCCATTGCTGTGAACTTACAAAGTTTTTTAAGTTAGATCTTATAAAATACGCTTATTTTTTAAAAAATTATAAAATATTCAAAAATATAATATAATATTTTTAATATTTTGTAGGATAAAATAAAATTTTTATTGAATTATTGTCTATTTTGAATGTATGTATATTATAGGCATTTTTTATATTTTAGTCCAATTAAGTACATTGCATACGGTTTTTATTATTATTATTATTATTATTATTACAATGAATATAAATATTACTGAAGTCATTGAATAATATTAAAGAATTTATTTTATATTCATAAACAATTTATGAAGATTTTTATTCTTTCATTTTTTTAAAAATCTTTTTTAACTTTTGTTTTGTCAAAAGTACATAATTAAACTTCTATCTTATTTCCTTGTATAACACTGTATTAATATTTCATTGAATATTAACCCTCAAAATATATCTCAAACATTAACATAAGAATCAGGTAACCATGCGTATGTTGCAATTTATGGCTTACACATAATACAAGCTAGCTTAGGTACGTCGTAATATATCTTTAAACAGGAAATTCAGATTTAAACTTCAATTATCTGTCCTTCTTCGCCGTTACATTTTGAGACATCTTTAATAGTTTAATATCTACGCGACACAGCGTTGACTTAATGAGTTTATTTTCATTAGAATAATTTAGAAATATAATATTAATTTTATACATATTGTTACGTGGTAGATAACAATTAAAACGTTGTCTATCTCTGATACGCTGTATCTGTGATTTATTTAAGAATATTAGACAAGACACTTAGTTACACCCACTACAATTTAAAGCATATTGAAATAAAATATTAATATAATATAAGGGATGAAACGAGACTGCTTCGGCACACTAATATGTAGCTGAATGAAAAATTATACTATAATAATTATTATAAATATTTTTATGAAACCGAGAAATAGTAATAAAAGATGTAAATGACAAGCCCTATCAACGGGAAGACGCCTAGGGTATGACCAATAGACAGAGATTAATAGACATATAATTAAATCAAAGCTCAGTAAAAATGTGCACCAAGATCAAATTTAAAAGAGAGTATAGAATGTAGATAAAGATAGATGGAATCAAATAGTAGAAGCAGCGAAGGACCAAACCCGGCTATAAAAGCTGGAAAAAAAAATGAAAATATAGTTAAACATGTATTGTGAGACTTAGTGATAATACAAAATAAATGTAGGAATGTATGATTTTGGATATAAAACTGGACCTAGTTTTTACTTTAAGGAAATCAAACTTAAAAATTCCCAATACTTATTCTAATAATTGATAAAAACAAACAAAAATTTAAAAAAAAACGTGAATTTTACAAGAATTTTACGTAAATCCAATTTCCAATAAAATCGAATTTGTTTTTTGATGTAACTAAAACAAATAACCATAGATAATTTAAATTTTCACCAAATATTTATAATTTCATTTTTTATTAACAATAAAATTTATTATATTAATATACAATATTATTATAATAAGAAAATTTTTTTATGACAATAATAGCTATGGGTACGTAATAAAATGTTTAAAAAATATTACTTACACCGGAACTTTTATATTTGTTTTTTAAATTAATTCGTTTGACGTAAAGTAAACCATTAATAATTTAATAATTAAATTAACTTATAATTAATATAACTTCATAACTATAAATGTACCTATAAAATAATAATTAAACAATTATAGTATAATATATACAACGGTTAAGTGTAAAACAGTAATCATAATTTATAGCTGAAATATACAGAATTCCATAACAACACCTAAAAACATAGCATACGTATAACTCCTAAATTTAACTAAATTCACATACTTATGAACACCTTTTTACGTATTTTTTTTTTTTAAATACTGTCCCAGTAAAGCACTCTCTCATTAATGATATAAATAAATTTAAATAAATATCTTTATAGTTGATAATATTTTATTCCGAGTTTTGTAATGTAAATATTTCTTGGTCTTTCTAATTCTTTTGTGGCTTCGTTTTATTATACGTATACAAAATTTAATAATTTAAAAAATATTATATAAAGTTTGAAAAATAATGAAAGTTTGGTAACAAAGAATACAATAAATGGAAATTTTGATTGATACAAGAAACCACAAAAGTATGGAAAATCAATTAATTTGATAGGTTTTCAGAAACTTATTATAATTGTTATTTATAATTTTAAATAAATATAAAATATTAGTATTGTCACAATAAAAAGTGTTTTACCGTGTGTATCCCAGTGAAATTTTCCAATACCTGACAAAACATGAAAAATAATTTTTTGTTTAGGTCAACTACAAAGTTATATACACTTTAATCATAATTTTTGATCTTATCTTAACAAAGTAATAATTTCCAAAAATTATATTTCTAAAACATTGAATAGTTGTATTTTTGTGGTGAAGAAGTATAATAATGGTGAAAGACGATACATATTTTTATTTTAACATTGAATAAATAAAAAATATTTTTTCAAATATTTTAAATAATAGACTTATTTTTAGATAAAACTTCCTTTTCGTCAGTAAAATTTGTAGTGTACTCAACTAAAACTCGTTCTACTTTTATACCTACCAACGTTAATTACGAATATCATGCATTAATATGTTACATAGAGGGACCTCTCGAATACCATATAATTTAATTAATTAATTAAAAAAAGTAATTTATTAATAAATTTAGGATGCTTAAAATACCCAATTAACTATAAAAAAGTTCCTACTTCCTAACCTATTGATTAAAATAAGAATTTTGTTGATTGCTGACTAAAATAAATTAATATTCTACAAATGCGATCTCGGAGTAAAACTAATTTAGACATTTAGACTTTTCGAATAATTTCTGCTGCTTCGTTGTTAGTTTCTTGAATAATTAACTAATAATCACCAAAATACCGAGAACTGTGCTGTACATACTGTACACTGTACAGTTATGCATAATAAGAATAATAATATAGAATTTACGTTTTCTATGTATTATATATTGACCGTTGATATAATTTTATTCCAAATGTCATTATGTATTTTTATTACCTTAACAGTAAAAATTATAATACTTTTGTAGTATTGCAACGATTATTGATTTGTAGATTTTAAACTAACACAAAGGGGGATTATTTTTGAGGTAAAGCCATTCAGATATCTATTGATACCATCGATAAGTATTTTTCACCTATGAAGGTATTGCTCTGTGGTGTCATCGAGATCATACAGATGCTTTTTTCGTTCATGTCCCACGGAATGTTTTCGTTCTCAAAAATAGCTGGAATTACTTCGCACACAGATCCTTATTGTATAATTGTCGACTTTAATAATGTCTAAACATCTATTCAAAAAACTCTTTGGATTAAAATTTTTGTAGCAAGTAACAAGTATTAAATGTAGATACAGCCGTAAATTAAATTCTGGACCTTTAGCAGTACACGCACCGAGACATGTAATTTCATATCATACAATTTATGTAAATCACTCTCAACCTGCCTAATATATATATATAATAATTATTTTATAAAAAAATAAACATTCAACAATATGTGAAATCGATTTAACGGAGATTTATTCGTAAGGAAAATAGTATATTATATTTTTGTAGAAACCTACGTATAATATGAATATTGAACGCATATACGTATTTTTTCGGAAGTCGTTTTATACGCCATATAAATTATTCTCGGAGAGTTTAGCCTTTAAAGTTTCTATTGTTTTAAATAATATTTTACATTGTCCCATGTTAAGCCACGCGACAAGGGACGTACACATATTTTGTCCACCGTCCAAAGTATATTCCATGAATATTGAAGAGCGTAGGCGCACACACACACATATATATATATATACTATACATATTCTCCGTACGAGAATAAACAGATAAACGTTTTAGCACAGCGTTTCGATTAAAATCATATATAATATGTACGCTTTTACACATATGCCGCTAAAATTACTATAATATATATATATATACATATAGGGGTTTTAGTGCTTTTCTCTGTGGGCCACGCGTTTTCCGTTGATGATTTTATTAACTACGAACTTTCGGCCGAAATATTAATAGGTTTTAGAAAATCGTAATGAAATGGCATAACTATATGATACTATAGATACCAGAAATCGGGCCTTTGAAAAGGAGATATTTAGATCTTGTCTATAACAACCGTACAGAAAATGCCGACGAAACACTTAAATAAGCTCCGATTTTTAACAAGCTCCGCTCGTCATATCCGTTTACAAATACGGTGATAATTGCTTTCAAATTATTATTTAGCATCGACATCTCAAACACGGCTATTGCAAAACGAGCTGATCGAATCGATGGAAAACAGTGCTCACCGAGCAGTGTATCCGGTTTTTCTTTATATTTATTTGTGCTAGTGACGCGCGCATGTAGGGTTTTTATGATTCGCGTCGCGCGAGCAAAGTGCGAACAAATCCGGACGATACGCTCTGCAATAGGCGCGTATAACGAGCACACGGGACTATTCACGCGCACAACTCGCGAATTAATTACACTGCACAGGCGAAATGTTTTTAACCGTAAAACCGTGCCGTGTGCGTTTCTCACACATCAAATGTTTATGGCCGTCGAAATAAAGCGCACTTGCATTTCTGACGGCCTTTGCTGCGCGTTTTCGACCGTAAATTTTCAATATTAATAATATATAATAGTACGTATATATGCCGCAGTGAGTGACAAACTATACATTCATATATATATATATGTATATATACCGACGGTAAGTAACAAGGGCGCGGCGCCGTGTAGTGCAATATGCCCGTGATCATGTGAAACCGATGAGAGTTGAATAAACCATTGAAATGTATAATACACACTAATAATAATATTATGCGTATGCGTATTCATTTAAATAAACATAAACATACGTACGCACGAATAAAGTCACTTATGTTTAGTCATCTAGAACGTTATTATTATATAATATACTAGTAATACTATATTTATATAAATAAAAAAAATATAAGAACGTAATGACTAATGATACGACGATACTTCGTAATACTCGTATGTTCGGTGTTTTTAATAATAATTGTATTGGTAACGAAAAAAAAATGTTTAAGTGAAAACCTATGTATAAATTACATTATAAATTACGTGCCAAGTTTTACAGTTCCTATCTATGCTCGTAAATTGTCCCCCGAAATTTGTTATAGTAAAAATCGAAGAATCAAAGTACCTTGAAAATGGTGTACAATTATATAAATTTCATCTTGCGCCAAAAATATTCGCACATGACTGTACTGCAAACTGCATTATTCAAAGCTAATCGATAATTAACTGACAAATAGTGACTCGTAAATACTGTTTTATTGAAAATGTTTAATTTACCATATTACTTCGCAGTTTTGTTTTTACGGAGTCGTCCTGATCCTCAGCGTAGTGTTACGTTTAACATCGAGTTGGAATGTTATTATTTTTTAAATACGTATACTTGAATAGTGTCGAATAGTTAGTAACGATAGCTAAACCTACCTATATAAAATGTTAATTTATTATTTCCTAGAAGATAGTTTCTTAAGTTTCTATATTTTATATTTTTTTGGAGTATTTATTTATTTCGAAGATCTGAATAATATATTCGCTCAGATCACTATCAAATTGACCCAACAGAACTTTTTTTATATACCTTAAGGAAGTCGTGCATTTGTTATTTTGTGTTTATTTTAATCAAAATATGCTATTTGTATTATCATTCTTTATTTAAATCTTAGAAAAATATGCTTTGTACGTTTTTTTTAAGATAGAATTCTATGATACATATTTTACGACTAAAAAACCAAGAAATGCGTTTTACTGTATAGGTATTAAATTTACCTCGTTATTGAGTAGATCACAAGCTATATCGATTAATGGAAGCGTTAAATTTGAAAGTTGAATTCAACGAAAAATAATTAAGACGGTCTGTCAGCTTATATATCTATATACTCGTATAATACAAGTTATTTATTTTTCTATTAGTAAATAGTATAATACGGTCGATTGAAGGTAGAACTAATTTTTGGCAACAGTAAACTGCATAAATTGTATTGTAATAATTATTATGAAAATATTTCATAGAGGTAACATTACTATTATTACCGACTGCTATTAATGTATACAGAATCCGGATTCGAAACAGATACGGGAGATGAACCTTATGCACAAATGGGTCATTGTTCCTATTTTCCTAATCCAAGCTGCAATGACTGCGGTCACCCTAACTAAAATATGATATCGTATATCTCACACTACACAATAAGACTACCCAAAGAGAAAATTCAACACGCGAAAAGCATGAAAACATTTTAAATGTAACCCTTGAAGCTATTGAATGAATAGACAATTTAGATTTTAACTCATAAAATCATAATATTATGCTCTGTTTATTATCATTATTTATTATTTAAAAACAATTGAAACAACTTAAATTATATCTATGTATTACTCAACAGCCAATTGTTTATACCTTATGAATTATTTAGACATGCAATAGAATTTTTTGAATAGGTTTGTTGCATAAAAAATTAAAAATCAAGATTCACAAATAATATTTTATAAACTACAACAAAATGACTATAATTGTTATTATTCGAAAAATATATAACTTATAAGAAACCTTGTATTAAAATGTTTATGGACAATATTTCTAGCTATGATTAATTTAAAATATTAATTGCATACTTACTAGAAAAAACAATTTGTGAATTTTGTAAAATATTAAAATTTAAGTACATATAAAAAAATGTCTCAATATATTTTTTAAATTGTTAACCTGCCGTATAAGTACAACTTATGAGTAATCTTGTACTACATTTTCGAGCTTTCTTAGTCACAAACCAAAATTTTATTTTACTTAATCAACTCCGAAAATTGAAGATTTTTACTGCTCTAAAATATGATAAAAAAAAAAAAATAATTTTAAAATCAATACATTTTTACCACCCTGCTCAGAATCTAAATGACTAAATGTGGTGATAATTAAAGAGGTAAGTATTATTGCTTTCAACGACAGCCGCCGCATTAAATTTATAATTGATTTTTTATAAATTCTTGACATTATAGTTTAACTTGGTATGTTAACTAACATTTTAAAGCAAGATATTTTTTTATCTACAAAATTATAAATATTAAAACAGTTTTATTTTTCAAAAATAATATTACATAAACAATGTTCTAAACTACAGTCTATAAAACTCATTTTTTAAATCAAAGAAGATATTTATTTTTTAAAACTCTTAAAAATCTAAACAAACAATATTAATTGTTAAGTTTTTTTTTTATGTTATTAGCTATGTGAAAAAAGCAGTGGCGTGTCTTAATTAACTAAGCTGAAACGCGTTTAATTAATTTTCTCGCTAACTTGAAGTTTTAAGAAAATTATACTACCAAATGTATATTATTTAGCCATATCTGTAAAAATTGACTTCGGTGCCTCTGCAATACAATATAGTGGTTTTATGTGTATGTTTGTGTATACTCACATTACACATATACGCAATATAGTTTCATAATTCATAATAATATATTCACATCATATGCCAAATACTAACAAAGCCAGGAGCTTTGATCCAAAATAGCAAAATATGCGTGCTTCAAGCTTATATCAATATTAATAATATTATAATTATAATTCAAATAATCATAACAATATACCGATATTCACGTTTTAGTGTAACTGATGCCAAATACTAATTATTCACAATATTTGTAAATGAAAATATACAATATGGATGAATGGATTAAAATTATCTAATTTAACTCAATAACGGCGTTGTTTACAGGTATAACGCGTTTATAAATTATAAGTAATGACAAACATGGTTTACCTATAAGTACCTGCTACGTGTATATTCGGTGACTTATAATTAAACTTTAAATGATTACACTACACTAATTATCAACAAGGCTGTTTAAATGTTTCGTAATTAAATCAATTCAAAAGATACATTATACTATAAGAAATGCTAATAAGTAAATAACTTATTATCTAATAACCAAGATTAAGTAAAATATAAATCGAGAATTATATTTCACTCTGGCGGGTACGCCGAATAAACCTTAAGGCTGGATACTAATTGCAAACACACCACATACTGTAGTAGCATATATTTATAAGGGGATATGAGAATTTGATAAACCATACTCTAGACAACATAGATAAACTCATAGTGTATTTTAAAACAACATAACGTCAAAACGTTAAAAAATAAATGAACACGTATCATTTTCTTTGATAAAATATCAATGTCATCCAGTTAACACAGCAGTCATCGGCACTATTAAAAGTCATTGGATTTTGATGAATTAATATGTTACCTGTACGATTGATATGTTTTTTCTCATACAGTCATAAATATTACATATTATCAGTGGAGAGGAGGACTAAGCCAAAATTGAAACTTTATAAAAATGTTATCCTACGGGTCACTTTACTTTGAATTATTCTAGCCCCCCCCCCCCCTAAAGATTCAAATAAATGTCCACTTGTGCGTGCACAAAATGATTACATAGGTAAGATAACTGTTAAGTACTAAGATAAACTAATGATGAATACAATTTAATATTTTACATGAAGAATACTTAATATTTGTGCTACAGCGACGTAAAACTGACCAATTTTACTCTCGTGAGTAATTTATAATAAATAAAGGTTAGCATATATATATATATATATATATATATATCATATTATAAGCAGGGAATTGTGGATTTGCACCCCGTGGCTTACTGACTTAGTTAGGCAATAATATCATAATGTATATACGAACATAAAGAGCTTTTGGCCTCGGGACAGATTATAAGTATATGGTATTTTTTTTTAACAAATAAGTTGTAAAAAATAATTCACACCACCACTGAATAAATATATGTTCTATAAATGTTTGTTTTTTTTTTTTTTTTAATTAATTTAAATAAACTCGTGGCGGAAATAGCTATTAGGTGATATTGACAAGACTAATTACATTATATGTATAATGTGTAAGTGTAAAAATGAGTAAATTATAATAAAAAGACTACTTAGTCGTAACTACTAATTAATACTTATAATACGTTAAGGAGTGTTTATATAATATTATTGTTGAGTAGATTGGCAATTTTATTGGGATGGAAATATAGAGTTGGAGTCAATAAAGCAAGTGATTCTGGGAGCAAAAAATGTTTTCTGTCTTGTACGTATAAACGGCATTCGGTAAAAATATATTTAATGTCGATACGCACTCTGTAAACAGTACATATTAGGGTGTCGTTTTTGGCCATTTAAAAATTATGTAAAATTATTACGTGTGGCTTATTCTTAGTGTAGTATTGATGACTTTGAACATTCTGGAGAATTCAAGAAGGAAAGGTCAGTAATATATATTTTGCTTAATTTTGTGTAACTTTGTAGATTGTGACAATCGCTGTGTATGCCATGTAAGCATGCATTTGTAAATTGTTTTTTTAATTTAAGAAGTATAGTATTAATATATCATTATGTGAGACAATTTAAGAAAGAAATGATTTGGTCGGTTCATTTCCAATAATGTTGAAGTAGCCAAGGGTCCATCTATCAGTATTATATATCTTGAAAAACACATTCACATAATATTATTAATGTACTTGAATAGTTTCAACGTATGATAAATAATAATATAATACGTAATTAAAATAAATAATTTGTCTATGCCTACATTTATAAGCTGTTACAACATGTATTATAATTATTTATCAATAACAACATAACAAATAATACTATATATTTATTCTCATTTTAATTCTGAACTATATATTTTACGAATAAAAATTAAATATCCAAATTTTTAACGAATTGTTGAATAAAATATGTATTATATTATTAACATAATAAAAAAAAGATGATTTTTATCTTTATTTTATATTTATAAGTTCCTCGCAGTATTTTTACAAGAATAAAATAATACTTCGATGTTATTTAAAAAAAAAATTATATTCAACTTTTTCAATTACTAATATTAGGCAAAACTACAAAAGCTAAAAAAAGTGAAACATTTTTTAAGAAATTTCTACGTGTGCAATTTATTTCATTTCTTTCAAATCCAGATAGACGTAGTAATAATAATACGTAATAACCACTGTAATACATTGAATTTATTATTTCATCAATTAAAAAATAAAAACAATATAAAATAAACTAACAAAATGTTTTCTACATGTAAATTATGTTTTGTCAATTTATAATTAAATTTTTTTTTTAAATTTATTTTTACATACAATAAAGTGTCAACTCAAATGTTTATTGAAAATATTTTTGTACCTGGTTACCGCCGTACCGGGTACGTTTATAAAATCATGATACATATTTGTAAGATAAAATTAAAAAGTTCTTTTTGTATGTTTTTATAAAACCTAAATCGAGCGTTATGTAATTTTTAAATATATACACCACATTTCAATAAAACACAAGCAATTTATCTATAATTTAATATTTAATGTGAATATCAGTTTATAGACCGACCACCGAAAATCCGTCTCTGCTTTTCATCCCATTCAATACTGACACGACGCCAATTTTTAACAGGATTTATGGTCTTGTATAATGGCTGTTTTTGGAATTTTCCCTTGATACATAACAAATAAAATGTTTTGAATAAAATTATGCACATGATATTATTTGTTCATTAAAATAAAATACAACATAAAACTAGATGAATCAAACTTTTAGTAAATAATTCCGCTATACATATATATATATAAATTATAAATATATATAACATTAAAATAATATTGCACATTTTATACATTATAATCTATAAATAAATTAATTTAAAAAAAAAATCATATCATTTTTTATCATGAATAATAATATTATGATAGATTGTAATTTATAATGCAAACGGCAGTTTTTGATCATTTTAAGCATTATAAGACAATGGATAATTATATTATTTCTAATTGCAAATTTTTTCTATTATTTCATGTGCACTTTTATAATTTATTATATACATTAAACACATGTATAAGATCCATACTATTTATCATACTCGAGAAAAAATATTCCTCACTTCAGCACACACATTTTAAAAACTTAATTAACTTTTGATTTATAATAAAAGCAACCGACCTTATTATTTCACGTTTTAAATTCCAATGCAATCTAAAGTGTTATCACTATAATAATTTTAAATTTAGAGGAGCGGTAGGGGAAAAATGTGCAGAGAGATGAAATTATTTCAGCGCGTTTTGCTGAGAATTAATCGATTTGATTAAACCCACCGCGGCTAACGTGAGTTCCAATGGAGGGTTGACGTGCAGCTATTTCATCGGATAGTATATAACATTAGATATGTTTCATTATAGCCGCTACGGTATGATGGTATCGTTACAAACGGCGCATGAGCAGATTTTTTTCAAACCGCTTAAAGGTCTATCATACCCCGTTTTACCGTGACCGCCACTGGATCAATGTGCGAGCAAAACGTCCATTATAATAATATGCGTATACACTATACATATAATGCAATATCATGAATCTCTGCCGGTTTGCAGTATACTTATATACGCAGTGTCGATTAATTATTGCCAACATGCACAATGACGTAAATTATAATAATTAATATTCATTTTATTGTGGCTGCGAAGGGAAAAAAACTTAATTATTTTACCGGGTCCGCGAATGGTTTTGACGGTATGTCGACGGGAATCGGACGACCTTCTGGCACGCCAGAAGTTAGTTCACTCATTGTTTTTGAAGTGCTGTACACGAAGGTGCAAACCATGTCCCGCCTATCGGCTGATACGTCATCGAGACTGATCTGAGGACACTTGAAAACCCTGGGTCTCGTCCTCAGGATATTCGATCTTGCATCTGCTTTCTCTTTGTCATACTCAATCACTTTCTGTAAAACCATGCACATTTATAGAAAACCATTTACAACGTGTACATAATATATTATATTCTGTATGCGCATTACACATACGACCTTTTGTACGTTTTGAGTTCAGACCGATATTCATCTATACGTATAGGAATTATATGTAAGTAGGTACACACAACACTACTTATAGTGGTTACTGGTTAACGAAAGAATAAATAACTATGCAGATAAAGGTTTGATCCTACGCAAAATGGTATACTATCTATTATTATTTTATGATATACCTAATACATCACAATAACGCATTTATATGAATATAATATTATAGTAGATGCAGCTAAAATATATATTCATTTTTACCTATAATATATTTTTTTCCTTTGTGTGGATTAGTTATATGCTAGACTCTATGGCGATTAAAGTCATCCATTTTCGATACTATCTAAAAGATTCTTTCTTGTTTATTTTATCTTCTAATAGGATTTTGTGGGCTAGGTTTCTATTATTACTAACTATACTCGCCCAATGCTAATTTAGACGAGTCTTGTAGGCACAGATTCGAAATCTGTGCATTTTACTGATAGCCGTTTACAATTTACAAGGAATCGGAAAAATGAGATAAAAGGATACTTTATACAATAAAAAATATACAGTATATCCGTTAGGTTAGTTTAGATAGGTGAGATTGTAATTTTATTTATTTTTGAAATAAAATCCAAATTGTCCTAATATTCTTAATCATGACAGATTTCATAACTTTTCAAAGAATAAAAATAATTAAAATTGTATAATTTAATATTGTAAGTACCCACATGGCCACACATATCATACTTTTGGATTGTTTAGTTTTATCAACAGATTTAACTTAAAAGTAAATAATTTTTCCATTTGTGCTTTAACGCAATGTATATACGTACCTACCAATTTAATTTTGTAAAACTGCGTGTATTGCCTTACCATCTATTTATAGGCATGTATAAAAGTACACAAGTGTACTATAAAACGAAATAGTTTTAAAATAATACGATTTATACTATGTGATTTTAAACAATGTATCCCTACCTAGTACTTTTACACATATAATATGGTCTATATTACATTAAAATACAAATACGTCATATTATAATATAATAATCATATATTATAATATTCGGGACCGGATTTAGAAATGCGGAGGCTACGAAAGACCCTTACACATTACTTATTAACTTTCTTAGGCCGGATATTTCAGTTTCCACGGTGTAAAATTATTAATATACAATAAATTATCTGCAAAATTCGATGAAATTATTAAATTGATATAATTAATAACACACTGATCGAAAGTCTACGGTGTTTATTTATGGTTACCTACATTAATTTAAAATAACAAGAGAAATACAGTTAGTGAAATCCCAAAGTTAATAATTCGAAGTGAATTCGATTCCCTTGAAATAATATACGTCCAAACTTAATAAAAATGTAATCACGGAAGATATAGCACTATATGACCCAAGTATTTCGAAGAATATAATATCGAAAATGGCCTTAGACCATGTGATATATATATTCTGTCTGTCTCACGCGACGAAATCATTCAACTCCTAAACCTGTAGACTATAACTCTGTAATTGAACCTGAATGGGTTCGTCACAGATTTAAAAAAAAATCAAATAACAATACGTTATCTCTATTTACTCAATGGTTTTTAAAAAAATAATTGTAATTTATAACTTTTCTAAATCGTTAAATAAAAGTATCTACATTTAATTTGTATAGCTTATTCAAAACTCTCTAAACCATAGGTATTATAATATTATGTAAAATTGTTAGTATTAATAATTTCTGCTTAAAATTTTTCAGAATGTGTTGTAAAATTCTGTATATATATATATTATATATTATATTATACTTATCATTATACACAAAAAACCGATTCTGGACGCAGGCGGTCTGTCAACCTGTATCATTAAATATATTTCGTGATATGTTATTTTATATAGCTATTAAAGTAATTTATTTTACTTTTAGTATTACGGTAGATTTATTTAAGTTTTAATTATTTTTCAAAAATATTGCATTTAATAAATTATTAGTATATTATAATTTTTATAATTATATATATATTTATATGCCATATTATATTATTTTTACTAACGATATCTTACTGTAAGTACTTAAAAAACAGTGCGATTAGGTTCATACATCTGCAAAAAATTGCTCTAGCATAATAATTTCCGTATTCCATTAATTTTTTTCCCCGACTATTAAGAGTATTATTAAAAGTATGAAGTAATTTTTAAAAGAATTTTTTATTACCAAATATAGCAATTAAATTCAATATTTGCTATCAGATATATCTCCAAAATTAAAAATTGAAGCATTTTTATTGCCCCAAAGGCGATAATAGACAGAAAAAACAGGCGTATGTAATTTGCGCAACATCTGAAAATTTATTTTGATAATTTGCGCCTCATAAAACGAAATAAAAGGGCATTTTGTAATCTGCATCATCTTTTACTTTCAAAAATTGTAATTTGCGCCACTTTTAAACAGCTAAAAAATTTTTTTTCTTTTACAGATTAACATATTCTAATTTTAATCAATCAAGTTAATTTTAATAGTTATACATTTCTAAAAAACTATTTAAAAAAATATTAAATAAATACAATTTCTGTTATTAAAAAAACATATAAAATCAGTAATCAGTTATATTATAAGTATATAAATAAACGTATATAAGTTTACAATAATTAAAAAAAATGTTTTACAGATTATTTTTAATCATTGATTAATCAAGTTCGTTTTAATATTTATACATTTCTAAAAAATTATTAAAAGTAATAAAAAAAAATATTAAATAAGTTGAATTCCAAAGTATAATTTTTATATGTTAATGCAAATTACCAAAATTAATTTTAGATATAGCATATGGATATATGTTATATTTTTATATTTTTGCGCAAATTATATACATACTTAAATTTACCTATTAGTGGCGCAAATTACAGGTAATATAATTGGCGCAAAATACCATCTTCCAAAAAAACTCACACATATCATCGTAAAATACATTTATCATTCCACTCACAACCTAAAAAACGAATCCATCACATAATTTTGGTAACCAAAATTATTTTTTTTAAATAACAGTTATCAGTAACACAATATATTGTACTTTATACTGATTACAACAGTCATTAATATTATTAATTATAATTGTTAAATTTCTTTCAATTTTGAGCTTATAGTAATGAAATTAATAAATATTTATCTATTTAGCCTAATTGACTACCTAACCTTATCTAATTCATAGCACTTTTAAACTACATTCTTAACATACATTTAAAATAATTAACTTTATTTTTTAAAATAAAAACATTTATAATTTTAAATAAATATTTTTTCTTTAAATCAAAATTATATAAATAAAATAGACAAACATAAATGTAAATACAAATATTATAATATAATCAGGTATTACACTAATCATAATTTATTAAAAAACAACTGATATTATATAGATTTGGTATATCAATAAATAATAACTAGGGAACGGATTTAAATGCTCTAAAAAACAAGAAAAATGTCTTATAAACATACGATTCAATGCAATAAAAAATGCTCTTAAAATTATTTTTAATGTTGAACAAAATTTTTTAGTTACATAAATTGTTATTCTTATGAATTAATTATTCACATAATTTTCATAATTTTCTAGTTCTTCTATCTTGTTTTTACTCTGAAAATTATTTCCGAAAAATGAATATACAATTTAAATAGATACAATCGCTATACTTATCTTGTGTGTCATAATTGCACTGAATTGTCAGGTACTGCTTAATTTTATAAAAATTTTATAAATATTTATAAAAATAATTAAGAACATAAAAAAAAAATGTCTAAAAATGCTCTAAAAAGCAAAAATAATACAAAATAAAAATTACATTTTTTAATTCCTTGATGTATGAAATGAACTTTGTGGAAAGCAATATTTTCGATAATTTGTATTTAAATTCGTTCCCTAGTAATAACCAATAAGTATTAATTTTAAAATATTTTTTCAATAAATAAAATTCGCATATTTAAAGTTAATTTGTGTACCTTTTTACCCACATCAAGCTTTCACAGCTACTACTTCAAATATATTATACTTACTTATTGTTTGAATCATTAGCAGAAATCAGGCATAGCTCTCGCTATTACTTAATATGCTATTTAAGTCAAAACTTTTATAGAAAAGTTTAAGATAATACTGCAGTTAAATATTTAAAGTGCTCTAGCGCGAGAATTGAAATGAATTAGTTTAATTAGTAAGGCTGTGAACTGTATGTACTTAGGATGAACATTGAATTAAATTTTCAAGATTTTTAAATTACCATTAAAAATATTAACAAAAATTAATCAAAAAAAACATCGCACAACTCAAAAATTTCAAATATAAGTATATAAATATGTTTACCAAAAAAACCAAAATATTTTGAAAATTGCATTGATTTTATAAAATTATAATTTAAATGTATGCTTATTTCAATTCTCTTCTTTATTCATTTTTAAATAAAAAAAAAAAATAGATTTAAAGCAATTGTTTTGTATAAATATTCCCTTTTACAAAAACGATAAAACAAAAAATGGCATGAAAAAATTTCAAAATATGCAATAAGAATGCAAAATAAAAGATTCAAACTTGAATTAATTTTTGTACTACAAAAGATATGCCTAAGCTCAAAAACATATAATAAATATGCCACTGAAAAAAATAATGCAATATGATTGGATCTATAGATCTTGTAAATAGGTTAGATACATAGATAAATATGTAGAGAATAGAGATATAGATAGACAAATAGATATGGACACTAAGGAAACGTGTGTTGGCAGATAAACCCAATATTTTTTTAATAGTCGTAAGCTAAAATAAGGAACAAGAAGATATCAAGTGAAGCGGTGTCGGTCGCGTTGGATAACCAAAATTATCAATTAATAATTAAATACATAATTTGGCGTTAGCAAATACCTAAATCCAATTATTATATGACTTTAATATGTAGTCAGTGCATTCCAATCGAATAATTAAATAAAAAAAATAAATAATTAAATAATAATGTTTCTCCTATTATTATAATTATATGTTTTGCATACCTCGGTGGGATAATGACTTGTGGGTTGCTGGCTATTCAAAATGGGCTTCGGATGGCAATCGAAATCGAAACGCAACCTTTGTGCGTACGGTATCGTCTTGAGTGTCTCCACGTTACAAAACGACTGTGGTGTCTGAAAATTTGTATGTTCCGCATCGGCTTTGAATTCGTATCGGTCCCAATCGAAAATCCGTTGTCTCTCCGCTAGAAAAGGCCACGTAAAATCCGAATGATTAGTCGTATCGAAAGTATTTGTCATCTGAAATCTGTGTAAATTATGTAACAGTAAACAAAATGTATATCAATTATTTCTAGAATAATTTCTAGTCGTATACATCGATTTCACAATACCAAACATACATCAGTACGTCACCGACACAGTCCGATAAACAATGCTGTTGTTGTGCATCATAAGTACACAATATTTATGATAACTTTCAATCGAGCTAATATATACACCACCTGCTTATTATATTTAATTATATGTATATTTTTAAATATAATTATCTTTTCATCCGACTGTAAATACGCACAGTTTCTTGTAACGGTGTTTATTCGTTTATAGCATAAGCCAATGAATATGCGCCACTTCAGCAGGTGAGAATGACTGCGATAGTAATTGAAAAATTATATAACCAAAAGGATATTACAATATGATTATGTACATACATAAATATATAAAACACATAAAAATGCTTTCTTGGAATCGACGGAGCAAAAATACAAACAAGAATAATACATAATATAATTACAAAAAAGCGGTCCTTGGTTTTATATTTATTTTCTATGTATAGCACATCTTTGCTCCTGATAAAAATAGTTAATAATATCGAATTTAAAATACGAGTAAATACAACACCTATTTTAACGATATTTTAATGAATATAAAAACCTTTTTTATTAATTTTTTTTATTGAGTCAAGGATTTCAGTTTAATTGGAACCAAACAATCCTCAGAAAACGTATCGTTTACAAATTTGTAATCGCTAACATAACATCACTTATTATTATTTTTTGCTTTGTGTGTACAAAATACAATATTATAAACATGTTTATTCATTTTAAGCGATTCATGTGTAGACACCATATTGTTTTTTCAAGATTAATATAGTAATATATGTTTGAATCATATTGATTAAACAATATAATAGAACACAAATCACAATATATAATATTAAAATATTAATACTTACGTGCTATAAACAATAGCATAAAATCATACGAAGTATTTAGTTCTATATGATTATGTATACATTTAAATATAATATGTTTAGTATACGTAAATTAAATTATTATACCTAAACATCGAGTAAAATCACCATAACATTTTTAATATAAACAATTCTTGTATCGCTTTATTGTGTTATAAAATGTTGCATTATGTAATATCCAACAATATTATAAAATCAATAAAATGTATTCTTGATCAAATATTATAAGTTTTCACTAGCTTGATGCATTTAGAAAGTATAACTCAAATTAAGTTGTATTATTTTTTTAACTTGTAAGTTAGAAATAGATATAGATTAATGGAATCTATTATATTAATGGTCGTATTAAATTAATTTTTTTTATTACTATTTGTATAACTATATCCATAAAAAAAAGCTCACGGTGGCCACAATTTACGACTTATTAATACGTTTTATGATTTTATTTTTTTGTCCGTTGGTAATAGCCATCACTACTATTGGGTTAATTTTTCGGTATTTTATAAGACGTATACAATGCGTTTCAATAATACAATATTTTTATCACACGGCGTTATAGATAGACAAATCAGATACATCAATCATTGTCATGGGTTCATTTTTCGATAGAATTATTTTCTCATAAGTATGAATATTTTTTTATAATATACAATGTATATTTAATAGATCAAAATACGATATACGTCTATAAGTATAAATGAGATAAAATTAAAATATAGCGTATTATTTTAATTATATTATAATTCATTAGTAAATAAAATTGTAGACACAATTTAATAAAGTAGTTAATTATAATAACTATTATATAATATTATAAGTTATAATTATAATTACAATAATAACTTAGCGTAACACAAGTAACATAATTCAATTAATTCTTACCAACAATTTCATTTATAATTTTTTTGGACATTATCTGAATACTTTTGTCTCTTACAATTTGTTGGATGTTCGTTAAAAAGTAATCATCAATATTTCAAAATTGCCACTAAGTTAACACCAACAGCCAAAACTTCAAAACAATCCAAAATTATTGATTACAATTTGTGGGACATTTTTGGATAGATCCTATCATCTTTTGTTGGAGCTTGTTTCATTTTATGTTAAATGTACATAGGAAATGTATTACCCGACTTTTCCCGGGTTAAAATTAATCTATCTTTCTATCGTTTTCCGTTTTGATTCAGTTGAAATTTATATTAATACAAACTACGATAATTAGTTGTATGATTTTCCACTTCTTTACTCTAAAAATATTTTTGACATAAATACAAAAAAACTAAAGACAGATTCAGTGAATGTTAAAAAACAGACGTAAATCCAATATTTTTATTGTTAATAATTTTTAAGTGTTTACATCAAAAACATGTCTAAAATTCAAAAAACAGATCATAAAAATAATAATCAAACATTTTAATTTAAAATTTGTTTTTATTTTCATATATATATATATTTATTAAAAACGTATAAGTATGCCTATACGGCTATACCTCTGCTACTATTCATAAGAGCTATATAATTATAGGTTACAGATTATAGTAACAATAACCATTTAAATAAATGAAAAAATATTCAATTTTTATGGGTTATATGTTAATTCAGATGTGAACCGCCTTAAAGCAACCATAAGGATTGAAAAAATAAACTATAACCACCCTCCGAGTCTCAAGTAATATTAAAATTGATATAATTTTTGTTGAAAACAGTCCAGTTGTATTTAACACTTTTTATTTTGAAATTAATTAATTGTTTACTTTATTTTATTATTTTATATAAAAAATGGTATGTGACGCTACACTATTCTATGTGAATAAATTCTTTTAACTCTGTTACATAGGTCGTCATGTTTCTTCTATTTCTTACTGAGACGTCTTACAGAGGTCACATAATGACCAATTCTATTTGAGCCACTTGAAGAAATGACCAACAATATTGTTAAACAGACTTAATTGTATTATGTTATATGTATTATGCTGTTAAGTTCTCAGACGTAATTATAAGAGTTCTTTGTTTTAGTTTTGATGTCAGCGTTATAATTTAAAATCTATAAATAAATAATTATTTTAATAAAATGGTTATTTGCCATAAAACAATGTTCATAAATCTGCGTTATTATAAATTCCTATTCATTATAAATGGAATAGTGTAGTGAACGATCCTTAAAGATGTTCATTGATTGATTTATTATAACTAAAAATAATAAAATATATATTTTGTAAAATCAATTTAATGATGATTTACCACAGTTTAGGGTGATTCATCAAGTATACCCTACCTTTTATACTTTAATAATGTATTTAATCAGATATTTATTTTTGGAATTTTTAATTATATTTAAAGCATACGTGTCCATGTTTTAAAATACTTAAAATAATTAATCTATTTAAAGAGTATCTTGTATCAATAAAAACTTCCTTTTTTCAAATGAAAACTAATCTTTTTTCATTTTAAATTGACAGCCAGATAATTTTTTTGAAAATGTTATAACATTTTAATAAATAATAGTTACTACTAATTATAAATCATATTAGCCCGCATATTTTTTAAACCTACTTTCATAAAATATTATTCTTTAGTATATCGAATTAGTATAGTCATCTAATACATCTTAAATTACATTAAAAATCAAAGTATTTTAAAATATGGTTCTTAAACGTATGAGTACATAAAAATTCTACAACTCAGAATTTGAATACATGCATTATTAAAGAAAACATGTTGGTATCATGCTTGATGAATCAAACTGCATATTAACTTATACTAATAAATCATCGGTTAAGATCAATGATGGGTAGTATCAAAATAAATTCTACTGCAAATTATTCGTACTGTAAAAAGTGATAAGTAAAATCTACTAATACTTCAATAAGACGACAAATGTTTATTTTGTCACAAATAGTGGTTTTTACAACACATATTACTTTAAATTCTTCGATCTACGAATTATTCTAACAATAGAAGATTATTGAATAATTTAAAATAGTAAAAATATTATTATTATAAAATCTAAAAATAAAATGTTCTTATTAAGCAATTATTATTGCAATTAAGTATTTGGTTTAAAATTATATTTTTTTGATATTACATAATTATCATTGGTAAAAACTAGTATTTTTATAAAAATTTGTGTTTCTATTACTTAATTTTATATTTATGACTTACATAGTTCAATTTTTATATAAATTAAAGTTCTACATTAAACCAATCGATTAAGTTTTTTTTTACTTAAACTCTAATTAATTTCATAATTTTATACTATACATTCAATTATTATTTAATATATATTTTAAAGAAAGTAACTACATCCGTAATTGATCCTCTTCTTCCAACATTTTGCGAATATCTAATTTATTCATAAAATAATAGCTACATTGTCTGCCTTTCTGTAAATTAAAAAACAATTTTGTTTGATTAATGTAATTGCATGGTAATAAAAATTATACAACAAATATTATTGGTCAATAAAAAGTATAAAGACAATTAGTTGGTCCTGAAAAAGCTGTATATGTCATTAATTCTATCAAAAGAACATGACCTCCATTAATTTAATTAATAAGCAATAGTATCTGATTATTTATTTTGTTTTAATTTTAAACGTATTCATTAAAAATTAACCCAATTTATATTCGTAATAAGTAGGGCTGGGATTTGTATATAAATACATATTTTTATTAAAACATAATAATTTAAGTATTGCATATGATAAGTTCATTTCACGTGATTTGCAATAAAATAAGATATATTTTATTTTACATATTTCGTCATAAATACATATTTTAATATTATTTGTAAAATTCTGAATTTTTTTTACATATTTCGTAAATTTCGACAGTTTGGGTGGTTTAGTAGTATTATACATTTAGACTTCGATAATTAGAGTACTCATAAAAATTGTAAGTGAATAATGCATACAGGAAATAAGTATATGAAAGTATTAGTTAAACTTGATTATAGTTTTCTTTTTTGTTTCTGTTCAATAACTATACATTAATGATCTTAGATTGTACATTTGTACTTCTTAATATTCAACAATTATTAGATTAAAATATATTTAGCAATTTTCAACAGTATCAGTACTTGCGTTAGCGTGGTTTTGGAAATAGCTTTGTATTTTATATTTTTTAAACCAAATTGATTATAAATTAAAAACAATCAATTGTATATGTATATTATTCAAAAATTATTTAGAATTTAATTTCAAATCAATTTGGTTAACATAATTTTACATTTTTTTCATTGCATATTTTGGCCATTTTGATTAAATATTTATGGTTTTTATTACATATAAATCCCAGCCCTAGTAATAAGTAATAACTTATAACATGATCTTATGATATATTTATACCAGGTCTTTAGCTATACGATTGGCACCATTTCCAATTAAAATTGTACTCATTTTTTCCACTTGATCTACAGACATAGCATAATGCAATGCTGTTCGTTCAATCTGTAAAAAACATCATAACAATATATTTTATAAATATTGTGGTGTTCTAACAATTATCGATCAAATTTATCTCTATAAAAATTCCTAATTTTATAAAAAAAAATATAAAAAACAACACAGTTATCAAAATCAAAATAATAAATGAACAAAATATTTTGTATCAAAACAATATTATGTTATACTCCAATTAAAGTTGTATAATTTGAGGAAGTTGGATGAACCTTTTTCAATGAATATTATTTAGATAACGTAATTTCTTTAATGCCTGTAAATGTTTCTTGTACTTTTTTTAGTTACAATAATTATTAAAACTGTGAGTATACACAATTTTTATTTAAATTTTTATGCTCTACATTTTTAAAAATTATTATTTAAATAAAATAAATTATTCTGAATGAAGTTTGGTTAAATAATTTATATATTTTTTGATAGAATAGTATTCAGTGTTTATTTTATATGACGCCCATATGAGTCACATACGAGTATTGAGTTTACTCTACAAATAATCCAATTTAAAAAATTATTATTATCTATCAACAATAGAAAAAGTTTTTAAAATATTATTTAGTGTTTTATAATTACCATAGCAATTGAAAAATAAATAAATTCAAAATTACGATTATAACTTTTTAAATATAAAAACGATTTTGATAAAACAACTGAATGGGTCGATAAAATCTAGGGGGTCGGTGAACGGAATGAGTGTCAGGCAAAGTCCTAGTATTTTTTAATAAAAAAATTTTAGAAATGTACCACAACTAATATTATAATCTACTAACACGGAGATTTGGAAAAATGTAATAAATATTAAACTTATTTTATTGATTATAAGTATTTAAGGAACTAAAATCTTAATAATTTCCATTGAATAAAATATGATTGTTTTATCTTACATTATCAAGCACAAATAATGTAGTAGGAAAGTTTTCCGCAATTAATCGTAAGATTTCTTCATTTTGACTTAGTACAGCGATATGTAAACTGCATCGACTTCGTTCATTTTTCGCCATAGCTAACATGACACACTCGTCATTACGCTCTTTCAATATTTCTTCAACTTTACCCTGGGCACCCGAAAATATTTCCCGATGTAGTCGCTTTCGTTTTTCCTTGATTATATATTTCATTTCAAACCAAACAAAACCATTAATATTGTTAAGTTTATATTATAATAATTATACAGTTGTTCACTAGTTTACTAACTTCAAACGTCGGTATGCTTTTAAGGATAACTGATACATGAGAGTGACCTCTACTTAATGGTAATGCAAAAATGTCTTTATCTGTGTTCAAATCCAAAATATGGTTATACCCTTCCAATAAAAGTTGTATTAATTTGTTGTGTTCGCCTAAAATTTTAAATTTAATACGATTAAAATATAGCATTTCAAAGTACTAAACATCAATTTTATTACTATAAAACTCCGTAAAGAGATATGTATACAAGCAACTTCATGAATTTAATTTTTCACAGTATCTTTTTTTTATTGATACATCTAGTTATTAGCCGACAAACTTCTTAAATGTATTATTGATCATTGTTATTTATAAAGTAATATTTTGCAAACATACCATAAAAATAAATTTTCTATTATCAACTGTTATTTTTGTGACATCATTTGCTACTTAATTATCGATAGTTGAGCAATTATTAATTTTACAGACATTTTGGATTAAAAATTTGGATTTTTTTCAAGGATTTGGTGGTTTCCAAATTTATAAACAGGTTATAGGTCCATATTAGCTTGAGGAGAAGTTTATTAATAAAAATGTTATGTTTCAAATTGGATGTAAAAAAAGTCATAGTTGACAATAGTGGCTATTTAAAGCAAGATTACTCATGTTGATCGTATACATATTATTTATAGGCCTAGGTAACGAATATTGTATGCATTAGAGAGGAGTAAATTATTCGGTTTGAAGATAGGACAATTTTTTTTATCCGAAGCATGAATTTGCAATAAATGGATTTTGATTCGTTTATTTTGATCCCCTAGTTTTTATATTATACTAACTGGTGGTTTTGATGTAATAAATTCAATTTTATATCATGTTTTAGAGCATATTTTAAAATTTCAAATATATCTGAAAACCATTGTCTAATCATGGTTGGTAAACATAAATAATTAAGGCATACTTGCATATTTAGTATTTAAAACACATTATAATATTTATAGGTAATATATTTTTTATAACATACCTCTAGCTATAATATGAACCACGAACTTATCAATAGTTTTCACATTTTCTCTAATATTCGAACTCATCGCAATATCCCTCGGAGTTCTATAATATTCATCTCGAAGTGCAATATTCGCATCAAGTTCTTGCAACAATTGAAAGAATGCATTGCGGTTATGTGTTCTAGATGCAGCATAATGAATCATGTTCATTCCAAATTCATCCTAATGAAATAAAATTATTATTTTGAATACTATGTAAAAAAAAATAGTTGTATTTTCTAAACGTCTTACACGACTAATTTTTTTAAATTCTGGCTGATAGTTGTTGAATACATCCCAAGGTCTAAACATATTTTCAGAAACCTGAGGCTGATCTTCATTTAATATACCGTGTGTCTGAACTCTGGGTTGCAAAACCTGAACACAATATAGTGGCAATGAAACCACCATAAAGGAATGTTTCAGCCAACCATTGTGATAGGATATGATTATAATCATTCAAAATTTACTATTTATGATTTAAATTTAAAATACTGGACATAGAATTAAAAAAAATCGTTCATTCAAATTAAAATATTTCTGTATTTTAGTGATATTTTTTTATTTTTATTTATAAAAAGCACACGATTAGACACAATATTCCATCAAACACACAGATGAATTATGTAAAAAAATGTAATATAAACAAAATATATTAACATAAAATTGTATTAGTCAAAACAGAAATGGTTTACTAAAGAAATTATAAAATAAATTAACTATACAACAATTATAATTTGAAACTATATTAATTGTTTTAGAAAAATAATACAATATACATTTAAAAGCACCTTAAAAAAAATAATACCCAAAAAAAAAATGTAGGATTATTTATCTATTTTAAAAAATTGTTTAATTTATTATTTTATTTATCATAGTCATTAAATAAACATTTTTATTTTGTTAAAAAATAATTAATACATATTTTTAAGTCCCAAAATAAAATTACAATGCAATCATTACAATCTTTATAATTTAATTTCACTTAAAAATTATTTTAAGTTACACTATATGTCAAAAAGAAATCTAAATAATAATGATTTAGTTAAATTTTAGTTTTTAAATTATATAAACTTAGCCAAACTTACTCCGCTTTCTTGATCTAATTGCGGATCATCGTAATGGTTAGTCAAATGTTCAGCTAAGTAAAGAGTAGGATTAGATGGTCTGCGTTTTATAAGTTCCTTCAAACCAGAAGAAAGAGGTTTTCCGATAGCTAAAATAAATACCATAATTTATGAAATACTTAAAAAACTTAAATAATTCATAGTTGACATTTTGAAAACTTATATTTATAAATTTTAAAAGATTATCGATGAATATATCATAAATATATAAAAAAAATTTGTAAATTTTTTAATGTATAAGTAAAGAAGTATATCCTTATTATATGTATGAAGACAAACTTTAGAAAAGATAGAAACTAGGTATAGCATATGATATTTAAGCTTTGATAAATGTACATCAAAAATTATACTAAAATTAATTCATCCAAAGGTATACATTAAAAGAAAAATTGTCAAATAAATTATTTCAAAACATATCGATACTAATATTAATAATTTAATAATTTATTACAACTGTAATAGTGATAATTCAATTTATTCTTTTGTTTTAATTTTTTCAATAAATTATATTTCTTTGAAAAAAATATATGTATAAATAGTAATTTTCAATTAATATGTACTTAATATTTTCCAAATGCTTATATTGATCTAATCAGTCAGCTAGTAATCAATTACCTTTAATCAAGTATTCTCTGTCCTCGGCGGAAAATTGACTTGCACTCATAACCACCGAGAGTAATTTTCCAGAGCTACTAGAAGATCCTATATAAAGAAAATTCATTATTATAAATTATTATTTAAAAACCATTTCAATTGTATTAACTGTCCATATTTGCATCAATATTTTCCTTGTCGACCGTTTCTGTGTTATATGTTACGTAACCTAAAGTTTTACGTATCTTCTCTGGATCAAATGTGACATCACATTTTCCAAAAGTTGGTGCCGTTTGGTAATCAGCTTGAAATTCCTATGAATATTTCATGACTATTACTATGGATACAAACCAACAACAAGGGTTCCTATATATAACTGCCAAGTATAAAATTAGTCAAATCACTCTTAATTGACAATGGCATTCAGGTAATGATGGGCGAAATAGATACCTACCTAAACATGTTTACTTTTTACACACAAAAATAATAATAAATTATTGATTTTTAAATTTAAAGAACAAATAAATTAATATTTACTCCTATATTATAACCAACTAAACTTGCAAGTTTAATATTAAATTAATTAATACCTTTGCAAAGATGAACTTTGAGAATCAAATATTATAAACTACGGTATTATGAACTTTCCTAAAAGCATATGATCTATCACATTATGGTTGGATGGAATAATATGTTTACCTATCGGCCATCACTTTCCGGTTGCCAAATAATACCTTTATATTAATGTATTTTAATTATATTTAACCATTTTTAGACCAAATTATTTTTTAATATATTATGTGAAAAATATTAAGAACTTAATTAATATACTGATTAATAATAATGATTAATTCTATATAATAGTGCACAAAATATTAATAATTAATTTTTAATTCAATTTCGAGAGTACATAATATTCTTGTCAGTTACGATACATAAATAAATATAATTTATATTTCTATAGTAAAATCCGTAAAATTAAAATTGTTTAATCCATCGTAATAACTCCATCCAATAACTAAAAAATCTTACGAAAAAAAAGCAGTAAACATGAAAATTCACATAACACTACACGGTATCCAACAAAATCGATTTGTTTTTAAATTTAAAAATAAATCATAGAATTGAAATTTTCACTAAATATTTATTTTACCATGTATTAAACAAGAATATATAATTTCCAAAATATTATTTTTTTACTTTATATGACTTTTTTGATTTACATAGATAACATTTTTGTTTAAAAACCTGTAATTTTAATACAAGCTTTCATAATACAACATTTTTTACTGTGGACAAAAAATATTAAAAATACATTGTCATGATTATTTTTTTTACAAGCGATTGAAATTTAAATTTAAGAGACATTGTATATTAAAATAAATAATAACGAAATAATTATTAAAATTTCTTCAAACAATTTATTATTTTTATAACTTAATGTTTGCTATTAGGTTTATTTTTATTTTTTAAACACAATAAAATTTTCAAAATATTTATTCTAATAATTTATTTCAAACAATTTATACAATTCATATCGTTCAACTATATATCAATATTAACCTATCAATTATAAGTCATGTTTTGCTATTAATTAATGCAATCTACCCATATAACAAAATTTGTAGTAATAATATAAATATAATTATAGAGAAACTATTCTTAGAAATATAGATACTGATCTACCTTTTTCTTCACTCAAAATCGTTTTTCATGAACAATGATTTATTATTGAATTAAAATTTAACACAATGTCATCTATTACAGTATAGTCTGCTTACTAAATAACGAGGTACATTTGAAAGTCAAAACAACATATAAAACAGACTGCAAAGCGAATTCCACGAATTATTTGCTAAAATTAAACACAATAAAACTTCTGTCACGTGAAATTCTTGATATTTTAAAGTAAAGTTACCATCAGTTTAAGCAATATAATAGATATTAAATACTTAAAAATATGTTTTTATAAAAAAATTTTTTTTTTTGTTATTTTGAAACTAAATTAATTATTATTAAATATAAATTGTTAAGTAAATAGATCAACTAAGTACTTATAATAGAATCTTTTGAAACAAAAGTTTACTTGCCTCTAAATTACTTTCTGTAAACAATTTGTCTATAAATGTCTTATCTTGCATACAATTTATATAATCGATTGCAGTCCATCCTTGCAAGTCAATCAATTTTAAAGTTTCTGGAAACTTATCCGTTAGGTATCCAAACACATCAAATTGTTCATAGATAACTGCTGTATGTAAAGGAGTTAAGCCTAAGCCACTTCTAGATTCACGAGCTAAACAGAACTTCTTTCGATCTAGAAGCTGAATTAGTTCATCTAAGTCTCCTACAGCACAGTAACGATGAATTTGATCAATTTTATTCTGAAAATCAATCGTAACATATATTTATATATTTTATAACTATCGTGCAAAAAACACTTTATCATAGAACCAACAGATAAGCATATTTTTTTGCTCTACTGAAAATCTCATATAAACATATAACATGTATTGATTGCCAAAACTAGAGTTAGATACCATTGTACTAGTTTTTTTGTCACTCACATTTTTTTATGCTTATTTTTTTATATTAAATAAAAACTTCAGGTTAATCATAAAGAAAAATATTAGAACACCAGAATTACTTTTTTGATTCCGTATACAAATGAAGCTAAATTTAAAATATTTATCTACTTTTTATAAATAGCTAAATCGAATAAATAATAAATCACTTTTATACAACATAAGTAGATAAAAATAATGTGCTCTATTTAAACAGCCATTTATTAAATTTAAATTAAATTTATAAGAAACCTTAAATGTTTTGAAGAACGTTGGAAAAAGATAAGGTAATAATAATAATAGACTTTTATTTAAAAATAGATGTATTTTTTAAGGTAAATTTTATATAAATTCAATAATTTATTGTTTCTTTGAAATTTCATAATTGGTTGAATTATTTAATCAAATAAAAATCAAAATATCAATTTTTTTTTAAATTAAAATTATATATTATATAACCTAACCTAAACTTTTTTGCATTAATTTCAATACCAACAAAAAAATTAAATATTATGCTATGGTTGATAATAATTGATTACTTACTGCATAAAATGGAATTTTATCAAGAAAATCTTGGATTTCTGGATTCTTTGAAGTTATTCCTACGAGTTTTTCATATTTACCATCTAAAATGTAGTCAGCAATTTGTTCTAAGCTACCTTGTTTTACTATTATTTGAGCTGAGTTTATACGTTCCTAAACACAAAAAATATAGAATATTATAAGATACTCTTATTAGATACTTTTAAACGTTAAAAATTATCTAATTCTTTTATTTTATAATACAAATGTTGGATTTCAGATTATCCTTAGCCATATAGTACACTCTATTTCATACAAAGTTAACCTAAAGTGACAGTTTTCTGCACACGGTAGTGGCTATCGGTATGCCAAATATCGCGATTCTGGAACGTCACTTTATTGTTTCAACAACCACCTATCTTACATTTTGCTAAAATTAACAAAGAAGTTAAGTATTTTTTCAACCTTGACTTGTCATCAAAAATTAAATTATTACAACGAAAGTCTACGAAACCCGATTTTAAATACTTTTTGACAAATACTCTAAAAATATTTGTTTTTTTGTATTTTTACTTTATAGAATAGTAAAAAATGGTTTTTTTCGTTTTTCTAATCAATTCTAATGTTAATGACCAATATTTACGTACTTAACTATTTTAAATTTTGTTTTTAAAATAATATTTTATCATAATTTTACTACTGTATTATAAGATTTAATCAAATTAGCAGACAACAAGAATAGTTGTCTGATCATCCCCGAATCTAAAATTTTTAAACCTATTAATGAATGTATTAAATATTTAACTTATATATTCTATATTTATAAATATAAGATTAAGTATGTATTTTTTATACTTCAATATCAAATGTATTTAACTGAAAAAAGTATTTATTAAATATTTTGAGTACTTTTTAAAAGTATTTATATTTATATTAAAAAAGTATTCGAATACAAATTTTAAATACAAATGATAACTAATATTTAAATAAATATTTCGAAACATGTTTGAAAAATATTCTTATTAAGACGTCAAAACCTGTGTTTCTAGTCGAATCAGAGATTGTTGTCACCTAAAGTTAAATCTCATACACTAATATACAAATAAAATATACAAAGTATAGACAAACTCATCTATGTTTTTTATATTATTTTTTTTTTATAAACATTCTATTTCAAATAGATAAAAATACCAATCTAATATTTAGTTAAATAATGTAATTATATTAACTCTAGACAGCAAAATTTTAAGAAAAAAATTAAATTTTTTACTAGATTGATATTATGACGTAACATATTATGTATAAATACATGAATTTATTCAGAAATAATTATCTAATTTTAATGAATTCATTAATCAGTTTAACCGTTAGATTAAAATACCTAAAACCATTTTTTTGCCTATTTTGCTACAGATACTTTTGCACATTTTACACATTAGTATCTTTTTTATATGACTACCTAGTACTTACATAAACATTGATAATACTATTAAGTAGATAGATACAAAATAATTATTGAATAATTAAACTATTTATATTACTATTTCCTAAATTTAATATCTAAAAACTCGTCTATTATAATAAGAAAAGTTTTTATTTACATAATTATTAAACTATATATATATTTTACCTCATTTTTAGTAGACTTCAATAGGTTATTACCAGTATATTCTATTTTATTAGTATCATTTAAGCTATTATCTTTATATATCCGGCCGTTTATAGGTAAAAAGTCTTCCAGCAACCCATTATTCAATGCTTGTCTAACCTCACCCAGTGTAAGACTATTCGGTTTTGAAACAATGTTTTTTGTACCATCAATGTCTTGAAATTCTGATTTTTTATATAATGAAATATAATTTTCATATCCATTATCATTATCAGAGTTATTATTTTTTTGATATTCATTATTATCAACATCGTCAATGTCTTGAAATTCCGATCGGGAGTATAAAGAAATAAAATTGTTACCTCTGTTTTTAAGATCATTATTTTCACTATTATCAATATTATTATCAATTTTTAATGGTTCTGATTGAATATTTAAAGAATTATTATTTTTAGGATATTTTATTTCAGTTGTATCAACATCATTAGTATTATTGATATTTTCAACATTATTTGTAATTTCAGCATTATATTTTGCAATATTAATATTGTCAATATCTTCCACATAATTTGTGATTTTAGCGTTGCCGGTATAATCAATATTTGTTGGATTTTTTTTTGTTGTACCACTGGTAGTTGAATTAGTTTGTATTTTAGATTCCTAAACAAACATTAAAACATTTACAAAGAAAAGTTTTTGTCTATAAAACAATTATGTATATTATATTATGAATACATACTTGAGTTAGTGTATTTTTAGAATTCAGTTTTTTTACAGTTTTTTCAACAGGCTCATAGAAAATATTCCAATCCCAAGAAGCCGGAAACTCGGATGCGATTCTTGGTGCTTTTGGTAAAATGATTAATAAATCATTGGGAATGTCACTTATCTTCACACCATTATTTTTAGGAGTTTTACCATTCTTAAATTTAAAAAAAACGGAATATATGTTTTTTATCAACATGAAATGTAATTAAATACAAATAATTTAAATCTATGTGAATAATATTTAATAATATTTATACATAAATATATAAGATTACATCAGTTATTGTACATAGGTCAACATGATAATATAGTATCCAATATACATTACTATAATATACTTTGTATATATATCATAATATATAGATTAAAACATAAATTATCATATCATTATACTGCGCTATACTGCTATGTCAGATTATTAAAAATTATTTACACTTAAATTCAAAAAAAAATATTTATTTTATAAATAATGATTAGAAAAAAAATATCTCATAGATCTTTAAATCACTAAATCATGTTATACATAAAAAATGATAATGCACCATAAATTATTGAAATTATTGATTTATTGTATAAATCATAAATATATAATTTAATAATAAATACATGACAATTAATACATGCATAACATAAGCATTGTGCCATTGACAACAAACCTTATCAATCACATTTTCATTTGCTCCTGCTTTAACGAGTCTGTTATACATAGGTATAATATGTTTCGGTGGAGAAATATAAGCATAATGTAAAGGTGTTCTTCCATCATTATCTCTTATATTCACAGTTTTAGGATTTTTATTTATTATATAATCTACAATACTTAGACGACCCAGCCCTACTGCCTGAAAAATAATTGGCTTCATTATTATAAAATTAATTGTAAGCATAACTTTATTTCAACCTTATGTAATGGAGTTAATCCATTCTTGTCTTTACTAGCTAAAACGTCTATAGGAACAGGATCACGATTCAATTTTTTCAATAACTCAAGATTATCGTCAATAACAGCTTTATGGATTTCCTTGATAATGCCCTTTAACAAACGAAAAAAAAAGCAATAGTAAAAAATGTATTTCGACAAAGTATAGAAATTTAAGTTACCATTATATAGGGTACCGCTTTCAAAAACTTGTTCACTGTTGTTTGTTTGCTAGTCTCAGTCAACAACTTATCTCCCAGTCCAGACCAAATAACCTTTGAAAGCTGTTTTATGTTACGTTCGTGTATCCATATTCGAATGTTAGAAGCTTTAATAGGAACCTCTAAAAAGATTAAGAAAGTACAATCAACCAATCTTACAAAATATAGATATACATTAAAATTTAAAATAACTTATAAATTATAAAAGTATCAAATAAAAAAATAAAATCAAATTACTTAAGCAACCTAACCTAACCTTATCGTAACTCATTATTTTTCTGACAAACTATGCTTATAAATACCAGTAAAATGTAAAAGTCTTAAAACAAAAAGTTTAATTCGCAGTCATACAAGTGAAAAACTTAATTTAAAAAATAAATATTTTTGAATGAAGTTTGGCATTACATTAATAACATATATCTAAAAAACAGAGCTTTAATTTAAAATTTTTCAAAAAAAGCTATCAAAAAACAAACTAAATTCAATTTTTTACCAAAATTCCTCCTCAAAGTAGATGATCTGAGCATTAATGTTCTATTTCTAATGTTTTCCCACAACAAAAAAAATAATAATAAATAAATAGTAAAAAAAACACATAGTTATAAAACATTCATCACTCCACTCAAAAATTTAATAACTTTCAACGCTGACTATAATAATGTATATTATACGTATAGGTATAATAATTTATTTTTAATAACACATTTTTAAATTTAACTCCATATCGGTATTCAAATGTTTAATATTACTAAATATGATGAATGAAAATAAATAATTTAAAATAAAACAAATATATATTAACTAACTTCAAAATAATTTTAAAATTGTAAAAAAAAGTGTTAGTAAAAAAAGATAATTTTTAAAACAATGACAAATGGCAATTACTATACAAAAATAAATTGAGTATTTCAGAAGACTACAATCACATACGGCATACTAAAACAAGTGCACAGATAAGTATTTTTTATGCATCGGTATATTTATGTATATTATATTAAATATATACAAAATTGTATAAGCATAACATTAAAAAAAGAAAATAAGCCAAGTCGCAAATCATTTATCCCAATGTAAATACACTATACAAATACTAAATAGTTTCCATGTGTGATAATACAAAAACATAACAATATAATAATCTGATTTAAAATAATAAAAACTGTTTTGAATATGTATTCAAATAAAATCTATTGTTTTTATATTTTAGATTCTGAACGGAGTGATGATGTATTGATTTTACAATGATGTGTTTTTTTTTATTTTATTTTTTTTTTTGTGTGTGTCTATCATCACGTTTTAGAGTAGAAATAATGTTTGAATTTTTTACTTCAGCCCCTTTTTGTAAAGAAAATTGAATCTAGTTGGTACTTTGAGGACTCGAAAGTAAACAATTTCCAGTAGTTTTCAAAAGCATCAGGAAAAACCCTGAAAAAGTAACGGAAAACGGGAATTTTTACGCACAACCACTTCAACAAAATCGATTTTTTGATTTTGCTGTAGCTCAAAAACGAATCATTGTAAATACTTAAAATTTTCACCAAATATTTATAAATGTTTATATTAGCGTTATTTACGATTAAATTTTTAAACTATTTATAGGCCATTGAAATTTTCGATTTTTCTAATTTTTTTTTGCTTGAAATACCGATAAAAAAATTTGTCTTTCCAAAAAATCTTTAAAATTTAATACAAGCCACAAGGTTTATTATTATTTGTACTTATTGTAGTAATCAAATGTTTACAAAATATATCAAAATCTCAAAAATTTACAAGAAATTTTGAAGTTGAAAATTCATAAAATTTTTGTGATTTATACCTAAGGTTAAAAACTCAATACAAATTTATCTATAATTTTTCCTTCAAGTAACTGTAAAAAAAATTCTAGCGTCATTATAGAAAAAATTGTATGAGTGTATAAAATTTAATTTTTTACGAAATCGCGTAAAATAACGATATAATACAATTAAAATATAGATAATAATATAATATATCCTACTAATTATTCTGACAAATCAGATCCATTCAGAATCGTTTTTCGTATACAATGATACCTTTCATTGCATTCAAATTTAACACATTCATTATAGTGACCTACTTTCCATCTTTACCATACAGTAGAGCAATACTCACTTACCTACTTTTTTACCATTTTATTTAATTACTACTTCTATAATGTTTATTAAAATATTTATTAATATTATTTTCTTAGTAAATGAATTAATAGACATCACGATAACTTTTTAAAGCTGTTAAGTATAATATTATCAACTAGTTATAACAGAAATTAAATTACCTTGATCTGAACCATCACTTTTATAATTATTTGGCAATGTAATATTTTCACTATACTCTAAATAATAAGTTGGCGTTTTATTATTTATATCCAATGAGTTAGGATCAGCACCAGCTTCTAACAGTAAATCCCAAACCCGTGAAACTTCTGAACAGGAACATATATAATGCAATGGAATCCTTAAAGTCTAAAAATCAAAAACATCAATTATATAAAATAACTCTAATTTTAAATAAAATTCTATAAAATAAATATTTTTTAAAAGTTCAAATTTTAAATAAAATTGAATTAATACTATAAAATATAAATAATAATAATATTATTACAATAATGATTATTCAGGAAAACTGTTATTAAACGATATTAAAAGTATTTCTACCAATTAAGTCTATCTAACCTTTCTAATTAGTTCAAAGTTATAATTTAACATATGAATAACTTTTTATAAATAATTACATATGGAGAGTTATAATATTACTAAATAATATTGCTAGGTCAGATAGTAACTTAAGCAAATTTATATTTAATTAATATTGAAACTATTACTTTATCTTTAATATGAACAGTTTGTGGATAATTTTTCACGAGCCACTCGACAATATCTAAAAAGTCATAATATATGACTTTATGCAATATAGTTACTCCATTTAAATCTTTACTGCAAACTAATTTTTCAGGAGGAATTTTATAAACATTTCTTGACGTGTTTCCATTCTCTAATAATACTTGCATATCTCTTAAATTTCCCTTACAGGCAGAATCTTGCAGCATCTCCATACGGGCCTAAAACACCACTGGCAAATTATTAAATGCAATAGGTACAAAATATCAGTATCACTATTCAAGGTGATTTTTTTATTATGAACCATTTTTTAGGAGTAATTTATGATATAGGTATTTAAAATATAGACAAGTGGATGAATGGAGCACTCAGAAGTACCCCGCAAAAATGTGGTCCACTACTCTACTCATCACTCCTTAAACATTTAAATTCCTATAAATCATAAACTATACAATAAAATCGTTCAAAATTTGATTTATACCTATTTAAATATTCCTAATAATATTCAGCTTCGGAATATAAAATTAAAAATGTATATTATTGTGTAAAAAAGTAAAAAGGTATCAAAAGTTAGAACAGTAAAAATAGAATTTTTTTTTAATTTTTTTTCAAAAACAGTTATTTAAAAAAAATATATTTTTAAAATCGTTAATTGTTTTTGAAATAATGAATAGTTCATTACAAAAGAATCACCTGGTATTTATAATTATTAAATATTATTTATTCACTTCATATTATTATCCACTGATAGAAAAACATAAATTATATTTTACTATAGGTACATTATATAACTAGATCTTTTAAATTAAATTTATTTAAATCAGCAATTAAATATTTATTTAAATTAAAAATTATTATTTAAATGAAACCTTTAAATTAAAAATATTTAGATCAAAGCTTCTATATTATACGCGTATATTGTGGATATATAATATTTAATGGCACATATAGTAGATACAGAAAGTCAGAAACTAAAAACACCCATCAACTAAAATAAACTATCTTAAAATTCGTCTAATCGTTACAACTTCTGTTGTTATGATTATTTCTAACTATTTATAATTATTTTTACATTCGAAGTAATAAATTAAATTAACTTAATTAATATACATAGAATGTAGATATTTATCATAGAAATATGTATTATATTATACATTTATATGTATACATACATTTATGTATTAATCTTGAGGATAATTTAACGAGATAAATAAAAAAGACTATCTACCAATCACTTATTAAATTAATTTAGAGTGAAATACATGACATAAAACATTATAGGTTTTGATGGTAGAGGGTCAAACAATAATTAGATATGTTAAAAAAAAATAAGTGTTTTTAATTAGAGGGAGGGGAGTCTTTTAGGTTTATTTAATTATCAAAATATCAAACCCTGAAATATCTTAATAATTAATTTTTAGACTTGATGGATAGCGTCTCTATATTATCGACTTTTAAATTATGACGTTTATTATAAATGCATATTTATATAAGTTATTCATCAATGTGTACGTTTAACTAAACATAACATTTCTGACCTACAATATTAGTATTGATCGTTTTCAAACATACTAGTCTAATCAAAGAAAACAAATATTAATAATTATAATCAAATATAAACCATTTAAAATTGATGTTTATAAATTTTACTAATCTTATTTCAAACAATTTGTTGATGTAATAAAATATATATACTACACTATGGTATAGTACTACACTACATACCTATACAACGATTATTATTAAACCTATAATCACTATACTTACATTTTTTTTTTATTATCTTTTACACTTTTGTTATTAATATCTAAATTAGTTTATTATAATATATCTATTGATTTTTAAAAAAAGTATTACTCTAGCTGTTTATCGCTTCGATTTGTGGTTCCGAAATTGTATACAGTTGATCGGATATAATCGTGTTTATAGTACTTTAGTACAATATATATATTCATTGGTTATTTTACAATAAGCCATAATGTTAGTTATAAAAACGTATAAATACAACTTAAATATTACCCATTTAGGATTTTAAATAAGTTAAATAAGTTAATAATTATTCATAAAATCAGTGGCGCAATAAAGGGGAGTGTTTTAGGTGTCTGAACACCCCCCTTGAGCCGTAACTTTTATCCATAGTATACTAACAAATTTGAAAATTTATTGGGGAACTACTGTATACGCTACTGGCGAACGCCCAATTTGAAAATACCCCAGGAGCGCTATACTGCATAAAATGAATAAGATAAAATGTACAAGTTTTAAAATGATGTGTGTGTTTAAAGACATATTTTATTATTGGTAGGAAATTATATCTATTTTGTACTATAAAAGTAATAAATATAAATTTTCATGTTTCATACATAATAATCAAGAAAAAAAATACAAAATTACAACAAAAAACTAAAATTTTCACGCATACCATTTTTTTACAAATTCAATTTTGTGTTAATGTTGTAATTCAAAAACAAGTATATATAAAGACTTAACATTTTCACCTAATATAAAATATATTAATAATTCTAGGTATCATTTTTTTTAAATATTTTTGATCATTTTTATCTTTCTTTTCTATTTAAGTGTTTACATATTTTAGCTTGCATACTCAACGTATACATAATAAGATTTTTATTTGTAATATAATTTATTTATTTTTACTAAAAAAAACTTGAAAAATGAATATAACATATCAAAGTAATACACAATTATTTTCTTATAGTAATTAAAAAAATAATATCAAAAATATTTTTATAAGCATTTGATTTTTAAATTTTGACTAAATTCAATCTTCTGGTTTTGCTATAGATTATTTTACAGAAAATAATAATAATTTGTAAATTGTAATTTATTTTTTTTTTTAATTTTAAACTAAAATATCTTAATGTGCAATTCAGGTGTCTTCATTTTATTTAAGTACATTATTATGTACATTATATAATGTGTTTAAGCTTTGAAGTTTTAAAGTTTTAAATTTGATCTCAGTATTGTTAAAAATGAATTTACTGCAGCAATTAATGTACTAATATTTTAAAATCTAACGACTAAAAATCTTCATAGTCTTTTATATATAAAATATACCTATCACTGCATTTTAAAACCTAATTATGTTAATTCATTTTAACCCTCCAAAATAAAAAATTAAGTACATATCACTATATTATCACTATATATAATAATGATGTGGACAATTACACTTAACTCATATAATTTAAAGGATTGAAATAAATTGTATAATCATTTAAATATAATCGTATATTTACTAAATAAATCGGAACTGATTGCAAAAACGCTTTGATTTTAGGATTTGTTGAATAGTGTCCAATTAATTTATAGCCTTCGCCATTCAGTAACTTTTCTTCCAAACTCTCCAAATTTCCGTCCTTAATCAGTTTTTTAATTTGGTATTGGTTCATAGGTAACGCTAAAATAATAGTTTTGAAAAATAAATTGTAAATCAATATATTATTTTTTTTACTTACTCCTTGGATAGTTATAATTAATATAGCACATATTTGGCCCTAAGCCAAATACATCATTTTTTTGAAAATTTTTTCGACATTTCTGTACATGAGGTTTCATTTAAATTTTCAATTAAATTCATTAATATTTATCTATAGTTTAAAAAAAAACACACAAATAAATATGATGATATGCACCTACCTCAATATTTGACACTATGAATTAAAATATCTTGTCTGGGTAGCAAGAAACGCCGATGACCCCGCTGTCCAATAGTCGTTGCTAACAACATTCAATATCGATAGGGTTAATGGTCATCGGGATTAGTTATGATCAGACAGAAGGGGAAGTATCAATTTTTTTTAGTTGCTTAAATATTACATAAGTTTTAATGTAATAAAATTGTTACATATTAAAATCAAATGGTTTCATTTAATTTTTTACAAAAACAAACAATTGCATGTACAATTTTAAATGTAATTAAGTACCTATACCTAATTAGTAATCACTAATACATAGCCCAAATAATAATTAACTCTCCAAATTTAATGTAATTTCATATCTTAATCTTAATCCAAAACGAAAAATAAACTGTCTAACTTTTCAAAATAATAATTAGGAAAACCTAACAAAAAAATTACATATAGGTAAACAAGAATATTTAAGCAAACTCAATTTTATTATTTAATTATAATTTAAAAGGAATAACATTAAAAACTTAATTTTAGAGACATATATAACATTCAAAATATTTTAACTCTTTTTGATAAATTGACTGATATTTTTAAATTTTTTTTCGATAATATACGTGTGTTAATAAAATTTTATTTCGAAGTTAGAACACTTGAAAAGTAAATAATTACAAAATCCTTTCTAATAATTTGTTTTTATCACTTAAATCAGCGTTTCTTAAACTGTGTTCCGCGAAGCTTAAGTAATATATGTAATAATAAAAAGCAATTTCACGCATCTCATTAAGTAATTATTATTAAAGTAATATTATAAACAATTATTATTATTTTTATTATTTTTTTTAACATATTTTTTAGTTAAATACCTTTAACACAATATTAGTATATGAAATAATTATATTTTTTTTTTTGCAAATAATCCTATAAAAAGCTTAAAAGCTAAAAAACAAAGTAGGGGTTCCACGATAAAAGTGGACGTCAAAAAAGGTTCTACGGATAAAAAAGTTTAAGAAACGCTGACTTAAATATTTCATAAATACTACATAGTCACATTATAAAATGATTTATACATATTTATATAAAATTGATCATATTTTATAGTAAGTTATTACATTAGGAAATAAAAGATATCAATCAATTTTAGTTATTTTATTATATTTCTTTATTTATAAATACAATGAAATTTTCAAATTACTTAAACTAATTCTATGTTTTTATCACTTAAATTATTTTAATATTTTAATTTTTGCCCATAATATATTAGATAAATTGTTATATTTATATAGCCATATACCCATTCAACACAGCACGTATAATCTACGTTTAAAATAAGGATAATGTTGGTGTGTATATATGTATATATATAATTAATATTCGTATAATATACGTATATTATTAGGGTATTAGTAGTTGGTCGAACTTAAATCGATTTACGTATAAGAATACACGAATATATTATAGGTTTAAAATACGTTGATGTATATTCGTATATTTTCCGTGGTAAAATTTCGTTTAATGAACGTTAATTATACGTGTATTTTTGGTGGAATTTACGTATATTACACACTATACATAAAATATACGTTGAATATTTTTTTAGCCAAAAATATCCATGATTTCTACTTATTATCAACTAAATATATTCGTATATTATACGTATAACTTTGGTGATTCGTATCCGTATATTATACGTTTACTATATACATATTTGTTTACTGGGTTGGTCAAAAAGCTTATTTGAAAGTTGAAAGTGTAATATAAAGTTCCTCGCATTACAAAATATAAATATTTTTAAAAAAATCGTCGTTTATATATTACGTACACAATGTTTGATTTGGAGGACGCAGGGACACGGAGTTCCCCTTCTTTTTAAATTTTTTTAGCGTACGCCTTCTATTTATTAAAACGAAACGCGGGAAACATGACATTTACTAATAAAGTTGTAAATCATCAGTTTTTCTGATGCAAAATACACCTAAAACCAAAATATTTGTTTTCCTCCTTTGAATGTAATAAATCATTCAGTGTGATGAACAATATAGGTGGTTGCATTAAAAAGAGATGCTTTGACTACAGGACATATATATTATCTTCATTGATTTTCCTAAATTATATCGGACCTTTCGTCAGTTGTTTAAACTAAATCATTACGTTGAGAGCTAATAGATTAAAAGTGTCAAAATATATGCAGATGAATTAAATTGTCCCAAACGATCTTTCCAAAATGAAGATATAGTTCGTATTAACATTTATGAGCTTATTTATTTAGTTCTTAGTTTAAGTTTAGATTTGTTTTTTTTTCTATTCACCATTTTGATGTTTTAAAAAAAAAATTATTAATAATAAATGTTTTTTTTCTTTTTATTTATTTTTGTAGAATGAATTTAATATTGTTTTGTGTGATGGATGGCTAAAGATGGGTGTCAGGGCTTTACCCCCTCCCACAGTAATGTGATGGTTAATTTCGTGTGGAACGCTCGTTCATCCGACATCCGCTGAGTCACCTTTCTAGTTTTTTCCAAATCAAGCACTGTAGCACCGATAAATTTTTATCAGATTATAACATGGGACTAAATACTAATAATTAATATATATATATACTAGGTACACCGATTTATTTATTATGTTTGTATAAGTATTAATTTATATAGATATATACTTAATAAATTATTTAGAAATATTATCTTACAAAAATGAAATAGTAAAACATCGTTAATAATATATTGATGCAGCTCACTTTTGACTGTTAAGTGTTGACACTTAAAAAAATTAAAACATTAACAACTTTTCTATTTGTATTGCGAAATGTGGTCGGTTGCAGATTATAACAAAAATTCAACTCTTGATATCTATTTTATCGACCCTCAAATTTGTTTCGTCCTGAATATGTCATATTATGTACAAATAAAGTAAATTCACGGAGTTTAAATGCTTGCTTATTTTTAAATTCTAAAAGACATATATTGTCCTCAAATTCATAATTATTAAAAAAAAGTAACTCTTAGTTTTCACTTAATAAAAACTTGGTATATATAAAAATATTAAATTAAAAAAAAAAATTTACCTACATAATTTTTTTAGTTTTTTTATGGAATGAATAATTTTTAATTGATAATAAAACTGCAACTATAATAATTGCTGTACCAGTTGTATATTTCCATAATACTAATGCTTTAATAATACAATTTATAACAGAAAAGCTCTTACAATTTTTCCATAACTGTAACAATGATTGCGTTAACACATGTTAACGATATCAATGATAATTATGTCTTCAACGTCAATTTAATTCAATAATATATTTTTCTCTAGAATCATAAGCTGGAATGCCTCTAATTATTATTTGTACGCAAGGTTCACTGAGTAAAGTCACAATATCCTTCCGGCATAATCCAGTAGTCAACCACTGAGTGTAGCTATGTGGCTTCTCCTACTTAATAAAATACATAAACTAAAATAAATATAGGCACTGAAATATTATATGCGTGAAGGACCTATACTAAAGGTAATGTATAGTTACACTATTGCACAATTAAAAATGAACATCATTTAATCGCTACAAAGAAAAAAGTGAAAAATAGTAAAATAGTAGTAAAATCAAGTATTAACATTTAATGCAGGTTTTATTATTTTCTTTTAATTTATCACAGTTAATAATAATAAAAATTAATTAATATGGTCATTAGTCACGACAAAATAGATCTATTTATTTTATTTTCTCACAGTGATGATCATAATACTATAAATACTATAATAGTATAATAGCAATTTATTATAACTAACAGCTTTCGTTTTCATAGATCTTCCCACTTCTTGTGCCCGTCATGTTGGCAACACCAGTCGGCTAATTCGCGATATTTCGTGATTCGGCGAATCGTGACAGATAACGTAGCAACTCTAGCTGCAGCACCAAGCTCTTCGGCCTCGCTCTTCGCAGTCAATACTTTCAATAATAATAATAATAATATTCTCGCTTTTGTGGATTACATTTTCGTTTAGTTTTTTGCCTTATTAGTATTTCATTTTCCCTCTCTTGTCGTGCGATCCCCGGGGATCAGCCATTGGACGTCGACTAGCTACTCGCCAGTCCATTGATCGTCGATCGACGACGATCGTCCTATGTGAAGCCGGTCGGTTCTGCATCATCGATATTATCATATTATTATAGTCATTGTCCAGGTGAGTCATCAATTCGAATATTTTCAATAATATAATATAGGTCGTGGATACATTATATTATTTTTCCCGAATTTGACGACTACCTATCTATTTATTCTTATTTTTGCACATTAATATTGTTCCACTGATTTATGTGCATTGTTTGTAACGTGAAGTGTAAGCGTACCGATTAATTGTATTATATAAATTGGGTTTTACTTCCAAACTGTTACTACAGCTTTCAGTTTAAAAATGGTTTTAGGCCTCAAAAATTTACCTATCAGAATTGTAAAATTACAATTAATTAGGAAAATTAAAATCTTATCTGATTAATTATTTCTGTATAATCATAATAAAATGACCATTTATATAGGGAAATATAAAACTCCATATTTAATCCTTCATCTTAAAACATAGATATTTATTTATAAAACAATATTAGGTATAGGTACATATCATTATTTATTCATATTCTAGTATCTAATGGCTTACAAACATAGCCCTACCCAACTACATTAATTTAAAAACGATTACTATATTTTTTATTATAATTTAATGGTATTTTAAAATAACATAAACATACATAATTATTAATCTCGATTAGTAAACAATATCTAATTTTAATGTCAATGTTTAAACTTAATTAATGTTATAGTGATAGAGTATACATGGAATTTTATTGAGGTCAACATAATTCAATACCTACCATTATTAATTTATGCATTTGTGCTTAATACATTTTTGCTGTACAATGTTTACAAAACAAACTTATACTTATAATAAAATATGAACCATATTGTTTAATTTACATCGTCCTGGTTTTTGTTTGCTTAAAAAATGTACTTCTATTTAGTTTTATTATGACATACTAGTATTAAATACTTAAATACTGCTCTATTTATTTATCTTTTAAAACACAGCATAACAAAACATATTTGATTTTTTGATTTTTTTTCTCTGAATATTGGAAAATTCAAAATATCTAAAAATATTATACATTACCAGTAATGTATAGATGTATCATTAACCATTGTTTTAATTAACTACCAAAATTATTGAACATTTACAGAAAGTAAATTTTGATATACCTATACCCATTATAAAATGTATCTTATGAGTTCCAATAAAAATGTATAATTACAAAGTTAGATAAGGATAGATTAAATAATTAAATTTATATGAGTAATATTATTCATCAACACTAAGGAAAACTTGCCAAGAAGTTTTGTTGGCCTACTATATGTTTAATTTTAGATATTTGAAAAAAAATAGTAATATGAAATAAAAACTAGGTATCTATTATAGGACACTTGGCTTGAATCATTTACCTCATTGCAGAATAGTGATATGTTGTACCTAATATTAAATTTTGTAGCGATGAATCCATAACATTCGAACAATTGTTCAAAATGTACCTTGATTGAAACTTAATTTTCTTCAAAGCAGTTTTTCCTTTTTTTAAATTAGCTTCAGTAAAATAACTACTCTTTTATAATCACTTCTTTAAATTGTTCTCTTGGTATTACCTAGCTTTATCCTTTAATTCTAATTTATTCATATAGTACATTATCTAAGGCACATACAATTATAATATTATTTTTATAAAAGGTTAAAATAATTATTAAAATTAAATTTAAAAAGTTCACACAATACAAATAAACTAGTATATATCTGTAACCCAAATTCTTAAATAAATTTGATTAGTTGGTTCTAAATTGGAAATGTCTAGGTATTTAATTAATTAAACAAATTATACCTATAAAAAAAAATGTTATTTTTTGAACACTCAATTAAATCTAGGTCATAAGACAAACATATGAATAACACATTCTACTATTTTTAGATACCTCTTCTTTTCTAACACACCCACACACATATTATAATAGTACTACACTAAAATGCTTAATATCTTAATATGTATAAATTGTATTTATACCAGTGTTTATTTTTTAGTGTTTGATCTTTCATCATGAGTGTACAAGGATTTGAGGATCTAATTCTTGGTCCTTTGACCACTTTTGTCCAATTATCCAATCAAATTGGCGGTGATGTAGCCACTCAGGCTGCACTTGTCCTTAGTGCTTTTCAGTAAGTTATATCAATATTATTTAAAAATGAACTATTGATTTATAATTATTTTAAACATTTAATTGCTTAGAGCTGAGTTTCAATTCATCAAATATGCCAGTGAACATAGTGCACCAAGTGAAAATGAAAAACAAAAGCTATTACTTCCTACCAGTACAAAAATCCAAGAGATCCAAACACTAAGAGAGAAAAATCGTGGGTCTCCATTTTTCAATCATCTCAGTGCCATCAGTGAAAGTATACCTGCATTAGGTTGGGTTGCTGTGGTTAGTAATAAAATATTCATGTTATTACAAAAATATTATGGGTATTTATTGTTAAATTTAAGTAATTTCAAGTTGGGATAAGTCTTAAAGGTTAGTAATTACATACATTTCTTGTTACTATGTTAACAAATGTTCAATGAATTCCCATTTCTTGCACTGCACACACTTAACATTAATATAAATGTTTTGTTTTGCGAGTACTACTTTTTTCTCCAGATTTTGTAGCATACAATATTTTTCTTCAAATATAAATAAAAGTTACTATTTATTTACCCCACCTTATGAGAAATATTGAACTGAAACATCACATTACAGATTAGGTACCACCAATTTAATTATGGATAGTCCATATGTTCCAGCAGATTTATGAAGAATTTGAAGCTACTAACAGTGCCATGCAAGTAATAAAGGCCATTAAACATTTTAACAAAAACTAAGTGCAATTGCTAGCCTTTATAACTTATCCTAATTTGAATTACTCAAATTTTATAACAAGTACATTTTTTTAAAATAAATTGGATCATTTTGGAACCACTTGTATTATATAATGTTTTTAATTTTAATTTTTAGTCTCCTACTCCTGCTCCTTATGTTAAAGAAAGCAATGATACTGGTCAATTTTACACAAACCGCGTGCTTAAAGAATGGAAAGAAAAGTATTTGCCACTCATTTATTTAGTTTATTATTGGTATTTAATTTCTGAAAATTATTACTTAGGAACAAAACTCATGTTGAATGGGCTAGAACTTGGGTTCAACTTTTAGTTGATCTTCAAGCCTATGTCAAACAACACCATACAACTGGATTGGTTTGGGCAAAAGCTGGAACAAAACCATCCGGAGGTCCCCCACCACCACCACCACCATGTGGATTACCGCCAATGGATGATTTATGTTTAGCTCCTGCTGATCCAGATGCTACTAATCGTAATGCTTTATTTGCAGAAATTAATCGTGGTGCTGATATCACTAAAGGTAAATATCAGTATTATTAAGTTTTATTTATTTACAAATAATATGTTTGTTTCAAGGCTTGAAAAAAGTATCTTCTGATATGCAAACCCATAAAAATCCTAGCATGAGAGTTAGTGGACCGGCCCCTGCTGTAATTGGCAGTTCATCAAGTGTGTCAGCGCCTAAACCAGCTGTTGAAAAACCTCCAGTGTTTGCTCGTGATGGTAAAAAGTGGCTCATCGAAAACCAAAAGAACAATACTAATCTTGTAGTTGATGGTGCTGAAATGAATAATGTGGTGTACATATTTAAATGTGTAAATTCCACGATCACAGTAAAGAACAAAATCAATTCAATTGTCATGGATTCTTGTAAAAAATCATCTATCGTATTTGATTCATTAGTCTCATCTGCTGAATTTATTAATTGTCAGTCAGTTCAAATGCAGGTGTTAGGTAAAGTGCCAACTATTACAATCGATAAAACGGATGGCTGCCAAATGTATTTAAGCAAGGATTCCTTGAATACTGAAATTGTTACATCTAAATCATCCGAATTGAATGTAATGGTTCCCAAGCCAGATGGAGATTATTCTGAGTATCCAATACCTGAACAATTTAAGACAACAATTGGACCAAAAGGTCTTAATACTATTATTATTGAAGCTTCTGGGTAAATTTTAAACATATAGGTACTCACTTGTTGAGTTCAACTTATAATCTTAAATTTATTCAGCATTTATTTATATAGAATTAGGAGTGAAAAAGTAATATTATTATTTATTTTAATGTAAATGTTCTAAATTAAAAATTAATTTCATTATTCAATGTTTCAATTTATACAATTAATATTGAGTAAAATTAGATTTTTCTATTATTGCTAACTGTATTAAATATATGAAGTAATGAGTGAGTAATAAATGTGTATGGTCCAAAATAGCCCTAGAAATATTTGATTTATATATTTTAAAGTTTAAACCATATAATTTATATCTTGCTCATCACTATACATAATGCTCATATTTTTTACATTAATATAAACCCGTTTTTACAAAACATTAATGAATTTATAAATAAAGTAACTATAATTAACTTTATAAATCCTTATAATTAATACATTATTCAATATAAATTGATTGTGATAATTTTTTCTAAAAGAACAACTAATATTATATTAAGTAAAATTCTGGTTTTTTAAATATTAATTATTATACTCATGATCATTGAAATTAAATGGTACTACCTACTATTTTATTTAGTTATTTATATATTTATTTTATTCATCAACAATATTTTTAACTTATTATTTATCACATTTATACCTAACTTATAAACTGGTTTTATGTGTATATTTTGTATTACTCACTTAACTACTAACTTATGATTAAAAGTGGAAATCGCAATTTTAAAAACTTTTTTTTACCAATTTAACTAAATTTATGTAAATATACAAATAATACACTTTAGAGAATTGAATATTGTGATTTTCATTAAGACATTTTTATATATATCTTTACACAGAAAAATAAATATTTAAAAAAAAAAATTGTTTTATTTTTTATCTATAGTTGTACTCAATATTAGTAATGAGTAAAGTCCGAATTTATATTCTGTTAAAACGTTTGAAATATGATGTTTATATGTATCTAAAATTGATGAAATATTCCCAAAAATATTGATAATACTAACTAATAAGTAAAAAAAAAAAAAATGCAATATGATTATGATTATGAATTTATAATTTATCATCCTTTAATATAATCCAATATAAAATATTCTATAATATGTACCATATACTAAAATATTTTGAAATATTCTCTGAAGTCAAAATATGCACTAATATGCAAAAAAACTTTTGACAGATTCTACAGGTTATGAAATGCAAACATTTCTTATTTCCATCAAACAGCATATGCTTGTTAAAAATATTTTTTTGCATAAAAGGCCGGACTCTAATAATGAGATAATTTAAACAAGTGGTGTTGTATTGTTAGTTCTGCAAGTCTCGTAGTTTTAAAGTAGACATTACATCAAGAAATGTATATTTAAATAAAAAAAATAACTATTAAATTTATCTTACTTTTGATGTATAGCTACAACTTTTAGTTTTTATTTTTATACTTTGATAAACGTAAACTATACAAATAATTTCTAGATTTTAGCAATAATATTCACTGTTTTATTGTTTTAAAACAAAGATCAAAAATATATTTGTAGTATATTCAATTAAAAATATAAATCTTTTATTTCTGTTAGCTGTACATAGTCAAATACACTAAATAATATTCTATGCAACTACAACATTATTTTATTTCCAAGTAAGCTAGTGAGACTTATTTCTTATCTCAATTAAAACTATCGTGTACTACTAACTTATTATTTTTATGTTACCTTCATGTTTTTAATTTAAATATTAATAAATATTAATACTGTAAGAGAAATACTTTCAACGTTTTTTGAACTAATGAATAATATGTTTTGTTAAATAGTTTTTCCCATACTTTAATTCTAAGTTCAGACAGCAATTGAGAAATAATGTTTCTGAAATATTTTGGAGACATCCAAAAATAGGATGGGATTATTGAAGAAATTTATAATAATAATATAACACTAATTGAGATACTAAAAAGACATGTGTAATTATTCTACGATTCAAACGTTAACAATGTATAAGCTCTCTCAATCGCTCTCAAAAAAAAACAACACTTAAATACCTAAAATACCCAAAAAATTTATATCTATAACATTAAAATAATCAACAAAATTATACAAGTAAAAAAATAAACTTTTCAAAAAATTACAAAAATTAATTTTTGTATTTCCTAAATATCTACATACATTTTTTTTTACCTAAACAAACTTAAATAGTGTTAACAACATTATTTTTCAACAAAAAAATAGGTGAACACAAAGATAATACAATTAAAACAAAAACAGGAATGCCATACACTCTGGTATTAATATTAATAAAATAATAAACAAAAAATTGCATTAAGTACTCGTATAAATTATTATTGTCAAGACTAGAAATTGTTAGATTTATTTTTGTTCTTTTTTGTATACATTATTCTTGTGATAAATTAAATAAAATATACTTAAAAATCATGAAATAAAATTAATGATTTCTTTCCAAATTTAGTTTGAATAATTTAAACTGTGATCACTACTTATTAACCAAAATACATCTTTTGTGCTCAAAAGTAATGAATACATTGGCACCTAAATGTTAAATATATGTATATTCATATAGAAAATGTTATATAGTATTGTTCATTCCTTAATCTCAAAATTAATTCTCTTTAGTCAAACAACTTAAAAGCTTGTGTATAAGTGAAGTGCACATTCAAGCGTGTTGTTGAGATTAATCTGATATTAATTTCATCAGCTGATATCTGTTGGTCATTTAGATTAAACATCACATCATGATAATTCTCCAATTGGAGTGTTACGCATCCATAGTTCATGCATAAATTCATATAGATCATCTGACACGGATACCTATTTATTTAATGATAAAGATATTATTATAAATTTAAATACTTAAAATATAATTTTATAAAAGTACTTACTTTATAAGGAGTAGGATTCAGATTTCTTTTAATGTCAGGGCGTAATGTTCTTAAAGATTCTTTGACGTGTTCTCGGACTTCTCTTAATTCTGGTAGCCGTTGCATTATACGTCCATTTTCCCAATAAACCTATATGGATACAATAAATAAATAAACATTAATTAATATGTTAATAAAAGATTAAGAATCTAAGGTTTACTTTGTATAATGGTTTTATTGTAGACGGTACTACAAATGCTCTTTTTTTTTGATCAAACGGATGTCTGCAAAGAAGTTTTGTTTTGGCTACAGGTGGATCTTCAACAGACTTTTTCAATAAGTCTATCAAAGCAAATCCTAAAAATGGTTAAACTAAATAGTATTAATTTATAAAAATGTAAAATCCTGAATGTATATACCATCAGCACCATATAAGCGAAAAGCATCCTTTTTACCAGGCATTGTAATTTTACTACCATCTTGACTTAATTTAATTCGTGGTGTGCCATTTACTTCAACTAATTTATAAACACAACCCAGGGCTGGTTGTCTTTGACATGTAACTATATTCAAAATATTTAGACCACTATTATTTAAAATGTTATAAATATTATTTTAAATGTATTTTTATTTACCAAGATGAGTTCCGATTCCAAAACAGTCAATACTATGCTTTTGATCATTTAAACTCCAAATAGTTTCTTCGTTGATGTCATTTGATGCGATTATTGTTAAATTAGCAAACCAAGGTATATTATATCTATACAATGTTAACAGAGCTTATTTTGACATTCTTTTTTCTTTTTTTAAATAAACAATTTACTTACTCGTTTGCAACTTTAACAAAAGTTTCACGGGATTTATTTGACAAATATGCTAAATCACCACTATCAATTCTAACACCAATAGCTTTGTATCCAAGATCATTTAATGCCAAGGCTACAGCACAGAAATTCAAAATTCCACTTCTAAAATTAAAAAAAGAATTTAAAATTCCATAATGTTATATAAACTATCATATAAATTAATAATATCTAATTCTAAAGACTAAAACTATATTTTTGAATATTTATTATTTTCAACCGGTGCGAACCACTGAACCTAATCAAGCATGCGTTTATGACCAAAAATGATTTGTGGATTTTTACATGCTGTAAATGTAAAAATTGTAATGGATATATGTGAAGTATGGATATGGAATAAAATTTTAATATTATTATTGTATTTAGAGTTAACAAACACATAAAAAGCAATCAGCATTTTTCCCAAGGTCAAACACATGCGAATAATGGATAATGGGAATTCTTACCCAAAACTTGAAATGACAGGTAGTTCTTTTGGTCCTAAGAAATGCCACCTGTAATATTTAGAACAGAAAAAAAACACTGACTAATTTTTGTAGGTTTGATTTTATTTTTATGATTGCTATGTTTTGGTCATTTTAAAGGAAAAGGAGAACTTGAAATTTGCTGAAATGCTCAATGATAAACTTTTTCTTGTATATGTAATCTAAGCTTATCTAACATTATTATATTTCCCATATAACTAAGAATTTTAAACCATTTATTTTATTCCTAGTTATTATTTATTATAGTTATTTAAAAATCTAACTTTTGGAATATTTAAGAGCTTCAATCATATTACTTTATAATTTCACTCGACAAAAATGAACATGCCATAAATTTGAGTATGTAAATATGAAAGCATAAACAAAAAAATTAGCTTTAGTTAAAATTGTTATAAAATGTGTATTATAATTTAAGTATACACATACATATATATTATGTTAATTATCAATTGTAAAAAAAATATAAATATACAATAATTGTATACCCTTAAGTATCCCAAAAATTATATTTAAAGCAAAAAAACCAAAAAAAAACTGGCTATGGTATATTAGATGAATCACCTAATAACATAAATTAGGTGAATCACCTAATATTTATTATAAAAATTAAAATAACTCACTTGTTTACATCATAAGTGTCTATGAGTGCTACAAAACCTTCTGGGAAAGCAATTGCAAATGAAACAAGAGCAGCCAGTTCTCCATCAGATGCTTGGCTTTCAGATATGTGTAAAAGGTTTGATAGTGTAGTACGCCATGATAAAGTTAAATCAATCAAATCTTGTTCTTTGCCATTATTTAAATTAATTAAGGTCTATATAAAAAATACAAATCATATTAAGACTGAGCAAATCATTTATTTTTATGGTAGAATAGTATTTAAAAACTTTTTTTTTAAGTAATTTTAAAAATACAAGTTTGATTTAGATGATACTTTGAAGACATCATTAATTGATTTTTTGAAAGTATCTTTAAAAGAGTAAGAAAAAATAAGCAAGTCAAAAAATATTTAAGATGTGTTGTACAGTTGGTTTTTGATCAAACAGAATTTTACAAAATAAGGTCCATGTATTGAAAAATATAGATACTAAATTATAAAACACTTAATTACCCATATTTGTATTATTTTTAATTTAATTATTTATCAATACTATGACAGTTATAAAAGATTAAAAGAAAATACTTTACTTTTTTAACTAGTCTTAAATTTTTTTTATTATTTTTTGGTACTTAAAAATCAAATTTTAGAATCATGTTAAAAGTACAAATTTAATAATTTAAACTAAATTTTAGTACCTTTGTTTTTAATTCACTAGGATTAGAGAATGATGTTATGTATGCATGAGCATGAGTTCCTTTAACTGGTATATTGAACATTTTTCCAGCAAGTAAATTACTTGTTCCATCAAATCCTCCTAAAGAATAAAAGTATAAAAAATATTACTCATCATAAATGAAGTTATACAATATATTATAATTACTTAATTTTTATTAAAAAATATAATAAAAATAAGAGAAAAACTGGGAAACTTTTGCTGATATAGTAGATTGTAAGTATACTATATCATTGAGTAGGTCACAGTAAGTATCAAATAGGATTTTAATGATAAAATAATTATGAAAAACAATTCTGGTTGAAGGAGTTGAATGGATCACTGCTATTTCTAAGAACAGTTTATATAATTATAGATTTTAAGTTTTTCTTAACAAGGTTTTATTTTTTATTGCATATAACTTTTATTGAGGGAAGTAAAATTTTATCATATAGGTCAAGTTGAAAATTTTCAGTACTTATTCTAATAATTGGTATATAATAACAAAAGGCAATGGAAAAACAGGATTGCTACTAGTATTCAAAATAATTTATTTTTTATTTATTTATTTTATTTTTTATTAATAATTCAGAATGGACCATAGAGACTAGAAATTTTCATCAAATAATAAACCAACATTTTTATTTGACGAAATATTGTTTCAAAAATATTTTAGGTTTCATTTGCACATTTAACACTTTTTATTTTTAAAAATTGTTTTGATCTATTTTGATAATAAATTTGTTTCAAAATATTTAATAATTTAATACGTGATTCCATACCTTAAGATTTTGTACTGCGGTTAAACAATATTTAAAATAAGGTCAATTGTTGAAAAATTGAATAACTAAATAATAAAAAATAATAGTTTCTTTCTACAACTATCACACTTATTTTATTTAAATAAAGAAAATAATAATCATTACCTTCAAATTTTTTCTCACTTTTATAATAAATAACCTCAATATTATGATTTTCTAAAAATGACATTTTTATTAAATATAGACCAATTTTGAACTAATTACATCACAAACCTACTCATATAATTTTATGATATTTTGTTACTGACTTAAGTAATATGCAATATTTTTTTTTTGTAATTATTAGTTTTAACAATTAAATTAAGAAAATAATAATGATAATATAACATACTATAATATAATTAAAAATAAATGCAAATCTGACAGTCATTTTTATCCACAATTGTTTTTTAATTCAAATTTAACACATCGATTACAATAACTACACAAATGACAAGCATAATCAAAAACTCAATGGACAGCCAACCAAGCTCAGTTATTTTATTTTGACACAATTTTTTTTTTATTATTATAACTTAAAATCATATTTTATATTACAATATTTTCCTTATTGTTTTACTCATAAATATGAACCATACATAAATAGAATCAATTATTTATTAAAAAATATTAATTTACATAATATTATTCTATTAATAATCAGCTATGTGTTGAACTAATCAGATATTCTCATACTTATGTTGATGAATATTATATTATATGAAAGTATGATGTATAAAATGCAGGGATTTTATTTAATCTAAAATTAATAATTTAACATCAATTAAAACAGAACAGATTATATCTTAATACCAATATGTTTAAAAAAAAACTATTAAAAATATTATTTTACCAAGTAGGTATGATTAGATTATGAATTTACCATATTTTTATGTAACTTAAATTTATACAACAAAACTGATAATATAATTTATTAGTATCGTTATTATTTACTCATAATACAATTTATTATAATGTAAAAATCATGTAGTAATATTTTTATTATTATATACAATACAACATAACAGTTTAGAATGGGTAATTAAATATTTTACGACAAACTTTTAGTAAAGTATTAGAATTAGTAATACAAAAATTGTATAAATTAAATAATATTTGTTTTAAAACCAAAAAATAATTAACACCTTAACATAAATATTTAAAAATTATGTATATATGTATATACAAAAGTTATTTTAGTTGGATATTCAATAATAACAAAAAAAATATTTGTTTTATGTATTTTATTGAAAAATTCATAGTTAATTATTAGAATGATAATCATAGCTACTATAGATCTAAAGAAGGTTCTTCATTATTTTATTTTCAGTATTATGCTATTGTACATTATGATGCACATATATTAAACAACTGATAGCATTCATATATAACAAAAAATATGGATAAAATAAAGATTAGATATTACACAATTATATCATTTTGCTCATCTCATACAAATAGTAGTATGTTGAGTTATTCCATTCAAAAAAATATTATGATAAAATTTATTCAATTATTTTAAAATAAATTACAAATAAAAAAAGTTTTTAACACAATTGCAACATTATAAAATGACCTTAGTTTTGTGTTAAAAACATTAAGATCATTTTATATTAATCTAATTGTCAAACAAAGGAATCATCAATGAAAACACTGGCAGTTTTCTATATTTATGAAATAACAAAAGCATTAATTTAATTTTAATTTTATTATTATATAAATAAGTTTCTTTATTTTTCTTTCAAATATATACTGCCTAGTTAATTCAGTTATAAAAAATGTCAAAACTGATCAATAATTCATTATTTGTATCAGTTTTTAGCTAGTTTTGCTAAATATTATTTAATAGTATAATATTTAAACATTTTAAATGCTAATAAAAATATATTTATATTTATTTCGCTTAAATTCAAAGAACTATATATTTTTTTTTTTTGTTGATGATATAATTTAGCTTTGTAATTATTTTTATTATAACTTAATATTACTACAAATACACACTAAATTATTAATCTAAAAAAATTTGATTTGTTTAACCATCCCAAATGTGTACTTTAAATATTAAAAAAACTATGAAAACTATATAGTGATTACTACAAAAAGAATTATTATTGCTTATAAAGTAATTTTTAACCTGTCAGAAACTTAAAATTAAAATTTATTAAAAATATATTTTAAGTCATTTAATTTAGGTGTTCGTGTTAAAATTACACAAAACAAAATGTTTGAGTTCAAGTTTAGTGTTGATTACTAGTGAGTAATAAAACATATATCTAGTCATAATTCACTTGGTACCAGTCACTGCCTGACATTGCTTGTATTACAATCAATAACCAAGTTCAACCAGTACCCAGCACACTAGTAAACTGTGATGGTAATAATTGATAATGCATAACTATTTTTTGTTATTAAAGTTAAAATTACATACCAATGTATGCGTACTTAGAAGCAGACAAACCACCATCAGGACCTTGGGCTCGCCTTAATCCAAATTCTAATAATGATACATTATCACCTGCTGCCATTCTATATCGAGCTGCATTTGTTGCCATTAAACTAAACAATTTTAAAAATTATATAAAAGTTAAATATATCCACACCTATGTTTTATTAAAAATAAATACCTAGAGAAGTTGACCAATGTTAATAAAGTAGTTTCTAGAAGTTGAACAACAATTAAAGGTCCTTCGACTCGAATTAAAGGCACCCTGAAAATAAAATACTAATTTAATTCTATATTCTATAACATAAAACGGATTTAAACACTTTTTAAACTAAAATACAGTTATACCAATAAAAAATTTAATAAAGATATAATATAAAACTGTAGATACAGTCTTAAAGTTATTACATTGATTTACAAAATGTTTTGATTTAATTAATTCAAAATTTAACTCTATTAAAATAATAACAATGACAATAACTAAATTTTTATAATTAGATTTTAAGAAAATAATTCTATTAACCAATGTTTAAAGATCACAAATAAGTGGTACCCAAAATAAATTCATTACTATTATAGAAAAAATACCCAAAAGAATCTTTATAAAAAAAAAATTACAAAAAAATGAATCATATCAAAAACTTTAAATGCCTATTTTTTATTTGACATCAATGACCCAAATTAATATTATGTAGTATATAGATATACAGTAAAGCACAATAATTATTTATTTTATATACATAACTAAAACCTGTTTAATCTAACAGTGCCAATATATGCTTGAGTAATAAAACAATTTACATTTTCTTTTCAATTACCTTGGAAATACAACAGAACCTTCATCAATAGCATATAATTTCACATCTTTAGCAGTCAATTCCTTTAAATATCCAAAAAATGATTGTTCAATTGTTGGTGGTAATGCAGTTTTTAAATATTCAATATCTGAAAACACAAAATTTTTTTAATTTTTGATGTGAATTAACACTAAAAAACTTATAATTAAAAACATTTTTTGCGATATTTCAATTTTTCTGCAAAATGTGAACATTATTAAATTGTAATATTTTATATTATAGGTACTCAGAACTTACGTAAAAATTAAAATATTGTAAAAAAAATGGATATTGTAAAAGTTGATAATTTTGATAAAATATTTTATTACTCTATTCAACAACTTTTTTAACATTATATCTTGATAAAGACCTCGCATATACTGCCACAATTAATATGCTATTATTATTTATCACAGTTATACACTGTATGTAATTAATTTACATAACAACAAAACATTTTTTTTTTCATTTTCATATACCGAAATAAATTATTTTTCAGATTGTAAAGAAAATGTAATATCAATCGCTGATGTACTAAGGAATATACTAAGAAATACATACAACTAACATCTGTGTATAAAATCAAAGAAAAGAAGTAAAAAAACATTTAAAATAGAAAAAATAGAGTTTTCAACCTAATTAAATAGATCACATTAGAAGATCATTAGGCAAATAAATATATTTCTCAGTAAATAAAAAATATTTTATTTATTAATTTTTGTAATATATATTTAATTGTATTTTGTATTTATTGTTGTTGATATGAATAAATACAAAAAAAAACCTTGTATCTAAGTAAGCTTGTGCAAAATATGTAAAAGACTTCAACATAAACAATATTTTATCATATATTTAAATGTAAACAATCCATTAAGCATTTTTTAATTTTATGTACATTATAATTTATAATTAGTATAGAACTTAAGTTTAAGTATTAAATTATAAGCTATTTGAATCATTATTCATAAGTGTCATTTCACTATCAACAAACCAAATAAATTTAATCACTGATTATTATTATTTTTTTTTTTATTACATTTAACATGTATTGTAACTGTAGTGTTATTATCTAACTGCATAGTACTTGATGTAATATAACTTATAGATTCTCAACAACAAAATTTTCTTTAAACTACTCTTATGTATTATAATATTTACTTAATTAGTATTTTAATTTAAAAATGAGAAGAAGATTAATTAAATATTGTTTAAGTATGTTATGTTTCATTAATCTAAACTTTTTTTTTTATAAAATAATGATAATTATTTTACTAACCTAATCAAGTTACATTATTGAAATTTTTATATAATAGGATGTATAGGATTCTCTTATTGTAAAAAAAAAATGTTTTTAGTAAAATAATTTAACAAACAGAAGAACTAAAACTAAAATATTGATAACAATTTTAATAATAAATTAAAATGCCTATAAAATATAATCAAAAATGAATAGATAATTAACATAAAAAGCTATTATAACAAATATATTAACCAAAACATACATCATAAATCAAAATCTACTTGATACATATTTCAAAAGAATAACGGTGATCTTATATCATTGACATATATATAAAACATTTCATCTAACCCTCTGGTAACAGCTATCAATATATTTAAAAATATGTTTGGCAAAAACCATGAACTCGTAGTAAAAAAGTAAAAACAATATTATTTAATAAAAAAAAATCTATACATTGGTTATATTATGCTGGTGAATCTAGTTTTTATTCATACTGATGTTGAGTAAATATGTTCTCTACATTATTCATAGAATATTAAAGGTAAACTACCATTGTTTAACAGACTTTTTCAAAAATATGAATCTAAAAATAAATTAATTTCTATATAAAATATAAATTTAATACAATTTAAGATAATCAACTTCATAGTATGCTAAACAAAACTGAGATTAAGTTCAATCATTATTTTAAAGGTAAGCAAAGCAAATGTCAACCTTTAACTTTTTAATGGTTTAATGCTTTTAATGCTTTTTAACTTAGTAATAGTTTTAGATAAAAATGTAAATGCGTTTTTAAATAAATGATATAATTCATTAATAAAATAGGTATATTTAAATATTATATTACATTTATAAAGTAATTTACAAATGGTCCCATCGTCATTACTACTTTAATTGGACACAACTTAATTTAAAAATAAATAATGTACCAAACAACTATTTTGAGGAGATCAATATTATTTATTGTACTTATTTAAAATGAAAATAACAATATTTAGGTATATGTTGAAATACTTTCAAAATACAAATATACAGTTTTCAAATAACCATAAATATTACATTTATACCTGTTTTTTTAAATTTATTTTCTTATTCTTAATTAAATATATACAATTATGTAATCAAAAATAAAATGTTTCAAGAAACTTACCACTGTCAGAATAACTGAAATTTTCCAAAAATCTTAAGCATTCCTCCAAACCACCAAATATGGTAAACTCGCCTTGGAATGGATTCTGACGAAAAAATAAATCAAATACAGCTGTATCTGATGTTTTTTCTGATTTCCAATATGCATAAGCCATAGTAATTTGATATAAATCTAGTAAGCAATAAATATAGTTACCCATATAAATAATGAAATCAGTTAAAAAAACATTTATAATTACATCAATCACTAAAGCTTTATGTTAAAATATTAGCTAAAAATAAAGCATTAAGTAGTGAAAGTGGAATAGTGATATAACATAAAATATAGTGACTCTGAATGCATATTCCTTAAGGCCAGAAAATAATTACAAGGTCTCGCTTTTAAAAATTAAAATTAAATCATTATCGAAAAACAATTTTTCATTTATTTTAATACTAAACAATGATATACAATATATGTATACAAGAAATAGTAAATATAATTACTGTATATCAGCTTATCTTATAAAATTTGTACCTAATTAAAATCATTAAGCTATAAAATAAAAAATTAAAAAAATTAAATAATACCTAATTTATTTTTAGTCAAATAATAGTTAAATATTTATTTAAAAATGACTATAATTTCACCACACATTTTCACTACAATTCACAGGCCTGCATATATACTTCATTACTTTTCAATGAGAAAAATTCAAAATTTCAAACAACTATTTGAATCTTGATTTAAAAATAATGGCAAAACGACAACAAAATAAGCTTACACTAGTATAACGATAACAAACTTGTTAAAAAACCAATTTTTTTCACACAAATTTGAATTGTATTTATTTGTGTACTCATTTTATTTTTTATACTTATTCAAATATATATTGTTAAAATATTAAAATTATTATATCATTAAAAAATAATATTATAATTTACACCTATGTCCCAGTGCATATTTTTTCCATTTACACATTTGCTCTTTATGAATTTCAAAAAATATACACCCTTTAAATAGCGGACAACATTTTGGTGACTAAGAGTATGTAATATTTAAAGGTTTCATAATTATTTAAATTTTTGTATTTTAATATTGGTTATAAAAAATTTTTAATTACAAATAAAAATGTATAATTTTACAGAGATGAAAACGGGTTATAAATAATCTTGTTTGTTTGTTACCTGTTAGTAAAGGCTGCACAACACAGTTATGAACCTGAAGTCGCGTATGAACATTGTTGCTTTCATCAACACTCATTGTGTGATTGGGTATAACAAATGTCTAAGGTGAACTGTAGATTTAAAATAATTTCTTTAGTTTCACCTTAAATAAAAAAAAGTACATAAAAAATTATACATGCCGAACGTGACCAAAACACTGTTGTGTAAATTGTATTATGAAATACCTGAACGGTTGTCCACACTTCCATTAACGAAATCACATGTAATGAAAATATGGATCAACAATAACGGACGACCTCACACGAGCGCTAACACAGGACGACTGAAAGACGAAAGTGATTAAGTGAATAGTGAATGCTGATTATTCTTAAGTCTAAACCGCGAACATCACTGAACTACCAAAGTCCAAACGCAACACGATTCCCCGCTCATTCGCATTATAGCCTCTATAGGTGCGTACATTTTGTCAACACGCAAATTGTGTATTTGTGTTCAATATTCATTGCCCAGTAACCGCCATTGCCATTTGCTAACACTCGGCACGAATGCACGATTTATTTGAATATTGACATACCTAGAGAATTTAGTCATTTACTCGTTTAGTGAAATTTAAAAACTGATAATTTGTATTATTATTGTTGTTGTTATTATTATTATTATTATTATTATTATTATTACTATAATTTTACCTGAATTCAGACAGATAATATTGTTTATGCGCAATAGCACATCGTTGTCCATAATATTATGAAGTGATTGATACGTGATATTATTATTTAATATTTATTACAGTCACAGAATGAGAATATTATAGATAATTGTTGACAATAACTAATACAGCCTAGGGCTCAGGGTTGATAAATGATAAGGATTTTGTAATATCTTGTAATATGGAACAATAATATTATCACAGAATAATATGACGCGTAATGATTGGAAAATTATAAATATTCGGGTAATTTGGAAGTCATTCGAAAATCAAGAGGTTGTTATTCAGTCTTTTATAGTCAACAAACCAGTGGCATATTTACGGGAGAATATTAGGGATATATATTTCCCCCCTTTACCCACCTTTTTTAGCTATTTTTATTTGGTCATAATTGGTTTTTTTCTATTTATCACTCTATCAATAGTTAATACAATTTTGAGTAGTTTGGCATCGACAATTTTAATTATATCTCCCTTAAATAAATCCTAAATACGTCACTACTACAAACAATGGTCAGATATATTAAAATATAAAAAAACTAATCATCTATCTAGATAAAATGAGTTCAATTTTATTTCACATTGTTTTAAAATAATATAACAGTGTTAGTACCTAATTATTATTTATTAGTAGGTGTTATTAAAGACATATAAAATCAATATTAAATGATTGTAACGACAATAACGTATATTATTACTATTTTTTTCTAAATAGAAAAGTACGGTTCCTAATCTATACTTAATACCGACAATACCTAACTATATAGTTATACATGTATTTCCTACATCACAATAAATAATAACTAAAATATTTGTGTATTATAATATAAACTTTAAAGGGTTAGTAACCATATAAGCAACTAGGGGGGGGGGCTTTGGTGGGCTAAGCCCACCCAGTTTTATATGTTACCAATATTAGTGGTGTAGGGGCAAAGCCCCCACTGGTTGCTGATATCAATTTTTCCTACTCAGAAATAGAGCTCTAGTTGCGCCTATATTAGTAACCCATCTATGTTAATATATTATACATCATTATCTGAAATATAGTTTGAATAATAAATAATAACCAATAATCATACTCAGACTTGATATTAAAAAAAATCATCAAAAAGTATAGTTACTTCTTGTACTTACGTAGTTACGTCTCAAGACTCAAATAGAAGGTACCTTTAAGTAGATAAAGGCAGAACCTACCTATAAATAAATAAAATAGTCGTTTTGTTAGTCCCAATATACGTGATACCTAGTACAATATCTAAGTAAATTAAAAAAAAAACATAAAATCATTTAAATCAATCAATGTTTTAAAACTGTTTGAAACTTTGAAATATTATACATAATATGTTTCGATATTTTGTTAAATACAATTTATAATACCAACATTTACTTACATATTAACATGTATATCAATAATTTAAAATAGGTACCTAGTACCAATATGGCAGTATTACCTACCTAGTTAATTATTTATACGTTTACTGCAATTAATGATTGAAATATACCTCTATAAATAAATCAATATATGCCTCTTGATTATTCTATTTTTTTAAAATATATTTTTGGGTACCCATGTCCCATTCTAATCAAAAATAAATACAATTATTACAAGCCAACAACTATACAAATAAATAAGTCTTCAAGAATAAAAATTTTTATAAGTGAGTACAGAAGTGAATATCCCAATTGGCAGAGTAGCCTGTCAAGGGTAACAAATCATGCAGTGCTTTATTAAATTCCTACATTATTCGTAAATGAAAAAGTAGAAAATTCCTTATTTTATATTTACGAAAAATAATTGTACAATAAATAATAATGTAATAATGTATAAGTCTATTTTGATTTATTAATGATGGTTCATATGAATTATCTTTGTAAGTTTTCATTAAAATTTGATGGACATCTATTGAAATATTTCAAAGTAGGCTATATTACTATAAAAGCGAAACGTACAAATAGTTCAATGTGCATCCATGAACTATTTAAATCGATGTGCGCGACACTTAACTTGAAATTATGCAAATTTTAAGTCCTACCTTTCTTCAAAGAAAAAATTATTCCAGATATCAGTCTATAAATAAATAGCTCCATAGTCTAAAAATAATAAATGTTTTGAAAAATAGGTAATCTTGTAAAATCAAGTTTCACATTTTCTTAAACGTGAATATAATTTAATTTGATGGCTGTCGTTTGTAGCTATTTTATATAAGGTACCAAATGCATGAAGGTAGTAGTCAACTTCCTTCCTCAAGATATCAGAAAAAATTAAAAAATAAATAACCTGACCTACTAATTCTTTCTAATGAATGATCTTTTTCTTATCTTCGATGAATAAAAACTTATCTGCGCCCTAAGATAAGACATAAGACTAGCGAGGAACGATTAAATTAATAAGTGCTATTATACTTTAGTATCGTGGAGACGTGGAGGTAACTTATGAATAAGTCATTGATATAAATATATAATAAAACGCATCACGCATATGAATATATATATTTAATATTTTTTAAATATTTTCCTATGCTCATTGCTCACCTATACTTAAAATGCTGCAGTATAGTTTCAAGCTTATTAACAAAGATTTATTGATTAGATTTATCAAAATTTATAAAAAAAATCCATATTCCAAATTTTAAAAACGATTTCTTAAAAATATAAGTTAAACGAAATATTTTTAAAATTCACAATTCATCGTAATATTCAGAAATAAATAATTTTTTGGATAATAGTGAAATGTTTTTAAGTTTAAACGATTAATATTTTTTGAAAAACAACAAAATAGCTAAGTTATTGTTTGATAAAATCATTATTTTATATTTAAAATTTTGAATATTCAATTTTGTCAATAATTAAACTTCAAACTGTTTAAAGAAAAAAAATTGTAGCTATTTGTTTTTAGCTATCTTAAATTCATAGAAGAAAAGTGTAAATAATTTTTTAGTCATTGGCCATTGTACATAGTGAAATGAGTATCAAAATTAAACATTTTATGAATTATAAATTTCAAGGTATACAAAATGATTTGCAAATGTTCATGTTTTTGGCGAATTTACACTCATTCAGACTCATTAATTAATTATTACTTATCAATAATCATATTATAAAATTAGGTAACTAAAAATAATTTTTAATATAAATGAATAGTTATTTTTTTATTGTTTTATTTTCGTTTACCTATCACAAAATAAAATAGAATAAACTATAATGAATTATACGCACAGACGTTAAAGTATTTCAATAGCATATAGGTATTAACAAATCCAATCATAGTTACTACGTAACCTTGAATGTTCTTTAAAATATATTGATATAATATTATTGTATATTGGCATGGAAACGACAAACAATTTTTGCTTCACTTTAGTTTGCAAGTTAATTTATATATATAAATATATAGATCGAAAAATTAATTTAGCGTAGCCGAGTGTTGCGGGTGTTATCTATACGCGTTGCGCCCCGTAAAATGTTTGCCTATGACTAACCTAACCTAACTGGCCCGGCCGACCATCTATACACATAAACTATAATTAATTAACTACCTACTGGTTTGAAATCCAATTTTTATGCATCGAAATTTAAAAAAATATAAATTTGCTTATGAAAATAAAAATAGATATGTATACTGTAATTTAAAAAGGTAAATCTATTATAAACAATAAAAACGGGGAAATCACTATAATATAGCCTAATGTTTAACATACCTTAAACTAGTAATAAGCAGGGGTGTTCACATAGGGCGGTACTAACGGACTGTGGTCCGCATCCGGACCGCGGTTACTTTTTTTACGGACCCATATCCGCGGAGTAAATTTTAAAATGTTTATAATATAAATGAATACAAATTATAAGTGTGTCATATAAGATTTATAATATGAAAAAAAAATTTAATTAATCTGTATTGAACAAATGCATAAATAAATCAATATAAATATAAATTAAAAAAATATATATTTATAACGTGTGTAAATTATTAATACTGCATGTTAGGGGACCGCGAATAGTATGGTAAGTTTCAAAACGGACCTCTATATAAATTAGTTGGTGACCCCTGCCATAGGGTCAGGGGCGGAGTGGCCGGTCTGGAAATAGGAATTTTCCAGATAGCCTAGATCATATTATGGCCTGGTGGCCTGGCCATTTTGTTAGTTTTTTTTTTTTTAATTTAATTTAATTTACAAAATATTAGTAAATGCGTCAAAAATTTGTTTCTATCAAATTATTGTATTACAAGTATGAAATATTATTAATGCAATAATAGTACATTGTAATAACCTCGTATGAGAAATCTTTGAATATAAAATTACAAAATATTTGGTACATAAATATAGACATCAAATAAAATCAAAGCAATATATTGATATAGGCTGGTTATTTTTATAATAAAACACTCAGATAGTGTGTGGTCTCGGCTCAATCTAACAGAACTAAGTAGTAAGTATTAATATTACAATTAATAATATTAGTATTATAATTTATGTGAAAATGAAATAAAAAACAACCTATCTAATGAACTTCTTAATTTTGAAAAATCGTGGCATTTCTTAAAAAATTCTGTTGATGAGAAGTATAATGAACAATCATATGGAAGTGACTCTGAAAATGAACACCTAGAGAGTACAGATGTCGTGAAACCGTGTAACAAGTCTTATAAAAACTGTGTAATATGTTGTTATAATGTTTTAGTTAAATATAATTTATTTGCAAATGCTTACCCGACATTAACTATAGCATATCAATACATTTTAACCCTCCCTATTACTCAAATTGCTTGTGAAAGGTCGTTTTCAACATTGAAGTATTTAAAAACAGGCTGAGAAATTCAATGACCAATGAACATCTTCAGTTTTTTATGTTAATGGCCATTGAAAATAAAATTCTCATGGAAATGGATAATAATATTATCATAAATACAGTTGGTGAAAAATCTAAGCTATTATCTAAATTAGTATTATAAATGTATAAATCTTTTTTATTATATTGTTTATAATTTATGTATTTATTTATTACTTATTACCCTATACCTACTATACCTAAACCATTAAAACACAATATATAATTATTAATAGTTCGTTGATTTCAACTATTAAACTATATATACCTATTAATTTTATTTTTCAGACTTTCAGGTATTTGTGATATATTAATATAATGCGTTAGAAGACAGTAGTTAAAAGAAATAACAAAATAGTAATTGAAATACTTGTAAAATACTGAATGTAGTTATGAAATAAAATTTACTAGTACAATAGTTTTGAAATAGGTAAATATAAAAACCAAAATCAAGCGGAGCGAGAAAAAAATTTTTGGTGGGTGGCCTGAATATATTTTAAACTCCCGGCTTGGATTTGGTTCCCACTCCGCTCCTGCATAGGGTATACTACATTTACGCCATATACACTCAAGATTTTTTTTCAATATTATGGGTATACGGCGTATGCTCTCAACCTCAATTTTTTTCCATATTATTGACACGCTCTTTACTGGCTTTACTCATATAGACCATAAGAAAAATATTCTTATTGTATTAAGTGTTTATATTTGACGATATAGTTTACTCTCAAAAAAATTAATGGGAACACAACTGGTAATAAGTAATTATACTATATGTCTGTATTATATTAACAAGCTACAATTTAGTATCCGAATAGGTTACATGAATAATATATAACTACAGTGAAAAATATTTTTTTTTAAATACTGAATAACATACATTAACATTTGAAATTCAAAATGTAATAAACAAAATTGTAGTGGCTATATATTTTCAATTTTTTTTTTTTATTTCTATTTTAAGATTGGAACAACTTATAAGGAATTAAATAGTATTTAATATTCAAGATATTTTTATTTTACAGAAATAAATCTTATAATTATACTTCTGTATACCAATATCAAATATCAATATATACAAAATTGATTTTTTCAAAAACTGAAAGTTTTGCTGTTTTGACTTTTTGAGTATATAATATATTGGTATTATATATTTATAAATTTATAATAATAAATGTATGTATTCAAATCAATTTTTCAGGTGATTAAAATAAATAAACATATTAGTCTTTGCGTTAATACTTAATAAACCCAAAACCTATGTTACGTGATACATGGAGTTTCACACCATCATTACACCTATATCAACTAACCTGCTGTCGGGGTTATATATAGGCATATCTTTATATATAAAAATTGGGTGTACCATGTACGACGGGTATGTCCGCGATGCACTCCGAAACTACTCAGTAGTCAGTACTCGACTGATTTTGATGAAGTTATGATCAATGTGTGTGATTTGGTTTCCATCATGTTAGGTTAGAATAGTTTTCATCCCGATGACTTCAATATTATCTTTTTATTTTATTTAGGACTGTGTAATTGTTTTTAATGAATGATATACATAATCGGTTAATCAATTGAAAAAATGCAACGCTGGGCGGAACAATTTATGTAAAATTGATATGTCGGAAATATCATCTATACACCGAATCAGAAAACCAAAAATAGTATTTATCCTCATTCCTCGAGTAATATATATAATATAAAATATGTATTTTTTAATATCTTTTTTTTATTCAGACTATTTATTACAAAAACTAAAAACACTGCTATATAGACTTAATATAAAAAATAAATGATAACTTGAAAAATAAGAAAGAAGAGTCCTTCTAGAAAAGGTAAGTACTTTGTTATAATCTACATAATTATATATATACTAACCCAACCCACGTAATAATTTACTTTTTTCCCCAAATTGTGTGATTGTGCTATAGCGTTCCATAATATGATGAGTCATTGATGACTGATGGTAGAGAGTTTAAAACGATAGAGGCTAGATGAATAGCGAATATGTGAACAATTAGTAGGTACCTATTGATTTAAATTTAATTAATTATAGTAAGAATATATTGTCTAAATATGTAGTAACTATGTAACTATATGTTGGCTGAAGGATCGTCGGTTATTGTTTTATTGTGATGTAGACGTGCATTACATATATAAGGCTATAACATTAGGGTGAAAATGGTAAGATCGAACGTGACGTGTGTTTGTGGTGTGCGAAGTACTTGCAGACTATTGCCTATTGAATAATCTATTCTATTGCATAACATAAGATTAAAGTATTAACTAATTAAGTGATTAAGTGAAGTCGTGAAGGAAAGTGTTTGATTTTTGTAAGTATACTAGATAACATACATACATACTAGGATTTAAGACAAATAATTTGTATTTCCCTTGACTATAATATTTATAGCTATCTAATCAAACATTATACTTCATAATAGTTTATAGTCACGTATTTTTTTTAATTATACCTACCTCGCAAAACAATACATTTTTCATAAAATAATATACTTAGATACATTTAAGTTTAATATATCAATTACCATTTTAATTTCACATTTATATTGTATAAACAATTTCATAAAAATATTTAATATTATGTTTTATTTGTTTATAATTACCTACCTAATGAAAATTAACAGATATATTTAATGCATTTTATGCATTTATATGCGTTTTTTCATAGTCATAATAAAGTTATAACTTATTATACCTATACATCTGTAGATGTACAAATATATTATATACATATATATAATAACTATATTAATTACCTACTTATTAGTGTACGACTATTGATAAGTAGTAGTATTTATAATTCATTAATAAATTAAATAAACTTACTTAATATTTTAAACTTAGAAATTTGTATATAATTTATCCGGTATAAGGTTAGTACAATTTTTTGGATAGAGTTATTACGTACCTATAGTCTTGGAATTATTGAATTTGGAAATTGTTATAAATGTTTACATTTTTTGAGTAAATAAATATATTTATTTTTATATATTAAACTATAAGAGATATAAAATCTATAAATAATTCTTCAATAATAGTATTAAAGCCTAGTTTGGCAATTCACAGTTAACCATCAAGTCAATGGCGTAGTCACGGGGGGATGGATCCCCCATGACCTTTATATATATATATATATACTCTGTAAATTATAGCAACTGATAATTTTATGTTATGTGTTTTTACGAAAATTAAAGTTTTTCGAGATATATATATCCTCTCCTCCAATGAAAATTCTTGTCTGCGCCACTGCAGCAAGTATTTCGCAAGCCACAAATTCTTGTCAAATTCGATCTGTAATTCTAATGTTACTGGTAAAGACACTATAGTACATCACAATACCACATTAAAAAAAAACTGATGATCCTTTAGCTAACATTCATTTAAAATCATTTCTAAATTCTTAGATGAATTTAAATTAATACCTAATTATTCCTCTATTTAATATTTATCATTATAGTCAATATTATTTTTAACATCTAAAATTAATATGTAACTCATTGGTACCTAGGTACATAAAACTCTCTCACATTTATAATACTCATATCATAGTAAGGAATGATTTAACACATCCATATAGTGTGTACCTACAAAGAATTCCAAAATAAGGCTAAGAAGACAGTGATGTCATAACCCGATTTTCTAACAAAAAAAGTAAACCATTACGTCATAATATAAATTTAAAATTTAGTATAGGTAACTACTACCTATTTTATGACAAAGTATACCTATATCTTTATCGGCTCTATTGAAAGTCGTAATCAATAATCATTCTTGTTTTTCAAATTATTTATTTTATCTATTCAGCAATTGTATTATCTTTAGTAATTAAGTTATTTAAAGTTAATTTAAAAATATTTTTTAACTTAAAGGTAAATACTAGGTATGGTTACACACTATCCCGTGTTCCATGTAAACCAAGTGTTATCAAACGATAACCTGTGTAAAAAATGTTCTTAATTCCTCTAAAAATATAAATTGGTGATTCCTGGCATTCCCTGCAGTAACCTTGTTCCTTAGTGTTAGCTATGTTCAGAATTTTCTTGTTATTTACCAAGTAAAATTGTTAAATCATACTATTTTATACTGTTTAGATTTCACTTTTCATCAGGCCTTAATACATAATAACCACATTTATAATCACTTAACTACGCCATACATAGTATAATTTAATATTTTCAACTATTAAGAAAACAACTATTTTATGTTAATAACACAGCTTAAACGGTAAAAGTTTACAGTATTTTTGTAAAATATTACAGTTTAATTATTCATTACCTTTAGCTTAAAATTAAAATATCGTAAAACCCATTAGAAAACACAAATAATGCTCTTACCTTTATGTTTGATAAAATATTAGGTTAAAATAAAAGATCGCTTAACAAATAAAGTTTAGGTACTTCAATAATTGTAACTGTTAAACACAAATTTACCATATTGTACGTTTAAAAAAGAGATAACACATTTGAAGTGGCATTACCTTAAAGAGTACATTTACCAGTCTTTTTAAAATAAATAAAAAATGTTTAATTAAATTTATTTATTTACTCATAAGATTAAAAATAATTCGTGTTTACCTGCGGGTGTATGACATATGATCGTATTATCTTTAATATAAAAGTAGTTGGTAATGGGTAGGTATAATTAATTATTAATTTATTATATCTTACTCATACTATTTTCTGTGGGTATCTATGTCGGTTATAATATAGTACCTTATAGTATATTAATACAAATTTACAATATTACGATTGTGTGACTATTATGGGCATGGTTTAACGTCGTCTTTAAGGACTAAAGAGTAAATTAACCAGACATTTTAAAATTGTAACAATAAGTATAGACTATAGGGTGTATGTAATGGGAATAAGAATAACTGAAATACCTAAGCAAGTTCAAATTTAGCATAAAACATTTTTTGATGAAATTAATCTTATTTATAAATTATAATAATACAATTTAAAAATATAATATACATCATAAGTACAATAATTGATTGTTTATTAAATTATAAATTCCAAATTCCAATACGACAATGGATAATTTATATTTTATAGCTACTAAAATAATATGCTATTTGAAATTTTTATATATTATACACAAAATGAACAAATAGTTTCATAACTTATCAAGTATTTTATCGTGTTATGTTACACTTTGAAATTGTTCTAAACCTATACCCATGCACAGGTCCACAGTCTATCATAATACGTAAATTCGTCTACTATTATTATGTATATTATTATGATATACACATGTTGCCCATACTTGGATGAACATCGTTGTCGAACATGTTCGTTTGTAATGTTTCACATTTGACATATTAGGTAGGTACTATAAAGTATAAGGCATATAAGACTATATAGGCATACCTATGCCATATTTATAATGTGTGCACGTACATGTTAAAAGTCTTAAAAGTCTGAATATACGTGCGTATATATGTAGTGTGGATGTATTCGTTAACAAATTAATTACCTACAGACTACAATTAAAACAAAACCCTACAAAAAACATCAATAAATAAGTGGCATACTGCCCGATATCTGAGTTTTTTTAATAATGTTAGATTTTTAATAAGGATGCCAAAATTTAAGCAAGCCAATTTTTTTCATTGCCAAGCTATTTTTTTCATCATATAGTAAATGCGTGTAGTTTATGAATGTATGAGGTATGACGTATGTGTGGGCTGAAAGGTTATAAGTATGTTTAATGTATTAATGAATAAAAAAATTGGAAAGTTGTTGTGGTGTTTTGTTAGCTACCGATCGTACATCAAACATCATTAGTTTAGAAGACTTTAACATTCATTAAAATCGAAAGAATGCTACACACTTGCACGTGTTGTCTCCGTCTTACAAAATGTAAAACAGCAAAAACTGTTTTGCGCATGCGTAGAAAGAACTGAGAAGACTATACAGTCATAATTAAGAAACGAAATGTTCACCACATAAAAAAGAACTTTGACTGAGAAATATCGTTTTGATTTTTTTGATATCGGAACTATAAAAAAATCATTCAAGTTCGAAAAACACAAAAATAATGGATTTTGAAATAATAAGAACTTTTTTCGTGTAAATGATATCAAAATATTAAAACGTTATTTCACAGATAATGTTCTCAACTATATTATTTGTCAATTTAGAATCTTAACTATCACTACAGCCTGAGTGATTCTATCCCGCGCAAAACTATTTTTGTTGTTTTACATATGTATAAAACGGAGATAGCACATGTGGGTCGTGGGTGTAGCGTTCTCTAAGTTCTTTTAATATAAAGCTTTTGCTCTACGTCTGATAATATCTATGAAAATGCGAATATGTTCAAAATGAAGAAGAAAAGTTTTAATTAAATACTGTATTCGTTTAGAGTTCTTGATAGTTGTTACTGAGCACACATTGTGACGTTAGTTTGCTGTTTGCGAAGCAGTCAAAACACAAGCTGACATTTTGAATTCTATAAAAAAAAATGAGCATATTGTATATTATAAACCTATTTTTGAAAATTTTAGATACTGCAAAACCAACAAACTACTAAAAAACTTTATATTCATTTTTTTTAGCATTAGGTGTTAAAAAAAGGAGAAATAGGTCCGCTCTCCTGTTAAGTAATAATGGAGTACTGAAGTAATTACCCTGTGTCCTTGTTATTAAGTAAATTGTTTTAGGTTTTGTGTAAAATTTAAATTCAAATAATTCAATGATAAAATAATTTTATACAAAAAATGATTATGAGTGAAGACCATCAGCATATACAGTGATTTTATCCAGGTACGGCTCCAAGGGGGGGGGCAAGAGCCCCCCCCAGAAAACAGTTCAGCCCCCCACTGAAAAATATGTACGATATAATAAAGTTAAATTTTTTATTTTATTAATTAAAAATTGAATTTATTATAAATTATAATAGTTGAATATTAATGAAGTATGAACAAATAACATCTTTGGTCTTTTTATTATGGATTAACCTACTACTATTGTCTAATAAGGAAATAATTTACTACAATTTAAAATGAGAAAAAATCTTTTATTTATTTATTATTACCTTTATTGAGTACTAATAACTGGATGAAAATAAACAAACAAATGTATCCCAAATTATTGCATTAAAGTTGAGTCAAACAAATTCATCTGTTCATTACTAAACACAGTTATTTTAATTTATATTTATGAAATGTAAGTAAAAAAAACATAAATTCATTCACAAAGGTACCTATGTATATTAAAGTAATAAAGCAATTATCATTTTTGTACATCATTATTAATATAGTTGTTGAAGGTCTGCGATTAAACATTTTCTTACATAAGATACATAAAAAATATTTGACATTATTCTTAAAACATTTTTAACAATTCAAAAGTTTGTACTATAATATAGCTAATAGCTATATTATGTTATGTTATATGATACGAAAATATTTATATTTTATTTAAATAACCTCATTGATTGTTGAAAAAACCTTAGCCTATGTAAAAAAAATATTTGCCCCACTCTGCCCCCCCCTGGAAAAAAATTCTAGTGCAATGCTTGATTTTATCGAATAACACTCAGTATTTCAAGATCTATTAAGGTTTTTGAAAATATTTTTCTTACATAATATCAGATCAAAATAAAATAATAATTTTTTTAAACATATGTTTTTTAAATTATTATTATTTTTTAAGCTTTTTTTTTACTGTACCACCCGTACCTACTTTCTACAAATCAAATTAACAATATAGGTAGGACAAGTAGGTAAAAGATTAAAATTTCCTTTAAAAATATTTTTGAATTACTTCAAAGTACTAAAATTGCTATTCTTCGTATAAAAAACAAATATCTTATTTTCAAATGATAGGTATATCTTTAAGATTTTTAAATAGCTTAAAAAACTTGTGAGGAACTTATTGATATTTACAGAAAAAAAAAATGATAAAAGTAATACATTTATTTCTCAAAAATCAATTTTCTGTTTTAAAGTTTAAGACATCGTAGTGCTCGCAAATGTTCAATGAGAGGGATTTTTAAATGAATTGTGATGGGTAGAACATAAGTCATAAATATCAAGGATTTGGGAATTAAATTATAAATATTTAATATAATTCGTAGCTATAGACTAAGATATAAATTATAAGTATATTAAAGCATAGCTTATGCTTAAAACTATATATGGTAATATGCTTTTGTATAATCTAGGTAAAAATTTAAATGCAAGTTGTATTTTCATGTCTCAAAACAATTTTCAAGCAGACCCAGAATGGGCCAGCAAGCTACCGCACCAAGCGCGGTTGGCTGCAAGATTATTATGATATATAGGCCACTTGCTAAAATATCTAGGATCTAGCTATTATGGGCCAGTAAAATTATTCTGCTCGGTAAGGTCCCAATCCGGCCCTGTTTCCAAGCATAACATTAATTGTATATATCAAACAACTTTATAATGAAACTTTTATTTTGCAATTTCATAGTTGTTTTTTTTAATTTTAGAGCACTTTTTAGGTTTTTTTTATATGTTTTATTATGACGGATAACAGTAACAACTATTATCCTTAATATACATTTTAATTACTGAAAAACTATTCGTTTAGATTTTGATTTAAACATATTAACATATTAAAAAAAAAAAATATTCAATATAAATAATTTACGGTAAACAAAGAGGTTCTTGTATGGTAAATAAAAGTTTGTATCAATATCAAACACTCCTTACGTAATACAAAATATCTTAAAAAATTGAAAATATAGTTTTTAAATATAAGATATAAAAAAATTCCATAAATTAGAATTTGAATAAATTTATAATTAAATGAAAGAATGGAGGAAGCAATGATCCTGTATAAATGGATATATACAAATAAGTTGTTTTATATGTATATAATATATGTGGCTTGCATTAATATCAAAAGTATCAAATTATGTAAATTTAAATTTAAATAATAAAATAAAAAGAGTTTTATTTATTCATTTAAATTTAACACTAAATTAAAAATAATTTTTAGGAGCAACTTTTTAAATATTGTAATATTATTAATTTTTATTAATACAGTCGTTTTTATTTTTAAGATATTTAAATCTGCATCTTAATCATAATATTTTATTTTATTCAAAATTATTATAACGTAATATGTATAACATAAATTTATTTCAAATAATGGATTTAAATTATATAATATAATAGGAAAAAATATAATATTTAAAAAAAAATGCTACCAACTAGTTCACTTTGTTTTCTTTTTTTCTTTTTTTTTATCTTCTTTGTATTCATCATAGGTGAGGTTATTTTCAATTTTCTTAACCTTCTTTACTTTTTGCCATTTGAGCGGATTACGAGCATAAAATGGCCAAGGTGGAATTGTTAGCTAAAAAAAATAAAAAATAAAGTATTTATAATTTCTAACAGTTAATCCAATCATAGTTTTAATGTATTATTATAATTATAATTTATTATTAAGTACTAGTTTATATATATTACAGTTATTGTCAGATAACTGGACAACTACAGTTGTCAAACAAAAAAAGTTATTTGCAATAACAATTATTTATTTACAATAATTATTACTTACAATTTTAAAATTGATATTATTTTATTAAATTAAAATCAAAACATACCAATATGGTTATTTTATTTATGTTTTAAATGGACCAAATTGTATAGATATTACTGGTGATAAGTGTTACTTCACACTTATTATTATTTCTAATCTGTTATCAATGAATTTATTGGATCCAAACAAATGTAAAGTTGTATTGAATTAAAATATAATATTTTTTGAAATAATATTTTAATTATACTAGCACATAGTTAATTATTACTAGCAGAAGAATCAATGAATAGATACAGCAACAGAAGTCTGTAAAAACCGTATAGATTGATTAATTTTTCATTTAAATTTTTTTTTAAATACATTCTTTTTGGATAGCATTAAAAACTTGTTTGGATTCAAATGATCCAATTATAAATTCTTAATAAAGATAAATAACAATTGAGACATAACACCAATTTTGTCCGTTTCACATTTAATATGTATGATAATTATTAATAATATACTTGATATAAAATACGATATTTTAAGGTTGAATTATTAAATACAATTTAATAAGAGCTTTATACATCAATACTAAAATTATATTTCATTTTTAAAATTATTTTATTATTATATTATATTAATTCACTTACTAAAGCAGAAACAAAAAATCCAATTAATGTTAGACCAATTGTGATTGAAAATTGCTCTTTTACGTATCCCAAAATGAATCCAACAAACTATTAAATATAAAAAATAAAATATTAATATCAACATTTAATTATTTAAATATAAAAAAAACTTACACCACACGTAGTAATAATTGTTCTAAATAAATATTCAGCATGTTTTTGTCCAACAAAATCCTAAAAACATATTAATCATTTAAGTATTACACATTTTATATTTTAAATTTGTACTAGGACATATTTTAGTTGAATTCGAAAATTCAATATAAACATCTAATAAAGAGATTAATTGTATTTTAAATTTCATGGTACATAAATGTAATATCTTTATTTAAACATATTAAGTACATAATAAATACTTCATGATAAAATAAATGTATTTGAAAATAATGTTGGTTTTAATAAAATATTAAAAGAACCCTAATAAGTATAGTACTTTGATCAAGAAACTTATTTAGATGTTTTTGTACATGATTTGCATAGCTTTAATTTGAAAAACGTAGGGTTTGGGACACATTGCTGTAGGATGAGAAGGTACATCAAATCAAATTTAAGCATACATCGAAAAATTCCTTAAAATATGTTCTGATCATAAAGCTAAATGATTTTAAAATCTCTCACCATATGCCATTTCCAAATTGATAAATTATCGAACATTATGAAAAACTCACAAATAAAATAATATATTTTAACACAGATAAATTCTCAAATATAAATAGTAATTAATCTTCAAAAACTCAATTATTCTGAAATTCTGAATACAAATTATAATGTATTAATATGTCTGTGATAGTAACACAAATATTATAAATTTGTACACGACATACATTATCGTATTGATAATACCATCTATCACACGTCACCTTAATATTATTTAAAGTCCCTGTAGTTCATTGGTTGTTATTCTTTGGTTTTAACTTATCAATGTATTTCGCGCTTTTATCACTATCAGTATTTATTTATTTTCGTTTATTATTTGTTTACATTTTTTTTATTTGAAGTAATATAATATCTATTAGTCAATTTCTTTTCTACCTGTAATGTGAATTATGCATTAATAAATGTATCTAATAATGTAATTACAGTTAAGTTATATTCTGGTTATGAACATTATTATCCAAAAGTAAAAAACACATTTTTATTACGATTTAGTCATCATTTAAAAAATGGTTTGTTATTATCTAACTTATAATATACCTTATTAAGATTGATAATTTTTGAATTATAACTACTTTTGATGGGCGTGCAATAACATTGTATTCTAAATTAAAGTTATAATAAATATCATTTTTTAAATAATTTTTTCATGTTTCAGTATAGTTTTATTAGGCAGCTTATTTGAGAATTAACTATCTAGCATATATATTATTAAAGCATATTGATCTTTAAATATATTTTAATGTTATCCTAACTAGGTGATGTAACTATAATTTGAATTTTCAACCAAAGATGGATACCAGTCGCAATACAGTTGCAGCCATATTAGAAGAAGTTAGAGATGATGTGCATAGTTCAACAAGTCCTTTATCACATCCAGCACATCCTACTAGCACTAATGATGCCAATAAAATTGTTATTTATGTTCAAGACAAAAATCGTTTTGTGAAAACTGAACAAAATGATTTTTTTAATCATATAAATGATCATCCACTTTCTTCAGAGAACTTCAATAATTTACGTCCAATTGCAGCAAGAGTACAAAGGATATTTGCATCTTTGGGCACTGTTAGTCAAGGTCTACTTGCGGGAGTAGCATTGGCACAATTATTCTTGGGTGAAGCATCCCATCGATCACCATTAATACTGATGTCATTTTTCTTTTTGTCAACTATATGTATGTGCACAGTTCTGGATATTTTTGACTTGTATAGATGTGAGAGCTTCAAACCAAAATATATTTTAGTAAGTTTAAATAATTAATATTATTACTAATTGATTTTATAATAACTAAGAGCAATATATTATGTATATTTCTTTTTTTTTAAACTCATCATTTGTCCTATATACAAGGTGAATTTTTAAGCATGCTCACCCCCATTATCATGCTTAAATTATACACATATTCAAATTCTGATTATTACATAGTTCCAAGTTGTTAAAATAACAACGTTTTTATTAAAAAATTATATTTTTAAATATTTGTTATCCTTATAATTTTTTAACTTTTTTATTTTTTTGAATGACAACATAGTTTTAATTTTATATTCCAAAGCAGTATATTTTTTGAATATTTTGATACAAAAAAATCAAATTTAAGATGAGTAGTTTATGAGTTATACGTATTTAAAATTTAGACAAGTGGAGTAGTGGACAAACATTTTGTGGAGTAACCCCTTACCACTTCACTCTGCGCATTAAAACTTTAAATACTTATCTCATAAACTACTCACACTAAATTCGATTTTTATGTATCAAATACTCAGAAAAATATTCTGCTTTGGAATATGAAATTAAAACTGTTGTCATTCAAAAAAATAAAAAGTTTAAAAAATTATAAAGATAAAAAATATAATTTTTTAATAAAAACATTGTCTTTTTAACAACTTTAAACTGTGTAAAAATCAGAATTTGAATATTTGTATAATTTAAGCATAAAAATGGGGTAAGCATGCTTAAAAAATCCCCTTGTATATTCATTTATTCAAATTTTGAAATTTTGAGGTATAAAAGATTCTTTTTTTTTTTGTAAAAATAAATATCGATAAATCTTTTTTCTTAACTAAATGTTTAAAAAAACAAAGTGATTTTTTTTACACCTAAAAGAATTAAAACCTTAAAATGTCCTGACTTACCCCTTTACTATAAAAAATGGATTTTATTATTTATATAATTGAAGAATTATTATATCCTAATACTATTATAATATCCAATATTTTTATTAATGTTATATTATAATAATATTATTTTCGTTAAGATTAAGTTCAACATTAATTTAGGTTAATATCAGTCTAGTAAAAGTAATGATAATCTCAATCTACCTATAATACTAAAAAAATTATTAAATATAAATATTTTCTTCAATTTTTGTCAAATTATTTGCTGTTTTCATAAAATAATTCTCTTTAACTTAAAATTATAATCTGACTTAAATTTCTAATCAATAGTCAATACTAACAACATTTTTATCCAAGTAACTTAATTTTTTAATTATTTATTCTCAAACCAATGTTAAACAATTCATTTTATTATTTTCAGGTATTATTCTTAAGTGTATTAACAGCTTTAGCTGCATTTGCATGTGCTACATATGATACAGCTATTATGTCTGGTAAAGTTGAAGCTAAAGTCTCGGAGACTTGGCGAGCATTAAACTGCTGTCGATGTTATGGAGCGGTACTTGGATGGATTATTATTATCATTATGAAACCTAAAGATCAATTAGCTGAGTTTCTGAATACTGATTAGTTTCTTAGTTAAAAAAATAAATAAATAGATAGATAATGTTTATATGAAATTTAACTTAAAATATTCACTATTTTACATTTGAGTTATATGGACTTGGAGAAGACGAATGCTAGAAATTCACTGGTCTGAAAATCAAATACAGTGGTTTATGTTGATGAATTTACAAATTGATCCATTTCCTTGAGTCATAGTTTGGTTAATGTGCGAAGCTATATGACTTAATACCTATATGATCTCTACACTAATCAATTATATCAATTCATATTGAATTATTTTTTTAGGTGATTCCATTTCACGATTTTTTCACTATGTATAACTACTTAAAATATTGTCAATCAGTAGGTGCCAATTAAATGATTAGTTTTGGGACTCAATATTTAATGATTGAGTATGATAAATAAATCATCTACTATATATTATATAATATTTAAAATGTTAAATTAATTTTATATATTTTTTAATATAAAACCAAACCACATTTATATTTCATATAACAACTATATTTTATTCACAAAGAAACTAGTTTTATTAATATTTTTATGATATTAGAATACATTTCTATAAAAAAAATCTTTCTTTTTTTTTTTTGAAATTTTATACACAAGTAGTGGAAGATTACTTGAGCAATTACTTGTACCAACATTTTAAGCACCTAATTGAATGAAAAATTACAGTGCACAGTTTTTTTTGTTAGATGCCAAATAATTGTAATTTTTTTTTTAATTAAATGTATAATCAAAATCATAATCAAAATTATTTTTTACAAATTGTTATTGTTCAATGTAATATATTAAAAATAAATCTAATGTTCAAATATTGATGTGCCTTATGTATAGAGTTATTGTTTCTACATCAATCTGAATTGTGTATTTTATTTTTGTTTAAATTAAAAAATAATTATTAGATATTTGTAATACAATTGCATGTATACTTATTAGTAACTAGAAAATATTATAATTATGTTAATTTGTACTTGTCATTAATGGGACAAATATGTTTAATTTCATAATTTATTTTAAATCGTGTAAATTTTGATCATATTTATTTTATGTTTGAATCATAAAACATGCAATAACTTTATCTGAATATTGTATAACAATTGAAAGATTTAATTATTTATTTTTAATAAAATAAAATTCATAACTATTCAATATTTATTTTATTTTATTTATTTTTTGATAAATTAAAAATTTTTATAAATGAAGTAAGTTTTTGATATTTCTATATCACTCAATTTACATGTAAAATATTATATGATTTATATTTTAATTTAATATTTTCAATGTAATAAAAATATTATATTTCAATAATATAAAGCAGATATATTTATGATAATTAAATATTGTATTTATTCCATTATTATTAATAACATTTTTTTAAGAATTGGTTAGTTACTGTTATTTTTATTTATTTGTTTCTATAAGTAAAAATGCTTCTGGTAAAAATAAATATTTTTTCCTAAAATATTGTACTTGCGACTTGTACTTATTTAAAAGACAAACAAATATAATATAATCAATGATATATAGTCTATTATAATATCTAAACATTGTCAACAGATTTTATGAATACCTTACACTTTTTTCAATATAGAGTTATAGAATATTATATTTTTAATATAATTGAATTTGAAAAAGATCCAATTTTAAATACAGGCTGAGTAGTGATTAGTGAATGTCCGAATACTTTAGGTACACAACTGATCAAACGCAGTTATAAAAACAATGATATTTGCATAATGCATAGCAAAACTCGACTTGCGACTTTGCGTGCGTTGCACGGTATGCGAACAACAATTGGTCCCTGTCATAATTTTATACTCGGACAATTAGTCCTCGGCTTAAAAGTTAAATACAAAATATTTGTTTATCATTAAACGTACTTTAAAATGTTTTCTCAATAATACAATACTTTTAGAATAACCTTCCATTCAATTTTTAAGCTTTAAAGCAATATAAAATTTAAACAAATGATGTATTTTTAATTTTTAATAATTTAATAACAAAATCTGAAACATTTAATAATAAATTTAAAAATATTGTTAGAATTAAACTTCCAAATATTTATAATTTTATTGAATTGATACAAATAATTAATTCAACAGCAATGATATATCGGTGACAAAAAATAATGATGATTTATTTTTTAAATAATTTTTTGAAACCTTTAAGCGACAAGGAAAAAAACATTGTTTCTATTTGTAATAATTTTTATAATAATTTTTCAAAAGATGATCTTTTGAATTATTTGTGTAGGCTTTCGAGATTTTCATAAATTGTAATTAATATGTATGTTATACTATTATAAATTATTTTTTTATTCGACTATAATAATATTTATTAATTTATTATTATATTATTATGTTCATTTTTAATTTTTTTTAAACAAATAGCTGTTATTATATTCTAAAAGTATTATATTATTGAAAATACATTTTAAAGAAAGTTTAATAATACAAAATATTTTTATTTTAATTTTTTAATTTTTAATTTATTTATTGTCTGGGTATAAAATTATGACGGGAACCAATAAATTGTCAGCATACGATATTTTTTTGAGGGGACCAATTGTTCTAGATCCGCGTTGCACATACTCATAAATAGGTAAATGTAAATTGCAATATGATATTAATTAATAATTTGTATCCGAATAATCGTTGATTATTGTTTAATAAAAAATAAAAAAAATTAATGTGTGCGCGTATAATAAATTAGATAATATTGTATTCAAATTTCCCACTCAAATATTATGCTATCGATGACGTCACTATTGTATATTTTTTATTTTCGTTAGCATTATAATCGATATCAGTTTAACATATTTTATTGACCTAAGGTAAAATAATATAATATTATAATAATGTTAAAATGATTATTATTTTTTTTTTTTATCGTAAATTATTTGTGCCTTTTTAAAACGCACAAAATCAACGAGCTCGTCAATACAATAATGCATACTATCATAGATGATTGTAGTTTTGGACAAAAAATAAATTCACTACTGGTCAACTCCGTACAGATAGTATAAAATTCAATGTGCCGCCACCTCACCAGCAACACATAATATAGATACATACAGAATGCCTAGGCCATTATTATGGACCAATCGACTATAGGTATACAGTCAATAATAATAACTATATAGATCGGTTATAGATTTCGTCTATAACACTGTTATTATTGTATCTGTTTAATCTGCTGTCGAACCCGCGACCGGCGCGGTTCGTTTTTTTCTTCCAAGAACGTCGGCAATGACGTCAACTACCGGTAGCGGGCTAGTCGGTAAATTTTTCGGTGTGGGTGCGGTGGAGCGGCGGACCAACTTCGCCCGCCCGCCGGAACAGCCGCGAAGCGAGCGAGTGGACTGTGTGGACTCCTCTACGGAAGCCGCACCCAATTTTTATCACTTCGTGCCGCGCGCGTATCACTACGGAATAATTTTTTTTTATTATTATTATTATTATTATTAATTCGATAAAATAAAAAAAAAATAGCGAGTGTGTGTGTGAGAGAGAGAGAGAAAGAGAAAAGAGTAAGAGTAAAAGCGAAATAAGAAAATCGCGTCTCGTTACCCAAATAATAATAATATGTGCAGTGCGCCGTCTTAGCAGAAAAATTTGTACAAGTCCGCGCGGTCGTCCGTCCGGGTTCGTCTAGAGTTTGGCATTCGGGTGCGCGAGCGTGTCGGCCGTGAAATTCGGTGTATCGCAAGTGCGTGAGCGACGTGAATGTGCTTTACAGAAACATCGGGCACTCGGCCGGACTGAATAGTGTCATACATTACACGGACAAGGGTGAGTGTTACTCAATAATTGTGTAATAATAGTGTTATAGTATTGGTAATAACAAGGGTATGGCTAGGCTGCAATAACCCATAGACTGTGTGTAAGCACTACCCCGGTGATAAGGATGTATCAGTACTCGTATGGCGACCGGTAGTGTTCCGTCCATCTGCACACACACAGACTGACGGTAGTCCGATACATAGTGATACTGTAGTCCCAAGTCGTTAGACGCTCTCTTGGAGCAACTAACAGGCCCTCTGCTTCTACACGTTATGTATAATTCAATTATACTAGAGATTAATTTACCTACCTTATAATATATTTTATTAATATCTAATACTGTGCCCAGTTTTAAAACTTAAAATGAAATCTTACTGCTATTAAGTAACTTCCCTTAGATGTTGCTCTATTAGTATAATAGATATAATATTATTTGCTTTTGTGCATTGATAAAATATTTAATTTTCAATAATTAACACTTCATGGGCAAGTATAAATTACTAACATTTTGGAGATTTATTTGCTGATAGTTACCTATCTTATTTAACAGTTTTAAATTATTTCATTTTCACTATATATTTTCCATTAAAAATTTACTTTATAAGTATTAAAACATTTAAAAATCATTTACTCAAGAGAAGAAATATTTAAATTAATTATTTAATACTTTGCAAGTAACCTAATAAGTTGTGTTGATAATAATTTCTAAATAATCATATTCATTTACTTACTGATAAATTAATTATTAATTCTCCTTTTTAGTTTTCAACTAAAACTTTTAACTAATGTTATGTATACTGTACAGGCTTATATGACAAATTCAGGTTAATAATAATTATGATTATACAGATACTAATATTTCAGTCATATTTTAGAATGTTTAATATTAAATAAGTAATAATGTAGGAATTAAGTAATAATACAACGATGATGTATGTTTTGTAAAATAAAAAAGTTTGTCATACCACTGAGTAAAACTAGTAAAAAAATAAATATTATGCTTTATTTTTAAGTTTAAAGATACAATATTGAATAATATTAGAGCATCTACTGTAATTAACTTAGGTACTCTTAAAATAATATGAACATTTATCTTTTTAATACTAACTGTTTATTATTTTACAATATTTTACAATTGAGTAGTTTTATGTAAGTATGGAATAAGGTATGATAAAGGCGTAGGTAATGTTTGTTTCATCAATCATAATTCTATACTTCATTGTCACTTACTCTTTGCTTCAATTGATATCAATGTTAAGAGTTATAGTTGATACCTTAATAGTTGTAACATTTTATTTATATTTAAATAAGTAAATCTAAATCTTATTTATTAACATAATCATTAATTATCCTTTGGTCTTTATCTCACTGTTAAAAATAATTAATATTTATTATATAATGGGAAGTGAAAGTAATTTCTTATGAATTTAGAAAATCAAGCTCAATAAATTTTTTTTTCATATGATATTAAACGAATAAATTACCTATTATCAGGTTTGTTTAAAATAGTATGCAAACAAATAATAAGAAAATACTTTTGTACAGTTAAGGTATCTATTTATAAATTAAAACATGCACTTAAAAACATTTTACATCAAAAGAACCCTTGGGATAAATTAAAGTTAAACACTATTAAGTAATTAACATTTTTTTTTTTAGTTTTGGATCATTTTATTATTACAATACAGTATTCAATAACTAGAATGTTAACTTAGGCCCGTTTCACATAGGCGCGTATGTATTTAACCAATGTAACCGAAAATGCGCACGTATGATACGTGCCCATATGAAACGGGTCCTACTGTGAAGATTTTTGCAGCATATAAAAAAAAAACCCAACATTACTCAAACAAACATAAACAAATCTTGGACCCCATGTGATTTGATAGTTACACATTTGTGTGTTTATTAGTATAATATACTTTATTAAATAAAATTCACAAAGATTAAGTTCTCGAATTTGTAATATAAATTAGCAATTTTTGACTAATTTATACTTAACTAAGAATTAATTTTCATAGTGTTTATTGAGTTAAAACTTTTGAATATTATATTTACTAGAAATTAAAAATAAAATTTCTGATAATATTAATGTAACTTTAGTTACATTTTTTTTTTTATGCAACTTTATTATATTTTATGTCACTTATCAACTTTAATTCAAATCATTATTTATCTATCAGCTTCATATACCAAAAGGTAAAAAAAATACTGGGATACGTGCAACTAGAACCAAATTTTTCTAAGGATGCCTTCATATTTTGTCTCTATTAATTTGTATGAACATTTCCTCTACCCCTTTCTTCTAAAATTGTTGGTATATTTGCAAATAGCTTGCGATAAATGTACATTTACATTCAGGTACGGATCCAGACTAAATTTATTGGGGGAGGGGGGCAATAGTATATGCGTATTGTATTTTATCGGCTGCCAATAACAGACATCCTAAAATTTACCTATATTCCAGAGTTTACGAGGGACATGGCTCCTTGGCCCCCTCTTCGATCCTTACCTGTTTACATTAATATAATAATATTTAATATTAATCTTTATAATCATACTGTAGACATGCACAAGAAAATGAGAAAATGCATTAAAAAGCTAGTTCTTATTTGAAAAAAAAAAGTTGGTGTCGCCACAGAGAACTTCTTAAATGGTATGACAAATCTAAACATTTGCCAAATTTGAGAAACAGTCTTACAGCATACTTATTCGTGTTTAGCATAATAATTGTATGCACCTCATTTAAGACAACTTTTTCCATGGCTTATTATACAATTTACATTGGGGGAAGAAGCTAAGCCTCTTCCCCAAGTTCTCACCTAGTTGTGCCTATGAATACTGTTGTCTGTTGATAATGCCCATAAGGTTAATCAATATTTTTTAACAATTAATCATGGTTCATGATCAATATTATATGTAATATTTTATTTGTATCTTGGATAAGTTCTCTCCATGCAACCTCCAGTATATTTTTTGCTCCTAGATTCAAGATTCTCACCTTTTTCATTCTTTAACTTCCATGGGTACATAATTAAAATAACCTCCTAAATTCTTGATCCCTGTTATTTATTTTTCAATTAAATTTGTTACCAAGGTGGACTTCTTAATCTAAAGTATTGTAACATTTACATTACTTTATTATTGTTTCTAAAATAAAAACATTTAAAAAATATATGAAATGAATTGTTGTAAAAATCGAAGGTTGTATTATCTAAAAATAATAAAATAATCTTGGAATTAATTTTTGTATGGAATATACTATAATTTATAGATTATAATATATTATTTATGGAATTGATTACTGTTAAAACTGAATTCATTATTATTCAATTGTTGAGTCAAATATACTTCCACGTTCCAAGTAGTAATTTTTTTTCAATAGCTCATCATTACTACAAAAATAGAATACATAATTTTTGTATAGTTTTGCTGGAATAATATTCTTAACATGTCTTAATTTTAATTTATTATCAAAATTATATTAAAAAATAATAAAATCTAAAACAGTTAGATATAATTTAAGTCATTTGAACCAATTTTAATAAACACATTATACTATAAGGTTAGCAATAAAACTGTTAGATATACCATGAATATACTATATTATAGTGGGATACCTATGAGCTCTGAGTTATGACAGTTATTGTAAAATACTAAATTATTAATAGGCCAATTTATATTTTATCTATTTATATCAGGTAAGGAAATATTGAACACTAAAAGATTTTCCTTTGAAATATTAGATATTATCTTATGACAATAACCTATTTATAATCAATGATGTCATATAATAAATTTGGAAAGTATGAAATCCAAAACACTGTAATAATTTACATATAGTTTTAGACATTTTGTATCTATTACAATTGAGGACACTAAGTGATTGTTTAAAATGCCATGTAGAAAAAAAAAAATAAAAAATATGTTACCTACCAAGTAACTTTCAGCATCATAACATAATCTTTTATTTTTTATTATGGTACACTATAATTTGAATATACTATGTTAAAACTGATATTACGCTACATTCATAACTCACTATGTTATGTAAAGTTGTATATATTCAACAATATTTCAGCCCATCCCCAGTTAATAGTTTTAATAATAGACTACCAATGCTCCACATTTGAAACTAAATTGAGTAATATGGTTCTGTTATGTTATTTTTTATAATGTATTAAACTAGGTATCGTCTTGATTAGAGTTTATAATTGATATTATGAATAACATAACCTTATGGTGTTAAAATCTTAGATAATTAAAGTTCTTTAACAAGAACTTGTTATATTTGAACAATTTGTTATAATTTACAAACAAATTTAATAAATAATTTCAGATTTCTATTAGTAAAATTTCATTAACGAAACAATTATTTAAGTCATAAGTTTAATTTCTCCAAAATAATTTTAAAATAGTAAAATATCATGTATAATATTATGTATGAAACAAATGTGATTAATGTTGACCATTTTGACTAATTGATTTAGTCTTCTTGGGTTGTAAGTGCACAGTTTTAGCTTTTATGTTTATTTTCTCTAAAATCATACCTCAATAACTGGAACAAGACTACCTAAGGTTCCTATTATGTATAACATGTCTCAAATGGCACCCCACAGAAACCCTTAGATAGACCAAAGTATCTTATATTGTAAATCTAATATTTTTTTAATTACCTAATGTAGATACTTACTTAAACATAAAATATAATTTCATCACTAAATATTTATATAAATTTAAAAAAATGTTGATTCCTATAGGTACAATAGCTACAGTACATACATAAATTGGAACAACAGAATTTATTTGATACAACATAATATATACTTATATAAAGAAAAAAACATTTACAACTAAAGTACTAACGCAATATGTAGAATGTAGATATTTCTAAACAGATGTAGGTTGGTTGATAAGCAAATAGTTATATAAACATTTAAGAACATTTATAACTAGTTAAGATTAAATATATTTGAAATTGAATAGGTTAATAACCTAAACATATGTTTGGTGGATATTTAAATGTATCAAAATAGTAGGTACGGCATTATATTAGTGGAATGTTAAACACTGCGCATATAGTATGTACATTGTACATATTTATTGTATTGTGTTCACACTATATTCAATGATAATTTCATTGAAATTAGAACAATCAATCAAAGTAAATATTGAGGAAAACTATCTACTAAGTATATCTTACTGAATTGGATCTAAGTAAAAACATTGCTGTCAAATGCTTTTATATATAAAAAAAAAACATTTCCTGAGATGACCCACATTTTGAACAAACATGTTCGACACTCACCACTTATGATTTCCTAGTGAAACCTATATAGTTTAAACGGACATTGTTATAAAAATTGATACATATTTTCATATCTATAAATTAAATAATGTGTAATGATAATAATAACCATTGATAAAAACTTACAATAGGTATTTAAAATGATCAATTAATGATGGGTATATAAAATTAAAATATTAAGTAAGTAATAATATTTATAGACTTATAACTGTTCAATAATAATTATATATTTTGTGTTGATAATCATTATTAGATAAAATTGCTAACGAATTTAAAACAGCTGAAAAACGTGTGAATAGAATTAATTTATTGTTTTTTTTTGCGTGTTGAATATAAATATAAAATCCTATTATAAAATAATAATTAATATAGGTTATAACCACTAATTTTAGTTTCGTCCATTAGTAAAATTATTCGTTTAATTTTGTACATAAATTAATGCGCAGTAAATGTATTCCCTGTATAAGTATATATCTAATAAAGTAATTACCCCCCTCTCTTCCCTCACAGATCCATTATCATCTTTATTGCAACCTAATTTTTTTCCCCCGGTAAATTTCTCGGATATATTCAAACTAAAATATAAAAAATTATACTATCATAACCTTTGACGGCATTAACCATACAAGGTATTATATAGTATATAACCTATGTCCTATAAGATCATTAGAGTAACTACACAGATATTTTCGCTGTGAAAATAATACTGGTTGATTCTTTAGTAATTAATACTTATAATCATTAATCAATTTATTATCTCAAAAAGCATAAATATTTTATAAAATTGTTTGAAATAGAATTATATTTTTACAATTTTAATATTTGCAAATTTCGAATTTTTTTAGGAGGGGGACATTCATGACCGTTTATGCCACATTCGTTTCTACGATATCTTGCTACATATGTGACATAAATTTCCCCCTGTTCAGCACTCCTGATAAGTTTTTTAGATCTTCTTTAATCTGAATATCCGATCCTCACATCATTGTCTTGGCCTTCTTTTAGGTTGTGTTTTATTTGGTCTCCATCTCGTAATTTTAATATATTGTTATTGAACATACCCATTTTTATTAATGTCGATGTATCCTCAAAAACAGGGGTGGCCAACATGACTATGTACGCGAGCCACATATATTAATGCAATTATATCAAAAGCCAAATTATCTAATCTGTACTTTTATATCACACAAATAATAAAGATAGCTAACATCCGTTAAACATCAAATTACGAAATATGAAATTATAAATTAAAAATAAATAATAATAAAAACATTTTTTTTTTTTTATAAATGTTATAAAAAAAAATTAAAATTTTGGTTTTTGTAAATAAAGAGAGCTACAATTTGGCCACCCCTACTCAAAAAGGTTTATATTAAATCCTCTGTTTGGTCTTATTTTGTAACCGCCTTCTTTATTTCTCATATAAGGCTAATTATTCTAAGAACTATTTTCCTCTAATTTCTCGATAGTTTGTCTTCGTCGGATTTTATACCCATGCTTCACAAGAATATACTGCAACGAGTTTATAACCTGGATCTTATATAATCTAATTTTAGTTTTCCTTGTCAAGTTATCAGATTTAAACAATTGAACTAATGAAAAATAACATTTGTTGCTTGCTGGTATACTATTAGCATACTGCTATGCATTTTTTAGTGACTATCAGCTTGTGAATTATTACGTATATCTTTTATTTTATATTCTGAGAATTTTGATACATACAATTTCACAAATTTCGAATGAATAAATAGTTAATTATTTTTATAAGTATTAACAATTTTGATGAGCAGAGTAATGGTGGGTTAACATTTTATGGGATACTTCTGTTACTTCACTCCACTCAACTAAACTTTAAATACTTATAAGTTATAACTAATTAACTACTCGTTTGAAATTAAATTTATATTCAGACAAGTACTTGTTCAGAAAGATATTCTGCTTCTGATTTTAAAATTCAAAATGTTTGTTGAATTCAAAAAAGTAAATAACTTAAAAAAATATAATATTTTAAAAAAAACGTTATTACTTTTCGAGATAGGTCTGAATATTTACTGTTATTTTAATCACTTTGCATAGAGTCCAGCATCAATGCACTACTAAGATATTTCCGAGGATATTTTTGAAAAATAATTAGAATAGGACGATTACGTTCCTTTTTTGTACACCAGTTATCAATATCACTCCAATAATATATCATATTATGTTCTTCAATCATTAAATAGCCATGTATACTATTTATTATCTTATATCATCTACCAAAATAATAGTAAAAAAACAAATGTTCTGTTTTTAATAAACAAAATTATTATATTAGTTATAATAACTCATAATTAAAAACTTAAAAAAATTGGTTACCTACATAGTATTTTCAAACATATAATTTAAATTATTAGTTGAAAAATTAATATTTTAGAAAAATTATTAAATTGGTCTATTATCTTTATTTTTATAACATAAAAACATTGTTTCAAAAGGTTTATATGAATCTATACTTATACATTGGATATTAATATATTATGTAACTATATATAAGCCATTAGTACGTACTTACTTAATTGTATTTATTTTCGTAATAACATTTTATTAATCATAATAGTATTACGAATGTTACCTATAAATTTTAAGTTAATTAGACGAACTTTATTTTGACTAGCAATTGTTTTTTATAAAAACTTTATTTAAAAAATTTAGTGTAGTGATTCTTTTTATTTTATTTGTGGTTCTTTTAATCAAAAATGATTGTCTTGTGTTTTAAAACAAAATTTAAATACAAAATTACTTGTGCAATAAATATTTATAATAATAATCATGTTAAATTAGTATTAATTGCCAAAAGAATATTATTGTTGATCAAGAGCTTTGCTAAAAATTATATAATTATTGCTTACCACTTTATAATAATTTTAAACGCCAATAGTCTAATTTAAATGAAAAGAGTGCTTATCATTTTCCCAACGTCTTTCCTGGGTTAATATAATTGTTTTATTAAATAAGTATTTAATTTTTATTTAACAATATAATTACATATTCTATGTGTATGTTTTTTGTTTTATAAATTATATTCCTAATATTTTAGCGAGTATTTTAGGTAATGATAATCTCTATTATGTATAATAATATTTTAGTTATTTTACAAGAGTTAAAATTAAATTAGGAGAATGTCAGCGCACTGTTTGTTTTCTCTCTGGCTCACGCGCAACATAGACTAAACACTAAACGCATTCGCACGTAAAATCATGTTTTTATGATTTTGAGCAATCTTGAGTAAAATCATCCATCACAAAAATTATAAAAAAGAATTGTTTAAAGATATGCTTTATCAATTAGTCTAAATATTGTATCAAAACAATTAAATAAATTTAATATCCATTTAAATTTAAATTAATTTTTTAAGACCAATATAAAGTCAAATAATAATTAGGTATTAATAAAATACAAATTAATGAGTCAAACTCTCAAAAATTATAAAAAACAATTTTATATGAACGTGCTTTATCGATGTTACGCGTGAGTCTGAGAAAGAAAACAACTATTGCACTAACATCCTCTTAACCAACAGTTGTTCAAATCATAGTTATAATTTATAATTATTTGTAGTAAGGAACCTAACCTATGTTTATTTTCAGTAGCACATACAAGTTAGAAAAAGTTAAATTTATATTTAAAAACTAGTAATCTATATTTTTAATTCAAATTAAATTTATATATTATATTAAATTTGTATCCATATAATATACTATATACACTATATTTTAAATATATTGTATAGTTGTATTTATTGTTTGATGTCCTCTCCAGAATCCAGTCTCTTATTTCCTCTGGTTGTATATTATATTGTGGCTGGGAGGTCGGTACACTAGCAGTAGGTGTCCTCGTAATCAGCAGCGCCCACCGCCCTCTCAATGGTTTTGTTAATGGTGGGGAGTCCGATCAATCTAAAAGCTCATGCGTGTTGCGCCCGTCAAGACGCGGTTGAACCGGCAGCAGTGCCGGCGTGGTCGGCTCTTTTTATTACTACGATTGAACACAGCCGAGAACGCGTACAGATATTCTGTATTAGTTTATCAGGTGGAATTTTAGGAACCTAGTATTAAATTGATAGTTTATTTAGTGTTTATACGCATATAACTGTATACTAATATATAATATACTATGTATATATTATATTTATTAACAGCTAAAAAAATACTATATTATATTTTATAGCAGTATAATGTTTAGAATTAGTATATAATTTCTAAAATTAATAAATATTTTATACCACGCAGTTATTTGTTATTCTACAGTAAATTAAAATAATTACAATTAGGATAAAAACCACTTTTTAAAATAAATATTTATCTATTTAAATCAAATGAATGAGTTTAAAAGATGTCTACTTTATTATTTTTAATATCAGATAAATTCATCAATATTAAAAACTATAACTAATAAACTACTATTATTGAAGACGCTTTAGGTATCGGTTAAATTTCAAATTACTATTGAGATCGACTTTTTAAATGAAAAAATGTTTGTTTAGCTCACTTAATATTTACGCTAAAAAAAAGTCATGTTAATGAAAATATTAAATTTACCTACATTTTAAAATAATCTATTATCTACTGGTGTATTTTGATTGTATTAGTTAAAACTGTTCTTTTATTAAATTTTATTGCACTGCATTTATTTTATGATAAGAAGTCTGAAAAATATCATACATTTTTTATTCATTAATAAATGTTATAATAATACTTACTTTTATCGATTTGAATTTACAAATTTTCGAAAATTGGCCTGATAAAATCAATTATTTTAGTTTGCTTTAAGAAATTTAAAGAAAATATTATTTATCCATATAATATTGCGATATCAATTTTTTTTAAATATAAATATAACAGGTCTAGCTATACATATGTACTTATTACTGAATTGAAAATTATTTAATAACTCACTTTGATTTTCATAATAGGTGCTAAGATTTTTCTAATAATTTATGTACTTGTTTTTGATATATTACACACGTAAATCAACGTTAACAAACTTCGGTGTGGTGTTCATTTAATTTCATTTAAATACGTGTTCTGGTTTTTGGTAGAAAGATTTCTCATTTGAGCTGAGAATTCAAGATGATATATTATCATGATTTTTAATGTATAACGTTTTATACCTTATACCAATAGGCAAAAGCCATTTTTCCAAATATTTCTCAAGATTTTTTTTTATGAAAATTATCTTTGATTGATTTTATAGTAGGTATAATAACTAAATAATAATAACCAATGCTTAAAGTTGAGACAAATTGATTTTTGTCGATTTTTTCTTTTCAATCTTTTAATTATTTCACATTATTTAATTTGATTTATTATCGCTATTTTTAATTTTAAAAATCATATTATACATTTTGACACTTTAATAGACAGAATATAAACATGACCATATAATTATGTATTTATGTGTATAGTATATTATATATAGATTATATATGGCGCTACTATTATTGGTGTATGGATACCCATTACCCAGAAAGATTATTAGTTAGTAACTTGAACGAGCCGTTAAAATTATAATTTTTATTATACTCGTACTATTATATATCTGTCATAAATCATACTATTTTATGTATAATAATATATCATACATATTATTTTTAATTAAATTATTCCAATAAATGTAAATATAGTTGTATAGATTACTCCTACCTTCAACAGTTAGGTTAGGCTAAATGGTATTTAAAACTTTATACATTATTGTTTAATCCTTTTTAAAAGGTACTATGCTTAAAATATCTACGATAATATATAATAGATTTTATAGTACGATTTTACTTACTTATAGTTTCCAAAAAATAGAATTATGTATTTTTAAATAAAATATTTATAGTCATAAAATAATACTGTAGTATATACTATATTATATATATATGACTGTAGCAAACATTTGTATAGACCGTTTAAAATACAGTTTTTTGTTTTTACTTTTGTCTCATAGTGTAGTAGGGGAACAAGGAGTGAATGTCGAAATCAGGGAGAGGGTATTGTATGAACGTTAGTATGATCAGCGCTGCGAAAGCCTCTCCTAAAGCTCTAGCGTGCTGCGATGGAACTTTACATCCGCGCTCGACAGGCATTCAGTACGGTGTTGGGCGTGGTTCGCATAGGAATGAATACAACAGCAACCGATGCGATATTTTTCATTAATTTTTTTTACCACTAACCCTATTTATTGTAATATTAGCTTTTAAACATAATCACATTTTTTTGTACACATTACATACCGACCAACGCTTTGTCTGTGCGTTATTTTATTTAGATAAATCACCCAACATTTTCACTAATTGTTTTTCAACTCGTTAGTTTCGCGTTAACATTACAACGATGTTGAAAGGGGTGTCGTGTGTTGACAGTGCGTTACCATTATACGCGAGATAAGACTTAAATCTTAGTGGTTGTTTAATATTTTTATCAAGATGTCTAGCGGCCGTTAATAAAACGCGCAATTGGATATTTACGTCCTACCGCTTAACCTGACGGATACATCCATGTCTTGACCTTAAATATTTAATTTATCTTGAGGTGAGTAACAGCAGAAATAATACATTTAGCATACGTTATACTATCTAATTTTTATTTTATCTATCATATGAAATAATATGTAATATTTTAGTGTAGTATTGTACTATTGTAAAATAAACGTTTTTATTTATATTTCAAATATTTATAATAGATACCTAATGCGTCATAAAAACGCTGCATGTATAACACATCTGTTATTTAAAGAGAAATTTAATATTTAATCATACAATTTTTTAAGTTAATTGTGATGTATCTTTCATGTTTTTGTATAGTTTTTTTATTATAAGAATATTAATCAGCTATAATTTTACGATTTTAATTTATAAGTATAAAATAAAAATTGATATGAGTTCTTCTTAAAAAAATATATATTGATATTGATATTTTGTGACGTAGCTGGATGGTTATTGAGAAATAAAATTAAAATACATTTTTTAAATATAACCAAGCAAACCATATTATATTTTCCTAAATAGTACAACTAATATTTATGTATGCATATGTATCTAAAGTATTAAAATATTACTTATTTGCTTATTTTTATATTACAATAGTTGAATACTGGTTAGCTTCGTGAATTAAAATTTAAAAGTTATAACTTTATTATTAAATATAGTCGATTATTATTTTTTATTTTCAGATTACACTTTCAGCGATCATTTTTATATTTTAAAAGCTGTAGATTAATCAAAAAATCCATTTATCCGATTTAAATCTTATATACTGTATTAATTTTTTACAAATTCATATTATAATTAGCCATTTGTATAATTATTGTATAATTATTTGTATAATTTTGATCAAAATAGCTGTTGTCTATATTATTGAACTATAACACAATAAATACATTTAATAAAATATTTGAAAACTAAAAATTGTAGGTACACAATAGATCAAGGGAAACCATACATCAACACCCCCTGAAAATAATTAATATTATCTTATATACTGTTTATCATTGATAAAATGGTCCATACTAGGTATCTATAGACTTTAACTCGTAATATGTTGAATAACAAGGGCAAAGTTTTCCATTGACGTCTTTTGTATAGAATGAATTATAGCCGAGACAAAAGTGAATATATTTGGATGCATTGTAAAAAATATTTGAGGCAATCGTCACCCATATTTTGAGAAATAACGATTGACAAATTTGTTGACACTATAATTTATAACAAACTTTTTGCTTAAACCTACCGACACTATTATAAATAATAATATGCTTTACTTTTATTATATATATGTACAAAATAATTTGTCGACGATTTAGAGTGCAGCTTTCTACGGTTGCATTAATTATGTGATAATAAAATATGAAGGTTTAGGAAATAATATATAATAATAAGATGTGTTGAATTATCTACTCATTTCTACCTGGTCTATTCTCGGCCTATTTTTTATCAAAATGTACAAAACAATTTTTCATTAATAATTACCATTAAAATCACCCTGCTATTGACTTGAATTCCATATGTAAAATTGAAATAATTCAATGATGTATATGATATATGATGGAACTCTGGTAGACATTTTTTAAAATAATTGGATACTGGGTCCTCTACGAATCACTTTTTAATCTATTTTCTTAGTCATTTTTATTTTCTTCTGATTATTCGAAAATTGTATTATTATAAACACAACAAAACCTATGTACAACTCATTGAGGGGAGTCATCGTCTAGGGTGACGCTGTATCTTCGTATCACGCGTGGTTACATCGTGATACTAGCGAATGGATTTTAAAATAATTATTGCATTTTCTCTTAATTAGTGTAGCCTTTTTAAATTTATTTATTAATAATCAATTCGTGTCCAAAATCGTATTATCAATTATGATTGTTTCAACGATAAACAAAATAAAGAAACCTAATCGCAGCTCATTGTCCATATAAAATATGTAATCTTGCAAGTCAGACTTCTATGAACAATTTAACAAAACATGTTAGAATCGGACGCATGTAACTGTGTAGTTTATAAAATACAAATTAATATATAATGTATTTGTATCATAGATACAGTCTCAAGAACAAAAAATTTCACTGCGGAACTATTATATAGCTACACTACTCGAACGTTTGCGATATACCTATATATTTAATAAATAATATGATTTTAGGACATCATTTAGTCGTGCTTGTATTTTCTTCCGTCATCGTCAACGTCCCTATCGCTTAACTTTACTAATTTTAAAATAACCGTTCAACTCCTTCATCGTGGAGCACTTATATAATATACACGCCGATGCTTAAAGAATATATTATAGATTATAGTGTTTTTTTTTATTTCGCGCGTTTTCGATTCTATTGCTGTTGTTTTGATGACGGGCGACGACACGGTGTCATCGTTCATTTTCCCGGCGGCGGTGTCAAAGGCGTTGTCGAACTGCTTCACTGAGGCGGGAGAGAAGTGAACGAGAGAACACCGCCGTGCCGTGTCGCCTTCACGCTGCACACGCAGTGGGTTTACCCCGGAGGAAACGTCGGTCGGTCGCCACGGCAACATCCGCGCCCCGACGGTAACGTTGACCTTTGGCGCGCGCGATGTATGTGCTTGTGTGTGCGTTTATATGTTCTATACGGATATTACAGTACTAGCCGCCGCGGAAAAGACAACGCCGCAGCATCGCGCGAGTATATAAAACAAAGAGTGGCCGACCGGTCAAACACTTCTCATAGCGTTACCACCCCCATCCTCCAACAGGGTACCGTGTGTAAGTCGTCTTTCCCGCTGTGCAGGTTCACGCTCGTTTGTGCTTACCCTCAACTACCGACACGTCATGATAACATGTTTTGTGTTACGTACATGAAATTATAAAATCATAATAGTAATGATAATACTAATAATAGGTAGCTAGGCTCATAATGTTATATTACCTATATTACAATAAAAATCGTAATCTGCGACATATTTTATTGCCGCTAAGACTATATTTTTTCTTTATTGTATTATATAATATATAATTATACAATTTATCAATATTTATTTTTACATTGACGAAAACTCATGTATAACTATCTAACCAGTCTTATTTGAGAGAACCGTCCAGTAATGCATGGAATTACATGCGTACAAATCTTAGCGCAATATTATTATGTCACGTACATAGGTACCAAATATTTCAGTTAAATAACCTAGGATTGAAATGAAGTTATCAGGAAGGGACAAGAATGAACGAAGAAATACATATTTTGATAAAATGTTAAATATTTAATCTTTTCGTTACGTATATGCGCAATAATTTTTAAATAAAAACGTTTTTTTCTAATTAAATATGTTGTTTGAGTAAATTAAAACTTACGATTCTTTTAGTAATCTAGCTGTCTTTACATGTATTTTTTATTTTCGTAGTTTAGTTTAATTTGAATCGTTTTTCCTTACGAGGTAAAGAAAGACAAAATTTAAAGGATTGATGATTATAAAGATTGACACATTGAAAAGTTATGATTATTTAGATATTATTATTAATAGTGCTTATTTACGTTTTCTCGATGTATAAATAGTTTTTAATAATATCAAAAATATTTCAGTCGATCGATTACAAAAAGGACATGGTTAAAATATCGTTTAAACCCTGTAAATTATTAGTAAATTTTATCATATTAACTTTGTCAATACTGTTATTAGAAAGCTTTTTGTATAAAAATTGTCTTTTTGTTTTCTCTTTTCATTTCGACAAGGTTAAACATTTGAAATGTTTTAAAAATGTGTATTTCGGTGTTGCCTTTCATCTTTCAAAATCCACATTTTTATCCAAGCTCATATAGCTAGAATATTTAGTGGTACTTTTTATAACACATTCACATTATATATAAATATATGATTTAAATCATATTATGCTAAGTACTAAGGTATTATATATATATGACGTGTGTTTTATAATATTATTGTATTTAAGAAATGTTCACAGAGTTTAGGATCATAATATAGTTTATACTGTTTACTACATACAAATACTTTGCATTCAAACAACATAATATAATTAATCATAAATAATTTTTAAATTTTTTTCTTCCATATTAATTACCCCCCAATATCCCCTACTACTATAGGCGTATGAGAACATTTTATTTTTGTATCAGTTTGGACTTTGGAATAAATAAAGTTATAAATGTCCCGACCATATGGCCAATGTAAAAAAACTGCTTGTATTATAGTTTGACGCACGTAAAACGCGTTGGGAGAGTATGTCATTCCGTTTCTACTAATTGTATGCTATAAAAAATAAATCCTTAAGAATATTGAGTTTCATCTATTATTTGCCCTCTTAAATTAAGTAATTGCTGTTAAATATTTTTGAATTAAAACAAAATCACAATAACATATAAACTATAAAAGTCATGTGAAAAGATAATAGTTACATGACATGTATCTTAGCTGTTCCCTAACAATTCTTACCATTTGCTGTGTTAAAATATCATAAATAACTTGTAATTTCATAACATATCACGTTATTATTTATTATTGTTATATGTTTTGACAACAAAGTAAAATTAATTATTATTATTTGATATTGATGTTTTTATTTGTTACACAATAGTGCGAACGCGTGTTTATATTACTAACTGACATTAAGTCGAATACGGGTGCTATTGTATTCTTCAATAGAGATATACGTTATCTATTGTGCATATTTAAAATATCGATATGTTTTATAATAGTCTGTTTTCTAGTAGATATAGTTGAGATGGATTATATATTTAAATTTTTTACTAAAAAATTATAATTTTCAACATTATGCTGGGAATTGAAACACCGAGTTTTATCTATCTTTATTTTCCATTTATTTAAATTAAGTTCACTATTTTCATTAGTTTTACTATTATATATGCACGTTAATTAAATATTTATTTAATAAAAAATGTATTAATTATAACTAATAAGTAATAGACTATAGAGATATACCGCCTGATGAATAAAACCTACAATAAAAAAGTAGTAAACCTAATGAGTAATAAAATATTAAAACTTATATAAACGATCTAAAAATTATTTTGTGTAACAAATCATCATTCTTTATCAACATTTGCTTAAAAAGTATCATGACGTTAGAAATTACCTAAACTGTTGCTAATTTATATGTAAGAAATACATTAAATTGCGATATTCGTCTATCGTAGTTCTTGAAGTATTTTACATCCAAACTAAAACAAAAGATTACATTTTGTTTAATTATTTTAGCTATAGTGTATGTGTTGTGCGCGTGCGTTCGTTGTTGGGCGAAACATGCGCTTGCGCGCGCGCGTGTATGTGTGTGTGTATGAACACATGAGCGTGATGCCGGCCGGCGGCGGGTTGGGTAAAAAACGAGCACGCGGCTCTGCGCCCGATGATCGATCGGCTTCGCGCTTGCGCTTTCTACCCCTTACTCCAGAATGCGTGAGCTAATCATACACCGAGGACTTGGATTTTTGTCCTTTATATTTTATATGTTCAGAAAAATTATTATTTTTTTTTTTCATGCCCGCGTGTAGTGAAATTATTATATAATGCCAGTTGTCGCACAAACTTTCGGACAGGTCATTCGTGACTCCGACGTGCACGCATCGTCCACCGGGATTATCGTGGCTATATCAATCTAGTCACCGGTCAAAACCACCATACCGATTCTATATAATATAATATAACCCCTCCACAAGGGATTGGATGGGAAATTAATAATAATAATTCAATTCATTTTCTATATATATATATACTATATACACACTTACGATATTACATCTTACGAAAGGCACTATTATATATATGAAATATGTAAAAACCTTCGATTTTATTAATTTAAAATCGGAAGCAAGATGCAAATTCAATAATGTAATAAATGTTTTAATATCGTCTATTCTTGTACATTAAAAAAATTGAATAAAAACAAAAAAACAAAATATATTATCTTTGTCAAATCAGTAAAAAAATGTTTAATGTGTATGTGAGAATTGTGTAATTGTATTCTTATGGCGTCGTTATAATATGTAATAATAGAGAAAATAAAATATCTTAAGTTTTTGAATTTTACATTTTTTTCTAAAATCACAAAAAATTATATTATATCAATTTTTAGGCATATTAATAAGTATTATATTATGTTTAGTTTAGATTCTGAATTATTTTTCTTACAGTTCGATTTTATTCTTATTCCTTATTCCATTTATTATTTGATAAACATCATAAATTACATAATGTATACGATTTAAATACATATTATTAGCGTTAAGTATAATATAAATAATAATAGTATTTTTATCTTAATTTATGTATTTGTTTAGTGTCTTGTAAAGATAACAATAATTGATTAAAATAACCCATTAGATTTACATGTCTGGTAATGCACAAAGGTGTCAACATGCATAATCTACCTAATAATTTCAATAATTAATTGTCTAAGAATAAGGTTTTTAAAAGAAATTAGTCGATTATTGTTAAGTCGTTGAGTTTTCGTGTCAAAATGTGCCGAGCCTTGAAAAACTAGACACATGAAATTATAAATTCATTGGTAATTGACGTCACGTATCCGTATTTTGTTCCCTCCCTAACCCCCCATAATCATGCCTGCTGGAATATATTCATAGACCGTGTGGTCTATTGACGGAAGTCAATTTCGCTAGTAGTTAATGCTACCCTTCTCTTCATCCTGTCAATTACATGTGTTGATAGATAAACAAGCTAATTGCATTGGTTCTCAAATTTAAACAAAATACTTTTATTCAAGTTTTTATATATTTATTACTTATAAATTAATAAATAATGAAATATATTACAATTTAAGATTTATCCATACGTAGTAATTATGTTTTACCCATCAGCATATTTAATACTAACTGACAAATAATATTATTTTTTAGCATTTGTGTCGGTCGAGACCGGAGGCCCTAGCCGTGCACAATGAATGAACTGGACTCATTAAGGCAAGAGGCTGAAACGCTGAAAAATGCCATACGAGTAAGTATATTATTATAATAATAATACAATATTTTATTATTTACACTAAAGTTATTAAAAAACTATTTTAATACTATTATACTTCACTTTAAGACCCCTGAAGTCAAAATGAATAATATTAATATGTCTAGATAAATTTATTTTTGTGTTATATTTTTAAAATCTTTTTATTATAACTAATAAACAATTAGGTACTTGTTTATAAATGAGAACACAACACATTAATCAAAATGTATAAATACCATACAAATGCTCTTTGATTATTATCTTGTTCATTATATGCCTGTGCAGACCTGCAGTTCAGGTGGAGCCTACAGTATTTTTAGGCCCTCCTACAATTCTACCAAAGCCAATTTATGTTAATTAATAATTAGTTATACAATGCAATCAGAGCATATTACGTAAATTATTGAATTCATTTATTAGTAAATCTAAATAAACATTTGAAGCCATTTATTGTTTTGTAAATAGTATAAACTTAGGTAGATCATAGGTATACTGCTTCTATTATGAAAGATGAATTGTACGCACAAATGTAAAATGTTGTACCTTTATATTACATTATGCAATAACATGGAATAATTTCATCATTCATTTGTTGTCTTGCATTTTAGAAAAATGTATAAATACTAACTCCTGTCTAAAGAATCTTAATTTATTTTAGGACACCAGGAACCCCTATCCCTTGTGCACATCTATATATTTATTATAATTTTTATTTCGTTTCGGTAAACTTATATTTATCTGAATATCTGATCCTAAGCAATTTTTGATATTTTGTAAAGTGTATAGTTGAAATACTTGTTGTAATAATAAAGTTATACATCAAAAAATGCAACCACAAGACATATTTTTGTTTCAAATGTCGATAAATATAATAATAATATTACGAAGTATAGTATCCGTCAAAAACCCGTTGCGTATTCGTGCGGCAATCACGTGTTGCGCTCTCGAGATCTACTCGTAACCGTCACACACACAACCATCTATATTCCATACACGCGTAATACCGGGATGAAACGTCTTGTCCGGACGAAAGATATAATTTTTCTTTTCTTCTATACTTTAAAAGCCGAACGTATAACCCAGTCGGATAGCGTATATTATATTATAATATGCGTGTAAACGAGCACAATATATTATATGCAGCGGTCCTATAGAGGGTAAAAAAATGTAAAATCGTCGTCGCTGGGCCGGTTTGATGATATATAAAAATAATAGTAACAATCGTGCTGTATAATAACACTCTGTGGTTATATATAAGCGCGGAGCTGCTATTAAAACGCCGCGGCATTATTTTATGTGTGTTCAAGTATAATAATATACGCTGCGGCTGTGTGGCCAACGCCACGCACACACTGCACGCACACGTCTACAAGTCGGCGCTCGCTTGGTGAATCGAGCGGGTCGGTGGCGTAGGCGGAGGGCGTTAGCGTGTAGTGCAGAGAGAGCTTTTGCGGTGCGGTATACGGTGACGGCGACACGCGAAGAGGAGAACGGCGGCGGCGTCGTCGTCGTCGTCGTCGTCGCCGTCGTCGTCGTTGTTGGTGGTGGCCAGCGAAGGGGTCATGCGAAAGCCGGCCGGCAGTCTCGCTCCCCCGGCCACACTCTGCTCCCCGTATCTGCTGCTCTCGTATACGGTGGCGGCGGCGACCGACCTCTCCTCGACCGCCCGCCACCGACGCTGTGACTATCTCGCGCGCGCGCCCGTTTGCACGTCGATCAATATGGCGCGTAGCCGCCGTCTCGCGCGCGGGTGCGCCGCCGTCGTTGTCGTTTGACTATAACTGCACGACGAGGGATCGTTCACACCGGCCAATTTGCCCCGTCTGGATAATAATAATAATAATAATAACCATACATATTATATTTCGCAAACGAGGAGGTTGTTTCAACAAAAAAATCATTTATAGGTTTTTTATTCTTTGAATTTTAACCGAACTGTGTAGAAAAATCCGATTACAATATAGAATCGAATACGCTAGTTTGTTCGCCCTGTGTAATAATCGATACATGTATATCGTGTGCACACGAGACTTCGTTTATATTACGCCATAAAATACTCGGACTAGTCGGACTCTGTATCCTCGACTCAAATCTCAATTATTCTCCAAAAATTACTCGTGTCACTTCGGTTGATAATCGGAAAGGGTTATAATTTTATTTATTATTCAAATGGAAACTTTTTGGTTGCAAATTTTATATCGATTGATATAGCTGTATAAGATTAATATTTAAATCATACCTAGTGGCCAGTTATATTATTTTATTACTATTATATACACATACCCCTAGTATATATTATGAATGATGAGTCTGTTACCTATTCTATTATGATATAATATCAACTTTCAATCATAATTTTTTTTTCACATAATTATTTCATTATTTTATATTATTAGTCATTACTTACAATTTTAATATTCATTAGTGCCTTTATTATAACTATGAAAATATATAACATCACGAATACGAAAATGTCGAAAACGCCCTTTTAACTGTGTTTAGTGATTATGTTATTATAGTCTACTGTTACACAATTAATTCAAGAAGTAGTACTAATACTATAGAATATTTTATTGTAAAATAATTAAGACAAATTTTTATTTTTATTTTTTAATTAAATATAATATAATATAATATGGTATGAATATATTGCATACTCTTAAAAAAAAAATGTTGAATTTTGTAATTGTTATTATTTATTATACCATATTATGTATAATATTTCTAGTTTATTATTCTCTTTAAAAACAAATTACAATTATTCTTTTATTTCTCTAGTAGTCTAGTAGATATATTTTATTTATTTAATAATTACATTAGTTGTATTAAAAAAAAATAATTAAATTCAATGTTTATTTTATTTTCAATAGTGTGTAATAAAACTTAATTAAAACCATTATCTGTTATTCAATTGCATTGTAGATACTTGCTTAATATATTTTGGTGCATGTACGCAATGCAGAATGGAGATAATTAGATTCTTATATGTATTCATTAGTCTCCAAATAGACACTTGTTAGAATGTACCTATACTGAATATATTAATGATGATGATTAAAAAAAAATAATTTCCTGTCACAATTTTTATATATAGTTATTAAATTTATTATGTATATGTCATATAATACTACTGTTCAACAATTTGTTTGACAAGTACATTAGTCATTTTAAACTATGAATCAAATGTTTATATTTATTTATAATGATAAAAAAAATAATACTAAACAAAAATGCTTGTTATTATAGTTTGTTTAATCATACTTGTCTATAATAAACATGAATTATGAATTATTTTTGAACATATATGGGATGAGTCCTTTTGTATATTAAAAGTAAGAATAAAAAGTGCATGGTTTACAAAAAAATAAAAATAAAATATGTATAAAATTATTAAGAAAAGATAAAATATGAAATTACAAGTATTATATACAACAAAAAAACGGTACAAATGAAAATGATCGAAAATGCTAACTAATAAATAAGTGGTTAAAAAAAGAAAAGTGGGATTTGTATTGACATTATACAACATATTTCTAATAGGCTCATTTTACAAGTATTTGGTGGAACACGGAGGCACATGGAATAAAAATATTATATTAGTTGTTATAATTATAATGCCGTGTATATATATATACATGGATTTCTAATCAAAATCAATGGGTAAAATTAGTTTGATTCAAAATTTTATTTTTTTATAGGATGCGAGAAAAGCAGCATGCGACACAAGTCTGTCGCAAGCAACCACCAGCATGGAACCGGTCGGCCGGATACAAATGCGAACGAGACGTACCCTCCGTGGACATCTCGCCAAAATATATGCCATGCATTGGGGCTCTGACTCCAGGTAATTCAAAACTTTTGAGAAAGTAATACCTTTCATATTAATATTGATTAAAATGTATAGTAGAATTGTCCAATTTATAGATCTAATTATGATAAATTTCAAAAACAAAACAAAAATAATGTAATATTTTAATAGCTATTGTGTAATCGGTAATAGTATTTATGGTTTACTTCAATAAAAAACTTCATAATTTGATATACTTTAAAAATTATTATAAATACTAGTATAAGTATACAATTGTTATTAAAATATTAAGTTGTTTATTTTTATTCTTTCTGTATCATATTTGTTCTTAACCTCTGATGTACAATATGTATTATATACTTTAAAAACTTATTATTTACTAAATAATTTTGCTTTAGAAACCTAGTATCAGCCTCACAAGATGGAAAGCTTATTGTATGGGATAGTTATACGACAAATAAGGTACACGCCATACCACTTAGGTCTAGCTGGGTAATGACGTGTGCATATGCCCCATCTGGCAGTTTCGTTGCTTGTGGTGGTTTAGACAACATATGTTCAATTTATAGGTATGCTATATAATTTCTTAATAATTTAACCAAAATTATCTTTATTCATTGTAATATTTTTAGTTTAAAAACAAGAGAAGGTAATGTAAGAGTTAGCCGAGAACTGCCAGGGCACACAGGTTACCTATCATGTTGTAGATTCCTTGATGATAACCAAATTGTCACCAGCTCTGGAGATATGTCATGGTAAATATTTAAATTTTATAGTTAAATTACAATTCATTATTACAAAAATTATTGTGTTATAGTGCATTATGGGATATTGAAACTGGCCAACAGTGTTCATCGTTCATTGGACATACTGGCGATGTTATGTCTCTGTCTATGTCACCTGATATGCGGACATTTGTATCAGGAGCTTGTGACGCTTCAGCAAAAGTATTTATAATTTATTGTTTTCAAAATAAAAACAACTTAATTATTATTATTTAATTTTCAGTTATGGGATGTTCGAGATGGAACATGCAAACAAACGTTCCCAGGACACGAATCTGATATCAATGCTGTTACGGTAATAAATTATTTGCAATAACATTATTAACTTATTTTTAAATAAATATTTACTATTTTTAATAATTATCTATATGATATTATAATTATATACATCTTAGGTTTTCTAATTTTAAAATGTTTTGATATTTTTGTTTAGTTTTTCCCAAATGGCTATGCCTTTGCTACTGGCTCAGACGATGCTACATGTCGTTTATTTGATATTCGGTCTGACCAAGAACTAGCCATGTACTCACACGACAACATAATATGTGGCATAACATCTGTATCATTTTCAAAATCAGGACGTCTACTATTGGCAGGTTATGATGATTTCAACTGCAATGTTTGGGACTCAATGAAAGCTGAACGTGCCGGTTAGTTTAAATTTATTTTAAGTTAATAATTACAAAAAAAAAATTAAAGATTATTAGAATTAGATTAAAAGATCAGAAATCAAAAAAATTAATCATATAAAAGATATTAGAATATATTATTTTAAAAATAATCAATTGTAAAATTATACTCAAATAGTTATTATCTTTCTTTCTAAAAATATTTGAAAACACACCTTTTAAGTTAAAATTTATACTGGATAACATATCATGAATACAATTTTGGATTGTAAGTAACCCTTGAAATTATAAATCATTATTTTTATAATTGTTTAAAGAAATATTGCAAGTTTATTAAATAAAAATTATATAGTCATATAAATATAAATTATTGTACCTTATTAAAAACCTTTTACATTTATAAATAATTTAAAAAATATATATTTATTTTTCCAAATTTTAGTATATTATATTAAGACTTATTTTCCCGGATAAATTGTAGTATATGCAACCTTAATATATATACCATTATAAATCATTCTTATAATTTGATTTGATTTCAATTGGTATATGTGTAATGTATGGCCCAAATATTTCCAATTGAAATTCTTGTTTACTTGATAACCAACCAATCTAAAAAAAAAATTAATAAATGTCTTATAAATTATAAGTATTTTTAATTAATAATTATATACTTCTCTAGATGTTGTATTAGGAAAAGGTAGCACACTTCTAAGATCTGTATTTATATTACCCTCTCTCATCATTGCATTTTTCTTTACTGCATTTAATTTTTTATTTCTTTCTCTATTTTGTTTGAAAATATAGTAATCAATAAATTAAGTATGATTTACTCGTATTACAGTAATACTTATATTCATCCAATATCCACTTCCATTTATTAGGCCAATCATCAAAAGCTTTTTGTTCTTGCTCACAACGACTTCTAAAATTCTGATCATCACTTACAGATACATTTGCTCTAGCCATGTTATAATAAAATAAACATTATTAAATTTTAAATCTATAATATACAATAATATTAGTAACTAAGCAATATAACATCTAATGATTAAAACTATAACATTTCTAGTAGTTAGAACATTTTTTATGTTTAACTTCAAAATATGTGAATGCTATATAAATGTTAAAATATAATTTTCCAAAACTTTTATAACAAATAATTTGTTAGATATAATGTTTTGTTATTTTTAAATATTATTAAACAATGAATGAAAGAATTATTTTTGACATATTTTTAGATTCTTTTAAGGTGTATAGAACTTATAATCTATTTCTTGCCCTACTAATAATATATATTTTATTTTTAAATACCATTAAATTATTGTTATTTTATTTTAGGTATATTGGCTGGTCATGACAACCGAGTCAGTTGCCTGGGAGTGACTGAAGATGGCATGGCTGTTGCTACCGGTTCTTGGGATAGCTTTTTACGTATTTGGAACTGAGTTGGCCCTCTAATGAGACCTATGAAGTCAACGCCAAACGGTCCCTGAATTACAAATAAAAAAACCCCAAAAACAGCTAAATAAATAAATAAATAAAAATACATCAAAAAACCAAATAAAGTAAAAAACAGTTCAAACATTTTTTTCTTAACGGGGGACCACTCACGCGAAATGAAATGTTTTGTTTTTATCACTATAAGTAATCTCTAAGTTGCATTATTCAAAATCAAATACCACCCGACTTGAAGGTCTTCCGTTTTGCGCATTTTGGGACAAGTGTCCGCGGCTGTTTAGGTGCTCAAAAAAACAAAACCGTGGCAACACAAACTATCTATGGAAACGTAGTGTTAACAATTATATTTTACAACATATAATATACGGATGTGTATATATATATACATATATACATATATATATATATACATACATACAAACTAAAATAATTATGAATATTTATATCTAAGTCATATAACTAGAATAGATCAGTATTTAAAGTTATAAAACGCTAAAAAAAAAAAATTATATTCCTAAAAAGTTTTTTTAACGAGTGTTCATATTAAAAATAATTTTTAAAACAACAAAAAACAACTTTATATACTTTTCTGTGTAAATACTAGTAAATTAAATCTTGTGTATAATATTAAAATTTAGTTCTTAGAATTAAAATATATAATCAGAACTGTGTGCATTTTTCAAATAAATCTGAACTATATATTATTTTCACCGAGAAATTTTAGATTTTACACCGATGTTGGTTTTTAAAATATACAGGCGTTATTTTACAATAAGAAGTTAATCTATTTACAGTTTGTTCTCAATACAATGGTCGGTTGTTTCTCTTTGCTGATACCCATTTATATTTAATATTATTACACTCAATGTGTATATGTTTATAAGTGAAAGATTTTGGGTTAAACATTGAGGTTTGACTTCTTAAAATATTTAGAATCGTCTTAACATTTTGTAACACCACGGACGGCCTTCATGAGGGTTGTGCTCTGATCATACACATCTTTGGTTTTTATTATAAACAATATTCTTTTAATATATATTTTACTTTTAAATTTTTTTTTTTACATTCTAACGCACACATACACATTTTTATATTACATAACCAGTTTTTTAAAAAGCATTTATACCTATTAAAATATACGTGTGAGTTATTTGTGTTGTTTTTAAACTGTCAAGCATTCATTGAATAGTTAATTTTAATTAATATTAATTTTATTGTTACTTTGTAAACAAAACCATTACGTTAGCATTATGAATCTGATAAAACCATAAGTTTTGCCACTATATATATCTAAAGGTGGTCATTATTTTGTATTATTATTATTATTATTATTTTTATTTAATTACTTAATTCTTTAAATGTCCACGAATTACTAAAATAAATTTTTGATTCCCTAAATGGATTTACCTACGCCATTGAATATCCTGCAACTCTTACTGATAATAATGGTGGTGGTAATATTTTCAGTTTCTTTATAATTTTATACGGTATAGCTAACACAGTATGCATATTTATGGCAAATTACACACAAAATTTAATATTTGCATTTTCCTATAAATCTGATAATTTAATTGTTAATGTATCAATACAAGGCAAAATGTTTATTAAGTCTTACCTAGATCTTTCATGGATGTGTTGTAATTTATGTTTATAAGAATGTCTTATTTCAATTTATCTAATCTTCATATACATGTGTTTTTGGGTTAATTAAAAATGGAGTAAGACTTTTTTATATGCATTAGCTGTATACTATACCATGTGTTGTGTTCTAATATGTTAGCTATCTGATACAGACAATTTATCTTAATACCTAAAGAACTATTGACTTAGAAACCTTTTTTAGTTTTATGATTTAATATTTTTATAAATATATATTTTTTCCTAAAAGACTAATTATTTCTATTAAAAAGAAAAGTCATTGAATATTATATTTAAATTCAATGAACATTGTCAACAACCACATGGTTAATTGTTAGAAAATACATTTTTTTTTCAACTTGAATGATCAGCTGTATAATAATTTATGAACATACAAAAATAAAATTAATTAAAAGTATTCATTTTACTTTTAGTTACTTAAGAATAAACAAAAAAATTGTATATTTATATGCATGTATGTAACATATTTATACATACATATATATATATAGATTTATTAATAATAATACTAATAGTATGTACAAAATATCAAATTTATAATTACATTTTTTTGCTTAACCAAACATCTTTGTAAACATTTTAATACATTCAGTACTTAGAGAATCTTATCGATTATTGTAATGATTTTGTGTTCTACTTTCATTTTGTTTTTGTTTTTGAGTGTGTGTTGCAGTCATTTTTTGAATTTTTTCTATAGTACGTATATTTTATAATTAAAAAAAAATTATCAATAGGATTACATCTTACCATCTAATATTATTATGTAAATATAAAATAGAAATTACATAATTTACAATTATAATTATAATTTTTTTTTTTCGGCAACAGTTTGATGTCACACACTGTATCATATAGGTACTTTTACTATGGTTATAAATTATAATTATAAAATATTACAACTTTAGGTCTTACGTAATGATAAGGTCTTAAAATTATCGTTGTTCGATAACTATTAAGGAAATAAGGAAAAAATATTAAAAAATATTGCAGTCAAAAGAATATCGCTGTTTTTGTCGAATTTCTAATCATATTAATTAATTATAAGTTAAGTTATCATTATTAATTTTAATTTATTGCCAAAAGGAAAAAACACTAAAAACCAAGTAGTTAATAGTGTCTTGTATTTTTTTTATTTCCTTTTTTTTTTTTATCGCTATTGCGTTTATTTATTTATTTTTTAAAATGTAAGTGTAATAAGTTTGTCATGGTAAAATAAAATAAATATTTAACATATTCAAATATGTTAAGTGTTACTTAATATGCTTTTTACACATTGCCATTGATTAAATAATTAAAATACTTTTAGAGCACTCTAAATTTTAATTTTTTCAAGCAGTGATTGACCTTATAATTTGTGCAATACATAGATTTTATTAAAAATCTTAGATCAATGAGGTTAATATCTGGTGACCCATTAAACATACTACACTCATTTTTTACATAAAATGTTGTGTTTTTTTTTTTATATATAATTTTAAACTTTTAAGTACCTTTTTACATCTAAAAATGAAAATTGTTTTCTGTTTTAATACATGACCTTAAAAAATAAAAATAATTCATAATTTTTATAAAACAGACATTTTTATTTTAAACCAGGTAAATAGTCCTAAATTAAATATTTTATTAATTATACTTATATTGAACCCATATTTTTAAAAAAAAAAAATACTTTGACAGCTCACTGTTGAAGATTATACTTATAGTTTTGTATTCATAAGTAATTAAAATTAATTAAAAAAAAGTCTGTAACATAAAAATCCATAAAAACTTATTGCACTATTTCTGATCCTCAAAACTGTAAATGATAATAATTTATGATTAATTAAATAAAAGGTCAATATTGATATCAAATAATAAAATCATAGTGGCATAAAGTATAAAATTAAATTAAATTATATTTTTCAATTTAAAAAAAACTTAATCCTCTTTCAATACAAAACAATTTTTCACTGCTTTAAATACATTTTTACCATATTTTACAATTTCTTTGAACTTTTCCTTTCCAAGAGTCAAGCATTTTATAATAATTAATACATTAAGTATTATATATATATATATTTCTAATTTTTTTCCAATCTTACTGGCTACTGCCATCATGGGCGGAACTACGGCCTGGACCATGGCCCAGGCTAATTAGCTCCGTATTAATGTATACAATATACATTTGCTACCTAAGAACATATTATTTTGAATGTAATAAAATAAATTACTTATGTTTTACATTTGTACTGTAATAAAAAACATTGGTGTTCTCTATTGCCCTCCACCCTTTCCTTTGGATATTATAAGTGTAAAATGACTCTCATATAGTCTCATGAGTGGCCCAGTCTAATAAAAATATCTAGTTCCGCCTATGACTGCTATATAGAGATACCTATATAAGAAATATTGCGTATCAACATAATTTGCATATGCTTATTACAAGTTGAAACATTGAACACAGTAATATTATGTTATTACTTCTGATGAAATATTTATAATTCTACCTATATTGATTCATCAACAGTGATACCAAAATAGTTTTAAGCTATGAAAATCTGAGAATTTTTAACTGAATGAACTGAATGAATTGAAATTTCAGATCGGACAATGGTATTTAAGATTAAATTACAGCATGTTTTAATCATATAAATATAATTGCTACTTTTTAGTAGTTACCTTAAAACACTTAAATACTTATTTATATGTAAACCTATGATAAACAGTGCCGGATAAACTGCCGGTGCAAGCAGTACATTGCGCCAGGACCCTGACTCTTTGAAATATTAGAGGGGCCCAGGTTATACTGAGCAATATGTTAATATTAACATTTGTTATCTATTGTATAATTTTTAAAATATTTAGATTAATGAAAAGCTATATATATGCACAACACTACATATACATATTTCTATTTGAAATTTTTAATGTTCACAAAACAATTTATATTTTAAATGAATACAAGATCCCTTGTTAGTTTTACAAGTAATTTAAAATAATTTAAAGAATATTATAAGTATTTTTTCTATAAGCGTATGGAGTTTGATTTCAACAAAATTTATCAAAATGACCAAAATTTGAAAATTATTTTGTAGTTAAAAATGTATAAGTATGTATAGCTAAGACTCAATAAGTTAACGCAAGGTTCCTCATAAATAATTCTTACTAAAACCCAAAACTCTAAAAAAGATTATTAAGTAAGTAAAATTATTTTTAAAGACATTAATTTTGATGAAGTTGAACAGGTTAATTTTAAAGTTTAAGTTAAAGGAAGGTATGAAGTACTAAAAATGTTTTATAGCAAAATAAGGTATCTATAATTTCTCCCACACAATAATAAGTTTTAATTTATTTGAATTATATAGAAAAATTATGAGTAAAATGTAGATTGATTAATAATTAATAGTTCATAAAAGTTCTTTGTTTTACTCGAATTTCATAAAAATATAAAAGGTAAATTACACCAAGTATAATAATTATTTATATTCATCATCAAAAACCGTACGTATACAGTACACGGTATACTTTAATTTGACATTTTTAAACATAAATCGTAACATATTATTTGTATAAAGAAAAGTATAGGGCTTTAAGAAATTCTAAAGTTCGGCTATAGCGTTCATCATGAACACACGTACACTGCATCGTATCGTATTCCTTTCGTTATCGCTTTGCGCGCTCATTAGTAATTTATTACGGTCACTATATTGGCTAACAGTTCCAATTGTATAATAACATCATTATGACGAACAACGTTCAGAAAACTGGTCCTGCTTCGCCGCGTACACCAAAACCCACAAAACGAAATTTGTCATCCTCGTCAATTTCCCCAAGTCAAAATGACAAAAAAACCAAAATCTATGTTACACTAAACCGTTTCGCCCTACTCGCCACTAATGACACCAACGACGTAGCAACAACTAAGCCCTTAATCAACCTCAAGGAAGATCCTGTGAACTAGCCTCGCATTAAACGAGACAAGAGGCCTCCGAGCTGGAGGCTCACCAATCAATGTTAAGAACATAAAAAACTACTCCGCTTTCAATAAAGTATTAACCAACATCACCGACCCAAATGGCTTTACTTGTAGGTCAACGCCGTCATACATCATCATACAACCTGCAAATCGAGAATATTTCAATAAAATCATTGACCACTTACATGAAACAAATGCTAGTTTCTATTCATACACCCCATTCGTCACCTTCGCCCATACAGGATAGTTATCAGAAATCTACACTTTTCCACCTTAAGTAATGACATTTCTAGTGCCTTAGCTGAGTAAGGACACTCAGTTAAACACATATACAATGTAAAGTATAAAAACAAATGTCCTTTACCTTTATTCTTTGTGGATATTTTAACACAAAACAATAACAAAGATGCTCTTGACATCAAGTTTCTACTCAATACCAAAGTTTTGATTGAGAAACCTCATAAAAAGGTACGCGGCCCACCACAATGTCGCAACTGCCAATTCTACGGAGACACGCGAAACAATTTCTGCCACGAAACTAAATGCGTAAAGTGTGGTGGTAATCACCCCACGAACGAGTGCTCCAAAGACCGCCATAGTCCGCCCAAATGCGCCCTTTGCACAAAGGAACACACTGCAAATTTCAAGGGATGCCCAGTTTACAAAGCTACTTTCAAATAAACAGTCCCAAGAGTCCGTCCAGCCAAGGACTCTGATTCCAACGTCCAGTCCAAGACCAAACATACGGAAGCCACAAAAATTCAATTATCACACACGAAGAATAATATCGCCGACACTATATCAACTTTTATTTCAAACTTAAACTTATTAAATGGTCCCTTTATCTCTCTCCTCACGTCATTCCTAAATACACTTAAAGCTAATAGCAGTATTCCATAATCTTATCTCTTTTCCTTTTATCATTATATTTATAAATATCCTCATTAACTCTATTCAAAAACGTCAAATTGTATTCCTAATAACAATCTCAATTATTTAACCAAAATATTAATTATTTATTATCAATATTACTTATATTATAAATATGTTACTTATAAATTTTAAAATTGTCAAAATACTTGTAATAACACCCATTGTGTTGAAACATTTTAAGTTATAATAAATGAAAAAAAAAAGAAATTCTAGGAGGGCACTCTGAAGCTTACCTAAGCACCGCTAGTTACGCCTATGGTTATATAATATATATTTCTTAAACTTTGTATTGCAATTTATCAAAATTTATAATAATTGGCATAACTAGTCCTTTAAGTTGGGGGGGAGGGGCTAGATTCCTAAAAATTATTTTTGCAAATTGTTTTTAATTAGATTATTATTAATTATTGATATTTGATTTTATTTGTGTTAACAACTAACTTAGAGGATATTTTGTTTATATGAAACATATTTTTTATATTGTGGGTAAAAGTAAAGTTAATACTAACATTTACCCGTAAATTCTGGAGGGCTAGGGTGGGCTTCAGTCCCCCTCTAGGTACGCCTATGATCTAGTGTCTTATAATAAATTAATAAATAATAATATTAATTATCTAAATATTTAAAACGGCGCATTGTGTAGGCAATTTATGGCCTTTGTTGCAGTATAATATTTTATATAGTAGATTCTCGATATTATATCAAATCTCAAGGAAACAGAAAGAGTTCGATATACGGATACCTATCGAGCTTTATTAAAATTCTTTGAAAAAATCGATAAATAATTTGAATGCTTAAAATGCATAGTTAGAATACTTAAAGTATTAATGTCTAATACATATCAATAAATTATAATAATGAATAAATTCATTTTTTTTTTTAATCTGTTATTGCAGTTTGTTTAATATTACTTTTGTTTTTGTAAGAATGTAAAAATTCATTATAAGGACGTTTAATTTATTCTTATTTTCCATTTCATTATATTGCCTATGAATTACTACAATAATTGACTACCGACGCGTGAAATCACAACACTATACTGTCTATAATGAATATATCATTCACTTAATTTTTTATTCTTATCGTACCCAATAAAATGAATATTTGTGGATTCGAGATAACGAAAAACAATTAATTTTATTTTGAGTTATCGAAATATTCTAAATATTTTATATTTAGTAGAATTAAATAAATGTATTGATAATAGTTAGGTACAAAATATAAAAAAAAAAGTGGGCAAGTGGCTATCGCTTTGCTGTATAGTAGAGATGGAGAGTAGCTATCATTGTATACGAAAAACGATTCTGAACGGAGATGATTTGTCAGTCAATGATTATTAGTAGGATATATTATATTATTTAGATACCTATATTTTAATTGTAATATATCGTTATTTTACGCGATTTAGTAAAAAATTAAATTTCATACGCACATAAAATTTTTTCTATATTGACGCCGGAATTTTTTTTACACTTACTCGAAGAAAAACTTATAGATAACCTTGTATTGGGTTTTTAACCTAAGGTATAAATCACAAAAATTTTATGAATTTTCAACTTCTAAATTTCTTGCAAATTTTTGCGGATTTGATATATTTCGTAAACATTTGAACTTTAAATGCTTATAAACAAAAATTGTGACCAACGATTTTCGATTTTTTTTTATTACGATAAGTAAAACTTGTAATAAACCTTATATTAAATTTTAAAGATTTTTTGGAAAACTAAATTTTTTTTAATCGGCATCTTAAGAAAATAAATTTAAAAAAATCAAAAATTTCAATGGTTTATAAATAGTTTAAAAAAATTATAAATATTTTGAAAATTTAATCGTAGTTAGATAACGCTAATATAAATATTTGGTGAAAATTTCAAGTATTTACAATGATTCGTTTTTGAGTTACAGCAAAATCAAAAAACCGATTTTGTCGAAAAGTGGTTATGCATAAAAATTTCCATTTTTCCATTATTTTTTCAGGGTTTTGACGCTTTTGAAAACTACTGAACATTTTTTACTTTTGACCCCCCCCTACAAAGTACCAACTAGATGAATTCTTTTTTTCAAAGAGGGGCTGAAGTAAAAAATCGAAGTATTATTACTACTCTAAAATATGATGACAAACACAAAAATAAAAAAATTAAAAAATAACACACATCTTTGTAGAATCAATACATTCATCACTCCGTTCAGAATCTAAAATAGAAAGTGTAACAAAATCATTTAATTTTTTTTTTTTTTATTATTTATTTATTTGATATTTACAATCTGTGTTTGACATCACAATAAGTAAATTGGATAATTTATGTACATGTTTGACTTGAATAATATGAATAGGGAGACCAACCAGTGATGGAACCCAACGTGAATTTATTTTAGATTAACAAATCTCTGCAATATTTTCGTTTTAACCTATGGATGGGATTTATGGGTTGAATAGATGAGATTTGCGATACTAACGGGTTAGTATTGGAATAGAAGGATCTGTAATGTTTAGTGGCTAATTGGTCAACTGACTCGATTTTTAGGTCGGAGTGAAGTGAAGAATTGGAAACAAACCAAAGAGCAGACATTATTATACGGAGGGTAATGAACTGGAATGCTTATATCGTGCGAATTTGGGACGGTTAGCACAGCCCCAAATTTGGATTGCATATGTCCATATTGGACGCAAGGGTTATGGTATATATGGTATATGGCTATGGTAGCTATAGTATGCGGTCTACCGGTGAATTTACGAGTATAGTATGCGGTCTACCGCAAATAAATAAATTAAAAATTATATCATAATATTAAAGTATAATTATTGTAGCAGTAATAGTAAAAAATTAATAATGAAAAATTAATTTGCCAAAAAAATTGTTGTCAATGAGTATAAATAAATATAATGCAATATTATATAATATTATATAATAACTTCCGCCATCTCTCAAAAATGCGTTAAATAAATCTGATTTATTTATGCCACGTCACCATGTTTCCATGAGATATCTGCAATAATATGTATCATTGTATTATACGTATTACGTTAAATTTATTATACATAACTTATAATAATTTTACCTTGGAAGGAGATCAGGACTTGTACCACACATATTTTTAACTACTTTTAAGCGTAATGGTCTACATAAACTTTCGATCCGTTGAGTGTGCGCTTGTGTAAGTGGATCAACAAAATTTTCGCTGTGGTTAATTATATTATATTAAATAACCATATTGGGTGATCCCATTATACGCTGGCCACCCATCAGAGAGTATAATAGAACCCAATACAACCTCTCTTTTAATAATATCATGCAAAGTTTATTTGTCCCGCTTTTCGACAACAAAATATCGTTCCTCACTATCGTCACATAACCCAAACGTCCATGGACCGTCCATTCGTCTACCATGATTTCTTTTTCCATTTTCAAAAGGGTCTTCATTTTCGTCTTCGATGTTTTCACTCGGCAAATCTGTAAGTTGATATCGACCTGTAACAACATAATGATGACTTATAATATTTTATAATTAATATTCAATATAAAATTGTATTTTATTATTATAAAATATAAATTACCTTTATTTTTTTTTCTGGATCCTCTTAACAAACATTCGTCGACTTGTATAATAATATTAGGTCCTCCAAATTTATTACGTTTTTTGAACATTTTCACTGGTATATCCCGACACAAATTCATCCAGTCACATACGGTGTTGGACGATCTCCTAGTTAATGTTATAATTGTTTTATTGGATAAACCTTGAGTCCAGTAGAACACCAGTTTTAACTGTTGACTGAGGCTTAGTCCACTATTTAGACGACCATTTTTGTCAATAAAAGTCCAAAAAGCATTATTTTTCCTATAATAGTATACACAATTATGATTAAATAATCCAAATGAATATAAGAAAATAATTTTCTTAGGTACCTTAAGTTTTGTATTGTTTGACATTCCTTTCTCTTAAAACGTAAAATTCTCCTTTCCTTACCTTTCTCCTTCCGTAGGTATAAATTCATAGCACTTCCACACTTAATACATTGGGCACTTTCATTATTTGCCGCAACATTTTTTCTAATTAAAAAATTTGTGATTGATTCATCACTACTAATAATTGAATAAAAATCTTTTGCCAACTAATTGAATGTGTAAAATATAAATTGTGTCTCGCAATAAATGACGTACTGAGCTATTGAGCCCATACTTTTACAAAATGACGAAGTATTGTTATCTGTGTATAAGGCAATAAAGATAAAGTATTGACCGAAGAAAAAGATTAAAGTTTATCTATTAAAAATAAACTTAAGCCTATGTAAAAACCGCAGGTAGACCGCATCCTACAGCGGTCGTTAGAACGCGTTTGCCGGTAAACCGCATACTATATGACAGCCGACACAAGAGAGATTTATACATAATATGCTTGGTGTGCACTGGTAGTTTTGACTTTAAAATCGGACGAAGTAGGTGAAGGCGGCTGTTAAGGGTTTTTTTTTTTTTGTTTAAAGTATGAGCCTCAGGTTAATCTTTTATCAATGGTAATTCCGAGATATTTGACATTTGAGTATCTTGAAAGTGAACAGGTGGGGGTTCATTTCTTTTTAAAGTAAATGGTGCATAAACCTATTTGTCTGGATTCATTTTTATTCACCACTTGGTTGCCCAGTTGTCGATGGAATCTAAGTGTGTTTGTTAACACTTGGATGTTTCGTCAGGGTCATTATTAACACAAAGTATTGCGGTGTCGTCTGCGTAAGTAGCCAAGGTGGTGTTTGTTGTAACTGGTATGTCGGCCGCATAAATATTAAATAGATCAGGAGAGAGGTTGCTGCCTTGGGGCACACCAGCTTTAATGCAAGTGTGGTGAGTATGAGCTACCATATCGGATTAAGAGCGGTTTTCGAGATATGAGCGAATAATTAGATAATATGGTGCAGGTAGAAAAAGTTTTAGTTTGTATAATAGGCCATCCTGCTACACACGATCAAAAGCTTGCGCTACATCCAAGAAAACACCAGGACAAAATTGCTTCGTTTCGAAGGAAGATGATATTTTGTCTGACAATTTGTGAATTTGGTGGACAGTGGAATGTTTTGCTCTAAAGCCAAATTGAGAGTTTGGATAATTTTATGAGTTTGCATAATAGGTCTGATTTTTTTGAGTATTATTTTTTCGAACAGTTTAGCTAGAGTTGGTAGTAAGCTTATGGACCTGTAGGAGGTAGCTAGAGTCATTGGTTTATTTGGTTTTGGTATAAGTATTACAGTTGACAATTTCCATATTAGCCGGAAATATGATAGTCTTAGCATAGCGTTGAAGATAAAAGTAATTAGTATAATGGGTTTTCCAGGAAGATTTTTCAGAACTTTATTGGTAATTAGGTTGTGGCCAGGTGATTTCCCATCTTTTAATTTACCACTAAATTATAATAAGTAAAATCAATAATCAATTATTAATTTTATTTTTATTTATTATATTAATTTAATCACTTAATCAATAATCGTGATATTTTTGGTCAAAAAATATAATATTATGATACACATATGAAATAGTTAAAAAAAAAATACGGCCAATGGGGGGGGTTCAAACCACATGACCTCTCCCCCCCGTGAGTACGCCACTGAGGCGAACGAGTAAAACAGAAAACTTCATGGGCATTGGACATTTGGACACCAACAACTGCAGTAGTATTAATTTTATTATTTTAATAAATATTTTATATTTACATTTACCAATGGTTCAAACATAAAAATTCTTATAAGTAATATAATTAAATTGATAATTAGTTTATATTCATAAAACGATCAATGCAATAATTATTTCAAACAAAAAATTTAGTAATCCTTTGAGATCATTATGTATGCTAAATCATATAATATAATAATTAGGTATTCAATACATGGTATAACTGTGCATATAATATGGCATGATTGATGTGGAAGACATGAATTGAAAAATACAACAAATTTCAATTGACAAAATAATAATATTAATTTTAGAGTAAAGTAAAATATAAACAATAATAATAGGTATGTTCATATAGTTATTTAGTAAATAATACAATTAAATCATAAGTAATATTCTATAGATTTTATTCCCAATCTTGTTTTATATTTTCAAAATCAGCATCTTCTATGAAAGGCTTATCGATGAGACTAAAATTATAATAATATTATTTTATGTTTATTTAAGTATAATTTAATATTGCCTATTATTGTAAAAATATATATAATGTACCTGATCATAATATCGCCACAGAAAAAACATTCAGCCGCCAATAATTTATCTAGGGAATCTTTGACTTTATCACGACGATTGATTGCTTCCAATGACTGTGATATGTCTTTGTTGTTTTGATACAAGGTGCTGAGCTGATTCTAAAAATAAATAACGTTATACTTTATTAACAATAAAAAAAGCAACCAATAGCTACATACCTGTAGATCCTTAATAGTGTTTATTGTACTGGAATCGACATATGGTTGCATTTCCTTGATCAGACACTCTGCGTGAAAACAGTGTGAACAAGGGAACGTATAAAAAGCTTTAGTCATTAATTGTTCATGACAACTGCTACATTCATTTGATGGTTGGATTAACATGTATCCATTTCTGAATGACAAAATTTCAGATCTAATTACTTCGGCCGATTTGGTAGCATCTTCCATTTCTTCCTTAAGATTTTGTATATCCTTATTGTATACCTAACAAAATGTACACGAATACAATAATTTTCATAAATAACCTAATACAAGCTACAATAATTATCACATTATCTTACTTCAAGAGATGAACACACAGCATCTTTAAAATGATCAATTGTCACAAAATCTGGGAAAAATGGTAATATGTCTTCAATTTTTATAAACTTGCACTCTTCCAAAAATCGCATGGCTTGTTCTATGTCGTTATTTTGTTTCACTACATATTGTGCTGAGAAAAAAATGGATCATCATATTATTATTGTGTCAAATCAATAAGTATATTATAATGCAGGGGTGGCCAAATTGTGGATCGCGAGCCACATGCGGCTCTCTTCATTGACATATGCAGCCCGCGGTCTTATTTACAAAAACCAAAATTTTAATTATTTTTGCATATATTTATAAAAAAAAAAAAATGTTTTTATTATTATTATTTTATAATTTCATATTTCATAATTTGATATGTTTATCGGATGTTAGCTATCTTTATTATTTTTGTGGTATAAAAACACAAATTAGATAATTTGGCTCTTGATATAATTGCATTAATAATATATGTAACTTGCGTACATAGTCATGTTGACCACCCCTGTTATAATGTAATTTACCAATCTTTAACCAAAGTTTTTTTGATAATTCTATATTATTGTTGGGCAGCGAAGCTGTGGTTTTGGCCAAATCAACACTGACTGTCAATGCTAGATCCACTGCAGCTTCCCATAGGCCCAAGACAATAGACAATTGTACGCACGCTTCTCCTAACTGATGTTCACGACACAATCGCAGAGCAAATTCTGGATTGTAACTTACAGCTGTTATCTCTCGACCTTGTAGTTTTAAGTAATTCATCAGTTTGTCTCTATTGTACTTGATATAGAGAGATATTAAATAGTTATGTACAGATTCCACATGACAGTTCAAGCAATGAATACTGTATTCCAAGTATCTGATTATTTCCAAAGCCTATGTATAATACACGTGCAATATGATTATAAATACCGACTTCTATGCAAATAAGCACAATATATGTTTCTATGCTCACGAGTCTTTCGCTTGGGTTTGGAATTATCAATGCATTGATGACTTTTAAAGGATCTAACTTCTGTCCTTGTTTTATCAAAATAGATACAGTTTGTGCCGGGGCTTTTTCGACAAGATCAGAAGAAAACGTATAAAATAATTCACTAAATGGATGGTTGTCTAACAATGTTAATGCTGCAAGTATATAACCATGATATTAATATGAGTTATCAATAATATTCTAAAAACATTTTATTTACCCTCAGCAATATTTTCTTCATTTAAATAATGCTGAATAACTCGCTTATAATCTTGATTTTCAAGTGCCAACCAAATCATAAAATTCACATCACCATGACTAGCCAATATATCATATATGCTTTCCCAATTTTTACGTATACAATCCTAAAAATAATAAATAACAATTAAAAATATAAAAAATTAAATACAGTAGAATCAGTAGATGCCATTTATAAAACACATAAGGTTAATAAAAAGTTCAATTGATTATAATACTCAAAAACTCAAAATCTACCAAAACTATCTAGACATATCCAAATAATAAATATATCATAACAAAGTTAATTAAATACTTCATACTTTGGTAAAGACTCAAATTTTGCTCAATAACCCATTCATTTTTTCAAAAGGTTGATAAAAATGATAGTTTGTTTGGTAATATTTTAAAATAAATACAATTACTAATTAGTTTTTAATAAGTTACTTGTGTTAAAGTGGTTTCAATTCATGCCTTAGTTATATCGTTATATGTAATCGTTAACGCATTTCATGTCATTGAGGCTATCATTTTAATAAGCAATACAAGTATGAGCAGTATAAGGTTTAAATGGACTTAAACACTCACTAAATGGTCCCAAAGTGAGTCTTCTAAGTGGCATCCACTGTATATAGTTATTAATAAATAAGTAAATATGTACTTGAATAATGGGTATAGATAAAAATTGTTTAAATGATTCTTGTAGCGTAATATATTCTTCTGATTTTTCTTGCTTATAGTTTCTTAGTACAGCCAATTCATTAGCAAACAACTCAATTAACCACAATGTAATCATTGTGATTTTTGTATAATCCTGTGGATTTAAACCATCTAGTTTCTGCGAACAAACCCCCAAAAAATAATTTTTTAATACTTATATAAATACAAGGTAAATATCATACTTTCATAAGGAACAGTTTTATGGGTTTTTTTTCATTTAAATGTAAAAATTTCAATACAATTTCTTCAAATGATACATTTAGGTTAGCATATATCAGCGCACTGTTTTCATACCTAAACAAAAAATGATATAATAAATTAATGACTATATTTTTACTATATTTATTTTCAGTATTAAAATAGATAAATAATTGATTAATTACTGTTTTGAATTGAAAAAATACTCTGCTTGTTTAACTAATACTTGATTTATCCTGTAAGGATTGTTAATGCATATTTCTTTTGCTTCTTCAAACATCCCTTTATCAAGATAGACCTAATCAACAATATTGAAGTAAATATTTTAAAATTTCAAAAAATATAACAGTTTTATGATTTAAATCATACTTTCCAAGCATGGCGATCTTCTTTAATAATTTTATATCTAAAAACAGCTCGTTCTGCATACAACCAAATTGTTCCAGTCATCAAATCTTTTGTTATATTCAACAGTCTACCATAGTTCTAAAAGGCATATTATTTAATTGTATCAACAAATAAAATTCAAAATATCTAAGTATTTACATCAGAACAATAATCTTCATCCATCACTTGGGATGCGTTGCGATCAGCAGGGGCTACTAAAGAAACAGCTATAACTCTTTCTGGAAATAACAACAATACATGATAACGCGTAAATGTCATTGATAATGGTACAGTGAAATCATCATCATCTCTTCCATACAACCGACTATACTCAATGAGTTCATGCGAGCTAAAAATTGTTTTTTCATCTCTATTTATATCAACCTGTAATGAATGTTTTGAAATTAAAATAAATTACAGTACATTGATTTATCAAAAATAGTGGTTTACTTCCGCAACAAACACTCCTAACTCTGTAAGAAATCCAAAATATTTTGGAACTGTAAAATCGTTGTTTAAAAAATAAAAATGTAATTTGCTATGTTTCACTACAGTTGGGACTTCATAAAAACGTTCTGCAAAAAAAAAAAAAATATATTATTACAATATACAGATAATTTGATTATGCTCAAATTCAACTATACTAAATGTAAATACCATTAATAATCAATTACACTGATTGGATTACTATATTTTGCGATACGTTTAAATAGTCATAAGAAAACTGTTAATAAAGTAGCCTACCCAGTATATGATATTTTTCAAAAATTAATTGTACTTAATTGATCCATTCTTCTTAAATAATATATTTATAATATTAAACTAGCCTGGTATGGTCAAATAATTATTGAAGATTTGTTGTAACATCGGTCTTTCGTCTTTATTAAATATAAAGTCAACAAATTGATACAATTTTGTTGGTGTAATTGCTAATATATAAAATAGATCTGATTTTCCAACTCTGTGATACTGGAGTCCAATTATAGGAATAGGTTGTCCTTTACTTATATCAAATACCTGTAATATACAGTTCAAGAAAATTTAATTGTGCTGCTGTTAAATAATGGATTAACAGCAATACTATAAACCTCTTTCCAATATTGAACTACGCTGCCTTGGAAAAATCTATCAAACTCCGTTCCTAATTGTGTTTCAATTATTGCACCAGATGAATTTCCAAGCAGTATAGGCCCAGTTGTGGTAGATGTAGATTTCACTTTATGATCATAGTTCCAAGCCACAGATGTTATTTCTGAGCCCTGATATTTTCCTACCTAAAAAATTTAACAATAGCTCAATATCTAGAACAAATAAGAAAAAAACATGGCAATTCTAAATGTTTTAAAATGTTTTCACTTACAGGTTTAAGTTTGGACAGTTTAGTTGCATAAAATAACTGAGAACTATTTATGTTACCACATGAAATTAATAAATGCTCTCCAAAGGGATCCAAGAACAATTGCTTAACTTTAAGAGATGAAGTTTTCAATGTATCTATTTCTAAAAACAAATTAGACAAGTTATTTGTGCAGTTATTACAAAATAATATAGTTAAGCTATGCAAGTGTGCGCATTTATTATGGTACTAAAGACCAGGAGTCTTCAAACTATAAGGGTCCAATGACAATTTTAAGCCGACTAAAAGCAGGAAATAATTCAAAAATGAACAATTCTTATTATTTGGTTTTTTTAAATTTTATAGTTTAGATTTATAATACATAAATGTATAATGTTATAACATTATAGTTTCACATTTAATATTAAATACACTACAAATACAAGAGTACATTTTTTTTAATTAGTGTGAAAATATACAACACCAAGTTTAAAAATTACTTTCCACTGGAACCACAGTACTTTTAGCAACCATTAACAACTTGAACTTATTTATTAGGATTATTACATTCCTAAAAAATTTAAAATTTAAAATTGTTAATATGTCTTGGCACTTAGATAGCTTTTAATATTTTTTTTTATAACTCTCAAAATAAAAAGTCTAGAGACTCCTGCTCTATAATATAGATGAGTATGTTTTCGCTTGATAGCATTTACTTCAAACATTGCCCAATCATTCTCACCTTCGATATTGTCCTGTTTTAAGTTTATTCGCAACAACACATTGTTGACCATGACTAATACCACATATTCATTGCTTACCAGCAACTGAGTGATCTTATCGCTCGGAGAGAAATTGACTTTCTTCTTGGATAGAATGGGTACTCCTTGGAGATCTGTGTCTCTATCAAAACTTTCTTCCAGCTACAACATTCAATTGAGATAAAAATTTTATTCTAACAGTTAAATAATAAGAGGTTTTATGTGTAGAAATTATTTTACCAATTGCTTGGACGTTGGCGGCATTTTAATTCTACTTTCAACTCCCTGCTCAAACTGATCAAGTATTGAAATCATTGTGTAGTTAAATAAAAATCAAATCATCGAATGCCAAACCTTGATAATATTTGTTTCAAACTTCTCGAACAAAATCACTTCTGCATTTTAATTTTAAATTGTCATAAGAAAATAAATGAACTGTAAAACATTAAAAATTAATAAAATAATTTTGTAAGCTTGAGATTTATATAAACTGTTAAACTGTCTTATTCTACACTGTTCAATTCTTAAACTTTCAACTTACTAACGAGTTATGTTAGCGGGCGATATGATAACACTAACGTAAATAATTGATAATAGATTATGCAAAAATATTATCAATGGAGAATAATCTGAATAATTATAATTGCAATAGTTAAGTTTAAGAGGGCGTCAACCCCCAAATGTGTTGTATCACTTGTCTCCGTATACAAATTACAAGTACGTAAACGTCGTAAACTAGCAAGGTTTATAGATTATAATCTAGAAACCTTGGTAAACTAGCAAATTTACGTTCAGCAGATCACGTTTAACCCCGTCAGTTTAAAAATTAGAGTGAATTGACCATTATGAAACTTAATGGTAAGAAAATTATCTGTGTTTGTATTTTGGTTTTTTACGGTAATTTAATTTTTTAGCAAGTTATGCGTATATAACATATCGTTTATTAAAAATTCTTATAATTCATTTAAAAACTTAATATTCGTAAAAAACCAACATACAAACACAGATAATTTTTTTTTCTTACCATCAAGTTTCATATTTATTTATTTATTTTCATATCAAAATATTTAAAATTATCAACATTTATACGTATACAGTATACCTACATAGGAATTTTATCCGATTCTTTTTCCAATCCTTGTGAAAATTTGAAAATAATTTTAAACAAATTACATTTTAAATTAAAAATAATATACATAAAGATATCTTTTTAATTTAGTGCGCCTTTTCCTTAGCATGTTCTTGTTTATATCTGCAAATTGCAATCTGCATATAGCTATAGCGAATCTTGGAAAAAAAGACCAAAGTAAAAAAGAACACAGAAAAAAACAATTTTTAAAAAATATTTAATATATTAATTGAATATGAAAATTAAAAAATGGTCACTTAGGTACTAGTTACTACGCACATATTTATATGGTCCGTATGCACACACATAGAAATTGTCTTCATTGAACTCCTTAAAAACAGTCTGTATAATTTCAGTAACTAATCTCAAGAAAAATATATACCTATGCTATTACCTAATATTTAATATAATTTTTAAGAATATTGAAATATAAAAAATATATACCTTTTGAAAAATGTTGTTTTCTTATTGCTTAAAATAATGTGAAAAAAAATGTATCTTTCATTCTTCATCTTTATATACCTATACCTATACCTAGTATATTTTTATATATAAACTTAGTATAATATAGATTATAGACTATAGAGTAAAATACATTTGTATTACCACAGTGGCACAATGTACATACATTATAATATAATTATTTTAGTTTTTTATAACCAATTCAACAAATGTGACCAGCAACATGCTAAATGTTTTTATATTATTTATATATATATCACGCTTGTAAAATTATAACATAGGAATAGAATCTATTCAACAAATTAAATAACATTAGCCTTATTTACTAAGTAACTCTATGATATAACTAATAACTACATAACATAAGCACAGTGGCACAACTTGATAATAAGGGGCCCATGTGAAAATATCCGGACCGGGACCCTTACCTACTGATAATAAAAATTAAAAACAGTTATACCTTATTATAAATTTAAAAAATATTGTTTTTTCACATGTAATTTTCTTGTTTTTTAGTCATTAATGATTTTGTTTATATCCAATTCATTAATATCAGATAGTAATACAACAATTGTTAAATTATAAGATAGATAGTTTTTTATGTCTTATATCGTCAGACACATAATATTGTCACGAGTCATGACTTACACAGTACACACATCAACATAATTATTATTTATAATAATAAAAGAAGTTTCAAATTTTCAATTATTTTCTACACGCTATACTCGCATTCTGGTACCTATACTGCTGACTGCTATATTAGTGTATTGTATGTGTTACGATCCCACATAGGTAATCATAATTTGAAATATTCTCTAAATTCAAAAGAGTAAAGACATAATTATTTATTATATTAAAATAAATAATATAATATGTGTATATTACAGATTATAGTAGGAATATCGTACATGAAATTTTTAATCTAAGGGCCCCTCAAAACCTGGGGCCCCTGTGAATTGCACACCCAACACTCACGATAATTGCGCCACTGATTAAGCATCGAATTGTTAGTCAACAAAAGACTTTTTTATAACAACATATAATAAACGTGTTTGTATGGTTTTTTGTAACAACGATTCAAGATTAAATTTATTTAACTCAGTTTTATTATAAAAATTTCTAAAAATAATTTTTAAATCTCACTCAATTAATTGGACCAATATAGTTTTGTGCAACCCGTCCTGGCGGCCTAAGTATCTTAAATCGTGCCACTTACACTGCAGCTGATGAAGATATGAACCATAGACCAGATACTATTGTTCAATACAAATATTATAGGTTAAAACCATAGAGTTACTTTATGGTTAAAACCATAATTTGACGTTATCATTTATTATTATTCTGTTATCGGACGACCGTTATTATCAAGGTAAACAAACAAAACATGATCGTTTGGATGAAATAAGTAAAATGTGGTTATAAACTTATAATTATATCTTATATAGGTAGTTCATAATCATTATAAGACTACATCGTTAGTGTACAGTGTACGTTTATACATATAATTTTAAAGGTTACTAGTTGCTAATTACTACTTGCTATTCCTTGTGTTTAAAAAAAAATCTTTCATACAATTTTCGATTTACTAGTTCTGTGTAATATAGTTGTTTTATAATATTAATTATGTCAGCTTTGAACAGTGAGTATTACTTTTTTTATCTGTAATACATTTTATTTTTTACATTAAATATTTATTTCAATTTAGATTCTAGTACTAGTACTGATCTAAATGATTCAAATAAAGACAAATCAAAAACGCCAAGATCTAAAGACATGCATTTACCTATATCAAGAGTACGTACCATTATGAAGAGTACACCAGATATTGAAAATATAGGATTACCGTCATTGCATGTTGTCACTAAAGCAACGGTAAGAATACAATTTTATTTTTATACATTTTTCAATTGAATTTTTTTATTAATTAATTTCTATTAATAATTGTAATACTTCTATATTATAATGGTGTTTATATAACATGTAAAAGAGGTGATTTCTTTAGATACCTGTCTAGTATTGGTCCAATATATTATCGAAATTTCTCTGTAATTTTATAATGAGTTTATTTTAAAGGATAGTTGTAAGTATTAGAGTGTTAATATAGATATAATTAATTATCGTTTTAAAATATTATATATTATAATCACTATGTGTTATTTTCAAATCAGATAAACAACTGGACATTAAATTAGGAAGATATAAAAATACATTTAAATTTATATTTGCCCGTTAACATTCCTAAAAAAAATTGTATTTTTATATTAATATTGCAATAGAAGTATTTTTTTTTTTTTTTTTAGGAAATATTCAATCTGTATTTCAAAAAATAATAAGGATATAGCAACAGAAAAAAACAAAATAAAACATGAACAATTTTGAAAAAAAACTTTTTTGACAGCTATAAAATTTAAAAATTTATTTTTTTAGTACTTTCCTGTTATACAAAACTACGGCATTTTTTTGCAACTACCACAATTAACTGAACGATATCCATTCGCAGTGTTCTAACATCGCAGTTCACAATTATTATATCTATTAGTTATAATATATCTAACATTACCTATATTATTAGTTTTTGTAATCTGATGTTTCTCAGGTGACGGAAAGTACTGTTTTGCTGTAATTTCATAGTAGTCTTATCTAATGAAAGTTGTGGTGTTTGCCATTTATAATTAATATTGATATGGGTGTGTGGTCTTTACCTAACAGTATATCAAGTGTGGCTGTAGTATCTGTGGTGTGTGCCGTGTAAAATTTATTACAAATGATTACTAGGTATTTAAATGTTTTCTTTATTTCTTTTTCTTGTATATATAATTCAAATGTGGCCATTCCCACTATATTTATAGATTAAATAAAATATCAAAACATTAAATATGATTAAATTGTTAAGAGAACGTCATACGTGGGGGTGCCACATTTTTTTAATATAAATAAAAATAAGGTAGTCTGTGATAATAAGAATGTGTGTACATTTTGGTAGTCTTGGGTGATAGTAGCAATAATAGCCATAGTCTCGTATAACAGGAAAGCATCATTTTTTGATTTGTATGTTTATTAGTATAATAGGTTATGACTCCAGATTCTCATTAGTCGCCTTGTCGAATTTCCTAGGTTTCTTTGTGTATAGAAATTTAAGTTCATGTTCTATCTTTGTTTAGAAACATTTATTTATGATGCAAACATGTAATTTTTTGTGTAAAACAATTATTTATTGTATTTTAGGAGCTATTTATACAAAAACTGGCACAGGATGCACTTAAAGGACAAAGACACTACAGACATTTAGAATATAATGATCTTGCCAGAGCTGTTGAAGAAAATGAAAATATGTATTTCCTAAGAGGTAAATTTTATTTTTATTTGTGTATGATGTGTTTTATCAGTCATTTCTTCACAGTAATGAATTTTAAATGCCAAAAATTAGGTTATTTGAATTATCCTAATTAGAATCTTTATGAAAAGTGAAACCAAAGTTGTCATATTTTAATTGTAGATTTCAAAATTACATGTATGATATATATGATGCAAATATGTAATATAAAGTTATATGCATCAGCATTACATATATACTTGATTATGGATATTATCTTCTATAGTTAGGGTCACCTACTAATTTCTTTGGGGGTCTATTTTGGAACTTCGTGCAGTCCAAAATACGTTTATGATATTTTCACTTATTAAAAATGTATAAAATATGCACATTTTATTCATAAAAATATATAACATAACGTAAAAACTATATTTTATATTTTACAATTACTCGGCCATCGGGATCTGTAATCCCCCAGTGACACAGGAGTCATTCCTGTTCTGTAATTAAAAAAATGAATGTACGTTTGTATGGGACTTATAGACTTATACAGTGGTATGGTAAAAGGATTTTAATGACACTTAGGCATTATGGTGGAGAATAAGAAGAAAAGTGATGAATTGTTATTTTTGGTGAACCAAGTCAATTATAACATAAAACAAGGAACAGCTTGTTAAAATTTAGTATTCCCTGGTAGGAGTTAGTAAAATATTAGTAGGTATATCATATATACCACCAGGGTTATAGACTACTGATTCAACTGGGACTAAATTTTATATATACTATTTCAATGCATAAGCGCCGTGTACATGGGTGCCCGGGGGTTTAGGCACCCATTGAAATTATTATAGGGTATTGGGTACCCATTAGAATATAAGATTTTACGGGGACATAATATTGACTAAATTGACTCTGGGTGTGTTTTTGGCTTTCTTGAGCTCAACCCTTATAGGATAGTTTACATATGAATTTTATTTTGGCATCCTTTCTCTACTCGTATATGCCAATGCTTAGTATAGGTGCAATATTATTGCAATAAATAAATGATGTAAATAGGCAATAAATAAGACTTTTCTTGATGTTTCTTAAAAGAAAATTGATGTAATTATTTTACTCTGTATGTAATGATATCCTAGGTTTACTTCTTTTATTCTGAGCCTTATTTTGTTATGCATTGTCAAATTTAAATATAATAATCAACATGATACATATATAATATACCTATTTTGTTTTTCAGAGGTTTTACCTAAAAAGATTACCATGGCTGAATACTATAAATTGGTTGGTAAAGAATCCTCAGAAGATGGCGATGACAATGATAACAGTTCTCAAACATCACATTCTTCATCGTCTTCAGTATCATCAGATTAATTATTTATATTCCTTAACAGTTAACTATTAATATATGTAGTTACATTGGTTTTTTTCATTTTTTTATTTATAAATTATTGTATAAATATTTTAATATTAAAGTACTCATTTTTAAGTTACTGATCGTGAATATTTTTTTCTCTAAATCGCTTTACAAATACTAGTTTTGAATTGTTTTCCACATACTTTGATATTAAATCATTATTATGCTTTAACTTTATTCCATTACAACTCAACCAATATGTTTTCCATATTCGTCTCCAACTGATGGTTGATCTTTCATCAGCTCTTTTTAAATGTAATGTCATTTTTCTCTCGATGCTTTTTTTCAAGTCTCCCACTTTTGCTCCATTCTTTTGTACCTAAAAATAACAGGTAATAAATTATACAAGGCAATTCTATTACATAAACACAATATTGATTGCCAGCATACTTGAGGCGTTTAACTATGTTATATACTAACGACAATCGGGATGACAATGCCGTCAAAGCGTTCCAAGTACACGGTTATCGCTCGACCGTGTTCGATTGCGATTTGTAAATCGACTTCTCCCAACGTCACGTTATTAGGTAGGTCTCCTAATACGCTGTCTTTGTCCAGAACCGCATTCAACACTTCGCCCGTCAAGTCTTTGAGTCGTTCGTGACTGATCGCTGTGACATCGACATCCTCTAATTCAGATAACGTACACGAAGACGACGGATCTGTAGGCTCGCACATCGGCCCCCACGCGGTTCTCGGTGTTGCTGCTGTAAAAAAAAAAAAGTTTTACTATTAAGGACGATAGTAGTATGATTTAGCCGATTCAAAAACCAAACTCATCCGCGCCACCTTCCGTCGACCAGACTCACCCCACCACCACCTGCCGACAGCCACACTCATCTGCCGCCGCACGGTCCGCTACGTAACCGACATATATTTTTCCCGCATACGCATGTGACAAGCATTTCTTATCACAAATGTTATCAATTACCTCTGGTGACATTCCTCCGCTCCATCGTTGAGACCATTGTTCAGCTAATTTTCGTGCTGCACACATTTTGAGCTGACTAACAAAGTTTAAGTCGATATTCGTGATGATTTGATCGGTCTGAAGGTTTTTAATAAAAATTATCATTTCTTCAACTGTTTTCGGTGGCGATTGCATATTGATAAATTCCCGGTCTATATAATTTCCAATAATTTCAAATTGTCTTAATACAACTGGACGTATGATGGCTGACTTTCGTGCGAACGTTTCGAAAATACTCTCCTCCATATATTGTAATTTCAACAAGTTTTTTCGATCGAGCAATACACGACATCCTTCCTTTTTCTTCGACTCTACGACTAGCACATTTTCTCCTCGATACACCATGTTCGATACGACAGTAAATTCATCCTCCAAAAAATCTGTTTTCTACTTTTTTGTGGAACATCTAATATGAATGACAGTATATTCCCCATCAGCGAGAATGTTCGTCTTAAAAAACCCTCGTATATGCTTACATAGCGTGACGGTGTTATTATATGAATAACAATATTGAACTTGTCTTCCGAATCAAATCCAACATTTAAAAACTTACGATCAACGAAGTCAAGTATGAAATTATCACAGTCGATGAGCTCTGCAGGCGGTGTTGGTGGTACATATGTAAAACTTTTCTGATTGTAGTGTTTTTTCATGTTAGCGATTGAACCGGCCATGATTAAAAGTATACGAGAAATGAAGAACACTGAATAAAAACGTTTTAAACACGGAGCGCGAGAACGGTTGTGGTGCGAAGAGCTATAAGGCTGGAGAAACACTGAAGAGCTGCCGGCTCTTTCGGCCAGGCTCTTAAATTGGTTCATTATATATAATATTCATGCTATTAAGTATCAATACATTAAATCTAATACATTCTTTACATTTTCGGTGGTATAATTGCTAGACTTTAGCATTAATGTGTACATTCGATAATGTATACCTTAACGACAATCCGGGATATTACAAACAAATTAAGAAGTATGAATACATTTATACGGCCGGCCGTGTTGGCGGATGTGTGTCGTTTGCTAATGACAGGATATGGGTCTGTGCTATTAAGTATCAACACATTAACCTAACTGGTTGTGTTTGGGCATATCGATATTGGACAAAACGCGCGCGAAAAAATATATGTCGATTACGTAGCGGACCGGGCGGCGGTGGGTGTTACGGCGGCGGATGAGTCTGGCCGTCGGCAGGCGGTGGTGGGGTGAGTCTGGTCGACGGCAGGTGGCGCGGATGAGTTTGGATGAGGAAGAGGTTTTTGAATCGGCTAAATCATACTACTGACGATGTATAATGATGTATTACGATAAGTATAAACTGTAGGTACGGCACGAGGTCGTCAAAAAACGTTTTCAATAATCGGCTGACAATCAAATAATCAAATCGCTCGGCATGTGGGCCGGTGAAATGAAAACGGTGTAATATTATTAATTATAAATAATGTACCTATAATATCGCAACCGGTGTTCTAAGCATGTGGACATGTGGTTATGCAGGTATAGACGACACGTTTTGTCCATTAGAGGACCGTTACGTGTCATAAAAAAAAACATCATTATTTAATAATATACCTTTTGTACATGCAAGAAGGGGTTAAGTGCGTTGCTCAATATCATTATTTTATAGACATCGGTGTCCGCGCATATTTATAACAATATGATGTCGTCCCGCAGCATCGTCAGTCACCGATCACCAGTCAGTACATACTATAACTAGGCGCGTGGAGTTTATCTAGTGCCGTCGAAACCGTTCGGTTTTCACAGAATAATATCGTGTTACGCCTGCAAACTCATCGATGGCACATATAGTGATGGGACGATGATACATGTACATTATAGGATGTGTGGCTGGAGAATTTAATTGTATTGCTAATTTAAATAGCCTGCAATTCGTTCAGAGACACTCTGTATACACTATACGCATATATATCACTAATCATTATAATATTGTTTTACGGTATAATAATAATATGCGCTCGCCAAGGTCGGGATGCAGCACTACGTTCAAAGTTCAAATCATATATATATTTTTTTTAATATTATATAATATAAAATGTTCCGCTATAGCTGTTATGTATAATAATGAATAAGATATATTGTAGCCTTTCTACGTGCGATTTGTTTTAGGGGACAAAACGCACGTAGAGTGGCTGAATATATCTTTTTTTTTCGCCAAAAAAAAAAACAAGGAACGGATGGGAACTGTTTACCACTGGCTGAATATATCTAAAAATAACTATATTACATTATATTACAATATATTGGTAAGCGTCGAACGGTCGAGCAAAACCTACGCTTGTTATTTTCATTGTTGCATTACGTAGTCCCAAGAATTTAACCACGAAATTGGTTTACTATATAGCGAATTAAAACGAGTTTTCTGTACGATTTTATTATGATTTTCAGACCAGCTGCAGCACGCTGTTTGCGGTACGAGAGTAGTGTCTCATCAGCTGAGTCAACGAGGATGGCCGCAGACCAAAATCATTGGAGGTTCAACTACGCCATACGGGGCATATCCTTGGCAGGTAAAAAAAAAAAATGATCGATCTATTGCAGTTATAATATGATACCAACTTATAACTCGCCCGTATAATATAATAAACTTTTTTAATCCAATAAATTGTTGCAATCGGGTATACGCAAGATAAAAATAAATTACGGTAGTTTAAACATTTATTTTGTCAGGTGTTTCGAAATTAGGACAAGGGTTTTTTAATATACCAAGTAAGATAAAATAAACCATATACATACAAATCATATATTATGCGATGTAAGTACCTATTCAATTATTATATACTATAATACCTACTTATGCTGAAGTTCTGCGAGGACATCGCACACATACACTCGTGGAAATTGAAACTTTTTCAATATAAACTTTATAAAGTTATATTGGCATATATTTATTGCATATTTTTAATAAATTTTATCCTATTTTTTATATCTTAGGCATACATACTTATAGGTATAATATTTTTTTTTAAACAAAAAATATTCTTAGATAAAAGTGAATGGGAGACGATAAAACATTGCTGTTATAATTTTAGGTTTGCTCTACCTTATGTTTATATTTGATAGCTTATATCGTTGACAACTATCTATGTGTAATATGTATGTATAATAGGAAGGTATCTAATAAATATTCGTTCAAATTGCCTATTATACAATTTTGAAATATCAATACATTTTTTGATTTATCATCATTAAAAATGACAATAAGCAATAATTAATGGCATTACATCACATATACAAAAATAAATATTATCAATAATAATAAATATCTACCTAACAAACTACAATTGTCAATTACAATTTTTAAAGAGAAAAAATAAGTTTGCATTTAATTACAGGACTATTATTCTGCAATTATTAATTGTCATTACTAATCGCTATGATTGCTTTGCATCTTTTTAGCGACTAAAAATATCGATAAATGATTAGTATTTTTATAATCACTGTAACAGGTGGAATTACAAGCATACAAAGATGGATGGGAACACCACTGCGGAGGAGCGCTTATTTCCGAGACTATAGCTTTAACGGCGGCACATTGCTTAAAAGATTTTAAAAAATCTCAATTGCGTATTATTGTTGGTAAACATAACCTAGCAAAAAACGATAAACACGAAAAAACATTCAGAGTACAAAAGGCATTAGTACACCCTGAATTTAGAAAAGGTAAGTAGTATCATTGATAAATATACCTACTAAGTATCTAACTATATATATACACTATTTATCAATGGTACTACGTATAATAATAATAATAAAAATAATAATTGGTGTTTAACGGGTATAATACCTATTACATATGCGCGTATTATAATATAAACAAATATATAATTTGGTAATTGGTATTTAGGTTTTTTTTAAATAATATAATTAATTAAACATTAATTATAAATCAGTATGAGGTATAGGTTTTTTTGTAATACAATATTTTCATAAAAATTTGTAAAATTTGTTCCCAATTATAGCTCAAATATTTTAATGTTATTTTAATATTTAATATTCTATTTATGTATTTACTACCTATACATAAAAGAGTATTTGAATTTGCTTAATTCATTTTTGTTTATTATTTTTAAGATAATAATTTAAGTCTTATTTATAAATATTCATTAGAACACTGTGGACTGTTGATTTTATAATAGAGTATAGGTACCTGTATAAATAAATATATGTGTTTCTTATAATAATAATAAGAAAATCAATTGTTATTTGAATATTTTAGATAAAATATACTTAATTATTGATTACACGTATATTCAAATATAATATTTCAGACGGACCGCATAGCCATGACATAGCGATATTAAAAATTAATTCATTGAACAGTAAAGGAGTAAAGTTTGATACGCACGTGCAACCAATATGTTTGCCAGATTACTATACGAAAGCCAACGACGTAGATTGGTGTACCGTGACTGGTTGGGGAGCACAAAAACGTATGTTTTTATCTACTTAACTATATTTTTTACTTTATTATTTATTTATTTAAACGGGCGAACCCAATTACAATTATTATAGACATACGTCTAGGATTTGCATATTTTGTTATTACATTACAGATTAATTTTAAGTGTAATAGATAAATTTACAGGTTTGAGTATATAAACGCGATATCAAAAGCCATATTGAATTCCTCTCGTGATGGTAATATCATATCCAACAATTGAGTGAATATTTTTTTTAAAATTTAATGTAGTAGGTTAATTAAAACTAAAACAAATTTTATTTCTCTGTGAAAAAATAGGTATTTTTAGTAAAGAATTAATGAATGATCGTGTAGAGGGTGTGGCGAAATCACCCTAATCGATAATAATATTTTTAGCTTTCAGTCAAGAGTTAGAAAATGATTGATTATTTTTATGAAAATAAGAAACCATATAGGTAAAATAGAAAAAAAAATAAGCATAGGTTTGCAACACTAGAGAAAAGTAAACGCAATAGTAAAGAATATCACAAAAATAGTCAGTGAGAAATCAATACAAAATTATTTGGAATATAAAAAGCATTTTAGATGAAACATCCGAGATGTTGCATGTTTAACAATCATAACTCCCTAATGGCCTAGTTACTAAAGAAATACCGAGATATAATTCGAAATCCTATCGCCCTTCTCATCAGGAATACAACATCTGTAAATGTTCCGTAATATAATATATATATATATTAACGGTTAATCAGTTGTAGGCTCTACGGCGTATCTTGATGTATTTGTGAAACTTTACATATTTTTTTTAGAAGACGACATGACCAGTTTGCCGAAAGTTTTGCAAGCCGCGTCAGTACCTTTGCTGGATTTAGAAACTTGCCGACACGACGATGTTTATGGAGGTCGACATCAATTCATATTGGATAGCATGTTGTGCGCGGGGAGTTTAGAAGGCGGAGTAGATGCTTGTGGAGGCGATTCTGGTGGACCGCTGGCCTGTCAAGTGAATGGTAGGTTCTAACTTTCCAAGGATTAAAACATTAAGTATTTAAGGAAGAAATCAGTCAATACACAATCTTAACTCAAAATAATAATATAGGTTTGATGCAAAATGAAAAATAGAATTGTAAGAGGGGGGGTAGACTAATTGTTAATTTTTAAACAAAAAAAGTTAACGGGACATAAGTTTTTTTTCTCTTTCAGGAAAGTTTATATTGACAGGTGTGGTGTCGTGGGGCGATGGATGCGGCAAAAAAAATAGGCCCGGTGTGTACACACGAGTGTCTTATTACACAGAATGGTTAAAAAAAGTTATGACGGAACTCGAGAATAATTAAACTATGTTTGATTATTTGATAAAAAAAATAATTTATTATGATTCTATCAAGTAATTTAAATTTTATTATGTATTTATGTATAATAAAATTGTAAATAATGAATATGTATATTGAAAAATATACATGTTGCCTATATAAATATATAATTTTTGTAAATAATGTAATCATAATAATGTAATATAAATATGAAATAATTAAAGTTTTAGATGTACGATTTTCTGAATGTTTAAATAAACTTACAAAATTACACTAACATCATAATTTTTTTTTAATTTGTCTAAGTTAAAAATAAATATAATATATAGCTAGTAGTATTATGAATTATGATTATAGATTAACAAAAACAATATACCTATTTTTGTATTCGTATTTCACAATAGTCAATAGTGGAATATGTTATCGAAATATATATTTTATATATATAACTTATTGAATACCTAAAATAAATTATATTTAAATGTTCATAATTTAACACAAAAATCTAACAAGAGTACAAGACTACCAGAGTTGTTATAAAGTTAGAGCCATGCTATATTATGTATTATAATATCAGAATCAGTGTCTTGATAACAAAACATTTAAGTATAATTTAATTTTGAAAATAATCAGTAAATATTGTTTATTGTATAGCAAGGCTCTTCATAATTTTAACTTGAACCTCACAATCTTGTACAATACTGAATATAATTATAAGAGTTAAAATGCATGAAATAAAATTATTTATGATTTAGTATATTTTAAATGTATTCTAGCTGTCTAAGTATAATAAAAATTCAATTAAAATTACTCATAAATGCCACATTATATTATACAAGATAAGCTGATAATTGGTTATATTTGACAAACATATATAATATATATATAATAGCACTAGAAGATAATATAAAACAATTAATACAAATATTGTCTAAAAAAATATGTTTTCTTTTAAAAATAAAACTTAAAACAAAATATTTGAGAACTGGTGCCAAACAAAAAACTAGATAAGGTATTTATCATTGTTTTATAGGTACTGAAATTGATTTGATTTTCTTTAAAACATTTTACATGTTTATATTTTTAATTTTTATTATAATTACATTTATGAAAATGATTGAGCTGCAATAAAAATATATATAATAAGAGATGCAATTAATTAAAGCATGTATAAATATAAATATATATCTAAAAATGAAGAATTAATTTAATCAAAATTACTATCCAGTTATAAAGTATGAGATAATAAAAACATTAATTATTACTGATCATCTATTGACTATTTATATTAAATTGTAATAGTATTGACATAATATGATATATATGAATTATGATGATAATTTGGAAAATATAATACAATAATGTCTCATTTACAAAGGTATGATAGCTGGTTGTTTGTATATACATTGTTATTTATTTACTATTTAAATTGATTATCCGAGTATTATTAAAATTATGTCTCCTAAAAGATTAGTTTAAGATTGGATTTCTGATGAAATAAACAATTATTATACCTTTATACTATATTTTTATTTCTAAGTTAAGTTTCTAGATATTAATGATATCATGATTATTGGGTTGTTGAATTGTTGATTATATAATATCATGGACAAATTTATGGCATTTAAATAAGATATAGAAATGAATAACAATTAGAACAATTAAAAGTTTAAATATAATATTCAAAATAATCTTCATTTAGATTTTTCAAGTGCAAACAAAATATTAATATAGAATAATGATTTAAATACTATGGCACTACGATACTATATCTCGTCTTTAATACACTAATTATTCTACCATGAGCAAAATTTAAATAAAATACGTGTACACCTACATATTTTAGTACTTACAATGATGTATACTATTATTATTCTACAAGATATTTATTTTCACAGTGGATTTTATTTAATATTATGGAACATTTAAAAGTCAATACAGTCACACCAAAAAAAAAAAAGTACAAATGAGTAGTTTGAATAACTTATTTATGTACTAAACACACAATATTACAATTTCAGTACTTGATATTTTTATCACAATAAATAACCGTAGCATTTTAGAGAAAAATGATTTAAAATAGGTAATAACAAATACACATAAGGTGACTAGGCTTAAATAAGTCTTTTATCATAAGGTTATTACAATAACTAATAACAATACAAGATCTGATAGTAAAGAACTCATAAAGGTAATATACATGTCCCATTTTTAAATAAATGAATACCAAAATAATTATTTTAAGGAATAGGTCACATACATCACGTTAACAATTTGTAATGTCATTTAATGATTCTAATAGGTATTTATGTAATATTTGGCATCTACTAATCAACGCTACTTGGACAATTAAACTTAATGTGTTTTGCTTTTGCTGGTTGTGTAGTCTTCTTCAACATTGCTATCATTTGAGATTGAGTTTGGAACAACTTCTGCATCTAATTTTTTTCCCGTTAACCAATCAGCCTGCCAAAAGCCCAAAACACTGACAACGGAGAAAAATAGCATGATAATCAACCATACTGATATGTTAAAAATTTCAGTCTGCTGAAATAGTTCTTTTCCATTCTTTATACACAACAGTGACTCTGTGACCATTATGACTGCATAGACCCAACACTGTGTCCCAAGTCTTTTACAATTACGATCTGTCACATATGTGTAATATTGTCGAGTAGATGGTGCAACAACAATACTCAGAAAGAAAAGTCTGCCAACAACTAGTGGATGTGATGGTGGCATTTCAAATATGTGTTTCAAAAAGAATGTATTTAGTTCGGATACTTGCCACATAATTACCATTTGGCACACAGAAAAAAAGCGCATGTATGATGAATTTGGATCTAGCCACCGAACTTGTGTCCAACTAGCTGGTGTAAATTGTAGTGCAGCTCGCTTGATTTTACCTTTAGTTGTATCAATTTCTTTAATACCAGGCCAATTATAGTCTCTCATTTCTAACATTTTGCAAATTCTCATCCCAACCCATATACCAAATCCATTGCAAAGTAGGACATCTAAAATCCAAGCATCCCACCAACATTCCTTAAAATTTGGTAATAAATGAGAAAACATCACTTCAGTGAATTCCCACATCATGCTCATTGACCACAATATTCCATAATGTCTCACTAGTACTGCTTTTGATACCCAACCAAAAAAGTGACCAGCAGCAAATACATCCAAATGTGCCCAAAACTTTTCTACGGTAATATCTGAACAGTTAACACCATATTCTTTATCCATATCAATTCGGAAATCTTTTAGATTAGGATCAAGCCATAATATCATTCCTTTGATCGTTTCATATTTTTGAAATAATAAAAACAGCAATGTTAGCGAATATAAAACACTGAGTCCAAATACCATCCGCCAGACAGCTGGGTGAGGTCTCACAAAAGGACCATTTGGGAATGCCAATAGAGATACAAGTAGCAGAAAAAATATAACGCACCAGATTCCAGCACATATATTTCTATCGATCAATTTATCATCTCGAATGAAGGACATAAAAATTACACCAACGATTGACAATATCAATAAAGTTATGGTATGAGGTTTGTAGAAAAACTCTAAAGTGATATCTTCCACTTCGCATTCGTTGAGTGTGTTGAACACGCTTTCTTTCTTCTGGACTACCATGGCGCGACCGGTAGTTTCTGGCAACAAATGAGAACAAATAATAAACTTGGGGACAGTGTCAGGCTTATATTTAATTAACTTAAAAAACTTCCATTGAATGGACACATACATATATATATATAATATATTTTATTTAGTTTAAGAGGGTTTTTTTTTATTATTATAGATACATTTATTAACTATAGATACTTTTAAAAGCGTAGAAAATGTAAAATTTAAAAACCTATGTACTTACCAGGGATATAAATGAACAATTATACCACTCCTCACTCGTACTGAATCGCACCTACTGTTTTCGGTCACTCATATCTTAGGATTTTAAATTTGAAAAATTACTAATAAATAATTTTGAGCACATCACGTGTTTAAATGATTAATGAACAGCAGAAGAGCCAGTGGAGTGATCGCCGTTCGCCCTCGGCTCACGGCTAGTCAATGATTAATAATTGATAAGGTTTGAACGATAATAAACCGTACGCATGAACGGAACATGGATCACTACCTTTTAGTCCCTTTATTCCAAAAAATGGCTGTTCCACAATCTATTTTATACCATTAGACAATACTTCCAATATTATTTCAATTGTCATGCAGAGTAAAATAAAATAATAAATACAAAATACTCATTAAGTCGGAATAGCATACACTTATAATATATTCTAATTTCTAATATAATATTCTATTAGAAGAAGTCTTTGTGTGATAGTAATTTTAGTATTCAGTTCATAGATAACATATAAAATTCAATTGTATCTTGTATAGTACGGTACTACGGTAGATTGTAGAGACTATACTAGTATACTACTATAGAAACGTCGAGCACGAACGCTACAACGCGAGCAACAACTGTATTTGATTTATAGAGGAGAAGTTATTTAAATTCACTATTATTTAATATTTTAGTAGATTATTATAAAATGGATTTTGAAAAGGTAAAGGAAAAAACTTTTGAAGATGCACATAAAGGTAATATTGACCAAGTTATGAAAGCAGTTGAAGAGCATTTGAGGCTGTTAAAAGAAGTCGATGTTGTAAGTAATATTATGATGATAATAATTTTAGTTTCAAACTATTATAAAATACATTTATCATTTGAATATTACCTATAATAAGGTTTTAATTTGTTTAATAATTATTGATACAACCTAAATGAAACCAATTTGTTATTCTTATACATGTTTAGAACAATCGTTTGCTCCTTCATTGGGCTGCACTTGGAGGCCATGATAGACTTGTACGATATCTTCTTGAAAATGGTCAACCAGAAGATTCTCGAGATGATGTAAATATATAAATTATATAATTGTAAAGGTAAATTTAAAATTATTGTTATTTGATTCAGATGCAAACAACTCCTCTTATATTGGCAGCATCAGGTGGCCGTATTGATATAGTGAAAACTCTTATAGAATATGGAGTAGATATTAACGCGAAAAATCAAGAAGGTCATTCTGCACTTCAATATGCAGCTTCAAAAGGATGGACTGAAGTAAGTCAAAATTCAAAATAAATTATTATGATATGTAAACAAATAAACAATATATGGTTACTTAGATTGTCAGATATTTAGTATCAAAAGGTGCTGATGTTAATATAGCTGATAATAGAGGAGCAACACCATTACATAGATGTGCATCAAAAGGAAACACAGCCGTGTTAAAAATGTTATTGGATTGTGATGTACATGTAGATGCTAAAGACAGCTATGGAAACACACCACTGTAAAAAATAACAATTTCTCAATTTCTATGGTCAACAATACAAAGTTTTGATTTTAAATATTTAACTTATTTTATAGTCATTTAGCTTGTGAAGAGGGACGTATACAAGAAGCTGGATTATTGATTAAAAGTGGAGCTGATAGTACTCTCCTAAATAAAGAAAAATTAACACCTTTTGATTTAGCACCATCTGATGTTCAAGGCATTTTGAGAAAAATCTAAAATATTATATTGTCTTGGTGAGGATCATATAATATGTCGTAATAATATAAAAAGTATACAGAATAAAGGATGAGTATTTTATAATTCTACTTTAGTAAATGATAAGAAAGTCCAAGAAAAATAATTTAAATAAATTATATTTTAATCACTTTGTTTACAAACTAACTGGTTAAGTATTTGATATTTTTGAAATTAATAATTTCATTAACTAAATAAAACTACATTAAAATTAAACTCTATTATAATGTCAAATTTTTCATGAAAATTATTAAAAATATCTACCTTTAAGTTGAGAATGTTAAGATCTAAGTATTTATAACTTGGTTAATTTTTTATTTCTTTTAGTTGAATTAAATACATTGTTTTTCCACAAAGATTCATCGAGTATACAGGATTTTTGGGACATATTGTATACAAACATATCTATTTGGAACTTGATTAATACATATTGAACAAACTTTGCTAAATTACAATCTTTACCATGCACTTAAATATGTTATTCTAGCTCTTACAATTGTTGTTTGTCTTAAATTTATCAGTACTTTATATACAATCTATATCAAGTTAATAATAAAATACTTTAATTCCAAAAAGTTTTATATATTTTTCATTTTAAATATTCCTTTATATAACAACTTAATGATGCTGGGTTGCGTGAATAATCACTCAACATTTAACAAGTTATATTGAGTATTTGAGTTAATGGTCCCTTAAAGAAGTGGCCTGTGGGCCGTTATTGGACTATTAATTAATTTTTTTATGTAACTTAAAATGAACACAAAATTAATTATAAACTTACTTAGGTACTAAATGAATATACTAAGCTTCTAATACATTTTGTTTGAAATATTTTTTCATAAACTTTTTATATGAGGGATGTCCAGAAAGTAAGGTTACAACATGTGTTAAAAATTGAAAAATCAATACATTTAAATGAAATTTACAAGATAAGTGTCAAAACATTTCATTATTTCTCTACATAATCGACATTAAGATCAATACATTTTTGAAGCCTAGGGACCAGTTTTTGTATACCCTCGTCGTATACCTTCCGCTCCACCTCCCGAAGCCAATTTTCGACAGCATCCTAGACCTCGTCATTTGAAAATCGTTGTCCACCCAAAAACTCCTTCAATTTATTCCTCTCCTTTTGTCCTTGACATTTTTGGCACCCACCTTGCACACAACTTCCTATAACCAAGTTTTTTTGATATGATTTCACCCAGGAGACTTTGTGAGATGTGTGGGAAACTTTCACTAAGGGCGTCAAGAGTTAAACGACGATCATCGCGAACTTTTTCTTCAACCTGCTGTAGAAGCTCATCTGAAATGACGGATGGTCTTCCACACCTTTCTTCAATAATCTAACCCACTTGGTAACATGCTGACGTGTCATCACCTCGGATCCATAGGTTTCCACAAGCTGGCGATGAATACTGGCCGTGGATTCGTTACGCAAAGGAATCGAATAACAGAGCGCATCTCACACCTACGGTAGGTGGAGCGATTGGAGGACTAACTGTTTGTCGCGTTTGGCTGCCGTGACGACATTTCGTAACGGTCTGAGACATTTGATGATTTGTTTTGATCATTAGAAAATTCTCTACATAAGAGTGGTGACAACTCTGAAAAACAAAATTCCCTTCGTCCTACACAGCCCTTGCAACCTTACTTTCTGGACGTCCTTCGTATAAGCTCAATGCATTATCTAAAAATGTATACAACATTATTTTAAATGCTTAGTTTAATATTATTTATTGACTATTTAATTATTTTGTTCTTCTTTTCAGAATAGATGTGCTAATTTGAAAGTAATTTGTGAAGATCAAAACAAATACAACACTAATAAATGTCTTTGAACTATTAGCATATGTTTTTGAATCTTGTAAAATACCTATTAATTATGATACTACTTTAGTACTTACGTAAATATAATTTTAATTTGTATATGATTATTTGTAATTATGTGCAATTCATTATGTGTTCAAATTTACATATTTTAAAAATCTCAAAAGTAGTAGTCATAATAATATGTATATATTTACTGAGACATAAAATAAAATAAAAAAAGTTTAATTTGATGTAAATGTAATATATTAATAATTAAAAAATGTTTGAAAACAAATTGTATTGTTCGTAGTATACAATATGGAATTGAAGACAATCACCTGCTCCATATTTATTGTAAATAATAATTAAATATATATTTTGTATAGATTCTGAAATAATTTTGTTCTATATTTAAATAATTAATTAGTATTGTGATATACAGACTGTACGGCGAGGATTTACCCATTGCGATATCTCCTGAAATAACGGAGATATCATAACTCTGGTTTTTTAATAACATTCACAGGGACAAGAACTACAAATATTTCATGTTTTAATTTATTTTTATGTTTTAGTAAAAAAGTTAAAAAATGTATTTTTTTATTTAATTATTTAAAAAAAATTGAAGATAGCCATTTTGTAGTTTTTTTTTCTAAAAATATTGACGTTTTAACATTTTAATTTCATAAATTTCCTGATTTTTAATATTTTTTCTGGTTTCGAAAAAACTGCGAAATTATTATTAAGTTTATGTCTTGCCAAAAAATGGAACAAGATAATAATATCGAAACATTAAATTAGGTATTTAAATTGCGGATTATGCCATACTCAAATTACCAATAAGCCATAAAATATTAACTATTACGTAGTTATACGTTAAAAACACATTTTTTTACTAAATTCAAAGTAAACAAAATACATTTGTTTTATCTATTTATTATAATTATTATAATATAACCGTATTTAATACAAGGTATAACAAAAATGTACATATTGGTATTTTGTACAATAGTTATCAACTTTAATTAAAAATTTAACAATGTTGAAGAAATAAAATATGACGTTTATTGCGAGCCACATTGAAACCCGTTCCGCCAGCCGTACGAGCACGCGGGCCTCATGTTTGATACAATGATACTACTATGGCACTATCGTATTAAATAATTCGCATTTTTTTCGAAATTAAAAAAATATTAAAAATCAGGAAATTGATGAAATTAAAATGTTAAAACGTCAATATTTTCAGAAAAAAAAACTACAAAATGGCTATCTTCAATTTTTTTTAAATAATTAAATAAAAAAATACATTTCTTAACTTTTTTACTAAAACATTAAAATAAATTAAAACATGAAATATTTGTAGTTCTTGTCCCTGTGAATCTTATTAAAAAACCAGAATTATGATATCTCCGTTATTTTAGGAGATATCGCAATGGGTAAATCCTCGCGGGACACCCTGTATACTATATTATATTATATTAAACTATAATTATTATATCTATATAGTATTAATATATTATTTTAAATAGTGTTTTTACCTAAACCTTATGCACTTTCAACCTTTGGGTATGAAATATTAAGGGAATATAGCCTTCCAAACAAGCTTTCTTAGTTATGCAAATGTATCTGGGCTAATACATTTAAATGTGAGGTGAAAAAAAATGTGTCTGATTTCCGCCTACATATACTTAAGTTATAACTATTAACTAATAACAAAACCAGAACATTCCTTTCATCTTCAATGCTATTAGGGAGAAAATATTGTTCCAACTTTTCCTATAACATATTCCAATCCTTGGACGCTTAAAATTTCGAAAATCAAACTAATACCTCCAAACACATGAACAGCAATCATTATTTCGATATTCTCCATGTATATACTTAACATTAAAAACTAAGAATACACCATTTCACCTCAACTTTAATTCAACGTTAACTTTAATTAATTGACGCTTATTACTAAGTAGTAGGTAAGTATTAGCAACTAGGTGCTAGTATGTTGTAACATATTTATTCAGCGATAGAATATGAAAAAAAATCGGCGCAAGATAACTATTTAATCAGTCCTTAATTTTTCTTTTATCCGGGATTAATGAATAGTGATTCTTTTATCATGAGCCAAAATTCAGATGAATAGTTTATGAGTTATAAGCAGTAAATACTTAAGTATTTAAAGTTTATAGGAGCGGAGTAGTAGGCAAACATTTTGTGGAGTACCTATTCCAGGATCTCCATACCATTCCACTCCGATTAACTATAGGTACTTTAAATACTTTTAAACTACTCGTCTAAAGTTAGATTTTTATGTATCGAAGTACTCCACAAAAAATATTCTGCTTCAGAATATGAATTTAAAAATTTATTTTGTCGTTCAAAAAAGTAAAAATGTTGTTTTATTTTGACTGAAAATTATATTAAAAAAATGTTAATTTTTTTGAAAATAATGAGTAGGTACTAGGTAGTGATAGTGACGTGCTCACGGAGGGGGGATCAGGGTGTCATATCCTTAACTTCTTTTACTCGTGGAATCTCTGTAGGAGCTTGAACATTTGTGGAACCCATATATAATTTTTGGGGCTTTTTTATGTTCAAGTCATAATTTAAATCAAATATATAATTAATTAATTAATAATTTCTCAAATTTCTCACGGAACCCTTGGCACCGGCTGACGAAACCCTTAAGTTCCGCGGAACACCAGTTGGGAAACACTGTATTAGACATTATCTACATGAAAAAAAATTTAAGGTCTGTGACAAGTCAAAAATGAATATCCCCCTCCTTTCCAAAAAAGCTGACAACGCCACTGAGTAGTGATGTAGTGTATAGAAGAAAAATCACCCTGTACTTATATTAAGTGAATTGTTCAGTGTATAATTTATTAATACATGCTTGTTTTGAAGTTTTATGGGACATTTGAGCTCAAAGTAGAAATAACTAAACAAATAGGTAGGTATATAAAACACCTTTATAGAATAAAAGTATTAAATAACTGTAGGGGTTAAATAGATGCACGAGCACGATGTAGAGAACTAGAGAAGATCGTGAGTAGATGTATGTTTATTTGTAAACATAAAATACGATTCTTTTATTACAATTTAAAAAAAAATTCAAATTTTTTTTGACGTTAAATATATTCAGATAATTTATACATACAGAATTACAAAATCGTAATTCATAATAAAATATATAAATAGCGGTGTATAAATGTAACATGTAAGGTACCTTATACTTATTAACGTATCCTGACCTGTTTGATTATTCAACAGTTACGTCTTGTCAGGGCTCTATGCATAATGCATCTATTTACAGCCATGTTTTTTGCTTCATTATAATATTCATAATAGTAATAGGCGATAGCATAAATCACGGTCTTTGGTTTAGTTTGAATAAAAAACTATCAAGTATCAACTCAAAAAATCATAATCAATATTGTACGAAATGTTCAAATCATCGAATAACGAATATGTTCATAGAACTAGAGATAAACCATGCGTATGATTTTTATCTTTTTGGATAAAAATATAAGATAATCTGATAATATTATAGGAATATAGTAGTTACTGCCTACCAGCTGACACTGGCCGTTGTAATTTGTAAAAAGCATTAAAAATATTAAATATCGTAAAAACATTAAAAAATGAATAATGTCAAACAGACTGAACAGGTTAAATGTATTGTGTTGGAAGGTTATGGCGGGTACGATAAAATAAAAGTAAGTATAATTTATGAATAGTATAGTATAGGTGCCTAAGTTATTAGTGTAGGTGTCTAATATGTTTACTTAAATACTAGTTGGTAGGTACTTGCCTATTTTAACTATTACCTATATACTTCTATATGAAAATTATTTAATAATTGGTTGGTAGGTACTTAGTAATTTATATTAATTATCTAATATAATTAATTTAGTACATATTTCTACTTTTGGACTCAGATATAATACTATTTTGGTTATTATTCAAATTGAAATTTAAAATTCATACATCTATCTAAGATAATGTAAAATAAATTATAAAATTTATTTGATAATATATTATTTATATATTTTAAATCTAATTTATTTTAGACAAGATGTTGGCCACTTGAATTTTTAGGATCAACAAGTGTATGTGTTAAAGTTCAATTATGTGGTGTCAACTTTAGTGATATATATACTAGACAAGGTTTTCTACGTCAGCTAAAAACTCCACGTGTGCTTGGAGCAGAATGTTATGGCACAATAGAAGCTATTGGAAATGAAGTGAACAGTTTTCAAGTAATAAAAAATTATAAAGTTATTCATTGCTGTATGTTATTTTTTTATCATAATTATTGATTTGAAGTAGTGTTGTAGGTATCCCCTTTTGATCATGTCATCCTGTGTTGTAGGTGACTGTAAATGTCAGTCTTTTTACTAATTGTATTTATTAATACAGATTGTAAAGATATTTAATTGTTAAAAAAATAAAATAAAATAATGATAATTATTGTTGTTTAAATATGTTGTCTTATATCAATAAATTCAAAACAAATTTACATTAATAATATCCTGCAACCTTGGCTGCAACTTTAAACTTTATTTTAATGAGATTCATTTCTTATTGATTTTTATACAGTATGGAGACCGAGTAGTGTGTTATGTTTGGACAGGAGGACTGTTTGGAGAAAAGGTTGTAGTCCCAGCAAATAATTGTTTTTTAGTTCCGGAGGGTGTTAGTGGTCAAGATGCTGTTGCTCTACCTGCCAATTATTTGACTGCATACTTGAGTATTTTTACCATGGGCAATTTACAACCCGGAGATACTGTTCTTATACATTCAATTGCGGGTATTAAGGATTTAAAAAAAAGGCATTTCTATATGTATATATAATATTATATAGAAAGAATAGTACTTACCTTCATTTTATCATTATGAATTTTAAATGTGATTTTTATTTTATAGGAGGTGTTGGGTGTGCTGCAACTCAATTAGCAAAAACTGTGAAAGATGTAGTTGTTGTTGGAACCTCTTCAGCATCCAAACATGAACAACTAAAAGAAAATGGAGTTTCTCATGTGCTACACCATGAAAACTATGAGACATTAGCTAAAAATGTATCACCACAGGGTTATGACTTAATTATAGATAGTATTGGTGGACCAAATATTGAGATTAGTCAAAAATTACTTAAGCCTTGTGGTCGTTTAGTTATCATTGGTAGGTTATTATAATTAAAATAATATAAACTTTATACCAAATAAAGTGACACAAGTAACAACCTAAATAGCTGTAGACTGCAATATAAGATATACTCTGTGTAGTAAATTTCTTGGCAATAGGAAATTTTAATCAGAATAGGAAACTGATCTGATCACTAATATTTATTAATTTACTTACTGAGTGTGTACTGTATAAATAATAGAACTATAGACTACCTAATAAGTATAAGTATATTAGGCAAATTTAAAAACTAATAATTTATTTTTATTATTTATACTCGTATTTCATAAATATATTTTTTATTTTAGGTGGTAGTTGTTATATTAATGGAGAAACATTACAAATTGTAAGGTCATTAGCTATGAAGTGGCAAACAAAAAACTTGATCCCTCAAACAATAATAGAACAAAATATCACTATTAGTGGTCTTCATTTGGGTTTGCTGTTTGATTCTAACCCAAACAAAATTCATTATATCATGGAAGAATTATTCAAAATGTTAAAGAATAAATTAATAAAACCAATAATTTATGAGATCTTACCATTTAATAATGTGAGTAAGAAAAATGCATACAAACATGTTCATTATAAATCAAACTTATAACTAAGGATAGAATGCTTTTGACCACACATTTTTTTATTTAATAATGCATATTGCGGATAAAATTTTATGCCAGTTTGATAATTAGTATGACGTAAAAGCAGTTAGTAGTTTTTCTATTTTTAGATAACTGTAGTTGTAGGTGCATTTTTTTGATTTTTAACAAAAAAAAAATATATATTATAGGTCATTGTTTCTAAATTTAGAATAAATTGACAACAACTTTCATAATATCTCCTCTCATACAATTATGCATGATTATATAATAGTATAATGTTCACATAGTTTAATAGTTATTAAATATTATCGGTCTATTTACACAATGATACACTCATGATTCTAATCGTTGCGTTTTACTATCAATGTGGGAATATTGTAGGTCATTTTTCTTAAATCTCAAATTTCAAAGAACCTTTTTTAAAAACTTTACCAAGAAAAAAAGTAATAATGTTATTAAAACTTAAAAATCAGCAGATATTTTTATTTTAAAAACATTCTCACCCTACTTAGTCTTTAGTGTCTTAGTACTTATACTACTTATCAAGTATAACTATTGTTATTATGAATTAAAACTAAACATTTTAATTTAATTTTACAATCATACATGATAGTTTGATAGTTTTGTGTTTTATGTTTATGCTTATGCTTTCAAACATTTATCTATAGTTGTATTATTACATTTCTTTAGGTTATTGAAGCTCAGACAATATTGGCAAAAAGAATGAATTTTGGGAAAGTCTTATTAAAATTAAATCAATAACAAGAAAAGATTTTCAAGTTTATTTGGTTTTAAAACTGTTGTCAATTTGCGTCTACTCTCTTCAATTTATAATATATATATATATATTTTTAAAATGTTTATTATTGATAGTTTCTAAGTGAATAATTATTTAAAAATTAGGTTATATATTTGAATTAATGAATAGATTAATTAATTTTTACTTTTATTTAGTATAATTTATTTAAAAAAAATTTCATCCATCTTTAAAATGTAAGACTTAAACATTAAATCATATTACATTTAATCATAATTAATTTTCTATAAATTGTTGTACATGATAATTTAATATTTTTATGCAAATTACCTACTCTTTAATAAATTTGAAACGCAAGCAGTGGTGTGTTTACAGGGTAAACTAGGGCCGACTAGGCCCAGGCCTACCCAATTTTTATTTAACTGTGGTTTATTTTTATCAAAAATAAAAATGTCACTATTAATATCATTAATATTTATAATTGAATATTATTTTCATACCCATATTCCATATGATATAGGACAAATCTTCCCTAGTAGTATCAAACACATTTACACGCTACAGAACAAAACTGGCCTACTCAATTATTTTGTGCTAGACACACCACTGAACGCAAGTTGTAATAATGAGTTATGCAATACCTTATAGTATAGTAATACCTGCTTTCCTTCTATTTAGATTTATAGAACATTTATTTTTATTTTTTTATACCTAAAAGTAATGTGTATATTATATAATGTTAGTTTTTTTTTATTAAAAATCCTATTAAAAAGTGATTTTAAAGTATTTTTGTAGTCTACCTATAAATAACTTGTATTAAATTAAAAATGTATTCCTCGTGTGTGCATATTCATTTTATATTCATATTGTATGCATTTATTGTACCTAATACCTATAAAGTAATGTTAAAATATACATATATATATATATATATATATTATATAGGTAATGTCTTCTGTAGTAAAAAAAATATGATTTGATTAGTACTCCTACCAGTGACGAATCTAGGATTTTTCATTGGGGGGGGGATGTAAAGGTCACAAAATGTTTCATATTAATTTTGTTAATACAATTTAGAATAAATGTCAATTGGGGTGGGGGGTGGTTAGATTATACGATACAATTTCATATGATAGTCATAGGTAGGCACTTGGATAACTTGGAGAGAGGGGAGCAGCTGTGTGTCGATATAAAAGTTTAAAAAGACTGCTTAAAATTCCAATACTAACTATATATATATATTTGCAATAGTTATTTTGTAATTTAAAAATATTGTTATAAGTCAACATAATAAATTACAATTAAATTATTTTTTTTTTAAATGTTACACATTTCAATAGTTTTTCATACCTATTTTACTTCAGTTATTGCCTAATGGTATTTGCAATCACTATACTCAAGAGCGGATTTAATTGCAAGTGTAGCCTATTTACATCAAATTATCTTAAAAAACAATATAATATGTTTATTCATTTTGACACAAATTACATGTATGATTGGTCAAAGGATTTAAAACAAACAATTTATATTATGATTTATGACATGAACATTTCTTATGTAGTCATGTACAGGGACGTACACAGAAAAAAGTTTTGGGGGGTGATTTTGAAAATCAGTTATTGAAAAGTAGAACTTTTTTTAATAAATCTACAAAAAAATATTATGAAAATTAGGTATACTTAAATACTTTTTTTAAATACAAACATTGATATAAAAAAATTAACATTAAAATTGAATAAGTAAATAACCATGCAAAAACTCAAATATTTCGGAGGGTATTTGAACACCCAAAACACCCCCCTGTGTACGTCCCTGGCCATGTAAGTAGGTACTGTTAAGTAAAGCACTGTTACCATTTACCTTAATAATATAACAGTATAACAAAAACAAGAAGTAACTGTTAACTGTTATATGTTCATTAGTCATCACTGGTACCTACCTAGTACCTACCTATACTTAATAGTTAATTATGTAAATTATATACATTTTAATTTTTGATCGTTAGAACTTAGTTTAGTAGTTTCATTCTACTTAGTACATATTCGAAAAATTAAAAATTATTTGACATTTTTATTTTGTTATTAATTTGTGTTATTATTTAAATTATTATTAGCTTCTTAGTTCTCACAGAAAAAAAAATACTATACCTACGCAAGAGTTACGTGGGGATTTGTCTAACTACACTAGTTATCTAAATTAAAATGTTCTAAATGTGTTCGGGTTAAAAAAAGATAATATTCGAATTTAACTCTATTTGATCATTCTGTAAAATTAATACATATTCATTTTAGTTAACGCAATTGCTTATGTGTGTCAATAGATTTCAGTATTAACAATGTCGTTATTACACAACACACCTAGTTAATTTGGAAATGAATAACGTAAACATTATACATATTTTTATATTATACCTAATTTAAAAATTGTAACTAGGTACTATGTGATGGCCAATATTAAAATTGTAGCAATTCATTATTATTAAAAGAATAAACATAAATTTATATTATTATTTTTAAATTAAAAAATGGGTCCATAGATTCTGAAAAAAAATACTCGAACAAAATATTTTAAATGCTTTCTCAAAGTACGAGTATCTGTATTTTATAGTTATATACTAATTTTCAAATAGGTGCCTATAATTTTTCTTTTTAGTTTATATATTTCCTATTTTAAATTATATTGCGTAAAATAATAAAAAAATAAATTGAAGTAAACTTAGAATTTTTGTATATGTATTATAAGTATTTTTATTTTTTTATGTAACTTATACAAATACTTTGTTAGAAAAAATAATAAAGGAGTATAAATTATAGTTATACGTTATACCAAATAATCGAGGGAAAATGTTCTATACAATTATAATGTTATATTGTTATGTATGAAAATGGTAAAAAATGTTGAAACGGTTAATTTATAAAATAAAACAAGTCAAAAGTATTTGAAAGTATCTGAATAAGTAATCTGTATTTATACTTGAATATTTTATTTTACTGAATATTCAAATTTTTAGTACGTATTATATATTTATATACTTTTCAAAATAAGTATCATTTGTAGGTATTTTAATACGTTAAAATAACCTAGTATGAATATATATTTTAAGTTCAAAGACTATTTTAAACTTTTTATCTTATCTCATTGATTGTTTCATACTTAATTTAAAAATATCTACCTACCGTAAAGTGCACTCGAATTTCATTAAAATACTTTAAAATTGCGTACAACAAGCTAAAAATGTATATTATGCCTATTGCCTACGTAGTTTAAAATTTATTTACGCGCATCGAACATATTTTTAGATTCTCGAGTATTAGGTATCTATTTGAGAAATACCTTCTGCACTTTATGATCTTATTAATATTTATGTTATTAATTTCATATCTCATATAGTTGTATGTATAATTTGTAAATTTGTATTGGTAAAAAATCCAGAAAAAATAGATCCTGCCCATAACCTATTAAAATTAAAATGGTTAAAACAAAATCGTGTTATAAAAAGAAAATCTTAAGAAATAAAACGTGAGTTAGGAACAGTATACCGTATACCCATATAGTAGGAGTGGCGAACTACAGCACACGTGCCAAAGGTGGCACGTTGATAAAATTTCAATGACACGGAAAAAAATTGAAAATATTAAAAATTATGCTATTTATAAAGTTTTGATTATAGCTGTTGTAAAGAAATAAATTATAAACATTTAAAAAATTATAATTACAGAAAAAGGTGTACCTACACTTAATAAAATAATATATAATAAATCTGTGACTTTATTTTTATCCTTAGAAAATATAATTTCCTTTGGTCATGTGAAAACTTTTTAAAACTTTGACTGGAAAAACTTGGCACTTCACTCCGAAAAGGTTTGCTACCCCTGTTATATACTATACTAATTAGTAATTACCTACTAGCTGTATTGTACAGCATTGCTCGGGTTAGACTGTATTTTTTCCATACAATAGGATATTTCATCTTTTTAGGGGTTGATATTTTAAAAATCTTTTCTTAGTGAATGCTTGCGTCATAGCTATCTGTGTGCCAAATTTTAGCCCGATCCATTCATTGGTTTGAGCTGTTTGTTAATAAATCGGTCAGTCAGTCACGTTTACCTTTTATATATTTAAATTAGTAACTATATTTATGATTAAGATTTAATTATTTAATAGATATCTGTTTATATTTAATATATATATACCCATTATGCTTATTACTACTTCTTTCGAATTATATTAAGGACTTTCCTTGTACAGGAATTTGAATCCATTCCATTTTGAAAACAGAAGTTTATGACATAAATACATAATATTGTCAATCGACATTATTTATAACAGCATATCTTATCGTTTTAATATATATATATATAATATTATTTAATTATTTTAATTTAATATATAACTCAGTGTTATGTGTACACAATAAATAATAATATATCTATCTAGTATGATTTATATTCTTCTAGGTTGTTCCAAATATCTCTGAGGATTTTACTAATTAGATGGCACATTTCCTTGAAAATATTATTATCCGTATAATTTATTACAGGGGTTTCGTATTGCTTTATAATGCCTCTATGTTAAGACATAAAATTCTCGTTGTAGGTAAGTAGTAGTACTACTACTCATCAGTCATTTGATATTTCCTAGTACTTTTCTCCTTGTTTGATGTAAATTATAACATATATTCATAAATATACAGAATAATTTAATATAATGACCTCATCGTAGTCTAATCCGTACCTAGTGATGACATATTAACATTCAATATTGATCATTTATGCACTCTATTATAGAGTCTTATACTCTTATATATTTATCCTTGCTTTCTAAACCTGCAATTTAATCGTGCAAGTTATTTTTTCAGAACTATGAAATTGATTTTCATCATAACCGCGTGTAGAGTTCAATTAAAATATACCGTAATTATAATACTACTACCTTTAATTATTATAGCATAATAATAAGTATATTATTTTATTACCTTTTTGGCTATATGGTTTAAAATTTACATGGTAACTTTTTGTCGCAGAGTTGGTTTTTAATAGTTTTGTAAATAGGTAACTTTATGAAGAAAAAGTTTTTTATGCCAACGATTTAAGATAAATTGATAATATATTATACACAATAACTACATGCCTATACAACCAAGTACTTACAAATTACAACAATAATATTATAAGCAAATTAACTTAAAAACGTTTATATTTTGTTTTTGTTTGAATAAGTCGATAGTAATTTTTATGGTTTATTATTTATTACTTATTAGGCACCTATTATTTTAATAACTGCAGAACAATTAAATCGAGCTCGGTTCCATTATCTTATCAAATAATAAGGTTTTCCGTAATTCATTAAATTATTTCTGATCTTACATAAGTGTATAAAAATAAAATAAAATAAAAAACATTTATTTTATTGAAAGTTTACTTCCTCAATGATATGATAAATAATTAGTATTATTGGCGTATTTACGTCATGTTATACGTATCAACAATTAAATTAAGTATTAATATGATACTTGTTATTACGTAGGTGTTGAATATGTAGGATGCTTGGCTAGCTCTTTCAAAAATAAAAAATATAACATAATTATTAATTATGTTAATCAATTATAAGATATTACATAGACGTCATATGAATAAGTACCTGCATGATATTTTAATCTGCGTACTAAGACCTGTTGTAGGATTCTGAAGTTATAGTACTTTAAATGTTGGGTACCTATTCATGGTATTAGCAAGTATATCTATATCCATTATGGCATTATTGCTGATAATTAATATCATATGCCCTTATGGAAACACCAACACTTTTTAAAACAGATTTATTTTAAGTACAAAACATGATTACGTGTATTGACAAAAAAAGGCAATTCAAAAATTTCAATGTCATTCATTGAATGATGGCGGTTGAAGTATAAAAATATACAAATGTCAATATATTTAAATACTTAATACAAAAAAATCATAGGCGGAAATAGACATTTTAATTAGACTGGACTCATGAGAGTCATTTTGCACCTATAATACCCAAAAGAAAGGGTGGAGGACGATAGAGAACACCAATGTTTTTTATTACAGTACAAATGTATAACATAAGTAATTATTGATGTCATAAATCTAAAATTGTATCACTTAAATTAAATTTAAACCTTACATGTGAAATAATACGGATACTAAATATATTTTAAATATTTAAACAATTTATTGTGTAAAATTAATTTCTCAAATTATTTTCGCATCTATACCTAATTTATTTCATTACATTAAAAATAATATGTTCTTAGCAAAAGTATACATTAAACGGAGCCAATTAGTCTGGGCTATGGCCTAGTTGAACCAGGCCGTAGTTCTGCCTAGGCAAACAATTGAATTGTTTTAGATTCTGAGCAGAACCATTTTTTTTTTAATATAGGTTTCAAAACATGTGTATTCAAAATTTTTAAATTTTAGATATAGACAGAAACATTTTTTACAAGTTTCTAATTATAAAATAATTTCTAATCATCGAGATAATGATGAATTTTATAAAGATTTAAATTTTAAATGCGTATAAAAATTATTTTAATTATAAATGTTAGATATTCTTTAATCGAACAACTTATGAGGAATCTTTCATTAAATTTTCAAATATTATTTTATCTAGAATAATTTTTTACCAATATTTATAAAAAAAACTAAAACATGAACATTTTAAAATGTCTATAAATAGTTTAAAAAGAGTTGAAATATTCTTCAAATTATATTAAACATAGGAAATGATCATATAAGCATTTTGTGAAAATTTCAAGTATCTATGGTTAATCGTTTTCTATTCGAGTTACACTACAAAAGAAAATTGATTTGATCAAAATCAAATTTGCATGAAAATTCCTGTAATTCCATAATTCTTTTTTTCCCAATTATTTTAAAAATAAAGGAAATTTTTAATTTTAATTTTTCTAAAATAAGTAAAATACAAACTATAGATCCAACTCTTTATCCTCAAAGCTGAAAATTGAAGTTTTTCGACTATTTATCGTATATACAATATACATAACTACATAAGTATGTAAAAAAACACATACATCATTACATGAATACAAATAATACAATTAATACATTCATCGATCCGTCCAGAGACTAAAAAAATTATACCTCCTACAACACTCCCTTACTTTTATCACTATAGACTATAGTAGTATAGTGATACTAATACACATAAATAAAAAAAAATACACACACATCGTTTTGAAACTAATGAATAATTTGAGTACATCAGATCTGTATCATGCACAAATGAAAGAGGAAATATCGGTAGAGTACATTGTATGTAGCTATGTAGGAATGCTAAAAACATATCTTAAAGTTAAGTTTGATTTAATTTAATATTCTTGTATAATATATAATATACAAGTGTCTCAACCGAACCTAACAGTTAACGGATTTGGCACTTCACTTCACTTGTAATACTTTGGCGTTTGACTAACCGTTTAATGGAAAAAGTTATCTGTATAGGTTAGATCTTAATCCTAATGTAAACAGAAGAATGTGTGCTGTATTTAGGCATATTTAGGGTATTAGGATTTAAATTTTTGAGATTAGCTATGTGCATTTATTTTGTGCATATATATATTTTGGATTTAGCCATATAAGCTTCAGCCACTTTGGCGTTGGAAACTATGAATGTATATTGTACAGTAGGGTCGTATTCAACTTTTTCAGGTCCCACGAAAACTAAATCTTTCGAGTACTCTTTTTTTAGAGTCAGGTCTCATTTTTTTTTGGGTTTGGGTCCCTTAAAAATAGGCTTAGGGTCAGGCTCCGGATATAACCCTAGAAACCCGTCCTGAATACGACCCTGTGTACATGTATTATTATTCTATATTTTTATGATAGTTTTGTATACATTTTTCGTATAATTACACAATGAATAATATAATTATTGAGGTTAAAATCATACTTCTGTAGTCCTTGCTTTAGTTGTGATAGATACAACTACTCGAAAAAAAGAAGTCACTTGTCAAGAAATTATTTTTTTCCTAGTCAAATGTCTACTTTTCGAGTATACACAGTATACCTACACTATATAAGAAAAACGCCTGAACTGCAGTTTGAACGTATATTAAATTAGCAATGTTTTTCGTTTCGGTTTACCTGTAGACATGGTGATATTAATATATAATGATAAACGAACCTATATAGAGATGATTACTTAAAATTATCAAGCACTTAGTGCCTACCTAGTTTTAAGCATTTCGAAATCAGTATAACTATAGTACTTAACAAATAATAGTATACGGCTGTATCTATATTATGTATCTAACGAATACGAATATATGATACAATCATGAATCGATCTGAACCATGGTGACAACACATTTTTGTTATAGTATAGGTATAAATAGGTATAATAATACTTAACAAAATAAAAATGCAACATCGCATACATCACACGCCATTGGTCGTACTAACTACATAATGTATACATAGGTATTCCACTATTCCATAACAGCAGTACATAATTTTAAAACCATGACCCAAACTGCAGTAACTATAATATATCAGGTATGACGTATGAATTGTGTGCGGTGTAAACATTTTTGCGTAGGTACTTATATATAATATATATATCCCATACACCAATACAACATCGTGTCAAGCGAATAATAAACATCACTGACACGATTATAACTATGCGTGCCTATTATAATAATTATATAATTATACTGCACATTGCACAGCAGTACCACACAGCGCGTGATCCAAAAAATATTAAAATAATATTATATATAGTCAAATAGTAGGATTACAATAAGTATATAGGTAGATAGGTAGGTATAAGTGTTGTAATAACTAATAGTAGGTACCTATGTATACTTTATATATAAATATAATATAAATGTATCGTGACTTTTTATTTTTTTTTTCACAACACATTTAATAAAATATTATTGTCATTGTATTTTTGGTTTTTATTTCGCACGCGGAAAACGTGATTAAATTTTAAAGAATGTCTAAATTGATCAGATACGCACCGGTTCGAAAACCTACCAAGTGAATGCCAACATTCACTTACAACCGTGATCACAGTCATTGACAGTCTTCTTTTTTCCGACTTTCGCAAAATAATATAACAAGTGTATATTACACCATAACACTATACCTCAAATATAAAGAGTCGATTGACGGGAAGGAGAAGACGTGGTAAAAAATTGTTTAATACAAATTCCAAGTTATTGGAAATCACTTAGCAAGTAGTGTAAAATGTACTTAGTGAAATTTTTTTTTCAACATTTCTTTACGATTATATAGTTATAACCAAAATACAATTAGTTGAGAAATTGATGCGTGTACCTACTTAGAAGTATATATAAGCTGTGTTATAACTTATAAGTAAATACATTTTATCATTATGTAGGTTAGTATAAGTAGGAAATTTTTTTTTTGCATTATTATATAGTTTATATGGTTTTTAATTTTTATATTTTTAAGTAAAATTAAAAAAATATTATAGCATAATCTCTATTAGTATATTTAGGTAATTAGCCAACTATAGATGTTAATGTAGGCGTATATATTTTATTTACAATTAGGTAATAAGTACTAAAGTCAGAAACACTATCTATACATAATTATACAACTTTTTAAATAGATTTTTTATATGCAGTAGTGATGTTTTTTTGAAATAGTTGATATATAGATAAAACAAGTTAGTCTATTAAAAATATTTCAGAAACCTTTATATAATCAATTACAAATTAATTGATTTTTAGCGTTCTATATATTTTTATTTTCATAATAAATCAATAGAAAATTAAATTATTTATAATTAATTTATAATCTACTTTACACCAATCACCATATATATAAATATATATTTTAATATATATTTTTAACCATATATATCTGTTAACATCTAAAACTATTTAAAAACTAAATATATTATAAAATAACTTCGTCCGTAGTTAAGATCGATAGGTAAAATTTTTTATATTAAATAGGTAAAAATTGTAATTGAGTTGTAATTGCTTACTTTTGATGTACTTACGGTAGAGTAACCCTCCATCCTAATGAATATAGTTCCTCATCATCCAGGAATCTTTTTTAAAGTCATACAGGGTCTATAAAAGGCTACAAATAAGTTATGTATTCAGTATAAGTATAATGTGTTACAAATTTATAATACAATACATATTTTACGGATAAATGTCTCGTTAGAAAATCGACCTACCGTCGGATGTCAATAATGCTATGATTATTTTTTAACTGATATGCAGGTGATAATATTATTATTAGTCATTAGGTATGTCAACCCCTTGACCTGTAAAATATTCTGGATATTATAAAGATACGCACTACGTTGATTATTGATTATTATCAAATTCTATCGTATGGCATTTTTATACCATCTATACGTAATTCCCTAAGTATGCTTACCCCTATTTTTCCTTTAGTAATAAATTTATTTAAATCCCGATTTTTGGAATTTTTATATATATTTGAGGACTGTGATTTTAATTATTTTTATATAATTTAAGTATAGTGTCAAAGGCAATAAGGCAATATTAACTTCTTTTCTAAATGAGAATCACCCTTTTTCATGTACCTAAATTCCTAAACAGATGCTTTTTTGTTGGAAATATCGACATAATAGTACATATTAATTTAAATTACTTAGTTTTTGAATCATTTAACTTATAATTGATAATATTGATCCATTATTGTTTATTATATGTGTTTAAGATATAGAAGACTTGATAATGATTAGAAAATTATAGTAAATTAGTAATTAATATTAATTTAAAAACATTTTATAACTTGTAAACATTACCCAAGTATAACAAATAGCTAGTAGATTCGATGTTGCTTATACTTTTTATTTTTGTAAAACTATTTTTAAGGACTATACCTTATCCTCGGTAAAAACATTTAAGAAATTCATAAATCACTTGTTTGAATTTTGATTTAAATACATCAACATTTTAAAAAAAGTACCGGCTTAGCAATTTACAGAAAAAAGTTTTTATTTGGAATATTAAGTAAGTTTATATTGACACAGGACATTACTTAAATGGTATAATATATATATATATAATTAAAAATATTGTCCTCGAGTATATTTAGTTAATATAATTATTTGAAATTCCAAAAATTAGGATTTGGATAAATTCATTATGTAAAAAATATAAAAGAAAAGATGGGGTGAGCATGTTTGATGAATCACTTTGTATAAATAGGTTTATAATACGTAGGTACTGCGTAGTGCATATTTATACTTACATAATATTACATTCACCGATTCTTCAATCTTGTCATCTTGACACTAGACTTCGACCTTGACTTATTGTGATCGACAAGCGGCATGGTCGCCGGAGCGCGTGGACGAAATTCGCAAACGTTTTTACCGTCGCAGCAGTATTTATTTGTAATTTGATAGTACAATAATATTATATATTTAGATTGTTTTTATTTTTCTTTGTTTATTTTGCTCTACGACCATCACAGTGTGATTTCTCTTGGGAATTTTTTTCTTTCAGTTCAGAAAGTCTTGGTTACGTTAATTTTAATTTTAGATTATAATAATGTATATTATATAATATATTTATAATTTAAGTCTACTAATACTGGCATGCTGCAGCTGCTTTTATTTGAGGGGTTTTGTTACGTTCGACGCTTATATTTTTGTTGAACAATCATTCTAATATTGAGCTATACTCTTTTCTGGAAATTGGAAATAAAGATATTCTGTTCATTACCAGGTAAATTATTCAAGTTTCATTCATAATCATTTTTCAATACCCAATATTAATGGGGTGGAATCAGCCCAAATTAACTGTGTAGGGGGATTTATAATTTTTTTATACATTTTTGAATACTCGTGCATAATTGATATTATATTATTCAGTTTCAAATTAAATGTAATGTTACGATATTATTCAACATAAATTATAAGTACCTCAGTAGCTATGCGTCTATATACCTAATATATGTAGGTCTCATAAAATACATTTTATTAGTTAACGCAATTATTATTTTAAATTGTCAAGTCATTTAACTTAACAAATTGTTTCAATTAAATACTGGCAATTTATTTTTTATTGATTAATTAAAAATAGTTAATTTTATTTTCACCTAAAAGTCTCTATTTAGTCGTTAGTAAATACAAACATTTTTAGTTTCATAAACACGCGGATTATTGTTTTTTGTAAGCATACTTTGACGAATTTTACCTTAGTATTGAAATAAATGTCTGCATACTAAGTATTATTAAAGTAATTATTTTTAAAATATATTTACAACGTAAAAATAACTAGTACGCTTGTATAAGATGAAAACATTAAGTTAAAATAACGAACTACATTACAATTCAATTAGAAATGAATAATGATAGGATAAACAACTATGTTCAACTATTAATCTAGTTTCAGCTAGATCTAGCTAGTTATATGAAAAGTGAAAATCAACGTTATCCAATAATATTTTACTCTATATTAATTATTAAAAGTAACATTAAATAACAACAATTTTTTATCAAAATAAATATATATTTATTACAGTATAAGGTTTTTATCCAAAATTTCTGTCACGAATATTAGAATAAGGTAAATAATTTATATTGATTTGATATACAATTTTCATAGAAAATGGAATAGCAAATTATTATGTACATGAAAAAATCATTTTGAGAATTCGTGTCATTCAAAAAACAAGTGTACAATCACCACGAGGAAATGACACCGTGTTACACTGAGTAAAATTACAATTATTAGAAAAGTGATGCACTTAATCTAAATTTTTAAAATTAGTTACTCAGTTGTGTAAGATTTGTATCGCTCACGGCTCAAAAGGTAGCTTTAACTTTTTCGAGTCTATTACATATCTGATTGACATCACGTCCCATTTCTTTACATTTTGAAGAGCATTCGCCTATCCAACTCGCCTCACCACTTCGATGAGACTATAAAATAAAAGTTTAATACGTAAAAATGAATACAAATAAGTATTAATTGTATGGATTTCTTTTTTTTTTAAACTCACTTCTTCAAGATCACGTTTCCAAATATTTCGACAGTGACCAGCACAAATGGGACAAGGCCTCTCAAGAGAATATCCACCGCATTCTAAGCAATCTAATGATACGTGTCGTTGTTCCCAGTTGACTCCACAACTAATCAATCAAAAATATGATTATCTATTAACCATTTTATAACAGAAAATGACGATACCTAATATTATGTATTGTTTTGAACTATTTTAGTTATTAATTATTATCAATAGTATTATGATTAAATCAATATTTCTTTCCTTTTAATTGTCATTAAAAAATAAATATTAAATATATTATAATTTATTTTGGTAAGAATATTTTTTTAAAGGTAACATTACAGAATAATGCCATTTTAAAGTATCAATAAAAAATTTTATATCAATGCAAATTATACTTTGTATTACCAACATTTAATTTTAGTTGACGTTTCCTAATAGATATAATTAAAAATATGCTATTTATAAACGATGGCCTTTGACAACAATATAATTGTATTAAACTTTAATATAATTGAAAATTTATATACCTAGGTAAAATTATTTATAAAAATATATCGCGGGCTATTAAAGTTTAAAAAAAACTAGTTATAACGGGTTTAAAGTTTAAAAAAATCTAGTAATATACTAGTTGCATTTACACTACATACCGGAAACAATATTTAAAAACTTCTTTGAGTTCTTCTAGAGTTACTGCCTGCTCAATATCACTGACTAGATCGATGTTATCGAGCATTTTGTCATTAATGTTCATCAAGCTTTGGTTGTTCATGGATTGAACACTAGTAACTGACATCTTGTTGTTAGTATTTTCAACTAAAATAAACAAAAATTATTGTTATGCATTTTTTTATACATTTCTTATTTGTATACATGATATATTATTATAATGATATAGGATGAAAAAATACTGTAACCTAAATCAATCATAATCATTGTAGATATTGTGATACACATATTATTGATCACGTACGATTTTAATTACTATATATTAGAAATTAGAATAACGAGACATAATATTTTTGTCATACCTGCAGAGCAGAGACTTTAATGTGTAACAGATTAAAGCTAAGTAATTAAATAAGAAATTAAACATATCATTGAGACCTTTTTATAAAATATACCTAAATACTAAATAATATATCTTTTGCGTATTTAAAAAATATTTAATGATAATCGTTGTCTTACACTTAACTTATAATTATTGTACATGTATCTATAATATAACGTTTGGTAATCTCAAATTTAAAAGATTTAAGTGGGAAACAATTGCAGGGTCATAATAGGGGATCACACATATTAACATGCAACGGTTAAAGATTATTAACACTAACCAATTTAATCTTTAATCATAACGTGGGACCATAAGCGGGGAATACGAATTTTGGTTTCCAAGGTCGATCGTTAATATTTTACTGTTTAGCCGTGCAGGATACAATGCGTGTAATATATATATATATATTATGTATACATATTTGCGTGAGTTTGGTACATTGGTTTTGCGAGGAGTGACAATGGTATTATCATGTTATATCGTTTCGGTAAGTTTTTTACGCGATATTTCAGAAAATAGACAATCATACTTATGATGATTATTTATAATTAAATCCTAGACAGCATTCAAGTTACATTTAATATGTACAGCAATTATTTTATTTAATCTGGATATTTTGTAAAAATATATCTTTTTGCAAGTTATGTATTTGAAATAATACCTAGTGTACTTGAATTATTAGAATAATATAACATCATTTAATTTATAATGTTACATATATTTTATAAGGACAACTGGATAAAAAAAAATAATGGGACGACATTCTATTTTGATCATTTACCCCGGAAAGCATTATAATATCTTGAAAAACTGGTCCACGTGGCCTTCATTTAGTTTTACATTCGTAGACCGTTTTTTTTTATACGTTTGACGTTTATGCTATATAATAATGGCGTATAAATAAATACATCATTGTAAAGCAATTAACAAGTTAATAATTTAAATTTTAAATATTCAAATAAAACAAATATAATTTTTGATATGAATGCTTATTCATTAAAATTTAAGTATTTTGATAATACTTTGTGATGCTTAAATACCTATTTCATTGATACATAAATTATCTAAAGTATCAGGAAATATCTTGAAACAATATATTCTTAATCTAATAAAATTAGTATATAATTAAATTGTATCGTCATAATTAATTAATTTTATGCATTTACTTTTTTTTTTTTTTAAATAAAATATAACATTTACAAAATTACAATAATTCTGATGGTTCAATTCATTTTCTGTAAAACTGCGAATACTTATTAATAAGTTAATAACTATAATAAAGCATGTAATTCTATATAATAAACAAATACAGTAAATCGACTTGTCATATAATGTTATTGTCTTCTACGTTTCTATACATATATAGATATTAATTTGTTAGTTGTTTCATATTTATATTAAACCATAATTAACTTATCCGCAATGAAATGTACTAACATTATAATATCGGTAATATCATCGCTTACAGATCATCATTATAATTTGTAATATTATTTATTTTATATTACTATTATTATTTATTTATTGTATTAACACGTAGATGAATTGTTTTAAGATTTTTTTACATAAGTATATTATGTTATTACAAGTGTTATTGGTATCTATATTAAACAATATTTATATAACCAGGTAGTACACAATAATTTCTGAATATAAAGCATTTTTTTTAATGCATTACATAATAATTTAGGAATTGCATTTATTATATACCTACACGTGTAATGCAATATTCATTATCAAGGTATCAATACAGTATATTATTAAGACACTGATTTTCCTAGTTGTTCTATATTAAAATATAAGATGGGCCATTTTATATTTTTTTATTTTACGTGCTAAAATTATTATTTTAATGTATGTTGCCTTGTTGGGTCTTGTCAAATAAAACATATTCCTATGTACTTATTGTAATAGCTTCAGGGTATCCGTATTTCAGTGACCATGGACAGGCTGACACTGAATGTAACAACCTAATTACTAATTAGTAATAACTAATAAGTATATAATTACACTAGGAAATTTCCGCATTTCTAAAAGCAAATCGAAATTGTTGTAATATTTTCTTTTAGTCTTTTTAGTTGAATAATACGATAATCAAACAAGAGAAAGCATTCATACAATTACAGTAATTGATAACTATAAGTCTTTTATCAATTCAATGTATTTAAATTTTTTAATATTTTCTTTTAGAATAAGTTAATTGTTAATGAATAACATTGCGATAACTAATTTAGACATGGTTTTATACTTTTATAAAGCTGAATAACCTTGGACATGCATAGGCTGGTTGGTGGTGTTAATGTACAACAACAATATAATATACACGTGTCATCTTGTTTGGTAATTGAATATCTTATCCTTATGTATTGTTATTGTATATTTTACCCTAAGTGTAATTTATGAAAATAAACTACAAAATGTAACAAGGTAAGTTTAGTACTCGTAATTTATTTTATTCAGTTTTATGTATTTTTATGTACCTATAACGTTATTTTAATAATGAAACATTCTATCGTGTATTTATAATTTATGCCGTTCAATGAAACAATAATTTTTACAGAGTTACAAGTTATTTTATTAAACGTTCATAATTTTAATGAACTTCATCAAAACTTAATTTTTATAAAAATCCTAAAATTCTAGGAAAATTTTTTTCCGAAATCTAAAAATGTTTATTTCAATACTCCATGATTGTAAGGACGGGCGTAGTAATTTTCTTTTCTTTTATTTATAAATGTGTTAAGTACCTAATTAAGTACCTAGTTAATGTTCATTATACATATAATCGGTAAATGGTAAATACGTATTAATTGCAGTGTGGCTAGTTTATTAAATCTAATAACGTTATTAGAAAATATTTTATTGTACTGTCTGGCTTATAAATTTATAATTCATTCTGTATTTATATTATGTTTATGTTTTATGATGTTAAAAAACCCGTTCACGCTATATTTCCTTATTATAACTCCTACCATTATGTACAATTATATATCTGGTTTTTCGTTATACGTCCGAGGAATTCCCAGTATAATATTTTTATTCGCAATATATTTTAAAATCTTGTCTGCTGGAATATCTTTACATGAGAGTTGCGGTTTACAGGTTTACAGGACTGACCTTCCGAATCAATGATAATATTAAATACGTAGAGCAGACGACAGACTTCAAAATATGTCGGAATGTTCGATTGATGAGTTTTTAATTCATAATTAATTTCAGTCTCTGCTCTCACAAATAACGTTTATTTATACTATTATTTACTTTATTATTTAGATGCTTACTATCAAGTAGATGAGAATATTATGAAAATGCTACTAATATACCAGTAATATACTAAATTTATATCTATTGTTTAATTTAGTTTGGGTAAAACAATATAAATATTTCACACAAATTCGAGTCAAATACTGTTTACTTTCATCAATTGTAATACGTATTTTAATTTTTCTTGAATTTTTATTTATATGAGCTAAATCAAAAAAAAATCATCATTGATATATGCCATTATAATTTATAATATTAACCACAATAATCTTAGAGATTTTTCAATTGAAATTTATTTTAACTGTTGTAATTATAATTTAGATAATAAAATTTGTATTAATGCGATTAAAATTAAAATTAAAGGAAGTACTATATTACTACTATATTTTTATTTACTGTTGATGAGAAACGCAAGGTCACGTTTTGAACTTGATATAACGGGCTTGTAAATGGGAATTCTAAAGTAGCGTCATATTATACTAATCCTAGTATACCTATGTTGATGATTGTTATATTAGTCAGTAGTAATGTCATTGAGTGAAAAACATTCTTCGTTATTTCATGGAATCAATGTCAAACAAAATTTCATTCGATTTGACACGTTTGTTTGGACATTGAACATAATATAATATGGTAGTATCATACTTTATTTTTAAGTCCATCAATTTGTAGATATAGTAGATACTGAATAAGGTATTTATGTCAAAAGATGTCTGCATTATTATGATTTCATTATTCTGCCTTGAAAAATACTATGTAGTAGAATGTTTGAAAAGTTGAAAATTGGTTATATTTCCCATTTATTTTTATAATTAATTCTATAACACGGCCTATATAGAAAATAGTGTCAATTAACACCATAATAATTTTTAAATTGTATTGCATCTAGCATTCTAGCCTCTAGCCAATAGTCAATACCATTAATAACGATAATATTATTCATTACATGTATAATATAAGGAAAAATCATGCATTTTTTTCGATGGACAAATTTCATTACTTCCTATTTATATATTTTGGAATGTGAAATCGATATACTGACGACACATTACGCTGTGCAAGTGTCATCTTGACTAATTTTGCATATTATACAAATAAAACTGGTGATAATTATAATGCATAATGCACATGTGTATACAATACACATAGCACAGTTGATACTCATTTTATCATTTACATTATTATTTTTCATTTCACTAGGTAACGTAATAAATCTACATCAGGTCAAAAAAATGTATTATAGTTAGAAAAATTTTAATACATTTTTAAGTAAAAGTATTAAAATACATTTTGAATACTTATAAATATATATTTTAAATACTTTTTTTTTCTAAATAAGCACATGGACAAAATATTTTTAATATTTTCTCAAAGTATCTGTATTTAAAATCATATACTTTTTATTTTCAGTTTTCCTATTTTCTATTTCCAATTTAATCACGTAGAATAATAAAAATACAGTATTGAGAGTATAATGTAATATAGTCGCATATTATAATAAAATTTTTTACTGTAAATTTTATCAAATCCAAAAAGAAAACACTTGAGTAATTTATAGTTACATCAAATTGCTTTTTAAATCATTATAAAAATGAAACACTAAAAATTGGTTCAGTTGATTTGAAGGTAAATATAATTTTCTTATAAAAAAATTTAAAAGTATGTGCATAAATATTTTTTAAATGTTTATAGGTACTCTGAAAATACCTTTAAATACATATCTGTGTCTGTTGGTACTTGCACATTTTAAAAAGTATCTTCACAAGATTGCTAGTTGGAAATCATAAAAAATAAAAAATTTAAATGTTTACTTCATCTGGAAATTTTCAAATCTTAACTATATAAATTGAAATACCACAATATACATAAACGCCATTTTAGAAAGTGCATGATGAAATTGATTCAAATAGCATCTTTTTTGGAACAAGACAATAATTCATTCATAATGTAACACATGAGCGTTTACATGAACAACTAGACCAAAACTAATTTGTTAATATATTTTTATACCTAATGATATTTAAATATACTATAGTTATAATTTCTGTTGATACTAGATCTCTTTTTTTTCGAAAAATAATAAATACAGTTGCTTAAAAATTAATATATGTTAAGATTATTAATTATTATTTATTTTTTGATGCGTTGATAATATCTGATTTGATTCCTTTAATAAACATCGAAGGAAGGTCATTTATGTTTATGTTTCATATATTGGAAGCTATTAAAGCCTTGAAGTTAGAAATATTTTTCCTAGTGTTTTTGAATATACAATATTAAAATATTTCTATACTATCTCTAAAAATAAAAGAGAATACTGAATAAGACTACCATAGTACTATTGCATTTACTTATTTAATAAGCCACGACTACCAAAGTGTGTATGCATACTACAACCTTGTTAATAGTTGTGTCATGTACTTACCCCCAACCCATATTGTATTATATACATTATACATCATACAACTTTAAGGTTAAATACTTACTATTGCAGATATATTATTACAATACAAGCATATGTTATTAAATAAAATTTATATATAAAATGTACCAATAAATTGCATAATATATAAATTATTTAGCATGAATATATGTTATTATGAACCATCAAATAGCTAGATCTGTAGTGTTTTAAGAAAAACAAATAATTTTATGAAAAAAAAAATAAAAAAATAGATATATTTAAGTTTTTGAATTATGCCAATTATAATGTATTCACACAATCCCGCGTGTAACAAACTATGAAAATGTGTTTAAAATTATAATCAAACGATAGACATAGGGCCATAAGTACTAATTTTCAACGAGGAATTGTTTACTCCAAATATTCGTATGTGTACGAATTATATTTTGTTTATAGACTCATCATAATAATAATATTAATATATATATTACTAAAGTACTGCAGAATACTCACATTTAACTCCGAAACGAAAACAATAAATGAAATTTGACTACGGTAGCTTGTTATTTTAAATTTCAGCCACGGCGCTGACGTGTCGACCAACGTTCCGCTAGAAATTCTTAAAAATCGAAACGTTTTGTGTACTTCGGGGAGGATTTTGGACGATCCCGACGGTGCTAATTATACTATAATTATGTGTTATATCAAAAATAAATATTTTACGAACGCGTTTTCGATTATGCCGATATGATCGATCAACACGGTGTTGCAAAATTATCGTTTAATATTATAGGTAACGACCGAAAAGGAGAAAAACTTGGATGAAATAAGGCCGACAGGAGTGTTGAAAAACGATCGATCGAACGATATTCAAACACTCTTCTTCGGATCTAATTAAGTCGGGCGAGACGACGAGCGTGTGATATCTACGCGGTCAGACGGTCGTTGGCATACTGAATACTGAGTACGTCTGATTTGACGCGGCATGTCGCTCGGTGATCGGCCTGTTGGCGGGTTCTCGCAACGATAGCGAAAACGTCACGCCACGGAGATCGGGAGATACCATGACGTATCGACGGCACGCCGATTGAGCGCATGCGCACCATTAGTGTAGAAGCACCTTCGTATAGAACCATGGTAGCATGTCCGAAACAAAATTATACCAGGCTCGGATAAAACCGACGTCGGTTCCGGGAAAAGCACATTGTCTTTCGATGACCTTCATGTCCTGGCGGATCTTCGTTATATGCGTCTATCAAAACATTGTTATTGTGTGGATCGTGTAAAATATAAAATTTTTGTTGTATTATCCTAATTATACCAAATATCTACGAGTGACAATCCTTTTATGTTTAAATCATTTTATAAGAATAAATAGGACGGATTTCAAGAGTAAAATAATAGCAATAGGAATAACAGACTTAGCTTGAAATTTTAGGAAAATCGTTTTTAATTAAAATACATAAGAATTGTATATTATGCATCATTTGGAGGGATAGCGTCCGGATGTGCGATTGTATCCAGGACATTTAAAACGGTTCCAAGTGATTTGCTAAATTCATAGTATTATTTAATAATTTTCGCTAATATATTTATTAAATGCTTGGTCAACTGCACATTATGAATAACTCAATACAGTTTTTTTAAATAATATTCATAGCTATGAATCAAGCATTCTCATTCCCATTTTTTTTAGCAATGAATTTATTAAAACTGATTTTTTGAAATTTTTAAAACATCAAAATTCTCATATATTTCAAATACATTGCTATAGACCAATTGGCTATTTCTTTATTACATTTAGTTAAAAGTCTAAAAAACTAGGTATTAGTTTGAATATTTTAAAAGAAATCGTCTGAATAATATAATTTAAAGGAAAAAGAATAATTTTCATTTGAAAAAATAGAAACGAATTGATATCGCTACAGAACACTTCTTAAATCGTATACAAATGCTAAGTATATCAAGTATTTAAAAATATAGTCCTTAGAGATATTTAAAAATTAAAAATCAAAATTTGAATACATTTATTATTACATAAAAATATGTGGGTGATCCTGCTTGGTGAATCATTCATTTGGATATACAATTTTTTTTAAGTAATTACTTAATTTCTTGTTTACTGCAATATACCGTAGTATATACAATATTTTATATGCATAATGAATTTATTTAAGTTTTTACTCACGATTAAATGGATTTTATCCAGACTCTCTCTATAAAAAACTTTGTAAAAGATTATTTTATAGTGCTCAGTGATGTGAACTGCTTTTTAAAAGGGTAGCCTGGTGGGGGGATAGTTTTAATCTCATTATAAAAACTATGAGTTGTAGGCAACTAAAAAACATAATTATGAATAACTAGGTATATAGTCGAATTTCACAATCTTCCAACTTCCAAATTTTTACAAATTGTTTTGGATCGCTTTCTATAAAATCTTAAACATAGTTAAAGAATAAATATTAGGTAAAGTACTTAATTAGTACGAATGTAAATATCATAGATAATAAATTACTTGAATTTTATTAAGTACCTACTAATCAATGGTAATAACTACGTTTTAATTTAACGAAAAATAAAATTATTTTTTAAATGACAATTTCTATTTTCACAAATATTTTTAATTTATTTTGTAGAACTAAATCATCTATACCGGATTTTTTAATTTTAAAAGCAGATTTGTTCGGCATCACTTCCGAGGTTGCTACGTTTTTATAAAATAATAATTTAAAATATTTGTATTTGTCCAAAGTCATGAGAATAGGAAGAGAACATGCCATTCTAATCACCCTCTCTGATACTGTTCGATATATGTCAATTGGTTGGCTGGCGTTTTGGTTTTAACTATTTGTTTTCAAAATACAAATTTTCACGCAAACTACGTACATCTTTTCTCTATAAACAACGATATTTTATTTGTATGGCTGTTACCGTCAATATCGCCAATAAGTCATTTTCAGTATGAATTACGATTAACATATTCATTATTGTCATATTATTAATAATGACTATTCTGATTAGGTGCATTATTTATTTCCATAAGGCAATTTGCTTTATACACTTTGGAATTAATGGAATTTGAATATGTAGTCCCAAGTTGATTATGTTGAAAAAAATTCATCGAATTCTTAGCAATTATTTGTACGATCTATCCCAAAATTCTATCATTATTAGTTAATTGGTAATATTCGAACTTCTCTCCAGCCTCCCTCACTTGGCAGGTCACAGGTATATAAATATAATATTTGTAAGGCCTAACATTAAATCCTAAATATTGTGTTTACAAAATTTTATGATATGATATAATATAATAATATAAAACATTTTGATCCCCCTCTCAGAAAAAAATCCGAAATCTGCCACTGCGCTCCTCTCCACCGCCCGAAGAAGTGGTAAGAAAACCATTAAAACTAAAAGATAATAAATAATTGATTATCGATTAATCGATAATCAGCTTAGGAAACATTAATAAATTACATTGGCTATAAACTTATCAGTTAATTACTAAAATATAATATACCTATTAACAACAATGAATGATATACTCCGGCGATAGGTAATGAAATCGCCGAAATTTCTGACACTGACGTTAACATGTGTTATACTCTTAACGATATTATACTAAATACGCATTAGGTATATAATATGTGTACATACACGTAAATCGCATTATCTACAGTCTGTGAATACGGAACACTTTGATGAGAAATGAGAAAACATTATACTACAAGCTTATAAAGTTTTAAATTTTCATTATTTGTAGTTATAAACCACAATTTAATATAAGTAAGTACTATAATGTAAAAAAATTTTAAATTGTGAGTAACAATTCCGTTGGAGCTGTAATATTTTGAATATGGGAATCGACAATTAATAACTGTATATTACAATAATATTGCTAAATTATGCAGACTAAGTTACTGCTATAATAAAAAATTGCATAATATATAACAAACACCTATCGCGTGTCCCAAGTAACATTATATACTATCTGGTCATTATATAGTATTGATATGTTACATCCTCCTACCAGTCAATTAAAAATAATAATATCTCAAAAAGCAACATAATTATTGAAAGAAAATAAAATAATTATTAATTATACAGTTACATACACGTGTATTTAATTAGTCTTCCTATTCCATTTCTATAAATTTACCGAGTTTTCAATTATTAAATGTCAATGACACTTGAGATAACGACGTATCTTTGTATTCAGGTTACTATTTAAGAACTTTTTTTAGTTTTTACCTCTTTATTAAAAAAAAGAACATATAAATTGATTTTATGTTTTTAACATTATTTTGTTGAGGTAGGTAGATAATAAAATAGATATATTTTTATAATATATTATAGAATAATACAAACTATTTTTTACAATAAAAACAACTCTTTCTATAATCGAAATAGGGCATCAGATTACATATAAGATTTCGGATGACTCAACCATATTTTATCCCTATTGATAAAACTATTTGTCTATCAATATATTTCAACCAAAATTATTAATGTAGGTATTGATGATGTGTATATTTATGAATTTTAATTTTAACATAGATATGTTTTGGGCTAGGTACACATTTTTTCTGAACAATTTAACGTTATAGTACAGAACAAACATTTAGTATTTTGTTAAGTTGTCAATACATTTTATAAAGCCTATTGCGTGAGTTCGATTTTTATGAAAAAATATAACATTTATTATTAAAGTATTCATAACAAGTAACAAATAACTAGTTAAAATTTTTTTAATTTAAAAAAAATGGATATAGTAGGTTATAACAATAGGTAACAATAATAAGTATAATAAACTGTTTAAAATAGTGGTTGGTCATTATTTTAATTTTTTTTTTTGTCATTATGTGTGAATATGCACGTACAGTTAATAGAATGTATACAATACAATTATTAGGTATATAAAATAATGTTTATATTGAAATTTTAAATATAATTTATTATTACTTACTTTTAAACAAGTTTTTTATTTATATCTTAATTTAATTAATTATATGTGTATAGATCCAGTTTTTGGTTGTTGTAGTTATAAGCATGTGAGCTATTATATAATATTAATAAAATAATAAATAATATATTTTAATAAATGTATAAACTGCGTTATTTTATATCAATTTCATTAATACACTGATATACATTCGTATTATATAATATTTATAAATATTCATGTTATTATTTTTAGTTATACAAAGCGTAGCAATAAGAACGTTTTTGTCTTAGATCTAACGATGTCCGTGAGTTTTTACAGAGTAAGTACCTATATTATGTATACACTATATAGTGTATATGTTATGATTTTTTTTTTTTTTTTGGTAGACGAATGATATAGAATTTAAAGTGCATCAAATGTTTATTACATCAGTATAGAGATTAACAATTTATAATAGGTAATTTATACAATTCTTACTAACTCGATAATTATTTAAGAAACCTCACTAAGAATAATTTTTCCAATGTTTTTAAATTTATAGGAATATTACAATTTACAATGCTATAGTAGGAACTATGCTTTACAACGTTAGTAAGCGAGACTCTGTGGTCTGTTTTTATGATTTTGTTTGAATTATTTATCTTGGTCCACATTTTTTCCATAACTCAGAAATAAGAATATTTTGAATTTAGGGCAGGGGTTGCGAACCTTTTTAGGGTCAAGTGCTAAATTTTCCCAATCAAGGTTTTTAAAATTTTTCACGTACCCAATTTTCTAAGGATAAAAAGTATACCTTTTTTTTTGTAATTATAATTTTTAAAATGTATGTAATTAGTTTCTTTGAATTTCTTATAACAATTATAATTAAAACTTTATAAATAGCATATGTTTTAATAATTTTAATTTTTTTACGTGCCATTGAAATTTGATCAACTTTGATTGCACGCGTGCAGTAGATTCGCTATCCCTGATTTAGGGACTAGAAAATTAAATCAAAGATCCATTATTTTCATTGTTTATTCATGATATAGTATTATATAAATAATGATTTAATATCTGAATCAGAAGTTATTAGAGTTAATATACATTCCTCGAAAATTGGAAGTCCGACATATATAAATTCATAAAGTGTATATATACATAAGATATTTAGTTTTATAATTTTTAAGAACTAAAATTAAAGAAAAATATCTTATGAAAAATTTAAATGTGATAAACTGATAACTAATAAGCTACAAGCAAAAAATAGTATATTTTTTATTTAAAAAAGAAAAGAAAATAAAACGATTTATCTATGATTATAAAATATACAGTTAGAATAAACTGATGATTAATAATGCGTGTATCGTAGTAGTATAATTGTATTTGTGTAAAACATTAATAAGTTATAGATATACGAGAATTGTAAAATTATGTAAAATATTAACGTAGATATAGGTACACTTTATTGCATTTTCAACGTGTGCTATTTACTATTTTAAAGTATTTAATACATTTCGAGTGGAGAGTAGAAAATCCAAATGAAGATAAATAGTGATCACTACTAACTACAAACTTTAAACTGAAATTAATTATAGAATAAATATAAATTTCGCGATACTTACATAAAGATTAGTTACATTTTAATGTAGGCGGCTGTATAAGTAATCTAATAGTTATAATAGTTTTTAGTTTATTATTTGAAGTTGAAATACTATAATACTACTTATCACGATCTGTAAGCATAATAATTATATTATGACTAATATTAACTGCCTACTTGCATATAGTTTCGTCACAAGTTATGCTTAAATAAGGTAAATATAAATATGAGAGATAATTGTATTGTATTTATTTATTTAAAAAAAAATAATGATGAACAATTTTCAATCTTATATTTTTTTACGAGTTTTTAATCAATTTTGTTTATCAGTTTATCAATTTTGATAATTTGTCAAATCGTTTTTAATATAAATATCTGAATACACTATGAAAAATAGAATACATACATACTGTATGTAACATACATATATAGCCATGGCATACAAATACTACAAATGGCGCTAATCCTCTCTATATAAGCATTAGTCGCATTCATGATACATACAACATACTTATAAACAGCAAGTATACTATATCATATTATTTTATTAGTTTAACTGATAGATAGTCTAATAAAGGTATATTGTGTATTTGGTATTTATATAATTGCTTTTTTTATTCTCTTATTTCTGACAAAGTAATTAATGATAAAGTTATTAATAGATACGCATGATATTAGTTAACTAGACTAAAATAAATTATATAATATTAATAAATATAAAAACATATTTATAGTGCTTCAATAATAAAGGTGATATGATATGGCAATAAAGCTATTTTAAAATAAATTTAAAGAAGCCACTACAAAAAAAAAAAAAAGTTTTACCGAGCGACTATATTATCATTATAGAAAATTATAAAACAACAATACTGCATAAAATTCATAAAATATAAGGTTTTATTTGGTGATGCTTTTAATTATTTCAATATTTTAAAAGTCGTCGTGGAATGTATATTAATTGAAATACAGAAGGGATTATTGTTAGTTATTGACTATTTTGAATTTGAATTTTTTTAACTTTGAATAGTTGGTTGAACCTAAGATTTGAATACTATGTTATCATATTAGATTAAAAAGAAGATTACATAAATGTAATAAAAAATTATAAGATAAGTTCTTTATTTACGTACATTTCCCCAGCCCGCAACATAACAATTTTCGAAAAAATTTTTTTGTCAATATTTAATACGTCATTTGTTTGTATTTGTTTGACCATACTCGGAATTTGTTTGATGTAGGTTCACCTCGGAAAATCGGTTTTCCGTGTGAGGAGAGGGGCTAGGGAAATTTTCAAAAAAATTTTTGAAAAAATTGTTATGTGGTGGCAGGGGAAACGTACATATTTTATTTTATAAATTAACATATATTAGTTGTAGCTAATGGAATCGATTGTTCAAAATCATTCAATTTATTAAGATATAGGAAATCCAATTTTGTCTGTAGTCAGGGATAAACCTTGAATAAGTATGTAAAGCTTATGAAGAATCCAAACGAGATGGATATATTTTGAAAGCAGGGTAGATTATCCGTCTTAGTAAAAATATACAACGAATAGACTTGTATCCTTCTCCACACAAAGTAGATACCAGGTTTGTTTTAATACATTTAATAAATAATGTGTAACTAATATAATTCTTTATCAATTATTTTTTCTCCATCTAGATTTATTGTAATAAATGTAAAAATTTAAATTTATAACTAATAATCATTACTTACAGGTTACAGCCAAAGTTGATCGATAAAAAAATGTATAATTAATGATATTATAATTCAAAACAATAGAACATAAAGATATTATGTAAAAGAGATAGTTAGTTATAATTTCAAGTATTTCATTTGTTTTATAATAGATAGGTAACATGATTTTTACACGTGATACTTAAAATTTAGTACCTATATAATTTGCACGTGATCGTTTTTATTATTTTAATATTAATGTTTTACCAATAAATTAAACATATAATATATTAATGCGTATTTTGTTAGTTTGATTTCATTAACTGTCGTTCGATTTAATTTATTTTATATTAATAATTTATTACCAGCTTATGTTAATAATAATAACAATTATAATATATATTAATATATTATGAACTATACAGTCATGCAGGTGTTAAAGAAATCGATTTAATCGTCTAAATAACATACTCGAACATATACTACTTAACTCGTATATCAAACTAAGACAGTTTGTCAGCCTACATTATTATACTCGTAATTTTGTTACATTTTTTTTTTTTTGTGTTTTTACGGAAAGTTGGATTATGTATTTCAAAATTAAAGATGTTATAAACATTAAACTTACAAAAAATAATTTATATATTTTCGTTATTTTGACAACATTCGAATTTCAAACGTGTAATAAAAAAAACCGTTACTATATTTTTATACTTTTTAATTGATCTTAAAATAATATGTTAAGATGAGGAACCTTGTATTAAAAATAAGACTTAAACTCAGAATACAATTTTTTCGATATAAATGAAAAACTTGAGTCAAAATGTATAAATGTCTATAGATAGCTCAAAAATGTCAAAATATTATGATAAATATTTGGTGAAAATTGAAAATATTTATAATTATAATATTATTGTTATTTCTGTTTGAACTACAAAAAAAAAATTGATTTTTTTTTTAAATCAATAAGTATAGCTCAAATATTCTTGTTTTCCCTGATTATTTTTAAAAGTATTGATAATATCCTTTTTTTGAAAAGAACCCAGGTCAAAGTACTAACTAAATCAAATATGCTACTATAGATACTACGCTCAAAGTTAAAGATTGAAGAACTTTTTTCTCTTCCTTATGACGACTTATAAGAAACAAAACAAAAAAATAAAAACAATTTATCATTGTAAAATAAATATATTAATCGAATTTAAAATGTTAATCAGTCACGTGGTCATACGGAGTTACACGTGAATAAACTGCCATTGAACTTTTACCTACAATTCAACATAACCTACATTTTTTTTTTTATTAACATTGCTAAACGATTAATAATTATCGACAGTAATAATAATAGTAATAAAGATATGTATGTTTTCTTTATTATATTAATTCATAACAATAACAATAAATTAAAAACAAATAATTATAGGCACCTATATAAATAAATAAGAGTTAACATTTAAATTTAAAAATAAACTTTAAATTGAACTTAGTTACCTTAGGCATCAAAAATGAATTTAAATTGTAAAATAGAATATTTAATAATCTTTGAAGACACCACAGTAGCGTTTGGGAAGGGGAAGGGTCACGGGGTTAGATCCACTCTTCAGCTGGCTAACAATATAATTTTTTAACTGTTATTGTTGTATTGTAAATATGTTTGCGTTGTATTGAAGTATATGATACATCATTAATGCTTTTACAACAAAAACTACTATCCTAGGTTAGGTAAAGTAAAAAATGTCTTAAAATAAACGTTTGATGTTTATAATTTTAATTGTTATTTATCTTTGTTTAATCATAATATTATTATATATTTTTACTACTTCATTATATAATATTATGTCCATTATTTTAAATAAATTAAAGATTTGTATTTTTACAATAATCATTATATTAATTATACATAAACATAATATAGTTGTTAATAGCATTTTGGGGTGCATCACTTTCTCGCACTCTACCTCCGTTCATTTAAAATTTAAGTATAGCTACATATACTTTCAACTTACAAACTATTACTAATTAGTAATTATTTACTTATACAAAATTTGATTGTATACATTGATAAATATTTTGAAAAACATTGTGATTTGAAATACAAAAATTAAAAATGTATTATCATTAAAAAAATAATAACAATAATAAACTTAAAAAATTCGAATGATAAGAAATTATAAAAATTTTATTTGTTTTCAAAACTGTCTTTTTATAATGATATTAAATTAAGAAAAACAATGTTAAAAATGTCAAAACTCCAATATAATAATTAGTGTAGACACTTATGATCTACCAAAGAGAATTGTAATGTGATTACTTGTTTTGTACATAGCTAATTTTTTTAAACTTTATCAAATTTATTGTAAATGCAAATGTTATTAAAAGTAATGGATTTAAATTTTAAACACAAGAAATAAGAATAATATCTTAAGTTAAGTAGACTCTGTATTGTTTACATTTTACAAGCGCAAAAGTTCAAAAGAATCAATTTTGTGTTGTTAGCTTTAATATTATAATAATTATGATTATTATGACCAAACTTAAAAGCAAGAATATTATCTAAATTCTAGAGTTTATCTAAGTTACTAATTTATTATCTAGGACTTTATTGATATTTTTAGTTTAAAGTGAGTTATAACTTATATCATGTAATATACTAATATATTAATAATATTATATTTATTAAATTATATTTTTATAATGTTCATTATTATATTTATAATTTGATAATGCTGATTAAAATAAAAGTATTAATAAAAACCAATAACAACCTAAATGAGATGATCTTGGTAATATTATTACCTTTAAATTTGATAATTAATCAATTCACTCTAATATTAGTTATTTAACAAAATAACAAAACATCATGTGGGTTCGTTATCCTCTTAATAGGTTGATTAATTGGGTTATAATAAATATAACTTATCTTTAATAAATAAAAAATAAAAGATAATCCGTATAGTTCTTACAAAGAAATAATAGTCGATTTGTTTTATTACAGTAAATTGTAAAGCTAAAATATAATAGATAGTAGTTGCAGCAATTATTATAAATACCTATTATATAGGTAAAATAATTTATGTACTTCTATTCCCTATTCAGTTTACAAGCAAAAAAAACTATCTTAGATTTATACTTATTTTAATAAATTACCTTGAATAGAACTAGTCTAAACCATGTTCATTCAATTGTAAGTTGTGTGATAACAAAGTATGGACATTTTTAGGAATCATTGTATTAGTTTATTTTATAGTCTATACCTATATAAACTATAGCGTATAATAAAATCGAATATATTAATTTAAACTGTCAAGGTTGGCGATTTATTATGTCAAACATAATGATTTTTTTTAGATTTCTAAAGAATACACGCGTATCAAATTATTACGTAGTATTGGCATTCAAATATTAAATACAAGGTAAGTTGGTAGTCGGTACCTACTACCTATTTTAAATTCTAAACTGGTTTTACAATGATGTGTGTTTTTTATTACTGTTATTACAATTAGTTACTGGAGTAGCATAAATGTTCAATTTTGAAGGCGGTATTTCAGTATTTGGTGGTTATCTAAAACTAGTGAGTGTCTCTGTATTTTGGGGGGATAGAATGTAAAAATCCCAATATTTTTACTAATAACCGTAAAATCGGAAAAACTGAAAAGAAAATATAAAGGAAAAACTGGTATTTATACTCTAAACCAGATTTTCAAGATATGTTATTGTTTTAAGAATATTATGGTTATTTTTATGTTATTTATAAATACTTAAAATGTTTAACTTATTTTAATTTGTTTGATTTAATCCATGATGCAATTTTGGTTTTTGAACAAAAAAGCTTAACAGTTTAATAAAATAAAGAACCTCACAAGAAGTAATCTTTATCACAATTAAAAACATTTGAATTTTTTTAGTAGGTAAATTATTAAATAATCATATACAATTTTAAATTGTAAAACTTATGTTTAAAAATGTAAACAATCATCCAAATGAACTAGTAAAACTCGGCTAGTCTCAATTCCCACAATACCTGGTAATCATCCGAGACGCCTGAAGCATAGGTTGTGTCGTGATCTACTGAATTCAATTAATAACAAACTAACAGAAAGTTCTATCAACGGGTTGCTTCTTCCAACCAAATTCTCATGACTAAATTATTACTTTTATCACATATTCTTTTTGTGTCTAGCTATTGATACAGATTGTTTATTACTTGTAAACATAAAAAAAAAAAGATATTTAAAAATGTAACTCAAGTTTCTTCATCATAAAGTAATATTAATTCATTATAAAGTTATATTACTGTAAATTGGGAAAAAAAATTGAGCATACTCGTATAGTTGTGTAAACAATTTTTATGAGTCATTGATATTTAAACAATTTTGACGGCATTGGATATCCTAAAAACGTATGTAATTACATTACATATAATAACGATTTATACTTAAATAGTTTTTGTTATTTTATAATTATTCAATAATATAAATAATTGTAGAACCAACTATGATTTTAATTACCATTTTCTAAATATAAAGAAATTTTCAATGTTAGGTATAAAAAGAAAAGCTTTTATGAATTTCTAATCACAAAATAATTTGATAATTTTAAAAAACATAAAAAATATTATGACTTGAGGTTTTCAATATTTTTAACTAGGTAATTATCAACTTACAAGGAGCTTTGTATAAAATGTTTTTAGGATATCTACCCAGCGAATAATTTTTAAACGATATTTTTAAAAAGAAAACTAAAAAAAATAAATAAATTATCTTGCCAATAAATTTCTCAAAAATAGTTAAAATATCTTGAAAATTTGTAGTAAATAGAAAGTTATAATATAAACATTTTGTAAAAATAACAAGTATTTACTTTTATTTGTTTTAGACTTAAACTAAAAAAAACAAAATCAATTTTGTCAAAATTTGGATTATTGTAATAATTTTAGTTTTTCCTTGATTTTTTTTTTGTTTTTCCCAAGTATAAAATAAAAAGTAAATAGAACTTTTTATTTTAATCTCTCTAAAGCAACAATTAGTATTAGATCCAATTGTCTATAATAAGCCACTTTCAAAGTTGAAAATTGGATTATTTTTGAAAAATCAATATATTTATTTATTTATCACTCGGTTTAGGATCTAAAAATATTGAGTACTACAGTTTTAAATTAATTGTTTGAAACAATATGAACAAGAATATTCTATTCCTAAAATTGCTGAAATAACATTAATTACAAATCAACAAACGTGATCATGATTAAAGGACAAAGGTTAATTAAAATAATTAATTTGATCAATTTAGGATAATTATAGAGTTTTGATATATATGCACATTTTTAAGATTAGTAGAGAAATATAAATATATACGTTATCAACTTTTAATGTTTATTTAATATATTTTATTGCATTAAATTCACATTCTAGTCATTTTATACAACCTAGTACCTAAATTTACAAATTCAATTAAGTTTTTACCAGTATATAAATTTCAAAATATATTGTTCAGAATTCAGAAAAGCAGCCACTGCTATTCAAACTGTATTTCCTAAAAAATATCAATTAACAATTAAACGATTTTTTAAATACTATTGTAATACAGTGTTAAATTAACATATAATTTTCTTTATCTAACCGATGACCATTTATTAATTTATTTTAATTATAAACTAATTACAGCTTTTTTGAGATTATGTGTATCAAAATTTACGAAAATGATTAAGTCTTGATGATGTTGATGAGATATGTGGTTTTATTTGGTTAGATTACAAGACAGCTTCGAGAGCGATTAAAGTTGTAACAATAAGCTACATGTCGATGCCACTACATATGATATTCTTGCTATCATATTTAACAAATTGCAATAAGTCTCAACGAGATATACCTATCGTGTATTACCATTACGATACCTAATCTATGTATTTAAAAAATAATTTATATTAAATATTAAACACTATTTTTTAAAATTCGGATTTTATGGGTAACCGTTTTATGCGGACAAATTAATCTTATCCCAACGTCCTCAGTTTCCCATGATAAGCAGATTCACTGTATTTATGTGTTACAGTTTAAGTGTTGAATTCTATAATTTTATGAAATAACTAGGTAGTTTATGAATTAACTACAAATGATAGTTTAAGTATAAAATAATACACTTAAAAAACTATTTATTATACGTTAACCAGTTATTTCATATTATAATATTTAGTCATACTATACAATTTTAGCTTGATTGAGGAAAAAAATGTATGAAATACATTTAAATTTAAAAAGTTATATTATAATATTTATTTATTTTAAATTGCATATTTGTTAATAAAACCCATCATCCATTCATTTTAATGCATTTTCAATAATTGAACGAAATTGAATACTTCATAAATCTATCATCTTTTCGTATCAACACAAGATACAATTTCTAAAATACATTGACGGAACTTTACTACTAGCCTTAGACAGATAAATATTTAAAATTATTGAATGGCTGAAACAATGCATATAAAGTGTTAAGTGCAAGTAGTTAGTCATTTTGAATTAAAGTTTAAGCAAAATTATTTTTATCAGACGTGTTTACGGCACCGTCATATCCCTGCCCTCCGAGGTTATTTATATACTTTAATTAATAATCTCATCGATATAATATAATAAGTTAATAATGATGGTAAATTAAATAGTTTAATTAAGAGGATGTCAGTGCACTGTTTGTTTTCTCTCTCTAGCCCACGCGCAACATAGACAAAACGCGCATTTACGCAGTCTGAGTAGAACTCGCTCAATTTTGGTTCTAAAGTAAATATACCTATTATAAAATTTAATTTTGATAATATTTTTAATTACAAGACGATGAGTTTTTTTCATTATTCCCAATACAATTTTAATTATATAGTTTAGAAATAGCTATAAATTACAACATTTTTAAATAACCTTTAACTTTTCAAAATTTTAATTTTTTTAAAAAAAACTTATCATCTTGTACTCAGAAATATTATCAAAATTAAATTTTATAATAGGTATATTTACTTTAGAACCAAAATTGAGCAAGTTCTATTCAGACTGCGTAAATGCGCGTTTTGTCTATGTTGCGCGTGGGCTAGAGAGAGAAAACAAACAGTGCACTGACATCCTCTTAAGATTTAAGAATATAAAATATGTATATGTTAATATGAAAAAAAGAATATTAGTACAGGCAATGTACGGGGAGAGGGTTTCAGTTTGTAATGACCTCCCTGAAAACGCTACTTAATCTTCTTCATAAATAATTACTTATGACTGTAAGAATAACAGTGTACAATTTAAAAGTAATATTTATGTATATTTATTTAAATGCATGAAATATCTATAGTTTCTTAACTATTTAAATTTGTTTCTTTAATCATAGCTATAATAGATATTACTTTTGTATACAATAATAATTATAAAATATTACATGATCGTGATTACCTTGGAGACAGGCGCATGTGCAGTATTTGTAAACTCAATATTTTATTCTATTTGAAACAAAGCCTATAGTATAAATATATTAATTTTTATTGTGAAGTAATTATCAAACACCACATTATTTATTACTCATAAGTTGTAAATTATAAAAAATTTATAACTTCTCAATTCTTATTTTATTTTATTTAATGAGAATACGAGACATAAAAATTGAAGGGCTAATAAGGGATCAATAACACAACTGAATTCTATTCACTTGAACATACGTATCCTAAGTCTGCTCAATTCTTCAAATATACTAATATATATGATATATTGTTATATTATATGTATTATAAATGTTATTTATCAATTATCACTAGAACGTTAGCTATAAAAATTGAAATGCACATTTATACATTATATTATAGCATTAATTATATACAATCAAAATTGAGAATTATTTACAATAAAACATAAATATTTTAAAAGTATTAATTTAGTGGTATATTATAATACGCAGTAGATAATTAATAAATATTAAAAAACAATTTACATTTAATAAATACTTTAGACTAGCTCCATGACATACTCAAGCTATAATGTAGAATGGAAGGGGGTTGATTTTTATGTATTTTTGGTATTAAGAAATTTTATAACGAATTTGCTTAATACTTAGTATTGAATTTAAAATCAAGAATATTATCTAATGGATCTTGATAATACCTAGCCTTTAATTTCTATTTCTTGTACATACGCCTAACTCCCTTCTACATGCTTGCTGCTTACTGCCCATTAAACCTTTATATGTTAAATGTCTAACTTACAAAATATTCGTCAAGATATCAAAAATAAAAGTACTAAATTAAATTATAGATAATAACTTTTCAAAGTTATATTCTATCTGATATATTCTATATTTTTTAAAATCATAATTAAGTAAACTATAGTATTAAGTATTAACTCGTCGTCAATTGTATTTTAAATAACATGAAATAAGTATGTTGATTGTATTGTTTAATAACAACGCGTTTACATAAATTACTTCCAGAATAAATTAAAATAACGAATTGTAATAAGAACATTTTTAAATTTTAACCCGACACCTATAAACAAACAGACAACATGATTATAATAGTTAACTATTACTTTTAGCGTATCCATGGGGTTTATAATTTAATCTGTATTAAATATTTTAATATAAACTTATATTTAATTTAGATTTATTAAATATACTATATCAGTCTGCATAGCTATTATAGTCTGTATCTAGTTATATAACACGTATATAAGTACGGTTGCCCAGATGGCTTACAGCTTGAACCAGCGTACGCCGTACTGTTCACGAAAGAGACGTGATTATTATAATATCCTAAAGGTATTTGAGTATTTCTATAAAACGTAACTTAAGCAAAGTTAATGTTAAACAGCTGACAATTAGATTAATAGGATCATGACTCTGAGTCGTGATTTCAATACCTATAGATAAAAATAAAAACATGTTTTTATCTGGTGGGGATCTATAAACATCACTTAACTCCCGGATCTCTTACCTACCTGCTATGCCATAAAGGTGATAAATATCATATGTACATGATACAGTAATACACAATGTGTATAAATATAATAATTGTTCTAAATACCTAGGTATTAGTAGGTAATGTACTTATATATATTTAATTAATACAAAAAAAGTAAATAATAAAGATAACAATATTCAAACCTCTAATAATTAACTGATACAGACATCGTGCCACATGTATCCATAATACATATAATAACAAATGCACTTACGTATAATATATTATTTATATATATATGTAGTATTACTAGTATATTATGAAGGTATATAGTATATACAAACATAATTTTAAAACTAGTGTACGTATGATGAACAATTGCTTATAGGTAAATAAATATTTTATACAAAAATTTTTATTTTCGTTTGGTAATATTTAACGCTATTTCCTTATTTAAGTTATTTTTAATTTTAAATAATATTATGTTAGGTTGAGAGTGATTAACCTCTGATATAAAATATATGCATTTAAAAAGCTAAACAGAACAAGTATAGTTACGTTTGAATGTTTCTATTCCGTTGCAGTTTTATCTCAACTGTATCAAGCGTTTGAAGGTTACCTTGTTAATAATCATTACCTTTACAAAGAACTGTTAAATAATAATATTAAAAACTAAGCTGCCTCATTATTCTTATTATCGTATAAAGAGATGTTAAAAATTTAAATCAAATGTTTTTCTTTTGTATTTAAATCAATAAAATGTGTATCATCCGTCTTATTTTATTGCATAAAATGGCAAATTTTACATTTAGAGGAAACTTATCTATTTTATTTTGTTATTTTTCTATCAGAATGAATTGATATATTATGAAAGGTTTATGTAAAAATATTATTTTGAGTCCCACGTATAATTTTTATGATATTATTATTTAAAAGCAAATTGAGAGGGTTTTAAAATTGTGAATTTTCAAAATAATATTTAATTTTAGAATAATAATTTCACTCTTAAGTTTTACCATAGGTCAATTCACTTTAATAATAAAAAGGTGGAAAGTAGGTGACGCTCTGCTATATATTAGTCACTGTAATGGATATGTTAATTTAAATTCAATAATATATCATTATTCATTGTAAACGAAACACGATTTTGAGCGGAGGCGGTCTGTTAGTCTATATCTATATATTTATCATGAGTAGAATATAATAATATAAATATTTGATGAAAATTTCATGTATCTACAATTATTTGTTTTGACGACAAAATAACAGGAATATTTTAAGAGAAATAATTATTTTTCTGGTGAATATGAAAAGTAAAAATTTGAACTTAAGGGGTCACCACACCAATATTTGTTTTCTCTGTCTAACTACAACATAGTATAAGAACAAAGATATTCCGTATTTCCACTATTACAACTCTCTGGTTCAGTTTAGGGCAAAAGCACATATTATATATTTTATAAAGAAGAATATTAGCTATGCATTGATCGGATAAATTTTTAATATTTACATTTTTTATAAATATAAACATATTTTAATTTAAAATAATATGATTATTTTTAACCATTTAAAATTTTATTTAAAAATGTAAATATTCTTTTTTATAAAATATATTTTAGGTATCTTTACCCTAAACTGAACGAATTAAAGTCGTAATTGTAGAAATATGGAACATCTTAGTTCCTATATTATATAGGAGATAGGTAGAGAAAACAAATATTGGTGTTGCGAATTTTAATTTTTTTTATTTGACTTGCAAGTAAACATTCTTTTAGTTTAGGTTGCAAAATTTACAAAAAAAAACTGTATTAAATTTTCAAATCTTAAGTTTTAACATTAAAATAGTTTGCTAATTTTCATATCAACAAAAATCGTTAAAATCCTAATTTTAAACGCTTATAAATATTTTTAGTAAATTGACATTCGGTTAGATACTTTTTTTAAGGTTTTATTTAAGTATATAAAATTATGAGAACCTTATTGTATTCAATTTTTAAGGTTTTTGACATAGAAAACATTTTGTTCAATAGATTAAGAATATTTTGAAAATCTTACCATATTTAGAAAATAATAATTATTCGACACTTGGTAAATATTTCAAGTATCTAGGATTATTTATTTTTGTATTATAATAAAATCAATATAAATCAATTATTATAGCGTTAAAATTTCTATTTTTTATTATTTTTTTACTTTTTTTTATTTCCCGATTATTAAAAAAATTATGAAGGATATTATACTCCTGATCCCCCCTCCACCCACCAAAAAATATTAACTATATTCAATTTATTTTGCTACCAGAAATTGTTCCCAAAGTTGGAAATTAAAAAATTTTTCCTGTTCCAAATTATGATTACAGACACACACGCATAAACAAAAAAAATAAAATCAATACATTCAACGCTCCACTCAGAATTTATAAGCAATTTTACAATATCAAATAATAATAAATAAACTAATAAACCCAACTCTATACTTAAATTAAAAACTATAGATCCTATTTACTACTAGAAACCACTCTCTTAGTTGAATATTTATGCATTTTTACTGCACTACAGTATTTACCCAGTAAGGGTATTGTCGACATTACATAGATAAATTTACATGATTAATACGTACCCAAATTTTATCATAAAAATTTTACAAAATTATGTTCTATTAGGATAATGTTGAATTTAGCACCAGGACATGTAAACATTACCTGGGCATTGGACATTACACATAACGTACTGTACCTAAGCAGTACGCTACATATTATGTGTATATATTCATGTATATACCCTTTTGGTAATTTAATTTTGTTCAAATGTGATGATTCAAAAAGTTTAAGTTACTTACCTTTTTTGTCACAGCTGCATTCCAAATCATCACTAGGTCTAAAATCAGGATCATCTTCATCGAATATTATTGATTCTTCGTAGTCGTTAAACACTGAACGATCAGATTCATTACACACGGTCCTCATTTTTCTAATTAATATGATTTTTAAATCTAAAATTAAAAAAAAATTGACTTTATTAATATGGAGTTTCTACAATGATATTTAAGACGGTAAAAGTTATAATATTGGTCATATTATTTTACCACGTTATTTACCAAAATATTTTGTTTGAGTTTAATTTGGAAGTTGTAGAAAAAATTATATTTTCTTTGTTTATAATTAATTAAGATTTGATTTGAAGATATTCAGTTTAGTTTTGTAGGATCAAAGTTTTCCCAATTAATTCCACTATTTATATTAATACTGTATTCATAAAAAAATAATTAAGCTAAAAAAAATTAACTTTTAAATAATTTAGTGTAAAAATGATTTATATTGTTAACGAAAATGTTTCAATAAGAATAATAATAATTCCCAATTTATTAAAAATAGAACTTACTTTGAACTTCTGCAGCCTAATATTTTAATATTTTATGCTAACTAGAGAATAAGTGAATTTATTTTACACATTTTTATACTATATAAGTTATACAATAGTGAATTCAGTGGTTATGTTTGCAGTGGAAGTTGATAGAAACAACACTAACACAAAGTTAATTTAATTAAATAGATAAAGGCAAATATAATATAACTAATATATAGATATTTATTTGATATGCATATCTTCAAACAAATTAAATGGACCCATACTAACACTTTCAAGGACTTGAAAATTGAAGTAATATAGAATGCAAGTAATTCAATAAACTAGGCAATTTAAAAATTCGAATCAATTCATCTACCATACTTTTGTTTATAAAATATTTGATGTATGTATAAATGTATAATTCATACATTTAAAAAAATATAGGTAATATAACTTTTCACTCTTTTTATTCATAAAAAGGTATACACAAGCCTAAATAAATTATATATATGAATAATGTTATCACATAAATAATGTATTAAATATTAATAAATAAATTATATTTAATATTTAAATGAAATATTAAAATATAAATTATATATTTTTGATTCGTTCTTGAGGAAACAGTCTGTTTTACATTAAGTATATAATATAAACTTTAATTTAAATGTCTTCAAATTATATCCAGAGGTATATAAAATTATAAAAATTATAAGCATATATAAAAAGTTACAATAAAATCAGTTAAAATAACCTAACCTATCATAGCAATACAATTTAAAAAACCCTAAAAAGATATTTAGTTTTAGTATTTATTATACTTAAGATTTTTATTGTATCTAAACATTCGAAATCATAAGAATAATCTTAGAGTACACAATTTTTGTTTAATCTTGGGTAGCAAAAAATAGAGAATAAGAAAAAAATGTTAAAAACTATAAATTGTCTGCTAAAAGTTATATATAAAAAAAAAATTTTATATTTATTTCATAAATATTAAATAGTTAGCTTATTACTGTATATTTTGATTATTTGTTTACTGATTAGTTGAAATATTTATGTATTTTTTTTAAACCTTCTCAAAAGAGGTCATTGAAGTAATTAATCATAAAATACAATATGAGATAAATAATTAAATAAATTATTGTAGTAATAATAATAATTTATCATTCAAAAAATATGTATTACTAATCTATAAACAATTGACAAGTGCCGAATTTACCTCTTCAGCCGCCCTAGGCTATTAGGAAAATGTCGCCTCAAAATCATACAATCATTTTTTTCAAGCCAATATGAGCTTCATATAAGTATTATTTTAGTGCACAATTAAAAATTTGTAAAATCAGGTACTCGAGAAACCGGAGATTTAATTTTAAAATACAAATGCAAAAATACAAAAGTCAAGGCATACAGTAATTACTTTAAAAAAACTTTCTTCGTGCCTTTTGTTAGGTAAATGTGTCGATTAGATCGTCGAAATTTAGAGCTGTCAATATTTCAGCATTCAGCCTCAATGTTGAGAAACATCAAACTATTTAATCGTGTTTCTAATGTCACCGACCTTAAACAATTTTCTATACGTTTTAAACATGAAAAGCTACGCTCAGCACTGCAATTTGTAACAGGCATGTAATTGAATAATCTGTACGAGATATCTATGTTTGGAAAAACAGATGTCAGATCGTGATCACGTATGTGTTGGAGTAGTTTTGACGGGGAATCTTTCTCAATATCTTTATTTTTGCAGTATAATTTAAAATGAATCAATTAATTTGCAAATGACGACTCTAAATCATCTGGAAAATAATTTCGTACAACTTCAGCTTCTTCTCTGAAATCAGTCTCATCTAATAAAAGAGTAAAATAATTTTTTGTCTGTTTATAGAAACGAAAAAAAAGAAAATAAATTGCTGCCCTAGGCTACAGCCTAGTTAGCCTAATAGTAAATCTGGCACTGAATTCAACTATAATAAAAAATATACAAATATATACGACATATTTTTAATTAGTAATAATAATAATATCTTACTTTATTGGCACTTATTCAAATAGGATGTAAGTTGGAATTAAAAAAAAAAAATGTGTAATATTATTTTATTATAATTTGCATAACTTGTCCAGTTAAATATTAACATAAATATTACAGAATTAACAAGAAAAAAAAATTAAATTCCTAAAAAAAAATTAAATATTAGTACATTTCAAGTTTAAAATTGGTTAAGAAATATTTGATACATACGATTAAATCTTATAAATATTAAGTAATCAGAAGAGAGCACATAATATAAATGTACAAGCGTTTGACTGTATGAACGAGTTTTTTCGACTGCTCACTTATACGAAAATTACGTATATTACTTGTATGTTAGATAATACAAATATTTATTTTTATCTCTGTATAATTATATTCTGCTATCAATTATTTCTTTTAATGTTTATTTACTTGTATTTTTAAATTAGTCAGTAAAGCTAATAGAGATAGGATGAATATAAATGCTTAATAGACAAAAAAAAAATTCTAAATAAAAGAGGTTAATAGTGATAGTAACATTTATGTATTAATACTTAATAATTATATCATTATTAGGATAAAAAATATACAACACATTACAAAAGCATCATATTATATTGTAGTTATTATGCGTGTATGAACAATATGAAAACTCCAATAATATAAAAATATATTTTTATTTTTAATATTTTTTATAATACTTTAAATATTTTAGTTTTCAGTTATTAACAATTAAAATATATGGTTGCCAAGACCATTTTATAAATATATACGTTCTACCACCTTCCAGGTTGAATAAATATTCGATGCAGAATTTCCAAATATAAATAATGGTTTGAATTAATTAAATTCGACATTTTTGTAATAGATAAATTGCATAAGCCTACTTATTATATCGTAGTTCACATGTGAATTATAGGAATTATATTATTCAAATAATAATTATAATTGTATCTATAATTTAGAAAGAAAATTATGTATGACGCACACATAATATAAGTATTTAAAAACAGTTAATAGTTTACTCTTATTAATTGAAAATTAATAACAGGGGTGAGGGGTGTTATTTTTGTAGTTTTTAGATATTTAACAATATACATATCAAGCGTACATGATTTAATTAACGTTGATCGATTATCATTAGTGTTTTTTTTTTATTTTATAGTTTTATACACATTATGTCAATATACCTCGTATTTGTCTCACTATTAAAATAATCTATTATCACTAAAATTCTACCCACGCAGAATATACATCAAGTTGGACGATCACGATCATTATAACAATAATATAAGTACTGCAGGCTGATGATATTTTTATCTCTCACTTCTTAGTTGTCTCAAACACAAACAAAGAAAACTTGCTTATTAACATATTATAATAATATCCATGTACATTATATAACAAGGTCTTTTCAAAGATAAACGCAAAATTTTCCCGTTCTCCCATAAAAATAACAAAAATGAAGATGGTCAATCTTATTTAAATATATAAGTAAAATAACTTGAGTATACACTTAACGTTTTGAGGTAATTTTATTTTTAGATATATTTTATTAATGTCTAATAAATTGTATTGTAAAATGTAGGCAAATATAGTTGTTTGTTTGAAAATAGTTAGTAACAGTTAGTTATCAATATTTAATTAAAAGAATGGAGAAATAAGCAACTGCTCTACTGTATGCCGTGGCCATAGCCCGTATAGGTATCGAGAGTACCATTGACTACTTTACTTAAAGTATATGACGTATATGTACTAAATTTGAATTCAATAATAAGTAATTACATACAAAAAACAATTTACTGAGCGAAGACAGTCGACCTATAATATTACAAAGTCAATTTTATGATATATTTAGATTCTGAGCATTTATTGAATGATGTGCATTTGCATTTTATTTTAATGTATTATAGTCTATAAAATTAGATTTTCAATTTGAGGGTGGTTTTGAATAGAAATAATTAGAAAATTTTATCTAGTTGGTACTTGAAAGAAGTTAAAATAAAATATTCCCAGTTATTTTTTTATAATCGGGGGAAAAAATTAGAAAAAACAGGAATTTTTAAATTTTTACGTAAATCTAATTGTTGACTAAAAAGATTAACAATACTTTGACCGTCGTTGGCCGTTCTGAGCACAAAAGACAAGGTATTGGGAAGACACGATAATGATCTAAAATTTTTAATAAAAGACCAAAATTGATTAGGGTTGGTTTTGAGTGAGTTTTGGATATTATAGATACAATTATTCATAATTGTATTACATTTTTAAGGGTTTTTATCGGAATAATAAGAAAAAAAATCAATTATCTATACCTACATTACTTAAAAAGACTCTAACTATTTTTAAAATTTTACAATGAACAGTAAATTCTAATTTAAAATTTTAAGCAGTTGTTTAATTTTTTGTGTAACTATGGTAATTATTTTTAATTAAGTTCAACAAAATAAGAAAATCTGGTTTAGCGTACAACTTTCGTTTTCTCTAATTTTTTTTCTCCGATACAATATACATTATTTTTTAGATTCTGAACGGAGTGATGAATGTATTGATTTTACAATGATGTGTGTTTATTTTTTATTTTTGTGTCTGTCATGACTTTTTGGAGTAATAATAATGCTTCGATTTTCGACTTCAGCCTTTCTTTGAATAAGAAAATTCATCTAGTTGGTACTTTGCGGGGGTCAAAAGTAAAAAATTTCCAGTAGTTTTCAAAAGCGTCGGGAAAACCCTGAAAAAATAATAGAAAAACGGGAATTTTTACGCATAACCACTTTTTGACAAAATCGATATTTTGATTTTGCTGTAACTCAATAACGAATCATTGTAAATACTTGAAATTTTCACAAAATGTGTATATTATAGTTATCTATTTACGATTAAATTTTCAAAATATTTTGACCTTTTTTAAACTATTTATAGACAATTGAAATTTTCAACTTTTTTAATTTTTTTTTTCTTAGAATGTCGATAAAAAAAAATTGGCTATCCAAAAAATCTTTAAAATTGAATACAAGGCTTATTATAAGCTGTTCTTATTGCAGTAAAAAAAAATCAAAAATCGTTACTCATAATTTTTGTTTATAAGCATTTAAAGTTCAAAAATTTACGAAATATATCAAAATCACGAAAATTTGCAACAAATTTTAAAGTTGAAAATTCATAAATTTTTTGTGATTTATACCTAAAGTTAAAAAACCCAATACAAGGTTATCCATAAGTTTTCCTTCAAGTAACTGTAAAAAAAAATTCCAGCGTCAATAAAGAAAAAATGTTATGAGCGTATGAAATGAAAATTTTTTTCGAAATCATGTAAAATAATGATATATTACAATTTAAATATAGGTAATAATACAATATATCCTTCTAATTATCATTGACTGACAAATCATCTCCGTTCAGAATCGTTTTTTCGTAGGTATACAATGATACCTATCATTGCATTCAAATTTAACACATCCATCGTAGAGACCAGTGACCTACTCTCCATCTCTAATATACAGCAGAGTGATACCCACTTTTTTTATATTGAAGTATCTATCTCTTCTTCGTAAAAACATTTAACTTATTTTATCATTTTTCTTTACAAAATGAATTCGTCCTCCAATGATTTAAGACATTTGAGTATTGACTTAAATCTCAAGTATACATTGATTTCAATTCTTTCATTCAATTAACTTACATTTATAACTAAAGTTCAGTTATACCTTGTACATTATTATACGTTTAAAATAAAACTATTCACAATGAACTTAAAATGTTCTTTATACTTGCTTCCACTCACTATAAAAGATTCACTCAAACTCTCTAATATATATTATTGAAATATATCTTCTTTTACCCTCTTGGATAATTTTCCTCGTAAAGAGCAATTGGCCTGTCAACCTTTTAAAAAAAATTAGAAATGATAATATAAAAAAAATTTAATCAAGTTGAAGTAGCGTCATTGGGCGCATCTTTCATTCGAGTCGTCAAATTATACAATTATATGTATCCAATTATGTATATAATATATATATATATATATATATATATATAAATTATAATATTACTATTATTATTGTAGTCCTTTATACTTATTGCAAATATTCTTCTTATACTTGTAAATAGAAAAAGTGACCCAGGTTATCAAAAAAAAAACATATCATTAAAAAATCGATACATTCATTGATCTATTTAAAATATATAATAATCAAATTAATATAAAAACATGTGTCAAAACTTTTACATAAACGTCTCAAAAATAGATGCATTAACCAAGACAATAACAAAAAAAAAAAATGGCTTAATTTACCAATTACCACTATAGTATAGTTTCAATTGTTATTTTATCAAATGCTGTAAAGGTATAACTCAATAACTGAATATATAAGGATTAAATGTTATGTATTCACGACAATTGTATTCAAAATGAATGTATGTAAAGCTTGAGCCATAGTTACCTAATAGGATTGATAAAATTAAGAACTTAAAAAATATGTCTGATTTATAATTAATTTCACCTCATTGTGATGTCAAATGATCAATTATAGTAATGATCGTGGGCGTCCTTGTATTCGGTCAATGTGTCCATTCATCTGTCATCAACTAACCGTCATTTTCGACTTTTAGGGGCAACGCTCATCAAAGTAACGTGACTTGTGATATGACGAGTGACGAGGCATGTGATTTTATAGTAATATGTTACTTCCGAAAATTGTAACGCACAAATAAGAAACCATTCGAGTCGCGGCGGCCACTCGCCTTCGTCATCATCACTCATCTAGCCATTTGAATATCTGATGGCATGCCGAGGTTTATTTTTTATTTTATAAGTTTAGAATATTTGGTTCCAAGCCAACGAATATGGTTTATGACAATGATATATTTTTAATTATTTTTTTTCATTGGAAAATGTACTATCTATATTTGTTAACACAATTAGTAAAACAAATGACTGACATAAAAATATATATGGCTATATAATAATGTATAATAATTAATAAGTAAATTAAATTAATGATTTATTAACACTACAAAATAGCAATCAACTACATTATATTATATAAGTAGTACCTATATATCAACCTGATACATGTAAACAATAATTTTTCGTAATAAAAAAATTGAAAACGAAGATTAAAATATGTTGTATGAGTGCCGAGTGGGTTTGTACTGGTTAGAAAATATTTAATATCAAAAATATATAAATATTAATATTGCCATGGTGATTTGAAATTTAAATAACTTTTTAATTTCAAATGATCCTTTATCAATACATACTTTAAAAATATTTTAATTTAAGATGTCTTTGTGAGCTTTAGATTACTGTAATTAGTCTTCGTTGTAAATAGAAAGCGTTTCGACCTTTTTAAAATTTAAACTAATTCCGGTTTTTTAATAGAAATTACCCTCATATAATGGAATGCACCAACGCCAAGCTGTATTTAATGAATATCTACTCACCAGAAAAGTTTCTAAGAAGTTACATCTTACATGGATTCCTTAGCTGGAAACCAATGCTGATGTCTAATGGGAGGATCCCATTACACTTCCTAGAATCCAAGTGTTACTAGGGTAGTTAAAGCATTTATTTTTCTACTTTCGTGTACATACACAAAAAACACATATTATTGTAAATTCCTCCGCTTAGAATCTAAAAAATATACATATCATAAATTGCATGTGCCGATAAACAATTCAAAAAGAGTACATTAGTGATACGCGTATAATATACCTATGATATTCAAAATTATACGTAAGTCACACATTCTTTTTTGGTAACTATTTTAAGCAATAGGCCTGCAAGTTACAAAAGAATTATTTAAATACCTATATAGATTTTATCTGAATGATTTATTAGACTGAAACGAGTATTTAAAACGGATGACTTACGAATACGTTACTTAAGAAATAACAAAACTGGTTCTTAAATCATGACAGACTTGAAGAAATCAACTAAGAATTTTTTCTAATCATTTTAGTTTTCATAGGTCCCTCTATACTGTATCTATATTCTATAAATACCTATATTTTACTTATACAAGAAATAAAAAGATTACACGGTTCTACTATAGAATTTATAGGTACTAAATATTATTATTAATCTATGATTCTATTGTTCATGTTGACTGTGAAAGTTTCTATTTTCATAAGACGTATTACCAATAAATTGTCCAATTAGGTACCTATATGAATGTATAGGTAACATTTTTCATAGATTAACACTCCGCGGTTATTATGCGCGCGGCGAATGCAATGTAAATGATAACAGACGTGATAAAAACAGTTTAATTTATCACTACATTCAAAGAAAGCCTGCACAAACTCTTAAACCCTCTGGTCTCCGAGATTTTTCTTTTTGTCTCCTCACTTGAGCAATTTTTTTTTTGGATGACGCCGGGTTCTGTTTTTGTGTGTTTTAGATGAATTATTGTATCAGTTTCCAATCTTTTGACAGTCATTGTTGACTCAGGTGCAGGTGTATTCCACGAGCTGCGTTTGTCGTATAACTGTAGTCGGTAAATTTGTTTTTGGAACATCGCACAGGAATATAATATGCTCCTACTGGCATTATAATCCGAACACATTCGATCGACATGGAAGATTTACTGATTCAAATATCAAAGGACGCAGCAAATGCAAAATTGAACAGCTTGAGTCAGTCCGCAACTGAAGCATATGGTAGCGTTAATATTCTAAATCATTTAGTTTAATCGATTTTGTGCTACTTTGATAGACATATTTATATGTTATTTTTGTAGGTGTAGATGAAATAGTATTTAAAATAGAATTTATTCTCCTATTTCAGTGTTTTTGGAGAAGCAACAGGGAACATTGCGCGATCCTGCTCATGAACTTAGAGCAAAGTGTTTAAATGTTTTTAAACTGGCGTTTGAAACCAGAAAAAGCAAATTAGTGGCACAAGCTTTATGTGGATTAAATGTAAAATACTTATTTTATTAGTTCAATCATAACTGATTATTACTAAATTCTTATAAATATTAAAATATGTCTAGAAAATATTAAGAGATGATCGTTTTCAATCAAATTTTGAGCCAGAAGATGATTCATTATGGCTGCCATCACAGATTTTGCATACAATTAGTTCTATTTTAACACAGTCTGATGACACACAAATAGATATGTTAAAGGTTATTCTACTTACTCATGTATGAATGAGAATAATTATTTAAAATTTATTTATAGGTGTTTTTGAATGTTGCGTGTTCTTCATACTGGACAATGAATGGGCGTATTATAATTCAAATACTTACAGTATCCTGTGAAGTATATGAAAATGGAAACCAAGGAATTCGATCTGCTGCTCAAGCTGCTGTCAGTCAGACACTACGATATTTTTGCAACTTTCTCGGTAAAATAGGTACCTTTTTTATATCCAAAAAAAAGTAAAAGACTTGGGGTAGTAACTAATAAGATAAATTGTTAAAGATCCGCTTTAAAAAATATTTAAAACCTTTTTATTTAGTTAACTTTGACTGAAATAGTGTCAATGAACCTCATCCTATCATGTCATCACCATTTATCATTTTATTTTTTATTATTTACTTAATACAAAATCTTTATTCTATGTAGGTATTAGTATTTTCACCAATCTTGATTATATTGTATTTAATTATTTATTAAAAGTTATTTTAATAATTTGTTTTATTTCCAGATGAAGAATGCGAAGAAATGAATAAAATAAAAGACAATGGGGCTGGTGGAGTATTGTGTTTTAACGAAGCATTACCAATTTTACAATTTATTGTTAGTAAAATAGACGAGACTCAAAAGTAAATATACTGCTCAAATTTGTATTGATGTTTAAAATTTGATTTTAATTTATGTTTGTTGTGTTAATAGTGGAGATCGTTGTAGTCAAGCTGTTGTATTTTATCTTGAATGTCTTCACACTCTTGTTGCAAGTTTACCTCAAAAGGTACATGACAATCGTCACTTTACTATGTTCCTATGGCAACGGCTATGCCCAGCTATTATAGCCTTTTTAGGATCACCTCGAGTAGATAAAAAAATTGTATCAAGAGACGATGACAATGTTACCAAATTTGGTAGAGGATCTGGTGTCTTGGGAAGCGCTCCTAGCTTCAATAGCAGTCAATCTAAAATAATATATAGGTGATAAAGATTAATGTATTTTATTTTTAATAATAATAACTCACCAGCTTATACAATTACTAATTATTAACACTACTAATATAAAGCATGCATTTTAATTTTAGTATTGGAAGTCAACTAGTGAGACTGGTTGGATGTGTGAGTTCTCTTAGACCTGTTTTGGAGTCTGTCTTTCATAGAATGCTTTTGTATCCACCGCCTCTCTATAGAATAGATGCTTTAAAAGCTTTAAAAGAGGTGGGTATTTAGATTTATAAAGGAAAAAGAGTAATGTTTAAGTTATTATTTAATGGAATCATGACCAGAAAAGTCTTAAATATTTTACATTTTTTAATACTGAAATTAAAATTGAATAAGACAATTTTAAATTAAATTTACAAACACTAAAATAATCTACTTAAAACTATTATAGAATAAACATTGATTTTTTTTATTTAAATCTATTCAAATAATTTGTATTTTATAATAAATAAAAAATGTAAAATTCCATGAAGTACTATTAATTGATTAGTAATTATTATTTTTTTAATTAAGGAATATTGTTATCTATCAAACATTGATTAAAATAATTTTTCTTAGTTTTTAACTTTTTCTAAGTAATTTAGTAAATTATTAAATACATACTATTTAATATTATTTGTATAACATTTAATATATTAAATGAAGCATTTTTATTAAAGTTTTATATCAAAAACTTTTAACGCATACACAAAAACGTCTTTTACATGAATTAATATTAGTTCAGTATTATATTATATTATATTTACATATTTCTTTTTTTTTATCAGTTGTATGGAAAATAGTTAATATAACAAAATATTGTTCAGTAATCAGTAGTAAAATCTGTAGTACAGTTTCCCATTTTTTTCTAAATCAAATTAATATTAATTTATTTATATAGTTAATGAGTAAAATTTAAAGATTTTATTATATTATTTAATATTTATTCTCCATACAACCTTTATCTAATATTGACTTCTCTTTCGATGATATTCTTAATTTTTCAAGTTTAAAAACAATAATTCCTTTGGCCCAGATAATATTCCTGCATCCTTACTGTAAAACTATTGCTAATCAATAACAAATCCTTTCATTTATATTTAAGTGCTCCAAGGATTACGTCATTGTTCTGTTATGCCTATTATTAAATCAGTTGATTCTTTAAATATTAATAATTATTTGCCCATTTCCATTCTTCCCTATTTTTATCCTAGTTTTACAAACTAATAGCCTTTACCAATATAAAGTATTGAGTTTCACCAAGCAAAATACCAAACATTTTGCCTTTGATAGATGGCTTAGCACTCTCTATTTTGTCTAAGTTCGATTATAGAGTACAGTAGAGTAGCGTGGCAACCATATTGTCCATATCTTGTGTAGGAAAAGTTAAAATTAGAGTGTGTACAAAAAGAGTCTTATACCTCCTCTGTTCTTAAGATAGAGCATCCTACTTATATAATCTTGCTTTATTTCCTTATCCATAATACTTTAAAAATGTTTGATACCAATTCAACTTTATTTCTTTCTCTTCTTTATGCTTCAATAGATGTGATAAATCTCACTTTTTTTTTAATTTCTTACCGTGTAACTTTTTTATATACTTTGTCAAAATTTTCATCTAATTTAAATTATTAAACACTGACATAAATTTCTAGGAAACCTTTCTATATTTTACTTAAATTCATAACTTGAGCACATTAATGGTTATTCATAAAAAAAGCTTTTAAATTAAATTATTCTTAATTTATTAAAAAAAATTGGTTAATATTGTTAAATTTTGTTGAATGTAGTCGTGGTTTAAAACATTTTTAAGGTTACAATAACCATAAAAATATAAGCTTGCGCCATCAATAGTTGAATGTTAAAATTGTTCGGTCTTAAAATTTAAAAAAGTTATTAATAATTAATAATACTTGTATTCATAAAATATATTATACCATTTATAGTTGTATTATAAAATACATTTTATTTCAGTTATTAAGTAGTCCAAATAGAATAGTGGATTTTGCTGGACCAATACTTGTAGAAGATGATAAAATGTGTCAACAGAGTGATATGGCATTAACTCGTTTGTTAGTATTTAATAAAATTTATTTTTATGTTAAATATAAATATATTTTTATAATTTATTTTTTATACTTTAGAGTTATGGATTCTATTGAAGAATGTTCTAAATGTACAGATTGGGAAATTGTTTTTACAAGTGTTTCATGTATACTTTCTCTACTTTCAACCCTTCTTGAATTGTCTACTGGAAAAGGAATTAATGATGTTTATACTGAAAAAATAAATGAAAAATTCCAGTCTTTAGCTAGTTGTGACTACACGGGACCTTTAGCTTATGAATCAATGAAGAGATTACCTAATATCTATAGAGAACAATTATCCTTTTCTTCTGAATCATCTATTGGAAACCGAAGTCGTATTAACAGTACAAGCAGTAGTAGTGGAGTTCCAAGTAGTGGTAATACAGAAGGTCCTGAAGGAGGATATCAAAATGATCCACAGGTAAAATATGTAAAAAACATCAGTCATCAACATTCCATTCATTTGGGTTGTTTTTATAAATTTGTTAGCAATATCTTCAATATGTTTTTCTACTTATTTATGTATATTTTATAATGCTACATCATTAAGTCGTTGTTGACTTAAAAAATTTCTAACCCCCCTTCAAACCTAGCTTTTCAGATTTATTAATTTTTGATGATGGCGCAACCAAAATAACAAAAAAAAACCCAAAACATATATTAATTAAAAATTATTATTTCTACATATATAATATTTCTGCACCACAGCATCCAAATAGTCGACAAGCACAGTGCTCGAATTGGGAGGGGGGATGCAGGCGGACAGAGTCCGCTTTCATTTTTTTGATAGATTTCAGCGTCCTCCTTCATTTAATTAAGCAAAGAAAAATACTAGCTTTATAGTCCTTCACTATATTATGTGCAGAGGGTGTGGGGGACGAAGTTCACAACGGGTTACTTTACAATTTATCTGCTATGGAACGGTGTTTTCTGAACTAAAACCAGTGTCCGTTCCCAATTTTTTTTCCAATTCGAGCACTAGGCATGATTCAATTTATTTTTGAACTGATAAGTCATAAATAGAAAATAATATTTCTTTTAATTTGATAATACAAAGTTAATTGTTATTATAATAATTTGTAATTCAGATTGATGAAATGGAAGCAGTAGTTGAGAAAAACCTAAAAGAAGAAGCATATCGTTTAGAACTAGTAACAAAAAAGTTAAATACTTGTAATGTTTTTCAAGTTACTCCAGTAAGTTTTATCTTCCATTTATATTTGTTTTTTATATAAAGTAGTACAAAGTATTCCTAATCGTCATCCACCAACTATAAGTTCTAATTTTTCAGTTAAAATTTAAAAATATTTTTTGCTAATACAAAAAAAAAATCAATCTGAGCTGTATCTTTTTTTCTGATACTCAGTACCACGTGCATTTGCTACTTAAATTTATTTCAAGCATGAAAATATTTTAAATTAAAATTAATTTTTTATTATCACTTATGTTTGTTTCAATTAAATTTTTAAATTTACTTTATTGTTATTTATATAATAATAATTCAATTATTAATAATATGTACTATATATTATTAGGAGTCTGTAGAAATGTTGGATTTGGAAAGAAAAAATGCTGGTAGTTTTGTTCAGACTCTGGTTAGTTTTTTACCTACATTGTTACCACTACGAAGTACATTGCAAGTAGATGAAGAGATCCAAAGGTTTTCTTCCAGTTTTTGTGAAGGTTATATATTATTACTATATTACTATAAAACATATAAAATATTAAAATTGTGTGTATAACAATAATTCTTTTACACAGTGGCGCCACCAGGGGTAGTAAGGGGTTGTAACCCCTCCCGAAATTTCTCCGAGGCCTAGTATAATAACCTATGTACTTATCTTAAGTACACATATATTGTAATAATTTAACCCCTCCAAAAATGTTTTCTAGTTATGCCACTGCTTATACAGATATAAGTTTACTGTTACATTATTATCCATGTGTAATTATTGTTAAAACACTTATTACCTAAATATTTTTAAAAAAAATATCTAAAATATTTAATGATTTACATTATTTTAGTCTTAAGTAATGCCAAAAATTTAGAAGAAAATTTATTCATTTGATTACACATTTATAATATTTTTTGTTGTTTTTTTATTTATTTTAGAAATCATACGACAAGATTATAAAAAAAATGGTTCAATAATAATAAATGCTGATGGTGTTTATGTAGCAACAATTATGTCACTATATGTTAATTTAAAGTTGATAAATCAAAATTATTATGATGATCCTTCTATATTGCCAATCATGTCTGAAGTAAGTTTAAAACAAACATATACTACAATATTAAGAAATATGGTAGTTGAATTGCCATCATTCAAAACATTGACATTTTGAAATACCAGTTTTCGTGTTTTTAAATATTTGACAAGTATTCAATATTTCTTATATTTAAACGTTTTGACTTATCGTTGTTTTGCACCAAATCCTAATGTAAAACTTTAAAGTTAGAAAATTCAAAATTAAATAATAAACCTAACAAATAATAAACACTAATAAGTAATAACAAAATTAATATTTATATTAAAATTGATTAATTATGTATAATTATGATTAATAATAATTAACTGTACATTGTTACTGGTTAGGTTACTTTAAGCATGAATTTTATTTATATAATTGTATCAAAAATTAGTGTTTTAAATCGCAAAACTTTATTGAATACTTCATAATTCAAGATGCAATATAACAATTGGGGTGGGTTATTCTGCAGGATCAATTTGTTGAAGAAATTTTCAGCAGTGGCATGCTGATGTATGTGTCTAGAAGTTGGTTAGCTGAGCTCTATCAACATGTACTCGTTACTAATATTTTGGTATTGTCCGGTTACAAGAGTCAAGCAGCTGGTCATTTGGCGCTAATAGATATATTAACAGGTTCATATAGGGTCTAACTTCATGCTTGATTTAATATATTTTAATATTCATGGCTTGGTTTTGTTTGCAATGCTTTCTTTTGTTTTGTTTTGACTTATCATTTTTAACAAATTATTTTATGAATATTTCATTTCATTTTGCATTTGTAATTTTTGAATATAGCAATGTTATGAACTGATTTTATTTGTCCAGTTAGCGCAAGAAATCTGCTTCTTAGTAAAAGTTATCACATCATCTTTATTATTAAAAAAATATTCATTTATTATGGTTTAGATTTTATATGGTATAATAAAATATAAACTCATAAACATTTAAAAATACCACTCTTATGGTATAAAACTCACTTTTTAATCAATTTTAAAGTTATTTAAAAATTATGAGAAATTACCATGTGAAAAATTAGTTGAAAATAATGTTTATCAAGTAAACTGAACTTTAAAATTTTTAAATACACTTATTTTTCTGTTTTTAAAAACACAAGCTTTAAAAATGATAATATAATATGATGTATTAGTACTTAAATCACAGTATTATATACTTCTAAATTAAAATCTCAAATACAAATATTATATGATAATAATAACATTATTTAAATTATTTAGATATTGATGGCTACAGTTCTGAGAATAAAGTGAATTGGTTACTATCAGATTGTCTTCGCTTAGAAAGAACAGTTTGTAAATCAGAAACAAGTCCTGATGCTGATGCGGGTATGATTTCGATAAACTTACATTAATTTATTGGCTTACATTTACTTACCTGAAATATAAACTAGAATATAATTAAATAAAATGTAAAACATGTATCTTGATAATATTAAGATCAAGCAATTTATTTTTATTAGGTATAAAATTAAGTAGACGGATTGTTACTTGTTGTTGGGATACTATGATGAATGTTCTGGCCGTTCCTCTTGAATTCAATTCGTCCAATGATTCAAAAAATACTCAGGTTAAAAAAATGTTACGAAATGAACTAAACAAAGATTCTATTCGTCAGATGTCGGTACAACATAGTCTAGATGCGTTACAAAGAGCTGCTACTCTTGCAAATATTTTAGGTATGTAATGATTTATAATATTCATACATTTTGTAATTGCTTTTAATATTCATACTTAATTTAAATTATTTATTTCTATTTATATTAATGTTATATTTATTTCCAATAGGTATGCATAATCGTTGTGAAGGTATATTTGCTCTGCTTGTAAAAGCTTCTTGTGCTCAGAATGGAAACGTAAATTGGTTTTCTGGCATTATTAAAAAGCAACCAAAGTTAATTACATCACATGTTTTGAGTATGGATGTGATGCTCTCACGTGGCTTAGAATTTGGATGTCACGGACAAGAATGTTGGCCACATATTTTCAAGTATATTTCATTAATACAATTTATGATTGAAATGTAATGTATGTATATATTACATATAATATTAATTTTATAGCTGTGCATTATATGTTGGATACCTTGAACAAGTATTTTTTCGACAAACGTGTTCATCAGTTGCTGCTTTAAAGATGGTTAAACCTAAGTTATTAAATAGTAATACTGAAACATTAAACAAAAGTTTTGGTACATCTGTAGATAGTGATGAAGAAGTTTGGTAAGACATGTATTTTATTTTACACACTTAAATATAAATAAAAAAATTATTTTTGCTTTTTTATTTGATATATTGTTTAGTCCAAATATCTTTAAATTTAACTTTTTTTGTATATGTACATATTAAATATTTATTCTCATTTTTTGAGTTGATTATTTTCTATTTTTTTTTTAAATATTATGATGTATACAATATTATTTTCAAACAAGAATATCTTTGAGAAAAAATACTTGAAAATTTATAATTTGTTTTTTATTTTTAGCATGGATGTCTACAGTTTTTTGTCTTCGCCGACTTCTCCCAATAATTTGACAGAAACCATATCAACTTTAGTAAACAAAAGTAGAGCAGATATTGAAAACAATGGTGTATTAAACCAAGAGTATGCTGCACAAATAGTCTGTATTCTGTCTCAATATGTTGATCGGTATGTATTTTAATCTTAGTTTAAATTGTTTTATATTAATACTTTACATAATCATATTTTAGATTGTTCGAAGACGCTGCATTAAAATTGAATCTGAGAGCACTTACTGAATTTGTACGTAGCTTATGTGAAACTATTCGACATGAGTTGTTTAAACCACCAGATCAGAAGAAATCTAACAATAGTGCTAACAATGCCACTCTTTTAACGCGGTTATCTCGACTAATGTTACGATGCATCAAAAGTGGGCGCCCATTGTTTCACATGATAAAAATATGGTCAATTGTTTTGCCGTGTCTGATGGAAGTAAGAACATTTAATGTTAAATATTATATTATAATCTAATGATATTCAGAAACTATAGTTTTCTAAATTTTATATCAGGTATCTTGTCATAAAGATTTGGCATTATCTAAACAAGCTATAGCTTCAATTCATGATACAGTTTTAGCTTTTCTTAATGATCAACCAGAACTTTCTCATTTTCATATCAATGAATCATTGTTCAAACCATTTGAAAATCTTTTATGTTTAGAACTATGTGATATAGAAATTCAAGACCAAGTAATTTAATTTTTACATAGATATTACACATTTATATTAAACAATTTGATTAATAATTTTTTTTTAAAAGATTGTCAGTTGCTTATGTGAATTTGTTGAAGCTAACCGTTCAGATATCAGATCAGGTTGGAGACCTTTATTTGGTGCTCTAAAAGTTGTCAATAGCAGTCATTTATCATCTCTATTAGAGGTATTCAGAGTCTTTCTGAATACTGATGACACATTAGCTTTCTCAAATGCAGCTGTTGATTGTATAGCTTGTCTCATTAAGCATGTACGGGGAACTAGTAAGTATTTTTTTTTTTCATATTATATAAAATAAAACTTGCAACAAAGTTTGTTTTTTATTCTATTAGATTTTGATGACTCAGACACTAATATTAGACTAGAACTGTGCAAAGCTGCTCTTAAACATTTACAACATTGCAGTTTAATATTAAGGTCAATGTATGTTATGCCAGCTTGTCCAAAATTTCATTTACCTAAACGGTAAGTTATTATTATTACTTGTCCAAATATCTTATGTATGAAAAATAAAAATAATTTTTAAACTTTGTTAATAATATTATAAATGTGGGTTATGAAATAGTTTTTTTTATACATAACTTATTCAAAATTAAATAGTGTTAAAAAAATTACTTCACATTATTACCTCTATGTAATTTCTGTATTCACACTTAATGCATAGAAAGCAATTTATTTACAAAGATTTATCATAAATAAATATTTTTAACTGACCTTAGAATTTAATTCCTTATTATTATATATATATATATATTAAATTCATTTAAACAATATTTTTAAAAGTATCTAGTAAATTTTTGTTAAAACTTTTATTTTATGATTAAAAAATGTGTGCCTATTCTAGGATATTAAAAAGTATATAAAATATTATTATTAATATTGGCTATATAGGTGTTTAGAATTTAATACATATTCACGACATCTTCAGAAATATTGTTAATTTTCTTTTTAATTATGAATATTTGGGATAAGCTATTTTGTAAATTAATGAATAAGTAATAACAGATATATACGTTAGAATTTTACATAAAAAAATAAATAAAGAATTATATATATTAAATACTTAGTATACTAAGTAGAGATAATATAATAAACCTTGATGTAATGTCTTTTTTATATTCACATAAATTTTATTTAGAAACCACGTCTTTACTTTGATTGATAACGATGTGCCCGAATTACAAAATATTCAAAATGAAAATTATAATCAATTATCTATTGAAGATTCAAAAAATGAAGTTGTACTTTTAGAAGAAATTGATCAACCCTGTGGTATATTGAGAGTATGGTACTGCATTGTAGAAGGACTTTGTACTGCAATTACTGGTACAACAGCTATTTACCAGAGGCAAAGTCTTGAATTGCTCTTAGACATATTACAGGAATTTCCTGAAACACCAGGTTAAAATTATTTTTAATGCGCAACGAATATTTAAATAATAATGAATATTAATAATAAATTACAGGATATATATTTGGTTGTTTTTGTATAAATCGGCTACTTCTTCCTACCATACAAACATGGGCAAAAAAGATTGTATCAACACGTGATCTTAGTGATTTACAAAATTTTAAACAATTATGTGGAAATTCAACTGATCTTATTGTCAATTACCTTAAAATGAATAAGAATTATGAATTGAAATTTGAAAAAGAAATAACACTTATGATGAAACAACTATTATTTGTATTAAACGAATTCTGTGTTCAACCTTTAGAGAACATTGTACGCTTAGGATGTGCATGTTTAAGACATTTTGTTTTGGGTGCCGGTGATATATTCACTACAAATCAATGGGATTTAGTCAGCTTTAGCTTACACAGAGCTTGTGCTATTTCTCTGTATCCATTGACCAGAGTATCAATGACGTACAGTCCATTTTCAGATAGTTTCTATGGTGATTTAGCAGCTGGTATTAAAGTTGCTGCAAGAAGAGATAGTACGGTAGATGACAATTTGCATTTAAAACAACTGTCGCAACAGGTAATCTGCTTTTTTAAAGTTAAAAATTTATTTACAAAAAATTCTCAATGTAAATCCTATTATTTTGATTAAAAAAAAAAAAAAATTATTTAACATAATAATTAAATCAAATTCTAAAACATGTATGTACTTTTTCAACAATATTGAGCCTGAGTTTAAATGCATTTTTAAGCTTCAATATTTACTACAATTTAATAGTAAAGAATTGTTTAGTTAAGTAATTTTAATACTATATTTGATATTAAAGTAAATAGTTTGTTACTAGGTTAGTAATAATACATTTTCAAATGTTAATTTTAAATCCATGATTGAGAACCTTTTTTTATTTTATGTACCTCTTGTAGAGTTTTAAAAATTTTTCTCCTTCCATTTATTGAAATATGTAATGACTATTTTTTCTTATTTTATTAATAATAATACTTTTTCATCATTTAATGACACTAATTATTGTTTTGATTAATTACCCTAGTGGATATTTGAGTATTTAGTCACTGAACTTTAGCAATACATAATAACTAATCATTATTTTATTTTTTAATTTTTCTTTTATTTTTGTAAATAATCTAATAAATAAAAATTTTAATTTCCACCATAATGACTGACTGTGCCTCCCTTCTGGGGAAGGAAGTTTTCACGCGCCCTAGATCGGAAACCACTGTTTTAAATAAACAAATTTTTATAGTATTACTGGTCCTTCAGAAATCATATATTTATTTCATTTTACTCAAATGTTAACTATTTTTCAGGTATTTTTATTAGATCATCAAAGAGTAAAAAGTGATACTATTGTTGATGACGAGAGAAGTTTCATATTTTTATTATGTCATCACTGGTGTAATTTAGAAATTGACAAACAATGGCAGAAATCACCAGAACGTATTCCTTACAAGAATATAGTCCTTGGGTTGTTTGTTAATGAAATGTTATTACAAATGATTGGAAATGTGTTAGTAAAGGGTACCAACAAAGCTATTCCAAGGTATTAATTTATAAAAATATGTAAATAATAATGTTTTTTGTTATTAATAAACTTTTTTTATTTTCTTTAGTTTAGCCAATATTCTTCTCCAGTCTTCTTTGATGACACCAATGGATGAACAGTCGTTTAAACCACACAAACATATGCCTGGATATTTGTCCTCACTCACCGAATCTCAGATTCATACATTTATCTCATGTTTAAATATGACATACGGCATATCATGGGAATTTGATTCAAGGCCCGGTTTAAAATTTCTTATTCAAAAAGTTGCTGGTTTAGAAAAAGCAGCTAATTTATATAAACAGGCTGGAGGAGCTTGGACGCTTTCATTAATTGCACTTTTTGAAATATGTATCAATCGCACATTAGAGTTGAGTTCTGATCAGATTAAACATATTGTTGAAAAAAAATCCCCTTCTAATGATACTGAAAGTTTTATACTTGAACTTAAACGTATATTTGATGATGCCTGCCAAAAATATGTTGAAATAGTTATGGATAAAAGTGGTACACATTGCGCTATTGATAGGGCAGGAGATAAACCAGTGTTCTTTTTTGTTGCACAAAATGATGATATTTTTGAAACAACTGAAAAACCTACAGCTTTTAAGTTTGAAGATTTTAAAAAGATATATCCAAATGCACCATTAACATCAAAAAGTGAAGATAGTGGAAGTGATGATGATGATGATGATGATGCTGTATATGCAATAGCAAGTTGCAAAAATTTGGATAATTTAATTGAAGAATATAAAAAAAGGAAACATGCTAATTCTATGCCTGGGCAACCTGATTCTATTGAAAAAAATGAAGACAATTTACCAGCAGAAATTGAAGAACAGAGGCAGACCAGTATGAATAAGGTATCATAATAAATATTTTAATAAAATCTTTGATGTTAAATTATATACCAATGATATAAATGTTAAATAATTAATTTCTAGGACAGTGAAGTACACGAGTCAGTTTGGTCCGAAATGTTAATCTCAGTTTTTGATTTATTGGCACAACTAGATGATGACTCATTTAAGTTATTGTTACCGGTCTTATTCAATGGAGTGAGAGTTTTGACAGAATCTGCTACTAGACCTTTATTGAAACGCATTCTCGGAGAATTTTACCAAAGGGTAGCTTTTATTTATGGATTTGGTTCATAGATTATCATTGATTTGTCAAGCTGTTGATGTGCTTTGGTAAGTCTAAGAACTGCTGATTTTTATTGGGAGTCTTGTAGAATCAGAGACTGAACATTTATTTTCATTTATTGAGTGGTATATAATTTAATTTTTAAGCAAAAAAAAAAAAAAAAATATTTATAAAACAAATTTATTATATTAAAAATTATATCTGAAAAAAATTTAAATATTTATATAATATGAACTATAATTTCTTTAAGAGTTTGTTTATTCTATTGATATGTGTTGTTTATATTGTGTATTGTATATTATTTTGAGAAATGATACTGATATTATAAATAACTTGCCTAATAAATAAATAAAAACCTTATAACTACTTAATTTTATGAAATCTTAAAATATTATTATATATTATGTAATATTTATTACATATTATTTTACAATAAATTAAAATTTAAACTTTTTAGTACTTGTTTGTTTTCACCCTGTTACCACTCTGTATAAAATTTATCGCACCACCTCCCTGTGACTGTCTGTTGTACTTGAATATTTTATATTTATAGTAAAAAAATTCTTTAATAAAATAATAGGTAATATTATATTGTTTACAATTAAATAAACATAATAGATAATAATTAATATTTAATAATTAGACATAAATAAAAATAAAACTATTTCTTTGATCATAAATATCCCTAAATTTCATAGTTTTTTTTGTTTTAAGTTTAACAGCTATTCTTGTTGTAAAAATTAAATGTCAGTATTTAACATCGTAGGAAATAAATTTAAATTTGGTTACAACACCTCATAAGCATTTATATCATAACCATGACAAGTAGAAGTGACAAAGTTATTGCTAAGATAATAATTAAAGCTGTTCATTTAAATGTTGATTATATTATCATTTTAGTTTTTTTCCCGTATACCTTACACAATATTTATCATATTTAGTCAATAACATGCCAGCATCATTATATTATATACAATATCAAAATTATAAGAAATATTAATCATTTTACTATAAATAAATTAATTGTATGCTGATTGGTATTAGGTTATAACAAATAAGTACTAAAATGCTTAGTTCAATTTAATAAAAATTATTAAATAATACTTATATGTCTTTATACCAAGATTTATAAATATAATTAACATTTATTGATTTTTTTTTACTTATTTAAATATATCTTCATATTTGTATTTTTGTTTTTAATTATATTTAAAAAAAAAATCTAATTTTCTTCCAAATAATGATTTATTTATAACTATATTAAGCTAACAAATCAAAGTAAATAATTTATAACTTACAATAAGAATCACAAGTCTATACGACTAATTACATAACACATTATAGTATATTCAATCATCAATGGTAATATATAATATTGTAGTACATTTAAAGGTATCCACATAATCATAGAATAATATGATTATCAAAGATCAATATGTTTATATTGAATGTTGATTGTACCAATAAATCTTTCTTCCTTCACTCATAAACAATACATTTTTAAAAATTATTTAGAGTATATGATATTGTATTGTACAACAATGTTTAAAATAATGTTTTATATTATGGAATAAAAATATTATCTTACATTTAATATACATATCATGTTGTACTCAAAACCATGCTATTTTTTTTTTTAAGATTTAACCACTATTAATATCCTATTATTATTATTTATCTGTTTGGTGTCTCAAGAATTCAAGACCATAATGTAAGGTCTATACTTAAGACTTAAGGAGTTTTAACTTTTGTTATTTGCCAGTAATTAAGTAGTTATTGAATTGTAAGTAATGAAATCAATCAATAATCTGATATTTAATTATAAAATAAATTACATTCAAATAATAATTTGTTACAAAATTACATGTACAGACTTACAGTTATGTGGGATAACTAAGGAAAAGGACACATAAAAAAAACCACAAAAATAAAATCCAAATTTTTATATTTTATTATTATCTTTTATTTTAAAAGACTACATAAGTTAATAAGCAAACCTTTCTAGGGTCAAGAGCCAAAATTTCCCAATCAAGGTTTTAAAAATTGTTCACGTGCCCAAAAAAAATTATATTTTCTAAGGATAAAAATAAAGTTACAGATTTATTATATATTATTTTATTAAGTAGACGCATCTTTTGTTTTGTAATTATCATTTTTAAAAATTATTTAATTTGTTTCTTTGAATTTCTTATAACAATTATAACCAAAACTTAATAAATAGCATAATTTTTAATAATTTCAATTTTTTTACGAGCCATTGAAATTTGATCAACGTGCCATTTTTTACACACATGCTGTAGGTTTGCCACCCCTAGCCTATATCAATAAGTATATTTCATTTTATGTTTTTTTCGATATTGCTATTTAAGTAATTTATTTTATTATTAGTAATACAGTTGGTTAAACCACAATATCTTAGTTCATGGTTAACCTAATTTTTGTCAAAAATTATTGCATTTGAAAATAATGCCATTATACATTTTTAAACTTTAATATTACCAAATAATATTTTGAATATTATAACAAAATAACAAATATCCTCATATTAAGTTTCAACTAAATTCAGTTCATGTCTATTAAAAAGTTATGCTTTTATATTTTTTAGACTTTGGTTTTAGTATGAATTAAAGGAACTTAATATTACATTGTTAAACCTTGGATATTATAAAAATTGCATGTTTAATCAGTTCTCAACTACAAATTGCTCTTAAATTTTCATGGTTTTGTCAAAATTTTAACATCAAATACTTATAAAAATAAATTGTGCTTTTATAGATTAATTTATATGAGATATATATTCAATTTTGAAATTTTTTGACAGATACTTGTATTTTAACTATATATAGTTCAAAAAGAGTCAAAATATTTAAAAAATGTTTATAATAAATATATTACGAATACTTCAGTATCTTGACGTCTATAAATAGCTTAGTGTCAAAATATTTTGGTAAAAATTTTAAGTAGGTAACTACTGTAGTATTTTCCTTAATTTTTATTTATTCTTAATTATTTTGAAAAATAGTGGGAATATTTATTCTTGACATTTTAAAAATCTAAATTTAACTTCTATCAAACTATCAAAAGACACCCTCATAGTTGAGGAATGAGGATTGAGCGATTTATAAACTTCTACTTATTCTGTATACATAAAAAAATGTATAAAATTATTATATTATCATTATTTAGAATCGTTTGTATATTTACTGTTGACTACATACCATGTCCTATGGCGTAAATAAACTTATTTATATTTTTTACCTATATCCTGACACTTAAGAGCCGATAGCATTAAATATTGTTCAGCGGTCGCACTGTACAATATGCGCATACGTTGTCATCAGCTGCAGGCTGCCGCTGTAATTTTTTAGATCTTGTGTGGCTGCGATCGTTAACTTGCTCTGATGAACATTGACTGTTGTAGTGTTGTCTGTTTTACAAAATTGTAGCTTGCGCAATGCAAATATGCAATACGCCCACGAATTGCCAATTATAAGGAAATCGAAGTGATACCGGATATCTGATATGATATCACCATAAATTATATTATCATTCGCTTGCACTATAATTATATATATTTTGTGGTACAACTTACTCTATGCATTCAATTCTATATAATGATTATAATGTTCTTTGCGAGTAACCACGACACGACCTGCTCCGACAATACCGTATTCCGGTTAACCTTGCGTAACCAAAATGGTTAGAAACTACGTTTTAATCGGCAAACAATCATGGCGGTACGTATATTCGTCTGACGTCGTTAACGTAACACAACACGACTGTCGTCCTACTACTACCCGCGTCGTAGCGGTCAGAGATTCAATAACATTTCTGAAGTTACTAACGCGTTTAGGCGGTACATTTTAAAAATTCGCTATTTTACTATGGATCGAATTGTAATGACGTTGGTTTTTAAGTTTTTACTCACAAAATGAATTGATTTGTTAGCGTCAGTTCCAGGTCGTTGGCAAGTTATACTCTCGAACTTCTTAAACACGACGAAGGTTATCCGCACAGTAAGTTTATATGGATCAATATAATATGATGTCCGTTGGCGTTTGTCAATAGTTTTGGAAATGTACATTTTTAGATTTATTTTACTTCAAAATTTGACTTGAATGAAAAATTATTTCAGCATTTTCATGGAGAGCGTCGCGTGTCCACTTTGCTGCGAGGACAGGTTTTCCAACCAAGACTTATTAAAATATCATTTATTAAGTTTGACCACAAATATTCAGTGTCCTTTTTGTGGAAAACAGTGCGATGACATCAACTCATTGGTCGCACATTTGGATAAAATTTGCACCGACAAGGAAGATGAAGTTGAGAAATCAATGCAAGACAACGATGAAATGATCGTAGTATATCCAGATGGCAAGTCAAGTGTTCTATTATTGTGCAACTGAGAGTATATTATTATTTTTTAATTAGACGATGAACCGGAACCAGATAATGAGGTTGGAGAATACGATAACCTTGTGGGAGAAGAAGATTATCAGAATGATGAGCGGCAAACTGAAACTGATGCAGAAACTGGAGTTAAAAAATTTATTGAAGAATTTACAATTGATGATCCGACTAAAACATTACGTCAATCAGAAACAGTAGAAACAGAAATTCTTGAAGAACCAAATCTTTATCACTGTTCTGAATGCAATATAAATTTCCCATCAATTGAAGAACACATAAATAATTGTCACAAAGGTCAAGAAGTTGTATTTCAGGTTGGTATTTTCAAAAATAATTTGTTTATTATATTATACATATAATGTGATAAAATTATTATGTTTAGGTAAATGAAAATGATAACCCCAATAATGTATTAAAAGATATTCCTGATCCCATTGGTGAACAAAATCCTGAGAGAGGAACTTGGATCAAATGGGGAAATGGCTACTTTTTTACAAACCATAAAGACGTGGCAATGAAGCATTTGGTTAATATTAAATCAGGAGAAACAACAACTATGAAAACTATTTCAGAAGATTTTGTTGAAGTAATAAAAGATGAAAATACAAAAATTAAAAGCGAAGCGTATCAAAATCATACTAGCATGTTTTCTTCTAATATTTATTCAAATCATTGTATTACGGATTCATATGGCGATCGGTATTTTGATATTCCCGTTTATTTACTTCATCAAGTAGCTGTAGCTGATAAAGTTAATGATTATTTCCAAGTCGAAGCCCGTAAATTAAGTTTCAAGAAGCGAATCCGTGTTATACGACTAAAATCTGATATTAATCAATTTGATATTGAGCAAATATTATTTCAAAATAAACCAACTAATTGCAACATTATTCCAATTTTAGAAAAATCATCTGAATGCAATGATTACTCTCAATTAGAAAATTTGGAGAATTGTTTATTATTAACTTGGAAGTGTATAGCATGTAATGTTAAATCTGACCATTGGTCCAAGTTAAACAAACATAACTGCATAGAAGATGATGCAACAATACCTAAATCTAAAAAAAATGTTGATAGTAAAAATCCAGCTATTCGTAATAATAGTCGCACAGTTCCTAATATTCGATCAAAACATATTTGCCCACATTGTGGTGGAGAATTTGATTCAGAAGGTTATTTAAGAACACATCTTATGGTACATGTAAATGATTCAAATAAATGTCCATTTTGTGATCAACCAGTAGCACCTGAAATGATGGACACACATTTAATTGCTCATCAAAATCCTGAATTTTCTAATCTAAAATTTTTATGCAAGTATGATTTAATCTTATTATAGTTTTATATTAAATGATTAACCTTTAATTATTTTAGTACGTGTAATAAATGTTATGATTCGGAATTTCGTCTCCGGTGTCATCAAAGAGCACATGAAATGCGACGTAAACCACGTGAAATATTAATTTGTGATGTTTGTGATGCTACTTTTATTGATAAAAACTCATTGAAACATCATGCCATCACACATATTGAACCTCCTGAACGTTTACGCCGATTACACGAATGTCGTTTCTGTGGAAAAACTTTTGTTAAACCTATTGAAAAAGTAATTTCTCATGTTTCCATTAATTGGATTAAGAATTATACAATATAACACCTTATTTTAGGTAAACCACGAAAGAGTGCACACTGGCGAGAAACCTTTTGCCTGCCCAGTATGTGGCCGTTGTTTCAGACTCAAGGATCTCGTACAAAAACATATGCGTGTACATACCAAAGAACGCCCTTACAAATGCCGTCATGAAGGTTGTGATAAAACATTCAGTGCATCAAGCAGTAGAGTTAATCATGAACAAGGCCATTCCGGTATCAAGCAGTTTAAATGTTTTTATTGTCCTAGATATTTTAAAAATTGGGTAAGTCATATTTAAATCATAATTTATATTTTTACTTTTTTAATTTTACATTTTTTAATTTGAAGGTGTCAAGAAGTAATCATGTCCAAGAGCATATGGTTCAGCACAAATGTGACATTTGTGATCGTTCTTTTGTGTCATTTTGTAACTATAAGAAACATTTGAAAATGCATGCAGAGGGACGGCTCAAATTCAGTTGTATGTTATGCCGTCAGGCATTTGGAAGACAACTGTTTTTAGATAACCATCTAAGTAAGGAACATGAAATCAAATCAAATAAAGAAGAAAACATAACTGAATAATTTTTAATTTTATATAAAAAATATTATAAAATTTTAGTGAAAATAACTAAATATAATTTGTTCAACAAGCTTGTTTTGCAAGTATAAAAATATAAATAATTTATTAATTAAAATGGAATAATTATTACAAGATTTGTACAATTATAAATTTGTTTAAACTAATTAACAAGTAATAATAAATGTAGTGCAAGTTATAGTTTATCTTAAATTACTTAAATGCAACACTTTTTAGTATAATTAGATAGATGAGATGTCAAATATATTTTTAATTATAAGATATAAAATAAAAAATGTCGCTAACTAAAAGGTCAGTATAATAATAAAAATATAAACCGTAAATACTAAACAATTAAGGATTGCACTAGATGTTACTTAACAAAATATAGATTTCCGTGTTAAAACATATATCGAGTGCATGCTTTCATTGACTAGTACATAATGGAAATTAAAAATTTTAACTTGGCCCCCTTGAAGTATAGCACATTAGGATTGTTCTTAAATATATAATAAACTATAGTGGGATTTAAATGATTACCGAACATAGCAAGATACTGACTCATCTGAACTATCAGTGAAACTTATGTCTGAATCATCGTGATATGGCCTAGTCGCAGAATCTGCAAATTGATTAACAATTTTCATTATTAAATTATTATATTTTGCATGGATACAATAAATTGGGATATCATAAAAATACATAGATACCATAAAATTAATAATAACTATTAATAAATTCATAGTTTAAAATTAAGAGAATTGTTAGTAAATAGTTATTAAATTTACACCAAAATAATTAAAACATATTAGCTGTAAACTCTTGAAGTACTAACCTCAGAATTGTATTTATAAAAAAATATATTTCATTGGAAAATAAAGGCAATACTATTCAGTTTAAAATCTATGTAAATCTATCTAAATGCTTTAAAAATGTTATTCTATTTATTTACAAAATAATGTTAAGCTAAAAGCTATAAAATAAATACATATACTATTTTATTGCATGGGATAGTTCAGAGGTGGCCAACCGGTCTATCACGAGATGAATTTAAGCCAACCACGACATCCTTTTGTTTTCTTGAATTTTTGAATTTTTTTTTTTTTGTAAATTTTTGTATCCTTGTTTATCCCACGAATAAAATATATTTATATATATATATATATATTTTGGTCGATTGCGACGACCTAGAAAAACTTTGAGATCAATCGCAAGTCTATTAAAGTTGGCCACCCCTGGTATAGTTTCTTGTTAAGTATTTTTTAAATTCAAAATAATAAATATAAATAGTGTACAATATGTAATAAATTAAATACTGGATATATGTTTCAAGAAACTAAAATATAATAAATTTTTATCTTGCAGACTATATTTAAATATTTATTAGTAAACTTACCTTTAATGACTGGGTTGCGAAATAGTTCCACTTCATCATCATCATCAAAAAGATAAGGTTTTTGTGGTAGCAATGCAAAACCATTTTTATAAGCAAACGATGACGGTCTACCTGTTTTCCATCGAAGGTAGAAATGATACCAACTTACCCCAATAATAGAGATTATAAAAACTAAAAATATAAGAAATTAAAATAGAATTTTTATTAGAAAAATTTAATTTTTTTGTTTTTAGCTACCTGTAAGGGCTATAAACATCAACCTTGGCATATTAAAAACTCTCTCATCTTTAATTAATTTGAAAATCACTGTCTGAGGTCTATTATCTAGAATATTTATCGATTTTACGGATGTGTAATATCCATGAGCACTTACTCGTATAGTTCTGACACCTTTAAAATAACATTTAATATAAATAGGTACAAGCCACTAATTACATTTATATATAAATAACAATAAATTCACCTTCTCCGACATATAATTTATAAGTTCCATTATGATAACTAGATGAAACTGATGAAGATGAATCGTCAGTTATGATTGCACCCTCTATTGGTCTATTTTCAATATCCATAACAGAACCTAATTAAATAAAGTTCAAAACAATAAAAGGTTTTAAGACAGTGTTAGTTAAATATCAAAAAATATTACTTACCCTTAACTAATGTGCTTAATTCTAGAATTGCGGAACCATGGCCTACAGGTGACATAATAACTTTAAAAATGGTAACAGTTCCATGGTGTACGCTTATTGAAATACTTTTCATCAAATATCCAGTTGCCTTGACCTAAATGAACACATTTGAATTATTTATCATATTTTTCATTGTCTAAAATAACTTAATTTACATGAATATTATATAAACCTATCGGTAAGTGTGCTTTGAAAACAGCAGAATTAGGGGTGACTGTGTAAATGTCAGCAAACATATTTATTGATACGATTGCGTTACGAATAGGTTTGCCTAATTTGTCCACAACTGATCCTTGAATACCTTGAATGTTTTCTATGACGACTTTGAGCATGTGATAACTCTTCATCCAAACGTACACTGTTTCCAACGGATTAATATAGTTACAGCAGGTTAAACGCAATGCCATCTGTAAATAATTGAACTCTTAGTTTTTTCTTTAATGAGATGACACTTAAAAACTATATGACATTTTGTTTTATAAACATGCAACATGAAAATCTGCATTCAACAAAACTAATTTAGTGCTGTTAGCTGATTTAATATCAAAGTAAATTGACCTATTATCAAATTTAAAGGTAAGAATATTCCAAGAGTAATATCTAGAGCATTTCATAGGATATTATTTATATCAAAATATTAATGTGAGTTATAACTGTAGGGCTCAGAAGTTGATGCATTTTGCATTTTTTTTTTGGAACTTTTTGGACGATGCTCTCCTGGCCACAAATGTGTTTCATTAGTATGTGAATCTGAAAAACTAATTATTATTTTGCATTTTTTGGTGTTGATTACTTTTTAAGTCATTTTTTGATATTTTTAGGTCATTTTTACTGATTTCACATGAATTCACTTCTTATTATTATGCCGATAACTTACTGAGAACTTTGAAATTACCATGGACTAAGATTAGTACTTATCTGATTTTATCTCACCGAATACAATTGTCATTGTCGTGTTGTGAATATTATATACCTACATTTTATTATTTTTTGCAATATTTTTGAAATGTCAACAATTTTTAAGGGCATTTTTTGTCATTTTAATGTCATAGTACTCATATTTGCATTTTTTTAGGTCATTTTTTAATGTGTTTAAGGTCATCAACATCCAAGCCCTAGTTATAAGTTTATAACTATATGAAAAAATATTACGATTTTAAAATCAATAAAAGTCTATGAGATGCCCTATATGATAATAGGTTTAATTTACTATTACACTAAAACGAACAACATAAAATGTATTCTTCTGAATTTAGATTTGTTGTGTTGTACATAATTAGACAGAATGCAGGTTAGGTGCTCGATTGAATTATAACTTGTATGAAATTATATATTTTTCTACGTACAGTTTTGATTTTTAATATATTGTTGAATGTATCCAAAACGTTTTGTTTAACATCATTGATTTTACGATCCAATGGTTCACCACAAGTCTAAAAATATAATACAAAGAACAATGATAATAATAAATAAAAATATTACATTTTTATAACTTAAGTATATTATAAGATTACTCACGTTTTTTAAGTTACTATAAAATAACTCTTCGTAATCCTGTAGTATTATTGAAATTGTGTTCCTTGGATGAATTGTTGGACCTCTACAAAATAATTATAAAATGTTAAATGCTGTTACTAAATGTAGGCACTATAATTAATAATAGAATTCATAATATGATTTATATACTAACTTTATCGAAATAGATCCACCTTCCAGAATGAACATCATATCAAACTGTTCACGTTGTAACATTTTCCACAAGTTATTAGTGGTCTTCTGCTCATCTTGTTGGTTAGTGGTTAACAATAGTGGTGAGGTAACTACTGCTTGATCGTCGGTCAAACACGTTTTTTCGTAAGAATTCTCATTTTGTTCAAAGTAGGGTATAAAATGTAGCACAACTTTTGATAAAAATGAAACTATATCCTTGTCTTTTTTTCTGTAACCCTCGACGTAATGTCTAGCCAAAAATAATAATATCTCACGAGTAGCAGGTTCATTCACGTACAATCCACCCAAAATGGCAATTTTGAACTTGAATTCGTCAGGTGATCCCACCTATACCGAGATAAAAAGAATAAACGTATTATATTATATCTCATATTATTATTACTTATAATTAAATACATAAATGTCATCTATACATTTTCAGTGACTTTAAATTGAATTATTGAACTTTCCGCCGAATGGTAGTCTAAGGAATTAGGCGTTGTAACTAATTCTGCTACATTTGACAAACTATTTTCTAATTCCTTGAGGTTGCTCAGAAACATTGCTTTCGTATTGTAATCGTTCATTTTAATCACGTTCGATCTCAAACTAAAATCGTTCATTTGAGACCATTCATCGAGGTTTTCCTTGATTAACGTGAAGTTCAACCAACTGGGTGTCGTAGAATTGTAAACGTGGACGGACTGAGTCTTCTTTTTGTACCTTTAAACACAACGAAGCGCATTCTTTAATTTTATAGACATTAAACCACAGGCTTGACATTTATATTGTTCTTTAGTGTTTGAGTCCATCACGCTAAGAAATTGATGGATCCATGCCTCCAAAACTAATAATGTTATAAAAATATGATTATGTATACCGAATTTATGGCTGTAAAAATGTAAGCGTAATGTCAAGTCAGTGGCGGATTCAAGGAGAAGGGCGAGGGGCACAGGCTTGCCTTTGACAATTATATTACATTTGTAAAGCCTAACATCAAATCCTAAATATTGTGTTAACAAAATTATAAATATCATGTACATTATATAAAAAATTTTGCCCCCCCCCCAAAAAAAAAAAAATCATTGATCTGCTACTGCAAACAGTTATGTACAAATATGTACAAGCCAAAATGCCAAATTAGTCAATATATAGGTAACAATCGTTACGTATTTAGTTACTTGGAAACATCGTCAGAATAAATGATAATGATTAATTATGATTAAGGAATCGTTTGAATTTAAGACGATTTAAACAATATAAAAGTGTATTAAGTAATTAAAATGTATTAAGTTTCTAGCAAAACTATATTGTTTTGTCTTACCCATATGCCATCACCGATATTTCGTAATCTCCCGGCACCAATATTCGCCAGTAATCGCCATCGTTCGCCGATTTCACGGGGTGTTCAATGCCCACGACCGAAATATCCGCGTTACGTACACCGTGCCCCTTATCATCCAACACGAATCCCTTCACGCCTCTGTTGACTTGTTCCATGAACGTGAGTAGGGACTCGCGATTGTCCAACCAGTAATCTTCCAATTCCTTCTGAAACGGAAACTTAGTGCAGCCCAGTTCAAACGTCAGTTCGAAGCAATTCGTATTTAAGTAGTTGAAGTCTTGCATGCCACCAACCACGCTATACCACGAGGCACCGTTGACTATCCCGTCCTTGAACGACGTCGTATCGTTTGCACACTTGTTGCTATCTAAATGCATTTTTGGATGATTCTGCAAACAAACGATAAGTTTATTTATGTTTCATATTTTTTTTCAGTCCTCAAATAACACAATTAAACACAATATTATAATTTAAAAAAATACACTACCAACTACCGTTCCGGTTCTTTTTCACCAAAATCGTGAACGTTGTATACTAACCATGGAATATGTTTTTGCCAATAGCACAAATACGTCGTTGTCAGGGGTATACGAAGCCTGCGGATTGGGATTACCGTCAATCGCGCTGCTGTCGAAGGGATAGTTGGCTACGAGGGCTCCGCCATGTAGATTGGCGCTTAAAACGAACGGAATGCTTTTAATCCATTCGATAATTGCTTTGGTTTCCGGTTCTTGTTTCTGTACCTATAAATTACGAGGAGATTTAAAAGTTAACGAGAAACAAACACGTATAATATGAGTAGGTATATGACACAATATATATATTCAAACTTCCCAAGTTTAAGATTTAGCAAATTCATAAGTCAATTATCTTCTCTTTACTGAACAACACTGTAGTACCTAATATTAAAATACGAAAAATTAACCAACAGACTAAGAAGTGGAGTGCATTTTATAATTCTTACAAAAATGGAAGATAATTTATCGTAAATTACCAAACGGGTTGACCAAATGTATGCCTTTAGTTTTTACTGATGGTTTGTTGTCATTTAACTATTTATAATTCAAGTAATACATAACAAAACGATTAAGGAACACCAATATTTGAATTTTAGGAAAAAAACTGTTATACATATTTATAAAAAATAACTACAAAAAGTAAAATATATTAATGGCTCTCTCACAATCCCGCCCAATACAGAAAAATTCAACTAGATTCACGCTTATTTTCTCTTAGCTATACTATATTGAATGTAAATATTAGTATTTATTATAAATGCATAACCAATGGACAATGGTTGCACAATATATTATGTCTGCTAACAATTATATAATAATAAGTACCAATACCCATACTCATACCTACAAAAAATATATAGTTTTTAAAAGTCCAGATTCAGATACATGATCAGCATCGAGTGTGTGATTTTTATTTATTCAAAATTGTAACCTGTGTGTAAATACTCACGTGCAAGGAATGTCGATTATCCGGAAAATTGCGATTCAAGTCGACTCTGTTCGCGTTGTCGCGGCCTACCAAGTCGTTCACGTCTTCGATTCCTGCGATAAATAATATAGTATATTCGAATATAATATTATATTTGAATAAAAATACTCATGTACTAGTCTACCAATAACTTATTATTAGTACAAAAAACGCGTTTTTTAAGTAGAGCGACCCAAACTGCACTCTACAGGTCCAACCCGCTAAAATTATGACAGCATTTTAATACCTTGTCTGGATATTTCGTATCCATCTGGATTCATCGTCGGCATCAGGTGTATCCGTACGCCGTCCACCAACCGAGTGACGCGTTGATCGATACCGTAGTTCTGGCACAAGTATTGGGCAAGCAACAGCAACATTTCCCGACCGATTGCTTCGTTCCCATGCATGTTAGCCACGTACTTGAACTCCGGTTTGCCTAAATCATAATGCTTAAGTCTTAGTAATATTTATACATATCAGATATTCAAATACATATATATTGTATTACTACAGTCTACAAGGCAGCCTCCCGCATGAATTTTTCAACTACGGTACAGTAAATAATTCCGGGCCCTTATTGTATATTAGTATTTACAATAATTTTAAAATAAATTCTAAAATTTAAACATTTAATTTTTTTACTTACACAAAACATATTTAAAATATTGGTTACACAGATTTTTTTGCTGTTATACATCACACTTCTATAATACGTCAGTTATTTTAGTTACCCTAAATAAGTTTAAAACACATAAATGTTAATTGTTATATTTTTTTGTAAAATTATGATGTGTGGGAAGTTAAAAGACAATTTGAAGGTAGTCTCTTGTAAAAAAATCATAAAGTTTGTATTTTAAAGAATAAAAATTAGAAAATTATACTTTTTTTAATATTTAGAAAAAACACCAGTTTTCAACAATATTTTATTATTTGTAACTCAAAAATAAATAACTGCACAGAATAAAAATATAGTCATAAAATATTTATATATATTCGTAAGTATACTATCTAGACATTATATTGTTTTTAAAATATTTTGTCTCTTTTTAACAACTTTTAGATGACTTACGAAATTAATTTTTTTATTTTACTTATTTATTTATTGAAAATAATATTTTTGTTTTTAGATCAATAATCTTGAAAATGTTATGTTATATTACTCATACATTTTTCTTTAAAAATACAGTCATTTTTCAAATTATATAATGTGGTTATTTAAATTTATTAAATATAAATAGATATATATTCAAAGAAATATTCAAAATATAAAATTCTGTTTAAAAAAAAAATTGGAAATTAGAACGGTATACTTGTAATATTACTTTAGTTAAAAATTATAATTCCTATACTTGATTTATGTTCTAAGCATAAGTTTATTTCATTCAATTTTAAACACATTTAAATTATAAAATATACAGAATTATATAAATGTACTCTAAAAAAAAATTAAGGATATCTCATTATTAATTTTTATATATAAAAATACGGATTTTAGAATTGTGTTTTCGGAGATTTATAATTGAAATAAGTTTAAAATTGATTAAGTTCGATATTGTAACTTACATATCTGATAGATATAAAAGATTAATTATTCCTAATATTTTTCTGAAACAATTTGAAACACACTATTAATAGTATATTTAACTTGAACGAACAGATATTATCTATTATATTTGAATCATTAAGTAGGTTTATACTTAATATTTAGTCTCAAAGGCGTATTTAGGGGGGGGGGGTGCAAAGAGAGGCAACTTGAGCGCCAAATTGTAAGTCTCGTCGCGTTAGAATAGTGTTTCTCAACTGATGTTCCGCGAGTCGCAACCGTGGTACACGCGTATAGTATTATTAGGTGTTAAAAATAAAAATTTCCAGACCCGGATTGATCCGGCGAACTACTGAGAAAATTTCAGAGGGTTAGTAGTCAAAAAATGGGGAGCAAACGTTTTCAAAAACCCCCAAATGATTAAATATTAGGGCTGAAGTCTTCGTAGCTTATCATGTATAATACAATTTTAGCCTATACCCTAAAATTTAATCAAATCTCCGCCTATGAATGGGCCGATAGAAATTTAAAATCTCGATGGGCCAAAAAGTCCTAATCCGACGCTGGAAATTTCTATTAAAATTGTTATTAATTTATTACTATAGTGTTCCGTCAAAACGTATGGTTATAAGAAATGTGCCGTGAGCATAAAAATGTTGAGAACTACTGCGTTAGAAGTTAAATTGTTAGTGTTTAAGTTTTCTTAGGGGGAAAAAGCGCCAAAATCATAAATTTGCCTCTGTTAAGTCTATTAATGCATTATTACAATTAGATAAAAATAAGTCATTTTAAATATTAAACTTTATATATTTTTTCCAATAGTTTTGATACTTGTTATTAATAAAATGTTGATTAAAATTCCAAGAAATATGTATATCAATAAAAAATCTGCCAAAAAATATTCTGGTTTGAAGAGGAAACAAAAAATTGGAAACTATCCAAATATAATATTTATGGCTAACAACTAAACTAAAAGTCAAATAATACACAATAATATTCTGCAGATATTTTTTTTTTATAAATGGGAGAAGCTAATACACTACCCTCCCAGCGTTTAAGTAAAAATTACCAGGTTCGTGTCGTCCGGGACTCGTGGATATTTCGAGCACGTATAAGTCTCTCCCTTGCACACTTTTGCCCACAGTGTACAGTCTGGTGATGTTTGGATAGTTGACATTAATCAAGTTCAATTTGGACACCAGACGATCGTAATTGTGGTGCTCGAACGTCACAGGAATCGGGAAACCATCATTGTCTCTCTTTCCGGACTTCACCTCTATTGTAGTCAAATCGACAACTGAAAAAAAAAGTGTTACCTGTATATATTATGTAACTTATAGTTATTTAGGAGGACCTATGATTTGATTTTTAGACGAACTCCGGTCTCGCATGATATTTTTAACATAAAAATACAATTATTAGGAGGAAAGCCGAAGCACATTGGTGTGTATGCATGTTCTACCGATTTTCGAACTACCAAATAAATTGGTTTACCCGAAGTCCATCTGAACGCGCGCACGTAAAATATATATTAACTAAACAATACATTCTTCTTATGAGAACTGTTCGTTGAGGTACTATAGATTTTTTTTATTATTTTAGTGCTAACCTTAATGACATAATACGCGTCATAGTACAGTCACACGCGTCTGCAAACCAATAGTAATTTGTTTAGTGTCAATACCCCTGCCTTATCTCATCGTTTATGGATAAGACTTCACCTCGTTAATGAATTATAATTTTAATCGATATAAGTATATATTATTATTTATTTGTAAACGCCTTCATAATTATATTACGGTTTTGGTTTAGTATTTTTGTTGTTCCCCGAGGCATCGTTGTTGCGAACAGCTTTCTTCTATACCAAATTATATTTAGAATGTAGACTCAGTGGTGTTGGCATGTATAGGAAATTTATTTCAGCATATGGGTCGATTTCCCCACAAGTCCATATTTTTAAAGGGAGTGTATGATGCACATAATTCAAATAAAAATACTTGAGTATTTATATTTATATAGGTTATTAAATTGTTTCAAAAGTTTAAAGATCTTAAAATAAACTTATTTTGTAAAGAATTAATTTATCTATACTTTTTTCAAACGAAAAGTAGTATTATAAAGTAACAAAGTTGGTTCAATAATGAATGGAAGTCACTTGTATAAAGTAGCAAGCAACATAAACGTATTTATGTGTAAATTATAAACAATAAAGACAATTAGACAACATTAACATAACTTGTTCTCATCAATAAACAAATTTAAATTTTCATAGACTACCTTAAAATTACAAATTACTATAATACCTTTAGATTTGTAACAATGCTTAAAATTCTTAAATTTAACCTGAATCAATCTACTTTACCACTAATTCGAATTTTTTATAATACTTTGGTATTAAAGTTTCACTAACGACGATGACCGCATCCAAATAAACCATAACAGACTCTACTAACTACAGTACAGATAGCATATACTGTAATTTGAATTCGGGAAACATTTAAAAAACATTACACGCGTGATGAAAAAGGAACTTACTGCAGTATTTAAATATACATTTATTGGAGACCTTGTAGTTACTAATTTCAAAATTGTCAGCAATTTAAACTACCGCCATACATTATTTACTGCAGCTGTAGGTACCATATTATTGTGGTTTAATAAACAAGTGGTATAGATGTATATTAGATTACCTACTAATTACCTAGTAAATTACCTACACAAAGCATATAACTTCGGGCTACTGTTATTTTTTGCGATCACTAATATTATAATCTATCAAAAAAATATTATAAATAAGGTTATTTGCTGATAAGACAGGTATATAGGTATAGATAAGTACAAGCACATTTCTATTTCGCATATAAGTATACGACTCGTATTACGTATCATCGTGTGATCATCCAATACACCTCGTTGTATTGCGGCCAAATCGCCAAATACTTTACTTTGTCCCAGTTAACAGTTATTTTAAAGCAGTTACGTGCGGCTTAACAATATGTATATATACAAGTGTGGAAACGACCAAATTATCTTAAAGAAAAAAAAACAACTATTTGCTACAACAATAATTACTCGTTTATTAATCATATATATGTATATATATAAATCTTACAACCGTTACGAGTAGTTATATATTATATAACACGCAATAAGTAAAATAATAACATTTTCTTTAAAAATTTTGAATTTCAATAAAAAATATATAATAATAATACATTTAATAATAATAATAATAATAATAATACTAAATATCTACATCACATAATATATATTATATAATACACATATACACGTATGTATATGTGAAAATTTTATAATTATATTATTACTACAAATTATCTGAAGACTTAAAAGTTATTTAATAGATAATTCATAATATAATATAATCAATAGAGATTTATAACAAATAAAATGTCGATGATTAACATATAATATACGTAAGTAGATCGTAGATACCAGTAAGATGTTATATACATTTATAAATTGTTAAAGTTGGCCTAAGCCCCTCCACCACTTTTTTCAGGTCTTACTTAAAAATAAATGTGCAGTGTACTGATTGCCATTAAAAGAGAAACTTAAATTTAATTCTTTGTTGTTAATAAGTTTACAAATAGCTAAGATCTGTTAAACATACTACATACAAATAATAATATCTCATTTACATATGACATAGGTACTGTAAGGTTAAAAACAACTAAATAAACTCATGCATTCATATGGTTTGGTCAAATGTATATTTGTATTTTACTTAGTGTGAGGTAGGTTAAGTAGGTTGTCAATAATTACAAGATAAAATTTTTTTAAAAAATAAGTATGCTTAAGCATTAGTTTAAATTAATTTTATTGTTTGAAGTGAATAGAATGTTTGTAGGTAAAATGCCTATAAAAATGAGATAGATAATCAACATTTATGAATACATTTGGACAAAGGTAGCTTTCTTTTGATATTTTGTTAAAGTAATAGGTTTATTATTATTGACCAGTATGTTATATTTAAATTAATAATCCGACTAAGATTTCTAAAGAAAACATTTGTAAGTACACCATAAAAATGGAAGAATAAGGAAATTAAACAATAGAATAAAAAGAAACCTACTAATTATTGATAGAGCTTAGTTGACTTTTTTTAGTTTTAGTATTTATGGAAACAAATTAATTATATGTAGTATTAAACCTTATGATTTTTTCCAACAGGGATTTAATAAATTTTATAATAAATGAAACATATATTTAATTAAATTAATTATTATATTTTCTAAAATAAATTTATTTATACTTATATTTAATGAGTAAATTTTGTGGCAAATTATACCAATTTTATTATTTCCCAAATATTAAATATTAATGTTGAGGATTTTACTAATTTTTACTAGACTATATATAATAGTTATAATTAATATTAAATAAGCATAATATGTATACTTATTCATAGATAACATTTTATCTCATATTCTGTTAGTTGTAAAATCCTTGATCTCCCTTTAATATTGATTATTTATATATTTATTATTAAAATGATAAGTTAGAAATTATAATTGAGTAAACAATAACAAATCAAGTCAAACTACAAATTGTGATAGAAAATATACAAACATTTTTAAACTCATAAAAGAGGCAAACTTCCATTCGGCCAAAATGCTCTCAGTTTATCAACTGAACCATTAAATTTATCTCTATCACATAAGCCAACTCCATTTACTCCATGTGGCCATAAACCCTTATTTCCATCTGTGTATTGCCATAAGACCCATTGATCCCAACCAGGTGGCAATTTAAGTGATGTATTATAAAGAGCTATCCATAGTGGATTTTTTAATAAAAATGGGGTAGAGTACTTTTTTAAGGTGTTATAACTGGCATATATCACAACAAAATTTCTAGTTATATTTTGAACAGTTTTTATAAAATCTTCAACTTGATTTTTTGTCATTATTTTATTCTTATAAGGCTCAACATTGAGAACTAGTAAAGTTGTTGATGTATTTCCAACTTGATTTAAAAAGTGATTAGCCTGGGTGACACCATTTTTTTTAGTACCAAAATGATATGCTCCCCAAAGTAGTCCTTCTTTTTCAGCTGCAATTCGTCTGGTTTTATAGCAAGAGTCAACATATCTAATTCCCTGGGTTGCCTTATGAATCACAGCAACAGTCCCATTACTTTTAGCCAATCCAAAATCAACATTAATATTCCAGTGAGATAAATCAATTACCACGTTTGATGTATCAACATCTATGAACTCTAAAGAAGTATCGTATAAATAATTAACAAACTAATGAAAATTTAAAATGTGTTAAGTTGCATACTGAGAAGACAAGGACACACTTATATATATACAACCAAAAATTAAGTAAAATTGCATCAAAATATTTTAAATCACTTTTTTTCAATTGTATGCACTATAAATTAAAGTACTTTAAATACAATATCAACATCTGTACATGTTATAAAAACATAAATTAATTTTTGTTAGATATTTTAATATTAGTAAATATAAGTAAACCGAACATTTATAAAATACAATTTTGAACAACATATTTTATTTATAAAAAATGGATAACATGCATAAAATTACTTAAGAATAAAATAATAGTTTGGTTATGGGAAAAATTATTTCTTTTGTGAATTCTCAAAATCATATACTTTTTAAGAGAACTCTTAAAAAGTTAAGAAAATATAATTTATGTATTAAATTGATTTAATTTAAAATAAAATTAAATGTTTTCAGAATAACAAATTTTAAATGAAATTAATAATGAAATGTATAAAAAAATTTTATTGTAAATAGTTGACTTGTGTATTTTGTTGACAATACATAAATAAATAGATTTTATATTATGTAAAAATGTGTTATTAGATATTCGTCATTAAAATATTAAATGAATAAAAATTATGAAAAATTAGTTTTAATTTAAAAATCTATGTAATAGAATCATTTTTATTATTGTTTGTTATCTAAATATTTATCAGTCTTTAGTTTAAATCAATAGGTACAGTAAGTTGACATAACAAGCTTTCATTTCATAGAAATAGCATATTTATTTTTACCATTGTTTGTTTAAAATTAATAAAACAAAAAATATTGATGAAAATAATATACTAAGTATAATATATATAAAATCCCAGTAGTTTGTCAAGTTTTTAAAAAAAATTACCTACTAAAATGTGTACACATTTAATTATAATTTGATGTATAAGTCATGATCTGTTCCTGTTATCAATTCAATTTGACAACCTTACCTCTATTTATTTAATATTTATGGCTATATTTAAACATAATTAGAATTTGAAATTTAGAGTTATAATGAATAAAACCGCATTTTTTTAATACATTTTTAATTTGTTGTTAAGTTGTAACAAAAATACTGTAGGGACTTACAACACCTCTAGCAGCTTCCTCCCTAATTGTGCTACTGATTATAATCTTTAAAATGAAGTCTTAAAACATAACATTATTAAATAAATTAATTTTTATTTGTGATTTTAACAATCTTTTCTAGAAATGAAATAGTAAGTACATGCAACCCCTGATGACTCCTTAGTAGCTAAGTCAAATTTATCTAGTTGTAGTATAATTTGTTTTAAAAGCCAGTATAAACAATAAAGTTAATTGTATATTTGTAAAACAAAATTACCTTAAAAAGTGGATAAAAAGGACCATTGGTATAATATTAAAAATTAATGAAATACATAAAAAGTAAAAAAAAAAAATAATAATAATAAAATATAAAAATAATAAAAATTTTGTAGAATAATTATCATTAGAATATCCCTGAAGATATTTTAAATATTATTATCAAATACAATTTTCAATACTATGACATTAACTGCATGTGGAAAACACTTAACAACCTTATGTTAAAATTAAATTTAAAATTTAGTTGGGTTTTAATTTTGTTGATCAAAGTGTGTAAAACCCTATGAAACAATTTATATATTAAGCAATATGTAATTTATGTACATTTATCATATCAATATAAAAATTAAATATTAATATTTATTATTTTTGTTCTCTTGCTTTAAACATGCATTATAATGATAATCATTTGAAAAATTTAATTATAATAATAAGATAATTAAAAGTGATTTCCGCAGCATATAAAAATATACATACATACAAAATATATAATTAAGTATAAATGTTAATATTATTAATATATTTAAATTAAATAATACTCATTGCAGTAGTGTTTTATTATTTATACACAGTACTTACTCCATAACTCAAGATTAAGGAAAGTTATTATTTAATAGGAAGTTAATTTGTTTTAGACAAGTTAAGCCTATTGGACTAAAAGTCAACCAAGTAAAAACAAGACATTATCTAAAGAAAGATGTTTTAAAAATGGATTGAAATTACTTATAGCAATTACCAAATTTTGAACAAATAAAAATTAATATAAACAGCCACAACAATATGCATTATAAAATTAAATTAAGAATGTTGGCCAGCAGAGTTATTGCAAAATTTTACAAATCAAAACTTATAACCAGGAAAGAATTTTAATTTTCAAGTTTTCTATATTAAATCAAAGCAACTAAGCAAGAAACTTGGTCAGTAACCAAAAAATACAAATACACTGATAAAAGATGAATAAATACTATACTTGATACTTTATTGTGTTGCATAAATATGAAGATTACTGGAGAATAATGAATGAAAAAATGAAATTTAATTCAAAAACTTATTTATCCAAGGAATAAGATTATTGAAAATGCTGTAGACCGTAAAACATAATACAGCAATTGATAGTTGGAAATAAAAATAAATATCTAAAGGTTTATCCAATGTAAAGATAGTTAGAAAGGATGGAAGTGTATCATATTGGTATACCGAGAAACGGAATTAGCAAGGATAAAAATAAGTGATCGAATGTGATGGTATACATGAGCTCTAAAAAACTACAAACTCTAATAGAAGATATTAATTTTATTTAACACTATATAAATTGTAAAAGAATTAATTTATTTTTGACTAGTTAAAATTTGAGTTATAGAGATTCTACTGTATTATACCTATATCACAAAATTAATTTGTTCTTAAACTATTTTGGACTAAAATCATTGTGACTAAGTTCATTGGTAATATTATGTTAAGAATGTTATTAAGTCACAATTTATTAATGACACATGCAATACCAATATCAGCATGCAGAAGACCATTGATATTTTGTATCTGTCAGCTAGAAAATATACACAATATAAGCTTATGTAAACTGTTCATTTGAATCAGAGACGAATTAGATAAACGTGTTGACATAAGAATTTACCATTTGGATAATGGTCGTTCTGATAAAATTAAGTAATAATTTGTATTAAAACCAGAACATCATAATAAACTCACGAGTAAAAATTTTCCTAATTTTTCAATTCGCCGCTGATTTTCATAATTATTTTTGTTAACATAGTCTACTACTTAATTATTATAACAGATATACCACCACCTATTAGTAATCCCATGCAAAACTTATAAACATATAAATCACCAGTTTATATATATGAAAAAATTTTAATTATAAAAAGGGAAAATTGAAAGAAATAGTTTGTTGAATAGAACTTATTTATGAAGGAAAATATATATTATCCATTAAATTACCTGACGATTGTTTTAATGTATGGAGTGTAAAGTTGACAGTTGTAGAACGTAGAGTATCATTCTTCACTATAATATTTCGATATACTGATGCATTATAACTAATACAAAATAAAAAAAAAATATCTTAGGTAAAAATAAACTCACCTAACATAAATATTTATGTTACAATAGATAATATTTATTATAACTTATGAAAACAATATTATATTAAGAATTAGTCTAAGAATAATAACACATCTGCATCTATAATATTATTTGATTTATATAAGTGTATTATAGCAAATATATATATCAGATTGATCATACAATTTGCTAAGAGAATCTGTTATTGTATTAGATACTATATCATGTTAAAAATATTAATTGGCTAAAATTATAAATCATAAATAATAAAATAAAGCTAATTGAATTTGTTAAAAAAATGTAAAGAAAAGGGAGGGGGGCAAGCGAGTACCACTCTACTGTATACAGTAGGTCTCTTTAATGGATGCGTTAAATTTAAATTCAATGGTATATCATTAGTCATTATATACATACAAAAAACAATTCTGAGCGGAAACGGTCAATTAATCTATATTAATAAGTATATTTTATGATAGTTTGATTTAATTTTTGGGAAAAATATTACATTTATTAAATTATTAATATTTAATTATTATAATAGTATATTATACATATTTATTCCATAGTACATTACCATTATTAACTTTTGAGTTAATACTTTACCTTATAACAATGTGAATAAGTTTATAGAATAAATGAGTAATATCTAGCTTATATGTAATATTTTCCATATGTCATTGCATATAGTAAAATTCATAATATACATAAAAGTTTTTAAGTCACCACAAATTATGTTTTTAAATTATAACAAAATAACTAATTTCATTATTTCATCAAAGTATATAATTTTGTAAATTTGAATTTCAAATGTATAATGTAATAAAAATAATTAATGTATAAAAAAGCTACTATACACATTTGGTGAAGAGTAATCTATTATACACACACTAAGTTTATTTGTAATTTGTTTTTAATTACACTAAAAAAAAAATATCCATTTTGTTAAAAACTGGTTTTGTGTAAAAATTACACTTTTTCTTAGTTTATTCCCAATAATAATGAAAAAAATATAAAATTTTAACAAAAAATATCCAATTTTTTTATCAGAAATCACCTTCAAGATGAAATTCAAAGCATTTTTACAACTATTAATCATTTATAGGTATACTCAAACAAATTATATATATCATTATAAAATCAATAAATCCATTGCTCCGCTCAGAAATACAATGTTAAAAAAGTATTACTCAAATTAAAATTTGATTACAAAATGTAACTTTCTGCTTATTATATATCAATAAATCAAATATGTAAATTATTATGGTATAACTTTTAACAACAATAAAATAATTCATAATGATAATATAAAATAATTTATCTTACCCAGGAGCATTGGCTGAAATAGTATATGTACCAGGGAGTAATAATCTCCAATATTCTCCTCTATTTGTAGTTTTTACAGTATGATTTATGCCTAAAATATGTATACTAGCCCCTGGAATTGGATTATTATTTTCATCTTGGACCAACCCTGTAAAAGCATAGACAAATTATAAAAAGTTATCATTTTTCTAATATATGGTATATTACCAATATAAATTTACTACAATTTTACCTTTAATTCCCATATGAACACTCTCCATATAAGTCAACAAAGATTCACGGTTATATTCCCATTCTTTAGTCAACACCGATGAAGATGGGAATTTACAGCAGGTAAGTTCAATCGTAATTTCAAAACAGTTAGAATAAATGTAGTTAAAATCTTGCATTCCACCTAAATATTTATTTATGATAATTAATAATAAACAGATACAATTTATTATCCGAGTTGAGCACTAAGAATCTAAAACTTAAATATGATAACAGAATATTTTAAATAAATAATTTTAAAACATATTTTATCAGTAGAATAGGTTTCTAAATACTCGTTTTAAAACAAAAATGTTTTTACGCTTATTACTTTAACTGTTCTCTCAAACATATGCTGAATCAAAAGTTGTTTAAATTTAAATAGAAATTATGATAAATATTTTTTTAAGGCTAGGCATTAATAAATTAAAAGTTAAAATTAAATTAATTAACTCGTCACTTTTTTTAAAATTAACTTTTAGCTATATAGGTTAATTTTTTTTTAAAGATTAATGTGTTAACTTTAATTTTATTTCATTCAAAAGTATCTAAATTAGGTTAATTTTTGTCCAAAGAATAATACAAGAATAATTCAACATTTTAGAATTTATTGTAGAAAAATAGGTTTTTTGATAACTAGTTAGTACTTTGATTATCATTTTAAATTTTCTCAGTAATATTATTGAGCGTAAAGAAAAACTATCTAATAAACAATATTATGTGTCTAGAATTTTTTATTTTTGCAAATTAGAAAATTTTAACTTTAAATTAAGTTCAGTAACTTTTTTAACGAGTTTACAAAAAAAATATGAATATTAACTTTATTATTTAAAAATAGTTAAAAAAAATAGTTAACTTGCCGAGCTTTATATTTTTTACATTTTGATAGATAAAGAAACCTATTATTCAACCCCAGATTAAAATAGTTTTTTATTATGTTAATAAAAACATTATTGAATACAATTATATTCATTTTGACTTTTAAACCCTAGTATTTAAACCATTCTAATATTTCCATATTAACATTTTAAATGATAGATATTCTAATTATCGTAATGATGCACTAAATAAAAATCCATTAGGTTTTAACACATCTTTAAACATTTAATAGTCTCTTTAAATTCTAAATAACTCATGGTTGATTTGTTTCATTCAATTTTAATGAGCTATTAATTGTTTCAAGTGTTACTGCTACTAGACTAAATACTTTTGAATTGATTACTTAGAACCAATCGACTAATATAAAATAAATTATTGCAATTTTATTTATTATTTAAATCAAAGCATGCTTAATTTTAATTTTGTTATTAGATGTATAACTGCTTTACATTATATTTTAATTTAATTAAAACTGTAGCATGCTCATTTAATTTTAGCCCTAAGGATTGATTTCTCTAATTCTTATGTCCAAAACACACAAACAATCCACAATAAATGTTAAAATAAGTAAACAAGATTTAGAAATAAATAAAATAACCTTAGCATTAAATATTTACTAACCTTCAAGTTCATACCACTCAGCACCGTTGGTAATACCATTTTTAAAATGTTCTTCTTGACAAGCTGATCCATTAGCCATTTTAGGATTTTTTGAGGCATATTTTATTGATAAATATCTAAACAAAGCATCGTCTGGTGTTTTGCCTCCCTGAGAAATGTTTCTAATATAAAACGTTTAAAAAAATTAATAAACAATATTATCAAGTTACAAGGTTATTATATTATTATAATATTTAAGATTATGGTTAGTGCTAATAATAAATAAAAATGATGTACATATATAATTAAAACACACTACTTTTAATAAAATACTGAAATAGAATACCTTAAAATATGTTAATCATATAATTATATAAATATTATTATTTAGTTAGTGTGATAAAATCTAATGGCAAAAAAATATTTTATATGCTAAAATCAATTAAAAATAAAATCATTTTTCTTAGGATATTTATTTATTATTGATCCAAAACCAAATAAAAAATTGTGTTCTCAAATTACTGAATATTATTTAAAAATATTTTAATAGCATGGTTACAAAAATTTTAATTTATATTTCACACATTAGCATGATTTATTCTAAATCATATCTATATTTTGAAAAATTAAAATACTGAATTGTATACATTACTTAACAAACTAAAATGCAAACATTTTATTTTGAATAATATGAATTTTTTGTATAATTGGCTCCACTTTTAAATTTCATATAACTATATTTTAAACACATTATTGATATTTTGGTCATCATTTGTTGTTTTATAGAATTCTATTTTTAGTGTTTTGGACATTTAGTGTAAAAAATATGAAAAGATTAAGTAAGAAAATATTAATAACTACTTTATAATACATTATAACAAGAGTACAATATTTAAAGAATTTTTTGGAAACAAGATTATTATTTTAAATTGTATTTGTTTAAGAGTTGCCTAATTATTGTTGTATATTATAAAACTATATTCTAATAGGTAACTATTTTAATAAATAGAGATTTAATAATAACTATTAACCACAAAACAATTATTTGAATGCAAAAGTAAATTTATTTGGTTTTGTGCTAGTAAAAAAATAATATAGTATGAGAATGATTTTAAATGTATGAATAAATGTACGATATATAAAAAAAAACCAATTAATTCAAATAACAAAAATAATTTTTTTAAATTGTAGTCAGAAGACTGTTAAGATCATCAATTTTCAAATAAAATAATGCTCTTATTTCAATTTCTTATTTACTCAAATTTAAACTTTAGTTAACAAATTATATTCATACATTTCAATTGTAGGTACTTCTATTTTTGTGAGTTACAGTTAGTCAACACAACAATGCACATCAAAACATACAGATTTACAATATTTTAGAGTGAATGATAGTTATTTTTATTGCTACATATAAATCATTAATATTTAAAATCAAAACATTCCAAAATAGCATTCCAAATAGTATTTATAGCAAAAAAATAAATACAATAGTTTTGTAAAAACTTTCAAATAAATGTATGTTTATTCCCATTGGTACTTACAAAAAAATACACCAATCTCCTGAATGCTATAGATAAAAATATAAAACAAAAATTATTTTTTTAAGCTATGTAAGATATAATAATAAAAGATAGGTTTTATTCACATTATTTTTGAATAATAATCGAATATGTTATGTGTCATTATTTCAAGTACCAAAACGTAGTCAGACAAAATAGCAGTTTAATAACTACGGCCTATATTAATGATACTAAATTGAATTGACTAATTAAGCTAATTTAAATAAACCACTTTAAAATCATTAAGTTTCATATTACTAGCTCTAGGGTTTATTATTATGAGTACATTATACCTAAATAATATGTATATATATTTTTTTAATCATATTCTTAAAAATATTTTATGATGTATACATCTTTTGTTATTTTCACCAATAATTTTAAATTAAATTAATATATTCTCGTATTATATGTATTCATCTCAAAATACTAAATGGTGAAATCTGTGTTAAAGTCATTGATGTATTTAATTTAAAAATAATACACTTGATATTATGCACTTCATCACATTGAAGAAACTATAAGAACAATATTATCTTATTAAGAAAATGTCAGCTACCATGCAATTGCATTAAAAAATTAAAACAATTAAACCAATCCGTGATGGATTCAAGAGGGACCCGAAGGACGTGGCTCCTCTTAACAGTTATATTATATAATATGTAAGACCTAAAATCAAATCCTAAATACTGTGTTTACAAAATGATATGATATGAAAAATCTCCCTGTCCCCAAAAACACCTAGATCCGACACTGAAGCCAACTAATAATTACCAGATAAGAGATATATTCAAGTATATTAAAATATTACTGTGAACACTTTTATAAGGCATTTTAAAAGGGATTTTGTCAACACTACAAAGTTGATCCTAGATATTTAGCAATTTGATTCAAAAATCTAACGAACTATAAATCAAAAATTGAAAAAAACATTCATTTTTCTAGTAACCGTGGATTTTAAGAGGATACAATAAAGCAACTAGAAACACAAACAATTAATTTAGATAAAAATGAAGATCTCATAATAAGAGTTTGTAATAATATGTTATAAAACATTACAATCATGATAAAGGATAAAGTAGCTTATTGCAATTAAAAAAAAAAGATTAAAGTATTAATTAAACATTAGGTACCTATAATTATATAGTATATATTGTATTTTTTTGATGATCATGAAATATTTATAAATAATCATTAGTTTATATATTACTTACATATTATAAAATTGTATTTATATATTTAGTTTTTTTAAATAGCAATGTAAAATTTGAGCCTTAGAAATAATTAAAATTCAATTTGTATCCAATTTATTAAGTTAGTAATAATGGTTTTTTATTATGATTTGGAAATTCAAAATGTTTTTATTAAAATACCATAATAATTAAAATTTAGTAATTTACCATTTTTTTCCAAGTCAATTAATGACAAAAATAAATTATCTGTTGCAATAATTATTTTCATATTTATTTTTTTTAATATTTTTTTATAAAAAATGCACAATTAAATTACTTATTTTTACTATTTACCACTTTTTTTGTATTCTCTATTTTATGCTTATTATAAACCTTTTTTTTTACAGATTGTATATTTTCTTAATACATTTCTTTGAACAAATATTAATATTATTAATAGCATCATTGTTTTTTGACATAAAACAAGTCCTCAATATTGTCTAGACTTGCTCTTCTAATATCTACCTTTTAATATACATTTCTAAATACAATTTTAATATAGAATATAGCTTTTACTATTCTATACATTTTTAAGTACAGAAGTTTAACAATAATAATATTTAATAATACTTTATGATTAATCCACTTATATTAAATACTCATAAAAAATATGTAAGTAGTCAAGACAGTTATCTAGGTTATTTTGTACTAAATAAAATAAACTTTATAAATGAACACTGATTAAATATATTTTAAATATAATTATTATTACAACATTATTATTATTTGTTATCAAATAGAAATCAAAATGTATAATGAGCATTAATAATTATAAATAAAATGATTATACAATATATTTATAATTAGCCTGAAGTATCTAATTGTAAATACATTTTTAAAAAATCACTGCATAATTCTTATTGAGCTATATTAGAAAAATGTACTTAAATAAATAAACATAAGTTTCTGTTTAATTATAGGTAGGTGCTTCAATAAAAATGAATTAAATCTAAAATAAATATAACATAATTATTTGTTTATTACAACCAAAAATGATAGATAATTACTTTTCACAGATCATTAGCTGGTTAATGTCTGTTAATTTTTATGTTTTATATGTTACTTAGCTAGTTATGTAAGTATTTTAAACTTTTCGAAATATGGGGTTCTATAAATTTTATAAAATATAGGTAGGTATAAGAATTATTTAATTTTATTTATCCAACAATTATTCCCATGAAAAATTGATAGGCATATTTAAATTTTATATTTACAAAAGAAATCTATATTTCGAATTTTATGAAATAACCATTTTTATTTAATCAATTAAAAAAAATATTCAAATAATTAAAAAATAACCAAATTAGATCAGGTTAAGTTTTTAATATATGTGAGAAAAATAGTTATGTTAGTAAAAGATTAACAGTTGAAATGTGTCTAAATCAATCTAAATTTATAAAATGCAGATTTTTTGACAAAGATTCATAAAAATAAAGGTCTCTATAAATGCTATAAATGGAGTTTTCAATCAGGGGCATTAAAAACCAAAAAAATATATGCTAACTAGGGATGGTTATGAAATCCGAATATATGGATATCCAATACCAAATTTGAATCAAATTCTTATCCGGATTTATGGATTTGCTTTTATGACAATTATTTATAATGTATGGTAAAATAAATAAATATGGAACATCTATGTTCGAAAATATGTTATAGAATTAAATTTATTAGAATATCAAAAGAGTCATTGATCAGCAAAATTGAGTTGAATAATCTGAATTATTCGAATACGTAAAATCCGGATATGCCCACCACTAATGCTAACGACCTTTTCCGGAAAAGTATTTTAAATACTTAAACTAAATTTTATCATACAGAATGCTTTCCAAGAAAACATTTTTTTCAAGTACATTTTAAATGCAGTTCTAAAAAATACTTTATAAATATGATAAATAAATACGGATCAGAGAAAGTACATTCCAAGAATATATATTTCAATAAACAATTTTTTCTAAATAAATAATGATTCCGAGAAAATATTATATTCTGAAAATATAGTAAGATAATCCCTCTTCTCTTTTAATACATTTTAAAATTAGTTTATTATATGAAAACTGGTATTTTCTTTTCACATGATTAATTTTCTAAATCCTCAAAGTAATAAAATAGTATTTTTGTTAACAAAAATATTATTTTCACTAATATTAAAAATGTAATCTGCTTAAACTTAAGACAATTTTTAATTAGTTTCTTTTTTAAAAAAAAATTAAAGAATTGATATTTAGTTTAAAAATAGAATTGATTATATAAATGATTTTTAAATGGACCCCATTTATTAGATTTAGTTTAAATAACTGTAGAAAAAACAAAATTAAATAATATATTGATTTACAGAGATTTCTAATCTCCATTATCTCCTCTACTTATGATAAAATGAAGCTTTTGGTTAAGAAATTACAAAGATACTTTAAAATATAGTTTTGGCACCATTAAGTTAATTAATATGAATATTTATACAAAATAATATATGTACACATTCATAATAATTAAACATTTTTTTCTAATATTATGATATGTTATCTTTCAACCTTCAGGTTATAATCTTTTATTAATAACATAATTATAAAGCTAAAATAGTTTAATATACTAGGAGCTAATAAAATATAGAAATTAATAGTATAACTCAGACTGAAATAATAATACTAAATAATTGTTATCATGCATCATTCAAGTATAATTATTTAAATATTAAACAGATATAGTTTAATAAACAAACATTATAATACTATAATTTTTTTTAATTTTGTATTTTTATTTTTTAAATAAAAAAGTATATTCTTAATTATTAATTTATAATGAGTATTGAGTATTAAAGTTAGATAAATAATTAACAAATGACAATTATAAAATAAAGATCAAGACTTTAAGATGATAAGCTACACACTTTGTCTTAGGATAATTTTTACCCAAATTACTTGCCTAGTATTTTTCAACTATTTTAACATACTACCTTTATTATAATATGTATTGATAAATTATTTAATTTAATAAAATCTGTAGATTAAATTTAAACATACCTATAATAATACTTGTCAAAAGGATAGCTGGCTACAACAGCACCACCATGAAAATTTGCTGACAACACAAATGGATTATTAAGAATCCAGTCTATAACTGCTCTAGTTTCTGGTTGTTGCATATTAAAAGACTTTTTATCTATTTGCGGAAAATTTCTGTTCAGATCTACACCCTTTGCGTTATTTCGACCTGCATAGCCTTTTTGAGAATTGCAATCACCTTCCTAAGATAAAAATATACAACCTAGTTATACTAACTTTATAATTGATTAGTTTAGCCAAATGAATAAAAGTAATATTGTCTTACCTGTGAAGCAGAATAACCATCTGGGTTAAGTGTAGGCATCAGGAAAATATCAGTCGTATCCACAATTCTAGATACACGATGATCCGTACCATAAAGCGATGTCAAATATTGAGCTAAATACAATAACAGTTGCAAGCCAACAGTTTCATCTCCGTGCATGTTTGCTATGTACTTAAACATTGGCTTCAGGATTCTTCTACTTTGTCCAACATTGGAAGTTATTTCAATAGCTAAAATACTCTGGCCTAATGATGATACACCGATTTCATGTACTCTGGCTATTGTTGGATTTTGTTTTTCAATTTTATAGAGTAGATCAGCTATTTCAGAAGTATTGTAGTATCGTTCATCGAGAAATTCTTCATGCAAACCAACTTCACGAATAGACTTAGCACAGACAGTGATGAACAAGTAAGTAATCACACTCAATTTTAATACAAATGAATACATTTTAATTTTAATATTAAAAACTAGAAACTATATGAGATTCATCAAATAAAAATAATATTAAAGCTGCACGAGATTCATTCTAATGAGAGGTTTAAAGTTACGTATATAAAAATATAATACGTAGCGTGTAATGTGTATGGCTCAACGATCAATTAGTTGTCGTTATTAAAATATTATCCAGTAACCACACTGTAATACTATATAATAGCAACTCTTAACGAGTAACGACACTATATATAAGGACTAATGAGTAATATAGTGAGTAGGAGTATGGTAGGAGTAACATTGGAACGAAACATAATATAAAACCGCATCAACTATAACTATTACCGAGACGTTGTTCTTGCTATAGTTGCTACGTATCCATGTGATAAGTAATATCAGTTATCACAATTCACAACAATTATTTGTACTTTGTTACCAACCCGTATTTTTATTTCGAACCATGGTATCTATTTTCTACATTGACTAAGGACAAAGACTGAAATATATAATATAATATTATTATAATAATAGTCATAAATCGAAACAGATTTTGATGTTTTTACATATTTTTTATTGAGAATATGCAGCTAAAATTAGATGATCTTTTTCAACGATTTATTTTCCTCTCAACTGATATGTACACAATTTTTAGCAAATAGCATATTTCAAGCCTTCAAGGTTAAAGAATATTTTGTGCAAAATAATATGTTTGATATAATATATTGCAATATTGAGGTTTATTTGAATATTTTATAAAAAAAAAATCAAAAATATTTTTGACCTCCGTCAGGGAGATATGAAATTAGTTTTATTTTTATTATTTAAAACATGTTATTTTTATTGTTTTTTGTGTTCATAAATCTGAATTGTAAGTATGTAATTATGTACAACAATCACACATTTAAATATAATTAAACAATATATACCAGTATAGTGTATACTACCATAGTATAGATAATATAGATTGAATATGACTGAATAATTTTTTAAAGATTAGGATTAATTTAACTATCTTATAATTGTTATACCTAATAAACCTTGGTTTCTGCTTACAACACCGTAAAATAAATTTAATACTGAATAGATTCATGATATAAATAAGGCAATAATAGCTTAAAATAAATCTAAATATTTTAAAAATGTCATTGCGTATAGTAATAAATATATAATAAGTATATAAAACAATTTAAGTCCAATAAGTCATCACGAATAATGATTTAGAATGGCAGCAAAATAACTTACATATTGTTATGTTATTATTCGTTTAAATATTATATAATATACTCGTTACTCGTAGGTATCTACTTTTTCAAAATTAGAAATTCAAATTATCGTAAGAAAATTGTACATATTTTAATGTAGTAGTTTTAATATTTTTATACAGCAAAAGAGCAATATATGTGGGATCTGTTTATTAAAGTTTCAAGCAATTGACAACAACATTTTTTTATCGATATTAAAGAAGAACTGAAAAAAAAAATCAAAAACTGCTTATTCCTATAAATGGCTCAAAAAGAGTCAAAACTGTATTTATTGCGATTTGTGACTATCGTGTATAGAAAATGATAATATAAACATTTTAGATATACAGGGTGTCCCGCGAGGATTTACTTAATGCGATACCATAATTTTGACTTTTTAATAAGTTTCACAGGGACAAGAAATACAAATATTTGATGTTTTAATTTATTTTAATGTTTTGGTAAAATAGTTAAAAAATATATTTTTTAAAATAGAAGATAGTGATTTTGTAGAGTTTATTTTTCTGAAAATATTGACGTTTCAACATTTTAATTTCATTAATCTCCTGATTTTTAACATTTTTTCTAATTTCGAAATAAACTACGAATTATTTAATACGATAGTAGTATCAATGTATCAAATATGTGACTTGCATGTTTGTACAGCCGCCGAACACTTTTAGTGTAACTGACAGTCTTTCTCAAAACTAGAAAAAATATTAAAAAGTCAGGATCAAATATTTTCTTATTTTAATTTATTATTAATTTTAATATCCAATAGGTACGTAATACGTAAATACACGTATTTAAAATATTAACATACAATCACACAATATCTTAAGAACAACTTTATCAAAATTTATTTGTAACTAAATTTATATTACTTACTAATTTAATTTTAACTATCAAGTATTATTGTTTATTCTTTATACATATTATATAATATATATATTATATAAGTACCTAACTATAGTGGATTTCATTATATTGTTATTAGTTATACTAAAACAAAAATATAATAATATAATATGCGTACAAACATTTGAAATATTTTTAAATTTTTAAAATAAATATTAATTCTATAAAATATTTTGTATTTTCTGATTTTTTGTCCGATATAAAAACTGAATCTGGACTTTTTGTCCAATTTTTTTTAAAACGTACTTTTCGTCTGTGATTCATATAGAACAGGGGCGCCCTCAGGGAGAGGTGAATAAGGCAGACAGGCAATTACCCCAACTATACCCTTTTTTCTTCATATTTTCGTAATTAATATAACACTACCTATAGTAATTTATGTGTTTATATATTATATACATAATGTATTATATGGTCGCTCCACCTATAAAAGAGTTTAGAGACGTTACTGGTCAGTAGCGTACCCAGGGGAGGGAGATTAGGGGTTATATCCCCCCCATTGACTTTTTTTTTTGCTGACTTTCGGAAAACAAATTATTAGATATTAGAGTTGTTACTTGTTATAAAGTCATTGATTTTGATTATTAGTAATAAGTTATTGCTTATAAATTATATTTATTATAATATATACATTACAATATAATGCAATCAAATTTGGTATATAGTATTCATACAATTACACTTATCTGAATTATCCATTTATCTTAGAAACTTGGAAGAATCGAATAGTGAGCTACTTAAAGTATGAATAGGTTTAGAAAAGCTGAAGATATTTTAACAAATATTCCTGGTCCAAACGGAAAAAAAACTATAGATAAATGTATGTATAATGTATACATAATTGAAAAAAAATAAAGGATATAACATATAAAACTATTAAATCTTACTATGATGTCAAGTTGAGTAAAGCAGATGTTTATTTAGATATAAGTATATAACGCCTAAATTATTGAGTTTTTTCAATATGCACTAATAACTAGTGTAGTAGTAGTAGAACGTATTTTTTCTTTGTACAAACATATTTTAAGTAATAAAAGATTTAATTTTAATAATAAACATAATGTGGAAATACATTTAATTATTAATTTTAATTCAAAAAAGTAATACATTCATCAATTTTTTTTTAAATTAATTTAATTATAATTTAGAATTTAAAGTATTTTTATATGACTTGTATTTTTATAATGCAGTTTATTATGCAATTTCTATTTATTTTTTGGTTTAATTATACAGTTTGTGTGTGTTTTTAATGGAGTTAAATCCTGTCCTTTCTTATAACATATATCCCCTCCCCCATCGAAAATTTCTGGGCACGCCACTGTCACTGGTATAGAGCTAATATTTTTATTTTTATTTGTTTAAATTAATATCAAGAAGATTTACACTGGGCCTCATTGAGAAAAACTCGTGTCAAAATAGCCGGCCCATGGTTTAAAAATATTCTTAAAAGTATATAGGTACATGTTATTATTGTTATTACTTATAATATAATAATGAAAAGAGAAAAAAGGAAAAAAATTTCTAGTGCAGACCAGGGCCTGATTTAATAAAATTAGGGCCAAGTGCACAATTTTTTTGGGGGCCCTCAAGTCAAAATAATGTTCTAGAAAAAATCTACATAGTGGGAGGAATGTTGATAATAAAAAAAAAAATATTTATATTTTAAAAGCATAGAGTATACTCTATATGGTTAAAAGGGTTAAATGCCAAAATACCTATCTCAAAACTCATAAAATATTTGTACGCTATTTCATGTACTTTAAATACAATTTAGTTACTTGGTCTAGTAAATTAAGAACAATGAAAAGACAATACTAATTAAATAACATAACAAAATTATACTATATTAAAATATTAAAAATACTTAAGGATTTTATTATATGAATATAAATTAAAATAATTAATTTTCAGTCTTCCATAAAATTATAAAAATATATAATTAAAATGAAATAAAAAATGACCAATTTCTATAATTTCTATTTTTATAATATTTTATCATAAAAAAGTATCAAATATTTCTGATGTTCAAACAATTTTCTATTATTTTAATATTTTGTGATGATAACTGATTAGCACTTGGGTGTGGAATGACAAAAACAACTAAAATTCAACTGACAATTTAGTGATAAGAATATACTAAACTCTGAAAATTGACTGTTGGTATTACATTTTAAAAATACATTTTTGTGGAAGTAATTTTAAAAAAAAACAATTTTCTACAACTTACAGAGCCCGGGGACCCCCAGAAACTGGGGACCATATGCAAGTGCTCCATCTGCACTTGCATAAATCAGGGCCTGGTGCAGACCCCATGGTTTATAGGGTCCAAATGACCAAATGATTGTGTTTTTTTAAGTTTATGGTAATAGTTTTTAGATATAGTAGTTATATATATTGAGGACATTGAAGTCTTCAAATAATTTTTCAGTTGAATATTTCCAATTTTTTTTATTTGCAACTGCAGAGTATTGTATTTTGGAATTTTTGTAGCCATAGAAGAGAATTTTTCATAAGCTCCGCCTTACCCAATTATAATACCTACCGTATGATTCAAATAGTGTTAGATATATAGTTCTTTATTTTTTCCAAAATTTTGGAAATGTCATCTATACACAAAATCAGAAAACCAAAAATATTATTTATCCACACTCATTAGGTATGCTTAATATTATCATTTAGCATTATGCTTATGCAACTAAATTTAACATAGATGTACCACGTACCTATTTTGTATGATAATGGATTAAGTGCACAGGTGCAGCGTGTATAAATCTAGCTGTAAATAAACAGGCATACAGCTAGTATATAATATACACTTTTCTTTGAATATCAAAAGTATTTGAAAATTTTATACAAGATTTTTAAGATTCTTCACAAGTATTTCATACTGAGAGTGCCAGTGACAGCTCGTAGGTTTTTAATGAAGTAGTGCACATCCAAAAAAAATATATTAACCAATATAATATATATATATACATTACAAATTGTATTAAATAATTGTTTACAAATTTTAGTTATTTACCAATTATCTTTTCTTTTGTTTATATTTTCACAAGTAATAATAATAAATAAATAATAATAATAATAATACATTTTCAGGTAAAAATACTATGACAAAATAGGTACAAATTATTATATTTCAGATGAAACGCGGACAAAAGTCCAAAAATTAATATTTATTTTAAATATTTAAAAATTTAAAAATGTTTGTACACATATTATATTATTATATTTTTGTATAACTAACAAAAATATAACGGAAATCCACTATAGTTAGGTATTTATAGTAATGATGAATTTATATTTAATTTTTATAATTAAAATTAAAATTGATAATAAATTATATCATTATATATGAAAATAAGAAAATCGAGAAAATCGAAAAAATAAATAAAAATATATTGTATATAATATTATAATGTCGACAAACATTTTAAAATTTTTAAATAAATATTATATTATATAAAATATTTTGTATTTTCGGACTTTTTGTCCAACACTAAAAATGCGCTTGGACTTTTTGTCCGACTATAAAAACTGAATCCGGACTTTTAGTCCAACTTTTTTTAAAACGGACTTTTTGTCCACGGTCTTTTTGACCGATTACCATTTCAGGTACATGTTTATATGTTAAATCGATTCTTCTCTCTTTTTTTTCTACAAAGCTGTTTATTACTTCTTCGTTAAAGTTTAGAATGTCATTGATCATCCGTTTTTCGATCGATAACATTGCTAGTGCTGTAAGTTGATCTTCCGTCATTGAATTTCTCAAAAATGTTTTAATACGTTTCAATATAGAAAACGATCTTTTGGCTTCAGCTGTAGTCATTGGAATAGTTAAAATTATTTTTAAAAGTTTGTAGCTTTCAGAAAATATCAGTGTTAAATTATTTTCAATTATGAATTTCAATAAATGAACTAACGAATTGATATCACGGAAATCAGTTCTTTTGTAGAACAGTTGTAGTTCAGTTTTAAGTTTAGTAACATCCAAAAAAGGATATGCTTCAATATTTTTATTTAAATGGTCACTTGGGAAGTTATTTTCGTACATAGGAAATTTGGTAGATAAAAATAGGTGCAAAGCATTTAAGTGATTTTTATAATCAAACCGTTCTTTAACGTTGACAATAAGAATGTCACATACTTTTTTTGTAGCGATTTTTCTTGTTTCAATAGTATCATCTTGTCTTCGTTTTTTCGTTGGATTATTTTGAGAGGTTTCAAAGATGTTATCAATATTCTGTCTTTCTTTAAATATATTTTCTTCGAACCGAAAAATTGCCTTTGAAAGTTCTGCAGGATTCATAGTTTGTTTTTGTAGTTGATTATAATATAAAATATCAACATGAGGCATTAAATAATGAAACACTCTTAACCAAAATATAAATCTATCATCATCATTTAACATCCAATGCAAAGCTCCGGCTTGATTAATTGCTATGGTTTGATTAAATGTTGATTCAATTACTTTCATACATTCAATTAACGGTTCAAGATTCTCATACACAGTATTTACTATTCGACTTTTAAAATTCTATCTAGTATAAGATGATCGAGGAACTCTGTGTTTAACAATTTTATCTAAAATCGTAACCCGCTGTGGACTGTTGGAAAAAAAATTTGTTATATCAGTTAGGTTTAAAAAAAAATCCTTTCTCACGATTTTGTGAAGTTGCTTGAATTAAAATTAAATTAAGCTAACGTAAAGTTTATAAGACCTTGAAATACGCCGGGATTTTCTGAATTTGATTTTTCATCGTGACCTCGGAGTGCAAGCTCAAATGCTCCACAAAATTTAATACAATTTATTATTTTATTCAATATATAACGATTATGACTTATATTTTCATTGTATTGTTTGATATTCAACCATTTCAACCGATACGCACTAGAAAGTTGTTGTCTTATGTCTTGTTTTCCTAATAGTTTTAAATGTAATTGAGAATTTATGTGTGTCATTGATTTTTTGTGTGTTTTGTTTTTAGAAGTTAAATTAATTAAATCGTTTATTCCATTCTTTACCCAAGCGACATCATTAGATTTTTGACCAAAAAATAGATAGAAAAAACAATAAAAACGATTAGTTTCTGAACAACCACAAATCCAGTCATGGGTTTTGTATATATCATTTTTAAACTCTCTTACACAATCTCTCGTTTTACATTTAGTAATTTGTAAATTTGTTAAATATTTAAGACTATTGTAGGCCTACGTTTATTTTTTATTTCCATCTTTTACTCCAACAAGATTGTTGAAAAATTGCATTGCAGTATTTGCTGAACTGAGTTCATTTTAAAAATTGAAAACAAATACACGAATAATAATATATTAATATACGTTAATGTCGGTCGTCGATAAAAAACAGAAACACGATAAATGTTTTGAATTTCTGATAATGATCGACTATATAGCTAATATTATCAGCGGATAATCGGAATATAATAAACGAATGAGAGTAAAAATAATAATAAATTATAATAATAATGCCGATCAGTGGCGTGTTTACCGTGATTTTGAAGGACAGTTGCCTGATCATTTATAATGGGTGGGTACCGGGTGGCTGGGTTGATGGGTACTGGATTTAGTAAGAAATTGTTATACAAGACTACCCATCATCTGAATGAATTTGATATTTAATAAGAATAATAACTTCAATATTTATACAAAGAAAACACACGTACATAGTAATTAATACTTTAATTATAGCATTCAAAATAAAGTAACACTTTTTTGTTGTGTATAGTGTGCTACATGGGTAGTAAGAATCAAGGGATGGTAGATTATTCAAAAAATGAATTGCCCGATAAAATATTTCACTTCGCCACGCTACTGATGTCGATGCCAACGCGCAACGACGCGGTGACGTCGAAAATAATTCGCTGAAAACAATTTAATATTGGTTATGTTCACACTGCACACAAACAAATGTGCACACCAATTTATTCTATTATAACGCGGATTACGTGTTTCGACTTGCTTTAATTTTTACACTGTAGTATTGTACAAATGTGCACAACGATTGTGTGCACAATTGCACTACTATAGAAACTAATAAATATAGACATTTTAAATATAAATTTTGACGAAATTACTTATTTAAATGATAAATAACGATATTAATTATTTACTTATAATTTAAAAACTTTATTCGTGGGATACCACAGATATATATATATATATATTATAAGACAGATAATAAAAATACTAGACTGCGAGTCGTGTAAACAATGTCTTTTTAAAGATGTTACAAACCACGACTATTGTAATACACATTCTTATACACAATTCACAGTATTAAAAAATAATGATGGTTTGATCAGCGGATCAGAAAGTGCATATAAAATTATTCGCCAAGCTCAAAATTATCTAATAATATTTACATCAAATTTAAAAATCCTTAATGTACAGAATTTAGAAACTAGAATCTTATATAATTATATTAATACATTTTCTTTGAATACATCCATTTTCCCATCATTAAATTGTTTAAATATAAAAATCCTTCATAAACCACATAAAATTACTCTCTTTACAATTTTAGTAAAAATGTTCCTTAGTATTAGACTTAAGTCATATGGTAAAATGTTTTCTTGTAACTACTTAAATCCAGATAGTAAAAGGCACAAACTCAATAAATTGTTTTATTTTCACACCAGTAATATTAAATTAAATCATGTATTCATTATTTCTAATATTATTTATTGGTATCAAATTGTATTTTGTATCTATTGTATATATTATGTATCGTTTTTATATTTTAATATGTATACCTACCTTAATATACATATTACTAAATTTACCAAGTTTATTAAATTTCAGTATGCTTCTTTTAGTTTAACAAGTTTTGAATGTAGGTATCCAGTACCCATGTAGCGAAAGTTTGTTGTACCCCCACTAGCCATCGGAAATATGTTGTAGACCAAAACTGAGAATTGAGATCATATAATGGTTTCTATTAATTATTATTTTGCTTTCTGATGTTTTGTTTTTACTTTACTGTATAGTAAAAATTGAAGACATTGAAGACGGAACAATAATAACTAATCAGTATTCACTATTCACCAAAATGATAATCTATCATTGCTTGTTATCAATTAATATTTGTAAACATTGACGTGTTTGCATATGGCGAAACAAGAGTTCAAGACACACTTTTCGGGTGGTCGTGCACTTATCTAGTATGTTTATATATCTGTGTAAGATACTATACTTGCAGACCTTTTTAATTTCTTTTGAGATATATTATCTATTTATATTATGAATCTATTTTACGGTATTTACAGAAAGATGTTATTATATTTTAGAGTTATGTAAATTGATATAATATGGTATAAATATATTATAATATATATGATTAATATAATACAATAAATGCAATATAATACAAACAAATTATATCAACCTACTACTGTAATATCAATAGTAAAATAAATGACTTTAATAATAATTACATTAAAAACATATCACGAAATAGGTTAGGTATATTTAATATGATTTATAGGCTGACAAATCGTCTCCGCTCAGAATTATTTTCGTATACAGTAATATTGATACATCATTGAATTCAAAATTAACACATCCATAATATAATGATTAATGACCCATTCGGCACCTATAATGTACAGAAGAGCCGTGGTATACCCGTTTCTATTTTATTTTTTTTTAATTTTACAATGCTCGAAATAAGTGATGAGAACTGTATAACAAGCTATACTATAGAAATTAAAAAAATATATTAAAATTATTTATTGAGTTTGAGTAAGGTATACGTATACGTACCCTGACAAACGCATAATCACTTATATAATTTACATGAAATGATATGTAATTATATTATATTATATTCTTTTATGCCTATCTATGGTTAAATCAGTGTAACAATGTAGCATACGATTCAAAATAATATTAACTATAATAAGTCAAAATATAATGGATGTGTTAAATTTAAATTCAATGATAATAAATCAACTAAAACATGTTTGGGTACTAATTTTTTTCCGATACAACACGTTTGATACTATATATAATAGTCAATAATAAATAAAAATGTAAGTTTTTATGGTAGTAAAAAACCAAACTAAAAATAGTCGAAGGAAAAACATATTTTAATAAAAAGTAGTTTTTATATTTTTTAATATAAAAATAAAATTACAAATAGTTAGGTATTAATTTATGCAGAGCTTGTACTAACATGCAGTTGTGCATAAAATATGTAGTTCATAAAAAATAATGTTTTGAATTTTTAATAATTAATTTTATATGTCTATGAGCATATAACATAGATTTTATTTAACGAGTGGGATTCTTTTCCGGCGCATTCCAAACGGCTCTCGTCCATTGTCAGCTTATTCCAAAATAGCTCCTGTCGAAAAAGGTTTTACGAACAGGTAAATTCCTAAACGGCTCCCATCGAAAAAAAATGTATGAACAGATAAATTCCCAAATTGCTAACGATAATATACCAGTATACTAATTTGAGCTTTACTAAGTTTCTGGTATAAGTAAACGAATTTTTTGGAAAAAAAACAGGAACTCATTGCGCAAATAATCAACGAGTTTTCATTAAACAAAATAACACACATTGAGTTTATAAAAAAATTTACCAATAATTTAAATTTTAAATTTTTTTTACTTATTCTTAATTTAATTCACAATAATGCAATAATATATTAATATAGGTTTTTTTATATAATTTTTATACATTTTTCTATAATTTACTTAGTGTTCAACAATACATTTTTAATCACACCTCTTTTGAGACAGCCCTAAATCTGTATGAAGTGGGAAAGAATTTGTGTTGTAAAAAACCGGAGCCGTTTGGGTAATTATCTGTTCGTAAAACCTTTTTAGACGGGAGCCGTTTAGGAATTTACTTTTTTTTTAAACGGGAGCCGAATGGACTACGTCCCTCTTTCGCTCAAAAATGACCCTTCGCAATTCGCACAAATATTTTAAAATTACTTTCCCTTTTCGCCCAAGAATATTATAGCACTTTTTGGTTTTTTATAATATACACTTTGGGAATCACTTTATTACTTATTTGCGTAGATTAGTTTTACAAAGCCACTTAACATTAGTGCATTATCCAAAGGCCAGAGAGTACCACGAAGAGGCGGCTTTTATTACTCTCCAAAACTATATTGTGTATTATTTGTACATATTATAAATTATAAATTTAATAACTATCATTTGACGATTTATATTTTTTACATTAAAATTTTTTTTTTTTTTGAACCATCACCAAATGGAAAATAGTGATATTAACGAAGAGGTTGTCATAAAAAAGAAAAAAACATAATATATAATATAATTTGAAAGAATTTTGTTATTGAAACTGTCAATATTTATGATGTATAATAAATTATATAATACTTTATATATTTTATGATAGTATGAGTTATTTATCATATTCGATCAAAGCGAGTGTCAAATTTTTTAATTTCTGTAAAATAAACAGATGTGTAGCTCTAACATTTCTTTAGCACAAGCTCTGAATTAACGTATTTAGTTAGGTAGTTGTTTTATTTTAATTGTTTTCATACATTAATTTTTTGAACATTTAATACTAGAAAAAAAATGTTCATGTCAGTTATAAAAGTTAGGAATTATAAATTATTTATCGATTATAAACATGAATTAATTGCCGTAAAATTGTAAAAAGCCGTAAGCGTGTTATGCCGTGTTGCGCGTGAACTAAAACAATTTAAATCAAAAATCGTGATGTACTGTACCTTAAATATGTGTGGCTGTATAAAACGCGATTCATTACTATGATAATTATGAGTGAACAGTGATGAAGTGCAATCATAACAGAAATACAGAGAATAATCAGTTTAGAATCTGAAATCTATCTGTAATCTCCAAATATTTTTTTATAATTAATATAATATTGTACTGATTACTAGTTGTACAAGTATAATCCGACTTTACCTGGGGGAGGGGGTGGGGGTTAGGAAAAGTGGATCAATTACAAAATACCATATGTAATCTACCTGCAGTGTTCCCATCTATCTCAGTTCATGCCTTTTACGGGCACACTACACTACTGCAGGCGTTGGTGTAACTCACTTAACATTTTATGTGGACTATTCCGGCTGATATGGACAATCTTGTACTTAATCTGTCTATCCGTTTTTCCATATTTCATTATCTATATAAATATAACACGATAGCTTGGCACCTGTAAAAATCCCATCAAGATAAGTTCATCCGTTTCGAAGCTTTTTTATTACAAACAGCTGAATGTATCTGAGTGTTTAATGCTGTTTTAGCTACTATTAAGTTTTTGGTATACTTAATATATGTTTAAAATTCAGTATTCGCAACGTAAAAAATTTGAATACAAATAAGATCGTTAATAATTATTGTTAAATAGCAATATTCCAAAGCTTTGTTTTTTTGTCTTGTTACTAGAATGAGTAGAATGTACATACTAAGTACAAACCAAGGAGGGGCTAGTTTTAATTTTTCTTATTATTTTTGGTATTTTCGTAATTTACAAAGAAATGTGTGCTAGGCAATTAATCATTTAAAGTTTTAAACATAATAAAATAATTTCACATACCATAGTGTATTAGTATATTTTATAATAATATATTATATATTATTATGGTTTATTAATTTATTTATACTTTCTTCATATAATAAATAATATAGGTGTATAGAATATAGATATCAGTTACATACCATCCTATCACTATCTACAATCTACATACTTGTATGGTTGTACGTGTCTGTGATAGTCCATAGTAGGTATATGGTTTTTGATTTAAATTTTTTTTAACAATAAATTTTTTTAGAAATACATGCTTGAGGGGGGGGTGGTATCTAGAGCCCCCTGGTATAAACTTGCTTATAAAAACATCTGACAAACAAATAAACAATTGACCATGAAAAAATCAAAATTTTTATTTATGTTTTCAAGAAAAAATAAATATGTCTAATCATAATAACTATTTTATTTTCAGAAACCAATGACAACCACTTACAAAGAAAAAAAAGTTGTTCGATTTTTGTTAGCAATTAAACGCAAAAAGAATATTTTTAAATCAGACGATGACAGTTCCCGAGATCAGCGAATTTAGACATACAAACTCTACAGCTATATAATATTAAAAAATATAGATTATAAAAATTTTACGTAACACATTTTTCACGTATTTGAAATATCATAAATATTATAAGTATCTATTATCAAGCCCAGATTAAAATTGTTGAGGTCTCAATAATATGAAATAAAATTTTTTTGTCTACAATTGTATTTTTAAATATATAATACCTAACTAACAATATATGCAAGTATTCAATTCAAAAAATGTTTCTAGATTTTATGTATAGGCATGTATCATGTTGTATACATTTTTCATAACACTGATAATAATATTAAATTTCAAGAAAAAAATTAAGAAGTATATAAAGTATTTTATTTTCAAAACAATTTTTTTTTTTATAAAGGATTAGGCAAAAAAAATTATTTTAGGTATTTTTCTAATAAAAAATAATTATTAAAATACTATAAATTATGTAAAATCTGATGTCCATAAAGTCTTGTGCCTCTTTGGATCACCCTTCCTTAATCCTGACTAGTCTATTATAGCATATTATATTTCTATGTGGTTGATATCAGAGGCGGATTCAAGAGGGAGAGGGGCAAGGGACCTGACCCCCTTCATAACAGTTATATTTGTAAGGTCTAACATCAAATTCTAAAATATATTGTCCTTACAAAATGTTATGATATGATGTATAATAATATGAACAATTTAGTCTTCCCCTCACCCAAAAAAAATTCTGGATCTGCAACTGGCTGATATAATCCATAACAAAAGGAACACATTTTTTTTCATTTTAATGCCAAATGCTGCAAGTTTTTAATATGGAACAAGTAAAAATGCCTAATCAACCTGTAATAGTTACATTATTGAAATTTAAAAACGATTCTAAGTGAAGACACTCTATTAAGTTCTATTTCTAAGGATATTTTATTATTTTATATCTAATTTATTTATATTACTCTATGTAATATATTATTATTCAATTAGTATTATAGTAAACATATTAAACTAATTATTGACCACAACATTGTAAATATTGTATAATTACGTTGTTTTATATTATTGTTACCTATTAACTTATAGCTTATTACTCTTATTAGTCAACATTGTAGTACATAGCTTTACACTTACAATATATATCAAATAAATAAAAACGAAACATAGTAATAAACACATTTTTTTAACAAACATTACAAATATTTATACATAATTATAAAGTTCAATCAGTTTCTTTTTTGTATTAAAATATACTATTCAACTTACATTATAAATAATTAACAATGTAAAAATGAGATTGGTAAAATCATAAAAAAACTTAAAACATTTTTAATTTTACTGTTAAGAATCATTAAAATAAATGTATAAGAGATCATAAGAATAAGGATTTAGATAAAGAAATGTTTTTTCTTTTAGTTAATACCATATTGTTTAGCAACTTCTACTGGTAAAGGTACCAACCAATAATCTGGTAATTGGTTATTGTGCTGTTTAAGGTATTGATTAATAAGCTCATTAGGGCCAGGATGTTCTTTCCCATTGGGTAATCTAACATAAAACTTAACTTCACCATTTAAATCTGGCTTTGAAATTACTTCACATTTAACATTAATTAATGAAGGGTTATTTGGTAAGTGACCATTTGATATAGTTGATCTTCTTTTGATTGAATTAAAATGAGAATCTATTCTTTTTTGTGGTGTTTTCACCATAGTGACTTCAATACCTTTTGGTACATGAACATTTGCTGGCATAATAGTAACGTTTTGTGAAAGCTTTTGTATGATAGATGACGTTGCTTGAGTTTTAATATAACTAGTAGACATCGTTTGCCTGTCTGTAAAGACAGGATTGTATGATTTATTTAAATTAGTTTTAAAATTACAAGGTTTTTTAATTTTTGAAGGAGAACTCTTGTGTGTTACTGTCATTGAAATAAATTGAACATCATCTTCATCGTCACTAATAACAATTTGATCATCATCTTCAATTGAAATAACAGCAGATTCTATTTGTTTATAATTATCATGTTCATTGGTTTTACTATTTTTATTTTCATTATAGGTAGAGATTGATATTTCTAAATCATCATTAAGAATTTCACAATCATTTTGCATGTCTTCATCTAGGTTAATAATTTCTACGGGTTTTAAACTATCAGATAGTTTTTCGTTTTCTTCTTTATCACTATCAATCAATACAACTTCTTCATTACTACAAATATTATCTATGTTTTTGGAATTAACCAATCTTTTATTAAGATCATTAACAATTTTATTAATATTATTACTTTGTTTTACTTTATTTTGAGAATTTAGTAATTTAATTGATTTCATAGATTTATCTTTCTTATTAGTATTAAACACTTTACTGCGTTTTGGAACTTTGTCTTCTACCCTTAATCGCTTTTCTAATTCTGCAAGTTTAGAAGGTGTTTGCAGTGGTCGTTTGACTTTATTTTTAGGCTGGTTTATAGCACCCCATTCGTCTTCGGAATCAGAAAAATCAGATATAGATTTAACATCATTTCCACTCAAATATTCTTCAGATTCATAATACTTATCAGTTTCAAAATCTTGTCTTGCAACTAATTTTCTTGTGCGTTTCTGCGAAATTATTTCTTTATTTTGAGCTAAAAAAAATAATAACAATAATAATAATAATAATAATGCATAATGTTTAAAATATATTTTTTATTTTAATAAAAAATTATAATAAAATATTTGGAATAGTTTAAATAACACCTATAAATATTTAAAAAATAAGATAAAAAGTATAAATTTTGTTAGTTCTAGAAAATAAAATGTATTACAAAGCAACATAGAAAACTATAAAAAAAATTGTTATATATTAAAAACACATTGAATTTAATAAACATGTATAATTATTTTAAAAAATAATATGGAAATACCATTAAGTATTATCAGAAAATAAAAAAAGTTAACAAAAAATGTAATAAAATTAATGAGATCGTTATAAACAATGAAAATAACAAACCATTATGAATCCTATTAACTCATTAACTCTGGTAAAGGGTACTGTAGTTATTAAACAAATAAACAGTGTTTTGAGTTTAGACCTAAGCAGTAAACTTTAAGACTTAAACAGAGGATTTTGATAAATTTACAAGATTATTATGTCTTTATTGTAGTAATTTTAATATTTTAAAAATTGGTTATCTTGTATATTATTTTATGGAAAACTAATAACGCTTTTATTTTTATAATTGTAAGTAGTATTATTTCAATTGATCAAACAAATATTGACAATTTCTTTAGTTAAAATATGTTTAACTTGTTAATAAGTCAAAATCTATTGAAATTAAGTTCTACATATTTGTCAGAATATATTGACTTTTATATTGTTGAATATTATGTTTATTGAGTGGTTAGAAAAAAATGACCACATTATTACTTTTTGAAATGTGCAACAGGTACAAAAAATATATTGATGTGCACACTGATTAACAATAAGTCATTTATTTACAACGAAAGATAAATTTTTTTGACTAGACACTACACAATAATTTTAATTTACTTGACATAAACTAACAAGTCGCCAAAATCCTATCAATAAATTTGTTTGTATTTTTCTATTTAAAACAAAACTAATAGCAGTCTATAAGCCAGTCTAAATTAATACTATGAGCCATTATTATATGTACTTATTAATGAGTAATGACTAATAATAATCAGTTAAATATTATAAATAGAAAAAAATTAAATAAGCTATTTTAGAAGAAATGAATTAATATTGATGTTCACAGTTTATATAATTAAATATGTTTACTTTTGAATTAGACGTAGTTGATAGAGAATTTTTGAATTAAAATATATTAAATATTCATATTATGCCTTATGTAGTATAGGGTTTTACTTTTACTTAAGACGCCACACCAAGATTTAAAATTTGTTTCTCTGTCTATCTCTCACATAATACAGGAACAAAGATATTCTGTGTTTTCACAATTATGACTCTCTGGTTCAATTTATAGGGCAAAGATACCATTATATATTTTATAAAGAAGAATATTTCCTGTGCATTGATCGGATAGATCTTTAACATTAACATTTTTTATATACATGAGCATGCATTAATTTAAAATAATTTAGTTTATTTTTAACCATTAACAACTTATTTAAAAATGTAAATATTGTCAATGTACAGGAAATATTCTTTTTTATAAAATATATAATAGATGCTTTCGCTCTATAAATTGAACTAAAGAATTGTAATCGTGGAAATACAGAATATCTTTGTTTCTATATTATATGGGAAATAGACGGAGAAAATAAATGTTGGTGTAGCGGCCCCTTAAAAAAAATCTGTTGATTCAATACTTTATTCAAAATGAGATTAATACTAGTGGCCAAATTGTAAGTAGGGGTAAAGCTTTGTTCCAATTCTTTAGCTTTATGGTAAACTTGGTGAGATAAGCTGGGTAACGTCATCACACCGTTGTAATTAGGTACTGATCTTATTTTGAACAAAGTATTTTAATACAATACAATTTTAAAATGTATGATTATTAAGTAAAAATATGTATTACCTTTTATTGTTGGATTTGAATCTTTCTCTACCAAAAGTGATACATTATTTTTATTTTTTGAACAAAACAATGTTTTATTATTAAGTTCAATATATTTATCATTCTGATTAGTATCTAACAGGTTTTTTATATTGTGGTTTGGTATTTTCCCTTCTTCACATAACCGTTTTTCTAGTTCAAGAAGTTTAGAAGGAGCCTGTTGCGGTTGCTTAACTTTATTTATTGGCTGATTCCTAGCACCCCATTCATCTTCAGAATCAGTAAAATCAGATAAGGTTTTATCACTTTCACTGACATATTCATCGGAGTCATAACATTCATTTATATCAACATTTTGCTGAACGATTAATTTTCTTTGACGTTTCTCAACAATAATTTCTTCATTTTGAGCTAAAATTTAAAAGACCACAGTATTAGCTTAAATAATTTGTACAATAATAAAATAATTATGAGTATAAAATATGAAAATAAAAAATTCGTTTTGCTGTTTATTAAGTGTCAAGCATATATTATCATTGAATAAGTTATTGAAATAAGTATATTAAATTATAGAAGACAATTTTGACTAGAGATTATGTCAGCTTAGGTTAATATGAATATTTTGATTTATTATATACACCCCTTGTTAGTGGACTTTAAAACATTTTATAATATTAAGTTTTGTTAAAAGACTTAGGTTTTTTTTTCAGCAATTCAAGGCAAATCTGGACATTTTGTTACAATTAAATAAATAGCTATGTAGAAAAGAAACAATAACATTAAAAAATGATTACTGATCAAATCATCTTTATTGAATTAACTGCATAAATAAACATAAATTAATTAAATTATATAAATAAAACAACAATAAAAGCGTAAAATGAAACATGAAGATATAAAATTTTAGAAGTCATAGCAATTATCAAAACATTGTTAAATGAGGCTACATTTAATAAGAAATTACTGTACTATAATTGGAAATTATTATTTTTTTGTTTAATTATATGTCAAAATTTTAACTTATAGAGTAAAAATACTACCTAAATATGTTTTATGTTTTTATATTAGCCAAGAAAAACTTAGATAGAAGCCTTGTATTTAATTTTTAATTTCTAAATATTAAAATAAAAAGAGTCCATCAATTACTATAAACCATTATTAATAACTAATAATGATCAAAAAAAAAATAAAATACATAATTTAAAAAAAAAAAGTAATCTGTCTTGAGGAAATTAATGATATTCATAGTTTATGTTTATTTTTAAAATAGGCTTTGTAAAATTATTTGGATATAATATGAATGTTAAATATATTTTCATTGAATAACACACAGAATCTAAAATGTATACTACCTTGAGCTATTGACTTTGAATCTTTTTCTTCCCAAAGTGATATATTATCATTACCCTTCTGAATTCTATCTGGGTATGATTCACAGTCCTTAAATAATTTTATTTTAGAATCATTGTTCAAAACAATAAAATTACATTCTTCTGATTCAATTTTCATAATAAAATTTTCTAGAGCACTTATCAAATTTTCAGGTACAGATGTTCCCTCCATATCCAATTCATAAAGAAAAGTCCGTAGACCTTCTACTGAATCAGCAATTAACTTAAAATGTTTTTCTCTTTGAATTGTACAAAAACTCCCAGAAAAATCTTCAAAAATATGTTTTATAAAATATACATTATTAATAAAAAAGTTTGAAGAAATATATTTACCATTCATAGGATTATCTTCAACTTTTTCTATTTCTTCATCAGATTTTACTGATTCGAGAAATTCAAGACTTGGCTTAAAAATAAATAAAATAATTTTATTCAAATTACATAAATTATAATTATAAAATAATTACTTCATCATATGGAATGTTATAATAATAAATCCTTAAATCTGGCATTGAATCAAAAAAGAAATATTCTTCGGTTTCTAAATCGTTTTTCCATATAGTACATTGTCTTTCATTACAATTTGTAACAATATTATTTATAGTTTTAAATTTAATCTAAAACAAATAAATATAAATAGCAATTATTTTTGTATATTAAAGATTATTAATGCATTTGTATGTTATTAAACTTACAGTAACATAATCACAAAGTCCTTTTATAAGCCAAACTTTCATGAAATATGAGAGTTCAGAATAGTCTTTTTCAATTAAAGGATTTTTTTCATTCACAATAGCCCAAAAATCTGGATGGATACCCAATGAATTCATTACCTGAAACATAAAATTGTTTTTATTATTTATTCCATATAAATATTAAAAAGAAATTTGTTTCAAAGTAGAAAAAAAATAAAAATTAATACTAACAATGACTTTATTTTTTTTTTTTGCGTGGTATATTTTGCACCAGTCGGATACTTTTCTTGAAAGTTTTTCAGACCAAACCTTATATGGCATTACTTGACCAACAAACTTTGATTTTTTGACTGGCATCAAAAGAGTTGTCATGATTTTACCCATAGTTGTAGATTCTTTAGGCATTAAAAACATTCTTTCAATTTCTCCTTGGTTAATAATATCAAGATCAAGTTTTTTAAATAAAATAGCCACAAAATTACCTATTTCTGGTAGCTAAAACATTAAGAAAATTGATTCAGACTTAAGATTTGCATGTTTAACTTAAATTAATAATTTTATAGTAACCTCCCACATTGAGCTAATATATCGATGGAATATATCATTGAAATAAACTTCATTTTCCCAACATAATATTTTTTCTAAAATATGTGCATTATCTTCATCAGTGGTAAGAGTGGTAGACAATATTTTATGATACTTTTTTAATCGTTCGGGCCGACAATGCGCTACACTTCTTAATAATATTGAATCATAACAATCTAAATATAATATTTCATTAATTTATTTTAATAAGGCAATATGTAATCTAATTATTAAATCAATAACATACCTTTTGGGTATCTAAATTTTGAATTAGGCTTTATTTCCATGTTTAGTAAATTGAATGTAAGATTAACATTAGCCAATGATTTATAATTTCTAAATAGGAATTAAATTATTTATAAAAATATTATAAGAAATAAATTAATAATTATTACTTGTCAAGATCATTGATTTTGTCTTCTAATAGTTCTTCAATTTCTAATGATTTTCTAGTATGATCACTTCTAGTACCATAAAATGAATAGCAATTTAAAAATACTGTCCTTATATCTTTTATTGCATCAGTAATAGAACAGTATTCTCCATTTTTAAATTTTGTATCAACTTAAAATAAAATAAACATTGATTATATATATTACAAACATTTTTTAAAAAATGATATACTTTTCTTAAAATCTATTTGCTCTTGCAAGGATTCTGTAAAATCAATTTCTACAGAATTGTTTGATAGATCCTTTAAAATAGGAGGTGCTTTCAAATATATTTCTTCAAATATTCTATAAAACAATAACATATAATACGTAAAATACATCAACATTATATTATCTTAATATATAATACCGAAATTAATCACACATTTTACATAATAATCAATAGATTAATAAAATTAAAATGTAAAAATGAATTTATTATATTACGATATTTTAGTTTTCCGCTGAAATATATAGAAGGAAAAAAATCTATATATTTTTATTAATTATTGTAATGTATTGTTTTTCTTACTTGTAAATTTCTGAAACTTCTTTATTTTTTAATTTTTTGATATTGTTTGACTCGTCCATGTTTACCTATAACATATAATATATATAATAATACATTAAACGATATACTAAGAATTGATTATATCTATCTACATTTAATTTTTTATAAATATTAAATATGACGTTAAAAGTAATTTATACATTAAGTGAATTACACGTCATATAATGTTTAAACTTTGACATTTAAAAATAACAAGAAACGAAACTACATGATATTTTTGTATTGGGCTGACAGCATACACATATAAGACCGAATGTGTTGACTTAGAGTAACACGCGTGTGAGCCATCCAATCCCCCCGATGGCCTAGTGATCCAAAGGGCTGAGTCGGCATATTCCCAACGCTCGAGACGGACCATGAGCACGAGACCCAGGAGTCACAGACAGTCTAGTGCGGGCCATCTAGATAGTAACTAGTGTTAACAGAGCAGGCCCTCTTTAATGATATAATATACAGAAAATCTTACAGAACTTCTTCTTTTCGTAAAGTTAATTCAGAAATGTTGAAATAAGTCTTATAGTAATTATCATTAGTGATTAATTTACAACCGTAAGTGTTACTATTTATTTAAAATTGGTGCAACACCGGAATTTAATTACTACTATACGACGGTGGACCGTCTTCAATATACCTGAATTATAACTTAAATATGAGTAAGGGCTAGAAGATGTGTGTTATGCTGTTGAATAATATTGCTATTTGAAGTTCTTTTAAAGTTTTTTACTGAACATTTTTAAAACATGTACACAAAGGACTTTGAACCTTATAAGTATCCAATAAATAGACATTTTCGTAATAATTTTAATACTAAGAATAAATCAAATTGGTTTATAAACAACAATAATAATACTCACATAAAACCCAAATCTAAAAACAAAAAAATCGGTAATAAATGGAAAAGAATGTTGAACGACTACTCGCAGAATACGACTTTACATGGACTTAGATATGCCGGTAATAATGAACTAAGCGCTAGTGAAAGGTATAGTAAAAATTAAAAAATATAATTATTAATCAATACAGTCTATTAAATATTATTTTAAATTACACATTACTGTGTTTTAAGGTGTTTTTGGATAATATCTTTTGGATTAGCAGTTATCACAGCAATTTACTTTATTATGAATTTGGTCCATAAATGGCAAGACATGCCTGTAATTATAAGTCTATCGCCAAAAGCAACTCAGCTTACAAGCATACCATTTCCCGCCATTACCATATGTAACATGAACAACGCAAGAAAATCTGTTGCCCGAACCATTTTAGAAACGTAATGTATATCCAATTAACTAGCTATTAAGAATTTCATAAAATACATAAATAATGTCTTAAAACTTATGTATATTTACGCATAGATCCTCAAAACTTAATAGCAATATCGATCGTCGTTTGTTAAGCGATTTCTGCGACGAAGACCCATTATCAATGGATTCGTCAATTGACAATTACACAGGCGATTGGGATTCATTAAAAAAATTTATGATTAGAGTATCTCAACCCTGTCACGACATGATTGTGTCATGTCAATGGGCAAACAACCCTAAAGTTTGTTCAGAATTATTTAACCCTTCATTAACAGATGAAGGTATATGTTGTTCATTTAATAAAGTAAAATCGGATTACATATTTCGGAACCCAAAAGATTTATCAGATTTAAATCTTACCTTTCCAAATCCGTCTGCAAATTGGACTCCCGAAAATGGATACCCGCCGAATACGCCTGCTGATTATATTCCCTGGAGGCCTTGGGGTGCCGGTAATCATCTAGGATTAACTCTTGTTTTGGATGCTGAAATCGAAGAATATTATTGTTCATCAGAAGTCAGTTATGGATTTAAGGTAATATTATATATTTATAGGGTTCGGATTAATCTTGTAAGACGATCATTTTCATTTGTATTTAAATAAAAATATAAACATATTTCAACATATTTAAAAACAAATACCAATATTTTTTTGTTCTTTGATGTTTGAATTCAACTATAGAAGTGGTCAGTGACTCCAAAGTATTTAAAATGTGGTCGGGCGATTTCAAAACTTCGCTGCCTGAATATTCATTGGCGTAAAAAAGTATTCAATTTGTGGGGGGAGGGGTATAAACACGAACTTTAGCGCCACTGAAGTGACTATAATAATACTATATTACTATGTATACTTTAATATTGTGTATAATAACTACCACATTGGCACCAATTGTTTAGAAAATATCATACAATTTACCTATTAATATTATAAATTCATGTAACATACAGAATTGAGTGTGCCCATAATCCATATATTGTATTTTCAATAATTAATTTTTATATATTTATCCTTTACACAAATGTATAACGTACACAAAACTACAAAATCCGTAAACGATAGTCGAAAAAACTATACTTATAGTTTTCAATTTACGTCAAACTATAGATTTAATTTTTATGAAAATAATCTAAGAATGTACTCAATTTTCTTATATGACTATCAAAGTACCAACTACCAACTTTGAAAATGTGTACATATTACTTGACCTTTGATTTAGTTTTGCTTATATGTAATGTAACAAAATTTCTTTAGTGTATAACAAGCTGAAAAATGCTACAGTTGTATAGTTTGTTTTAGGAGTCCATTATAAAATATTATAAAATAACATTTCATTGATTTTGTTGCTGTGTATAGAAAAAAATAATAATATTGAAAACCCTAATAAAAACGATAACGTATTTAAATAAAATTATTTGAATTTAAAATATAAATATGAATAGAATAATATTTTATATATTTTATTGAAAGGTTTTCTAAATACTATAATATTATTTATAAATACTTTAAGAAATTGATTCAAATTCTTTTGTTAAAAAAAATAATTTTTTTATGTGAACATAATCAATGAACCTATAACACAATATTGTTTTAATATGTAAATTCAATCTTTTTTTATTTAAATTAAGTAGATATAAATACAGTTTGAGCATTCAATTTCAATTTTATTCAAAAATAAAATAAATTATTATTTTTCTCACATAATTTGCAAAAAAAAGAATATTGTTTTCTATGAAATCTTTATTTAATGATTCGTTTCAATTTTTCATAATTATCAAACTGCATATACTAAATTAAGAAAACTATTATGTAAAAATATGAAAATCCGACTTCAAAATATATTATGTTATCAGAAATCTTAACTTATAAGTTATAAATTTTATTCTAGGTGATGTTACACAGTCCCGTAGAAACTCCAAAAATATCATCATTTGGTAGTTTAATATCTCCAGGAAGAGAAACATCATTAGAAATTCACCCTACCGTAGGAATGGCTACACCAGCATTAGCTGAAATAGAAAAAGAAAAACGTCAATGTGTATACTCAGCGGAAAAACAATTGAGATTCTATAGAACTTATACTCAACGGAACTGTATACTAGAATGTGAAGCAAATTTTACATTAATGTTTTGTCAATGCGTCATGTATTATATGCCAAGTACGATATAATTAAATTTATTATTTCGTTAAAATGCTTTGATCAGTGCTATATTTAAAACTAATAAGGGTTCATAGACTATTTTAACTTTTACCATCATTTAATTGTAAAATTGGAACATTTGTTCTACAAAGATATGTTTTTTAGTTACCTTTTAGAGCAGTTAAAATGTTTTGTTCTTTAAATGAATGGGTGGTTTCTAATAAAAAATAAAATTTAGTTAATATTTTGCGGTGACAAAAATAAATAAGTTTTTTTCAATAATAGGAAAAACAAAACAAAAAATCAGAAAAACTAGAAAATTTACACAAAACCAGTTTTCAATAAATATTTATAATTAAAAATAATATTTTATCTCTTTTTGTGTCATCTATATAAATATTCCTTATAAGTCCTTTATACTAAAATTAAAAAAGTTTTGAAGAACGAAATTAATTCACACATAAACTATAAATGACAACACTGGCAACATTTTAATACAAAATTTAACAAAATAAAAAACAATATCAACCTATGGCATAATCCTGAGCTTAGTAGAAAAGAAGAAATCGTTTCATCCCATTTCGCCGACAAAAAGCCAGTTATATATGGACTGATAAAAAAATCTCATTTTGCCGAAAAAGCCGAGGTTTTTACTCATCAGAGTTTAGATAGATAGGCAAGGCACTACAAAACTACATACAATATTAATAAAATTGTTATATTTAGAACGGAAAGATTTTTAAAAAGAGTGTGCCGAAGTGAAATTATTTTTACGGATAGGATTTTATTAAATTAGCACCTCAGTTATTTACTCAAATTTATACATTGCACAGCTATATCATAGGAATAACGTTACCATTGGTAATTATTATTATAAAAGTAATTTATTATGAATTTTTAATTCATAATTATAAATTATATTAAATTTAATTTTAAGGTTTATGCATTGCTACCAAAAAAAATTAAGTATAGCAGTTTATTCAAAAATGTTTAAAATAATAAAAGATGCTGCTGTGAGAAATTGTTTAGTATTTATAAATTGACTTTGAAATTAGTATGATTGTTTCTATTAGAGAAACTTTTAGCTATGACACATCTATAAAAGGGTGTTTAATACCTAAAATATATGTTTAAATTTGGATTTGGAAATGGAGAATGGACAAATAACAATCATTAAATATTTATGTCTTTTAATATCTAGATGAAATTATATCTATCCATCTCAATTAAAACTAACAACGTTTGACGAATGTTTATATTATTATATCTTACTAAATATTTAAAATTATACTAACATTTTTTTACCTGGCGATATAAATAGAATTAATATTTTTTTAATAAAAATGAAACAAAATTCTATTTTATAATGATTTATTTCGTCGAGATGGGATTCGGCGAAATGGGCCTAAATCTAATTAACCTACTCCGCATTCGACATATGCACATAACGTACGTCGCATAGCTTTTTGATGAGTCAAGACAAACCTCCATTCTGTGACACATGCAGTGTTCTTCTAACTGTTAACCACATAATCATTGATTGTCAAAAATGTCTTCATTACCGTAACCAATTCGACATATCAGAACAAATCTGCCAAGCTCTAGGACCGAACCGTCAAGATACTTAGAACTTAATTTCATTCCTTAAAAAACTAAATAGTATAAATTAATTTAAAAAAAATGTAAATAACAAAACGTACCCATACTATAATGACTAAGTTATCCATGTATTTTAAGATCAATAAAAACAAAGTTTTACACAAAAACTATGGTAGTTTTATGAAATTGTATCATATTCGAATGTATAATACCGGGTTATCCTTAAATCATTTGTAATTTTGTTATATACATAATTAAATTTTCAAAAATTAAATTTATAAAAAGTCAACAATTTCACGTCATTTTTTTTATTTTTAGATATAAGTTCAAATGTTGACGTAATAAAGCGTCAATAATCTTCTAATTAATTTACTTATATACTAAGTTATTTCGTTGCAATTCAAAAAACATAGGTAAATCGCACAAAATTAAAATTTTTCACCAATATGTATCTATACAATTATATTCTATACTTATACACAATAATATTTTCAAAATATTTATGGACAATTTAATGATGAAATGCACTCAAATCCTGTACTAATATGTATATTGACTAGCCGGTTTTTAAACATTTTTTTTTTCAAATTTTTTCTGCAATAAGATTTTAGAACCAATTGTTAATGATATAAATAAATATATGATATAACATGATTAATATGTAAAACAGACATAGTGCATGTGAAATTAGAACAAAAGATTAAAATTAAATATAGTTATCACTAAAAGTACACATAATTAATCTTTATTTCACGTACTATTTGAGTAAAGCTTTGATTGATAAATGCTAGGTATTTATTTTTAGCAGTATTAATAAAATAAGTATCATTATATTTTTAGAAGATAGTTTTTCGAGGATTTGTGGAAAAAAAGATGAAGCGTGTTCGGATAAAGCTAAATGTAAGTTTTAAATAAAAATTAATTTATTATCTACCTATTTTTTTTTTAACATTTTTAGATTCTGAATGAAACAACAAACAATATTGATTAGGCAAACAATGTGATTTTTCTATCTGACATTATGACTTATTGAAACAGTAAAAATACTTAATTGTTTCTAGGTAAAATTTTTTAGTAATTTTCAAAATAATCGGAAATCTAAAAAAATTAAAGAAAATGAACATTTTTACGTAAAAATAAATAACTGTAGATAATTGAAATTTTTTATAGATGTTATAATTTTCAAAATATTTTGTCTCTTTTTGAGATATTTATAGATATATATAGATAATTGAAATTGTCTACTTTTTTTTCTTTACATATCGCTTGATCAAAAGTTGATTGTAATAAATGTGTCTTCAAGTGGTGTTATTATAGTTATTATAGTTATTTAAAAATATTATATAAGATATATATGAATGATTTTTTTTAGACATTTTACTTCAAATATGGATGAAATTAGATTTAAACAAGAAATAATTAGTTATTTTGTTGCAATTTAAAAATATTTTTTGAGGGGTTTTGAAACTTTTAACATGTATATTTTACAACGATATATTAAAACGCAATGTTTTTGGAAAAAATTAATTCAATCTACCGCATTACTAAAATATATTAGTGATAATAAAATAAATTAGGTACTTTAATAAATTATATCATAAAATGTAATTAGTAATTAACTGACAGACTACTTTCGCCTAGAATCGTTATCATAATATGTAATGATTTATCATTGAATTAAAATCTAACCACTGAGATAGATAACAACTACTAGAGTGCCGACTGGCTATGTTCATAATGTAACAGAAAACGAGCAGTAACGAACCGATACCCCTACCACCGAATGGAAAATTATTTAAATGCACATTACTTCACACTAGATTTTAGTAAATTTTAACTTGACGTTTTACAGTAATAAAATGATCGTAACTGATCGAACTTGGTATCAACATTTTTATCTTGATATTGGCTTTATATTGACATATTTTAATATGAAATATTTTAGTATTCGTTTTGTATGTGATCTACCAAAACGATTATTTATACTATTATTATAGGTACGGACAACCTATGCTTGCTTATCTGTATAATTTTATTATATTAATATTATATAATATAACTATTTAAGTGGTTTTTACCAATAGATTTTTCATTTTATCAACATTATTGTCAGTACATGTTCAGGCGTTAATCTTAAATCAGGTGTGTTTAAAATTTAAAAATGTTAGCAGTCGAATTGTATGCGATTATTTCTTCTGAAAAAACCGTGTTAGAATTTTTACAAAAAAATAAACTATTACCACAGAATGACAAAATTAATTTATGCTATAAATGTTCACCGTGAAACAAAGATTTACATTAGAAACATACGATTAGCTACGGGTGAAATTCAAGAAATCAGCACTATACGATGTATTAAAATAGGATGTCATACATGTAAATCAATACGATCAACAAATGGATTTTTTACATATACTGATTTTAATGCACGATGCAATTCAAATCTCAGTTTGGGTCAAATACTAGAACTCATTTATTATTGATCACAAGATTTACCCATTAAAACAGTTTCTGATTTAACGGGTCGTTCAAATGCAACCATTGTTGACTGGTTTAATTTGTGTAGAGACGTGTGTTGTTCATTATTTGAAAAACGTCAAAAAATGGGAGGACAAAATATAGAGGTACAAATTGATGAATCAATATTGAGAGGGAAAGAAAGCATAACCGAGGCTAGGTAATCGGCGTCATGAAGAAGTACAAGATAACTTGGCAGACTCCAATTCTGACAATGATCAAGAGAATCAAATAAATCTAGTTAATTTGCCTACATCAAGCAGAAATTATGGTCGCAGACTAGAAAGATCTTGGGTATTTGGATTATGTAGCAAATTTGGAGATAATTTGGAACGAAGGTCCGGTAGGTCATGCATACTGAACGAATACCAATATTTTTAATTTATAAAGAGGAATTAGTAAAGAAATGATTATACTAGAAAAAAATTATATTCATAACCAAGATAACAAATACAATAAAATGTAAAATAATAATTAAAAATAAATAAATCCAAATTTAAATTATTAACACATTTTTAAATAATATTAATTTAGATAACTTTGTTTTTTAAGGAAGATTTATTTTTAAGTACTCGACATATATTAAATTTCTTTTTCAAAATGGCTCACTCTAATATTAACAAACTTTTTACTAATTAAATTAAATAATATATTTTCATGACTAGGAGTCCCTAACACAACATTTATAGGGTGTGTGCCAGGAAAAAAAATAGTGTATTTTTACTTAGTATACTTCTTCTAGCACATTCTATAACATTTAGTTTTACATTATTAAAAAATTTGACAATAATAACCTGGAATGCTTTATCCAAATGTTGTACAATTAATATGACTGATTTTGAAACATTAATTAATTTAACTTAAACTGACTTTGTAAATGTTAAATTATTTATATAACTATGATCAAATTGATTACTTATACAAAAGTCAGTAGTATACACCACTTTTGACATAATACTTTTAACAATGTAACCAAAAATATAATTTAATATTTCATTAACATATTCTCCTAAATGTGTACTTATTCAGTTGATCTAAAAATATATTAATGTAATTTTCATTTTTTGAATCAGATTCTGCTTATGTTGTTTCATTTTGTACAAATTATATGGCTCTATGCTTATTTTTTCCTTTTGAAAATGGAATTTAATAGAGTTTAATATATCAAACTTTTAAAAGTACATATTCTAGTATGAACTACTTATATTAAGTAATACTCAGGGGTCAGGGGTTAAAATGGGGACTCAGTTACCCTACCTCTAAATGTGGTTAAAAAGTGTTCCCTTTAACAAATTATTCGTAAGGGTACGTCGGAACGCTCCAATTATAACCAGGTTACAACATTAATGCTGTATTGCTGTGTAATTTTAATTACAAAAATTTATTAAATTTAATAGTTCAGTAAAATGTGTTACATTTCAAAGTGACCGAATCATCCTATCTCTATAGTTGCGTGTATAGACTACGGGTTTTTGCCATTCGGTGATGGGGGTAACGCTCAACGCGACAACTCGTTTTTCGGAACAGAGTCCGCACCTCCAGTAGTTGTTATCTATCTCAGTGAATCTAACCTAAACTACTCAATGATAAAATATACTCAACACCTACTAAACAGCAGAGCGGTTACCAACTTTCCTCCTTTTTATTTTTCAATAAAAACAACGTAAAATAGCATTTCTCAAGGTTGTTGACACTAAATTCGTTTCTTTGATTATAAAAAAAAAAGTTGACTGTAATCTCATCTTAATTGTATATTTTACGTACCTACCCTAATGGACATTGAATCAATAATATCAAATAATTCTCGATTAATATAAATCAATTTTATTCGTTTTTAAGTGGCAATAGAACTCCGATATAGTTCACCGTTAACGAATATGACACAATTATTGAATGGAACATATTTACCGAATTGCACTTGCTTACCAGGATGCCACTGGATTGGGTATAATAAAGTACATTCATCATCACCTTTGGCCAATAGTTATAAAATCAAGCCAACATATTTAGCTGGAAAAACTTCCAGTTATTTTAAGTGAGTATCTAATTAATTTTAATTGTTTACTTTTATTGAGTTATTACAGTGCAAAATAATAGGAGAAAGAAAAATGCCCATTATTGTAAAATCAATACAACAATTATCACTCCGTTCATGAGTTTTTTTTGTTTCACAAATACTAAAAAAAAAAACATTTACCTATACATTTAAATACATACAATATGGTATATTTAGCAGCTTGGTGATCAAAATCTAAATACGTAATTAATTCAGAATAAATGTCATTTTCACATCTGCATTTTTCTTCTTATTAAAGTTACACAAATCTTCATTTAGTTTAAAATCAAATTATTCATCATTGCTTTAAAATATTGTATAATAATAATAATAAAAAACTATTTATAACAGAAATTAAATATTATTTCATATTCATTTAGGTCTGATCAGAATCTTTAAGAAGCGAAATATTATTAGAAACATGAAAAAAACATTATTAATAGGTATAGTTTATAAATTAAATATGTTTTTTGAGTAGATACATATGTTTTTTATCATTCAATATAAACAATCATTAACTAAAATAAAAAAAATATATATACTATAAAATATAAACAACATAATGCGTATATTTTTTGATATATTATAATTTCTTATTTTATGCATGATATTTTTAAAATTAGAACAGCAACCACCAAAAACATTTATATGATTTAGTGTTTTTCCGGGGTTCCACGAGTTACGTCCCAGTTTATTTCAATGCTAGATGAATAGTTTGCTAGGTGAATTACGTCTACAATTTTTTTATTGATATTACAATATTCGGCATTTTTCAGATTGGATATGGTAATAAACGTTTAATGTATATAGACATAATCTAATCAAGATTATGTATAAACCTAGGTTTGAAAGATTGTCATCGTCTACGATTTAGTTTTTCAGTTATCATTCTAACTCCGCATTATTATAAAGTTATGTACACGAGTTTTTTTGTTAAAAAATGGATTTGTCAGTGAGAAAAATATTTTTAATTAACAATACTAAGATTTACTGAATGCAAATTTGCTATGTTCTATATGTATGTAAGATGGAGATAACATTTGCGAGTGTGGCGTCCGTTTAAGTTTTTAAGTATGTACATCTGTCCACCTAAAACTACCTTATTGTATTAGGATTAATGATATAGAGAAGCAATTCACCTAGTTTAAGTTTAAAGAAAAGGAAATCATTTAATACGATACACAGAAACCACTATTTTTTTTTAAAACCGTTGATAAATTTACTGTAAATAATATTATATACAATTTATAATAACCTATATACTGGCTTATTATGTATATTTTATTTTAGAAAAAATATGGCTGTAATTCACTTTTTCTTTGAAGAAACTCAATTTACTGGTTTTACAAAAGGAGAATTGTTTGGATTTACAGAATTTCTATGTAAGGCTATAAACATATTATTAATGCTAGTAACGATAATATATTGTTTATATTTTTTATCTGTAAATAAAACTTATACTTAAGCGATAAAATAAAAATTACTTAATAAAACAATTTTTGATTTTGTTTCAGCTAACACGGGAGGACTTTTAGGATTGTTCATGGGTTTTAGTTTTCTCAGTGCAATTGAAGTAATATATTTTATTTCATTGCGTTTATGGTGTGCAATACCAAATAAAAACAAAGTAACTGATCAAAAGAACAATCTGAAAAATATCTCATAATTTAGCGTTAGACTAAACACAGTTTATTATAAATAAATGTTAAAGAAGCATGCAAGATACAACATTTTTCTCTTCAAATCATCATTAAATGTTAAATTATTGTAGGTAATTTATAATAGCCACGAAACTTTATTGGATTGGGTTTATTCTTGAGCCTTGCCAATTACACGTGTAAAAGTTGCTTGTCTTATACATGATCAATTCGTTTCAAAATTATATTAATATTAATTATTTTGTGTGAAATTTGGTGTTAATGATGATAGAAGAATCATAATTTTAGTACCGTGTTCAGTTTAATTTTTTTGGTATTATAAATGCAAAAAGCAATAATATTTTGCGATAAGAAGCAATTAAGGCAGATGAGCGCATAACAAAAATGTTTTTTTTTTACAAGATTCTTAGTTTAATCAAAAAAAATAACACCATAATTTTGTTTCTACTCATAGACGTATCCATGGGGGTTCATGGTATTGCGATTTAAAATGGCACCATGAACTAAAAAAAATGTACAAAAACGTACTAAAGCTCCTTAGCTCCCTGGGTACCAGGTTACACTCTCTGTGTCAAAGGTCACGCCTATGATTCTACTATCATATTCAGTACAAAAAGATACATTCATTATGCGAGTATTCATATAATACAAATTCAATAATATAGTATAGTATGAATCAAGTAAATTTACAACTGCATCCTAATTTAGTCCCGAAAATTTAATTTAAAAATATACTAATTTCATCCCATGTTATTTCCTTATTCTAATACTATTATAGAACGCGAGGTTTAACTCTACACTAATTTATTATAAAACTATTATATTATAATTTAATTCAATAATAATTTATATTTACAGTCTGTAGTTACACGTTATACAATAAGTAAATTACATACACATACATTACATTACATAATATGTAATATAATATGAAATTTTCGTAGTATTTAGATGAAAAGATGGAGAAATTGCCCATCTTGTGGAAATTGTTTTTAGGGAGAGAGTAGGTCCCTATATCAGTTTCCCTTAAGGTTCCTGCCCGACCTGGGTATATTATATAGAATTTGTTTTGATGAAATATGGATTTGAGTGTTTTTTGAAGGCGAGTGTAGCAAATTTAGTTAAAGTTGAAATTCAAATGTATACTATGTGTTGTTCGTCATTACATATAGATGATGTACCAAGAACCAACTGTAATTAAATATAAGCATATAGGTAGATTTAAGTTCCTGTATTGTATGTACATTTGGCAAGCTCAACGTCCCGGCATCCCCCAATGGAAAATCCATAAAAAAGTATGCAGATATTTAACACGTAATTTACATGAATTCGCAAACCTATAGTTTTGAAATTCGCACAATACTCTTTCTCTCCAAAAAAATCAAAAATGCATGGGGGAAGTGGGAAGCAGCAAAATATCTCGCTAGCCCTCCTCGTAGTAAAAATTAAAATTTATCAATATATTTTTTTGTACAATTCACATGCTATATAGAACTATATTATAAAATTTGCTTGATATCTATTTGTTTTCAAATTATTATATTTTTTAAAAATTGACATTTGCTTATAAGCATTATAAAAAAGTGCATCATGTAAATTCATTAAATTCCATAAAAAAATGTATCAGCGCCTGAAGTTTATATTTTTATTTTTTTTATTATCTTTAATTCGGGTTCAGTTTCGGTCCTGATTTTACATAAATATGTATATATTATGAAGTTCACTCGACACTTACTAATACAGTTTAAAGTGGACCTCCGGTTATTTTTTTTGGCCATAATAAATAAAATTATTTGAATTATTACAAATTACTTAATTAGATTATTTATAATTTGCGGTTTGACAGTTTATTAGTACACATATATTGAATATTCATTGAAAAAGAAGATATTTAGATATTTATATGATATTAATAGTGTTATGTATCTATTTTTAGATCGGTATATTTTTTATTTTATTTATAAACGTTATTAATTTTATGAAATCGAATTTGTACACTGTCGATTTGGATTTTTCAGTTGTGAAACCAGGTGTTTAGTACAGGTACAGATAGATGTTTTCAAAATTTTTTTTGACTGCTTGGATAGAATCTTTATCGATTGTAAGAATATCAGTGTCATGCGCAACTGTACCTTAATTTAAATAAAAAACGTATAGTGTGTTAAGTGTGTATAGTGAAAAAAGTAAAATTTTTGTAATAAATCAATTTTAATTTTATTTTTAAAAATAATAGAAAAAATTATATTAAACATAACAAAAGTATTCAAAAACAAAACAAACAATAAATAAAAATTAGTAAGATATGTAATTGAATTTATTAAATTATTAAAATTTTAATAATAGGTATAGGACTGGGTAGTTAAAATTAATGGACAATATTAAAGGTTGAGAAACGCTGCATTAGAGTCTAATGCAGTCTAATGATTAGACGACAATTGATTATTGTCAATTAAGATAAGTGTTATCATGATTTTATTTTGTATCGATTTTACGATATTTATTCCATTTTAGTTTGTATTGAAATTCGTGGAAAATAATTAAATAAGTGAGCACAATGGAAAATATAATTATTATTAATAGTAATTGTGGCAAAAACAATTTATTTTAAATAATTTTAAATTTCAAATTGGTTCGTGTAATAAAGAACTAATACATTTACAAAAATGAATAAGTTATGACTTATAAATATGTCACAGCATAATCATGATGAATATTCCAGCCAAACATTTAAGCAAAGTAAAAGAAGAAGTAATAATACCAAAATGTAAAAGAAAAACTATTGAAATTGTAAGTACAAGTGACAAGTCCAAAGAAAATTATTCTAACTGAAATCTCATTACAAAATAATAATTCATCAAATTATCATTTCCTATACATATATAATTATAATTATAGAAGAAAATACAATTCGATTTTTTTATTATGTATAAACTCAAATAAATTTCTATAGAATCAGAAAAAATATCTATGAAAAACGGGTAATCGGTCATAAAGTCCATTTTAAAAGTTGAACAAAAAGTCCGGGCACATTTTTATAGTCGGACAAAAAGTTTGAAAATACAAAATATTTTGTATAATTAATTAATTAATTTATTTATTTTATTTTAAAAATTTAAAATGTTTGTACATATTATACACATATTTATTATAATTTAGTATTAAATCGTCATTCGTCGATAACGGAAGAAAGCATAATAATATATAACAAAGTATAATAATATAATATGTATGAATATTTTTAATTTTTAAAATAAATATTAATTATATAAAATATTTTGTATTTTCGGACTTTTTGTCCGATTATAAGAAAGTACTCCGACTTTATGTCCGACTATAAAAACTGAACCCGGACTTTTTGTTCAACTTTTTTTAAAACGGACTTTCTATCCATGGACTTTTTGTCCGGGATTCATGAAAAACGATTCAAAATAATACCTTATAAATCATGTCATAATTCATAATCCTACTAATTTAGCTGATGCCAACAACAATTTAATTGATGCAAAAACTAAACTAAATGAAAAATTGTCGTTAAGTTCCATTAGTTTTTTGTTTATTACTAAATAAATGTATGCAACATGTTTTTCGTGCAAGAAACAAAAAATGCAAAGACTTGAGGTTATTTTTTCCCTTCCGAAGTAACTATTGACTTCGGAGTTTCTGAAATGTGGCCATAAACCATTATTTCCTGATGCCGGTAATAATTGTTTCGTCGAATATTGTCCAATTGATAAAAGACTAAAAAAATTTACAAATTACTTTATAGAAACATATTTCTGAGGATTATTTATATTCTCCAAAACTTTAAACGTTTGCATCTTCAAAGATCTCACAAAAACAAACACTCGTGAGTTATTTTATGCACATTTTAAATACATTTTGCCATCTATTTATAATGGGTAAATTTTTTAATCCAAGATGTATAAACGGAAATTTATTGTAAACATTGATGAAAGCATTTGCATAAACATTGATGAAATTCCAAGTTTTAAAACGACAAAAAAAAAACAGTGTTTAATTGAGCAATATAAAAGGGGAGAAATATGTGTAAAGAAAAATTATAAAAAAAAAAATATTAAAGAAGATGTTTATCATGAAATACAATTTTAATTGATTATAAAATCAAGAATTTAAATTTTTTACTCGATTTTGTAACTTAAGAGACATAATCTTGACTTCTTGATTTGAATGTGATATTTTAAGAATATATTTAATTAATAATTGATTAACTAATTATTTTAGTTTAATTTAAAGTTATTTTGAAAATCAAAATAATTTTCAATAACTTAAGATATGTTTTCATAGTAAAAAAGTAAAGGATTACCTGAAAAATCTAAAAATTGAAATTTTTGGTGGCGGAAATCAGATATATATTATATATTATACTGGTGGAAAATAGACTAGTCGATTTTGGTGAAAAAGTGGATCACCTACCGACTATTTGCGAACAAATTGTTCAATCTAATATTATAACATTGTGGAACATCATGTTAATAAAAACCATGCGAGTTACAAACATAAATATTTTGCTTCGTCGCTTTTTCAGGACATGAACAAGTTAATAAAACAAAAAGTTGATGGATGGAGTTAAAAATATTTCTGTTTTGCAAAAGAGCAATCGTTTGACTGTTTGGAGTACATTTCACTAACGAGAGATATTTATACAGACACGAGTAAAGTTGTCGTTAAATTCATTTAAAATATTTTTTGACTACTACATCAAAGACACAGTTACAATTTTTGTGGTAATAGTCATTAATATAGTGGCTATATACGTAAGTAATAATACCAATTGTCGATATCAAAGACCAATTGTCTGACGTCCACAAACGTAATATAAAAAATAATGATTGAAAATTTGTTCACAATATTATAGTATTAGTTTATTATACACAAGATTATATACTTATATTTGTGTCCACAACTCTTATAGTTATTATTTTGTCTACAATTAGGAAATACCGTTTTAAACATATAAGATGGTAGAGCCTAAATTACTGAAATCCCGACACAATGCTAACTTATTTTTCAATTCCTCATAACCTATTGAATAATCTGAGTAAAAACATACATGACACTTACCATTTTTCTAAGAATTTAACATACTTTCAAAATAAAACAATATAATTTTTTGTTATTTTTTGCTCCTTAAACAGTAAATATTAAATAATATAATGCATAGTTTCATTTCAATTTTATTCAAAAATTGAAAATAATAGATTAACCAGAATAAAACAAAAAAATTCTATTGATATAGTTAATCTTATATTTCATTAATAAGTAATAATAAAAAATAATTAGATTTCTTAATATTTTAATGATAAAGTTTCTAACAATTTGATATTTTGTATATATTTTAATAAATTCATATCATTATAATATTATTCATAATATTTATTTAAATATTATTTTTTATATCTAAATTTTATAATATGTTAAGATATATGGTACGTAAAAATTATAATAAATTATCTACTCATTAAATAGAAAAAAAAACCAATAATTAAAATATTTAAATTAAGTAACCAGCATCCAAATCTTAAAATAATATTTTATTGAATTTACTTAAATGTTGACAAATATTATATCAATATCAATATCAAGCAAATATGTATATACATTACAAACATATTTTACATACTTATAATTGCTTAAAAATTAAAATATTGTAGAATACCGACAAGAAAACATGGATAAAATTCTTTTTTTTTTTAAGTTTGTTAAAAGATTAATTTACTTTAATATTGTAGGTAAAAACACAAATTGACTATGATGTACATATATTGCACCAATACAGTAATGGCATTCCTATGTCATTGTTTTCTTTAATTTATGGGTGATGTATAATATAGTTAAAACTTTTCATTAAATTTCACTAATTGTAATTAGTCATTAGTTAGTATGTTTGAAATGAAGGTATTATTATTTATTAACCTAGTATAACAATTATAAAGATACCCATAATATTATTTGTGAATTATTGGAAGCTTTTTTTTAATATTTTAAAGAATACTATTAATAACTATATCAAAAGAACTAACAAATTTAAGGATCAAAATATTAAAAAAAGTTTCAGATTAAACATTGGTAAAATTATTTTATTTGTTATTAGAATAAATAATGATACCTTATTCCTAGTAGTGTATCCAGAATTTTTTAAGGGGAGAGGGGGGCACACACTGTCTAAAATTGTATAAGACATATTGTAGTATGCGCTCATGTATACAAATAAATATAAATCTTTAAAACAAAAAATAGTAAATACGGCCAAAGAGGGGAGCATGGCATACACCATTGCTTATTCCTAAATTTTAATAATATTATCACATTAAGTCAAACAAGGGGAAGCAATTACTATATTTTACATGAAGTACAATATTAAGAAAAACAACTTTACTGATGTTTTCCCTTAATTAAAATAAGGAATCATGCAAATTTATATATACATATAGAAAAACTACACATATATTAATGTAAATTATTATTACAAAAGAACAATATTAATCAAACCCAAACTACTGATTTTAGCAAAGAAAGAATCATCAATATAATAAAACATGAACTAGTTCACTAGCTCAGTAAAAATATTGAGATTAATATTTGCAAATCTAGAATAACATATAATTCCAAGAAATATATTGTGGTTGAATGTATAAATAAGATTTAATCAACAGAATTTTTCAATAAATATGTTCATTATTATACATTTATATCAATCCAACAAAATAAAGTAATATGTATTGATTCAATTCTAAAGCAAAAATTGTATTAAAATAGATTTTAGTTTGATATTAATTTAAATTGTATTCTAAGTAATATTAATCATAACTTTTAAGACTCTATAAAGTTATTTTTTTTTTAAACTGTTCAATATCTTTCCATAATAATTTACTTTAGAAAGAAATAACATATATTGGTATTCAATAAATAAAACAAGCTGCTCACAATGTGCTGCCAGTAAACATAGCATACTTAATCAATACATAAATACATAGGGTTTAATTCATACAATTTATGGTATTTGTGTACAATGTAAAATAGTATATTATAAATAAGGGCTTATGTCAGTCTTAAATTTAACAATGAACTAATTAAATAAAATCATGTATAATAAAACCGAAAGAAACTAACTTATAACTTAATTTTTTCTCACTAAATTCAATTAGTTAACCTGTTTTTATTGACCTTAAATTACACATTTTTATTCAGATGAGCAACCAATAATAATCTCATTATTGCTTAATATTTATATGCAGGCATATGTATATTTTAATTTTGTATTTACAAGTAACTCACTTAAAAAATAATAATAATAAAGCAATTGTGTATTAATGTTTAGAGAAAAAACAACATTTCTTAGATAATTTAAATACAAATATAAAAGGAACAGACAAGAAATCCTTATTTAATAGAAAAAAAAATACCATTACTAGGCCTGAAAACCCCTAGTTTTAAAAAAAAACATTTTAGTAGTTTAAAAAGTCAGTTATGAATATAAAATTTAAAAAAGTTATTATTTCAACCTTTATAATAGCAATAGGTAGAGTACATAGGTTTTTTTATAATTGAGCGCAACTATTTTTACTAAATTCAATGATATCGATATCTCATTGAGCCTAATTTTGTACATAAGTTTTTCATACCAAAGAATAATTTCTTTTTTAATAGTGGCAGTTATCAAATGAATACTAGACCTTGAGTGATACTATTTTACTGAGTTTAACCACTAGTTGTTTCTCAAAGTAGTAAATAGCCAATAACTAATAAACCTGACTAATGTATAACTATATTAAATAATAAGATAGTCATTATTTAATAAAATAATACTTAAGAACCAATATCAATTATAGATTATTTGAGTAATATAGATTAATTGCATACTACAACCCTATAACCACTCTTTTAAAAATTAGTAGATCATTACTAATGGATATATGTCACTTACTAGTTACAAATAAACAAATAAATTTGTTTCTGGCTTATAGTTAAATAATATAGTTTAAGTATTAAGTTTTTTAAAGTCTTGAAAATAATCATATAATGTTATAAAAACGATTAATTATGTTCTTTGAGCACCACTAAGACTGTAAATTTTACAAATAGATTGATGTCGAACCAAAATAAGAACGTAATTCATTTATAAAGTGAAATAATTCTTACTTGAAATGTCGAAACTGAGTCTTGATATCTCGATCGACATTAAAGACAAACGATAAGTAAAATTTATAATATTATATTCTTATTATCAGTGGAACAATGTAAACGTTGTGATAACGTGCGCGTGATTATCATGACGGAAATAGCGACATAGCACAAGAGCCGCACGAGTGCAAGACACTACTGAGCAGTGAGCACTGAGCCCTGAGATCGGTGAGATCTGAGCCACCGAATAACGGCAAAATGCTATCAGTAGTTAACCCACAATATTGAAGTAAGCCATCGTGTTTTTGTAAGCGCATCAGAGTAGGTCGTGTGGGTGTGGGTACAGTGTTTTTTTTGTTGGGAGTGGGGATAACAAGGATGCTCAGTGAATCGATAAGCGATGACAGCGCTCACTTCTCAGTCGGCGAAAATAATGTGAACATGATTGTAAGACGTTCCACCAGTTCAGTTCACCCACCATTATTCACTGAACTCGCTTACTCATGTGCAATGTGCTTAGACTGATCATCACTGCTTACTGCTCAGTGCTTAATGCTTATCTTAGCTTGTTTATCAATGGTATTAAATGTTTATGATTTCACAATGACGCATCGTCGGCCATGTTTATAAACAAACCGCGAGTTGATGATAATTCCAACAAACGATACTATATATTATAGTTAAGGCTCGGAAGTTGATGACCTTAGAAACATTAAAAAAAGCAAATATGATATAAAATCGACAAAATATGTACTTAAAAATGATCTAAAAAAATTACAAATATTTGTTTTAAATTAATAAAAGTATATATATTTTTTAATTGTATTCTATTTTACTATAAAATTATATATATATACATTTATTAAAGCTTACAAATTACTCAAAATATGACATAAAAATTACTAAAAATGTCCTTAAAAATTAAATAAAATTTTTTTCGGCATTTCGAAGATATTACAAAAAAATAATAAAATTTAGGTATAATAATATTTACTACAACAGTACAACAACGATTGTAATTGGTGAGATAAAATCAGATAGGTACTAATCTTAGTCCGTGGTAATTTAAAATTTCTAAGTAAGTTATCGGCATAATGATAAGAAGTAAACTAAAGTGAAAGCAGTAAAAATGACTAAAAATGTGGGAAAATGACTTATAAAGTAATTAACACCAAAAAATGCAAAATAAAAATTAGTTGTTGAGATTCACGTGTTAATGAAACATTAGGAGAGCATCGTCTAAAAAGTTCCGAAAAAAAATGCAAAATGCATCAACTTCCGAGCTCTAATTATAGTATATTATGGTGTACAAGATGAGTTAAAATTAAATTAAAGAAAACACAGTTAATGCCCGTTTGTAAAATGACAATCTCAACAGGAGAGGCCAAAATACGCGTATAACGTGACGTTTAGGCATAAGTTATACCGTATTACACTATTGGCACTACTACATTATAGGTTATGTTTCTACTTGCATTACTTTTTATTTTTTGGTATTTTATATAGATAAATAAAAATTAGAGTATTACATTTAGTTAACTTATGCTCATTATAGATTTTTTTTCAAAAGCTGTGTCTAAAGACAGTCCAAACTTAAAAATGTTTGAAAAAATTATAGCTTTGTTAAATTTTTAAGTTATACAGTTATTTGTAAATATTTTCAATAAAAATATCATTAAACAATTTTTTTGATTCTTTTTTTTTAATAGTAAATATTTTTAAACTGTATACGACGGAGCAACATTGTGATATTTTAGCAAATAATAAATAAATATTAAGGTGGCTGATGAAGCAGATCCAAAAAACATGTAAAACAACCAAAATACCAGATAAAAATGTGAAGCTTGTGTTTGATGGATTTTAATACTTAGAAAACAGATTTTAAGTTGTATTCTATTTGTCTTATAGGTTTCGATCAAGGCAATTTTTTATATTTTAAAAATTGAACACGTACTTAAAATAAAGGAAATTTAGGAAATGTATCGTTTTTTTTTTTTTAATTATTAATATTTTAATGATTAATTTGAATATCTAAAATTGCTTTGATCGAAACCTAAAAGACTAGTCTGTCCAAAATGAATCGCAGAACCGGAACGATATCTGAACCCCTTAGCTGAGTATAATCACTCTGTGATTGGTCGCCTATTCGTCAGTTGTCGGCAACGGCATAATCGCCGCCGTCGCTGATTATACAGGAAAATTAATTAATAACATGTTAACGTGTATTACTTTTAAAACGTAGTGACAATAAAGTCCACAGGTTCACATTGTATAATCAAGGTGGTCTGCATTGCCTGTGGGGGATACATGCGCTAATTTGCCGCCCGGTGCGTTCTTATTTTGGACAGACTATGACGATGACGAATTTAAATCTGTTTTCAAAAATAAAATCCATCAACTCCTGCCTCACAGTTATGTCTAATAGTCTGAATTATTTGTCTATTAGATATTTAAAATGCAGTGTGTTAAGTTTTGATCATACCGAAATTTTACATGTTACTGCCCGTGCGATAATGTGTTTTCATCCCGTGAATTACCGATATCCTACTAGGCCAGCGGTTCTCAACCTTTTTATATTCGCGTACCACCTACACAGTTTGAACATTTTTACTTACCATCTCACCATTTATTTTACTTAATTAATAATGTATACGTTTATGTTATATGTATAGAATTTTATTTTATTAGGAATTACAAAATGATGAGAATTAAGTATTTAATGTACAAAAATAAATTAAATTAAATATGTACAATTATTATTATTATTTATTATTACGATTACAAACAACCTTCACACCACCAAATAAACCAAATAATATTTAATGTTAATAATGATGCATTCCAATTTTTTTTTATAAATTTATTTTTCTTAGCATACCACCTATGAGCTTTCCACGTACCACTAATGGTACGCGCTGTACTAGGCTACTTTAATTCCGCGAAACTATTCGATATCAAAAATTTATCTTATCATACTTCATTACACGTACCGCCAGTAAAATGGTGAATTTAATATTTATTACTATATAATATGTATAATCAAATGTTATATTAGGATTATATATTGACTAGGTATATGATTATTATTATTTACCTGCAATGATAATATTATCTTTATAATTGTTGTCATTCGACCACGCGTACTCGGGTACAAACAGTAAAATGAAACTCAAAATATTTTATTTAGAAAACATGTTGCCTCAAACACTTGATAAAGGAATTAACTAATTATTATTATGATCTAAAATATACACGGCAAAATAATTTAGTTATCAGTAGTTATTATTTTTATTTTATGTAAATTAATTTTTCTATGATGCGACTATTATTATGAATGAATATTTATAGTAGTAGTTATATAGAAAAATAATAATATACCTTTTTCCGACGAATTCTCATACGGCACAGTTAATTTTGATTATTATAGTTTATTTAATTATAATTAGTAATAATATCCAAAATACGGAGAAAGAGGTTTTTCTTTATCGCCCGGCCTTTATTAGATTATAATCCGTAATAATCCAACTATCTGAGTAAATTTTATGATATATATTTTATAATTTTTCTTATATATTTATATTCCAATTTAAACAATGTATTTTATTACTAATACAGTAAGTTGAATTCATTTTTAGTGAAAACATTGCACAGCACTTATTATACTATTAGTCTTTAATTATTGTAATAGTAAAAATACATAGGCATGATTTTATTTTATTTTTGTTGACAAAATCTAGAAGATACTATATAATAAGGAATTATATATAACGTTATTAAAGATATTAAATAATTATAAGAAAAATGAATTGATACCATGTAGGACGTAGGTAGTATAGGTACTAAGAAAATTGTTTATCATTGACAACGATGGATGGCAGTACAAAATATAGCTGTAGCCTATAGTATTATAATACTATAATGATATTATTATTATGCTTTCATAATTATTAGTATTTTTTTTATTAACAAAAATTATAATACTTGTGTTGTAATGAACAAAGAAAATCATGTTGACTGTTGAGCTTATTTACAGCCAACAGTTGTACTAACGACTAGTGTTTTCTACGCAGGCGTTTACGCGTGTCACATTCTAAATAGACAGTAGACACTCGACGTGTGTCATATTTATATTTTTTTATATAGGCTTTTATTAGCTTATACATTGAAAATTATATTTTTAACATTATCTTGAAGTTTATAAAATTATATAAGTAATAAAAATAAAATAAATAAATATAAATGGGGCCATGCTAAATTCTGCACCTGGCCAACACTGATTATATATGGTTTTAAAATTATTACTTACTAGTAAAAAATGTATCAGCGAGGTTACTATGGTAACGTTTTTATATCATCGGTTGCTATGGATAACTTTGAGAAAATTCCGTTTAAAAAAAATAATAACAGTGGGCGTGATCTAAATGTAACGAATTTGGTTACGTCACGAAATTGGCCAGAAAAAATATATCCAGCCTAAATATATACATTTATATATATATATGTTTAAAATCCAAAAAAAAAATATAAATAACGATACAATAGTATTATAAAAGTAAAGGTAGATTATCAAATTATTGAAAACTAAAAACTTATCAGTAGTACAAAAATCTAAAGTGTTAGTAATATTGTTGACGTTTTCGCAACATCATATCACCGCATTTTACAGTGTATTGATGGACTATACACAAAACAAATATTAGTAAGTATATAATGCATACGCATAAATGCATAATACGTTAATACATAGATCGTGAGTTAATTTGATTTCCAGGGGCCAAATATAAGTAATATAATTAAATTTATTCTGAGCACCTTGCTCATCATTCTTTGGGTATTATACCAAAATGGATACATTCATTGGCGCAACTAGGTCTAAAAGATTAGGGGATTGTATAGGCCCACAAATAAATACCTAATTTGAATTCTATTATATATCATTATTACACACGAAAAATGATTCTAAACAAAGACAGTTTGTCAAACTAGGTATTATTAACTACATATATATTAATTATATAATTATTATCTACAGTAATTAATTTTTTTTTTATTAGCCAATACTAATAACTCTGTAAAACAGTGTGGTTGTGTGAATAGATTTGTGGTATGAAATATAAATAAACAATTGAATTACATACAATTGATCTGTTACTGTGATATGTGCGGTAGCGTAGCCATAGGACAGTGATCCATGCTCCACCTCTCATTGGCCATATCAACTTAATAAAAAAAGGCTTGCCAAGTCAGAGATCGGCATGTAAACTTTCTTGATTTTCAATATTTTCATTTTCATTTAGTGAGATAGATCTCTGAAACCGGAGAGCGGATTGTATATTGTTTTGGGTCTTGTTAGATTCACATTGACTAGGAGAAATGCAGTAAAGATTTTCAGAACTTTATCTTTTATAATTAATTCACAGAACTTCAAAAAAAATTAAAACACATTTTATTGGGTGTTTTTTTTATGTTTTTCAGCTTTATAGCTTTGTAGTGAGTTAACGATTGAAGATTAAGTTCTGAAAATCATCATAGCACTTCTCCGAGCCAACGTGAATCTAATAAGACCCCAAATAAAAAAAATCCATTCTCCAGTTTCGGTAATCTATCACGCTAAATAAAAATCTAGTAAAAAATAACCATTTTTTTTAACTGAGAAAAATTAAATAATTTTTTTTTTAAATTTTTAATCTCACATGTTGTTCTATATGATAATCCTTTTTTAATGAGGTATTAATCAACTTTATAGCTATAAGTTTTAGAGAAAAGTTAAAAAATAGACGTTTTGGGACTGTTCACGCCGACGTTTTTGTGGATTCAAATTGTTATACCGCTTATTGGGTGTGATATCGGATATCTCTCATTAATATTTTATGTTAAAGCTAGCTTATTTATCAACCTACTCATTAGTCATTACAACTGAGTTGAATTTTTACCATTTCCCTACTTAACAAAAATTCAGACTTCTTTCATTTCAATTACCATCATACTTGATTAAAAATCAAGAAAATAAAATGAACTGTTATTGTTAATTGTTGAATATGTTTTTTTAGTATTTTGGTTTTTCTCACCCCCCATTTTAAAATCCTGGCTACGTCAATGGGCGTCAACTGAACAATTTATACATTTTTACTTAAAAATAGTTTGCACATTTTTATGGTTTCGACGAAATTTGTCAAATGTTTTAAAAAATAAGTCATGTAAAAGTATCTTAAATATTTTAAAACAATTATTAAATCAACAACTCACATGAGGAGCCTTGTATAAGAGACAGTAAATAAGAAGCTTGAAAAGAAACCAAACAAATAATTATGTGAATAATGGTATTACGTAATATTGGTATTTGTTCAATATTGTAACGAAACCTACGAATTATGATTTATGATATATATAATCAATAAATGATATAAGACATACCGTATGGTATGGCACTATGGCGAAATGCTTTTATTAAATAATTAATAACAAAAGCAGGTTGAGGACAGGATGAAAAGCGTGAACATTGTATTATTTAATTTAATCATAAAAGTAAACAGGCTTCACCATTTTCAGCCAATATTTATCCCCCATTTTTGGCCAAAACTTTCAGAATGAATTTTCATATGTAATATTGTAATAATGATATTTTATTGAATTCAACTTTAACACATCAATTAGTGTCAATTAGTATCAAACTCAATAATGAGTTGAACTCGACATCTGTTGTATAACAGGGCGATTACCTGCTTGACAACTAATATTTTTCTTAATGAGTCGTAAATGTTGAATGGTAATTCAGTAATTGCTGTTGTATAGCATTTTGAACACATAACAATTAACATTTTTTTAATGACTTATTTTTTAAAAAGGTAGGCAAGTGGATACTGCTTTGCTGTACATTAGGCGTCGAGTGGGTCATAATATTACAGGGGTGGCTAAATTGCGGCTCGCGGTCTTATTTACAAAAACCAAAATTTTTAATTTATTTTGCATACATTTATAAAAAAAAAAAAATGTTTTTATTATTATTATTTTATAATTTCATATTTTGTAATTTGATATGTTTATTGGATGTTAGCTATCTTTATTATTTTTGTGGTATAAAAGTACAGATTAGATAATTTGGCTCTTGATATAATTGTATTAATATATGTGGCTCGCGTACATAGTCATGTTGGCCACCCCTGCTATATTATTTGGTTGTGTTAAGTTTTAATTCAATGATAGGTATAACATTGTTAAAAAAGGTGGCTGTAGACGCTGCAATCTATCAATTTATATTATTTTTATTATTTTTATTGTTCCATGGTATGTTTTTTTGATATACATAGCTATTAAAGTAATTTATTTTTGTTTTAATATTGCAATATGTTGGTATAATTTTTCCGAAAATATTGTGTATACGGGGTGATTCTTTTATCATAAAACACTCATTATTTCAAAAAATATTCATGTTTTTAAAAACATTTTTTTTACATAGTTTCAAGCTGTTAAAAAATCAACGTTTTTATTAAAAAATTATATTTTTAAATATTTTTTATCCTTATTTTTTTTAAGTTTTTCACTTTTTTGAATGACAACATAGAATTTTAATTTTCATGTTCCAAAGCTGAATACTTTGTTTGAGTATTATGATACATAAAAATCGAATTCAGGGCGAGTAGTTTATGAATTATACGTATTTAAAGTTTAGACAAGTGGAGTAGTGGACAAACATTTTGTGGGGTAACCCCGTACCACTCTACTCCACGCATTAAAACTTTAAATACTTATCTCATAAACTACTCGCCCTAAATTCGATTTTTATGTATCAAAATACTCAGAAAAAATTTTTGCTTAGGAATATGAAATTAAAACTATGGATAAAAAATGTTTAAAAATATAATTTTTTAAACGTTGATTTTTTTAACAACTTGAAACAACGTAAAAAAATATTTTCAAAAACATGAATACTTTTTGAAATAATGAGTGGTTCATGATAAAAGAATCACCATGTATAATATTAGTGTTAATTATTACAATAATATATTTTTTTAAATATCATAAAGATAAAACAGTAAAAATAGATTCGTATAATAGATAATATTTTAAAATAAATCAAAAATGTCATTGCGTGTAATAAAATTCATAATAATATACGTTAAAAGTTTTAAGTTTCCATGAATATCGATTTGGTGTCTTTATAATATTAAATATTTTTATACAATTATAGAACTAATGTGAGATGTTGTATTAAATTTTCAAGAATTTTGATTCAGCGAATACATTTTTATAGAAATTTATAAAAGATTAACTAAAAAGGGCGGACAAGTGGGTATCGCTCTGCTGTATAGTAGATGGAGAGTCACCATTACATTAGATGTGTTAAATTTGAATGCAATGACAGGTATCATTGACTCAGTCACGTATCCAGGGGGGAGGAGGGTACTTCCGTGTACAATTACGATCCTTAGAATTTAAATCCAAATAAAATACTTTGTTATTAAAAAATATTTTTTATTGTATTGTGATATAAAAATAAACCACTGTACAAAGAACAGTTGTACGAACAGACCGAACAGTACATAGAATGGTTGTATTTCGAATATTATTTTTATCGCGGAAGTCAACGTTAATGTCAGCAACGTCGTATAACGTAAATAAATTATTATCTATAAAAAAAAAAATAATAGAAACAATATGATGCGGGCGTGTGGCATTATGCATTTGTAAATGTTATCGAAATCAGGAATCAGGGACTGGAACCTTAATGATTTTTACGGTTCCAGTTTCGGTTAGGTTCCTAAAAAAACTAAAATTTCAGTTTAGGTTTCTTTTCGGTTCCTAAACAATGAAAAATACGTTTCCTGTTTTGGTTTTATACTTTTGTAAAAAAAATTTGGTTGTGTCGATTTATTTATTATCACCACATACTATATCTATAGTCTACTATTTAATCTATTAAAAACCGAAATTAATCGTAAAATTCTTTACAAAAAAGTAACGGTTCCGTTTTTTAAATTAATTTAAATTAGGGTTTCGGTGAAATTTCGGTTCTCAAAATCCAAAGGGTTATGGTTCCAGATCGAAATTCTATCTCAACAGATGAAGTATTAGATATAATGGCTCAAAAAAACATAAAATTTATATTAAAGAGATAGAAATTAATTACATTTTTTAAATAGAAAATTCTAGGGACCGGAGACAAAGTTCGAGGTATCGACGATTTCAAGTTAAAGAAGTTTGAAATAACCAAGTCTAACTGTAATCATAAATGAGAAAATTGTATTAAAATTTATTTTGACCCCCCCTCCAAAAAAAAAAAATCTTGGCTACGTGCCTGATTCATTGTATACGAAAAACGATACCGAACGGTGATGATTTGTCAGTCTAGGATAATTAGTAGGATATAATATTATATTATTACCTATATAAATTGTAATATATCATTATTTTACGCGATTTCATACAAAATTAAATTTCATACGCTCATATAAATTTTTTTCTATATTGACGCTGGATTTTTTTTTTAATTATTTGAAGAAAAAGTTATGGAGAACCTTGAATTGGGTTTTTTAACCTTAGATATAAATTACAAAATTTTATGAATTTTCAACTTCGCGATTTTGACATATTTTGTAAATACTTGATTTTTAAAAATGCTTAGAAAAAAAAATTATGACGTTTTTGATTTTTTTTTACTACAAAAAAAAAATACTTATAATAAACCTCGTATTAAATTTTAAAAATTTCTTAGTGTGCCAAATTTTTATTACAAGTATTTTAAGAAAACCAATTTAGAATAATCTAAAATTTAAACTGATGATTTGTTAGGTTAATTAAAAAAAATCGATTTTGTTGAAAACTGATTATGCATAAAAATTTCCGTTTTCCGTTACTTTTTAAGGGGGTTTCCTGACACTTTTGAAAACTACTGGAAATTACTTTTGCTCCCTAAGTACCAATATAGCTTCAAATTTCTTTTCAAAGAGGGCCTAAAGTTATAAATTAAATTTTTGTTATTTTTATTTTGATTATACATGCCTATAAATTATAATAGTTCTGCGTACGACGACATGTTTCGTATTTTAATAGTATTCAGTGAGTTTTCTTTTAATTCAGGTTTCGTTTATTCAGTTTATTTCTTTTGTGGTAAAGACGCACATTAATATATTATAACATAAGCGATAGACAATACAAAATACAAAATTAATAGTTTTCGAAAATTGTCAAAATCGGCACCAGCTACATTCTTTTCTATATGATGCATAGATCTGTCAATAAAATACAATAATAGATTGCATTATAGAGTATTACTCTATGGATCGCATACAGGAATATGGTTAATGATATAGCTATAAATACATTTTAAAACCAAAATACAAAATAGGTACTTAATTATATACTAAATTATTGAACAACAGTCTAATCAAAGAAATGTATCTTTTACTTCCTTCGACGCACTAAGAAATAATATAATATTACGTAATAAATAATGATATAATGTTATTTAGCATTTGAATTTTAGAAAAAATACTTAAACTGTATAAATATATAATATATTAGGTAAATTAGATGTGATTTGAATAATAAATTAATAACTCACCAAGATTAGTAGATTTAACGTACAGAAGTCATAGTTAACTATCTAGTTAGATACATGACACATGTAAATAACCGCGGTAATCTTTAACTTCAAGTATTACAATAATTTACAAATTAAAACTAATAAAACTGCAGTCTGCCGATATATGTGTGCTTGTATGCGACCGTGTGTTTGTGTTGACACTTGACACTTGGCTGTACTGCTGAAGACGTCTGTTGTAATGAGTTCTTATTTGTTCTTATATGTTGAATGATGTCATAATTTGTGATAACAATGATATCTTTATGTACATAAAATATGCATTTATTTATTTTTACATTTGAATCAAAAATCTAATAATATAATAATGAAATTTTTTCGAAAATTTCAGTTGGTTTTTTTGTATTGAAAATAATGATAAGTAATGGCGGAAGATCCGTTTTATTTTTTCATGGAGTGTTATAACATTGTGTTGGTTATCTTTCCATGATGTATTATATCCTCCATGTCGTATCAAACCAAAACAAAAATTGACAAAAAAATTGTTGATCCAAAATTCCACTTGTTTTTTGTTTGTTAAATGTTAATTGTTTTAATTTTTAAATTTTTGAGTGCTCCACATATTTGATTATAATTTATAATATTTTGCTTTTCTTATTACCTACTAGTTTTGTTAAATGTTTTCCTTATGCTGTTAATTGTAACACCAAAATTCACTGATTAAATATAAAATAAATGGTTAAACTATGTAAAATAACCACATTTTATATTATTTGTATACTTCAAACTTTTTAATTTACAATTTAATTAGTTCATATATTATGTAAATTATTATATATATTATTTAGTACTCTTATCATGGAATTTATAAAAAAAAATTATTTTTAAGTTGACCTAGGTAAGTTAATCATTTATTAAATATGTATAGTGTTGATATCTTTTACAACATAAAGATTCATATAATATGTTGTAGGTTTGTTATAAGAAAATTTCAATGAACAACAACAAAATAAATTCCTGACATACCCTATACCTACGTAAAGGTAAACATAGGTAATGCATTTTCTTTTAATATTTAAATCTTATCACTTTATCGTCTTAAGATTAATTTATTACATTTAATATCCACAAATATGTGATATAAATTTATTGCGATTTACATGAAAATTATAATATGTTTACTTTTATTGCATTGTCAGTTATTTGATTTGTTAAAGTAAATAATATTTTTATTAAATTTGAGTTTTTTAAATATACTGAGTAAAACTATAGAAATTTATAAATCTATATGCTTAACAATATAAATAGAATATACAAATTGTAAATTCTAACTTATAGTATAATCTACCGTACATATTTATCAATAATTTTTTTTAAATGAACTGGCTATCAAGGCCATTAATTATGTAACTAATATATTAATTACATGTTATACACATTTAAGACTAAACATTTATATACCAATAATTTAGTATAATTAAAAATATATTTCTATAGCAAACAAAAAAATAATTCAAGTAACTATTGTTATTAAAGTACTATGTAAATAACTGTTATATTATGAAAGTACAAAGAAATTTAGTTTTACTAAACTTAATTGTAGTGGTTAGAATTTTAATATGTGTATAATTTTCATATAATTTATTTCATATCAGTATAAACTAGTGTATCAATTATAGTTATGAAATCCAAAACAAATAAGCTTGATTGATATTTAAACTTGAACTATAGAATATTAAAACAATCGCCTACACATTGGCGACTTATCTGATTGCATTAAGTGCTGAACAAACATTTTATAGTATATTTAGGATGTTGATAAAAACAATTTTCTCATGAACATACTAAAAATAATCTACTTTTATTTTTATTGAAGTCTTTAGAACGTTAAATAAAAATAAATTTATTTAAATATTATCCAATATACTTTATAAGTTAGTATATTATTAGTTAGACATTTTAAGATGTACAATTATATAAATTAAGTATGAGCTAATAATAATCAATGATGAGCTATATTATTATATATGACACATTGTCATTTTGACAATTTTTATGGCAAGATAAACATTGTATATGGTACAAAAGATCCAGATATGTTTAAGAATTTATAATTACTTAATTAGTAATTAGTTACCTATTGTCTTTGTATAATCAAATTATGTATCATATCAGTAGCTGTTTCAAAATGTATTTACTATGTAGTATTTAATTAATTTAAAGTGTATTTCCTGTCTAACTATCACAATGAATATTATATTATTTTAGATAGTGTCTATAATAATATACTTAATACAAAAATTATATATAATATATTTTTATTTATAGATAGTAGCTGTATGAGTAACAACAAGGACGAGGTAGTTACAACCATTATGTATGACCCGGGCATTCGGCAAGAACAAAACCCAGTAACGGGTCAGCTATATGCCACTATTGTCAAAAAAGATGATAAAGCATCGTCTGTTGATTTTCCATTTTATAATGTAAATATGGTGCAGAAAGTTCCTGTATCTGGAAATATAGCTGTTCTTGCTGCAGCTTCAGCAAATGGAGTGACTCAAACTGATAAGACCTCTTACCGTTTTGATGTAACAGCACCCTTCAATTATAACTATGCTTTAGTAAATCAAATGTCACTCACAACGGCTGGTGCAGCTTTTAAATGTGATGTTTGTGGTGCTGGATTTACCCATGCATCAATGCTTGATCATCATAAAAAATCTGCCCATCCACAAGAACCACCATCATTTACTTGTTCAACATGTGGTTCTTGTTTTCCTCAAGTAAGAGATATGAAAGTCCATCGATCAACTGTGCACAAACAGTGTTTTTCATGTGGTGCTGATGTTGCTCCACAAACAGTTAAAGGTAAAAAGTCTAGATTTATAAAATGTGTAAGTTGTAGTGGTGGAAATTGTTCTAACTACACACCTCAAGAAAATGAAATCGAATCTAGTGACAATTTATCACCTGAGCAGACTGCAATAATGAAAGGTTATTATCCAGTGAAAAAAAGAGGAATGGCAACAGTCACTAAATGTTATAAATGTAATGGTTCTGGTATTATTTTTTTAGTTAATGGTAATCATGCAAATGTTAATATGAAAAATGATTCAATTAACAATTCAAATACTCCCAACAAACCTTTTCATTGTAACATATGTGGAGGAAGTTTTTCACGTTACTCATCATTATGGAGTCATAAACGTCTGCATACTGGTGATAAACCTTACAAGTGTGAAATTTGTGGTTTATCATTTGCAAAAGCAGCTTATCTAAAAAATCACGGTCGAGTGCATACAGGTGAAAAACCTTTTAAATGTGGTGTTTGTGGAATGCAGTTTTCTCAATCTCCTCATCTTAAAAATCATGAAAGAATTCACAGTGGTGAACGACCTTATCAATGTGAAGTATGTGATAAAACTTTTGCTCGCCATTCTACATTATGGAATCATCGTCGTATTCATACAGGAGAAAAGCCTTATCGTTGTGATATATGTGGATCGGCATTTAATCAAGCCACACATCTAAAAAATCATGCTAAAGTACATACAGGTGAAAAACCACATCGTTGTGATATTTGTGGAGTTGGTTTTAGTGATCGATTTGCATTAAAACGACACAGAAATATACATGAGAAGTATGCTAGACAACAAAGCGATGCAGCTGCAGCACATACTGTAACGCCACCATCACAAGAATTAGAACCAATAAGTGGTCAAACCCAAATTGAAGAATGTATATACAGCGCTGACTATACTGTTG